>NC_137335.1:21806295-31324630 GCF_965287045.1 Carcharhinus amblyrhynchos | reverse complement strand
GGAAGGGGGGAGGGGAGGGGGGGGAAGTGTGGGGGGGGGGGGAAGGGGGGAGGGGAGGGGGGGGAAGTGTGGGGGGGGAAGGGGGGAGGGGAAGGGGGGAGGGGAGGGGGGGGGAAGTGTGGGGGGGGAAGGGGGGAGGGGAGGGGGGGGGAAGGGGGGAGGGAGGGGGGGGAAGTGTGGGGGGGGGAAGGGGGGAGGGGAGGGGGGGAAGTGTGGGGGGGGGAAGGGGGGAGGGGAGGGGGGGAAGTGTGGGGGGGGGAATGGGGGAGGGGAGGGGGGGAAGTGTGGGGGGGGGAAGGGGGGGGGAAGTGTGGGGGGGGGAAGGGGAGGGGGGGAAGTGTGGGGGGGGAAGTGTGGGGGGGGGAAGGGGGGAGTGGGGGGGAGGGGGGGAAGTGTGGGGGGGGGAAGGGGGGGAGGGGAGGGGGGGAAGTGTGGGGGGGGGAAGGGGGGAGGGGAGGGGGGAAGTGTGGGGGGGGGAAGGGGGGAGTGGGGGGGGGAAGGGGGGAGGGGAGGGGGGGAAGTGTGGGGGGGGAAGGGGGAGTGGGGGGGGGAAGGGGGGAGGGGAGGGGGGAAGTGTGAGGGGGGGAAGGGGGAGGGGAGGGGGGGAAGTGTGAGGGGGGGAAGGGGGGAGGGGAGGGGGGGAAGTGTGGGGGGGGGAAGGGGGGAGGGGAGGGGGGGAAGTGTGGGGGGGAAGGGGGGAGGGGAGGGGGGGAAGTGTGGGGGGGGAAGGGGGGAGGGGAGGGGGGGAAGTGTGGGGGGGGAAGGGGGGAGGGGAGGGGGGGAAGGGGGGAGGGGGGAGGGGGGGAAGTGTGGGGGGGGGGAAGGGGGAGGGGGGGAAGTGTGGGGGGGGAAGGGGAGGGGGGGAAGTGTGGGGGGGAAGGGGGGAGGTGGGGGGGGGAAGGGGGGAGGGGAGGGGGGGAAGTGTGGGGGGGGAAGGGGGGAGGGGAGGGGGGGAAGTGTGGGGGGGGGAAGGGGGGAGTGGGGGGGGGGAAGGGGGGAGGGGAGGGGGGGAAGTGTGGGGGGGGAAGGGGGAGGGGAGGGGGGGAAGTGTGGGGGGGGGGAAGGGGGGAGGGGAGGGGGGGAAGTGTGGGGGGGGGAGGGGGGAGTGGGGGGGGGAGGGGGGAGGGGAGGGGGGAAGTGTGAGGGGGGGAAGGGGGGAGGGGAGGGGGGAAGTGTGAGGGGGGGAAGGGGGAGGGGGGGGGGAAGTGTGGGGGGGGGAAGGGGGGAGGGGAGGGGGGGGAGGGGAGGGGGGGAAGTGTGGTGGGGGGAAGGGGGGAGGGGAGGGGGGGAAGTGTGGGGGGGGAAGGGGGAGGGGAGGGGGGGAAGTGTGGGGGGGGGAAGGGGGGAGGGGAGGGGGGGAAGTGTGGGGGGGGAAGGGGGGAGGGGAGGGGGGGAAGTGTGGGGGGGGGAAGGGGGGAGGGGAGGGGGGGAAGTGTGGGGGGGGAAGGGGGAGGGGAGGGGGGAAGTGTGGGGGGGGAAGGGGGGAGGGGAGGGGGGGAAGTGTGGGGGCGGGAAGGGGGAGGGGAGGGGGGGAAGTGTGGGGGGGGGAAGGGGGGAGGGGAGGGGGGGAAGTGTGGGGGGGGGAAGGGGGGAGGGGAGGGGGGGAAGTGTGGGGGGGGAAGGGGGGAGGGGGGAAGTGTGGGGGGGGGAAGAGGGGAGGGGGGAAGTGTGGGGGGGGGAAGAGGGGAGGGGGGGAAGTGTGGGGGGGGGAAGAGGGGAGGGGGGGAAGTGTGGGGGGGGAAGAGGGGAGGGGGGGAAGTGTGGGGGGGGGAAGAGGGGAGGGGGGAAGTGTGGGGGGGGGAAGAGGGGAGGGGGGGAAGTGTGGGGGGGGAAGAGGGGAGGGGGGGAAGTGTGGGGGGGGAAGGGGGGGGGGGAAGTGTGGGGGGGGGAAGGGGGGAGGGGAAGTGTGGGGGAGGGGAGGGGGGGAGGGGAGGGGGGAAGTGTGGGGGGGGAAGTGTGGGGGGGGAAGGGGGGAGGGGAGGGGGGGAAGTGTGGGGGGAAGGGGGGAGGGGAGGGGGGGAAGTGTGGGGGGGGGGAAGGGGGAGGGAAGGGGGGGAAGTGTGGGGGGGGAAGGGGGGAGGGGAGGGGGGGAGTGGGGGGGGGGGGAAGGGGGGAGGGGAGGGGGGGAAGTGGGGGGGGGAAGGGGGAGGGGAGGGGGGGAAGTGTGGGGGGGAAGGGGGGAGGGAGGGGAGGGAAGTGTGGGGGGGGGAAGGGGGGAAGTGTGGGGGGGGGAAGGGGGGGAAGTGTGGGGGGGGAAGGGGGGAAGGGGGGAGGGGGGGAGGGGAGGGGGGGAAGTGGGGGGGAAGTGGGGGGGGGGAAGGGGGGAGGGGGGGAGGGGAGGGGGGGAAGTGGGGGGAAGTGGGGGGGGGGAAGTGGGGAGGGGAGGGGGGGAAGTGGGGAGGGGAGGGGGGGAAGTGGGGGAGGGGAGGGGGGGGAGGGGAGGGGGGAGGGGGGAGAGGGGAGGGGGGGGAGGGGAGGGGGCAGGGGAGGGGGGAAGTCGGGGGGGAGGGGGGAAGTGGGGGAAGTGGGGGGGAGGGGGGGAAGTGGGGGGGGGAAGGGGAGGGGGGAAAGAGGGAGGGGGGGGAAGGGGAGGAGGGAGGGGGAGGGGGAAAGAGGGAGGGGGAGGTCGTTATGGGGGTACCTCCTTCGCTTCAACTGGCCCTCATCCATTTATCAAAATTATGTTTTATCCTTTCAAATTCTGCATTCATTTGACCAGGTTCATTCCTTCGATTTCTTAAGTGTTGTCTGTGGACTTTTGGTACCAGTTCTCATGCAGTTCAGGTCACTTTTTTCATTTATTTTTCTTGTTGCAATTCAAACTGTTTTACTCCTGTTGTTATTCCTCCCCCTCTCTCTCTCTCTCTCTCTCATGCTTTTTCTGCTTCAATTGCCTTCCTTTCTCTTACTTTTGCTTCTAATTCAAACTGCTTTAATTCCTTTTCATGTTCAAGCTGTTTCCTTTGTAATTGAATTATAGCCATTTTTAATGATTCTGACTGTGTTTCTGACAATTTTAAGTACTGAGTTGTCACTGCAATTATCTCTACCTTCCTCACCCCTTCAGGTAGTATCAATTGCAGCTTATTTGCTAATTCCAAAAGATTTGTTTTAACCATCATTTGTAAACATCCTGACTGACTGATTTCCAAACCAAGGAAACTTTTAGTAACTGAAAGGAGCCATTATTCCACGTTGCATCACCTGGGTATTTTGTGAAGTTAGCCTAGACCCTAAATTTTGCATTTGATTTCGGCATTGGTGAAAATTACATTTGATTTGATGTTTTTTTTGGAAGAATTAATATACAATGAAAAGTATTGTTTCTTGCATTCTATACAGACAACGTATACCGTTCATAGAGAAGGAAAGGTGAGGGTGCAGAATATAGTGTTACAGTCATAGCTAGGGTATAAAGATAGCAACAGGGAAGAAGCTATTTTTGAATCGGTTCGTACATAACCTCAGACTTCTGTATCTTTCTCCCGATTGAAGAAGATGGAACAGAGTATGTCCGGGGTGTGTAGGGTCTTTGATTATGCTGGCTGATTTTCTGTGCCAGTGGTAAATGTAGAGAGAGTCAATGGACTCTCTGGTTTGTGTGATGGATTGGGTTTCGTTCATGATTCTCTGTAGTTTCTTGCAGACTTGGTCAGAGCAGGAGCTATACCAAGCTGTGATACATCCAGAAAGGATGCTTTCTATGGTGCATCTGTAAAAGTTGGTAAGAATCATAGCGGACATACTGAATTTCCTTAGCCTCCTCTGAAAGTGTTGGTGTGCTCTCTTAACTACAGAGGGACTGTGACAGGTTGTTGGTGATCTGGACACACTCCTCCACAACCGTCCTCAATACCGATGCCCCACAATACACCTATTCAAGTCACCCTATTATTGCTACCAAAGTAAATAAACTCACATTTATCCACATTATACTGTATCTTCCACTTTAGCCTGCACACTTTAGATGCACACTTAGCCTACCCAAATCACACTGAAGCATCTCTGCATCCTCCCCATAGTTCACCCAACTTGTATCATCTACAAATTTGGAGATAATACATTCAGTTCCCTCTTCCAAATCATTAATATATAATGTGAACAGTTAAAGTCATAGCACTAATCTCTGCAAAACCCCAGTAGTCACTGACTGTCAGTCAGAAGAAAATCCATTTATGGCAACTCTTTGCTTCCCATCTGCTAACCTGCTTTCTATTCATCTCAAGACATTACCTGCAATCTCATGTGCTTTAACTTTACATGGTCTGTTATGTGAGACCTTGTTGAAAGCCTTCATGAAGTCTAAATAAACCATATCCACTGGTTCTTCTTGGCTAATTCTACTAGTTACATCCTCAAAAAATTCCAATAGATTCATCAAGCTTGATTTCCCTTTTGTAAATCCATGCTGAATTTCTCTAATTGTACCACTGCCTTCCAAATGCTGAGTTATGAAATGCTTGATAATGGATTCTTGCAACTTCCCCAGTATGGGCGTTAAGCTCACTGGTCTATAGTTCCCTGTTGTCTCTCTACCTCCCTGTTGTCTCTCTACCTCCCTGTTTGAATAGCGGGCTTACATTAGTTAACCTCCAATCTGTAGGAGCTATGCCAGAGTCCAAAGAAATTTGGAGTGTTCCAATGGATCTATTATTTCCAGGACCATTTCCTTAAGCCCTTAAGGAGGGCCGAATGGCCTACTTCTGCTTCTGACTTCTATGTTTCTATGTGCGTGAGATGCAGCTTGGGGAAAAGATGCAGATAGGAGGGGGCCAAAGCTCCACCTGTATGTTAAAAGGTGCATGTGAAGGGCAAAGATGCACATGTGGACAGAGATGTGCTGGGGGGACAAAGATGCACTGGGGATATATGATGCACTCGAGGGTCAAGTATGCACATAAGGGAGGGGGCAGAGATGCACTTAGGAGGCAATGTTGCACTTGGGGGGGGGGGGCGGGGGGGAGACAAAGGAGAGGTGGTTGGGGGGAGCAGGAGCCCTCGAGGTTGTTTCCCACAGTCAGCCTCAGCGTTATTTGTGTGGGGGGGGCTCCCTGGTGGAAATTGAATGCCCCCCACTGCTTGACCACCACCATTCCCCCTGCCCCAGATGTCACTCGTCAATGGGCCAAAACAAGAAGGCAGCAGGAACAAGGGCACCAGGCGTCTACCAGGCTTGCAACATCCCCCACATTCTGCTAGCAGCTCTTACCTCCTCATACCAGTTCAAGCTTGCCATGCCAGGTTGTGATTCTTAAATACCTGTTCTGATTGACACCAAAATTACGTCACACCAAAGAGGTGGGATGCAGACGTGGGCAAAGATTGCCGTGTGGATTCCGCTAATGCTTTGCAAAGGTATGTAAACAACTGGAAGATACACTTGGGTCAAAAAAACCGGCAGGGACCCTGCGAAATGGCTGATACACGCATTTCCTGGCCAGACCTGCCGGAAAAGTGGCGGGCGCAGATGGGAGAATCGCGGCCGTAGTGTTTGAGAAGGAAGCCTGAATTGGGACAACTAATGTGAGATTGTTTTTCTGGGTGTATTTGTAAGATACTGCTGTGATTGTTCTGATTTGAACCACTTTTACATGTGTTGTAAAAATGGAAAAAGCTGATAGATATACAGGACAGAATGATTTTTCCTTTGCAAGTATTCTTCATTGTAAGTTAGCAGTCCATGCCTATACACTCCATTAGCTGCCATTATATTTATTGCCTGTCTCTTAGCAAGCTTTGCTGCAGTGAATAACTTTCTTATTGTGTAATAACATTTTAATAAGATATTAAGACAAAACTAACTTGTATTTTTACCTCTCAAGTCTGCTTTTATCGTTGATGAAGTTAGTGGCATTATTAAAGAGGTAAGATGCTACGCAGAATAATTCAAATCTGTTTAAGTTCTCAACCAGTGCTTAGCTGTTGAAACTCACCAACTTTCTATTATTTGAAGTCAATTGAGACTGCAATTGGTGGAAATGCATATCAGCCTAGCAGAGTTAATCAGTGGACAACAAGTGTGGTGGAACTGTGTCTGAGTCAGCTCACTAAGCTGGGAAAACCCTTCAAGTATATTGGTAAGTGTTGTAAAAGATTGAAATGACAAAGCGAGACTGATTGAATTTAATCATATTCAGTACTGTAACCAATATGGAATGTTGCATCTCTCCACTCTAGTTTCATAACTGATTCTCATCCCTGGAACAATTCTTGTAAATCTATTCAGCACAGTCTCCAATGTGATTCACATCTTTCCGATAGCGTCGTCCCCAGAACTGTACACCATACTCCAGCTGAGATCCAATTGGTATCTTGTATAAGTTCAGCATAACTTACTTGCTCCTATGCTCTGTACTCCTATTAATAAAGCTCAGAATGCTTTATTAATTGTGCTCTTTAAAAAGTACCTGGGTGAGTACTTGACATAGCATTCAAGGCTATGGGTCAAGTGCTGGCAAATGGGATTAGGTGGGCAGTTCAGGGCATTTCATGTCTCGGTGCAGACTTGATGGGCCAATCTGTGACACTGTGATCTGTGATTCTGTGGGTTTTTTTTGGTCTGTAGTAAAGTATATAATAAGTATCAATGACCTCATACTTGGGTTTACAAGGCACCTTTTCAAAATTCACAGATGACAGAACATCGAAGTATTGTGAACTTTGAGCAAAATAGTGATAGACTTCAAGAGGACGTGGAATCACGAATCACAGAATTGTCACAGCGCAGAAGAGGCCCATTTGGCTCATTGTGTCTGCACTGGCTCTGCAAACAAACATCATGACTTAGTGCCATTCCCCTAGCTTTTCCCCATACCCCTGCACGTTGTTTCTATTCGAGTAATCATCTAGTGCCCTTTTGAATGCCTCAATTGAGCCTACCTCCACCATACTTCCAGGTAGTGCATTCCAGACCGAAACAACTCATTGTGTGAAAAAGTTTTATCTCCCATCAGATTTGGTCCTTTTGCAAATTTCTTCCCCGTTCATTCTTGATTCTTTTACAAGTGGGAACAGTTTCTCCCTATCTGCAGCCCCTTAACGATTTTGAACATCTTCATCAAATCTCCTCTTAGCTTTTTTCCTCCATGGAGAACAGTCCCAATCTCTCTAGTCTATTCTCATAGCTGATTCTCATCCCTGGAACCATTCCGGTTAATCTCTTCTGGACGCTCCAATGTGGTTCACATCTTTCCGATAGTCCAGAACTGTACACAATACTCCAGCTGAGATCTAACTGTGTCTTGTATAAGTTCAGTATAACCTCCTTGCTCTTGTGCTCTGTACTCCTATTAATAAAGCCCAGCATGCTTTATTAGCTGTGCTCTTCACCTGTCCTGCCACCTTGAAGAATCTATGCACATACACTCTGAAGTCCCACTGCTCCTGTACATCTTTAAAAATGTCATCCCCTATTGTACATTCTCTCACCATGTTCTTCTTACCAAAATGTATCACCTCACACTTCTCCATGTTGAATTTCATAAGCCACCTATCTGCCTACTCCACCAACATGGCACAGTGATGGGCAGCACAGTGCTTAGCACTGTTGCCTCATAGTGCCAGGTATCTGGGTTCAATTCCGGCCTTGGGTGACTGCATGGCATTTATACATTCTGCATGGGTTTCCTCCAGATGCTCCAGTTTCCTCCCACACTTTGAAGGTGTGTGGATTAGGCTGATTGGCCATGATAAATCGCTGCTCAATGTCAGGGGATAGGGCTTGGCTGTGGTTGTTGTCGGTGCTGGCTCAATGGGCTGAATGGTCTTCTTCTGCACTTAGGGATTCTGTGTCTACATCCTTTTGAAATTCTACACTGTTTGCTTCGCAGTTTACAGTGTTTCCAAGTTTTGTGCCACCTGCAAACTTTGAAATTGTGTCTTTTACACCAAGATTTAAATCATTAATATATATCAGGTAAAGGAAGGGTTCCGGGGAACACCACTAACCTTCCTCCACCCCAAAAAATATTCATTGACTGTTACTCTCTGCTTTATTTTTGTATCATGTTGCTACTTTCCCTTTTATTCCATGAGTGTGTTTGTGTAGGACTGTATGAAATGCCTTCTGAAGGTCCATGTAGACTTTGGAGTTGGAGAGGAGAAGAGAACAAATCAAATGGGAGCAGTCTATAGGAAACAATGTTGCTTCAGTCTGGGGAGCTGCCAAATTTAAATGAGGTTCAGCATATAAAATCACAGATGCTTCTACAACACTAGCAAAATCAGCTAGCTTGTATATGTGAATATCAAAATGAAGCCCTATTACTAATTGGCTTTAAGCAGGCTTGTAAAGGCCTGGCATTTTCATTCAACTGGCCATGTCATTGAAGTCTACTATCCAAGATTTACTGGACAGAATTTTGAGTAATGCTCAAGAGATTGCTCATCCAATCACAGGCTAGTTTTCCCAAGCATTTGCTGTTAATAAAAACTAGGAGCAGGAATAGGCCATCTGGCCCCTCGAGCCTGCTCTGCCATTCCGTAAGATCATGGCTGATTTTTTTTATGGACTCAGCTCCACTTAACCCGCCCACTCACCATAACCCTTAATTCCTTTACTGTTCAAAAAATTATCTATCCTTGCCTTAAAAACATTCAATGAGGTAGCCTCAACTGCTTCACTGGGCAGGGAATTCCACAGATTCACAAACCTTTGTGTGAAAAAGTTCCTCCTGAACTCAGTCCTAAATCTGCTTCCCTTTAGTTTGAGGATATGCCCCCATTCTAATTTCACCTGCCAGTGGAAACAGCTTCCCTGCCTCTATCTTATCTATTCCCTTCATAATCTTTTATGTTTCTATAAGATCTCCCTTCATTCTTCTGAATTCCAATGAGCATAGCCCCAGTCTACTCAGTCTCTCCTCATAAGCCAACTCTCTCAACTCCAAAATCAACCTAGTGAATCTCCTCTGCACCCCCTCCAGTACCAATATATCCTTTCTCAAGTAAGGAGACCAAAACTGTACACAGTACTCCAGGTGTGGCCTCACTAGCGTCTTATACAGCTGCAACATAATCTCACTTTTTAAACTCCATCCCTCGAGCAATGAAGGCCAAAATTCCATTTGCCTTCTTAATTACCTGCTGCACCTGCAAACCAACTCCTTGAGATTCTTGCACAAGGACACCCTGGTCCCTCTGCACAGCAACATGCTGCAATTTTTTACCATTTAAATAATAATCCATTTTGCTGTTGTTTCTACCAAAATGAATGACCTCACATTTACCAATATTGTACTCCATGTGCCAGACCTTTGACCATTCACTTAGATTACCTATATCCTTTTGCAGACTTCCAGCGTCCCCTGCACACTTTTCTCTTCCACCCATCTTAGTGTCATCTGCAAATTTTGACACACTACACTTGGTCCCCAACTTCAAATCATCTAAATCGTAAACAATTGCGGTCCCAACACTGATCCTTGAGGCACACCACTATCATTGATCGCCAACCAGAAAAACACCCACTTACCCCCACTCTTTGTTTTCTGTTAGTTAACCAATCCTCTATCCATGCTAATACATTACTTGTAACACTATGCACCTTTATCTTACTTAGAGTCTTTGGTGCGGCACCTTGTTAAATTCCTTCTGGAAATCCAGATACAACACATCCACAGGTTCCCCATTGTCCACTGCACATGTAATGTTCTCAAAGAATTCCACCAGATCAGTCAAACGTGACCTGCCCTTCGTGAACCCATGCTGTGTCTTACCAATGGACAATTTATATCTAGATGGTTTACTTCATGTCCTCAAACGTGCACCTTTACCATGGATAATCCACCTAATCTACACAACTTTAGAAACTAAGAGGCAATTCAGCATGGACAATCCACCTAACTCACATATCTTTGGACTGTGGGAGGGAACTGGAGCACTTGGAGGAAATCCATGTAGACACAGGGAGAACATGCAAACTCCACACTCAGTCATCCAAAATAGGAATTAAACACAGATCCCAGCACTCCCACCGGACTGCCCATG
Organism: Carcharhinus amblyrhynchos; assembly: GCF_965287045.1. NCBI lineage: Eukaryota > Metazoa > Chordata > Chondrichthyes > Carcharhiniformes > Carcharhinidae > Carcharhinus > Carcharhinus amblyrhynchos. The sequence continues at coordinate 31,314,643 of NC_137335.1, read as the reverse complement.
CAATCCGTGCAGTGCATTTAGGGTATAATGGCACATATAGAAAGTCAAAATGCAGTACAATCGAGTCAGCATCATTTTTTGAAGAGCAAATTGTGTTTGCCTAATTTGCTTGAATTCTTTGAAGATGCACAAAGCAGTGTGGATGATGGTGATCCTGTAGATGTAGTATATCTGGACTTCCAGAAGGCATTTGATAAAGCTAATACACAGGGTTAGTTCACATCAGATTGGGGATAATTTATTAGCTTGGTTAGAAGATTGGGTAACCAACAGAAAGCAGAGAGTTGGGATAAATGGGTCTTTCTTAGGTTGTCAAGGTGTACCTAGTGGATTCATCACAGAGTTTAGTCTTCGGATCCCAACGTTTTGCAATCTACGTGAATGATGTGGATGCAGGGATGGTCAGTACCATAGCCAAATTTGCAGATGATACTAATACAGGTGGGATAGGAAATTGTGATAATGAAATTAATTTATAAATGGGTATAAGAACATAAGAACATAAGAAATAGGAGCAGGAGTAGGCCAACTAGCCCTTCGAGCCTGCCCCGCCATTCAGTAAGATCATGGCTGATCTGTCTTGGCTCAGTTCCACATTCCCGCCCTCTCCCCATAACCCTTAATCCCCTCTCTTATCAAAAACCCATCAACCCGCGTCTTAAAAATATTTAGCGAGGTAGCCTCCACCACTTCAACGGGCAGAGAATTCCAGAGATTCACCACTCTTTGAGTGAAGAAGTTCCTCCTCAACTCCGTTCTAAACCGCCCCCCCTTTATCTTGAGGCTGTGCCCCCTAGTCCTACTATCCTTTCTGAGCGGGAAGAGTCTCTCCACCTCTATCCTATCCATCCCATTCATCATCTTATACGCCTCAATGAGATCTCCCCTCATTCTTCTAAACTCTAACGAGTACAAGCCTAATTTATTCAGCCTCTCCTCATAGCTCAACCCCCTCAACTCCGGCACCAGCCTAGTAAACCTCCTCTGCATTCCCTCCGAGGCCAAAAATATCCTTGCGTAAGTACGGCGCCCAAAACTGCACACAGTACTCCAGCTGTGGCCTCACCAATGCCCTATACAGCCGCAGCAAGAACTCCCTACTTTTATATTCAATCCCCCTCGCGATGAAGGCCAGCATCCCATTCGCCTTCCTGACCACCTGCTGCACCTGCAAGCTGGGTTTTTGCGACTCATGCACATGGACCCCGAGGTCCCTCTGCACCGTTGCCTTCTGCAGTTTTTCTCCACGTAAGTAATAATCCTTCCTACCATTATTCCTACCAAAGTGGACCACCTCGCACTTGCCAACATTAAATTCCATCTGCCATTTCCTGGCCCATTCGCCCAGCCTATCTAGATCAGTTTGTATAGGTTAATTCAATTGGGCAAAATTTGGCAAATGGCTTTAACGTAAGTGAATGTGAGGTTAAGCATTTTGTTGGGAAAAATACAAAGGCAAATTATTATCTAAATGGAAAGAAACTTTGGAATGCTTTGGCACAGAAGAATCTGGGTGTCCTAGTGCATAAATTGCAGAAAACTAGTATGCAGGTCATAGTATCACAGAATCCTTCCTGAAAAGGAGGCCATTCAGCCCATCGAGTCTGCACCAACCACAACAATCCCACTGAAACCCTATTCCCGTAACCCCACAATTTACCCTGCTAAGTCCCATGATACTAGAGTCAATTTAGCATGGCCAATCCACCTAACCCACACATCTTTGGGAGAAAACCGGAGCTCCTGGAGGAAACATGCAGACGTGGAAAGTGCAAACTCCACACAGACAGTGACCGAGGCCAGAATTGAACCTGGGTTTCTGGAGCTCTGAGGCAGCCCAGCAGATAATAAGGAAAGCAAATGGAACCTTGGCATTTATTACTAAAAGAATAATATAAACGTAATGATGTGTACAGTCCCCCTACTTGAGGAGCGATGTAGTTGCATTGGCAATGGCCAAGAGGAGGTTCACTAGATTACTAAATTCACTAAGGTACAAAAGTCTGAGGTCATGTACCAACCAGCGAACAGCTTTCCCTGCTGCCATCAGACTTTTGAACAGACCTACCTTATGTTAGTTGAACTTTTTCTAAACCCGAACTATGACTGCAGCACTACATTCTGCACCCTCTCCTTTTCTTTTCTATGTATGGTATGCAAGAAATAATACTTTTCACTGTATGCTAATACATGTGACAATAATAAGTCAAATCACATTGATTCCAGAGATGAGGGATTTGTCTCATGAAAAGAGATTAGGCAGTTTAGGTCTATGCGCCTGGAGTTTAGAAGCATGGGAGGAGACCTTATTGAAGTGTACAAGATGTAGACGTAGAGAGGATGTTTCCTCTTGTAAAGCAATCTAGAACAAGAGGTCATAATTTTAGGATATGGGGTAATAGATTTGAACAGAGGAGAAATTACTTCTCTCGTAGGGTCATGAGTCTGTGAAATTTGCTACCCCAGAGCATGGTGAATGCTGGGGCTCTGAGTAAATTTAAGGAGGAGGTGGGCAGATCTTTTGATTAGTAAGGGTTTGAAGGGCTATGGTGAATAGACAGAAAAGTGGAGTTGAAGCTGAGATGAGATCAGTATGATCGTATTAAATGGCGAAGCAGTCTCAAAGGACTAAATTGCCTGCTCCTCGTTCTTATGGTTATGGCACTTAAAGAATGTTTACCATTGCCTATCCACCAGCATCCATTTAAGTAACATTTGCCAATCTATCCTGGCCATCTAGCAACTCATACAATGTCGTCTCATAGAGTAATAGTCATAGAAGTTTACAGCATTGAAACAGGCCATTTGGCCCAACTTGTCCATGCCTCTAGTTCCAATTGCCTATGTTTGGCCCATGTCCCTCTATATCCATCTTACTCTTTAATTGTGTAAATGCTTTTTAAAAGACAAAATTGTACCTGCCTCTACTGCTGCCTCTGACAGCTCTCCTTTATTAAGATTCTTAGAAACTAGAAGCAGGAGTAGACCATTCAGGCCTTCAAGCTTGCTCTGCTATTCATCTTGATCATGGCTGATCATTGAATTCAACATCCTGATTTCCTGCCCCCGTTTCCCCCCAATTCCCTTGATCCCTTTAGCCCTAGGAGCTATATCTAATTTCTTCTTGAAATCAGACAAATTTTTGGCCTTAACTACATTCTGTGGTAGTGAATTCCGCATATTCACCACCCTCTAGGTGAAGAAATTTCTGTCTAACCCTGTTAGAATTTTATAAGTTTCTATGAGATCCCCTCTCTCTCCTAAATTCCAGTAAATGTAATCCTAACCAGCTTAGTCTGTCCTCATATGACAGACCTGCCAGGAATCAGCCTGGTAAACCTTTGCTGTACTCCCTCGATATCAAGAACATCATTCCTCAGATAAGGATCTGCGCACAATACTCCAGTTGCAGCCTCACCAATGCCCCATACAATTGCAGCAAAACATCTCTATCCCTATACTTAAGTATTCCTGCTAGGAAAGCCAACATACCACTTGCCTTCTTTACTGTTTACTGTACCTACGTGTTAACTTCCAGTGACTGATGCACGAGGACTCCAAGGTCTTGTTGAGTATCCACCTCTCTCAATTTACATCTATTCAAGTAATAATCTGTCTTCCTATTATTGCTACTAAAGTGGATAATCTCACATTTATTCACATTATACTGCATTTGCCATGCAGATGCCCACACATTCAGCTTGTCCAAATCACACAAGGCATCTCTGCATCCTCCTCACAGCTCACTCTCCCATCCAACTTTGCATCATCTGCAAATCTGGAGATAATACATTCAGTTCCCTCTTCCAAGTTATTAATATATAATATGAACAGTTAGGATCCTGGCACAGATCCTTGCGGAACCCCACTTGTCACTGACTACCAATCAGAAAAAGACCATTTATGCCAACTCTTTGCTTCCTATCTGCTAACCAGCTTTCTATCCGTCACAAGATATTACCTGCAATCTTATGTGCTTTTAGTCTGATATGTGAGACTTTGTCGAACACCTTCTGAAAGTCTAAACTACATCTGTTGGTTCCACCTTGTCAACTCCACTAGCTACACCCTCAAAAAATACAAATAGATTTGTCGAGCATTGTGTAAATCCATATTGACTTTGTCTGACTATGCCACTGCCATCCAAATGCTGAGTTATGAAATCCTTGATAATAGACTCTAGCAACTTCCCGAGTGCCAACGTTAGGCTGACTGGTCTATAGTTCCCTGTTTTCTCTCTACCTCCCTTTTTGAATAGCGGGCTTACGTTAGCTACCCACCAATCTGTAGGAACTATTTCAGAGCCCAAAGAATTTTGGAAAATAACCACCAATGGATCTAGAATTTCCAAGGCCACTTCGTGAAATACTCAGGGATGAAGATTATCAGGACCTGGAGATTTATAAAGAACAAAAGAACAAAGAACAAAATCAACCCGGGAAACAGGCCCTTCGGCCCAACGAGCCCGCGCTGCCATCTCAATACCACCAGTCCACCTCTCTACTCATGACCCCTATCTAATGTTTTATGGCCATACAGGTTGAGGGAAACTGATTTAGGGACAATTTATTCCTGCCAATCAGCCTAACAGCACATCTTTGGGGTGTGGGAGGAAACCGGAGCACCCAGAGAAAACCCACGCAAGCACGGGGAGAATGCGCAAACTCCCACAGACACCGGCCCAAATCCATGTGTCTGCACAGCAATCAGTGATAGTCACTGAGCTGTCGTCTTGCCCAGTATCTTGTCCAGTTTAGGCACACACTGACGACATGAAGCACTAGGCCAATCTTGAACAACCAAGAGCAGCCCCAGTACGACCCATCGTCTGTATGCCCCTCGTTGGACATGAGGTGGACCGACTTAAAACCTGTGAATGAAAGAGAAAAAAAAACATTATCATCATACTATACCCACTTACATTACCAGGGACGCCCCAATGCTAATGACCCTTATTTAAAAGGTTCTCCTATATCCACCCATCTCCAACTCAGTCATATGCCTGCCTAAGTTACTCTTAAAGGACTCTAGCATGTTTGCCTCCACCACCTTACTTGGCAGAGCATTCCATACCCCCACTACCCTCTGTGTGAAAAACCTCCCTCTAATATCTGTGTTGTACCGCTGCCCCCTCACCTTAAGTCCATGGCCCCTTGTCCTACGTGTCTCTATTATAGGAAATAGCTTAACTCTGTTTACTCTATCTATACCCTTCATAATCTTATATACCTCTATTAGATCCCCCCTCAGTCGGCGTCTTTCAAGGGAAAAGAGCCCCAATTTCTTCAATCTTTCCTCATACCCCAGTCCTTCCATACCAGGCAACATCCTGGTAAACCTCCTCTGCACTATGTCCAGAGTCTCCACGTCCTTCCGGTAGTAAGGCGACCAGAACTGTACGCAGTACTCCAAATGCGGCCGAACCAATGTTCTGTACAACTGCAACATTAGACTCCAGCTCTTATATTCTATACCCCTTCCTATAAAGGCCAACATACCATAGGCTTTCTTCACCACACTCTCCACTTGCACTGCCACCTTCAAAGACTTGTGCACTTGCACCCCCAGGTCTCGCTGCGACTCTATACTCCTTACGGGCTTACCCTTTATCACATAACTTTCCCCTACGTTATTCCGGCCAAAATGCATCACCTCACATTCATCCGGATTAAACTCCATTTGCCATGTATCTGCCCAATCAACCAGCCTATCAATATCCCGCTGTGTTGCCAGACACTGCTCCTCACTGCCTGCCAATCCAGCCATCTTGGTGTCATCAGCAAATTTGCTGATCACACCACCTACTCCCTCTTCCAAATCATTTATATACACTACAAAGAGAAGAGGTCCCAGTACCGAGCCCTGCGGCACACCACTAGTGACAGACCTCCAGCTAGAAAAAGACCCCTCCACAACTACTCTGACTCCTCTTTGCAAGCCAGTTCTCTACCCACCTAGATACCTGACCACATATCCCATGAGCTTTAATCTTCTGTACCAACCTACCATGAGGGACTTTGTCAAACGCCTTACTGAAATCCATATAGACAACATCAACGGCTCGTCCTTCATCAACCATTTTTGTCACCTCCTCAAAGAATTCTACCAGATTCGTAAGGCAAGACTTCCCCTTGACAAAGCCATGCTGCGTATCCTTAATCAGATCGCAATGCTCCAAGTGCGCATACATCCTATCCCTAAGAATCCTCTCCATCAACTTACCTACCACTGACGTTAAGCTCACTGGCCTATAGTTACCTGGGCTATCCCTCCTACCCTTTTTAAACAACGGTACCACGTTCGCTATCCTCCAGTCCTCTGGGACCTCACCTGTGTCCAAAGAAGAGACAAAGATTTGCGTCAGAGGCCCAGCAATCTCATCCCTCGCCTCTCTAAGCAGCCTAGGATAAATGCAATCAGGCCCCGGAGATTTATCGGTTTTAATGCCCTCTAAGAGCCCTAACACTTCTTTCTTCGTAATCAATAGATCTTTCAATCGGTCTACCGCTCCCTCAATGACTGTACTAGACATCAAGCCCCTCTCCTTCGTGAATACCGACGCAAAGTATTCATTTAGGATCTCCCCCATTCCCTCTGCCTCTAAGCACAATTCCCCACGTTTGTCCCTGAGAGGACCAATTTTACCCCTAGCCACCCTTTTGTTCTTAAGATAGGAGTAAAACGCCTTTGGATTCTCCTTAACCCTACCTGCCAAAGCCATAACTCCCCGTTTGAGATCTCTCCTACTATCTCTGTATTCCTCCAACGCTCTCTCCGTTCCCAGCTGCTTAGACCTGACAAACGCCTCTCGTTTCTTCCTAACCAGACCTTCTATACCTCTAGTAATCCACGGTTCCCTAATCCTACCTTTCCCATCCTTTCTCCTAACTGGCACATGCCTTTCCTGCACCTTTTGCAGTTTTTCCTTGAAAGACTCCCACATGCCTAATGTGGTCTTGCCTTCCAATAGCCTATCCCAGTCTGTATCCCTAAGCTCCTGCCTAATCCGACTGTATCTAGCCTTCCCCCAATTTAGGACCCTCCCCTTAGGACAGCTCTCATCTTTTTCCATTCGTATCCTAAAGTAGATGGAGTTGTGGTCACTATTAGCCACATGTTCCCATACCGCAACTTCAACCACCTGACCCAGCTCATTTCCCAGAACTAAATCCAGTATCGCCCCCTCTCTAGTCGGGCTATCTACATACTGTTGCAAGGATCCTTCCAGTACACATCTTACGAATTCCTCCACGTCAGACCCCCCAGCTCTAGGCACCTTCCAATCCACCCCAGGGAGATTAAAATCTCCCACTACAACAATCCTACTCTTCCTACACTTATCCAAGATGTCCCTACATAGCCCGCGGGCAGTGGAAGAGGGTATATCGGGCAGCCTATAGTACACTCCTAGCACAATAATGGCCCCCTTCCTATTCCTCAACTCCACCCACAAAGACTCAATTCCCAACCCCCGCCATGTTATCCTCCCTCTGCACCGCTGTGATCTGCTCCCTAACTAAGAGTGCCACTCCCCCTCCTCTTTTCAACCCTCCTCTATCACGCCTAAAACACTTATACCCTGGAACATTTAGCTGCCAGTCCTGCCCCTCCTCTAACCACGTCTCTGTCACTGCCACCACATCTAAATTCCTCACGAACATCAAGGCCTTAAGTTCATCCGACTTTCCCGTCACACTCCTCGCATTAAAACAGATGCACCTAAGACCCTCAGTCCCTCTCGGATCCTCCTTCTCCTGGGGGATTTCCCTATCAACTAGACTTACCCTGACCTCCAACTCACTCCCAGTGCCTGAGCTGTCTCTCTCCTCCCCACCCCCCCTCCATACTAGTTTAAACCCTGCCTAAACACTCCAGCCAACCTCCCAGCTAAAATATGTGTCCCCTTCCCATTTAAGTGTTCCCTATCCCTCTTATACAAGTGCCCTTCCTTTGCAAAGACTTCCCAATGGTCAACAAAACTAAAACCCTCTGTCCTGCACCAATCCCTCAGCCACACATTCAGCTGCAGGATTTCATTATTCTTATCCCTGCTATTGCTGGGCACTGGCAGCAGCCCAGAGATCGCCACCCTGGAGGCCCTGCACTTCAGCCTGGCTCCCAACTCCCTGAACTGCGTACGTATTTCCCCCCTACTCTTTCTTCCTATGTCCCTCTCTCCTACATGTATAATTACATCCGCTTGGGTCCCTTTGCCCTTCAAGATTCCCTCTACCCTCTCCGACACATCCTGTACCCCAGCTCCAGGGAGGCAGACCACCATCCTGGAGTCCCGCTTTTGCCCACAGAACCGCCTATCAATTCCTCTAACCATCCCGTCCCCCACCACTATCTCACATCCAGCCCCTTTTCTTCCCTCTGAGGCATTTTCCTCTTCCCCTCGTGCCCTTTCCGCCTCAGTCGGTGCCTTACCCCTGCTATCTTGAGAGACTACCCCTGGGGTAGCCTTTGGAACATTACTCCTCTTCTTTTTCCCCTTCCTAACTGTAATCCACCCATCTCCCCTCCTTGACTCTGAGATCCCCTCTTGAATCTGGTTCCTATTCATTAATGCCTCATTCTCCCTCACTAAAAATAAATCCTCCAGCCTCAACTCCAGTTGCCTAACCCGGGCCCTCAAACGCTGCAACTCCAGACATTTGGTGCAGATGTGGACTCGCCGGAGATGCTGTGTCTCCAGGAACTCCCACATATTGCACCTTACACAGCTGTCACGTCTCCCCATGGTCCCTGCCATTTATTTGACTACCCTCAGACCTATGGACACACTTTGAAAAGCTTGACCAGTAACTCACCTTGCCTAAGCCTGCCTCGCCTAAGCCCTGTGAGCCAAAGCCCTGGCAGTACTCACTCAGCACCCGCCTCACTCCAATGCCTGCTCCTGACGCTGCCCGCTATCTACTGTGGCCTTGTTTTTATACTTCCTCACTCCCTTCCCAACAGCCCTTGCGCCTAAGACCCTCTATGGAAAGCACAAAGGGAAAAAACCCACAACCCAGCAATGTAATTTAAAAAAAACACAGAACACTCGCAGTTTACACTCCCCAGCCACCAGTACACTGCTCCAGAGAACAATCCACCTTCAATCCCATCAATTTCCTCAAAACCATTTCTCTACTGAAGCTGATTTCCTTGTTTCTCTCAGCACTTCTGTGTTATTCATGTCTTCCTTTGTGAAGACTGAAGCACAGTACGCATTTAATTCCTAAGCCATTTCTTTATTCCCCATTATGAATTCTCCTGTATCTGACCGTAAGGGGCCTACATTCATTTTTGTCAATTTTTTTTCTTTACGTATCCGTAGAAACTTACAGTCTGTTTTTATGTTCTCTGCTAGCTTACTTTCATACTCCATTTTTCCCTTCTTAACCAATTCCTTTGTCATCCTTTGCTGAATTTTAAACTGCTCCCAATCCTCAGGCCTATCGCTTTTTCTTGCCAATCTGTATGCTTCTTCTTTGAATCTGATATTCTCTCCAATTTCCCTTGTAAGCCATGGTTTGGCCTCAATTCCTTTACCACTCTCGTGCCAAACAAGAGTAAACAATTTATGTAGTTCACCCATTCATTCTTTAAATGCCTGCCATTGCCTGTCCACTGTCTTTCCTTTCAAAAGAACAAAATCAGCCCGGGAAACAGGCCCTTCGGCCCAACGAGCCCGCGCCGCCACCCCAACACCACCAGTTCACCTCTCTACCCATGACCCCTTTCAGTAATGTTTCCCAATCCATCATGGTCAATTCATGCCTCACACCATCACAGTTACCGTTATTGAAATTCAGGACCTTTTCAGGAACTTGTGTTGGAACAACGAGGTCACTCTGCACCTTGATGAAAAATTCCCTCATATTATAGTCGCTCATCTCCCAACGGGTCTCGCGCAACTAAATTGCCAATTATTCTTTTCTCATTGGACAATACCATGCCTAGGATGCCCTGTTCTCTAGTCGGTTCCTTAATGTATTGGTGCAGTAAACATCCCGTATACACTCCAAGAATTCCTCCTCCAGATTATTGTGACCAATTTAATTTGCTCGGTCTATCTACGGATTAAACTTACCCAATATTACCAATGTTCCTTGATCACATGGATCTCTAATTTCCTGAGCAGGGATCCCAGAAGTGGAGATGTTAGAAAGCAGGGCCTGGGCATCCGATGTGGAGCATGAGTGTGTGAACAGGACCAACTAGTGGCTAAATAGGTGAATGACTGGGTACATGGGGGAAGAAAGGGAGGGAGAGGATGTGAAGGGTGAGATAGAGAAAGGATGAGAGGCAGGAGGGAGCGAGGGTGTGAGATTGAATTCTTTGAGGAAGTGACAAGAAGAGTTCATGAACGTTGTGTAGTGGATGTTGTATACGTGGATTTTAGCAAGGCTTTTGACAAGATCACCACATCACAAATTGGTCAAAAAAGTAAAAGTCCGTGGGATGCAGGGTAAAGTGACAAACTGGATAAAAGATGGGCTTAGTAACAAGAAACAAGAGGGAATTGTGATGGGGAGACTGGGACGGAGGAGGTTAGCTCCCAGATAGGGGAGGACTGCAGGCAGTATGAGAGGGAGGTTAGACAGGGGATGGAGAAGGGAAATGCCCAGACTGAGGGGCTGATGTGTATATATTTTAATGCAAGGAGTGTAGTGAATAAGGTAGATGAGCTTAGGGCGTGGATTGCTGCTTGGGAATGTGATGTGGTGGCCATTACGGAGACTTGGATGTCTCAGGCACAGGACTGGGTACTTCAGGTGCCAGGTTTCAGATGCTTCAGGAAGGACAGGGAGGGTGGCAGAAGAGGTGGAGGAGTGGCACTGTTGATCAGGGACAGTGTCATGGCTGCAGAGAAGGAGGATGCCGTGGAGGGACTATCTACAGAGTCTCTGTAGGTGGAAGTTAGGAAGAGCAAAGGGTCGAAAACTTTGCTGGGTGTATTCTATAGGCCGCCCAATAGTGACAGGGAAGTTGAGGTGCAGATAGGGAAACAGATTCTGGAGAGATGTATTAATAACAGAGTTGTCATGATGGGAGACTTCAATTTCCCAAACACCGACTGGAATATCCCTAGGGTAAGGGGTTTGGATGGGGAGGAGTTTGTTTGGTGTGTTCAGGAAGGTTTCCTGACACAGTATGTGGATAAGCCTACGAGGGGAGAGGCTGTACTTGACCTGGTGCTGGCGAATGAACCAGGGCAGGTGATGGATCTCTCACTAGGAGAGCATCTTGGGAATGGTGACCATAATTCTATCTCCTTCACAATTGCATTGGAACGAGATAGGATCAGGCAGGCTAGGAAGGTGTTTGTCTGGAGTAAGGGGAGATACGAAGAAGTCAGGAAGTTACTTGGACAAATAAACTGGAAGGAGGCATTCTTAGGGAAAAGTACCGAAGGAAGGTGGCAGATATTCAAGGAATGTTTGTCTGGAGCTCTGCGTGACAACGTTCCGATGAGACAAGGGGGTTTTGGTAGGTTGCGGGAACCATGGTGCACGAAGGCTGTGTTGAACCTAGTCAGGAGGAAAAGGAAGGTGTACAAAAGGTTCAGGGAACTAGGAGATGTTAAGGATCTTGAGGAGTATAAGGACTGTAGAAAGGAGCTTAAAAGGGAAATTAGGAGAGCCAGAAGGGGTCATGAGAAGACCTTGGCGGGTAGGATTAAGGAGAATCCCAAGGTCTTCTATAAATATGTGAAAGGTAAAAGGATGAGAAGAGAAGGGATAGGACCTATGAAAGGTGAAGGGGGAAAGGTCTGTGTGGAACCAGAAGAAATGGCAGAGGTGCTTAATGAGTACTTTGCCTCAGTATTCACAGTGGAAACTGATCTGGGAGATTTTGCTACGGATTTGCAGCAGATGGAAAAGATTGAGTATGTGGATATTAAGGAGGAGGATGTGTTAGAACTTTTGAATTCTAGCAAGATAGATAAGTCGCCGGGACCAGATGAGATGTACCCCAGGATACTGTGGGAGGTGAGGGAAGTGATTGCAGAGCCCCTAGCGATGATCTTTGCGTTGTCAATGGAGATGGGAGAGGTTCCGGAAGATTGGAGGATTGCGGATGTGGTTCCTATTTTCAAGAAAGGGAACAGAGATAGCCCGGCAAATTACCGACCGGTGAGTCTGACCTCAGTGGTTGGTAAGCTGATGGAGAGGCTTCTGAGGGACAAGATTTACGAGCATTTGGAGAGGTTTGACATGATCAGAAATAGTCAGCATGGATTTGTCAAGGGCAGGTCGTGCCTTACGAGCCTAGTTGAGTTCTTCAATAATGTGACTGAACACATTGACGAAGGAAGTGCAGTGGACGTGGTGTACATGGACTTCAGCAAGGCGTTTGATAAGGTCCCCCATGCAAGACTCCTTGAGAAGGTGAGAGGGCATGGGATCCAAGGGCCTTTGGCCTTGTGGATCCAGAACTGGCTTGCCTGCAGAAGGCAGAGAGTGGTTGTGGATGGGTCTTTTTCGGCATGGAGGTCAGTCACCAGTGGAGTGCCCCAGGGATCTGTTCTAGGACCCTTGCTGTTTGTCATTTTCATAAATGACCTGGATGAGGAAGTGGAGGGATGGGTAAGTAAGTTCGCTGATGACACGAAGGTCGGTGGTGTTGTGGATGGTCTGGAAGGATGTCAAAAGTTGCAGCAGGACATAAATAGGATGCAGGACTGGGCGGAGAAGTGGCAGATGGACTTCAACGCGGATAAATGCGTAGTCGTCCATTTTGGCAGAACCAACGGGATGAACGAGTACACTATCAAGGGCAGGAGTCTTAGTAGTGTTGAAGAGCAGAAGGATCTTGGGGTCCGGGTCCAGAGGACTCTTAAATTGGCCTCGCAGGTGGAGGATGTGGTCAAGAAGGCGTATGGTGTACTGGCCTTCATTAATCGAGGGATTGAGTTTAGGAATCGGGAGGTAATGCTGCAACTTTATAAGACCCTTGTCAGGCCTCATTTGGAGTACTGTGCGCAGTTCTGGTCGCCTCACTATAGGAAAGACGTAGAAGCTATTGAAAGGGTACAGAGGAGATTTACAAGGATGTTGCCTGGACTGGGAGGCATGCCTTATGAAGTTAGGTTGAGGGAGCTGGGACTCTTCTCCCTGGAGGGACGAAGGTGGAGAGACGAAGGTTGAGAGGCGACCTGATAGAAGTTTATAAAATGTTGAGAGGAATAGATAGGGTGGATTCTCAAAGGCTATTTCCCCAGGTTGAAATGGTCGCTACGAGAGGACACAGATTTAAGGTGCGGGGAGGAAAGTACAGAAGTGATGTTAGGGGTAAGTTTTTCACTCAGAGGGTGGTGAGTGAATGGAATCGGCTGCCGTCAGTGGTGGTGGAGGCGAACTCGCTGGGGTCTTTTAAAAGACTTCTGGATGAGTATATGGGGTTTAATGGGATTGGGCGTTATAGATAGGTCTATAGATTGGTAGGTGTTGATGTGATCGGCGCAACTCATGGGCCGAAGGGCCTGTTTGTGCTGTAGTGTTCTGTGTTCTATGTTCTAAACAAAGAGTCAGGGTCAAGGTCAATGGATGCCCTTGTTAATGGAAAGTTATTCCAAGTGATGCTCCACAGGGCTCGGTGTTAAGACCCTTACTGTTTATGTTATATATTAACGATTTGGATGTGAACACGGAGGGAAGATTGGGAAATTTGCAGATGACATAAAAATTGGCTGAGTAGCGTAGGAAAGCTATGATCTCCAAAACAATATAGATGGGTTGGTGGAGTGAGCGATAAAATAACAGATTTTAACATAGAAAAGTGTGAGATGATGGATTTTGGGAGGTCAAACAGTTATATGGAATACACAATAAATGGGAATATACTTGGAGGGGTAGTTGAAGTGTGAGATCTTGGCATGCAAGTGCGCAGTCCCTCAAGGCAATAGTTCAAATAAACAAGGTTGTAAAGAAGGCATATGGAATGCTGCCCTTCATTGGCAGTGGTATAAAATACAATAGAACAGTGGCACAGGTGTTAGCATTGCTGTCTCACAGCTCTAGGGACCTAGGTACAGTTCCAACCTTGGGTGACTGTGTGGAGTTTGCACATTCTCCAGAACGTGCAGGCTCTATGGAGACTGATGCCGGGAATCGAATCCAGGTCGCTGGTGCTGATGGGCAGCCGTGCTAACCGCTGTCTCACCCCCAGTTGTCCTTAGGGTGGCATAGACAAAATGGAGTAGAATGGCCTCCATCTGTGATGTAACTTCTCTATAGTTCTGTAGTGTGAGGGGGAGAGAGAGGTGTGAGGGAAAGAGAGAGTGAGGATATGAGGCAGGACATAGCGAGGGAGTGAAGTGAGAGAAAGATGGTGTGAAGAGGAGAGAGAGCGTGTATTTGAATTTGTCCATGCTGCCTTTTTTTTTAAACCCCTAAGCTAATCTGAATTGCCTGCATTTGGCCCATATTCCCTCTATACCCATCTCCACTAGTACTTCTGGCAGCTTATTCCAGACACTCACCACCCTCTGTGTGAAACAGTTGCCCCTCTGGGGCACTTTTGTATCTCTCTCCTCTCACCTTAAACCTATGTCCTCTAGTTTTAGACTCTCCTACCTTTGGGAAAAGATTTTGACTATCTACCTTATCTACGCTCCTCGTTATTTTGTAGACCTCTATAAGGTTACCCCTCAGCCTTCTACGCCCCAGAGAAAAAAGTCCCAGTCTATCCAACCTCTCCTTATAACTCAAACCATCAAGTCCCAGTAGCATCCTAGTACATCTTTTCTGCATGTTTCCTAGTTTAATAATGTCCTTTCTATAATAGGGTGAAACTGTGCATGGTATTCCAAGTGTGGCCTTACCAACTTGTACAACTTCAACAAGATGTCCCAACTTCTGTATTCAATGTTCTGACCGATGAAACCAAGCATGCCGAATGCCTTCTTCACCATTCTATCCACCTGTGACTCCATTTTCAAGGACCTATGAATATGTGCCCTTAGATCTCTTTGTTCTGTAACTCTTCCCAATGCCCTACCATTAACTGAGTAAATCCTGCCCTGGTTCAGTCTACCAAAATGCATCATCTCGCATTTGTCTAAATTAAACTCCTTCTGCCATTCGTCAGACCCAATTGATCAAGATCCCGTTGCAATCGGAGATAACTTTATTCACTGTCCACTATGCCACCAATCTTGATGTCGTCTGCAAACTTGCTAACCGTGCCTCCTATACTCTCATCCAAATCATTAATATAAATAATAAATAACAGTGGACCCATCAGTGATCCCTGAGGCACACTGCTGGTCACAGGCCTCCAGTTTGAAAAACAACCCTCCACAACCATCCTCTGGCTTCTGTCAAGAAGCCAATTTTGTATCCATTTAGATACCTCACCCTGGATCCCATGAGATTTAACCTTGTACAACAACCCACCTTGTGGTACCTTGTCAAAGGCCTTGCCAAAGTCCAAGTAGACAGCATCAACTGCACTGCCCTCAACTACTTTCTCGGTTATCCCTTCAAAAAACTCGATCAAATTTGTGAGACATGATTTTCCACTCACAGAGCCATGCTGACTGTCCCTAATCAGTCCTTGCATCTCTTAAATGCCTGTAGATCTTGTCTCTCAAAATACCTTCCAACAACTTACCACAGGCTCACTGGCTTGTAGTTCCCAGGCTTTTCCCTGCAGCCCTTTTTAAACAAAGGCACAACACTTGCCACTCTCCAATCTTCAGGCCCCTCACCTGTGATTATCGATGATTCAGATATCTCTGCTAGGGGACCTGCAATTTCCTTCTTAGCCTCCCACAATGTCCTGGGATACACTTCATCAGGTCCCAGAGATTTATCTACTTTGATGCGCTTTATGACTGAAGAAAAATCATATTGGACTCAAAATGTTACCTATTTATCAATAGATGCTGCCAAACCCGCTGCATTTTTGTTTTTATTTTAGATCTCCAGCAGCTGGAGTATTTTGTCTTGATTATAGAAGTAACCTCTGTCCAATTATTACTTATGTTTACTTCCCCCAGAAGTTAGCATTTCTGGTGCTTGGGAAAGGCAGGGTACCACTTAACAATCTCATAGGTAGGGTAAGTATTGAGACAATTCGTATAAAAATATCTTAAATATCCACTTCTAGCTGGTTGGTTTTCTTTGTTTTCTCCACTCTGCAAACATATCAGCTTGCCATGACAGTTAATCAGCATGGTGAGCCTGTAAGATTGTGGGAGATGCTAAAAAAATGATTTGTGCTGGGCTAATGGCATGGTGGGGCAGTGCCCATTAGGCAGTGCCAGCCTGGCAGTATCCCACTGTCACCTTGGCAGTGTCTGGCACCTTGACAGTGTCTGAGCACCATAAGTGTGCCAGAGGGAGTGCTGAGGGTGGGATGGGCTGAATGTGAGTGGGGCCTGCGAGGAGTGGGGCTATGCACAAAGATAGGCAGTGTCTGTCGGGGAGACTGGCAGGAGGTCTAACAGTTCACTGTCAGATTGGAGTGCCCTGCACGATGGTGCCCTAAACAGTCTGGAGCCGTCTAAATTGCCTTACTCATTAGGCTCTGCTCCCCCTTATCGGCGCAAATCTCCCAGCTGTCAGAAAAACTGAAGATTGCAGTACCGAGCTCGCCCCAAAAAACCAGTATGGAACGCTCCCGTTTTCAGACTTTTATGACACTTTGAATTTTTTTGGAAAGATTGTCTGCAGAGTTGTTTTGTGACATCAAATCTACATTGGCAATGGCTGGAACTTGGCAAAGACTGCCATATCTTGAATGGTTTTCGCACAGAACATCAATTTAACATAAAACATCTGAAGTGGGTAATATTCAATTCTAAATGAGTGACCCCTAGAATCAGAAATTATGCTACAGGTGGCTGAGGACATGTAGTCAGTTCCATGCCAATACCTCGAATGCAGACATATCCAATTATTTTCCATTATTCTTTTGCAACAGTGGTAATTTTATTGCATGCCAATATGTTGCTTTGTCATGTGTTTTATTCAGCTGTTGTAAGTGTACAATAATTGGTAACTATAGTGCTGTGCTGGGCATTCTTCAATAACATGACCAAAATGGCTACCACTGAGATGTTGACCATTTAATTTGTATTTTGTTTTAGTAACTTCTGTGATAATGCAAAAGAATGGGGCTGGTCTGCACACAGCTAGTTCCTGTTACTGGGATAACAATGCTGATGGTGAGTCTGTAAATTTGTTAGTGGAACCTGTTGCCTGATGGTCATCTTTACATTCCAGAACACCTTTTTTTGTTAAGATGCTTTGAAATGTTTTAACATAATGTGTTGTATAAATGTCAGTATTGTGTGATTCCACATTCCTTCTGTTTTTCTCATCCAACACACAGAGAAGTCAGAAAGTTAGTTTGTTGAATTGTATTTGGAACATAAGAAATGGAAAAACAAGGTTCAGTTGGGTCGCTTGAGTGTTACAAGGTAGCTATGAACAAGTTAAAGAAAGGGCTTAGGAGAGGTTGGAGGGAGCATGAGAAGTCCTTGGCGGGTCAGATAAAAGAAAACCCCAAGGCTTTTTATTCTTATGTGAGAAATAAAAGAATGACCAGGGTGAGGTTAGGGCCAGTCAAGGATAGTGGTGGGAACTTGTGCATGGAGTCAGAAGAGGTAGGTGAGGCGTTGAATGAATACTTTTCTTCAGTATTCACTAAGGAGAGGGGCATGTTTTTGAGAAGGAGTGCGTGATACAGGCTGATAGGATGGAGGAGGTAGATGTTCTGAGGGAAGATGTATTAGCAATTTTGAAAAACCTGAGAGTAGATGGGCCAGATGGGATACATCCTAGGATACTTTGGGAGGCAAGGGATGAGATTGCGGAGCCTTTAACTCCTCACCGTCCACAGGGATGGTGCCAGAGGACTGGAGAGTGGCAAATGTTGTTCCTCTTTTCAAGAAAGGAAATAGGAATGACCCTGGTAATTATAGGCCAGTTAGTCTTTCTTTGGTTGTCGGTAAGTTAATGAAAGGGTCCTGAGGGATAGGATTTATGACCATTTGGAAAGATTCAGTTTAATCCAGGATAGTCAGCACGGATTCATGAGGGGTAAGTCCTGCCTCACAAATTTGATTGAATTCTTTGAGGAGTAACTAAGTGTGTGGACAAAGATAGAGCAGTTGATGTTGCATACATGGATTTTAGTAAGGTTTTTGATAAGGTTCCCCATGGTAGGCTCATGAAGAAGATAAGGAGGTGTGGGATAGAAGGAAATTTGGCCAATTGGATAAGTAACATAGAAGACAGAGGGTGGTGGTGGAGGAAAGATTTTCAGATTGGAGGCCAGTTACCAGTGGTGTACCACAGGGGTCGGTGCTTTTTGTGATTTTTATCAGTGACTTGGAAGAAGGGGCTAAAGGGTGGATTAGTAAATTTGCTGACGACACCAAGATTGGTGGAGTAGTGGATGAGGTGGAGGGCTCTTGCGGCTGCAAAGAGATACTGATAGGATGCAGATTTGGGCCAAAAAGTGGCAGATGGGGTTTAACCCTAATAAGTGTGAGGTGATTAATTTTGGTAGGACAAACTTAAATGCAGATTACAGGGTCAACAGCAGGGTTCTGAGGAATGTGGAGGAACAGAGAGATCTTGGGGTTCATATTCGCAGATCTCTGAAGGTTGCCACTCAAATGGATGGAGCCGTGAAGAAGACTTATAGTATGTTAGTATTTATGAACAGGGGATTTGAGTTTAAGAGCCATGGGGCTATGCAGCAACTATACCGGACATTGGTGAGACCACATTTGGAATATTGTGTTCAGTTCTGGTCACCTCATTATAAGAAGGATGTGAAAACATTGGAGAGAGTGCAGAGGAGATTTACCAGGATGCTGCCTGGTTTGGAGGGTAGGTCTTATGAGGAAAGGTTGAGGGAGCTGGGGCTTTTCTCTTTGGAGCGGAGGATGAGAGGTGACTTAACAGAGGTTTATAATATAATGAGAGGGATTGATAGAGTGGACGTGCAGAGACTTTCTCCTCGGGTGGATGTAGCTGTTATTAGGGGGCATAACTATAAGTTTCATGGTGGGACATATAGGAGGGATGTCCGAGGTAGATTCTTTACTCAGTGATTAGTTGGGGTGTGGAATAGACTGCCTGCTGTGATAGTGGAGTTGGACACTTTAGAAACTTTCAAGCGGTTATTGGATAGGCACATGGAGCACTCCAGAATTATAGGGAGGGGATAGCTTGATCTTGGGATTGGACATAGCTCAGCACAACATTGAGGGCCGAAGGACCTGGACTGTGCTGCAATGTTCTATGTTTCTATGTTTGAAACAGGAGAAGGCCGTTCAGACTTGAACCTTTTCTACCATTCAATAAGACCATGAATGACCTTTATGATAGTCTAAGTTCTACTTTAGTGTTTGCCTTTTCTTGATTTAATTCAACTTTGAATCTATGACCCAGCTTCCACTGCTCGCTGGAGGAGGCAAATTTCAAATATCAGCAACCCTTCAAAGAAGAAATTCCTCCTACTCTCTGATTTTAAATGGGAGATCTCTTATTCTGAAACTCTGTGACTCCTGGTTCTAGATTCCTCCATGATGGAAAACATCCTCTCAGCATCTACCCTGTTAAGATCCCTCCAAATCTGATATATGTTTTAATTATATCACCTCTCATTCTTCTAAACTCTGAGCATGGACAAAATCACTCAACTTTTTCTCATTAAATAACCTCTTCTTCAGAGGAATAAACCTTGTGAACTACCTCTGAACTGCTCCAATGCAATCTTACTTACTTAAATAAGGAGACCATACTGAACACTGTGGTCTAGGTATGGTGTCGCCAATGCCCTGTGTGATTGTGACAAGTGTCACACAGACAGAAGGTGGGGGATCAATTTAAATTGCCCTGATTTCTCTGCTCTCTACCTATTCATAAACAGGAAGTTGCTTTTTTATAAATGGTAGCATATTTTCCCCAACCCTTAATTTTGAATGTCTAAATCTTAATGACTTGCACAACAAACTCAAGATAAAATGGAATAAAAAGGATTTGTTTATTTTTACAGACACACTCCTGCGATAGCTGTTTCATGATGTTCACCTCTTTTGCGCTTTAATGGGGAATAAGGAAAAAGGAAGAGGGTTCGGGGCACAACCACATTAAAATACAAGTTGGGGTTTTACACGTGTCCAGAATCAGAAGCCAATTGAAATGTTCCTTCCGAGGGGAGATTGGCTGATTGTAGAGTGATACGTGTTTTCAGGTCGAGACTTCATGACAGGAGAGTGAGTTAGTCTAGAGGCAGAAGTTCCAAGGTTCAATCAGGTTTGAAGTGGGTCAGAGTGTTTCTGCTGCCAGTGGCTTGATAGTAGACATCACAAGCTGCCTGGAGTTCTGTTCACATTGGAAATCAAAACAGGAACTGCCTGAGTTCAGTTCTACTGGACACTATTACAGTGCAGCCTCGATGTTGGGACTAAGGATGGCCAGAATCTTGAGGTGTTTAATTGGAGTCAGGATTCCTTTTGTTCTTGGAGACACTGATTTTGGGTTAACTAAGTGAAGCCCTCTTGTCAAAACCATTGTGTTAGAACAGTCAATACCCAGGCCATTCAGACCATTATGGGAAATTAAACCCTGTAAAGGCTTGCCTTTGTTCGAAGTTGGCTGGAGCAGGTCGTTTGTGGGGTCATTGTGCTGGAATGTATATGCTGGTCCAGGAGTGCTACATTCCACAACATTTGAAGTGTTGCCTTTGTCAACTTTGAAACTACTGGATGCCAACATGTGACCAGCTGGAAGCATTTTGTCCGCTCAGCAATTTTTCATTTTGAAAAGCACAAAAATATTCCAAAATGTTCCCAATCTTCTGGGCTGCTATTAATCTTCACAGAATTGTATATCCTTTCTTTCAACTAGATATTGTTCTTAATATTTCTCGTTAGTCACTAATGATTCTTTCTTGACAGAGTCTTTATTTCTCAATGGAATGTTTCTTTGAGTGTTAGAAATATCTCCTTAAACGTCTGGCACTGCTAATCTATCATCTTACCTTTTAAACTATTTTCCCAGTTTAAGGCAGTTTCAGTCCCAAATTTATTCATTAGAATCTCTACACCATGTAGGAGGCCATTTGGCTCATCGAGTCTACACCAATAACAATCCCACCCAGGTCTACTCCCATAACCTCACATGTTTACCCTGCTAATCTCCTGAAACTAGGGTCAATTTAGTATGGCCAGTCAACCTAACCTGCCCTTTCTCCGGGAACACCCGGAGAAAACTCGTGCAAAGGGCAGCACAGTAGCACAATAGTTAGCACTGCTGCCTCAGCCCGGGTTCGATTCCCGGCTCTGGCCACTGTCTGTGGAGTTTGCAAGTTCACCCCGTATCTGCATGAGTTTCCTCCAGGTGCTCTGGCTTCTTCCCACAGTCCAAAGATGCGTGGGTTAGATGGATTGGCCATGCTAAATTGCCCTTTTAGTATCAGGTGGCTAGGTAGGGTAAATATGTGGGATTATGGGAATAAGGCCTGGGTGCAGTTGTGGTCAGTGCAGACTCAGTGGGCCAAATGGCGGCCTCCTGCACTGTAGGATTCTAAGGAGAGGAACACATGTAGAGGTTATGGAATATTACTTATCCCTAGAACATCAGTAGTCACTATCCATATGCCTCCCCCTTCAATTCCCTCAGCCACATGCTTCCCACAATCACAGCGCCCCCCCCCCCCCAATTCCCCCAGCCACATGCTCCCCACAATCTCAGTTCCTTGCAAAATTGAGAGGCTGCAGCAGTGCAATTTGCAAGGGCTTTGTGCACATCCTTCAGATGGAAGTGACTGAGTGCACTATGACCCAGCAGCACCGTAAGACCTGAGGTCAGTGAATAGGATGGGAATAGAGGGATATGATCCCGGAAGGGTAGGGGGTTTTAGTTAAGTTGGGCAGCATGGTCGATGCAGGCTTGGAGGGCCAAAGGGCCTGTTTCTGTGCTGTAATTTGCTTTGTTCTTCTTTCTTCTTTGTTCTATGTCTGGGTCGCACCGATTCGTGATTGGTGAACACGGAGGTAAAGGAGGAAGTGCTGGTAAAGTCGGGCATCCAGCCCATTCAATTTAAGTGTATTCAAATGCGCAGTCCCAATCGTGGCCATTTTTCGCACCCGAAAACGGACGCAACTTGATGGTAAAATCGGGCCCTGTGAGTCTAACATGCAAACTCCACACAGTCAGTGACCTGAGGCCAGAATTGAACTCCAGTCCCTGGCACTATGAGGCAATGGTGCTAACCCTCCGTTGTGCAACCATGCTGCCCTATTATTATCTTCAAACTGAACTCTATTGTTCAAAGAAACTATCCTAACAAAATTCCATAAACTCACCTTCAAGTCAATTTTATTTGTCCAATCTGTATGAAGACTAAAATTATTGCACGTATATTTCTTGCAGATTACCTTTATTTCTTGATTTTTATTTTGTCCAACTGTTGGGAGGCCCATACACTATTCTTGTTAGTTACATCATTAGCTACCTTTTTCTTATCTCCATGCAAACTGATTCTAAATCTTGACCTTCCAAGCCAAGAAAATTTCTCGTCACTGAACAGATCTTATTGAAGTGTCAGATACCCTTGTATATTCAGTTCCCAGCCTTGGTCAGTTTGTAACCATGCCTGTGTAATGCTCATCATTTCATACTCATTCATCTCTATTTGTGCCATCAGTTCAGCTATCTTATTATGAATGCTACAGGACGTCTTTCAGAAACCCACTAGGAAAATGTGCAAACTCTATACAGTGTCCCAAGACCGGAATTGAACTGGGTCCCTGGCGCTGAGAGGCAACGTTGCTAACCACACTTCGCTCCCCAATCATATCCAGTTTTGTATGAAAACCTCCAGATTGGCTTTAGCATATCCAACTTGTGATAAGCTTTGATATTCTTTATTGATATTCACTTCTTTAATCATTGAAATGTGGGTTGAAGTTACAGCACTTGGAAAAGAGTTCACTGCCAAAGTGCTAATGGATGAGAATCTGACCTAATACCAATTGCTTGCCTGTAGAATATGGAAGAAGAGCAAATCCAGAATTACTTCCCAATTACATGGTAATAAGGCCAAGAGCCAAATCTAGACAGACTCCGTTCTGAGATTGCTCTTGCTGAATTAGAACGATGAAAATACAAATTCTTCTACATGTCAAATTGACAAGTATGTGCAATTTAAAATAGAACTAATGTTCCTTATGTTGAAAGGATTTTTTACACCCTTACTGCTTTCAGGAAGCTGCACTGTGAGATGGGAGAATAAGACCATGTTTTGTACAGTCAGTGTCTTTGGGCTATGCATCTGAAGGTTATACTGCTGCCAAACTTCATCCTCAACTTACATGGCCTTCAAATGGAAGATGTACTTCAAATATAACACCTGATTCCTGCCTTTTATTGTTAAATGATATCCTCAGTCAACTTAAACTAGTCTGCACATGTTCCTTTATTATCTCAGCTTCAATATTGTGAAGTTTTATGATTTTAACATAACAGCATAGATTAAACTAATGCTAAAAAAAAATGCAACTTTGACTTATTTTCATGTAAAGTTGTTTTAGTGTTGATGTTTTTAAATAAATGCAAAATGTTTAATTCACACCTGTTCTATATTATTCATGTTTTGGTACAGTTGGACTACTTGCAGTCTGGGAATGTTGAAAATTGCTTTGTTTACTAACATAGCTAAGCTTATAAATCTTTGAATATAAAATTAAAGTTAATTCTCATGTAGTTACAATACGATATGTTCTTAACAAGAGAAATTGCTCATTTAAATTAGGTGTTGGATTGAATCACGATCTGCTGGTATAATTTAAAGTCTACAAATATCTGATGGAGCAGAGTTTAATACAAAAGGCAGGATCTGGCTAAGGTAGACTGGGAACTGCTACTAGTGGGAAAATCTATAGAAGAGCAGTGAGGGGCATTCAAAAAGAAAATGAAGAGGGTACAAGCCCAACATGTTCCTTCGAGGGTGATAGGAAGGAGTTACAAGCCCCGAGAACCATGGATGACCAGAGATATTCAGGATAAGATGAGAAGGAAGTGGCTCCAGAAATAGCGGATGCATTGATAGTCATCTTCCAGGATTCTAGAGGCACTGGAACAATCCCTGCAAATGGGGGGGGGGTAGCTAATGTCACTCCAATATTCTAAAAAGGAGGCAGAGAGAAAACAGGGAATTATAGACCAGTAAGCTTAACATCAGTAGTGGGGAAAATTCTCCAATCCACTTGATAGCAGAGCATTCAGAAAGCAGTGGCAGGATCAGACAGAGTCAGCATGGATTTATGAAGGGAAAATCATGCTTGACAAATCTATTGGAAATCTTTGAAGATGTAACTAGTAGGGTTGACAAAGAGGAAACCAGTCCTTTGGGTATATTTGGACTTTCAGAACAAAGCCCTGTGTAAGAGATTATTGTGCAAGATTATAGCGCATGGGATTGGGATAAGTATATTGAGATGGATAGAAAACTGGTTGGCCATGAGGAAAAAAAGAGTAGAAATTAATGGATGCTTTTCAGATTGGCGGGCAGTAACTAGCTTGATTGAACACGAGAAGCATTTTTATTGACTTTGGAATTGGTTTCAAACTGGTCCTAACAATATTTGTGTTTTTTTTGGGAAAAAAATGATTCCTTCGCAAAGTGCTCATCTCCTTAACAAGATAGGTGTTTTCATGGATGTAGCAGTTGTTTTCAAAGTGGTTCAAACAATGTTTGACTCATTTTTGAAAAAGTATTGATTTTGAAGAAAGTGGATCTTTCTGGCCATTCAGGTCGGCAGGATTTTCTGGTTTGATTATGTACCCACGTCATGGGGTTCCCGATTGCGTCGGGTGGAGTCAATGGGAAATCCTTTTGATAGTGGTTCTAAAACATAAATGGATTTTTTTTTTGATTGGCAGTCGGTGACAAGTGGGATTCTGTGAGAAACGCAGCTCACAGTCAAACAATTTAGTCGAGTCAAGTTCCGAAGGAGCAAGATATTTTATTTAACGTTCTTGCAAGACCGGGTGTCCAATAAAATACGCACACCTTACATCGAGTTTAAGCAGGCTTTTTATACTATTTTTACAAGCATGTTAATCAATTACACAATACATTGTTCTCCCCTAATTGGTGGTCCCTATCCCATTTATGTGTTGTCATTCCCCTATTGGCTCAAGGTGCCCCTAGCCACAGGCTGTGCTGTATGTTGGCTCATGTCCCAAGCCCCTCTGCTCCCCTCTAACCATATTTTCCTGTTATTGCAAGAGTGCATATCGTAGGGTTGTTTCAATATCCTTACTTGATTAGTTCTCATGAGATTCATCCGTCTTATCAATGTTCCCTGGAGAACTGTTAACAAGTCCAGTTCAGACCGACTGTATCCAGTCTTCTGCTAACTTAATCGCTGATGTCCCTACTATCTCAGTGACCTTTATCCCCCTGTAGTTAGAAAATATATTCAGTTGCAGAAACAACACATCTTGCTTACCATTTGTTTCACAATCTGGACATTTTACATTCCTACAAGATGCAATGTACATGTCTTACTTCACACTGCACGTCAGGTGTTATCCCTACACAATAGGCAGTTTCTTCACTGTCCTTGACTATAGTTCTGTCTAGCCTCAGCAACTTTCATACCCTGTATTAGTGATTAAAACCACAGTTGTTCCCATAATGTGGGTTGGCAATACGTAGGTTTCTGTCCTGCTTAGTTTGTTCTCATGAGAAAACATTCATTCCCCCTCATCCTTGCTCCATCCTGTGTTGTTTAAACTATGTCTGTTTGCTGTTGTATAGTTACAAGATCCTAGTTCTATTTCTTCAATCATAATTTTATGTTTACCAGATTTTATATTCATCTCTAACAATTCTCCCTATTCCTTTATACTAATTTGTGGTGAACATACTTCTTTATGCTTCGAATTCTTGGAGCATTTTCTCTATTTTCCCCTCTAACCCGTCCTTTTCGTTTCCAAATTCCAATAAGTTCATCTTTTCCCCGTGGTCTACAACTGACATTTTCTTGGTTAGTGTTGTCTCTATAAGTTGCTGGGCTAGACCTCTCACACAAGGAATTATGCAACATCCTACCGTTACCAGTACTCCTGCCACAATCGCCAAGGAAGTTAATATAGACATTACCATCCCTTTCCATTTTCCAAACCATGACTCCAACCAGTTAGTGAGCATGTTGTCTGCCCCAGAATTTTCTGCTATTTCGTCTGCCAGTGTTGTTAATCCCTGTAATGCTTGTGTTATTGAGCCATCAGGAGCCGTATTATTTGGGATGAATGTACAGCACCGTCCTCCCAACACACACTTTTTTCTGCTAATATCATGTCTAACGCCATTCGATTTCCCCATGCCATTCTACTAGTGGCGTCTAGTTGCTCAGCCAATTCCTGGATAGCATCTCTGGTATAATTAATGAACCTCTGTTGGTTATAATATATATAACTTATCCAATCCACATTCTTATTAATGGTTACCCACCAAGGCAGAGACTCAAATCCAGCTGCAATCTGACTCCTAGCTTTGAATTCATCAGGGATTCCTCTGGGTACTCCTATGGGATACAGGTATATTTTCTCATCAAAAGAGGTTCCCATTACAGACCTCTTGTTTTTTTTTAATTGTCTTGGATCTTTCAAATGCCAGGGTAAATGGTATAGCCAATTGGACAATTGCACATGTACCCTTCCACTGGGGGGGGGGCAGAGTTGGTCTCAGTACCCTTCCCCCACAATACCACCATAAATCTGCCCTAGGGACATTTAGTGATGAATAGTTCCCTCCCGTCCCATCTTCCGTGATGCTTCTGGTCTCTGGGCATGATTCTAACTCCCCCACGTTATGAGTTAACCCCACCCCTTGTTGGTTCACACATGAAGTGTGATTCACAACGGCGGCGAGAAACTGAGGAGGAGTTTTCAAGTTTTTTATTTCCACGGAAGGGAACATTAGGGATAAAGATGTGCAGTTGGGGTTGCCCCATGCTTCTTTTTCTTGATTATAGGGCCAACATACATTCCATACCCCCTCCGTCGTGTCTCCATTCTAGGGGAAAGGGTACTATTTGAGCCATCGGCCTTCCGGATGCACAGGCATAGCAATTGCTTTTATTTAAACTTTTTACAGTGTATTTAACCCATTCTACCCAGGCATTAGTATCCTCATATCCAGTCTCTATTCCCAGGGTTTGTTTCAGATCTTTTACCTCTACTATTTTTACCACCCCCGGGTCGAGGTGAGAAACCCCTTCCTCTTGGGTGGGTTGTTCCAGATTTTTATCCACATTGATTCGAAAACAACACCTCAGTATACTATTTTTCCCTTCACTCTTTGATTCCGAATACCGCCTGACGTAATTGTTGGTGAAGGATTCCCCCCCCCGCCCGCCCCCGACTCCTCCTAATATCCCAGTCTCATTTATCATATAACTTTTTAACGGTTCAATCCACTTGGTTCCCTTTATCGTTATATATATAGGGTTACATTTCTTGTCCAGGCATTCTGGTCCTGGTTTCATACGTTTCTGATGCAGGGATATTATGGGAGGGCGTTCACCCTTAGGCTATTTTCCTTTCACATAATATTGTAGAGATTCGATCGAGTACTGTCATTGACTTTCCACATCCCCACAAGGCACCAGGAAACATAGGTCAGTCTCTATTACTTGTGGTGTAGGGAGATCTGGGATTGTAATTGTAAATATAGGGGTACTGCTAGCCTCCATTATTTCATCAGGGGTATCTCCATATAAGCTCGTAAAGGCTCCCTGGATTATGAGGAGAGTTAGAAATACTGACCAATCTCTTCGACCCATTTTAACTTGTCAGGGGAGAACACAGTTATAAACAATTCTCTTTCCCGCGCTTGCGTCGCTACTAATCAGTTAATTATTTAAAGTCTCTTAAACTTCAGCTTCAAAAGTTCTTTAGTAGGCTCAACAGCCCACGTTGTAGAATTGTCCGGGGGTTTTACCGGTCCCTTGATTCTCGTGTGGTGCGTCCACTCCTTCTCAGCAGTCCTGATTGCTGTCTCAGTTGTTTGGAGTGCTTGATATGGTCCTTCCCGTTCTGGTTGCAGTTTGGTTTCTTTCCATAACTTTACCAGGACCCAATCTCCCGGTTGGATCGCATGCACCGTGAAGTTGAGGGGTGGAGTTTGTGATAACAGTCCTTGTTTCCTAAAGGAGGATATAGAGGAGGACAGGCCCAGTATATATTTCTTTACAAACTGATCATTCATTTCAGGAATCGGTAATTCCCCAGCTGTCCCCATATAAGGTAATCCAAACATCATTTCGTAGGCCGATAAACCCAAATCTTTTCGGGGTGCCAATAGCACAAGAGCGCTATTGGTAAGCACTTAGTCCAGGGGAGTTTCGTTTCCAATATCAATTTAGACAAGTGTTTCTTAAGGGCTTGGTTTATACGTTCCACACGCCTGGAGGACAGTGGATGCCAGGGTGTGTGAAAATTCCATGATATTCCTAATTCTTTCATTATCCCCGAAGTACCTTTGACGTGAAATGGCTTCCTTGATCAGAATCTACATTCTCTACTAAACCATATCGAGGCACTATCTGCTCAAGTGTAACTTTAGAGACTCCTCCTAAGGTTGCTGATGCCATGGGATATGCCTCCACCCATCCAGTTAAATGGTCAACTAGGACTAAGACGTATTTTAACCTCCCTATTTTAGGCAGTTCAGTAAAATCTACCTGGATACTCTGGAATGGTCTGAGGCCTGGTTCTCTTCCTCCCAACAGGGGTTTTCGCAATGCTTTTCTATTGATCTTTTTGCATATTATGCACCCCCCCACATACCTGTTTTGCTATAGTATAGATGCCTTTGCAGCCATACTTTCTCAATATTATATCGCACATGGCTTGAGCTCCCCAGTGACTTCCCTGGTGCAGACGAGCCATAATTTCCCTCATTATCTGTTTACCATTTCTCTCTCGTCTAGTAGTACCCATTTTCCTTCCTCAGTTTCCCTAGCTCCCATCTCAGTCAGCTCCTCTTTTTCCTTTTCTGTAAAGATT
The DNA here is from genome assembly GCF_965287045.1 of Carcharhinus amblyrhynchos. NCBI lineage: Eukaryota > Metazoa > Chordata > Chondrichthyes > Carcharhiniformes > Carcharhinidae > Carcharhinus > Carcharhinus amblyrhynchos. The sequence continues at coordinate 31,285,604 of NC_137335.1, read as the reverse complement.
GGATTCACTCCACAGGGCATGAGGGGAATAAGGGCCTGCATCCTGATTGGTTGTGGGTTTAGGGCTGCCTCTCTTGCTATTTCATCGGCTAGCCTGTCCACGGGCATCTCCTTGATCCCTTGGGATATTAAATGTCCCAAATCTAACACCTGTGTCTTTCCTATTTGGACCTTTTCCAGATTTGCCTTTAACCCTTGACCTTCCAAGTGCTTCAAGATCGAGTATAATGCTGTCTAAAGTGAAGTTCCACTTGAGTTTTAGAGGCTATCAAAATATTGTCTATATACTGTAAGATTGTACTCCCTTTTGAGAGTTCCAACTGTTCTAGAAGTTACTCATTGCTTGGTGAAATATGGCCAGGCGATGATGGAATCTAGTCCATGTATATTGCTTATCGCCTACTGTGAAGAAAAACTTATCCTGTGAGTTAAAGTTCAAGGGGATGGACGAGAACTCGTTAGCTATATCTAATACTATAAATACTTTGTGGGACAATGATAATACCAAAATTTGGCATTTGAACTCCAGGGCTGGAGTTTTCCCAGTGACACTAGGATTTGATGTCTTTCCCTGGTGTGAAGGATTTAAATTGGTCAATGGATTATTTACTGTTCCTCTCCTCGTTACCGGAGCAAGGTTACAGACCTTCTCCTCAGCATCAAAGTCACCCCCAGACGCTGTGAGTTTCATGCCAGGGTAGGGAGGTAATGTCCCCCTGCAGTAGTCTTCTAACACTTGGTTTTGTTTCTCTAGTTCCCTTACTCTGAATTCTAATTCCTTAATCTTTTTTATCCTTACTCCACTTCTTAGTGGAAGTGACTACTTGTTCAATTAGTCCAGCTAACTGATGTATTAACAGTACTGCTATTTTCTTTGTTTGGTTTCTCTTTTCTAACTCTCTACTCTGTGATTCTGATGTTTTGATTCTCTCCTTGTCGTCAGCCCATTTTTTTTTTACCCAAGACTGAGATGTGTTCAATTAATCTGGTTTAAACCTGTTTAATTAATTCAAACTAAGAGAATTCCAATTTTCTTAGTTCTGTCTTCTTTTTTTCCAATCATTTCCATTGTTGATCTAGCGGGTGAAATGGATCCCACACCTAGGTCGCTCTTATCAGAGTCCGGTGATACCTGTCAGGGGTAATCAGTGCCCTCCATACCATCACTTACACCCGTGAGCTTACACCCTTAAGCTCACACTATTAAGCCGGCTTTTCCTTCTACTCCGGCGATCACTCAGACAGATTCTTTCTTACTCACATCTGAACATCACATCCCAGGCATCCTTCTCTAGCCTTTACACCCACTTCAAACTCCTGACCTTCGCATAGGGGGGCTACCCCTCTTAACAACTGGTCTAAGGCTGGGTGTAAAGACAGATGCCTCCTTGTCTGTATGTGTTCAGCTCAGACCTCTCACACACTCTCACACTCTTTCATCACAGATGAGCACCTACTGTACTTTGATTCACTCCCTTACATCCGGAGCTCCGGTTGTGGCCATTCAACCGGACCCGTAAACAGATCCCGGGTTTCGGCACCAATTGTTGTAGGTAAAGATACCTCTGAGACTAATTGTGAGTCAAAGTACAGCAGTTTATTTAACAAAAGCCTGATTCATAAAATCCAAAATAAGACTTATTTTTATCACCTTTAAATATCCCCACTAAATTAAGACCCTTGTACATTCTTACAATTCTGGTACAATAAAACAAAACATTCCACAAGAGCACACAACTGGATGTTATCACTTGGAGCACAGATGCACGAAGAAATACTGAAAGCATTCTAATGTGCAATCTACATGATTAATTATTTCTACAGCTCTGCCTTTGTAACCAACACAGGCAAATGCAAAATCAAATCTACTGTGTGCCTAAATGGTTAACTCTCCTTACAACTTTAAGATGCAATGTAATGCCACCTTTCTCACTTGGCAGAACTCAAATCTCTGTCCGATCCCTACGTAATTTATTAAACTTGAAGCAATTCACTTTGATTGGCTATACCTATTACATCATGAGGCTCTCGATTACACAGTTACGCCCTCTCGCTCTCTGTACCATACAGAGTCAGCCTGCGTGTCTCTTTTTAACCCTTTACTGATGGGAGCTCACTGGCCTCTAATAAATTTGACCATGTTTGATTCGGGTGCCTCATGTCATGGCAAATCCCTTTCTCCCTCAAAGTCATATAGTCATGCACAATTCCAAATACATAACCACTGTTAGCGTTCTCCCCGCACCTCAGTAAAAGCCTATGTCAGGGTTACCAGTTCCGCCACTTGTGCTGACATACTTCCCTCTACTCTTCCTGCTCAGACCAATTGTAGGTCCATCCCATTCATGGTGATCCATTGATATACTTCGTGACCCATCCACAAACTCCAGTGCCTCTAGGGGCACCTCCCTTATTCTACTTTCCTCTGCTCCCTCACCTTGTACTAGGTGTTGTTGGACCTCCCCCGCAGCCACTAAATTAACATCATTGTCCGGTGGATTCTGGTTATCCACCAAAGGGGGGTAAGGTGGAGGTAAGAGGTTCAGAACGTCCCATGATGGCGGAGGGGCAGTGGGAGGATCCTTTTCTTTCTCCTTGTTTATTATATCCATAGGATATAATCGATATTCTCCTCCTCCTACCCAGCAACTTGTATAGTCAATTTCTTTCAGGGACGCCGGCTGCTTCTGTCTCACATATATGTTAAAGGTCGGGCAGACCCAATCCTCATCCGAACCGTACTTTGGCCAGAAGGCGGACAGACTTTGGATTGGTTCCTTTACCCAAACAAAACAACAATATTTAATCATAGTTTTCCTATCTTTATCCCTAGTACTAGTGTTATAATCTCAATCTTCCAACATCCGTCCCAAGGGACTTTCTGGAGGGATGTTCCCTGGGGCCCCACCCTTTCTCTGCGGATTCCCGGCACCTTTCCCGGGGGACTTCTTCCTACTACCCCCACTTCCCATGGTTTACCTACCATGACCCGGTCGCCAAGGCAATACTTAAAAGTCAATTTTCTTACCTTGGTCCATGCACAGCGTTGCCCGACCACGACGGTGCCTATTGTCTCCCCCTTACTCGTTCGGAACGACCTTCCTAGGATTCTCAACAGTCAGCTGGCAGAGAGGCCCACCGACGAATACTTGGGACCGTTCAATGAGGAACGGGACGCGTCTTCCCAGTCGGGATGTTAGGATCCCGGACGAGCCCCCAGTTGTGAGAAACGCAGCTCACAGTCAAACAATTTAGTCGAGTCAAGTTCCGAAGGAGCAAGATACTTTATTTAACGTTCTTGCAAGACCGGGTGTCCAATAAAATACGCACACCTTACATCGAGTTTAAGCAGGCTTTTTATACTATTTTTACAAGCATGTTAATCAATTACACAATACATTGTTCTCCCCTAATTGGTGGTCCCTAACCCATTTATGTGTTGTCATTCCCCTATTGGCTCAAGGTGCCCCTAGCCACAGGCTGTGCTGTATGTTGGCTCATGTCCCAAGCCCCTCTGCTCCCCTCTAACCATATATTCATCTCTAACAGTGATCTGTGCTACGACCCCAACTGTTCACCATATATATTAGTGATTTGGAAAAGGGAACTGAATGTATTAACTTGTAGATGATGCAAAGTTGGGGTGGGAGGTAACTGTGAGGAGGATGCAGAGATGCTTCAGCATTTGGACAGGTTGAACGTGTGGGTATCTGCATGATAGACGCAGTATCATGTGGATAAATATGAGATTATCCACTTTGGGAGCAATAATAGGAAGACAGACTATTACTTGAATTGGTGTAAATTGAGAGAAATAGGTACTCAATGGGATCTTGGAGTCCTCGTGCATCAGTCACTGAAAGTCAGCGCACACTGTAAAGGCAGCAAATAGTGTGTTGGCCTTCATAGTGAGGATTTGAGTATAGGAATAGGGAGGTTTTGCTGCGGTTGTATAGGGCATTGGTGAGGCCACACCTAGAGTATTGTGTGCCGTTTTAGTGTCTTTATCTGAAAAAGGATGTCCAAGCTCCAGAGAGAGTACAGCAAAGGTTTACCAGGCTGTTTTCTGGGATGGCAGGTCTGTTGTATGAGAGGAAACTGAGTTGGTCAGGATTATATTCACTGGAATTTAGAAGAGGGAGAGGAGATCTCAAAAAAACTCATAAAATCCTAACAGGGTTTGACAAGGTAGATTCAGAAATATGTCCCAATGGTGGGGTAGTCCAGAGCTAGGGGGTGATAGTTTGAAGATAAGGGGCAAACCTTTTAGAACTGAGGTGAGGAGAAAACTGAGATGAGGTGAATGTGTGGAATTCATTACCATTGTCCTTCGTCACAATGACAAAGTGCACAGAAGGGTGTGTTGTCTGCCTGGTGCTCGGGTCCAGGATGTCGCATCTGGGCTGCAGAGGAACCTGGAGTGGGAGGGTGAGGACCCGGTCGTTGTGGTACATGTGGGTGCCAACGACGTAGGCAAAATGCGAACTGAGGATTTGGGGAGGGAGTATGAAAAGCTGGGAATGGAATTAAAAAGTAGAACCGACAAGGTGGTTATCTCTGGACTACTGCCTGAATCATGTGTAGACGGGCATAGGGTTGTTAAGATTAAGGAAGTGAATGGGTGGCTCAGGGATTGGTGTGGGAGGAATGGGTTTGAATTTATGGGACATTGGCACCAGTATTGGGGTAGGTGGGACCTGTTCAGGTGGGATGGGGTTGGTCTGAACCATGCTGGGACCAGAGTCCTGGCGAATCGTGTAGATAGGACTGTGGATAGGGCTTTAAACTAATTAGGGGGGGTGGAGGGTGCGAGGGTAGGTGACATTACAGGGTCTAAAGTAAAGGAGAGGGTACAGGTACGGGAAGAGGCCAAGGGTGTCCCAATAATAAAGGGAGTAGGGTGCGTGAGTAAGGTTGGTGGCGTTCCGGCAAATAGGGTACAGGTGAAGGCTGGGATGAAGGCACTTTATCTGAATGCACGAAGCATTCGGAATAAAGTGGATGAGCTGGTGGCGCAGATCAGCACAAATGGATATGATCTGGTGGCCATTACAGAGACGTGGCTGCAGGGTGACAGGGACTGGGAGCTGAATGTATAGGGGTATCAAGTGTTTAGGAAGGATAGGCGGGAGGAAAAGGGGGGGCGTAGCTCTGCTGATTAAGGATAGCATCAGGGTGGTAGTAAGGGAAGATATTGGAGCCAAAGAGCAGAAAGGGGAATCATTGTGGGTGGAGATTAGGAACAGCAAAGGGAGGAAGACGCCGGTGGGTGTCGTCTATAGGCCCCCAAATAATGATCTGGAGGTGGGGCAGGCTATTAACGCGCAAATAAATGCGGCGTGCAGGAATGGAACGGCAATAATTATGGGGGATTTCAATCTACATATTGATTGGTCAACCCATGTTGGACGCAGTGGGCTTGAGGAAGAGTTCTTGGAATGCTGCCAGGATAGTTTCCTTGAACAGTGTGTGCTGGAGCCGACGAGGGAGCGAGCTAGCTTGGATCTGGTGTTATGTAATGAGGCAGGTAGAATTAGGGACATTGTGGTGAAGGATCCTCTTGGGAAGAGTGACCATTGTATGGTGGAGTTTCTGCTGCAGATGGAGGAGGAGAAAGTGGGTTCCCGGACACGTGTCCTTTGTTTGAGCAGAGGGGAGTACGATAGGATGAGAGAGGAATTGGCGAATGTTGATTGGGGGAGCACATTGGAAGGTAGGTCTGCTGAGGAACAGTGGAGGATCTTTAAGGAGATCTTTCTTAGTGCTCAGCAGAAATTTATTCCGATGGTTAAAAAGGATCGTGGGAGGAGAGATAATCAGCCGTGGATAAGGAAGGAGGTAAAGGAAAGTATTAAATTAAAAGCGGATGCGTTTAGAGTAGCTAAGAGTAGTGGGCGAGAAGAGGATTGGGAGAGGTTTAAAGATCAACAAAGAATGACGAAGAAGTTGATAAAGAAGGGTAGGATAAACTATGAAGCTGGGCCAGCGCTTAATATAAAAAAGGGTAATAAGAGTTTTTATAAATATATAAAAAGGAAGAGGCTGGCTAGGGTGAATGTTGGACCCTTAGAGGATGAGAGGGGGGATTTAGTGGTAGGGGATGGGGAAATGGCTGAGGCCTTGAATAACTTTTTTGTTTCGGTCTTCACGGAGGAGGACATGAATAGTTTGCCGGGTGTTAGCGATGGAAAGATGGTAGGAGTGGAGGGCCTGAATGACATTATTGTTACTAGAGAGGCAGTGCTCGACAGACTGGAGGGACTGATTGTGGACAAGTCCCCAGGACCGGATGGAATGCATCCAAGGGTTCTGAAAGAAATGGCGGAGGTGATAGTGGATGCCTTGGTGATTATTTTCCAAACGTCACTGGATTCCGGGGAAGTGCCGGAAGATTGGAAAACGGCTAATGTTACGCCGTTGTTTAAGAAGGGTGGCAGGCAAAAGGCAGGGAATTATAGGCCAGTTAGTTTAACGTCTGTTGTAGGTAAAATGTTAGAATCCGTAATCAAGGCGAAAACAGCGAGGCATCTTGAGGAGAATTGTTTGATAGAGCAGACGCAGCACGGTTTCGTTAAGGGGAAGTCGTGTCTGACAAATTTATTGGAGTTCTATGAGGATGTGTCTAGGGCGGTGGATAGAGGAGAGCCGGTGGAGGTGGTGTTTCTTGATTTTCAGAAGGCGTTTGATAAGGTGCCGCACAAGAGACTGTTACAGAAGGTTAGGGGGCATGGAGTTGGGGGTAGGGTGTTAGCGTGGATAGGGGATTGGCTGTCAAATAGGAGGCAGAGAGTGGGGGTCAATGGGTGCTATTCTGATTGGCGGTTGGTGACTAGTGGAGTGCCCCAGGGGTCGGTGCTGGGGCCTCAGCTATTTACCATTTATATAGATGATCTGGAGAAGGGAACCAAGTGTATGGTGTCGAAATTTGCTGATGACACCAAGATTGGTGGAATGGCAAATTGTGCGGAGGGTGTGGAAAGTCTGCAGAAGGATCTAGATAGGCTGGGCGAATGGGCCAGGAACTGGCAAATGGAATTTAATGTTGGCAAGTGTGAAGTTGTCCACTTTGGTAGGAATAATGGTAGGAAGGACTATTACTTACATGATGAAAAACTGCAGCATGCAATGGTGCAGAGGGACCTCGGGGTCCTTGTGCATGAGTCACAAAAACCCAGCCTGCAGGTGCAGCAGGTGGTCAGGAAGGCAAATGGGATGCTGGCCTTCATAGTGAGGGGGATTGAATGTAAAAGTAGGGAGGTCTTGCTGCAACTGTACAGGGCACTGGTGAGGCCGCAGCTGGAGTACTGTGTGCAGTTTTGGTCGCCGCACTTATGCAAGGATATTTTGGCCTTGGAGGGAGTGCAGAGGAGGTTTACTAGGCTGATACCGGAGTTGAGGGGGTTGAGCTATGAGGAGAGGCTGAATAAACTAGGCTTGTACTCGTTAGAGTTTAGAAGAATGAGGGGAGATCTCATTGAGACATATAAGATGATGAATGGGATGGATAGGATAAAGGTGGAGAGGCTCTTCCTGCTCAGAAAGGACAGTAGGACTAGAGGGCACAGCCTCAAGATAAAGGGGGGGGGGGTTGGTTTAGAACAGAGTTGAGGAGGAACTTCTTCACTCAAAGGGTGGTGAATCTCTGGAATTCTCTGCCCGTTGAAGTGGTGGAGGCTGCCTCGCTAAATATATTTAAGACGCGGGTTGATGGGTTTTTGATAAGCGAGGGGATTAAGGGTTATGGGGAGAAGACGGGAATGTGGAACTGAGCCACAACAGATCAGCCATGATCTTATTGAATGGTGGGGCAGGCTCGAAGGGCTAGATGGCCTACTCCTGCTCTTATTTCTTATGTTCTTACTTGAGGCCAAAGTGTCTGATTTCAAGAAATAAGATATAGCTCTTGAGGCTAAAGGGATCAAGGTATATAGGAAGATTCAGGATATTGAATTTGACAGAAACATAGAAAAAAGGAGCAGGAGGCCATTTGGCCCAATGAGCCTGCTTTGCTATTCATTACAACCATGACTGATCATACAACTCAGTAGCCTAATCCTGCTTTTTCCCCATAACCTTTGATCCTATTTGCCCCAAGTGCTATATCCAGCCACCTCTTCAATATATTCAATGTTTTGACGTCAACTACTTCCTGAGGTAATGAATTCCACAAGCTCAACACTCTTTTGGTGACGAAATGTCTCCTCACCTCCGTCCGACATGATCTACCCTGAATTCTCATATTGTGAGCCCTGGTTCTGGCCTCCCCCACTGGCAGGAATAGCCTCCCTGCATCTACTATGTCTAATCCTGTTAGAATGTTATAGGTCTCTGTGAGATATTTCCCCCTTCATTCGCCTAAATTCCAGCAAAAACAATCCTAACCTAGTCAAGCGCTCCTCATACATCACTCCGCCATCCCGGAAATCAGCCTGGTAAACATTCGCTTGCCATCTTTCGAGAGCAAGAGCATCCTTCCTCATAAAAGGAGACCAAAACTGCAAACAATACTCCAGACGTGGCCTCACCAAGGCCCTGTATAATTGCAACAACACATCCCTACTCCTGTACTTGAAACCTCTTGCAAATAAAGCCAACATGCCATTTGACTTCTTTACTACCTGCTGCACCTGCATGCTTACCTTCAGTGACTGGAGCACAAGGACACCCATGTCCCACTGCACACTCCCCTCTCCTAATTTACAGCCATACAGGTAATAATCTGCCTTCTTGTTTTTCCTTCCAAAGTGAATAACCTCACATTTATCCAAATTATACTGCATCTGCCATTGATTTGCCCCCTCACCCAACCTGTCCAAATGAAGGATCTCTGCATTTGCATCTGCATCACAGTTCACCCTCCCACCCAACTTGGTATCATCTACAAACTTTGTGATGTTATATCTTGTTCTCTCATCCAAATCATTTATGTTGTGAACAACTGGGGTCCCTGTGGCACCCTGCCTGCCAATTTGAAAAGGACCCATTAATTCTACTCTTTGTTTCCTCTCTGCCAACCAATTTTCTATCCATCTCAATACACTTGCCCCAATCCCCTGCGCTTTAACCTTGCATATAATCTTTGTGTGGGACCTGCTTTCTGAAAGTCCAAATATACCATATTGACTGGCTCCCCCTTGTCAACTCTACTAGCTACATCTTCAAAGAATTCCAAAAGATTTGTTAAGCATGATTTTCCCTTCATAAATCCATGCTATGTCTGATCCCACCACTGCTTTCTGAATGCTCTGCTATAAAGTCCTTGATAATGGATTTGAGAATTTTCCCCACTACCGATTTTAAGCTTACTGGTCTACAATTCCCTGTTTTCTTTCTACTCCCTTTTTGAATATTGGAGTGACATTAGCTACCCTCCAATCTGCAGGGACTGTTCCAGAGACTCTAGAATCCTGAAAGATGACCACTGATGCATCCACAATTTCTAGAGCCACTTCCTTAAGTACTCTCGATGTATCCTGGGGATTTATTCATCTTCAATCCCATCAATTTTCCCAGCACCATTTTGCTACTAATATTGATCTCCCTCAGTTTTCCCTCTTACTAAATCTTGCATTCTCCAACATTTCTGATGATCAGTCAAGATCAAGACGAATGGTGGAATAGGCTTGAAGGGCCAGATGGCTTCCTCCTGCTTCAAGTTTCTGTGACCAGAGTATCCTGTCAGCAGCCAATAATTGATTGCCTCCTGCTTTCAAGAGAAATTCCATTGTGAAGTCTGTCGACCCCATCCCAAATCTCAAAACAAGAAGCATTTTAAATGCGGGTGGTTTCAAAGTGGATGTGATATTTCACTACCCCTTGCAAAATATTAATTTGGCAGCCAAAGCGCTTATCTCAATGAGCTAAGTACTATTAATGAGGAATTACTTGTTTTCAGTGCATTGCCAAGAATATTTTACACTTGTTTCAAAACTTCTGATGGTCAAAGAGCTCAATTCAACATGAGAAGCATTTTTAGTGATTTTGGAGTTGTATTCAAATCAGTTCTAACAATCTGAGTCATTTTTGCAAAAAGATGTTTTCCTGAGAAATTCCCGACTTCAACAAAGTATTTTTATAGAATCTCGACAGTGCAGAAAGAGACCATTCAACCCATCAAGCTTGCCCAACAATAATTTTGTAACCATAGTACTTAACTCAATGAGCTTATTTTTAGCACAATTTTGAGTATATTTTACTGTTGTTAGCAAACTATTTTGCTTTATGGGTCAAAGTGCTTATGTCAACATAAGAAGCATTTTTTAGATTTTTCAGTTGTGTTCACAGTGATTTTAATATTCGAGTCTTTTTTGGAAAAACATTTGTTCCTGCCGAGTGCTTATCTCAATGAGTTAAGTAATTTAAGTAATCTTGCAATTGTTTTCAGGCTATGTTTTAACAATGTTTCTGTCATTTTGGAAAAATATTGTTTTCATGGCAAAGTGCTTATCCCAATAAGGTTATTCTGTTTCCAAAGTTGTTGTAATATTTTGTTATAGCTTGCCAAATATTAATTTTGTAGACAAAATGCTATCTCACAGAGGTATGCATTTTAAAACATTTTGCAAATGTTTTCAAAGTGGTTGTAATAAACTACCTCAAATACTAGCACCAGAAAACATTAGAAATGCTCAAAAGGTCAGGCAATATCTATGTAGACAAAGAGCTAATGGCCACATTTAGAATAAGTTGGGTTAAGGGTGCAGGCAGCCCATCTATGTGCAAAATCCTTGCTGGCTTGTGTAGGAGGCAGGCAATTTAAACCCCCACTGCACAATTTTAGTGGAGTCAGGCCCCTTCGATAAGCAGATGTGGTCCACAGCCTCTGAGAGGAGTTGCACACCATATTGCCAAGTGGGAAACCAAAAGAAAGTAATCTGCTCCTGGAATTCTTTAATGACAGGCTTCCAAATACAAAAAAACACTTTATTTCAGTTTCAATACATAGATGTTCTATTTTAAGTTATATGTGGTCTTACTACAATATATGATTTTGGGCTCTGTTCTTCAAAATAAGGGGGGCAATTCTGCCAGCCCACTGCACTACTCGAGCAGTGCAAGCGGGCTGGGGGACATTAATGGTGGCTATTTCACAGGCTTCCTGTTGGGTGTCATGTCCTCCGTGCATCTCTGGCACTAAGTTTATTCACGTAATTAGGTCCACCCCAGAAATCGGCACAGAGCTGATTACAATATGAAAATCTTCATTTCTACACCATTACCGGGCCTGGAGACCTCAGGCCCAGGCCTGCTACCATCTCCCCCCAGGGCTCATATCCCTGTAAGTGGAGGTGGGCATTCTAGTTTGCCAGCCTTGCCATCTATCTGTCTCCTTTGCAGTCTTGTGCTTGTCTTTGGAGGCAGTGGGTCTTGACTTCATCCTATCCCCGCCATAAAAATATAGCATGAGGACCATTTTAAAAGGAAACAGCTTCCTGAGCTGACATTCCACTTCCTCCCCAAAAATCCAGCCCAAAGTCATTGATCCTTCATCAGAATCAGTTCTGAAACTTTAATTCTATTTCTCTCTGAATGCTGCCTGACCTGCTGGGTACTTTCAGCATTTTCTGTTTTTATTTTAGATTTCCAGCATCTGCACTACTTTGCTTTTGTGTTGGTGTTCATTTATCATTTAAAAGTTTAAGAGTGTTGCCATATTTGTATCATAAGTGTTGCTGCTTCCAAGATACTTGATTGATTGCGAAGTGTTTTTGGATGTCCTAAAGAGGGAAAAGGTGCTTTATAAATGTAAACCTTTTCTTTCTGAGGACATAGATCAAGAATCATTAAATTCATATCATTTGCATTGCACGTCTTAATTCCCATGATTGTACTATACCAACATTAGGGGACACTCAATATCTCACATTTAAATATAATGTTGTCATCATGTTGAAATGAACTATTTTTGCTTTGTTAAGCTGGAACTTTAAATATATGAATAGGATGGGAATGGAGGGATATGGTCCCCGGAAGGATAGGGGGTTTTAGTTCAGTCGGGCAGCATTGTCGGTGCAGGCTTGGAAGGCCGGAGGGCCTGCTCCTGTGCTGTAATTTTCTTTGTTCTTTAAAGAAAACCAGCAAATGTAGTTTCCAATAGAAGCAAAAGTTTAATAAATATAGAATTAGTTAGGATAAAATATCAATAAACATTAAGATATACAGGGAGAAGAGAAACAAGGTACTCACAATTTGAATTGTCCATATTTAATTTTGTAATTTACAGTTAATATTGCAGAAAAATACTTCCCAAAGTTTAATATTAAGTACTACATCAAAACAAATAAGTCAGCCAACCTAAGGATACAGAATCTTCCCAAGATTTGTTAAGAGTCAAAAAATTACTATTATGGAGCAGCAGTTGATTTTTACTAGTGTTGTGAAAAAAACAAACCCCCAAAACCGTAATTTGCTGCAATGACATGATCAGAGCAAATGAACTTCTGCAGATTCCTTGCAGATATCAGCTCCAAAACTGTATAAATTTCATTTAACAAAGGTACAATTTACAGCCTCATTAAAAGCAGCATCAACTAAAATTGAAGTTGAAATTCCAGGCTTCAACAATCTAAAAAATGAAATCCCACTTTGTAAAGTAGAATATTTTATATTCAGATTTGCTTTTTGTACTAATGTTGATAGGAAAAAGAATTTCATCCCCTAGTCTACTGCTGAACGTATTTCCTGTAAGACTTATTTGATATTAAAAATGCAACAAATAAATTTATTCACAAGCAGCATTTTATGTTTTGCTTTAAAAACATTACACCCAAACCCTGCTGCACAGCCATGAAAATCTTGTAAGTTAGCGTCTAGCCTAAAAACACAAACATTCATGACACTATATTCGTTCACAAGGTACAAATGATTCTAGACACTTAATGGGTTGGTTTCAAATTTAAAAAAACTATACCCCCTTTAGAAAAAAAAAACTCATTTTTAACATGCACAGTTGCTCCATTGTTCACAAGTCAGAAGGCATTAAATGAAAATAGAACAGCAAGATGACACGACTGGTAAGTCAAATTTAAGTCACATTTACTTGTGAAGTCATGATGGGATGATTTTAATTCCAGGAATTGGGCTAGACAAGAGGATGATGGCATGAAAAATATTTCTAAGAAAATTCAGTTCCATTCATTTTCAGCATTCAGCATACTGTATGCATTCTTGGTAACGATTAGTCGTCTGAAGATGTACTTCAGTCACTGTCAGACTCGTCCTTATACTTAGATTTAATGGCACGGCCATTTTGTAGAGGCATTTCTTCATAATCACTCCTAGCACGGAAAAGGTTCAAAGTTATTAAAGAAATACCTGCTGCACTATTTCAATTTTCTTTTATTCATTCATAGTCAGTGGCAAGGCCAGCACTTATTGTCCTTGAGAAGGTCATGATGAGCCTCCTCTTCAATATACCAGTAATTGCTAGGCTATTTAAAATGCAGTTTATGATCAGTCGTATTGCTGTGGCTCTGGAATTACACTGGGTAAGGATAGTACATTTCCCTCCCTTAAAGATATTAGTGAGTGAACTAGATGGACTTTTTTTTTACAATTTAGTAGCTTCGTGGTCACAATTACTAATGCTTCTGTTTTAGTTTAGATTTATTTAGTTAACTGAATTTAAATTTCCCCAGCTGCTGTGGTGTGACTTTGTCTCCATTTCATAACTCCAGGCTCTGGGCGACATGGTGGCTAGCATTATTGCCTCAACACCAAGGACCGAGGTTTGATTCCACCTTGGGTGACTGTGTGTGGAGGTTGCATGTTCTACCCGTGTCTGCACAGGTTTTTGTTTCCTCCCACAGTCCAAAAATGTGCAGGTTAGGTGTATTGGCCATGCTAACTGTCCTTAGTATCCAGGAATGTGTAATTTACGTGGATTAGCCATGGTAAATGCACATGGCTTTGGGGATGGGATGAGTAAGGTGCTCTTTCGGACAGTTGATGCAGACTTAATGGACTGAATGGCTTCCTTCCATACTTTATGGATTCTATGCAGTAATATATTGACTATACTGTCATATCCTGATAAACATAGAACATAAAACAATACAGCACAGTACAGTACAGGCCTTTTGGCCCTTGATCTTGTGCTGAGCTATGTCCGAACTCAAGATCAAGCTATCCCAATCCCTTTCATTCTTATGTGCTCCATGTGCCTATCCAATAACCGCTTGAAAGTTCCACTATCACAGCAGGCAGTGCATTCCAAATACCAATCACTCTCTGAGTAAAGAATCTACCTCGGACATCCCTCCTATATCTCCCATCATGAACCTTATAGTTATGCCCCCTAATAACATCTACATCCACCTGAGGAAACAGTCTCTGAACGTCCACTCTATCTATCCCCCTCATCATCTTATAAACTCCTCTCATCCTCCTCTGCTCTAAAGAGAAAAGCCCCAGATCTCTGAACCTTTACTCATAAGGCCTACCCTCCATACCAGGGAGCATTCTGGGTAAATCTTCTCTGCACTCTCTCCAATGCTTCCACATCCTTCTTATAGTCAGGTGACCACAACAGTGCACAATATTCCAAATGTGGTCTCACCAAGGTCCGGTATAGTTGCAGCATAACCCCATGTCTCTCAAACTCAAACCCTCTGTTAATAAATGCTAACACACTATAAGCCTTCTTCATGGCTCTATCCACTTGAGTGACAACCTTCAAAGATCTGTGGACATGAACCCCAAGATCTCTCTGTTCCTCCACATTCCTCAGAACCCTGCTGTTGACCCTGTAATCAGCATTCAAGTTTGTCCTACCAAAATTAATCATATCGCACTTATCAGGATTAAACTCCATCTGCCACTTTTCAGCCCAGCTTTGCATCCTATCAATGTCTCTGTGCAGCCTACAACAGCCCTCCACCTCATCCACTACTCCACCAATCTTGGTGTCATCAGCAAATTTAGTAACCCTTCAGCCCCCTCGTCCAAGTCATTGATAAAAATCACTAATAGCAGAGGACCCAGCATGATCCCTGTGGTAGACCACTGGTCTTCAGTCTGAAAATTTTCCCTCTGTCTTCTATGAGATAGCCAGTTACTTATCCAATCAGCCAAGTTTCTTCTATCCCATACATCCGGGTCAGGTGGTTGAGGTTGCAGTAGGCGAACATGTGGCTAACAGTGACCACAAATCTGTCTACTTTAGGATAAAAATGGGTGCTGTCCGAAGGGGAGGGTGCTGAACTGGGGGAAGGTGAGCTATAGCCGGATTAGGAAGGAGCTGAAGGACACTGATTGGGAGAGGTTGTTAGCGGGTAAGTCCATGGTTGGCAAGTGGGAGGCTTTCAAGGGCAAACTGAAAAGGTTGCAGGAAAGACATGTGCCAGTAAAGAGGAAGGATGGGAAAGGCAGGATTAGAGAGCCATGGATTACAGGGGATATTGAGGACTTGGTCAGGAAGAAGAGAGAGGCATTTGTTGGGTCTAAGCACTGAGAACGGAGAGAGCGCTGGAGGAATATAGAGAGCAGGAGGGAGCTCAAAAGGGAAGTTAGAAGGGCGAAAAGGGGGCATGAAATTGCTTTGGCTGACAGGATTAAGGAAAATCCAAAGGCATTTTACTCATTAGGAACAAGAGGGTGGTTGGAGGGAAAATAGGTCCTCTTAGGGACAAAGGAGGGGAACTATGCATTGAGTCTGAGGGAATGGGGGAGGTCCTAAATGAATACGTTGCGTCGGTATTCACGAAGGAGAGGGGCTTGGTGTCTTGTAATGTCTTGGAAGGAGCTGTAGACCAATTGAAGGAAATATCCATTATGAGGGAGGAAGTGTTAGGATTTTTAGGTAGCATAAAAACTGATAAAGCTCTGGGGCCTGATGGCATTTATCCCAGGCTGCTCAGGGAGGTGAGAGATGAAATTGCTAGGCCTCTGACGCAAATCTTTGTCTCTTCTTTGGACACAGGTGAGGTCCCAGAGGACTGGAGGATAGCTAATGTGGTAGCGCTGTTTAAAAAGAGCAGTAGGGATAACCCTGGTAATTATAGGCCAGTGAGTTTGACTTCAGTGGTAGGAAAGTTGTTGGAAAAAATTCTTAGGGATAGGATGTATAAGCATTTGGAGCGTTGCGATCTGAATAGGGATACGCAGCATGGCTTTGTTCAGGGGAGGTCTTGCCTTACGAATCTGGTAGAGTTTTTTGAGGAGGTAACAAAAACAGTTGACGAAGGACAAGCCGTTGATGTCATCCATATGGATTTCAGTAAGGCGTTTGACAAAGTCCCTCATGGTAGGCTGGTAGAAAAGGTTAAGGCTCATGGGATACAGGGACAGGTATCCAAATGGATTGAAAACTGGCTAGGCAACAGGAGACAGAGAGTAGTAGTGGAAGGGTCCTTTTCTAGCTGGAGGTCTGTCACCAGTGGTGTGCCGCAGGGCTCAGTACTGGGACCTCTTCTCTTCGTAATATATATAAATGACTTGGAAGAGGGTGTACATGGTGTGATCAGCAAGTTTGCAGATGACACCAAGATGGCAGGATTGGCGGATAGCGAGGAGGAGTGTCAGGTGACACAGCAGGATATAGATAGGCTGGTATATTGGGCAGATAGATAGCAGATGGAATTTAATCCTGATAAATGCGAGGTGATGCATTTTGGAAGGAATAATGCAGGGAGGAGTTACATGATAAAGGATAGACCAATTAAGAGTATAGAAATGCAGAGGGACTTGGGAGTGCAAGTGCACAAGTCTCAGAAGGTGGAAACCCAGGTGGAGAAGGTTGTGAAGAAAGCTTACGGAATGCTAGCCTTTATAGGAAGGGGTATAGAGTATAAGAGCTGGCATCTAATGCTACAGTTGTACAGAACGTTGGTTAGACCGCATTTGGAGTACTGCGTCCAGTTCTGGTCACCTTACTACCGGAAGGACGTGGAGACCCTGGAGAGAGTGCAGAGGAGGTTTACCAGGATGCTGCCTGGTACGGAAGGACTGGGTTATGAGGAAAGATTGGGTAAACTGGGGCTCTTTTCCTTAGAAAGACGGAGATTAAGGGGGGATCTGATAGAGGTCTATAAAATAATGAAGGGTACAGATAGAGTAAACTGTGGCAGGCTTTTTCCTAGATTGGAGACAAATATCACGAGGGGTCACGAGCTAAGGGTGAGGGGGGAGAAGTATAATTTGGATACTAGAGGGAGGTTTTTCACACAGAGGATCTTGGGGGTATGGAATGCACTACCAAGTAAGGTGGTGGAGGCAGGCACGCTGGACTTGTTTAAGGTTTACTTAGATACGCACGTGAGTGAAACAGGGATAGAGGGTTATAGGACACGGTTTTAAATAAGGGTCAGAGCCTCGGGACGTTACTAGAAATCTAATGCTACATGTGTTGATGTTTTGTCTCTTTTACTCTGCAGGTGCATCGGTCCACCTTGTTGTCTAACGAGGGGCATGCACACGGTGGGTCGTGCGTGGGCTGCTCTTGGATGTTTCGAGAGTGGCCTAGTACTTCGTGTTGTTGTGTGTGCTTAAACCTGGACCAGCAGATGGGCACCACAACAGCTCAGTGACTATCACTGCTAGCTGTGCAGATACATGGATTTGGGCCAGTGTCTGTGGGAGTTTGCGCATTCTCCCTGTGGTTGTGTGGGTTTCCTCCGGGTGCTCCGGTTTCCTCCCACACCCCAAAGATGTGCTCTTAGGCTGACTGGTGTAACAAATTGTCCCCAAATTATTCTCCCCTGAATCTGGTTTCCAATGGAAGTACCATATGCATACACACGGGTTAAGGTAGGTGTAGGAAAATGCTTTGTTAAGATGGCGGCACAGGCTCGTTGGGCCGAAGGGCCTGTTTCCTGTGCTGTGTTGCTTTTTGTTCTTTGTTCTACCCTCACTTTCTTCATTAGCCTACCATGGGGAACCTTATCAAATGCCTTACTAAAAAATCCATGTATACGACATCAACTACTCTACCTTCATCTATACACTTAGTTACCTCCTCAAAGAATTCAATCAAATTTGTGAGGCAAGACTTTCCCCTCACGAATCCGTGCTAACTATCCCGGATTAAGCTGCATATTTCCAAATGGTCATAAATCCTATCCCTCAGGACCTTTTCTATTAACTTATCGACAACCAAAGTAAGACTAACTGGCCTATAATTACCAGGGTCATTCCAATTTCCTTTCTTGAAGAGAAGAACAACATTCAGCACTCTCCAGTCCTCTGGCACAATACCTGTGGACAGTGAGGACCCAAAGATCAAAGCTAAAGACTCCGCAATCTCATCTCTTGCCTCCCAAAGTATCCTAGGATATATCCCACCTGGCCCAGGGGACTTACAGAACATAGAACATAACAGCGCAGTACAGGCCCTTCAGCCCTCGATGTTGCGCCGACCAGTGGAACCAATCTAATGACCCTCTAACCTAAACTATTCCAATGTTATCCATATGCCTATCCACTGACCATCTGAACGCCCTTAAAGTTGGCAAGTCCACAACTTGCTGTTGTGTTCTTTGTTTGTTCTATTCCACACCCTTACTACCCTCTGAGTAAAGAACCTACCTTTGACATCCGTCCTATAATTATCACTCCTCAATTTAAAGCTGTGTCCCCTCGTGTTAGCCATCACCATCCGAGGAAAAAGGCTCTCACTGTCCACTCTATCTAACCCTCTGATCATCTTGTATGCCTCAATTAGGTCACCTCTTAACCTTCTTCTCTCTAACAAAAACAACCTCAAGTCCCTCAGCCTTTCCTCATAAGACCTTCCGACCATACCAGGCAACATCCTGGTAAACCTCCCTTGCACCCTTTCCAATGCTTCCAAATCTTTCTTATAATGTGGCGACCAGAACTGCATGCAATACTCCAAGTGCGGCCGCACCAGAGTTTTGTACAGTTGCAACATGATCTCATGGCTCCGAAATTCAATGTCTCTACCAATAAAAGCTAACACACTGTATGCCTTCTTAACAACCTCATCAACCTGGGTGCCAACCCTCAGGTTTTTCAAAATTACTAATACATCTTCCCTCAGAACATCTACCTCCTCCATCCTATCAGCCTGTATCACACACACATCCTCAAAAACATAGCCCCTCTCCGTGGTAAACACTGAAGAAAAGTATTCATTCAATGCCTCACCTACCTCTTTGGAATCCATGCACAAGGTCCCACTACTATCCCTGACCGGCTCCAACCTCACCCTGGTCATTCTTTTATTTCTCATACAAGAGTAAAAGCCTTGGGGTTTTCCTTTATCCAACCCGCCAAGGACTTCTCATGCCCTTCTACCTCTCCTAAGCCCTTTTCTTAACTCGTTCCTTGCTACCTTGTAACCCTCAAGCGACCCAACTAAACCTTGTTTTCTCATCCTTACGTACGCTTCCTTGTCCCTCTCGACAAGCCATTCAACCTCCTTTGTGAACCATGGTTCCCTCACACGGCCATTTCCTCCCTGCCTGACAGGGTCATACCTATCAAGGACACGCAGTATTTGTTCCTTGAACAAGCACCACTTTTCAGTTGTGCCTTTACCTGACAGTTTCTGTTCCCATCTTTTGCTCCCTAATTCTTTATTATAATGGATTATTATATGGTCTATTATAATGGATGTAATAACAGGATACTTTGTTTACTCTGGTTGATATTTTCTAAGTATCCTATTAACAGAGTAAACAAAGCCAACGTGGGCTTTTGAAAGGAAATCATGCTTGACAAACCTACTGGATTTATTTGAGGACATAACTAGAATAGACAAGGTGTATTTTGGAATTTCAGAAGGCTTTTGATAAAGTCCCAACATTAATTAATACATAATATAAAAACACATAGGATTGGGGGGTAACATTGGCATGGATTGAGAATTGGTTAGCAGACAGGACATAAGAATTGGGAATAAATAGGTCTTCTTTGAAGTGGCAGACAGTGACTTGCGGGGTCCCACAAGAATCAGTTCTTGGGCCCCAGAAATTCACAATTTCTGTCCTTGATTTGGATAAGGGAAACTGAAGTAATATTTCCAAGTTTGATGACATGAAACTTGGTGGGAATGTGGGTGATGAGGGGGAAGTTTGGTGATCAACGTGACCAAGACAAGTTGAGTTATTTTAGCCATGGTAAATGCGCAGGGCTACAGGGATAGGGTAGGGGTACGGCCTGGGTAAGATTTTTTTCAGAGAGTCAGTGCAGACTCCATGGGCAGAATGGCTGCCTTCTGCACTGTAGCAATTCTATGAATAGGCAAACATATGGCAGATGCAGTATTATGTGGATAAATGGGAAGCTATCCATTTCAGATGAAGAAACAGAAAGGCAGAGTATTATGTAAATAGTGATAGAAGGCTGTGGAGGCCAAGTCATTGAATACATATATTTCTAGACGCTAAAGGTGTTAAGGGGTATTTAGAACACAGAACATAACAGCGCAGTACAGGTCCTTCAGCCCTCGATGTTGCGCCGACCAGTGGAACCAATCTAATGGCCCTCTAACCTAAACTATTCCAATGTTATCCATATGCCTATCCACTGACCATTTGAACGCCCTTAAAGTTGACGAGTCCACAACTGCTGCAGGCAAGGCATTCCACACCCTTACTACCCTCTGAGTAAAGAACCTACCTCTGACATCCGTCCTACAATTACCACCCCTTAATTTAGAGCTACGTCCCCTCGTGTTAGCCATCACCATCCGAGGAAAAAGGCTCTCACTGTCCACCCTATCTAACCCTCTGATCATCTTGTATGCCTCAATTAGGTCACCTCTCAACCTTCTTCTTTCTATCAAAAACAGCCTCAGGTCCCTCAGCCTTTCCTCATAAGGCCTTCCCACCATACCAGGCAACATCCTGGTAAACCTCCCCTGCACCCTTTCCAATGTCTCCACATCCTTCTTATAATGCGGCGACCAGAACTGTATGCAATACTCCAAGTGCAGCCGCACCAGAGTTTTGTACAGTTGCAACATGACCTCACGGCTCCGAAATTCAATGCCTCTACCAATAAAAGCTAACACATCATACGCCTTCTTAACAACCTTATCAACCTGGGTGCCAACTTTCAGGGATCTATGCACACGTACACCAAGATCTCTCTGCTCGTATATTCTGTACTCTTACCAAAGTGAATCACCTCACACTTTTCCCCATTAAACTCCATTTGCCACCTCTCAGCCCAGCTCTGCAGCTTATCTATGTCCCTCTGCAAACTGTAACATCCATCCTCACTGTCTACAACTCCTCCGACTTTGGTGTTGTCAGCAAATTTACTAACCCATCCTTCTACACCCTCATCTAGGTCATTTATAAAAATGACAAACAGCAGTGACCCCAAAACAGATCCCTGAGGTACACCACTTGTAACTAAACTCCAGGTTGAATATTTCCCATCAACCACCACCCTCTGTCTTCTATCAGCTAGCCAATGCCTGATCCAAACCGCTAAATCACCCTCAACCCCATGCATCTGCATTTTCTGCAATAGCCTACCATGGGGAACCTTATCAAACGCTTTGCTAAATTCCACATACACCACATCAAGTGCCTTACCCTTATCCACTTCTTTGGTCACCTTTTCAAAAAACTTGATAAGGTTTGTGAGGCACGACCTACTCTTCACAAAACCATGCTGACTATCCCTAATCAATAATCAATTTATTTGGAGATTGCAGGTGTATGGTGTTGAGATGGAGAATGAGCCAGGATTGTATTGAATTGCACAGCAGGTTTGAAGGGTCCGACAGCCTATTCCTGGTCTATTATCTATATTTCTATGTCAATCATCAGAATGGCAAGGTGGCATAGTGGTTAGCACTGCTGCCTCATAGCACCAGGGACCCGGATTCGATTGCTGGCTTGTGTCACTGTCTGTGTAGAGTTTGCACATTCTCCCCCATAGGCGAGATGGGTGTTTCTGTTGCTGTCTTTTTTTCTGTTCCCTTTTTGTGTTTTGATCTCCAAAAGGTGAAATGGCAGGTTCAACTGGGAGACGATTTTACTGCATTCGGTGTCATATGTGGGAGTTTCTGGAGACAACTCGTATCCCGAAAGTCTACATCTGTGTTAAGTGTTTGGAGCTGCAGTGTCTGAGGGACCGAGTCAGGGAACTAGAGCTGTGGCTTGAGGATGTACTTTTAGTAAGGGAGAACGAAGCAACAATGGATAGGAACCATAGTCAAGTGCAGACACCAGGGCCTAAGGGGGAGGACAGGTGGGTAACCGTCAGGAAGGGGAAAAAGCAGAAGGGTCATGTTCCAAAGAGGACCCCAGTGGTAGTCTCCCGAAACATCAAGAGAAAGGCAACAAATGAGGGAGGTGATCTTCCAGAGGTAAGACAGGAGGACCAGATCGCCTTAGAGGGAAGGAAGGGGACTAGAAGTGAGATAGTGGTGGGGGATGGGAGGGTTAAAGGAATAGATAGACGGTTCTGTGGAAAAAAGCGAGACTCCAGGATGGTAGTCTGCCTCCCTGGAGCAGGGGTACATGATGTTTCAGAGAGGGTAGAAGGAATATTGAAGGACAAAGGGAATCAAGCAGATGTAATTGTGCATACAGGTGAGAAGGACATAGGAAGGAAGAGTAGGGGGGAAATACGTAGGCAGTTTAGGGAGTTGGGTGCCAGAATGAAGAGCAGGGCCTCCAGGGTGGCAATCTCTGGGCTGCTACCAGTGCCTGGTAACAGTGGGGCTAGGAATACTGAAATCCTTAAACTGAATGCGTGGCTGAAGGATTGGTGCAAGACGGAGGGTTTTACATTTGTTAATCATTGGGAAGTTTTCGTGAGAGAAGGGCACCTGTATAGGAGGGATGGGGAACGTTTAAATGGGAGGGGCACAAATATCTTAGTTGGGAGGTTAGCTGGAGCGTTTTGGCAGGGTTTAAACTAATGTGGAGGGGGGGGGGTGGGGATGAAACCAATAGCTCAGTAGGCACTGGGATTGGGAGCGAGTTGGGTGCCGGGGTAAGGTTAGACGAGAGGAAAATCATCCTGGAGGAGGACGACTCGAGTGGGCCTGGAGGTCTGGAGTGCGTCTGTTTTAACACGAGGAGCGTAACGGGTAAGACGGATGAACTTAAGGCCTTAATGTTTACAAGGAATTTAGATGTGGAAGGAATTTAGATGTGGTTGCAGTGACAGAGATGTGGTTAAAAGGGCAGGACTGGCAGCTAAATATTCCTGGGTATAAGTGTTTCAGGTGTGACAGAGTAGGGTCAAAAAGAGGTGGAGAGTGATGTTGTTAGTTAGGGAGCACATTACAGTGGTGCAGAGGGAGGATTATTTAGAGGAGTCAGGAGATGAGTCGCTGTGGGTGGAGTTCAGGAGTAGGAAGGGAGCAATCACTATGCTGGGGTTATACTATAGGCCACCCAATAGCCCGTGGGAAGTGGAAGAAAGTATATATAAGGAAATTCTGGATAGGTGCAGAAAAAATAGGGTTGTTGTAGTGGGAGACTTTAATCTCCGTGGTGTGGATTGGAAGGTGCCTAGGGCTGGGGGTCTGGACAGGGAGGAATTTGTAAAATGTGTACTAGAAGGCTCTTTGGAGCAGTATGTAGCTAGCCCAACTAGAGAGGGGGCTATATATTGGATTTAGTTCTGGGAAATGAGCCTGGTCAGGTGGTTGAGGTTTCAGTAGGGGAACATGTGGCAAATAGTGACCACAATTCTGTCTACTTCAGGATACTAATGGAAAAGGATGAGTGCTGTCCAAAGGGGAGGATGCTAAATTGGGGGAAGGCTAGCTACAGCCGGATTAGGCAGGAACTTATAGCCACTGATTAGAACATAGAACATAACAGCGCAGAACAGGCCCTTCGGCCCACGATGTTGCGCCAACCAGTTAAAAAACAATGACCCACTAACCTAAACCAATCCCTTTTCGTCCATAAACCTATCCACGGATCTCTTAAACGCCCCCAAACTAGGCACATTTACAACTGCAGCAGGCAGAGCATTCCAATCCCTCACCACCCTCTGGGTAAAGAACCTACCCCTGACATCCGTCCTATAACTACCCCCCCTTAATTTAAAGCCATGCCCCCTCGTGCTAGATTTCTCCATCAGAGGAAAAAGGCTATCACTATCCACCCTATCTAAACCTCTAATCATCTTATCTGTTTCAATAAGATCCCCTCTTAGCCGCCTTCTTTCCAGCGAAAACAACCCCAAATCCCTCAGCCTTTCCTCATAGGACCTCCCCTCCATACCAGGCAACATCCTGGTAAACCTCCTCTGCACCCTCTCCAAAGCCTCCACATCCTTCCTGTAATGTGGGGACCAGAACTGCACACAGTACTCCAAGTGCGGCCGCACCAGAGTTGTGTACAGTTGCAACATGACGCTGCGACTCCTAAATTCAATCCCCCTACCAATAAACGCCAAGACACCGTATGCCTTCTTAACAACCTTATCTACTTGATTCCCAACTTTCAGGGATCTATGTACACATACACCTAGATCCCTCTGCTCCTCCACTCTATTCAAAGTCCTCCCGTTAGCCCTATACTCGACACATCTGTTATTCCTACCAAAGTGAATTACCTCACACTTCTCCGCATTAAATTCCATCCGCCACCTCTTGGCCCAGCTCTGCAACCTGTCTAAGTCTTCCTGCAAACTATGACACCCTTCCTCACTATCTACCACACCTCCGACTTTGATTGGGAGAGGTTGTTTGAGGTTAAGTCCACGTTCGGCATGTGGGAGTCTTTTAAGGGACAATTGATAAGGTTGCAGGACAGACATGTGCCTGTTAAGAGGAAGGATGGGAAAGGTAGGATTAGAGAGCCATGGATAACTAGGGATATTGAGGACTTGGTGAGGAAGAAAAGAGATAGACTATGTTAGGTCCAAGCAACTGGGAACGGAGAGAACTTTGGAGGAAACTCAAACGGGGAGTTAGAAGGGCGAAAAGGGGGCACGAAATGCTCTTGGCAGACAGGATTAAGGAACATCCAAAGGCATTCTACTCATACGTTAGGAACAAAAGGGTGGTTAGAGAAAAAAAAAAATTGGACCTCTCAGGGACAGAGGAGGGGAACTATGCTTAGAGCCCGAGGGAATGGGAGAGATCCTGAATGAATACTTTGCGTCAGTATTCACGAAGGAGAGGGGCTTGTTGTCTGGTAGTGTTTTGGAGGGAGCTGTAGACCCGTTGGAGGAAATATCCATTACGAAGGAGGAAGCGTTAGGGTCTTTAGGTAGTATTAAAACTGATAAATCTCCGGGACCTGATGGTATTTATCCTAGGCTGCTTAGGGAGACGAGAGATGAAATTGCTGGGCCTCTGACGCAAATCTTTGTCTCTTCTTTGGACACAGGTGAGGTCCCAGAGGACAGCAAACGTGGTACTGTTGTTTAAAAAAGGTAGGAGGGATAACCCGGGTAATTATAGGCTGGTGAGCTTGACATCAGTGGTAGGGAAGTTGCTGGAGAGGATTCTTAGAGATAGGATGTATGCGCATTTACAGCATGGCAATCTGATTAGTGATAGGCAACATGGCTTTATAAAGGGGAGGTTGTGCCTTATGAACCTGGTAGAATTTTTTGAGGAGGTGACAAAAACTGTCGACGAAGGACGAGCCGTGGATGCCGTCTATATGGATTTCAGTAAGGCGTTTGACAAAGTCCCTCATGATAGGTTGGTGGAAAAGGTTAAGGCTCATGGGATACAAGGACAGGTGTCTAGATGGATTGAGAGCTGGCTTGGTAACAGGAGACAGAGAGTAGTAGTGGAAGGGTCTTTTTCCAGCTGGAGGTCTGTGACTAGCGGTTGCTAAAACCTGGTGTTGTCAGACTTTTTACTGTGTTTACGCCAGTCCAACGCCGGCATACCCACATCATGACTAGCGGTGTGAACATAGAACATAGAACCCTACAGTGCAGAAACAGGCCCTTCGGCCCATCGAGTCTGCACCGACCACAATCCCACCCAGGCCCTATCTTCTCTCCCTCCCCATATCCCTACATATTTACTCGCTAATCCCTCTAACCTACACAACCCAGGACACTAAGGGGCAATTTTAGCATGACCAATCAACCTAACCCGCGCATCTTTGGACTGTGGGAGGAAACCGGAGCACCTGGAGAAAACCCATGCAGACACAAGGAGAATGTGCAAACTCCACAGTACGAGGGGCCAGAGACTTAGGGTGAGGGGCGAGAGGTATAACACAGATATTAGAGGGAGGTTTTTCACACAGAGGGTAGTGGGGGTATGGAATGCTCTGCCAAGTAAGGTGGTGGAGGCAGGCACGCTGGAATTGTTTAAGAGTTACTTAGAGAGGCACATGAGTGGGTTGGAGATGGGAGGATATAGGAGATTGTTTTAAATAAGGTTCATTAGCATTGGGACGTCCCTGGTAATGTAAAAGGATGTGGTATGATACTAATGTTTTTCTCTTTTAATTCACAGGTTTTAAGTTGGTCCGCCTTGTTGTCCAACGAGGGGCATACACGTGATGGGTTGTACTAGGGCTGCTCTTGAATGTTCGAGAGTAGCCTAGTGCTTCATGTCGTTAGTGTGTGCTTAAACTGGACCAGATGCTGGGCAACACGTCAGCTCAGTGACTATCACTGTTTGCTGTGCAGACACATGGATTTGGGCCAGTGTCTGTGGGAGTTTGCGCATTCTCCCCATGCTTGCGTGGGTTTTCCCCGGGTGCTCCGGTTTCCTCCCACACCCCAAAGATGTGCTATTAGTCTGATTGGAGGTAATAAATTGTCCCTAAATTAGTTTCCCTCAATGTGGAATGCCATAAACAATAGATAAGGGTCATGGGTGGAGGGGGGGACTGGTAATGTTAAAATGGCGGCGCGGGCTTGTTGGGCCGAAGGGCCTGTTTCCCGGGCTGTTTTTGTTCTTTGTTCCACACAGACAGTGACCCGAGCCGGGAATTGAACCCAGGTCCCTGGAGTTGTGAAGCAGCAGTGTCGCAGGGCTCAGTACTGGGGCCTTTGCTATTTGTAATATACATAAATGACTCGGAAGAGGGAGTAACTAGTATGATCAGCAAGTTTGCAGATGACATGAAGATGGCTGGACTTGCTGGTAGTGATGAGCAGTGTCAGGCAACATAGCAGGATATAGATAGGCTGGTATATTGGGCAGCGAAACGGCAGATGGAATTTAATCCAGATAAATGCGAGGTGATGCATTTTGGAAGAAATAATGTAGGGGGGAATTATACGATAAATGGTAGGACTATTAAGAGTATAGAAACGCAGAGGGACCTAAGGGTGCAAGTACACAAGTCCTTGAAGGTGGAGAAGGTGGCAAAGAAGGCTTATGGTATGCTTGCCTTTATAGGAAGGGTTGTAGAGTATAAAGGCTGGCGTCTAATGTTGCAGTTGTATAGAACGTTGGTTAGACTGCATTTGGAGTACTGCACCCAGTTCTGGTTGCCTTACTACCGGAAGGACATGCAGAGGAGGTTTACCAGGATGCTGCCTGGTATGGATGGACTGAGCTAATGAGGAGAGATTGGGCAAACTGGGGCTGTTCTCCTTAGAAAGACGGAGAATGAGGGGAGATCTAATAGAGGTGTATAAGATTATGAAGAATATAGATAGAGTGAACAGTGGTAAGCTTTTTCCCAGATTGGATACAAAAATTACGAGGGGTCACGGGCTTAGGGTGAGAGGGGTGAGGTATAATTTGGATGTTAGAGGGAGGTTTTTCCACACAGAGGGTTGTGGGGGCCTGGAATGCACTGCCAAGTAAGGTGGAGGCAGGCACGCTAGAGTTGTTTAAGGCTTACTTACATAGGCACATCAGCGGACTAGAGATGGAGGGATACAAAGGATTGTTCTAAATAAGGATCAAGAGCCTTAGGACGTTCCTGGGAATCAATTGATTCCTGTGGATCGTCCAATATATTTTATGGCTCACTTGTCTTACGTTTGAGCTTCTGGGGATTCCGTGAATGTCTGTATAAGTTGTGCATGTTGACTGATGTCTCTTTTTAAATCCACAGGCGATTCGGTCTGCCTTGTTGTCCAACAAGGGGCATACACGCGGTGGGTCGTGCGAGAGCTGCCCTTGGGTGTTGCTTTGAGAGTTGCCTAGTGCTTCATGTCATTAGTGTATGCTTAAACTGGAGCAGCTGACAGGCAACATGACAGCTCATGAACTATCACTGTTTGCTGTGCAGATACATGGATTTGGGCCAGTGTCTGTGGGAGTTTGCACATTCTCCCTGTGCTTGCGTGGGTTTTCTCTGGGTGCTTCGGTTTCCTCCTACACCCCAAAAACATGCTCTTAGGCTGACTGGTGTTTGCAAATTGTCCCTAAATTAGGCGTTCCTCAACCTGGTTGTAATTCCTTTATTGTGGAGTCCAATAGGCGTGGTCAAAGGTCATAGGTAGAAGAGGGCACTCAATGTTAAAATAGCGGTGTGGGCTTGTTGGGCTGAAGGGCCTGTTTCCTGTGCTGTGTTGTTCTTTGTTTGTTTGTCTGCCTGAGTTTCCTCTGGGTGCTCCGGTTTTCTTCCACACTCCAAAAGGCGTGCTTGTTAGATGTATTGTCCATGCTAAATTCTCCCCTAGTGTACCCAAACAGGCGCTGGTGTGTGGCAAGTAGGGGATTTTCATAGAACCCTACAGTGCAGAAAGAGGCCCTTCAGCCCATTGAGTCTGCACAAAACACAATCCCACCCAGGCCCTACCCCCATATCCCTAAATATCCCTCTAACCTACGCATCCCTGGACACTAAGGGGCAATTCCTTAGCATGGCCAATCAACCTAACCTGCACATCTTTGGACTGTGGGAGGAAACCGGAGCACCGGGAGGAAACCCACGCAGACGCGAGGAGAATGTGCAAACTCCACAGAGTGACCCAAGCCAGGAATCGAACCCAGGACTCTGGAGCTGTGAAGCAGCACTGCTAACCACTGTGCTACCATGCCGCCCACAGTACCTTTCATAGTAACTTCGTTGCAGTGTTAATGTAAGCCTACTTGTGACTAATAAATAAATTATAAGTTGTCCCTGCCTAGCTAAGCTAGGTCTTGAATGTTTAATGTAGAACAAATGAAACACTCTTCTTTGAACTTTTAGATCATGATACATCTTACACTCCCAAAAAGTGAAGATACACAACTATTTTATTTATTATTGTCACAAGCAGGTTTACATTAGCACCGCAATTAAGGTACTGTGAAAATCTCCTAGTCGCCACACTCTGGCGCTTGCTCGGGTTAATTGTGGGAGAATTGAGCATAGCCAATGTACCTAGCCAACATGTCTTTCAGATTGTGGGAGGAAACTGGAGCACTCGGTGGAAACCGACGCAGAGAACATGCAGACTCACGGACAGACAGTGACCCAAACCAGGGATTGAACCCGGGTCCCTGACACCGTGAGGCAGCAGTGCTAACCACCATGCCACTGCGCTGCATTATTGGAAAAAAAACAAAATCAACCAATGCAGCTTTCACCTTTTCTCAGTGTAAACCCGAGAATTATGTCCAAGCAGGGGACCAGAATAGGTATGCACCAGAAATGGTGGTAATACAAACCAAAAATTGAGCATTTTCCTTTATATCTTCTAATCAATACCTTTCATTTGCTTGAGTGGTGCAGAATCAAAATACTGTTCTTTTCTTTTTCCACAAGCTAGCCCATAATCCCCAGGCCAGTTGGTCAGCATCACATTTACAAAAAAAACACCGCCTGGGAAACAGTCTCTCAGAGGCATTGTGCAATTTTTATTACAATGTTTGAGGAGGCTGAACGAGAAATTAATAATCTTACAATCAGCCATTGAAAGCTTGCAGAACTAAAATGTTACATTCCTAAAAAGGAATAAAATTTTCTGGAACAACTGATGCTTAAATTGTCAAAAATGTCCAAGTTATGATCATAAACTATGTCAGAATGTAACTCACCCATAAATCACATCATCATCAGAATCATTTAACATGGAAAAGGCTGGGTTATCCTTTAGCTGGGATTCTAAAGAGAGACAATATTAGTAAAATAACTTTCTCTACAAACGCTTATCTGAAAATAAATTTCACAGCTCTTCAATCTAGAGAGATTAGCATTTCCAATATGGTGCTTTGTGAATTTGCAGCTTCTTGCAATATTGTGACATGAAAACAGCAACATTTCCACAACATACCAGAATAACTAATGGTAACAACTGAAATAAAGTCAGATGTCTGAAACATCCATATTCCTCCTTTCGGGAGACAGTGGCATAGTGGTATTGTCGCTGGACTAGTAATCTATAGGCCCAGGGAAATGTTCTGGGAATCCCACCATGGCTGTTGGTGAAATTTCAATAAGAATCTGGAAATAAAAGTCTAATGATTGTCGTAAAAGCCCATCTGGTTCATTAATGAACTTTAAGGAAGGAAACTTTCAGCCTTACCTGGTCTGGCTTACTTGTGACTCCAGATCCAGGTTGCTCTTAATTGCCCTCAGGGATGGGCAGTAAGTGCTGGCCCAGCCAGCGATTTCAACATCCCATGATCGAACAAAAAAAAATCCAGATGGCTGCTTTGACTTTTACACCTGGTTTGATTGAAGTACTGTCTCAAATATTAGGACCAGTTGGAACTGTGCTAGGACGCCAAATGTTCACATTATATATTAACGATTTGGACAAGGGAATTAAGTGTATTATCTCCAAATTTGCAGACGATACAAAGTTGGAATGAGAGTGTGAACTGTGAAGAGGATGCAAAGATGCTTCATTGTGATTTGGACAGACTAAGTTAGTGGCCATATGCATGATAGATGCAGTATAATGTGGATAAATGTGAGATATTCACTTCAGTAGCAATTATTTGAATGTGTGTAAATTGAGAGATGGATACTCAGCAAAAGCTTGGTGTCCTTGTGCATCAGTTGCTGAAAGCAAGCAGGTAGTAAAGAAGATAAATGGTATGCTGGCCTTTTAGTGAGAGGATTTGAGTACAGGAATAGGATGTTTTACTGCAATTATTTGGGGCATTGGTGAGGTTACACCAGGAGTATTGTGTGCAGTTTTGGTATCCTTATCTGAGGAAGGATGTTCTTGCTTTAGAGGTAGTGCAA
Source organism: Carcharhinus amblyrhynchos (assembly GCF_965287045.1). Lineage (NCBI taxonomy): Eukaryota > Metazoa > Chordata > Chondrichthyes > Carcharhiniformes > Carcharhinidae > Carcharhinus > Carcharhinus amblyrhynchos. The sequence continues at coordinate 31,254,604 of NC_137335.1, read as the reverse complement.
TGTAGGTTTACCAGGCTGAACCTTGAGATGGCAGAACTGTCATACAAGGTGAGACTAACTTGGACAGGATTATATTCATTACAGTTCAGAAGAGTGAGGGGGGATTCTCATGGAAACATAAAATTTGAGCAGAATTAGACAGGGTAGATTCAGAAAGAATACTCCCAATGGTAGGGAAGTCCAGAACTATAGGTCATAGTTTGAGAATAAGGGGTAAACCTTTAAAGTAAGGAGAAATTTCTTCACCTAGAGAGTGGTGAATTATGGAATTCATTACCAGAGAAAGTAGGTGATACCAAAACATCGTGTGGTTTCAAAATGGAATTAGATACAATTCTTGGGCTAAAAGGATCAAGGGATATTGGGGGAAGGGTATTGAATTCGCTGATAACCGTGATTGTAATAAATGGCCTACTCCTACTTTCTATGTATATAGATAGGTATGTGTGTATGCATGTAAATATACAAGAGATGACGTACAGCAAGCTTATGTACTTAAAGATTCACTAATCTTTGATGTGTCGAGAGAAAAATTACATTTAATGCCTTTGCTCAAAGTTAGTTGCTAATTCATAAAGGGCTATTTGGTCCATTGTGCCTTTGCTCACTCTTTAAAAAAAGCTAACAGGAATAGGCCATTTACTCTCTCATAACCAAAAGAGAAAATGCTGGAAAATCTCAAAGGGTCATTTGGACTCAAAATGTCAATGTCCGCTCATTTCTCTCCTTACAGATGCTGCCAGACCTGCAGAAATTTTCCAGCATTCTCTCTTTTGGTTTCACATTCCAGCATCCGCAGTAATTTGCTTTACTTACTCTCTCACGTTTGTCTACAATCTAATGTGCTCACAGTTGATCCATGAGTTTTGGAAGAAGTTTTTCTAGTTTTATTCTTGAAAGATCTGGTTCTAATTTTTCGACTGTGTGACCTAACATGAGACCCCAACCTATGGGAACAGTTTCCCTCACTACCCAATCTGTTCTACTTAATGCCTTGAAAGTTCGATCAAATCAGTTCTTAACTTTTCAAATTCCCTGGGAAAACAATTCTAGTTTATGTAATTTCTCCTCCTAATTTATCCAGGTACAATAATTTCCTGCTAAACATCGTAGCTGTGTTCCTGAAAAGTGCAACTTTAAAGAAACAACATGAAACAAATTATATTTTCCATTAAATGTAAAACCGTGTATAAGACCTTTCTTCTCAGAAAACATTATGTTGAAATTCTGAATTCCTAAATTCAGGAATGAAATTACTTCTAGAAAATAAATTTTGAAATATAAGCAAAATATAACATTTTCTACTTAACACCACTTCACTTATTCCCTAACATTCCCACTTGTTGGATCCTTCCCTGACTCTTCTTCACTGCCTCTCTCACGAACAGCATTTATTGCTCACCCCAAGAACTTCTAACAGCCAAGCAGATGCGTTTTTGCAAGTCGACATTTGGTCATTAGACTTTCATTCCAGGTTTTTATTGAATTTGAATTTCACCATCCACCATGGGTGGGATTTGATCCTGGATCCCCGGATCATTCCCTTGGATCTCTGGATTGTCCAATGACAATATCATATATCAATGCCTCTAACTTGGATCAATCTTGAATATAATTTGAAATGTAACAAGATTTTTAAAATAACTCCAGTCCATGTACTCACTCCATTAGACAGCATTGAAAGCATAGTGCAATTTTAACTCCAATTCTAAAACTAAACTGGGCATTACTTGGTACACATGCACCTTCAGACATAAATTGCAACGAAAGAAACACTAGCAACCATTTTAGAGTGCAATTGGGCACGTGGATGCAATACCATGTAGCCTGTAATTTTTGCTTTGAACCTTGAAACCCCAGTTTGTTCATACCCACTATAATGTGATAGCTGAACTTAATGTCATCCTTGCATGTGGTGAAAGTTGACAAACAGCAGTGTTTTATTATCATGAAGGTCATATGATTGGCTACAAAACATGAAAACATAGAAAATAGGTGCATGAGTACGCCATTTGGCCATTCGAGCCTGCACCACCATTAAATATGATCATGGCCGATCATACATTTTCAGTGTCCCACTCCTGTTTTCTCTCCATAACCCTTGATCGCTTTAGCCACAAGGGCGATGTCCAGTTCCCTCTTGAACGTATCTAATGAACTGGCCCCAACAGCTTTCTGTCGTAGAGAATTCCACAGGTTCACAGCTGTTTGAGTGAAGAAGTTCTTCCTTATCTCAGTCTGAGATGGCTCACCCCTTATTCTTAGACTGTGGCCCCCTAATTTTGGACTTCCCCAACATTAGGAACATTCTTCCTGCATCAAGTCTGTCCAGTCCCATCAAGATTTTATATATTTCTATGAGATCCCCTCTCATTTAGGCCATACGGCAGGGCAAGGTTTATAATTGGGGGAGGGGTAATTATGATGCAATTAGGCAAGAATTAGGAAGCATAAGATGGAAACAGAAACTGTCAAGGAAAGGCACAAATGAAAAGTGGAGCTTGTTCAAGAAATAAATACTGTGTGTCCTTGATAGGTATGCCCCCATTAGGCAGGGAGGAAATGGCCAAGTGAGGGAACCGTGGTTCACAGAAGAGGAAAAAGGAAGCGTATGTGAGGATGAGAAAACAAGGTTCAGCTGGGTCGCTTGAGGGTTACAAGGTAGCAAGGAATGAGCTAAAAAAGGGCTTAGGAGGGGGCATGAGAAATCCTTGGTGGGTTGGATCAAGGAAAACCGCAAGGCTTTTTACTCTCAGGAGAGAAATAAAAGAATGACTAGGGTGAGGTTGGGGCCAGTCAAGGATAGTAATTATGAACTTGTGCATGGAGTCAGAAAAAAATAGGAGGCAATGAATGAATACTTTTCTTCAGTGTTTACCAAGAGAGGAGCCATGTTTTTGAGGATGAGTGTGTGATACAGGCTGAGAAGCTGGAGGAGGTAGATGTTCTGAGGGAAGGTGTATTAACAATTTTGAAAAACCTGAGGGTCGACAGGGAGGCAAGGGCCAAGATTGCAAAGCCTTTGGCTTTGATCTTTGGGTCCTCACTATCCATAGGGATAGTGCCAGAGGACTGGACAGTGGCGAACGTTGTTCCTCTTTTCAACAAAGGAAATGGGAATGACCTTGGTAATTGTAGTTAGTCTTACTTCGGTGGTCGATAAGTTAATGGAAAAGGTCTTGAGGGATAGGATTTATGACCATTTGGAAAGATGTAGCTTAATCCGGGATACTCAACACGGATTTGTAAAGGGTAAGTCTTGCCTCAAAAATCTGATAGAATTCTTTGAGGAGGTAACAAAGTGTGTAGATGAAGGTAGAGCAGTTGATGTCGTATATCTGGATTTTAGTAAGGTGTTTGATAAGGTTCTCCATGATAGGCTAATGAAGAAAGTAAGGAGGTGTGGGAGAGGGGGAAATTTGGCCGATTGGATAAGTAATTGGTTATCTCACAGAAGACAGAAGGTGGTGCTGGATGGAAAATTTTCAGACTGGAGACCAGTTATCAGTGGTGTACCACAGATATCAGTGCTGGGTCCTCTGCTATTTGTGATTTTTATCAATGACTTGGAAGAAGGGGCTGAAGGGTGGGTCAGTAAATTTACTGATGACACCAAGCTTGGTGGAATAGTGGATGAGGTGGAGGGCTGCTGTAGGCTGCAAAGAGACATTGATAGGATGCAGAGCTGGGCTGAAACGTGGCACATGGATTTACCCCTGATAAGCGCGAGATGATTCATTTTAGTAGGACAAACTTGAATGGAATTACAGGGTCAACGGCAGGGTTCTGAGGAATGTGGAGGAACAGAGACATCTTGGCGTTCACATCCATAGATCTCTGAAGGTCGCCACTCAAGTGGATAGAGCCGTGAAGAAGGCTTATAGTGTTTTTGCATTTATTAACGGGGGTTTGAGTTTAAGAGCCGTGGGGCTATACTGCAACTGCACAGGACCTTGGTGAGACCACATTTGGAATAGTGTGTGTAGTTTTGGTCACCTCACTATAAGAAGGATGTGGAAGCATTGGAGAGAGAGTGCAGAAGGGATTTACCAGGATGCTGCCTGGTTTGGAGGGTAGGTCTTATGAGGAAAGGTTGAGGGAGCTAGGGCTTTTCTCTTTAGAGCAGAGAGGATGAAAGGCAACTTAATAGAGGTTTATAAGATGATGAGGGGGATAGATAGAGTGGACGTTCAGAGACTCAGGTGGATGCAGCTGTTACTCGAGGGCATAACTATAAGGTTCATGGTGGGAGACATAGGAGGGATGTCCAAGGTAGGTTCTTTACTCAGAGTGTGACTGGGGTGTGGAATGCACTGCCTGCTGTGATAGTGGAGTTGAACACTTCAGGAACTTTCAAGCGGTTATTAGATAGGCACATGGAGCACACCAGAATGATAGGGAGTGGGACAGCTTGATCTGAGTGGCACAGTGGTTAGCACTGCTGCTTCACTGCTCCAGGGACCTGGGTTCAATTCCCATCTCAGGTCACTGTGTGTGGAGTTTGCATATTCTCCTCGTATCTGCGTGGGTTTACTCTGGGCACTCTGGTTTCCTCCCACAGTCCAAAGATGTGCAGGTTAGGTTGATTGGCCTTGCTAGAAAAATTGCCCCTTAGTGTCCTGGGATGCATAGGTTAGAGGGATTAGTGGGTAAAATATGTAGGGATATGGAGGTAGGGCCTGGGTGGGATTGTGTTTGGTGGAGACTTGATGGGCTGAAGGGCCTCTTTCTGCACTGTAGGGTTCTATGATCTATGATCTTGGTTTCGGACAAAGCTTGGCATAACATCGAGGGCCGAAGGGCCTGTACTGTGCTGTACTGTTCTATGTTCTACGTCATTCTTCTAAATTCCAGTGAGTACAAGCCCTGTCAATCCAGTCTCTCTTCATATGTCAGTTCTGCCATTCCAAGAATCAGTCTAGTGAAATGTTGCTAGATTCTCTCATTAGCAAGAACATCCTTCCTCAAACTAGGAGATCAAGACTCTAAACAATACTCGTCAAGGACCTGTATAACTGCAGCAAGACATCCGTACTTCTATACTCAAATCCTCTTGCTATGAAGGCCAGCATGCCATTAGCTTTCCTCACTGTCTGCTGTACCTGTATGCCAACCTTCAGCAATTCTTCCACCATGACACCCAGGTCATATTGCACTTCCTCTTTTCCGAAACTGTCACCATTCAGATAATAATTTTCTTTCCTGTTTTTGCCACCGAAGTGGATAGCCTCACATTTATTCACATTATATTCCATTTGCCAAGAATTTGCCCACTCAGTCAGCCTGTCCAAGTTTCTCTGCAGCCTCTTAGCACCCTCCGCACAGCACACGCTGCCACCCAGTTTAGTGTCATCTGCAAATTTGGAGATATTGCATTCAATTCCTTCGTTCAAATCATTAATATATAGTGTGAATAGCAGGGGTCCCAGCACTGAACCTTGCAGTGGCCCACTGGCCACTGCCTGCCATTCTCTGCTTTCTACCCAACCAGTTCTGTGTCCACATGAATACATTACCTGCAATACCACGAGCTTTAATTTTGCTTGCTAATCTCTTGCATGGGACCTTGTCAAAAGCCTTTTAAAAGTCCAGATACACAACTTCCATTGGTTCACCTTGTCTACTCAACTGGTCACATCCTCAAAAACATTTCAGAAGATTTGTCAAGCATGATTTCCCTTTAGTGAATCCATGCTAACTTGGATCCTGTCACCACTTTCCAAATGCTCAGTTATTGCATCCTTATTATTTGACTCCAGTATTTTCCCTGCCACCGATGTCAGGCGAATCGGTCTACAAACAGTGGTTCTCTCTCCCCCTTTTTTAAAAAGTGGGATTAAATGAGCTATTCTCCAATCCATCGGAACTCCTCCAGAGCCTACAGAATGTTGGAAAATGATCATCAATGCGTCCGCTATTTCTATGGTCATTTCCTTGAGTACTTTGGGATGCAGAACATCAGGTCCTAGGAACTTATCGGGTTTTAATCCCAGCAACTTCCCCAATTCAATTTCCTAATAAGGATTCCTTTCAGTTCCTTCTCCATGCAAGACCCTCTGTCTCCTAGCATTTTTGGAAGATTATTTGTGTCCTCCTTAGTGAAGACAGATCCAAATATTTGTTCAGCGGATCTCTTTGTTGCCCATTGTGAATTCACATGATTCTAACTGAAAAGGGACCTACATTTGTCGTCACCAATCTTTTTCTCTTCACATATCTATAGAAGCTTTTGCAGTTAGTTTTTGCGTTTCCTACAAGCCTACTCTCGTATTCTATTTTCCCTTTCCAAATGAAACCCTTTGCCCTCCTCTGCTGGATTTTAAATTTCTCCCAGTGCTCAGGTTTGCTGCTTTCTCTGGCCAATTGGATACTGGCTCAGTCATGGAAGACAGAGGGTAGCAGTGGAAGGGTGTGTTTCTGAATGAAGGGCTGTACGAGTGGTGTTCCTCAGGGATCAGTGTTGGGACCTTTGCTGTTTGTAATATACATAAATGATTTGGAGGAAAACATACCTGGATTGATTAGTAAGTTTGCAGATGACACAAAGGTTGGTGGATTTGCGGGTAGCGATGAGGAACATCAGAGGATACAGCAGGAGATAGATCAGTTGGAAACTTGGGCAGAGAGATGGCAGATGGAGTTTAATCCAAACAAATGTGAGGTAATGCATTTTGGAAGGTCTAATACAGATAGGAAATATACAGTAAATGGAAGAACCCTTAGGAGTATTGATAGGCAATGGGATCTGGGTGTACAGGTACACAGTCACTGAAAGTGGCAGTGCAAGTGGAGAAGGTAGTCAAGAAGGCATTCGGCATGCTTGGCTTCATCGCCTGGGAAGTTGTGTTTAAAAATTAGCAAGACATGTTGCAGCTTTATAGAACCTTCGTGAGGCTGCACTTGGAATATAGTGTTCAGTTCTGGTCACCACACTATCAGAAAGATATGGAGGCTTTGGAGAGGGTACAGAAAAGATTTACCAGGATATTCCCTGGTATGGAGGGCATTAGCTATGAACAAGAATGGCGGAGGTTGAGGGGGGACCTGATAGAAGTCGACATGATTATGAAGGGCATGGATAGAGTGGATAGTCAGAAGCTTTCTCCACAGGGTCGGGTCAATTGTCTGGGGGTGTAGGTTTAAGGTGTGAGGGGCAAGGTTTAAAGTAGATGTACGAGGCAAGTTTTTACAGACGGTGGTGGGTGCCTGGAACTTGCTGCTGGGAAGCGAGGTAGTGGAAGCAGATACAATAGTGAGTTTTAAGGGGCACCTAGACAAATGCATGAATAGGATGGGAATAGAGGGATATGGTCCCCGGGAGGGTAGGGGATTTTAGTTCAGTCAGGCAGCATGGTCGGTGCAGGCTTGGAGGGCTGAAGGGCCTGTTCTGGTGCTGTAATTTTAATTTAATTTATATGCCTTCTCCTTTTCTTTAAACATGATCCCTGATTTCCCTTGTTAGCTATGGATGAGCCACCTTCCCCATTTCACTCTTACGCCAGGCAGGGAGGTACGGTTGTTGAAATTCATCCATGTGTTCTTTAAATGTCTGCCATTGCTTATCCACTGTCAACCCTCAAAAATGGTACACTAGGGAGACCATGCAGATGCTACGACAACGGACGAATGAACATCGCTCGACAATCACCACGCAAGACTGTTCCCTTCCTGTTGGTGAACACTTCAGTGGTCATGGGCATTCGGCCTCCAACCTTCAGGTAAGCATTCTCCAAGGTGGCCTTCATGACACATGACAGCGCAGAGTCGCTGAGCAGAGACTGACAGCCAAGTTCCGCATACGTGAAGACGGTATCAACAGGGATCTTGGGTTCATGTCGCACTATCTGTAACCCCCATGACTTGCCTGGGTTGGCAAAACCTCACTTACTGTACTGTCTAGAGACAATACACATCTCTTTAACCTGTGCTCAGTGCTCCTTCCACTCACATTGTTAGCCACTTTAAGACTTGAATAGCAGGTTAGGTGTAAAGATTCGCATTCTAATCAGTAATCTGTAAACTGCCTGTGCTGTTATATGCTCTGTCTGAGGCCAGAACTCTTCATTCACCTGATGAAGAGGGGAACCTCGAAAGCTTGTGAGTTTACTATCAAATAAATCCGTTGGACTTAAACCTGGTGTTGTCAGACTTCTTACTGTGTTAACCCTCAAATACCCTTTGCCAACTTATCCCAGTCAATGCACGTCTCATAACATCACAGTTAGCTTTTCTCAAGTTCAGGACTCTAGTTTCAGACTTAACTGTGTCACTCTCCAACTTAATGAAGAATTCTACTATACTATAATCACTCTTCCCCTAAAGGATCTCGCACCACAAGATTGCTAATTAATCCTCTCTCATTATGCAAAACCCACTCTAGGGCATGCTTCCGAGTTGGTTGAGAAAATCATCCCTTATAAAGTTAGACAATCAATTTTGTTCTGAATTAAACCCACAAAAGAACAGTTAGCCCCTAAAAAACTACTTCAAGAAAATAGATTTACAGGGATATTTTGTCTAGATTGGAGAATTTTAGTCATGAGGAAACATGAGGGTCGTTTTCTTGTAAGGGGAGATTAAACTGATGTATATAAAATCATGAGATCCTGACTGGATAGAAAGGCCCTATTTCCCTTTTAACAGATTCATAACAAGGGGCATAGACTTGAAATAAGAAGGTTAGAAGGAATTCAAGGAACAAACTTTTTACCCAGAGGGTAGCGCAAATCTTGAATTCACAACCTGAACCTGGGCGGCATGGTAGGACAGTGGTTAGCACTGCTGCTTCACAGCAAAAAGTCTGACAACACCAGGTTTTAGTCCAACCGATTTATTTGATAATAGACTCACAAGCTCTTGGGTTCGTCCCTTCGTCAGGTGAATGGAGAGTTCTGGCCTCAGACAGAGCATATAAAGCACAGACTGTTTACAGATTACTGATTAGAATGCGAATCTTTACACCTAACCTGCTGTTCAAGACCTGAAGTGGCTGACAATGTGAGTGGAAGGAGCACTGATCACAGGTTACAGAGATGTGTATTGTCTCCAGACAGTACAGTAAGTGAGGTTTTGCAAACGCAGGCACTATCTGTGTCATGTCGCACTATCTGTAACCCTCGTGACTTGCCTGGATTTGCAAAACCTCACTTACTGTACTGTCTGGAGACAATACACATCTCTGTAACCTGTGATCAGTGCTCCTTCCACTCACATTGTCAGCCACTTCAGGTCTTGAACAGCAGGTTAGGTGTAAAGATTCGCATTCTAATCAGTAATCTGTAAACAGTCTGTGCTTTATATGCTCTGTCTGAGGCCAGAACTCTCCATTCACCTGACGAAGGGACTAACCCAAAAGCTTGTGAGTCTATTATCAAATAAATCGGTTGGACTAAAACCTGGTGTTGTCAGACTTTTTACTGTGTTTACGCCAGTCCAACACCGGCATACCCACATCATGACTACTATCGGCTTCAATTCCTGGCTCGGGTCACTATCTGTGTGGAGTTTGCACATTCTCCTCGTGTCTGTGTGGGTTTCCTCCCACAGTCCAAAGATGTGGGGTTAGGTTGATTGGCCATGTTAAAATTGCCCCTTAGTGTCCCAGGATGTGTAGGTTAGAGGGATTAGTGGGTAAAATATGCAGTGATATGGGGGTAGGGCCTGGGTGGGATTGTGGTCGGTGCAGACTTGATGGGCCAAAGGGTCTCTTTCTGCATTGCAGGGTTCTATGATTCTATGAACAGGCGGTAGAAGTTGAAATCCTCATAACATTTAAAAAGCACTTGGATTTTTGAAATGCCATAACCTACAAAGAAACAGGCCAAGAATGGGGAAGTGGGATTAGAATAGATGGCCACTTGTCAACCAACACAGGCACAATGGATCAACTGAGGCTGCAAATGTTTAAAATTCCATGACCTAGGCCTCCGCTGATACTTCCTTAGTATAGTCACATTCTTCATATAATGTGATCTGAACTGTACACAGTAGTGTAGCTGTGACCTAAGCAATTTTTTTTAAGTGTAACAGCATAACTCACATTCTATGCCTCCACTAAAAAGAAGTAGCCAATATACTTTCTGAATCACATTATCCATCTGCCCCACCATCTTAAGGGTTCTGTAGACATGCACTCAAAGGTTCCCATGTCCCTTTTTACATCTCATCATACCAATTATTCTGTATTTCCCTCCATAAGGGAGCCTGACATTTCTCAAATGAATGTGGCTGTCACTGCTGAGGCTAGCATTTGTTCTTCGTGTCTAATTGCCTTTAAGATGATGGTGGTGAGTCACCTGCTGCCACTCCTTCACTCTTTCCTCAAAAGGTACATAGAACATAGAACATTACGTACGTTCTTTCTTTTCAAATAATAATCTAATTCCCTCTTGACTGCCTCGATCGAACCTGTTTCCAGCACATATATAAGAACGTAAGAACATAAGAAATAGGAGCAGGAGTAGGCCATCTAGCCCTTCAAGCCTGCCCCGCCATTCAATAAGATCATGGCTAATCTGTCGTGGCTCAGTTCCACTTTCCCGCCCTCTCCCCATAACCCTTAATCCCCTCTCTTATCAAAAACCCATCAACCCGCGTCTTAAAAATATTTAGCGAGGCAGCCTCCACCACTTCAACGGGCAGAGAATTCCAGAGATTCACCATCCTTTGAGTGAAGAAGTTCCTCCTCAACTCCGTTCTAAACCGCCCCCCCTTTATCTTGAGGCTGTGCCCCCTAGTCCTACTATCTTTTTTGAGCGGGAAGAGTCTCTCCACCTCTATCCTATCCATCCCATTCATCATCTTATACGTCTCAATGAGATCTCCCCTCATTCTTCTAAACTCTAACGAGTACAAGCCTAGTTTATTCAGCCTCTCCTCATAGCTCAACCCCCTCAACTCCGGTATCAGCCTAGTAAACCTCCTCTGCACTCCCTCCAAGGCCAAAATATCTTTGCGCAGGTGCGGCGCCCAAAACTGCACACAGTACTCCAGCTGCGGCCTCACCAATGCCCTATACAGCTGCAGCAAGACCTCCCTACTTTTATATTCAATCCCCCTCGCTATGAAGGCCAGCATCCCATTCGCCTTCCTGACCACATGCTGCACCTGCAAGCTGGGTTTTTGCGACTCGTGCACAAGGACCCCGAGGTCCCTCTGCACCGTCGCCTGCTGCAGTTTTTCGCCACGTAAGTAATAGTTCTTCCTACCATTATTCCTACCAAAGTGGACCACCTCACACTTGCCAACATTAAATTCCATTTGCCATTTCCTGGCCCATTCGCCCAGCCTATCTAGATCCTTCTGCAGACTCTCCACACCCTCCACACAATTTGCCGTTCCCCCAATCTTGGTGTCATCAGCAAATTTCGACACCCTACACTCGGTTCCCTCCTTTACCATCTATATAAATGGTAAAAAGCTGAGGCCCCAGCACCGACCCCTGGGGCACTCCACTAGTCACCATCTGCCAATCCGAATAGCACCCGTTGACCCCCACTCTCTGCCTCCTATTTGACAACCAATCCTCTATCCACGCTAACACCCTACCCCCAACTCCATGTCCCTCGACCTTCTGCAATAACCTCTTGTGAGGTACTTTGTCAAACGCCTTCTGAAAATCCAGAAAGACCACATCCACCGGCTCTCCTCTATCCACCGCCCTAGACACATCCTCATAGAACTCCAGTAAATTTGTCAGACACGACTTCCCTTTAATGAAACCGTGCTGCGTCTGCTCTATCAAGCAATTCCCTTCAAGATGCCTCGCAATTTCATCCTTAATGACGGATTCTAACATTTTACCTACCAGAGACGTTAAACTAACCGGCCTATAATTCCCCGCCTTTTGCCTGGCACCCTTCTTAAACAATGGCGTAACATTAGCCGTTTTCCGATCCTCCCGCACTTCCCCGGAATCCAGCGACGTCTGGAAAATAACCACCAAGGCATCCACTATCACCTCCGCCATTTCTTTCAGAACCCTCGGATGCATTCCATCCGGTCCTGGGAACTTGTCCACAATCAGCCCCTCCAGTCTGTCGAGCACCGCCTCTCTAGTAACAGTAATGTCATTAAGACCCTCCAGTCCTACCACCTTTCCATCACTAACACCCGGCAAATTATTCACGTCCTCCTCCGTGAAGACAGAAACAAAAAAGTTATTCAATACCTTAGCCATATCCCCATCCCCTACCACTAGGTCCCCTTTCTCATCCTCTAAAGGACCAACGTTCACCCTAGCCAGCCTCTTCCTTTTTATATATTTATAAAAACTCTTGCTATCCTTTTTTATATTAAGCGCTAGCCCAGCTTCATAGTTTCTCCTACCCTTCTTTATCAACTTTTTTGTCAATCTTTGTTGACATTTAAACCTCTCCCAATCCTCTTCTCGCCCACTACTCTTAGCTACTCTAAATTCCTCCGCTTTTAATTTAACACTTTCCTTCACCTCCTTCGTTATCCACGGCTTATTACCTCTCCTCCTACTGTCCTTTTTGACCATCGGAATAAATTTCCGCTGAGCACCAAGAAAGATCTCCTTAAGATCCTCCACTGCTAGATATATGATGCAGTCCATTCTATTAAGAACCAGAAGAAATATATCCCAGGGCATTGTGAGAGGCTAGAAAGGAAATTGCAGGTCCGCTAGCAGTTTTTATTTGAATTGACAGCCACAGGTGAGCTGCCTGAAGATTGGAGGGTGACAAATGTTGCGCTTTGTTTAAGAAGGGCTGCATGGAAAAGCCTGGGAACTACAGGCCAGAGTGCCTAACATCTGTAGTGGGTAGGTTGTTAGAAGGTACTCTGAGAAACAGGATCTATAGGCATTTAGAGAGGCAAGGACTGATTAATGTTCATCAGCATGGCTTTGTGAGTGGAAAATCATGTCTCATGGATTTAAATGAGTTTTTTGAAGGTGTAACCAAGAAGGCAGATGAGGCCAGTGCAGTTGCCATTGTCTACATGGACTTTGGCAAGGTAGGTTGTTGCACAAAGGTTAAATCTCACATGATCCAGGGTGAGGTAGCCAATTGAACACAAAATTGGCTTGATGACAGAAGATAGAGGGCAGGTACAGTGGGTTGTTTTTCAAACTAGAGTCCTGTGATCAGCGGTGTGCCTCAGGGGTCGGTGCTGGGTTCACTGTTATTTGTCATTTATATTAATGGTTTGGATGGGAATTTAGGAGGCACAGTGAAGAAAGTTATCTAGGATTGCAACAGGATCTTGATCAATTGGGTAAGTAGCTGATGAATGGCAGATGGAGTTTAATTTAGATAAATGCAAGGTGATGCATTTTGGTAGATTGAACCAGGGCAGGGCCTAATGGTAGGGCATTGGGGAGAGTTACAGAACAAAGATCTAGGGGTACATGTTCATAGCTCCTTGAAAGTGGAGTCACAGGGGGACAGAGTGGTGAAAAAGGCATTCAGCATGCTTGGTTTCATTGGTCAGAACATTGAATAAAGGAGTTGGGATGTCTTGTTGAAGTTGTACAAGACATTGGTAAGGCCATACTTGGAATACTGTGTACAGTTCTGGTCACCCTATTATAAAAAGAATATTATTAAACTAGAAAGAGTACAGAAAAGAAGTACTAAGATGCTATCGGGACTTATTGAGTTATAAGGAGAGGCTGGATAGACTGGGACATTTTTTCTCTGGAGCGGAGGCAGCTTACGGATGATCTTATAGAGATCTATAAAATAATGAGGGGCATAGATGAGGTAGATAGACAACATCTTTTCCCAAAGGTAGGGGAATTTAAAACTAGAGGTCACAGAACAAGAACAAAGAAAAGTACAGCACAGCATCAGGCCCTTCTGCCCTCCAAGTCTGTGCCAATCATGATGCCTGCCTAAATTGAAACCTTATAGGGAGAGGATAACTTGATCTTGGGATTGGACATAGCATGGCACAATACTGAGGGCCGAAGGGCCTGTACTGTGCTGTAATGTTCTATGTATGCACTTACGGAGTCTGCATCCTTCCATTCCCATCCTAATCATGTATTCATCCAGTTGTTCCTTAAATGCCACTATCGTACCTGCTCCCACCACCTCCCTGGGCAGTGCGTTCCAGATATTCACCACCCTCTATGTAAACAACATGTCTTGCACATCTCCTCTAAACTTTTCCCCACGTACTTTAAATCTATGTCCCCTAGTACTTGACTTTTCTAACCTTAGGAAAGAACATCTGACTATCTACTCTGTCCATGCCAGTCATAACCTTGTAAGCTTCTATCAGGTCACCCCTCTACCCCTGTCATTCCAGTGAGGACAAACCACGTTCATCCAATCTCTCTTCATAGCTAATACCCTCCAGACCAAGCAACATCCTGGTAAACCTCTCTGTACCCTCTCCAAAGCATTCACATTCTTCTGGTAGTCTGGCGACCAGAATTGTACATAATATTCTAAATAAGGCCTAACTAAAGTTTGTACAACTGTAGCAAGACCTGCCAATTTTTATACTCAATGCCCCAAACGATGAAGGCAAGCATGCCATATGCCTTCTTAACTATCTTATTCACCCGCATTGCCACTTTCAGTGATCGATGGACATGAACACCCAGATCTCTCTGCCTGTCACTACTCTGAAGGGTTCTATCATTTACTGTATAATTCCTACATGCATTGGACCTTCCAAAATGCATTATCTCACATTGCCTGGATTAAACGCCATCTGCCATTTCTCCGCCCAAGTTTCCAACCAGTCTATATTTTGCTGTATCCTCTGACAATCCTCTTCACTATCCGCAATCCACCAATTTTTGTCTCATCTGTGATCTTACTAATCAGACCAGCTACATTTTCCTCCAAATTATTCATATACACTATGGATAATAATGGTCCCAGAACTGATCCCTGTGGAACAACACTAGTTACAGCCTTCCATTCAGAAAGGTGCCCCTCCACTGCTATCCTCTGTCTTCTATGGCCAAGATGTGGATATGCCGGTGTTGGACTGGGGTAAACACAGTAAAAAGTCTGACAACACCAGGTTTAAGTCCAACCGATTTATTTGATAGTAAACTCACTAGCTTTCGAGGGGTTTCCCTCCTCTCCATTCACCTGAAGAGGGAAACCCCTCAAAAGCTAGTGAGTTTACTATCAAATAAATCGGTTGGACTTAAACCTGGTGTTGTCAGACTTTTTCTATGGCCAAGCCAGCTCAGTATCCATCTTAGAACATAGAACATAGAACACTACAGCACAAACAGGCCATTTGGTCCACAAGTTGCACCGATCACATCTGTACCTACCAAGCTACAGAACTATCTGTAACTCCCAATGCCATTAGATCCCATACACTCATCCAGAAGTCTTTTAAAAGACCCCAGCGAGTTCGTCTCTATCACCACTGACGGCAGCCGGTTCCACTCACTCACCACCCTCTGAGTGAAAAGCTTTCCCCTAACATCTGCTCTGTACTTGCTTCCCAGCACCTTAAACCTGTGTCCTCTCGTAGCAACCATTTCAGCCCTGGGAAATAGCCTCCGAGAATCCACCCTCTATCTATTCTCAACATTTTATAAACCTCTATCAGGTCGCCTCTCAACCTTCATCTCTCCAGGAAGAAGAGACCTAACTCCCTCAGCCTATCTTCATAAGGCATGCCTCCCAATCCAGGCAACATCCTTGTAAATCTCCTCTGCACCCTCTCAACAGCTTCCACATCCTTCCTGTAGTGAGGCGACCAGAACTGTGCACAGTACTCCAAGTGGGGTCTGACAAGGGTCTTATAAAGTTGCAACATTACCTCTCGACTCCTAAACTCAATCCCTCGATTAATGAAGGCCAGTACACCATACGCCTTCTTGACCACATTCTCCACCTGTGAGGCCGATTTAAGTGTCCTATGGACCCGGACCCCAAGATCCTTCTGCTCTTCAACACAGCTAAGACTCCTACCCTTGATATTGTACTCCTGCATCCCATTGGTCCTGCCAAAATGGACCACTACACATTTATCCACGTTGAAGTCCATCTGCCACTTCTCCACCCAGTCTTGCATCCTATCTATGTCATGCTGCAACTTCTGACATCCCTCCAGACTGTCCACAACACCACCGACCTTCGTATCGTTGGCGAACTTACTAACCCATCCCTCCACTTCCTCATCCAGGTCATTTATGAAAATGACAAACAGCAAGGGTCCCAGAACAGATCCCTGGGGCACTCCACTGGTGACCAACCTCCACACAGAAAAAGACCCATCCACAACCACTCTCTGCCTTCTGCAGGCAAGTCAGTTCTGGATCCACAAGGCCAAAGCCCCTTGGATCCCATGCCCTCTTGAGAAGGTGAGAAGTCTTGCATGGGGGACCTTATCAAACGCCCTGCTGAAGTCCACGTAGACCACGTCCACCGCTCTTCCTTCGTCAATGTGTTCAGTCACATTTTCAAAGAACTCAACTAGGCCCGTAAGGCATGACCTGCCCTTGACAAAGCCGTGCTGACTATTCCTGATCATTCTAAACTTCTCTAAATGCTCATAAATCTTGTCCCTCAGAAGCCTCTCCATCAACTTACCAACCACTGAGGTCAGACTCACCGGTCGGTAATTTCCCGGGCTATCCCTGTTCCCCTTCTTGAAAATAGGAACCACATCTGCAATCCTCCGGAACCTCTCCCGTCTCCATTGACGATGCAAAGATCATCGCCAGGGGCTCTGCAATCACTTCCCTCACCTCCCACAGTAACCTGGGGTACATCCCATCTGGTCTCGGCAACTTATCTATCTTGATAGAATTTAAAAGTTCCGACACATCCTCTTTCTTAATATCCACGTACTCAATCTTTTCAGTCTGCCGCAAACCTGTAGTACAACCTCCCAGATCACTTTCCACCATGAATACCGAGGCAAAGTACTCATTAAGCACCTCTGCCATTTCTTCCGGTTCCACACAGACTTTTCCCCCTTCATCTTTTATAGGTCCTATCCCTTCTTTTCTCTTCCTTTTACTCTTCACATATTTGTAGAACACCTTGGGATCCTCCTTAATTTTACCCGCCAAGGCCTTCTCACGTCCCCTTCTGGCTCTCCTAATTTCCTTTTTAAGCTCCTTTCTAAGCCTTACACTCCTCTAGATCCTTAACATCTCTTAGCTCTCTGAACCTTTTATACGCCTTTCTTTTCTTCCTGACCAGGTTCACCACAACCTTCGTGCACCACAGCTCCCGTGACCTACCAAAACCTCCTTGTCTCATCGGAACGTTGTCGTGCAGAGCTCCAGTCAAACATTCCTTGAAAATCCGCCACGTTCCTTCAGTACTTTTCCCCAAGAACACCTCCTTCCAGTTTACTCATCCAATTGTCTGCCTGATGTCTTCTTATTTCCCCTTACTCCCAGACAAACACCTTCCTAGCCTGCCTGATCCTATCTCTTTCCAATGCTATCATGAAGGGGGTAGAATTGTGATCTCCATCCCCGAGATGCTCTCCCACCGCGAGATCTGTCACCTGTCCTGGTTCATTAGCCAGCACCAGGTCAAGTATAGCCTCTCCTCTCGTAGGCTTATCCACGTGTTGTGTCAGGGAACCCTCCTGAACACACCTAACAAACTCCTCCCCATCCAAACCCCTTACCCTTGGGATATTCCAATCGATGTTAGGGAAATTAAAGTCTCCCATCACGACAACTCTGTTATTACTACATCTCTCTAGGATCTGTTTCCCCATCTGCACCTCAACTTCCCTGTCACTATTGGGCAGCCTATAGAAAACACCCAACAAAGTTATCGACCCTTTGCTGTTCCTAACTTCCACCCACAGAGACTCTGTAGACAGTCCCTCCACGGCATCCACCTTCTCTGCAGCCATGACACTGTCCCTGATCAACAGTGCCACTCCGCCACCTCTTTTGCCTCCCTCCCTGAAGCATCTGAATCCCGGCACCTGAAGTACCCAGTCCTGTCCCTGAGACATCCAAGTCTCTGTAATGGCCACCACATCACATTCCCAAGCAGCAATCCACGCCCTAAGCGCATCTACTTTGTTCACTACACTCCTGGCGTTAAAATAGACACACCTCAGACCCTCGGTCTGGGCACTTCCCTTCTCCATTACCCGTCTAACCTCCCTCTCATACTGTCTACAGTCCTCCTCTACCTGGGAGCTAACCTCCTTGCTCTGTCTCCTCACCTCTATTCCCTACCCCCAACCTTTCTAGTTTAAAGCCCCCCCAGTAGCCCTAGCCAATCTTCCCACCAAGATATTGGTCCCCCTGGGATTCAAGTGCCACCTGTCTTTACTGTACACGTCACACCTGCCCCTAAAGAACATAAGAACATAAGAACATAAGAAATAGGAGCAGGAGTAGGCTATCTAGCCCTTCGAGCCTGCCCCGCCATTCAATAAGATCATGGCTGATCTGTTGTGGCTCAGTTCCACTTTCCCGCCCTCTCCCCATAACCCTTAATCCCCTCTCTTATCAAGAACCCATCAACCCGCTTCTTAAAAATATTTAGCGAGGCAGCCTCCACCACTTCAACGGGCAGAGAATTCCAGAGATTCACCACCCTTTGAGTGAAGAAGTTCCTCCTCAACTCCGTTCTAAACCGCCTCCCCTTTATCTTGAGGCTGTGCCCCCGAGTCCTACTGTCTTTTTTGAGCGGGAAGAGTCTCTCCACCTCTACCCTATCCATCCCATTCATCATCTTATACGTCTCAATGAGATCTCCCCTCATTCTTCTAAACTCTAACGAGTACAAGCCTAGTTTATTCAGCCTCTCCTCATAGCTCAACCCCCTCAACTCCGGTATCAGCCTAGTAAACCTCCTCTGCACTCCCTCCAGGGCCAAAATATCCTTGCGCAGGTGCGGCGCCCAAAACTGCACACAGTACTCCAGCTGCGGCCTCACCAATGCCCTATACAGCTGCAGCAAGACCTCCCTACTTTTATATTCAATCCCCCTCGCTATGAAGGCCCAATGAGGTCCCAATGATCCAGGAACCGGAATCCCTACCGCCTGCTCCAGTCCCTCAGCCACGCATTCACCCTCCACCTCATTCCATTCCTGCTCTCACTCTCCCGCGGCACAGGCAGCAATCCTGAGATTACTACCTTCACGTTCCTCTTTCTCAGCTATCTACCTAATTCCCTATAATCCCTTTTCATGACCCCTTCCCTCTTCCTGCCTATGTCAGCAGTACCTATATGAACCACAACCTCCGGCTCCTCACCCTCCCCTTTCAGGATGTCTGGGACACGTCCAGAGACATCCCGGATCCCAGCTCCAGGGAGGCAAACCACCATCCGCGACTCCTGTCTGCGTCCGCAAAAACGCCTGTCTGATCCCCTCACTACACAGTCCCCTACTGACGCTGCCTTGCTGCTCTTTTTCTTACTTTTTTGAAGTACTGGGTCAGGCTCAGCTCCAGAGACCTGGTCACCGCTTCCTCCCCCAAGTGAGCTCTACAACTATATTCTATACAACTGCATCATGATTGCTCTGCTTTTATGATCTATATCCCTATTGATAAAGGCAAATGAGCCATATGGATGAATGTGCCACCTGTGAATGTGGTGTATCTGGATTTCCAGAAGGTGCTGCACCAAAGACTAATACACAATATAAAGGTGCACAGTGTTTTGGGTAATGTATTAGCATGGATAGAGGATTGGTTAACTAACAGAAAGCAAAGAGTGAGGGCAAATAGATGTTTTTCTGGTTGGCAATCAGTGACTAGTGGTGTGTCTCAGGGATCAGTGTTGGGACCGCAATTGTTTACAATTTACATAGATGATTTGGAGTTCGGGACCAAGTGTAGTATGTCAAAATTCGCAGATGATATTAAGATGAGTGGAAGAGCAAAGTGTGCAGAGGACGCTGAAAGTCTGCAAAGGGAAAGAGATAATCTGAGTGGTGAGAAAACGGCAGATGGAGTAAAATGTTGGTAAATGTGAGGTCATCCATTTTGGTAAAAATAACAGCATAATGGACTATTATTTAAATGGTAAAAAGTTGCAGCATGCTGCTGAGCAGAGGGACCTGGGTGTCTTTGTGCGGGAATCTCAAGGAGTTGGTTTGCAGGTGTAGCATGTAATTAAGAAGGCAAATGGAATTTTGTCCTTCATTGCTAAAGGGATGGAGTTTAAAAACAACAAGATTATATTGCAGCTGCATAAGGTGCAGGTGAGGCCACGCCTGGAGTACTGTGTACAGTTTTGGTCTCTGGATATACTGACACTGGGGGGAGGTGCAGAGGAGATTCACTAGATTGATTCCAGAGTTGAGAGGGTTGGTTTATGAGGAGAGACTGAGTAGACTGGATCTATACTTATTGGAATTCAGAAGAATGAGGGGAGATCTTCTAGAAACATATAAGATTATGAAGGGAATAGATAAGATAGAAGCAGGGAAATTGTTTCCAGTGGCAGGTGAAACTAGAACTAGGGGGTATAGCCTCAAAATAAGGGGAAGCCCATTTAGGACTGAGTTGAGGAGGAACTTCTTCACACAAAGGGCTGTGAATCTTTGGAATTTGCTGCCCAGTGAAGCAGTTGAGACTACCTCATTGAATGTTTTTAAGGCAAGGATAGACAAATTTTTGAACAGTAAAGGAATTAAGGGTTATGGTGAGCGGGCAGATAAGTGGAGCAGAGTCCACAAGAAGATCAGCCATGATCTTATTGAATGGTGGAGCAGGCCTGAGGGGCCAGATGACCTACTCCTGCTCCTAGTTCTTATGTTCTTTATGTTCTTATATGCCTTTTTCACCACCCTATTTACCTGCCTTTCCATCTTGAACTCTATGGACAAGCACACCAAAGTCTCTTTGCTCTTCAGAACTTTCATAGTATACTTCCTTGTCAAATTACTCCTTCCAAAGTGCATCACCTCACTCTTTTCAGGTTAAATTGTATCTGTACTTATCCGCCCATTTGACTACTTTGTCTGTATCTTCCTGTAATCCAAGACACTCAACCTCACTGTTAACCACCGGGTAATCTTTGTGTCATCAGCAAACTTACTGATTCTACTCCCCCACACAGGTCATTTATATAAATAAGGGGTCGGCACGGATCCTTGTGGTACGTCACTGGCCTCCAGTCACTAAAGCAGCCATCTGTCACTACCCTCCGTCTCCTATCGCTAAGCCAGTTATGAATCCACCTTGTCAGATCACCCAGCATAATTAAGAACTCCATGCACCTCAGACATTCTCTCTTCCAGCTTCTTCCTTCGGGAAAAAAATACAGAAGTCTGAACATAGAACATAGAACATTACAGCGCAGAACAGGCCCTATACCCTCATCCAGATCATTAATAAAAATTACAAACAGCCCCAAAACAGATCCCTGAGGTACACCACTCGTAACCGAACTCCATGATGAATATTTACCATCAACCACCACCCTCTGTCTCCTATCCGCTAGCCAATTCCTGATCCAATTCCCCAGATCACCCCCAATCCCATACATCTGCATTTTCTGCAGAAGCCTACCATGGTGAACCTTATCACGTACCAACTGAATCAAGTACAGCGCCTTCCCTGCTGTAGTCAAACTTTTGAACGGGTTTACCTTACATTAAGTTGATCTTTCTCTACACTTTACCTATGACTGTAACACTACATTCTGCACTCTCTTGTTTTCTTCTCTATGAACAGTATGTTTTGTCTGTATAGCACGCAAGAAACAATACTTTTCATAGTATGTTAATACACGTGACAATAATAAATCAAACCAAATCTTTTTCTGCAACTTGCCAATTTCTTTGTCCGTAACAAATTTGAATCGAACCATGTTGTGGTCACTATCACCAAAACACTCCCCCACCTCTACATATTGACCTAAGTTTTCCTGTATACATTTTAAGAAGTTTACTCCATCTAAGCCCTTAACATAATGGCTATCCCAATTAATGTTGGGAAAGTTGAAATCATCTAAGATAATTACCTATTATTTTTACACCCCTCTGTGAATTGCGCACATATTTGTTCTTCAATTTCCTGCCAACTATCTAGGGATCTATAATAAACATCTAGCAATGTAGCTGTCCCTTTTTTATTCCTAAGCTCTACCAACAAAACTTCATTTGATGCCCCCTCCAAAAGAGCAAGAGGGTAGCCAGGGAGAGGGGTTGGCCCACTCAAGGACAATGGATAGGGTAGAGGTGGAGAGGTTCTTCCCGCTCAGAAAGGACATCAGGACTAGAGGGCACAGCCTCAAGATGGGGGGGGGGGGTGCAGTTTAGAACGGAGTTGAGGAGGAACTTCTTCACTCAAAGGGTGGTGAATCTCTGGAATTCTCTGCCCGTTGAAGTGGTGGAGGCTACCTCACTAAATATTTTTAAGACACGGGTAGATAGGTTTTTGGTAGGCAAGGGAATTAAAGGTTATGGGGAGAAAGCGGGAAAGTGGAACTGAGCCACTTCAGATCAGCCATGATCTTATTGAATGGCGGGGCAGGCTCGAAGGGCTAGATGGCCTACTCCTGCTCCTATTTCTTATGTTCTTATGTTCTAAGGACAAGGGAAGGAATCTATGCATGGAGCCAGAGGAAATGGGCGAGGTATTAAATGAATACTTTGCATCAGTGTTCACCAAAGAGAAGGACTTGATGGATGATGAGTCTGGGAAAGGATTGTAGACAGTTTGAGTCATGGTGAGATCAAAAAGGTAGTGGTATTGGGAATCTTGAGAAACATTAAGGTAGACAAGTCCCCAGGGCTGTAACAGGCATTTGGCCTCTGATATTCGGGTATGCGCTCTCCAAGGTGATCTTCACAACACGTGACAGCGCGGTCACTGAGCAGAGGCCGATAGCCAAGTTCCGAGCACATGAGGACTCAACCAGGATCTTGGGCTCACATCACACTATCTGTAATCCTCACAACTTGCCTGGGCTTGCAAAATCTCACTAACTGTCCTGGCTGGAGACAATACACATCTCTGTAACCTGTGCTTAACCCTCTCTCCATTCACATTGTCTGTATCTTTAAGACTTGATGACCTGTAGAGACTTGCATTCCAACCATTATTTTGTAAATTGATGGTGTGTCTTTATATGCCCTGTTTGTGAACTGAAATCCCACTCACCTGATGAAGGAGCAGCACTTCAAAAGCTAGTGGCTTTTACTACCAAACAAACCTGTTGGGCTTTAACCTGCTGTTGTGAGACTTCTTATTGTGTTTACCCCAGTCCAATGATGGTATCTCCACATACAGGGGAGGTCCCAGGCGATTGGAGAATAGCTAATGTTGTTCCTTTATTTAAGAAGGGTAGCAAGAATAATCCAGATAATTACAAGCCAGTGAGCCTTACATCAGTGGTAGTGAAATTACTGGAGAGGATTCTTTGAGACAGGATTTATTCCCACTTGGAAATAAGGGGACTTATTAGAGAGGTAACATGATTTTGTGAAAGGGAGGTCATGTGTCACGAACTTGATCGAGTTTTTCAAGGAACTGAAGATAATGACTTGGAAGAGGGCGTACGTGGTGTGATCAGCAAGTTTGCAGGTGACACAAAGATGGCAGGATTGGCAGACAGTGAGGAGGAGTGTCAGGCAACACAGCAGGATATAGATAGGCTGGTATATTGGGCAGATAAACAGCAGATGGAATTTAATCCTGATAAATGCGAGGTGATGCACTTTGGAAGGAATAACGTAGAGGGGAGTTACATGACAAAGGGTAGACCTATTAAGAGTATAGAAACGCAGAGGGACCTGGGAGTGCAAGTGCACAAGTCTTTGAAGGTGGCAACACAGGCGGAGAAGGTTGTGAAGAAAGCTTATGGTATGCTAGCCTTTATAGGAAGGGGTATAGAGTACAAGAGCTGGCGTCTAATGCTGCAGTTGTACAGAACGTTGGTTAGACCGCATTTGGAGTACTGCATCCAGTTCTGATCACCTTACTACTGGAAGGACGTGGAGACTCTGGAGAGAGTGCAGAGGTGGTTTACCAGGATGCTGCCTGGTATGGAAGGACTGGGTTATGAGGAAAGGTTGGGTAAATTGGGGCTGTTTTCCTTAGAAAGACGGAAATTGAGGTGTATAAGATAATGAAGGATATATTAGAGTAAACAGTGGCAGGCTTTTTCCTAGATTGGAGACAAATATCACAAGGGGCCACGGCCTTAAGGTGAGGGGGGAAGAGGTATAATTTGGATGCTAGAGGGAGGTTTTTCACACAGAGGATTGTGGGGGTATGGAATGCACTGCCAAGTAAGGTGATGGAGGCAGGCATGCTGGACTTGTTTAAGGTTTACTTAGCTAGACACATGAGCGAAATAGGGATGGAGGGTTATAGGAGACTGTTTTAAATAAGGATCAGAGCCTCAGGACATTCCTGGAAATCAACTGCTACACGTGTTGATGTTTTTCTCTTTTACTCCACAGGTGTGTTGGTCCATCTTGTTGTCTAACGAGGGGCATACACATGGTGGGTCGTGCGTGGGCTGCTCTTGGATGTTTTGAGAGTAGCCTAGTACTTCGCATCGTTAGCGTGCGCTTAAAACTGGACCAGCAGATGGGCACCATGACAGCTCAGTGACTATCACTGTTTGCTGTGCAGATACACAGATTTGGGCCAGTGTCTGTGGGAGTTTGTGCATTCTCCCTGTGGTTGCAATGGGTTTCCTCCGGGTGCTCCGGTTTCCTCCCACACCCCAATGATGTGCTCTTAGGCTGACTGGTGTAACAAATTGTCCCTAAATTACTCTCCCCTTAATCTGGTTTCCAATGAGGGTACCATAAGCATAGACATGGGTCAAGGGTGGAGGAGGAAAAGCACATTGTTAAGATGGCGGCGTGGGCTCATTGGGCTGAAGGGCCTGTTTCCCGTGCTGTGTTGTTCTTTGTTCTTTGAAAATAGGGCAGTGAATGTTGTTTACATGGACTTCAGTAAGGCTTTTGACAAGGTTCCTCATGGCAGGCTGGTGTAGAAGGTGAAGTCGCATGGGATCAGAGGTGAGCTGGCAAGGTGTATATAAAACTGGCTCAGTCAAAGAAGACAGAGGGTAGCAGTGGAAGGGTGTGTTTCTGAATGGAGGGCTATGACAAGTGGCGTTCCTCACGGATCAGTGCTGAGACCTTTGCTGTTTGTAATATATATAAATGATTTGGAGGAAAATGTAACTGGATTGATTAGTAAGTTTGCAGATGACACAAAGGTTGGTGGATTTGCGGGTAGCGATGAGGAACATCAGAGGATACAGCAGGAGATAGATCAATTGGGAACTTGAGCAGAGAGATGGCAGATGGAGTTTAATCCAAACAAATGTGAGGTCATGCATTTTGAAAGGTCTAATACAGATAGGAAATATACAGTAAACGGCAGAACCCTTAGGTGTATTGATAGGCAAAGGGATCTGGGTGTACAGATACACAGGTCACTGAAAGTGGCAATGCAGGTGGAGAAGGTAGTCAAGAAGGCATACGGCATGCTTGCCTTCATAGACTGGGGCATTGAGTTTAAAAATTGGTGTAAGTTGCAGCTTTATAGAACTTTAGTTAGGCCGTACATGGAATATAATGTTTAATTCTGGTCGCCACACTACCAGAAGGATGTGGAGGTTTTAGAGAGGGTACAGAAAAGATTTACCAGGATGTTACCTGGTATGGAGGGCATTAGCTATGAGAAAAGGTTGGAGAAAACAAACCAAGGTTTGTTCTCACTGGAACAACAGAGATTGAGGGGCAACTTGATAGAAGTCTACAAGATTATGAGAGGCATGGACAGACTGGATAGTCAGAGGCTTTTTCCCAGGGTGGAAGAGTCCATTACACAGGTTTAAGGTGTGAGGGGAAGTTTTAAATGAGATGTAACACAGAGAGTAGTGGGGCAGGTAGTGGAAGCGGATACGGTAGTGACGTTTAAAGGGCGTCTTTACAAATACATAAATAGGATTGGAAAAGAGGGATACGGTCCCCGGAAGGATAGAGGGTCTTAGTTCAATTGGGCAGCATAGCTCGGAGGGCCAAAGGGCCTGTTCCTGTGTTTAAAATTTCTTGTTCTTTGTATCATCTCTCTTTATTGCAATAACTGCCTCCTTAACTAATAATGCAATGCCTCCTCTTCTGCCTCACCTGAAGATTCTTTATCCTGGGACATCGAGCAGCCAATCCTGCCCCTCACTCAAGCACGTCTCTGTGATGGCTATTACATCATAATTACACGTGTCAATCCTTGCCCTTAACAGATCCGTTTTACCTTTAATACACCTGGCATTAAAGTAGAGGCCGTCTAGCCTCATCTTACTCCCCTGAAACTTACTACCGCTGTATTCCTTCTGACCTGATTGCTTTTTTACATTATACTGGTAACAGTCTGGATCCCCTCCCCCTGCCAAACTAATTTAAACTCCTCCCAATAGCACCAGCAAACCCACCAACAAGAATGTTAGTCTCGCTCTGGTTCAGATGTAGACCATCCTGCTTGTACAAGCCCCATCTTCCCTAAAAACGGTCCCAGTGGTTCGGCGTGGCTTTCCTCCGGGTGCTCGGTTTCCTCCCACAGTACAAAGATGTGCGGGTTAGGCTGATTGGCCA
Organism: Carcharhinus amblyrhynchos; assembly: GCF_965287045.1. Taxonomy (NCBI): domain Eukaryota; kingdom Metazoa; phylum Chordata; class Chondrichthyes; order Carcharhiniformes; family Carcharhinidae; genus Carcharhinus; species Carcharhinus amblyrhynchos. The sequence continues at coordinate 31,228,097 of NC_137335.1, read as the reverse complement.
TGCTAAAATTGCCCCTTAGTGTCCTGGGATGTGTAGGTTAGAGGGATTAGCGGGTAAATGTATAGGGATAGTGCCTGGGTGGGATTGTGGTTGGTGCAGACTCGATGGGTCAAAGGGCCTGTTTCTGCACTATGTTCTATGAATCTAAAACCCTCCCTCCTGCATCAACTCTTAAACCACACATTCATCTGTGCTATTCTCCCATTCTGTATTCACTAGCTTGTGGCACTGGGAGTAATCCAGAGATTACAACCCAAGAGGTCTAAGTCCATTGTCTATTGCCCAACTCCCACAGATATTAAAGGTAGAAGGGTGGTAGGAGATGAGGTCCTAAATGAGATTACTATCACTAGAGAGGTAGTGCTTGATAGACTAATGGGACTGAAGGTGGACAAGTCCCCAGGACCGGATGGAATGCATCCCAGGGTTCTGAAAGAAATGGCAGAGGTGCCTTAGTAATTATTTATCAAAATTCGCTGGACTCCGGGGAAGTGCCGGAAGATTGGAAAACAGCTAATGTTACGCCGCTGTTTAAAAAAGGTAGCAGACAAAAGGCAGGGAATTATAGGCCGGTTAGTTTAACGTCTGTAGCTGGAAAAATGCTTCATTTTGATAGATGGAAGAATCCGTCAAAGAAGAAATAGCGAGGCACCTAGAAAAGAATGGTTTGATCGAGCAGACGCAGCACGGATTCATTAAGGGGAAGTCGTGTTTGACGAATTTATTGGATTTCTATGAGGATGTGACTAGTGCGGTAGACTAAGGAGAACCGGTGGATGTGGTGTTTTTAGATTCCCAAAAGGCGTTTGATAAGGTGCCTCACAAAAGGTTGCTACAGAAGGTTAGGATGCACGGAGTTGGAGGTAAGGTGTTGGCATGGATAGAGGATTGGCTGTCTAATAGGAAGCAAAGAGTTGGTATCAATGAGTGCTAATATAATATAATATAACATAATGAGGCTAAGAGGGGATCTTATTGAAACATATAAGATGACTAGAGGTTTAGATAGGGTGGATAGTGATAGCCTTTTTCCTCGGATGGAGAAAGCTAGCACGAGGGGGCATGGCTTTAAATTAAGGGGGGGTAGTTATAGGACGGATGTCAGGGGTAGGTTCTTTACCCAGAGGGTGGTGAGGGATTGGAATGCCCTGCCTGCTGCAGTTGTAAATGCGCCTAGTTTGGGGGCGTTTAAGAGATCCGTGGATAGGTTTATGGATGAAAAGGGATTGGTTTAGGTTAGTGGGTCACTGTTTTTTAACTGGTCGGCGCAACATCGTGGGCCAAAGGGCCTGTTCTGCGCTGTAATGTTCTATGTTCTATTCTGGTTGGTGGTTGGTGACTAGTGGAGTGCCGCAGGGATCGGTGCTGGGGCCTCAACTGTTTACCATTTATATAGATGATCTGAAGGAGGGGGCTGAGTGTAGGGTGACAAAATTTGCTGATGACACGAAGGTGAGTGGAAAAGCAAATTGCATGGAGGGTGTGGAAAGTCTGCAGAGAGATCTGGATAGGCTGAGCGAGTGGGCAAGGACCTGGCAGATGGAATATAATGTTTTCAAGTGTGAGGTTGTCCACTTTGGCAGAAATAATGGTAGGAGGGATTATTATTTAAAAGGCAAAAAAGCTGCAACGTGCTACGGTGCAGAGGGACCTGGGGGTCCTTGTGCACGAACCGCAAAAACCCAGTCTGCAGGTGCAGCAGGTGATCAAGAAGGCGAATGGAATGCTGGCCTTTATAGCGAGGGGGATAGAATATAAAAGTAGGGAGGTCTTGCTGCAACTGTACAGGGTACTGGTGAGGCCGCAGCTGGAGTACTGTGTGCAGTTTTGGTCGCCGCACTTGCGGAAGGATATATTGGCCTTGGAGGGAGTGCAGAGGAGGTTCACTAGGCTGATACCAGAGATGAGGGGGTTGGTCTACGAAGGGAGACTAAATAGACTGGGTCTGTACTCGTTGGAGTTTAGAAGGATGGGCGGGGGGGAAGAGGATCTTATAGAGACGTATAAGATAATGAAGGGGATGGATAGGGTAGAGGTAGAGACATTCTTCCCACTTAGAAAGGATAGCAGGACTAAAGGACACAGCCTCAAGATAAGGTGGGGGGCAGTTTAGATCAGAGTTGAGGAGGAACTTCTTCACTCAAAGGGTGGTGAATCTCTGGAATTCTCTGCCCGTTGAAGTGGTGGAGGTTACCTCACTAAATATATTTAAGTCGCGGGTTTCTGATAGACAGGGGAATTAAGGGTTATGGGGAGAAAGTGGGAAAGTGGAACTGATCCACTTCAGATCAGCCATGATATTATTGAATGGCGGGGTAGGCTCGAAGGGCTAGATGGCCTACTCCTGCTCCTATTTCTTATGTTCTTATGAGTTGGACAATAGACTATGGAGCTAGATCTCTTGGGTTGTATGCTTGGTGCAAGACCTCATCCCTCTTTCTACCTATGTCATTGGTACCAACAAGTACCATGACCTCTGCCCCATCACCCTTATCCTTCAGGATGCCCCACAACTATTCAGCGACATCCCAGACCCTGGCACCAGAGAGGCAACACACCATCCTGGAGTCTCTTTCACTACCACAGAAGTGCTTATCTGTGTCCCTGACTATGGAGTCCCCTATGACTTTACTCTTTTGCACTCCTCCCCGCTGAACACCAGAACCAGCCATAGAATCATAGAACCCTACAGTGCAGAAAGGGGCCCTTCGGCTATCGAGTCTGCACCAAACACAATCCCAGTCAGGCCCTACCCCCATATCCCTACATATTATACCCACTAATCCCTCTAACCTTCGCATCCCTGGATACTAAGGGGTAATTTCTTAGCCTGGCCAATCAACCTAACCTGCACATCTCTGGACTGTGGGAGAAAACCGGAGTACCCGGAGGAAACCCACACAGACATGAGGAGAATGTGCAAACTCCACACAGTGACCCAAGCCGGGAATCAAACCCAGGTCCCTGGAGCTGTGAAGCAGCAGTGCTAACCACTGTGCTACCGTGCCGCCCATAACTGGCTGTTATGCACTGGCTGTTGCTGTTGTTTTCCCCGATAGGCCATCTCTCCCAACAGTATCCAAAGTGGTATACCTGTTAGAGAGGGGGACAGCCACAGGGTATTCCTGCACTGACTGCCTGCCCTTTCTGGCAGTGATTCATCCATCTGCCTGCACCTTAGGTGTGACCATGTTTCTATAACTCCTGTCCATGACGCTTTCAGCCACCTGCATGCTCTTAAGTGCATCCAACTGTTGCTCCAACCAAACTGCATAATCTGTGAAGAGCTGCCATTCGATGCACTTCCGGAAGATGTAGCCATCCAGAATGCTGGAAGCATCATGGAACTCCCACATTTGACAGAGCACTACATCCCACTGACTGAGATTTCTATTGTTAATCAATCACTTCAAAATAAATAGTTACTAAATTTAGCGCTAATTAAACCCTTCTTTCCTCATCTTCATCCAACCAATTCCAGCCCTTACTGATTTAAACTACAATATGTAGTTTCCAACCATAAAAAGTGATAAAAGTTGTACAGACTTACCAACCTGACCCGCTACTTACCAATCAGCACTCTCCCTTGTAGCCTCTGCTCCCTGTTCCCACACAACTCAAAAAGTGCTCTCAATTAGTCAAGCAGCAGTCACAGTGCAGACAGAGCAACACTTACTGATCTCTGTTTTTATAGATTTCTACTTCCAATGCCCTGGAACTGGTTTGAACCAGTTGTACAATTAATCAGCCAGAGTTTCAGCTGTGAACTGACTCAGCTGGCTCCTGTTTCAGGACCTGTTTTTGTTGATGGTGACGTTCGATCTTTGAAGCCTCTGACGACACAATAAGAAATAGCATGATCTCACTTTCACCAAGTACAGTAAATTCCTCGGTTGCTTGTGAGCTGTTCTTTAGGTCAGATGTTCTTTTGCTGTCTGTGTAACTTTGCTGGGCTCCTGTTTCAGGAATGCATTAACTAAAATGCAGCTTTAAATTTTCCAATTAAATAACTAATTAAGTTAAGCATGAAAGCAAGTTTAATGGCTACTCATCTCCTTTTAACTTACGACCTACAACTTAAACTCCCTGTTTCCACCCAACTCCAAAATCACACTCAATTAGCTAAGCAGCACTCAGTTTCAGATGTGAACTCCCTGTTTCCGCACCAAACCTTCGTCCAACACCACGCAACCTTCACCCCACACTGTAACTTCAACTGCACACTTTCCCTCATTTATCATCATAGGTTTAAGGGAAGAAATACAAAAGGTTCTAAAGGGGCATTTTTTTTCATACAGAGTGTGGTGAGTTTCTGGAATGAGTTGCTAGAGGTTGTAGTGGAGGCGGGTGAAATTTTGTCTTTTATAAAGCATTTAGATAGTTACATGGGTAAAATTGGTATAGAAAGATATGAGCCAAACGTGGGCAATTAGGACTAGCTTATTGATAAAAACTGGGCAGCATGGAAAGTTGGACTGAAGGGCTTGTTTCCATGATGTAAACCTCTATGACTCTATTCACTGGTTCAAAAGGTTTTCCTTACCATTGTGTTGGCATTGTTGGTTATAGCAATTATCCTAAATTTTTGTCCTCTGATTCTCAATCCTTCCACTAATCATAGAATCCCTACAGTGCCATTCGGCTCATCAAGTGTTATCCAGGCTTATACCATAACCCCATTTAGATGGGCAGCACGGTGACACAGTGGTTAGAACTGCTGCCTCACAGCGCCGGGGATCCAGATTCAATTCCCAGCTTGGGTCACTGTCTGTGCGGAGTCTACACATTTAGATGGGCAGCACGGTGACACAGTGGTTAGAACTGCTGCCTCACAGCGCCAGGGATCCAGATTCAATTCCCAGCTTGGGTCACTGTCTGTGCGGAGTCTACACATTCTTCCTGTTTTTGAGTGGGTTTCTTCTGGGTGATTCCGTTTCCTTCCGCAGTCCAGAAGACGTACTGGTTAGATGCACTGGCCATGCTAACTCCTCCCTCAGTACATCCGAACAGGCACTGGAGTGTGGCAACTAGGGGATTTTCACGGTAATTTCATTGCAATATTAATGTAAGCCTACTTGCGACAATAATAAACAAACTTTAAACTTACTTACCCCACAAATCCCGCTAATCTTGAGACATGAAGGGGCACATTAGCATGGACAAGCCACCTAATCTGCACATCTTTACACTGTGGGGGGAAACAGGAGTACCAGAGGAAATCCACGCCGACATGGAGAGAATATGCTAATCCCACAGAGACAGTGACCCAAGTCTGGAATTGAACCAGAGTCCTTGGCATTGTGAGGCAACAGTGCTAACCACTGTGTCACTGTAGCATGGCAACAGTCTCTGCCTCTATTATATCCAAAACCTTGTGGTTTTGAATACCTCTATCAAATAGTTTCTTGATCTTCTCTTCTCCAACCTATGCAACTGAAGTTCCTCGCCCCGGAACCATTTTCATAAATCTTTTTTGTATCCTCTCTAATTCCTTCATGTGTTTACTAAAATGTGGTGCACTACTGTTTTATAACAGTTTACCATAACAGCCATGCTTTCGTACCCTATGCCCCTACCGATGGAGCCCAGAGCTACATGCTTCATTAACTCTCCCCTCTTTGAATTTGGTAAATTGGTGCAATGCCAATAATCTCTCCCTCAATGTCAACAAAATTAAGGAGATAGTAATTGTCTTCAGGAAGCGTAGTGGAGAACATGCCCCTGACTACATCAATGGGGATGAAGTAGAAATGGTCGACAGTGTAGCCAAACAGGCCATCTAAAATGGCGTTTTGTAAAGCACTCTGGGATAACTGGGCAAGAAACTAAACCGACAGGCTGCAGTTTAAAGACAGAGACAAACAGGCTGCAACCCTGATGAGTGAATACACAGGATATGGGCCATCTCCAGGATGAAAGAGACTTTCTGGTCACACTGGGTTGTGTGCCAGACGCAAAGGCACCGTGAATCCTTATTTAGGAGGAAGGTATGTGACCTATGTGCCTACAACACATACAGGCATGGCTGCCAGGGACACACCCAGAGATCGGTGTGGTAGCACCCGATTGGACTCTTATCGATCAGGGTGATCAAGTCCTGATCGATTGATTGGCAATGGCCAAAAAAAGGGCGTGAAACCAAACGGGGCATAAAGGATGCTGCACAACCAGGAATCTCTCTCTCTCTCTCGGACCCCCACGAACAAGCTACAACGATGGAGAGCCACCACACCTGAGAAGGGAGGAAAGAAAGAAGATCAGAGCCAGGGTACCACACCAGACTAAAGGACCAGACTACGCAGACAACTACCAAGACCAGCACACAGATAAAGGCCAGTATCTGTTTGGGTATTTGTCAGTCACACACAGTTAAGTCAAGGTCTTGTATTGTACTTGAATTCTAGCATTTCTGTAAGATAACTTATTGTTGGTCGGGTGGGTGATTATTGATTGTGGGGGTTTAAATAAATATTGTTTGTACTAATAAGACGTCTACTCAAAGTTATTTGTCCACCGTATAAGGGTTAAAACAGGCTGATTTTTACAACAACAGCTTCATGTTTTTAGGCATCCAGGTCACTAACAACCTGTCCTGGTCCCCCCATGCCAATACTATAGTCAAGAAAGCCCACCGATGCCTCTACTCTCTCAGAAGACTAAGGAAATTTGGCATGTCCACTACAGCTCTCATCAACTTTTACAGATGCACCATAGAAAGTATCCTTTCTGTTGTATCACAGCTTGGTATGGCTCGTGCTCTGCCCAAAACCGCAAGAAACTACAAAAGGTCGTGAATGGTTTGCCCATCACGCAAACCAGCCTCCCATCCACTGACTCTGTCTATACTTTCCGCGGCCTTGGAAAAGCAGTCAGCATACTTAAGGACTCACGCACCCCAGACTACTCTCTTCCATCTTCTTCTGTTGGGAGAAAGACACAGAAGTCTGATGTCACGTACAAACCAACTCAAAAACAGCTTCTTCCCAGTGTAGCCAAATAGGCCATCTAAAATGGCATTTTGTAAAGCACTCTGGGACAATTGGGCAAGAAACTATACCAACAGGCTGCAGTTTAAAGACAGACAAACAGGCTGCAACCCTGATGAGTGAATACACAGGATATAGGCCATCTCCAGGATGAAAGAGACTTTCTGATCACACTGGGTTGTGTGCCAGACGTAAAGGCACCTTGAATCCTTATTTAGGAGGAAAGTATGTGACATATGTGCCTCTAACACCTACAGACATGGCCGCTGGGGACACACCCAGAGATCAGTGTTGTAGCACCTGATTGGACTCTTATCGATCAGGGTGATCAAGTCCTGATTGATTATTGGCAATGGCCAAAAAGGGGCTTGAAACAAAACGGGGTATAAAGAGTGCTGCATAACCAGGAATCTCTCTCTCTCGGACTACACGAACGAGCTGCAACAATGGTGAACATCGCCAGCAAGAGGAGAGCCACCACACCTGAGAAGGAAGGAAGGAAGACCACAGCCAGAATGCCAGACCGGACCAAAGGACCAAACTACGCAGAAAACTACCAAGACCAGCGCAGAGATAAAGGCCAATATCTGTTTGGGTACTTGTCAGTCACGCAAAGTTAAGTCAAGGTCTTGTATTGTACTCGAATTCTAGTATTTTCTGTAAGATAACTTATTGTTGGTCGGGTGGGTGATTATTGATTGTGTGGGTTTAAATAAATATTGTTTGTACTAATAAGACGTCCACTCAAAGTTATTTGTCCACCGTATAAGGGTTAAAACAGACTGATTTTTACAACACCTGTTGCCATCAGACCTTTGAATGGACAATTCTCGCACTAAGTCGATCTTTCTCTACACCCTAGATATGACTATATTCTGCACTTTCTCCTTTCCTTCTCTATAAATGGTGTGCTTTGTATAGCATACAAGAAACAAATCATTTCACTGTATATTAATACATGTCACGATGTGGAGATGCCAGCATTGGACTGGGGTAAATATAGTAAGAAGTCTCTCAACACCAGGTTAAAGTTCAACAGGTTTATTGGGTAGCAAAAGCCACCAGCTTTCGGAGCGCTGGTCCTTCGTCAGTATGTCCCTGTCAGTCCATTCCATCAACATGTATATGGCCTTTTGAAGTTCTACACTGTCCTCATGGTTCAGGGCATTTAAAACTATTAGAAGAGGTATTCATTTCTGCCCTTTGTAATCCATATTTCAGTAATAACTGTGATATTACCCCAGAAGTATTATCTGTATCCTCAGCCTATTAGACTTCTTGCATCGAAGTATATACCATTAAGTACCTTTGTGGTTTATTTCCAAACCTTTGTTTCATCTGCCTTAAATATTTACCAAATAATCTGCCTTCCATTTCCATTTTTATTTCTCTCCCTCTTAATCCACACTCAGATTCTCATACCCCGCCAAGCCTGTTTAAATTTTCCCAACAACAGAAGCAAACCTCTCGACAATATTGGTTCTGGTTCTGATGATGTGCAAGTTATTATGGTTTCTACAAGACCCACTTTTCCCGGTGCCTTATTTATTTGGCCAGGAACCTAAAGTACTGCTTCTGCACCATTATTTCTGCCATGCAATCACCTGCAGTATCCTCTTGCTTCTTTATTCACTACAGTGCCTCACACTAAGTGTAATGTAGAGGTCCTTTGAGGTTAAGAACATAAGTAGTAGGAGCAGGAGTAGGCCATCTAGCCCTTTGAGCCTGCCCTGCCATTCAATAAGATCATGGCTGATCTGAAGTGGCTCAGTTCCACTTTCCCACTTTCTCCCCATAACCCTTAATTCCCTTGCCTACCAAAAACCTATCTACCCATGTCTTAAATATATTTAGCGAGGTAGCCTCCACCACTTCAACTGGCAGAGAACTGTTCCTCCTCAACTCTGTTCTAAACTGCACCCCCCTTATCTTGAGGCTGTGCCCTGTAGTCCTGTTGTCCTCTCTGAGCGGGAAGAATCTCTCTACCTCTACCCTATCCATCCCCTTCATTATCTCATACATCTTTATAAGATCCCCCCTCATCCTTCTAAACTCCAACGAGTACAGACCCAGTCTATTTAGTCTCTCTTCATAGTCTAACCCCCTCATCTCTGGATCTACAAATCAACAGCATGGTGAGACAGCATTCAAGCCTGGAACTACAGTTGCAGAAACCCCTGATCTATTGAATCACATTATTATTTATTTTCTAACCTCCCTCTATCCTCCTGCATACCTGAGTCTTCCATGGCTCTGCCAACTGGGCACTGGCTGCTCTCCACAGAGGGACCATCATGCTCACCAGTACTAGAACTGAACACTGGTCTGTTGATCACCCAGTCCTTCTCTGTCTACACATTTTGAAGCCAGGGTGGGGGATGGATGACAACTTCTTGCAAAATGCAATCCACAGAACTCACGGATGCACTGCTGAGTCACTAGCTGCTGCTTAAGATCCAAAATTGAACCTCAAGCCCCTCCAACAGACAACACTTTCTGCACAGTGGTTATCCAGAACACGAACATGGATTACCACATTGGTGTACAACATGCATTTAACAGAAGTGAAGCCTTCTTTGGTAGATTACTATCTAAAACTACTAGAAATAAACTGAAGACTTGTTTCTGACCAGGTCCAAAAAATTCTCACCAGCATTCATCAATCAACTTCCCTTTGTGGATGTCACCTTACGTAAGAACGAGGAGCAGGAGTAGGAAATCTGGCCCCTCAAGCCTGTCCCGCTATTCAATAAGATCATGGCTGATCTTTTTGTGGACTCAGCTCCACTTACCTGCCCGCTCACCATAACCCTTAATTTCTTTACTTTCAAAATATCTATCTTTGCTTTAAAAACATTCAATGAAGTGGCCTCAACAGCTTCACTGGGCAGGAAATTCCACAGTTTCACAATCCTTTGGGAGAAGAAGTTCCTCCTCAATTCAGTCTTAAATCTACTCCCCTTATTTTGAGGCCGTGCCCCTAGTTCTAGTTTCACCCACCAGTGGACGTAATCTCCCTACTTCTATCTTATCTATCGCCTTCATAATTTTATATAAGATCTCCCCTCATTCTTCTGCATTCCAAAGAGCATAGTCCCAGTCTACTCAGTCTCTCCTCATAAGCCAACCCTCTCAACTCCAGAATTAACCTAGTGAATTTTCTCTGCACGCCCTCCAGTGCTAGTATATCCTTTCTCAATTAAGGAGATCAAAACTGTCCTGTACTGTGCCTCATCAGCACTTTATTCAGCTGCAGCATAACCTCCCTCTAGCAATGAAGGACAAAATTCCATTTGCCTTCTTAATTACCTGCTGGAAATTCAGATAAACCACATCCACAGGTTTCCCATCATCCAGCACGCTCATAATGTCCTCAAAGAATTCCAGTAAATTAGTTAAACATGATCTGCCTTTTATGAACCCATGCTGCATCTTCCTAATAGGACAATTTCAATCCAGATATCTTGCTATTTCTTCCTTGATGATAAATTCAAGATTTTCCCTACTACAGAAGTTAAGCTAACCAGCCAATAGTAACCTGCCTTTTGTCTATCTCCTTTTTTAAACAGTGACATCACATTTGCTGTTTTCCATTCTGTGGAGCCACCCCAGAATGCAGCAAATTTTGGTAAATTACCACTGGTGCATTTGCTATTTCACTCACCATCTTTTTTAGTACCCTGGGCTGCATTCCATCAGGGCCAGGAAACTTGTCTACCTTTAGTTCTATTAGTTTGACCAGCAATACCTCTTCACTGATAATGATTATTTCTAGGTCCTCACCTGTCATAGCCTCCTTGTCATCAATTTTTGGCATGTTATTTGTGGGTCTTCCACTGTGAAGACACAAATGGCCAGCATTTATTGCCCATCCTAGTTGTCCTTGAGAAGATATCACTCTCATAATCTATCTTTTCTTTATTGCTTGCTCATGGCTTTCTGCTGACCATTAAAGATTCCCCAATCCCCTAGTTTCCCACTAACCTTTGCTTGATACCCTCCTTTGTTTCCACAGACATCCATGGCTGATTATCCCTTTTTCTATAGTCCTTCCTTATCACTGGTGTATAGTTTTGCTGAGCACTCTGAAAAATCGCTTTGAAAGTCCTCCACTGTCCCACTGTCTTCCCTGGAGAGACGTAGGTTGAGAGGCAACCTGATAGAGGTTTATAAAATGTTGAGAGGAATAGATAGGGTGGATTCTCAGAGGCTATTTCCCCGGGTTGAAATGGTCGCTACGAGAGGACACAGGTTTAAGGTGCGGGGAGGAAAGTACAGAAGTGATGTTAGGGGTAAGTTTTTCACACAGAGGGTGGTGAGTGAATGGAATCGGCTGCCGTCAGTGGTGGTGGAGGCGAACTCGCTGGGGTCTTCTGGATGAGTATATGGGGTTTTATGGGATTGGGGGTTATAGATAGGAGTTGATGTGATCGGCGCAACTCGTGGGCCGAAGGGCCTGTTTGTGCTGTAGTGTTCTATGTTCTATAAAGTTTTTGCTCCCAATCTACCTTTGCCAACTCCTCTCTCATCTCATTGTAGTCTCCTTTATTTAAGCACAAGATGCTGATATTAGATTTTACCTTCTCCCGCTCCATCTGTATTTTAAATTCAACCATACTGTGATCACTCCTTCTGAGAGGATTCCTAACTGTGAGATCATTAATTATTCCTGTCTCATTACACAGGTCTAAGATAGTTTACTCCATAGTAGGTTCCATTACATACTGTTCGAGGAAACTATCACAGATACAATCTATGAACTCCTCACGGCTGCCTTGACTGACCTGGTTTGACCAATCAACATATAGTTTAAAATCCTCCATGACAATTGTTATACCATCTTTACGTGCATCAGTTATTTCTTTGTTAATTGCTCACCTCACTATGATTTTATTACCAGGTGACCTGTAGACTATACCTATCAGTGACTTCTCCTTACTATTTCTAATTTCCACCCAAATGGATTCAACGCTTTTCTCCTTAGAACTTATATCATCTTTCACTACCACCCTGATGTCATCATTAAATATTAAAGCTACAACACCTCCCTTACCTTCCTGTCTGTACTTCCAAATAGTCTGATACCCATGGATATTTAACTCCCAAAAGTGAGCATCCTGCAACTATTTCTCAGTAATGGCCATTAAATCATACTCATTTGCAATAATATTTGCTGTCAACTCATTTACTTTATTTCGAATGCTATGAACATTCAGAAAAAAGTGCCCTTATGCTAGCTTTTGTACTTTCTTTTCTAATCCTAACATCTCTATTAATAACATCTCCTGAGTACTCCTCCGTTTTAACTTTTTTCCTAACTTTTGATGTAGTTAAAACCTCCTCCTCACATGCTTTGCTTCCCATTAATTGTTATACTTCCCGTAGTTTTACTCTTTCTCCCCCCACCCCCGCCACCCAATTGCTAGTTTAAAGTCCTTGTGACTACCCTATTTATCCTTTTCTCACCTGGAGAAAACCCACACAGACACTGGATGAACATGCAACCTCCACACAGACTGTCACTCAAGGCTGTTTTTGAACCTGGGTCCCTGGCGCTGTGAGGCAGCAGTGCTAATCACAGTGCCACCATGTCCCCCACAAATACCTAACTGTAATATTATGCTGTTACCTATATATTCCCCATCAGAAAAACTGTATTTATCTACTGATAAATTATTTTAAACATCTCAATTAGTTCACTGTCTAAACTTAAAGGAAATACAAGCCAAGTTTTTTCTTACTATTAATTTCATAAGGTACACTGGTCTCTTTCCCTAAATTATAATGGTGATTACACTTCAAATGCACCGACTTCACAGTCCATTTATGTGCATTATTGAACTGTACAAAATGCAAGTGCTTTTCTTTTATTAAAGGCAGAAATTTAATCATTGTCCCAAATAGCCATTATCAATACAACGAAAGTCTGTTCATTCAACCAATCCAATCAATTGTTAATTTCAACCGAAAGATACCTATTTGCTTTTGGATTTTTTTTGGACATAATATAGCAGTTTGAAAAATTCTCAGCATCATATCTGTAACAACGTTTATTCAAAAATTAACCAAACACCAACGCACACATAAAAAGTTTCACATACCATACACAGCATTCTTCGAAGGTGAATAAACATACGCCAATGTATACAGGTAGTAGTTCAACAGGCCATAGAAAGATAAAAATTCAGCTGGTAGCCTTAGTAAAGGAAGTGAATCAAACACACTGTACTACAATATTAAAAATAATTCATTAAAATGTAAAACACACCATGTGACAATAGGCATTGACTCAACACAAGAAAACAGACAGAAGGCACTTTTAGGAACAAGGAAATATTCATAAATATATCTGAAAAGTTAAAAATGCAGCTTTCTTGACTTATCCAAAATACCAGGGGGTGGTAATTGAATTTACATACAAGTGCGTCCTGTCAAACTATCCTTCTGCAAGAGATTTCTTACAGATGGTTAATGATTTGTCTGAGCTTAGACTGACCACTGTGCCCGTACTGCACTGTCCCAACAATGACCCCCCCACACCACCCCCCCTCCTCACTCCCACCGTACATCATTGGATCCTAGTTTCCAGGTTCCACTGCAAATCTTTGTCCTTTAGGAATTTTTTCTCTGTTCAATTAAGAGCAAATAAATATAATCTTATTCCACTGACTCTTTCTAAATGGAATTACTCAAATTACATACTAAACTTGTAGAGGCTTGGTATCTTTATGCAGCCACATTAGCTAGTGTTACATCATAATCCTTTTTTTAGTGTAGTCTAAGCATTAACCACTGCCAGAAGCAAGCTGAAATACATTAAAGGATATAGTTCTGATAATGAGTTGAAAGCTCAGCTACAAAGTTATCTTGCAGCACCTTTGCTCCAAACCTCAGGTATAATATTACAATGCTGAAAAAAAAAGAGACAATCATGGCAGCCAAATCATTCAAACACATTGAAGAACACTCTTGAAATAGTTCTCCCTTTACTGCAGAAGAGATTGGCGCGTAACAGCCAGCAGCAGCAATGGACTAAAGGAGCATAAGTGTCCCTCAGAATTTTAGCCCTCAGTAAGGAGACAATGTCAGCTATCGTTGAAAAGGGCATCACTGAAGCTATGGGACTGAAACAATTGATGGTTGTAAGAAGTGGTGCAAATTTTTATTACTTTAACCATCCTTTTCTTTAATCCCTCAGTTTCTTAGTGGGGATGGGAGGAACTAATCTGTGAAGTGGGAAGAGATTTGGCGGCATGGTGGCACAGTGATTAGCTGTTGCCTCACAGAGCCAAGGATTCAATTGCTCGGGTGACTGTGTGGGGTTTGCACATTTTCCCTTTGTTAGTTCCGGGTGCTTCAGTCCAAAGATGTGCAGGTTAAGTGGATTGCTCATGGTAAACGTGTGGGCCTGGGTGAAGTACTCTGTCAGCGCAGGCTCAATGGGCCAAATGGACTCCTTCTGCACTGTAGAGTTTCTATGACTTGTCTGTTAAGATGGGGGGAATATTCATCTGTGAAGTGCGGGAGACTTGTCTGTGAAGGGGATGGAGGCTGTCGCAGTGAAGTGGGCAGAGGGTGGAAGAACTTGCCTGTGGAGGAGAGGATTTGCTTGTTATTTGGTGGGGATGAAGTAGGGTGGGAAGCGATGGTGACCTGCCAGTGAAGAGGTAGGGACTAGCCTGTGGAGCTGAGAGAGAGAGAAAAACATGCCTGTGCAGTGGGGAGGGGAATTGCCTGTGGAGAGGGAAGCAGGAGGGGATTTGTCTGTGGAGATGGGGAAGTGGGTGACTTGCATGTGAATCTAGGGGGATTTGCCTGTGGAGAGGAGGGTGGTGACATGCCAGAGCATGGGAGGGAGAATTGCCTGTGAGGGGGTGTGGTGGCGGTGGGGGCGGGGAGGAAGGAAGGAGACGTGGCTGTGAAGGGAAGTGGGGGGGACTTGCCTGTGAAGGGGGAAGTCCTGCCTGAGGATGGGAGGGAGAATTGCCTGAGAGGGGTGAAGGGTGTTGGGGGGGCTGGGGAAGAGATTTGACAGTAAAGGAGGAGAATTGAGGGGGGGGGGGAGAGAATGGGGAAGAGAGAAGCTTACAAGGTAAAGGAGACATATGAGATGGAAGGGGGGAAGAGACATAGCCATGAGGGGGGAGTGACTTGCCTGTTAAGTGGTGGAGTTAAGAGGCTTGCCCGTGAAAGAGGAGGAGGATGAGGCTTGACCGTGAAAGGGGGGGAGGATGACGCTTGCCCGCGAAAGGGGGGGAGGATGAGGCTTGCCCGCAAAAGGGAGGGGGGGAGGATGAGGCTTGCCCGCGAAAAGGGAGGAGGATGAGGCTTGACCGCGAAAGGGGGGGGGAGGATGAGGCTTGCCCACGAAAAGGGAGGAGGATGAGGCTTGACCGCGAAGGCGGGGGGAGGATGAGGCTTGACCGCGGAAGTGGGGGGGAGGATGAGGCTTGACCGTGGAAGTGGGGGGGAGGGTGAGGCTTGCCCGCGAAGGGGTGAGGGGGAGGGGGAGGCTTGCCTGCAAAGGGGGGAGGGGGAGGGTGAGGCTTGCCCACAAAGGGAGGGTGAGGCTTGCCCATGAAAAGGGGGGTGGTGAGGCTTGCCCACGAAGGGGGGAGGGGGAGGCTTGCCCGTGAAGGGGGGGAGGGGGAGGAGGCTTGCTCGCGAAGGGGGGTTGCCTGCAAGGCGGGGGAGGAGACTTACCCGAAGGTGGGGAGAGGGGAATTACATGGGGGGGAGGAGTGGGGAGGGGCGGAACTTACCTATGTAGGGGTTAGGGGACCTGCCCATGAACAGCCTCTGGTGATGATCTTTGCGTCATCGATGGAGATGGGAGAGGTTCGGAGGATTGCGGATGTGTTTCCTATATTCAAGAAAGGGAATAGGGATAGCCCAGGAAATTATCGATTGGTGAGTCTAACCTCAGTGGTTGGTAAGTTGATGGAGAAGATCCTGAGGGACACGATTTATGAACATTTAGAGAAGTTTAGTCTGATCAAAAGTCAGCACGGCTTTGTCAAAGGCAGATCATGCCTTACGAGCCTGGTTGAGTATTTTGAAGATGTGACTAAACACATTGACAAACGAAGAGCAGTAGATGTGGTTTATATGGACTTCAGAAAGGCATTTGATAAGGTCCCCCATGCAAGGCTTATTGAGAAAGTGAGGGGGGATTGGGATCCAAGGGGATGTCACTTTGTGGATCCAGAACTGACTTGCCACAGAAGGCAGAGAGTGGTTGTAGATGGATCTTTTTCTGCATGGAGGTCGGTCACCAGTGGAGTGCCCCAGGGATCTGTTCTGGGAACCATGCTGTTTGTGATTTTTATAAATGATCTGGATGAGGAAGTGGAGGGATGGGTTGATAAGTTTGCCGATGACACGAAGGTTGGAGGTGTTGTGGATGGATTGGAGGGATGTCAGAAGTTGCAGCGTGACATTGATAGGATGCAAGACTGGGTGGAGAAGTGGCAGATGGACTTCAACCCGGATAAGTGTGTGGTGGTTCATTTTGGTAGGTCAAGTGGGATGAAAGAATATAATATTAAGGGTAAGACTCTTAGCAGTGTGGAAGATCAGAAGGATCTTAGGGTCCAGATTCATAGGACTCTCAAATTGGCTTCACAGGTAGAGGATGTGGTTAAGAAGGTGTATGGTGTACTGGCCTTCATCAACCGAGGAATTGAGTTTTGGAGTCGGGAGATAATGCTGCAGCTGTATAGGACCTGGTCAGACCCCACTTGGAGTACTGTGCTTAGTTCTGGTCGCCTCATTATAGGAAGGATGTTGAAAGGGATGTTGAAAAGCCATTGAAAGGGTGCAGAGGACATTTACAAGAATGTTGCCTGGATTGGGTGGCATGCTTTATGAGGATAGGTTGAGAAAGCTTGGTCTTTTCTCCCTGCAGAGACGAAGGATGAGAGGTGACCTGATAGAGGTGTATAAGATGTTGAGAGGGTGGATTCTCAGAGGCTTTTTCCCAGGGCTGAAACTGCTGCCACAAGAGGACACAGGTTTAGGGTGCTGGGGAGTAGGTACAGAGGTGATGTTAAGGGTAAGTTTTTCACTCAGAGGGTGGTGGGTGCGTGGAATCGGCTGCCATCGGTGGTGGTGGAGGAGGCAGATTTTTAAAGAGACTTCTGGATGAGTACATGGGACTTAGTAGGATTGAGGGTTATAGGTAAGCCTAGTAGGTAGAGATATGTTCGGTGCAACTTGTGGGCCAAAGGGCCAGTTTGTGCTGTAGTTTTTCTATGTTCTACGTTCTAAGTGGGAGGGGGAGGGCACTTGCCCATGAAAAGGGGGGAGGTTTTTGGGGGGAGGGGAAGAGACTTGACAGTAAAGGGGAGAATGGGGGGAGGGAGGTGTGTCATGTAAGGGAGGATGTGGGAGATGGTGGTGGGGAAAATACAAAGCTGTGAAAGGGGAGTAACATGGCTGAAAGTCGGGGAGGGGGAGACTTGCCAATGAAGCGGGAGGTGTAAGGGATTCGCCCCTTTGAAGTGAGAAATGGGGGCGCGCCCGCAAAGCTGGGGAGCAGAGGACTCGCCCGCAAAGCGGGGGAGGAGAGGACTCGCCTGTGAGGGGGGAGGGAGCGGACTTGCCTGTGAAGGGGAGGTGGGGGAGAGGTCTTGCCTGTGAAGGAGAGGTGGGGGAGAGGTCTTGCCTGTGAAGGGGAGGTGGGGGAGAGGTCTTGCCTGTGAAGGGGAGGTGGGGGAGAGGTCTTGCCTGTGAAGGGGAGGTGGGGGAGAGGTCTTGCCTGTGAAGGGGAGGTGGGGGAGAGGTCTTGCCTGTGAAGTGGGGGGGAGGGCAAGGACCTGCCTGTGAAGCGGGTGTAGCATATGCCTGTGAAGGGGGAATGGTTTTGCCTGTGAAAGGGTTTACTTATCAAAGGCCTTACTGAAGTCCATGTAGACAACATCCACGGCCCTACCCTCATCAATCATCTTTGTCATTTCCTTGAAAAACTCGATCAAGTTCATGAGGCACAAACTCCACTTCACAATACCATGTTGCCTCTCACTAATACGTCTGTGGATGGGGGGGTGAGCTTGCCTACGAAGGGGGAGTGGGAAGTGATGTGGCTATGAAGGGGAAGGTGGCCTTGCCTGTGAATAGAGGTAAAACTTGCCTCTATAGGATGGGGAACATTTGCCTGGGAGGGGAAGAGTGCACATAATATAACTGTTAGGGATGGGGGCAGTCGGGTAGAAAAGCCCCTAATAACTCCATGATGGGAGGTGTCGCTCTGATGGTTCGGGGAGGTGGGGGGGGCCTCCTCCCTGTCTGTAGAGGTGGTGGGGGGGTTGATGACAGTGGTTAGTTTTATTTTGCAGACAGAATGCATGAGCGAGTACAGTCTCTGATTGAAGAGATACATCTTTTGGTGCTCAAAAGGCTGGATGATCTAGTCTGACAAGACGAGGAGAAGAAATCACTAGAGTGGGCTGAGGATTCAGAAATTCTTCGAAAACCAAGGGAAGTGCCTTTCAACAGTCACTCAACAGCTGGGATCCTAGCACCAATCGCTGTGGTATCACGAAGTCACTGCCTGTCATACAGAAAAAGATCTGTTTATTCCTAATAAACACTGTAATTTGATAGGGATTCAGGACTGACACATTCCTGTAAGGATGAAGAATAAGTATGGCAAGTTTTGGGAACCTTGGATAACAAGAAATATTGTGAGCCTAGTCAAAGAGAAAAAGGAAGAAATTGTCAAAGCTGGGAGGCTGGGAACACACGAAGCAAGTGTGGAATACAAGGAAAGTCGAAAGAAACTTAAGCAAGGAGTAAGGAGGGCTAAAAGGGGTCTGAGAAAAGATTGGCCAGCAGGGTTAAGGAAAATCCCAAGGGTTTTTATACATATATAAAGAACAAGAGGGTAACCAGGGAGAGGGTTGGCCTATTCAAGGACAAGGGAATCTACGTATGGAGCTAGAGGGAATGGGCAAAGTATTAAATGTGTACTTTGTGTCAATATTCACTAAACAGAAGGACTTGGCAAATGAGTCTGGGAATGGATGTATAGATAGTTTGAGACATGTTGAGCTCAAAAAGGAGGTATAATTGGGGTTCTTCAGAAACATTAAGATAGACAAGTCCCTAGGGCCTGAAGGAATATATCCCAGAATACTGAGAGAGGCAAGGGAGGAAATTGCTGGGGCCTTGAGAGAAATCTTTGTATCCTCACTGGCTACAGGGAGGTCCTATAAGATTGGAGAATAGCCAATATTGTTCCTTTGTTTAAGAGGAGTAGCAAAAATAATCCAGGTAATACAGGCCATTGAGCCTTAGATCAGTGGTAGAGAAATTATGGGAGAGGATTCTTCCAGACAGGATTTATTCCCACTTGGAAATAAGTGGACGTATTATGAGAGGCAACATGGATATGTGAAGGTTGGTTTCTCACGAACTTGATTGAGTTTTTCAAAGAAATGACAAAGATGATTGATGAGGGTAGGGCAGTGGATGTTGCCTACATGGACTTCAGTAAGGCCTTTGACAAGGTCCCTCATGGTGCAGAAGGTGAAGTCGTGTGGGATCAGAGGTGAGCTGGCAAGTTGGACCAAAACTGGCTCAGACAAAAAAACAAGAGGGTAGCAGTGGAAAGGTGCATTTCTGAATGGAAGGCTGTGACAAGTGGCGTTCCTCAGGGATCAGTGCTGGGACCTTTGCTATTATATATAAATGATTTGGAGGAAAATGTAACTGGTTTGATTAGTAAGTTTGCAGATGACACAAAGGTTGGTGGATTTGCGGATAGCGATGAGAACCATCAGAGGATACGGCAGGATATACATCGGTTGGAGACTTGGGCGGAGAGATGGCAGATGGAGTTTAATCCAGACAAATGTGAGATAATGTGAGGAAATATACAATAAATGGCAGAACCCTTAGGAGTATTGATGGGCAAAGAGATCTGGGTATACAGGTACACAGGTTACTGAAAGTGGCAATGCAGGCAGAGAAGATGGTCAAGAAGGCATATGGCATGCTTGCCTTCATCGGCCAGGGCACTGAGTTTAAAAATTGGCAATTCATGCTGCTGTTTTATAGAATCTTAGTTAGGCCACACTCGGAATATAGTGTTCAATTCTGGTCGCTATACTACCAGAAGAATGTTGAGACTTTGGAGAGGATCCAGAAAAAATTTACCAGGATGTTGTCTGGTATGACGGGCATTAGCTACGAGGAGAGACTGAAGAAACTTGGTTTGTTCTCACTGGAATGGCGGAGTTGAGGGACAACCTGATAGAAGTCTACAAGACTATGAGGGGCAGGGACAGAGTGGATAGTCAGAAGCTTTTTCCCAGGGTGGACAAGTCAACTACTAGGAAGCATAGGTGTAAGGTGCGAGGGGCAAGATTTAAAGGAGATGTACAAGGCAGGTTTTTTTTTACAGAGGGTGGTGGATGCCTGGAAGTCATTGCTGGGGTAGGCAGCGGAAGCGGATACGGTAGTGACTTTTAAGGGGCGTCTTGACAAATACATATATAGGATGGGCATAAAGGGATATGGTTTCTGGAAGGTTAGGGGGTTTTAGTTAAGTCGGGCAGCATGGTTGGTGCAGGCTTGGAGGGCCGAAGGGCCTGTTCCTTTCTTTGTAAT
The DNA here is from genome assembly GCF_965287045.1 of Carcharhinus amblyrhynchos. Lineage (NCBI taxonomy): Eukaryota > Metazoa > Chordata > Chondrichthyes > Carcharhiniformes > Carcharhinidae > Carcharhinus > Carcharhinus amblyrhynchos. Next base: position 31,207,500 of record NC_137335.1, on the reverse strand, counting down.
TTTCTTTGTTCTTTAATCCTTGTTTCCTGCCTGTCTACCAGTTTTCTCTCTAGTTCAACACACTTTCCCCAGCCAATACCCTTTAACTTCACATGCTAATCTCTTATATGGGATTTTGTTTCAGGCAGTCCAAATAAACCACATTCTCTGGCTTCCTCCCATCAAGTTACATCCTTGAAGAATTCCAGTAGATTTTTCAACAATGATTTGCCTTTTGTAGATCCATGTTGAATCTGTCCGATTTTACCACTGTTTTCCAAGCACTCTGCTGCAAAAGCTTTGATAACAGAGTCCAGATTTTTGCTCACTACCAATCTCAGGATGTATGGTCTATAATTCCCCGCTTTCTCTCTACCACCCTTTTGAAATAATGGAGTTAAATCAGCTACCTTTCAAACTATAAGAACTGTTCCAGAGTCTATAGAATCTTCAAAGATGACTACTATTTCTAGGGGCACATCCATAATTAATCTGGGATGTAGATTATCAGGCCCTGGCGATTTATCAGCCTTCAATCTCATCAATTTCTCTAACAGCATGTCCCTGTTAATAGTGATTTTGTTCAGTTCCACTCTCTCGCTAAACCCTGTTCCCCAACATTTCTGTAATGTTATTTATGTCCTCCTTTGTGAAGACAGAACCAAATAATGTATTTAGTTGGTCAACCATTTCTTTGTTCCCCATTATAAATTCCCCTGTTTCTGGTTATAAGGGACCTACATTTGTTTTCATCAATCTTTTTCTCATCACATAGTTGCAGAAGCTTTTACAGTCAGTTTTTACAAAGTCTATTTTTCCCATTCTTAATCAATCCCTGGATGCTCCTTTGCTGAATTCTAAGCTGCTCCCAATCTTCACGTCTGCTGTTTTTCCTGGCAAATTTATATCCTCTCCAATTTCCCTTGTAAGCCAAGGTTTGGTTACCTTTCCCGTTTTTCTTTTGTGCCAGATAGAAATGAACAATAGTTGCAATTCATCCAATGCCATTGCATTCAATGGCAACGTTTGCCATTGCCTGTCCACCATTATCCCTTTAAGTAACATTTCCCAATCCATCACAGCCAACTCGTGCCTCATACCATCGTGGTCTCCTTTATTAAGGTTCAGGACTGGGTCTCAGAATGAATTATGTCACTCTCCAGCTTGAGGAAAAATCCTATCATATTATAGCCGTCCATTAGACAATACCCAGACTAGGAGACTTGTTCTCTAATTGGTTACTCAATATATTGGTCCAGAAAATCATTCCATATGCACGCCAGGAATTCCTCCTCCACAGTATAGTTTCTTCATGTGTTTAACTTGTGTACAGCATTGTTAATTCATAGCATAAACTGGAGCATAGTATTCCTAGAGGGCAGTGCTGGCATCAGTTCACCACTGCACATTGACTGATATTTGCATGTGCCAGCAGTTATTAATTGCAAACATGTAAGCCCTTTCCAGAGCAATTGCACCACATCACCGACGCAATTTCAAGAATTAGACAGCCATCTGAAAAATGGACCTTACATGGTCCAATACGCTCCAACAATTTCTTTATCATTTAACTGAGATACTGGCTTACTTCCATCCAGACTTCTCTCCTACCTTATTACCAGCACAATAAATGTTAGCCCTGTCAAAAATTTCAGTCGGAGATCTGAAACAAAAAGCATATATAAAGAAAATGTCACCTGAAGTATAAAGAATGAGATTTGTATTTTATTGAAAGAGAAGTGAAACTTGGAAAGATAATTTAATAAAAGACTCAATTAAGCCACAAAACTTTCATAAAAGTATTTCATTTTCTGAACTTAAGTAGAGTTAAAATATATTGAAGCCATGCTTAAAATCATCATTACATGCCATCTTAAATCAGTGACACCATACACTGTACCAGGTATTGGAGGCTCTGACAGGCTTAAAAATGGACAAATTCCCTGGCCTGGATAAATTGCATCCCAAGCTGCTATGGGAAGCGAAGCAAGAAATTGCAGGGGCTCTGAAACAAATTTTTACTTCCTCTCTATCCACGGGGGAAGGGCCAGAGGATTGGAGGATCAAAAAAGACGGTAGAGATGAACCAAGAAATTATAGACCAGTGAGTTTCACATCAGTGGAAGGAAAACTATTGGAGAAAATTATGAAGGAGAGGATTAGTATCCACTTGGAAAGGCATGGATTAATCAGGAATAGTCAGCATAGCTTTTTCAGAGGGAGTTCATGCATAATAAATTTGTTAAAATTTTTCACAAATGTGATCAAGTGTGTGGATGAGGGAAGTTCAGTTCATGTAGTTTATATGGATTATAGAAAAGCTTTTGACATATGGGAGTCTGATTGAGACGGTTAAAGCGTATGGAAGTCAGGGAAACTTGGTAAAATGAATCAGAAACCAGCTTAACAATAGGACTCAAAGGGTAGTGCTAGAAGGCTGTTCAATTGACTGGATGCCAGTGTGAAACAGTGTACCATAAGGATCAGTACTGGTGCCCTTATTGTTTGTTATATACAATATAGATGAAAATGTGCAAGGAATGATGAACAAGTTTGCAGATGACACTGCTTCAGAAGAGACAGGGAGGGAGGCAAAAGAGGTGGGGGAGTGGCACTGTTGATCAGGGATAGTGTCACGGCTGTACAGAAGCAGAACGCTGTGGAGGGACTGTCTACGGAGTCTCTGTGGGTGGAACTTCGGAACAGGAAGAGGTCAATAACTTTACTGGGTGTTTTCTACAGGCCGCCCAATAGTAACAGGGATGTTGAGGAGCAGATAGGGAAAGATCCTGGAGAGATGTAGTAATAACAGAGTTGTCATGATGGGAGACTTTAATTTCCCAAACATCGATTGGAATATTCCTAGGGTAAGGGGTTTGGATGGGGAGGAGTTTGTTAGGTGTGTTCAGGAGGATTTCCTGACACAGTATGTGTATAAGCCTACAAGACGAGAGGCTGTACTCAATCTGGTATTGGCTAATGAACCTGGACAGGCATCAGATCTCTCAGTGGGACAGCATCTTGGGGATAGTGATCATAACTCTATCTCCTTTACACTAGCATTGGAAAGAGATAGGATCAGGCAAGCTTGGAAAATGTTTATCTGGAGTAAGGGGAAATATGAAGCCATCAGGCAGGAAATTAGATGAGTAAATTGGAAGGAGGTATTCTCAGGGAAAAGTACCGAAGTAAGGTGGCAGATTTTCAAACAATGTTGGTCTGGAGTTCTGCACGACAACGTTCTGATGAGACAGGGAGGGTTTGGTAGGTTACGGGAACCGTGGTGCACGAAAGTTGTAACGAACCTAGTCAAAAAGAAAAGAAAAGCATACAGTAGGTTCAGAGAGCTAGGCGATATTAGGGATCTAGAGGAGTATACGGCTTGTAGGAAGGAACTTAAGAAGGAAATTAGGAGAGCCAGAAGGGGTCACGAGAAGGCCTTGGCAGGTAGAATTAAGTAGAACCCTAAGGCGTTCTACAAATATGTGAAGAATAAAAGGATGAGATGTGAAGGAATAGGACCTATAAAATGTGAAGGTGGGAAAGTTTGTTCAGAACTGGTAGAAATAGCAGAGGTGTTTAATGAATACTTTACCTCGGTATTCACGGTGGAAAAAGATCTGTGTGGTTGTATTGCAAGATTGCGGCGGACTGAAAAGATTGAGTATGTGGACATTAAGAAAGAGGATGTGTTGGAACTTTTGAATAGCATCAAGATAGATAAGTCGCTGGGACCGGATGGGATATACCCCAGATTACTGTGGGAGGCGAGGGAAGAGATTGCAAATCCTCTGGTGATGATCTTTACGTCATCAATGGAGTCAGCAGAGGTTCCGAAGGATTGCGTATGTGGTTCCTATATTCAAGAAAGAGAATAGGGATAGCCCAGGGAATTACCAACCGGTGAATCTAACCTCAGTGGTTGGTAAGTTGATGGAGAAGATCCTGAGGGACAGGATTTATGAACATTTAGAGAAGTTTAGTACACTCAAAAGTAGTCAGCACGGCTTTGTCAAAGGTAGATGGTGCCTTATGAGCCTGGTTGAGCTCTTTGAAAATGTGACTAAACACATTGACGAAGGAAGAGCAGTAGATGTGGTTTATATGGACTTCAGCAAGGCGTTCGATAAGGTGCCCCATGCAAAACTTCTTGAGAATGTGAGAGGGCATGGGATCCAAGGGGCTGTTGCCTTGTGGATCCAGAATTGGCTTGCCCGCAGAAGACAGAGAGTGGTGGTAAATGGGTCTTTTTCTGCATGGAGATCGGTCACCAGTGGAGTGCCTCAGGGATCTGTTCTGGGACCCTTGCTGTTTGTCGTTTTCATAAATGACCTGGATGAGGAAGTGGAGGGATGGGTTAGTAAGTCTGCCGACGACACAAAGGTTGGTGGTGTTGTGGATAGTTTGGAGTCGCAGCATCATGTTGCAACTGTAATGTTCTATGTTATAAGTCAGAAGTTGCAGCATGACATAGATAGGATGCAAGACTGGGCGGAGAACTGGCAGATGGACTTCAACCCAGATAAATGTGTAATGGTCCATTTTAGCAGGTCAAATGGGATGAAGGAGTATAATATCAAGGGTAAGACTCTTAGCAGTGTAGAGGATCAGAAGGACTTTGGAGTCTGGGTTCATAGGACTCTTAAATCGGCCTTGCAGGCAGAGGATGTGGTTAAGAAGGCGTATGGTGTACTGGCCTTCATCAATCGAGGGATTGAGTTTAGGAGTCAGGAGATAATGTTGCAGCTTTATAAGACCCTAGTCAGATCCCACTTGGGGTACTGTGCTCAGTTCTGGTTGCCTCATTATAGAAAGGATGTGGAAGCTATTGAAAGTGTGCAAAGGAGATTTACAAGGATGTTGCCTGGATTGGGTGGCATGCCTTATGAGGATAAGTTGAGGGAGATCGGTCTTTTCTCCTTGGAGAGACGAAGGGTGAGAGGTGACCTGATAGAGGTGTATAAGATGTTGAGACGTATTGATCAGGTGGATTCTCAGAGGCTTTATCCCTGGGCTGAAATGGTTGCTACGAGAGGACACAGGTTTACAGTGATGGTGAGTAGATACAGAGGAGATGTCAGGGGTAAGTTTTTCACTCAGAGGGTGGTGGGTGAGTGGAATCGGCTGCCATCGGTGGTGGTGGAGGCAAATTCGATGGGGTCTTTTAAGGATGGGTACATGGGACTTAATAGGATTGAGGGTTATAGGTAATCCTAGTAGGTAGCGATGTGATCGGCGCAACTTGTGGACCGAAGGGCTTGTTTGTGCTGTAGTTTTTCTATGTTCTAAGATTGGTTGGGTAGTTAATAGTGAAGATGGTTATAGGTTACAGGAAGATATAGATGGGTTGGCCAGATGGGCAGAGCAGTGGCAGATTAACGCTGATGCGTGCACTTCAGAAGAAGAAACAAGATGAGACAGTATTTAATGAATAGCAGGACACTGGGGAGCTCAGGGGAACAGAGGGATCTTGGAATAATTATTTACAGATTCCTAAAGGCGGCAGATCATGTGAGTGAGATAGTTAAGATGACATTGGGAACACTTGTTTTCATCAGTGTTGGTATAGAGTACATAAGAGCAAGGAGGTAATGTTGGAGCTGTACAGAGCATTGGTTAGCCCACAACTGGAGTACTGTGTGCAGTTCTGGTCATCTCACTACTGGAAAGAAACAATTGCACTAGGGTGGATACAGATGCGTGTTCACCAGGATGTTGTCAAGAATGGAGCATTTGAGTTATAAGGAAAGACTAGATGGGCTTGGATTGCTTTCTTTAGAGCAGTGAAGGCTAAGGGGGATAGGGTAAGTAGGGAGCAACTATTCCCCTTGGTTGAGGGGTCAATCATGAGGGGGCATAGTTTTAGGGTAAGGGGCAGGAGATTCAGAGGAGATTTGAGAAAAAACTTTTTCACTCAGAGTTGTGAAAATCTGGGATGCACTGCCTGGGAAGGTAATCGAGGCTGGAAACCTTACAACCTTTAAAAATATCTAGATGAGCACTTGAAATATAATCTTCAAGGATATGGGACAAGTGTAAGAAAATGGGATTAACACACCTTTAGTGGTAGATATCGTCAGTGCAGATTCAGTGGGCCGTAGGGCCTTTTCTGCACTGTTTGGCTCTGTGTCTCCATGACCAGGAAGTCTTTTGCACTCCTCCCTCTCCCAGATGTGCCAATACCTCCTCACCCTGGTGTACACTGAGAGTTGTGGAAAAGGTGTTGATGAAGTGGGAAAGGTGCAGGGAGGAGCACTACAGCATTTTCTACAAAACTTGTTGCAGTGGGACCCCCAATAACTGAGTAGTAATAATATGGTAAATGGAAGTTGTGCCGAGAATTAGAGCCACTGGTAATGGGATGAACAAAATCAGAGGATGTTACTGTCAGTAAACAGTCAAAAATTGTTTCCACTAATGTGCAAATGGAAAAGAAGGAAATATCCAATTAACTGGAGGAAAATTCAAACCAACTTCTACTTCATTGGTGTCCAAATAGCTATTGCTGAATGTACCCCATATCAGTGCCAGGATACTAAATTAGGACCACTATCTCGCCCCTGCAATTGCAGATCGGAAGACGGGGAGTACAAAGTTCAGGCCGTATAGGTTAACATGAACTTGGTTTATGTTTAACATAAAGCTGTAATAATCCCTTTTGCAACCAGGACTATTCTCAGTCATTTCAAATAAGACAATATTTTAGGAGTTTCATGCAGCATTAAATTACACGTACCAAAGTATGGCATATTTTTCAGCTCAGAGCAGGCCCTCACAATCAGGAAAACAAGGTATAATATATACAAGGAACCCACTATCAAGAAGAAAATCTTCATTCCCTATAGAACAGTAGCAAAAATGAAATGAAATGTAAAGACATTTTCTTCTTATAACAAAGCAAGTTTATATTTTTTTTAATAGAACACTTAAATCCTACAAAACACTTGCATTTATACAGTCCACAGAGATGTCCTCAGAATGTCCCAAAGCATTTGATAACCAATTATTTCCTGATTTAGACACTAATGTTAATTAGTCAACATGCCAATTGCCTAAAACACAACAAAATCTATAAACGGTAAATGAATAACTAGTTAACCTGTTTCTGATGATGATTGGACATGGAATTAGTACTAGATCCGAGCAAGCGGCATACAAATTGGTCAGAACAAACAACAGGCCTAAGGATTGGGAGCAGTTTCGAATTCAGCCAAGGGAACCAAGGGATTGATTAAGAAGGGGAAAAGAGAGTACAAGAGTAAGCTTGCTTACTATGTGGTGAGAAAAGATTTGTGAAAATTTCCCAGTTTATAACAGGGAACAAAGAAATGGCTGACCAACTAAATACATACTTTGGTTCTGTCTTCACAAAGAGGACACAAATGACATACCAGAAATACTGGAGAACACAGGAGTTATCGAAAGAGAGGAACTGAAGGAAATTATTATTGGTAGGGAAATGCCATTAGAGAAATTGATAGGATTGAACACCGCCCCCCCCCAGCCATATCCTGTGATCCCTTCATCCCAAGAGCGATATCTAACTCCTTCTTGGAAACATAGAATTATAATACAATTATTATCATCACACAAATTGGGATACAGTGAAAAATATTGTTTCTTGTGCACTATGCAGACGAAGATGCATAGGGGAGAAGGAAAGGAGAGGGTGTAGAATGCATTGTTACAGGCATTATTGTAAGGATTGGGTGTACTGTAATGAGAAAATATTCGGAAGACAGGAAACAAAGAGTAGGAATAAACATGTCTATTTCCAAATGGTAGGCAATAACTAGTGGGGTATCGTTGGGACCAGTGCTAGGACTCCAGCTATTCACAATAAATATCAATGATTTAGATGAGGGAACTAAAAGCAATTTCTCCAAATTTGCAGCTAAGTGAGTGGACAGCGGTATGATGTAGGTAAATGTGAGGTTATTCACTGAGGTAGCAAAAACAGGAAGGCAGATTATTATCTAGAATCTATGATTCTATGAGAGGGTGAAGTGGGGAAAATAAAGAAAAGGTTACCTGGCACACAAAATGGTTACCTGGCACACAAAATGGTTACCTGGGAAAGACATCAAACAGGCACGAGCTTTTAGCACAGTCACTTAAAGTTAAAACATGCAGTAACTGAAATGCTGCAGGAAGCTAGTCAGAGCTTGGGGCACTTTAAAGATAAGGGCAGACCCAGGACAAAAGAGACTGATAATAGGATCAGTCTTAGATGGGAACATAAATCAAACAACAAAAACATACAACAAAAACCAATCACTGAATGTATTGATCAAAACCAGTCATTGGTAGAGGAAATGTATCCATTCTATGAACAATGATATGTTCACTGTCCACGTCTGTACCTGTTTGACTGTAACGATGTGTTAACTATCGATCACCACGATCTGTCTACTAAACTATAACGACGTGTGAAACAGCCAATGTCTGGACTGCTTATTGTCTGAAAGGTATAAAAATGATCAACTGCCATTGTATGATTGAGAAGGTAGCTGCCAAGTACTGCAGAGTACCAGTGCTTTCTCCCGAAGCTTTGTGTCCGAAATAAAACTGTCTTATTGAACCTCCAAGTCTGGGTCCGGTGGTAAATTTCCCACAACAGAGGGGAATGTGAAATGAGATTGCGATGTTTTCGTACACTGAACGTAAGCATGCAGGTGCAGCATGCGATAAAACAAATGGTATAGAAATGGAATAGAACACAGAACTGTACAGCAGAGGAACAGTCCCTTCCGCCCACAATGTTGTGCCAAACATGACGCCAAATTAAACTAATCCCTTCTGCTGCCCTTAGACCATATTCCTCTATTCCTTGCATATTCAGCTGCTTATCTAAAAGTCCCCATCATACCTGCCTGCACCACTACTACCCCCAGCAGTACCTACCACTCTCTGTGTTAAAAAAAATTACCCCTCACATCTCCTTTGGACTTATCCTCTCTCACCTTAAGGGCATATATTTGACATTTCAACTCTGGGAAAAAGATTTTGAGTCCCAACCTTATCTATTCCTCTCATAAGTTCTATCAGGTTTCCCCTCAGCCTTCACCATTCCAGAGAAAACAACCTAGTTTGTCCAGCCTCTCCTTATAGCTCCTACTCTCTAATCCAGGCAGCATCTTGGTAAACCACTTCCGCATTCTCTCCAAAGCCTCCGCACCCTTCCTGTAATGTGGTGACTAGGATTGAATGCAATACTTTAAGTGCGGCCTAACCAAAGTTTTATAAAGCTGCAACATGATATCCTGACTCTTGTACTCAATGCCCCAACCAATAAAGGTAAGCATGATATATACTTTCTTTACCACCCTATCTACTTGTGTGGCCACTTTCAGGGAGTTATGGATTTGAAACCCAAGATCCCTCAATGCTGTCAGGGTCCTGCCATTAATTGTATACTTAGCCTAACACTTGATTTCCCAAAATGCAATACCTTACACTTCCTGGATTAAATTCCATCTGCCATTTCTCTGCCCATAGCTGATTTATATCTCGCTTTGACAACCTTCTACACTATCCACAACCATCTATCTTTGTAATGTCTGCAAACTTAATAGCCCACCCACTACATTTTCATCCAAGTCACTTATAGATATCAAAAACAGCAGAGGTCCCAGTATGGATCTTCCAGCTAGGAAAGCACCCTTCCATCACTATGCTCTGACAACTAAGGGCAAGCCAGTTCTGAATCCAAGGCCAAGTCACCATGGATCGCGTGCGTTTTAATCTTCTGGATGCGCCTACCATGAGGGACCTTGCCAAAAGGTATGTTGACTTTCTTAGCAAGAGGATGAGTACAGGAGCAGGGATATCTTGCTGCAATTATATGGGGTTTGGGTGTGGCTACACTTAGAAGATTGAGTGCAGTTTTGGTCCCCTTATCTGAGGAAGGACATTCTTGCCACAGAGGGAGTGCAGTGAATGTTTACCAGATTGATTCCTGGGATGGCGGGCTCACGTACTGAGAGAGATTGAATTAGGTAGGATTATAAAAGCTGGAGTTCAGGATAATGAGGGGGGGTTTCTTAGAAACCAATAAAGTTCTAACAGGATTAGACATGGTAGCTGCAGAAAGAATGTTCCCAATGGTGGAGGAGTCAGGAATCAGAGGTCATAATCTAAGAATAAGGAGTAAACCTTTTAGGATGAGGAGAAATGTCTTTACCCAGCTAATGGTAAGCCTGTGGAATTTGTTTCTACAGAAAGCAGTAGAGGCCAAAACACTGTTTTCAAGAAGGAAATAGATACAGCTCTTGGGGTGAAAGCATATCGGGGGCCGGGGGGGGAGGTTAGACCAAATGCAATTTGTCCAAATTCTTTCAGCAGACACTGATCAGCATAAATTGGCAGACTCATTCCCTTGTGAGTCAGTCCCATGAACTTTAAAAATTATCACCGTAATAGATCGAAGTTCACTTTCCCATACAGCAGTTTGTATGCCTATATGACCCTTTAATTGTGCACCTGAATCGGAACTCAAGCTAAAATTTCAAAGATAATTTTAATACCATGTCCAAATGCAGCTTTTTATTTGCATAGTCTATTAACTATTATAGAATCAAATTACCAGCAAACCCTTACTGTTATACGTACATCCAAAGATGTGTGGGTTAGGTTGATTGGCCATGCTAAAATTGCCCCAAGTGTCCTGAGATGTGTAGGTTAGAGGGATTAGTGGGTAAAATACGTAGGGATATGCAGGTAGGGCCTTGGTGGGATTGTGGTCAGTACAGACTCGATAGGCCGAAGGGCCTCTTTCTGCACTGTAGGGGTTTATGATTCTATGGTATTTCAGTCTGTAGCAGTCACTATAATGTAAATTAATGTAATTAATGTACACACTATAATGTAAAAACTAATTGCTGAAAAACATCTTCCATATATTCATGAAGTTTATCTGAGCTGTATTTATGAGCTATTAAGAATGGAAAACTGGTCACCTGGAAGTTGCTTGTGTCCACTCGGTATTGATATGACGGGTCACGTAACTCATTAACTCTGAAAAATTTCCAAAAAGATTTTATAATGAAAGGGAAAAGTCTCAATAGAAATTGAAATGAAACAAAAAAAAAGTCAGCATCCAATTTGGATGTGTAAGTTCGATCAGAATACTGACCGATATAATGGGCATTTCAAAAGAAATGGAGATTAATAACAATAATACGCTTGGAAATCTTTGTTAGGCATTGACATATTTCTGAAGTGAAACAATTTGTGCAATAACTTTAATGATTGGCTCCAACAATTAACTTAGAAAACGCAACGAGTCATTACAACTATAAACAACAGTGCTTTAAAAGGTCTTTCTGTGGTCAGTTCCAGGATCCAAATGATGGGACAAAGTCCAATATGTCCCAGTGAATTCCCAACTCCTTTCCAGATTGGACCTGTGGGTCACATGACTCTCCCTGAGAGGACACTTCTTAAAAGGGCTTGTCCTTAAAGGGGTTAACTACTACTTCCTTGCCCCTTTAAGTCCCTTATTACACACTGGATTAATTAAATTATACAATTGTTAAAGCTGCATGGTGACACAAAGAAACAAAGAACAAAATCACACGGTGGTGAGCACTGCTGCTTCACAGTGCCAGGGATCCGGGTTCGATTCCAGCCTTGGTGAGTGACTGTGTGGAGTTGCACATTCTCCCGTGTCTACATGGATTTCCTTCAGGTGCTCCAACAAAGGACAAAGAAAATTGCAGCACAGGAACTGGCCCTTCCGCTCTCCAAGCCTGCACCGACCATGCTGCCCGACTGAACTAAAACCCCCTACCCTTCCAGGGACCTCTATTCCCATCCTATTCATATATTTGTCAAGACGCCCCTTCGAAGTCACTACCATATCCGCTTCCATTATCTCCCCCGGCAGAGAGTTCCAAGCACCCACCATCCTCTGTGTAAAAAACTTGCCTCATACATCTCCTTTAAATCTTACCCCTTGCACTTTAAACCTATGCCCCCTAGTAGTTGACTCTTCCACCCTTGGAAAAAGCTTCTGACTATCCACTCTGTCCATACCCCTCGTAATCTTGTAGACTTCTATCAGGTTGCCCCTCAACCTCCGTCATTCCAGTGAGAACAAACCAAGTTTCTTCAACGTTTCCTCATTGCTAATCCCTCCATGCCAGGCAACATCCTGATAAATCTTTTCTGTACCCTCTCCAAAGCCTCCACATTCTTCTGGTATTGTGGCAACCAGAATTGAAGACTATATTCCAAGTGCAGCCTAACTAAGTTTCCTCCTACAATCCAAAGACGTGCAGGACAAGTGCACCGATCATGCTAAATTGCCCTGTAGTGCCCAAAGAGGTGTAAGTTAGATCAATAGACCATGGTAAATAGGCAGGGTTGGGGATAGGGCAGGTGTTGGGCCTGGGTAAGATGTTCTTTCGGAAAGTTGGTGTAGATTCGATAGATTGAATGGCCTCATTCTGCACTCTAGGGATTCTATTCTATTAGTGATAATGAATTATTTTACATTAGTCCATCAATAATTCAGAGTGTCCGGTGATGGTTTATTCCTTGTGGAGCAAAGTAACTCAGGTAACCGAGATTCTTACCGTTGCCAAATCGTAAACAACTGCAGTCCCAACACTGATCTCTGAGGCACACTACTAGTCACAGATCGTCAACCAGAAAAACACCCATTTACCCCACTCTTTGGTTAACTAACAGAAAGTGTCCTCTCAGGGAGAGTCATGTGACCCACAGTTGGCAATGGGGAACCTGTGGATGTGGTGTATCTGGATTTCCAGAAGGCATTTGACAAGGTGCCTCACCGAAGACTGCTATATAAGATAAAGGTGCATAGTGTTACAGGTAACATATTAGCATGGTAGAGGATTGCTTTCTGTTAGTTAACCAAAGAGTGGGGTAAATGGGTGTTTATCTGGTTGACAATTTGAAGCCTCAAATGCTTCACTGGGCAGGGAATTCCACAGATTCACAATCCTTTGTGTGAAGAAGTTCCTCCTCAACTCAGTCCTAAATCTGCTTCCACTTATTTTGAGGCTATGCACACTAGTTCTAGTTTCACCTGCCAGTGGAAACAACATCCCGCTTTTTATCTTATCTATTCCCTTCATTATCATATGTAGTTCTATAAGATCTCCCCTCACTCTTCCGAATTCCAATGAGTATAGCCCTGGTCTACTCAGTCTCTCCTCATAAGTCAACCCTCTCATCTCCGGAATCAACCTAGTGAATCTCCTCTGCACCCTCTCCAGTGCTAGCATATCCTTTCTCAAGTAAGGAGACCAAAACTGTACACAATACTCCAGGTGTGGCCACACCAGCAGCTTATATAGCTGCAATATAACCTCCCTGTTTTAACTTCCATCCCTCTAGCAATGAAGGACAAAATTCCATTTGCCTTCTTAATTACTTGCTGCACCTGCAAACCAACTCTTTGAGATTCTTGCACAAGGACACCCAGGTCCCTCTGCACAGCAGCGTGCTGCGATTTTTTACTATTTAAATAACAGTCCATTTTGCTGTTATTCCTACCAAAATGGATGACCTCACATTTACCAACATTGTACTCCATCTGCCAGACCATCACCCACTCACTTAGACTATTTCTATCCCTTTGCAGACTTTCAGCATCCTCTGCTCACTTTGTTCTGCCACCCATCTGACTGTCATCTGCGAATTTTGACACACTACACTTGGTCCCGAACTCCAAATCATCTATGTAAATCGTAAACAACTGCAGTCCCAACACTGATCTCTGAGGCACACTACTAGTCACAGATCGTCAACCAGAAAAACACCCATTTACCCCACTCTTTGGTTAACTAACAGAAAGCAATCCTCTACCATGCGAATACGTTACCTGTAACACTATGCACCTTTATCTTATATAGCAGTCTTCGGTGAGGCACCTGGTCAAATGCCTTCTGGAAATCCAGATACACCACATCCACAGGTTCCCCATTGCCAACTGTACATGTAATGTTCTCAAAGAATTCCACCAAATTAGTTAAACATGACCTTCCCTTCATGAACCCATGCTGTGTCTTCCCAATGGTACAATTTCTATCCAGATGTCTTGCTATTTCTTCCTTGATAATAGATTCAAGCATTTTCCCTACTACAGAAGTTAAGCTAACCGGCCTATAGTTATTCGCCTTTTGTCTACCTCCTTTTTCAAACAGTGGCGTCACATTTGCTGTTTTCCAATCAGTAGGAACAACTGCGAATCCAGGGAATTTTAGTAACTTACCACTAGTGCATTTGCTATTTCTCCCATTATCTCTTTTAGTACCTTGGGATGCATTCCATCAGGACCAGGAGGCTTATCTACCTTTAGCCCCATTAACTTGCCCAACACTACCTCTTTCATGATAATGATAATTTCTAGGTCACCACATATTCAACATGGGCAGACCCAGGTGAGTACTATGTAATTCTCTTCCTGGCCTGGAATGACCACTCACAATCCCCAGAGAATTATGCTATCGTCACAACTAAGCTCGTCTTTCCTAATTTGATACGGCATCTTTCCTCTGAAGCTCTCTCATTCTGCCATCAGATAATATCACTTGTTTCATCTTCGACAACAATGGGTTTCTGTTAGTCCAGTACTCAATCTGTTGAACAGACAGTGGCAAAATGCCCAGAAAATCTTATCTCTTCTGGTAGTGTTGGGGGGTCCACCCAGCTCTGGTGAAGGAATATGACTCAAGGCATCTGCATTGGCTTGGTGTACCCTTGGAGTAGTGCTGGATCTCCTGAAAGCATTAAGGCAAATAATTCCCTAGGACCTGATTTGATCTACACCAGGTCTTTGAAAGAGGCAACAGAGGAGATTGCTGGGGCCCTGACAAAGATTTTTGTATCCTTGCTAGCCACTGGAGAGGTCCCGGAGGACTGGCGAGTGGCTAATGTTGTTCTTCTGTTCAAGAAAGGAGAAAGGGATAATCCAGATAATTATAGACCTGGTGAGTTTCGCATCAATTTTTGTGAAACTATTGGCGAGGATTCTTAAGGGCAGGATTTATGTGCATTTGGAAAAGCATTAGGGAAAGTCAGCATTGGCTTTATGCAGGGCAGGTCATGTATTACTAACAATTAATTTTTTCGAGGAGGCAACAAAGGTGATCGATGAGGGTAGAGCAGTGGATATTATCTATATTTTAGTAAGGCTTTCGACAAGGTCCCTCATAGTAGGCTGATCCAGAAGATTAAGATGCATGGAATCCATGGTGACTTGGCCACTTGGATTCAGAATTGCCCTGTCCGTGGAAGTCAGACAGTAGTGGTGAAAAGATTTTTTTCCTGGCTGGAGGTCCGTGAGAAATGGCAACGGTGTTTGGTGAGGTGCACTTTGGGACATCAAGACTGGAATTTTACTGTCCCGCCCGCTACAGGAATCGGAATGAGTGAAGGGCTGATCATGGAAAGGTCTGCCAACTTTGGGTCCCGCCCACTTCAGGAATTGGAATGAGTGAGGGGCTGACCATGGAAAGGTCCACCGACTTTGGCTGGGATTTTACGGTTT
This sequence comes from Carcharhinus amblyrhynchos, assembly GCF_965287045.1. NCBI lineage: Eukaryota > Metazoa > Chordata > Chondrichthyes > Carcharhiniformes > Carcharhinidae > Carcharhinus > Carcharhinus amblyrhynchos. The sequence continues at coordinate 31,192,001 of NC_137335.1, read as the reverse complement.
CAGGACAAGCAAGGCTGTAAAATTCTGCCCCAAATATTAAGGGTAAGTACACAGTTAATGACATGACCCTAAACAGCACTGAGGTAGAAGGATCTTGGGGTTCATAGATCCCTGAAAGTGACCACACCAGTAGATAGCTTGGTAAAGAAGTCTTATGGCATGCTTGCCTTAGTACAAGTGTCAGGATGTCATATTTATAAAACTTTGGTTAGGCTGCACTTGAAGTATTGCGTTCAATTCTGGTTGCCACATTACAGGATGGATGTGGAGACTTTGGAGAGGGTGCAGAAGAGATTTATCAGGGTGTTGCCTGAATTTGATGGTATGAGCCAAAAGGAGAGGCTGGACAAACTAGGGTTGTTTGTCTTGAGCAGTTCAGGCTGAGGGAATACCTGACAGAAGTCCATAAAATTAGGAGAGGCACAGATAGGGTTGACAGTCAAATCTTTTTCCCAGAGTTGAAATGTCAAATACTAGGGGCATGCGCTTAAGGTGCAAGGGGGAAGTTCAAAGGAGATGTGAGAGGCAAGTTTTTTTTACACAGATAAGTACATGAATATGCCAGGAAAAGAGGATATGGACCAAGGGCAGGCAGAAGGGATTAGTTTAACTTGGCGATATATTCGACACAACATCGTGGGGGAAAACACTGTTCCTCTGTTGTATTGTTCTACGTTCCACGATGGTTTGTTGACTCCCTGTGCAAGGGTTAAGAATGTCTCAGAGTGACTAAAAGACATTCTGGAGAGGGAGAACGAACAGCCAGTGATTGTAGAATACATTGATACCAATGACACAGATACAAATACAGATTAGATCCTAAAATCCAAATACTGTAGGGAAGAGTATAAATCACCAAATAATAAGAACATGTAAAAAGAATAGAGCAATAATTATGGGTGATTTTATAGTTCATGTTGATTAACTTTATCAAGTTGGAAAGGATAACTACAACAAAGAATCTATAAAATGCACTATGGATAGTTTCCCGGAGTAATATGTCATGAAGCTAACAAGGGAAACAGGCTTTCTTAGATCTGGTAATGGTAATGAGGCAGGTTTAATAAATGACGTCAGGATAAAATATCCCCTAGGAAGTAATGATCAGAATATAACAGAATTTAATATTCAGTTTGAGACTGGGAAACTGGGGTCAGAAACAACTATGTTTAACTTAACTTAAAACAGTGAAATGAGGATACAGTTAGCTAAAGTGGATTGGGTGGATAGATTAGCAGGAAAGACAGTAAGCAAGCAGTAGCAGTCATTTAAGGAGGTAATTCATACTCCCAGCAAAAATGTATCCAAGGAGGAAAGTTTCTAGGAAAGGACTCAACCAATCAGAGCTAACCAAGGAAATTAAGGAGAGTATTAAATTGAAAGAAAAAGCATATGAGAAGGCAAAAGTCAGTGATAGCCAGAATCCAGAAAAGGAGAACTATAAAGGTAATAAAGAAAGAGGAAATTGTGGCCATGTGGCCAAAGGCCTGAACAGCCAGGCCAGAAATAGAATTGGACAATCTAAATTAAACACAGCCAACAGCTTGAGCAACTAGACCTGATGGGAATTCGGACAGGCAAAGTTTAAACACACAGAGGCATGCAAGGGCTACTCTGGACTTGTTCTGAGAGCTGAGACTGGAGGTGCTCGACCCTGACCAAATAAGGACATTGTTATATATATTTTGCAATATCAACCAGATTCACTGGCACCTCAGTTACCATATTTGGAAAGGGCTATGTGTACTTAGTGCACCTGAGGACATCTAGGGTGTTACTGGCATCTTCCTCACATGGAATAGGGAACCCCACTGGATGCCGCGACCCTACCCAGTAGCCATAGAACCTTCCACAAGGATGGAAAAGAGACACCTGGAGGTCATTCCCAACAAAGACTTGAACACCTAGAGACAGTGATGATGGAACCTCTTCCGTGCAAGTCCAATCTTCGCAACAAAGACCCTGAGTTCAGAGGCAAGTTCATCAGAATTGGTGGAGTTCAGCAAAGACAAAGAGTTGTACTCAGTGGAGCAGCCTGACCATGTTCAACTGCATGGGTAGTAGCAAAGTCTCAGATAGACAGTGTTATTTTAATGGAGTTTTGATACTGTGCTTCTTTAATAAAATTGAATTAATAGAATTGCAAATGACTCTCAACTTTTGTTCATCTCATGATTTACAGAATCTGGGTAATCGAGTTTTAGTATCAACTGGTCGAAGTGCCTAATGTTCTAGACAACAAAATAAACTGAGGGCTAACTAGTGAGGAATATAAAACTGACAATAAGAGCTTATTTAAATATATAAAAAGAAGAGAGGGGTCAAAGTGAACATAAGCACATTAGAAAATGAATCTGGGGAGCTTGTTATGGAGAACAAGGAAATGGTAGGAGTTAGGTATTTTGCATCAGTCTTTATGGTGAAAGATATTTTGAATATTCCATCAGTACTAAAGAATACAGGAGAGAAATTAAATACCATTGCATCACTGGAGAAGTGGCATCAAACAAACTAATGCGACTAAAGTAATGTAATGTAATGCAGTTTGGAAGGTATAATACAGATAGGAAATATACAGTAAATGGCAGAAGAGTATTGACAGGCAAAAGGATCTGGGTGTACAGGCACACATCACTGAAAGTGGCAATGCAGATGGAGAAGTTAGTCAAGAAGGCATACGGCATGCTTGCCTTCATCGGCCAGGGCATTGAATTTAAAAATTGGCAAGTCATGTTGCAGCTTTATAGAACCTTAGTTAGGCCACACTTGGAATATAGTGTTCAATTCTGGTCACCACACTACCAGAAGGATGTGGAGCCTTTGGAGAGGATACAGAAAAGATTTACCAGCATATTGCCTGGTATGAAGGGCATTAGCTATGAGGAGAGGTTGGAGAAACTTGGTTTGTTCTCACTGGAACGACAGAGGTTGAGGGGCAACCTGATAGAAGTCTACAAGATGATGAGGGGCACGGACAGAGTGATAGTCAGAAGCTTTTTCCCAGGGTGGAAGAGTCAATTACTAGGGGACACAGGTTTAAGGGGCAAGGTTTAAAGGAGATGTATGAGGCAGATTTTTTACACAGAGAGTAGTAGGTGCCTGGAACTCGTTGCAGGGGTAGGTAGTGGAAGCGGGAACGGTAGTGACTTTTAAGGGGTGTCTTGACAAATACATGACTGAGATAGGAACAGAGGGATATGGTCCATGAAAGGGTAGGGGGTTTTAGTTAAGTCGAGCAGCATGGTTGGTGCAGGCTTGGAGGGCCAAAGGACCTGTTCCTGTGCTGTTATTTTCTTTGTTCTTCAAAGGCAGGTAAGTCCCCTGGCCCTCCCTGATGGCTTGCATTGGAGGATCCTAAAAGAAGTAGCTACAGAGATAGTGAATGCATTGGTTGTAATTTTCCAAAAATCCTTGGATTTTGGAGAAGTCCTGATGTATTGGAAAACTGCCAATGTGACACCCCTATTCAAAATGTGTGGAAGGCAAAAAGCTCCTATAGACTGATTGGCCTGTTATCGGACAACAAATTTTATGAAATTGGGCGCACAAAATGGAAGCAAACTAAAGCTATCCTCAGAGGGAGGACTGGTGTTGTGGAACAAGGGAGAAATTGTGTATGACAACGTGAGACACAAAATCGTGCCTGTTCTGATCGATATCTCAGGGATCCAGGTGCCAGGATACTGTTCAGAACAGACACGAGATATGCACCAAATGCTGGGCAGAGAAACTACAAAGCGCGCTATCGATGCAACGGGAGCAACACACTACAGAGACAACACACACACACACACACAGAAGCAAAACGGGTATAGTCAATGACATCCTCACAGGGATAAACACCGCATCCAGCGTGGTTAACTCAATTGACATCCAGAGCCTTAATAATAAGATAGAACAGTTAAAGGGAGTGATGAAAGATATCCTGCAACGGTCACTAGCCCAACAAGACAAGCAGGCTCTTTTAGGAGAGAGGGGTGCCCATACTCAACTAGAAGGAGTCACAATATTAGAAACACACGCCCGTACCATTAACCGCCTTATAGATAGAGAGAGAGAAAACACTGCCCGGATACAACAGGGCAGTGCCATGTGTACAGTCAGTGGATGATAGGTCAATCGAGGCATAATTTGGACCAGGTACATGGGGGAGGTGCCCGATTGGATTGGCAGCACCCGGCTAGCACAACTCGCAGATCAGAAGGGGGCGCTGGATAGCCGAACCTTGAAAGGAATGACACAGGTATATCCAGTGATCCCCGACTGCGAGGTTAGCGAGAGTACGGGAGTAGGGATGGTCCTATTGATTCCAATAGTTACACCAGACTCGGGACCATTCCCTATCTTCCAGATTGAAAACATCGGTGTTGTTAGAGGCAATACCTCCCTCCGCTACCATATAACCAAAGTAACCGAAGTAACCGAAGGCACGGCCATCTCAAGGCATGGTGTGACGTTCAGTACCTCCCTCTTGGGATGCAAAGGGGAGAGATAACCATCTGCCCTCACCCACTGAGGCAAGGAGAGGCAGCGGAATGCGGGTTTAACAAAACACAGGGCTGTACCCTAGAAATTACACCCACCGATCCACACTTTGCCCGGGCAGGATATGGAGGACGAGGCAGGTATTGTGTAGCCACAACAAGAACATCCTTCGTATACAACGGGCTGGCATGCCCGATCCCCAGCCCAAACTTCTGCTTCACTCCTCGCCGACCGGTCACTATTGGCCAGGTCCACATCAATAACAACCGAAGTAGACAGACCCTGACACTTAATGCCACGGACCCATTGAGAGACGACCTCAAATATCACCGAGAGCCAGAACAGGCTCCAATCCCACACTTAGCAGAAGTACTGAGAGAGCTCCGTCTCAAAGTGGGACACTCTGTTCGATTATACCACCAGCTACAATCACATATCAAAACCCTAGAGCATGACACAGAGTCAGCCTTGCAGAGCCAGACGTGGGTTCAGAGGGTGTGGGACTGGGGTCTAAGTGTAGACATTCACCACTGGATCTGGATAATCTCGCACATACTGGTTGCCATCCAACTCATACTGGCAATATCCTGGGGGGTCATAATGTGCTATACATACCGCCAGCGCAAGAAAACCAAAACTAGGAGGGAACTAATTAGAATGATTGGCAATGTGGGACAATTAACAAATCGGGAAGACTTCTCCCGCATACACCTAATTTGACAAACCCGGGGCTCCCCTAAACTGTACGACTGCAGCGTGCAAATGCAGGGAGCACCAGACATAAAACTTGTTAAGAAAATCGGTCTGAGGGAGGCGGAACAAGCCTGCTCCTGATCGACAGGGGGGAACTGTTATCGGACAACAAATTTTATGAAATTGGGCACACAAGATGGAAGCAAACTAAAGCTATCCTCAGAGCCCTCCACTAAAATCACAAAGTAACAGACACCGATCAGTAGGCAAGAGCATGCTTTTAGAATGCAAATGAGGGCTAGCACATAAGGGAAATTGGACAGGATGGCACCTACAGGAACTAAATTAAAGAACACACCCCCACCCCATCAAAATCAGCACTTCTAAACCAGTCAAACAACCCATGGAGACATCTAAAATTAACACAGTTAAGGAAGCGTCCCTGGCCCCTCAAGATCAATAACACACCTATGGTTCAAACCCCAGAGATTCTAGACCATTGATAACCAACCAGACAAAAACGATTAACACACGCTTAAAACAATTGCTCCAACACTCGAAAACATCGAAACAGGATGGCTGAAGTCAAATAAGGTAAATAAAGGATTAGCATTTGAAACGTGAAGTTCAGGTATAACTGTAGCCCCTTGTGGGGGAGTCTTTAGAGCACTTTCGGGACAGTCCGATTGTACGTCCTGACTGTGCTTCTCCGTTGACGTAAAAAGAAAATAAAGCTGTGCTGTTATTGAATTTCACCCTGAGTCCGTAGTGGTCGTTTCGCCCACTCGCGCTAACAGGCCTAACATTTGAATGTTGGAAAATGTTGAAACAATATTAAGGACATAACTGCAGCCAATTTGGAAAATCATAATCTAATCAAGTAGAGTCAACATGACTTCATGAAAGGGAAATTGTATCTGACTAATTAGAATCACAGAGGTTTACAGACCATTCGGCCCAACTTGTCCATGCCTCCTTTGTTTTTAAACCCCTAAGCTACTCACAATTCCCTGCATTTGGCCATTATCCCCCTATACCCATCTTACCCATGTAACTGTCTAAATGCTTTTTAAAAGGCAAATTTGTATCCACATCTACTACCACCTTTGGTAGCTTGTTCCACACACTGACCACTGTGTGTGTGGAAAAATTGCCCTGCTGGACATTTGGGTATCTCTTCCCTCTCACCTTAAACCTATGCCCTCTAGTTTCAGACTCCCCTACCTTTGGGAAAAGAAATTCGGTATGTAGCTGATCTATGCCCCTCATTATTTTGTAGACCTCTGAAAGATCAGCCCTTAGCCTCCTACGCTCCAGAGAAAAAAGTCCCAGTACATCCAGCCTCTCCTTATAACTCAAACCATCAAGTCCGGTAGCATCCTAATAAATCTTTTCTACACTCTTTCTAGTCTAATAATATCCTTTCTATAATAGAGTGACCAGAACTGTACAGAGTATTCCAAGTGTGGCCTTACCAACGTCTTGTACGACTTCAACAAGACACCCCAACTCGTGTATTCAATGTTCTGGCCAATGAAACCAAGCATGCTGAATGCCTTCTTCAACCTGTGTCACCACTTTCAAGGAGTTGTTCCTTTGTTTAAGAAGGGTAGCAAGAATAATCCAGGTAATTACAGGCTGATGAACCTTACATCAGTGGTAGGGAAATTATTGGAGAGGATTCTTCGAGACAGGGTTTATTCCCACTTGGAAATAAGTGAACGTATTAGTGAGAGGCAACACAGTTTTGTGAAGGAGAGCTCACGTCTCACTAACTTGATCGAATTTTTCGAGGAAGTGACAAAGATGATTGATGAGGGTAGGGCAGTGGATGTTGTCTACATGAACTTCAGTAAGGCCTTTGACAAAATCTCTCATGGCAGACTGGTGCAGAAGGTGAGGTCGCACAGGATCAGAGGTGAGCTGGCAAGGTGGATACAAAACTGGCTCGGTCAAAGAAAACAGAGAGTAGCAATGGAAGGGTGCGTTTCTGAATGGAGGGCTGTGACAAATGGCATTCCTCAGGGATCAGTGCTGTAATATATATAAATGATTTTGAGGAAAATGTAACTGGTTTGATTAGTAAGTTTGCGGACGACACAAAGGTTGGCGGATTTGCGGATAGCGATGAGGACCATCACAGGATACAGATTAGTTAGAGACTTGGGCAGAGAAATGGCAGATGGAGTTTAATCTGGACAAATGTGAGGTAATGCATTTTGGCAGGTCTAATACAAATAGGAAATATACAGTAAATGGCCGAACCCTTAGGAGTATTGATAGGCAAAGGGATCTGGGTGTACAGGTACACATGTCACTGAAAGTGTAATGCAACCGTATGCCAAAAAGGCATACAGCGTGCTTGCCTTCATTGGCTGGGGCATTGAGTTTAAAAATTGGTGTAAAGTAGCAGCTTTATAGAACCTTAGTTAGGCCGCACTTAGAATATAGTGTTCAATTCTAGTCACCACACTACCAGAAGGATGTGGAGGCTTTGGAGAGGGTGCAGTAAAGATTTACCAAGATGTTGCCTAGTATGGAGGGCATTAGCTATGAGGAGAGGTTGGAGAAACTTGGTTTGTTCTCACTGAAACGAAGGTTGAGGGGTGACCTGATAGAAGTCTACAAGGTTATGAGAGGCGTGGATGGAATGGATAGTCAGAAGCTTTTTCCCCATGGTGGAAGAGTCAATTACTAGAGGGCACAGGTATAAAGTGCGAGGGACAAGGTTTAAAGGAGATATACAAGGCAGATTTTTTTTTTTTTTACACAGATGGTGGTGGGTGCCTGGAACTCGTTGCCAGGGAGGTGTTGGAAGTGGATACGGTAGTGACTTTTAAGGGGCATCTGGACAAATACATGAATAGGATGAGATGAGAGAGATATGGTTCCCGGAAGGGTAGGGGGTTTTACTTAAGTCAGGCAGCATGGTCAGTGCAGGCTTGGAGGACCGAGGGGCCTGTTCCTGCATAGTAATTTTCTTTGTTCTTTATTTTTTGATCGCTTTGCTCTGTAACTCTCCACTGTTGTGAAGCAGCAGTGCTAACCACTGTGCTACCGTGCTGCCCAGATATTGGCTACGCCCCTCATTATTTTATAGACCACTATAAGATCCCCCTCAGCCTCCTACGCTCCAGAGAAAAAAGTCCCAGTCTATCCAGCCTCTTCTCATAAATCAAACCAACAAGTCCCGGTAGCATCCTAGCAAACCTTTTCTGCACTCTTTCTAGTCTAATAATGCCCTTTCTATAATAGGGTGACCAGAACTGTACGCAGTATTCCAACGTCTTGTACAACTTCAGCAAGACATCTCAACTCCTGTATTCAATGTTCTGACCAATGAAACCAAGGATGCTGAATGCCTTCTTCGCCACTCTGTCCACCTGTAACTCCACTTTCAAGGAGCTATGAACATGTACCCCATGATCTCTTTGTTCTGTAACTCTCCCAATGCCCTACCACTAACTGAGTAAGTCCTGCCCTGGTTCAATCTACCAAAATGCATCACCTCGCATTTATCTAAATGAAATGTGTAGGTTAGGTGGATTAACCATGGTAAATGCATGGGGATACAGGAATAGAGTTGGAGGGGGGTTGCACAGGATTAACAATGGTAAATGCACGGGGACATGGGAATAGAGTTGGGGGGGGGGTGCGCATAGGTAAAATGCAATGTCGGAAAGTCGGTGCAGACTCGATGGCCCAGATAGTCTCCTTCTGTACTTTAGGGATTCTATGGATATTACCCCTCCCTCAGAAAAAAGAGAATTAGGTAAATCACAAGTTGCAAAAATGTGACGTACAATGCAAACATAGACATGTTCTCTATCGTAATGTTGCTCATGATGTGCATCAACAATGCCTAGAAACATATTACCCATGAAAGCCCCTGCAAAGTCCACATGAAGTCAAGACCACAGATGATCAGGCCACTCCCACAAATGCAGAGGTGTTGGCAGCAGAATCTTTTAGTTAGTCCAACACTCAGAACAGGATTTCACTCTGTTTGTCAAATCATGATCCATATTAGGCAACTAAACATATAACCTAGCTAACTTTTTATTTCGGGAGACACTTGGGTGAGCTGCATGAATTTCATCCAAAACTTGTGAATGACCAGGGGCTGGATGACCACTCCAGGCTCTCGAAAGTTACAAACATCTTGCACACTCAGCTCATCTTTCCACTTTATATATGGTCTCAATTCATCATCCCCTATAACCGTAGGCTATGCCTGCATAAAGAATCTCTTCACCTGGGATACAGCAGTGTGCTAGTCTGTCCACTGCCTTTCTGTTTAGCATTCACTAGAGAATGCAAAAGTTTCTCATAAAGTTGTCTCGAAGAAAAAATATCTTGGTTGGCAAGTTTGGTAAAGGAAGATGACTTAACATGTCTGCATTTGCATTGTCTTTCTCTGCCCAACACACTATGTTATACTGGTAGGTTTACAATGTGAGAACCAGTGATGTATCCTCACTGAGACCATGGGAGGAATGCACTTAGATTCATTGAAAAAAATGTGGTTGTACATCAGTAAATGAACGGCCATAAAGTTAATGATGAAACCTTGTCTAACCGTGAATATTCCTTCTCAGCCATTGTCAGCTTATGTGGTGCAAAACCAATGGGTTTTTCTAATCTGTCCTTCATCACATGAAAAAGAGTACTGCCCAAGTGCTATACGGTGAGGCATCATATTAGAGAATGAGTTCTCTCTCTTGATCAAAATGAAACAGCAGATTAGCTGATTGTAGCAGCGCTTTCACATACCTGAAAGCTTTCCATTGTGCTGGCCCCCACTTCGATTTTGTTTCTTTATGAAGTAGTAGATACAGTGGCACCAATACTGTTGAAAAGTCTGACAAAAACTTCCTGTAGTATTTTATCATGCCCAGAAATGATCTAAGCTCAAACAAACTTCTGGGGTTTGGAGCTTCTTTTATTGAGTTTTTTGAAGAGGTGACAAAGAAAATTGATGAGGAAAGGGCTGTGGATGTATTTTATATGGACTTTAGTAAGGTGTTTGATAAGGTCCCTCATGGCAGACTGGCACAAAACCTAAAATTACATGGGATTTGGGATGGACTGGCCAAATGGACACAGAACTTCCTTGGTTATAAAAGACAGAGTTAATTGTAGCAGATATAAATCATCTGAAGAAAAATGTGGGTGATCTGATTAGCAAGTTTGTGGATGACATGAAGATCGCTGGAATTGCTGATGGTGCCAAGGATTGTCAGATGATTCAACAGGATATAGATAGATTGGAGACTTGGACACAGAAATGGCAGATGGCATTTAATCCGGACATGGATGCATTTTGGAGGATCCAGTTTAGGTATGAAATACACTGCAAATGGCAGAATCCTTAGGAACATTAACATACAGAGGAATCTGGGTGTGAAGGTCCACAGTTCTCTCTACGTGGCAACACAGGTGGCCAAAGAGATTAAGAAGGCATATGGTATGCTTGCCTTCATCAGCCTGGCACTGAGAACAGGAGTTGGGAAATCATGTTACAACTATATAAAACCTTGGTTAGGCCACATTTGGAGTATTGCATGCAGTTCTGGTCACCACATTATCAGATGGACGTGGAAGCTTTGGAGAGAGTGAAATGGAGGTTCATCAGGGTGCTCCCTGGTCTTGACAGTGTTGGCTCTGAGTAGGGGTTGAATGAACTAGGATTGTTTTCACTTTTGTAGACTACCTGATGAAAGTCTATAAAATTATGAGAGGCATAGACAGGGTGGATAGTCAGAGGCTTTTTCCAAGGATGAAAGTGTCAATTACAAGGAGGCACAGATTCAAGGTGAGAGGGAGAAAGTTTAAGGCACATGCCCAGGGGAAGTTTTTCACGCAGAGTGGTGAGTGCCTGGAACATACTGCCAGAGGTGGTGATGGAAACAGGCACATTTAAGAGGCAACTAAGATGGGTATGTAATTAGGGAGGGAATAGAAGGATATGGTCCAAGTAAGGACAGAAGAGTTTTTCCTAGTTTATAAAGAGAACAAAGAAAATCACAGCACAGGAACAGGCCCTTTGGCCCTCCAAACCTGTACCAACAATGCTGCCCGACTTAACTCAAACACCCTATCCTTCCAGGGCCCTTCATCCCCATCCTATTCAAGTATTTGTCAAGATGCCCTTTAGAGTCACTATTGTATCTGCTTCCTCCCCTGGCAGCAAGTTCCAAGCACCCAGCACTCTCTGTGCAAAAAACTTGCCTCGTACTTCTCCTTTATATATTGCCCCTCGCGCTTTAAACCTGTGCCCCATAGTAATTGACTCTTTAGTTAGGGCATCATGATCAGCACAGGCTTGGAGGGCTGAAGGGCCTGTTCCTGTGCTGATCTTTGTACTTCTGATTTAGTCTTCCCCCAGGGACAAACCCTGTACTGTGACTTTGTGACCCAAATATTCCACATTCTGTTCCTTCTACATTTCAGGCACAGCAGCGTCTCTCAAACACTTCGAATCATAGAAGAATAATCACAGAATCCCTACAGTGCAGAAGGAGGCCATTTGGCCCATTGAGCCTGCACTGACAACAGTCCTACACAGGCCCTATCCCCATAATTAAACGTATTTACGCTGCCAGTCCCCCTGACACAAGTTTTGAAAACATTTTGCCTCCTGCAAGGATTGAAACAGATTTTCCACTCACAGCAACAGGTAAGCATCCATCTTGGAGGCCCAATTAATGATAAGTTTGAAATCTACACATATGTGCACAATACGATTACTTTTAAGAACAGGAATGGTTGGAGCTGTACAACAAGAATTGAATGAAGTCAATGATTCCAAGTCTCTTCAATTTCATAAGAACATAAGAAATAGGAGCAGGAGTAGGCCGTCTAGCCCTTCGAGCCTGCCCCGCCATTCAATAAGATCATGGCTGATCTGTCGTGGCTCAGTTCCACTTTCCCGCCCTCTCCCCATAACCCTTAATCCCCTCTCTTATCAAGAACCCATCAACCCGCTTCTTAAAAATATTTAGCGAGGCAGCCTCCACCACTTCAATGGGCAGAGAATTCCAGAGATTCACCACCCTTTGAGTGGTGAATCAACTCCGTTCTAAACCGCCTCCCCTTTATCTTGAGGCTGTGCCCCCTAGTCCTACTGTCTTTTTTCAGCGGGAAGAGTCTCTCCACCTCTATCCTATTCATCCCATTCATCATCTTATACGTCTCAACGAGATCTCCCCTCATTCTTCTAAACTCTAACGAGTACAAGCCTAGTTTATTCTGCCGCTTTGCCTTTCACATCATAGGGTGCTGTCCTGGGATTGAAAAAGCCTGAAAATCTACAAGCGACTTAACTGTAGTGGCAAACAATATACCCAGTACATCTTTGAAAATCTCAGAATATTTCTGAATGACATTCTGGATGTGCATTATCTCACTCAAGTTAAATGGAATTTTACGAAGCCAGTCACTCCTGAAGTAGGGCAAATCATAAAGATGGGTACCTGACACATAAAATGGCTGCCTGGCAGATAAAAAGGTTACCTGGGAGAGAGACATTAAGGAGGCACTGACTTTTAGCGCAGACAGCTACTTGAAATTAAAACATGCAGGAATCAGATACTCTTGGAAGCCAGTAAAGAGCCTGAGGCATTTTAAAGATAAGGATAGGCCTAGGACAATAAGGACTGATGAAGAGATTAGCCATAAATGGGAATGAGAATACATGAATGCAGGAAAACCAATTATTCTATGTACAGACCAAAACAAAGTCATTGACAATCACTGAAGGAGGAATGTAATCATTCTATGAAACAATGCGATGTTAAAAGCCAATGTCTGTATATGTCTAGCTGTAATGATGTGTTAAACTATCGATCCTGCTCTATTATAACGATGTGTTAAATGGCTAATGTCTAGACTATTCTTTGTCTGAAAAGTATAAAAATGAACCACTCCTATTGTATTATTGAGAAGGTAGTTGCCAAGTACTGCGGAGCACCAGTGCTTTCTCCCCGAAGCTTCATGTCCGAAATAAAGCCGTACTTTTGAACCTCCAGTCTGACTCTGGTGGTAATTTCCCACAACAATTGGCGTAGTCGGCTAGGATCCTATTACTGGTAAGTTTTGATCGATTGGCCGCGATCGGAAAGCTGGGATAGAGATCACTGAATCTGTGGGAGTCAGACAAGGTCAAGAATACAGTTTGAAAAGGGTTAAACTTAAGGGGTATTTGTAATAATAAGTATTGTTGTATACGGTATAGTGATAAGTGCTAACTTCTCATAGTGACAATTTCCCACAACATTCCCTAGTAGACTAGGCCCTTTCTCTTTCATGATCAAGAGCCATGCTTTTGTTTCTAGGATGTTGTATGTAATGTCTGCTTCTAATGCCCCAAGCTATAACAGAGCCTCTCTGGTGTACATTCGGAGTTGGATCTCCGCCTAAGTAAAAGCTAGAGCCTGCTTATAACACTAAGTCTTCCTACAAGTCTCCTCACTAATTACAGATGAAGAGGCTCCTGTGTCCACCTCCATCTGATTTGTTTTCCAACAACCTCCACTGCAGCTCCCGCATCCTCAATCACATAAAATGTATTGTCTGCATTACCCTGTCTGCATTGGGCTTTCCAGGTGATGTGTAGCTGACTGAGGCTTTTTCAAATTTGAACTTCCCTGCTCAGCCTTTGACTTGTTCTTTGCACTGCTGCATTTCTCAGATGAATGATCTTTTTTGTTGCACCAGTAACAAACAACATCCATAAATTTGCAATGATTTGCATAGTGTGTCCCTCCAAGCCTGTAACATTCTATTGCCTTCACCCTTTTGCTTGCAGCCTCTTTCTTGACTTAGTGCACTGCACCCGCCTGCACACTGTCATTGGCGTTTTAAATATCTTTTGCATTGCTGACAGTCATTTCCATGTCCTGAGAAATTTCTAGAGCCTTCTTGAAAGTCAATGCGGTTTCTCCCAACAAACAATGCCGAATGCTATCCTCATTAATGCAACAGACTAGTCAGTCCCAGAGCATATCCTACAACAGTATTCCAAACTCACAATGATCAGAGATCTGGCATAGTTCATCAAAGTTAGCTGCAGACTGTCCTGTCTTCCAAAAATGACTGTGTGATTTGAACCACTGGACAATCACTTAGCACTTAGAATTGTGGTGTTTCTGAATGAGTGCAACTAAATCCATAAATGAAATGACCCTCCCCTGGTTTCCATGGTGTTGCGAAATGCTTCACTAGCTTGTAAGTCTCAGGAGAAATCAGGGCTCTTTAGCCTCATCAGTAATTCCATTTGCCAAGAAAAAGTGTTCCAACCTTTCCACATATTCAGTAGTCCCCATTCTCTTCCACAAAACTGACTGATAGCCCCAAACATAGCAATGGAACTTCTTCACTCAAAGGGTGGTGAATCTCTGGAATTCTCTGCCCGTTGAAGTGGTGGAGGCTGCCTCGCTAAATATTTTTAAGACGCGGGTTGATGGGTTTTTGATAAGAGAGGGGATTAAGGGTTATGGGGAGAGGGCGGGAAGTGGAACTGAGCAGCGACAGATCAGCCATGATCTTATTGAATGGCGGGGCAGGCTCGAAGGGCTAGATGGCCTACTCCTGCTCCTATTTCTTATGTTCTAATGGTGCAGCTAACCTGTTTTTCATCAGTAAATCCATAAGCCCACTGATCAGAGCCCTTGACTGCTACTTACATTGCAAACTAGCTAGTCACTGTGCAGATCTTTGTAGTGCCTCAAATTGTTATTTTCCTTCTTTTTTGTTGTTTTCTCCTCATCAAAAAGGCATGGTAACTTGAATAGCTGAACATGCTGTGATATTCCTATTTCTTTACTTACAGAAACATCAAAATGCTGCACAGCATGAAGTCAGAACTGGAGGCAACTAGTTACACAGGTCCCTCGTGATAAGACTAGACCCATGAAAGCCCATGCTACTGATGTCATCACTCGCACATGCTCATACTTGCTAAAGACATCAGTATGTACATTCAAATATAATACTCTGTAACATAGGCTTATGGATATCGTGGCTTGTTACACAGTTGTTGATATCAAGCAAAAAAGTTTCACCAATTATCACCTTGGCTGATTTTCATCACATCAGATAATAATTTGGGCCATGGTGTTGAACATCATTGGTGCGGCTCAGGAGTCCTACTTTGGCATGGCAGTCTCTGCTGCATTTGCTGCAGAGGAAGACAGTGAGCTGAGAAGGTTCAGAATTCTCCTGTCTCTTTTTTCCAGGCCCTCATCTCAACCAGCTGAGCTTTGCATTTCTGTTAAGCTCTTCCAGCACCTTCTCCATACACTCAACTTTTAAAGGTTATGGTCATTACTAACAGTCTTGTGGCTGTCAGCATCAATGTCTACCAACTTCATAGCTCACCAGCAGACATACTTGTAGTGGAGATATGGATGCCAAGCAAGTCAGATACCAGTGACTAGCTGATAGTGTAGATGATCTTTGGGCGCACGGCTGTCATCCACCTGGTGAATTTGGCCAAGCCAGCGACATTTGTTGATGTGTTAATGGAATTAGCATGCTCCAGGATCTCTGAGGTGGTGACCCTGCCCTACCAAGAGATGCTGTGCATACTTCAGAGACAGTGAAGTACAAACCATTCAGCCTTTTCTCCTGCCTAGGGGTTTCCTGACTATAGGGGAATGCACTGAGGATGCAGGTTTGGTTGACTTTCAGTTTTGTGCTCTGAAGTCAGGTTTCTGTAAGAGAAATGCCACAACAAAGGAGAATACTACATATTCTCTGGTCTCACCAAAGGCATTTGACCAAACGAGCAGTGACATTTTATTTAAGTGCTTGAGAAAATCAGCTTCCCTCTGAAGCTACTTAGTGTGATCCTCTTCACATGACAAACTGATGGACAAGGTTAGCAATCACATGGCAACATGAGAGACCCCTAATATTTCTAGTAGGGTTGTGTTCAGGTTCCAACACTCCTTTGCATATTCTTCTCTTTGCTGTTGTCATACATCTTCAGCTCATCAACACAGCATGCCTACTTACATAACAGAAGTGATGGAATATTGCTCAGATTTGCCGCACAAAAGGTTGTTACAGGAGGTTAGGGGGCATGGAGTTGGGGGTAGGGTGTTAGCGTGGATAGGGGATTGGCTGTCAAACAGGAGGCAGAGAGTGGGGGTCAATGGGTGCTATTCGGATTGGCGGTTGGTGACTAGTGGAGTGCCCCAGGGGTCGGTGCTGGGGCCTCAGCTATTTACCATTTATATAGATGATCTGGAGGAGGGAACCGAGTGTATGGTGTCGAAATTTGCTGATGACACCAAGATTGGTGGAACAGCAAATTGTGCGGAGGGTGTGGAAAGTCTGCAGAGGGATCTAGATAGGCTGGGCGAATGGGCCAGGAACTGGCAAATGGAATTTAAATGTTGGCAAGTGTGAAGTTGTCCACTTTAGAACATAGAACATAATAGCGCAGAACAGGCCCTTCGGCCCACGATGTTGCGCCGGCCAGTTAAAAAACAATGACCCTCTAACCTAAACCAATCCCTTTTCATCCATAAACCTATCCATGGATCTCTTAAACGCCCCCAAACTAGGCGCATTTACAACTGCAGCAGGCAGGGCATTCCAATCCCTCACCACCCTCTGGGTAAAGAACTTACCCCTGACATCCGTCCTATAACTACCCCCCCTTAATTTAAAGCCATGCCCCCTCGTGCTAGCTTTCTCCAACCGAGGAAAAAGGCTATCACTATCCAGCCTATCTAAACCTCTAATCATCTTATATGTTTCAATAAGATCCCCTCTTAGCCGCCTTCTTCCCAACGAAAACAACCCCAAATCCCTCAGTCTCTCCTCATAGGACCTCCCCTCCATACCAGGCAACATCCTGGTAAACCTCCTCTGCACCCTCTCCAAAGCCTCCACATCCTTCCTATAATGTGGGGACCAGAACTGCACACAATACTCCAAGTGCAGCCGTACCAGAATTGTGTACAGTTGCAACACGACGCTGCGACTCCTAAATTCAATCCCCCTACCAATAAACGCCAAGACACCGTACGCCTTCTTAACAACCTTATCTACTTGATTCCCTACTTTCAGGGATCTATGTACACATACACCTAGATCCCTCTGTTCATCCACACTATTCAGAGTCCTCCCATTAGCCCTATACTCAACACATCTGTTATTCCTACCAAAGTGAATTACCTCACACTTCTCCACATTAAACTCCATCCGCCACCTCTCGGCCCAGCTCTGCAACCTGTCTAAGTCACCCTGCAAACTACGACACCCTTCCTCACAATCTACCACACCTCCGACTTTGATGTCATCAGCAAATTTCCTAATCCACCCAACTATACCCTCATCCATATCATTAATAAAAATTACAAACAGCAGTGGCCCCAAAACAGATCCCTGAGGCACACCACTCGTAACTGAACTCCATGACGAATATTTACCATCAACCACCACCCTGTCTCCTATCTGCTAGCTAATTCCTGATACAATTTCCTAGATTACCCTCAATCCCATACATCTGCATTTTCTGCAGAAGCCTACCATGGTGAACCTTATCAAACGCCTTACTAAAATCCATATATACCACGTCAACTGCCTTTCCCCCATCCACCTCTTTGGTCACTTTCTCAAAAAGCAAATTATTACCAAAAAGCAAATAATTACCATTATTCCTACTTTGGTAGGAATAATGGTAGGAAGGACTATTACTTACGGGGCAAAAAACTGCAGCATGCTACGGTGCAGAGGGACCTCGGGGTCCTTGTGCATGAGTCGCAAAAACCCAGCCTGCAGGTGCAGCAGGTGATCAGGAAGGCGATTGGGATGCCAGCCTTCATAGCGAGGGGGATTGAATATAAAAGTAGGGAGGTCTTGCTGCAACTGTACAGGGCACTGGTGAGGCCGCAGCTGGAGTACTGTGTGCAGTTTTGGTTGCCGCACTTACGCAAGGATATTTTGGCCTTGGAGGGAGTGCAGAGGAGGTTTACTAGGCTGATACCAGAGTTGAGGGGGTTGAACTATGAGGAGAGGCTGAATAAACTAGGCTTGTACTCGTTAGAGTTTAGAAGAATGAGGGAAGATCCCATTGAGACATATAAGATGATGAATGGGATGGGTAGGGTAGAGGTGAAGAGGCTCTTCCCGCTCAGAAAGGACAGTAGGACTAGAGGGCACAGCCTCAAGATAAGTGGGGGGGCAGTTTAGAATGGAGTTGAGGAGCAACTTCTTCACTCAAAGGGTGGTGAATCTCTGGAATTCTCTGCCCGTTGAAGTGGTGGAGGCTGCCTCGCTAAATATATTTAAGACGCGGGTAGATAGGTTTTTGATAGGCAAGGGGATTAAGGGTTATGGGGAGAAGGCGGGAAAGTGGAACTGAGCCACGACAGATCAGCCATGATCTTATTGAATGGCGGGGCAGGCTCAAAGGGCTAGATGGCCTACTCCTGCTCCTATTTCTTATGTTCTTATGTTCTTATTTGGCCACCTGAAATTCAAGATAAAAGTGCACTGCCCTTGTTACAAGAATTGATGCCAATTAAAACTGATGATGCCACGTTAGCATTCTATACTGAGGAACACCTTCAATTACAAATGGATAGACTATTTCATGCCTGTAAATAGTTTGGTTTGATAAAATGCATTAGAAAGTAAAATGTCATGGTCCAGTACCACCATCTTTCAGCACAGACAATCTGATGCTCAAGGGTGCTGATACCTTCAAATATCTACGCTGTTGATGATTTATATAAATGATTTAGGCTTAAATATAGGAGGATTGATCAGTATGATATTAAAATTGGTAGGGTGACAAATAGTGAGGAGGATAGTCTTAGATTACAGGAGGATATAGATGGGCTGGTCAGATGGGCTGATCCGTGGCAAATGGAATTCAATCCGGATAACTGTGAGGAGATGCACTTGGGCAGGACAAACAAGATAAATCAATATATGATGAACGGCAGGACCTTGGATATACGAAGAATCAGAACGACCTGGGCATGCCTGTATTTTGGTCCCTTAAGCTAGCAGGACATGTGGATAAAGTGGTTAAGAAGACCTATGGTATACTTGCCCTTATTAGTTAAGGTATAGCATTTATGAGCAGGGAGGTTATGCTGAAACTATATAAAACATTGGATAGACTGGATAGACCACAGCTAGAGTATTGTGTGCGGTGCTGGATTCCAAGGGATGTGATGGCAATGGAAAGGGTGCAGAAGAGATTTACAAGAATTTACTGGGCTGGAGAGTTTTAGCTACGAAGAGAGATTGGATAGACTGGGGTTGTTTTCCTTGGAGCAAGGAGACTGAGGGGAGCATGATTGAGATGTACAAAATTATCAGGGGCAAGATATGGGTAAACAGGAAGAAACTTCTCCCGTTGGTGGAGGGATCAATGACCAGGGTATTTAAGGTAAGATTTAGAGGGAATATAAGAAATATCTTTTTCACCCATAAGATGGTGGGAGTTTGGAACTCATTGCTTTAAGAACGGTGGAGGCAAGAACCCTCATAACATTTATGAAGTAATTAGATGTGCAATTGCGATGCCAAGGCATGCAAGGCTATGGAGTAAGTGAAGGAAAATGGAATTACAATAGTTAAATGGTTTGTCTTTGACCTGTGCAGTCAAAATGGACCAAAGGGCCTTTTTCTTTGCTGTAGACCTCCATGACTGTGATATGACTATAATTACCAGCAATCCATCACCTCATGCTGAAAATATCACAAAAGCTATTACGTTCAAGCTGGGTAACAGAGCGTGGAACTAGAATCATATAAAATGTTAATCTGCAAATTAATTTCAACAGTTTTCAGTTAAACAGTCTAAGTAAAATTGCTGCTACTTACGTCTGCCAAATTCCCAGTGTCACTGCAGCCAACCAAAGGAGGCCAACAATAAACAGTTTGGGCAAATAGAAAGTCATAAATTTCTTTTCTCCCTGAATGGGAAATAAAAATATACACAGTTGATTAGACTTGAACAAATACATAACATCAAGTGCTAGTCAGAAAGCCATTAACCTGAGTTATTTCTGGATTGTTTTGCTGCCTTCCAACCCTGTCATCATTTTCCTACACTTCAACTGACTCCCTCCTATGATAACTCTTCTGTCAGAGCATCCTCTGAGACACTACCCTCAAACAGCTTCTAAATTTCGCTCACTGTACTGGTTTCGGAATTAGTACAACAATTCATTGATGCTCCAAACTGATTCCACCCTACCTAAATCACCATTCTTCTTCCTTGGGCCTTTAACTCTGAGCCCCTTCCTATTATGTCCACCGTGGCACAGTGATTAACACAGCACCAGGGACCCAGGTACAATTCTGGCCTCAGATGACTGTGTGGAGTTTGCACATTCTCCCCATGTCTACATGGGTTTCCTCTTGGTGCTCCGGTTTCCTCCCACACTCAAAAGGTGTGCAGGTTAGGTTGGTTGGCCGTGCTAAATTGACCCATAGTGTCAGGGGGATTAGCAGAGTAAACATAAGGGGTTAAGGGCCTGGGTGGAATTGTGATTGGTGCAGATTCGGTGGGCCAAAGGCGTCCTTCTGCATTAGATTCTATGATTCTATTTCCTGTTTACCATTATGCAGTTATGAACTAATTTTTAATGAGATCCATTTAACTAAAACTTTCCAAATACCCTTGCACACACATTGGCTTTGTCGCTTTGGACCTGAGCTCATTAAACAATTTCTACTTTCTCTCTTTCTTTTTAACATTTTTCTATAGAATCCCTACAATGCAGAAGGAGCCCACTCAGCCCATCTGCACTGACTCACTGAAGGAGCATCTTATCCAGGCCCAACCCCTGTCCCATTCCTATAACCCAACACATGGCTAATATATCTAATCTACACATCTGTGGACACTAAGGCCAACTTAGCATGGCCAATTCACCTAACCTGCAGATTTTTTAACTGTGGGAGGAAACCGGAGCACCTGAAGGAAACTGACACAGACAAGAGGTGAACAGGTGGCACAGTGGAAAACAAAACTGCTCCAGGGACCCAAATTCAATTCTGGCCTTGATGATTGTTAGAAATTTTCTGATTTCTGACTAGAGTTTACATGTTCTCCCCGTGATTGCATGGGTATCCTCCAGATGCTCTGGTTTGCTTCCATAGTCCAAAGATGTGCAGGTTAAAGTGGATAAGCCACGCTAAATTGCCTCTTAGTGTTCCAAGGTGTGTAGGTTAGATGGATTAGGCATGGGAAATGTGTAGTGTTATGTGGGTAAGGCAGGTAAGAGGGTCTGCATAAAATATTCTGACAGAGAGTCAGTACAGACCCAAAGGGCTGAATGGTTTCTTCTGCAGTGTGGGGATTCTATGAACATGCAAACTCCACACAGACAGTCAGCTAAGACCAGAATCAAACCGTGGTTCCTGGCACTGTGAGGCAGCAGTGGTCACCTCTGTACTCACTTTAGATGTATCCCTCTTAGATTTTCTATTATCACGTCTCTTTTCAGTTTTGTACTCAGGTACTCGGCCTTCCCAACTGTCTTCCCCAACCCTCCAATACTCCTCCACCTTCCTGTTCTCATGCTATCAAACTAGGCTTGACTCCCTATCAGAGAAGCCTACAGTTTCTGTCTATGCCTTTATTGGCCTCCTCCCACACGCTCCTTGAGGTGCTGGAAAATTAAACAACTCACTGGAGTAGGACGTTCCACAAATATTCCTTCTCTCAATGTTGGGCAGGACATCATTGCAAAACATAAGGCTGTTATTTGCAACAATCCGCAACCAGAAGTGTCAAATGGATGATCTACCTTGTCCTCATTGGAGGTCATCAGCATCACAGATCTCCAGCCAATTCGATTCACTCCGCATGATATCAAGAAATGGTTGAAGGCACTATGTACTGCATAGGCTATGGGCCTGGATAACATTTCAGCATGAACATGATTGAGCTTGATCATGAACTTGATCGAGTTTTTTTGAGGAATTGACGAAGATGATTGATGAAGGTAGGGCAGTGGATGTTGTCTACATGGATTTCAGCAAGGCCTTTGACAAGGTCCCTCATGGCAGACTGGTGCAGGTGAGGTTGCATGGGATCAGTGGTGAGCTGGCAAGGTGGATACAAAACTGACTCGGTCAAAGAAGACAGAGGGTAGCAGTGGAAGGGTGCATTTCTGAATGGAGGGCTGTGACAAGTGGTGTTCACTGTAAGAAGTCTCACAACACCAGGTTAAAGTCCAACCAGTTTATTTGATAGTAATCCCACAAGCTTTCGGAAACGGTGTTCCTTCGTCAGGTGTGTGGAGGAACACCATTTCCAAAAGCTTGTGGGATTACTACCAAATGAACTGGTTGGACTTTAACCTGGTGTTGTGAGACTTCTTACTGTGCTGACCCCAGCCCAACGCCAGCATCTCTACATCACAACTACAAGTGGTGTTCCTCACGGATTAATGCTGGGATCTTTGCTGTTTGTAAAATATATAAATGACTTGGAGGAAAATGTAACTGGGTTGATTAGTAAATTTGCGGACGACACAAAGGTTGGTGGATTTGCGGATAGCAATGAGGACCATCACAGGATACAGCAGGATATAAATCAGTTGAAGACTTGGGCGGAGAAATGGCAGATGGAGTTTCATCCGGACAAATGTGAGGTAATGCATTTTGGAAGGTCTAATACAGATAGGAAATATACAGTAAATGGCAGAACCCTTAGGAGTATTGATAGGCAAAGGGATCTGGGTGTACAGGAACACGGGTCATTGAAAGTGGCAATGCAGGTGGAGAAGAAGGCATACGGCATGCTTGCCTTCATCGGCCAGGGCACTGAGTTTAAAAACTGGTTGCTTCATGTTGATGTTTTATAGAACCTTAGCAAGGCTGCACTTGGAATTGTTGAATTCTGGTCGCCACACTACCAGAAGGATGTGAAATCTTTGGAGAGGGTACAGAAAAGATTTACCAGGATGTATGGAGGTATGGAGGGCATTAGCTGTGAGGAGAGGTTGGAGAAACTTGGTTTATTCTCATTGGAGCGACGGAGGTTGAGGGGAGACCTGATAGAAGTCTACAAGATTATGAGAGGCATGGATAGAGTGGATAGTCAGAAGCTTTTCTCTGGGGTGGAAGAGTCAATCACTAGGGGGCATAGGTTTAAGGTGCAAACGACAAGTTTTAAAAGAGATGTACGAGGCAGATTTTTTACACAGTGGTGGGTGCCTGGAACTCGCTGCCGGAGGAAGTAGTGGAAGCAGATACAGTAGTGACTTTTAAGGGGCATCTCGAAAAGTACATGAATGAGATGGGAATAGAAGGATATGGTCCCTGAAAGCGTAGGGGGTTTTAGTTAAGTCAGGCAGTATGGTTGGTGTAGGCTTGGAGAGTCAAAAGGCCTGTTACTGTGCTGTAATTTTCTTTATTCTTTATTCATTAGTACTGAAAACCTGTGCTCCAGGACTTACCACGCCTCTGGCCAAGCTGTTTCAGTACAGCTACAACACTGGCATCTACCCAGCAATGTGGAAAATTGCCCAGGCCTGACCTGTGCACAAAAACTAGGACAAATCCAATCAGGCAAATTAACAACCCATGAGCTTACTCTTGATCATGGGATGGAATGGGGCATCAACAGTGCTATCAAGTGGTGTTTGCTTAGCAATAACTAGCTCACGGATACTCAGTTTGGGTTTCGCCAGGGCCATTCAACTCCTGAGCTCATTACAGCTTGTTTCAAATATAGACAAAAGAGCTGAACTCCAGAGATGAGGCCATTGATATCCAGGTAGCATTTGACTGAGTGTGGCATCAAGGAGCTCTAGCAAAACTGGAGTCAGTGGAAATCCAAGAGAAAAATCTCTGCTGGTTGGAGTTATACCTAGCGTAAAAAAGATGGTTGTTGTGGTTGAAGTCAGTCATCTCAGCTCCAGGAATTCCTCAGTGTAGTGTCCTAGACCCAACTATTTTCAGCTGCTTCACCAATGACATTGCTTCCATCATAAGATCAGAAGTGGGGATGTCTGCTGATCATTGTACAATGTTCAACACCATTCACAACTCCTCAGACACTGAATTAGACCATGTCAAAAAGCAGTAACACCTGGGCAATATCCAGGCTTGGGCTGATGTTGTAAGTAACATGCACATCACCCAAATGCCAGACAGTGACCATCTCCAACAAGAGAGAATCAAACCATTGCCCCATGACATTCTATGGCATTACCGTTGCTGAATCATTGTGATCAATATCTTAGCAGTTGCCACTGACCAAAAACTGAACTGGACTAGCCATATAAATACTGTGGCTACCAGGGCGAGGGCGGTTAGGGTTAGGGTTAAGGTTGCATGCAACTCACCTCCTGACTCCCAAAGCTTGTCAGGAGTGTGATGGAATACTTTCCACTTGCCTGCATGATTGCAGCTCCAACAATACTTAAGAAGCTTGGCACCATCCAGGACAAAGCATGCAATCTGCTTTACAAGCATTCATTTCCTCCACAAAAGACACACAGTGGCAGCAGTGTGTATGATTTGACAAGATGGACCGCAGAAACTCACCAAGACAACATCTCCAAAAACCATGATCACTATCATTTAGAAAGACCAGGGCAACAGAAACATTGAAATACAACCCAGAAGTGCCTCTCCAGGTTATCCACTGTCCTGACTAATATATCACCGTTCTTCACTGTTGCTGGGTAAAAATTTTGGAATTCCCTCCCCAGCAACATTGTGGGTGTACTTGCACCTCAGGGATTGCAGAAGGAGGCAGCTCACCACCAGCTTTTCAAGAGCAGCGAAGTCCAAATCTCATGAATGGGCACTGTCTCCTTATGAGCAGCAACACCACTTGCTCCACCCCACTCTCTTGTCAATCTTCTCACCCATTACACCTTAAGACGCCAATCTACTTTCTACTCAACTCAGCTCTCCCATTGCTGATCCTGCAGACTCTGGCAGATGAGCTCTCAACTCCCTCTGTGCATCTCCCTCCAGAACATCAGTTCACTTGTGAATAGAATTTTTTTTAGAATTTAGAATCCCTACAGCACAGAAGTAGGCCATTCAGCCTATTAAATCTGCACCAACCCTCCAACAGAGCATCTTATCCAGACCCTACCCCCATAACTTCACGTATTTATGCCGCTAATCCCCCTAACCTACACATCTTGGGGCACTAAGTGGCAATTTAGCATGACCATTTAACCTAACCTGCATATCTTTGGATTGTGGAAGGAAACCAGAGCACCCAGAGGGAACCCTCACAGACACGGGGACAACGTGCAAACTCCACACAGGCAGTTACCCAAGGCTAGAATTGAAGTCAGGTCCCTGGCGCTGCAAGGCAGCAGTGCTAACCACTGCGCCACCCTGCTGCCCTAATAATAATACTAATCAGCGATGATCATATTGAATGGTGGTGCAGGCTCGAAAGGCAAAACGGCCTACTCCTGCACCTATTTTCTGTTCCTATAAGCTGTTGTCATTCATGAATCTATTGTGAATGTCTGTATTGACATCATGGCCTTAATAGAAATCTGGCTGAGCATCATCACACCTTTGCATTTAATCAAGTTTTCCCAGTTAGGTAGCTCTCCACTGCAATTCTTTACAAGCCAAGACTAGCAATGGCAGAGTGGCTCTTATCACCAGATAATAAGGTTTTCCTCCTGTGAGCAACTCATTGTGTTCCATTCCTCACACCTCTTTCCAAACCATCATTTGCTACTGCCCTCCGAAGTACGATAAAAATCAAGATACCTTCTTCCCTCAGCCTCTGCACTGAGTGACTTCTTGTCCGTGGTGATTTCAACCTCCACCTAAACCCATCATGCTCTCTTTCCCATGTTTAGTGCCATCTTATCATCCCAAAATCTCTCCCTCTATGTAAATTCCTCAATTCATTTAAACTCCTAGATCTAGCCATTCTCTTGAACTTGACATCTCTTACGGTCTTATTAGTCCCATTGTATCAACTGCAAATAAGGCCATCACTGATCATTTCCTTTGTATCACTCACCGCCCATATCTCTTCCTACACTCTAGCTCGACTATATCTGTCTCTGGAAGAAACTATTACCCAATTCACTAATAATCACACTCTCAAAATCTTACCTAGCCTCTGTGCGCCACAAGATTTTATCAAACTGATGACCACATCCTTAGCTCTCTCTGCTTTTGTATCATAGTCCTAATAAAACAATCATTTCTTACCCTAACCATTCAACATGGTATGGAGCTCATCTGTACTTCCAGCACCCAAGAACGTAGCATTGATTTCCCCCCTTATTTCTCATCCACATACTGCCCTTTAGTGACCTCATTTAAAAACACAGCATTAGCTTTTACATGTATAAAGAACGAAGAACAGTACAGCATAGGAACAGGCCTTTTGACCCTGCAAGTCTGCGCTGATCGTGCTGTCCTATCTAGACCAACCGCCTGTATCCCTCCATTTCCTGTCTGTTCGTACGTCTATCAGGATAAGTCTTAAATGTCGCTAATGTGTCTGCCTCAACCGCCTCACTTAGCAGTGCATTCCAGGCCCCCACCACACTCTGTGTAAAAAAAAACTTCTCCACACACCTCCACTGAACATTTCCCTCCCCTTACGTTAAACTTGTGCCCCCTTGTAATCATCATTTCTGACCTGGGTAAAAGCTTCTAACTGTTCACTCTATTTATACCCCTCATAATTTTATAAACTACTATCAGGTCATCCCTCAGTCTCTGCCTTTCCAGGGATAACAATCGCAGTTTATTCAATCTCCCCTCATAGCTCCATGCCAGGCAACATCCTGGTAAACCTTAGAATCACAGAAAAACTACAGCACCAACAGGCCCTTCGGCCCACAAGTTGCGCCAATTTTATCTCTACCTACTGGGCTTACCTATAACCCTCAATCCTATTAAGTCCCATGTACTCATCCAGAAGTCTTTTAAAAGACCCTAACGAGTTTGCCTCCACCACCACTGACGGCAGCCGATTCCACAAGCCCACCACCCTCTGAGTGAAAAACTTGCCCCTGACATCTCCTCTGTACCTACTCCCCAGCACCTTAAACCTGTGTCCTCTTGTGGCAGCCATTTCATCCCTGGGGAAAGGCCTCTGAGAGTCCACCTGATCAATACCTCTCATCATCTTATACACCTCTATCAGGTCTCCTCTCATCCTTTGTCTCTCTAAGGAGAAAAGATCAAGCTCTCTCAACCTATCCTCATAAGACATGCCACCCAATCCTTGTAAATCTCCTCTGCACCTTTTCTGTACTCTCTCCAAAGCTTCCACATCCTTCTGGTAGTGTCATAACCAGAATTGGACACAGTATTCCAAATGTGACCTAACCAAATTTTATATAACTAACATAATTTGCCAACTTTTATACTCAATGCCCTATTTGATGAAGGCAAGCATGGCATATGCTTTCTTCACCGCCTTTTCTACCTATGCTGCTACTTTTAAGGATCTGTGGATCTGCGGATCTGCGTACCCAGATCTCGCTCTGTGTCTACGCTCCTGATAGTTTTGCCATTAATTTTATAGCTCCCACCTGAATTGGATCCACCAAAATGTATCACCTCGCATTTGTCTGGATTAAATTCCAGTTGCCATTTCTCCGTCCAATTTTCCAGCCTATCTGTAATCCTGCTATATCAGCTGACAATCTTCATCACTATCCACAACTCCAGCCATCTTAGTGTCATCCGCAAACTTGCTAATCAGACCAGCAACATTTTCTTTCAGGTTATTTGTATATATATTATGAACAGCAGAAGTCCCAGCACTGATCCCTGCAGAACACCACAAGTTACAGACCTCCATTCAGAAAATACTCTTCTATCACTACCCTCTGTCTTCTATGGCCAAGCCAGTTTTGAATCACCCCTGATCCCGTGCGATTTAATCATTTGCGCTCGCCTGCCATGGGACACCTTGTCAAATGCTTTACTGAAGTTCATGTAGACACCTTCTTCATCAATCATTTTTGTCACTTCCTCAAAAAACTCAATTAAATTGGTGAGACATGACCTCTCTCGTACAAAACCATGTTGTGTGTCGCTAATAATGTGGGCTGATGATATTTAATAGCTATACCTTACCACAACTTCTCTCAACTCTTTCAGTGTTGCAAAATAATAAGACTGTTTATCAGACAATCAGTGCCTCATGAGATGTTTCTTCCAATTAAATATTGGAAAGTTTGAAAGCAAGGTTTTTGGTTCCCAACCCAAACTTTGTTCCCTACTTACTGACTCCAGCCCAGTCCCTGTCAACAGTCTGAAATTAGATTTGTTTGCAACCTAGGTGCCACATTTGACCTTGAGTGAGTCTTCAATCTTATTTGAATACCATTATTAAGACAGTCTATTTCTATCTGTTGGTGGCCACACCTTTAGTTGCATAGGCCTTAAAGCTCTAATTCCCTCCCTGCACCTCTCAAACTCGTTTGCCTCCTTTAAAATCTATCACTTTCACCTGATGTTTGCTCATCTAACCCTAATATCAATTTTAGTGGCTAGCTGTCATACATTATTATTGCTATTTATAGTAGTTGGGCCCATAAATCAGAGGGGATCTAAAAAACATTTTTTTCACTCAGAGGGTAGTGGGTATCTGGATGGCACTGCCTAGGAAGGTAATAGAGGTCGGAAACCTGACAACTTTTGTAAAGTGTTTGGATGAGCATTTGAAACATCATAACATTCAAGAATATGGGACAAGTCCTGGAAAATGGGATTAGTGCAACCTTAGTGGTAGTCACTGTCAGTGTAGGCTCAACGGGCCGAAGGGCCTTCTCTGTACTGTACAACTCTATGACTATGACTTGGTGGGGAAAAGTGGGCTAGTGAAGTACAGATGTATTGGGACTATTGGGGCCAGAGAAAGATGACTGAGTGGTAGGGAATGGAAGAAAGAGGTGCTTGGGAAGAGAGGTGTTTGCTTGGTAGGCAACAAATTCTGCAAAGCTCCACTGCAATTCTTTACCTGCACACGAAATCCATGGTAAACACAGAGCCAAAACAGCAACAATGCACACAGAAAGACCGCTTGGAATAGGTCGTCAAGCATTCCTGGAAACCAGCTATTTACAAGAAATGAGAGTGGGAAGAATGGATCTAAAAAAAAGGAAACAGTATAAATGCATCAAACACTTTATATAAACACTGCACTTGAACTTTAAAGCACCATGGCAACATATGCTGCCAAATAAAATGGGTACCTAGCTAGTGAATATGTGGTGTTGGGATTCTACTGTTTTCAAGTACATCAAACAGTTCAAGGAGCATTATTCACTGGGATCCCTTTAGATTCCCAATCTCCTGAAAAGACTGGCTGCACAACACATGTAGTATTTTTTGATCTATCTGTAAGAATGTCTGCAGGTAGTAATTCTTGATCTCACATTGAAAGTTGTACCATTTCTGCATTGCGCTTGCAGGCATGATTGCCTAATTTAAATGAGAGCATATGTCAGGTTTATATATTTTTAAAGCAAGGGAGTTAAGAAGATTGCTCAAATTATTTGATGAATGCCAGTGCAATTTAAAGGAAGAAGAATGGTTTAGTGAACACTTAGGGAAGGCCGAGGCAAATAAATAAACTTCTACTGTAAATAATGCCTCACTCTAAAATAAGTTGTCTCTATTATCTCCCTTGGTCAGCTACTGAATTGAACAAGAAGGGTATTTGATCACAATAGTTGTCAAGACATAAAATAGAAAGTAAAGAGAGATTATATTCAAAGAATGAAAAAGAATTTGCCGAAGATAAAATGGCTAACATAAACCAAGTGAAAAAGTTGTATGTGAACTCAGAATAAGAATAAATCTGTTAAAAACTCAGACCTTCACAAGTATTGATCTGAACTTGAATAAAAGGCAGAAAGGACAGTATGTGTAAAACAACAGCCATTGCTTCATAAGATAACTGGCACAATGAACAAATAACAGCCTTGCTAATATAAAGAGAAAACATTTCAATTTAGAAAACAAAATGTCCCATGCCAAGAAGTGCAACATCTAAAAAGTGCTGACACGTACCATTATAAAGCAGTAACAAAGGCAGTAGAATGGACATCCACTTCTGTTCAATTGCCCAATCTTTCATTGAAAACTTCCTCAAAGAGTGAGCAAACAAGCACTGTGGAAGCAGAAAAAAAAATCTTCGGATACAATAACATTTCAATCAGTCACAAACTGAGGAACAAAATATCACTGTCAGAAAACAAAATTATTCAAGTTTTAATTCTAACACCAATTTTACTCTTCGCCATTCGTCATTTACCAATGGATCTCCTATGGTGTTGTTCACAGTTGACAAGGATGTGTGGAGGGTCTGTATGGTGCAGCAAGTAGACTTCTTAAAAATACTAGGCAAGTTGAGGTGGACAAGTCAGAAGTCAGGTTGCCAAGAAAGCTTCTGCTAAGTGGAGTGTCAGGGTGAGTGACAAGAGTCCAAGCACTCTAGGAAGTTGGTAATCCTGGCAGCAAAAACAGATCAAGCAAGACAACTGTTTTTCTGAAATTAATTGCTGGAAATGGCTGTTCAATGTTGATCATATTGTTATACAGTTATACAGACTAATGAGCAATGCTACTGGAACCTTCTAATTATACAACATTAAAATCACACAGACACAACATTTTGAATGATGAGCTGATGTCCCATGGCATTATAACCTGATAGTCAAGTACTGGAGTACTTTCATTATTTCTGGATATAGAACACAGCAGGGAATAGAGTCCAGGATTTTTAAATTAGGAGGGAAGTGAAGGCATTAGAGAGGGTGCAGAAAAGATTCACGAGAATGGTGTCAGGTATAGGGAACTTAAGTTACGCAAAAGAATGTAAAAGTTGGAACTGTTCTTCTTGGGGAAAAGAAGTTCGAGAGGAACTTTATTTGAGATATTCAAAATTTTGAGAAGTCTGGAGGACCGGATAATCAGGGAGAAACTGTTCCCACTGGTAAAAGGATTGAGAACCAGAAAGTATAGATTTAAGATTAAAAGAATTGGCAAGAGAAGCAATGGTGACATGAAGAAAAACGTTTTAATGCATTTGGAAGTCTAGATACACAACATCCACTGGTCCACCGTATAGTTAGGACTTGGAATGCATTGCCTGAGATTGTAATGGAGGCAGGAGTTTTCAAAAGGGTATTAATTATCAGAAAAGAAAAGAAATGCAAAGCTTCAGGAAAAAGACAGGGGAATGGAACTAGGTGAATTGATCCAAAGGTCACCGCAGACTTGGCTAGGCCTTCCAGAGACTTGGAAGAGCTTCAAAGGATTGGTGGGTAGCTAATGTAACCCCACTTTTTAAAATAGGAGGGATAGAGAAAACGGGGAATTATAGACCAGTTAGCCTGACATTGGTGGTAGGGAAAATGCTGGAGTCAATTATTAAGGACATAATAACTGAATACTTGGAAAACAGTGAAAGGATCAGTCCGAATCACCATGGATTCTCTGAAAAAAACATGTCTGAAAAACACCTGGAAATTTTTGAGGATGTAACTTGTAGAATGGATAAGGGTAAACCAGTGGATGTTGTGTATCAGGCCTTTCAAAAGGCTTTTCACAAGATCTCAGGGTTAGTCAGCAAAATTAAAGCTCATGGTATTGGAGGTAATATATTCAGGTGGATACAGAACTGGTTGGCAGACAGAAAGCAGGGAGTGGGAATAAATGCATCCTTTTCAGAGTGGCAGGCAGTGGCTGGATTCAGTGCTGGGGCCCCAGCTTTTTGCACTATATATTAATGATTTGAACAAAGGAATTGAATGCAGTATCTCCAAATTTGCAGATGACACTAAGCAGTGTGTGCTGTGAGGAGGATGCTAAGAAGTTGCAGAGAAACTTGGACAGGCTGGCTGAGTGGGCAAATACTTGGCAAATGCAATATAATGTGGATAAATGTGAAGCTATCCTTAAGGGGTGGCAAAAACAGGAAAGAAGATTATTATCTAATTGGTGGCAGTTTAGGAAAAGGGAAAGTGCAGTATGACTTGGGTGTCATGATGGAACAGTTGCAGGTACAGCAGGCAGTGAGGAAAGCTAATGGCATGCTGGCCTTCATAGCAAGAGGATTTGAGTATAGAAGTACGGATGTCTTGCTGCAGTTATACAAGGCCTTGGTGAGGCCACACCTTGAGCATTGTGCGCAGTTTTGGTCTCCTAGTCTGAGGAAGGATGTTCTTACAAATGAGGGAGTCCAGCGAAGGTCCACCAGACTGATTCCTGGAATGGCAGGACTGACATATGAAGAAAAACTAGATCAACTGGGCTTGTACTCACTGGAATTTAGAAGAATAAGAGGGGACCTTGTAGAAACATATAAAACACTGATGGGACTAGAGAGGCTAGTTGCGGGAAGAACATTCCTGATGTTCGGGAAATCCAGGACAAGAGGGTCACAGTCTAAGAATAAGGGGTAAATCATTCAAGGTTGAGATGAGGAAGAACTTCTTCACTCAGAGTTGTGAACCTTTGGAATTCTTTACTACAGAAAGCTGTTGGGGCCAGTTCATTAGAAATGTTCAAGAGGGAGCTGGACATGGCCCTTGAAACTAAAGGGATCAAGGGGTATGGAGAGAAAACGTGAGTGGGATACTGAAAGTGCAAGATCAGCCATGATCATATTGAATGCTGGTCCGAAAGGCCAAACGGCCTACTCCTGCATCGATTTTCAATGTTTCTTAAATGGCCTTCTTCTGATTCCATGAAGAGTTTAGGGACGTTGTGAGAAATAGAGTTTACCTGTATAAATAGTGCTAGTGCAAACAGAAGTGGCAGTTATTCTGAGGGAATTATTTTCATCTGATATTCAATTAGAAGACCATATCCAGAAGAAAATTTATCTTTGCACCTGCTTTTGTAAATAATTAACAACTTGACTGATCATTCCCTTTGTGATGATAAGTTCATCCTCTGTTCATAACTTTACTGAACTCAGAAGTGTCAGCCTAACACTATATTATGGAAGTTGAGCAACCTGCAATGACATTTTGGGAGGTATAATCTGATCGTGTGACATGAATACTTGTAGTATCTAAGGGTGGAATTTTCTCATATTTTTGCAGTGTGGGAGTGGGTCGGTAAAAAGGCATGGAAGCCACTGGCGCCAATGGTGGCTTCCTCCACCGTATTGCTAGATACATTGAAAAAATATTTCAAGGACTGGG
This sequence comes from Carcharhinus amblyrhynchos, assembly GCF_965287045.1. Classification (NCBI taxonomy): domain Eukaryota; kingdom Metazoa; phylum Chordata; class Chondrichthyes; order Carcharhiniformes; family Carcharhinidae; genus Carcharhinus; species Carcharhinus amblyrhynchos. The sequence continues at coordinate 31,158,660 of NC_137335.1, read as the reverse complement.
TCGCAAGACATAATGCTGACAGAGCCCACTCCGTCAGTAACATGGGTTCTAAAAGGCAAGGATGTTCCAATACAAAAAATTAAAAATAATAAGGCATAAAGGCCTAATTTTGAGAGTTAAATGTATTCTAATTGGGATCTCAATGTTGAACCTTGGAATTCTCATTACCGCACTGGCAGGAGGATGGGGGATATAGTTGCTACAGGAAATCACACTGCTGTAAATATGTTTTGGGATTCTCGTGGGATTTTCTGCTTGTGTAGTCAATCTCGCCTGCTGAAAACTGGAGTAGATAATTTGCACAATTCCAAGGCCTATTGGCTATAAAGGAGCATTCACACAGCTCAAAGCAGGTTGTAATCTGGTTGCAAAATTCTTGCAACATTCCATACCATTCTTCAAGGGGAAAAAGGAATGTGAAGATAGAAAACAAAACAATTTCTAGAGTGAGGATGGGTGTTCTCTCAGAAGAGCATTGGAATAGTTGATACAAAAGCAAGATGCTGTGGATGTTAGATATTTAAAATAAAATTAGAAAAAGCCAGAGACAAGTGTTGAAATTGCAGGGCCCCTGGCAGATATACTTAAAATGTCAGTATCCACGGGTGAGGTGCCGGATAATTGGAGGATAGCACATGTTGTTCCATTGTTTACAAAAGGCTCAAAAAGTAATCCGGGAAATTATAGGCTGGTAAGCTTGACGTCAGTGGTAGGTAAATTATAGGAAGGTGTACTAAGAGATAGGATCTACAAATACTTGGATAGACAGGAACTTATTAGGGAGAGTCAATATGGCTTTGTGTGTGGTAGGTCATATTTGACCAATCTATTAGAGTTTTTCAAGGAAGTTACCAGGAAAGTGGATGAAGGGAAAACAGTGGATGTTGTCTACATGGACTTCAGTAAGGCCTTTGACAAGGTCCCACATGGGAGGTTAGTTAGGAAGGTTCAGTTGCTAGGTATACATGGAGAATGAGTAAATTTGATTAGACATTGGCTCAATGGAAGAAGCCAGAGAGTGATAATGGCGGATTGCTTCTCTGAGTGGAGGCCTGTGACTAGTGATGTGCCACAGGGATCAGTGCTGGGTCCATCGTTGTTTGTCATCTATATCAATGATCTGGATGATAATGTGGTAAATTGGATCAGCAAATTTGCTGATGATACAAAGATTGCAGGTGTAGTGGACAGTGAAGAAGGTTTTCAAAGATTGCAGAGGGATTTGAACCAGCTAGAAAAATGGCAAATGGAGCTTAATGCAGACAAGTGTGAGGTATTGCACTTTGGAAGGACAAACCAAGGTAGAACATACAAGGTAAATGATAGGACACTGAAGAGTGTTGTAGAACAAAGGGATCTGGAAATACAGATACATAATTTCCTAAAAGTGGCATCACAAGTAGATAGGGTCGTAAAGAGTGCTTTTGGAACATTGGCCTTTATAAATCAAAGTATTGAGTACAAGAGTTGGAATGTTATGGTGAGGTTCTATAAGACATTGGTGAGGCTGAATTTAGAGTATTGTGTGCAGTTTTGGTCACCGAATTACAGGAAGAATATTAATAACGTTGAAAGAGTACAGAGAACATTTACAACGATGTTGCCAGGACTTGAGAAACTGAGTTACAGAGAAAGGTTGAATAGGTTAGGACTTTATTCCCTGGAGTGTAGAAGAATGAGGGGAGATTTGATAAAGGTGTATAAAATTATGATGGGTACAGGTAGAGTGAATGCAAGCAGGCTTTTTTCACTGAAGTTAGGGGAGAAAAAAACTAGAGGACATAGGTTAAATGTGAAAGGGGGAAAAGTTTAAAGGGAATATTAGGGAGGTGTTTCTTCACACAGAGCGTGGTGGGAATGTGGGAATGAGCTGCCAGATGAAGTGGTGAAAACGAGCTCACTTTTAACATTTAAGAAAAACTTGGACAGGTACATGGATGAGAGGGGTGTGGAGGGATATGGTCCAGTTGCAGGTCAGTGGGATTAGGCAGAAAAATGGTTTGGCACAGCCAAGAAGGGCCAAAAGACCTGTTTCTGTGCTGTGGTGTTCTTTGGTTCTATGGTGCCTCACCTGCTAGTATTTACAGCATTTTCTGTTTTTATTGGAATAATTGAGGCAAGAGGCAACAAAGGCATACAAAAGATGTTCATATGAACTAAAGTGGGGCAACATCACATCCCATGAATCAATAAAAATCAGCAAAAAAATTAAACTGATCCAAAATTGACTTTATTCCACACAAGCCTTTTCAGTCAGCACTACAACTAACAATACATTATCCTTTAATTCAGTTCACATCATAAAAATATGTAACATACAACATATGTTATTGTCCCCCATGCAAGGCTTATTGAGAAAGTGAGGAGGCATGGGATCCAAGGGGACGTTGCTTTGTGGATCCAGAACTGGCTTGCCCACAGAAGGCAGAGAGTGGTGGTAGATGGGTCTTTTTCTGCATGGAGGTCGGTCACCAGTGGAGTGCCCCAGGGATCCGTACAGGGACCCTTGCTATTTGTGATTTTTATAAATGACCTGGATGAGGAAGCGGAGGGATGGGTTGGTAAGTATGCCGATGACATGAAGGTTGGAGGTGTTGTGGATAGTCTGGAGGGATGTCAGAAGTTGCAGCGTGACACAGATAGGATGCAAGACTGGGCGGAGAAGTGGCAGATGGACTTCAACCCGGATAAGTGTGCGGTGGTTCATTTTGGCAGGTCAAATGGGATGAAGGAATATAATATTAAGGGTAAGACTCCTGGCAGTGTGGAAGATCAGAAAGATCTTGGGGTCCGGGTTCACAGGACTCTCAAATCGGCTTCGCAGGTGGAGGATGTGATTAAGAAGGTGTATGGCTTACTTGCCTTCATCAATTGAGGAACTGAGTTGAGGAGTCAGGAGATAATGCTGCAGCTTTATAAGACCCTGGTCAGACCCCACTTGGGGGACTGTGCTCAGTTCTGGTCACCTCATTACAGGAAGGATGTGGAAGCCATTGAAAGGGTGCAGAGGAGATCTACAAGAATGTTCCCTGGTTTGGATGGCATGCCTTATGAGGATAGGTTGAGAGAGCTCGGTCTTTTCTCCTTGGAGAGACGAAGGAGGAAAGGGGACCTGATAGAGGTGTAGAAGATGTTGAGGGGTATTGATCGGGTGGATTCTCAGAGGCTTTTCCCCAGGGCTGAAATGGCTGCCATAAGAGGACACAGGTTTAGGGTGCTGGGGAGTAGGTACAGAGGAGATGTCAGGGGTAAGTTTTTCACTCAGAGGGTGGTGGGTTCATGGAATCGGCTGCCGGCGGTGGTGGTGGAGGCAGATTCGATAGGGTCTTTTAAGAGACTTCTGGATGAGTTCATGGGACTTAGTAGTTATAGGTTGGCCAAAGGGCCTGTTTGTGCTGTAGTTTTGTGCCTACATTTTGATATAAAGGACTTTGAGCACCAGCATTCTTAACATCAAGACATCGTGTATCAGGAGACTAATAATTAGTAGCACAGGCTATACTTACTGTGACCATGAAGGTGAAAACTACAAAGATGAACCTGAACCAGATTTCCACTTGTGAAAACGAGGCATTATACATCTTCAGCTGTCAAAAGAAAATTTAACACTGACATTACAGAGAAAACATATTTTAAATCTGACTTGCTTTCAAAGCTTTAATTAAATGTTATGAAACTATCAAGACATTTTTAGGTGGAAAAAGCTTTTAATATCATTTTCTATAGTTTATATATACAATCCATACAGCGCAGAACGGGGCCATTCAGCCCATCGAGTCTCACCCAGGCCCTATCTCCATAATTTCACTTACCTACCCTGCTAATCCCCCGATCCAGTAAGAAGCCTCACAACACCAGGTTAAAGTCCAAAGGTTTATTTGATAGCACAAGCTTTCGGAGCACTGCTCCTTTATCAGGTGAAGAGTTGGAGTTCACAAACAGAGCATATATAGACACAGACTCAATTACAAGATATTGGTTAGAATGCAAGTTTTTACAGGTTCAATCCTTCTGACACGAAGGGTGAATTTAGCATGGCCAATCCACCTAACCTGCATGTCTTTGGACTGTGGGAGGAAACCAGAGCATCCAAAGGAAACCCATATAGACACAGGGAGAATGTGCAAACTCCACACAGACAGTGACCTGAGGCCAGAATGGAACCCAGGACTCTGACGCTCTGAGGCAGCAGTGCTAACCACTGTACCACCCACATACTAGATATTTGATAAAGCCACTAAATCAAAATCCAATCCAAATTTCAATAAGCCTACAGCGCTGTTACGATTGTCACTAATCCACACATGCAAAAGTGATCATGTATACATACTGCTGGTGCAGGACATTGGCTGTCTATTTGAGCATTGGGAAATCAATAATGATTTGAAGACAAGGTTCAAAAACATTTTAATGCATGACAAAGATGCAACCTCATTGAAATTCAGCATGGATTTTTCATAGCACAAAAGGTGAGTAATATGTTGTAGTTACCCAATAACAATGCAGCAAACAAGATTGAGGATTCCAACTTGAGCAGAACATCAATCTCAAGTTGATCTTTATCAAGGTGCTGTACCCTCAGCTTCAAATTTTATAAACATCAAAGTAGCAAAGTTCCCTATTCTAATCATACCCTAATAATATAAATGTAGGTTTTTACTTTCTTTAAGCTTAAAAATAGCCCATGGATTTGCATTGTATATAGAGATGATGAAATGGTTAAGTCGTTCATTCCCTGATGCTTCAGGGTTTAATAGGCTGGCTGATGCATAAGGTTAAATCTCATGGGATCCAGGGTGAGGTATCTATCTAAATGGATACAAAATTGGCTTCTTGACAGAAGCCAGAGGGTGGTTGTAGAGAGCTGTTTTTCAAACTGGAAACCTGTGACCAGCGGAGTGCCTCAGGGATCAGTACTAGCTCTACTGTTATTTGTCATTTATATTAATGATTTGGGTGAGCATATAGAAGGTTAGTAAGTTTGCAGATGACACTAAAATTGGTGGCAATCGTGACGAGTGAAGAAAGTTATCTCCAATTGCAACAGGATCTTGATCAATTGGGCCAGAGGGCCAACAAATGGCAGATGGAGTTTAATTTAGACAAATGCAAGGTGATGCATTTTGGTAGACTGAACCAGGGCAGGACTTACTCAGTTAATGTTAGGACATGGGGAGAGTTACAGAACAAAGAGATCTAGGGGTACATGTTCATAGTTCCTTGAAAGTGGAGTCACAGGTGGACAGAGCGGTGAAGAAGTCATTCAGCATGCTTGATTTCATCGGTCAGAGCACTAAATACAGGAGTTGGAATGTCTTGTTAAAGTTGTACAAGACATTGGTAAGGCCACGCTTGGAATACTGTGTATAGTTCTGGTCACCCTGTTATAGAAAGGATATTATTAAACTAGAAAGAGTGCAGAAAAGATTTACCAGAATGCTACCAGGACTTGATGGTTTGGGTTATAAAAGGAGAGGCTGGATAGACAGGATTTTTTTCTCTGGAGCATAGGAGGTTGAGAGGTGATCTTATAGAGGTCTATAAAATAACGAGGGGCATAGATCAACGAGATAGTCACTATCATTTCCCAAAAGTAGGGGAGTCTAAAACTAGAGGGCATAGTTTAAGGTGAGAAGGGAGAGATACAAAAGTGTCCAGAGGGGCAATTTTTTCACACAGAGAACACAGAACATAGGACACTACAGAGCAGTACAGGTCCTTCAGCCCTCGATGTTGCGCCGACCAGTGGAACGAATCTAATGACCCTCTAACCTAAACTATTTTCATGTTATCTATATGTCTATCCACTGACCATTTGAACGCCCTTAAAGATGGCAAGTCCACAACTGCTGCAGGCAGGGCATTCCACACCCTTACTACCCTCTGAGTAAAGAACCTACCTCTGACATCCGTCCCATAATTACCACCCCTCAATTTAAAGCTATGTCCCCTCATGTTAGCCATCACCATCCGAGGAAAAAGGCTCTCACCGTCCACCTTGTCTAACCCTCTGATCATCTTGTATGCCTCAATTAGGTCACCTCTTAACCTCTCTAACCTCTTAACCTTCTTCCTCTCTTATGAGGAAAGGCTGAGGGACTTGAGGTTATTTTCGTTAGAGAAAAGAAGGTTAAGAGGTGACCTAACTGGATGGAGGGTTATAGGAGACGGTTTCAAATAAGGGTCAGAGCCTTGGGATGTTACTGGAAATCTAATACTACTTGTGTTGATGTTTTGTCTCTTTTACTCCGCAGGTGTGTCGGTCCACCTTGTTGTCTAACGAGGGGCATGCACACGGTGGGTCGTGCGTGGGCTGCTCTTGGATGTTTCGAGAGCGGCCTAGTACTTTTGTGTCGTTGTGTGTGCTTAAAACTGGACCAGCAGATGGGCACCACAACAGCTCAGTGACTATCACTGCTAGCTGTGCAGATACATGGATTTGGGCCAGTGTCTGTGGGAGTTTGCGCATTCTCCCTGTGGTTGTGTGGGTTTCCTCCGGGTGCTCCAGTTTCCTCCCACACCCCAAAGATGTGCTCTTAGGCTGATTGGTGTAACAAATTATTCTCCCCTGAATCTGGTTTCCAATGGGGGTACCATACGCATACACGCAGGTCAAGGTAGGTGTAGGAAAATGCTTTGTTAAGATGGTGGCGCGGGCTCGTTGGACCGAAGGACCTGTTTCCCGTGCTGTGTTGTTCTTTGTCTTCTGCTGAAAGTGTGGGATGTGTGATTTATGCCAGTTACCTTCCTCATGTCCTTACATTGTGAAATGAGATAGCCCATAGTCTTCAGATGTAGGAAAAATCTCTCAGTCAAGATAGTGTCTTCTGACAAGTGGAAACATTGTAGGAATGAAGGGAAAAGAACAAGAAAGGAAGGAGGACTCAGGAAACCCAACTACGAAAAATGGTGCACTCCAAAGATTGAACTGCGGAACTTAAATCTTTAACTCAGAGGTATTCCTCAACAGAATGAAAGAGTTAAGTGTATCTCGGAAGTTCAAAGCCAGAATCAATTTGGCTAGAGCCAAGGAATAAAAAGGGTGCAATTAGACTGCTGTGTAGTCTACAGACCACCATCTAGGGAGAAGTATGTAGAAGAACAAATCTGCAGAGGCATTACAGAGAGACGCAAACATTATAGAATAGTTATGATGGGGGATTTCAATTATGATGTAGAGATGCCAGCGTTGGCTGGGGTAAACACAGTAAGAAGTCTCACAACACCAGGTTAAAGTCCAACCAGTTTAATTGATAGTAATCCCACAAGCTTTGGGAAACGCTGTGCCTTCGACAGGTGTGTGACCTCCACATCCTTCCGGTAGTGTGGCGACCAGAATTGGACGCTATATTCCAAATGCGGCCTAAGGTTCTATAAAGCTCCAACATGACTTGCCAATTTTTAAACTCAATGCCCTGGCCTATGAAGGCAAGCATGCCATATGCCTTCTTGACGACCTTTTCCACCAGCACTGCCACTTTCAGTGATCTGTGTCCTGTACACTCAGGTCTCTTTGCCTATCAATACTCTTCTGCCATTTACTGTATATTTCCTATCTGTATTAGACTTTCCAAAATGCATTACCTCACATTTGTCCGGATTAAACTCCATCTCCCATCTCTCTGCCGAAGTCTCCAACTGATCTATATCCTGCTGTACCTCTGATGATCCTCATCGTTATCCGCAAATCCACCAACCTTTGCATTGTCCACAAACTTACTAATCAAACCAGTTACATTTTCCTCTAATTCATTTATATATATCACAAATAGCAAAGGTCCCAGCACTGATCCCTGAGGCACGCCACTTGTCACAGCCCTCCATTCAGAAATGCACCCTTCCACTGCTACCCTCTGTCTTCTTTGACTTTGGCAGTTCACCTCTGATCCCATGCGACTTCACCTTCTGCACCAGTCTACCACGATGGACCTTGTCAAAGGCCTTACTGTAGACAACATCCACTGCCCTATCCTCATCAATCATCTTTGTCACTTCCTCAAAAAACTCAATCAAGTTTGTGAGACACAACCTCCCATTCACAAAACCATACTGCCTCTCACTAATACATCCACTTATTTCCAAATGTGAATAAATCCTATCTAGAAGAATCCTCTGCAATGATTTCCCTATCACTGATGTAAGGCTCACCAGCCTGTAATTATCTGGATTATTCTTGCTACCCTTCTTAAACAAAGGAACAACATTGGCTATTCTCCAATCCTCTGGGACCTCCCCTGTAGCCAGTGAAGATACAAAGATTTCTCTCAAGGCCCCAGCAATTTACTCTCTTGCCTCTCTCAGTATTCTGGGGTATATCCCATCAGGCCCTGGGGACTTGTCTATCTTAATGCTCTTCAAGAACCCCAATACCATCTCCTTTTTGATCTCAACATGGCTCAAAACTATCTACACATCCTTTCCCAGACTCATCATCCACCAATACTAACGCAAAGTACTCATTTAATACCTCACCCATTTCTTCTGGCTCCACACACAGATTCCCTCCCTTGTCCTTGAGTGGGCCAGCCCTCTCCCTGCCTACCCTCTTGCTTGTTTAGGATGATAATAGAAAAGGAAAATGGGCAATCCATAATTTGTTCCTTATCTTAATTTAAAACCATTAGACCACAAGATACCAGAGCAGAATTAGGCTTGTCAACCCATTGAATCTGGTCCGCCATTCAATCATGGCTGATATGTTTCTCAGTCCCTTTCTCCCACTTTATCCCTGTTACCTTTGATCCCTTTACTAATCAAGAATCTATCTTTGTCTTAAATGCACTCAATGACCTGGCTTCCACAGCCTTCTCTGGCAATGAATTCTATAGATTCACCATCCATGGCTGAAGAAATTCCTCCTCATCTCTGTTCTAAAGGGGGTCATCCTTTTACTCTGAGGCTATGGGTCGGGTCCTAGTTTCTCCTACCAATGGAAACATCTTTCCATGTCCATGCTATCCAGCCCTTTCATTATTCTGTAAGCTTCAACAAGATCACCATCATCCTTCTATTTTCATTAAGTACAGACTCAGGGTCCTCAGTTACCCCTCATATGTCAAACCTTTCATTCCTGGGATCATTCTCGTGAACTTCTTCTGGACCCTCTCCAAGACCAACCAGCACATCCTTCCTTTGATACGGGGCCCAAAATTGCTCACAATATTCTAAGTATGGTCTCACCAGAGCCCTATAAAGTCTCAGCACCACATTCCTATTTTTGTATTCTAATCCTCACAAAATGAATGCTGACATTATATTTGCTTTCCTAACTATCAAGTCAGCCTGCAAATTAACCTTAAGGGAATCCTGAACTAAGACTCCCAAGTCCCTTTGCGCTTCTTCTGATTTCTGAATTCTCTCACTATTTAGAAAATAGTCTATGTCGCTATTCTTTCTACCGAAGTGCATAACCTCAAGCTTCCCCACGTTGTATTCCACCTGACACTTCTTTGCCTACTCTCCTAACCTGTCCACGTCCTTCTGCAGGCTCTCTGCTTCTTCAATACTACCTGTCCCTCTGTCTTTGTATCATCTGCAAACTTAGCCACAAGGTCCTCAGTTCCTTCATCCAGATCATTTATGTATAGAGTGAAATGTTGCGGTCCCAACATTGACCCTTGTGGAACTCCACTAGTCACCAGCTGCCATCCAGAAAAGAACCCTTTTAGCCCCACTCTTTGCCTTCTACCAGTCAGGAAATCTTCTATCCATGCAAGTACCTTGCCTCTAACACCATGGGGTCTTGCCTTACTCAACAGCACATTGTCAAAGGCCTTCTGGAAATCAAAGCAGATAACATCCACTGACTCTCCCTTGTCTAACCAGCTCCTCACCTCCTCAAATAATTCTAACAAATTTGTTGTCAGGCGTGACCTCTCCTTGATGAAACCATGCTGACTTTGCCCTATTTTATGCACTTCCAAGTATTCCAAAATTTCATCCTTAGTAGTGGACTCTAAAATCTTACCAAAGACTGAGGTCAGACCAGTTTGTAATTTCCGGTCTTTTGCCTCCCTCCCTTCTTAAACATTAGCAAATTTCCAGTTCGCTGGGACCCCCCCAATTCCAGTGATTCTCGAAAGATCACCACTAATGCCTCCAATATATATCTTCAGCTATCTCCTTTAGAACTCTGGCGTGTAGTCCACCTGGTCCAGATGATTTATCCACCTCGTCCAGATGATTTATCCACCTCAGGCCTTTCAGCTTCCTTAGCATCTTTTCCTTTATAATGGCCACCATACCCACCTAGGCTTCCTGACTCTCATGAATTTTTGGTATGTAACTGATGTCTTCCACTTTGAAGACTGATGCAAATTACCTATTCAGTTCCTCCACCATTTCTTTGTTCCCATTACTGCTTCTTCAGTGTTATTTTCCAGCGGTCCAATGTCAACTCTCTCCTCTCTCTTACCCTTTATATATCTAAAAAAACTTTTACAATCTTCATTTAAATTCCTCACTAGCTTATCCTCACATTTCAGCTTCTTCCTCTTACTTATTTTTTAGTTGTCCTCTGTTGGTCTTTAAAGGCTTCCCAATCCCCTGGCTTCCCACTAATCTTTGCTAGGTTGTGTGTTTTTATGCTGTCGTTGACATCCCTCATCAGTCATGGTTGCCATGGAAACCATGGATGAACAGAGATATCCACTGCTTGCTGAAGTCTAGGTCTTTATTTTCTTTTTCTCTTCATTCATTTTTGCTGGTTGTAATTTTCATAAATAACCTGGATGAGGAAGTAGAGGGATGGGATGGTAAGTTTGCTGACAACACAAAGGTTGGCGGTGTTGTAGATAATTTGGAGGGATGTCAGAAGTTGTAGCATGACATAGATAGGATGCAAGGCTGGAGGGAGAAGTGGCATAAGAACATAAGAACATAAGAAATAGGAGCAGGAGTAGGCCATCTAGCCCTTCGAGCCTGCCCCGCCATTCAATAAGATCATGGCTGATCTGTTGTGGCTCAGTTCCACTTTCCCGCCCTCTCCCCATAACCCGTAATCCCCTCTCTTATCAAGAACCCATCAACCCGCTTCTTAAAAATATTTAGCGAGGCAGCCTCCACCACTTCAACGGGCAGGATGGACTTCAACCCGGATAAATGTTTAATGGTCAATTTTGGCAGGTCAAATGGGATGAAGGAGTATAATATCAAGGGTAAGATTCTTAGCAGTGTAGAGGATCAGAAAAACCTTGGGGTCCGGGTCCATAGGACTCTTAAATCATCCTCACAGGTAGAGGATGTAGTTAAGAAGGCGTATGGTGTACTGGCCTTCATCAATCGAGGGACTGAGGTTCGGAGTCAGGAGATAACGTTGCAGCTTTATAAGACCCTAGTCAGACCCCTCTTGGAGTACTGTGCTCAGTTCTGGTTGCCTCGTTACAGGAAGGATGTGGAAGCTATTGAAAGGGTGCAGAGGAGATTTACAAGGATGTTGCCTGGATTGAGTGGCATGCCTTATGAGGATAGGTTGAGGGAGCTCGGTCTTTTCTCCTTAGACGAAGGATGAGAGGTGACCTGATAGAAGTGTATAAGACGTTGAGAGATATAGATTGGGTGGATTCTCAGAGGCTTTTTCCAAGGGCTGGAATGGTTGCTACGAGAGGACACAGGTATAAGGCACTGGGGAGTAGGTATAGAGGAGATGTCAGGGGTAAGTTTTTCACTCAGAGGGTGGTGGGTGAGTGGAATCGACTGCCGGTGGTGGTGGAGGCAAATTCGATAGGGTCTTTCAAGAGACTTCTGGGTGAGTATGTGAAACTTAATAGAACTGAGAGTTATAGGTATGGATATCATCGGCACAACTTGTGGGCCAAAGGTCCTGTTTGTGCTGTAGTTTTTCAATGTTCTATGTCTGAGGCATTCAAGTCAGGTGACCCTGACTTGAACTCCTCATGGGATGTTAGGGAACTTGGGGAAGTAAATAGCGATGTCTCGAGGAGTGTACATATTACAGAGAAACAGGTGCTGGAAGTCTTAAAGCGCATCAAGTAAATCCCTGGGATCTGATGAAGTGTATCCCAGGACACTGTGGGAGGCTAGGGAGGAAATTGCAGGTCCCCTAGCCAAGATATCTGAACCATCAATAGTCCCGGGTGAAGTGCCTGAAGGTTGGAGAGTGGCAAATGTTGCGCCTTTGTTTAAAAAGGGCTGCAGGGAAAAGCCTGGAAACTACAGGCCAGTGAGCCTCACATCTGTGGTGGTAAGTTGTTGGAAGATATTTTGAGACAGAATCTATAGGCATTTAAACAGGCAAGGACTGATTAGGGACAGTCAGCATGGCTTTGTGAGCGGAAAATCATGTCTCACAAATTTGATTGAGTTTTTTGAAGGCAGATGAGGGCAGTGCAGTTGATGTTGTCTACATGGACTTTAGCAAGGCCTTTGACAAGGTACCACAAGTTAGTTGTTGCATAAGGTTAAATCTCACGGGATCCAGGGTGAGATATCTATATGGATACAAAATTGGCTTCTTGACAGAATGTGGACATGCTGGCTCACCTGATGAAGGGGCAGTGCTCTGAAAGCCTGTGGCTTATGCTACCAAATAAACCTGTTGGACTTTAACCTGGTGTTGTGAGACTTCTTACTGTCTTGACAAAAGCCAAAGGGTAGTTGTAGAGGGTTGTTTTTCAAACTGGAGGCCTGTAACCAGTGGTGTGCCTCAGGGATCAGTGCTGGCTCCACTGTTATCACTTATATTAATGATTTGGATGAGAACATAGGAGGCACGGTTAGTAAGTTTGCAAATGACACCAAGACTGGTGACATAGTGGACAGTGAAGAAAGTTATCTCCAATTGCATCAGGATCTTGATCAATTGGGCCAGTAGGCTGGCAAATGGCAGATGGAGTTTAATTTAGATAAATGCGAGGTGATGCATTTTGGCAGACCGAACCAGGACAGGACTTACTCAGTTAATGGCAGAGCACTGGGAAGAGATACAGAACAAAGAGGTCTAGGAGTACATGTTCATACTCATTGAAAGTGGAGTCACAGGTGGACAGAGTGGTGAAGAAGACATTCAGCATGCTTGGTTTCATTGGTCAGAACATTGAATACAGGAGTTGGGATGTCACGTTGAAGTTGTATGAGACATTGGTCGGGCCACATTTGGAATACTGTGTACAGTTCTGATCCATTATAGAAAGGATACTATCAAATTAGAAAGAGTGCAGAAAAGATTTACTAGGATGCCACCGGGACTTGATGGTTTAAGTTATAAGGAAAGGCTGAATATACTGGGACTTTTTTCTCTGGAGCATAGAAGGCTGAGGGGTGATCTTATAGAGGTCTATAAAATAATGAGGGGCATAGATCAGCTTGATAGTCAATACCTTTTCCCAAAGGTAAAGAATCTAAAACTGGAGGGCATAGGTGTAAAGTGAGAGGGCAATTTTTTCACACAAATGGTGGTGAGTGTCTGGAACAAGCTGCCAGAGGTAATAATAGAGGCGGGTATAATTTTGTCTTTTACAAAGCACTTAGACAGTTACATGGGTAAAACGGGCATAGAGGGATATGGGCCAAATTCGGCCAATTGGGATTAGCTTAGGGGTTTAAAAAAAAGAGCAGCATAGACAAGTTGAGCCAAAGGCCCTGTTTCCAAGCTGTAAACCTCTATGACTCTATGATCCTGACCTACACAAGAAAGCCAGATATGATCTAAGGAGATGCATCAAAGATGCCAAAAGACACTACCAGACCAGTCGACTATAGCAAGGTCTACAGGACATAACAGGCTACAAGCTGAAGGCATTTAAAAATCACCGGCACCAATGCACGCCTCCCTGATGAGCCCAGTGCATCCTATTCCAGTTTTGAGCAAGACGTCAGCGAGAGAACGCCCTCCACCTTGGAAGCCTAGAATGAACTTGTATCCGAGGTCACCATTGCAGATGTCAGAACAGCCTTTCTTGAAGCTCAATCCACAGAAAGCAACTGGCCCAGTTGGCGTACCCGGACGAGGACTCAGATCCTGTGCCGATCAGCTGGTAGGGGTATTTGCAGGCATCTTCAGCCACTCTTTACAACAATCTGTGGTCCCTATCTGCTTCAAGAAGGCAACCATCATCCCAGTATCAACAAAAAGCATGCCTTAATGTGTGTTGTCTGTGGCACTGATATCCATCATTATGAAGTGCTTTGAAAGGTTAGTCATGGCATAAATCAATTCTGGCCTCCCAGATTGCCAGGATCCACTACAATTCGCTTACTGCCGCAACAGTTCCACAGCAGATTACGTCAGAGTCCTATATATCAACTACAGCTCAGCTTTCAAAACCATTATTCCTATGAAACTCATCTCCAAACTCCGTGGCCTGGGTCTTGGCTCCTCCCTCTACAACTGGATCTTGAAATTCCTAAAATTTAAAATTCCTAACCCACAGACTGTAATCAGTAAGGATACGGAACAACAACACCTCCACGATCACCCTCAATGCAGGTGCCCCGCAAGGCTATGTCCTCAGCCCCTTACGATACTCTTTATACATCTATGACTATGTGGCCAAATTCACCTTCAACTCGATTTTTAAGTTTGCTGATGACATCACCATAGTGCATCAGATCTCAAACAATGACGAGACAGTGTATAGGAAGAAATGGAGAATTTGCTGAACTGATGCAATGACAATAATTTCTCCCTCAATGTCAACAAAATGAAGGAGATAGTTATCAACTTCAGGAAGCATAGTGAAGGGCATGTCCTTGTTTACATTAACAGGGGTGAAGTAGAAATGGTTGAGAACTTCAAGTCTTTAGGTGTCCAGATCACCAACAACCTGTCGTGGTCACCCACTAGGTTAAGAAAGCCTATCGACACCTCTACTATCTCAGAAGATAAAGGAAATTTGGTATGTCCGCTACAACTCTCATCACCTTTTACAGATGCACCATAGGAAGCATTCTTTCTGGTTGTATCTCAACTTGGTATGGCTCCTGCTCTATCTAAGACTACAAGAAATTTCAAAGAGACGTGAACAAAGCCTAGTCCATCACTCAAACCAGCCTCCCATCCACTAACACTGTTTACACTTCCTGCTGCCTTGGAAAAGCAGCCAGCATAATTAAGGATCCCACGCACCCCAGACATATTCTCTTCCACCTTTTTCGGTCGGGAAAAAGACACAGAAGTCTGAGGTCATATACCAGTCAACTCAAGAACAGCTTCTTCCCTGCTGCCCTCAGAGTTTTGAATGGACCTACCTCGCACTAAGTTGATCTTTCTCCACATCCTAAGCTATGACTGTAACAGTACATTCCGCACTCTCCTTTCTTTCTCTGTGAACAGTATGCTTTGTCTGTATAGTGCGTGAGAAACAACACACTTCACTGTATACCAATACATAAGAACATAAGAAATAGGAGCAGGAGCAGGAGTAGGCCATCTGGCCCTTCGAGCCTGCCCCGCCATTCAATAAGATCATGGCTGATCTGTCGTGGCTCAGTTCCACATTCCCGCCGTCTCCCTATAACCCTTAATCCCCTCTCTTCTCAAAAACCCATCAATCCGCGTCTTAAAAATATTTAGCGAGGTAGGCTCCACCACTTCAACGGGCAGAGAATTCCAGAGATTCACCACCCTTTGAGTGAAGAAGTTCTTCCTCAACTCCGTTCTAAACCACCCCCCCTTTATCTTGAGGCTGTGCCCCCTAGTCCTACTGTCCTTTCTGAGCGGGAAGAGTCTCTCCACCTCTATCCTATCCATCCCATTCATCATCTTATACGTCTCAATGAGATCTCCCCTCATTCTTCTAAACTCTAACGAGTACAAGCCTAGTTTATTCAGCCTCTCCTCATAGCTCAACCCCCTCAACTCCGGCATCAGCCTAGTAAATCTCCTCTGCACTCCCTCCAAGGCCAAAATATCCTTGCGTAAATACGGCGACCAAAACTGCACACAGTACTCCAGCTGCGGCCTCACCAATGCCCTATACAGCTGCAGCAAGACCTCCCTACTTTTATATTCAATCCCCCTCGCTATGTAGGCCAGCATCCCATTCGCCTTCCTGACCACCTGCTGCACCTGCAAGCTGGGTTTTTGCAACTCATGCACAAGGACCCCGAGGTCCCTCTGCACCGTCGGCTGCTGCAGTTTTTCTCCACGTAAGTAATAATCCTTCCTACCATTATTCCTACCAAAGTGGATCACCTCGCACTTGCCAACATTAAATTCCATTTGCCAGTTCCTGGCCCATTCACCCAGCCTATCTAGATCCTTCTGCAGACTCTCCACACCCTCCACACAATTTTCCTTTCCACCAATCTTGGTGTCATCAGCAAATTTCGACACCATACACTCGGTTCCCTCCTCCAGATCATCTATATGAATGGTAAATAGCTGAGGCCCCAGCACCGACCCCTGGGGCACTCCACTAGTCACCAACCGCCAATCCGAATAGCACCCATTGACCCCCACTCTCTGTCTCCTATTTGACAACCAATCCTCTATCCACGCTAACACCCTACCCCCAACTCCATGTCCCCTGACCTTCTGCAATAACCTCTTGTGAGGTACCTTGTCAAACGCCTTCTGAAAATCAAGAAAGACCACATCCACCGGCTCTCCTCTATCCACCGCCCTAGACACATCCTCATAGAACTCCAGTAAATTTGTCAGACACGACTTCCCCTTAACGAAACCGTGCTACGTCTGCTCTATCAAGCAATTCCCCTCAAGATGCCTCGCTATTTCCTCCTTGATGACGGATTCTAACATTTTACCTACAACAGACGTTAAACTAACCGGCCTATAATTCCCCGCCTTTTGCCTGGCACCCTTAAACAACGGCGTAACATTAGCCGCTTTCCAATCTTCCGGCACTTCCCCGGAATCCAGCGACGTCTGGAAAATAACGTGATAATAATAAATAAAATCAAATCTCAGAATCCCTACAGCACAGAAGGAAGTCTTTCGGCCCATTGAGTCTGCACTGACCACAGTGCCACTGGCCCGATTCCCATAACCCCACATATTTACCCCCTGCCAATCCCCTGACACTAAGGGTCAATTTAGCATGGCAATCAACCTAACCCGCACATCTATGGACTGTGGGAGGAAACCGGAGCAGCTGGAGGAAACCCATGCAGACACAGGGAGAATATGCAAATTCCACACAGACAGACCCAAGGCCGGAATTGAACCCAGGTCCCTGGCACTGTAAGGCAGCAGTGCTAACCACTGTGTCACCGTGCTGGCCCTATCTGCGACAAGGAGAGAATGAGCAGAGGATGAGATTCTCATTCTCTTACATGCTCTTCTTCCTGGCGATGAAATTTTGCTGTCTCCTGAATTACTCCTAGAAACTCCTGCCATTGCTGTTCCACCATCTTTCCTGCTAGGTTCCTCTCCCAATTAACTGTGGCTATCTCCTCCCTTATGCTTCTGTAGTTGCCTCTACTCAACCGTAATGCTGTAACATCTGATTCCAGCTTCCCCCTCTCAAACTGTAGGGTGAATTCTATCATATTATGATCATTGCTTCCCAAGGGTTTCTTCATCTTAAGCTCCCTTATCAAGGCTACCTCATTACACATCACCAAATCCAGAACTGCCTGCTGCTTCAAAAAGCCATCTCATAAATATGCCACAAATTCCTTTTCTTGGGATCCACTACCAACCTGATTTTCCCAGTCCACCTGCATAATGCTGGTTAGGTACACTGACAATGCTAAATTCTCCTTCAGTGTACCCAAACAGGCTCCCAAAGTATGGCAATGAGGGAATTGTTACAGTAACTGCATTGCAGTGTTAATGTAAGCCTACTTGTGACATTAATAAAAACTTAAAATTTTAAAAAGTCCCCCCATGATCATAGAATCATAGAAACCCCACAGTACAGAAACAGTCCATTCAGCCTATCGAGTCTGCACCAACCACAATCCCACCCAGGCCCCACCCCCGTATCCCTACATATTTACTCACTAATCCCTCTAACCTATGCATCCCAGGACACTAAGGGCAATTTTTTTTAGCATGGCCAATCAACCTAACCCGCACATCTTTGGACTGTGAGAGGAAACCCACGCAGACATGAGGAGAATGTGCAAACTCCACACGTGATGTGGAGGTGCCGGCATTGGACTGGGGTGAACACAATAAGAAGTCTGACAACACCAGGTTTAAGTCCAATCGATTTATTTGATAGTAAACTCACAAGCTTTCGAGGTTTCCCTCTTCGTCAGGTGAATGGAGAGCTCTGGCCTCAGACAGTGCATACAACAGCACAGACAGTTTACAGATTACTGATTAGAATGCAAATCTTTACATCTGACCTGCTATTCAAGTCTTAAAGTGGCTAACAATGTGAGTGGAAGGAGCACCGAGTACAGGTTAAAGAGATGTGTATTGTCTCCAGGCAGTACAGAAGTGAGGTTTTTGCCAACCCAGGCAAGTCATGGGGGTTACATATAGTGCAACATGAACCCAAGATCCCTGTTGAGACCGTCCTCATGTGTGCTGAACTTGGCAATCAGTCTCTGCTCAGCGATTGGGCAGGACGAAAAAATTGGCAGAAAAAACTGTAGTTGAACAATGGGCTACCTTCAAAAAAGATACGGTCTGGGCATAGTCAAGTATATTCTCTTCAAAGGGAATATTTGGGCAAACAAATCCAGCGCTGCCTGGATGAAAAATAGATAGAAATATGGCCTCTGACCTTCGGGTAAGCGTTCTCCAAGGCGGCCTTCACGACACACGACAGCGCAGAGTCGCTGAGCAGAGACTGATAGCCAAGCTCCGCACACATGAGGACGGTCTCAACAGGGATCTTGGGTTCATGTCGCACTATATGTAACCCCCATGACTTGCCTGGGTTTGCAAAACCTCACTTACGGTACTGTCTGGAGACAACACACATCTCTATAACCTGTGCTCAGTGCTCCTTCCACTCACATTGTTAGCCACTTTAAGACTTGAATAGCAGGTCAGATGTAAAGATTTGCATTCTAATCAGTAATCTGTGAACTGTCCGTGCTGTTGTATGCACTGTCTGAGGCCAGAGCTCTCCATTCACCTGATGAAGAGGGAAACCTCGAAAGCTTGTGAGTTTACTATCAAATAAATCGGTTGGACTTAAACCTGGTGTTGTCAGACTTCTTACTGTGCAAACTCCACACAATGACCCAAGCTGGAAATCGAACCCAGGTCCCTGGAGCTGTGAAGCAGCAGTGCTAACCACTGTGCTACCGTGAAGCCCACAACTGTAACCTTGCCTTTCTTGCACATTTTTATCTCTTGGTGTATCTTGGCATCTTACCTGGGTGGAACGGTGACACATTAGCACTGCTGCCTCATAGCTCCGGGGACAAGGGTTCGATTCCTGCCTTGGGTCACTGTCTGTGTGGAGTTTACATGTTCCCCCCATGTCTGCGTGGGTTTTCTCCAGGGTGTTCCAGTTTTCTCCCAGTCTAAAGCTGTGTAAGTTAGGTTGATTGGCCATGCTAAATTGCCTATAGTGTCCCGGGATGTGTAGGTTAGCGGGGTAAATGTGTGGGCATAGGACGTGGGGTGGGATTGTTGTCGGTGCAGACTCAATGGACTGTATGGCCTCCTTCTGCATTGTCAATGATCATGTTCCACATCCTGACTCCAGTTCGGAGGCTTGTACGTAACTCTCATTATGATATATTTTTACCTTTGCAGTTGCTCAACTCTACCCACACTGTTTCTACATCTTCTGACCCTACATCATTTCTTGCTATCAATTTCATTTCATTTCTTACTAACAAGGCAACCCTACCCCTTCTTTCTACCTGCCTGTCTTTTTGATAGGATGTGTTTCCTTATATATTTAGTTCCTAGACTTGATCCCCTTGCAGCCACATCTCGGTAATGCCCACAACATCGTTCCCATCAATTTCAACCTGCGCTTCCAGCTCATTTATCTTTTTTCATATACTGCGCACATTCAAATATAACACTCTCAATCCTGCATTAACGGCCTCCCTTCTCATTGTTGTCCATTTATTTGCTGTGCCTGAAATTAGATTCCTAATGCTCTATCTGATTATTTTTCTGGGGGCTTTAATGACATCTCTTAATATTTCTATTTATTTTTCATCCAGGCAGCTCTGGATTTGTTTGCCCAAATATTCCCTTTGAAGAGAATATACTTGACTACGCCCAGACCATATCTTTTTTGAAGGTAGCCCATTGTTCGGCTACAGTTTTTCCTGCCAATTTTTTCTTCCTGCCCAATTGGCCCAGTTACTCAGCAGAATTCACATTCCTAACCTCTGACCTG
Source organism: Carcharhinus amblyrhynchos (assembly GCF_965287045.1). Lineage (NCBI taxonomy): Eukaryota > Metazoa > Chordata > Chondrichthyes > Carcharhiniformes > Carcharhinidae > Carcharhinus > Carcharhinus amblyrhynchos. The sequence continues at coordinate 31,138,414 of NC_137335.1, read as the reverse complement.
TTTTTGTGGACACAATATTTATATGGCTGTCGAGTTTAGTTGACAGGGTACGCAACCCTTCTCCATCCCACTCCCAACCTTAGATGTTAATAGTGGGGATCCAGCAAGTGTAATGTCATTGAACGTCAAGACAAAATGGTTAGATTCTTACTTGTGCGGCACGCATGTTATTTTGCAATTTTAGTTCTGGAATAATCAAGCACTTAAATGGATGCATACTTACAGTGAAATTCACATTCTTTATTGAAAACTGAGGATTTTCTAAATTGTAGAAGGTGACAGTGATCATGTATTCTGTGTAGTTCAGGTAACCGAGGTGTAGCACAATTATTTCATCACAGAGCCACTTAAAACAAAATGTAGAAATGCATATTAGTCAAGCTTCAACAATGAATTAAAACATTCTGGTGACCATGTAATTTCGTTGAATGTAGCTGGCTAATTACGGTCACCAATTATATATCTCTGAAAGGTTTTGTGCATATACACATTTCTCGCAGCCAAGCTTTTTGGCCAAACTCATAAGAACATAAGAAATAGGAGCAGGAGTAGGCCATCTAGCCCTTTGAGCCTGCCCCGCCATTCAATAAGATCATGGCTGATCTGTCGTGGCTCAGTTCCACATTCCCGCCCTCTCCCCATAACCCTTAATCCCCTTGCTTATCAAAAACCCATCAACCCGTGTCTTAAAAATATTTAGCAAGGCAGCCTCCACCACTTCAACAGGCAGAGAATTCCAGAGATTCACCACCCTTTGAGTGAAGAAGTTCCTCCTCAACTCCGTTCTAAACCGCACCCCCTTTATCTTGAGACTGTGCCCCCTAGTCCTACTGTCCTTTCTGAGCGGGAAGAGCCTCTCCACCTCTATCCTATCCATCCCATTCATCATCTTATACGTCTCAATGAGATCTCCCCTCATTCTTCTAAACTCTAACGAGTACAAACCTAGTTTATTCAGCCTCTCCTCATAGCTCAACCCCCTCAACTCCGGCATCAGCCTAGTAAACCTCCTCTGCACTCCCTCCAAGGCCAAAATATCCTTGCGTAAATACGGCGACCAAAACTGCACACAGTACTCCAGCTGCGGCCTCACCAATGCCCTATACAGCTGCAGCAAGACCTCCCTACTTTTATATTCAATCCCCTTCGCTATGAAGGCCAGCATCCCATTAGCCTTCCTGACCACCTGCTGCACCTGCAGGCTGGGCTTTTGCGACTCATGCACAAGGACCCCGAGGTCCTTCTGCACCGTCGCCTGCTGCAGTTTTTTGCCCCGTAAGTAATAGTCCTTCCTACCATTATTCCTACCAAAGTGGACCACTTCGCACTTGCCAACATTAAGTTCCATTTGCCATTTCCTGGCCCATTCACCCAGCCTATCTAGATCCTTCTGCAGACTCTCCACACCCTCCGCGCAATTTTCCTTTCCACCAATCTTGGTGTCATCAGCAAATTTCGACACCATACACTCGGTTCCCTCCTCCAGATCATCTATATAAATGGTAAACAGCTGAGGCCCCAGCACCGACCCCTGGGCACTCCACTAGTCACCACCCGCCAATCCGAATAGCACCCATTAACCCCCACTCTCTGTCTCCTATTTGACAACCAATCCTCTATCCACGCTAACACCCTACCCCCAACTCCATGCCCCCTTACCTTCTGCAATAACCTCTTGTGAGGTACCTTGTCAAACGCCTTCTGAAAATCAAGAAAGACCACATCCACCGGCTTTCCTCTATCCACCGCCCTAGACACATCCTCATAGAACTCCAGTAAATTTGTCAGACACGACTTCCCCTTAACGAAACCTTGCATACCAAGATATAATATTAAAGCTTCCTGTATAAGTATTTAAAACTCTATTGCAATGCAGTTGCAAAGTCTGGATTAGTAGATAGTTCCACGACAAAAGTAAAACATTGCGGAAGTGAAAATCGGAAATAAAACACAAAATGGAAGAAATATTCCGATCAAGCAACACCTGTGGAAAGAAAAGCAGTCAAACTTCCAGGTAGATTTCTTCCAGTACTGGAAAATGCTGAAGAAGTAACACATTTTAAACAATATGGAAGGAAAGGAAAGGTGGTGGGGAAGAGGAGGATCTCAAAGTCTTAGTGCTCTACGAGAAGGTGGCTATTCAGTCCACTGAGGCCATGCCAGCTCTCTATAAAGCAAACTAGAACGTTCCATATGCCCACTCTGTCCTAAGTTAGTTCCCTCAAGTGTCATCAGTCAAAGAAGAATAGATCTTAGAATCCCTATAGGGAAAGAGTTAATTGAGTCTGCACCGACAACAATCCTACCCAGCCCCTATCCCCATCACCCCACATATTTACCCTTCTAATCTCCCTGACATTGAACATGACCTATCAACCTAACCCACACATCTTTGGACTGTTGGATTGGAGCAACTAGAAAAAACCCACATAAACAAAGGAAGAAAGTGCAAATGCCCAAATTGAACTCAGGTCCTTGGCACGGTGAGGGAGCTATGCTAACCACTGTGCCACAGTGCCGTCCAACCAATTTCCTTTTTAAACCATTCATATCTCTACTTCCGCCCCACTGGATGTGTTTCCAGCTCATTGTGACTCACTACGTAAAAAGTTCTTCCTCACAACCCGTGCATTTCTTGCCCAAAATCTTAAATCTGTGCCCGAGTCCCTAATGGGAACAGCTTTTCTTTGTCTACCTTCTCAAAGTCTGTCATAACTTCTATACCTCTATGAAATCTCATCTCAATCAGATTTGCTTCAAGCAGAATAATGCCAATTTTCCCAACCTAATCTTGTAGGTAAAATCCTTCCTCACTGGAACCAATCTAGTGAATGCTCTCTACACTCATATCCTTCATAGTGTGTTTTGCGGCAATGAAGATGGTCCGCCCTAGGCCAGCAGCTGGATCTTTTGATCGGGTTGCTGTCAATGGTGTTTCTGTTCTATGCACCCTTGATGATCCAGCCTGCAAGAATGGTTGGAAAATGCAGACCCTAAAGTGCACTGACCTGAACTGGACACAGATCTTTCAAGTTTGCAGGACATATCAAATGAGCAGTTAGAAAATAAATTGAAATCCTGGGTTCATAAATATAAAAGTATGGAAGCAATGTTGTACCTATATAAAGCTCTGGCTGTGTCACAAGCAGAATATTGTATGTACGTGTATGTACACCCATTGGTCCCTGCATGCTCTTTAGAACTGTACCATTAAGTCATTACTGCCTATTCCAATCCTTCCCGCCAAAATGGATCGCCTTGCATTTCTCTGTGATAAATTACATCTGCCACTTATCTACCAGTTCTGCTAACCTATGTCCTGTTGCAATTAATTGGTATCATCTTCACTATCTGCTACAATTCCAAGTTTGGTATCACTGGCAAATTTTGAAAATTGACCCTTTACTCCAATATAAACACTGTTAAATTGTATTTAGGGAAAAATGAGTCTGAAGCTAGCCTATCCTTAAAGCAGATTTATTTCCAAGAGAACAAACCCAGTTCCTCTTCCTCTTAGTATTCCAGCTGTCCCTATTCATAGTCTTCTGAGTTCCCTATTTATAGGTGGACTAATATCTATCACCTGTTTAATATTGCAATTGCCATTTGCTAGTTTCCTTAGGTGAATTAAAAAACTGTTGCCTTTGAAATTTTTCATACAATCATAGAATCCTAACAGTACAGAAGGAAGCCATTTGGACCATCAAGTCTGCACTGATCACAATACCACTAAGGCCTTTTCCTGCAATCCCACCAATTTACCCTGATAATCCCCTGTCACAACGGTCAAATTAGCATGGCCAATCAACCTAACTCACACGTCTTTGGATTGTGGGAGGAAACCAGATCACCTGGACAAAACCCACACGGACACAGGACGAATGTGCAAACTCCATGCAGACAATGACCCGAGGCCAGAATTAAAGCTAGGACCCTGGCGTGTGAGGCAGCAGTGCTAATCATTGTACCACCATACCGTCCACAATGGTACTTTTCACTCTCCAAAACATAGCTTTTATATCAAAAAATTTGCACTCCCAGGAATACGCTGCTAAATAAGCTAACAAAATTTTTAAGATTTTTTTCCTGCAGTCCCTGACATCTTGACCACCAAATCTTTCACAAAAACTATGAGCTACTCTTCTAGCATTAGCTTTTCAATATACCATCAGGAAGCACGTTTTCTGTGCATGTCCACCTATAAGGCTGACTGTCCACTGTCTAGTATTTCAGTATACATTGAATTCTTTCTAACACTTCTAGTTTCACATCCTTTATCCACTGGTCTCCCATTTTTTTGGCAACTACTAAAATGTCTCAATAACAGGGGCTTCTACTCCTAATAGCAATTCTAGCCTGTTCTGTCTTGTCTACCAAACTTCTTTCCTCAGAAGTTAACAAGACTATTTTGACTCTCTGATGAAAAATGTCTGGCCTCCTTTACGGCAGGCAGTAAAGGCCTGACTGAATAAAGTGCAGATTCAGTTTTCCTGAACATTCTGTCATTTCCCATGTCTGGTTTCAGCTGTGTTCCTTTCATTGTTTAATAAAGATATTTTGCTAGAGACCACATCAGTACTGATAAGGAGACAAATCCCAGCTTTTAATCCACAGGTGATTCGGTCCGCCTTGTTGTCCAACAAGGGGCTTACACATGGTGGGTAGTGCGAGGGCTGCTCTTGGATGTTGCTTCGAGAGTTGCCTAGTGCTTCATGTCATTAGTGTACGCTAAAACTGGACCAGCTGACGGGCAACATGACAGCTCAGTGACTATCACTGTTTGCTGTGCAGATACATGGATTTGGGCCAGTGTCTGTGGGAGTTTGCACATTCTCCCCGTGTTTGCGTGGGTTTTCTCCGAGTGCTCCGGTTTCCTCCCACACCCCAAAAACGTGCTCTTAGGCTGACTGGTGTTAACAAGTTGTCCCTAAATTAGTCTTCCCTCAATCTGGTTATGGTTCCTTTATTGTGGGGTCCAAAAGATGTAGACAAAGGTCATAGGGAGAAGAGGGCACTCACAATGTTAAAATGGCGGCGCGGGCTCATCAGGCCGAAGGGCCTGTTTCCCGTGCTGTGTTGTTCTTCGTTCTATTTTGCATAGGAGGTTCAGCTTTATGGTAGATGTGTTATCATCCCCAAAACTGAAGAAGGGAGAGCTTCCAGACATCTTAACCTTCCTCCAATCTGCCTTGTCAAGAGGCTCCAGGTAGCAGTTAAGCCAGCGCACCCCACATTGTGGAAGTGCAACTGCTATTTAAAACTGTGCAGGTGAATGAATCTGTCTTCACAGGATTCAAACTCCCATTGACCAACTTCATAGAAGTCACTCATCATCATTTTCAATTTCAGAAATATCTGTGCTACTTCAAACATAGGATTCTTTTATTGTGGGCAATTCGCTGTATAATGATACTTAGAACACACCTTGCATGAAACAATAAAGGAGAGTGCATGATGCAGGTCAGGCAAATAGGTCAAGAGAAGAAGTAAAAAGGTAAATAAGACTGGCAAAGAAAACATATGAAAATAGAACCATAGTCAACATAAAGGATAACCCCAAATTCTTCTACAGGCGTTTAAATACCAGTGGGAAACAAGAGGGGGACCGGGTTCTTTGATTTGATTTATTATTATCATGTGTATTAGCATACAGTAAAAAGTATTGTTTCTTGCATGCTGTACACACAAAGATACCATTCATAGAGAAGGAAAGGGAGAGTCCAGGATGTGGTGCTACAGTCATAGCTAGGGTGTAGAGAAAGGGCAACTTAAGTGCAAGGTAGATCCATTCAAAAGTCTGATAGCAGCAGGGAAGAAGCAGTTCTCCAGTCGTTAGGTACATGACCTCAGACTTTTGTATCTTTTTCCTAAAGGAAGAAGGTGGAAGAAAGAGTGTCTGGGGTGCATGAGGTCCGTAATTATGCTGGCTGCTTTGCCGAGGCAGTGGGAAGTGTAGACAGAGAGAACAATGGGAAACTGGTTTGCATGATGGATTGGGCTACATTCACGACCTTTTGTAGTTTCTTGCGGTCTTGGCAGAGCAGGAATTACACCAAGCTGCGATACAACCAGAAAGAATGCTTCCTATGACACATCTGTAAAAGTTGGTGAGAGTCATAGCGGACATGCCAAATGTCCTTAGTCTTCTGAGACAGTAGTGGGTCAGATCCCAAACAATGACAAGACAGGGTACAGGAATGAGATAGAGAATCTGGTGAACTGGTGCGGCGACAATAATCTCTCCCTCAATGTCAACAGAATGAAGGAGATCGTCATTGACTTCAGGAAGCGTCGAGGAGAATATGCCCCTGTCTACATCAATGGGGATAAAGTAGAAAGGATCAAGAGCTTCAAGTTGGTAGTGTTGCCAGCAAACTTGAAAATCGAGTTGGGGGGAAATATTGGGCCACACAGCCATACATGTATAAGGATTGTAGTAGGGGGCTGAGAACACAGCCTTGTGGGGCACCTGTGTTGAGGATGATCGTGGAAGAGGTATTATTGCCTATCCTTACTGACTGTGGTCTGTGAGTTATGAAATTCAGGATCCAGTCACAGAGGGAGGAGCCCAGGCCCAGGCCATGAAGTTTGGAGGTGAGTTTCGTAGGAATAATGGTGTTGAAGGAAAAACTATAGTCAATAGGAATCTGACATAGGTATCTTTGTTATCTAGGTATTCCAGCGTTGAATGCCGGGCCAGGGAGATGGCATCTGCTGCAGACCTGCTGCAGCAGTAGGGTCCTATTAGGTAAGAAGTTCTTACAGGTGCAGAACAAGGCTACAATACTGAATGAGTTCTTTGTATTGGTGTTCACTAAGAAACAGAAATCTGACAATATATTATTCAAATGGAAAAAATACAAAAAAGATTTACAAGGATGTTACCAGCACCGGAAGATTTGAATTATAAGGAGAGGCTAGATAGGTTGAGACTTTTTTCCCTGAAGCATAGGAAGATGAGGGGTGGATTATAGAGGTTTATAAAATTATGACAGGCGTTGGTAAAGTGAATAGCCATGGTCTTTTCCCCAGGGCAAGGGAGTCCAAAACAAGAGGTTTAAGGTGAGAGGGAAAAGATTTGAAAAGGGATTTAAGGGGAAACCTTTTTACACAGAGGTGGTGTATATATGGAATGAGCTGCCGGAAGAAATGGTAGAGATGGGTTCAATTACAATATTTTAAAGACAATTTGTTGTGAAGTTGAGTTTGTGAAGTGTTGTCCCTTTAGAAGCTGGTTTTGTGTCAGTGCTTGGATGTTTAAAATGCAGGTGCCTACAGGGTACACAAATTGCAATATTTGTGATCAGGACCAAGCATCAGGATTGCCTTGGTAAAAGATTTGCAGGTTTTTGAATTTTGTCAGCCTATCAATTTAAAGCAGGCACTCAGCTATCAGGAACCAATCAAATTTGAATTTACTGTTGTTGACGTCAGATTAATCTTAGAGTAGGAAAATTGATAGGTCATCACAGTTAGAGTAAAGAGGAACTCAACTGACTGCCTGCAGTTCCACTGAAATGCTGCCACCTCAACACCTACAGAGCAGCAACTCCATGCCAGCTAAAAAGCCGCTCTTAAGTGAACTCTCCATCCATCTAACAAAAGGGTACCAAATCAGAAAGGGCTTACAGATAGCGGAATCATAGAGTCATAGAGGTTTACAGCATGGAAACAGGCCCTTTGGCCCAACTTGTCCATGCTGCCCATTTTTTTAAACCCCCAAGTTAATCCCAATTGCCTGTATTTGGCCAATATTCCCCTATACCCACCATATTTGTGTAACTATCTAAATGTTTATTAAAAGACAAAATTGTACCAGTCTCTCCTACTACCTCTGGCAGCTTGTTCCAGACACCACCCTCTGTGTGAAAAAAATTGCCCCTCTGGACACTTCTGTATCACTCCCCTCTCACCTTTAACCTATGCCCTCTAGTTTCGGACTCCCCTACCTTTGGGAAAAGATATTGACTATCTAGCTGATCTGTGCCCCTCATTATTTTATAGGCCTCTATAAGATCACCCCTCAGTCTCCTATGCTCCAGAGGAAAAATGTCCCAGTCTATCCAGCCTCTCCTTAAAACTCAATCCATCAAGTCCTGATAGCATCCTAGTAAATCTTTTCTGCACTCTTTCTAGTTTAATAATATCCTTTCTATAAATAGGGTGACCAGAATTACACACGGTATTCCAAGTGTGGCCTTACTAATATCTTGTACAACTTCAACAAGACATTCCAACTCCTGTATTCAGTGTTCTGACTGATGAAACCAAGCATGCCGAATGTCTTCTTCACCACTCTGTCCACCTGTGACTCCACTTTCAACGAGTATGAACATGTACCCCTCGATCTCTTTGTTCTATAACTCTCCCCAGCGCCCTACCATTAACTGAGTAAGTCGTAACCTGATTCAATCTACCAAAATGCATTTATCTAAATTAAATTCCACCTACCATTCGTCAGCCCATTGGCTCAATTGGTCAAGATCCTATTGCAATTGGAGATAACTTTCTTCACTGTCCACTATGCCACCAATCTTAGTGTCACCTGCAAACTTACTAACCATGCACCCTATATTTCCATCCAAATCACCAGAACTCCAAAGGTTTTTCCAAAGCTATAAAACTTTTTGTACATCTCTTTAAGAGTGACTAATTTGTCATTATTTCTTTGGTAATGAATGGATCTTGTACTTATTTGAACAGCATTCCAGTGGAACCTTACTTTAATTGATATACTAATTGTTTACTTAAAGTTAGCAGTTGGTTAAATAAATAACATTTTAATTATTCACTTAAAGTGAGTGTCAGGTATTTCCATCAATAAACCTTTAAATGTTAATGAAGAGCAGTTAACACCTTCCCAAACACTTAACAGATTACGAAGTGAGATATTCTTTTTTGGGGGATTTGGCGTGACTTCTCAAAAAGGATCAACCTCTGCATCGCAACAAATTGGACAGGTACATAGATAGGAAAGGTTTAGAGGAATATGGGCCAAATCTAGGCAAATGGACTAGTTCAGCTTAGGAAAACTGATCAGGACGAGTTGGACCAAAGAGCATGGACCAAGTGCAGTATATCTCCACGACTCTATAACCAGGTGTAAGGACAGTCCTACCAACCACAGGCCAGTTATTAAAAAAAAATCAATTGTGGGGCAGGTTTTGGAATCCATAATCAGGGAAAAAGTGAACAGGCATATAGAAAAGTTTGTGGCTCATGCCAAAATTGGGAGAGCTGTCCCCCAGCCTGACATTGCTTACGAAGTATGATTCCACGAATGTGACTTTGTCCTGGTCACCGCTATCACCGTCACTGGGTATGTACTGTTCAACTGATAAAACAAACCCACCAGCAGTGGCAGCACAATGAGATATAGTTGTTTAGAAGGCAGAAGACTACAGCACCTAATTGAAAGATTAGGTACTTCTCCTCCATAAAAGGTAAGTACATCAGATGCTGGAAATTTAAAATAAAAACAGGAAAGGCTAGAAATACTCATCCAGGTCTGACAGCATCTGTGCAGAGAGAACAAAAGATTTTTACTCCCTGGTGAGGTGCACAGAGATGGGACAATTCCAAGTTCCACAAATCCGATCTTTAAAAATATCTAAGGGACACAACTGGGGACGCTCATTCTCACTGGTCAAGACGGATTCCGCGATCAACAGTCGTTCAAATCGGCCTCTACCTTCAGCCAAATGGTGTATGGTGTCGGACATACCTTCAGACTCCTTGCACAAGACTTTGGTTGAATCTTTATCTTGATCCCTTTCATCTCAGAGTGTCCCATTGAGTACATCTCTATATCTCTCCAAGACATCCTGTAAACTTGTTCTTGAATTCTCCAGCCTATTTACCACGCTCCAGTTTAATTTTGATTTCTGCAGCCAGGAGCGTCCAAACAAGCTACGCATGAGCTCTTTGCAGGAGTGCATGAGAGCAAGGGTGCCAGCTCACCTTGAGCATGAATGGGTTCGCCATTGTTATACCTTTCACGTTTTATATAGCATATTTAAGCGCTTCTTTAATATATTACTTACATGTACATGACACTAGAGATCTTAAAAAGAATGGTAAAATTATGAAGGTGCTCTTAGCAGCAATAACGAAGGTGGCTTTTTAAGATCCATCCCATCAATGGGATCAAGGATGTCAGCTGATTTGTAATGCTTTGAAGAACTTCTTCCTTCTCTGCTATACCACAAAGATTCCAAAACTCTTTCCCTGACCATCCAAGCTTGATTTTAAGGGAGATTCAACAATCAGACTCCACTAACAGACACTGGGTAGCAGATGCATCTCAAGTAGGAGTGCAAGACATTTTTCTGCACTGCACTGTCACACACTGGCCAAGGTTTATGCATCACAAATTGAGAGGCCGTGCATTTTGCAGATAATAATTGTCTGTCTGCTGTACCCACTAATTCTGCTGCATTTGCATTCCAGAAGTCATAGAAAGTGCTTTGTGCGGTAAACAGAACTATATTGAGGCCAGGAATGCCACAGTCACAGACATTCATGTAAGGATGTCAGATTGAGAATGACCTATCACCATGCATGCTTGCAAAATGAGGCCCATGATTATGATAGTAGGGGTTTCAACCATGTGAAGTTCGATTCATTGATATTCACTTTCGCCCTTGCAGGAAATGGGTAGTACCTAGAGGAAATGTGGAGTCAATGTTCAAGGTTCTGTAGATGTATGTATGTCACCAGAAACTGGCTAATGGCAACAAAGATATCAGAGGACCTTAGGAGAATCTATTTTGTATAAGAACCCAACTGACGACAATTCCCTCTGCATATATTCAGCCCTGGCTACAAAACCATGCCTCCCAGCTACTCTGCCATTGGTGGCAGAATGGAACAGGTGATAACCAGCAAAAGGTCATCCCAATGACAGCTTGTGGGGCTGCAACTTTCAGCATTATAGAAAATCTGACATATCTGGCAGCAGCAAATTCAAAGACTTTTAATAGTAGATGCATCACAGATTGAGAGGCCATGTATTTTGCAGATAATAATTGTTTGCCTGCTATACCGACTAGTTTGGCAGCAAACTATTATATTCCTAAACCATCCATTACACTTCAACGTATAGGTTCAGCATAACAAGCAGACTTTCTGGGGAACCGACGGGGGAATTTCTAACACAATTGCATAAATGGGTGGAACACTGCAAGTACAGCTCAGCATTACTTGAAATATTGAGACTGTTTAGTATGTGGCGTAAATGATTTGCAACCCAAAGGAGAACCCAAACCCTAACAAAGCCAAACCTAGACCAAAAAAAAGTCAAAGAACTTGTCTCATGAAAGCATGGAAAAAGGAGCCCAAGAGCTGTAAGGACCAATAGACATTGCTCTATGACTATCCCAAACATGAGCAATTGGGACTAGCTGGGAGGGCGCCATGGTCGACATGGACTGGTTGGAACGAAGGGCTTATTTCCACGCTGTATTGCTCTATGACTCTATAGCACCATCCTCAGGCCTGGATGACCCTCATGCCACAGAACCAGGTCACCAGCAGAATAGATTTGTGACCCCCAACGAGGAAGAGCAAACAAGCAAGGAAGTCAGAATATCCCGGCATCAGACAAGGAGTTCCACAATTTAACAAATGACCAGCAGATCAACATTGAACGTTGATTGGAGCCCACCCCAAGCCAGGGTACTGAAACAAAGAGCCTGTATCGCCCAGATCGAAGGGTGAAGCCATTCAAAATAGGGCTTGTCAGATAAGTCACTGAAAAAGAGGAAATAGTACAATTAAATTGCATCACCACACCCAAAGTGGCCCCTATACAGATCCAGCTCCAAGTAAATGGACACCCATTAAACATAGAGGTGGATACAGGTGCAGTGATATCCAGCATAGGGGAACATTAATTTAAGCGATTACAATTGGACAATTTATCACTTAATCTGTGAGATATGAGGCAAGATTGGCAACGCATACAGGAGAACAATTATGCATAATCGGGACAACTGTAACTCCAGTCACATACGGGCAACAGAAAGCCCCGCTCTCATTGACAGTAATGCAAGGACCAGTGCCCAGCTCTTTGGGAAGTTACAAAAATTTGCCTGAATTGACAGCAAATTTTCAAGGTGGGTACTGGTGAGGTATGAGGTAATAGGAATGTACCCTGAAGTTTTCCAAGCAGGCCTCGGAAAGATAAAAGGAGCCAAGGCAACGATTTACACAGACCCAGAAGTAAGCAAAAGTAAGCAAAAATAACTTCGTACAGTACCCCCACATCTGGCCTGAAGATCTCCAATCTTTTCAGTTGGATCTGCTGGAGCCAATCTCTTTCCGTAAGGCTGGGTCTATGCCCCCATACAACAATCAGAGGGAGACAAGCTGATTGTAGCCCATAAATTACTGGGGCCATTATTAGAATCATAGAATCCCTACAGTACAGAAAGAGGCCTTCGGCTCATCGACTCTGCACCAACCACAATCCCACCCAGGCCCTACCCCAATATCCCTACATATTTACCCAGTAATCCCTCTAACCTACGCATCTCAGGCCACTAAGGGCAATTTTAGCATGGTCAATCAACCTAACCCGCACATCTTTGGATTGTGGGAGGAAACCGGAGCACCAGGAGGAAACCCACGCAGACACGAGGAGAATGTGCAAACTCCATGCAGACAGTAACCCAAGCCGGGTATCGAACCCAGGTCCCTGGAGATGTGAAGCAGCAATGCTAACCACTATGCTACTGTGCCACCTTGTGCCTTTTATTTGCAAAGATTCCCCTTGTAGGTGATCAGTCCGGCCTTTGAATTTTCCAACCTCAGGAATTGGATGCCCAAATGTTAAGTTATGAACAGAGGTTGGATAGGCTTGGGTTGTTTTCATTGGAGCAGAGAAGACTGAGGGGTGACCTGATTGAGATGTTCAAAATTATGATGGGCATGGACAGGGGGGGATAGGAAGCAGCTGTTCCCCTTAGTTGAAGGGTCAGTTACGAGGGGACAGAAGCTAAAAATGAGGGAAGGGAGGTTGGCGGGGCGGGATCTGAGGAATAACTTTTTTATTCAGGAAATGGAATGCACTGCCTGGGAGAGTGATGGAGGCAGGATACCTCACATCCTTTAAAAAGTACCTGGATGAGTACTTGTTTATTAATTTATCACATGTAGGCTTACATTAACATTGCAATGAAGTTACTGTGAAAATCCCCTAGTCACCACACTTCAGCGCCTATTCGGGTACACCAAGGTAGAATTTAGCAAGGTCAATGCACCTAACCAGCACATCTTTCAGACAGTGGGGGGAAACTGGAGCACCCAGAGGAAATCCACGCAGACAAGGGGAGAACATACAGACACCGCAGACAGTGACCCAAGCCAGGAACTGAAGCTGGTTCCCTGGCACTGTGAGGCAGCAGTGCTAACCACTGTGCCACTATACTGCCAAATTCCTGAAGGCAAAAGAAACTGCACAGAAAAAAGTTAAGTGATGCTGGTTGGACAAATCTATCAAAGAGCTGGCACAAACAAAGAGCAAATGGCTTCCTGTTGTGCTGTTATGATTCTACAGGTGGCAAGCTGTAGACGCTGCAGGACCACTTGAACAAGTCATCAACCAGAACATGGCTAATTTCCAAAACTGACAGCACAGAACATCTGATGCTGTCTTTGAATTCCACAACAGGATAATTTCCTGTTCAATAAACTCAGTAATCAAGGTCAGTGATGTGAGTTATCTTTTAAATGAAATGACGGATCTGAACAGTAGAAAAAGCTGCACGTGTATACGTTTTAAATAGATTTTATTTACTTCAGATGCGGGTTAGGTGGATTGGCCATGCTAAATTGTACCTTAAGTGACTGCGGGGGGCTAGCTAGGGTAAATGTATGGGGTTATGGGGATAGGGCCTGAGTGGGATTGTGGTTGGTGCAGACTCGATGGGCCAAATAACCTCTTCTGCGCTGTGGGATTCTATGATTCTAAATAAAAGGCCCAGTCAAAAACCAGTAATATGACTGTTCCTAAAAATCGAACTGAGTTATTTTTAAACTTAAAGTTCAAAGGATAGTTTATTAGAATATCAGAGGAATATACAATGGTCAGAAAAGCAGAGGGTGCAAAAGAGACAGGGCTGAAGGAGACTGCAGTTATGCAATGGAGCAAATTAATTGAACTATTTGTAGGCAAGGTTAACGGATTAAATCAGGGATGTCTCCATCAGTCCTGACCCTCTACTAATCAATGTGGGGTAATTTCCAACAGAACCACACCAGTACCTGCATCAGGCACCTCCAGCAGTAAACGTTGGTTAAAGTTACCTCTGCTTTCTCCAATCCCAATAATGCAAAAATAGTAAAGCAAAATACTACTGATGCTGGAAATTGGGAAAACAAAACAGAATGTGGGAAATACTCAGTAGATCTGGCAGAGAGAATCATTCCTGATGCTTTAGGTTGATGAACTTTCATCAGAACCAGTGAAGTGAAAATATACCTTATAAACCAAAGTGAATGTTTTAGTTTGACAACTGTGTTGAAACTGATAACACCAGACCTTTACAGAGAGACTTTCATTCCATTAGCCAAGATTGGATTCAAAAGCTGTGCCAAGGAAGAAATTACACTGTTAGTTCAGTGAGCTATTCAATTCCCACTATGACTTACATTTTTAGAAATATGAGAAGGCGCATAAAATTAAAAAAGTATTATACATCACAGTTCCAAGTAATAGTTACAAAAACTTACATTCATACAGTGAAGTGATCGGGTGTGATTGTGAGCATCAACTCTGATGTTTGGCACACTGGTGTCTTGCATGACTCCATTTATTGCAACCATCATTGAAATCTTTTTTGTGAATTCCACACCTGAAGAAAATCAAAATGTAATTCAATAGACACCCTTACTGTTCATACATTATTCCAAAAAATATAATCCGCATCCAGTTTTAAAATTAACTATGCACGAATCAGCCATGTCCCTGAATACCTCACAAATTGCCACTGCGAATGGTGAATTATCTGAGTCCAACGAGCTGGGTATAGTATTTACAAATATTATTGGTAATGGGCAATTGGCATTCTTATCAAATCCACAGTTGAATCCATGCATGGGTCATAACCATCCTTACAACATGGATGGGATTTTTCATGTGCATTTCGCAGATTTCAGTTTATGAGTTGACTAGCCTTCAGCTTCTCAGAATGCAAAAGCTTATACACATCTTCAAAATTTCAAACATTTTCCCCCAGCACAAGAGGTTGGTAAATAAAATTAGAATACACAGGATTGGGAGTAATATACTGGCATGGATTGAGGATTTGTTAATGGACAGAAAACGGAGAGGAGAAATAACAGGTCATTCTCAGATTGGCAAGTACTCCAAGGATCAGTATATGGGCCCCAGCTATTCACAAATCGACATGGGGGCTGCGCAGGAGGGCGGGCGGCCGACACAGGGGCCACACAGGAGGGGCGATAAAGGAGGGGGAGACATGGGGGCCACAAAGGAGGGAGATGCTGTTCAGTAAATGAAACGTGCCTTCTGCTTCTTCAAAACTACCTTTATTTATCTGAATCAACTCCAAGTGCCATTCACCCCAATTCCCAGTGCCACTTGTAACCTCTTTATATGTCAGTGGCTTCTACTGGATAATTGACATCTTATTAGGACTTAATTGGAAGGTCTGTTAACCCATTCCTAACAACATGGGGGTGTAAAAGTTGGAGGGAACATCAGAAAATATGAATTAGGGGCACATGGCAGCAAATTCAGCCCTTCATCCTGCTCTGCCATTCAATCAGATAATGGCTGATCTCTTCCTGGTCTCAAGTCCACCACCCCACCTGCTCCTCATACCCCCTTATTGAATTTGCCCTCTTTTCTGCCTGCTGTACCTGCGTACTTACTTTCAGCAACTAATGCACGAGGACTCCAAGGTTTCACTGAATATTCACATCTCTCAATTTACATCCATTCAAGCAATAATGTCTTCCTATTATTAGAGAGATATGGTCTGAGTAAGGGCAAAGGATTTATTTTTGTTTAGTTAGGCCATCATGATCGGCATGGGCTTAGAGGACCAAAGGACTGTTACTTTGTTCTAGATGTGGTCTCGCTAACAACCTATACAATTGCAACAACACTTCTCTACTTTTATACTCCAGAGCCTTTGCAATAAATGCCAACATCCCATTTGCCTTTATTGTTCCATGCTGCATCTGCATGCCGACTTTCTATGAGTCAGGAACATAGACACCCAGATCCCTCTGCCCAGACGCATTTGGAATCTGCTTTCCATTTGGGTAATAATTTACCTTTCTACTTTCTTGCCAAAATGGAAAACCTCACACTTATCCACATTAAACTCTGGTGCAAAAGGTGAAGTCGCATGGGATCGGAGGTAAGCTGGCAAGGTGGATGCAAAACTGGCTCTGTCAAAGAAGACAGAGGGTAGCAGTGGAAGGGCGCATTTCTGAATGGAGGGCTGTGACAAGTGATGTTCCTCAGGGATCAGTGCTGGGACCTTTGCTGTTTGTAATATATATAAATGATTTGGAGGAAAATGTAACTGGATTGGTTAGAAGTTTGCAGATGACACAAAGGTTGGTGGATTTGCGGAAAGCGATGAGGACCATCAGAGGATACAGCAGGATGTAGATCAGTTGGAGACTTGGACAGAGAGATGGCAGACGGAATTTAATCTGGACAAATGTGAGGCAATGCATTTTGGAAGGTCTAATACAGATAGGAAATATACAGTAAATGGCAGAGCCCTTAGGAGTATTGATAGGCAAAGGGATCTGGGTGTACAGGTACACAAGTCACTGAAAGTGGCAATGCAGATGGAGAAGGTAGTCAAGAAGGCATACGGCATGCTTGCCTTCAGTGGCCAAAGCATTGAGGTTAAAAATTGGCAGGTCATGTTGCAGCTGTGATAGGTATGTCCCTGTCAGGCAAGGAGGAATTGGTAGGGCTAGGGAACCGTGGTGCACTAAAAAAGTTGATTCGTTGGTTAAAAAGAAAAAGGAGGCTTATGTTCGGATGAGACTTGAGGGCTCGGGTAGTGCACTAGAAAACTTTAGATTGGCTAGGAGGGAGTTGAAGAGTGAGTTAAGAAGGGCTAAAAGAGGACATGGGAAGACTTTGGCTGACAGGATTAAGGAGAATCCTAAGGCGTTCTATAGGTATGTCAAGAACAGAAGGTTGGTTAGGGCAAGATTAGGGCCAGTTATAGACAGCAGAGGGAAGTTATGTGTGGAACCGGAAGAGATTGGAGAGGCATTGAACCAATATTTCTCTTCGGTGTTCACGCAGGGGGACAAGAATATAGCTGAGGAGGACACAGGGTTGCAGGGGAGTAGAATAGACAGTATTACAGTTGATAAGGAGGATGTGCTGGATATTCTTGAGGGATTGAAGATGGATAAGTCCCCTGGTCCGGATGGGATTTACCCTAGGATTCTCTGGGAGGCAAGAGAAGTGATTGCAGAGCCTCTGGCTCTGATCTTCAGGTCGTCGTTGGCCTCTGGTATAGTACCGGAAGATTGGAGGTTAGCGAATGTTGTCCCATTGTTTAAGAAGGGGAACAGAGACTTCCCTGGGAATTATAGACCGGTGAGTCTCACTTCTGTTGTGGGCAAGGTTTTAGAAAAAATTATTAGGGATAGGATTTATAGTTATTTGGAGAGCAATGAATTGATTGGAGATAGTCAGCATGGTTTTGTAGCGGGTAGGTCGTGCCTTACTAACCTTATTGAGTTTTTTGAAAAAGTGACCAAAGAGGTGGATGGGGGTAAGGCAGTTGACGTGGTATATATGGATTTTAGTAAGGCGTTTGATAACGTTCACCATGGTAGGCTTCTGCAGAAAATGCAGATGTATGGGATTAAGGGTAATCTAGGAAATTGGATCAGGAATTGGCTAGCAGATAGGAGACAGAGGGTGGTGGTTGATGGTAAATATTCGTCATGGAGTTCGGTTACGAGTGGTGTGCCTCAGGGATCTGTTTTGGGGCCACTGCTGTTTGTAATTTTTATTAATGATCTGGATGAGGGTATAGTTGGGTGGATTACTAAATTTGCTGATGACACCAAAGTCGGAGGTGTGGTAGATTGTGAGGAAGGGTGTCATAGTTTGCAGGAAGACTTGGACAGGTTGCAGAGCTGGGCCGAGAGGTGGCGGATGGAGTTTAATGTGGAGAAATGTGAGGTAATTCACTTTGGTAGGAATAACAGATGTGTCGAGTATAGGGCTAACGGGAGGACTTTGAATAGTGTGGATGAACAGAGGGATCTAGGTGTATGTGTACATAGATCCCTGAAAGTAGGGAATCAAGTAGATAGAGTTGTTAAGAAGGCATACGGTGTCTTGGCGTTTATTGGTAGGGGGATTGAATTTAGGAGTCGCAGCGTCATGTTGCAACTGTACACAACTCTGGTGCGGCCGCACTTGGAGTACTGTGTGCAGTTCTGGTCCCCACATTACAGGAAGGATGTGGAGGCTTTGGAGAGGGTGCAGAGGAGGTTTACCAGGATGTTGCCTGGTTTGGAGGGGAGGTCCTATGAGGAGAGACTGAGGGATTTGGGGTTGTTTTCGCTGGAAAGAAGGCAGCTAAGAGGGGATCTTATTGAAACATATAAGATGATTAGAGGTTTAGATAGGGTGGATAGTGATAGCCTTTTTCCTCGGATGGAGAAAGCTAGCACGAGGGGGCATGGCTTTAAATTAAGGGGGGGTAGTTATAGGACGGATGTCAGGGGTAGGTTCTTTACCCAGAGGGTGGTGAGGGATTGGAATGCCCTGCCTGCTGCGGTTGTAAATGCGCCTAGTTTGGGGGCGTTTAAGAGATCCGTGGATAGGTTTATGGACGAAAAGGGATTGGTTTAGGATAGAGGGTCATTTTTTTTTTAAACTGGTCGGCGCAACATCGTGGGCCAAAGGGCCTGTTTTGCGCTGTAATGTTCTATGTTCTTTGTTTATAGAACCTTAGTTAGGCTGCACTTGGAATATAGTGTTCAGCTCTGATCGCCACACAACCAGAAGGATGTAGAGGCTTTGGAGAGGGCACAGAAAGATTTACCGGGATGTTGCCTGGTATGGAGGGCATTAGCTATGAGGAGAGGCTGGAGAAATTTGGTGTGTTCTCACTGGAGCAACGGAGGTTGAGGGGAGACCTGATAGAAGTCTACAAGATTATGAGAGATACAGGCCGAGTGGATAGTAAGAAGCTTTTTCCCAGGGTGGCAGAGTCAATTACTACAGGGCACAGGTTTATGGTGCAAGGGCCAAGGTTTAAAGGAGATGTGCAAGGCAGATTTTTTACACAGAGAGTACTGGGTGCCTGGAACTCGTTGCCGGGAGAGGTAGTGGAAGCGGATAAGGTAGTGACTTTTAAAGAGCGTCTTGACAAATACATGAATAGGATGGGAATAGAAGGATATGGTCCCCCGAAGAGTAGGGGGTTTTAGTTAAGTTGAGCAGCATGGTCAGTGCAGGCTTGGAGGGCCAAAAGACCTGATCCTGTGCTGTAATTTCCTTTGCTCCTTGTTCTAAACTCTACCTGCCAATTTTTTGGCCCAAACTCTAAAATCTTTATATCCTTTTCACTGCCTGCTTTCCCACCTATTTTAGTTTCATCTGCAAATTTTGTTATTCTATACTCCGTCCCTGCTTCCAGATCATTCATACAGATTATAAACAGTTGAGGTCTGAGGACTGACTCCTGCAGCACCCCACTAGTTACATTTCGTCAGCCAGAGAAGCACCCGTTTATTCCGGCCCTCTCCTTTCTGTCAATCAGCCAATTCTCAATCCGATGCAAATAAGGGGGGGACATGGGGGTGCAAGCCAGAGGGGACATGCGGGTGCAAACGGCGGGGGCGAGTGTGGTGGAAAGGAAGGGGGAGATGGGGCAAAGGGAGGGGGGAGATAGGGGTAAAAAGATGGGGGAAATGGGGGCGTTAGTTATTTCTACCCAGATTGATTCAACATGTTGGTCAATGTCATTTCCTAATACAGCCTTATGTATCAAGGGGTGGGGTGGGGAAGGGGCCAGGGCAGCAGCACGAGGGAGGGAGTGGAGTCACCTGATGAAGGGGCAGTGCTCCAAAAGCTTGTGGCTTGTGCTACCAAATAGACCTGTTGGGCTTTTACCTGGTGTTGTGAGACTTCTTACTGTGCTTACTCTTGACCAATGCCAGCATTTCCACATCATGGCTACATTTACACTGCAATGAAGTTACTGTGAAAATCTCCTAGTCACCACATTTTGGTGTCTTTTGGGTGCACTGCAGGAGAATTTTAGCATGGTCAATGCACTTAACCAGCATGTCTTTTGGACTGTGGGAGGAAACCGGAGCACCTGGAAGAAACCCATGCAGGACATGGGGAGAAATTACAGATGCCGCACAGATAGTGACCCAAGCCGGGAATCGACCCAGGTCCCTGGCACTGTGAAGCAGCAGTGCTAACCACTGTATCAACAATAATATCATCCAGGGTTCTTTACAGAACAGTCACCATAACATGACAGAATTCTACTTTCGGATGGAAAGTGAAGAAGTCCAATCTGAAACTAGGGTCCTAAATCTAAACACAAGAACCTATGAAGGTATCAGCCATGAGTTGGCTATGATAGATTGGGGAACTCATTATTAAGAATGACAGTGGATAGGCAATGGCTAATATTTGAGAAACAAATTCGTTGCAATAGTTATACATTCCTTTCTGGTGCAAAAAAAAGAGAAAAGCATCCAAAGGGAAGTCATTTAAAGTTGCCAGAAAAAGAAGCAAGCCTGATGATTGGGAGAAGTTTGGAATTCAACAATGGAGGGGCGTGAAATTGATTAAGAGGGAAAATAGGTTATGTGAGTAAAGTTGCAAGGAACATAAAAGTTACTACAGTTACTAAATAGAAAAAGATTAATGAAGGCAAATGTAAGTCCCTAATAGTCCAAAACGGGAGAATTTATATTAACAAGGAAATGGCAGAGCAATTAAACAACTTTAGATCTGCCTTCATGGAGGAAGATACAAATAGTTTCCCAGGAATGCAGGGAGCCAAGGATCTAGTCAGGAGATGGAATTGAAGGAAATTAATATTGCCATTAAAAAAATGCTGGAAAACTCGATGGGACTGAAAGCCGATAAATCTGCAGGCTTAACAATCTACATCCTAGGATACTAAAGGAAGTAGTATGGAAACAGTGGATGCATTGGTTGTCATGTTCTAAAATTCTATAGATTCTGCAATAGTCTTGGCAGACTGGAGAGTGACAAATATTACCCTGCTATTTAAAAAGGTGGGAGGAAGAAAACAGGAGTTGCAGACTACAGACTTTAATGTCAGTGGAGGGGAAAATGCTAAAAGATGTGACAACCCTCACTTTGAAAATATCAATGGCAGTTGGGAAAATCTGCATGGATTTATGAAAGGGAAATGATGTTTGACAAACCTACTGGAGTTTTTTTGAGGATGTAACTAACAGAATAGATAAGGAAAGAAAACAGTGGACATTGTGTAATTAGATTTTCACAAAGCTTTTGATGAAGTCTCACATAAGGGGGGAGGTGTTATAAAGCAAAGATTGATTCTCCCCTCTGAGAACTAGCACAGAAACATCCAACGAGGAGTACCATGCCTTATAATCTGCAAAAAGTGGTATGACCTGCGTTTCAGCAAATTGTCATTGTCAAATACAAAATAAATCCCTGACACTCATCCTAAAATCAACACGTAACTATTTATTTATTTAACTAACAATGAACAAATTAACTAAATTAACAAATCAAATAAATCCCTTCTATTAACTATTCCCAAATAAAACAAGGTTTTAGTGGTATGTTGTTTCAATAAATACAATTCTCATTCATTAACAAAAGTAGAATTTAGTCACTTTCTAAATTACAGCCAGGTTTTGTCTCTTCCGGAATATTCTGGGCTTTCTCTGTTGATTCTTCTATCTGGAGCTTCTTTCTTCTTTAATACCTTTGCTATCTAGATGGTGCTTTCTCTAAGACATAGATGAAGCTACAAGAGTCTCTCTCTCTCTGAGAGCTATGAGCTGTTATCTCCGGGAGGTGGCAGTTGCTCTCTCTTCTTAATCCCACTTTCCCCTTCTTTTACATCCGTCGTGACATGTCAATATTTCCCACAATAGGATTCAAAACCATCAGATTTAAATTGAATAGATTCTTGGCATCTAGGTGCCTGGTTCCAATTGATTGGCTAAGTTCAAAAGCGTGTTGTCTTCGTAAAAATGGCTGCATGGCCTTTTGATTAAGTGTTTCAATTTGGGGCTCCCTATGTACCTGCATTTTTACTGCACTAAGCACAGAAAAAGCACCACCTTTTAAAGAGACCATGCGATGCTTTCTCCCTAGCATTTTACAAATGCCAATCTACAATTACTCTATCCATCTTTGCAACAGAGGCTACTGTGCTAAGTTAAAGCACATGGGATTGGGGGTAAAATACTGACATGGATGGAGAACTGGTTAGCTGACAGGGTACAGAGAGTAAGATTAAATTGGTCTTTTTTGAAGTGCAAGGTGGCGATTAGTGGGAATCCACAGGGTTCGATGCTTGGGCCCCAGCTATTCACAATACGTACCAATGATTTGGATGTCGGAACCAAATGTAAAATTTCCAACTTTTCTGATCATATGAAACTTGATGGGAATGCAAATGGTGAAGAGGGTGTTAAGAGGCTTCAAGGTAATTTATACAAGCTGCATGGGTGGGCAAATACATGACAGATGCAGTATAACTAGCAGGGCTAACTATAACTAACTACTTTTCTTTGTTCTTTACACAGACCAGTGAGGGCAGAAGGTTTTTTTTAAAGTTAGAGCATCACAACACCACAGGTTTGGAGGACCAACGGGCCTGTTTCTATGCTGCACTTTTCTTTGTTCTTTATAACATTGGATGAATGTAAAGTTATCCTCTTCGGATAGAGAAACAGAATGGCAGAGTATTATTGAATTTGGCATAGCTTGGAAAATGATGGGGCATAAAGGGACTTGGGTGCCCTTGTACATCAGTCACTGAAAGCATGTTTGCAGGTATAGCAAGCTGATAAGAAACAAATGGTATATTGGCCTTCATTGCAAGAGGACTTGAGTACAGTAGCATGGATTTCTTACTGCAACTGTATAGAGCTCATTGATTCCTGGAATGGCAGGTTTGTAATTGGAGGAGCAATTGGGTCGAGTGGGCCTGTATTTGCTGGAGTTTAGAAGAATGAGCAGGATCTCATTGAACCATATTTCCTCAGACTGTGCATCTAGTACATGGGTCTGTAAATTCTAAGGATACAGGGCAAACCATTTAGAACTGAGATGAGGAGAAGCTTCTTCACACAGAGGTTGGTAAACATGTGGAATTTTCGACCACAGAAGTCTGTGGAGGCTAAGTCACTGAATACAATTAATAAAAAGTTACATCTTTAGACTCTAAAGGTGTCAAGGTTTGTGCGAAGAATGCAGGAGTATGGTGTTGAGGATCAGTCATGATCATACTGAATGGTAATGCAGGCTTGTAGGGCGGAATGGCCTATTTTTGTTAATAGGTATTAAAGGAATGTGGGGAATAGATGCGTTTCTGGTGTTGGATCACAGATCAGCCATGATCTTACTGAACACAAGATATTATTCCTAGTCCTGTTCCTATGCCCCTACTAGGAGATTAGGATTTTTATCTTTAATCTGTTCATTATAATTCTTTGATCCATCAGAGGTGTCCAATCTGGGGAATTAACATAGCTGTAAATTCAGAATTTAAAAAGTGAGACTAAAGAAAAACTGAAAGCTAAGCATAACGGACACACAAAGTGGGTTGGCTTTTGGCAACAAATTTTTAATTTCTGCACCCCTTCCATAACTGTGTGCACCAGTATTGTGGAAACTCTACCTGCAGAGAGCAGCAGTTGCATAGAGCTTACAGCAGGATCACAGCCCATGACTTTTCAACTTCATTTTGATTAGTCGTAATTCACAGATTGCACACTTACAATTACACCCAATCAGAATGATGAATCAGTCCTAAAGCACCTTGTCCATAATTTCCATTTTCTCCTTTCAAAGTGTTCAGCATGAAGAAAGTTAAGGTGAGCCCTCCTGCCCATCTCAAAATCTACACTGCAGTTTAAATTTTGAGATCTGAGACTGGATGGCAGTCAGTCATTTTCACCTTTCAAACTACGTATTCTTAGAGGTTTACAACATGAAAATGGGCCCTTCAGCCCAACTTGTCCACACCACCCTTTTTTTTTAAAACCACTAAACTAGTGCCAATTGCCCGCATTTGGCCCATTCCCTCTATGCCCATCTCACCTGTCTAACTATCTAAATGCTTTTTAAAATTCAGAATTGTACCCACTTCTACTGCTACCTCTGACAGCTCATTCCAGACACTCACACCCTCTCTGTGAAAAAATTGCCCCTCTGGACCCTTTTGTATCTCTCCCCTCTCACCTTACACCTATGCACTCTAGTTTCAGACTTTGGAAAAAGATGTTGACTATCTAGCTAATCTATGCCCCTTATTATTTTATAGAACTCTATAAGATCACCCCTAAGCCTTCTATGCTCCAGGGAAAAAAGTCCCAGTCTATCCAGCCTCTCCTCATAATTCAAACCATCAAGTCACAGTAGCATCCTAGTAAATCATTTCCACACTCTTTCTAGTTTAATAATATCCTTTCTATAATAGGGTGACCAGAACTGTACACAATATTCCAAGTGTGGCCTTAGCAATGTCTTGTACAACTTCAACAAGATGCCCCAACTCCTGTATTCAACGTTCTGACCAATGAAACCAAGTATGCCCAGTGCCTTCTTCACCACTCTGTCCACCTGTCACTCCACTTTCACAGTAAAAAGTCTGACAACACCAGGTTTTAGTCCAACCGATTTATTTGATAGTAAACTCACAAGCTTTCAGGTTAGCCCCTTCGTCAGGTGAATGGAGAGTTCTGGCCTCAGACAGAGCATATGAAGCACAGACAGTTTAGAGATTACTGATTAGAATGCGAATCTTTACACCTAACCTGCTGTTCAAGTCCTGAAGTGGCTGACAATGTGCGTGGAAGGAGCACTGATCACAGGTTAAAGAGATGTGTATTGTCTCCAGACAGTACAGTAAGTGAGGTTTTGCAAACCCAGGCAAGTCACGTGAAGAAAGTTAAGGTTAAGGTGAGCCCTCCTGCCCATCTCAAAATCTACACTGCAGTTTAAATTTTGAGATCTGAGACTGGATGGCAGTCAGTCATTTTCACCTTTCAAACTACATATTTGAGACTTGACTTGCCTGGGTTTGCAAAACCTCACTTACTGTACTGTCTGGAGACAATACACATCTCTTTAACCTGTGATCAGTGCTCTTTCCACACACATTGTCAGCCACTTCAGGACTTGAACAGCAGGTTAGGTGTAAAGATTCGCATTCTAATCAGTAATCTCTAAACTGTCTGTGCTTCATATGCTCTGTCTGAGGCCAGAACTCTCCACTCACCTGACGAAGGGGCTAACCCGAAAGTTTGTGAGTTTACTATCAAATAAATCGGTTGGACTAAAACCTGGTGTTGTCAGACTTTTTACTGTGTTTACTCCAGTTCAACGCCGGCATATCCACATCATGACTCCACTTTCAAGCAGCTATGAACCTGTACTCCCAATCTCTTTGTTCTATAACTCTCCCCAACGCCCTACCATTTGGTACATTGAACCCAGCCCTGGTTCAACCTACCAAAATGCATCAACTCGCATTTATCTGAATTAAACTTCATCTGCCATTCGTCAGCCCTCTGGCCCAATTGATCAAGATCCCATTGCAATCCTAGATAACTTTCTTCACTATCCACTATGCCACCAATCCTGCAAACTTATTAACCATGCCTCCAAAATTCTCATCCAAATCATTAATATAAATGACAAATAACAGTGGACTCAGCACCGATCCCTGAGGCACACCACTGGTTCCAGGCCTCCAGTTTGAAAAACAATGCTCTACAACCATCTCCTATCTTCTGTCATCAATTTTGTATCCATTTAGCTACCTCACCCTGGATCCTGTGAGATTTAACCTTGTGCAACAACCTACCATGCAGTATTTTATCAAAGGCCTTGCTAAAATAACTTGTAAAATGAAATGAAGTAAAATAACTTGCCCCTTGCTTGGATAACCATACCTGCGGACTTGTTTAGTTCAAAGCGGCACATTAACCAGAGTTCTTGATTGTACGTGGATAACCCAGGTGTTTGCAACTTTAAAGGGACAGTCTGGTGACAAAAGAAAAAATAATTAAATGTTGACCTCTGATGATTACTTGGTGGTATTAGTATGTACCAATTAACTGCAATTCAATTCCATATGGGATTCGGACAGTCAGTTTAAATGAATCCTAGAATCCAAAATTTACCTTCTTGTCACCCAGACTGACAATGAATACTAAAAAATGGCTTGGGTTCAGCTCTAGATTGTGCTTCATGCCAGTTTCCTGAAGCCTAGTTATTTGAAATATGTTTTTATTCCTTTGTACATAAATGCATGTATTCAATCTCAGAATCACAGAACTGTTGTAGCTCAAGAAGCCATTTGGCCCATCATGGGTGCACCAGCTCCCAAAATAAGCATTATGATTTAGTGCCATTCCCATCTTCTCCCTGTACCCCTGCACAGTGTTTCTATTCAAATACTCATCCAATGAGAACAACTAATGTGGTTCCACAGTTTAAGAAGGACTGAGGAGATAAGCTAGGAAACTACAGACCAGTGAGCCTCATATCAGTCGTAGGGAAAATAATGGAAAAAATTCTGAAGGATAGAATCTAGTTGTGAAGTTGAGTTTTTAAAGAAATAAATAATGCTTATAAAGATAGAAAAGAACTATAAAAAATGTTAGAAGGAAAGAAAACAGTGCGGTCCCTTTAAAAGCTCTTTTTGAGTTCTATGCTAAAATGTAGAGTGTACACAAACTGCAGGTTGCAACATTTGTTTGAAAAGGACCAAAAGCATCAGGGTTGCCTTCGTAACCGGCTCTGCAGGTTTTTGCATTTTTGTTAGCCTATGAGTTTAGAGAAGACACAGCTATTAAGACCCTATCAGATTTGAATTTGATAGTGTTGACAACCTCAGACCAATCGTGGCATAAGAAAACTATGAGGTCATAGCAAGTAGAAAGGCAAAAGCAACAGCCATTTCAACAGAAAACATCCTGGAAGAACATCGCCAGAGGCCAGGGCAGCCAGTCAAACAAGCCAGCATTCATTTCTAGAGCATCACACCATTCTGCCAGTTTAAATATCTCTTAAGAAAATTATCCAGCTATCTCACAGAAGGATACTGAATCAGAAAAACTTACAGGCAGCAGACAACTACCGAAGAACTCCAAAAACCTCCGAATGCTATCAGAGCTGGGTATATATTATTTTTGATTTATTTTGTTTCTATTATTATGGTTTTGATAATGAATGTTCCTTGCATTTTAGTTGAAACGGACTTTAATATATTACTCGTTTAGTTAAAGTTCCTGGTTGTTTAAATAAAATACATTAATTATTAAATTAAAGCAAGTGTCAGGGCTTTATATTAATGAATCTCTAACCGTTAATTAAGAACAGATAACAACTTCCCAAATAATTACAGCAGATTACAACGCGAAGTTAGGGAGATTAACCTCTGCGTCGTAACAATTTCCATTTGGAGAGGCAAAGTTTGATCACGGATCGTCAGCGTGGTTTTGTTAGAGGAAGGTCAGGCCAAACAAATTTGATTAAACTCTTTGAAGAGGTGACAGGTGTGTAGATGGGGGTTGTGCAGTTGATGCAGTTTATATGGATTTTAGTAAAGCCCTTGACAGGGTTCTTCATAGGAGAATTATAAAGAAGGCAAATGCACATGGTATACATGGTAATGCGATAAAGTGGATTCAACAGGCAGCACAGTGGTTAGTGCTGCTGCTTCACGGTGCCAGGCACCCAGGTTTGATTCCCGGCTTGGGTCACTGTTTTTGCAAAGTCTACACATTCTCTCTGTGTCTGCGTGGTGCTCCAGTTCCTCTCTCAGTCTGAGAGAGATGCTGGGTAGGTGCATTGGCCATGCTAAATTCTCCCTCACTCTACCTGAACAGGTGTCAACGTGTGGCAGCTAGGAGATTTTCACAGTAACTTCATTGCGGTGTTAATGTAAGTCTATGTGTGACATTAATAAATAAACTTTGAACTTTAAACTGGAGGAGACAGAGGGTGATGACAGAAGAACAAAGAACAATACAGCACAGGAACAGGCCTTTGGCCCACCAAGCCTGCGCTGACCATGTTGTCTAATCTAGACTGACCACCTGTATTCCTCTATTCCCTGCCTGTTCATGTGTCTATCTAGATAAGCCTTAAATGTCGCTAACATGTCTGTCTCAATCACCTCACTTGGCAGTGGCCCACCACCCTCTGTGTAAAAAATTTGCCCCACACATCTCAACAGAACCTTTCTCCCCTTACCTTGAACTTGTTCCCCCTTGTAATTGCCATTTCAGCCCTGGGAGAAAGCTTCCAACCAGAACTTTTACCATGATGTAACATGGAATCGCCTGGTGCAGGTTTTATGTTGCATCACTGACAGTATCCAATTTTTTGGGTTATAATTTGTTTTATGATCACTAAACCAAGACCCCAAAATAGTAACCCTGGCAACAACAAGCAAACAGGAGCAAAGGATACAGAACAGTGAAAGCTAGTTAGCAGATTCCCAAATCCTGTATGAAACAAATAAACGCTTCACAGCACACACTCACCAGACTATCTTTGATTTTGGGTGAACTTGGCAGCAATGCTCTGGATGTGATAATTTCTGGACCTACAATCAGAAGGAATAGATCATGAGAAACAAAATTACAACTATCTCAGGTGGGATGGTGAAGAGATAGGGAGGAATGACGAGCAATGAGGGAGATCAGTGCAACTCTTGCCACCTGCCTCAATTTTAAGAGACATTAGAGAATATTCTATGTTAATTTCTCTCTTATTTTGCATGGAAAATTTGCATTCTAGCCAGTTTCTCTACCCAATTAGTGCTCATAATGGTGATCCAATGCAGGAAATATTGCTGAAAATAAGAAACACTCTGTTGGAAGCTTTTTGTCTTGAACTCATCAGGATAGATGCAAGAAAACCAAATTTCAAAGTGGGATAAAACATTTATACTTCTTTCATCGGCGCTGATGAGTGCAAGATGAAAATGCTCTGTGACCAGAGAATGACAACAGCAACAGTGGCAATATTAGCTGTAAGGGCAATTGTGACAATGAAAGTCAAATGCGGAGCAGTAGTGTCACCTGTGAGGGTGGCTGTGAGGGGAAGGCAATGTTGTCTGTGGAGTGAGGGTGATGCCTCTGAGGAAAGGAAAAGAGTGATACCTGTGAAGAAGAGATGATGGCTGTGAGAGAAGGGGGAGCCTTTGAGGAGCAGGAGCGGCACCTGCGAGGAGAGGGCAGGGGGGCTAGACCGGCCGACAGGGGAGGCGGCACCAGCAAAGGGAGGATGGTGGGGCCAGTGGTGGAGGAGGGAAGGGCAGTGGTGGGGGTGTGGCAAGTCAGGCAGACAGATAGGGCAGGGTGGCTAGCGGGGGTGGCGGGGCGGTGGGGGGGGGGGCACGTCAGGCCAGGCTGGGATGGCCTTCAGCATAGCTTTCAGCACCCTCATCATAAGTGCCATAGCTTCCTGTGGCTTCCCGCCAAAGTTGGTTGACCCCACGTAACTGTATATTTTTTCAGCCCTTTCTATAGCCTGAGCAATCTTGTCAAGTTAATTTCTGCCTCTGCTGTGATGTTATTCACACTGCAAACGAACCTATTTCTTAACATCTTGTGTGTTGATCGAAATTCACATTGTTCAGCTAATTGCCTTAATTGTGCCATAAGTGTTGCTAACATTTCCCTTGGGTTTCTCATTATAGAATTAAGTTTACATCACTGCATTATCACTGATGGATTTTAGATGATCATGCTCTTTGACCAGTTCAACTAACTGCTCAAACATTCCTGTATCTGGGGCCTCTGGAGAAGTCAAACTTCAAATTAGGTGATAAGTCTAAGTCCCACAGGCCGTTAGAGGACTACCTTCTGCTTTTCCTCTGTCCCAATTTCATTGGCCCTAAAAATTAAATCGGAGATGCCCCATATATTGGATCCACTGCTCTATTTCAGGGTCAAACGGTTCCAACTTTCCAACTAAAGACATATTGGCACTCAAGTTATTGCAGTATTATTTCTTAACAGAGTTACAATTCAAGGTCTGTTCTTCCAACGTGTAGCAGATGACAGAAAAAAGCTTTGCTTTACGTCATGGCCAAATGTAATAACTGCAAGAAATTGACTAACAAAAGATAAATGACCAGGTGATTTATTTGGGAAAAGCAACTACATACACAGGACAGCAAGAAAGCTTGTGAACTCAGTGACTCCCCGACTCCAACAGTCAATTTCAACTGTCAAACAATTGCCTCTCTGTGGATTGGGTCATGCAAACTCCAATAAATTTGACACCACTCTCCGCACAAAAAGGTACACATCATCACAGGTTACAAAACCTTTAGAAATTTTATGACATTGAAAGGAATAAATAATTTGAGAGCATTTTGCAACTGAATTGAATTCAGCTGTGTTCATTTTTGTTTCTATTTAATTTTATTTTTCAATAATTTAGATTTATACTACATGGTTTGTTTGAATGTTAATGATCTCCCAGTTGAAGGGTTCAAAAATTTATAGTGGTAATCCAATGTTTTTAAACCGTGTGAATCTTAATAGTTAAAAAAATTCAGTTCATCGTGTGTCTATGCCTGATCATATAGATTTTGAAGAGGATCATATTGGACTTGAAATGTTTACACTGTTTCTCTCTCCACTGCCAGACCTGCTGAGTATTTCCAGTACTTCCTGCCTTTATGCCGGATTACACATCTTGGTTTTCAGAAAATTTGGGGTTTCTTTTGGATGTACAAGAAATATTTTCTGGATTGTACCCAAAATGCACACAATACACACACACAAATGTGAGCTTGCACTATGGCTGAAGTTGTTGACAGAGACAATGTCAGGTAATTTGCAGACTGACACAAAAAGAAAATGACATGAAAGCTACCAGATTGTTGTAAAAACACAAAGTGGTCATTGTTCACTCAATTCTTTCAGGGCAATTATGGATAGACATAAAGAAAATGTTCAATGTCACCACATGTTTCAAAATCAAATTTCAGAAACGATCTATCACTACGTGCAGAAAAATGATCACATCTCGGAAGGCAAAATCCCTTTTCATAAAGATATGATTTGAGCTTTGTTAACAATTAGTGTCTTGATATGGTGTATAAAATTCAAGTTCCGTACTTTTGTACTTACCAGCTATTCCAATTAAAACTATCAGCCCAAAACAGATGAAGAATACGACAAACACCAAAACAAAATGCCTCTTTGAGAGCGTATATAATCGCATTGGTGCTATCCTGCGAAGAACAGATCAACAAAACGTCAATGTAAAAAAGAAACAAAATATCTATAATCATTGGACTAAAGTTACATTCAATACAATCTTCTCAGGTTACATCATACGCTGTCATATATGCCACCAAATTCTAGACCCATTCATAGAAACTAGGAACGGGAATATGCCATTCGGCCCTTTGAGCCTGCTTTGCTGTCATTCAATACGATCGTGGCTTATCTGCTATCTCAACACCAGATTCTCGTTTTCTCCCCTGATGCCATGAAAAGCAAAAACATTATTTAGCTTTTTTTTCAATACATTCAGTGACTTGGCCTCCACAGCCTTCTGCGGCAGAGAATTCTGCAGGTTCACTCCCAAAGAACAAAGCACAAAAAAAATTACAGCACAGGAATAGGCCCTTCTGCCCTCCAAGCCTGCACTAACCGTGCTGCCCGACTGAACTAAAACCCCTCTATTCTTCCAGGGACTGTATCCCTCTATTCCTATCCTATTCATGTAGGATCTTTGTCACGATGCCCCTTAAAAGTCACTGTCATATCTGCTTCCACGACCTCCCCTGGCAGCGAGTTCCAGGCACCCACCATACCCTTTGAATGAAGAGATTTTTCCTCATCTCAGTCCTAAATTGTCTACCCCATATCCTGAGACTGTGTCCCCAGGTTCTAGACTCACCAACCAGGGAAAAATGTTCTCCTGCATCTCATCAATCAAGCCTGTTAGAATTTTATATATTTGATTCAGTCTTCCAGGTTCTAGTGAATACAGGCCCAGTGGAACCAATCTCTCCTCATAAGACAGACCCGCCAACCCCAATACCAGTTCAGTAAACCTCTGCTACACTTCCTCTAAGGCAAATACACCCTTTCTCAGGTAGGAAGGAAAAAAACTGCAAGCAATACTCCAGGTGTGGTCTGGCAACCACAATTTCAAATTCTCCTGCAATGAACATGAGAACACAAGAACAAGGAGAGGAGTGGGCAATTTAGCCCCTTCAGCCTGCTCCACCATTCAATACGATCATGGCTGATCTCATCTCAGCCTCAACTCCTACCCGTTCACCATAGTTCTTCAACTAATTAAAAATTCATCCACTATTTCCAAAAATATACTTAATCTCCCGGCATCCATAATGCTCTGAGGTATTTAATTCCACAAACTCACAACCCTTAAGAGAAGTAATTTGCTTTAAATCTACCACCCATTATCCTAAAACTATGACCAGTTGTTCTAGATTGTCCGTCAAGAGGAAATATCCTCTCCACGTCTACTTTGTCAATTCCTCTCATCCTGCACACCTCAATTAGATACAAAGAATAAAAACAAAGAACCAAGAAAATTACAGCACAGGAACAGGCCCTTCAGGCCTCCAAGCCTACACCAACCATGCTGCCTGACTTAACTAAAACCCCCTACCCTTCCAAGGACCACATCCTTCCATTCCCATCCTATTCATGTATTTGTCAAGACGCCCCTTAAAAGTCACGATTGTATCTGCTTTCACTGCCTCCACCAGCAGTGAGTTCCAGGCACCCACCACCCTCTGTGTAAAAAAACCTGCCTCGTACATCTCCTTTAAACCTTGCCCCTCGACCCCTAGTAATTGATTCTTCCACCTGGGAAAAAGTTTCCGGCTATCTATTCTGTTCATGCCTCTTATAATCCTGTAGACTTCTATCAGGTCGCTTCTCAACCTCTGTTGTTCCTTGTCTCATTCTTCTGAACTCCAAGCAGTAAAGGCCTAAATTGCCCAATCTCTCTTCGAAAGACAAATCCCTCATCTCTTGAAGCAATCTAGTCAACCTCCTCTGAACCACCTCCAATGCAACTACATTTCTCCTCAATTAAGGGGACAAATACTGTACGTAATATTCCAAATGCAGTCTCACTAATGCTCTGGACAGTGGTCACACACTTCACTACATTTATTTTCTATACTTTTAGCAATAAATACCAAGATTTCATTTGCCACCTTTATCACCTGCTGGACCTGTATACTAGCTTTCTGTGATTGATGCACGAGGACACCCAGATCCCTCTGCACCAAAGCATTCCATAGTTTCTCTCCATTTAGATAATAATTTGTCGTTGTGTTTTCCCTACCAAAATGGATAACCTCATACTTTCCACATTAAACTCTATCTGCCAACTTTTGCCCTATTCACTTAACCTATTCACAACATTTGTAAATTTCTATTTCATTACTGCAACTTTCTATCCCACCTATTTTAGTGTCATCTGTAAATTTGGCTATGGTACCTACTATCCCCACGTCCAAGTCATTCATATAGATGGTAAATAGTTGAGGCCCAATGACCAAACCCTGGAGTGACCTACTAGGTGCATGTCACCAACCAGAATGAGACCCATTTATTCCAGCTCTCTGCTTTTTATTGGTTGGCTAATCCACTATCTAAACTATTAAATTTCCCCTAATCCCATGTAAACCAACATTGTATGACACCTTATCTAATGCCTTGGACTTCCAGACATACTACATCCACCAGACCCCCATTATCCATCTCACCTGTTACATCTTCAAAAAACTTGAGCATATTAGTCAAACATGATTTACCCTTCATAAAACCAAACTGACTCTGAAATACATTTTGACTTTCTAAGTATCCTGTTATTACTTCAGTTGTAATGGATTTTAAGAATTTCCCAACAACAGATGTTAAACTAATTGGCCTATAGTTTCCTATATTTTGCTCCCTCCCTTTCTGAATTAGCGTTTTTCCAATTCACTGGAACCTTTCCTGCATCTAAGGAATTTCAGAATATTGAAACCAACAGATCCACTATTTCCAATGCCATTTCCTTTAAGCCCTAGGATGTAGGCCATCAGGATCTGGGGACTTGGCCGCCTACAATCCCGACAGTGCGCTAAGTAGTTTTTTTCCTCCTCCCTCTCTATAACCTCTGCATTTTCTATTACTATTGGGATGGTACTCATGTTCTCCACCATGCAAACTGAGGCAAAATATTGATTTAGTGTCTCAGCCATTTCTGCACTCCCCACTATTAACCCCCCAGCCTCATCTTCCAAGAGGACAATATTCACTTCAGCTACTCTCTTCCTCCTCATATACTTACAGAAGGTTTTGCTGTCTGTTTTAATCCCACTCAGGCCATATTTCCGCTCCCCTCGTATTTACCCTGCTAATCCTCCTGATACTAGAGTTAATTTAGCGTAGCTTATCGTCCTAATCTGCACATCTTTGGACTGTGGGAACACCCAGAAGAAACCCATGCAGACACAGGGAGAACGTGCAAACTCCACACAGGCAACAAGCTTTGTAAGTAGAACTTAAGAATATAAAGGGGGCAGCCACATTGCTGGGAGTGTTTATAGGCCCCCACCTAAAAAGAGCTGACGTTTCGAGTCCCGACTACCTTTTGTCAAAGCATCTTCTGGACTCAAAACGTCAGCTCTTTCCTCTCCTTACAGATGCTGCTAGGCCTGCTGAGATTTTCCAGCATTTTCTCTTTTGGTTTCAGATTCCAGCATCCACAGTAATTTACTTTTATCCAGAAGTCATGATGGAGGACAAAGATCAGTTGGAGACTTGAGCGGAGAGGTGGCAGATGGAACAGGATATAGATCAGTTGGAGACTTGAGCGGAGAGGTGGCAGATGGAACTTAATCTGGACAAATGTGAGGTAACGCATTTTGGAAAGTCTAATCCAAATAGGAAATATACAGCAAATGGCAGAACCCTTAGGAGTATTGATAGGCAAAGGGACTGAGTGTGTAGGTACACAGGTCACTGAAAGTGGCAATGCAAGTGGAGAAGGTAGTCAAGAAGACATATGGCATGCTTGTCTACATCGGCCAGGGCAACCAGTTTAAAAATTGACAAGTCATCTTGCGAACCTTAGTTAGGCCGCACTTGGAATATAGAGTTCAATTCTGGTTGCCACACTAACAGAAGGATGTGGAGGCTTTGGAGAGGGTACAGAAAAGATTTACCAGGATGTTGCCTGGTATGGAGAACATCAGCTATGAGAAGAGGTTGGAGAAACTAGATTTGTTCTCACTGGAACAATGGAGGTTGAGGGGTGACCTGATAGAAGTCTACAAGATTGTGAGAGGCATGGACAGAGTGGATAGTCAGAAGCTTTTTCCCAGAGTGGAAGAGTCAATTACTAGGGGGCATAGGTTTAAGGTGCGGGAGGCAAAGTTGAAAGGAGATGTACGAGGCAGATTTTTTGTTTACATAGAGGGTGGATGCCTGGAACTCGTTGCCAGGGAAGGTAGTGGAGGTGGATACAATAGTGACTTTTAAGTGGCATCTTGACAAATACATGAATAGGATAGGAATAGAGGGATATGATCCCCAGAAGGGAAGAGGGTTTTAGTTAAGTCAGGTAACTAATTCAGTGCAAGTTTGGAGGGCTGAAGGGCTTGTTCCTGTGCTGTAATTTTCTTTGTTCTCTTTGAGTTGTATAGAATTTTGGTGAGGCCACAGCTGGAGTACTGTGTGCAGTTCTGGTGGTCACATCATAGAAAGGATGTGAATGCAATGGAGGGGATACAGAGGAGGTTTGCCAGGATGCTGCCTGGGATGGAACATTTAAATTATAAAAGTTGGATAGGCTTGGGTTGTTTTCAATGGTCCAGAGAAGGCTGAGGAGTGGCCTAATTTAGGTGTTCAAAATTATGAGGGAGCAGCTGCTCCCCTTAGTTGAAGGGTCAACTATGAGAGGACACAAGTTAAAAGTGGGAAGTTAAGGGGGGATTTGAAGAAAAACGTTTTTACTAAGGAGGATGATGATGGTCTGGAATGTACTGAGCGGGTGGTGGAGGCAGGATGTCTCACATCCTTTAAAAAGTACCTGGATGAGTACTTGGCATGCCATAACATTAAAGGCTATGGGCCAAATGCTGGCAAGAGGGATTAGATAGGCAGATCAGGATATTTCTTCAGCGGTGCAGAAGCAATGGCCAGAGAGCCCCTTCTGCACTGTATTCTGTGACTCTGAGATCCCTACGGTTCCAGTTTGTTATAGACAAGTAGAAAAAATTCCTCAAAAAATTCAATCAAATTTGTGAGGCAGGATTTACCCCTCACAAAACCATGCTGACAATCCCGGACAAAGCTGCATTTTTCCAAATGGTCATAAATCCTATCCCTCAGGGCCCCTTCCATTAACTTACCA
Source organism: Carcharhinus amblyrhynchos (assembly GCF_965287045.1). Lineage (NCBI taxonomy): Eukaryota > Metazoa > Chordata > Chondrichthyes > Carcharhiniformes > Carcharhinidae > Carcharhinus > Carcharhinus amblyrhynchos. The sequence goes on along the minus strand of NC_137335.1, from coordinate 31,101,762 downwards.
ACCACTTAAGTAAGACTAATTGACCTATAATTACCGAAGTCATTCCTATTTCCTTTAGGACCATAGAACATTATAGCAAAGAAACAGGCCTTTTGGCCCTTCTTGGCTGTGCCAAACCATTTTTCTGCCTAGTCCCACTGACCTGAACCTGGATCATATCCCTCCACACCCCTCTCATCCATGTACCTGTCCAAGTTTTTCTTAAATGTTAAAAGTGAGCCCACTTCCACCACTTCATCTGGCAGCTCATTCCACACTCCCACCACTCTCTGTGTGAAGCCCCCCCGGCCATATTCCCTTTAAACTTTTCCCCCTTCACTCTTAACCCATGTCCTCTAGTTTTCTTCTCCCCTAGCCTCAGTGGAAAAATCCTGCTTGCATTCACTCTACCTATACCCATCATAATTTTATATACCTCTATCAAATCTCCCCTCATTCTTCTATGCTCCAGGGAATAAAGTCTTAACCCATTCAATCTTTCTCTGTAACTCAGTTTCTCAAGTCCTGGCAACATCCTTGTAAACCTTCTCTGCATTCTTTCAAACTTATTAATATCCCTTCCTGTAATCAGGTGACCAAATCTGCACACAATACTCTAAATTCGGCTCATCAATGTCTTATAGAACCTCACCATAACATTCCAACTCTTATACTCAATACTTTGATTTATAAAGGCCAATGTTCCAAAAGCACTCTTTACAACCCTATCTGTGACGCCACTTTTAGGGAATTATATATCTGTATTACCAGGTCCCACTGTTCTACTGCACTCTTCAGCGTCCTACCATTTACCATGTATGCTCTACCTTGGTTTGTCCTTCCAAAGTGCAATACCTCACACTTGTCTGCATTAAACTCCATCTGCCATTTTTCAGCCCATTTTTTAGCTGGTCCAAATCCCTCTGCCATCTTTGAAAACCTTCCTCACTGTCCACTACACCTGCAATCCTTGTATCATCAGCAAATTTGCTGATCCAATTTACCACATTATCATCCAGATCATTGATATGGATGACAAACAACAATGGACCCAGCACTGATCCCTGTGGCACACCACTAGTCACAGGCCTCCACTCGGAGAAGCAATCCTCCAATACCACTCTCTGGCTTCTTCCATTGAGCCAATGTTTAATCCAATTTACTACCTCTCCATGCATACCTAGCGATTGAACCTTCCTAACTAACTTAGTTAGGAAGGACCTTGTCAAAGGCCTTACTGAAGTCCATGTAGACAACATCCACTGCCTTCCCTTCATCCACTTTCCTGGTAAATGTATATAAATGATCTGGAGGAAAATGTAACTGGTTCGATTAGTAAGTTTGCGGTCAACACAAAGATTGGTGGATTTGCGGATCGCAAGGAGGATCATCAGGGGATACAGCAGGTTATAGATCAGTTGGAGACTTGGGTGGAGAGATGGCAGATGGAGTTTAATCCGGACAAATGTGAGGTAATGCAGTTTGGGAGGTTTAATACAGATAGGAAATATACAGTAAATGTCAGAACCCTTAAGAGTATTGATAGGCAAAGAGATCTGGGTATACAGGCACAGAGGTCACTGAAAGTGGCAATGCAGGTGAAGAAGGTAGTGAAGAAGGCATAAGGCATGCTTGCCTTCATCGGCGTGCCTTCATCGGCCAGGGCACTGAGTTTAAAAATTGGCAAGTCACATTGCAGTTTTATAGAACCTAAGTTAGGCCACACTTGGAATATATTGTTTAATTCTGCTCGCCACACTATCAGAAGGATGTGGAGGCAGTATAGAAAAGATTTACCAGGATGTTGCCTGGCATGGAAGGCATTAGCTATGAGGAGAGGTTGGAGAAACTTGGTTTGTTCTCACTGGAACAATGGAGTTTGAGGGGAGACTTGATAGAAGTCTACAAGAGGCATGGACAGAGTGGATAGTCAGAAACTTTTTCCCAGGATGTAAGAGTCAATTACTGGAGGACACAGGTGTAAGGTGCGAGAGGTAAGGTTTAAAGGAAATGTACGAGGCTGATTTTTAGACAAAGTAATGGATGCCTGGAACCTGTTGCCGGGGAGGTAGTGGAAGCAGATATGGTACTGACTTTTAAGGGGCGCCTCAACAAATACATGAATAGGATGGGAATAGAGGGATATGGTCCCTGAAAGGGTAGGGGGCTTTAGTTAAGTCGGGCAGCATGGTCGGTGCAGGCTTGGAGGGCCGAAGGGCCTGTTCCTGTGCTGTAATTTTCTTTGCTCTTTGTTCTCCTCCTAATTGGACTGCTTCCAAGCTTGCTAAGGTTCAGGGAGGGGGTGGCAGATGCTCTGAGGATGATTTTCCAATTGCACTTGGCAACATTCTTGTAAACCTCCTCTGCATTCCAGAACTGCATGCAATATTCAGTTGTGGCCTCACTAGTATTTGATACGATTCCATCATTATATCCTTACATTTCATATTCATACTTTCACATTCATGTGCCAATGAAAGACAGCACTTCACATGCCTACTTTACAACCTTGTCAACTTGAACTGCTGCTCTTAGGGACCTGTGTACTTGTACGCCAAGCTCTCTCACATCATGTACCCTTCTTCGTATTTGCCCATTTATTATATATCCCTGCAGCTGTTTGACCTCCTAAATACTCACACTTCGTATGTTAAAATCCATCTCTCACTTTATCGCCTACTCCACCAACCCATCGATAAATTCTACATTACCCGCTACATGGCTAATCTTTGTGTCATCTGCAAATTTTCCCAATCATAGCCCCTCCCCACAACCACATTCACATCCAAATCGTTGATATAAAGATCAAAACATTAATAACAGTACAACACAGGAATAAGCCTTTTGGCCCTCCAAGCTTGCACTGATCATGTTGTCCTAACTCGACCAATCACTTGTATCCTTCTATTCCTAGTCTATGTGTCTATCCAGATAAGTTTTAAATGTCACTAACGAATCTCCTCAACCACCTTATTTGGCAGTGCATTCCAGGCCACACCATTCTGTATAAAAAAAAACTTCCCCCACAGAACTCCATTGAACCTTCCCCCCACCCGCGTACTTTGAATTTGTGTCCCTCGTAGCTGTCATTTCTGCCCCGGGAAAAAGCTTCTAACTGTTCACCCTATATGTACCTCTCATAACTTTATAAACTTCTATCAGGTCGCTCCTCAGCCTCCATCTTTCCAGGGAGAATAATGGATTGTGTTTATTCAATCTCTCCTCATAACTAATACACTCCATACCAGACAACATCCTGATAAACCATTTCTGTACTCTCTCCAAAGCCTTCACGTCCTTCTGGTAGTGTAGTGACCAGAACTGAACAGTCTTCCAATCGTGGCCTCACCAACATTTCATACAACTGTATAACTTTTATACTCATTGCCCTGTCCCATAAAGGCAAGCATGCCATATGCTTTCTTCACCACCTTTTCCACCTGTGCTGCCATTTTTAAGGATCTGTGGACCTGCACACTCAGATATCTCTGTGTCTATGCTCCTGATGGTTCTGTCATTTATTTTATAGCTCCCACCTGAATTGGATTTACCAAAATGCATCACCTCACATTTGTCCAAATTAAATTCCATCTGCCAATTCCATTTCCACCCAATTTTCCAGCCTATTTATATCTTGCTGTATTCTCTGACAATCTTCATCACTATCCGCAACTCCACCAATCTTAGTATCATCCGCAAACTTGCTAATCAGAGCAGCTATGTTTTCTTCAAGTCATTTACATATATTACAAACAGCAAAGGTCCCAGCACTAATCCCTGTGGAACACCACGAGTTACAGACCTCCAAACAGAAAAATACCCTTCCACCTCTACTCTACCTTCTGTGGCCAAGCCAGTTCTGATTCCATCTAGCCAGTTCAGCCCTGATCCCGTGTGATTTAGTCTTTTGCACCAGCCTGCCACGAGGTACCTTGTCAAATGCTTTAAAATGCTTTACGAAAGTCCGTGTAGACAACATCCACGGTCCTTCCCTCATCAATCATTTTTGTCATCTCCTCAAAAAACTCAATTAACTTAGTGAGATATGACCTGCCTCATTCAAAACTATGCTGTCTCTTGCTGTCAAGACCATTCAGTTCAAATGCATATTGGTGGCAGCATGATGGCACAGTGGTTAGCACTGCAGCCTCACAGCACCAGCAACTCAGGTTCAATTCCTGGCTTGGGTCACTGTTTACGTGGAGTTTGCACATTCTCCCCGTGTCTGTGTGCTCCGAGTGCTCTGGTTTCCTCCCACAGTATGGAAGACGTGCTCTGAGCCGAACGGGTGCTGGAATGTGGCAACTAGGGAAATTTCACAGAAACTTCATTCCAGTGTTAATGTAAGCCTACTTGTGACTAATAAATAAACTTTAACTTAACTTTAGATCCTATCTCTAAGAATCTTCTCCAACAATTTCACTATCACTGAAATCAAGCTCACTAGCCTATAATTATCCAGGTTATCTCTGCTACCCTTCTTAAATAATGGAACAACATTGGCAATCCTCCAAACCTCTGGGACCTCACCAGTGGCCAACAAGGAAACAAAGATTTCTATTCGAGGCCCAGCAATTTTACTTCTCGTCTCCCTCAGTAATCTGGGAAAGATGCCATCTGGCTCCGGGTATTTGTCTACCTTAGTGCTTTTCATTCATCTAACACTTCCTCCCTCTTAATGATGACTTGTTCTAAAGGGTTTACAAGCCCCTCCAAGACACCATTAATTGATGTGTCCCTCTCCTTTGTGAATACCGATGCATTAAGGACCTTATCCACTTCCTTTGGTTCTATGCATAATTTCCCTCCTTTGCCCTCGAGTGGACTAACTCTTTCTCTAGCTACCCTCTTGTTCCTAATAGATGTATAAAATGCCTCGGGATTCTCCTTAATCCTGTCTGCCAAGGACGTTTCTTTTTGCTCTCCAACTCCCTGGAAAGTAAAAAAATTAACATTTATTTATCAGTGACAAGTAAGGCTTACTTGTACACTGCAATGAAGTTACTGTGAAATTGTTTGAGCACTTTTCTACTTTACCTATATTCTTCAAATGCTTCGTCTGTTTTTAGTTGCCTAGACCTCATGTATGCATCCTTTTTCTTTTGACTCGCAACTTCTCTGGTCAGAATTCCAGTATCCTGCCTTTCTATCTTTCATTTTCATTGGCACATGCCTGTCCTGCACTCAGATCAACTGCTCCTTAAAAGACTCCCAGATGCCAAATGTGGATTTATCCTCAAACAGCGGCGCCCAAACAACATTCTCCAAATCCTGCCTCATCTGGTTGTAGTTAGCCTTCCCCCAATTTAGCACATTAACCCTAGGACAACATTTATCCTTTTCCAGTATCAGTATCCAAAGTTTACGGAATTGTGATCAGTTTGCCATATGCTGCCCCACTACAACTTTGATGACCTGGGCGGGTTCATTTCCTAGTATTAGGTCCAGTATAACCTCCTTTCTAGTCCATCTATCCATGTATCATTCCAAAAAAACCTTCCTGGACACCATACTTTTTGGGCACCGTACTTACGCAAGGATATTTTGGCCTTGGAGGGAGTGCAGAGGAGGTTTACTAGGCTGATACCGGAGTTGAGGGGGTTGAGCTATGAGGAGAGGCTGAATAAATTAGGCTTGTACTCGTTAGAGTTTAGAAGAATGAGGGGAGATCTCATTGAGACGTATAAGATGATGAATGGGATGGATAGGATAGAGGTGGAGAGACTCTTCCCGCTCAGAAAGGATAGTAGGACTAGGGGGCACAGCCTCAAGATAAAGGGGGGTGCGGTTTAGAACGGAGTTGAGGAGGAACTTCTTCACTCAAAGGGTGGTGAATCTCTGGAATTCTCTGCCCGTTGAAGTGGTGGAGGCTACCTCGCTAAATATTTTTAAGACGCGGGTTGATGGGTTTTTGATCAGAGAGGGGATTAAGGGTTATGGGGAGAGGGTGGGAATGTGGAACTGAGCCACGACAGATCAGCCATGATCTTATTGAATGGCGGGGCAGGCTCAAAGGGCTAGATGGCCTACTCCTGCTCCTATTTCTTATGTTCTTACGACACACTTAACAAATTCCTCACCATCCAGACCCTAGCCCTAAGGGATTCCAGTCAATATGAGGAAAATTAAAGTTTCCCACTACAACAACCCTAATACTTCTACATCTGTCCACAATCTGCTTACATATATTGAATATATATATATTATGCTTATATATATATTGAATAGAGTGGAGGAGCAGAGGGATCTAGGTGTATGTGTACATAGATCCCTGAAAGTTGGGAATCAAGTAGATAAGGTTGTTAAGAAGGCGTACGGTGTCTTGGCGTTTATTGGTAGGGGGATTGAATTTAGGAGTCGCAGCGTCATGTTGCAACTGTACACAACTCTGGTGCGGCCGCACTTAGAGTACTGTGTGCAGTTCTGGTCCCCACATTACAGGAAGGATGTGGAGGCTTTGGAGAGGGTGCAGAAGAGGTTTACCAGGATGTTGCCTGGTGTGCAGGGGAGGTCCTATGAGGAGAGACTGAGGGATTTGGGGTTGTTTTCACTGGAAAGAAGGCGGCTAAGAGGGGATCTTATAGAAACATATAAGATGATTAGAGGTTTAGATAGGGTGGATGGTGATAGCCTGTTTCCTCGGATGGAGAAAGCTAGCACGAGGGGGCATGGCTTTAAATTAAGGGGGGGTAGTTATAGGACGGATGTCAGGGGCAGGTTCTTTACCCAGAGGGTGGTGAGGGACTGGAATGCCCTGCCTGCTGCAGTTGTAATGCGCCTAGTTTGGGGGCGTTTAAGAGATTGGTGGATAGGTTTATGGACGAAAAGGGATTGGTTTAGATTAGTGGGTCAATGTTTTTTTTAAAAAATAAGACTGGTCGGCGCAACATTGTGGGCCGAAGGGCCTGTTCCGCGCTGTAATGTTCTATGTTCTATATCCATTCTTCAACTTCCTGTGGGCTGTTAGGAGACCTGTAGTACAGTCCCATCATAGTGACTGCCCCCTTGCTGTTTCTGAGTTCTACCCACAGTGTTTCATTACATGATTTTTCCAAAGTGTCCTTCCTCTGTAGAGTTGTAATATGTTCCCTAACCAGTATTGCAACTCCCCCACCATCTCACCTAAAACACTTATATCCTGGAATATTTAGCTGTTAGTCCCGTCCCTCTTTTAACCAAATCTCCATTATTGCAACCACATCCAAGTTCTGCACAAGAATCAAGGCTCTAAGTTCATGTCTTACATGTTACACTTTTTGCATTGAAGCAGATGCACTCCAGACCTCTGGGCCCACTGAGTTCGACCTTCCCCAGCCTGCTCTTCCTCTTCGGCAACCTGGCCTTGGTACCATGGTCATCCCCAGTTTCTAAACTTGCTGGCCTAGTCTTCTGATTCCCACCCTCCTGCCACATTAGTTTAAACCCACCCATAGAACATAGAATATTACAGCACAGTACAGGCCCTTCGACCCTCAATGTTGTGCCGAGCTATGTCCAATCCCAAGATCAAGCTATCCCACTCCCTATCATTCTGGTGTGCTCCATGTGCCTATCCAATAACCGTTTGAAAGCTTCTAAAGTGTCCGACTCCACTATCACATCAGGCAGTCTATTTCACACCCCAACCACTCTCTGAGTGAAGAATCTACCTCGGACATCCCTCCTATATCTCTCACCATGAAACTTATAGTTATGCCCCCTAGTAACAGCTACATCCACCCGAGAAAATAGTCTCTGCACATCCACTCTATCAATCCCTCTCGTTATCTTATAAACCTCTGTTAAGTCACCTCTTATCCTACTCCACTCCAAAGAGAAAAGCCCCAGCTCCCTCAACCTTTCCTCATAAGACCTACCCTCCAAACCAGGGAGCATCCTGGTAAATCTCCTCTGCATTCTCTCCAATGCTTCTACATCCTTCTTATAGTGAGGTGACCAGAACTGAACACAATGTTCCAAATGTGGTCTCACCAAGGTCCTGTATAGTTGCAGCATAACCCCATGGCTCTTAAACTCAAACCCCTGTTAATAAACGCCAACACACTATAAGCCTTCTTCACGGCTCTATCCACTTGAGTGGCAACCTTCAGAGATATGTGGATATGAACCCCAAGATCTCTCTGTTCCTCCACATTCCTCAGAAACTATACTAACAAACCTCCCAGCCAGGATATTGGTTCCCTCCAGTTCAGGTGCAACCTGTCTTTATTGTATAAGTTCATGTTATACAGCCTCAACACGAACCCCTGTGGAACACCACTTGAAACAACTTTCCACTTGCAAGGGCATCCAGTGATCATTCCCCTTTGTTTTCTGTTACTAAGTCAACTTTTGATCCAATTTGCCACATTACCCATGAGCATCTTATGGGCTTTTAGATTTTTAACCAATCTGCCATGTGGGATCATATCAAACACTTGCTAAAAATCCACGAATACAACATCCATTGCACTACCATCATCAGTCCTCCTTGTTATTTCCTCAAATAATTCAACCAAGCTTAAGAGGCAATACTTCCTTTAACAGATCCATATTGAACATTCCTGAAAGTCCATGCCTTTCTATGTGACAGTTAATCCTCTCTCTTAGGATTGATTCTACTAATTTGCCCACCACTGATGCAAGACTAACTGATGTATAATTATTTGGCATTTCCTTCAATTCCTTTTTAAACAATGGAACTACGTTTGTACTTCCCCTGTATCTTGTGATGATTGGAAAATCATCCTCAGAGCATCTGCAATCTCCTTCCTGAACTTCAGCAACCTCAGAAACAATCCATCTGACCTTTGTGACTTATCAAGGATTCTAGCCCTTCGAATATTTTCTCTTTTTATGATTATCCCATCCAATATTTCACAGTGTTCCCACTGGATTACTGAATCTGCATCATCCCTTTCCTTTATAAACATGAAGACAAAATATTTATTTAAAACCCTTCCCACAAATTCCATTCTTCATCTCTAATAGGTCCCAGTTTTTCCTTAATTTATCTTTTATTAATATACTGATAGAACATTAAAAAAAATGATAAAAACCAGGTGAATTTATTGCACATGGGCTAGTCCCAGGCCGAGTGTGAAAAGGCTTACCTAGAGACGCAGCTTGCGGTCAGCAACCTTGAGGTAGCCCAAAAAGCTGCAGCTGAATCATTAGAAAAATACACAAATTTACAGGTCACACTCAAAATCCTGCACCAAGCAGGTAAAGAAAACAGAAACATAGAAACACAGAAAAACTACAGCACAATACAGGCCCTTCGGCCCACAAAGTTATGCCAAACATGTCCCTACCTTAGAGATTACTAGGCTTACCTATAACCCTCTGTCTCACTAAGTTCCACGTACTTATCTAAAAGTCTCTTAAAAGATCATATCGAATTTGCCTCCACCACCGTTGCCGGCAGCCCATTCCACGCACCCACCACTTTCCGAGTGAAAAATTTATCTCTGACATCTCCTCCGTACCTACTCTCCAGCACCTTAAACCCTTGTCCTCTTGTGGCAACCATTTCAGCCCTGGGAAAAAGCCTCTGACTATCCACTCGATCAATACCTCTCAACATCTTTTCCACCTCTATCGTCACCCCTCATCCCTCCAAGGAGAAAAGGCCGAGCTCCCTCAACCTATCCTCATAAGGCAAGCAACCCAATCCAGGCAACATCCTTGTAAATCTCCTCTGCACCCGTTCTATGGCTTCCACATCCTTCCTGTAATGAGGCAACCAGAACTGAGCACAGTACTCCAAGTGGGGTCTGACCAGGGTCCTATATAGCTGCAACGTTATCTCTCGACTCCTAAACTCAATTCCTCGATTGACGAAGGCCACTATACCATACGCTTTCTTAACCACAGCTTCAACCTGAGCAGCTGCTTTGAGTGTCCTAGGAACTTGGACCCCAAGATCCTTCTGATCTTCCACACTGCCAAGAGTCCTACCATTAATATTATATTCTGCCATCCTATTCTGCCAAAAGGAACCAATTCTCACTTAGAACATAGAACATTACAGCGCAGTACAGGCCCTTCAGCCCTCGAAGCTGCGCCGACCAGTGGAACCAATCTAATGACCCTCTAACCTAAACTATTCCAATGTTATCCATATGCCTATCCACTGACCGTTTGAACGCCCTTAAAGTTGGCAAGTCCACAACTGCTGCAGGCAGGGCATTCCACGACCACCTTACTATCCTCTAAGAAAAGAACCTACCTCTGACATCCGTCCTATAATTACCACCCCTTAATTTAAAGCTATGTCCCCTTGAGTTAGCCATCACCATCCGAGGTAAAAGGCTCTCACTGTCCACCCTATCCAATCCTTTGATCATCTTGTATGCCTCAATCAGGTCACCTCATAACCTTCTTCTCTCCAATGAAAATAACCTCAAGTCATAAGAACATAAGAAATAGGAGCAGGAGTAGGCCATCTAGCCCTTCGAGCCTGCCCCGCCATTCAATAAGATCATGGCTGATCTGAAGTGGCTCAGTTCCACTTTCCCGCTTTCTCCCCATAACCCTTAATTCCCTTGCCTACCAAAAACCTATCTACCTGTGTCTTAAATATATTTAGCGAGGTAGCCTCCACCACTTCAACGGGCAGAGAATTCCAGAGATTCACCACCCTTTGAGTGAAGAAGTTCCTCCTCAACTCCGTTCTAAATTGCCCCCCCCCCCCGCCTTATTTTGAGGCTCTGTCCTCTAGTCCTGCTGTCCTTTCTGAGCGGGAAGAATCTCTCTACCTCTACCCTATCCATCCCCTTCATTATCTTATACGTCTCTATAAGATCCCCCCTCATCCTTCTAAACTCCAACGAGTACAAACCCACTTGCAAGGCTATTCAGCCTCTCTTCATAGTCCCTCAGCATCTCCTCATAAGACCTTCCCACCATACCAGGCAACATCCTGGTAAACCTCCTCTGCTCCCTTTCCAATGCCTCCACATCCTTCTTATAATGCGGCGACCAGAACTGTACGCAATACTCCAGGTGCGGCTGCACCAGAGTTTTGTACAGTTGTAACATGACCTCACGGCTCCGAAATTCAATCCCTCTACCAATAAAAGCTAACACACCGTACGCCTTCTGAACAACCTTATCAACCCGGGTGCCAACTTTCAGGGAGCTATGCACATGTACCCCGAGGGTACATTATCTGGGTTGAACTCCATCTGCCACTTCTCCACCCATTCTTGCTTCCTATCAATGTCTCGCTGCAACTTCTGACATCCCTCCATGCTATCCACAACACCTCCAACCTTTGAGTCATCAGCAAACTTACCAACCCATCCCTCCACTTCCTCATCCAAGTCATTTATAAAAATCACAAAGAGTAAGGGTCCCAGAACAGATCCCTGAGGCACTCCACTGGTGACAGACCTCCATGCAGAAAAAGACCCATCTATAATCACTCTTAGCCTTCTGTGGGCAAGCCAATTCTGGATCCACAAAGCAATGTCCCCCTGGATCCCATGCCCCCTCACTTTCTCAATAAGCCTTGCAGGGGGCACCTTATCAAATGCCTTGCTGAAGTCCATATATACTACATCTACTTCATCAACGTGTTTAGTCACATCTTCAAAAAATTCAATCAGGCTCGTAAGGCATGATACACTGTCTGCTTTGACAAAGCCATGCTGACTAATCTTAATCATATTATACCTCTCCAAATGTTCATAAATCCTGCCTCTCAGGATCTTCTCCATCAGTTTACCAACCACTGAGGTTAAATTCACTGGTCTATAATTTCCAGAGCTCTCTCTAATCCTTTTTTGAAAAAAGGAACGACATCTGCAATCCTCCAATCCTCCGAAACCTCTCCTGTCTCCATTGATGATGCAACGATCATTGCCAGAGCTCAGCAATCTCCTCCCTCACCTCCCACAGTAGCCTGGGGTACATCCCATCCAATCCCGGTGACTTATCTAACTTGATGCTTTTCAAAAGCTCCAACACATCCTCTTTCTTAATATCAACATGCTCAAGCTTTTCAGTCTGCTGCAAGTTTGCACTACAACCAACTTCCTTTTCCATACTGAATACTGAAATGAAGTATTCATTAAGTATCTCTGCTATTTCTTCCGGTTCCATACAAACATTCCCACCGTCACACTTGATAGTTCTTATTCTTTTACATCTTATCCTCTTGCTCTTCATATACTTGTAGGATGCCTTGGGGTTTTCCTTAATCCTGCCTGCCAAGGCCTTCTCATGACCCCTTCTGGCTCTCCTAATTTCCTTCTTAAGATCCTTCCTATCAGCCGTATACTCTTCTAGGTCTCTAACATTACCTAGCTCTCTGAACCTTTTGTAAGCTTTTCTTTTCTTTTTGACTAGATTTGTTACAGCCTTTGTACACCACGGTTCCTGTAACCTACCATAACTTCCCTGTCTCATTGGAACATTGCTATGCAGAACTCCAGACAAATATTCCCTGAAAATTTGCCACATTTCTTCCGTACATTTCCCTAAGAAAACCTCTTTTCAATTTAAGCCTCCAATTTCCTGCCTGATAGCCTCATAGTTCCCTTACTCCAATTAAACACTTTTCTAACTTGTCTGATCCTATCTCTCTCCAATGCCACTGTAAAGGAGATAGAATTATGATCATCTCCAAAATGCTCTTCCCACTGAGAGATCTGACACCTGACAAGGTTTATTTCCCAATACCAAATCAAGTACAGCCTCTCTTCTTGTAGGCTTATCCGCATACTGTGTCAAGAAACCCTCCTGAACACACCTAACAAACTCCTCCCCATCTAAATCTCTTACCCTAGGGAGATTCCAATCTTTATTTGGGAAAGTCAAATCTCCCATCACGACAACTCTGTTATTATTACACCTTTCCAGGATCTGCTTCTCAATCTGCTCCTCAACATCTCTGTTACCATTGGGCGGCCTATAGAAAACGCACAAAGTTATTGACCCCTTCCTGTTCCTAACCTCCACCCACAGAGACTCTGTAGACAATCCCTCCATGGCGTCCATCTTTTCTGCAGCTGTGACACTCTGATCAACAGTGCCACTCCCCCACCTCTTTTGCCTCCCTCCCTGTCCATGCTGTGGACCATTCCAAACGCCAGCATGAAAGGACAGCTTTCAGCACAGAAAGGAATGAAACATACTTGGGACAATAGAGTCAAAAGGGGAAAACGATTATGGAGTAGAGGGGGGAGGGAAAGTAGAGGAACAGGCTCTCAGATACACTGAGCATGGCGATGACTGGGAACCCCCCCCCCACCTTCCCAGGGGAATCAGAGTCCTCCACACCCCAGCGTCTTACCCTGCTCCAATGAACCCTCTGACAACAAGCCGCCAGGAAAGTCAAAATATTGAAAATTCAATCATTTACAAAACTTCGTCCACGATAACATTTGACTGAGACAACAAAAAAGGCCCACACATTTGAGCCCTCTGATATCCCGAAGCATGGTACATTGGGGAAACTATGCAGACGCTACGACAACGGATGAATGAACACCGCTCAACAATCACCAGGCAAGACTGTTCACTTCCTGTCGGCGAACACTTCAGCGGTCACGCGCATTCGGCCTCTGATCTTCGGGTAAGCGTTCTCCAAGGCAGCCTTCATAACACGTGACAGCGCAGAGTCGTTGAGCAGAGACTGATAGCCAAATTCCGCACACACGAGGACGGCCTCAACCGGGATCTTGGGTTCATGTTACACTATGTGTAATCCCCATGACTTGCCTGAACGTGCAACATCTCACTTACTGTCCTGTCTGGAGACAAATCACATCTCTTTAACCTCTGCTTAATGCTATCTCCACTCACATTGTCTGCACCTTTAAGACTTGAATAGCAGATTAGCTGTAAAGACTCGCATTGTAATCAGTATTCTGTAAACTGTGTGCACCTTTATATGCCCTGTTTCTGATCAGAACTTTCCACTCAGCTGATGAAGGAACAGCATTCCAAAAGCTTGTGGGTTTACTATCAAATAAAGTTGTTGGACTTTAATCTGGTGTTGTGAGACTTCTTACTGTGGTTACCCCAGTTCAACGCCGGCATCTCCACACTATTCAGATAACAATCGGTCTTCCCATTTTTGCTCCCAAAGTGGATAACCTCACATTTATCCAAATTACACTGCATCTGGGAATTTTCACAATAACTTCATTACAATATAAACCTACTTGTGACATTAAGAAATAAATTTCAAATCATTTGTCCACATTTCACTGAAGAATCTCTGCATCCTCCTTACAGCTCACCCTCCTACCCATCTTTGTGTCATCTGCATTTTTGAGGACATTACATTTAGTTCCCTCATTTAAATCATTAATATATATTGTGAATAGCTGGAGTCCCAGCACTGATCGTAGCAGCCCACTGCCACTGCCTGCCATTTGGAAAAAGAGCCATTTAATCCTATTCTTGTTTTCTGTCCACCAATCAGTATTCTAGTCATCGTAATACACTGCCCCCAATACAGTACTTTTCATGAGATGTGGGTGGTGCTAACAAGGCCAGCATTTGCTGCCCATCTCTAATTGCCCATAAATTGAGTGACTTGCTCAGCCATTCAGAAGATAGTTGAGAGTATTTTTTGCTGTGGATCTGGAGTCACGGGCCAGACTAGAGAAGTATAGCAATTTCCTTCCGTAAATGATGTTAGTGAATGAGATGGTTTTTTTTTAAAACAATAATCGATGATAGTTTCATGGTCATTTATATTCCAGATTAACTGAAGTTAAATTCCACCAGCTGCCATGGTGGGATTTTAACCCATGTATAAGAACATAAGAACATAAGAAACAGGAGCAGGAGTAGGCCATCTAGCCCTTCGAGCCTGCCCCGCCATTCAATAAGATCATGGCTGATCTATCCAAGACTATTAGCCTAAGTCTCTGAATTACTAGACCAGTGACATTACCACTATGCCATTAACAAGCCCAGTCAACTGTGAACATCCCACTTCAAATCTTATGATGGAGAGTTCTTTGATGAAGCAGCTGAAGATGGTTGGGCCTAGGTACTCCTGCAGCATTGTCCCAGGGTTGAAATGACAGATAACTACAACCATCTTCCTTTTGCAAGATATGACTCCGACCAGTGGAGAGTTTATCATCTAATTTCCGTTGCCTTTAGTTTTGCCAGGGCTCTTTGGTGCTGCACTTGGTCAAATGTGGCCTTATGTCAAAGGCAGTCACTCTCACCTCATCTCTGCAGTCTTCTTCAGACTCTTCTGTCCATGTATAACAAGGCTGTAATAAGGTTAAGAGTGACCAAACACAAACTGACCATCAGTGAGCAGTTTATCACTGTGTAAATACTGCTTAATGGTACTATCAACAACACTTTCTATCACTGTGCTGATGATCGAGAGTGGACTTATGGGGTAGTCATGGGCCAGGTATGGTTTAACCTGTTTTTTGTGAACAATACATACCTGGCCTGGGACATAGATAAGTTGCAGAGCTGGGCCAAGAGGTGGCAAATGGAGTTTAATATGGAAAAGTGCGAGGTGATTCACTTTGGTAAGAGTAACAGGAGTACAGAATATAGGGCTAATGGAAGGACTCTTAGTAGTGTTGACGAGCAGAGAGATCTCGGGGTACATGTGCATAGCTCCCTGAAAGTTGGCACCCAGGTTGATAAGGTTGTTAAGAAGGCGTACGGTGTGTTAGCTTTTATTGGTAGAGGGATTGAATTTCGGAGCCGTGAGGTCATGTTACAACTGTACAAAACTCTGGTGCGGCCACACTTGGAGTACTGCGTACAGTTCTGGTCGCCGCATTGTAAGAAAGATGTGGAGGCATTGGAAAGGGTGCAGAGGAGGTTTACCAGTTGCCTGGTATGGTGGGAAGGTCTTATGAGGAAAGGCTGAGGAACTTGAGGTTATTTTCATTAGAGAGAAGGTTACGAGGTGACTTAATTGAGGCATACAAGATGATCAGAGGATTGGATAGGGTGGACAGTGAGAGCCTTTTTCCTTGGATGATGATGGCTAACACAAGGGGACATAGCTTTAAATTAAGGGGTGGTAGTTATAGGACGGATGTCAGAGGTAGGTTCTTTACTCAGAGGGTAGTAAGGTCGTGGAATGCCCTGCCTGCAGCAGTTGTGGACTCGCCAACTTTAAGGGCATTCAAATGGTCAGTGGATAGGCATATGGATAACATTGGAATAGTTTAGGTTAGAGGGTCATTAGATTCGTTCCACTGGTCGGCGCAACATCGAGGGCCGAAGGGCCTGTACTGTGCTGTAATGTTCTATGTTTATTTTCCACACTGCCAGGCAATTGCCAATGTTGTAGATTAACTAAGTTCTGGAGTTCAAGTCTTTGGTACTGTTGCTGAATATTGTCAGGGTCTATAGCCTCTGCAGTACACAGTACCTTCAGCCATGGTTTAATATATAATCCTACAGTGCAGAAGGAGACTATTAGGCCCGTCAAATCTGCACCAACCATAATCTCACATAGGCCCTATCCTCATAATTCCATGCATTTACCCTAGCTAGTTCCCCTAAGAGGCAATTTAGCATGGCCAATCCACCTAACCTGCACACCTTTGGACTGAGAGGAGAAACCGGAGCACCCGCAGGAAACACACGCAGACCTGGGGAGAATGTGCAAACTCCACACAGACAGTGACCCAAGCCAATAATTGAACCCGGGTCCCTGGCACTGTGAAGCAGCAATGCTAACCACTGTGCCACCCATATCACTTTACCGTGCTGCTGCCAATTCACTTCACTCCATATCACAAGGAGTGAAGTGAATTGGCTGAAGACTGACATCTGTGATGCTGGGGACCTCAGAAGGAGGAAGAGATGGGTCAGACACCCAGCACTTCTGGCTACAGATGGCTACAAATGCGTTAGCCTTGTCTATAACACTAATGTGCTGGGTGCCTCCATTATTGAGGTTAGGGATCTTTGTGGGGCCTCCTTCTTCTTAGTTAATTGTCCAAAATTATTGATGACTGGATGTATGGGTTTTTGATAAGAGAGGGGATTAAGGGTTATGGGGAGAGGGCGGGAAGGTGGAACTGAGCCACGACAGATCAGCCATGATCTTATTGAATGGCGGGGCAGGCTCGAAGGGCTAGATGGCCTACTCCTGCTCCTATTTCTTATGTTCTTATGTTCTTTTGTGACAGGACTGCAGAGCTTAGATCTGACCCATTAGTTGAGGATTCTGTTAGCTTCATCTACTGCGTCTTCAAGAGTCTTGTATCTTCACCAGATTAATACCTCATTTTTAGATATGTTTGGAACTGCTCCTCCCCTCTTCACTGAACCAAGGATGATCTCACAGCTTGACAGTAAGAATAGAATGGGAGATATGCCAGGCTGTGAGACTACTGATTGTGGTTGTATACAAATTTGGCAGCTAACAGCGCTTCATGGACGCCCAGTTTTAAGTTGCTAGATCTGTTCAAAACCTATCCCATTTAGGGACACGTTTGGCACAACTTTGTGGGCCGAAGGGCCTGTATTGTAGTTTTTCTGTGTTTCTATGTTTCTATCCCATTTAGCATTCATATTTGTAGGGATAAACATTAGAAATAAGGTACAAATCATTTAATTTAATGTTTCTGTGCTGGCATGGAAGCTGTGATTAGTTTTCAGACTGAGCAAACAATGTTTGTCTGTGTGGGGGTTTCATTTCAATTTCCAACATTGTATAGAACGTTGGTTAGGCCGCACTTAAGAGTACTGCGTCCAGTTCTGGTCGCCTTACTACCAGAAGGACGTGGAGACTCTGGAGAGAGTGCAGAAGAGGTTCACCAGGATGTCGCCTGGTATGGAAGGACTGGGGTATGAGGAAAGATTGAATAAATTGGGGCTCTCTTCCCTTGAAAGACGCCGACTGAGGGGAGATCTAATAGAGGTATATAAGATTATGAAGGGTATAGATAGAGTAAACAGAGGTAAGCTATTTCCTACGGTGGAGACACACAGGACAAGGGGCCATGGGCTTAAGGTGAGGGGGGAGAGGTATAACACAGATATTAGAGGGAGGTTTTTCACACAGAGGGTAGTGGGGGTATGGAATGATCTGCCAAGTAAGGTGGTGGAGGCAAACACCCTAGAGTTGTTTAGGAGTGGGTTGGAGATGGGTGGATATAGGAGATTGTTTTAAACAAGGGTCATTAGCATTGGGGCGTCCCTGGTAAGGTAAATGGATAGGGTACAATAATAATGTTTTTTTTCTCTTTTTCATTCACAGATTTTAAGTCGGTCCACCTTGTGTCCAACGAGGGGCATACACACGATGAGTTGTACTTGGGCTGCTCTTGGTTGTTCGAGATTGGCCTAGTGCTTCATGTCGTTAGTGTGTGCTTAAACTGGGCCAGATACTGGGCAAGACGACAGGTCAGTGACTATCACTGATTGCTGTGCAGACACATGGATTTGGGCCGGTGTCTGTGGGAGTTTGCGCATTCTCCCCGTGCTTGCGTGGGTTTTCTCCGGGTGCTCCAGTTTCCTCCCACACCCCAAAGATGTGCTATTAGGCTGATTGGCAGTAATAAATTGTCCCTAAATTAGTTTCCCTCAATGTGGATGGCCACAAAACATTAGATAAGGGTCATGGGTGGAGGGGGGGACTGGTGGTGTTAAGATGGCGGCGCGGGCTCGTTGGGCCGAAGGGCCTGTTTCTTGGGATGTTTTTGTTCTTTGTTCAACCAAGACTCTAGCGTGTTTTTAGAGTTTCAGAAAGCTCACTTCCGATAATTACCAAGCAACCTATCGGAGAAGTAGAAAGCTCCCTTTTGTGCAGAAATCTGCAGCAAAACTAGTCAGTTGAGCTGAATACTGGAAGAGAGAGAGGATGCTTCACTCAGATCTGCTTGATGCTGAGAATTGTAATGGTGATGATTTTGGATCATCTAAAACTCAGTCATCCAAGACTACTGGAGAACAGATGTCTGTTCAAACAATGAGGAAAAGTCAGGAAAGATTCGAGATCAACTAGAAAAAGGTTTTCTAAAAGTAACTTCAGTAATTGTTTTATTATTGTCTGTGAACAAATAGCAAATTAGTGACTGAGACCTAAAAGTGATCTCATGGAAGGGACAAAGAGTTGGTTTGAAATCCCAGCAATGAGTCTTTGCCAAAGGTGAAGTGGAAGCCAATTGGGTCTTTGGAAAACACAAAGTAAATTTTAAAATGCTTAAGGTCTATACTTAAATACTTAAGGTCTATTTCTAGAAGTGGAATTTAGACCCTCTCATATGACAATCACCTGGGGGGATTCTGAGGAGAAATCCACAAATACTGATTTTGTGTGCTGATGAGATTATTGTGACTTCAATTGTATTTCATTATCTATAGTAACCTAAAGCCTGTCTGTAAGTGTTAAGCTAAAACAGAAGATGTTCTGCAGGAGGAGGCCATTTGGCCCTTCAAGCCTGCTCCACCATTTATTAGAACATAGAACATTACAGCGCAGAACAGGCCCTTCGGCCCACGATGTTGCGCCGACCAGTTAAAAAACAATGACCCACTAATCTAAACCAATCCCTTTTCGTCCATAAACCTATCCATGGATCTCTTAAACGCCCCCAAACTAGGCGCATTTACAACTGCAGCAGGCAGGGCATTCCAATCCCTCACCACCCGCTGGGTAAAGAACCTACCCCTGACATCCGTCCTATAACTACCCCCCCTTAATTTAAAGCCATGCCTCCTCGTGCTAGCTTTCTCCATCCGAGGAAAAAGGCTATCACTATCCACCCTATCTAAACCTCTAATCATTTTATATGTTTCAATAAGATCCCCTCTTAGCCGCCTTCTTTCTAGCGAAAACAACCCCAAATCCCTCAGTCTCTCCTCATAGGACCTCCCCTCCATACCAGGCAACATCCTGGTAAACCTCCTCTGCACCCTCTCCAAAGCCTCCACATCCTTCCTGTAATGTGGGGACCAGAACTGCACACAGTACTCCAAGGCAGTTGACGTGGTATATATGGATTTTAGTAAGGCGTTAGTAACCCCCATCCACCTCTTTGGTCACTTTCTCAAAAAACTCAATAAGGTTAGTAATATCATTAGGCTCATAAACCTAATCTTGCTTTCTCCCCTTAACCTTTGATCCCATTCGCCCAAGTGCTTTCCAGCCACCACTTGAATACATTCAATGTTTTGGCATCAATGACTTCCTGTGGTAATGAATTCCACAGGCTCACCACTCCTTGGGTGAAGAAATATCTCCTCACCTCTGTCCTAAATGGTCTAACCTGAATCCTCAGACTGTGGCCCCTGGTTCTAGACTCCCCCACCATTGGGAATACCCTCCCCGCATCTAGCCTGTCTAGTCCTGTTACAATTTTATAAGTCTCTATGAGATGACCCCTCATTCGTTTGAGCTCCAGGAAAACAATCCTCTCCTCATACATCAGTCCTGCCATCCCTGGGATAAGCCTGGTAAACCTTCACTGCACTCCCTTGAGAGCAGGAACATCCTTCCTCAGAAAAGGAGAGCAAAACTGCACACAATACTCTAGGTGTGGCCTCACCAAGGCCCTGAATAATTGCAACAACACATCCCTGCTCCTGTACTCAAAACCTCTCGCAATGAAGGCCAACATGCCATTTGCCTTCTTTACTCTCTGCTGCACCTGTATGCTTACCTTCAGTGATTAGTGCACAAGGTCACCCAGGTCCTGCTGCACACTCCCCTCTCCCAACTTACAGCCATCAGGTAATAATCTGCCTTCTCGTTTTTGTTTCCAAAGTGAATAACCTCACATTTATCCAAATTATACTGCATCTGCCATTCATTTGCCCACTCACCCAACCTGTCCAAATCATGCTGAAGGATCTCTGCATTCGTCACAGTTCACCCTCCCATCCAACTTGGTATCATCTACAAACTTTGAAATGTTACATTTTGTTCCCTCATCCAAATCATTTATATTGTGAATGGCTGGGGTCCTAGCACCGAACCTTGTGGCACCCCACTAGTTACTGCCTGCCAATTTGAAAAGCACCCATTAATCCCTACTCTATGTTTCCTTTTGCTCAGATGAGGAGGATCGTGACAGATACCTCCAGACACTGAAAGATGCCCTCATAAGAACAGGAAATAGCGCTCGACTCATCAATCGACAGTTCCGATGCGCCACAGCAAAAAACCACACCGACCTCCTCAGAAGACAAACACAGGACACGGTGGACAGAGTACCCCTCGTCGTCCAGTACTTCCCTGGAGCGGAGAAGCTACATATCATCGATGAAGACGAACTTGTCGCCAGGGCCATCCCCACACCCCCACTTCTTGCCTTCAGACAACCACGCAACCTCAAAACAGACCATTGTTCGCAGCAAACAACCCAGCCTTCAGGAGAACAGTGACCACAATACCACACAACCCTGCCACAGCAACCTCCACAAGACATGCCAGATCATCGACATGGATGACATCATCACACGTGAGAATACCATCCACCAGGTATACGGTACATACTCTTGCAACTCGGCCAACGTTGTCTACCTAATATGTTGCAAGAAAGAATATCCCGAAGCATGGTACATTGGGGAGACCATGCAGACGCTATGACAACAGATGAATGAACATCGCTCAACAATCACCAGGCAAGACTGTTCCCTTCCTATTGGCGAACACTTCAGTGGTCACGGGCATTCGGCCTCTGACCTTCAGGTAAGCATTCTCCAAGGTAGCCACCACATAAGAACATAAGAAATAGGAGCAGGAGTAGGCCATCTAGCTCTTTGAGCCTGCCCCGCCATTCAATAAGATCATGGCTGATCTGTCGTGGCTCAGTTCCACATTCCCGCCCTCTCCCCATAACCCTTAATCCCCTCACTTATCAAAAACCCATCAACCCGCGTCTTAAAAATATTTAGCGAGGCAGCCTCCACCACTTCAACGGGCAGAGAATTCCAGAGATTCACCACCCTTTGAGTGAAGAAGTTCCTCCTCAACTCCGTTCTAAACCGCCCCCCCCTTTATCTTGAGGCTGTGCCCCCAGTCATAAGAACATAAGAAATAGGAGCAGGAGTAGGCCATCTGGCCCTTCGAGCCTGCCCCGCCATTCAATAAGATCATGGCTGATCTGTCGTGGCTCAGTTCCACTTTCCCGCCCTCTCCCCATAACCCTTAATCCCCTCTCTTATCAAAAACCCATCAACCCGCTTCTTAAAAATATTTAGCGAGGCAGCCTCCACCACTTCAACGGGCAGAGAATTCCAGAGATTCACCACCCTTTGAGTGAAGAAGTTCCTCCTCAACTCCGTTCTGAACTGCCCCCCCTTTATCTTGAGGCTGTGCCCCCTAGTCCTACTGTCTTTTTTGAGCGGGAAGAGTCTTTCCACCTCTATCCTATCCATCCCATTCATCATCTTATACGTCTCAATGAGATCTCCCCTCATTCTTCTGAACTCTAACGAGTACAAGCCTAGTTTATTCAGCCTCTCCTCATAGCTCAACCCCCTCAACTCCGGTATCAGCCTAGTAAACCTCCTCTGCACTCCCTCCAAGGCCAAAATATCCTTGCGCAGGTGCGGCGCCCAAAACTGCACACAGTACTCCAGCTGCGGCCTCACCAATGCCCTATACAGCTGCAGCAAGACCTCCCTACTTTTATATTCAATCCCCCTCGCTATGAAGGCCAGCATCCCATTCGCCTTCCTGACCACCTGCTGCACCTGCAGGCTGGGTTTTTGCGACTCATGCACAAGGACCCCGAGGTCCCTCTGTCCTTTTTCTGAGCACGACATACAACAGCGCAGAGTCGCTCAGCAGAGACTGATAGCCAAGTTCCACACACGAGGACGGTCTGAACAGGGATCTTGGGTTCACGTCGCACTGTCTGTAACCCCCATGACTTGCCTGGGTTTGTAAAACCTCACTTACTATACTGTCTGGAGACAATACACATCTCTTTAACCTATGCCCAGTGCTCCTTCCATTCACATTGTTAGCCACATTAAGACTTGAATAGCAGGTTAGGTGTAAAGATTCACATTCTAATCAGTAATCTGTAAACTGTCTGTGCTTTATATGCTCTGTCTGAGGCTAGAACTCTTCATTCACCTGACGAAAAGGGGAACTTCGAAAGCTTGTGAGTTTACTATCAGATAAATCGGTTGGACTTAAACCTGGTGTTGTCAGACTTCTTACTGTGTTTACCCCAGTCCAACGCCGGCATCTCCACATCATTCCTCTCTGCCAAGCAGTTTTCTACCCATCTCAATACACTTCCCCCAATCCCACGTGCTTTAATCTTGCAAGATAAGCTTTTGTGCAGGACTTTATCAAACACTTTCTGAAAGTTTCTCCAGGATCAAGAGTGAGCTATCTAAATGGATATAAAATTGGCTTCTAGGCAAAAACACAGTAAAAAGTCTGACAACACCAGGTTTTAGTCCAACCGATTTATTTGATAATATACTCGCAAGCTTTCGGGTTAGCCCCTTCGTCAGGTGAATGGAGAGTTCTGGCCTCAGACAGAGCATATAAAGCACAGACAGTTTAGAGATTACTGATTAGAATGCGAATCCTTACACCTAACGTGCTGTTCAAGACCTGAAGTGGCTGATAATGTGAGTGGAAGGAGCACTGATCACAGTTTAAAGAGATGTGTATTGTCTCCAGACAGTACAGTAAGTGAGGTTTTGCAAACCCAGGCAAGTCACGGGGGTTACAGATAGTGCGACATGAACCCAAGATCCCTGTTGAGACCATCCTCATGTGCGCGGAACTTGGCTATCAGTCTCTGTTCAGCGACTCTGCGCTGTCGTGTGTCGTGAAGGCCGCCTTGGAGAATGCTTACCCGAAGGTCAGAGGCTGAATGCCCGTGACCACTGAAGTGTTCGCCAACAGGAAGGGAACAGTCTTGCCTGGTGACTGTCGAGCGATGTTCATTCATCCGTTGTCGTAGCGTCTGCATGGTCTCCCCAATGTACCATGCTTCAGGACATCCTTTCTTGCAACGTATCAGGTAGACAATGTTGGCCGAGTTGCAAGAGTATTTACCATGTACCTGGTGGACGGTATTCTCACGTGTGATGATGGTATCCATGTCGATGATCTGGCATGTCTTGCAGAGGTTGCTGTGGCAGGGTTGTGTGGTATTGTGGTCACTGTTCTCCTGAAGGTTTAGGTGTAAGGATTCGCATTCTAATCAGTAATCTCTAAACTGTCTGTGCTTTATATGCTCTGTCTGAGGCCAGAACTCTCCATTCACCTGACGAAGGGGCTAACCCGAAAGCTTGCGAGTATATTATCAAATAAATAGGTTGGACTAAAACCTGGTGTTGTCAGACTTTTTACTGTGTTTACGCCAGTCCAACGCCGGCATATCCACTTCTAGGCAAAAGCCAGAGGGTGGTTGTAGAGGGTTGCTTTTCAAAT
This sequence comes from Carcharhinus amblyrhynchos, assembly GCF_965287045.1. NCBI lineage: Eukaryota > Metazoa > Chordata > Chondrichthyes > Carcharhiniformes > Carcharhinidae > Carcharhinus > Carcharhinus amblyrhynchos. Next base: position 31,077,437 of record NC_137335.1, on the reverse strand, counting down.
TGGAGGCCTTACACCAGCAGTGTGCCTCAGGGATCAGTGCTGGGTCCACTGTTATTTGTCATTTATATTAATGATTTGGATGAGAATATAGGAGGCATCATTAGTAAGTTTGCAGATGACACCATGATTGATGGCATAGCGGACACCGAAGAAAGTTATCTCCGATTGCAGCAGGATTTTGGTCAATTGGGCCAGTGAGCTGCTGAATATCAGATGGGGTTTAATTTAGACAAATGTGAGGTGATGCATTTTGGTGGATTGAACCAGGGCAGGACTTGCTCAGTTAATGGTAGGGCGTTGGGGAGAGTTACAGAACGAACAGATCTAGGGGCACATGTTCATAGCTCTTTGAAAGTGGAGTCACAGTTGAACTGAGTGGTGAAGAAGGCGTTCGGCATGCTTAGTTTCATTGGCCAGAACACTGAATACAGGAGTTGGGATGTCTTGTTGAAGTTGTGCAAGACATTGATAAGGCCACATTTGGAATACTGTGTACAGTTCTGTCATCCTATTAAAGAAAGAATATTATTAAACTAGAAAGAGTGCAGAGAAGATCACTAGGATTCTCCCAGGACTTGATGATTTGAGTTATAAGGAGAGGCTGGATAGACTGGGGCTTTTTTTTGCTGGAGTGTAGATGGTTGATGGATGATCTTATAGAGGACTACAAAATAATGAGGGGCACAGATCAGCAAGATAGTCAATATCTTTTCCCAAAGATAGGGGAGTCTAAAACTAGACGGCATAAGTTTAAGGTGAGAAAGGAGAGATACAAAAGTGTCCAGAGGGGCAATTTTTTCACAGGGGCTCACGAGTGTCTGGAACAAGGTGCCAGAGATAATAGTGGAGGCAGGTATAATTTTGTCTTTTAAAAAGCATTTGGACAGTTACATGGGTAAAATGGGTATAGAGGGATATGTGCCAAATGCGGGCAATTGGGATTAATTTAGGGGTTTAAAAAAAAAGGCAGCATGGACAAGTTGTGCCAAAGGGCCTGTTTCCATGCTATAAAACTCTAACTCTAAATCCAAATATACCACATCTACTGGTTCCCTCGTCAACTCTTCTAGTCACATCTACAAATATTTCCAACAGATTTACGAAGCATGATTTCCCGTTCATAAATCCATGAGTCTGTCTGATTCTGCAGCTGCTTTCCAAATGTTCTGCTATAAAGTCCTTAACAATGGATTCAACGATTTTCCTACTACTGATGTTAAGCTTATTTCCTCTTTTCTCTCTCAGTCCTTTTTGAATACTGAAGTAACATTAGCCTCCAATCTGCAGGAACTGTTCCAGAATCTACAGAATCCTGGAAGATGACCACCAATGAATCCACTAATTCCTTTCACTTCCTTAAGTAGTCTGGGATGTAGATTATCAGGCCCTGGGGATGTATCTGCCTTCAATCCCATCAATTTTCCCAGCACCATTTCTCTACTAATATTGATATCCCTCAGTTCTTCCTCTCACTAAATCTTACATTCTCCAACATTTCTGGCATTTGATTTGTGTTCTCTTTTGTAAAGACAGAATCAAAGTATGGTTAGTTAAGTTTACAGATGACACCAAGATTGGTGGCACAGTGGACAGTGAAGAAAGTTATCTCCGATTGCAACAGGATCTTGATCAATTGGGCCAGTGAGCTGCCGAATGGCAGATGGAGCTTAATTTAGATAAATGTGAGGTGATGCATTTTGGTGGATTGAACCAGGGCAGGGCTTAGTCAGTTAATAGTAGGGTGTTGGGGAGAGTTACAGACCAAACAGATCTAGGGGTATATGTTCATAGCTCTTTGAAAATAGAGTCACAGGTGGAGTGAGTGGTGAAGAAGGCATTCAGTTCCTTGACTATTTCTTTGTCCCCTATTATACATTCCTCCTTTCTGTCTGTAGGGAACCTACAGTTGTCTTCACCAACCTCCTTCTCTTCACATATCTATAGAAACTCTTAGGGTGTCAGTCTTTATGTTCCCTGCAAGCTTACTTTCCCCTTTTTAATCAATCCCTTGACCCTTCTTTGCTGAATTCTAAACTGCTCTCATCCTCAGACCTATTATTTTTCTTAGCTAATCTGTATGCTTCTTCTTTAGATCGTATACTCTCTCTAATTTCCTTCATAAGCCATGCCCTCTTACCCATTTTTCTTTTCTGCCAGACAGGAATAAACAGTTGCTGAATAGAGTATTAAAATCAATTTTTTTAATGTTTTATACATGTTTTGTTAAAAACTAATTAGCAGTCCTCTTATTCTTTGTTTCCTCCACATTTGGTAAAATCAAAATTCAAAAACTTATAATCTTTTGAGCTCAGATTCCATTCTGGGATCCTCCCATCCAGTTATGACACCGACTGGGATCATAGCACACACTTTAATTTGCACTTCCTTCTTATTCCTTGTGATAAATGCTACAATTTTTCATTCTGATCCAAAGAAATATAGTTGCTTGCCTTGTTTTTTCAGATCCTAGATGCTTCTTTTCCCTCACTGTGTCATTAGCAGCCCAAACCTACAGTGACTTGCCATGTAAGATTTTTAAATCTAATTCTTTCCTGCCTAAAATCTTCTAGAAACCAACTATCCAAGATTTCTCAGCCATGAAGCAAACATACCATAAACATCAACAGTCAAGTTCATTGTTAGCTAAAAAAACTACATTTTTCCCCAAGCTCAGATGAGAAACACAACACTCAGTTATCACATAGTTCAATATCATGTTCTCCACCAGCTACTGAACGTTATTGACATTATTGTTACTAGAGAGGCAGTGCTCGACAGACTGGAGGGACTGATTGTGGACAAGTCCCCAGGACTGGATGGAATGCATCCAAGGGTTCTGAAAGAAATGGCAGAGGTGATAGTGGATGCCTTGGTGATTATTTTCCAAACGTCGCTGGATTCCGGGGAAGTGCCGGAAGATTGGAAAACGGATAATGTTACGCCATTGTTTAAGAAGTGTGGCAGGCAAAAGGCAGGGAATTATAGGCCGGTTAGTTTAACGTCTGTTGTAGGTAAAATGTTAGAATCCGTGATCAAGGAGAAAATAGCGAGGCATCTTGAGGAGAATTGTTTGATAGAGCAGACGCAGCACAGTTTCGTTAAGGGAAAGTCGTGTCTGACAAATTTATTGGAGTTCTATGAGGATGTGTCTAGGGCGGTGGATAGAGGAGGGCCGGTGGATGTGGTGTTTCTTGATTTTCAGAAGGCGTTTGATAAGGTGCCACACAAGAGGTTATTACAGAAGGTAAGGGGGCATGGAGTTGGGGGTAGGGTGTTAGCGTGGATAGGGGATTGGCTGTCAAATAGGAGGCAGAGAGTGGGGGTCAATGGGTGCTATTCGGATTGGCAGTTGGTGACTAGTGGAGTGCCCCAGGGGTCGGTGCTGGGGCCTCAGCTATTTACCATTTATATAGATGAACTGGAGGAGGGATCCGAGTGTATGGTGTCGAAATTTGCTGATGACACCAAGATTGGTGGAACGGCAAATTGTGCGGAGGGTGTGGAGTCTGCAGAAGGATCTAGATAGGCTGGGCGAATGGGCCAGGAACTGGCAAATGGAATTTAATGTTGGCAAATGTGAAGTTGTTCACTTTGGTAGGAAGGACTATTACTTACATGGCGAAAAACTGCAGCATGCAACGGTGCAGAGGGACCTCGGGGTCCTTGTGCATGAGTTGCAAAAACCCAGCCTGCAGGTGCAGCAGGTGGTCAGGAAGGCAAATGGGATGCTGGCCTTCATAGCGAGGGGGATTGAATATAAAAGTAGGGAAGTCCTGCCGCAGCTGGAGTACTGTGTGCAGTTTTGGTTGCCGCACTTACGCAAGGATATTTTGGCCTTGGAGGGAGTGCAGAGGAGGTTTATTAGGCTGATACCGGCGTTGAGGGGGTTGAACTATGAGGAGAGGCTGAATAAACTAGGCTTGTACTCGTTAGAGTTTAGAAGAATAAGGGGAGATAGCATTGAGACATACAAGATGATGAATGGGATGGATAGGATAGAGGTGGAGAGGCTCTTGCCGCTCAGAAAGGACAGTAGGACTAGAGGGCACAGCCTCAAGATAAAGGGGGGGGGGGGGGGGGGGTTTAGAACAGAGTTAAGGAGGAACTTCTTCACTCAAAGGGTGGTGAATCTCTGGAATTCTCTGCCCGTTGAAGTGGTGGAGGCTGCCTCACTAAATATATTTAAGATGCGGGTTGATACGTTTTTGATAGGCAAGGGGATTAATGGTTATGGGGAGAGGGCGGGAATGTGGAACTGAGACACGACAGATCAGCCATGATCTTATTGAATGGCGGGGCAGGCTTGAGGGGCTAGATGGCCTACTCCTGCTCCTATTTCTTATGTTCTTATGTTTCAATAACATTACTGATACAAGATTGGTACAGGAATAAGAAAAATATTGACTACCCCTTTTAAGATTGTAGCAAATATGTACAAAACTTCTTCTGAACTAACAATCTGGTAATTAATATTCCGTGTCCCCAAAATACCAGTCACCTCTAAAAAGCTGCAAAGTCTAAGGAATGATCAAAGTTAAAAGCTTGATTCCAACAGAAGGCTAGGAAGCATTTTGGCAGGAAATTTCACGAAAGCATTTGATTTGCAGTTCTTACCAGTACAGATTAAAATAGTTTAATTTTTGCTGAAGTTTTATTTCACCGATAACTCACTTATCATGCACCTTTTCGATTAGCTTACCAAAATTTTACTACTCCACGGATGTGGTAGCTCCTCCCACTATCCAGCTGTTTATTGGGCAGTGAAAGCTACAAACGTTTTAACGAGAGACCGAAATTTCACAAACGGAGATAAATACTGAACAGTATTTATGTCCCCATTGGGAAACATGACAACTGGATCTTCGAATGTTCCTACTCTTGTCAGAAACTGAATTATTACGGTTTTCACCTCTACAATTCCACCCTGAGATTCAGTTCGTGCGTGACGTAGAACTTCCGCATATCAATCGTAAATTTAGTTTTTAATTAGTTAATGATCCTTGTCCTATTCCAGAAGTTGAATATTCTGCATTTAGCTTTTTCATACAACATGTTATCTTAGAACCAAACCTAACGCATTTTTCCAGGCTGCAAAACTGGGAGCGCCAACTGATTGAATTTCCACCGTTGCCTTCCCGCCCCCCTCAGGTCCGCTCTCTGCCCGGCGGTGTAGGCCCCAGCCACCGGCTCCCTGGTGAACCGGGAACCGCTGTTACTACTCCGGGAGCTGGAGTGGGAACAGCAGCTGGGAACCGTCTCACTCCCCTTGTCCCAAAACATGAAAGCCAGACTTTTGAACTTACAACTCCATAATCCCGAATACACTCTGCTTGTTTCTTCCTGTCACTCAATCCTTACATGGCCATCACACAACCGCCGGCCGGCCGCACGCACAGCCACACGTCAGGCGCAAGCGCTCAAAGTCCTGGCTCAAGGCTGCCATGGTGCCAATGGAGTGAGAAGTCTCACAACACCAGGTTAAAGTCCAACAGATTTATTTGGTAGCAAAAGCCACTAGCTTACAGAGCGCTGTCCCTTCGTCAGGTAAGTGGGAGCTCTGTTCACAAACAGGGCACAAAGGAGACACAAACTCAATTTACAAAATAATAGAGGACATACAACATTACAGCGCAGTACAGGCCCTTCAGCCCTCGATGTTGCGCCAACCAGTGGAACCAATCTAATGACCCTCTAACCTAAACTATTCCAATGTTATCCATACGCCTATCCAATGACCATTTGAATGCCCTTATAGTTGGCGAGTCTACAACTGCTGCAGGCAGGCCATTCCACGCCCTTACTACCCTCTGAGTAAAGAACCTACCTCTGACATCCGTCCTATAATTATCACCCCTCAATTTAAAGCTATGTCCCCTTGTGTTAGCCATCACCATCCAAGGAAAAAGGCTCTCACTGGCCACCCTATCTAACCCTCTGAGCATCTTCCTCATGCCTCAATCAGGTCACCTCTTAACCTCCTTCTCTCTAACAAAAACAACTTCAAGTCCCTCAGCCTCTCCTCATAAGACCTTCCCACCATACCAGGCAACATCTTGGTAAACCCCCTCTGCACCCTTTCCAATGCTTCCACATCTTTCTTATAATGCAACGACCAGAACTGTACGCAATACTCCAAGTGCGACCGCACCAGAGTTTTGTACAGTTGCAACATGATCTCATGTTGACATGAAGGGGCAATTTGGTCTTGCCAATCCACCTCTCGTACACATCTTGGGACACTAAGGGCAATTTAGCTTGGCCAATCCACTTAATCGACACATCTTGGGACAGTCAGAGGCAATTTAGCCTGGCCAATACACCTAACCTGCACATCTTGGGATTCAAAGGTGCAATTTAGCATCGCCAATCCACGTAAACTTCTTGGGAAAGAGGGGCAGTTTAGCATGGTCAATCCACTTCTCAAACACACCTTGGAACATTAAGGGGCAATTTAGCATGGCCAATCCACCACTCATACACATCTTGGGACACCAAGGAGCAATTTAGCATGGCCAATAAATGGAACCTATACATCTTCAGACACTATGGGGACATTAACATGTCCAATTCTCCTCTCATCCACATCTTGGGCTGCTAAAGTTAATTTAGCATGTTCAATCCACATCTGGCACACATCTTGGGTCATGAAGCGGCAATTTACCATGGCCAATCTACATCTCGTGCACATCTTGGAACACAAAGGGGCAATTCAGTGTGGCCAATCCATCTCTTGTCTACATCTTGGGACACTAAGGTGCAATCCAGCATAGCCAATCCACCCAAACCACACACCCTGAGACTCCAAGTGGCCATTTGCATGGCCAATCCACACAACCCACATATCCCGGGACACCAAGAGGCAACTTGGCACGGCCAAACAAATGAACCCACACATCTCCTGACACAAGGACATTCAGCATGGCCAATCCACCCAACCCACACATCCTGGGACACCAAGAGGACCCCAACACGTCCAACCCTCCTCCCAGCCACATCCTAGGGCGCCAGAGGAACACTAGCCTGGTCAACCCACATCTCGCGAACATCGCGGGACACAAAGTGGCAATTCAGCATGGCCAGTCCACCTCCCGTACACATCCTGGGACACGAATGGGAATTTAGCATGGCCAGTTCAGCACTCCAAACATCTTGGGCACTAAGGGACAATCTAGCATGGCCAACCCAACCCTCGTACACATCTTGGGACACCAAGGGCAACCTAGCCTGGCCTACACACCTCCTGTACACACCCTGGGACACCAAGGGGCAATCCAGCATGGCCAATCCACATAACCTACACATCTTGGACGAGTAAGGGGCAGTTTAGCATGGCCAATTCACCTAACCACACACCCTGGGACACTAAGGGGAAACCTAGCATGGCCAATCCACCCAAGCTACACATCTTGGGACACTAAGGGGATCTTAACATGTCTAATTCTCCTCTCATTCACATCTTAGGACGCCAAAGGAAACTTAGCATGGCCAATCCACCACTTGTGCACATCTTGGGACGTGAAGGGCCAATTTAGCATGCAAATCCACCTCTCGCACACATCGCTGGACACCAAGGGGCGACTCAGCACGTCCAATCCCTCCAACCGACACCTCCTGGGACACCAAGGGCAACCCACCAAACCCACACATTTGTGAACACCAAGGGGCAACCCAGTGTGGCCAGTCCACACCCTGCACACATCCCGGGACACCAAGGGGAACCCTAGCATGGCCAATCCACCTCCCGTACACATCCCGGGACACCAAGGGGCAATCCAGCCCGGCCCACGCACCCCCTGCACACATATCGGCACACCAAGTGGCAATTTATCATTGCCAATCCACCCAACCCACACACCTGGGACACCAAGGGGCAACACAGCACGGCCAATCCACCCAACCCACACACCCTGGAACACCAAGGGACAATTTAGAATGGCCAATCCATCCATTCTACACATCCTGGGACACGAAGGGCCACTTTAGCATGGCAAATAAACCGAACCTACACATCTTTGGACACGAAGGGCATTTAGCATTGCCAATCCAGCCAACTGACACATCTTGGGACACTAAGAATGGGATTCTATCATGTCCAATTTTCCTATCATCTACATCTTGGGATGCTAAAATTAAGTTAGCATGGCCAATCCACAGCTCGCACATACCCTGGGACACAAAGCGGCAATCCAGCACGGCCAATCCACCCAACCTACACACCCGGGACACCAAGGGACAACCTAGCAAGGCCAATCCACCCAATCCACCCATCCCAGGACAGTAAGGGGCACTCCAGCATGACAAATCCACCCAATTAACACATCTTCAGACAGCAAGGGCCATTTTTATTGGCCCACTACAACCATCAGTTGGAACACCAGCTGGGAGGTCATATAGCAAACACAGAGGCCATGAGTAGCCACATCAGTGATGGTACCACAAGTAGAAGAGACGGTAATGACCATGAATGTTCTAGATATCCGACCTGTGCCCGCAGACGACATAGAACTTTGGATGCAAAAGACCCAGGTCCTCTCAAAAGGTAAACAATTAGTGCTGATGGGAGAAATGGAAAGACCAGTACAGTCCCAATTCCACCCTTATTGGGGCAGAAGAGAGCAGCTCACTGTAAAAGGCGCAATACTGCTCTGGATGACACATTTCATTGTTCCATGCCAGGGCTGCTGCTCCATACTGTTTGAGCTAAATCACAGGCGTGTCCAGAATGAAGATGCTGGCCAGGAGTTATGTGTCTGTGTGTGTGTGTTTGTGCGTATCTGTGTGTGCCCATTTAATAAGTCATTCTAATTGAATATTTTGTGGGGTGTTTTACTTGCAATTTGTTGTGTTTGAATTCAGATTATCTGTAAAAGTTACTATGGCCGTTTAAGGCAATGTCTTCTGTGGTCATTTTAGATAATATTTGCTGTGCTAATTTAAATGAAAATATAATTTTTATTTGTCCTATTGAAGTCATCACGTGATCATTAATCATATTTTCTGTGTCCATGTTAATAGATATTTTGATGGATTTCTGCATGTTTTCTCTTTTACTGTTTTAAATAATGTATTAGATCTCAGTGCCACTGATATTTGCAAAGTCCAGATGTAGAGATAATTTCTGCCTCAATTTAATTTGTTTTTTCATGGTCATTTGAAACGATGACTGCTGTGACAATGTTAACAATATGTCCAGTGTCCAGTTTTAATGTTGCTTCATGTAACTGTTTAAAAATATGTTTGTTGTGTCTGCTCAACTGTTGTTTTGTCATTTTCTGGATATTTTGGTGGATTTCTGCTCGTTTTCTTTTTTGCCATTTTGAATAATTGTGTACACCTCGATCAGGTCACCCCTCAGTCTTCCCTGCTCCAACGGAAACAACCCAAGTCTATCCAACCTCTCCTCATGGCTGAAATACTCCATTCCAGGCAGCATCCTGGTGAATCTCCTCTGTACCCCCTCCAGTGCAATCACATCTTCCCGATAATGTGGCGACTAGAACTGCACACAGTATTCTAGCTGTGGCCTCACCAAAGTTCTGTATAACTCCAAAATGACTTCCCTGCTTTTCAAAGTTATGCCACAATTGATAACCTCCTCTGTAAATTTAGAATCCCTACAGTGCTGAAGGAGGCCATTCAGCCCATTATGCCTGCACCGACAACAATGCCACCCAGGCCCCACCCCCGTAACCCCCGAAACCCCACACATCCACCCTGCCACCCCCCCGACACTAAGGGATAATTTACCACGGCGAGCCAACCCAAACTGCGCATCCCCAGACCCCGGGAGGAAACCAGATCACATACTGGTTGGAATGTGAGTCTTCACAGATAATCAAGTCTTAAAAGGTACAGATAACGAGTGGAGAGAGCATTAAGCACAGGTTAAAGAGATGTGTATTGTCTCCAGACAGGACAATTAGTGAGATTTTGCAAGCCCAAGCTTGCAAAAGGCTTACAGACAGTGTGACATGAACCCAAGATCCTAGTTGAGGCCATCCTCGTGTGGAGAACTTGACTATCAGTCCCTGCTCAGCGACTCTGCGTTGTCATGTGTCGTGAAGGCTGCCTTGGAGAATGCTTACCCGAAGATCAGAGGCCGAATGCCCATGACCACTGAAGTTGAACAGGAAGAGAACACTCTTGCCTGGTGATTGTCAAGTGGTGTTCATTCATCCGTTGTTGTGGCATCTGCATGGTCTCTCCAATGTACCATGCCTGGGGACATCCTTTCCTGCAGCATATCAGGTAGACAATGTTGGCCGAGCTGCAAAAGTATGTACCGTGTACCTGGTGGATAGTGTTCTCATGCGAGATGATGGCATCCATGTCGATGATCCAATACATCTTGCAGAGGTTGTTGTGGCAGGGTTGTGTGATGTCGTGGTCACTGTTCTCCTGAAGGCTGGGTAGTTTGCTGTGGACAATGGTCTGTTTGAGGTTGTGCGGTTGTTTGAAGGCAAGAAGTGAGGGTGTGGGAATGGTCTTGGAGAGATGTTCATCTTCATCAATGATATGTTGAAGGCTCCGGAGAAGATGTTGTAGCTGCTCTGGCATACGACAGAAGGTGCACAGTACTTACTCTTGCAACTCAGTCCATGCTGTCTACCTGATACGCTGCAGGAAAGGATGTCCCCAGGCATGGTACATTGGGGAAACCTTGCAGATGCTGCAACATCAGATGAATGAACATCGCTCGACAATCACTAGGCAAGAGTGTTCTCTTTCTGTTGAGGATTACTTCAGCGGTCATGGGGCATTTGGCCTCTGATCTTCAGGTAAGCATTCTCCAAGTTGGTCTTGACGACACACAATACAGGGTCACTGAGCAGACACTGATAGCCAAGTTCCGCACACATGAGGACGGCCTCAACCGGGATCTTGGGTTCATGTCACACCATCTGTAAGCCCCACGACTTGCCTGGGCTTGCAAAATCTCACTAACTGTCCTGTCTGGAGACAATACACATCTCTTTAACCTGTGCTTAACGCTCTCTCTGCTCACATTGTCTGTACCTTTATGACTTGATTACCTGTATAGACTCACATTCCAACCATTACTTTGTAAATTGAGTTTGTGTCTTCATTGGCCTGTTTGTGAACAGAACTCCCACTTACCTGACGAAGGAGCAGCACTCTGAAAGCTAGTGGCTTTTGCTACCAAATAAACCTGTTGGACTTTAACGTGGTGTTCTGGGACTTCTTACTGTGTTTATCCCAGTCCAACACGGGCAGCTCCACATCATTGTGTCAATGGCCAGTGTGCAGAAGCAGTTTGCTGCAGCTAGTGCTTGTCAGGAGAATATTACACAATGTATTTCCCTTAAAATTAGTGATATTCCTGCTCCTAATAAACAATAATAAATCACAGAAAATTATCGTACAGAGAAAGCCCATGAACATCGTTCAACTGGATCTGACACCTCGCCAACAAAAGTGCAGTCTGTGATGGGGAGTGATCCTATCTTAGAGACATCCTCCCCGGAATGTCTCCAAAGAACTGTGTTGAAACCTTCACTCTTAGAACAGAATCCCTACAGTGCAGAAGGACGCCATGCAGCCCATTGAAACTGAATATTGTCCAACAAAGTATCTGACCCTGTCACACATCCATAATGTGGAGATGCCAGCGTTGGACTGGGGTTAACACAGTAAGAAGTCTGACAACACCAGGTTTAAGTCCAACGGATTTATTTGATAGTAAACTCACAAGGTTTCAAGGTTTCCCTCTTTGTCAGGTGAATGGAGAGTTCTGGCCTCAGACAGAGCATATAAAGCACAGACAGTTTACAGATTACTGATTAGAATGCAAATCTTTACACCTAACCTGCTATTCAAGTCTTAAAGTGGCTAACAATGTGAGTGGAAGGAGCACTGAGCACAGGTTAAAGAGATGTGTATTGTCTCCAGACAGTACAGTAAGTGAGGTTTTGCAAACCCAGGCAAGTCATGGGGGTTACAGATAGTGCAACATGAACCCAAGATCCCTGTTGAGACCGTCCTCATGTGTGCGGAACTTGGCTATCAGTCTCTGCTCAGCGACTCTGCGCTGTCGTGTCGTGAAGCTTGCTGCAGCTGTATAGGGCATTGGTGAGGCCGCAGCTGGAGTACTGTGTGCAGTTTTGGGCGCCGCACCTGCGCAAGGATATTTTGGCCCTGGAGGGAGTGCAGAGGAGGTTTACTAGGCTGATACCGGAGTTGAGGGGGTTGAGCTATGAGGAGAGGCTGAATAAACTAGGCTTGTACTCGTTAGAGTTTAGAAGAATGAGGGGAGATCTCATTGAGACGTATAAGATGATGAATGGGATGGATAGGATAGAGGTGGAAAGACTCTTCCCGCTCAAAAAAGACAGTAGGACTAGGGGGCACAGCCTCAAGATAAAGGGGGGGCGGTTCAGAACGGAGTTGAGGAGGAACTTCTTCACTCAAAGGGTGGTGAATCTCTGGAATTCTCTGCCCGTTGAAGTGGTGGAGGCTGCCTCGCTAAATATTTTTAAGAAGCGGGTTGATGGGTTTTTGATAAGAGAGGGGATTAAGGGTTATGGGGAGAGGGCGGGAAAGTGGAACTGAGCCACGACAGATCAGCCATGATCTTATTGAATGGCGGGGCAGGCTCGAAGGGCCAGATGGCCTACTCCTGCTCCTATTTCTTATGTTCTTATGTTCTTATGAAGGCCGCCTTGGAGAATGCTTACCCGAAGGTCAGAGGCCGAATGCCCGTGACCGCTGAAGTGTTCGCCAACAGGAAGGGAACAGTCTTGCCTGGTGACTGTCAAGCGATGTTCATTCATCCGTTGTCATAGCGTCTGCATGGTCTCCCCAATGTACCATGCTTCGGGACAGCCTTTCTTGCAACATATTAGGTAGACAATCCATAATCCCAGGCATTTCCTCCAGCAATAGCTCCAAGGGAACCTATCACTGAGATTTTGGTTTGATTGTGGAAATTGGCTGAGCATTGCAACTTCAGATCACCTCTTAATGAAATGTGAGACAGACTGGTATGTGGCATAAATGACCTAAGTACCCAAAAGAAGCAGTTGGCAGAACCAATTTGGATTTTAGATAAAACCATTGAAATCACCTCATCAGTTGAGAATACAGAAAAAGGGGCTCAGTTACTAAAGACCGTGTAAAACTCTCCTGACAAGCAAATGTGATGCCACTGTTTAAAGAAGGAGGTAGACAAAAGGCAGGTAACTATAGGCTGGTTAGCTTAACTCCTGTAGTAGGGAAAATGCTTAACCCTATTATCAAGGAAGAAATAGTGAGATATCTGGATGTAAATTGTCCCATTGGTAAGACGCAGCACGGGTTCATGAAGGGCAGGTCATGTTTAACTAATTTGGTGGAATTCTTTGAGAACATGACATGTGCAGTGGACAATGGGGAAAATGTGGATGTGGTGTATCTGGAATTCCAGAAGGCATTTGACAAGGTGTTGCACCAAAGACTGCTACATAAGACAAAGGTGCACATTATTACAGGTAATGTATTAGCATGGATAAAGGATTGGTTAACTAACAGAAAGCAAAGAGTGGGGGTAAATGGGTGTTTTTCTGGTTGGCGGTCAGTGACTAGTGGTGTGCCTCAGGGACTAGTGTTGGGACCGCAATTGTTTAGAATTTACATAGATGATTTGGAGTTGGAAACCAAGTGTAGTGGATGGTGTACCAGGTACACAGCACATACTCTCGCAATTAGGCCAACGTTGTCTACCTAATACACTGCAGGAAAGCATGTCCCGAAGCATGGTACATTGGGGAGACCATGCAGATGCTACGACAATGGATGAATGAACATCACTCGACGATCACCAGGCAAGACTGTTCCCTTCCTGTTGGCGAACACTCGAGCGATCACGGGCATTCAGCCTCTGATCTTCAGGTAAGCGTTCTCCTAGGCAACCTTCACGACACACGACAGCGCAGAATCACTGAGCAGAGACTGATAGCCAAGTTCCACACATGAGGACAGCCTCAACCGGATCTTGGGTTCCTGTCGCACTATCTGTATCCTCCATGACTTGCCTGAACTTGCAACATCTCACTTACTGTCGTGTCTGGAGTCAATACACATCTCTTTAACCTATGCCTAATGCTATCTCCACTCACATTGTCTGCAACTTTAAGACTTGAGTAGCAGGTTAGCTGGAAAGACTCACGTTCTAATCAGTATTCTGTAAACTGTGTGTGCCTTTATCTGCCCTTCTCTGATCAGAACCTTCCATACATTTGACGAAGGAACAGCATTTCCAAAAGCTTGTGGGTTTACTATCAAATAAACTGGTTGGACTTTAACCTGGTGTTGTGAGACTTCTTACTGTGTTTACCCCAGTTCAACGCCGGCATCTCTACATCCAGTCTCAGACAGCCATGGCTAAGGGGTGCAGAATGTGGCTCAATCTCAGGGGGCATTTGCTACAGCCACTGAGAGTAGCCCCAGACTCAAGTGGCCATCGCAGAGGGATTGACCACCATGTGTAGGATGCAGGTGGTCTCCAGGACTGGCAGTGCCAGGTGACGCTGGAGTTTCTAGAGCTCACTACAGAAGCACCACCGTCCCATGGAGTGACCCAGGAACCCACAAAAACCCCAAGGGAAGAGGAAGGGCTCGAGCCTATGCCAGGGCCTTCCAGCCAGAAGACTGTGGCTGTGGCTACACCTTCTGACTCCCCCCTTGTGACACTGGTAAATCTCAGGGACCTAATGTGGAGGGTGTCATGGAAACATCCCAGGCAAAGCCCTCAAGGTCCAGGGCCTCCAGAGGATGCCCACCATGTGCATCACAGGTAACGGGGCGAGGTAGGCAGGTGGCCCCCTCCACCTCTAATGTGGGGAGCCACTGAGAAGTTCGGTAGGCCACATAAGATTAGGAAGTTGTAGCTGCACTGAGATGGCATTGGTAAAGGGTTGCACTAGTTACAAAGATATTTAAGCACCTTAATGTTTTCTGTTCACAAGTTTTTATGTTAGAATGTCTGATTTGAACACCTTTATTGCAACTAAATGTTTTTCGACCATCCACCTGTGTGACTAATTTGTCACAGATTTGTCTCAAATAAGAATCCTCTTCCATTGATGATCACCGGAACGATGCTTCATTGCTGTGTCACTGAGGAAAGGAAGGCATTGGTTCCCCAGATCCCAAGAGTAATTCCCTCCCGTTTCCCTCTCCATCCATCCCAGGGCCCTGTCATTTCAGATCCCTTACCCACTACACAGACATAGACCTAGGTGCCAGCGTATATGTGGAGCTCACATAGGAGACAGAGCAGTTTGCACCAGGGCATCATCATAATGATGCTTTGCGAGTCGTCATCACCCTCCTGCCTGCCAAAAAATTTGCCAACACAGAGTACCCGGGCCCACCACTCTGGTGTGAAAATGTTGCAACAGATGGAAGGAATTTTGGGGGAGGGGGAATGGAACCCACAGACACAAAACCCTAGTGGCTGAACCGCCTAGTGATCAGGGCCTCCTTTGCTGCCCTCGCATGCCTCATTTGAGCTGCCAGCCCTCCAGCGCCTGGTTGGCGTTCCTCGGCATGTTCTTCTTCTTCTTCTTCCTCTTCTCCCTCCCCCTGCTGGTCATCTTCCCTAGTGATGCCCAGCTGGTCAGCCTCCACATCCTCCTCTTCCTCCTCCAATACATCACCTCTCTGTAGAGGTGGCATTTTGAGGTGCCCAATGCACCTCTCCCTTATCACGTGCACGGCTACATGGCCCTCATTATAGCAGGTCTCCACCTCAGTAACAGGCTCCGCACCGGCATCATCAGCCATGTCCGAAGTGGGAAACCCATATCAAGCAGGAGCCATTCCCATAGCCTCCGCTCCTCCTCAAACGCCTCCGGATTGTCCAAGCTCCTGACAATGAAGCTGTTATGCACGCTACCTGGATGTCTTGAGCAGACACGTTCATCTTATGGTCGCACACTACTTGAACATTCAGGAAGTGGAACGCCTTTCTGTTGATGAATCTCCGCGGATTCTGTAGGGGGAGGGTCCTTGAGAGCAACATGTGTGCAGTCAATGGCCCCCTGTACGGTAGGCATCCCCACAATGGCTGTGAACCCTGCAGTCCAGGCTTTCTGATGGGCCTGGGCCAGGTTAAATTTGTTGTACTGACCAGCTGGGAATACAGGGCTTCTGTGACCTGCTTGACACAGGTGTGAACAGCTGATTGGGGGGTGCCACAGACATCTCTGGTAGGAGTCTGGACAGAGCCAGTCGCATAAAAGTTCAGAGCGGCCATTAATTTGACAGCACTGAGAGTGGGTGCCTCCCCATCTCTAGGTGCCAGGTCCTGCAACAGGTTGCATAGCTGTTGCACCTTCGGAGACGGAGATGTCAGCGGTGCACAGTGTCCGACATCTGTTCAAAAGACACGTACACGAAACTGCCAGGGTCTCTGCTCCCTCCTTCTCCTGCACCCCTTTCTGGATGAATGGTGGCCACCTCCTGCCTCTGGTAATTGTCTCACTTTATTCGTGCAAGTGGTAAGGCCCGGGCCTCCTGTGCCCACAATTCTTCCTCCATGTCCCCCTCCTCAGCTCCAGCAGCAACCAAAAGAACAGCAAGATTGATTGGTTGCATCGCATAAGCCATCTCGACACTCTGAAGGGGGGGGAGGGAACAGGGGGAGAGGAGAGCAGAAACACATGTAGAGATTAAGGAATGCTGCATGCCCCTAGAACATCAACAGTCACTGTCCATACCCCCAATTCCCCCAGCCACATGCTCCCCATAATCACAGCCCTCCCCAATTCCCCTGGCCACTTGCCCTCCACAATCACAGCCCCCTTCCAATTCCTCCAGCCACATGTTCCCCACAATCACAGCCCCCCATTCCTCCAGCCACATGTTCCCCACAATCATGGCTCCCCATTCTTCCAGCCACATGTTCCCCATAATCACAGCCCCCCCAATTGCCCCAGCCATATGCTCCCCAAAATTACAGTTCCTTGTAAAGTTGAGAAGCTGCAGCAGTGCAATTTGCAAGAACTTTGTGCACATCTTTTAGCTGGGAGTGAGCTGAGTGCACTGGGATCCAGCAACACCGCAAGACCCGAGGTCAGTGCTGAGACCTGGGTCTGAGCTGCAAATTGGACATTGGAGACCCAGCAGAGCAAGAGCCCCTCACCCCCACACACTCTCAGAGCCACCACCAACTCAAGAAAGAAAATGGCCACAACGAAAGGATACCTATGAGCAGCAGAGAGCCAACAGACACTACGCACTTACCTCCTCGCTAATGGAGCGCCCGAAGCAGACTTCTGTTGAGCATGTCTGATTCGCACCAATTCGGGATTGGGTAAAGGGGGAAATGCGAGTAAAATTGGATGTGCAGCCCATTAATTCAATTTAAATGCATTCAAATGGCCATTGTGCCAATTTGGGTGTGGACCCGATCGCATCAATTTTCGGGCCTCGGTAAGGGGGGAACCAGCGTAGAGGCGGCATAGATCATGCTACTCACTTCATGCCTGACTTGACCAATTTATCACGCCTGAAAACGGGCGCAATTTGATGGTAAAATCGGGCCTAATATATTGGAGTAACAATTTCGATTTTAACAAGACCACTTGTGACGTTCCTCCAATTTTTTCTCCTCAGTCCGCATTTTAAAATATGACTCATTCGCACCTCTATAAAACGTATAATGTATGAATGTATGAAACTGCATGAATTACTCACTTGCTGACACTTCAAAGATTTTGAGTATATGTTCGTTTTTCACCGTTTAAACATTTGCTAAACGTATACTAAATGTATTACGTCCACCATTTCATGAATAATTCATAACCCCCGCCATTTTCTCAGTTCTGTAACCATCAGCAACTGAGTTATTGAAACATATCTCCTGACATTTGGTAATAAGGTATTATGGGATTGCTGTTCCCCCTCCGCGGGTACAAGACCGCATTGAGAACAGCGCACCTGCCTAAGGGAAGCAATGGGTGGGTTAAGATTGAATTTTGCTTGGCCTTTTACACGTCTTGAATACATTTGCAACCTACTGTTCTGGTTGCTATAGATTCCAACAGGAAGCAAGAATTAGTGATCGGCTTCGTCGACAAATCGTAACACATTTCTCTTACAATAAACAATTCAGTAGCCCTTTATTTCAATGTAATGCAATCCAATGTGGATGGAAACTACTGCGATTTACCTCTAAATGAGCATCAAATTGAGAGACATGTTGCCGATCTCTCAAGATGGAATATTAAGAAGTGAAATTAAAATAAACATCACATTAGGAAATATTTTCTTGTAATAGTCAATATTGATTTACAATGTATCAAAAATTAATTGCATTCATTGAAAACTAATTTCATAATTCTCCGGTTAAAAATCTATTGTATAACTAAACTGGTAAGGAGGGGAGATCTCCTACCTATAATACCGATCATCTTTGTCGGGAATCAGATCTTCCTTTAAATCCATGCAAGCTCGTTTCACCTTCTTACAAAAATATTTCAGTTCGGTATACAGAGGATTTTCAAAGGAAGGGTATTCTGAATCCATGGCTTGCTGCTGCTCTCGGACGGCAGCAGATCTCTTTCGGTGAAGAATATTTCCGCAGACAATGGAGAACCATCAGATCCCGCGAATTATCTTTGTTATGTCAGTAAATATATTTTTCAATATGCGATGAAACAAATCAGCTGCCCCTTTGTTCGGGAATGATAATTTGTCTGTAAAACACACAGTGCCATCTATGCATCAGTGGGATTCTGGCTGCAAAACCAGCAGCACAGAAATCTACACAGTCAGTGGACACGTTAACCCTCTCCAACCATCTCTATCTCAATCTCAGCCGGTCCAAAAACATCACGTCAACACACTATAAAAGGGAAAGCATTTAAACTGCACATAGGACTCATGAACACCATCGAGATAAGTTTGACTGTCCCCACCTGCATCACAAATGTCAGGCTCACTAAAATGAATCTGAAATGATGCCACATCTGAAGCCAACATTCCATGTGTGAAGCTGATTATTTTACATGTTCAGAGGTGTGAGTTGCTGGCTAAGCAGCACGTGTTTCCCATCTCTATTTAATCTTGAGAAAACGGTGAGCTGCCTTCTTGAACAGCTGTAGTCCCTATAGTTTAAGTAAAAACAGTTCTTCTGGGGAGGGAGTTCAGGATTTTGACCCAGACAGTGAAGGGGCAGTGATACACTTCTAAGATAGTGAATGACTGGGAGGGGAACTTGTAAGTGATGGAGTTCCCAGGTATCTGCTGCCCTAGTCCTTCTAAATGATAGCAGTCATGTGTTTGGAACCTGATGTCTAAGGAGCCTAGTGAGTTCCTGCAGTGCAACGCCGTTGTTTAAGAAGGGTGGCAGGCAAAAGGCAGGGAATTATAGGCCGGTTAGTTTAACGTCTGTTGTAGGTAAAATGTTAGAATCCATCATCAATGAGGAAATAGCAAGGCATCTTCAGGGGAATTGCTTGATAGAGCAGACGCAGCACGGTTTCGTTAAGGGGAAGTCGTGTCTGACAAATTTATTGGAGTTCTACGAGGATGTGTCTAGGGCGGTAGATAGAGGAGAGCCGGTGGATGTGGTCTTTCTTGATTTTCAGAAGGCGTTTGACAAGGTACCTCACAAGAGGTTATTCTAGAAGGTAAGGGGGCATGGAGTTGGGGGTAGGGTGTTAGCGTGGATAGAGGATTGGTTGTCAAATAGGAGGCAGAGAGTGGGGGTCAATGGGTGCTATTCGGATTGGCGGTTGGTGACTAGTGGAGTGCCCCAGGGGTCGGTGCTGGGGCCTCAGCTATTTACCATTTATATAGATGATCTGGAGGAGGGAACCGAGTGAATAGTGTCGAAATTTGCTGATGACACCAAGATTGGTGGAACGGCAAATTGCGCGGAGGGTGTGGAGAGTCTGCAGAAGGATCTAGGTAGGCTGGGCGAATGGGCCAAGAACTGGCAAATGGAATTTAATGTTGGCAAGTGCGAGGTGGTCCACTTTGGTAGGAATAATGGTAGGAAAGAGTATTACTTACGTGGTGAAAAACTGCAGCAGGCAACGGTGCAGAGGGACCTCGGGGTCCTTGTGCATGAGTCGCAAAAACCCAGCCTGCAGGTGCAGCAGGTGGTCAGGAAGGCTAATGGGATGCTGGCCTTCATCGCGAGGGGGATTGAATATAAAAGTAGGGAGGTCTTGCTGCAGCTGTATAGGGCATTGGTGAGGCCGCAGCTGGAGTACTGTGTGCAGTTTTGGTCGCCGCACTTACGCAAGGATATTTTGGCCTTGGAGGGAGTGCAGAGGAGGTTTACTAGGCTGATACTGGAGTTGAGGGGGTTGAACTATGAGGAGAGGCTGAATAAACTAGGCTTGTACTCGTTAGAGTTTAGAAGAATGAGGGGAGATCTCATTGAGACGTATAAGATGATGAATGGGATGGATAGGATAGAGGTGGAGAGACTCTTCCTGCTCAGAAAGGACAGTAGGACTAGGGGGCATAGCCTCAAGATAAAGGGGGGGCGGTTTAGAACGGAGTTGAGGAGGAACTTCTTCACTCAAAGGGGGGTGAATCTCCGGAATTCTCTGCCCGTTGAAGTGGTGGAGGCTGCCTCGCTAAATATTTTTAAGACGCGGGTTGATGGGTTTTTGATAAGCGAGGGGATTAGGGGTTATGGGGAGAGGGCAGGAATGTGGAACTGAGCCACGACAGATCAGCCATGATCTTATTGAATGGCGGGGCAGGCTCGAAGGGCTAGATGGCCTACTCCTGCTCCTATTTCTTATGTTCTTATGTTCTTATCTTGTAGATGGTACTCATTGCTGCCACTGCCTAGTTAGTGGAGGAAATGGATGTTTGTGGAAAGTTTCTAATCAAGTAGGCTGCTTTGTCCTGGGTGGTATAGAGTTTCTTGAGTGTTATTGGAGCTGCACTCATCCAGGTTAGTGGAGAGTATTCCATCACACTCCTGACTTATGCATTGTAGATGGTGGACAGGCTTTGGGTAGTGAGAAGGTGAGTTACTTGCCACGGGATTCTTAGCCTCTAACCTGTTCTTGCAGCTGTAGTATGTAGTGTGGCTTGTCCCATTCAAATTCTGGTCAATGGTAAGCCCCAAGTTGTTGACAGCAGGGATTTCAGCAATAGTAATGTTATTGAATGTCAAAGAATGATGGTTAGATTCTGTCTGGTGGAGATGGTCATTGCCTGGCATTTGTGTGATGTAAATGTTACTTGCCATGCCCTTGACCTTCTAGGCAGTGGTTACTGTTATAAAGTGGAGGTTGATCCCCTCCCTCTGAGAACTAACACCAAAACACTCAAAGAGGAGTATCTTGCCTTATAATCTGCAAAAGAAGTGTGTGAAGTGGTTCAGCAACTTTAGTGGTTAAATAAATCCCTGACACTCACTATAAAATTAATATGTAACAATTTATTTATCAGTCTCTCTCGGGAACTCTAGCAGCAGGAGCAACCAGGAATTGTGGGAGAAGAGTCTGGAGGGTGGAGCCTAGCGACAGGTAAGTGTATTTTCAGCAGCACCAAGAAAACCTTATGCTGACGTCAGATTTTCAAAAAAGAGATAGGATCCTGATTGGTTCTTTATAAATCAGGTGACTCGTGTCCTTAACCTGTTCATTCCCAGGTTCACAGGAGAGAATCTGAGCTATATTTTGTAAGGTAAGAGTTTTTTTACAGTTACTAGAAGATAGCAAGCTAGACTTAATATTTTTACCAACCTAAGTAATCAGGAGACACATTAATTTTAGGGGGTCTATTCGTGAGAGCAGCAGCAGTATTTTTTTTCTTTTAAGTGCCTGCCTAGTATTTAGTTTTTTAAAATCTAACAACCAATAGAAGGAGGGAGATGTCAATTGGCTATTCCTGCACAACGTGGAGTACCGTAGACATTTCAAGTGTTCCTGAGGATTGCATCTGTGGGAAATGCATCCAGTTGTAGATGCTCATCGAACACATGGATCGATTAGAGCAGCAGCTGGAGGCACTGAAGGGCATACAATTAGCTGAAATTGTTACTGACAATAGCTACAGAGATATGGTCACACCCAAGGTGTAGGATGATAAATGGGTGACCCCAGGTGAGGTAGGTAGTTAGTGAAGGGGTTCCCTATGGTTGTCCTCCTATCTAACAAGTATGCTGTTTTGGATACTGATGGGGACATCAACAGCAGCGGCCAGAGCGAAGGCACCACAGCTAGTCCTGCTGTACAGACCATGGGTACAAAGCATAGCAAAGCAATGGTGGTCGGGGATTCAATAGTTAGGGGCACAAATAGGTGCTTCCATAGATGTGAAAGAGACTCTGGGATTGTAGTTTGCCCCCTGGTGCCAGACTCCCAGATGTCACTGAGCAGGTGCAAAGCATCCTGAAATGGAAGGGAAATCAGACAGATGTCATTGTCCACATTGGCACAAATGACATAGGTAGAAGGAGTAGCCAGGTCCTGCAACAACAATTTAAGGAGTTAGGCAGAAGATTGAAAAGAAGGATCTCTAGGGTAGTAATCTCAGGAATACTCCCCATGCCACATACTAGTGAGGTTAGGAACAGAAAGATAGTGCAGCTGAACATGTGGCTAAAGAACTGACGCAGGAGGGAGGGTTTCAGTTTTTTGGATTATTGAGGTGCCTTCCAGGGAATATTGGGCCTGTAGAAGAAGGCTCGATTGCACCTGAACTGGAGGGGCACCGATATGCTGGCTGGGAAGTTTGTTAGTATGGTTCGGGTAGGTTTAAACTAATGTGGCAGGGGAGTGGGGGATCAGAACAGTAGGTCAGCAAGTGGAAAGATTGGGGATGAGCATAGTGGACCAAGTACTAGGGAATGAGCTTGGCCAGGTCATCAAAGTCGCAATGGGGAAACATGTGGCAAACAGTGATCACAATTCCGTAAGCTTTCAGGAATTGATGGAAAAGGACAAGTGTCCGAGGGTTAAGGTGCTAAATTGGTGGACGGCTAACTACAACCAAATTAGGCAGGACTTGGAGGCTATTGTTTGGGAGAGGCTGTTTGAAGTTAAATCCACATTTGGCATGTGGGGAGACTTTTAAGGAGCAGTTGATCTGAGTGCAGGACAGGCATGAGCCTATGAAAAGGAAGGACAGGAAAAGCAGGATACAGGACCTGTGGATGATCAGGGAAATTGTGAGTCTAGTCAAAAAGAAAATGAAGTCTAGACAATTAAAGCAGATGAAACATTTGAAGAATACAGGGAAAGTAGCGGAGAGCTCAAACAGAAAGTTGGGAGGGCAAGAAGGGGTCACGAAATGTCCTTGGCAGACAGAATTGAGGAGAATCCCAAGGCATTTTATACATATATTAAGAACAAGAAGGTAGCTGGAGAAAGAGTTGGTCCACTCAAGGACAAAGGAGGGAAATTATGTGTAGAACTAATGGAAGTGGGTGAGATCCTTAATGAATACTTCACATCGGTTTTCACAAAGGAGAGGGACACATTGATTAATGGTGTCTTAGATGGGTGTGTAAACTCTTTAGAACAAGTCATCATTATGAGGGAAGAAGTGTTAGGTGAATTAAAAAGCATTAAGTAGACAAATCCCCAGGGCCAGGTGGCATCTATCCCAGATTACTGAGGGAGGCAAGAGGTGAAATTGCCGGACCTCTGACAAAAATCTTTGTTTCTCTGTTGGCCACTGGTGAGGTACCAGAGGATTGGAGGACTGCCAATGTTGTTCCATTATTTAAGAAGGGTAGCAAGGATAACCCAGGTAATTATAAGCCAGTGAGCTTGACGTCAGTGATAGCGAAACTGTTGGAGAAGATTCTTAGGAATAGGATCTATACACATTTGGAACTGAATGGTCTTGTTAGCGACATACAGGTTTTGAACATAAGAACATAAGAAATAGGAGCAGGAGTAGGCCATCTAGCTCTTCGAGCCTGCCCCGCCATTCATTAAGATCATGGCTGATCTGTCGTGGCTCAGTTCCACATTCCCGCCCTCTCCCCACAACCCTTAATCCCCTCTCTTATCAAAAACCCATCAACCCGCATCTTAAAAATATTTAGCGAGGCAGCCTCCACCACTTCAACGGGCAGAGAATTCCAGAGATTCACCACCCTTTGAGTGAAGAAGTTCCTCCTCAACTCCGTTCTAAACCGCCCCCCCTTTATCTTGAGGCTGTGCCCCCTAGTCCTACTGTCCTTTCTGAGCGGGAAGAGTCTCTCCACCTCTATCCTATCCATCCCATTCATCATCTTATACGTCTCAATGAGATCTCCCCTCATTCTTCTAAACTCTAACGAGTACAAGCCTAGTTTATTCAGCCTCTCCTCATAGCTCAACCCCCTCAACTCCGGTATCAGCCTAGTAAACCTCCTCTGCACTCCCTCCAAGGCCAAAATATCCTTGCGTAAGTGCGGCGACCAAAACTGCACACAGTACTCCAGCTGCGGCCTCACCAATGCCCTATACAGCTGCAGCAAGACCTCCCTACTTTTATATTCAATCCCCCTCGCTATGAAGGCCAGCATCCCATTTGCCTTCCTGACCACCTGCTGCACCTGCAGGCTGGGTTCCCACCTTTGTAGGTGGGAGGTCATGTCTCACTAATTTAGTTGAGTTTTTGGAGGAGATGACAAAAATGATTGATGAAGGAAGGGCTATGGATGTTGTCTACATGGACTTTAGTAAGGCATTTGACAAGGTCCCTCATGGCAGGCTGGTGCAAAAGATTAAATTTCATGGGATCAGTGGTGAATAAGCTTAATAGATTCAGAATTGGCTTGGCCATAGAAGACCAAGAGTCGTGGTGGAAGGGTGTTTTCTGAATGGAGGTTCGTAACGAATGGCATTCCTCAGGGGTCAGTGTTGGGACCTCTGCTGTTTGTAATATATATAAATGACTTGGAAGAAAACTTGCTGGTCTGATTAGCAGGTTTGCGAATGATACTAAGATTGGTGGAGCTGTGGATAGTGATGAAGACTGTCAGAGAATACAGCAGGATATAGATAGACTGGAAAATTAGATGGAGAAATGGTTTATGGAATTTAATCTAGATAAATGCGAGGTGATGCATTTTGGTAGATCCAGTTCAGGTAGGAGCTACAAAATAAATGACAGAACAATCAGGAACATAGACACACAGAGAGATCTGGGCATGCAGGTCCACAGATCCTTAAAAGTGGCAGCACAGGTAGAAAAGGTGGCGAAGAAAGCAGATAGCATGCTTGCCTTCATCAGATGGGGCACTGAGTGTAAAAGTTGACATATTATGTTACGGTTGCATAAAACGTTGGTTAGGCCACATTTGGAATACTATGTCCAATTCTGGTCACTAGAAGGATGTGGAGGTTTTGGAGAGAGTGCAGAAAATGCTTACCAGGATGTTGCCTATTATGGAGGGTATTAGCTATGAGAAGAGATTGAATAAACTGAGATTGTTCTCCCTGGAAAGATGGAGGCTGAGGGGCAACGTAATAGAAGTTTATAAAATTATGAAAGGTATAGATAGTGTGAACAGTTGGAAGCTTTTCCCCAGGGCAGAAATGACAACTACAAGGGGGCACAAGTTCAAGAAAAGGGGGAAAGGTTCAGTGGAGATGTGTGGGGGAAGCTTTTTACACAGATGGTGGGGGGGCCTGGAATGCACTACCAAATGAGGTGGTTGAGGCAGTTACATTAGCCGCATTTAAGACTTATCTTGATAGGCATATGAACAATTGAGGGATATAAGTGTTTGGTCTAGATAGGTAAATGTGATCGGCACAGGCCTGGAGGACCAAAAGATCTGTTCCTGTGATGTACTGTTGTTTGCTCTTTGTTTCAACTAACAGTGGATAAATAAACTAAACTATTAACAAACACTTCTATTAACTATTCCTGAATAAAACAAGATTCTAATGGTATGCTATTCCAATAAATACAATTCCCATACATTAACAAAAATATAATTTAGTCACGCTTTAAATTATAACCAGGTTTTGTGTCTTCTGAAATATTCTGGGCCTTCTCTGTTGATTCTTCTGTCTGGAATTTCTCTTTTCCTTCTTTTGTACTTTTGCTATGTAGATGGTGCTTCCTCTAAGACATGTATGAACCTATGAAAGCCAAGTCTCTCTCTCTCTCTCTCTGAGAACTGTGAGCTGTTATCTCTGGCCAGTGGCATTTGCTCCCTCTTTTTGTCCCACTTTCACCTTCTTTTATACCTGTGATGACATATCAATATTTCTACAATAAGATTAGTGCTAGGTTGTCAAAACCATCAGATTTAAATTTAATAGGTTCTTATATCTAAGTGCCTGATTCAAATTGATTGACTAAATCCAAAAGCCTGTTGTCTTAAACTGCTGCTTAGCCTTTCAGTACAAATGTTGGGCTCTACCTTTTAAAGGGACCATGCAATGCTTTCTCCCTAGCATTTTACAACTTTACAAACACCAATCTACAATTACTCTACCCAACTTCGTAACAGTCATGGTGATGGTGAAGGACAATTCAGTATATGAATCATTAAACACACATAGTTTATATAGAAATTATCCCTTGTTCCAAAATATATCTATTCCTGAACTCCTTCAGACTCTCCCCTTTGCAAACAACAAATACCAGGGGGACTAATATCTTGGCGGGAAGACTGGCTAAGGCTACCGGGGGGACTTTAAACTAGAAAGGATGGGGGGAGGGAACTGTGATGGGGAAACTGGGACGGAGGAGGTTCGCTCCCAGGTAGGGGAGGACCGCAGGCAGTATGGGAGGGAGGTTAGACAGGCGATGGAGATGGAAAATGCCCAGACTGAGGGGCTGAAGTGTATATATTTTAATGCAAGGAGTGTAGTGAATAAGGTAGATGAGCTTAGGGCGTGGATTGCTGTTTGGGATTGTGATGTGGTGGCCATTACGGAGACTTGGATGTCTCAGGGACAGGACTGGGTACTTCAGGTGCCAGGCTTCAAGTGCTTCAGGAAGGACAGGGAGGGTGGCAGAAGGGGTGGTGGAGTGGCACTGTTGATCAGGGACAGTGTCATGGCTGCAGAGAAAGAGGATGTCGTGGAGGGACTGTCTACAGAATCTCTGTGGGTGGAAGTTACAAACAGCAAAGGGTCGAAAACTTTGCTGGGTGTATTCTATAGGCCGCCCAATAGTGACAGGGAAGTTGAAGTGCAAATAGGAAAACAGATTCTGGAGAGATGTTTTAACAACAGAGTTGTCGTGATGGGAGACTTCAATTTCCCAAACATCGACTGGAATATCCCTAGGGTAAGGGGTTTGGATGGGGAGGAGTTTGTTAGCTGTGTTCAGGAAGGTTTCCTGACACAGTATGTGGATAAGCCTACGAGGGGAGAGGCTGTACTTGACCTGGTACTGGCGAATGAACCAGGGCAGGTGATGGATCTTTCGGTAGGAGAGCATCTTGGAAATGGTGACCATAATTCTATCTCCTTCACAATTGCGTTGGAACGAGATAGGATCAGGCAGGCTAGGAAGGTGTTTGTCTGGGGTAAGGGGAGATACAAAGAAGTCAGGAAGTTACTTGGACAAATAAACTGGAAGGAGGCATTCTTAGGGAAAAGTACCGAAGGAAGGTGGCAGATATTCAAGGAATGTGTGTCTGGAGCTCTGAATGACAACGTTCCGATGAGACAAGGGGGTTTTGGTAGGTCGAGGGAACCGTGGTGCACAAAGGCTGTGTTGAACCTAGTCAGGAGGAAAAGGAAGGTGTACAAGAGGTTCAGGGAATTAGGAGAGGTTAAAGATCTTGAGGAGTATAAGGACTGTAGGAAGGAACTTAAAAGGGAAATTAGGAGAGCCAGAAGGGGTCATGAGAAGACTTTGGCGGGTAAGATTAAGGAGAATCCCAAAGCCTTCTATAAATATGTGAAAGGTAAAAGGATAAGAAGAGAAGGGATAGGACCTATAAAAGGTGAGGGGGGAAAGGTTTGTGTGGAACCAGAAGAAATGGCAGAGGTGCTTAACGAGTACTTCGCCTCAGTATTCACAGTGGAAGCCGATCTGGGAGATTTTGTTCTGGATTTCCAGCAGATGGAAAGGATTGAGTACGTGAATATTAAGGAGGAGGATGTGTTGGAACTTTTGAATTCCATCAAGGTAGATAAGTCGCCGGGACCAGATGGGATGTACCCCAGGATACTGTGGGAGGCGAGGGAAGAGATTGCAGAGCCCCTGGCGATGATCTTTGCGTCGTCAATGGAGACAGGAGAGGTTCCGGAGGATTGGAGGATTGCGGATGTAGTTCCTATTTTCAAGAAAGGGAACAGAGATAGCCCGGGAAATTACCGACCGGTGAGTCTAACCTCAGTGGTTGGTAAGCTGATGGAGAGGCTTCTGAGGGACAAGATTTACGAACATTTGGAGAGGTTTGACATGATCAGGAATAGTCAGCATGGATTTGTCAAGGGCAGGTCGTGCCTTACAAGCCTAGTTGAGTTCTTCGATAATGTGACTGAACACATTGACGAAGGAAGTGCCATGGACGTAGTGTACATGGACTTCAGCAAGGCGTTTGTTAAGGTCCCCCATGCAAGACTTCTTGAGAAGGTGAGAGGCCATGGGATCCAAGGGCCTTTGGCCTTGTGGATCCAGAACTGGCTTGCCTGCAGAAGGCAGAGAGTGGTTGTGGATGGGGCTTTTTCTGAATGGAGGTCAGTCACCAGCGGAGTGCCTCAAGGATCTGTTCTGGGACCCTTGTTGTTTGTCATTTTCATAAATGACCTGGATGAGGAAGTGGAGGGATGGGTAAGTAAGTTCGCTGATGACACGAAGGTTGGTCGTGTTGTGGATGGTCTGGAAGGATGGCAAAAGCTGCAGCAGGACATAGATAGGATGCAGGACTGGGCGGAGAAGTGGCAGATGGACTTCAATGGAGATAAATGTGTAGTCGTCCATTTTGGCAGAACCAACGGGATGAACGAGTACACTATCAAGGGCAGAAGTCTGAGTAGTGTTGAAGAGCAGAAGGATCTTGGGGTCCGGGTCCACAGGACTCTTAAATCGGCCTCGCAGGTGGAGGAGGTGGTCAAGAAGGCGTATGGTGTACTGGCCTTCATTAATCGAGGGATTGAGTTTAGGAGTCGGGAGGTAATGCTGCAACTCTATAAGACCCTTGTCAGGCCTCATTTAGAGTATTGTGCGCAGTTCTGGTCGCCTCACTATAGGAAAGATGTAGAAGCTATTGAAAGGGTACAGAGGAGATTTACAAGGATGTTGCCTGGACTGGGAGGCATGCCTTATGAAGTTAGGTTGAGGGAGCTGGGACTCTTTTCCCTGGAGAGACGAAGGTTGAGAGGCGACCTGATAGAAGTTTACAAAATGTTGAGAGGAATAGATAGGGTGGACTCTCAGAGGCTATTTCCCCAGGTTGAAATGGTTGCTACGAGAGGACACAGATTTAAGGTGCGGGGAGGGAGGTTCAGAAGTGATGTTAGGGGTAAGTTTTTCACTCAGAGGGTGGTGAGTGAATGGAATCGGCTGCCGTCAGTGGTGGTGGAGGCGAACTCGCTGGGGTCTTTTAAAAGACTTCTGGATGAGTATATGGGGTTTAATGAGATTGAGGGTTATAGATAGGTCTGTAGGTTGGTAGGTGTTGATGTGATCGGCACAACTCGTGGGCCGAAGGGCCTGTTTGTGCTGTAGTGTTCCATGTTCTATGTTCTAACATCCAAATTAGATAAATCTATAAGCCAAATCCAGCTCACAGTTACCACACAATAAAAGGCTGAGTACTGGATCTGCAAAACTTGTTTTCCTGGTTCAGCAAAGATATTTAAACTGCCTTTACAAAACTCAGTCCAGGCTAGGAGGCTGGACCCACATCTAAGTCTTCGAGCCAATTCAGTGCGGAAATCTTTGTAAAAGTTTACAAGTTTTGGATTGGCCTCTCAGGCTATTAAATGTAAACTTGCCTCTCGACTGCGAGATATAAACTGCCTGCTTCTGAGGGTGCTGGCAATTATACCATTTTACCTCTTTGATTTTTCCTTCTGTATATTTGTGTGTCTGCATTTCTCAAATTTTGTAGCTCAGGAGATTAGCTTGTGTGTATCTCCACTGATCTCTCAGTCATCTAGGTAAACTGTTTCCTACTAATAGGGTGATTTACACCTGGTTCTATCAAAATGCCTGCTAATTTCATTACTGGGCAAAGCATGGTGGCACATTGGTTAGCACTGCTGTTTCGCAATGCCTGAGATTCTGGTTAAATTCCCAGCTTGGGTCACTGTCTGTGTGGAGTCTGTACGTTCTCTCCATGTCTGCATGAGTTTCCTCCCGGTACACTGGTTTCCCCCCATAGTCCAAAAGACAAGGTGGTTAGGTGCATTGGCCAAGCTAAATTGTCTCTCAATGTACCAGAATGGCAACTAGGGGATTTTCACAGTAACTTCACTGCAGTGTTAATATAAGCCTACTTGTGACACAACTGAATAAACTAAAACACATCTTTTCAATGCCTGCTACTGCTGTCACTAGGCAGATTTTGAACTGTTGATGGGCAAATCACATCTTATCAGGCTCTGTTAAGCTCTTGTTACTGCTGTTACTGGCAGATCCATGACAGATACCAGTCAATTGGGTTGCTTTATCCTCGATGGTGTTCTTGAGCTTATTGAGTGTTTTGGAGCTGCACACATCCAGGTGTTATTGTTATGACCACATGAGGAGGAGTAAAAATGACTCACCATTTTATCATTGTATGTCTGACAATAATAGGATTTGTTTTGTGAATTTAGAGAGGATACGCTTTGCCAATACTGGGAGTCCCACTATGTATGCTTTTAGATTACAAAAAATTAGTTAAATAGATTCTTTAGGTTAAATGAAAAACAGAGTAGGTTTATTGAAACTATTTTCTGAATTTAAAAAAGCTTAGTAAATCGCAACCATGCAAATTCCCCAGGCTCACACATACCAGTACAGATGCCAGAAGGCTTAAGGATTGTTTCAGTTTGTGATGAACAAAGCACAAAGAACAAAACAGCCCGGGAAACAGGCCCTTCAGCCCAACAAGCCCACGCCGCCATTTTAACATTATGAGTCCCCCCTCGACCCATGACCCTCGTCTATGCTTATGGCATTCCACATTGAGGGAAGACTAATTTAGGGACAATTTGTTACACCAATCAGCCTAATACCACATCTCTGGGGCGTGGGAGGAAACCAGAGCACCCAGAGAAAACCCACGCAAACATGGGGAGAATGCGCAAACTCCCACAGACACTGGCCCAAATCCATGTATCTGCACAGCAAACAGTGATAGTCACTGAGCTGTCGTGTTGCCCAGCATCTGGTCCAGTTTAAGCATACACTAACGACGTGAAGATGAAACAAAGGGGTATGTGGTTAGCTGTAGTTCAGTTGGTCTCAATACAATGATTTCACATTGCAGTCATTTTGTTCAGTTGTCTTCCTGGGTATATTTACATGGTGCAGATTTCTACATTTTATTCCCACAGATCTTGGTTTGCAGTGGATTTCTCTTCTCAGGATTCTTACTTTGCAAATCTAGCAAATCTGGTCACAATACTTTTACGAGAGAGGATAGAAAAAACACCTCTTGCAGCCTATTTTCAGTACAACATCCTGACTTCTGATCTCTCATCTTGACAACATTCTCTTAAAATACCCTTCTGGCTGTATCTTCCAGAAAAATTCAATGAATTCACATCTGCCGCAGTCATTGTTTTGGAACAACTAATTGCATTTTCATGTTTCATAGAACATAGAACATAGAACACTACAGCACAAACAGGCCCTTCGGCCCACAAGTTGCGCCGATCACATCATCACCTACCAACCTACAGACCTATCTATAACCCTCAATCTCATTAAACCCCATATACTCATCCAGGAGTCTTTTAAAAGACCCCAGCGAGTTCGCCTCCACCACCACTGACGGCAGCCGATTCCATTCACTCACCACCCTCTGAGTGAAAAACTTACCCCTAACATCACTTCTGAACCTCCCTCCCCGCACCTTAAATCTGTGTCCTCTCGTAGCGACCATTTCAACCTGGGGAAATACCCTCTGAGAGTCCACCCTATCCATTCCTCTCAACATTTTGTAAACTTCTATCAGGTCGCCTCTCAACCTTCGTCTCTCCAGGGAAAAGAGTCCCAGCTCCCTCAACCTAACTTCATAAGGCATGCCTCCCAGTCCAGGCAACATCCTTGTAAATCTCCTCTGTACCCTTTCAATAGCTTCTACATCTTTCCTATAGTGAGGCGACCAGAACTGCACACAATACTCTAAATGAGGCCTGACAAGGGTCTTATAAAGTTGCAGCATTACCTCCCGACTCCTAAACTCAATCCCTCGATTAATGAAGGCCAGTACACCATACGCCTTCTTGACCACCTCCTCCACCTGCGAGGCCGATTTAAGAGTCCTGTGGACCCGGACCCCAAGATCCTTCTGCTCCTCAACACTACTCAGACTTCTGCCCTTGATAGTGTACTCGTTCATCCCGTTGGTTCTGCCAAAATGGACGACTACACATTTATCCGCGTTGAAGTCCATCTGCCACTTCTCCGCCCAGTCCTGCATCCTATCTATGTCCTGCTGCAACTTTTGCCATCCTTCCAGATCATCCACAACACCACCGACCTTCGTGTCATCAGCGAACTTACTTACCCATCCCTCCACTTCCTCATCCAGGTCATTTATGAAAATGACAAACAACAAGGGTCCCAGAACAGATCCTTGAGGCACTCCGCTGGTGACTGACCTCCATTCAGAAAAAGCCCCATCCACAACCACTCTCTGCCTTCTACAGGCAAGCCAGTTCTGGATCCACAAGGCCAAAGGCCCTTGGATCCCATGGCCTCTCACCTTCTCAAGAAGTCTTGCATGGGGGACCTTATCAAACGCCTTGCTGAAGTCCATGTACACTACGTCCACGGCACTTCCTTCGTCAATGTGTTCAGTCACATTATCGAAGAACTCAACTAGGCTTGTAAGGCACGACCTGCCCTTGACAAATCCATGCTGACTATTCCTGATCATGTCAAACCTCTCCAAATGTTCGTAAATCTTGTCCCTCAGAAGCCTCTCCATCAGCTTACCAACCACTGAGGTTAGACTCACCGGTCGGTAATTTCCCGGGCTATCTCTGTTCCCTTTCTTGAAAATGGGAACTACATCCGCAATCCTCCAATCCTCCGGAACCTCTCCCGTCTCCATTGACGACGCAAAGATCATCGCCAGGGGCTCTGCAATCTCTTCCCTCGCCTCCCACAGTATCCTGGGGTACATCCCATCTGGTCCCGGCGACTTATCTACCTTGATAGAATTCAAAAGTTCCAACACATCCTCCTCCTTAATATTCACGTACTCAATCCTTTCCATCTGCTGCAAATCCATAACAAAATCTCCCAGATCGGCTTCCACTGTGAATACTGAGGCGAAGTACTCGTTAAGCACCTCCGCCATTTCTTCTGGTTCCACACAAACCTTTCCCCCCCTCACCTTTTATAGGTCCTATCCCTTCTCTTCTTATCCTTTTACCTTTCACATATTTATAGAAGGCCTTGGGATTCTCCTTAATCTTACCCGCCAAGGTCTTCTCATGACCCCTTCTGGCTCTCCTAATTTCCCTTTTAAGTTCCTTCCTACAGTCCTTATACTCCTCAAGATCTTTAACATCTCCTAATTCCCTGAACCTCTTGTACACCTTCCTTTTCTTCCTGACTAGGTTCAACACTTCCTTTGTGCACCACGGTTCCCTCGACCCACCAAAACCCCCTCGTCTCATCGGAACGTTGTCATTCAGAGCTCCAGACACACATTCCTTGAATATCTGCCACCTTCCTTCGGTACTTTTCCCTAAGAACGCCTCCTTCCAGTTTATTTGTCCAAGTAACTTCCTGACTTCTTCGTATCTCCCCTTACCCCAGACAAACACCTTCCTAGCCTGCC
Source organism: Carcharhinus amblyrhynchos (assembly GCF_965287045.1). NCBI lineage: Eukaryota > Metazoa > Chordata > Chondrichthyes > Carcharhiniformes > Carcharhinidae > Carcharhinus > Carcharhinus amblyrhynchos. Next base: position 31,043,542 of record NC_137335.1, on the reverse strand, counting down.
TGATCCTATCTCGTTCCAACGCAATTGTGAAGGAGATAGAATTATGGTCACCATTTCCAAGATGCTCACCTACCGAAAGATCCATCACCTGCCCTGGTTCATTCGCCAGTACCAGGTCAAGTACAGCCTCTCCCCTCGTAGGCTTGTCCACATACTGCGTCAGGAAACCTTCCTGAACACACCTAACAAACCCTTCCCCATCTATACCCCTTACCCTAGGGATATTCCAGTCGATGTTTGGGAAATTGAAGTCTCCCATCGTGACAACTCTGTTATTAAAACATCTCTCCAGAATCTGTTTCCCTATTTGCACTTCAACTTTCCTGTCACTATTGGGCGGCCTATAGAATACACCCAGCAAAGTTTTTGACCCTTTGCTGTTCCTAACTTCCACCCACAGAGATTCTGTAGACAATCCCTCCACGACATCCTCTTTCTCTGTAGCCACGACACTATCCCTGATCAACAGTGCCACTCCACCACCCCTTCTGCCACCCTCCCTGTCCTTCCTGAAGCACCTGAAGCCTGGCACCTGAAGTGCCCAGTCCTGTCCCTGAGACATCCAAGTCTCCGTAATGGCCACCACATCACAATCCCAAACAGCAATCCACGCCCTAAGCTCATCTACCTTATTCACTATACTCCTTGCATTAAAATATATACACTTCAGCCCCTCAGTCTGGGCATTTCCCATCTCATCTTAGAAACCTTTGAAAAGTTTCAGGATGGTGTAAGACCAACGGGAATTGGAGTATTTCACACTCCCCAGAGGGAAAATAACTGTTTGTTATTTTCCATCTCACCTAGTGAAATGCAATTTTGTAGATTGTCACCACCTAGCAGTCTCCATTGACTTAAAAGAATTTCAGTTTATTTTTAAAAGGTCAGCCAGAAACAATAAACATTAGACATTTTACTGTCCTGCCCACCACAAGAATTGGAACGGGCAAGGGTTAGACCATGGAAATAGCTGTTGACCTCGGGTGAGGTTTTATGGTTTCAGGACAAGCTAAGCCACATATCCTGCCCTGCATCTTCAAAAAAGCACGTAGAATCTTTACACTGCAGAAGGACGGCATTTGGTCCACTGAGTCAGCACTGGGTCTCTAAAAGAGCATTGTACCTGGACCCACACCTGTGCCTGAACGTTGCATGTTCTTCCTTTTCAGATCACAATCCAATTCCCTTTGAGCCCTTCAATCGAAACTGCTTTACCCACCCTCTCAGGAAGATCATTCCAGACTCCAAACACCTTCTGGATGAAAATACTTCTCATCACATCACTTTTAATCCTTTTGACAATTATTTTCAACCTATGCCCTCTAGTTCGAGATGCTGTCTTAAGATTCTCACCCTATCCATACCCCTCATAGCTCTTGCATAGCTCTAGCAAGTCCCCTTCTTCTCTCCAAGATAAACAGTCTCAATCTCTCCACTCTATCCTCATTGCTACAGTTCTTTACCTCTGGAATGATTTTTGTGAATTTCCAATGTCTCCCCATCCTTCCTCAAATATGATGGCCAGAATTAGATGCAGTACACCAGATGAGGCCTAACTACTATGATATACATGCTCTGCGTGATCTCTTTACTCTTTTACTCCATGCTCCTGTTAATAAAGCCTAAAATACTATATACTTAATTATGTCTCAGCATGCTCTTCTATCTCCAATGACTAATATACATACAAACCCCCACACTTCTTTACTTTATATTGACTCTCTACATTCTTCCTGCCAAAATTAATCACCTCACAATTCTCTGCATTAAATTTCATCTGTCATTTGTCTGACAACACGCCAACATGTCTATCTCCTTTTGAAGTTAAAGCCTATCTTCATCACAGTTGACAATGTTTCCAATCTTCGTATTCTCTGCAAATTTTGAAATCATGCCCTGCATATGACAGTCTAGGTCATTAATGTGCATCAAGACAAGCAAGAGTCCTAACACTGACCCCTGCGCAACTTCATTATAAACATCCTTCAATTGGAAAAACAACTACTTATCACTACACTCTGTTTCCTATCACTCTGCTGATTTCTTATTCAAGTGCTCATTTTCCACTTTTTTCCATGAACTTGAATTTTGCTCACAAGTCTGTTTGTGTGGCACTGTATCAAATGCCTTTTGAAAATCAATTTACTTCATATCAAAAATGTCTTCAAAAAACTCCAGCAAGTTAGTTAAACATGATTTTCCCTTAATGAATCGATGCTGGCTTTTTTAAAAATTATCCTGCACTTGTCTAAGTGACTTAATTTTGTCCCAAACTATAGTTTCCAGAAGTTTCCTTACCATTGAAGTCAAACTGACTGGTTTTGTTGTTGCTGGCTTTATGCTTAAAGCTTTCCTGAATAAGGATGTAATATTTGCAATTCTCCATTCCTATAGAATGGAGAATTCCTATATGTTTAAGAATGGCTAGAAGGCTATCATTAGATGCCTCTGCAATTCCACTCTCACTTCTCTCGGCATCCTTGGATGTATCTTGATTGATTCTGGTACCTTTCAATTTTAAATAAAGATAGTCTTTCTAATACTGTCCCCATCCCAATTATAAATTTTTCTGGTGTATCAGTTACCTCCTTTCTCATCTCAGCTTGGATAGCATTTTCTTCCTTTGTAAAAACAGAAGCACAGTACTTTGGTTGGTGCAATATCAAGGGCCGAAGGGCCTGTACTGCTCAGTAATGTTCTCCATCACACTTTTATTCCTATTTTTATTTCTACTTAGAGAAAACCATGGGCTTCCCTTTTATATTAGCTGCTGGTCTCTTTTCATGCTCTCTTCTTGTTATTTTTATTAGTTTCTTTCTTTCACTTTCCCACCGATCCTTCTATATTCAGCCTGATTCTCCATTGTATTTTCTACCCGACATTTCTTATATATGCACTTTTTCCTTTTTTTTTCAAGAAATTTTATCAGAAGTTTTTCATTTTACATTTGCTACAAAATGCAACAAATCCCCAAAATTTAGTACAGTACAGAGTGACCATTATTCCACATAGACATAAAGAAAAGACAAATGAATATTCATACAAATGATTCCAATTATCAACCTTTGCAATCGTTGCAGTTGGCATTGCCTCTTGTATGATAGAATCATAGAATTCTACTGTACAGAAGGAGGCCATTCACAATTCCAACCAGGCCCTCGCCCCATAACTCCATGTATTTACCCTAGCTAGTCCCCTGGTAAAGAGCAATTTAGCATGGCCAATCAACCTAATCCACACATCTTTGGACTGTGGGAGAAAACCAGAGTGCCCGGAGGAACCCAAGTAGATATGAGGAGAATGTGCAAATTCCACACAGTGACCCAAGCTGGGAATCGAACCTAGGTCCATGGTGCTGTGAGGCAGTAGTGCTAACCACTGTACACAAGGTTACAAACTAGTGTGGGAGATCTCAGGATAACAGGATACAATTATGAACACATAGTCACATGGTGCACATCCTCCTCCACGGGATAAGAGAGACAGAACTATATAATATACAGGATCCTTTGTGGGATAGAATACAACCAACCACAGCCTATATCAACATCCCAGGTACACCAAGCAATGAAAAGATAACCCAGGAAAAGGGAACCTCAGGATAGTGCCGTCAGTACAGGATGTGGATGTCAGTGTATGCTCTCATTCATAGGAACCAGTAACTCAAAGATTCATACACCTCACTTAGGCTCACAACATTACAAACCTCCAGCCATATCAGAGGCACCAATTTGGGCTCCCCATCACCGCAACTTGAAACCAAAAATGTGCAGGTGAGAATCATAGAATCCCTACAATGCAGAAGGAGGCCATTTAGCCTATTGAGTCTGCAGCGACAACAATTCTGCCCAGACGCTATTCCCATCATAAGAACATAAGAACATAAGAAATAGCAGCAGGAGTAGGCCATCTAGCCCTTCGAGCCTGCCCCGCCATTCAATAAGATCATGGCTGATCTGTCGTGGCTCAGTTCCACATTCCCGCCCTCTCCCCATAACCCTTAATCCCCTCTCTTATCAAAAACCCATCAACCCGCATCTTAAAAATATTTAGCGAGGTCTAATCCCCTGACACTAGGGTCAATTTAGCGTGGCAGTCAACCTAACCTGCACTTCTTTGAACTGTGAGTGGAAACCCAGAGGAAACTGACGCTGACATGGGAGACTGTGCAATCTCTACACAGACAGTGAGTGATCCAAGGCCGAATTCAACCTGGGTCCCTGGCGCTGTGAAGCAGCAGTGCTAACCACTGTGGTGCCCCTTGGGACACTAAGTAGAGTCATAGTCACAGAGGTTTACAACATGGAAACAGACCCATCAGCCCAACTTTCCATGCCGCTCTTTTTTTAACCACTAAGCTAGTCCCAGTTGCCCACATTTGGCCCATATCCTTCTATATCCATTCTACCCATGTAACTATCTAAATGCTTTTTAAAAGACAAAATTGTCCCAGCTACTACTTCTGGCAGCTTGTTCCATACACTCACTATCTCTGGACCCTTTTGATCTCTCCCCTCTCACCTTAAATCAATGCCCTCTAGTGTTAGACTCCCCCACCTTTGGGAAAAAATGTTGACGATCTAACTGATCAATGCCCCTCATTATTTTATAGACCTCTACAAAATCACCCCTAAGTCTCCTACATTCCAGGGTAAGAAGTCCCAGTCTGTCTAGCCTCTCTGGAGTTCCCTTCAGGACTGTTCGCTCTCCCCTGAGACTTGATTCCAGTAGGGAATTTTCCTCACCTACATTGAGGACTAATAAGACCATACCAACTAACTCTATACCAACCACCTACCTGCCACCCTATTGTGGTGCTGCTCATCAAAAAACAAAGTGAAGGATACTAGAAGTTATTCTCCCTCAGTGTAAATGCAAGGATTACAGCACTTAAAAGAAAAAACAAATCAGGTAAATACCACACAGCCTCATGTCATACACCAATTCAATATATTCCCCAATGGAAAGAAGGAGACCCACAAACAATTAAACTACAGTCTCCTTCGTTCCACCATCAAAGAAGGCCAGTGGATGAATACCATCAAAAAAAAAGACAATCTGATTTTTGCATTATAACAGGACAACAAGCAACAAACGCTTTTAGGCTCATATATCATTCACCTTTGTCAGGATAAAAGACAGAAGCACAGAATCAGAATGAAAATCCCAAGGGAACAAAGTTCAGGATTAATGATGATCTGCAGGACAATATAATCATGCATGGAGCTTGAAAAGGCCAAAACCATGACAGGACCATTGAACAACATTCAGGATACATCCAAAGTTTCACCAAAACCTCTGCACCTCTGTCATGTCTTAGCTCAAAGCCCCATTAAAGAAAAGCCTAGCCTAGTGGTAAGGACCTGACTCATCTGGCTGCCTCCATCCCTTCTGGATGAATACCGATGACAAGATAATGTAAGGCCAGTGGTTGGAGTCTTTGATCCATACTTCAAAGACCAGATACAATGTGCTTCTTTAAACTTGAGATGCCCAACCTTCAAATCAGGATTGTGAAAGCATGACAGCCAATTCTCAGATTCAGCCGGAATTCATCCCAGCACCCCTCAGGAGACTAAACGCATGGATATTCTTTCTCTGGCCCCATCTCCTGAGTCAGCCAAGATGTATGACACACCAAGCAGCAGGATTTCCAAGCACTGAAGGTGAGCCTTCACCAAGGGAGCTGCCCTCTCTGTTGACAGGATTTTCCTCGCCACTTCTCCATTCTCTAGGATATCTCGCAGTTCGTCAAAATGAGCACCAAAAATCTGTGCCAGGGAGCCGAGACCATCGTCCACATCTTCAGTCATAATTGCAGCCATCATCTCAATGCCAACAGCATCACTGAAGCATACGCCTGTTCACCAGCAAAACTGCCACTACAAACTGAGCTCCACCTTAGCTATCTCCAACCACCTCGATCAGACAAGGATTTTCTAGACTTAACTTGGCTCCTCTTCGCATAAAGGCATGATCTTCCAGAATCATAGCACAGATTATACACATCAAGATTGGATAATTATGGGTTGTGCATCAGGATAAAAAGTGGATTATAAGATGGCTGGAGGGCCTTTTTCTGTGTTGTAGACCTCTAGAGCTCTGTGAATAGCAGCCACTCCTGCACTTGCAGGCATGACCCCCACTTCTTCCTTTTCATCTTCACCTCTATCTTTCTTATCATCCAGGACACTCTGGATTTATTTCTCTTACCTTTCCCCTTCAAGAGAATATACATTAACATTGCCTGCAATACTATCTCTTTGAAGGTGACCTATTATTCAGCCATTGTTTTTTCTGCCCACATTGATTCCAACTCACTCGACTCAAATGCATTCTCATTCTATTGAAATTGGCTTTCTCCCAGTTAATTATCCCTGCTCTGGATTGTCCCTTATCCTTTTCCATGGCCAACCTAAATCTTATGATACAATGGTCACTATCCCTAAATGCCCTCCCACTGATATTTGATCCAATTGACCAACTCATTCCTCAGAACCAGGTCCAACAATGTGTGCCTCTCTTGTTGGATCAGAATCATATTACTGCAGAAATTAATCTTGAACACACTCCAGGAATTCTCGTTCTTCTTGTCCTTTTGCACTATTCCTATTCCAGCCTGTATTTGGTTTATTGAAGTCCCCCAGTATAATTACTCTATAATTCTTGCACTTCTCTGTAGTTTGTTTACATATTTGTTTCTCTACATCCCTTCCAATTGTTGGTGATCTGTATACTACACCAATCAATGTCATTGAATCTTTTCATTCCTTACCCTTAGCCAGAAAAATTCTGTCCCCCCTCCCCGCCACCCTGGAGCATCCTCTGTCTCTGATATTGTAATGCTACCTTTAAGCAATGCTCTCACTCATCCACTTTTTCTTCCTTTCCTCTCTTTCCTAAACACTTTGCTCCCAGGAATATTAAATGCCTGGTCTTGCTCTTCTTTGAGCCAGGTCTTTGTTATAGCAACAATATTTTAATTCAATTTGTCAACCTCTGCCATAGTTCATCAACTGAAAATGCTGGAAAATGTCAGCAAGTCTGAAATCTGCGGAGAACAAATAGAGTTAAATTTACTGGGTGATCCTTTATCAGAGAGGATCATCTGATGAAAGGTCATCTAGACTGATAACATTAATAGAACATAGAACACGACAGCACAAGCAGGCCCTTCGGCCCACAAGTTGCGCTGATCATGTCCATACCTACCAGGCCATAGAACTATCTGTAACTCCCAATCCCATTAAACCCCATGTACTCATCCAGAAGTCTTTTAAAAGACCCCAGCGAGCTCGCCTCTACCACCACCGACAGCAGCCGATTCCACTCACTCACCACCCACTGAGTGAAAAACTTACCCCTAACATCTCCTCTGTACCTGCTCCCCAGCACCTTAAACCTGTGTCCTCTTGTAGCGACCGTTTCAGCCCTGGGAAATAGCCTCCAAGAATCCACCTATCTATCCCTCTCAACATTTTATAAACCTCTATCAGGTTGCCTCTCAACCTTCGTCTCTCCAGGGAGAAGAGTCCCAGCTCCCTCAACCTATCTCCATAAGGCATGTCTCCCAATCCAGTCTTCCTCTGCACCCTCTCTATAGCTTCCACATCCTTCCTGTAGTGAGGCGACCAGAACTGCACACAGTACTCCAAGTGGGGTCTGACAAGGGTCTTGTAAAGTTGCAGCATTACCTCCCGACTCCTAAACTCAATCCCTTGATTAATGAAGGCGAGCACACCATACGCCTTCTTGACCACATCCTCCACCTGCAAGGCCGATTTAAGAGTCCTATGGACCTGGACCCCAATGTCCTTCTGCTCCTCAACACTGCTAACACTGTAATCCTACCCTTGATATTGTACTCCTTCATCCCATTGGACCTGCCAAAATGGACCACTACACACTTATCTGTGTTGAAGTCCATCTGCCACTTCTCTGCCCAGTCTTGCATCCTATCTATGTCACGCTGCAACTTCTGACATCCCTCCAGACTGTCCACAATACCACCAACCTTCTTGTCGTCGGCGAACTTACTAACCCATCCCTCCACTTCCTCATCCAGGTCATTTATGAAAATGACAAACAGCAAGGGTCCTAGAACAGATCCCTGGGGCACTCCACTGGTGACCAACCTCCATGCAGAAAAAGACCCATCCACAACCACTCTCTGCCTTCCGCAGGCAAGCCAGTTCTGGATCCATAAGGCCAAAGCCCCTTGGATCCCATGCCCTCTCACCTTCCCAAGAAGTCTTGCATGGGGGACCTTATCAAACGCCTTGCTGAAGTCCATGTAAACCACATCCACTGCTCTTCCTTCGTCAATGTGTTCAGTCACATTTTCAAAGAACTCAACTAGGCTCGTAAGGCACGACCTGCCCTTGACAAAGCCGTGCTGACTATTTCTGATCATACTAAACTTCTCTAAATGCTCATAAATCCTGACCCTGAGAATCCTTTCCATCAACTTACCAACCACTGAGGTCAGACTCACTGGTCGGTAATTGCCCAGGCTATCCCTGTTCCCTTTCTTGAAAATAGGAACCACATCCGCAATCCTCCAATCCTCCAGAACCTCTCCCGTCTCCATCGACGATGCAAAGATCATCGCCAGGGACTCTGCAATCTCTTCCCTCACCCCCCACAGTAACCTGGGGTACATCCCATCCGGTCCTGGTGACTTATCTATCTTGATAGAATTTAAAAGTGCCAACACATAACTTTGTTATCTCCCCAAAGATGCTATCAGACCTGCTATCAGATTTACCACCATTGTTTGTTTTTGTTTCAGATTCAGCATCCGCAGGAATCTGCTTTTATATTACCATAGTTCATCAATTTTATTGACCACATTCTGTGTATTTGCATCCATGGACTTTAATTTTTTTCTTTATCTATTTTTTACTATCCCTTTGCTCTGTCCCCATCTAATAGTTAATATTGCCTACTTTAATTCTATCAAACTGTCTAAGTATTCAATTTCCCTTGATACTGCTCTCTCGTATATTTTCCTTTTCAGTTAATACTCAGTTTTTCTCTCCTCCACTCTGAGGGTTGATTTTTTTTCTTCCATTTTTGTCAGGTATGGTTGGTGATGGGAATGGAAAATCTTATGAAAGGTCCAAATTGTATTTCATACCAATATAAATGTGATTGTCCCCTCCCACCACCAGTGATGTATCATGTTTCTTGACATTGAATGTTGGAAACATTATTTGAATACAATAACAATTATCAGGCTTCATCATCAATTCACACTGGCATGAGACCAGAGCAGCGTGAAACCCAACTGGTCTCCCAAGGTACAAATCTGGGGAGCAGACCTCCCAAAGGAACAAGGTGTGTGCATTGCTCAGGGGAGAGAGCATTAAGCCCAGTTACTGATCCCTGGTGCAGAAGGTTGAGGGGAGGGGGTGGTTCTAAGTGAACTCTTGAATACCTCAATTTTTGAGGCACTAAGTTGCTGGCAGGGCAGGCTCAATCAGAGCCAGCCTCTTTAAGTTTTTTTACACTAAGTCCTCATCAAACTAAATGATTAATTGGCAAGTTTGAATAACCTGACACATGGACCAAGGTTAGGAGTACTTTTAGTGGGCACAGGGGCACACTGTTCAAGCAGCTTCCAACTGCTTTATGTTGTTATATTTGGAAAGCTTAAAAGGAAAGGAAGACCTTTCATCTCTCTCCTATTCTCTTTCTCTCACTCTTTCTGTGTTTCTTCTCATTCTCTTTCTGTTCTCTCTTCGTCACTCTTTCCATTTTTCTTTCTTCCCTTCTCCTAGCTTGGAATTCTAGCGCGAGTAATTTCTGTTTTAGATGTAGCTTTGCTAAAGTTATTTTGTCTGTTTGAATTTCTTCATGTTCATAATCAAAGGTCAGAATCTTTCCAAAAAAATTCTAAGTGTCATAACAGCAAGAAAATGGGAATATTTAATGCAATGAAGGAGCCTCCAAGTGATTCATGCCAGCAAGATGGTTCCAGGTATCTGACTTGTCCAAGGTGGCAGCAGCTGTACGCTGTTAAACAGGGCCTATATTTAGGTGTTAGTGATACATACACAGTCAGTCACACCAGGAAGATGGCACCATGTAGAGCAGTTCCACAGTTCTTAGAGAGGAAGCAGGACAGCAGCTGGATGCAGTGGAGGAGAGGAGATCAATATTCTACCCCAGAGATGTGTCTTGCTTTTAACTGGACACAGCCAGTTTTCAAAAATACAAATTGTACAGAGAAATACAAAATCCTTGATGCATCACTCAATCCATATACATATTTGTTCGGTTTCCACAACTGTTCCTGTGTATTACCTACCCTTTTAGATGGCTTCAAAACACTTTTCTTTAAAATGTTATTGTTTTGATGTCTATCGACTTACATTCCCAATTATTAGATGCAAGGATAGCAAAAAAATTTTAATGTCACTTTCCCTGCTGTGGGCGAATCAGCCCAATGTCTCTCCCCTCCAAGTGTTCCTCATACCTATGGGCTACTAATCTGGCCTTTGCTTTACGAGTCCCATCTTGCAAAACTTTCTCTGTGCAAACTCACCGATGGGACGGAGCAGGCTGCCTTTCATCTAGTATCTCAGTGTACACCCCAAACTCTTTCTCACTGTTCAATTCGCTCTGTTCAGCCTCTCTTATTTCCATAAGCTCCATTTTATTTTGCAGCCACCGAAACTTCCCTAACATGGGGCTTCTACTCCTGTTTGTCACAGGTTTGATTTCTAGCCTTCCTCGTAGAGTCATAGAGGTTTACAGTATGGACTGTCTACTTTAGGATACTAATGGAAAAAGATGAGTGCTGTCCTAAGGGGATGGTGCTAAATTTGGGGAAGACTAGATACTGCCAGATTAGGCAGGAGTTTAGGGATACAGACTGGGATAGGCTGTTGGAGGGCAAGTCCACGTTAGGCATGTGGGAGTCTTTCAAGGGAAAACTGAAATGGGTGCAGGAAAGGCATATGCCGGTTAAGAGGAAGGATGGGAAAGGTAGGATTAGAGAGCCATGGATTACTAGAGATATTGAGGACTTGGTCAGGAAGAAACGAGAGGCATATGTTAGGTCTAAGCAACTGGGAACGGAGAGACCGTTGGAGGAATACAGAGAGCATAGGAGGGATCTCAAAAGGGGAGTTAGGAGGGCAAAAAGGGGGCATGAAATGGCTTTGGCAGGTAGGATTAAGGAAAATCCAAAGGCGTTTTACTCCTATGTCAGGAACAAAAGGGTGGCTAGGGGAAAAAATCGGTTCCCTCAGGGACAGAGGAGGGGAATTGTGCTTAGAGGCAGAGGGAATGGGGGAGATCCTGAATGAATACTTTGCATCGGTATTCATGAAGGAGAGGGGCTTGATGTCTGGTACAGTCTTCAAGGGAGCTGAAGGAACTATCGATTACGAGGGAAGAAGTGTTAGGGCTTTTAGGTAGCATTAAAACTGATAAATCTCCGGGACCCGATGGCATTTATCCTAGGCTGCTTAGGGAGGTGAGAGATGAAATTGCTGGGCCTCTGACGCAAATCTTTGTCTCTTCTTTGGACACAGGTGAGGTCCCAGAGGACTGGAGGATAGCGAACGTGGTTCCGTTGTTTAAAAAGGGTAGGAGGGATAACCCTGGTAATTATAGGCTGGTGAGTTTGACGTCAGTGGTAGGCAAGTTGATGGAGGGGATTCTTAGGGATAGGATATATGAGCACTTAGAGCGTTGCGATCTGATTAAGGATGCGCAGCATGGCTTTGTAAAGGGGAAGTCATGCTTACAAATCTGGTAGAATTTTTTGAGGAGATGACAAAAATGGTCAATGAAGGACGAGCCGTTGATGTCGTTGATGTAAGGCGTTTGACAAAGTCCCTCATGGTAGGTTGGTAGAAAAGATTAAGGCTCATGGGATACAAGGCCAGGTATCTAGATGGGTTGAGAACTGGCTTGCTAAGCAGAGACAGAGAGTAGTAGTGGAAGGGTCCTTTTCTAACTGGAGGTCTGTCACTAGTGGTGTGCCGCAGGGCTCAGTACTGGGACCTCTTCTCTTTGTAGTATATATAAATGACTTGGAAGAGGGAGTAAGTGGTGTGATCAGCAAATTTGCAGATGACACTAAGATGGCTGGATTGGCGGGCAATGAGGAGCAGTGTCTGGCAATACAACGGGATATTGATAGGCTGGTATATTGGTCAGATATACGGCAAATGGAGTTTAATCCTGATAAATGTGAGGTGATGCATTTTGGCTGGAATAATGTAGGGGGGAGTTATATGATAAAGAGTAAGCCTATAAAGAGTATAGAAATGCAGCAGGACCTGGGGGTGCAAAGTGCACAAGTCATTGAAGGTGGCAGTACAAGTGGAGAAGGTTGTGAAGAAGGTTGTGAAGAAAGCCTATGGTATGTTAGCCTTTATAGGAAGGGGTATAGAGTATAAGAGCTGGAGACTAATGTTTCAGTTGTGTAGAATGTTGGTTAGGCCGCATTTGGAGTACTGCGTCCAGTTCTGGTCGCCTTACTACCGGAAGGACATGGAGACTCTGGAGAGAGTGCAGAGGAGGTTTACCAGGATGTTGTCTGGTATGGAAGGACTGGGTTATGAGGAAAGATTGAGCAAACTGGGGCCGTTTTCCCTTGAAAGACGGTGACTGAGTGGGGATCTAATAAAGGTATATAAGATTATGAAGGGTATAGATAAACAGAGGTAAGCTATTTTCTATGATAGAGACACATAGGACAAGGGGCCATGGGCTTAAGGTGAGGGGGGAGAGGTATAACACGGATATTAGAGGGAGGTTTTTCACACAGAGGGTAGTGGGGGTATGGAATGCTCTGCCAAGCAAGGTGGTGGAGGCAGGCACGCTGGAGTTGTTTAAGGGTTACTTAGACAGGCACATGAGTGGGTTGGAGATGGGAGGATATAGGAGATTGTTTTAAATAAGGTTCATTAGCATTGGGTCGTCCCTGGTAATGTAAAAGGATGTGGAATGATACTAATGTTTTTCTCTTTTAATTCACAGGTTTTAAGTCGGTCCGCCTTGTTGTCCAACGAGGCGCATACACGCGATGGGTCGTACAAGGGCTGCTCTTGGATGTTCGAGAATAGCCTAGTGCTTCATGTCGTTAGTGTACACTTAAACTGGACCAGATGCTGGGCAAGACGACAGCTCAGTGACTATCACTGTTTGCTATGCAGACACATGGATTTCGGCCAGTGTCTGTGGGAGTTTGCGCATTCTCCCTGTGCTTGCGTGGGTTTTCTCCGGGTGCTCCGGTTTCCTCCCACACCCCAAAGATGTGCTATAAGGCTGATTGGAGGTAATAAATTGTCCCTAAATTAGTTTCCCTCAATGTGGATGGCCATAAGCATAGATAAGGGTCATGGGTGGGGGGGGACTGGTAATGTTAAAATGGTGGCGTGGGCTCGTTGGGCCTAAGGGCCTGTTTCCCAGGCTGTTTTTGTTCTTTGTTCTTTGAAACAGGTGCTTTGACGTAACTTGTCCATGCTGCCCCTTTTTTTAATCCTAAGCTAGTTTCAATTGCCTGCATTTGGCCCATATCCCTCTAAACCCATCTTAGCCATGTAACTGTCTAAACGCATTTTAAAAGACAAAATTGTACCCACCTCTGCTACAACCTCAGGCAACCTGTTCCAGACATTCACCACCCTCTGTGTGAAAAACTTGCCCCTCTGGACCCTTTTGTATCTCTCCCCTCTCACTTTAAACCTATGGCCTCTAGTTTTAGACTACCTACCTTTGGGAAAAGATATTGACTATCCAGCTGATCATTATTTTATAGGCCTCAATAAGATCACCTCTAAGTCTCCTACACTCCAGAGAAAAAAGTCCAGTCTATCCAGCCTCTCCTTCTAACTCAAGCCACCAAGTCCCAGTAGCATCCTAGTAAATCTTTTCTGCACCCTTTCTAGTTTAATAATATCCTTTCTATTATAGGGTGACCAGAACTGTACACGGTATCCCAAGTGTGACCTTACCAATGTTTTATACAACTTCAACACAACATCCCAACTACTGTGTTCAGTGTTCTGACCAATGAAACCAAGCATGCCAAATGCTTCTTCACCACTCTGTCCACCTGTGACTCCATTTTCAAGGAGCTATGAATCTGTACTCCCAGATTGCTTTGTTCTATAACTGTCATCAACCTACCATTAGCTGATTAAGTCTGCCCTGGTTCAATCAACCAAAATGCTTCACCTCACATTTATATAAATTACATTCCATTTGCCATACATCAGCCCACTGGCCCAATTGATCAAGATCCCATTGTAATCCTTGATAACTATCTACACTGTCCACTATGCCACCAATTTTGGTGTCATCTGCAAACTTACTAACCATGCCTATTAAATTCTCATCCAAATCATTAATATAAATGACAAATAACAATGGACCCAGCATTGATCCCTGAAATGCAACACTGTTCACATACCTGCAGTTTGAGAAACAACCCTGTACAATCACTCTCTGTCCTCTGTCACCAAGCCAATTTTGTATCCAATTGGCCACCTCACCTTGGATCCTGTGAGATTTAACCTTATGCAACAACCTACCCCGCAGTACCTTGTCAAATTCCTTGCTAAAATCCATGTAGACAACATCAACTGCACTGATCTCATCTACCTTCTTGGTGACCCCTTTGAAAAACTCAATCAAATTTGTGAGACATGATTTTCCACTTACAAAGCCATGCTGAATGTCCCTGATGCAAGGATCAGTTCTTGCATCTCTAAGTGCCTCTCAAGTGTCTCTGAAAATACCTCCTAACAACTTACCCACTACAGATGTGAGGCTCACCGGCCTGTAGTTCCCAGGGTTTTCCCTGCAGCCCTACTTAAACAAAGTCACAACATTTGCCACCTTCCAATCTTCAGGCACCTCGCCTGTGACTATCGATGATTCAAATATTTCTACTAGGGGACCCGCAATAACCTCTCACAGTGTCCTGGAATACACTTCATCAGGTTCCAGGGATTTATCTACCTTGATGTTAAGACTTCCAGCACCTCCTTCTCTGTTGTATGTACACTCCTCAAGATATCACTCTATATTTCCCCAAGTTCCCTAACATCCACGCTTTTCTCAATAGTGAACACTGATGAGACTTATTCATTTTGGATCTCACCCATCTCTTGTGGATCTGCATACATAGATGACCTTGTTGATCCTTAAGAGGTCCTACTCTCTCCCTAGTTACTATTTTACCCTTTATGTATTTGTAGAAGCTCTTTGGATTCTCCTTTGCCTTATCTGCCAAAACAATCTCGTGTCCCCTTTTTGCCCTCCTGATTTCTCTCTATACTCTCCTAGGGATCTACTTGGTCCCAGCTCCCTATGCATATCATATGCCTCCTTCTAACAGGAACGTGCTTATCCTCAACCCTGGTTAACACACTTTTGAAAGCATCCCACTTACCAGACATCCCTTTGCCTTCCCACAGACTCTCCCAATTAACTATTGAAAGTTTCTACCATCAAAATTGGCCTTGCCCCAATTTAGAATTTCAACTTTTGGGCTAGACCTACCATTTTCCATAGCTATCTTAAAACTAATGAAGTAATGGTCACTGGCCTCAAAGTGATCCCTCACTAACACTTCGGTCACCTGCTCTTCCTTATTTCCCAAGCGGAGGTCAGGTTTTGCCCCCTCTCTTGTCAGACCATCTACATACTGCACAAGAAATTCCTCTTGAATACATTCAACAAATTTCTCTCCATCCAAGTATCTAATACTATGGCTGTCTTAGTCAATGTTGGAAAAGTTAAAATCCCCTACTATTACCACCCTATTTTCCTTGGAGCTACCTATAATCGCCTAACATATTTGCTCCTCAATTTCCAACCGACTATTTGGGATCCTATAGTACAACCCTATCAAAGTGATTGCCCCCTTTGATTCAACCCATGTAGAATCAGTGGGTGAATCTTCGGATATATCCCCTCTCAGTACTGCCATGATCAGAAGTGCAACTCCCCCTCCTCTCTTATCTCCTGTTCTGTCTTTCCTATAGCATCTGTATCTTGGAACATTGAGCTGCCAGTCCTCTCCTTCCCTTAGCCATGTTTCAGTAATTGCTGTAATATCTCAGTCCCATGTAACATCCATGCCCTGAGTTTGTCTGCCTTGACTGTTAGGCCTCCTGCTTTGAAATAAATGCAGTTAAACGCATTAAACTTCAGCCTCCACTATCATATCTGTCCGTGTCAGGGCTACTACTCTCTGACCTCTGTTCTCTGTTGGCGTAACTTCGGTCAAAGATTTGTGATCTTTTCCTGGGTTCACAAGTGCTCACTGACTCATTCGCAGAACTTAATTCTTGTTCTTTTGGCATCCATCTTTCAACCCTATTTTCCCGATCTATAACTTTCACTTTTTGCCCTTGCTTTTGGACGTTGAGCCAGTGTTTATATTTTCCTGTGATTCTTCGTGCTCTTCTGATTATAGTGGCATCTCTCCACTCACATGACCCTTCAGATATATATGATACTACTGTGCCCACTTTGGGTAACTGAACTTTTGAAGTAACAGCTCACGCCTTACTGTCACTTAGCTGATCATCCGATTCCCTCTCGTCTATAACTGTTGGAATGTCATAGTTGCTTGAGGTATGTGTAGGTGAATTACAATGTGCTTCTTGTATTTCTGCATCTTGTTCAGATGCTCCAAATCCAGAATCAATTTCCACTACTCTTGAAGAGTGAGCTTGCACTATCTGGTTACCATTTTGTAGTACAACTACCTTGCCATATGTCCTTATCATTTTACCTGGCACTTTCCATATTTTTTAAGCCCTCTTTCATAATAGACCATATCATCTTTTTCAAAATGTATGCTTTATGCAATGCAGATACTCATTGTATCTGCTCTGAAACCTCAACCTTAATGAAGGCCTTTCTCCCTGCATTCATGGCATTCAGAGGCTAATGCTTGTCCCTTTTAATGCTGAAGGAATGTTTGTTAATGCTGACAATAATTTTGGGTTCTTCCCATATACCAATTGATACAGACTATAACCCCTTTTTTACTAAGAAAAATATTTAATAAAGAAACTTCATTACACCAAAACTCAGGCCACACCCTGGGCCACATAAGCTCTCCACAATTCCCATCTGCTTTCTATTTATCGTGGTCAACTGATCACCATGTTTTTGCCATTGGTTACATTGTCTATTTATACTGGTCAGCTGACCCTCACAGTATGTTATCATTGAACATAGAACATAGAACATTACAGCGCAGAACAGGCCCTTTGGCCCACGATGTTGCGCCGACCAGTTTTTTTAAAAAAAACACTGACCCACTAATCTAAACCAATCCTTTTTCGTCCATAAACCTATCCATAGATCTCTTAAACGCCCCCAAACTAGGCGCATTTACAACCACAGCAGGCAGGGCATTCCAATCCCTCACCACCCTCTGGGTAAAGAACCCACCCCTGACATCCGTCCTATAACTACCCCCCCTTAATTACATTATAACAACCAACAGCCTTGTCTGGGTGCTCCACATAAGTGAGGAGCCACAAAACATTAGGTATTATGACCTACTTCAAGTAAATTGCAATCTGCCCAGATTCTTGCACCTCCCTTGCACTTAGACATGTGTCTTCTTTTGCAGGAGCAGAACCTAATGAGGCCAGGCCCTCAGGAGTTGCCATCCCCCTTGCTGTGGGGAGCCAGACAACAGCTCAAAGGGAAGCTTGACAACTCCAAGGAAACCATCCAGCTAATGACACAGGCATCAAACGCATTGTCCACCAGCAGAGATACGGTCACCTCAGTAGGACATATTAGCAGTAAGGCTTCTGGGGCACTTTCTAGTGCGCACCATGCAATGCCAGCACCACCTCCTAGCAGTTGTTGTAACCGGTGCACACCACACAGCCATAGATGCGTATCAGGTGGAGGCAGGGACATCCCAGTGGTCAGGCAAAAGAGGTCTGCCAGAGCCAGTAATAGCTGGCCCCCAGCCAGGTACTAGGCTATAGGGATCCATTATCCCAAAGCTGCTGGAGATGCAGAGCTGGGATTGTGGGAGAGGTGTCAGCGATATTGCAACAACTGCTAGGCTGTTTGGAGGAGTTCCAGAGCCTTCAGTTGCAGGAGATGATGCTGGCATTACATGGTACCCAAGCCAATGCTGCAAGGGTGGTGACCGCAGTAGAAAGCCTGGAACAGAAAATGGTCACCGTGATGGCAGGGTCTGAGGCATGGCTGAGTTGCTAGGGTCTGGGAGCATGCTGGAGACAGAGAGGGTCATGATGCATTCCTCGAGAGCATGGTGCAGTCTCAGAGGGCATTTGCTGAGGGGCTGTAGAGTTTGGCCCAGTTTCAGATGTTTGTTGATGAGGGGATCCAGAGTTTGGTCCAGACTCAGAGGGCCATCACTGAAGGCTCTCACACCATGGGGCAGAAACAGTTGGATTGGCATAGCCAGCTTAGATCTAGGCCTATGGAGCTCACTCCAGCTGTCCTTTCGTCCCACGGAATGTCCCAGGGGCCCACAGGCACCCTGAGGGAGGACGAGGGGTTGTTGCCCATGCCAGGGCCTTCCACGCAGGCCTATCAGATACTCCCTTCCTGACGCTGGTGCATCTCACAGGCAGTGGGGTGAACAGGGTGACATGGCAACATTCGTGACACCTGAAAGTTGGCCAGGGCCTGGACCCCAGGGGATGCCCACCAAGTGCTTTACAGCTGACTGCCTCCACCTATGATATGCATCTTGGTGGGCACCTCGTCATAGCAGTAGGACATGTAAAGTTAAAAAGTTCTAGGGTCACCAAGAGAGCACAGTTAAAAAGATGCATGAGCTAGGGTTGTGTTAATTGTCATTTAGAAATTCATTTCTAAATTTATTGCACCACACAGCTGTGACTACTATTTGTGATTTGCCTCCCACAGGGATGATCATACCCTAACTATATGCATTGAGGCTCAGGGTGTCATTCTGAGCAAGAGAGGCCCTTCAGCCCAAGAGGTCTGCAATCCCCAATTTCCAGCACCTGTGCCAGACCTCTGACTGCAATAGTACACCAAACACTTATCCAAAGCACCTGCAGCAGGGTGGGCACTGCAAGCCCACAGTGTCAGATAGCCTGGCATGACAGCACAAGCAACCATCAAACCCTTCGAATGGCCTCCCGCCTGAGGCATTGAACCATTCAGTGGTGCCCCCAACCCTAATTAAGATGTGGGTCTGGGTGCCAGTGTGCAGTCAGAGAACAGGTGGGAGTCAGACTTAGAATCAGAGAATCCCTATAGAAGGAGGCCATTTGGCACATCAAGTCTGCACCGACAACAATCCCAGCCAGGTCTCATTCTCGAAACACCACATATTTACCCCGCTAATCCCTCCAACCTACCCATCCCGGGACACCAAGGGGCAATTTAGCATGGCCAATGCACCTAACCCCCATATCTTTGGCCTCTTTTAGGTGCCACGCATCTTTGGACAGTGGGAGGAAACCAGAACACGCAAAGGAAACCATGCAAACATGAGGAGAATGTGCAGACTCCACCCAGACAGTGACCCAAACTGGGAATCAAACCCAGGTCCCTGAAGTTGTGAGGCGGCAGTGCTAACCACTGTGCCACCATTTGTGTGGCACTAGAGCAGCATCACAGTGTGCTGCATAGAGAGTCATCATCAACCCTCTGCCTGGACTAGTAATTCACTCAGACAGCCAACCCAGCCCATCACCCTGGTGTGATGGAAAGGGGATCCATGGTGAGGGGTGTGGACATGGTGTGGGGGATGTAGGGGTGTTGAAGGCACCAGGATTTGGTGACTGTGAGCTCGAGCTACGGTGCACCAAACTCCCTTATCTAAGAACCTTGCAGCGATGAGTGCCTCGCTCGTGGCCAAGCCCTGCCAGTGCTGCTGCCTGGTCTCCATCCTCCAGCTCCTCCTAGATCTCTTCCTCCACATCTTCCTAGGCCCCTCCTCCTCCTCAGCATCATCTGGCCAATCATCATCCTCCTCCCCCAGTATGTCTCCCACTGCTGCACAGGTTGTGGCATGTGCAGCGGCCATCATGATGTGGGAGACCCTTATGGGGCTGTACAGGAGGGCATCTCCAGAGCAATCCAGGCAGCAGAACCACATCTTCAGGAGCCCGATGTACTGGAGCAGATGGCAGCATGGGCTTCACTAAAGCCAGTTGCTGCATCTGTCTCATGCCTCCTCATCTATGCCATCAGCCAAGCAGGTAGCCCTTGTCCCCCATTAGCCAACCAGTTGGCTGGGCTGGTCATCACAGAGCCTGGCGATGTCAGATTTGCACAGGATGAAGCTGTCATGCATGATCTCTACGTGCTATGCACACAGTACATGATGTTAAACAGACAATTGTACACAATCTGAACATCCAGGAAGTGGAAAACTTTCCTTTTAACGAAGCTCACTTCCCGATCATGTGGGTACCACAGGGCGATGTGCATTCTGTCAATTGTCCCCTGTACATAGGGCACCCTTGTGATGATGGTGCAGCCTGCAGAACGGGCTTTCTGTTGGGCCTGGCCCATGTTAAAGTTGATATAGTCAGCTGCCCTCGGGTACAGGGCATTTGTCACCTCGGGGACGCACTTGTGCACAAATAAGTTGGCAATGCCACAGCGGTCTCCACTACTGACCTGGATGGACCTGGTGGCATAAAAGTTGAGGACCACCGTGACGTTCATTGCCACTGGGAACAGGTGTCCTCCTAACCCATGAGGTGCCAGGTCCAAGAGGATATGACACAAGTGCCACATTGTTCTATTGCTGAGCTGGAACCTATGGACTGGCACACAGCACCCGACAACCCATTAAAGGATACATCCAGGCAGGGGCAAGATAGCATACTGACCTCGCTAATGATATTGAAATCCATTCAAATTCATGCTAACAGGCTTTGTGCCTTGAAAAAGGGGCAATAAAGATAGCAAACCATTTGGCGTTGGGTGCGAAACTGATTTTTAGCATCGGATACAATCTTCCCAGCTTGCCACCCTGATCGACGGGCAGAACAAGATGGTAAGATCATGCCCAAAGTGTTTGGCCACAAGTTTTAAAATTTCAGGTTTCTTGGCTTTCATGCAAAACTAATTCCTGACTACAATTTTTAACTCTCCTGTTAATAAATCAATAAGGATATATATATATATTTATATTTATATATATTATAGTATATATTATATATATATATTGAATTTAGGAGCCGCAGCGTCATGTTGCAACTGTACAAGACTCTGGTGCGGCCGCACTTGGAGTATTGTGTGCAGTTCTGGTCCCCACATTATAGGAAGGATGTGGAGGCTTTGGAGAGGGTGCAGAGGAAGTTTACCAGGATGTTGCATGGTATGGAGGGGAGGTCCTATGAGGAGAGACTGAGGGATTTGAGGTTGTTTTCTTTAGAAAGAAGGCGGCTAAGAGGGGACCTTATTGAAACATATAAGATGATTAGAGGTTTAGATAGGGTGGACAGTGATAGCCTTTTTCCTCGGATGGAGAAAGCTAGCACGAGGGGGCATAGCTTTAAATTAAGGGGTGGTAGTTATAGGACGGATGTCAGGGGTAGGTTCTTTACCCAGAGGGTGGTGAGGGATTGGAATGCCCTGCCTGCTGCAGTTGTAAATGCGCCTAGTTTGGGGGCGTTTAAGAGATCCGTGGATAGGTTTATGGATGGAAAGGGTTTGGTTTAGGTTAGAGGGTCATTGCTTTTTAACTGGTCGGCGCAACATCGTGGGCCGAAGGGCCTGTTCTGCGCTGTAATGTTCTATGTTCTATATGAATAGATTCTTTCAAATTCCCTTGGGGTTGAATATCTATCTTCATCCCACTTGGTGGAATGTAAACTTGTCCTCAGAACAGCAAATAATCTGTATAATAAGCAGGTTGCTGCTGCTCATCATGTTGTTTCTCATTGACAAACAATCTAAGCTAAACTTTCCTCTGAACCTTCTGAATTCCTCTTGTTTCTCAACTGTATTTTCTACTTGACACCAGTTACAAGCACACTTTTCCTTTCTTATCTTAATTTCCATCTCTTTTTTTCATCCATATTGACTGTGTCTGGACCATTTCTGTTCTGAAGGAAGCCCATTGTTCTGCTACTTAATCAGCAGAAGCAAAGAATTAGAGGGGATAAAGAGCAATGGATGAATGCAGATGCCACAGATAGACTGATATGAGCTCCCTGGGAAGCTGACTGCCCAGGAATAATTTTTAATCCATACTTTCTACACTTTTCCTTTCACATTAGGATGGGTAGCTCCTTTGGCTGCCTTAGATTGGATGTCAGATGAGGAGCAATATGATGAGCAGCAGTAGCCTGCTTATCATAGAGCTGTATTTGCTATCCTGAGGATATGCTTTTTGAAGAGACAATATTATTTTTCTGGCTGAATTTAAAAAACTGGGATCCTATACGGACACTGAAAAAGCTTCCCAGACAACTGCAATACACACTATTTTGTGTTCCACCAAGTGGGATGAATCTTCTGTCAATAGCTTGCACAGCAAACTTGAGGTAAGATGAAAGTAAAAAGGTTGGTTTATTTTTACATACGTGCATGCACAAGAGAGACGTTTTGCAAATTCCACTCCATTTTACACACACAATAAATGAGGGACAGAGAAAAAGGAAGAAAGTTCAAGGCATGAACACAATAAAATGCAGTAATAGGTTTTACATGCATCCAGATTCCAGAATCAGAAGCCAACTGGAATATTTCTTCTGAGGTGATTGTAGAATTCCCTCGTCTTTCCCACAACGAGGCATGCATGACAGGAGAAGTGACATAGAATGATTTAGTCAGGAGGTCCCAGAAACTGACAGTTTTGATGAGAGTCCAAGTTCCCTTTTCTGTCACCAGCTTAATGGTAGACAGCACAGGCTGTTGCCTGGAGTTCTGTTCACATTGAGAGGTCAGATGGTAACTGCCAGACTTCAGTTCCAACAGACCATATCACAGTACAGTTTGAGGGAGGCTATGTGACATGCCTCCTCAATGCTGGACACAAGATGATTGGAAGCTTGAGTTTTAATAGGAGTCAGGATTCCTTTTGTTTTTGGAAGCACTGGTCTTGAGTTGATACAGTAAGAAGTCTCACAACACCAGGTTAAAGTCCAACAGGTTTATTTGGTAGCAAAAGCCACTAGCTTTCGAAGCCCCTTCATCAGGTGAGTGGGAGTTCTAGTCACAAATCGGGCTTATAAAGACAAATACTCAATTTACAAAATAATGATTGGAATGCGAGTCTTTACAGATAATCAAGTCTGAAAGGTACAGACAATGTGAGTGGAGAGAGCATTAAACACAGGTTAAAGAGATGTGTATTGTCTCTAGACAGGATAGTTATTGAGATTTTGGAACTCCGGGCAAGTCATGGAGGGTTACAGATAGTGTGACATGAACCCAAGATCCCTGTTGAGGCCATCCTCATGTGTGCGAAACTTGGCTATCAGTCACTGTTCAGCAACTCTGCGTTGCGTGTCATGAAGGCCGCCTTGGAGAATGCTTACCCGAAGATCAGAGGCCAAATCCCATGACCGCTGAAATGTTCCCCAACATAACACTTCAACCATTATTTTGTAAATTGAGTTTGTGTCTTTATATGCCCTGTTTGTGAATAGAGCTCCCATTCACTTGACGAAGGCGCAGCACTCTGAAAACTAGTGGCTTTTGCTACCAAATAAACCTGTTGTACTTTAACCTGGTGTTGCGAGACTTCTTACTGTGTTTACCCCAGTCCAACGCCGGCATCTCCATATCTTGAGTTGATAAACAGGCTATCCTCTGCTGAAACCATTGTGTCAGAATTGCTAATCCTTTGACCGTTAGCACCATTATGGGAGATTAAGACCTGCGAATGTTTTCCTCTTGGAGCTCAACCTGATGCTCCAGCCCCGTGGCCATTCGAATTCAGCTGGAGATGTTATTAACTCAACAATTTTCCATTTTTATCAGCACAGAAAAAAGATGACATTATTCTATGATTCTATAAAATAGTCCAGCAAATGAATATATGTTATATATATATATGTTTTTATCTATCACATCTCAAATGTTACAGGGATAAAAGAGGAGTAGGCCTGATGAGTGACCTAGAAGGGAACTTACACATGGAGGAAGGGGGCTGAGGTAAAAAGAACAAAGAACAAAGAACAACACAGCACGGGAAACAGGCCCTTCAGCCCAACGAGCCCCGCGCCGCCGTCCCACGGTCTCAGTGACCTATTCATGATTTTAGTCTACGCCTAATGTGCGAGGATCAGGGAGGTCCAATTTAGGGGCAATTTAGTACCCAATCAATCAGCCTAAAAGCACATCTTTGGGGATGTGGGAGGAAACCGGAGCACCCGGAGGAAACCCACGCAACCACGGGGAGAACGCGCAAACTCCCACAGACACAGGCCCAAATCCATGTGTCCGCACAGCAACAGAGATAGTCTCTGAGCTGTCATGTTGCCCTCGAGATGGTCCAGTTTAAGCACACTAACGACATGAAGCAATAGGCAACTCCCGAAGCAACGTCCAAGAGCAGCCCACTACAACCTGCCGCATGCACACCCCTTGCTGGTCAACAAGGTGGACTTAAATGCCTGTGGAGACAAAAAAATTCATTATTAAACAGGCAAAGACTGTAACATCCCCGAAGCAAAAACGTAATCCCAAGCCTACAATGTTTAGTAAGGCCTACTATATCCCCCTATATGTAGCCCGCTCATGTGGCTGTCTAAGTGACTCTTAAACAACCCTAGCGTGCCTGCTTCCACCACCTTACTCGGTAGTGCATTCCACACCCCCACTACCCTTTGCGTGAAAAACTGCCCTCTAATATTTGTCTTATACCTAGCCCCCCTCACCCTAAGCCCGTGACCCCTCGTTCTATCCATTTCTAATAGCGGAAAAAGCTTACCACCATTTACTCTATCTATCCCCTTCATAATCTTATAAACCTCTATTAGATCCCCCCTCAGCCGACGTCTCTCAAGGGAAAACAGCCCAAGTTCATTCAATCTTTCCTCGTAAGACAGCCCTTCCATACCAGGCAGCATCCTGGTAAATCTCCTCTGCACTCTCTCCAGGATCTCTACATCCTTCCGGTAGTACGGCGACCAGAACTGGACGCAGTACTCCAAGTGAGGTCTAACCAACGTTCTATACAACTGCAACATCAGACTCCTACTCTTATATTCTATACCTCTTCCTATGAAGGCTAACATACCATATGCTTTCCTCATCACATTCTGCACCTGCACCGACACCTTCAGGGACTTGTGCACTTGCACCCCCAGGTCTCTCTGCGTATCTATACTCCGGATAGTTCTACCTTTTATCGTATAACTCCCCTCCACATTATTCCGGCCAAAGTGCATCACCTCACATTTCTCCGGATTAAATTCCATTTGCCATCTATCTGCCCAATCTACCAGCCTGTCTATGTCCTGTTGCATTGCCAGGCACTGCTCCTCAGTACCCGCCAATCCAACCATCTTAGTGTCATCAGCAAATTTGCTGATCACACCACCTACCCCCTCTTCCAAGTCATTAATATATACCACAAATAGAAGAGGTCCTAGTACCGAGCCCTGCGGCACACCACTGGTGACAGACCTCCAATTGGAAAAGGAGCCTTCCACTACTACTCGCTGTCTCCTCCTCCCAAGCCAGTTCTCCACCCATCTACATACCTGGCCTTGTATCCCATGAGCCTTCACCTTTTCTATCAGCCTACCATGAGGGACCTTGTCAAACGCCTTACTGAAATCCATATAGACGACATCAACGGCTTGTCCTTCGTCAACCGTTTTTGTCACCTCTTCAAAAAATTCCACTAGATTCGTAAGGCACGACCTCCCTGTAACGAAGCCATGCTGCGTATCCCTGATCAGATTGCAGCGCTCCAGATGTTCATACATCCTATCCTTGAGGATCCTCTCCATTAGCTTGCCTATAACTGAAGTCAAGCTCACCGGCCTATAATTCCCTGGGTTATCCCTCTGACCCTTTTTAAACAACGGTACTACATTTGCAATCCGCCAATCCTCTGGGACCTCACCTGTGTCCAAAGAAGAGACAAAGATTTGCGTCAGAGGCCCAGCAATTTCATCCCTCACCTCCCTTAGCAGCCTGGGATAGATGCCATCAGGCCCCGGAGATTTATCCGTCTTTATACTGTCTAAAAGTCCCAACACCTCTTCCCTCGTGATGACTATTTCCCTCAACGGATCCTCAAACTCCTCAAGCACAGCACCAGACATCAGGCCCCTCTCCTGCGTGAATACCGACGCAAAGTATTCATTCAAGATCTCCCCCATTCCCCCAGGCTCCAAGCATAGCTCCCCTCCTCTGTCCCTGAGAGGACCAATCTTCCCTCTAACCATCCTTTTATTTCTAACATAGGAGTAAAATGCCTTAGGATTTTCTTTAATCCACCCGCCAAAGCCATTTCGTGGCCCCTTTTAAAATAAATAAAATAAAATAAATATTAAATAAATACTTTGCATCTGTCTATCAAGGAGATAGATGCAACCCAAGAAATGGTGACAGATGAGAAAATTCTTTCCCTAGAAAAGAATTATTAGGTGCATTGGCCATACTGAAAGATTCTCCCTCAGCGTACCTGAAAAGATGCCAGAGTGTGACAACTCAGGGATTTTCACAGTAACTTCATTGCAGTGTTAATGTAAGCCTACTTGTGACAGTAATAAACAAACCTTAAACTAATAAGTTCAAAATTGACAAGGATAGTTGGTACTGAAAGGACCAGATGAAATGCGTCCAAGGATTTTGAAGGAAGTGAAAACGGAAATTGCAGGGGTGCTGGCTTCCAGTTTTCTCTACACACTTGTGAGATGCCAGAGGACTAGAGGAATGCAAATATTATGTCTTTCTTCAAAAAAGCTTGTAAGGATAAATCCCAACAATTACAGGGTAGTCAGTTTAACATAAGTGATGGGTAAATTTATAAAAACAATTATTCAGGATAGAATTAATCATCACAAGGAATATGTACACTGATTAGCAAGAGCTGGCATTGATTTCTGAAGTGGTAATCATGTCTACCTAACTTGCTGGAGTTTTTTGAGGAGTTAACAGAAAGGGTCAATGAGGATAATGCTGTTGATACGGTGCACATAGACTTTCAAAAGGCATTTGATTCAATGCCATGCAACAGACATCTGGGAAAAGTTTTGGTTCATGGAATAAAGGGTCATTAGCAACATGGATAAAAATTGGTTGAATGATAGGAAGCAGTGAATAACTGTCAATGGATATTTTTCAAGTTGGAGAAAGGTTTGCAGTGTTGTTCCCCAACGGTTGGTATTGGGAGCCTTCCTGATATGAATGATCTAGATCTTGGTCCAGGGGAACAATTTCAAAGTTTGTGGATGAGATTAAACTTGGAAATATTGTAAACTGTGAAGACAACCATGTAGAACTTCCAAAGGGCATAGACAAGTTGGTGGATTGAGCAGATAGCTGGCAGATGCAGTTCAATGTGGAGAAATGTGAGGTGATACATTCTGGTGGGAAGAACATGCAGAGGCAATACAAAATAAAGGGTAAAATTCTTAAAAGGATGCAGAAGCAGAGAAACCTGGGTATACATGCATAGATCATTGAAGGTGATAGGATAGGTGTTGGAAGCAGTTAATAAAGCATAGAGTATTCTGGGATTTATTAATAGGGGCATTGAGTACAAGAACAAGAGGTTATGCTGAACTTATACAAGATACTAGTTGGACCTCAGCTGGAATATTGCATACAATTCTGGGTGCCACATGATAGGAAAGATGTGAACTGGAGAAGTGTACAAGAGGTTTATAAGAATGATTCCAGGGATGAGAAACTTCAGACATAAGACTAAACTGGAGAGGTTGGGACTGTTATGCTTGGAGGCCAACATGAGATTTGATAAGAATGTTCAAAATCATGAAAGGATTGGACAGAATAGATAGGGATAAATTGCTTACAAAAGGATCAAGAACAAGAAAGCATAGATTTAAACTGATTTGCAAACAAAGCAAATATGATGTGAGAAAAAATTCACATGACTCATTCAGACCTGAGATGCTCTGTATGTATGTATGATGGAGGCAGGTTCAATTGAGTTCTCTAGTTGTATGAAGCTTCTTAACGTTGCAAGTGCTTTACTTCCTACAGTGCTTAAGAAAACTACTACTGCTAGATCAACCTTTAAATAAGAGTTAATGTGGCCTATGTATAACGTACATCTCTTCATACCTTGAGAGGCTCCATTGCCCCAAACAGGCCCACCATTTCTGGTTCCTTTGGGGGGACTTTTTCCTTCTTTCACATTCTGTAGTTGCTTTTTGTGCGCGTTTGACACTCTTCATGTGCTTCTTGTCACTGCTCCCTTGCCAACTTGCTCCCCTACTCTCCCCATAGTTGCTGTCTGAGTCATCTTGTGACCGTTTTTCTCCCGACAGTCTCGATGCTTCCACTGGAGAAATCCCTCTCTTCTACCTGGCCTCAGACTATAGCCTGACTCCCCTCATGACCACCGCATTCAGCCTTCCCAGCGAGTACCTCTGTGGTGCTAAATGTGGTCTGAGTCCCCTCGCGACTGCTCCTCTCAATGCCTTGGCCTTTTCCCTTGAGTCTACCCCAGTACCTCAGCGATTCCCGCCATTTTCAGAGACCAGGGTGATATCAATTCGCCTCCCTCTCCCAAAATTTGGCAGTGATATGCAGTTCGTGGGCCGTGACTCCACCCCATTGCCAGTTATTACGTTTGAGGTCTGATACTGAGACAAGTAATAGATCACAAGGTCAGTGGTAGTAAATTAACTGGAACACTTCTTTATCTTGGCACAAGCAACATAAGACTGGTTAGGCAAACTCCACCCAAGGTCATCTGTCTCTTAAAGGCACATGTCCCAACATACATAACAACTATTAGGATTCTTTTTGGGAAACTTGAGCCCTATGACACCAATGGGTTGGGCCCAACCTACTAAATATGTGTTACTCCTTCCATGCTAACAACACTGAAAGAGACAAAGCATAAAATGATATTGTTAACAGCATGTAGGTCCCCAACTTTCAGTGTGATAATAAGTCTGACCATCCAGATATCCATGACTCAAAAACCTTTAATAAGCTAGTAGACCTAGTGAAAAAACATTACAGTCCAAAGTCCACCATAATTCTCCAGAGATATCACTTCAACATGGCTCACAATACTCCAAATGGGGTCTGACCTGAGCCTTTTACAGCCTCAGAAGTACATCCCTGCTCTTGTATTCTAATCCTCTTGACATGAACGCTAACATTGCATTTGCCTTCCTAACTGGGGGAAATGTCACTCAGTTCTTGGTTAGGTTGCAGAAATTAGCTAAATATGCAAATTTGGACAACCTCTGGATGAGATGTTGCAAGACAGATTGGTATGTGGCATAAATGACCTAACCACCCAAAAGAAGCCAATTTGGACTTTAAAAAGCCACTGAGAGTGCAGAAAATGGGGCTCAGGAACTACAAGGAGCATCAAGCAGCAGTGTCTTCCCATCATGGGTGGAATCCCATGTAATCAGTCTATAATGGAGGGTGCTTGTCTACATCAGGTGCTAAAGGGCACCTTTCAGTATAAGAACATTAATGTCACCACCTGTCAGCTAAAGAAAGGCAGTGAGGACCAAAAAGTATTAAAAAACACACTCCAGAAAGGTGCGACAGCCAGATGACGGATTATTGCAAGCACTATCAAAGGACACCGCCACAGCAAAGTTTCAAGAGCAAGCAAAAAGCATGCTGCCTGGGAAGAAAACCAAGGTCAGTACCATGCAGGTGTCCACTCTTCTAGAGACAGGAACATGGCAACTGAATTGTGAGAAGTAGTAATATCTGCGCTTCAGTAAATTTTTAGTGGTTAAATCAAAATTACTCTAAAATCAACAAGTAACTATTTATCTAGCTAACAGTTAACTAAATTATTAACAAACCAAGTAAAATACGATTCTAATGCTGTTTAACTAAATACAATTCCAACTTGCTAACAAAAAAATAGAATTTTAGTCACTCTCTAAATTACAACCATAACACCATAAGATATAGGAGCAGAATTAGGCCACTTGGCCCATCAAGGCTGCTCTGCCATTCAATCATGGCTGATATTTTTCTCATCTCCATTCTCCTGCCTTTTCCCCATAACTCCTGATCCCCCTATTAATCAAGAACATATCTATATCAGTCTTAAAGACACTCAATGACCTGGCCTCCACAGCCTTATGTGGCAAAGTGTTCCACAGATTCACCACTCTCTAGCTGAAGTAATTCCTCCTCATCTCTGTTTTAAAGGAAACATCCCATTAGCCTGACGTTGTGCCCTCTAGTTCTAGTTTTTTCTACTCATCGAAACATCCTCTCCACATCCACTCTATCCAGGCCTCACAGTATTCTGTAAGTTTCAATAAGATCCCCCCTCATCCTTCTAAACTCCAACGAGTACAAACCCAGAGACTGTAACTGTTCCTCATATGACTAGCTCTTCATTCCAGGGATCATTCTTGTGAACCTCCTCTGGACACTTTCCAAGGCCAGCATATCCTTCTTTAGATATGGGGCCTAAAACTGCTCACAATACTCCAAATGGGGTCTGACCTGGGCCTTTTACAGCCTCAGAAGTACATCCCTGCTCTTGTATTCTAATCCTCTTGACATGAATGCTAACATTGCATTTGCCTTCCTAACTGCCAACTGAACCTGTAAAGCTTAAAAGAATCTTGAACAATGACTGCCAAGTCCCTTTGTGTTTGTCATCTTTTGGAATATGGTGTCTTCTTTCTTTTTTGCTATCTAGACAAGACTTTAAGCTAAAAGCTTTGAACTGTGGCAGAGAGTAGTTGCTGTCTCTGCTTATTGTCCCACTGCCTGTTGTTTTATACCTGCGATGACATGTCCACATCCATTACAATATGATTGGTTCTCAGGTTACCAAAACATCAATTTCAATCTAGTAGGTTGTTAGTATCCAAATGCCTAATTTAAACTGATAGGCTAAATTCAAAACATCCAAATGCCTGAAGCCTGTTACCAAGGTAATCTTTTTGCTGCTCCAAAAAGATTGGTAACAATAGCCCAAAAAGATTGGCAACCCTGTGTTTGACTTTTGCTACAATGTTCTGGCACCATATGCGCCTGCATTTTTTTAGCACTCAAAAGAACAGCAAAAACACTACCTTTTTAAAGGGATCATGCAATACTTTCACCTCTTCATAATTTACAATTTTTAAAATAATTTTAGAAACACCAAATTATAACATTCTGCTCAACTTTGCAACAAATGAATTTTTTGAGCATGTGTGGATGAGGGTAGTGTGGTTGATGTAGTTTACATGGATTTCAGCAATGCCTTTGACAAAGCTCTGCATGGGAGACTATTGAGAAGGCTAATGCACATGGGATGCAGGGTGATCTAAGTGGATTCATAATTGGCTTAGCGGTAGGAGACAGAGGGTGGTGACAGACGACTGCTTGAGTGACTGGGAGACCAGTGACCAGTGACATACCACAGGGATCCATAATTTTCATCATTAAATGACATAGATGACTATGTAGGCATAGGATCGGTAAGTTGCTGTTGATATAAAAATTGGTCAGGTGGTTAACAGTGAGGTTGAGTGTCTTGAATTACAGGAATATTTGGACAAGGTGGTCACGTGAGCAGGTAAGTGGCAGATGGAATTTAACTCTGAAAGTGTGAGGTGATGCACTTTGGAGGGAGTAATTTGACAAGGAAGCATACATGAAAGGTCTGACAGTGGGATGTTCCGAAGAACAAAGAGACCTTGGTGTGCTTGTCCATAGATCTCTGAAGGCAGATAGGAAAGTAAATAGGGTGATGAAAAAGGCATATGGCACCCTCACCTTTATCAATTGGGATATTGATTACAAAAGCAGAGAGGTCATGGTGGAGTTGCATGGAACTTTGGTGAGGCCACAGCTGGAGTACTGCGTGCAGTTCTGGTCACCATATTATAAGAAGGATATAAGTACAGGTGCGGACGAAATTTACCAGGATGCTGCCTGGAATGGAACATTTAAGTTACGAAAAGAAGTTGGATAGGCTTGGGTTGTTTTTGTTGGAGAAGACAACACTGAAGGGTGACGTGATTGAGATGTTCAAGGTTATGAGGGGCTTGAAGAGGGTGGATAGGGAGCAGCTGTTCCCTTTAGTTAAAGGGTCAGTTACAAGGGAACACACATTAAAAGTGAGGGATGGGAAGTTTAGGAGGGATTTGAGGAAAAACATTTTTACTCAGAGGGTGCTGACCATCTGGAATGCACTGCTTGGGAGAGTGGTGGAGGCGGGATTCCTCACATCCTTTAAAAACTACCTGGATGAGTACTTGGCACACCATTCAAGGCTATTGGCCTAGTATTGGCAAGTGGGATTAGGTGAGCAGGTCAGGGCATTTCATGCGTCGTTGCAGACGTGATAAGCCAAAGGGCTTCTTCTGCACTGTAGTATTCGTGATTCTGTGAAATGAAAGTTGCCCCGATAATGGTGGAATTGACTATTAGTGAATGACCACCCCTTGAAGATGAAGGAGCACACAGGCACTGCAGTCTCCGTTATTGGAGAACAGACCTATAATCACCTCCAATCGGGCACCCAACTCCTCAGGCTAGAAGAAACAAAGGCTTGACTCACCACCGACACAAGGAAACCTTTACAAATAAAAGACACCACAATGGCCCTAGTAACTTATAGGTCATTTCTCATTCATTGTTATGTGGGGCCAGAGACCAAGCCTAATGAGGAGAGCTGGCTCCATCAGACTGGACAAGATTGTTGAAGATCTTCAGGCTAGGTGTGGGGAGAATGTACAAAATTATTAGTAGATACCCTGGAGTTTTTCAGCACGGCCTGGAAAAAATAAGAGGAACCTAGGCCAAGATTTACTTTGACCCTAATGCTACACCTAAGTATTTCAGAGCCAGACTAGTCCCATGCTCCATTGCTGGAGAAGATGGAAACCGAACTAGGGCACCTTGAAAGGTTACTTGTAATAAGGCCTATGAAATTTGCAGAATGGTCTTTGTGGGGCTTATAAACTAACAGTCAATTAGATCTCCAATTCAATAGGTACCCAATGCCTCAAATCGAAGATATGAACACTATGTTAATAGGCAGCAAGACAGTCTTAAGTTGGACATGAGCCATGCCGATCTTCAGCTTGAATTGCGCAAGTCCTTAAAGTAAAATTTATTTATTTGTCACAAGTAGGCTTACATTCACACTGCAATGAAGTTACTGTGAAAATTCCCTCCAGAGATCCTCTGGAAATATGTGATGATTAACATTATAAGGATTCTGTATGAGTATGCCCATTTGCCCTTTGGGGTCTTGTCATCTTCTAAAGACATACTTCAAGGGCTACCCAAGATGACAGTATACTTAGACGATGTTGTGGTCACTGGGGCTTCAGAACAGGAAATCCTGGCCAACCTAGAAGTCTTGCAGAGATTTTCCAGGGCAGGAGTTCACTTGAAGAGGAAAAAATGCATTTTCTAAATGGTTGAAGTAACCTATTTAGGCTACCAACTAGATGGCAAGGAGTTACATCCAGTTCCAACCCCAAGGAACACCTCAGAGTTAAAATCCTTCCTGGGATTAGTCAATTACTATGGAACATTTATCCTGAATTTGGCTTCTACGCTGGCCTCTTGCATGCCCTACCAAAAAAATACCAGAGATGCTCCTGGAAAGCTCCATAGAAAGAGACTTTTTTTAAAGTGAAATGTCAATTGCTGTAATCTAACTTACTGGTCCATCTTGACTCTAAGAAAATAATTATATTAACTTGTGATCATTCCATGTATGGAGTTGGAAAGACAGGATGAAAAGTCTATCTGGATGCCTCCAGGTCCCTTGTGGATGGGTTGTGGTCTTATTTGATGTGAAGAAGTTCAATCAATGTGTCTACGGTCAACGTTTTTTTAGAGTTACCAACTGTGATGCTACTGTGCCTTTAAGAAATGTGTTTGCCATGTTTCTTGTGGAGGATCTGTTTCAGCAGTTCTTTTATTACCATGCCATTTTTTATTCAATGCCATTTTGTCTATATCTTGAAGTCCTGTATTGTTACCACAGCAGCATAATTGCTCTTAATTGTAGAATGTTTGTTTTAATCTGGACCAATGCTGTTGTGGCATTTTTAGTGGGTCCCCTGGGGTTTTTCAGAGTAGGATTTAGTTAGATTGATTGACAGATAAGGTCATATGACTATTTGGATCTAGGCTTGTACTGAAGAATTAAGTCAGTTGGAGCTTTGAGTTGTTAGAGAGCAATACTTCTCTTTTCCCCTCTTTGAAGTTGGAGAATGGAATCTGAGATTCTGCTTTTTGGGAGTGGATCTTTCTCTTACAGTCTGCAATATGAGAGCTTCTGGGGGCGATTCTCCCATTCTGCTGCATTAATTTTTTTATGCAGCCCGCAGGGATAATCACGTGTTGGCCGATCGCAGGATTCCCACAAGCTTTCGCACCGCGCCTGCATCACCCAGGCCCAGACTTCTGGTGCCACTGTAAATTGGTTGGGAGGTAGGGCAAGCATTTAAATTGTATTTAACATACTACTGAAATGCTGTTAGCAGGCCAGCTAGCATCTCCCACCCCATGAGCAGTATTTCACTCCAGCAGAGTTTAGACCAGCTCCCTATTTTCCAGGAACTAATGAGACAACTCTACTGGAGTGAAGGACTCCCCAAGGGGGTTGGGCAGCTGGTGCATGTCGGATGGGCACCCCAGCAGTGTCAGCCTGTGCCCCCAGCACTGCCCAAGGGGCAAAGTGCCCATGCTCAGGGGGTATCTTGACACTGCCCATCAGATATGGGGCCATTCCAAAGGGGTTGGGTCTTTTATGGCAGAGCCTAGAAGGAGGGCCTGCTGGGAGCAGGTCAAGGGGGGTGATCAGTGGGGGTGGGGGGTCCCGCTGCCACTGTGCATTGGGATCCAGTCAGGGCAGCAGGGAGGCCAGCAATTGGGGTGAGCTGGGGGAGGATGGTCAGCCGAGGGGTGGGGGGGGAGCTGGGCTGGATATCAGATGGTCTGGGATGGTAGGATTCAGGGCTGGTCCTTAACTGAGAGCCTCCTGATACTCATATTGGCGGCCTCTGTAATGCACAGCATATGGGACATTCTACTGTGAAGTCCCACTGAAAAAAACAGCGTGATTTACTCCAGTTTTTCCCATGAATTTGACACTTAGAACTTTTTTGAGAGAATCCTAGCCTCTGTTTTTGATCTTTCTGTATCTGAAGTCTTGAGACTGGGAACTGCCAGAGACTAGGTTTGCTTCTCTGAATTGTTGCTGTTTGAGGATATATTCTTCTCCGGAAACTGCTATCTGGGTCTCAGTCAGGAGACGTTAAAAGGCTGTAAATTTAGTAGCCACATAAGTATATCTGCTTTTGGTGCTAATAGGTTCTAAAGAAGGGATTTATGTTCATGAGAGATACTGTTAAATTGAAACAATAAAGATTGATAGCTATTAAGAATTACATTTTGTCATGTTTAAGTATTTTAACTGGTAAAAGCTAATTGTATTTGTTATACTCTAACTGTATTCTTAAATAAAGTTTGTTTGGATAAAAGCTTCCCAGTGAGTCAGTTGCATCATACCATGAGAGAAGCACTTTATGGTCACCCTAATAAGAACATAAAAACATAAGAACATAAGAACTAGGAGCACGAGTAGGCCATCTGGCTCCTCGAGCCTGCTCCGCCATTCAATAAGGTCATGGCTGATCTTTTTGTGGACTCAGCTCCACTCACCTGCCCACTCACATAACCCTCAATTCCTTTACTGTTCAAAAATTTATCTATCCTTGCCTTAAAAACATTCAATGAAGTAGGCTCAACTACTTCACTGGGCAGGGAATTCCACAGATTCACAACGTTTTGTGTGAAGAAGTTTCTCCTCAACTCAGTTCTAAATCTGCTTCCCCTTATTTTGAGACTATGCCCCCTAGTTCTAGTTTCACCTGCCAGTAGAAACAACTTCCCTGCTTCTATCTTATCTATTCCCCTCATAATCTTATTTCTTGTTTCCACAAGATCTCCCCTCATTCTTTTGAATTCTAATGAGTATAGCCCCAGTCTACTCAGTCTCTCCTCATAAGCCAATCCTGTCTACTCCAGAATCAACCTAGTGAATCTCCTCCAGTGCCAGTATATCCTTTCTCAAGTAAGGAGACCAAAACTGTACACAGTACAGGTGTGGCCTCACCAGCACTTTATACAGCTTCAACATACCTCACTGTTTTTAACCTCTATCCCTCGAGCAATTAAAGACAAAATTCCATTTGCCTTCTTAATTACTTGCCCCGCCTGCAAACCAACTCCTTGAGATTCCTGCACAAGTCACCCAGATCCCTCTGCACAGCAGAATGCTGCAATTTTTTACCATTTAAATAACAATCCATTTTGCTGTTATTCCTACCAAAATGGATGACCTCACATTTACCAACACTGTACTCCATCTGCCAGACCCTTGCCCACTCACCTCGACTATCTATATCCCTTTGCAGACTTTCAGCATCCTCTGCAGACTTTGCTCTGCCAC
The DNA here is from genome assembly GCF_965287045.1 of Carcharhinus amblyrhynchos. Taxonomy (NCBI): domain Eukaryota; kingdom Metazoa; phylum Chordata; class Chondrichthyes; order Carcharhiniformes; family Carcharhinidae; genus Carcharhinus; species Carcharhinus amblyrhynchos. The sequence continues at coordinate 31,006,956 of NC_137335.1, read as the reverse complement.
CCATGTTAGTGTCATCTGTGAATTTTGACACACTACACTTGGTCCCCAACTCCAAATCATCTATGTAAATCATAAACAATTGCGGTCCCAACACTGATCCCTGAGGCACACCACTAGTCACTGATCCCCAACCAGAAAAACACCCATTTACCCCCACTCTTTGCTTTCTGTTAGTTAACCAATCCTTTATCCATGTAATATATTACCCGTATGCCAAAATCAAAAGTAAAAGTTGGTGTCTAGGCTAACTTCTTAATATACCTTGGAGTTTCTGAACAGGTCCTTAACGCAAACTGTTATTGGGCCTATTCAAAGAGAAGAAGGCAAGTCCCCCATTGTCTCCACTCAGATACCATATTGGGCCTTGTAATTTGCCTATGAATACCTTCTAGAACACCATTCTGGAATGCACTTAGTTGCCTTCCATTACCCAAAAGCCTGGATCCTTCACCGGCATTGGAAGAGGATATGATGATGCTGAGTTTTTTGGAGATCTTGCTGGTGTCAGAAAGGCAGATTCAAGGCTGAACCCAACAAGATCCAACCTTATCCAAAATATGGCACATTATCCTATACAATGGATTCCAATCTGAAGAAATGAAACCCAGCTCATTAAGAAAGCTGAACTTGTGTTTGGATATGATCATTCTTTGGCAGTCCTAACTAACTGTTCTGCTCCCAGGATGACATCCAACATTATGGAATTACATAATCATAGAAAGTAAATCATAGAATCACTTCAGTGCAGAAGGAGCTATTCCACCCATTGAGGTTGCACCAATAACAATCCCACCCAGGCCCTATCTCTGTAACCCCACGTACTTACCCTGCTAATCCCCTTGCACTAAGGGTCAATTTAGCATGGCCAATCAACCTAATCCACACATCTGTGGATTGTGGAAGGAAACCGGAGCACCAGGAGGAAACCCACATAGACACGGGGAGAATGTGCAAGCTGCACACAGTACCCGAAGCCGGATTGAACCTGAGTTCCTGGCACTGTGAGGCAGCAATGCTAACCACTGTGCCACCGTGCCACCCATAATGGCTATGCATGAGTATCAAAAATGAAGATGCTTGCTAAGAGTTATATTCAATGGCCAATCTTGACTCTGACAATATAGACTTGGTGAAAGTCTATATTGACTATATTGACAATATAGACTATGCCAAGAAAATCAAAAACTTCCACCCTCAGCCTCACTACACCCATGGAGTGGCCTCAAAGGCCATGGCTGTGTGTGTGTGTGTGTGTGTGTGTGTGTGTGTGTGTGGACTTTGCATGCACCTTCTTGGGTTCCATGTTTTTAATCATGACGTGGACACACTTCAAGTAGTTGGAGCTGCATCACATGGCTCCGTGGGCTACGATCGAGAAATCACAACAAAGCTTCAGTATACAAGGAATACCAGAACTCCTGTTTTCCAATAATGGCATGGCTTTTATTTGCAATGATTTCCAGAACTTTGTGCTCTCAAATGGTATCCAACATGTCCGAACAGCACCATATCATCTGTCACTAAATGAATTGGCAGAATGGGTGGTTCAAACATTCAAAAATGGCATGAGGAATCAATCAGCAGCTACCATGGAGATTAAACTGGCATGATTTTTGTTTGATTACAGAGCCACACTGCACACAAAAACAGGTATTCCTCCAGTGGAGCTGTTAATGGGACAACACCCTTGTACCAGATTGAACCTGCTATTCCCAAACTTGATGGGGAGGGTGGAATCCCAACAGGAAAACCAAAAGGAAACTATGATTCTTCAAGGACACAAAGAACTTTTGCAAGAAGCGATCTGTTTCACGTGAGGAACTTTGGGGATTGTCCCAGATGGGATTATTATGGAAAAAATGGGACCAGTACCTTACAAAGTCAAAGTACAGGGTAAAATCCTAAAGAAGCACTTGGACCATCTCAGAAACAGGGAGTCCCTGCCCAAGCCATCCTTGTACCGACCATGGAGACAGTCACTGCCACTGCCAGCTCTCAGCTTGAAGCTGACTCCACATTGGTCTCTCCAAATAATGAACATTTGGACTCTGAGATGGAGATTGAAGAAGTGGGCCTCCAGACTATGTTGTATTGGAGAATGGTGCAGTTTAAGAAGTGTAATAATCTCACTGAGGCCAGTCTTCTATCATCAACACCCTTTATTTACACAGTAAATAAATCGCCACTTCTGTGACTGCAGTACATGAGTCAAAGCCCCAAGAACTACAGTGCCTGGTCCAGTGAAACTTGAGGAAGAACCCACATCGCTAACCCTGCAATAATTCCTCCAGAAGAGAAGATTTCCTGTTTGGTTTACAGCAACTGACCCAGCCCCACCTTTGTCAGACCTCTGACTGAGCACCAAGTGACAGAAAAGACCTCCTCACAATAGGAGTACTAAAAAAAATTCAGATCTTAAGGGGGAGAAAGGCTATGATGGCCATGAAGGACATGGAGGTCATCAATAGATCTTCCCATGGACTTTGTGGAGTATGAGCTGCCTTATTGAGTGAACAGAGGCTCATCTAATGGAAAGCGGTATGCGTTGGTTTTAAAACCTGTTACTCTACCCAGGCTGTTATTGTAGGTCCCTAGATGAAGATAGCTGACTGTAAGCCACAGGTGCAGCACTTTCCTTTGGTGCACAATAAAGGGTGTTAGTGACGGGAAATTGGAGTTTGGCTGAATAACACAGGGTTAACAGTTAGAAAAGTAAGAGCTTTAAAACAGCAGGTAGGCTTACTTAGCTGGAGTGCCAAATAAGAGATGACTAGATTGCTTGCAAAGGAATGCAGAGGAATGTTTTGTTTTTGGAATTATAACTAAATTAGCTTAAACGCATTCAGTGAGTTCTGAAAAACTATGTTGTTATGGAGAACAGTGCAGTTTAAGAAGTATAATTATCTCACTGAGGCCCTTTATTTACACAGTGAATAAATCATCACGTTTGTGGCTATAATACCCAAGTCCTACAGTGCTTGGTCCAGGTAGAGATAATTGATTGAAACTCCTGCTGCTGTCTTCTTTTTGGGCAAGCCTCTGCTCGATCAGTAGAGGAATTCATACTCCATGAGGTTCATGGGGAGATATATCGACAATCCCCATATCCTCTGTGGCCATTATAACGTATTTCCCACTTATGTCCTTTCCGCCGTCACTTGGCAATCACTCAAAGGCAGAACCCTTTGGTGGTGTGAACCAAAATGGAGAGCTTTGTTTTAGGAAGGAGTATCGTAAAACCATGGACTTAGATTCTTTCTTCTGTTTTGAATTGGGTGGGATACCAGTTTCTTCTGCTTCCATCTCAGAATCCAGATCCTCGTCACCCAAGGGCAGGTGTTGAGTCGGCTGGCAGTGGCTGTCTCCATTGCTGGTAAAGAGGCTTGCAATGGAATTGAGCCTAGGTCACGGAATTTGGAGATAGTTTTGAAGAAATAGTGGTGTTGAAAGCTGAGCTGTAGTCAATAAATAGGAGCCTGACAAAAGTGTCTTTCTTACCCAGGTGTTCCAGGGTTGAGTGTAGGGCGATGGTTTCTGCTGTGGACCTGTGGTGGTAACAGTGAACTGTAGCGGATCCAGGCAATCTGGGAGGACAGAATTGATTTATGCCATGATAAACCTTTCGAAGCACTTCATAATGATGTCTGTCACAGCCACCAGACGATAGTCATTAAGGCATGCTGCCTGGGTTTTCTTTTGTAGATGGATGGTTGTCTTCTTGAAGCAGATAGAGACCTCCGATTGATGTAAGGAGAGACTAAAGATGTTTGCAGATAGCCCTGACAGCTGGTCCATATAGGATCTGCATGTTCAAAGGTCAACCCACAACCAGTCACTTTCCGTGGATTGATCTTCGAGAAGCTGATCTGATGTTTACAATTTGACCTTGGATATCGGTTCAGCCAAGGCTTCCAGGGTGGAGAGCATGCTTTTGCTGACCTCTTGCTCGGATCAGCCATAGAATGCATTGATCTCATCAGGGAGGGGTGCATTGGTTACGGCGATTCTACATGCCTTCATCTTGTAGACTATAATGTCTTGCAAATCTTGCCATAGTCGGTGAGAGTCCATGTAGCTAGCCTCAGACTTTAGCTTGGTCTGGTATTGTTTTTTAGTATTTTTGATCAATCTCCATACATCATATCAGGATTTCATGTATAGGGCAGGGTCATCTAACTTGAACACTTCAGACTTGGGCTTTCAGCAAGCAGTGGATATCCCTGTTCATAAGAACATAAGAACATAAGAAATAGGAGCAGGAGTAGGCCATCCAGCCCTTCGAGCCTGCCCCGCCATTCAATAAGATCATGGCTGATCTGTCGTGGCTCAGTTCCACTTTCCCGCCCTCTCCCCATAACCCTTAATCCCCTCTCCTATCAAAAACCCATCAACCCGCGTCTTAAAAATATTTAGCGAGGCAGCCTCCACCACTTCAACGGGCAGAGAATTCCAGAGATTCACCACCCTTTGAGTGAAGAAGTTCCTCCTCAACTCCGTTCTAAACCGCCCCCCTTTTATCTTGAGGCTGTGCCCCCTAGTCCTATTGTCTTTTTTGAGTGGGAAGAGTCTTTCCACCTCTATCCTATCCATCCCATCCATGGTTTCTGGTTGGGAATCACACGGATTTTCTTCTTTGGTACACAGACTTAGTAATGAAGTCAGTTACTGTAGTGGCAAACTTGTTCAAGTTGGTTGCTGAGTTTTTAAATATTGATCAGTCTACTAACTTGAAGCAGTCCCGGAGGAGATCCTCTGATTCCTCAGCCCAACACTGTACGACTTTCAAAGAACAAAGAAAGAACAGAAAATTACAGCACAGGAACAGGCCCTTCGGCCCTCCAAGCCTGCGCCAACCATGCTGCCCGACTTAACTAAAACCCCCTACCCTTCTGGGGACCATATCCCTCTATTCCCATCCTATTCACATATTTGTCAAGATGCCCCTTAAAAGTCACTACCGTATCCGCTTCCACTACCTCCCCTGGCAACGAGTTCCAGGAACCCACTACTCTCTGTGTAAAAAATCTGCCTCGTACATCTCCTTTAACCCTATGTCTCCTGGTAATTGACTCTTCTACCCTGGGAAAAAGCTTCTAACTATCCACTCTGTCCATGCCTCTCATAATCTTGTAGACTTCTATCAGGTCTCCCCTCAACCTCCATCGCTCCAGTGAGAAAAAAACCAAGTTTCTCCAACTTCTCTTTATAGCTAATGCCCTCCATACAGGCAACATACTGGTAAATCTTTTCTGTTTTTTTTGAGGTTTTTTTGAGGTTGTTTTCATTAGAAAGAAAGCGGCTGCGAGGGGACCTTATTGAAACATATAAGATGATCAGAGGTTTGGATAGGGTGGACAGTGATAGCCTTTTTCCTCGGATGGAGAAAGCTAGCACAAGGGGGCATAGCTTTAAATTATGGGGTGGTAGTTATAGGATGGATGTCAGGGGTAGGTTCTTTACCCAGAGGGTGGCGAGGGATTGGAATGCCCTGCCTGCTGCAGTTGTGGATGCGCCTAGTTTGGGGGCGTTTAAGAGATCCGCGGATAGGTTTATGGATGGAAAGGGTTTGGTTTAGGTTAGAGGGTCATTGTTTTTTAATTGGTCGGCGCAACATCGTGGGCCGAAGGGCCTGTTCTGCGCTGTAATGTTCTATGTACCCTCTCCAAAGCCTCCACATCCTTTTCGTAGTATGGCGACCAGAATTGAGCACTATATTCCAAATGCGGCCTCACTAAAGTTCTATAAAGCGTCAATATGACTTGCCAATTTTTAATCTCAATACCCCAGCCAGTGAAGGCAAGCATACCATTTGCCTTCTTGACCACCTTCTCCACCTGCATTGCCACTTTCAGTGACCTGTGTACCTGTACACCCAGATCCCTTTGCCTATCAAAACTCCTAACTGTTCTGCTATTTACTGTATATTTTCTATCTATATTAGATCTTCCAAAATGTATTATCACACATTAGTCCGGATTAAACTCCGTCTGCCATCTCTCTGCCCAAGTCTCCAACTGATCTATATCTTGCTGTATCCTCTGATGGTCTTCATCGCTATCCGCAAATCCACCAACCTTTGTGTCGTCTGCAAACTTACTAATCAATCCAGTTACATTTTCCTCCAAATTGTTTATATATCTATACTTTTAAATTCTATCAAGATAGATAAGTCGCCAGGACTGGATGGGATGTACCCCAGGTTACTGTGGGAGGTGAGAGAAGAGATTGCAGAGCCCCTGGCGATGATCTTTGCATCGTCAATGAAGACAGGAGAGATTCTGGAGGATTGTGGGTGTGGTTCCTATTTTCAAGAAAGGGAACAGGGAGCATTACATTGTTGGCCACTTTAAGACTTGAATAGCAGGTCAGGTGTAAAGACTCGCATTCTAATCAGTAATCTGTAAACTGTCTGTGCTGTTATATGCTCTGTCTGAGGCCAGAACTCTCCATTCGCCTGACAAAGGGGCAAACCCCAAAAGCTTGTGAGTTTACTATCAAATAAATCGGTTCGACTTAAACCTGGCGTTGTCAGACTTCTTACTGTGTTTACCCCAGTCCAACGCCGGCATCTCCACATCTTGCCTGCAGAAGACAAAGAGTGGTTGTGGCGTCTTTTTCTGCATGGAGGTTGGTCACCAGTGGAGTGCCCCAGGGATCTGTTCTAGGACCCTTGCTGTTTGTCATTTTCATAAATGACCTGGATGAGGAAGTGGAGGGATGGGTTAGTGAGATTGCCGACGACACGAAGGTTGGTGGTGTTGTGGATAGTCTGGAGGGATGTCAGAAGTTGCAGCGAGACATAGATAGGATGCAAGACTGGGCAGAGAAGTGACAGATGGACTTCAACGCGGATAAATGTGTAGTGGTCCATTTTGGCAGGTCCAATAGGATGAAGGAGTATAATATCAAGGGTAGGACGCTTACCAGTGTTGAGGAGCAAAAGGACCTTGGGGTCCGGGTCCATAGGACTCTTAAATCGGCCTCGCAGGTGGAGGATGTGGTCAAGAAGGCATATGGTGTGCTAGCCTTCATTAATCGAGGGATTGAGTTTAGGAGTCGGGAGGTAATGCTGCAACTTTATAAGACCCGTGTCAGACCCCACTTGGAATACTGTGCGCAGTTCTGGGTGCCTCACTACAAGGATGTGAAGCTATTGAGAGGGTGCAGAGGAGATTTACAAGGATGTTGCCTGGATTGGGAGGCATGCCTTATGAGGATAGGTTGAGGGAGCTAGGTCTCTTCTCCCTGGAGAGACGAAAATTGAGAGGCCACCTGATAGAGGTTTATAAAATGTTGAGAGGTATAGATAGCGTGGATTTTCAGAGGCTATTTCCCAGGGCTGAGATGGTCGCTACAAGAGGACACAGGTTTAAGGTTCTGGGGAGCAGGTACAGAGGAGATGTCAGGGGTAAGTTTTTCACTCAGAGGGTGGTGGGTGAGTGGAATCGGCTGCCGTCAGTGGTGGTAGAGGCGAACTCACTGGGGTCTTTTAAAAGACTTCTGATTGAGTACTTGGGATTTAATGGGATTGAGAGTCATAGATAGGCCTGGTATGTAGGGATATGATCGGCGCAACTTGTGGGCCGAAGGACCTGTTTGTGCTGTAGCGTTCTATGTTCTATATATATATTACAAACAGCAAAAGTCCCAGCACAATCAGATTGTCCCGTTTCAGTTTTTGCTTGTAAGCTCGGATCAGGAGCTTACGAGCAAAGTGTGAGCAGGCGATAGAGCAGTAGGCATGTTTGGGACTCTGGTGGAACAAGAGATGTTGTGTTGGTGGTATCTTGATAGGACACTCTTGATCTTGGCCTGGTTGAATTCCCTAGCCACAATGAACAAGGCCTTGGGATATTTTGTCTCAGATCCAATCTAGAAAATGTTCCTAACAGGTTAACAGGTCTTCGATCAGGGCATGGGGTATCTACCTAGTTTAAAAACCTGATTGTGTGCTTATAGTCTCCACAAAGTCGGACCAATCTATCTGATTTAAGGGAAGGGACAGCATATGAGGCCCACTCTGCAAATTGTATGTGCCTTATTATGCCCAGATTTTTCGGGCATTGAAATTCTGTCTCCATTTTTTCCAACAGAAAATACTGAACTGGTCTCACTCTAAAATACTTAGATGTAGCATTGTGATCTATGTAGATCTTGGTTTTGGCTTCCCTTATTCTTCCAAGTCCTTCCTGGAAAACCTCAGGGTACTCATCGATAACTTTGTACAGTTCCCCCATGCCCAGCCTGAAGATCTTCAGCCAGTTCAGTCTGAAGTTCTGGAGCCAGTCTCTTCCCATCAGGCTATATCCTTGTCTACACATAATGATGAGTGGGAGTCGAGTTGATTTCTGTCTGTAGGTCACTACAGTGCCCTTTATTTGTAATGGCTCTCCCATTAGGTGTTTAGCCTGGCCTTTGCATCTTCTAAACTCAGGAGCTAATTATCAGTTCAAAGGTGATCATAAGTCTGCTTACGGAGACCATAGTACCTGTGTCCGCCTGCATGTTTAATGGCTGGCCATTTACTAACATCTCCACCTTTATGGGAGGGACCTTTATTGTGGACATGCAGTTTAATTGCATCATTTCTGTTTCCAGTAGTGGATATACCTGCAAGGTACAGTCTAATACTGGCCTTAGCTTCTTTCCTAAACAGTACACATTTTGCCTGTCCTTATAACTTTGCTTGGTTATGGTCTTTTGCAGTGCTTGAAATAGTCCATTGTCTGGCTTCTATAACATTTTGGAACATGCCCCTGAGTGGTCTTAAAACCATCACTGCCCTTCCTGGCTGCCTGGTGATGTGACCTAGGCTCCAATGTTGTAATGGATTCTCTGATAATTTACTTACACAAAAGCTCTCAAATGAGGAATGAATACAGCATGAGGTCCTTCCCCGTAAATCAAAGGACATTGCTGTCTGACGCCCCTGTAGTTCCTGAGCTCCTTTCACTGCATTCTCCAGTGATAGAGTTTCCTCATTGCCTTTTTTAGAGCTAATAATTCTTTTGAGCAGTTATGTTGTTAATTCCATATACCAACTTATCTCGCAACATGTCATTCAGGAATAGCCCAAATTCACAGTCATCTGCCAATTTTTGTAACCTGGTGAAAATTCAGTGACAGATTTCCTGGGGTCCACCTTGCTGTGTTAAAGTGGTATAGCTAGAGTATAATAGAAGGCTTCAGGTCATAGTGCCTTTTACCAATTTACAGGCCTCATGTTTACCAAAAATGGACATTTTTTCTTACTGGGGGATAATTGCTTGTTTTGCCAATTAAGGTGATCCAGAGGGAAGAGAAAAGTTGTCTTAGTTGTCGCCAATGTAATAATCTCGCTGAGGCCACTCTTCCGTCACCAACACCCTTTATTTACACAGTGAATAAAGTACTGCTTCTGTGGCTAGAGTACACAAGTCAAAACCCTGACACCGGCAATGCCTAGTCCTGGAAGAGACAGCTGGTTTTAAACTCCTGCTGCTGTATTGGGGAAGCCTCGGCTCGCTCAGTAGGGGAATTCATACTCCACAAGGTCCACAGGGAGATCTACTGGCGATCCCTCGTATCCACCATGACCATTATGACAATAAGTTTCTCTAGTTTCAATTTAACTGTGTGTTTGCTGGTAGAAGGGATTATTGCAGTTTGGACCTTGTGGGTCACAAGTCAAGCAACTTCTAGCAGGCGCCAAGCAGTTAGAGTTCAGTGAAGTCCTGGGTAGCTGAGAAGATGGCAGAAAGTTACTGATTCTGTGTCAGTCAGTTAGGGCTCAGAGAAACTCTAGGAGTCATTTGTAGCTCGGTGCAGCCAGGGCTCTGGAGTTCAAAGAAAGCAGGGCAGTGCCAGCTTAAAGAAGGTAAAGCCTGTGAAAGAGCTAGAAATGTGACGGTAGTTAGAAATAGGGATGCAGCTTTGTAAGTCCAATAGAACGTAGTCTCGGGAGGAGATTGAACCACTTAGAAAGAGCAGTCATTGAGGGAGTCCTAGTGGAAAGGTTTTTGAAGGAATTCAGAGGCTAGGTGTTTGAAAGAGATGAAATCCCTCAAAAGACAGGAATTTAACAAGCCATGTGTACTGACAGGGGCTGTTGAGAAATCCAAAGGCTCTGTCTTGGTCATATCTGCTCTTTAATATATAATGTGTTGTTTGATTATGTTTGCCTGTTAATTAAATTGTCTCAAATTAATTCTGAATGTTATGAGTATAAAATAGATGTTGTGAATTATTTTACTTTTCTGATGTGACGTCAAGTTGATTTTATTTTTTAGTTGTAACATTTTGTGGCTTCACAAATTGAGGTTTGAGTACAAAAGCAGGAAAGTAATGCTGAATCTTTATAATCTGATTACGCCACATCTACAGTACTACATTCAATTCTGGTCACCACACTTCAGGAATGATTTAAGGGGTCTTAAGTGACAGCAGAGATTTCCTAGAATAGGTTTATAGATTAGGTATTTTAACAAGGTTAGGTTGAAGAAGCTGGTGCTGTTCTTTGAGGATGGGAGATTTAATAGAGGTATACACGATTGATCAGTTTGGACAAAGTAGACAAAGAAAGATTGTTCCCGTTAACTGATGCTATTTCTAGGACTAGAAGACAGTTTCCAAGTTTTGGGCAAGAGATGCAGGGGGGATGTGGCAATTCGCTGCCTTTGACGGTGGTAGAAGCAGAAGCAATTTACGATTTTAATAATGAAATTGGGTTGGTGTTTGAGTAGAAACACAAGCAATGGGATAGAGCGAGGGAATGGATCGCCTGGATTGCTCCACGTGGAGGTGTGGTGCGTCAAGTGGCCTCTCTAATAAAGTCTGTGAATCGGCCATCCCAAACCAGAAACAAGTCTCCTGATCCAGACAACGCAAATTGCTACAAATAAATCCAGAATAAAACATCGTGAGAAATCAATGTGATTAATATATGGCCAAGGAATAAAATTAGTTTAAAGTAGTTACCACACTCCATAGCAACGGAGTAGGAGGAGTTAGAATGTCCGTTCCAGCATGCACTGCGCACTCTTTCTTCCTGCCTGAGTGAAGGAGTGGAAGATGGCGGCTATGGAAGGTCCGTTAAACGTACTCGGGCAGAGGACATCTGGAGATTCGATTCGCACTCAAAATGGTAAGAAATAGCAGCGTTACACACACAAGGAGCCAATTATTTGCGGGTGATATTGGCACAGGCAACAAGATCTGGGATCGTGAACGAGGGGTTCTCACTGTACGGAGACACGTGTCTTATCGGCAGATGCGCGTGTGGAGAATCGGAAAAAGTCGTCCTGTGCTCGGGTTGGGTCAGTCAGTTAGAATTGGGCCTGTCGATATTGTGGTGCGACACGCCCGACTCTTCAGAATGATCCAGAACCTTTCCGCTTTAACTAGCGCTCAACGGCCACCCCACCCCTTCCCCGGCCTTTAGACAAAGCCTGATCTCGTGTAAAAGCTTCTCATTTGAAGAATGTTATTTATGAACGACTTCAATTACCTGCGAAATGCCTGAATTCAACAATGGCCGAATTTAAAATGCAGGGAACGGTTCTAGAAATCTAGATGGATAATTTGTCCAACTTCTCCAGTTCTAGATTGGTAAAACGATAGCCAGTGTTCGCTGAAAAATGATTTTTTGCCATCATCGAAACCAAGAGAAATCCACACCGAGTTAATTGTCAAATGCAATGTGTTCTAGCTGCAGGATGAAACACTTATAAGGAAAATAAAAAGTTGCTTTACTTGAAAACCAGGCTGCCACAAGGCACGTACCGATTCTTTTGGCCTTGTAACATTTGAGTATTTTTAAAATAGTGTTAAGATAAAATCGGTGTTAGAGCTATTAACACAGTACCTAAAAACATATCACTTAAAAAGCTTGCTTGATGGAAGAGAGACTGAATGAGATTTGATAGATTTACATGATTATGATATTGGATGAAGTAGACAAAAAAAAAGCTGTTCCCATTAATAGATGGCACAAGGACTAGAAGACAACTTATTGCATCAATTTGTAGGAAGTTACGGTGGTATTGCTAATAATATTTCAGTAATTCAGGAGAGGTATCAGTGCAGAATTTAGACCCATGTTCAGAAAGGTTGCACAACAGGGGTTTCAGTGACTTGACATCTATTTTCTCATCAGTCACCCTATCATCTACCAGTGCAGTCTGCCCACTCTCCACAGGGACATTCAAATATGTTCCATAATATGCTGAGGGAATGAAAAATTGTACTTTGCTTTGGTCTTCATAAAGGGAGACATTTTTGATTTGATTTATTATTGTAATGTATTAGCATACACAAGAAACAATACTTTTCAGTGTATTATGCAAAGCATACTGTTCATAGAGAAGGAAACAAGAGTGCAGAATATAATGTTATGTTTATAGCTCGGGTGTAGAGAAAGATCAACATAATGCAAGATGGGTCCATTCAAAAGCCTGATGGCAACAGAAGAAGCTGTTCTTGTCAGTTGGTAGGGACCTCAGACTACTGTATCCTCCCAACAAAGAAGGTGAAAGAGTGAATTCTGGGGTGCGTGGGATCCTTTAATTATGCTAGCTGCTTTGCTGAGACAGTGGAAAGTGTAGACAAGAGTCAATGAATGGGAGGCTAGTTTGCATGATAGAACTACATTCATGACCTTTGTAGTTCCTTGCGGTCTTGGGCAGAGCAGGAGTCATACCAAGCTGTGACACACTACAGAAAGCATTCTTTCTGGTTGTATCTGTAAAAGTTGGTGAGAGTCAATAGCTGACATGCCAAATTTCCTTAGTCTTCTGGGATAATGGAGGCGTTCGTAGGTTTTCTTCACTACAGTATCGGCATGGGGGACCAGGATAGGTTATTGGTGATGTGGACATTGGATTTCAAGTTGTCTTCTAGTCCTTGTGCCATCTGTTAATGGGAACAGTTTTTTTTGTCTACTTCATCCAATATCATAATCATGTAAATCTATCAAATCTCATTCAGTCTCTCTTCCACCAAGCAAGCCTCTTAAGTGATATGTTTTTAGGTACTGTGTTAAAAGCTCTAACACCAATTTTGTCTTAACACTATTTTAAAAATACCCAAATGTTACAAAAATTTTAATGAACTTGATATGAATTATGTAGCAGAAGTTCAGAGAGAAGTAAGTTTTAGTGAGGAGCTGAAGGAAATCAGCATTAGTAGAGAAATGGTTTTGGGGAATTTGAAGGTGGATAAATCTCCAGGTCCTGGTATTCTTTGGGCCCTGGAAATTTTCCAAAATTATTTGGATTTTGATCTGGTTCCTACAGAGTAGAGGCCAGCTAATGTTAGGAATGCAGAATGTTTGGGGGGGGGGCTTATAAAAGCATATTCGAGAAGCGAAGCAGGATTGAGAAAGGACTGGTAGCCAATATAAAGGTCAATCCAAAAATAGGTAGTGAAAGGAGAGGGACAGATTAGTGAGTGAAAAGAGAATTTGCATATAGAGGATGGGAGCATGGCTGAGGTATTAATAAATAGTTGGTACCTGTGTTTACCAAAGATGTAGGTGCTATGTTGGTCATCAAGACAGATGAGGAAGATTCAAAATTCACAAAGAAGTGTCACTGAAGGTCCTCGAGGCACCAGAACCGAATAAAATTTATTCAAAGATACTGAAGGAAGTGTGAATGGAAATTGCAGGGGCGCTAGCCATAATCATCTAGTCTTTACTAGGAATAGTGAATTGAAAATGTAATGCCCTTGTTCAAAAAAGGTTGTAAAGATAGGCCCAGCAATTTCAGACCAGTCAAGTTTAATATCAGTGGTGGGCAAGCTTCAAGAAACAACTATTTGAGATATAATTAGTAACGACATGGAAGAACGTGCATTGAAAGAGACTAATGGATTTCTAAAGGGGAAATCATGTTTAACACGCTCGCGTTTTTGGGAAGGGTCGACAAGGGTAATGCTGTTGTTGCCGTATACGTGGACTTGAGACATTTGATGCAGCGCTCCACAAAACAAAACGGAGAATATCAACGTGACTATAAATGGTCAAATAATAGGAAACAGTAACTGTTAATGGATTTGTTTGGGCTGGAGGAAAGTTTGTAGTGAAGTTCCCTGGGGATTGGTAATGAGACCCTTGCCTTTTCTGATATCTATGATCTAGATATTGATGTGCAGGAGATCAAACTTAGAATCATTCTAAACTGTGGAGAAAAATGTAGAAGTTCAAAGGTTGGTAGAGTGGACATTTGGGTGGCAGATGAAGTTCAATGTGGGGTGATGCATTTTGAGGGAGAACATGGACAGATGATATAAAGTAAGGCAGCGCAGGGACATGGGTGTAATTATGCATTGATTGTTGAAGATGGAAAGAGTAATTTAATACAGCTTTATTAATAGAATAAGAAGTCTCTCAACACCAGGTTAAAGTCCAACAAGTTTATTTGGCAGCACAAGTTTTCAGAGTGCTCTTTCTTCAGGTGAGTGAGGAGTTGGATTCACAAACAGGGCATATGTAGACACAGGCTCAATTTGCAAGATAATGGTTGGAATGTGAGTCTTTATAAGTAATCAAGTCTTAAAGATACAGACGTTGCCAGTGGAGAGAGGGTTAAGCACAGGTTAAAGAGATGTGTATTGTCTCCAGCCAGGACAGTTAGTGAGATTTTGCAAGCCCAGGCAAGTCGTGGGGGTTATAGATAGTGTGACGTGATCCCAAGATCCCATACATGAGCCTTCAGGCGAACAGTGACCATGACACCACACAACCTTGCCACAGCAACCTCTCTCTACAAGATGTGCTGGATCATCGACACGGATGCCATCATCTCACGTGAGAACACAATTCACCAAGTACACGGTATGTAATCTTGCAACTCAGCCAATGTTATCTACCTGATGCGCTGCAGGAGAGGATGTCCCGAGGTATGCTACATTGGGGAGACCATGCAGACGCTATGACAGCGGATGAATGGACACTGCTCAACGATCACCAGGCAGGAATGTTCTCTTCCTGTCGGGGAGTCACGGGCATTCTGCCTCTGACCTTCGGGTAAGCGTTCTCCAAGGTGGCCTTCACGATGTATGACAGTGCAGAATTACTGAGCAGAAACTGATAGCCAAGTTCCGCACACATGACAACAGCCTCAACTGGGATCTTGGGTTCATGTCACACCATCTGTACCCGCCATGACTTGCTTGTGCTTGCAAAATCTCACTAACTGTGCTGGCTGGAGACAATATACATCTCTTTAACTTGTGCTTAACCCTCTCTCCACTCATTATCTGTACTTTTAAAACTTGATTACCTGTAAAGACTCACGTTCCAACCATTATCTGGTAAATTGAGTTTGTCTATATGTGCCGTGTTTGTGAACCCAACTCTGCACTCACCTGAAGAAAGAGCGACACTTGGAAGCTTGTGCTACCAAATAAAGCACTTTAACCTGATGTTGTGAGACATCTTATTGTGCTTATCCCAGTCCAACACCAGCATCTCCACATCATCTTTATTAATAGAGGCACAGAGTACAAGAGCAAGTAATGCTGAACTTGTGCAACACACTAATTTGACCTCAGCAGGAATATTGTGTATGGTTTTGGATACCACACTATAGAAAATACATGAGTGCACTGGAGAAAGTAGGAGAGGTTTACAAGCATGATTTCAGGGATGATAAACCTCAGTTATGAGGATAGATTGGAGAGGTTGCAACTGCTTTTGGAGAGAAGACTGAGGAGATTTGAGAGGTATTCAAAATCATGAAGGGCTGGACAAAAATGTTCTCGCTTATAAAAGAATCAAGGAAGACACATTACAGATTTAAAAGTGATTTGCAAAAGAAGCAAATGTGATGTGAGAAGAAAAACATTTTCTCAAGTGGTTCCATTCTGGAATGCTCTGCCTGGAAGTCTGTTGGAGACAGGTTCAATCGCAGCAGTGAGAAGGACATTAGATGATTATTTGAATAGAAATAATGACCGGGGAAAGGCAGGAATGTTCCATTGTCATAATACTCTTTCGGAGAGTTGGTGCCAAATGGCCTCCTGTGATTCTGAATGCGCCACTTGTAATTAAATTGGATCACTCAAGTTCTGTTAGCTTCACACTTTTTATTCCTCCTGACTATTTCTGCATTACTGTGTACAGTGAAAGTTTGAGATTGAATCATCATTCAATTTATGATTCAATTCAAATGAGGTTTTTCACCATCAGGTTTATTTGGAACCATGAACTTTTGGAGCGCTGCTCCTCCCTCACTTGAACTTTAGAGGGTCCCAGGCACTGAGGCAGCAGTGCTAACCATTGCTGCCCTGCTTCGTTCTGCCAATGTGAACAACTTCACGTTTCCCACCATTTTCTGCCCACAAAAAATACCTTTTATCCTTCTGTGACAACCTTTTTTCTTTCCTATCTTCATACCAGCAAATTTGGCAGTCATACAAACTAGAAGCAGAAGTAGGCCTTTTGAGCCTGTTCTGTCATTGATTATGATCATGGCAAATTCAATA
Source organism: Carcharhinus amblyrhynchos (assembly GCF_965287045.1). Lineage (NCBI taxonomy): Eukaryota > Metazoa > Chordata > Chondrichthyes > Carcharhiniformes > Carcharhinidae > Carcharhinus > Carcharhinus amblyrhynchos. Next base: position 30,990,492 of record NC_137335.1, on the reverse strand, counting down.
TCCTGATCCCCTTTTCCCTTCCCCTCATATCCCTTGAGCCCTGTATCCCACAAGTACATGAATTAAAAGTCCCTACTGTATTCGCTTCCACTACCTCCCCCGGCAACGAGTTCCAGGCACCCACCACTCTGTAAACAAAAATCTGCCTTGTACATCTCTATTAAAACTTGCCCCTCGCACCTTAAACCTATGCCCTCTAGTAATTGACTCTTCCACCCTGAGGAAAAAGCTTCTGACTATCCACTCTGTCCATGCCCCTCATAATCTTGCAGACTTCTACCTGGTCTCCCCTCAACCTCCAGTGAGAACAAACCAAGTTTCTCCACCTCTCCTCATAGCTAATGCCCTCCATATCAGGCAACATCCTGATAAATCTTTTCTGTACTTTTGTCCAAAGCTTCCACATCCTTCTGGTAGTGTGGTGACCAGAATTGAACACTGTATTCCGAGTGCGGTCTCACTAATGTTCTATAAAGCATCAACGTGACTTGCTAATTTTTAAACTCAATACCCTGGCCGACAAAGTCAAGCATGCCGTGTGCCTTCTTGACTACCTTTTCCACTGCATTACCACTTTCAGTGACCTGTGTATCTGTACACCCAGATCCCTTTGCCTATCAATACTTCTAAGGGTTCTGCCATTTACTGTATATTTCCTATCTATTCGACCTTACAAAATGCATTACCTCATGTTTGTCCGGATTAAATTCCATCTGCCATCTCTCCGCCCAAGTCTCTAACCAATCTATATCCTGCTTTATCCCCTGATGGTCGTCATCGTTATCCACAAATCCACCAAACTTTGTGTCGTCCACAAACTTACTAATCAATCCAGTTACATTTTCCTCCACATCATTTATATATATTACAAACAGCAAAGTTCCCTGAGGAATGCCCTCCATTCAAAAACGTACCCTTCCACTGCTACCCTCTGTCTTCTTTGACATAGCCAGTTTTGTATCCAACTTGCCAGCTCACCTCAGATCCCATGTAATTTCACTTTGCTTGCTGGTGGCAGACAAGGGCCTTACATTTTTGTAACTTTGAGAGCTTGAAGTATTGTGAGCTTCTGCACCAGTTTGCCATGAGGGACCTTGTCAAAGGCCTTACTGAAGTCCATGTAGATAACGTCTACTGCCCTACCCATATCAGTCATCTTCCTCACTTCCTTGAAAAACTTGATCAAGTTCGTGAGACACAACCTCCCCTTCACAAAACCATGTTGCCTCTCACTAATACGTCCACTTGTTTCCAAGTGGGAATTAATTCTGTCTCGAAGAATCCTTTCCAATAATTTCCCTTCCACTGATGTAAGGCTCACAGCCTGTAATTACCTGGATTATTCTTGCTACCCTTCTTAAACAAAGGAACAACATTGGCTATTCTCCAATCCTCTGGGACCTCCCCTGTAGCCAGTGAGGATACAAAGATTTCTCTCAAGGCCTTGGCAATGTCCTGTGGCATCCTCCCCACAGCTCGCCCTCTCACCCAACTTTGATTCCTCTGCAAATTTGGAGATAGTACATTTAGTTCCCCCTTCCAAACCATTATTATATAATATGAACAGTTTGGGTCATAGCACAGATCCTTACAATACCCCACTAGTCCCTGCCTGCCAATGAGAAAAAGAGCCATTTATGACAAGTTTTAACTTCCTATCCGTTAACCAGCTTTCTATCCATCCCCAAGATATTAGCTGCATCCCATGTGCTTTCATTTTTTTTGTAGTCTGCTATGTGAGACCCTGTCAAAAGCCTTCTGAAAGTCTAAATAAACCACATCCAATTTGGTCAACTCTATCATTGGCATCTTCAAAGAATTCCAATAGATTCGACAAGCATGATTTCCCTTTGTTAATCCAGGCTGACTTTATGTGATTATACTACTGCTTTCCAAATGCTGAGTTATGAAATCCTTGATAATAGACCGTAGCAACTTCCCCAGTACTGACATTAAGCTCACTGGCCTATGGTTCCTTGTTTTCTCTCTACCTCCCTTTTTGAATAGTGGGCTTACAGGCTTACATTAGCTATCCCCCAATCTAAGAACCACTCCAGAGTCCAAAGAATTTTGGAAAATAGCCACCAATGGATCCACTATTTCCAGGGCCATTTGCTTAAGTTCTCTGGGATGAAGATTATCAGGGCCTGGAGATTTATTCACCTTCAGTCCCACCAATTTCCCCAAAGCTCAAATTGTTTATAGAAGTTAGAAAAAGGTAAGACCCCAGCACTGATTCCTGTGGCATATCATGCCAACCAGAAAATTACTCATTTATCCCTACTGTTTCCTGGTTGTTAGCCAATGTGTTGCTCCCTATAATGTGACCTTTTCCACAATAACCTTTGAAGCACGGGTGGTATGGTGGCACAGTGGTTAGCACTGCTGCCTGTGTGCAGCTTGCATATTGTCCAGTCTGTGGGTTCCTTTTGGGTGTTCCAGTTTCCTCCCACAGTCCAAAGATGTGCAGGTTAGGTGGGTTGGCCATGCTGAATTGCCCTGTAGTGTTCAAAGATCTTTTGGTTCGAGGGTTTGGCTGTGGTAAATGGGGGCAGTGGGATGCTGCTGGGATGGGCCTGGTTAAGGTGCTCTTTGGGAGAGTCGTGCAGACTCGATGGACTGAATGGCCTCCTGTGCTATAGGACTTCTATGAAGGCACCTTATTAAATACCTCCTGGAAACCCAAGTACTGTACTGGTTCCCCTTTATCCACAGACCTTGTTACTATTTCAAAGAACTACAGTAAATGGGTTAAACACCCCCTCCCCCTTTTTGAATAAAGGAATAACTTGCTATTTTCCTATCTAATGGAAACTACCCTGAAACTAGAGAATTTTGGAAAATTAAAACCAGTGCCCAAACCGTCAGTAGCCACTTCTTTCAAGACCCTAGGATGAAATCCATCAGGGCTAAGGGATCTTCCAATACACAGTTCCAACAGTTTACTAAGTACCACTTCCCTGGTGATTGTAATTTTCCTGAGTTCCTCCCTTCCAATTCCTGATTTACATCTGTTTCTTCAATATTACTAGTATCCCTTTTTTTTTACTGAATTAAAACCAGTGGGTTATTGTGACTTGTGTCCCTTAGGTCAGTCATAGAGTGCAGGAAAGGCTTTTTGCCCCATCAAGTCTGCACTGCCAATAACTACCACTAAAGTTGAATTAATCCAATTTTCCAGCACTTCTCCTTGAATGTTCTGAGTGCTCATCCAAATGCTTTTTAGAGGTTATAGTTTCCAGCCTCCACTACCTCCCCAGGCAGTGCACTCCAGGTTCCCACCACCCTCTAAATGAAAATGTTTTTTCTTATATCCCCTCTGAATCTCCTCACCCATAAGGAACATAACACAAGAAATAGGAGCAGGAGTAGGCCATCTAGCCCTTTGAGCCTGCCCCGCCATTCAGTAAGATCATAGCTGATCTGTCATGTCTCAGTTCTACATTCCCGCCCTCTCCCCATAACCCTTAATCCCCTTGCCTATCAACCCGCGTCTTAAATATATTTAGTGAGGCAGCCTCCACCACTTCAACGGGCAGAGAATTCCAGCGATTCACCACCCTTTGAGTGAAGAAGTTCCTCCTCAACTCCGTTCTAAACCGCCCCCCCCTTTATCTTGAGGCTGTGCCCTCTAGTCCTACTGTCCTTTCTGAGCAGGAAGAGCCTCTCCACCTCTATCCTATCCATCCCATTCATCATCTTATGTCTCAATGAGATCTCCCCTCATTCTTCTAAACTCTAACGAGTACAAGCCCAGTTTATTCAGCCTCTCCTCGTAGTTCAACCTCCTTAACTCCGGTATCAGCCTAGTAAACCTCCTCTGCACTCCCTCCAAGGCCAAAATATCCTTGCGTAAGTGCGGCGACCAAAACTGCACACAGTACTCCAGCTGCGGCCTCACCAGTGCCCTGTACAGTTGCAGCAAGACCTCCCTACTTGTATATTCAATCCCCCTCGCTATGAAGGCCAGCATCCCATTTGCCTTCCTGCTGCACCTGCAGGCTGGGTTTTTGTGACTCATGCACAAGGACCCCCAGGTCCCTCTGCACCGTCGCATGCTGCAGTTTTTCGCCACGTAAGTAATAGTCCTTCCTACCATTATTCCTACCAAAGTGGACAACTTCACACTTGCCAACATTAAATTCCATTTGCCAGTTCCTGGCCCATTCGCCCAGCCTATCTAGATCCCTCTGCATACTTTCCACACCCTCCGCACAATTTGCCGTTCCACCAATCTTGGTGTCATCAGCAAATTTCGACACCATACACTCGGTTCCCTCCTCCAGATCATCTATATGAATGGTAAATAGCTGAGGCCCCAGCACCGACCCCTGGGGCACTCCACTAGTCACCAACCGCCAATCTGAATAGCACCCATTGACCCCCACTTTCTGCCTCCTATTTGACAGCCAATCCCCTATCCACGCTAACAGCCTACCCCCAACTCCATGCCCCCTGACCTTCTGTAATAACCTCTTGTGTGGCACCTTATCAAACGCCTTCTGAAAATCAAGAAAGACCACATCCACCGGCTCCCCTCTATCCACCGCCCTAGACACATCCTCATAGAACTCCAATAAATTGTCAGACACGACTTGCCCTTAACGAAACCATGCTGCGTCTGCTCTATCAAACAGTTCTCCTCAAGATGCCTCACTATTTTCTCCTTGATCACGGATTCTAACATTTTACCTACAACAGACGTTAAACTAACCGGCCTATAATTCCCCGCCTTTTGTCTGCCACCCTTCTTAAACAGCGGCGTAACATTAGCCGTTTTCCAATCTTCCAAGTGACGTTTGGAAAATAATCACCAAGGCATCCACTGTCACCTCCACCACTTCTTTCAGAACCCTTGGATGCATTCCATCCGGTCCTGGGGACTTGTCCACAATCAGTTCCTCCACCCTAAAACTATGCCCCCTTGTGATTGACTGCTCCTCAACCAAGGGGAACAGCTGTTTCCTAATCACCCTGTCCACACCCCTCATCTTATATATCCCAATCATGCCCCCCACCTTCTCTGGTCTAAAAGAAAACAATCCAATCCGAGCATTTCCTGTGCTCCATTCAAAGCTGTCACAGATGTTTTTAAGGATATTTGGACTAAAAGAATGCCATGACAAAGCAACAAAGTACAAGGTACTTGATCACTTCAACTAGATTTACATTGTTTATCTTAAAATGACATAACCTCTGACTTTACATTGTTGGATTTTTTGTTTCATGCAAATCATGGTGGCTTCCTTGCATCATTCTGGACTCCTTTTCATGGGCATTTGATGGAACTTGCCTTGTTTGTTTTAGAGAAACATAATATCCCATTGATTCATTGATAGCAGCATCCTGGTGCATCTCTTCTGTATCCCCTCTAGCTCTACCACATCCTCCTGATAGTGGAGTGAACAGAACTGCACGCAGTACACTATCCCCTGAATTATCATCTGTATCATTTATGTATATAACAAAGGATAAGATGCGCAGCACTGAACCTTGTGGTATGATACTGGCCTCCAGTCTCACAAAATGAATAATACAAAATGCGTGCAAGGAAGTTCAGTGCAATTGCCTGACTTGAAGAACCTGCTGATCCAGATCTTGGGTGAATCTCAGAATTCTTACAGTGCAGAAAGAGGCCATTTGGCCCATGTCTGTGCCGCTTTCCTGACGCGCATCCAACTTGGTGCTGTTTCCCCATTCTTCTGAACATTGTTTCTATTCAAGTAATCATCTGTCAACCTCTTGAAGAATGCCTTTGTTGAACCTGCCTCCTCCACACTTTCGAGCAGTCAATTCCAGACCCAAACCACTCATTGTGTGACACAGGTTATTTTGCATTGCATTTGCTTCTTTTGCAAGTCACTTTAAATCTGTGCCTTATTATTGGTCCTTTGGCAGTTCTGGTCCCCTTAATTAAGGGAAAAACATTTCATTTGAGGCAGTTCAGAGAAGGTTCACTAGGGTGATCCTCCAGTATGGGGGGGATTGTCTTTTGAGGAAAGGTTGAACCTTTAAGACTTAGATGAGGATGATCTTCTCCCTCTCAAAGGGTTGAGTCCCTTTGGAATTCCTTGCTATAGAGAACTGTGGAGGCAAAGATCTTGTGTTTATTTAAGACTGAATAAGATGGATTTTTGATCTTCAAGGCAATTAAGGGTAACAGAGGGCAGAAAAGTGAATGTGAAGAATGTCTGATCAGTCCTGATCCTATTGAATGGTGGAGTAGGCTTGAATGGACTGAACGGCCTACTTCATGTTTGCATATGGTCAAAGACCATAAGAGTTTCTCCCTATCCACCCAGCTCCCTCATAATTTTGAATATCTATCAAATCTCTCCAATCTGTACTCATAAATGAAGTTTCTCATCCCTGGGACCAATCTTGTAAACCTGTATTGCATTCACATCCTTCCTATGGTCTGCTGCCCAGAGCTATACAGTGTTCCAGCTGAGATTTAACTAGTGTCTTGTAAAAGTTTACCTTGACCTCTTTGCTCTTGTATTCTTATGCCCCTGTTAAAGTTCAGAATACTATTATTTGGCCTGCCACCTTCAATGATCTTTGCAATATGCACCCATGCCCCTCTACTCCTGCACCCCTTTAAGAATTCTACTCCTTGTTTCTCCATGTTCTTCCAATCAAAATGCATCAGTTACTCTTCTCCCTATTGAACTTCATCTGCTCTGTCCACCAATTTTATATCCAATTGAAATTATACACTGTCCTCTTCGCAGTTTACAATCCTTCCAAGTTTTGTGTCATTGCAAACCTTGAAATTGTCCCTGCACACCAAGATCCAGATGATTAATAATATCAGGGAAAGCAAGGGTCCTAATGTTTGCCAGGCATTCATACCACTGAAAAGATTCCTCCAAAAAGTATCCACTGACTGCTTTGCTTTCTATTAATTAGCCTATTTTGTGTCCATGTTGCTTCTGTCTCTTTTACTCCATGAGTAATAACTTTTCTCACTGGTCTGTTGTATGGTGCTTTCTCAAATGTTTTCTGAAAGTCCATGTACACATCAAAAATATTATCCTTATGTACCCTTTCTGTTACCACAAAACCTTTTTTTGAGCAAGATTGCAATTCTCCAGCCTTCTGGCATCTTCCCTGAGTCTGGGAAGACTAGAAGATTATGGCCAGCATCCCTGCAACTTCCATTCTCACTCCTTTCAATATCCTTGGATGCATCTCATGCAGTGTTGGTGCCTTGTCAACTTTCCATACCAACAGACTATTCAACACTTATTGTTTGCCAATTTTGATGTGTTTCTGCAGGCAGAGTTTCTGTCATCTGTTAATGTGTCCTGAATAGTACCTGCCTCTTTGATCAAAGACAAGTGCAAAGTATTCATTTAATACCTTAGCCCAGCCCCGATTATATACATTCCCTTTCAGTTCGCTAATCGGCCCTAATCCTTTTACCACCTTTTTATATGCCTATGATAGACTTTTAATACCTATTTGGCTTTGCTCATAATCCCTCTTTACTTCTGTAATGTTCTTTTAGGGCATTTTAGTAAAGTCAAGCAGCGTGGTTGGTGCAGGCTTGGAGGGCCAAAGGGCCCGTTCCTGTGCTGTAATTTTCTTCTTTTTCACCTCCGCTCTGAACCCTCTGTATTCCTCTTGGTTCTCGACCGTGTTTTCCACCTGGCAGTTGTGACAAGTGCACTTTTCCTTCCTTTCTTAATTCAATCTGTTTTCATCCAAGGCCTATTTATTTGCTTTTCCTAAGGACCATTTATTTTTTTGAAGGTAGCCCATTTTTCACCTGCAGTTGTCCTGCCAACCTTTCGTTCCTGTTTAACCGGCTCAGCTTGGTTCTTGCCCCATTGAAATCAGCTTTTTCCCCAGTTTATTATTTTTACTCTGGATTGTCTATTATTCCCTTCTACCATCCTTGTTTAAGGTACAGTAATTATTCTCTCCTAAATGTTCCCCCATTGACACCTGATCTACCTGGCCTATCTTATTTTGAACCAGGTTGTTGGACTGGACATATACTGCCGTAGAAAATTTTCCTGAACACGTTCTAGGAATTTTGGTTCCTCTCTGCCCTTTACACTACCACTGTCCCAGTCTACATTTGGATAATAAAGTCTGCCATTTTAAATACTGTAGTAGTTAGCATCTCTGCGTAATTTCCTTTCATATTTGTTCTTCTGTATCATCAGCACTCTACATAGACTACACTGAGCAATGTAATTGCACCCTTTCTGTTCCTTATCTCTAGCAAATTGATGATGTCCTTGAATTCTCATGGACATCCTGTAGCTCTAGCACTGCTACGCTCTCCTTAACAAGTGCCACTATCTCATCTCTTTATTTATCTTTTCTGAACACCTACTCAGGAATGTTAACACCCAATCCTGTCCTTCCTTGAGCCAGGTTTCTGTTATCTCTGCAGCAACATATTTCCACAATGCAATCTGTGCCTGTACCTCCCCAATCTTATTTGCTGTACTTTATGATTCACATAACACGTGCAATAACCCTGATTTAGACATCATTACTTTCTTGATATAATCACTGAAGATCTACTCTTTTTCATAAAAATTATAAAGAACTAGGAGCAGGAGTAAGCCATTTATCCCCTTGAAGCTGCTCTACTATTAACACCGTCATAGATGATTACTGACTTCCTCATATATGATATTTTCTTCTGCATTTTAAATATTTGAGGTCAATTTGATTGTTTCATGGAGACATTGTAGTCCTTGTAATTTTGTACACATTCACTCTTTGCATTCTTAGTTTAATTTTTGATTTGTTTAAATTGAGATTAATTTCCAGCCAGTTGTGTTGAAATCTGTAAAGTACTTGGTGTAAATAATAAATTGAACACTTGATTGACACTGCTTGACATATGTTGGTTTCTCAGTAGTTCTGATAACAGGTCATCAACTTGAACATAAGAAATAGGAGCAGGAGTAGGCCACCTAGCCCCTCGAGCCTGCCCCGCCATTCAATAAGATCATGGCTACCAAATAGTGGTTCAGTTCTGCTTACTCGCCTGCTCCCCATAACCCTTAATTCGTTTATTAAAAGCTATCTACTGTAACTTAAACACATTTAACGAGGTAGCCTCCACTGCTTCAATGGGCAGAGAATTCCAAAAATTCACTACCCTCTGGGAGAAGAAGTTCCTCCTCAACTCTGTTCTAAATTGGCTCCCCCTTATTTTGAGGCTGTGCCGTCTAGTTCTTGTTTCCATTCTAAGTGGAAGTAATTTCTCTGCCCTGTCTAGCACCTTCATTATCTTATGTCTCTATAAGATCTCCCCTCAGCCTTCTAAACTCCAGCGAGTACAGGCCCAAACGAAATTGAAACATTATGTTGGCTTCTTTATTCACAGGCACTGCCCAATCTGTTGTATTTACATGATTTTATTTTAATTTAAATTCCCAGTAGTCTGATGGGCAACTTCAGTGTGACATTCATCAGTGCTTCCCACACTGTCATCCCATCTTAATGCTTGGAAATTGATGCGATCAGAGTGGGGCCTAATGGTTTTGTCCACAATAGTTTCAAGCACTCTTGAGATTTTAGAGCTAGAAATTGTGCACTTGTGTAATAAAACTTCAGTGCCAATGCCAGGACTGACCCACCATTTGTTGGTGCATATTCTGACTGCCTTCTGCATTAGGAGTGCATCCAAGGAGGCCCCCAATTAACCAGTTGGAATGCTGCACTGGAAGGCCAATTAGAATAACTATTGAGGACAGTAAGTCGTGGGGGGAGTGGGTGGATACTATTTTGGGCAGGGTCTGCACTCTAAGTCATTGCTGCCTTGGAGCTTGCAACCCCAAATGATGGGCCCACTAAGCTTTAGGAATCCCCATTGTACATCTTTGTGCACTATTATTCCCTTAAAGGATTTTGTGCTGTGTGAAGTATGAGTAAACGTGTCACATTCTGAGAGGGTGCCAAGGCACTTTACAAGAGCAGTACCAAGGACTTTTTCAATGATCTTGAGGATCTGAGTTGAAGAGTTGAGCTATAGTGCTGAAATATTGTGCTCCGGAACTTGCTATGCCTCCAGCAGCCTGGATTTTCCAAATGGAAAATCATTCCAGGTCCTATCCACAAGAAGTAAAACAGATCCAATTACTGCCCCAACGGTATTCCCTGAATTAGAACTAAGAACAAAAAAGGACAGCACAGAAACTGGCCATTCGGCCCTCAACCTGGGCCGATCATGATGCCCTAACTAAACCAAAAAAAACCTTCTGCCGTTATGGACCATACGAGCAAAGTAATGGTAGGTGTCATCAACAGTGCTGACAAAGGGCATTTACTCACCAGTGGTGCTTAGTTTGAATTTTGCCAGGATCACTTGGCTTCAGACCTCTCTACAGTTCTTTATAACTCCAGAATTATTTAATTGATTAAAATGATGTGTGTTTTCTGCCATGGAGGGATTTGAACTCTCATCTCCTATTAGCCCTGGTTCTAGGTGACTTGTAATATTACCGTTACCACTTGCTGTTCCACCGTACCAAATTACTTGTCATACAATTCCAAAGATAATTTGCCTTTTTATACCTGTGTATTTGTTCTTTTTTCCAGTGATGGCAGCAGCCTCCATTGCTAACATTGTGAAAAGCTCCTTGGGACCAGTTGGTCTGGATAAAATGTTGGTGGATGATATTGGTGTAAGTAAAATTTATCACTCTCGATTCTTGTCACCAAAGTTTTCTTCTACTGGAATGTTAATATGCTGTTCCTTGGGTATCGGGTACCCTTTGTTTTTGTCCATTGTATGGATTAAAGTGAATTTGAGCAAGGTAATGCACCGATTCAGCTAAAGAACAGATCTGGTCTAATACAGATATAGCACAGAAACATGCCCTTTGAACCAGCATATCTATGCTGACCATCAAATACCAATCTACATTAACCCCATTTACTGGCAATTGATCCATAGCGTGCTATGATGGGGTGATTGAAGTGCTTGTCTAGGCGCTGCTTACATGTTGAGAGTACTTGCCTCCACCACCCTCTTAGGTAGCACTTCCAATATACCCACAACCCTCTGGGTGAAACCATTTTTCCTCTGATCCCCTCCAAACCACTTCCTTGCCTTGAACCTATACTCTCTGGCCTTGGACACCTGTCATGAAGAAGAAATTCATTATGATCTACCCAATCTATGCTCCTCATTATTTTGTATACCTCTCAGATCCTTCTCTGCTTCAGCAAACACAAACCCAGTTTATCCAGTCTCTCCTCATAGCTGAAACTTTCCATCTCAGACAACATCCTGATGAATTGCCTCTGTACCCTCTCCATGCAGGCATGTCCTTCCAGCAATGTACTGATCAGAACTGCACACTTTATTCAATTTCTGGTCTAACCAATGCTATATAAAGTTGTACCAAGACCTCCTTGCTCCTATATTCTAGTATTGACTAATGAGCCGGTATTCTGTATGCCTTCTTCACCACCCTACCTATCTGTGCTGTCACCCTCAGGATTCCTTTGTTCCTCAATACTCCCTAGGGACCTACCGTTCATCGTGTATTTCCTTCACTTATTAGATTTCCCAGTATATATCACTTCACTTATCAGGATCAAATTCCATCTGCCACTGCTCTGTTAAATTTACCAGCTGATCAATATCAGTCTGTAGCCTAAGACTGTCTTCACAGTAAACACCAGTTTTCATGTCATTTGCAAACTTGCTAATTATACCTTCTACATTCACATCCAAGTTGTTAATGTATATAACGAATAGCAAGGCTCCCAGCACTGATTCAAATGGCACCCTGCTGGTCACAAGCTTCCAATCACAAAACCAATCTCCATTCTCTGCAAGCCAATTTTGGATCCAATTTAAGAGAATCCCCACAACACACAAGGGGCCATTAGACCTGCACCCAGACCCTATCCCCTTTCCTCGCGTATTTGCCCTGCCAATCTCCCGACACTTAAAACAATATGACTCTAAAGGATATGGCAAAATAAAATAAATATCTTAAATGCAACTCTATCCTAAATTATACATATTTCTGGTTTTATGCAGGATGTCACAATTACGAACGATGGAGCAACAATTCTAAAGCTGCTTGAAGTGGAACATCCAGCTGCCAAGGTGTTGTGTGAGTTAGCTGATCTTCAGGACAAGGAAGTAGGGGATGGTACAACATCAGTTGTAAGTAAATTTGTATTAACTGGCCTTTTTGTTTAAAGAAAGCTTACCGCTACTGTGAATTAACCTAAATAATTTTAAGCATAAATGTATGTTAATCATGTGACTAACTCTTCATTGACCAACAGAATCTTCCATCAATAACCTGTGTTGTGAAGTGCTATGGGTTGAGACCACAGTATTATCACTGCCTGTTGACTATAATTAACTCAGTAAATATACAGCAGATGGGGGTTAGGAGGAAGGACTGGGTGAGTGGGATCAATAAAAATGTAATAGGAAGAAGGATGGGGTGGGTGGGAAGGGTAATATTTTGAGATCCAAAGAGTTGGTACTCGAACAGTTGGGTTATACTAAAGTTATTTTCCTGTGTCCCGTTGGTCTCAAGTTAACAATATGCTTCATTAGTCATAAGCACTGTATTTTAGATACAGATCAATTATTTTTTCTGTTTAAAAATGGAAATGTTGATAGTCATTTTAAATTAAGCAATGTAATTGTATTGGAAGATTGGAATTAGTGCATTAAAAATTGGATTTTCAGAACTTAAAATGTGACTTTGCATAATTTATCATTCAATTAATTTAAATCAGTTGTTCAATTGATGGTTGTCTATTTTTAGTTTGCCTTTGGTTTCTCATTGACTTACAACGCTAGATCGAACAAACACATCTGCCAGTTGCGAAAGTGAACATGGGATGGGAGAACGATTAATACTTTTAACAAATCGGGTGCCTTTGTTTTTAATATAGGTTATTATTGCTGCTGAATTACTAAAGGGCGCGGATGAATTGGTGAAACAGAAAATTCATCCAACCTCCATTATTGGTGGTTATCGTCTTGCCTGCAAGTAAGTTGTGATGAAATATACAATAGGTCAGGTAGATACAATTAATACAATCACTTGAGACTTGTACAGATGTGTTGCAGATTTTAATTTGCACTAATCTCTCTGGCATGAGATACTGGTTGCCTTTTGTGAGAAGTTGAAATTTGTTTGATAGTTAAGATTGGTTGAAATTTATCAGTGCAATTGTAACATTTTATCAAAAATCAATGGTAAAGAAGCCAATACAGTAATGCAAGACATAATTACAGGTGACAAAAGGTAAATTGGAGTCGTGACTAGATGATACCAAGTTTGGAACAAACATTTAATTTAGTATGGTATAAATGACCTTTTTAATATGTCTGCACATCATATTGTGTACTTAAAACATTTTAATGAGCTTGGGTTTTAAAATAAACTTGATTTGAATTTGACAATAACTTTTGACAAGCATTGGGGAATTGATGTTTTACATTTGATGGAGATATTTAGTTTGGAGTTATGCAAGATCAGATAAACTACTCTTACATAGGTAGCTTTTTCCTTGTGCCATGTGGAAAATGTTGAAGGATAGTTTGGGGCTATTAATTTTCACGAGCATACTATGTATGTCCCTCTCCTTGTCAGAAATTAAGAACATAACACAAGAACATAAGAAGTAGGAGCAGGAGTAGGCCATGTAGCCCTTCGAGCCTGCCCACTATTCAATAAGATCATGGCTGATCTGAAATGGCTCAGTTCCACTTCCCCGTTTTCTCCCCATAACCCTTAATTCCCTTGCCTACCAAAAACCTATGTACCTGTGTCTTATATATATTTAGCGAGGTAGCCTCCACCACTTCAACGGGCAGAGAATCCCAGAGATTCAGCACCTCTGAGTGAAGAAGTTCCTCCTCAACTCTGTTCTAAACTGCGCCCCCCCCCGCCCCCGCGCGCGCGCAATATCTTGAGGCTGTGCCCTCTAGTCCTGTTGTCCTTTCTGAGCGGGAAGAATCTCTACCTCTACCCTATCCATCCCTTAAGTCTCTATAAGGTCCCCCCCCCCCCATCCTTCTATACTCCAACAAGTACAGACCCAGTCTATTTAGTCTCTCCTTATAGTCCAACCCCCTCATCTCCGGTATCAGCCTACTGAACCTCCTCTGCACTCCCTCCAAGGCCAAAATATCCTTGCGCAAGTGTGGCGACCAAAACTGCACACAGTACTCCAGCTGCGGCCTTACCAGTGCCCTGTACAGTTGCAGCAACACCTTCCTGCTTTTATATTCTATCCCCTCACTATAGAAGCCAGCATCCCATTTGCTGCCTTGATCACCTGCTGCACCTGCAGAGTGGGTTTTTGCGACTCATGCACAAGGACCCCCAGGTCCCTCTGCACCGTAGCATGCTGCAGCTTTTCGCCCTTTAAATAGTAATCCCTCCTACTATTATTCCTGCCAAAGTGGATAACCTCACACTTGCTAACATTGTACTCCATCTGCCAGGTCATCGCCCATTCGCTCGGCCTATCTAGATCCCCCTGCAGACTTTCCACACCCGCCGCACAAATTGCTTTTCCACTTATCTTTGTGTCATCAGCAAATTTCGTCACCCTACACTCAGCCCCCTCCTCCAGATCATCTATATAAATGGTAAATAGCTGAGGCCCCAGCACCGATCCCTGCGGCACTCCACTAGTTACCAACCGCTAATCAGAATAGCACCCATTGATACCAACTCTGTGCTTCCTGTTAGACAACCAATCCTCTATCCACGCTAACACATTACCCCCAACTCCATGCCCCCTAACCTTCTGAAATTGTTGGGACTGAACTGTAATTACTCAAGTAACGTCAATGTGAATGCAATTACCTACCTTCTATTTGCTACTATAACATTTTGTATTGGATGAACACAACTGTTCCAATTAGTGAGAGTCTTAGACCTCATGTATTTTAAAAGAATGGTGAAATGTTAGTATAGTTTCAGTCTTAATGCTTTATTTTAAAAACATGCATACCTAAGTTCTTATCCAGTTAAAACCGTTCCCTAGATATTACTTCCTTATCTATTTGGAATATTGTGAGCAGTTTTGGGCCCCATACCTAAGGAAGGATATGCTAGCCTTGGAAGGGGGGTCCAGAGGAGGTTCACAAGAATGATCTCAGGAATGAAAGGTTTGTCATATGAGGAGCGGTTTAGGAATTGTGTTCAGTGTAGTTTAGGTGGATGAGGAGGGATCTTACTGAAATTTGCAGAATACAGAGAGGTCTAGAGTGGACATGGAGAGAATGTTTCCACTAGTGGGAGAGATGAGAACTCGAGGACATAACCTTAGAGTGAAGGGAGGCTCCTTTAAAACTGCGATAAGGAAGAATTTCTTCAGCCAGAGGGTGATGAATCTGTGGAATTCATTGCCACTGAGGGCTGTGGAGGCCAGGTCATTGAATGTCTTTAAGACAGACATAAGTTATCGATCAATAAGGGGATTAAGGGTCAAGGGAGAAGATAGGAGAATGGGGATGAGAATCATATCAGCCATGATTGAATAGTGGAGCAGAGTCTGGGCCAAATGGCCTAATTTTGTTTCTATATCTTGTGGTGTTGTGGTTAGATTTGATAAATGGTTAATCTTTCTAAGAACCCACATCGTTTGACTAGCCTGACTCTCCTCTTGACTTGCTAGTTATTGCTTGTGGGGAGAAAAACTTTGTCATAATAATGTGCTGAATTTGTTTCTGTACAAAATAAAATGACTGCACATCAGTTGTTTTTTACTTATTCTTTCCTGGAATTGGAAGTTGCTGACTTGACCAGCATTTATTGCCCTTGAGAGAGTGGTGCTGAGGATGGATGTTTTACAGTGTTGTTGACGTACCCTTCATTGTGCTCTCCTCCTAACAGTTAAGCACTGATTTATTGTCTTTGAGAATTGTTCATTGTAAGCTGGGGGTGTGCAGAATATGCATTCTGTGGGAAATTTGATTAGGTGAGTTTGCTTTAATTATTCTAATAACATGAAGAGGAGAATGGCTTTTTTTATGATGGCCTAATGTTGAAGATTATATTATGTTGCTGTTGAATTGATAACACTAAAGCATCTAGAATTGTTTGCATTTATACTTGAGAATGTTCAACGTGATTAGGAATGAAAAGTTGTTATTTAAAATTTGGTAATTTTTTAAAATGTTTTATTAACAGGGAGGCAGTCCGTTACATCCAGGAGAACCTGACCATTAATATGGATGAACTAGGCAGAGAATGTCTTGTCAATGCTGCCAAAACTTCTATGTCGTCAAAAATAATTGGAGTGTATCTTTCTAACAAAACTGGCTTGAGCGTTCTATATGTTTCTTTCCTAAATTCTTTGCTGTAGGTTTCCTTCTAACTGAGATTAATATTGTTCAACATTGTGACTCTTTTGTTCTTCACTCCAGTGAGCATTCCAAATATGTTCATCTATGAAGGGGCATTTTCACCAGTGCAAGAAGTTGAGCTATATTTTTAACATTGCCAAGATGTTGATGCTCTAATGAGTATCAGTTGAGAGTGTCTAACAACTTGTTTAGAATTCTCCAGTTAGCTTGATATGTAATATTATTTCGGTGAGATGAGCCCATTTCTGTTACGAAGTATGGTTGGTCTTGTGAGCACTGATTAATTTGTTGTTGTTCTGTTTCCACTTGTCTCAAAATGATAGCATTATTTCTTGTGTAATGTTAACCAAGAAATTTGATTTTGATGTAGATTATTCAACCCAGCTTAGTTATGTAGATCACAGTTTTGTTTCTTTGTGGTGTTAGGGACCAAATCAGAAACTCGAGTATACTATGAAATTGGTTTGGAACCCAGCTCATTTTAATTTTCAGTATTCGTGAGCGTAAGATATTTCACGATTCAGTTGATCCACTAGGAAGCTTTTAAATATTATTTAACACAATTAAAATATTACAGAATTAACACAACCTTTATTAATTGAAATACTTAAACATTATCAGGTATAATTTAACTGCTAGCTATCTCTCGTTCCAATTTAAGCAGTGTCCCTACAGGCGTAAACCCCTCTTCAAAATCAGTTAGCGAAAACACAAGGCTTATGTGGGGTCCTATGCTAATTGTCTTTTTATCAGTTCTCAACTGAGACACCTGCCTTCTGACTTCCAGACAGCAACATCCAGAAAAAACATCCATCTTCAAACAGCAGAACTTCAGAGAAAGAGACTTTTTTTTTGGCAGGTCCCAAATGCCAACCTCCAAAGAGAGAGTCAGAGTTGCTGCACTGTAAAGATTCAAATCAGCATCTGGGTGCTTGTTTCTCTCTCTGACCATAGCTCCACCCAATCAAATAGTTTCTGTATCAACCAACTTAATCAAATCACAATCAAACCCCAGGGAATATACTAAAATAACAAAACTGCACTAGCACTTTTAAAACACTCATGGAATCCCTCCAGTGCAGAAGGACGCTATTTGGTCCATTGAGTCAGCACCAGCTCTGCGACAGAATATCTTTACCTAGGCCCACTCTGCCCTATACCTGTGACCCCACACATTTATCCCACTAACCCAACATCTTTGATCAAGAGGCAACTTAGCATGGCCAATCCACCTAACCTGCACATCTTTGGACTGTGGGAGGGAACCAAAGCACTGAGAAAATCCATGCAGACACAGGAAGAAAATGCAACTCCATGCAGACAGTCACTCAAGTTTGGAATGGAACCTGGGTCTTTGGCTCTGTGAGGCAGCTGTGCTAGACCAAAATGTCACCTGATATTTGGGATCAGTTATGCTTCTGAATTAACAACATGTGGGCTGCTGATTATAGACAAAGTGGCACCTGTGAATAGAATTTCTAAACAAGAAACATGACAGAAATGTATTTCTAATACAGTATTGTCACAGGGTTTGAATTGTGTAAATGAGTGGAAATTATCCACTGGCATTCCATGCTTGCTTTATGTACGTATTGATTCTGCACCAAGTCAGCACACTGTATACCACAGTACTTTCTGTTTAATGTAGCACCTTGCAACTGAGTGGAATTGATTTTTTTTTTATAAATATGCTTTATTTATGTAACCCTTGATCTAATTTTAAACTGAAACAATGCTTTTGAACCTTGACTTGAGTCACAGTGATGCAGACTTCTTTGCCAACATGGTGGTAGATGCTGCTCATGCAGTAAAATTCACAGATGCCAAGGGTCAGGCTCGCTATCCAATCAAGGCTATAAATTTGCTAAAGGCACATGGGCGGAGCCAGAGAGAGAGCCTTTTAGTAAATGGGTATGCGCTTAATTGTACTGTTGGTTCACAAGGTAAATATCAACATTGTATATGTTCTACATGGTTGAATATATAGAATCCTTACAGTATAGAAGGAGGCCATTCAGTCCACCTGGAGCAACTCTCCGAAAGAACATCTCATCCAAGCCCACCCTATACCTGTTGCCCCATGGATATACCATGGTTAATCCACTTAATTTTGTGCATTTTTGGACACTCGGAGGCAATCTGCACATCCTTGAACTGTGGGAGGAATTCAAAACACCTGGAGGATCACCTGAGAATGTGCAAACTGCACACGTCACCCAAGGCCAGAATTGAACCCAGTTCCCTGGCGCTGTGAGGCAATAGTGTGAGCCACTGCTGCCTGTTATAATACCACTGGAGTGCTTTCAGCAGAATGACACCACAGTGCAAACCTGATAGTTGAAGTGGGCAGGATTTATTCCTCCGCAAATAGCAAAATGAGCAATGTCTTGATTTCCTCAGCACAGAGTCTCTGCAGATTGCAGCAGGCAGGATTCGGCTGGTTTACTTGACAAACGTGCAGAAGTGCCGTCTTTATCACATGGAGGATTGTTGCTTACTAATTGTGTGTAAAATAAATTCCATTCGCTTACGCAGTGACCTCTAGGTTTGATCTGATAGGGAATTTATCACTGTTCTGGCTAAGAATATGGTGTCACAAATAGTGATGCACGATATGCTGCTAGACAGGAGCTCACTAAAGTTAATGTAAGCAAGAAGTAGTAGAAAAATTAATGCCACTAAACAAACTTTGACAATGTGATCATCCCAGGTTTTCATCCCAGGATTTTAACCATAATAGTTGAGAAAATTGCTGATACTTTCACCACAATCTTCCCAGTCCTCCTTGATTCAGGAATTGGCCTTTTATATTAGAAAATTGTACATTTAAATAAGTAAGAGTGCAGAAGTGTGAAGTTATGATCTCCTGGGGGGTCTTTTCTGGAAAAGTTGACAAATTTAGAATTAAACAGATAAAATTTCTCTAAAAATTCAAAGCTGATTACTGGATGGCCGAACATTTGGGGCCCATGTATAATAAATTTTGATTTATTTGAAGTAAGATTTAAGGGTTCACTTGTTTGCAATATCCTCCATCACACCAGGTTGTCGAGGCTTAACCACATGGCAAGAAGGAACATTTTTAAAGAGTGAATTCAGAAAGTTAACTATTAAAAGAGTAACATATCAGAAAGATAAAAAGCAAAGTGTCCATTAACAGTAAAGGGAAATAAGTTTAACAATTGAACAGACTTCCAACTACCTTCTCAGACTAGGATATGAAGTAAAGGCTCCAAAAACATGGATACCAAATTAAAACAACAATGCCATCCCCTCCTCCCTTCAAAACACCCCTCTCTACCAAAATGGCTTCTCATTGAAAGAGGCATTTGGACCTGAGCTGGCAACAAACCCTGTAACCCCACATATTACGCAAACACTAAGGCCAATCAATCTAACCTCCATATTTGGAATGAGAGGAAACCCACATAGACAGGGATAGAACTTACAAACTCCACATACAAACCTGAGGCTGAAATTGAACCTGGCTTCCTGGCACTGTGAGCCAGCGGCACTGTGAGCCAGCAGTCCTGCTGTGCCAGCATACTGTCCAGGACCCCTTTTTATACTGTAAAAATGTTAGAAGCCCGCATCTGTCAATTGTTGGAAAATAATCAATTGGTCTATAACTTGTCAAGAACAAAATAAAAATTAACCCATTGTTTTTAGTTAATTATGCACGTTGTTTCAGCTTTGAGACAATGCTTTCCCTCAGGCTAACTCAGGTCAAGAGATGTAGTTTAAGTGTTGACCAATAATCCTGAATTAATTTCTACAGTCAAGGTTACACAAGTAACTAACATGTTCATTTTTTTTATGTCTGACTGCGAATGACATGTCATCCAATTCTCATTGCATTTTAAGATGCTGTAATAATCAAATATTAATGAGTTTATAATTGTGTTCCAGATTACATCACCAGTCTTTCTTGGAAAGAGTTTAGTGTAGATTCATCATTAGACTGCATGAATTAGATTAGGAAATACTAAGCTTTTGTTCCCTGGAATGTAGAATGTGAAGCTACAGGGAAAGGTGATGATATGATTTGGGATTTGTTAAAAGGAATTAATACAGTCAGTAAACATAGAACAGTATAGCACAGGAACAGGTCCTTTGGTCCATATAGATAAAGCTTTTCTACTAGTCCAGGATCTAGAACAAGCAGAAAAGTAACCATAAAATTAGTCAGGCCATTCAAATGAGACATAGAAAATTCATTGTCATTGCTGACCATTCAGTCTAATTGTAGATAACTACAACATAGAAAGAAAGCAAAACATTAACAAATTTTATAATTAATGCACATTTTTGTCCCAGGATTGTAAATTGAAATAAATGACCTTATATAATAATATTAGCTTGTAGTCTGAAGGCAATTGGTGATCTGATTGCACAGATACTGGCAACCCAAATGCCTATTCTTTCCTTGTGTGTTCAGTCTGTTGCCTTTGCCAGGCTGATCAACTGCAAAGTGTTGAACATCATTGCCAAGCTCAATCCTCTAATCAATTAAGTTTGACCCTAGATACTGCCCTAGCTAGGACAGGGTAAGAGAACAACAAAGAACAAAATCAGCCTGGGAAACAGGCCCTTCGGCCCACAGAGTAACAATTGCATTTGAATCTGACCTAGTCTGTCAGCTTGAGTACCTGTGCGGTACTTCTCTATCACTGAAATCATTGAGGAAGCTTATGCACGTTTTATTTATAACTTGAAAGGTTAACGTTGTGGTACGCTTGCAATAGTTAAACTTGAGATCTGATGTGTTGGCTTTTTCTCCCATCGTAATTCATTTCCAATATCCATGTTTTGAATTAATGTAATTTAATTTTATTTCCATTCAGTTGAGATTAATTGAAATATTTTTTGTTTCTAGGAATGACAAAAAGAATAATTAATGCTAAGATTGCATGTTTGGACTTCAGTCTGCAGAAGACAAAAATGAAGTTGGGTATCCAAGTTGTTATCTCTGACCCAGAAAAGTTGGACCAAATTAGACAAAGGTATGATGGGATTGAAGCTGGGAATGGGAAAGGATGCTCTTTTCTTTTAATCATTTGTTATTCTGGTGAATACTGAGGCACTTAATCCTTAAATTGAAAAAATATTTTTGTTTATCCTGAAATTACAGTTGAGAGTTTTTAAAGAATTTTATTGTATTTTGAGTTTGGGGATCTCTCTCCCCCTCCCTGAACCTATTGTCCATGAGACCCACTACATGCTTCCATGGCATTATTCCTACAAAATTGCTGGCCACAAAACTTTGCTGCTGATGTTCGTGGTTTCTGCACTTCACATACTTCCCCAGCTCCCTGTCAAATCTTCCAAAACAATCCCCACTACAGAAAAAACACTTTGGCCACCTCCTGTGGTTGCAAGCTACTGCTCTATTTCCCTTTCCTGTTAAGTGCTTGGAACATTATCATCATCAGAATCAATGTCCATTTTTCATGCAGTTATGCTTGAACCCTCAATTACCCCTTCTACCTCACATAGGAGGATTTAAACTAGTTTGGCCGCGGGTGGGAACCAAAGCAAAGGTGAATTAACTGAAGGGGAACCAGAGAGTAGGGCCAGTAAGGCTCTGAGAAAGAACAGGCAGGGTGTGGTTGCTAATCAGAGGGTCTAGTAGACTGAAGTGCGTTTGCTTCAATGTGAGAAGCATAACAGGTAAGGCAGATGAATTTAGAGCTTGGATTAGTACTTGGAATTATGATACTATTACAGAAACTAGCGTTTATTAACAGAGTTTGAGTTTGAGTCGTGGAGTTATGTTGCAACTATACTGGACGTTGGTGAGACCACATTTGGAATATTGTGTTCAATTCTGGTCACCTCACTATAAGAACGATGTGGAAGCATTGGAGAGAGTGCAGAGGAGATTTGCCAGGATGCTGCCTGGTTTGGAGGGTAGGTCTTATGAGGAAAGGTTGAGGGAGCTGAGGCTTTTCTCTTGAGTGGAGGAGGATAAGAGGTGACTTAATAGACACTTATAAGATGATGAGGGGGATAGATAGAGAGAACGTGCAGAGACTATTTCCTCGGATGGATGTAGCTGTTACTAGGGGGACATAACAGTAAGGTTCATGGGAGATATAGGAGGGTTGTCCAAGGTAGACTCTTCATTCAGAGAGTGGTTGGGGTTTGGGACACACTGCCTGCTTTGATAGTGGAGTTGGACACTTTAAGAACTTTCAAGTGGTTATTGGATAAGTACATGGAGCACACCAGAATGATAGGGAATGGAATAGCTTGACCTTGGGATCGGACATAGCTCAGCACAACATTGAGGGCCAAAGGGCCTGTACTGTGCTGTACTGTTCTATGTTCCAGACTTGGTTATGGGAAGGACTGGATTGGCAGCTTAACATTTCAGGCGAGATGGAAGGGCATGTAAAAGGAGTGGGGGAGTTGCTTACTGATTAAGGAGAATATCACAGCTGTACTGTGGGAGGACATCTCGGAGGGCTCATACAGTGAGGCATTGAGTAGAGCTCAGGAATAGGAAGAGTGTAGTCGCAATGTTGAGGTTTTACTATAGGCCACCCAACAGCCAATGGGAGATAGAGGAGCAGATTTGTAGGCAGATCTTGGCAAGATGTAAAAGTAACAGGGTTATTGTGGTGGGAGATTTTAACTTCCCCTATATTGATTGGGACTTACTTAGTGCTAGGGGCATGAATGGGCAGAGTTCGTAAGGAGCAACCAGGAGGGCCTCTTGAAGCCGTATGTAGATAGTCCAATGATGGAAGGAGCCGTACTGGATCTGGTATTGGGGAATGAGCCTGGCCAGGTGGTCGACATTTCAGTAGAGGAACAGTTCTGGAACAGTGACCATTGTTCAGTAACCTTTAAGGTACTGATGGATAAAGATAAATGTAGTCCTTAAGGTGCTAAATTGAGGGAAAGCTAATTACAACAATATTAGGCAGGAACTGAAGTATGTAGATTGGGGGCAGATGTTTGAGGGAAATCAACATCTGACGCGTGAGAGGCTTTCAAGTGTAAGTTGATAAGAATTTAGGACCTGCACATTCCTGTAAGGATGAAGGATAAGTATGGCAAGTTTAAGGAACCTTGGGTGTACTGCAAGGATCTGTTTTGGGGCCACTGCTGTTTGTCATTTTTTTATAAATAACCTGGATGAGGGTGTAGAAGGATGGGTTAGTAAATTTGCAGATGACACTGAAGTTGGTGGAGTTGTAGACAGTGCGGAAGGACATTGCAGGTTACAGAGGAACATAGATAAGCTGCAGAGCTGGGCTGAGAGGTGGCAAATGGAGTTTAATGCAGAAAAGTGAAATGATTCACTTTGGAAGGAGTGACAGGAATACAGAGTACTGGGCAAATGGTAAGTTACTTGGTAGTGTGGTTGAGCAGAGAGATCTTGGTGTCCATGTGCATAGATCCCTGAAAGTTGGCACCCAGGTTGATAGGGTTATTAAGAAGGCGTATGGTGTGTTAGCTTTTATTGATGGAGGGATTGAGTTTAGGAGCCATGAGGTCATGTTGCAGCTGTACAAAACTCTGATTTGGCTGCACTTGGAGCCCTGCGTACAGTTCTGGTCGCCACATTATAGGAAGGATGTGGAAGCATTGGAAAGGGTGCAGAGGAGATTTACCAGGATGTTGTCTGGTATGGTATGAGGAAAGGCTGAGGGACTTGAGGCTGTTTTCATCAGAGAAGAAGGCTAACAGGTAACTTATTAAAGGCATATAAGACGATCAGAGGATTAGATAGGGTGGACAGTGAGAGCCTTTTTCCTCGGAGATGGCTAGCATGAGGGGACATAGCTTTAAATTGAGGGGTAATAGATGTAGGACAGATGTCAGAGGTAGGTTCTTTACTCAGAGTAGTAAGAGCGTAGAATACCCTGCCTGCAACAGTAGTGGATTCGCCAACATTAAGGGCATTTAAATGGCTATTGGATAAACATATGGATGATATTGGAATAATGTAGGTTAGATGGGCTGTGGATTGGTTTCACAGGTCAGTGCAACATCAAGGGCCAGAGGACCCTGTAATGTTCTGTGCTCTATAATGAGAAACATTGAGTCTGGTTGAAGAGAAAAAGAAGCATTTCCAAGTGTGGAATACAAGGAAGTAGAAAGAAATTTAAGCAAGAAGTGAGGAGGGCTAAAAGGGGTCACAAAGTCATTGGCCAGCAGGATTAAGGAAAATCCCAAGACATATACATAAAGAGCAAAGGACATCTAAGGAGAAGGTTGGCCACTTAAAGGGAGGGAATCTGCATGGAACCAGAGGAAGTAGGCGAGGTATTAAATGAGTACTTTGTGTCAGTATTCACGAAAGAGAAGGACTTGGTTGATGACGAATCTGGGGAAGGGCGTGCAGATAATTGTCATGTTGAAATCAAAGTGAAGGGCGTATTGGGGTTCTTACGAAACATTAAGGTAGACAAGCCCATGGGATATATTGCAGAATACTGAGTGAGGCAAGGGAGGAAATTTCTGGGGCTCAGAGAAATCTTTGTATCCTCACTGGCAACAGGGGAGGACCCAGAGGATTGGAGAATAGACAGTGTTGTTCCTTTTCTTTTAAGAAGGGTAGCAAAAATAATCCAGGTAATTACAAACTGATAAGCCTTACGTCAGTGATGGGGAAATTATTGGAGAGGATTCTTTGGGGCAGGATTTACTCCCACTTGGAAATAAATGGACGAATAAGTGAGAGGCAACGTGGTTTTGTGACAGGGAGGTCATGTCTCACTAACTTGATTTGAGATTTTCCAGGAAATTATGAAAATGATTGAGGGTAGGGCAGAGAATGTGTCTACATGGACTTCAGTAAGGCCTTTGATAAGATCCCTCATGGCACACTGATACAGAAGGTGAAGTCACATGGGATCAGAGGTGAGGTGGCATGATGAATACAGAATTGGCTTGGTCATAGAAGATAGAGGGTAGTGGAAAGGTGCGTTTCTGAATGGAGGGTTGTGACTAGTGGTTTTCACAGGGATCAGTGCTGGGACCTTTGTAATATATATAAATGATTTGGAGGAAAATGTTAACTGGTTTGATTAGTAAGTTTGCGGATAACACAAAGGTTGGTGAATTTGCGGATAGTGATGAGGACTGTCAGAAGATACAGCACGATATGGTTCGGTTGGAGACTTGGGCAGAGAGATGGCAGATGGAGTTTACTCTGGAAAAATGTGAGGTAATGCATTTTGGAAGGTCTAACATACATAGGAAATGTATAATATTTGGCAGAACCCTTAAGAGTATGGAGAGGCAGAGGGATGTGAGTGTACGCGTACACGTCATTGAAAGTGGCAACACAGATGGAGAAGGTAGTCAAGAGGGCATACGGCATCCTTGCCTTCATTGGCCGTGGATATACGAGGCAAGTTTTTTTTAGACAGAGGGTGGTAGGTTCCTGGAATTCGCTGCCCGGTGGAGATAATGGAAGCGGGTACTTTTAAGGGGTGCCTGGACAAATACATGAATAGGATGGTAATGTTACCATGGTCCCCGGAAGGGGAGGGTGTTTTATTTCAGTCAGGCATGCTTGGAGGGCTGAAGGGTCTGTTCCTGTGCTGGAATTTTTTTTCTTTGTACCCACCCAGCTCATGTCATCTTATCTGATGCTGAAGTCTTTATCCATTCCTTTTTTATGTCAACTCAAAAATCTGCTTCTCAAAATACACCTCGCCCAAAATTCTGCTACCTGTATGTTAAATGGGGCAGCATGGTGGCACAGTGGTTAGCACTGCTGCCTCATAGTGCCAAGGACCTGGGTTCTATTCCCGGCTTGGGACACTGTGTGGAGTTTGCACGTTCTCCCGTGTTCGCGTGGGTTTCCTCTGGGTGCTCCAGTTTCCTCCCTCAGTCCAAAGATGTGCAAGTTGGATGGATTGGCCATGCTAACTTGTCCCTTAGTGTCAGGGGGACTAGCATGGAGTCAAGTGCAAAGGGCTATGGGTGGAATTGTGGTTGGTGCAGACTTGATGGGTCAAATGGCCTCTCTTTGCACTGTAGGATTCTATGCACTCTCCCAATTCCCTTTCATTGTTTCACCTTGTATGCATATATTTTGAATTGTCTCAAACCCAACCTTATTTTCATATCCCTCCAAGACATTAGGAGATAGGCAGTTGAAAAGGAGAATTGCAATAAGTATTTAAATGTGTGGTACAATAAATTGTGCATATAAATATCCTTCTGTTCATAATCAGTTAAAATCAATAGTTTTAGACCTGTGTTCAGATTTACAATGATCACATGCTAAATCAGCTTCACCACCCCATCTGAGATCACCTGACACAACAAAAGTCATCTGGGTATTTTCATTGTAATCATGTTTCCTCCTCAGTATTCAATGTTGACTATGGCTTTGATTTTTCAGAGAGTCTGATATTACCAAAGAGCGAATCCATAAGATCTTGGCTACAGGTGCAAATGTCATCCTGACCACTGGTGGCATTGATGATATGTGTCTAAAATATTTTGTGGATGCTGGTGCCATGGCTGTACGCCGATGTCTGAAAAGGGACTTGAAACGAATTGCAAAGGCAAGTGGGGGTAAGTATAAAAGTCAGACTTGAGTTAGGAATTGCAGTCTTTTGACAACAGTGTAACAAATTGCACATTCTGGAAGAGAGAAATAGAATTAAAGCTTCAGATCATGATGTTTTATGAAATCTGAAATCCATCAACCTGAAACATTGTCCCTTAACTTCCTAGCTTTCCAGCATCAGATTTGGAGGATACCCAAAGATGTGCTGGGGAATTACTCTGGAATGTACCCAGATAAAAGTTTAGTTGGCAGTTGTCTTGAAGTGCCAAGTCCCGTGGTCAATAGCGCTGTGCTGGGAACTATTTGATGATGTGGAGATGCCGGTGTTGGATGCCTTGGACTGGGGTAAACAGTCTTACTGTGTTTACCCCAGTCCAAGGGCAAACCCGAAAGCTTGTGAGTTTACTATTAAATAAATTGGTTGGGCTGAAACCTGGTGTTGTCAGACTTCTTCCTGTAACTATCTGATGAACCAGTTTAAATCTGTAATTTTGGTTCTGTTAAGTATATGCTAATAGTTAATAAAACCACTTCCAACTTCAGCATAACTATTTTAATTAGCCAGATCAAGCCCCACACACTTTCTATTACCACTCCTCCCCTCCCAATTTTAATTCTCCTTTCACTCACCAGGGTATTCAGCTGTGTGTGTGTGTGTGTGTGTGTGTGTGTGTGTGTGTGTGTGTGTGTGTGTGTGTGTGTGTACATATATTTATTTCCAGCATTTTCTGTCTTGAATTCATCTTTACAGTTTCAGCAGTATTTTGTTGCTCGTACTTGGAAATGTTGGATATTTTACACTATTCCATTACAAATAGCGAGCCATTTTTCCTGATTCTAATCAGAATTGTTGTGCCACAGGGGGCAGCCATTCATGTCTGCGCTGACTCCCCCACATGAGTATTGTGACTTAATGCATCTAGCCTCAAAACTGAATTTGTCACCCTGAAACCATTTTTATAAACCTCTTCTATACGCCATTGCACTCGCATCCTTCTGCAGTGTGGTGTTGAGAACTATGCACAATACTCGACTCAAGATCTAACTAGTGCCTTGTATAGGCTCAAC
This sequence comes from Carcharhinus amblyrhynchos, assembly GCF_965287045.1. Taxonomy (NCBI): domain Eukaryota; kingdom Metazoa; phylum Chordata; class Chondrichthyes; order Carcharhiniformes; family Carcharhinidae; genus Carcharhinus; species Carcharhinus amblyrhynchos. The sequence continues at coordinate 30,962,545 of NC_137335.1, read as the reverse complement.
ATAATCTCCTTGCTCTTGTACTGTGTTCTTATTAATAAAGCCCAGTGTAAGGGTTTTGAAATATAAAACTTCAAATTAAAACAAACTCAAATCTGATTTTTTTTCTAACACTAATATCTTCAGTTGTGCCTGACCTGCAACGTATATATAACTAATATTTATGAATCAAGTAGAATTTGTGAAGCAAGATTTTGCATATACTTAACAACCAGTGAAGACAATATAGAAATTTTCATTAGGAAATCTTGGTATTGTCAGCACATGCCCTCTGTCATTTGAAGTGATGTTGAACTGTGTCCAAAAGAGCCGTACCACAGAAGCAATGGTATCAACGAGAATTATTTCTCGGCTTTTATCCCTCAGTCTCCCATTCCTCCTTCCATTTTTTTTTGTTTTGGAGATGGTCCAAATTCATTCTATTGGCGATAGGACACAACTCATCTCGTGTCACCCCACCTTTGCAACAATCCATGCCTTATGGATCATAAACTCCAGAAGTTTACATTCCATCATAAACAAATACACATCTCCTTCCAACTACTGAGAAGCTGTAAGTAGTCATTTTCTCTTGTCAATATATCTTAACCCAAGTCCAATACTAAAACTATTCAATTCAACAGTTAAGACCATTTCTTATAATATCAGAGAATAAGAGTTTCCTCTCCTATACCACATGGTAGGTTGTTGCATAAGTTTAAATCTCACAGGACCCAGGGTGAGGCAGTCAAATGGATACAAAATTGGCTTGATGACCGAAGACAGAGGGTGGTTATAGAGGGTTGTTTTTCAAACTGGAGGCCTGTGACAGTGATGTGCATCAGGGATCAGTGCTGGGTCCATTGTTATTTGTCAGGTGATATTAATGATTTGGATGAGTGTTTAGGAAACATGATTAGTAACTTTGCAGATGACACCAAGATTGGTGGCATAGTGGACAGTGAAGAAGGTTATCTAGGATTGCAATAGGAATGTGATCATTTGGGCCAGTGGGCTGACAAATGACAGATGGAGTTTAATTTAGATAAATGCAAGCTGATGCATTTTGGTAGATTGAACCAGGGCAGGACATGGGCACTGGGGAGAGTTACAAAACCATTTTTATAAACCTCTTCTATACACCATTGCACTCGCATAGGGGTACCGTTCATAGCTCCTTGAAAGTGGAGTCACAGGTGGACAGAGTAGTGAAGAAGGCATTCAGCATGCTTGGCTTCATTGGCCAGAACATTGAATACAGGAGTTGGGATGTCTTATTGAAGTTGTGCAAGACGCTGGTAAGGCCACACTTGGAATACTGTGTACAGTTCTGGTCACTCTATTACGGAAAGGATATTACTAAACTAGAATGCAGAAAATATTTACTAGGATGCTACTGGGACTTGATGATTTGAGTTATAAGGAGAGACCAGGTAGATTGGAACTTTTTTCTGTGGAGCATAGGAAGCATAGGGGTGATCTTATAGAGGTCCATAAAATATTGAGGGGCATAGATCAACTAGATAGTCAGTATCATTTCCAAAATGTAGGGAAGTCTAAAATTGGAGGGCATAGGCTTAAAATGAGAGGGGAGAGATACAAAAGTGTCCAGAGGGGCAAATTTTTCAGAGGGTAGTGAGCCTCTGGAACAAGTAGCCAGAGGAACTAGTAGAGGCAGGTACAATTCAGTCTTTTAAAAAGCATTTGGATATTTATGTGGGTAAGATGGTTATAGAGGGATATGGGCCAAACGCAGGCAATTGGGACCAGCTTACGAGTTCAAAAAGGGGATGGCATAGACACGTTGAGCCGAAGGGCCTGTTTCCATGATGTAAACCTCTGACTCTAGTATACATCCATTAAAGCCTGCATGGTTTGTTTAACATAAGATGTCATCCCAAGTTCACAATGTCTATGTCATTCCTTCAAACTGACTTTAAAAATAAACAAATCATATATCTTGGTCATTAAGACCAGCTTCAACTCAAATGAGCTCCATCATAAAACAATAAAACAAATTCGTTTCTTCACAGATAAATGCTTTTCCTGTTTTCCCATCTATCCTGAATGTTAATTGCCCAACAAGTCGGAATGGAACCACTTAATTTTAAACTGCGCTTACCAGATAAAATCCATAGATGATACAGATCGTAAAAATTAGTGGAACTCTCAGAATCTTACGGCAAGATAGTGTGTGCTTTATTAACTGTTCTCTTCTCCTGTCCTCCACCTTCAATGAACTATACACATATAAACCCACGTCTCTCTGTTCCTTCATCCCCATAAAATATTTACCCTTCATTTTATATTGTCTCTCCATGTTCTTCCTAACAAAATCATAGAATCCTATAGTGCAAAGAGGCCATTTGCTCATTGAGGCTGTACCAACTCTGATCATCATACACAGGTCCTTTCTTGTAACCTCACCTGTTTACCCTGTCAATCTCCCTAACCTACACGTCATAGGACACAATCCGCCTAACCTGCATCCGTGGCCTGTGGGCAGAAACCAGAGCACCTGGAGGAAACCCACAACATGGGAAGAATGTGCAAGCTCCACAGAGTCGCCGCAGGCTAGATTTGAACCTGGGTCCCTGGTGCTGAGGCAGCAGCACTACTACTACGTCGTCCTTATGCATCAACTTGCACTGTGCAGTTCGGTTTTGTGTAATTATGCATTCTATAAAGTAACTAAGGTGGTCAGATATGCAATTACAAAATCTTGGCATAAGCGTTTTGGTTCAGACCTTGCAGTCAGTTGCAATCTGAGGGTGATTGCACCTGCTGCAGAGATGTTTAGTGCTGTTCCATTTTTCATCCTTGCAGCCTGGTTTTCCATCCCTGAGACCTGTCTAATGCAAGCATCCGACCTACAATGGGCCCAAGTCTCTGATGCTGGTATTTTGAGAAGGGCCTGTGCAGTGCAAACCTGCCTGTGGAAAGTTAGGCTTCCCAAGCAATAATCCTGTACCTGCAGAATCAGGTTTTCTGAAGGGTCCAATACACAATGTGACAATTATCTCAACTTTTGAAGTCTTGATGTGACAATGCTAATGTGCAATTAAGTACAACTGTCATTTTGAGTATTTTGTTCCTATTGATGGCATAGTTTTATGTTGGAATAAAAGATAAAAATCAGAAGTCTGGGGCATTTGTTGCACATTTTTAACCCTTGTTTCACTTGTAGCAACTATGTGTTCAACGCTGGCAAACTTGGAAGGAGAAGAGACTTTTGAAGCCTCTATGCTGGGCCAGGCAGAGGAAGTGGTTCAAGAAAGGATATGTGACGATGAACTGATACTGATTAAAAAGTAAGCAGGGGAGAGAAGTGAAATGTATTCTATTTTCAATCAATACCTTGGTTTTTAAGGATTTGTTTATAGTAACTAACTTTTTTTGCAAAAGCTTCATTCACCTTGGATTTTTTCTGCTCCTGAAATTTACATTTACAGGATTACTTCCTTGATTTTACCCTTTGAATTAGCTTAGCAGCATTTGTTCATTGTGGGAGGTGGAGAGGAAAATTAATTGTGCCAAATAGTTTGAAGGTTCACATCTGTAACTGAATAGAAGCAAAAGGTTTTAAGTGCATAATGAGGTTTGTACCAAAGTTCTGACAGAATTTATCATAACTTTTTTCAGGAGTCAGTTTGCTGCTGCCACGGGTAATTTTTGTTCTTGTCTAGTTTTTCTGAGCATTTGGACCTATAGTGCTAAAAGGCTCTACATAGAGTAATTAGGGTATCATAGATGACAATTATCGTGTCAACTGAAAAAGTAAAAACCCGGAATGTGTTTTGCAGTCTGAAGTTTGGAGTGGGACCATTTGTTGGATCTCTTTGGATTCTCCTTTGCTTTACCTGCCAAAACAATCCCCTTTTTGCCCTCCTGATTCCTCTCTTAACTCTATTCCTATATCCTCTATACTCTTCAAGGGATCCACTTGATTCCAACAGCCTATGCATGTCATGCTGCCATGGTCATTTTTGTTCGTCTAGTTTTCCTGAGAGTTTGGACTGATGGTGTTAAAAGGCACTTTGTAGAATACTTAGGGTATCATAGATGATAAGTATAGTGTCAACTGATTTAGCAAAAATCCTGAACTGATGGCTGTTTGTTTTTTGCTTGAAGGTGTTGGCTGAAAGGACTCTTCCAGTGACTTGTTCCCTCTCCTGTTCCCCTGACTGAGGTTGATTGACTTGAGTAGGGATCCCCAACACTGTTGCATAAGGAGTTTCACAAACTTAAGTCAGAATTTTTGCTATCCACTCTGTCCATGCCACTCATAATCTCATACATCTTCTTTAAACTTTTGCCCATATACCTTAAACCTATGTCCCCTAGTACTTGACTTTTCTACCCTAGGAAAGAGCATCTGACTATCCACTCTGTCCATGCCACTCATAATCTTGTAGACCTCTATCAGGTCACCCCTCAATCTCCATCATTCCAGCAAGAACAAACAGACTTCATCCAACCTCTCCTCGTAGCTAATGCCCTCCAGACCAGGCAATATCCTGGTAAACCTCTTCTATATCCACTCCAAACCATCCACTTCCTTCTGGTAGCATGGTGACAAGAATTGTACACATATTCTAAATGAGGACTAACTAAGGTTCTGTACTGCTGCAGCCCGATCCACAAATTTTTATACTCAGTGTCCTGACCAGTGAAGGCATGTTGTATGCTTTCTTGACTACCTTATCCGCCTGTGTTGCCATTTTCAGCAATTGGTGGGCACATACACCCAGCTCTCTCTGCCTGTCAATACTCCTAAGGGTTCTACCATTTACTGTATGATTCCTACATGCATTGGATCTTCCAAAATATATTATGTCACACTTGCCCGCATTAAACTCCATCTGCTATTTCTCTGCCTAAGTCTCCAATCAGGCTGTATTTTGCTGTATCCTCTGACAATTCTCTTCACTATCCGCAACTCCACCAATTTTTGTGTCATCTGTGAATTTACTAAACAGACCTGTTACATTTTCCTCAATCATATATATTATGAACAACAAAGATCCCAGAACTGATCCCTGTGGATCAGTCAATCACAGCTTTCCATTCAGAAAAGCACCCCTCTATTACTACCTTCTGTGGCCAAGCCAGTTCTGTATCCATTTTCTGGTACGAAAGATGAAGTTTCACGGGATCAGTCTACCATGTGGTACCTTGTGAAAGGCTTTACTGAAGTCCATGTATACTACAACCACTGTCTTTCCCTCATCTATCACCTTCGTCACTTGCTGGCAAAACTCGATTAACCTCCCCCTTCACAAAACCATGTTGTCTATCGTAATTTCATTTGATTGCAAATTGGGGTAAATCGTTTCCAATAATTTCCCTACCACTGATGTAAGGCTTACCGGCCTATAATGTCCTGGATTATTGCTGCTGCCCTTCTTAAACAGTGGCAGCAGGATAGCCAGTGTTGCTGATGACACCAGGATTGGAGGAAAGGCAATTTGTGCGGAGGGTGTGGAGAGTCTACAGAAGGATCTAGATAGGCTGGGCGAATGGGCCAGGAAATGGCAAATGGAATTTAATGTTGGCAAGTGCGAGGTGGTCCACTTTGGTAGGAATAATGGTAGGAAGGATTATCACTTACGTGGCGAAAAACTGCAGCAGGCGACGGTGCAGAGGGACCTTGGGGTCCTTGTGCATGAGTCGCAAAAACCAGCTTGCAGGTGCAGCAGGTGATCAGGAAGGCAAATGGGATGCTGGCCTTCACTGCAAGGGGGATTGAATGTAAAAGTAGGGGGGTCTTGCTGCGGCTGTATAGGGCATTGGTGAGGCCGCAGCTGGAGTACCGTGTGCAGTTTTGGGCGCTGTACTTATGCAAGGATATTTTGGCCTTGGAGGGAGTGCAGAGGAGGTTTACTAGGCTGATGCCGGAGTTGAGGGGGTTGAGCAATGAGGAGAGGCTGAATAAATTAGGCTTGTACTCGTTAGAGTTTAGAAGAATGAGGGGAGATCTCATTGAGACGTATAAGATGATGAATGGGATGGATAGGATAGAGGTGGAGAGACTCTTCCCGCTCAGAGGATAATAGGACTAGGGGGCACAGCCTCAAGATAAAGGGGGGGCGGTTTAGAATGGAGTTGAGGAGGAACTTCTTCACTCAAAGGGTGGTGAATCTCTGGAATTCTCTGCCTGTTGAAGTGGTGGAGGCTACCTCGCTAAATATTTTTAAGACGCGGGTTGATGGGTTTTTGATAAGCGAGGGGATTAAGGGTTATGGGGAGAGGGCAGGAATGTGGAACTGAGCCACGACAGATCAGCCATGATCTTATTGAATGGCGGGGCAGGCTCAAAGGGCTGGATGGCCTACTCCTAGTTCTTATGTTCTTATGTGGATATAAAGTTTTCTGTCTAGGCCTCAGCAATTTCCACCTTTGCCTCCCTCAGTATTCTGGGATAGATCCCATCAGGCCCTGGGGACTTATCTACTTTAATGTTTTTTAAATGCCCAATATCTCCTTTTTGATATCAACATGACCCAGAATATCTACACACCCTAGCCTAAGCTCCTCATCCATCAATTCCCTCTCTGAGGCAAAGTATTCATTTAGCATTTCCTTTGGTTCCATGCATAGATTTCCCCCCCTCTATCCTTGAGTGAACAAATCCTTTCCTTGGCCACTCTCTTGCTTTATACATACACATAAAATGCCTAGGGATTTACCTTTACTTGCTGCCAAGGACTTTTCATGACCCCTTTTAGCCCTCTAACTCCTTCCTTAAATTCCTTCCTACATTCTTTATATTCTTCAAGGCCTTCATCTGTCTTAAGCCTTTTTAGACCTTACGAGTGTTTCATTTTTCTTTTTGACAAGGCTCATGATATCTCACGTTATCGAGGGTTCCCACTACTTGTCACACTTGCCCTTCAATCTCACGGGTACATGCCGGTCCTGAATTCCAGTCAACTGACATTTAAAAGACTCTCACATATCGGATGTTGATTTACCCTCAAATAGCCTTCCCCAATCTACATTCTCTAGCTCCTGCCTAATGTTGTTGTAGTTAGTCTTCCCCCAATTTAACATCTTTGCCCAAGGACCACTCTTGTCCTTATCCACAAGCACCTTAAAACTTTTAAAAAGTGTTTAGACAGTTACATAGATAAGATAGTATGGGCCAAACGCAGGCAATTGGGAGTAGCTTACTGATTTTTAAAAGGGTGGCATGGACAAGTTGGGCCAAACAGCCTGTTTCCATGTTGTAAACCACTGACTTTAACCATAGAATTCCTACAGTGCAGAAAGAGATCATATTGTTAATAGTGTTAGATTTATAGTCAAGTTGAACAAGTTGCTTTGATTATGATTTGTGCATGTGTGATTGCCCACATTACCTGAAGGTTTGTTTTAATGCTGAAATTCCCATTAATTTGCTGCTACGCTTGTACATAAGAACATAAGAAATAGGAGCAGGAGTAGGCCATCTAGCCCTTCGAGCCTGCCCCGCCATTCAATAAGATCATGGCTGATCTGTCGTGGCTCAGTTCCACTTTCCCGCCCTCTCCCCATAACCCTTAATCCCCTCTCTTATCAAGAACCCATCAACCCGCTTCTTAAAAATATTTAGCGAGGCAGCCTCCACCACTTCAACGGGCAGAGAATTCCAGAGATTCACCACCCTTTGAGTGAAGAAGTTCCTCCTCAACTCCGTTCTAAACCGCCTCCCCTTTACCTTGAGGCTGTGCCCCCTAGTCCTACTGTCTTTTTTGAGCGGGAAGAGTCTCTCCACCTCTATCCTATCCATCCCATTCATCATCTTATACGTCTCAATGAGATCTCTCCTCATTCTTCTAAACTCTAACGAGTACAAGCCTAGTTTATTCAGCCTCTCCTCATAGCTCAATCCCCTCAACTCCGGTATCATCCTAGTAAACCTCCTCTGCACTCCCTCCAGGGCCAAAATATCCTTGCGCAGATGCAGCGCCCAAAACTGCACACAGTACTCCAGCTGCGGCCTCACCAATGCCCTATACAGCTGCAGCAAGACCTCCCTACTTTTATATTCAATCCCCCTCGCTATGAAGGCCAGCATCCCATTCGCCTTCCTGACCACCTGCTGCACCTGCAAGCTGGGTTTTTGCGACTCATGCACAAGGACCCCGAGGTCCCTCTGCACCGTCGCCTGCTGCAGTTTTTCGCCACGTAAGTAATAGTCCTTCCTACCATTCTTCCTACCAAAGTGGACCACCTCACACTTGCCAACATTAAATTCCATTTGCCATTTCCTGGCCCATTCGCCCAGCCTATCTAGATCCTTCTGCAGACTCTCCACACCCTCCGCACAATTTGCCTTTCCCCCAATCTTGGTGTCATCAGCAAATTTCAACACCCTGCACTCGGTTCCCTCCTCCAGATCATCTATATAAATGGTAAATAGCTGAGGCCCCAGCACCGACCCCTGGGGCACCCCACTAGTCACCAACCGCCAATCCGAATAGCACCCATTGACCCCCACTCTCTGCCTCCTATTTGACAACCAATCCTCTATCCACGCTAACACCCTACCCCCAACTCCATGAGCCGTTATATGCGTGGGATAGAGAATAGTCAGTCATGCAGAACTGAAAAATGTGTTTGATAGTGAGAGCATGGACTATACAGAAATCTTTGACTTGTATCCATCGTACAATCGGTTGATGCAGAGTAGCAGTGATGTGCCACTTGAATTAATCTTATGCTTAAATAGGGCAGCACTGCCTTTCAGTGCCAGGGACCTGGGTTCAATTCCAGCCTTGGGTGACTGTGTGGAGTTTGCACATTCTCCCTGTGTCTGCATGGGTTTCCTCCAGGTGCTCCAGTTTCCTCCCACAGTCCAAAGATGTGGTTACGGTTGATTGGCCATGATAGATTGACCCTACTGTCAGGAGAATTAATGGGGTACATATGAGATGTTATGGGAAAAGGGCATGGGTGGAATTGTTGTTGGTGCCGTCTTGATGGGCTGAATGGCGGCCTTCTGCACTCTAGGGATTCTGTGGATTCTATGATCTTGATTTTGCCACTGTATTGCCACTTAACTGGAGCAGTGCAGATCAGATTTGTTACAACAACCTGATGAATGCTAGTTTTGTTCTTGATTTACTTCATAGGATTTGTACAGCACAGAAAGAGGCCATTCAGCACACCATGTCCATGTCAGCTTTCTGCAAGAGCAATGAAGCTAGTCCCAATTGCCTGCCTTTTCTTGTAGACCTATTCTCTTTTTAGTTAATTATCCCTTTGGAAAACCATGATTGAATTTGTCTCCACTATACTCTCAGGCTGTGCATTCCAGAGCCTTCTGCATAAATTGTTTTTTCATCATGTTGCCTTTAGTATTTTGTGTCCTCTAGCCCTTTCTCCTCCTGTCAATGAGAACAGTTTCTGCCTATCTGCTCTGTCCAGATCCCTCATAACGCTAAACACTGCCGTCAAATCTCTCAAGCTTATCTAGCAAGAACTTCCTCTATCCGCTTATCTAGGATCTATTTTGTAAGTCTTTGTCGCATCCTCTCTAATATCTTCAGATCCTTTGTAAAATGTGGTGCCCAGAATTCAACACTATTCCACTCCACTCAAGTACAGACTAGTGTTTTATAGGGGTTAGCTGTAAAGTCCTAGGTCCCATGACCCTTATTAACTGCTTTCACAACCTCTGCCACCTTCATCAATTTATGCACATTTAACCACCAGTCTCTCTGATCCTTTAGAACTAATCCTTTAGTTTATATTGCCACTTCTCATGTTTTCTCCCAAAATGTATTGCTTAAACTTATTTGGAGCACTTTTTGTTGACCAATGACTAAGTCTTTCAGAATGAGGTTGGAAGAAAGAGATTTGGTCACAACATAATCAAACTTTCTCCACTGTTTCTATTCCCCACTGCTCTCATTGCACATCCCATACTGGAGCCAGCTCATATTCTGATATTATCCATCTATGCCATCTTGGGTCTATCTTGTGCAAGTTTTCCAATGCCTTGCATTGCTTCCTTTTTGGATCATGTGTCCAAAATGTATGAGCTTTGTATCTTTTCCTCAAGCAACTTTGTCTTAACCACAAAGTGTCGGAAGTCTGTTTACACCACAAGCTCTTGTCATCAGACCGGGGCACTTGAAATGCTGTAGCGTAAAACTCTACAGGCCAAGTGCTGGAAAATGGGATTCGAATAGAAAGGTATTTGGCTGGTGTGGATTTGATGGGCCAAAGAGCCTCTTTCGGTGCTGTAAAATTCTGACTTCAGTGGTCACTTTTTTAAATTTAATGGGTCTGTGTTTTGGACATCAAGTTTGTAATTAGACCATCTGACCTTGATCGCTGTCAGTTATTTATGAGCAAGCATGCCCTGTGAAACTGGGAAGGTTACAGCACCATGTTTTTTTTCGCCCAACTTCTCAGTTGTCATTTTTGGGACATTATTGTCACCTTGATGCATCAGAAATCCAAGTTCCTGCTGATCGTTGATCCTTGCTGGAAATTGCACCTGAATTAATGTTGAGCAAGCTGAAATCAAGATTAATTGCAATGTCCTACAGCAAAGTCTAGTATGTAGATGTTAAAAAATGACCATTTGAGCAGTTGACATTGAGGGTGCTGTTATTAAGGAAGTGCGCTCTGATACATGCGTCCAACAGAAGGAAGGAATTCATTTTTGTTTGTCATATTTCTTGCACAAGCGTAAAAGTCAAATGTCTTGGATTTTTTTGCTGCTTCAGTGAGGCATGGAGGTGCAGGTGAATGAAGCATCCCCTTTCAGCATTCTATAATCTAATTGCAGAATAAAGCTTCCTTATTCCTGGAGCTTCATCAGTTTGATTTTTTTTACTCTACGTATCTTTGTGGCCTTTTTGAAGCTGGTAACTGATCATTTCTTCACCATTGTCTGTGCTAAAATTGGACTCATTGGGATCTGGATTGAGGTTGTGAAAACTCATTTCACAAACTTGCCTTGCAGCTGCAAAGTGAAAACATTAGGACGGGTTTTAAATGTGTTTCCTCATTTTGCTATTCAACTGGCAAAGTCTGCTTGAACAAAATTAAAAAATTCTTGAGCTGTGATATTAAGTAACTTAAGATTTTTTTAAAAATCCTTTTCCAAACATGTGCTGTATCCTACTCAACTATCACTGACCTACATTTGCTTCCAATTTTACAATTGTTTTCCTGTGTTCAAATCCTTGCATGGTCTTGCTTTTCCCCATATCTGAAATGCCATCCTGCTTTAACCATTCCAAATATGATGCCTTGTGCACTCCAGTTTCTATCATTGGCACCTGTCTTCAACTGCACGTTAGTTCTCTTCAAGTCCCTATCCGTCTTTCTCCTTCGTTCTTTAACCAAGCTTTTGCTCACCTTTTGTAATTCAGTGTCAACTTTCCTGTGAATTATCTTTCGACATTTAAATTGCATACAAATGCAAATCAATTTATTATTGTAAAGCTAAATTTTCAAATGTAAGCAGTATAGGAAATTACAACTTCTACCTGTCATTGAGCTTGATTGTTGCAGGGTTAAAATGAGTTAAAGTGCATGTTTGTACAGCTATATGTATACTACTATTTTGATATGGCATTTTCACTTTTTTTTTAAGCACAAAGGCTCGCACTTCTGCTTCCATCATCCTGCGTGGAGCAAATGATTTCATGTGTGACGAGATGGAGCGTTCTCTTCATGATGCACTCAGTGTGGTGAAGAGAGTTCTGGAATCCAAGTCGATCGTACCAGGTGGTGGTGCTGTTGAAGCTGCACTCTCCATCTACTTGGAGAACTACGCAACTAGTTTGGTATGAGTACAGATAGGAAATATACAGTAAATGGCAGAACCCTTAAGAGTTTTGATAGGCAAAGGACCTGGGTGTACAGATACAGAGGTCACAAAATGGCAATGCAGGTGGAGAAGATAGTCAAGAAGGCATATGCTTGCCTTCATCAGCCGGGGTATTGAGTTTAAAAATTGGCAAGTCATGTTGCAACTTTATGGAACCTTAGTTAGGCCGCACTTGGAATATATTGTTCTATTCTGGTTGCCACACTAGCAGAAGGATGTCGAGGCTTTGGAGAGGATACAGAAAATATTTACCAGGATGTTGCCTGGTATGGAGAGCATTAGCTATGAGGAGAGGTTGGAGAAACTTAGTTTGTTCACACTAGGGAGTCCTGTTGGAAGTCTCTAAGATTGAGAGGCATGGACAGAGTGAGTAGTCAGAAGCTTTTTCCTAGGGTGAAAGAGTCAATTACTAGGGGGGCATAGGCTTAAGGTGCAAGGAGCAAGGTTGAAAGAAGACATACAAGGCAGATTTTTTACAGAGTAGTGGGTGCCTGAAACTCGTTGCTGGGGGTATAGTGGAAGCGGATACGGTAGTACTTTTAAGGGGCGTTTTGACAAATACATGAATAGTGGGCTTTAGTTAAGTCGAACAGCATGGTCAGTGCAGGCTTGGAGGGCTGAAGGGCCTATTCCTGTGCTGTAACTTTGTTCTCTGCATCTATTTGGATATTTCTGCTGGGGGGGCAAGGTATGAAATTCCTTCCTGATCATTTAAATTGCTTATTTAAGCTGTGTTTTGATTGTATCCTTGGTGCAAATTGAAGCCCTAGAACTGTAACCTTTTTTTGACCAAATGTTAACATCCATGGTAGTTTGAACTCCGTGAGGGTGTTGACGTTTCCTGTATTAGCTTTGAAAATACAACCTTTAATTGTCCTAGCAAAAGACAATGACTACCAAATATGTTGTAGGAAGAAATTAATCATTGCTCAATGTGGTGGGAATCAAAAGAATGATATGGAAGGGGAAGCTGCAGTATGGGTATTCTCATTTTATCCCGGAAAGCACTTCCTCGGGATACTGGGTTAAAAGAATCCACTTTGCCTTTCTTATAGAGACTTATAAGATAATGAAGGGGATGGATAGGGTAGAGGTAGAGAGATTCTTCCCGCTTAGAAAGGATAGCAGGACTAGAGATCACAGCCTCAAGATAAGGGGGGACAGTTTAGATCGGAGATGAGGAGGAACTTCTTCACTCAGTGGTGAATCTCTGGAATTTGCTGCCTGTTGAAGTGGTGGAGGCTACCTCGCTAAATATATTTAAGTCACAGGTAGATAGGTTTTTGATAGACAAGGGAATTAAGGGTTATGGGGAGAAAGTGGAAGTGATCCACTTCAGGTCAGTCATGATCTTATTGAATGGTGGGGCAGGCTCGAAGGGCTAGATGGCCTACTCCTGCTCCTATTTCTTATGTTTGCCTTGTGCAATTAATTAGGTCATAACTGATTTATTGTGTCTATTTAGTTGTAATATTGGAAGGAAGTTTTTGTGAAGAGTGCTTAAATGTAGTGAATTTTTTATTTGCTTTTTAGGGATCACGTGAGCAGCTTGCAATTGCTGAATTTGCTCGAGCCTTGTTGGTTATTCCAAAGACTCTGGCAGTAAATGCAGCTCAGGATTCTACAGACCTAGTTGCTAAGCTCCGTGCATTCCACAATGAAGCCCAGGTAAATCCTGAACGCAAGAATCTCAAATGGTAAGTACATTTATTTGTTACAGACTATTATCCACAGTTTCAGCACGGAGGAAAATCATCTATTCATCCATAAAGTGACAGTTCAGTGTCACTTTTTCTTAAAATCCTCAGTTGGGTTTTGGTGATACAGACTCCGTAAGTGCATACGGTTTTAGTTTAGGCAGGCATCGTGACCGGTGCAGGCTTGGCAGGCCAAAGGGCTTGTTCCTGTGCCATAGATGGGGAATATCTGTCCTTGTGTGGTGTATTCACAGTGGTGGGGAAATAATGTTTTGCTTCAAAGAATTTAAGAAACTAATGGTGAATCACCAAATGTAAAATTTTCAGAATGTTAATAGAAATGTTGGAGTAGATACAAGTATGTGGGGGGGAAGGGAGGGAAGAGTACTGTCTTGGAATATTTAAAGTCTAATTTTCAGGATATTGAGTCTGCTGCCGCTATTCAATCATGGCTGATTTTTTTTTTATCATCCCCATTCTGCCTTTTCCCCATAACTCCTGATCCCCTTATTAATTAAGAACCTATCTATCTCTGTCTTAAAGACACCAAATGAGAGTGAGATCTGGATGGTTCTGGCTTTGGGAAATATGTGAAAGAGTGCAGAAAAGAGTGATCCCAGGGATGATGAGCTTCAGCTTGAGGGATATTCAAAATCATGAGATCTGGATCCAATGAGATAGGAAAAAACTATTCATATTGGTGAAAGAAATTGAGAAGGAAAGGTAATTTGCAAAAGAGACAATGGTGGCATGAAGACAAATTTTTTCATTCAGCAAATGGTTAGGGCAGCACAGTGGTTAGCATTGCTGCCTCACCACACCAGGAGCCCGGATTTGATTGTAGCCTTGGCTGGAGCGAGATATGAACGGCAAGGCTGGCAGAAGTAGGGAACCCTTGATGACTTGGGATATTGAGACCCTGGTCAGGAAGAAGAAGGAGGCACTTGACATGCATAGGCAGCTGGGATCAAACAAATCCCTTGGAAAAATATAGCGGCTGTAGGAGTAAAGAGAGAAATCAGGAGGACAGAGAGAGGGCACAAGGTGGTTTTTGCAGATAAGGCAAAGGAGAATCCAGAGAGCTTCTACAAATACATAAAGGGCAAAAGAGTAGCAAGGGAGGTAGTAGGGCCTCTTAAGGATCAACAAGGTCACCTATGTGCAGATCCACAAGAGATTGATGGAATCCTAAATGAATATTTCTCAACTGTATTTACTGTTGAGAAAAGCATGGATGTTAGGGAACTTGGGGAAATAAATGTTGATGTCTTGAGGAGTGTGCACATTACTGAGAAGGTGGTAGTGGAAGTCTTAACGCATATCAAGGTAGATAAATCCCTAGGATCTCATGAAGTGTACCCAGGACGTTGTGGGAGGTTAGGGAGGAATTTGCAGGTCCCTTAGCAGAGATATTTGAATCATCGATAATTACAGGTGAGGTGCTTGAAGATTCGAGGGTGACAAATGTTGTGCCTTTGCTTAAAAGGGGCTGCAGGGAAATGCCTCACATTGGAAGGTATTTTGAGAGACAGGATCCGTAGGCATTTAGAGATGCAAGGACAGTCTAGGGACAGTCAGCATGGCTGAGTTTTTTTGAACGGGTAACCAAGAAGGTAAATGAGGGCAGTGCAGTTGATGTTGTCTACATGGACGTTAGCAAGGCCTTTGACAAGGTACTGTATCGTAGGTTGTTGCATAAGATTAAATCTCATGGGATCCAGGGTGAGGTAGCTAAATGGATACAAAATTGGCTTGGTGACAAGACACAGGGTGGTTGTAGAGGGTTGTTTTTCAAACTGGAAGCCTGTGATCAGCCTCAGGTATTGATGCTGGGTCCACTATTATTTGTCATTTCTATTAATGATTTGGATGAGAGTATAGGAGGCATAGTTAGTAAGTTTGCAGATGACACCAAGATTGGTGGCATAGTGGACAGTGAAGAAAGTTATCTCCGATTGCAACGGGATCTTGATCAATTGGGTCAGTGGGCTGACGAATGACAGATGGAGTTTAATTTAGACAAATGCGAGGTAATGCATTTTGGTAGATTGAACCAGGGCACAACTTACTCAGTTAATGGTAGGGCACTGGGGAGAGTTACAGAACAAAGATCTAGGGGTACATAGCTCCTTGAAAGTGGAGTCAAGGTGGACAGAGCGGTGAAGAAAGCATTCAGCATGCTTGGTTTCATTGGTCAGAACATTGAATACAGGAGTTAGGATGTCTTGTTGAAGTTGTATAAGACATTGGTAAGGCCACTGTTTGCCAAGTAAAGTTATAGAATTATAATAGAAAGGATATTATTAAACTGGAAAGAGTGCAGAAAGGATGTACTTAGGATGCAACCAGGACTTGATGGTTTGAGTTATAAGGAGAGGCTGGATAGACTAGGACTTTTTTTCTCTGGAGTGTAGAAGGCTGAGGGGTGATCTTAGAGGTCTATACAATAATGAGGGGTATAGATCAGCTAGATAATCAATATCTTTTCCCAAAGGTATGGGAGACTAAAACTAGAGGGCATAGGTTTAAGGGGAGAGATATAAAAATGCCCAGAGGGGCAATTTTTTTCACAGAAGTGAGTGTCTGGAACAAGTTGCCAGAGGTGGGGTGTCCCTGGTAATGTAAATGGGTATAGTATGATAATAATGTTTTTTCTCTTTTCACAGGTTTTAAGTCGGTCCACCTCGTGTCCAACGAGGGGCATACACGTGATGGGTCGTACTGGGGCTGCTCTTGGTTGTTCGAGATTGGCCTAGTGCTTCATGTCGTTAGTGTGTGCCTAAACTGGACAAGATACTGGGCAAGACGACAGCTCAGTGACTATCGCTGATTGCTGTGCAGACACATGGATTTGGGCCGGTGTCTGTGGGAGTTTGCGCATTCTCCCCGTGCTTGCGTGGGTTTTCTCCGGGTGCTCCGGTTTCCTCCCACGCCCCAAAGATGTGCTGTTAGGCTGATTGGCAGGAATAAATTGTCCCTAAATCAGTTTCCCTCAATCTGGATGGCCATAAAACATTAGGTAGGGGTCATGAGTAGAGAGGGGGACTGGTGGTGTTGAGATGGCGGCGTGGGCTTGGGCTGAAGGGCCTGTTTCCTGGGCTGTTTTTGTTCTTTGTATAGAGGGATGTGGGACAAATGTGAGCAATTGGGATTAGCTTCGGGATTTTAAAAAAAAAAAGGGACATGATGAACAAGGATATGGGCCAAATGTGGGCAATTGGGAATAGCTTGGGGCTTTAAAAAAAGGTGGCATGGACAAGTTGGGCTGAAGGGCCCGTTTCCATGCTGTTAACCTCGATGACTCTATTTAGACCGGTTAGAGACTTGGGTGGAGAAATGGCAGATGGAGTTTAAGCTGGACAAGCCTGAGATAATGCATTTTGGAAGGTCCAATGCGTGTAGGAATTACACAGTAAATGGCAGAACCCTTAGTAGTATTGACAAGCAGAAAGATGTCCACTGATCACTGAAACTGGCAACGTGGGTGGATAAGATAGTTAAGAAGGCATACAACATGCTTGCCTTCATCGGTTGAGGCATTGAGTATAAAAATTGGCAGGTTGTGCTGCAGCTGTACAGCTATTAGGCCTAATTTAGAATATTGTGTACAATTCTGGTTGCCACACTACCAAAAGGATGTAGATGCTTTGGAGAAGATACAGAAGAGGACCAGGATGTTGCCTGGTCTGGAGGATATTAGCTGTGAGGAGAGGTTGGATAAACTTGGAATAATGGATGTTGAGAGGTGACCTGATAGAGGTTTACAACATAGAGTAGCATGGACAGAATGGATAGTCAGATGTTCTTTCCCAGAGTAGAAATGTCAAGTGCTAAGGACATAGGTTTAGGGTGCATGAGGAAAAGTTTAGAGGCGAGGCAAATTTTTTTTACACACAGGGTGGTGAATGTCTGGAATGCAGTGCCAGGGGGTGGGAGCAAGTGAAATAGCAACATTTAAGGGGCAACTAGATGAATGCATGAATAGGATGAGAATGGAAGGATATAGACTCCGTAAGTGCATATGGTTTTAGTTTCGGCAGACATGATTGCTGCAGGTTTGGAGGGCCGAAGGGCCTGTTCCTGTGCTGTACTTTTGTTCTTTGCATGACTAAGGGGAGAAATTGCAAATGGTACGAGGTAGTTGCTGCTCACACGTGGCCTCCTGTGCTTTAATGGCTCTGTGATTTTGTTGCAGATTTGCTTTGCTATTTGCCTCTTTGGAGGCTGAAGGAATATCCACAGAAGTGTGATTTTAGTTTTTTAATTTTACATAGCCAGCCTCCAAGAAAAGTTAATAGGCTGCTTGTTTACCTTGGTACTCTGATTATCTTGACTAGTGTCTCATTTGAACTAAGCAAAAGAAATGTAATTTTTTTTCTTGCACAGGATTGGTCTTGATTTAATAAATGGAAAACCAAGGGACAACAAGCAAGCTGGTGTATTTGAGCCAACAATGGTCAAAACAAAGAGTCTGAAATTTTCAACAGAAGCTGCAATTACAATCCTTCGCATTGATGATCTAATCAAACTTTATCCTGAAGATAAACAAGATAAAGGAAAGAGTTACCATGATGCAGTTCAAAGTGGAGAGCTTGATGGTTGAAGAGTAAATTTTAGAAGTTATAGCTAGAGTCACTGTTTCAGATTGTAATTTGTATTTTGTTACAGATTGCAAAATACAAAGTAAAATCTCACACTTTCTGCTTTCATTTTGTTTTAGTGGCAGTAGTGAATATTTAAGTGTTTCTGGTATCTGCAGATTGCACTCCGTTTAATAAAAATTAGATCTTTGCAAAAACCCAACCCAATTCTTTTATAATTCCTTATGAGTTGTGGAAGAGCATCACTTTTTTTGGGGAGGTGTTAGAAACTACCATAGTATATGCTACCTTGTGTTTTTTTTCTTGCACAGGATTGACATTGATATCTTAAATAAAATCTGTCAAACTGGGTTTCTCTTTTTATTCATGCTTTCTCTGGTTCTAACAGTACAATTTTTGATTGCCTTCTGTATCACTGGAACATTTTGACATAGAATCATCATCCTACATTGCAGAAGGAGGCCATTCAGCCCATTGAATCTGCACTGACCACAATCCTTGTTATCCCCATGCATTTAGCTAGCCCCCTAACACTAAGGGCAATTTGGCATGGCCACCTAACCTGCGCATCTTTTGACATATTTCATAAATGGTAATGCAGACCTAATAGCACTTTGATCTCCTCTTGCTTTTGATTCATTTTGGCTGGTCTGAGTCCCCATCCCCAGCCACTGAAATGAGTTAAAACCAAAGTGGGAATTGGATCAGATAAGCTGTTCTGAACGCGCTGAACAAATTGCTGTCCACAATCTCTTGGGTTGAGACAGCTGAAAATATTTAGAAAAAGACAATAGTAATGTTATATGTACATTACATTGCTAAGAGCTATGCATCAGAAATTAGGCTAGCATATTTAGGGCTAATTCACATGATCCTGAACTTCACAACTGCTATCAACATGTGATTCTCCTTTTAAGAACAAGAGTTTGATCCAGGTGTAATTGGAAATAAGGAAATAGCAGATTTTCTAAATGGCTACTTTGTGTTGAACTTCGTAGCAGAGGATGGGGATGAAGCATGTTGTAGGTAAAGATACCTCTGAGACTAATTGTGAGTCAAAGTACAGCAGTTTATTCAAAAGCTTTTGGGAGATACACCTGTCACCCAACAGCGGTTCCCCAGGTATCTCTCTGAACACAAGTTAAGAGCACATAATTATACCACCCCCCAACCAGTCATAGACACATCTTCTCATTCTCAGCAGGTTCCCAGGCTGTGGGTTGTCCTCCAGCATGGGAACATGGCTGCCTCGGCATTTCTTCATGGTTATCGCAAGGCTACAATTGACTTGTGATTAGCCCTTAGCTAACGTACAGGCCCAGAAGTTAAACTTAAACTTAACAGGCCGGTATAACAATCTATGCTCATAAGTTGTATGACATAAGTATATGTATAATATGTTAGTACATGACACATAAGCAGTATATAATGAATATATATATAAAATATATTTAGGATATGCAGGCTTCACTATATTAGGCCAAAGGCCATGAAATTAAAGACACAAGCTGGGTCAACTACATTTCTAAGCAGGCTTATCATAAAACTTGTGTACAATAGCAAGAGCACCTGCTATCTCCCTGTCTGGGTCACCTGAAACTTGTGTACAACAGCAAGGACAGCTACAGACTGAGCACACGAAAACAAAGTTACATTTATCTGAAATATATGAAAACAAGCTGCATCTATGCTAATGGATATTTTTCTTATTCTCCCGAGTGTTCAAAGTTCATTAACTCATTCCCTACTGCAAGTATCAGGCACTTATGGTAAACTAAATCATGGAGAAAAGCTGAGATTAGTACAAGTGTGGGAAATTAACAAGAAAACTGCCAAAATATCTCCATTATTTAAGAAGGTTAGGAGAGACAAAACAAGAGATGGTGGACAGGTTAAGATGAGTTGTGGGATTTAAATCTATCGGGAGTGAGGCAGGGTATGGTATAGAGCCGCTGAACATTTGGACAAATGAGTTATCAAAGTCAGAATTTGTAATGGACAAGTCCTAGCCCTGAATTTTCTGAGAAGGTGTGGGGCGATGAGGAATTGACATGATCCCGTATACAAAAAAGTTCAATTAAAAATGAACCCTCTTGGAATTATAGTATTCTATTGGCTTGGATAGGAAACCTGTTGGTAAGTAGATGGGAGGAGTAACAAGTATGGTCAAATTGGCAGGATACATGTAGCTGTAAACTCATTCCCCCCCCCCCCCCCACAGCCAACTGCACTGATAATGCAGTGGTTTTACTCAAATAATTTGAAGGGATGGTGAGAAAGTGGTGAATATTTTCTGAATAACGAGAAGCTAGGAACTGGATGAATTGAATCTGGAGATTCAGAAATCCGAGCTAGGGGGTACAAAAACAAACAATGGCAAAGTACCTTTAAGAAGTCTGACAACTATGTCAGGTGAAGGGAGAGATCTTGAAAGCTTGTGAGTTTACTATCAAATAAATCGGTTGGACTTAAACCTGGTGGTGTCAGATTTATTAGTGTTTACCTTAGTCCAACACCGGAATCTCCAATACCTTTAAAGCAGAAATTGGGTCAATAGTGCTGTAATGAAACCCCATCTGGGATATTGAACTTGACGTTGCATCTCAGCCAGGTGCCATCCCCATCATTATTGAAACAAGATCTTTAAAAACAAGGATAACAAAAAAGAACCAGTATTCAAGAATTGATCCGGTATTAAAATGATGAATTGCTACCTTTACAAGTAAAATAGAGATTCTGACATTTGGTTTTAAAATGTCAGGTTTAAAAGGGCACAGCCTCAAGATAAGGGGAGGGGGCAGTTTAGAACAGAGCTGAGGAGGACCTTCTTCATTCAAAGGGTGGTGAATCTCTGGAAGTCTCTGCTACCTCGCTAAATATATTTAAGACGTGGGTAGATAGGTTTTTGGTAGGCAAGGGGATTAAGGGTTATGGGGAGAAAGCAGGAAAGTGGAACTGAGCCACTTCAGGTCAGCCATGATCTTATTGAATGGCGGGGCAGGCTCGAGGGGCTAGATGGCCTACTCCTCCTCCTATTCCTTATGTTCTTAAATATAATTGATGGCATCCTTAACAGTCATGAGTTTACAAAAGCTATTATTGTGTCAGGAAATGCTTTACAAAATTTTACTTGATAGTCCCATGTTATACACCACTACAAATAGCCTCAAGGTGAAACATCCTGAAGCCTTGTTTATCGTAGCTGGGGACTTCGATCAAACCAAGCTCAAGAGTGTAGTACCAAGTTACCTCCAACACGTCTCCTGTTCCACCAGAGGCTCAAACATCCTAGACACTGCTACACAAATATCAAACATGCCTACCACTCTATCGCCCTGGCAAATCAGACCACAAAGCTGTGCTGCTCCCAGCTTACAAACAAAAACTGAAGCAATAGAATCCATCAAAGTCATCTTGGTCTGAGGAATCGGATGCTCTCCTATGAGGCTGCTTGGAGTCAGTGAACTGATCAGTATTTAAAAACTGACCAGGCTAAATGAGTACGCTGCTTCATTAGTAAGTGTATAGAAGACTGTGCCAAAGAAGCAAATCTGTGTGTTCCGAAACTATGGATGAATAGGAATAATGATGTGGAAATGTCGGCATTGGACTGGGGTGAATACAGTAAGAAGTCTGACAACACCAGGTTAAAGGCCAACCAATTTATTTGATAGTAAACTCACAAGCTTTTGGGGTTTGCCCCTTCATCAGATGAATGGAGAGTTCTGGCCTCAGACAGAGCATATAAAGCACAGACAGTTTACAGATTACTGATTAGAATGTGAGTCTTTACAACTAACCAGCTATTCAAGTCTTAAAGATGCAGACAATTTGAGTGGAAAGAGCATTAGTCATAGGTTAAAGAGTTGTGTATTGTCTCCAGACAGTACAGTAAGTGAGGTTTTGCAAACCCAGGCAAGTCACGGGGGTTACAGATAGTGCGACATGAACCCAAGATCCCGGTTGAGACCGTCCTCGTGTGCAGAACTTGGCTATCAGTCTCTGCTCAGCGACTCTGCGCTGTCGTGTGTCGTGAAGGCCACCTTGGAGAATGCTTACCCGAAGCTCAGAGGCTGAATGCCCATGACCACTGAAGTGTTCACCATCAGGAAGGGAGCAGTCTTGCCTGGTGATTGTTGAGCGATATTCATTCATCCATTGTCATAGTGTCTGCATGGTCTCCCCAGTGTACCATGCTTCAGGACATCCTTTCCTGCAGCATATTAGATAGATAATGTTGGCCGAGTTGCAAGAGTATGTGCCATACACCTGGTGGATGGTGTTCTCACGTGTGATGATGTCATCCATGTCGATAATCCGGCATGTCTTGCGGAGGTTGCTGTGGCAGGGTTGTGTGGTATTGTGGTCACTGTTCTCCTGAAGGCTGGGTAGTTTGCGAACAATGGTCTGTTTGAGGTTGTGCAGTTGCTTGAAGGCAAGAAGTGGGTGTGTGGGGATGGCCCTGGCGAGATGTTCGTCTTCATCAATGATATGTTGAAGACTCTGGAGAAGATGTTGTAGCTTCTCCGCTCCGGGGAAGTACTGGACAATGAAGGGTACTCTGTCCACCATGTCCTATGCTTGTCTTCTGAGGAGGTCAGTGGGGTTTTTCACTGTGGCACGTCAGAACTGTCGCTTGATGAATCGAGCGCCATATCCTGTTCTTATGAGGGCATCTTTCAGTATCTGGAAGTGTCTGTCACAATCTTCCTCATCTGAGTAGATCCTGTGTATATGGAGGGCTTGTCCATAGGGGATGGCTTCTTTTAACGTGTTTAAGGTGGAAGCTGGAGAAGTGGAGCATCGTGAGGTTGTGGGCTTGCGGTACAGTGAGGTGCTGAGGTGACCATCCTTGACATTGTGGTCCAGCGTAAAGTGGATGAGTTGTTAAATTGCATCTGGAAACTGACAGTTGTCAGCGTTGAGTACTGAGGCAGCTGCAGCAATGCCATCGTTGTGGGGGATGTTGGTGTAGAGCGCCGAGACATCCATTGTGACAAGGAGTGTCCCTGGTTCACAACGGTTCGTCACAAGGCTGTGTTCTCAGATCCCTACTATACTTATACACTGATGATTGTTTGAGCAAATTCCCTTCCAATTCGATTTTCAAGTTTGCTGACGACACCACTGTAGTGGGTCAGATGTCAAACAATGATGACACAAAGTACAGGAATGAGATAGAGAATCTGGTGAACTGGTGCAGCAACAATAATCTCTTCCTGAATGTCAACAAAATGAAGGAGGCTGTCATCAACTTCAGGAAGTGTAAAGGAAAAAATGTTTTAGTCTACATCAGTGGGGATGAAGTGGAAAGAGTCAAGAGCTTCAAGTTTCAGGTGTCCAGATCATCAACAGCCTGTCCTAGTTCCCCCCATGTGGACACTATAGTTAAGAAAGCTCACCAACACCTCTATGTCCTCAGAAGACTAAGGAAATCTGGCACGCCAACTATGATTCTCATCAACTATGATTCTCACCAACTTTTACAAATGCACTATAGAAAGCATTCTTTCTAGTTGTATCAAGCTTGATATGGTTCCTGCTCTGCCCAAGACTCCAAGGAACTACAAAAGATCATAAATGTAGCCCAGTCATCACGCAAACCAACCTCCCAGCCATTGACTCTGTGTTTACTTGCTGCTGCCTTGGCAAAGCAACCAGCATAATTAAAAACCACACGCACCCTGGACATTCTCTTTTCCACCTTCTTCCGTCGGGAAAAAGATACAAAAGTCTGAGGTCACATACCAACTGACTCAAGAACAGCTTCTTCCCTGCTGCTGTTTGACTTTTAAATGGACTTACCTTGCATTAAGTTGATCTTTCTCTACACCCTAGCTGTGACTGTAATATTACACTCTGCACTGTCTAATTTTCTTCTCTTTGAATGGTATTTTTGTCTGTATAGCACGCAAGAAACAATAACAGAAAATAATGGAAACTCTCAACAAGTCCATGCCATTGGTGGGGAGAGAATAGAGCCACCATTTTGAATCTAGATGACCCTTGGTCAGAGTCCCACACTGGCAGTGACCTGAGGCCAGAAGATGAACCCAGATCCCTGGCACCGTGAGATAGCAATATGAACCATTGTGTCACTGTGCCATCCAGTTTTGTCCAGTTTAAAGTCGCCCACAATTATAAGCTAAAAGTATTTCTTGCTAAATGCTAACATTCTGACTAATGGTATAATTACTGTTAGGAGACCTATAATTTACTTCCACCGATATTTTCTGACCCTTTTTGCACTGAAGTCATTGGAAATTAGCATTGATGTAATGCTGGATTCATTAATTATACAGTTGAGGTTTTCCAGCATATTCCATCGCGGGATGAACTGGATGACACACATCTTGCCATTTTTTCTGGCCGCCATATTTAAAAGGGGCTGGGGCATCAACTTATTTGGCACAATGTCAGCATCTCAAGATCTCCATATTGAGAGTCTAGATATTATAAACACCACAGTGCATGTGATTTTTCATACAGAGTCCAACACCATCCAGCTTCCCCCATGACCCATATCCTTCTCCACCCCATAACAATTGGCCCTCCTAGCGTGAACTTTGACATACTGACAACAACTCTAACACTCTCCCCCAACATGCCTTGTCCCATGCAGGTGAATTTCTATAACACTTACCTTCCTAGAGCCCATCCCTGTTACAATTAACATTCCCCCACCCCTCATCCTGCTCACCCCCAGAATATGATTTATTTCCATTGTCCACTCAAATAATGCTGAGCATCACTTCCCCTATACCATCCACCATCTCCCCAACCTCTCATCCTCCACCTCATCACTCCTCTCCTTGCCATCTAATTCGCCCCAGTAAATATCATTGCCGTGAAAGGTACCTCATGCAACCACTTCCAGTGAGCAGATCAAACACCAGGAATCTCCTGCAGTGTAAAGATCCACATTCTGGAATCTCCTGCAGTGAGAAGATCCACATCCTGGAAATTCCTGCAGTGAGAAGATCCACATCCTGGAAATTCCTGCAGTGAGAAGATCCACATCCTGGAAATTCCTGCAGTGAGAAGATCCACATCCTGGAATCTCTTGAAGTGAGAAGATCTACATTCTGAAATCTCCTGAAGTGTGAAGATTGACATTGTGGAATCTCCAGCTGTGTGATGATCCATATCGTGGAAATTACTGCAGTGTAAAGATTCATGTGATAGATGCTCCCCACACCCACTGCTGAATGAGTCCTTGGTCGCTAGAGGCCTCCATCTTCTGATCTCCACAAGCTGCCCTGGGCCTTCTTCTAGGTGAGTCCACAGTACACTAGTCTCGATGGTGGCATGGATAAAAGACAAGGGGGACAATCCCAGCTGAGGCACCATCTTCACCCCATTAACAGGATGCAAAACATTTGACAGGAATATCAATCGCCCATGATGGATGGGCGGAGCATGTCATTTCATGCTGGTGGGAAAACAATTTTTCAGATTCCACCACATTGTCCCCCCCATCATTAAACCCACCACTGTCTGGATTGGAAAATTCCAACCTAAATTTATAAATCTCTGCCATGACTGTCGGTCTTCATAAGATTGTTAGGTTTTAAACTGCCTCCTTTAATTCAAGATAAAATGTAGTAGTATGGTATTGTGGGAAATTACCACTTCGGCGTCCGACTGGGGGTGCAACAATACAGTTTTATGTAACGAAGTTTCGTGGAGAAAAGACACTGGCACTCCGCAGTACTGGGCAGCTACCTTCTCTCAATGATACAATAGGAGTGTTCCATCTTTATACCTTTTACACAATAGATGGACCAGACATCATGAACACATTATTGTAATCAAATGGGTGAACGATCATTTAACACATCGTTATAGACAGATACAGACATGATCATTTCAATATTGCGTTGTTCCATGAATGGATACATTTCCTCTTTATCAATGACATAGTTTTGATCTATACATACAGTAATTGGTTTTCCTGCATTTATGTATTCCCGTTCCCATTTGTGGCTAATCTATCAGACCCCACTGTCCCAGGACTATCTTTATCTTTAAGGTGTTTGGCTTCCTGCAGTATTTGTTCCCTGTATGTTTAATTCAAATAACTGTCTGTCCTGTATGTTTAAATTTCAAGTAGCTGTCTGCATTAAAAATCAGTGCCTGCTTAATGTCTTTTAACCCTTCACGTGGCGGGCAGCTATTTTATGCCAGGTATCCATCTTTATGGTTTTTCCCCACCACAGTCCCCTCTTTTGGTCGGATTATCATTTTTAATAATCCCTAGACCAACAGCTGCATCTTCACATAAAGAGGTGGTTTTCCGTCTTTTTTTCTTCGCTTCTTCGGAGGTCTTCGGACGTCTTCATCATGGTTTCTCCTTCGATGGATACACTGGCTCCCGGCACACTTCTGGTTATCACAACCTGGCAGCAGACTTTTAGGCATCCGATAATCAGACAACAGACAATTACAATTGAAATGAGTATGACCAATCCATAAATAAGATTCCCAGGACCCCCCTACTAGCCATTCAAGCTAGTTACTTCCTTTCTTGGGTCCCTGTCTGAAGCTATCAAGTTGTTCTCTGATGTTATTGATGACTTATGTAATGTTATAAGACTCATCCATGACATGGGTTATGCATTTATTGCCTATGATTGTACACACTCTCCCTTGTGCTAACTGGTAGTTTACTGCATATCGTATTTGCTGTGCAAACACCGCACACCACCCCACCCCACCCCTCCCCAAGATAAGGCTCCAAGGAACCCGTATTCCAGTGAGGATCCCATTGTGCCCGGGGCTTCCCAGTTGGTACAGAATTCTTTGCTGATAGCTCAGTTACTATTCTCCTCTGTGTATGCCCCTTCTGAGGGCATGGAACAGTCAGTGGTCCTATTGTTCCTACGGCGAAACAGTTTGGGAGGTTTGTATTTCTGTTGTGTAAGTACCACTGAAGAGGAACACATATCCCTCCTAAGCCCAGTAACATTTAGTGTCTTGATTATGAGTTTGTTCATATTGCCAATTGTTCGGTTTACTTGATTCCCCTTTTGATTCCCCCACTTGGTAAGTGTCAAATGGGTACATCCATTTACATAAGAACATAAGAACATAAGAAATAGGAGCAGGAGTAGGCCATCTGGCCCTTCGCGCCTGCCCCGCCATTCAATAAGATCATGGCTGATCTGTCGTGGCTCAGTTCCACTTTCCCGCCCTCTCCCCATAACCCTTAATCCCCTCTCTTATCAAAAACCCATCAACCCGCGTCTTAAAAATATTTAGCGAGGCAGCCTCCACCACTTCAACGGGCAGAGAATTCCAGAGATTCACCACCCTTTGAGTGAAGAAGTTCCTCCTCAACTCCATTCTAAACCGCCCCCCCTTTATCTTGAGGCTGTGCCCCCTAGTCCTACTGTCTTTTTTGAGCGGGAAGAGTCTCTCCACCTCTATCCTATCCATCCCATTCATCATCTTAGATGTCTCAATGAGATCTGCCATCACTCTTCGAATGCTAGGAAGTATGGCATCTATCATTCCTGACAGAAAAAATGCTCACCACAGCATTCGACAAAGTTTAGATTCACATGATAATATTGAAGTAGAAGCTGCCATTTTTGCTGCTGCCCATTTTTCTGCACAATCTAAGTAAGTACAAGTTTCAGATTACATTTATCCTTGCCATAAAACAGAGAACAATTTGAAAGTCTGAAAAAAATTACATCACAGTTCTGACTTTGGATGAAAAGCAGGAACATTCATTCATACAGACATATGTTTAAATATAAGTACAGTCAACAAAACTGCTGTGAGTAGTTATTGTGCCCCTCGGGGGACTATAGATGATGTTGGTCAATTCCAGAATGTCTTACTGTGTTTTGTTTATGGTAAGAGTTTGGTGATCTGCAGGCACTGAGCAAGGTACCCTATCTGTTGTAAAATCAGAGAATTAATTGGTATGGGGTTGTGAACCAGGCTGAAGCATTGAGTAGGGTAACAAGTCCCAAGAGGATTGACGGAGGTAAACTTAATTTAGAATAAATTATCACTCTGTAATATGAGGGACCAATTGTGGAGAAATGTGAGTCAGACTAATGTTTGGAGTGCACATGCTTGAATCCCTGGAGAGTGGTAAATGAGGTTGAATTAATGAGTTTTAGGCACAAATTGCCACGCAAGAACTTGACATGGTGGCGAAAGAGAGACCTGACTCAAGCAATGGAAAACATACTCAAGCAATGGAAAACATACTTAGTAATCCTTGTTACAAAGTATCCAGGGAATATAGGGGAAAAAGTGGGGGGAGGGTGGCAACAGTAATGATAAGGAAGTTCTTGCAGCACTGAAGTTGGATGATGTGTTTGAGGTTTCTAAGACTGATCTTACTTGATTAGAATTAAGAACGTTAGAGGCATTGTACACCTCTGGGTATAGACTAGAAATACAAAATGGCAAATTTGCAGACATATTTCAGTTAAAGGCAAGAAATGTGGAGTGATAATAATGGGGTCTTCAATTGTCATAGCGTATTACAAAATAGCGTTGTAAATATTGTGCATGAGTCGCAAAAACCCAGCTTGCAGGTGCAGCAGGTGGTCAGGAAGGCGAATGGGATGCTGGCCTTCATAGCGAGGGGGGTTGAATATAAAAGTAGGGAGGTCTTGCTGCAGCTGTATAGGGCATTGGTGAGGCCGCAGCTGGAGTACTGTGTGCAGTTTTGGGCGCTGCACCTGCGCAAGGATATTTTGGCCTTGGAGGGAGTGCAGAGGAGGTTTACTAGGCTGATACCGGAGTTGAGGGGGTTGAGCTATGAGGAGAGGCTGAATAAACTAGGCTTGTACTCGTTAGAGTTTAGAAGAATGAGGGGAGATCTCATTGAGACGTATAAGATGATGAATGGGATGGATAGGATAGAGGTGGAGAGACTCTTCCCGCTCAAAAAAGACAGTAGGACTAGGGGGCACAGCCTCAAGATAAAGGGGAGGCGGTTTAGAACGGAGTTGAGGAGGAACTTCTTCACTCAAAGGGTGGTGAATCTCTGGAATTCTCTGCCCGTTGAAGTGGTGGAGGCTGCCTCGCTAAATATTTTTACGAAGCGGGTTGATGGGTTCTTGATAAGAGAGGGGATTAAGGGTTATGGGGAGAGGGCGGGAAAGTGGAACTGAGCCACAACAGATCAGCCATGATCTTATTGAATGGCGGGGCAGGCTCGAAGGGCTAGATGGCCTACTCCTGCTCCTATTTCTTATGTTCTTATGTTCTTATTCTTCTAAACTCTAACGAGTACAAGCCTAGTTTATTCAGCCTCTCCTCATAGCTCAACCCCCTCAACTGAGCTATGTGAATTCCATTGCACTGGCCACAAATGAGCTGTTTTCCCGCAGTTATATTAATCTGTCTCTTATTAACCTGGCAATGTTGACGGACACACTGTGTCTGCACGCAGGAACCATTCTTAGGGACCAAGGAATAGGCACATTCCCATCCTTGCTCCGTAAAACAAAGCGGATAGCTTGCAGTGTCTGAACAAGCTTTTCTTCCAACCTGTTGGAACCCCCTGCACACAGGATCTGTGGAGTTTACAAGTCCCACACATCTCCCCTGTATACGTCTTTTATATTTGCCAATATATCCCTTACAGGGTGCATCGGGTGTATCTCGTATATGTCATGAGGGGTCCATCCAGGAATGGCTACACATAGGGCTTCTACCGACTGTGGTAACGGATAACATACAGTTCGATTCCCGTGTAAATGTATGTGAGCCTTATAAAATAGATTATCCTCCAATCCAGTCAAATTTACAGTCACGACAACGCAATGTAGTACAGTTACATACACAATTACATACATATTCACAACGATCAAATATCATTATAATTTATATAATATCCAAAAGTTATACTGTCTATTGACCCGCACACACCAGTTGTTCTTGCTTGCAGTCTTTGCCCTTGTTGAAGAAAGCAGTTCTGTTAGTTCATGCGTTCATTCATTCATGCATTTCTTCGTATAATTTCAGCTGGGCCCAATGTTTCCATATACCATTCCCCCTTATGTCTATACAGGCACAGGTGTTTCCACTAATCATAACTTCACATGGCCCATTCCATTTTGGTGCAAACCCTGGTTTGTCAGGTAATGTTTTTACAACAACTTCCTGCTGCTGGGATGTCAGAACATAGAACATAGAACATTACAGCGCAGAACAGGCATTTCAAGGGAGCATTTCAAGCTCTCTCTCTGTGTCCCTTTGTTCCTGATTACTTCTTACCAATTTGCGCATCCCTTTGAATTGGGTGCTTAGTTCCAAAACATATCTCCTGATTTTATCTTTTAATGGACCTACATCGGTCCCACCTGTTATGATGCTTTTTGGTAATTGCATTGCCCGTCCTGTCATTAGTTCATCAGGAGTTAATCCGGTTGTAGGTTTGTGGTAACTCTGATTAGACCAGAATATGAAGCCTCTTCTCTCTGCCCATTCCTCCTCTATCAAAGTACAAAGCCAGGACAGTAAAACTTGAAAGGTTACAGATTCAGACATAAATAGCAGGTCGCATAAAATACAGAACACTGAAGTAAAACTTAATTATAAGATCTTGCTGTTCGCGTAATAATTTAAAGAAATATTCTCGAGTTCTGTACGATTCTTGATTAAACTCCCAGTATTTAAGTTTGAAGTGGATCACTTTTACCAGCGTCAAGGAGAGAGACAGCATGTATTCAGTACTCAGAAGCATCCCCCTCCATAGGAAGCTTAGTGTGAATCAAATAACACATTGCACTGGTCTTTTGGCTGCAGCTGGACATTCATTATATATAATTTTATCAAAAGACATCACTTTCCCTATTAAAGTCACATGCCACACAGCTCTAATCTTTGTATGATGTACTCTTACATTATATATAATTTGATCATTTGTTTGCATGCAAGCACCACATTACAGTACTTCACAAAATGCCACTACCCTACCTACAAAGAAGGGCACTCAAATGCTAAGCATCAACATATAGCAGTGTTGTGCAAGCTATTTCAAACTATGGCAAAGAATGGTTAAATGCTTGGAATAAATAGCCCTTTCATGGAGGAAAACACAAGTTACGTTTTTAGCAATACACAATATATAGTATATAAATCTATTATATAAAATTGGTTAAGGCTTTTCAGGATTTGACTTTATTCTCTAGTCTATATGGCAGCACTATACAGTAATCAAGCGGCAGTTACATCACATACCACTTTACACATCATAACAGTGATATCCAAACCCCTTTAATTTAAGTTGTTTCTATTCTTAAACTGAGTTCCAGATTAAAACCCCTGTGTTTTAGAAAAATAACAGGCGCCGAATCAAAATCAAAGTAGGTACAATACATACTGGTTAATTGATTAGAAACGTTTTGGTTTGATTTTTTTTAACTGGCTAGACTTTAAGCTTTGCAGTGTTTTTATATTTGCAAACCTTGAACAATAGATGGTACATGAAATTCCAATGGAACTATATAATTTAACCAGTTACAGAATACTAAACTATCAGATGTTTGTAAATCACTATATTCTGTGGACCTTAATACTGTATTTCGCTGACTTGGTATACTTTAAGCTGACTTGGTATACTTTAAGCTGACTCATAGAACATAGAACATAGAACATTACAGCGCAGAACAGGCCCTTCGGCCCACGATGTTGCGCCGACCAGTTACAAAAACAATGACCCACTAGCCTATACCAATCCCTTTTCGTCCATAAACCTATCCATAGATCTCTTAAACGCCCCCAAACTAGGCGCATTTACAACTGCAGCAGGCAGGGCATTCCAATCCCTCACCACCCGCTGGGTAAAGAACCTACCCCTGACATCCGTCCTGTAGCTACCCCCCCCTTAATTTAAAGCCATGCCCCCTCGTGCTAGCTTTCTCCATCCGAGGAAAAAGGCTATCACTATCCAGCCTATCTAAACCTCTAATCATCTTACATGTTTCAATAAGATCCCCTCTTAGCCGCCTTCTTTCCAACGAAAACAACCCTAAATCCCTCAGTCTCTCCTCATAGGACCTCCCCTCCATACCAGGCAACATCCTAGTAAACCTCCTCTGCACCCTCTCCAAAGCCTCCACATCCTTCTTGTAATGTGGGGACCAGAACTGCACACAGTATTCCAAGTGCGGCCGCACCAGAGTAGTGTACAGTTGCAACATGACGCTGCGACTCCTAAATTCAATCCCCCTACCAATAAACGCCAAGACACCGTACGCCTTCTTAACAACTTTATCTACTTGATTCCCAACTTTCAGGGATCTATGTACACATACACCTAGATCCCTCTGTTCATCCACACTATTCAAAGTCCTCCCGTTAGCCCTATACTCGACACATCTGTTGCTCCTACCAAAGTGAATTACCTCACACTTCTCTGCATTAAATTCCACCTGCCACCTCTCGGCCCAGCTCTGCAACCTATCTAAGTCTCCTTGCAGACTATGACACCCTTCCTCACAATCTACCACACCTCCGACTTTGGTGTCATCAGCAAATTTACTAATCCACCCAACTATACCCTCATCCAGATCATTAATAAAGATTACAAACAACAGTGGCCCCAAAACAGATCCCTGAGGCACACCACTCGTAACCGAACTCCATGATGAATATTTACCATCAACCACCACCCTCTTTCTCCTATCTGATAGCCAATTCCTGATCCAACTTCCTAGATTACCCACAATCCCATACATCTGCATTTTCTGCAGAAGCCTACCATGGTGAACCTTATCGAACGCCTTACTAAAATCCATATATACCATGTCAACTGCCTTGCCCCCATCCACCTCTTTGGTCACCTTCTCAAAAAACTCAATAAGGTTAGTAAGGCACGACCTACCCGCTACAAAACCATGCTGACTATTTCTAATCAATTTATTACACTCCAAATAACTATAAATCCTATCCCTAATAATTTTTTCTAAAACCTTGCCCACAACAGAAGTAAGACTCACCGGTCTATAATTCCCGGCAAAGTCTCTGTTCCCCTTCTTAAACAATGGGACAACATTCGCTATCCTCCAATCCTCCGGGACTACACCAGAGACCAATGACGACCTGAAGATCAGAGCCAGAGGCTCTGCAATCACCTCTCTAGCCTCCCAGAGAATCCTAGGGTAGATCCCATCCAGACCAGGGGACTTATCTATTTTCAGCCCCTCAAGAATATCCAGCACATCCCCCTTATCAACCGTAATACTGTCTATTTTACACCCCTGCAACCCAGTGTCCTCCTCAGCTATATTCATGTCCCCCTGCGTGAACACCGAAGAGAAATATTGGTTCAATGCTTCTCCAATCTCCTCCGGTTCCACACACAACTTCTCTCTGCTGTCTGTAACTGGCCCTAATCTTGCCCTGACCAACCTTCTGTTCCTGACATACCTATAGAACGCCTTAGGATTCTCCTTAATCCTATCAGCCAAAGTCTTCTCATGTCCTCTTTTAGCCCTTCTTAACTCACTCTTCAACTCCCTCCTAGCCAATCTAAAGCTTTCTAGTGCACTACCTGAGCCCTCAAATCTCATCCGAACATAAGCCTCCTTTTTCTTTTTAACCATCGACTCAACTCTTTTAGTGCACCATGGTTCCCTAGATCTACCAGTTCCTCCATGCCTGACAGGGACATACCTATCAAGGACTCGCAGTAGCTGCTCCTTGAAAAAACTCCACATTTCGGACGTTCCCAGTCCCTGTAATCTCCTAGTCCAATCTATGCTTCCTAATTCACTCCTAATAGCCTCATAATTACCCTTACCCCAGCTAAAACTACTGACCCGAGGTTCATGCCTATCTCTTCCCATCACTAAGGTGAACGTAACCGAATTGTGGTCACTATCACCAAAATGCACACCAACTTCCAAGTCTAGCACCTGGTCTGGCTCATTTCCCAGCACCAAATCCAATATAGCCTCACCTCTAGTTGGCCTATCTACATACTGAGTCAAAAAACCTTCCTGCACGCTTTGTACAAAAACTGACCCCTCTAACGAGCTAGAACTATAGCAATTCCAATCAATATTCGTAAAGTTAAAGTCCCCCATAACAATTACCCTATTACTTTCACTCCTAACCAGGATTGTCTCCGCAATCCTTTCCTCAACCTCTCTAGAACTTTTAGGAGGTCTATAAAAGACTCCCAACAGGGTGACCTCTCCTCTCCTATTTCTAATCTCTGCCCATACTACCTCAACTGACAAGTCCTCATCAAACTTCCTCTCCGACACTGTGATATAGTCCTTGACTAGCAATGCTACCCCACCCCCCCTTCTACCTTCTTCTCTACTCCGACTAAAGCATTTGTACCCCGGAACCTGCAACAACCATTCCTGACCCTGCTCTATCCATGTCTCTGAAATGGCCACAACATCAAAGTCCCAGGTACTGATCCACGCTGCAAGTTCATCCACTTTATTGCGAATACTCCTCGCATTAAAGTATACGCATTTCAAACCCTGCTCCGCCCCACCCCCACTATGCCGTGCCTTGCATTCCCCAACTATGCCCCCCTCACTTTCACCCCCTCTACTCACGATCCCACCCCCCCCTCCGAATCAGTTTAAACCTCCCTGCATAGCCTTTGCAAATTTACCCCCCAGGATATTGATTCCCCTCTGGTTCAGGTGTAGACCATCACTCTTATAGAGGTCCCACCTTCCCCAGAACGAGCCCCAATTGCTCAAGTACCTGAACCCCTCCCTCCTGCACCATCCCCTCAGCCACGAGTTCAAACTTTCCCTCTCTCTATTCCTCTCTAAACTATCCCGTGGCACAGGCAAGAGTCCGGATATAACTACTCTTCCAGACTTGGCCTTTAGTTTCCACCCCAACTCCATAAATCTTTGCTTAATATCCCCTTCCCTTAATCTCCCTATGTCATGTGTCCCCACATGAACTATAACTTGGGGTTGATCTCCCTCTCCTCTAAGAGTCCTGAATACCTTGTCTGATACATCCCGGACCCCAGCCCCTGGTAGGCAACACACCAGCCCTGAGTCCCTACCCTTACCTCCGACTCTCCTATCCGTCCCCATAACTGTGGAGTCCCCAATCACGAGGCCCAATCTCTTACCCCTAACCACCTGAGGTTTCCCAATAGGCTCACCCCCAGAGACCTGCTCCCTTTGGCTATCCCCAGTTGATTCGCACCACAGCCCGACCGACCCAGCTCTTAGAGCCAATCCTTATCCCGAAGTTACGGATCTGACTTGCTGACTTCCCTTACCTACATTGTTCCAACATGCCAGAGGCTGTTCACCTTGGAGACAATATATTTATATATTTATATTTATATTTTTATATTTATAATTTATATATTTATATTGACAGTATATTTACCTCATTCTGTTGTTCCTGCTTTTCAACCCTTCCACAAAATTACTTATTTTCTTCTTCTAGCTTCTCATCTAACCTCTCATGATTTCTACTTCAAAGGAAAGAGCACATGGTTCCCTCCAAGGTTTAAATCCTTTCCTAAAATTTCAACTTACTTTCCAATTTTATTTAAACCCACCTTTGTAAAATCACAATTAGAGGAGGAACATTAAAACATTAAAACAAACAACAAAACATCTACGCAATCACTTTGTTAAACACACAGACATGGAAGCTTTCAACATTCATTCCACAGCACTTCCTCTTTTATTCAAACTTAAAATTTTGCAACAACCACCACCTACATTTGACAAGCAACCAGACCACACAAACACACTAAAACACAAAAACTAAAATTTCTCCTCTCCACCTCTTAGCCCATTCTACCAATTCATCATAATCTTGGGACATAATCACTCCCATAATTAGAATAGTTTGGGGAGCGCTAGAGAGCCTATCCTTGAAAGCCTGGATGAATGCTTGATCCCCCCAACCCAGGTTTCCTTGTTCTGAGCACTCTTGATATACCTGGAACAAAACAAAGGGGAAGCTCCTTCCCCTTTTAACTGTTTTGTTGTGGTAATTCTGCTCCAGTTAATGGGAGCATTCCCTTATACCCTCTGAATCTCTGTTTTAAACTGGGTGAAGGGTGCCTGTTGGATATCTATCTCCGATGTTAGGGGGACTACTTGTGTCCACCTTCCCCCACTACAATCCTGTGCTGGAGGAGCGGCGGGTCCACCTGCCTTCACTTATCCATTGGATGGGCTGCCCTGACCAGCTGGTGTATGTCTCTCAGGTGTAATTGGTGACACCACCAGATTGTGTCTAATTCTTCCCAGAATTTAGTATTTGCGCTTCTAGGTTATAATTTACCCAGGGAAGCCATCATCTGCTGTCTCTCATCTGGGGTGAAGGGTTTATAATTCGCTTTTGGCTGCGGGTCACTGGTGCTAAGTTGTGCTCTAGGGCTTCCCACTCCCCTGGAGGAGCGGTTGGTCCCTGTAATGTGGACTCATAAGGAGTTAGAGGAACAGTTTCCCCTCTCCATTGCTTCTCTTCTAATACTTGGTTTTGTTTCTCCAGTTCCCTCACTCAGGATTCTAATTCTCTAATCTTTGTTTTGTCTTCACTCCACTTCTTAGTAGAGGTGACTATTTGCTCAATTAGACCAGCTAATTGATGTATTAGCATTACTCCTATCTTCTTTGTCTTGTTCAATGTGGATGGCCGTAAAACAGTAGATAAGGGTCATGGGTGGAGGGGTGGACTGGTGGTGTTAAAATGGCAGCGTGGGCTCGTTGGGCCGAAGGACCTGTTTCCCGGGCTGTTTTGTTCTTTGTTCCTTTTTTCTTTATCTATCCACTTTCTCTGCGGCTCGAAGTTCTGAGAAGTATCCCAGCCATCCTTTTGCATTCTCTTTATTAGTTTTATTAACTGACTGTCATGTAAATTTCAATGAGGGAACCTGCAGATTCCATTTTTAACTTCATTATCTGCCATTTTGCAGACTTCACTACCCCAGCCACGATTACTCCCTAATAAAGTGTGCTCTCTACCGCAGGGACTTCACTAACCCCGGCCACTATTACTACTCTAGCACCATGTTTCACAACCGTTTCAAGGTTTCAACTTATACTCATGGTGGCCACTGTTACCACTTTGGCAATCTAAACCAGATTCCGGTTTAGGTCAGAGTTGATCAAGCTCTTTTTCCGCCCCGCTTTCACAACATTAACAGTACAGTTCCCAATTTCACAAACTTTCATGCAATCAGATGGCAACTTTGCGTTTGTTCGCCACTACAGAGTTTGATGTTAATCGACCTTTGCCACTTGTGCTTCACAATCCTAAGTGCCCTTGGTGTCTCTTTTCCCACTTCAATACCCGACCATAGCGTGGGGAATTTCCCCTCTTAATATCCGGTCTAAGGCGAGGTTCAGAGACAGGCACTACCTTGTCCTCTTGTCGGTCAGCACAAGTCATAGTTACTTATCACTATCAGCAGTTAGTACTTAGCACTATACCATATACAACAATACTTGTTACTACAAATATCCCTTAAGTTTAACCCCTTGCAAACTGTATTCTTGACCTCTCACAGATTCAGTGATCTGTAGCCCGGTTCCGATCGTGGCCAATCAATCTCACCAGTAATAGGATCTTCGCTGACTACACCAATGGTTGTGGAAAATTACCACTTCAGAGTCAGACTGGGGGTGCAACAATACAATTTTATTTAACAAAACTTTGTGGAAAAAGGCACTGGCACTCCGCAGTGCTGGGCAGCTACCTTCTCTCAACGATACAATAGGAGCGGTTCATCTTTATACCCTTTACACAATAGATGGACCGGACACCATTAACAATTCGTTATAGACAGATACAGACATGAGCATTTTAATATCGCATTGTTCCATGAATGGATACATTTCCTCTTTATTAATGACTTAGTTTCGGTCTATACATACAGTAATTGGTTTTCCTGCATTTATGTATTTCCGTTCCCATTCGTGGCTAATCTCTTTATCAGACCCCGTTGTCCCAGGACTATCTTTATCTTTAAGGTGTCTGGCTTCCTGCAGTATTCGTTCCCTGTATGTTTAATTCAAATAACTATCTGTCCTGTATGTTTAAATTTCAAGTACTTGTTTGCATTAAAAGTTAGTGCCTGCTTAATGTCTTTTAACCCTTCATGTGGCAGCAGCTATTTTATGCCAGGTATCCATCTTTATGATTTTTCCCCATCACATATGGTATGTGACCTCCAATGGAATCTGTCCAAGATTTGTGATTTTATACTTAATCTGTCTGGAGGCAAGCTCCTGTGAACTACTTCTTTGGGCCAAGGACCCAGGAGAAAACTTCTTGGAAGTAAGGTGAATGTTTTAACATTTGAACACAAGATTTGTTCTTGCTGTAATACACCTCCTGGCAAGCATCCTTGTCTTGCCATGGGTTGTTCTTGCGTTAACTCCAAGAAGAGTTTTGATGAGGATAGATATCCTGTTCAAAGAAATGAAGTCTATGGTGAATTAAAGACCAATGCCTTGCTCCTTGAAATCTATGAGTATACTCAGAAGACTGAATGAAGGGACAAAAAGGCCATAGGAAAATTAACCTTGGTGGGGCATTGTGATGATTCAAGTGCAATTAATATAAATACATAGTTATTTTCTTGTTAAAGGGAATGTTTAACATTTTAGATTTATTATGCTGGCAGCTGGTGTGTCTGAAAAATATTTAGCTCAAGGGTGTAAAAGCAAGTTAGTAACTCATTTTCAGCTCAGAATTTGTTACTCAGATAGAGTTAATAGGCTCTTGTTTATACAAGAAATTCCCTTGATGATAGTTGATTGAAAGGGTCATGTGATAAACTTGGTCATAGCAGAGAGAAAGGATCTTTTGCAGTTATAGAGTTGCAGTACTAGCTGGGAGTCTGCTGAAGTCAGAGGTCTACAAGCTACTCTAAAATTAATTTTCTCTCTGAAAACTTTAAGATTGTTAACATAATTTATAGCAAGTATACTTACGATTGATAACTATATTTAGTGACATTTAAGTCTCTAAGAAGAAAGTTGCTTATTTGGAACTGAAACAGTCATAAGGTAGAAAGTAAAGGCAACAGGGAGCAAATAAGATGCTTGAGGAGTATAAAAAGTGCAAGAAACTACTTAAGAAAGAAATCAGGAGGGCTAAAAGAAGACATGAAGTTGCTTTGGCAGTCAAGGTGAAGGATAATCCTAAGAGCTTCTACAGGTATATTAAGAGCATAAGGATAGTAAGGGATAAAATTGGACCTGGTGAAGATCAGAGTGGCCGGCTATATATGGAACAAAAGAAATGGGGAAGATATTAAATGAGTTTTTTGCATCTGTATTTGAAACTGGCATGGAGTCTATGGACATAAGGCAAACAAGTAGAGAAGTCATGGAACCTATACAGATTAAAGGGGAGGAGGTGCTTGCTGTCTTGAGTAGATAAAGCCCCAGGACTGGACAGGGTATTTCCTCAGATCTTGAAGGAGACTAGTGTTGAAACTGCAGGGACTCTGGCAGATATATTTAAAATGTCGGTATCCACGGGTGAGGTGCCGGATGATTAGAGGACAGCTCATGCTGTTCCATTGTTTAAACAAGGTTCAAAAATCTAGGAAATTACAGGCCGGTAAGTTTGACGTCAGTAGTATGTAAATTATTGGAAGCAGTACTAAGAGATAGGATCTACAAATATTTGGATGGACAGGGACTTGTTAGGGAGAGTTAACACGGCTTGTGCGTGGTAGGTCATGTTTAATCTGTTAGGGTTTTTCGAGGAGGTTACCGGGGAAGTGGATGAAGGGAAGGCAGCGGATATTGTCTACATGGACTTCAGTAAGGCCTTTGACAAGGTCCTGCATGGGAAGTTAGTTAGGAAGGTTCAGTTGCTAGGTATACATGGAGAGGTAGTAAATTGGATTAGACATTGGCTCAGTGGAAGAAGCCAGAGAGTGGTAGTGGAGGATTGCTTCTCTGAGTGGAGGCCTGTGATTAGTGGTGTGCCACAGGGATCAGTGCTGGGTCCATTGTTTGTCATCTATATCATTGATCTGGATGATAATGTGGTAAACTGGATCAGCAAATTTGCTGATGATACAAAGATTGGAAGTGTAGTGGACAGTGAGGAAGGTTTTCAAAGCTTGCAGAGGGATCTGTACCAGCTAGAAAAATGGGCTGAAAAATGGCAGATGGAGTTTAATGCAGACAAGTGTGAGGTATTGCACTTTGGAAGGACAAACCAAGGCAGAACATACAAGGTAAATGGTAGGATACTGAAGAGTGCAGTAGAACAGAGGGATCTGGGAATACAGATACATAATTCCCTAAAAGTGGAGTCACAGGTAGATAGGGTCATAAAGTGTGCTTTTGGTACATTGGCCTTTATAAATCAAAGTATTGAGTATAAGAGTTGGAATGTTATGGAGAGGTTGTATAGGACACTGGTGAGGCCAAATTTAGAGTATAGTGTGCAGTTTTGGTCACCTAATTACAGGAAGGATATTAATAAAGTTGAAAGAGCGCAGAGAAGGTTTACAAGGATGTTGCCGGGACTTGAGAAACTGAGTTACAGAGAAAGGTTGAATAGGTTAGGACTTTAGAAGAATGAGGGGAGATTTGATAGCGGTATACTTTGAATACTTTGCATCAGTATTCACAAAGGAGGGACATGTTGACTGGGAGTCTCTCAGAGGGATGTGTTGACCCGTTAGAGAAAATCTCAATTACAAGGGAGGAAGTGTTAGGTTTTCTAAGGAACATTAAGACAGACAAATCCCCAGGGCCTGATGGCATCTATCCTAGAATGCTCAGGGAGACAAGAGATGAAATTGCTAGGCCTCTAACAGAAATCTTTTGTGTCTTCACTGGACACAGGTAAGGTCCCAGAGGATTGGAGGATAGCAAATGTGGTCCCGTTATTTAAGAAGGGTAGCAAGAATAACCCGGATAATTATAAGCCGGTGAGCTTGATGTCCGTGGTAGGGAAATTGTTGGAGAGGATTCTCAGAAATAGGATGTATGCACATTTAGAACGGAATAATCTCATTAGCGATAGACAGCATGGTTTTGTAAGAGGGAGGTCATGCCTCACAAATTTGGTTGAGTTTTTTGAGGAGATGACAAAAATGATTGATGAGGGAAGGGCTGTGGATGTTGTCAATATGGATTTTAGTAAAGCGTTTGACAAAGTTCCTCATGGCAGGTTGGTGCAAAAGGTTAAATCTCACAGGATAAAAGGGGAGCTAGCTAGATGGGTGGAGAACTGGCTTGGCCATAGAAGAGAGGGTAGCAGTGGAAGGGTCTTTTTCCGGATGGAGGTCTGTGACTAGTGGTGTTCGCAGGGCTCTGTACTGGGATCTCTATGATTTGGAAGAAGATGTAGCTGGTGTAATCAGTAAGTTTGCGGACAACACAAAGATGGCTGGACTTGCGGATAGCAATAAACACTGTCAGAGAATATAGCAGGATATAGATAGGCTGAAAAATTGGGCAGAGAAATGGCAGATGGAATTTAATCCAGATAAATGCGAAGTGATGCATTTTGGTAGAACTAATGTAGGGAGGAGCTATACAATAAATGGCAAAACCATCAGGAGTATAGACACACAGAGGGACCTGGGTGAGCAGGTCCACAGATCCTTAAAGGTGATAACACAAGTGGAGAGGGTGGTGAAGAAAGCATATGGCATACTTGCCTTTATAGGACGGGGCACAGAGTATAAAAATTGGCGTCTGATGTTACAGCTATATAGAACGTTGGTTAGGCCACATTTGGAATACTGCGTCCAGTTCTGGTCGCCACACTACCAGAAGGACGTGGAGTCTTTGGAGACAGTACAGAGAAGGTTTACCAGGATGTTGCCTGGTATGGAGGGTCTTAGCTATGAGGAGAGATTGGGTTCCTGGAAAGAAGGAGGATGATGGGTGACCTAATAGAGGTGTATAAAATTATGGGC
Source organism: Carcharhinus amblyrhynchos (assembly GCF_965287045.1). Taxonomy (NCBI): domain Eukaryota; kingdom Metazoa; phylum Chordata; class Chondrichthyes; order Carcharhiniformes; family Carcharhinidae; genus Carcharhinus; species Carcharhinus amblyrhynchos. The sequence goes on along the minus strand of NC_137335.1, from coordinate 30,920,551 downwards.
ATAGATAGGGTGAACAGTGGGAAGCTTTTTCCCAGGTTGGAGGTGACGAACACAAGGGGTCACAAGTTCAAGGTGAGGGGGGCAAGGTTTAACACAGATGTCAGAGGGACGTATTTTACACAGAGGGTGGTGGGGACCTGGAATGCACTACCAAGCAAGGTGGTAGAGGCGGACACGCTGGGATCGTTTAAGACTTATCTGGATAGCCACATGAACAGATTGGGAATGGAGGGATACAAATGAATAGTCTAGTTAGAAGCATGAGCGGCGCAGACTTGGAGGGCCGAAGGGCCTGTTTCCTGTGCTGTATTGTTCTTTGAGAACAAACCAAGTTTCTACAACCTCTCCTCATAGCTAATGTCCTCCACACCAGGCAACATCCTGGTAAATCTTTTCTGTACCCTCTCCAAAGCTTCCACATCCTTCCGGTAGTGTGGTGACCAGAATTGAACACTATATTCCAAGTGCAGCCTAAATAAGGTTCTATAAAGCTGCAACATGACTTGACAATTTTTAAACTCAATGCCCTGGCCGATGAAGGCAAGAGTGCCATATGCCTCCTTGACTATGTTATCCACTTGTGTTGCCACTTTCAGTAACTTGTGGATCTGTACACCCAGATCTCTGCCCACTCACTCCGCCTGTCCAAATCACACTGAAGCATCTCTGCATCCTCCTCACAATGGGACAGTGGTCCCACACAGCTTTGAGTCATGTGCAAATCTGGAGATATCAGGGGTGATTTTCAGCCTGTACTCGTTGTGCGTAGGAATGCTAATGGGGGTTCAAGATCCAGCAAAACATGTGAATTGCGTATCGCACCAGTGGGATCACGATTTTCAATGACTCTTGCTAGCAATGCAATCAGATTCACACTAATCTCAGGGTCAGAGATTCCTGAGATTGGCAGGTCATCTCCTCCTTCAAGTATGATGTTTGTGCGTTTTTTAAATTTGGCACTTGGATCTGAGGGCATCTAAGCCACTCCACAGTGAAAAACGTTGGGAAGTCCCCACAGCATGAGGTTCCCAGCTGTTACAACATGATTTCCAAAATTCCCAGTTCCCAGCACAGGGCTGGGTCCCAGAATGAAAAATTCCACCCCCTCATAATATTTAAAAACTGCTTGGATATGTACTTAAAGCACTGAAATCTACAAGGCTAAGGACCCAGACAATGAGATTAGATTGCAAGACTTCTTAACATCCAATGAGGGCACAACTTCCTTGCATGCAATGGTACCTGAGGTGCATTTTCCCAACATTGCTGTGACAAGACTTTAACACAGATTAAAAGAGGATTTAAAGCTTTACAAGAAAATGACATACTGTGCTGGTGTTGTATTGAAGCGTTGGAGAGAAAAATAAGAATCTTTGTTTTAAATAGAGTTGAGAAATCTTCACTCAATCAAATCTTCACAAATTTGATTGAGTTTTTTGAAGGGGTAATCAAGAAGGTAGATGAGGGCAGTGCAGTTGATGTTGTCTAATGGACTTTAGCAAGGCCATTGACAAGGTACCTCATGGTAAGTTGTTGCATAAGGTGAAATCTCACGGGATCCAGGGTGAGGAATCTAAACGGATACAAAATTGGCTTGATGACAGAAGCCAGAGGTGGTTGTAGAGGATTGTTTTTCAAACTGGAGGCCTGTGACCAGTGGTGTGCTTCAGGGATCAGTGTTGGGTCCACTGTTATTTGTCATTTCTATTAATGATTTGGATGAGAATATGGGAGGCATGGTTAGTAAGTTTGCAGATGACACCAAGATTGGTGGCACAGTGGATAACGAAGAAAGGTATCTCCGATTGCAACGGGATCTTGATCAACTGGGCCAGTTGGCTGGTGGAGATAGCAGATGGAGTTTAATTTAGACAAATGCGAGGTGATGCATTTTGGTAAGCTGAACCAGGGCCAGACTTACTCAGTTAATGGTAGAGCATTGGGGAGAGTTACAGAACAAAGAAATCTAGGGGTACATGTTCATAGCTCCTTGAAAGTGGAGTCACAGGTGGACAGAGTGGTGAAGAGGACATTCAGCATGCTTGGTTTCATTGGTCAGAACACTGAATACAGGAGTTGAGATGTCTTGTTAAAGTTGTACAAGACATTGGTAAGGCCACATTTGGAGTACTGTGTACAGTTCTGGTCACCCTATTATATTAAACTAGAAAAAGTGCAGAAAAAATGTACTAGGATGCTACCGGGACTTGATGGTTTGAGTTATAAGGAGAGGCTGGATAGACAGGGAGTTTTTCCTCTGGAGCATAGAAAGCTGAGGGGTGATCTTCTAGCGGTCTATAAAATAATGAGGAGCATCAATCAGCTAGATAGTCAATATCTTTTTCCAAAGGTAGGGGAGTCTAAAACTAGAGACCATAGGTTTAAGGTGAGAGGGGAGAGATACAAAAGTGTCCAGAGGGGCAATTTTTTCACGCAGATGAGTGTCTGGAACAAGCTGCCAGAAGTAGTGGTAGAGGCGGGTACAATTTTGTCTTTTAAAATGCGTTTGGACAGTTACATGGGTACGATGGGTATAAAGGGATATGGACCAAATGTGGGCAATTGGGATTAGCTTCAGGGTTTAAAAAAAAAGGCAGCATGGACAAGTTGGGCTGAAGAGCCTATTTCCATGGTGTAAACCTCTCTGACTCTCTCCCTCTGCCAGTTCCAATTCAGTTACATTAAATTTGTTTCTATTGAAATGTGGGTTGTGAAAGAAAACCCACATTGTGACAATAAAGATGAGAATTGACACTTTGATAAAATGTATTTTTTTCTCCCGTGAACAAAACTCTATTTTGTTTAGGTCTTAGTATTAGCCCAGATGAAGTATGGGGATGAATTACTTAAATTCTACATTTACTCCCCTGCCCAATCTGTTACGAGAGTGAGGCAGAAAAATGTGACATTAATGTACCTTTAAGAGGTTCTTTTTTTAAAATCATGATCTCTGCAGCTCTCAGTCAGTGTTTCTCAGCTATGGCCACCAGTTTGACCGCAGATGTCCTTTTATTGCTGCTTAAATATTTATTTTTATTGGGTTGTTTATGCCTCTGCATTGTTAGGGGAAAAAAACTCATTGGCAAGTCAGGTGATAGTTTTTCATTTTTCAGTTTGGAGCTGCAGGTTTGGGTTTTAGTTTCAGAAGGGGCATTAAGCTGAAAAGAAGTCCCTCTCTCTCTGATTTTATGGCATTCTGCTGGTCATCTGCTTTCTGGAGGAGATATCTGTAGTGTTAATTTGCCTAGAGTCCCTGGTGTTTTGGGAAGCTGTTCTGACTCTATCCAAAGAACTGCAGGCCTTATCCAAAGATCTCAAGTCCAGTATCACATGAGCATTAGTCTTTGTGATTTTAAACCTATTTAAAGGGTCTTTTGTCTATGGGATTGGTTTGATTGGAACACATCAGATATATTTGTTAAGGGTTATAATGGTTGTTTTATTTCTTGTTTGTAATTGATGAGTTCTTGCTAATTTTCTTATTATACATATCAACTATATTGTTAAGTAAACCTGTTGATAAAAGTTTCCAAGTGGGTCTTTTGAATCATACCTGAAGTGAAACACATCATGCTTATTGTAGCCAAATTCAAGATGCAAATCTTATGATCCAGGCAGGTGCCATCAAACATTTTGGAGTTTCTTATCTGAACCATAACAAAAAAGAATGGTATGATCACTTAAAATTCAGGTCTTGGTCTCTTGGATCTATTTTGTATCGGATAACAAAGATCAGTACAGTCACATCATACTCAGTCAGAAACTGTTAAGATGGACTCCAGGACAACAGCCAGAGATATGTGGATAAAAGAAGTAACTGTGTCACATGGATGGTCATGAGCAAGATGATTTATGGCGAATTCAGTATTTAATTTCTCTTTCCATGCTGTACTTAATTACTTGACTGTGCTCATTAGAAGCAGAAACTGCACATTTGAACTTGTATTTGGATTCAGCCCACTCAGCCAAATTGAACTTTTACGATTCATTAATCTGGCACAAAATGGAAATTATGATTTGTTCAAAAACAAGGAAAAGTACATCACAGGGACAGGCCCTTTGATCCTCCAAGTCTGCACCGATCATGATGCCTGCCTAAACTAAAATAATTTGCACTTATGGAGTCCATAACCTTCAATTCCCATCCTATTCATGTATGCACCTAGTTGCCCCTTAAATGCTGCAATTGTACTTGCTCCTACCACCTCCCTAGACAGTGTGTTCCAAACATTCACCACCCTCTGTATGAAAAACTTGCCTCGCACATCTCCTCTAAATTTTCTCTTATATCTATCTGCAACTCCACCAATTTTTGTGTCATTTGCGAACTTACTAATCAGACCAGCTACATTTTCTTCCAAATCATTTATATACACTATGAACCACAAAGGTCCCAGAACTGACGCCTGTAGAATATCGCTAGTCATAGCCTTCCATTCAGAAAAACACCCTGCTACTGCTATCCTCTGTCTTCTCTGGCCAAGTCAGTTCTATATCCATTTAGACAGCTCTCCTCTGATCCCGTGTGACTTCACCTTTCATACCAGTCTAACATGAGGTACCTCGTCAAAAGCTTTACTGAAGTCCACGTATACAACGTCCATTGCCTTTCCCTCATCTATCATCACTTCCTCACAAAACTCAATCAAGTTAGTGAGGCATGAATTCCCCTTCACAAAACCATACTATCTATCACTAATAAGTCCATCTGTTTCCAAGTGTGAGTAAATCCTGTCCCTAAGAATCTTTTCCAATAATTTCCCTAAGGTAACTTCCCCAAGGTAAAATATGTTTGCCTAATATGGTTCAATTCTTTGGTGAAATAACAGGGAGGGTTGATGAAGATAAAGTGATTGATACATACTGACTTTCAATACAAAGAGGCACAATAAATCAAATTTATTTTCTATTGGGAACAATAATCTCATTATATAGTGAAAGACAGTGTGGATTAAGTTGAACCATCGCCACAAAACGGGCATGTGAATCAAAATTAATCTACATCAATTCACTGTAGACAACATGCTAACTTTGTGCTGCCTGCACAGTTGAATGTTTTCTGAATGCATCCTCACACCACTTAAAGCCAGCTTGCACTGCTTTAACCCAGTCTGGAAGGTACCTTACAGCTGAGGCAGGCACTGGCATGAGTAAATGAATCTCTCCTGGAAAATGTGAAACAGTGAGCTCCAAGCTTTCCTCACAAAGTATTGGACATGTTAGTGAAAGAAGCGGAGAGTAGAAGAGATGTTTTGTGGTTGCAAGGCCTAGTAGACTCTCTACAGAGGGAGCAAGTAGCTGCAGAGGTTAAAGCCAGTTTTTAAGCACCCACAATTTGAATGCAACACTATAAGAAGTTCAAAGAAAGTGCACAAGTGATCAAGATCAGCAAATGCATCTTCAAACACCATATCCAATCAACCTCACACTAGCCTCCGACACTATTCAAAGCACTACACTCCCATTAGTCACCTACCAACAAGCTCTATCAATAAGGATTTACACCTAACGTTTACTTCACTTTCACAGTCAGAACTGCTGTAAACCTCACACACACACATACCACAATTCAGGCATGACAGGCAAATTTTGGTAGGGCTGAAATCACTGAAGTTTACAGTATCCTTGGGTCTGAAATGCATTGTCTGGAAGTGTGGTGGAGGCAGGTTCAATTAAGGCACTCAAGAGAATGCCCAAGGGCGGGACATTGGTTAGCATTGCTGCTTCACAGCTCCAGGGACCTGGGTTTGATTTCCGGCTTGGGTCACTGTCTGTGTGGAGTTTGCACATTCTCCTCGTGTCTGCGTGGGTTTCCTCCAGGTGCTCTGGTTTCCTCCCACAGTCCAAAGATGTGCGGGTTAGTTTGATTGGCTATGCTAAAATTGCCCCTTAGTGTCCTGAGATGCGTAGGTTATAGGATCAGCGGGTAAATGTGTAGGGATATGGGGGTAGGGCCTGGGTGGGATTGTGGTCAGTGCAGACTTGATGGGCCAGATGGCCTCTTTCTGCTCTGTAGGATTTCAATGGTTCTAGAGCATTAGATGACTATTTGAATAGAAACAATATGCAAGGCTGTAGGGGAAAATGGAGAGAATGGCACTAAATTAAAACATTCATTTGAAGAGCTGGTGCAGTCACAATGCCCTGATGGCCTCCATCTGCACCATAACAATTCTGGAGCAGTTAACTAATCCTCCTTCTCACATCTCACTTGCCTCTTTTCCAGGCTTTTGATTTATAAGATGCAGATGTTGTGAGCAAGCATCCCCATCCACTAACAACAACTTATTCTTGTGTCTATCTTTTCAGATAACCAAGAGGCGAACCTGGCCAGGCACTGGGGGTATGCTGAAGAGACAGTAATTCCACATTCACAACCACTGGCTCAGAAGACAGTATGTGTAATTCAGGAGTGAGCTGCAAACAGAGGCAAGGATTGTACAGTTCACCAAGGATAGGTTCTATTACAGAGGATCCGGGTAAAATAACATATAGGAGAAGGTACGTTGTTGGTGCATTGGCAGGACTGTCAAAAAGCCTCTGGTCAATGACAACGAGAATGGAGGAGCCTAGCACCAACTTGGAACAGAGTTTCTGAAAAGCTTAGAAATCATCTTTTTGGTGGTGAATTTGTGGAATAAACCATAATGCATCATCTGATGATTGATGTCACAGCATCCACCCAGCACCTGAGAATGATAAGGAAGCTCAGACTGCTACCATCATGGCTATGAATTACAGTATAGATAAAGGGGTTTATGGTCCAGCACTCTTTCCCCAAAAATTACTAAGATTGAAAATTACTGACATCACACCCCGGGTTGTCTTGGTAATTTCTTTGAGTATTCATCTTTTCATATCTGCCTGTGCCCTTGCTGGTGAAACAATCATCCCTGACAGGCTGAGATGACGGTCTGCATTTCAGACGTGGAGTTGATTTGAAGGTCATCTGCTGTTTCCCCACTGAATGCCAGCAATCACCTACTCACTAGCTATGCTGCAGCCACTGAGGTAACATTAGGGTAGTCAAAAATAGAATATGGACAGCACAGCAATTCACAAGTGATGCTGAGTTAATTTGTAAGTTTAATTTAGAATGTTTATTTTGACTTTTATTTTTCCATTGCAGCTAAATGGACTCTGTAAGGGTTAATAAAAGAGGGATAGTAAAGCAGGGAATGTTGGTGAATGGGGAATTGGGGCTGTCATTACTGGTTTTAGTTTCTGTACTTTTTATAATGTCCACATTTTAACTTGCAGTCTGGTTACATGCTTTACATACAGAACACTGATCATTTATTGCTAACTGGTTCCAAAGTGTAAAGTCACGGAAACATATATGCCCCATTAATAAAGTCCTTACACAAATAACAACCCTAACTTGTTTCTCTAATCCAACTGCAGTTATTTCTAGACATTCATGGGAGGTTGATACATTTATGTGAGGCTAAAAGCAGAGCAGGAAATATCATCGTGGGCAATTTGCAAACTTATGGCATCTCTCTTCCTCACTACAAATTGTTTTCTTTCATTACACCTTAATAATAATGGCTCGTATTGTGGACTCACCATTATTTTGCAGCAAATTTTGGACAAAAGTATTGAAGGCGAAAAATCAAATCATCAATGAGTCGGCAATCACCCTTTAATTCTGTTATGGCGAAGAAGCCATGTGAAATGTCTGTTCACTTTTATCCAGTGTAGGATTTGTTGCAACCAAAGCACAAGTCTGATTCATTGCCTTTCAATACACATTGCTATTCCCATTCCACCACCAATGCACAAAGCAGCGATTCCACGTTTTCCTCCAGTTCTCTCCAAAGCGTAGATAAGTGTGACCAGGATGCGACACCCAGACATTCCCAAGGGATGACCTAAAGCTATGGCGCCACCTTGGACATTTACCTAGAAAAACACAATCAGATATAAGAACATAAGAACGTAAGAACTAGGAGCAGGAGTAGGCCATTTGGCCCCTCAAGCCTGCTCCGCCATTCAATAAGGTCATGGGTTATCTTTTCATGGACTCGGTTCCACTTACCTGCCCGCTCACCATAACCCTTAATTCCTTTACTGTTCAAAAATTTATCTATCTTTGCCTTAAAAATATTCAATGACGTAGTCTCAACTGCTTCACTAGGCAGGGAACTCCACAGATTCACAACCCTTTGTATGAAGAAATTTGTCCTCAACTCAGTCCTAAATTGGGTCCCTCTCATTTTGAAGCCATGCCTCCTAGTTCTAGTATTACCTGCCAGTGGAAACAACTTCCCTGCTTCTATATTATCTATTCCCTTCATAATCTTATATGTTTCTATAAGATCTCTGCTCATTCTTCTGAATTCTAATGAGTATAGCCCCAGTCTACTCAGGCTGTCCTCATAAGCCAACCCTCTCAACTCCGGAATCAACCCAGTGAATCTCCTCTACACCCCCTCCAATGCCAGTATATCCTTTCTCAAGTAAGGGGACCAAAACTGTACACAGTATTCCAGGTGTGGCCTCACCAGCACCTATACAGCTGCAATATAACCTTGCTGTTTTTAAACTCCACAGGACAAAATTCCATTTGCCTTTTTAATGACCTGCTGCACCTGGAAATCAACTCCTTGTGATTCTTGCACAAGGACACCCAGGTCCCTCTCCACAGCAGCATACTGCGATTTTTTTACCATTTAAATAATAGTCCATTTTGCTGTTATTCCTACCAAAATGGATGACTTCACATTTACCAACATTGTACTCCATCTGACAGACCCTCGCCCATTCACTTAGACTATCTATATCCCTTTGCAGACTTTCAGCATCCTCTGCACACTTTGCTCTGACACTCATCTTAGTGTCACCTGCAAATTTTGACACACTAACTTGGTCCCCAACTCCAAATCATCTATGTAAATGATAAACAATTGCGGCCTCAACACTGATCCCTGAGGCACACCATTAGTCACTGATCGCCAACCATAAAACACATATTTACCCCCACTCTTTGCTTTCTGTTAGTTAATCAATCCTCTATCCATGCTAATACATTACCTGTAACACTGTACACCATTATCTTACGTAGCAGTCTTTGGTGCGGCACCTTATCACATGTCTTCTGAAAATTCAGATATACCACATCCACAGGTTTCCCATTGTCCACTGCACATGTAATATTCTCAAAGAGTTCCCTTCATGAACCCATGATGCTTCTTGCCAATGGGACAATTTATATCAGATGTCTTACTACTTCTTCGTTGATGATAGATTCAAACATTTTCCCAACTATAGAAGTTATCAACCTTTTGTCTACCTCCTTTTTTAAACAGTGGTGTCACATTTACTGTTTTCCAATCTGCGGGAACCACCGCAGAGTCCAGCGAATTTTGGTAAATTACCACTAGTACATTTGCTATTTCTCCTGCGATCTCTTTCAGTATCCTGGGATGCATTAGCTTGTCCAACATTACCTCTTTCGTGATAGTGATAGTTTGTAGGTCCTCACCTAGCCTTCCTATCATCAATTTTTGGCAGATTATTTGTATCTTCCACTGTGAAGACCGCCACAAAATACCTGTTCAATGCCTCAACCATTTTCTCATTTCCAGTTATTACATCCCCCTTCTCATCCTCTAAAGGACTAATGTTTACTTTAGCCACTCTTTTTTGTTATATACATTTGCAGAAACATTTGCTAACTGTTTTTATATTCTGAGCTAGTTTACTCTCAAAATCCATCTTACCTTTCTTCATAACTTTTCTCGCGGCTTTCTGTTGACCTTTAAAGATTTAGAAATCATCTAAGTTCCCACTAATCTTTGCTACTTTCTATGCATTTTCTTTCAATTTGATGCCCTCCTCCACTTCCTTAGATATCCATGGCTGATTATCTGTTTCTACAGTCCTTCCTTATCACTGGTATATATTTTTGTTGAGCATTGTGAAAGATTGCTTTGAAAGTCCTTCATTGTTCCTCAATTGTGCCACCATAAAGTTTTTGCTCCCAGTCTACCTTAGCCAATGCCTCCCTCATCCCTTTGGAGTCTCCTTTGTTTTAGCACAAGACACTGGTATTGGATTTCACCTTCTCATGCTCCATCTGTATTTTAAATTCAACCATGCTGTGATTGCTTCTTCCGAGATGATCCCTCATGGCAAGATCATTAATCACTCCTGCCTCATTACACAGGACCAGACCTAGGATAGCTTGCTCCCTCGTAGGTTCGATTACATGCCGTTCAGGGAAGCTATTGTGGATACATTTTACGAACTCCTCTTCAAGGCTGTCTTGACCAATTGATATGTAGATTAAAATACCCCAAGATAATTTCTGTACTATTTTTACATCATCAGTTTTTTTTTGTTTATTTCTCGCCCCACCATGATGTCATTATTTGGTAGCCTATAGACTACACCTATCAGTGACTTTTTTCTCATTACTATTTCTAATTTCCATCCAAATGGATTCAATCTTTTTTTCCATAGAACCTATATCTCTCACTACCGCCCTGATGTCATCCTTAAATGATGTAGAGATGCCGGCGTTGGACTGGGGTAAACACAGTAAGAAGTCTCACAACACCAGGTTAGAGTCCAACCAGTTTATCTGATAGTAATCCCACAAGCTTTTGGAAACAGTGTTCCTTTGTCAGGTGTGTGGAAGTTTCTGATCAGAGAAGGGCATATAAAGTCACACACAGTTTACAGAATACTGATTAGAATGCAAGTCTTTACAGCTAACCTGCTATTCAAGTCTTAAAGATGCAGACAACGTGAGTGGAGATAGCATTAGCATGGGTTAAAGAGTTGTCTCCAGACAGGACAGTAAGTGAGATTTTACCACCCACATGACTTGCCTGGGCTTGTGTCTGGTGGTCACCCATTCCCTTCCTGCCTGTGGAGTCTGAGTCTTCGGTGTGACCACCTCTCTATATGTGCTATCCATGATTCTCTCTGACTCACAAATGCTCCACAGTGTCTCCAGCTGTAGCTCCATTCTGAAACTTGAGTTTCCAGGAGCTGTAGCTGGAGACACTTCCTACACACATGCTGACCCAGGGACTGGAACTGTTCCCAGCCTGCCATAAAGTCAATTAACATGGCAATTTGTTTTCTAAAGTAAAAATCCTAGAATTCTCACACTGATTTATCAATCTCCCTGAAACCAAATGTCCCCGAAGGCAGTAGGTTGTGTGGGAGATATAGTTTGATGAGAGGAGGCAGCTTCTTGGTGATGTGTGGAAAATTGTGGTTGCGCCAGTAGAGTAATTTCAAACCTGACACGTCTGTTTTAAATAAGGTTCGGGAGCCTTGGGACGTCCTTGGGAATCAACTGATTCCTATGGACCTTCCAACATATTTTCTGGCTCACTTGCTTTACTTTTGAACTTCTGGGGATTCCCTTGAATGTTTTTATAAGGATGTGCATGGTATTGATGTTTTTCTCTTTTAATCCACAGGTGCTTCGGTCTGCCTTGTTGTCCGACAAGGGGTATACACGCAATGGGTCGTACGAGGGCTGCTCTTGGATGTTTCGAGAGTAGCCTAGTACTTCACGTCGTTAGTGTACGCTTAAACTGGACCAGATGCTGGGCAACACGACAGCTCAGTGACTATCACTGTTTGCTGTGCAGACACATGGATTTGGGCCAGTGTCTGCGGCAGTTTAAGCATTCTCCCCGTGCTTGCGTGAGTTTTCTCCGGGTGCTCCGGTTTCCTCCCACACCCCAAAGATGTGCTCTTAGGCTGATTGGTGTAACAAATTGTCCCTAAATTAGTCTTCCCTCAATGTGGAATGCCATAAGCATAGACAAGGGTCATGGGTGGAGAGGGGACTGGTAATGTTAAAATGGCGGCGTGCGCTCGTTGGGCCGAAGGGCCTGTTTCCCATGCTGTGTTCTTTGTTGTCTCTTGCAGTTAACAAAAATATCCACAGTAATATTATGCTCAGGGTGATTTGAGAGATGACTGCACATCCAGGGAGGGTTGTTTGTTGTGAGATGGTCACAAGCTGTACAAAAACTGGAAGTTCACCAATTGCAGGATTATAGGGATCTTGTAACAGGTATGTCCACTAATAAGGAACATATTTGTTTAAATTCATTCAAAAATTATAAAGAGTGCAATCGAAATACTATTTGATGTGTATAAGGACAGGCTAAAGTTTGTCAGTTAAAATCAGTAGTGTAAACAGGGGGTAACTACAAAGAACAACAAAGAACAAAAACAGCCCGGGAAACAGGCCCTTCGGCCCAACGAGCCCGCACCGCCATCTTAACACCACCAGTCCCCCCCTCCACCCATGACCCTTGTCTAATGTTTTATGGCCATCCACATTGAGGGAAACTAACTTAGGGACAATTTATTACTGCCAATCAGCCTAACAGCACATCTTTGGGGCGTGGGAGGAAACCGGAGCACCCGGAGAAAACCCATGCAAGCACAGGGAGAATGCGCAAACTCCCACAGACACTGGCCCAAATCCAAGTGTCTGCACAGCAATCAGCGATAGTCACTGAGCTGTCGTCTTGCCCAGTATCTGGTCCAGTTTAGGCACACACTAACGACATGAAGCACTAGGCCAATCTCGAACAACCAAGAGCAGCCCAAGTATGACCCATCGCGTGTATGCCCCTCGTTGGACACAAGGCAGACCGACTTAAAACCTGTGAATGAAAAGAGAAAAAAAAACATTATTATCGTACCATATCCATTTACCTTACCAGGGACGCCCCAATGCTAATGACCCTTATTTAAAACAATCTCCTACATCCACCCATCTCCAACCCAGTCATGTGCCTGTCTAAGTTACTCTTAAATGACTCTAGCGTGTTTGCCTCCACCACCTTACTTGGCAGAGCATTCCATACCCCCACGACCCTCTGTGTGAAAAACCTCCCTCTAATATCTGTGTTGTATCTCTCCCACCTCACCTTAAGCCCATGGCCCCTTGTCCTATGTGTCTCTATCATAGGAAATAGCTTACCTCTGTTTACTCTATCTATACCCTTCATAATCTTATATACCTCTATTAGATCCCCCCTCAGTCGCCGTCTTTCAAGGGAAAAGAGCCCCAATTTATTCAATCTTTCCTCATACCCCAGTCCTTCCATACCAGGCAACATCCTGGTAAACCTCCTCTGCCCTCTGTCCAGAGTCTCCACGTCCTTCCGGTAGTAAGGCGACCAGAACTGGACGCAGTACTCTAAATGCGGCCTAACCAACATTCTGTACAACTGCAATATTAGACTCCAGCTCTTATATTCTATACCCCTTCCTATAAAGGCTCACATGCCATAGGCTTTCTTCACCACACTCTCCACTTGCACTGTCACCTTCAAAGACTTGTGCACTTTTTTTTTGAACAGGCCCTTCGGCCCACAATGTTGCGCCGACCAGTCTTATTTTTAAAAAAAAAACATTGACCCACTAATCTAAACCAATCCCTTTTCGTCCATAAACCTATCCACCAATCTCTTAAACGCCCCCAAACTAGGCGCATTTACAACTGCAGCAGGCAGGGCATTCCAGTCCCTCACCACCCTCTGGGTAAAGAACCTGCCCCTGACATCCGTCCTATAACTACCCCCCCTTAATTTAAAGCCATGCCCCCTCGTGCTAACTTTCTCCATCCGAGGAAACAGGCTATCACCATCCACCCTATCTAAACCTCTAATCATCTTATATGTTTCTATAAGATCCCCTCTTAGCCGCCTTCTTTCCAGTGAAAACAACCCCAAATCCCTCAGTCTCTCCTCATAGGACCTCCCCTGCATACCAGGCAACATCCTGGTAAACCTCCTCTGCACCCTCTCCAAAGCCTCCACATCCTTCCTGTAATGTGGGGACCAGAACTGCACACAGTACTCCAAGTGCGGCCGCACCAGAGTTGTGTACAGTTGCAACATGACGCTGCGACTCCTAAATTCAATCCCCCTACCAATAAACGCCAAGACACCGTACGCCTTCTTAACAACCTTATCTACTTGATTCCCAACTTTCAGGGATCTATGTACACATACACCTAGATCCCTCTGCTCCTCCACTCTATTCAAAGTCCTCCCGTTAGCCCTATACTCAACACATCTGTTATTCCTACCGAAATGGATTACCTCACACTTCTCCGCATTAAACTCCATCCGCCACCTCGCGGCCCAGCTCTGCAACCTGTCCAAGTCACCCTGCAAACTTCGACACCCTTCCTCACAATCTACCACACCTCCGACTTTGGTGTCATCAGCAAACTTACTAATCCACCCAACTATACCCTCATCCAGATCATTAATAAAGATTACAAACAGCAGTGGCCCCAAAACAGATCCCTGAGGCACACCACTCGTATCCGAACTCCATGATGAATAATTACCATCAACCACCACCCTCTGTCTCCTATCTGCTAACCAATTCCTGATCCAAGTACCTAAATTACCACCAATCCCATACATCTGCATTTTCTGCAGAAGCATACCATGGTGAACCTTATCAAACGCCTTACTAAAATCCATATATACCACGTCTACTGCCTTACCCCTATCCACCTCTTTGGTCACCTTCTCAAAGAACTCAATAAGGTTAGTAAGGCACGACCTTCCCGCTACAAAACCATGCTGACTATCTCTAATCAATTCATTACTCTCCAAATAACTATAAATCCTATCCCTAATAATTCTTTCTAAAACCTTGCCCACTACAGAAGTAAGACTCACTGGTCTATAATTCCCAGGGAAGTCTCTGTTCCCCTTCTTAAACAATGGGACAACATTCGCTGTCCTCCAATCTTCCGGTACTATACCAGAGACCAACGACGACCTGAAGATCAGAGCCAGTGGCTCTGCAATCACCTCTCTTGCCTCCCATAGAATCCTAGGGTAAATCCCGTCTGGACCAGGGGACTTATCTATTTTCAACCCTTCTAGAATATCCAACACATCCTCTGTATCAACTGCAATACTTTCTATTTTACACCCCTTCACCCCAGTGACCTCCTCAGCTACATTCATATCGTCCTGCGTGAACACCGAAGAGAAATAACGGTTCAATGCCTCTCCAATCTCTTCCGGTTCCACACACAACTTCCCCCTACTGTCTGTAACTGGCCCTAATCTTGCCCTAACCAACCTTCTGTTCTTGACATACCTATAGAACGCCTTAGGATTCTCCTTAATCCTATCAGCCAAAGTCATCTCATGCCCTCTTCTAGCCCTTCTTAACTCCCTCTTCAACTCCCTCCTAGCCAATCTAAAGCTTTCTACTGCACTACCCGAGCCCTCAAGCCTCATCCGAACATAAGCCTCCTTCTTCTTCCTAACCAACAAATCAACTTTTTTTGTGCACCACGGTTCCCTAGCCCTACCAATTCCTCCTTGCCTGACAGGGACATACCTATCACAGACCCACAGTAGCTGCTCCTTGAAAAAACTCCACATTTCAGACGTTCCTAGTCCCTGTAATCTCCTAGTCCAACCAATGCTTCCTAATTCTCTCCTAATGGCCTCATAATTACCCTTCCCCCAGCTAAAACTACTGACCCGAGGTTCATGCCTATCCCTTTCCATCACTAAGGTGAACGTAACCGAATTGTGGTCACTATCACCAAAATGCACACCAACTTCCAAGTCTAGCACCTGGTCTGGCTCATTTCCCAGCACCAAGTCCAATATAGCCTCACCTCTAGTTGGCCTATCTACATATTGAGTCAAAAAACCTTCCTGCACACTTTGAACAAAAACTGACCCCTCTAACGAGCTAGAGCTATAGCAATTCCAATCAATGTTAGTAAAGTTAAAGTCCCCCATAACAATTACCCTATTACTTTCACTCCTAACCAGGATCGTCTCTGCAATCCTTTCCTCAACCTCTCTAGAACTTTTTGGAGGTCTATAAAAGACTCCCAACAGGGTGACCTCTCCTCTCCTATTTCTAATTTCTGCCCATACTACCTCAACAGACAAGTCCTCATTAAACTTCCTCTCTGACACTGTGATATAGTCCTTGACCAATAATGCTACTCCACCCCCCCTTCTACCTCCTTCTCTACTCCGACTAAAGCACTTGTACCCCGGCACCTGCAACATCCATTCCTGACCCTGCTCTATCCACGTCTCTGAAATGGCCACAACATCAAAGTCCCAGGTACTGGTCCACGCTGCAAGTTCATCCACTTTATTGCGAATACTCCTCGCGTTAAAGTATATACATTTCAAACCTCGCTCCGCCCCACCCCCACAATGCCGTGCAATGCCGTCCCCTTCTATGCCCCCCTCACTTTCACCCCCTCTACCCAGGATCCCACCCCCCCTCTGAATCAGTTTAAACCACTCCGCATAGCCTTCACAAATTTACCCCCCAGGATATTTGTTCCCCTCTGGTTCAGAAGTATACCATCACTCTTATAGAGATCCCACCTTCCCCAGAATGAGCCCCAATTGCTCAAGTAATTAAACCCCTCCCTCCTGCACCATCCCCTCAGCCACAAGTTCAAACTTTCCCTCTCCCTATTCCTCTCTAAACTATCCCGTGGCACAGGCAAGAGTCCAGAGATAACCACTCTGTTTGACTTGGCCTTTAGTTTCCATCCCAACTCCATGAAACTCTGCTTAATATCCCCTTCCCTTAGCCTCCCTATGTCATGTGTCCCCACATGAATTATAACTTGGGGTTGATCACCCTCTCCCCTAAGAGTCTTGAATATCCTCTCTGACACATCCCAGACCCCAGCCCCTGGTAGGCAACACACCAGCCCTGAGTCCCTACCCTTACTACCAACTCTCCTATCCGTCCCCTTAACTTGCACCCCCAGGTCTCGCTGCGACTCTATACTCCTTACGGGCTTACCCTTTATCATATAACTCCCCCCTACATTATTCCGGCCAAAATGCATCACCTCACATTTATCCGGATTAAACTCCATTTGCCACGTATCTGCCCAATCAACCAGCCTATCAATATCCCACTGTATTGCCAGACACTGCTCCTCACTGCCCGCCAATCCAGCCATCTTGGTGTCATCAGCAAATTTGCTGATCACACCACCTACTCCCTCTTCCAAATCATTTATATACACTACAAAGAGAAGAGGTCCCAGTACTGAGCCCTGCGGCACACCAGTAGTGACAGACCTCCAGCTAGAAAAGGACCTCTCCACTGCTACTCTCTGACTCCTCTTTGCAAGCCAGTTCTCTACCCATCTAGATACCTGGCCACGTATCCCATGAGCTTTAATCTTCTCTACCAACCTACCATGAGGGACTTTGTCAAACGCCTTACTGAAATCCATATAGACAACATCAACGGCTCGTCCTTCGTCAACCGGTTTTGTCACCTCCTCAAAAAATTCTACCAGATTTGTAAGGCAAGACTTCCCCTTTACAAAGCCATGCTGCGTATCCTTAATCAGATCGCAACGCTGTAAGTGCTCATACATCCTATCCCTAAGAATCCTCTCCATCAACTTGCCTACCACTGACGTTAAACTCACCGGCCTATAGTTACCCGGGCTATCCCTCCTACCCTTTTTAAACAACGGTACCACGTTCGCTATCCTCCAGTCCTCTGGGACCTCACCTGTGTCCAAAGAAGAGACAAAGATTTGCGTCAGAGGCCCAGCAATCTCATCTCTCGTCTCCCTAAGCAGCCTAGGATAAATGCCATCGGGCCCCGGAGATTTATCGGTTTTAATGCTACCTAAAAGCCCTAACACTTCTTCCCTCATAATCAATAGATCTTTCAATTGGTCTACCGCTCCCTCGATGACCGTACCAGACATCAAGCCCCTCTCCTTCGTGAATACCGACGCAAAGTATTCATTCAGGATCTCCCCCATTCCCTCTGCCTCCAAGCACAATTCCCCTCCTCTGTCCCTGAGAGGACCGATTTTACCCCTAGCCACCCTTTTGCTCTTAAGATAGGAGTAAAACGCCTTTGGATTCTCCTTAATCCTACCTGCCAAAGCCATCTCATGCCCCCTCTTTGCTCTCCTAACTCCCCTTTTCAGATCCCTCCTACTCTCTCTGTATTCCTCCAACGGTCTCTCCGTTCCCAGCTGCTTAGACCTGACATACACCTCTCGTTTCTTCCTAACCAGGTCTTCTATATCTCGAGTAATCCACGGCTCTCTAATCCTACCTTTCCCATCCTTCCTCCTAACCGGCACATGCCTTTCCTGCACCCATTGCAGTTTTCCCTTGAAAGACTCCCACATGCCTAATGTGGTCTTGCCTTCCAACAGCCTATCCCAGTCTGTATCCCTAAGCTCCTGCCTAATCTGGCTGTATCTAGCCTTCCCCCAATTTAGCACCCTCCCCTTAGGACAGCTCTCATCTTTTTCCATTCGTATCCTAAAGTAGACAAGAGTTGTGGTCACTATTAGCCACATGTTCACCTACCACAACCTTAACCACCTGACCCGGCTCATTGCCCAGAACTAAATCCAGTATCACCCCCTCTCTAGTCGGGCTATCTACATACTGCTGCAAGGATCCTTCCAATACACATCTTACGAATTCCTCCCCCTCTGAACCCCCAGCTCTAGGCACCTTCCAATCCACCCCAGCGAGATTAAAATCTCCCACTACAACAACCCTGTTCTTCCTACATATGTCCAAAATGTTTCTACATATACCCTCTTCCACTGCCCGCGGGCTGTCGGGCAGCCTATAGTACACTCCTAGCATAGTAATGGCCCCCTTCCTATTCCTCAACTCAATTCCCAACCCCTCCATGTTATCCTCCCTCTGCACCGCTGTGATCTGCTCCCTAACTAAGACTGCCACTCCCCCTCCTCTTTTCAACCCTCCCCTATCACGCCTAAAACACTTATACCCTGGAATATTTAGCTGCCAGTCCTGCCCCTCCTTTAACCACGTCTCTGTCACTGCCACCACATCTAAATTCCTCGCGAACATTAAGGCCTTAAGTTCATCCGTCTTACCCGTCACACTCCTCGCATTAAAACAGATGCACTGAAGACCCTCAGGCCCACTCGGATCCTCCTTCTCCTGGGAGATTTTCCTATCATCTAGACTTACCCTGACCTCCATCTCACCCCCACTCCCAGTGCCTGAGCTGTCTCTCTCCTCCCCACCCCCCCTCCATACTAGTTTAAACCCTGCCAAAACACTCCAGCTAACCTCCCAGCTAAAATATGTGTCCCCTTCCCATTTAAATGTTCCCTATCCCTCTTATACAAGTGCCCTTCCTTTGCAAAGACTTCCCAATGGTCAACAAAACTAAAACCCTCTGTCCTGCACCAATCCCTCAGCCATGCATTCAGCTGTAGCATCTTATTATTTTTATCCCAGCTATTGCTGGGCACTGGCAGCAGCCCAGAGATCGCCACCCTGGAGGCCCTGCACTTCAGCCTGGCTCCCAACTCCCTGAACTGCGTACGTATTTGCTGATGACACCAAGATTGGTGGAACTGCAAATTGTGCGGAGGGTGTGGAGAGTCTACAGAAGGA
This sequence comes from Carcharhinus amblyrhynchos, assembly GCF_965287045.1. Lineage (NCBI taxonomy): Eukaryota > Metazoa > Chordata > Chondrichthyes > Carcharhiniformes > Carcharhinidae > Carcharhinus > Carcharhinus amblyrhynchos. The sequence goes on along the minus strand of NC_137335.1, from coordinate 30,901,112 downwards.
TCGAGATAGGCTGGGCGAATGGGCCAGGAAATGGCAAATGGAATTTAATGTTGGCAAGTGCGAGGTGGTCCACTTTGGTAGGAATAATGGTAGGAAGGATTATTACTTGCGTGGAGAAAAACTGCAGCAGGCGACGGTGCAGAGGGACCTCGGGGTCCTTGTGCATGAGTCGCAAAAACACAGCTTGCAGGTGCAGCAGGTGGTCAGGAAGGCGAATGGGATGCTGGCCTTCATTGCGAGGGGGATTGAATATAAAAGTAGGGAGGTCTTGCTGCGGCTGTATAGGGCATTGGTGAGGCCGCAGCTGGAGTACTGTGTGCAGTTTTGGGCACCGTACTTACGCAAGGATATTTTGGCCTTGGAGGGAGTGCAGAGGAGGTTTACTAGGATGATGCCAGAGTTGAGGGGGTTGAGCTATGAGGAGAGGCTGAATAAACTAGGGTTGTACTCGTTAGAGTTTAGAAGAATGAGGGGAGATCTCATTGAGATGTATAAGATGACGAATGGGATGGATAGGATAGAGGTGGAGAGACTCTTCCCGCTCAGAAAGGATAGTAGGACTAGGGGGCACAGCCTCAAGATAAAGGGGGGGCAGTTTAGAACGGAGTTGAGGAGGAACTTCTTCACTCAAAGGGTGGTGAATCTCTGGAATTCTCTGCCCGTTGAAGTGGTGGAGGCTGCCTCGCTAAATATTTTTAAGACGCGGGTTGATGGGTTTTTGATAAGAGAGGGGATTAAGGGTTATGGGGAGAGGGCGGGAATGTGGAACTGAGCCACGACAGATCAGCCATGATCTTATTGAATGGCGGGGCTGGCTCGAGGGGCTAGTTGGCCTACTCCTGCTCCTATTTCTTATGTTCTTATGTATTTCCCCCCTACTCTTCCTTCCTATGTCCCTCTCTCCTACATGTATAATTACATCCGCTTGGGTCCCTTTGCCTTTCAAGATTCCCTCTACCCTCTCCGACACATCCTGTACCCCAGCTCCAGGGAGGCAGACTACCATCCTGAAGTCCCGCTTTTGCCCACAGAACCGCCTATCAATTCCTCTAACCATCCCGTCCCCCACCACTATCTCACATCCAGCCCCTTTCCTTCCCTCTGAGGCATTTTCCTCTTCCCCTTGTGCCCTTCCCACCTCATTTGGCGCCTTACCCCTGATACCTTGAGAGACTATCCCTGGGGCAGCCTTTGGAACATTACTCCTCTTCTTTTTCCCCTTCCTAACTGTAACCCACCCATCCCCCCCCCCAAAGGCTCTGGGATCCCCTCTTGAACGTGGTTCCTGTTCATTAGCGCCTCATTCTCCCTCACTAAAAATAACTCCTCCAGCCTCAGCTCCAGTTGCCTAACCCGGGCCCTCAAACGCTGCAACTCCAGACATTTGGTGCAGATGTGGAGTGTCCGGAGATGCTGTGTCTCCAGGAACTCCCACATATTTCACCTTACACAGCTGACACGCCTTCCCACGGACCCTGCCATTTAATTGACCACCCTTAAACTCATGGACACAAATGGAAAAATTTGACCACCTTGCCTAAGCCTGCTCTCGCCTAAGCCCTGTGAGCCAAAGCCCTTGCAGCACTCACTCAGCACCCGCCTCACTCCGCTGCCCACTCCCGATGCTGCCCGCTGTCTACTGCGGCCTTCTTTTTGTACTCCCGCGCTCCCTTCCCAACTGCCCTTGCGCCTAGGTCCCGCTACGGAAAGCGCAAACTGCAAAAAAACCCCGCGAACCGGCAATGCAACTGAAAACAATCAGTACACTCGCAGTTTAGACTCACCAACCACCAGTACACTGCTCCGGAGAACTAGAGGGATTTGAGTTTTGTTTTATATCATGGGTGGACCTGCAATTTCCACACCTTGACCTCAAAACATTTCACATGCTATAGGGAGCCTTGTGCAGGAAATGATTCAACTCTAGCTCAAGGTTTCTAAGGCAGCTGCAGTCGCAGTGGAGCATCAAGGAGGATATGTTACTTTAATGTACATTGTGGGAGGCATCATCCACAGACAGTAAGAGCTCTTCACAATAGGTATGTGCTACCCGGAAGACTAGGAAGAGGCAAGAAGTGCACAGGCCTTCAGGGTGTGTGCCACTTCCGAACTGGGTGCTCCGGTTTCCTCCCACAGTTCAAAGATGTGCAGGTTAGGTTGATTGGCCATGCTAAATTGACAACAGTGTCAGGGGATTAGTAAATATGTGGGGTTATGGGAATAGGGCTGGGTGGATTGTGGTCGATGCAGACGCAATGGGCCAAATGGCCTCTGTCTGCAATGTAGGAATTCTGTGATTCTATGGTATTCAGTATTGGAAACTGTTGGGAGTGCTGCTCCCCAAAGGAGTGCAGTGCACCAATAGGCACAGTAAGTAGTCTCAAAATACCAGGTTAAAGTTCAACAGGTTTATTTGGTAGTATGAGCTTTCAGAGCGTTACCCCTTCATCAGGTGAGTGAGAGTTTGATTCACAATGAGGGCATATATATATATAGAGACAAACTCAATTTCAAGATAATGGTTGGAATGTGAGTCTTAACAAGTAATCAAGTCTCTACGTGTGCAGACAATGTGAGTAGAGAGAGGGTTTAGCACACGTTAGAGGTATGAATTGTCTTCAGCCAGGACAGTTCCTTGGGGGTTGTGTGTGCGTATATGTGGTGCCTGGGTGTGTGTTTGTGTTGTGGCATTTTTGTGAGTGTGCTTCTGGTTTGTGTGCGGTGTGTGTGTGTGTGGGTGTATTTGGTATGTGGTGTGTGTGTATGTGTGTGTGGTGATGTGGTGATTCATTTTGGTAGGACAAACTTGAATGCGGATTACAGGGTCAATGGCAGGGTTCTAAGGAATGTGGAGGAACAGAGATCTTGGCATTCATATCCACAGATTTCTGAAGGTTGCCACTCAAGTGGATAGAGCTGTGAAGAAGGCTTATAGTGTGTTAGCATTTATTAACAGACAGTTTGAGTTTAAGAGCTGTGGGGTTATGCTGCAACTATACCGGACGTTGGTGAGACCACATTTGGAATATTGTGTTCAGTTCTGGTCACTGCATTATAAGAAGGATGTGGAAGCATTGGAGAGAGTGCAGAGGAGATTTACCAGGATGCTGCCTGGTTTGGAGGGTAGGTCTTGTGAGGAAAGGTCGAGAGAGCTGGGGCTTTTCTCTTTAGAGCGGAGATGGATGAGAGGCAACTTAATAGAGGTTTATAAAATGATGAGAGGGATAGATAGAGTGAACATGCAGAGGCTATTTCCTCAGGTGGATGTAGCTATTACTAGGGGGCATAACTATAAGGTTCATGGTGGGGGATATAGGAGGGATGTCTGAAGTAGATTCTTCGGTCAGAGATGGGGTTGTGGAATACACTGCCTGCTGTGATACTTTAGGAGTCGGAGACTTTAGGAACTTTCAAGTGTTACTGGATAGGCACATGGAGCACACCAGAATTATAGGGAGTGGGATAGCTTGATCTTGGGTTTGGTCTTGGCTCGGCACAACATCGAGGGCTGAAGGGCCTGCACTGTGCTGTAATGTTCTTTGTTTTATGTGTGTGCATGTGTGTGTTTCTGGTGTGTGGGTTGGGTGTGGGTGTGCGTGCGCGGTGGATGGGATGTGGGTGTGTGGTATGTGAATATATGTAGTGTGTGCATGTGTCTGGTGTTTGTGTGGTGTATGCGTGTGTGTGGATGCATGTGTGGGTGTGTATGACGTGTGTGGGTGTGTGTGTCTGTATGGTGTGGTGTCTGGATGAGTGGGTGTGTATGATGTGTGTGCGTATGTATATATGGTGTCCGTCTGAGTGTGGTGTGTGCATGATGTATGGGTGTTCGTGTGTGTGTGTGGGTGGAGTGTATGTGTGTGGGGATGTGTGGGTAGAGTGTGTGTTTGTGTGTGATGTATGTGGATGTGGTGTATGTGTGGTGTGTGTAAACGGTATGGTGTGGTGTGTGAGAGTTGGTGTGTGTGAATATGTACATGTGTGGTGCGTGTGTGGATGTTTGTATGTGGTGTGGGCGTATGTTGTGTGTAGTGTATGGATGTTTGTGTGTGTGGCATGTCTCTGGGTGTGGATGTTTGTGTGTGGTGTGTGTGTATGTGGTTGTACGTGTGGTATGTGTGTATAGTGTGTTTGTGCATAGTGTGTGTGTGCATGTGATGGCTGTCTGTGTGTTTCTGTGTGTGGTATGTGTAGTGTTTGTGTGTGCGAGTGTGTTTCTGCTGTGTGGTGTGTGGGTGGGGTGTGGATGTGTGTGTGTGGATGTGATGTATGAGGTACATGTGCGTATGTGGTGTGTGTCTGTATTTGTTGTGTGTGTGTGTGTATGTGGTATCTGCATGTGTGTGATGTGTGTGTAGATGCATGTGTGGGTGTATGTGTAGTATGTATGTGTGATGAGTGTGGCTGTGTGTGTGGAGTGTAGTGTGTGAGAGTGGGTGAGTGTGGTGTGGTGTGTGTGCGTTAGTGTGTATGGAGGGGTATGTGTGTTTACATGCGGTGTGTGTGTGAGTGGGTGTGTGTGTTTGTGTGTGGGGTATGTGTGTAGTGTGTGTGGTGTATGTATGGTATGTGTGTGGCATGTGTATGGGGTGTGTATGGTGTGTTGTGTGTACACGTGTGTGTGCGAGTGTATGTGTGGGGGATGTGCGTGGGTGTGGTGTGTGTGAATATGGCGTCTGTGTGTTTGTGGTGTGTGGGTATTTATGTGTGTGTGTGTGTGTTGGTGTGTAGGGTATGTGTGTTTGTGTTGGGTGGGTGTATGTGTGAGTGGGTGTGTGTGTGTTTGTGTATGGGTGGGTGCGTGTGTAGTGTGTGTGTAGTGTATGAATGTGGTGTCTGTGTGAGTGTGGTGTGTGTGATGTATGGGTGTTTGTGTGATATGCGGTGTGTGGGTGTGTGTGATGTGTGGGCATGTGTGTGGCTGTGTGTTGTGTTTGCATGGGTCTGTGTGTGATATGTATGTGGTGAGTGTATGTGTGGGGGGATGTGGATGTGCGTGAATATGGTGTCTGTGTGTGATGTGTGTGGATGTTTGTGTGTGGAGTGTAGTGTGTGTATGAGTGGGTGTACATGGTGAGTGTGTGTGGACGTGGTGGCTGTGTGTGTGTAGTGTATGTATGCGGTGTCTGTGAGTGTGGCGTGTTTGTATGTGTGGGGTGTCTGTGTGTGGTGTGTGTTGTGCGTGCGCTCGTGTGTGTTTGTGTGGGTGTATGTGTGGTATGTGCGTGTGTCTGTGTGTGGAGAGTGTACGTGTGGGGGTGTGTGTGTGGGTGTGGTGTGTGTGAATATGGTGTCTGCGAGTTTGTGGTCTGTGGGTGTTTTGTGTGTGTGCGGTGTGTGTAGTGTGTGTGTGAGTGTGTATATGTGGTGTTTGTGTGTGATGGGTGTGTGTGTGGGTGTATATGTATGTGTGGGGTGTGCATGCGTGGGTGCTTGTGTGTGGTGTGTCTATGTGTGGTGTGTGTATGTGTTGTGTATGGGGTGTATGTGCTTGTTGATGTGTGTGTATGTGTGTGATTGTGTGTGTGGGTGGTGTGAATGCAGTATGTGTGTGTATGTGGTGTCTGTGTGTGCGTGGTGTATGGGTGTTTGTGTGTGTCTAAGATGTGTGGTGTGTGTGTATGTGCGGTGTGTGGGGTATATGTGAGGTGTGTGGGTGGTGTATGTGGGGTTTGGGCGTTTGTGTGTGGTGTGTATAGTGTGTGTGTGTGTGGGTGTGTGTGTGTGGTGTGTGCGGTATGTGGGATGTGTGTGTTCATATGTGTGGTGTTTGTGTGTGTTTCTGGGGTGGGGTGTGGGTGTGTCTAGTATGTGTGTGTGGTGTGCGTGTGTGATGTGGGTATGTGTATGAGTGAGTGTGCTATGTGAGGGTAGTGTTTGTGGTGTGTGTGTGGGGTGTGTCTGTGCATAGATGCGTGGGTACGCGTGTCGTGTGTGGAGGTGTGTGTGTGTTGGGTGAGTGTATGTGTGGTGTTTGTGTGTGCATGTGTCTGTGGTGTATGGGTGGTATGTGTATGTGTGTAGTTTGTGTATGTGTAGTGCGTGTGTTTGTGGTGTGTGTGTGGTATGTGTGTGGGTGGTGGGCGTCTGTGGTGTGCGTATGTGTGTGGTGTGTGGGGGTGGTGTCCGTAGTGTGGTGTGTGTGTGTGTGTGTACGTGTATGGTGTGTGGGTGTGGTGTGATGTGTGGGTGTGTATGTATTTGTGTGTGTGGGTGTGTATGGTGTTGGGTGGTGTGTGTGGAGCGTGTGTGCGTGGGGTGGGTGTGCGCGTGGTGTGTATTAGGTGAGTGTATGTGTGGTGCGCGTGTGAGGTGTTTGTGTGTGGTGGGTGTGTATGTGTGTGTGTGCGGTGTCTGTGTGTGTGGTGTGGTGTGAGTGGTCTGTGTGCATGGGGTTTGGTCAGTGTGTATGTGTATGATGTGTGCGGGGTGTGCGTGTTTGTGGATGTGTGCATAGTATGTGTGTGTATGTGGTGTGTGTGTGTGTGTGGTTGATGTGGATGTGTATGGTGTGAAGGTGGAGTGTTTGGGTGTGTGGGGGGTGTGTGGTGGAGTGTGAGGAATGTATGGGGGCGTGTGTGGGGTTTGTGTCTGGTGTGTGTTTGTTGAGTGTATATGTGGTGCGAGTGTGTAGTGTTTTTGTGGTGGGTGTGTGGATGGTGTGGCTGATGTGTGTGTGGCATATGGGTGTTTGTGTGTGTGATGTGTGGTGTGAGAGTGTGTGTGTATTTGGTGTGTGGTATGTGGATGGAGTGGGTGCGGGATGTGTGTGGGGTGTATGTGTAGGGTGTATGGAAGTGTGTGTGTGGTGTGTGTTTGGGTGTGTGTGTTGGGTGGGGTGTTTGTGTATGTAGTGTGTGGGGTGTACATGTGGGGTGTGTTTGTGTGTGGGTGAAGTGTGGGTGTCTGCAGGTGTGTGTGTGGGTGTATGTGTGCGTGTGTTTGTGTGTGTGTGGGGGGGTGCTTATGGGCGTGGTGTGTTCGAATACGGTATCTTTGTTTGTGGAGAGTGGTCTGTGTATGTGTGTGGTGTGTGTGTGTATGTGTGTGGTGTTTGTGTGGTTGTGTGTGTATGTATGTGGTGGCTGTGTGGTGTTTGTGTGGTATACGTGTGTATGTGGTGGATGTGTGTGTGTGGTGTGTGTGGGGAGTGTGTGTGTTTGTGTGAGTGTGTTTGTGGTGTGTGTGTATGTGTGTGTGGGTACATGTGGTGTGTGTGTATGGGTGTGAGGTTAGTGTGGGTGTGTGTGTGGTATGTATGGTATGTGGATGTGTGGTATGTGTATTTGCAGGGTGTGCGTGTGTGTGTATGTGGTGTGTCTGTGTATGTGTGGTGTCTGTGTAGTGTGTGTGTTTGTATGTGTGGTGTATTGGTGTGTCTGTGTGGTGTGTGTGCGCGTGGTGTGTGGGAATTCTGATGCCAGTAACAGACACAGACCTTTCTTTATGGCAATGCTGTTGTATTGTGTATCTAGAAATCAAAGAATATCACAGCATCACTGCTTTAAGTACTTAAGATGCTGTGTTATATAATTCTCTGTGGCATGTGGCACAGTGGTTAGCACTGCTGTCTCATAGAGCCAGGGACACGGATTCGATTCCAGCCTTGCGTGATTGTGCGGAATTTGCATGTTCTCCCCGTGTCTACGTGGGTTGTCTCCAGGTTGTCCAGTTTCCTTCCACAGTCCAAAGATGTGCAGGTTAGATAGACTGACCATACTAAATTGCCCCTTAGTGTCTAAAAATGCATATTAGGGGGATTAGCCATGATAAATGTGCAGCATTATGGGATGGAGTACAGATTAGGTTTGGCTGGTAAGGTCTTTCAGGGATTTGGTGCAGATTCAATGGGCTGAATGGCCTCTTTCTGTACTGTAAGGATTTTATGATTCTATTAATTCCCATTGCTACTCCAGAACTCATCATTCGTGTGTTCATACGTTCCTTAAGCTGCCAAGTCTTACTGGAGTACGCTTATATTAACTATATCTGTTCTAATATGGAGTCATAGAGGTTTACAGTATGGAAACAGGCCCTTTGATCCAATTTGTCCATGCTGCCCTCTTTCTTTAACCACTAAGCTGGTCCTGCATTTGGCTCATATCCCTCTATACCCATCTTACCCATGTAACTATCTAAATGCTTTTTAAAAGACAAAATTGTACCCACCTTTACTACTACCTCTGGCAGCTTGTTCCAGACACTCACCACCCCATGTGTGAAAATATTGTCCCTCTGGATCCTTTTGTATCTCTCCCCTCTCACCTTAACCTATCCCTTGTAGTTTTAGTCTACCTCTACCTTTGGGAAAAGATGTTCACTATCTGGCTGATCTATGCCCCTCACTATTTTACAGGCCTCTATAAGATTACCACTAAATCTCCTACACTCCAGGGAGAAAATATCCCAGTCTATCGCTGCCCTGGGGGGTGGTGCGAGCAGGTATGATAGCGGCCTTTAAGTGGCAATTAGACGAATACATGAATAGGACGGGAATGAAAAGGTGCGGACTCAATGGGTTTTAGTTTAGGCAGGCATCATGATTGGCGCAGGTTTGGAGGGCCGAAGGGCCTGTTCCTGTGCTGTACTTTTCTTTGTTCTATCCAGCCTCTCCTTATAACTCAAACCATCAAGTCCTGGTAGCATCCTACTAAATCCTTATTGTACTCTTTCTAGTTTAATAATATTTTTTCTATAACAGTGACCAGAACTGTACAGAATATTCCAAGCGTGACCTTTACCAATGTCTTGTACAATTTCTACAAGACATCCGAACTCCTGTATTCAATGCTTTGACCAATGAAACCAAGCATGTTGAATGCCTTCTTCACTACTCTGTCCATCTGTGACTCTACTTTCAAGGAGTTATGAAAGTGGAGTCACATATACCTTGTTTCCCTGAGATTCTTGTCCAATTCCATTTTTCCAGGTACTGTGAAAACAAGTTTTGTAGCTATATCTCACCTTTTCTGGGTTTAAACCCAGCTCCTTGACAACAGCAACTGATTGTGCTGCGAAAGCTTCGTTAATTTCAAATAGATCAACTTCATCTAGTGACCAGCCAGCCTTCTCCACCTAGTAAATTTAAAGCAAAGTCAGTAAATGAAAATAAGAGTAAGTCAGTAAATGAAACCCATGGATCAGCAGCGATTTTACACAAGTTTCTCTGAATGTTGAGAATATTAATGTAAAAATAAATCTCAACTGTTGCGAAGTATCTTGTAAATATTGGTAGCAACAGTAAATTGGTCATGAAATCTGCTGGATGGAAACCAACTATATAGGGAGATGAGCCAAGGTGCAAAAATAAGCTAATTTCACAATGTCACATCTCTCTTTTTTTCCCAGGAAACTGTGCACACTGAATTATTCTCACCTTCATGACTGTGTGACCACAGCCAAGCAAGTCAGACTTGTGTGACTGAAGCATTGCATTAGCAAAGGCCGGTGTGTACACATGAAATCGTGGAATTGAGAAGCTGAACAAAGAGAAATGCGTATTTACATAGGGAGTTGCAGATAGTGACCGTGAAGAAACCATTTTTGTATCTGTATTGATTTTTGATTTTAATTTCTTATTATTAATAATATCACACAAGCGATAAATAATCACACAAGACCAAGCTGTTCAACACAATCTATTTCAACTTGGAATTCAGGTTTCCTGGATTGTTTATTTGTCAATAACTGTATCTGAGTGTTATCTGTTGAAATAGTAGGTGGTGTCAATTTACCATTATTGATTAAACGATGTAAAGATATTGTGAGCCTATCAAAGAGAAAAAGAAAGCATTTGTCAAAGCTGGGGGCTGGGAACACACAAAGCAAGTGTGGAATACAAGGAAAGTAGAAAGAAACTTAAGCAAGGAGTAAGAAAGGCCAAAAGTGGTCATGAAAAAGCATTGGCCAGCAGGATTAAGAAAATCCCAAGGGTTTTTATACATATATGAAGAGCAAGAGGGTAGCCTAGGAAAGGGTTGGGCTACTAAAAGACAAGAAAGGAAATCTATACGAGGCTCCAGAGGAAATGGGCAAGATATTAAATGAGTACATTGCGTCAGTATTCACCAAAAGAGAAGGACTTGGTGGATGATGAATCTGGGAAAGGCTGTGCGGATAGTTTGAGTCACGTTGAGATCCGAAAGGAGGAGGTATTGAGGTTCTTGACAAATATTAAGGTAGACAAGTCCCGAGAGCCTGATGGGACATACCCCAGAATACTCAAAGAGGCAAGGGAGGAAATTGCTGGGGCCTTGAGAGAAATCTTTGTGTCCTCACTGGTTACAGGAGAAGTCATGATGTGGAGATGCCAGCGTTGGACTGGAGTAAACACAGTAAGAAGTCTCACAACACCAAGTTAAAGTCCCTGATCTGGGTGGAATTGTGGCTCGATGGGCCGAATGGCCTCTTTCTACACTGTAGGGTTTCTATGATTTTTCTATGAGAACTCCCACTTACCTGACAAAGGGGCAGTGCTCCGAAAGCTAGCGGCTTTTGCTACCAAATAAACCTGTTGGACTTTAACCTGGTGTTGTGAGATTTCTTACAGGGGAGGTCCCAGAGGATTGAAGAATAGCCAATGTTGTTCCTTTGTTTAAAAAGGGTGGCAAGAAAAATCCAGGTCATTACAGGGCAGTGAGCCTTACATCAGTGATAGGGAAATTATTGGAGAGGATTCTTTGAGACAGGATTTATTCCCACTTGGAAATAAGTGGACGTATTAGTGAGAGGCAACATGGTTTTGGGAAGGGGAAGTTGTGTCTCACGAACTTGATCGAGTTTTTTGAGGAAGTGATGAAGATGATTAATGAGGGACAGTGGGATGTTGTCTACTTGGACTTCAGGAAGGCCTTTGACAAGGTCCCTCATGGCAGACTGGTGCAGAAGTTGCATGGGATTAGAGGTGAGCTGGTAAGGTGGATACAAAACTGGCTCAGTCAAAGAAGACAAAAGGTAGCTATGGAAGGGTGCATTTCTGAATGGAGGGCTGTGACAAGTGGTGTTCCTCAGGGATCAGTGCTGGGACCTTTGCTATTTGTAATATGTATAGATGATTTGGAGGAAAATGTAACTGGATTGATTAGTAAGTCTGCAGACGACACAAAGGTTGGTGGATTTACAGATGGTGATGAGGACCATCAGAGGATACAGCAGAGAATAGATCAGTTGGAGACTTGGGCGGCGAGATGGCAGGTGGAGTTTGATCTGGACAAATGTGAGGTAATGCATTTTGGAAGGTTTAATAGATAGGAAATATACAGTAAATGGCAGAACCCTTAAGAGTTTTGATAGGCAAAGGGATCTGGGTGTACAGGTACACAGGTCACTGAAAGTGGCAACACAGGTAGAGATGGTCAAGAAGGCATATGGCATGCTTGCCTTCATCAGCTGCGGTATTGAGTTTAAAAATTGGCAAGTCATTTTGCAGCTTTACAGAACCTTAGTTAGGCCGCACTTGGAATATTGCGTTCAATTCTGGTTGTCACACTACAGAAGGATGTGGAGGCTTTGGAGAAGGTACAGAAAAGATATACCAGGATGTTGCCTGGTATGGGGGGCATTAGCTATGAGGAGAGGTTGGAGAAACTTGGTTTGTTCTCATTAGAGCGACAGAGGTTGAAGGAAGACTAATAGAAATCTACAAGATTACGAGAGGCATGGACAGACTGGATAGTCAGAAGCTTTTTCCCAGGGTGGAAAAATCAATTATTAGGGGGCATAGGTTTAAGGTGCGAGGGGCAAGGTTTAAAGGAGATGTATGAAGCAGATTTTTTACACAGAGAATAATGGGTGTCTGGAACCCGTTGTCGGGACAGGTAGTGGAAGCGGATGCGGTAATGACTTCTAAGGGGCGTCTTGACAAGTATATGAATAGGATGGGACTAGAGGGGAGGGGTAGGGGGTTTTAGTTAAGTCGGGCAGCATGGTCGGTGCAGGCCTGAAGGGCCGAAGGGTCTGTTCCTGTGCTGTAATTTTCATTGCTCTTCGTTCTTTTAAATGCAGAGGCTGTGCATTTAAGAGAGAAAACACTGGGTTGCAGGGGTGTAAAATAGACAGTATTGCAGTTGATAAGGGGGATGTGCTGGATATTCTAAAGGGTTTGAAAATAGATAAGTCCCCTGGTCCGGATGGGATTTACCCTAGGATTCTCTGGGAGGCAAGAGAGGTGATTGCAGAGCCTCTGGCTCTGATCTTCAGGTCGTCATTGGTCTCTGGTATAGTACCGGAAGATTGGAGGATAGCGAATGTTGTCCCATTGTTTAAGAAGGGGAACAGAGACTTCCCCGGGAATTATAGACCGGTGAGTCTTACTTCTGTTGTGGGCAAGGTTTTAGAAAAAATTATTAGGGATAGGATTTATAGTTATTTGGAGAGTAATGAATTGATTGGAGATAGTCAGCATGGTTTTGTAGCGGGTAGGTCGTGCCTTACTAACCTTATTGAGTTTTTTGAGAAAGTGACCAAAGAGGTGGATGGGGGTAAGGCAGTTGACGTGGTATGGATAGGTTTATGGACGAAAAGGGATTGGTTTAGATTAGTGGGTCATTGTTTTTTTTTTAACTGGTCGGCGCAACATCGTGGGCCGAAGGGCCTGTTCTGCGCTGTAATGTTCTATGTTCTAAAACAGGGAACTATAGACCAGTGAGCCTAGCATCAGTACTGGAAAGTTGCTAGAGTCTATTATCAATGACTTCATAGCTCAGCATTTGGAAAGCAAGATATTATCAGACAAAGTCAGCATGGATTTACAAAATGGAAATCACATTTGACAAATCTATCGGAATTCTTTGACGATGTAACTAGTAGAGTTGACCGAGGCAAACCAGTGGATGTGGTTTATTTAGACTTTCAGAAAGCTTTTGACAAGGTCTCACATAACAGACTACTATGTGAAGTTAAAGCTCATGGGATTGCAAGTAATGTCTTGATGGATAGAAAGCTGGTTAGCAGATAAGAAGCAAAGAGTTGGCATAAATGGGTCTTTTTCTCACTGGCAAGCAGTATCTAGTGGGGTACCACAGAGATCTGTGCTATGACCCCAATTATTCACATTATATATAAATAATTTGGAAGAGGGAACATTTGTATTATCTCCAAATGTGCAGATGATACAAAGTTGGGTGAGCTGTGAGGAGGATGTGGAGATGCTTCAGTGTGATTTGGATGGGCTGAGTGTTTGGGCCATATGCATGGCGGATGCAGTATGATGTGGATAAATGTGAGGTTACCCACTTTGGTAGCAATAGTAGGAAGGCAGATTATTACTTGAATGGATGTTAATTGCGAGAAGTGGATACTCAACAAGATCTTGTAGTCCTCGTGCATCAGTCGCTGAAAGTAAGTGTGTAGGTACAGCAGACAACATTGCAGGTACAGTGGAAGGCTAATTGGATGTTGGCCTTCATAGCAAAAAGATTTGAATACAGGAATAGAGATGTTTTACTGCAATTGTATAGGGCACTCATAAGAACATAAGGAAATAGGAGCAGGAGTAGGCCATCGAGCCCCTCGAGCCTGCCCCGCCATTCAATAAGATCATGGCTGATCTGAACTGGCTCAGTTCCACTTTCCCGCTTTCTCCCCATAACCCTTAATTCCTTTGCCTACCAAAAACCTATCTACCCGTGTCTTCAATATATTTAGCGAGGTAGCCTCTACCACATCAACAGGCAGAGAATTCCAGAGATTCACCACCCTTTGAGTGAAGAAGTTCCTCCTCAACTCCGTTCTAAACTGCACCCCCCCTTATCTTGAGGCTGTCCTGCTGTCCTTTCTGAGTGGGAAGAATCTCTCAACCTCTACCCTATCCATCCCCTTCATTATCTTATACGTCTCTATAAGATCCCCCCCCTCATCCTTCTAAACTCCAACGAGTACAAACCCAGTCTATTCAGCCTTTCTTCATAGTTCAACCCCCTCAGCTCTGTTATCAGCCTAGTGAACCTCCTCTGCACTCCCTCCAAGGCCAAAATATCCTTGCGCAAGTGCAGCGACCAAAACTGCACACAGTACTCCAGCTGTGGCCTCACCAGTGCCCTGTACAGTTGCAGCAAGACCTCCCTACTTTTATATTCAATCCCCCTCGCTATAAAGGCCAGCATCCCATTTGCCTTCCTGATCACCTGCTGCACCTGCAGGCTGGGTTTTTGCGACTCATGCACAAAGACCCCCAGGTTCCTCTGCACCATAGCATGCTGCAGCTTTTCGCCCTTTAAATAGTAATCCCTCCTACTATTATTCCTGCCAAAGTGGATAACCTCACACTTGCTAACATTGTACTCCATGCGTGAGGCCACACTTGGAGTATTGTGCGCAGTTTTGATGTCCTTATAGAACATAGAACACTACAGCACAAACAGGCCCTTTGGCCCACAAGTTGCGCTGATCACATCAATACCTACCAATCCATAGACCTATCTATAACCCCCAATCCCATTAAATCCCATATATTCATCCAGAAGTCTTTTAAAAGACCCCAGCGAGTTCGCCTCCACCACCACAGACGGCAGCCGATTCCATTCACTCACCACCCTCTGAGTGAAAAACTTACCCCTAATATCGCCTCTGTGCTTGCTTCCCTGCACCTTAAATCTGTGTCCTCTCGTAGCGACCATTTCAACCTGGGGAAATAGCCTCTGAGAATCCACCCTATCTATTCCTCTCAACATTTTATAAACCTCTATCAGGTCGCCTCTCAACCTTCGTCTCTCCAGGGAGAAGAGTCCCAGCTCCCTCAACCTATCTTCATAAGGCATGCCTCCCAATCCAGGCAACATCCTTGTAAATCTCCTCTGCACCCTTTCAATAGCTTCTACGTCCTTCCTGTAGTGAGGCGACCAGAACTGCGCACAGTACTCCAAGTGGGGCCTGACAAGGGACTTATAAAGTTGCAGCATTATCTCCTGATTCCTAAACTCAATCCCTCGATTAATGAAGGCCAGTACACCATACGCCTTCTTGACCACATCCTCCACCTGCGAGGCCGATTTAAGAGTCCTGTGGACCTGGACCCCAAGATCCTTCTGCTCTTCAACACTGCTAAAACTCCTGCCCTTGATAGTGTACTCGTTCATCCCATTGGTCCTGCCAAAATGGACCACTACACATTTATCCGCGTTGAAGTCCATCTGCCACTTCTCCGCCCAGTCTTGCATCCTATTTATGTCCTGCTACAACTTCTGACATCCTTCCAGACCATCCATAACACCACCGACCTTCGTGTCATCGGCGAACTTACTAACCCATCCCTCCACTTCCTCATCTAGGTCATTTATGAAAATGACAAACAGCAAGGGTCCTAGAACAGATCCCTGGGGCACTCCACTGGTGACTGACCTCCATGCAGAAAAAGACCCATCCACAACCACTCTCTGCCTTCTGCAGGCAAGCCAGTTCTGGATCCACAAGGCCAAAGCCCCTTGGATCCCATGCCCTCTCACCTTCTCAAGAAGTCTTGCATGAGGGACCTTATCAAACGCCTTGCTGAAGTCCATGTACACCACGTCCACTGCTCTTCCTTCGTCAATGTGTTCAGTCACATTTTCGAAGAACTCAACTAGGCTCGTAAGGCACGACCTGCCCTTGACAAAACCATGCTGACTATTTCTGATCATGCTAAACCTCTCCAAATGCTCATAAATCTTGTCCCTCAGAAGCCTCTCCATCAGCTTACCAACCACTGAGGTCAGACTCACCGGTCGGTAATTTCCCGGGCTATCTCTGTTCCCTTTCTTGAAAATAGGAACCACATCCGCAATCCTCCAATCTTCCGGAACCTCTCCCATCTCCATCGACAACGCAAAGATCATCGCCAGGGGCTCTGCAATCACCTCCCTCACCTCCCACAGTAACCTGGGGTACATCCCATCTGGTCTCGGCGACTTATCTATCTTGATAGAATTCAAAAGTTCTAACACATCCTCTTCCTTAATATCCACATACTCAATCTTTTCCATCTGCTGCAAACCTGTAGCAAAATCTCCCAGATCAGTTTCCACCATGAATACTGAGGCAAAGTACTCATTAAGCACCTCTGCCATTTCTTCTGGTTCCACACAGACCTTTCCCCCTTCACCTTTTATAGGTCCTATCCCTTCTCTTCTCATCCTTTTACTTTTCACATATTTATAGAAGGCCTTGGGATTCTCCTTAATCTTACCCGCCAAGGCCTTCTCATGACCCCTTCTGGCTCTCCTAATTTCCCTTTTAAGCTCCTTTCTACAATCCTTATACTCCTCTAGATCCTTAACATCTCCTAGCTCCCTGAACCTTTTGTACACCTTCCTTTTCCTCCTGACTAGGTTCACCACAGTCTTCGTGCACCACGGTTCCCGTGACCTACCAAAACCTCCTTGTCTCATCGGAACATTGTTGTGCAGAGCTCCAGACAAACATTCCTTGAATATCCGCCACCTTCCTTCTGTACTTTTCCCCAAGAACGCCTCCTTCCAGTTTATTTGTCCAATTAACTTCCTGACGTCTTCGTATTTCCCCTTACTCCAGACAAACACCTTCCTAGCCTGCCTGATCCTATCTCGTTCCAATGCAATTGTGAAGGAGATAGAATTATGATCACCATTCCCAAGATGCTCTCCTACCGAGAGATCCGTCACCTGTCCTGGTTCATTCGCCAGTACCAGGTCAAGTACAGCCTCTCCTCTCGTAGGCTTATCCAAGTACTGTGTCAGGAAACCTTCCTGAACACACCTAACAAACTCCTCCCCATCCAAACCCCTTACCCTTGGGACATTCCAATCGATGTTTGGGAAATTGAAGTCTCCCATCACCACAACTCTGTTATTACTACATCTCTCTAGAATCTGTTTCCCTATCTGCACCTCAACTTCCCTGTCACTATTGGGCGGCCTATAGAATACACCCAGCAAAGTTATCGACCCTTTGCTGTTCCTAACTTCCACCCACAGAGACTCCGTAGATAGTCCCTCCATGGCATCCTCCTTCTCTGCAGCCATGACACTGTCCCTGATCAACAGTGCCACTCCACCACCTCTTTTGCCTCCCTCCCTGTCCTTCCTGAAGTATCTGAATCCTGGCACCTGAAGTACCCAGTCCTGTCCCTGAGACATCCAAGTCTCCGTAATGGCCACCACATCACATTCCCAAGCAGCAATCCACGCCCTAAGCTCATCTACCTTATTTACTACACTCCTGGCGTTAAAATAGATACACTTCAGCCCCTCAGTCTGGACATTTCCCTTCTCTACCCCCTGTCTAACCTCCTTCTCATACTGCCTGCAGTCCTTCCCTACCTGGGAGCTAACCTCCTCGGTCCCAGTCTCCCCATCACAATTCCCTCCCCCCATCCTTTCTAGTTTAAAGTCCCCCCAGTAGCCTTAGCCAGTCTTCCCACCAAGATATTAGTCCCCCTGGGATTCAAGTGCCACCTGTCTTTACTGTACAGGTCACACCTGCCCCTAAAGAGGTCCCAATGATCTAGGAACCGAAATCCCTGCCCCCTGCTCCAGTCCCTCAGCCACACATTCAGCCTCCACCTCATTCCATTCCTGCCCTCATTCTCCCGTGGCACAGGCAGCAATCCTGAGATTACTACCTTCGCTTTCCTCTTCCTCAGCTGCCTACCCAGTTCCCTATAGTCCCTTTTCATGACTGCCTCCCTCTTCTTGCCTACATCAGCAGTACCTATAAGCACTACAACCTCCGGTTCCTCACCCTCCTCTTTCAGGATGTCTGGGACACGCCCAGAGACATCCCGGATCCCAGCTCCAGGGAGACAAACCACCATCCGCGACTCACGTCTATGTCTACAAAAACGCCTGTCTGCCCCCCTCACTGTGGAGTCCCCTATTAATACTACCTTTCTGCTCTCTTTTTTAATTTTTTGACATACTGGCTCAGCTCCAGAGACCTGGTCACTGCTGGGGAAGGATGTCCTTGTTATCTGGGGAAGGATGTCCTTGTTATCTGGGGAGGGAGTGCAGCAAACGTTTACCAGGCTGATCCCTGGGATGGCACTTCCGTCATATGAGGAGAGACTTAGTTGGTTAGGATTGGATTCATTGGAGTTTAGAAGTGTGAGAGGGGATTTCATAGAAACTTATAAAATTCTAACAGGGTGAGACAGGGTAGACTAAGAAAGAATGTTCCCAATGGTGGGGAGTGCAGAACTAGGGGTCATAGTTTGAGAATAAGGGGTAGAATCATAGAACTGTACAGTGCAGAAAGAGGCCCTTCGGCCCATCGAGTCTGCACCAACCACAATCCCACCCAGGCCCTACCCCCATATCCTTACATATTATACCCACTAGCCTACGCATCCCTGGACACAAAGGGGCAATTTTTTAGCATGGCCAATCAACCTAATCTGCACATCTTTGGACTGTAGGAGGAAACCGGAGTACCTGGAGGAAATCCACTCAGACACAAGGAGAATGTGCAAACTCCACACAGACAGTGACCCGAACCGGGAATTGAACCCAGGACCCTGGAGCTGTGAAGCAGCAGTGCTAACCACCGTGCTACCCAGGATAAACCTTTTAGAACTGAGGTGAGGAGAAATTTCTTCACTCAGAGTGGTGAATGTGTGGAATTCACCACCAAAGGAAGTAATTGAGGCTAAAACGTTGTGTGATTTCACAAAGAAATTAGATATAGCTCTTGAGATCTAGCAGGAAGAGGGGATCAGGATATTGAATTTGATGATCAGCCATGATCATTATGAATGGCAGTGCTAGCTTGAAGGACCAAATGGTCTACTCCTGCTTCTAGTTTCTATGTTTACCTTCAAAACATTTTTCCATTGTTACCCTCTGATTTCTATGGCCAAGCCAGTTCTGACTCCATCTAGCTAGTTCAC
The DNA here is from genome assembly GCF_965287045.1 of Carcharhinus amblyrhynchos. NCBI lineage: Eukaryota > Metazoa > Chordata > Chondrichthyes > Carcharhiniformes > Carcharhinidae > Carcharhinus > Carcharhinus amblyrhynchos. The sequence goes on along the minus strand of NC_137335.1, from coordinate 30,882,277 downwards.
CCCTGATCCCATGAGATTTAATCTTTTGCAACAGTCTGCCATGAGGGATCTTGTCAAATGTCTTACTGAAGTCCGTGTAGACAACATCCATAGCCCTTCTCTCGTTTTTTTCACATCCTCATTTTTGTCACATCCTCAAAAAACTCAATTAAATTAGTGTGACATGATCGCCCACGTACAAAACCATGCTGTCTGTTGCTAACAAGACCATTCAGTTCCAAATGTGTATAGATCCTATTCCTAAGAATCCTCTCCAACAGTTTCACTATCACTGATGTCAAGCTCACTGGCCTATAATTACCCGGGTTATCCCTGCTACCCTTCTTCAATTGGCAACTGACAACATTGGCTACTTCCAAATCTCTGGTACCTCACCAGTGGCCAACGAAGAAACAAATATTTCTGTTAGGAGCCTGGCAATTACATCTTGTCTCCCTCAGTAATCTGAGTAGATGCCATCTGGCCATGGGGATTTGTCTACCTTAATGCTTTTTAATTCACCAAACACTTCCTCCTCATAATGATGACTTGTTCTAAAGGATTTACACACCCCTCCAAGACGCCATCAATCGATGTGTCCCTCTCCTTTGTGAATACCGATGCAAAATATTCATTAAGGATCTCACCCACTTCCTTTGGTTCAACACATAATTTCCCTCCTTTGTCCTTAAGTGGACCAACTCTTTCTCTAGCTACCCTCTTGTTCCTACTATATGTAAAAAATGCCTTGGGATTCTCCTTAATCCTGTCTGTCAAGGACATTCGTGACCCCTTCTTGCCCTCCTTACTCCCTGTTTGAGCTCTTTTCTACTTTCCCCATATTCTTCGAATGCTTCACCTGTTTTTAATTGCCTAGATAGATCTCATGTATGCGTCCTTTTTTTTGACTAGACTCACAATTTCCCTGGTCATCCACAGTTCCTGAATCCTGCCTTTCCTGTCCTTCGTTTTCATAGGCACGTGCCTGTCCTGCACTCTGGTCAACTGCTCCTTAAAAAACTCCCACATGCCAAATGTGGATTTACTCTCTATAGCCTCTCCCAAACAACAGCCTCCAAATCCTGCTTAACCTGGTTGTAGTTAGCTTTCCACCAATTTAGCACATTAACCCTAGAACAATACTTGTCTTTTTCCGTCAGTATCCAAAACCTTAGGAATTGTGGTCACTGTTCGCTACATGTTCCCTCACTGCAACTTTGATGACCTGGCCAGGCTCATTCCCTTGTACTAGGTCCACTATAGCCTCCACTCTAGTCTGACTGTCCCCATATTGTTCCAAAAAGCCTTCCTGGACACTAGACTGGGCCTGTACTCGTTGGAGTTTAGAAGGCTGAGGGAGGATCTTACAGAGACTTACAAGATAATGAAGAAGCTAGATAGGGTAGAGGTAGAGAGATTCTTTCCACTTAGAAAGGAAACCAGAACTAGAGGACACAGCCTCAAAATAAGGGGGGCGGGGGGAGCAGTTTAGAACAGAGTTGAGGAGGAACTTCTTCTCTCAGAGGGTGGTGAATCCCTGGAATTCTCTGCCCGTTGAGTATGTTAAGTATATTAAGTCACGGGTAGATAGATTTCTGATCGATAAGGGAATTAAGGATTATGGGGAGCAGGCGGGTAAGTGGAACTGATCCACTTCAGATCAGCCATGATCTTACTGAATGTCAGGGCAGGCTCGAAGGGCTAGATGGCCTACTCCTGCTCCTATTTCTTATGTTCTTATGACACACTTAACAAATTCCTCAACATCCAGACCATTAGCCCTAAGGGATTTCCAGTCAATATGAGGAAAATTAAAGTCTCCCACTACAACAACCCTATTATTTCTACATCTGTCCAGAAACTGCTTACATATCCATTCTTCAACTTCCTGTGGGCTGTTGGGAGGCCTTTAGTACACCCCCATCATAGTGACAGCCCCCTTCCTGTTTTTGAATTGTACCCACAGTGTCTCATTACATGACTCTTCCAAGGGGTCCTCCCTCTGTACAGCTATATGGTGCGAGATAACCTTGTCAAGGAAACTGAAAAACCAAGAGAGATATTGAGGTTGAAAAAGAGACTATAAATTAGGGTGGGAGAGTTCATATGGAGGGGAATACTTAGAGAAAACAGAATGGTGGTGAATCCAGGGAGCTGCAGCAAGGATAGTTGAGGAGATTGCAATCACTAAGAAGTCACTTTGTGGAAGCTGAGCTTTTATCTAATAAGAGTATACACTGAATTCACATACTGAAGATGAGGAGATTTTAGACAAGGTAAAGGTATACTATGAGTTACATAAGAACATAAGAAATAGGAGCAGGAGTAGGCTATCTAGCCCCTCGAGCCTGCCCCGCCATTCAATAAGATCATGGCTGATCTGTCGTGGCTCAGTTCCACATTCCCGCCCTCTCCCCATAAACCTTAATCCCCTTGCCTATCAAAAACAAGTTGGATGTGAGATCCACTTATAGAAGTATTAAATGACATCTAAACTAATTAGACTATGTAGTGTAAAATACAAGATCTTTCAGACAATGAATGCTTAATATAATCACAATCCAAAGTTATAATGCTGAAAGTGTGTGCGCTCCACTCTTGATTGTGAACTATCAAGTTTCAAATCATTCTATGCTTACGGAGGTATGTGAATATTGGACTATTTGTGGAAAAAAATAACTAAGGAGAATTTGTGAGAATGAAAGAATAACTTGTCTATATTACGACTTATTCACAGTACTGTTTGCAGGACAGCAATGCAAAGAGAAGTGAAAGGGAATAGAACATAGAACATTACAGCGCAGAACAGGCCCTTCGGCCCACGATGTTGCGCCGACCAGTTAAAAAACAATGACCCTCTAACCTAAACCAATCCCTTTTCATCCATAAACCTATCCACGGATCTCTTAAACGCCCCCAAACTAGGCGCATTTACAACTGCAGCAGGCAGGGCATTCCAATCCCTCACCACCCTCTGGGTAAAGAACCTACCCCTGACATCCGTCCTATAACTAACCCCCCTTAATTTAAAGCCATGCCCCCTCGTGCTAGCTTTCTCCATCCGAGGAAAAAGGCTATCACTATCCACCCTATCTAAACCTCTAATCATCTTATATGTTTCAATAAGATCCCCTCTTAGCCGCCTTCTTTCTAGCGAAAACAACCCCAAATCCGTCAGTCTCTCCTCATAGGACCTCCCCTCCATACCAGGCAACATCCTGGTAAACCTCCTCTGCACCCTCTCCAAAGCCTCCACATCCTTCCTATAATGTGGGGACCAGAACTGCACACAATACTCCAAGTGCGGCCGCACCAGAGTTGTGTACAGTTGCATCATGACGCTGCGACTCCTAAATTCAATCCCCCTACCAATAAACGCCAAGACACTGTATGCCTTCTTAACAACCTTATCTACTTGATTCCCTACTTTCAGGGATCTATGTACACATACACCTAGATCCCTCTGTTCATCCACACTATTCAGAGTCCTCCCGTTAGCCCTATACTCGACACACCTGTTATTCCTACCAAAGTGAATTACCTCACACTTCTCCGCATTAAACTCCATCCACCACCTCTCGGCCCAGCTCTGCAACCTATCTAAGTCACCCTGCAAACTACGACACCCTTCCTCACAATCTACCACACCTCCGACTTTGGTGTCATCAGCAAATTTACTAATCCACCCAACTATACCTTCATCCAGATCATTAATAAAAATTACAAACAGCAATGGCCCCAAAACAGATCCCTGAGGCACACCACTCGTAACTGAACTCCATGACGAATATTTACCATCAACCACCACCCTCTGTCTCCTAAGTACTAGCCAATTCCTGATCCAATTTCCTAGATTACCCTCAATCCCATACATCCGCATTTTCTGCAGAAGCCTACCATGGTGAACCTTATCAAACGCCTTACTAAAATCCATACATACCACTTCAACTGCCTTTCCCCCATCCACCTCTTTGGTCACTTTCTCAAAAAACTCAATAAGGTTAGTAAGGCACGACCTACCCGCTACAAAACCATGCTGACTATCTCCAATCAATTCATTACTCTCCAAATAACTATAAATCCTATCCCTAATAATTTTTTCTAAAACCTTGCCCACAACAGAAGTAAGACTCACCGGTCTATAATTCCCAGGGAAGTCTCTGTTCCCCTTCTTAAACAACGGGACAACATTCGTTATCCTCCAATCTTCTGGTACTATACCTGAGACCAACGACGACCTGAAGATCAGAGCCAGAGGCTCTGCAATCACCTCTCTAGCCTCCCAGAGAATCCTAGGGTAAATCCCATCCGGACCAGGGGACTTATCTATTTTCAAACCCTCAAGAATATCCAGCACATCCCCCTTATCAACTGCAATACTGTCTAGTTTACACCCCTGCAACCCAGTGTCCTCCTCAGCTACATTCATGTCCCCCTGCGTGAACACCGAAGAGAAATATTGGTTCAATGCCTCACCAATCTCTTCCAGTTCCACACACAACTTCCCTCTGCTGTCTGTAACTGGCCCTAATCTTGCCCTAACCAACCTTCTGTTCTTAACATACCTATGGAACGCCTTAGGATGCTCCTTAATCCTATCAGCCAAAGTCTTCTCATGTCCTCTGTTAGCCCTTCTTAATTCACTCTTCAACTCCCTCCTAGCCAATCTAAAGCTTTCTAGTGCAAAATGGCAGACTGATTCCAGTTTCTCTATCATTGAGTGCAAAAAGCCTTGGCTGAATGGCAAAATAATTTTGGCCTTATTCTATGCTTTGTTGGTATTTAGAAGCAATAGGAAGTATTGGCCTTCTTACCAAGTTCGTCTTGGGACTATGTACTGTCAACAATTGCCAGGACCTAGTGCCTGCTGCAAGTGGAATGAGCAGACAAAGGAGGCGGAGGCTTGCTATGTCTCTTCTCCCTCTGTATTGCCTGGGGATACCCAGTGGGTAAGTGGAGCAACTATATCAATCTAACAGCTCCCTGCACAAACAGGGAGAGTTCCAAGGAATTCCAAGGAGAATGTGTGTGTGCTTTATTAATTGGACCTAGTTTTGGTAACACTTTCTTTTTCCTCTCCAAACATTTAGAATTCAATATAAATTTCCCAGCATCATAACAGCACACACCAATCACACACACGCACACAAACACCTTAGGGAGTTACTGATTAATTTCTCCTTTCCAGGGCGCAGATAACTCAAGTCTCAATCCATCAAGGTAGCTAACAATTTGCTTCATATTTGGATACCATTTATTAAGCACAATCTTCATAGCAGCTGTTTCAACTTCAAAGGAAAGCACGGACAAGACTTTGGCTCAATTTAACTAGGAAAGTATACCCTTATTGTCCAAGGAGCAGGCTTCACCACATTTGTAATTAGAAAATAATAGTTATAATGCAGAAGCATAGGTCCCAACCTTTCAAACCTAATTCAATGGTGCCAGAGGACTGGAGAATTGTTAATGATATCCCATTATTCAAGAAAGGGGAAAGAGATAAACCAGGAAAATACAAACAAATTAAGTTAAGATCACTGGTAGTGATGTTATTGGGGACTATTATCTTGGAATCATAGAAACCCTACAGTGCGGAAAGAGGCCATCTGACCCACTGAATCTGCGCCGACCACAATCCCTCCCAGGCCCTACCTCCATATCCTTACACATATACCCGCTAATCCTCCAACCTACGCATCTCAGGACACTAAGGGGCAATTTTAACATGGCCAATCACCCTAATCCTCACATCTTTGGACTGTGGGAGGAAACCAGAGCACCCGGAGGAAAGCCACGCAGACACAAGGAGAATGTGCAAACTCCAGACAGACAATGACCCAAGTTGGGAATCGAGCCTAGGTCCCTGGAGCTGTGAAGCCACGTTGCTAACCACCGTGCTACTGTGCCGCATGTTGTCTCTGTGGTGCAATCGGTTAGTGCGTTCGGCTGTTAATCAAAAGGATAGTGGTTCAGTCCCATTCAGGGCGCACGGTAGCACAGTGGTTAGCATTGCTGCTTCACAGCTCCAGGGACCTGGGTTCGATTCACAACTTGGGCCACTGTCTGTGTGGAGTTTGCACATTCTCCTTGTGTCTACGTGAGTTTTCTCCGGGTGCTCTGGTTTCCTCCCACAGTCCAAAGATCTGCAGGTTCGGTTGATTGGCCATGCTAAAATTGCCTCTTAGTATTCTGAGATGCGTAGGTTAGAGGGGTTAGCGGATAAATATGTAGGGATATGGGGTAGAGCCTGGGTGGGATTGTGGTCAGTGCAGACTCGATGGCCATTTGGCCTCTTTCTGTAGGGTTTCTATGATTCTATGATGAATCCATCAACGTTATCAAAGGCAAAATAAACTTTCATTTGAAAAGGCATGAGTTAATCAAGGAAAGCCAACATAGATTTACTAAAGGCAAGTAAATCACAAACTTAATTAAATTATTTGATGATGTAATAGATAAGTAGATGTTGAACATATGATCTTTTGGAAGACATTTGAGAGAGGCCTATAAGAGAAGATGGAAGCCCATGGAATTAAAATAAAAAGTAGAGGTATGGATTCATAATTTACTTAGTGCAGGATGCAAAAGTTGGTGGTGGATGGATGTTTTTCAGAATGGGAGGTGATTTACAGTGATGTGCCTCAAGGATCAGTTCAGGGTCCATTAATCCTGTCGAAATCTATGAACGACCTAGGCTCAACTGTGGGCGGCACGGTGGCACAGCGGTTAGCACTGCTGCCTGGGACCTGGGTTTGATTCCTGGCTTGGGTCACTGCGTGTGTGGAGTTTGCACGTTCTCCTCGTGTCTGCCTCCATATCCCTACACAGGGTTTCCTCCGGGTGCTCTGGTTTCCTCCCACAGTCCAAAGATGTGCAAGTTAGGTGGATTAGTCATGCTAAATTACCCTTACCTGAAGGGGATTAGCAGGATAAATATGTGATGGGGTCTGGGTGGGATTGTGGTCAGTGCAGACTTGATGGGCCAAATGGCCTCCTTCTGCAATGCAGGGATTCTACGACTATGAGGAGTAACATTATAAGCTTATCAGATTTTACAAAACTCGGCAAAGTGGTAGGTCGAGATGAGGAAAGGTTATAGGTTTCAAGATAACGTTGACAAAATAATGAAATGGTGGTGGAAGACCATGCAGAGTGTGAAATAATAGCCTTCCAGAGGACTAATATGGAGATCATAAAAATGAATTAATTTTGAAAAATGGAGGCGAGTTGAGAAATATTGGTGGCCAAAGAACAAATTCTTAAAGATGGATAAACTCCATATAGGTTGTCTGGGTTTTAAGTCGAGGCATAGAATATAAAAACAGAGAGATCATGCTAGAACTTTATGAATCACTTGTCAGACTTCAGCTGGAGCATTGTGGACAATTCTGGGTTCAGAAAGATGTAAAGGTCTTATGAAACGGTACTGAGGAGATTGACCATTTTGTTACCAGGTACGAGTGATTTCAATTGTGAGGAACAATTGGAAAATTAAAGACTGTTCTCTTTGGAATGAAGAAGATTTCTGTTTTCTGAAACGTTTTCTTACTTTATGTGGTAAGCATTGCTGCTTTACAGTATCAGGTTCAATTTCGATCTTGGATGACTATCTGTATGGAGTTTGCACGTTCTCCTCGTGAGTGCATGGATTTCCTCTGGGTGCTTCGGTTTCCTCCCACAGTCCAAAGACTTGTAGGTTAGGTGGATTAGCCATGGCAAATGCATGAGGTTACAGGGATAGGGCAGAGGGGAGGGCCTGCGTAGGATGCTCTTTCATAGAGTCAGTGCAGACTTGATGGGCCAAATAACCTCCTTCTGCACTCTAGGGATTCTATAGTTTAATTTCATTCTTTTTTGGTTATCATAGAATAAGTCAGATAGTTCCACAGAATTCCTACAGTGCAGAAAGAGACTATTCGGCCTATCAAGTCTGCATCAAAATCAATTCCACCCACTCCCTATTCCATAACCCATGTATTTGCCCTGCTAATCCCCCTGACGCTAAGGGGCAATTTAGCACAGCCAATCCACCTAACCCACACATCTTTGGAGCGTGGGAGGAAACCCACACAGACACAGGGAGAACATGGAAACTCCACACAATCATCCAAGGCTAGAATTGAACCCAGGATGGGGCAGCAATGCCAACCACTGTATATATTTTGCTACACTCTATAACAATATGTAATGTTGTAAGGCCTGTTATTAATGTACAATGCTGTGAAGGAATTTGTGCGTCTTACCGCTTTCCTTATTGCTGGTATAGGACCAATTCCCATGATCGCAGGATCTAATCCAGCCTGTGCCCAGGATACAACATGTGCCAATGATGCCAAATTTCTTTTAAGAGCTTCTGATTTCTTCATCAGAATCACAGCTGCAGCCCCATCATTTATACCTGCAGCAACAGGAATAGGAAACAAAAAAACATCAGTCCAGTTCTTGTGATAGCTAATCATTGCTCAGGAGATGAAAATGACTAGAGTTAAGGTCCTTATCACCTGATGCATTAGCAGCTGTGACGCTCCCTGTCCCATCATATAAAAAACATGGCTTGAGTTTTGACATCGCTTCATAACTGCTCCCATGACGGGGAAATTCATCAGTTGTTACTTCAATAGAGCCTGAAGAGAGATATATTTACATTCAGTTATTTATAGATCAAAGTCAACACTGAATGCTTAAAACAGCACTTTCAGACACACGGTGACACAGTGGACAGCACTGCTGCCTCCCAGCACAAGGGACACTGGTTCAATTCCTGGCTTGGGTCATTGTCTGTGTGGAGTCTGCATATTCTCCCCGTGTCTTTTTTTTATTCACTTGTGGGACATGGGTGTCATTGGCTGGTCAGCATTTATTTCCCAGCCCTAGCTGCCTGAGGGCAATTGAGAGTCAACCATATTGCGGTGGCTCTGGAGTCACATGCAGGCCAGACCAGGCAACGATGGCAGATTTCCTTCCCAAAAGGACATTAGTGAATCAGGTGAGTTTTTTCAACAATCAACAATGGTTTCATGGTCATCATTAGATTTTTAAATCTAGACACCTTACTGAATTCAGATTCCACCATCTGCCGTGGTGGGATTCAAACCCAGGTCCCCAGAACATTAGCTGAGTTTCTAGATAATACCACTAGGCCACCACCTCCCAAGTGTGAGTTTCCTCCAGGTGCTCCAGTTTCCTCCCACAGTCCGAAAGATGTGCTGCTTAGGTGCACTGACCATGCAAAATTCTCCCTCAGTGTACCCGAACAGACACTGGACTGTGGCGACTAGGGGATTTTCACAGTAACTTCACAGCAGTATTAATGTAATGTACTTGTGACAGGGATAAATAAACTTTAAAGAAACAGACCGAATGCAATGTCACTTTTGGTGTCTTTTTCATATGACAGCTGCTCAAATTAAAACCTACTTCTTTTCTCAACAAGCATTCAAAAGATTAAATGCATCAATGATGTATACTGATTTTTACTGCCCTAATAGGCTAAAATTATGTTTTTCAGAAATGTTCTTTACTCGTGGTACAGGAAATGTCCAGAATCAGTTTTATCAAAGTGCAGAGCTAATAATGAAAAAGGGCTGAAATCAGGAATGGAAAAGTACAAAAATCATCCACTCAATTATTCCGGTATTAGCATATATTTTAATGAAACGATAAAAGATGAAATGCAGCTATGTACAGTCTAAAGGTCGGATGCAGTCAAATTATAGGTGGGTTATTATCCATTCAGAAGTCTTGTGGCCAGTGGGTAGTATCTCTGCTTCTGAGTCAGAGGCTATGAGTTCAAGTTCCACCTCAGGATTTGACAGCTAAGTTAATAACAGAGCCCTATGCACAATAACTTACCAAAAGAGGCAAGATTTAAAGTGGATTTGAGGGGCAACTTTTTCACACAGTGGGTGGTGAAAATATGGAATGAGTGGTAGAGGTGGATACAATTACAACATTTAAAAAACATAGGTACATGGATAGAAAAAGTTAGAGGGTTATGGCCAAATGCAGGCAAATAGTTATAATGTCATAGAGGTTTACAGCATGCAAACAGGCCCTTTGTCCCAACTTGTCCATGCCACCCTTTTTTTCCCAAGTCTCTAAACTAATCCCAATTGCCCGCATTTGGCCTATATCCCTCTTTACCCATCTTACCCATATAACTATCTAAATGCTTTTTAAAAGACAACATTGTACCTGCCTCTACTATTACCTCTGGCAGCTTGTTCCAAACACTCACCACCCTCTGTGTGAAAAAATTGCTCCTCTGGGCACTTTTGTATCTCTCATTGCTCAGCTTAAACCCATGCTCTCTAGCTTTAGACTCCCCTACCTTTGGGAAAAGATATTGGCTATCTAGCTGATCGGTGCTCCTCATTATTTTATAGACCTCTATAAGATCACCCCTCAGCATTCTACACTTCAGAGAAAAATGTCCCAGTCTACCCAGCCTCTCCTTATAACTCAAACCATCAAGTCCTGGTAACATCCTGGTAAATCTTTTCTGCACTCTTTCTAGTTTAATAATATCCTTTCTAAAATAGGTTGGATTAGTTCAGTTCAGGAAACCTGGTCGGGATGGACAAGTTGGACCAAAGGGCTGTATACCTCTATGGCTCTGTGTTGTATACCTCTATGGCTCTAAGGCCACCTTGCCCCATGAGACCATACCACTCTTATTTATCAGTTCCCCATTCATGGGCTGCAGATGCCACCTCTGACTGTGAGGTGCCATCTCAGTACCAAAACACCAACCCCCAGAACTCAAAAGTGTGAGGGACTGACCAGGCTCTGCACATCTTGCTGTTCACAACCTTCATAAACAGGCCCACCCCCTCCCCAGACTTGAACCAAGACTTGCGCAACATGCGTAGCTTTGTAGCATGGTGCACACTGCCTCAGTACTGCCTTTAATTTCTGGCATTTACCATGGCTTATTCACCTAACCTGCACATCTTTTGACACTAAGGGGCAATTTAGCATGGCCAAGGCACCTACCTGCACATCTTTGGACTGCAGGAGGAAACCCATGCAGACACAAGGAGAATGTGAAAACTCCACACTGACAGTCACCTAAGTCTGGAATTGAACCTGGGTTCCAGGAACTGTGAGATAGCAGTCCTAACCACTGTGCTGCTCCCGGACTAATGTTTAGCTGGAAACGTGATCATGACATCACACTGAAGACTGCCATGAATGGCTAAGGTTCCTGACTATTATTTAAACTGTAACCCACACATAAATCTAACAGACATTATCTGAAGGCCATTGAAAAATGCACTGGGTTGGAATGATTCCAGTGTGGGTCACCATATATATTCACAGATGTGCAAAATATGTACAATGAGAGTGAATTCCCATGCCACTATTGTTTTCTCAGTACTTAATTTTCCTTTCCTTACTGATTCATCTAGGTGTATCCCGGACATCCACAGCAAAAGCAGAGACAGTCTGCTAACTGCCACACCCTATTGTCTGAGATGACCTTAGGGGACTCTGGAAACCCAAGCCCTGAAAGTCTCCTTCTGTGGGGCAGGCATACCATCCTTGCCTGAGCAGTTGGACATCACAGTCAAAGGGGATTTGGTGTACCTGTACAGCCTTGGAAAGTCTGTGATGGATTGCTACAAGGTCTGCTATCCAACTGATGCTCCTCTTCCATGTTACTCATTCGTGGGACATGGACGTTGCTGGCTGGCCAGCATTTATTGCCCATCCCTAGATGCCCTTGAGAAGATTCTGGTGAGTAGCCTTCTGAATTGCTGCAGTCCATGTTCTGCGGGTTGACCCACAATGTCGTTAGGGAGGGAATTCCAGGATTTGGATCCACTGACTGTGAAGGACTGACAATATATTTTCAACACCAAAAGATGAGTGGCTTGGAGAGGATCTTGCAGGCGGTGGTATTTCCATGTATCTGCTGCTCTTGTCCTTCTAGATGGAAATGGTCATGGCTTTGGGAGGTGCTGTCTAAGGACCTTTGGTGAATTGCTGCAATGCATCTTGTACATAGTACACACTGCTGCTACTGAGCACCGATGGTGGTGGTGGGATTGAATGTTTGCAGATGTGGTGCCAATCAAGCGGGCTGCTTTGTCCTGGATAGAGTCAAGCTTCTTGAGTGTTGTTGGAGCTGCACCCATCCAGGCAAGTAGGGAGTATTCCATCACACTCCTGACATGTGCTTGCAGATGGTGGATAGGCTCTGGGGAGTCGGGGGTGAATTACTTGCTGCAGTATTCCTAGCCTCCGACCTGCTCTTGTAGCCACTATGTTTATGTGGTGAGTCCAGTTGAGTTTCTGGTCAATGGCAACCACAAGGCTGTTGTCAGTGGGGGATTTAGTGATGGTTACACCACTGAATAACTTGAATAACTTCTTTGAACACCATTGAACCTTGAATAACTTTTTTGTTTTGGTCTTCACGGAGAAGGACGTGAATAATTTGCCGGGTGTTAGCGATGGAAATATGGTAGGAGTGGAGGGCCTGAATGACATTATTGTTAATAGAGAGGCAGTGCTCGACAGACTGGAGGGACTGATTGTGGACAAGTCCCCAGGGCCGGATGAAATGCATCCAAGGGTTCTGAAAGAAATGGCGGAGGTGATAGTGGATGCCTTGGTGATTATTTTCCAAACCTCGCTGGATTCTGGGGAAGTGCCAGAAGATTGGAAAACGGCTAATGTTACGCCGTTGTTTAAGAAGGGTGGCAGGCAAAAGGCAGGGAATTATAGGCCAGTTAGTTTAATGTCTGTTGTAGGTAAAATGTTAGAATCCGTGATCAAGGACAAAATAGCGAGGCATCTTGAGGAGAATTCTTTGATAGAACAGACGCAGCACGGTTTCGTTAAGGGGAAGTCGTGTCTGACGAATTTATTGGAGTTCTACGAGGATGTGTCTAAGGCGGTGGATAGAGGAGAGCCAGTGGATGTGGTGTTTCTTGATTTTCAGAAGGCGTTTGATAAGGTGCTTCACAAGAGGTTATTACAGAAGGTCAGGGGGCATGGAGTTGGGGGTAGGGTGTTAGTGTGGATAGAGGATGGGCTGTCAAATAGGAGGCAGAGAGTGGGGGTCAATGGGTGCTATTCGGATTGGCGGTTGGTGACTAGTGGAGTGCCCCAGGGGTCGGTGCTGGGGCCTCAGCTATTTACCATTTATATAGATGATCTGGAGGAGGGAACCGAGTGTATGGTGTCGAAATTTGCTGATGACACCAAGATTGGTGGAACGGCAAATTGTGCGGAGGGTGTGGAGAGTCTGCAGAAGGATCTAGATAGGCTGGGTGAATGGGCCAGGAACTGGCAAATGGAATTTAATGTTGGCAAATGTGAGGTTGTCCACTTTGGTAGGAATAATGGTAGGAAGGACTATTACTTACGTGGCAAAAAACTGCAGCATGCAATGGTGCAGAGGGACCTTGGGGTCCTTGTGCATGAGTCGCAAAAACCCAGCCTGCAGGTGCAGCAGGTGGTCAGGAAGGCAAATGGGATGCTGGCCTTCATAGCGAGGAGGATTGAATATAAAAGTAGGGAGGTCTTGCTGCAGCTGTATAGGGCACTGGTGAGGCCGCAGCTGGAGTACCGTGTGCAGTTTTGGTTGCCGCACTTACGCAAGGATATTTTAGCCTTGGAGGGAGTGCAGAGGAGGTTTACTAGGCTGATACCGGAGTTGAGGGGATTGAACTATGAAGACAGGCTGAATAAACTGGGCTTGTACTCGTTAGAGTTTAGAAGAATGAGGGGAGATCTCATTGAGACATATAAGATGATGAATGGGATGGATAGGATAGAGGTGGAGAGGCTCTTCCCGCTCAGAAAGGACAGTAGGACTAGAGGGCACCCTCAAGATAAAGGGCGGGGGGGGGGGTTTAGAATGGAGTTGAGGAGGAACTTCTTCACTCAAAGGGTGGTGAATCTCTGGAATTCTCTGCCCGTTGAAGTGGTGGAGGCTGCCTCGCTAAATATTTTTAAGACGCGAGTTGATAGGTTTTTGATAGGCAAGGGGATTAAGGGTTATGGGGAGAGGGCGGGAATGTAGAGCTGAGACACGACAGATCAGCCATGATCTTATTGAATGGCGGGGCAGGCTCGAGGGGCTAGATGGCCTACTCCTGCTCCTATTTCTTATGTTCTTATGAATGTTAAAGGGCGGTGGTTGGTGTGTCTCTTATTGCTGATGGTCATTGCCTGGTATTTGTGTGGCATGTTATTTGTCACTTGTCAGCCCAAGCCCATTAGTCGTCCCTCAATCTGGTTATGCCTCCTTTATTGTGGAGTCCAATAGGCGTAGGCAAAGGTCATAGGTAGAAGAGGGCACTCACAATGTTAAAGTGGTGGCGCGGGCTCGTTGGGCTGAAGGGCCTGTTTCCCATGCTGTGTTGTTCTTTGTTTAAGCCTGGATATTGTCCAGATCTTGATGCATTTGAACATGAACTGCTTCAATATCTGAGGAGTTGCGAATGGTGCTGAACATTGTGCAATGATCAGCAAACATCCCCATAATGGGGGGAAGGTCATTGATGAAGCAGCTGAAGATTGTTGAGCCTAGGACACTACCCTGAGGGACTCCTGCAGGGTCAGTCATCCCTGGAGCTGGGATGACTGACCCTGCACAACTGCAACCATCTTCCTATGTACCAAGTATGACTCCAACCAGCAGAGAGTTTGTCCCCTGATACCCATTGATTCCAGTTTCGCTAGGGCTCCTTGATGCCACACTCAGTCGAATGCAGCTTTGACGTCACTCTGGAATTCAGCTCTTTTGATAATAGAAACATAGAACAGTAGAGCACAGTACAGGCGCTTCAGCCCTCAATGTTGTGCCGAGCCATGTCCAAACCCAAGATCAAGCTATCCCACTCCCTTTTGTCCATGTTTGAACCAAGGCTGTAATGAGGTCAGGACCTGGTGAAACCTAAACTGGGCATCACTGAGCAGGTGCTGCTTGATAGCACTGTTGATGACCTCTTCCATCACGTTACTGATCATCGAGAATAGACTGATTGGGCAGTAATTGATCAGGTTGGATTTGTCCTGCATTTTGTATAAGGACAAGAGATGCCTGAGAGCCCATCTCTGACTTCTCAAGGAGTCAGGGCTCCTGACTCCCTTCAGGAGAAAGGGCTCCTGAAGGGAGAATAGGGTGCCCTGTTCCCATCGCATCCAGCCACTGATGGATCCTACTATGGCCAGAGTGATATTGTCCAGATCCAAGTGCATATCTGGCAAAAACCGCTGGACCCTGGTCTCCATAGTGGTCGCAACAATTCCAATGGTGACCGCAATTCATTTGATGCAGACGCCTTCATCTGGTGCTAGTCTGGTGATGGCTTTTGATAACCTTGCCTGATGTATACCTGCCTGTCTTTGGAACTCTAACATTTCTCTGAGGGCTGATTCTAAAGGCTTCTTATCAGACCCAAATTTAGCAGGAGCCTGGCCTCCAGTAGTCCTCACAGCATCTTTGCGTCTGCCTGCTGTGGATTCATTTCTGTGATGTGCTGACCAGATGGCAAACTGCTGTAAAACTAGGTGCCACCAAAGTGTGTGCCTGTGGGTGAGTGGAGAGTGCACATCAACACAATGAGCTTTTCTTCGGATGCTTCATCAGAATCTCAGTGTTCTGTGGAGTGATGAGCTGGCCAGTGGCTTCTCATGGCCTTTTTTTCCTGGTGGGCAGTAATGGAGAGAAAAGATAATTAGTGATTGTCTGGGGTATTATGTACATTAAAGAGCATTCACAATATCGGCAGGTGGACGAAGACTACGGATGGACCCTCACTGACTTGTTGGGAGAACACCAATCTCACCTTTGGCGCAGGAACAGACTGTCTTCACCAGTTAGCTCTGCTACCTGCTCCTCAAAGGGGATAAGCCGCCTCAGCTCTAGCATCCCACTGGGATTTCTGGGATTTCTCCTTGTTGTGAGTGATCTCGTCCTGCAAATAACAGATGGACAGGCTGTGTAGCTTGGATGCAAAAACAGAAAAGCATGCCTGCCCTTGTGTGCATTGACTGATCTTGTGCAGGATGTCATGAGTTGGAGATATTAAAGTGTGCATTGAGAGAATCAGAGATGATGTCCCTTGCACTTGTGGTCTGAGATCCCTTTGGCCTCTAACCCTGCGAATGCCTAATGACCTTATGAGAGTACGAATTGAGAGTGAGGAAAAGTTTGATTTATGTTGGTGAAGTGTGAGATAATTCATTCTCTTCGGCATTATACAGCAGTCTTCCTCTGAGGTCCGGGCGATCTTCTTCCAAGCCTGCATTATGAGGTTAGTGAACTAGCTCCCATCACAAGGGCAGAGGGTCTTTGCTGGTCCTTGATTGCCTGGAGGAGATTCTCCATATACTTTTCATAGTACTTTGAAGCAGATGATTTGGTTCTTGGGGCCATTCTGGTATTTGGCACAAGACGTCCTAGGCTGCAGAGTGAATTTGTCTACCTGAGTGGATTTTAAATATGGTTCCCGGCCCTTCATTCCTATAAAGTAATGACAGGATGAACAAATCTCAGCCCACCCCACCACAGGCTGCTTGTCTATGCATACACAATGAGCTGAAAAGTGGATGATTTGGCATGGTAGAAATCATGCCAACTTTCTCACTCATTGCTACACTTAATCTCCAGGGTGGAAAATTCCATCCAACTTGTCGAGACAGAACATACAACCATAATTTCAGCAGTGAGCAACTCTGAGTAACCAAATGGTGACTCAGTCCTGTTTGCATTTTTATAGCTTATTCTTGAGTTTGAATTTAGTGGGTCCAGAATACTCCACTTTTGGCTAATGCCTCTGTGCTGTTAAATATTAAATCAGACCTGTTAGTATCAGCTACTTCATATGCAAGCAAATTAATAATTACATGAGCCCGAACATGAAAATTAACTGAAACATTTCTGATGGCAGCTATGTTTATGGTGCCAGTGGAAATGAAATGAAAGTGAAGTGGAAATGGTCAAGTGCTTTAAGTTTCTGGGTATCCTGAGCACCTGACCTGGTTCTCTATGCCAACGCTATAGTTAAGAAAACCCACCAAATCTTCTACTTTCTCTGGAAGCTAAGGAAATTTGACATGTCCCCTACGACTCTCACCAATTTTTGCAGATGCACCATAGAAAGCATCCTTTCTGGATACATAAGATTGAATAATGTTGAATCTTGTTGCACAGATTAAATCCCAACGGATTCAGGATAAGGTAGCCAAATGAATACAAAATTGGCTTGACGACAGAAGATAAAGGGTGGTTGTAAAGGGTTGTTTTCCAAACTGGAGGCCTGTGACCAGCAGTGTGCCTCAGGGAATGGTGTTGGGTCCACTGTTATTTGTCATTTATATTGATGATTTGGATGAGAATATAGGAGACATGGTTAGTAAGTTTGCAGATGACAGCAAGATTGGTGGCATAATGGACAGTGAAGAAGGTTGTCTAGGATTGCAAAGGAATCTTGATCAATTGGGTCAGTCGACTGAGGAATAGCAGATGAAGTTTAATTTAGATAAATGCAAAGTGATGCATTTTGGTAGATTGAAACAGGGCAGGACTTACTCAGTTAATTGTAGGGCACTTGGGAGAGTTGCAGAACAAAGAGATCTAGGGGTACAGATTCATAGCTCCTTGAAAGCGGAGTCACAGGTGGACAGAGTGGTGAAGAAGGCATTTGGCACGCTTGGTTTCATTGGTCAGAACACTGAATACAGGAGTTGGGCATTGGTAAAGCCACACTTGGAATACTGTGTACAGTTCTGGTCACCTTATTATAGAAAAGGTTTTCTTGAACGAGAAAGAGTGCAGAACAGATTTACTAGTTTGCTACCAGGATTTCAGGGTTTGAGTTTTAGACTAGGACTTTTTTCCCTGGAATGTAGAAGATTTGGAGATGATCTTATAGATGTCCATAAAATAATGAGGGGCATAGATCAGCTAGATAGTCAACATATTTTTCCAAAGGTTGGGGAAATTAAAACTAGTGGGCATAGGTTTAAGGTGAGGGGGAGACAAAAGACAGGCAATTTTTTCCCACACAGAGGGTGGTGAATGTCTGGAACAAACTGCCAGAGGTAGTAGTAGAGGCGGGTACAATCTTGTCTTTTAAAAAGCATTTAGATAGTTACATGGATAAGATGGGTATAGAGGGATATGGGCCAAATGTGGATTAGCTTAGGGGTTTTTAAAAAAAGGCAGCATGAACAAGTTGGGCTGAAGGGCCTGTTTCCATGCTGTAAACCTCTATGATTCTGTGACTCTAAACAATATTTTGCACTGTATACCAATACTTGAGACAATAATATATCAAATCAGATCAGTGGGGGAGTGTGTATGAACTGGTGTCTGAACAAATGATTTGTAGAATGTTCTGTTGTGTGCAATGACCTAGTTTGAAAGCTTGTATTGAGTCAGACCCTAACCCAGGGATGCCTTTGAGATCCATTTTTTTCAAACAGTCATCCTAACACAATCTACCAGCGCAAACTTCCCACAGGGACATTCAACCATGTTGTGCAATATAGGCCTTACACTGCCTGTCTCATGGATAAAAAGAACAAAGAACGAAGAACAGTACACCAAGCCTGTGCCAACAAATGACACCTTGCTAAACTAAAGACTTTCTGCCTCTTTATGGCCCATATCCCTCTATTCCCTACCAATTCCTGTATCTGTCAAGATGCCACTTAAGCATTGCTATTGTATCTGCTTCTGCCAGTGCATTCCAGGCACTTACTATCCTCTGTGTAAAAGACTTGCCTTTCATATCTCCTTTAAACTTTCCCCCATATACCTTAAGCCCATGTCCCCTAGTAATTGTAATTTCTTTCCTGAGGAAAAGGGCTCCCGACAATCCATTGTATCCATATCTCTCATAATTTTGTAAACTTCTATCAGGTTGCCCCTCAACCTCCAATGTTGAACTGAAAATAAATCAAGTTTGATCAATCTCTCCTTATAGCTAATACCCTCCAAACCAGGCAACATCCTTCTCTTTACCCTCTTCAAAGTCTCCACATCCTTCTGAAAGTGTGGTGACTAGAACTGTATGCAACATTCCAAATGTGGCCTAACTCAATTTCTATTTAGCTGCTACTGACTTACTAACTAATTCTTATACTCTATGGCCCTGATTTTACCAACACGGCCGCCTAAGGCTTGTAATATCACGTCTGAGGCCAATGGGGAATGCCGTTCTGTGAGCCTTGCCCACCCTGATTTCGGGGAGATCGTGCCAGTAAAATCAGGGACTATGAGTGAGGAAAAATGCACCAAGAACATTCTTGCACACTATTGTGCAAAGATTCCTCTCCCAAAAGATTGCTTCCTCCGGGTGGCACAGTGCCTCATGGTCCAGGAACCCCAATTCAATTCCAGCTCCGGCTCACTGCCTCTCTGGAGTTTGCACATTCTCCCCGTGTCTCTGTGAGTTTCCTCCAGTTGCTCTGATTTCCTCCCACACTCCACAAATGTCCGGGTTAAGTGGATTAGCCATGCTAAATTAACCTTAGTGTCAGGGGGATTAGCAGGTTAAATATAGGTTGGGTTGGGGTATAGGTCCTGAGTGGAATTGTAGTTGGTACAGACTAGATGGGCCGAATGTACTGTAGGGATTCTATGATTAAAAAGCATTAGTCATAGAGACATGTAGTGCAGAAAAGGCCCTTTGACCCATTGAGTCTGCACCAACAATAGCTCCCACTAAAGTTGCATTAATTCCATTTCCCAGCACTTGTCTCATATCCTTGAATGTTATGATATTTTAAGAGTTCATCCAAATACGTTTTAAAGGTTGTAAGGTTTCTGGCCTTCACTGCCTTCCTAGACAATGCATTCCAAATTCTCACCACCAGCTGAGTGATTTTTTTTTCCTCAAGTCCTCTCCAAATTTCCTGCCCCTCACTCTAATCCCTCATGATGGATTTCTCAACCAAACAGAACAGGTACAAAGAACAAAGAAAATTACAGCACAGAAACAGGCCCTTCAAGCCTGCATCTACCATGCTGCCCAACTGAACTAAAACCCCCTACCCTTCCGGGAACCATATCCCTCCATTCCCATACTATTCATGTATTTGCCAAGACCCCTCTTAAAAGTCAAGATACTTCCTAGTCACCCTTCCATATCCCTCATAATTTGATACACCTCAATCATGTCCCACCTCAGCCCTGAAGAAAACAATCCACACCTATCTAGTCTCTCCTAGCTCAAATGTTCCTCCCAAGTAACATCCTGGTGAATCTCCTCTGTATTCTATAGAAAGATAGAAAATAAAAGGGCTACTATAAGATTGGCAGATTCTACTAGGGTTTTTGTTTAATCAGCTTCGATGTAGAATTCACTTTAAATCAATGGAGAGCAAGTTTGCTAGTAATTGTAATGATATGTTTTAAATACTTTGTAGTTTTAGAGATGCATGTAATACCTTTAATTAGTCCATACATATAAATACATCTTCTATACATTTTTAGAAATTAAACAAAGAAACTTTGATGCATAGTTAGAGTGCCCTTTTGATACCAAACATATGTTAGATACATTCCTTTAAAGCACTCAACTGTTGGGATCACAAAGCCATAGAAGAGACTTAATCGCCTCACCAGACGTCTTATCAGAAACAATTGATACAAGAGTGAGCTTTAATGAAGCTGCATTCACAGTTTCTAGTCAAAACAGAGTCAGAAAGATATTAATGTTTTAGCCAATTGAAGAGAGTTATGGTAGGGGACTTAGTGGGAACTGATAAGAATTAATGGTATCATGATAATACTTCTTCTAATTGTAGACAGTGATAAAAAGCTCAGTCATTGAATTGATAAACAATATATACATGTGTTTCATTATGTTGGTAATAAACAAAACTTATCAGGGGTATAATTGGGGAATATCCTGAAAGCAAGAGGAGTTGACCACATCCTTTAGAGATTCAATTAACTTCACTGACAAGACCATAGAATACTAATAGTTTTATCAATTAAAGGATACCATGTGAGATTGTTTTAGTGAAGATGCTTTGTGAGGCTGCTATCAAAAATAAAGACATGATGTCTAAGAGACCAGAGGATAGGCTTAGGGATGATATATTGAGGTATCCTACATAGATCAGGGCGGTTCAGTATTTTTTCTATTGGATCAATACATAAAGTATGTAATTTGTAACACTTTGGATTGTGTCCAACTGACTGAGCTGCAGAATTGTATAAACTGGGATGATTTTTTTCATCCGTTGGAGTGGTGTCTCGACCCATTGTATCAGGAACTGACCCCCTTGCTAGTAAGTAAAATAAAGACAATCTGTCAGTTAAGTATCTTGTATTAATGTGTGTTTGTGTTAAAGTCAAATCTGGAAGTCAAGATTTTGACAGTATTCTTTGACAGTCCCACTGAGATTGCTTGCTCCTAGCTGGTGAGTAAACAGACACAAGACACTCGCTGGATTCCGGTGAAGTGCCGGAAGATTGGAAAACGGCTGATGTTACGCTGCTGTTTAAAAAGGGTAGCAGGCAAAAGGCAGGGAATTATAGGCCAGTTAGTTTAACGTCTGTTGCAGGAAAAATGCTTGAATCCGTCATCAAAGAAGAAATAGTGACGCACCTTGAGAAGAATAGTTTGATAGAGCAGGCACAGCACGGATTCGTTAAGGGGAAGTCGTGTCTGACGAACACTGGAATTCTATGAGGATGTGTCTAGTGCGGTGGACGGAGGGGAACCGGTGGATGTGGTGTTTTCTCGATTTTCAAAAGGCGTTTGATAAGGTGCCGCACAAAAGGTTGTTACAGAAGGTTTGGGGGCATGGAGTTGGGGGTAAGGTGTTAGCATGGATAGAGGATTGGCTGTCAAATAGGAGGCAGAGAGTAGGTGTCAATGGGTGCTATTCGGATTGGCGGTTGGTGACTAGTGGAGTGCCCCAGGGATCGGTGCTGGGGCCTCAGCTACTTACCATTTATATAGATGATCTGGAGGAGGGAGCTGAGTGTAGGGTGTCAAAATTTGCTGATGACACAAAGATAAGTGGAAAAGCAAATTGTGCAGAGGGTGTAGAAAGTCTGCAGAGGGATTTAGATAGGCTAAGCGAGTGGGCGAGGACCTGGCAGATGGAATACAATGTTGGCAAGTGTGAGGTTATCCACTTTGGCAGGAATAATAGTAGGAGGGATTACTATTTAAAGGGCAAAAAGCTGCAGCATGCTATGGTGCAGAGGGACCTGGGGGTCCTTGTGCATGAGTCGCAAAAACCCAGCCTACAGATGCAGCAGGTGATCAGGAAGGCAAATGGGATGCTGGTCTTCATAGCAAGGGGGATTGAATATAAAAGTAGGGAGGTCTTGCTGCAACTGTACAGGGCACTGGTGAGGCCGCAGCTGGAGTACTGTGTGCAGTTTTGGTCGCCGCACTTGCGCAAGGATATTTTGGCCTTGGAGGGAGTGCAGAGGAGGTTCACTAGGCTGATACCGGAGTTGAGGGGGTTGAACTATGAAGACAGGCTGAATAGACTGGGCTTGTACTCGTTGGAGTTAAGAAGGATGAGGGGGGACCTTATAGAGACGTATAAGATAATGAAGGGGATGGATAGGGTAGAGGTTGAGAGGTTCTTCCCGCTCAGAAAGGTCAGCAGGACCAGAGGGCACAGCCTCAAGATAAGGGGGGTACAGTTTAGAACGGAGTTGAGGAGGAACTTCTTCACTCAAATGGTGGTGAATCTCTGGAATTCTCTGCCTGTTGAAGTGGTAGAGGCTGCCTCGCTAAATATATTTAAGACGCAGGTAGATAGGTTTTTGGTAGGCAAGGGGATTAAGGGTTATGGGGAGAAAGTGGGAAAGTGGAACTGAGCCACGACAGATCAGCCATGATCTTATTGAATGGCGCGGCAGGCTCGAGGGGCTAGATGGCCTACTCCTGCTCCTATTTCTTATGTTCTTGTGTTCTTGCACAGCGGCTCTCCAGGGAATGACTAACTGGCCAGTATAACAAAAAGGTGATTTTTTTTTAGTCACTAAAGAGGCCCTTCTTTGGATGTTTCAAAGTGCAGTCCATTTGTCCCAGCGGGTGTACTGCGATATTTGACTTATTTTAGGAATGAGTTTTTTAAAAATCACTTCCTCTTTTTAGCTTAACGACAAAGGGACAGATTGTTGAAATTTCACTCCTGAACAGACCGGGCAGATTGTCTGAGTTTTTCAAACTGGAGGCCTGTGACCAGTGGTGTGCCTCAGGGATCAGTGCTGGATCCACTGTTATTTGTCATTTATATTAATGATTTGGATGAGAATATAGGAAGCATGGTTAGTAAGTTTGCAGATGACACTAAGATTGATGGCATAATGGACAGTGAAAAAGGTTATCTCCAATTGAAATGGGACCTTGATCAATTGGGCCAGTGGGCTGACGAATGGCAAATGGAGTTTAATTTAGATAAATGCAAGGTGACACATTTTGGTAGATTGAACCAGGGCAGGACTTACTCAGTTAATGCTGGGCATGGGGGAGACTTACAGAACAAAGAGATCAAGGGGTACAGGTTCATAGCTCCTTGGAAATGGAGTCTCAGGTGGACAGAGTGATATGAAGACATTCAGCATGCTTGGTTTCATCGGTCAGAATATTGAACACAGAAGTTGGGACATCTTGTTGAAGTTGTATAAGACATTGGTAAGGCCACACTTGGAATACTATGTACAGTTCTGGTCACGCTATTATAGAAAAGATATTATTAAACTAGAAGGAGTGCAGAAAAGATGTACTAGGATGCTACCAGGACTTGATGGATTGAGTTATAAGGAGAGGCTGGATAGACTGGGGCTTTCTTCTCTGGAGCGTAGAAGGCTGAGGGGTGATCTTATAGAGGTCTATAAAATAATGAATGGCACAGATCAACTAGATAGTCAATATCTTTTCCCAAAGGTAGGGGAGTCTAAAACTAGAGGGCATAGGTTTAAGGTGAGAGGGGAGAGATACAAAAGAGTCCAGAAGGACAATATTTTCACATGGAGAGTGGTGAGTGTCTGGAACAAGCTGCCAATGGTAGTAGTAGAGGCGGGTATAATTTTGTCTTTTAAAAAGCATTTAGACTGTTACATGGGTAAGATGGGTGTAGAGAGATATGGGCCAAATGCGGGCAATTGGATTATCTTTTTAAAAAAAAGGTGGCGTGGACAAATTGGGCCAAGGGCCTGTTTCCATGCTGTTAACCTCTATGACTCTCTGACTAAATGAAAGACATAATAAGAAGGAGAGAGAGTTCCTATTCCCTCTGGGAGAGTAACAAGCCCTTGTTTGATGGGGCGAGAAAGGTCAGACAGGGCTCCTCGTATGATAGGACCAATCCTTGTGTAATAGGATCATAAGTGAGACTAACTAAAGTGCACTGTTAAAATTTAAGATACTGTGTTAAGGGCTCTGTCTGCAGTGGTGAACAACACAGACCGAGAATTGTTTATATGTTTAGTTAAAGTATAACTTTGTACTGTTTGTGATATTTGTTGTGAGTTTTGTACTTTGTGTTCCAGTTGAGCTCTTGGGAATCAAATCACTGAGAAATAACGGGGAGTTACACAATAAATCACCCTTAACTGGTCGAGTTGCTGTGATAATCGGTTGATCGGCAAGCGAGTGGCTTGTATCCAACAAATATCTCAGACACCCAGATTGAGCCGGAATTAAGAGCCAAAACGAGTCACATGAAGACCAGGTGAACTGGGTGTAGAGAACACCAGTTGGAGCAATGGGTGATACTGTGATGCATGCCAACTCAATCAGTTAAGAGAATGGGAGCTGGTTCGAGAAAAATCCCTTAGAAGGTAACACCAGCTTTAGATTTTAAAATTGCGGTCAGTCATCCATCAGTAACCTGCAAAAATGAGTAGAATGGGCCAAGGGTAAGAATAAATCTTTCCCACCTGATGGTACATTCAACCTCGATAGTATAACCTGTCTAGAAGAATGCCTTTTGAACAAAGATGTTACCCTTAACTGATTGAGTTGCTGTGATAATCGGTTGATCGGCAAACAAGTGGCTTGTATCTAACATATACCTCAATTCCGGCTTAGTCTGGGTGTCTAAGAGCCGAAAGGGGTCATGTGAAGGCCAGGTGAAGTGGGTGTAGAGAACACCAGTTGGAGCAACGAGACTGTGATACTGGATTAAATACTATCTGTTATTGCGCTGCCCATCTGACCAACCGATCTATATCTTCCTGTAACCTACAACCTTATTCTTCACTATTCACCATCCTACCAATCTTGGTGTCATCTGCTTATCATTTGTCCCACAATTAGCATTCATATCATTATATATATAACAAACATTAAGGGACCCTGCACTGAACATTGTGGCTACTGGAAACCGACCTCATTCAAACAGCCTTCTACACTTTGTGTCCTATTACAAAGCTAGTTTCAGGTCCATCTCACCAAGTTTCCTGAATTCCATATGCTTCATAAGAACATAAGAAATAGGAGCAGGAGTAGGCCAACTAGCCCTTCGAGCCTGCCCCGCCATTCAATAAGATCATGGCTGATCTGTCGTGGCTCAGTTCCACATTCCCGCCCTCTCCCCATAACCCTTAATCCCCTCTCTTATCAAAAACCCGTCAACCCGCGTCTTAAAAATATTTAGCGAGACAGCCTCCACCACTTCAACGGGCAGAGAATTCCAGAGATTCACCACCCTTTGAGTGAAGAAGTTCCTCAACTCCGTTCTAAACCCCCCCCCCCCCTTTATCTTGAGGCTGTACCCCCTAGTCCTACTATCCTTTCTGAGCGGGAAGAGTCTCTCAACCTTCCCAATCAGTCTCTCATGCGAGACCTTGGCAAAGATTTTGTTAAAATCCATATGAACTACATCAACTACACTTCCCTCATCCACACATTTGATCACATTTTTGAAAAATTCTATCAAATTTGTTATGCATGATCTCCCTCTGATAAAGTCATGCTGACAATTTCTAATCAACCCATGTCTTCCAAGTGGAGGTTATTTCTCTCTTTCAGA
Organism: Carcharhinus amblyrhynchos; assembly: GCF_965287045.1. NCBI lineage: Eukaryota > Metazoa > Chordata > Chondrichthyes > Carcharhiniformes > Carcharhinidae > Carcharhinus > Carcharhinus amblyrhynchos. The sequence continues at coordinate 30,856,318 of NC_137335.1, read as the reverse complement.
ATTTTCTTCAAGAGTTTCCCTGTAATTCCCATTGTGATTCCTGGTTCATCTCTACCACCTTCTTGAAAAGTGGAACCACATTAGCTGTCCTCCAATTCTCTGCAACTTCCCCCACAGCCAGAGGAACAAAAAATTTGCGTCAGAGTCCTTGCAATTTCCAGGCTCACCTGCCAGGATTGCCTGGGATGCAATTCATTGGGAATTTGTCCATTTTTAAGCCAGTCAGAGCCTCCAATACCTCCTCACCTCCTACGTCAAACTGTTCAAGGTCCTCATAGCCCCTTTTCTTGAATTCTGTACCTATGTTCCTCTTTTCCTGAGTGAAAGCTGATGAAAACCATCAATTTAACATCCTTCCAATGTCCTGCGGCTTCTCCCCTTGGTGACTAATAGGCCATACTCTTTCCCTGGTTAACCTCTTCCCCTTAGCATATTTATAGAGTATCTTAGGATTCTCTCTAATCTTGTTTGCAAGTCCCTTTTTGATGCCCCTCTTTATTCTTAATTGCTTTCTTAAGTTCCTTCTTGCACTTCCTTCATACCTTTTGGGCCACAGTTGAAGCCCTTTGTACTTGCTAAATGTCTTTCTCTTCTTCCTCATCTAGTCTTGAATTGTCCTAGTCATCCAAGTTTCCCTTCACTCCAACATTTCTCCTTTTAGGAAACATGATGGACCTGTTATCTCCCATTTCATTTTTGAATGTCCCCATTGCTCCGCCATAGACTTACCCACAAGGAGTTGTCCCCAGTCGACTTTGGCAGATCCTGCCTTATTTTAAAAAAATCTAACTTTCCCCCAATCCAAACCTGTCTTCTGTAGGCCATTTATCTCCTTGTCGATAACAAACTTTGTGGTCGCTATTGCTAAAATGCTCTCCCACTGCCACATTGAACACTTGTCTGCCTTGTTCCCCAGAACCAAATCCAGCACTGCTTCATTCCTTGTTGGGCCCTTTACATATTGATACAAAAAACATCCCCAAAAACATAAAGAAATCTGCCCCCTCTAAACCCTTTACACTATGACTATGCCAATTTATGTTGGGGAGGTTGAAGTCCTCATTTTTCCTCCCACCAGCCTCAGTATTCAATGATTCTTCGCCATTTCTATCCACTCCAGCATGATGTCATAACCAAACACATCTTCTCGCTCCCCCTGTCAGCATTCTGCAGCAATGGTTCCCTCAGTAACTCTTCCATCACGCCTAACACTCCACCCATTGCCCACGGCACCTTCCCATGCAATCATAGAAGACACAACACCTGCCCCTTCACCTCCTCCCTGTTCACCATCCCAGGGCCCAAGCATTCTTTTCAAGTGAAGCAGTGTTTCATGTGCACCTCCTTTAGTCTGGTTTAATGCATTTGTTACTCACAGTGTGTTCTGCTCTACGTCGGAGAAACCAAATGCAGACTGGGTGACCACTCTGCAGAATACCTTTGGTCTGCTCACAAGCAGGACCCAGATCTTCCTGTTGCCTGCCGTGTCAACACACTATCTGCACACCTGTCCACATGTCTGTCCTTGGCCTGTTGTAACATTCCAGTGAAGCCCAACACAAATTGGAGGAACAGCACATCATCTTCTGATGAGACACTTTATAGCCTGTGGACTTCACACTGAGTTCAAATCATGAACGCTCTCCTTCAGCTCCACTCCATTTCCATTTATTTTATTTCTTTTCATTTTATTAATCCATTTTCATTATTTTTTATTACTTTTTTTTATTATTTTTAATTTTCATTTCTTCCACAAAAAACTGCAAAGGGTCGTGAACGAAGCCCAGTCCACCAACCTCCCATCCAATGACTGCCTACACCTTCCACTGCCTTGGAAAAGCAGCCAGCATAGTCAAGGACCCTACGCACCTCGGACATGCTCTCCTCCACTTTCTTCTGTCGGGAAAATGTCTGAGGACATGTACTAACCAACTCAAAGACAGCTTCTCATCTGCCATCAGACTTTTGAATGGATCTATCTTGTATGAAGTTGATCTTTCTCTGCTCCCTAGCTATGACTGTAACACTACATTTTGCACTCTCTCGTTTCCTTCTCTATGAACGATATGCTTTGTCTCATAGTGTGCAAGAGACAATACTTTTCACTGTATACTAATATATAGATCATGGAATCTCAGAACCCTACAGCGCAGAAAGAGACCCTTCGGCCCACTGAGTCTGCACCGAACACAATCCCAGCCAGACCCTACCCCTATATCTCTACATATTTTACCCACTAATCTACACATCTCAGGACATTAAGGGGCAATTTTTTAGCATGGCTAATCAACCTAACCCACACATTTGTGGGAGGAAACCTGAGTACCTGGAGGAAACCCACACAGACATGAGGAGAATGTGCAAACTCCACACAGACAGTGACTCAAGCCAGGAATCGAGCCCAGGTCCCTGGAGCTGTGAAGCGCAGCGTTAACCACTGTGCTAGCGTGCCGCCCCAAATGTGACAATAATAAATCAAATCAAAATATAGCACACAACAAACAATACTTTACACTGTATACTAATACGTGTGACAATAATAAATCAAATTAAATCACAAGTGCTGGACAGAAGTGCATGCCAGCTCTAAATCACACTCTGGTGAGCTCCTCAGTGTTGCGTGTAAACAGATAATAGGGTCTGTGATAGCTGAGACCACTGACAGTTGGAGGCCAGGCTCTTGCTACACCTGAAGCTGATGACAGGCCTCAGATGAGGGTCACACTCACAATGTTGCAGTTCTAAAGACAAGACATGGGGGAATCTGAGTGTTGTATGAGATATTGTGATCAGCAGACACTGGAGGTGTCCAACCAGGCCACAAATTCTGAAATGTCTCAGGTGGACAAGCACATTTCTTCTTCCATGGAGACGTTGGCGACCATCATAGAGTGGCAGAATCAGGAGACCTCTCAACGGGTGCCTAGTGTGAACAAAAGCCTGCAGCTGACACATTGAGCTGTCGTGACCACCATCAACCAACAAGAGGCAAATGAAGCCCAGGGCGTCCCTCCAGGAGCACCTTCACCCGCAGAAAGTAAGGAGGTGTCAGCCCGAACAAAAAGGACTGAGGAGATGCCAACTGAAAAAACTAGAGGATACTTCTTAGGCAGTCTGAGGGCTGTGAATAGCTTCCCGCCCCCTCTGCCAGTACTCAAACCTCTCCAGTAACAGCAGCAGCCACAAAATTTACCAAACTTCGCTGGAATCTGGGGAAGTGCCGGAAGATTGGAAAACGGCTAATGTTACGCTGCTGTTTAAAAAAGGTAGCAGGCAAAAGGCAGGGAATTACAGGCCGGTTAGTTTAATGTCTGTTGTTGGAAAAATGCTTGAATCCGTCATCAAAGAAGAAATAGCGAGGCACCTTGAGAAGAATGGTTTGATAGAGCAGACGCAGCATGGATTTGTTAAGGGGAAGTCGTGTTTGACAAATGTATTGGAATTCTATGAGGATGTGACTAGTGCAGTAGACAGAGGGGAACCGGTAGATGTGGCATTTCTCGATTTTCAAAAGGTGTTTGATAAGGTCCCGCACAAAAGGTTGCTTCAGAAGGTTAGGGGGCATGGAGTTGGGGGTAAGGTGTTAGCGTGGATAGAGGATTGATTGTCTAATAGGAGGCAGAGAGTTGGTATCAATGGGTGCTATTCTGATTGGCGGCTGGTAACTAGTGGAGTGCCGCAGGGATCGGTGCTGGGGCCTCAGCTATTTACCATTTATATAGATGATCTGGAGGAGGGGGCTGAGTGTAGGGTGACGAAATTTGCTGATGACACAAAGATGAGTGGAAAAGCAAATTGTGCCGAGGGTGTGGAAAGTCTGCAGACGGATCTAGATAGGCTGAGCGAGTGGGCGAGGACCTGGCAGATGGAGTACAATGTTAGCAAGTGTGAGGTTATCCACTTTGGCAGGAATAATAGTAGGAGGGATTACTATTTAAAGGGCGAAAAGCTGCAGCATGCTACGGTGCAGAGGGACCTGGGGGTCCTTGTGCATGAGTCACACAAGCCCAGTCTGCAGGTGCAGCAGGTGATCAAGAAGGCGAATGGGATGCTGGCCTTTATAGCGAGGGGGATAGAATATAAAAGCAGGGAGGTCTTGCTGCAACTGTACAGGGCACTGGTGAGGCCGCAGCTGGAGTACTGTGTGCAGTTTTGGTCGCCGCACGTGCAGAGGAGGTTCACTAGGCTGATACTGGAGACGAGGGGGTTAGACTATGAAGAGAGACTAAATAGATTGGGTCTGTACTCGGAGTTTAGAAGGATGAGGGGGGATCTTATAGAGACGTATAAGATAATGAAAGGGATGGACAGGGTAGAGGTAGAGAGATTCTTCCTGCTCAGAAAAGACAGCAGGACTAGAGGGCACAGTCTCAAGATTAAGGGGGGGCAGTTTAGAACAGAGTTGAGGAGGAACTTCTTCACTCAAAGGGTGGTGAATCTCTGGAATTCTCTGCCCATTGAAGTGGTGGAGGCTACCTCGCTAAATTTATTTAAGACACGGGTAGATAGGTTTTTGGTAGGCAAGGGAATTAAGGGTTATGGGGAGAAAGCGGGAAAGTGGAACTGAGCCACTTCAGATCAGCCATGATCTTATTGAATGGCGGGGCAGGCTCAAGGGGCTGGATGGCCTACTCCTGCTCCTACTTCTTATGTTCTTAAAGTTGTCTTGGCCCCATCATGCACCCAACAGTCATTGAAGGCCACGGAGCATGGACATCAGAACTCAGCGTCCAAGTCATCTGCACCTCATCTAAGAAGGGAACATTAACACCACTAAGGTTTCTTTGTAAATATTATGTTTGTGCTGCATTAACTTTGCTTTTTCAGCAATGTGCTATAGTCATTAAGGATGTTCTGATGTTGGACTGGGAAAGAAATCAGTGTGTATGTATTGGACATGATGTTTTGCTGCCTCAATACGTGTGAGCAACAGATCATCAAAAAAAAGACTGGACTATGTAAGATTCTGACATTTGACTTCAATCCACAAAGGAAGATCTTTGTCCAGCTGTCCCTCTTTGCATATATAGGAAGATAAAAAATATGAGTAGAAGTAAGCAAATTTAGCCCTTCAATCCTGCTTCACCATTCAACAAGATCATATCTGATCTCTCCCTGGTCTCAAATCCACCTCCCACCTTTTCTCAATATCCCCCTTCCCCTTTTTTATTAGAAATATGTGCATCTCCCTCTTGAAGCCATTCAATGATTCAAACTCCACTGTGCTATGGGACAGTGAGTTGTACAAATTCACCACCCTCTTCATCTCAGTTTTAAATTTACCTCCTCACAACCTATGTCTGTGACCTCTTGTTCTAGATTGATTGATAAAAGGAAACATTTGATCTACATTTACTTTATCAATCCCTTTTGAAATATTATACATCTCGATTAGATCCCCTCTCATCCTTCTAAACTCCAGTGAGTACAAGGCCAAACTGTTTAATCTTTACTCATGCGTTAACTCATTCATCTCCGGAATCAATCTGGTAAACCTCCTCTGAAGCGCCTCCAGAGCCATTGCATTCTTCCTCAAATAAGGAAACCAAAACTGAACACAATAATCCAGATGTGGTCTCACCAACACCCTACACAACTGCAACAACACTTCTCTACTTATATACTCCAGTCCTTTTGCAATAAATGCCAACACTCCATTTGCCTTTTCCATTATGTGCTCCAGCTGTATACTGACTTTCTGCGATTCATGAACATAGACATCTTGATCCCTCTGCTTGGACGTATTTTAATTCTGGTATCAAATAAGGATGAGGTTTACAAAATGTATAACATGGTTATTCATTTGTTAATGAAGAGAGGCATGTCAGGAGCAGGATCAGGCATACCTAAAAATGAGATGTAAATCTTGTGAAGCCAAAACACAAGGCTACTTGCATGCCAAACAGCATAAACAGCACGCAATAGACAAAGTGAAGAGATTGTACAACCAACGGATCGGTTCTAAGCTCTGCAGTGCTGCCACTTCCAGACTTTTGTCTAAACTCCCCACTGCCTCAGCAAAGCAGCCAGCATAATTAAGGACCCATGCAGCCCGGACATTCTCTCTTCCACCTTCTTCCATCAGGAGAAAGATACAAAAGTTTGAGGACACGTACAAACCGACTCACAAACAGCTTCTTCCTGGCTGCCATCAGTTTTGAATGGACCAACCCTGCATTAAGTTGATCTTTCTCTAGCTATAACACTGCATTCTACACTCTCTTGATTCTTCTTCTATGAATGATATGCTTTGTATAGTGTGCAAGAAACAATACTTTTCACTGTATATTAATACATGTGACAATAATAAATCAAATCAAAATCATGAAGACTGGTGGACAATTAAACAATTCACTACAGGAGGAAGCTCTGCAAATATCCCCATCCTCAATGATGGAGAAGCCCAGCACGTTAGTACAAAAGATAAGGCCGACACATTTGCAACAATCTTCAGTCAGAATTGCCATCTCAGCCTCTTCCAGAAGTCCCCAGCATCTCAAATGCCAGTCTTCAGCCAATTTGATTCACTCCATGTAATACTGGATACTGCAAGGGATTTGTGCTCTAGAACTTGCTGCATTAATAGCCAAGCTGTTCCAGGACAGCTACAACACCGGCATCTAACCAGCAATGTGGAAAATTGTCCACCTAAGTCTTGTACACAAAACAGGTTAAATCCAACCCAGCCAATTACCAACTCATCCGCCTATTCTCGATGTTAAGCAAAGTGATAGAAAGGGAGCTTTTAAGTGACACTTGCTTTGCACTAAAATGTTCACTGCTCTGTTTGGGTTCTGCCTAGGTCACTCAGCTCCTGATGTCATTACAGCCTTGGTTCAAACATGGACAAAAGAGTTGAAATCCAGAAGTGAGGTGAGGTGAGAATTATTGCCCTCGACATCAAATTAGCATTTGGCATCAAGAAGCTCTCGCAAAACTGGAATAAATGAGAACTGCGGGAAAATTCTCCACTGGTTGCCTAGAACAAAGGAAGATGGTTGTGATTATTGCAGATCAATAATCTCAGTTCCAGGACACTGCAATGCAGCAGGGCTGGAGGTGCTAACTTATATAAGCACTTTGATACACTATATGTTATATTTCATATGTTATATGAACTTTATGACTTGAAGTGCCTGCTCCACAACTAATTCACCAGTGACATTAGTTGTCAACACTGACAAACAAAATAATATAAATACAAAAGCGGAAAATGCTGGAAAAACCCAGCAGTTCTGGCAGGATCTGTAGTGAAAGGAACAGATTTAAAATTTTCAGTTTGTATTACTTTTGCTCAGAGATGGAATACAAAATTTGAGATAAGTTTTAATGCCCCAATGTTAGGCAGCAATTTCAGAAGAGGAAGACAGGTATTATTTGCTGGAGATTGAAATACCTCTCCTGCAATCTAGTTCCTCCATCCCAAAAAACACAGCTGATCATGGACAATGTTGAAGATCAAAGCACCTCCCAAAAGGAATCACACAAATACCTTTTCTGGATGGGACAGATACAGGAACAATTTCTTTATCAAAAAATCCTGCTTTTTGTGCTAGCTCAGTTCTTTTCTGGGACTCCACAGCAAACTTGTCCTGCTCTTCCCGATTAATGTTCCATTGCTTGGCCACATTCTCGGCTGCAAAAGGAGAAGAGAAATAACAAAGTAAAACATGGTGCTGTAAAAATCATGATCAGTTGTTTTCCCTGTTGTGAACATGGAGATCGGGGAGGGTATAGAACAGATAAATTAATCAATATAGCTTTTTTTACACTATTGGCCTTAGTCAAAATGTTCCCTTTTGCCCGCAAACTCGATGTCTGTATTAGTACAGTCTGGCATACAAACACTTAATCTGCAATCTTTTCACATGGTTTCTGTTTTAACTCAAGAGTTAAAACTCTGCGGAGATATTACACTCACCATGTCCGGTTAGCTCTAGTACTTCCGAGTCCTTGAAAGCACCCATGTGCTGTAAAACTGAGAGTCTATGGCCAATTTGAAATCAATGATTATATCTGCTTCAATCACCTGCATGGGTTCCATATTATTATCACTTGCTGTGTCACTCCACCCTGACTTTTCAAAAAAAATGTTTTGGTCAACATCTTAAATCTGTGCCTCTTTATCCTTGTACCATCAACTAATGGAAAGAGCTTTTCTTTATCGAAACCTGTTATAATCTTGCACAATTCTATTCAAATATTCAAGTCTCCCATAGCTCTATAGAGAGCCATCTCACCCTTCCAAATTAATCATGTAATAAAACCCACCAATCACTAGAATCATTCAGGTAAATCTCTTCTGCACTCTCTCAATGACCTTCACATGCTTCCGAAAGTATGGTGATCAGAAATGAGCACAACACACTATTTGGGCTCTAAGGTTCAGCATAACTTCCCTGCTTTGGTGCTTAATGCTCAGATCTGAGAGCAAGGTGTGACATCCAGTCCGCAAAAAAAAATTGAGAAATCCTGACTACATAAGTAAGAGGCTGGCATCATGTAGTATGGCACAAATTCCAGCCAGCCCCAAGAGAGGAAGGACTCCTAGTTCCCATCCCCACCACAGGTCTCAGAATGAAAACTTCCACTCCCTCATAACATTTAAAAACTACTTGGATATGTACTTGAAGTGCTATAATTTACAAGGCTATGACTCCAAGAGCCAGAAAGATTGCAAGGCTTTTTGTCATCCAATGAAGATGCAACTTCCTTACATGCTGTAAATTCCTATGATATCTGAGGTGCATTTTCCAAAGGTTGCTGTGATAACTATTGAACAGTTAACACAGATTAAAGGGGGATTTAAAGTTTTACAAATTGGAATTATGTACAAGAAAATCACATACTGTGCGGGTGTTGTCTTGAAGTGTTTGAGGAAAAAAATTAGAATCTTTGTTTTAAATAGAGTTGAGGAATCTTCACTGCCAGTTCCAATTCAGTTACATTAAATTTGTATCTACTGAAATGTGGGTTGTGAAAGAAAATAATCCTATTTCGTTATGACAATAAAGTGAGACGAGAATTGATTCACTGATTAAAAATTTTACTTTTCCGCACCACTTTATTTAGGCCCTAGTATTAGCCAGATAGAGCAAGGGGATGAATTACTTAAACTCTACATTTACTCCCCTGCCCAACCATCTCCCACTCATTATCAGAATGAAGCAGGAAAAGAAATGGTGTGATTGCTTAAAATCCAGATCTTGGTCTTTAAAGTGGACTTGGACCTGTTTTGTGTCTGGTAACAAAAGTCAGTAAAATCGTGCCATATTCTGTCAGATGGATTCCAATACAACAGCAACAGACATGTGAGTAAAATAAATAAATGTGTCATATGGATGATTACGGGCAAGATCAGTTATGGTGGATTAATCATTTAATTTTTCTTTCAGTGCTGTGCCTAGTTAGTTGTGTTATATATTTAAGCAGTTGTGTGATTGCTGTAAGAGCCGGTCACATGATGTCATTGGGGTGTTAGTGTGTGCCTAAACTGGACAAGATGCTGGGCAAGACGACAGCTCAGTGACTATCGCTGATTGCTGTGCAGACACATGGATTTGGGCCGGTGTCTGTGGGAGTTTGCGCATTCTCCCTGTGCTTGCGTGGGTTTTCTCCGGGTGTTCCGGTTTCCTCCCCACCCCAAAGATGTGCTGTTAGGCTGACTGGCAGGAATAAATTGTCCCCAAATCAGTTTCCCTCAATCTGGATGACCATAAAACATTAGATAGGGGTCATGGGTAGAGAGGTGGACTGGTGGTGTTGAGATGGCAGCGCAGGCTTGTTGGGCCGAAGGGCCCGTTTCTCGGGCTGATTTTGTTCTTTGTTCACAGGCTGCTGCTTAGTTTCATATTCTACTCCTACATATCTTTTCTAAAATATGGTGGCCAGAAATGCATACATTATTTGGGGTCTAACTAGAACATTTTGAAAAGGTTCAGCATAACTTCCCTGCTTTGGTACTCAATGCTCTTAGAATAAATCTTTATTGTTATTTTGAATCCCCATGTGCAAACGACACTTTTTTTTATTTATTTAAAACCCACGATCAAAGCACTGACACATGATTGACTTCATCATCGTCCAATCCCAAGACTAAAAAGATGCCCTCATCACCAAAGTGATGGCTAGTGCAGATGGCTGCTGGACAGACCACCAGCTCATCTGGTCCTTTATGTCCAGCAAACTTCACCAGAAGCAGCAGAGGATGATGAAACAACTCAGAAAAAGATCGACATTGAGCAGCTTCAAGAGCCAAACGTGCTAGTGAACTTCCAACAATATCTTCTCCATAAGCTCCAAAGTGCTCATTTTAATGGAGTGGAGGAAAACTGGAAAGAGCTGAAGACAGCCATCATCTCAAACTGTGAAGAAACCATCAATCACAAACTAGGAAATACCAAGTCTGGTGAGATGAGCATGACCATAACATCCAAGAACTCATCGACATGAAGAGGAAAGCTCAGTGCCTGGCAAAACAACATTAGCAAGGCAGGGAAATCAAGAACCAATGATGGACTGAGAAAACTAAGGAGCTACAACTCCTCACTGACAAGCACGATGCCAGGGGCTTCTTCAGTGCCACCAAGGCAATACGTGGACCCAACACCTGAGGCCTCAAATTGGTGCAGAGTAAGGACAGAAATCTCTTGAGACAGAAAGATGGAGAGAACACTTCCAAGAACTCCGAAACCATGACACAATCATAGAGGAGGACATGTTTGAAGAAATCCTCCAAGCCCCCATCAGACATGATCTTGGATTCCCAGCAAGCGTGGACAAAGTCAAAGCCACTATTAAACACGTGAAGAACGGAAAAGCTATGTTATGATGCAACCAATGATAACATGCTGTGATGGTCAGCTGACTCAATAGACAGCGTAACCAATGGCAAAACAGTGTGGTCTTCAGCTGACCAGATATAAATAGAAAACAGATGGATTGTAGACAGCATTTGTGGCCCCGGGTGTGACATAATGAAGTATTTTCATTACACCTTTTCTTTTTGATTTACTTTGTGAAGTTAGTTCTTTTATTGCTTGTGACTGGAGTACCCCTACTGGATGAACAACCCAAAGGAGCAGACAGGATTTCAGCAGAGATTTTCAAATCTGGAGAAGAAATCACCAGTCATCTCCATCAGCTGTTCCTGAAAATCTCAGACAGAGAAGAAATTCCTGCTGACTTCAGGGATGTCACTTTCGACACCATCTACAGGAAAGAAAAAGTAGACTGTAGAAACTATTGAGGAACCTCCCTACTCTCCATCACCAGGAAGATCATTGCCCAAATCCTTGCTAGTCAGTATGGCTTCTGATCAAACCATGGAACAGTGGACAAGATTTTCATTGCTTGACACCTTCAAGACAAATACCAGGAGCAACATCAACCATTTGACAAAGCCCTTATTGATCTGACCAAAGCTTTTGATTTGATGAATCAGAAAGTGCTATGGAGGACCCTGTCAAAGGCTGATTGTCCAGAGAAATTCATCAACATCCTTTGACTCCTTCACATACAGACATCAGTGACAGTCCTCATCAACAGAAATAAGACAAAAACCTTTCAAGTCAAGACTGAAGGCAAGCAGGGATGTGTCATCCCATCCATGCTTCTTGAACCCATTCGACGATTCAGACTCCACTGCACTATGGTGCAGCAAGTTCCAGAAATTCACCACCCTCTGCGAGAAGTAGCTCCTCCTCATCTCAGTTTTAAATCTACCACCTCACAACCTATACCTGTGGCGTCTTGTTCAAGATTACCCCATAAGAGGAAACATTTGGTCTACATTTATTTTATCAATCCCTTTTAAAATGTTATCTCCCTTGATGAGATCCCCTCTTGTCCTTCTAAACTCCAGCGAGTATAAGCCCAAACTACTTAATATCTTCTCATATGTCAACTCTTTCAAACCCAGAATCAGTCTGGCGAACTTCCTCTGAACTGCCTCCAAAGCGCAAACCCCTTTTGACTTTGCAAAAATTCAGGCCTAGGACCGTTTTACAACCATTCTTGAATAAGGATATATTAAATACATTTACTTTTCCAATCTTAGGCATCCCCTCATATCTAGGAAAGCTCGATCCCTTGGGTTGGTGATAATGGTGGTATGAGGGATATGCTGACCATAAGATTAAAGATATTGTTTCAATACAATTCTAATGCTGCTCACGGCCCACAGCACCTTATTATTGCCCAGACTGGAGTTCCTGGATCTATCCTGAATCTATCCTTGTAACATGCTGGTAGTGCCACACAATTCAATGGAGGGTATCCTCAGTGTGAAGACCAGACTTTATCCCCACAAGGATTATGTGGTGATCACTCTTCCCAATAATTTCATGGATACATCTGCAACACGTAAGGACAGAGTTTAGTATATGTTTCCTGCTTGTTGTTTCCCCACCAACTGTTACAAAACCAATGTGCAAATGTATCCTTCAGGAGTCATAGAGGTTACAGCATGGAAACAGGTCCTTTGGCCCAGCTTGTCCATGCCTCCCTTTTTTTTTGTTGAAACCCCTAAGCTAATCCCAATTGCCCACATTTGGCCCATATCCCTCTACATCCATCATACCCATGTAACTATCTAAATGCTTTTTAAAAGATAAAATTGTACCGCCTCTACTACTATCTCTGGCAGCTTGTTCCAGACACTCACCACCCTCTATGTGGAAAAATTGCCCCTTTGGACACTGTTGTATTTCTCCCCTCAAATCTATGCCCTCTAGTTTTAGACTCCCCTGCCTTTAGGAAAAGATATTAACTATCTAACTTGTCTATGCCCCTCATTATTTTATAGACCTCTATAAAGTCACCCCTCAAACTCCAGAGAAATAAGTCCCAATCTATTCAGCCTCTCCTTATAACTCAATCCATCAAGTTCCGGCAGCATCCTAGTAAGTCTTTTCTGCTCTCTTTCTAGTTTAATAATATCCTTTCTATAATAGGGTGAATAAAATTGCACACGGTATTCCAACTGTGACCTTACCAATGTCTTGTACAACTTCAACAAGACATCCCAACTCCTGTATTCAATGAAATAAATGAATAAACAAATAAAAATCAAATAAACAAATAAAAATCAAATAAACAAATAAAAATCAAATAAACAAATAAAAATCAAATAAACAAATAAAAATCAAATAAACAAATGACCGTTGAAACCAGGCATGCCAAATGCCGTCTTCACCGCTCTGTCCACCTTCACTTTCAAGGGGCTATGAATATGTACCCTAGATCTCTTTGTTCTGTAACTCTCCCCAACACCCTACCATTAACTGAGTAAGTCCTGCCCTGGTTCAATCTACCAAAATGCATTACCTCGCATTTGTCTAAATTAAACTCCATCTGCCATTCATCAGCCCAATGGCCCAACTGATCAAGATCCCGCCGCAATTGGAGATAACCTTCCTCACTGCTACCATGCCATCAATCTTGGTGTCATCTGCAAACTTACTAACCACACCCCCTATATTCTCATCCAAATCATTTATATTAATGACAAATAACAGTGGGCCCTGCACTGATCTCTGAGGCACACCACTGGTCATAGGCCTCCAATTTGAAAAACAACTCTCTACAACCACTCTCTGGCTTCTGTCAAGAAGCCCAATTTTGTATCCATTTAGATACCTCACCCTAGATTCCGAGAGATTTAACCTTATGCAACAGCCTACCACGTGGTATCTTGTCAAAGGCCTTGCTAAAGTTCATGTAGACAACATCAACTGCACTGCCATCATCTACTTTCTTGGTTACTCCTTTAAAAATCTCAAATTTGTGAGACATGATTTTCCATTCACAAAACCATGCTGACTGAACCTAATCAGTCCTTGCATTTCTAAATGCCTGTAGATCCTGTCTCTCAAAATACCTTCCAACAATTTACCCACCACAGATATGAGGCTCACTGGCCTGTAGTTCCCAGGCTTTTCCCTGCAGCCCTTTTTAAACAAAGGCATAACATTTCCACTCTCCAATCTTCAAGCACCTCACCCACGACTATCGATGATTCAAATATCTCGGCTAAGGGACCCACAATTTCCTCCCTAGCCTCCCACAATGTCCTGGGATATACCTCATCAGGTCCTGCAGATTTATCTACCTTGATGCACTTTAAGACTTCCAGCACTCCTTCTCTGTAATATGCACATGCCTCAAGACATCAATATTTAATTCCCCAAGTTCCCTAACATCCATGCTTTTCTCAACAGTAAATACTGATGAGAAATATTCATTTAGGATCTCACCCATCTCTTGTGGATCCACACATAAATTACCTTGTTGATCCTTAAGAGGCCCTACTCTCTCCCTTGCTACTCTTTTGCCCTTTGTGCATTTGTAGAAGCTCTTTGGATTCTCCTTTGCCTTATCGGCCAAAACAATTTTGTGTCCCCTTTTTGCCCTCCTGATTTCTCTCTTAACTCTACTGCTACAGCCGCTATACTCTTCAAGAGATTCATTTGATCCCAGCTGCCTATGCATGTCATGTTCCTCTTTCTTCTTCTTGATCACAGCCTCAATATCCCAAGTCATCCGACTTCTGCCAGCCTTGCCCTTCAATCTAAGAGGAATGTGTTTACCCTGAACCCTGGTTTACACACTTTTGAAAGCATATCACTTACCAGACGTCCCTTTTCCTTCCCAAAGACTCCGCCAATTAGCTTTTGAACTTTCCTGCCTGATACCATCAAAATTGGCCTTGCCCCAATTTAGAATATTAACTTTTGGGACAGACCTATCATTCTCCATAGCTATCATAAAACTAATAGCAATATGGTCACTGGTCCCAAAGTGATCCCTCACTAATACTTTTGTCACCTGCCCTTCCTTATTTCCCAAGAGGAAGTCAAGTTTTGCCTCCTCTCCAGTCAGGCCATCCACATACTGAATGAGAAATTCCTCCTGAATACACTCAACAAATTTCTCTCCAACCTACCCTCTAATACTATAGCTGCCCCAGTCAACGTTGGGAAAATTAAAATCTCCAACTATTATCACCCTATTTTTCTTGGAGCTGTCTGTAATCTCCTTACATATTTGCTCCTCAATTTCCCGCTGATTATTTGGGGCCTATAGTACAATCCTATCCAAGTGATTTCCCCTTCTTATTTCTCAGTTCTACCCATATAGACTCTTTGGCTGAACCCTTGGATATATCCCCTCTCAGTACGGCTTGCTAACTTTGTCAGTAGTGATGTTACTAAGCCATTGTTGATTTCAATGAAGCTCCTGTCCAGAATACATTCTGTGCCCTTTGCACCTTCAATGCTTTCTCCAAGAAGGAGATAGATATATTAATTTTAAAAAAGGGATAAGAGGATATGGGGAACAGATGGGGCTAGTGGATTTGAGACCAGGGAGATATCATCCATAATCTAACTGAATGGTAGAACAGGGTTGAAGGGTTGAATTTGCCTGCTTCTGCTCCTAATTCATATGTTTCAAGTTTCCGAGCCATATAGAAAAGTTGGGAGGATGATTGCCTTGCACATGAAGATCTTAGTGTCAGCATGAATATCATAGTCTTTGAAGACTGTCATCCGAAGCTGGCACTTGCAGATTGGATATGATAGTCAACACGGACAGTATTTATTCATCAGCCAAGGAAGGGTGGTATGTGGTAGCCAGCAGGTATTTTCCTTGCTTATGTTTGATCTAATGCCATGAAAATTAATGGGGTCCAGAGTTAACATTGAGGACTCTTAGGGCAATTTCCTTCTGACTATATACCACTTTGGATCTTTCTTGCTAGGGGGAACAACACATATTTAAGGATGGTGATGGCTGTGTCTGGAACATTGGCTGTATGGTGCGATTTACTGAGTATGACTATGTCAAGTAGTTGCTCATCTTGTCCAGGAAATTACTCTCCCAGTTTTGGCACAAGCCCCCAGATGTTAATAAGCAGGGCTTTGCAGGATTAACAGGATTGGACGTGCTTTGTCATTTCTAGTGCTTAGTTGGTGCCAGGTGATCTGTGCACTTTATTCCACAATATAAGAGTCACATTCCATCTGACAGATCAAGCTTCCATAGCACAAACCTGTTAGACTTTACAGACTAGACTTCTATGTTCAAGTTCTTGAGAAAAGTCAGCCCTTCTGTAAATCCACAATATTTGAAGGTTTATTTCATTGGGCAGGAGTCTTAGTAGTGTTGAAGAGCAGAAGGATCTTGGGGTCCGGGTCCACAGGGCTCTTAAATCGGCCTCGCAGGTGGAGGATGTGGTCAAGAAGGCGTATGGTGTACTGGCCTTCATTAATCGAGGGATTGAGTTTAGGAATCTGGAAGTAATGCTGCAACTTTAAAAGACCCTTGTCAGGCCTCATTTGGAGTACTGTGCGCAGTTCTGGTCGCCTCACTACAGGAAAGACGTAGAAGCTATTGAAAGGGTACAGAGGAGATTTACAAGGATATTGCCTGGACTGGGAGGCATACCTTATGAAGTTAGGTTGAGGGAGCTGGGACTCTTTTCCCTGGAGAGATGAAGGTTGAGAGGCGACCTGATAGAAGTTTACAAAATGTTGAGAGGAATAGATAGGGTGGATTCTCAGAGGCTATTTCCCGGGGTTGAAATGGTCACTACGAGAGGACACAGATTTAAGGTGCGGGGAGGAAAGTACAGAAGTGATGTTAGGGGTAAGTTTTTCACTCAGAGGGTGGTGAGTGAATGGAATCGGCTGCCGTCAGTGGTGGTGGAGGCGAACTCGCTGGGGTCTTTTAAAAGACTTCTGGATGAGTATATGGGGTTTAATGGGATTGGGGGTTATAGATAGGTCTATAGATTGGTAGGTGTTGATGTGATCGGCGCAACTCGTGGGCCGAAGGGCCTGTTTGTGCTGTTTGTGTTCTATGTTCTACTGTTTTGTCATTCATACCCACTTTAAGATGTTTCCACTTATCTACAATTTAACGGTCAAAAGTTGGCTATGGCAACACAAAGTAAGTAGAACGGATCAACGAATATAACTGTTCAGCCTAGCCACTTCCCTCATTCAGCATTCATGACCAATATTGCTATGCATTTGAAAAATATCAGCCATGATTGAATGGCAGCGGAGTAGCCTCGATGGGCTGAGTAGCCTAATTTTGCGCCCCCATGTCCTCAGGACATTTCAAAGTCCTTAACAACTAAAATATTTTTGTAATATAGTCACTATTGTAACATGGAGAAATGTAGAATCATGGAATCATAGAATCCCTACAGTGCAGAAGAAAGCTATTAGGCCCATTGAGCCAGCACTGCCAACAATCCTACCCAGGCCCTATCCCCATAACCCCACCTATTTACCCTGCTAGTCTCCCTGACACTAAGGGGCAATTTAGCATGGCCAATTAACCTCACTCGCACATCTTCAGCACCTGGAGGAAACGCATGCAGACACAGGGAAACTGTGCAAACTCCACACAGACAGTAACCCGAGGCTGGAATTGAACCTGGGACCATGGCGCTGTGAGGCACTACTGCTAATCAACGTACCGTAAAAAGTCTGACAACACCAGGTTTTAGTCCAACCGATTTATTTGATAGTAAACGCACAAGCTTTCGAGGTTTCCCTCTTCGTCAGGTGAATGGAGAGTTCAATGTACCACCATGCTGCTCAACATGCTCAAACAATTAGCACACTGCAAGGTCCCGTAAATATCAGTAAGATAAATGACCAGTTGATCTGTTTTAATTATGAGATTAGCTAGGGAACCAGGAAAGCTCCAATGATCTTCAAATAGCGTCAGGAGATCTTCTATGTTCACCTGAGCGGGCAGATGCTGCTTTGTTTAAATGTCACACTGGAAATACTGCACCTTAATGAAATCTTAACCTAGATTATGTGCTCAAGTCTCTGACGTGGGATGTAGCAGTGGGAGTACTATCATCGGGCCAAAATTGAAACTTGAACCAAATGTTCTCATATTTGCAAAAGTATACACTTTCATAGTAGCTAGAGGAAGCTCTTACCTGTTATTCCCATGTGGTAATTATGAAAAGCATCCATCAGACCATCACAAAGAATGCTATCCTGAAGCGATACATCACCCATTTTGATTCCAGTTCTCATCAGTGCCACATGTGGAGCCTGGAGTACACAATTAAAGGCAATTTTTATACTGCATTAAAACACAAACATGTACCCTAAGATACAGGAGCAGAACTAGGCCACTTGGCCCATCGAGTCTGCTTTGCCAAAATAAACGGCTGATAAGTTTCTCAACCCCATTCTCACACCTTTTCCCTGTAACCTTTGATCCCCTTACCAATCAAGAACCTATCTATCTCAGTGTTAAATACACTCAATGACTTGGCCTTCATAGCCTTCTGTGGCAATGAATTCCATAGATTCACTACACTCTGGCTGAAAAAATTCCTCCTCATCTCGGTTCTAAAGGGTTGTCCCTTTACACTAAGACTGTCCTCAGATCCTGGTCTCTCCTACTAATGGAAACATCTTTCCCATGTCCACTCTTTCCAGGCCTTTCAGTGTACTGTAAGTTTAAATGACTGGACTGGATATTGGCAAATGCTCATTCATAATGTCTTCTACAGTAAAATGGTTTGCCTTTGGCCATTAGGGTGATGTACCCACATACCGTCCATGCCATCCACACATTCCCGTGACCGTAATAGCCTCTGTACTAAGTACCAATGCATGCAAACTCATAACCCATTCCATTCATCCCCATGGCCCTTTGATTGTCCCATTGCCAACTTGGTTCCAACTCATGCCAACCCACGTACCAGCCTTTGCCCTTACACATTCCATGCCATCCTAACCAGTTAGCACTATGAACAGATCTGAGGAGTCATGTTGAGACAAAATAAATCAAAGTTTTAAGTGTATGTCTCTCATTTAAGAATTACTTAGAAATTAATTTGTATTGCTGTAACTTCCAAGGCCAAGCACTGGAAATGGGATTAGTGTAGTCAGGTCTTTGCTAATCAACATGGATACGATTCATTCAATGACCTCCTTCTATGCAGTGAACAACTATGAATCTATGAATTTTATAGACTTTAAAAAAAAACTCAAAAATTCATTCAAGTATTTAATTCCTTATGAAATCAGTAACTTGTAGTCATAGTCCACATCAAAGACAGTTAATCTCTTTTTAAACACTTGGGAGTCATCAAACTGTGAATTTACAGAGCCCCCCCACACCCGGTTCCCCCGCCGCCCCCCTCCCCCCCCCCCCACCCACACACACACACACACACACACACACACACACACACACACACACACACACACACACACACACACACACACAGTGACAATGATAAATTGTGGAAGCAGTTCAACAACATTAATCCCTCAATCAAAGCCATCAGGTGTATATCAACAAACAACTTGTGAAATTATAAGCAGGATGACAACAGGCTGCCTTTATTATCAAAATTTAAAGGGCTTGGCGATTTAAATGACTTGACAGTTCACTGAGCTTATCCACATTTTATGCACATTCATGTCTACTCCCATCAATCTCAAAGAGCACCTAACTTCTCCAAAAGTGGCAGCTACAAGCAGCCCCCAGTTTCTGAGTCCAACAAAAGGTAAATGAAGGGCAATGATTTCAGGGTGGAAGGGGGGATGAAGTCTGTGGGATGGTGGGACGATGGAAGGAAAGTGATGATGTGGCATGCGGTCTGACCGTGAACTAGTCCTGCCAGGATCAAAATTGAGGCCAGGCAGGAACCAGCCTTACCTGCGCCTCATAAAATTGTGCACAAGTTAGGGTTGGATGGGAAGGCAGTAGCATTACCACCATGGAATTTTACAAGCTTTGCCACCTGCAAATCCACTAGCGGACTAACTGCAAAATGCTGCTCTATAAGCCAGTTCTTGAGAATGTAACAGTGTGAATGCTGCTGCTAGCAAGTATAGAAATAGGAAAATAGGGCATATGAATGTATGGCTCAAGAATTGGTGCAGGAGGCAGAGTTTTAGATTCCTGGATCACTGGGGCCATTTCTGGAGTGCCTAGGTACAGAACACTGCCCTAAAAAACTCCTGCAGAAATATCCTGAGGTTGAGATGATTGGTCTTCAACAACCACATCCTTTGTGCTTAGTTTAACCCCTGCTAGAATAGGGGTTTCCCCCTGAAGCCTTGGACTTCAATCTTACTATTGTAGCTTGATGCCCCACATTGTCAAACACACCTTGATGTTATTTCTACCCACCCTCTAGAATTCTGCTCTTTCATTCATGTTTGTAGAAGACTACAAGGACAGGAGCTGAGCAATCCTGGTAGAACCAAAATTGAGCATCGGTGATCAAGTTATTGGTGAGTGTTGCTTGTTAGCATCAGTGATATAATTTTGCATTACTTAGCTGACAATTATGAGCATGTTAATGGGGTGTTAATTAGCTGTGTTCACTTTGTCCTGTTTTTGTGGACACGTCTGGAGATTTTTCACTTTATCAGATAGAGGGCATTGTTGTAGCAGTATGGAACAGCTTGATTGAAGCCACAGCTCATTCTGGAGTACAATACTTCTTTGTTCCTATAATTGCATGCTGCCAAAGTCCGAAGCCTTTGCTATATCCATGCACACAACACTTTTTTGATGTGATATGAAGAGAACTGAATTAATTAAAGACTGGCATCCGAGATGATGAAGACATCCACAGGAGTATAATACACTTGGGACTTCTGGCTAAAGATAGTTGCATATATTTTAGTCTTGTGTTTTGCACTCATTTAATGTGCAGGAATGTTCATGTAGCCTATTCCAGCTATTAGTTGTTTAACTGCCACTATTCATGACGTCAATAGTAGTCATGATGTGGGTATGCCGGCGTTGGACTGGTGTAAACACAGTAAAAAGTCTGACAACACCAGGTTTTAGTCCAACCAATTTATTTGATAATAGACTCACAAGCTTTCAGGTTAGTCCCTTCGTCAGGTGAATGGAGAGTTCTGGCCTCAGACAGAACTCTCCATTCACCTGACGAAGGGACTAACCCGAAAGCTTGTGAGTCTATTATCAAATAAATCGGTTGGACTAAAACCTGGTGTTGTCAGACTTTTTACTATTCATGACTGCATATGACAAGACTATAGAGCTTATCCTTTGGATGTGAGATTATTTATCTCTGTCTATAAGCACTACTACAAATGTTCAGTATGCTTTTAGATATATGTAGCTTTATTCATTAGGCATCTCATTTTTAGGGATGCCTCGTGTTTTTTATTTATTTATGGGCTGTGGGCATTGCTGGATAAATCAGCATTTATGACCATCCTTAGCTGCCCTTGAGTTGGTGGTGGTGAGCTGGCTTCTTGAACCACTGCAGTCCCTGAGGTGTATACCCATGGTGCTGTTAAGGACAGTGTTCCAGGATTTTGATTCAACAACAGTGAATCAATGGCGATATATTTCCAAGTCAGGATGGTGATTGGCTTGGAGGGCAACTTCCAGGTGGTGGTGTTCCCAAGTATACACAGCTCTTGTCCTTCTAGATGGTAATGATCACAGGGTTGTAAGGTGCTGCCTAGAGAACCTTGGTGAGTTTCTATAGTGCATCTTTTGGATGGTACACATTACTGCCACCATTCGTTGATGGTGGAGGGATTGAATGCTTGTGGAAAAGTAGCAATCAAGCTAGCTGCTTTCTCCTAGCTTCCTGAGTGTTGTTGGAGCTGCACTCATCCAGAATATTCCAATACACTCCTGGGTGGTGAACATTGGGAAGTCAGGGGATGAGAAACTCCAGGAATTTCTTGGTTTTAAATCTGCACTTAAAGCAAGAAGTCTGTGGTGGGAATGACCACTTAGCACAACTGATAAATTGTGCTTGTACCTTACTCATGTTCTCCATACCGCCTGCTACCACAATACTGGAGCTTCCTGTTACGATGGCTTGTGTTGCGAGACACACTGCTTTCAGCCCAGAGCCACAAATCATCTGACAGGTCCACGCTGGCACCAGATATGGGATTCCTGCACTGACACTAGCCTGACGGGCAGGATTCTGTCCTTGGCCTACAAAATAATGGAAGAAAAAATAGAAAGCATTACTGTTATATCATAAAGCACATCATTATCACTATAAAAGAGAACAAAAAAAGTCTTGGGAAAGTTTGAATCAAATATTACTGAGATTATTTTTCTTGTACGAGTTCTGATTTTGTCAAAAATGTTTTACTGCTATTTTCCCATCAGTAAGAAGTCTCACAACACCAGGTTAAAGCCCAACAGGTTTATTTGATAGTAAACGCCACAAGCTTTCGGAACGCTGTTCCTTCGTCAGGCGAGTGGAGAGTTTACCCCAGTCCAATGCCAGCATGTCCACATCATTTTCCCATCAGCCAGAGACAAGCATCAGAAATTATAGTAAAAGACAAGAATTTTAAAATGATAAGCATAAAATGTTGTATGGCCAATTGTGCTAGTGTAAACTCTTTCATGAGATACACAATTAGTCTCACCAACCTACTCTTTCCCATATTCTAGTAATTATTTCCCTTTTCAAGTACTGGTCTTTTGAATGTTATTAAATCTGCTTCCTGCACCCATTCAGGTTCTAAATCAGAACTCCACTGCATAAACTATTACTTCCACATTTTGACTCTAGGTCTACCTCAACACCATGGCCAAAATCTTCTGTCTTTCTTCGTGGCTGGCATTTTCCTATGCTGCTGCAAGTGAAAGGAGGTTTGGCTGGAATATCAAATTCTACATTCTCATTCGCAACAGGTCCCACCACAGACGAGTCTGGAGAATCCTGCCTCACTTCTCCTGAGTCTTCCACTGTCTCTAAATTGTCAAGACTGCTTGTCCAACTTTCAGTACTAGATGAGCAGAAATTTGCTCCAATTAAATACTGGGAAGATATTTGTCTTCAGATCTCGCCACTAACTCCGTCCCCTCACCAGTTGGGTAATCTCAAATCCATGTCTCCGGCAACTGTCTAGAACATAGAACATTGAAAAACTACAGCACAAACAGACCCTTCGGCCCACAAGCTGCGCTCATCATATCCCTAACTACTCGGCCTACCTATAACCCTCAATCCTATTAAATCCCATGTGCTCATCCAGAAGTCTCTTAAAAGACCCTAACGAATTCACCTCCACCACCACGGACTGCAGCTGATTCCACTCGCCCACCACCCTCAGTGAAAAAAGGCCAAAACTATTTACAAAATTTTGTTTGAAGACAAAGCACTACAAGCTGTTCCGAAACTCATTTTCTCTCCCTAAAAGCTTTAAGACTATCTACACTTGTTACAGCAAGTATATTTATGGTTGCTAACCATATTTAAAGCAACATTTATATCTACAAGAAAAATCTTCCTTATTTGGAATGGAAACAGTGATAAAATAGAAATTAAAGTTGTTTCTTTTTCATTTTTAAGTATTGTTCAACTGTTAATGGTTAAGCTGCTTCATTTGTTACATTTATTTTTAAATTGTGTTATTAAATAAAAGTTTGTTTTACTATAAAAGGTCCCTAATTTGAAAGTGGAATTATTCCTAGAAGGAAGTAGCCTTTCCTCACATTTATGCCAAAATAGAAAAATTGTTGGGTTCTAGTCTGGCTTCCTCATGTAACTTGGGGTTATGGTCTGGGACCCTAACACTCAATAATTTTATCTAGGAACCATCAACAACAGAGGGAAAAACAAAAGCACTCCCCCTTGTGCACCCCTTTTATGCCTGTCATCCAGATGGTCTTGCTTTATGGATGGCATGGTGACAGAGTGATTAGCACTGCTGCCTCACAACACCAGGCACCCCGATTCAATTTCTTATGTTCTTATGTGACGGTCTCTGTGGAGTTTGCATGTTCTTCCCACGTATGCATAGATTTCCTCTAGGTGCTCTGGTTTCCTCCCACGGTCCAAAGATCTACAGGTTTGGTGGATTGGCCATGCTAAATTACCCCTTAACTTCCAAAGATGTTTATGTTAGATGGATCAGCCATGGTAAATGCACAGGGTTATGGAGATAGGGCAGAGGGGAAGGCCTTCATGGGATGATCATTCAAACAGTGCAGACTCAATGGGCCAAATGACCTCTTTCTACACTTTGAAGTTCTAAGGTTCCTATATAATACAATCTCTGTGGCTACAGCATGGCTGGAGATAGGCTGCTGACTTTCACTGAGGGAGACTTCAGATAATCTTGCAGGATGCCCTTGAGCAACTTTGTGTATTGAGGGCTCTGCTTTAGAGTGCAATACTTTGGCAAGGCTAACAGCAGTGAAGCCTAGCTAGCTGACAGGCAACAGTACTGGCAATGGCACAATGCTAGTGGTAGTAGAAGTACTGTCAGTCTGAGAAATGATAGTAGGCTCGTGCTTCAAATTGCCAGTGCCACTCCCATGTGACAGTGCCTCTGTAGTCTTCCCAATGTACTGAAGTATAGGCTGCTGACTACTGTAAAGAGTTGAAGTGACAGTGGCTGGATTTGGCTACTGTGACATCAAGGAGGCCAAACCTGAAATCAATGGGATTTCGTGGATTCCACTCTACTTACCCGCCTGATCACATAACTCTTAATTCCTTTACCTTTCAAAAATCTACCTTTGCCTAAAAACATTCAATGAGGTAGCCTCAACTGCTTCGCTGGACAGGGAATACCAGATTCATAACCTTTGGGTCAAGAAGTTCCTCCTCAACTCAGTCCTAAATCTGCTCCCCCTTATTTTGAGGCTATGCTCCCAAGTTCTAGTTTCACCTGGCAGTGGAAACAACCTCCCTGCTTCCATCTTATCTATTCTCTTCATAATTTTACATGTTTGTATAAGATCCCCCTTCATTCTTCTAAATTCCAATGAGTATAGCCCCAGTCTACTGAGTCCCTCCTCATAAGCCAACCCTCTCAACTCCAGTATCAACCTAGTGAATCTCTTCTTCACCCCTCCAGCGTCAGTATAACCGTTCTCAAGTAAGGAGACCAAATCTGTACACAGTATTCCAGGTATGGCCTCACCAGCACCTTATCCAGCTGCAACATAAGCTTTCTGTTTTTAAACTCCATCCTATAATAACGAAGGACAAAATTCCATTTGCCTTCTTAATTACCTGCCGCACCTGCAAACCAACTTTTTGCGATTTATGCACAAGGACACCCAGGTCCTACTGCAGAGCAGCATGCTGCAATTTTTACCATTTAAATAATAGTCCATTTCACTGTTATTCCTACCAAAATGGGTGACCTCACATTTATCAACATTGTACTCCATCTGCCAGACCCTCGCCCACTTACTTAGACTATCTATATCCCTTTGCAGAATTTCAGTGTCCTCTGCACACTTTGCTCTACATTCATCTTAGTGTTACCTGCAGACTTTGACACACTACACTTGGTTCCCAACCACAAATCATCTGTGTAATTGTAAACAATTGCAGCTCCAACACTGTATTTACTGCTGAGAAAAGCATGCATGTTAGAGAACTTGGGGAAATAAATAGTGATGTCTTGAGGAGTGTACATATTACAGAGGTGGTGGTGCTGGAAGTCTTAAAGCACAAAGTAGATCAATCCCTGAGACCCGAAGAAGTGTATCCCAGGTCATTGTGGGAGGCTAGAGAGGAAATTGCAGGGCCTCTAGAAGAGATATTTGAATTATCGATAGTCACAGGTGGTGACGAAAGATTGGAGGGTGACAAATTTTGTGCCTTTGTTTAAAAAGGGCTGCAGGGAAAAGACTGGGAAATACAGGCCAGTGAGCCTCACATCTGTGGTGGGTAAATTGTTGGAAGGTATTTTGAGAGATAGGATCTACAGGCATTTAGAGATGCAAGGACTAATTAGGGGCAGTCAGCATGGCTTTGTGATTGGAAAGTCATGTCTCACAAATTTGATTGAGTCTTTTGAAGGGGTCACCAGAGGGTAGATGAGGGCAGTGCAGTTGTTGTTGTTGTCTACATGGACTTTAGCAAGGCCTTTGACAAGGTACCGCATGGTAGGTAGTTGCATAAGATTAAATCTCACAGGATCCAGGGTGAGGTATCTAAATGGACACAAAATTGGCTTGACGATGGAAGCAAGAAGGTGGTTGTAGAGGGTTGTTTTTCAAACTAGAGGCCTGTGACTAGCAGTGTGCCTCGGGGATCAGTGTTGGATCCACTGTTGTCATTTATATTAATGATTTGGATGAGAATATAGGAGGCATGGTTAGTAAGTTTGCAGATGACACCAGGACAGCGGATAGTGAAGGTTATATTGGATTGCAACGGGATCTTGATCAATTAGGCCAGTGGGCTGACAAATGGCAAATGAAGTTTAATTTAGATAAATGCGACATGATGCATTTTGGTAGATTGAATGAGGACAGGACTTATTTAGTTAAGGGCATTGGAGAGAATTACGGAACAAAGAGATTTAGGGATACAAGTTCATAGCTCCTTGGAGGGGAAGTCATAGGTGGACAGAGCGGCGAAGGCGGCATTCAGCATGCTTAGTTTCATTGGTCAGAACACTGAATATAGGAGTTGGGATGTCTTGTTGAGCTTGTACAAGACATTGGTACGGCCACACTTGGAATACCTTGTATCATTCTGGTCACTCTATTATAGAAAGATCATTATTAAACTAGAAAGAGTGCAGAAAAGATGTCCTGGATGCTACCAGGATTTGATAGTTTGAGTTATAAGGAGAGCCTGAATAGACTGGGACCTTTTTCTCTGGAGCATAGAAGGCTAAGGTATGATCTTATAGAGGTCCATAAAATAATGAAGGGCATAGATCAGCGATATAGTCAATATCTTTTCCCAAAGGTAGGGGTGTCTAAAACTAGAGAGCTTAGGTTTAAGGTAAGAGGGAAGAGATACAAAAGTGTCCAGAGGGGCAATTTTTCCACACAGATGATGGTGAGTGTCTGGAATAAGCTGCCAGAGATAGTCGTAGAGGCAGGTACAATTTTGTCTTTTAAAAAGCATTTAGATAGTTACATGGGTAAGACTGGTAGAATTTTTTGAGGAGGTGACAAAAACGGTTAACGAAGGATGAGCCGTTCATGTCGTCTATATGGATTTCAGTAAGGCGTTTGACAAAGTCCCTCATGGTAGGTTGGTAGAGAAGATTAAGGCTCATGGGATATGTGGCCAGGTATCTAGATGGGTTGAGAACTGGCTTGCAAAGAGGAGTCAGAGAGTAGCAGTGGGGGGGTCCTTTTCTAGCTGGAGGTCTGTCACTAGTGGTATGCCGCAGGGCTCAGTACTGGGACCTCTTCTCTTTGTAGTGTATATAAATGATTTGGAAGAGGGAGTAAGTGGTGTGATCAGCAAATTTGCTGATGACACCAAGATGGCTGGATTGGCGGGCAGTGAGGAGCAGTGTCTGGCAATACAATGGGATATTGATAGGCTGGTATATTGGGCAGATACATGGCAAATGGAGTTTAATCCGGATAAATGTGAGGTGATGCATTTTGGCCGGAATAATGTAGGGGGGAGTTATATGATAAAGGGTAGGCCCATAAGGAGTATAGAATCGCAGCGAGACCTGGGGGTGCAAGTGCACAAGTCTTTGAAGGTGGCAGTACAAGTGGAGAGTGTGGTGAAGAAAGCCTATGGTATGTTAGCCTTTATAGGAAAGGGTATAGAACATAAGAGCTGGAGTCTAATATTGCAGTTGTACAGAATGTTGGTTAGGCCGCATTTAGAGTACTGCGTCCAGTTCTGGTCGCCTTACTACCGGAAGGACGTGGAGACTCTGGACAGAGGGCAGAGGAGGTTTACCAGGATGTTGCCTGGTATGGAAGGACTAGGGTATGAGGAAAGATTGAATAAACTGGGGCTCTTTTCCCTTGAAAGATGGCGATTGAGGGGGGATCTAATAGAGGTATATAAGATTATGAAGGGTATAGATAGAGCAAACAGAGGTAAGCTATTTCCTATGATAGAGACACACAGGACAAGGGGACATGGGCTTAAGGTGAGGGAGGAGAGGTGTAACACAGATATTAGAGGGAGGTTTTTCCACACAGAGGGTAGTGGGGGTATGGAATGCTCTGCCAAGTAAGGTGGTGGAGGCAAGCACGCTAGAGTTGTTTAAGAGCAACTTAGACAGGCACATGATTGGGTTGGAGACGGGTGGATATAGGAGATTGTTTTAAATAAGGGTCATTAGCATTGGGGCATCCCTGGTAAGGTAAATGGATATGGTACGATAATAATGTTTCTTTTTCTCTTTTCATTCACAGGTTTCAAGTTGGTCCGCCTTGTTATCCAATGAGGGGCATACACGCGATGGGTCGTACTTGGGCTGCTCTTGGTTGTTCGAGATTGGCCTAGTGCTTCATGTCATCAGTGTGTGCTTAAACTGGACCAGATACTGAGCAAGACGACAGCTCAGTGACTATCGCTGATTGCTGTGCAGACACATGGATTTGGGCCGGTGTCTGTGGGAGTTTGCGCATTCTCCCCGTGCTTGCGTGGGTTTTCTCCAGGTGCTCCAGTTTCCTCCCACACCCCAAAGATGTACTATTAGGCTGATTGGCAGTAATAAACTGTCCCTAAATCAGTTTCCCTCAATCTGGATGGCCATAAAACATTAGATAAGGGTCATGGGTGGAGGCGGGGGACTGGTGGTGTTAAGATGGCGGCACAGGCTCGTTGGGCCGAAGGGCCTGTTTCCTGGGCTGTTTTTGTTCTTTGTATAGAGCTCAGTGTCTGTAGCTCAGAGGCCAGCTCAAGGTGGATGAGCTGGCCTCTGAGCTACAGACACTGAGGCTCATCAGGGGGAGAGAGGGTGCCCCTAGACTGGCTAAATCTAAGGGTCAGGGACAAAAGGGGGCTGCTGGGAGGAGGAAGGGGGGTGAGGAGCGGAGGCCTCAGCCTCTTAATCTGCATAACAGGTTTGAGGTTCTTGCTTCCAGTCTGGAAGAGGACGAGGCAGGTGAGGTTGGTGAGCAAACTGCACACGGTACAGTGATGCAGCAGGACATAGGCAAAGAGAGGGGGAAAAGGAACGTAGTAGTGATTGGAGATAGTGGGGTGAAGAGTATTGACACTGTCCTTTGTCACAATGACAAAGTGCACAGAAGGGTGTGTTGTCTGCCTGGTGCTCGGGTACGGGATGTCGCAGCTGGGCTGCAGAGGAACCTGGAGTGGGAGGGTGAGAACCCGGTCGTTGTAGTACATGTGGGTGCCGGCGACGTAGGCAAAGTGCGGACTGAGGATCTGGGGAGGGAGTATGAGAAGCTGGGAATGGAATTAAAAAGTAGAACCGACAAGGTGGTCGTCTCTGGGCTACTGCCTGAACTGAGTGCAGACGGGCGTAGGGTTGACAGGATAAAGGAAGTGAATGGGTGGCTCAGGGATTGGTGTGGGAGGAATGGGTTCGAATTTATGGGGCATTGGCACCAGTATTGGGGTAGGTGGGACTTGTTCGGGCGGGATGGGGTTGGTCTGAATCGTGCTGGGACCAGAGTGTTGGCGAATCGAGTAAAGAGGACTGTAGACAGGGCTTTAAACTAATTAGGGGGGGGGAGGGTGCGAGGGTAGGTGACGCTACGAGGTCTAAAGTTAAGGATAGGGTACAGGTAAGGGAAGAGGCCAAGGATGTCCCAATTGGTGGCGTTACGGCAAATAGGGTCCAGGTGAAGGCTGGGATGAAAGCGCTTTATCTGAATGCACGAAGCATTCGGAATAAAGTGGATGAGCTGGTGGCGCAGATCGACACAAATGGATACGATCTGGTGGCCATTACAGAGACGTGGCTGCAAGGTGACAGGGACTGGGAGATGAATGTACAGGGCTATCAAGTGTTTAGGAAGGATAGGCAGGAGGAAAGAGGGGGTGGCGTAGCTCTGCTGATTAAGGATAGTATCAAGGTGGTAGCAAGGGATGATATCGGAGCCAAAGAGCAGAACGTGGAATCGTTGTGGGTGGAGATTAGGAACAGCAAAGGGAGGAAGACGCTGGTGGGTGTCGTCTATAGGCCCCCGAATAATGATCTGGAGGTGGGGCGGGCTGTTAACACGCAAATAAGTGCGGCGTGCAGGAATGGGACGGCAGTAGTTATGGGAGATTTCAATCTGCATATTGATTGGTCGACCCATGTTGGACGAGGTGGGCTCGAGGAGGAGTTCTTGGAATGCTGCCGGGATAATTTCCTTGAACAGTGTGTGTTGGAGCCGACGAGGGAGCGAGCTATCTTGGATCTGGTGCTATGTAATGAGGCGGGTAGAATTAGGGACCTTGCGGTGAAGGATCCTCTTGGAGAGAGTGATCATTGTATGGTGGAGTTTCTGGTGCAGATGGAGGAGGAGAAAGTGGGTTCCCAGACACGCGTACTTTGTTTGAATAGAGGGGAGTATGGTAGGATGAGAGAAGAATTGGCAAATGTGGACTGGGGGAGTGCGTTGGAAGGTAGGTCTGCTGAGGAGCAGTGGAGGATCTTTAAGGAGATCTTTCTTGGTGCTCAGCAGAAATTTATTCCGATGGTTAAAAAGGACAGTAGGAAGAGAGGTAATAAGCCGTGGATAACGAAGGAGGTGAAGGAAAGTGTTAAATTAAAAGCGGAGGAATTTAGAGTAGCTAAGAGCAGTGGGCGAGAAGAGGATTGGGAAAGGTTTAAATGTCAACAAAGATTGACAAAGAAGTTGATAAAGGAGGGTAGGAGAAGCTATGAGGCTGGGCTAGCACTTAATATAAAAAAGGATAGCAAGAGTTTTTATAAATATATAAAAAGGAAGAGGCTGGCTAGGGTGAACGTTGGTCCTTTAGAGAATGAGAAAGGGGACCTAGTGGTAGGGGATGGGGATATGGCTAAGGTCTTGAATAACTTTTTTGTTTCTGTCTTCACGGAAGAGGACGTGAATAATTTGCCGGGTGTTAGCGATGGAAAGGTGGTAGGAATGGAGGGTCTTAATGACATTACTGTTACTAGAGAGGTGGTGCTCGACAGACTGGAGGGGCTGATTGTGGACAAGTCCCCAGGACCGGATGGAATGCATCCGAGGGTTCTGAAAGAAATGGCGGAGTTATAGTGGATGCCTTGGTGGTTATTTTCCAGACGTCGCTGGATTCCGGGGAAGTGCCGGAAGATTGGAAAACGGCTAATGTTACGCCGTTGTTTAAGAAGGGTGCCAGGCAAAAGGCGGGGAATTATAGGCCGGTTAGTTTAACGTCTGTGGTAGGTAAAATGTTAGAATCCGTCATTAAGCAGGAAATTGCGAGGCATCTTGAAGGGAATTGCTTGATAGGGCGGACGCAACACAGTTTCATTAAAGGGAAGTCGTGTCTGACAAATTTACTGGAGTTCTATGAGGATGTGTCTAGGGCAGTGGATAGAGGAGAGCCGGTGGATGTGGTCTTTCTGGATTTTCAGAAGGCGTTTGACAAGGTACCTCACAAGAGGTTATTGCAGAAGGTCAGGGGACATGGAGTTGGGGGTAGGGTGTTAGCGTGGATAGAGGATTGGTTGTCAAATAGGAGGCAGAGAGTGGGGGTCAATGGGTGCTATTCGGATTGGCGGTTGGTGACTAGTGGGGTGCCCCAGGGGTCGGTGCTGGGGCCTCAGCTATTTACCATTTATATAGATGATCTGGGGGAGGGAACCGAGTGCAGGGTGTCGAAATTTGCTGATGACACCAAGATTGGGGGAAAGGCAAATTGTGCGGAGGGTGTGGAGAGTCTGCAGAAGGATCTAGATAGGCTGGGCGAATGGGCCAGGAAATGGCAAGTGGAATTTAATGTTGGCAAGTGTGAGGTGGTCCACTTTGGTAGGAAGAATGGTAGGAAGGACTATTACTCACGTGGCGAAAAACTGCAGCAGGTGACGGTGCAGAGGGACCTCGGGGTCCTTGTGCATGAGTCGCAAAAACCCAGCTTGCAGGTGCAGCAGGTGGTCAGGAAGGCGAATGGGATGCTGGCCTTCATAGCGAGGGGGATTGAATATAAAAGTAGGGAGGTCTTGCTGCAGCTGTATAGGGCATTGGTGAGGCCGCAGCTGGAGTACTGTGTGCAGTTTTGGGCGCCGCACCTGTGCAAGGATATTTTGGCCCTGGAGGGAGTGCAGAGGAGGTTTACTAGGCTGATACCGGAGTTGAGGGGGTTGAGCTATGAGGAGAGGCTGAATAAACTAGGCTTGTACTCGCTAGAGTTTAGAAGAATGAGGGGAGATCTCATTGAGACATATAAGATGATGAATGGGATGGATAGGATAGAGGTGGAGAGACTCTTCCCGCTCAAAAAAGACAGTAGGACTAGGGGGCACAGCCTCAAGATAAAGGGGAGGCGGTTTAGAACGGAGTTGAGGAGGAACTTCTTCACTCAAAGGGTGGTGAATCTCTGGAATTCTCTGCCCGTTGAAGTGGTGGAGGCTGCCTCGCTAAATATTTTTAAGAAGCGGGTTGATGGGTTTTTGATAAGAGAGGGGATTAAGGGTTATGGGGAGAGGGTGGGAAAGTGGAACTGAGCCACAACAGATCAGCCATGATCTTATTGAATGGCGGGGCAGGCTCGAAGGGCTAGATGGCCTACTCCTGCTCCTATTTCTTATGTTCTTATGTTCTTATGATATGGGACAAATGTGAGCAATTGGGATTAGCTTCGGGATTTTAAAAAAAGGGACATGATGAACAAGTGAGCTGAAGGGCCTGTTTCCATGCTGTAAACCTCTATGATTCTAACACTGATCCCTGAGGCACACCATTAGTCACTGATTGCCAACCAGAAAAACACATATTTACCCCCACTCTTTGCTTTCTGTTAGTTAACCAATCCTCTATCCATGCTAATACATTACAGTTAACTCCAAGCACTTTTCTCTTGTACCTTTTGTGGGGCGTTTTGTCAAATGCCTTCTGGAAATCCATTTACACCACAACCACTGGTTCCCTATTGTCCACGGCGCTCATAACGCCCTCAAAGAATTCCAGTAAATTAGTTAAACATGACCTGCCTTTCACGAACCTATGCTGTGTCTTCCGAATGAGACAATTTCTATCCAGGTGGCTCGCTATTTCTTCCTTGATGATAGATTCAAGCATTTCCCCCACTACAGAAGTTAAGGTAACCAGCCTATAGTTACCCGCTTTTGTCAACCTTTTTTAAACAGTGGCGTCATATTTGCTGTTTTCCAATCTGCCGGAACTGCCTCAGAGTGCAGTGAATTTTGGAAAATTAACACGAGTGCATTTGCCAATTCCCCCGCCATCTCTTTTACTACCTTGGGCTGCATTCCATTAGGGCCAGAAGATCTGTCTACCTTTAGCCCCATAAGTTTGCCCAACCCTGCTTCTTTAGTAATAATGATCATCTCAAATCCTCACGTGCCATAGCCTTCTTGTCATCAATTTTTGGCATGTTATTTGTGTCTATGAGAAGAGTTGGATTGCCCAGCCCTTCTCTGCCAGCGTGCGATGGTCAATAAAGAAACGTCTTTCATCAGGGTCACAAGTCTTTGTGTTAGCTAAAGTTGAGCTCAATAATCCACCTCAGAAAAATCTCTAGAGTAGGGGAGTCTAACACTGGAGGGCATAGGTTTAAGGTGAGGGGAAAAATACAAAAGGGTCCAGAGGAGCAATTTTTTTCACACAGAAAGTGGCAAGTGCCTGGAATGAACTGTCAGAGATAGTGGTAGAGGCAGGTACAATTTTGTTTTTTTAAAAAGCATTTGGACAGTTACATGATTAAGATTGGTATAGAGGCATGTGGGCCAAACATGGGCAATTGGGACTAGCTTAATGGTAAAAACTACATGGCATGAACAAGTTGTGTCAAAGGGCCTGTTTCCATGCTGTAAATTTCTATGACCATAAGTCAGGACGTTTTGAGTTTAAGGTCACTCCTGAGACTTCAGCTGACACTGAGGGAGTGCTGCCTTCAGATGAAGCATTAATTTGAAGGTCTGTTTGCTTTCTCAAGTGGATGTAAAAGATCCCATGCTGCGATTCAAAAAAAAGCAGAGGAGTTCTCCCCAGTGTACTTAACCAACACTTGAAAAAGATTATCTAATCATGATCATTAGTGTGGAGATGCTGAATCACAATCACAAGGCAAGAGCGTTCTCTTCCTGTTGGGGAACACATCAGCGGTCACGGGCATTCGGCCCCAGATCTTCGGGTAAGCGTTCTCCAAGGCTGCCTTCACGACACATGACAACGCAGAGTCACTGAGCAGAGACTGATAGCCAAGTTCCGCACACATGAGGACAAAGAACAAAGAACGAAGGATGGACTCAACTGGGATCTTGGGTTAATGTCACACTATCTGTGACCCCCACGACTTGCCTGGGCTTGCAAAATCTCGCTGGAGACAATACACATCTCTTTAACCTGTGCTTAACCCTCTCTCCACTCACATTGTCTGTACCTTTAAGACTTGATTACCAGTAAAGACTCACATTCCAACCATTATTTGTAAATTGAGTTTGTGTCTTTAATATGCTGTTTGTGAACAGAACTCCCACTCACCTGATGGAGGGGCAATGCTCCGAAAGCTAGTGGCCTGTGTACCAAATAAACCTGTTGGGCTTTAACCTGGTGTTATGAGACTTCTTACCATGATCATTAGCCCATACAGATATTGAGTACTAAAGAACAGAAATTATGCTGAATCTTTATAAAGCTCTAGTTTGACCACGTTGTAAATACTGAATCCATGGAAAGGTGCCATAGGCAGTGGATGAGATGTTAGGTGTGGAGGCATGGACCAGGGTGATGGGGTGGGGAAGGGGTGAGGGGAAAAATTGATTGGTGGCATCATGCTGGAGTTGACAGAAATGGTGGGGGATGATCCTTTGAATGCGTAGGCTGGTGGGGTGAGAAGTTAGGACAAGGGGGAACTCTATCTTCTTCTGGGAGGAAACAGAGGGAGTGAAAGGGATGGTCCAGGAGATGGGGCGAGAACCTTGTCAACCACTATGGGTGATAAACCACAATTTAGGAAGAAGGAAGACATATCAGCAGTGCGATTTTGGAAAGTGGCATCATCAAAACAGATGCGGCAGTGGCGAAGGAATTGAGAGAATGGGGTGTGGAGAGCTTGTTAAGGTAGCTGTGGGAGTCGGTAGGATTGCAAATGGATACTGGTAAACAGTCTTTCATAGAAATGGAGGCAGAGAGGTCAAGAAGGGAAGTGTTAGAGATGGACCATGTGATAAAGGGATGGAAATTGGAAGCAAAATTGATAAATTTTGCCAGGTCTATGGTGGTAAATGGAGATTATTCAGGTCTCTGTTTGAGGAAGGAAAAAAAGAGTTTTCAAGCCATTCTGGTGGGGAACGGAAGTACAGCGGAATTGGACATCCATGGTGAGGAGCAGGTGGTTTGGGCCAGGGAACTGGAAGTTGTTAATATGGCAAAGGGCATCAGAGGAATAGCAGATGCAAGTGGAAAGGGACTGGACAAAAGGATAGAGAGGATGAAGTCAAGAAAAGAGGAAATTAGTTCTGTGGGACAGGAACAGGCTGACACAATGGGCCTACTGGGCAATGCTGTTTGTTCTTCCACTAACAACTTGGAACTTGCTACATTTGAGGCTGGTAGAAGTGATGATGATAAATGATTTGAAATGGAAATAAAGTGGACGCTTAAAAGGAATGAACCTACAATGTTATTGGGTTAGTGCAGGGGAATGGACAAGAATGGATTACAATAGTAATTTTGCCTCAGAAGTACTTAATTGGCTGTGAAAAGTTTTACAATGTCCTGAACACATGAAAGGTGCAAAGTAAACGCAAATCTTCGCTTTGTTTCTTTTGTTGTGTGCAACTCTCAATACTACACAATCACCATACTGTACCTGCGGGTAAAACCTGCCCTAAAATTACTTCAGACACATCTTCGGGTTTGATATTTGCTCTCTTCAGGACTTCTTTTATTACCACCGAAGCCAGGCTATGGGCAGCCAGGCTAGATAAGCTGCCATTGAACGAGCCTGCACAGACAAATAAATCCATAAAATCAAAATTTGAGAAGGTTTACCACAAATTAAACAATGCAGATCATAGAATTATCCCTAATGTGCAGAAGGAAGCCATTCAGCCCATTGAGACTGCACCAACTTTCCGACAGAGCAT
This sequence comes from Carcharhinus amblyrhynchos, assembly GCF_965287045.1. NCBI lineage: Eukaryota > Metazoa > Chordata > Chondrichthyes > Carcharhiniformes > Carcharhinidae > Carcharhinus > Carcharhinus amblyrhynchos. Next base: position 30,820,331 of record NC_137335.1, on the reverse strand, counting down.
CTTACCCAGGCTCAACCCACTCCCTGCCTCATTCCCTTAACCCTACACATTTACCCCACTAATTCCCCTAACCTTGGGACACTAAGGGGCAACTTGGCATGGTCAATCCACCTAACCTGCACATCTTTAACTATGGAAGAAAACCGGAGTACCGGCTGGAAACCCATGCAAACACAACAAGAACGTACGAACTCCACACACTGTCACCCAAGACTAGAATCAAACCTAGGTCCCTGGTGCTGAGACAGCAGTGCTAGACACTGTGCCACCCGAGATCCTCAAAAGGAACATTTATTAATGGATAAATTGTTAAATTGCTTTTTGTTATATGTTTTATTACTATTTTGTAAGTCTGAAAATTTTAAAAACTCTGCACTATGTCACTGTTACCAATATTGTTTTTCTTATTCATTCCTGGAATGTGGGCATTACTGGCTCAGCCAGTATTTATTGCCCATCCTTAGTTGCCAGAGGGGTATTTTAAGAGTCAGACATGTTGCTGCAGAAATGGAGTCACATGCAGGCCAGACCAGGTAAAGGCAGAATATGTCCTTCTCTAAAGGCCATTAGCAAGTCAGGTGGGTTTTCATGACAATCAACAATGGTTAGCATTCCAGATTTTTATTGCATTCAAATTTCATCGTCTACCATAGCAGGATTCGAACCAGGGTCCTCAAAATATTATGCTGGCTCACTAGATTACTAGCCCAGCGACAATAGCACTATTGAAGTTTAGGTCTAAGGCGTTCAAATCAGGCGACTCTGACCGACACAAAAAAGCCAGATACGATCTAAGGAGATCCATCAAATATGCCAAAAGACAGTACCAGATCAAGATAGAGTCCCAGACTAGCGACACAGACCCCTGCTAACTATGGCAAGGTCTGCAAGACGTAATAGGCTACAAAATGAAGGCATTTAAGCTCACTGGCTCCAATGCACCCCTCCCTAATGAGCTCAATGCATCCTATGCCTGTTTTGAGCAAGAGATCAGCAACAGCATGCCCTCTATCCTTGAAGCCTCGGATGAACCCGTACCTGAGGTCACCACTGCAGATGTCAGAGCAGCTTTCTCAAAGGCCAACCGACAGAAAGCGACGGGCCCCAATGGGGTACTAGGACAAGCATTCAGACCCTGCATGGATCAGCTGGCGGGACTATGCAGACATCTTCAATCCCTCATTACAATAATCTGAAGTCCCTATGTGCTTCAAGATGATGACCATCATCCCAGTTCCAAAAAAAGCTTTGAAAGGCTAGTCATGGCACAAATCAATTCCAGCCTCCCAGACTGCCTGGATCCACTAGTTCGGCTACCACTGCAACAGTCCATAGCAAATGCCATCTCCCTGGCTCTGCACTCAACCCTGGAACACCTAGATGATAAAGACACCCATGTCTGACTCCTGTTTATTGACTACAGCTCAACCTTCAACACCATTATTCCAATGAACTTCATCTCCAAACTCTGTGGCCTGGGCCTCGGCTCCTCCCTATGCAACTGCATCCTGAACTGCTTAACCCACAAATCACAATCAATAAGGGTAGGCAAACAACACCTCCTCCACGATCATCCTCAGTACCGCTGCCCCACAAGGCTGTGTTCTCAGCCTTCTTATACTTCTTATACACCTGTGACTGTACGGCCAAATACTTCTCCAACTCGATTTTCAAGTTTGCTGACAGCACTACCGTAGTGGGTAGGATCTCAAACAATGATGAGACAGAGTACAGGAATGAGATAGAGAATCTGGTGAATTGGTGCAGCGACAATAATTTCTGCCTCAATGTCAACAAAGTGAAGGAGATTGTCATCAACTTCAGGAAGCATAGAGGACAACATGCCCCTGTCGACATCAACAGATTGAAGTAGAAAAGATCAAGAGCTTTAAGTTTTTAGATATCCAGATCACCAACAATCTGTCCTGGTCCTATTATGCTGATATTATAGTTAAGAAAGCCCACCAATAACTCTACTTTTTCAGAAGATAAGGAAATTTGTCAGCTATGACTCTTTCTGGTTGTATTACAGCTTGGTATCGCTCCTGCTCTGTCCAAGATCACAAGAAACTACAAAAGATCATGAATGCAGTCCAATCTATCATGCAAACCAGCCTCCCATCCATTGACTCTGTCAACATTTCCTGCAGCCTCAGCAAAGCAGCCAGCATAATTAAGGACGCCACGCACCCTGGACATTCTCTCTTCCACCTTCTTCCGTCAGGAAAAAGATACAAAAGCCTGAGATCGCACACCAACCAACTCAAGAACAGCTTCTTCCCTGCTGCCATCAGGCTTTTGAATGGAGAAAACGCTGGAAAATCTTAGCATTTGTCAAAGCTTTGAGAAAGGGCCATCTGGATTCAAAACATCAGCTCTGTTCTCTCCTTACAGATACTGCCAGACCTGCTGAGATTTTCCAGTGTTTTCTCTTTTGGTTTCAGATTCCAACATCTGCAGTAATTTGCTTTTATCCAGACTTTTGAATGGATATACCTTGTATTAAGTTGATCTTTCTCCACATCCAGGGCTGAAATGGTCACTACGAGAGGACACAGATTTAAGGTGCAGGGAAGCAAGTACAGAGGAGATGTTAGGGGTAAGTTCTTCACTCAGAGGGTGGTGAGCGAATGGAATCGGCTGCCATCGGTGGTGGTGGAGGCGAACTCGTTAGGGTCTTTTAAAAGACTTCTGGATGAGTATATGGGATCTAATGGGATTGGGGGTTATAGATAGGTCTATGGCTAAGTAGGTATAGAAGTGATCGGCGCAACTAGTGGGCCAAAGGGCCTGTTTGTGCTGTAGTGTTCTATGTTCTATAACCTTAACACTACATTCTGCACTCTCTCATTTCCACCACTATGAAGGTATGCTTTATATAGCGCACAAGAAACAATACTTTTCACTGTATGCTAATACATGTGACAATAATAAATCAAATCAAACTATGCCACTGCCTCCCCACATTGGTGATGAATTCAAAGTCTGAACATCAGTATCTGTTATCAACAATTTGAGATATATTGGAGTGTAGTCCCAATGTAACAGATTTAAGCAACTCAGAAAAATTAAAGCAAGAGATGCCTGGATAGAATTTCTCCAAAGAATCCCCAATCCCTCACCACAGCTTTGATGGGACTCCTGCAGAAACAGTATAAGTGGATTTTTCTACCAATTTCCACCTAATGTTTATTTATTAGTCACAAGTAAGGTTTACACTGACACTGCAATGGAGTTACTGTGAAAGTCCCCTAGTTGCCACAGTCCAGTGTCTGCACCTAACCAGCACATCTTTCAGAATGTGGGAAGAAACTGGAGCACCCAGAGGAAACCCACGGGGAGAATGTGCAAATTCCACTTGGACAATGACCCAAGCCGGGTCCCTGGCACTGTGAAGCAGCAGTACTACCATACTACCCCACTAAATTACAGTAGGAGATCAGGAAAACAGGTTTGAATAAATTAAGGAGAACCAGCCCGGATTTACAAAATGCAGATCACGCTTGATTAATCTAACTGAATTATTTTGATAAAGTAATAGCATAACTCCACTGATCCCTCAGGTGTCTAGGTGAGCTGCTACCTACAATAGGCGATTTACACCTAGAGTCGTAGAATCTTTACAATGCAGAAAGAGATCATTTGACCCATTGGTTCTGCACTAATACCCAGGCTTACCCTGTAACACTACATATTTACCCCATTAATCCCCCTAACCTTGGGACACTAAGGGGCAATATAGCATGGCCAATCAAGCTAACCTGGTCTATCTAGGTTACTGGGAAAATCACATCTTTTGAATACTGGCTACTGCTGTCACTGGTCAGATTTTTACCAGTTGCTAGGCAGATCATGTTCCATCATGTTTTGTTAAATTTTTATTACTGCTGTTAATAGACAGATCCATGACAGTACTCTTCTTGGAGCACAGACCGTTGGTGGTAGTAAACTTGGGAGATCTCATTGAGACGTATAAGATGATGAATGGGATGGATAGGATAGAGGTGGAGAGGCTCTTCCCGCTCAGAAAGGATAGTAGGACTAGGGGGCACAGCCTCAAGATAAAGGGGGGGTGGTTTAGAACAGAGTTGAGGAGGAACTTCTTCACTCAAAGGGTGGTGAATCTCTGGAATTCTCTGCCCGTTGAAGTGGTGGAGGCTGCCTCGCTAAATATTTTTAAGACGTGGGTTGATGGGTTTTTGATAAGCAAGGGGATTAAGGGTTATGGGGAGAGGGCGGCAATGTGGAACTGAGCCACGACAGATCAGCCATGATCTTACTGAATGGCGGGGCAGGCTCAAAGGGCTAGTTGGCCTACTCCTGCTCCTATTTCTTATGTTCTTATGTTCCTATTTCTTATCTATGTGCTATACAACTGGCTGCACGGTGGCACAGTGTTTAGCAGTGCTGCTTCACAGCACCAGGAACCCAGGTTCAATTCCAGCCATGGGTGACTGTGTGGAGTTTGCACATTCTCTGAGTCTGTCTGGGTTTCTTTCCGGTGCTCCTGTTTCCTTCCACACTCCAAAGATGGAGGTGGATTGGCCATGCTAAATTGCCCCTTAGTATCCCAAGATGTATGTAAGTTAGATGGGTTAGTAAATGTTCGGGATTACAGAGAGAGGACCCGGATAAGGCACTCTATCAGAGACCCTGTGCAGGCTCAATGGGCAAAATGGCCCCTTTTGAGAGCAGCATGGAGGCTCAGTGACTGGTTAGCACCGCTGCCTCGCAACATGACGGACAAGTTCAAATATGGCATTGGGTCACCGTCCATGCGGAGTTTGCACATTCTACCCAAGTCTGTGTATGTTTCCTCTGGATGCTCTGCTTTCCTCCCACAAGCCATAGATATGTGGGTTAGGTTAATTGGCCATGCTAAATCGTCCCTTAGTGTCAGGAGTACTGGTTGGTATAAACATAAAAGAGGAAAGGTGGTTCAACAATTGCTTACAAAAGAAATCATGGGTAATATTAAATCCAATGAGGAGACATATAAAACTGCCAGAAAAAGCAGCAAACCTGAGGAATCGAAGCATTTTAGAATTCAGCAAAACAGGGCAAAAATTTGGTCAAACGGGGGAAAATAAGGGTACAAGAATTGCAGGGAATATACAAAGCTCATATAAATAAGTGAAGAGAAAAACGTTAGTATAGACAAATGCATGTGCCTTACAGTAGGAAGATGGGGAAATTATAATGGGGAGCAAAGAAATGGCAGAAGAATTGAACACATACTTTGGTTCTGTGTTCACTGAAGTGGGCACAAATAACCTTCCAAAAACGTTGGGGAACCAAAGGGCTGGTGAGCGGGGGGAATTGAAGGTTTTGATAAAATTGTGCTGAGGAAATCATTTGGATTAAAGGCTGACAAATTACAAAGGCTTGATAATCTACATCCCAGAGTATTAAAGGAAATGGCCCTGGAAATATTGGGTGCGTTGATAGTCATCTTCAAAAATTCAACAGACACTGGAGCAGTATCTGCAGATTGGAGGGTGGCAGGTGTAACCCCACTATTTAAAAAAGGAGGGGAAAAAGAAAGAATTACTTATCAGTTAGCCTGACACCAGTAGTGGGGAAGATGCTTGAGTCCATTATTAACGACATGATAACAGAACATTTGGAAAGCATTAAAGGGATTGCATAAAGCCAACATGGGTTCATGAAAGGCAAATGTTACTTAACAAATTTAATAGAGTTTTTTGAGGATGTAACTAGTAGAGTAAATAATGGAGAACCAGTGGACGTAGTGTATCAGGACTTTCAGAAGGCTTCCCTATAAAGAGGTTAGTGGACAAAATTAAAGCATATGGGATGGGCGTAATGTATTGGCATGGATTGAGAATTGGCTGACAGACAGGAAACAGCAAGCCGGAATAAATGTGGCTTTTTCCAAGTAGCAGGCAGTGGCTAGTGGTGTACTACAGGGATCAGCACTTGGCCCCAGCTGTTCATATAAATGACCTGGATGAGGAAACCAAATGTAAGATTTCCAGGTTTGCTGACAACACAAAACTGGGTGGAATTGTGAGTTGTGAGAAGGGTGCAATGAGGCTTCAAGATGATTTAGACAAATTGAGTGAGTAGGCAAACACATGGCAGATGGAGTACAATGTGGTTAAGGTGAAGTTATACACATCAGTGTGAAAAACAGAAAGGAAGAGTATTACTTAAATGGTGATTGGCGAGGCCGCAGCTGGAGTACTGTGTGCAGTTTTGGGCGCCGTACTTACGCAAGGATATTTTGGCCTTGGAGGGAGTGCAGAGGAGGTTTACTAGGCTGATGCCGGAGTTGAGGGGGTTGAGCTATGAGGAGAGGCTGAATAAATTAGGCTTGTACTCGTTAGAGTTTAGAAGAATGAGGGGAGATCTCATTGAGACGTATAAGGTGATGAATGGGATGGATAGGATAGAGGTGGAGAGACTCTTCCCGCTCAGAAAGGATAGTAGGACTAGGGGGCACAGCCTCAAGATAAAGGGGGGGCGGTTTAGAACGGAGTTGAGGAGGAACTTCTTCACTCAAAGGGTAGTGAATCTCTGGAATTCTCTGCCCGTTGAAGTGGTGGAGGCTGCCTCGCTAAATATTTTTAAGACGTGGGTTGATGGGTTTTTGATAAGAGAGGGGATTAAGGGTTATGGGGAGAGGGCGGGAATGTGGAACTGAGCCACGACAGATCAGCCATGATCTTATTGAATGGCGGGGCAGGCTCAAAGGGCTAGATGGCCTACTCCTGCTCCTATTTCTTATGTTCTTATGTGATACATTGGGAAGTGTGGATGTACAGAGGGATCTGGGCATCCTTGCACACCAGTTAATTGAAGTGGAGAGTCAGGCGCAAAAATCAATTAAGGAAATAGTATGTTGGCCTTCATTGCAAGAGATTTGAGTTCAAAAGTAGGGATGTCATACTGCAGTTATACAGTGCCTTGCTGAGACCACACCTGGAGTATTGTATGCTGTTTTGGTCTCCCTACCTAAGAAATGACATTCTTGCACAGAAGGAGTGCAGTGGAGGTACACTAGGCTTGTACTGGGGTTAACAGAATTGTGCTATGATTGGTTCGACTGGCCCTGTAGTCACTGGAATTTAGAAGGATGAGATATCTAATTAAAATGTGTTAAATTTTAACAGAGCTAGACAGACTAGATGCAAGGAGAATGTTTTCCATGCTTGGGAAATCTAGAATCGGGGACAGAGTCTCAAGATATGGGGTGGACCATTTAGGACCGAAACGAGGAAACATTTCTTCACTAAAATAGTAAACCTGTGGAATTCTCGACCACAGAAGGCTGTGAAGGTTAAGTCATTGAATGAATACAAGATAGATTTTTTTTTCAGATTTTAACAACATTAAGTGGTATGAGGACAAAGTGGGAATTTAGCATTGAGTTTGAGGATTAACCATGACCATTATGACTCGTGGAGTAGGCTTAAAAGGTTAAATGGCCTACTCTTGCTTCTAGTTTCCTGACAAAGCTTGGTGTATAGGGGACAATTTCAAAGTTTGTGGATGATACAAAACTTGCAATTACTGTAAACTGTGAAGAAGACAATGTAGAATTTCAAAAGGACACAGCCAAGTTGGAGGAGTGGGCAGATAGGGGAAAGATGAAGTTCAATGCAGGTAAGTGTCTGACAAATTTACTGGAGTTCTATGAGGATGTGTCTAGGGCGGTGGATAGAGGAGAGCCAGTGGATGTGGTCTTTCTGGATTTTCAGAAGGTGTTTGACAAGGTACCTCACAAGAGGTTATTGCAGAAGGTCAGGGGACATGGAGATGGGGGTAGGGTGTTAGCGTGGATAGAGGATTGGCTGTCAAATAGGAGGCAGAGAGTGGGGGTCAATGGGTGCTATTCGGATTGGCGGATGGTGACTAGTGGAGTGCCCCAGGGGTCGGTGCTGGGGCCTCAGCTATTTACCATTTATATAGATGATCTGGAGGAGGGAACCGAGTGTATGGTGTCGAAATTTGCTGATGACACCAAGATTGGTGGAACGGCGAATTGTGCGGAGGGTGTGGAGAGTCTACAGAAGGATCTAGATAGGCTCGGCGAATGGGCCAGGAACTGGCAAATGGAATTTAATGTTGGCAAGTGCGAGGTGGTCCACTTTGGTAGGAAGAATGGTAGGAAGGATTATTACTTACGTGGAGAAAAACTGCAGCAGGCGACGGTGCAGAGGGACCTCGGGGTCCTTGTGCATGAGTCGCAAAAACCCAGCTTGCAGGTGCAGCAGGTGGTCAGGAAGGCGAATGGGATGCTGGCCTTCATAGTGAGGGGGATTGAATATAAAAGTAGGGAGGTCTTGCTGCGGCTGTAATAGGGCATTGGTGAGGCCGCAGCTGGAGTACTGTGTGCAGTTTTGGGCGCCGTACTTACGCAAGGATATTTTGGCCTTGGAGGGAGTGCAGAGGAGGTTTACTAGGCTGATGCCGGAGTTGAGGGGGTTGAGCTATGAGGAGAGGCTGAATAAATTAGGCTTGTACTCGTTAGAGTTTAGAAAAATGAGGGGAGATCTCATTGAGACATATAAGATGATGAACGGGATGGATAGGATAGAGGTGGAGAGACTCTTCCCGCTCAGAAAGGATAGTAGGATTAGGGGGCACAGCCTCAAGATAAAGGTGGGGCGGTTTAGAACGGAGTTGAGGAGGAACTTCTTCACTCAAAGGGTGGTGAATCTCTGGAATTCTCTGCCCGTTGAAGTGGTGGAGGCTACCTCGCTAAATATTTTTAAGACACGGGTTGATGGGTTTTTGATAAGAGAGGGGATTAAGGGTTATGGGGAGAGGGCGGGAATGTGGAACTGAGCCACGACAGATCAGCCATGATCTTATTGAATGGCGGGGCAGGCTCGAAGGGCTAGATGGCCTACTCCTGCTCCTATTTCTTATGTTCTTAAGTGCATTATTCTCATCAACCCTTTCTGTTACCTCCTCAAAACACTCCAGCAAGTAAGTTAAACATGATTTCCCCTTTCAAAATCCACATGAGTCTTCCTAACCAACTGACATTTTTCCACGTGACTACTAATTCTACCCTGAATAGTTAGCTGTTTCTTGAAGCTTGCCCACTGCTGTGTCAAACTGACTGGCCTGTAAATATTGGGGCTATCCATTCAACCATTTTTGAACAATTTTTGCAATCCTCTAGTCCTCTGGTTCCTCCCGAGTCTAGACAAGACTGGAAGATTATGGCAAGTGATCTGCAATTTCCATTGTCAATTCCTTCAATATTCTTGGCTGCCTCTCATCCAATCCCACTGCCTTATTAACACAGTGGTTAGCACTGCTGTCTCACAACACCAGGGACTCGGGTTCAATTCCCATTTTGGGTCACTTGCTGCGCAGAGTCTGTACATTCTCCTCATGTCTGTGTGGGTTTCCTCCGGGTACTCCAGTTTCCTCCCACAGTCCAAATGATATGCTGGCTAGTTGCATTGGCCATGCTACAAAATTTTCCCTCAGTGTACCAAAATAGGTGCCGGAGTGTGGCAACTAGAGGATTTTCACAGTAACTTCATTGCAGTGTTAATGTAAGCCTACTGTGACACTAATAAATAAACTTTAAACTTTAATATTGGATTCTCAGAGGCTATTTCCCAAGGCTGAAATGGTGACTACTACAGGACCCAGGTTTAAGGTGCTGGGGAGCAGGTACAGAGGAGATGTCAGGGGTAAGTTTTTCACTCAGAAGGTGGTGGGTGAGTGGAATCGGCTGCCATCGGTGGTGGTGGAGGCGAACTCATTGGGGTCTTTTAAGAGACTTCTGGATGAGTATATGGGATTTAATGCGATTGAGGGTTGTAGATAGGCCTAGTAGGTAGGGATATGATTGGCGCCACTTGTGGGCCGAAGGACCTATTTGTGCTGTAGTTTTCCATGTTCTATGTTCTATTTCATGTTTGGGAGATAAAACTGCAGGGTCACAGACATCCAGTGTGTAAAGACTGATTGCAAGGATATCTTACAGCTCTTCTGGCACGATGGTTCTGAGATAACAAGAGAGAGAGAAAAGAAAGTGTGTTGCATGGGATTAGAGACAGTTGCGCCTTTCCTACTTGCCACACTCCAGCACTTGTTCAAGTACACTAAGGGAGAATTTAACATGGCTAATGCACTTGACTGGCACATATTTCAGACTGTGGGAGAAAACCAGAGCACCCGGAGGAAATAAACAGAAACATGGGGAGAACGTGCAGATTCCGCACAGACAGTGACCCAAGCCAGGAATCGAATCCGTATCCCTGACGCTGCAAGGCAGCAGTGCCAACCACTGTCACAATGCTGGAGTTTTATGAAAGAAGTCATTTTATATATAACCAAGGGAAAGTTTTTGTGCAAATGTATGAAACAATGATCGTTGGATATAAGTTATATGTACCCATAAATGTGGAATTCATATGAATAACACCAATAAAGATGAGTTCAACATGAGTCCAAATAACGTAAATTGGGGAAGGGGAAAACTGGGGAATGAGAAGGAGGAGAGGTTGGTGACGTGAATTGAGCAAGTGAGACAGCAGTGCTAATAAGGCACTGGGATTGGATGAGAGGCATCCAAGAATATTGAAGGAATTGAGAATGGAAATTGCAGATCACCTGCCAGAATCTTCCAGTCTTGTCTAGACTCAGAGGAGGAGCCAGAGGACTGAAGGATTGCAAAAATTGTTCAAAAATGGTTGAACGGATAGCCCCAATATTTACAGGCCAGTCAGTTTGACACAGCAGTGGGCAAGCTTCAAGAAACAACCCTCCCTTCCCCAATTTACATTGTTTGGACTCATGTTGAACTCATCTTTATTGGTGTTATTCATATGAATTCCACATTTATGGGTACATATAATTTATATCCAACGATCATTGTTTCATACATTTGCGCAAAAACTTTCCCTTGATTATATATAAAATGACTTCTTTTATAAAACTCACTTTGGTACGAAATAACTTCAGAGAGCCAACGGCCTCTTACCTGAGACAGGAATCTGGGGATAGAGCAACCGAAGAGGGATAAACAGGAGCTGATGCCACCTCTGCAACTCAGGACATGTTTGGGTACTGACCTAGTCTTGCTGAACAGTCTCTCGTTAGGCCAGCCCAGGCTTTTCCTGTGCCAGTGATCAATAATGAGCAGGGCCACTCAGGTCATTCAGCTGCGGTTAGCTTTGAGCTTCAACCATCAGCCAATTCTGTCCCCTCAGTGAGTAGTGAAGGAGTGGGGTCCACCTGAGAGGGGTGGCGAAGGGTAGATACTGAAGGCATCACTGCAATTAGCTTCATGCAATCTGTTTAAAGGCTCCTCGAGAGGCAGGAAGGTGAGGTGGAGAAGCAGCCAGCTACTGCCCAAGTTGTGGCAGGAGCATTCACCATGACTGGCCACATTGTGGAGATGATAACTCTTCTGGCCAGCATAAAGGAGCTGTCGGCTGCCGGTGACAATGTGCCATGGATCAATTCATGGGTGAACCAAGTTCACTCAGCCAAGCAGCCAAGCCTGGTCAGCAGCAACTTGCTATCGCGGCAATAGTGTCATGGGATAAATTTCAATCAGATCTAGCAACTCAAAACAGGATATCCATATAACACTGTAGGCCAACCGCAGCAGCAGAATTGTATACAACCATAATTTGTAACCTTATGATCTGGCATATTCTTTACGCTACCATAACCATCAGCGAGAGGATCAAGCCTGGTTCAATTAAGAGTGCAGGAGGTAAGCATCAGGCATATCTGAATATGAGGTGTCAATCTGGTAAAGCAATAACACAGGACTACTTGTGTGCCAAACAGCGGAACAAACACAAATTATACAGAGCTAAGGGATGCTGCAACCAACAGATCAGCACTGCAGTCTTGCACAACGATGACAGACAATTAAACAACTAACTGGTGGAGGAAGTTTCACAAATATTACCATCCTCAATGATGGCAGAAGCCCAGTGCAAAAAGCATTTATCTTGATGCATTTGCAGCTACTTTCCGCCAGAAGCACCAAGCGGATGATTCATCTTGGCCTCCTCTTGAGGTTCCAATCATCATAGATGTACGTCTTCAGCCAATTCAATTTGTTCCATGTGATATCAAGAAATGACTGGATACAGCAAAGGCTATGGGCCCTGACAACATTCCTGCAATAGTACTGAAGATTTATGCTCCAGAACTTGCCATGCCCCTAGCCAAGCTGTTCCAATACAGCTAACAACACTGATATCCACCTAACAATGTGGAAAGTTGCTCAATAATGTCCTATCCAAAAAGAGCAGGACAACACTGCCAATTATCACCCCGTCAGTCAGCAAAATGATAAATGGGTCATCAAAAGTGCTATCCAGGGGCATTTACTTAGTAATAACCTCATCACTGACACTCAACCTGGGTTCTGCCAAGGTAAGTCAGCTCCTGATCATCCAAACATGGACAAAACAGTTGAACTCAAGAAATGAGCAGTTGCCTTTGATATCAAAGCACGATCTGATGAAGTGTGGCGTCAAGAGCTCTAGCAAAACTGAAGTCAATAGGAATCGGAGAAAATATCACCACTGATTGATTTCAAACCTAGCCAAAGGAAGATGGCTACGGTCATTGGGGATTAATCATCTTAGACCTGGGACATTGCTGCAGGAGTTTTTCACGGTAGACTCCTAGGCCCAACCATCTTCAGCTGTTACATGAATGACCTTCTCTCCACCGTAAAGTCAGAAGTGTGGATATTTACCAATGGTTGCGCAATGTTCAACAACAATTTCAACTCCTTAGATATGGAAATAGACCATGTCATATGCAGCAAGGCTTGAACAACATTCAGCCTTGGACTGATAAGTGACAAGTAACATCCATGCCACATAATGTCAGACAACGGCCATCTCCAGCAAAAAGAATTTAACCATCGCCTCTTGACATTCATTGGCATTACTAATGTTGAATCCCCTGCTATCAATGTGCTGAGGGTCACCATTGACCAGAAACTCATCTGGACTAGCCATATAAAGCTGATGCTCCAAGAACAGGGCAGAGGCTCAAAATTTTGCAGCGAGTAGCTCCTGAATCTCCAAAGCTTATCTATTTACCTAAATAAGTGCTTCTCCTTCAAGACTTAAGAAAGCTCAACATCATCCAAGTCCAACCAGCCTACTTCATTGGTACCATATCCACAACCTTCAACATTCACTCCATCCATCACTGATGCACAGTGACAGCAAGTATCAATCTACAAGACGCATAGCAGCAACTCATCCTAGCTTTTTCAACAGTACCTCCCAAACACAGGTTTTTTTTTAATCACCTAAAAGCTCAAGGAAAGCAGGTGCATAGGAATATCACCATCTGCAAATGCCCTCTAAGTCACACACCATCGTGATTTGGAACCATTTTGGTGTTCCTTCACTGTTGTTGAGTCAAACTCCTGGAACTCCCTTCCTAATAACACTGTAGGTGTGCATACACCACAAGGACTGTATCAGTACAAAAAAAGCAACTTACCACCACCTTAAGGGTAATTACGGATGGGCAATAAATGCTCATCCAACAATGAATAGAAAAAAATTGAGGTGTTCACATTCATTAGTATAGAAATGGAATGCTGGCTTTGTCCGTGTTTACAAACTGAATATTCCTTTTGTAAATTAACTGGCTTTCTCTAAATGTTCTTTGCCATTTTAACTATACCGATTTAAGGTTTTTGATCCAAAAATAGAAAATGCTGGAAAAACTCAGCAAGTCTGATAGCATCTGTAGATGACTCTATTCTCTCTCCACAGATGCTATCAGGGTTGCTAAGATTTTCCAGTTTTTTCTGCTTTTGTTTCAGATTCTAGCATCCACAGTCATTTGCTTTTATATTAAGGGGTTTTGATCTTTGCTTTTTTTTTAAAAGAACCCGTAACTAGCTGAAATGCTGCTAGTTTCTGATTTTTGGATTGCGAGATAAGGCTCCACCGAGCTAAAAGCCATTTATGTTTCAGTTCAACGATTTTGCATTCCCAGTTCAACATATGGGAGAAAACCGAATGGTCTAGTTTCCTCTCACATTCCAAACATGTGCAGGTTAGGTGGATTGGCCAATGCAAATTGCCCCCTACTGTCAGGGGGTCTAGCTACATGGGGTTATGGGGCATTGTGGTTGGTGCAGGTCTGATGGGCCAAATGGCCTCTTTCTGCACTATTTGGATTCTATGATATTGATAAAGGCTGCTAAAGGATTTGAAAAATTGATTACACTGAGCTTAAACTGTGTGAATATTTTTTGTTTCCCTTACCCTGACTCACTTCCTGTGAAAGAAAACAAGCAATCAGATGCTGGTGTGAGCATCATGCCAGGCAGTCAGGCAGTTTCCAATTGGTTGCTAGCTCTGAGGCTGGTTTAGGGAGTAAAGGAAGGCTAGGCCGCCCCGCCGGCCCCCCGACCCCTGCCGGCCCCCCGACCCCCGCCCCGCCGGCCCCCCGACCCCCGCCCCGCCGGCCCCCCGACCCCGACCCCCGCCGGCCCCCCGACCCCGACCCCCGCCGGCCCCCGGACTCCCGCCCCGCCGGCCCCCCGACCCCGACCCCCGCCGGCCCCCGGACTCCCGCCCCGCCGGCCCCCCGACCCCGACCCCCGCCGGCCCCCGGACCCCCGCCCCGCCGGCCCCCCGACCCCGACCCCCGCCGGCCCCCCGACCCCCCGACCCCGACCCCCGCCGGCCCCCCGACCCCGACCCCCGCCGGCCCCCCGACCCCGACCCCCGCCGGCCCCCCGCCCCCGGACCCCCGACCCCCGCCCCCGGACCCCCGCCCCCCGCCGGCCCCCCGACCCCCGCCGGCCCCCCGACCCCCGCCCCCCGCCCCTCACCCCCCCGCCGGCCCCCCCGCCCTGCCGGCCCAGTATTCTCACCGATCGGGGTTCTGGCAGCAGAGACAATAACGACATCCTCATCCTGACTCATGGCGATAGAAGTGAATGTTCGGCGGACAGCGGGGCGGGGCTGTATTCAACCCCTCCCACATTCACCTCATATTCATCTCCTTGAGCCAAGAAAGAAAACGTTTATTTTAATCATTTTCTTACATTCAACATTCTTTTCAAAATGAATATAGACTCCATTTAGTGTAATCTATGGATATTATAATCTGATATTTCATATTTCATAAATTTTTAACAGAACAGAATGCCATTCGGTCGTATTTACGTACTCTCAATAAAAATAATTCGTCTCGTACCAGTCCACGCTGTTTGCTGGTAGCCCTGTATTGTTTTTCTTCTTCAGATGTTCCCCGGGCCACGTTTGAGTCTGACTACATTACACTTAGGCAGCGCACTCCAGATCTCAACTAAAATGTTTTTTTGCCCACATGCAACTCTTGCTTCTTTTGCCAAAGACCTTAAATCGATGTTCTCTGGTTCTTGATCCTCCCAGTAAGAAGTTTGACAACACCAGCTTTAAGTCCAACCGATTTATTTGATAGTAAACTCAAGATTTCGAGGTTAAACTCTTCGTCTGGTGACTTAAACCTGGTGTTGTCAGACTTCTTACTGTGTTTACCCCAGTCCAACGCCGGCATCTCCGCATCTTGATCCTCCCGCCAACAGAAACATTTTCTCCCTCCATATTCTGTCCAGACCTTCGTGGTTTTGAACATCTTGTCAGTTCTAATTTACTTCAGTTTGTGGTTATAGGTAAGATTAGATTCCTATTTGATTCAGGATTTTCTTACTGCTGCAAATCAAACACCACTCCATGAAGACCAATGCATAATCGAGATTTAGAGCAATGTGTCAAAAGTGTCATATGTTAACATGCAAATAAACATTTGGGTTAATGGGGATATGAAAGGTCCCACATGTCTTTTTTTTTGTCCAGGAAGTTCAAGTTTTCTTTCTAACCCCCTTTGGAATATTGGCCAAAATTTTACAGCCCTGGCCACTACAGGAATCTGAGAAAATGGAAAAGCATTGACAAAGAGGTGAAAAGGAATGTAGTGGTAATTGGGGATAGTGTGGTTAAGGGTATTGACACTGTCCTTTGTCACAATGACAAAGAGCACAGAAGGGTGTGTTGTCTGCCTGGTGCTCGGGTCCAGGATGTTACATCTGGGCTGCAGAGGAACCTGGAGTGGGAGGGTGAGAATCTGGTCGTTGTGGTACATGTGGGTGCCAACGACGTAGGCAAAATGCGAACTGAGGATCTGGAGAGGGAGTATGAAAAGCTGGGAATGGAATTAAAAAGTAGAACCGACAAGGTGGTTATCTCTGGATTACTGCCTGAACCGTATGCAGACGGGCATAGGGTTGATAAGATTAAGGAAGTGAATGGATGGCTCAGAGATTGGTGTGGGAGGAATGGGTCTGAATTTATGGGACATTGGCATCAGTATTGGGGTAGGTGGGACCTGTTCAGGTGGGATGGGGTTGGTCTGAACCGTGCTGGGACCAGAGTCCTGGCGAATCATGTAGATAGGACTGTAGATAGGGCTTTAAACTAATTGGGGGGGGGGAGGGTGCGAGGGTAGGTGAAATTACGGGGTCTAAAGTAAAGGAGAGGGTACAGGTACGGGAAGAGGCCAAGGATGTCCCAGTAATAAAGGCAGTAGGGTGCATGAGTAAGGTTGGTGGCGTTCCTGCAAATAGGGTACAGGTGAAGGCTGGGATGAAGGCACTTTATCTGAATGCACGAAGCATTCGGAATAAAGTGAATGAGCTGGTGGCGCAGATCAGCACAAATGAATATGATCTGGTGGCCATTACAGAGACATGGCTGCAAGGTGACAGGGACTGGGAGCTGAATGTACAGGGGTATCAAGTGTTTAGGAAGGATAGGTGGGAGGAAAAAGGGGGGGCGTAGCTCTGCTGATTAAGGATAGCATCAGGGTGGTAGTAAGGGAAGATATAGGAGCCAAAGAGCAGAAAGTGGAATTGTTGTGGGTGGAGATTAGGAACAGCAAAGGGAGGAAGATGCTGGTGGTGTCGTCTATAGGCCCCCAAATAATGATCTGGAGGTGGGGCGGGCTATTAATGCGCAAATAAATGCGGCGTGCAGGAATGGAATGGCGATAATTATGGGGGATTTCAATCTACATATTGATTGGTCGACCCATGTTGGACGCAGTGGGCTTGAGGAAGAGCTCTTGGAATGCTCCCAGGATAGTTTCCTTGAACAGTGTGTGTTGGAGCCAATGAGGGAGCGAGCTATCTTGGATCTGGTGTTATGTAATGAGGCAGGTAGAATTAGGGACCTTGAGGTGAAGGATCCTCTTGGGAAGAGTGATCATTGTTTGGTGGAGTTTCTGATGCAGATGGAGGAGGAGAAAGTGGGTTCCCGGGCCTGTGTCCTTTGTCTGAACAGAGGGGAGTATGATAGGATGAGAGAGGAATTGGCAAATGTTGATTGGGGGAGCACATTGGAAGGTAGATCTGCTGAGGAACACTGGAGGATCTTTAAGGAGATCTTTCTTGGTGCTCAGCAGAAATTTATTCCGATGGTTAAAAAGGATTGTAGGAGGAGAGATAGTCAGCCGTGGATAACAAAGGAGGTAAAGGAGAGTATTAAATTAAAAGTTGATGCGTTTAGAGTAACTAAGAGTAGTGGGCAAGAAGAGGATTGGGAGGGGTTTAAATATCAACAAAGAATGACGAAGAAGTTGATAAAGAGGGGTAGGATAAACTATGAACCTGGGCTAGCGCTAAATATAAAAAAGGACAGTAAGAGTTTTTATAAATATATAAAAAGGAAGAGGCTGACTAGGGTGAACGTTGGACCCTTAGAGGATGAGAGGGGGGACTTAGTGGTAGGGGATGGGGAAATGGCTGAGGCCTTGAATAACTTTATGTTTCGGTCTTCACGGAGGAGGACATGGATAGTTTGCCGGGTGTTAGCGATGGAAAGATGGTAGGAGTGGAGGGCCTGAATGACATTATTGTTACTAGAGAGGCAGTGCTCGGCAGACTGGAGGGACTGATTGTGGACAAGTCCCCAGGACCGGATGGAATGCATCCAAAGGTTCTGAAAGAAATGGCGGAGGTGATAGTGGATGCCTTGGTGGTTATTTTCCAAACATCGCTGGATTCCAGGGAAGTGCCGGAAGATTGGAAAACAGCTAATGTTACACCGTTGTTTAAGAAGGGTAGCAGGCAAAAGGCAGGGGATTATAGGCCGGTTAGTTTAACGTCTGTTGTAGGTAAAATGCTCGAATCCGTAATCAAGGAGAAAATAGCGAGGCATCTTGAGGAGAATTGTTTGATAGAGCAGACGCAGCACGGTTTCGTTAAGGGGAAGTCGTGTCTGACGAATTTATTGGAGTTCTATGAGGATGTGTCTTGGGCAGTGGATAGAGGAGAGCCGGTGGATGTGGTCTTTCTTGATTTTCAGAAGGCGTTTGATAAGGTGCCGCACAAGAGGTTGTTACAGAAGGTTAGGGGGCATGGAATTGGGGGTAGGGTGTTAGCGTGGATAGGGGATTGGCTGTCAAATAGGAGGCAGAGAGTGGGGGTCAATGGGTGCTATTCGGATTGGCGGTTGGTGACTAGTGGAGTGCCCCAGGGATCGGTGCTGGGGCCTCAGCTATTTACCATTTATATAGATGATCTGGAGGAGGGAACCGAGTGTATGGTGTCGAAATTTGCTGATGACACCAAGATTGGTGGAACGGCAAATTGTGCGGAGAGTGTGGGAAGTCTGCAGAGGGATCTAGGTAGGCTGGGTGAATGGGCCAGGAAATGGCAAATGGAATTTAATGTTGGCAAGTGTGAAGTTGTCCACTTTGGTAGGAATAATGGTAGGAAGGACTATTACTTACATGGCGAAAAACTGCAGCATGCGACGGTGCAGAGGGACCTTGGGGTCCTTGTGCATGAGTCGCAAAAACCCAGCCTGCAGGTGCAGCAGGTGGTCAGGAAGGCTAATGGGATGCTGGCCTTCATAGCGAGGGGGATTGAATATAAAAGTAGGGAGGTCTTGCTGCAACTGTACAGGGCACTGGTAAGGCCGCAGCTGGAGTTTTGGTCGCAGCACTTACGCAAGGATATTTTGGCCTTGGAGTGAGCGCAGAGGAGGTTTACTAGGCTGATACCGGAGTTGAGGGGGTTGAACTATGAGGAGAGGCTGAATAAACTAGGCTTGTACTCGTTAGAGTTTAGAAGAATGAGGGGAGATCTCATTGAGACATATAAGATGATGAATGGGATGGATAGGATAGAGGTGGAGAGGCTCTTCCTGCTCAGAAAGGACAGTAGGACTAGAGGGCACAGCCTCAAGATAAGGGGTGGACAGTTTAGAACGGAGTTGAGGAGGAACTTCTTCACTCAAAGGGTGGTGAATCTCTGGAATTCTCTGCCCGTTGAAGTGGTGGAGGCTGCCTCGCTAAATATATTTAAGACGCGGGTAGATAGGTTTTTGATAGGCAAGGGGATTAAGGGTTATGGGGAGAAGGCGGGAAAGTGGGACTGAGCCATGACAGATCAGCCATGATCTTATTGAATGGCGGGGCAGGCTCAAAGGGCTAGATGGCCTACTCCTGCTCCTATTTCTTATGTTCTTATGTCTGTTAACTTCCAGCGGGATTTTACAGTTTTGGGGAGAGCAAGACCATAAAATCCCACCTTATGTGTCTGTGCTTTATCCAAACTATCTCCTCTTTGAAGACCTCCCATTGTTCAATTCCTAGTTTGACCAACAAATTTTAAATCTATAAATTATTTATTGAATTGAGTTCTTCTTGGAAAAAGCTTGAAAACCTGTTGATTTGCTGTTAAGAAGGAAACTGGCAGATTGACCAGCAGAGGGCCTGGGTAAGATATTCTGCAGAGAGTTGGTGCACTTGATGGCCAATTGGCATCCTTCTGCATTATCGGGATTCTATGAAACATAGCTGCATGAATGTCATGTTCCTGACAGAATTACGACCCCTGACAAAGGCATCACTCTAAGTACTGGCGGCCAAAAAGTCAGTGATTGATTAGTGCCTATCCTTAAAGTACGTAGTTACAAGCATGCATAGTACCAATAAGATCCCTGTAAGGCAAAGAGACACATAGATATTAATAACGGTAACCTGGGATTAACTATAGTAGAAGAAAGACCCTGACTCCGGGACGCGGAAACATTGAAACAAAACCCATCAGCAGGGAATCTGATCACTTCATCCCACCACAGTTAATGGTTGGGATTTTATGGCCTCACTCGTCCTGAAACCATAAATCCCACCTGAGGTCAATGGACCTCTCCCCTCACCTGCTCCAATTCCCGCAGTGGATAGGACAGTGAGATTCAGGCCAGTATTTCTAAATCCAAGTCATGTGTTTGGATATTTTGTGAAGTTATGACATGTTCTGAATACACATGTAAAATAGAGTAGGTCAGAGGCTAGTTACGTTGTGCATAACAAAGTAATTCAGAGACCAGTTGCTTTGTGTATAATGAAGTTTGATTCCTGGTGTAATTTTGTGGTAATTTGGTACAGTTTAGTAAAGGAGATTTGTTGTACAATAATTCAAGAATTTGAGTGTCTTTGCTCATGCTGTCAGTTGACCCAAGTTAGAGGGCAACACTTGAAAAGGATGGTGTGGACTCAGTGGGCTATATAGTTTTATTTTATGTTGTACTACTCTATGGTCTTATTCTGAAAGTTTAAAATAATTGCTAAAATAAGAACTCAAATACCAATGGTAATAAATGATGTTCAAAAACAAAGAGAAATCTTAGAAGGTAAGGATGAAAATAGGCCATTCATCTAATTGAAGCTCTTTGGTACCAAACTAGCCAAGTTCTTCTACAGTGCTTATTTGGCCCAGTTGCTGGCATGTTGAATCAGAAGGTTGCAGCTTCAAGATTATTACCAACATGTCATCTAGGCTGGCATTTCAGTCTGAGGGAGTATTGTAATGTTAGTTGGTTTGTTAAACACAGGAAGACAGTAAAGATCCCATGGTGTTAGAATCATAGAATTATACAGTGCAGAAGTCCATCGATCCTTCAACCTTTTGAGTCTGCATCTACACCTGACATTCCACCTAATCCCATTTACCAGCACTTGGTCCAGAGCCTTGAAACTTATGACATGCCAAGTGCTCATCCAGGTACATTTTAAAGGATGTGAGGTAACTCTACCAGCACACTCCTGACCATCATCACCCTCTGGGTAAAAGATTTTTCCTTACATCCCTCTTAAACCTCCATCCCTGATCTTGAAATTGTGTCCCCTCATTCCTGACCCTTCAACCAAGGGGAATATCTGCTCCTTATCCAGTTCTGTCCATGTCCCTCATAATCTTATACACCTCAATCAGGTCACCCATCAGTCTTCTCTGCTCCAATAAAAACAACCCAAGCCAATCCCATCTCTTTTCATAATTTAAATGTTTCAGGCAGCATCCTGCTGAATCTCTTCTATATCCCCTGTAGTGCAATCACATTCTTCCTATAATATGGTGATCACAAATGCATACAGTACTCTAGCTGTGGCCTCACCAAAGTTCTATACAATTCTAACATGACTTCCCTACTTTTGTAATCTATGTCTTGATTCATAAAAACAAGTGTCCCATATGCCTTTTTAACTACCTTATTGACGTGCCCTTCTACGTCCAGAGATCCATGCACAAACATGCCAAGGTTTCTTTGTTCTACACAAACCTCCAAGTGTCATGCTGTTCCCTGTCAAATTACTTCTTCCAAAGTGTATTTCCTCACACTTTACAGGGTTAAATTCCATCAGTCAGTTATCTGCCCATTTGACTATCCTGTCTATATTGTCTTATAGCCCAAGACACCCAGCCTCACTGTGAACCACCTAGACAATCTTTGTGTCATCTGCAAATTTACCAATCCTACTCCCAACAAAATCATCTATGTCATTTATATAAATGACACAAAATAGGGAATCCAGTTCAGATTCCTGTGGTATGCCACTGGACACTGGCATCCAGCCAATAAAACAGCCTTCTATCATCACTCTCTGTCCCATTCAACTGAGCCAATTTTTGATTTCACTTTATCAAATTACCCTGTATCCCATGTGCATTTGCCTGCTTTACAAGTCTCCCAAGTGGGACCTTGCCAAAGACGTTGTTGAAATGCAGATAAACTATATCAGCTGCACTGCCTCATCTACATACCAGGTCACAAAGAACAAAGAACAAAATCAGCCTGGGAAACAGGCCCTTCGGCCCAACGAGCCCACGCTGCCATCTCAACACCACCTCTCTACCCATGACCCCTATCTAATGTTTTATGGCCATCCAGATTGAGGGAAAACTGATTTAGGGACAATTTATTCCTGCCAATCAGCCTAACAGCACATCTTTGGGGTGTGGGAGGAAACCGGACACCCAGAGAAAACCCACGCAAGCACGGGGAGAATGCGCAAACTCCCACAGACACCGGCCCAAATCCATGTGTCTGCACAGCAATCAGCGATAGTCACTGAGCCGTCGTCTTGCCCAGTATCTTGTCCAGTTTAGGCACACACTAACGACATGAAGCACTAGGCCAATCTCGAACAACCAAGAGCAGCCCCAGTACGACCCATCATGTGTATGCCCCTCATTGGACACGAGGTGGACTGACTTAAAACCTGTGAATGAAAAGAGAAAAACATTATTATCATACTATACCCATTTACATTTCTAGGGACACCCCAATGCTAATGACCCTTAATTAAAGGTTCTCCTATATCCACCCATCTCCAACTCAGTCATGTGCCTGTCTAAGTTACTCTTAAATGACTCTAGCGTGTTTGCTTCCACCACCTCACTTGGCAGAGCATTCCATACCCCCACTACCCTCTGTGTGAAAAACCTCCCTCTAATATCTGTGTTGTACCTCTCCCCCCTCACCTTAAGTCCATGGCCCCTTGTCCTACATGACTCTATTATAGGAAATAGCTTACCTCCTCAAAAAATTCAAATTTGCTAGGCATCACCTTATTCATTATGATCATGGCTGATCATCCAACTGAGGAACATCACTTGTCACAGCCCTCCATTCCACGGCTACCCTCTGTCTTCTATGATCGAGCTAGTTCTGTATCCACCTTGCCAGCTCACCTCTCATCCAACAATTTCACCTTCTGCACCAGTCTGCCATGAGGGACCTTGTCAAAGGCCTTATTGAAAGTCCATATAGACAACATCCACTGCCCTACCCTCATCAAGCATTTTCTTCACTTCCTCAAAAAACTTGATCAAGTTAGTGAAACATGACCTCCCCTTCTCAAAATCATGTTGCCTCTAATAATTATTAATAATCCATCCATCCTTTCTCCATTTACCCGAATTCATCTTGTGGTAAATTATTAAGAAGTTTTTTTTGTCCTCCTCCACTTTCAAATTGTCTCAACCAACAATTCCTCTTTAACTCTCTTTCTTGCTGGCTATGATCACCTTGAACAGAATCTTAAGTTAGTTTATCTATTGTCTTAACTTTTCTCAAAAAATGTTTTCTTATTCTTTAGGCCACCTTAACCATTTCATATAAAAAGAGTCTCTGAGTCTAGATCTTAAATGTACCAAAAGTTCTGAGAGAAACATGTTTAATGAGGAGCTGAAGGAAATCAGTATTAGTAGAGAAATTATTTGGAGGAAATTGATGTGATTGAAGGTAGATAAATCTCCTGGGTCTGATAATCTGCATTTCAGAATACGCAAGTGGCCTGGAAATAGTAATCCTTTGGTGATCATTTTCTAAAGTTCTTTGGACACTGGAATAGTTTGTACAGATTGGAGGGTAGCTGATGCAAGTCCACTATTCAAAAGGGAGATAGAGACAAAACAAGGAACTTTGAACCAGTGAGCCAACTGGGGAAGTTGCTAGTGTCCATTATCCAAGATTTCATAGCTCAGCATTTGGAAAGCAGTGGTATAATCAGACAAAGTCAACATTGATTTGCAAAGGGGAAATCATGCTCAATGAATCCACTGGAGTTCTTTGAGAACGTAACTAGTAGAGTTGATCGAAGAGAACCCGTCGATGTGGTTTACTTAGACTTTCAGAAGACTTTCTAGGTCTCACAGACTACTATGTAAAGTTAAAGTGCATGGGATTGTGGGTAGTGTCTTGAGATGGATAGAAAGCAGATTAGCAGATAGGAAGCAAAGAGTTGGCATAAATGGGTCTTTTTCCGACTGACAGGCAGTGACTAATGGGATATGTCAAAGATCTGGGCTATGACCTCAACTGTTCACATGATATATTGTTTTGGAAGAGGGAACTAAATATATTATCTCCATAACCTAGGGAAATACCCCAGGTTACTGTGGGAGGTGAGGGAAGTGATTGCAGAACCCCTGGCGATGATCTTTGCATCATCGATGGAGGCGGGAGAGGTTCTGGAGGATTGCAGATGTGGTTCCTATTTTCAAGAAAGGGAACAGGGATAGCCTGGGAAATTACCGACTGGTGAGTCTGACCTCAGTGGTTGGTAAGTTGATGGAGAGTATTCTGAGGGACAGGATTTATGAGCATTTAGAGAAGTTTAGTATGATCAGAAATAGTCAGCACGGCTTTGTCAAGGGCAGGTCATGCCTTACGAGTCTAGTTGAGTCCTTTGAAAATGTGACTGAACACACTGACGAAGGAAGAGCGGTGGATGTGATTTACATGGGCTTCAGCAAGGCATTTGATAAGGTCCCCCATGCAAGACTTCTTGAGAAGGGGAGAGGGCATGGGATCCAAGGGGCTTTGGCCTTGTGGATACAGAACTGGCTTGCCTGCAGATGGCAGAGTGGTTGTGGATGGGTCTTTTTCTGCATGGAGGTTGGTCACCAGTGGAGTGCCCCAGGGATCTGTTCTAGAACCCTTGCTGTTTGTCATTTTCATAAATGACCTGGATGAGGAAGTGGAGGGATGGGTTAGTAAGTTCGCCGACAATACGAAGGTTGGTGGTGTTGTGGATAGTCTGGAGGGATGTCAGAAGTTGCAGCACTACATAGATAGGATGCAAGAATGGGCGGAGAAGTGGCAGATGGACTTCAACACGGATAAATGTGTAGTGGTCCATTTTGGCAGGACCAATGGGATGAAGGAGTACAATATCAAGGGTAGGGGTTTTAGCTGTGTTGAAGGGCAGAAGGATCTTGGGGTCTGGTTCCATAGGACTCTTAAATCGGCCTCGCAGGTGGAGGATGTGGTCAAGAAGGCATATGGTGTACTGGCCTTCATTAATCAAGGGATTGAGTTTAGGAGTAGGAGTTGGGAGGTAATGCTGCAACTTTACAAGACCCTTGTCAGACCCCACTTGGAGTACTGTGTGCAGTTCTGGTTGCCTCACTACAGGAAGGATGTGGAAGCTATTGAGAGGGTGCAGAGGAGATTTACAAGGATGTTGCCTGGATTGGGAGGCATGCCTTATGAAGATAGGTGAGGGAGCTAGGTCTCTTCTCCCTGGAGAGACAAAGGTTGAGAGGCGACCTGATAGAGGTTTATAAAATGTTGAGAGGGATAGATAGGGTGGAATCTCGGACGCTATTTCCCAGGGCTGCAATGGTTGCTACTAGAGGACACAGGTTTAAGGTGCTGGGGAGCAAGTACAGAGGAGATGTTAGGGGTAAGTTTTTCACTCAGAGGGTGGTGAATGAGTGGAATCGGCTGCCATCAGTGGTGGTAGAGGCGAACTCGCTGGGGTCTTTTAAAAGACTTCTGGATGAGTACATGGGATTTAATGGGATTGGGAGTTACAGATAGTTCTATGGCCTGGTAGGTATGGATACGATCGGCGCAACTTGTGGGCCGAAGGGCCTGTTTGTGCTGTAGTGTTCCGCGTTCATATTTGCAGAAGACACAAAGTTGAGTGGGAGGATGAACTATGAGCAGGACGGGAGTGGCACAGCGGCAAGCACTGCTGCCTCAAAATGTCAGAGACCTGGGTTCAATTCCAGCCTCAGGTGACAGTGCATGTGAAGTTTGCACATTTTTCCTGTGTCTGCATGGGTTTCCTCCTACATTCCAAACATGTGGGAGTTAGGAAGATTAGCCATCCTAAATTGCCCCTTAGTGTCAGGGGATTAGCAGGGTAAATATGTGGGAAACAGTGATAGGGCCTGGGTGGGATTGTTTTCAGTGCAGTGTTGGGCCTTCTTCTTTACTGTAGGGGTTCTATGAATTCAATGGATAGAGATGCTTCGGTGTGATGTGGATAAATGTGATGTTATACACTCAGTAGAAATAATAGGAAGGTAAATTATTTGAATGGGTGTAAATTGAGAGGGGTAAATACTCAGTGAGACATAAAAACGTAAGAAATAGGAGCAGGAGTAGGCCATCTAGCCCCTCGAGCCTGCCCCACTATTCAATAAGATCATGGCTGATCTGAAGTGGATCAGTTCCATTTACCCGCCTGCTCCCCATAACCCTTAATTCCCTTATCGATCAGAAATCTATCTACCCGTGACTTAAAACATATTCAACAAGGTAGCCTCCACCAATTCAACGGGCAGATAATTCCAGAGATTCACTACCCTCAGAGAAGTTCCTCCTCAACTTTGTTCTAAACTGACCCCCTCCCCCTTATTTTGAGGCTGTGCCCTCTAGTTCTGGTTTCCTTTCTAAGAGACCTTGGTGTTCTCATACACAAGTCACTACAAGCAAGCACATGGGTATAGCAAGCAGTAAAGGTGGCAGATGACATGTTACCCATCATAGCAAGAAGATTTGAGCATAGGAATAGGATTTTAAATGTAGGGTTAGGCCACATCTGGAGTATTACATGCAATATGCTTTCCTTATCTGAGGAAGGATGTCCTTGCTATAAAGAGTGCAGTAAACATTTACCAGGCTGATTACTGGGATGGTAAGTTTGTCAAATGAGGAGACACTAAGTTGATTAGGATTGTATTCATTACATTTTAGACGAGTGAGAGGAGATCTCAGAAACTTATAACATTCTAACAGGATTAGACAGAACAGATTCAGAAAGAATGTTCCCAATGGCCAGAATGCAAAACTATGTCACAGTTTGAGGATAAGAGGTAAACCTTTTAGGATTGAGGTGAGGCAAAATTTCTTCACCTAGAGAGTGACGAATGTGGAATTGGAATCAAGGTCCACCTGGGGAACCCTTGGTCTAGATTTAATTGTTGATTGATTTCCTATACACTAAGTTGCATTAAGCAACACAATATTTTAAGAAACCCACCGTGTCAAGCTTACAGGAGCAACAACTAATGTTGGAGCCAAAAAGCAGCATCTCCTTCTCTCAGCATCAAGTCTTATCTTTACATTTTATCCACAGAGTGCTAATAATTCCATGTATGAGCAAATATTATTTTGTTTTATGCACTTCGAGCCATATCTGTTCAAGTGTTCATTCATCTTTCAACACACAGGAATTAGCTGTTTACATAACCACTTACAACTGATGGACAGTTAACTGATTTGCAACTCTTACGGTTTTAAAGTTCCAAGTTAAATTCAGAAGGTTAAATTGAAATGTTACTTTTTCAGTTATAGTACTCACACAGCATTGCTTACATGAGTTGCACTTGCATCAGATTTGCAACATTTAAGAGTATTTTGTGATCGTTGTACTGACCACACATTAAATCTCATGTGAAACCAGAGCCAGAGATTTTATTACATAGCTAATAACCTCTTGCTGAAACAGTAAACATGGTAAATTTGTCTTTCAATAACAGTTCCAGCAATTATTCAGAACTATAATTACATTAAATTCCCTGCTACTGCCCAATTGAACACACTTTTGAACCAACATTTACAGTAACAGGCTAGCCATTAGACCCATCATGTTTGCACCAGCTCCCATAAGACCTATCTGGCTAGTCCTATTATCGTGCCCCATCTCCTTATAGTCAGTGGTTTACAGCATGGAAACGGGCTCTTCAACCCAACTTGTTCACACCACCCAGTTTTTACTATTAAGCTAGTTCCAATTGCCCACGTTTAGCCCATATCCCTCTATACCAATCTTACCCATGTAATTGTCTAAATGATTTTGTAAAATCTAAGAACAGTGACAGGCCTTTTGGCCCAAACTTGTCCATGTCAATCAAAATACCCATCTAAGCTAACCCCATTTGGCCCATATCCCTCTAAACGTTTTCAATCCATATATCTGTCCCAATGCCTTTTAAATGTTGTCAACGTCCATCTCAACCACTTTCTCTGGCAGCTTATTCCACATATGTACCACCCTGTGTAAAAAAAATTGTTCCTCAGGTTCCCATTAATTCTTTCCCCTCTCACCTTAAACCTCATGCCCTCTAGTTTTAGGCTCTCCTACCATTGGGAAAAGATGTTGACTATCCACTTTATCTATGCCCTTCATTATTTTGTAGACCTCTAAAGCCTTAGCCTTTTAAATTTATCACTTTCAAATACATATCCAGTTCTCTTTTGAAACCTCCTATGGAATCCACCTCCACCAGTCTTCCAAGCATTGCACTCAAAATCCCAATAATTCAAGGAAAGAAGTTTCTCATCTCACTCCTAGTGCTCTTGCTGACCATCTTGAAATTGTGACCTCTAGTCACTGACATACCCACGAGTGGTATCATATTAGCCCAAATGTTCCTTCCTCAGTTGCGGTCAAGACAGCAGTAACTTCTGATCAAACTAATTTTGTGAAATCTGTAAGTTACAGTGCACCTGAATGGGCTCCCATTGTTCTGGTCCTATCATTCTTATAGTGGCAGAACCATTACCATTTGAAAACATTGTCTGTTTGCCCTCAACTTGCATGAATTATTCTGTGCAAAAATATTATGACGACTGATCACAAGAGTAAATTGAGATTCTGCTCCAAATGCTTATGACCCCTTCCTTAAAATGAACAGATAGTTGCTAAGCAATTAAAATCTTTTTCATGATTCCCCTTGCTCCCCACTTGCAACCCTTGGCCATACCTCCCCATCCTCAGCGCTCAGTCCAGTTAATATTGGAAACAGCACTTTTGAGGGGGAAATTGTTTCTGCCATTAGCATGACCAAGCAATAGGAAAGCCAGAATAGAGCTGGTTAGGGGTGGAGGCAGGAGTAAAGGAGTCAGTATGCCAGAGACGAGTCAGTATGCCAAAGACAAGACGAGCCAGTGGGGAGTGTGATGTTAGAAAGGAGGTAGGGGTATCCAGGAAAAAGGAGTCAAGGATTCCAGGGCAAGAAGAAATGGAGATGGCTGGTGGGAGCAATGACTGAGGGGTTGACCCTGGAAAACAACTTACTAAAGTTTAAAACTTAATTTCAAGAAGTTCTGACTTTACGTCATTAAAAGAAGTTGACTTCAGCTCAACGTCAAAAGCTTCACCAGCAATGCACCATATCAGAAGCCCTCAGTGTTTGTCCCAACAAACCGTAATGCAGAAAATGGTTGTTTCCATTGCAGCCTACGGACAAGGTAAATATAGATTTCTGGACAATCAGTAGCTTTGCCGCTCGGAAAACGTAGACCATTATTAGTTTTCGGAACAAAGAAAAATGCTGTGTATTTGAAGAGGTCATAGAATAAGTTTTACGACAGTAAGTAGGAGAAGCAAGAACAATCTGTGCTCAAGTTTTTATTCTGTATGTAGCTGGGATTTCAGCTGAACATTCATTAATATCAGCAGCACAAGTCTTCGTAGCTGAGGCAGATAAACTATTGGTTGGGCAAAGCCGTATGTGTATTAAAAACAAAAAATCACTTCCACACTCCCTATAATCAAACCAGAAAGGGATTTGATTTTGTATTAGACAACATTGTGGATAAAGGTAAACTTCACAAGTACGTGGCTAGAAGGAAATAGGTTTAAGTAGGCAGTTTCATCTAAAAGCAGAGACAATAGGCCAAAAAATTTGTGTATTGAATAATCCTTAGATTCTATGACTGAAGTCTGCATAAACTATCAATTCGAGATGTGACAAGGTAATTTACATGCGCAATGATACAGTTTGTGGGTTTGAATTTCAAACTGCCCAGATTCTCACTCAAACTTTGCTGTTATACAGGGACAAGGAAATCTAATGTGTCCCCCAACTCCTTTGGGCTGCTACCTCAAACATGGTACAGACTATCTTAGTCCATCTTTTTGTATGGAAAGTCACGAGGTGAGATGGAAGAGACATTTTAACATAAAGTTTTGTATATCACAACGAATCACAGTAAAATTCAAAGTAGAGGATATTAAAAGACTTTATTAAGTTTGGTCAGTACAGGTGAGGGATTTCACAGAATATGCATTACACAGGAAATAACTCTTGTCTAGAAACTGGGTAACAATATACACTAATTATTTAACACAATCTTTTTCACTGGGGAAACTGTACACATATGCATGGTGGAAAAAAAAACATCTCTGTAGTTAAACTACACAGACTTCCCAAACCTGTATATGGCAAGTACAACATCCAAACTCCTTTAGGAAAAGGAACTACTGCAATTGGCAAGCTTACATAATCACACATTTTTGGTGCAACCTTTACTTGTTGCAGGACTGTACAACACAGTTGTGGTAATACGCCAATAGCTTTTCACTGGAGTCTTAGATGCACATGAGAGTCCAAGTTTTATACAACTTTTCTCCCCAATGTTAAAGTTGTAGTAATACATTTTATTCGGATGAAATCATATAAAAATAGCTGAGGTCTACATGTATCAACATCCTTTCAGCAATAGCCAATGCAATATGATGCTTTTTAAAAAATTTAAACAGTAGCAACAGTTTTACAAGAAAGCAAAAACACAAAAGGCTGAATTTTAACCAAAATTACACACTAGCTTCAACAGTCACTGGACAGCCATCAGCCAAATGAAATGACACTATATAAAAAAGACTGCAGACAATGCCCATTAAGTGTTACAAAACTGACCCCTGTGTGCTGACCGAGTCCAACCCATTCTGAATGTGACGGGAACCCATAGTTCTGGTACCTTTCACAACAAATGGTTTATCTTCCTGAGGGTCATTGATGGAGTCTGTGTCATTTGAGTGCTGAGTAAGAGAGTTCTCGCTACCAGTGGGGGAATCTACACTCTCATATCCAGCACCTAGCTGATACATGTTACTGCTAGTTGCTCGGTCCAGCCTCTCTTCACTGTGGTTTGAAAGTTTATTCCCACTGCCAGGAGATGATGGGAAATCATCCTCTGTGCTGCTTAATTCTCTGTAAAGGTTAGTCTTGTCTTGAAAGGCAGCTGCTGCTCTCCCTTGTGGGGATGCATCACCATTGGTTGGTCCATTCACTAGTCGGTTGCAGTCTTTAGCAATGCTTTCCCGTTGTACAGAAGGCTCAGGAGCTGGAGTCCTACTGCTGCCAGAGAGTAACACCTGATGATGCTGCTGTCCTTGAAGTTGAGCCAACTGCTGGCGTGCCTCCTTCAGCTGCTGTTGCAGAACCATAATAGTGCTTTGCATCCCTTCCACCTCCTCATCAAGCTGGATAATGAAATCATTCAGCTCTACACAAAAATATAAAAATTAAGTAAGTGGGAATCGAGAAACTTTAGCAATCCAATAAATGTATTAGACCACAATACTTACTGCAGAAAACCTGAAAGAAGTGTTAAAATGTCAAGTTAATTTAAATACAAAAAAAGGCAATGATTTTGTTAGAATGCAATGTCAATACTTCTAACAATTAAATATCAAGTTGAGATCTTCCAAATAGAATCTTCAATTTACAAGGTTTCTAATAATATTTTCTTCAAAAAATTATATTTTCCAAAATTATTAGAAGCAATAATGTCACTACATATTCCAGTTATGTATGGCTAAAGCAAAATAATTAACCATGAATACTGCATTGCAATAACTGATTATTCCACATACCTACTAAAATACTGAAGTCTCTGTAAAACAAGAATTACACTAAGGACCCCAGGGTGCCATGCTAACTCAAGGCTTTTATTAATTTGTACGTATCCCA
Source organism: Carcharhinus amblyrhynchos (assembly GCF_965287045.1). Lineage (NCBI taxonomy): Eukaryota > Metazoa > Chordata > Chondrichthyes > Carcharhiniformes > Carcharhinidae > Carcharhinus > Carcharhinus amblyrhynchos. The sequence continues at coordinate 30,788,509 of NC_137335.1, read as the reverse complement.
ATCAGCTGATACGAGCAGATCTGATTTAAGATTGCTCTACCAAAAAGAGGCAGTGGCCACTTCCATACCTCCAGAATTCAAATAAGGCAAAGTACATGGTTCATGGTGGGAGATGTAGGAAAGAGATCCAAGGTAGATTCTTTACTTAGAGTGGTTGGGGTGTGGAATGCACTGCCTGCTGTGATAGTGGAGTCGGACTCTTTAGGAACCTTCAAGCGATTACTGGATAGGCACATGGAGCACACCAGAATGATGGAGTGGGATCGCTTGATCTTGGGTTCGGACATAGCTCAGCACAACATCGAGGGCCAAAGGGCATGTACTGTGGTGTTCTATGTTCTATGTACAAATATGATTGAGCTTCCTGACCTGAATTTGCAGAGCCTTGGACCATGCATCTCTTTAGTTGTAGCTTTGTTCGTGTGGCAATTAACTTTCTTTCAGGGATCGCAATGTATGGGGAAACATCAGTAGTAGCCTAATCATGTAACATGATATCTATTCAAGCAACATCTGCTTCACTGAAAACTGCTCAAATTCCAAACAATAGCTGAGCTAATCTGCAACATCAACAAGTGCACTTTTTGATATAATTAGTAGGAGTTACTTTGCATTATTTATATGGAGTTTTTTTTTTACATGATTACTTTCATTAAGAAATTTCAGAGTACTCTTTTCGGAAATTTTACTTTCCCACTTTTCTCAATTAGGATATTTAAATAATACTGAACATCTTGCGCTGAGTTTGAATTAAATGGTGCAACATGTTCAAACAACCCAGAATGTTTTGGAACTGGCACAGAGCTCAATAAGGTAATGTGACCAGCAATGGCAGTGGTAACTCAAGTGTACGCTGCAGAACATCCTGTTGCAAATCAAAAAATGAATTTTCATTGGTTCTAACGAAAATAGATGCTAACAGTGCAACAAAGGAGGCGGCACAGACTTGGAGTATCATAAATGAAAAAGCAGCAATATTAAAAGAAAAAAAAAAATCACCTGGCTCAGATAGGATGCACCTTCAGATGCTGAAGAAAGATGCAAGCTGCACAAGCTCCAGCCATAATTTTCCAATCCTCAGATATAGGATTGCAAACATCATTTAAAATGGACAGGTGAAAATCTGATTAACTATAGGCCAGTCAGTTCAACGTCAGTGATGGGTAAATGTTTATAGAGACATTAATCTGGACCAAAGTTAATAGGCACTTGGAAAAGTGAGAATTATTAAATGAACACCAACATGGATTTGTTAAAGGGAATTAAAGTTTAGTGCCTTAAATTGGACATAATACTCCACCTAGTCTAGCAATCATTGCTTTTGTATTCTACACTTTTATATTCTACACTTTTATTTACAAAACCAAAGATTCTACATGTCATAACAGCCTTCTCAACTTGTTCTACCACTTTTTATTTTAATTCCTCTTTGCTGGGAGGAGAACTTTCACATTCCTATTTGCTGCCCCTGTACCTTTAGATGGCAGAGTCCCAGGTTTGGCAGAAGCTTACAGTGCATCATAATATACACACTGTTGGCACTGTGCATCAATGATGGAGGGAGCAAATATTTAAAGTGGTGAATGGGGTACCAAAGAGATCACTTTGTTCTGGAAGATATTTGAGCTTTAACTGTTTTTGGAGTTGCACTCATCCAAGCAACTCCAGAGCTTTCCATCATACATCTTACTTCTGCCTTATATATTAGGTAGTGGACAGACTTTGGGCTAGATAGGTCGTGCTGCAGAATTGCCATAGTATACACCTGGCCCAGTTCAGTTTTAGGTCAGTGGTAATCTGCAGGATGTTACTTGTGAATGCTTCAATGATGGTAATGCCATCGACTGTCAATGGGTTAGATTCCCTCTTGTTGGGGATGGCTGTTGCCTGGTACTTCTGTGGCACAAATGTTGCTCATCACATAACAATCCAAGCCTGAATGATGCCCAGGCCTTGCTGTTTATGGAAACAGCCTGTTCTCATATCCAAAGACTTATGAATGGTACTGAAGGTTATGCAATCATCCTTACTTCTGAACCTATGATGGATGCACAGTCACTGATGAAGTAGCTGAGTGACGTCTTGGGACCAAGATGATTGGTCTCCGACAATCACAATCATTTTCTTTTGTGCTAGGCATGATTACAACTGCTAATACATCCCGAGGTTTCTCCTTTACTCGCTTCCTTTAAAATGTTACCATTGTCTCTCTGCATTCCACTTGTCAAAATAAATCCATTCACAGATCATCCAATTTAATGTCTAGGTTGACAATGCCTCATTAGTCTGACTTCAATTTTGTTAACACCTGACATTTCACCAGCACTTCAAGAAAACTCAATTTTTACAAACTGCACAACTTAAAATATTTTCCTCATTTAATTGAAAAATTCAATCAAGTTGGTCCAACATGATTTTCCTTTAACAAATCAATGCTGATTGTCATTTATTTATATGCTCCTTTGTAACAATTAATTTTGCTCTGCATTATGGTTACAAGATGTTGCCCCCAAATCCACATGAGGCTGACTGTGCTGTCATTAGCTGGTTTGTCACTTCCTTGTTTTGAATAAAGTGCAACATTAAAATGTTTCAGTCCTTCAGTACCTCTCATTTCCATGAAAGATAAGACTGCTGAAAAATCCTCCATTATTTCCACCCTCCCCTCAGCAACTTGGATGCTATAATATATATGCTACCTGAATTGGATGGCTTTTCTACCAGACGTACTGAAAACGATTTAAAAATTATCCCAACAATTTTTTAAATCCCCCCTCCTTTTCAGCAAGATGGGTAGTATCCCTTTCTCTACTGGGATTCATGATACTTAATCTGATACAGTCATGCCCCTTGCTCTCTCAGGTCCTTAATATGCCCTACCTTTCCTTCTGATTATATCTTTATTCTCAAATTCATAAAAATCTTAATAGATAGAAACATAGACAATAGAAAGAGACAACCATTTGGCCCCTCAAGCTAGCTCCACTAAACTAGATCATGAATAACTTTCTTCCTCAATACCACTTTCATGTATTGTTCCTTCATCAAGTGCAGTTAAAATGCAGAGGATTGAGGGCAACATACTTTGATTTCATTTATTATTGTCACATGCATTAGTTTAATGAAAATTTCTTGTGCTACATAGACAAAGCACACTGTTCGCAGGGAAGGAGAGAGTGCAGAATGTGTTACAGTCATAGCTGGGGTGTAGAGAAAGATCACCTTGAGAGGTAGGTATATTCAAAAGTCTAATGACAGCAGGAAAGAAGTTGTTCTTTAATCGGTTGGTATGTGACCCCAGACATTTGTATCTTTTTCCCGATGGAAGATGGAAGAGAGCATGTCCAGGGTGCATGGGGTCCTTGATTATGCTGGCTGCTTTTTCGAGGCAGCAGGAAGTGTAGACAGTGTCAATGGATGGGAGGCTGGTGGATTGGGCTTCATTCACCACCCTTTGTGATCTTGGACAGAGCTGTCGTACAACCAGAAAGAATGCTTTCTATGGTGCATCGTAGAAATTGGAGGGAGCTGTAGCAAACATGCCAAATTTCCTTAGTTGCCTGAGAAAGTAGAGGCTTTCTTAACTGAAGTGTTGCTTGGAAGGTCCAGGACAGGTTGTTAGTGACCTGGACACCTAAAAACATGAAGCTTGCAACCATTTCTACTTTGTCCCCATTGATGTAGACAGGGGCATGCACTCCACTATGCTTCCTGAAGTCAATGATGTCTCCTTCATTTTGTTGACATACTAGATCTGGATTCAGAATTTGAAAGCAGACAGTAAACAGAATGTAGGAATAAATAAGTCTTTTATAAAGTGGTAGGCGGTGACTAGTGGAGTCCTACAGGGATCGGGGCTTGGGCCCCAGTAATCTCAATGATTTGGATGACAAAACCAAACATAATATTTTCAAGTTTTCTGACAATACAAAACTTGATGGGAATGTGAATGGCAAGGAGGACGTTAACAAGCTTCAAGGCAATTTAGATAAATCAAGTCAGAATCAAAGATAGGTCCTTGGTTCTGAGAGGCAGTAGTGCTAATCACAGTGCTGTCCTGTGGAGGCAAAACTACAGCATGCATTTGCGGAGCCCCTCCCCTCCACTATCCCCTCGCCGTCTCCCCCTGCCTCGCCATCTCATCTCCCCGTCTCCCTCCTCTCCCCTCTAATTTCCTGCTCAAAATAAAAGGCACTTGGCTCAAAGACTTTCTCAGCACTAAATTGGTTAACAAATTTAAGTGAGGCTACACTGTACACAGACAAAAGAGCATGTGGAAACCCAAAGGGCCTGCTTTCACAAAACAGTACAAGATGGCAAACAGGTCACAAGTGCAAAATGTTTATTCATTCACTCTTTGTTTTCTGAAATTCTAACTTGGATATTACTGTGCGTCTCAACAACACTGAAGAAAGAATACTTAATAATCAGAGAAAACATTCATTCTCCCAGTAATGATACAGTCTGTAGCTTGTATATATATAATTGATTTGAACAGAAACAATGCATCTTCTCAAAACTATATGTAATTTTCAAAACCCTCAAAGATATGCAGGTTAGGTTGATTGGCCATGCTAAATTGTCTCTAGTGTCAGGAAGGAAAATATATGGGATTATGGGAATAGGGTCTAGGTGGTATTGTGTTGGTGCAGACTCGATAGGCTGAATGACCACCTTCTGCACTGTAGGGATTGTGTGTATTCTGTGTATAAGTTCTCTTTTAACCCTTTAATGTTGCTTCCTAATTGTGACCTCTCATGTGATGATTCTTCTCAAGCCCTTCCACAAATTTAATCTCCAATAGCCTCTGTACACACTTATGTAAGAACATAAGAAATAGGAGGAGTAGGCCATCTAGCCCTTTGAGCCAGCCCCGCCATTCAATAAGATCATGGCTGATCTGAAGTGGATCAGTTCCACTTTCCCACTTTCTCCCCATAACCCTTAATTCCCCTATCAGAAACCTATCTACCCGTGACTTAAATATATTTAGTGAGGTAGCCTCCACCACTTCAACGGGCAGAGAATTCCACAGATTCACCACCCTTTGAGTGAAGAAGTTCCTCTTCAACTCTGATCTAAACTGCCACCCCCCCCCACCTTATCTTGAGGCTGTGTCCTCTAGTCCTGCTACCCTTTTTAAGAGGGAAGAATCTCTCTACCTCTACCCTATCCATCCCCTTCATTATCTTATACGTCTCTGTAAGATCGCCCCTCAGCCTTCTAAACTCCAACGAGTACAGACCCAGTCTATTTAGTCCCTCTTCACAGGCCAACCCCCTCATCTCTGGTATCAGCCTAGTGAACCTCCTCTGCACTCCCTCCAAGGCCAATATATCCTTCCGCAAGTGCGGCGACCAAAACTGCACACAGTACTCCAGCTGCGGCCTCACCAGTACCCTGTACAGTTGCTACAAGACCGCCCTACTTTTATATTCTATCCCCCTCGCTATAAAGGCCAACATTCCATTCACCTTGTTCACCTGCTGCACTGCAGACTGGGTTTTTGCGATTCGTGCACAAGGACCCCCAGGTCCCTCTGCACCGTAGCATGTTGCAGCTTTTCGCCTTTTAAGTAATAATCCCACCTACTATTATTTCTACCAAAGTGGATAACCTCACACCTGCTAACAATTATACTCCATCTGCCAGGTCCTCACCCAGCCTATCCAGATCTCTCTGCAGACTTTCCACACCCTCCACGCAATTTGCTTTTCCACTCATCTTCCTGTCATCAGCAAATTTCGTCACCCTACACTCAGCCCCCTCCTCCAGATCATCTATATAAATGGTGAACAGTTGAGGCCCCAGCACCAATCCCTGCAGCACTCCACTGGTCACCAACTGCCAACCAGAATAGCACCTATTGTTACCAACTCTTTGCTTCCTATTAGACAGCCAATCCTCTATCCACGCTAACACCTTACCCCCAACTCCGTGCACCCTAACCTTCTGTAGCAACCTTTTGTGAGGCACCTTAGCAAACACCTTTTGGAAATCTAAAAACACCACATGCACTGGTTCCCCTCTGTCTACTGCACTAGTCACATCCTCAGAAATCCAATAAATTTGTCAAACGACTTCCCCTTAACATATCCGTGCTGCACTGAACTAAGGAACTACTTCAACTGTGGCCTAACATGTGCTGAACAAATACATCACTTCCTTGGTTTCATATTCAAAGGCCCTTTATAAAACTGAATTTGCCTTCTTGCATGACCTATCATACACGTACATGGTATTTATCTGCCCACTCGCCAACTTGTATCATCTGCAAATTTTGATGAAATGCCTTTTATGTCTATATCAGTCATTTATAGAAGTAGAACACAAGAATTTCTATCCTGGGAAAAAAAGACTGACTATCCACGCCCCTCAATTTTGTAAACTCTCATCAGGTCACCCTTTCAATCTTCAAGTGAAAACAAACCAAGTTTGTCCAATCTCTCCTCATAGCAAATACTCTCCAAACCAGGCAATATCCTGGTAAATGTTTTCTGTACCCTTTCCAAAATCTCCACATCCTTCTGGTGGTGTGGCGATCAGTAATGCATGCAATGTTTCAAACGTGGCCTGAAATTCTGTACAGCTATAACACGACTTGCCAATTTTTATACTCTATACCCTGCCCCAAGCATGCCATAAGCCCTTTTGACCATCTTATTCACTTGTGTTGCCACTTTCAGGGAACTTGGGACCTGTACGCTTAGATGTCTCTATGTTAAAGCTTCTGTATACTTCTGTCCTGCATTAGACCTTTCAAAATGCATCATTTTGCATTTGTCTGGGATTAAATTCCATCTACCATTTTGCTGCCCACGTTTCCAACCTGTCTATATCTTGCTGTATCCTTTCGCAATCTTCCTGGCATCTACAATTTCCCCCAATCTTTGTGTTGACCACAAATTTACTAATCAGATCTCCAAATTGTTTATATGAATTACAAACATCAGAAGTCCCAGTACTGATCCCTGCGGAACACCTCCGATTGCACATCTACAGTCAGAAAAACACCCTTGCAGTGCCACTGCATGACCAAGCCAGTACTGGATCCATCTTGCCAGCTCACTGCAGATGCCGTGTGGCTTCACCTTCAGCATCAGCCTGCTAAGAGGGACCTTGGTAAGGTCATGTTAAAGTCCATGAAGAAAAGATCCATTGCCCTCAATCATCTTTGTCACTTCCTAAAAAAACTCAATCAAGCTTGTGACACATGACCTCTCCTGTACAAAGCCGTGCTCCCTATCGTATTAAACTTGAAACATTAACTCCGATTTCTCCTTTCACAGATGCTGCAAGACAAAAGAAGAAAATTACTGCATAGAAACAGGCCCTTCAACCCTCCAAGCCTGCATCGAACATGCTGCTCGACTGAACTAAAACCCCCTACTCTTCCAGGGACCATATCCCTCCATTCCCAGCCTATTCATGAATTTGTCAAGATGCCCCTTAAAAGTCACTGTCGTATCCACTTCCACTATCTCCCCCAGCAGCTAGTTCTAGGCACCCATCACTCTAAAAATTCTGCCTCCTACATCTCCTTTAAACCTTACTCCTTACACCTTAAACCTATGCCCTCTAGTAACTGACTCTTCCACCCTGGGAAAAAGCTTCTGACTATCCACTCTGTCCATGTCTTGCAATCTTGTAGACTTCTATCAGGTCGTCCCTCAACCTCTGTTGTTCCAGTGAGAACAAACCAAGTTTCTCCAACCTCTCCTTATAGCTGATGCCCTCCATACCAGGCAATATCCTGGTACATCTATACTCCTCCAAAGCCTACACATCCTTCTGGTAGTGTGGCAACCAGAATTGAACACTATATTCCACGTGTGGCCTAAATAAGGTTCTATAAAGCTGCAACATGACATGCCAATTTTTAATCTCAATGCCCCAGCCAATGAAGGCAAGCTTGCCATATGCCGTCTTGGCTACCTTCTCCACCTGCACTGCCACTTTTCAGTGACCTGAATATTTCCAGCATCTGCAATTCTTCTGTTATTTATTCACTTACTCCCTGCTTTCTATCCCACAACAATCTCCCAAATTATGCAGTTAGTGTCCAGATATAGTGCCTTTATAAATCGGCATTTTTGTAACATTTAAGCCCTTTTTAAACTAAATTTATAACATTCGTCATATTTTCTTCCTCTAACCAATGTAGTAAAAAATAGTCAAGCCCCTTATAAATCTACATCGTCCCCTAATTGAACATGGCTATAATTCCATTCTATTTCTGACCTTCAATCAGTTAAAGATCAGAACATCCCCACAGAAACATACCCACAGCTGAATAAACTAGAGCAATAGCGTTTATGATTGGCTGAGGAACCATGAGACTTCCACTATTTTTGGTATGCCATTTTGACAGAACATAATAGCAATCAAATTTCTCTCTAAATTAGTATAATGTCTTTAAAATAGCATGTTAGCATAATAAAAAGAATTTAAGGAACACCCCTTCAAGTTTGCATTATGAAGTGGGTAGTGGCCCAGTGGCAAGCATTGCTGTCTCACAATGCCAGGGACCTGGGTTCAATTTCGGCAGCATGGTGGCAAGCACTGCTGCCTCACAGCACAAGGGACCCAGGGTCACAATGTATGGAGTCTGCACATTCTCCCAGTGCCTGTGTGGGTTTCCTCCAGGTGTTCTGGTTTCCTCCCACAGTCCAAAGATGTGGGAGTTAGGCTGATTGGTCAATTTAGCATGGCCATAGTGTCAGGGGATTAGCAGGGTAAGTGTGTGGGGATGCAGGAATAGGACCTGGGTGGGATTGTGGTCGGTACAGGCTTGATGAGCCAAATGGCCTCCTTCTGTACTATAGGGATTCTATGATTCTATGCAATATTTGCTGACCACAGGTATAACAGGCTGGGCAACTGGTTCCCATTTGAGAAAATGCTGAGCTTCAGCTCAATACATCACATTTTCTCAAGATAAAGAATTCACTACATATGCAAGCTCTGCTCTAGCCTTTGTCTAGCTTCACTGAAGACAAATTTTAAAACCTTGCATTTTCTGTAAAAGCACAAATGTAATGATCATTCTATTCCAAGTTCTGCAAATAGCAACTGGATAAAGGGAGAGACATTGACTTTCTGCTTTCCTTTCAATGGAACCAAATAATCTTTCACATCTAACTTAACATTGCTTAAGGTGTTATGCATCCTAACAATACAGTACTTCCACAGCCCTGGATTAAGTGCTCAAATCTTGAAATGGACTTGAATTCTGACTCAGAGGAGAGTGCTATGAAATTAGTCAAGCTGATGTATATTTTGTTGCAAGCAAATTTTTTTTTAGAAAATGGGAACTAAATTTCAAACAACTTGTATTCCCATAGCAACATGAATGTGCACTAGATAGGTGCATTATATCCAGTTGCATTAGGCAATAATTAGGTCAGATTAACAAAACCTTGATTAAAGAGATAGGTGTTGAGCGTTTTAATGAAAGAAAGCAAGGCAGAGAGGTGGTGACATGTGGGAATGATACTGCAGGGCTTGGGGCCTAGAGAACTGAAAGGACAGCCACAGCTGTAGGCAGCACAGTGGTTAGCACTGCTGCCTCACAGTGCCTGGGACCTGGGTTCAATTCCAGCCTCAGGTCGCTGTCTGTGTGGGTTTCCTCTGACTGCTCTGGTTTTCTCCCACACTCCAAAGATGTGCAGGTTAGGTTGATTGGCTATGCTAAATTGACCCCATCAGTAGTCCAGCAAGGCAACTATGTGGGGTTGTCGTCGGTGCAGGCTTAATAGGCTGAATGACCTCCTTCTACATTGTAGGAATTCTATAATTCTTTAGTAGATGGAGCAATTAAAATTAGGCTCAACAGTCTGAGAGAGGAGCATTGTGGGGCAAGAAAAGATTCCCGGGGTAAGGATGGGCAAAGTCATGAAGGGATTTAGAAATACAGATGAAAATTTTAAAATCAAGACATTGCTTGACCTGAGTCAATGTTCATCAGTGATCATTGGGCTGATAGTGTCTTCCCATTTAATTTGACAAACTTTCTGCTCATCCAGTTCTGAAAATTGCAAAAACAGTCTGTAGTTCTGCAATAGCGGAGAAATTGAGAAAAGTAGGGGTCAATGTATAAAGGGCTCAACTTGTGTTTTACACAATGCACATCAGTCCCGTTGGTGGATACCATAACACATTACAGACCAAGAAGTGTTACTATCAACAAAGACACTTGACAACTCAGGACTAAACTCTACTCACCATCTTGACTGCTTTTGAGCTCCTCACTGTATTTCTTCTGCAAAGCTAACTCAGCTTCCAGCTGGGCAATGCGTCCCTGGGACAGCTGTCTTCCCAGTTCCTGGTTTTCCTGAATTAACATCCGACACTTGGCCATCAGCTTTTTTCCCGTTTGGCTGTAAAGACAGACACTTACCATCACACAGGGAAACGACAGTTCTTCATAAAGTGGAGATCACCACACATGATCACATGCTATTAAAGCCCAACATTTCTAGCCCATTGCATTTCAAGCCACTGTGGCTTGGGTACTTCCATTTTAAATAATGGATATTTCCAAACCAAGAGATAAAAGTTCCTAATTAAGTGCTTGTCATAATTTTTTTTAAAGTAATGTTGTTGTTCTGGAAGAAAATGTCAGCCATTCCAGCAGGATTTTTGGTTGCAACGTTGAACCTATATGGAATTAAAAATACCCAGAAATTTTCATAATAGTATAAACTCAACAAATGGATAATTAACAAAAAATACAAGCTTACAGCAATGAAACTCTGGTCTCAAGGAAGGTAAATATCAGAGAAGCATCACTGTACAAAAAGAGTCTCAACTCAATTTATACTTAGTCAAAGCTCACATATTTGGTGGGATGTGGTAGGTAGGTAGTCAAGCCAGCAGATCCCAAGTTTGACCCATTGCTACACTAACCTAGCTGATTTTAGCCAAGGCAACAGCAGGTTATTAAAAGTAGGCCTAATGTCTCAATATTTTGGAAGAGAGCCTTGGGAAGAGACAGAAATCAGCCCTGATCTCTCAGTCACAGAGTGAATCCTGTTGAAATGGGCCAGTGTACACTGGTGGGTGGGTGGGTGGGGGGCAGCAAGTCTAAACTTGGCTATGATGCTTTCAATGGTCAAATTGCCTACCAACACACAGGAAGAACAAAACTTCAACCCAAGTGACCAGAGAACTACTAGTGCATCTGAACTGCACTACAAGCAAAAAAGTTAGGAAATTTAAAAAAGGGAGAAAAACAGAATGTAATATAATTATCAGATGACTCAATATAGATTTGTTATTTTAAGACTGATCATTCAAAAGTAGGTTTATCACAAAAAGAAGCATTGAGAAAATAAAATACCAAAAATAAAGATGAAATGTCTGAAATTTGTTAAACAAATTTGACAGACAACCAGGAACGGCACACATTATAAAACTGTGGTAACAGCCTTTACGGCTTCAAAATTGGACTCACTTTGAATCCATGCAAGTACACCTCAAAACCATAAAAAGGTTAAGACAGGAACCAAACTCAGTTGACAATTTTGGAAGCACAGGAACTGGACTCATAGCAATCAATGATAGATCATTGCGTAGAAATGTAGAATAGAATGAGGATAGCCAATGCATATAATGCAACTCTTATCTCCTTTCCCTGCACCTCCAAGAAAAATAAAAGCACAACCATGCCCTCAAATGATGTGTGCACCAGAAGTAGTGCATGGGCCTAAATTTAAATGTTAAATTAAATTCAACACAAATATATAAAGTCATACTAATGTATGCTTTGTCACTCAGAACTTTAAAAATAGGTATCAAATAAAACTTTAAGACTATAATTGAATTGCAAATGTTTCTATCACCCTTAGCAATGCCATTTTTAAATAAACAGATAAACTGTTGAAATCATATCCATTGCCATTTAACAGTCCTTCCAAAATACTTAGATACAAAATGATTTACATCATGACCTGAACTTGTCTGTTGCAGGTTCTCTATATTTAGAAATGGTATGCACTATTAACAATTGATGCATAATGACAGTCACACATAGCTACACAATTCTTATTTTACAAGGCTCAATGGAACTGCAACACAAGAAATGATAACTTAAAAAAATTGAAAGTATTACAAATTCATAAAATTCTGAACACTTTTGTGGTCAGAATTTAAGACATACCAATCTCTGCAAGGCCCAGATGAGATTCCCCACATGATCAACAATCAGAAATCATCTGAAAACTAGGGTCAAACTTCATGGCACTTCAGCATGTGCATTTAAATAATGCAATTATTTCTTCCCACTGGAAGAGTATGGCATGTGCTTTTAATCAATGGAGGTTCAAAGGAAAACCAAAAATCACCTAAGTTGTGATGAACTTAAATTAAAATGTTTATTTCACTGCCTTGAATAAGTCTCTACCAGTTTGATTTTTCAACTTTACTGGTAGACAATTATCCTGATGCAACATATAACATTTCACTAAACAAGAACCTTAGTTTTGCAGTTTTAAAATAGGTTAACCTTTCTTTTTTACTGAGATAGGTAGGTCATCTTGCAGTATTAAAATAAACTATACAGAATACTATACAGTAAAAATTGAATATGCCCCACAATATGAAAATAGGGTTAGACGTTTATCAGTAAATTGCACTGTGAACTTTACAATAAACACTTGGAAAAACATCAAGATACAAAAAAAACTACAGATTCGGGACTTCAGTAAATATTTTTTCCCTCCCTGTCAGTCACCAGATGGTTTGAATTGCACAGCATTAAAAATTCTCATCCAGTCATCATTACATCTCATCACCTGGAGCAACTTCATTATCTGAAAAACATTACCACCTAAATTTTGCTTCTGAAGCAAAATATCCAGAATTATTGCCATTGAGCAGTTTTATTTATGGAACAGAGCGCCCCCAAACTGGTTCAGAAAAAAAAGTAAATAAACTGGTGTGGTGCAAATACTTAGCATCCCATTTCCACAAGTAGAAGCAAAAAACATCCTGAACTTGGCATTCTTAGTAAAGATATGAAGGGTTGAACTAAAGATTTAACGAACAATTGATGTCATGTTTAAAATCAGAACTAGTTCTATTTTCATATTGTGCCCAATTAGTCTGTTTAGATCACAACAGCTAGGGTAAGCAACTGAATTTGATAAAGCACTATAAAAAGAGATAGCAGAATATGATTTTAAACCTGCTTGTAATATATTGATTACAGTTACATACCAGACAGATTTTCTGAAATGCATATGAAGGATGTCAATTGGATAAGTTGTCTCATTCAACTGGAAGGGCACGATAATCGCCTTTCAGCTCCAACAGACGTGTTTTAATATTTCTCCAATGGTAAAAGGTTTTTCAAATTTTCCCAAGTAACATTTTATCTAGTGTAAACTTTTAGATGTTACAATAATCACTTGCAAATCCTAGAATAAAACTAAATTTCAATACACTTGGGTTCTACAACTGCACAGTTGTGTTTTCAGACAAGTCACTGATGGCAACACTTCAGAAATCAAATGCCCAGTACAAAAATGGCAAGTTAAAAAAAAACATTACCTCCAATAGTTAGCCAGTGGAAGGGTTTAAATTTCACTGACAAAGAAACTAACCAAACAGTTAGATTTCAACTTTTCCTCTTACATTTATAAGACTGCTCCACAGTTTGGTACATACAAGTTGGTTAGTTAATGAAGTTAAATAAACCATAATCACAGTAGAGGGAATGTTGCTTCAGAATGAACCAATATGAAAATATGGCTTTGTAAATTCAACTCTACACAAGAGTTGATGGCCAGTTCAAAAAATTGAAAGCTTTGACTGTGCTCTAAAGTCACTTCAATGTTTTTTCAACTCTTGACAGTTCACCATGAACAAGCAGGAAGTCTTCAGTCTTACACCAAATTGACTTCCAGTGTCTATTAGTCACTAGCGCAACGTTTGGAGTGCAGGGCATTCGACTAAACGAATTTACACGAACAACTCAATTCAGGCTCAGTGTCTGAGATGAGAAAAGCTACGTTCTCTCCTCCAAACTCAGACTGCAAACTCAGCCACCAGAAACAGGGTGCAGCAGACTTTACACTCCCTTTTTGCAGAAAAGTGACTTCTTTTCTTTTCCTCCCTTTATTTTCTTCTATAAAAACCAAATTTCAAGTGTCTAAACTGGGCAAGAATTTTTTTTTGGTCGGATGAAGGCCCACTCTTCAGAACAGTCCGACTCCTGCAGGCCTCTGAAGTAGAAGGGGGAAAAAGCTGAAACAGAATGTTCATCTGACAATGTTTTACATTAAGCATAACAAGCTGAGTAGTAAATGAATCTGGATTTTTTTGCTCAAAAGGCTGAGGCTGTCTTGCTCTGTTAAGAGAGTACTTGGCCATCCCACCATACATTCTTGCAGTGGGACTGTCAGGGAGGTCTTGACTGGGGAGTATTTTGTTTGTTTACCTATCAGGTGTAAACTTCCAGGCACTCAGTTCATTTTGGGCTTGTTCCAGTTTGTCTTTAGTCTGTTCCAGTTCAGTCTTCATTTTAAGGAAAAACAAGTTAATAGCAGGGTCAACCAAGGTGGATCGGAGTTGAGCAGCACTGGGCAGTTGAACTTGTTTGAGGTACTGGATCTGGTTCTGTTAGAAGCAAAAGTTATATGGTCACCAAAGAGTCATCATCTTAATGCACATACATCATCACTACGAATAAACAGGATGCTAATCTTTTATCTCTCCAATGCCATCTTATACAAACTTGTGTGCCTTTGACAAAGTTTTATTCACCCCTCCTGCTAAAATTATCGTTCCTTCTCTCTGTAGCAACAATCACTAGAGTCTTAATAAACTCAGTGTTTTGCAATAGTGGCCATGCTTTACCATTCAACAATTGAACATATCTTGGAAAACTGAAAGGTTGGGGGGAGTGCACGGAAGAGCAGCAGAGGTCCACGAAATTTATTAGTGTCACAAGCAGGTTTAGATTAACACCGCAATTAAAAATTACCTTCAAAATCCCCTAGTTGCTACACTCCGGTTCTTGTTCGGGTAAACAGAGGGAGAATTTAGCATGGCAAATGCACCTAACCACCACGTCTTTTGGACTGTGGGAGGAAGCCTGAGCACCCAGAGGAAACCCACGCAGACATGGGGAGAATGTGCAGACACCACACAGACAGTGACCCAAATCAGAAATTGAACCTAGGTCTCTGGTGCTGAGGTAGCCAAAGTGCTAATCTCTGTGCACCCATGGTACAGAGTTTCCTCAATGGGCTCCGATTTGTAAAGTACGATACATTTCACATTTTCCCACTGAACTATTGTAAGCCCACAAAATGTTTACCTTGGATCAAAGAACAAAGAACAACACAGCACGGGAAACAGGCCCTTCGGCCCAACGAGCCCGCACCGCCGTCCCACTGTCTCAGTGTCCTATTCATGATTTTAGTCTACGCCTAATGTGCCAGGATCAGGGAGGTCCAATTTAGGGACAATTTAGTACCCAATCAATCAGCCTAAAAGCACATCTTTGGGGATGTGGGAGGAAACCGGAGCACCCGGAGGAAACCCACGCAACCACGGGGAGAACGTGCAAACTCCCACAGACACAGGCCCAAATCCATGTGTCTGCACAGCAGAGATAGTCTCTGAGCTGTCATGTCAATAACTGAAACTAACATATTAGTAGTAGTTAAATGGCCGCAAAGGTCAAAAACATAAGACACAGTTAGAGATGCTCAAATAACATATATAGTTACTAGGAAGTCAGTTTTTTTTTTCCTATGGAGTGGTTTCAGATGAGCTAATGAACACAAAATAAATTTGAGGTAGTGTGTGATGACAGTTCTTGATTGGCTGGGAATAGTAAACCAGATAGCGAGACAGATTTTGTGGCATACACACACTATGCTTGCACATAACCAACTGATAAACATACTTCAGAATTAATCAACAGCACGGAGACGGGCTGTTCAGCCCAAACTGACCAAAATGCCCATCTAACGTAACCGCATTTGCCTGCATTTGGCCCAACGCCTCTAAACCTTTCCTATCCACGTATCTGTCCGACTGCCTTTTGAATGTTGTCAATGTCCCTGCCTCAACCACTTCCTCCAGCAGCTCATTCTACATACATACCAGCCTCCATGTAAAAAAAGTTGCTCCTCAGGTTCCCATTAATTCTTTCCCCTCTCAACTTAAACCTAAGGCCTCTAGTTCTTGATTCCTCAACCGTGGGAAGAAGACTGAGTGCATTCACCCTATCCATGCCACTCATGATATTACGCACCTCGATAAGATCACCCCTCAGTCTCCTATGCTCCAAAGAAAAAAAGTCCTAGCCTTGGCAATCTCTCCCTATAACTCAGTCCCTTGAGCCCTGGCAACATACTTGTAAATTTCCTCTGCATTCTTCTCCAGTTTTAACATCTTTCCTGTAGCAAGGCTATCAAAACTGAACACAATATTCCAGGTGCAGCTTCAAAGTCCTGTACAACTGCAATATAACTTGTCAACTCCTATGCTCAATGCCCTGACTGATATAGGCCAGCATCCCATTATTGATTCGTTTCCAAGTTTGGAAAGAGCAACTTGGTTCAGAGAGAAATGTTCATTTGACAGGACAGACTGGTTGCAGAGAACTAGCCCTTTGTGTAAAAAAAAATACTGCTGTATCCTATACTTGTGCCAATTGCTTCACAGTTAAAAACAACTGGCATGGTTAAGGAAAGCCAACTGTTGATTTCTGATTGGATTACAACAGTGTCAGTTGCTGTATGTTTAGCTTACGCATACACAAATGCCTATGAACACATGAAGCCAAATAAGATGTTAAATGTTATTTATTTTCACACAGCTTAATTTTCTTTCAACAGTTTGCAATTTTCTACAAAATATTATCTAACGATAGATTTAATGTATTAAACAAATGGAAATGGAATATTAAAAATACAATAAATAATTATGGGAACACAGCAAGAGCTTTGCTTGATCTTGAACTAATGCATAGTTTTATCTTGGATTCCACATAATAGACACTCACACAGCTTTAAGTCCAATTTTTATTTCACTTTAATTTTACAGCAGTAGAGGCAAGGTACATCCATATTTGCTCCTTCATTACAGTGGCCATCTTCCGAAACCATTTTCTTCTATGAGCATTCCTCCAAATAGATCTTTTCACTCACTACTCAGCAAAGTTGCATGTGTGGGTTTAATTTGGGTCAATTCCCAAGACAAAACAGTCTTCTTCTGTTTCAAAAATTGATGGTGTAACTGGAAGAAATCTCAATGCTGACTTCAAAAAAGAAAAAAAGTTTACACTTTGTTCTGCAGTATAATTCTGCTGCCAGTACAAATATTGCTAGCTATAGGTCAAAGTCTTACCTGAATTCAAAGCAATAATAGCTGGAATACTTAATGCCATTGGCACTCGAGCAGTTTGTTGCATTGTCCATGCCTATTTCTAAAGCACCGTGCACCAACCGTTGCTCCTAAACAATGTTTTATTAGCTCTGTACCCAACACAAAAAACCCCACAAACCTTTATTTCACCATTTAACTTATTGATATTACAATGCCAGATATCAAACAAAGTAGCTGTATGACAATGTAAAACAGCACATAATTCTGTGTTCTGATCAAAAATTACAGACCATACATATGACTTCAGTCTTTTAATATACATTACTTCCTGCTTGAAGTCAGTTAGACTCCCATTAGTGAGAGTCAAAAGCCATTTGCAGAACAATGGTTTGATAAATTGAGTAAAAAGTCTGACAACACCAGGTTTTAGTCCAACCTATTTATTTGATAATATACTCGCAAGCTTTCGAGGGGTTACCCTCTTCGTCAGGTGAATGGAGAGTTCTGGCCTCAGACAGAGCATATAAAGCACAGACAGTTTAGAGATTACTGATTAAAATGCGAATCCTTACACCTAACCTGCTGTTCAAGACCTGAAGTGGCTGATAATGTGAGTGGTAGGAGCACTGATCACAGTTTAAAGAGATGTGTATTGTCTCCAGACAGTACAGTAAGTGAGGTTTTGCAAACCCAGGCAAGTCACGGGGGTTACAGATAGTGCGACATGAACCCAAGATCCCTGTTGAGACCGTCCTCATGTGTGCGGAACTTGGCTATCAGTCTCTGCTCAGCGACTCTGCGCTGTCGTGTGTTGTGAAGGCCGCCTGACGACCTGACGAAGAGGGTAACCCCTCGAAAGCTTGCGAGTATATTATCAAATAAATAGGTTGGACTAAAACCTGGTGTTGTCAGACTTTTTACTGTGTTTACGCCAGTCCAACGCCAGCATACCCACATCATTGATAAATTGAGCCAGCAATGAACAAGTAAACTTGTTACCCAAAACATTTTTCTAACTTGTGGGTAGTGAGACTTAAAATTTCAGAGGCAGTACCTTACACCTTCAATTAAAATGCAATAGGATAGTACTACACTCAAGGAACAAACAACATGGCATGACAGTTCAATTTCTAGCAAGTCATATTTTCACAATCCTACTGTATCAAAACATCTATACTAAAAACGAGAAAGTACATTGTAGAGGAAAACAAAAGCAAAAAGACAGTATTCCCAAAATAGGAATTAGTTCACAAATCTCAGAATCATTCAGGCCACCTGGCCCACAGAGTCTGCACTGATTCTGACAGATCTTAACCAAGTGCTACCCTCTGCCCAATCCCTGTAACATCATACTAATGGGCAACTCAGCATGGCCAATCCACCTACAGGGAGAACAGGATAATTGAAATTGATCCAATTACTCCAAAAGCCTGGCACTGACTCGATATGTTCAGTGCTGCAATACTTCCATTAGAAATGGATGACAAATTTGGCATCTGAACAGTATACCATCAGTGTAACACAAAGCCATACCTAGCAGGCACTTAGCAGCACATTGCTGCTGTTGTGTTCAAAGTGTGCCAAGATATGGTCTGCACTTTTTTTTTTACAAGGGGTATGTGAAATGCATTCAACTATATTGTATACTGTGATACGATATAATTTGCCAAATGTCAAGGAGGCAAAAACAGGACACAAGGAGAACAGAAGATTAATGAAGGTGCATCTCCAGCTAGTGATTGCTGGACAATAACTGTATTTACAGTATTAACTACCATTTTTATTACAGGAGAATATTGGAAGGTGCACCTTGTACAGTCCCTTAAGTCACGCTGACTTCAATTTCAATGAACACAATCAGCACACAATTATGTGAGATGCTATCCAGTATGCATTGGCTAAAAAACAAATCATGCAGCTTATAAACAGCAGGATCAGATAGATGTACAATTTATTCCATACATTTTCACTGAACCAACAAGAGATGTAGCTCACTGTTGGGTGACAAAGTGAACCACGCACTCTGCTTCTCTCTAGGAATGCTCGTTTTCAAATAGTGTATTGCATTACTTATTTGCAGATGAGAGAGAACAGTCTAGCAACCCAATAACAGAAATTTTATCAGGTCAGTATTCTCCCATTATACCAATGGATTCTAAGAACTATACTCACTCTTGATATTGAAATTGTGCTGCAATAGATCACAAGCAGCAACTGCAAGAGTCTAAAAATAGTTCATACGCAACTGGATGAATCTCTCTATTCTGTAGGCTTGGAAGACAAGTCAAAGACTGACTTCAAATTTGTCCTTTCCTCAATACATGATTATTCATTTTAATACCCAGAAGGGGTTTAGCTAAGGTAAACAACATAACCTACATTTGCTAATCAAACTCAGTTTAAAATGAATGGCCAACAGAAAAATCTACCTCAAATTTTAAGAGTTCTTAAGCAGTATGTGAAAATTCCACAAAGTCAGATGATTAGTAATTTCGTTTGTCACGATCAGCATCAACAGGAATGAAATGTATAACCAATTAATCTGAAGCATTCCAAATTGCTTAAAGTAGGTTCATTAGTGTTAACCTTCAATAAGCAGATAACAAAATTGTTGGAAATACAAATTGCAATGTTAGTAGGGTACATTCAGATGAAATTATATAAAGTGCAAGCACTTTAGAATGAAAAGTGAAATGTAAACTAAATTAAAGAATACAATTTTAAAGGGTGATGCCTGAGCAGAGAAATCTATTTGTGTTTACAAATCTGTAAAGGCAGTACACATTAGGAAGTTTGTAAAATTTGGGTGTAGTTGATAGTCAAGAAGAGTTGTAAACTGCATGAAATTAACCTGGACAGGTGGCAGAAAAGCAGACTTCAATTGTGTGAAGTAATGCATTTAGGAAGAACTAACAAGGGAAGAGTATACAAAATAAGTGATAGGATTCCGAGAAGCAGAGAGGAGTACACGTCCATAGATCCATCCTCGAAAGTGAGGGGTAGCATATAGAAACTTTTTTTCAAGCTGCATAGAAAATAAGAGCAGGAAACTCGTAGAACTGAACAAAGCAATAGTGAGACCACAGAAAGAATACTGCATGCAGTTCTGGCTACTGCATCGTACAAGAATGATGTGATCATACTAACGGGTACAAAGGAGAATGTTGTTGGGAATTTTGTTCTGTGAAAAACATTAAATAGGCTGAGCTCGTTTCCTTTGCTACAGAAGCAGTTGAGGACAGATTTAAATTAAGTCATAAAAATGAGGGGCTTAGATAGAGTGACTAGAAGGATCCATTTCTCTTACTGGAGGGCTAATAACAAAAGGGGCACAGATTTAAAATATGGTGCGTGTTGTGGAGAATTTTTTCCATCAGTCTGGAATTTACCGCCAGAAAGGAAGAAACCTTAACTGTAATAAAAAGGACACCTTACAAGTGCTGAAACCTACAAGGATACAGACCAAGGGTTGGAAAGAGTGATTAACTTTTTGATCAGCTCTGACCTTATAATGGGCCAAAAGGCCACCTCGAATGCCATAATTTTTTTATGCATCCAAGTTGATATGATTGTCTTAAAAATACACAGAATCAGTGGCTTTAAAGGAGGTACAGAGTGCTCAAAGTTAAACTTTTATAAACCACTACTTTGGTCTCAGTTGCGAGTATTTTAGGATGGACGTTAAAGCCTTGGAGGCTTCAGAGACGATTTCACTTAATGGCATCAGGGATGAGGGACTTCAATTTTGTCGAGAATAGAGAAGCTGCAATAGTTTTCTGTTTTAAAGGAAAACGGAGACAAGACTTAACAGATGTTCAAAAACATGAGATGTTATAACAAGGTAGATGAAAGACCGGAAAATACAGATTAAACATTGGTGGTTAAAAAAATTCAGAGGTGGTGAGAATTTTTCTTCTCCAAACATAGCAAGTTGTGATGATCTGCAGCGTACTGCCTGAAAAGGATGGTGGAAGTAGATTTTTAAAAGGGAATTGGAGTCATCAAAAGAAGAAATTTGCAGGTTGGGGAAAGAGGATTGGTGGAAAGTTCTTTCAAATGACCAGCGCAAGTACAATAGGCCAAATAGTCTCGATCTATACTGTATGATGGCTGGATAATAACACTGGCTACAGAAATCTAACACTCTGAATTTACTGAAAGTTATATAAAGCAAGGCTTACACAAGTTGTATTGATATATTTGAAATTGGCCAACTGATAGGGGTGAGTGGTAGTTGCTGCTGTTGATCACTTTTTGAAAAAGAGTTATTTAACTAATTTGTCAATGAAATCAGGATTTTTGGGATGATCTTAAAATATTTGCCGGCAGTATTCAAATTTCCACAACAGTCCCTCACCATCCTAGCTCTGAACTTGAGTTGTTATTTATTTATTCTTAGGATGTGTGGTTTGGGAGGTGCTGCTGAAGTGCAACTTAGGGAGTTGCTGCTGGTGCTGCCACTATGGTGAAGGGGGTGAATTTTTATGGTCATGGATATGTTGCCACCAAATAAGGTGCCTTGCTTGGTATGGTGTTGAGCAGTTAGGTAGACAGTATTCAGAACTTGTGCCATATAGGTGGTAGGCAGGCTTTGGGAGTCAGGTGTATAACTTGCTGCAGAATTCACTGTTGCTATTCTTGTAGCCACAGTATTTATATTGGTGGTCCAGTTAAGCTTCTGGTCAATGATAATCCCCAGAATGGTGATGTTGGGGATATAACAATGGTAATGACATTAAAATCCATTTGATATTCAGTTTTCCTCACATCGTCCCTCTTGTCCTATCCAAGTTGTTAGTATTCATAAGGTTTGCTCCCTTGAACCTATTCCTACTAAATCTTTGCTCCCTGGTTCACACGCTAACTGATGCTTAACAATTCTCTCTCCACCGTCAAATCTATAATCCCTTTCCTCCTCAGTTCTTGCAATCAACCACACAAGTTTCCTTTGTCTCTCTAAATTCCAATGGTCTGTTGCGTCCCAAATCCATTCCCATTTTTCTCCATCAACTCCATGACCGAATCCCTTCAATTAGATTTTTGACCCTGCCACAGTATCAGAACAACTCAGTCACAATCAACTATCCCTTCTCATCCTGCCTGTAGCCCTCAACACAGCTCATCACACCAGCCTGCTCCAACATATCTCCAATCTGACTAGGATGTAATTTGCCTTGTTTCACTTCCACTCCTATCCATCCAGTTGCAGTTAGAGCATCACTTCTAACCTTGCTCACTTCTGGAGTCCCCAAGAATCTATTCTTGGCCCTCTTCTATTTCTCACTGACATGCTACCCCTTGACAACATTATCCAAAAGCATGTCAAGTTCCACATATACAATGATAACTTAGCATTGCTTTCAACCCCTCCACCATCTCTAATGTATCAGATTGCTTGTCAAACACCCGGTACTCCATGAGCTCAGTTGGCTGGACGGTGGGTTAATAATGCAGAGCAAAGCCGACAACATGGTTTCAATTCCTATACCAGCTGAGGTTATTCATTAAGGCCTGTCTTCTCAACCTTGCCCCTCGCCTGAGGTGTGGTGACCCTTGGGTTAAATCACACCAGTCAGCTCTCCCCTCAAAAAGCCTATGGTAATCTGGGACTATGGCGACTTTACCTTTAACTCCATTATCAAGCATTAGCTAAACTACTGGAAGAACTGAAAGCACTGTCTTTGGTACCCATCATAAAATCTGTCAATCCTACCCACTAATTCTATACCTGTGTCTGGCATTCATCTGAGGCTCAATGAGACTGTTTACATTCTTGTTTTCTTCAGAGAGGATCTCCCAATAACATGTTAGTTCCATCTCCATAACACTGCTCAACATCACCCCATCACATCTTAGTTCAAATGCTGCAGAGAACCTCATTCCTTTGTTACCTTCTGACTTGCCTACTTCAATGCATTCCTGACCGGTCTCAAAGTTCTACTCAAAGTCAACTTAAAACTCATCCAAAGTTTCACAGTCTGGGCCTAAACTTGCATCAAGTCCTGTTCATCCACCTTGATAACCTGTATTGATGCTCATTCTGGTTTTCAAAGCTCACCATCACCTTGTCTTTTCCTATCCTTTGCAGCCTTAAAACTGTCTGAATTAGCTGCCCTCCCCAAAATCAGACTTCAAATTATTCAAATTTTAATTGCTCTACCACTGGCAGCCATGCCTTCAGCTGCCAAGGCAAACATATTTCGATATTTTGCTATCTTTTTTAACCTAAAAATCTACTTCTTGGTCATCTGACCTAACTACTTCAGCATCAAATTTTATTTGCTATTGCTTGAGAGAAGTATCTTGGCACATTACAAATATTAACACATACCAGCAGTTACTGAGCGACCAGAATAGTGCACAATATTTACCCCTTCTGTCATGTGAAGAGCACAAAGGATTTAGATGGAGATGATCACTGATTTTAAAAAGAAAATTGGATGCACACTTGAGAAAAACAAGCTTGCAGGTTAACAGGATAGAGCAGGGAAACAGGACTGACCAGATGGGCTTGTTATGCCAAATAGCTTCTGTATCACAATGACTTTTATTGTTCTTACATGGGATGTGAGTTTCATTAGCAATTGTAGCCCATTCCTAATTACTCTGGCGGACGTGAAGTCTTCTTAAACTGCTGCAGTCTATTTGGTGTGGATGCTTGTAAGAAAAAGGAGTGTGTGCTGCCCTCATCTTTGCAGGTTTGACACAGTCACAGTCTATCTTGTACATGGCACACACTGTTGCTAAGATCCATTGGTCGTAGAGGGGGTAAATACTTAAGGTGATGGATGGTGTGCAAATTGCTTTTTCATAGTTGGTATTGAGCTTGTGTGTTATTGGAGCTGCTCTCACCCAGGCAATTACATTTCTGATTCATATATTGTAGATGGAGGACGTGTTGAATCAGGAGATTAATTACTCACTGCAGAATCCATAGTCTCTGACCGGAGCCACCATAGGACCTAGAACACTACAGCACAAACAGGCCCTTCGGCCCACAAGTTGCGCAGATCATATCCGTACCTACCACGCAATAGAACTATGTAAAACTCCCAATTCCATTAAGTCCCATGTACTCATCCAAAAGTCTTTCAAAAAGACCCCAGCGAGTTTGCCTCCACCACCACCGACGGCAGCCGATTCCACTCACTCACTACCCTCAGTGAAAAACTTACCCGACATCTCCTCTGTACCTGCTCCCCAGCACCTTAAACTTGTGTCCTCTCGTAGCGACCATTTCAGCCCTGGGAAATAGCCTCTGAGAATCTACCCAATCTATCCCTCTCAACATTTTATAAACCTCTATCAGGTCGCCTCTCAACCGTCGTCTCTCCAGGGAAAAGAGACCTAGCTCCCTCAACCTATCTTCATAAGGCATGCCTCCCAATCCAGGCAACATCCTTGTAAATCTCCTCTGCACCCTCTCAATAGCTTCCACATCCTTCCTGTAGTGAGGCGACCAGAACTGCGCACAGTACTCGAAGTGGGAACTGACAAGGGTCTTAAAGTTGCAGCATTACCTCCCGACTCCTAAGCTCAATCCCTCGATTAATGAAGGCCAGTACATCATACACCTTTCTGACCACATCCTCCACCTGCGAGGTTGATTTAACAGTCCTATGGACCCGGACCCCAAGGTCCTTCTGCTCCTCAACACTGCTAAGACTCCTACCCTTGATATTGTACTCCTTCATCCCATTGGACCTGCCAAAATGGACCACTACACATTTATCTGCGTTGAAGTCCATCCGCCACTTCTCTGCCCAGTCTTGCATCTTATCTATGTCACGCTGCAACTTCTGACATCCCTCCAGACTATCCACAACACCACCAATCTTTGTGTCGTCAGTGAACTTACTAACCCATCCCGCCACTTCCTCATCCAGGTCATTTATGACAATGACCAACAGCAAGGGTCCTAGAACAGATCACTAGGGCACTCCACTGGTGACCGACCTCCATGCAGAAAATGACCCATCCACAACCACTCTCTGCCTTCTGCCGGCAAACCAGTTCTGGATCCACAAGGCCAAAGCCCCTTGGATCCCATGCCCTCTCACCTTCTCAAGTCTTGCATGGGGGACCTTATCAAATGCCTTGCTGAAGTTCATGTAAACCACATCCACTGCTCTTCCTTCGTCAACGTGTTCAGTCACATTTTCAAAGAACTCAACTAGGCTCGTAAGGCACGACCTGCCCTTGACAAAGCCGTGCTGACTATTTCTGATTATACTAAACTTCTCTAAATGCTCATAAATCCTGTCCCTCAGAATCATATTTAAATTACTAGTTCATTTAAGTTTCTGGTCACTGATAACCCACAAGATATTAATAAGTCTACGACTTCAAGCCATGAGAACAAGAATATATACATTTAAAATATGTACTGGTATATTAGAACTATGCTTTTAAGAGAGGTGGTGTTGCATGAATATGCCATTGAGTAGGTCAAATGTAATTTGATTTCCTTTTGAGTCTGTACTTTCAGCACAGGAGGGCATGCCTCTTAGATAGAAAGAAATTGAGCTGTTAGAAGATAATCTGAGAATGAGAGTTTGGGAGGAGCAAATAAAACTACAACAGCCCATGGACATGGCTTCACAATGATAGCCCAAGATTAATCTTACCTAAGAAAGATAAGCAGAGGGTGGTGAGGGATTGGAATGCCCTGCCTGCTGCAGTTGTAAATGCGCCTAGTTTGGGGGCGTTTAAGAGATCCGTGGATAGGTTTATGGATGGAAAGCGATTGGTTTAGGTTAGAGGGTCATTGTTTTTTTAACTGGTCGGCGCAACATCGTGGGCCGAAGGGCCTGTTCTGCGCTGTAATGTTCTACGTTCTAAGTATGCCACATCAAACACTGAACAGTTTCCAGAATAAAACAAAATTAGAAATTTCCTTAAAAAAATTCAGCGTCTCATACAAATAAACTTCAAAGCTGAACCTGGTAGAAGACATTGCTGACAGACACATGAATGTGAATAAAAGTATAAAATTAGGTGAAAGACAAACATTCAAGTTCAGATGGGTTACAAAACAAATGGTCTACCTTTAAATAGGTCAATTTTCAAAACAAGGCCTGGATGAAAGGAAAGATCACTTGCAAGAGTTCCCCAGCATCAGCTAAATTCTTGGGGCAAGACAAGTTTAGCTTTTGGTTAGTAAAGTATTTGTTCCACGTCTATGTCCAAGGGAACAAGATAGAAGAGACGTAAAAATCTCAAATTGTTTACTGCATCTGAAAATTTATCAGCAGCTATTCAGCCAAGGTGTGTTTATCCAGCAATGTTCAGATACTTCATTAGCAGCACTGCACAAGACAAAGCAAAACAATTCTTGCAAATTCTTTAGGTGTAAATTCGAAATTATTCTCCCAATTAGGAAAAAAACCAACAGCAAGCTGTAGGAGCTGAATGACTATTCCAATTCCTATGAGTGGTAATCAAAGTAAGGCCACTGACCAGAACTTAGAAAATTGATCAAAATGATCGCAAGCTAGTGGCTTTTTAAAAGTTGTAACAAAAATGTTTCTGAAATGGAGTCATGAAAGAGAAACATTACAGTTCCCTTTATTGGTTGTTAGTTCCCTTTCACAATTACAGAACAAGAACACAATAAATGATTATGCTTCATACATTCACATCAATGTGCAATAATAAATGTAAAAAGGTCCAGTGCAACATAAAATACTTACAGTACACTCCTGCATTTCCTGTTCCTTAGTGGCTAGCCTCATAACAAGAATGTTCTCCCTCCGAGCAGACTCATGTTGTTGTTGTTTCAGCTTCTCTTCAGATTCTCTTAATCCACTCACATCATTTGCTGTCATAACATGGAAGTATAAAAAGAACACATCAATAAATCTTTGTTTGGGAAATAGTTTTCCCTTGTTTAAGAAGAGTAGCAAGAATAATCTGGGTAATTACAGGCCTGTGAGCCTTACATCAGTGGTAGGGAAATTATTGGAGAGGACTCTTTGAGACAGGATTTATTTCCACTTAGAAATAAGTAGACATATTAGTGACAGGCAACATGGTTTTAAGGGGAGGTCGTGTCTCATAACTTAATCCGAGTTTTTCAAGCAAGTGACGAAGATGCTTGATGAGGGTAGGGCACCGGATGTTGTCTACATGGACTTCAGTAAGGCCTTTTATCATGCAACTTCACCTCCTGCACCAGTCTGCCATGAGGGACCTTGTCAGAGGTGAGCTGGCTACGTGGATACAAAACTGGTTCGGTCAAAGAAGACAGAGGGTAGCAGTGTAAGGGTGTGTTTCTGAATGGAGGGCAGTGACGAGTGGCATCCCTCAGGGATCAGTGCTGGGACTTTTGCTGTTTGTAATATAAATGATTTGATTAGTAAGTTTGCGGCCGATACAAAGGTTGGTGGATTTGTGGATAGCGATGAGGACCAGAGAATACAGCAGAATATAGATCTTGGGCGGAGAGATGACGGACGGGGTTTAATACGGACAAATATGAGGTAATACATTTTGGAAGGTCTAATACAAATAGGAAATATACAGTAAATGGCAGAACCCTTAACATTATTGACAGGCAAAATGACTTGGGTATACAGGCACACAGGTCACTAGAAGTGGCAATGCAGGTGGAGAAGGTAATCAAGGAGGCAAACAGCATGCTTGCTTGCATCAGCCGGGGAACAGAGTTTAAAAATTGGCAAGTCACTTTGCAGCTTTATAAAGCATTAGTTAGGCCGCACTTCGAATAGTGTTTAATTCTGGTTGCCACAATACCAGAAGAACGTGAAGCCTTTGAACAAAGTACAGAAAAGATTTACCAGGATGTTGCCCAGTATGGAGGGCATCAGCTATGAGGAGAGGTTGCAGAAACTTGGTTTGTTCTTTTTGGAACGACGAAGGTAGAGGGGTGACCAGATAGAAGTCTAGAAGGTTATGAGAGGCATGGACAGAGTGGATAGTCAGAAGCTTTTTCCCCAGGGTGGAAGTATCAATTACTAGGGGGCACAGGTTTAAAAGGAGATGTACGAGGCAAGGTTTTTTTTTTACACAGAGGGTGGTGGATGCCTGGAAACCGTTGCTGGGGGAGGTAGTGGAAGCAGATACAATACTGACTTTTAAGGGGGCGTCTTGACAAATACATGAATAGGAAGGGAACAGAGGGATATGATCCACAGAGGGTAGGGGGTTTTAGTTAAAAATCAGGTAGCATGGTCAGTGCAGGCTTGGAGGGCCGAAGGGTCTGTTCCTGCACTGTAATTTTCTTTGTTCTTTCTACAGAGTATTTCCAATTATGATTTGTCTAAAAGCGACCATGCCAAAATTAGGTTTTGATTGTCAAAACAGTATCAACACAGGCATGAAATTTTCATTACTCCCTTCAGTCAAGATATTAAAGTGGCATTAATCAATATTGGGGCCCGGGTTCATAGGGCCCTCAAATCAGCTTCGCAGATAGAGGATGTGGTTAAGAAGGCATATGGTGTACTGGCCTTCATCAATCGAGGAATTGAGTTTAGGAGTCGGGAGATAATACTGCAGCTCTGCAAGACCCTGGTCAGACCCCATTTGGAGTACTGTGCTCAGTTCTGGTCGCCTCATTACAAGAAGGATGTGAAAGCCATTGAAAGGTTAAATCTCCTCTGCACAAGGATGTTACCTGGATTGGGTGGCATGCCTTATGAGGATAGGTTGAGAGAGCTCGGTCTTTTCTCCTTGGAGAGATAAAGGATGAGAGGGGATACGATAGAGGTGTAGAAGGTGTTGAGAGGTATTGATTGGGTGGATTCTCAGAGGCTTTCTCCCAGGGCTGAAATGGCCGCCACAAGAGGACACAGGTTTAAGGTATTGGGGAGTAGGTACAGAGGAGATGTCAGGGGTACGTTTTTCACTGAGGGTGGAATCGGCCTCTGTTGGTGGTGGTGAACGCAAATTCGATAGGGTCTTTTAAGAGACTTCTGGATGAGTACATGGGACTTAGTAAGATAGAGGGTTATAGGTAAACGTAGTAGGGAGAGATGTGATTGGTGCAACTTGTGGGCCAAAGGGCCTGTTTGTGCGTAGTTTTTTTCCTATGATTCTATATGTCTGGCTTGTTCTGAGTTTGGATTTGAAGTCAGTTTCTGAAAGCAGCATCTCCAGTTTAGATTTATTTTATCATAAAAGTCATGCGTACACCAATTTTCATGCAGCTTTTATGATTTAAAAATCCAAGGCATAGATTTAATTCACATTATTCAATGTCAATACAATTCAATGTATGGTTGTGGCAAGGAAAATAAGAGGTTCATTTTGGGTTGAAGAATGAAAATGACTAAACGTAACAATCAAATTCAGCCTCAATACTAACAAAGGTGATCGTATGGAGAAATGATAATTGCTCATCCTCAAATTCACCTCTTACTGCTAATGCAAAAACAACTGAAAAATATAAAACTATAGCAAAATGGAACGTGGAGATTAGAACTTTCACCAAATGTGGCCTAATCTTCATATTATGATCCTTCATTAAAACTGAAGAGTTCGCTCTTTCTCCACAGACTGTCAGACTTTTCTGTTTTTATTTAACATAACTTCACTGCTTTTGAATTCTTTTTCTCTAGGAATAAACATTTTGTTTCCATTTTCATGGTTTAGTTAACTTGATTGGTTGGTACTTTTAATGATTTGTGAATCTGAATTCTAGATCCCTTTGCTCTGCCATCCAAGTATGTTTATATTTTCCAAGGAATAAGTGGGCTTTATCCCTGCCAAATGCATCACCATATATTTGGCACTTCAGGGATAGTGATCATATGATTCATATCATATGTATGATTTAGATCATTTATATCTATAATGAAGGGGTAAGTTTTTCACTCAGAGGGTGGTGAGTGAATGGAATCGGCTGCCATCAGTGGTGGTGGAGGCAAACTCGCTGGGGTCTTTTAAAAGACTTCTGGATGTGTATATGGCGTTTTATGGGATTGGGGGTTATAGATAGGTGTTGATGTGATCGGCGCAACTCGTGGGCCGAAGGGCCTGTTTGTGCTGTAGTGTTCTATGCTCTAAAGCATTTAATTAAGGAAGGGATAATTTCAGTGAATTGAGGGGAGATCTGGCTCATGAAAATTGGAATCAAAGACTCGCAGCAGAAATCTAATTGAACAACATGTAGACTTTAGGGTTTGGGGACACTCAGTGCATTCCCAAACAAGGGGGCAAATGATTGAGATTAACTCTAATGCAAGGAAGAAGCAGACTGAATAAAAAGGTAGAGAAGTCAGAAAGGAAATTAAAAAGGACAAAAAGAGAGTAAGACATAAATTGGTAACTAAATGTATTTTTAAAAAAAACACCAAGGTTTGCTGCAGGCATATTAACAGCAAAATGTTTATGATTGAGGAGCAGAGGCATGGCTGAAGTACAAGCAACCACTTATCAAAATACAGGATTTGGCCAAAAATGCTAAATGACAAGATTGCAGGGGGCACTTTGAGATAAAATATATATTAAGAGATGGTAAAGGCTGGCAGTCCAAATGGGACGCAGCCCCATAAAGTAGAAATTGCAAATTGCCACTATTGTTTAATCCTCATCAGATACAGATGCCAAAAGGATGAGGATTGCAAATGTGATAACCTTGTTCAAAATAGGGGAGAAAGATAAATCTGGCAATTATGGGGAAATTAGCTTAACGTTGGTAGCTGGGAGGCTTTTATCAATGTGGACTATTAAAGGACAGTCAGTTTTGATGACAAACTGTATTTGGTTGAGCTTTAAAACGTGGTAAAGAGGGTGAACGAGTGCAGTGCATTTGATACTGTGCACTTTCAAGAGTACAACATACTAGATTTGTTATTAAAGTTGAAGCTCATGGGATAAATGAGGCAGCAGCAAGGATAAAAACGGCTAAGCGACTTAAAAATGTAGATTTCCAAAGAATGCTCTTTTCAGACTGGGGCAGTGTCTCCAAGGTTCAGTTGTTTTTGGTATATAAATCACAAAAGGCACAATTTCGAAATTTGCAGCTGATATGGAAACTGGAAATAAGTGGGAAAAATAATATAGAATCATAGAATCCTACAGTGCAGAAAGAGGCCCTTCAGCCCATCGAATCAGCACTGACCACAATCCCACCCAGGCCCCACTCCTATATCCCTACATACTTTATCTGCTAATCCTTCTAACCTAAGCATCCTAGCACACTAAGAGACAATTTTAATACGGCCAATCAACGTAACCCGCACATCTTTGGAGTGTGGGAGGAAACCGGAGCACCCGGAGGAAACCCACACGGACACGAGGAGAATGTGCAAACTCCACACAGACAGTGATCTGAGCCGGGAATCGAACCCAGGTCCCTGGGGCTATGAAGCAACAGTGCTAACCACTGCGCTACCATGCCGCCCAATATACTTCAAGAGAACAGACGGGTGGATGGAATGGGCAGACGTATGATATTTGATGTAGAAATACACAAGGTAAGAGTGAGATAATACATACTAAATTCTAGAATTTTAAAGGACATGCAAAACAAGAAGACCTGGGGGTGTTTTTGCACAAATCATTTAAGGTGGCAAGAGGTTGCAAACATATGAATTTGGAGCAGACATAGGTCACTCAGCCCTTTGAGTCTGCTCTGACATTAAAGACTATGGTGGATCTGATTGTAACCTCAACTCTATATTCCCATCTAATCTTGATAACCCATCAAGAATCTATCCACCTCTGCCTTAAAAATATTTAACAATTCTGCAACCATCACCTTTTGAAGAAGAGTGTTTAGAAGCCTCCAAACCCGCAAAAAAAAATTCTCAGTCTTAAATGGGTGACCCCTTATTTTTAAGCAATAATCCTAGTTCTAGATTCTCTCAAGAGGAAACATCCTTTCCACATCCACCCTGTCAAGACCCCTCAGGATCTTTTATGCTTCAGTCAAGTCACCTCCTGAAACATACAAGATTTTGAGATTGACAAAGCAGTGAACTGATCTTGGGCTTTAAAAACAGAAAAACTGTCAACAAAAGCAAGGAAGTTGGCAAAACCTATATGAAACAATAGTTCATTCCCAGCTGGAGAGTTGTTTCCAATTCTGGACAGTATGCTTTGGGAGGGATACAAAAGCTATGATGAAGATACCGAAGAGAATTACCAGAATCATTCCAGGAAGGAATTCTTAGTTATTTGGCTAGAATGGAGAAGCTTGGGTTGCTTGCCTTGTTGCAGATAAGGTTAAGAGGAGATTGAGAGAAGTGTTTAAAGTTCCTATTTTTACATACGACAAACAGGCTGGGCGTGTGGTTGTTGATTGGAAGTGCATAGCATGCAATGCCTGACTCTAAACGTAATTTGTAGGTGAATAAAAATAGGCTCCAATATTGTTTCCTTCACCGTCTGGCTGAGTTTTTAGTTAATGTCCCACCACCTGAATAAAATTAACCCCCCCCCAATGGATATACGAGGGGTCAAATGGCCTCCTGAGAGAATTCATGATTCCATTATGGGATTTACACATCTGGTTGGAAAAATTTTTAAATCAAAAAAGTGCTTTTGAAAACGAGGTGAAATGCTGTTGTGTTGGCAAGCTCCAGAGGACTCTCCACAAGGACATATGGTCAAGATTTGAGGAGGCAGTGATAGTGATAGCGGTCACTGGACTAGTAATTCAGATATTCAAGGTAATGCTCTGGGGACCCAGGTTCAAATTCCACCATAGCAGATGGTGAAATTTGAATTCAATAAAAATCTGGAATTAGAAGTGTAATGACCACAAAACCATTGTCAATCGTCATAAAAACCCATCTGGTTTACTAATGTCCTTTAGGGAAGGAAAGCTGCCCTCAAATACATTCAAGGAGGAAATGGGTAGATTTCTACATTGTATCTATCAGTGGATATGGGGAGAGCACGGGAGTAATGGCATTGAGGCAGCAAATCAGCCATGATCATACTGAACAGTAGAGCAGGATCGAATGACCTACTCCTTTTCTATGTTTCTATATTTTTCTTGCCCATTTACCAACAACTGGATTATCTGAAAGCTCAAGCTACAAGTTTTCTAACATGCTATTGTGTTGCTATGCTGACTTCCTGACAACAAAAAAAACTACATCCAACAGGTTTTGCAGCTGACTTGACGAAATGGAAAAGACTACTCAAAGTATACAAGTGCCACTTAATCAAGAACCAAAACCCCAGAATTCATCTTCATTGCACAAGTAAAACAAATCTCCAAGTTTAGGCAACTGGTGACACGACCCAATTACCAATCTTCTGTAACTATTTTGATTTAAACAGATATTTTTGTTGTTAGTTACAAGCAAAGTAAATTAACTTACAGCTCAGCTCTGAACACTTGGTCTCTAACGCATGCACATAGACTTCTTGCTGTTTCCATCTAAAGGAAGGAAGGGAACCACATGTTAAGATACTTAACCATTTCCTTGGCAAACGCAAGTAAAAACCAAAGTAGTTACATTAGCACATACAATCCAATTTGAACATGGGAACAGAAGCAATGTCATTCACCCTCTTGAGCTTCTTACACCATCTAAGTAAATATGGTGGATATGCAATTTAATTTACAAAATTTGATTGTGAATTTTGTGTAATGAAAATCAACCAATCTCAGATTTTAAATTTCAAATTGACCTTGTGTCAACAGTCTTTGGGGGAAGAGCCCAAAATTTCCACTGTTAATTGTGCTCCTGACATTGATAAGCAAAAAAGTTACAATCAAGTATCGATCAACGAATAGCATGAGAAAGAGAGGGACATATCTGCACAGAAAGGAGGATAATATTTTCACAAGCAGCAGAAACAAGGGATAAATAGGCCTTTACCAGGTTGGCAAGTTGCAACAAATGGAGCACCACAGGGATCAGTGCTGGGGCTTCAACTATTTTTAATCTACATCAGCAATTTGGACAAGGGGACTAAATGTTTGGTTGCTGGTGATTGTAACCAGAATAGGTAGGAAAACAAGTTATCACGATGTGGTAGAGTGTCTACCGAGAGATATGGACAGGTTAAATGAGTAGCCAGAAATTTGGCAGAGGATATATGATGTGAGAAAATACAAACTTGCCCACTTTGGCTGCAAGAATAGAAGAGCTGTATATTACTGAAATGGATAGAGATTGCAGAACACAGTGGTAGGGAATCCAGATGTCCATGAATGACAATATATTAGTATACAGGCACAGCATGTGATGAGGAAGGCATCTGGAATGTTGGCATTTATTGCAAGAGGAATGGAATATAAAAGTAGTGAAGTTTTACTGCAGCTGTACAATGCTTTGAGAGGTTGAATCTGGAATACCATGTACAGTTTTGGTTTCCTTCGGAAAGAAATGGTACAATTGCGTCATCAGTTGAGAAATTTTACTTGACTCATTCCTGGCATGAGGGGCATATCTTATAAAAGAAAATTGAAAGGCCTATACTCTTTGGAGTTTAGAAGACTGAAAGATGATCTTATTGAACCATAAAATCCTATGGGGATGTAATATGGTAGATACCAGAGGACACAGTTTAAGAAGAAATTCAAGTTGGAGGTGAGCAGAATTTTTTTCTCTTAAAAAAAAAGGATTATTAGAATGTGAAATTGAGGTTGCATTTATTCAAGAAGTGTCGGACAGATTTGTAATAGACAAAGGAGCACAGGGTTGTCCGCTCGTGTTCTAGTTTTTCCCACTAATGGAAACACCCTCTCCATGTCCACACTATCTTGGCCTCTTAGTATTCTGTAAGTTTCAATTAGATCTCCCTTCATCCTTCTGAAGTCCATTGAGTACAGGCCCAGACTCCTCCACACTACTCATATGACAGCAAAGTTGAGTTGAGATACAAATCAGGTCAGTGATGATCTTAATGGTTGGTGGAGCAGATTCAAAGGGCTGAATGGTCTACACTTGCTCCCAAGTCCTATGTTACTATAAACCACAGAAATGCAAGAACTATTGTGTTATTGAATTGTGATATGGGATTTTAGTATGACAGTCAACATAAAAAGAAACCCAATTATCTTTTACTGACACATAACTATTTTCCTATCTGGAGAAGGTCAATTGGGTCCGATTAGGGGCATAGAATGAAGGATGAGACAAAGCTAGAATGCATAATGTACACATTGTATTAGCATTTACTGAGGAGGAATCTGACAACAGATCATATTTCCTAGATATGTGAGAAACATGTCAGAGAACTGGAGTGTCGCAAATGTGACATCCATATTTGGTGTGGGAACAGTGCTAGCAACCAGAGGTCAGTTAGTTTATCAATAGCGGATGGGGTTTTAGAAATGATCAAAGGGAAAGAGAGATAATCAGAGATTGGAAGAATTTTAAGTTAAATACTGACAGCAGGATTTGTAAAAGTCAGATCTTGCTTGACTAATCCAACTGAATTTTGATCAAATAACTAGGGAAATTGATGAATGTACACAGATTTTAAGAAAGCATTTGACAAAGAACCGCATAAAAGGCTGGCAAACAAAACTGAGGCCCATGCAACAGGAGAGTTAGTGTTGAATCGGATAAAATATTGGCTTAAGGAAAAATACTGCAATTCATGGTATTATTCAGACTGGCAGATAGTAGTTAGCAATGTGACCAAAGGTTGAGGACTAGGAGTACTGCTTTGTTATATATAAATTCCTGTTTAAGGGAGAGGGGCAGAAGATGGGAAATTATAAGCCAGTTAGCCTGACCTCAGTTGTGGGCAAGATCTTGGGAGTCCATCATTAAGAAAGAAATTGCAGAATACTTGGAAATGCCTGGTAAGATAGGATGAGTCAGCATGGCTTCGTCAAAGGAGGTCACGTCTGACAAATTTGTTAGTATCCTTCGAGGAGGTAACAAAAAAGTTAGGGAAAGCAGAGCCAGTGGACACGATTTATTTGGATTTCCAAAAAAGCCTTTGACAAGGTGCCTTACAGGAGGCTGCTAAGAGGCAATGGTGTTAGAGGCAAGGTACTAACAAGGACAGAAGATTGGCTGACTATTGGATTCAATGACAGACAGAAGGTGAGAGTGAGAATAAGGGGGCTCTTTTCAGGATGGCAACCAGTGACTAGTGGTATTCCACATGGATCAGTGTTGGGACCTCAACTTTTCACCATATACATTAATGATCTGGAAGATGGAACGGAGGGCATGGTTGCTAAATTTGTGGATGACACAATGATATGTAGAGGGACATAGTGTTGAGAAAGTGAGGAGGCTGCAGAATGACTGCTTAGGCTCTGGTCAGACCCCATTTGGAATATTGTGAGCAGTTTTGGGCCCCATGCCCAAGGAAGATGACTTTCCTTGGAGGAAGTTCACAAGAATGATTCCAGAATTAACTGGGCTACATGTGCATCAAATCTTGTCATATGAGGAGTGTGGAGGAATCTGGGCCTATACTCAATGGACTTTAGAAGGATGAAGGGGGATCTAATTGAAACTTACAGAATACTAAGAGGCCAAGATAGTGTGGAAGTGGAGAGGGTGTTTCCATTAGTGGGAGAAACTAGAACTCGAAGGGACAACCTCAGTGAAAGGATGCTCCTTAAAAACTGAAATAAGGAGGAATTTCTTCACCCAGAGGGTGGTGAATCTGTGGAACTCATTGCCACAGAAGGCCAGGTCACTGAGTATCTTTAAGACAGGGATATAGTTCCTTGATCGATAAGGGGATCAAGGGTTATAGGGAGAAAGCAGGAGAATGGGGATGAGAATCATATCAACATGTCTGAATGGCAGAGCAAACTTGATGGGCCAAATGGCTTAATTGTGCTCCTATATCTTATGGATATTTGAATACAGTAGTATTTCAAAATTTACCAACGATACCAAAACTTGGAGGAACAGCAAACAGTGAGGATGATACAAATTACCTACAACACGATAGAAAGGCTAGCTGAATGGTCAGGCAAGTTGCAGATGTGATGATGCAAAGCATTTTGGCAGAGGGTCAAGGGGGAAGCAATTCAGATTTAATGTCAGTTCTAAAAGAGTATGCAGGAACAGAGGGAACTAGGCTTCATGTGCATCAAATCTTTGAAAGTGGCAGAACATACGAGTTCTTCAGGATCTTGGCCTTCACAAATCAAGAACAAAAGCAGGGAAGTTATGCTGAACCTTTTTAAAGCTCTGGTTTGCTCCAGTTGGAACCTTTGTGTCCAGTTCTGCTCACCATACTTTAGGGGGGGATGTGAGGAGAGGGTGCAGAGATTTACCAGAATAGTCCCAGGGAGGGACTTACTTAAAGGTTGGTTGGAAAAGTGGAATTAATCTCCTTGGAGTAAAAGGGGACGAAGAGGAAATCTGACTGAAGTATACAAGGTTTTGACAGGTTTGGATAAGGTAAACAGAATCAGGAAAACCATGTACTTTTAGCTAACGCTACAAGAACTAGAGGATGCAGCAGAAATGGAAACAAATTAATTATTCCAAAGGGAAACAGGATGAGCACTTGGGGGTTACACCTGCAAACCTGACACCACTGACCACTTCTGGGGGTGAAGGAAGAGAATGACCACAGAGAAAAATGAGGTTAGCTGCCAATCAAGCAGGCAGCTTTTCCTTGGATGGCATCAAGTTTCTTGAGTGTTGTTGGAGTTGCACTCATCCAGGAAAATGGACAGTATTTCATCACAACCCTATTGTGTCTGTAAACAGCAGGCAGCTGCTTTGGATAGTTTGGGTAGAGACGATTTACTGGCCAGATGATTCCCAACCTCTGACCTGCTCTTGTCGTCACAGTATTTGTATGGCTGGCCCATTTTAGTTTCTGCTCAATGATGGCTCCCAGGATATTGATGGAGAAAAGATGTTTTGACTCTCGGAAACATTACTTGCCCCTTAACAGCTCAAGGTCTTGCTGTATATGAACACAAACTGCGAGTATCCGAGTTATACTGAACACAACTGAACATTGCACATTCTCACTTCTGAGTTTATGACAGTAGGAATGTCACTGATGAAGCAGCTGAACATGACTGGGCCTAGAACGCTACCCTGAGGAACTCCGTCAGCAATATTAAAAGCAAATGCTGTGGATGCTCGAATCTGAAACAAACAGCTGGAAACAGAAAATGCTGGAAAATCTGAGCAGGTCTGACAGCATCTGTGGAGAGAAGAGAGCTAGAGAATAGTTAGGAAAGTCATCCTGACTCAAAACGTTGGCTCTATTCTCTCTCCACTGGTGCTATTAGATTTGCTGAGATTCTCCAGCAGCGATGTTCTGGGACAACAGCCATTTTCAACCACAACAACCAGAAGTGGCTTCCTCCTGTGGTCTCGTGAGGAATGTCACTGAGCTGGTAAACCACTAGAGTATTGCTCTGGGGTTTCAGGTTCAAATTTCGCCTCAATACACAGTTAAATTTGAATTCTGAAATAAACCTCCTCCTGTGGCTCACCTGATTAATCTCCAGACTTCAATTTCCACTCAATTTGATCCTTACCTTTAAAAAGGATGATCTACAGAAGTTGTTTATTCCTGTTTGACACAAGAGTGGTAAGGGAACTGTGGCCAAATCGTGGATTACAAGGGAAATTAGAGATAGTATTAGATTCAAAGAAGAAGCATTCCCATCAGCAAAAACAATGAGGACTGGAAGGAGTTTAAAATTCAGCAAAGGAGGACCAAGGGATTGATTAAAGGGGGAAGTACAGTATGAAAGCAAGCCAGTAGGAACATAAAAAGCTGACTGGAAAAGTTTGCATAGGTATGTAAAGAGAAAAAAAGATTGACAAAAACAAAATGTAGGTCCCTTAGTCAGAAATGAAAAAAAATCATAATGGGGAACAATGAAATGGCAGAGGGACTAAATTCATACTTTGCTTGTCTTCACAAAAGACGACCCAAATAATGGACCATAAGTTATGAGGGAAACAAGTTTTAGTGAGGAGCTGAAGAAAATCAGTATTAGTAGAGAAATTGTTTTGTGGAAATTGAAGGTCAATAAATTCCCAGGGCCTGATAATCTTCATCCCAGAATATTTAAGGAAGTAGCCCTGAGAATAGTAAATCCACTGGTGGTCATTTTCCATAATTCTCTGGACTAGTTCCTACAGATTAGAAGATAGCCTGCTATTCAAAAAGGGAGGTAGCGAGAAAACAAGGAATTAAAGACCAATGAGCCTAACATCAGTTCTGGGGAAGTTGCTGGAATCCATCAATGATTTCATAGCTCAGCATTAGACAAAGTCAATATGGATTTACAAAGGGGAAATCCACGCAGGACAAATCTATTGCAATTCTTTGAAGATGTAACTAGTAGGGATTACCAAGGAGAACTAGTGGATATAGTTTATTTAGACTTTCAGAAGGCTTTTAAAAACATTTCACATAGTAGAATAAGTTAAAGCGCGTGGGATTGTGGGTAGAGTCTTGAGATGGGTAGAAAGCTGGTTAGCAGACAGGAAGCAGAGAGTTGACATAAATGGGTTTTTTCCTGAATGGTAGGCAGTGATTAATGGGGTACTGCAGGTATCTGTGCTAGAATCCTTACTGTTCAGTTTAACCTCCCAAATATTAAGATACAATGGAAGATGAAAATAATATTTTAATTGCCAAATTTGCATATGATACAAAGTTGGCTGGGGTCAGCTGTTAGCAGGCTGCACAGATGCTTCAGTGTGATTTGGACAGGTTGAATGAACGGGCATATGTAAGTCAGATGCAGTATAATGCGAATAAACGTGAAGTTATCTACTTCAATAGTAATGATCGGAAGACAGATTGTTACTTGAATGGGTACAAATTGAGAGGTGGATCAGCAAGATCTGGGCGGTATGGCGGCACTGTGGTTAGCACCACTGTCTCACAACACCAGGAACCAGAGTTCAATTCCCAGCTTGGGTCAATGCCTGTGTGGAGTCTGCATGTTCTCCCTGGGTTTCCTCCATGTGCTCCAGTTTCCTCCCACAGTCCAAAAGACACGCTGGTTAGGTGCATTGGCCCTGCTAAATTCTCTCTCAGTGACTAAACAGGCACCAAAGTGTGGAAACTAGGGGATTTTCATAGTAACTTCATTGCAGTGTTAATGCAAGCCAATTTGTGACAAATAGATAAACTTTAAACTCTTGGTGTCCTCGTGCGTAAGTTGCTGAAACTTATAGCAGGCAGTAAAAAAGGTAAGTGAAGTTAGCCTTCATTGCAAGAGGATTTCAGTATAGGGATAGGGATGTTTTATTGCAATTGTACAAACAGGGTGTTGGTGAGGCCTTGAGTATTGGAGAGTTTTGCTGTCCTTATCTGAGCAAGGATGTCCTTGCTACAGAGGGAGTGTAACAAAGACCTGCCATCCCAAAAATCAGCCTGGTAAACCTATCATATGAGCAGATTAGCTGGTTAGGATTATATCCTCTGGGCTTTAGACGAACGAGAGGGGATCTTATACAAACTTAAAATTCTAACAGGATTAGAAAGTGTTCTCTATAGTGGAGAGGGGTTCAGTTTGAGGATAAGGGCCAAATCTTTTAGGACTAAGGTGAGGAGAAATTTCTTCACCTAACAGCGAGTAGTGAATCTGAGGAATTCACCACAGAAAGTAGTGAGGCAATTTCAAGGAGAAATTAGATATGACTATGACATAGCTCTTGGGGTAAAGGGATCAAGGGATATTCACGGAAGACAGGATCAGGATACTGAATTTGATGATCAATCATGATCAAAATGAATGGCGGAGCAGAGTTGAAAGGCCTAATCTTGCTTCTGGTTCCTCTGTGCTAGGTATGACCAGTGGAGAGTTTGCTTCTGCCCCCCCCGCCCCTCACCTCGTGGCCTCATTGAGAACACAGTCAGTCAAATGTCCTAACGGCAGCCACTTCCACTTCAAGAGTTGAGCTCTTTTATCAACATCTGGACCAAAACTGATGTGCTCCAGAAGCGAGTGGTAGGTCATTAAGCAAGTAAATACTGCTTGATAACACCAATGACCACTTCGCTGACAATGGAGAGCGTAGACCGACAGGCTGGTTTTGTCAACGGGACACACCCAGTCAATTTTCCACACTGCAGTGTCGATGCCAGCACTAGTTGTACAAGAAGGGTTTAGGGATGTGGTTAGTTCTGGTCTTTTTATTACCATTGCTAGAATGTTCTCAGGGAACAAAGCCTTTGAAATCAATATAGTATCCAATGTTTTCAGTTCATTGAATCCCTACAGAGCAGAATGAAGCCATTTGGCCCATCAAGTGTGCACCAACCACAATCCCACCTATGCCCTATCCCCACAACTCTTGCTAATCCCCCTGATACTAAGGGACAATTTAGCACGGCCAATCTACCTAACCCCCACATCTGTGGACTGTGGGGGGAAACCCATGCAGATACAGGGAGAATGTGCAGACTCCACACAGTGACACAAGCTGGGAATCGAATCCAGGGCCTTGGTGCCATGTGGCAGCAGTGCTAAACACCAAGATGAATGAAATTAGCTGAAGACTGGCATCTGTGATGTTGGGAATCTCAGGCAGACTTAGCACTTGGCTTGGTTGCAGACATTTCAGCCTTGTCTTTAGCACTGGTGTGCTGGGCATGCCAATCAATATGGATGAGATATTGTGAAGACTCCTTCTCTTCCCATTAGTTGTTTAATTGGCAAACATCATTTTGGACTAGATCTGACAAGACCGTAGAGCTTCAATTGGTTGTAGGATCGCATAACTTGACATCTAATTTTTAAGTATGCCTGAACCATAGAAACCCTACAGTGCAGAAAGAGGCCATTTGGCCCACTGATCACATTTGCCCATTTGCACCAATCACAATCCCACCCAGGCCCTACCTCCATATCCCTACATATTTCCCTGCTAATCCCTCTAACCTACACATCTCAGGACACTAAGGGCAATTTTAGCATGGTCAATCAACCTAACCTGCATATCTTTGGACTGTGGGAGAAAACCCACATAGATGCGAAGAGAACGTGCAAACTCCACACAGACAGTGACCCAAGCCAGGAATTGAACCCAGGTCCCTGGAGTTGTGAAACAGCAGTGTTAATCACTATGGTATCATGCCGCCCACAGCCTGTTGCTGCTCCTGAAGTGCTTTCCTGCACTCTTCATTGAGCCAGTGTTGATCCCCTGGCTTGATGATAATGGTGATATGAGGGATTTTCTGGTCCGTGAGGTTACAGACTGTGGTCAAATACAGTTCTGCTATGGCAGGTGGCCCACAGTGCCACACGGATGCCCAGTTCAGTTGCTATACCTATCTGCAATCATGTTATTTAGCACAGTGCCATGCAACATGAATGAGGGCATTCTTAATATCACCACGAGGACTGTGCGATGATTGCTCCTACCAAAGCTGTCACGGACTGCTGCTACATTTTTGACAGGCAGATAAGAACATA
This sequence comes from Carcharhinus amblyrhynchos, assembly GCF_965287045.1. Taxonomy (NCBI): domain Eukaryota; kingdom Metazoa; phylum Chordata; class Chondrichthyes; order Carcharhiniformes; family Carcharhinidae; genus Carcharhinus; species Carcharhinus amblyrhynchos. Next base: position 30,745,851 of record NC_137335.1, on the reverse strand, counting down.
AGAAATAGGAGCAGGAGTAGGCCATCTAGCCCTTCGAGCCTGCCCCGCCATTCAATAAGATCATGGCTGATCTGAGTGGATCAGTTCCACTTTCCCGCTTTCTCTCCATAACCCTTAATTCCCTTGTCTATCAGAAACCTATCTACCCGTGACTAGCCTCCACCACTTCAACAGGCAGAGAATCTCTGACAAGGGGAAACACCCTCTCTATATCCACTCTGGCTATATTGCTCAGGATCTTAAAGGTTTCAAATAATCAGTCTTGTTCCTCTAAATGCTAATGGACTCAAACCTAATCTTTCCTCAAAGACGACCTGCTTGTTTCGTGTATTAATCTAGTAAACCTTCTCTGAACTGCTTCTAATGCACTTACATATTTTCTTAAATGAGTAGACCAATACTACACACACTACCCCAGATGTGGTCTCATCAATGCCTTCCCTATACAGCTGAAGCATAACAATTGTAATCAATGCCCCTCACAATAAATGATGCTATGTTATAAGTGAATAAAAGGTCACATAAATGTTTGATGTGTATTCAACAATTACTCCCAGTCAAATTTTATTTTTGCAAAGCAGTACCTGGAACACAAGTCATCTCGGGATAGGGTTTTGAAATCTGATTCACTTAAGCGAACCTATTGTGAAACAAGACATTTGATTAGTTACTGCTAACTATAAGTAATGGGGTACAACATATTTATAGTTATTTTCTGAGCTTACCTTCTTTGGGAGAGGTTCTTCATTAGTCATTCTGCTATCTGAAAGAAAGTTTATAAAGATTATAATCTACACAGTCACAGAATTGTTACAGCACATAAGGAAACCATTTGACCCATTGCATCTGCATCAGCTCTCTGAATGAGCACCTCACACCAATACAGAATTGTTACAGCACAAAAGGAGGCCATTTGACCCATTGCGTCTGTGTCCGAACCAACTCTCTGAACAAGCATCTCACCTATTATCGTTCCCTGTAACCTGCATATTCTTCCTTTTCAGGTCTAATTCCCCTTTGAATGCCTACACTGCACTCGAGGCAGAGCATTCCAAACCCTAACCACTCGTCTTGAGAAAAACATTTCATATGACTTTTGCTTCCTTTGCCAATTACAGATCCAAGCCTCTTTATTCTTGAATGGGGAAATTTTCTTCCCACACACTGTACAGGCCCTGAATGATTTTGAATACATTTATTAAACTCTTTTCAACCTTTGGCAAAGTATTCTAGTTATGTAAAATATTGGTTATACGTTTGGAAAAACGCATCCAATTCTGGTCGCTGTACTACCAAGAGGACGTGGAGGCTTTGGAGGGAGTACAGAAAAGGTTTGATCAGGATGTTGCCTGGTACAGAGGGTATTAGCTATGAGGAGAGGTTGGAGAAACTTGGTCCGTTCTCACTAGAACGATGGAGGTTGAGGGTGACCTGATCGAAGTCTACAAGATGAGTGGCATGGACAGAGTGGATAGTCAGGAGCTTTTTCCCAGGTGCAAGGGTCAATTACTAGAGGGCATAGGTTTAAGGTGCGAGAGGTAACATTTAAAGGAGACGCACGAGGCAAGTTTTATTTTAAAACACAGAGGGTGGTGGGTGCCTGGAACTTGCTGCCGGGGGAGGCATTGAAGCAGATATGATAGTGAGTTTTAAGGGGCATCTGGACAAATACATGAATAGGATAGGAATAGAGAAATATGGTTCCCGGAAGGGTAGGGGGTTTTAGTTTAGTTGGGCAGCATGGTTGGTGCAGGCTTGGAGGGCCGAGGAGCCTGTTCCTGTGCTGTAATTTTCTTTGTTCTTTGACAGATTGAATAAACTGAGATTGTTCTCTCTGGAAAGACAGAGGCTGAGGGGCAACCTGATAGAAGTTTATAAAATTATGAGGGGCATAGATTGGTGGGGGCCTGGAATGCACGTCAAGTGAAGTGGTTGAGGCAAACACGTTAGTGACATTTAAGACTTATCTGGATAAACGCATGAACAGGCAGGAATAGAGGGATACAAGCAGTTGGTCTAGATAGGAAAACATGATCGTTGCAGGCTTGGTGGGCCAAAGGACATGTTCCTGTATTGTTCCCTTTTGCTTTTTGTTCTTTTCTTTAAAGAAAACAGTCCCAACTGCGCTAATCTACCTTAAATGGAGTTCGTCAACCCTGGAACCATTAGGAACCTTCCTGCAACCCCTCTAATGCCAATCCTTCCTAAAGTTCAGCAGACAGAACTGGATGCAAAGTTCTGGCCAAGATTTTTGCTTTAATAACTGTTCAGTCAACCTGCCCTGCCATCTTCCATGACTCCAATCTTTCTAGTCCTCCACCCCTCATGGATCTCACTTTGGCTCCAACACAGTATTAAACCTAATCCATCACCTGGCCCACCATTTCCACCAATCTGTCTACACCCTTTCGGAATTCTACATTATGCTCTTTACAGTGCTTTCAAACTTCATGCCATTCACAAACTTTGAAACTGTACCCTGTACACCAAGTTACTAGGTCATTAACATGCATCATAAAAAAAGGAAAAGTCTCTGGGGAACTCAAATACAATTATTCCTCCAACAAGAAAAAAAAAATCATTCAATCACTACTGTTTCCCTTCATTCAGACAATATAGTATCCATGTTACTAGTGTTCCTTTTAATTCCAACAGTTTTGTAATTTTGCTCGCAGGTCCATTAACGTAAATGGGTATCAATAACATTATCCCCATCAACCTTCTCTTTTATCTCTTCAAAAAACTCCAGCAAGTTAGTTGAACATTAGGAAATCATAAAATCCCTTCAGCGCAGGAGGCCATTTGGCCCATCGAGCCTGCACCGACAATGATCCCACTCAGGCCCTATCCCCATAACCCCACATATTTATCCTGCTAATCCCCCTGACACTAACTGACAATTTAACATGGCCAATCCATTTAACCCACACATCTTTGGATTGTAGGAAGAAACCTGAGCATTCAGAGAAAATCCAAGCAGACACAGGGAGAATATGCAGAGTCCCCACAGACAGTGACCCAGGCCCCTGGCATTGTGAGGCAGCAGTGCTGATCACTGTGCCATCATGCCACAGGCTGGGTTCCCTTATTTAACACACATTTGTTCACGGCTTAATTTTGTCCCAAATCAAGATGGTTCCCCACCAAAGTTACACTGAATGGCCCGTGGTTGCTAGGTTTATCTGTACACTTTTTTTTGAGTAAGAATGTAACATTTGCAATTTTCTAGTCCTCTGGGACCACTCCAGTCCAAGGGGGAACTGAATAATTAGGGTCAGTGATTGCAATTCCCACTCATTTCCCTCTGAATGCATCTCATCTGGTCTCAGTAACTTAACTTTTAAATAGAGATAATTTATACAAAATCACCTTTTTAATTTTAAATCCATCTAGTATATGAATTGCCTCATCTTTTAGCATGTTCTGGGTGTCATCTTTGTTAAAGAAAAATGCAAAGTATTCATTTGTACCCAAGCTTCTCTTCTGTCTTCATTTGTTAATCCTCTTATGTATGCTCATCTTTTTACCAGCCTTTTACTATTTATGTGCCTGCACAAGACTTTGGGATGCCCTTTTACAGCCATTACATATGACCATCACCAGGGATGGTAATACCAATGCTACAGAAAAATAGAAGCCTGTACTATTAATATATCCCTCTAAATTCCTCTCATCACAGCAATATGCATGTTAACGCCAGAATGGCACCCCAGTGTTTTCATACCAAAACCTACAACTGCACGACGTTCATCACACTTCAAGTGGCCAAAACAAGAAAGTGCCTTCAATATAGCTGTATGAAAATGTCACCATTATCTACCATGTCACACTGAAAATTCTAATGACAGAACACATGAATTGCCTCAAAAGCTATCCAACAAAAGCTGATTCAATAATTTCTACTGCTTAAACTAATCAACACAATTAACTCATCATGAAACATCCCATAGCTCACAACGTTGCATAGATAGAACTTAATGTAAGTAACCAGTTTGGTTATTGAAATAATTGAGTGGTCATTTAAGCATAAACCACACATATTACTGCAATTTATTTCCAGAAATTGGTCATGTTTTCTACATCAATCCTAATCTGGAAATATATTCAACTAGTGAAATAACAAAAGTATTTTGTACATTTATGTAATTTTGGGATACAAGTTAACTATAAAGTGCTGCTTTCAAATGTGGAATTAAAATAAGTCAGGACTATTGCAGGAGATAGTTTCCTGAAACCCCAATACCCTGCAATGGATGCAATTATAAATGAGCACTTCATGGTTTCCACCAAAATAAACCAAAAGAATGGTTTATTCTTCAATAAACATTGAGCTTTTTCCAACCTATCCCAGCACCATCATGTGTTTATCTAGCTTTCCCTCAAATGCACCTGTGCCATTAGAATCCCTACAGGGCAGAAGGCAGCCATTTGGCGCATCAAGTATTCATCAGCTCTCCAAGAGTATTTTACCCAGGTCCATCTCCTATCCCCGTAATTCCACAAATTTACCACGGCTAATTCACTTAACCAACACATCGTTAGAAACTACTGGCCTCAACTATATTGTGCAGTACCAAGTTCTACATTCTAATCACTCACTGACTAAATAAGTTAATTTTCTTATGATGTACTGACATTTTACATTTGACCCCCAGTTTTGCACTCCCCAACAAATACATTTTATTTTGTGTGTATTAATCCTTTTATAAGTTTATACAATAGTTGTTCCCCCCCTCAATGTTTTTCCTGATAGTAACATTCTCTTAGTTTGGGCATCATCATTGCAGACCTTTTTTCCACCTTCCCTAGTCCCTATATCCTTCTCTACCCCACTGCATAATCCATCTTATTATGGATTACCTGGCCTCTATTCTTCCTAACAAAATGCAATCATATGTGCCTATATTGAAATTATGTGTTCCATTTCATATCCATTCTGCAAATTTGTCACAAGTCTATCACACTATTGGCTATATCTCCCAATTTGGCACTGTCAAATTCTGAAAATGTACTACTACTTCCCAAGTATAAACTGTTTGTAAGAATAATTAGCAATTACTGTCCCAGCATCAATCCCTGTGCAACAGCACTTTCCACCTTTTGCCAATCTGAGTTGCCCCCACTATTGTTTTAGGCAGCTCATCATCCAATTTGTTCCTTGTCTCAACTGCACATGCTCCTAACAATGAGATTTAAAAATCTCAATGCGTATGTTACAATATCACTATCTTATCTGACATACTACATTAAAAAAATCTGCAGTTTAACAGAAAGATTATGAACATGTTTCCTAATAAAAATTTCCTCAACTGCACTTAAACAATTCTCTTGGGTAATATTCCCAGGATCTCTCTATAAACATGTCTAACACTTGCTCCCCAACACAAGTGTACAAAATATTCACTTTGCTAAAACAGTTATATCTGGATTCATAAAAATGATGCTCAAGTACAGCAACACATTTCCTTGCATGATGCTCAGTTTTATGAATTGAACTGCACCATATCAGAAGTTTATTTGCATTGACTTTAGAATTAAGGGGCCTATGCGAGCAACTAAGCTAATCACACTCCCAGTCTTTCCCTTGTGGTCCTGCATTTTCTTTTTCTTCAGTTAATTTTCTAATATGCCTTTGAAAGCCACAAATGAATCTATGTCCACCACATTCCAAATACATTCTTGAAACTGCCTCATTTCTCATGTCACCTTGTCATTTAGCCATTCATCCTAAACCCTCCAATGGGAAGTTTTCCCTGACTGTTTGGTCCAGACATGTCAGCTCTACCAAATCTTCTCTCAGCCTTCTATTCTGTAAGAAGCCCCAGCTTTTCCAAGATAACTGAAGTCCCTCATACCTGGATGCATTCTTGTAAATCTTTTCTGCAACCCCTCTAAAACTTTCTGAAGTCTTCCCCGACATGTGGTGCAAACAACAGAACACAGCCCTGCAGTTGAGGCTGAACCAGTTCTTTTTTTAAATAAAGGTTTTTTGGATCCTCCTTGTTTTGGTACTGTATATTAAACTTCCTTAACCACCCTGGTCACCTTCAATTTGTGCACATACGCTACCTGGTCCTTCTGCTCCTGCATCCATTATTTTATATTACCTTTCACTGTTCTTCCTACCAAATTCTATCACTTCATTCTGCTGTGTTAAATTTCATCTGTCACTTCTCTGCTTACTCAGAATCAGTCATACAACACAGCAAAGGCTCATCAATAATTATCACTAAAGGCACACGAATCCCATTTTTCAGCACTTGTTCCATATCCTTGAAAGTTATGATATTTCATATGCTCATCCAAGTATTTTTTAAACGTAAAGTTTCTGGCCTTTATTACCTTCCCCAGCACTGCATTCCAGATTTCCATCACGCTCAGCGAATTTTCTTTTTCTCAAATCCCCTCTGAATCTGCCTCTTACCCTAAAACTATGCCCCCCCTTCATCAATCCCTCAGCCAAGGGGAACAGTTTCTTCCTATTCACCTGTCCTCAGCCCTCAATCTCCTCATAGCCATCTCTGCTCTGAGCATCGTCTTTTGAAGTCTTTCCCATCCCTTGCACAATAATTCCAAGTTTGGTGTCATTTGCAATTTTTAAAATTGTGTCTTGCGCAGCAAAGTCTAGATCATTAATACATATCAAGAGCAGATGGGTCACAACACTGACCCCTGGGGAGCTCCACTTCCTCCTGCCTGAAAGACCAAAATTCATCAATATTCTGTTTCCGGTCATTCAAATAATTTAGTCACCGTGCTGGACTGACAAGTTGTGTAGTGCTTGAATGTATTTTGTACACCACAACAATATTACCCTCATCAACCCTTGTTCCCCATGAAGCTCAATTTAGCCATAACAAGTCTGTCTTGGCATTTCTTAATCTATGTTTATCCAATTGACTGTTCAACTTCTGGATTGTTTTGAAAAGCGTTTCCACGAACAAGGTTAAACTAGTACTTATAGTAGGCTTTTCTATTTAAACAAAAAGAGGATTTTCTGACAACACTCATATTGAAGGAAGTCTGCCCAGTCCCTCTACAATTTCTACTCCAAATAATTAACTCTAGTAGAGCCAGACTAATACCTGGTCTCCCTCAGTTTTTAGCCCATACAATGTCTCAGATACTTACTCCTTTACTGGTGACTTTGGAAGCATTCTCTTCCTTCATAAAGAACGGTTTCAAAGTGCCCCTTTTCCATCTCAGCCATGTCTTCCACAAGTTGATTTACTTTCTTGACTCCTCATTAGCTCCACCATTCTATATATCACCACTTTAGCATATCTATGAAAATTTTTGGATTTCCTTCTACATTACTTCCAGTCTTTTCTCACTCTACAGTTCCTCCCTTCTCTGAAATTTCTATATTAAGCCTGGCTTTCATTGGTAAACCACCTCCGTCACACAGATCTTTGTTTGTCCCATCTTGCCCCTTTTTGGGAATGTACCTTGACAATTCTGGAAACATCTTTTCAAAAGCAGCCCATTGATTAATTTATAGTTTTGGGTGTCAATTTTGACCAGATATGTTCTCATCCCATTGAAACTCACCCTACTCCAATTAATTATTTTTAATCTTCGTTATCCTTCCCCTTTTTCATAGGAATCCTAAACCTTATGATCACTGGTGTGTAAATGTTCCCCTGATACTTAATCCACCTCATTCCCCAGGACCAGCAGTGCCACCTTCCTCCTTGGGCAGTAAGCAGACCGATCAAGAAAATGCTCTTGAACAGTTAAAAAAACCCTTCACCTCCAACCTTTACCACAATTCCTATCCTAGCCTGCATTAGAATAATTAAAGTTCCCCATTATCACGACCCTATAGTTTTCGCACCATTTTGTAATTTATTTGTAAATTTGTTGCTCTATATTTCCCACTAGATAATGGCGTGCAGAGTACTCCAGTCACGTAATAGCATCTGTTATTTCTTAGCTCCAACCAAGTCTCTTCTGTCCTTGACCCCATATCCTCTTTCCAGCACCATCAGAGTCTTAAATCAATACATCTGGCTCCATCCCTTCCCCTTCTTTCCTGAAAAATCACATATTCAGGAATGTTTAGTACGCAGTTGCATCCGTTCTTGAGCCAGGTCTGTTATTTGCACACTCACGTTCTTAGTTTGATATCCGCAGTTCAGCAACTTTATGCACAATATCTAATTCAGAATTTATTGCATTTCTCTTAAAGGAAAAAACCTCAATCACGATAAGTCACTGCTTATAAGGATGTTATAACAAGTAAATAATCTTTTGTTTTTTCTGCAGCTCCCTTTAAAGCAGTACTCAGTTAGCAGGCTCATATGCCAACTGAGAGGCACCAACATTTGCATCTCTGGCATGGATTTTTGGAAAACTGCCTGGTTATTTTCGAGTAAGAGCCCACCATTTACACCACTTTCACTTGCCCTGGACAAACAGCTCTAACTATTGGCCATAGGCAATTACACAGATACCACTTGAAATTTACTTATAGTTTTGGGGCACTTAAAGCAAAATAATTCTGAATCATCTGTGCATTGCATCTCCACCCCCTTAAAGTACAAATTAGCAAGACCATTCTGGTTTTTGGTACCTGTTTCAGAGCTACATTACTTAAGACCAGAAAATGATGGAAAAACTGGAATGTATCTGAAAAGATACAAACAGTAAGAGCATCTTCACTGCCTCCAAATCGCCTGGGATCTCTAAAACTTCTGGGAGCCCTTCTTGCTGGTTTGTTAAAAATCATCATTGCAAGGAATGACGCACAATTTTTTACTGCCCATGTTAGGTAATCAAGGACAAAGGACTGATACTTTTGCATGGATTTTGGAAGGTGGTGAGTAGATGCAAACAAAACTACTTTTAAATTTCTCAAGCTACAGTGTCCATCATGCACAGTGGATGTCTGATACAAATGGCACTGCCTATATTTTGAAAAACAATACCAAAATGCAAACAGGACAGCAAGCATCTACTACACTGCAATGAAGTATATATTCTCACCTTATATACTGTTAAATATATTGGGCTATTGCAGATTATTACCAGGAGGAATTTCCTCGAATAACAAGGTGCGAACTTGGCTACCTGCTGTACTGTAAAATGTACAGATCAAAGTATCTCAATCTGAATTTAGCACAATATAGTTTTTGGAAATAGTTTTAAAAACTCCCCCAGAAGAAATTGCATTATAAAGCACAAAGCTTTTTACCATGTTTTGGCTTCTTCACAAAGAAGAAACAAGAACCACAAACTTCAAATACATGTTGAAGTGTGCTTTTGATGATCAAAATTAATCAAAAACTTAGATATTCAAACGTTCATTACCTAGGCTAATTGGGCTTAGAGAGTTCTGTATTTCCATAAGATGACTCCCACCCAATTATTTAGCTTCAATGTTGCACTGCAAATTGCTGGAAGCAAGTTGGGTGAACAATGGGACCAACAGTCTCTACCTCAACTATGAAGATTCAACAGTTGGAGAAAAAAGTGAACAACGGAGAAGAACATGGGTGAATTAGAGTCAAGTACAAAAAGAGAAATACTGTATTGAGAAGATTTCACTGAAAGAAAGAGACTAAAGAACATCTATAATGTCTGAGGGTACCCTTTCTAAACCCATCAGGTTTTAACGACATTGCTAATTCATAAATACTATCATGACTAGAGCCATCACGATAGGAGATACCAGCCCCAACTTCCTGCAGAGAGCTTTGTCTATTTACTGTGCCAATCCAGCAATTTCTTGAAGCTCCTGGAGAGATCAACACTGAGGCCTTCATTTTGAGGTTCAGAGAACAGCACAAATCATCCAACAATTTGTGGTGACTCAATTTCAGGTGCATATCGCCATCACCAGGAATGGCTCTTTTTAATATAACTCTTTTTAACCTTAACCGCACCATTATTTTGCTAGCAAACACCTCGACTTCAGCCTGAAACGCAACTGATTGTTACAATAACTTTACTCCTAAATCTTGTGACCCGCTGCATTCTCTCATATTTATCTTACTGACATTGGTTATCATGCACCCATTTCATTTTGTACCCACCTTTTTAAAATTGCTCTCTATTTGGGTTATACAAGTTACATGATTCATGCAAAAGGGAACCAAAGATACACAGAGTATATTACACTGAAGTGGTAAAAACTTTGCATTCTACTTCGATATTTAAACTTTTGATGTAAAAATTTACTTTCCAACGCAACATGTATCTAAGCAGTTATATACATGTACTGCAAAAAAAATGACAGAGTCGAGGAAACAAGACATTTCCGTAAATGTTATCCACATTAAGAAAACTCGAAACAAAATAACTCTGTAGCTCAACGTATTAGTCTGTTGTGACTCCCACTAGAAGCCCAAAATTTCGAGAAAACACAGCTTCGGTTAAACATTTGCTGTTAGGACAAATCTCATCAAGTCAGAGGAGTACACTTTACATTGTGGAAAGGGCTTTGTATCAGTGGTGACACAAGCCCTAACCCTCCAGTCTTGTCTATAACCGCGATTAGGTCCAACCCTAAAGAATTCAATTTCCGTATAAGTAAAAACAACCAGGCCCGATAGAAGCCTACTGCCCACCAAACAAACCCATCCTTGTCGCTCGACCTAACTAAATGGGGACGGGATACATTACCTAGTTAAGGCCGAGCTTAAAAAAAAACGGTACGAGGCAAAAGACATACTCGGTGTTATTTAAAACAAGTGCACATAGTAGAGGAAAACGCGCGCAGGCCCCCACTTTTGGACATTGGGGCGAGGCAAGGCAAAACGTTATGTTCAGAAACACAAACCGTGAGCCTGGCTGCAAGGCCCCGGTGTGAGGAGGGGCCAGAACCACTACAGCTCTTCAGAAATGTACCCCTTTTTCTGACTCAACCCGTTGTTTGTGAGGGTAGAAAATCCTACACAAAATGGCGTCGCCTGTCTGCGGCCTAGCAGCGCCAAACCCGCACGACGCACGCTTACGCACAGCCTCACTCACCCGACCTCCTCCACTCCAGTCCTCCAGCCCCTCAGAAAATGGAACTCCAGCACTCAACACAACGCTTACAATACTAACTGATTCAAGTAAATCTAGCAAGCTATTACCACAACCGCCATGTGTGTCAGGGAATGAAGGAATACAAAGCGCATGATGGGATGGAAACACGCACTTTAAAATTCATTAACGGGACTGCGAGCGGAAGAGCACACGGAACCACATCACCAAAATAATCCCTTCCGCCCTAAACAGCCCACACAGGCTGGTCTTCCCAAAAATGTTATATCAGAATAAGGGGGAAACCTCGATATTCACTGGGGAGACATTTCTAAAGTCAGATCTTAGCTTAATGAATACTATTGTTTGCATTTGCAGCAAAAATAACGTGCGTTGAATTTTGCGTGTATTTAATAAATATCTATTTCTGAGAGCGAATGAAATGGTTGGGTCTGAGTTGAAAGGTCAAGCGCAGTGAGTGCTGTTTTCACACTGTTTGTGCCCTTGAACGGTTGTGGAGCGCTCGCACGCTCGGGTCTGGATATGTTAAACAAAGTCATTCAGCTTCGGAGGTGAGTGTTGCCGTTCTGAAGCATGCAGTAGGTCGGTGTCCTGTAGAATCGCCATTATTTCTGATTAAAACCTTCATTGCATCGCCCCTGTCCCCCCCCCCAGCCCCGGCATTGCGCCGCCCCCACTGAGAGGCGGTATGGATAAGAGTCAGGATATATATTCCCCCCGCGCCTCCCCTCCGAAATAGTGGAAATTACGGCGTTTAGACCTATAGTTTAAATTTACACTTCCTATTCCACACTGTTTTTCATTTTTCTATCTTTCAGGCAGCTATGATTCTTTTAAATAATTCCTGGACTCTGCTTCAGTTTGTAGCAGAGAATTCCACAATGTTACCGTCTATAATTGTAACCACCTTTGGTAAAACATGGAACAGATCCGAAGTAGCAGGTTTCTGTCTGTGCTGGTTTGAATTCTGGTCTGTCTTGTTGCTCGATTGGCAGTTAGCATATATGTTTTCATAACCGCTGATATAAGTTCAGAAGTATATAAGCATTTAGTCAAGTCTGGCTTCATTAGCTGAAAAAAATAATTTTTTGGTCGTCCAGTATTTCCTGATGCTCACTGATTAAACTGTGCAGCTACAATATAATTAAGTATGCACCAAAATAAAGTTAAGGCAATCTACTCAGTCATCACTAATTTACCTGGGAAAATTTGGAGTTCTGTGTATTCCAAGATGAAAATGTGGCAGTTGCGTATGAAAAGAATTTTGCCTGTTTCCACCCATGGCAACTGCAAAAAACATACTGTTGACATTACAACAATGGCTTGTCATTTCAAATATAGATACTTTCTTGCAAGAGGGAGTTAAATCATAGAATCGTACAGAAGGGGTCCATTCAGCTCATCAGGTCTGCGCTGACTCCTCAGAGCATCTTACCAGGCCTATCCCTGTAAATCCTCTAATCTACACATTTTGGGACGCTAAGGGGCAATTTAGCGTGGCCAATTGACCAAACGTGCATATCTAAAGACTGTGGGATGGAATCAGAGCACCTCGAGGAAACCCACATTGACACAGGGAGAACGTGCAAACTTCTCACAGACAATCATGCAAGGTTGGAATTAAACCCAGGCCCCTGGTGCTTTGAGGCAGCAGTACTATCCAATGTGCCGACCCCGTGTTGTGCTCATTTTCCCTATCTTTTCCAAAAGATAGTTTATACTACTAGTCTAGATGCAAGGAAGTGTGTATGCTGTTTTTGATCTATGCCACTGGCACAGTGGCACAACGATTAGCACTGCTGCCTCAAAGTGCCAGCAATCCGGGTTCGATTCCTGGCATGGGTCATTGTATGGAGTCCACACGTTCTCCCTGTGTCTGTGTGGATTTTCTCTGGGTGCTCCTGTTTCCTCCTATAGTTGAAAGATGTATGGGTTAGGTTGATTAGCCATGCTAAATTGACCCTTAGTGTCGGGGGATTAGCAGGGTAAATAACTGGAGCTACGGGGATGGGGGCTGGGGGGAATTGTGGTCAGTGCAGACTCCATGGACTGGGTTTCACTAGAGGGTTTCTGTGATTTCTATGATCGTAAAATCTTTAATGAAAGTGAACCCCTAATAGTAAGCTTTCATTCTGTTTAAGTTTCACGTGTTTTGCGATTAAGTTGGGGATGCAGCTTTAAAAGTATACTAAGTCTGAAGTTTGCTTGGGCGGTTTGTCTGTGAAACGTAGAATCTGGTGAACCATTAGAGTATGACTTACTGTGTGTACTTATTGGGGGTCCAATAGCGACAGACAGCATGATTTTGTATGAGGGAGGTTATGTCTCATTAATTTGGTGGTTTTTTTTGAGGAAGTGATAAAAATGATTGATGAGAAAAGGGCCTGGATCTTGTCTACTGTTAGGATGCGGAAGTTGGCTCCCCAAAGAGGAATATCTCGCTTTGTGATCTGTTAAAAGTGTGTGGGAAGGTGAATTGTCCTTCAGTAGCGTTTAGTGGTTAATTACAGAAATACCTGACACTCACTTTAAAATGAACATTTAATTATTTATTTATTTAACTAACAGCGAACTGTAATTAAACAAGTAACATATTGAATAAATAATATTGAATGCTGTTCAAGTAAATACAATGCCCATTCATTAACAAAAAAAGTAATAGAATTTAGTCACAAAAAATACAATCAGGTTTTGTGTTTGTCGGGATCTTCGGGAGTTTCTCAGTTGATTCCTCCGTCTGTAAGCTCTTACTGATTTAGTATCATTCACTGATTAGATGGTGAATTCTCTTAAGACGTATATAAAGCTGGCAGAGTTGAGAGCTGAGAATTCGTAGCTCTTGGCAACTGGCATTTGCTTGTTCTCTCTTAAAGCTTTAGAGGTGGCAGTTTTTATCTCATACTTTTCCCCCCTCTCGCTCTCTTTTGTATCTGTGATGACCTATTTTCCTACAATAGGACTGGTCTAATGTTGTCAACACCTCAAATTCAAATGTTATAGGTTTTTGGTATCTGAGTGTCTGCTTTTAAATTGATAGACTGAATCCTAAAACATTCAAATGCCTGAAGCCTGTTACCAAGGCAACCTTGCTGCCTGGCATTTGATACAAATGTTTCAGTCTGGGACTCTTTGCATTTTAAACCTCCAAGCATTGAAACAAATACCAGAGTTTAAAGGGCCCATGCAGTGTTTTTCCCCTCTAGCATTTTTACAATTTTTACATCTTTATCAACATTAAATTCCAACTTCCCAAACTTCAACTTCATAACACTACACTGACTCTAGTAAAGCATTTGACAAGGTCCTTCATCGCAGGCTGATGTAAAAGGTACAGATCAACAGTGAACTAGCTAGATGGATTCAGAACTAGCTTGTCACAGAAGATAGAAGGTCGCGGTGGAATGGTGGTTTTCTGAATGGAGGTCTGTAACCAGTGGTGTTCCGCAGGAATCAGTGCTGGGTCCTCTGTTGTTTGTAATAAAAATAAATGACTGAGAAGAAAATGTATCTGGTCTGATTAGCAAGTTTGTGGATGATACTAAGATTGTTGGAGTTGTGCATAGTGATGGAAATTGTCAGACACAACAGCAGTAAATGGATAAGTTGGAAAATTGGGCTGAGAAATGGCAGGTGGAATTTAATCCAGATGAATGTGAGGTGATGCATTTTGTAAATCCAATTCAGACGGTTAGGAGTTATAAAATAAATGGCAGAACCATTTAGGAGCACACACATACACACAGATCTGGGAATACAGGTCTACAGATCCTTAAAAGTGGCAGCACAGGTAGAAAACGTGGTGAAGAAAGGATATGGCATGCCTGCCTTTGACTGGGGCATCAAGTATAAAAGTTGGCAAATTATGTTTCAGTTATATAAAACGTTGATTAAGTCGCATTTGGAATATTGTGTCCAATTCTGGTTCGCCACACTACCAGAAGGAGGTGGAGGCTTTGGGGGAGTACAGAAGAGGTTTACCAGGATGCTGCTTGGTATGGAGGATATTAGCTTTGAAGAGAGATTAAATAAACTGGGATTGTTCTCCCTTGAAAGACAGAGGCTGAGGGGCAACCTCATAGAAGTTTATAAAATTGAGGGGCATAAATAAGGTGAACAGTTGGAAACATTTTCCCAGGGCAGAAATGATTATTATAAGGGGACACAAGTTCAAGGTAAGGCTGGGGGGGGGGGGGGGGAAGGTTCAGTAGAGTTGTGCAGGGGAAGATTTTTACACAAAGGATCGTGGGGGCCTGGAATGCCCAGCCAAGTGAGGTGGTTGAGGCAGACATGTTAGCAACATTTAAGATCTCTCAGGATAGACAAATGAACAGGCAAGGAATAGAGGGATACAAGTGTTTGGCCTACATAGGGCAACATGATTGACGCAGGCTTGGTGGGCCCCAAGGGCCCATTCTTATGGTGTACTTTGTATATTTTTAATCTCACTGGCTAATTAATTTAACTTTTGTTTTTCATGCAGATGTGTCACCAACATTTCTCCAGTTTTACGTTTTTTAGCTTGCAGACAAAAGCACACACTTCCTGATCTGCCTTATGACTATGGTGCATTGGAGCCACATATAAGTGCTGAAATAATGCAGCTGCATCATAGCAAGCATCATGCAACTTATGTCAACAATTTGAATATCACAGAGGAGAAGTATGCAGAGTCCTTGGCCAAGGGTGAGTAGGCATAATATGCATGATACCACACGTGTAACTGATATAGGAGGAATGTGTAGCTGGATTTTTAAAAATTCAAAATGTTGGCAGGAGATGAAGAATAATGAGCTACCAATAATGTTATTAGTGAATAATAGTTTTAGCCAGTTCCAAACTGAGCAAACCTAAAATGTCCAGTGAAGAATTGCATTTTAAACTGATTACCAGTATAAAAACAGAGGAAATAGAAGCAGAAGGCGGCCACTTGGCCCTCAAGCCTGCTCCACCATTCAGTATGATTATGATTGATCATCCAATTCAATAACCCAAACCCACCTTCTCCCATATTCTTTGTTCCCTTTCACTCCAAGAGCTATATCTAACTCCTCCTTGACCTCACCTGCTTTCTAAGGTAGCAAATTTCATGACCAGCCACTCTGAGTGAAGAAATTTCTCCACAGCTCGGTCCTAAAAGTTTTACCCACTTAACCTTAGATTATGACTCCTGGCTCTGGACTCCACATTGGGAGCATCCTTCCAGCATCTACCCAGATTAGTCCTGTTAGAATTTTATAGATTTCTATGAGATTCCCCCCCCCCCCCCCGCCCCCCGCCTCCAAACCTATCATTCTTCTAAACTCCAGCAATAAAATCCTAACTGATTTCATCTCTCCTCATACACCAAATCTTTGCTGCACTTCCTCTTTAGCAAGAACATCTTTCCTCAAAAAAGGAGGTCAAAACTGCATACTATGTTATGTGGTGTGACCACACCAAGGCCCTGTATAATTGAGACAAGACATCCCTGGAACTACTTGTTGCACCTGCCTTCAGTGACTGATGTACAAGGACACCCAGGTCTTGTTGTACCTTCCCCTCTCTCAATTTAGAACTATTCAGACAATGACCTCCCTTTCTATTTTTGCTACCAAAATGGTTAACCTCACATTTATCAATGATGTACTGTATCTTGCATACATTTTTCTCCCCGCTCAGCTTGTCCTAAGTGCACTCTTTGCAACCCCGTCAAAGCTCAGTCTGCCACTCAGCTTTGTCATTTGCACATTTGGAGATATTGCATTTAGATCTCTCCTCTAAATCATTAATATATATTATGAATAACTGGTGTCCTAGCACTGATCTCTACCATACCCACTGTCTGCCACTCAGAAAAAAGACCCATTTATTCCTACTGTTTCTTGTTTGCTATCTGTTTTCTTTCCATCTCTATATACTACCCCCAATCCCATGTGCTTTAATTTTACATGCTAGTCTCTGATGTGGGACTTTGTACTGAAAAGTCCAAATAAACCAGATCCACTGACTCCCCCTCATCAACTCTACTAGTTGCGTTTTTGAAGAATTCCACTAGATTTGCCAAGCATGATTTCCCTTTTGTAAATTCACACTAACTCTGTCCGATTGTGTCACTGTCTGTCAAACGCTCTGCTATAAAACCTTTAATAATGGACTATGGAGTTTTCCCCACTACCAATGTCAGACTGACTGGTCTGTGATTCTGTTTTCTTTCTACTTTTACATAGTGACGTTACATTAGCTCCCCTCCAATCTTTGGAATTTCTCGAGTCTACACAATGCATCCAATATTTGTAGGGCCACTTCCTTAAGTATTCTGGGATATAGATTCTCAGGCCATGAAGATTTATTGGCCTTCGATCCCATCAATTTCCCCAAACCATTTCTCTACTAATACAAAATTCCTTCGGTTTCTCCCTCTCACTTGCTAAACCCTATGTTCCCCAACATGCATGTATTAAATTTTAATGGACTGTGCTGAATGCTGTATCAGCATTTATGCCAGTCGCCATTTGATGAGTTACTGTAGTTATTAGATTTTGGACAAGATGCTTTTTCTTGGCAGGGAGGTATGGTTTGGGCAGCAGGTTTCTCAGCTTTGTGTTGTTGCTGCAAATACAGACAGCATTTCAAATGTCTTCTTTCTCTCTACCTTGTATTGGGAAAAGTTAGAATTTAATTCTAGTTAAAAACCAATTGTAGTCTGATGTTCTCCATGTCACCATTTCAACAATTCAGCTGAGACCCTTTTTATAATTTAAAGCCCTAAGCCCATTTTCTTCTGAATGCATCAATATGTTTCTGTAAACAAGTAGAAGATTATTATTATCTGATTTAATTAATGAGTTAATATCATTGGCTCATCCTGATGCTTAATTTAACCTTGACATTATGGTGAATGGTTAACAATGTGCCTAAATCTCTTCATGTTTGAAAAACCATAGGCCAGATTTTTGTCTCCTGATGGAAGTAAAATTGGGATTGAGAGATATGAAATCTTGAAGCCTCCCACTGCAAAAATTAATTTCTCTTCCCAACCCTGCACTATTTTCACCGGGCTTCTTTTCAGATCAGGAAGGCCTTGGTTCTTGACCCCATAGACACATTTTCTAAGCTTGGAATCACCATTGTGAGTCCTATAGAAAATTTGAAGTTCCTGTCTATTTTCATGTGTTGATGTAGTTTCAGAAGCCCTAAACAAAAAGGCCTCACTGAAGAGATTGTGACACGGTAAGCCAGCTGAAGAATACAATATCAAGGTCACTGTCACATTTATATTTCAATATAGCATCTATTTTAACAGCAGTGGTTGATCATGGGGCTCTGTTCTCGTAGAATCATAGAAACCCTACAGTGCAGAAAGAGGCCATTTGGCCCATCGAGGCTACACCAACCACAATCCCACCCAGGCCCTACCCCTATGTCCCTACACATTTACCTGTTAATCCCTCTAACCTACTCATCTCAGGACACTAAGGGGTAATTTTTAGCATGGCCAATCAACCTAACCCACACATCTTTGGACTATGGGCGAAAACCCACACAGACACGAGGAGAATATGCAAACTCCACACAGACAGTGACCTAAGTCGGGAATTGAACCCAGGTCCCTGGAGCTGTGAAGTGGCCGTGCTAACCACTGTGCTAACGTACTGTTCTGAAAAGGTAAGTTCAACATTACGTTGACCAGCATTGTTTAAGTGTTGAGATACATTTTAGAAATTAAGAAAACACTACTTGGAATTTCTGGTGTAAATCTGAACTCCAGAGCCCTTTTAAGTTGAAATTATAAACCTTCAACTTTAACTTGAAATAAAAAAATTGTGGCCAGCTGCTCCAGGATTGCTTTGATTGACGTGATATTTGGTGTAAATAAGAGAAAAATGACTTGAGTTTTTTTTGTGTGGAAAGATTGTGCTTGTGCTTTCATTCAATGTATTTCTACAAGTTGATTTGTTTTTTGCAAACTGAGCAGATCTTATATTTTAGGTGATGTGACAACCCAAGTTGCTCTGCAGCCAGCACTACGATTTAATGGTGGGGGTCATATCAATCACTCTATTTTCTGGACGAACCTATCTCCTAATGGTGGAGGAGAGCCTACAGGTAGATTTGAGCTATGTAATTTGACTTGGAATGGTTATATTAAAATATATATAATGAATGATGCAAAAAATTAAGACCATAAATAACGTTTTTTATTCAACAATCAATGAACTGAAAGACCCTTCTCCCACAGCAACACTGTAGTTCATGAACTATTTCCAGATAAATTGCGATATTATTTTTTATTATGGGTGGTGCTATGTTTTTGATGCTTTTCTATACTTGCCTAAAGTTTGAATAGACTATAGGTTTTGTTTTGCTGAGCACAGAAACAAGTTGCTTTTTGATACGGGTGCCCAAGTAGGGTTTCTTCTGGGAACTGAGCATAAATAGGAGGATGCGCAGAGTGGGGCAAACTGCTATAAAAGGAAGGAGTGGGTGCAATGGCAGGAGGTCATATCTGCAGAGGATCTTTAGGGAACAATTATTTTCCCTGTGCAAACAATGGTTAGGATGTCTTTTTTTGCAAAAGTGTACTTTGTTTAAAATATTTGAAAGAACATTACAAACATTTCAAAGTGGCCATCACAGAGCGCAGTAATGTTCAGGTTTTCTACATACATCATGTTGCATCTGAGCTGCTTCAGTATAGTCAAGAAACATTACAGACATTTCAAAATGGTCATTATAAATGGTGTAATGGTATTTAAGTTGTCAACCTAAATTAAGTTGCACTGTGAGATGCTTAAATTGTGTACAATTGTGATACATGTGATGCATTCAATGTGAGTCATACAGCCCAACAGAGTTCTATATAGCACCTGTCCCCTCAGTGCATCGTGACTGATAGGACTTAGTGACCCTTTATGCCTCCGTTCCTAACTTTAGTGTATCTCTCAGCACTGTATAGTATTGGGTTTTGCAACGTGCTACTCTGCAACACTTGGTTAGGAGCAACACTTTGCACTGGAATACCAACAAGTTTTGGACAGACCAAAGAGCATCTTTCACCGAGTTAATGATTTTCCAGCATCAGCTCATGTTTGTCTTGGTGTGCATCCCTGAGAACAGCCAGAACAGCCTGAACAGCAGAGAGTCCTGCGTCACGGAGTTGCTTGTGATGAATGTGACAAAAACCACCTCATCTCACTCCAGACCTTTTGCAAAGGCCACAAAGAGGTGGACAAGAGTCTCTTCCCCCAAACCCACTTCCCCACCACAGCTACCTATGGATGGAGTGAAACTCCTGGACATGTATGAAGGATCTGTCAGGGAGGACCTTTCTTATCACCAGCCAAGCTAGATCTTAATACTTGTTTGAAAGCTCTGGTGATGAGGTACTCTGCCAAATGACCTTGACTTTCTGCTCAGGGAACCTTCTGACAGGGTCCACCATTCTTTTTCCCATAGGGCTCCTAGGAAGTTACATGCAGACCACTGCCTGATGGATTAATGGTCAAACGTGGTTCTCTCCATAAATTTTTCTGCGATGGTATATCAAGGTCCAACTGTTTGCAGCATTCTGCAGCAACATGGCCAGACCCATCCTTCGCAACACTGGGGGCAGGTAGAACCTCAAAATGTGTTTGCGCACTGAAGATCTGTGCACAGCTTGATGCAATCCTACACAATCAAGATTGGGATCTTGGACACATTTTTGTTCTCTCCTTATCTAGAGATTTGTGCCTCCTTTTACAGGTCCCTTCTTACACGGTCCATTTTCAATCCCCAAATGAAACAGAAAATGGCTCAGGTGATTACCACACCACAGGAATGAGAAATGGGCTGGACCTATTCCCGCTACAGCAACACTGAGAGTGCCTCACACATGATGATCAGATCCTCACCTACAATGTAGAGGGAGCACCACTCCCATGTATCCAATTTTTGGTTCATTATACCTACAGGATGTCTTCCTTTATGAGAGGTCTTGACTTAACTGCTACAGCCACATCTGCAACTCAGAGCTAGGAAAACATTGCCTGTCAATGACAAAGTGACTAATGTTTGTGTATTCCACCTGTGGGATTGCTGTTGGAATTATAAACAATATCTCACCTCCCAGAAGCTGGCATCTGTGCTTTTCCTTTTTTACCCCAGCCCAAGCTTTACTGGTTCCTGTACATTTGAGTCCCATGTCTCCATATGCATATCTCTCATCTACTCTGGATCTCAAATACGAACAGTGTCATTTTCTGACTTGATGTAGCTCCTGTAAAATCACATGATGCATCTACATTTTCCTTTACATGAAAGGGAAACAACTAGATTGTGGTGAGGGAAAGGAGAAAGTAAAAAGAGTGTTCATGCAAATTCAGCAGCTTCTGTCAGTAAAGGTGATGGGATGAAGTGGAGTGCTGGCTGCCCTTCTCCTTATCTCTTCCATGAAGCGATAAAACATGCGGGCAGCTAGTCCTCCTCTAGTTCTTTCCTGTTGTTTGCTGTTACTTACTGCCCTCTTGGAAGTATGTCAGTGAGTGTGTTGCAATATGTTGGGTAATGTGGCTATCATGGATCAATAGTTGTCAGTGTATACAAACTGTGAGCTGCGTGTAAGGTTTACAACAATGCTAAGTATGTGAGGATGAGGTAGATAAGCAAGGCAAATAGTCTGTATGAGACTGGCATCTAACTTCAAAGTAAATTTAAAAGTCTTCTATAGGCATATCTTGGGAAGCTGAGTAGTGTAATTGGTGTTTGTAAAATGCTAGGGAAAAAGCATTGTATGGTCCCTTTAAAAGGTGATGCTTTGTGTGTGTCTGCATGGGTTTCCTCCGGGTGCTCCAGTTTCCTCCCACAGTCCAAAGATGTGCGGGTTAGGTTGATTGGCTATGTTAAAATTGCCCCTTAGTGTCCTGAGATGTGTAGGTTAGAGGGATTAGTGGGTAAATATGTAGGGATATGGGGGTAGGGCCTGGGTGGGATTGTGGTTGGTGCAAACTTGATAGTCCCGAATGGCATCCTTCTATAATGTAGGGTTTCTATGATTCTGTGACTTTTTTTTTTCTGTGCTTAAAGTTTAAAAAAATGCAAGTGCAGATAGTGTGCCCAAACATTTGTATCAGAAGGCCAAGCAACAGCATTACCAAGGCAACAAGCTTTCAAGCATTTGAATTAGGCACTCAGATACTAAGAATCTATTAAATTTAAATCCAATGGTTTTGGCAATCTAGGACCAATCCTATTGTGAGAGATATTCATATGTCATCGCAGGTATAAAAGGAAGAGGGCAGTGCAATGAAAATAGAGAGAACAACTGCCACCTGCCACAGCTCATAGCTTTTAGCTCAAAGCCTCATCTGGATAGCAAAGAAGAATCAACAGAGAAGGCCCAGAATATTCTGGAAGACAGAAAACCTGGATGTAATTTAGAGAGTGATTAAAATTTTATTTTGTTAATGAGTGGGAATTGTATTTATCTGAACAGTGGTGCATTAAAATCATGTTTTATTTGTTTTATTAATAGTTTAGTCAACTTGTTCACTATTGGTTAGATAAATAAATTGTTACATGTTGACTTTAGAGAGAGTGTTAGGGAGTTATTTTGATTTAACCACCAAACGTTGCTGAAGAGCAGATTGTACCACTTCACTCACTCTCTCACACACACACACACACACACACACACACACTTACAGATTATGAGGTGAGGTACTCCTCTTTGAGTGGGTGGGTATTAGTTTTCAAAGGGGGGAATCTATCTCTGCCTCATAACACATAAATAGTAAAAGCAGGGGGAGGGGTGTAATTATGGTCCAAAAGGAGATCTGAGCATGGAGGCAGAGGACATACTTGAGGTACTTAATAAGTATTTTGATTTCTCTTTACCAAAAGACTGCCAAAATAATACTGAAAAAGGAGGCAGTTGAGATACTGAATTGGCTGAAATTGATTAGGAGAAGCTTTTAGAAAAGCTGACAATATTTAAAGTTGATAAGACACCAGAGCCAGATGGGATGCATCCAAGGATGGTGAGGAAAGTAAAAGTGGAAATTATGGAGTTACTAATCATAATCTTCCAATCTGGATTGGAGGTGATCCTAGACAATTAGAGAATTGCAGATGTTACATTTGTTATTCAGAAAAGGGCACTGCCCTCATCTACCACCTTGGTTACCCCTTCGAAAAACTCAAGTGAGACATGATCTTCCACTCACAAAACCATGCTGCTGTCCCTAATCAGTCTTTGCCTCTCTAAATGCCTGTAGATCCTATCTCTTAGAAGAACTTCTAACAACTTATTCTGTACAGATGTTAGGCTCACCCACCTGTAGTTCGCAGGCTTTTCCATGCAGCTCATTAACAAAGGCACATTGGCCACCCTTTAATCAGGCACCTCACCTGTGGCTGTCAATGATTCAAATATCTCTGTTAGAAGACCTGCAATTTCCTCCCTGGCCTCCCACAACGTCCTGGGATAACTTCATCAGGTCCCAGGGATTTATCTACCTTGATGCACTTTAAGACTTCCAGCACCACCACCTCTGTAATATGTACATTCCTCAAGACATCAGTATTTATTTCTCCAAGTTCCCTAACATCCATGTCTTTCTCAACAGTAAATACTGCTGAGAAATACTCATTTAGGACTTCACCCATCTCTTGTGGATCTGCAAATAGATGACCTTGTTGATCCTGAAGAGACCCTATTCTTTCCCTAGTTACTCTTTGCCCTTTATATATCTGTAGAAGCTCTTTGGATTCTCCTTTGCCCTATCTGCCAAAGCAATCTTGTGTCACCTTTTTGCCCTCCTGATTTCTTTCTTAGCTCTACTCCGCTACCCTCTATAATCTTCAAGAGTTCCACTTGATCCCAGCTGCCTATGCATGTTATATTCCTCCTTCTTTTTGACCAGGGGTTCAAATCCATAAGTCATTCAGGCTTCCCTACTTCTATCAGCCTTGCCCTTCACTCTGAAAGGAATGTGCTTACCCTGGACCCTGGTTAACACACTTTTGAAAGCCTTCCACTTATTAGACATCCCTTTGCTTGAAAGGCCCTGTCTGATACGATCAAAATTGGTTGCCCCTTCAAAAAACTCAAGTGAGACATGACCTTCCACTCTCAAAGCCATGCTGCCTGTCCCTAATCAGTCTTTGCCTCTCTAAATGCCTGTAGATCCTATCTCACAAAATAACCCCTAACAACTTACCCTCTACAGATGTTAGGCTCACCCGCCTATAGTTCCCAGGCTTTACCATGCAGCCCTTGCCCCAATTTAGAATTTTAACTTTTGGGCCAGACCAATTATTGTCTATAGCTACCTTAAAACTGACGAATTATGGTAAGTGATCCTTCACTAACACTTCTGTCACCAGCCCCTCCTCATTTCCCAAGAGGCAGTCAAGTTTTGCCCCCTCTCCAGTCGGGCCTTCCACATACTGAATGAGATATTCTTCCTGAGTACGCTCAAAATTCTCTCCATCAAAGCCCCTAATGCTAAGGTTGTCCCAGTGAATGTTGGGAAGTCCCTACTATTACCACCCTATTTTTCTTGGCGTTACCTGTAATCCCCTTACATATTTGTTCCTTAATTTCCTGCTATTTGGGGGCCTATATTACAATGCTATCAAAGTGATCTCCCCTTTCTTATTTCTCAGTTCTACCCATATAGACCTCAGTACTGCCATGATGTTCTCCCTAATCAAAAACGCAATTTCCCCCTCCTCTCTTACCTCCTTTCTTATAGCATCTGTACCCTGGGAGATTGAGTTGCCAATCCTGTCCCTCCCTTAGCATGTTTCAGTAATAGTAATAACGTGCTACCTTCCATTCACAGTATTGGGCTGCATTCATATAAATGGCAAGGCAGTGCTAGTTATTCTGCAGTGAACATGTGTCCATTTTCTGGCTAATTTCCTCATAATAGGTGAGAATCTAGTTACACAGTTGCATTCTGGGATTATGTGTCTATAATCAATTATGAAGACACTACAGGTTTGATATGGCAGCAAGAAGTATCTTTGTCCATCTCAGTGATGGGGCTACCGAGGTTAAATTCAGCTGTGCCTGAGGAGCAGGTTCATTGTTTTGTCCAGTATCTGGACGCCCACAGCTTGTTGGGGCTTATTGAAACATAAGGTTCTGAAGGACTTACAAAGTAGATGCTGAGAGGTTGCCTCCTCTTATGGGGAAATTGCAGACTGGGGAGGGCACAGATTAACTATAAGACATATCCCATTTAACACTCAGATGAGGAGGACATTCTTCTATTAGAATCTTTAGTCTTTGGAAGTCTCTTTCATAGAGAGCAGCGAAGGCTGGCTTGTTGAAGACTCAGTTGGACAATTTTTTTATTGACAAGGGAGTCAAGGGATGTTGGGTTAGGCTGGATTAAGGCCATAATCTGATCGGCATTCAGTTGAACGGTGGAACAGCTCAATGGGCTGAATGGCCTACTCAGGCTTCTATTTCTTATGATCTTATTTCAGTAGGCCTGTGGCAACAGCAGCAGTCAACTGCTGTATTTATTGAGGTTTAAATTCAGCTGGTTTAAATAGAAAGAATGTGGCAACCTGCTTGGTAGATTTGCAACAATAAGCAAATACGTTTTTGGTGACCAGAGTTAGTAATTTAATTAAGTTCCATTTCATAGGTCACTCCAGTAACCTGTGTTTTTTTCTCCTGATGCCAATAATGACTCCACCTCAAGATAACTTGCTGTGAGGCAATGGGACAAAATATATCTATTAAACCTACATTTGTAATGTTGAAAGCATTTTAAATGTTCATGTTCTTTAATTGGAAGGTTATGGTCTGGAAACTTTAGTGAGAGAGCATTTTACTATTGGATAAGTTGATGAATGCTTCTTAACTATAGTGTGTTTTGTTTTGCTATGTTTAGGAGAGTTAATGGAAACCATCAAGCGGGACTTCGGTTCCTTTGAAGTGTTTAAGGAAAAGATGACTGCCATCTCAGTAGGTGTCCAAGGCTCAGGATGGGGATGGCTGGGTTACAGCAAGGATTCAGGAAGGCTACAGCTAGCTGCTGCTCCCAATCAGGATCCACTGCAAGGAACAACTGGTTAGACATGGCTTCATTTTCCCCTTGTGGATTGGTGCACATGGTTTAAATAGGAACTATGTTACATTTAGCATATGCTTTGTTTTTTTAAAATTGAAGTTTATTTATTAGTCACAAGTAAGGCTTTACATTAACACTACAATGAAGTTAATGTGACATTACCCTAGTCACCACACTCCAGCGCATATTTGGGTCAATGTACCTAATCAGCACATCTTTCAGACTGTGGGAGGAAACCCACGTAGACATGGGAAGAACATACAAACTCCATACAGACAGTGACCCAAGCTGGGTCCCTGGCACTGTGAGGTGACAGTGCTAACCACTGTGCTACCATGCCACCCTATTTTACTTTGGGGAATTTAATTTGCTGGTAAATATTGATATCTCCAAATTTAATGACGATTCTCTAAATTTGCTCAGACTCTTTGACTGTCTTCTCTTGTTTTAACTGAATGTTTTCAAATCCAACTGCCGATGGCCACTCCCACTCACATTTTCTTTTTCATTTTAAGTTGAATAGAGATCAGAACACTTTCAAACTTGCTGCCTCAATTTTATATTGATTAGATTACCAAAAAAACATGTGGTCCTGGAATGGTAGCACATTTCAACATGTTCCCATTGATTGTTATATTGCACTGATGGTGTGCAATGATAATTTGCCCTCTAGGTATGAAATGTACAGATTGACCTTTGTTATTATTGACATTCAGAATTTACTCTAGTTTTATTTTTCTTCTACTGATGCTCCATATTTTTGATGGTGGGAAGTAAAAGGCTGTAACACAGTACAAAAAAAAATGATAGCACAAAAGGATGATTGGGTCCAATGTACCTCTTCAACTGGAGTTATCTATTTAAATCCTATTTCTCTTTGAATATTTAATAATGAAAGCTATACAGAGAAACACAAACATATAAAATTGTTAAAAGTCTATATTGCTTAATGTAAAATTCCTTAAATAATTTCACTAACGTCAATTTGTCACATGTTTCAGGTCTAATTCCCCTACTTGGAATTGATGTGTGGGAGCATGCCTACTACCTACAGTACAAGAATGTGCGGGGTGACTATCTAAAAGCTATCTGGAATATTATCAACTGGGAGAATGTAGGAGAGAGACTCAAAGCTGCCATGAAATGAGTATTATTCATGCGTGACCTCAAGGCAACCTGCAGTTACCTGCCATCACTGTTTTAAAATGTTTCTTGTGACATTTGTAAAACAGTTTCTAGTTCTCCTGAGACTATGTTTAATGCATTAAATCTTTAGAAACACCCGGCAAGTATGATTTTGTATTTATTTTAAAATAATCTAAACGTTTGGCAAGTGTGTTCGTTCAGAAATGGTTGAGGTTCTGAAAAACTTGTGTTGTACAATCCCACAATTAAAAACATTGTAAATTTAGCTTTATTCTGCTCTACTGTTGAAACCAGTTCCCTCCACTGCATTGTCAATGATACAAAAATGAAATTATGTAATAGACAATTTGGAAGTCTCCAACTGTAATGAAAAATGGGATTAAGAGGTTAGTGTGATTCCATGTAGTTGAATTAATGTACATTAAAAAAGATTAATGTGATGATTGGGTGCCATTAGTTCTTCAAAATGTTGTGAAAACATAAGAAATAGGAGCAGGAGTAGGCCATCTAGCCCTTCGAGCCTGCCCCTCCATGGCTGATTTGAAAGTGGTTCAGTTCCACTTACCTACCTGCTCCCCATAACCCTTAAGTCCCTTATCACTCAGAAATCTATCTACCTGTGACTTAAACATATTCAACGAGGTAGCTTCGAGGTAGTTGTCTTTAATGTTGTGATAAGAGTTTGTATCAAGCAAAAAGTAAGAATAAAATATTTTCTTTTCTCATTGCTTATAGTTCCAAGAAAGGGGAAAAGTAGAAACTTTAAAGAATTATTAGTACAATGGAATAAAAACAAGAGAAAGTGGGGTGGAAGTAATTGATCCCACTAAAGTGAAGCTAAGGGATGGGGAGGAATATCAAAAATCTTAACATGAAATAGGAGCAGGAGTAGACCATATTGCCTGTTGAGCCTGCTTCACTATTCAGTACAGTCATGATTGTTCTTGGGTTTCAACACTGCTTTCTGTCTGCCCCCATATCTCTTGATTCTTTAAGAGAGCAAACATCTGTCTATCCCGTTCTTAAGTGAATTGCATTCACAAACGTATTCGGGTAGAGAACTCCAAAGGTCACAATCCTTTTGAGTTAAATATTTTTTGCTCATCTCCGTTCTAAAGTATCCTTTTCCTGAGACTGTCTTTATGTTTTAGATAAAAGCAAATAACTACAGATGCTGGAATCTGAAACCAAAAGAGAAAATGACAGAAAATCTCAGCAGGTCTGGCAGCATCTGTAAGGAGAGAAAAGAGCTGATGTTTGGAGTCCAGAAGATCCTTTTGTCAACTAAAAGGCATAGAAAATGGGAAATATTTATACTGCAGGGGGAGGGAATGAAAGATGAATCTTAGCCACAGAAACCAGGGAAACCAGCTAATAACTGTCCACAGGCACAATAAAGGGTGTGAATGGCCAAAAGGCAGAGAAGCTAAAATGAAGATGTTTGGGGGGAAGAAATGGAACAGAGGTAAGATTTAGAAAAGGAGAAGCAAAGGGGGAGAAAGGGTAAAGAAAAGGGCACAAAATAGGGGAAAAGAGTGGGGCGGAAGATAAATGAAGAAAGACAATTAAAAAAAGGTAGAGAATAGTAAAAAATGAAATTTTTAAAAAATGAAAACAAAGGGGGCCAAGGTGGAGTAGAGTAAATCGCCTGAAGTTGTTGAATTTGATGTTGAGACCAGAAGGTTGTGAAGTGCCTAGCCAGAAGATGAGATGCTGTTCTTCCAGTTTGCGTTGAGTTTCACTGGAACATTGCAGCAAGCCAAGGACAGACATGAGGGCATGGTAGCAGGATTATGTATTAAAATGGCAAGCAAATAAGTTCAGTGGGCAGGAGTATGCTGATACATTGGGCCTACCAGGACAGTCCTTTTTATGGATTTTGGCAAGTAGTAGAAGAGGGCTGCCCGGGGTTGGGAGACTATGAAGTTGGAAGTTCATAGGGGGAAGGCATCAGGAGGAAATGAAGTCGGTGACAGTGTTGGAGATAATGGCTTGATGTTCAGTGGTGTGGTTGTGGTCCGGGGGAGGTAGGAGAAAGTATCTGAGAGTTGGCGCTCTGCCTCTGTGAGGTAGAGGTCAGTCCACCAGATGACAACAGCACTGCCTTTGTCATCAAAGCTGCTGACAATGTCAGGGTTGGACCTGAGGGAGCAAAGGGTGGAACGTTCAGAAGGAGAGATGTTGGAATGGGTGAGGGGAGCAGAAAAATTGAGATGGCAATGTCCCGTCAACAGTTCCCAATGAAAAGATCAATCAGCGTCAATACACCAGTAACAATCAGCGTTAATGCCACCAAGCCCCTTCAGACTCTTAAATGTTTTAATGAGATTGCCTGTCCTCCTTCTGCATCCTAAATGTAGACTCAATTTGCTCAGTCCCTCATCCCAAGCATCAGTTTAGTACTGACTCTAATGTAAGCTTATCCTTTGTTAAATAAGGAGTATTTCAGATGTGACCTCACCAAAACCCTGTATAAATTAAGCAAGTCATCTTTACCCCTGTAATCCAATCCTGTTGAAACATGGCCAGTATGTCATTTGCCTTTGAATTGCTTGTTGTGCTTTATGCTAATTTTCTGCACATCCAAGTCTCCCTGAACATCAATATTCACAAGTTGATCCTTTTATCCACCTTATTACAATGTTGAAAGATTATACTAATTTCAAACAGTTTTAATGAATGCTTCATTAATATTTAGCACAATTTGACTTGGGAGCTTTTTTTGAAAATGTTGATGCCATTTTAGGTATGAGTGTTTGTGGTAACTGGGTACAAAATAAGTGATATGAAAGTGTTCACTTGTTTGAATGATTCTCCAGTTGAGAAATCACATCAGGTTCCACGGACCAACCACGTGGCAAGACTTAATAGAGGTTTATAAGATGATGAGGGGGATAGAGAGAGTGGACGTGCAGAGATTAATTCCTTGGGTGGATATAGCTGTTACTAGGGGGCATAACTTTAAGGTTCATGGTGAGAGATGTAGGAGGGATGTCTGAGGTAGATTCTTTACTCAGAGAGTGGTTGGGGTGTGGAATAGACTACCTGCTGTGATAGTGGAATTGGCCATTTTAGGAACTTTCAAGCAGTTATTGGATAGGCACATGGAACACACCAGAATGATAAGGAGTGGGATAACTTGATCTAGGGTTCGGACATAGCTCGGCACAACATCGAGGGTCGAAGGGCCTGTACTGTTCTATGTTCTAAGAATGAACACCTGTAAATTCAGAAAGTTTGTTAACCATTAATGAGGTAACCAATCAAAGTGTCAATTAACAGAAATTGGCAGTAATGAACATCAAGAGGAGAAAGTTTAACTTTTAACAATTAAACAGACTTCTTATCACCCTTATCAAATCAGGACCAATGAAGGCTCCAAAAACATGGATAACATCGAACCATAGAATCCCCACAGAGCAGAAAGAAGCCATCAGCCAATTGAGTCTGCACTGACTCTCCGAAAGAGCATCTTGTCCAGGCCCACCCACCCTATACCTAAATCCACACATTTAGGGATGCTGTTAATCAAGATGGCTTCTCAAGACTTAAAGATGTTATAAACCCATGTTAACTAGGTTGTTGGAAATAGCCAATGGATCTATAATTGGACAATAATGAAATAAGAGGCAGCTTATTGGCTCTTAATTAATTACACACACTGTAATAACCTTAAGACAATGGCTTTTCTTAAGCTATATCTCTTGAGTCTATATCTTGATTTAGCCTTATTGAACAATAATTTGTTAACATAACTGTCATTTATAATTGAGACATCTTGAATAAAAGCTGCTCATTTCTTCAGTCAAGATTATCAAAATATCTAAAATCTAGAAGTCCATGTTATCTTTTCAGCCTGCCTGGGAAGGTAGCATTTTATAATTTTCATGACTTTTAATAATTGTATTAAAATCATGTGCTGTGCTTTTAGTCCTCAGTTTTTGTGTTGCAGATTATATTACCAGCCTTACTAATACATCTATTGATGAATTGCTTATTCTTTACTTGCCTTACAATTAAGGCTGTCTTTTTAACTGATCTGGCTGGTTTCCAGTAATGGAATGATTTTTAAAATGTCTTCTCATTTACTTTAAAATGGCTTCTGACCATTTTAGATTGCAATGCTAAGTAACATATGGTTCAGATGATGAAATAATAGTCACACCAAAACTATTGATTTTGAAACTACCAACTGTGGGCTATTGTTCAAGTTTTGAATACTATTGTAAACAAATTCGGTCATGTTCAGTTTATAATGCCATTTTAAATACCATGTATTTGGCTTGTAACCAATTTGAGTGGTTTGCAAAAGAAGTTAAACCACTTTTTTCTTTTGAAGAAACTACAGGCTATCAATCAGGCTTAGAATCTTTGTAAACATTGCGATTTGATCTATGGATTATATGAGATGCGTTCAAGGGAAAGCTGTCAATGGAGGCTGCTCTCACAGAGCTGAATTTTGAAATTGACAGGTTAAGGCTGTCCAATGAAATCAAGAGAGTGTCAAACATTTCAGCATGCTACGAAGCCTCTGAAACTTCAAATCAAATCTCTGTGCCTATGTTAGGGCTGAGTGCATAGCTGTGCAGAGTGGAAGCTCCCCTTGCAAGTGAAATTGACATCTCTGGTGGAGGACCTCAAAGGAGCCTGTGCACACCTGCAGCTTCTGACAGAGAAGTCTCTGCTACAGAATGGAGTACTGCAGTGATTTAAAAGCCTGCCAGGTGAGCAGAGGGCATGGAGATTAAAGTGACCTGGACACTTAAACATTTTCACAGCTGCAGGCAGGAATGCAGATGTTGATTAGAGGGAAACTTGAAACCACCATGCTGGGGTGAGCTTCAGGACTAGAGAGTGCAGTTCAGCTACAATACCCCCATCCTAGGGGAGAGTGGTGTATTCGACCCTTGAAGGACTTTGGCTTCTATTAATGATCAGTGGAATTGCCAAAACTTGTCTGGTCACATCACCTCTTGGGAGGTGGCATTGGTTCTGGGACTTCAATTCCCTTTTCGTAAGGTGTTGATCCTTGAGGAAAAGTTAAGGCAGGTTGTGGATGTCAAGATGTAGAGCATCAGGATGTACATCTGCAACAAAACAAAGCATAGTATTTACTCTTTCACAGTTTTTAACTAATTAATGTGGTACCATTTTTCTGTGTTTTGCCTTTCACAGTGGTAACATTTTAGCTGATTGAACGGAGTGACCTGTAAACAATTTCCTAACATTTTTGAAGTTATCTCCACCACTTCAGAAGACTGGATGGTGGCTGATGTAAAGTTAGTGTGTGCTTCCAAATAAGTTTTGCCTTTGAGCAAAAATTTCTCAGGTGTAATGTGAGCCTTGCAGAAGGAGCGTGGGTAATCTACAGATTACCACAATCAATAAAATAGTTCACAAAAGTATTGTTAATTCTAAAGTTATTTACATATTAGTATTGATGAACAATGAAATTACCTTAAAGGATTCACCAGCTTCCACTCGCTTTAAAACTGTATCTAATTTATTGATATATCATTATTTCCTAGCCTTTATTTGTCCCAACCCAAAATTCCTTTCACTCTAATTTGACTCCCTTCACAAGTATCATAGTATATAATACAATTCTGATTGTTTTAAAGTCTGTTTCATCTATGGACTTTGTGCCAATGGCTTGATGATTGAAGGATATCATCATGCTCTACTGACCACATTGGCCATTTTATGCCAATTTTATGTTTGTCAAATAGTTGCATGTGACTGAGACTTCTTCAGGGCATTTCACTAAGCATCTCCTGACCTTTGAACCAGCCCATTTTTGAATAGATTTCCTGTATAGTCATAGAGGTTTACAGCATGGAAACAGACCCTTTTGGCTCAAATTGTCCATGCCACCCCTTTTCTTTTAACCACTAAGCTAGTCCCAATTGCCCATGTTTGATCCATATCCCTCTGTACCCATGTAACTGTCACAATTTTGTCTTAAAAAAAATTTAATCTGCCTCTACTACTATCTCTGGCAGCTCGTTCCAGACACACACTACCCTCTGTGAAAGAATTTTCTCTCTCGACACTTTTGTATCTTTCCCCTCTCACCTTAAACCTATGCCCTCTAGTTTTGGACTCCCCTACCTTAGTAAAAGGTGTTGCTTATCTAGCTGATCTATGCCCTTCATTATTTTTATAGATCTCTATAAGATCACCCCCAAGACAAATAATGGAACCATAAACCCCAACAGTGCACTAAGAGATCATTCAGTCCATCGACAATGCTCTGACTCCTAAAAGAGCATCCAAACAACAGGGATCTTGGGTTCATGTCGCACTATCTGTAACCCCTGTGACTTGCCTGGGTTTGCAAAACCTCACTTACTGTGCTGTCTGGAGACAATACACACTTCTTTAACCTGTGATCAGTGCTCCTTCCACTCACATTGTCAGCCACTTCAGGTCTTGAACAGCAGGTTACATGTAAGGATTCTCATTCTAATGAGTAATCTCTAAACTGTCTGTGTTTTATATGCTCGGTCTGAGGCCAGAACTCTCCATTCACCTGACGAAGGGACTAACCCCGAAAGCTTGTGAGTCTATTATCAAATAAATCGGTTGGACTAAAACCTGGTGTTGTCAGACTTTTTACTGTGTTAACTAAAACCCCCAAACTTCTGGGGATCATATCCCTCTATTCCCATCTCATTCACGTACTTGTCAAGATGCCCCTTAAAAGTCACTACTGTATCCGCTTCCATTACCTCCCCCAGCTACGAGTTCCAGGCACCCACCATACTCTGTGTAAAATATCTGCCTCGTACATCTCTTTTAAACCTTGCCCCTCGCACCTTAAACCTATGCCCTTTAGTAATTGACTCTTCCACCCTGGGAAAAAACTTCTGACTATCCACTCTGTCCATGCCTCTCATAATCTTGTAGACTTCTATCAGATCTCCCCTCAACCTCTATCACTCCAGTGAGAACAAACCAAGTTTCTCCAACCTCTCCTCATAGCTAATGCCCTCCATATCAGGCAACATCCTGGTAAATCTTTTCTGTACCCTCTCCAAAGCCTTCTGGTAGTGTGGCACAAGTCAGGAGTGTGATGGAACACTCACCACTCGCCTGCATGGGCTTAGCTCCAACAACATTCATGAAGTTTGGTACCATCCATGACAAAGTAGTCCACTTGACTGGCACCACATCTATAAACATTCAATCCCTCCACCATCGATGTTTAGTAGCATCAGTGTGCACTATCAACAAGATACGCTGCAGCAATTCACCAAAGAGACTTATACAGCACCTTCCAAATCCATGAGCACTTCCATCTAGAAGGACAAGGACAACAGATAAATGGGAATAGCACTACCTGCAAGTTCCATTCCAAGTCACTCATCATCCTGACTTGGAAATATATTGCCGTCCCTTTGCAGTTGCTGGATCAAAATTCTGGAATTCCCTCCCTAATGGCATTGTGGGTCAACCCACAGAACATGGACTGCAGCAATTCAAGAAGGCAGCTTCTCAAGGGCAACTAGAGATGGGATGCTCTTTTGGAGAGTCACTGCAGACTCAATGGGCTGAATGGCCTCTTCCTGCTCTGCAGGAGTCTGTGGTTAAACTAAGCTCTTTCACCACCAAGAGCTGCGCTTTTGCTTCTCGGCAGTTGTATGTAATACCTGCCACTAGGGATGGGCAAAAAATGCTAGCCAGCCAGCCTCGCCCATGTCCCACGAATGAATTTTAAAAAAGACACACTTCTGGGCTTCCTTTATACTTCTGACTTAGTCTTCCAATAGGGACAGACCCTAGACTGTTACTGTGACCCAATATTCCACACTGTATTCCTTAAAGATGCACTTTCTACGCTTCAGGCACAGCCCTGGCTCTCAAACACTTGATCCAGGTTGCTGAGGTGCTCCTCCTCAGTTTTCCCTGTGATCAGAATGTTGTCCAAGTAAACTGCTACATGGGGAATCCCCTACAACAGATTGACCCAAAGTCCGATAAAAAAATCACTGGAGGCCTTCATCGGCTGGGGTACAGAGTTTAAAAATTGGCAAGTCACGTTGACGCTTT
Organism: Carcharhinus amblyrhynchos; assembly: GCF_965287045.1. Taxonomy (NCBI): domain Eukaryota; kingdom Metazoa; phylum Chordata; class Chondrichthyes; order Carcharhiniformes; family Carcharhinidae; genus Carcharhinus; species Carcharhinus amblyrhynchos. The sequence goes on along the minus strand of NC_137335.1, from coordinate 30,710,611 downwards.
ATAGAACCTTAGGCCGCTCTTGGGATATATTGTTCAATTCTGGTCGCCATACTACCAGAAGACTTTGGAGAGGGTACAGAAAAGATTTACCAGGATGTTGCCTGGTATGGAGGGCATTAGCTATGAGGAGAGGTTGGAGAAACTTGGTTTGTTCTCACTGGAGCAACGGAGGTTGATGGGAGATCTGACAGACGTCTACAAGATTATGAGAGGCATGGACAAAGTGGATAGTCAGAAGTTTTGTCCCAGGGTGGAAGAGTCAATTACTAAGGGGCATAGGTTTAAAGTGTGGGGGCAAGTTTTAAAAGAGATGTACGAGGCAGATATTTTACACAGAGAGTGGTGGGTGCCCGGAACTCGTTGCGAGTACGGTAGTGACTTTTAAGGGGCGTCTAGACAAATACATGAATGAGATGGGAATACAAAGAACAAAGAACAAAACAGCCTGGGAAACAGGCCCCTCGGCCCAACAAGCCCGCGCTGGAACAGAGGGATATGATCCCGGGAAGCTTAGGGGGTTTTAGTTAAGTCGGGCAGCATGGTCGGTGCAGTTTTGGAGGGCCGAAGGGCCTGTGCTGAAATTTTCTTTGTTCTTTGACTTTCCAAAAATTAGACAGCTGTATATTTAATCCTCCTTACTGATAGGCATGGCTCATGTCATGTCTGAGAAAGTTTTGCCTCTTGCAAGGGTCGAAACAGATCTTCCTCCCACAGCAATGGGTAAGCATTCATCTTGGAGGCCCAATTAATGATAAGTTTATAATCCCCACGTATGCACACAATATGATCACTTTTAAGAAGGAACAGTTAGAGCTGTACAATGAGAATTGAATGGGCTCAATGATTCCAAGCCTCTTCAATCACTCTAACTTTTCTTCCACTTTGCCTTTCATGGAATATGACACTGTCCTGGGATTAAAAAATCAAGGAGTAGCCTGAGAATCTACAAACAACTTAACTGCAGTGGCACACATTATACCCAGTCAATCTTTGAAAATCTCAAAATATTTCTGAATGACGTTCTCTGCCACCTGGATATGCTTTATCTCACCCCAGTTAAACAAAATTTTACTAAGTCAGTCTTGCCCCAGTAAACTCCCCCATGTCTGCATGGGTTTCTTCTGGTTGCTTTGGTTTCCTCCCACAGTTGAAAGATGTGTAGATTAGGTAGATTGACCATGCTAAATTGCCCCTTAGTGTTCAAAGATGTGTAGGTTACGTGGATTGACATGGTAAATACTCAGGATTATGGGGAAGGAGGGATGGTCCTGGATGGGATGTTGTTTTGGAGAGTCACTGCAGACTCAATGGGTTAAATGGCCTCTTTCTGCTCTGCAGGGGTTGGTGGTTAAATTAAGCTCTTTCCCTTTTACCATTAGGTGCTGTGCTTTTGCTTCTTGGTTGTTGTATGTGATATCTGCCTCTAATGCCCCAGGCAACAACAGAGCCTCTCCAGTATGCATCTGAAGTTGGACCCCTGCTTGAGTAAGGGCTGGGGCCTGCTTAAAGCCCCAAATCTTCCTGTAGGTCTCCTCATTAATTACAGATGCAGAGGCTCTGATGTCCACCTCCATCTTGATTTCTAATAACCTCCACTGTAGCATAGATTGGCTTCCCATGCCCTCACTCACATTAAACGTGTTGCCTGCTTTGAGCTTTCCAGTTGATGTGTAGTTGATGTGAGCAACAGGTGAAGATGCTGTTAACACATATATCTGTACACCATAGAAAAATAGCATAAAGTTAGGTAGACTGGATATAGTCAGGCACATTGATAACCCACATTATGGAAACAACTGTGATTTTAGTCACAAACATAGGGCATAAAATTCGCTGCTGCTAACAGAGCAATAGTCAGGGACAATAAAAAGACTGCCTGCGGTGTAGGAATAACACCAGATGTGTGGGTTCAAGTTATAAAAAGCAAATGGTATACAAGATGTGTTGTTTCTACAACTAATCATAAAAGGGGGAAAAAGGTCACTGAAATAGTTGGGACAGCAGTGATTAAGTTGGCAAAGGATTGATTACCACCAATCTGAACTGGACATGTAACAGTGTTAGATAAGATGGATGAGTTTACTAATGCACTCTTGTGACAACAGGAGACATTGTTAGATGGGGAGTAGAGGGGATGGAAACTTGGGGCACCTCGAGCCAATAGGGGAATGACAACACATAGATGGGACAGGGACCACCAATTAGGGGAGAACAACACATTGCAAAGCCATTACAATGCTTGTAAAAGAAGTATAAAACGTGCTGCAAATCTATGTAAGGTGTGCCTATTTTATTGGCCACCCGGTCTTGCAAGAACGTTAAATAAAATATCTTGCTCCTTCAGAACTTGACTAAATTGTTTGACTGTGAGCTGCGTTTCTCACAGTTGATTGGGGCTTTTCGAGTTTGAACTCTTTACTCAGCCTTTGACTTGCTCTTTGCACCCTGTATTTCTTAACTAAATTACCTTCCTGTTGCAACAATGTCCATAAATTTGAAATGATTCAGTTTGTCCCTCCACACCTGAAACATTCCACTGCTTTCATCTCTTTGCTTGCAGCCTCTTTGTTTACTTGATGTACTGCACTCATCTTTGCACCATCATTAGCCTTTTGAATACATTTTGAATTGCTGGCAGCCATTTCTATGCTGAGAGATTTCTAGAACTTTCTTGAAAGTCAGTGTGGCTTTTCTTAACAAATGAAGCCGAATAGTATCCTCATTAATGCCACAGACTTGTCTCAGAGCATGTCCTTCAATACTGCTCCAAACTCACAATATTCCGAGAGTTATCTTAATTCAGCAACAAAGTTAGCTGCAAATTGTCCCATTTTCCAAAACTGACTTGAACCACTGAACAATTACTTAGCACTCAGGATTGTGATGATTGTGACTGAGTGCAACTAAATCCACAAAATGGAATGTCCCCCTGTCACTGTAGAGTTGTTAAATTCCTCATTAGCTTGTAGGTCTTTACCCCACACACACTCAGGAGAATTTTTTTTAGCCTAATCTGCAATTCCAATTGCCAAGAAAAGGTATCCCAACCTTTCCATATATTCAGTACAGTCCCCATTCACTTCCACAAGCGCACTAATAGTCCCAAACATGGTCTGATGTAATAAGGGGCTAGGAGGTGGAGGAACAGTATTTCTGGCATTCGCCCCTCCATTTTTTAGATCATATCTAACCCTCATTCAACTTCTAAGATGGCCACAGGAAGTTTATATTATTTTATATTATTTATATTATTACCTAACCCCTTGCTACATCACAATAGTTATCATGCTGCTAACCTGTTTTTCATTAGTAAATTCTTAAACCTGTTGGTCAGAGCCCTTAGCCGCTGCTCATGTTGCAAATTAGCAAGTCTTTGTAGCGCCACGCTGAACCTCGAAATTATATTTTCCTTCTATTTTGTTGTTTTCCCCTCGTCATCAAAGAGACGTGGTAACTTGGATAGCTGAACATGTTGTGATATTCAATCTTCTTTACTTACAGAAATATCAAAATGCAGTACAGCATGAACTCAGAACTGGAGGCAACTAGTTACACAGGTCCCTTGTAATAAGACTAGACCCACGAAAGCCCATGCTACTGATGATGTCACTCACACATGCTCATACTCACTAAAGACATCTGTATAATGGGTTTGCTTAGCTCTATTCACTGGACAACTGGTTTGTGATGCAGAGCAATGCTAAAATTGGATTGTTTTCTTTAGAGCAGAGAGGCTAAGGAGAGACATGATTGAGATGTATACGATTACAAGGAGGTATGGACAGGATGAATATGAAGCAGCTGTTGTCCTTGGTTAAGGGGTCATTCATGAAGAGACATAGTTTTAGAGTGAGGGGCAAAAGATTCAGAGGGGATTTGAGAGGTGGTTGGTGGAAATCAGGAATGCATTGCCTAGGAACATAGTGGAGGCCGGAACCAAAAGAGAAAATGCTAGAAAATTTCAGCAGATCTGGCAGCAACTGTCAGGAAAGAAAAGGTCTGACATTTTGAGTCTAAATGACCCAGGAAACCTTACAGCCTTTAAAACAGTATTTAGATGAGCACTTGAAATATCACAACATTCAAGGATGTGGGACAGTGCTGGAAAATGGGATTAGTGTGACTTTAGTGTTAATTATTGTCAGTGTGGACTCAACAGGATTGTTTGCCCAGCCCTGTTACAAACCTCTCTGGCATGATATCATGAGGATGGAGGGGAATCCTTATGTGGATGTGGGGAAGTCCTCTAATGATATTTAGAAGTAAGGTAAAGGAGTTCCTGACCTTTCAAGGCAGAAACCACATTTTGACATTTGTAGGGTTGGGGATAATGGCACCAGGAATTCCCACCAGCGTAAAAACTGTTTAGGGACTCTTGTTGGATTCTCCACCCCCACTGGCTTTCCCATCTCTCAAAAATGGGGACAGAAAATCTCCTTCATGATGTCTGTTCACCTGGCAAAGCCTTTGGTAAGTCAGCTGTGAGGTAATGGAGAAATTTCGTTGTTCTGAGATGTTCTGAGATCACAATGGTTTGACAGTTCCATGAAGCCATGCTTGCATCTGTGCTTGATGATGATCAGAACCCAATCCTTGTCACTAATGACATTCAAACAGGGCTGCATACTAGTGCAACCTTCTTCATATGTTCCTCCCCACTATTTTTGCTCCAATGCCTTTCATGATGGTGCCCTTCACATTGAAATCAGAAATTGCATTGACAGGAAGCTATTCAATCTGGGAAGACTCCAGGCAAAAACCAAGCTATCTAATTAGCTATTTCCTGTTTGCCGAAGAATGTGCATTTGTTGCTAGTTTTGGACTGGTGATGCAATGACGTTTTCAATTCACGCAACAATTTTGGCCTTCTGGTAATACAAAGAAACCTGAAGTAACGTACAAGTCTGCTCCAGGAAATCCCGGTCCACTCTGCTTTACATGGACTGTCAAACTAAGAAGTTCAGCCACTTTCACTTGAGTTGCCTTTGGAATAATAGCAGACGAAACACCAAAGTGCTCATCTGAGCTGGCATGCCAGACATCCACACCATAATGAGACAGTTGCAATTGAATTGGATTAGTCATTTGCCAGAGGGCCTTTTTAATAATATGGTACTCATTTGCTGGTTTACCTGGAGGTAAGCATCACTTGCACTAGTTGCCTCAGGACAAACCAATGTTGCAGCAGCAACCAGACGCCTTATGTGCATATGGAAACAAACAACATCTGGTACATACATAGTTAAAAAGCATCTTTGGCATTGTCCACAACACTAGGAGTACACTAGGAAGTTCTAAGGAACAAAGGGACCTTGACTTGTTTGTCCATAGATCTCTGAAGACATGTTAGTGGGCATACGGAAGACTTGACTTTATCAATCAAGGCATTGATTACAAAAGCAGGGAGATCGTGTTGGAGTTGTATAGAACTTTGATGAGACTACAGATGGATTACTATGTGCAGTTCTGGTCGCCACATTATAGGAAGGATTGATTGCACTGGATGGGGTGCAGAGATGATTCACCAAATTGCTGCCTGGGATGGAACAGATAAGTTATTAAGAGAGATTGGATAGGCTTGGATTGTTTTTGCTGAAACAGAGAAGACTGAAGGGTGACCTGATTGAGGGGCATGGATAGGGTGGATAGGGAGCAGCTGTTCCCCTTAGCTGAAGGGTCTTTCAAGAGGGGACACAAGTTCAAGGTGAGGGCCAGGAGGTTTAGGGGGATGAGAGGAAAATCTGTTTTTACCCAGAGGTTGATGATGGTTTGGAATGCGCTGCATAAGAAGAGTTATTTCACATCCTTTAAAAAGTATCTGAACACTTGGGGTCAACCCTACCTCCAGCCTGAGCTGCCTCAGGCCCCAGGTCCCTTGGTGGACCCTCCCTCTGCAGCCTAGCAGTGGCAGAGAGGAACTTGGGCAGAGCACTTCCCTTCTTGACCTTGCTCAGTGTCTTAACGCAGTGGTCCTTGGTTGTCAGGACCATCACCAAAGCCCACATAGTGCATAGAACATAGAACATAACAGCGCAGAACAGGCCCTTCGGCCCACGATGTTGCGCCGACCAGTTAAAAAACAATGACCCACTAACCTAAACCAATCCCTTTTCGTCCATAAACCTATCCACGGATCTCTTAAACGCCCCCAAACTAGGCGCATTTACAACCGCAGCAGGCAGGGCATTCCAATCCCTCACCACCCCTGACATCCGTCCTATATCTACCACCCCTTAATTTAAAGCCATGCCCCCTCGTGCTAGCTTTCTCCATCCGAGGAAAAAGGCTATCACTGTCCACCCTATCTAAACCTCTAATCATCTTATATGTTTCAATAAGATCCCCTCTTAGCCGCCTTCTTTCCAGCGAAAACAACCCCAAATCCCTCAGTCTCTCCTCATAGGACCTCCCCTCCATACCAGGCAACATCCTGGTAAACCTCCTCTGCACCCTCTCCAAAGCCTCCACATCCTTCCTGTAATGTGGGGACCAGAACTGCACACAGTACTCCAAGTGCACCAGAGTTGTGTACAGTTGCAACATGATGCTGCGACTTAAATTCAATCCCCCTACCAATAATCGCCAAGACACCGTATGCCTTCTTAACAACCCTATCTACTTGATTCCCAACTTTCAGGGATCTATGTACACATACACCTAGATCCCTCTGTTCATCCACACTATTCAAAGTCCTCCCGTTAGCCCTATACTCAACACATCTGTTATTCCTACCAAAGTGAATTACCTCACACTTCTCCGCATTAAACTCCATCCGCCAACTCTCGGCCCAGCTCTGCAATCTGTCCAAGTCTTCCTGCAAACTATGACACCCTTCCTCACAATCTACCACACCTCCGACTTTGGTGTCATCAGCAAATTTACTAATCCACCCAAGTATACCCTCATCCAGATCATTAATAAAAATTACAAACAGCAGTGGCCCCAAAACAGATCCCTGAGGCACACCACTCGTAACTGGACTCCATGACGAATATTTACCATCAACCACCACCCTCTGTCTCCTATCTGCTAGCCAATTCCTGATCCAATTTCCTAGATTACCCTCAATCCCATACATCTGCATTTTCTGCAGAAGCCTACCATGGTGAACCTTATCAAACGCCTTACTAAAATCCATATATACCACGTCAACTGCCTTACCCCCATCCACCTCTTTGGTCACTTTTTCAAAAAACTCAATAAGGTTAGTAAGGCACGACCTACCTGCTACAAAACCATGCTGACTATCTCCAATCAATTCATTACTCTCCAAATAACTATAAATCCTATCCCTAATAATTTTTTCTAAAACCTTGCCCACAACAGAAGTGAGACTCACCGGTCTATAATTCCCGGGGAAGTCTCTGTTCCCCTTCTTAAACAATGGGACAACATTCGCAGTTACTGCTTTTGGTGTGGGTGGGGATATATCACGGGAGGACTTTGAATCGGTCTTCAGGCCCGCTGATTACATGTAAAAGAGAGGATTTCCACAATTATCAGTTTCCCATCCACTGTAGGTGGGAACCTGATCAGGACCAGTGGGTTAGGTGAATAGCAATGAGTTTGCTGCCAGCAGGAATCCCAATTTAGCCCAGATGCCCAATTCAGTGGGCCATCAGGATTCCTAACAGCAGTGACCTGGGTGGATGAATCCTGGCCTTAGCCTTTCTGGCTGCATATTCCTATGTCCTAAGTCGTGATTTGTCTGTCCCCTTCATCACTGTGGGTTAAGAAAACCAATCCAAAGCAAAGGTGAGATATAAATGGGTATTATTCAACCAGGTTTAAAACATCTGGTAGAAATACATCATTTATTCATCTTTTGGATCCTTACAGAGGGTCTTTTGAGAATATTACAAAAATTATATATGCACAGAGGAAAAAGTTGTGAGGTACAATTAGTCTTTACAAAAACAACAAAGAAAGCAATTACATCAAAGACTGAAAATTTTAATTAGTAAGCAACAATAAGTTAGTGTACATTGCTTACACAATTGAAAAAAAGGGCAGTTTATTGTTTCACTAATAAACTTGTACCAGGAAAGCCCACTGCAGGGGCAGGATTCTCTGGAGGACATATTTCAAAATGTTGCATTATAACAAGATTTACACATTATTTGCAGGGATTGAGCTTTATAACTGGGAAATATTCCAACACAATTTCAATATCAACACAAGTGCAGTTTTTATAATAAAAATAAAATATTAGTACAGCAAATTAAAAAGAACCTTAAAGTACCAGGTCATTCTATTTTTTAAATTTTAATTTCCAGCACACACTTCTAATTACAAAGTTGTCTCTGAGGCAAGCTGCATTGTGAAAGCTAACTCTCAAAAAGCCTTTAAATCAATGCCCAATAATATAAATATCAAAAATACCGATAAAAATATCACAAAGTAAGAAACTGATAGGATGCAAAGGTTAAAGATTAAAAAAAATTCTACATTGGACAATAAAGTGAAGGAAGGCTGTGAAAACATAAAGGAGAAAGAGAAACAAGTAGAAATGTTAAGACCCATACAAATATTACAACCAATCTGTACAATTCTAACAAACTACATAATCAGTAATAACCTGCCTAGGAATGCAAATGCATTCTGCATCTTTGTAGCACATAACCCTTCAGCTTATATCAAAGCATCAACAATAACAAATCTAAAGAATACCGAAAAATCTCTAACCAACATTAGTTACATAAACATTCTTTATAAATAATAAAATACAGAAAATGTATATAAAACCACCAATATTATAATGTAAAAAAATCCCTTAACCACTTGCTGTAAGCAAACTACAGTTTATATTTATGACAATGTACACTTGAATGAGAAAATAACGTAGGTTTAAAAATATTGCACACCGAAATAAAAGGAAACATGCTATTGATGCAGTGCACAGAAATCTGTGTAACATAGAATCAACACTTTTTATTATGTCTAATCAACTTAGTTAACACAATCAAAACAAAAAAAAGGCCTCAAATGTTTTAAAAACATATTTCAGCCATGATGAAATATGAATTTAAAAGTGTGTTATTTTAAGATACGTCAAAGGAGAAGTATTGTTAAAATGTTAAAAGCCAAGCAAGTTTTATTTGATAGTTTTGAAATTCAAATTATCAGGAACGAAACACAGATTTTTTTCTTTTAATGAATAAAAGCTACACTGTTTGTAACTCACCTTTGTACAGATGGCTGAGAAAAAGTAATTTCTGTACCATATAGTAATTTTCTAAAGTGGGCAAGTTAACTGTTGTAAGCAACTAGTGGAAACATTACAAAACTTATTGATCATCATGTATCATCTGAAAGCAAACCCAGTAACTTCGATTTTACTCAAGTTGTTTTGGTAGCTATAATAATTTATTTTTAAAGTTCATGGTCTGGTCTTCTTATTAGTATCCTTACTTGCCACAGCATTTAGCTTGAAGAGAGGGACACAGTTTTTTATACAGAGTAAGAATATGGATTACTTGACCAATGGTAGCCAAATCAGCATGTTATCCAGGAACACTGAGATGTATGGCGTTCAAATGTGTGCTTGCTAAGCTGTGGTGTAGATATAAAAGTTCTAGCAGCCTGAAAATCAAGTTTAGTGCATAATCAGAAATTGTGCAAGTCCTGAATTAACAGAGAATTGTTAAAATGGACCATCAGTACAAGCCACAGATACTCAGTCATCCATTAATTAAGCCTATTCTTGCAAGCTATTTTGTTTCCAAATTCCTTAGCTTATAAAACACCTGGTTCTTCTGAGCCTCAAAATTTTTAAATAATAAATTTCTCTTGCTGTACTTCTGGTTTCAACATATAAACTTAGATGACCTTTGTACTAAATTTTAAACCTCTGATTTCAGATATGCGCATATCCCTTGCTTAAAAAGAATGCTTCAGAAGTTTGAACTTCAGCAATTTTACAAGATGAGATATGATTGATGTGCAGCTTATGTAAGATATTCGTTAAATTAAAAGCATAATATTACAGATGCTGGAAATCTGATATACAAGCAAAAAGTGCTGGAAATATGCAACACGTCTGGCAGCCTCTGCGGAGAAAGGAACAGAGTTAATGGTTCAAGTTAAATATAATTTATTCAGAACTAAAGGAAGGTAGGAATGTGATAGGTTTTATGCTGTTGTAAAAGGAAGGAGGAGCAAGAACAAAAGGCAAGATCTGGGCAGGAATGATTTAATCACAAAAATGTCCTGGAACAAAAGGCAAAAGGTAATGGTTGTGGGAAAGAAACAAAGGTTTTGTGGCAGTTGGCCATTGGCTGGCAGCAGAAACGGGGTTTCCCATTCTATGCAGTCCCTGCTACCATGAAAACTGCAGCTGGGGCTCGTTTGCCATCAGCAGGACCGGAAGATTCTACTGGCAAGAACAGTCAGAAAATTCCAACCAAAGCTTATGTCCAGCGTAGACTGTGGGATAATAATGAACAGCTCTGTCTGAAAGCAAAAAGGCTGCGTTTAATTGTGCCACCATGTTTCTTGCATGTCAGTCTCAGCTGCTGTATTAAAACAAACAAGTTGGCTTGACAGAAACTAACAATACTACGGAAACGAGAGTTGTCTTTCATAAGGTCTATGGGCTACCGTCCAGCCCATCAAAGTTTTGTATTCAACCCACCAACCACTATGGTGATGCCTTTCAAAATGATTTAAAATGTTAAATGCTGCTGTTACCTTAAAATTTGTGTCTTTCTTAATGGATTTTCCCACCAGCTTTTCTCAACACTAATATTTAAAAATGGAGGGTGTGATCTTACTGACTGTTCATGCCACACTCCCGCTGATGTGATCAGAGAATCTGGCACCCAACCAGATCTGTTCACCGCAGCAGGATGGAAAGATCTCACCGGCACGAATGGTGGTAACATTCTGGTCTGAGAGTGGGCTTGGGGGCTGAGTCTGTGTTGCTGGGACAGAGTTAGTGACCAAGTTAGGGATTGGGAACTGAGAATAGAAAATAGCTGCCACAAGCAGCAATGAGAATGTGTGAGATAAAAGTGAGGAAATAGGGGGGAAAGACAGAATGGATAGAGGGGACAGAGGGATAAAGGTTGAAACAGTGTGTTAGGGGAAGAGTCATCATCACCTACTCCTATGATCTCTTCAGCAATCCCTCCTACCAACCATCCTCCTGACTGGCCCTCCCCACATTTCATGGAACCATCAACTACCCCTGGTGCTTCACTGGCACCCCACTCTCCCCAGAGGAAAAATGTGAACTTGTCCACTTTGGCAGGAAGAATAGAAAAGGCATATTATTTAAATAGAGATTGCAGAATTCTTGGGGTAATATGGGGATCTGGATGCTCTGGTCATAGAGGTTTACAGCATGGAAACAAACCCTTCAGCCCAACTTGTCCATGCCGCCCCTTTTTTGATTAAACCCCAAAGTTAGTCCCAATTGCCCACATTTGACCCATATCCCTCTATCCTCATCTTACCCACATAACTCTCTAAATGCTTTTTAAAAGATAAAATTGTACCTGCCTCTGCTACCACCTCTGGCAGCTTGTTCCAGACTCTGTGTGAAAAAAATTGCCCCCTGGACACTTTTGTATCTCTCCCCCCTCACGTTAAACCTATTCTCGCTACTTTTAGACTCCCTTACCTGTGGGAAAAGATATTGACTATCTAGCTGATCTATGCCCCTCATTATTTTATAGACTTCTGTAAGATCACCCTTCAGCCTCCTACGCTCCAGAGGAAAAAAGTGCCAGTCTATCCAGCCTTTCCTTATAAATCAAACCATCAAGTCCCGGTAGCACCCTACTGCGCTCTTTCTAGTTTAATAATATCCTTTCTATAATAGGGTGACCAGAAGGGTATAAGTGTGGTTTTACCAATATCTTACACAATTTCAGCAAAATATCCCAACTCCTGCATTTAGTGTTCTGACCAATGAAACCAAGCATGCTTAATGCCTTCTTCACCACTCTGCCCACCTGTGACTCCACTTTCAAGGAGCTATGAACCTGTACCCCTAGATGTCTTTGTTCTGTAACTCTCCCCAAAGCCCTATCATTAACTAAGTCCTGCCCTGGTTCAATCTACCAAAATGCATCATCTCGCATTTATCTACATTAAACTCCATCTGCCATTCGTTAGCCCACTGGCCCAATTGATCAAGATCCCATTGCAATCCCAGATAACCTTCTTCACTGTCCACCAGGCCACCAATTGTGGTGTCACCTGCGAACTTACTAACTATCCTCCTATATTCTCATCCAAATCATTAATATAAATGACAAATGACAATGGATCCAGCACTGATTCCTGAGGCACACTGTTCATCACAGGCCTCCAGTTTGAAAAACAACCCTTACAACCACCCTCTTGCTTTGTCATCAAGCCAATTTGGTATCCATTTAGGCACCTCACCTTGGATCCTGAGAGATTTAACCTTATGCCACAATCTACCATGCGATATCTTGTCAAAGGTATATGAATCAGAAAAAATTAGTATGCAGACAGCAAGTGATTAGGAAGACAAATGGGACATTATCATTTATTGCAGGAATTTTGAGTATGTACGTTTTTCTACAATTATACAGACTGTTCGTGAGACTACGTCTAGAATACCATATGATGTTTTGGTCTCCTTACTTAAGATAGGTTATAAATGCATTGGAGAAGGGATCATATAAGATGTGTTGGAAATGTCAAGGGATGATCCTTTCTATGCTCAGGCTGCTGGTGGAGAAAGTGAAGGGTTATGGGAGAGTGTTTTTGGAACGAGGGTAAAGAGTGAGAGGAAAAAAGTGGGAAATAGATCAGACAGGGTTGAGGGTCCTGTCAACTCCATTGAAGAAAAAGGAAGATTGTTGTGGAAAGTTGCATCATCAAAACAGATGTGTTAAGAGACAGAATGGAAAGGACAGCAGAGTGTGATTAAGTACAGTTGAGGTAACTATGGGATTCCACAGCCCATTTTCAGCCTATCTACAGAAATGAGCCATGTAAAGCTGAGAGGGTGTAAATTGGAGGCCTTTGATGGCTGGGATTTTCTGGCTCCACTTCGAGCCAGCCAGTTGGCTTCAGCGGGACTGGAAAATCCCAGCCAGTTATTTTTTTCAGTTCCAGGTGAGAGCAGGAAAGGATATTGATATAATCATCAATCAGAAACAGAGTTAGAGGGGGAAACCTGAGTCCGGCTGGAACAAGGAATGACGCACTGATCCTATAAAAAGACAGAAATAACTAGGAAGATGATGGCATAGTGGCATTGTCGCTGGCCTACCAATCCAGAGACTCGGGATAATACCTGGGGACCTGGGTTGGAATCCCTCCATGGCAGATGGTGAAATTTGAATTCATTAAAAATCTGGAACTAATAAATCTAATGATGACCATTGTCATAAAAATCCATGTTTCACTAATAGAAACATAGAAGATTGGAGCCCGAGGAGGCTATTTGGCCCTTCAAGCCTGCTCCGCCATTCATTATGATCATGGCTAATCATCCAACTCAGTAGTCTAATCCTGCCTTCTCTCCAATGCCCCTTACGGAAGGAAATCTGCCACTCTTGTCTGGACTATATGTGGCTCCAGATCCACAAATAACGTGGACTTTTAAATTCCCTCTGAATAAGCCTAACAAGCTTCCAATTGCTTGTAATTTTAATTCACCACCTTGTTCACATTTCTGCAGCCTGTTGCAATCTAGCCGTGAAGCAAAGTGCAAGCTTGAGGACAAAACTTCATCTTCCCCATTTACTTTACAGCCAATAAATGTTGGCTCAGCCAGTGAGGCCCAAATCTCATGATTAAATAACTAAATACAAAGACATACAGCAACATCTCTTTTTCTGAGGAAATGACCAAAAGATAAGTTGTTCACTGACTGAATATGTTTAGCCAGATGTAGGAAGGTGATGTTTATAAATTGGATACCCCCAAAGAAGAGGTAGTTAGGGCGAGGAAACAAAACTGCTGAAATTACATAGGGTGTTAGAAGAGCAATATATGCAGGTGGGGAGAGATTGGACAAGGAGAAGAAAAATAAAATCAAGCTAGGAAGTGGGGCAGTAAGCTCAAATGATGGGTCTACCTGTTTGTGGATTTTGGAAGGAGGTAGAAGCAGGCTTGGACATCCAATCTCTCTATACCTTCATCTCCCACCAGGACAATCTTGAGGGTTCTCCATTTCTTCCTTGACAGTGGTCGACTCATCCATATCCGCCAACTTCCATTTGGCTGAATTCGTTCTATCATGTGGAACATTCTTTATTCCAGTCCTACCCAGGCCCCCTTTCAACAACTTATTTTCCAATGATAATTGCTTTGGTATCTTTCCTACAATTGCCCAGACTCAGAAAACTTAATCAACACAGTGTTCAGTTTATTTCACTAACATGTCTCCCTTTTTACAGATATTCATTATGAATCCACTAACTCCCATTGCTACCTTCGTCTCCATCACATCTGTTCCAATAATGTAACCTTCCACAACAGCTTGATTTACTTTTTCCTCAAACGAGGATTGTCCCCACTGTGGTTGACAGGACCTTCAATTGTATCCGACCCATTTCCTGTACTTTTGTTCCCTTGTCCTCACTTTCCATCTCATCAGCTTCCATATTCTAAGGATCATTCTCCACTCCAGCATGATGACACCATCAAACACATCTGCCCATCCCCCCTCCTTTTTTAGCATTTTAAGGGACTACTCCTTCCCAGAATACCCTGGTCACCTCCCCAAACATCCCAACACATCCTTCCCGTACATCCCTTTTTCCAGGCAATTGGAGGAAGTCTAACAGCTGCCATCTTACCTCCTTTCTCCTCATTGCTCCAGGCCTCAAATACACTTTCCAGGTGAAGCAAACCTACTTAAGTACTTGCATTTCCTTCAATTTAATATATTGTGTTTGCTGCGCACAATGCAGTCTCCTCTAAACAGGGGGAGACCAACACACCTTTGGTGACTCCTTTGTCCTCTCAGTACACTAGCATGACCCCACATTCCCAATTGCTTGTCATTTTAATTCACCACTACCTAACTCACATTTCTGTCCTTGGCCTGCTGCAGTATGACTATGAAGCTCAAGTTCCCTATTTTGATTTCATTCTGACAGTCTGAATCTTAGTCTTCATGTTTTTGCTTTTGAACAGAGTTCTTCATTTATTGTCATTAAAAAACATTCTGGACAATGCTTTGCTTCCTTACTACAAACATTATTCTTTGCCTTTTTGTTCTAAAATACCTTTTCTTCACTGTACCTCTATATTTCAAGTAATAAATCCCCCATAACTGGAAAAAGCAATGGCAGTACTGAAGAAGCTGTCACTAGCAAACTGTAGTTTGCTTATCTATTCAAGTATTTGGTGATTTTATAGAGAAGCAGGCCTGTAAAGGTTACTTTATATTCTGATAGTTTCTAATGAAATAGATTTTTATTTAAATTTTTTAAATTAATTTTCTTAGTTTATGCAGTCATTATTCTGAATTTGTGGCAGCACTTAATTTAACAGTCACTAAAATATTTTTGTTTCTTAAAAAAGACAATTTTGATGAATTCTGGAAATTTATTGTGAATAGGTGAAGAAATTTGCAGTATATTAATAGTGTAAAATTTACTATCAATAAATTAAATTTATATTTTGACATGGAAAGAAAAGCAACAGGAAATGGAAAGAGTGTGTTTGAACCTATGACATACTTTTAAAGAACTAGGAACATATTTTAGTGCCTGTACTTTTTGGTGTAGACTGAAAGAGGGAATTTAAGCCAAAAAT
Organism: Carcharhinus amblyrhynchos; assembly: GCF_965287045.1. Taxonomy (NCBI): domain Eukaryota; kingdom Metazoa; phylum Chordata; class Chondrichthyes; order Carcharhiniformes; family Carcharhinidae; genus Carcharhinus; species Carcharhinus amblyrhynchos. Next base: position 30,694,861 of record NC_137335.1, on the reverse strand, counting down.
GTAGCACTTCCACATTAAGCTCCAAAAAGCAGATTTATGTTCCTGTAATCCTGATTACTGGTACAAAAGGTTGTTAAATATATATTTTTAGCTATTTTGTTTGAACAATGAAGACAATTTCACAATAAATGACAATTATAATGTTAGGTAAGGAAGCATCTTTACTTAGATAAGACATAGAATTTAGTTTATGTCAAAACTATATTAAACATTGGTTAGGCCACAGCTAGAGTAATGTTTGCAGTTCTGGAATCCACATTATAGGAATGATGTGATAGAACTGGGAAAGGGTGCAGAGGAGATTTACCAAGATGTTGCCTGGTAAACAAAGTTATGAAGACAGATTGGATAGACTGGGATTATTTTCCTTGGAGCAGAAGATACTGAGGGGGTCATGATTGTGATGGTTAAAATTATGAGACATAATTCTCCTTGTTGGAGGGATCAATGCCTGGGGGAATAAATTGAAGGTTTCGGGGGGATGTCAGGAAAATCTTTTTCATCCAAAGGGGGTGGGAATCTGGAATTCATTGCATGAAAGGATGGTATAGTCAGAGATTCTCATAATATTTGAGAAGTATTTTGATGTGCCAAGGCATACAAGGCTATGGGCCAAGTGCTGATAAATGGGATTAGAATAATTTGGTGATTTGTCTTTGATTGGAACAGACATGATGGGCCAAAGGGGCCTTTTTCTGTGCAGAATGCTTTTATGACTCTAAATAGGTATCCAGCACCTCTTCTATGGTTAAAAAAATCACTACAAGTGCCCAGTCTCTTTGTTTGTTAATCTGTCAGGAAATACACTTTTAGAACTTATATTTTCTGAACACTAGAAACACTAATAGATAGAAAATAGTGGATATACATGCCCACAAGTAATAATTTCCAATAAACAAGTTGGAGCGTAACCACATACTACTACCTCAAATCACTCCATGAATTCATTACTTTTCATAATGCAGGACGCTGGTGGGATAGTCATACAAACGTACAGCACAGAAAAGGTCCTTTGGCCATTAAATCTGCACCAACAATAACTACCACTAAAGGCACGCTGATCAGTTATTGTTTCAGTTATTGCTCCATTTGAAATAACAGCAACCTTGTTGTTCATGTGTGAGGAGATCTTCACCAAAACATTGTGAAATCTTTTGTAAATTCATTAAGTAATAATCTACAGTCCGTTAGAAGAAAATGGTAGCGTGTGCATGTTATAATCATATATCTCCACCCATTCTCTCTGCAGGCTGCATTTTACCTACCGAATAAGTAAAATGCAGCTGATAGATGTAAGCCTGTACCAATAGCGAAGCTCCTTGTCAATAATACGAACTCTTGCTTCTATGAATCAGTAGTTCCCAATTTGCTGTGTCGATGTAGCAAATTAATTATCACTTATAATGTATGAATCATGAATAACATTTTGTTTCTCTTTTTATTGACAATGGATAATACCCCTCCTCTCAAATAAGAAAACTTCAGCTCAGAGAGAAAAGCATTTTAATTCATTCGATCTGTGAGGTTAAGAACAGTGAAAGGACACTAGAATGCAGATCATGCTGTCCAAAGTGGAGGACTGGAGAGAAGTGTAATAAGGATTCAAGAATTTAGAAGAATGACAGCAGTTTTGGTAAGTAGATATAGAACCCTACATGGTGTTGCAGGTGCGGGTCAACTTGAATCAGTTTGAAAGGATAATGGCGAGAGAAGGGAAGGAACCAGTTAACATCAGAGGAAAATATAAAAAAGGTCCTGTCTGATCAGCATTAAGAGCTAGGTGGCATAGAACAAAACCTGAAGTAGAGTAATCTCTTGCTCATTATCATATGCAAATTGGAGTAGTGATAAATAGATTAGGGAGGTGAGCATGTGACTGAAGGAGCAGTATGGGAAAGAAAGGTTCCATTTTCATAAGATATGGCACCACTATTCAAACAGGAAAGAACTGTACCATTGGTACAGGTTTCATTTGAACCAGGCTGGGTCAAGGGTCCAAGCACACAGGATAAATGGGTTGCAATGACATTAAACTATTAAATTATAGGGATGGGGGGGGTGTTCAAATGGAAAAGGTGGTGTGACAAGGTCTTGAGAGAAATTGGAAACATGAAAATAAAATATTAATGCAAAAGAGCAGGTGAGCATGTGCGTACAAATGTAAGGCATGTAAAGAACAAATTGAACAAATTGCAGGTGCAAATACAACTTGGGGACTATAACAAGATATCCATTACTAAGACAGTTTAACAGAGCACAAAGATTTATTTAATAATGATCACAATACGATGATCTTTCTGGGAAGATAGTGCATAAGGCTTTTGCGCCAGGCACAAACTGGTCTTGTGCCAAAAACCATATACCCAGCTGAGTTTTGCCGGTATGATTGGGCGTGAAGCCAATTTAAATATTAATGGCATCTTAACATATCCGGCATGGCTGTTTACCCACCCTCGACGGCAAGACGTCATGCTGACGAGAACCACAGCTGGTCCCCATCCAATGGGGATCAAATGCAATGGCCACGCCAGGATGATAGGAGGCCACTGAAGCCCCAAGGTGGTCAGGGCATTGCTGGGCTGTGTGCATGGGACACTGCCAGCCTTGCAGTGCCCACCTGGCACTGTTCACTGGACACTATAACTGTGTCAAGAGAGTGAGCCCTGAGTGGGAATGGGACTATGATGGGGGCAAGAGGGGAGCTTTGCAAGTGGGAGGCAGAAGGGGTTATGACACTGAACTCATCAGGCAGGTCCTAATGCTCCAAGCCAGTGATCCATGTTGCTTTGGTTATACTGCTGCTGATGATAGCTAACTGGCGGGGGCGGGGGGTTAACAATAGCACAGGAGAGAATTGTGCTCATTTTATGGCACTTAGAAAAAATAAATGAGGCAAAATGTGATTCTTGCCTGTAGAGGGAGTGGGCGGAGTCTATTCTCACCAGGCAGCTGGCTGTTGAGCCCTAGGGCTGCCATTGCACAGGCACCCTGATCTTACAGTGCACTGTGTACACTGGGGGTTCTGTCACTCCCGCCACCACGGTGGGCAATCTCAGGGTGCCAGGCTGGCACTGCCAGCCCTTGCCCCCAACCATCCAGGGGCTGCAGTGGCTTCCAGTCCAACTGGCGATGGTGGGGACCACACAGGATCACAATGGTACCTTAAGTCTTGCACCCTGCAAAGCTCTGGGAGAATGTGGTCTAATGTCTAGAAAGGTTCCCTGCAAGGAGAATACTGTTGCAATGCACAGTACCGATGAACCAGAGATTGTGGGGTTGACCCATGCAGATATGGACTTTTCCTCGGATGGAGAAAGCTAGCACGAGGGGGCACAGCTTTAAATTAAGGGGTGGTAGTTATAGGACGGATGTCAGGGGTAGGTTCTTTACCCAAAGGGTGGTGAGGGATTGGAATGCCCTGCCTGCTGCAGTTGTAACTGCGCCTAGTTTGGGGGCGTTTAAGAGATCCGTGGATAGGTTTATGGATGGAAAGGGTTTGGTTTAGGTTAGAGGGTCAATGCTTTTTGACTGGTCGGCACAACATCGTGGGCCGAAGGGCCTGTTCTGCGCTGTAATGTTCTATGTTCTATCACTTTCACAATATCTTCCCAAGGGACGAGGCTCCAGAATGCCTGTGAAAGATCAAGGACAGGTGGAGAAGTGCTAAACTTGGTGGGGAAGTGTTAAACTTGGCAGGGAATATCCTGTCCAAGAGGTAGCCTGGCCAACAATGCCCATATCCCATGAATGAACAAATAAATAAAAGTAAAGACGATGAATAAGTTCAACAGTAAATTGAAGGAAATGAACTTGAAGGGCCAAGAGGCTACAGTTGAGGAATGATACTGATTGGATTCCATTGGAGAGCGCTGACATGGATTTGGTGAGCCAAATAGCCTCCTTTTGTGTTTCATGGATTCCAAGACTAGTAAGGAGTCCAACGCTGGAGGCTATAAATACATGACAGTCAAATATATACCAATAAGGAACTCAGGAAAATCCTCTTTACTCAGAGATTAGTGGGAATCTGGAATCATAGAATCCATACAGTGCATAAGGAGGCCATTTGGTCCATCACGTCTGCACCTACTCTCTAACAGAGCATTTTATCCAGGATTTATCTCCACAACCTCACATATTTATCCCGCTAATTCCTCTATTCTACACTTCTTGAGAACTAAGGTACAATTTAGTAACCAACCTAACCTGCACATCTTTGGACTGTGGGAGGCACCCAGAGGAAACCCAATGCTGACACAGGGAAACTTTACACAGAAACCCAATGCTGGAATTAAATCCAGGTTTCCTCATGCTGTGAGACAGCAGTGCTAGCCACTGTGCCAGTGTTGCCCTTAAGTCACTGCAACATGAAGTCTATCAGGCAAATATCAAAGAGACATTTAAATAGAACCTAGATAAAACAAAGAACATGTATACTGTTGATTAGGTGATGAAGTAAGAGGAACAAGACTCAACTGGGGCTTAAACACTGATATAGCTCTGCTTGACCAAATATCTTGTTTCTGTGCTATAAAAGTTTTTGTAATTCTATGAACTGTTGCCGCTGCATAAAAATTCCTATTGTTAATGGGAAATATCAATACAAGTTCAATAAGGATACTAAAATGTTTGATCCAAATTTCTAAAAAAGCTAGTTTTATTCTTTCTTCCCAAGCACATGCTTGAATCTGAACTCGTGATGTCGACTGGAAGCTATTTTTCAATATTAAAGTTTTCATGACTTTGCAATGTAATAAACATTAACCATCAAGTGCTTGCCTAGCCCCTGTGACAGTAAACACTACAGCTTATAATGATAACTACTACTTCCCCAATTGCCTAACACCTGCACCACTGTTGAAACCAACAGACAAGCTATGTTACAAAAACATAGAAAAATATAGTGCAGCCTAGCATTTTGTAGCAGGACACGTTTAGGTGCATTCGGTCCCTCTTCTGTCCAGATATGGTGGTTTGCTTATCATTTGGGAAGGCAATCCGCTATCAGGGTTACATGTGCAATCAGCCTGTCATTAAAAATAAAAAAAATTTCAAAGTAATAAAAGTTGCTGACACAATGACAATATGTCCAACTGAATGATAATTAGCACTATAATAGCTCAACAAAAATACAAAATATTAATTTTAAAGCAAAAACATACCACCTCAAAAGTGATGTTTTGAAGACTTCAGTCTTCTTGTAGTTGTAATTCAGAAGCTCCTTAAATTGTTCTTTCCAGTGCTTAACAGTATTGACACAACCTAGCTATCTATTATCACCATATGTAAAAGTCAGCATTTCATTCCGGTTCCCAGGAATCCTTTGTATTTTTCAAGTATGATTAGTGTTATTAAAAACCGCAGAGAAAGCAAGTTTCTGTAACAGTTGCAGGGAGAAAAAAAATCACATCATAATATAAGGCCATCTAGTTAACAGGTAAACTTATTCTACTGGGTTATTCAGACAAGCATGGGGCAGCACGTACTCAGCTGCAAAAGTCTACAAAGCAGCAAGTTCTCTGAACTGTAATCATCCTAGCATGCATCATAGAAACATGCTCTTTCCCTTTCCTGTTACTCCAAGACCAAACAGGTGAACTGTGATCCTCTAAAGTGAAAGGCAGCATTGTAGCTACTTAGACCAACTCAGTCACAGTGCACTCATCAATGTGAATTCCTGGCATCTTTTGATCCTCAGCTCCAGAAAGCACTTTGGTTCTTCCCATTCATTTCAGCCGCTGTGTAACATTTGCTAGTGCAACAGCAAAAGCCTGCACTGCAGAAAATGGATATTGAAAATCCAGGATGTATGCATTACCATCAATTCTTCCAAACTGCATCACCTGCAAAAGAAAATAAATTAAAGGCTATAAAAATAGAACACTCCTTTTTAATTGAACAGAATTAGAAGCGGATCAAAGTGCACTAAATGAACCATATCTGACACTCTCTGCATCAAGAGTTTTTATGGACATTACCAAGAACATTGTTTAGACGCTTAGACCTGGATTTTTCATTCCCATCTGTAGCGATTGTGTTGTCAAGCCTTCAACTGCTTACATTTATGCTAAATAGCATAAATTGCTAAATAAATTGCTAAATAGCATAAATGTATTAAGACTTACTTACATCAAGATGTATTATCATGAATACTCATTAAAAGGCATGGTCGCAGGAATCAACCCCTGCGCTGAATCAATAAGGCTGATAAAGAACAAAGAACAGTAGAGCACAGGAATAGGTCCTTTGACCCACCAAGTTTGTGCCGACACAAATGCCTCTCTAATCTAATATTTTCTCGCCTCTACGTAGTCCATATCTCTCTATTCCCTGCCTATTCATGTATCAATCCAGATGCCTCTTGAACATTGTTACAGAATCTGTTTCCATCACTTCCTCTGGCAACACGTTCCAGGCATTCATCATCCTCTGTGTGAAAACTTGCCTCTTATTTTTCTTTTAAACTTTCCCCCTCTCACTTTCAATCTATACCCTCTAGTAATTGACCCATTGATCCTGAGAAAAAGATCTGACTATCCACTCTATCCAAGCCTGTTATAATCGTGTAAACCTCTATCAGGTCCCCCCTAGTCCTCTGATGCTCCAATGAAAACAATCCAAGTTTGTTCAATCTTCCTTCATAGTCCATATCCTCCAGATCAGGCAACATTCTGGTAAATCTCTTCTGCATTCTTTCCAATGCATCAACGTCCTTCCAGTAGCGCGGTGACCAAATTTGTGCACAATACTCCAAATGCGGCCTAACCAAAGTCTTATACAGCTGCAATATAATTTTCCAATTCCTGTACTTAACGCCCTGACTGATGAAGGCCAGCATGCCATACGCTTTCTTGACCATCTTGTCCACCTGAGTTGCCACCTTCAGGGAATTATGGATCTGCACGCCTAGATCCCTCTGTATGCTAATATTTCTAAAGACTTTACCATTTACTGTATACTTTCCTTCTACAACAGACCTTCCAAATTGCATCACCTCACATTTGTCCGGGTTAAATTCCATCTGCTATCTTTTGGATCAGGTCTCCAGCCGATTTACATCCTGCGGTAACCTCTGATAATCCTCCTCACTATTTGCTACTCCCCCAATTTTTATATCATCTGCAAATTTACTAATCAGAATATCTACATTTTCCTCCAAATCATTACATAGGGTCAGTGCTGTAGCACAGTGGTTAGCACTGGTGTCTCACAGCTCCAGGGACCCCGGTTCGATTCCTGACTTGAATGACTGTCTGTGTGGAGTTTGCACATTCTCCTCATGTCTGCATGGGTTCCTCCGGGTGCTCTGGTTTCCTCCCACAGTCCAAAGATATGTGGGTTAGGTTGATTGCCATTATGTGGAGGTATGAAACTTGATGTCTGTGTCGATATGCATGATCTTCTTAGAGATCCTCTCCACTTGGGTTGATTGGCCATGCTAAATTAACCCTAGCGTCAGAGGGATTAGCAGAGTAAAAATGAGGGGTTATGGGAATAGGGCCTGGGTTAGAACATAGAACATTACCGTGCAGTACAGGCCCTTCGGCCCTCGATGTTGCGCCGACCAGTGGAACCAATCTAATGACCCTCTAACCTAAACTATTCCAATATTATCCATATCCCTATCCAATGAACATTTGAATGCCCTTAAAGTTGGCGAGTCCACTACTGCTGCAGGCAGGGCATTCCACACCCTTACTACCCTCTGAGGGAAGAACACCTCTGACATCTGTCCTATATTTATCACCCCTCAATTTAAAGCTATGTCCCCTCGCGTTAGCCATCACCATCCAAGGAAAAAGGCTCTCACTATCCACCCTATCTAATCCTCTGATCATCCTGTATGCCTCAATTAAGTCACCTCTTAACCTTCTTCTCTCTAATGAAAACAACCTCAAGTCCCTCAGCCGACCACCGTTGGATGGTGCTTGGTGCAGACTCGATGGGCCAGATAGCCTCCCTCTGCACTGTAGGGATTCTATGATTCTATGATGTATATTACAAACAAGAGAGGCCTAGCATTGATCCTTGTCACAGACCTACAGTTAGAAAAGCATCCTTCCACTGCTACTCTCTGTTTTCTATGCCCAAGCCATTTTTGTATCCATCAGCTCACCTCGGATCCCATATGACTTCACCTTCTGTATCTAACAATACTGAGAGAACTGAGAATAAAAATTGCAGACACATTGGCCATAATCTTCCCCATTTCCTTGGAGTTTGACCAGGGGTCTGTAGATTTGCAAACATTATAGCCTTTTTTGAACAAGATGCTGAAGCTAAATCCAAACAATTGACAAGTCTGTTTAACTTCAGTGGTGGGGAAACTTCTAGAAACAATAATTTGTGACAAAATTAATAGTTACTTGGGCAAACTCAAGAAAACCTTTTTCCAGCTTTTAAAATTGGCTTCAAAGGAACAATTTATTTTCTTTACTCAAATTTTTTTGTTTTGTGTGTGGGAACTATGCTGCCATTGGGAGATATGCACATCTGCCACAATTATTCAGGGGTTACACAAGGATAACCTCCACAATCAAAATGGCATAAAGCTCTACAGGGAAGGCTTGAGAGTCTTTGCAGGAAGGGAAACTCAAACCAGAGGGGAGGTGGTGGCATTGGACTAGCAGTCCAGAAGCATAGGGTAATGCTTCGGGGACCCAGTTTTAAATGTCACCACAGCAGATGGTCATGGCATCATAGAATCAACACAGAGCACAAGAAGCCATTCGGCATAACAAGTTTGCATCGACTCTCTGATAAAGCATCTTACCCAGGCCAAATCCCACACCCTATTCCTATAACCCCACACAATTCCCATGGTTAATTCATCTAAGCTTTACATCTTGGGACACTAAGGGGCAATTTATAATGGCCAATCCACCTAACCTGCACATCTTTGGGCTGTGGAAAGAAACTGGAGAACCTGGAGGAAACTCATGCAGACATGTTCCATGTTCTATGACATGGGGAGAATGTGAAAACTCCACACCAACAGTCACCCCAAGTCTGTAATCGAACCTGGGTCTCAAAATAGTAGAGTCCCCTCCAGATGCAGAAGATAAGGCTAAAAGAAATGTGGTACCTAGGCAACGTTTGGGGCCAAGGATATACAGACCTCACATGTCTTATCTACAGATGAGCAAGAGACAGTGTTGCAGACACCGCTGCATGTCCAGGGATCTGATGATTCATTAACCACATTCTTCAGGAACTGGCACCAAAAGGACTGGGAGGCTATCCACTGCCAGTGGCTATTAAAGTCACCACAGCACTGAACTCCTATGCAAGTGGTTTCTTCCAGAGCTCTACTGGGAACCTGTGCGAAATCTCCCAAGCATCAATGTACAAAATGCCTTTTGGAAGAAGGCCCACAAATACATGCACTTTGCCAGATATCAAGAGAGTCAGCAGGTCAGAGCACTGCACTTTGCTAGGTTTACCCTTCCACAAGTGCAGGGTGTTATTGGCTGCACTCTTGTGGCTATCAAAACACCCTGGCAACAGGCACTCCAATGCATAAACAGGAAAGGATGCCACTCGTTCAATATTCAGCTGGTCTGTGACCATACAAAGAAATAATGTAGGTATGTGTGAGGTACCCAGGAAGCTTTGATTTGATTTATTGTCACATGTATACAGTGAAAAGTATTGTTTCTTGTGCGCTATACAGACAAAACATATCATTCATAGAGAAGGAAATGAGAGAGTGCAGAATGTAATGTTACAGTCATAGCTAAGGTGTAGAGGAAGATCAACTTAAAGCAAGGTCCATTCAAAAGTCTGACAGCAGCAAGGAAGAAGCTGTTCTTGAGTTGGTTGGTACACGGCCTCAGACTTTTGTATCTTTTTCCCGACGGAAGATGGAAGAAAGAATATCCGGGGTTCATGGGGTCCTTAATTATGCTGGCTACTTTGCCAAGGCAATGTGAAGTGCCGGCAGAGTCAATGGATGGGAGACTGGTTTGTGTGATAGACTGGGCTACATTCACGACATTTTGTAGCTCCTTGCAGTCATGGGCAGAGTAGGAGCCATACCAAGCTGTGATACAACCAGAAATAATGCTTTTGTAATAGTTGTAATCTGTAATAGTTGGTGAGAGTTGTAGCTGACATGCCAAATTTCCTTAGTCGTCTGAAAAAGTAGAGGCGCTGATGGGCTTTCTTAACTATAGTGTTGGCATGCGGGGACCAGGGCAGGTTGTTGGTGATCTGAACACCTAAAAACTTGAAGCTCTTGACCTTTTCTACTTCGTCTCCATTGATGTATATAGGAGCATGTTCTCCTTTATGTTTCCTGTAGTCAATGATAATTCCCTTTGTTTTGTTGACATTGAGGCAGAGATTATTGTTGCTGCACCAGTTCACCAGATTCTTTATCTCATTCCTGCATGTAGGGGAGGCCCCCATAGCACCAGTTTCCATGACAAGGATGATGAGTAGTAGTCTGCATCCTCCTGGCCAAGTGTCCTCTCACATGGACCACATTAGCACCAGGATTGCTCATTCTCTCCTTGCAACCATGCAATTCAATCTGAGAGTGAGCTGTCAACCAATTTGCCAGCCATTGTCCTGATCCTTTGAATAACGATGAAGGCTCTGTAGTACGTATCCTTGTTAAGAATAGGTCCAACCTGGATGAGGGCGTTCTGGCCTCATACAGTTGAAGGCATTGTTTCTTGTAATTTCACTGCAAAATCACAGTCATCATGGAAACCTAGGAGAAGCAGGGGAAGCTCCACAAAACTCAGTGCACTTGTAGCTGTATGCCTTCAGTCTGACAAAGCTCCTCAAGGAGATCTATCTGCCAAAATGGGGCAATGCATTCTATGTCACCTCAATGTGTAACTGAGAGGTCACATTTGGGGAGAGGCAGCCAAGGCATTATGCAGGATGAACTTCATTTTGTCCTTTGTTGCCTCTTTTCCATCACATTGACATCTGTCACTCTCAGGGATGTGGACATGTATTCATCCTGACCTTTCCACAGATTCAGAGCACCTGAGAATCACTAAGTTTACACAGTCAGTCTGTCCTCATGGGCAGCTGTCCCATGCCAGCTGAAAAATGCAGACACCATGGGTGGGATTTTTCGGCTGCACTTGCCCCAAGGATGGAAAATCTCACCTGAGGCCAATGGACATTTGCAATAAAATCATAGAATCTACAGTGCAGAAGGCGGCCACGTGGCCCATCGAGCTTGCACTGACAACAATCAGACAATTTATTCTGGCCAATCAATCCAACCCGCATATCTGTGGATTATGGGAGGAAACACAGCACCCGGAGGAAACCCAGCAGACATGGGGAAATGCACAGTCACCCGATGCTGGAATTGAACCGGGGTCCCTGGCACCGTGAGGCAGCGGCAGCAACCACGATGCTGTTCCATGTTTGGATCAGAACATTTTTTTCATATTGGTCTTTTGGCATGGTCCATGTCCTGCCCGCTACGACACCCATGGTGGGTGGAACGGGGAAATTCCACCCCATAAACCACTTGTTTGATAATAAAAAGCACTCATCAGATTCATTACATTCTGGATTGCATCATATTAGTATCCTCAAAAGTGTAAAAATCTACCATATGCACCCTTAGAGCATGCTCCAAGCTTCTTTTGATCACACCACGTTATCATTTATTTATCTTCAATGGTCTTGGCATAGATTGTAAGGGGAGGCTACTCAAAATTTGTGGGTGAGATCTACATCCTTACATTGTGAAGAGAGCCTTGTAGTCACAAGGCAAGGTTAAAAAGGTAGAACTTTGGGGGCTTGAGCACCAGCAAAATGAAATTACATTGAGGGTCAGGGTTAGAATCATAGAATCTCTACAGTGCAGAAGGAGGCTATTCGGCCAGCTGTGTCTGTACTGACTCTCCAACAAAGTATCTTACCCAGAAGCCTTCTCCATAACACCATATATTTACCCCACTGATCCCCCTAACCAACACATCTTGGGAAACTATGGGGCAATTCAGTATGGCCAATCAGCCTAATCTGTACATCTTTGGATCACATAGATAGGATATCATAGAATTCCTAAAGTGCAGAAGGAGGCCATTCAGCCTGCACCAACAACAATTCCACCCAGGCCCTATCATCGTAATCCCATATATTTACCCTGCTAATCCCCCTTTCACTAAGGGACAATTTTGCACACCTAATGTGCACATACCTGGAGTGTAGGAGGAAACCAAAGCACCTGAAGGAAACTTACGCAATACAGGGAAAATGTGCAAACTCTACGCACACAGTGACTTGAGCCTGAATTGCACCCGGATCCCTGGTGCTGTGAGACAGCAGTACTAACCATTGTGCTGCTCAGATGACAGTAAGTAATTAATCCTTCTCCATGCGTTTACATGATGGACATCAGATAATGCACATAGGATGGATGAACACCTTAGCCTCGATTTTAAAAAGCAAGAATGAATGATACATCAAACAGCACATCATGTGAATGAGAGTCCTTATACAATCAGATGGTGACGTTAAGGTCGAGCCATCAATGAAGTCAAAATTATAAGAGATAGAGAGTGCATGGTGAGGCCCCTTGAGCTGGCACAATGTGAGTTGTCAATAGTTGTCTAATGGGCTGGGGAGTGTGTGAGCTGAGACTGATGAAGTGCTTGATTTATCCTAGCATAATCATAGAATCCCTATAGTGCAGAATAAGTCCATTTGGCCCACCGAGTCTGCACCACTCACAATCCCACCCACGCCCTATTCCCATAACCCTGCTAATCCCCTGACACTAGGGTCAATATAACATGGCCAATCAACCTGATCTGCACATTTTTGGACTGTGGGAGGAAACTGGAGCACCCAGAGAAAACCTACACAGACTTAGGGAGAATGTGCAAACTCCACACAATCACCTGAGGCCAGAACTGAACCCGGGTCTATGGTGCCGTGAGATCATTTATCCTCTTTCTGCACTGGATGGCTGACCTCCTCTATGCAGTGTTGACGCTGACCATCTCAGCCACCACCTTTCATACGGAGTGGTGATGCTGGTGGACCTCCAGTAGCCAGAGCAGAGGTAGAGGACATTGCGGCTGGTCTCCATGACCCTCGATATCCCAGGGAGGCATAATTGAATTTGAGAGCTGCCATAATCTTGGCTTTCGAGGCTATGTCTTCAGTGCCATATTGTCCCTTAGTGTCACAGGGTAAATATATGGAATTACAATGATAGGGCTGGGTGGAATTGTTGTCAGTGCAGGCTCAATGGGCTGAATGGCCTTCTTCTGCAAAGTAGAAATTCTATGATATGGCAGGATATCCTATCTATGTTACTTTGAGGGATTGAAGCGAAGGTTCACCAAACTGATTCCTGGGATAGCAGGGTTGTCATATGAGGAGAGATTGGGTCAACTGAGTTTGTATCCACTGGAATATAGAAGAATAAGAGGGGGGATCTAATCTAGTCAAATACTAACTGGATGCAGGGATGTTGACTGAAGGGCACTAGAACAAGGGGTCAGAGACTCGTATATATTAAAGCTTATTTATTAGTCACAAGTAGGCTGACATTAACATTGCAATAAAGTTAATATGAAAATCCTCCAGGTTTATGGGGTAGGCCATTGAGGATTGAGATGAGGAGAAACTTCTTCTATGGAATTCTCTACCACAAAAAGCTGTGGAGGCCAAGTCACTGAATGCATTCAAGAAGCAAGTAGCTGGATTTCTAGATTCCAGTGGTATCAAGGAACATGGGGAGAGTGCAGGAGTATGGTGTTGAGATTGGGGATCAGCCATGATCATGTTGAATGTGCAGCTGGCAGGTTGAATGGCCTACTTCTGCTCCTATTTACTATGTTTCTATGTTCTGCTGTATGTCTTTGCATCTCCAACATGTCAGTGATGGCCATTTCTAAGGACTCTTCATCTGACTAGGACTCAACAGTTGACTGCCGGTTCTCCAGCAGTCTTCTGAGTACCAGAACCCTGGGTTGTCACTGTCTCCAACAGATGCAAGGATACATCTGTGAAGTGTTTTCCAGATATTGACCCTGAGCCTAATCTAGATCTATTCTGATTTGATTTATTTTATTTATTATTGTCACATATATTGGTACACAGTGAAAAGTATTGTTTCTTACACACTATACAAAGCATATCATATATAGAGAAGGAAAGGAGAGAGTGCAGAATGTAGTGTTACAATCATAGGTAGCATGTAGAGAAAGATCAACTTAATGTGAGATAGGTCCATTCAAAAATCTGACAGCGGATGGGAAGAAGCTGTTCTTGAGTGGGTTGGTACATGTTCTCAGACCTTTGTATCTTTTTCCCACTAGAAGAAGGTGGAAGAGAGTATGTCTGGGATGCATGACTGAGTATCCCAACTACTTCCAAGCTCTCCTCAGAGTTGTGTTCTAGGTCCAACCATATGTTTTATCGATGATCTTTCCTCTATCATAAGGTCAGAAAAGGGGATCTTTGCTGATGACTGCACAATGTTCAGTACCACTTGTGACTCTCAGATAATGCAACAGTCCATGTCCATTTGCAAGCAAGATCTAGACAACATTCAGACCTGGGCTGATAGTTGGCAAGTACCATCCCCATGACCATGCAAGTTACAATCTTCAACAAGGGAGAATCTAACCATCTCTCCTTGGCACTCAATGACATCACCATTATTAAATTCCCCCCCATCAACATCATTTTTGGTACCGAGGACCAAAAATAGAACTTGTCCAGCCATATAAATATATGAATATAAGCATAGGTTGGAGGCTGGGAATTCTGCTGCAAGTAACTCACTTCCTGACTTACTAGAGCCTCTCCATCTACAAGACACAAGTCAGGAGTATGATGGAATATTTTCCAATCGCCTGGATGAGTACAGCTCCAACAACGCTCAAGAGGCTCAACACCATCCAGAACAAAGTAGCTCATTTGATTGGCGCCCTAGCCATCATCTTAAACATTCACTCTACCACTGATGCAGTGGTTGCAGAGTGTACCATATACAAGATGCAGTGTAGAAAATCACCAATATACCATCAGCAGGACCCTCCAAACACGCAACTTCTAACACCTAGAAGGACAAGGGCAGTAGAAGCATGGGAACACCACTGCCTGCAACTGACACTCCAAGCTACATACAAAGCTGATTTGAAAATATAGCATTGTTCCTTCACTGTTCTGGATCAAAGTCCTGGAACTCCTTATTGTGGGTGTACCTACACCACACGGACTTCAACAGTTCAGGAAGGTGACTCACCACCCCTCTGAAATACAATTAGGATGGGCAACAAATGAAGTCACTCACCATGACAACTTGTGTCAGGCTGTTTAATGTCTCCCTGCATTGCATCGGCGCAACATCGTGGGCCGAACGGCCCGTTCTGCGCTGTAATGTTCTATGTTCTATGTAGGCTTGGAGCAACCTTCCAGATAATAACCTTCACCACCACTTCTTTCCACCATCATTGTGGGTTTCCTCCATGTGCTCCGGTTTCCTCCCACAGTCCAAAGATGTGCAGGTTAGGTAGATTGGCCATGTTAAATTGGCTGTTAGTATCCAAAAGATAGGTTAGATGGATTAGCCATGGTAAATGGGGTTTTAGTTCAGTCAGGCTGTATGGTCAGTGCAGGCTTGGAGGGCCGAAGCACCTGCTCCAATGCTGTAATTTTCTTTGTTCTTCGTAGAGGTGGGGCAGAGAGAAAGTCCTGGTTGGGAAGCTCTTTTGGAGAGCTGACTTGATGAGCTGGATAGCCTATTTCTGCACTGTAGGGATTCTCTGATTCTATGATGTCCTGAGCATTTGTCTGGAGGGTCTTCTCTCATTCTTCATGTTGTCTCTTTCTATCTCTATACTTTGCATCAAGATCTCCAATGTACAATCCAAAAACCTAGACACTTACTCCCTATTGCAATTCAGGTATTCCTCAAAGCATTTTTCAAATTACTCCCACTATTTTTTTATAGCCATATAATTTGATATTATATGGAAATTTGATAGAGGTGTATAAAATTATGATCAGTATAGATAGAGTGAATGTAAGCAGGCTTTTTCCACTGAGGCTAGGGGAGAAAAAAAACTAGAGGACATGAATTAAGGGTGAAGGGGGAAAAGTTTAAAGGGAATATTAGGGGGTGTTTCTTCACACAGAGAGTGGTGGAAGTGTGGAATGAGCTGCCAGGTGAAGTGGTGAATGCGGGCTCACTTTTAACATTTAAGAAAAGCTTGGACAGGTACATGGATGAGAGGGGTGTGGAGGGATATGGTCCAGGTGCAGGTCAGTGGGACGAAGCGGAAAAATGGTTCGGCACATCCAAGAAGGGCCAAAAGACCTGTTTCTGTGCTTTATTGTGTTTTATGGTTCTATAATGCAGTTTTTCTTTAAGACACCACCTGTGGAGACAGAAGGGTGATCCAGAGTCGAAACATTAGCTTTAGGTTCTCCTTAAAGCTATAAAAAAAGCCATTTTGCAATTTGTTCAGTAAATCGTTGCATAGCTGCATATTTTGTTCTAATTCTTTTCTGGTATGGTTTATTCATCCATGTATATAGAAATTATTTAAAAAATGGGGAAAATTCTTTAATTTTCTTTAGCTTTGTTTTAATCTGTATAGATGGTATACAGATGCTGTCAGATCTGTTGAGATTTTCCAGCATTTTCTTTTTTTGTTTCAGATTCCAGCGTCCGCAGTATTTTGCTTTAATTTTTCCTTTAAGACATGCAGGCTGTCTTCAGTTGCAATTTCACTACTGTTTACCACCCATCAAGTGATATCTGCTGCTAATGAAAAGCGAGGATCATGCTGATTGAAAACAGCAATCATGAAAAACAACAGGTTATCTGTATACCAATGAATGCACATGGGTTAGTTGCATAATGGCATTCCCATACTCATTTTTAGAAGTCATCCCACTTAAATTCCATTATATTTGATTTATCAAGTCAGATATGTAGGTTACAAACTTGATTCATTTTACTAGGAAAACAATTTTAATAGATTGACGATTAGAGCATTTATAGGTCTCTGAACTGAACTTCTAGTGTTACTGTACGCAAAGAGCAAAAGAATAGCCAGGGAAAGGGTTGGTCCACTCAAGGATAATGGAGGGAAGCTATGCATGGAACCAGAGGAAATGGACAAGATACTAAATTAATACTTTGCCTCCAAAGAGAGGGACTTGATGGATGAAGAGCCTAGGGTAGGGTTTGTGGATATTTTTGGGTCATGTTGATATCAAAAAGGAGACTGAATTGGGCATCTTAAAAAGCATTAAAGTAGGTAAGTCCCCAGGGCCTGATGGGATCTATCCCAGAATACTGAGGGAGAAAAGGATGGAAATTGCTGGGGCCTTGATATTCTTGATACAAAGAAATCTTTGTATCCTCATTGGTTACAGGTGAAGTTTCAGAGGATTGGAGGGCAGCCAATGTTGTCCCATTGTTTAAGAAGGGCAGCAGGGATAATTAAGGAAATTGTAGGCTAGTGAGCCTTACATCAGTGGTAGGGAAATTATTGGAAAAGATTCTTAGGGACAGCATTTACTTACATTTGGAAACAAATTGGCTCATTAGTAATAGACAGCATGCTTTTGTGAAGGGGAGATCATGTCTCACTAACTTGATCAGGTTTTTCAAGGAAGTGACAAAGATGATAGGTGAGGAAAAGGCAGTGGATGTTGTATACATAGGCTTCAGTAAACCCTTTGATAAGATATCTCATTGTAGACTGGTATGAAAGGTGAGGTCACACGGATTCAGAGGTGGACTGGCAACATGGATACAGGACTGGCTTGGTCATAGAACAGTGAGAAGTCTCACAGCATCAGGTTAAAGTCTAATAGGCTTATTTGGTAGCACAAGTTTTTAGAGTGTTGCTCTTCCTTCAGGTAAGTGGAAGAGTTGTGTTCACAAACAGAGTATACATAGACACAGACTCAATTTACAAGATAATGGTTGGAATGTGAGTCTTTATGGGTAATCAAGTCTTTACAGGTACAGACAATGTGAATGGAGAGAGGGTTGAGCACAGGTTAAAGAGATGTGAATTGTCTCCGGCCAGGATGGTTAGTGAGATTTTGCAAGCCCAGGCAAGCTGTGGGGGTTACAGATAGTGTGACATGAATCCAAGATCCCAATTGAGGCCGTCCGCATGTATGCGGAACTTGGCTATCTTTGCTCGGTGATTCTGCGTTATTGTGTGTTGTGAAGGCCACCTTGGAGAACACTTACCCGAAGATCAGAGTTTGAATGCCCGTGACTGCTGAAGTATTCCACGACAGGAAGGGAACTGCCCTGCCTGGTGATTGTCAAGCAGTGTTCATTTATCCGCTGTTGTAGTGTCTGCATGGTTTCCCCAACGTACCATGCCTCGGGACATCCTTTCCTGCAGCATATCAGGTAGACAACATTGGCTGAATCGCAAGAGTATGTATCATATACCTGGTGGATGGTGTTCTCACATGAGATGATGTCAATTGTGTCGATGATCTGGCACATCTTGCAGAGGTTGCTGTGGCAAGGTTATGTGATGTTGTAGTCATTATTCTCCTGAAGAATGGACAGTTTGCTGCGGACAATGGTCTGTTTGAGGTTGTGCAGTTGTTTGAAGGCAAGAAGTGGGAGTGTGGGGATGGCCTTGGCAAGATGTTCGTCTTCATGTTGAGAGCTCCGGAGAAGATGTCGTAGCTTCTCTGCTCTGGGGAAGTACTGGACAACGAAAGGTACTCTGTCCACCGTGTCCCGTGTTTATATTTTTAAGAGGTTGGGATGGTTTTTTGCTGAGGTGCATCAGAACTGTTGATCGATGAGTCAAACACCATATCCTGTTCTTATGAGGGCACCTTTCAGCATCTGTAGGTATCCGTTACAATCCTCCTCAACTGTGCATATGCAGGGCTTGTCTGTAGGGGATGGCTTCTTTAATGTGTTTAGGGTGGACACTGGAGAAGTGGAGTATCATGAGGTTACCTGTGGGCTTGCGGTACAGTGAAGTGCTGAGGTGACCGTTCTTGGTGCGTGTGTCCAAGAATGCAACCGATTCCAGAGAGTAGTCCGTGGTGAGTCTGATTGTGGGATAGACCTTGTTGATGTCATCATATAGTTGTTTCAGTGATTGTTCACCATGAGTCCAAAGGAATAAAATGTCATCGATGTATCTGCTGTATAGCATCCGTTGAAGCACTGCAAGAGCTCTGCGGTGAAGAGGTCTTGTTCGAACCTGCGCACGGAGATGTTGGCATATTGAGGTGCAAATTTGGTCCCTGTGGCTGTTCTGTGCATCTGGATGAAGAACTGGTTGTTGACAGTGAAGATGTTGTGGTCCAGGATGAGTTGTAGAATTGCACCTGGAGACTGGCAGTTGTCGGCGTTGGGTAGTGAGGCAGTTGCAGAAATGCTGTCGTCGTGGGGGATGCTGTTGTAGAGTGCCCAGACATCCATTGTGACGAGGAGTACTCCCAGTTCAACTGCTCCATGTATGCTGTGTTTCTGTAGGAAGTCCGTAGTGTCGCGGCAGAAGCTGGGGGTTCTTTGTATAATGGGTTTCAGGATGCCCTTGATGTAGCTGGAGAGGTTCTCACACAGGGTCCCACTGCCTGATACGATGGGATGACTAGGTGTGTTGGCCTTGTGTATCTTCAGAGGTAGTAGAGATCTCTAATGCGGGGAGTAGGGATGAGAACATGGAGGGTGCTCAGAAGGTGCAGATTAATGTCTTCATCAGTCTGTTGAGTTGACGGGTGTGTTCTTTGGTCGGATCTGCGGGTATCCATCTGTAGTGTTCCTCGTTGTTCAGTTGTCGGTACACTTCTTTGCAGTAATCCATTCTGTTCAGTATGACAGTGGCCCCTCCTTTGTCTGCTGGTTTAATGGCAATGTTATGGTTGAGAGCGCAGATGGTGTTGTGTTGTGCTTCAGTGATGTTCGGGGCTGTCTTGTCAGTGTAGCTGATGAATCTGGTATTGTCACACCTCCTGACGGCTTGGACATACATGTCGACTCGAGGGCAGTGCAGGAGGAATCCAATGCGACTCTCTTCTCTTTGGTTGCTGCACTGCAGATCTCTCTGTCAACCATTCCGGTTCACTGGCTACCTCATTGTGTTCACTATTGGCTCTTGGGATTTGTGGAAGAACTCCCGCAGCCTCATTCGCCTGATGAATTCCTCTGTGCTTGCTGCGAGACTAATGGGGTCAATTTGGGTGCAGGGCAGAAATTGAGCCTTTGGTTGAGAACTTTGATTTCGTCTGGTTGAAGTGGGTTGTCCAACAAGTTGACAATGGACTTCCCTGCAGTGGTACTGGGGGAGGCCTGATTACTGTTGGTGGTGATGCCGAATTTCTCAAGTTTCCTGTTTTTGGTGTGCATGTAGATGGCGTAGTTTTGTTGTCTCAAGTGCTAGGCAGTGTTTCGCAGCTGGCCTGCATCCTGAGCACAAGTTGAAAATATGGACTCTATCTTGGTTTCCAGGTTGCGGTATCAGCTATAGAGCTGGTGTATGAGGCGGTGAAGGAGCGTGAGAGAGGTGTGATGGCAACGTCTCTCAGCATAATCTGTGTTATAAATTGACCTGAATGAACTTGTGATCTGTAGTCCTTTGGTATCTTGTCTGCTTTCTTGCATCTTTGTAAAAACTTGATGTCTGTATCGATATGCACGATCTTCTTAGAGATCCTCTCCACTTGGAGTCAGCAGTTTGCGGTATTGATGGTAGCCATGATGTGGAGATGCTGGTGTTGGACTGGGGTAAGCTCAGTAAGAAGTCATTCAACACCAGGTTACAGTCCAACAGGTTTATTTGGTAGCACAAGCTTTCGGAGTGTCGCGCCTTCTTCAGGTGAATGAAGAATTGTGTTCAGAAACAGGATATACATAGACACAGGCTCAATTTGCAAGTTGGAATGCAAGTCTTTACAGGTAATCAAGTCTTTACAGGTATGGACTATGTGAGTGGAGAGAGGGTTAAGCATAGGTTAAACAGGTGTGAACTGTTTCCAGCCAGGACAGTTAGTGAGATTTTGCAAGTTTAGACAAGTCATCTAGGTTACAGATAGTGTGGCATGAACCCAAGGTCTTGGTTGAGGCCATCCTCATGTATGCAATGGGACCCTGTGTGAGAACCTCTCCGGCTACTCCTAGGGATCCTGAAACCCATTGTACAAAGCACCCCCAACTTCTGTCGTGACACTACGGACTTCCTACAGCAACTCAGCATATGGAGCAGTTGAACCAGGAGCACTCCTCATCACAATGGATGGCTTGGCACTCTACACCAGCATCCCCCATAACAACAGCATTGCTGCAACTGCCTCTGTACTCAATGCCGACAACTGCCAGCCTCCAGATGCAATTCTACAACTCATCCGCTTCATCCTGGACCACAAGGTCTTCACCTTCAACAACCAGTTCTTTATCCAGACACATGGAACAGCCATGGGGACCAAATCCACATCTCAATATGCCAAAATCATCATGCACAGGTTCAGACAAGACCTCTTCACCACACAGGAACTTTAACCAATGCTATACACTAGATAAATCGATGACATTTTCTTTTTTTGGACTCATGGCGAATAAGCACTGAAACAACTATAAGATGACATCAACAAGTTCCATCCCACCATCAGATTCACCATGGATTACTCTCTGGAATCTGTTGCATTCTTGGCTACATGCATCTCCATCAAGCACGGTCACCTCAACATATCACTGTACCGCAAGCCCACGGATAACCTCACGATGCTCCACTCCTCCACTCTAAACACATTAAAGGAGCCATCCCCTACCG
The DNA here is from genome assembly GCF_965287045.1 of Carcharhinus amblyrhynchos. NCBI lineage: Eukaryota > Metazoa > Chordata > Chondrichthyes > Carcharhiniformes > Carcharhinidae > Carcharhinus > Carcharhinus amblyrhynchos. Next base: position 30,673,091 of record NC_137335.1, on the reverse strand, counting down.
AGAAGCCCTCCGTATACTCAGGATCTGCTCAGATGAGGAGAATTGCAACAGACACCTATAGATGCTGAAAGACGCCCTCATAAGAACAGGACATGGCACTCAACTCATCTATTGACAGTTCCGACGCGCCACAGCAAAAAACCGCACCGACCTCCTCAGAAGACAAACATGGGACAAAGTGGACAGAGTTCCCTTCGTCATCCAGTACTTCCCCAGAGCAGAGAAGCTACGGCATCTTCTCCGGAGCCTTCGGCATGTCATTGATGAAGACAAATATCTCGCCAAGACTATCCCCACTTCTTGTCTTCAAATAACTGCACAATGTCAAACAGACCACTGTCTGTAGCAAACTACCCGGCCTTCAGGGCAACAATGACAATGACACCCCACAACCCTGCCACAGCAACTTCTGCAAGATATGCCGGATCACGGACACAGATACCATCAGCTCATGTGAGAATGCCATCCACCAGGTATATGGTATACACTCTTGTGACTTGGCCAGTATTGTCTATCTGATACGCTGCAGGAAAGGATGTCTTGAGGTGTGGTGCATTGGCGAGACCATGAATGAACACTGCTTGACAATCACCATGCACGAGTGTTCTGTTCCTGTTGGGGTACACTTCAGCAGACACAGGCACTCAGCCTCTGATCTTCGGATAAGCATTCTCCATTCACATGACAAAGCAGAGTCGCTTAGCAGAAACTGATAGCCAAGTTCCGCACACATGAGGACAGCCTCAATCGGGATCTTGGGTTCATGACACACTATCTGTGACCCCCATGACTTGCCTGGGCTTGCAAAATCTCACTAACTGTCCTGGCTGGAGGCAATTCACACCTCTTTAACCTGTGCTTAACCCTCTCTCCACTCACATTGTCTGTACCCGTAAAGACTTGATTATCTGTAAAGGCTCACATTCCAACCATTATCTTGTAAATTCCGTCTGTGTCTATGTATACCCTATTTGTGATCACAACTCCACTCATCTGAAGAAGGAGCGACACTCCGAGAGCTTGTGCTACCAAATTAACCTGTTGGGCTTTAACCTGGTGTTTTGAGACTTCTTATTGTGCTTACTCAAGTCCAACACTGGCATCTCCACATCTTGGTCATAGAAGACAGAGGATAGTAGTAGAGGGGTGCTTTTCTTAATGGAAGGCTGTAACTAGCAGTGTTCCACAGGGATCAGTTCTGGGACCATTGTTGTTCGTAGTATATATAAATGATTTGGAGGAAAAATTACCTGGCCTGATTAGTAAGTTCGCATACAACACAAAAATTGGTTGCAGATAGTGAAGAGGATTGTCAGAGGATACAGCAAGATATAGGCCAGTTGGAGACTTGGGCGGGGGAAATGGTAGATGGAGTTTAATCCAGACAAGTGTAAGACAATGCATTTTGGAAGATCCAATGCATGTAGGAATTATACAATACACCATTCAGAGTATTGACAGGCAGAGAGATCTGGGCATCCATGTCCACCAACCACTGAAAGTGGCAATGCAGATGGATAAGTCAGGTCACTGAGTTTAAAAATTGGTAGGTCATGCTGCAGCTGTAAAGAACCTTAGTTAGGTCTCATTTAGAATACTGTGTGCAATTTTGGTTGCTACACTACCAGAAGAATGTGGATGCTTTGGAGAGGATACAGAACGTTGCCTCATCTGGAGGGTATTAGCTATGAAGAGAGGTTGGATAAACTCGGTTCGTACTCACTGGAACGAAGGAGGCTGACGGATGACCTGATACAGGTCTATAAGATTACGAATGGCGTGGACAGAGTGGATAGTCAGATACTTTTTCCTACGGTAGGAAAGTCAAGTAGTTGGGGACATAGGTTTAAGGTGCACGGGGAAAGGTTTAGAGGAGATGTGCAAGGCAAATTTTTTTACACAGAGGATGATGAATGTCTGGAACATTCAGCCTGGGGAGGTGGTGGAAGCAGGTACAATTGTGGCATTTAAGTGGCAACGGCAACTAGATGAATACATAGGATGGGAATGGAAGGATATGAACTCTATGAGTGCATACGGTTTTAATTTAGGCAGGCATCACGATTGGCACAGGCTTGGAGGGCCGCAGGGCCTGTTCCTGTGTTGTACTTTACTTTGTTCTTTGTTCTAGTCTTCACTGGAATGTCACAACAGTTTTTCTACTTGTTCACTCAAATTATTAGTAAAAGATGATGGTATACTGCTTGTCTGTTTATTGCATGTACTTTATAAGGTTATGATACCAAAATGTGAACAGATCTTTTGATTATTAATTTTTGTAAATGTGCAAAATAAATTCAAGAACCTATATAATTAGCTTGAAAAGTGTTAGTGATACACTTAGCAATTTACTAAACTTAGTTCTTCTGACTTTGCTATTTAAGATAGCAGAAATGATCAAAAAATTATTAAATAACAAACAACATTCAAAATGTCCTCAGCAATTAAATGACATTGGCCACTGCTATCTTATTTAATTCCTTGGAAACCTTAGATGACTTCAGCTGTGGTAAAGATTTATTACTGGAAATGGCTATTTTAACTTACTTACAAACTACAGTGATTGAGAGAACATTTAGAAAAAAAATTTTTGGAATTTTCAATCTTTTACCACCTAAAGGTTCTGCATTTTTTTGAAGAAAGGATTATGTCTAAATTTTAAGAATTATGATTAAGATATTTTCATTTAAACAATACAATTTTTTGTACAAACACTATTTTCATTGTTTTTGTACATGCTAGCAAATTAGATGTTAGAAAGTCAGGACGTGCAGGAAAATACAATTGTTGACTACAGTTCATTTTGAAGCACCCTCACATTAAGGAGTACATTTCCGTAAGTATCCCTTACACTTGTAACCTTTGGTGCCCTGTTCAAACCATAAGCCTTCTTGTGTTTCATGAACACCAAACCAGGACCCTCTTATGGATCATAAGCACCATATCAGAACCCTCCCGTAGATATTATGAACAGCAAACCAGTACCCTCTCATGGCACGATGTGCACTATAATTTTGAAATAAAAATTAACAAATGAATAGACCATAATATGTCATAGCATCACGTTGACTGTGATGTATTGCAGCAATTGATTTTATACACATTATTTTACAATACCTGTCGGCCTTCCAACTCGATTTGGAAGTTTTTTGCTGATTCTTGTGTCACTCTTCCTCCAAAGTCCAACTGATATACTTGTGTTGCCTCATTCCAGAGTGGTTGCTTGTTTGCCATTACATACACAAACCCCTGATTTCCCAACTTTCCGTCCTCTTTTTCGTTTGCTCTTCGATTTTTCAGCTCATCAGTTTCATTTGCTGTCCTTAGGTTCCTCTTAGTTTTCCAAACCTTTTTGGTGCTCTGGCTCTGATTCATTAACTCATCTCCACTAATGAATAACTCTGGCTCACTTTCTGAACTGTCTTGAAACTCACTTATTTTATTCAACTTTTTGGATTTTATCTGATCCTTTTGGCTTTTGATTTTTTTCTTTTCTCTTCCTAGTCTAGGGCTAGAAATGAGAGAGTTGAAGTCTGTAAGTGCCTTTGCCTCCTTTTTTATTTTTCCTTCAGTTACTGCTTGCATATTTGTCTCCTCTGGTCTGCTGTCTAACCGTTTACGGCTTTTCTTATCATACTTATCAGTTCGCTGGGGTACAGGAGACTCTGTCAGAGAGAGAACCTCTTGGAAGCTATTTGCTGTTTCCACAATCACCTCAGTTCCTGTGTGATCTTGATGCTCTGCTGGAAATGGGGGCAGTCCAGGTTTCTCAACAAGTAGGTCTGGCTTTGAATTCAAAGTTCCCGGTGAACTATGCATTGGAGAACAAGCACTGTAGGCATTCCATTGGTGTAAAGTAATCTGGGGAAGTTGTAAACTAGAAAATGCATTATTGGTTGGATACATTGGTGGCAATTGGCAACACCCAATGTTAGCTGTATAACCAGATTGGACAACTACAGAAGGGTCTTGCTGTGGGTATGGTGGCGGGCCTATAGCATCTGAAGAAGGAAATGAAGTTTGAAATGCTGCAATAGGAGATGCACTGTAACTTACTGGATATGGTAAAGTAAATCCAAAATTTGACTGGAAAGTGACTGTTGGGCTGGTGGGAGATTTAATAGGAATAAACGGTACATGAGCTATTTCCACATGCGATTGCTCCAGGATGAGACTTGGCGGTTTATGACTCCCTGTTGCAGAAATCTGAGTTGGACGTTCTTGTGGGATCCAAATCTCTTCACTTCCTGTTGGGTCCCACTGATATGGAGGTGGCCGCTTCATACTCATGTTGATTTCATTATTTAGTGCAATATGCCTAATGGATTTCTCAATTTGGCAATGCTGCAAAATAGATTCATCCTCACTGAAAGCATTATTAACATACTCAGTTCTATCATGACAGCTGTCTGGGGGACTGAGGAGATTATAAGATGACTGAGAAGAGAGGGGTGATGTACTAGTTGAGTGGACAATTACAGTGCTATGCTGAGAACCAGTCCCATTAGGTAGTTCTGATCTAGTATTAATGTTAGTATTGTTGCTTCCATTGTTGATGCACTGACTGCAGGTATAGAGAGCAGGAGGAGACCTGAGAGAAGTTTGTTGGTACTGTGCAGACACTGAGCTGTTTTTTGATTTGTGACCATGTTGAACAACTCTATGGGAATCTAACAGTTGAGATACCTTCGCTGTGGCATCTTTGCTATCACTCCGCAATGGCATTTGTAAAGTGTTACTATCAACACGCTGACTTCTATTAGTTGCATCAGGATAAGGTGGTGGATCCCCACTAGGAATAACACAGTGAGCTACACTTAGCCTGTTCATTGTACCATACACCTGTTGTATCTTCTTAACATCTGCTGAAGGCAAGCGTAATGATGATTGCCCTGGGCCTGGAAGGGTGCACATATTTTGATTGCTCAGTATTCTCATGCGAGGCCTGCACACTTCTTCTACATTTCCACTGCTATCAAATGTTGTGATTCTTTCATAACCTAGTGGGGTCTGAAGATGTCCAGTAGGAAAGAGGGAAAAATCTGTTTTTTTCAGACAAATATCCACTGGTGGAGCAGTGACAGAAGAGATGGCTGAAACTGTTGTAGTTCCTGGATATGGAGGGGGTGGATGCGCATTTATTTTAGCTAACTGCATTTCAGGATTTGTGCAGAATGCCACCGTGTTGCCTTCAATCAACTGTGGCATTGTTCGCATCGGTTTGATTTTTTGACAAAGCTCAGGTTCTCGTTCGACACGTTCCACAGCAGGATTCTGCACCATACCTGAGATCTGTGGTGATGGCTGTTGTGATCCACCGGTCATTCGGCCAGTTTCCAAGCTTCCAAAGATTGCCTGACCTGGATTAGAAAATCTACTGGAAATTGCATACTGGTTGGCACTGTCCAAAGTACGTTCCACTGCTCCTGCAGCAACTGTTTGATTAGTTAAAACATCAAGTTGCACATTCTGGTTGGCTAGTAAAGACTGGACAAGTCCAATACTTTGAGTAGGGGACATTGCTTGAGCAGAACTATGGATCGGTGCAATGGGAATGTTGACAGTGCAAGGAGGGTTGTTTTCTGGAGCTCCAGATGTTCCATTCACTGTGGGAGAAAGGGAAAAAAAGAAACCAACTTTTAAAAACTCAAAATATTTGTCATGCTCCTGTTATAACACCCCCCAAAAGCAGACAATTTTATTTTTCTAATGACCTTCTAATGCATTGTACGCAACCACTTTGTACAGTCTTAAGAGGAAATTTCTTTTAGTTTGCCTATGTAAAAGTGTCTATGCTTAAAACAAATGAACATGAGAAGAGGTGATACGCTGAACAGCTCAATACAATTAAGCCCTGGTATGATGCAATATTTAAATAAGAGGGATGGGAGTTATAAAAGGTAATTTGGGAGCTAAAATACTAATGGAAGCTATAGTACTGCATCATACCACTAGGCACCAGGGAGATTGGAAGGCGGGTGATGGGGGAGGGTGCCAGTGCACGTGCCGATTTCCCCACTAACAGATCGGTGCATGCACAGTGGCCTGCTTAGCGCACGGATATTGGCCCTCTTGGGTGGGATTATGCCCTGTGAGACAGGAGTGCTGACCACTGTGCCACCATGCCAAATTTACAATGCTCTGTGAAATGCTTTATGACTGCAATGAATTGTGCTACATTTCTCCTTCTAGTTAATTTTTTCTAAGGAACCTAAAATACTTCTCAATAATTAATAATTTTGGTGAATATTGGTCCTCCAGTTTCTTAGTTAATTCTTGTTACGTTTTGCTACCAGGTTTCTCAGGCTGGACCAGACTTCGGAGTAGATTAAAAGTTTTACTGCTTATGGTGTTAAGAAAACAGAGACTATGATATCATCATAAATCTTCATAGCTAACATATAGTAATGAAATTTTTCTGTACAGGACTTCCAATTCTCAGGTTCTTCCTCGAATGGGCCAATGGCACTAAACTACCCCACCATTTTATGGTGATACCGTAATCTGCTCAGCAACTTCCCTTTAGGAGCTTTCTTTAATGTAAATAATCTAGTTTACTTTGTAATGTAAATTGTAATATATGCCAATTCTAGCAGCTTGTCTTGGTTTTAATGTGATGCAAGAAATTTCTCTGTCTCACTCTGTCTCCATGCCTTAATCCAACTGCACACCTCGTGAGTTCTGCAGCCTGAACTCTTCAGGGTGCCAGTTTTAATTTTAAGTACGGACCTTTTTTTTCTGCCTAACTCCCCTACTGATCTGATACCAGGGGCATTTGGCTGACCTGATACTGATTCTGCCCCAAAGTTTCAAAGTTTTCAGTTGGTATAAGTTCAAATTTGACCTTATTGCTTGAAAATAATTTAATCTGATTCCTGTCGCCAGTATTCTTTTGCATCCTGTTATGTACTGCATTTCAGGACAAAAGAATGTGCAGTTGTAGCTGCATGTTGTGCAACATGTTGGAGGGCATCTTCAATCTGAACTTAATCTGCACAATGATTGTGTGGTGGTTACTCCCACCGACACTGTCGTGGACAGATGCATCTAGATAGGAAGGTTGGTGAGCATATATGTTTGTGAGGGTCAAGTATGTTTTTCTCTATTACTGGTTCCCTCACCACCTGCTGCAGACCCAGTTTCTCAGCCTTTAGGACTCGGCCGGCTTGGCCTGTGGTAGTGCTATTGAGTGATGAACATTGAACTCACCTACCCAGAGTACATTTTGCATTCTTTCCATCCTTGGTGCTTCTTCCAAGTGATGTTTAACACGGAGAATTACTGATTCATCAGCTGAGGCATTATGTAGTTATCTTGTTCATGTTTAATACGCTGGGCAACTCTACATCTGCTGGGTCTGTCTTGCTGGTGGGATAGGATATACCTAGGGATGGTGATAGTGGTGTCTGGGACATTTGCTGTAAGGCATTAATCTGTGACTATGTATGTCAGACTATTGCTTGACTAGTCTGTGAGATAGCTCTCCCAAGTTTGGCACAAGTCCCCAGATAAGGAGAATTACGCAGGATTAACAGGACTAGGTATGCCGTTTTCACTTCTGGTGCCTAGATCAATGTTGGGTGAAGGAGGGGTGGGGGTGGGGGGAGGTAGTGAGAGGGTGGGGTAGTCTGTCCGATATTATTTTTTTCAGGATACGCAGTGGTTTCATACAACTGAGTGGCTTGCTAGGCCATTTTAGAAGTCATTTAAGGGTCAACCATATTAATGAACTAGATGGTTTTTATGATAATCATTTCATGATCATCATTAGGCTTTTAATTCCAGGTTTTTATTGAACTTGAATTCTACCATCTGCTGTGGTGGGATTCAAACATAGGTTCCCCAGAAAAATACCCTGGGTCTCTGGATTCCTAATCTAATAATAATATGACTACATCACCGCCTCCCCATTCAATCTTGGAAGTGAAGGGGATAGTATGCTTCTGACTGGGGCCACGTTATACCCCACTGCCCCCTGGACTATGCTTTTTTCACCACCCTACTAACATGCCTTCCGCTTTCCGAGGTCTGTGAATAAACACACCAAAGTCTCTTTGTTCCACAGAACTTCCTTGTCAAATTACTCCTTCCAACGTGTATTACCTCACACTTTGGAGAATTGCTAGGATACAAAAGATATTATTAAACTAGAAAGAGTGCAGAAAAGATTTACTATGATGCTATTGGGACTTGATGGTGAGGGCATAGATTTAAGGTGAGAGGGGAGAAATACAAAAGTGTCCAGAGGGACACTTATTTCACACGGAGGATGGTGAGTGTCTGGACCAAGCTGACAGAGGTAGTAGTAGAGGCGGGTACAATTTTGTCTTTTAAAAAGCATTTAGACAGTTACTTGGGTAAAATGGGTATAGAGAAATATGGGCCAAATACGGGCAATTGGGATTAGTTTAGGGATTAAAAAATGGCGGCACGGACAAGTTGGACCGAAGGGCCTGTTTCCATATTGTAAACCTCCATGTCTCTACGTGTGAGGTCATGCATTTTGGTCAGAAAAATATGAAGGCAACTTATTATCTAAATGGGGAGGGACTTTGAGGTGCTCTGGTGCAAAGGGATCTGGGTGGCCTCGTTCATGAGTCAGAAAACTAGCATGCAGTTACAGCAGATGATAAAATGAATGGAATGTTGGGATTTATAGCTAAAGGAATAGAATATAAAGGTGAGGAAGTATTGTAACGATACAAGGCATTGGTGAGGCCGCACCTCAAGTATTATGCACAGTTTTGGTCCCCTTATTTGAGGAAAGATGTAATGGCATTGGAGGCAGTTCAGAGGAGGTTCACTAGATTGATTCCAGAGATGAGGGGTTTGTTGTATGAAGTGAGATTGAACAATTTAGGCCTATACTCTCTGGAACTTATAAGAATGAGGGTGATCAAATTGAGGTGCACAAGATGATAAAAGGTATGGATAAAGTAGATATGGAGTGGATGCTTCCACTGGTGGAGTGGTCTAGGACAAGAGGATAAGGGGTAGCACATTTAAAACAGTTGAGGAGAAAGAACTTTTCCCAAAGTGTTGGGAATCTGTGGAATTCACTACCCCAAAGTGAGGTCGATGCAGTAAATTTAAGGAGTAGTTAGACAGATTTTTAATTGGTACTGGGTTGAAGGGTTATGGGGAGAAGGCAGGAAAACGAGAATGAAGAGCATATCAGCCATGACTGAATGGCAGAGCGGACTCAGGCGGAATGGCCTAATTCTGTTCCTATATCTTATGAGCTTATGAAAAAGTGAAGGATAGAAATGGCAGGATTCGGGAACTATGGACGACAAGGGAAATTGTAAGCTTAGTCGTAAGTAAAAAGGAAGTGTACCGGTTTAGGCATCTAAAAACTTACAAAGCCTGTGAGGAGTATAGCGAAAGTAGGAAGGAACTTAGAATCATAGAATCTATAGTAAAGAAGGAGGCCATTTGGCCCATCGAGCCTGCAGTGACAACAGTCTCACAAAGGTCCTATCCCCATAACCCCACATATTTACCCTCCTGATCCCCCTGACACTAAGCGGCAATTTAGCATGGCCAATCAACCTAACCTGCATATCTTTGACTGTGGGAGAAAACCAGAGCACCTGGAGAAAACCCATGCAGATGCAGGGAGAACGTGCAAATTTCGTGCAATTAGCCAGGAAGGAGCTAAAGAGAGAGTTAAGAAGAGCTAGAAGAGGACATGAGGAGACTTTGGCGGGTAGGATCAAGGAGAACCCTAAAGCTTTCTATAGATACGTCAAGAATAAAAGATTGGTTAGGGCAAGATTAGGGCCAGTCAGGGACAGTAGTGGGAAGTTATGCGTGGAGCCTGAAGAGATAGGAGAGGCACTAAATGAATATTTCTCGTCAGTATTCGCACAAGAAAAAGTCAATGTAGTCGAGGAGAATACCGAGGTACAGGCTTTTAGACTAGACGGAATTGAGGTACATAAGGAGGAGGTATTAGCAATTCTTGAGAGTATGAAAATAGATAAGTCCCCTGGGCCGGATGGAATTTACCCTAGGATTCTCTGGGAGGCTAGGGAGGAGATTGCAGAGCCTTTGGCTTTGATCTACATGTTGTCATTGGCTACGGGTATAGTGCTGGAAGACTGGAGGATAGCAAATGTTGTCCCCTCGTTCAAGAAGGGGAGTAGAGACCATCCTGGGATTTATAGACTGGTGAGCCTAACTTATGTTGTGGGCAAAGTTTTGGAAAGAATTATAAGGGATAGGATTTATAATCATCTAGAGAGAAATAAATTGATTAGGGATAGTCAACGCGGTTTTGTGAAGGGTAGGTCGTTCCTCACAAATCTTATCGAGTTCTTTGAAAAGGTGACCAAAGAGGTGGATAAGGGTAAGGCACTTGACGTAGTGTATATGGATTTTAGTAAAGCGTTTGATAAGGTTCCCCATGGTAGGCTATTGCAGAAAATGCAGATGCATGGAATTGAGGGTGATTTAGCAGTTTGGATCAGGAATTGGCTAGCTGATAGAAGACAGAGGGTGGTGGTTGAAGGGAAATATTCAACCTGGAGTTCAGTTACAAGTGGTGTGCCTCAGGGATCTGTTTTGGGGCCGCTGCTGTTTGTCATTTTTATAAATGACCTAGATGAGGGTGTAGAAGGATGGGTTAGTAAATTTGCTGACGACACCAAAGTCGGAAGAGTTGTAGACAGTGAGGATGGATGTTACAGTTTGCACAGGGACATAGATAAGCTGCAGAGCTGGGCTGAGAAGTGGCAAATGGAGTTTAATGCAGAAAAGTGTGAGGTGATTCACTTTGGTAAGAGTAACAGGAGTACAGAATTTAGGGCTATTGGAAGGACTCTTGGTAGTGTTGACAAGCAGAGAGATCTCAGTGCGCATGTGCATAGATCCCTGGAAGTTGGCACCCAGGTTGATAAGGTTGTTAAGAAGGCATACGGTGTGTTAGCTTTTATTGGTAGAGGGATTGAATTTCGGAGCCGTGAGATCATGTTGCAACAGTACAAAACTCTGGTACGGCCACACTTGGAGTACTGCACACAGTTCTGGTCACCGCATTATAAGATGTGGAAGCATTGGAAAGGGTGCAGAGGAGGTTTACCAGGATGTTGCATGGTATGGTGGGAAGGTCTTATGAGGAAAGGCTGAGGGGCTTGAGGTTATTTTCATTAGAGAGAAGAAGGTTAAGAGGTGACATAATTGAGGCATACAAGATGATCAGAGGGTTAGATAGGGTAGACAGTGAGAGCCTTTTTCCTCGGATGGTGATGCCTAACATGAGGGGACACAGCTTTAAATTGAGGGCTAGTAATTATTGGACGGATGTCAGAGGTAGGTTCTTTACTCAGAGGGTAGTAAGGGTGTGGAATGCCCTGCCTGCAGCAGTTGTGGACTTGCCAACTTTAAGGGCGTTCAAATGGTCCGTGGATAGGCATATGGATAACATTGGATTAGGTTAGAGGGTCATTAGATTCATTCCACTGGTTGGTGCAACATCGAGGGCCGAAGGGCCTGAGCTGCGCTGTAATGTTCTATGTTCTATGCAAACTCCACACAGTAACCAGAGGCCAGAATTGAACCTGGGTCCCCGGTGCTGTGAGGCAGCAGTGCTAACCTCTGTACCACCATGCTAACCTTGCTGCCCTAAAACTTAAACATGGAATTAGAAGGGCTAAAAGTGACCATGAAATGTCTTCAGCAAACAAGGTCAAGGAGAATCCCAGGGCTTTTTATGCATATATTAGGAGCAAGAGGGTAGCAAAAAAGAATAGGCCCACTCAAGGATAATGGAGGGTAGGAACGTGTGGAGCCACAGGAAGTGGGTGAGATCCTTAATAAGTACTTTGTATCGGTCTTCACCAAGGAGACATGATGATGTTGAGGTCATGGATAGGAATGTGAACATTCTAGAGAATGTCAACCTATCGAAGGAGGGAATGTTGACTATCCTAAATTGCATTAAGGTAGACAAGTTTCCCTCCTCTCCTTTTGTGCAGCAGACCCATCCATGGCGCTATGAAGTTGGCTGTCACTGCCTTCCCCTGTACAATCATCTCCCACAACAGTATCCAAAACAGATGGCCACAGGGTCTCCTGCACTACCTGCCTTCCTCTACTCTGCCTGATGGTCACCCATGCCCTTTCTGCCTGCTCAGTGTTCACCAGCAGTGTGATCACCTCACTAAACGTGCTATCCCCGACTTGCTCACTCTCGGAGATGCTCCACAGTTAACTCACCCTCAGCTTTAGATTCCTTTTATCTAATATTTTGAATCTGCTGTTGATGTACTCCTGAGAGAGAACAGTTTATCATTATTTGTCCTGCCCATACTGCTTAGGATTTTCAATGCTGCTATCAAGTTTCCACTCAGTCATCTTTTCTCCAAGGCAAACAGATCCAACCTCTCCAATCTATCCTCATAACTACAGTTGTTTAGCCCCTGAATCATTTTTGTGAATCTCCTCCGTACTCTTTCCAATGCCTTCACATCCTTCCTCAAGAATGGCATCCAGATCTGGATGCAGTTGCTCAGATGAGGCCTAACTAGTGTTTTATACAAGTTCAACATGACCTCCTTAATTTTGTGCTGAATGCCCCTAATAATAAAACCTAGGATACCGTTTGCTTTATTAACTGCTGTCTCAAAATGCCTTGCCACATTCAGTGACTTATGTACATATTCACCAAGGTCCCTTTCTTCTTGCATCTCTTCTAAAATTTCTCCCATTTGTTTTATACTGTCTCTCCACATTCTTCTTGCCAAAATGAAGCATTTCACACTTCTCTGCACTGAACTTCATCTGCCAGTTTTCTGCCCAATCCACCACTATGTATATCCTCTTGAAGTTCAAGACTATCCTCATTACGCTTGACAACACTTCCAAACAAAGAACAAAGAAAAGTACAGCACAGGAACAGGCCCTTCAGCGTTCTAAGCTTGTGCTAATCATGATGCCCTAACTAAACAAAAAAGACCTGCCCTTACTTGGTCCGTATTCCTCTATTCCCTCCCTATTCATGTGCCCATCCTGATGTCTCTTAAATGTTGCTAATGTGTCTGCTTCTACCACCTCCTCTAGCAGTGCGTTTGAGGCACCCACCACTTTCTGCATGAAAAATATCCCCTGTACTTCTCCTTTAAACTTTCCACCTTTCACCTTGAAACTGTGCCCCCTTGTAATTGACATTTCCACCTTTGGAAAAGGCTGTCTAATAGGAAGCAGAGAGTTGGTATCAATGGGTGCTATTCTGGTTGGCGGTTGGTGGAGTGCCATAAGGATCGATGCTGGGGCCTCAACTATTTACCATTTATATAGGTGATCTGGAGGAGGGGGCTGAGTGTAGGGTGATGAAATTTGCTGATGACACGAAGATGAGTGGAAAAGCAAATTGCGTGGAGGGTGTGGAAAGTCTGCAGAGAGATCTGGATAGGCTGAGCGAGTGGGCGAGGACCAGGCAGATGGAGTATAATGTTAGCAAGTGAGAGGTTATCCACTTTGGCAGAAATAATAGTAGGAGGGATTATTATTTAAAAGGCGAAAAGCTGCAGCATGCTACGGTGCAGAGGGACCTGGGGATCGTTGTGCACGAGTCACAAAAACCCAGTCTGCAGGTGCAGCAGGTGATCAAGAAGGCAAATGGAATGTTGGCCTTTATAGCGAGGGGGACAGAATATAAAAGTAGGGAGGTCTTGCTGCAACTGTACAGGGTACTGGTGAGGCCGCAGCTGGAGTACTGTGTGCAGTTTTGGTTGCCACACTTGTGGAAGGATATATTGGCCTTGGAGGAAGTGCAGAGGAGGTTCAATAGGCTAATACCGGAGATGAGGGGGTTGGCCTATGAAGAGAGACTAAATAGACTAGGTCTGTACTTGTTGGAGTTTAGAAGGATGAGGGGGGATCTTATAGAGACGTATAAGATAATGAAGGGGATGGATAGGGTAGAGGTAGAGAGATTCTTCCCTCTTAAAAAGGGTAGCAGGGCTAGAGGACACAGCCTCAAGATAAGGGGGGAGGCAGTTTAGATCGGAGTTGAGGAGGAACTTCTTCACTCAAAGGGTGGTGAATCTCTGGAATTCTCTGCCCACTGAAGTGGTGGAGGCTACCTCGCTAAATATATTTAAGTCACGGGTAGATAGGTTTCTGATAGACAGGGGAATTAAGGGTTATGGGGAGAAAGCGGGAAAGTGGAACTGATCCACTTCAGATCAGCCATGATCTTATTGAATGGCAGGGCAGACTCGAAGGGCTAGATGGCCTACTCCTGCTCCTATTTCTTATGTTCTTATGAAAAAGAAGGGCTATTGTGGAATGGGATTCAATTGTAAGGGGAATAGGCAAGTGTTTCTGTGGCTGCAAAAGAGACTACACCATTGTATGTTGCCTCACTGGTGCCAAGGTTAGGAATGTTGAATGGTTGCCAGGCATTCTGAAGGGTGAGGGCAATCAGGCAGAAATCATAGTACATATTGCTACCAATGATATCAATAGAAAAAGGATGAGGTCCTGGAGCAGAATTTATGGAGCTATGAATTTAATTAAAAACATGACTCTGAAGGTAATAATCTCTGATTACTCTCGGTGCCACTTGCTAGTGAGTTTAGCAATAGAAAGTTAGTTCAGATGATTGCGTGGCTGGAGAGATGGTGCAGGGGGAAGGGAAGGATTTCTGGAACATTGGGAATGATGAGACCTATACAAGATGGATGGGTTGCACATTAACTGAAACGGAACTTGTGTGAGGAGGAACTTCTTCACTCAAAGGGTGGTGAGTCTCTGGAATTCTCTGGAGTGGTGGAAATTACCTCACTGAATATATTTAAGTCACGGGTAGATAGGTTTCTGATAGACAAGGGAATTAAGGGTTATGGGGAGAAAGTGGGAGCGCGGAACTGATCCACTTCAGATCAGCCATGATCTTATTGAATGGTGGGGCAGGCTCGAAGGGCTAGATGGCCTACTCTTGCTCCTATTTCTTATGTTCTTATGTACTTGCAGGGAGGTTTGCTAGTGCTTTCAGAGGGAATTTAAACAAACAAGCCGGGGGGGATGGGATCCTGAAAGAAGGATCAGCAGCAGGAAGATGAACAGCCAAAATTACAATAGAGTCAGGAAGACATAGTTGTTATAGGCCAGTTAAGGCACAACGGACTTTAGCAAGATTGACCGGTATTTATTTTAATGCAAGGAGTCTGACAAACAAGGCAGATGTTTTATTAAACATGGGGATATGATGCCATTGCTGCCCCTGAGGCACGATTATGAGGGGGACAGAACTGGCAGCTCAATATTCCAGGATATAGGATCTTCAGGCAAGACAGGGAAGAAGATTAAAGAGGAGGGGGTTTTGTAATTTTGATCAGGAAGTCAATTACAGGAGTAAGGAGGGACAACATTTTAGAAGATTCTTCTAATGAAGCTTTATGGGTAAAAACACAAAGGAGCAATCACATATCTAACAGTCTGAGGGAGACAGAAGAACAGATATGTAGTCAAAATTTCAAAGAAGAGGACAAGTAATAGGATAGTGATAGCAGGGGATTTCAACTTTCCCAACATCAGCTGGGTTAGTTCTGGTGTGAAAGGTTTAGAGCGAATGGAATTCTTAGAAATCAGCCAGAAATCAAAGTTCTAAACTGGGGGAACTGATTTTAATAAGATCAGGTATGATTTGGCAGAGTGGAATGGGAGTAGATACTTTGAGATTAATATATGGCGAAATAGTGGCTACACATGCTTAAAACTTTCATCTAAAACTCTTCTGCTTTTTCAGCAGGAGTGTTAAATCGTCTGACGGGCAACATAACAGCTCAGTGACTATCACTGTTTGCTGTGCAGATACATGGATTTGGGCCGGTGCCTGCGGGAGTTTGCACATTCTCCCCGTGATTGCGTGGGTTTTCTCCGGGTGCTCCAGTTTCCTCCCACATCCCAAAAATGTGCTCTTAGGCTGATTGGTGTGACAATTTGTCCCTAAGTTAGTCTTCCCTCAATCTTCCCCAACAGGTGTAGACAAAGATCATGGGTAGAGGAGGGCACTCATAATGTTAAAATGGCAGTGCGGGCTTGTGGGGCCAAAGGGTCTGTTTCCCGTGCTGTGTTGTTCTTTGTTCTTTTGTTCTTATTTTAAATGCATTAGCATTTCAACTAGCACACAGAGAAAGATAAAAGTTTAAGATTATTCAAGAAGGAAGTAAGGGGAATATACAGCCAATGTGTTCCGATAAAGAGAAAGGGTGGGACCATCAAATCCAGTGATTTCTGGATATTGAGGGATGTATAGCATTGGATAAAGGGGAAAGGGCTCAAAACAGCAGAAACCCTAGAGGAGTATAGAATGTGCAAGAAGGAACAAAAGAAGGAAATTAGGAGAGCAAAAAAGGAACATGAAAGGATACTGGCAAGTAGAATAAAGAAAAATGCTAAGTTGCTTTACAAGTATATTAAGGGTAAAAAGTAAATAGGGAAAGAGTAGGGCTCATAAAGGAACACAGTGATATGTGCGTGGAGTCGCAGGATCTAGATAAGATTCTAAATGAATATTTTATGTCAGTGTTCACTAGTGAGAGAGATGATGTGAGTATAGAAATCAAGGAGGGTTGAGATACTAGTAAACAAATTAACATAGACAAAGAAGAGGTTCTGAGTGGACTGAAACACTTTAAAGTAGATAAATCTCCAGGGCTGGATGAAATGTATCCCAGGCTGTTGAGTGAGGCAAGGGAGGAAAAAGCAGGGATGCTGGCAATAATTTTCTACCAGAGAGATGCTGGATAAGTGGAGAACAGCCAATGTGGTTCCATTATTTAAAAAGGGAGAAAAAGAAACTATAGACCTGTCAGTCCAACCTTAGTAGCAGGGAAACTATTGGAAAAAATTCTAAGAAACAGAATTAATCTGTATTTGAAGAGGCAGGGATTATTTAAGAACAGTCAGCAGGTTTTGTTAAGGGAAGCTCATCATTGACCAACTTGACTGAATTTTTCGAAGAGGTGACCAGGTGTGTAGATGAGATTAATGCATTTGAGGTAGTTGTCTTAGATTTCAAGACTTTTGACAAGGACCCAAATGGGACATTGACACCATGGGATCCAAAGAAATTTGGCAAATTGGATCCAGAATTGACTGATTGGCTGGATGCAAACAGTGATGGTTGAAGGTTTTTCACTGACAGGAAGCCTGTGTCCAATTGGGTCCTGCAGGGATGAGTGTGGGAGCCCTTGCTGTTTGTGGTTTATGTAAATGATTTAGACTTGAATGTAAGAGGGTTGATCAATAACTTCAGGTGTTATGAAGAGGAGGTTGATCCACTCTCTGACAGCTAACACCAAACCACACCTCGCTTTATAATCTATTAAAAGTGTGTGAGAAATAGCTCTTCAGCAAATTTTAGTGGTTAAATAAAAATAACTACCTGAGACTCTGTAAAATCAACAAAATAACACTTTGTTTATCTAACCAACAATGAACAGGTGAACTAAACTATTAACTAACCAAATAAAACACTACTCTAATGGGATGCAGTTTAAATATAATTCTACTTATTAACAAAGAAAATAGAATTTTTTTTGTCACTCTCAAAAAACAACCAGGTTTCATCTCCCAGAATCTTCTGTCTTCTTTCTTCTGCCTTCACTATCAAGATGAGGCTTTCTTTTGGTACTTTTTCTAATCAGATGAGGCTTTGAGCTAAAAGATATTAGCTGTGGCAGAAACAGTTGATATGTCAGAGAGCAGTTGCTGCCTCTCTCCCTCTCTAAAGCTGTGGGCTGTGGCAATGAGCAATTGCCGGCTGGCTCTTATATCCCTGATACACACCAATATCCCCACAATAGGATTGGTTCTCAGATTGCCAAAGCATCAAATTTAAATCTTAAAGGCTGCTGTTAGCTAAGTGCTAATTTAAACTGATTCGGCAAAATTCAAAAAAAGCAACCTGTTATCTTGGCAACACTACTGCCTAGCCCCTCGATACAATATTTCAGTCTGTATTGCATGCACCTGTATCTCTTTCAACACTCTAAGCACAGCAAAAACTTTTTCTTAACGGAACTATGAAATGCTTTCTCCTCTTAGCATTTTACAATTTTTAATAATCTTACAAACACCAAATTCTAACATTCTACTCAACTATGCAACACCTCCTTCCTAAGAAACAAAATGACCATCGTCATGAAAAGATGGCTTCATTTTCTTTCTTTTAAACTCGCAATAAAGCATCCTCAATAACATTTTCACAAACTGCAACATGTACAATCTGTAAATTAAATATAACATAAAACTCCAATTAAATAATCTGGTATTCTTGTCCTTAAATCTTTCCAGAAATGTCACAGGATTTTGATCGGTATACACAATCGTCTCTTATGCTTTGTTTGTAACATAAACATTAATATGTTGTAACGTCATCACTAAACTCAATAACTCAATTTTCAATTTTGGAATATTTTGTCTGGTGGAATTGGGTTTTTTGAAAAATAACCGATTGGCCTTTCAATTCCACAATCAGCTTCCTGAAAAAACACAGCTCCAACCCCTACATTCCTGGCATCAATGGTGACTTTAATGGGTTTCAAAAAGTTTGGTGTGGCTAAAACAGGTGCGGTGGATAAAACTGCTTTCAAATTCTCAAATGCCTCCTGGCATTGTTCTGTCCACCAAAATTTCATGTTACATTTTAATAAGTCTGTCAATGGTGCCACTACACTACTAAAGTGTGGCACAATTTTTTTGAAGAATTTGCCCAATCCTAAAAATCGTAGCCCTTCCTTCTCCGACGATGGTCTTGGAAATTCCTCGGTGGCCTTTGTCTTCATGTTTCTCTGCGTCATCCGTCCGTATTCGGTGTCACTTCCGCTTTTGCAAATTCTGTTTTGGCCAAGTTTATGACCAACTTTGCTCTACCTAAGTAAACCGTACCCACATAGGTGAAATCTTTGAGAAGATCGGGCTCTATCTTACTAACCAGCCCATGCCTAGGCTGTGCACTTTCCTTCAGTTCTTCAACTTTTCTTGAGATTTCCTTTTAACTCATCCCCCTGGTTGAGCATCTTTTACCACAACCTTTTTCCCAGTGCCTTTCTTAAGCAACCAGCGCTGTGATTTTCTTATCACAGTGAAAATACCTATGGTCTTTCACCTCATTTCCATCCTCTTGGGTGTTTTTTCTCGTGAGTGGTAAACTATTCCCAGTATGATCTACTTTTTGTTTTTCATTGAAGGATCTACCTCTTTCTCAATTTCTATCCCTAACGAATGAAATTGCTGTCAGAAGCTAGATTTCAATTTATGTATTGATGTGTATTCACCTGCCATCTCTGCAGCCCATCTCACTGTTTCAATTTTTTGTTCCTCAGCATGAGTTCGTATCATAGAACATAGAACACTACAGCACAAACAGGCCCTTCGGCCCACAAGTTGCGCCGATCACATCACGTACCAACCTACAGACCTATCTATAACCCTCAATCTCATTAAACCCCATATACTCATCCAGAAGTCTTTTAAAAGACCCCAGCGAGTTCGCCTCCACCACCACTGACGGCAGCCGATTCCATTCACTCACCACCCTCTGAGTGAAAAACTTACCCCTAACATCACTTCTGAACCTCCCTCCCTGCACCTTAAATCTGTGTCCTCTCGTAGCGACCATTTCAAACCGGGGAAATAGCCTCTGAGAGTCCACCCTATCTATTCCTCTCAACATTTTGTAAACTTCTATCAGGTCGCCTCTCAACCTTCGTCTCTCCAGGGAAAAGAGTCCCAGCTCCCTCAACCTAACTTCATAAGGCATGCCTCCCAGTCCAGGCAACATCCTTGTAAATCTCCTCTGCACCCTTTCAATAGCTTCTACATCTTTCCTATAGTGAGGCGACCAGAACTGCGCACAATACTCTAAATGAGGCCTGACAAGGGTCTTATAAAGTTCCAGCATTACCTCCCGACTCCTAAACTCAATCCCTCGATTAATGAAGGCCAGTACACCATACGCCTTCTTGACCACCTCCTCCACCTGCGAGGCCGATTTAAGAGTCCTGTGGACCCGGACCCCAAGATCCTTCTGCTCCTCAACACTACTCAGACTTCTGCCCTTGATAGTGTACTCGTTCATCCCGTTGGTTCTGCCAAAATGGACGACTACACATTTATCCGCGTTGAAGTCCATCTGCCACTTCTCCGCCCAGTCCTGCATCCTATCTATGTCCTGCTGCAACTTTTGCCATCCTTCCAGATCATCCACAACACCACCGACCTTCGTGTCATCAGCGAACTTACTTACCCATCCCTCCACTTCCTCATCCAGGTCATTTATGAAAATGACAAACAACAAGGGTCCCAGAACAGATCCTTGAGGCACTCCGCTGGTGACTGACCTCCATTCAGAAAAAGCCCCATCCACAACCACTCTCTGCCTTCTGCAGGCAAGCCAGTTCTGGATCCACAAGGCCAAAGGCCTTGTATCACTACAGGAAGCGGGTTTTTAAACTCCTCCAGCAGAATAATATTCTAATAACCTCATATGCCTTTTCTGTCTTTAATGCTCTCACCCATCTATCTAAATTGTTCTGTTCAATTCTTTCAAATGCAATCCAAGTCTGACCTGGTTCCTTTCTTACATTTCTGATCCATTATCTATATGCTTCTGGTACCAATCGTAAACACTCAAAACAACTTTGAACTTTCTTTACTTCTTCATACCTTTCTGACACCTCCTTGACAGTGCTGCAAACACCTCAGTAGCCCTACCTACCAACTTGGTCTGAGTTAACATGACCCATATCTCCTTTGGCCATTTCATCTGTGTAGCCTATTTCTCAAAGCATATGGAAAAGGTTCTGTGTTTTTTCATCAAATTTTGGTAACGTTTGGATATATTTGTATATATCCCTAGCAGGCGGTTGGCTACGCTGAACGTGTTCACCATCACCTCCATCTTGTACTTCTACTTCCGTCGTTTGAAGTCTTTTTGCTTCCAATTCCAATTTTATCTTTTTCTCTCTCTCTTTCTTCTGCTAGGGCCTTCCTCTCTCTTTCCGTTCTCTTTTTTTCACTTCCCTCTCTTTTTCTCTTTCCTGTTTCTTTTTTTTCTAACTCCAACCTTTTAGGTTCACTTTCTAACTCCAACAGTCTCATTTGTAATTTAATTTTTTCTAACTCCATTGCACTTGATGATTTTTCTGATATATAAATAAATGCTTGGCTATCTCTGTTATAATTACAGCTTTCCAATAATCCCTGGTTAAAGCCAATTTTAGCCTGTTTGTCAACTCTACAAGTGTTATATTTTTCTGTCTTTCTAAACTTTCTTGGCAAATTTGGGAAGGATCTTCAACCCCCAGAACCTCTTTAGCTATGTTAAGAGCCGTTTCCCCACTTTTGATTTAACCAGCTTGTTGTCGGTTAACAGATCTTCCATTGCTTACTTAATGTTCATTTAAAGATCTCAGACGGTTCAAATCCAGGACATGAGCCTCCAATCTGTTAGAAAGAGAGGATGATCTCCTCCCAGAGAGCTAACGCCTAACTCAAAGAGGTGTGCAAAGAACAAAGTAAAATACAGCACAGGAACAGGCCCTTTGGCTCTCCGAGCCTGCGCCAATCATGACGCCTGCCTAACCTAAAACTATATGCACTTACGAAGTCCATATCCTTTCATTCCCAACCTATTCATGTATTTGTCTAGTTGTCCCTCAAATGCTATTGTACCTGCTCCCACCACCTCCCCAGGCAGTGCATTTGTAATAACTCCATGGAGGCGAAAGTCCCATCACCAAGTTACTTTATTTACACCATACATCTGTACACAGCCAACTCTCCAGTTGCTCCCTGCTGAATGCAGGCTGGGAGTCTGACACACCTGCTTTAAATAGGGAGCATGAGACTCTCTGATTTAACCATTAATTAAGACTCATCAGGTAGTTCTTATGAGCTAAACGAGTAAAAAACAACTCAAATTAACTTAGGGACAAATTAAGAGGGGCAGCCCCCCAAAAAGGAAGCGGGGGGGACGGCCCAAACAGAAACCAAAGTCCAAAGGAAACTTAAAACATTAAATCAAAATGTGATTGTCGGGGTCTATATCGCACCCCAGCCCCTGCGGTGCCCAGCAAGCGCGGAAGGCATCAACTGCGCCCGTGGACACCACATGCTCCCTCTCCAGGGACACCTGGCCGCGAATGTAGCAGCGGTAGAGGGGCAGACAGTTCGGATGGACGGCCCCGTTGACCGCCCGCTGCCTGGACCTATTACTGGCGTGTCTCGCCAGGCCCAGGAGCAGGTTCACGAGGAGGTCGCCATCCAAGACTCATCATGTAATTCATACTCTAGCAAGCCAACCTCATTAGACTGGCTGAAGTCATCACACTCCTCTTCCCAAAAGTCCGAGGAACCCCCTCAGTTTGCTTCCCTCAGGGGTCTTTTCCTTCACTTAAATGCTGGGTCAGCACTCTAAAACTCAGCCTCTGATGTCAGTGTGTGTAATGGTTGGGCGCCCGTCTTTTCCGCAGCGAACGCAGAAGGTCCGGTTCCTCGGCCACTACATGTACCGTGTACCTGGTGGATGGTGTTCTCACGTGAGATGATGTCATCCATGTCAATGATCCGGCATGTCTTGCATGCCACAGCAACCACTGCAAGACATGCCGGATCATCGACATGGATGACATTATCACACGAGAACATCATCCACCAGGTACACAGCACATACTCTTGCAACTCGGCCAACGTTGTTTACCTAATACGCTGCAGGAAAGGACGTCCCGAACCATGGTACATTGGGGAGACCATGCAGATGCTACGACAACAGATGAATGAACACCGGTCGACAATCACCAGGCAAGACTGTTCCCTTCCTGTTGTGGAACACTTCAGTGGTCATGCGCATTCGGCCTCTAATCTTCAGGTAAGAGTTCTCCAAGGCGGCCTTCACGACACATGACAGCGCAGAGTTGCTGAGCAGAGACTGATAGCCAAGTTCCGCACACATGAGGACGGCCTCAACCGGGATCTTGGGTTCATGTCACGCTATCCGTAGTCCCCATGACTTGCCTGAACTTGCAACATCTCACTTACTGTCCTGTCTGGAGACAATACGCATCTCTTTATCCAATGCTTAATGCTATCTCCACTCACATTGTCTGCACCTTTAACACTTGAATAGCAGGTTAGCTGTAAAGACTTGCATTCTAATCAGTATTCTCTAAATTGTGTGTGCCTTTATGTGCCCTGTTTCTGACTGGAACTTTCCACTCACCTGACGAAGGAACAGCATTCCGAAAGCTTGTGGCTTTACTATAAAATAAACTTGTTGGACTTTAACCTGGTGTGGTGAGACTTCTTACTGTGCATTCCCACTGATGCAGCGGGGCAGTTGGTGGTCCCTTCTGCCCCAGTTGGCACTTCTGGCACTGTCCTACCAATTTCGCTATGTCTGCGTCCAGACATGGCCACCAGATGTAGTTCCTCACCAGTATCTTAATTTTTGATACTCCAGGGTGCCCATGGTGTAACTTGGCCAGTATGGCCCAACTGCCCTGCCTTGGGATGATGACCCGTGCTTCCTACAGCAGTATTCCATCTTCCACCATGATCTGTTCCCTTCTGCTCCAGTATGGTTGGAACTGTGGATAGAACGGTTTTTCCAGCTGCCCTGTTGGCACCAGGTGCCAATACAGTGTTTTTCTGTGTCCACTGGCGTATATTATGTGCATCCACTGGGAGGATATCCATAAAGTTTAACATCATCATGATCTCCTCCATCCTGGGTACCAATAGTGGGGTGTGCAGTAACGGTAGTCAGCTTAAGGCATTTGCCACTCATTTATATATACTACGAGCAACAAAAGTCCCAGAACTGATCCCTGTGGAACACCGCTAGTCACAGCCTTCCATTCAGAAATGCACCCCGCTACTGCTACCCTCTGTCTGCTACAGCCAAGTCAGTTCTGTATCCATCTTGACAGCTCTCCTCTGATCCCCAATGACTTAACCTTTTGTACCAGTCCACCATGAGGTACTTTGTCAAAGGTTTTACCGAGGTCCATGTATACAACATCCACTGCCTTTCTCTCATCTATCATCTTTGTCACCTCCTTGAAAAACTCGATCAAGTTAGTGAGGCATGACTCCCCTTTACTAAATCATGCTGTCCATCTGTAATAAGTTCATTTGTTTCCAAATGTGAGTAAATTCTGTCCCTAAGAATCTTTTCCAATAATTTCCCTGCCACTGATGTAAGGCTTACCGGTCTATAATTTTCTGGATTATCCCTGCTGCCCTTCTTAAACAATGGAACAACATTGGCTATCCTCCAGTCCTCTGGAATTTCACCTGTAGCTAATGAGGATACAAAGATTTCTGACAAGGCCCCAGCAATTTCCACCCTTGCCTCCCTCAGTATTCTGGGGTAGATCTGTTATAATTTATTAAAAAAGAATGAGACATAATACAGTCTGCTCTTCAGCAACTTTTAGCGATTAAATCTAAATAACTACATGAAATCTCTCTGTAAAAGCAACATTTATTTATCTAACAGCAAACAAGTTAACCAAACAGACAGTTGTAGACAGTGAGGATGGATGTTACAGTTTGCAGAGGGACATGGTTAAGCTGCAGAGTTGGGCCGAGAGGTGGCAAATGGAGTTTAATACGGAAAAGTGTGAGGTGATTCACTTTGGTAAGAGTAACAGGAGTACAGAATATAGAGCTAATGGAAGGGCTCTTAGTAATGTTGACGAGCAGAGAGATCTCGGGGTACATGTGCATAGCTCCCTGAAAGTTGGCTCCCAGGTTGATAAGGTTGTTAAGAAGGCGTATGGTGTGTTAGCTTTTATTGGTAGAGGGATTGAATTTCGGAGCCGTGAGGTCATGTTACAACTGTACAAAACTTTGGTGTGGCTGCACTTGGAGTATTGCATACAGTTCTGGTCGCTGCATTATAAGAAAGATGTGGAGGCACTGAAAAGGGTGCAGAGGAGGTTTACCAGGATGTTGCCTGGTATGGTGGGAAGGTCTTATGAGGAATGGCTGAGGGACTTGAGGTTATTTTCATTAGAGAGAAGGTTACGAGGTGACTTAATTGAGGCATTCAAGATGATCAGAGGATTGGATAGGGTAGACAGTGAGTGCCTTTTTCCTCGGATGGTGATGGCTAACATGAGGGGACATAGCTTTAAATTAAGGGGTGGTAGTTATAGGACGGATGTCAGAGGTAGGTTCTTTATTCAGAGGGTAGTAAGGGCATGGGATGCCCTGCCTGCAGCAGTTGTGGACTCGCCAACTTTAAGGGCGTTCAAATGGTCAGTGGATAGGCATATGGGTAACATTGGAATAGTTTAGGTTAGAGGGTCATTAGATTGGTTCCACTGGTCGGCGCAACATCAAGGGCCGAAGGGCCTGTACTGCGCTGTAATGTTCTATGTTCTAAACTGTTAACAAGTTGAATAAAACACAATTTTATGAGTGCTGTTTAGATAAGTACAATTCTCAGTTATTAACAGAAAAACTTCTTTTTGTCACTTTCAAAATACAACCGTGTTTATCTTCCAGAATCTTCTGAAAGCATTTCATGGTTCTGTTAAAGTTTTTTTTGCTGTACTTAGAGATGGGCAGCACGGTTACACAGTAATTAGCACTGTTGCTCACAGCACCAGGGACCAAGGTTCAATTCCCGACTTGGTAACTATCTGTGTGGAGTCTGCACATTCTCCCCATGTTTGTATGGGTTTCTTCCAGGTGCTCCGGTTTCCTCCCACAGTCCAAAAGATGGTATGTGCATTGGCCATGTTAAATTCTCCCTCAGTGTACCTGAACAGGTGCCGGAATGTGGCAACTAGGGGAATTTCACAGTAACTTCATTGCAGTGTTAATGTATGTCTACTTGCGACTAATAAATAAACTTTAACTTTTAAAAGAGATGCAGGTGCATGCAGTACAGACTGAAACATTTTAGGCAGGCAGTTGCCAAGACACAGGCTGTTTTTGAATTTTACCCAGTTTAAATTAGGCACTTAACTAACAGCAGCCTATTAAACCTGAGAACCAATCCTATAGTGGGGATGTTGATTTGTCATCAGGGATATAATAGCTAGCTCCCAGCTCCAGAGAGCTAGCCAACAACTGTTCTTTGAAGATAAAATCTGACTGTATTTTGAGACTGACTAAGAAAAGTTTTTTTGTTAGTAAGTAGGAAATTGTATTTATCTAAACAGCATCCCCTTAGAATCTTCTGTCTTCTTTACTCTGCCTTCACTATCGAGATGAGGCTTTCTTTCGGTATCTTTTCTATTCAGATGAAGCTTTGAACAAATAGCTCTTAGCTGTGACAGAAACAGTTGCTATGTCAGACAGCAGTTGCTCTCTCTCTCTCTCTCTCTAGAGCTGCGAGCTGTGGCCAAGAGCAGTTGCTGGCTGGGTCTCTGTGTCCAGCTGAAAATGGAAGAGTTTCAGATCCTCTTTTCCAGTGAGTTTTCATGCCCCACCTTATACATTCTGTCTCTGAAAAGATGGGCTAGTCAGATTCTAGCCACCAAGGCTGTGGGTGGGGCTTAACTTGCCAGACAGTCTGTAGAGGGAGTTTTTGCGCATATGCAGACCTCTCATGCTGCACATGCACATTAGCAGAAGTCTGACAGAAAGAGAGAGAGCTGTCAGGCCCTTGTTACTGCAGACAGCTTCAATGAGCCCCCAACCCCTCCGCGGCCTGAGATGGAGACCCTGCTGCCCAGAGTCTCTCCTGCCCCCATTGATCACAGGCAGAGTGGCAGCAGGCCCCCCTTCCCTCATTTGGCCCGCCCCCACATTCCCCAACCCCTCACTGATTTTGATTTGTCACATGTATTAGTATACAGTGAGAAGTATTGTTTCTTCTGCACTATACAGACAAAGCATACCCTTCATAGAGAAGGAAAGGAGAGAGTGCAGAATGTAGTATTACAGTCATAGCTAGGATGTAGAGAAAGGTCAACTTGGTGCGAAGTAGGTCCATTCAAAAGTCTGATGGCAGCAGGGAAGAAGCTGATCTTCAGTTGGTTGGTACATGACCTCAGACTTTTATATCTTTTTCCCAATGGAAGAAGATGGAAGAGAGTATGTCCCGGGTACATTGGGTTCCTTATTTATGCTGGCTGCTTTCTGAGGCAGCAGGAAGTGTTGATTGAGTCAATGGATGGGAGGCTGGTTTGTGTGATGAATTAGGTTATGTTCATGATCTTTTGTAGTTTCTTGCAATCTTGGGCAGAGCAGGAGACATACCAAGCAGTGATACAACCAGAAAGAATGCTTTCTAAAGAGCATCTGTAAAAGTCGGTGAGAGTTGTAGCTGACATGCCAAACTTCCTTAGTCTTCTGAGAAAATAAAGGCGTTGGTGGGCCTTGCTAACTATAGTGTCGGCATGGGGGTGATCATGACAGGTTGTTGGTGATCTGGACACCTAAAAGCTTGAAGCTCTCAACCATTTCTACCTCATCCCCATTGATGTAGACAGGGGCATGTTCTCCTTTACACTTCCTGAAGTTGATGACAATCTTCTTCATTTTGTTGACACTGAGGGAGAGATTATTGTCATCGCACCAGTTCACCAGATTCTTCATCTAATTTCTGAACTCTGTTTCTTCATTGTATGAGATCTGACCACTATGGGGGTGTCATCAACAAATTTATAAATCGAGTTGGAAGGAATTTGGCCACACAGTCATAGATGTATAAGAGGTATAGTAGGGGGCTGAGGACACAGCCTTGTGAGCTCTGAGCCTGGCTCCGCATGGCATACCCCATTGGCCCCACCTCCTGGCACTGACCTCACAGGCCTGACCTCTGGCACTGCCCAGTGGGCATTGCCCAGGTATCTGATGGACACTGTCCTGGTACCAGACAGTGCCAGATTGGCACTGCCAATCTGGCACTGTCCAAGGGACACCCCTGCCTTGCATTCAATGGCCTCCAGGTCCATTGGCAAGGCCAACACGACTGCTCCCCATTCATGGGAGCAGGTGTTTTCCTTCCTTGTGAGAGAACCTCTCATAAGGGCCATGAAGCCATATTGGCAAGCAAGTCCAAATGATTGAGCTCCAAGTTCGCTAAACACATGAAATTCAACATTTAAAATGTTAAAAAAGCAGTCAGCCTCTCACCCATTTCCGGCAAGAGGCTGACCGCGCTGGAAATCTGGGTGACTTAAAATCGCGACAGGCATGGAAATGCCATTTGCGCTAGCTGCTTTACGCCTGATTTTTATGACATTTTCCTGCTGCAAAACGGGCGTAAAGAAGTCGTAAAATTCTGCCCAAGGGGTCGAATGGCCTCCTTCTGCACTGTAAGGATCCTGTGAATCTGTGACCCATTGCCATAATAAAAGTGGATGTTACGAAAACAAAAACTTGCCCTTAGCTTGGCGCAAGTTTAAAGACATATCTCTGTATGTGGCTAGTGTTATTGGAAATATTTTGAGAAATTCTGCAGATATAATGACCATAAAATGATTTAAGCTGCATTTCTATGGAGAGCAGGAGGATGCGTACTCCTGCACTCCATACACTAAGAAGCCTGTACACTAAGAAGTTCAATTCAGGATTCAATCTATGTAATCAAGGAATAAAACAGGTTGAGTCTAATCTTAGTTTAAATATATCTATATAAATATAGATAAGACTCACCTGCAAGATCGTCCTCATCTTCACTGAAAACACTGGGATTGAATATAGACATATTGATAAAGTCCATTGTGAGCTTCCGTACTTCTGGTAAGTAAATTGTCATTTGTCTGGGCTGAAGGTGGAGCAAGCTGGTTTTGTAGATTACTAAGAATGACAAAATGATTTTTGTTAATTATATGCAATTCTAAATGTACTAAAACATAAATGAATAAATTAAGCTGAAAATAAACAGAAAAATATTTATGCCTTATCCAAAGCGATATAAACAATTTATTTCACTTGCTGTTTTGCCTACCCAACAACAAAAACTACAATTCAGAAGTATGAGTAAGTTTTGAGAATGGAAAAAAATTTGTATTAAGAAATGGGTAACACACATGCCCATAACGTAGAACCTTAATGCATACTTGACACCATCTTTCAGGGAGTTACTTGTAGTAATTGGCTTCATTTTTTAAAATACAGAAGGTAGATTAGCTCAGTTTTTGAGGAAGATTGGGGCTATGTTAAAATAGTCAGTCATTTGTTGGAAGAAGACCATTTGGCCATTATGCCAGCTCTATGTAAAGCAATAATTTGATCCCCATAGTTCTGCAAGTTTATTTCCTTCAAGAGTCCATCTAATTTCTTTTTTAAGTCATTTCCACTTCACCATTCTTGTTGCTGAACCCAATGATTTATTGTGAAATTGGTCACGTTCATTTAACTATTCTCACTGGTGGTGAACAGAAACTCTCCTTGCTAAAAATCTCCAATTGAAGTGTCTCAGTAAAAGTTTCCCTGTTCCGCATCTTCCCAAACAGTCATGGGGAGGCAGTAGAGCATATATGTAGACAAATCTCAGAGAAATGTAAAAATAATAGGGTAAAAATCAGATTTCAACTTCCCCAATATTAATTGGGATGTGCAAAATGTGAAAGGCTTAGAGGGGGGTGGAATTCTTAAAGTGAGCTTTTTGAACCAGCACATAGAAAATTCCCCAAGAGAGGGGAATGTTACTTGACCTAAATTTAGGGAAATGAAGCCAGGCAGGTGTTAGAGGTGTCAGTGGAGAGCATTTCAGTGATAGTGACCATAAGCTCGATAAGATTTAAGGTAATTATGGCAAAGAACAAAGATGGACCAGGAGTAAAGTTCCAAACTGGGCAAAGGCTGAATTTAAGAGGATAAGACAGAACCTGGTCAAAGACTTGTAAAAAGATCCACATCAGAGCAGTAGAAGTCTTTTTCCCAGGGTGGAAGAGTCAATTGCTAGGGGGCATAGGTTTGAGGTGTGAGGGACAAGGTTTAAAGGAGATGTATGAGGCAAATTTTTTACATGAGTAGTGGGTGCCTGGAACTTGTTGCCAGGGGAGATAGTGGAAGCAGATACGGTAGTGACTTTTAAGGGGCGTCTTGACAAGTACATGAATGGGATGGGAATAGAGGGATATAGTCCCCGGAAGAGTAGGGGATTTTAGCTAAGTTGGGCAGCATGGTCGGTGCAGGCTTGGAGGGCTGAAGTGCCTGTTCCTGTGCTGTAATTTCCTTTGTCCTTTGAGTCATTGAAAAAGTAACTAGAGTACAATGCCAACATGTTCCTGTAAAAGTAAAGGGTGGGACCAAATTGTCCAGAGAACCCTGGACATCAAGAGATATAAGAACATAAGAACATAAGAAATAAGAGCAGGAGTAGGCCATCCAGCCCTTCGAGCCTGCCCCGCCATTCAATAAGATCATGGCTGATCTGTCGTGTCTCAGTTCCACATTCCCGCCCTCTCCCCATAACCCTTAATCCCCTCGCTTATCAAAAACCCATCAACCCGCGTCTTAAAAATATTTAGCGAGGCAGCCTCCACCACCTCAACGGGCAGAGAATTCCAGAGACTCACCACCCTTTGAGTGAAGAAGTTCCTCCTCAACTCCGTTCTAAACCGCACCCCCCTTTATCTTGAGGCTGTGCCCCCTAGTCCTACTGTCCTTTCTGAGCGGGAAGAGCCTCTCCACCTCTATCCTATCCATCCCATTCATCATCTTATATGTCTCAATGAGATTTCCCCTCATTCTTCTAAACTCTAACGAGTACAAGCCTAGTTTATTCAGCCTCTCCTCATAGCTCAACCCCCTCAACTCCGGTACCAGCCTAGTAAACCTCCTCTGCACTCCCTCCAAGGCCAAGATATCCTTGCGTAAGTACGGCGACCAAAACTGCACACAGTACTCCAGCTGCGGCCTCACCAATGCCCTATACAGCTGCAGCAAGACCTCCCTACTTTTATATTCAATCCCCCTCGCTATGAAGGCCAGCATCCCATTAGCCTTCCTGACCACCTGCTGCACCTGCAGGCTGGGTTTTTGCGACTCATGCACAAGGACCCCGAGGTCCCTCTGCACCGTCGCCTGTTGCAGTTTTTCGCCCCGTAAGTAATAGTCCTTCCTACCATTATTCCTACCAAAGTGGACCACCTCGCACTTGCCAACATTAAATTCCATTTGCCATTTCCTGGTCCATTCGCCCAGCCTATCTAGATCCTTCTGCAGACTCTCCACACCCTCCGTGCAATTTGCCGTTCCACCAATCTTGGTGTCATCAGCAAATTTCAACACCATACACTCGGTTCCCTCCTCCAGATCATCTATATAAATGGTAAATAGCTGGAGATGCCGGCATTGGACTGGGGTAAGCACAGTAAGAAGTCTCACAACTCCAGGTTAAAGTCCAACAGGTTTATTTGACAGCTGCAAATAAGATACGCTACAGGAAAGGATGTTCAGAAGCATGGTACATTGAGGAGACCGTGCAGACGCTACGACAACGGAGGAATGAACACCACTCGACAATCACCAGGCAGGAGTGTTCTCTTCCATTCGGGGAATACTTCAGCAGTCACGGGCATTCAGCCTCTGATCTTCAGGTAAGTGTTCTCCAAGGTGGCCTTCATGACACACAACAACTCAGAATCGCTGAGCAGAAACTGATAGCCAAGTTCCCGCACACATGAGGATGACCTCAACAGGGATCCTGGGTTCATGTCACGCTGTCTGTAATCCCCATGACTTGCCTGGGCTTGCAAAATCTCACTAACTGTCTTGGTTGGAGACAATACACGCCTCGTTAACTTGTGCTTGGCCCTCTCTCCACTCACATTGTCTGTACTTTTAAGACTTGATTATCTGTAAAGATTCGCATTCCAACCATTATCTCATAAATTGAGTTTGTGTCTATATATGCCCTATTTGTGAACACAACTCCCAGTCACCTGATGAAGGGGCAGTGCTCTGAAACCTTGTACTGCCATATAAACCTACTGGACTCTAACCTGGTGTTGTGAGACTACTTCCCATCATGTGAAATAGAGGACAAGAGGGAAAAGAGAGGCTATGGCAGATTCAAGGGACTGAGAACAGTGGATGCTGTAGACGAGTATTGAAAGTGCAGGGGGTACTTAAGAAAAGAAATTATGAGAGTTAAGTGGTGCATGAAAAAACACTGTTAGGCCCAGGTGTTTTCTAAGTATATTCGGGGCAAAAGGGCAACCAGGGAAATAGTAGGATCCATTCAGATCCAAAGTGGCAACCTCTGTATGGAGTTGAAAGATGTAGGTGAGGTATTAAATGAAGTTTTGCATCTGTGTTCATTATGGAAAATGATGGTGTACGCTTAGAAAGCAAGAAGGGGGGACTATGATATAACTGAACACATGGAACAGCCATGAGGATCAAATTCGCACCTCAATATGCCAACATCTTCATGCGCAGCTTGTTCCATGTGTCTGGTCGAAGAACTGGTTGTTGAAGGTGAAGACATTATGGTCCAGGATGAAGCAGATGAGCACAGGTTCGAACAAGACCTCTTCACCGCTCAGGACCTTCAACCCATGCTATAAACTAGATACATCAATGGCATTTTCTTCCATTGGACTCATGGTGAACAATCACTGAAACAACTATATGATGACATCGCATCAGGATATTACAATTGACTCATCGATCGAAAGTTCCGATGCGCCACAGCGAAAAACTGCATCAACCTCCTCAGAAGCCAAACATGGGATACGGCGGACAGAGTACCTTTCATCGTCCAGTACTTCCCCGGAGTGGAGAAGCTACACATCTTCTCCTGAGCCTTCAACATGTCATCGATGAAGACAAATTTCATCAAGGTCATCCCCATAACCCTACTTCTTGCCTTCAAATAACTGCACAACCTCAAACAGACCACTGTCCGCAGCCTTCAGGAGAACAGTGATCATGACACCACACAATCCTGCCACAGCAACCTCTGCAAGACATGCCGGATCATTGACATGGATACCATCATCTTATGTGAGAACACCATCCACCAGGTGTATGGTATATACTCCTGTGACTTCGCCAATGTTGTCTACCTGATACGCTGCAGGAAAGGATGTCCTGAAGCATGGTACATTGGGGAGACCATGCAGACGCTATGAAAACGGATGAATGAACACTGCTCAACAATCACCAGGCAACATATTCCCTTCTTGCTGGGCCTAACAGTGTTTTTTCATGCACCACTTAACTCTCATAATTTCTTTTCTTAAGTACCCCCTGCACCACTTAACTCTCATAATTTCTTTTCTTAAGTACCCCCTGCACTTTCAATACTCGTCTACAGCATCCAACACTTCAGCAGTCATGGGCATTCAGCCTCTGATCTTCGGGTAAGCATTCTCCAAGGTGGCCTTCACGACAAACAACAATGCAGAACCGCTGAGCAGAAACTGATAGCCAAGTTCCACACACGAGGACGGCCTCAACCGGGATCTTGGATTCATGTCTTCCTATCTGTAACCTCCACAGCTTGCCTGGGTTTGCAAAATCTCATTAACTGTCCTGGCTGAAGACAACACACATCTCTTTAACCTGTGCTTAACCCTCTTTCCACTCATATTGTCTGTACCTTTAAGACTTGATTACCTGTAAAGACTCCCATTCCAATCATTATTTTGTAAATTGAGTTTGTGTCTTTATATGCCCTGTTTGTGAACAGAACTCCCACTCACCTGATGAAGGAGCAGCGCTCTGAAAGCTTGTGGCTTGTGCTACCAAATAAACCTGTGGGACTTTAACCTGGTGTTGTGAGGCTTCTTAATGTCCTTAATTAGCTGAGGCATAGAATATAGGAGCAGGGAGATAATTGTGAGATGAATAAAATGCTCGTTAGGCAGCTAGAGTAATGTTAAGAAGTTCTGGTTCGCCATGTTACAGGAAGGATGTGATTGCACTAGAAAGGATGCAGAGGAGATTCACCAGGATGTTGCTGGACTTATAGTGTTTCAGCTACTACTAAGAGAGGCTGAATTGGTTGTTTTCCTTACAGCAGGATCAAGCTGTACAAAATTATGAGGGAGATAGATAAGGAAGTTAGCAAGAAACCTTCTCCCTTGGTAGAGGTCAATAACCATAGATTTGAGATAAGAAGTAGGAGATTTAGGAGGAATTTGAGGAAAGATTTTTTCACCCAGAGTGGTGGGAATTTGGAACTCTACTTGAAAGGGTGGTAAAGGCTGGAATCCTCAGAACATTTAAGAAGCATTTAGGTGAGAACTTGAAAAGCCATAGCATACAGGGTTACGGACCAAGTGCAGGAAAATGGGATTAGAATAAAAGGTGTTTGATGACTGGCATTAACACGATGGGCCAAAGGATCTCTTTCTGTATTGTTAAACTCTATGACTATATGTGACCCACACCTAACAGAAGACTCTTTTACCTCATGGTGACACGATGGAAAGAGGTCATATGTGAACAGGTGTCCATTGTAGCCAAGTAGCCTGTTGTAAGTTCTGGAGGCTTGAAGAAGGGTTAGAATTGCTATCTGCTGCAGGATAAAAGCATCATGGATGTTGCAACAATAACAGGTTTTCAC
The DNA here is from genome assembly GCF_965287045.1 of Carcharhinus amblyrhynchos. NCBI lineage: Eukaryota > Metazoa > Chordata > Chondrichthyes > Carcharhiniformes > Carcharhinidae > Carcharhinus > Carcharhinus amblyrhynchos. The sequence goes on along the minus strand of NC_137335.1, from coordinate 30,638,587 downwards.
TAAGATGAATTTCTTGCTATGGGTCGCACACCAACTGTATAGCCCTTAATGCTTCCTTGGAACATCAGAACCATGTACAATTATGTGCCTTTTCACCCCGGATTTCTCTCCTTGTAGTTAGGGTTAGGGAGGAGGAGTGATGGGGTATAGAGGCCCACGGCCTCTCCTGGATATTTCTGCAAATTGTGGCATGTTGTTAATGTATCAATCTGCTGTTGGAAAGGAATCAGTTGCTAACTATGAAAGGATAGCCATATATTTAAAGAACTGGGAATGCTGTCCTTACTGATTTGAAGATCCAAGATTTTGTAAAGGGGGTGCCCTAACTTAGTCATAATCTCCTTGATCAAGCAAAACCACCTGAGGCTCCTGTCTCATCCCAACTTAAAATTGGTGCTCCTGGATGGGCTTTCTAAAGACTGCCTTTTTTCTTGTTCTTCACACAGATTTCTCTTTCTACCTCTGCACATATTGCAGAGCAAGTGGCACTGTAACTACTGCCTATATACTTATGCAAGGCAATGTATTTGTGCATTATGTCAGCCCATTGATATCTATAATGTCTTAATCTTGCTCATGTGACCTCTGCACAGTATGTATCTGCATGCTCCATTCCAGTCATAAACTCGCCGGAAGGAAGTGACCAGTGACACTTTAACTCTGCAGGTATGTCTGCATAGTATCGTTACAAGCACCTTATGAGAACTAATTTACTAGCCATTAGGTCTTATTGTGTTTTATGAGCCATGTAATTTAGACTAATGTCATTAATTCCATTAAGCTATTTGTTCATAAATGTTGGCCTATGCCCACATCCATGAAAGAATTAATAAAAATTCCAAACCTGCTCCTATGCAGCCTATTAATTTTGAATTCCTACCTGCACCCAGATTACTTGGTAGAAATGAAGCCAGTCCCACAATCTTGAATTTTGTCCCCCAGATGTTAGATGTGACCTGAGCAAGATAGTTGTGCTGAAAAAAAAAGTACATTTTCTTTCAAAATGCCACTTTATAGTAGTGGAAACTGGTTATCAAGCAGATGCAGGAAAAGGTACTAATTTGAACTTGATATTAAGGTACAAGGTTAGGACAAGGGCAGAGTTTTGCCTAATTCATGCTTGTAACTTATGTGGAATAATTAACACTCATACTGGATTTAAAGAGGATAATGTTCACTCTCCAACACAAACAGCCATCATTTTAACACACATCCCAAAACACAAAACTAGACAAATCTCCAATATGTAGATATGTTAAATCCAGTTTGTTTTGTAAACCCATAATTATTTCTATTCTTCTGAATAATGACATGATTATTTGCAAAAAATATGAATTTAAATGTCAATTAGAACTAATTATTTAACTTTAGAAAAGTAACAAGAACTACAGTAAAGAATCAAACAAACCCATCTGGCATCATACCTGTGTGATATCTTCTAAAGGAAATTCTTTGCGAGTTAAACTTGGGGAACCAATAGAAGGTTTTCTAATTGGTAATCGTGGAGACTTTGATATCTCCTGGCTAGCCCTTGAAAGTTTGGGTGATTTTCTAGCATCGAGATTGATTCTGGTGAGAAATGCACATGAATTAGCATGATGCTTGGGCAATTATGACAATTCACTCAAGTTCCTCAAGTCCCTCACTAACTAGGGCTAATTTTAGCAGACTTGTGCTCTTCTGGTTGAAATGAAATAATTTAGAATTACACTTGGGTCATGGTTCAATAGTCAAATACTAAACAGGACAAAAGTTTTTCAAGTTACTGGGGGTATATAAAATGTTTTCCAAAGCATTAGGTATTTTTTAATTTATGATGTAATCAATCTACTGAAAAGTGGCAGTGAATTTCGCTAGGTTTAAGGGCACAAACTGCTGTGATAAAATAAAGATGGATATTCAACTGGAGCCAAGAGTGCATAGTATTTCAATTCTGGAGTCCCCTCCTATTTGTCATTCATATGCTGCCCCTTGGTGTGAGCTTCTAAATGTACCTTGCTATGCCTAGCTCTACTGCGTTAAAACCAGCATCAATCCTTCCATAATTGAGATTTGTCACCCTACTTGGCTGACATCCATCACTTCACAAGTAGAAATTTTCTCCAACTAAATACTTCAAAGGCACTAGTTTTGAACACCACCAAGATCTCTGTTCCCTAGCTACTGAATCCACACTTTCATAGCCACTGTCTAAGGCTGATCTAGATTGTTAGCAGTCTTGACATTCCATTTGATCGGGATAAGCTGGCAGACACGTATTCTTGCCACTTACATCCACCTCCATAATTGTCATCTGTCACCACTCGGCTCAGATCATGCTGCAGAAACATAATATTCCATTACCTTGTACCTTCCAAGCTGATTCAAAATACTGATCCCCACACCCTCACATTAAATTTCATACATCGATTACCCCATCTGCTTACTGACATACGTGGGCTGACAATGCTTTGATGTTAAAATTTACATCCTTTAATTTCAAATCCCTTTATGGCCTTGCCTTTCCCTGTATCTGTAATCTCCTCCAGTCCTGCAAGCCTTCATTCTCTCTATTTCTGGTTCTGTGCGCTACTCCAATTTTGATTGTTCCATGATGTTGTAGTTCTGAAATTTCCTCTCTACCTCTCTTTATCACTACTGACCCTAAATGATCTCTGGCCAACACTTCAGTTACTTATCCTATTTTTTTTAATTTAGTGTTAAATTTTACGAATGCCTCTGTTAAGTGTCTAGTATCTAACATATACATATACAAGTACTATATATTTTTGAATAGTTGAAATAGGTCATAATTTTTTTATGTGATAGAGGTGTCACTGGCTGCCAGCATTTATTGCTCATCCCTAATTGCCCTTGAAGGGACATTCATTAATCTACCAATTGCTATTGATCTGGGGTCACATGTAATACCCAGTAAGGATAGTAGATTACTTTCCCTAAAGAACATTAGTGAACCTGATGGGTTTTTACAAAAATTAACAACGGTTTCATGGTCAGCATTAAATTCTAGACTTTTATTCATTCAAATTTCACCATTTTTAAATTCTAGACTTTAATTCAATTCAAATTTCTTCGCTTGTTGTGGTGGGATTCGAAACTGAATCCCCAGAGTATTACCCTGGATCTCCAGAATATTAGTTAAATGACTATATCACTATAACAATGCCACCCATTTAAATCATGATCTGATTGAATGGCAGAGCAGGTTCAAAGGCTGAATAGCCTACCCTCGCTCCAATTCCTTATGTTCTTAAACTTAATATTTACCAGCACCAATGATAACAATAAAGCAAGACCAAGTGGAAGAACTAGTGGGAAAATGTTTTTTTAAAACTGTTTCATTTTAAAAGAACCCAAGTTATCAAATTTGTTAGTCCTGAGTAGTTTGTGTACCTGGGTAGTTTGGGGGATTTGCTAGCTCGAGAGATCTTTGGAGATTTCTTGCCAATCCAGTCATCACTTAGTTCTATATCACTGGAGTCAGAACAGTTACAACTATCAATCATTGCTGTCATCAAGTTGTTTCCATAGATTTCATCTAGTAAAAGCATACAAGAAAAGAAAATTAACACCTAGCCCAAAAGCACATCCTATATACTTTTAAAAGGCATGCTATTATAAAAGTCATGAATGTTTTGTATTGCATGAATAATAGAATTCAAGTTTTCAAACATAATTTGAGAAAATGCCTCAATTAAGAGTTAGAAATATAATTTAGAGATACATATAATGGTACAATAAATGCTTGGTTGCACCATTTTGAGAAAAATCCAATTAAGAATTGAGCATCTGCCCCCTAATTTACGAGAACAGGACCTTTTCACATGAAGGAAAATAAAATGTGGCCAGCTATCACATGCATTTCAAAAGCCATGTTTCTTCATCTGGCTACTATTGGCGACAGGAGAAAAAACACACAACCTTCTGCTGGGGCTGCAACAAAAATTGATGTTTGTCACTTCTGTGGCATTAGCATAACATTCTGTCTTAATTATGATTGGGCAAGGGAAATAGAAGCCAAAACCAAAAACAGATTGAATGCAAAGAACAGTAAAAATTACTGCTGTCAAATGAACTTAAAGCATTTCTGAAAGACAATTCAACGTTTGTAAAACAAACAAAAACATTTTGTTTTATAGATGTTTGTTTGCTTTTTTTAATATGTGCTAAACCACTAATATCATCGAACGTAGCTTGGACTAAAGTTACAGTCATGTAGTGACATGCAAAAGACTAATTTTATCTGCATTGTTTGGATAAAAAAAATTGCCTGGAGAGTGCATCAAATGGAAAATCAGACAGTAGATGTATAAAAAAAATAAAATCGCACATGGTTTTCTTAATTATAATAACTGTAAGGATTCCCCCATCCTGCTCTCTGCCAATTGGCAATTCATGCTCAAAAAGTATAACTAAAAATCTACACATATTCAAACTGCCATATTGAGTATTGTTAATTTTAGAAAAATCAAGTAGTTACAATAAATAGTGAGATAATAAGTAAATTATGATACTACCTTGAATTAATAGGCCTACATCTTCTGGCCTCTGGATGGTCATACATTGGAGATATTCTGTCTACAAAGTCCCAACACAAGGATCCCATGGGAATTGATAGAAAAGTTACAATTTCCCCTGCTTCTGGAACCCTCAGATGAAATCTCCAACTCAAGGTACCAAGGAAATGTTGGACTGAAAAAAACAGATCCAACTCCTGGGTAACTATATAACTGAACACCAACCACTTCCCCAACCCCTACCCCACCACATCACCATCCCCCCATAACCCACTAGCCCAACAACCCCTAACTTCCATGTCTGACCCACCAACACTTCAACTCTCCCTCCCCAACCTTCTGTCCCACTGATTCTCCAACAACCCTGAGTCTCCCGATCCATGACACTCACCCACCCCCAACCCACCCCACCAACACTCCAACTCTCCCTCCCCGACCTTCCAACCCGCTGACTCTCCAACAACCCTGACTCTCCCCTGTCCCATGACCCTCACCTGCCCCCGGCTCGCCCCCAACCCTCTGAGTGGCATCAACCTGATAATTATGCTAAACTCCTCATTGAAATATCATTAGTGGGTTGGATGGCCCATTCAGCAGCCTTTCACTATACACCCGCCTCCCCAACCAGAAGTCACGTAGGTTGACTTGGTGTTGCTCTTTAAAAGTGACGCCCTGGCACCATGGCCTCCAAGATGAAGCAAGGAAGTAAGTGGCCTGCTTAAAACCGCTATGCGTTGTATGGGGAAATTAGCTGGAGTACTGTGTGCAGTTTTGGTTGCCGCACTTACGCAAGGATATTTTGGCCTTGGAGGGAGTGCAGAGGAGGTTTACTAGGCTGATACCGGGGTTGAGGGGGTTGAGCTATGAGGAGAGGCTGAATAAACTAGGCTTGTACTCGTTACAGTTTAGAAGAATGAGGGGAGATCTCATTGAGACATATAAGATGATGAATGGGATGGGTAGGATAGAGGTGGAGAGACTCTTCCCACTCAGAAAGGACAGTAGGACTAGGAGGCACAGCCTCAAGATAAAGGGGGGGTGCGGTTTAGAACAGAGTTGAGGAGGAACTTCTTCACTCAAAGGGTGGTGAATCTCTGGAATTCTCTGCCCGTTGAAGTGGTGGAGGCTGCCTCGCTAAATATTTTTAAGACGCGGGTTGACGGGTTTTTGATAAGCGAGGGGATTGAGGGTTATGGGGAGAGGGCGGGAATGTGGAACTGAGCCACGACAGATCAGCCATGATCTTATTGAATGGTGGGGCAGGCTCGAAGGGCTAGATGGCCTACTCCTGCTCCTATTTCTTATGTTCTTATGTTAAATTAAGCATCTCAACTGGGCCTTGAGCTAGACAAAAGGAAATCCCCCCCACTGCACAGGGGTTTCTTAGGTGATTGGTTTAATGATGCATTTACACAGTTCTAGCTATCTCCTACCACATCAGTTTCAGGCACTTGACTGTTGAAAGTCTTTATTCCTCTTGTGTTATGTAAAGCTCTGAGGTTTCTACTCAATGCTAATCCACGCACCATACCGATCTGGACACCTGCATATTTTTATAAGCTGCCCATTTACAATCTGGCCCTGCCCTGGGTTTACTTAATGACTGTCTGCTTTTGTCAGCCCTCTCTGAACTCCTTCCACTCACAGAATATGTTAACCTTCGGGGGTTCTCTTCCCTTTAAGTCTGAATGAGTCCAAGCAGTTGGCACAGCTCATGGAACTCCCTGTCTTGACAGTCCAAAGCAGATGAGGGAAGGATCAAATGCCCCAGTAGCAGGTTCAATTCTGACCCTGTCTATGTGGAGTTTGCATGTTCTACCCATGTCTGCATGGGTTTCCTCTGGGTGCTCCAGTTTCTTCCCACACATCAAAGGTGTGCAGGTTAGGTTGACTGGTCATGATAAATTTCCCCTTAGTGTCAGGGAGATTAGCAGAACAAATACATGGGGTTACAGGGATAGGGCCTGGGTGGGATAGTTATTGGTGCAGGCTCAATGGGCCAAGAAGCCTCATTCTGCACTGCAGGAATTCTATAAGAAGATGTGCTGGTAGACAGCCCATATCCCATCTAACATTGCATTGTCAAAGTATTTGTAGAAAATCTTGTTAAGTTGTTGCCCTCTGCCCTGTCCTGCAGCTGCTCCTTCTGATCTCATCATTATTCCACTGGATAATCTTGCTGGAGATCACAAAGGCTTTTTGACCGGATTCTCATTTTTACCAGTAGCTATATCACTCAGTACAACTGAGGGACCAGCAAAGACACACATCTCTCTCTGAACAAAATCATTGGTATTTAACCACTGCAGCTTCTTCAGAAGGAAACATTTGCCCACATACAATTAACATCCAGTACACGCAAACAGCTGCTACAGCTCAGACACGTAGTCACAAGGGTCCCTCATTGAGAAAGTCCCCTTGGAATTCCCGAGAAACCCAGAAGGGCCACAGTGCATTTTGCTAACATCCAACGTAGTGCCCACAGGCTCCTTATGTGTTAGGGAGGGATTGTGAGGAGTGAACCGTTTCATAACAAGGGGTGGTTACTCTTTGAAGGCTATATGGTCGTACCGTTAACTGCCGTCACTGGAAGGGGCTGGGAGTTTGGTGGGGTAGGGGCACAGTCTACTGCCAAATGAACGTAACGTGTCGGGTCATATTGTGGTTGCCCGGTTCTTTGGAGTCTGTCAACCTGCCTGGAAGAAGGTGGCATGATGCTCATTCAGAATGTTCCACCAGGCCTGCTTCCTCGCCTGTGAGACCAAAATGCTGCCTCTCTTATCCATGCTAGCCCTGATCTTCCTTTCAACTGTTCCTCATCACTGATCAATCAGTTATCTCTCAAAGGTTACACATAATCAGATGTTAAAGGAAGACACAATGACAGTGAAGGTCATGGAGTTCATGGGCATGGGGCCATCGAGTCACATCCACTTTCACCCTATCATGAAGCACTCCATAAGTGTGGAGGTGAAGGAAAGGAAGATGCAGATATGAAGAGGGAACATGGGGCTGTGTCAGTGATAGTGCAAGCTATTTGGTGTGGGCAGCAGCTCCCATAAAGCAGCACTGTGTGGGGCAAATGCTGAGGGTTGGTCAGTCCTCAACTGTTGGATCACAATGGGATTAGGGAGGATGGTAAAGTGAAAGGATAGATGGATTACATTGCTGACTTTGCCTCTAGCTCTCTTCCACGTCCTCAGTTCAAAGATGATTTTGGTTTGGAGCCAGGCCAGCTTGCATTACAACTGCTGACTGGCACTGAGGCACACAGGAGGTAGCGAGACCACTGGAGCCAGTGCTCTGCAGCTGGCCCCAGAACATCAGAGGGCTGCCACAGAAGCTCAAGTGCTAGCCACCCATCAGGCTGAGGAGCAGATAAGAAGACAACGATACTATAGGCCATGTCATAGAATCCCTACAGTACAGTTAGAAGCCATTTGGCCCATTGAGTCTGCACCGACAACAATCCCACAGGGACCTGTGTGGAATCTCTCAATCTTCTTCGCACAGGTACATCTGTGAGTTCACAAATTCCCTGTATGTCGGGCATCAGACTACATCACCTTCCACCTGGACCAGGATGCCTTAGTTGCAAGATTCAGTGCCATCGCCGGGATGCCCCAAGTCCGGGGGGCGATCGATGGCAACAACATCACCCTTAAAGCAACGTATCAACAGGGAGTGCCTTTCATCAACAGAAAGGGATTTCACTTCCCGACTGTACAGCTGATGTTCAACCACCAGCTCAACATCATGCATATCTGTGCACAGTTTCCTGGGCGCATTCATCTTGGCAAACGTGCCTTCAAGGGTAACCCTCAATTGAGGGGTTGGCTAGAGGGGGACAAGAGTTACCCACTAAGGTCATGGCTAATGCTGTCTGTGTAGAGGCTGGAGACCGAGATGGAGACCCACTACAAATAGGCTCACTCTGCCACCAGGAGCATCATTAAGTGGTGCGTAGTCCTTCGAAAGACACGATTCTGCTGTTTGGACACTCTGGCACAATTCTTCAATGTAAGAAGTCTCACAACACCAGGTTAAAGTCCAACAGGTTTATCTGGTAGTAAAAGCCACTACCTTTCAGAGCGCTGCCCCTTCGTCAGGTAATGAAGGGGAAGGGGACTTTAACTTGGTGTTGTGAGACTTCTTACTGTGTTTATCCCAGTCCAACGATGGCATCTCCACATCAGGATTCTTCAATACAGCCTCCATAGGTTTGCAAAGATCAATCACTTGCTGTGTGCTCCACAATCTTGCCCAGTAGCAGGACAACATGTTGGAGGAGGAAGATGAAAAGGCGGTCTCATCAGACGAGGAGGAGGAAGAGGAGGACAGTTTTGAAGAAGGGCATGAAGCGGACCTGGAGAATGCTGGACAGACAGTGGCAGCCAGGTGCTATAAGGCCAGAGGACCAGGATAACCTTCATAGCTCCAGATTTGCCAGGTGTCAGGCAAAGGTGGGAAAATCTTGTGCCCGAGCAAGAGACAGAAGCCCCCTGTAGCCCATGCCCCTATTACCTTGTGATTTCTAGCACCCACACCTCAAAGAGGGTGTGGATCTGCAGCTTGGTCCATCAAGGCAGCACTGACCACAATCCCACCCAGGCCCTACTCTCATAAGCTCGTGCATTTACCCTAGCCAGTCCCTCTGACACTAATGGGAAATTTAGCATTGCCAAACCATCTGAGCTGCACATCTTTGGACTGTAGGAGGAAATTAAAGCACCCGGAGGAAATCCATGCAAAATGGGAAGAACGTGCAAACTCCACACAGACAGTGAACCAAGCCAGGAATCAAACCTGGGTCCCTGAAGCTGTGAGGGTGTGCTAACCACTGTGCTGCCCCCATGGGTACTGGAACAAGCCTTTTAGGGAAAGTAATGGGGACCGGGAGAGGGTGGTGGTGGTTTGGAGGGAGATGCTGGTAGCTGGGGTGTCTGAAGGTTGCAAAGGTTTAACGTTAGATGACAGAGGTTATGGACAGGGCTGATGCCAGGGGAAGACAGCTGGGTACTCATCCTTGAAGCAGATCATTCATCGTCTTCTTGCATTGAAGTGAGGTCCTCTTGGTAAGGCTGTTGCAAATCACTGGCTCAGCCACTGCATCCCAGGCATCTGCCACCACATTGACATGAAGTCTCCTGCCAACCCTGGGGAACAGGGTGCCCCCCCCTCACCACAACATGCTGCCATTGTCCGCATCAAGGAAGCGAGGTACAGCTCTTTTTGCTTCCATTTTGATTGATGAAGTGAGAGTGGAGATTGCAAGGAGCATTTACGTACTGTTCCTGCTTGCTACAGCTAGGAATGATTCTGGACTCCAGCGAATCAAGTGCTGCTGGAGTCAGAGAATCCACATGATTCACATGGTGGTGAGGTTGGTCTATTTGAGAAGGCTGAATTGGAGGTGATCTCCTGCCACCTCCAACTCCCTGCCGGTTGTACCTCCCTCCCTCACACCCCTGCAGAGCAATGTTCTCTCCACCCATCATAACTTTATACTTACTCAGGCCCCATCCCCTCAGCACTTCCCCGTGACAGGTATGGTGCCTGGTCGGCAGTGCCAGGGTAGCACTACTCCATGGACACTGCCTAGCCCTGCCGTTGACCATCCAAGTGCTTCAACAGCCCTTGATGCCCCCAGTGAGGCCATCATGTCTGGCCCCACTGGTAGAGACTAGTGGTGATTCTTGCAGGTAAGGTGAGACTGAATGAGAGCATCCAGGACTCGTTAAAATGACATGCTAAACACGCCAAGGTGCAAAGCCGATTTCGCCTGCAATACAGGTACTTTCAGCAAGGCAAGTTGTGTTACTAATTTTTCGTCTCCCACCCGATCTTACCACTTTGCCTTGCCGAAAGCTGGGTGGGATGAGGTCATACCCCAGGTGTGGTGATGCACGTGTCCGGTGGTTCCTTTCCCGCTGGCCAGATTCCTTGTTGGGAGCCTCATTAATTATGCATAGGCACAACGCCCCTGAATTTCCTGGACAGCAGGCATCTAATTGGTCCTCCCTCGTCATCAGGTGAGTTCAAAGGTCCCAGCGCAATATGCAAAGACTAGTCCAACACTCTTTCCAGCTCCTCTGCCTTCACCAGACTGTCCAGAACCACAATCATAGAATCACTACACTTCAGAACTGCCATTTGGCCCAACGAGTCTGCTCGAGAAATTTGATTGAATTTATTGAAGAGGTAACCAAGAAAGTTGATGAGGGCAGTGCAGTTGATGTTGTCTACATGGACTTTAGTAAGGCCTTTGACAAGGTACCACATGGTAGGTTGTTGCATAAGGTTAAATCTTACGGGATCCAGGGTGAGGTAACCAAATGGATACAAAATTGGCTGGATGACCAGAAGACAGGTGGTTGTAGAGGGTTGTTTTTCAAACTGGAGGCCTGTGACCAGCAGTGTGCCTTAGGGATCGGTACTGGGTCCACTGTTATTTGTTATTTATATTAATGATTTGATGAGAATTTAGAAGGCATAGTTAGTACGTTTGCAGATGGTACCAAGATTGGTGGCACAGTCGACAGTGAAGAAGGTTATTGAGGATTGCAGCAAGATCTTGATCAATTGGGCCAGTGGACTGATGAATGGCAGATGGAACTTAATTTTGATAAATGCAAGGTGATGCACTGGTCCATCAAAGCAGGGCAGGATTTACTCAGTTAATGGTAGGGCATTGGGGTGTGTTATAGGACAAAGAGATCTAGGGGTACAGGTTCATAGCTCCTTGAAAGTAGATTAATAGGTGGACAGAGTGGTGAAGAAGGCATTCAGCATGCTTGGTTTCATTGGTCAGAACATCGAATACAGGAGTTGGGACATCTTGTTGGCCCCACCCTTCTGGCACTGCCCAGTGGGCAATGCCAAGGTGCCCAGTGGATAGTGCAAGGTACAGGCTGACATTGCCCAAGGGGCGCCCCTCCTTACCCCCACCTCCAGGGCACAATGGTCTCTCTTTCTCCAGTGGGGTCAGGCCACCAGTATGCCGTTAGTGGAGAGATTTCAGTCCCAGACTCACTAATGATACGGAATGGAGATTTGGTAGGGGGATTGAGAATGGTAGGGGGATTGAATTTAGGAGTCGCAGCGTCATGTTGCAACTGTACACAACTCTGGTGCGGCCACACTTGGAGTACTGTGTGCAGTTCTGGTCCCCACATTACAGGAAGGATGTGGAGGCTTTGGAGAGGGTGCAGAGGAGGTTTACCAGGATGTTGCCTGGTATGGAGGGGAGGTCATATGAGGAGAGACTGAGGGATTTGGGGTTGTTTTCGCTGGAAAGAAGGAGGCTAAGAGGGGATCTTATTGAAACATATAAGATGATTAGAGGTTTAGATAGGGTGGATAGTGATAGCCTTTTTCCTCGGATGGAGAATGCTAGCACGAGGGGGCATGGCTTTAAATTAAGGGGGGGTAGTTATAGGACGGATGTCGGGGTAGGTTCTTTACCCAGAGGGTGGTGAGGGATTGGAATGCCCTGCCTGCTGTGGTTGTAAATGTGCCTAGTTTGGGGGCGTTTAAGAGATCTATGGATAGGTTTATGGACGAAAAGGGATTGGTTTAGATTAGTGGGTCAGTGTTTTTTTTTTAAAAAACTGGTCGGCGCAACATCGTGGGCCGAAGGGCCTGTTCTGCGCTGTAATGTTCTATGTTCTATGTATGATAAGCAGCTCCATGCCGATTTCCTGTGTGAAGCAGATTACGCCAAAAAAACTTAGTCTCGGAGAGGTGCGAAGGTCATGACGTCCAGTGGGAAGCCCGTGGAATAACCTCTGCTGATATCTCCCTGCCTGCTGCACTACTTGAGCAGCCCAGTGGGCTGAGAGAATCACCCCCACAATGTTTTGGCCTTAACTGTTTTCTGGGATAGCAAATTCCACAGGCTCACCGTTGTCTGAGTGAAGACATTTCTCCTCATCTCAGTCCTAAAAGGTTTATATCTTATCCTTAGACTATGACCCCTAGTTCTGGACACCCAATCATTGGCATCACCTTTCCTGTATCTTCCCGGTTTAGTCCTGTTAGAATTAGGAGGTTTCTATGAGATGTCCCCTCATTTCTCTGCACTTCAGCAAATATAATCCAAACTAAATCAATCTCTTCTCATACGTCAGTCCTGCCATCCCAGGAGTCTGGGAGAAGTCATACTCGCAATATCTACCAAGAAGTGGGAAGCGGAATAACACCTCCAGTGATAAACAAGTGTTACAGCATCAGGTAGAGGCGGCTGAGGGACTTCACTGGTGCATTCTAGGAGAAGTCGGACCAACAACATCAACCAAGAATTAGGAAGCGGAAGATCTGGTGTCAAGGAGTGGTAAGCCCGAAATTGGGTGGCACAGTAGCACAGCGATAAGCACTGCTGCTTCACAGCTCCAGGGACCTGGGTTTGATTCCCGGCTTGGATCACTGTCTGTGTGGAGTTTGCACATTCTCCTCGTGTCTGCGTGGGTTTCCTCTGGGTGTTCCGGTTTCCTCCCACAGTCCAAAGATGTGCAGGTTAGGTTGATTGGCCATGCTAAAATTGCCCTTAGTGTCCTGAGATGCATAGGTTAGAGGGATTAGTGGGTAAATATGTAGGGATATAGGGGTAGGGCCTGGGTGTGATTGTAGTTGGTGCAGACTCGATGGGCTGAATGGTCTCTTTCTGTGCTGTAGGAATTCTAATTCTAATTCCAACTACATTAGAGTTTCCCTCTCTTCCTCCTCCTCTGACCAAAAAAAAGGCCACTGTGAGAAGGTAAAAGTGAAGGTAAAAATTTTATAAATTTTCTTAAATAGTTTAATCGATGCTCATATTGTCGGTTAGTGGGGTTAAGGACTGCATTTGTGAGATGTGGGAGATCCGTAACGCTTCCGGCATCACGAATGACTACATCTGCAGGGAGTGCACCCAACTGCAGCACCTTAGACCACATAGATAGGTTGGATGCACTTAGGAGAATGAAGGTGGTGGGAAGCGTCATAGATACGAGCTTTAGAGACATGGTCACACCCAAGGTGCAAGCAGATAGATGGGTGACCGCTAGAAGGGGCAGGCAGTCAGTGTTGGAATCCCCTGTGGTGGTCCTCCTTTCTAACAATTATACCATTTTGGATACTATTGGGGAAGATGGAGATAATATTAGTAGCCAGAGCAGTGCCACCGTGGCTGGTTCTGTTGTTAAGCAGGGAGGGACAAAGATGACTAGAGCAATAGTTATAGGGCTCTTGATAGTTGGGGCAGATAGGCGCTCCTGTGGAGTGAGAGACTCCAGCATAGTATGTTGCCTCCCTCGTGCCAGCGTCCAGGATGTCTTTGAATGGGCAGAAAGCATTCTGAGGGAGAGGGTGAACAGCCAGAAGTTATGGTACGTATTGATACGAATGACATTGGCAGGAAGAGTGATGAGGTCCTGCAGCTACAATTTAGGGAGTTAGACAGAAAGTTAAAAAGCAGGGCCTCAAGGATTGTAATCTCAGGATCTATTCGTGAACTCAACTCCACTTACCTGTCTGCTCACCATAACCCTTAATTCCTTTACTCTTGAAAAATCCTATACCACGTGCTAGTGAGGCTATGAATAGGAAGATAGTGCAGCTCAACACATGGCTAAACTGCTAGTGTAGGATAGAACATAGAACATAGAACATTACAGCGCGGAACAGGCCCTTCGGCCCACAATGTTGCGCCGACCAGTCTTATTTTTAAAAAAAAACATTGACCCACTAATCTAAACCAATCCCTTTTCGTCCATAAACCTATCCACCAATCTCTTAAACGCCCCCAAACTAGGCGCATTTACAACTGCAGCAGGCAGTGCATTCCAGTCCCTCACCACCCTCTGGGTAAAGAACCTGCCCCTGACATCCGTCCTATAACTACCCCCCCTTAATTTAAAGCCATGCCCCCTCGTGCTAGCTTTCTCCATCCGAGGAAACAGGCTATCACCATCCACCCTATCTAAACCTCTAATCATCTTATATGTTTCTATAAGATCCCCTCTTAGCCGCCTTCTTTTCAGTGAAAACAACCCCAAATCCCTCAGTTTCTCCTCATAGGACCTCCCCTGCATACCAGGCAACATCCTGGTAAACCTCCTCTGCACCCTCTCCAAAGCCTCCACATCCTTCCTGTAATGTGGGGACCAGAACTGCACACAGTACTCCAAGTGCAGCCGCACCAGAGTTGTGTACAGTTGCAACATGACGCTGCGACTCCTAAATTCAATCCCCCTACCAATAAACGCCAAGACACCGTACGCCTTCTTAACAACCTTATCTACTTGATTCCCAACTTTCAGGGATCTATGTACACATACACCTAGATCCCTCTGCTCCTCCGTTGGAGAGGGTGCAGAGGAGGTTTACTAGGATGTTGCCTGGTATGGTGGGGAGGTCCTATGAGGAGAGACTGAGGGATTTAGGGTTGTTTTCGTTGGAAAGAAGGCGGCTAAGAGGGGATCTTATTGAAACATATAAGATGATTAGAGGTTTAGATAGGGTGGATAGTGATAGCCTTTTTCCTCGGATGGAGAAAGCTAGCACGAGGGGGCATGGCTTTAAATTAAGGGGGGGTAGCTACAGGACGGATGTCAGGGGTAGGTTCTTTACCCAGCGGGTGGTGAGGGATTGGAATGCCCTGCCTGCTGCGGTTGTAAATGCGTCTAGTTTGGGGGCGTTTAAGAGATCTCTGGATAGGTTTATGGACGAAAAGGGATTGGTATAGGCTAGTGGGTCATTGTTTTTGTAACTGGTCGGCGCAACATCGTGGGCCGAAGGGCCTGTTCTGCGCTGTAATGTTCTATGTTCTATGTTCCACTCTATTCAAAGTCCTCCCATTAGCCCTATACTCAACACATCTGTTATTCCTACCGAAATGGATTACCTCACACTTCTCCGCATTAAACTCCATCCGCCACCTCGCGGCCCAGCTCTGCAACCTGTCCAAGTCACCCTGCAAACTTCGACACCCTTCCTCACAATCTACCACACCTCCGACTTTGGTGTCATCAGCAAGCTTACTAATCCACCCAACTATACCCTCATCCAGATCATTAATAAAGATTACAAACAGCAGTGGCCCCAAAACAGATCCCTGAGGCACACCACTCGTAACCGAACTCCATGATGAATAATTACCATCAACCACCACCCTCTGTCTCCTATCTGCTAACCAATTCCTGATCCAAGTACCTAAATTACCACCAATCCCATACATCTGCATTTTCTGCAGAAGCATACCATGGTGAACCTTATCAAACGCCTTACTAAAAATCCATATATACCACGTCTACTGCCTTACCCCTATCCACCTCTTTGGTCAGCTTCTCAAAGAACTCAATAAGGTTAGTAAGGCACGACCTTCCCGCTACAAAACCATGCTGACTATCTCTAATCAATTCATTACTCTCCAAATAACTATAAATCCTATCCCTAATAATTCTTTCTAAAACCTTGCCCATGGATGGAGGGTTTCAGATATCTGGATCATTGAGGTCTCTTCCAGGCCGGGTGAGACCTGTACAAGAAGGATGGTTTGCATCTAAACTGGAAGGACATAAATATGCTGGCAGGGAGGTTTGCTAATATCACACGGGAGGATTTAAACTAGTTTGGCAGAGGGGAACCAGAGAGTAGGGCCAGTAAGACTCAGAGAAAGAGCAGGCAAGGTGAGGTTACTAATCAAAGAGGGACGAAGTACATTTGTTTCAATGCTAGAATGTAACAGGTAAGGCAGATGAACTTAGAGCTTGGATTTGTACTAGGAACTATGATGTTGTTGCCATTACAGAGACTTGGTTAAGGGAAGGACAGGATTAGCAGCTTAACATTCCAGGATACAGATGTTTCAAGCGGGATAAAGGGGGATGTAAAAGGGGTGGGGAAGTTGTACTACTGGTTAAGGAGAATATCACAGCTGTACTGCACGATGATACCTCGGAGGGCTCATACAGCGAGGCAATATGGGTAGAGCTCAGGAATAGGAAGGGTGTAGTCACAATATTGGGGGTTTACTATAGGCCACTCAACTACCAGCAGGGATAGAGGAATAGATATGCAGGCAGATTTTGACAAGGTGTAAAAATAATAGGGTTGTTGCGGGCGGAGATTTTAACTTCACCTGTATTTACTGGGACTCACTTAGGGCTAGGGATGTGGATGGGGCAGAGTTTGTAAGGAGCATCCAGAAAGGCTTCTTGAAATAGCGTGTAGATAGTCCAACTAGGGAAGGGCCACTGAAACTGGTATTGGGAATGAGCCTAGCCAAGTGGTCGATGTTTCAGCAGTTCGGGAACAGTGACCACAATTCAGTAAACTTTAAGGTATTGATGGATAAAGATAAGTGCAGTCCTCAAGTTAAGGTGCTAAATTGGGGGAAAGCTAATTACAACAATATTAGGCAGAAACTGAAGGATGTAGATTGGGGCAAATGTTTGAGGGCAAATCAACATCTGGCATGTGGGAGGCTTTCAAGTGTAAGTTGATAGGGATTCAGGACCGGCACATTTTTGTAAGCTTGAAAGGTAAGTATGGCAAGTTTTGGGAATCTTGGGTAACAAGAGATATTATGAGCCTAGTCAAAGAGAAAAAGGAAGCATTTTTCAAACCTAGGAGGCTGGGAATACACAAAGCAATTGTGGAATACAAGGGAAGTAAAAGAACCTTAAGCAAGGAGTAAGGAGGGCTAAAAGGGGTCACGAAAAGGCAGTGGCCAGCAGGGTTAAGAAAAATCCCAAGGCTTTTTATACATATATAAAGAGCAGGTGGGTAGCCAGGGAGAAGGTTGGCCCACTCAAGGACAAGGGAGGGAATCTATGCGTGGAGCCAGAGGAAATGGGTGAAATAATAAATGAGTACTTTGCGTCAGTATTCACCAAAGAGAAGGACTTGGTGGACAATAAGTCTTGGAAAGGATGTGTAGATAGTTTGAGTTATGCTGAGATCAAAAAGGAGGTATTGGGGTTCTTAAGAAACATTAAGGTAGATGAGTCCACAGGGCCTGATAGAATATACCCCAGAATACTGAGAGTGGCAAGGGAGGAAATTGCTAGGGCCTTCACTCGCTACAGGGGAGGTACACAGGGCAGGTCCCAGAGGATTGGAGAATAGCCAATATTGTTCTTTTTTTTAAGAAGGGTAGCAAGAATAATCCAGATAACTACAGGCCGGTGAGCCTTACATCAGTGGTTGGGAAATTATTGGAGAAGACGCTTTGAGACAGGATTTATTCTCACTTAAAAATAAGTGGACGTATTAATGAGAGGCAATATGGTTTTGTGAAGGGGAGGTCATGTCTTACTAACTTGATTGAGTTTTTCGAGGAAGTGATGAAAATGATTGATGAGGATAGGGCAGTGGATGTTGTCCACATAGACTTCAGTAAAGCCTTTGATAAGGTCCCTTATAGAACATAAGAACTAGAAGCAGGAGTAGGCCATCTGGCCCCTCGAGCCGGCTCTGCCATTCAATAAGATCATGGCTGATCTTTTTGTGGATTCAGCTCTACTTATCTGCCCGCTCACCATAACACTTAATTCCTTTACTGTTCAAAAATTTATCTATCCTTGCCTTAAAAACATTCAATGAGGTAACCTCCTCAGCTTCACTGGGCAGGGAGTTCCACAGATTCCCAACCCTTTGGGTGAAAAAGTTCCTCCTCAACTCAGTCCTAAAATTGCTTCCCCTTATTTTGAGGCTATGTCCCCACGTTCTAGTTTTACCCGCCAGTGGAAACAACTTCCCTGCCTCTATCTTATCTATTCCCTTCATAATCTTATATGTTTCCATAAGATCTCCCCTCATTCTTCTGAATTCCAGTGACTATAGCCCCAGTCTTAATGATGTTGTCTATATGGACTTCAGTAAGGCCTTTGACAGGCCCCAAGTTGGTGGATTTGCTGATGGCGATGAGGGCCAACAGGGGATACAGGAGGATACAGATGGGTTGGAGACTTGGACAGAAGGAGTTTAATCTGGACAAATGTGAGGTAATGTATTTTGGAAGGTCTAATACAGATAAGAAATATACAGTAAATGGCAGAACCCTGAAGAGTATTGATAGGCAAAGGGATCTGGGTGTACAGGTACACAGGTCACTGAAAGTGGCAACACACGTGGAGAATGTAGTCAAGAAGGCATACAACATGCTTGCCTTCATCATTGAGTTTAAAAATTGGCAAGTCATGTTGCAGCTTTATAGAACCTTAGTTAGGCCGCACTTCGAACATAGTCTTCAATTCTGGTCGCCACACTACCAGAAGGACGTGGAGGCTTTGGAGAGAGTACAGAAAAGATTTATCAGGGTGTTGCCTGGTATGGAGGGCATTAGCTATGAGGAAGAAACGGCTTGTTCTCACTGGAACGACGGAGGTTGAGGGGTGACCTGATAGAAGTCTACAACCTTATGAGAGACATGGACAGAGTGGATAGAAGCTTTTTCCCAGGGCGGAAGAGTCAATTACTCAGGGGCTCAGGTTTAAGATGCGAGAGACAAGGTTTAAAGGAGATTTACAAGGCAGATTTTTTACACAGAGAGTGGTGGGTTCCTGGAACTTGCTGCCGGGGGAGGTTGTGGAAGCAGATACGATAGTGACTTTTAAGGGGCGTCTTGACAAATATAAGAATAGGATGGGAATAGAGGGATATTGTCCCCAGAAAGGTAGGGGGTTTTAGTTGAGTCGGGCAGCATGGTTGGTGCAGGCCTGGAGGGCCGAAGGGCCTGTTCCTGTGCTGTAATTCTCTTTACTGTTTGTTCTTTCTATTAAAGCCACCTTTATCACGTGCGTCTCTAATTTCTGGTTTAATGCCATTTCCAACATCACTACTGCATTTGGAGCTCTATACATAACTCCCACGTAGTAATCCTACCAAAGCCAGTCTTCTGTTATTTTAAATTATATTTTTATTTAAAATGATATCTGAGCACCGTTTCGTGGCTGCAGAGTGCAAATCAGTCCTGAGCCTATCGGCTGCCGGCCTGAGTGAAGCCAGACACTGCTCCTTCCCTACTGCACGAGTCTCCACTCACCTATTGAAGGAGCTGATATTCAACAAAGCCCATGGGGAAATTTATTGATGATTCCCCCAAAATCTGTTTCTTCCCCCACACCCATGCCATCTTCTCAGCCGCTTAGCGATTGGTCTGAGATCAGCTGGAGGCAGGACTGGATCAGGGGATGTGAAGCAGATGGGAGACTCTGGTTCTTCTTGAGGTTTTGCTTCAGTAAGGGTGTTGGTCTCTTCCTCTTCCACATCCGAGTCTGTATCGTCATTACCTAGAGGGGCCAGCCTGGAGTTGACATCCATTTGAGGCTTGACACTGGCAGTGGCCATTCCTGTGGCTGGTAGTGAGGTCTGTACTGGCACAGGCTCTCTACTGCAGAGATGATAGTCATACAACATGGGCTTTGTTTCTTCTGTTATAATCCCCGAGACCCAACTCAGTCTGTCCCCAAAGTTCCTCCAATGGATCGGGTTGTCAGTTTCGAATGTTTGTCCTTACAGAATCATGGTTCTTCTTCGGGATCTCTTGGTGAGTCTCCACCCTCTCTGCCAAATTTGGGAAAAGTAAATTTAATCTTGTCTGAAGCAGGTCCCACTTCACCCTGGATGAGGGACTATTACATGGAACCTCCAGAAGATGCTGCCATGCTCAACACTGAAATTGTCTTTCTTCATCCAGTGATGTTTCATTTCATCTGAGGACTGTCCTCTGAATCCCAAGGGCAATGGCCCAGTGGTATTATCACTGGATTATTAGTCCAGAAACTCAGCTAATGTTCTGGGGACCTGGGTTCGAATCCTACCATGGCAGGTGTTGGAATCTGAATTCAATGAAAAAAATCTGGAATTAAGAATCTACTAATGACCATGAAACCATTGTCGATTGTTGGAAAAACCCATCTATTCACTAATGTCCTTTAGAGAAGGAAATCTGCTGTCCTTACCTGGTCTGACCTACACATAACTCCAGTGCCTGAGCAATGTGGTTGACTCTCAACTGCCCTCTGAAATGGCCGAGCAAGCCACTCAGTTCAAGGATTTATAGTGATGGGCAATAAATGCTGGCCATGCCCATGTTCCACGAGTGAATAAAAAAAGTATCATATTTTGTAATTTAGACAGGACTGGGTCCTTTTGCGTCCAGTAGTTCATTTGCCTCACAGGTGTCCAAGTGCTTGAGAGTCATTATGACCTCTTCCATAGCTAGTAGTGAAGCCAGACATCTAGACAATGCCAGACGGCTCAATGCATTGGCATTAGCTATCCAGGTCCCAGGGCAGTGCTCTAGGAGGTATTCATCGGCTGACATTAAGAAGGCCCAACACTGTTTCCGGGGCGGAGGCATCAAGTCTGCTCCAACAATAACTGCCATCAAAGTCAGGCTAATCCTATTTTCCAACACTTGAGAATGTTATTATATTTCAAGTGCTCATCCAAACACTTTTCAAGGTTGTAAGGTTTCCAGCCTCCGCTACCTTCCCAGGCAGTGCATTCCAAATCCCCACCACCCACTGAGTGAAGTTTTTTCTTCTCAAATCCACTCTGAATCTCCTGGTTCTCACCCTAAAATGACACTCCTCGTGACTGATCCCTCACCCAGGATGAACAGCTGCTTCCTATTCACCCTGCCCATACACCTCATAATTTTATACTCCTCAATCATGTCCCCCCTCAGCCTTCTCTGTTCTAAAGAAAACAATCCAAGCCCATCCAGTCACTTCTTATAGCTCAAATGCTCCATACTAGACAACATCCTGCTGAATCTTCTCTGTTTCTACTTGAGTACAATCACATCCTCCCTATAGTGAGGTGATCAGAACACTGCACACACTACTCCAGATGTGGCCTAACCAATGTTCTGTACAGCTCCAACATAACCTCCTTGCTCTTATAGTCTATGCCACATCTGACGATGTCCCATATGTCTTTTTAACTACATTATTCACCTGCTCTGCCACCTTCTGGGATCTGTGAATAGTACCCCAAGATCTCCCTGTTCTTTTGAGCTTCCTATTGTCTTGCTATTCATCAAATATTTGTTATTGTCTTGTCATTCCTCCAAAGTGCATTGCCTTGCAGTTATCAGAGATAAATACCACTGCTCTGCCTATCTGATCAACCCATCTACATTTTCCTGTAACCTACGATCTTTTTCACTATTAACCACCCTACCAATCTTGATGTCTTTGGCAAACTAGCTCATTATTCTATAACTCTGTCCCCCACCACCCCACCCATTATCATCTATATCATTTATGTATACAACAAACAATAAGGGACCAGCACTGATTTTGTGTTACGCCACTGGATACTGGCTTCCAGTCACTTAAACTCTTCTCCCACTCCCAATCTACCACTCTTTTGGTTTCTACCACTACTCTCTGTATCCCTATTTCTAAGGCCAGCTTTGGATCCATCTTGTCAAGTTTCCCTGAATTCTATATAAAGAACAAAGAACAACCCAGCACCGGAAACAGGCCCTTTGGCCCAACGAGCCCGTGCCGCCACATCACCCTACACCTATTCTACCCTGCGTGTCTACGAATGGAACCCCTAACTGAGCCAGATTCAGATATGTTTCAATCTTCTCAATCAGTCTCCCATGAGGGACGTTGTCAAAGACTTTGCTAAAATCCACAGAAACTACATCAACTGTACTTCTTTCATCCATCCACAATTTCACAATTTTGAAAAATTTTATCAAATTTGTTTGGCATGACCTCTCCCTGACAAAACCATGCTGACTATCCCTAACCAACTCATGCCTCTCCAATTGGGGATTAATTCTTTCAGAATTTTCTCCAATAGTTTCCTTACAATTGATTTGAGACTGGCTGGTCTGCAATTTCCTGGTTCACTTTACCATGCTTCTGGTACTTTCCCTATTGCCGCTCCCCCACAGCAACCTCGGATGCAATTCATCTGGGCCTAGGGATTTGTCCATTTTTAAGCCCGTCAAGCTTCCAATACTTCCTCTTTGCTTCCTCTGTCAAACTGCTCAAGGTCCTCACAGTCCCTTTTTCTGAATTCTGTACCTATATCCCCCTTTTCCTGAGTGAAGACCAGTGAAAGGTATCAATTTAACATTCTTCCAATGTCCTGCGGCCTCACACACAGATTCCCTCCTTGGTCACTAATAGGCCATACTCTTTGCCTGGTTAACCTCTTCCCTTTAATGCATTTATAGAATATCTTAGGATTCTCCCTAATCATGTTTGCAAATCCTGCTTCATACCCCTTTTTGGTCTTCTAATTGCTTTCTTAAGTTCCCTTGTAGACTTCGTATAAATCTCTAGGGCTGCAGCTCAATTGTTCCCTTTGGATTTGTTAAAAGCCTTTATCTCCTTCCTCACTGAATCCTGAAAACTGTGCTAGACATCCCTGAACTTATTGCTTCTATATTTATCCTGAAATAGAACATGTTGGATCTTTACCCTCATATTTCCTTTTTGAGTGCCCACCAGTACTTCGCTATAGATTTTCCCGCAAGGAACTGCTCCCAGTCAACTTTGGCTGGGTCCTGTCTTCTTTAAATAAAATATGCCTTCTCCCAATCCAAAGCCATCTTTTGCAAGGCATCCTTCTCCTTGTTCATAATAAACTTGAGCTGAACAGTGTTGTGGTTGGTATTATTAAAATGTTCTCCCACTACTCTTGCCTGGTTTTGTACCCAGAAAGAAGTCTCACAACATCAGGTTAAAGTCCAATAGGTTTATTTGGTAGCAAACACCACTAACGTTTGGGGCTCTGCCCCTTCGTCAGGTGAGTGGGGAGTTCTGATCATAAATTGGGCATATAAACGCCCACACTCAGTTCACAGAATACTGATTAGAATGTGAATCTTTACAGCTAATCAAGACTGTTTGTGATCAGAATTCCCCACTCACCTGACGAAGGGGCAGAGCTCCGAAAGCTAGTGGCATTTGCTACCAAATAAACCTGTTGGACTTTAACTTGGTGTTGTGAGACTTCTTACTGTGTTTACCCCAATCCAACACCGGCATCTCCACATCATTTGTTCCCAGAACCAGATCCAGCACTGCTCCATTCCTTGTTGGGCCTTCTACATATTGATACAAAAAACTCCCCGGATACATTTCAGGAAATCTGCACCCTCTAAACCCTTTACACCATGACTATCCTTAATTTATGTTGGGAATGTTGAAATTTCCTAGTATAATTACCCAATTATTATCCTTTCACACCTCAGTGAATTGTCTACATATTTGCTCCTCTATTTCCTGCTGACTCTTCTAGGGCCTATAATTCACTCCCAATAATGTGGCTGCCCCCTTGACATTCCTAAGTTCTACCCACAAAGCTTTGTTTGGAGGCCGTTCCAAGATATCATCTCGCCTTATTGCAGTAACTGACTCCTTAATTAATAGTGCTACACCACTTCCCTTTTTACACCCTCCTCTGTCTCACCTTAAGATCCTATACCCCTGAATGCTGAGTTTCCTGTTCTGCCCTTCCTTCAACCATGTTTCTGTGATGACAAGGCCCTAACCCTCCTTTCTCTGATTCCACTAGGAGTTGCTACTTTTCATCTTTTGACATTTTAAATGATTTCTAGAGCATTTCTAAACTGAAAGAGAATTAATATAAATTCACTTTCACCTTTGAAGATCAAAGTTGCATTTAAACATGCTTACATAGAATTATAGAATCATACAGTGCAAAAGAGGTCATTCGGCCGATCAAGCCTGCACTGACACATAATAAACACCTGATCTTCCACCTAATCCCATTTACCAGCACTGGGCCCACAGCTTGAATGTTATGATGTGCCAAGTACTCATCCAGATACTTTTTAAAGGATGTGAGGCAACTAGCCTCTATCACCCTCTCTGGCAGTGCATTCCAGACCACCCTCTGGTACAAAAGGTTTTTCCTCACATCCCTCCAAAATCTCCTGACCCTCACCTTGAACCAATGTCCCCTCATGATTGATCCTTCAATTAAGGGGAACAGCTGCTCCTTATCCACTCTATCCATGTCTCTCATAATCTTGTACACCTCAATCAGCTTGCCACAGTCTTCTCTGCTCCGATGAAAACAGTAAGAAGTCTCACAACACCAAGTTAAAGTCCAACAGGTTTATTTGGCAGCACAAGCCACTAGCTTTTGGAGCATTGCCCCTTCATCAGGTGAGTGGGAGTAGAGTAGAGTTGTGAGACTTTTTACCTTGTTTACCCCATTCCATCACTGGCATCTCCATACCAATGAAAACAAACCAAGCCTATGCAACATGTCTTCATAACTTAAATGTTCCATCTCAGGCAGCATCCTAGTGAATCTCCTCTGCACCCCTCCAGTGCAATCACATTCTTCTAATGTGGCAACCAGAACTGCACACACAGTATTCTAGCTCTGGCTTCATCAAAGTGCTATACAACTCCACCATAACTTCTCTGCTTTGCAATCTATACTTCCATTGATAAAGACAAGTATCCCATATGCCTTTTTCACCACCCTACCCTTCTGCTTTCAGAGATGTGTGGACAGACATGCCAAGGTTGTTCCACAGAACTTCCTAGTATCTTACCAATTATTGAGTACTTTCTTAGAACATAGAACATAGAACATTACAGCACAGAACAGGCCCTTCGGCCCACGATGTTGCGCCGACCAGTTAAAAAACAATGACCCACTAATCTAAACCAATCCCTTTTCGTCCATAAACCTATCCACGGATCTCTTAAACGCCCCCAAACTAGGCGCAGTTACAACTGCAGCAGGCAGGGCATTCCAATCCCTCACCACCCTCTGGGTAAAGAACCTACCCCTCACATCCATCCTATAACTACCCCCCCTTAATTTAAAGCCATGCCCCCTCATGCTAGCTTTCTCCATCCGAGGAAAAAGGCTATCACTATCCACCCTATCTAAACCTCTAATCATCTTATATGTTTCAATAAGATCCCCTCTTAGCCGCCTTCTTTCTAGCGAAAACAACCCCAAATCCCTCAATCTCTCCTCATAGGACCTCCCCTCCATACCAGGCAACATCCTGGTAAACCTCCTCTGCACCCTCTCCAAAGCCTCCACATCCTTCCTGTAATGTGGGGACCAGAACTGCACACAGTACTCCAAGTGCGGCCACACCAGAGTTGTGTACAGTTGCAACATGACGCTGCGACTCCTAAATTCAATCCCCCTACCAATAAACGCCAAGACACTGTATGCCTTCTTAACAACCTTATCTACTTGATTCCCAACTTTCAGGGATCTATGTACACATACACCTAGATCCCTCTGTTCATCCACACTATTCAAAGTCCTCCCGTTAGCCCTATACTCTACACACCTGTTATTCCTACCAAAGTGAATTACCTCACACTTCTCCGCATTAAACTCCATCCGCCACCTCTCGGCCCAGCTCTGCAACCTAAGTCTCCCTGCAAACAATGACACCCTTCCTCACAATCTTCTTATCGAATTACTCCTTCCAAAGTGCATCACTTCACACTTTTCAGGGTTAAATTCCATCTGCCAACTATCTGCCCATTTGACCATTCTAACTGTATCTTCTTGTAGCCCAAGACACTCCGCCTCACTGTTATGCACCCAACCAATCTTTGTGTCATCCGCAAACTTACTAATTCTACCTCCCACATAGTTATCAATGTCATTTATATAAATGATAAATAATAAGCGGTCCAACACACTGGCTTCCAGTCACTAATGAAGCGTTCTGTCATCAGCTCTGTGTCCTACAACTGAGCCAATTTTAAATCCATTTTGTCAAATTACCCTGTGTCCTATGTGAGTTTACCTTCTTTACAAGTCTCTCATGTCGAAGGCTTTCCTGAAATCCATATAAACTACATCGACTGCATTACCCTCATCTACGCACCCGGTCGCCTGCTCAAAATGTTCAATCAAATTTGTGAGGCATGACCTCCCTCTGATGAAGTTATGCTGACTATTTCTGATCAAGCTTTGCCTCTCCATGGAGACAGATGTTTTCCTTCAGAAGTTTCTTGAATACTTTCCCACCACTGACTTGAGACTCACTGGTCTGTAGTTCCCTGGTTTGTCTCTACAGCCTTTATTAAATAGTGGAACCACATTAGCTATTCTCCAGTTGTCTGGCACCTGCTCCGTGGCTGAGGAATTGAAAATTTGGGTCAGAACCCCTGCAATCTCCTCTCTTGCCTATCACAGCAGCCTAGGGTACAATTCATCTGGACCTGGAAATTTACTCACACTTAAGGCTGCCAACGTCTACAATACCTTATCCTTCCCTATGTCAATTTGCCCAAGAACCTCACAGTCTCTCCCCGAATTCTGTACCATTATCCTCATTCTCTTGGGTGAAGACAGATGTGAGGTATTCATTCAACACTCTACCAACATGGTGACCAGAACTACACACAGTACTCTAACTGTAGCCTCACCAAAGTTTTATACAAAATGATTTCCTGGCTTTTGTAATCTATACTTTGACAAAGGCACGTGTCTCATATGCCTTTTTCACCGCACAACTAACATGCCCTTCTGCCTTCAGAGATTTATGGGCAAATAAGCCAGGATCCCTTTGTTCCACAGAACTTCCTCGTGTCATGCAGCTCATTGAACATTTCCTTGTCAAATTACTCCTTCCAAAGTGTATCATCTCTCACTTTTCAGAGTTAATTTCCATCTGCCACTTATCTCCCATTGAACCATCCCGTCTATATCTTCTTGTAGCCCAAAAACACTCAGACTTACCTCGAGGCTTCTACAATGTCCCAACCATCTTTCATAAATAGATGGCTCAGGTACTCCAACTTCCTCACAATCTGAATACATGTTGCAATATGATGATGGCATTTTACTTGCTATCCTGACAGACTCATATAGAACTGTTATGTTTTCTTTTGTGTTCAGTGCTAAGGTTAATCTGAGAAAAGCACAATTTTTACATGAGAAAGTCACTTTGTGATGACCTTTAATGTAATATAGTAAGAAAATACTGCAAGAAGAAAGAACAAAGGGTCATGTGACTTGCCAACTCTTGATCTGGGAACAACATCAATAGGAAGGAAGTTAAGACCAGAAGCTGCGCAGAAAGACAAAGAAGCTATTTCACAGTAACTTCAGTGCAATCTTAATGTAAGCGTTACTTGTGACTAACAAATAAACTTTATTTTAGAACTGAGTTGAGGAGGAACTTCTTCACACAAAGGCTGTGAATCTCTGGAATACCCTGCCCAATGAAGCAGTTGAGACCCATTAATTGAACGTTTTTAAGGCAAGGATCGATAAATTTTTGAACAGTAAAGGAATTAAGGGCTATGGTGAGTGGGTGGGTAAGTGTAGCCGAGTCCACGAAAAGATCAGCCATGATCTTATTGAATGGCAGAGTACGCTCGCGGGGCAGATGGCCTACTCCTGCTTCTAGATTAAGTGAGAAGTGGGAAATCTGTTCTTTTTTAGTGGCTTGTTGTCGCTTAAATCAAAAGTGAGGAGATGGCTCTTAGCATTGCTAAAGAGGTTCTGGGGGTCGAACGTGCTTCCTAAATTTGCCAAGTTTAGAAAGACAAAAAAAAATACTTGTAGAATTAGCAAACAGGCTGAAATTGGGTTTAACCAGAGATAATAGGAAAGCTGACATTGTAACAGAGTTGGCCAAGCTTTTAGGTATACCAGAGAAAGAGTCAAGTTAGAAAAAAATACATTGCAAATGAGACAATTGGAGTTAGAAAGTGAACTTAAAAGGCTGGAGTTAGAAAAAGAGAGAGGGAAAAAGAGAAAGGGGAAAGAGGGAGGGTGGCTCTAGCAGAAGGAAGGGAGAGGGAAAAAGAGAGGAAAGAGAGAGGAAGGCCCTAGCAGAACAGAAAGAAAGGGAAAGATTGTTCAAGTTGGGAAAGATGAAGTCGGAACTTGAAGCAAAAAGACTTCAAATGACAGAAGTAAAAGTGCAAGATAGAAGTGATCATGGGCAAACTTATCACAGCTAACCACCTGGTAGGGATATATACAAATTTGTCCCTAGGGTGGACAGTGATAGCCCTTTTCCTCGGATGGAGAAAGCTAGCGCGAGGGGACGTAGCTTTAAGTTAAGGGGTGGTAGTTATAGGACGGATGTCAGAGGTAGGTTCTTTACCCAGGGGGTGGTGGGGGAATGGAATGCCCTGCCTCCTGCAGTTGTAGATGCGCCTAGTTTGGGGGCGTTTAAGAGGTCCGTGGATAGGTTTATGGATGGAAAGGGATTGGTTTAGGTTAGAGGATCATTGCTTTTTCTTAATTGGTCAGCGCAACATCGTGGGCCGAAGGGCCTGTTCTGCGCTGTAATGTTCTATGTTCTATGTCCAAACATTACCAAAATTTTATGAAAAAGATGCAGGAGCCATTTTCATTTCCTTTGAGAAACTGGCTACATTGATGAACTAGCCAAAAGAGGTAATGTTAATTCAGACCAAATTGGTAGGCAGGGCTGTTGAGGTGTTTGCAGCACTGTCAGAGGGAGTGTCAGAAACATACGAAGAAGTAAAAAAGGGCTATTTTGAGTGCCAACGAATTGATACCAGAAGCATATAGACAAAAGTTCAGAAAAGTAAGAAAGGAACCAGGTCAGACTTAGATGGAGTTTGCAAGAATTAAACAGAGAACTTCAATAGATGGGTGAGTGCATTAAAGAAAGAAAAGACATGAGGCTATTAGAGATATTATTCTGCTAGAGAAGTTTAAAAACACACTTCCAGAAGTGATAAGAACTCATACTGAGGAACAGAAAGTTGAAACAGTGAGAACAGCTGCTGAAATGGCAGATAAATACACATAAATTGAAATCTAGCTTCCAACAGCAATTTCATTCTGAGAGAGAAATTGGGAGAGAACGAGGTCCTTTAATGAAAAATAAAAAGTAGATCACATTGGGAACAGTTTACCACAAATGAGAAAAGAAACCCAAGAGGGTGGAAGACCTCAGGTGCTTTCACTGTAATAAAGTGGGACACAAAGTCACAGTGCTGGTGGCTTAAAAAGACACTGGGAAAAAGCATGTGGTAAAACAGGCTCAACATCTTAGTGCAGGTGACGCTAAGATTAGTGGCATAGTGGGCAATGCAACGGGATCTTGATCAATTGGGTCAGTGGGCTGACGAATGGCAGATAGAGTTTAATTTAGACAAAAGTGAGATGATGCATTTTGGTAGATTGAACGAGGGCAGGACTTACTCAGTTAATGGTAGGGAGTTGGGGAGATTAAAGAACAAAGAGATCTCGGGGTATATGCTCATAGCTCCTTGAAAGTGGAGTCACAGGTGGACAGAGTGGTAAAGAAAGCATTTGGTATGCTTGGTTTCATCCGTCAGAACATTGAATACAGGAGTTGGAATGTCTTGTAGTTGTACAAGACATTGGTAAGGCCACACTTGGAATACTGTGTGCAATTCTGATTACCCTATTATAGAAAGGATATTATTAAACTAGAAAGAGTGCAGAAAAGATTTACTAGGATGCTACAGGGACTTGATGGATTGAGTTATAAGGAGAGGCTGGATAGACTGGGACTTTTTTTCTCTGGAGCATAGGAAGCTGAGGGTGATCTTATAGAGGTCTTTGAAATAATGAGTGACACAGATCAGCTAGTCAATATCTTTTCCCAAAGGTAGGGAGAGTCTAAAACTAGAGGGTATTGGTTTAAGGTGAGAGGGGAGAGATATAAAAGTGTCCAGAGGGGCAATTTTTTCACACAGAGGGTGGTGAGTGTCTAGAACCAGGTGCCAGAGGTGGTAGTAGAGGCGGGTACAATTTTGTCATTTAAAAAGCATTTAGATAGTTACATGGGTACGATGGGTATCGAGGGGTATAGAACATAGAACATTACAGCGCAGAACAGGCCCTTCGGCCCAAGATGTTGCGCCAACCAATTAAGAGAAAAGCAATGACCCTCTAACCTAAACCAATCCCTTTCCGTCCATAAACCTATCCACGGAACTCTTAAATGCCCCCAAACTAGGCGTATCTACAACTGCAGCAGGCAGGGCATTCCATTCCCCCACCACCCTCTGGGTAAAGAACCTACCTCTCACATCCGTCCTATAACTACCACCCCTTAACTTAAAGCTATGTCCCCTCGTGCTAACTTTCTCCATCCAAGGAAAAAGGCTATCACTGTCCACCCTATCTAAACCTCTAATCATCTTGTATGTTTCAATAAGGTCTCCTCTTAGTCGCCTTCTTTCCAACGAAAACAATCCCAAATCCCTCAGTCTCTCCTCATAAGACCTTCCCTCCATACCAGGCAACATCCTGGTAAACCTCCTCTGCACCCTCTCCAAAGCCTCCACATCCTTCCTATAATGTGGGGACCAGAACTGTACACAATACTCCAAGTGCGGCCGCACCAGAGTTTTGTACAGTTGCAACGTTGCGGCTCCTAAATTCAATCCCCCTACCAATAAACGCCAAGACACCGTATGCCTTCCTAACAACCTTATCGACTTGATTCCCAACTTTCAGGGATCTATGCACATATACACCTAGATCCTTCTGTTCGTCAACACTATTCAGAGTCCTACCGTTAGCCCTATACTCTACACATCTGTTATTCCTGCCAGAGTGAATTACCTCACACTTTTCTGCATTAAACTCCATTCGCCACCTCTCGGCCCAGCTCTGCAATCTGTCCAAGTCTCTCTGTAAACTATGATACCCCTCTTCACTATCTACCACTCCTCCGACTTTGGTGTCATCAGCAAATTTACTAATCCATCCTTCTATCCCCTCATCCAGGTCATTTATAAAAATTACAAACAGCAGTGGCCCCAAAACAGATCCCTGAGGCACACCACTTGTAACTGAACTCCATGACGAATACTTCCCATCAATCACTACCCTCTGCCTTCTATCAGCTAGCCAATTCCTGATCCAATTAACTAAATCACCCTCAATCCCATACATCTGCATTTTCTGCAGAAGCCTTCCATGGTGAACCTTATCAAACGCCTTACTAAAGTCCATATATACCACGTCAACTGCCTTACCCCCATCCACCTCTTTGGATATGGGCCAAATGCAGGCAATTGGGATTAGCTTAGGGTTTTTCTAAAAAAAAAGCAGCATGGACAAGTTGGGCCGAAGGTCTTGTTTCCACGCTGTAAACCTCTATGACTCCAATAGCCCGTGGGAAGTGGAAGAAAGTATATGTAAGGAAATTCTGGATAGGTGCAGAAAAAATAGGGTTGTTGTAGTGGGAGGCTTTAATCTCCCTGGGGTGGATTGGAAGGTGCCTAGGGCTGGGGGTCTGGATGGGGAGGAATTTGTAAAATGTGTACTGAAAGGCTCTTTGGAGCAGTATGTAGCTAGGCCGACTAGAGAGGGGAATACTGGATCTAGTTCTGGGAAATGAGCCTGGTCAGGTGGTTGAGGTTTCAGTAGGGGAACATGTGGCAAATAGTGACCGCAATTTTGTCTACTTCAGGATACTAATGGAAAAGGATGAGTGCTGCCGAAGGGGAGGGTGCTAAATTGGGGGAAGGCTAGCTACAGCTGGATTAGGCAGGAACTTGTAGCCGCCGATTGGGAGAGGTTGTTTGAGGGTAAGTCCATGTCCGGCATGTGGGAGTCTTTTAAGGGACAACTGATAAGGTTGCAGGACAGACGTGCCTGTAAAGAGGAAGGATAGGAAAGGTAGGGTTAGAGAGCCATGGATAACTAGGGATATTGAGGACTTGATCAGGAAGAAAAGAGAGGCGTATGTTAGGTCCAAGCAACTAGGAACGGAGAGCTTTGGAGGAATACAAAGTACGAGGGAACGCAAACGGGGAGTTAGAAGGGCAAAAAGGGGGCTCGAAATGGTCTTGGCAGACATGATTAAGGAAAATCCAAAGACATTTTACTCATTTGTTAGGAACAAAAGGTGGTTAGAGAAAAAAATCTGTCCTCTTAGGGACAGAGGAGGGGAACTATGCTTAGAGCCCGAGGGAATGGGGGACATCCTGAATGAACACTTTGCGTCAGTATTCACGAAGGAGAAGGACTTGTTGTCTGGAAGTGTCTTGGAGGGAGTTGTCGACCCGTTGGAGAAAATATCCATTACGAGGGAGGAAGTTAAAACTGATAAATCTCCGGGGCCTGATGGCATTTATCCTAGGCTGCTTAGGGAGATGAGAGATGAAATTGCTGGGCCTCTGATTCAAATCTTTGTCTCTTCTTTGGACACAAGTGAGGTCCCAGAGGACTGAAGGATAGCGAATGTGGTACTGTTGTTTAAAAAGGGTAGTAGGGATAGCCCGGGTAATTACAGGCCAGCGAGCTTGACGTCAGTGGTAGGGAAGTTGTTGGAGAGGATTCATAGAGATAGGATGTATACGCATTTAGAACATGGCAATCTGATTAGTGACAGGCAACATGGCTTTGTAAAGGGGAGATCGTGCCTTTTGAATCTAGTAGAATTTTTTGAGGAGGTGACAAAAACGGTTGACGAAGGTTGAGCCGTGGATGTCGTCTATATGGATTTCAGTAAGGCATTTGACAAAGTCCCTCACGGTAGGCTGGTGAAAAAGGTTAATGCTCGTGGGATACAAGGACAGGTGGCTAGATGGATTGAGAACTGGCTTGGTGACAGGAGACAGAGGGAAGTAGTGGAAGGGTCTTTTTCTACCTGGAGGTCTGTGACTAGTGGTGTGCTGCAGGACTCAGTACTGGAACCTTTGCTATTTGTAATATACATAAATGATTTGGAAGAGGGAGTAACTGGTGTGATCAGCAAGTTTGCAGATGACATGAAGATGGCTGGACTTGCTGATAGTGAAGAGCAGTGTCAGACAATACAGCAGGATATAGATAGGCTGGTAAATTGGGCAGAGAAATGGCAGATGGAATTTAATGCAGATAAATGTGAGGTGATGCATTTTGGAAGAAATAATGTAGGAGGGAGTTATACGATAAATGGTAGGACTATTAAGAGTATAGAAACACCTAGGTGTGCAAGTACACAAGTCCTTGAAGGTGGCAGTACAGGTGGAGAAGGTGGCAAAGAAGGCTTATAGTATGCTTGCCTTTATAGGAAGGGGTATAGAGTATAAAAGCTGGTGTCTAATGTTGCAGTTGTATAGAAGGTTGGTTAGACCGCATTTGGAGTACTGCGTCCAGTTCTGGTCGCCGGAAGGACGTGGAGACCCTAAAGAGAGTGCAGAGGAGGTTTACCAGGATGCTGCCTGGTATGGAAGGACTTAGCTATGAGGAGAGATTGGACAAATTGGGGCTGTTCTCCCTAGAAAGATGGAAAATGAGAGGAGATCTAATAGAGGTGTATAACATTATGAAGGGTATAGATAGAGTGAACAGTGGGAAGCTTTTTCCCAGGTTGGATACGAAAATCACGAAGGGCCATAGGCTTAGGGTGACGGGGGCGAGGTATAATTCAGATGTTAGAGGGAGGTTTTTCACGCAGGGCCTTGTGGGAGCCTGGAATGCACTGCCAAGTAGGGTGGTGGAGGCAGGCACGCTAGAGTTGTTTAAGGCTTACCTAGATAGGCACATGAGCAGACTAGAGATGGAGGGATATAAAAGATTGTTCTAAATAAGGATTAAGAGCCTCAGGACGTTCCTGGGAATCAACAGGTTCCTATGGGCTGTCCCACATATTTTATGGCTCACCTGTCTTACGTTTGAGTTTCCGGGGATCTTCCGTGAATGTCTGTATAAGCTGTGTATGTTTATTCATGTCTTTTTTTTACATCCACAGGTGATTCGGTCCGTCTTGTTGTCAAACAAGGGGCATACACGCAGTGGGTCGTGTGAGGGCTGCTCTTGGATGTTGCTTTGAGAATTGCCTAGTTCTTCAAGTCATTAGTGTACGCTTAAACTGCACCAGCTGACAGGCAACATGACAGCTCAGTGACTATCACTGTTTGCTGTGCAGATACATGGATTTGGGCCGGTGTCTGTGGGAGTTTGCACATTCTCCCCGTGCTTGCGTGGGTTTTCTCCGGGTGCTCCGGTTTCCTCCCACACCCCAAAATCATGCCCTTAAGCTGACTGATATTAACAAATTGTCCCTAAATTAGGCGTCCCTCAATCTGGTTATAATTCTCTAAATTTGCACACCTTTATTGTGGAGTCCAATAAGTGTAGACAAAGGTCATATGTAGAAGAGGGCACTCACTGAATGTTAAAGTGGTGGCGTGGGCTTGTAGGGCCGAAGGGCCTGTTTCCTGTACTGTGTTGTTCTTTGTTCTTTAACCCAATAACCAGTGGAATTAGATATGGCAGTGAAGGAAATTCTGAGAGAGGTTGAAGAGCTGAAGGAGAGTGCACAGCCTAGGCAGGGAGTGGATAGTAAGTTAGTGCCCAACCTTTTCAGATTTCACCTGTGTGGGTAAGGTTTACTCAGGTAGAACAGGAGGAGTAGGTAAAGAAGTTAAAATATCAGGAGATATGGGAGCTAGTCTGTCTCAGAGAGTGGCAATCTGTGGAATAAATGGAGAGAGGTGTAGTGTAAGATAAAGTTAGAAAGTTTAATCAAGTCTGGGGAACTGATTGTGGGAGTGATGGAAAACCTTTATTTCAGGAATATAGTTTATCCTTGGAAATGATATAGCTGCATCACAGGTGTGAGTGAGGCCCACTGTCGTGGGAAAGCCAAAAGAAAACTAGGGGACTGAGAAGTTAAAAGAAAAATACCCTGGAATTTTTCCACACTGTGTGATGACAAGATCCTACAGCCATAAATTAAAACAGGAAGGGAGAACAAAAAGAAAAAGATGAAGGCGTTGACGTCCAGTTAGTTGACACTGCTGATGAGATGGTAAAGGGAAAGCCTAAGCAGGTAGAGGATCAGGGCAGAGGTGATTAGTTCTGAAAGATTAATGGAGTTATAACAAAAAGATGAGATGATAAAGGATTTATATCATAAAGCCTATATGGAAGAGGAATCATAGTCTATTCCAGAATGCTATCAAGTTAAGGATAAAATCTTAAGTGGAAATGGAGATCTTGGTAAGTTACTGCAGATGAGAAATAGATGGAAGTTCAACAGATTGTGTTGCCAGAAGAATACAGACAGGCAGTATTACTGGTAGCACACAAATTAACTGTAGGAGGACATCTAGGAGTAAGAAGACTCAGGTTAAGATACAGACTCGTTTTTATTGACCTGGATTACATAAAAATGTGGTTGAATTTTGCTGTACCTGTCATACATGTTGGATGGTAGAAAAGCCCCAGGCAGTGATAAAACCAGCGCCATTGATGCCAATTCCCACATTTGAAGAATCTTTTACATGGGTTATAATTGATTGTATAGGTCCCCTCCCTAAAACCAAAAATGGGAACCAGTGTGTGCTAACCATAATGGATGTGTCCACCAGGTTTTCAGAGGCAATTCCTTTATGGATTGTCAAGGCAAAAAAGGTTGTGAAGAAGTTGGTTTCTTTCTTAAGCATAGATAAGGGTCATGGGTGGAGGGGGGACTGGTAATGTTAAAATGGCGGCGCGGGCTCGTTGGGCCGAAGGGCCTGTTTCCCGGGCTGTTTTTGTTCTTTGTTCTTTATGGATTACTCAGGGAGATTCAGTCAGACCAAGGGTCCAATTTTACTGCCAAATTATTTAAGGAGGTCATGAATGGTTTAGGTATCAGGCACTTTACATCAAATGTGTACCATCCTGAATCTGAGGGAACATTGGAAAGGTGGCATTAGACCCTAAGGACCATGAAGAGGGTTTATTGCCTGGATTATCCAAATGACTGGATAAAGATATCCGATTTATATTATTTGCTATTACAGACTCTCCAAATGAATCAATTCAGTTTACTCCATTTGAATTGATATTCAGACACAAAGGGGGACTATAAAATTAATTAAGGAAAAGTTGGGAGGTCCGAAGTCAGAGATCTCACAGTTGGATTATGTATCTGAGGTGAGAGAAAGATTAAATAGAGTAGATGAATTGGCTAGACAACATTTGAAGGTGGCACAATGCCTGATGAAACAAGTAGTAGGTAAGAAATCTAAAATTCATACGTTTGCTCGTGGGGTTAAAGTATTGGTGCTGTTACCAGTGGTAGGCGATCGCTTCAGAGCAAGGTTTAGTGGTCCCTATCAGATTGAGAAGAAGTTAAGTCAGGTGAATTATCTGGTAAAGATGCCAGATAGGGAAACAATGTATAGAGTATGTCATGTTAGCATGACAGGGAAAGGGAACCAGAGGAACAGATATTACTGCCACTCTAAGTGAGGAATCAAATCCAGATGATTTGGATTTTGATGTGCCTCTGCACAGGAGGTTTACCAGGATGTTGCCTGGTATGGAAAGACTGGGGTATGAGGAAAGATTGAAGAAATTGGGGCTCTTTTCCCTTGAAAGACGCCGACTGAGCTATTTCCTATAATAGAGACACGTAGAACAAGGGGCCATGGACTTAAGGTGAGGGGGGAGCGGTACAACACAGATATTAGAGGGAGGTTTTTCACACAGAGGGTAGTGGGGGTATGGAATGCTCTGCCAAGTAAGGTGGTGGAGGCAAACACACTAGAGTCATTTAAGAGTAACTTAGACAGGCACATGACTGAGTTGGAGATGGGTGGATATAGGAGAACCTTTTAAATAAGGCTCATTAGCATTGGGGCATCCCTGGTAATGTAAATGGGTATAGTACGATAATAATTTTTTTTCTCTCTTTCATTCACAGGTTTTAAGTCGGTCCACCTCGTGTCCAACGAGGGGCATACAGACGATGGGTCGTACTGGGGCTGCTCTTGGTTGTTCGAGATTGGCCTAGTGCTTCATGTCGTTAGTGTGTGCCTAAACTGGACAAGATACTGGGCAAGACGACAGCTCAGTGACTATTGCTGATTGCTGTGCAGACACATGGATTTGGGCCGGTGTCTGTGGGAGTTTGCGCATTCTCCCCGTGCTTGCGTGGGTTTTCTCCGGGTGCTCCGGTTTCCTCCCACACCCCAAAGGTGTGCTGTTAGGCTGATTGGCAGGAATAAATTGTCCCTAAATCAGTTTCCCTCAATCTGGATGGCCATAAAACATTAGATAGGGGTCATGAGTAGAGAGGGGGACTGGTGGTGTTGAGATGGCGGCGTGGGCTTGTTGGGCTGAAGGGCCTGTTTCCCGGGCTGATTTTGTTCTTTGTTCTTTGAAGAAGTCCTTAAGGAATGGAATAGGGTATTTGTCCCAGGAACAGAGAACTGTTATAGTACTATGAGGACCTATGTAGAAATAGAATGGGGAGGACTAATGCCATAGTACATGAGGTTGATGTAGGGAATGCTGTTTCGATAAAACAACTCCTATTGGCTTAATCCTTTCAAAGCAATGCAGGTTCAGAAGGAAGTGCAAGCGATGCTATAAGAAGACATCACAGAGCTGAGTCAAAGTGAGTGGAGTTTGTTGATCATGTTGGTTCCCAAACTGATGGTACTCAACGATTCTGCATAGATTATCAGAAGGTCAATGGTGTGACTAAATCTGACTCATACCCAATTCTAAGGCTGGAGGATTGTATGGAAAAAGTAGGACAAGCCATCACAAAGTTGGATTTACTTTGTGGTTACTGGCAAGTACCTTTGTCAGAGATAGCAAAAGAAGTTTCTGCTTTTGTAACCCCAAATGGGCTATATTAATTTAAAGTAATGCTCTTTGGGATGAAAAATGCAGCAGCCACTTTTCAAAGGCTTATGAAAGAGTTATTGCAGGATTCGCTAATTGTTCTGTCTATATCGATGTCTTAATGATCTTTAGCCATTTGTGGAAAGATCACATGGACCATTTGGCAGAGCTCTTTGAGAGACTATGGAAGGCAAAGTTGGTCATAAACTTGGCCAAAATAGAATTTGCGAAGGTGGAAGTGACATTTTTAGGGTACAACATTCGATACGGATGGACGACACCGAGAAACTTGAAGATGAAGGCCATTGAGGAATTTACAAGACCATCCTCGAAGAAGGAAGTGCTATGCTTTTTAGAATCGAGTGGATTCTACAGGAAATTTCTACTAAACTTCACTAGTTTAGTGGTACTGTTGACAAATTTGTTAAAAAACATGAAATTTCAGTGGACCTAAGAATGCCAGGAGGCATTTGAGAATTTAAAAGCAGTGTTAAACGCCCCATCCGTTTTAGTCATGCCAAATTTTTTGAAACCCTTCGAAGTCAGCATCAACACCAGCAATGTAGGTGTTGGAGCTGTATTGTTGAAGGAGGATGACTGTGGAACTGAAAGGCCAATTGGTTATTTTTCAAAAATTTCAATATCTACCAGAAAAAATATTCAACAATTGAATAAGATTTATTGAGTTTGGTAATGGCCTTACAACATTTTAATATTTATGTTGCAAACAATGCATCAGGGACGATTGTATCGATCACAATCCTTTGACATTTCTAGAAAGATTTAAGGACAAGAACACCAGATTATTTTGTTGGAGTCTTGTGTTACAAGCATTTAATTTACAGATTATACATGCTGCGGATTGTGAAAATATTATTGTGGATGCTTTATCATGAAATGTTTATATGAGATAGAAATGGTAGTCTTCAATATTATATATAAATAAAATTAGTATAAAATGTGAAACTCTAGATTATTGAACTATGGATCTAGTAACATAATGAAGTTTAGGGTTTAAAAGAAAACCATCTTTTCATGATGATGGTTCATTTGTTTCTTAAGAGGGGAGGTGTTGCAAACTTAAGTAGAGTAATTGTAGATTGATGTTTGTAAAATTGTAAAATGCTAGGGAAAATGCACTGCATGGTCCCTTTAAAAGATGTGCTTTTTCTGTGCTTAGAAAGTTAAAAAAAACAAGTGCATATAGAGTGTCAAAAATGAAACATTTGTAT
Organism: Carcharhinus amblyrhynchos; assembly: GCF_965287045.1. Lineage (NCBI taxonomy): Eukaryota > Metazoa > Chordata > Chondrichthyes > Carcharhiniformes > Carcharhinidae > Carcharhinus > Carcharhinus amblyrhynchos. Next base: position 30,599,280 of record NC_137335.1, on the reverse strand, counting down.
TGAAAGGCCAAACAGAGGTATTACCAAGGCAACAGGATTTTAGACTTTTGATTTTTTTTAAATTCAGCCAATCAATTTGAATTAGGCACTTAGATACCAAGAATCTATTAAATTTAAATCTGATGGCTTTGGCAACCTAGGACTAATACCTATTGTGACAGATATTGAAATATCATCACAAGTATAAAAAGAGGAGGGCAGGGCCAGAAAGCAACCACCATAATAAGTTTTTAGTTCAATTCTCAACTCTAGAGAGAGAGAACTGCTGATTCTCGTAGCCTCATTTATGTCTTGAGAGAAAGCACCATCACAATAGTGAAGGTGCCAAAGTGGACAGAAGTTCCAGAGAGAAGAATCAACGGAGAAGGCCAAGAATATTCCAGAAGACATCAAACCTGGTAATAATTGTGACAGACTAGATTTTATTTAGTGGGAATTGTATTTATCTGAACAGCATTCCATTAGAATCATGTTTTATTTGGTTTGTTAATAGTTAACTTGTTCACCGTTAAATAAATAAATTGTTACTCATTGACTTTAGAGAGTGTGTCAAGGAGTTATTTTGATTTAACCACTAAAAATTACTGAAGAGCAGATTATACCACTTCACACTTTTTACATAATATGGTGCGAGGTACTCCTATAACCACTATAATCTTGAGTGGTTAGGTGTTTGTTCTCAGAGGGTGGATCCACCTTGGCTTCATAACAAGAAGATGAAGTCACATAGGATCTGCGTTGAACTAGTAAGATGAATACAGAACTGGTTTGGTCATAGAAGACAGAGATAGTGATGAAAGGGTGTTTTTCTGGCTGGAGACCTGCGATTAATGGTGTTCTGCAGGGATCAGTGCTGGGACTCCTAGTTTTGTAATATATATAAAAACGAGTTGGAGGAGAATGTAAGTGGTCTGATTTGTAAGTTTGAGGATCACACAAAGACAGGGGGAGCTTAGGATAGTGAGGAGGCTTGCCATGTATACAGCAGGATATTGATAGGCAAGTGACTTGGGCGGAGAAATGTAGGTGAGTCAACCTGATGAAGGAGCAGCGCTCCGAAAGCTCATGATTCCAAATAAACCTGTTGGACTTTAACCTGGCGTTGTGAGACTTCTTACTGTATAGAACTTTAGTTAGGCCACGTTTGAAGGCTTTGGAGAGGATACAGGCAAGTGTTGTCAAGATGATGCCTGGTTTGGGGGAGGGTATTATCTATGAGGACAGTTTGGACAAGCTTGTTTTCTTTTCACTTGAATGTCAACAGCTGATAGAAGTTTATAAAATTATACAATTGGAAACTCTGGAAAGAAATTGAACATACCATTTCACAATAGAAGGTGGGATTGGATGCCTGACAGAGGAACTAATGCCAGTCAAGAAGAAAGGGGACAAGGATAAAGTGATCCTTTTGGATAGCTCTGATATTGAGACAGTGTGCAAAGGGACAAGTTTTCTTTGACAAAGTCTGTGAGCAGTTCAACTTTTTTGAAAAGAATTGCTTTGTTTTGATATTTTGGGACTCTGAAAATTGTAAGAACTGTTTGGACTCAGTGCGGCAACTAAAAATTAAATCCAAAGTGATTTGTGTCAGTTCGCATTCAACATAAAATGTTATCCTCCGATCCTGTCCAGCTTTCTGAGAACATTATCAGGACTAATTCATAATCATGACAACGAAATCGAGCTCAGACTCAGAATCAAAGTAAGATCAAAAACAGGAGAAGGCCTCTGAAAAGAAAGAGGATGCAGTTGTACAAACAACAGTGTGTTGAGAAAAGTAGGAAGAACAAATGTGATTGCCAAAGCTTTATCATGACTTTGCTGAAAGAAAAAGGAATGTTCAATGTTGGAAGAGAAAGACTGAACTGGATAAAACCACTGTTACGTTTGCATGCCCATATTTAATAAAATGCATTTATATTAGACGCATATGTGTGAAACTAGGGTTTTGAAAAATGAAGCCATCTTTTCACACTGTTGATTCACTTTTTCAGGGGGAGATGTGATGATACTGTGCCTTTGAGAAATGTATTTATATTATGTTTCTCATGAAGAATATGTTTAAAAGTCAGCTCTGTTTATACAATACTGAATTACTTGCACTAGGCAGCTCACATGCTGAGAATGTATGTTAATAATTGATCTTGGCTGATGGGGGGTTGTGTTAATCAGTGTAAATGCATTTTTGTTTATTTTGGTTTTTCACTGGGGTTTCAAAGTAGGGTTTTGATTAGGTTGATTGACAGAGGCGCAGTCATGTGAATGGGCAGAGCAAGCTTGCAAGTAAAAGTCAAGTAAGAAGTCTCACAACACCAGGTTAAAATCCAACAGGTTTATTTTTTATATCGTATGCTTCTCTTCTATTGTGGTGGGGAATTTTTTTTATAAATAGGTAACTTGTCATACTACAGCAGAAGACACAATAGTGATGCCAATCACTCTGGGAAGCCATCTGAACCATCATCTTTGCTTGCTTCCAACAGGTTTATTTGGTAGCTCAAACTTCCAGAGCGCTGCTCCTTCATCAGGTGAGTGAAGAGTTGGGTTCACAACAGGGTAAATATAGGCACAGGCTCAATTTACAAGATAATGGCTGGAATGTGAGTCTTAACAGGTCATCAAGTCTTTACAGCTGCAGGCAATGCTAATGGAGAGAGGGTTAAGTGCAGATTAAAGAACCTGCGCTTCTTTAACCTTTAAAATCTTTCACCTATGCTACCCTAACAGGTGGGAAGAATAGAAAAGCAAAATCTTATTTAAATACAGAGAGACTGAAGAATGCTGTGCTCCACAGGGTTCTAAGTGTCTTTGTACACAACTCACAAAAGGTAAGCATGCAGGTACAACAAGTAATTAGGAAGTCAAATGCAATACAAAAGTAGACTTGATACAACTTGTACAAGGCACGAATGAGACCACATCTATGTTATCACATGCAGTTTTGGTCTCCTTACTAAAAGCAGCATTGGAGGCAGTTCAGAGAAGGGTCTCAAGGTTGATTCCCAGAATGCAAGGGTTGACTTATGAGGACAAGTTAAGCAAGTTGGTTTTGGTTAGGAGAAGGAGAGATGGGCTTATTGAAATAAATACATTTCTGAGGGGACCTAATGGGGTAGATGCTGAGATGATGTCTCTCCTCGTGGAGAAATCTAGAATTCAGGAACATTGTTTCAAAATAAGGTGACTCATTTAAGACAGAAATAAAGAGGAATTTCCACTTGAGAGTCAGTAATCTTTGGAATTCTTTACCCCACAGAGGAGTGGAGGCTGAGTGATTGAATGCATTCAAGACTGGGCTAAACAGATCTTTGATATATAAGAAAATCAAGAGTTATGAGGGCCATGTAGGAAGTGGAATTAAGGCCACAATTGGTTCATCCATGATATTATTGAATGGCAAAGCAGGCTTGAGGGGCCAAGTGGCCTATCTTTGCTCTTATGTCTTATTGACTATCCTCCTAACTTGGAGTCATCTGCAAATTCAGAAATGGTGTTTTGGATTTCAAAGTCCAAATCATTAGGTAAATATGAACTGTAAGCTATCCCAACAATAATTCTTGAGGACCATCACCTTCTGCTACACAAAATAATTAATCTTTATTCCTACTCTCTGCTTTTTGCCTTGAATCCAGCTAGCTGGGTTCAACTTTTAAAACTCCCTCACTCACTAAATTCCCCACTTATATAAGCACCCTGTATGTGGTGACGACTGAAGACATTGGTTTTGGTTTTCCTAATATTTTAATTGGACAAAGTTTCTATTGCCCAATACTGGATGTTGGACAACCAGTTAAGCCATCTAGATAGTGAAGGAGTCAAGAACAGTGGTGATGGTGACATAAATCTGTTTCTTGTTACCACAGGTGTAAAATCTGATGCTGTTTTCAGATCATGTTCACAAGTGTAGATGAGATTAGGAGGGGGCCAGGGTGTGAAAAGACAGGCCATTGTAGGTGATTTTCTGGCTATTTATGAACTGAATCAGGTGAGACAATGGTGGCGAGGCGTTAAGGAAGGATGATATGGTCAACCATATCAAAAGTTACAGAGAGGTCAAGAAGACATAGCACACCATAGTCACGAATGCTTAGGATATTGTTTCTAACTTTGACATGAGCCCTTTTGGTACTAAGGTATGATGGAAACCTGATTGGGGGAGTCAAAGATAGAGTTCCTGAAAAGATGGGCCTGGATTTTGAAGGTTGCAACCTGTTCAAAGGCTTTGGAGTGGAAAGGGTAGTTGGGGATGGGATAGTAGTTTGCAAAGATTGATTGGTCAAGGGTTTATCTTTTGAGAAGAGGGGCGAATGAAAAAGGGGATAGGACCAGGGGAGAGAAAAAAAATCATTAACGTTTCATGACCATCAGATGTCCTAAAAGAGCACTTCATAGTCAATTAAGTACTTTTAAAGCACAGTCATTGTTGTAATGTAGGAAACACTGTAGCTAATGGTGATAATTAGCTAGTTATGATAATCTACTTTGCTGTAATGTAGTTGAAAAGGACATATTGATCAGGACACTGAGATAACTCTCTTCTTTGAAATGGGAACTTTTAAAGACAATGCAGAAGGGCTTTGATTTATCATTTCATCTGAAGTACAGCAATCAAATCTCAGCGTATATCAAGACAGCAGGAGATGAGTCTCAGTGACAAGGTAAGCTCAGAGAGTGCATAATGCGAGACAGGAGGAAAACTACAGATGGAAGTTTGAGGCTAAGGAATGTAGAACTGACAAGCATTTCATCTCAATGGGCTGGGGAAGTGAGGGAAGCACTGAGATAGCTCATTGTTGATGACAAAGAAGTCCATGATTTCCTGGCGCTTATTGGAGGGTAGAGGAAGTAGGACAGAAGGGTTTGAGAAAAAAATTTGCATCGGAGAAAATAAGCTAATTTCAAAGAATTCAAGCTCTAGGTATTACCTAGAAACCACAGAATCCCTAAAGTACAGAAGGCTATTTGGCCCATCAAGTCCTCACTGACTCTCTGACAGAGCATCTTACCCATGCCCACCCCCCCCCATTATCCCCATAACTCCATGCATTTACCCCACTAATGCCCTAACTCACACATCTTGGGACACCAAGGGGCAATTTAACATGGCCAACGCGCCTAAGCTGCACATCTTTGGACTGTGGGAGGAACCAGAGCACCTAGAGACACGGGACAATGTGCAAACTTCACACAGTCACTCAAGGTTGGAATTCAACCGAATCACTGGTGCTGTGAGGCAGCAGTGCTAACCGAAGTGTCACCATGCCACCCATTTGATATGCCTGTCAGGAAAAATTTGTTCTGAAGAATATTCCATCATGAATATGTAACATCTATTCTGTTGTATATAGCGTTTGAAGATCAAACAAGGCCACAAAGTTGGAAAAATTGAGGAATTTGAGTGGTTGGTTTATTTTGCTTTTAATTGGCAGCAAAGCATTTTCCACTTGCCTGATAACAATCATATATTTAAGTTAACAGTGGTTTCTTCAATTAAATTTTATTGAGAGCTAAATAATTTATAAATTGGTTGAAAATTAGTTTGAAAAACTTATGATTAAAAAAACAGAAACCCACTTCTGCATCATTAGTCTTTTTCATTATAAGTCTCTTTGGTTTGGAGGTCTGGTAATAAATTTTTGAGTTGAATTCGTATGCAGTTAACAAAGAATAAATGTTTATTACAGCATGCAACTTATCATAATTTAATCACTAAAATAATTTGTGCACTAAGCACCATACTATAATTAGTCATAGCCATTTGACTCTTGTAAAGCAATTCGATCTAGTCTCATTCCCTGCTCTGTGCCTATAGACTCACACCCTTTATTTCACTTAAGTGTCGATGCACTTTCCTTTTGAAATCATTGAACAGCTTTCACCGCTCACATAGTTCCAGATCTTCCTCATATCTCCCCTATATCTCTTGCCTATTACCTTATATCTGTGTCTCCTATTCATTATACTATCAACTAACAGCAATTGTTTTTCTTTGCCTCACCTAAACCTGTAACATGTTGAATTTCTAAGGACAGTAAATGAGCATTGAACCAAGAAGTTATAAATTTACTGAGCTATTTTAAGAATAAATTTGCTAAGTGTAAAGAAAAGCTTTTATATCATTCCTCCTCCATATGCTATTAGTGGGTGGAGCTCAGGAATAGGAAGGGCAAGGTGGCTAGCACTGCTGCCTCAGTACCAGGGCCCTGGGTTCGATTCCCCGCTTGGGTCACTGTCTGCATGGAGTTTACACATTCTTCCCATGTCTGCGTGAATTTCCTCTGAGTGCTCCGGTTTCCTCCCATAGTCCAAAGATCTGTGGATTAGGTTGACTGGCCATGGTAAATTGCCCCTTAGTGTCAGCAGGGTAAATACATGGAGTTACAGGGATAGGGTCTGGGTGGAATTGTGTTTGGTGCGGACTTGATAGGTCAAATGGCCTCCATTTGCACTGAAGGAATTCCATAATTTGATGAAATCACAATGTTGGGAGTGTACTACAGACCTCCCAACAATCCACTGGAAACAGAGGAGCAGATGTGTAATCAGATACTGGAAAGGTGTGAAAAAAAGCAAGTTAGGTGTGGTGGGTAACTTTAACTTCTCCAATATTGATTTGGGGCTCCCTTGCCAAGGACTCGGATGGAGAACAATTGATTACATGTGTCCTGGAGGGCTTTTTGATACAGTATGTTGACAATCCAATCAGGGAGGGGACTATACTAGACTTGGTATTGGAGAATGAACTGGGCCAGGTGATCAGTGTTTCAGTGGGGGAGTATTTTGGGCTTAAAATCATAGAATCTACGGCATGGAGACAGGTCCTTCGGCCTGAACTGGTCCATGCCGACCAAAATGCCCATCTAGACTAACCCCATATGCCTGTATTTGGCCCATATCCCTCTAAACCTTTTCTGTCCATATCTGTCATTAATGTTGTAATGTCCCTCCCTCAACCACTTCCTCCAGCAGTTCATTCCCATGCATACCACCCTCTATGTAAAAAAACAAAAGTTGCTCCTCAGGTTCCCATTAATTTTTTCCCCATTTAAACCTATGCCCTCCAGCTCTCCATTCCCCAACCTTGGGAAAAAGACTACGTGCCTATTCATGCCTCTCATTATCTTATACACCTCTGTAAGATTACCTCTCAGTCTCTGACACTCCAAAGAAAAGAGTCCTAGCCTGTCTAATCTCTCCCTATAACTCAGTCCCTTGAATCCTGGCAACATCCTTGTAAATTTCTTCTGCATTCTCTCCAGTTTAACAACATTCTTCCTATAGCAAGGCAACCAAAACTGAACACAATACTTTCGTTGCAGTTATACAGGACACCAATGTCCTGTAGAACTGCAACAAAACTTCCCAACTTCTTTACTCAATGCCTGACTGAAGGTCAGGATGCCAAAAGCCTTCTTCACTGCCCTATCAACTCCAGTGACTCCACCTTTGGAGAATTATACACCTGAACTCCAAGATCTCTCTGTTCCACGATACTCCCTAAGGGCCTACCATTCACCGTGAAAGTCCTACCTTGATTTGATTCTCCTACAATTTTTGATAACCTTCTTCACTGTCTACAATACCACCTATTTTAGTGTCACCTGCAAACTTACTAATTATGCCTTGTATATTCTCATCCAAATCATTGATATAGATAAAAAGCAACAATGGATCCAGCATCGATTCCTGAGGCACACCACTACTCAGTCCAACAAACACCCTTCCACCATAACCCTCTGCTTCTACCATCAAGTCAATCGTATATCCAATTTGCCAGCTCTCTCTGGATTACATGTGATCTAGCCTTCATCAGCAGCCTACCATGCGGAACTTTATCAAAGGCACTAATGAAGTCCATACAGACTATGTCTACCGCTCTGCCCCCGACAACCTTCCTGGTCACTTCATCAAAGAACTCTAACAAACTTGTAATGCATGATTTCCCACGCACAAAACCATGCTGATGACTCCTAATCAAACCCTGTCTTTCCAAACGTTTGTACACATTATCCCTCAGAATCCTCTCTAGTAACTTACCCACCATAGATGTTAGGCTTCCGGTCTATAATTCCCAGGTTTTTCTTTGCAGCCCTTCTTAAATATAGGCACAACATTTGCTACCCCCCAGTGTTCTGGTACCTCATTGTGGCTAACAATGATGCAAATATCTCAGCCAGGGTTCTTGCAATTTCCTCTTGAGCCTCACACAGTGTTCTTTTAAGTACCTGGTCAGGGCAACGAGATTTATCCGCCTTCACACATTTTAACATGTCCACCTCCGCTATTGTAATGTGAACTGTCCCCAATATATCGGTTATATATAAATATAAAAGGTATATATATACCTTTCCCAGGTTCTCAAGCCTTCATGTCTTTCTGCATGATAAATACAGAGGAGAAATATTTATTGAGAACCTTGACCATCCCCTGCAGTTCCACACATGTCCACTTTGATTCTTAGGGGGCCCTATTTGCTGTGAAGTTGAGTAGAGTAATTGTAGATTGAGGAGTAGAATATTAGAATTTGGTGTTCGTAAAATTATAAAAAAAATTGTAAAATGCTAATAGAAGAAAGCATTGCATGGTTCTGTTAAAAAGATGTCTTTTAAAAAAAAATGCAGGTGCATATAGGGTCCCAGAATGAAACACTGGAAGGGCCAGGCAACGGTGTTGCCAAGACAACAAACAGGCTTTTAATTTTTTTAAAAATTCAGCCAATCAGTTCAAATCAGGCACTTGGATACCAGCAACCCACCCATTAGATTTGAATTTGATGGATTTAGCAACCGGGGATCAATCATATTATGGGGATATTGATATGTCATCATAGATATAAAGGAAGGAGGCAGTAAGACAATAAACAGAGAAAACAGAAGTTCTAGACTGAAGAATTAACAGAGAAAGCTGAGAATATTCTGGAAGACACAGAACCTGGTTATAATTTAGACAGTGACTGGAATTCTTTTTTTTAATGAGTGGGAATTGTATTTATCTGAACAGCATTCCATTAGAATTGTTTTATTTGGTTTGTTAATAGTTTAGTTAACTTGTTTGCTGTTAGTTAGATAAATAAATTGTTAGTTGTTGACTTTAGAGAGTGTGTCAGGTAGTTGTTTTGATTTGACCACTAAAAGTTGTGAAGTGCAGACTTCACACTCATTTTTACAGATTATGAAGTGAGGTGCTCCTCTTGAAATGGTTAGGTGTGAGTTCTCAGAGGCATCCACCTCCGCTTCATAACGTAGTCTCTCTCTAGTTATTCTTTTTCCTTTAATATACTTAAAGAATCCCTTTGGATTCACCTTAATGCTCTCAGCCAAAGCTATGTCATGCCCCCTTTTAGCTATAATTCACCCTTAATTCCATAAGATTTCAGGTAGATGTGGATAAGGACAAGAGTGGCGATAGAGTGAGGGGTACTTGATTGGGCGAGGGCCAAATACATCCAAATTGGACAGGAACTGGGGAATGTGGATTGGGAGCAGTTATTTGAGGGCAAATCCATGTCTGGCACGTGACAGACTTTTTAAAGGCCAGTTGATTGAAGTGCAGGATAGGTACATCCCCACAAAAATGAAGGACAGAAATAGCAGTATTCGGGAACCATGGACGACAAGGTAAATTGTAACCTTTGTCAAAAGGAAACTTAGGTCTAGGCAACTAAAAACTGACAATGACCGAGGAGTATAAAGCAGGAAGGAACTTAAATGTGGAATTAGGAGGACTAAAAACGATCAAATAGGGTCAAGGTTTTTAGGCCACTCGAGGACAATGGAGGGAAGTTATGCATGGAACTACAGGAAGTGGGTGAGATTTTTAATGACTATCTACAGGCATTTAGAGAGGCAACGATTGATTAGGGACAGTCAGCATGGCATTGGGTGGAAAATCATTTCTCACAAATGTGAGTTTTTTGAAGGGGTAACCAAGATGGTAGGTGAGGGCAGTCAATATTGTCCACATAGACTTTAGCAAGGCCTTCGGCAAGGTACCACATGGTAGGTTGTTGCATAGGATTAGTCTTATAGAGGGTGATCTTATAGAGGTCTATAAAATAATGAGGGGCATAGATAAGGTGGATAGTTAACATCCTTTCCCAAAGGTAGGGGAGTCTAAAACTAGACGGCTAAGGTTTAAGGGGAGAGATGCAAAAGGATCCAGAGGGCAATTTTTTCACACAGAGGATGGTGAGTGTCTGGAATGTGCTGCCAGGGGTAATGGTAGAGGGAGGAACTTTGTCTTTTAAAAAGCATTTAGACAGTTACATAAGTAGGATAGGTACAGTGGGATATTGGCCAAACGTGGGCAGTTGGGACTAGCTTAATGGTAAAACTGGGCAGCATGAACAAGTTGGGCTGAAGGGCCTGTTTCCATGCTGTAAACCTCTATGATTCTATGAGTACTTTGTATTCACCAAGAAAAAGGACATGACGGATGTTGAGGTCAGGGATGGGTGTGTGAATGCTCTCGAGAATGTCAATATATTGAAGGAGGAAGTGCTGGATATCTTAAATTGCATTAGAGTAGACAAGTCCCCAGGGCTGGATGGGATCTATCCCAGATTACTGAGGGAGGCAAGGGAAGAAATAGCTGGGGCCTCGGCAGATATCTTCACATCCTCTTTGACCACAGGTGAAGTTCCAGAGGGCTGGAAAATAGCCAATGTTGTTCCCTTGTTTAAGAAAGGAACAGATATAATCCAAGAAATTATATGCTGGTGAGCCTGACATCTGTGGTGGGGTAGCTTTTGGTGATGATACTGAGGGACAGGATGTGTGCACATCTGGAAAAAAATGGACTAGTTAGTGACAGGCAGGGACAGGTTTTGTGCGGGGAAAGACATGTCTCACTAACTTGACTTTTTTTTTTGAAGAGGTGTCAATCATAGAATCATAGAAAAGTTAATTGATGCGTGAAGGGCTGTAGATGTTGTTTATATGGACTTTAATAAGATGTTTGACAAGATCCCACATAGAACGTAGAACACAGAACACTACAGCACAAACAGGCCCTTCGGCCACAAGTTGTGCTGATCGTATCCATACCTACCAGGTCATAGAACTATCTGTGACTCCCAATCCCATTAAATCCCATGTACTCATCCAGAAGCCTTTTAAAAGACCCCAGCGAGTTCGCCTCTACCACCACTGACGGCAGCCGATTCCACTCACTCACCACCCACTGAGTGAAAAACTTACCCCTAACTTCTCCTCTGTACTTGCTTCCCAGCACCTTAAACCTGTGTCCTCTCGTAGCAACCATTTCAGCCCTGGGAAATAGCCTCCGAGAATTCACCCTATCTATACCTCTCAACATTTTATAAACCTCTATCTGGTCACCTCTCAACTTCATTTCTCCAGGGAGAAGAGACCTAGCTCCCTCAACCTATCTTCGTAGGGCATGCCTCCCAATCCAATATAGCAGACTGGTACAAAAATTTAAATCACATGGGATTCGCAGTGGGTTGGCTATATGGATACACAACTGGCTTAGTCATAGAAGACAGAGAGTAGCAGTGGAAAGATGCTTGTCAGAATGGAGATCTGCAGCTAGTGGTGTTCTGCAAGGATCAGTGCTGGGAACTCTGTTTGTAGCGCATATAAATGATCGGGAGGAAAATGTGGGTGGTCTGACTGGTAAATTTGCAGATGACGTGAAGATTAGTGGAGTTGCTGGTAGTGCCAGGGATTGTTAGATGATATAACAGGATATAGATAGATTGGAACTTGGGCAAAGAAATGGCAGATGGAGTTTAATCCGGACAATGTGAGGTGATGCATTTTGGAGGATCAAATTTAGGTGTAAATTATACTATGAATGGCAGAACCCTTAGGAATATTAACATACAGAGGGATCTGGGCCTGCAAGTCCACAGTTCCCTAAAAGTGGCAACACATAAGACACAGGAGCAGAATTACGCCACTCGGCCTATCGGGTCTGCTCCACCATTCAATCATGGCTGATACTTTCCCAATAACTCCTGATCCCCTTATTGGTTAAGAACTTATTTATCTCTGTGTTAAAGATACTCATTGACCTGGTCTCCACAGCTTTCTGTGGCAAAAAGTGGCACAGATTCACCACTCTTTAGATGAAGAAATTCCTCCTTTGTTTTAGAGGATCGATCCTTTAGCCTGAGGTTGTGCCCTCTGGTTCTAGTTTTTCCTACCATTGGAAACATCCTCGCCACATCCACTTCAACAAGGCCTCACTGTATCCCGTAAGTTTCAATAAGATCCCCCCTCATCTTTCTAAACTCCAATGAGTGCAGACCCAAAGTCCTCAATGATTACTCATACGACAAGCTCTTCATTCCAGAGATCATTCTTGTGAATCTTCTCTGGACCTTTTCCAAGACAGCACATTCTTCCTTAGATACAGGGCTCAAAATTGCTCACAATGCTCCAAATGGTGTCTGACCAGAGCCTTATTCAGCCAAAGTGTAGAGGCTTTTACACCCAACACAGGTAGCCAATCTGATTAACAAAGCATATGGCCTTCATCTTCTCGGGCATTAAGTACAAGAATTGGAATCATGTTGCAGCTTTATAAAATCCTGGTTAGGCCACATTTGGAGTACTGTGTGCAGTTTTGGTCATCACACTTCTAGAAGGACATAGAAGTTTTGGAAACAGTGCAAAGAAGGTTTACCAGGACGTTGTCTGGTCTCTTGGGAGTTGGCTATGAGAGAAGGTTGAATAAACTAGGATTGTTTTCACAGGAAATACGGTGGTTGAGGGGAGGCCTGATAGTGGTCTACAAAATTATGACAGACAGAGAGAGTGGGTAGTTAAGAAGTTTTTTCCAAGGATGCAAGTATCAATTACAAGAGGGCACAAGTTCAAGATGAGAAGAGGAAAGTTTAAGGGAGATGCGCAGGGAACGTTTTCTCGCAGAGGGTGGTGGGTGTCTGGAATGTGCTGCCAGAGGAGGCGGTGGAAGCAGGCACATTAGCAACATTTAAGAGGCACCTGGATGGGTACATGAATAGGGGGGAATAAAGGGATACAAACCAAGTAAGGGCAGGTTTTTTAAAGTTTAGTTAGAGCATCATGATCAGATGGACTTGGAGGGCTGAAGGGCCTGTTCCTGTGCTGCACTCTTCTTTGTTCTTTTTTCTCATGGAATTAACATCATAATCTTTCAGCAAATCTTTCTTGAACCTTCTTTGCTCCAAGGAGAACAATTCAGATTCTTCAATCTAACATGGCCTAAAGTCCTTCATGCCTGGAACCAGTCCTGTAAATCTCATCTGCAGCCTTTCAAGGTTTTTTCATATCCTTCCTGTATTGATCAAAACTGGATGTAAGTGCTCTGTTGTGGTCTAACCAGAGTTTTACAAAGGTTCAGAATAATGTACATGCTTTTGAAAGTAGAAACTGCAGGGGCACTGATCATAATCTTTCAGTCTTCCCTGGATTCTACTCCAAGGTGCCAGAGAACTGGAGAATTGTAAAAATTATGCACTTGTTCAAAAATGGTTGTAAAAATAAGCTCAATGACAGACCAATCAGTTTGACTTCAGTAGTGGGGTAACTTCTAGAAACAATTATTCGGGTTTATTATCTCTGTTTATGAAGTCCAAGTTCCCAACGTCTTTGCACATGAAGCCCACTGCAGATAAAATTATTCAATTTTAAATTTTCATGTTTTAATGTAAAATCTATTCATACCTGTTTTACCATCAGTTTTGGGGTCCATTATGACAAATTCTGGTCGAAGCTTGCTTATTCGCCTTCCTTTTAAAATTGGCACTAGTCCACCTAAGTATTCCAGGTACAGAGTGTAGCATGGTCCCCCAACCTCTGGATCATCTTCTGTACGTTTCATAGTGCAATGCAGTCTTTCGTTTCCTGCTGTCGGGTAACTGACAAAATCCCGCATATTATTTGGGTCTGGAATGGGAGGCTAAACAAAGATACAAGCACTGATTACTTAAATAATCAAATTAATTAATAAATGTCATATTTGTATGACAGAAATAAACTTTTTATATAACAAAGCCAAACATAACTGATAAATTTCATCTCGCAGCTCAATGTTATATCCAACATTTTCCTAGGTTGTATCTGTAAAGCGTTCCACCCTATTATCCAAGGAAGCTGATGGTGAAAGGTAATGGTGATAGAGGAGAAAATGGTTGTCACCAGAAGGAGGAGATACTGGATAAAAGGTTGGTACTGAAAGTTGACAAGGCACAGAGACTGAATAAGATGCAACAAAGGGTATTGAAGAAAGAATGAGTGGAAATTGCAGGGGCGCAGGTCATAATCATTCAGGGGAGGTGCCAGAGGACTGAAGAATTTCAAAAATTATGCTCTTGTTCAAAGAAAGGTTGTAAAGATGAACCCAGAACTTACAGACCAGTCAGTAGTGGGGAAACTTCTAGAAATAATTATTTGGGTTAGAGTTAATGTGGGTTGATCAAGAAGAGCCAGGATAAATTTCTGAAGGGGATATTGTGTTTAACTAACTTGCTAGTGTTCTTTAAAGAGATAACAAAGAGGGTTAATGAAGGTATTGATATGGGTACATGGACTTCCAAAAGACACTTCTTATAGTGCCAGACAATATGAGAATAGTTATAGCTCATGGATGGAATAAAAGGGACGGTAGAAACATGGACACAGAATTGACTAGGTAATAGGAAACAGTGAGTAATGGTTAATAGTTATTTTTCTGCTTGAAAAAATGTTTATAGTGGAATTCTCCAAGGGTCGGCAGTCCAGAGGAGGTTCATTAGATTGATCCTAGACATGGAGGAATGAGGGGAGGTTGAGCTTACATCATTGGAGCTTAAAAGAATGAGAGGCAATCTTATTGAGACATACAGCATTTTCAAGGGCCTTGACAGGGTAGATGCCGAAAGATTATTTTGCCTTGTGAGAGAGTCCAGAACCAGAGGGCATAATCTGAGAATAATAATCTAAGAGAATAAGCAAATAGATGGTAGATGAAATTCATTGAAGAGAAGTATGAGGTGATGTATTTTGGTTGGAAGAACATGCAAAGATGATACAAAATAAAGGCCAAAATTCAAAAGGCTGTATAGGACCATGTGGACCTGGGTGTGAATGACAGGACAGGCGGAGAGAGCAGTTAATAAAGCATATAGTATCCTGGGATTTATTAATAGGAGCAGAGAGAACAAAAACAAGAAGGTTATGCTGAGTTTTTATAAGACACAAATGAAGATTATTTATTAATGTCACAAGTAGGCTTACATTAACACTGCAACGAAGTTACTGTGAAAATCCCTAGTCACCACACTCCGGTGTCTGTTTGGGTACACTGAGGGAGAATTTAGCATAGCCAATGTTTGGATTGTGGGAGGAAACCAGAGCACCCGGAGGAAATGCACACAGACAAGGGGAGAATGTGCAGTGACCCAAGCAGAGAATCAAACCCGGGTCTCTGGCACTGTGAGGCAGCAGTGTTAACCACTGTGCCACCATGCTGACCTCAGCTGGAGTGTTGTGTACTGTTACAGGTGCCATAATTTGGGAAACGTGTAAAGACATTGGAGAGAATGCAGAACCAGTTACAAGAATGATTCCAGGGATGGGATGAGAAACTTCAGTTAAGAAGATAGCTTGGACTGCTCTCCTTGGAAAGTAGGAGACTAAGAGGAGATCTGATAGAGATATTCAAAATCATGAGGGGCCTGGACAGAGTAGATGGGGAGAAACTGTTCCCATGCATAGAAGGATTGAGAACAAGAGGGCTCAGATTTAAAATGGTTTGCAGAAGAAGCATGTGATGTGAGAAAAATACTACCGTGTGGTTCAAATCTGGAATGCACTCTGGAAGTGCGGTGGAGACAGGTTCAGTCAAGGCATTCAAGAATGATTAGATGGCTACTTGAATAAAATAATTGTAGGGTTACAGGGAAAAAGCAGGAGAATACCACTAAGTCATAATGCTCATTTGGTGAGCTGGTGCACAGATGATAGGCCAAAGGGCTGTCTTATGCACTGTAACAATTCTATGATTTGTGTATAATTCCCTGAAGTAGTAAACTCGCATGCTTGTCAACTGTGTTACGACACGGAGGTGATTTTTTTCCCTCTGCTTGATTTTGGAACCACCCAAAGGGATACGCCTCATCTCGTAATCTTGTACGAGTGTATGTGAGGTAGTAGGAAGTTTCTGGTTTTGGTAAGTTAAAGCAGGGTCTGACACACTCTATCATAAACATTTAACAGGTCTTTGTTTTTAAGCTTATTAAAATAATTAACAAACCGAATAACATCCCAATAAAATACTGTTCAAATATTACAAGGCTCCTTCAGAAATAATGTGATAAATCATTACAGAATTCAGTCACTCTCAACTATTATACAACCAGATATCTTCTGGAAGTATCAACTTTCTCCGGTGATGCTCCCATCTGGAATTCTGAGTTGGTCTCTCTCACTCTATTTCGATGGTGATTTCATGAATATATAAAACTGCAGGATTTCCTGGTCTTCCCTCCTTATGGCTGAAAAGGTGGCAGGTATACTTTGATAGTTAATGATGTCACTGAGGCCCAAGATTCATGGAGTATGAACTCCCTGATTGAGGTAATGGTTGCCTGCCCAAACAGGGAGTCTTACCTCTATATAATGAGAAGTGTCAGATCTACTGACACTCCTGATTCTGACTTTGTATTTGATGAACTCTTAGGAGTGGAGATAAATTTATAAATAAAGGGAATCTGGTGAAAGGACACCAGCCTCTGAGGAGTTATTTCAGTGGTGACGAGGAAAAAGAACAACCCTAAGGAATCTGCTCACTAACAGCTGGCTTTGTTTGTGGGTAAGCCATTTTCAGGCATCATGCCTGTTTGGGAAACTGAACTCTTTTGATTCTGCTGTGGAGGACTGGGCCCAACATGTGGCACACATGTCTTTTTTCAGGGCTAACAACATTGTGGCAAATGAAAAGCAATGGATCATTCTTCTGGCGGCTTGTGGACCATTGGCATTTGTCATTATTCACAGCTTAATTTACCCAGAGGCACCAGATACCAAAACCTTCCAGGAATTGGCAGACCCAGTGAGGGAATATTATGACCCTAGCCACTTCTGATCCTGAGAAGATACCGATTTTACTTAGCATTCCAGAAGGTGGGGGAAATTTGTTATGGGTTTCTTGACAAGGATGAGATGACTGGTGGAAACATGCAAATTCAAGTTAATGCTTAATGAGGTGCTTACAGATCATCTGGCATAAATATGCAACTTTCCAAAAATGCTTGTTGACTGAAGCCCAACTGGACTTCAAGAAGGTGCTACAGTTGGCCTTATCATTGGAAAATGCTGCAAATGGAGCACATCAGTTGCAAGGTATCCTGATAACCATTCCATTTCGACTGAGTTCCAGGACCACCACTTGAGTGCAGGCAATTACATAGCCTTCCTCAGAAAGTATCTGGATACAACTAAACACAGGTCTGGTTGCAGTACAGCCCCAAAACAAAGCCGAGCTTTGACCGGACAGTCCCTTCAGAGTCCTGCCCAGCATGGCACTGTTGCCAGTATGGAAAGTCAGAAAAGCAAATCAAGCATTCAAAATCTAGATTTAGGGAAACTACACATAGGTCGGTGTTCAGGATACTGAACCAGCAGTGTCCAGATCAGACTCAACTAAGATAATGATAAGATTAAATGGACATCCAGTATTAATGGAACCAACACAGGTGTGGCCGTATCAGTGGTCGGAGAATCAGTGTTCAGTAAAATTCACACCGGATTCCAACCCTTAACCTAAATCAAGATTTCGGCAAGACTGAGAACATATACAGGGGAACCTCTGAACATTGTGGGTACAATCTTTCTTTCTATCTCTTATGAAAGGCAACTAGTTCAGTTACCATTAATGGTAGTGGAGGGCTCGGGCCCGAGTCTAATGGAGCAAAACTCATTGAGAGATATTCCCTTGGATCGGGTAAACATCTTCCTGTTAGAAAATGATCGCTTAAATTAAGTCCTGCTCAAACACCCAGAAATTTCTCGAGAAGGTCTAGGAACTATAAAAGGAACCAAGGTGATCTTATATGTTGACCAGGAAGCAGTCCTGTGATTTTGCCAGTCCCGCCCGGTATCTTTTGCTTTAAGGGGAAAAAGTGGAAACAAATTAGACTAAAACAGGAAGGTGTCATAAAACCTGTCCAGTTTGCGGAAAGGGCAGCACCAGTCATGCCTATTTTGAAGTCAGATAGTTCAGTCCACCTTTGCAGGGATGTCAAACAAACAATAAATTATTATTCACAGCCGAACAAATATTTGATTCTCCGGGTGGAGGATTTATATGCAAAGTTGTCAGGGGGACTCACTCTCGAAATGAGATATGAGTCATGCTTATTGTAGTTGCAGCTGGATGAGGATTCACAGAAATACTATACAATCAATAGTCTAAAGGGCATCTATCAATACACAAGGTTATTTTTTGGGGTATCGTTGGCCTGCTCGAACTACCAGAGAACAATGGAAAACATCTTACAAGTATTGTGAAGTTGGGTGGAGTAATTAGATTGAGAGGTATGAAATATCAATGATCTGGATGATAACGTGGTAAATTGGATCAACAAATTTGCTGATGATACAAAGATTGAAGGTGGAGTGGACAGTGAGGAAGGTTTCCGAAACTTGCAGAGGGATTTGGACCAACTAGAAAAATGGGGCTGAAAAATGGCAAATGGAATATAATGCAGGCAAGTGTGAGGTATTGCACTTTGGAAGGACAAACCAAAGTAAATGGTAGTATTCTGAAGAATGCAGTTGAACACATGGATCTGGGAATACAGGTACAGAATTCTCTAAAAGTGATGTCACAGGTGGATAGGGTCGTAAAGAGTGCTTTTGATACACTGGCCTTTATAAATCGGAGTATAGTGCATAAAAGTTGGAGTGTTATGGTAAGGTTGTATAAGGCATTGGTGAGGCCGAATTTAGAGTATTGTGTACAGTTTTGGTCACCTAGTTACAGGGACGATGTAAATAAGGTTGAAAGAGTGCAGAAAAGGTTCACAAGGATGTTGCCGGGACTTGAGAAGCTGAGTTACAGAGATTGAATAGGTTAGGACTTTATTCCCTGGAACACAGAAAAATGGGGGGAGATTCCGTAGAGGTGTACAAGATTTTGATGGGTATAGATAGAGTGAATGCAAGCAGGCTTTTTCCACTGGGGCTAGAGGAGAAAAAAAAACAGAGGGCATGGGTTAAGGATGAAAGGAGAAAAGTTTAAAGGGAATATTGGGGGGGGGGATTTTTCATGCAGAAAGTGGTGGGAGTGTGGAATGAGCTGCTGGATAAAGTGGTAAATGCAGGGTCACTTTTAACATTTAAGAAAAACTTGGATGGGTTCATGGATGAGAGGGCTGTGGAGGAATATGGTCCAAGTGCAGGTCAGTGGGACTAGGCAAAAAATGGTTTGGCACAGACAAGAAAGGCCAAAAGGCCTGTTTCTGAGCTGTAATTTCCTCTGGTTCTAAATTAGAATTTGGCAATGGGGGAAAGCATTACATGGTCCAGTTAAAAGGTGGTGCTTTTTCTGTGCTTAGAGATTTAAAAATGTGAGTACATAGAGAGCCCAAACTGAAACATTTGTATCAAAAGGCCACACATCAGTTTTATTAAAACAACAGGTTTTTGAATTTTTTGAATTTAGCCGATCAATTTGAATCAGGCACTTAGATACCAAAAACCTATTAAATTTAAATCTGATGGTTTTGACAATCCTATTGTGGGAAATATTGATATGTCAGTACGGGTATAAAAGAAGGGGCAGTGCTCTACTGCCACCTGCTAGAGCTAACATCTCTCAGTTCTCAACTCTTAAGAGAGAGAGAATCACTGGGTTTCATAACTTTATCTGCACCTTAGAGAAAGCACCATCTAGATAGCAAAGGTACCAAAGAAAAAGGAAATTCCAAACAGAAGAATCAACAGAGAATATTTCAGAAGACACAAAACCAGGCTGTAATTTAAAGAGTGACTAAATTCTACTTTTGGTTAATGAGTAGGAATTGTATTTACTGGAACAGCATACCATTAGAATCTTGTTTTATTCGGGAATAGTTAAAAGGGATTTATTCAGTTTGTTCATAGTTCAGTTAATTTGTTCATTGTTAGGTAAATAAATTGTTGTGTTGATTTTTGACGGAGTGTCAGGGATTTATTCTGTCTTTAACCACTAGATGTTGCTGAAGAATGGGTCACACCGCTTCACACATGCTTTTTACAAATAAGGGCAAGTGTATCAGTGTTAGTTTTCAGAGGGAGGATCAATCTCCCTTTATAACACAAGGTTTACCCCAAGTGATCATTTATCTGGATGATGTTCTCATTACAAGTAAAACAAAGGCAGTACACCTCCAGAACCTGGAGGAAGTTCTTAGTCAATCACAAGCCACTACAGAGGACAAAGTGGTGCCACTGATAGCATTGGCCTGTATCCAGCAGTGGGTATTATCATTGGCTGCCTACATATATCAGTTGGAACACTGGCCAAGAGGCCACATGGCAAACATGAATACTCAAGTAGACTGTTTTTAGCAGACGCCCCACCAATGGGTACTACAAGTAGAAGAGATGGTAAAGACTATGAATTTTCTGGATACCCGTCCAGTGGCCACACATAATATGTCTTTGGATGCAAAAGGACATTGTCCTTGCAAAAGTTAAACAATTAGTGCTGATGAGTGAAATGGAAAGACTAGTACTGCCCCAATTCCACCCATATTGGAGTAGCAGAGATTAGCTCACTGCAGAAGATAGCATACTGACATGGGGGGCATGAGTGGTCAGGGCCGCTGTTCCATACTGGCTGAACTACACCATGGACACTCTGGAGTATCCAAAATGAAAATGTTGGCAAGAAGCTTTGTTTGGTGGCCCAGAATGGGCACAGACATAGCAGCACTTGTGGATCGGTGCCAGCAATGCCATCAAAGACAAAAGTTGCCACAAGCAGTTCCCCTACAACCATGGGAATGGTTGGGTAGGTCATAGTCTCGGCAACAAATGGATCATGGAGGCCCTTTCATGGGCTCAATGCTTCTAGTCATAGTGGACACATACTCCAAATGAATGGACATTCATATAATGCACTCGGAGACCACAACAATAACGGTAGAGAAACTTTGCACCTCCTTTTCAATACATGGGATCCCGGTAGTGCTAATCTCTGACAATGGGACACCTTTTGCTAGTCAGAAGTGCACAAAGTCCATGAAGGTGAATGAACATGACAGCACCACACCACCCATCATCAAACTGCCTCGAGGACAGTCAAGACTTTAAAACCTGGTTTAAAAAAAAACTGGCAGCTCAGTGGACACCAAGTTCTCCCAATGGCTATTTGATTATAGGACAACCTCCCATGTCACTGCAGGAATAGTGGCCACAGAACTGCTCATGGGCAGATGACCCTCACTAGATTGAGTTTGATTATCTCAAACCTGGGGGAAAAAGCAGAAAGGCAAAGGGTATTCAGAAGCCCAATGCTGAGGCCATGGCAACAGCAGCCAGGAGAGACAGAATTGCAGAATAGTACAGTGCAGAAGAGGCCCTTTGGCCCATTGAGTCTGCACTGACACATGAAAGGCCCTGACCTGCCCACCTAATTGCACTTGGCCCATACCTTGAATGTTATGGCATGCCAAGTACTCATCCAGGTACTTTTTAAAGGATGTAAGGCATTCCGCCTCCACTACCCTCCCAAGCAGTGCATTCCAGGCTGTCGTCACCCACTGGGTAAAAAAGTTTTTTCTCAAATTCTCCCTAAACCTCCCACCCCTCACTTTTACTTGTGTCTCCTCATAACTGACTATTCAACTAAGGGGAACAGCTGCTCCCTGTCTACCCTGTCCATGTCCCTTATAATCTTGAGCACCTCAATTAGGTCACCCCTCAGACTTCTTTGGTCCACAGAAGACAACGCAAGCCTATCCAACCTCTCTTTATAACTTAGATACTCCATCCCAGGCAACATTCTGGTGAATCTCCTTGCACCCCTTCCAGTGCGTTCACATCCTTCTTTTAATGTGGTGACCAGAACTGCACACAATACTCACAAAATTTCTATACAACCCCATTATGAGAACATCATCTAGAGTTACCTGTACTCCCATTTATAAAGGTGAGTGTGCCTCTTTCACCAGTCTATTAACCTGCCTTTCCCCTTCAGAAATCTACGGACAAACATGCCAAAGTTTCTTTGCTCTTTGGAACATCCCAGTGCATCACCTCATACTTTTCAAGGTTAAATTCCATCTGCCTCTTATCTGCCCATTTGACCATCTCATCTATATCTTCCTGTAACCCAAGACTCTCAACTTCACTGTTAACACTCAGCCAATCTTTCTACCATCAGCAAATTTATCTGATCCTACCTCCCACATAGTCATCTATATAATTTATATAACTGATGAACAATGGAGGGCCAGCACGGATCCCTGTGGTACGCCACTGGTCACTGGTCTCCAGTCACTAAAGCAGCTGTCTGTCATCACCCTCTGTCTCCTACCGCTAAGCCAATAATCAATCTTATCAGATCACCCTGTATCCCATGTGCATTTGCCTTCTTAATAACTCTTCCACGTGAGGCTTTGTCAAAGGCTTTGCTGAAATCCACGCAAACTACATCAACCGTACTACCTTCATCCACACACTACGTTATATGCTCAATCAGATTTGTTAGGCATGATCTCTCTCTGAGAGAACCATGCTGACTATCCCTAATCAAACTTGCCTCTCCAAATGGAGATAGATTCTCTTCTTCAGGATCTTCCCCAGTAATTTCCCAACCTCAGACATGAGACTCATTGGTCTGTAGTTCACTGGCTTGTCTCCACAATCTTTCTTAAATAGTGGGACTACATCAGCTGTTCTCCAGTCTTTTAGCATGTTCCCGGTAGCCAGGGAGGAATTAAAAATTTGGGTCAGAGCCCCTACAATTTCCTCCCTTGCCTCCCCCAACAGCCTAGGATGCAATTCATCCAGACCTGAAGATTTGTCCACATTTAAGCCTGCCACTACCCTGTTACTCCATGATTTTCTCTAGAGCCTCAGTGTCTCTCTCCGAGTTCCATAACTACCTCCTCATTCCCCCTTTAATTTCCCAAACATCGACTAGAATATCCCTAGGGTAAGGGGTTTGGATAGGGAGGAGTTTGTTAGGTGTGTTCATAGAACATTACAGCGCAGAACAGGCCCTTCGGCCCATGATGTTGTGCCGACCAGTTAAAAAACAATGACCCTCTAACCTAAACCAAACCCTTACCATCCATAAACCTATCCACTGATCTCTTAAACGCCCCCAAACTAGGCGCATTTACAACTGCAGGAGGGTTTCCTGACACAACACGTGGATAAGCCTACGAGAGGAGAGGCTGTACTTGACCTGGTGCTTGCTAATGAACCAGGACAGGTGTCGGATCTCTCGGTGGGACAGCATCTCGGGGATGGCAATCATAATTCTATCTCCTTCACGATAGCATTGGAAAGAGATAGGATCAGGCAGGCTAGGAAGGTGTTTATTTGGAGTAAGGGGAAATATGAAGATATCAGACAGAAAATTGGACGAGTGTTCTTGGGGAAAAGTACTGAAGGAAGGTGGCGGATTTTCAAGGAATGTTTGGAGCTGTGCACGACAACGTTCCGATGAGACAAGGAGGTTTTGGTAGGTTGCGGGAACCGTGGTGCACGAAGGTTGTGATGAACCTAGTCAGGAAGAAAATAAAGGCATACAAAAGGTTCAGAGAGCTAGGAGATGTTAAGGATCTAGAGGAGTATAAGGCTTGTAGAAAGGACTTAAAAAGGGAATTAGAAGAGCCAGAAGGGGCCATGAGAAGGCCTTGGCGGGTAAGATTAAGGAGAATCCCAAGGTGTTCTACAAATATGTGAAGAGTAAAAGGATGAGAAGTGAAGGGATAGGACCTATAAAAGGTGAAGGGGGAAAAGTCTGTGCAGAACCGGATGAAATGGCAGAGGTGCTTAATGAGTACTTTGCCTCGGTATTCACAGTGGAAAGTGATCTGGGAGGTTGTACTACAGGGTTGCGGCAGACTGAAAAGATTGAGTATGTGGACGTTAAGAAAGAGGATGTGTTGGAACTTTTAAATTCTATCAAGATAGATAAGTCACCGGGACCGGATGGGACGTACCCCAGGTTACTGTGGGAGGTGAGGGAAATGATTGCAGAGCCCCTGGCGATGATCTTTGCATTGTCAGTGGAGACAGGAGAGGTTCCAGAGGATTGGAGGATTGCGGATGTGGTTCCTATTTTCAAGAAAGGGAACAGGGATAGCCCGGGAAATTACCGACCGGTGAGTCTGACCTCAGTGGTTGGTAAGTTGGTGGAAAGGATTCTGGGGGACAGGATTTATGAGCATTTAGAGAAGTTTAGAATGATCAGAAATAGCACGGCTTTGTCAAGGGCAGTTGTGCCTTATGAGCCTAGTTGAGTTCTTTGAAAATGTGACTGAACACATTGACGAAGGAAGAGCGGTGGACGTGGTTTACATGGACTTCAGCAAAACAGACCCCACTTGGAGTACTGTGCGCAGTTCTGGTTGCCTCACTACAGGAAGGATGTGGAAGCTATTGAGAGGGTGCAGAGGAGATGAACAGGGACGTTGCCTGGATTGGGAGGTATGCCTTATGAAGATAGGTTGAGGAAGATAGGTTGAGGAAGCTAGGTCTCTTCTCCCTGGAGAGACGAAGGTTGAGAGGCGACCTGATAGAGGTTTATAAAATGTTGACAGGTATAGATAGGGTGGATTCTCGGAGGCTATTTCCCAGGGCTAAAATGGTCGCTACTAGAGGACACAGGTTTAAGGTGCTGGGAAACAAGTACAGAGGAGATGTTAGGGGTAAGTTTTTCACTCAGAGGGTGGTGAGTGAGTGGAATCGGCTGCCGTTGGTGGTGGTAGAGGTGAACTCGCTGGGGTCTTTTAAGAGACTTCTGGATGAGTACATGGGAATTAATGGGATTGGGAGTTACAGATAGTTCTATGGCCTGGTAGGTATGGATATGATCGGCACAACTTGTGGGCCGAAGGGCCTGTTTGTGCTGTGGTGTTCTATGTTCTCACGGGTGAAGACAGATGTTAAATATTTGTTTAATACCATACCAATGTCCTCTGCCTCCACCCACAGATACCTTCCTTAGTCCTTAATGAGCCCTACTTTTTCCCTGGTAATCCTTCCTGCTGATATACTTATAGAATAAGTCAACTGAATGCCAGTGAAGTAATGGTAAATATTGATGACAACAGTCCCTCATGGCTACCAGGAACAGTTGACTCTAGGATGGGGCTGGAACTAACAAAAGATGCATAGGTGAGGCCATCTAGAAAAACATCTGGGCCAGGTGTGGGCCCTGAAATCACAATTCATTTAGGAACCATTTATGCCCTGTGGGCCGAGATCTGTGGAGCATCTTCAGGACTGACCCACGCAGGCGGTCTGTCATTCATAATTAGGACTTCAGAGCTCGAAATGGACACTGGACGAAGCCAAGGTTACTCCTTTGCATCCCAAGGAATGAAGTGTACACGGAACCCCAGCGCTCATGTCGTAAGAGATGAGCACCTGTTTGATACATCAAATCAGACACTGAGTTGGAGAAATTGGATTCGGCACTAATATGCCGCAAGAAGTCCATGAGGGGCATGAACTGCTGAGGTTCCTTGGACCTAGAGGGGGAGGGCTGTGATGACCTCAACAAGGCCATGAGGCTGGCTTCTTGGAGTATAAGCTCTCTGATTTAGGTAACGCTTGCTTGCCCAATCAGGAAGTCTCATTTGCGTGTATAATGAGGAGTGTCAGGGCACTCTAGATTATGACTTTGTACTTGAAGCACACTTAGCAGTGGAGATAAGTTTGTAAATAAAGGGAATCTGGTGAAGAAACATTGGCTTTTGAGGAGTTATTTCACAGGGGAAGTTGAGAAAGTGCATACAGGCATTAAATAGAGGGAGGAAGTAAAATAGTCCCTCTTTGGAAATAAAAAAGGGCAGGTGACAGAAATGTTAGTGAGGGATCGCTTTATGACCAATGATCATAATTCCATTAATTTTAGGATAGCTATGGAGGATGATAGTTCTGGCCCCAAAGAGATGTCTGGTCAGTAAGTGAGAGGCTTTCAAAAGTGTGTTAACTAGAGTTCAGGGTAAGCAGGTTCCTTTTAGAATGAAGGGCAAGGCTGGTAGAAGTATGGAACCCTGGATGACTTGGGATATTCAGGCCCTGGTCAAGAAGAAGAATTAGGCAAATGACATGAATACACAGCAGCGATCAAATGGATCCCTTGAAGAGGATAGAGGGTGTAGGAATCAGGAGGGCAAAAACAGAACAGGAAAATGCTTTGGCAGATAAGGCAAAGGAGAATCCAAAGAGCTTCTACAAATACATAAAGAGCAAAAGAGTAACTAGGGAGAGAGTAGGGCCTCTTAAGGATCAACAAAGTCATCTATGTGCAGATCCACAAGAGATGGGTGAAATCCTAAATGAATATTTCTCATCAGTATTTACTGTTGAGAAAGGCATGGATGTTAGGGAACTTGGGGAAATAAATAGTGATATCTTGAGGCGTGCATACATTACAGAGGAGGTGGTGCTGGGAGTCTTAAAGTACATCAAGGTGGGTAAATCCCTAGGACACGATGAAGTGTATCCCAGGACGTTGTGGAAGGCTAGGAAGGAAATTGCTGGTCCCCTTGCAGAGATACATGAATCATTGACAGCCATAGCTGAGGTGCCTGAGGATTGGAGGGTGGCAAGTGTTGTGCTTTTGTTTCAGAAGGACTGCAGGGAAAAGCCTGGAAAGTGCAGATTAGTCAGCCTAATCTCTGCTGAGGGTAAGTTGTTAGAAGGTATTCTGAGAGACAGGATCTACAGGCAGTTAGAGGGGCAAGGACTGATGAGGGACAGTCAGCATGACTTTGTGACTGGAAAATCATGTCTCACAAATTTGATTGAGTTTTTAAAGTGGTAACCAAGAAGGTAGATGAGGGCAGTGCAGTCAACGTTGTCTACACGGACTTTAGCAAGATCTTTGATAAGGTACTGCATGGTAGGTTGTTGCATGAGGTTAAATCTCACTGGATAGGGTGAGGTAACAAAATGATCACAAAATTGGCTTGGTGGTTGTAGAGGGTTGTTTTTCAAACTGGAGGTCTGTGACCAGTGGTGTGCCTCAGGAATTGGTGCTGGGTCCACTGTTATTTGTCATTTGTATTAATGAATTGAATGAGTGTTTAGGAAGCGTGGTTAATAAGTTTGCAGAAGACACCAAGATTGGTGGCATAGTGGACAGTGAAGAAGGTTATCTAGGATTGCAATGGGATCTTGATCAGTTGCATCAGTGGACTGATGAATGGCAGATAGACTTTAATTTAGATAAATGCGAAGTCATGCATTTCGGTTGATCGGTTTGAGGGTTTACTCGGTTACTGGTAAGGCGTTAGGGAGAGTTGTAGAACAAAGAGATCTCGAGCTACAGGTTCATAGCTTCTTGAAAGTGGAATCACAGGTGGAGAGGATGGTGAAGGCAGCATTTGGCACACTTGGTTTCATTGGTTTGAACAGATGTCTTGTTGAAATTGTACAAGACATTGGTAAGGCCACACTTGGAATACTGGGTACAGTTCTGATCACCCTATTATAGGATCACCCTATAGAAAGGATATTATTAAACTAGAAAGAGTGCAAATAGGGCAGCACAGTGGTTAGCACTGCTGCCTCACAGTGTCAGGGACCCGGGTTTGATTTCTGACTTGGATTACTGTCTGTGTGGAGTTTGCACATTCTGCCTATGTCTCTGTGGGTTTCCACCACACTTCCTCTGAGCCAGCATGCAGCAACCATTAAGTTACATATTATTCATTAAGAGGCAACAAACATTCAATTGTTTTGAGTCATTATGAATGAGGGTGATTACTATACATCAAAAGCATCAATACAGAAAAATGCTGAGTTATGATCTGAACAAACAAGTGAAAATTGAAATAATAACACTGGTGAAGAGTATTTTTCTCTAGTTGTATATGGGAATTGCAAATGAGCACATAATACTGAGTATTAATCTTACCTTCATTTTTACAGTGGCTATGATGTAACATCTATTAATGTTACCCTAATATTTAAAATATGTACCTTAATCTCATAAAATTCTTGATGCTTTAAAGTAAAAATCATAAATACCTTAATTGTTGATATAAATGCAGCAGTGAGATATGAGCAAAGACGAGGTGGCAGTGTTAATTTACTGAAGTCTTTCTCATCATGCAGAGAAGTAGCTATAGCCTGTTGACATAATAATTGCAAGTTGGCAATCCTGTGCTCCACTCGAACAACATACAGTGCAGGTCCAGAAGCAAGAAACAAACGTGAGTCACGGTGACCCCAGCAGATGGCTGTAATGGGACGCTGGGAAGAGAAAAAAGGTACAATTTTGCTGATTTGTATAATTCAAGGCATTTAAAGAACTTTATCTTGCCTTTTTCTATATGCAGAATACACAGCAAGACGATAGGCAAAATGTTCAAGATTAAGGGTTAACTAAAGAGTATGGGCAGCTCTATGGCTAAGCATGCTATGGAAGGGCAAGTGAAGAGAAGGTGCTGGAGTTACCATCAAACTCTTAGGGCAGAAATTTCTCCAAAAAATACTAAGTGTAGGATGGGTGACAAAATGGTAAGTTTTCTCACCTACTTTTTCAACGAGGTAGAAAATGGTAATTAATGGCATTTCATGCAATACAGAGGTAATATTGTGAAACTCTCCAGTAGGAAGGTAGGGTGAAGTGTCAGCTCGCCTATGAGGCCAACTGCTGAGCTCTAGGGGGGGCCAATGTGCATGCGCCCTGATCTCCCAGTAAGCTGTGTACACAGTACATAGGGAGATCTGTTGCCCCCGCCTCCAATCGCAGTTCCCCCCTTCCCTCCTCTTCTACAGATCCCCCCCTCACCTTCCCCATCAGGCTCCATCTCTGCCCGCTCCCTTGGCACTACCAGGGCACCATACTGCCAGTGCCAGAGAACCAGGCTGGCACTTCCACATAGGCACTGCCTGGCCCTGCCCCTGACAACCCAGGGTGCTTCAATGGCCTCCGGGCCCATCGGCAAGGTCAACACATCTGGTCACCACTGGTGCGCACCATCTGTGATCCTTGTCCGGTGAAGGGACTAAGGTAAATGAGCCCAGAAATTGTGCCCGGGGCTTGTTAATGACATGTTAAACATGTCAATAATATTTAAATCAGCCTGATGCCCTTTCTCGGCACGAGGCTGGTTTTGCCAGCAGAATGGGGCCGGAAAAATCGTGACAGGTGAGAAACAGGGCACGAGCCCAATTTTTTTCGCTTTTCACCCTATCTTACTGGCTCGCCACACGTAGATTGACTGGCCGGTAAGATCGTGTCCTTTTTCAGATTAAATATTGGCAAAGCAGGTTTGTAGGCTAAGCTTCTAAAGTTCGTCAGGCTATTCCTTAACTAGTCTGTGAGACAGCTCTCCCAGTTTTGGCACTTGCCCTCAGATGTTAGTAAGGAGGACTTTGTAGGGTTGACAGAGCTGTTCGTGCTGTGTTTTCCAGTATCTAGGTCGATGCCAGGTGGTCTGTCCAGTTTCATTTCTTTGTTAAGACTTTGTAATAATTGATACAATTGAGCGGCTTGCTAGACCATCGCTCTCCTATAGTACTACTAAGGCCATTGCCTCCCCTTCTGAGCCAGCGGGGAGTATAGACAGAGTCAATGGATGGGAGACTGGTTTGCATGATGGACTGGGC
This sequence comes from Carcharhinus amblyrhynchos, assembly GCF_965287045.1. Classification (NCBI taxonomy): domain Eukaryota; kingdom Metazoa; phylum Chordata; class Chondrichthyes; order Carcharhiniformes; family Carcharhinidae; genus Carcharhinus; species Carcharhinus amblyrhynchos. The sequence continues at coordinate 30,569,500 of NC_137335.1, read as the reverse complement.
TTTGTTCACAACTCCTTATAGTTTCTTGCAGTCTTGGACAGAGCAGGAGCCATATCAAGTTGTGATTCAACCAGAAAGGATGCTTTCAATGGTGCATCTATAAAAGTTGGTGAGAGTCATAGCGGACATGCTGAATTTCCTTAGCCTCCTAAGTAGAGGCATTGGTGGGCATTCTTAATAATGGCATTGGCTTGGAGGGACCAGGACAGGTTGTTGGTGATCTGGACACTTAGAAACTTGAAGCTCTCGACCATTTGCACTTTAGCCCGCTAATGTAGATATGGTACCTCCTCCACTATACATCCTGAAGATGATAACTATCTCTTTGGTTTTACTGACATTGAGGGAGCGATTATTGTCGTCACACCAATACACCAGATTTCTATCTCTTTTTCCTGTACACCATCTCGTCATTGTTTGAGATCTGACTCACTGTGGTGGTGTCGTCAGCAAACTTGAAAATTGAGCTGGAGGGAAATTTGACCAGTCATAGGTGTATTAAAAATAAGAGGCTGAGGACACAGCCTTGTGGGGCACCAGTATTGAGGATAATTGTGAAGGTGTTGTTGTTGCCTATCCTTATGATTGCAGTCTAAGAGTTAAGAAGTCTATGATCCAGTCGCAGAGGGAGGAGCCAAGCCCTAGGCCATGGAGTCTGGAGATGAGTTTTGTTGGAATAATGATGTTGAAGATTGTGCTGTAGCCAATAAATAGGAATCTGACTTAACTGTCTTTGTTATCCAGATAGTCTAAGGTTAATCCCTGTGGCACACCACTTGTCACATCCTGCCAATCAATAAAAGTCCCGTTTATGCCAACTTTGTTTCCTGTTACCTGGCCAAGCCTTGACTAGTGGGGTACTGGACAGATTTTTAGTGTTTGGGCCCTAGCTATTCACAATCTACCAATGATTTGGATGTGGGAACCAAATATAATATTTCCAAATTTGCCGATTCCACCAATAGGTGGAAATGTGAGCTGTGAAAAGCATGCAAAGATGCTTCAAAGGCATTCAGATAGGCTATGTGAGTGGACAAGAATATGGCAGATGGAACATAATGAGGAAAAATATCAAGTTATCCATTTTTTGAAGGAAAAACAGAAATTAAGTGTATTTCTTAAATAGTGAGAGATTTGGAAACGTTGATGTCCAAAAAGATTCAGATGTCTGTGTTCATAACTCACTGAAAACTAACATGCAGATATAAAAGGAAATTAGGAAGGCAAAAGGTATATTGGCCTCTAATCGTAAAATCATGGAATGCCTACAGTGCAGAAAGAAACCATCTGGCCCAACGAATCTCAACCGACTCTCTGAAAGGATGTGCCATCAGACCCTTCCACCTACCCTATCTCTGTAACCCCCCGCATTTACTATGGCTAATCCGCCAAACTCACATATTTTTGCACTGTTGGAGGAAATCGGTACACCACACAGACAGTCACCCAAGGTCAGAATTGAACCCAGGTCCCTGGCACTGTGAGGCAGCAGTGTTAACCAAGAAGATTACAAGAGTAAAGAAATCTTGATGCTGTTTTATAGAGCTCAGTGAGACCACACCTTAAGTATTATGTACGGTTCTGGTCTCTTCACCTAAAGAAGGATATAATTTGCCATCGAGGAAGTGCTAGAAAAAGTTCACTAGACTGATCCATGGAATAGTGAAATTGTCCTATTAGGAGAGATGGAGGAGAATGGGCCTATATTCTCTTGGGTTTAGAAGGATAAGAGGTGATCTCAGTGAAGTACACAAGTACAGGACTCAAGGAAGGATTTATCCCGTGGCTGGGGTGTCTAGAACCAGGGGACACAGTCTCAGAATAAGAGGTAGGCTTTTCAGGATTGATATGAGGAGGGTGGTGGATCTTTGGAAATTTCTTCCCCACAGGGCTACGAAGGCTCAGTCGTTGAGTAAACTCAAGACAGATATTGATCAATTTCTAGATATTAAAGATGTTAAGGGATATGGAGATAGTGTGGGAAAATTAAATCACAGTTGAAGGTCAACCGTAATCTAGTCGAATGACAGAGCAGGCTTAAGGGGCCAAATGGCCTGTGTTCCTAAGTTCTCATGTATTCAAGTAAAATTCAAGAATGTTTTCGTTTGAAATGATTTGCTTGGCTAACAGAGCACATACATGTGAAACAAGCTGCACCACTTTACGTGAGACCATCCAGTTTTAATTCCATATGTACAAGGAATATCACATTTTCAAAAACTTAATTTTTCAATCACAATTAATTCAAAATTGTGTGGGAGGTCAAGGTGATGGCCCAAAAGCCTGGCACTGGGGACGCAGTCCCACAGTTCAGCAAGCTTTTAAGAAGATAAACAATTTCAAGAGCCATAAGGATGGAAGGGTGTTAAGACCACGCAAAAACCCAAATCATGCAAGTTTTCTTGCAACCTGGCCATGGTAGGTTAAGTATTGATAGGTGGCACGAATGAAAATGATTTGATAGGGATGGGAAGGAGAGGTAATGGTAACAAGGTAAGAAAGGAGTTGAGGAAATCTTGTGATGGGAAGGGAACTGGCAGTGGTTGTGTAAGTGCAAAGACTGACAATGGTTAAACAAAACTCCTGTGGTAGTGTTTCCAGTCTGGCAATATTTTGAGGCAACAACGACAGCAATGAGTCTAAAACCATTCCATCCTAAGCCTTGTACACTACTTTTCCACTTCCCTTCCACTTTGTCCAGTCCTTCTCTAAAGATGTGTGGGTTAGATTGCTTGGCCATGCTAAATTGTCCCTTAGTGTCAGGAGGACTATCAGGGTAAATACATGGGGTTACGGGAATAGGAACTGGGTGTGATGTTGTTGGTGCAGCTCAATTGGCTGAATGGTCTTCTTCTGTACAGTAAGGGTTCTATGATTCTCACCCAAACTAGTTTACAGTAAAGTGGTGGTTTTGTTACTGGGCTAGTAGCATAGAATCCAGGTTTAGTGATCCAGTAACATGACTTCAAATACCACCACTGGAGCTGGGAAGTTTAAACTCAATTACTAAAATCTGGAATAAAAAGCTAACATCAGTAATGGTGACTTTGAAACTATCAGATTGTCAGAAAAATCTGTTCAGTCCACTAATATCCTATAGGGAAGAAAAACTGTCATCCTCAACAGGTCAAGCCTACATCTGACTCTCGACTCAAAACAATGTGATTCACTCTGAATTATCCTCAAAATGATCTAGCAAGCCACTCACTTAGATCAAACTGCTTCAAAGGCACTCAAGAAGAATAAAACCAGATTACCAGACTACATAGGAAATGACAAAGATCCACTCTGCCCAGTGAATTCAGCAAAGACCTACTCTGAAACATCTGAGGATTTGTGCCAAAATTGACAGTGCCATAGGATCAGTCAAGTGACAGCCCAACACAGTCATATTCACAGAATAATACCTTCCTTCAACTCTCTTCCCAATAGTACTGTAGGTATAGATATTCTGTAGCAGTTCAAGGAGGCAGTTCACCACCACTTTCTTAAGGAAAATTATGATTGGCCAATAAATGTTGGCATTGCCAGTGATGCCAAAATCCCAAGAAGAAATAAAAAAAATCCTCAACCATTTTCTTTCTAGATAAAAGGGTTCCAGCCAGTTAAATTCTTTACTGCTATGTATAATGGCTCAATTCTAGAACAATTCTAGTAAAAGTTTTTTTGCACCTTCTCTAGTACTTCTGTATATGTTATTGTATTATGGAGGCCAAAACATTTCAGTTCACCAAGTATGGTATAACCATGATTCTATACAAGTCTAATATAACTGATCTGCTTTTTAGTTCAGTCCAACCAGAATGAACCCCAGTGCTTTGCTTGCTTTTCTTTTTACTGGCCTCAAAACCTATGTCACTACATAAATTATTTCTCTATATCCACATCTGGATCTCTCTGCCCCTTAACCCCATTTACAAATACTGGGCAAGATTCTTTGCTCTCCCTCAGCATTTTTCTTGCTGACAGCAGGATTTTTTGGTCCCGCTGTTATCAGTGGGAATTCTGACTGAAGCCACCCCACGCCACTGAGTCAGTGGGACTAGAGGATCCTGCCAGCATGAACAGCCAGAAAATTCCATGCACTGTTCCTACCAAAATGTGCCACTGCAACTTAATTGACCTAAAATTTTTCATATAATTTAGATCATTTGCTTTCAACAACTTTTGTTTGATGCCAACTGCACCCAATTGCAATCATTTTCACCGTAGAGTCATACAGTGCAGAAGGTGGCCATTTGGCCCATTGGGTCTTCACTGACCACAATCCCACCCAGACTCTATCCCTATAACCCTATGCACTTATTCTAGCTAGTCCCCCTGACACTAAGGTGCAATTTAGAATGGCCAATCCAGCTAACCTGCACAGAAGGGGTCATGCAAAGGCCTTGGCAGGTATGATCAAGGAGAACCCTAAGGCATTCTACAAATACGTGAAGAGTAAAAGAATGAGATGTGAAGGAATAGGACCTATAAAATGTGAAGGTGGGCAAGTTTGTACAGAACCGGTAGAAATAGCAGAGGTGCTTAATGAATAATTTACCTCAGTATTCACGGTGGAAAAAGAGCTGGGTGGTTGTACTGCAGGCTTGCGGTGGACTGAAAAGATTGAGTGTGTGGTCATTAAAAAAGAGGATGTGTTGGAAATTTTGAATAGCATCAAGATAGATATGTCACCGGGACCCGATGGGATACACCCCAGGTTACTGTAGGAGACGAGGGAAGAGATTGCAGAGCCTCTGGTGACCATCTTTGAGTCGTTGATGGAGACGGGAGAGGTTCTGGAGGATTGCGGATGTGGTTCCTATATTCAAGAAAGAGAATAGGGATAGCCCAAGGGATTACCGAACGGTGAGCCTAACCTCAGTGGTTGGTAAGCTGATGGAGAAGATCCTGAGGGACAGGATTTATGAACATTTAGAGAAGTTTAGTATGCTCAAAAGCAGTCAGCACGGCTTTGTCAAAGGCAGATCGTGCCTTACGAGCCTGGTTGAGTTCTTTGAAAATGTGACCAAACACATTGACGAAGAAAGAGCAGTAGATGTGGTTTATATGGACTTCAGCAAGGCATTCAATAAGGTCCCCAGTGCAAGACTTCTTGAGAAAGTGAGAGGGCTTGGGATCCAAGGGGATGTTGCCTTGTGGATCCAGGACTGGCTTGCCCACAGAAGGCAGAGAGTGGTTGTAGATGGGTCTTTTTCTGCATGGAGGTTGGTCACCAGTGAAGTGCCCTAGGAATCTGTTCTGGGACTCTTGCTATTTGTAATTTTCATAAATGACCTGGATGAGGAAGTGGAGGGATAGGTTGGTAACTTTGCCGACGACACAAAGGTTGGTGATGCTGTGGATAGTTTGAAGGGATGTCAGAAGTTGCAGCGTGACATTGATAGGATACAAGACTGGGCAGAAAAGTGGCAGATGGACTTCAACCTGGATAAATGTGCAGTGGTCCATTTTGGCAGATCAAATGGGATGAAGGAGTATAATATCAAGGGTAAGACTCTTAGCAGTGTAGAAGATCAGAAGGACCTTGGGGTCTGGGTCCATAGGACTCTTAAACCGGCCTCACAGGTAGAGAATGTGGTTAAGAAGGCGTGTGGTGTACTGCCTTCATCAATCGAGGGATTGAGTTTAGGAGTCGGGAGACAATGTTGCAGCTTTATAAGACCCTAGTCAGACCCCATTTGGAGTACTGTGCTCAGTTCTGGTCACCTCATTACAGGAGGGATGTGGAAACTATTGAAAGGGTGCAGAGGAGATTTACAAGGATGTTGCCTGGATTGGGTGGCATGCCTTATGAAGATAGGTTGAGGGAGCTCGGTCTTTTCTCCTTGGAAAGATGAAGGATGAGAGGTGACCTGATAGAAGTGTATAAGATGTTGAGAGGTATAGGTCAGGTGGATTCTCAGAGCCTTTTTCCCAGGGCTGAAATGGTTGCTACGAAAGGACACAGGATTAAGGTATTGGGGAGTAGGTACAGAGGAGACGTCAGGGGTAAGTTTTTCACTCAGAGGGCGGTGGGTGAGTGGAATTGGCTGCCGTCACTGGTGGTGGAGGCAAATTCGATGGGGTCTTTTAAGAGACTTCTGGATGAGTACATGGGACTTGATAGGATTGAGGGTTATAGGTAAGCCTAGTAGGTAGGGATATGATCGGAGCAACTTGTGGGCCGAAGGGTCTGTTTGTGCCGTAGTTTTTCTATGTTCTACGTTCTATTTCCTCTCCACTCTCCCCCTCCCCTCCTCACCTTTCTCTCCACTGGAATTATCTCACAGACTAATCAAGCAACAGCCTGACAAAGTGATACTCATGGAATTGTATCTTACACATAATGTCCCAGACACGACTATCATCACCATTCTTGGGTACGTCCTGCCTGATGGGCAGGACAGAACAAGCGAACAGTCGGAAAGGAGCTGCCCTGGGAAACCTGAACATTATTTTTTTACCCATTCAGTCTCATGATACCAGGTCAAATATGGACAAGGAAACATTCTGCTTATTACCATGTACTGTCCCCCTTCAGCTGATGAATCAAGTACTCTGTGTTGAAAACTATCTGGAGGAAGCACTGAGGGTGACAAGGGCACAGAATATATTCTGGATGGGGGTCTTCAATATCCATCACGAAAAGAGTGCCTCAGTAGTACCACCACAGACTAAGCTGGCTGGGCCCTAAAGGCTGCTACACTGAGAATGCAGCAGGTAGGGAGGGAACCAACCAAAAAGAAAAACATAACTGGCTTCATTCTCATTAACCTGCCTGTCACTGATGCATCTGTCCATGACAGTATCAGTAGGAGTAACCATCTTAACAGTCCTTGTGGAGACAAAGTCCTGTCTTCACACTGGGGATATTCTCCATTATCTTGTATGGGACTACCACTATGCCAAATGAGACAGATTTCGAACAGATCTAGCAACTGAAGACCAGGCATCCATGAAGCACTGTGAACCATCATCAGTAGCTGATTTTCTGTCAACCACAATCTGTAACCTCTTGGCCCTGCATATCCCTACTTTATCATTACCAACAAAACAGTGGATCAACCCTGGTTGAATGAAGAGTATAGGAGGGCATGACAGGAGCAATACCAGGCACACCTAAAAATGAGGTGTCGACCTAGTGAAGCTACTACACAGGATTACATCCCAAAGCATAAGCAGCAAGTGACAGAGACAGAGATAAGCAACTCCACAACCAATGGATCAGATTTAAGCTCTGTAGTTCTGCCACATCCAGCCGTGAATGGTAGTGGACAATTAAACAACTCACCAGAGGAGGAGACTTCACAAGTATTTCCATCCATAATGATGGAGGAGCCCAGCACATTAGTGCAAAAAATAAGGCTGAAGCATTTGCAATAATCTTAAGCCAGAGGTACGGGCAGATGATCCATCTCAACCTCCTCTGGAGGTTCCCAGCAACATAGATGTTCAGCCAATTTGATTCACTTCATGTAATATCAAGCAACATGTGAAGGCACTGGATACTGCAAAGGCTATAGGCTCTTACAAATTTCCAGGGAAGTGATGGCTGCTGCCAGAAGGACAGCCACCAAAGACACAGGAATAAGGGGCAACTTTGGCCACAAGTAATGCCAAGAAGACTGCCTGTGAGTGACAATCGTTCTCCCCTCCTTCCCTACCCCGACTCCCACCTGTGAAAACCCACAAGCAACACATAAAGGAATTGATCATCATGTTCCTTGTATAAGAACAAGCCTGCCCACTACTGAATTAATATCAACTCCAGTGAGATAGTTGGTCATTAGTTGTTCACACAAGGGCCTCAATTGGCGGCGGAGTGGGAAGTCCAACCATGGACCTTCCTGCCCGTGACTTAATTTTTCCAGAGGCAGGAAAGTAGCGTGGTGTTCACACATACCCTGCTGACTGGTTAAATGTCCTTCCTGTCTCCAAACATGCCAAAAGAGGGCATAAATTATGCCACTCTGTGAACCTTGCCATGTTTACAGTCAGCCACATCCACCAACCCCCTGAACATAATAAAATGTTGCAAGGCATTCTGAAGGGGAAGGGTGAATAACCAATGGTTGTGGTACATATCGGTGCTAACGACATAGGTAAAGAACAGGATGCAATTCTACAAGCAGAATATTGGGAATTAGGACATAAATTGAAAAGTAGGACCTCAGGATTTCTACCAGTATCACATGCTAGTGAGAGTAAAAATAACAGGATACGCCAGATGAATACGTGGCTGCAGAAATTGTGTAGGAGAGAGGAACTCAGATTCCTGGGAAATTGGGGGCAGTTCTGGGGAAGGTGGGACCAAGACAAGCATGATTGCATCTGGGCAATACCAGGAACATTGTACAAAGCAAAAATAGAAGGCAGAAAAAAACAAGAGCAAAACACAAATGCAGCCAGAATGCAAAATAAAGCTAAGATGACTAACGAGGAGGTTAAAAAGACAAGTCTTAAACTGTGGAGCATTCACAATAAAGTAGATGGATTAACAGCGCAAACAGATGTAAATAATTGTGATATAGCTAAATAATTGTGACAAGGCTGCAGGGTTACCAAGGGTGGGAACTGAACATCCAGGGGCATTATCACTGTTTCCCAAAATAGGATTGGTTTCTGGTTGCAAAACCATCAATTTCAAATTCAATAGGTGCTTGGTTTAATTTAAGCTGATTGACTAAAATTCAGAAACAGCCTGTTGTCTTGGCAACACTATTATCTGGCCTCTCAATACAAATGTTTCATTTTGGCTCTATGTACTTGCATTTTTTTTAAACTACCTTTTTAAATAGTCAATTTTACAAACACCAACTTCACAACAATTGTGGTTCATATTTAAAGAACTTGTGCATGAGTTACAACAATTACTTGTCTATTGCATCATTTTTAGAAAAATATCATGACTATACTGAATTACATTATTATCAGATCATTCTGAGTTTGGTAAAAGTATACCTCTATGAGCAACATTTTTACTTAATCAATTTTCTGATATATAACTATTATAATGGAGTTGTTCTTTGAAGCAATTTTATTAAAGTCAAAATTACTGATCCAATTTCTATACCTGAGTGGGACTTTCCAGTGTGTAAATATGTTCTCCATGATTATTATAGAATTTAACAGCAGTATTTTTCACGACTGGAAGACCTCCTGACTCATAAGGTTGACTTTGCTTTTCTGTGCCTGCTACTGCAAGTAAGTCCCCCTGGGTGCTCCACTGTACAACTGCATCTAGAATAATAAGACAGAAAATAATTAATTTACTACAACTAATTAACAGAGACAATATATCAGTAATCTCTTTAAGTTTTCAAAAGTACACAAAACTGTAGCATGTAGCATCTCAAAATAATTTTTTAAGGTTAAGTTTCTTATTAATAATTTAGCTTATTTGGTATTGAAAAATAGACTTGAAACTTAGGTAGTCATTCTAAACTTACATGCAGAAAGTAGTCTGAAAGTAAATATTCAAGTGAATACATAAAAACTGACAAGTTATTATGGAAACCAATCCTCAAAGTATAACTTAGTACGCAGAAAATGTTTAAACTGACTGAAGAAAACGTCCCTAATTTTTTCAGCATGAGCATACAACAAGTGTTGATCTAAGTTCGCTTCTGGTTCATGTATATGAAGTGTATTCTTCCATTTCAGCACAATGGCACAGTGGTTGGCATTGCTGCTTCACAGCTCCAGGGACCTGGGTTCAAATCCCGGCTCGGGTCACTGTCTGTGTGGAGTCTGCACATTCTCTTTGTGTCTGCATGGGTTTTTTCCAGGCACTCCGGTTTTCTCCCACAGTCCAAAGATGTGCGGATTAGGTTGATTGGCCATTCTAAATTGCCCCTTGGTGTCCCGGGATGCATAGGTTAGAGGGATTAGTGGGTAAATGTGTAGGGATATGGGGGTAGGGCCTGGGTGGGATTATGGTCGGTGCAGACTCGATGTACAAATGGCCTCTTCCTGCACTGTAGGGATTCTATGATTCATTTTGTGAAGCTATCAAAGTATATGGTTAGCAGAGACCTATACCCTTCCCAACTCCAGCCTTGGTCCAAAAGGGGACTGTAGACAGGGCTTTAAACTAATTGGGGGGGGGAGGGTGCGAGGGTAGGTGACGTTACGAGGTCTAAAGTTAAGGAAAGGGTACAGTTAAGGGAAGAGGCCGAGGATGTCCCAATAATAGAGGGAGTAGGGGGCGTGAGTATAGTTGGTGGCGTTACGGCAAATAGGGTCCAGGTGAAGGCTGGGATGAAAGTGCTTTATCTGAATGCACGAAGCATTCGGAATAAAGTGGATGAGCTGGTGGCGCAGATCGACACAAATGGATACGATCTGGTGGCCATTACAGAGACGTGGCTGCAAGGTGACAGGGACTGGGAGCTGAATGTACAGAACATAAGAACATAAGAAATAGGAGCAGGAGTAGGCCATCTAGCCCTTCGAGCCTGCCCCGCCATTCAATAAGATCATGGCTGATCTGTCGTGGCTCAGTTCCACTTTCCCACCCTCTCCCCATAACCCTTAATCCCCTCTCTTACCAAAAACCCATCAACCCGCTTCTTAAAAATATTTAGCGAGGCAGCCTCCACCACTTCAACGGGCAGAGAATTCCAGAGATTCACCACCCTTTGAGTGAAGAAGTTCCTCCTCAACTCCGTTCTAAACCGCCTCCCCTTTATCTTGAGGCTGTGCCCCCTAGTCCTACTGTCTTTTTTGAGCGGGAAGAGTCTCTCCACCTCTATCCTATCCATCCCATTCATCATCTTATACGTCTCAATGAGATCTCCCCTCATTCTTCTAAACTCTAACGAGTACAAGCCTAGTTTATTCAGCCTCTCCTCATAGCTCAATTCCCTCAACTCCGCTACAGGGCTATCAAGTGTTTAGGAAGGATACGCAGGAGGGAAAAGGGGGGGGGGGGCGTAGCTCTGCTGATTAAGGATAGCATCAAGGTGGTAGCAAGGGATGATATTGGAGCCAAGGAGCTGAACGTGGAATCGTTGTGGGTGGAGATTAGGAACAGCAAAGGGAGGAAGACGCTGGTGGGTGTCGTCTATAGGCCCCCGAATAATGATCTGGAGGTGGGGCGGGCTGTTAACGCGCAAATAAGTGCGGTGTGCAGGAATGGGACGGCCGTAGTTATGGGGGATTTCAATCTGCATATTGATTGGTCGACCCATGTTGGACGCGGTGGGCTCAAGGAGGAGTTCTTGGAATGCTGCCGGGATAGTTTGCTGGAACAGTGCGTGTTGGAGCCGACGAGGGAGAGAGCTATCTTGGATCTCGTGCTATGTAATGAGGCGGGTAGAATTAGGGAACTTGCGGTGAAGGATCCTCTTGGGGAGAGTGATCATTATATGGTGGAGTTTCTGGTGCAGATGGAGGAGGAGAAAGTGGGTTCCCAGACACGCGTACTTTGTTTGAATAGAGGGGAGTACGGTAGGATGAGAGAAGAATTGGCGAATGTGGACTGGGGGAGCGTGTTGGAGGGAGGGTCTGCTGAGGAGCCGTGGAGGATCTTTAAGGAGATCTTTCTTGGTGCTCAGCGGAAATTTATTCCGATGGTCAAAAAGGACAGTAGGAGGAGAGGTAATAAGCCGTGGATAACGAAGGAGGTGAAGGAAAGTGTTAAATTAAATGCGGAGGAATTTAGAGTAGCTAAGAGTAGTGGGCGAGAAGAGGATTGGGAGAGGTTTAAATGTCAACAAAGATTGACAAAGAAGTTGATAAAGAAGGGTAGGAGAAACTATGAAGCTGGGCTAGCGCTTCATATAAAAAAGGACAGCAAGAGTTTTTATAAATATATAAAAAGGAAGAGGCTGGCTAGGGTGAACGTTGGTCCTTTAGAGGATGAGAAAGGGGACCTAGTGGTAGGGGATGGGGATATGGCTAAGGTATTGAATAACTTTTTTGTTTCTGTCTTCACGGAGGAGGACGTGAATAATTTGCCGGGTGTTAGTGATGGAAAGGTGGTAGGACTGGAGGGTCTTAATGACATTACTGTTACTAGAGAGGCAGTGCTCGACAGACTGGAGGGGCTGATTGTGGACAAGTCCCCAGGACTGGATGGAATGCATCCGAGGGTTCTGAAAGAAATGGCGGAGGTGATAGTGGATGCCTTGGTGGTTATTTTCCAGACGTCGCTGGATTCCGGGGAAGTGCCGGAGGATTGGAAAACGGCTAATGTTACGCCGTTGTTTAAGAAGGGTGCCAGGCAAAAGGCGGGGAATTATAGGCCGGTTAGTTTAACGTCTGTGTAGGTAAAATGTTAGAATCCGTCATTAAGGAGGAAATTGCGAGGCATCTTGAAGGGAACTGCTTGATAGAGCAGAAGCAGCACGGTTTCATTAAAGGGAAGTCGTGTCTGACAAATTTACTGGAGTTCTATGAGGATGTGTCTAGGGCGGTGGATAGAGGAGAGCCGGTGGATGTGGTCTTTCTGGATTTTCAGAAGGCGTTTGACAAAGTACCTCACAAGAGGTTATTGCAGAAGGTCGAGGGACATGGAGTTGGGGGTAGGGTGTTAGCGTGGATAGAGGATTGGTTGTCAAATAGGAGGCAGAGAGTGGGGGTCAACGGGTGCTATTCGGATTGGCGGATGGTGACTAGTGGAGTGCCCCAGGGGTCGGTGCTGGGGCCTCAGCTTTTTACCATTTATATAGATGATCTGGAGGAGGGAACTGAGTGTAGGGTGTCGAAATTTGCTGATGACACCAAGATTGGGGGAACGGCAAATTGTGCGGAGGGTGTGGAGAGTCTGCAGAAGGATCTAGATAGGCTGGGCGAATGGGCCAGGAAATGGCAAATGGAATTTAATGTTGGCAAGTGTGAGGTGGTCCACTTTGATAGGAATAATGGTAGGAAGGACTATTACTTACGGGGCGAAAAACTGCAGCAGGCGACGGTGCAGAGGGACCTCGGGGTCCTTGTGCATGAGTCGCAAAAACCCAGCTTGCAGGTGCAGCAGGTGGTCAGGGAGGCGAATGGGATGCTGGCCTTCATCGCGAGGGGGATTGAATATAAAAGTAGGGAGGTCTTGCTGCAGCTGTATAGGGCATTGGTGAGGCCGCAGCTGGAGTACTGTGTGCAGTTTTGGGCGCCGCACCTGCGCAAAGATATTTTGGCCTTGGGGGGAGCGCAGAGGAGGTTTACTAGGTTGATACCGGAGTTGAGGGGGTTGAGCTATGAGGAGAGGCTGAATAAACTAGGCTTGTACTCGTTAGAGTTTAGAAGAATGAGGGGAGATCTCATTGAGATGTATAAGATGATGAATGGGATGGATAGGATAGAGGTGGAGAGACTCTTCCTGCTCAAAAAAGACAGTAGGACTAGGGGGCACAGCCTCAAGATAAAGGGGGGGCGGTTTAGAACGGAGTTGAGGAGGAACTTCTTCACTCAAAGGGTGGTGAATATCTGGAATTCTCTGCCCGTTGAAGTGGTGGAGGCTACCTCGCTAAATATTTTTAAGACGCGGGTTGATGGGTTTTTGATAAGAGAGGGGATTAACGGTTATGGGGAGAGGGCGGGAAAGTGGAACTGAGCCACGACAGATCAGCCATGATCTTATTGAATGGCGGGGCAGGCTCGAAGGGCTAGATGGCCTACTCCTGCTCCTATTTCTTATGTTCTTATGTTCAAAAGCAGCGTCAGGTCATGTGTCACCTGAGAAAAGGGTAATTGAAGGAAGAACTGTTCTCAGTTACTTCATTCAAATGATACCTAATAACAATACAGATAACCTACAGCAATCATGTTAAGTGGCACAATGGTTAGCACAGCTGCCTCACAGAGACTTGGGTTCAATTCCTGGCTTAGGTCACTGTTTATGCAGAATTAGTACATTCTCCCCACGTCTGCTTGAGTTTCCTTCGGGTGCTCTGGTTTCCTCCCAAAGTCTGAAAGATGTGCTGGTTAGGTGTATTGGCCATGCTAAATTCTCCCTCAGTGTACCTGCCAGAGTGTGGTGACTGGCAGACTTTCACAATAGCTTCATTGCAGTGTTAATGTAAACCTACTTGTGATTAATAAATAACCAAATAAACAAAAGTGTGAATCCATATGTTGCAACACAAGGAAGAATATCTTGAACCAATCCAGCACTTCATGTGACTTATTACAATTAGTCATATTGAGCCAACATGGGAATTGTTTACAATATTTCAACTTCTGAAGGGCAATTCCCCTAAGCCCTGCGACCCCCTGTAGAAATCTCTAACTTTACTTTGGACAGTTCCATGGCACTCACCAGGATAGTTATCCAGGAAATGTTGGATAGGTCCATCGCCTAGGTAATGCCAAAACTGACCCCCATCACCCATATCTTCTCTCTCCTTCCCCCTCCCCCCTTGGCTTAGCAACAGGAAAGAAAGTATAATGGTTGAAGGACGTTTCTGCAAATAGAGTAAGAAGTCTCACAACACCAGATTAAAGTCCAACAGGTTTATTTGGTAGCACAAGCCACTAGCTTTCAGAGCCTTGCTCCTTCAACTTACCTGATGAAGGAGCAGCGCTCCAAAAGCTAGTGACATGTGCTACCAAATAAACCTGTTGGGCTTTAACTTGATGTTGTGAGATTTTTTTACTATGTTTATCCCAGTCCAATGCCGGTACCTTCACATCACAGCAAATGGAATGCTCTGCTTCATTGGGCAAGATATTGAATACAAAAGCAAGGATATAATGATGGAACTGTATAAAATACTGGTTATGCCATAGCTGGAATTTTGTATACAGTTCTACTCATATTACAGGAAAGATATAATTGCTCTGGGAGAGTACTGAGGAGATTTACAAGGAAATTGCAGACAATTGGAGAGCTTTGATAGGCTGTTGTTTTCCTTAGAGCAGAGGAGGCTAAACAGTGATCTATAGAATCATATAATTCCTACAGTGCAGAAAAGGCCATTCAGCCCATCAAGTCTGCAGTGACTCTCTGACAGAGTATCTTACCCAGGCTCTCTGCCCTATCCCTGTAACCTCACAAATTTACCATGGCTATTCCATCTAACTTACACATCTTGGGACACTAAGGGACAATTTTATCATGGCCAATCTGCCTAACCTGCACATCTCTGCACTGTGGGAGGGAACCAGGGCACATGGAGGAAACTCACGGAGACACAGGGAGAACGGGCAAACTCCACACAGTCACCCCAGTTGAAATTGAACCCGGGTCCCTAATTGAGGGGCACAAAGTTATGAGGGGCCTAAATAGGGTAAACAAAAAAGACTTGTTTCCCCAGCTTGGGAGGGAGTCAATTGCCAGGGGACATAGATTTAAGATGATTGCTATAAAATTAAAGGGGAGATGAGGAAAATGTTTTTCACCCAAAAGGTGATGGGTGTCACTGCTCGAATTAGTGTTCGATGCTGAAACAATCAAGGTGCCTGGATCTGCATCTGAAGTGCTGGAAAGCTACAGACCAGATGCTAAAGTGGGATTAAAATGAATGGGTTGTTTCTTTTGTTTTTTCAAGCACAGTCATGATGGGCTGAATGGCCTCTTTCTGCACCGTAACTTTTCTAATGGGCTAAAAGGAGTGAGGAAATTAAGATAATAAACATATGCAGAGAAAATGTATTGGAGAAACTTAAGGGACCAAAATCCAACAAATCTCTGGGGCCTGATGGCCTAAATGCTAGGATTCAAAAGAGGTAGCTGCAAAGCTGGTGGATGTGCTAGCTATTATTTTCCAAAATTCTTTAGACTCAGGAAGTTGGCAAATGTAACACTATTATTCAAGGAAGGAGGGAAAGAAAGCAGGGAACCACAAGCCAGTTTGTCAACCAACAGTCATTTAGAACAATGAAGCCTTAATAATACATGCAGAAAAGTACAGTACAATTAGACGTTAACATGATTTTACAAAACAGAAATCTTGTTTGACAAATTTATTGGTTTTCTGAGGCTATAACTAGTAGGGTATAGAGAGAGGAACGAGTAAATTTTGTATACCTGGATTTCAAAAAGACAAGCAGAGAGGAGGAGCGATTTGTGGTGGGAGTGTGAAGGTAAGCGATTGACTATTTTTTAGTTTTTCGCAGGGTTTCTCTTTTTTTACAAGTTTCTTTAACAGTAAAGCGGAAGTAGGTCGCGGGGTGACCTGGGTTTGTTAGCGTGCGAGGTTTAACAAGCAGGCTGCACTATACAGCGGGCAGTGTTGGTAAGGGGCAGTGGAGAGAGCAGGTAGCAGAGTGAG
This sequence comes from Carcharhinus amblyrhynchos, assembly GCF_965287045.1. Lineage (NCBI taxonomy): Eukaryota > Metazoa > Chordata > Chondrichthyes > Carcharhiniformes > Carcharhinidae > Carcharhinus > Carcharhinus amblyrhynchos. Next base: position 30,553,304 of record NC_137335.1, on the reverse strand, counting down.
AGCTAAAGGGCTTTGCTCAACGGGCTTAGGCAGAAACGGGAGAGGCAAGGTAGGTTTAATTCTTACTTTCTTTTTCTGTGAAATTTGAAGAAAAGGGGAATTATGAGTGTGAGGCCAGTTTGTTGTTCTCGGTGTCGGATGTGGGAGGTCCTACAGTCTCCTGGTCTCCCGGATGTCCATATCTGCGCCGGGTGCGTCGAGCTGCGGCTCCTAAGGGACCGCATTAGGGAAGTGGAACTTCAGCTCAAAGACCTTAGTCTGGTCAGCGAGAACGAGGAGGTGATAGATAGGAGTTACAGGCAGCTGGTCACACCGGGGCCTCGGAAGGCAAGCAAATGGGTCACGGTTAGGAAGGGGAAAGGTCAGGCGCTAGAGAGGGCCCAGTGGCTGTGCCCCTTAGCACTAAGTACTCCTGTTTGAGTACTGTTGGGGGGGATAGCCTACCTGGTGGAAGCAGCAGTGGCCGTGCCTCTGGTGCAGAGTCCGGCCCTGTAGCTCAGAAGGGTAAGGATAGGCGGAGGAAAGCAGTAGTGATGGGGACTCTACAGTGAAGGAGTCGGACAGGCGATTTTGTGGAGGCAGTCAAGAAACTCGAATGGTAGTTTGCCTCCTTGGTGCCGGGATCCGGGATGTTTCTGATCGTATCCAGAATATCCTGAAGTGGGAGGGAGAGGAGCCAGAGGTCATGGTACATACAGGTACTGCTGACATAGGTAGGAAAAGGGAAAGGGTCATGAAAAGAGAATATAGGGAGCTAGGTGGAGAGTTGAGAAGAAGGAACGCAAAGGTAGTAATCTCAGGATTGCTGCCTATGCCACGAGACAGCGACAGTAGGAATGGAATGAGGTGGAAGATAAATGCGTGGCTGAGGGATTGGAGCAGGGGACAGGGATTCAGTTCTGGGACCCTTGCTCTTTGTGATTTTTATAAATGACCTGGATGAGGGAGTGGAGGGATGGGTTGATAAGTTTGCTGATGACACAAGGGTTGGAGGTGTTGTGGGTAGTGTGGAGGAATGTCAGAAGTTGCAGTGAGACATTGACAGGATGCAAGACTGGGCGGAGAAGTGGCAGATGGACTTCAACCCAGATAAGTGTGTGGTGATTCATTTTGGTAGGTCAAATATGATATTAAGGGTAAGATTCTCGGCAGTGTGGAAGATCAGAAGGATCTTGGGATCTGGGTTCATAGGACGCTCAAAGTGGCTTCGCGGGTAGAGGCTGTGGTTAAGAAGGTGTATGGTGTACTGGCATTCATCAATCGAGGAACTGAATTTAGAAGTCGGGAGATAATGCTGCAGCTGTTGCCTGGATTGGGTGGCATGCCTTTTGAGGAGAGAGCTCGGTCTTTTTTCCTTGGAGAGACAAAGGATGAGGAGTGACCTGATAGAAATGTATAGATGATGAGAGGTATTGATCAAGTGGATTCTCAGAGGCTTTTTCCCAGGGCTGAAATGGTTACACAAGAGGACACAGGTTTAGGGTGCTGGGAAGTAGGCACAGAGGAGATGTCAGGGGTAAGTTTTTCACTCAGAAGGTGGTGGGTGCGTGGAATCGGCTGCCGGTGGTGGAGGAGGAGGCGGATGCGATAGGGACTTTTAAGAGACTTTGGATAAGTACATGGAACTTAGTAAGATGGAGGGTTATAGGTATGCCTAGTAGGTAGGGACATTATCGGTGCAATTTGTGGGCCTAAGGCCCTGTTTGTGCCTTATTTTTCTATGTTTCTACACTATTAGTTAAAGCCACAGAAAACCAATAAATTTGTCAGTTTGTCAATATTTTGTGGCATCATGGATTTGGGGGTAATATATTAACATTGGTTTAGAGAATAGAAAATTGGTTAACAGACTGAAAGTAAAGAGTGGATAAACAGAGCGATTTTATGATGTGAGACTGACTAATAGAGTACAGCAGGGATCAGTGCTGATGCCTCAGATATTTATGATTGATATTCATGACTTAGATGAAGAAATAGAGTCATAGAGGTCTACAGCACAGACCCATCACTTCTGCACTGGCCAAAGACCTGAGTGGCACTGGGGTGCTACTCTGGGCTGCAATGGAGTGCTTAAGTTGGAGTTTGATGACTGAGGGAGTTCAGCAAGGACAGCGTGAGATGTGCTTTTCCTGAGAAAGGCGAGCAGCAGCTTTGCAGCAGGGACCATCTGGGCCACTAACAGCAGCTTTCGTAAAGTGACAAGGTAATAACAGACACAGCCAATTAGTAACCTGCAGAGAATTTTCTTTGCAGCTTTTAAATGTATATTAGCTGAAATAAAGGTATGAATTTTTGATCATAACAGAAGCGTTTGAAACAAAGGAAGGTCCCTAACCGAATTAAATTCTCTGAAAGGGAGTGACCAGCTTAATTTAGAGAGAAGTCACGGCAGGATTCCTCATATCTGCAGCGTGCTCCTCTTGCACAATGTGGGAAATAAGGGATACTTCCAGTGTCCCTGATGATCACACATGCAGGAAGTATGTCGAACTACAGCTACTGGCTAACTATACTCGGGAGTTGGAGCTGCAAGTAGACTCACTGAAAACGTCGTGGATAGCACTTTTAGCAGGCAGAAAAGGAATGGGTGACCATAAAGCAAAGCAAAAGGCTCAGGAAAGAAGTGCAGTAGTCCCCTCTGGTCACTCCTTTTTCAAACAGATATACTGCTTTGGATATTGTTGGGGATTGGTGATAGTTTCTCAGGGGAATGCAGCAAAAGGCAAGTTCATGGCACAACAGGTGGCTCTGCTGCACAGAGAACCAACAAGAAAACAATTGGCAGGGGTACAGTGATCTGGGTTTCAATAGTAAGGGCTACAGATTCTGTGGCTGGAGATGTGAATCCAAGGTGGTATATTGCCTTCCTGCTGCCAGGGTCAGGGATGTCACTGAGCAGCTGCAGAACATTCTGGAGAGGAAAGGTGAACAGCCATTGGTCGTGATACATATAGGGTCCAACAACAAAAAGGATGAAAGCAAGCTGTAAACTGCAAAGAAATATGGACAGATTGAAGTGAGTGGGCAACAAATAGCAGATGGAGTATAAAATGGGAAGTGTGAAATTATTTATTTAAATCCTAAGAATAAGAAAGCTGAATACTTTCCTAAAACATGTGAAACTTGTAAATGCTAATGTTCAGAAACTTGGGTGCGTTCTTACAAAGAATGCAGAATGCTGGTTTGCAAATAAGTAAGCAAAAAGGAAGACAAATTGCATGTTTGCCTTCATCACCAAGGGACTGGAGCACAGGAAAGTCTTTCTACAATTTTTTTTTGGTGAGAACAATCAAGAATACTATGAGATGTTTTGGGCTCAATATTTCACCAAGGTTATACTTACTTTGCAGGTAATACAATAATTGGGTCCGTGGGAAGAGGGGACTGCTCTGTAATGAGAGGTTGTGTAATCTTGGTTTATATTTCAGGAGTTTAAACAAATGAGTTTAAGCCCATTGGGACTTATCTGGATACATGACAAGAGGCACAGTGTCAAGATAAGGGTACTGAGATGAGGAGGAATTACTTCACTTAAAGGGTTGTGACTCTTTGGAATTCTCTACAGACCAAATGCTCCATTATTGAATACGTTTAAGGCTGGGTGTAACACCCTAACATGGGCAGCACAGTGGTTAGCACTGCTGCTTCACAGCTCCAGAGTCCTGGGTTCAATTCCCAGCTCGGGTCACTATCTGTGTGGAGTTTGCACATTCTCCTCATGTCTGCGTGGGTTTCCTCCGGGTACTCCAGTTTCCTCCCACAGTCCAAAGATGTGCGGGTTAGGTTGATTGGTCGTGTTAAGAAATTGCCCCTTCGTATCCAGGGATGCGTAGGTTAGAGGGATTAGTGGGTATAATATATAGGGATATGGGGATAGGGCCTGGGTGGGATTGTGTTCGGTGCAGACCGAAGGGCCTCTTTCTGCGCTGTAGGGTGCTACGATCTATGAACGATTTTAGCTGTTGCTGGCTTTAAACAAAAAGAAAAGACATGGATTGCACACTAGATTAAAACCAACAAGAACAGATTTATTCCATGAGCCCAGAGAGACAAGCTGAAACTAAAAACAGCAGCCTCTGCAACACCCAAATGACATCACCAACCCACGTGATTAGCTCTTAAAGCAATCGTGCAACCAATCAAATATATAACATCCCTCCCTCCCTCTACTTCTGTGGTTATGACAACAAATTAAGATATTACATAGGATCAATAATACTCTAGGCAACCTACTCTGCAACATTACTCATTATACAAAGTTATAGAATAGAATCTCAAAATCCTGACAGTGCAGAAAGAGGCCATTTGGCCTATTGAGCCTGCACCAATAACAAACCCACCTAGGTCCTATCCCCATAACCCCACATATTAACCCTGCTAAGGGACACTAAACAGCAATTTAGCATTGCTAATCAACCTAACCCGTACAGCTTTGGAGCGCCCGAGGAAATCAGAGTACCCAGAGCAAACCCACATAAGACATGGAGAATGTGCAAATCCGCAGAGTGACCCGAGACCGGAATTGAATCCGGATCCCTCGTGCTGTGAGGCAACAGTGCTACCACTACACCACCATGCCATCAATAAAAAAGTTGATTAGAATGACATCTATTCCGCTTTGGTTGTACATGACACTTTAGAATTTGGCTGTCCTTGAGTATGATTTAGAACATAGAACATAGAACATAGAACATTACAGCGCAGAACAGGCCCTTCGGCCCACGATGTTGCGCCGACCAGTTACAAAAACAATGACCCACTAGCCTATACCAATCCCTTTTCGTCCATAAACCTATCCAGAGATCTCTTAAACGCCCCCAAACTAGACGCATCTACAACTGCAGCAGGCAGGGCATTCCAATCCCTCACCACCCGCTGGGTAAAGAACCTACCCCTGACATCCGTCCTGTAGCTACCCCCCCTTAATTTAAAGTCATGCCCCCTCGTGCTAGCTTTCTCCATCCGAGGAAAAAGGCTATCACTATCCACCCTATCTAAACCTCTAATCATCTTATATGTTTCAATAAGATCCCCTCTTAGCCGCCTTCTTCCCAACGAAAACAACCCTAGATCCCTCAGTCTCTCCTCATAGGACCTCCCCACCATACCAGGCAACATCCTAGTAAACCTCCTCTGCACCCTCTCCAACGCCTCCACATCCTTCTTGTAATGCGGGGACCAGAACTGCACACAGTACTCCAAGTGCGGCCGCACTAGAGTAGTGTACAGTTGCAACATTACACTGCGACTCCTAAATTCAATCCCCCTACCAATAAACGCCAAGACACCGTACGCCTTCTTGACAACCTTATCTACTTGATTCCCAACTTTCAGGGATCTATGTACACACACACCTAGATCCCTCTGTTCATCCACACTATTCAAAGTCCTCCCGTTAGCCCTATACTCGACACATCTGTTGCTCCTACCAAAGTGAATTACCTCACACTTCTCCGCATTAAATTCCATCCGCCACCTCTCGGCCCAGCTCTGCAACCTATCTAAGTCTCCCTGCAGACTATGACACCCTTCCTCACAATCTACCACACCTCCAACTTTGGTGTCATCAGCAAATTTACTAATCCACCCAACTATACCCTCATCCAGATCATTAATAAAAATTACAAACAACAGTGGCCCCAAAACAGATCCCTGAGGCACACCACTCGTAACTGCACTCCATGATGAATATTTACCATCCACCACCACCCTCTGTCTCCTATCTGATAGCCAATTCCTGATCCAACTTCCTAGATTACCCACAATCCCATACATCTGCATTTTCTGCAGAAGCAGAACTTTAATAGAACTTTAATAGACACTTCTTCCCATGGAACTAATTCTGCATCACTCTCCATGGTATAGTACATGATCATCAGGCAACTTGGATTTAACTGAGTCTTCCGAGTTCTGTTCACAACGCTAAGGACTATAGAAGTTGCTATTTATGGAGATAATTCTGAGAAATCATTTTGAGATGAAGTCAACTGGTCTGCATGGTGTTACCAAAATAGTTCACCTTCATTTTGAACTGTGTAAGAAATTGGACCTGTTTTTGCTAAAACTGTGGCTCGCACCCGATTCTTATTTATGGCACGTGCTAGCACTCGATCTCCTTGTTGAAATGAATGTTGGTTTACCATCACTACTAGTCTAGCAACTTGAGATTGTTGTTGATGCTACGAACTCAGAAGTTTCTGGGGAAAATAACAAATCAAGCATAGTTCTTAACTTTCTCTCTAAAGAGTAATAATGCAGCTGAACTTTGGATGGTCGCTTGAGGATTACTTCACAAGATGCCAAAAAGTTCTTCACGTGACATGATAATTAATCTTGGTTTTTTGAAGCTTTGAAAAAATGTTTCAAGGATTGTATGAATATTTCAGTTAATCCACTGGTTGATGGATGTTAAGGTGCAGATTTTAAATGCTGAATACCATATATTTTGAGATAATCCTCAAACACTTGTCAAGTAAACTGCAAATTATTATTGCAAGCAATGGATCCATGGACAAGGGATCATCTGGACTCGAAACATCAGCTACTTTCTCTCCTTACAGATACTGCCAGACCTGCTGAGATTTTCCAGCATTTTTTCTTTTGGTTTCAGATTCCAGCATCCGCAGTAATTTACTTTTATTGCACACAATCTGTTCTGGTTTACCAAATTCTGCAAAATGTTCATCAAGTTTTTCAATGCTTTGTTCAGGTGTGGTAAATCTCATGATAACAATTCTGAGCCATTTGAGTGTGCATCAATTATGACTAAGAACATGTAACCCATTGCCATGGAATTTTAGGCCACTCCCTAGGATGTAAATGAAACAAATGGTGGTGTAATTCTTATTTGGGTAGAGGATTGACACCGTCCCACTTATTTTTCCAATATGAGCAACAAGACCCAGGTGCCAAAAATGCTAATTCCTTCATCCACACTATGCAAGGATGTCCTTCAAGTAGTTCAAAAATTCTTCCACGCAGACTAGGCGGAATGATCATTTGGTATTCCCACAATAGACACCCACCCTTGACAATCAACTCAAGGTTTCTTGACACATGGTTTCAAATTGGTATTCATACAGTGCATTCCAGCTATCATTCCTTTCAATGCCATGTTCATCACCTTTCCCAACATGGAATAATTTCTGGTATGTCTCTGAACTGGAAAAGCAGTCACAGGCAAATGGTCTACTCGCAAAAATAAAGAATATGAACAAAACCAGTTGGTGGCATCTGTGTTCAATATGTAAAGGTAAGCGTGATAATGATTCAGCATTACCATCTTTGCAATCGACTAGCTGCTAACAATGGTATGTCTTTATACGGTTCAATCAATAATGTGAAATGACGACCATATGAATAATGATGAAACCTTTGTATGCTAAATATTTTACTCAATGCTTCTTTTTCTAGATGAGCATAGTTTTAAGGACATAAGAACTAGGAACAGGAGTAGGCTATCTGGCCCTTGAGTCTGCTCCGCCATTCAATAAGATCATGGCTGATCTGCTCGTGGGCTCAACTCCACTTACCCACGCGCTCACCATAACCCTTAATTCCTTTAGTGTTCAAAAATGTATCTCTCCTTGCCTTAAAAACATTCAATGAGGTAGCCTCATCTGCTTCACTGGGCAAGGAATACAACAGATTCGCAATCCTTTGGGTAAAGAGGTTCCCCGTCAACTCAGTCCTAAATCTGCTTGCCCTTATTTTGAAGCCATGCCCCCTAGTTCTAGTTTCACCTGCCAGTGGAAACAACTTCCTTGCTTCTATCTTATTTATAGCCTTTATAATCTTATATGTTTCTACAAGATCGCCCCTCGTTCTTTTGAATTCCAATGAGTATAGCCCCAATCTACTCAGTCTCTCCTCATAAGCCTGCCCTCTCAACTCCAGAATCAGCCTAGTGAAACTCCTTTGCACTCTCTCCAGTGCCAGTATCAGTATATCCTTTCTCAAGTAAGGAGCCCAAAACTGTACACAGGTGGGGTCTCACCAGCACTTTATACAGCTGCAACATAACCTCCCTTTTCAGAAGGCGTTTGATAAGGTGCCGCACAAGAGGTTATTACAGAAGGTTAGGGGGCATGGAGTTGGGGGTAGGGTGTTAGCGTGGATAGGGGATTGGCTGTCAAATAGGAGGCAGAGAGTGGGGGTCAATGGGTGCTATTCGGATTGGCGGTTGGTGACTAGTGGAGTGCCCCAGGGGTCAGTGCTGGGGCCTCAGCTATTTACCATTTATATAGATGATCTGGAGGAGGGAACCGAGTGTATGATGTCGAAATTTGCTGATGACACCAAGATTGGTGGAACGGCAAATTGTGCGGAGGGTGTGGAAAGTCTGCAGAAGGATCTAGATAGGCTGGGCGAATGGGTCAGGAACTGGCAAATGGAATTTAGTGTTGGCAAGTGTGAAGTTGTCCACTTTGGTAGGAATAATGGTAGGAAGGACTACTACTTACATGGCAAAAAACTGCAGCATGCAACGGTGCAGAGGGACCTCGGGGTCCTTGTGCATGAGTCGCAAAAACCCAGCCTGCAGGTGCAGCAGGTGGTCAGGAAGGCAAATGGGATGCTGGCCTTCATAGCGAGGGGGATTGAATATAAAAGTAGGGAGGTCTTGCTGCAACTGTACAGGGCACTGGTGAGGCCGCAGCTGGTGTACTGTGTGCAGTTTTGGTCGCCGCACTTACGCAAAGGATATTTTGGCCTTGGAGGGAGTGCAGAGGAGGTTAACTAGGCTGATACCGGAGTTGATGGGGTTGAACTATGAGGAGAGGATGAATAAACTAGGCTTGTACTCGTTAGAGTTTAGAAGAATGAGGGGAGATCTCATTGAGACATGTAAGATGATGAATGGGATGGATAGGATAGAGGTGGAGAGGCTCTTCCCGCTCAGAAAGGACAGTAGGACTAGAGGGCACAGCCTCAAGATAAAGGGGGGGGCGATTTAGAACGGAGTTGAGTAGGAACTTCTTCACTCAAAGGGTGGCGAATCTCTGGAATTCTCTGCCCGTTGAAGTGGTGGAGGCTGCCTCGCTAAATATACTTAAGACACGGGTTGATAGGTTTTTGATAGGCAAGGGGATTAAGGGTTATGGGGAGAGGGCGGGAAAGTGGAACTGAGCCACGACAGATCAGCCATGATCTTATTGAATGGCGGGGCAGGCTCGAAGGGCTAGATGGTCTACTCCTGCTCCTATTTCTTATGTCTTATGTCTCCCTGTTTTAAACTCCACCCCGTTAACAATGAAGGACAAAATTCCATTTACCTTTTAACTACCTGCTGCACCTACAAACTAACCTTTTGTGTTTCTTGCACGAGGACACCCAGGTTCCTCCGCAGAGCAGCATGCTGCAACGTTTTACCATTTAAATAATAATCTATGTTTGCTGTTATTCCTACCAAAATGGATGACCTCACATTTGCCAACATTGTACTCCATCTGCCAGACCCTTACCCACTCACTTAGACTACCTATATTCCTTTGCAGACTTTCAGCGTCCTCTGCACATTTTGCTCTACCACTCATCTTAGTGTCATCTGCGAATTTTGACACACTAAACTTGGTCCCCAACTCCAAATCATCTATGTAAATTGTAAACAATTGCGATCACAACACTGATCCCTGAGGCACACCACTTGTCACTAATCGCCAACCATAAAAACACCCATTTACCCTCACTCTTTGCTTTCTGCTAGTTAACCAATCCTCTAACCATGCTAATACATTACCCGTAACACCATGAACTGTTGCTTATGCAACAGCCTTTGGTGCAGCGCCTTGTCAAGTGCCTTCTGCAAATCCAGATACACCACATTCACAGGCTGCCCATTGTTCACCCCACATATAATATCCTCAAAGAACTCCGCCAAATTTATCAAACGTGACCTGCCCTTCACGAACCCAGGCTCGTCTTCCCATTGGGACAATTGATATCAAGATGTTTCGCTATATCTTCCTTAATGATGGATTCAAGCATTTTTCCTACTACAGAAGTTAAGCTAACCAGCCTATAGTTACCCGCCTTTTGTCTAGCTCCTTTTTAAACAGTGTCTCATTTGCTATCTTCCAATCTGCGGGAGGCACCCCAGCATCCACCGAATTTTGGTAAATTACTACTAGTGCATCTCTTTCAGTACCCTCGAATGCATTCCATCAGGGCCAAGGGACTTGTCTACCTTTAGCCCCATTAGCTTGTTCAACACTACCTCTTTAGTAATAATGATAATTTCTAGGTCCTCACTTGCCATAGCCTTCTAAATAAACTAAATTATGCAATGGCTTCAATAATGTAGCTAAGGACCTTAATTGCATCACGTTCGTTGATGTGGTGCTTCTAACTTTTAGGTGCCTTACTTCAGACCAAATACTGGACTGAGGTCTGAAAAAAGTCACACTTCTTTTCCTGATATGTAGACCATATGCTTGAAAATATCCCAATGTTGCTTCGAAACTATTCAAATGGTCTTGTTCACCGGACCCTGTAATAAGAATATCATCCAGGTGACAGTGTATACCAGAGCTACCACTTAAAATCTGATCCATCAATCTTTGAAATAGTTCTGGTACAAATGTTATTCCAAAAGGCAATCTTTTATGTAAAAAAAACCTTTATGAGTAACGATGATAAGCAATAGTTGGAATTCAGCAGCTACATGTCATAGAATCCCTACAGTGCAGAAGGAGGTCATTCGGCCCATTGAGTCTGTACCGACAATTCCACTTAGACCCTATCCCTGTAGCCCTACGTATTTACCATGCTAATCCTTATGCATCTCAGGACAGTAGAGGGCAATTTAGCATGCACCTAACCTAACCTTTGGATTGTGGGAGGAAACCCACACAGACACAGGATAAACTGCAAACTCCACACAGACAAATTGGGAATCAAACCCAGGCCCCTGGTGCTATGAGGCAGCAGTACTAACCACTGTCACCTTTTCATTTGTAAATATACTTATGAAATATCAATATTGCTAAATTTCCAGATAACCTAGTAAAATAGTCAATTAAAGAAAGTGGATATTGATCAGCACACAACACTGGATTTAAGGTTATTTTAAAATATAAACAGAACCATCTGGTTTCATGACAATACGATGGGGGTAACCCAGTCACTCACTGTAACTGGCTCTAACACACCAATATTAACAACTCATACGAATTCTTCTTCAACCTTGGGACAAATGCATAGGGCACTGCCCGACCTCTGAGGCTTTTCTTACTATGCTGTTTCTTAAGTTTTACTTGAACTCCCTCTATTGAGCCAAGTGACTCTTCAACTACACTTCTGTATCCAGAAGCTGCTGCAGGTATAGAACATAGAACATAACAGCGCAGAACAGGCCCTTTGGCCCACGATGTTGCGCCGACCAGTTTAAAAAAAACAATGACCCACTAATCTAAACCAATCCCTTTTCGTCCATAAACCTATCCACGGATCTCTTAAACGCCCCCAAACTAGGCACATTTACAACTGCAGCAGGCAGGGCATTCCAATCCCTCACCACCCGCTGGGTAAAGAACCTACCCCTGACATCTGTCCTATAACTACCCCCCCTTAATTTAAAGCCATGCCCCCTCGTGCTAGCTTTCTCCATCCGAGGAAAAAGGCTATCACTGTCCACCCTACCTAAACCTCTAATCATCTTATATGTTTCAATAAGATCCCCTCTTAGCCGCCTTCTTTCCAGCGAAAACAACCCCAAATCCCTCAGTCTCTCCTCATAGGACCTCCCCTCCATACTGGGCAACATCCTGGTAAACCTCCTCTGCACCCTCTCCAAAGCCTCCACATCCTTCCTGTAATGTGGGGACCAGAACTGCACACAGTACTCCAAGTGCGGCCGCACCAGAGTTGTGTACAGTTGCAACATGACGCTGCGACTCCTAAATTCAATCCCCCTACCAATAAACGCCAAGACACCATATGCCTTCTTAACAACCTTATCTACTTGATTCCCAACTTTCAGGGATCTATGTACACATACACCTAGATCCCTCTGTTCATCCACACTATTCAGAGTCCTCCCGTTAGCCCTATACTCGACACATCTGTTATTCCTACCAAAGTGAATCACCTCACACTTCTCCGCATTAAACTCCATCCACCACCTCTCGGCCCAGCTCTGCAACCTGTCTAAGTATGTTTTGGCATTGACCAATTTACTAACAACACTCCATTTAAGTTTTATTTTCTCTGACCATAATGACCCAATAGAGCTGGAAAATTACCATAGATCACGTAGTCATAGAGTTTTACAGCAGGAAACAGGCCCCTTGGCCCAACTTGTCCATGCTGCCCTTTTTTTAAAATCCCTAAGCTAGTCCTAATTGCCCACATTTGGCCCACATTCCTCTATACCCATCTTAGCATATGGAGAGGCAACTCCCAGCAATTCTACAGCATCTGTGGAGGGAGAGTGTCTGATGAAGGGTCATCCAGACTCAAATAGTTGGCTCTATTCTCTCTCCACAGATGCTGTCATAACTGCTGAGATTTTACAGCATTTTGTCTTTCTGTTGCGGTGGCGAGGCAACTCTCCACTGTTTGTCTACTTATCTCTACATTGTAACCTTTGGATTCTCTATAATGTAACCTTTTAGTGGCACAATCTCGTCCATGTATGTCCTTAAAATCAGATGAGCTTGTTTTAAAGGAAGTTGCTTCAGCTTTTGTTGGAAGATAGTCTCAGGAATTAAAGATACAGCAGCACTGTATCAATGTCCATCCTAATAGGCTGTCCACTTAACTTGGGAATCTCTCAGAATCTACACGATCCACCCTGTATAGATAAGACCATAAGATATAGAAGCAGAATTAAGCTACTTGGTCCATCGAGTTTGCTGCGCCATTTAATCATGGCTGATAAGTTTGTCAATCCTATTCTCCCACCCTTTTCGTCTTATCAATCAAGAACCTATCTATCTTTGTCTTACATATACTCAATGGCCTGACTTGCTTCTGTGGCAATGAATTCCATAGATTCACTAACCTCTGGCCGAAGAAATTCCTCCTCATCTCGGTTCTAAAGGGTCAACCCTTTATTCCGAGGCTGTGCCCTCAGATCCTAGTTTCTCCTACTAATGGAAACATCTTCCCCAAGTCCACTCGATTCAGGCTTTTCAGTATTCTGTAAGTTTCAGTGAAATCCCCTCATCTTATTAAACTCCATCGAGTAAGACTTAAAGTCCTCAAATGTTCTTCATGCATAAAGCTTTTTATTCTTAGAATCATTCTCATGAAGCTCCTCTGCCCCGTCTTTAGCACCAGGGTCCTGGCTTCAATTCTGGCCTCGGGTGACTATCGGTGTGGAGTTTGCACATTCTCTCCCTGTCTGCATGGGTTTCCTCCAAGTGCCCCGGTTTCATCCCACAGTCCAAAGACGTGATTGGCCATGATCAATTGTCCCTTAGTATCAGAGGGATTAGGAGTGTAAACATGTGGGCATACAGTGATAGGACCTGGATGGGATTGTTGTCGGTGTAAGTTCGATGGGCCAAATGACCTCCTTCTGCACTGTAGATTCTATGATCAACAGCAGCAGTAATGTACTCCAGCACAATCTGCAAACTCATGGACTGGCATATCAAGTCCATGAGGTTCACTTTGCAGCTGTACAAAACTTTGGTACGGCTGCGCTTGGAGTATTGCGTACAGTTCTGGTTTTGTACACATTATAGGAAGGATGTGGAAGCATTGGAAAGGGTGCAGAGGAGATTTATCAGGATGTTGCCTGATGTGGTAGGAAGGTCTTATGAGGAAAGGCTGAGGAACTTGAGGCTATTTTCGTTAGAGAGAAGAAGCTTAAGAGCTGACTTAATAGAGGCATGTAAGATGATTGGATTGGATAGAGTGGACAGTGAAAGCCTTGTTCCTCGGATGGAAATGGCTAGCATGAGGGGACATAACTTTAAATTGAGGGGTGATAGACATAGGATAGATGTCAGAGATTCTTTATTCGTAAGAACATAAGAACATAAGAAATAGGATCAGGAGTAGGCCATCTAGCCCTTCGAGCCTGCCCTGCCATTCAATAAGATCATGGCTGATCTGAAGTGAATCAGTTCCACTTTCCCGCTTTCTCCCCATAACCCTTAATTCCCTTGTCTGTCAGAAATCTATCTACCCGTGACTTTAATATAATCAACGAGGTAGCCTCCACCACTTCAATGGGCAGAGGATTCCAGAGATTCACCACCCTTTGAGTGAAGAAGTTCCTCCTCAACTCCGTTCTAAACTGCCCTCCCCCCAATGATATTTTGAGGCTGTGCTCTCTAGTTCTGCTATCCTTTCTAAGTGGGAAGAATCTCTCTACCTCTACCCTCTTCATTATCTTGTAAGTCTCTATAAGATCCCCCCTTAGCCTTCTAAACTCTAACGAGTACGGACCCAGTCTATTCAATCTCTCCTCATAAGCTAACCCCCTTATCTCCGGTATCAGCCTGGTGAACCTTCTCTACTCCCTCCAAGGCCAATATATCCTTTCGCAAATACGGGGACCAAAACAGTACTCCAGTTGTGACCTCACCAGTGCCCTGTACAGTTGCAGCAAGACCTCCCTGCTTTTATATTCTGTCGCCCTCACCATAAAGGCCAACATTTCATTTGCCTCTTGATCACCTGCTGCACCTGCAGACTGGGTTTTTGCGATTCGTGCACAAGGACCCCCAGGTCCCTCTGCACTGTAGCATGCTGCAGCTTTTCACCCTTTAAATAATAATCCCTCCTACAATTAATTCCACCAAAGTGGATAACCTCACATTTGCTAACGTTATACTCCATCTGCCAGGTCCTCGCCCACTCACTCAGCCTATCCAGATCTCTCTGCAGGCTTTCCGCTCCCTCCACATAATTCGCTTTTCCACTCATCTTCGTGTCATCAGCAAATTTTATTACCCTACACTCAGCCCCCTCCTCCAGATTGTCTATGTAAATATGTTATTCAGAGAGTGGCAAGGGTGTGGAATGCCCTGCCTGCAAATGTAGTGGACTCGCCAACACTAAGGGCATTTAAATGGTCATTGGATAAACATATGGATGATATTGGAATAGTATAGGTTAGATGGGCTTTAGATTGGTTTCACAGGTCGGCATTGAAGGCTGGAGAGCCTGTACTGCGCTGTAGTGTTCTATGTTCTATATCCCTCACTCAATCATTATCATCAAGCCAGGGAATCAACCTTGGTTCAATAGAGAGTACAGGAGGGCATGTCAGCAGCAGTGCCAAGCATACCTAAAAATGAGGTGTCAACTTGGTGAAGCTACCAAACAAGACTATTAGCATGCCAAACAGCATAAACAGCAAGTGATAGAGCTAAGTAATCCCACAACCAACAGATCAGATCCAAGCTCTACATTTGGATGTAAAAGATTGGGCCTTGTGATTGGGGACTCTACAGTTAAGGGGACGGATAGGAGAGTCGGAAGTAATGGTAGGGACTCGGGGCTGGTGTGTTGCCTACCAGGGGCTGGGGTCTGGGATGTATCGGAAAGGGTATTCAGGACTCTTAGGGGAGAGGGAGATCAACCCCAAGTTATAGTTCATGTGGGGACGCATGACATAGGGAGGTTAAGGGAAGGGGATATTAAGCAGAGATTTATGGAGTTGGGGTGGAAACTAAAGGCCAAGTCTGATAGAGTGGTTATCTCCGGACTCTTGCCTGTGCCACGGGATAGTTTAGAGAGGAATAGAGAGAGGGAAAGTTTGAACTCGTAGCTGAGGGGATGGTGCAGGAGGGAGGGGTTCAGGTACTTGAGCAATTGGGGCTCGTTCTGGGGAAGGTGGGACCTCTATAAGAGTGATGGTCTACTCCTGAATCAGAGGGGAACCAATATCCTGGGGGGTAAATTTGCTAAGGCTATGCAGGGAGGTTTAAACTGATTCGGAGGGGGGGTGGGATCCTGAGTAGAGGGGGTGAAAGTGAGGGGGACATAGATGGGGACGGCAATGCACGGCATCGTGGGGCTGGGGCGGAGCAGGGTTTGAAATGCGTATACTTTAATGCGAGGAGTATTCGCAATAAAGTGGATGAACTTGCAGCGTGGATCAGTACCTGGGACTTTGATGTTGTGGCCATTTCAGAGACATGGATAGAGCAGGGTCAGGAATGGCTGTTGCAGGTCCCGGGGTTCAAATGCTTTAGTCGGAGTAGAGAAGGAGGTAGAAGGGGAGGAGGGGTAGCATTATTGGTCAAGGACTGTATCACAGTGTCAGAGAGGAAGTTTGATGAGGACTTGTCTGTTGAGGTAGTATGGGCGGAGATTAGAAATAGGAGAGGAGAGGTCACCCTGTTGGGAGTCTTTTATAGACCTCCTAAAAGTTCTAGAGAGGTTGAGGAAAGGATTGCGGAGACGATCCTGGTTAGGAGTGAAAGTAATAGGGTAATTGTTATGGGGGACTTTAACTTTACTAATATTGATTGGAATTGCTATAGCTCTAGCTCGTTAGAGGGGGCAGTTTTTGTACAAAGCGTGCAGGAGGGTTTTTTGAGTCAGTATGTAGATAAGCCAACTAGAGGTGAGGCTATATTGGATTTGGTGCTGGGAAATGAGCCAGACCAGGTGCTAGACTTGGAAGTTGGGGTGCATTTTGGTGATAGTGACCACAATTCGGTTACGTTCACCTTAGTGATGGAAAGGGATAGGCATGAACCTCAGGCCAGTAGTTTTAGCTGGGGGAAGGGTAATTATGAGGCCATTAGGAGAGAATTAGGAAGCATAGATTGGACTAGGAGATTACAGGGACTGGGAACGTCTGAAATGTGGAGTTTTTTCAAGGAGCAGCCACTGCGAGTCTGTGATAGGTATGTCCCTGTCAGGCAAGGAGGAATTGGTAGGGCTAGGGAACCGTGGTGCACTAAAAAAGTTGATTTGTTGGTTAAAAAGAAAAAGGAGGCTTATGTTCGGATGAGACTTGAGGGCTCGGATAGTGCACTAGAAAACTTTAGATTGGCTAGGAGGGAGTTGAAGAGTGAGTTAAGAAGGGCTAAAAGAGGACATGAGAAGACTTTGGCTGATAGGATTAAGGAGAATCCTAAGGCGTTCTATAGGTATGTCAAGAACAGAAGGTTGGTCAGGGCAAGATTAGGGCCAGTTATAGACAGCAGAGGGAAGTTATGTGTGGAACCGGAAGAGATTGGAGAGGCATTGAACGAATATTTCTCTTCGGTGTTCACGCAGGGGGACAAGAATATAGCTGAGGAGGACACTGGGTGCAGGGGAGTAGGATAGACAGTATTACAGTTGATAAGGAGGATGTGCTGGATATTCTTGAGGGATTGAAGATAGATAAGTCCGCTGGTCCGGATGGGATTTACCCTAGGATTCTCTGGGAGGCAAGAGAAGTGATTGCAGAGCCTCTGGCTCTGATCTTCAGGTCGTCGTTGGCCTCTGGTATAGTACCGGAAGATTGGAGGTTAGCGAATGTTGTCCCATTGTTTAAGAAGGGGAACAGAGACTTCCCCGGGAATTATAGACCGGCGAGTCTCACTTCTGTTGTGGGCAAGGTTTTAGAAAAAATTATTAGGGATAGGATTTATAGTTATTTGGAGAGTAATGAATTGATTGGAGATAGTCAGCATGGTTTTGTAGCGGGTAGGTCGTGCCTTACTAACCTTATTGAGTTTTTTGAAAAAGTGACCAAAGAGGTGGATGGGGGTAAGGCAGTTGACGTGGTATATATGGATTTTAGTAAGGCGTTTGATAAGGTTCACCATGGTAGGCTTCTGCAGAAAATGCAGATGTATGGGATTGAGGGTAATCTAGGAAATTGGATCAGGAATTGGCTAGCAGATAGGAGACAGAGGGTGGTGGTTGATGGTAAATATTCGTCATGGAGTCCAGTTACGAGTGGTGTGCCTCAGGGATCTGTTTTGGGGCCACTGCTGTTTGTAATTTTTATTAATGATCTGGATGAGGGATTAGTAAATTTGCTGATGACACCAAAATCGGAGGTGTGGTAGATTGTGAGGAAGGGTGTCATAGTTTGCAGGAAGACTTGGACAGATTGCAGAGCTGGGCCGAGAGGTGGCGGATGGAGTTTAATGCGGAGAAGTGTGAGGTAATTCACTTTGGTAGGAATAACAGATGTGTTGAGTATAGGGCTAACGGGAGGACTTTGAATAGTGTGGATGAACAGAGGGGTCTAGGTGTATGTGTACATAGATCCCTGAAAGTTGGGAATCAAGTAGATAAGGTAGTTAAGAAGGCATACGGTGTCTTGGCGTTTATTGGTAGGGGGATTGAATTTAAGTCGCAGCATCATGTTGCAACTGTACACAACTCTGGTGCACTTGGAGTACTGTGTGCAGTTCTGGTCCCCACATTACAGGAAGGATGTGGAGGCTTTGGAGAGGGTGCAGAGGAGGTTTACCAGGATGTTGCCCGGTATGGAGGGGAGGTCCTATGAGGAGAGACTGAGGGATTTAGGGTTGTTTTCACCGGAAAGAAGGCGGCTAAGAGGGGATCTTATTGAAACATATAAGATGATTAGAGGTTTAGATAGGGTGGACAGTGATAGCCTTTTTCCTCGGATGGAGAAAGCTAGCACGAGGGGGCATGGCTTTAAATTAAGGGGGGGTAGTTATAGGACGGATGTCAGGGGTAGGTTCTTTACCCAGAGGGTGGTGAGGGATTGGAATGCCCTGCCTGCTGCGGTTGTAAATGTGCCTAGTTTGGGGGCGTTTAAGAGATCCGTGGATAGGTTTATGGACGAAAAGGGATTGGTTTATGTTAGTGGGTCATTGTTTTTTAACTGGTCGGCGCAACATCGTGGGCCGAAGGGCCTGTTCTGTGCTGTTCTATGTTCTATTCCTGCCACATCCAGTTGTGAATGGTGGTGGACAATTAAACAACTAACTGGAGGAGGATCCCAGAACATCTGTGCAAAGGATGAGGCTGAAGCATTCACAGCAATATTCAGACAGAAGTATCGAGTGGATGATTCATCTCAGCCTCCTCTAATCATCCCCAGCATCTCTGATGCCAGTATCCAGCCAATTCGATTCGCTCCACGTGATATCAAGAAATGGTTGGAAGCACTAGATATGCAAAGGCAATGGACTCTGAGAACTTTCTGGCAATAGAGTATGGAAGACTTGTGCTCCAGAACTTGCCAATCCCCTTGCCAAGCTCTTCCAATACTGTTATAATACTGGCATCTACCTAACATGTGGAAAATTGCCCAGGTATGTCCTGTACACAAAAAGCAGGATAAATCCAACCCAGCCAATTACTGCCCCATCAGTCTACTCTCAATCATCAGTAAAGTGATGGAAGAGTTCATCAACAGCTGTCAAGCAGCCCCTGTCCAGTAATAATTTGCTCAGTGACACCCACTTTGGATTTCGCTAGGGTCACTCAGCTCTTGACTTCATTACAGCTTTAGTTCAAACACGTTGCCTCACAGTGCCCTGGCCTCGGGTTCAATTCCAGCCTCGAATCACTGTCTGTGTGGAGTTTGCACATTCTCCCTTGTCTGCATGTGTTTCCTCCAGGTATTCCAGTTTCCTCCCACAGTCCAAAGATCTGTGGGTTAGGTTGACTGGCCATGCTAAATTAACCTTAGTGCCAGGGGGATTACCAGGGTAAATATGAGTGGTTAAGGAAATAGGGCCTGGGTGGGATTGTGGTCAGTACAAACTTGATGAGCCAAATGGCCTCCTTCTGCATTGTTGGAATTTTATGGACAAAACAGCTGAATTCCAGAGGTGAGGTCAGAGTGACAGCCCTTGATATCAATGCTGCTTCGACCGAGTGCGGCATCAATGAGCCATAGCAAAACTGGAATGGGTATCGGGGCAAACCCTCCATTGGCTGGAGTCATAGCTGTCACATAGGAAGAAGGTTGTGGTTGTGAAGGGTCAGTCATCTCAGCTGCAGGACATCTCTGCAGGAGTTCCTCAGGGTAGTGTCCTAAGCCCAAACATCTTCAGCTGCTTGTTTCATCAATGACATTCCTTCCATCAGAAAGTCAGACTGGGAATGTTCGCCGATGATTGCATAATGTTCAGTACCACTTGCGACTCCCCAGATACTGAAGCAGTCAATGTTCAAATAGTGGCAAGAAACATTCTCAGCTCAGAAATGCCGAGCAATGGCCATCACCAATAAGTGACAATTCTAACCACTACCCCTTTAACATTCAATGGTTTTACCATCACTGAATCCCCCACTGTCAACATTCTTGGGTTACCATTGACCAGAAACTCAACTGAATTCGCCACATAACCACAGTGGCTACAAGAGCAGGTCAGAGGCTAGGAATACCACAGCGAGTAACTCACCTCCCGACTCTCCAAAGCTGTTCACCATCTATAAGGCACAGGTCAGGAGTGTGATGGAATACTTCCCTCTTGCCTTGAAGGGTGCAGCTCCAATAACACTCAAGAAGCTTGACACCATCCAGGACATAGCTGTCTGCTTGGTACCACATCTACAAACACCTCCACCACTGATGCTCAGTAACAGCAGTGTATATTATCTACAAAATGCACTACAGCAATACACCAAAGATCCTTAGGCAACACCTTCCAAACCCACGACTACTTCCATCTAGAAGGACAAGGACGGCAGACAAAAGGGAATGTCACCACCTGCAAGTTTCCCTCCGAGCCATTCACCATCCTGACTTGAAAATATATTGCTCTTCTTTCACAATTGTTGGGTCAAAGTCTTGGAATTTCCTTCCTAATGGCATTAGGAATGCTGTGGGTCAACCCACAACATATGGACTGCAGCATTTCAAGAAGGCAGCTCATCACCACCTTCATGAGGGCAACTAGGAATGGGCAATAAATTCTGGCCAGCCAGCAATGTCCATGTCCTACGAATGAATGAAATAAAAAAGCCAGATACTGGCTGGAATCACACACTTCTCTAATTTGAAAAGCCCCCTCTTTTAAAACCACACAGAATCTCCTGCTCTGCCACTACACACTGCAACACGAGCACAGGCCTTGCAGCTTAGAGAAGTCTACCTTCAATCTTTGATCCTATTGTTGATTGTCCCCAGCCACTTTCATGGCACGGTGGCACAATGGTTAGCACTGCTGCCTCACAGCGCCAGGGATCCGGGTACAATTCTGGCCTCGGGTGACTGTTGTGTAAAATTTGCATGTTCACCCAGTGTCTGTATGGGTTTCCTCTGGGTGCTCCAGCTTCCTCCCATGGTCACAAAGATGTGCAGGTTAGATGGATTGGCTATGCTAAATTGCCCCTTAGTGGCCAGGGGAATCAGTAGGGTAAATATGTGAGGTTACAGGGATAGGGCCTGGTTGTTGACAACTAACTGTTATCGGTGCAGGCTCGATGGGTTGAATGGCCTCCTTCTGCACTGTAGTGATTCTATCTAATATTCAAAGTGTGATTGCCCACAATATTTTTTTCCTACTTAGGATCTTTCCTCAATGTTCTTGACAAAACAAAATCCCAACTTCTCACCAATTTTCCTTTTCTAATGTCCTAACTATGTTAGGAGCTGTAGTTTTAAACAAAAAGAAAAAATGTAGTTTGCACATGTTGATTTAAAATAACAATACCAGATTTATTCCATGAGCTTTTGCTGGTACAGAGTTCAAACTGAAACTAAAAGCAGCAGCCTATGCAACATCCTAATGACTGCATCATCAAATCACGTGATCAGCTCTTGAAGCAATCATGCAACAATTCTAAGTTAACACATAATACCAGGATAGATAGATTTTTGGTCTCTCAGGAAATAAAGGGATATAGGAACGGACAGAAGAGTAGAAATGAAGCCGAAGGTCAGCCATGATCATATTGAATGGCGGTGGAACAGGCTCGGCAGACCATATTGTTTATTCTTGCTCCTTCTTGTTGTTCTTACACTAGGTCGGAACTTCTTTTCCATCACCAAATCCAAACCACAGACATTCTTACACCCTCTTTTTTTATTTGTCATGTTGGTGTGATTTTGTCTTAACTTCACATGATGTGCAAGCCAAAGATTTAAGAAAGCACGCTAGAATGATTTGGAGAAGTTAACTTTGATCTTCTACTCTTCCCTTAATCTCAGTTCTGGGTATTCCCCCTTTCTGATAACTCTAACTTTATATTAAATATAGATTTGAAAGTCATAAAGGAGTGATATCCCATGAAAATACTTCTGAAACCCATTTGTTTGGAGAAGGAAAACAGTGCTACCTCATCTTAGTTACAAAGGAAATTAAAATAAAATTTACGTCATGTTATTTCTTACGTGTAAATGAAAGAAAAGTTGAAATTTTTTTTGATAAACGTACTCAGCTACCGTCTCACACTTTGAAAAAAAATTAAACAACATTTCTCACCTTTTAAACCTGAGTGAATAACAGTAGGTGATAAATCATCATAGTTGTTCATCATGCTAATATCCCCAGATGTGAAGCTAACAGTCAGCAGCGGCTTGTTGTTCTGAATTGGTAAAGGGTATACTGGTGGGCCATCTGCAACAAAAATACATAACCATGACTTACATTTTGAAGGTTTAGTTAAATATAGACTTATTTCTGAACACAAGAACTATTTCTGTATCACAGTAAGAAGTCTCACAGCACCAGGTTAAAATCCAACAAGTTTATTTGATATCATTAGCTTTCCAAGCGCTGCTCCTTCATCAGGTGAGTAGAGAGTTGGGTTTACAAAACACAGCATATATAGACAAGACTCAATTGCAAGATGATGGTTGGAATGTGAGTCTTAACAGGTAATCAAGTTTTCACAGGTATAGACAATGTGAGTCGAGGGAGGGTTCATGTCACACTACATGTAACGCCCACCATTTGGCCTGAGCTTGTAAAATCCTACTAACTGTAGGCTTGAGACAATTCACACCTCTTTAACCTGAGTATCCCTCTCTCCACTCATATTGTCTGTACCTGTAAAGACTTGATTACTTGTAAAGACTCGAATTCCAACCATTATCTTGCAAATGAGTATCTGTCTATATATGTCATGTTTGTGAACCCAACTCTCCACTCATCTGATGAAGGAGCAGTGCCCCAAAGCTTGTGATACCAAATAAACTGTTGGACTTTAACCCGGTGTTATGAAACTTCCTACTGTGCCCACCCCAGTCCAACTCTGGCATCCCCACATCATTTTTGTATCAATCACTCAAAATAGCCAAGACCATGTTAAATTAGTTGACCAGCTTAATAGATTTAAATGGGATTTGGAATTTAAAACAAAGTATTTAGTTTAAGAAAGAACACAAATATAGGTGCATAAAATTATTCATAACTGTTATAAGACCATAAGACATAGAAACAGAATTAGGCCACTCGGTCCATTGAGTCTGTTTCTCCATTCAATCATAAGAACATAAGAAATAGGAGCAGGAGTAGGCCATCTAGCCCTTCGAGCCTGCCCCGCCATTCAATAAGATCATGGCTGATCTGTCGTGGCTCAGTTCCACATTCCCGCCCTCTCCCCATAACCCTTAATCCCCTCGCTTATCAAAAACCCATCAACCCGCGTCTTAAAAATATTTAGCAAGGCAGCCTCCACCACTTCAACGGGCAGAGAATTCCAGAGATTCACCACCCTTTGAGTGAAGAAGTTCCTCCTCAACTCTGTTCTAAACCGCACCCCCCTTTATCTTGAGGCTGTGCCCCCTAGTCCTACTGTCCTTTCTGAGCGGGAAGAGTCTCTCCACCTCTATCCTATCCATCCCATTCATCATCTTATATGTCTCAATGAGATCTCCCCTCATTCTTCTAAACTCTAACGAGTACAAGCCTAGTTTATTCAGCCTCTCCTCATAGTTCAACCCCCTCAACTCCGGTATCAGCCTAGTAAACCTCCTCTGCACTCCCTCCAAGGCCAAAATATCCTTGCTTAAGTGCGGCGACCAAAACTGCACACAGTACTCCAGCTGCAGCCTCACCAATGCCCTAGACAGCTGCAGCAAGACCTCCCTACTTTTATATTCAATCCCCCTCGCTATGAAGGCCAGCATCCCATTCGCCTCCCTGACCACCTGCTGCACCTGCAAGCTGGGTTTTTGCGACTCATGCACAAGGACCCCGAGGTCCCTCTGCACCGTTGCCTGCTGCAGTTTTTCCCCACGTAAGAAATAGTCCTTCCTACCATTATTCCTACCAAAGTGGACCACCTCGCACTTGCCAACATTAAATTCCATTTGCCAGTTCCTGGCCCATTCGCCCAGCCTATCTAGATCCTTCTGCAGACTCTCCACACCCTCCGCACAATTTGCCGTTCCACCAATCTTGGTGTCATCAGCAAATTTCGACACCATACACTCGGTTCCCTCCTCCAGATCATCTATATAAATGGTAAATAGCTGAGGCCCCAGCACCGACCCCAGGGCACTTCACTAGTCACCAACTGCCAATCCGAATAGCACCCATTAACCCCCACTCTCTGCCTCCTATTTGACAACCAATCCTCTATCCACGCTAACACCCTACCCCCAACTCCATGCCCCCTTACCTTCTGCAATAACCTCTTGTGAGGTACCTTGTCAAACGCCTTCTGAAAATCAAGAAAGACCACATCCACTGGCTCTCCTCTATCCACCGCCCTAGACACATCCTCATAGAACTCCAATAAATTTGTCAGACACGACTTCCCCTTAACGAAACCGTGCTGCGTCTGCTCTATCAAGCAATTCGTGCCTGATATTTTTCTCAACCTCATTCTCCTGCCTTTTCCCCTGATCCCCTTATTAATCAAGAACCTATCCATCTCTGTCTTAAAGGCACTCAATAATGCTCTGTAATCAATGAGGAAATGCACTGAAAGGAGTCAAATACTGTTGACTGTAAACTGGGAAAGTGTGTTAATGGTTAAAATTGCAGGCCATTGGGTGTGTTCAAAAATAACTTAAGGTGATACTGAATCAGCTGGTAGCCTCTAAAAGGCTATCAATCCACAAAGTAATGAAAAGAAAAAACAAAAACATGCAATTAGCATTAATTAGCTCAGATCCCGGCAAATGGGAAAGATACAACAGGTGACAAAGAATTACAAAAGGACATGTGAGAAGAAACTTGCAAGGGATATCAGATCAACATAACATTCTTTCAATTAAATTTAGAAGAAAGTGGCCAGATGTTATATCAGCTCCCTGAAAACTGATAATAATGATGCTGTCAATGAAAATAAGGAAATGACACATATACACAACTGTAGGCAGGATATGTTAAAAGTTTTGCAAAATAGAATTACCATACTGCTGATCTCCACAGAACAAAGTTCTGAGAAGATTTATAAGGAAGTTATCAGAATTGTGAGGATATAATCATTAGGACAGATTGAACAGGCCATGTCATAAGAACATTGGGCACAACTTGGGCACAGCCTCAAGATAAAAGGGGGGCGGTTTAGAATGGAGTTGAGGAGGAACTTCTTCACTCAAAGGGTGGTGAATCTCTGGAATTCTCTGCCCGTTGAAGTGGTGGAGGCTGCCTCGCTCAGTATTTTTAAGATGCGGGTTGATGGGTTTTTGATAAGAGAGGGGATTAAGGGTTATGGGGAGAAAGCGGGAAAGTGGAACTGAGCAGCGACAGATCAGCCATGATCTTATTGAATGGCGGGGCAGGCTCGAAGGGCTAGATGGCCTACTCCTGCTCCTATTTCTTATGTTCTTATTAGAACTAGGAGCAGGATAAGGCCAACTAGCCTCTTGTGCCTGCTCCGTAATTCAAAACGATCATGGCTGATCATTTCGTGCACTCAGTTCCATTCACTCACCCGCTCATCATAATCCTTAATTTCTTTTCTGTTCAAAAACGTATCTATCTTTGCCATAAAAACATTTAACAAGGCTAATGGGCCATTGCTTGCAAGTGGGATTAGGTGGGCAAGTCAGGGCCATTCATGCATTGGTGCAGACTCAGTGGGCTGAAGGGTCTCTTCTGCACTGTAATATTCTGTAATTCTGAGGTGGCTTCTACTGATTCACTGGACAGCTCCTCCTCAACTCACTCCTACATAAGAACATAAGAACATAAGAAATAGGAGCAGGAGTAGGCCAACTAGCCCCTCGAGCCTGCCCCGCCATTCAATAAGATCATGGCTGATCTGTCTTGGCTCAGTTCCACATTCCCGCCCTCTCCCCATAACCCTTAATCCCCTCTCTTATCAAAAACCCATCAACCCGCGTCTTAAAAATATTTAGCGAGGTAGCCTCCACCACTTCAACGGGTAGAGAATTCCAGAGATTCACCACCCTTTCAGTGAACAAGTTCCTCCTCAACTCCGTTCTAAACCGCCCCCCCCTTTATCTTGAGGCTGTGCCCCCTAGTCCTACTATCGTTTCTGAGCGGGAAGAGTCTCTCCACCTCTATCCTATCCATCCCATTCATCATCTTATACGTCTCAATGAGATCTCCCCTCATTCTTCTAAACTCTAACGAGTACAAGCCTAATTTATTCAGCCTCTCCTCATAGCTCAACCATAACTCCTAAATCTGTTCCCCTTATTTTGAGGCTATGCCCCATAATTCTAGTTTTACCCTCCAATAGAAACAACCTCCCTGCTTCTACCTTCTCTATTCCCTTCATAATTTTATATGTTTCTATAAGATCCCCTCCCATTCTTCTAAATTCCAATGTGTATAGCCCCAGTCTGTTCAGCCTCTCCTCATAAGCCAACCCTCTCAACTCCAGAATCAATCTTGTGAATCTCCTTTGCACACCATCCAGTGCCAATACATCCTTTCTCAAGTAAAGAGACCAAAACTTTACACAATACTCCAGGTGTGGTTTCATCAGCACCTTATACAGCTGCAACATACCATAGAACATAGATCATAGAACACTACAGCACAAACAGGCCCTTCGGCCCACAAGTTGCGCCGATCACATCACCTACCAACCTACAGACCTATCTATAACCCTCAATCTCATTAAACCCCATATACTCATCCAGAAGTCTTTTAAAAGACCCCAGCGAGTTCGCCTCCACCACCACTGACGGCAGCCGATTCCATTCACTCACCACCCTCTGAGTGAAAAACTTACCCCTAACATCACTTCTGAACCTCCCTCCCCGCACCTTAAATCTGTGTCCTCTCGTAGCGACCATTTCAAACCGGGGAAATAACCTCTGAGAGTCCACCCTATCTATTCCTCTCAACATTTTGTAAACTTCTATCAGGTCGCCTCTCAACCTTCGTCTCTCCAGGGAAAAGAGTCCCAGCTCCCTCAACCTAACTTCATAAGGCATGCCTCCCAGTCCAGGCAACATCCTTGTAAATTTCCTCTGCACCCTCTCAATAGCTTCTACATCTTTCCTATAGTGAGGCGACCAGAACTGCGCACAATACTCCAAATGAGGCCTGACAAGGGTCTTATAAAGTTCCAGCATTACCTCCCGACTCCTAAACTCAATCCCTCGATTAATGAAGGCCAGTACACCATACGCCTTCTTGACCACCTCCTCCACCTGCGAGGCCGATTTAAGAGTCCTGTGGACCCGGACCCCAAGATCCTTCTGCTCCTCAACACTACTCAGACTTCTGCCCTTGATAGTGTACTCGTTCATCCCGTTGGTTCTGCCAAAATGGACGACTACACATTTATCCGCGTTGAAGTCCATCTGCCACTTCTCCGCCCAGTCCTGCATCCTATCTATGTCCTGCTGCAACTTTTGCCATCCTTCCAGATCATCCACAACACCACCGACCTTCGTGTCATCAGCGAACTTACTTACCCATCCCTCCACTTCCTCATCCAGGTCATTTATGAAAATGACAAACAACAAGGGTCCCAGAACAGATCCTTGAGGCACTCCGCTGGTGACTGACCTCCATTCAGAAAAAGCCCCATCCACAACCACTCTCTGCCTTCTGCAGGCAAGCCAGTTCTGGATCCACAAGGCCAAAGGCCCTTGGATCCCATGCCCTCTCACCTTCTCAAGAAGTCTTGCATGGGGGACCTTATCAAACGCCTTGCTGAAGTCCATGTACACTACGTCCACGGCACTTCCTTCGTCAATGTGTTCAGTCACATTATCGAAGAACTCAACTAGGCTTGTAAGGCACGACCTGCCCTTGACAAATCCATGCTGACTATTCCTGATCATGTCAAACCTCTCCAAATGTTCGTAAATCTTGTCCCTCAGAAGCCTCTCCATCAGCTTACCAACCACTGAGGTCAGACTCACCGGTCGGTAATTTCCCGGGCTATCTCTGTTCCCTTTCTTGAAAATAGGAACTACATCCGCAATCCTCCAATCCTCCGGAACCTCTCCCGTCTCCATTGACGACGCAAAGATCATCGCCAGGGGCTCTGCAATCTCTTCCCTCGCCTCCCACAGTATCCTGGGGTACATCCCATCTGGTCCCGGCGACTTATCTACCTTGATAGAATTCAAAAGTTCCAACACATCCTCCTCCTTAATATTCACGTACTCAATCCTTTCCATCTGCTGCAAATCCATAACAAAATCTCCCAGATCGGCTTCCACCGTGAATACTGAGGCGAAGTACTCGTTAAGCACCTCCGCCATTTCTTCTGGTTCCACACAAACCTTTCCCCCCTCACCTTTTATAGGTCCTATCCCTTCTCTTCTTATCCTTTTACCTTTCACATATTTATAGAAGGCCTTGGGATTCTCCTTAATCTTACCCGCCAAGGTCTTCTCATGACCCCTTCTGGCTCTCCTAATTTCCCTTTTAAGTTCCCTCCTACAGTCCTTATACTCCTCAAAATCTTTAACATCTCCTAATTCCCTGAACCTCTTGTACACCTTCCTTTTCTTCCTGACTAGGTTCAACACATCCTTTGTGCACCACGGTTCCCTCGACCCACCAAAACCCCCTCGTCTCATCGGAACGTTGTCATTCAGAGCTCCAGACACACATTCCTTGAATATCTGCCACCTTCCTTCGGTACTTTTCCCTAAGAACGCCTCCTTCCAGTTTATTTGTCCAAGTAACTTCCTGACTTCTTCGTATCTCCCCTTACCCCAGACAAACACCTTCCTAGCCTGCCTGATCCTATCTCGTTCCAACGCAATTGTGAAGGAGATAGAATTATGGTCACCATATCCAAGATGCTCTCCTACCGAAAGATCCATCACCTGCCCTGGTTCATTCGCCAGTACCAGGGCAAGTACAGCCTCTCCCCTCGTAGGCTTGTCCACATACTGCGTCAGGAAACCCTCCTGAACACACCTAACAAACTCCTCCCCATCTATACCCCTTACCCTAGGGATATTCCAGTCGATGTTTGGGAAATTGAAGTCTCCCATCACGACAACTCTGTTATTAAAACATCTCTCCAGAATCTGTTTCCCTATTTGCACTTCAACTTCCCTGTCACTATTGGGCGGCCTATAGATTACACCCAGCAAAGTTTTTGACCCTTTGCTGTTCCTAACTTCCACCCACAGAGATTCTGTAGACAATCCCTCCACGACATCCTCTTTCTCTGTAGCCATGACACTATCCCTGATCAACAGTGCCCCGCCACCACCCCTTCTGCCACCCTCCCTGTCCTTCCTGAAGCACCTGAAGCCTGGCACCTGAAGTACCCAGTCCTGTCCCTGAGACATCCAAGTCTCCGTAATGGCCACCACATCACAATCCCAAACAGCTATCCACGCCCTAAGCTCATCTACCTTATTCACTATACTCCTTGCATTAAAATATATACACTTCAGCCCCTCAGTCTGGGCATTTCCCATCTCCACCACCTGTCTAACCTCCCTCCCATACTGCCTGCGGTCCTCCCCTACCTGGGAGCGAACCTCCTCCGTCCCAGTTTCCCCAACACAGTTCCCTCCCCCCATCCTTTCTAGTTTAAAGTCCCCCCGGTAGCCTTAGCCAGTCTTCCTGCCAAGATACTAGTCCCCCTGGTATTTAAGTGCCACCCGTCCCTACTATAGAGGTCCCACCTACCCCTAAAGAGGTCCCAGTGATCTAGGAACCGAAATCCCTGCCCTCTACACCAGTCCCTCAGCCACGCATTCACCCTCCACCTCATTTCATTTCTTCCCTCATTCTCCCTTGGCACAGGCAGCAATCCTGAGATTACTACCTTTGCTTTTCTCTTCCTCAGCTGCCTACCCAGTTCCCTATAGTCCTTTTTCACGAGTGCCTCCCTCTTCTTGCCTACGTCAGTAGTACCTATATGTACTACTACCTCCGGTTCCTCACCCTCCCCTTTCAGGATGTCTGGGACCCGCCCAGAGACATCCCAGATCCCAGCCCCAGGGAGACAAACCACCATCCGCGACTCCCTTCTACGTCCACAAAAACGCCTGTCCGCGCCCCTCACTGTGGAGTCCCCTATTAATACTACCTTTCTGCTTCCCTTTTTGATTTTTTGGCTCACTGGCTCAGCTCCAGAGAGCTGGCCATCGCTTCCTCCCTCAGATGAGCTGTCCCCCCCAGTAGTACTCAGGCCGGAGTACTTATTTTGAAGGGGGACATCCACCGGAGTGCTCCCCATCACCCGTGTTTTCCCCTTCCTAATGGTAACCCAAGTGCCCTCATCCCGTTGCCCTGGTGTGACTACCTGCTGGTAGCTCCTTTCTATAACCTCCTCACTCTCCCTAACTAGCCGAAGGTCCTCGAGCTGCATTTGCAGCTCCTTAACCTGGTTTCGTAGGGCCTGCAACTCCACACACCGAGCACAGGTGTGGATGTCTGGCAGGCCAGGAGCCTCCAAGACCTCCCACATGTTGCACTGGCAACAACATACAGGTCTCACACTCATATTTACCCCTTATAGCAACCCAAAGGAAAAAGGGAAAAAAAAACTTACAACTTACCTTATCTCTTTGGCCCTGTGAGCCAAAGCACTTACAGCACACACAAATACAAAAGCAGTCTTACCAGCTCTCAGACAGAGCCCCTCTCTCTCTCTCTCTCTCTCATAGAACATTACAGCGCAGAACAGGCCCTTCGGCCCACGATGTTGCGCCGACCAGTTACAAAACAATGACCCACTAACCTAAACCAATCCCTTCTCGTCCATAAACCTACCCACGGATCTCTTAAACGCCCCCAAACTCGGCACATTTACAACTGCAGCAGGCAGGGCATTCCAATCCCTCACCACCCTCTGGGTAAAGAACCTACTCCTGACATCCGTCCTATAACTACCACCCCTTAATTTAAAGCCATGCCCCCTCGTGCTAGATTTCTCCATCAGAGGAAAAAGGCTATTACTATCCACCCTATTTAAACCTCTAATCATCTTATATGTTTCAATAAGATCCCCCCTTAGCCGCCTTCTTTCCAGCGAAAACAACCCCAAATCCCTCAGCCTCTCCTCATAGGACCTCCCCTCCATACCAGGCAACATCCTGGTAAACCTCCTCTGCACCCTCTCCAAAGCCTCCACATCCTTCCTATAATGTGGGGACCAGAACTGCACACAATACTCCAAGTGCGGCCGCACCAGAGTTGTGTACAGTTGCAACATGACGCTGCGACTCCTAAATTCAATCCCCCTACCAATAAACGCCAAGACACCGTATGCCTTCTTAACAACCTTATCTACTTGACTCCCAACTTTCAGGGATCTATGTACACATACACCTAGATCCCTCTGTTCATCCACACTATTCAAAGTCCTCCCGTTAGCCCTATACTCGACACATCTGTTATTCCTACCAAAGTGAATTACCTCACACTTCTCCGCATTAAACTCCATCCGCCACCTCTCGGCCCAGCTCTGCAACCTGTCCAAGTCTTCCTGCAAACTATGACACCCTTCATCACTATCTACCACACCTCCGACTTTGGTGTCATCAGCAAACTTACTAATCCACCCAACTATACCCTCATCCAGATCATTAATAAAAATTACAAACAGCAGTGGCCCCAAAACAGATCCCTGAGGCACACCACTCGAAACCGAACTCCATGATGAATATTTACCATCAACCACCACCCTCTGTCTCCTATCCGCTAGCCAATTCCTGATCCAATTCCCTAGATCACCCCCAATCCCATACATCTGCATTTTCTGCAGAAGCCTACCATGGTGAACCTTATCAAACGCCTTACTAAAATCCATATACACCACGTCCACTGCCTTACCCCCATCCACCTCTTTGGTCACTTTCTCAAAAAACTCAATAACGTTAGTAAGGCACGACTGTTTTTAAACTCCAGCCCTCTAGCCATGAAGGACAACATTCCATTTGCTTTCTTAATTACCTGCTGCACCTACAAACCAACTTTTTGAAATTCATGCACAAAAACACCCAGGTCCCTCTGCACAGCAGCATACTACAATTGTTTTACCATTTAAATAATAGTCCATTTTGCTGTCATTCCTACAAAAATGGATGACCTCACATTTACCAACATTGTAATCCAACTGCCAGATCCTTGCCCACTCATTTAAACTATCGATATCCCGCTACAGATTTTCAATGTCCTCTGCACACTTTGCTCTATCACTCATCTTAGTGTCATCTGCAAACTTTGACACACTGCGCTTGGTCCCAATTCTGGATCATTTATGTAAATTGTAAACAATTGCGGTCCCAACACTGATCGCTGAGACATACCATTAGTCATTGATCGCCAACAAGAAAAACACCCATGTCCCACTAAAAAGATTTTAGAAATCTTTAAAATTTTGAAGGGGTTCTAAAGGTTTGATGCAGGGAAACAGTTTCAACTTATGGGCGAGTCCAAAGCGGGTATAAATACAAAATGGCCACCTCCAGATTGATCAGTGTTTCTGCCTTTATAAATATGAATGACTACAAGATGACAGTAGCAAAACAATAGAAAGAGTTCAAATCTTCTAGCATAAACAAGATTGCACAACTGTAGTTATCTGACCGGTACAAATCAACTTCCAGCTTTTCAATTTTTAATTTTCTGGTAATGACTTTTTAAACATATAAATATTATTTGGTTTCTAAATCAATTTTGAATCAATTTTGGCAATTACATTTTTAAGTCTCATAATTTGAAGAGGCACACAAGTTGTAGCGAAGTACAAGGACGACTAAGATTTAAAAAAAGCTAAGCAGAGTTGTAGATAGCCATCTGAAATACATTCTGTTGGTTAATTTGTTTTTCTGAACTATACATGCATGGGAAACCATTTAATATTTCCATCAATCTACCATCTAAATTATCACAACCATCCCCTAAGCAATAACTAACTGCCAAATTACTGAAAAGTACAAGCAGTGATTAAGGATCGAAGAGACAAATATTTCAAGAAAAGTTGGTTTGTAGATGAAGATTTTGTCACACATACTGAAATAACAACTGCAATAAAAGTCATACCCTGTAACTTGTAACAGTGTCATGACAGGGAAAATGATGCAGGCCTCTATGGCTTATTTCAAAGAGAAGGCTTGCCGAGTACATAAATACTGATTGCACTTTCTAAAATTCTTAGCTTTATGACACCAAATCGTCAAAAACATAGCCCTTTTTCCAGATTGGCCACTGTTCATCATGTGGCAAGAAAATCCCTTTTAAATTCAGTTATTTACATCAGAGTCAAAGATCTTTTTATCCCTTATAGTGTGAGCATTGTTGGCATTAATACATGAAAAGTTGTCACTAAAAACTGAAAACGCTGTTTTCTTGTACTAATGTAGTCTATGTGGTTACAAGTACACCTACAGTACTGTTTGGGGAGGGAGTTCCAGGATATTTATCCAAGAACAGTGAAAGAATGGAGATGTAGTTCCAAGTGGCATGATGGCACTGGTTAGCACTGCTGCCTCACAGCGCCAGGGACCCGGGTTCAATTCCCAGCTTGAATCACTGTCTGTGTGGAGTTTGTACATTCTCCCCATGTCTGTGTGGGTTTCCCCCAGGTGCTCCACTTTCCTCCCACAATTCGAAGAATGTACTGGATTAGGTGGATTGGCCATGCTAAATTCTCCCTCCGTGCACCCAAACAGGTGCTGGAGTGCAGCAACTAGGAGAATTTCACAGTAATTTCATTGCAGTGTTAATGTAAGTCTACATGTGATTAATAAATAAACTTTAAGTGAGGATGATATGTCACTTGCTGGGAATTTGAAGGTGGTGCCTTAGGTTCCTCTGCTGCCATTGTTTTGGAGCTGGTAGATGTTCTTGGTTTGGAAGATGCTGTCGAAGTTCCCACAATGCATCTTGTAGCTGGTGCACATCGGCAAGTTTCTGCACTGCATTTTGTTGATACACACTGTTGTCACTGTGCACCATGGTGTAGGAAACTATTCTTTAAGGTGGCAGAGAGGGCACTGATCAAACCAACTGCTTTGTCTTCGATGGTGAGCAAGAATCTTGATTGTTGTTGGAACTGCAATCATTTGACAAGCGGGGAGAATTCCTTCACAACCTGAATTGTGATGGACAAACAGGAAGTGAGTTACTCACTGCAGAATTTCAAGCCTCTGACCTGCCCTTGTTGCCTGTGTGGGTGTGTATGAAAAATATATACATATATGTATATATATATATATATATATATAGTATATATATATGGCTGGCCCAGTTAAGTAACTAGCAAATGACCAGCCGAATGTTGCTGGTGAGGGATTCTATGATGGTAATGCCATAATGGGGGATGGCATCTTGTTAGAGTTATTGTGTTGCATGGATTTTGAGGATTTGGTCATGTGGTCAGTTCATGATGTTATTGACTACTTCATGAGCTTTAGTCAGTCTAGATCCAGCCACCGTGCAGTAAACAGCTATCTAATAAATCTGTTCTGTTGTTACACCCAAAATCCACGTGCTATTATCCTGCAACAAGTGCTACAAATGTAACAGGATCAAAAAAAAAGTGACTAAAAAGGCAAGAAAAATCAAAATAGCATTTAACATCAGAAGACGACCAAAAGTCCCAACATTGGACAAAATGATGGGTTTGGCTATTGGCACATTGGACAGGTAAGATATGGACAGAAAAGAAGATCCCTAGTTAATTAAGCTGGTACCCTGAGAAGTTCAGGCTGAAGAGCTTGCCACGTGTACCACTAAATAGGCATGGGAGTGGAGTGGGAGAGATAAGAATGTTTTGCACTGCAGCAAGTCTTTAGGGAAAAATAACAGCTACACACTATGTTATTTATTAGTCACAAGTAGACTTACATTAACACTGCAATGAAGTTACTGTGAAAATCCCCTATTTGCCACACTCTACACCTGTTCAGGTACACTAAGGGAGAATTTAGCATGGTTAATCCACCTGACCGAATAGTTGACTCACAATGTCATAGAATCCAAACCATTTTTTATCCAAGGCACTGTTCACAGTGTTAGTGAAAAATGGTGGGGAATTTTAGGGCCATTGGGCCATTCATGGAAGAAACTGGGAATTGGAAGCTTTATACAGAAAAATGTCATTATTATGTCCAAACCAATAAAATACTCGTGGATATCATTGTTCCTGTTCTCCTAAGCATTCTTGGCCATAAAATCTTCAATGTACTAAGAAGTTTGGTTCAACCTGAGAAACCTGATAGCAAAACTCATCAAGAACTGACCAAAATTTCAGAAGGTCATTATGTCCCAAGACCATTGATCACAATGGAGCATTCTCACAATATAAACAAGTTAGATGGAGAAAACAATGTGCAGTTTGTCATGACCCTGAAGCACCTCAAAGCATTGTAATTTGGTGACTACGCGAGACAAACTTATTTGTGGCCTTAGAAATGAAGCTATACAGTCAAGATTATTAACAGAATGGAATTTAGGATTAGAAATGAAACTATACAGTGAAGATTATTAACAGAACAGAATTTAGGGTTAAGAAAGCTTGGAGATAGCTGTTTCAATGGAGCTTGCTGCAAAAGAGGCTTCTGAGCGAGGAGCAGGCATGGGAGTCCATAATCTAGGCACCACCCAAAGGAAGTCTACCCAGCAACATGCATGTCATCATTGTGTGAAAATGGGTCATTCACAGCCCAACTGGAGCAATAACAGCCAAAACAAAAACTGTGACAAAATTGGTGACATGATGTGGAGATACTGGCATTGCACTGGAGTAAGCACACTAAGTCTCACAACACCAGGTTAAAGTCCAACAGGTTTATTTGGTAGTCGCAAGCCACTAGCTTGTGCTGATCCTTCATTAGGTGAGTGGGAGTTGTGTTCACAAACAGAACACATAAAAACATAAACTCAATTTACAAGATAATGGTTGGAACGCAAGTCTTTGCAGTAATCATGTCTTAAAGGTACAGACAATGTGAGTGGAGCGAGGGTTAAGCACAGGTTAAAAAGATGCGTATTGTCTCCAGCCAGGACCGTTAGTGAGATTTTGCAAGCCCAGGCAAGTCGTGGGGGTTTACAGATAGTGTGACATGAACCCAAGATCCCGGTTGAGGCCGTCCTCATGTGTGTGGAACTTGGCTATCGGTTTCTGCTCAGTATTTCTGCGTTGTCGTCTGTCGTGAAGGCCGCCTTGGAGAATGCTTACCCACAAGGTCAAAGGCTGAATGCCCATGACTGCTGAAGTGTTCCCCAACAGGAAGAGAACACTCCTGCCTGGTGATTGTTGAGCGGTGTTCATTCATCTGTTGTCATAACGTCTGCATGGTCTCCCCAATGTATGCTGTCCATACATCTACACTGAAGATGCTTGGGCCCTCCACGTGCAAGCAGCATGACTGGTTCGATGAGAATGACGAGGAGATACAGACTCTACTTCTTGAAGAGCACCGTCTTCATCGGGCCTGTCAGAACAACCATCATCAGCTGCCAAGAAAAATGCTTTTACCAGTGCTCGCAGGACAGTCCAGAATAAACTGCGTAAAATGCAGGATGCCTGACTGAGCGCCAAGGCAGATGAAATACAGGGATATGCTGACAGAAACAACTTGAAACGGTTCTATGAAGCCCTCAACACTCTCTACGGACCTCAATCTCTCAGGAGTTCCCCCTCCTGAGTACACATGGTACAACTCTCATCACAGAGAGGGCTCAGATCTTGCAGAGATGGGCCGAACACTTTGCAGTCATCCTCAACCGACCATCATCTATTAATGATGAGACAATAGACAGGATTCCCCAGGTTGATATCAACAGCGCCATGGATGACCCACTGATAGGAGCCAAAGTCACAAAAGCTGTCAGCCAGCTATCCAGTGGCAAAGCCCCAGGGATAGATGCCATA
Source organism: Carcharhinus amblyrhynchos (assembly GCF_965287045.1). NCBI lineage: Eukaryota > Metazoa > Chordata > Chondrichthyes > Carcharhiniformes > Carcharhinidae > Carcharhinus > Carcharhinus amblyrhynchos. The sequence goes on along the minus strand of NC_137335.1, from coordinate 30,516,230 downwards.
CCCGCAGAGATTTACAAACCTACTGGTCCTGTACTTATCGAGAAGCTCACCCAGTTGTTCCAGTCCTTTTGGAAGTAAGGATCCATTCCTCAGGAACTTAAAGATGCTTCCATCGTACACCTCTACAAGAGGAAGGGCAATCGGCAAGTATGCGACCACCACCGTGCCTCAGGAACCTGGCTGAGTTTTTTGAAGATGTGACTAAACACATCAACAAAGGAAGAGCGGTAGATGTGGTATACATGGACTTCAGCAAGGCGTTCAATAAGATCCCCCATGCAAGGCTTATTGAAAAAGTGAGGGGGCATGGGATCCAAGGGGACATTGCTTTGTGGATCCAGAACTGGCTTCCCTACAGAAGGCAAAGAGTGGTTGTAGATGCGTCTTTTTCTGCATGGAGGTCAGTCACCAGTGGAGTACCTCAGGGATCTGTTCTGGGACCCTTGCTCTTTGTGATTTTTATAAATGACCTGGATGAGGGAGTGGAGGGATGGGTTGGTAAGTTTGCTGATGACATGAAGGTTGGAGGTGTTGTGGATAGTTTAGAGGGGTGTCAGAGGTTGCAACAAGACATAAATAGGATGCAAGACTGGGCGGAGAAGTGGCAGATGGACTTCAACCCAGATAAGTGTGTGGTGGTCGATGTTGGCAGGTCAAATGGGATGAAGGAATATAATATTAAGGGTAAGACTCTTGGCAGTGTGGAAGGTCAGAAGGATCTTGGGGTCCGGGTTCATAGGGCTCTCAAATCGGCTTCGCAGGTAGAGGATGTGGTTAAGAAGGCGTATGGTGTACTGACCTTCCTCAATCGAGGAACTGAGTTTAGGAGTCAGGAGATAATGCTGCAGCTGTATAAGACCCTGGTCAGACCCCACTTGGGGTACTGTGCTCAGCTCTGGCCACCTCATTACAGGAAGGATGTGGAAGCCATTAAAAGGGTGCAGAGGAGATTTTCAAGGATGTTGCCTGGATTGGGTGACATGCCTTATGAGGATAGGTTGAGAGAGCTCAGTCTTTTTCTCTTGGAGAGAAGAAGGATGAGGGGTGACCTGATAGAAGTGTATAAGATGCTGAGAGGTATTGATCGGGTGGATTCTAAGAGGCTTTTTCCCAGGGCTGAAATGGCTGCCACAAGAGGACACAGGTTTAGGATGCTGGGGAGTAAATACAGAGGAGATGTCAGGGATTTTCAGAAGGCGTTTGACAAGGTACCTCACAAGAGGTTATTGCAGAAGGTAAGGGGGCATGGAGTTGGGGGTAGGGTGTTAGCGTGGATAGAGGATTGGTTGTCGAATAGGAGGCAGAGAGTGGGAGTTAATGGGTGCTATTCGGATTGGCGGTTGGTGACTAGTGGAGTGCCCCGGGGTCGGTGCTGGGGCCTCAGCTATTTACCATTTATATAGATGATCTGGAGGAGGGAACCGAGTGTATGGTGTCGAAATTTGCTGATGACACCAAGATTGGGGGAACAGCAAATTGCGTGGAGGGTGTGGAGAGTCTGCAGAAGGATCTAGATAGGCTGGGCGAATGGGCCAGGAAATGGCAAATGGAATTTAATGTTGGCAAGTGCAAGGTGGTCCACTTTGGTAGGAATAATGGTAGGAAGGACTATTTCTTACGTGGCGAAAAACTGCAGCAGGCGACGGTGCAGAGGGACCTCGGGGTCCTTGTGCATGAGTCGCAAAAACCCAGCTTGCAGGTGCAGCAGGTGGTCAGGGAGGCGAATGGGATGCTGGCCTTCATAGCGAGGGGGATTGAATATAAAAGTAAGGAGGTCTTGCTGCGGCTGTATAGGGCATTGGTGAGGCCGCAGCTGGAGTACTGTGTGCAGTTTTGGTCGCCGTACTTACGCAAGGATATTTTGGCCTTGGAGGGAGTGCAGAGGAGGTTTACTAGGCTCATGCCGGAGTTGAGGGGGTTGAGCTATGAGGAGAGGCTGAATAAACTAGGCTTGTACTCGTTAGAGTTTAGAAGAATGAGGGGAGATCTCATTGAGACGTATAAGATGATGAATGGGATGGATAGGATAGAGGTGGAGAGACTCTTCCCGCTCAGAAAGGACAGTAGGACTAGGGGGCACAGCCTCAAGATAAAGGGGGGGCAGTTTAGAACGGAGTTGAGGAGGAACTTCTTCATTCAAAGGGTGGTGAATCTCTGGAATTCTCTGCCCGTTGAGGTGGTGGAGGCTGCCTCGCTAAATATTTTTAAGACGCGGGTTGATGGGTTTTTGATAAGAGAGGGGATTAAGGGTTATGGGGAGAGGGCGGGAATGTGGAACTGAGCCACAACAGATCAGCCATGATCTTACTGAATGGCGGGGCAGGCTCGAAGGGCTAGATGGCCTACTCCTGCTCCTATTTCTTATGTTCTTATGATAAGTTTTTCACTCAAAGGGTGGTGGGTGCGTGGAATCGGCTGCCAGTGGTGGTGGTGGAGGCAGATTCGATAGGGTTTTTTAAGAGACTTCTGGATGAATACATGGGACTTAGTAGGAATGAGGGTTATAGGTAAGCCTAGCAGGTAGAGATGTTCGGCGCAACTTGCGGGCCGAAGGGCCTGTTTGTGCTGTAGTTTTTCTATGTTCTATTGTTCTATTCTAATCTCGCTGCTCTCCATCACAGGAAAAACACTCGCAAGAGTCCTGCTAAATTGTCTGGTCACTCATCTGGAGCTGAGCCTGCTTCCAGAGTCACAGTGTGGCATCCGCAAAGGTCACGGGACTATTGACATGATTTTTGCTACGTGCTAACTTCAGGAGAAGTGTTAGGAACAGAATCATGAGCTCTACACAACCTTTGTTGACCTTGCTAAAGCCTTCAACACTGCAAGCCGACAAGGCCTGTGGAGGATCATGTCAAAGTTCGGCTGCCTCCTCGAATTCATTCAGATGGTATGCCAGTTCCATGATGGCATGATGGCCAGAGTACTGGATGGTGGAGAATCCTCTGAGGCATTCCCAGGCCCCATGGTGTCAAACAGGGCTGTGTGTTCGCACCCACACTGTTCAGCGTGATGTTTACTGCCATGCTGAATGTTTCCTTCCAGGACAGTGTTGCTGGAATCAGCCTCAAGTACAGAGTGGATGGGAAGCTCTTCAACCTGAGGAGACTTCAAGCTATTACCAAAGTGAAGGAGACTGTTCTGAGAGACTTCCTCTTTGCCGATGACTGGCCCTGTATACTGGCTCAGAGCCAGAGATGCAAGTCAGTATAGACAAATTTTCCACGGCTTGCGACAACTTTGGACTCACCATCAACATTAAAAGACCGAAGTCATGCACCAGCCTGCTTCTCATGCACTGTACACAGAACGCATAATCACAAAGGACAGAAACTACAGGGAGTGGACCAGTTCACTTATCTTGGCAGCACCCTCTCCCAAGCAGTGACTACTGATATAGAAGTTAACTGCAGAATAGCAAAGGCAAGTTCTGCTTTCAGTAAACTGCGCTCCACTGTATGTAAACATCGAGGAATCAGCCCAGCAACAAAACTGAAGGTCTACAGCGCCGCGGTACTCACTGTCCTCCAGTATGGCTGTGAAATGTGGACTGTGTATAGAAGGCATGCAAGACAGCTCAATAATTTCCACATGACTTGTCTTTGCAGAATATTATGCATCAGACGGCAAGTCAAAGTACCAGACACTGAAGTTCTCTCTAGAGCAAGTCTACCATCAGTCCACACACTGCTGATGAGAGCACAGACCTAGTGGGCAGGTCACATCATCTGTATGTCAGACAAGTGCATACCCAAGCAGCTCCTTTTTGGAGTACTGTCTGCTGAAAGACGCTCACATGGAGGGTAGAAGAAACATTTCAAGGTTACACTCAAGGCCTCCCTGAAGTCGCTTGACACAGACATGAACACTTGGGAAACACTGGCACAAAACCACCCTACCTGGTGCTGCCTCATCCACAAAGGCTGTCAAGCTTATGAAGCAAGGCGTATTGCTGAAGCACAACTTAAGTGCGAGCTGCGCAAGTCCAGAGCCACCAGTGCAACAACTACAGCATCTACACAAGTCTGTCCAATATGTGCCAGGACATTCCGACCCGAACTGGCCTGATCAGTCATCTTCGGACACACCGCAACCAGCCTCAAAATGACTAATGGTGTCAAGGCCATCATTGATGACGATGGACGAACAACAACCCTCTTTCCACTCACATTGTCTGTACCTTTAAGACTTCATTACCTGTAAAGACTCCCATTCCAACCATTATCTTGTCAATTGAGTTTGTGTCTTTATATGCTCTGAGAACACAACTCCCACTCACCTGATGAAGGAGCAGCACTCTGAAAGCTTGTGGCTACCAAATAAACCTGTCGGACTTTAACCTGGTGTTGTGGGACTTCCTACTAAAATTGGTGACAGCCAGGGCTTGCTGGAGGAAAACAATTTCTGCATAAAAGTGTCTCCCTAAAAACAAACTGGATATACCAAAAGAAGAAAAATAAAATAAATATCACCTGAAGAATTTATAATATGTAAGAAATGAACAGGAAAGAATGAAGACACAACGCAGAAATCTAAGAAAAATGTATTATTGATTCAAGGCAACTCACACTGATTTTGGGTAATTCCAAAAATAAATGGGAAAACAGTCAGAATGGCTATTGTCTCCCTAATTACTGAGATCACCTACGAACAACATCTGAAGCATCTACTCTTAAAGTTTTCAGATGTTATCCTGAGGACGTACACAGAAAAATTGTGCCTCTCAGAGGATGCATCACTGTTAGAGTTAAGTGGGCAAACTTCAGGGCTGCCACTCCAAGGAAACTTTCGCGCTCTCTTTGGTCATTCTTGGCTAGAGAAAATAAAGTTTCATTGGATTATTGGATTCTAAGACAAAATTATAAATCAAGTCTTACAGTAATTGACATTCAATGGCATTACCATCGCTGAATCCCCTACTACCAACATCTTGAGGCTTACTATTGGTCAGAACTGAACTGGATTAGCCATGTGTGGTTACCACAGCAGGTCAAAAGCTAGGAATCCTGTGCCAATTAATTCATCTCTAGACTCCCCAAAGTCTGTCCACCATCTACAAGGCACAAGTCAGGTGTGTAATGGAATAATCTTCATTTTCAACAACACAAGAAGCTTGACACCACCCAGGACATAGCAACTTGCTTAACTGCTATGCCTTCTGCACATTCAATTCCTTCACCACTGACAAACAATGGCAGTTCTGTGTACCATCTACAAGATGCACTGCAGGAACTCATCAGGTTTCTTAGGCAACACCTCCAAACACACGGCCACCACCATCTTGAAGGACAAGAACAATAAATACCTGGGAACACTATCACCTCAAAGTTACCCACAAATCATTCAGCATCCTGACTTGAAAATATATCGCTGTTTCTTCACTGTACCTGGGTCAAAATCCTGGAACACTATCTTAGAGCACTGTGGGAGTACTTACATCTCAGGGACTACAGCAGTCCAAGAATGCAGCCCACCACCACCATCTGAACGGCAACTAGGAATGGGCAATAAATGCTGCTCTAGCCAATGTCACCCACATCCCATTAATAAATAAAAAATCAAAACAGCAGTGTATTCAAATAAACACTGGGGTCAATGACAGGAGGTCAAGTGTCACTCAAACAAAACAGCGAACCTGGATAAAAGCAAATTAATGCAGATGCTGGAATCTGAAACCAGAAGAGAAAATGCTGGAAAAACTCAGCAGGTCTAGCAGCATCTGTAAGGAGAGAAAAGAGCTGACATTTTGAGTCCAGATGACCCTTTGTCTTTGACCTCCCAGGGCAATCACAGCCTTGCTATAATTTTAAATTGATTTATCCTTGTCATATGTATTAGTATATATTGTTTCTTGTGCGCTATATAGACAAAGCATACCGTATATGAGGAAGGAAAGAAGAGTGCAGATTGTAGTGTTACAGTCATAGCTTTGATGCAGAGAAAGATCAACTTAAGGCAAGGTAGGTCCATTCAAAAGTCTGATGGCAGCAGGAAAGAAGCTGTTTTTGAGTCAGTTGGTACATGATCTCAAACGTTTGTATCCTTTTCCAGACAGAAGAAGGTGGAAGAGAGTACGTCCGGAGCACGTGGCGTCCTTGATTATGCTGGCTGCTTTGCCGAGACAGCAGGAAATGTAGACAGTATCAATGGATGGGACGCCAGTTTCAGTGATGGACTGGGCTTCATTCATGATCCTTTGTAGTTTCTTGCAGTCTTGGACAGAGCTGGAGCTATACAAAGCTGTGATACAACAGGAAACAATAATGCAATTTCTATAATGCATCTGTAAAAGTTGGTGAGGGTTGTGGCAGACATGCCAAATTTCCTGAGTCTTCTGAGAACGTAGAGGCTTTCTTAACTTTAGCATCCACGTGGAGGGACCAGGACAGGTTGTCGGTGATCTGGACACCTAAAAACTCGAAGATCTCGAGCATTTCTACTTCATCTTGATGTAGATAGGGACATGCCCTCCATTATGCTTCCTGAAGTCAGTGATTACCTCCTTCATTTTGTTGACATTGAGGGAGAGATTATGTTGCCACATCAGCTCACTGGATTCTCTATCTCTTTCTTGTACTGCGTCTCTCATTGTTTGAGATCCGACCCACTGCCATGGTGTCATCAGCAAACTTGAAAATCGAGTTGAAGGGGAATTTGTAGTATATTTGGTCAAATGTGTATAAGGAGAATAGTAAGAGGCTGAGGACACAGCCGTGTGGAGTACCGGTGTTGAGGATGATCGTGGAGGTGGTGTTGTTACCTGTCCTTACTGACAGTAGTCTGGGGGTTAGGAAGTCTAGGATCCAGTTGCAGAGGGAGGAGTCGAGCCCCAGGCCATGAAGTTTCAAGATAAGTCTCTTAGGAATAATGGTGTTAAAGGCTGAGCTGTAGTCTATGAATAGGAGACTGACATAGGTGTTCCAGGGTCGAATGTAGGGCCAGGGAGATGGCATCTGCTGTGGACCTGTTGCAGCGATAGGCGAATTGTAGTGGATCAAGGCAATCTGGAAGGCAGGAATTGATTTGTGCCATTATTAGCCTTTCAAAGCACTTCATAATGATGGATGTCAGAGCTACCGGACGACAGTCATTAAGGCATGCTATCTGGTTTTTCTTTGGTAACGGGGTGATGGTCATCTTCTTGAAGTAGTTAGTATAAAGAGACCAATCTGTGAGTTGCGCCTGCCAGCTGGTCCACACAAGACCTGAGTGTTCGTCTGGCTACCCCATCTGGGCCAGCTGCTTTCCATGGGGTGACTTTTGAGAAGGTTGTTTTGACGTTGGCAACGGTGACCTCAGATACAGGTTCGTCCAAGGCTTTCAGGATGGGTGTGCTCTCGCTGACCTCAACTCAAAACAGGCATAGAATGCATTGAGTTCTCAGGGAAGGGTGCATTGGAGCCAGCAATTTTACCTGCCTTCAGCTTATAACCTGTTATGTCTTGCAGATCTTTTGTAATCCAAGCCTCAATTGAGGAAGGCAAGTGTCCCATCAATCAGCAACTCCGAGATTGCTGATAAATCTACTGCTACTAGTCTACCTTCAGCTGTCGGTGCCCCACACTGGCACAGAGGACAAACGGCCAGTGTAGAAAGAAAAGGAACAACTTTGTTCAGGCAGCAAGGGTCCAACCTGTCCTGGCACTAGCCCCATTCATTGTGTCTATTGACCCACTCCCTGACATCCCATGTCAGCAACATTGCAGTGATTGCAAGATTGTTTGAAGGAGTTCCATAACCTTCAGTTGCATCGTGTGGAACCCAGGCCAACACTGCAAGGGTGGCAATTGCAGTGAAAAGCCCGGGGCAGGAAATCATGGGTGGCAGGCTTTAAAGCCAAGGACCATGACGGACAGCCCTGGGAACATGCTCAAGACACAGCGGGCCATGGCTGACAGACTTGGAAGGATGCTCGAGATACAGCAGACCATGGCTACGGGCCTCAAGAGCTTGGCAGTCTCAAAAGGGCACCTGTCGAGGAGCTCCAGAGCTCGGCCTAGACTCAGAGGATTATCGCTGAGGGCTCACACACCATGGGACATATGTAGTTGGTCCTCCAGGCTGGCAGAGCCAGGTGACCCAGAGTATCCCAGGAGGCCATGGGCACGCCAATGGAGGAAGAGAGATTAGAGTCCATGTTTGTAGCTTCCACCCAGGAGACCCCCAAATCTCTCGTTCCTGACACTGGTACATCGCATGGTCAGCCAGCTGAACAAGGTGGCATGGCTACACTCATGACACTGGAAGGACGGCCAGGGTTCTCCAGGCCTCAAACACCTATTGGGGGACACCATAATTTGCCAATCTCCTTATGCCAGCTCTGCCTTAACATCCTCATAATTGCCTTTATATAAATTTTTAAACACAGTCTCAAACCCATTCTTCTCTCCTTCAAACTAAACGCAAAATTCAATCACATTATGGTCACTGCTACCTATGAGAGCCTTCACTATAAGACTGTTAATTACACGCATCATGTTGCACAATATCGTGTCTCGTAAAGTCTGGTCTCTGGTTGGTTCTGGAACATGCTGTTCTCAGGAATTTTCGTGAAAGCATTCAATGAACTTTTCACCTGGGCTATCTTTGCGCATCTGATTTTTCCAAGTCTACATGTAGATTAAAATCTCCCATAATTATCACCTTGCCTTTCTGACACTACAATTATGGACTGAATGACGCATTGGACCGAATGGCCTCCTATGTTCCTGACACGATGGACTAAATGGCTTCCTTCTGCACCATAGGGATTCTATGGTTCTATGTCAAATTCTATGAGAGAGTAGGTTGTCGTCCCCTTTAGATATTCCTTCTCTGGAACTTCTGGACATCTCTCCTTCTTCAGATGTAGGTTACCTGGGGGAGGGGTAGTATCATGTTGGTTGAAGGGTCTGAGTGGTAACCCAAATACTGGAGCTCCGCACTATCCGAGTTCCCCCTCTGAAGTTATGTGGCTACATTCCTGATTTCCTGCATATGTGAGTGTACACTGTCAAACCACATTTTGTCTATTATCTTATCCTGGTGTACCTCTCTTTCTTCTTTTATTATGTGGGTCAATGAGGTTGCTGACATAGGCTCTGATTTATTGTATTTGATCCCACAGGGTTGCCCTCATCTTGTGAGGAGAGAGGAGATTGTATTCTCCGAGATATCCTGTCTGCGTGTGTCTTGACAATTCTTCTTCTGGATGGTGAGATGACCTTGCTGAGGAAGTGGGTTAAATTTTCCAGCTGATGGTAGGGCTTGAGTGGCACTTCCAGTGTGCCTGGAGATGAGTGAAGTTTATTTTGTGGTGAGCCCAAACGTGGTGCGAGAATCCTTAGCTTATTGGTTCTTCTCTCCATCTATTTCAATATCCCTTACTTTCTAATGCTATTTAGGCAAAGGAAGCAGTTATTTTGAAAATTTGTACTTCGAAGATGAGGAGATATTGTAAGTTTAGGTCTCCAAAATGGAAGGTATTCTGTTATTCATGGGGTCTGAGGGTAAGTTTTGATACATGGGCTCTGTTTTATCTGCACTCTTCCCATGAAGCTGTATAGCTCTGCTCCTGTGACCCTGTGTCTGAAAGTGTACATTGTAATGCCACAGCTTGGGTTTGGAGTTGCATCCTGATATTCCCCTCTTTCTGTGGTATCCTTTCATTGTTTGGAGGTTTTGCAGTGCTGTTTGAGATTCTAATAGGTTGCATTTAATCCCTTATGAGCTCCCTTATGCTATATCTCCATCCTTGTTATCCTGTGGGCAAGGATGTGCACCATTCATTGTATCATGTGCTCATGGCTTTGTCCTCTTATCCCCCACTTATGTAATATCCTTTCATTACCCTTATGAAGGAAGGTGCCAATTTCAATGATTATAACAATTTGTAACTGGTAACAGGGAGGGGGATCCTGAATTCAGGTAGAGTGATCCTCTGAGGAAAAGGGCTATAGGGAGGATGAGCTAGCCAATCACTGCACCATGGTAGGGGAGGCCACTCAAGAGGGGGGAGTAAAAATTCAAGTGGTAGTTGTAGGGAATTCTATAATTAGGAGGATTGATAGCATCTTTTGTAAGTGGATCATGGGCCCTGCATAGTATGTTGCCTGCCTGGTGCCAGAGTGAGGACTATCTCTGACCAGCTTGAAAGGATATTGGAGTAGGAGGGGGAGACTCCAGTTGTGGCGGTCCACGTTGGGACAAACAATATAGGACTAAGAAAAAAGGAGCTGTTTGGGGATCATTAGGAGCAAAATTAACAAACAAGTCCTCAAGAGTTATAATCTCTGGATTACTCCTCGAGCCATGTGCAAATTGGCATAGAGGTGAGAAAATTAGGGAAGTAGACATGTGGCTACAGGAGTGGTGCAGGCAAGAGGGATTTCATTTCATAGGGCATTGATATCAGTATTGGAACAGGAAGGATCTGTACCATTGGGAAGATCTTCACCTGAACTGATCAGGACCAGTGTTCTAGCGGAAAGGATAAATAGGTGGTCACGAGGACTTTAAACTAGCAAGTGGGGAAGGAAGGGAAGGTAAAATTATGGAAAGTATAATGGTTAATGGGAAGCAAAGCAGCAGGTTAGCATGTGGGGAGGAGGTTTCAACTACATGGAAAATTATGAAAAAAGTTCAAAGGCAGGAGAACTCAGAAGATGTTATGAATTGAGGTGGTAAGATTCAAAAGGTATAAAAACTAGCATTAGGGCACTTTCATAACATCTGAAACAAGATAAATGAATCGATAGCACAAATCATCACAAATGAGTATGATTTAGTGGCCATTACAGAGACTTGGTTGCAGGGTGGTTACGACTGGGAGTTAAATATCCAGGGGTACCAAACTCTTCGGAAGGACATAGAGAAAGGTAAGGGAGGTGGTGTAGCTCTGATATTTATGAATGACATCAGGGTAGTGGTGAGAGATGATATAAGGTCTATGGAGAAAATAGTTGAATCCATTTGGGTGGAAATTAGAAATAGTGAGGAAAAAGTCACTGATAGGTGTAGCCAATAGGCCAACAAATAATAACATCCTGGTGGGGTGGGCAATAAACAAAGAAATAACTGATGAATGTAAAAATAGTACAGCAATTATCATGGGGAATTTAAATCTATGTGTCGATTGGTCAAACCAGGTCAGTCACGACAGCCTTGAGGAGTTCGTAGAATGTATCCTCAAACAGTATGAAGTCTCACAACACCAGAATGTATGTATGAGCAATATGTAATGGAACTTACAAAGGAGTAAGCTATCCTAGATCTGATCCTGTGTAACGAGACAGGAATAATTAATGATCTCATAGTTAGGGATCTTCTCGGGAGGAGAGATCACAGCATTTAAAATACAGATGGAGGGTGAGAAATAAAATCCAACACCAGTGTTTTGTGCTTAAACAAATGAGACAACAATGGGATGAGGGAGGATTTGGCTAAGGAGACTGACAGCAAAGACTTCATGGTGGGACAATTCAGGAACAGTGAAGTACTTTCAAAGCGATCTTTCACAGTGTATATCAGTGAAAAAGGACTGTAGCAAAAGGGATAATCAGCCATGGATATTTAAGGAAATAAAGGAGGGTATCAAATTGAAAGAAAATGCTGACAAAGTGGTAAAGATTAGTGGCAAACTAGAGGATTAGGAAATATTTAAGGGTCAAACAAAAAGCCACGAAAAAAGCTATAAAAGAAAGTAAAGTAGATTGAGAGTAAACTGGCTTAGAATACAAAAAAGATAGCAAAAGTTTCTACAAATACATAAAATGAAAAAAAGTGGCTAAGGTAAGCACTGGTCCTTTAGAGAATGAGAAGGAGGATTTAATAATGGGAAATGAGGAAATGGTCAAGACATTGAATTGGTATTTTGTGTTAGTCTTCATGGTGGATGACATAAATAACATGCCAAAAATTGATGACTAGGAGGCTCTGGCAGGTGAGGAGCTAGAAATGATCAAGTTAATGGGGCTAAAGTATACAAGTCTCCTGGCCCTGATGGAATGCATCCCAAGGTACTAAAAGAGATGGTGGGGGAAATAACAAATGTACTTGCAGTAATTTGCCAAAGTTCACTGGACTCTGGGGTGGTTCCAGCAGATTGGAAAACTGCAAATATGACGCCACTGTTTAAAAAAAAAAGAGGTAGACAAAATGAGGGTAACTATAGTCCAGTCAGCTTAACTTCTGTGGTGGGAATCTATCGTCAAGAAAGAAACAGCAAGAAATCTGGATAGAAATTGTCTCATTGGGCAGAGGCGGCATGGGTTCATGAAAGGCAGATCGTGTTTAACGAAGTAAGAAGTGTCACAACACCAGGTTAAAGTCCAACAGGTTTATTTGGTAATAAACTAAATAAACCTGCTGGACTTTAAACTGGCATTGTGAGACTTCTTACTCTACCTATCCCAGTCCAACACTGGCATTTCCACATCATGTTTGACAAACTTCGTTGTCCAGTACTTCCCCAGAGTGGAGAAGCTACATCATCATCTTCGGACCTTTCAACATATCATTGATGAAGACAAACATCTCGGCAAGGCCATTCCCACATCCCTATTACTTGCCTTTAAACAACCGCGCAAACTCAAACAGACCATTATTCGCAGCAATCTATCCAGCCTTCAGGAGAACAGCGACTACGACATCACACAATCCTGCCACAGCAACTTCTGCCAGACGTGACAAATCATCAACATGCATGCCATTGTCACACATAAGAACATCATCCACCAGGTGCACAGCACACACTCATGTGACTGGCCAACATTGTCTACCTCACATGCTGCAGGAAAGGCCGTCTTGAGCCACGGTACATCAAAGAACAAAGAACAACACAGCATAGGAAACAGGCCCTTCAGCCCAACGAGCCCACGCCGCCATCTTAATAATGCATTTTTCCTACACCTCCCTTGACCCGTGTCTATGCTTATGGTACCCCCACTGGAAACCAGATTCAGGGCAGAATAATTTAGGGACAATTTGTTACACCAATCAGCCTAAGAGCACATCTTTGGGGTGTGGGAGGAAACCGGAGCACCCGGAGGAAACCCACGCAACCACAGGGAGAACGCGCAAACTCCCACAGACACTGGCCCAAATCCATGTATCTGCACAGCTAGCAGTGATTGTCACTGAGCTGTTGTGGTGCCCATCTGCTGGTCCAGTTTTAAGCATACACAAACAACGCGAAGTACTAGGCCACTCTTGAAACATCCAAGAGCAGCCCACGCATGACCCACCGTGTGCATGCCCCTTGTTAGACAACAAGGTGGACCGACGCACCTGTGGAGTAAAAGAGACAAAACATCAACACATGTAGCATTAGATTTCCAGGAACGTCCCGAGGCTCTGACCCTTATTTAAAACTGTCTCCTATAACCCTCTATCCCTGTTTCACTCATGTGCCTATCTAAGTAAACCTTAAACAAGTCCAGCGTGCCTGCCTCTACCACCTTACTTGGTAGTGCATTCCATAACCCCACAACCCTCTGTGTGAAATACCTCCCTCTAGCATCCAAATTATACTTTTCCCCCCTCACCCTAAGCTCGTGGCCCCTCGTGATATTTGTCTCCAATCTAGGAAAAAGCCTGCCACTGTTTACTCTATCTATACCCTTCATTATTTTATACACCTCTATCAGATCCCCCCTTAATCTCCGTCTTTCTAAGGAAAAGAGCCCCAGTTTACCCAATCTTTCCTCATAACCCAGTCCTTCCATACTAGGCAGCACCCTGGTAAACCTCCTCTGCACTCTCTCCAGGGTCTCCACATCCTTCCGGTAGTAAGGTGACCAGAACTGGACGCAGTACTCCAAATGCGGTCTAACCAACGTTCTGTACAACTGTAGCATTAGACGCCAGCTCTTACACTCTATACCCATTCCTATAAAGGCTAGCATACCGTAAGCTTTCTTCGCAACCTTCTCCACCTGAGGTGTCACCTTCAGAGACTTGTGCACTTGCACTCCCAGGTCCCTCTGCATTTCTATACTCTTAATTGGTCTATCCTTTATCATGTAACTCCTCCCTGCATTATTCCTTCCAAAATGCATCACCTCGCATTTATCAGGATTAAATTCCATCTGCCATCTATCTGCCCAATATACCAGCCTATCTATATCCTGCTGTGTCACCTGACACTCCTCCTCGCTATCCGCCAATCCTGCCATCTTTGTGTCATCTGCAAACTTGCTGATCACACCACGTACGCCCTCTTCCAAGTCATTTATATATATTACGAATAGAAGAGGTCCCAGTACTGAGCCCTGCGGCACACCACTGGTGACAGACCTCCAGCTAGAAAAGGACCCTTCCACTACTACTCTCTGTCTCCTGTTGCCTAGCCAGTTTTCAATCCATCTAGATACCTGTCCCTATAGCCCATGATTCTTAACCTTTTCTACCAGCCTACCGTGAGGGACTTTGTCAAACGCCTTACTGAAATCCATATAGATGACATCAACGGCTCGTCCATCGTCAACCATTTTTGTCACCTCCTCAAAAAATTCTACCAGATTTGTAAGGCAAGACCTCCCCTGAACAACGCCATGCTGCGTGTCCCTAATCAGATCGCAATGCTCCAAATGCTTATACATCTTATCCCTAAGAATTTTTTCCAACAACTTTCCTACCACTGACGTCAAACTTACCAGCCTATAATTACCAGGGTTATCCCTACTGCCCTTTTTAAACAGCGGTACCACATTAGCTATCCTCCAGTCTTCTGGGACCTCACCTGTGTCCAAAGAAGAGACAAAGATTTGCGTCAGAGGCCCAGCAATTTCATCTCTCACCTCCCTAAGCAACCTGGGATAAATGCCATCAGGCCCCGGAGCTTTATCAGTTTTTATACTGCCTAAAAACCCTAACACTTCCTCCCTCATAATGGATATTTCCTTCAACTGGTCTACGTGTCCCTCCAAGACATTACAAGACACCAAGCCCCTCTCCTTCGTGAATACCGACGCAAAGTATTCATTCAGGATCTCCCCCATTCCCTCAGACTCTATGCACAGTTCCCCTCCTTTGTCCCTCAGAGGACCGATTTTCTCTCTAACCATCCTTTCGTTCCTAATATAAGAGTAAAATGCCTTTGGTTTTTCCTTAATCCTATCAGCCAAAGCAATTTCATGCCCCCTTTTCGCCCTTCTAACTCCCCTTTTGAGCTCCCTCCTGCTCTCTCTATATTCCTCCAGTGCTCTCTCCGTTCCCAGTTGCTTACACCTAACGTATGCCTCTCTCTTCTTCCTGACCAAGTCCTCAATATCCCCTGTAATCCATGCAGAGATGTGGATGTGCCGGCGTTGGACTGGGTAAACACAGTAAAAAGTCTGACAACACCAGGTTTAAGTCCAAAGGATGAACAACGGATGATCGAATTCTGGAGTTGAAAGGGTCGGCTTATGAGGACAGACTGAGTAGACTGGATGCTGCTGGGTGGGACGGCCTATCAGGGGAAAATAGCAGCAGCCACAGCAGTGGCACGACAACTGCTCTGTTGTTCAGCAGGGAGGGTCAAGCTGAAAAGCAATAGTTATAGGGAACCCTATAGTCAGGGGCGTAGACAGGCATTTCCATGGTCGGGAAAGAGAGTCCAGGATGGTATGTTGCTCCCTGATGCCAGGTCAAAGGATATCTAGGCCAAGGGTAACACGGTGGCACAGTGGTTAGCACTGCTGCCTCACAGAGCCAGGGACTTGGGTTCGATTCCCGGTTGGGTCACTGTCTGTGTGGAGGTTGCACATTCTCCCTGTGTTTGTGTGGATTTCCTCCAGGTGCTCCGGTTTCCTCCCCTAGTCCAAAGATGTGCGGGATAGGTGGATTGGCCATGCTAAATTGCCTTTTAGCGTCACAGGGATTAGCTACGGTAAATGCATGGGGTTATGGGAATATGGCCTGGGTGGGATTGTGGTCGATGTAGACTTGATGGGCCGAATGGCTTCCTTCTCACTGTAGGAATTCTATTCTATGACATCCCTGAACGAGCATGGGACATTCTGAAAGGGGAGGGTGAACTGCCAGAGGCCGTGGTACACACTGATAGTAACAACATAGCCAAGAAGAGTGACAAGGTCCTGCAAGAGGGCTTCAGGGAATTAGCTAGTTAAAAAAAGACGACCTCTAGGGTTGTAATCTCAGGATTACTTCCTGTGCCATATGCCAGTGAAGCTAGGAATAGGAAGACAGTGGTAAAGCAGTGCTGATGTAGGAGAGAGGGGTTCAAATATCTTGATCATTGGAATTGCTTCCAGGAAAGGTGGAACCTGTAGAAGGAGGACGGGTTACACCTAAACTGGAGGTGCACCAATATCCTGGCAGGTAGGTTTGCTAGAGTCACTTGAGAGGGTTTAAACTAGTATGGCGGGGGGTGGGAATTAGAGTGGTAGGTCAACAGGAGAAATAACTGTGGGAGATCTACAGACTAAGGCCAGTAAGATTAAGGAGAAGAACGGACAGGGAGTGTTTATTGAACATAGCAGGACTGGTGGTCTGAAGCGCATTTTTTTTCAACACCCAGGTAACAAGTAAAACAGGTAGCAGGTAGGGACATGTTCGGCACAACTTGTGGGCCATACGGCCTGTTTATGCTGTAGTTTTTCTATGTTCTAAGGACAAGAGTGGTCCTGGGGCAAAGGTGTTAAACTGGGGGGAAGACTAACTATAACAATATTAGGCAGGATCCGGAGAATGTTTTGAGATCAAAAAGGAGGAGATATTGGAGTTCTTGAGAAACATCAAGGTAGACAAGTCTACAGGGCCTGATGGGATATACCCCAGAATACTGAGAGAGGCAAGGGAGAAAATTGCTGGGGCCTTGAGAGAAATCTTTGTATCCTCATTGGCTACAGGAGAGGTCCCAGAGGATTGGGGAATAGCCATTGTTGTTCCTTTGTTTAAGAAGGGTAGCAAAAATAATCCAGGTAATTACAGGCCGGTGAGATTACTGCTGGGACCTAATATATATACTATACATATAACTGATTTGGAAGAAAATTTAACTAGTTTGATTAGTAAGTTTGCAGTCAACACAAAGGTTGATGGAATTGCCGATAGCGACAAGGACCATCAGAGGATACAGCAGGATATAGATTGGGATTGAAGGCTTGGGCAGAGAGATGGCTGGAATTGCCGATAGCGACAAGGACCATCAGAGGATACAGCAGTACATAGATCAGGATTGGAGGGTTGGGCAGAGAGATGGCGGATGCAGTTTAGTCTGGATAAATGTGAGGCAATGCATTTTAGAAGGTCTAATGCAGGTAGGAAATATACGGTAAATGGTAGAACCCTTAAGAGTACTGATAGACAGAGGGATCCGGGTTGGTGAACACAGTACACTGAAAGTGGCAATGCAGGTGGAGAAGGTAGTCAAGAAGGCACGCGGCATGCTTGCCTTCATTGGTAAGTCATGTTGCAGCTTTATAGAACCTTAGAACGTAGAACATTACAGCGCAGTACAGGCCCTTCGGCCCTCGATGTTGCACCGACCAGTGGAACCAATCTAATGACCCTCTAACCTAAACTATTCCAATATTATCCATATGCCTATCCACTGACCATTTGAATGCCCTTAAAGTTGGCGAGTCCACAACTGCTGCAGGCAGGGCATTCCACGTCCTTACTACCCTCTGAGTAAAGAACCTACCTCTGACATCCATCCTATAATTACCACCCCTCAATTTAAAGCTATGTCCCCTTGTATTAGCCATCACCATCTGAAGAAAAAGGCTCTCATCCTATCTAACCCTCTGATCATCTTGTATGCCTCAATTAGGTCACCTCTTAACCTTCTTCTCTCTAATGAAAATAACCTCAAGCCCCTCAGCCTTTCCTCATAACACCTTCCCACCATACTAGGCACCATCCTGGTAAACCTCCTCTGCACCCTTTCCAATGCTTCCACATCCTTCTTATAATGTGGCGACCAGAACTGTACACAATACTCTAAGTGTGGCCGCTCCAGAGTTTTGTACAGTTGCAACATGACCTCACGGCTCTGAAATTTAATCCCTCTACCAATAAAAGCTAACACACCGTACGCCTTCTTAACAACCTTATCAACCTGGGTGCCAACTTTCAAGGATCTATGCACACGTGCACCGAGATCTCTCTGCTCGTCGACACTACCAAGAGTCCTTCCATTAGCCCTACATTCTGTACTCCTGTTACTCTTACCAAAGTGAATCACCTCACACTTTTCTGCATTAAACTCCATTTGCCACTTCTCAGCCCAGCTCTGCAGCTTATCTATGTCCGTCTGAAAACTGTAACATCCATCCTCATTGTCTACAACTCCTCTGACTTTGGTGTCGTCAGCAAATTTACTAACCCATCCTTCTACACCCTCATCTAGGTCATTTATAAAAATGACAAACAGCAGTGGCCCCAAAACAGATCCCTGAGGTACACCACTTGTAACTGAACTCCAGGTTGAATATTTCCCACCAACCACCACCCTCTGTCTTCTATCAGCTAGCCAATTCCTGATCCAAACTGCTAAATCACCCTCAATCCCATGCATCTGCATTTTCTGCAATAGCCTGCCATGGGGAACCTTATCAAACGCTTTGCTAAAATCCATATACACCACCTCAACTGCCTTACCCTTATCCACCTCTTTGGTCACCTTTTCAAAAAACTCGATAAGGTTTGTGAGACATGACCTACCCTTCACAAAACTGTGTTGACTATCCCTAATCAATTTATTTCTCTCTAGATGATTATAAATCCTATCCCTTACAATTGTTTCCAAAACTTTGCCCACAACAGAAGTAAGGCTCACTGGTCAATAATTCGCAGGATGGTCTCTACTCCCCTTCTTGAGCAAGGGGACAACATTTGCTATCCTCCAATCTTCCAGCGCTATACCTGTAGCCAATGACGACATGAAGATCAAAGCCAAAGGCTCTGCAATCTCCTCCCTAGCCTCCCAGAGAATCCTAGAGTAAATCCCATCCGGCCCAGAGGACTTATCAAGAATTGCTAACACCTCCTCCTTACGTACCTCAGTCTAAAAGCCTGTATTTCAGTATTCTCCTCGACTACGTTGACTTTTTCCTGTGCGAATACTGACGAAAAATATTCATTTAGTGCCTTTCCTATCTCTTCAGGCTCCACGCACAACTTCCCACTACTGTCTCTGACTGGCCCTAATCTTGCCCTAACCAATCTTTTATTCTTGACATACCTACAGAAAGCTTTAGGGTTCTCCCTGATCCTATCCGCCAAAGTTTTCTCATGTCCTCTTCTAGCTCTTCTTAACACTCTCTTTAGCTCATTCCTGGCTAATTTGTAACTCTCCAGTGCCCTAACTGAGCCTTCACGTCTCACCTTTACATAAGCCTCCTTCTTCCTCTTCACCAGAGATTCAACTTCTTCAGTACGCCACGGTTCCCTCGCTTGACCACTTCCTCCCTGCCTGGCAGGTACGTATTTATCAAGGACTCGCAGTAGCTGCTCCTTGAATAAGTTCCACATTTCAGTTGTTCCCAGCCCCTGCAGTTTCCTACTCCAACCTATGTATCCTAAATTTCACCTAATAGCCTCATAACTACCTTTCCCCCAGCTATAATTTCTGCCCTTCAGTATATACCCGTCCCTTTCCATCACTAAGGTAAACGTTACCGAATTGTGGTCACTATCACCAAAGTGCTCACCCACCTCCAAGTCTAACACCTGGTCTGGTTGCTTACCCAGTACCAAATCTAATGTAGCTTCACCTTTCGTTGGCCTATCTACATACTGTGTCAGGAAACCTTCCTGCACACATTGGACAAAAACTGACCCCTCTAATGTGCTTGAACTATAGCTTTTTCAATCGATATTTGTAAAGTTAAAGACCCCCATAACAACTACCCTGTTACTTTCGCACCTATCCAGGATCATCTTTGCAATCCTTTCCTCTACATCTCTGAAACTTTTTTGGAGGCCTATAAAAAACTCCCAGCAGGGTGACCTCTCCTTTCTTGTTTCTAATCTCAGCCCATACTGCCTCAATGGACAGGTCCACATCAAATGTCCTTTCTGCCACCGTAATACAGTCCTTGACTGACAATGCCATGCCTCCCCCTCTTCTACCACCTTCTCTGCTCTGACTGAAACATCTGAACCCCGGAACCTGCAACAACCATTCCTGTCCCTGCTCTATCCACGTCTCTGAAATGGCCACAACATCGAAGTCCCAGGCACCAATCCAGTCTGCAAGTTCATCCACCTTATTGCGTATGCTGCTCGCATTAAAGTATACACACTTCGAACCACCCTCCTGCCTGCCAATAAATACTCTGCTGCGACTTAGAAACCTTATCCATGACCTCCCTATTCTCATCCTCCTGTACATTGGAGCTACAATTCAGGTTCCCATCCCCCCTCTGAATCAGTTTAAACCCCCCCCGAATAAGCATTGGCAAATTTTCCCCCCCAAGATATTAGTACCCCTCTGGTTCAGGTGCAGACCATCCCTTTTGTAGAGGTCCCACCTACCCCAGAATGAACCCCAATTGTCCAAGTATCTGAAACCCTCCCTCCTGCACCATCCCTTTAGCCACGAGTTGAAATGTTCTCTCTCTCTATTCTTCTCCATGCTACCCCGTGGCACAGGTAACAAACCAGAGATAACAACTCTGTTTGTTTTAGCCCTAAGCTTCCACCCTAACTCCCTGATGGGGAGCAGTTGCAATACAGTGTTCAATTCTGGTCACCACACTATCAGAAGAATGTGGAGGCTTTGGAGAGGGTACAGAAATGATTTAACAGGATGTTGCCTGGTATGGAGGGCATTAGCTATGAGGAGAGGTAGGAGAAACTTGGTTTGTTCTCACTGGAACAACGCAGGTTGAGGAGAAACTTGATAGAGGTCTATAAGATTATAAGAGGCATGGACTAGTCAGAAGCCTTTTCCCAGGGTTGAAGAGTCAATTACTAGGGAGCATAAGTTTAAAGTGTGAGGGACAAGGTTTAAAGGAGATGTACAAGACAGATTTTTTTATACAGAGAATAGTGGATGCCTGGAACTCGTTGCCAGGGGAAGTAGAGGAAGCGGATGTGGTAGTGACTTATAAGGGGTGTCTTGACAAGCACATGAGTAGGATGGGAAGAGAGGGATATGGTCCCTGGAAGGATAGGGGGTTTCAGTTGAGTCGGGCAGCATGCTCAGTGCAGACTTGGAGGGCGGTAGGGCCTGTTCCTGTGCTGTAATTTTCTTCGTTCTTTGTTCAAAATTCACCAAAGAGGGGGAATTGATGGATGAGGAGCCTAGGGTGGGGTGTGTAGATATTCTGGATCATGTCAAAATCAAAAAGGAGGTATTGGATGTCTTTAAAAGCATTAAAGTGGATAACTTTCCAGGGTCTGATGGGATCTACCCGAGAATACTGAGGGCAGCACAGTGGCACAGTGGTTAGCACTGATGCCTCTCAGCACCAGGGACCCGGGTTCAATTCTGAGCTCGGTCACTGGCTGTGTGGAGTTTGCACATTCTCCCTGTGTCCATGTGGGTTTCCTCTGGGTGTCCAGTTTCCTTGCACAGTCCAAAGATGTGCAGGTTAGGTTGATTGGCCATGCTAAATTGACCCTGGTGGCAGAGTAAATATGTGGGGTTGGAGGAAAGAAGGCTTGGGTGGGTTAGTGGAAGATGCAGACTCGATGGGCTGAATGGCCTCCTTCTGCACCATAGGGATTCTATGAATCAGGGGCAGAAATTGCTGGAGCCTTGACTGAAATCTTTGTATCCTCACTGGCCACAGGTGAAGTTTCAGAGGACTGGACGATAGCCAATGTTGTTCCATTGTTTAAGAAGGGCAGCAGTGATAATCCAGAAAATTATAGGCCAGTAAGCCTTATGTCAGTGGTCGGGAAATTATTGGAAAAGATTCTCAGGGGCAGGATTTACTCACATTTGGAAACCATAAGACATAGGAGCAGAATTTGGCAACTTGGCCCATCAAGTCTGCTCCGCCATTCAATCATGGTTGATTTTTATTCTCACCCCCACTCTTCTGCCTTTTCCCCATAACCCCTGATCTCCTTATCAATCAAGAACCTATCTATTTCTGTCTTAAAGACACTCAATGACTTGGCCTCCACAGCCTTCTGCAGCAAAGAGTTCCACAGGTTCACCACTCTCTGGCTGAAGAAATTCCTCCTCATCTCTGTTTTAAAGGATCGTCCCTTTAGCCTGAGGTTATGCCCTCTGGTTCTATTTTTTCCTACTAGTGGAAACATCCTCTCCATGTCCACTCTATCCAGGCCTCGCAATATCCTGCATGTTT
Source organism: Carcharhinus amblyrhynchos (assembly GCF_965287045.1). Lineage (NCBI taxonomy): Eukaryota > Metazoa > Chordata > Chondrichthyes > Carcharhiniformes > Carcharhinidae > Carcharhinus > Carcharhinus amblyrhynchos. Next base: position 30,493,977 of record NC_137335.1, on the reverse strand, counting down.
CAAAAAGATCCCTCCTCATCCTTCTAAACTCCAATGAGTACAGACCCAGAGTCCTCAACCCTTCCTCCTATAACAAGTTCTTCATTCCAGGGATCATTCATATGAACCTCCTCTGGACCCTTTCCAAATTGACTTATTTGTAGACTGCATGGTTTTGTGAAGCGGAGGTCCTGCCTCACTAACTTGATATAGTTTTTTGAGGAAGTGATGATGATGGTAGATGAGGGAAAGGCAGTGGATGTTGTATACATGGACTTCAGTAAAGCCTTTGATAAGGTACCTCATGGTAGACTGGTACGAAAGGTGAAGTCACATGGGATCAGAGGAGAACTGGCAAGGTGGATACAGAACTGGCTTGGCCATAGAGACAGAGGGTAGCAATAGTGAGGTGCTTTTCTGAATGGAAGGCTGTGACTAGCAGTGTTCCAAGGGATCAGTTCTGGGACCTTTGTTGGTCGTAGTATATATAAACGATTTGAAAGAAAAGGTAGCTAGTCTGATTAGTAAGTTTGCAGACGACACAAAAATTGGAGTTATGGATAGCAAAGAGGATTGTCAGAGAATATAGCAAAATATAGACCAATTGGAGACTTGGACAGGAAATGGCAGAGTTTAATCCAGACAAGTGTGAGATAATGCATTTTGGAAGGTCAAAATATAGGGATTATACAGTAAATGGTAGAACCCTTAGGAATATTGACAGCAGAGAGATCTGGGCGCACATGTCCACCGATCACTGAAAGTGGCAACGCAGGTGGATAAGATCGTCAAGTAAGAAGTCTCTCAACACCAGGTTAAAGTCTAACAGGTTTATTTGGTAGCACAAGCTTTTGGAGTGTCACTTCTTCTTCAGGTGAGTGAGGAGTTATGTTCACAAACAGGGCATATAAAGACACAAACTCAATTTTCAAGATAAGGGTTGGAATGCGAGTCTTTACAGGTAATCAAGACTTAAAGATATAGACAATGAGAGTGGAGAGAGGGTAAAGCAAAGGTTAAAGAGGTGTGTATTGTCTCCAGCCAGGGCAGTTAGTGAGATTTTGCAAGCCCAGGCAAGTCATGGGGGTTTCAGATAGTGTGACATGAACCCAAGGACTCATTTGGCATGCTTGCCTTCATTGATCGGGGCATTGAGTATAAAAATTGGCAGATCATGCTGCAGGTGTACAGAACCTTAGTTAGGCCTCATTTAGAATACTGTGTGTAATTCTGGTCGCCACATTATCAGAAGAATGTGGATGCTTTGGAGAAGATACAGAAGAGGTTCACCAGGATGTTGCCTGGTCTGGAGGGTATTGGCTATGAGGTGAGGTTGGATAAACTCGGTTTGTTCTCACTGGAATGACAGGGTTTGAGAAGTGACCTGACAGAGGCCTACAAGATTATGAGTAGCATGGACAGAGTGGATAGTCAGATGCTCTTTTGTAGGGTAGAAAAGTCAAGTACTAGGGGACATAGGTTTAAGGTACATGAGGAAAAGTTTAGAAGGAATGTGCGAGGCAGTTTTTTTTTTACATAGAGGGTGGTGAATGTCTGGAACACACTGCCTGTGGAGATGGTGGGAGCAGGTACAAATGCAGCATTTAAGGGGCAACTACACAAATATATGAATAGGATGGGTTTGGAAGGATATGGACTCCAAAAGTGCATATGGTTTTAGTTTAGGCAAGGTATCATGATTAGTGCAGACTTGGAGGGCAGAAGGGCCTGTTCCTGTGCTGTACTTTTCTTTGTTCTTTGTATACTCTTTGGAATTTAGAAGAATGAGGGGGATCTTATAAAAACATATAAAATTATGAAGGGAAGGCAAGGTGGTTGTTTCCACTATAGGGTGAAACTAGAACAATGGGGCACAGCCTCAAAATAAGGGGAAGCAGATCTAGAACTGAATTGAGGAGCAACCTCTTCACCCAAAGGGTTGTCAGTCTCTGGAATTCCCTGTCCAAAGAAGCAATTGAGACTACCTCGTTGAATGCTTTTAAGGCAAATATAGATAGATTTTTGAATAGTAAAGGAATTAAGGGATATGGCGAGTGGGCAAATAAGTGGAGCTGAGTCCACGAACAGATCAGCCATGATCTTATTGAATGGCGCAGCAGGCTCAAGGAGCCAGCTCCTCGAGCCTGCTCCTGCTCCTGCTCCTATGTTCTAACTGTTATTCCAAACCAATTACAAAGATGTCTGCTGGTCTTTTCTGTATACAGAGTCATATAGCAATATGGCATATAACCAGGCCCTTCAGCCCAACCTGTCCATGCTGCACTCCCAGTTAGTGCCAAATGCTTGCGTTTAGCCCATATCCTTCTCATACTTTTCCATCCCACGTACTTATCCAAATGCTTTTTAAGTGTTGCTATTGTATCTGCCTCAAACACTTTCATTGGTAGCTCATTCCATATACACGGAAGTTGCTCCTCAGGTCTTTTTTAAATCTTTCCTCTCTCACCTTAAACTTTTGCCCTCTAGTTTTCAATTCTTCTTAAATGGGAAAAATGCGATATTTGTTCATCCTATTTATGCTCCTCATGATTTTATATACTTCAGTAAGGTCATCCTCATTCTTCTATGTTCCACGGATTAAAGTCCTTGCCTGGCCAATCTCCCCCTGTAACTTAGGCTCACTAGTCCTGGCAATATCCTCGTACATATTCTTTTCATTCTTTCCAGTTTATCAATGTCTTTCCTATAACAGGGTGACCAAAACTGTGCACAATACATGGGAAAATGATTACATGTACTGTACCAATCCTTGAGGGTTTGTTGTGTTCTTGTTAAAATGGTGAGAAAACTTCAGTAAGACTATATATTTTTTCAAAATCCAGATGAAAAGCTACCCATTGTTGCCTGCCAGTGCATGCAGTCCGAGAGAACAAGTGCTGGAAGTTTGACATACAAATAAAAGTCAATAAACACACTCTCAGACCCCTGCAAACAGTCATTTTGCAGGTATATCTCAATTTGTCTGACTGTGGAAGTCAGCCAAGTCAGTAAAGACCGCAGCTGAAAAAAGAGCTGGGAAGCTTCTCCGCCAAACTACAGAACCCTTACTTTCAATTATTTGCCTTAACTAAACCGGAACATCGAAATTGATGTTTGTTTCCTGAAGTCAACTCAACTGGAATTGCAAATCACAATGACCGCAGGACTTAATCATCTACTCTTCGCGAGTCAAAGGCTGTTCTATACATTTTTTAAATAATATTCCTTTACTTTGAACTCAATTATCCCTTATAATCTACATGCATGTGTTTTACCATGTTCTCGCCTTTAGTAATTAATGAATTCACTCTCTAACTTGAAAAAAACTGATAAAATTGGCTCCTTTTAAAACCTAACTAATGAGTCTGAGAGAACAGTACCTGTGAAAAGGGATCTTTTTTAGATTAAATTTTGTTGCAATCAGCAGAAAAGCAAATAAAGACAGGGAGCCAGTTCATCCATCCTCATCTTAGATTATAACAAGTTGCAGATATTCCAGCCATGACAAATCCAGGGCTCTTACTCAGATCAACAACTTTGGATAACCTCACTTGGGGTGAGGTAACAAATTGGGGGCTCGTCATCCAGGACTCGTAGTCTGGAATTTGTTCCCACAGGCAAAATGATCAAATTGTAATAGTGTACGAATGAAGCAGTGGCATGAAGGGAAAAATGGTCAAGTATTTAGTATGAATTAAGCACAGCAGACCAAGCCATTTCAAAATGCCAGACCCCTGTAAAGCTGACTGACTCTGAACAAAGAAATGACTACAACCAGTGAAGGCCAAATGCTTGGCCTCAGTTTGTTTTGATAAGGTTGACTTCGCACAGCATGAATGAGACATGATTAACACCAGGAAAGCCTGTCTTTACACGGTTGACTCCATATACCGTGAGATAACATACGAGACATTAGATAAGGTCAGGGATAAGGGAGTCACAGAATTTGTTTTGTTCAATGTACCACTGCTTGTATTACTAACATCATGTAAGCTGATAAGAAAATGTATAATTATTGAATTGATCCTTGTAGTGGGCACAGTCTTGGGATAGATTCAGCAGTTAGTGCGGACTGCTCTCTGTTTCCAAGATGCGGCCATATACTGCATGCAGTTTTGTGATAATAAAAACTAGTTGATTTTTAGGAAAGCAAACGTTAAGTTTAATTATCACAACTCGGGAAACAAGAAATTCTCCAGTACAACAGAATTAGAGTGGGGAAAGTAAATTTTCCTTCAAACCAATATCAAGAAACTGCAGAAAGCCTTTCTTGAGTCAGTAATGTTACTACTATTAAAAATATCACTTTTGATAACAGTACTTTTCTAGCAGTACCTGAGAAATTTACTTCTGAGGATTTAAAAGATCTGTTCCTCAGTTTAAAAGAGTTAGCAAGGTACATGGGTTTAGAATTTCAGCTGAAAGTCAGAGAATCAATGGTTTGCAGAAATTGAGGATGATGAAGCAAAAGTACTGCAGTAGAGATTAAAATTGGAGAAATGGAAATTAGAATATTAGGACAGAGATAAGGAAAATGAATTTCAGGAAAGGGCACAAAGGGAAGAGGAAAGAGAAAAACAAAGGGGAGAAAATTTTAGGAGAGAGAAAAGCAAAGGGGAAGAGAAAAGAGAAAGAAGAAAGAGAGTTTCAACTAAAACAGCTTGAATAAAGGGGCAGGATTCCTGCAATATCCCTTGAAGATGTTACTAGATCAGACTTAAGGGTTGAGGTAAACTGGTTTGCTCAATTAAACCCGAAGTTTGATGACAGAGGTAGAAGCCGCCTTTACCTGTGGCGAACACTGCTATCTCACAGCACCAGGGATCCAGGTTCGATTCCAGCCTTGGGTGACTGTGTGGAGTTCACACATTCTCCTAATGTCTCCATGGATTTCCTCCAAGTGCTCCCAGAGAGCAAAGATGTGCTAGTTAGGTGGATTGGCCATGCTAAATTGTCCTTTAGTGTCCCAGGATGTGTAGGGTAGTTTATTTATTAGTGTCACAAATAGGCTTACATTAATGCTGCAATGAGGCTAATGTGAAAATCCTCTAGTTACCACACTCCAGCAGCTGTTTGGGTACACTGAGGGAGAATTTAGCATGGCAAATGCACCTAACCAGCACGTCTTTTGGACTGTGGGAGGAAACCGGGGTACCCAGATAAAACCAACACAAACACAGGGAGAACATGCAAACTCCATACAGACAGTGACCCGAGCTGGGAATCAAACCCGGGTCCCTGGTACTGAGGCAGCAATGCTAACCACTGAGTCACTGTGGTTGGGGGGGTATTAGTGGGGTAAATACATGACGTTACAGGGTTAGTAACTCTCAATCCCATTAAGTCCCATGTATTCATCCAGAAGTCTTTTAAAAGACCCCAGCGAGTTTGCCTCTACCATCACCGACGGCAGCCAATTCCACCCACTCACCATCCTGAGTGAATAACGTACCCCTGACATCTCCTCTGTACCTGTTCCCCAGCACCTCAAACCTGTGTCCTCTCGTAGCAACCATTTCAGCCCTGGGAAATAGCCTCCGAGAATCCACCCTATCTATACCTCTCAACATGTTAAAAAATTAAAATCCCAGTGCAGGAAGACAATTAAGTTCCCTGAAAATGGCAACGTAAGCATATAGATCAGCCATGATCTTATTGTATGGCGGGGCAGGCTCGAGGGGCTAGATGGCCTACTCCTGCTCCTATTTCTTATGTTCTTATAAGCTCATCAAGAAGGCATATGGCGTGCTGGCTTTCATTGCCTGGGATATAGGGTATAAAAATTGGCAAGTCATGTTGCAGCTGCACAGAACTTTAGTTAGGCTACATTTTGAATACTGCACACAGTTCTAGTCACCATACTACCAGAAGGATGTGGAAGCTTTCGAAAGGATGGCACAGTTGTTAACACTACTGCCTCATTGTGTCAGGGAACCAGGTCCAATTCCGGCCTTGGGTCACTGTCTGTGTGGAGTTTGCACGTTCTCCCTGTGTCTGTGTGGGTTTCCTTTGGATGCTCCAGTTTCCTCCCACAGTCCAAATCCGTACAGGTTAGGTGGACTGGCATGTTAAGTTGCCCTTAATGCCAGGAAGATGAGCAAGGTAAATGTGTGGGTTACAGGGATAGGGCCTGGGTGGTATTGCTTTTGGTGCAGGCTCAATGAGCCAAATGACTTCTTTTTGCACTGTAGGGATTTTATGATTCTACAGATTTACCAGGAAGTTGTCTGGTTTGGTGGAATTAGCTACGAGGAGAGATTGGACAAACTTGGTTTGTTTTCACTTGAATGTTGGAGGCTGAGGGCAACTTGATAGAAGTTTACAAAATAATGAAGGGCATGGATAGAATGAACAGTCGAAGATTTTTCCCCACGATAGAAATGTCAATTAGTAGGGGTCATAGGTTTAAGGTGAAAGGGGTAAAGTTTAAAGCAGATATAAGGGGCAAGTTTTTTTTTCCCACACAGAGGGTAATCAGTACATGGAATGTGCTGCCAGAAGAGATGGTAGAAACAGATACAATACCAATGTTTAAGAGGCATCTTGACAGATACATGAATAGGCAGGGAATAGAGGGATGCGGATCAAGTAGAGGTAAAAGGTTCTTAGTTCGGAAAAGCAGCAAGTTTCAGTGTAGACCAAAGGGCCTGTTCCTGTGCTGTACTGTTCTTGTTCTAAAAAGCTCCCTGTGTGGTTTTAAAAGAGGGTTTTTTTTCCAATCAGAGAAGGGTGAGAGTCCAAGCAGTATCTGGTGTATCTGAAATGAGGAATGAGGGATGATCCAGGAAGGTTCTGGGAGCAGATCAGAAGATCTGGGGTCATTTAAAAAAAAAACTCATCAAGTCAACTGTCTCCAGGTAAAAAAGGCAGTACTAGGGAAACAGTACAAAAACATGTACCGAGTAGTCTCAAGTCGCTAGTGCCTGCAAGACGAACTGTAACCCACACATTTACCTTGCTCATCTTCCTGGCATTAAGGGCAACTTAACATGCCAGTCCACCTAACCTGTACGGATTTGGACTGTGGGAGGAAACTGGAGCACCCAAAGGAAACCCACACAGACAAATCCAAGGGCACTATAATTAAAGGAAATGAATCGTGTAGTGTCTATGCAGAGCATTTTCTGTACTTTGTACAAGTGAATAAAATTGCAAACGAATTGCTTGTACCAGCTTTTCTTATCATGTAAAATCTTTAATTTGCACAGGAACGTGGTTCATCCAATGAAGCCAGGAATCAAATCTTATGAAGACTTGACAAAGATCCTTCAAGAATATTACTCTCCAAAGCCACTGATCATTACAGAACTGTTCAGGTTCCATCAAAGGAATCAAGTGGAAAGCAATAGCATTGCTCAGTTTATGGCAACCTTAAAAAGACTGGCACGATACTGTGTGGGTCATTAGAAGATACTCTTCAAGACTGTCTCATTTGTTGTCTCCGAAATGACACTATCCAAAGAAGATTGCTTACTGAACGTGCTTTGACTTTAAAAACGGCAGGAGAAATTGCAGTGTTAATTAAATGGGCTGCTAAAGAGGCTTCACAATTTGGTGCAGGAATGCAAATCCACAAGTTAGGAACTGCCCATAAGAAGTCAAAACAGCAACAAACATGTGACAGATATGCCAAAATGGAATAGTGAATGAATGCCAGAGCAAGAATAGTCAATGCAAGAATTGTGACAAAGTGGGTCACATTGCAAAGATTTGTTGGAATAGACCAGCTTCCCTCGAGAGGAATATTCAGAAAAAGAATCTGGGTATTTTCAAGAAGAACAAGTTGCATCTACAAAAAGAATTTGCAACATGGAAGAATTACCACTGTGAAGAGGATAATGTCCAGAAATATGATGAAGAACTCCAACTGAATGCCTCATACATACAGGATAAATCATATAGATTCTGGGAGATTGCAAAGTTAAGTGGACAGCCTATTAGGAAGTTGGAACTGGCGCTGCATCTTTAAATCCTGAGACTACATACCACCAAAAGCTGAAACATCTTCCTTTAAAACCAGTTGATGCAATTTTAAAGACATACACAGAAGAGATCATGCCATTAAAAGATTACATCATGGTCAACATAGAGTTGACTGGGCAAATGATGGAGCTGCCACTCCATGTAGTCTGTGGTAATTTTCCAGTTCTATTCAGGATCAGGGAGAAGATCAACTTAACTCAAGTGCTGGCAATAGATTGGTGAATGCCAAAACAGATCTATAACACGTTTTGTATCAATACAAGAGGAAGTTCAAACAGACACTTGGCTCAATTAAGGGAGTATGAGTGAAACTAAGATAAAGTCTAATAGTGACTGAAAAGCTCCAAAATGAGAGCAATGCCGGATGCAAATTGTCCCATGGTTGAAGAAGAATTAGTACAACTTGTTAACACTGATGTGTTAGAGCCAGTTACAATGAGCAACTGGGCTATCCCATCATAACGGTCATGAAATCAGATGATTCAGTTCATACCTGAAGAAGGCATTTAGCATGCTTGGTTTCATTAGTCAGAACATTGAATACAGGAGTTGGGACGTCTTGAAGTTGTACAAGTTCTAAGGCCACACTTAGAATAATGTGTACAGATCTGGTCACCCTATTATAGAAAGGATATTATTAAACTAGAAAGAGTGCAGAAAAGATTTACTAGGATAATACTGGGCCTTGATAGTTTGAGTTATAAGGAGAGGCTGGATAGACTGGGACTTTTTCCTCTGGAGCACAGAAGGCTGAGGGTTGAGCTTATAGAGGTCTATAAAAATAATGAGTGGCACAGATCAGCTAGTCAATATATTTTCCCAAAGATAGAGGAGTCTAAAACTAGAGGGCATAGGTTTAAAGTGAGAGGGATGAGATACAAAAGGGTCCAGTGGAGCAGTTTTTTCACACAGAGGGTGGTAAGTGTCTGGAACAAGCTGCCAGAGGTAGTAGGAGAGGCAGGTACAATTTTTTCTTTTAAAAAGCATTTAGATAATTACATGGGTAAGATGGGTATATAAGAATATGGGCCAAATGCGCCAACTGGGACTAGCTTAGGGGTTTTAAAAAAAGTGCGCATGGACAAGTTGGGCTAAAGGGCCTGTTTCCACGCTGCAAACCTCTGTGACTCTCCGAATAGTGCTTTATTCAGTGAGTTAATAGTTTAGTTACCCTGTTCAATGTTGGTGAGAGAAATGAAGTGTCACTTGTTGATTTCACAGAGAGTGTCTCAGGTAGTTATTTTGATTTCAGCACTAAAAGTTGCTGAAGAGCAGATCATACTATTTCTCACACAATTTTATGAGGCTAGATACTCTTGTTTTAATGGTTAGGTGTTAGTCTCAGAGAGGGGATCAACCTCCCCCTTCATAACATCATGTGAATAGCTTTTTGGCATCTTATAGAATCATTACTCATGGTTATCCAAGGTGACTACTACTCTTAAAAGAGCAAGACGAGAACTACATTGGATTTGTTATTACCTCCTAGGTAAGAGGTGCAAAATAATGCTCATTTCAAGGAGGAGATTGAGTGTTAGCACATAACGTGAGAGATAGAAATGCATCAACAACAATCTCAGGTTGTTAGATGAGAAGAGAGAGTAAAATAATGCTCATTTCAAGAAGGAGATTGAGTGTCAACATGTAATTATGCCATAAATAAGAAATGGGTACCAGCCATAATTTTAGCAAAAACAGTCCAATTTCTTACACAGTTCAAACTGCAGATGAAATAGTTTGATGACATCATAGGATGGCACAGTTGCACAATGGTTAGCACTGCTGCTTCTCAGTGCCAGGGATCCGAGTTCAATTCCAGCCTTGGGTACTGTCCGTGTGGAGTTTGCACATTCTCCCATGTCATAAGAACATAAGAACATAAGAAATAGGAGCAGGAGTAGGCCATCTAGCCCTTCGAGCCTGCCCCGCCATTCAATAAGATCATGGCTGATCTGTCGTGGCTCAGTTCCACTTTCCCGCCCTCTCCCCATAACCCTTAATCCCCTCTTTTATCAAGAACCCATCAACCCGCTTCTTAAAAATATTTAGCGAGGCAGCCTCCATCACTTCAACGGGCAGAGAATTCCAGAGATTCACCACCCTTTGAGTGAAGAAGTTCCTCCTCAACTCCGTTCTAAACCGCCTCCCCTTTATCTTGAGGCACGAGTTTTCTCCAGGTGCTCTGGTTTCTGCCCATAGTTCAAAGATATGTAGGTTAGGGGGATTAGCAGGATAAATAAGTGGGTTTATGGGGATAGGGCCTGAGTAAAATGCTCTGTCGGAGAGTCGGTGCAGACTTGATACAGTACAGAAGAGGAGCATTCAATGTAAGGATTCTATGATTAATGTTGTTTTATCTGAAGTAGGCCTGTGAGCGGGTCAGCTACTGTGATAAAGCTTGTTACAACTTTGCCAAAGAAATAAGAACTGCATGATCGCCAGCCTGAATGGGAATAGGGAACTAGTCTGTGGCTTTTACCTTGGTAGCCCTGGGTAGTATCTGCCCATGACCCACTGTGTGTTCTAGATATTGCATTTTATTATAGCCTTAGTGAACTTGCTTTTTGTGAGACTGACCAATAAATTAGTTGACTGGAAGAGGGCTTCCAGTTGCTGTATGTGGTTTTGCCAATTATTGCTGTACGCTAGGATGTCATCCTGGTAAACAACAAAATTGGATACTGTAACGTCCTAATTTTGCTAGGTGTGTCAGTTTCAAAAGAAAAAAAAATGTGGTTTACACACGTACATTGAAACCAACATACAACAGGTTTATTGTATGACTGTTCGCTACTCTGCACAGACTACAAAATTGAAAGTAAATCAATGGTCTCTGTAAACCCTGTACTGACATCAACAAATCATGTGATTAGCTGTTAAAGCAACCTGCTATCCTTTTATGTATATAACATCCTTTTTCCCTTATTTGTATACAACAAATTACTACAACGTTATACATAGGATCAGTAGTAATACTCTAGACACAATACTATGGATCATTAATCATTATACACAGTCAATGAGAAAGCCGATCAGCAGGATGTCTTTTCCTCTTTGGTTGAATATGATGTTCTGGAATTTGGCTGTGCTTGTCCCTAGAAGTATGATTTGGAACTTCTTTTCTTCGAAATAATTCTACATCATTCTCACTTGGTATAGTAGCATAGAAACAATCAGGCAACTCAGTCTCAACTAAGTCTTCCTTGTGGCATTCATAAAATCCCTACAGTGTAGAAGGAGGCCCTTCAGCCCAATAAGTCTACAACAAACACAATCCCATGCAGGCCCTATTCCCATAACCCCACCCTGCTAATTCCTGTCACTAGGGTCAATTTAGTGTGGCCAATCTCCCTAACCTGCATATCTTTGGATGTGGGAGGAAACTGGAGCACCCGTGCAGGCACGGGCAGAACATGAAAACTCCACACAGTGACCCAAGACCGGAATTGAATCAGGGTCCCTGGCACTGTGAGGCAGCAAGGCCGCTATGCCACCCAAATGGTTGGGGAAAATCAACAATAGGATCAAAGATTGAAGGGAATGATCTCTCAAGGGAAAACAGCAACAGCCACAATTGGCTCTGTAGCACAATGGAGGGATAAAGTTTTAAGTTTATTTATTAATGTCACAAGTAAGCTTACATTAACACTGCAACTAAATTACTGTGAAAATCCCCTAGTTGCCACATTCTGGTGCCTGTTCAGGCACACTGAAAGAGAATTTAGCATGGCCAGTTCACCTAACCAGCAGGGCAGGAATGTCTTGATGCAATTATATAGGGCCTTAGTGAGGCTACAGCTGGAATAGTGTGTACAGGTTTGGTCTCCTTATCTGAGAAAGGATGTTCTTGCTGTGGAGGGAGTAGATTGAAGATTTACCAGACTACTTCCTAGGGTGGTGAGACTGATATATGAGGAGACTTTGATTCGATTAGGATTGTATTTGCTGGAGTTTAGAAGAATGAGGGGGGGATGATCTCATAGGAACCTATACAATTCTAACAGAGCTAGACAGGGTAGATGCAGAAAGAATGTTCCTGATGGTGAGAGGGGTGGAGGGGTGGGACTCTAGACCAGGGGTCATAGTCTAAGGATAAGGGATGAACCTTTCAGGACTGAAATGAGGAGACATTTCTTCACCCAGAGAGTGCAAAGTCTGTGGAATTCGCTATCACAAAAAGCACTTGTGGCCAAAACATTGTATGTTTTCAAGAAGGAGTTAGCTATAGCTCTTGGGGCAAAAGGGATCAAAGGTTATGGGGGAGGGGGAGGAGGCAGGATCAGGCTATTAGCTGGATGATGAGCCATATTCATACTGAATGCTACAGCAGGCTCAAAAGGGCTGAATGGCCTACTCCTATTCCGATTTTCTATGTTTTTATTAACTAGGGTCCCCAGAGCATTACCCTGGGTCTCTGGATTACTAATTCAGCAACAATATCAATGTGTCACCATCTACCCCTTACTGGGCTTATTATTTCAACCATTTTTGAACAAGGGCATAATGTTTACTGAGTTTTAATTTAAAAACGGACACAAAAGGTCACTGTCTGAATAACGGCAGGGGATTAGTTAAGAGACAACGTAACCACATCCTGTTACCAGACACTTATTACCATTTCTGGTGGGGACAATGGGACAAAATAGCCATTTTATCAAGAGATTCCCCAAATAATGCCCAAATTTGCCTTTCCAATTGAAATATACAAAGAATTATTTAAAAACTAACTGAAAAGCTGCCTCAGGTTCTCTGTCAGTGTGTGCACTCTAAGAGCAAGTGCTGGAGATTTGACAGAAATAAAAGCCAGCAATGACGCTGAGCACACTGTAAATAGCCATTTTTGCAGGTAAATCTCCATTTCTCTCTCTGTCTAATTGTGAAAGTCTGCAAGGGCCATTGCTGAAAAGAGAACTGGGAAGTTTCTCAACCAAACTACAAGGTTTAAAGGAGATGCACAAGGCAAGTTTTTTTTAAACACAGAGGGTGGTGGGTGCCTGGAACTTGCTGCCAGGGGAGGTAGTGGAAGCAGATACGATAGTGAGTTTTAAGGGGCGTCTTGACAAATATGTGAATAGGTTGAGAATAGCTGGATGTGGTCCTGGGAAGGATAGGGAGTTTTAGCTCAGTCGGGCATCAAGGTCAGTGCAGACTTGGAGAGGCAAAGGGCCTGTTCCTGTGCTGTAGTTTTCTTTGTTCTTTGCACAGAAACCTGGAATTATAAAACCTACTGAAGTCAACTCAGTTACAATCTCAAATTGCAACGGCTCAATCATCTACTCTTCATTAGTCAAGAATGTTCTATTTGGCTTTTCAAATATTTACTTAAAATTCTCCCTTCTCATCTGCATGAACATAAATGCATGTATTTTACCATTTTCTTGCCTTTAATAATTAATAAACTCATTCTATCCTCAACTTAAAAAAGCATGTTAAATTGGCTCCTTTAAAAATCTAACTAGTGGGTCTGGGAGATAAGTGCTCATGAAAAGGGATTGTTTCCAGATTAAATTTTGTTGCGGCTAACAGAGGGGTTGAATAAAGACAAGGAACCAGTTTATCCCTCCTTATCCAAGATTATAACAATTTGGGGGTATTCCAGCCAGACAGTGACAAGAATTGAGGTACCTCACCTGGATTAACAATTTTGGGTCATCACAGCCATAATGAAGTCTGAAGCTGAAAGGCCTGGGAAAAATCCCAACTGAGCATCGGCAAGCTGGTGTTGCTAAGTTATGCTTGATAGCAATGTCTATCATACCTTCCATCATTGTGCTAATAATATAAAGTCGGCTGCGCAGTGGTAATTACCTAGTTTGGATTTATCCATTCTTTGTGGGGGGTTATGCCTGAATAATTTTACGCATTGTGGTAAATATTAATGGTATAACTGTACTGGACTGGTTTGGCTAAGGGCACATCTAGCTTTGAGGCACAAGTCTTTAATACTACAGCCAGAATGTCATCTGAGCCCATAGCCTCTGCTGCATCTGTTGCCTTCAACTATTTCTAGATATTTCATGCAGTGAACTGAATTGATTGAAGGCTAGCATCTGTGATGGTAAGAGACCTCAGAAAAAGCTCAAGATAGATCAGCCACAGCACTTCTGACTGAACATGATTATAAATGCTTCAGCCTTTTTTTTTTACAATGACATGCTGTGAACACAATCATTGAAGATCTAAATGTTCTGGGAGCCTTGTCCTCCACCTACTTCTTTAACTGTCTACCACCATTCACAATGTGGTATGATGTAGAATTTTGATTGTGGGATGTGGGATTTCTTAGTTCTTCATTAATCGAGGGATTGAGTTTAGGAGTCAGGAGGTAATGCTGCAACTTTATAAGACCCTTGTCAGACCCCACTTGGAGTACTGTGCGCAGTTCTGGTTGCCTCACTACAGGAAGGATGTGGAAGATATTGAGAGGGTGCAGAGGAGATTTACAAGGATGTTGCCTGGATTGGGAGGCATGCCTTATGAAGATAGGTTGAGGGAGCTAGGTCTCTTTTCCCTGGAGAGACGAAGATCGACAGGCGACCTGATAAGAGGTTTATAAAATGTTGAGAGAATAGATAGCCTCCGAGAATCCACCCTATTTCCCAGGGCTGAAATGGTCGCTACGAGAGGACATAGGTTTAAGGTGCTGGGGAGCAAGTACAGAGGAGATGTTAGGGTTAAGTTTTTCACTCAGACGGTGGTGAGTGAGTGGAATCAGCTGCCGTCGGTGGTGGTAGAGGCGAACTCGCTAGGGTCTTTTAAAAGACTTCTGGTTGGGTACATGGGATTTAATGGGATTGGGAGTTACAGATAGTTCTATGGCCTGGTAGGTATGGATATGATCGGCACAACTTGTGGGCCAAAGGGCCTGTTTGTGCTGTAGTGTTCTATGTTCTATATTGACTACATATTGCTATTTAGCAAGCTTGTAACCCTGTTTTGTAGCTTCACCATCATCTCTTTTTTAGTTTATGCCTGGTGCTGCTCCTACACTGCTTATTGGACTCGGGTTGGTGGCAATTGGTGGTAAGCAAAACGGTGGGCCTTGAGGTTATGCATTGTGGTTGAATGCAATTCTACTGTTGCTAATGGTATACAGTATCGTATGAATACTCAATTTTGACCTGCTTGATCTATACTGAATCTATCTCATTTAAAACGGTGGTAGTTGTACACCACACAATAGAGATTGCCACCGAAGTGAAAATGGGACTTCGTCTCACAAGGACTGTGAGATGTTCACCCTTACTAATGTTGTCATAAACAGGTGGTAGATAGGTTTGTTTTTTTAGCATGTGCAGTAATCACCAAGACAGATTATAACTTCTGCAGTAGCTAAACAGAGCTCTCCGAGCCCTCTACTGAATTTTGGCAGGGATCATTGATTGAGGTGTGTCACAACTGCAGTCTGGGTTCACTGCAAAGCCCCACTTGTGCTGATGTGCTGCACAAAAACATTGGCCAATGCAAAAACTGTTGAGGACTGTCCAACGTTGGCATGGCATGTTGAAGTTGGGTGAAAGGGCTGTTGGATCTGTGATGAGGATGTGGTGTGCTTATGGATCAGTGTTCACATTGTGCCATCTTTCAGCACCCAGTAAAACCTGAGGAAGCCAATGATTCTACAAGCAAACCAAATTCAGCAAACTCAAGCTTCAAAAATCCTGGTAGTACGTCTAAACCCACCAGCAATATAAAGTACAGGATATAGGCAAGAACAAATCAAGTAGGTCCTTCTTTCCTGTTGTTTCTCTCACCACCTGCTGCAAGTCCAGTCTGGCAGGACTTGGTCAGCTTGGTCATTAGTGATGCAGATTGATGATAGATATTCTATAGTACATTCTTTTTTATTCTCAATGCTTCTTCCAAGTGTTATAAACTAGGAACAGCACTGATCCATCAGCTGAGGGAGAGCAAGTGGTGGTAATATCAGATGATTCCATTGCCTGTGTTCGACCTAAAGCAATGAAACTTTAAGAGTTCATAATAAATGCTGATGACTTCCAGGGCTAATCTTTCCTGACTGCAAATCATTATTCTGCCACCCACATTGGTCTGTCATGCTGGTGAGACAGGTCATATCAGGAATGATGACAGGGAAAGTTGGGACAAAAAGTGGAAATACTGGGTCAAAGCAAGTACACAATAAAATACCAGTAAAATGTTTAGAAATCAAGATTTTACTTCTAGAATTTCCCAACCGTAAATGGATCCTCAGGTGGATGTAGCTGTTACTAGGGGGCATAACTATAAAGTTCATGGTGGGAGATATAGGAGGGATGTCCGAGGTAGATTCTTCACTCACAGAGTGGTTGGGGTGTGGAATAGACTGCCTGCTGTGATAGTGGAGTCGGACACTTTAGGTTATTGGATAGGCACATGGAGCACTCCGGAATTATAGGGAGGGGGTAGCTTGATCCTGGGATTGGACATAGCTTGGCACAACATTGAGGGCTGAAGGGCCTGTACTGTGCTGTAACGTTCTATGTAAGTAACTTAGACATATGAATAGGTACCTTGTGGTGGTGAGTAATCATCAGAGTCTGTGTCACTCTCGCTACTGTCCTCCACAAGAAAACTGGGATAATTCCAAGACATTCCCAGGATACCATCAGATTCATGAAGTAAAACATGAGCCAGCATACGTCCATGACAGTCCATGACTATCACTTGTCCATCAGCTGTACCAAACAATACCTACAAAAAAAATAAAAGTCAGATAGCAAAATACCAAAGAACCAGAATTTTTTGTTGTACATCAAGCCACTAAAAACAAAATACTGAAGCAACAATGGAAGTGAAATTGAAGATTCAAGAGTAAGTATGGGATTCCTAAGTCATTAATTAAGGCTTTACATGGATTTGGTTCAAAAGAATTAAATTGTTGTTCTCCCCATCAATTGTCAGTTATTTATTTTGCCTTTACTAAATTTTCCAGTTTGACATTATGCCAATCCAGGTGCAATGTAGTTGTTCCCTACAGTGTTATTGAGTCCAAAATTCTCTCTGGTACTGTACTTGCAAGGACGGCCTCAAAGTAATCCAGAGCAGAATTTTACAGTCCCCTGTTGGTGGGTTTGATGGGTAGGTTGGTGGGGCAAATGAAATGCAGACTGTGGCCTGCCCATTGCCGACCAATCCATTCCCAATCTGCTGTGATTTGTAGGGGGTGAGTTCAAACCCATCTGCCCTTTCATTTATTGAAGTCCTTAACTGGCCAATTAATGGACCCTTAAGTCATACAGGTTTACAGAACGACAGGATACAAGGAAGCTCAGAGGAACAGATGGATCTTGGGGTGGTTATTCACAGATCCCTGAAGGTGGCAGAACACGTGAACAGGATAATTAAGAAGACATATGGGACACTTGCCTTTATCATACAGTCATTGAATCATGGGTTCACAGCATGGAAACAAGTCCTTTGGCCCAACATATCCATACTGCCTAAACCAAGCACCTAAACTAGTCCCAATTGCCTGCATTTGACCCATATCCCTCTATACCGATTGTGCCCATGTAACTGTCTAAATGCTTTTTAAAAGACAAAATTGTACCTGTCTCTACTATCACCTCTAGCACCTGGTTCCAGACACCCATCACTCTGTGAAAAAGTTGCCCCTCTGGGCCCTTTTGTATCTCTCCCCTCTCACCTTAAACCTATGCCCTCTAATTTTAGACTCCCCTACTATTAGGAAAAGATATTGACTATCTAGCTGATCTATGCCCCTCATTATTTTATAGACCTTTATAAGATCACCCCTCAGCCTCCTACACTCCAAAGAAAAAAGTTGCAGTCTATCCAGCCTCTCCTTATAACTCAAACTATCAAGTCCCGATAGTACCCTAGTAAATCTTTTCTGCACTCTTTCTGGTTTAATAATATCCTTTCTAGAACAGGATGATCAGAATTGTAGACAGTATTCCAAGTGTGGCCTTACCAATGTCTTGTACAACTTCAATAAGACATGCCAACTCCTGTATGCAATGTTCTGACCAATGAAACCAAGCATGCTGAATACCTTCTTCACCACTCTGTCCACCTGTGATTCCACTTTCATAAGAACATAAGAAATAGGAGCAGGAGTAGGCCATCTAGCCCTTCGAGCCTGCCCCGCCATTCAATAAGATCATAGCTGATCTGTCGTGGCTCAGTTCCACATTCCCGCCCTCTCCCCATAACCCTTAATCCCCTCTCTTATCAAAAACCCATCAACCCACGTCTTAAAAATATTTAGCGAGGTAGCCTCCACCACTTCAACGGGCAGAGAATTCCAGAGATTCACCACCCTTTCAGTGAAGAAGTTCCTCCTCAACTCTGTTCTAAACCACCCCCCCTTTATCTTGAGGCTGTGCCCCCTAGTCCTACTATCCTTTCTGAGCGGGAAGAGTCTCTCCACCTCTATCCTATCCATCCCATTCATCATCTTATACATCTCAATGAGATCTCCCCTCATTCTTCTAAACTCTAACGAGTACAAGCCTAGTTTATTCAGCCTCTCCTCATAGCTCAACCCCCTCAACTCCGGTATCAGCCTAGTAAACCTCCTCTGCACTCCCTCCAAGGCCAAAATATCCTTGCGTAAGTACAGCGACCAAAACTGCACACAGTACTCCAGCTGCGGCCTCACCAATGCCCTATACAGCTGCAGCAAGACTTTTATATTCAATCCCCCTCGCTATGAAGGCCAGCATCCCATTCGCCTTCCTGACCACCTGCTGCACCTGCAGGCTGGGTTTTTGCGACTCATGCACAAGGACCCCGAGGTCCCTCTGCACCGTCGCCTGCTGCAGTTTTTCGCCACGTAAGTAATAATGCTTCCTACCATTATTCCTACCAAAGTGGACCACCTCGCACTTGCCAACATTAAATTCCATTTGCCATTTCCTGGCCCATTTGCCCAGCCTATCTAGATCCTTCTGCAGACTCTCCACACCCTCCGCACAATTTGCCGTTCCACCAATCTTGGTGTCATCAGCAAATTTCGACACCCTACACTTGGTTCCCTCCTCCAGATCATCTATATAAATGGTAAATAGCTGAGGCCCCAGCACCGACCCCTGGGGCACTCCACTAGTCACCATCCGCCAATCCGAATAGCACCCATTGACCCCCACTCTCTGCCTCCTATTTGACAACCAATCCTCTATCCATGCTAACACCCTACCCCCAACTCCATGTCCCCTGACCTTCTGCAATAACCTCTTGTGAGGTACCTTGTCAAACGCCTTCTGAAAATCAAGAAAGACCACATCCACCGGCTCTCCTCTATCCACCGCCCTAGACACATCCTCATAGAACTCCAGTAAATTTGTCAGACGCGACTTCCCTTTAATGAAACCGTGCTGCGTCTGCTCTATCAAGCAATTCCTCTCAAGATGCCTCGCTATTTCCTCCTTGATGACGGATTCTAACATTTTACCTACAACAGACGTTAAACTAACCGGCCGATAATTCCCTGCCTTTTGCCTGGCACCCTTCTTAAACAACGGCGTAACATTAGCCGCTTTCCAATCTTCCGGCACTTCCCCGGAATCCAGCGACGTCTGGAAAATAACCACCAAGGCATCCACTATCACCTCTTCAGAACCCTCGGATGCATTCCATCCAGACCTGGCGACTTGTCCACAATCAGCCCCTCCAGTCTGTCGAGCACCGCCTCTCTTGTAACAGTAATGTCATTAAGACCCTCCAGTCCTACCACCTTTCCATCTCTAACACCTGGCAAATTATTCGCGTCCTCCTCTGTGAAGACAGAAACAAAAAAGTTATTCAGGACCTCAGCCATATCCCCATCCCCTACCACTAAGTCCCCCTTTCTCATCCTCTAAGGGACCAACGTTCACCCTAGCCAGCCTCTTCCTTTTTATATATTTATAAAAACTCTTGCTGTCCTTTTTTATATTAAGCGCTAGCCCAGCTTCATAGTTTCTCCTACCCTTCTTTATCAACTTCTTTGTCAATCTTTGTTGACATTTAAACCTCTCCCAATCCTCTTCTCGCCCACTACTCTTAGCTACTCTAAACGCCTCCGCTTTTAATTTAACACTTTCCTTCACCTCCTTCGTTATCCACGGCTTATTACCTCTCCTCCTACTGTCCTTTTTGACCATCGGAATAAATTTCTGAGCCACCCATTCACTTCCTTAATCCTATCAACCCTACAGCCCGTCTGCACTTGGTTCAGGCAGTAGCCCAGAGATAACCACCTTGTCGGTTCTACTCTTTAATTCCATTCCCAGCTTCTCATACTCCCTCCCCAGATCCTCAGTTCGCATTTTGCCTACGTCGTTGGCACCCACAGGTACCACAACGACCGGATTCTCACCCTCCCACTCCAGGTTCCTCTGCAGCCCAGATGCGACATCCCGGACCCGAGCACCAGGCAGACAACACACCCTTCTGTGCACTTTGTCATTGTGACAAAGGACAGTGTCAATGCCCTTCACCCCACTATCCCCAATCACTACTATGTTCCTTTTCACCTTCTCCTTGCCTATGTCCTGCTGCATCACTGTACCGTGTGCAGTTTGCTCACCAACCTCACCTCCCTCGTCCTCGTCCAGACTGGAAGCAAGAACCTCAAACCTGTTATGCAGATTGAGAGGCTGAGGCCTCCGCTCCCCACCCCCCTTCCTCCTCTCCCCACCCCCCTTCCTCCTCTCCCCACCCCCCTTCCTCCTCTCAGCAGCCCCCTCTTGTTCCTGACCCTTAGAGTTAGCCAGTCTAGGGGGGGTGGATGTCACTTGCACCCCATTGACAATGTCACCCTCCCTCCCCTTGATGAGCCTCAGCGTCTGTAGCTCAGAGACCAGGTCATCTACCTTGAGCTGGAGCTCCTCCAGCAACCTGCACTTACTGCAGACATGGTCAATGGGAAGGACCCTGGGGTCCACCAGCTCCCACATCATACAGAAACAACACATCACATGCCCCTCCATTATTCACTGTAGTAGTATTGAAAATTTCCACACGCACTTACCTGGCCCTTTTTCTCCCCAGCCCTTTTGATATTAAGCCCTAGTAGCTCACTCTGCTTCCCCCTCACTCCGCTGCCCGCTCCGACGCTGCCCGCTGTCTATACCAGGCCTCTTTTTAAACCTGGCGCTGATTTAAAGCTTGCTGGTCCACAACTCCCTTCTAACCACTCCCTCAGAATTCTTAAAGAGGTAAATACAAAAAGCCCACAAAAATGCTTTTAAATGATTTAAACAGTTCTACAAGGAACAAAGTGCTTTAAACTTATTTAAACATGTTTTTAACAGGTAAATTCTTATCTCTCTCTCTGCTCCTTCACTTCTCTGCTCCAGCAAACAAGCAGAGGGACCTCGGGGTCCTTGTGCATGAGTCGCAAAAACCCAGCTTGCAGGTGCAGCAGGTGGTCAGGAAGGCGAATGGGATGCTGGCCTTCATAGTGAGGGGAATTGAATATAAAAGTAGGGAGGTCTTGCTGCAACTGTACAGGGCACTGGTGAGGCCACAGCTGGAGTACTATGTGCAGTTTTGGTCGCCGCACTTATGCAAGGATATTTTGGCCTTGGAGGGAGTGCAGAGGAGGTTTACTAGGCTGATACCGGAGTTGAGGGGGTTGAACTATGAGGAGAGGCTGAATAAACTAGGCTTTCAAAGAGCTATGAACCTGTACCCCTAGTTCTGTAACTCACCCCAACACCCTATCATTAACTGAGCAAGTCCTAACCTGGTTCAATCTATCAAAATGCATCAACTCGCATTTATCTAAATTAAACTCCATCTGCCATTCATCAATGGTAGGAAGGACTATTACTTACATGGCGAAAAACTGCAGCATGCGACGGTGCAGAGGGACCTCGGGGTCCTTGTGCATGAGTCGCAAAAACCCAGCCTGCAGGTGCAGCAGGTGGTCAGGAAGGCGAATGGGATGCTGGCCTTCATAGTGAGGGGAATTGAATATAAAAGTAGGGAGGTCTTGCTGCAACTGTACAGGGCACGGGTGAGGCCACAGCTGGAGTACTATGTGCAGTTTTGGTCGCCGCACTTATGCAAGGATATTTTGGCCTTGGAGGGAGTGCAGAGGAGGTTTACTAGGCTGATACCGGAGTTGAGGGGGTTGAACTATGAGGAGAGGCTGAATAAACTAGGCTTGTACTCGTTAGAGTTTAGAAGAATGAGGGGAGATCTCATTGAGACATATAACATGATGAATGGGATGGATAGGATAGAGGTGGAGAGGCTCTTCCTGCTCAGAAAGGACAGTAGGACTCGAGGACACAGCCGCAAGATAAAGGGGGGGTGGTTTAGAATGGAGTTGAGGAGGAACTTCTTCACTCAAAGGGTGGTGAATCTCTGGAATTCTCTGCCCGTTGAAGTGGTGGAGGCTGCCTTGCTAAATATATTTAAGACGCTGGTTGATAGATTTTTGATAGGCAAGGGGATTAAGGGTTACAGGGAGAGGGTGGGCGGGCATGTGGAACTGAGCCACGACAGATCAGCCATGATCTTATTGAATGGCGGGCAGGCTCGAGGGGCTAGATGGCCTACTCCTGCTCCTATTTCTTATGTTCTTATTATCAGCCCACCGGCCCAATTGACCAAGATCCTGTTGCAATCCGAGACAATCTTCTTCACTGTCCACTATGCCACCAATCTGGGTGTCATCTGCAACTTACTAACCATGCCTCCTATATTCTCATCTAAATCATTAATATAAATGATGAATAACAGTGAATCCAGCACCGATCCCTGAGGCACACTGCTGGTCACAGGTCTCCAGTTTGAAAAACAACCTTCTTCAACCACCCTCTGGCTTCTGTCATCAAGCCAATTTTATATCCATTTAGCTATCTCACCCTGGATCCCATGAAATTTAACCTAATGCAACAACCTCCCATGCCATACCTTGACAAAAGCCTTGCTGAAGTCCAAGTGGACAATATCAACTGCACTGCCCTCATCTACCTTCTTGGTTACCCCTTCAAAAAACTCAATCAAATTTGTGAAACATGATTTTCCACTCTGCATTAGATAGCCATACTGACTGCCCCTAATTAGTCCGTGCGTCTCTAAATGTCTGTAGATCCTGTCTCTCAAAATACCTTCCAACAAGTTACCCAGCACAGATGTGAGGCTCACTGACCTGTAGTTCCCAGGCTTTTCCCTGCAGCCCTTTTTAAAGAAAGGCACAATATTTGCCACTCTCCAATCTTCAGGCATGTCACCTGTGACTATCAATGATTCAAATATTTCTGCTAGGGATCTGCAATTTCCTCCCTCAATGTCCTGGGATACACTTCATCAGGTCCCTTGGATTTATCTACCTTTATGTGTTTCCAGACTTCCAGCACCTCCTTCTCTGTAACATGTACACTCCTCAAGGCATCAGAATTTATTTCCCCAAGTTCCTAACATCCATGCTTTTCTCAACAGTAAATACTGAGAAGAAATACTCATTTAAGATTTCGCACAGCTCTTGTGGATCTGCACACAGATGACTTGAATCATAGATCATCGTGTTTCACAAATTTGATTGAGTTTTTTGAAGGGGTAACCAAGAAGGTAGATGAGGGCAGTGCAGTTGATATTGTCCACCTGGACTTCAGCAAGGCTTTTGTCAAGGTATTGCATGGGAGGTTGTTGCATTAGGTTAAATTTCATAGGATCCAGGGTGAGGTAGCTAAATGGATATAAAATTGGCTTGATGACAAGAAGCCACAGGGTGGTTGAAGAAAGAGGCCCTTTGGCCCATCGAGTCTGCACCAACCACAATCCCACCCAGGCCCTACCCCCATATCCCTACATATTTTACCCACTAATTCTTCTAACTTAAGCATCTTAGAACTCTAAGGGGCAATTTTAGCATGGCCAATCAACCTAACCTGCACATCTTTGGACTGTGAGAGGAAACTGGAGCACCTGGAGGAAACCCATGCAGACACGAGGAGAATGTACAAACTCCACACAGACAGTGATCCAAGCCTGGAATCGAACCCAGGTCCCTGGAGCTGTGAAGCAGCAGTGCTAACCACTGTGCTACCATGCCACCCCTTGTTGATCCTTCAGAAGCCTTACTCTCTCCCTAGTGACTCATTTGCCCCTTATGTATTTGTAGAAGTTCTTTGGATTCTCCTTTGCCTTATCTGCCAAAACAATCTCATGTCCCCTTTTTGCCCTCCTGATTTCTCTCTTAACTCTACTCCTACACTGCCTATACTCTTCAATGGATTCAATTAATGGCCACTTAAATGCCTCATCCCACCCATACCACTATTTTAGTGAAGATCTGGAACCCACTGCCCGGGCAGGTGGTGGGAGCAGATATGAAAGCAGTATTTAAAAGGCATCTAGACAAATACATAAATAGGATGGGAATGGAAGGATATGGACTCTGAAAATGCATACAGTTTTAGTTTAGGCAAGCATCATGATCAGTGGAAGCTTGGAGGGCTGAAGGGCCTATTCCTGTGCCCTGTTCTTTACTTTGTGGAAAAAAACATATGACTCAGAGTCATAGAGGTTTATAGCACGGAAAAAGGCCCTTCGGCCCAACTTGTCACGTCACCCAGTTTTTAACCAGTAAGTTAGTCCCAATTGCCTGCATTTGGCTCATATCCCTCTGTACCAATCTTACCCATGCAACTGTCTAAATGCTTTTTAAAAGACAAAATTGTATCCACCTCTACTATTACTACCTCTGACACTCACCACCCTGTGTGTGAAAAAATTCACCTTTTGTATCTCTCCCCTTTCACCTTAAACCTGTGCCCACTAGTTTTAGACTCCCCTACCTTTGGGAAAAAATGTTGACCAACCACCTCATCTATGCCCTTCATTATTTTATATACCTCTATAAGATCAGCCCTGAGTCTCCTACGTTCCAGGGGAAACAAGTCCCAGTCTATCTAGCCTCTCCTTTTAACTCAATCAAGTCCTGGTAAAACTTTGCGACACTCTTTCCAGTTTTAATAATATCCTCTTACTCCTTTAATAGATTCCTACTCCTTTTGCAAATTATGCTGAATCTATGCCCTCTAATTCGTGATCCTGTCTTGAGAGGGAACTGTTTCTCACTATTTACCCTGTTCATACATCTCAGGATCTTGATTACCTCTATCAAGTTTCCTTTTGAGCATTTTCCCAAAAGAAAACTGACCCAGCCTTTGCAATCCCTCCTTGTAGCTACAGTTCCTTATCCCTGGAATCATTCTTGTGAATCTCCTCTGTACTCTCTCCAATGCCTTCACATCCTTCCTCAAATATGCCTAGAACTGGGCGCAGTACTATAGATGAAGCCTAATTACTGTCATGTACAAGTTCAACATGAATTTCTTACTCTAGTACTCAATACCTCTGTTAATAAAAGCTCAGATGCTATATGCTTTATTAACAGCTCTGTCATTGTGTTCTGCCACTTTCACTAACGTACAAACATATATACCAAGGTACTACATTCCTGCTTTAGAGCTCCCCTCTTTTTCTTATATACTGTCCCTCTATATTTTCCAGCCAGAATGAATCACCTCACACTTCTTTGCATTGAACATCACCTGCCACTTGTCTGCCCAATCCACCAAAATATCTACATCCTTTTGAAGTTCATGGTTATCCTCAACATAGCTGACAATGCTTCCAATCTTTGTATCATCCACAAATTTTAAAATCATGCATACCACACTCTGGGTTATGAATATATAACAGGAAGAACAAGAATCACAACATGGGTAGCACGGTGACACAGTGGTTAGCACTGCTGCCTCACATCTCCAGGGACCTGCGTTCAATTCCATGGCTCTGGTCATTGTCTGTGGAGTCTGCACGTTCTTCCCGTGTCTGCATGGGTCTCCTCCAGGTGCTCTGGTTTGCTCCCACAGTCCAAAAATACGCGTTAGGTTGATTGGCCATGCTAAACTGCCCCTTAATATCCCAGGATGCGTAACGTTAGAGGGATTAGCGGGATGTGGAGTTACGGTAATAGGACCTGGATGGGATTGTTGTCGATGCAGACTCAATGGGCTGAATGGCCTCCTTCTGCACTATAGGGATCCTACGATGTTAACATCCACTACAAATCTTCCTCCAGTCTGAAATCCTGTCACTCACCCAATGCCTTAAGCAATTGACTACTTACCCTTTTATTCCATGAGCTAGAATTTTGCACACAAGTCTGTTGTATGGCAATGCATCAAATGCCTCCTGAAAATCCATATACACATCAACATTTTCTTTTACTTCCTCAAAAACTCAGCAAGTTATTTAAACACAGTGACACGGTGGTTAACATTGCCACCTCACAGTGCCAGGGACCCGTGTTCAATTCCAGCCTCAGGTCACTGTCTGTCTGGAGTTTGCACATTCTCCCTGTGTCTGCATGGGTTTCCTCTGGGTGCTCCAGTTTCCTCTCTCACCCTAAACATGTGCAGGTTAGGTGGATTGGTAATGCCATGTTGGCTCTAGTGTCAGGGGATTAGCTGGGTAAATATATGGAGTTACGGAAATTGGGCCAGGATGGGATTGTGGTTGGTGCAGACTCGATGGACTGAATGGCCTGCACTGTAGGCATTCTATGAAACATGATTTACCCTTAATGAGTCTACGCTGGCTTTCCTTAATTACTTTGTTCTTATCTAAATGACAATTGATATTGTCCTGAGCTATAATTTCCAGAAATTTCCCTGCCATTGAAGTCAAACTGGCTGGCCTGTAGTTCCCAGCATTACCCTTGCACCCCTTTTTGAACAAGGGTGTGACATTTGAAATTCTCCAGTCCTCCAGCATCTAAGGATGGTTTGAAGATTATTATTAGTTTCCACTCTCACCTCCCTCGAAGTTAGAACATAGAACACTACAGCACAAACAGGCCCTTTGGCCCACGAGTTGCGCTGATGTTGTTTTGCACGAGTTGTTGGAGGCAACCCACCAGGTCCTACACCATGTATCAATTTTAAGTAAAGATAGCCTAAAAGTCCTCCCTCTCAATTGCAAATTCTTCTAGTAAATGAGTTACCTCCTCTTTTGCCTCGGCCTGGTAGCATTCTCTTCTTTTGTAAAACCAAATGCAAAAGTACTCATTCAATAGCTCCACCATTTTTCTTGCCTCCAACTGTAAGTCCCCTTTTTATCCCTAATTTTATCTCTTTCTTTCACCAACCTTTTATTATTAATATGGTTAAAGAAGACCTTGTATGTGAGCTGTCAGTCTGTTTTTATGCTCACTCCTTATTTTCCTTATTAATATTTTCATTTGCCCTCTGGTCCTATATTCAGCCAGATTTTCCACTATATTTTCTACTTGACATCTGTTATACAAGCCCTTTCTTCCTTTTCATCTTCACCACTATATCATCCAAGGGGCTCTACATTTATTTGTCCTACCTTTCCCTTTCAAGGAAATATACCTTGATATTGCCTGCGATCCTATCTCTTTAAAGGCAGCCCATTGTTCAGCCACCATTTTTTTCACCGACATTTCATTCCAACTCATGGCATGTGGCACGCTGGTTAGCACTGCTGCCTTACAGCTCTAGGGACCTGGGTTCAATTCCCAGCTTGGGTCACTGACTGTGTGGAGTTTGCACATTCTCTCTGTGTCTACATGGGTTTCCTCCAGATGCTCCGGTTTCCTCCCACACTCCAAAGATGTACAGGTTAGGTTGATTGGCCATGCTAAATTGCCCCTTAGTGTCTCAGGATGTGCAAGTTAGAGGGATTAGTGGGGTAAATATGTGGGGTGACAGGGATAGGGCCTAGATGGACTTGTTATCGGTGCAGACTCTGTGGGCCGAATGGCCTCCTTCTGCACTGTAGGGATTCTTTGAATTCACTTGAATCAAATGCATTTTCATTGGGCTTTCCCGCAGTTAATTAACCCTGTTCTGGATTCTCCTTGTCCTTTTTCAATGGCCAACCTAAACCTTATGATAAAATGGTCATTGTCCCCTAACTGGTCTCCCACTGTTGCGTGATCCACTTGGGCCAACCAGATCCAACAGTGCCATTCATTTTGCTGGACCAGAAACATACCCCTACAGAAAATTATCTTGTACAAACTCCAGGAATTCTCTCATCCTTCTTGTCTCTTTGCACTATTTCTATCCCAGTCTATATTTGGATAATTGAAGTCCCCTATTATAACTACTCTATATTTTTGCATCACTCTGCAATTTCTCTGCAGATTTGTTTCTCTTTGTGAATTGGCCATGCTGTTTGTCCCTTTGTGTCCCAAGATGTGTAGGTTAGGAGCATTAGTGGAGTAAACACATGGGGGATAAGAGAAAAGGGCCTGGAGAGTCAGTACAGACATGATGGGCCAAATGGCCTTCTTCTGCACTGCAGGGATTCTATGATTCCATTTGTTGGTGATCTATACACTACACCAATTAACGTTACTGCACCTTTTTCATTTCTAACCTCTAATCAGAGAGATTCCGTCATTGACCCTCTGGGTCCCCTCTCTCTAGTACTGTAATGCCACCTATAATCAATACTGTCATTTCCCCTCCCCTTTTCTTTCTTTCCTGCCTCTCCCTAACACCTTGTATCCAGGAATATTTAGTCCCCAGCCCTGCTCTTGTTTGAGCCAGGACTCTGTTACAGCAATAATGTCATTTGCCAATCTATGTCTGTAATTCATCAGTCTTATTAACTACACTCCATGTATTAACCACATGTTAGTTAATCTTGATGTGGGTTTTTTTTTATTCCCACCCCCCTTACTCTGACCCCATCTGTGACTTACTATTGCCCATTCTAGTTCTATTAAACACTCCAAGTATTCCTTGAAACTATTGTCTGGTATCTCCTCATCATCAGCTAATACTTCTCTACTTTCCACTGTCAGGTAGGGTGGCACGGTGGCAGAGTGCTTAGCACTGCTGCCTCACAACGCCAGAAACCAGGATTCAATTCCGGCCTTGGGTAACTGTGTGGATTTTTCACGTTCTCCCCGCATTTGCATGAATTTCCTCTGGGTGCTCTGGTTTCCTCTTCCAATCCAAAGATGTGCAGGTTAGGTAGATTGGCCTTGCTAAATTGCCCCTTAGTGTCCCAAGCTATATACGTAAGGGATTATGGGGATCAGGCAGGCCAGGGGAGGTGAGAGCTGAGTCGGTGCAGACCTAATGGATCAAATGGCCTCCTTCTACACTTTAGCAATTCTATGAAGTTTTTCTTCTCTTTTTGAGCTTCCTTTCAGGTTCCTATCTTCCCTGACCAACACCACTAGCAAAAAGTTCCATGAGGACATTAATCCCAAACCTGTTAAGGTGTAACCTATCCTTCCTGTACAGATCCCACCTGCCTCAAAACAATTTCCAATGCATCAGAAATCAAAATCCCTCCCTCTCATACCTTTTCTCCAGTGATGAGTTAAATTACTCAATGTTCCTCTTTTTATAACTAGCATTGGAAGTAATACTGAGATTACTATTCTGGAAGTCCTAATTTTTAATTCCCCTCAAAACTCCCTAAAATTTGTTTTCAAGGCCTTTCCTACAAATGATATTGGTACCAATGTGGATCATGAACTCTGGCTGTTCATCTCCCCAGAAAGATTATCCTGCAGCTGCTCTGTGACATCCATGACCCTGGTACCAGAGAGGCAACATATCATCCTGGAGTCATGTTTATGGCCATAAAAATGCCTGTCTGTTCCCCTAATGATGGAATCCCCTACAACTATTATACTTCCACTCTTATTCCTTGGTTCCTGTGCAGCTGAGCCACATGTAGTGCCATGAACTTGGCTCTTGCCACAGTCCAGAGGAACCAACTCACTCACCAGTATCCAAAATGGAAAAGCAGTCAGAGAGCAAGCAAGCCTCAGGAATTCCTATACTATCTATCCTGTTTCTCTTAGTTAGTCCAGCAGTCACCCATTCCCTCTCTACTTGTATACTGAATTGTAGCATGACCATCTTGCCAAACGTGCTAACCATATAATCGTCAACCTTGCAGATGCATCACAGTGACTCGAGGCACAAATTCCACAACCTTGGAACTCAGGTTTTGCAGCTGATTGACAAGTTAACAATGTAAAACATCCTTCCTTTATGAAATGTAAGGAAAAAGAAATTGCGAAGCAGGTCAAAATTTGCATTTTAAACAAATTTTACAAATCTACAGCAAGTGGAAGAGAAAAAAAGACAATGATCAGATTTTGAACAGAGAAGAATCAAATTAGTTCAAACTTTAAAAAGTGGTGCATGCAATTCAACAGTAGCCTTCAAAAGGGTATAAATATTTGAAGGACAAAAAAACTTGCAGAGACACGGGACAAGAGGAGATAGAGGGACTAACTGAATTGCTCTCCGAAAAAGTCAGCACAGGTGGATCGATTGGCTTTCTTCTGTACAATTGTAGCCTGTGGCTACACGGGCTGAATTTTTCCCACAGGCATCAGGAACCCAATACGATGGCCCAGGTTCTGACCCTATACATATCTGTACCATGTCTAGTCGAGGCTTAATCTAAGAAGGTAGCCATAATTGGCAATTTAGAGACAATGGGCAGGAGGGGCCAAAGAGATGGCAAACATGCAGCTCCACTGAGCACTGCTTAAATAGGTGGAAAGCATAAGGTTGCATAAGTTGAAAGTGTCATCTAATGGTGGAAACTGCATCCTATAAATAGTAGGCAGAATCATCTTGGGAATCAGTCCTCATAAGAATGCTTCCAAATGA
Organism: Carcharhinus amblyrhynchos; assembly: GCF_965287045.1. Lineage (NCBI taxonomy): Eukaryota > Metazoa > Chordata > Chondrichthyes > Carcharhiniformes > Carcharhinidae > Carcharhinus > Carcharhinus amblyrhynchos. The sequence continues at coordinate 30,463,366 of NC_137335.1, read as the reverse complement.
CTTCCATTTACATGCACATGTGTTGCTTTGAACATAAATCTGTAAATTTAGAATATAACACTGTGACCTGTCATTGTATTCACATCTCCTGTTCAATTCCAGCAAACTCCCATCGTATTGTGAAATTGCTGGTTATTTGGTCCCTCAATGGCCTGAGTTGGCATCTGTCTCTGCCCGAGAGGATGCCATTCGTACACCCCAACCACACTTGGGAAGAATTATCAGATTGGAGAGCAATGCAATCATTTCAGCAACCTCCAAACCTGCCTCCAAAAGGTTCTGAAAATTCTTGCCATTGATTCTATAAGTTTTGTAAATAATTGAAACTGTATTACGGCCATATCTGGAAAGTGGTGGTATAATCAGACAAAGTCAGCATGCATTTACAAAAGAGAAATCATGCTTGACAAATCTACTGGAACCAGGGAGACCCAGTGGGAAAGGCTTTTGACAAAGTCTCACACAGCAAATTACTATGTAAGGTTAAAGAACATGGGTTTGCGGGTTGTGTCTTGAATCAGAGAATTCCTACAGTGCAGGAAGAAGCCATTCAGCACATCGAGCCTGCACTGACAACAATCCCACCCAGGCCCTATCCCTTTAACCTCATATATTTACCTTGTTAAGCCTGGGGGCAATTTAGCATGGCCAATCAACCTAGCCTGCATATCTTTGGAGTGTGGGAGGAACCCAGAATACCCAGGGGAGGAAACTCTTGCAGATAAGGAGAAAGTGCAAACCCCACACAATCACCAAAGCAGGAATCAAACCCAAGTGCCTATTACTGTGAGGCAGCAGTGCTGACCATGTGCCACCATGTTTCCCTGAGATGGTGAGAAAGCTCGTTAGCAGTCAGGAAGCAAAGAGTTGGAATAAATGGGTCTTTTTCCAACTGGCTAGAGATCCCTCTATCCAGATGCTAGGACCCCAACTGTTCACATCAGATTTTAATGATTTGGAAGAGGGAACTAAATGTATTATGTCCAAATTTGCAGATGATATAAAGTTGAGCGGTAGGATGAACTGTGAGAAGAATAAGAGATGCTTCAGTACAATTTGGACAGATTGAATGTGTGGGCATATGATCACAGATGCAGCATTTATAATGAGGATAAATGTGAGGTTATCCACTTTAGTAGAAAAAATAGGAATGCAATTATTTGAATGTGTGCAAATTGAAAGGGGTGGATACTCAGCTCGATTTTGGTGTTCTCAGGCTAAAATCAATCGCTGAAAGTAAGATGCAAATACAGCAGGCAATCAAGATGGCAAATGGTATGTTTACTTTCACAGTAAGATGATTTGCATACAGGATACAGCAATTGTATAGGGCATTGGTGAGGCCACAGCTGGAGCATTGTTAATACTTTGATTTTGGCATTGGTGAGCATAAGGTGTTTCATTCCTGGTATGATTCAAGTGATGATGTGGAGATGCCGGCGTTGGACTGGGGTAAAAACAGAAAGAAGTCCCACAATACCAGCTTAAAGTCCAACAGGTTTATTTGTAGCAAATGCCACAAGCTTTCGGAACACACCGTTCCTTCATCAGGTGGGTGGGAGTTCTGATTACAAATAGGGCACAAAGACACAAACTCAATTTACATGCATAATGGTTAGAATGTGAGTCTTTACAGCTAATCAATTCTTAAAGGTACAGACAATGTGAGTAGTGAGAGCTTTAAGCACAGGTTAAAAGGATGTATATTGTTTCCAGACAGGAAGGTTAGTGAGATTTTGCAAGTCCAGGCAAGTTGTGGGGGTTACAGATAGTGTGACATGAACCCAAGATCCCGGTTGGGGCTGTTCTCATGTGTGCAGAACTTGGCTATCAGTTTCTGCTTAGCAACTCTGCGCTGTCATGTGTTGTGAAGGCTGCCTTGGAGAATGCTTACCCGAAGATCAGAGGCCGAATGCCCGTGACTACTGAAGTGTTCCCCAACAGGAAGAGAACAGTCGAGTAGTGTTCATTCATCCGTTGTCGTAGCGTCTGCATGGTCTCCCCAATGTACCAAGCCTCGGGACATCCTTTCCAGCAACGCATCAGGTAGACAACGTTGGCGAGTTGCAAGGGTATGTGCTGTGTACTTGGTGGATGGTATTCTCACGTGAGATGATGGCATCTGTGTCGATCTGGAACGTCTTACAGAGGTTGCTCTGGCAGGGTTGTGTGGTGTCGTGGTCACTATTCTCCTGAAGGCTGGGTAGGTCTTGATCAGAATGCTGCTGATGCTGGAAGATGCCCTCATAAGAACAAGATATCACACTCAACTCATTGATCTTCGGGTAAGCATTCTCCAAAGCAGCCTTCACAATACACGACAGTGCAGAGTCACTGAGCAGAGACTGATAGCCAAGTTCTGCATACATGAGGATGGCCTCAACCGGGATCTTGGTTCATGTCACACTATCTGTAACCCCCACAACTTGCCTGGACTTGCAAAATCTCACTAACTTTCCTGTCTGGAAACAATATACATCCTTTTAACATGTGCTTAAAGCTCTCTCCACTCATATTATCTGTACCTTTAAGAATTGATTAGCTGTAGAGACTCACATTCCAATTATTATGCATGTAAATTGAGTTTGTGTCTTTGTGCCCTGTCTGTGATCAGAACTCCCACCCACCTGACAAAGGAACAGGGTGTTCCGAAAGCTTGTGGCATTTGCTACAAATAAACCTGTTGGACTTTAAGCTGGTGTTGTGAGAGTTCTTTATGATTCAAGTGACCCATGAGAAAGCTTTTATCAAACAAAGTTTATTTAACAGCACAGAATATAACAAAAACAATTGGCATAACTTTTACCAATTGTAAGCCTTAAACATGATACAGTATAATTCCTAACAGCTAGCTTTCTCTGTACACCAAGATAAAGCAATATCCCTCAGACAATATCCCTCATCCTTCTTCAGACAGTTAGCACAAAACCAAGTACGATCACATGATGCTGGATTTTCAGCTTTGGAACACCTACGGACATAGAGCCAAGCCAGCAATTTTCAGAGAAGGACACATCCTTAAAACAGCCAAATTTCAGAGAGGTAAACCTAGTCTCTGACAGCTTCCAAAAACAGTCACCCAGACAACAGAATCTCCAACTCCTGAGAGAGAGGGAAATGTACTGCTGTCTGTCTCAGTTTCAAGCAGATTCTGAAAGCAAAACTAAAACTGGAGTGTTCTGTGAAAAATAGCTGTCCCCAGTCATATCACCTGACTTTTCAATTATCCCCAGTCAAGCGGGTTAGGTGGATTGGCCATGTTAAATTGACCCTAGTGACAGGGGTTAGCAGGGTAAATATGTGTGGTCATGGGGATAAGCCTGGGTGGGATTGTCGGTACAGACTTGATGAGCTGAATGGCCTCCTTCTACATTGAAGGGATTCTATGAAGTCTGTCAGTATTTTGTAAGTTTCTACGAGATCCCCTCTCAGCCTTCTAAATTCCAATGACTATAATCCAAATTAATTTAGTCTCTCCTCATATGACAGTCCTACCATTCCAGCCTGGTAAACTTAGACTGCACTCCCTCTATAATGACACCAAGACTGCGCCTTCAAGAAACGTATTTTAATCACGTTCCCCTGCAGGAATACTTAGCAGTTCCTGGGATTTTATTGGTACCGTGAAGCTTGAGTTTCAGAACTGGAGCGGCGGCTGGAGACACTGTTGAGCATCCGCGAGTCAGAGAGTATTGTGGATAGCATGTATAGAGAAACAGGGTCAGACTCCGCAGGGAATGGGTGACCACCAGACAGAACGAGAGGGCTAGGCAGGTAGCACAGGAATCTCCTGCAGCCATTCCCTTGCAAAAAAGATAGACTGTTTTCGATACTGTTGAGGGGAATGACTTCTCTGGGGAAAGCAGCAGCTAAACTCATTGCACCACAGTTGGTTCTGCTGCAGAGGAGAGGTAAAAAATGTGTCAGTGCAGTAGTTATCAGGGATTCAACTGTAAGGGGAATGTTTTTGTGGCTGCAAACAAGACTCCAGGATGGTACGTTGCCTCCCTAATGCTAGAGTCAAAGATGTCTTGGAGCAGGTACAGGACATTCTAAAGGGGGAGGGTGAAGAGCCTATGGTTGTGGTACACATCAGTACAAAAGACACTTTAGGACCTAAAAGCAGAATACAGGGAGCTGGGAGGGAAGTTAAGAAATCAGACCTCAAAGGTAGTGATCTCAGAATTACCACCGGTGCCACATGCTAGAGCAGAAATGAGAGGGTATATCAGATAAATACGCGACTGAAGAGATGGTGTCGGGGGATGGTTTCCGAATCCTGGGGCATTGGGACCAGTTCTGGGGGAGGTGGATGGGTTATAATGGGCAGGTTGGGACTGATGTCCTAGGGAGACTGTTTGCTAGAGCGGTTGGGGAGGGCTTAAATTAATGTCAGGGAGTGGGAATCTATGCAAGGAGTCAAAGAAGGAGGGAGCAAGGACAGAAACAAAAGGTAGAAAACGGAATGAGAAAAGTGATAGGCAGGGAACCAAGACAAAGTTCAAACAGGGCTATAGAGAAAAATATTGGGAGCAAGGCAGACAATGTTAAAAATGACAAGCTTAAAGGCTCTGTCCCTTAATCATGGAGCATTTGCAATGAAGTGGATGAACTAATCACCCAGATGGAAATATAATTGGGATTACGGAGACATGGCTGCAGGGTGACCAAGGGTGGGAATTGAATGTCCCAGGGTATTCAATATTGAGGAAAGATAGGCTTGAAGGAAAAAGTGGGGAGTGGCACTGCTGGTTAAAGAGGAAATTAACAATAGTGAGAAAAGTATTAGCTCTGACAATGTGGTGTCTGTGAGTAGAGTTGAGAAATGCCAAGGGGCAAAAAGCATTAGTGGATGTCACATATTGACCTCCAAACTGCAATGGTGATGTTGGGAATGGCATTAAACACAAAATTAGAGATGCATGTGATAAGGGAATATAACCGATAAGTGATTTTAATCTGTACATAGATCGGGCAAATCAAATTAGCCACAATGCCATTGAGGAGAAATTCCTGGAGTGTCTATGGGATGATTTTCTTGACTAATATGTGGAGGAACCAACTAGAGAACAAGCCATCTTAGACTGGGTACTGTGCAATGAGAAGGGAATCATTGCCAATCTAGCTGTACAAGACCCCTTGCAGATGAGTGACCATAACATGATAGAACTTTTTTAAATCAAGATGGAGAGTGAAGTAGTTGATTCAAAGATAAGGTGCTGAATCTTGATAAACAAACCTATGAGGATATGAGGCATGAGTCAGCCTTGATAGATTGGGGAGAGCTACTTAAAGGAATGACAGTGAATAGGCAATGGCAAACATTCATGGAATGCATGGGGTAACTGTAGCAACTGCTTATTCTTGTCTGGCACAAAAGCAAAATGGGTAAGAGGGCCAATCCATGGTTTACAAGGGAAATCAGAGTATCCAAGGAAGAAGCATACAGATTAGCTAAGAAAAATAATAGGTTTGAGGATTGAGAACAGTTTAGAATTCAGCAAAGAAGGATCAAGGGATTGATTAAGAGGAAAATACAATATGAAAGTAAGCTTGCAGGGAACATAAAGACTGACACTAAGATTAGCATCAAAGAGTCATAGACGTTTACAGTGTGGAAACAGGCCCTTCGGCCCAACTTGTCCATGCCACTTTTTTTTAAACGACTAAGCTAATCCCAATTGCCCGCATTTGGTCCTTAACCCTCTATAGCCATCTTACCTACGTAACTGTCTAAATGCTTTTTAAAAGACAAAATTGTACCCACCTCTCCTACTACCTCTGGCAGCTTGTTCCAGACACTCATCACCCTCTGTGTGAAAAAACTGCCCTTCTGGACACTCTCACCTTAAACCAATGCCCTCTATTTTTAGACTCCCCTACCTTTGGGGAAAAATATTGTCTATCTAATTGATCTATGCCCCTCATTATTTTATAGACCTCTATAAGATCACCCCCTCAGCCTTCAAAGCTCCAGGGAAAGAAGTCACAATTTATCCAGCCTTTCCTTAAAATTCATACCATCAAATCCCAGTAGCATCCTACATCTTTTCTGCACTCTTTCTAGTTTAACAATATCCTTTCAGTGGACAGAACTGTACACAATATTCCAAGTATGGCCTTACTAATGTCTTGTACAACTTCAACAAGACCTGTATTCAATGTTCTGACCAATGAAACCAAGCATGCTGAATGCCTTCTTCACCATTCTGTCCACCTATGGCTCCACTTTCAAGGAACTGTGAACCCGTACCCCTAGATCTCCTTGTTCTGTAACTCTCCCCAACACCCTACCATTAACTGAGTAAGTTCTGCCCTGGTTCGATGCATCATCTTGCACCCCATATCTCTCTGCTCTATAATTCTCCCCAACACTCTACCAATAATGGAGTAAGTCCTGTCCTTCTATAGATACATGAAAAGAAAGAGGTTGGTGAAGATAAATGTAGGTCCCCTGCAGACAAAAATGGGCGAATGTACAATAGGGGACAAAGAAATGGCCAAACAACTGAATACATACTTTGGTTCTGTCTTCTCAAAAGAGAACACAAATCAAATGCCAGAAATGTCGGCGAATGCAAGATTTAGTGAAAGGGGAGAACTGAGGGAGATCAATGTTAGTAGAGAAATGGTGCTGGGAAAATTGCTGGGGGATTGAAGGTGGATAAATCCTCAGGGCCTGATAATTTACATCCCAGGGTACTTAAGGAAGTCACTCTAGAAATAGTGGATGTATTGTTGGTCATCTTCTAGGATTCTAGAAACTCTGGAACAGTCCCTGCAGATTGGAGGGTAGCTAATGTCATTCCAATATTCAAAAAGGGAGATAGAGAGAAAAAACAAAATTATAGACCAGTAAGTTTAACATCGGGGGGCTGGGGGGAGAAGAAGATGATTCTCAAATCCATTCTCAAAGAGTTTATAGACAGCATTTAGAAAGCAGTGGCAGCATCAAACAGGGTCAGCATGGATTGATGAAGGGGAAATTATGCTTTAAAAATCTGTTGAAATTCTTTGAAAACTAACTAGTAGAGTTGACAAGGGGGAAAGCGGTCAATGTAGTATATTTGGACTTTCAGAAAACGTTTGACAAAGTCCTACACAAGAGATTATCATGCAAGATTAAAGTGCATGGATTGGGGGAAGGGTACTGAGATGGATAGAAAACTGGTTGGCAGAGAGGAAATAAAGAGTAGGAATTAAAGAACAAAGAACACTACAGCACAGGAAACAGGCCCTTTGGCCCAACGAGCCCGCACCTGAATTAATGGGTGCTTTCCAAATTGGCAGGCAGTAACTAGCCACAGGGATCGGTGTTGGGACCTCAGCTATTCACAATATATATTAATGATTTGGATGAGGGAGCAAAACGCAACATCTCAAAGACTGCAGGTGATACCAAGTTGGGAGGGCAATCTATGGTGAGGATACAGAGATCCTTCAGAATGATCTAGACAGGTTGGGTGAGTGGACCAATCAATGATAGATGTAGTATAATTTGGATAAGTTTGAGGTTATTCACTTTGGAAGCAAAAACAAGAAGACAGATTACTACCTGAATGCTGTAAATTGGGAGAGGGGAGTGTGCAATGAGACCTGGGTGTCCTTGTGCACCAGTTACAGAAGGTAAGCATGCAGGTGCAGCAGGCGGTAAAGAATGCAAATGGCATGTTGGCCTTCATTGTGAGAGGTTTTGAGTACAGGAGCAGGGATATGTTGTTGCAATTATACAGGGCCTTGGCGAAGCCACACCTCGACTACTGTGTGCAGTTTTGGTCTCCTATTCTGAGGAAGGATATTCTTGCTCTCAAGGGAATGCAGCAAAGGTTTACCAGGCTGATTCCGGGGATGGCGGGACTGATGTATGAGAAGAGGTTGGCAAGGTTAGGTTTGTTTTTGCTGGAGTTCAGACAAATGAGGGGGGGGGTCTCTTACAGACATACAAAATTCTAACAGGACTAGCCAGGGTAGATGCAGGAAGGATGTTCCCGATGGTAGGGCTATCCAGAACCAGGGGTCTCAGTCTAATAATTCGGGGCAGATCATTTAGGATGGAGATGAGGAGACATTACCAAAGAAATGGTGAGCTTGTGGAATTCATTGCCACAGGAAGTAACTGATGCCAAAATATTGAAGGTATTCAAGAGGCGGCTAGATATAGCACTTGGGGCAAATGGGAACAAAGGTCATGGAGAGAAAGAAGGATTAGACTACTGAGTTGAATGATTAGCCATGATCATGATAAAGGCGGAGCAGACTCGAAGAGCCAAATAGCCTGCTCCTACCTTCAATGTTTCTATGTTTCTATTCCCCATATTTGGGATTTTGTGCTAAAATGGTTCCCAAAACCCCACTACCTTTTCACCTTCAGAATTAACCAGGCTTGAGTAGAAGACATTTCCTGTTTCTGCAAGCATATTTGGACTACAAAGATAAATAGGTCCCTAAAAATGTCTTCCAAGTTTGGAGTGAATAATAAATATTGTTGAAAGAGAAGTTGAAGATAATCTCTGACATATGTAACAGCGTTTTAATGTATAAAACCTCTTGAGGCTTTTCATAAGTGATCAGCCAAAAATTTGAACAAGCTACAGGAGATTGGGGCAGATAATAAAGAACTTGGATAAAGCCAGAGGTTTTAACAAACACATTAAAGGAGGAGGAGGGTTTAGCAAGGGCATTGCAGGGCCCAGGCAACTAAAGGCACACTACCAATGGTGGAGTGATTAAAATCAAGGGTGCACAAGAAGCTACAATTTTGGAAGTCCATAGAAATATTGAAGAAGACACCAGAATTACAGATGGCAAGGCCACAGAAAGATTTGAAAACAAAAATGAAAATGTTATACGTATGGTGCTGCCAAATCTGAAGTTGATGAAGGTCAGCGAGCACAGGAATAACAGGCAAACTGGATTTGCTGCAAGTTGAGATAGAGGGATCAGAATTTTAGATAAACTCAAGTCTTATGTAGGGTGGAAGATAGAACAGCAACCAAAAGAGCATTAGAACAGTTACGTCTAGAGGAAACAAAGACACAGTTGAGGGTTTCAGCTGCAGTTGACCGAAACTGATGAACAGCAGAGTCAGACAGTATTAGAGAGATCAATGCAGGCAGCCTTGATGATGGAATGGTTATGTAGTCTGAAACTTATTTTGCTATGACAAGAAAGTTGCAACATATCTGGTTCTAGCTTGAGGAGAATTGAGTTGGTTGCTAGGAAACAGTTTGTGGCGGGGACAGATGTTGATGGCTTCAGTCGGGTGAAACTTTCTACTCAGCCATCACTGGATATTAGATGAAAAGTGTAATAAGAGACAGTGGAAAGACACAGAAGTGGTGAGCTAGAGCTCATTGTCATCAACATATTATGTGGAACTTGATGAATGATGTCTCCAAGGATAAACATATAAATGACACACTATTTATTAGTCACAAGTAAGACTAGAATGAAGTTACTGTGAAATTCCCCTAATCACCACACTCCAGCGCCTGCTTGGGTCAATGCACCTAACCAGCACGTCTTTCAGACGTGGAAAGAAACCAGTGCACCCGGAGGAAATCCACGCAGACACAGAGAGAACGTGCAAACTCCACACAGATAGTGACCCAAGCCAGGAATCAAACCCAGGTCCTGGCGCTGTAAGGCAGCAGTGCTAATCATTGTGCCTCTGTGCCACCATACATAGAATTACAAACATTCATGCTATCTTTTGGCAAACCCAGAGAACCCAGTAAAACACTGAAATTAAATACTGATACCTGTTGATCATCAGGTGTCCATATTCCACATGTAATCTGGCTGTCCAAATTAATCTCAGAAGACCAATGTCGCTGCCCACTGACAGATCCAACTAGCACAAAACCATCACGGTAAGAGATAAGTGCCTGAGTACCATCATGGCTCCAGGTAAAGTCACTAACCTAAAAAGCAGAAAGAAGGGAAAAAGGTTGATTGCTGGAAAGTAACAATTCATTTTACTTCCTTTTCCTTTTTTTTTTCCTCCTTTTTTATATCCTTCTATGCCTCACCTAAATAAGTTACTTGATTATAGGAGGCTTCATTGCTGTCGGGTCTACTCAGACATCCTCATATAGTCAAGAACAGAAGGGCTGCTGGATCACAGCCAGGAACAAGACTCTCCTTCCTATTTAGAGGCCAATTACAGTGTTCCAACCATCACTGCTTGAAAACTGCTAACACAGCACAATAAACATTTTCAAAAGTTGCCCAAATATTTCAATTGCAAAAATGAATATAAATTCAGTATATCATTCAGTTATTTGGGGAATCATTAGTTCTTGATCATCCTGACACCATGTTCAACCCGACATTCTTTCATTGCTGGTGCCTCTTCTAGAGGTGTCTAATAGGATTCTTAGTGAGAAAACAGTTATGTCGGTGAACAAACCATCATTTGCATCAATTGACACAAAGACTCATGAGAACCTAAATGCCTGGATACAAATTGTGGATAAATGGGAGAAGCTAGAGGTTGTTCTCTTTAGGGAAAGAAAGTTAAGAGCAGATTTGCTAAAACAGATTTAAAACGATTGGGGAAAGAAACAAAAGTGGCAGAATGAAAGCTTCTAACAAGTCACAGTCTGGAAAGCACTGTCTGAAAGAGTAGTGGAGGCAGATTCAATTATGGCTATCAAAGGGAATTGGATAAACACCTGTAAGAAAACAAAATACAGGGTTCCAGGGTTAGGGGCAGGGAGCAAGACGAGTTGAAGTGCTCTTGCATTGTGTGGAATGAGCTTAATGAGCTAAATAATCTACTAAATGATCTGTTCCACAACTATTTCATGACTCTAAGAAAACCAAAGCTACAGTTAGCTTTTCATGTCACTATGTCCTTTATGATATCAGAGAATCCCTGCTGTGCAGGAGGCCATTTGGCCCATCGTATCTGCACCAACTTTCTTACAGAGCATCTTGCTCAGGCCTTCTCCCCCACCCTATCTGTAACCATACAGATTTACCATGGCTAATCCACCTAACCTGCAGATCTTTGGACTGTGGGAAGAAACTGGAGAATCTGGAGGAAACCCAAGCAGTCAAGGGGAGAGTGTGCAAACTCCACACAGATAATCATCCAAGGCTGGGATTGAACCCTGGTCCCTAGAGCTGTGAGGCAACAGTGTTAACCACTGTGCCATTGTGTCGTCCACCTGCCTTGTCACTATTTATAGTTAGCTAGCAACAATGTACACAATGACCCTTCAGTTAGCTGGACGTACGGTTTGTGATGCCGACTGATGCCAAAAGCACAGGTTCAATTCTCGTACTGGCTGAGGTTATTATGAAGGCCCATCTACTCAACCTTGCCTGAGGTGCAGTGATCCTTAGGTTAAATCACCGCCAGTCAATCCTTCCCCTCAAAGAAGAAATTATAATTTATCTGGGACTATGGCAACTATACCTTTTCACAATGATCATTTTTCATATCAGACACTACATGAAACAAGCAAGCCAGTTTCTGATTCTTTCTCAGGCAAAGCATCTGATCAAATTAAACGAAGGGTATGCTATTTACTTCCAAATTATTGGAAAATGCATCAGGATGCAAACCAGATACACTACTGGCAAGACAAATCTGCACCCTAGTTAAGAAAACAGGCAGCTCAGTAAACAGGCTCTGTCAAACAGATGATCCATGACAAGTGTATTTCATTTTCTTTTGTGGGGAGCAAATACCCAGCATTCACACTCCATTATATAGCTAAGAGAAAATGAATAGCCATACTCCACACACAGTAATAGTACACAATAGAGTCCCAAAGCACTGTATTGTAATATTATCAGTAAGAAGTCTGACAACACCAGGTGTAAGCACACATTCACACATAATATTAGCCACATATATATATATGTTATTATGATATCCTGGTATTGTTACTTTGCCAGAATTCAGGTTATTCTCTTTTTATTTGCAAACTTATTCATATAAAGATCACATCCTACTTTTCCTTTCTTGTTTCTATCATCACACAATTTATAAAACATCGAAGCAACTTCACATAATAAGCATTTTGTTCTGAATTTTCTCAAAGGAATCTATCCTGAAGACCATTTCATAAAATGATCAGTTGTATAAATAATTCTTCCACAGAATTATAAGACAGTTACAGTGCAGGGAGACATTTCAACCCATCACGTCTGCACTGGCCAAAAACCCACTTTCCAGCAGTTAGTCCATAGCTATCAGTTTTAAACCCACTTTGCAGTAGCTGGTCCATAGCCTTTCAGGACATAGCACTTCAAATCAGATCCAGATACCTTTCAAGTGAGTTGAGTATTTGAGCCATAACCACCAAGTTAGATAGTGAATTCCAGATGCCCGCCACCCTCTGGATATAAAAGTTTCCGCTAATCACTCCTCCAATCCTTCTACCAATCATAATTGATCTTTCAGCTAGGGGAAAAAGTCTCACTGTTTACCATATCTAGGTTCCTCAATTTTGTACACCTCAATTAGGTCATCCCTTAGACTAGTCTGTGCCAAGGATAAAGCCCCAGCCTACCCAATCTTTCCCCTCAGCTACAATGTTCAAGCCCTGGTAATACTCCTGCAGATGACTGCTACATTTTCTCCAGAACAATTACGTCCTTTCAGCAAAGTGGTGACCAGAACTCTACACAAGACTCCAGCTGCAGCCTAACCAGCATTTTATTTATTTCCATCATTACATCCCTGCTTTTGTATTCAATGTCTCACCACCACAGAAAGCATTCTATCTGGTTGTATCACAGCTTAGTATGGCTCCTGCTCTGCCCAAGACTGCAAGGAACTACAAAAGGTCGTAAATGTAGCCCAATCCATCACGCAAACCAGCCTCCCATCCATTGACTCTGTCTACACTTCCTGCTGTCTCAGCAAAGCAGCCAGCATAATTAAAGACCCTGGACATTCTCTCTTCCACCTTCTTCTGTCGGAAAAAGATACAAAAGTCTGAGGTCACACACCGACTCAAGAATAGTTTCTTCCCTGCTGCCATCAAACTTTTGAATGTACCTAACCTTGTATTAAGTTGATCTTTCTCTACATGGCAGCTACGACTTTAACACTACATTCTTCAAAGAACTCTCGTTTCCTTCTCTATGAATGGTATGTTTTGTTTGTACAGCGCAAGAAACAATACTTTTCAATGTATGTTAATACACGTGACAATAATAAATCAAATCAAATCATTTCCTACCAGAATTGGACACCCTGTCCTACCAGGGCTTGAACACTGCTTTGACAAAGGGTCGTCTGGACTCGAAACATCAGCTCTTTTCTCTCCTTATGGATGCTGCCAGACCTGCTGAGATTTTCCAGCATTTTCTCTTTTGGTTTCAGATTTCAGTATCTGCAGTAATTTGCTCTTACCCTGTCTACTTGTCCTGCCAATTTCAAAGATCTATGGAAAAGGCATCTCGCTCCCTCAACACCTCTCAATAATCTTCCTATTTATTGAGTATTCCCTTGTTTTGTTTTCCCTCCCCAAATGCATTACCTCATACTTTTCCAGATTGAATTCATTTGTCATTTCTCTGTCCACTCAGCCAAACCACTAATATCATTCTGGAGTCGGCAGCTATCCTCTTCACTCAACCACATGCTAAGTTGTGTGTCATCTGCAAATCTCCCAATCATGCCTCCCACATTTAAATCTAAACTATTAATATATACGACAAACAGCAAGGGCCCAAGACTATTGAACATCATGGAAAACATTTCCCATTCATAAAAACATCCATCAACCATTATCCTTTGTTTCCTGTCATTGGATTCAACCTGACTTCTTCTCCTGTATCCCACGCGATCTCACTTTTCTAGCCAGTCTGTCCTGTCAAATTCCTTTCTGAAAGACAACATCTAATGCACTAACCTCACCAATCCTCCTTGTTACTTCCTCAAATAATTCTATTAAGTTAATAAAACACTATCTTCCTCTAACAAAACCATGCTGACTATTGCTGATCAATCCATGTCTAAGAGACAGTTATCCTGTCCCTCAGATTAGTTTCCAATAATTTGCCCACCACTGAAGTCAGATTGATTGCCTATAATTGTCTGGCTTATCTTTCACTCCCATTTTAAAAAGGGCAGCACAGTGGCAAGCACTGCTGTCTCACAGTTGCAGGGACCCGGATTTGATTCTAGCCTTGGATGACTGTGTGGAGTTTGCATGTTCTCCCTGCATTACCATGGGTTTTCTTTGGGTGCCCCTGTTTCCTCCCTCAGTCCAACAATGCGAAGACAAGGTGCATTGGCCATGCTAAATTGCCCCTTAGTGTCTGAAGATGTGTAGGTTAGGTGGATTAGCAGGGTAAATATGTGGGGTTACAGGAATAGAGTTTGGGTGGGATGCTCCATCGGCGAGTCGGTGTAGATTTGATGGGCTGAAAGACCTCCTTATGCACTGTAGGGATTCTATGATTTTCAGACCTCCAATCCTTTGGGACTTCACCCTATCCAATGAGGATTTGAAAATGATCCTCACAGCATCTACTATTTCCTCCCTGGCTTCCTTCAACAATGAGATGGGATACAATCCTAGTGATTTCCCCACCTTCAAGGATGCCAGCCCCTCCAGTACTTACCCTCTCACTATGTTTACACTTTTGTGTCTAATATTTCATACTCTTCTAACTAGAAGGTCTGCATCATCCATCTCCTTACTGAAGACAGACAGAAATGCTCATTGATAAACCTGTCCACATTTTTTTGAATCAACCTACAAATTACTAAGCACATTTCTGATAGGCCCTAGCTATTCTCTTGCTTGTGATGACTTGTTAAACATTTTGGAATTTTCCCTTATTTCACCTGCCAGTATTTTTTCATATCCTTTCTTTGCTTTCCTAATTTCCACTTTTACTTAATCCCGTACCTTCTATATTTCTCTAGGCTTTCTACAGTATTAAGCTTCTTGTGGCTATTAAAAGTCTTCTTTTTCTGTTTTATCTTGGTGTATATTCATCTGGATAACCAGAGGGTTCTAGATTTGGCTGTATCACCTTTTTTCCATGGAGACACAGCATGTATGGGGCGTGTATAGGGTGTCAGGAAGGGGTAGTACCTTTGGTGGGAGAAACATGTCACGTCCTTTCAGGACAGTTTGTCCATCCTTTGTCCCCACCTGGCATTCAGCTCTCACCTGTGGCTCCCCATAGCTGTTTGCATGCGACAGCGGCCACACCCCGGGCAGCGGCCTCGACAAGCCAACTAAACCAGGTGAGGGTAGCCGACGGGTCTCAACCCTCGGTGAGATAGGGAGATGTCTATCCCAGCATATGAAGACAGAGTCCAGTGGATTGAGTGGACGAGACGAATGGAAGGTCCAACGGTCGAGAAGGGGGTCTCTGCAAGCATCGTGGAATGCAAAGAGCAGGACAAGACACAGAAGACGTCCTGGTCATCCACTGCACCTAGTCCCACCTCCAGCCGTCTTGACTCTTGTCTTGCCACTGGATCCAGATGGGAATTAGGAAGAGAGAGTGAGGCTGAAGCTGCGCAACTCTCCCTCGCTTTAATCCAAATCAAGCGCTTGTCTCGACACCATCATCATCACGTGTCCTGTTCAACCCTTGAAGTCCTGTGGCGATGGGCGTGCGATGAAGCAGCAGGTGTGGATACACCGGGATCTGTAGTCATGGACCTGCACACAGGCGGCTCAGGTCTAATGGTCGTTTTTCGCCCACTGAAGCAGCAGTGGAACTCGGCGTCAACCTGGGCGACTGAACAGTCCTCTTCAGGAACGCACTGCTCATCTCCATAGAATGAAGAAGGGGCTAAAAAAGGTGCCCTAAACATTGCCTGCTTCACTACACCCTGGCCAGTTTACCGCAGCTGGCACAGATCCCATCTTGCGGTCGAACAAACAAAATAAAATACAAGGTGACACCACTCACCATTGGCACTTGGAACGTGCGCATGCTTTTGGACAACCCTACAGCAGACAGACCAGAGAGAAGAACAGCCTCAGTTGCCAGGAAGCTTGCAAGATACAACATTGACATTGCAGCCCTAAGTGAAACTTGTCTTGCCAACGTAGGTCAGTTGACTGAAACTGGAAGTGGATACGCTTTTTTCTGGAGCGGTCAGAGTAACCAAGGCTATGTGTGGTGCTGACTGCTGGACAGATCACAGGCTCATTGTCTCCAAAATGAGGCTCTGCATTAGGCAACCACAAGGAAGCAAGGTTATGAAAAGAATCAATACAGCCAAGCTAAAGAACCCCAGCATAGTTTCAGCACTGGCTGAAGACTTAGAAATCAAGCTTGCTGACCTACACCTTGCAGGCGGCACTGAGGATGACTGGGAATGCTTTAGGGGTGCTATCCATACATCTGTGCTCAGGCCCTCCACCTGCAAGCAGCATGATAGGTTCAATGAGAATGATAAGGAGATACAGACTCTACTTCTTGAAAAGCACCGTCTTCATCGGGCTTGTCAGAATGACCCATCTTCAGCTGCCAAGAAAAATGCTTTTAACAGCGCTCACAGGACAGTCCAGAATAAACTGTGTAAAATGCAGGATGCCTGGCTGAGCGCCAAGGTGGATGAAATACAGGGATATGCTGACAGAAACGACTTGAAGCGGTTCTATGAAGCTCTCAACACACTCTATAGATCTCAATCTCTTGGGAGCTCCCCCCTCCTGAATACAGATGGTACAACCCTTATTACAGAGAAGGCTCAGATCCTGCAGAGATGGGCTGAACAGTTTGAAGTCATCCTCAACCGACTGTCATCTATTAACGATGAGGCAATAGACAGGATTCCCCAGGTTGATATCAAAAGCGCCATGGATGACCCACCAGTAGTAGCCGAAGTCACGAGAGCTGTCAGCCAGCTATCCAGTGACAAAGCCCCAGGGATAGATGCCATACCCGCAGAGATCTATAAAGCTGCCGGTCCTGCACTTAACGAGAAGCTCATCCAGTTATTCCAGTCCTTTTGGAAGCAAGGATCCATTCCTCAGGGACTTAAAGATACACCTCTACAAGAGGAAGGGCAATTGGCAAGTATGCGACAACCAGTGAGGAATCTTGCTGCTCTCTATCACAAGAAAAACCCTCGCAAGTTTCCTGCTAAATCGTCTGGTCACTCATATGGAGCTGGGCCTGCTTCCAGAGTCAATGTGGCTTCCGCAAAGGTCGTGTGACTACTGACATGATTTTTGCTGCGCGCCAACTTCAGGAGAAGTGTCAGGAGCAGAATCGCGAGCTCTACACAACCTTCGTTGACCTTGCGAAAGGCTTCAACACTGTAAGCCAACAAGGCCTGTGGAGGGTCATGTCAAAGTTCAGCTGCCCCCCACAAATTCATTCACATGGTATGCCAGTTCCATGATGGCATGATGGCCAGAGTACTGGATAGCGGAGAATCCTCTGAGGCATTCCCAGTCACCAATGGCGTCAAACTGGGCTGTGCGCTCACACCCACACTGTTCAGCGTGATGTTTACTGCCATGCTGAATGATGCCTTCCAGGACAGTGTTGCTGGAATCAGCCTCAAGTACAGAGTGGATGGGAAGCTCTTCAACCTGAGGAGACTTCAAGCTATTACCGAAGTGAAAGAGACTGTTCTGAGATTTCCTCTTTGCCAATGACTGCGCCCTGTATGCTGGCTCAGAGCCAGAGATGCAAGTCAGTATGGACAAATTTTCCACGGCTTGCGACAACTTTGGACTTACCATCAATATTAAAAAGACCGAAGTCATGCACCAGCTTGCTCCTCATGCACCGTACACAGAACCCATAATCACAATCAAAGGCCAGAAACTACAGGCAGTGGACCAGTTCACTTATCTTGGCTGCACCCTCTCCCAAGCAGTGACTATTGACACAGAAGTTAACTGCAGAATAGCAAAGGCAAGTTCTGCTTTCGGTAGACTTCACTCCACTGTATGGGAACATTGAGGAATCAGCCCAGCAACAAAACTGAAGGTCTACAGTGCTGCGGTACTCACTACCCTCCAGTATGCCTGTGAAACGTGGACTGTGAATAGAAGGCATGCAAGACAGCTCAATCATTTCCACATGACTTGTCTTCACAGAATATTACACATCAGATGGCAAGACGAAGTACCAGACACTGAAGTTCTCTCTAGAGCAAGTCTACCATTAGTCCATACACTGCTCATGAGAGCACAGACCCGGTGGGCAATTAGCCTGATCAGTTTTCTTCAGACACACCGAAACCAGCCTCAAAATGACTAATGGTGTCGAGGTCCTCATCGATGACGATGGACGAATAACATGCTTGTAAAATTTCACCTTTGAAATCCTCCCACTGATTTGACAGTTTTCCTTTCTAATAGCTGCAACTAGTCCATCCTTGCCAACTCACCTCTCAGCTTTGTAAAATCTGTCTTCCCCCTATTTAGAAACTTGACTCTTGGCCTATCATTGTCTTTTTCCATAATGATGCTAGATCTAACTACAGGATGGTCACTATTTCTAAAATGGTCCCCATTGCTATTCCATTCACTTGCCCAGCTTCATTTCTGAAGATTAAATGTAGAATTGTGCCCCCTCTCAAGCTTCCTAAAAGTTGTCTTGAAAGCAGACCAAGAACTTTGCACCCTCTGTGTCCTTTGCACAGTTCACATCCCAAATATTAGGGTAGTTTAGTCCTCAACAATTACTTCCCTGTTGCTTTTGCACTCAGGAATAACTTTACATATTTGCCCTTTGAATTCCCTTCCACTATTTGGGGTCTAAAGTACAATCTTCACAGCGTGGCTCCTTTTTTTTAATATCTCGGCTCAATACATAAGGTCTCATTTGATGTTTCATTTAATAAATCATTCACACCCACATTTCTTTTATTCTCCTTCCTATCCTGCCTGGAAACTCTTACATCCAGGGATGTTGAGTTGTCATTTTTGCCCTCCCTGAGCTACTTTCCTTTATAGCGATGAAACCATGCTGCTATGTGTCTATCTCAGAGAGGTAACAACATCCTAGAGTTACGTCTATGGCCACAGAAACAGCTGTCTATTCCCCTAACTAATGAATCCCCAATCACTCTGCTCTTCCCCTCTTCTTTCTATCCTCCTGCACAATGCCAGATCTGGCTCTGACTGTATTCCTTCATGGAACCAACATTTTCACTGGTATCCAGAGCGGAAAACCAATTGGTGAGTGAAAGCTCACGGGTCTCCTGCTCTACCTGCTTAGTTTCCTTCCATGGCTGCACGTCAGGTTCCTAAGCTGCAGTATGACCACCTCTCTGAACATGCTATTCATGTAGCTTTCAGCTTCATGGATGCACCACTGTGACTCCAGCTGCCAACTGAGATCTAAAACCTCAAACTCAAAGTTCTGCAGCTGGTCACACTTCTGACATATGTGGTCATCGATTTCATCAGGCAAATTCATGACTTCCCATATATTTTGGATCGATTGAGCTTGTATTGGTTGGATCTAATTGAAATTTATAAAATTCTGACAGGGCTGGACAGACTGCTTGCATGGATGTTGCTTCTTCTGACTAAGGGGACTAGAAAAAGGTGGGTCACACAATCTCAATACACCAGATAGGCCATTCTCTACCATAGAAGGCTATGGAACCCAAGTCACTGAATATATTGTTGATGGGTGTATGTAATTGAAATACAGGATTAGCAAGGATCACATATGAATGGCAGAGGAAGCTTGAACAGCTGAATGGCCTGCTACTGCTCTTATTTCTTATGCCTCCTTGTTATGTTCCTATATCACCAGACACATTCTACATAATTGAGCTGCCCTATCTTCAAGTTACTTCCCTTAATTTAAATTTATTTTCCTTTGATTTACTTATACAATTTAACATTACCTAGCCTTGACTCAACTCCATTTCACTTTTGAACTATTTTCTTAATCAAATGCAAATTAATTAAATGGTTGATGGACGTTTTTCTTTTAAAATGTTTTTCTAATTCTCAGGTACTTGATGACCCTCCCTAAAGCAGTTTCTCAGCAACTTACGATTTTCTTGTGATGTTAGATGCTGACTCCTTATCCCAAGGTTCCCCACTTGCACTCTCCTCTCGGTGCTGTTGACTGCTTATCCCAAGGTCCTCCTTTGCACTCTTTCAGTCCTGAACTCTTCATTACTTCCAACCTGTATTCTCATATTTGACTGGCAATCACTTATCTTGAAATAGTGCTCTTGTATTACCTTCCTGGTACAATTTTAGATACCTTTCTTAATACAGTTAGGCTTCCTTTTAATGTTGAACAGCCTCAATGTCTCCAGTTTTTAATGTTAACTTTAAACATCAACCTTATGGCTTTTCCAAGGTTTGAATTGTTTCCTTTCTGCCTTGATAACAAAAGCAGTCTGACAAGAATATCTCAACAGTTCTGGTGTTAATTGCTCTGATTTATACCTCATTGATTTACCAATATAATGTAGCATTCATTCACTTTGTTTGTTGCCACTCTCTAAAGTGAGTTGGAAAGTCAAGAGCCTAATTTATTACAATAGATATCTTTCTGTTAGAAGGCAACCAATTTTTCCTATCAACTTAGAGTATTTTACATTTACTTCTACTAAATTATATTTATTTGGCTTCTTACAGGTCTCCCTTTGTAAGTAGTTTCTTCAACTCAGCATCAATCTCCCCAGACAATTTTAACAATATTTGTAAATTTACCATTCTGCATTGACAACTTGAATTCAGGAAATCAATGTTGATTATAAATTGACTATCCCTAATGAGAAGTCTCACAACACAAAGTTAAAGTGCAACAGGTTTATTTGGAATCACACTGCTTCTTCAGCTGAAGGATTCCAAATAAACCTGTTGGACACGAACTTGGAGTTGTGAGACTTCTTACTGTGCCCAACCCAGTCCAACACCAGCATCTCCACATCATGGTTATCCCTAATGAGCCCATGCCTTTCTAAGTGGAGATTAATTCTCCGGTGATGAGGAAATGGACATCAAATATTGCTCTTTTAACAAGGTCCTTTCATGAAATCTTATCCCCTTCCAAGTTCTTTTGAATTTCCAGTGCTTTTGGTTTCTTTGTCAATTTGAAAGCTTCAAAGATTTCTAGAAACTTGTCACACCGAATAGGTTATCACAGCCCACCGAGATTTTACACCACAAACGTCAATTAGTTTGTCAAGCAGGAATTCCCACATTCACTCAATTTTCTTGAAACAAATGACCTCAAGTTTAATCCTGATCATTGATTCCAATTTTTACACCAGGGATAGTTATGCCTATTCCCTCACATACTAATAAACGGTTTCCAATTTTGGCTTTCCAAACTTTATCCATGTCATTTTGAAAGTTACAAATAAATCAGATTAAGAAAAATCACAAGATATTTAAGGGGAAGAGGTTAACCGGGAAAGAGTCAGGCTAAAGTTTATAAAGCTAAAGTTTATTTATTAGTGTCACAAGCAGGCTTACATTAACACTGCAGTGGAGTTACTGTGAAAATCCCCTAGTCGCCACACTCCGGCACCTGTTTGGATACACTGAGAGAGTAGTTAGCATGGCCAATGCAGCTAACCAGCACATCTTTTAGACTGTAGGAGGAAATCAGAGCACCTAGAGGAAACCCACACAGACTCAGGCAGAATGTGCAGACTCTATATAGACACTGACCCACACCGGGAATCAAGCCCAGATTCCTGGTGTTGTAAGGCAGCAGTGCTAACTACTGTACCATCTCTTACAGTGTCATTAGAGACCAATGAGGCTATCTATGTGTGAAGCCACAGGACATTGGAAGGGTGTTAAATGAATACTTCTCATCGGTCTTCACTCAGGAAAAGGAGAATTTAGGAAAAGGCACAGTTTGACATAGGAAATGAAGAGATATTAGAGGTTCTGATGGGCTTAAAACTGGATAAATCTCTAGGTCCTGATGAATTGCATCCCAGGTTGCTATAGGATGCGAGACAGGAAATTGCAGTGGCTCTGACACAAATTTTTAATTCCTCTCTGGCCATGGGGGAAGTGTCAGAGGACTGGAGGATGGCTAATGTGGTCCATTTTTCAAAAAGATTGGTACAGATGAACTAGGAAATTACAGATCAATAAATCTCATGTCAGTGGTACAGAAACTATTGGAGAAAACTCTGAAGGAGAGAATTAATCTCCACTTAGAACATAGAACATAGAACATTACAGCGCAGAACAGGTCCTTCGGCCCACGATGTTGCGAAAAGGAAAGGCATGGGCTCATTAGGGGTAACCACGATTTGGAGATGCTGGTGTTAGACTGGGGTGGGCACAGTAAGAAGTCTCATGTTAAAGTCCAATAAGTTTATTTGGAATCCTTCATCAGGTGAAGGAGCAGTGTGATTCCAAATAAACCGGCTGGATTTTAAGCTAGTATTGAGAGACTTCTCATTAGGGATAGTCAGCACGGCTTTGTCAGGAACGTTCATGCCTAACAAATTTGGGAGAATCTTTTGAAAATGTGATCAAATGTGTGGGTGAGGGAAGCGCAATTGATGTGGTTTATATGGATTTTAGCAAAGCCTATGACAAGGTCTCACATAGAATCTAGAACATTACAGCACAGTACAGGCCCTTCGGCCCATCTAACCTACACTATTCCAATATCATCCATATGCTTATCCAATGACCCTTTAAATGCCCTTAATGTTGACGAGTCCACTACTGTTGCAGGCAGGGCATTCCATGCCCTTACTACTCTTTGAGACATCTTTCTGACGTCTGAACTACACCTATCACCTCTCAATTTAAAGCTATGTCCCCTCGTACTAGCCATCACCATCCAAGGAAAAAGGTGCACACTGTCCACCCTTTCTAATCCTCTGATCATCTTGTATGCCTCTATTAAGTCATCTCTTAACCTTCTTCTAACGAAAACAGCCTCAAGTCACTCAGCCTTTCCTCATCTGACCTCCCTACCATACCAGGCAACATCCTGGTAAGTCTCCTCTGCATCCTTTCCAATGCTTCCATATCCTACCTATAATGCAGCGACCAGAGCTGAATGCAATACTCCAAGTGCGGCCACACCAGAGTTTTATACAGCTGCAACGTGACATCATGGCTCCAAAACTCAATCCCTCTACCAATAAAAGCTAACACACTGTACGCCTTCTTAACAACCCTATCAACGTGCGTGCCAACTTTCAGGGATCTATGCACATGGACACCGAGATCTCTCTGCTCATCTACACGACCAAGTATCTTACCATTAGCCCAGTACTCTGTATTCCTGTTACTCCTTCCAAAGTGAATCACCTCACCTCACACTTTTCTGCATTAAACTCCAATTGCCATCTCTCAGCCCAGCTCTGCATCTTGTCTATGAACCTCTGTAACCCACAACATCCTTCCACACTATCCACAAGTCCACCGACTTTAGTGTCATCCACAAATTTACTAACCCATTTAGGTCATTTATAAAAATGGCAAACAGCAGTGGCCCCAAAACAGATCCTTGCGGTACACCACTAGTATCTGAACTCCAGGATGAACATTTCCCATCAACCACCACCTTCTGTCTTCTTTCAGCTAACCAATTTCTGATCCAAACCCCAAAATCACCCTCCATATTTTCTGCAAAAGCTTACCATGGGGGATCCTATCAAATGTTTTACTGAAATCCATATACTCCACATCAACTACTTTACTTCATCCACCACTTTGGTCACCTTCTCAAAGAACTCAAGCAGGTTTGTGAGGCATGACCTACCCTTCATGACGCAAAGATAAGTGGAACGGCAAATTGTACGGAGGGTGTAGAAAGTCTGAGCGAGTGGGCGAGGACCTGGCAGATGGAATACAATGTTGGCAAGTGTGAGGTTATCCACTTTGGCAGGAATAATAGTAGGAAGGACTACTACTTACAGGGCGAAAAGCTGCAGCATGCTACGGTGCAGAGGGACCTGGGGGTCCTTGTGCATGAGTCGCAAAAACCCAGCCTACAGGTGCAGCAGGTGGTCAGGAAGGCAAATGGGATGCTGGCTTTCATAGCGAGGGGGATTGAATATAAAAGTAGGAAGGTCTTGCTGCAACTGTACAGGGCACTGGTGAGGCCGCAGCTGGAGTACTGTGTGCAGTTTTGGTCGCCACACTTGCGCAAGGATATTTTGGCCTTGGAGGGGGTGCAGAGGAAGTTCACTAGGCTGATACCGGAGTTGAGGGGGTTGAGCTATGAAGAGAGGCTGAATAGACTGGGCTTGTACTCGTTAGAGTTTAGAAGGATGAGGGGGGATCTTATAAGATGATGAAAGGGATGGATAGGGTAGAGGTGGAGAGGTTCTTCCCGCTCAGAAAGGACAGTAGGACTAGAGCGCACAGCCTCAAGATAAGGGGGGGGGCAGTTTAGAACAGAGTTGAGGAGGAACTTCTTCACTCAAAGGGTGATGAATCTCTGGAATTCTCTGCCTGTTGAAGTGGTGGAGGCTACCTCGCTAAATATATTTAAGACGCGGGTAGATAGGTTTTTGGTAGGCAAGGGGATTAAGGGTTATGGGGAGAAAGCGGGAAAGTGGAACTGAGCCACTTCAGATCAGCCATGATCTTACTGAATGGCGGGGCAGGCTCGAAGGGCTAGATGGCTTACTCCTGCTCCTACTTCTTATGTTCATAAAACCATACTGACTATCCCTAATCAAATTGTTCCTTTCCAGATTATTATAAATACTATCTCTTAAAATCCTTTCCCAAACTTTGCCCACTACAGAAGTAAGGCTCACTGATCTATAATTACCAGGGTTTTCTCTACTCCCCTTCTTGAGCAAGGGGACAACATTTGCTATCCTCCAGTCTTCTGGCACTATTCCTGTAGAGAATGATGACTTAAAGATTAAAGCCAAAGGCTCTGCAATCTCCTCCCTAGTTTCCCAGAGAATCCTAGGAATCCTGGAGATCTAATAGAAGTGTATAAGATTATGAAGGGTATAGATAGAGTGAACAGAGGTAAGCTTTTTCTTAGGTTGGATACAAGAATTACAAGGGGCCACAGGCTTAGGGTGAGGGGGGGCGAGGTGTAATTCAGATGTTAGAGGGAGGTTTTTCACACAGAGGGTGGTGGGGGCCTGGATTGCACTGCCAAGTAGGGTGGTGGAGGCAGGCACGCTAGAGTTGTTTAAGGTTTACTTAGATAGGCACATGAGCGAACTAGAGATGGAGGGATACAGGAGTCTGACCTAAATAAAGATCAAGAGCCTTGGGACGTCCCTGGGAATCAATTGATTCCTACGGACCTTCCAACATATGGTATGGCTCACTTATCTTACTTCTGAGCTTCTGGAGATTCCGTAAATGTCTGTCAAAGTTTTGCATGTTTATTGATGTCTTTTCTTTTACTTCACAGGTGATTCAGTCCGCCTTGTTGTCCAACAAGGGGCATACACGCGGTGGGTCGTGCGAGGGCTGCTCTTGGATGTTGCTTCGAGAGTTGCCTAGTGCTTCACGTCGTTAGTGTACGCTTAAACTGGACCATCTGACGGGCAACACGACAGCTCAGTAACTATCACTGTCTGCTGTGCAGATACATGGATTTGGGCCGGTGTCTGCGGGAGTTTGCACATTCTCCCTGTGATTGCGTGGGTTTTCTCCGGGTGCTCCGGTTTCCTCCCAACACCCAAAAACGTGCTCTTAGGCTGATTGGTGTAACAAATTATCCCTAAATTAGTCTTCCCTCAATCTTCCCCAATAGGCGTAGACAAAGGTCATAGGTACAGGAGGGCACTCATAATGTTAAAATGGTGGCGTGGGCTCGTTGGGCCGAAGGGCCTGTTTCCCAGGCTGTGTTGTTCTTTGTATTCTTTGTACTTAAATCCCATCTGGTCCAGGGGACTTATCTATTTTCACACGTTCCAGAATTCCTGACACCTTCTCATGAACCTCAATCCCATCTAGTCTAATAGCCTGTATCTCAGTATTCTCTTCGACAACATTGTCTTTTTCCTGTGTGACAAAATATTCATTTTGCGCCTCTCCTATCTCTTCAGGCTCCACACACAACCGTCCTTGACTGGCCCTAATCTTATCCTAATCATTCTTTTATTCCTGACGTTTCTATAGAAAGCATTAGGGTTTTCCTTGATCCTACCTGCCAAAGACTTCTCATGTTCCCTCCTGGCTCTTCTTAGCTCTCTCTTTAGATCCTTCCCAGCTAACTTGTAACTCTCAAGCACCCTAACTGAGCCTTCACGTCTCATCTTTACACAAGTCTCCTTCTTTCTCTTCACAAGAGATTCAACTTTAGTAAACCATGGTTCCCTCACTCGATCACTTCCTCCCTGCCTTACAGGTACATACTTCTCAAGGACACACACTAGCTGTTGCTTGAACAAGCTCCACATGTCAATTGTACCCATCCCCTCCAGTTTCCTTCCCCATCCTATGCATCCTAAATCTCGCCTAATTGCAACATAATTTCCTTTCCCCCAGCTATAACTCTTTCCCAGTGGTATATACCTATCCCTTTCCATTGCTAAAGTAAACGTAAGCAAATTGTGGTAACTATCACCAAAGTGCTTACCTACTTCCAAATCTAACACCTGGCCTGGTTCATTACCCAGTACCAAATCCAATGTGGCCTCGCCTCTTGTTGGTCTATCTACATACTGTGTCAGGAAACCCTCCTGCACACATTGGACAAAAACTGACCCATCTAAAGTACTTGAACAATAGCGTTTCCAATCAATATTTGTAAAATTAAAGTCCCCCATAACAACTACCCTGTTACTTTCGCTCCTATCCAGAATAATCTTTGCAATCCTTTCCTCTACATCTCTAGAACTTTTTGGAGACCTATAGAAAACTCCCAACAGGATGACCTCTCCTTTCCTGTTTCTAACCTCAGCTCATACTACCTTAGTAGACAAGTCCTCATCAAACGTCCTTTTTGCCACCATAATACTGTCCTTGACTAACAATGCCACACCTCCCCCTCTTTTACCACCTTCCCTGATCTTACTGAAACATCTAAACCCCGGAACCCTCAACAACCACTCCAGTCCCTGCTCTATCCATGTCTCCGAAAAAGCCAAAACAATGAAGTCCCAGGTACCAACCCATGCTGCAAGTTCACCCACTTTATTCCAGATGCTCCTGGCGTTGAAATAGACACACTTCAAACCATCTTCCTGCTCGCTGTTACACTCCTGCGATCTTGAAATCTTATTCATGATCTCACTACTCACATCCTCCTGTACACTGGAGAAACAATCCAGGTTCCCATCCCCCTGCTGAATTAGTTTAAACCCTCCCGAAGAGCATTAGCAAATTTACACCCCCCCCCTCCCCCAGGATATTGGTACCCCTTTGGTCCAGGTGTAGACCACCCTGTTTGTAGAGGTTCCACCTACCCCAGAATGACCCCCCCATTATCCAGGCATCTGAATCCTTCCTTCCTACACCATTCCTGTAGCTATGTGTTCAGCTGCTCTCTCTCCCTATTCCTCTCCTCGCTAGCACAAATGGGGACTGACTGAAAAGGTTGAAACATGTGGAATTCAGGGAAACATGGCGAGATGGATCCAAAACTGGCTTAGTGATAGGACACAAAGGGTGATGGTAGAGTGATTGGAGGCCAGTGTCCAGTGGTGTACCAAAAGGTTCAGCGACGGAACCCTCACTATTTGTTACATATATAAATGAGAAAAATGATAATGTTGGGGGAATGATAAGCAAATGTGCAGATGAAATCCAAATTGTAGGGTCGTTAACAGTGAAAAAGAAAGTTCTAGGTTACAGGAAGATATAAAGGGGTTGGTCAGATGGGCAGAACAGTAGCAGGTGGTATTTAACCCTGATAGGTGCAAGGTGATGCACTTTGGAACAAGTAACAAGATGGGAGTATTTAATGAACAGCAGGATACAAGGAAGTTCAAAGGAACAGATGGATCTTGGGGCAGCTATTCACAGATCCCTGAAGGCAGCAGAGCAGATGAACGGGATAGTTAAGAAGGCATATGGGACACTTGCCTTTATCATATAGGCATAGAGTCATAGAGGTTTATAGCATGAAAACAAGCCCTTTGGACCAACTTGTCCATGCCGCCTTTTTTTTTAAACCCCTAAGCTAGTTCCAATTGCCCGCATTTGACCCATATCTCTCCATACCCATCTTACCCATGTAACTGTCTAAATGCTTTTTAAAAGACAAAATTGTACCCGTCTGTACCACTACCTCTGGCACCTGGTTCCAGACACTCACCACCCTGTGTCTGAAGAAGTTGCCCCTCTGGACAGTTTTATATCTCTCCCCTCTAGTTTGGGGGCGTTTAAGAGATCCGTGGATACGTTTATGGATGGAAAGGGATTGGTTTAGGTTAGAGGGTCATTGCTTTTTTAATTGGTCGGCGCAACATCATGGGCCGAAGGGCCTGTTCTGCGCTGTAATGTTCTATGTTCATACCTTAAACCTATGCCCTCTAATTTTAGACTCCCCTACCTTTGGAAAAGATATTGACTATCTAGCAGATCTATGACTTAATTATTTTATAGACCTCTATAAGATCACCCCCCAGCCTTCTACGCTCCAAAGAAAAAGGTCCCGTCTATCCAGCCTCTCCTTATAACTCAAACTATCAAGTCTCGGTAGCATCCTAGTAAATCTTCACTTCATTCTTTTTAGTTTAATAATATTATTTCTATAATAGGGTGATCAGAATTGTACACAGTGTTCCAAATGTGGCCTTGCCACTATCTTGTGCAACTTCAACAAGATGCCCCAACTCCTGTATTCAATGTTCTGACCAATGAAACCAAGCATACTGAATACCTTTTTCACCATTCTGTCCACCTGTGACTCCACTTTCAAGGAATTAGGATCTCGTTGCTCTGTAACTCTCCCCTACCATTAACTGAGTAAGTCCTGCCCTAGTTCAATCTACCAAAATGCAAACCTTGCATTTATCTAAATTAAACTCCATCTGCCATTAGGCCCACTGGCCTAATTGATCAAGATCCCGTTGCAATCTGAGATAACCATCTTCACTGTCCACTATGCTACCAATCTTGATTTCATCTGCAAACTTATGAACCATGTCTCCTATATTCTCATCCAAATCATTTACATAAATGACAAATGACAGTGGACCCAGCACTGATCCGAAGCACACCGCTGATCACAGGCCTCCAGTTTCAAAAGCCACCCTCTACAACCACCCTCTGGCTTCTGTCATCAAGGTGTGGAGATGTCGGTGTTGGACTGGGGTAAACACAGTAAGAAGTCTTACAACACCAGGTTAAGGTCCAACAGTTTTATTTGGTAGTAAATACCACTAGCTTTCGGAGCGCTGCTCCTTCGTCAGATGTACTCCCCACTCAACCTACCATGCGGTACCTTGTCAAAGGCCTTGCTAAAGTCCATGTAGACAGCATCAACAGCATTGCTCTCATCTACCTTCTTGTGAGATATGATTTTCCACTCACAAAGCCATGCTGATTGTCCCTAATCAGTTCTTGCATCTCTAAATGCCCTTGGATCCTGTCTCTCAAAATGCCTTTCAACAACGTACCCACCATAAATGTGAGGCTCATTGGCTTGTAGTTCCCAGACTTTTCCCTGAAGTCCTTTTCAAACAAAGGCACAATATTTGCCACCCTCCAATCTTCAGGCACCTCACTTGTGACTATCAATGATTCAAATATCTCTGCTAGGAGATCTGCAATTTCCTCTCTAGCATCCCACTGCCCTGGGATACACTTCTACAAGTCCTGGGGATTTATCTACCTTGATGCGCTTTAAGACTTCTAGCACCACCTTCTCTGTAATACGTACACTCCTCAAGACGTCGCTATTTATTTCCCCAAGTTCCCTAATATCCATGCTTTTTTCAACAGTAAATACTGATGAGTATTCATTTAGGATCTCATCCATCTCCTGTGGATCTGCACACAGATGACCTTGTTGATCCTTAAGAGGCCCTATTTTCTCCCTAGTTATTCCTTTGGCTTTTATATATTTATCAGTCACGACAGAGTACAAGAGCAAGAAGGTAATGCTGGAGCTGTACAGATGTTTGTTAGGCCACAGCTGGGGTGATCAGTACAGTTCTGGTCACATCACTAATTGCAAGGACATGATAGCATTGGAGGGGTACAAAGAAAATTTACCAGAATATTGCCTGGGATGGAGTATTTGAGCTGTAAGTAGAGACTGGATTTCTTTTCTAGAGCAGAGAAGGCTGAAGACATATGATTGAGATGTATAAGATTATGAGAGGTTTGGACAGGGTGAATAGGAAGCAGCTGTCCGCCTTGGTTGAGGGGTCAATCACGAGGGGACATAGTTGTAGGGTGAAGGGGATTTGAGAAAACTTTTTTTTAACTCAGCAGGTGGTGGGAACCTGGAGTGCACTGCCTGGAAAGGTAGTGGAGGCTGGAAACCTTACAACCTTTAAAAAGTATTTGAATGAGCACTTGAAACACCATAACTTTCAAGGATATGGGACATGTGCTAGATAATGGAATTAGTGTGACTTTAATGGTAATTATTGTTGGTGCAGACAAAACAGTCCAGAGACTTTTCTGTGCTATATGACTCTATGATACTCTTTCAGGCAGCGCATTCCAATTCATAAGAACACCCAACATGTTTTTATTTCCTCATGTGACATCTCATACTAATGCTAATTGCCTTAAATCTCTGTCTTATCGGGTCATCGGCCCTCCTGCTACTTGTAAGAATTTCTCATTTTTCATCCAACCCATCCAGTCAAAAATCCTTCAAAATTTTGAACACCTTGATCAAATCTCATCTTGACCTTCTCTGTTCCAGGGAGAAAAACCCCAGTTTCTCTATTCCTCCCCATCTTTCATTCATAGAATCCCTACAGTGCAGAAGACAGCTGTTTGGCCCATCAAATCTACACCAACCACAATCCCACCCAGGCCCTATTCCCATAACCCTACTTTTTTACCTTACTAACCCCCTGACATTAAGGGTCAATTTAGCATGGCCAATCAACCTAATCTGCACATCTTTGGGGTGTGGGAGGAAGCCAGAACACCCTGAGGAAACCTACACAGACAAAGGGAGAAATGTGCAAACTCCCCAAGCCAGGAATTGAACCCGAGTCCCTGGCGCTGAGAGGCAGCAGTGCCAACCATTGTGCCACCTTGCCATCCCATTCATTGGTATGATTCTAGTAAATCCTCTCTAAAGCCATCCTTCTAATGTCTGGTGCCAAGAACTGGCTAAAATAGTCAAGCAGGAATTTGATCAGCATATTATCAATGTTTGTCATAACTTTCTTGTTTTTGTGCTCCATGCCTCCTCCTAAAAACAAAGGATCCTGTCTGTTTTATCAACAATTTTATTGAATTCTTCTGCACGGAAAGAGGTCATTTGGCACATAAGCTCTTAGATACTGCTATCCAATTAATCCCACACCCTTTAATTTTATTCTTCCCAAAGTGCTTATGCAATTCCCTGTTGAATATGCTTCCAGCAAGTTAGAGGAATGAGAGGTGATCTTATTGAAACATAGAAGATCTCAAAGGGGACTGACAGGATAGACACCGAGAGGACGTTTCTCATCACAGTGTAATCTAGAGCTGGTGCACAGTTTCAAAATAAGAGAGGCGCCCATTTAAAACAGAGACGAAGAGAAATTTCTTGTCTCAAAGAAATTCTCTACACCTGACAGCAGTGGAGGTTGCATCAGTCCCTGAAATGAGAAGAAAATTATAATGTATCTCCTCCCATGAAAAGCTTGGAGAAGCTTGATCTAGAAAGGCAAGGGCAGCAGACACATTGGAACACCACACATAGAGGTTACCCTTCAAGTCACAAGAGGAAATGGCTGCCACAATAGGACACAGGTTTAAGGTGCTGGGGAGTAGGTACACAGGAGATGTCAGAGGTAAGTTTTTCACTCAGAGGGTGGTGGATGCGTGGAATCAGCTGCCGGCGGTGGTGGTGGAGGTGGATTCGATAGGGTCTTTTAAGAGATTTTTGGATGAGTACATGGGACTTAGTAAGATAGAGGGTTATAGGTAAACCTGGTAGGTATGGATATGCTCAGCGCAACTTGTGGGCCGAAGGGTCTGTTTGTGCTGTAGTTTTTCTATGTTTCTATGTCACCCAGCATCCTGACTTGGAACTGTATCGCCGTTCCTTCATTGTCACTTGGTCAAAATCCTAGAACTCCCTCCCAAACAGTACCTACACTCCATGAGCTGCAACAGTTCAAGAAGGCAGTTAGTTCATCGCCAACATCTCAAAGGCAATTAGGGGTGGACAGTAAATGCTGGCATAGCCACTGATGCCCACATTCCAAGAATGAATTTTAAAAAACCCTCCTTGTTACCGCCTCTTAAATCACGTTAGTCAGACACGACCAATCATTAACAATTTAATGTTAACCACCTTAGTGGCTAAAAGCAATAAATAAAAGCTATGACAAAGGGTCATCTGGACTCCAAACATCAGTTCTTTCCTTTCCTTACAGATGTTATCAGACCTGCTGAAATTTTCCAGCATTTTCTCTTTTGGTTCGATTAATTAATATTTTTCTAAATGAAGGTTCATACTGTCCCTCTAAATTTTCCAATAATTTTCACATACCACAGTTAGGCTGGCTGCTCTATAATTACTTGATTTTACTCTGTCTCCATTCTTAAACAAAGATGCAAAGTTGGCTGTCCTTCAGTCCTCTAACACCACGGAGAGCTCCCATTGCGTCCAGGCCTGGGGATTCATCCATGTTCAGATGTTTAACCTCTTAATGCTTCATCTCTCATTATATTAATTTCATTTAATTTTTTGCACTTCCCCTCCCTGATTGCATGATTTGTACAGTCCCTCTGTTAGTAAATAACACAAAGTATTCATTAAGAACCATGGCAATGTCCTGCAACTTCAAAGAAGCTCAACAGAGTCCAGGGCAAAGCATCCTATGTAAACCACCATCAACACACTGTGTAGCATATACAAGATGCACTGCAGTAATCTGTCAAACCTCCTCTGACAGCAACATCCAAACCTGGGAGCTCCACCATCTAGAAGCACAAGGACAACAAATACATGAGAACACCACCACCTGCATGCTCCCTTCTAAGCTAAACACCTTTCTGTCTTAGAACTCTGTCACTATTCCTTCACTGATTCGATCAAACTCCTGGAGCTCCCTTCCTAAAAATAGCATAGGAGTACCTACATGGTCGAAAATGGTTCAAGGAGACAGCACTCCACCAGCTTGTCAAGAGGAATAGGAATGGGAAACAAGTTCTGGCCTAACCAGTAATACTCAAAGCCCCTGAAAGAATAAAGAGGCCAGAGTATTATCAAAAAAGACACAGGTTTTTAAAGCTTTCTGTCTTGCATTAATCAAGACAATACCAAATATGAAATGAACAATGTTTCTGCAGGAGAAAAAAGTGTTGATTGGTTGGCAAGTGGATTCTGATTAGGCAAGGCATTGTCCTGGGGAATGACCCAGAGCGGCTCTTGCATAATTTGTTTAGTTGAAAAGGTACAATGTGTGGACAGGCTCTGTCTGTAAATAACAGGGTCCAGTAAATTAAGATATGTAGCTCCTGCAAGTCCAGCTGATAACGTACATTGGTGGTCGATGTGATTCATAGAACATAGAACACTACAGCACAAACAGGCCCTTCGGCCCACAAGTTGCGCCGATCATATCCTAGACCTACCAGGCCTATCTATAACTCTCAATCCCATTAAATCCCATGTACTCATCTAGAAGTCTCCTAGAAGACCCCAGCGAGTTCGCCTCTACCACCACCAACAGCAGCCAATACCACTTGCTCACCACCCTCTGAGTGAAAAACTTACCCCTGACATCTCCTCTGTACCTGCTCCCCAGCACCTTAAACCTGTGTCCTCTCGTAGCGACCATTTTAGCCCTGGGAAATAGCCTCCGAGAATCCACCCTATCTATTCCTCTCAACATTTTATAAACCTCTATCAGGTCGCCTCTCAACCTTCATCTCTCCAGGGAGAAGAGACCTAGCTCCCTCAACCTATCTTCATAAGGCATGCCTCCCAATCCAGGCAACATCCTTGTAAATCTCCTCTGCACTCTCTCAACAGCTTCCACATCCTTCTTGTAGTAAGGCGACCAGAACTGCGCACAGTACTCCAAGTGGGGTCTGACAAGGGTCTTATAAAGTTGCAGCATTACCTCCCGACTCCTAAGCTCAATCCCTCAATTAATGAAGGCTAGCACATCATATGCCTTCTTGGCCACATCCTCCACCTGCGAGGCCGACTTAAGGGTCCTGTGGACCTGGACCGCAAGGTCCTTCTGCTCCTCAACACTGCTAAGAGTCCTACCCTTGATATTGTACTCCTTTATCCCATTGGACCTGCCAAAATGGACCACTACACATTTATTGATAAATTCTTATCAATTTCACGCAAATTTATAATGCAAATGCTGTCCAATTGCAAATCATATCAAATGTTGGGTATTATGTTTCGAGTTTTGCAAGATATCAATAGAGGGATATGGTCTCCAGAAGCGTAGGGGCTTTTAGTTAAGTCAGGCAGCATGGTTGGTGCAGGCTTGGAGGGCCAAAGGGCCTGTTCCTGTGCTGCAATTTTCTTTGTTCTTTATTGGCTTGGTTGGGTATGGTTAGTACCTTACCTGTAGCAAACAGCTGAAGGATCATGCTGTTTGATAAGAAGTGTGTGACAGGCAAATCATCTTCTTGGCTTGTCAGTAACACACTGTCAGTGGCAAACACTCCTTCTGTTGCTACTGCATTGGCTTGGTTCACGTTTTGCTCAAATTGAGATACCTTTCCCTTCTAGAGTAATCTGAGATTGCCTGGGCACTTTTCAAGACCCAAGTGCAACCTTAAGCCCATTCATGAGTTTGCACAATATGCAGTGAGAAATCCTCTGATAAGCGTAGCCATCATTTAGCAGACTTTAATGCACTCTTTTTCAGCACAAAGCATGCAAATAGCTCAGACACAACCAGGTTGCCAAAAATTCCAATCTTATAGCACATGGAACTGCAGAAATCCCAGTACGAATATTGACCAGTGAAGGTGGGCTTGCTGCAGAGAGTAACCCTTGCAGGTTTCTCAACTAGCACATCGTGTGCACGCAAACACATGCACACACACGAACACACATACATTACTCTTACAGGCCTTAATAAAAATCATATAATTTCTACAGTGCCGAAGGCGGCTATTCGGTCCATCAAGTATGCACCGACTCTCTGACAGAACATCTTACCAAGGAATCCCTATAACCCCATGTATTTACCCCACTGATCCCAATTTAAATATCTTGGGACACTAAGGGACAACTTGGGACAATTTAGTATAGCCAATCCACCTGACCTGCACATTTTTGGCTGTGGGAGGAAACCAGAGCATCCAGAGGAACCCACCCAGACATGGAGAACATGCAACCTTCACACAGTCACCCAAGGCTGGAATCAAACCCTGGTGCTGAGAGGCAAAAGACCAATTCTATAGCACATAGCTAACTACTTTATCACCCAAGTTCTTTCTTTGTTATCTTACTCTTTATCCATTTCCAAAAACATCTTTGGATTTTCCATTATTTTTACTCATCAATATTTTTTCAATACGCCATCTCTTTGCTTTCTTAATTTTCTTTCTAATTTTACTCCTACACTTTTCATATTCCTGTAGGTTCCCTGCAGTATTAAGTATATAAGCCAAGCAGCATGCCTTAATGACCATTGTCCGGTGGCTCTGACATCTGTCATTCTGAAGTGCTTCAAAAGCTAGTCATGGCACAAATCAATTTCAGCCTCCCTGACTGCCTGGATCCACTACAGTTTGCCTACTGCCGCAATAGGTCTATCTTCCTGGCCCTGCACTCAATCCTGGAACACCGAGGTAACAAAGCCACCTATTAATCACTAACGCTCAGCCTTCAACACCATTATTCCTATGAAACTCATCTTCAAACTCCATGACTTGGGCCTCGGCTCCTCCCTCTGCGGCTGGATCCTGAACTTCTTAACCCACAGACGACGGTCAGTAAGGACACTTACTGACATTGTTCCTTTGGAGCACATCAGAGAGGGAGAGACTGGTGACTAAGTTACTGTGTTTCTTTTTTTAAGGCTTTTTTTAAATTTTAAATCGGACACAGGAAGTGGTCATAGGGAAGTAGTTTTTTTTTCCCTCTGGACCCCCATAAATTGGAAAGGTGAAGAAACCCGATACTCTACACAGGTAGAGTATCCCACCCCTCCCTCCTCCTCTAACCTAAAAAAAGAGAGAGAGAGAAGGGCTCTGAGTGAGGGCAGGTACGTTTGTTTTTGTTTTTGTGTGAGCTGTTACGGGCTTTGGCTCAGAGGGCCAAAGCAAAAAGGGTGAGGCAAGGTAAGTTTATAAGTTTTTTTTATATTACGTTTTTCTCTGTATTTCTAAAAAGGGCAAGTATGAGTGTGAGGCCAGTATGTTGTTGCCGATGCAATATGTGGGAGGTCTTGGAGGCTCCTGGTCTCCCAGACATCCATACCTGTGCTCGGTGTGTGGAGCTGCAGTCCCTACGGGACCTGGTAAAGGAACTGGAAATGCAGCATGAGGACACTCGTCTCATTAGAGAGAATGAGGTGATAATTGATGGGAGTTATCGGCAAGTGGTCACACCAGGGCAACGGGAAGAAGGCACGTGGGTAACTATTAGGAAGGGGAAACCTCAGGTGATGGAGAGCACGCCGGTGGATGTCCCCCTTCAAAATAAGTACTCCTGCCTGAGTACCACTGGGGGGACAGCTCATCTGGAGGAGGAAGCAGTGGCCAGCTCTCTGGAGCTGAGCCAGTACTTCAAAAAACTAAGAAAGAGAGCAGCAAGGCAGTACTAATAGGGGACTCCATAGTGAGGGGTTCAGACAGGCGTTTTTGCGGACGCAGACAGGAGTCGCGGATGGTGGTTTGTCTCCCTGGAGCTGGGATCTGGGATGTCTCTGGACGTGTCCCAGACATCCTGAAAGGGGAGGGTGAGGAACCGCAGGTTGTGGTTCATATAGGTACTGCTGACATAGGCAGGAAGAGGGAAGCAGTCATGAAAAGGGATTATAGGGAACTGGGTAGGCAGCTGAGAAAGAGGAATGCGAAGGTAGTAATCTCAGGATTGCTGCCTGCGCCACGGGAAAATGACAGCAGGAATGGAATGAGGTGGAGGGTGAATGCGTGGCTGAGGGACTGGAGCAGGGGGCAGGGATTCCGGTTCCTGGATCATTGGGACCTCTTTAGGGGCAGGTGTGACGTGTACAGTAAAGATGGGTGGCACTTGAATCCCAGGGGGACCAACATCTTGGCGGGAAGACTGGCTAGGGCTACTGGGGGGACTTTAAACTAGAAAGGTTGGGGGGAGGGAACAGAGATGAGGAGACTGAGACCGAGGAGGTTAGCTCCCGGGTAGGGAAGGACTGTAGACAGTATGAGAGGGAGGTTAGATGGGTGGTGGAGAAGAGAAATGTCCAGACCGAGGGGCTGAGGTGTGTCTATTTTAACGCCAGGAGTGTAGTAAATAAGGTAGATGAGCTTAGGGCGTGGATTGCTGCTGGGGAATGTGATGTGGTGGCCATTACGGAGACTTGGATGTCTCAGGGACAGGACTGGGTACTTCAGGTGCCAGGATTCAGGAAGGACAGGGTTGGGGGCAAAAGAGGTGGTGGAGTGGCACTGTTGATCAGGGACAGTGTCATGGCTGCAGAGAAGGAGGATGCCGTGGAGGGACAGCCTACAAAGTCATTATGGGTGGAAGTTAGGAACAGCAAAGGGTCGATAACTTTGCTGGGTGTTTTCTATAGGCCGCCCAATAGTGACAGGGAAGTTGAGGTGCAGATAGGGAAACAGATCCTAGAGAGATGTAGTAATAACAGAGTTGTCGTGATGGGAGACTTCAATTTCCCAAACATCGACTGGAATATCCCAAGGGTAAGGGGTTTGGATGGGGAGGAGTTTGTTAGGTGTGCTCAGGAGGGCTTCCTGACACAGTACGTGAATAAACCTACGAGAGGAGAGGCTGTACTTGACCTGGTGCTGGCTAATGAACCAGGACAGGTGCCGGATCTCTCGGTAGGAGAGCATCTTGGGGATGGAGATCATAATTCTATCTCCTTCACGACAGCATTGGAAAGAGATAGGATCAGGCAGGCTAGGAAGGTGTTTGTCTGGGAGTAAGGGGAAATATGAAGACATCAGGCAGATAATTGGATGAATAAACTGGAAGGAGGCGTTCTTGGGGAAAAATACAGAAGGAAGGTGGCGGATATTCACGGAATGTTTGACTGGAGCTCTGCACGATAACGTTCCAATGAGGCAAGGAGGTTTTGGTAGGGCACGGGAACCGTGGTGCACGAAGGTTGTGGTGAACCGAGTCAGGAAGAATGGAAAAGTGTATAAAAGGTTCAGAGAGCTAGGAGATGGTAAGGATCTAGAGGAGTATAAGGATTGTAGAAAGGAGCTTAAAAAGGAAATTAGGAGAGCCAGAAGGGGTCATGAGAAGGCCTTGGCAGGTAAGATTAAGGAGAATCCCAAGGCCTTCTACAAATATGTAAAAAGTAAAAGGATGAGAAGAGAAGGGATAGGACCTATAAAAGGTGAAGGGGGAAAAGTCTGTGTGGAACCGGAAGAAATGGCAGAGGTGCTTAATGAGTACTTTGCCTCGGTATTCACGGTGGAAAGTGATCTGGGAGGTTGTACTACAGGTTTGCAGCAGTCTGAAAAGATTGAGTATGTGGATGTTAAGGAAGAGTATGTGTTAGAACTTTTAAACTCTATCAAGATAGACAAGTCGCCGTGACCGGATGGGATGTACCCCAGGTTACTGTGGGAGGTGAGGGAAGTGATTGCAGAGCCCCTGGCGACGATCTTTGTGTCGTCGATGGAGGCGGGAGAGGTTCCGGAGGATTGCACATGTGGTTCCTATTTTCAAGAAAGGGAACAGGGATAGCCCGGGAAATTACCGACCGGTGAGTCTGACCTCAGTGGTTGGTAAGTTGATGGAGAGGCTTCTGAGGGACAAGATTTACGAGCATTTGAAGAAGTTTAGAATGATCAGAAATAGTCAACATGGTCTTGTCAAGGGCAGATCGTGCCTTACGAGCCTATTTGAGTTCTTTGAGAATGTGACTGAGCACATTGACGAAGGAAGAGCGGTAGACGTGGTTTACATGGACTTCAGCAAGGCGTTTGATAAGGTCCCCCATGCAAGACTTCTTGAAAAGGTGAGAGGGCATGGGATCCAGGGGGCTTTGGCCTTGTGGATCCAGAACTGGCTTGCCTGCAGAAGGCAGAGAGTGGTTGTGGATGGGTCTTTTTCTGCATGGAGGTCAGTCACCAGTGGAGTGCCCTGGGGATCTTTTCTAGGACCCTTGCTGTTTGTCATTTTCAAAAATGACCTGGATGAAGAAGTGGAAGGATGGGTTAGCAAGTTCGCCGACGATACGAAGGTTGGTGGTGTTGTGGACGGTCTGGAGGGATGTCAGAAGTTGCAGCGGGACATAGATAGGATGCAAGACTGGGCGGAGAAGTGGCAGTTGGACTTCAACGTACATAAATGTGTAGTGATCCATTTTGGCAGGACCAATGGCATGAAGGAATACAATATCAAGGGTAGGAGTCTTAGCTGTGTTGAAGAGCAGAGGGATCTTGGGGTCCAGGTCCATAGGACTCTTAAATCGGCCTCGCAGGTGGAGGATGTGGTCAAGAAGGCATATGGTGTACTGGCCTTCGTTAATCGAGGGATTGAGTTTAGGAGTCAGGAGGTAATGCTGCAACTTTATAGGACTCTTGTCAGACCCCACTTGGAGTACTGTGCGCAGTTCTGGTCGCCTCACTATAGGAAGGATGTGGAAGCTATTGAAAGGGTGCAGAGGAGATTTACAAGGATGTTGCCTGGATTGGGAGGCTTGCCTTATGAAGATAGGTTGAGGGAGCTGGGACTCTTCTCCCTGGAGAGACGAAGGTTGAGAGGCGACCTGATAGAGGTTTATAAGATGTTGAGAGGAATAGATAGGGTGGATTCTCAGAGGCTATTTCCCAGGGCTGAAATGGTCGCTATGAGAGGACACAGATTTAAGGTGCAGGGAAGCAAGTACAGAGGAGATGTTAGGGCAAGTTTTTCACTCAGAGGGTGGTGAGTGAATGGAATCAGCTGCCGTCGGTGGTGGTGGAGGCGAACTCGCTGGGGTCTTTTAAAAGACTTCTGGATGAGTATATGGGATCTAATGGGATTGGGGGTTATAGATAGGTCTATGGCTTAGAAGGTATAGAAGTGATCGGCACAACTAGTGGGCCGAAGGGCCTGTTTGTGCTGTAGTGTTCTATGACACGCAACAATACATCCTCCATGATCATCCTCAATACCATTGCCCCACAAGGCTGTGTTCTCAGCCCCCTACTTTACTCCTTATTCACCTATGACTGTGTGGCCAAATTCCTCTCCAACTTGGTTTTCAAGTTTGCTGACGACACCACCATAGTGGATCGGATCTCAAAGAATGATGAGACAGAGTACAGGAATGAGATACAGAATCTGGTGAACTGGTGCAGCAACAATAATCTCTTCCTCAATGTCAACAAAACGAAGGAGTGGTCATTGACTTCAGGAAGCATAGAGGAGAACATATCCCTGTCTACATTA
This sequence comes from Carcharhinus amblyrhynchos, assembly GCF_965287045.1. NCBI lineage: Eukaryota > Metazoa > Chordata > Chondrichthyes > Carcharhiniformes > Carcharhinidae > Carcharhinus > Carcharhinus amblyrhynchos. The sequence continues at coordinate 30,422,803 of NC_137335.1, read as the reverse complement.
ACGGGGACAAAGTAGAAAGGATCAAGAGGTTCAAATTTTTAAATGACCAGATCACCAATGACCTGCCCTGGTCCCCCCATGCCGAAAATATAGTTAAGAAAGCCCATCAACGCCTCTACTTTTTCAGAAGACTAAGGAAATTTGGCAGCTATGACTCTCACCAACTTTTACAGATGCATCATAGAAAGCATCTTTTCTGGTTGTATCACAGCTTGGTATGGCTCCTGCTCTGCCCAAGTCTGCAAGAAACTACAAAAGGTCGTAAATGTAGCCCAATCCATCACGCAAACCAACTTCCCATCCATTGACTCTGTCTACACTTCCCGCTGTCTCAGCAAAACAGCCAGCATAATTAAGGACCCCACACACCCTGGAAATTCTTTCTTTCGTTTTCTTCCGTCAGGAAAAAGGTGCAAAAGTCTGAGGTCACATACCAACCAATTCAAGAACAGCTTCTTCCCTGCTGCCATCAGACTTTTGAGTAGCCCTAGCTTGCATTAAGTTGATCTTTTGCTACACCCTAGCTGTGACTATAACACTACTTTCTGCACTCTCTCGTCTCCTTCTCTATAAACAGGTATGCTTTGTCTGTATAGTATGCAAGAAACAATACTTGTCACTATATGCTAATAAACGTGACAATAATAAATCAGATCAAAGTATTGAGTTAATTTCTGCCTTTTTAAAATTTATCCTTTCTTTTAAGCTGCTTGACATCCAGCAGGTTTTGGATTTGCTAGTCCAAACCTTTTCTTTAAGGATCATACTTGCTCTGGACTTTCATTAACTCTTTCTTCAATGTGTCCCACTGATATGATTTACCGTTCAAGGTCAAGGCACTGATTCACCTTTGACTAGCCGTTTTCAGTCCATTTGAGCTAAATCACCTCTCAATTTAGTAATATTAGCAATTTGCCAAATTGAGAGCATTTATTCCTCGTCTATTTATGTTCTTTTCCATAACTACCTAAAATTGAGTTGAATTATTATTACTTCCTCTACCTGATTAGATGAATTCTTATTTTCCAAGTAGCTTGTGGCCTCCTTTTTCTTCCCATCAACTTACACTAAACTACTTACCCCAACTGAATTTGCACCACCGTTCTATAAATTTATTGGTATGTTCATTTCTAAGTATTTACTATATCTCCATCCACAAATGTTGAAATGTATTTTGTCTCAATCGTGGAATACCACTTCCCACCTTTTCATAGATGTCCTACAGTGCAGAGGAGGCCATTCAACCCATCGAGTCTGCACGGACTCTCTGACTGAGTGCTTTACTCAGACCCTCGCCCTGCCCTATCCCTGTAACCCTACACATTTATCATGGTTTAATCACCTAACTTCCACATCTTTGGATAATAAGGTACAAGTTAACTGACCAATTGGTTCCTATTTTCAAGAAAGGGAACAGGGATAGCCCGGGAAATTACTGACCAGTGAGTCTAACCTCAGTGGTTGGTAAGTTGATGGAGAGGATTCCAAGGGACAGGATTTATGAGCATTTAGAGAAGTTTAGCATGATCAGAAATAGTCAGCACGGCTTTGTCAAGGGCAGGTCGTGCCTTACAAGCCTAGTTGAGTTCTTTGAAAATGTGACTGAACACATTGATGAAGGAAGAGTGGTGGATGTGGTTTACATGGACTTCAGCAAGGCGTTTGATAAGGTCTCCCATGCAAGACTTCTTGACAAGGTGAGAGGACATGGGATCCAAGGGACTTTGGCCTTGTGGATCCAGAACTGGCTTGCCTGCAGAAGGCAGAGAGTGGTTGTGGATGGGTCTTTTTCTGCTTGGAGGTTGGTCACCAGTGGAGTGCCCCAGGGATCTGTTCTAGGACCCTTGCTGTTTCTCATTTTCATAAATGACCTGGATGAGGAAGTGGAGGGATTGTTTAGTAAGTTCGCCGACGATACGAAGGTTGGTGGTGTTGTGGATAGTTTGGAGGGATGTCAGAAGTTGCAGCGTGACATAGATAGGATGCAAGGCTGGGCGGAGGAGTGGCAGATGGACTTCAATGCGGATAAATGTGTAGTGGTCCTTTTTGGCAGGACCAATGGCATGAAGGAGTACAATATCAAGAATAGGACTCTTAGCAGTGTTGAGGAGCAGAAGGACCTTGCGGTCCGGGTCCATAGGACTCTTAAATCGGCCTCGCAGGTGGAGGATGTGGTCAAGAAGGCATATGGTGTGCTGGCCTTCATTAATTGAGGGATTGAGCTTAGGAGTCAGGAGGTAATGCTGCAACTTTACAAGACCCTTGTCAGACCCCACTTGGAGTACTGTGCACAGTTCTGGTCGCCTTACTACAAGAAGGATGTGGAAGCTGTTGAGAGAGTGCAGAGGAGATTTACAAGGATGTTGTCTGGATTGGGAGGCATGCCTTATGAAGATAGGTTGAGGGAGCTAGGTCTCTTTTCCCTGGAGAGACGACGGTTGAGAGGCGACCTGATAGGGGTTTATAAGATGTTGAGAGGAATAGATAGGGTGGATTCTCAGAGGCTATTTCCCAGGGTTGAAATGGTCGCTACGAGAGGACACAGGTTTAAGGTGCTGGGGAGCAAGTACAGAGGAGATGTTAGGGGTAAGTTTTTCACTCAGAGGGTGGTGAGCGAGTGGAATCGGCTGCCGTCGGTGGTGGTAGAAGCGAACTCGCTGGGGTCTTTTAAAAGGGTTCTGGATGAGTACGCGGGATTTAATGGGATTGGGAATTACAGATAGCTCTATGGCCTGGTAGGTATGGATATGATCGGTGCAACTTGTGGGCCGAAGGGCCTGTTTGTGCTGTAGTGTTCTATATTCTATGTAATCCATCTACCTGCATATCTTTGGACTGTAGCCTGAGTAGCTAGTTTTTTGTTTTGCATCCATTTTGCTAACCAATCTGCAATGTGTCCCTAACTTCACATGCTTTGACCTTAGCCAACGTACTTTGTTTGGCAAAATAATTTTGAAAATCCAAATCTTATATTGCTCTTGTGTTACTTCTTTAAAGAATCCAATCAATTGACTGGATATAGCATTTAATAAAAGTACAAAATACTCTGTTAAATAACAAGCATTATGGATTAAATAAGAACATTTATTAATAACTAGCTAAAAGGATAAGAATAATTGGAACAAATTCTGAAGAAGTGCAACTGATGTTTGGGCAATGATTCATTATGTTACAATGAGTAAGTTTGGAATTCTGGAACTGAGAGATCAAATAGAAAGGAGATTCTATCAAACCCAACTTCTGATTATTAACCACTTGATTTTAAATTAACTAATTGCTGAGTGATCAAAAATAACAATCTTTGTGTTTTAAGTGAAAAATAGAAGGAATATAACAACTGAGATTCAGATTTTTTGGGGTACAAGATCAGATCGGGGTCAATAAAAAGGGGAATATCATTTTTCAATAGATGGCAACCAGAATGACTATGAAGATGCAGCCAACTAAATTATATGGATTGATTATGTAAATTAGATATGTTCTCACCGAAAGCTGAGAAGTGATGTCATTACTGTTTTTAAAACTCTAATCTAGATTATGTTTCACTTAAGTGACTACAGCTGAGTTATTTTTGATGGCTAAACAATTCAAGTTGATCTGAAATCAAACAGCTGGCAGTCAGATGATGATTTTGGCAAAATCTTCTTTCCATTTGATCACCTAAGCGACGACACCAGATATATAGATGGCCTGTCTGAAACGCGTGTCAAATATAAATCAAGAATTAGTGATTTGCCAAATTGGATAAGATTTCTTTCCAAAAGTAATGGTTTAGAAAAGAATATACCAATAATCTAAGACATGAAATATGGTAAGTCTGTGTGCTTGAAAGAAAAAAGTGTTAGGCATTTCTATCACTGGGATTTCCTTACATCATGTTTGTTGTAAACCAATTGAAGGAGACTGATTGCCAGAACAGTACCACAGTTCAGATGGCAAGGAAAATATAAACACATACCTATATCAGTCAGGCCTCTCTAAAATTGCCATTTAATTTAAAAAATGGACATGGCTTTACCATGACTATCTATGAGAAGAATGTATAACCTTCAGACAAACCAGTGGATCCTCATTATCTTTTAAAACAAAATACATTAATGCCCCTTCTTGGAGCTGCACAAAGTTTGTCTGTTTTTCTCAAGAATAATTCTGGCCACCAAGGTATCCAAGGACAACAGTAGCTGTTTGTGATGCCTAGCATGCCTCTGAAGAGAACAGTGACTTCAGGCTGCAGCTTGTGTCTTGTCTACCATCTTACCATTGAACAAATAAGAAGCTTCTATTGGAATATTGGAACTAGGTAAGATGCCCTTTCAGAGACTCGGTGCAGACTTAATGAGCCAAATGGCCTCCTTCTGCTCTGTCTCCTACCACCTCCGCCCTGTGGAAATTCTCATGCTGGAAAGGCACATTACCCTGCAACAGTCAACCAACCTCCCTCTGAAGGAACCCTTCAATAGACTTTTGATTCTGCACTCACACACAACTGTAACTTGTACTTTCTTTCCCTTGTCCCTCGTCCCTCTTTTAGCATATAAGTGCACATGGTGCAGACATTGCAAAACCCCTTTCCCACACTGTGTGTGTAAAATAAACAAACCCTTTAATTTTAACTTATCTTGAATTTGCTGCTGTTCTAATGATTGGAATATTTCAAATGCAAGGGTTGTGAAGCTGTGCTTCATTTATCAAGGGGAAAGCAAAAGGCCTTTTTGTTTACTTACAGGTAGTGAAAGGAAGAATCAAGGTTGTTTAAATTAATCCCCCTGCTGTCCATGATCATTGTTGTTGAGTCGTGTAATTACTAAAATGATAGATGAATTCAATGATATCGATATTTTTTAGTCTAGCAATTTTCATATTTCTATTTGTGAATGGACAAATTTTGTAGATGGATAATTTCAGATGATTTCACAAAACAAACACGGACCTCAAGATTATGCTAATGAAAATGGACTTGGGAGCAGAGGAGGCCATTCAGCCCCTCAAGCCTGCTCTACCATTCAATAAGATTATGACTGGTATACTTGTGATTCGAATTCCATATTCCCATCTATCCCCGATAACCTTTGATTCCTTTACCAAATAAGAATCTGCCTACATCCTTCTGTTCGTATTCCTGATATTACTACTGGATAAGTCAGATCCCAGGTTCAAACATGGCTTGATAGATCCTAACTGTTATTTTTGTTTAGAAATGTGGTGGACAGCTACTGAACGGAGTCACAGGGCTGATGTACTTTTAACAAAACAAATGTATTAAACAAGAAAAGACTAACTGTAACACAACACTTAACTATATATTTACAGATACACACAAATTTAATGAATAAGACTATAAGACATAGGAGCAGAATTAGACCACTCAGCCCATCAAGTCTGCTCCACCATTCAATCATGGCTGATATTCTTCTCATCCCCATTCTCCTGCCTTTTCCCAATAGCTCCTGACCCCCTTATTATAATACGAGTCACAATATCTATCTTAAACTCTAATATTCTCAGTAGTGCATAAGTGCATGTAAACCAATAGGTGCACTGTGGTCAGACACACTACACTCAGAAACAAAGTGACAATGCTACCCAAACAACCTTTATATGAATTTCTCATGAACTCCCTCCACCAAATGCTTGTCACCCTGTGAGCCAACTAGTCTCACTGGAACTCTGTCACACGAGGGTTTCCAGTCGCTGCTCTCTTAGAATCTTCTCCCAAACAATGCTTTCACTTGGATGTTTTCACCAAGGATCCATCTCCAGGGTTATAACCTCTCCTTCCAGTATTCCTCTCCCCTGATTGTGGCGCTCGATGTGCATTCCATTCAAGCTTCAACTTCCACATAATCTCTCAGGTACCTAGCCATGCCAACAGAACACCACTGCTTCACAGGCCCGTAGCAAGGATTCAACCACCTTCACATTCCCTTGGATCTCTGACCTTTTGCAAGCCCACGTTATCGCAGGTTTGCACCTTACAGCCTTGTCTCTTAACTTGAAGCTTCTAGCCCTTATTCTTAACTGTATTCAATCAGCTTTTTTTCAGATTCCTGTACCTTCCTTTTGACTAGGTGGTCTTCTAGGAACTCCTTTCTGACCCTCTTCCTGATTTTGGGATCTGTCTGTTCTTTAGTTTGGGGCCTTTTCTGTATTCCCCCTTCATGCCTGAAGAATTTATGAAAAGCTGCTTAGTATTGGGTTAAATTCTTTTTCAACTGAACTAAATCTGATCTCTGTTCCTGTGGTGCCTCTGTTACTAGACAATAGCCCCATTTTTTGTTCACTGCCTTTGTTTTAGAGTTGTAAAATCTCATTAAAAAACTGAAATTAAAGCTCCAGTTTCCAAAGCACACAACTGCAGAAATACAAATAAAGCTTAAACTTAAAGTCATACTTTATTTCTGAAGCCCACAAATGCAAATATGACCTAAAACTGTATATATTTCCCAACTCTTCAAAAGTATTCAATGACCCCATCTCCACTGCCTTCTGAGGCAGTGAGTTCCAAAGTCTCGAGTCTCAGAAAAACTCATCTGTCCTAAAACTGCAACCTTTAATTTTAAACAAGTGTGCTCTAATTCTGACTCACCCAAAAGAGGAAACATCCTTTTCACATTTCCTTGTCAAGACCATTCAGGATGTTATATACTTCAATAAAGTCACCCCTCACTCTCCTAATCTCTAGTGGAAACAAGCCCAGCCTGTCCAGCCTTTAAGACAACCAGCTCATTCCAGCCATCAATTCAGTAAATTCCTCTGAACCATCTCCAGTGCATTTACGTTCCTCCTTAAACAAGGAGACCAAAACAGCACAGACTATCGAAGATGTGGTCTCACCAATGTACTATATAACTGAAACATAACATACTTAATTTTATGTTCAATTCTCATAATAAAGACTAGCATTCTATTACTTATGCATATTGAATTTTTGTAACCTCGTGCACCACAACATCCAAATTTCTCTGCAACTCTGAATTCTGCAGTTGTTCTCCATTTAAGTAGTACGCTACTTTTCTACTCTTCCTGCCAAAGTGAACAACTTCACATTTTCCCATATTATATTCCCTCTGTCAGATTTCTGAATCCCTCAAATTACTCATATCTAACTGCAACCTCACGTCCTCATACCAAGTGTCATCTGCAAATTTAGCTATCATGTCTTCTCTCCCCTCATCCAAGTCATGATATAAATTATGAAAAGTTGAGGCCCCGACAAAGCAGAAGTCGTCCAGCAGGACCCTAGACTTGTCAGCCAACAGCTCTTTCAGTTTGCTCAGTACTGCATTTCTAGTGATAGTAATTTCACTAATTTCCTCTCTCCCTTCCGCCTCCTGATTTATAGCATTACCGGAATGCTTTTTCCATCTTCTATAGTGAAGACAAGAGCAAGATATTTGTTGATTGCATCTGCCATTTCTTCATTATCCACTATTAACTCCTTATTATTACTATCTCAAGGATCACTCACTTTACACACTCTCTTCCTTTTTAAATACCCACAGAAACTCTTACAACTATCTGTTTTCACATTTCTAGCTAGCTTCCTCTCATACTTTTCTCATTTCTTTCTTCTAATTCATCTTTCAGTCATTCTCTGCCATTGCTTTAATTCTGACCAATCATCTAACCTGCCAATCACCTTTGCTTCAAAATGTGCTATTCAAAAACGGAGGTAGAAAGAAAACAGGGGACTTTAGACCAGTGAGCCTAATGTTGGCACTAGGGAAGTTGCTAGAATCTATTATCAAGGATTTCATAACTCAGCACTTGAAAGGTAGTCGTATAATCAGACAAAGTCAGCATGATTTACAAAAGAGAAATCATGCTTGACGAATCTACTGGAATTCTTTGAGGATGTAACTAGTAGAGTTGACCGAGGAGAACAAGTGGATGTGGTTTATTTAGACTTTCGGAAAGGTTCTATATAACAGACTACTATATAAAGTTAAAGCACATGGGGTGCAGGTCTTGAAATGGATAGAAAGCTGGTTAGCAGATAAGAAGCAAAGAATTGGTATATATGGGTCTTTTTCTCACTGGCAGTCAGTGACGAGTTGAGTTCCTCAGGGATCTGTGCTTGGACCCCAATTGTTCACATTCTATATTAACGATTTGGAAGAGGGAACTGTGTGCATTTCTGGTCAACTGTGTTCAGTTCTGATCACCCTTTTATAGAAAGGATATTATTAAACTAGAAAGAGTGCAGAAAAGATTTACTAGGATGCTACCGGGACTTGATGGTTTGAGTTATAAGGAGAGGCTGTATAGACTGGGACTTTTTTTTCTGGAGTGTAGAAGGCTGAGGGGTGATCTTAAAGAAGTCTATAAAATAATGCAGGCATAGATCAGCTAGACAGTCGATATCTTTTCCCAAAGATAGGGGAGCCTAAAACTAGACTGCATAGGTTTATGGTGAGAGGGGAGAGATACAAAAGAGTCCAGAGAAGCAATTTTTTTCACACAGAGGGTGGCAAGTGTCTGGAACAAGCTGCCAGAGATAGTAGTAGAGGCAGGTACAATTTTATCTTTTAAAAAGCATGAGTAAGATGGGTATAGAGGGATACGGGCCAAATGCAGGCAATTTTGAACTAGCTTCGGAGTTTAAAAAAAGGACGACATGGACAAGTTGGGCCATAGAATCTGTTTCCATGTTGTAAACTTTTATAACTTTATAATGTATTATCTTCAAATTTGCAGATGATACAAAATTGGGTAGGAAGATGAGCTGTGAGAAGGATGCAGAGAAGCTTCAGCGTGATTTGAGCAGGCTGTGTGTGGGCATATGCTTGACAGATGCAACATAATGTGGGAAATGTGAGGTTATCCACTTTGGCAGCGATAATAGGAAGACACAATATTACTTGAATGTGTGTAAATTGAGACAAGTGAATACTCAGCGAGACCTTGATGACCTCGTGCATCAGTTGCAGAAAGTAAGCCCACAGGTACAGCAGGCAGTAAAGAAGTTAACTGATATGTTGGCCTTCATAACAAGAGGATTTAAGTATAGGGATAGAGGTGTTTTGCTGCAATTGTACAGGGTGTTGGTGAAGCCACACATGGAGTATTGTGTGCAGTTTTGGTGTCCTTTTCTGAGGGAGGATGTCCTTGCTATACAGGGAGTACAGCAAAGATTTACCAGGCTGATTACTGGGATGGCAGACTAAATGGACTATTATTTAAATGGTAAAAAATTGCAGCATGTTGCTGTGCAGAGGGACCTGGATGTCCTTGTGCAAGAATCACAAGGAGTTGGTTTACAGGTGCAGCAGGTAATTAAGGAGGCAAATGGAATTTTGTCCTTCACTGCTAGAGGGATGGAATTTAAGAACAGTGAGGTTATGTTGCAGCTGAATAAGGTGCTGATGAAGCCACACCTGGAGTACTATGTACAGTTTTGGTCTCCTCACTTGAGAAAGAATATACTGGCACTAGAGGGGGTGCAGAGGAGATTCACTAGGTTGATTCCGAAGTTGAGAGGGTTGGCTTATGAGAACAGACTGAGTAGACTGGGACTATACGCATTCGAATTCAGAAGAATGAAGGGAGATCTTATAGAAACATATAAAATTATGAAGGGAATAGATGAGACAAAAGCAGGGAAGTTGTTTCCACAAACAGGTGAAACTAGAACTAGGGGACATGGCCTCAAAATAAGGGGGAGCAGATTTAGGACTGAGTTGAGGAGGAACTTCTTCACACAAAGGATTATGAATCTGTGGAATTCCCTGTCCAGTGAAGCAGTTGAGGCTACCTCATTGAAAGTTTTTAAGGCAAGGATAGATAAATTTTTGAACAGTAACAGAATTAAGGTTTATGGTGAACTGGCGGGTAAGTGAAACTGAGTCCACAAAAAGATCAGTAATGATCTTATTGAATAGCGGAGCGGGCTCAAAGGGCCAGATGGCCTACTCCTGCTCCTAGTTCTTATATGAGGAGAAGTTAAGTTGGTTAGGATTATATTCATTGGGGTTTAAAAGAGTGACATGGGATCTCATAGAAACTTATAAAATTCTAACAGAATTAGACAGGGTAGATTCAGAAAGAATGTTTTCAGTTGCGGGGGAGCCCAGAACAAGGGATCATAGTTTGAGGGTAAGAGGTAAACCTTTTAGAAATGAGGTGAGGAGAAATTTCTTCACCCAGAGGGTGGTGAGTGTGTGAAATTCACGACCACAGAATGTAGTTGAGGCCAAAACATTGTCTGATTTCAAAAACAAATTAGATATAGATCTAGAGGCTAAAGGGGTCAAGGGGTATGAGGGGAAGGGGTTGATCAGGATATTGAATTCAATGATTAGCCATGATCAAAATGAATTGTGGAGTAGGCTCAAAAGGGGCCGAATAGCCTATTCCTGCTTCTAGTTTCTATGTATCCAACAGATACCGCAAATTAATCTCTGCACTACTTTAGTGAAGACATTCGTTCAAAATAAAAGGCTTGACATATTAATGGAAAAAAAATCAAATGAATAAATTAAACTTTTACACCTATTATTCCACCATATAATTTAAAACACCATGAAAACAAATCAGCAGAATTTGAACCGAATGAGCAAAGTCTGATGTTTTTCAATATAACCACGATCAATTCAAAAAGGCAAGATCTTCAAAATTTTCATTTAATGAATATATTTACCTGTGCTCCACGATCATTGACCAGCTCAACTGACCACCTCCCTTCATACTGAATCCACACAAAAATACCTCCATCAGCATCACACGTTGCAAGTTTCTGAAATGGTTCATTCCATCGCACGAGTATCACCTAAATACAAATCAGCAAAAGTTAAGTATATAATGAATTAGAACAATGGGGAAGAAAATTAACTATGCTCAGTTGCAAGAACCATAAAAGGATAAAACAAAAATGAAGGGACATGATTGAAGAATTTAAAATTCTGAAATCCCAGCAAGTTAACTTTTAATACAGCACATCTTCATATCTGGAAATCATATTTTGTAAATAGATGCAAAATAACTAAGCATTTCTTAAACGTGTTCAAAAAATGTGCTTGACCAGTTATGCTCTTGGCCCATCTAGGAAGGAGGTATAACTGGATCTGGTTTCCAGAGGAATAAGGTAGGCCATGTAGGGCAGAAACACTTGGTGAGAGAGAGAATATTATTGCAGAAGATTTAGATCAGCAATAGAAATGAATAAGGAACAATCCAAAGTAGAAATTCTAAATCAGAAGATCATTAACTTCAATGGGATGGGAGGGGATCTAATCTACCAGGAAAAACTGTAATGGAACATTGCTCAGTTTAATCTATGGGCTGTCAACTGGTGAAAAAGATGTAGAGGAGTCAATTTGCACAGAGGTCCAAGAATTACAGAAGAGTTATAATGGGGGACTTTAATTATCCAAATATAGACTGGGATAATAAGTAATATAAAGGACAGAGTGTGACTGGAGTGTGTTGAGGAAATTTTCTACAACAGTATGTTTTCAGTCCAAACAAACCTTTGTTGATCACAACCGAAAAAGGCAGCACTGCTAGAAGATCTAGTTCTTGGGAATGAGAAATGTATGAAGTCACAATAGGACAGCACCTAGGGACAATTATCATTGTAAAATACGACTTGAGTTGCCTATTGTAAAGGGTAAGGGACAGTCCAGAGTAAAAACTTGGGGAAAGCCAACTTCAACCAGATAAGAATTAATCTGACCCAGACGAATAGGAATCAAAAGTTGGCAAACAAAACTGTAACTGGACAGAGGAGATAGTTTGGGCACAGTCATGATGAATTCCCATAAATGGGAACAATTTATGGTAAACAAACCCAGAGCTCCCTGGATGACAAAGAGATAAAAACTGAGATGAAGAAGAAAGTGTACATGTGACACAGGACAAGTAGATGATACCACGTAGAACCAAGCTGAATAATGAAGATTATGAGGGGAATTGACAAAGTAAATACGAGAAGTAAAGAGGCTGTGTGAAACAGCTAACTTTTTTTCATTTATGGGATGTGGGTGTCGCTGGTTAGGGCAGCATTTATTGCCCATCCTTAAATATAAAAGTGCATCTATTACAAGACTATGCTCCTTCATTTTTGGAAATCTGATTGTTCAATTTTCAACTTACTGGAAATTTTGCAGTTTGAAATGAGACAAAACAAACCACTTAAAAATGCAAAGCCACCTTCTAAACTGAAGTTGATAAACAAACAAACTTTCAGGGACCCATCAAAACTCAGCACTAAGGAAGACTCGTTAAATGCAAAATGCTGGATATTGAAACAATCACTGCCACAGATAGGCCTATCCAAAAAAACCTAACAAAATACACAATGGATGAAGTGTAATAGGTCAGGTTACAGCCACTACAAAAAAGACTACGAGAATTGCAGGGATTGTGCCAGAGGACTGGAGAGTGGTGAATTTTGTTCCTCTCTTCAAGAAAGGAAATAGGAATGACCTGGTAATTATAGGCCAGTTAGTCTCACTTCGGTGGTTGGTAAGTTAATGGAAAGGGTCCTGAGAGATACGATTTATGGCCATTTGGAAAGGTGCAGCTTAATCCGGGATAGTCAGCACAGTTTCGTGAAGGGTAAGTCCTGCCTCTCAAATTTGACTGAATTCTTTGAGGAGGTAATTATGTGTGTAGACGAAGGTAGAGCAGTTGGTGTCATATACATGGATTTTAGTAAGACACTTGATAAGGTTCCCCATGGTGGGCTCATGAAGAAAGTAAGGAGGTGTGGGATAGAAGGAAATTTGGCCGATTCGATAAGTAACTGGCTGTCTCATAAGTCATGACGTGGGTATGCCGGCGTTGGACTGGCGAAAACACAGTAAAAAGTCTGACAACACCAGGTTTTAGTCCAACTTATTTATTTGATAATATACTCGCAAGCTTTCGGGGTTAGCCCCTTCGTCAGGTGAATGGAGAGTTCTGGCCTCAGACAGAGCATATAAAGCACAGACAGTTTAGAGATTACTGATTAGAATGCGAATCCTTACACCTAACCTGCTGTTCAAGACCTGAAGTGGCTGATAATGTGAGTGGAAGGAGCACTGATCACAGTTTAAAGAGATGTGTATTGTCTCCAGACAGTACAGTAAGTGAGGTTTTGCAAACCCAGGCAAGTCACATGTGTGCGGTCATGAGGACGGTCTCAACAGGGATCTTGGGTTCATGTCGCACTATCTGTAACCCCCGTGACTTGCCTGGGTTTGCAAAACCTCACTTACTGTACTGTCTGGAGACAATACACATCTCTTTAAACCGTGATCAGTGCTCCTTCCACTCACATTATCAGCCACTTCAGGTCTTGAACAGCAGGTTAGGTGTAAGGATTCGCATTCTAATCAGTAATCTCTAAACTGTCTGTGCTTTATATGCTCTGTCTGAGGCCAGAACTCTCCATTCACCTGACGAAGGGGCTAACCCCGAAAGCTTGCGAGTATATTATCAAATAAATAGGTTGGACTAAAACCTGGTGTTGTCAGACTTTTTACTGTCTCATATAAGACAGAGGGTGGTGGTGGAGGGAAAATTTTCAGACTGGAGACCAAATTTCCTTCTATCCCAGTATACCAGAGGGATCAGTGCTGGGTCCTCTGCTATTTGTGATTTTTATCAATGACTTGGAAGAGGGGGCTAAAGGGTGAGTTAGTAAATTTGCTGATGACACCAAGATTGGTGGAGTAGTGGATGAGACGGAGGGCTCTTGTAGGCTGCAAATAGACATTAATAGGATGCAGAGCTGGGCAGAAAAGTGGCAGATGGAGTTTAACCCTAGTAAGTGCGAGGTGATTCATTTTGATAGGACAAACTTGAATGCGGATTACAGGGTCAATGGCAGGGTTCTGAGGAATGTGGAAGAACAGAGAGATCTTGGGGCTCATAACCACAGATCTCTGAAGGTTGCCACTCAAGTGGAGAAGGCTTAGTGTGTTAGCGTTTATTAACGGGGTTTGAGTTTAAGAGCCGTGGGGTTATGCTGAAACTATACTGAACCTTGGTGAGATCACATTTGGAATATTGTGTTCAGTTCTGGTCACCTCACTATAAGAAGGATGCAGAAACATTGGAGAAAGTGCAGAGGAGATTTACCAGGATGCTGCCTGGTTTGGAGGGTAGGTCTTATGAGGAAAGGTTGAGGGAGCTGGGGCTTTTCCCTTTAGAACAGAGGAGGATGAGAGGTGACTTAATAGAGGTTTATAAAATGACGAGGGAGATAGCTAGAGTGGACGTGCAGAGACTATTTCCTTGGGTGGATGTAGCTGTTACTAGGGGCATAACTATAAGGTTCATGGTGAGAGATATAGGAGGGATGTCCGAAGTAGATTCTTTACTCAGAAAGTGGTTGGGGTGTGGAATGCACTGCCTGCTGTGATAGTGGAGTTGGACACTTTAGGAACTTTCAAGTGGCTACTGGATAGGCACATGGAGCACACCAGGATGATAGGGAGTGGGACAGCTTGATCTTGCGTTTGGACATAGTTTGGCACAACATCGAGGGCCGAAGGCACACTGTGCTGTACTGTTCTATGTTCTATTAAAGACTTTGGTAAAAGAGGCAGCTTGAAGGCTCTCTCCCTCCCGCTCTCTCTTTTCGAAGAAGTGTATTCCTTCATCCAAAAACAACCTTACCAGCTAATTAAAATCTTGTAATATTATCTTGTCTTCTGAAACTCATCACATTGATAAAACCAAGCTAGTTGCAAGGTTTAAAAATCTATGCCTCCAGGTCAAAGGAAACTTAAACTATATTTTATTAATGTTAATTGGAGTCTAACTTCTCTTATTTATGATCTGTGTGTGTGTCATATTCTTATAATTTTCTCACAGGTTTAGTGGATCACAAATTTGCTCTAACTCAAGAAACCCTACTTTGATCAGCTCCTTATTGCTCATTATATAAATACATTTTGATTTGGAAAATATACATGCTCATGAAAAAGAAACTTAAACTTTTTTGAGAGCAACCAAGGAGGGTGAATCAAGGGGAGCCAGTTCACTCTTTTTCAACTGGTCATTACAAATCCAAAAGTCTATTATAAGCACGTAAATAGTTTGGTAAGAGGAGTGAAGCCAATTGGGGACCAAAAAGGGGAATTACACAGGGAGGCTGACATATGAATATTTCACATCTGCACTCTTTCTAGTTTAGTAATATCCTTAAATTGAATTCTACAAAAACAACCTAAAACTATTGAGAGCACACCAGTTAAGGGTTATTCTCCAATCATGATTTTCCAATTAGAACTAGAAAATTACCATTTTGATTTCATTTGATTTATTGGGATGCAGTGAAAAGCATTGTTTCTTGTGCTGTACAGACAAAACATACCATTCATAGAGTACGTAGGCAAAAAGAAAGGAAAGGGTGGAGAATGTAGTGTTGTAGTCATTGCTAGGGTATGGAGAAAGATCAACGGAATACAAGGTGGCAGTGGTTAGCACTGCTGCCTCACCACTCCAAGGGCCTGGGTTTGATTCCAGCTTGGGTCACTGTTTGTGTGGAGCTTGCACATTCTTCCCATGTCTGTGTGGTCTCCTCTGGGTGCTCCGGTTTCCTCCCACAGTCCAAAGATGTGCGGCTTAGGTGCATTGGCTATGCTAAATTGCCCCTCAGTCTCTCAGGATGTGTAGGTAAGAGGGATTAGAGAGGTAAATATGTGTGCATTGGTGGGATTGTTGTCAGTGTAGAACCAATGGGCTGAATGGCGTCCTTCTGCATTGTATGGTTATGATTCTATGATTCATTCAAAAGTCTGATGGCAACAAGGAAGAAGCTGTTCTTGACTCAACTGGTCCATGACCTCAGACTTTTGGGTGGAGAGAGCGAGAGGCAGGGAGGTGAAGAGAGCAAGAGGTAGGGGGCAGAGAGAGCGAGAGGCGGGGAGGGCGGACAAAAGGGGAAACATGGGGACGGAGAGAAAGGGAGACGTGGGGGATGATATGTATATGACAAACTTGTTAGTCTCGTAGAGATAAGAAGGTTGCTGGGATGTCAGACTTTAGAGCAAGATAAAATGATCAGATTTATTCAAGTAGAGAAGCAAGCATAAATAGTAGCCAAAGATGTGAAAATGCATTCACAGCCTATTCAAAGGAATTTCAATGACAGATTGTAGGTATGTTTAAACATATTATCAGTGAGGCTGAGGTCTTTTCATGTGTAAAAGATGGAAGTGGCAAAGATATTCAAATCTTGAGAAATGCCAGAACCAATCAGTCCTTAAATGTCTGGAATAGGGATATTTATGGTCTGGAGGGGATTCTGCAATAATTTTAATAAAGGGAATTCACAGAAAAACAAAGAATTCCAGAGTCAGGCAAATTTGAAAAGAAGCTTGAAGTTTGGTGAAGCAATTGTAAAAGTAGTGGAGTAATTGCCTCTTTCAGGGGTTCAATTTATTCGAGGAAATTATATCGCTGAGTCACACATGTTGGCAATACCTAGTGTAGTTGAACCACCTTTGGAAAAGCAATCCACAGAAGTGTTGCAGTTGGAACATCCATGTTTGTTTCCTAACTGTGCGTTAACAAGATTGCAGATGCACAACTTGAGGCAGGAGGAGGGGGGGTCTAGAAGACAGGGCACATAAACTGAATTGCAATTAGCCTACACTATCTTTGATAAGGTTGTTCAGAAGAGAGACTGTATGAGAATGAAGCTGAAGTGTTCGGCTCAAGTAAATTATACAGATACAGCTTAGAAATCCAAAGATAAAGCAAATATATGAAACAGACTCAGAAACAGAGGCAAAGTGTCTACATGGTCTGTGTCCCTCTATTCCCTGCCTATTATGCTCGAACAAGACTTGTTCACCACACAGGACCTTCAACCGATGCTATTCACTAAATACATTGATGACATTTTCTTCCTTTGGACTCATGATGAACAATCACTGAAACAACTATATGATGATATCAACAAGTTCCATCCCACCATCAGATTCACCATGGACTATTCTCCGGAATTGGTTGCATTCTTCGACACACGCATCTCCATTAAGGACGGTCACCTCAGCATCTCACTGTACCACAAGCCCACGGATAACCTCACAATGTTCCACTTCTCCAGCTTCCATCCTAAACACATTAAAGAAGCCATCCCCTACGGACAAGCCCTCTGTATACACAGGATCTGCTCAGACGAGGAGGATCGCAACAGACACCTCCAGATGCTGAAAGATACCCTCATAAGAGCAGGATATGGCGCTCGATTCACTGATCGACAGTTCCGACGTGCCACAGCGAAAAACCGCACCAAACTCCTCAGAAGGCAAACACGGGACACGGTGGACAGAGTACCCTTCGTTGTCCAGTACTTCCCCGGTGCGGAGAAGCTACGACATCTTCTCCAGAGTCTTCAACATATCATTGATGAAGACGAGCATCTCGCCAAGGCCGTCCCCACACCCCCATTTCTTGCCTTCAAACAACCACACAACCTCAAACAGACCATTGTCCGCAGCAAACTATCCAGCCTTCAGGAGAACAGTGACCATGAAACCACACAACCCTGCCACAGCAATCTCTGCAAGACATGCCGGATCATCAACACGGATGACATCATATCACGTGAGAACACCATCCACCAGGTACACGGTACATATTCTTGCAACTCGGTCAATGTTGTCTACCTGATACGCTGCAGGAAAGGATGTCCCGAGGCATGGTACATTGGGGAGACCATGCAGAAGCTACGACAACAGATGATTGAACACCGCTCGACAATCACGAGGCAAGACTGTTCTCTTTCTACTGGCGAACACTTTAGCGCTCACAGGCATTCGGCCTCTGATCTTCGGGTAAATGTTCTCCAAGGCTGCCTTCATGACATATGACAGCACAGAGTCGCTGAGCAGAAACTGATAGCCAAGTTCCACACACGAGGAAGCCTCAACCGGGATCTTGGATTCATGTAATTCTATTTGTAACCCCTGTGACTTGCCTGGGCTTGCAACATCTCACTTACTGTCCTGTCTGGAGACAGTAAACATCTCTTTAACCTATGCTTAATGCTACCTCCACTCACATTGTCTGCACCTTTAAGACTTGATTAGCTGTAAAGACTCGCATTCTAATCAGTATTCTGTAAACTGAGTGTGTGCCTTTATATGCTCTGTTTGTGATCAGAGCTCCCCACTCACCTGACGAAGGGGCAAAGCCCCGAAAGCTACTGGCGTTTGCTACCAAATAAACCTGTTGGACTTTAACCTAGTGTTGTGAGACTTCTGTGTTTACCCCAGTTCAACGCCAACATCTCCACATTATTCATGTATCTGTCAAGATGTTTCTTAAACATTGCTATTGTATTTGCTTCCACCACTTCCTCTGGGAGCACATTTCAGGCACTTACCATCCTCAGTGTAAAAAAACTTGCCCCTCACATCTCCTTTAACCTTTCCCCTTTTTACCTTAAACATACATTCCCTAGTAATTGACATTTCTACCCTGGAAAAAAGACTAACTATCCATTCTATTCACGTCTCATAATTTTGTAAACTTCCATCAGGTCACCACTCAGTCTCCGATGTTCAAGTGAAAATAAACCAAGTTTGTCCAATCTCTCCTCATAGCTAATACCCTCCAAACCAGGCAACATTCTGGTAAATATTTTCTGTACCCTCCCTAAAGTTTCTACAATCTTTTGGCAATGTGGCAACCAGAACTCATGCCTCACTATTCTAAATGAGGCCTTAATTTCTACATAGCGGCAATATGACTTGCCAATTTTTATACTCTATGCCTCAACCGATGAAGGTAAGCATGCCATATACCTTCCTGACTTCTTATCCACTTGTGTTGCCACATTCAGGGAACTGTGTACCTATATGCCTAGATCCCTCGGTATGTTAATGTTTCTAAGGGTTCTGCCATTTACTGTATACTTCCCTCTTGCATTATATTGTCTGGAATATTATCTTAAGGATATCGTATTAATGAGGAAGCAGCAATGACTTCATATTCAGGGGATGAGAAGTGAACCGAAATGTATCAGGTAGTAATACCATTTAGATACAGGGAAGATATTCTGTGAGTAGCTCATGATGTATAAAGAAGTAGTCAGGTTCTGTCAAATATATCACATCACTGGGCAGCACAGCAGCCAGTGGTTAGCACTGCTGCTTCACAGCTCCAGGGACCTGGGTTCAATTCCTGGCTTGGGTCACCGTGTGGAGTTTGCACATTCTCCTCATGTCTACATGGATTTCCTCCAGGTGCTCCGGTTTCCTCCTACAGTCCAAAGATGCGCAGGTTAGGTTGATTGGACATGTTAAAAATTGCCTTTAGTGTCCTGAGATGCGTAGGTTAGAGGAATTAGTGGGTACAGATGGAGGGATATGGGGGTAGGGCCTGTGTGGGATTGTGGTCGGTGCAGAATAAATGGGCCGAATGGCCTCTTTCTGTACTGTAGGGTTTCTATGACTCTGTGAGTGATAGGCAAACCTCGTGCAGTAATAAAACTTGCAACTTTAATTCCTATTCGGGCATTTGAGGAATCTTCTACCAGAATCATTTTTGATTGTGTGGGGCCTCTCACTCAGACAAAAAGTGGAAATCAGTACTTGCTGATGGTCATGGATGTATTTACTAGATTCCCAAAAGCTCCCATTGAGAAATATTACATCAAAAACGACTGTCGAGGAAATCACCAAATCTTTTACCAGATATGGTTTATCAAAAAAAATACAGTTGGATCAAGGTTTAGATTTCACGTCACAATTGTTTAGGGAAGACATGAACAGCCGAGGATAAAGCAGTTTAAAACTGTCAGCTTATCGTCCAGAATCACAAGGGGGAGTAGAGAGATGGCATCAGACTCTAAAGACAATGATGACAGCATATACTCAGGATTGCTAAGATTGAGATAGAGGAATTCCATTCTTATCATTCCTATTAGAGTTGCATGTAATAATTCAACAAAATTTAGTCTTTTTGAATAGGTACATGGACAAGAAGTGAAAGGACCACTCAAACTAATTCAAGAGAAGCCAGTGAGTAAGAATTCAGAAACCACACTTTTGGATTATGTATTAAAGTTCAGGAAAAGATTAAATAGAGCATGTGAATGAGGGAGAGCGCATTTAACAATTTCACAGCAGAAACAGATAGGAAAGTAAAGCTTTGTACTGAGGAGAAAATGTTGGTTTGGTTGCCATTATCAGGAGAAGTGCTTCAAAAGGTTAGTCATGGCATGAATCAATTCCAGTCTCCTGGATTGCCTGAATCCACAACAATTCGCCTACCACCACTACAGTTCCACAGCAGATACCATCTCGCTGATCCTGCACTCAAGCCTGAGATACCTAGTTAACAAAGACCCCAATGTCAGTCTTCTACTTATTAACTACAGCTCAGCCTTCAATGCCATTATTCCAATGAAACTCATCTTCAAACTCCGTGGCCTGGGCCTCGGCTCCTCCCTCTGCAACTGGATCCTGAACTTCAAAACCACACACCACAATCAGTAAGGATAGGCAACAACTCTTCCTCCATGATCATCCTCAACAAGGGTGCCCCTCAAGGCTGTGTGCTGAGCCCCCTGCTGTACTTCTCATACACCTAGGACCGTGTGGCCACATTCCCCTCCGCCCTATTTTCAAGTTTGTTGATGACACCATTGTAGTGGGTCGGATCTCAAACAATGACGAGGCAGAGTACAGAAATGAGACAGAGGACCTGGTGAACTGTTGCAACGACAATAATCTCTCCCTCAATGTCAACAAAATGAAGGAGATAGACATCGACTTCAGGGAGAGTAGTGGAAAACATGCCCCTATTCCACATCAATGGGGACAAAGTGAAAATGTTTAAGAGCTTCATGTTTCCAGGTGTCCAGATTACCACCAATCTGTCTTAGTCCCCTCATGCCAACACTACAGTTAAGAAAGCCGACCAACACCTCCATTTTCTCAGAAGACTAAGGAAATTTGGCATGTCAGCTACAACTCTCACCAACTTTTACAGATGCACTACAGAACGCACTCTTTCTGGTTGTATCACAGCTTGGTGTCACTCCTGCTCTGCACAAGACTGCAAGAAACCACAAAGGATCATGAGTCTCCTGTGCTTCATTCATGACCTATCCTTACCGATTGCAGTCTGTCTGTTAGGAAGTTCAGAATCCAGTCCCAGAGGGAGAAGTCAAGCCCCAAGCTACAGAGTTTAGAGATAAGTTTCGTAGGAATAATGGGGTTGAAGGCTGAGCTGTAGTCAATAAATACAAGTGTGAATTGGTGTCTTTGTTATCTAGGAGTTCCAGGGTTGAGTGCTGAGCCAGGCAGTTGGCGTCTGCTGTGGAGGCAAGCCAATCTCCCATTCACTGGCTCCGTCTACACTTCCCACTGCTTCAGAAAAGGACCCCACACACGGCAGACATACGCTCCCTTCCACCTTCTTCCATCAGGAAAAAGTTACAAAAGTCTGAGGTCACATACCAACCAACTCAAGAACAGCTTCTTCCCTGCTGCCATCAGACTTTTGAATGGATCTATCTCACATTAAGTTGATCCTTCTCTACATTCTTGCTATGACTGTAACACTACATTCTGCATTTTCTCCTTTTCTTCTCTATTTACAGATTGCTTTGGCTCTATAGCATGCAGGAAACAATATTTTTCACTGTATACTAATACATGAGACAATAATAAATCAAAAAGCCAGGTTTGGTGGGCCTGAACTTCTGATAGAAGAAAAACCCAGGGCATGCGTCACAAAAATACGCTTGATATGGAGGATAATCAAAAACAAGTAATAGTGGTGAAGCAGATTCCGAAATTCTGAAAGCGACTTTCCTTAAATTTGATTGGATAATGAATCATAGAATCCTACAGTGCAGAAAGAGGCCCTTCGGCCCATCGAGTCTGCACCGTACACAATCCCACCCAGGCCCTAACCCCCATATCCCTACATATTATACCCACTAATCCCTCTAACCTACATATCCCTGGATATTAAGGGGCAATTTCTTAGCATGGCCAATCAACCTAACCCACACATTTTTGGACTGTGGGAGGAAACCGGAGTACCTGGAGGAAACCCAAGCAGACACAAGAAGAATGTGCAAACTCCACACAGACAGTGATCCAAGCCGGGAATTGAACCCACGGCCCTGGAGCTGTGAAGCAGCAGTGCTAACCACTGTGCTACTGTGCCACCCTGAACACCTCATGAAGAGGTGTTTAAATATTTGAATTAAATTCTGAGTTACCTTTGAGAAAAAAATTGAAAGGAGTTGAGAGAGTTCTTGTAGTTACATAGAACTTTGGGGCATAGACAAGGTAGATTGCCAACATCTTTTCCCAAAGGTAGGGGAGTCTAAAACTAGAAGACATAGGTTTAACTTGAATAGACGACATACAAAAGGGTCCAGAGGGACTAATTTTTCACTTAGAGGGTTGGAACGAGTTGCCAGAGACAGTAATAGAGGTGGGTACAATTTTGTCTTTTCAAAAGCATTTAGACAGTTTAGATGGGTATAAAGGGATATGGGCCAAATGCAGGCAATTGGGACTAGCTTAGTGGTAAAAACTGGGCAGTATGGACAGGTTGGGCTGAAGGGCCTGTTCTCATGCTTTAAGTCTCTATGACTCTAACTAATGATGGGGATAAATTGGGAAAAACTAATGTTGCCATATATGACAAAGCTGTGGGAAATCCTGTTCCAATTAAGCAACATCCTTTAAGATGGAATCCAGTAAAATTGTCCTAAATGCAAAATGACATTGAATTCATGCTCAAAAATGACATTCTTGAATTGAGTTGCAGTAACTAGTGTTAATGCTTCTAAGCGTTCTGCCATTCATTCACTTTCCTCCTGCTTTAGATTTTGATGGTACTGAAGTTAGATGGACTGTGTGTGGATTATCGAAAGATGAATACATGGTGACCTATTCATACCCTATTCCATGTTTGGAAGGCTGCATTGCAAAAGCAGGACAATTAAAGTTAATTACAAAGATTGAATTGCTAAAAGGATATTTTGCAAATACCTGAATCAGAAAGCAATTGTGATAAAAGCAAATTACAGCGGATGCTGGAATCTGAAACAAAAAGAGGAAACACTGGAAAATCTTTGACAAAGAGTCATTGAGACTCGAAACATCAGCTCTTTTCTCTCCTTACAGATGTTGCCAGACCTGCTGAGATTTTCCAGCATTTTGTCTTTCAGCATTTGCGACACCGAATGGGCTTCACAGTTCTGTTAGCCAGGGTCTGAAAAGGGGCAGCTAAAGTCTGCAAACTCGGCTGGAACTGCAATAACCTGAAACTGGCTTGAAATGGTTAAGTTTATTTAGTTACAAAGGAAATGTTGTGAGGCATAAGCCCTTATTTAGCCAGAGGGCGATGAAATAATCCTACCTAAGACTTTAGACTGGAGCCAATGAGGGAAAAATACAAAATAAACGAGGAAGTTTGAACCAACAATGAATTGGTAGTATATCTTGGAAGAGATAAAGAATAGGATAAAAAATGTAGATTCAGAACCAGAGCAGCAAAACTCCGGAGACTAACCGCGTAGAAGAGGAAAAATCTACGTCGGAAAATGTGAAGATGGCATCCAGAAGGAAGACGAACGCCTAGCCAGTGTAGCTCTTTTCTTCAGGTTTTCTTTAATTTTCTGAGATTATCCAGGAATTGCCATGGAAACCAGTGGAAATACATTTTAGACTGCATAGTTTTGATACAAACTGCATGCTTATGTTCTAACCAGAGTATTTATATGTAGACTGCCTAACAAGATAATAAAGTGAATTACTAATAGAAATAGTACTGCATCCTCTTCTCTTTGCACCAAGCCGATAATTGTTGCCAGTAAGATACAGACAACAGTTCAAAATCACCAACAACTTTCCAGAGACTAATAAATAAGATTACAGGACTGAGCCACTGAGTTGTGTAGATTGATGATTTGGTGGTATTCAGTCAAAATTGGGAGGAGTGCTCACAGCATCTGCAGGAACTGTTCAATCGCCTACAAGAAGCTAATTTGGTGGTGAACTTAGTTAAAAGTGAATTTGCAAAAGCACAAATCTATTAAGCTGATCTTTCTCTACACCCTGTTACTGTAACACTATAATTGGCACTGTCTCCTTTCCTTCTCTTCTGTGTACTCTATGAATGGTAGGTTTTGTCTGTGTAGCGTGCAAGAAACAATACTGTGAACACTTCTTAGAACCACAGAACCCTACAGTGCAGAAGGTGGCCCTTCGGCCCACTGAGTCTGCATTGAACACAATCCCACCCAGGCCCTATCCCCATATATTATACCCACTAATCTCTCTAACCTACACATCCCTGGACACTAAGGGGCAATTTCTTAGCATGGCCAATCAACCTAACCTGCACATCTGTATCCCAATACATGTGACAATAATAAATCAAATCAAATATTTGGGCCACGCTGTTAGGCATGATCATATGGACCTACAAGATGCAAAAATAAGGGCAATTACCAAACTCCTGGTGCCAACATAAAGGCAAATACTGCAATTTTTGGGCATGAATGGATACCACTGCAAATCTGTACCAAATTTTAGCAACGTGGTTGCTCCATTCATCGAACTCTTAAAGAGAGCAAGAGGTTCAATTGGACATTTGAACTCCAAAATACATTCAGAAATTTCAAACTGTGTTAACAGTTTGCAACACTGAATTATGCCAGAAGTTTAAATTGACTTCTGATGCAAGTGATATTGGTATTCATGATGTATTATTGCAAGAAGACAACACAGGCATTGAAAAGACCATGGGATATTTTTCAAGGAAGCTAAATGTTCATCAACAGAAATACTCTGCCATTACGAATGAAATACTGATTTTGGTATTGGCAATGCAACATATTGGAATTTACAATGCTGACATTTCATAATAAAGCATTCTTTACACTGACCACAATCCATTACAATTTTTGGAAAAATTTCAAGAGCAGAATGCCACTTGCTGCGATCACAACAACCATTTAGCTTAAAAAGTATACATGTGGCTAAATTAGGAAACATAATTATGGAAGAATTATCAAGATTTAAGATGTAAAAAAGATTGCACTTTTAAATCAGTGGAAAAAGAACTGACACGGACTCTTTTTTACTGAAGCTTTGGATATATTGTCCACTTAATGTTAATAGGGTCAGTTTAGCTCAATGGTTGGATGACTGGTTCATGATGCAGAGTGATGCCAAGAGTGTGGGTTCAATTCCTGTACTGTTTGAGGTCATTCATGAAGGTGCCACGTTCTCAACCGTCTCTCGCCTGAGGTGTGGTGACCCTCAGGTTAAATCACCACCAGTCAGGTCAGGTCATCTGGGACTATAGCAACATTACCTTCACTTTCAATCTAATAGTATACAAGCTAGAGATGAATATGGAGCAATGTGAAAAGGTTGAAAACTGAAAGTGTCCTTTTGAATTATGACAGTTCAATTTTCAAAAAGGGGCTGGTGTCAAGAAACCCAAGAAATTATAATATTTTTCTGTTGGTAATACTGTTGTTATTTTTAAAACTGTTGGGGTATGAGTGTTAATTAAAACAAGAGACAGAGTGACGTGACTATAAACTGTAGGTTTGATATGATAAAGAGCATAGAAGTGCTTCAAACAAATGTTTACATAAGCAATTTAGTAAAGTTTCTAAAATAGGATTAGATTTGAATGGGTTGTTGCAGTTTGAAGAAGAAAATAAGCAGCATGTAACAGAAAGGTGTCAAAGGTAAAGTATGGAGTGAATTTACTTTTCTTTTCCTAAAAAGAAATAATCAATTCTGGGAGAGGGCATTTCTAAAGAGACTAAGTGAGACAAAGGTGAGGTCAGGGGGAAGGACCGTATTTTAGATACTGAAACCAATGGGGAAACCCTACTTTTGATGTCATCAGCAAGCAGGAAATCACTGTCCAACTCCCAGCAAGCAGTTTGAGTGAAGCCAGATCTGAAAAGCAGCTGGCTGTTAACTTCAGAGGGCACCCCAAGAATCATTAATGCACTGAGTTGCTGAACAGATACAGAGAAAGTTAGTAGTTAAATTAAGATTGTTTAGAACAGTTTTACATTTAAGTGTAATTCAACTTTATTTTTTCCCATTTCTTAATAAACATTAACATTACTACATGATTATCACGTGTAGTCGAGGATATCATTTCTGGATCTCAAAGCCTCGCCTCTGTACAAATTGCAAAACAAAACAAATGCGAGGCAATTGAATATTCAATTCCCAAGCCATGATCACATTGCAACCACAAATTTGAAATGGCGCTACTTCTATTTGTGCTTTCAATTCATCAATTTTGGTATGAATCAATTTTGTTCCGATAAATAACTCTTAATTGCCTTTTTTGAACCATTTTTCCTTTTCTGACCTTAATTACTGATGCAGTCCTTGTATGTTCTAGTCCTTCCAGTCACAATCTGATCATATTACCTGTATCACGACAGTACACCGTAACAATTTCTTTCTCTTTTTTTCCAAATCTCTTCTCACACGAACCTAGCCCACCACCTGCTAGCTTAAAGCTAATTTCTCCTTATCCAATTTTTGAACCATGCAGTCAATTCTCTGATCTTATTTACCCATTGCTAATTTGTTTGTAATTCACAGATTATCTTTATGGCTCTGCTTTTTAATTTAGCCTCTAGGTGCTGATACTCCCTTCAGGAGAACCTCTCTCTGAATCTTACCCATATCATTGATCCCCATATTGACCATGACACTTGAACACTTGCCAACTATAAGAGGGAATTTAGGATAATTTGGGATTAAAAGACTAACAGATTCAGGTAGATTAGATCAGCATGCATAGTATATAGGGAAATTACAAAGTGCCTGAAAAACACTGTTTGCATTGGGACACCTATAACCACGTTAGTTCTGCATTAAAACCACATATTCTGTATTAAAAGCACATACCTTGGCTAATAACACAACGCTCTAAGGCATGATGGGATGTAGCCAAGTAAAAAGAACTACATTTGTCGGAACAATGTAGCTACTAAGTGAAGGGAAGAGCTACTGTCTCTAGACAGTCCTAATGAATAGAATATTCAAGGGCACACTTGGGGTCCCAGACAGTTCTAATACCAGATAAGACGGTCTGGAGAGAGTGTCAGATGACTGAGAGAACCTGTCAAAGTCCATGAACCAATCATGTAGCCCTACGCTGTTAGACAGTATATGTTACTGACCAAGGTAAATAATCTATACTAATAATGATTGGCTTGTACCTGGCTAGGGTAAGGAAGGAGTAGGCAAATGACTTTCAAAAATTGTATAATTATAATACTGAGAATGATGTAATTTTACAGTGATTTGGAACTGCCCCAAATCGCTCTCCTTCGTACATTGAACCAAGCTTGGAAAATAAAGAAACATTAGTACTTGTCTCCCACAAGTCTGCGTGTTTGCTGAGCCATAATTAAGTGAAAGCCAGCTTAATACATAGTCTCTGAAAAAGCTCCTACACAC
This sequence comes from Carcharhinus amblyrhynchos, assembly GCF_965287045.1. Lineage (NCBI taxonomy): Eukaryota > Metazoa > Chordata > Chondrichthyes > Carcharhiniformes > Carcharhinidae > Carcharhinus > Carcharhinus amblyrhynchos. Next base: position 30,395,375 of record NC_137335.1, on the reverse strand, counting down.
TCCCACTTCAAGTTTCTCTTCAGCACCAAGGAGATGTGGGTAGGCAACACATCATTTTGAACAGAGAATTGCATTTAACCCGGAAACTATGCTCTCTGTCTACAGCTATATTTCTCTTTAGAATCACAGAATTAATAAAGAGCAGAAAGGAGCTAATTGGCCCATCAATTCTGAACCGAGTCTCCAAAAGAACATCTAATCGAGGCCCTCCCCTCCACACCTTCCCCACAACCCAATAGATTTTTCACGGTTAATTCACTTAACCCACAAATCCCTTTACTCCCCTACTTCAACACTTTCAGTGCTGAGGTACCATGGTCAGTTTGTTTATCACCACTGCAGTCCCTGTTCTCATCCAAACAAGTTACAAGAGCATCAAACTTAGTGAACAAGGGCTGACGGGCCCCCAATTCCTCCAACCCAACTCCCTCCCCATCCTGCCCCACAGCTGCCATTTCTGGTTGCCATATACCAGGAGGATGTGGAGGCTTTGGAGAGGGTACAGAAAAGATTTATCAGGATGCTGCCTGGTATGGAAAGTATTAGCTATGAAGGTGAGAAACTTAAGTTTGTTCTCACTGGAATGGCGGAAGTCGAGGGGCGGCCTGACAGAAGTCGACAAGATTATGAAGGATATGGACAGAGTGGATAGTCAGAAGCTTTTTCCCAGGGTGGAAGAATCATTCACTAGGGGACATAAGCTTAACGTGCAAGGTTTGGAGAAGATGTACGAGGCAAGCTTTTTAAAAAAGAGGGTGGAGGGTGCCTGGAACTCGGAGATAGTGGAAGCAGATACTTTTAAGAGGTGTCTTGACAAATACATGAATAGGGTGGGAATAGAGGGATATGGTCCTGGAAAGGTAGGGGATTATAGTTCAGATTGACAGTGTGATCAGTGCAGGCTTGGAGGGCCGAAGGGCCTGTTCCTGTGCTGTAATTTTCTTTGTTATTAAACCTGTCTCACTCATAGTCACACTCCCCTGTCTGATCACAGATCAACATGAAGTACTTAGCATAACGGGTGTGACTGCCTCCTAGAACAGAAAAAAGTGTCCAGGCAACTTAATTTGTTCAAGCATATGTTTGGGGGTTTCACTGAATCATACCTTCTGAAGTATGTGTGAGGTATGATCTTGGCTGGTCATCATCTCATCAGACAATGACGACCTGTCTTTCAATATTCCTACTCTACACCCAGTTCCCTGTGTGCAAAAGTCACAGGTTTCTGGTACGGTACCTTCAATTGTAGGAGGAGGCTGCCATTACTGCTGCACGGCTGCTCTTGGTCTCGAATGTTTTGGCAATTCTTCATGGCCAACCCCAGATTTCATTTCTTTAGCAGCATTAGGAGCTAGGTACAGAGTTTTCTGCCCATCAGGAGTTTTGATGGGGCCAACCCACAATGCAGTGGGGTGGATCTGTAAGTTAAAAGCACTGTAGGGAAGTTGTCATTGTTTCTCACAAGCGCTTTAATGGTCCCTTTCCACATTCAATTGTGGATATGTTGGGAAGCTGGTATAGCATCAAAGCTTAAATGGATGGAATTGCAGGTTATCTGACACTACGTAGTCTGGCAAACATTTCCCTCAAGGACTCACGACTGTAGCAGTGGTCGTAGTGTATAATTACTTCACCCTGATCCATCAGGAGAACTAATCAAACACCATGAAGAATGACTTGATACTAAAATAAATCAATTCCCAAATGTTCCCACGACATGTTAAGGGAACTATTTGGGAATTACGGGCTCTCACTAGTCCACCTTACGCAGTGCACACACCTGTCAGTTTGTAATCATTTCTTCAATGTCCTTAACATGCCTGGCTACATACTCTGCACTTTATAAGGCCCAGATAGCCTTGGTGGATTTTTTTTTAAGAATCTCCAGCCAAAGGGAGGTTGGAATGACTAATCATTTTGTACGCATGGATCATCTATCACGGTAGAGAGATTTTGCTTTTCAAACCAAATTTTCATGCTACTGCCATTTGCACCTTTGTTAATGGTATTGGTGGATACAGGCACACATCTCGCATCTATCCCTGGCACATTTGCTGACATTTCCCTCAAGTAGCCAGCAGTTGTCAATCTAAATGCTCTGGTATCATCTATTTGTTGTCCATATTTGCTTTGAAGTTCAGGTGAATGCAACTTTCAGACTTATCCTGCACTTGTTTTTTGGCAGGTTCCCACAGTGACGGCAGTACCAACCTCCTTGGGTTATACGTTTTCAGCATTTTGTTCAAACAACAATTTTGCATCTTCTCCAGGATATCAGAGGAATTCCAGCATTTTACAATCAATTCACAGCTTTGGCTGAGTTTTTAAAACTGCCACTTTCTTTCTTATAACAAACTCAACTGCCACGTGACAGGACCATGACTCTGAACCTTGCTGGCCACAGTACCTTCAGAAACAGGCTGTTTAGTCTTTTTTTTTACAGCACTGAAGCTTTATAAACTAGTTCTAGCTTAGAAGTGAATCGTTTGTTCACCCCTGCTGAGTCCTTTAACTCTGTGTTCCATGGGTGTTAACATTAGATTTCCATAAGATCTTGTGGGAGACCACTGGAGATTTTTCTTCAGTCATTCTGCATCTAATTCTACAATTGAGTTTCTTTGAGGAGATCGCCCTCTATTTCTTCACTGCAAGTTTGTCAGGTTTGAATACAGTTCCTTTACTTTTCCAGCTTTTGAAGGTCTGCTCCAATTTCATTATTTGTTTCCCCTCAAGAGCAACCATCATACATGTTCATTAAGTCTCACACAGAGGTTCTAAGCCTTGTATTAAATGTTTATTGATAACACATAACTAGGTGCATATAACTGTGTGGAGTTTGCACACTCTCCTCGTATCTGCGTGGTTTCCTCCGGGTGCTCCGGTTTCCTCTCACAGACCAAAGAACATAGAACACGGGTTAGGTTGATTGGCCATGTTAAAATTGCCCCTTAGTGTCCTGAGATGCATAGGTTAGAGGGATTACTGGGTAAAATATGTAGGGATATGGGGTAGGGCCTGGGTGGGATTCTGGTCGGTGTGGACTTGATGGGCCGAATGGCCTCTTTCTGTACTGTAGGATTTCTATATTCTTCTACATAGAGAGTATAGCCCAAGCAATGAGCTAACTCTTTGCGTCCAGTCTACAACTCAAGTCTCAGGTCACTTATTTCTTTACATCACACCACAGGTGGCACTATTTTTCAGTCCCACTATGCCAGATAACCTTATAATACAATGGCGTAACCTTATAATACAATGATACTAGCAAGCTAAAGGAGAGACACCATGGTCCTGTGAGGGCCAGGAGACTCTCAAGAAACATCTTCAGAAAAAGGTGGGCGCTGTTGGCAAGGAAGGTCAACAGCCATCACTGCGGGAGCCTGCCAAAAAACAAGTGCAGGAAGACTGTTGGAAAAAAAAAGTTACGGCAGCACTGCCTTTAAAATCTGCACAGCATTTAAATCTGGATTCACCTGAACTTCAAAGCAACCTTGGACGACAAACCAATGCCATACTAAGTCTAATAGTCTTACAGAAGTGTTCAACCTTGGTGAATGCTGGGCATTTTCTACCCACCACCAATAATGCTACATGGGGATCGCATCGCCATCACTCGACCAGCAGCAGTCCCTGGTACACAATCTTACACACCCACCCTTCACTGCTTCTACAGATAGTCAGCTATGGTAGACCCATCACCCAAATACAGTGCTAAATAACCACTGACGTACTGCCCTTTCTCTTGCAGGAAGCATGACCAGCATAGGCCTGGAGAGCAGAACGGCCTGTTCCTGTGCTGTACTTTCCTTTGAAAAGGACATCAACATCATGGAGCTAGCTGCAACTACAGTCCGTGGCATTCAATGCTGCTGGGAACACTGGAGATGATGGGACCTTCAACTCTCAACCTTCCCAATTCCAATCCTGCAATCTAACATGATGAGCAAGCTGCAGATAATATAATCTTGGGACAGCTTGCTTGCGTACCAAGCAACCCCCACCTTTACTTGCTTCCCAGACTGGATCCTCCTCCTATTATTGTGTGATAACTATAAACTGGGTTTAATTTGGAGATTTGTTTAAGGTGGATGCTGTTTGGGGAGCGTGGAAATCTTAACAGAGTTCATGCATCAAGGATGTAGTTTGAACAAAGGGGTAATTGTCCTGTATGTGTCTTATAGAACTATAATACTGTTTGTGTGTATTTGTCTTATCATTCATGCAATAAACAACCTTTAGTAATTGGTACAGTCTACAACTGGGCTGCTTATTCTGACAGATGGTTTCATGTGACTTCTCTCACAATTTCAAAATAAATACATAAACCACCACAAACAAATGTCTCATTTTGACGTGCCCTAACATCAGTAGAAGCCAGTGCACAGGCCACACCATGAAGCACTGCCTCCAGAGAGATATACCCCAAATGTTTGGGCTCGGTTGCAGAATTATATAAAATTTTTGCACTTGTTATTTTTTGTTCTTTAAAATGTTTTACATTTTACATTTAAATATTTAAAATGTTTACAGTTTAACAAGAAAATGTTTAAATATTACATCAGATTTTTAAACATCTTTATATAAATTATCACCATTAACAATAACATGAAGTAAAGCACTGTATCTGGACATCATTGGCAAAGTCAACATTTATTGCTAAGAATTGCCCTGAAGGTGGTGGTAAATCATCCCTGTGAAAGACTGCAATACATGTGCTGTAGATACAACCACACTACTGTTAGGGAAGGTGCTTCAAGATTTAGGCCCAACAACTGAAGGAATAGCATTATATTTTCTATCAGGATGCTGTGTGTCTTGCAGGTTGTGTTGCTTCTAATGTGAATACTCTACCTTTATCATCTGAAAGAAGGGTGGGTTTAAAAAGTGCTGTCAAAAAAGACTTGGCAAGTTGCTATAGCACATCTTACAGATGATGCATATTGCTGCCTTGGGGTGTCAGTGATGGAGTGGCTAAATGGTTACAGTGGTGGATCAGGAATTAATCAAGTAATCTGATATGTCCTGCACTTGAGCTTCGAGTTTTATTGGAGCTACACACTACTAGGTAATTGCAGTGTTTTTCCATCACACTTCTTAAAGTGCGAATATCTTAGCTGGGAGGGTAGCTGGAGTGTTTCAGCAGGGTTTAAACTAATGTGGGGGGGCGGTGGGGATGAAACCAATAGCTCAGTAGGCACTGGAATTGGGAGCGAGTTAGGTGCCGGGGTAAGGTTAGATGGGAAGAGAATCATCCTGGAGAAGGAGAACCCAAGTAGGCCTGGAGGTCTGGGGTGCATCTGCTTTAACGCAAAGAGCATAACGGGTAAGACGAACGAACTTAGGACCTTAATGCTTACAAGGAATTTGGATGTGGTTGCACTGACAAGAGATGTGGTTAAAAGGTCAGGGCTGGCAGCTAAATATTCCGGGGTGTAAGTGTTTCAGGCGTGACAGAGGAGGGTCAAAAAGAGGTGGTGGAGTGGCGTTGTTAGTTAGGGAGCACATTGCAGTGGTGCAGAGGGAGGACTATTTAGAGGAGTTGGGTAATGAGTCGCTGTGGGTGGAGTTCAGAAACAGGAAGGGAGCAATCACTATGCTGGGGGTATACTATACGCCACCCAATAGCCCACGAGAAGTGGAAGAAAGTATATGTAAGGAAATTCTGGATAGGTGCAGAAAAAATAGGGTTGTTGTACTGGGAGACTTTAATCTCCCTGGGGTGGATTGGAAGGTGCCTAGGGTTGGGGGTCTGGACGGGGAGGAATTTGTAAAATGTGTACTGGAAGGCTCTTTGGAGCAGTATGTGTCTAGCCCGACTAGAGAGGGGGCTATACTGGATCTAGTTCTGGGAAATGAGCCTGGTCAGGTGGTCGAGGTTTCAGTAGGGGAACATGTGGCAAATAGTAACCACAATTCTGTCTTCTTTAGGATACTAATGGAAAAGGATGAGTGTTGTCCGAAGGGGAGGGTGCTAAATTGGGGGAAGGCTAGCTATAGCCTGATTAGGCAGGAATTGATGGCCACTGATTGGGAGAGATTATTTGAGGGTAAGTCCTCGTCTGGCACGTCTTTTAAGGGACAACTGATAAGGTTGCAAGACAGACATGTGCCTGTTAAGAGGAAGGATGGGAAAGGTAGGATTCGAGAGCCGTGGATAACTAGGGATATTGAGAACTTGATCAGGAAGAAAAGAGAGGCGTATGTTAGGTCCAAGCAACTGGGAACGGAGAGAGCTTTGGAGGAATACAGACAGAGTAGGAGAGAACTCAAAAGAGAAGTTAGAAGGGTGAAAAGGGGGCACAAAATGGTCTTGGCAGACAAGATTAAGGAAAATCCAAAGACATTTTACTCATCTGTTAGGAGCAAAAGGGTGGTTAGAGAAAAAAAAATCGGTCCTCTTAGGGACAGAGGAAGGGAACTATGCTTAGAGCCTGAGGGAATGGGGGAGATCCTGAATGAATACTTTGTGTCAGTAATCACGAAGGAGAGGGACTTGTTGTCTGGAAGTGTCTTGAAGGGAATTGTTGATCCGTTGGAGAAAATATCCATTACAAGGGAGGAAACGTTAGGGTTTTTAAGTAGTATTAAAACTGATAAAGCTCCAGGGCCTGATGGCATTTATCCTAGGCTGCTTAGGGAGATGAGAGATGAAATTGCTGGGCCTCTGACACAAATCTTTGTCTCTTCTTTGGACACACGTGAGGTCCCAGAGGACTGGAGGATAACAAACGTGGTACCATTGTTTAAAAAGGGTAGTAGGGATAACCCGGGTAATTATAGGCCGGTGAGCTTGACATCAGTGGTAGGAAAGTTGTTGGAAAGGATTCTTAAGAGATAGAATGTTTACGTATTTAGAACATGGCAATCTCATTAGTGAAAGGCAACATGGATTTGTAACGGGGAGGTCGTGCCTTACGAATCTGGTAGAATTTTTTGAGGTGGTGACAAAAACGGTTGACGAGGGGCGAGCCATGGATGTTGTCTATGTGGATTTCAGAAAGGCGTTTGACAAAGTCCCTCATGGTAGGTTGATGAAAAAGGTTAAGGCTCATGGGATACAAGGACAGGTGGCTAAATGGATTGAGAACCGGCTTAGTAACAGGAGACAGAGGGTAGTAGTGGAGGGGTCTTTTTCTAGCTGGAGGTCTGTGACTAGTGGTGTGCCACAGGGCTCAGTACTGGGACCCTTGCTATTCGTAATATACATAAATGATTTAGAAGAGGGAGTAACTGGTGTGATCAGCAAGTTTGCAGATGACAAGAAGATGGCTGGACTTGCTGATAGTGATGAGCAGTGTCACACAGTACAGCAGGATATAGATAGGCTGGTAAATTGGGCAGAGAAATAGCAGATGGAATTTAATGCAGATAAATGTGAGGTGATGTATTTGGGAAGAAATAACGTAGGGGGGAGTTATACGATAAATGGTAGGACTATTAAGAGTATAGAAATACAAAGGAACCTAGGTGTGCAAGTACACAAGTCCTTGAAAGTGGCAGTACAGGTGGAGAAGGTGGCGAAGAAGGCTTATGGTATGCTTGCCTTTATAGGAAGGGGTATAGAGCATAAAAGCTGGAGTCTAATGTTGCAGTTGTATAGAACGTTGGTTAGACCACATTTGGAATACTGTGTCCAGTTCTGGTCGCCATACTACCGGAAGGACGTGGAGACCCTGGAGGGAGTGCAGAGGAGGTTTACCAGGATGCTGCCTGGTAAGGAAGGTCTTAGCTATGAGGAGAGATTGGGCAAATTGGGGCTGTTCTCCCTGGAAAGACGGAGAATGCAGGGAGATCCAGTAGAGGTGTATAAGATTATGAAGGGTATAGATAGAGTGAACAGTGGGAAGCTTTTTCCCAGGTTGGATACAAAAATCATGAGGGGCCACAGGCTTAGGGTGAGAGGGCTGAGGTATAATTCAGATGTTAGAGGAAGGTTTTTCACACAGAGGGTTGTGGGAGCTTGGAATGCACTGCCAAGTAGAGTGGTGCAGGCAGGTACGCTAGAGTTGTTTAAGGCTTACCTAGATAGGCATATGAGCAGACTAGAGATGGAGGGATACAAAAGACTGTTCTAAATAAGGGTCAAGAGCCTCAGGACGTTCCTGGGAGTTAACAGATTCCTACGGGCTGTCCAACATATGTTACGGCTATCCTGTCTTACGTTTGAGCTTCTGGGGATCTTCCGTGAATGTCTGTACAAGCTGTATATGTTTATTGGTGTTTTTTTTTACATCCACAGGTGATTCGGTCCTCCTTGTTGGCTGACAAGGGGCATACACGCGGTGGGCCGTGCAAGGGTTGCTCTTGGATGTTGCTTCGAGAGCTGCCTAGTGCTTCACGTCATTAGTGTACGTTTAAACTGGACCAACTGATGGGCAACACGACAGCTCAGTGACTATCACTGTTTGCTGTGCAGATACATGGACCTGGGTCGGATCTCCATCTTGGGTTGGTGTCTGTGGGAGTTTGTACATTCTCCCCATGCTTGTGTGGGTTTTCCCCGGGTGCTCCAGTTTCCTCCCACACCCTAAAAACGTGCTTTTAGGCTGATTAGTGTTAACAAATTGTCCCTAAATTAGACCTCCCCAAATCTGGCGTACAGAAAAGTCATAGGTAGAAGAAGGTAGATGAGGCATTCACTGAATGTTAAAATGATGGCGCGAGCTTGTTGGGCCAAGGGGCCTGTTTCCTGTGCTGTGTTGTTCTTTGTTCTGACTTATGCCATTAATGTGGTGGTTGCTTCTTGCACAATTTCAGACATCTGCTCTGCTTTTATAGCCACATTATTTATGTAGCTGGTCTAGAAGCGTGGAGGGATAAGATGTTGGAAGAAAGTTTAGGGAAAGGCAATATATATTTAATGACATGGTTCTAAAAGGTGTACGTGGACATAGTGCATGAGCCCTCAAATCTTTTACCGTTTGGAATCCCAGAATCATCTCTGAAGATGGCAGGATATAATGAGCAGTTAGTGTATGGGGGCTTGGGCTTCATAGAGGTATTGATTACAAAAAGGTGCTGGTTAGAATGCAACTAGAGTATTATATCCAGTTTTGGTTACCACGCTTTAGGAAGGATGTGAATTTCATTGAGAGTGTAGTGGAGATGTACCAGAAGGTCCCATGGATGAGGAAATTTAAGTAAAAAGTTTAGATTGGAGAATTGAGGCTATTCTCCTTATAGTGAAGGAGGTTGAGGAGGGAGATTAGTGTATAGAAGATTATGACAGGTTTAGATAAGGCAGGCAAAAAGAAATGAAATCCATTAACCAATGGCACAAGGACAAGTGGACACAGATTTAAAGTTTTTGACAAGATCTTACACAATAACGGCTTGGAACTTGCTGCGATGGTGGTGGAAACACAGCCAACCTGGCATTTAAGTGAAATAAACTTACAAGGCCAAGGGAATAAAGTGGGGAATGCGACTTATTAGGCTTAAGAGTAAACCAACATAGACTTGGTGAGGGGAACAGCTTCCTTCTGTGACACTAATCAAATTTCTGTTCCCTGGTGACTATACCAGGATGTTGACAATGAAGATTTGTGATGATAATGCCATTGAATATTAAGGCAAGGTGGTCAGACACATTCTTGTTGGGATAAAAGCAAAAGATTGCTCATGCTGGAAACCAGAAATAAAAATTTACAATGCTGCCAGACCTGTTGAGGTTTTCCAGCATTTTCTGTTTTTATATTCTTGTTAGAGTTGGTCATTGCTTGGCCAATTATCAGTCTAGATCAGAATGTTGTTCAGGTCCTGCTGCAAACAGGCAAGGTATCTCATTATCTGAGGAGTTGTGATTGAAAATGAACACGCTGCAATCATCAACGAATGTCCCCCTCCTGATATTATTGAGGGAGTATTATTCACAGTGAATGCCCCTCTTCTATCCTTATCAAGGGAGTGCTATTAATAAAGCAAATGAAGATGTTAGAACTAGATCACGCCCTCAAGGACACGTGCAGCTATGATCTGCAGCTGAAATGATTGGCCTTTAACAACCACAGCCATCCTACATTGTGCCATCTACGACTTCAATAAGTGAAGAATATCCTCATTAATTCAATTATTTGAATTCTACTAAGGGCATGCCGATGCTATACTTGGTCAAATGTAGCCCAAAGGGGAATGGCAATCTGGAATTTAGCTCTGATGTCCATGTTTGAATTAAAGTGGTGCCAAGACCGCACCCAAATTGAGCAGTTTATTAGCAAGGAAGCAAAGCTTGATAACAATGTCACCAGCAGCTTCCATCATGAGTGTAGGCTGATTGGTAATAATTGCAGAATTGAATTTCTCCTTTTTTTGCAGACAGGACACATCTGGGCAATTTTTTTAGCTTATTACCCTATTGTTGTTGCCATAATGGAATAATTTGGCTACAGGTCCAGCTAATTTTGGTTCACCAATCTTCCGCACTGCAGCCAGATGTTTTCGGAATCCTTGCCATTTCCTTTATCAGTGTCCTCAGCCTTTGTTGAGTGAACTGAACTAGCTGAAGACTGGCGTGTGTTGACAAGATCAACTGTCTACTCAACATTTCTGGCTGAAGATGTCTGTAAGTAGTTCAACATTTGTCTGTTGCACTCAGTCATAGAGTTCTACAGCACAGCAACAGGACCTTCGGCCCATTAACTCTGTGTCAGCCATTAAATATCGATCTAATTTCCAGCACTTGGCCCGTAGATTGTAAGTGCTCATCTAAATGCCTAGGGGTATCCTTGCAGCACTGAGTTCCAGATTCCCACTGCCCACTAGATGAAAATGTTCTTCCTCAAATCCTGTCAGAATCTCCTGCCCCTTAACTTAAATCTACGCCTCCTGATTATTGACCCCTCTACTAAGGGGAAAAGTTTATTTCATTTACCCTACGTCCCTCATAATTTTGTACACTTCAATCAGGTCGCCCCTCAGCCATCTCTGCTCTAAGGAAAATAATTCCTGCCTCACTAGTCTTTCTTCATAACTGAAATGTTCCAGTCCAGGCAACATCCTGGCAAATCTCTTCTGCACCCTTTTTAGTGCAATCATATCCTTCCTGTAGTGCGGTGGCCAGGAATGCACACAGTACTCTAGCTCTGGCCCAACATGTGTTTTATATAGCTCCATCATAACCTCCCTGCTCGTACATTCTATGCTTTGGCTAATAAAGGCAAGCATCCCCAAACACATTTTTAATCACTTTACCTACCTGTCCTATCCCTTACCTTTACAGGAACATGCCTGCACTGACAACAATCCCACCCAGGCCCAAACCCCTTAACCCCCTGCACGTTTCCCCTGATACTAAGGAGCAATTTAGCATAGCCAAATCAACCCAACCTGCACATCTTTCGACTGCAGAAGGAAACTAGAGGAAACGCACAGACACAGTGAGAACGTGCAAACGCCACACAGTCACCCGAAGACGGCACTGAACCCGGGTCCCTGGTACTGCAGTGGAGACAGGTTGCCTCACACCCTTTAAAAAGTACCTGGATGAGCACTTGGTATGTCATAATATTCAAGGCTAAGGGCCAAGTGCTGGTAAACATGTACAGATTTTTCTACAAGCAGCTACTTCCAGTCCACTTAGGCCTGATCCTGTCTTATACTATCCTATTAAAATTGGCCTTCCCAATTCAGAACGTTTATTTCCTGTCATCTTTGTTTTTTTACCATAACCATCTTAAATCTTACCAAGTTATGGTCACTATTATCAGAATGCTCCCCACTGACACTTCTAATCACCTGCCTGGCTTCATTCCCTGAAATTAGGTCAAGTACCACCCATTCTCTTGTAAAACATTCTACATGCTGACTCAAAAAGCTCTCCTGGATGCACTTTAAGAATTCCGTACTCTAACCCCTTCATAATGTGCCTATCCTAATTAGTACTGAGGAAGTTGAAATTCCCTTCTATTATTACCTTATTGTTTTTACACTTCTCTGAGATTTATCTACATATCAGCTCTTCAACCTCTCCCAGAATGTTTGTACTTTATAGTACGCTCCCAGCAACTTGATTGCCCTTTTTTTGTTTTTAAGTTTATCCATATGGCCTCAATTGAAGAGAATGCCAAGGTATCATCCTTCCCTACTGCAGCAATTGACTTGAACAATACTGCAACACCATTTACATACCCTCCCCCATCTCACCTGAAGAGTCTATATCCCAGAATATTGAGGTGCTAATTCTTCCTCAACCATGCCACTGTGACAGAAATAACATCATACTCTCATGTGCTAATCAAGGCCCTCAATTCATCAGCCTTACGTGCAAGACTACTTGCATTACTTAGTTGTCCTGCTCAACTCATGTATTAACCTGCCCAAATTTCCATCAGGCCAAGCTGTGGAGGCTTTTGGTTGCTATTGTCCAAATCTGTATCTGGCCTGGAAGTGGCAGAGTTCTGACCTAAGGATGCTTACTTCTATGGAGAACATGCTGCTTCTCCTGTTCAGCATGCACATCGTCCTCTTGTATTGTAGTTTTACCAGGTTAGCAGCCCATTTTTGTGTCCCATGCTGTCCTACACTCTTTATTTAACTAGGATTACTCCCTAATTTGCTGATAATGACAAACAATTACGAAGGGGAGGTTGATCTCTCTGAGAACTAACACTCAACCACTCAAAGGGGAGTACCTCCCTTCATAATCTGTTAAAGTGTTTGTCCTTCAACAGCTTTCAGGGGTCAAATCAAAATAACTACCTGAGACACTCTCTGTAAAATCAACAAGTAACACTTTATTTATCTAACTAAACAGGTGAACTAAACTATTAACAGACCACAGAAAACACTACTCTAATTGAATGCTGTTTAGATAATTACAATTCCCCACTTATTAACAAAAAAATTAGAATTTTTAGTCACATTCAAAATGCAATCAGGTTTAAGAACATAAGAAATAGGAGCAGGAGTAGGCCATCTAGCCCTTCGAGCCTGACCCGCCATTCAGTAAGATCATGGCTGATCTGAAGTGGATCAGTTCCACTTTCCCGCTTTCACCCCATAACCCTTAATTCCCTTGTCTGTCAAAATCCTATCTATCCGTGACTTAAATATATTTAGCGAGGTAGCCTCCACCACTTCAACGGGCAGAGAATTCCAGAGATTCACCACCCTTTGAGTGAAGAAGTTCCTCCTCAACTCCGATCTAAACTGCCCCCCCTTATCTTGAGGCTGTGCACTCTAGTCCTGCTATCCTTTCTAAGCGGGAAGAATCTCTACCTCTACCCTATCCATTCCTTTCATTATCTTATCCGTCTCTATAAGATCCCCCCTCATCCTTCTAAACTCCAACGAGTACAGACCCAGTCTATTTAGTCTCTCTCCATAGTCCAACCCCCTCATCTCTGGTATCAGCCTAGTGAACCTCCTCTGCACTCCCTCCAAGGCCAAAATATCCTTCCGCAAGTGCGGCGACCAAAACTGCACACAGTACTCCAGCTGCGGCCTCACCAGTACCCTGTACAGTTGCAGCAAGACCTCCCTACTTTTATATTCTATCCCCCTCGCTATAAAGGCCAGCATTCCATTCGCCTTCTTGATCACCTGCTGCACCTGCAGACTGGGTTTTTGCAACTCATGCACAAGGATCCCCAGGTCCCTCTGCACCATAGCATGCTGCAGCTTTTCGCCCTTTAAATAGTAATCCCTCCTACTATTATTTCTGCCAAAGTGGATAACCTCACACTTGCTAACATTGTACTCCATCTGCCAGGTCCTCGCCCACTCGCTCAGCCTATCCAGATCCCTCCGCAGACTTTCCACACCCTCCGCGCAATTTGCTTTTCTACTCATCTGTGTCATCAGCAAATTTTGTTACCCTATACTCAGCCCCCTCCTCCAGATTATCTATATAAATGGTAAATAGCTGAGGCCCCAGCATCAATCCCTGCGGCGCTCCACTAGTCACCAACCGCCAATCAGAATAGCACCCATTGATTCCAACTCTCTGCCTCCTATTGGACAACCAATCCTCTACCCACGCTAACACCTTACCCCCAACTCCATGCACCATAACCTTCTGAAGCAACCTTTTTGTGAGGCACCTTATCAAATGCCTTTTGAAAATCGAGAAACACCACATCCACTGGTTCCCCTCTGTCTACCGCACTAGTCACATCCTCATAGAATAAATTCGTCCAATAAAGTTGTCAAACACGACTTCCCCTTAACGAATCCGTGCTGCGTCTGTTCTATCAAACCATTCCTTTCCAGGTGCCTCGCTATTTCTTCTTTGATGACAGATTCAAGCATTTTTCCAACTACAGACATTAAACTAACCGGCCTATAATTCCCTGCCTTTTGTCTGCTACCTTTTTTAAACAGCGGCGTAACATTAGTTGTTTTCCAATCTTCCGGCACTTCCCCAGAATCCAGCGAACTTTGGTAAATAATCACTAAGGCATCCACTATCACCTCTGCCATTTCCTTCAGAACCCTGGGATGCATTCCAACCGGTCCTGGGGACTTTTCCACCATCAGTCCCATTAGTCTATCGAGCACTACCTCTCTAGTGACAGTAATCACATTCAGGCCCTCAACTCCTACCATCCTTCTATCTTTAATATCCGGCAAACTATTCGCGTCCTCCTCCGTGAAGACCGAGGAAAAAAACTTATTTAAGGCCTCCGCCATTTCCTCATCTCCCACCACTAAATCCCCCCTCCCATCCTCTAAGGGTCCAACATTTACTCTAGCCAGCCTCCTCTTCTTTATATATTTGTAAAAACTTTTACTGTCTTTTTTTATGTTTAGTGCTAGTTTAGCTTCATAGTCTATCCTTCCTTTCTTTATCAACTTCTTAGTCATTCTTTGTTGATTTTTAAACCTTTCCCAATCTTCCAATCGCCCACTACTTTTAGCCACTCTGAACACATCAGCTTTTAATTTAATACTCTCCTTTATTTCCTTCAATAACCACGGCTGGTTCTCCCTTCTCCTACATTCCTTCTTTACCATCAGAATATATTTCTGCTGAGCACCGAAAAAGATCTCCTTAAAGATCCTCCACTGTTCCTCAGCAGTCCTACGAACCAATCTGCGCCCCCAATCTACATTTGCCAATTCCCCTCTCATCCTATCGTACTCCCCTCTGTTCAAACAGAGGACACAGGTTCGGGACCCTACTTTCTCATCCTCCATCTGCATCAAAAACTCAACCATACAATGATCGCTCGTCTCAACAGGATCCCTCACAATAAGATCCCTAATTCTTCCTGCCTCGTTACATAACACCAGATCTAAGATAGCTCGCTCCCTCATTGGTTCCGTCACACACTGTTCAAGGAAACTATCCCGACAACAGTCCAAGAACTCTTCCTCAAGCCCACTGCGTCCGACTTGGGTCAACCAATCAATATGCAGATTGAAATCTCCCATAATTATCGCCGCTCCATTTCTGCACGCATCATTTATTTGCTTGTTTATAGCCCGTCCCACCTCCAAGTTATTATTTGGGGGCCTATAGACGACACCCACCAGCATCTTCCTCCCCTTACTGTTCCTTATCTCCACCCACAACGATTCCACGTTCTGTTCTTTGGAGCCTATATCTTCCCTTATTACCACCCTAATATTATCCTTAATTAGCAGAGCTACCCCACCCCCTTTTTCCTCCTGTCTATCTTTCCTAAACACTTGATACCCCTGGACATTCAGCTCCCAGTCCCTGTCACCCTGCAACCACATTTCCGTAATGGCCACCAGATCATATCCATTTGTGCTGATCTGTGCCATCAGCTCATTCACTTTGTTCCGAATGCTTTGTGCATTCAGGTAAAGTGTCTTTATCCCAGCCTTTATCTGGACCCTATTTGCAGGAACGCTACCAACCTTTCTCATGCCCCCTACTCCCTTTATTATTGGGACATTCTCAACATTTTCCCACGCCTGTACCCTCTGTTTTACTTTAGATATTGTAATTTCTCCCACCCCTGCACCCTAATTAGTTTAAAGCCCTATCTACAGTCCTAGTTATACGATTTGCCAGGACTCTGGTCCCAGCACAGTTCAGACAAAGACCATCCCATCTGAACAGGTCCCATCTGTGCCAATGCCCCATAAATTCAAACCCATTCCTCCCACACCAATCCCTGAGCCACCCATTCATCTCTTTAATCCTATTTACCCTACGCCCATCTGCATGTGGTTCAGGTAGTAATCCAGAGATAACCACCTTGTTGGTTCTGCTTTTTAATTTGATTCCCAGCTTTGTATACTCCCTCTACAGATCCTTAGTTCCCATTTTGCCTATGTCGTTGGCACCCACATGTACCACAACGACCGGATTCTCACCCTCCCACTCCAGGTTCCTCTGCAGCACAGATGATACATCCTGGACTCGAGCACCAGACAGACAACATCTTTGTGTCATCTTCCAGAATGTTCTTTCTTCTGTTTTCGCTATATTCTGGTGGTACCTGTATGATTAGCATGAGGCTTTCTTTTAAAACATCAATGTGGGTGTTACACTGGCAGACAATTGCTGTCTATGTCTCTCTCTCAAGATCTCTGAAGTCACTGGCACGTGGTCTTCTGGCAGCTCTCTGGAGCTGGGAGCATATCCCTTATGACATACCAAAAACCCCCACAATAGGATTGGTTTACAGGTTATCAAAACATCAAATTTAAAATCAATAGGCCACTGCTATTAAAATGTCTATTTCAAATTGATCTGTTAGAATTCAAAAACATGTTCTGATTCAAATGCTGAAAGCCTGTTACCACAGCAACTCTGTTGCTTTTGCCTCTGATACATTGTTTCAATCAGGGTACTGAATGCAGCTACACCTCTTTTAACTCTGCAAGCATAGCAAAAAATTACCTTTTAAACAATTTTACAGTCCTTAGCATTTTTACAATTTTTTATAATTTTACAAATACCAACTTCACAACACTCACAGGGCTACATGTCAGGTGACAATGTGGTGGAATACAATTCTGCTGCTGTTGATGAGCCACAGGACCTCATGGATGGTCCAGTTTTGAACTGCTATGTCTGTCTGAATTTATGCCATTTAACTCAGTGGTGGTGTCATACATACAGTAGAGGATATCTTTAACGTAAAGAAAGATTTCATCTCCACACGAAGGCTAGTCACTCATCAGATTATATTAGCTATACAGAACAGAAAACACACCTTTGAAGTCAACAAGTGCATACCAGTATTAATGCTCCATTCAAGCCCTCACCCACCTATCCTCAACTAAATCCATCATAAACCTCTATTTCCTGCTTTCCTGTGGGAGGGCTAGTATCTTCAGTTGCCCCCACACATGACAAATTTGGTGGGGAAGAAGCGGCTGAGTAGCAAGTGGAGAACATGTTTCTTTCCAATTTCCACCCCAATATATCCGGGCCTTCCTTTCCCACCACCAACTGAAGGCCTTAAAGTATTCATTCAAACGCCCACCTGAACATCTCATCCCAACGTCAATAGTATTAATCAAGTGGCTGCACAGGGTTCACCATGCTGGGAGTGCAACAATCTATGGCCAAATGACCCATGGTTTGAACAGCCAGGCCAGATACAGATTTGGACAATAGCAACCAAAAGCCTCCACAGCTTAGCCTGATGGAAATTTGGGCAGGTTAATACACAAACACAAACCAAGGCCAGAGGTGAACAATGGCAAGTCTGGACTTACCTGGGAGGCTGGAACCAGAGGTGATCAGCCCTGATCAAATAAGTGTTTGTGTATTCCCCAGTTTCAACCAGACTCTCTATATGGACCACCACTACCCTATATGGAAAAGGGCGAAGTGCAGCTGAGGATGGACACCTAGAGCACCCCAGCGGCTTCCATTTATGAAATTAGCAATCCCAGTGGGCACTGTAATCCCTGCCCAATAACCTCATTGGCTAGAAGCCAGAGAACCTTTCAAAAAGGCACAAAGAGCAGGTAAGACTCAGTGTTGGCAGCAGAGACACAGCAAGGATCCAGTGAGGAGGCAGCAAAGATTCACATCCAACCTTCACAATGCAGAAGACTCTGAGTTGCAACTCAACAAAAACCAAAGATGAAGTTTCATACCTGATGGAGCGAGACTGGCCATTCAATCTCATGGGCAGTATCAAGTTCTCGGGTAAATTAAGACAGATGTCTATTTGAGTTGAGAGTATTGTAAGAAGTTTGGTACCAAAAAGTACTGTAATAACAACAAGGTTTATTGAAGTATAATCGAAAATCAACACTTAACCTTTGTTCATCACATGAGTAAAGGCACCTGGGCAAACTGGTCGCACTGTCTAAATTTCTAACCAATGCTTGAGGTCCCTGGGTGAGCTTCAATAAGAAGGGAACAATGGTCACCCCAAAGTCAAACACATTTTTCTTGTATTCGACACAATTTAGCATGAGCTTGAAATAAGAGGGGAGTTGCATCACATGACATCCAGGATTCAAATGGGTGAATGAGAGTACAGGCATCCAACCAGTAATTAGGTTATAAATCAGGTGTCTGTAAAGCAAGGTGAACAAACTGCAGATTCAAAGCTAGCTAGTCAAGCAGTAGGGTAGATTTTGGAAATCAGCCTTGAGGGGTGCTAGGTATACCGCTTATACATTGAGGTATAATGGTGGGCAGGGATTTAAGGATTTTAGCGAAGGTCAGACCCCTATGCTTGTTGACTCCCACATCTGTGTGACAAACCCTGGAAAGAGTAATAATAGAATTTAATCATAGAACCCTACAGTGCAGAAAGAGGTCCTTTGGCCCATTGAGTCTGCACCAAACACAATCCCACCCAAGCCCAACCCCAAATCCCTACATATTATACCCACTAATCCCTCTAACCTACACATCCCTGGACACTAACGGGCAATTTCTTAGCGCGACCAATCAACCTAACCCGCACATCTTTGGACTGTGGGAGGAAACCCACGGAGACACGACGAGAATGTGCAAACTCCACACAGACAGTGACTCGAGCCGGGAACTGAACCCAGGACCCTGGAGCTGTGAAGCAGCAGGGGTAACCACTGTGCTACCGTGCCACGAGTAAGAGTAGAAAATGGTCAAAGTGGGAGGAGACTAAGGAAACATACAAAGAAGAATTGACCCAAGTTGGTCAATTGCTGCAGTAAACCAGTATCGGGTCTGGGACCTGCAGGAAAAAGATGTTGAGAGGAGGCGCACAGAAACCAAGGAAAATGCACTTCCAAGTTTAGCAGGCTATAGCGATAGGCAGTTGTATGGAGCAGGTCTGTGGAAAGAAAATGGAGAATTTAAAACTGAGAGTAGAGAATACAAAGTTGAGGGTAGAGTTAGAAAACATGAAGCTGAAAATGGAAAAGATAAAAACAAAAGCAATAGACCAGGAATAGAGAAGTCACGCATATCTGTTGCATGTAAGTCAGGTTCAGGCCCACTGCAAAAAGACTGCGTATCAGGAAACAGTGTGCCATCGATGATCAGAATGCAGCACAAAAAAACTGTGGCCAAGCTGAGATCAAAGTCCTGCACCATGCAAGCAAAAAAAACCAAATCCATGCTACAGACCATTCAAAATATCAGCATGCGGTTAATAAATTAAAATCTCAGCTTTCAATACAAAAAGGGTTGATATGGTCTTTTGAGACAGTTGAGTCACAAGGAGACAGTCAGTCTGATTTGTTTTATTGTCGTATGTATCATTATACAGTGAAAAGTGTTGTTTCTTACATGTCATACAGACAAAGCAAACCGTTCATAGAGGGGAGAATGTAGCGTTACAGACATAGCTAGGGTATGGAGAAAGATCAACTTAATGAGAGGTAGGTCCATTCAAAAGTCTGATGGTAGCAGAGAAGAAGCTGTTCTTCAGTCAGTTAATATGTGACCTCAGATTTTTGTATCTTTTTCCCGACAGAAGGTGGAAGAGAGTACGTCCAGGGGGCATGGGGTCCTTAATTATGCTGGCCGTTTTTCTGAGGCAGTGGGAAGTGTAGACATAGTCAATGGATGAGAGGCTGGTTTGCGAACACATCGAAAACTGGGGACACCCACCTCCCTTCCCCGGAACCCTGAACCTTCCCCCACCCCACTGAATCCTCTGACGTCAGTACAAAGTAGCGCTAATCCTATAATTTATACAAACTCATTCATGGCAGCAAAACTGGCTGAGTTAGCACAAAAGATCCTCATGTTCAAACCCACCACTGATCCCCGTATGTTCTTTGAGACTACCTGTCAACAAAGGGGCTCTACATGGGCTCAACGATGTTAGGGAAATAAAATTAACGTTAATGTTCTTGAGCACCATGGTCCTTCAGCCTTACCCAATCCCTAGAACATTGGGATGGGCAACTGCAGGACATGAAAGCAGCAATCCTAGCAGCAGTTCGTTACAATAAAGAAGTTCCAGTGGAGGGGTTAAACAAATGCAAGTAGAAAGGAGAGTATTGTTACGAAGTTGAGTAGAGTAATTGCAGATTGAGGAGTAGAATGTTAGAATGTAGTGTGTGTGTGTGTGTGTGTGTGTGTGTGTGTTTGTGTCTGGTATTTATTCTGATTTAACCATTAAAAGTTGCTGAAATGCAGATCATACCACTTTACACTCACTTTTTCAAATTAGGTACTTCTCTACAGAGGTACTCCTCTTTCAGAGGTTAGGTGTTCCTCCTCTTTTAGTTTGCCTGATATTATAGATAGAAGGATGGTAGGAGATGAGGGCCTTAATGCGATTACTGTCACTAGAGGGGTCATGCTTGATAGACTAATGGGACTAAAGGTAGACAAGTCCCTGGGTTCTGAAAGAAATGGCAGAGATGATAGCAGATGCCTTTGTAATTATTTATCAAAATTTGCTGGACTCCGGGGAAGTGCCAGAAGATTGGAAAACGGCAAATGTTACACCGCTGTTTAAAAAAGGTAGCAGACAAAAGGCAGGGAATTATAGGCCGGTTAGTTTAACATCTGTAGTTGGAAAAATGTTAGAATCCGTCATCTAAGAAGAAGTAGCGAGGCACCTAGAAAAGAATGGTTTGATCAAGCAGACGCAGCGCGGATTCGTTAAGGGGAAGTCGTGTTTAACAAATTTATTGGATTTCTATGAGGATATGACTAGTGCAGTAGACCGAGGGGAACCGGTGGATGTGGTGTTTTTAGATTTCCAAAAGGCGTTTGATAAGGTGCCTCACAAAAAGTTGCTTCAGAAGGTTAGGGTGCACGGAGTTGGGGGTAAGGTGTTAGCGTGGATAGAGGATTGGCTGTCTAATAGGAGGCAGAGAGTTGGAATCAATGGGTGCTATTCTGGTTGGCAGTTGGTGACTAGTGGAGTGCCGCAGGGATCGGTGCTGGGGCCTCGACTGTTTACCATTTACATAGACGATCTGTAGGAGGGTGCTGAGTGTAGGGTAACAAAATTTGCTGATGACACGAAGATGAGTGGAAAAGCAAATTGCGTGGAGGGTGTGGAAAGTCTGCAGAGAGATCTGGATAGGCTGAGCGAGTGGGCGAGGACCTGGCAGATGGAGTGCAATGTTAGTAAGTGTGAGGTTATCCACATTGGTAGAAATAATAGGAGGGATTATTATTTAAAAGGCGAAAAGCTGCAGCATGCTACTGTGCAGAGGGACCTGGGGGTCCTTGTGCATGAATCGCAAAAACCCAGTCTGCAGGTGCAGCAGGTGATCAAGAAGGCGAATGGAATGTTGGCCTTTATAGCGAGGGGGATCGAATATAAAAGTAGGGAGGTCTTGCTGCAACTGTACAGGGTACTGGTGAGGCCGCAGCTGGAGTACTGTGTGCAATTTTGGTCACTGCACTTGCGGAAGGATATATTGGCCTTGGAGGGAGTGCAGAGGAGGTTCACTAGGCTGATACCGGAGATGAGGGGGTTAGCCTATGAACAGAGACGGAACAGATTGGGTCTGTACTCGTTGGAGTTTAGAAGGCTGAGGGGGGATCTTATAGAGACATATAAGATAATGAAGGGGATAAATAGGGTAGAGATAGAGAGATTCTTCCTGCTTAGAAAGGGTAGCAGGAACTTTTTCACTCAAAGGGTGGTGAATCTCTGGAATTCTCTGCCCATTGAAGTGGTGGAGGCTACCTCGCTGCATATATTTAAGTCACGGGTATTTAGGTTTCTGACAGGCAAGGGAATTATGTACCCTCAGCTGGACATTGGTCCAAGGACATGATGGTGTCAAGTGTCACCAATTTGGGTGTGTAGCGCTAGGTGGGATAATGTAGGACAGCCCCAAGTGGATAGCGAGGTAGTGGCCAACATATCAAATTGCTGTTGAAGGTTCCTGCACAACCATGAAAATATCTAGAGAAACTGGTACATCATGGCGCACAAGGAAAACAATTTTATGGGACTTTACAGGAAGCTCACAGAAGGGATCCGAGACAGACCCATTAGAATTTAGGTTGGGAGACAGTATGCTATCACCTGGCCATATTTGTGGGCCTCAACTCAGAAGCAGAGCATATCTTGGGCTCTGGTTTTAAGTGCTGGTGTAACCTATCTTTTGACCAGGCAAACTGTTGTGTTTTGCTGGTGGCCCAGACAAGTGAGGCACCAATAGAGGTGCTTAGCACTGCTGCCTCTGCGCCAAGGACCTGGGATCAATTCCAGCCTTGAGTGACTACCTGTGTAGAATTTACACATTCTCCCTGTGATTACATGGGTTTCCTCCGGGTGCTCCTTTTTCCTCCCACAGCTCAAAGATGTGTGGGTTAGGTTGAGTGCCATGCTAAATTGACCCTAGTGTCAGGATTAGCAGGGTAAATACATAGGCCTACAGAGATAGGGCCTAGGTGAGACTGTCACTGGTGTGAGCTTTATGAACTGAATGGCCTCCTTCTGCACTGTAGAGATTCTATGATTCTAAGTCTCAATCCAAAAGCAGTACACAGTTTTCCCAAGCAAGGTTGCAAAGGTAACCACAAGCCTCCTGCAATAAGGGGTCTTGCATTCTGCGGCATTAAATTCCCCAATTTGGACAATTAAGACACCAGACAGATCTTGGAAACTGACAATTGACCACCAGGAATTGAATAAAACAACCCCACTAATAGCACGAATGGTAGCAAATGGTCCAAAGGTAATGATGAAGCAAGGCTCAGAGCTTGCTTGACATCAGCAACTCATTTTGGCTCATTCCCTAAAAATCAGCAGTGCCACTATAAATTTACCTTTACCTTTGAAGGTCAGCAGTAAACGTAAACCTGCTTTACCTCAAGGGTTTCATAACTCCCCATCTATATTTCCATCAGAAATTGGCTAAAGGGCTTGAAAGTTTTTCATGACCCGACTGCCCAATACAATGCGTGGATGCTCTTTCCTCCTTCAAACAAAACCAGAAGGGAACATCTAAAATTATTGAATGGCTTTCTGACCCTCCTTACATCATTAGGATTTAAAGTCAAGTTCAAAAAGACCCAGATCATTTACTCCTAAAACACATACTTGGAAACCGCAGTGACACACGGCAAACATGAAATTAAAAGGAAGCATGTTCAAACCAGAGTGCAATTGCCTTTCCATGATCCGTTCTGGGACTGGTGGGATACTGGAGGAACCACATCTCACTACCAAAGTCTTCCCATTATCAGACATCTTAAAAAAGATTGCCCCATGGGATTGGATCATGTACAAGCTGTCTCACGAGTTAAAACATTCTCTAGCGAAGGCTCCCACCCTACAAATACAGATCCAGAATTCCCTTTTGCATGAGAAGTCACTGCAACAGATTTAATGGCTGCAGCAGTACTCCTGCAAGAATGCCATGAGAGACTCGGACCGGTTGTGTATGCCACGGTGATAATTCTGGGGGATTTCAATCTACATATTGATTAGTCGACCCATGTTGGACGTGGTGGGCTTGAGGATGAGTTCTTGGAATGCTGCCGGGACAGTTTCCTTGAACAGTGTGTGTTGGAGCCGACAAGGGAGCGAGCTATCTTAGATCTGGTGTTATGTAATGAGGCAGGTAGAATTAGGGACCTTGTGGTGAAGGATCCTCTTGGGAAGAGTGATCATTGTATGGAGGAGTTTCTGATGCAGATGGAGGAGGAGAAAGTAGGATCCCGGACCTGTGTCCTTTGTTTGAACAGAGGGGAGTACGATAAGATGAGAGAGGAATTGGCGAATGTAGATTGGGGGAGCAGATTGGGAGGTAGGTCTGCTGAGGAACAGTGGAGGATCTTTAAGGAGATCTTTCTTGGTGCTCAGCAGAAATTTATTCCAATGGTAAAAAAGGATCGTAGGAGGAGAGATAATCAGCCGTGGTTATTAAAGGAGATAAAGGAGAGTATTAAATTAAAAGCTGATGCGTTTAGAGTGGCTAAGAGTAGTGGGCGGGAAGAGGATTGGGAGAGGTTTAAGTATCAACAAAGAATGACGAAGAAGTTGATAAAGAAAGGAAGGATAAACTATGAATCTAGGCTAGCGCTAAATATAAAAAAAAGGATAGTAAGAGTTTTTATAAATATATAAAAAGGAGAAGGCTGGCTAGGGTGAATGTTGGACCCTTAGAGGATGAGAGGGGGGATTTAGTGGTGGGGGATGAGGAAATGGCTGAGACCTTGAATAAGTTTTTTGCTTCGGTCTTCACGGAGGAACATAGAACATAACAGCGCAGAACAGGCCCTTCGGCCCACGATGTTGCACCAACCAATTAAAAAAGCAATAACCCTCTAACCTAAACCAATCTCTTTCCATCCATAAACCTATCCACGGATCTCTTAAACGCCCCCAAACTAGGCGCATCCACAACTGCAGCAGGCAGGGCATTCCAATCCCTCACCACCCTCTGGGTAAAGAACCTACCTCTCACATCCATCCTATATCTACCACCCCTTAATTTAAAGCTATGCCCCCTCGTGCTAGCTTTCTCCATCCGAGGAAAAAGGCTATCACTGTCCACCCTATCTAAACCTCTAATCATCTTATATGTTACAATAAGGTCTCCTCTTAGCCGCCTTTCTTTCTAACGAGAACAACCCCAAATCCCTCAGTCTCTCCTCATAGGATCTCCCCTCCATACCAGGCAACATCCTGGTAAACCTCCTCTGCACCCTCTCCAATGCCTCCACATCCTTGCTATAATGTGGGGACCAGAACTGCACACAATACTCCAAGTGCGGACGCACCAGAGTTGTGTACAGTTGCAACATGACGTTGCGGCTCCTAAATTCAATCCCCCTACCAATAAACGTCAAGACACCGTATGCCTTCCTAACTACCTTATCTACTTGATTCCCAACTTTCAGGGATCTATGTACACATACACCTAGATCCCTCCGTTCATCAACACTATTCAGAGTCCTACCGTTAGCCCTATACTCTACACATCTGTTATTCCTGCCAAAGTGAATTACCTCACACTTTTCCGCATTAAACTCCATCTGCCACCTCTCGGCCCAGCTCTGCAACTTGTCCAAGTCTCTCTGTAAACTATGACACCCCTCTTCACTATCTACCACTCCTCCGACTTTGGTGTCATCAGCAAATTTACTGATCCACCCAACTATACCCTCATCCAGATCATTTATAAAAACTACAAACAGCAGTGGCCCCGAAACAGATCCCTGAGGCACACCACTTGTAACTGAACTCCTCTGTCTCCTATCTGCTAGCCAATTTCTGATCCAATTAACTAAATCACCCCCAATTCACTAAATCACCCCCAATTCCATACATCTGCATTTTCTGCAGAAGCCTTCCATGGTGAACCTTATCAAACGCCTTACTAAAGTCCATATATACCACGTCAACTGCCTTACCCCCATCCACTTCTTTGGTCACTTTCTCAAAAAACTCAATAAGGTTAGTAAGGCACGACCTACCCTTCACAAACCCGTGCTATCTCCAATCAATTCATTACTCTCTAAATAACTATAAATCCTATCCCTAATAATTTTTTCTAAGACTTTGCCCACAACAGAAGTAAGACTCACCGGTCTATAATTCCCGGGGAAGTCTCTGTTCCCCTTCTTAAACAATGGGACAACATTCGCTATCCTCCAATCCTCTGGCACTATACCTGTGACCAACGACGACCTGAAGATCAGAGCCAGAGGCTCTGCAATCGCCTCTCTTGCCTCCCAGAGAATCCTAGGGTAAATCCCGTCCGGCCCAAGGGACTTACCTATTTTCAAACCCTCAAGAATATCTAGCACATCCTCCTTATCAACTGCAATACTGTCCAGTTTACAACCCTGTAACCCAGTGTTCTCCACAGCTACATTTATGTCTCCCTGCGTGAACACCGAAGAGAAATATTCGTTCAATGCCTCTCCAATCTCTTTCGGTTCCACACATAACTTCCCACTGCTGTCTCTAACTGGCCCTAATCTTGCCCTAACCAATCTTCTGTTCTTAACATATCTGTAGAACGCCTTAGGATTTTCCTTAATCCTATCAGCCAAAGTCTTCTTGTGTCCTCTTTTAGCTCTTCTTAACTCACTCTTTAACTCCCTCCTAGCCAATCTAAAGCTTTCCAGTGCCCTACCTGAGCCCTCAAGTCTCATCCTGACATAAGCCTCCTTTTTCCTTTTAACCAGCGAAACAACGTTTTTAGTGCACCACGGTTCCCTTGCTCAACCATTTCCTCCTTGCCTGACAGGGACATACATATCAAGGACTCGCAGTAGCTGCTCCTTGAAAAAACTCCACATTTCGGACATTCCCAGCCCCTGTAGTCTCCTAGTCCAACCTATGCTTCCTAATTCTCTCCTAATAGCCTCATAATTACCCTTCCCCCAGCTAAAACTACTGACCCGAGGTTCATGCCTATCCCTTTCCATCACTAAGGTGAACGTAACCGAATTGTGGTCACTATCACCAAAATGCACACCAACTTCCAAGTCTAACACCTGGTCTGGCTCATTTCCCAGCACCAAATCCAATATAGCCTCACCTCTAGTTGGTCTATCTACATACTGAGTCAAAAAAACCTTCCTGCACGCTTTGTGCAAAAACTGACCCCTCTAATGAGCTAGAGCTATAGCTATTCCAATCAATATTAGTAAAGTTAAAGTCCCCCATAACAATTACCCTATTACTTTCACTCCTATCCAGGATCGTCTCCGCAATCCTTTCCTCAACCTCTCTAGAACTTTTAGGAGGTCTATAAAAGACTCCCAACAGGGTGACCTCTCCTCTCCTATTTCTAATCTCAGCCCATACTACCTCAACAGACAAGTCCTCATCAAACTTCCTCTCTGACACTGTGATACAATCCTTGACTAATAATGCTACCCCTCCCCCCCTTCTACCTCCTTCTCTACTCCAACTGAAGCATTTGAACCCCGGAACCTGCAACAACCATTCCTGCCCCTGTTCTATCCATGTCTCTGAAATGGCCACAACATCAAAGTTCCAAGTACTGATCCACACTGCAAGTTCATCCACCTTATTGCGAATACTCCTCGCATTAAAGTATACGCATTTCAAACCATGCTCTGCTCCACCCCCACGATGCCGTGTGTTGCAGTCCCCATCTATGCCCCCCTCACTTTCATCTCTGCTACTCAGGATCCCACCCCCCCTCTGAATCAGTTTAAACCCCCCGGCATAGCCTTTGCAAATTTTCCCCCCAAGATATTGGTTCCCCTCTGATTCAGGTGTAGACCATCACTCTTGTAGAGGTCCCACCTTCCCCAGAATAAGCCCCAATTGTTCAAGAACCTGAACCCCTCCCTCCTGCACCATCCCCTCAGCCACGAGTTCAAACTTTCCCTCTCTCTGTTCCGCTCTAAACTATCCTGTGGCACAGGCAAGAGTCCCGAGATAACCACTCTGTCTGACTTGGCCTTAAGTTTCCACCCCAACTCCATAAATTTCTGCTTAATATCCCCTTCCCTTATCCTCCCTATGTCATGCGTCCCCACATGAACTATGACTTGGGGCTGACTCCCCTCTCCCCTAAGAGTCCTGAACACCCTCTCTGAAACATCCCGGACCCCAGCCCCTGGGAGGCAACACACCAGCCCTGAGTCCCTACCATTACTGCTGACTCTCCTATCTGTCCCCCTAACTATGGAGTCCCCAGTCACCAGGCCCAATCTTTTACTTCCCCTATCCACCTGAGCCTTCACAACAGGCTCACCTCCAGATACCTGCTCCCTTTGGCTATGCGAGGAGGATGCGAATAGTTTGCCGGGTGTTAACGATGGAAAGATGGTAGGCGTGGAGGGCCTGAATGAGATCATTGTTACTAAAGAGGCAGTGCTCGACAGACTAGAGGGACTGATGGTGGACAAGTCCCCAGGACCAGATGGAATGCATCCAAGGGTTCTGAAGGAAATGGCGGAGGTGATAGTGGATGCCGTGGTGATTATTTCCCAAACCTTGCTGGATTCCGGGGAAGTGCCGGAAGATTGGAAAACGGCTAATGTTACGCCGCTGTTTAAAAAGGGTAGCAGGCAAAAGGCAGGGAATTATAGGCCGGTTAGTTTAACGTCTGTTGTAGGAAAAATGCTTGAATCTGGAATCAAGGAGAAAATAGCGAGGCATCTGGAGAAGAATTGTTTGATAGAGCAGACGCAGCACGGTTTCGTTAAGGGGAAGTCGTGTCTGACAAATTTATTGGAATTCTATGAGGATGTGTCTAGTGCGGTGGATAGAGGGGAACCAGTGGATGTGGTGTTTCTCGATTTTCAGAATGCGTTTGACAAGGTGTCGCACAAAAGGTTGTTACAGGAGGTTTCGGGGCATGGAGTTGGGGGTAGGGTGTTAGCGTGGATAGGGGATTGGCTGTCTAATAGGAGGCAGAGAGTGGGTGTCAATGGGTGCTATTCGGATTGGCGGTTGGTGACTAGTGGAGTGCCCTAGGGATCGGTGCTGGGGCCTCAGATATTTACCATTCATATAGATGATCTGGAGGAGGGAACAAGTGTAAGGTGTCGAAATTTGCTGATGACACAAAGGTAAGTGGAACAGCAAATTGTGCGGAGGGTGTGGAAAGTCTGCAGAGAGATCTAGATAGGCTGAGCGAGTGGGCGAGGACCTGGCAGATGGAATACAATGTTGGCAAGTGTGAGGTTATCCACTTTGGTAGGAATAATGGTAGGAAGGACTACTACTTACAGGGCGAGAAGCTGCAGCATGCTACGGTGCAGAAGGACCTGGGGGTCCTTGTGCATGAGTCGCAAAAACCCAGCCTACAGGTGCAGCAGGTGGTCAGGAAGGCAAATGGGATGCTGGCCTTCATAGTGAGGGGGATTGAATATAGAAGTATGGAGGTCTTGCTGCAACTGTACAGGGCACTGGTGAGACCGCAGCTGGAGTACTGTGCGCAGTTTTGTTTGCCGCACCTGCGCAAGGATATTTTGGCCTTGGAGGGAGTGCAGAGGAGGTTCACTAGGCTGATACCGGAGTTGAGGGGGTTGAGCTATGAGGAGAGGCTGAATAGACTGGGCTTGTACTCGTTAGCTTTTAGAAGGATGAGGGGAGATCTCAGTGAGACGTATAAGATGATGAAAGGGATGGATAGGGTAGAGGCGGAGAGGTTCTTCCCGCTCAGAAAGGACAGCAGGACGAGAGGGCACAGCCTCAAGATAAGGGGGAGGGGGCAGTTTAGAACGGAGTTGAGGAGGAACTTCTTCACTCAATGGGTGGTTAATCTCTGGAATTCTCTGCCAGTTGAAGTGGTTGAGGCTACCTCACTAAATATATTTAAGACGCGGGTAGATAGGTTTTTGGTAGGCAAGGGGATTAAGGGTTATGGGGAGAAAGCGGGGAAGTGGAACTGAGCCACTTCAGATCAGCCATGATCTTATTGAATGGCGGGGCAGGCTCAAAGGGCTAGATGGCCTACTCCTCCTCCTATTTCTTAAGTTCACCTGGCTCTTAATCCCAGTGGAACAGGGATCCTTGGTATGCAAGCTACATCTCCTTGCAGTGTTCTGCGCAGTGCAGCACTTCACTTGCATCATTGGACTCAATGACCTAACTATACTAACAGAGCATACTCCCATCCGGATGGACAACACCCCAGGGTTCTGAAGAAGGTAGCTGAGGAGATTGCGAAGGCATTGGTGATAATCTTTCAGGAGTCACTGGAGTCATGGAAGGTCCCAGAGGACTGGAAAAAAGCTAATGTAATAACCTTGTTTAAGAAGGGAGGGAGGCAGAAGGTGGGAAATTATAGGCTAGTTAGCCTGATCTCGGTCATGGGTAAGATCTAGGAGTCCATTAAGGACGAAATTGCGGGGTTCTTGGAAATGCATGGTAAAACAGAGCTGAGTTAGCACATTTTTGTCAAAGGGAGGTCATGTCTGACAAATCTGTTAGAATTCTTTGAGGCAGTAACAAAGATGTTAGACAAAGGTGTTAATGATGTTCCACAGGGATCAATGTTGGGACCACAACTTTTCACTATATACATAAGTGGTCTGGAAGATGGAGCATGGTTGCTAAATTTGCCAATGTATATTTGCAAAGCTATGTAGAGGCTCAGGTAGTGTTGAGGAAGTGGGACGTTATAGAATGACTTGGACAAGCTAGGTGGGTAGGCAAAGAAGTGGCAGATGGAATATAATACGGGAAAATGTGAGGTTATGCACTTTGGTAAGAAGAAGAGGTGTAGACTATTTTCTAAATGGGGAAAGGCTTTGGAAATCTGAAGCATGAAGAGACTCTCTTAAGGTTAACATACGGTTCAGTTGGCAGTTAGTAAGGCAAATTAAATGTTAGTGTTCATTTCTATAGGGTTAGAATGCAAGAACAGGGATATACTGCTGAGGCTGTAAAACATTCTGGTCAGACCCCATTTGGAATATTGTGAGCAGTTTTGGGCCCCATACCCAAGGACATGCTGGCCGTGGAGGGGGTCCAGAGGAGGTCCACAAGAATGATCCCAGGAATGAAGGGCTTCTCATATGAGGAGCAGTTGAGGAGTCTGGGCATATACTCAATGGCGTTTAGAAGGATGAGGGGGCGATCTAATTGAAACTTACAAAATGCTGAGAGGCTTAGACAGAGTGGACATGGAGAGGGTGTTTCCACTACTGGGAGAGACTAGAACGACTCTTTTAAAACTGAGATGAGGAGGAATTTCTTCAGTCAAAGGGTGCTGAATCTGTGGAACTCATTGCCACTGAGGGCTGTAGAGGCCAGGTCATTGAGTGCCTTTAAGAGAGAGTTAAGTAGGTTCTTGATCAATAAGGGGATCAAGGGTTACGGGGAGAAGGCAGGAGAATGGGGATGAGAATCATATCAGCCACGATTGAATAGTACAGCGGACTCAATGGGTCAAGTGGCCTAATTCTACTCCTATATCTTATGGTCATCTAACTACTGGACGAATCAAAGATGGCACAATTAGCCAGAACTGTACATCAGAGTGATCCTAATGTTACAGGGCTGCAATATTATGGTGAAATGTATCAACCCACACACCTCCCTAGCTGAAAAATTGAACGATGAAGGGGAACTCCTTGAATGCCAATTGCTGGCAATAAATGATCCCAAGGGGCCATTTCTGCCAACAAAGGGGGGAGGACCCAAGGAAATCACAAATTAGCCCTTAAAAATTTTTGTAGATAGATCTTTTATGGCAGAGGATGGGAAAAGGAAGTCATGGGGAGAACCAGCAAGGCAAGCCCCTGGGGGCATAGTTTTAAAGTTACCCAATAAAACAACTGCCCAGGCTGCTACACTAACAGATGTGGCTTATGTGATCAGCCACCCTGATAAGTTCCCCCCACCTGCAGACATACATCAGACAGTATGCATGTCTGCAACAGACGGATCGACCTCCTGTCACTGTGGGAAGAAAGAGGATTTATATCAGCAGATGGGAAATCCCTACCATCCACGCCTCTGTTGAAATATATTTTCCAAATTGCCAAGGACAGGAAAATGGAGTTCCTTCCTTGTGCAGTTTGGAAAGTATACTTAAGGTCAGGGCACACTATAAATCTGCCCAGCCAGGAATGTACAGACAGGTGAATTTACTAAGCAGGATATCCAAAAGAGGGAAACCATGGCAATCCCTAGTTAACGAGCTGTTAATCAAACTAAGATTGAGGATTTTAGACAGGCTTAGAGCAACGACAAGGAACTAAAGTACATACAGAAAGGGACACAGCCATCTTCCACCAATAGGTGGAAAGATAAATTATGATTGAAGGACAGACTTATAAAGACGGACAGTGCATGGTGCCAACATAGAACTATAATCAAATTATACGTGATGCTCAAGATCATCAAGGGGCAGAAACAACGGCAGAACAAATTAAAGGGCTATGTTGGTGGTCAAGTATGAATAAAGACATAAAGCACTAGGCCGATAACTACATAGCATGAGCACAAAACAATCCCATCACACACGTACACAAGGGAGAGTTGAGACATACCCAGCCAGTAGAGTCCTTGGATGAATTTACAAATCAATTACATGAGCCCTTTACCACCCTGCATGGGAGGATGTAGATACATCTTAGTCATAATAGACACTTACAGCAAATGGGTCAAAGCATACCCGACCCAGAACACAGCTAAACAGTAAATATTTTAGTGCAGCAAGTATTTACTATCTGGAGGCTCCCGCTGAGCACAGAATCAGATCAGGGCACTCATTTCATCGCTCAAGTAATGCAAGACATTGTGAATTTGCTTGGAATCAAAGGTTCCATATTGCATACCACTCCCAATCTAGTGGGATAGTGGAGAGGATGAATTGAAATCATAGAAACACTACAGTGCAGGAAGATGCCATTCAGCCCATTGAGTCTGCACCAACAACCTCACCCAACCCCTATCCACATCACCCCACATATTTATCCTCTAACCTAAGCATCCCAGGACACTAAGGGGCAATTTAGTAATGTTCAAGCTGCAGATGATTGTTAAAATGGGCCAGAACGAGAAACAAAGCAAGGCCTATTTTGTTGGCAAAGTAAACACGGTAGAAAATGAGGTAGAACTAAAGGTCATGCTCCAGGTTTTCCAACCAGGCACATTCCTGGCCCCCCCCAAGTATTCTGGAGCCCATTCTGTGGTAGCAAAGGCAAACCCATTGGTTTACAAAATTGTAGTGGACTCTGGGAAGATTGGATAGTCCCAGGTACATCAAATAAAGGCTCCCAAAACAATCACGAATTTAACATAGCCCTTCAGAGATGTGAAACACTGGCCCAGCAATCCGATCCCGTGCCACCAATTCGGATCCCACAGGACAGGGAGGCAATGCCACGGCCACCCCAGCCATTGTCTCAAAACCGAACCAGAAGGGTTGTGCTCCGTACACGGAGTGTCGATGAGTCATCATAGCTCTAGGGGTCATGGAGGCATTTAGATTAGCACTCCAATGAGGACGACGAGGCCAAGCAAATTCCCAATAGCTAGAGTCCTCCTATATAAAACTGTTCATTTTCAGTAAGCATGCAAGCACTGCTACCCGCTAATTAACTGTCAGAGTCATACGGCACAAGAAAGCCCCTTCTACCCATCAAGTCTGCACCGACAATGATTATCACTAATCCCATTTTCCTGCACTTGTCGCATATTCTTGAATGTTATGATATTCTAGCGTTCATCCAAATATTCAACGGTTGTAAGGTTTCCATTCTCCACTACCTTCCCAGGCAGTACATTCCAGATTCTCACCAGCTGAGTGAAAAAAATGTTTTCTCAAATCGCCTCTGAATATACTGCCCCTTATCGTAAATCTACACCCCCTCGTGATTGACCCTCAACCAAGAACAGCTGTTCCATACCCCTCAATCTATACACCTCAAATCATGTCCCCCCTCGGCCTTCTCTGCTCTGAAGAGAACAATCCAAGCCTATCCAGTCACTTTGTGTAGCTCAAATGCTCCATCCCAGGCAACATCCTGGTAAACCTCCTCTGTACACCCTCTAGTGCCACCACATCTTCCCTATAGGGATGTGACCAGAACCTTTGATTCCAAGCAAATTTACAATGTCTTGCATTACTTGAGCGATGAAATGAGTGCCCTGATCTGATTCTGTGCTCAGCGGAAGCCTCCAAATAGTAAATACTTGCTGCACTAAAATATTTACTGTTACTTGACCACTTCAGTGGTGGCCTAACCAGTGCTTTGTACAACTCCAATATGACCACCTTGCTCTCTAACTGTATGCCATGTCTGACAAAAGCAAGTGTCCCATATGTCAGATCTCTCAGTGGGACAGCATTTTGGGGATAGTGCTCATAACTCTATCTCCTTTACACTAGCATTGGAGAGAGATAGGATCAGACAAGCTAGGAAAACTTATCTGGAGTAAGGGGAATTACGAAGCCATCAGACAGGGAATTAGAGGCATAAATTGGAAGGAAGTTTTCTCGGGGAAATGTACAGAAGTAATGTGGTAGATTTTCAAGGAATATTTGTCTGGAGTTCTGCATGACAACGTTCCAATGAAACAGGGAAGTTTTGGCAGGAACCGTGGTGCACGAAAGTTGTTATGAATTTAGTCAAGAAGCAAAGAAAAACATATAAAAGGTTCAGAGAGCTAGGTAATGTTAGGGCTCTAGAGGAGTATGCGACTTGTAGGAAGGAACTTAAGAAGGAAATTAGCAGAGCCAGAAGGGGTCACGAGAAGGCCTTGGCAGGTAAGATTAGGGAAAACCCCAAGGCATTCTACAAGTATGTAGAAGCTATTGAAAGGGTGCAGAGGAGATTTACAAGGATGTTGCCTGGACTGGGAGGCATGCCTTATGAAGTTAGGTTGAGGGAGCTGGGACTCTTTTCCCTGGAGAGACGAAGGTTGAGAGGCGACCTGATAGAAGTTTACAAAATGTTGAGAGGAATAGATAGGGTGGACTCTCAGAGGCTATTTCCCCGGTTTGAAATGGTCGCTACGAGAGGACACAGATTTAAGGTGCGGGGAGGGAGGTTCAGAAGTGATGTTAGGGGTAAGTTTTTCACTCAGAGGGTGGTGAGTGAATGGAATCGGCTGCCGTCAGTGGTGGTGGAGGCGAACTCGCTGGGGTCTTTTAAAAGACTTCTGGATGAGTATATGGGGTTTAATGAGATTGAGGGTTATAGATAGGTCTGTAGGTTGGTAGGTGATGTGGTCGGCGCAACTTGTGGGCCGAAGGGCCTGTTTGTGCTGTAGTGTTCTATGTTCTATGTTCTAAGTATGTGAAAAGCAAAAGGATGAGATGTGAAGGAATATGACCTTTGAAATGTGGCGTTGGGAAAGTTTGTATAGAACTGGAAGAAATAGCAGAGGTACTCAACGAGTACTTCAGTATTCACGGTGGAAAAGGATCTTGGTGGTTGCAGTGCAGGCTTGCAGCAGACTGAAAAGCTTGAGTATGTTGACATTAAGAAAGAAGATGTATTGCAGCTTTTGAAAAGCATCAAGTTAGATAAGTCACCGGGATCAGATGGGATGTACCCCAGGTTACTGTGGGAGGAGAGGGAAGAGATTGCAGAGCCTCTGGCAATGATCTTTGCGTCATCAGTGGAGATGGGAGAGGTTCCGGAGGATTGCGGATGTAGTTCCTCTATTCAAGAAAAGGAGAAGAGATCCAGTCTGGATCCACAAAGCAATGTCCCCTCAGATCCCATGCGCCCTCACTTTCTCAATAAGCCTTGCATGGGAGGACCTTATCGAATGCCTCGCTGAAGTCCATATAAACCACATGTACCGCTCTTCCTTCGTCAATGTGTTTAGTCACACCTTCAAAAAACTCAAACAGGCTTGTAAGGCACGGGCTTGTAATAGCCCAGGAAATTATCAACCGATGAGTCTAAACTCAGCGGTTGGTAAGTTGACGGAGAAGATCCTGAGAGACAGGATTTATGAACATTTGGAGGTATAGTATGATCAAAAATTGTCAGCACGGCTTTGTCAAAGGCAGATCGTGCCTTACAAGCCTGGTTGAGTTTTTTGAAGATGTGACAAAAAACATTGACGAAGGAAGAGCGGTACATGTGGTTTATATGGACTTCAGCGAGGCATTCAATAAGGTCCTCCCATGCAAAGCTTATTGAGAAAGTGAGGGCGCATGGGATCTGAGGGGGCATTGCTTTGTGGATCCAGACTGGCTTGCCCACAGAAGGCAAAGAGTGGTTGCAGATGGGTCTTTTTCTGCATGGAGGTTGGTCACTAGTGGCGTGCCCCAGGGATCTGTTCTGGGACCCTTGCTCTTTGTGATTTTTATAAATGACCTGGATGAGGAAGTGGAGGGATGGGTTGGTAAGTTTGCTGATGACACAAAGGTTGGAGGTGTTATGGATAGTTTGGAGGGGTGTCAGAGGTTGCAACGAGACATATATAGGATGCAAGACTAGGCAGGGAAGTGGCAGATGGACTTCAACCCAGATAAGTGCGTGGTGATTCATTTTGGCAGGTCAAATGGGATGACGGAATCTAATATTAAGGGTAAGACTCTCGGCAGTGTGGTAGATCAGAAGGATCTTGGGGTCTGGACTCAGGACTCTTAAATCAGCCTCGCAGGTAGAGGATGTAGTTAAGAAGGCATATGGTGAACTGGCCTTCATCAATCAAGGAATTGAGTTTTGGAGTCGGGAGATAATGCTACAGCTGTATAAGACCCTGGTCAGACCTCACTATGCTCAGATGTGGTCGCCTCATTACAGGAAGGATGTGGAAGTCATAGAAAGGGTGCAGAGGAGATTTACAAGGATGTTGACTGGATTAGGTGGCATGCCTTACGAGGATAGGTTAAAAGAGCTTGGTCTTTTCTCATTAGAGAGACGAAGGATGAGATGTGACCTGATAGAGATGTTGAGAGATATTGATATTGTTGAGAGATACCTGTATAAGATGTTGAGAGATATTGATCGAGTGGACTCTCAGAGGCTTTTTCCGAGGGCTGAAATGGCTGCCACAAGAGGACACAGGATTAGGGTGCTGGGGAGTAGGTACAGAGCAGATGTCAGGGATAAGTTTTTCACTCAGAGGGTGGTGGATGGGTGGAATCGGCTGCCGGCAGTGGTGGTGGAGGCAGACTCGATAGGGTCTTTTAAGAGACTTTTGGATAAGTACGTGGGACTCAGTAAGATAGAAGGTTATAAGTAAGCCTAGTAGGTAGGGACATGGTCGGCACAACTTGTGGGCCAAAAGGCCTGTTTGTGCTGTAATTTTTCTATGTTCTATTCAGAAGTTGTGCTACTAATGACGAAACAAGACAATCTCGGTGAAACTCTCAAAAGGCAAGCTTGTGTTTTTAATTGCTATAATGAAAGGTCTACATCCTTCTGCTTTCAACATGCTGGTTTCTTGCAAAGAAGAAAAAGCTATGCTGCTTCATAATGCTACCAGCATATGTGTGACTATCCCTAATTAATTTGTGTCTTTCCAAGTAAAGGGTAATTCTTTCCTTCAGAATTTTCTCAATAGTTTCCCTACTACTGATGGGAGACTCACCACCAATCCGTACTTCCCTGGTTCATCTCTACCACCCTTCTTGAAAATTGGAACCACTTAACCAACCTCCAGTCCTCTGGCAATTCCCCATGGACAGAAGGGAATTAAAAATTTGCATCAGAGTCCTTGCAATTTCCTGCCTTGCCTCCCCAGTAGTGCTAGAAAACCAACAAACCAAGTGCTTATGTAACCCCAGCCAAAAGCAAAATGTTGGTAAATCCCCCTTATCATACACATATAGAACATAGAACATAGAACATTACAGCGCAGAACATATGCTGGTAGCATTATAGAAGCAGCACGGCTTTTCCTTTTTTGTTTGCAAGAAACCAGCATGTTGAAAGCAGAAGGATGTAGACCTTTCATCACAGCAATTAAAAACACAAGTTTATCTTTTGAGACTTTCACCGAGATATTCTTGTTTCGTCATTAGTAGCACAACTTCTGAATCTGTGGATCTCTGCACGCTACAGTGGTTAAAGATAAGTCCTTGGAGGAAAATTCTTTTCTTCATCTCATGTCATCATTTAAAATTCTTCCCGTTTTCATCTCATCTTTCTGTATCTATGAAGTCCTGCACACCATCAGCTGCTACCGTTTTCCCAATTCACACAGAATAGTGGAAGGACCAGGTGAAGTGATTCTGATCCCATCAACATGTTCAATTTTCCCAAGAAGCACCAACTTAAACATAGATGTACGATTCCATTTATGCTCACTTCAAATTTGTATCAAACCCTCAAAACCACTGGTCAGGCTAGAGTTTACATCTAACTTAGCTGACATGGCAAAAGGAGGAGATGGGAAAGCTGATTCTAAAAACTGTTTTCAAGGAAAAGTTTGACAAATGAATACGAGTGGAAACATTCCACTGTAGGATCTCCACAGCTGGAGAAGGGTTGGGGGATACATACATCTTAGACCAATATAAGCTGGAAGTAATAACAGATGGAAGAAGCCAGCCAGTGGTAGTGGAGAATTGCTTCCCTGAGTGGAGGCCTGTGACTAGTGGTGTGCCATAGGGATCAGTGCTGGGTCCATTGTTGTTCATCATCTATATCAATGATCTGGATGATAATGTGGCAAATTGGATCAGCAAATTTGCTAATGATACAAAGAGTGGAAGTGTAGTGGAAGTGAGGAAGGTTTTCAAAGCTTGCAGAGGGATTGGGGCCAGCTAGAAAAATGGGCTGAAAAATGGCAGATGACGTTTAATGCAGGCAAGTGAGAGGTACTGTACTTTGGAAGGATAAACCAAGGTAGAACATACAAGGTAAATGGTAGGACACTGAAGAGTGTAGCAGAACAGAGGGATCTGGAAATACAGATACATAATTCCCTAAAAGTGGCATAGGGTCGTAAAGAGTGCTTTTGGAACACTGGCCTTTATAAATCAAAGTATTGAGTATAAGAGTTGGAATGTTATGGTGAGGTTGTATAAGACACTGGTGAGGCCGAATTTAGAGTATTGCGTGCAGTTTTGGTCACCTAATTACAGGAAGGATATTAATAAGGTTGAAAGAGTGCAGGGAAGGTTTACAAGGATGTTGCCAGGACTTGAGAAACTGAGTTACAGAGAAGGGTTGAATAGATTAGGGCTTTATTCCCTGGATAGTAGAAGAACGAGGGGAGATTATGATGGATATAGATAGAGTGAATACAGCAGACCTTTTCCACTGAAGCTAGGGGAGAAAAAAACTAGAGGACATGGATTAAGGGTGAAGGGGGAAAAGTCTAAAGGGAATATGGTGGTGGTGGTGGTGGTGGGGGGGGGCTTCTTCACACAGAGTGGTGGGAGTGTGGAATGAGAGTCGCCAGATGAAGTGGTAAATGCAGGCTCACTTCTAACATTTAAAAAAAACTTGGACAAGTACACGGATGAGAGGGGTGTGGACGGATATGGTCCAGGTGCAAGACAGTGGGACTAGGCAGAAAAATGGTTCGGCACAGCCAAGAAGGGCCAAAAGGCCTGTTTCTGTGCTGTAGTGTTACGTGGTTCTAGGTGCTGCCTTGATCTCTTGCAGGATGAGTGACGCATGGGCCACTTCTTGATCATCATCCTTGCCAGTCTGGCGACCATCGCACAACTGGAGGAATCGATCAGATATGAACGTACCCCAAGCTACCCAGGACACCCGTGATTTCCCCCCACTGGACATGGGCAAATGAGAGGATGGAACCCTGATGAGACAAATCCATCACATCACACTGTTCTGTTCACCATCTTAGTTTACCTGGTACTGTTAGATGGAAAAGGGAATTGACTCAGCAGCCAAACATCAAGCCAATTTTGAACAGACGAGAGATCATTTACTGAAGAATTTATTAGATTTTGTATATGTTTGGGTCTTTGATAAAGTACTGACATTTCATAAAACAGATTTTGGAAAATTATTGATTTTTGCACTATGTATGGACTTTTGATAATATATTGGATTTCATGTGAGGAATTGCTTTTATACTGAACCATTAGTAGTAGATGCAATAGTATTCGTTGTGGTAACTGTTTGAGACTTCAAAACCTACCTGTGGGAATTTGTCAAGGTTCGTGATTCAATTTACTCACGCTCAAAGGATCAAGAGGAGGGGCTGTGGCCAAGTGGCTCATGGCCTGAACAGCTAGGCCAGATACAGAATTGGGCAATATAAGCTAACCAGTAGCCAACAGTTTCTGCAGCCAAGCCTGATAGGAATTCAGACAGGTCAAGCTTAATACACAAATAAAGAGGCAAGCAAGTCACTGAAAGGCTGGAACCAAAGGTGCTCAGCCCTGACCAAATAAGGATAGTATTTATGGACACTCTGACACCTCAAGCTCCCATCATTAGTTTATATGGTACACCTGAGGATGGACACTGAAGGAGCCCCAGTGTCTTACATGTACGTAATCGGCAATCCCACTCGGTGCTGCAAGTCCAACCCAATAACCTCAATGGCTAGAAGGTAGGAACCTTCCAGAAGGGCATGATGAGGGAGACAAGAGGAGGCACCTCGAAGCCCGCCCCACCCCACCCCAAGCACAAACTTAGTGTTGGCAGCAGAGATGCAGCAAGGATCCAGTGAGGAGGGAGCAAAGACTCATGAACAACCATCACTACGTGGAAGACTCTGAGTTTATAACTCAGCAAAGACCCAAAATCAAGGTTCACACCCGGTGGAGCAAGTCTGGCCAGTTCAATCTCACAGGTAATGTCTGTGTTTCAGATAAATTATCGAGTTGCTTATTTGAGTTAAAAGAGTGTGGTAAGAAATTTGATACCAAAAAGCACTGAAATAAAGAACAAGTTTATTCAACATCATTGCAAATTGACTCATCCTTTGTTTCTCTCATGGGCGGCGTTGTGGCAGTGGTTAGCACTGCTGCCTCACAGCACCAGGGACCTGGATTCAATTCGAGCCTCGGATGACAGTCTGTGTGGAGTTTGCATGTTATCCCAGTGGCTGCGTAGGTTCCCTCCGGCGCCTCCAGTTTCCTCCCACAGTCCAAAGATGTGCAGGTTTGGTTAATTGGCAATGGGCAATTGCCCCTTAATGTCAGGGGGACTAGCAGGGTAGATATGCGGGGTTACAGGGACAGGGTCTGGGTGAGATTGTAGTCGGTGCAAGCTCCATGGGCCAAGTGGCCTCATTCTGCACTGTAGGGATTTTCTGATTCTAGTAAGGACATATGGGTAAACAAGTACTTGGACTTTCAGAAGACTTTAAAAGTCTCCCATAAAATGCTAGTGGGCAAAATTAATGCACATGGAGTAACAGTAACATATTAGCATGGGTCAAGAATTCATTCATAGAAAAGAAACAGAACGGAAATAAATGGGTCTTTTTCCAAGTGGCAGGCAATGACTAATGGGTTTCCACAGGGATTGATTGGGCCTGTATTCGCTAGATTTTAGAAGGGTGACCGAAGAATTGGTTGGAACATATAAAATTATAGCTGGGCCAAACAGACTAGAAGCAGTATATTTTCTATGATTGGGGCATCTGTAACCAGGGGACAATGGAGATAGACAGGAGAGTATTGTGTCCAGCTCTGGTCTCCTTATTTGAAGGACATGGTGGGCATTGGAGTGAGTTCAGAGGAGGTTTATCAGAGGAGGTTTACCAGATTGATTCCAGGGATGAAAGGGTTTTCATACGAGGACAGATTAAACAGTTCGGGCTTATACTCACTGGAGTTTAGGAGGATGAGAGGGGATCTGATCGAGATATATTAAAAAAGCCATTGATAAAGTAACAGCAACAAAATGTTTCTCCTTGTGGGGAAATCTAGAATAAAAAGTCACAGGTATAGGCTGACAGGCAGTATATTTAAAACTGAGATGAGGAGGAACTACTTCTCACAGAGGGTAGTAAATCTGTAGAACTTGCTGTCCCATAGCATGGTGGAGTCTGAATCATTAAATGGTTTCAAAGGGATACATATACTCCTCATTTAAAAAACAGGTTAAAAGGGATATGGGGAATAGATAGGGAGGTGGATTTGAGACCAGCCATGGTCTGAATGGTGGAGCACGGTCGAAGGGTTGAACTGCCTACATCTTCTCCTATCTGCTACTGATCCTATGTTCCTAGACCATTTAGGACTGAAAGGAAGAAAAACCTCTTCATGCAAAGGGGAGTGCACAGATGAAATTCTCCACCACAGATCACTGTGGAAGCCAAGTCACTGAATGTAGTCAAAAGACAAATAATTTTTTAGATTTTAATGACATCAAGGGATATGGAGAGAAAGCAGGAATACGGCACTGAGGTCAAGGATCAGCCATGATCATATTGATTGGTGGAGCAGACTCAAATGGCCGAGTGACCTACTCCTGCTCCTAGTTTCTATATTTTTATAGTCTAACCAAGGTTCAAAACAGGTTGAGCATAGCTTCCTTACATTTCTGTCCCTCTAGCAAGAAAGCCTAGTGCTTTGTTTTTATAGCCTTGCTAACCTGTAGGGTGGCTTTAAATGATTGGGTATTTGTATTCCGAGATCTTTGCTCCTCTACACCTCCTAGATTTGCACCTTTCAAGTATTAACTGACAGATGATGCCCTTAAATTCCTATCAAAATATACTACCTTACATTTATTTCTGTTGAATTTAATTTGTATTCCTACTGATGTTGTCATGGACAGACATCTGCAACATAGACTGGCAAGGATGAGGACAAGAGTATGTTTCCCTTATGCTAGGTGTCTCACCCTTGCCACAAACCCCATTTGGAAAATATCCGTTTCAGGACATGGCCAAATTGGTATTAATGATGCTACTGAGCCAGTGATAGACACTGAAGTTGTTTCACCCAAAGCTCACTCTGTGCCCTTGTCACCTCAATGCTTCTTCCAAAGAGTGTTCAAGACAGAATGTTATCGATTCATTAGTTGAAAGAGGGTTATAGGCGATAATTGTGCGAATGTGGATTCACATTATCCATGTAACTTAATATCAATGAATTTGGACACAAGCTGTCAGAACGGTTTTCAGTTCCACAGAATAAAAGTTAGTTTATTTATTAGTCACAAGTAGGCTTACATTAACAGTGCAAAGTTACTGTAAAAATCCTTTAGTCGTCACTCTCTGGCACCTGGTTGGATACACTGAGGAAGAATTTAGTATGGCCAAGGCACCTAACCAGCACACCTTTCAGACTGCAGGGGGAAACCAGAGCACCCGGAATGAAAGGCACACAGACACAGGGAGAACATACAGACTCCACACAAGCTGGGAATTGAACCCGGGTCCCTGGCACTGAGGCAGCAGTGCTAATTTGTACCACCTTGCCGCCCCATGTACAGATCAAAACGTAAAATTAATATCCAAGCGTTTAAAATAAACCACTGCTTACTGTAACCACACTGGAATGATGAAGCTAGCAATGTGATACAATTATGTAGCTTACAGAAGGCAGTTAAAAATCAAGCACATTTGATTTGAACTCACATCTCAGAAACATTAATACAGGTCTCAGTCGCTTAATGCAATCACTAAGCTCCCATCCACTTTGGTACTTTTACAATAAAATATCACAACATGAAAAGATCAGTGTCCACTTCTATTTGCCAGGGGCCTAATTAAGAGTAGCCTCTGCCACAGGCCTCCTAGCTTTGCACTCCTATCTTTTTGTTCTAATTCCTGCAGTTCAGGATCAGCATGTTGATGTCCACACCTTTAGTCACTGCAAAGATGTGCAGAGTACAACATACTAAAACAATCCTCTCTGCTTTTTCTTTGGAGAACACTAAAGTAGGCTCCAGAAATAGTTCCTCAACACAGTGCCAATTCTTGGATTGATCTGCCTGTCACCAATTATCTGTCTTTCCACCAGACTCCAACCTTAAACATGCCATTAATGAGCTAAACAAAACGAGAGCATGGATAGCTACCTGTGCACTACATATTCAAATGTTGGATATGCCAGCCAGGTAGACCACTTGCATATTGAGCGACTGGAAGCCCCGTCCCATACATTGACTCATAGTACAAAGAAGCCCTCTAGCCCACATATAGCAATGTGTTTCTGAAGGAAATCTTTTGCATGCTGTGTTCGAGTCATGCAAAGCACTCTGGGAAAACCAGCAATTCTATTAAACTCAGGGTCACTCTCCTTTGCTTCACTGTCCACATTACAAATTTAATGTGTTGGCAAGATCAATGGAATAAGGTGTCCATCACCAAACAAACACTGTCCCTCATTTCACCATGATTCATGTGGAACAGGACATTGTGGATGGCCAGAAGAATTAATACACTTAAAAGTTGAGGTCATTGGTCATCTTTATTTACACCAAGAGGATTCTGCAGCACATGGCCCAAAGTTTCCCAAGTCATCTCAAAGTTGCACAGTTAGCCGACTGAATCCTTTATTTGTACTCAAACATCTTTTGGGATGTCAGTTGAAGCCTGCACTCTCCAAGAAGTGTACCTGTCGATATGGTGCAATTCTTTCTTGTAATGCTTCATTCTTTGGGGTTCCTGTCTCTGGTTCTCTCCCTTGACTTCCATCTCCGCCTGCAACATTACAAAAAATCAAGGATGCAGCTATAAAATAAGCCATCTTCGTTAATTTACAGAATC
This sequence comes from Carcharhinus amblyrhynchos, assembly GCF_965287045.1. NCBI lineage: Eukaryota > Metazoa > Chordata > Chondrichthyes > Carcharhiniformes > Carcharhinidae > Carcharhinus > Carcharhinus amblyrhynchos. The sequence goes on along the minus strand of NC_137335.1, from coordinate 30,351,012 downwards.
GGCTGTAATATGCCTCCCTACAGCAGCAAGAGATGACGACGACGACGGCATCAGCTTTTTCCAGATCAGTAGGTGCTTTGGGAGGCCAAACTGTCTGCACACCTGGAAGTTTGAACGTAACGTTAAGAACAAGTGTAATCAGAGGATATGTATATTTCAGAGTTGGGGCATTGCCAATTTTGCGGGCAGAGACTCATTCCAACACAGGACTTGATGGAGTCATACAAAACTTGGAATGTGTACCTGGGAATCTGAATTTTTGCAGAATCACATGCGCTTAAAATATCATCTTTTAAGGCAAAACCACATGAATTCTTAAACTCAAGGGGCCTAGATATGTAAACTAAAGAATTAAGTTGCTGGAAAAATGACTGGATCTTCAATGAAACATCAATTGCATGCCTGAAGCTGTGTAAAGCATTATCCAAAATGTTGCAGTAAGACAGTGGTCTAGAAATTAGTGCACGAGGGTCAGTTTGCTAGGCTCAAATAATTCAAGGTGGGTATGATGCAATTTTGGAATACCCAATTCATTTCCCAGGTTGTGCTGCTGTGCCAAGCAGCAGGCCCATTTGCTCCTCTGACCTCCAATGTGCCAGTGGAATATGCACAGAAGTCCCAGCAGCACTGTTTGCTGATTAGTGCTCTAAGAAGTCTTGAAGAGTGTCTGTTAAATGAAACCTAATTCTTGAAATTATGTCTGGCACAAATTCATTTGACTCAACAGGCACTGAAGAGGATTCACTAGTTCAGTGATATCACTCTGGAGATTTTCGTCACCACTGCAGAATCCAGGAGAGAGGAAATTATTTCTCTGGAATGGAACAATCTTCAATGCACAGCCAGGGAAAATAATCAGAGTATGCCATCCAGGAGGTAAATGCCCACAGTTTGGCACCATTAACAAGGTCAAAAAATACAATGACTCCAAATTCTCAAAGTATATCTCATTCCCACATAACCAATGCCCTCTCTGTCAGCTTCATGTACCACACACCATCACTCACAGGAGTCCCTATTGGCACTCAGAACCCACTCATAACATTAAAAGCAGCAATAGATCACTTGGCCCCTTGAGTCTTCTCCATTGTTAAAATCATCAGATTATGGGCTTAACTCTACTTTCCAGACTGCATCCCATAATACATCATTTTCTCGTAGATTAACAATATGTTTTAACTCAGCCAACTGACTATTGTGGAAGAAATTTTCAAGGATTAATGACTAGAGATGAAATTCCTCCTCATCTCACAAATTCGATCATACGAATTAGGAGCAGGAGGTCATCATTTGGCCCCCCTGGCTTTTGAGCTGATAAAATTACATGGCCTCAATTGTGCCTTGCTGCCTACCCCCAATTATCAACTCCCTTGTTAGTCAAGACTCTATCTACTTCTGACTTTAAAATATTCAATAACCAGAAATTCATTGCTCTCCAGGGAAGGCAATTTACACAGACTCAGCCCTCATTGAAAGTTTTTTGCATTATTGGGAGGCCCCTTATGTCTCCCCTAACTCTAGTCTCTTCCACAAGGGGAAATATCCTTCCATTAGCCACCAAGTACTATCGGGATCTTAATGTTTTAAAAAAGAGCACCTCTCATTCTTCTAAATTTCATTAATGCAGGCCCAACCTGTCCAACCTCACCTCAAGATTTCCACCTCGATCCAGAAGTCAGAAAGCTTTAAGGTACTGATGGATAAAGATAAATGTAGTCCTCGGGTGAAGATGCTAAACTAGGGGAAGGCTAATTACAACAATATTAGGCAGGAACTGAAAAATGTAGATTGGAGGCAGATGTTAGAAGGCAAATCAACATCTGGCACGTGAGAGGCTTTCAAGTGCAAGTTGATAGGGATTCAGGACCAGCACATTCCTGAAAGAATGAAGGAAAGTATGGCTAGTTTTAAGAACCTTGGATAACAAGAGATATTGTGAGCCTCATTAAAAAGGAAAAGGAAGCATTTGTCAAGGCTAGGAGGCTGGGAACACAAGAAGCAAATATGGAATACAAGGAGAGGAGCAACAAGACGAATATAGATTCATAAGTGCGTACGGTTTTAGTTTAGGCAGGCATCATGATCAGTGCAGGCTTGGAGGGCCGAAGGGCCTGTTCCTGTGCTGTACTTCTCTTTGTTCTTTGAAAGTAAGAAAGAAACTTAAGCAAGGGGTCAGGAAAAGTCATTGGCCAGCAGGATTAAGGAAAATCCCAAAGCTTTTTATACAGATATAAACAGCAAGAAGGTAGCCAGGGAGAGGGTTGGCCATTCAAGGACAGGGGAGGGAATCTATGCATGGAGCTGGAGGAAATGGGCAAGGTATTAAATTAATACTTTGCATCAGTATTCAAAGAGAAGGACTTGGTGGATGATGAGACTGGGGGAGGGTGTGCAGATTTTTTGGGGCCTGTTGAGGTGGTATTGGGGAGCCTTGAAAAACATTAAGGTAGACAAGTCCACAGGGCCCGAAGGGATATACCCCAGAATACTGAGAGGGGCAACAGAGAAAATTGCTGGGGCCTTGAGATAAATATTTGTATCCTCACTGGCTACAGGGTCAATCCCAGATGATTGGAGAATAGCCAATGTTGTTCCTTTGTTTAAGAAAGGTAGCAAGAATAATCCAGGTAATTACAGGTCTTATGTCAGTGGTAGGGAAATTATTGGAGACGTTCTTCGAAACATGATTGGCTCCCACTTGGAAATAAGTGGACGTATTAGAGAGGCAGAATAGTTTTGCAACGGTGTGGTCATGTCTCACAAACTTTTTGAGGAAGTGATGAAGGTGATTGATGAGGGACTTCTTATTGTGCTTACTTCAGTCCAACGCTGGCATCTCCATACTACAGGAGGGGTCCCAGAGGATTGGAAAATAGCCAATGTTGTTCCTTTGTTTAAGAACAGTAGCAAGAATAATCCAGGTAATTGGTGAGCCTTACATCAATGGTAGGGAAATTATTGGAGAGGATACTTTGAGACAGAATTTATTCCCATTTGGATATAAGTGGACGTATTAATGAGAGGCAACATGGTTTTGTGAAGGGGAGGTTATGTCTCACTAACTTGATTGAGTTTTGAGGAAGTGACAAAGATAATTGATGAGGGTAGGGCAGTGGGTGTTGTCTACATGGACTTCAGTAAGGTCTTCGACTAGGTCTCTCATGGCAGACTGGCACAGAAGGTGAAGTTGCACGGGATCAGATGAGCTGGCAAAATGGGTCGTCATAGAAGAATGTAGCGTTGGAAGGATGCATTTCTGAATAGAGGGCTGTGACATGTGGCGCTCCTCAGCGATTAGTGCTGGAACCTTTGCTGTTCATAAATGATTTGGAGGAAAACGTAACTGGTTTGATTAATAAGTCCGCAGACAACACAAAAGGTTGGTGGAATTGCGGATAGCGAAGAGGACTGTCAGAGGATATAGCAGGAAATAGATCAGTTGGAGACTACGACGGGGAGATGGCAGTTTAATCCAGACGAATGTGAGGAAATGCATTTTGGAAGGTTTAATACAGATGGGGAATATACAATAAATGGCAGAACTCTTAAGAGTATTGACAGGCAGAGAGATCTGGGTGTGCAGGTACACAGGTCACTGAAAGTGGCAACGCAGGTGGAGAAGGTAGTCAAGTAGGCATACAGCAGGCTTGCCGTCATTGGCTAGGGCATTGCGTTTAAGAATTGGCAAGTCATGTTGCAGTTTTATGGTATTATGTTTGTTTTCGCAAGACTCTTTCGTCCTTGATACAAAGGCAAACACCAACCACCATCCAATCCAAAAGTTCTTTATTCTTCTTACCTATGTAAGCTGGCAAGCCTTTGCTACCCAACTTCCACTCAGTACTGGGAATCAGTTAGCAAAGGCGCACCAAATAATAGGACGGTCCCCTTTTATGTAGCTTTTACAATCCTTATGATCACATGTGATCTGATACAATATAGCTAAACACAAGACACCCTTTGTTCTAGTCAGGTTAACCATCTAAGGTTGTAATATCGTTATGTTGATAAATTTGTTAATCACAGATGTCTTAATCTTGTCATTTTGAAATCAACTCAAAAGTTCTTAGTTGCATGCAATGTTAACCCCTTAATATTTCATTCCCTCCTTTTATCATTTCATGATAACTTCAACCTTTTAGACAGGAGTTTGGGCTCTGTTATAGGCATCGACAAACAATTGTAGCAAAAACAGTAATAAGCAAACCACCAGAATAATGATTCCCAAATGCATTAACATTCCTCCCCAGTCCCCAAAGAGGCTGCCAAAAGGCCACCAACCAGGGGGATTGTAGTCCTTAAAGTTCAGCCCCTCGGTTCTAATTTTGTCTGCCATTTTTTTTAATATGCTCAGTTAAATCAGTGATATTGTCGGAGGAGTCTGGAATGTGTGTACAGCACTGAGAGCCTATTAGGGCGCTGGTGCCTCGTAGGACTTTAGTTCAGCAGCACTTGGAATATAGTGTTCAATTCTGGTCGCCATACTATCAGAAGGATGTGGAAGCTTTGGAGAGGGTACAGAAAAGATTTACCAGGATATTGCCGGGTATTGAAGTAGAGAAAAGGTGAATGCATTTTGTACCTGAAGGGAAAGAGTTAATGGATTTTGTATCTAGAATATGTCACAAACATAACCCTTCCTTATGGCTGATCTCCTTTAGCTTATACTGTTCCTGGCATTAATATAAGTTATTTGTTCATGTCTTACATGCTTTAACTCTCATTTGTATAAAGACAGATAGTTTAATGTGGCTGTTATTTTGTAGACTTTGTAAATCCTACCTATTTGTGTTAGGTGGACATCGTTACACAGGATGGTAGTTTACGATACCAGCTTTTAACAGCTGCTGATGGCAGATCGCGATACCGTCTTTTAACAGGAAGAGTCCTGCTGGGCCAGCCGCGATCACACAAGTAACTTCAAAGACAGGGATGTTGGTACTGCTGCAGAAGTAATTCCTGACTAACTCTGGGGCTGCATCATGACCGAGGAAGGAAGAACTGGAGGTCTGGCAGAAATTGGAACTTTGAATTGTGATTCCTGCTGGAGCTCATAATGTATAAATACTCATTTGTGTTTGTGTTCTATGAGAATTCTGGTAATCCATTGTAAGGAACCAGTTTCTCCCAAAATTCTCGAATAAGACACCAGAGTTTTGTAATAAAAACCACTAGTTTGACTCTGTCTCAAAGGTATTATTTTACCTACAACAGTATGAAGAGCATTAGCTATGAGGAGAGGTTGGAGAAACTTGGTTTGTTCTCATTGGAATGACAGAGGTTGAAGGGCAACCTGATGGAAGTCTGCAAGATTATGAGGGGCTTGGACAGAGTGGATAATCAGAAGCTTTTTCCCAGGGTGGAAAAATTAATTTAAGGTTTAAGGTGTGAGAGATAAGGATTAAAGGGGATGTACGAGGCAAGTTGTTTTTTTTTAAACAGAGGGTGGTAGGTACCTGGAACTCGCTGCTGGGGGAGATAGTGGAAGCAGATAGGATAGTGACTTTTAAGGGGCGTCCTGACAAATATATGAATAGAATAGGAATAGAGGGATTATGGTCCCCAGAAGGATAGTGGGTTTTAGTTCCACTACATGGTCAGTGCAGGCTTGGAGGGCCAAAGGGCCTGTTTCTGTACTGTAATTTTCTTTGTTCAGACAGCTAAACTTTCTCTAAACTATTTCTAATACAATTGTGTCTTTTCTTAAATAAGGAGACCAAAATAGTACAAAATACACCAGACTAGGTTACTCAAGTTACCTTACAATAAATTATGACAACATTCTATTTGCCTTCCTAACCACGTGTACCTGCGTAATAACATTGTGATTTATGTGCTAGGACCCAGATCTCTCTGCACTGCAGAGTTCTGAGTTCTCTCTCCAGTTAAATATTATGCTACTTTTTATTCTTCCTGCTAAATTGGTCCAGCTCATATTTTCCCACATTATGTTAATCTGCCAAACTTTTGCCTAATCTATTCCCCTTTGCAGACTCTATGACCTCTTCAGAACATATTTCCTTCTAGCTTTGAGGCATCAGCATGTTCAATAACTATATGTATTTTGTCCCTTCATCCAAGTCATTGATATAGATTGTACATAGTTGAGATTCCAACACTTGCTACATCTTGGCAACACCAAAATGACCGAGTTATGCCTATTCTGCTTCCTGTCATCAAACCAATCCTTTATGTTCATATGTTACCTCCAAACACCTTGAGCTTTGAATTTTTGTAATAACCTTTGACATAGCAACGTCAAAGTCTTCTGAAGAATTAATTACACAACCACCAGTTCAATATTGCTTATCACCTCCTCAAAATACTCAAATTACTCAAACAATTTCCCTTTAACAATGTTGATTCTGCCTGACTGAGAATTTCTAAATGGCCTGCACAACCTCCTTAATAACAGATCCTAATATTTCCTGTGATATTTGTTAAGCTTACAGTTTCCAGCTTTGTCACCCTTTCTTGAATACGGGAAGCGCATTCACCATTTTACAATCTGATGGTGACAATGGTCCTTGCTAAACAGATTCAGGACTGGCCAGTGCCCCTGCGCAGCCAATCTCCACTGTTGGGGTCTCAGTGCAACCTCCTTATGCACTAGTGGAAAGACAAATAATGCTGCACACTACTCCTCTAAAGATAACATGGCAGACCAATTACATTAAACTCAGCAAATGAGGCGGCTATTGCTTGGCTTTAAGGGTTTTGGATTCACCAAATAAAAAGGTTGGGTGAGCCACTTCCCCAGAGGCACTGGATCTCAAGATCCAATGGGATCCAGAGTAGGTAAAGTCACAGGCAATACAAAAAGCAGCAACTGCTGCTGCGGGCAGAAGGTGGCTGAGGTCACAGCCAGCTGGAATCTCCCTCCTAGTGTCAAAACCTAAGGTTGAGCAGCATACTGTGGTTCAGTCAGGGCCATATTGCTCCACCAGTAACAAGTTTTTAGGCTGCATGAGAAGATACATTCATCGCCACGTCAACAAAAGCAACTCCTGCAAGCACCAGGCAAACAGCCCATTGCAGGAAGACGCTCTACAGTTTACACATGGAGGCGGCTGCTATGGAGGTCTGTTGCAATATAACTTTAATATGCAAATTACATACACCTCTCATTGCAGAACCAGGATAAAACACAGCATGTAAACAACAATTTGCAGCTGTCATATTGGAGGTGGTTGCTGTTGTTCCCTAGTACACCTCTTTATTCAGCTCTCTAACATGATATATTATAGCTTTCAACTAAATTGGACCTTCATAGGAGTTAACCAATCCTGAGAGATTAGTGGGTTTGTATAAAGAAGTTAGAAAAACAACATGGTGGCAGTACTGAGTTTGAAGGCCACAGATGCGATCTGAAGCAATACAGACTACTTGTAGCAAAGGCAGAAGCTGTACATACACTGAAACCCTGGCAGGCAGAATCCCTCTATAGACAGAACTTTGCAGAAGAACAATAACCTGGTTTGTAGGATAGTCAGATTGGTGATGAGTGGGGGCAATGATGGTTCAGGATCTCACTTGCTTTAAGTCAGGCAGAAAAGATGTAGGGCCAGTGTGCCATTCCTGTGCAAAGGACAAGAAGCGCAAAGCTAAAAAGCAGTAACACTGGGATGAATGTGCAAAAATCCTGAATCCCAAAAGAAAGCTGAAAACAAAGAGGAAAAAGAATTATAAAGACAGAAGTGGTAATGCTGAATTTCTCCACAGACTGCAGAGGTTATAAGTCGACTATAGATTGGGAGCATCTAAAAAAGACAGTTAAAGTCAGGTGGTGAACACTGAAATATCCAGCATTAACTGAAAGGCCACAGATGTCCTATCTGAATTTAGGCTTTTTAAGCAAAGGATGGAATAATAATTTTTAGATTTATTCATCACAGAACCAGATAAATAAGCTGTGAAAATAGAGAAAGCCATTAGAAACAAGGCCTAAATGGAGTCAATACTTCGAGCCTAAGAATCAAAACCCTGTTACGATGTGGAGGAACAGCTTTGAACAAAGCTGAATTTGAATACACTGATGCCTTATTAACAATGACCACAAGTAGTAATTGGTCACTTCATCCACAGGTGCCTTAATAAAGGCAAGGACTACAGTTTTCAGAAGGCAAGTTGTAGAATCACAATTGGAGCTAAACATAACTTCACAATGCCCACTGAACTTTTCCAAAAAGACCTTTTGGAGAAAAAAAAATCACAATTTAAATACACTGAAGGTGGCAGAGAATTTCAAGTCATTGTAGCTGGACAACTACAACTACAACCACTGGATACAACTAACAGTATTGGCACGGTAGCCAAGACGCAGAAACCAAGCAAGTCCTGTGAGAAGCGTGGTCCACTGCTACAAATGCAAAGTTATCTCATGTTCCAAGACCTTTGCAAGACGGAGTGTATGAAAGCATTGAGCGCAGTAATGCGGGAAATCTGGAGGTGCGAACAGAGGATATAAGAAGACCTGACCAAAGTATGTGCAGCAACAATAAGGAGTGCACCAGACACTGACAAATTATTATTGGCAAGATAGAGCAAGGTGAGGATTCAAAGTGGAAAAAGTAAACAGGCTTTCCACATTGTAAATGTGACATGATGTGTGGATGAAGTCAAGGAGTTCGAGGCTTTTGCCACTATCAACCCAAAGAAAAGCAGGAAATGCACACTGCCGAAGTCAATAGGGCCAGTGAGAACATCTTAACATGGCAAGTGACACTATGTCAGACTACTGTTTGACTAGTCTCTGAATCAGCTCTCCCAATTTTAACACAAGCCTCCAAATGTTAGTAAGGGAGACTCTGCAGGGTTGACAGGGCTGGGTTTGCAAAGTAATTTCCTGTGTCTAGATTGATGCTGGGTGGTCCATCCAGTTTCATTCCTTTTGTAGTGATTGAATATAGTTGAATGGCTTGCTATGCCATATATGAGTCAACAAATTGCTATAGGTCTGAAGTCATGTGTAGATCAATCCAGGTTTCCTTCCCTAAAAGACATTAGAGAACCAGATTGGTTTTTTTCCCCCCCTGACAAGTAATAATGGTTTCATGGTCATCATTAGACTTTTAATTCCAGATATTTAACTTGAGTTTTTTTTCCACTACCTGTCATGGTGTGATTCAAACCTGGGTCCCCAGAGCATTATCTTGGGTCAAGACACAATACCACTGTCAATACAATGGAAGATCAATGGGAATGACACCCCAAAGACGTGCTATTAGGCTGACAGGAGGTAATAATTTGTCCCTAAATTAGTTTTCCCTCAATGTGGAATGCCATAAGCATAGATAAGGGTCATGGGTGGAGGGGGGACTGGTAATGTTGAAATGGCAGCGCGGGCTCATTGGGCCAAAGAGCCTGTTTCCTGGGCTGTTTCTGTTCTTTGTTCTTTGTAATTCATTTACATTCACCTAATACACCAAGTTTGCAATACCTTTTATCCATGATGAAACAAAAGATGATTTGACTGGAAAGTTAGCTGTGTTGTTGACAGTCCATCCTTAAACGAGGGGATCTGTGAATTCTCTGAATGGCTACAATTGTCCAATTAATGAGGTACTTCCCTGAGGACTCTGCACCTCAGAAGCCAAAAGATCACAGATCACACAATCTACAGCAGCCATTTTTAAGTATTTTTGATCAAAATTTTAAAGCATTCTCTGCAAGTACATAATAGACCAAAATAAGATATTTAACATTTTGCTTTTGCATTTTATGCTGCTAGTTATAAATCTGAGGAACACAAGTAGATGCATATGTTGGGGAGGGGGTGAAAACGATAGTTAGCACTACTGCCTCTCAGCATCAGAGACCCAAATTCCATTGCAGCCTTGGGTGACCATGTATGGAATTTGCACATTCTCCCCTTATCAGGGCTGGTTTCCTCCGGATGCTCCAGTTTCCTCCCACAGCCCAATATGTGCAGATTACCTGGATTGGCCATACTAACTTGTCCCTTTTGTCCAATATTTGCACCAAGGCTGTGGTAAGGTCAGTAGCTGAGTGACCCTGACAGAATTCAAATGGTGCGTCAGCGAGCAGGTTATTGCTGATAAAGTACTACTGATAGCATTGTCAATAATGTCACTTTGCTGATGACTATGAATAGATTGATGGGACCAGTTTCCCATATTGCTAATATACCAATATCATAGCTGTACTGGGCAGCTGGGGTAGGGTAGACGAGTTGTGGAGCACAAGTCTTCAATATTTGGGCCAGAATGTTGCCATAACCCTTGGTTGTGAGATTGGTGAGCATGACCCTTCCACTGTTGGCATGCAACTCAGCCTGTGTTGTAGTTTCACCAGGTTGACACCTCATTTTCAGGAATAATTGGCACTGTTCTTAACGTGCTTCCTGAACTCTTCACTGAAAGAGGGCAGGTCACCTGACTTTATGGAAGTGATCGAGCAGGGAATAAGGAGCTCCATGATGTTATAGATTGTGATTGAATTCGATTCTGCTCCGGATAAAATGACTGGGTTTTACATTCCTAAGTCTGTTCAAAATCCATCCTATCCAGCATGGTGGTCGTGCAACACAACGTACAGTAGTTACCACTGCTGCCTCAGAGCCAGGGATCCGGGCTCGATTTCCAGCTTGAATCACTGTCTGTGCAGAGTCTGCATGGATTTCCTCCAGCAGCTCTGATTTCAAAGAACAAAGTAAATTACAGCACAGGAACAGGCCCTTCAGCCCTTCAAGCCTACACCGATCATGCTGCCTGACTTAACGGAAACCCCTACCCTTCCAAGGACCATTCCATCCTATTCATGTATTTGTCAAGATGTCCCTTCACTATCATATCCGCTTCACTATTTCCCCCTCCAGCAAGCTCCTGGCACTCATCACCCTCTAAAAAAATCTGCCTTGTACATCTCCTTTAAACCTTGCGCCTCACACCTTAAACCAATGCCCCCTAGTAACTGACTCTTCCATCCTGGGAAAAAGCTTCTATCCACGCCTCTCATTATCTTATAGACTTCCATCAGGTCAACCCTCAACCTCCATCATTCTACTGAGAACAAACCAATTTTCACCAACCTCTCCTCATAGGTAATGCCCTTCATACCAGGCAACATCGTGTTAAATAATTTCTGTACCCTCTCCAAAGCCTCCTCATCCTTCTAATAGTGTGATGACCAGAATCGAACACTATATTCCAAGTGCGGCCTAATTTCCTCCCACAGTCCGAAAGGCATGCTGGTTAGGTGCACTGGCCATGCCAAGTTCTCCCTCAGTGTTCCCAAACAGGCACCAGAATGTGGTAACTTAGGGATTTTCGCAGTAACTTCATTGCAGTGTTAATGTAAGCCTACTTATGACATTAATAAGTAAACTTAAAACAACTTAAAAGGAGGCATTCTCAATGTAACGATCGAACTTTTTGCAGTGTTCACTCCTAACAATAAGGTTGAGAACAGATGTGAGTGAGAGATAGACTGGTGAGGGAAAATAGGTTCTTCCTTCTTCTCCATCCACTTGCCACCTACCAAAACCTAGCTTATCAGCAATGTCTCTAGGATTTGGCCAGCTAGTCAGTAGTGGTGCGACAAAACCACTCTTGAAGTGCCCCACCCAGAGTACATTATGTGCCCTTGTCAACAATAGTGTTTCTTCCAAGTGGTGTTCGACATGGAGGAGTGCTGATCCATGAGGTATGGGGAAACAAGTGAATGATATTAACATGAATATATGGAGCAGTAGGTCACTCAAGTCTGCTCCACCGTTCAACAAGATCATGGCTGATCTACTTGTAATAACTCCACATTCTCACCTACCTCATTAATCATTTACCCCCTTGCTCATCAAGAATTTATACACCTCTGTCTTAAAACATTTCAAAAACTCTGCTTGAACCCCATTTTAAGGAAGAGTTCCAAAGACACTCAACTCTGAGTAATAATTTCTGCTCTGTCTTAAACAGGTGATCCCTTATTTTAAAACTGTGGCTGCTAGTTTCAGATTCTCCCATAATAGAAAGCATCAGCCTTTTTAAGAATTTTCAGGGTCTTGTATATTTTAATCAAGTCACCTCTTTACTCTTCCAACCTCTGCTGGATACAAGCTAACTTGTTCAATTCTTCCTCGTAAGACAACTCACCTATTCCAGGTATTAGTTTAGTAAACCTTCTCTGAACAGCTTCCAATGCATTTATTCTGCCTTAAAAATTGAGGTGTGGAGATGCCTGCATTGGACTGGGATTCACACAGCAAGAGGTCTCACAACACCAGGTTGGACTTTAACCTAGTGTTGTGAAACTTCTTACTGTTAAAAATTGAGACCAATACTGTACACAGTACTCCAGAAGTGATGGTTGGGATGCTCTACACTGTGCTTGGACTGGTAGGCTTGCAAACTGAATAACCAGGGTATTAGAGAGGGTTTCAAACTAGGTAGTCAGGGCAAGGAATCAAATTTGGGAAGATGCGTGCAATTCAAAGAGTAAAGACAAAGCAAAAGAGAAAGAAAGGTATTGTTACAGGAAATGAAAAACAGACTTACTTGAAAGGACAGAGATCACAACTCTAAGATCTCAACATGAGACTAGAAGTTATAAAAAGAAGAATTAAGGCTCTGTATCTGAATATATGAAGCATTCAAAACAAAACAGATGAACTAAGGATGCACACAGAAATAAATAAGTACAATTTGATAACCAGTACATGCAAGAGGGCATGGACTGGGACTGGAATATTAAAGCTTACAGTATATTTAGGAAGTACAGAAAGCATGGTTGAAGGGGTGGCGCCGTTAATTATGGTATTTGCACAAGAGAGAGGTATAGTAAGAAGTCTCACAACACTAGGTTAAAATCCAACAGGTTTGTTTGGTAGCACAAGCTTTCAGTGTCACTTCTTCAGGTGAGTGAGGAGTTGTGTTCACAAACAGGGCATATAAAGACACAAACTCAATTTACAAGATAACAGAACATAGAACATTACAGCGCAGTACAGGCCCTTCGGCCCTCAATGTTGTGCCAAGCAGTGGAACCAATCTAATGACCCTCTAACCTAAACTATTCCAATGTTATCCATATGCCTACCCACTGACCATCTGAACGCCCTTAAAGTTGGCGAGTCTACAACTGCTGCAGGCAGGGCATTCCACGCCCTTACTATCCTGAGTAAAGAACCTACCTCTGACATCCGTCCTATAACTACCACCCCTTAATTTGAAGCTATGTCCCCTTGTGTTAATGGTTGGAATGTGAGCCTTTACAGGTAATAAAGTCTCAAAGGTACAGACAATGTGAGTGAACAGACAGTTAAGCACAGGTTAAAGAGGTGTGTATTGGTCTCCAGCAAGGACAGTTAGTGAGATTTCGCAAGCCCAGGCAAGTCATGGGGGTTACAAATAGTGTGACATGAACCCAAGATTCCTGGTTGAGGCTGTCCTCATGCGTGTGGAACTTGGCTATCAGTTTCTGCTCAGCAATTCCACATTGTCATGTGTCGTGAAGACTGCCTTGGAGAATGCTCAGCCGAAGATCAGAGGCTGAATGCCCATGACTGCTGAATTGTTCTCTGACAGAAAGAGAACACTCTTGCTTGGTGATTATCAAGTGGTGTTCATTCATCCATTGTTGTAGTGTCTGCACGGTCTCCCCAACGTACCATGCCTCAGGACATCCTTTCCTCCAGCGCATCAGGTAGAGAACGTTGGCCAAGTTACAAGAGTACGTACTTGGTGTTCTCAAGTGAGATGATGGCATCCGTGTCGATGATCCGACACATCTTGCAGAGGTTGCTGTGGCATCGTGTGTGGTATCGTGGTCACTGCTCTCCTGAAGGCTGGGTAGTTTGCTGCGGACAATGCTCTGTTTGAGGTTGTAAGCAAGTAGTAGGGGTTTGGGCTTGGCCTTGGCGAGATGTCTTCGTTGATGACATGTTGAAGGCTCCGGAGAAGACGTCGCAGCTTCTCCGCTCCAGGGAAGTACTGGACGATGAAGGGTACTCTGTCTGCTGCGTCCCGTATTTGTTTTCTGAGGTCGGTCGGTGCTGGTTTTCGCTGAGGTGAATCGGAACTGTCGATCGATAAGTCAAGAGTCATATCCTGCTCTTATCAGGACATCTTTCAGCATTTGTAGGTGTCTATTGCGATCCTCATCTGAGCAGATCCTGTGTGTACAGAGAGGTGGTCCGTAGGGGATGGCTTCTTTAACGTGTTTAGGCAGGAAGCTGGAGAAGTGGAGCATCGTGAGGTTATCCGTGGGCTTGCGGAACAGTGATCTGCTGAGATGATCATCCATAATGGAAATGCATGTATCCGAGGATGCAACCAATTCTGGACAGTAGTCCATGGTGAGTTTGGCGGGATAGAACTTGTTGATATCATCATGTAGTTGTTTCAATGATTGTTTGCCATGAGTCTAAAGGAAGAAAATGTCATTGATGTATCTAGTGTATAGCGTCGGTTGAAGGCCTTGTGCGGTGAAAAGGTCTTGTTCGAACCTGCACATGAAGATGTTGGCATATTAAGGTGCGAATTTGGTCCCCATGGCTGTTCTGTGTGTCTGGATGAAGAACTGGTTTTTGAAGGTGAAGACATTGTGATCTAGGATGAAGCGAATGAATTGCAGAATTGCACCAGGAGATTGCCAGTTGTCGGCATTAAGTACTGAGGCAGTTGCAGCAATGCTGTCATCATGGGAGATGCTAATGTAGAGTGCCCAGACATCCATTGTGATGAGGAGAGCTCCTGGTTCAACTGCTCCATGGGTGCTGAGTTTCTGTAGGAAGTCCGTATGCCGCAACAGAAGCTGGGGTTCTTTGTACATTGGGTTTCAGGATGCCCTCAACGTAGCTGGAGTGGTTCTCACACAGGGTTCCAGTGCCTGATACGATGGGACAGCGGGTTGTGCTGGCCTTGTGTATCTTCGAGAGACAATTGAGATCGCCAATGTGGGGAGTACATGGGATGAGATGTTCAGGAAACCAGGATATGGAAATGGTTTCGATAGAAGAGAGAAAATGATAAAGGGAAAAAATTGCTTGAGAGTATGGTGTACAGGCCCCTAACAGTAACCACATGGTAGGACAAAGAATAAGGGAAAAAATAATAGGGGTTTGTCAGAAATGTTCAGCAATAATCATGGTCAGTTTTAATTTATAGATAGACTGAAATAGTGCGGGCAATGGCCCCACTCCTCTCACACTCCCTCACTGTCCATGGCCCCAAATCCACTTTGAAGGAAGCTCCTGGGACTGGTATTAGATACTTGCTTTTCCTGATTTCTATTAGTGATGTAGATTTTGGGTGTGTTGAGGACAATTTCAGAATTTACAGATGATATAGAATTTCATATGATTTATTATTGTCACATGTTTTGGGCGGGACAGAGTGAAAAGTATTGGTTCTTGCATGGTATACAGACAAAACTTAATGTCCATAGAGTATATAGGGAAGAAGTAAAGGAGGGTGCAGAATATAATGTTGCAGTTACAGATGCAGATGTAGAGAAAGATCAGCCTAATATATGTCAAAACCTGGAAGTATTGAGGACTGCGTAGAACTTCAAAAGACATAAGTCAGTGGAGAGAGCACATAGGCAGCAGATTAAATGCGGGGTGATGTGTTTTGGTAGGCAGAACACGGGCAGATAATGGGCTTAAAATTACCTGCTTCATTGCACCCCTCCCTGATGAGCTCAATGCATTCTATGCCTCCTTTGAGCAAGAGGTCAGCAAGACACACCCTACGTCCCAGAAGCCTCAGGTGAACCTGTATGAGGTCACCACTGCAGATGTCAGAGCAGCCTTCTTGAAGGTCAACCCTTGGAAAGTGACTGGCCAGGACAGGGTATCTGGACGAGCGTTCAGATCCTGCACAGATCAGCTGGCGGGGATATTCGCACAGCTCTCTTTACAACAATCTGAGGTCCCTATCTGCTTCAAGAAGAAGACGAGTATCATCCCAGTACCAAAGAAAAGCTAAGCAGCATGCCTTAAATGGCTATTGTCTGGTGACTCTGACATCCATCGTTATGTCGAAAGGTTAGTCATGGCACAAATAAATTCCAGCCTCCTGAATTGCCTGGATCCACTACAGTTTGACTACTGCCACAACAGTCCACAGCAGATGTCATTTACCTGGCCCTCTATTCAATCCTGGGACACCTAGATAACAAAGATACCTATTTCAGACTCCTATTTATTAACTACAGGTCAGACTTTAACATCATTATTCCTACAAAACCCATCTTCAAACTCACGGCCTGGGGCTCGGCTCCTCCCTTTACTGCAATCAGCAAGGATAGGCAACAACAATTCCTCCATGATCATCCTTAACAAGGGTGCCCCACAAAGAGGACCCATATAGTAGGGGTCCTCAGCCCCCTACTATATTCCTTATACATTTATGACCATGTGGCCAAATTCCCCTCCAACTCTATTTCCAAGTTTGTTGATGACAATGCCATAATGGGTTGGATCACAAACAATGATGAACATAACACAAGAAATAGGAGCAGGAGTAGGCCATCTAGCCCTTCGAGCCTGCCCCACCATTCAATAAGATCATGGCTGATCTGAAGTGGATCAGTTCCACTTTCCCGCTTTCTCCCCATAACCCTTAATTCCCTTGTCTATCAGAAATCTATCTACCCGTGACTTAAATATATTCAGTGAGGTAGCCTCCACCACTTCAACAGGCAGAGAATTCCAGAGATTCACCACCCTTTGAGTGAAGAAGTTTCTCCTCAACTCTGTTCTAACCTGCTCCCGCCCTTATTTTGAGGCTGTGCCCTCTAGTTCTGCTATCCTTTCTAAGCAGGAAGAATTTCTCTACCTCTACCCTATCTAGCCCCTTCATTATCTTGTAAGTCTCTATAAGATCCCCTCTCAGCCTTCTAAACTCTAACGAGTACAGACCCAGCCTATTCAATCTCTCTTCATAAGCTAATCCTCTCATCTCCGGTATCAGCCTGGTGAACCTTCTCTGTACTCCCTCCAAGGCCAATATATCCTTTCGCAAATGCGGGGACCAAAACTGCTCACAGTGCTCCAGTTGCGACCTCACTAGTGCCCTGTACAGTTGCAGCAAGACCTCCCTGCTTTTACATTCTATCCCTCTCGCTATAAAGGCCAACATTCCATTTGCTGGAGACATAGTACAGGAAACAGATGGAGAATCTGGTGAGCTAATGTGACGACAATGATCTCTCCGTCAAGGTCAACAAAACAAAAAGGATGGTCATCAACTTCAGGAAGTGTAGTGGAAAACATGCCCCTGTCTACTTCAATGGGGAGGAAGTAGAAATGGTTGAGAGCTTCAAGCTTTTAGGTGTCCAGATCACCAACAACCTATCCTACTCCCATCATGCTGACACTATAGTTAAGAAAGCCTACCAATGCCTCTATTTTCTCAGAGGACTAAGGAAATTTGGCATGTCAGGTTCGACTCTCACCAACTTTTCCAGATGCACCATAAAACTCATTCTTTCTGGTTGTATGATAGCTTGGTATGGCTCCTGCTCTGCCCAAAACTGCAAGAAACTACAAAGGGTTATGAATGAAGCCCAGTCCCTCATACAAACCAGCCTCCCACCCACTGTCTACACTTCCCGCTGCTTCAAAAAAAAAGCTGCCAGCATAATTAAACACCCCCACGTACCCCAGACATTCTCTTGTCCACCTTTCTCCATCGGAGAAAAGATACAAACCAAGTCAAGAACAGTTATTCCCTGCTGCCATCAGATTTCTGAATGTACTTTCCTCACACTAAGTTGGTTTTTCTCTACACACTAGCTATTACTGTAACACTACATTCTGCACTTTCTCCTTTACTTCCCTATGAACGATATGCTTTATATAGCATGCAAGAAACAATACTGTTCACTGTGTACTAATACATGCGACAATAATAAATCAAATAAAAAAACACTATAAAACAAAGGATACAATTCTTAAGTGGGTGCAGGAAAGAGGAACCTGGGTGCATTTGTGCACAAATCACTGAAGATGGCAGGACAGGTGGAGAGGGCAGCTAATGAAACAAAAAGTACCCTGAGCTTCAGTAATAGAGGCACAGCGTACAAACGCAAGGAGGCTATGCTGAACTTGTATAAGATACCAGTTGAGAACGCAATTGGAGTATTGTGAACAGTTCTGCACACCACACTATAGGAAGGATATGAATAGTGCAGAGACACAATAGGTTTATAAAAATGATCAGGAACCTCAGTTACGTAGCGAGGCTGAGAAAGTTATCTTAAGAACGCAAGAACTAGGAACAGAAGTAGGCTCATTTGGCCCCTTGAGCCTGTTCCACCATTCACAAGAACATGGGTGATATTTTTGTGGACTCAGCTCCACTTATCCACCAACTCACCATAACCCTTAATTCTTTAACTCTTCAAAAATTTATCTATTCTTGCCTTAAAAACATTCAATGAGGTAACCTCTGCTTCACTGGGCAGGGAATTCCACAAATTCACAACCCTTTGGGTGAAGTTCCTTCTCAACTCAGTCCTAAATCTGCTTCCCCTTATTTTGAGGCCATGCCCCTAGTTCTAGTTTCACCTGCCAGTGGAAACAACCTCCTTACTTCTATCTTATCTATAAAGATATAATGATTTTATATGTTTCTATAAGATCTCCCCTCATTCTTCTGAATTCCAACGAGCATAGTCCAGTCTACTCAGTCCCTTCTCATAAGCCAACCCTCTCAACTCTGGAATCAACCTATTGAATCTCCTCTGCACCCCCTCTAATGTGAGTACATCCTTTCTCGAGTAAGGAGACCAAAATTGTATACAGTACTCCAGGTGTGGCCTCAGCAGCATCTTACACAGCTGCAACATAATTTCACTTTTTAAACTCCATCCCTCTAGCGTTGAAGGACAAAATTCAATTTGCCTTCTTAACTATCTGCTGCACCTGCAAACCAAATTCTTGTGAATCATGCACAAGGACACCCAGATCCCTCTGCACAGCAACACGCTGCAATTTATCATTTAAATAATAGCCCGTTTTGCTGTTATTCCTACCAAAATGGATGACTTCATATTTACCAACATCGTACTCCACCTGCCAGACCCTTGCCCACTCACGCAGACTTTCAACATCCTCTGCAGACTTTGCCCTGCCACTCATCTTACTGTCACCTTCAAATTTTAAACACACTACACTTGGTCCCCAACTCCAAATTATCTATGTAAATTGCAAACAATTGCAGTCCCAACACTGATCCCTGAGGCACACTACTAGTCACTGACCATCATCCAGAAAGACACCCATTTGCCCCCAACCTTTGCTTTCTATTAGCTAACCAATCTTTATCCATGCTAATACATACCCATATCAGCTGCACCTTTAACTTATGCAGCATTCTTTGATGCGGCACCTCATCAACTGCCTCCTGAAAATCCAGATATATCACAGGCTCCCCATTATCCACCACGCATGTAACGTCTTCAAAGAATTCCATCATATTAGTCAAACATGACCTGTCCTTCATGAACCAATGCTACATCTTCCCAATGGGACAATTTCTATCCAGATGTCTCACTATTTCTTTCTTGATAATAGATTCAAGCATTTTCCCTACTACAGAAGTTAAGCTAACCAGCCTGTGGTTACCCGCCTTTTGTCTCCCTACTTTTTTAAAACAGTGGCATCACATTTGATGTTTTCCAATCTGCGGGAACTGCCCCAGAGTCCAGCGAATTTTGATAAATTACCACTACTGCATTTGCTATTTCCCCCACCATCTCTCAGTACCCTGGGATGCATTCAATCAGGGCCAAGAGACTTGTCTATCTTTAGCCCCGTTAGCTTGCCCAACACACCCTCTCTATATCCACTCTGGCTATATTGCTCAGGATCTTAAAGGTTTCAAATAATCAGTCTTGTTCCTCTAAATGCTAATGGACTCAAACCTAATCTTTCCTCAAAGACGACCTGCCTGTTTCGTGTATTAATCTAGTAAACCTTCTCTGAACTGCTTCTAATGCACTTACATATTTTCTTAAATGAGTAGACCAATACTACACACACTACCCCAGATGTGGTCTCATCAATGCCTTCCCTACACAGCTGAAGCATAACAATTGTAATCAATGCCCCTCACAATAATGATGCTATGCTATAAGTGAATAAAAGGTCACATAAATGTCTGATGTGTATTCAACAATTACTCCCAGTCAAATTTTATTTTTGCAACGCAGTACCTGGAACACAAGTCATCTCGGGATAGGGTTTTGAAATCTGATTCACTTAAGCGAACCTTCCAGAGCAGATATAAGAACATAAGAAATAGGAGCAGGAGTAGGCCATCTAGCCCTTCGAGCCTGCCCCGCCATTCAATAAGATCATGGCTGATCTGTCGTGGCTCAGTTCCACTTTCCCGCCCTCTCCCCATAACCCTTAATCCCCTCTCTTATCAAGAACCCATCAACCTGCTTCTTAAAAATATAGAGAGTGTGTTTCCCCTTGTCAGAGAATCTCTGGAATTCTCTGCCCGTTGAAGTGGTGGAGGCTAGTCACGGGTAGATAGGTTTCTGATAGACAAGGGAATTAAGGGTTATGGAGAGAAAGCAGGAAAGTGGAACTGATCCGCTCAGATCAGCCATGATCTTATTGAATGGCGGGGCAGGCTCGAAGGGCTAGATGGCCTACTCCTGCTCCTATTTCTTATGTTCTTACTACCTCTTTAGTGCTAATGATAGTTTCTAGCTCCTCACCTGCCATAGCCTTCTTGTCATCAATTTTTGACATGTTATTGTGTCTTCAACTGTGAAATGGCCATTTCCTCATTCTCAATTACATCCCCCAAAGGACAAATATTTATGTTAGCCACTTTTCGTTTCATGTATTTGTAGAAATTTTTGCTAATTTTTTTATATTCTAAGCTAGTTTACTGTCATAATCCATTTTACTTTTCTTTACAATTTTTTCGTGGCTTAGTTGGAGAGGATTCTTAGGGATAGGATGTATGCGCATTTAGGGCATTGCGATCTGATTACGGATACGCAGCATGGCTTTGTTAAGGGGAAGTCTTGCCTTACGAATCTGGTAGAATTTTTTGAGGAGGTGACAAAAAGGACGAGCCGTTGATGTCGTCTATATGGATTTCAGTAAGGCGTTTGACAAAGTCCCTCATGGTAGGTTGGTTGAAAAGGTTAAGGCTTATAGAATACAAGGACAGGTATCTAGATGGATTGATAACTGGCTTGGTAATAGGAGACAGAGAATAGTAGTGGAAGGGCCTTTTTCTAGCTGGATCAGTTGATTCCCAGAGATGTCACAAGGCTCCTGAACTTTATTTAAAACAGTCTCCTATATCCCTCCATCTCCACCCTGCTCATGTGCCTATCTAAGTATCTCTTAAACAACTCCAGCGTGCCTGCCTCCACCACCTTGCTTGGCAGAGCATTCCATACCCCCACAACCCTCTGTGAAAAACCTCCCTCTAACATCCAAATTATACCTCGTCCCCCTCACCCTAAACCCGTGGCCCCTCATAATGTGTGTTTCCAATCTAGAAAAAAGCTTACCACTGTTTTCTCTATCTATACGCTTCATAATCTTATATACCTCTATTAGATCTCCCCTCAGTCTCCATCTTTCTAGGGAAAACAGCCCCAATTTGCCCAATCTTTCCTCATAACCCAGTCCTTCCATATCAGGCAGTATCCTGGTAAACCTCCTGTGCGCACACTCCAAGGTCTCCACGTCTTTCTGGTAGTAAGGCGACCAGAACTGGACGCAGTACTCCAAATGCGGCCTAACCAACGTTCTGTACAACTGCAACATTAGACTCCAGCTCTTGTACTCTATATACCCCTTCCTATAAAGGCTAACATACCATAAGCTTTCTTCACAACCTTCTCCACCTGTACTGCCACCTTCAAAGACTTGTGCACTTGCGCCCCCAGGTCCCTCTGCGTTTCTATACTCTTGTTGGTGTAACAAATTTGTCCCTAAATTAGTCTCCCCTCAATTAGTCTACCCTTTATCATATAACTCCCCCCTACATTATTTCTCCCAAAATGCATCACCTCACATTTATCAGGATCTGCCCAATATACCAGCCTATCTATAATATTCTGTCTCCTATCTGCCAGCCAATTCCTGATCCAAGTACCTAGATTACCCCCAATCCCACACATCTGCATTTTCTGCAGAAGCCCACCATGGTGAACCTTATCAAACGCCTTACTAAAATCCATATATACCACGTCAACTGCCTTACCCCTATCCACCTCATTGGTCACTTTCTCAAAGAACTCAATAAGGTTAGTAAGGCACGACCTACCTGCTACAAAACCATGCTGACTGTCTCTAATCAATTCATTACTCTCCAAATAACTATAAATCCTATCCCTAATAATTCTTTCTAAAACCTTGCCCACAACAGAAGTGAGACTCACCGGTCTATAATTCCCAGGGAAGTCTCTGTTCCCCTTCTCAAACAATGGGACAACATTCGCTGTCCTCCAATCTTCCGGTACTATACCAGAGACCAACGATGACCTGAAGATCAGAGCCAGAGGCTCTGCAATCACCTCTCTAGCCTCCCAGAGAATCCTAGGGTAAATCCCATCCGGACCAGGGGACTTATCTATTTTCAAGCCCTCTAGAATATCCAGCACATCCCCGGTTTCAACTGCAATACTTTCTATTTTACACCCCTGCACCCCAGTGTCCTCCACAGCTACATTCATGTCCCCCTGCGTGAACACCGAAGAGAAATATTGGTTCAATGCCTCTCCAATCTCTTTCGGTTCCACACATAACTTCCCTCTACTGTCTATAACTGGCCCTAATCTTGCCCTAACCAACCTTCTGTTCTTGACATACCTATAGAACGCCTTAGGATTCTCCTTAATCCTATCAGCCAAAGTCATCTCATGTCCTCTTTTAGCCCTTCTTAACTCCTAGCTGGTGAATATTCGTCATGGAGTTCAGTTACGAGCGGTGTGCCTCAGGGATCTGTTTTGGGGCCACTGCTGTTTGTAATTTTTATTAATGATCTGGATGAGGGTATAGTTGGGTGGATTAGTAAGTTTGCTGATGACACCAAAGTCGGTGGTGTGGTAGATTGTGAGGAAGGGTGTCATAGTTTGCAGGGAGACTTAGACAGGTTGCAGAGCTGGGCCGCGAGGTGGCGGATGGAGTTTAATGTGGAGAAGTGTGAGGTAATTCATTTCGGTAGGAGTAACAGATGTGTTCAGTATAGGGCTAACAGGAGGACTTTGAATAGTGTGGATGAACAGAGGGATCTAGGTGTATGTGTACATAGATCCCTGAAAGTTGGGAATCAAGTAGATAAGGTAGTTAAGAAGGCATACAGTGTCTTGGCGTTTATTGGTAGGGGGATTGAATTTAGGAGTCGCAGCGTCATGTTGCAACTGTACACAACTCTGGTGCGGCCGCACTTGGAGTACTATGTGCAGTTCTGGTCCCCACATTACAGGAAGGACGTGGAGGCTTTGGAGAGGGTACAGAGGAGGTTTACCAGGATGTTGCCTGGTATGGAGGGGAGGTCATATGAGGAGAGACTGAGGGATTTGGGGTTGTTTTCGCTGGAAAGAAGGAGGCTAAGAGGGGATCTTATTGAAACATACAAGATGATTAGAGGTTTAGATAGGGTGGATAGTGATAGCCTTTTTCCTCGGATGGAGAATGCTAGCACGAGGGGGCATGGCTTTAAATTAAGGGGTGGTAGTTATAGGACGGATGTCAGGGGTAGGTTCTTTACCCAGAGGGTGGTGAGGGATTGGAATGCCCTGCCTGCTGCGGTTGTAAATGCGCCTAGTTTGGGGGCGTTTAAGAGATCTGTGGATAGGTTTATGGATGAAAAGGGATTGGTTTAGATTAGTGGGTCAGTGTTTTTTTTTTAAAAAACTGGTCGGCGCAACATCGTGGGCCGAAGGGCCTGTTCTGCGCTGTAATGTTCTATGTTCTATGTTCTAACCCTTAACTGTAAAATTAATTACTCCTGTCTCATTAAGCAGAGAAAACTAAGAGGAAATTTGATAGAGATGCTTAAAATCTGAGGGGAGTTGGACAGTACAGAGGGAGAAATTGTTCCATCTTGTAAAAGTACTGAGAACGAAACAGCACAGATTTAAAAAGTAATAAGAAAATTGCAAGCACTATGATGGGGTTATACTAAGCCCCGCACAACCACCACCAGGACATGAGGAACAAATATGTAGGCAGATTATGGAAAGACACAATAAGAACAGGGTTGTCATACTGGGTGACTTTAACTTCCCCAATATTGATTGGGACTTCCTTAGAGCTTAGACAGAGCAGAATTTGTTCGGTGCATCCAAGAAGGTTGCTTGAAACAGTATATGAATAATCCAACTAAAGGAGGAACCATACTAGACCTTGAATTGGCAAATGAGCCTGGCCAGGTGACAGCTCTATCAGTGGGAGAGCATTTTGGAAACAGTGATCAAAATTCCTAAGTTTTAAGATAGCTATAAGGATAAGTCAAGGTCTTGCGGGAAAGTACTAAATTAGGGGAGGGCAAATTATGACAGCATTAGGCAAGAGTTGGGAGAGTAGATTGGAAGCAGCTGATATTTGGCACATTTGACATGTGGGAGTTATTTAAAGATCTTCTAATCAGAGTTCAGAACCGGCATGTTCTGGTAAGGAGGAAGGACAAGGATGATATGAGGGAGGTTGTGAATTTAGTCAAAAAGGAAAAAAGCATATGTAAGGTTTAGGAAGCCAAATCAGATAGGGCCTGTGAGGAATTTAAATAAAGCAGGAAAGAACTCAAGCAGGGAATTAAGAGAGCAAGGCGGAGGCATGAAAATGACCTTGGCAAGTAGGGTTAAAGAGAATCCCAAGGCATGTTATACAAACACCAAAAACAAGAGGATAGGACCACTCGAAGATAAAGGAGGGAACTTGTGCTTGGAGGCAGAGGATGTGAGCGAGATTCTAAATTAATATTTTGCATCACTATTTACCAAGGAGGATAGCGGGATTAGTGTTGAGCATGCTAATATGCTAGGGCATTTTCAGATCAAGAAAAAAATTGGTGTTGGGTCCCTTGAACAGCAGATAAGTCCCCAGGGCCTGATGTGATTTATCCCAGGTTGAGAGGAGATTGCTGGGGCCCTGACAAAAATCTGGAGAGGTCCCAGATGACTGGTGAGTAGCTAATGGTGTTCCTCTGTTCAAGAAAGGAAATAGGGATAATCCAGGAAATTATAGACTGGTGAGTTTCACACTGGTGGTTGGGAAGCTATTAGAGAGGATTTACACACATTTTAGAAAAGCATGGCCTAATTAGGGAAAGTCAGCATGGTTTTGTGCAGGGCAGGTCATGTTTTACTAACCTGATTGATTTTTTTTGAGGTGATGACGAAGGTAATGAGGGCAGAGCAGTGATGTTGTCTACATGGATTTTAGTTAGGCTTTTGACAAGGTCCAGAAGATTAAGATGTATGGCATTCATGGTGACTTGGCCGCTTGGATTCAGAATTGGCTTGTCTGTGGAAGAGAGTAGTGGTGGAAGGGTGTTTTTCTGGCTAGAGGTCTGTGACTAGTGGTGTTCCACAAGGATCTCTGCTGATTGTGATGTACGTAAATGACTTGGATGAAAATGTAGATGGGTGGGTTAGTAAATTTGCAGATGACACGACAATAGGTGGAGATGTGGATAGGATACAGATCAAAGAACAAAAGAACAAAGAACAATACAGCACAGGAACAGGCCCTTTAGACCTCCAAGCCTGCACCAATCACGTGTTCCTAACTAGACCATCCATTTGTATCCCTCTATTACCAGTCTGTTCACGTGGCTATCTAAGTAAGTCTTAAATGATCCTAGCATGTCTGTCTCTACCACCTTAGCTGGTAGTGCATTCCAGGCCCCCACCAATCTCTGGGTAAAATATGGCCCCTGCATATCCGTATTGAACTTGCGACTCCCTGTAATTTGTCACTTCTGACCTGGGAAAAAGCTTTCAACCATTCACTCTATGTCCTTCATGATTTTATAAACTTCTATTAGATTGTCCCTCAACCTCCTCCTTTCCAGGGAAAACAACCCTAGTTTACTCAATCTCACCTCATAGCTAATACCCTCCATACCAGGCAACATCCTGGTAAACCATTTCTGCACTCTCTTCAAAGCCTCCACGTCCTTCCGGTAGCGTGGCAACCAGAGCCGGATGTAGTATTCCAAATGTGGCCTAACCAACGTTCTATATTACTGCAACATCACATGCCAACTTTTATACTCTATGCCCCATCCAATAAAGGCAAGCATGCCATATGCCTTCTTTACCAAATTTTCCACCTGTGCTGCCACCTTTAAGGATCTGTGGACTTGCACACCCAGATCCCTCTGTGTCTCTATACTCCTGATGGTTCTGCCATTAACTGTATAGTTCCCCACTGCATCAGATCTACCAAAATGCATCACTTTGCATTTATCGGGATTAAATTCCATCTGCCACTTCTTTGCCCAATTTTTCAGTTGCAAATATGAGTGGAGAAGTGGCAGATGAAGTTTAATCCAGACAAGTATGACGTGCTACACTTTGGGACACCAAATGTCAAGGATAAGTGTACAGTTAATGGCAGGACCTGAACAGCATTGATGTACAGAAGGATCGAGTTCAAGTCCTTGGCTCCCTGAAAGTGGTTACACAAGCAGTTAACGTTGATAAAGAGGGCGAATGGCATGCTTGTCTTTACTGGATAGGGCATCGAGCAAGAACCACGATGTCATGTTGCAGCTTTATAAGACTTTGGTTAGGTTGCATTTTGCATTCAATGCTGATCGCAACACTCCAGGAAGGATGTGGAGGCTTTGGAGAGAGTGCAGAAGAGGTTTACCAGAACGCTGCCTGGATTAGAGGAAATGAGCTATAAGGAGAGACTGGACAAACTAGAGTTGTTTTCTCTAGAATGACAGATCGAAATCTATAAAATTATGAAGGGCATAGATAGGGATAACAATCAACCTTTTCCCCCTAGAGTTGAAATGTCTAATGCTAGGAGGCATGTACTTAAGGTGAGAGGGGGAAGTTCAGAGGAAATATGAGGGGCAGGTTGTTTTTTTTAAAGAGTAATAGGTGTTTGGAACATGGTGACAGGGGTGGTGATTGAGGCATTTACAACTGAAGCATTTAAGGGACTTTTAGACAAGCACATGAATATGCAAGGAATAAAGGAATATGGACCAAGAGCAGGCAGAAGGGATTAATTTAAGTAGGCATCATGTTCGGCACAACATCGTGGGTCACAGAGCCTTTCCTGTGCTGTACTGTTATATGTTCTAAAGTGATTTGCAAAAAAAAGCAAACATGACAAAAACAAATCTTTTCATACAATGGGTGGCTCAGACTGGGAAGCGTGGTGGAGGCAGGTTCAATCAAGGCATTCAAGATGGGCTGAAATGGTCGCTACGAGAGGACACAGGTTTAAGGTGCTGGGGAGCAGGTACAGAGGAGATGTTGGGGTAAATTTTTCACTCAGAGGGTGGTGAGTGAGTGGAATCAGCTGCCGATGGTGGTAGAGGTGAACTCGCTGGGGTCTTTTAAAAGACTTCTGGATGAGTACATGGGATTTAATGGGATTGAGAGTTACAGATAGTTCTACGGCCTGGTAGGTACGGATACAATCGGCGCAACTTGTGGGCCAAAGGGCCTATTTGTGCTGTAGTGTTCTATGTTCTATGAATAGAAACAATGTGCAAGGATACAGGAAAAAGGCAGGAGAATGGCACAAAGTCAATGCCTCTTTGAAAAGCTGGCACAGACACAATAGGCTATCATAACAATTCTGAGATTGTTTTGATTGCATCAATGATAGCTGATCTACATAAAAAGAGTCAAGGATTTAAGAATATCTACTTATCACTAATATGATGCAAAGGAAATAAAGGATTCACTTAAGCAGTGAGGGATCAATATATTGCACATATATTTCATCTTCAATCTGAGGACAGTAAGTGGATATGGATAGCAATTTTTAGTAGGACTTGACCATTTTTAACACTATAAAATGAACTTAACTTTATTTAGCTAACAAGGTCAAGGAAGCATTAATGACTTTAGAATTTTGCCTGGCTTGGAAAGGTTGTTAGCTGGTCAAATCAGATGCGTGTCCGTAGGAAACTATACTTAAGCCCGAATAAATATATTTGGGCTTAATTCCATGTTTTGGTATGCACAAAATAGCAACAAGTAATCTTTTAATAAACTTTTAATTTGCTATTTGAATCTGGTCTCATCTTACAGGTTAAAACCCTTGTTCAAACTGAACAAAAAAATTAATTAATAGTGGTCGAGTTGATTGAAATTGGGCTTAATTTTTATATAGTCTTTGACTAATCTAATTGAACCTCTATGATGAAGTAACAAGTAAGGTTGAAGAAGTGAATCAGGGTAACGTCATTTACATGGATTTTAAGAAAACATCTCTGATAGCATGACATAAAACATTGTGAAAATTGTGGCCCATAGAACAGAAGTTTCAGTTGATAAAAATTTGGCTTATAAAAAGGAAACAGCGGAGGAACGACATTTGTAGGTCTTATGAGGAAAGATTGAGGGAGCTGAGGCTTTCCTCTTTAGAGCGGAGGAGGATGAGAGGCGACTTAGAGGTTTAAATATGATGAGGGGGACAGATAGAGTGGACATTCAGAGACTATTTCTTCATGTGGATGTAGCTGTTACCAGCGGGCATAACTATAAGGCTCATGGTGGGAGATATAGGAGGGATGTCCGAGGTAGATTCTTTACTCAGAGTGGTTGGGATGTGGAACGCACTGCCTGTTGTGACAGTGGAGTCGGACACTTTAGGAACTTTCAAGCGGTTATTGGATAGGTGCATGGAACACACCAGAACGATAGGGAGTGGGATAGCTTGATCTTGGGTTCAGACATAGCTCGGCACAACATCGAGGGCCAAAGGGCCTGTACTGTGCTGTACTGTTCTATGTTCTATGCCAAGCCATGAGGTTATGGTTGAATAAAATTCTGCTGCTGCCAATGCTTTGTGAATGCATAGTTGAGCTGCTAGATCTGTTCAAGAGTGCCTCAAAACACAAGGAGGGCATCCTCAAAAATGAAGATGAGGCCTTCACTCCATAAGGACTGTGCAGTGGTCACTGCCACCAATGCTGCCATGGACAGGTGCATCTGCAACAGGTAGTTTGATGATCAGGTTAAGTAGGTTCTTTGTTTAGTTCCCTCACCACCTACCATAGATCCAGTCTAACAGCTATGCTATTTAGGACCTGGCTCACTCAAGTCAGTCACAGCACTATTGAACCATTCCTGGAGATTGACATTCCCATCCAGGATAGATTCTGTGCCTTTGCAAGAAGTTCAGCTTTTTTCCCCAGGTGGTGTTCAACACGGAAACATAGAAACCCTACAGTGCAGAAAGAGGCCATTTGGTCCATCGAATCTACACCGACCACAATCCCACCTAAGCCCTACACCCATATCCCTACATATTTACCCATGAATCCCTCTAACCTACGCATCTCACGACACTAAGGGGCAATTTTAGCATGGCCAATCAATCAATCTAACCTGCACATCTTTGGACTGTGGGAGGAAACCTATGCAGACATGAGGAGAATGTGCAAACTCCACACAGACAGTGACCCAAGCCAGGAATCGAACCCAGATCCCTGGAGCTGTGAAGCAGCAACGCTAACCACTGTGCTACCGTGCCACCCATGGAGGAATATTGATTCATCGAAACAGGCAGGAAGGCATAGCAGGTGCTAATCAACAGAAATTTTCTTTGTCCATATTCGACTTGATACCATAAGACTTCATAGACTGCACAGTCAATACTGGAGACTACCAAGACCCTCTTGGCTGTATGTCACTTTGCCTCCACCTCTGGTGGGTCAGGACATACCCAAGGATGGTGTCGCCTGGAAGATTGCAAAGTATGATTTGGTGAATACAAGACTGGCCGATTGACCATTTTGTAGAACAAATTTGCTGTTGAGGTGGCAATTTAGGCATAA
Source organism: Carcharhinus amblyrhynchos (assembly GCF_965287045.1). Classification (NCBI taxonomy): domain Eukaryota; kingdom Metazoa; phylum Chordata; class Chondrichthyes; order Carcharhiniformes; family Carcharhinidae; genus Carcharhinus; species Carcharhinus amblyrhynchos. Next base: position 30,321,034 of record NC_137335.1, on the reverse strand, counting down.
TTTCACAAAAAAGCCGAAACTTCACTACAGATCAGTAGAGAATAAATTTGTCAAATCATGCACATCTTGGATACATATCTTGTAAAATGTCAAAAATTAAAATTCATGGTCACTTGACAGATTTTTAACAATAGTTAACAATCAGAATATATGGTACGATTTTACAGATGGTGTTTTCCCTTCCCACCGTTCAAGGTGGCAAAACATCAACACCAATACTGGCTGCCCCACAACCATTTCACGCTCAAGTATTATGTGACTGGAGGTGAGACTACCTCCCCTCAGTCAAGACGTGCTGCTTCAGACAGTTACCAGCCAAACTACTTGCAGCCCAATTCTGAAGCTGCAACTGCCAGACTGGTATGCAAAGCAAGGTAAAAATTTTGCCTTCCGTTCAAAACCTAGATTTAATTTTGCAAGTGCAGATTCCGCTGCACTACCCAGCCACAATTGTAAGCAAGAAATCAGATGTAGACTCTCTTTCATTCACAATGGCTTGGAGGGTATTTAATGATTGCTTTGTAAAGAAAATTGATCAACATTCTACGTTTATGTGATGTTAATCAAAGTTCACATAAGGATTTATCATGTTGACAAACATTACAAAATTGATGTAAACGCCAAGAAATCTACTTACTATATAGGAAAATCTTCCAGTCTGCAATTTTCTCAATAACTACTTCACTTCAGATTCCTGACGGATATATTCTCTGGCTCAACCTATGCCCTGTCGTGAGTATAATGCCTTCAGGCAATGCTGACTAGCATATAATCAGTTAGGTATCAAATACAGTAAAATCTCAATGAATACTAGGGGAACCATCACAAAACGTGTGCTAAGCAGAGCTTTGTAAAAGCCAAAAGAGCCTTATTCCCAAATAAATGCATCTCTATATATCCCGACAGGTTTACAAGCATGATCTTTGTGAAAACACATTTGTCAAATGAAAACAAAGTAGTAAATACAAGAAGAAAAGCTTTATTCAATTTGTTAACACCTTACAATGACTTGACCTTGCAAAACAATGCAAATTTGCATTGAAAAGAGTCAGAGATCTAGGCAGTTTTGTTAGCCTTGTATCATGTAGAATCTAGATAGTGCCTTGATATATGCAAATCAAGATGGTTTCTTGGAGTTGGCCAAGAAGCAGACAAAAATTCCTCTTGCTCCACTTTCCAGCATTACATATTTCACCTTTGAACGTCAAAGCATGGTCTGGCAAAAGACAAACACACTAAAAATGTCTCTTGATGCATGTTCATTCAAAATGTGGGTGGGACCACTTTGGAGCTGACATTGCTGCTGTAACTGCGACACCCTCACTGTCTACCATATGCACTGTAATTCCTTGAATTGGTCCAGCAATTCTTCACTGCAGTGAATTCCAGGTGATAGAGGAATGGACTAGAGATGGGCACATCCTCTGCTTAGGCTGCATTCAACCACATTAGCAGGGATGGCAGTGAACAGTGGTTAACAATGATACCCCGCAGCAGTTAGCACTGCTGCCTCACAGTGCCAGGAACCCAGGTTCAATTCTTCAGGTCATTGTCTGTGTGGAGTTTGCACTTCCTCTCCATATCTGCATGGGTTTCCTCCAGGTGCTCTGGTTTCCTCCCACAGTTCAAAGATATGCAGGTTAGGTTGATTGGCCATATTAAATTGACCCTAGTGTCAAGGGGATTAGCAGGGTAAATGTGCGGGGTTACAGGAATAGGGTCTGGGTAGGATCGTGGTCAGTACAAACTTGATGGGCCAAATGGCCTCCTTCGATACTGTAGGAACTCTATGATTCTAACTGCTTCAACTTTGGGAAATGTAGCTTCTCACAATCACTTCCTTGCTAGACAGAATGGCTGTACATCCAACTTCCTAGATTTTCACTCCCATTTCATAATGGTGGACAAACTTGATAGTGGACTTTCCCATTTCTCTGCAATGTCCACTTCCCCCTTTACGCCAAGGTTTTCACTTGCTGAATCAACATCACCTCCTCTCCAAAACACAAACGCTGACTTTCTCACAGGTTTAGCACATCATTTCTTAAGAAGATCTCAATGTCAAATGCTGGCTTCCTCAACTGTCCTTGGTTTCACGTTCTTTATTGTAAACTGGTTGGCAGTGCAAGTCTTATGATAAGCTTAGAAAAGTTCAGCTAATCCAGAGTAATTAGTGCGGAATTTCAGCAAATCACGGGCATCATTCAATGGGATTTGCTGTTCTGCTGGTGGGAACAGTTGATAACTGGAAATTTCTGCCATCTAAGTCTGACTTATCATAATTTCACAGTTTTCATTTCACAGTGGTGTTGCAACCAAATTTTAAATATTGCACCCAAGGTAGATTTTCAGTTAACTTATGGCTTTTCTATTCTCTGCCACACAGCTACATACAACAGAAAAGGGAAAAACAAAAACTTAACAGGCCATAATGAAAATTGAAACCATTTAAGTTATTTGATCAAATTCAAGATTAGAATAGGATTTTAAATTCACTTAACTATAATTAACTTTCTCTTGAAGCACTAAAACAGCCAATAGTGCAAATGTGACTAAAAGAATGTTAAAGGCACCAACAAATGGAAGATCACAGCAGCAAAAGATTCTGCTGCAACATATTAAAATAGCCCGAATGAGAAATCACTCCATCGGAACAAAATTCATGTGCCACTATAAATTTAAGACTATTTCTGAATGTGGTCTGGGGCCGATATTTTAGAATTAGAGTTGGTATCGCACAGGCGTTCTTCTGCTCTACATAAGCATCAACCTTCTCATTAACATGACCATATCCTCCAGAAGATCTCGTACCACCATCTCCAGAGACAAGCAAGGTGGCCATCCAAAACTCTAATGCAAGGTGAAGTTATAATATAAATTAATCTTTAAGTCAATTCAAGTTAAATGTTCCAGTGCAGATAAAAGAAAATAAACGTGCATCTGAAGAGGGAAAAGACACGTAAAATACGCTCGAGCACTAGAAATACCAGACCAGCTTTCAGGATCGCATCCGCTCTTCCATCAGCCGAGTCCATGTATGGTCCTGCACCATGATATCGGTTTTAAGACCTGAAAGTCGCGCAATGAGCCGCGGCCTCGAATGTAGTTCTTTCAAAGTCTCACCTCGTTGTTGTGGCCTCGCAAGTTAAAGTTGATCCTCTGCGGAGTATTGCGCTCCCTCTTGCAGTGGCTAGCAGTGAAAGTCACGCCAACCACCCCTCTGCCGTTGCCAGTAGCCAGCCAGCCTTCTTCGTAACAGCGGCGCCGACAAACGGGCTTCTCCTTCTCACTCTTGGGCACACGGCCCTTCCAGGACATGCAGAGGATGTTGGAATCGCTGCACAGCACCGAGCCCTGTTCCACCGCTGCGAACATCCCGCTGGGGCCGCAGCTACAAATCAAATACACGCCGAAGGAGCGCGTTCCTAGGCGACTTCGAGTGACAGCATCGGAAGCCCGGGGTGGGGCGGGGCGAAGAAGGGCTGGAAGTGGCCAAAGGAGAGGATGCGATGCCGGGCGGGGGCGGCTGTTTATCCCTAACTGACTGTCGGCCAGCCAGGAAGGTAGTGACGGTTTGCCACGGGGACAGCAGCAGGCCGGTGGCGTCTCAGCGGCGATTACAACCGTGAACCCAGGAGCGGCCGTTTGGCTCGAGCTTGTGTGACGGGAGCCCTGGGAAAGTGCGCGCGCCTCCGCTCGCTCTGAGGAGCCGCCGCCAACCTCTTGTCGTGTGAAGAGAGCTGCCTTTGGGTGAAGGGGACGGCGTCACCTGTTAGCACCATCAGTTCACTCATTCGGTTCCGCACGGGCACTGTGAAGAACTGAGAAGCCCAGCGACCCCCCTCCCCACCTGATCCATCGATCCGGCCGATGCTTGGCTCCAGCTGACCCCCCTCCCCCCTTTCCCTCGCACACGCTGAACGCCGTTTAGCGTCAGACTACACGGAGCAGCTGCTTGACGTGATGAGGTAGTTCAGTCTCGCGGCACAGCGTGCGCGTTCCCGCCGCGGTGTACCTGCATTGTTGTAGCAGTTTCAGGTGTTTTGCTACGAAAGAAGCAACTTGAACAACGAGTGGTGATAGGGTCGTGCCCTGTGAAGCTATTGTAAATTATATTATCCACTGCAAGTTTATTATTATGGTAAAATAAAAATGAACAATTAATTATGAAAATATTCAGTAAGTCTGGCAGCATGAGAAATGTTTCCACTGATGCTGTCAGAGCTGCTTACATCAGTATCTTTAATTGTGTTTCCTTCTGCACTGATTCTGTCAGCTATGAATTTTCCACACTTTGTTCTATTCAGATTCCCACATCTGCAATATTTTACTTTTGAATTATGATCTCACTGAATCTTGACAGTGCAGAAGGAAGCTATTTAGCTCATCGAGTCTGCACAGGATCTCTGAAAGAACATTTTATAAGAACATAAGAAATAGGAGCAGGAGTAGGCCATCTAGCCCTTCGAGCCTGCCCCACCATTCAATAAGATCATGGCTGATCTGTCGTGGCTCAGTTCCACATTCCCACCCTCTCCCCATAACCCTTAATCCCCTCTCTTATCAAAAACCCATCAACCCGCGTCTTAAAAATATTTAGCGAGGTAGCCTCCACCACTTCAACAGGCAGAGAATTCCAGAGATTCACCACCCTTTGAGTGAAGAAGTTCCTCCTCAACTCCGTTCTAAACTGCCCCTCCTTTATCTTGAGGCTGTGCCCCCTAGTCCTACTATCCTTTCTGAGCGGGAAGAGTCTCTCCACCTCTATCCTATCCATCCCATTCATCATCTTATACGTCTCAATGAGATCTCCCCTCATTCTTCTAAACTCTAACGAGTACAAGTCTAGTTTATTCAGCCTCTCCTCATAGCTCAACCCCCTCAACTCCGGCATCAGCCTAGTAAACCTCCTCTTTTATCTAGTTCCATTCCCCTGCTTGATCCCCGGAACTTTGCATTCTTTCTTCTCACATAACAATTCAATTCCCTTTTGATCACATCAACCAAAACTGCCTTCGCCACTCTCTCAGGAAGTTTTGTTCCAGACTCCAACCACCCTTTTTTACTCCTTCTGCCAATTATTTTGAATCTGTGCCCTCCAGTTCTCAATGCTCTCAACAGTTTCTCAATGTTTACTCCGCCCGTACCCCTCAGGTTCTCGAATATCTCTAACAAGTCTCCTCTCAGCCTTCTTTTCTCCAAGGAAAATAGCCCCACCCGCTCCAATCTATCCTCCTATCTACAGTCCTTTATGCCTGGGATCATTTTTGTGAGTCTCTTTTGTATTTTTTCCAATGCTTTCCTATCCTTCTTCAAGTATGACACTCAGAACTGGATGCAGCACTCATGATAAAGCCTAACTAGTTCGACATGACTTCTTTACTCGATGCCCTTATTATTAAAGCATAAGATATTATGGGCATGATTTTATCACCTCTCCGTGCCAGTTGATCAACATGGCAACCTGGGAAGATAGTGTGCAAAGCTAAAAATCAGATTTGCACCTGACCCCCAATAGGACCCCCACAGGACAGTTACTGAGATTTTGCAAGTTCAGGCAACTCCTGGGGGTTACAGATAGTGTGACATGAACCCAAGATCCTGGTTGAGGCCGTCCTCATGTGTACGGAACTTGGCTATCAGTCTCCTTGCCCGGAGTTGCAAAATCTCACTAACTGTCCTGTCTGGAGACAATATACATCTTTTTAACCTGTGCTTAACACTCTCTCCACTCACGTTGTCTGTACCTTCAAGACTTGATTACCTGTAAAGACTCGCGTTCCAATCATTATTTTATAAATTGAATTTGTGTCTTTATATGCCCTGTTTGTGAATAGAACTCCCACTCACCTGATGAAGGGCAGCAAACGCTCCAAAAACTAGTGGCTTTTGCTACCAAATAAACCTGTTGGACTCTAACCTGGTGTTGTGAGACTTCTTACTGTGTTCACCTGGCTCTGCCAGTGCTGGAGGTCCAACTGCATCTGCCCCATGTTATGCACACCCTCAGCATTAACCCTCTGAGTCTGAACCAAGCTCTGGATCCCCTCAGCGATTGCCCTCTGACACTGGACCAATCACTGGATCCCCTCAGCATGTGCCCTCTGAGTCTGGGACAAGTTTTCAAGTCTCGCAGTAAGTGCCTACTATGACTGGGCCATGCTTTCAAAGCCCACAGCCATGGTCCTCAGTGACTCAGCCATGCCTTGGACCCTGTCATCCATGGCGACCATTCCCTACCCTAGTTTTACACTGCAGTCTTCACCCTTGCAGTGTTGGCCTGGGTGCTATGCAATGCCAGTACCCTCTTCTGTAACTCATCATCATTGCCTGAACAAGGTCATTCATTATCTTTCTGCACTGGGCACCAGTGCTCCATGCTAATGCATGGGCACTGACAGCCAGTCCACTGTTTCCCAAGTGGTATTGCCAGCCCAGGGGAAGGAAATGGCTGTCCTCTCCTTCATAGTGTCCAGCAGCTGCCCTAATTTTCCCTCTAAATCATGGGGCTGCACTGTGTGGTGCTATCTTCCTGGCTTGACTGATTGTGAATGTGTTTAAATGGAACTCCCCCTTATCATTGGCACACAGCTGTGGCCACTTTGGATGCATCAGGCACCTGAAGCCACCATGAGGACATGAATTGCATGGGGGGTTTTTCATTGCACTAGGTGTTGGAAGATTGCAATGCAGAGCCTGCTGAAATGGCTGGCGCAAGAAAACTCCTGCTTTCCAGCTGTTATGACACTCAGAAATCTTTTGGGAAAATTCCGCCCAGTATATTTTATTTACTTCTCTCTCAACATTCCCTTCTATCTTCAATGACATATATAGAAATATACCAAGGTCCATCTGTTCCTGCACCTCCTTTAGAGTTTTTCCCTTTGTTTATTATTGTTTCTCCATATTCTTCCTGCCACAATTAATCACCTTGATTCGCTGCATTGAACTCTATTTGACACTTAGCTGCCCAATCAGCTAATATGTCCTTTTCAAGTTCACCCTCACACAGTTGACAATGTCTCCAATCTTCATTCAACTGGCAAATTTTGAAATCATACCCTGAGCCTCACAGGATTGGTCATTAATAAATATTAGGAACAGCAAGAGTGCCAACACCAACACCTGGAGAACTCCATTACAAACCTTTCTCCAAGCAGAAGAACAACCATTTATTGCTACTCTGTTTCCTTTCACTCGGCCAATATCTTATCCAAGTGCCTACTTTCCTTTTTATTTCATTTGGCTAGAATTTTGCTTACAGGTCTGTTGTGTGATAATGTATCAAATGCCTTTTTAGAATTCACATCAACCAAGGTATTAACTTTATCAACCTTCCCTGTTACCTTCACGAACAATTCCAGCAAGTTAATTAAACAGGATTTTTCCTTAAAGAATCCATGCTGGCTCTCCTTAATTATCCTGCTTTTGTCTAACTGACTATTAATTTTGTCCCAAACTGTATTTTCCGGAAATTTCCCTACTGCTAAAATCAAACTGACGGGCTTTATCCTTGTACAACATTTTGAAAAAGGATGTAACATTCGCAATTCTTCAGTCCTTGGCACCGCCTTTCTCTAAAGAAGACTGGAAGATTTTCATGAGTGCCTCTGCAATTTTGATTCTCACTTCCCCCACTACCCTTGGATGTATCTTATCTGGTCCTGGAACTTTATCTGTTTTTCAGTAAAGGTAGCCTAATACCTCTTTCCTCAACTGTAAATTCTACTGATGTACAAGTTACATCCTCTCACCTCAGCCTGGGTAGCATTCTCTTTCTTTGGAAAAACAGATGCAAAGTATTCATTTAATGCCACTACTATTTCTCAGGCCTCCACATTCAAGTTACCTTTTTTTATCCCTAATTGGCCCTACTCTTTCTTTTGCCAGTCTTTTATTACTTACAAGCTTACAAATGACCTTTGGATTCTGTTTTATGTTAGCTGCCAATCTCTTGTCATGCTCTCTCCTTGCTTTTCTGATTAGTTTTTTTGCTTGCTCTCTAGTCCTTCTATATTCAGCCAGATACACCATTGTATTTTCTATTTGACAGCTGTTCTACATGCACTTCTTCCTTTTCATCTTTACCTCTATCTCTCTTGTCATCCAAGAAACCCTGGATTTAGTTGTCCTACATTTACCTTTCTCAGAAACGTACAAAATAAGAGCAGGAGTAGGCCACTAGGTCCTTCAAGCCTTTTATTATAATCATGGCTGATCACCCATTCAGTAAGTTATTCCCACTTTCCCCCATATCTTTTGATCTCTTTAGCCCCAAGAGTAATCTTAAGTCCTTCTTGAAAACCATGTTCTGGCCTCGACTTATTCCTGTGGTAGAGTTCCACAGGCTCACCACTCTCTGGGTGAATGAATTTCTCCTCATTGCTATATCCTCAAACTGTAACTCCTGGTTCTGGACTCCCCTGCCATTAGGAACATCCTCCCTACATCTATCTTATCTCATCCTGATAGCATTTTATAGGTTTTTATGAGATCCACTCCTTCATTCTTCTAAACACCAGCGAATATAATTGACTGTCTCTCCTCATAGGTCAGTGCTGTCATCCCAGGATTCAATCTGGTAAACCTTCACTGCACTTTCTCTATGGCAAGAACATCCTTCCTCAGGTAAAGAGATCAAAAGTACATACAATATTCCACTGAGGCTCTGTATAACTGCAGCAAGGCATCCCTGTTCCTGTATTTGAATCTTCTCACCATGAAGGCCCACATACCAATTGCTGTCTTCACCCCCTGCGGCAGCCACACACTTACTTTCAGTGACTGGAGTACAAGGCACCCAGGCCTCATTGCATATGCCCCTCTCTCAATCTATAGCCATTCAGATAATCTGCCTTCCTGCTTTCACTACCAAAGTGTCCTTTAGTTACATTGGCTACCCTCTAATCTGTAGGAATTGTTCCAAAATCTGTAGAATCTTGGAAGATGACCACCAATGCATCCACCAAATCTAGGGCTATTTCCTTATTATGTAGATTATCAGGCCCTGGGGATTTATTGGTTTTCAATCCCATAAACTTCCCCAACACCATTTCTCTACTAATAATGATTTCCTTCAGTTCCTCCCTCTCACTAAACCCTGTGTTCCCCAATATTTCTGGCATGTCATTTGTGTCGTCCTTTATTAAGACAGACCAAAGTATGTATTTAGTTGGTCAGCCATTTCTTTGCTCACCATAATAAATCCCCCTGTTTCTGACTACAATAAACAGGGGAATTTGAAGATTTTTAAGATTCTATTTTGACTGTATATATCTGTATTTAAGAGGTTTTTTTGTATGAATTCATGGGAACCTAAAAGGGAGAGGAATGTGGTAACATAGCCTCTTTAAGAGGCTATGAAAGAAGCGTGCAAACCACACCTATCAGGTGTTAGGGCATGGGTCCTGATAGAAGGGAATCTTTTGTATGAGCCTGGGAATTGGTGGGACTAGATCTGTATCCGTACGGAGTTTGTTTGTATATAGTTTAACTTTCCTTCAATAAATCAAACCGTTGTGATTCAAGGATTCCTTGTTGTGTTATCTCAAAGAACAAAGAAAAGTACTGTACAGGAATAGGCCTCCAACCCTCCAAGCCCGTGCCAATCATGATGCCCTTACTCGGTCTGTATCCCTCTATTCCCTCTCTGTTCATGTACCCATTTTGATGTCTCTTAAATGTTGCTAATGTGCCTGCTTCCACCACTCTCCCTGGCAGCACATTCCAGGCACCCACCATTCTCTGCATGAAAAATTTCCCACTCTTCTCCCTTAAATTTTCCCCCTTTCATGTTGAACCTGTTATCGGACAACAAATTTTATGAAATTGGGCACACAAAATGGAAGCAAACTAAAGCTATCCTCAGAGCCCTCCACTAAAATCACAAAGTAACAGACACTGATCAATAGGCAAGACCATGCTTTTAGAATGCAAATGAGGGCTAGCACATAAGGGAAATTGGACAGGATGGCACCTACAGGAACTAAATTAAAGAACACATCCCCACCCCATCAAAATCAGCACTTCTAAACCAGTCAAACAACCCATGGAGTCACCTAAAATTAACACTGTTAAGGAAGAGTCCTTGGCCCCTCAAGATCAATAACACACCTATGGTTCAAACCCCAGAGATTCTAGACCATTGATAACCAACCAGACAAAAACAATTAACACACGCTTAAAACAATTGCTCCAACACTCGAAAACATCGAAACAGGATGGCTGATATAAAGGCTTCGCATTTGAAATGTGAAGTTCAGGTATTACTGTAAACCCTTGTGGGGGAGTCTTTAGAGCACTTTGGGGACAGTCCAATTGTATGTCCTGACTGTGCTTCTCCGTCGATGTAAAGAAAATAAAGCTGTGCCGTTATTGAACTTCACCCTGAGTCCGTAGTGGTCGTTTCGCCCACACGCGCTAACAAACCTGTGCCCCTTGACCATCCACTTTGTCCATTTCTGTCATAATTTTGTAGACATCTATCAGCTCTCTCCTCAGCCTCCAACTATTCAGTAAAAACAATCTGCGTTTATTTAACCTTTCCATATTGTGAACACCCTTGAGGACAGGCAACATCCTGGCGAGCCTCCTTTGTTCTCTCTCTAAAGATTCCATGTCCTTCTGGTAGTATAGAGACCAGAACTGCACGCAATACTCCAAATGTGGCCTAACCAAGGTTTTATATTGCTGCAATATGATTTCCCAACTCTCGTACTCAATGACCCGGCTTATGAAGACAAGTGTGCCATGTGCCATCTTCATCACTTTAGCTACTTGTTCGTCACTTTTAGGGAACTGCAGACCTGCAAGCCCAGATCTCTTTGTATGTTAATGTTCCTAGGGATTCCTATTTACAGTATAATTCACACCTAAGTTTGATCCTCCAAAATGCATCACCTCACATTTGTCTGGATTAAAGTCTATGTGCCATATCTGTGCCCAACTCTTCAATCTATCTATATCCTGTTGTATCCTCTGACAATCCCCGGCACTATCAGCATCTCTACCAATTTTTGTGTCATCTGCAAATTTACTAATCAGATCACACATTTTCCTCCAGATCATTTACATCTACTATAAATAACAGAGGTTCCAGCACTGATCCCTGCAAACATCACTAGCTACAGATCTTCATTCTGAGAAACACCCTTCCATCTCTACTTTGTCTTCAAGCCAGCTCTGTATCCATCTAGCCAGCCCAACCTGAATCCAATGTGATTTTAGTTTTTGTACCAATCTGCCATGTGGGACCTTATCAAATGCCTTGCTAAACTCCATATAAACTACAGCCACAGCTCTTCCTTCATCAATTGCCTTTATCATCTCTTCAAAAAACTCAAATCATGTTAGTGAGACATGACATTCCCTGTACAAAACCAGGTTGCCTGTCACTAACTTGTCCATTTTCTTCCAATGTGCATTTATCTTGTCCCTCAGTATCTTCTCCAAAAGCTTCCCCACTACTCATGTAAGGCTCACCAGCCTATAATTTGCTGGATTATCCCTGCTTCCTTTTTTGAACAAAGAAACAACATTGACTATTCTCCAGTCTTCTGGAGAATAGCTCTCAACAGTGGTCAAAGAGGATCAGATGAAATCTGTTAAGATGCAGCTATTTCTTCCCTTATCTCCTGCAGTAACCTGGGATTGACCCCATCTGGCCCTGGGTACTTGTCTATCTTAATGCAAATTAGGATACCCAACACTTCCTCCTTCGATATATTGACATTCTTTCGAATGTTCACACCCCTGTCCCTGACCTCAAATCCATCACTTCCTTCTCCTTGGTGACTGGGTACAAAGTGCTCATTAAGGATCTCACCCATTTCCTGTGGCTCCACACATAACTTCCCTCCATTGTCCTTGAGTGGGCCTACTCTTTCTCTTGCTACCCTCTTGCTCCGAATATATGCATAAAAAGCCTGGGGATTCTCCTTGGCCCTGTTTGCTAAAGGCATTCCATGGCCCCTTTTAGTTCTCCTAATTCTGTATCTAAGTTCCTTCCCACTTTCACTGTATTCCTTAAGGGCTTTGTCAGTTTTTAGATGCCTAGACCTATTGTATGCTTCCTTTTTCCTTTTGACTAGGCTTACAATTTCCCTTGTCATCCGTGGTTCTCGAATATTGCCTTCTCTATCCTTCATTTTTGTAGGAATATGTCTGTCCAGCACTTGGATACAAAACTGGCTTGGTCGAAGAAGACAGAGGGTAGCACTGGAAAGGTGTGTTTCTGAATGGAGGGCTATGGCAAGTGATGTTCCTCAGGGATCTGTGCTGGGACCTTTGCTGTTTGTAATATATATAAATGATTTGGAGGAAAATGTAACTGGTTTGATTAGTAAGTTTGTGGACGACACAAAGGTTGGTGGATTTGCGGATAGCAATGACGACATCAGAGGAGACAGCAGGATATAGATCAGTTGGAGACTTGGGCAGAAAGATGGCAGATAGAGTTTAATCCAGACAAATGTGAGTTAATTCATTTTGGAATGTCCAATACAGATAGGAAATGTACAGTAAATGACAGAACCCTTAAGAGTATTGATAGGCAAAGGGATCTGGGTGTGCAGGTACACACCCAAATCCCTTTGCTGGTGGAGAAAGTAGTCAAGAAGGCATACGGCATGTTTGCCTTCATCGGCTGGGGTTTAAAAATTGGCAAGTCATGTTGCAGCTTTATTGAACATTAGTTAGGCCACACTTAGAATATAGTGTTCAATTCTGGTCGCCACACTACCAGAAGGATATGGAGGCTTTGGAGAGGGTACAGAAAAGATTTACCAGGATGTTGCTTGGTTTGGAGGGCATTAGCTATGAGGAGAGGTTGGAGAAATTTGGTTTGTTCTCACTACAGCGACGGAGGTTGAGTAGAGACCTGATAGAAGTATACAAGATTATGAGAGACATGGACAGAGTGGATAGTCAGAAGCTTTTTCCCAGGGTGGAAGAATCAATTACTAGAGGGCATAGGTTTAAGGTGAGAGGGGCAAGGTTTAAAGGAGATGTATGAGGCAGATTTTTTACACAGAAAGTAGTGGGTGCCTGGAATTCGTTGAAGGTGATGGAAGCGGATACGGTAGTGCCTTTTAAAGGATGTCTAGACAAGTGCATGAATAGGATGGGAGTAGAGGGATATGGTCCCCGGAAGAGAAGAGGGTTTTAGTTAAGTCGGGCAGCATGGTCCATGCAGGCTTGGAGGGCCAAAGGGCCTGTTCCTGTGCTGTCATTTTCTTTGTTCTTTGTTCAAAGCCTCCATCATGCCAGGCGTGGATTTGTCCTCAAATAGTTGCTCCCAATCCACATTCCCCAGTTCCTGTCTAATTTGGACGTATTTGGCCCTTGCCCAATTAAGCACTCTCATCCAGGGGCCACTTTTGTCCTTATCCATAATTACCCAAAATCTTATGGAATTATGGCCGCTAAGCCCAAAATGCTCTCCCACTGAAACATCGATCCCTGACCTGGCTCATTCCCCCATATCAAGTCTAATATGAGCCCCTCCCAGGCATGATTATCTTGTATGCGGTATTGACAATTTGACCAGCAAGAAGAGGTTTCTGGCAGAAACTAAAATACAGAGAAGTAAAGCAATTGAATTCGGCTCAATTGACTCAAAGTGCTGAACAGAATGCTTTTCAACTGCGCAGTGTAAATAGCGAGATGAATCAAATTTGGCAGGAAACAACAGCCACTCAAAGTGAGGGCCCAGCAGAGCCTGAGAGAAGGAAAAGAAATCATCAGCCACAAGAGTTTAATGAGTGTTATCAATGTGAGGGAGACCATCCCCAAGATAGGTGCAAATGTAGAGTTCATTTGTTTAAGATGTAATCGGAAGAACCACATACAAGCCAGATGGAGAGTCAAATAGACACCGTTGAGTTTCCTGAAAACAAAACAAAGACTCCAGTGAAAAAGATTGAGGAAGATTTGGAAGAGAAGTCCAAAGCTTATAAGCTCAACATTGTAAAGTTGAAATCACTCTTATGATTTTGGGCGTCCATTAACTATGGAGGTCAGTACAAGCTCTTTGGCCATGGTAATAAGTGAATAAACCACAAGTATTTTCAAGGAGGTCTGCAACATATGAAGCTCAGCAATATCACAGCAAAACTGCCAAAGTGTACAGTGGGAGGGAGGATACTGAAGGTACTGGGGACCAATAAGAAATAGGACAAGGAATAGGCCCCTTGAGCTGTTCTGCCATTCAGTAGATCTTGGCTGATCTGACATTCCTCATGTCCACTTTCCAACCCTTTCCCTGTAACCGTTGATTCCCTTACTGATCAAAAATCTATCTATCTGAGCCTTAAATATACACAGGGACTCTGCCCTCACAGCTTTCTGTGGCAAGGAGCTCCAAAGACTCCCAAACTGCTGAGAGAAGAAATTCCTGCTCATCTCAGTCTTACATTGACACCTGTTTGCTCTGAGACTATTCTCTCTGGTCCTAGACTCTCCCATGTACATCCTCTCAGCATTTGCCCTGTCAAGTCCCTTAAAAATCCTATATGTTTCAATGACATCGCCTTGCATTTTTCTAAGTTCTAATGCATAGTATCCCAACCTTTCCTCATAAGAAAATCCCTCCATCCTAGTAAACGTTCTCTGAACCATCTCTAATGAAATAACATCTTTCCTTAAATAAGGAGACCAAAACCCGCTCATAGTACTCCAGATGTGGTCTCACTAATTTTGTACAGTTGCAGCAAGACTGCGCTTATATTCCAACCTCCTTAAAGTAATAGCCAACATTAGCCTTCCTGATTACCTGCTGCACCTGTGTGCTAGGTTTCTTCACATTTTCCCATATTCTACTCCATTTGCCAACTTTTGCTCACTTACTTAATTATCAATATCTCTTTGTAAACTGTCTGTATCCGTCTTGCACATTACCTTTCCAGATATTTTGAGTCGTTTGCAAAATTGGCTACAGTACATTTGCTTCCTTTCTCCAAGTCATTAATACACATTGTAAACAGTTGCAGTCCCAGCACTGATCACTGTGGAACCCCACTGGTTACAGGCTGCCAATGTGCAAAAGAACCCCTTATCCTCACTCACTGTTTCCTGCCCATTAGCCAATTCTCTATCCATATTTACTACCTCCAACAGCATGGGCTCTTAACTTATAACTTAACCTTTTGTGAGAAATCTTGTCAAGCCTTTCTGGAAGTCCAAATATAACACATCTACTGTTTCCCCTCTACCTATTCTAGTTGAGACTTCCACGAAAAACTCTAGTAAGTTAGTCAGACACAAATTCCTTTCATGAAGCCATGCTGACTCTGCTTGATTAGATTGTGATTTCCCAATGTGCTGCTATTACTTCCTTAATAATTGATTCCAACATTTTTCCAACAATAGATGTTAGGCAAATTAGCCTATAATTACCTGTTTTTTTGCCTTCCTCTCTTTTTGAATAAGGATGTTGACAGATGAATAGATGTTTAAAGTATGTTCCACTGTAAAGACTGATGCAAAATATCCTCTGCCATTTCCTTGTTCCCCATAACTATCTCCCCAGATTCATTTTCCAAGGGGCCTATGTTCACTTTGACCACTCTCTTCCTTTCAATGTATTTAAAGAAGCTCTTATTGTCAGCTTTTATATTCCTTGCAACTTTGCCCTTGTAGTGTATTTTCTCTCTCTTTATTCTCTCCTTAGTCCTCTTTTACCCCAGTCTTCAGGCTATCAATAAAGAACTTAAAAAGAGTTGAAGTCCTTCTTAGGGATGATCAACTACTATGGCCATTTTTTAACCAAAACTGTTCATCATTTTGACACCTTTACACTGACTTCTAAAAGAACATCAATGTTGGCAATGGTAAGATTCTCAGAGGAAAGCCTTTGACCAAGTAAAAGAGGCCCTACAATCATCTACCTTCCTTGCTCTAACATCCAGACATAACTGGGAAGATTAAAGATAGAAATACAGAAACATAGATCGGATATTATAATTAAGTTGAAAACAATATCCAATTGATGCAACTAAAAACCTCACGCTGATTGGGTATCATAATTAAGCAAATGTGAGGTGATTGTGATTGGTATGTGCTAATTACTTGTAATCGAAGTTGAAACTATAATTGCCTATGTATTTCTAAATCTTTCACTCTGACTGGTTCTGAATGACAATGGTTAGAGTGCTATAGCTAAAGTCTTTTAATAAAACTCATTTTGAAACAACTCTGCAACTTTGACTGGCTACTTGATGGGACAACAGTTTTAAATACACTGTGACAACCCTGTAACACTACCATCCACACTCATTTGGGACACGTGGCATTTCTTCCCCTCCCACCCTTTCAACTTGGCTGAAAGCAAAGATCATAGATTTTGGCATGGAGCAATAACATGGTGGTCATTCTTGTGGCGTGAAATCCAATGGGGTATAAAGGGTGCTACACAATCAAGAATCTCTCTCTCTCTCTGACCCCACAAATGAGCTACAACACCAGTAATCATCATCAGCGACGACCAGCACGAGGAGAGCCACCACACCTGAGAAGGAAGGAAGACCAGAGCCAGAGTGCCAGACCAAACCAAAGGACTGGACTATGCAGGGTACGACCGAGACCAGCACACAGATGAAGGCCAATATCTGCTTGGGTACTTGCCATTCATGCAAACTTAAGTCAAGATCTCGTGTTGGACTTGAACTTTAGTATTTTCTGTAAGATAACTTATTATTGGTTGGGTGGGTCTTAAATAAATATTGATTGAACAAACCAGACGGCTACTCGCACTTATTTGTCCACCGTATAAGAGTTAAAACAGACTATGCGGCAGACACAACAATTGGCGACTCTGCCGGGACATCAACAAGAAATAACTTTGTTGCTCCAATATCGAATCCTGCAGAATCTATATTAAACCATGATTTAAAACTCAGGGCCAACAGGTGTAAACTCCTTATTGGACAAATAACTGCTTTTGGGAAATTGTTTATTGTGCATGCATTGTTGCTAACAAGGAGGATAGGGTAAACTCCATAGGTTTGCATTAGAATCCGGAGGGATTAGGACCAGAACACAGCCCAAGGCCGTACCTGCAGTCCAGTCAACTCCCTACCCCTTGTTGTTGAATATAGAATGACAGGAAATAGCACAGAGACAGAGAAGTGTCCCATATGGGAAACGAAAATCAGGGAATTTATTAAGAAGAAAGGGTAGCCCCTATGGGCAGAATCTTGTGCCAATACTGAGACGGGACCAGGATCCCTGGAGCAGAAGTATTGGGATGATCTGAGGAAACTTCAGGGAAAATGGGCAGCCAGAAGTGAGAAAGAAATTGCCATTGTGAGCTGCTTAGGATAGCTGCTAGGAACAGAAAAAGAATTAAACACAGTCCATAAGGAACTGGAGGAATCGAAGCAGGCACAGGAGGGAAAAGAGGAGGAGATCAAGAAACTAAGGGAACAGCAGCAGGAGAGGATAGAACAAATAAGAACCGAGAAGGAGGAGGAGATTAAGAAACTAAAAGAACAACAGCAAGAGAGGATAGAGCAGATAAGAGTCAAAAAGAACAGAGAGGTAGATGAATTAAGGAGAACTAACTAGGTAAATTGTTACATCTGGGCAATTTTCAAACCCAGTATGATAGAGCCAAACCAAGATACTCAGCGTGCTTAGCTAGAGATGAAGCTGAGCAGACAGTAGCACGATTGGAAGCCAAGTGCACTGATCTGCAGGTAGCAATAAAAGTGCTACATCAAGCCAGTAAAGAACAGAGACAGGCAACCGCTGACCACCCCAAATGCCAACAAGAAATTTCATGGCTGGAATCCCTATTATCGGTTCAGAATGGATTTATGTGAACCTTTGGGATGGTAGAAGCAGAGGACATAGAGAATGCAGATTGGGGAGAGTTAAAGGAGAATGCTAGATGTTATGTGACACAAACTGAGGATTGGGGTCCACCACCATCTTTCCCAGAGGAAATCATACCCACTGGGCCCTCAGATTCACCTCCAATACCGATGCACCCAGTGACAACTGAACGTCAGGTAGGAGAGTCTCAGGCCCCGTATACAACCCCATTTATGGTGGCACAATTGGCCGAAATCGCAAATAAGATCACAACCTTTGAGCCATCAGTTGATCCACAGTTTCAGCGAGGATGTTAGGCAGCAGAAGATAAAGCATGGACTAGATAAAAGGGAAGAGGTGAAGTTGATAGTCATGTCTGTCTGGTCTGCCCTGCCAGCCCGTCAAAATGTTGGAGAAGGAACGTTAAACGAAATTACGGAATTGATATTGGCCACGGTAGGATTTAATAAAGGGGATCCTGTAGATGGATCCCAATCCTCGGTTTAAGAACATAAGAACATAAGAAATAGGAGCAGGAGTAGGCCATCTAGCCCTTCGAGCCTGCCCCGCCATTCAATAAGATCATGGCTGATCTGTCGTGGCTCAGTTCCACTTTCCCGCCCTCTCCCCAAAACTCTTAATCCCCTCTCTTATCAAAAACCCATCAACCCGCTTCTTAAAAATATTTAGCGAGGCAGCCTCCACCACTTCAACGGGCAGAGAATTCCAGAGATTCACCACCCTTTGAGTGAAGAAGTTCCTCCTCAACTCTGTTCTAAACCGCCCCCCCTTTATCTTGAGGCTGTGCCCCCTAGTCCTACTGTCTTTTTTGAGCGGGAAGAGTCTCTCCACCTCTATCCTATCCATCCCATTCATCATCTTATACGTCTCAATGAGATCTCCCCTCATTCTTCTAAACTCTAACGAGTACAAGCCCAGTTTATTCAGCCTCTCCTCATAGCTCAACCCCCTCAACTCCGGTATCAGCCTAGTAAACCTCCTCTGCACTCCCTCCAAGGCCAAAATATCTTTGCGCAGGTGCGGCGCCCAAAACTGCACACAGTACTCCAGCTGCGGCCTCACCAATGCGCTATACAGCTGCAGCAAGACCTCCCTACTTTTATATTCAATCCCCCTCGCTATGAAGGCCAGCATCCCATTCGCCTTCCTGACCACCTGCTGCACCTGCAAGCTGGGTTTTTGCGACTCATGCACAAGGACCCCGAGGTCCCTCTGCACCGTCGCCTGCTGCAGTTTCTCGCCCCGTAAGTAATAGTCCTTCCTACCATTATTCCTACATAAAGTCTAGCATTCTCCTTTAACTCTCCCCAATCTGCATTCTCTATTTCCTCTGCTTCTACCATCCCAAAGGTACACATAAATCCATTCTGAACTGATAGTAGGGATTCCAGCTGTGAAATTTCTCACTGGCATTTGGGGTGGTCAGCGGTTGCCTATCTCTGTTCTTTACTGGCTTGATGTAGCACTTTTATTGTACCCTGCAGATCAGTGCACTTGGCTTCCAATCGTGCTACTGTCTGCTTGACTTCACCTTTAGCTAAGCGCGCTGTGTATATTGGTAGGCTCTCTCATACTGGGTTTGAAAATTGCCCAGATGTAACAAATTTACCTAGTTGGTTCTCCTTAAATAAATGTAGACAGAGGAAAGGGGAACATCCAACTGCTTTTGCCGGCAGTTTATGGATCCACTTCACGAGAGTATATGGGGAATTAGATTGGGCTAGATTGAATGAAGCTGATTTATCCAAATGGGTTAGCACATTAGTCTTGCACACCACAGAGGAAGGCAAGAAAGCCTGCACTAATTTTGACCCCGCAGAGACCACACACAATGAAACATGAGTTCTCAGACCCTTAGCTCATAGAACATAGAACACTACAGCACAAACAGGCCCTTTGGCCCACAAGTTGCACTGATACTAAGCCATAGAACTATCTATAACTCCCAATCCCATTAGATCCCATATACTCATCCAGAAGTCTTTTAAAAGACCCCAGCGAGTTCGCCTCTACCACCACCAACGGCAGCCGATTCCACTCACTCACCACCCTCTGAGTGAAAAACCTACCCCTAACATCTCCTCTGTACTTGCTTCCCAGCACCTTAAATCTGTGTCCTCTCGTAGCGACCATTTCAGCCCTGGGAAATAGCCTCCGAGAATCCACCCTATCTATTCCTCTCAACATATTATAAACCTTTATCAGGTCGCCTCTCAACCTTTGTCTCTCCAGGCAGAAGAGTCCTAGCTCCCTCAACCTACCTTCATAAGGCATGCCTCCCAATCCAGGCAACATCCTTGTAAATCTCCTCTGTACCTTCTCAATAGCTTCCACATCCTTCTTGTAGTGAGGCGACCAGAACTGCGCACAGTACTCCAAGTGGGAACTGACAAGGGTCTTATAAAGTTGCAGCATTACCTCCCGACTCCTAAACTCAATCTAGGAACAGCTCGAGTCTAGGAACAGGAAGTTCAAGGAGCCCCAATGCCACAGTCAGAAAGGGAGGCAAGAATGCTTCCGATAAGGGCTAGCCAGTGTCCAGCATGGAGAAACAAGGGTTGAGGGGATCACCAATACCAGAGAGGCACAGCTCTGCCTTAGACAGCAGCCCCAGGGAGAGATAGAGAAACATGTTTTCATTGCAGGCAGCCAGGGCACTTCACCCGAGATTGTAGGAGACCGCCACCACCATATACACGGTCCCCGAGACTACCAGGACCACTGGCTCCACCAGTTAGAGCAGCTCCTAGGTACAAGAGAGAACACCGCCCGCCACCGATGGAAGGTCCCGGTCACCCCATGCATACCATAAGCACGAGCCCATCACTGTATCCAACTGCCCCGCCTATGGAACTTTAGATTGACAGTGCAAGGCCTCCCCAACCTGGATCTTAACACCAGGTGGGATAGCATAGGACCCCTAGTTAACAGCGAGGTAAGAGGCCACTTCGTAGAATTCCTTTGGGATACCCAAACTACCCTAAATGTATCAAAATTGAAAACAAACATCCCTTGGCCAATGACAGGCACAATTACACTCAGTGGATTCACAGGACTCATGCAGGAGGGGCACATTACAGCCCCTGTACAGGTCCATCTAGGTAACACGGTGTGTGACCATCTGGTAGTGTTAGTTGACCTTCCCCCAAGCGCTGAACACATCCTGGGGTACGATTAGATGAAAAAATGTAATCTTTCATTCGATCCAACTAATCGATGCATTTGGCAGATGGCTACAATTAGCAGAGCACCAATCATCCCAGTCGGGACCTATGCTAATAGAGTCAGCACAATAGGGGAATTCTGGTTTGATCCCTTAATGATTAGCAGTGATCCAGCCATCAGGGAGGTGCTTCAAAGAAACAATGGGGTGTTCGCGCAGCATAAACATGATTGTGGCCAGATACCTGGGGAGGTGTTAATTGAAGGGTCGGATCCGAAACCACAGAGACAATACAGTTTCTGCAGACAGGCAGAGGGGGAGGTAGCCAAAGTAACTGATAGTCTATTACAGCAGCAGGTGTTGAGATGAGTGGCTTCCGCTAATAATGCGTCGATGTGGCCTGTGAAGAAGGTAGATGGATCATGGAGATTAATGGTCAACTACCAGGAGTTAAATAAGGTTACTCTACTCAGCCCCCATAGTAGTTACAAGTCCTGTCACCATGATGAGACAGGGAGTCCAGAGAAAGTTTTTCATGGTACTAGATATTAGTAACAGCTTCTGGTCCATCCCTTTAAACTGGTGTTGCCAGTACAAGTTTGCCTTTACCTTCCAAGGACAGCAATACACTTGGACTTGCTTACCACAGGGTTTCCATAATTCCCCGTCCATCTTTCACAGGCGACTAGCTACCAGACTAGAAAAGTTTTCCCGACTCGAGTGCTTGGTCCAATATATAGATGATTTATTGTTACCGACTAACACCAAAGAGGAGCATACAACATTGCTGGATGAATTACTCGCACTGCTCCACTCATTAGGCTGCAAAGTCAAACTGAAAAAGACCCAAATTTTGCAACCCCAGTTTATATACCTAGGAACAGTGATTACGCATAGGAAGAGGGAGGTTGAACAGAAAAGGCCAGACTCCGTAGTGCATCTTCCACTACCCCGAGATGGGAGTGCCCTCCGATCTTTCCTAGGTCTAATAGGATACTGTCGGAACCAAACTTCACCACCAAGGCAGCCCCACTTTCCGAATTGCTAAAGAAAAACGCAACTTGGAAGTGGACTGTGCAGCTTCCAGCTGCAGTAACTGAATTAAAACGTGCCCTCACCACAGTGCCAGCCTTACTAATCCCTGACCCACTACATGCCTTAGAAGTTGCAGCTACTGACCCCACACTTTCAACAGTATTATTACAAGAAACACATGGTAGAGGCTTAGATCCAGTCAAACAAGGCTTCTCCGGGTGTGAACGACACCTGCTTGCGATATTTTGGGCCATACAGCACTTCGCCCATATCACCGGACTGAACTCAATAGCTGTCCTCACTGAACACACCCCAACCCAGCTTCTGCTGGATGGCCGTCTAAAAGATGGCTCAGTAAGCCAGGTCCTCGCTGCCTGTTGGACACTACTACTGCAGGGTAGGGACATCACTGTAAAGCGAACTAAAGTGCCCATGTTCCTGGCAGATAATTTAAATTATGAGAGAAATCCGCATGAGTGTCAGGTTATAGCCACAAAGGACCTCACGTGTCTGTTTATCCCGAAACAACAGGAGAGACGATCAAGGACAAAACAGGCAGCCACCCAACGGACAGACTCGTGTAGATGGTTCATCCACCGTAGAGAATGGGACCAGAATCACAGGATGTGGCCTTTATGTGGAAAATCAAGAGGGACTAATAGAACTCATCCTCAAACTACCCAGCCATTTGAGTGCTCAAGCTGCCGAACTAGGAGCAGTTGCATATGTAGTGAGCCACCCAGACCTATTTCCAACCCCTGACAACATACACTCCAATAGTACGTATGTGTGCAACAGCCTGACTGAGTTCCTACCATTATGGGAAGCCAGAGGCTTCGTATCTGTGGACGTAAAGCCCCCTACCGTCAGCCCCTTATTAAAATATGTTCTGCAGGCCATCAAAGGGCGCACATATGGGATTATTAAGGTTAGAAGCCACCATAGAACATAGAACATTACAGCGCAGAACAGGCCCTTCGGCCCATGATGTTGCGCCGACCAATTAAAAAAGCAATGACCCTCTAACCTAAACCAATCCCTTTCCATCCATAAACCTATCCATGGATCTCTTAAATGCCCCCAAACTAGGTGCATCTACAACTGCAGCAGGCAGGGCATTCCAATCCCTCACCACCCTCTGGGTAAAGAACCTACCTCTGACATCCGTCCTATAACTACCACCCCTTAATTTAAAGCTATGCCCCCTCGTGCTAGCTTTCTCCATCCGAGGAAAAAGGCTATCACTGTCCACCCTATCTAAACCTCTAATCATCTTATATGTTTCAATAAGATCCCCTCTTAGCCGCCTTCTTTCTAATGAAAACAACCCCAAATCCCTCAGTCTCTCCTCATAGGACCTCCCCATCTGGTAACTGGAAGGCTGATGCATTAGCCAAAGTAAAAAGTCTGACAACACCAGGTTTAAGTTCAACCGATTTATTTGATAGTAAACTCACTAGCTTTCGGGGTTAGTCCTTTCGTCAGGTGAATGGAGAGTTCTGGTCTCAGACAGAGCATATAAAGCACAGGCAGTTTACAGATTACTGATTAGAATGCAAATCTTTACACCTAACCTGCTGTTCAAGTCCTAAAGTGGCCGACAATGTGAGTGGAAGGAGCACTGATCACAGGTTACAGAGATGTGTATTGTCTCCAGACAGTACAGTGAGTGAGGTTTTGCAAACCCAGGCAAGTCACGGGGGTTACAGATAGTGCAACATGAACCCAAGATCCTTGTTGAGACCGTCCTCATGTGTGCGGAACTTGGCTATCAGTCTCTGCTCAGCGACTCTGCGCTGTCGTGTCGTGAAGGCCGCCTAGGAGAATGCTTACCCGAAGGTCAGAGGCTGAATGCCCATGACCACTGAAGTGTTCGCCAACAGGAAGGGAACAGTCTTGCCTGGTGATTGTCGAGCGATGTTCATTCATCCGTTGTCGTAGCGTCTGCATGGTCTCCCCAATGTACCATGCTTCGGGACATTCTTTCTTGCAACGTATCAGGTAGACAACGTTGGCCGAGTTGCAAGAGTATTTACCGTGTACCTGGTGGATGGTATTCTCACGTGTGATGATGGTATCCGTGTCGATGATCCGGCATGTCTTGCAGAGGTTGCTGTGGCAGGGTTGTGTGGTATTGTGGTCACTGTTCTCCTGAAGGCTGGGTAGTTTGCTGCGAACGATGGTCTGTTTGAGGTTTTGTGGTTGTCTGAAAGCAAGAAGTGGGGGTGTGGGGATGGCCCTGGCGAGATGTTCGTCTTCATCAATGATATGTTGAAGACTCTGGAGAGGATGCCGTAGCTTCTCCGCTCCGGGGAATTACTGGACGACGAAGGGTATTCTGTCCACCATGTCCCATGTTTGTCTTCTGAGGAGATCAGTGCGGTTTTTTGCTGTGGCACATCGGAACTGTCGATGTATGAGTCGAGCACCATATCCTGTTCTTATGAGGGCATCTTTCAGCGTCTGGTGGTGTCTGTCAAGATCTTCCTCATCTGAGCAAATCCTGTGTATACGGAGGGCTTGTCCGTAGGGGATGGCTTCTTTAACATGTTTAGGGTGGAAGCTGGAGAAGTGGAGCATTGTGAGGTTATCTGTGGGCTTGCGGTACAGTGAGGTGCTGAGGCGACCGTCCTTGATGGAGATGCGTGTGTCCAAGAATGCAACTGATTCTGGGGAATAGTCCATGGTGAGTCTGATGGTGGGATGGAACTTGTTGATATTATCATATAGTTGTTTCAGTGATTGTTCTCCATGAGGCCAAAGGAAGAAAATGTCATCGATGTATCTAGTGTATAGCATCGGTTGAAGATTCTGTGAGGTGAAGAAGTCTTGTTCAAACCTGTGCATGAAGATATTGTAAAAAGTCTGACAACACCAGGTTTAAGTCCAACCGATTTATTTGATAGTAAACTCATATCCACATCATGAAGATGTTGGCATACTGAGGTGTGAATTTCGTCCCCATGGCTGTTCCGTGTGTCTGGATGAAAAACTGGTTGTTGAAGATGAAGACATTGTGGTCCAGGATAAAGTGGATGAGTTGTAAAATTGCATCTGGAAACTGGCAGTTGTCGGCACTGAGTACTGAGGCAGTCGCAGCAATGCCATTGTTGTGGGGGATGTTGGTGTAGAGCGCCGAGACATCCATTGTGACGAGGAGCGTCCCTGGTTCAACTGCTCCATGTGTGCTGAGTTTCTGTAGGAAGTCCGTAGTGTCACGACAAAAGCTAAGGGTTCTTTGTACAATGGGTTTCAGGATGCTCTCAACGTAGCCGGAGAGGTTCTCACACAGAGTCCCATTGCCTGATATGATGGGACGGCCGGGTGTGTTTGCCTTGTGTATCTTTGGGAGGCAGTAGAGATCTCCAACACGGGGAGTACATGGGATGAGAGCACAGAGACTGAAGGTCCAGATCAAAGGTCTTGTTCAGATTGTTGAGTTGACGAGTGTGTTCTTTGGTCGGATCTGTGGGTAACCGTCTGTAGTGTTCCTCATTGTTTAGTTCTTGGTACACTTCTTTACAGTAATCTGTTCTGTTCAGTATGACGATGGCCCCTCCTTTGTCTGCTGGTTTGATGACAATGTTGCGGTTGGTCTTGAGAGCGTGGATGGCATTGCGTTGTGCTTGGGTGATGTTCGGGGCTGTCTTGTGAGTGCGGCTGATGAATCTGGTGTTAACGCACCTCCTGATAGTTTGGGTATACAAGTCCAGTCGAGGGCAGCGGCCTTCCGGAGGAATCCAATTGGACTCCTTCCTCTTAGGTTGTTGCACTGCGGATCTCTCTGTCAGCTGTTCTGGTTCATCGGCTGTCTCATTGTGTTCGCTGTTGGCCTGTTGGTGTTTGTGGAAAAACTCCCGCAGCCTCATTCGCCTGATGAATTCCTCTGTGTCTGCTGCGAGACTGATGGGGTTCATTTTGGTGGTGGGGCAGAAATTGAGCTCTCGGCTGAGAGCTTCGATTTCATCTGATTGAAGTGTGTAGTCCAACAAGTTGACAATGGACCTCCCTGCGGTAGTGCTGTTTTCTACTGTGGTGCCGGGGCAGGCTTGGTTGTTGCTGATGGTGATGCAGAGTTTTTCAAGTTTCCTGTTTCTGGTGTGCATGTAGGTGGTGTAGTTTCTTTGTCTCATCTGCTTGGCAGAGCTTTGCAGTTGGTCTGTGTCCTGAGCGCAAGTTGAGAATGTGTATTCCATTTTAGTTTCCAGGGTGCAGTGTTTGCTGTAAAGCTGGTGTGTGAGGTGGTTGAGGAGTGTGAGAGAGGTGCAACAGCAAAGTCTCTCAGCGTAGTCTGTGTTATAGGTTGCCCTGAGTGGGTTTGTGATCTGTAGTCCTTTTGGTATCTTGTCTGCTTTCTTGACCTCTGTAAAAACTTGATGTCTGCGTCAATATGCGCAATCTTCTTGGAGATCCTTTCCACTTGGATCCGGCAGTTTGCGGTGTCGATAGTAGTCATGATGTGCACTATCTGTGAGACAATACACATCTCTTTAACCTGTGATCAGTGCTCCTCCCACTCACATTGTCGGCCACTTTAAGACTTGAACAGCAGGTTCGGTGTAAAGATTCGCATTCTAATCAGTAATCTGTAAACTGTCTGTGCTTTATATGCTCTGTCCGAGGCCAGAACTCTCCATTCACCTGACGAAGGGACTAACCCTGAAAGCTAGTGAGTTTACTTCAAATAAATCGGTTGGACTAAAACCTGGTCTTGTCAGACTTTTTACTGTGTTTATCCCAGTCCAACGCTGGCATATCCACATCATGACTGCATTAGCCAAAGCCAGTGCTTGTATGGGACAGTTTTGGCAGCCACCTGTAGGCGAGCGAGTAAACACTGTGACCATTTTCCAAACGAATATAGGTGACCTGGTCCAGGCACAACGCACTGACAGTTCCCTAAAACAAATTTTAGGAGTCTACCCAGCCCCATAGGAGAAATGGAAGGACAAAATACAGATTCAGGATGGTTTGATGTTAAAGGCAGGTACGTACGAAGTCCCTACCCAGGAGAGAAATCAGCTCATCCACCAGTACCATGACGGACATAGACATCAGGGCATAGAGACAACAATTGAGAGATTAAAAGAATTATGTTGGTGGGTTGAACTGCACGATGATGTTGCCCATTATATCGACAATTGTTTAATTTGTGCCCAGAACAACTCCGATAGATATGCCAGAAAAGCAGACCTAAGGCACATATGCCCAGTAGAAGGCCCCTGGTCAAATCTCCAAATTGATTACATCGGCCCTCTGCTGCCGTGTAGGAATGGATTTAAATACATCCTGGTAATAATAGACACCAAATGGGTCAAAGCCACTGCAGCGATATTAGCCCAGTGGGTGTTTACATCATGGGGTCTTCCCCACAGCAGAGAGACCGACCAAGGGACACATTTCACCGGGCAGGTGATGCAGAACATTATGGCGATGTTTGGCATCAAGCAGAAATTCCATATCATCTACCATCCACAATCCAGTGGAATCGTACAGCGCATGAACCAAACCAGGGGGTGTATCCAGTAGAACTGGAAACAGTGTTTGGTACCATTAATGACTGGCTGACCTATGAGGGGAGTTGAATATTTATTGGGATTGACTTAACTGAACCTGCTATCACAGCGCTCACCCACGAGAAAGCCGTCCAGCAAATAACAGAATACATTAAAGCAGCCCAGTTAGCCACAGCTGTCCAATTAGGAGTTAAAAAGAAACACAGCAAGGCGCATTTCAATAAAATGATTCACCCAGTAGAACATACAGTCAGCCAACAAGTAATGATTTCCCTCTACAGCCCCAGTTCTTTCTTGTCCCTGAGATATGCAGGTCTGCACACCATCACCGACAAAATAAGCCCCTCAGTATTTAAAGTCCTAATCACCAATGGGAAAATGGGTTGGTTCCTCATCAATTGACTGAAAGCTTATGAAACTCAGAATAATCACTTCCGCTATCTCTCATTAGAGATGGGGAGGGTGACACTAGACCTCACCCAGGAAATATATTTCCCCAGACACCTTCTCATCCACTTTCAGGTTCAGACTAGACCCTTACCCCCACCACACTACAGCTCAAGCCTTGTGCACACCTGAAGTGCCCCTAGGGTTACTGATCAACCCAGTTATAACAGGAGACTTGCGCACCCTAGAGGATTGGCACAATTCACCAGATATTGCTCTTGCAGCATTATGGACTCTCCCATACACAGAAGACTTAACAGCCCCAGACCCAACAGCAAGGCTCTGACTGAACAACACTGGGTTATTTTGATGGGGAAACCCGATGCTGCATCCTCCACATGGATAAGGGACCAGACACATGGGTTAATTAGACTGAGACGCGAGGATAAAGGACCCCTGAACCTTGATTCAAATGTAAACCCCAAAGTGCAGTCCACAAACAGTCACAGGTATGGAAACCAGGTGAGGAGATAATGATAGAGCCCCATGAGACAAATGATTCAAAAGATGAGTCTCTGTTGGGCAACAGGTTAAAAAAATGCTGAATGAAGGAATCTAAGATGCTCCAGATTTTGACATTCAGCTTACAAGTACAGACTGATGTAAAGTACAAGAATCTCTGATGGAAGCACCAGTCTACAAGCATACTGCTAGTATGATTAACCAGGTTACTTATATAATTCGATGCCAATTCTTTCACCAGTTTTCTCCAGTTAAGACAACATTGAGTAAATTATACATATCTTTGGGCAGCTACACTACATTTTAAAATCTTTGAGGCAGATCTGCTAAATTTTAACATTCAAGACAGTTATGCTAAATTTTAATGTCATTGAGGGAGCTGTGCTAAATTTTAAAATCTTCAAGGTGACTGAGCTACATTCTCAACAGGAAATGAAATAAACAAAACTCTTACAGTGCAAAAGCCTGGTACAATATGCGGCTGCTCTGCATTCCAAGTGACAATGAGGATTTTATTTCCAGTGTTCTAATAACAGAAGAACCATCTCTTTATCCCTAATGTTAAAGGGACACATTTTCAACTCTTAGAAGCATTTTTTACACGTGGCTCGCTTTCAAACTCCAACACGCTTATAGAACAGACACTTCTTTAGGTCCTTACAGACTGACTCCAGTGCTGTTTGAATCCCTATAGTTAATGATGACAGCTGCTAGACTAAAACTGGCTGACTTGATTTTGCTGGCCAGTTAAATAAGCTCTTTCTGACAACCCCACGACTCATCTATTCATCGATCTGAACAAAAAATTGCTCCATAGTGCTCCACAATTAGAATTTTAAAAATTACGACATACAAGCCACACTTGAGATACCCGGGTCCTCCTGACCACACCGCTCTCAAATAAGTGTTCAAAAAAAAAGGGGGAGAAGTGGACACTTTAAATATATGTATATACATCAAATATTAGAACACAGAACATAGAACATTACAGCGCAGAACAGGCCCTTTGGCCCACGATGTTGTGCCAACCAGTTAAAAAAAACAATGACCCTCTAACCTAAACCAATCCCTTTTCATCCATAAAACTATCCACGGATCTCTTAAACGCCCCCAAACTAGGCGCATTTACAACTGCAGCAGGCAGGGCATTCCAATCCCTCACCACCCTCTGGGTAAAGAACTTACCCCTGACATCCGTCCTATATCTACCACCCCTTAATTTAAAGCCATGCCCCCTCGTGCTAGCTTTCTCCATCCGAGGAAAAAGGCTATCACTGTCCACCCTATCTAAACCTCTAATCGTCTTATATGTTTCAATAAGATCCCCTCTTAGCCGCCTTCTTTCTAATGAAAACAACCCCAAATCCCTCAGTCTCTCTTCATAGGACCTCCCCTCCATACTAGGCAACATCCTGGCAAACTTCCTCTGCACCCTCTCCAAAGCCTCCACATCCTTCCTATAATGTGGGGACCAGAACTGCACACAATACTCCAAGTGCGGCCGCACCAGAGTTGTGTACAGTTGCAACATGACGCTGCGGCTCCTAAATTCAATCCCCCTACCAATAAACGCCAAGACACCGTATGCCTTCTTAACAACCTTATCTACTTGATTCCCAACTTTCAGGGATCTATGTACACATACACCTAGATCCCTCTGTTCATCCACACTATTCAGAGTCCTCCCGTTAGCCCTATACTCGACACATCTGTTATTCCTACCAAAGTGAATTACCTCACACTTCTCCGCATTAAACTCCATCCGCCATCTCTCGGCCCAGCTCTGCAACCTGTCCAAGTCTCTCTGTAAACTATGACACCCTTCCTCACAATCTACCACACCGCCGACTTTGGTGTCATCAGCAAATTTACTAATCCACCCAACTATACCCTCATCCAGATCATTAATAAAAATTACAAACAGCAGTGGCCCCAAAACAGATCCCTGAGGCACACCACTCGTAACTGGACTCCATGACGAATATTTACCATCAACCACCACCCTCTGTCTCCTATCTGCTAGCCAATTCCTGATCCAATTTCCTAGATTACCCTCAATCCCATACATCTGCATTTTCTGCAGAAGCCTACCATGGTGAACCTTATCAAACGCCTTACTAAAATCCATATATACCACGTCAACTGCCTTACCCCCATCCACTTCTTTGGTCACTTTCTCAAAAAACTCAATAAGGTTAGTAAGGCACGACTTACCCGCTACAAAACCATGCTGACTATCTCCAATCAATTCATTACTCTCCAAATAACTATAAATCCTATCCCTAATAATTTTTTCTAAAACCTTGCCCACAACAGAAGTAAGACTCACCGGTCTATAATTCCCGGGGAAGTCTCTGTTCCCCTTCTTAAACAATGGGACAACATTCGCTATCCTCCAATCTTCCGGTACTATACCAGAGGCCAACGACGACCTGAAGATCAGAGCCAGAGGCTCTGCAATCGCCTCTCTTGCCTCCCAGAGAATCCTAGGGTAAATCCCGTCCGGACCAGGGGACTTATCTATTTTCAAACCCTCGAGAATATCCAGCACATCCCCCTTATCAACTGCAATACTGTCTAGTTTACACCCCTGCAACCCAGTGTTCTCCTCAGCTACATTCATGTCCCCATGCGTGAACACCGAAGAGAAATATTTGTTCAATGCCTCTCCAATCTCTTCCGGTTCCACACACAACTTCCCTCTGCTGTCTGTAACTGGCCCTAATCTTGCCCTAACCAACCTTCTGTTCTTAACATACCTACAGAATGCCTTAGGATTCTCCTTGATCCTATCAGCCAAGGTCTTCTCATGTCCTCTTTTAGCCCTTCTTAACTCACTCTTCAACTCCCTCCTAGCCAATCTAAAGCTTTCTAGTGCACTACCTGAGCCCTCAAGTCTCATCCGAACATAAGCCTCCTTTTTCTTTTTAACCAACGAATCAACTTTTTTAGCGCACCACGGTTCCCTAGCTCTACCAATTCCTCCTTGTCTGACAGGGACATACCTATCAAGGACTCTCAGTAGCTGCTCCTTGAAAAAACTCCACATTTCAGACGTTCCCAGTCCCTGTACTCTCCTAGTCCAACCTATGCTTCGTAATTCTCTCCTAATAGCCTCATAATTACCCTTCCCCCAGCTAAAACTACTGACCCGAGGTTCATGCCTATCCCTTTCCATCACTAAGGTGAACGTAACCAAACTGTGGTCACTATCACCAAAATGCACACCAACTTCCAAGTCTAACACCTGGTCTGGCTCATTTCCCAGCACCAAATCCAATATAGCCTCACCTCTAGTTGGCCTATCTACATACTGAGTCAAAAAACCCTCCTGCACGCTTTGTACAAAAACTGACCCCTCTAACAAGCTAGAGCTATAGCAATTCCAATCAATATTAGTAAAGTTAAAGTCCCCCATAACAATTACCCTATTACTTTCACTCCTAACCAGGATCGTCTCTGCAATCCTTTCCTCAACCTCTCTAGAACTTTTAGGAGGTCTATAAAAGACTCCCAACAGGGTGACCTCTCCTCTCCTATTTCTAATCTCTGCCCATACTACCTCAACAGACAAGTCCTCATCAAACTTCCTCTCTGACATCTTAGATGCGGTAACAGCGGAAAATACATTGATTTTCTCAGGACAGTGATGGACGACAACAGAGATGCAACCTACGATCCATCTCATCGGACTTATCTTCGGAATAAGCACATACGGCACTCCAAACAAGGTGAACTTGTGGTATCCAGGTTATTTATGGTTTGCCCTACCTGATGTGGAGGAAGGTGAGGAGGGTGTATTATGGGTGCACCCCGGGAAGAGTATAATGTTTGGGTGTAACAACCAGGGGCTGATATAAAAAAACCAAATGGCAGTTCAACTGAATATTATCTGAGTGTCACCATAGCAGGGGATTGGTGGGGATTTTCAAATAATGGGTGCCCTGAAATTGGATGTCTGGCCAACAGCCCAGAAAAAGGATTAGAGCTCAGGCAGCAGTGCCCCGGGACACTCAGAGGAGAACTTTGCATTGTATGAAATAAGAACTGGGTGGAAGCCAACCTCAGAGCAATCCCACTCAATTTGTCCTGAAGCCTGGACCACAGAATGGATTGATATTAAAACACACAGGGAAAATCTTGTATGACATAATTCACCATAAATTGGTACCTGTGGTGGTGGATAGAGCTGGGATCCAACTGCCAGAGTGGTGCTCTCCCCAATTTAAGAAATTATATCTCCACTTAACTCACAGTCTGTTAGAATGCAAGGTAGGAATGGATGAAAGACAGGAAAGATCCAGGATGGAGTTAGTCAATGACATGGCCACAGCATATGGGGCAGGGGAGCAAACATTAACGCCCTTGATTTAGCTGATTTGGACAATAAACTTAGAGTTCTGACCCAACAGGTTAAACAGACACTAAGTTCCATCAATCAAGACAATCAGCAAGATGCTGAAGGGGAACTGACTGGGAACACAGCCAGCAGCTACATGGTAGCTGTGTTAGAAGACATGCCAAGACAATCAATCAAATTATCAGGGAAAAATTAGGAGGATGATGACCAACAACAGAACCAGACTTTATGTAGTGCATATGGACAGTGAATGATAGAACAGCTAAGGAAAAGCCTACAGCAGATGCGCAGTGGACAGGTTCCATCTTGGATTAGTGACGAACAGATGGAACATTTATTTACGGGTAAGAAACACCCTGACTTATCTGGCTGCCAGATGCGATAGTTGACCAAAGTCTGGTTCAATGGCAACTGCAAAGGACTCCAGGGAAATCCCTGGGAATGATATTAAGGGCCCCCATAATCACTGATGACCAGGTCGGTCTGAGGGTCTTTGAAGTGGAAAATACAGGAACATTCCAGGAGGATATCTGGATAGGGCACAATGACATTTTACCATACGCAGCGGAGAAAGGGGGCTCCTAAGCACTACTCTGGATAGATGTCAGCAAACTGACGAAATAATCGTATGTCCGTACCCAGTTTACTTAAATGAGCTTCAGAACAAACGCTAGCCTAAATTGCTCAGTAGAAGCTTGTAGCCTGGACACAGACATAACTCGGGTAGCTTACAAAGGAGCAGGAGATGCTGTCTCACCACCTCCCTGAAACAATATCAGTGTGGCACAACACATTGTAACATTACATTCTGTATCAAACCAGACATAGTAAGAAGTCTCACAACACTATATAGCCAAGTTCTGCACACATAAGGATGGCCTCAACCAGGATCTTGGTTCATGTCACACTACCTGTAATCCCAACAATTTATCTGGGCTTGCAAAATCTCACTAACTCTCCTGTCTGGAAACAATACACATCTCTCTACCTGTGCTTAATGCTCTCTCCACTCACATTGTCCGTACCTTTAAGACTTGATTACTTGTAAAGACTCACATTCTAATCATTATTTTGTAAATTGAGTGTGTGCCTTCATATGCCCCGTTTGTGAATAGAACTCCCACTTACCTGACGAAGGAGCAGCACTCCAAAAGCGAGTGGATTTTGCTACCAAATAAGCTTATTGGACTTTAACCTGGTGTTGTGAGACTTCTTACTGTGTTTACCCCAGTCCAATGCCAGCATCTCCACATTATCAAACCAGACATACCAGCCAAGGTGGGTCTCATTCAACTAATAGACATTTGTAAGAGGGAGAGGGTAGATTTGAATGCCACTGATGAGTTCCAACAGACTCGAGGGGAGTACCATGAGAAATAGGACACAAGCCTAAAACTCCTGTCAGAAAAATTGAACCTGATTCGGGCAAAATTGGCTACAGCCCACAGAATCTTCACCAAAGTAGTACAGCAGACTCAAGAGGTGAAAAGGAGGATTAAAGAAATTAAAGTCACCTCTTGGTGGGATGACCTTTGGAACTGGGGCTCAAACATCCAAATCCATCCATTTGGTCACATAATGTCACACCTGGCGGTAGTACTGATTTTGTTCGTCCTGGTATACCTAATCATCCTCACAGTCCAATTCAGCAAATGGAAAAAGAGATCACCCAGAGGCAGAAGGTATGGTCCGCCCTTGAACCATGGTCCCCTCTAATTCAGCAGAGCAATGTTTACAGGAAGCCTGCCATTTTGCGATTTGTACTAATGAGCCACTGGAAATTCTACTACCAAAATGTGCCTCAGATCTGCGAATACTTTATTCCAGTGTTTGTTTGAATGTTGATTTATAAGTAGTTTATTGTAGTAATGGTGTTTGAAATATCTGATTGCCTGTATTTGTGGGTAACTAGCTTACTGTAATAATGGAGTTTAGAATATGTGGTTGTTTGTATTTGAAGAGGGCTATTTCTGTAACTTCTGGAATATGTTGTAGGAATGTATTATTACTCTGCATGTCAATGCCTGGGACTTACTTGACTGTTGTGTGACTGGGGAATTCCTCACAGATACTGGTCCTGAGTTTGTGATCCATCACGCTTCGCGTTCAGGATCAAAGAGGGGGGCTGTGGCCAAACAGGTCATCTAAAATGGCAACGTGTAAAGCACTCTGGCACAATTGGCAAGAACTAAAATGACAGGCTGAAGCCTAAAAGACAGAGGTAAACAGGCTGCAACCCAGATGAGTGAATACACAGGATATGGGATCATCTCCAGGACAAAAGAGACTTTCTGGTCAAACTGGGTTGTTTACCAGACATAAGGGTGCTGTGACCCCTTATTTGGGAGGGAAGTGTGAACTCTACATGCCCCCAGCACCTGCAGGCATGGGTGTTGGGGACACACCCAGAGATTGGTGTGGCAGCACCCGATTGGGCTTTATTGATCAGGGTGATCAAGTCCTGATCAATTAATTGGCAATGGCCACAAGAAGCGCGAAACCCAATGGAGTATAAAGGGTGCTGTGCAATCAAGAATCTCCTGCTCTCTTTGACCCCGCGAATGAGCTACAACACCAGTGACCATCGTCAGTGACAACCAGCACGAGGAGGACCACCACACCCGAGAAGGAAGGAACACCAGAGCCAGAGTGCCAGACCAGACCAAAAGACTAGACTTACTGAGACCAGTGCACAGATAAAGGCCAAAGTCACACAAAGTGAAGTCAAGGTTTGTATTGGACTTGATCTCTAGTATTTCCTGTAAGATAAGTTATTGTTGGTTGGGTAGGTGATTATTGATTGTCTTAAATAAATATTGATTGAATTAACCAGACTTCTACTTGCACTTATTTGACTACCATTAAAGGATTAAAACAGACTGTTTTGCAGTCACAACAAAGGGTTGTGAATCTGTGGAATTGCCTGTCCAGTGAAGCAGTCGAGGCTACATCATTGAATATATTTAAGGCAATATATTTAAGGCAAAGGTTTTTGAACAGTAAAGGAATTAAGGGTTATGGTGAGCAGGCGGGTAAGTGGAGCTGAGTCCACTAAAAGATCAGCCATGATCTTATTGAATGGCAGAGCAGGCTCGAGGGGCCAGATGGCCTACTCCTGCTCTGAGTTCTTAGGTTCTTATGACTGGATCCTAGACTTCCTAACCCACATACTGCAATCAGTAAAGTTACCAACTTTCTGTGATCATCCTCAACAACAGAGCTATACAAGGCTGTGTCCTCAGCCCCTTACTATATTCCCCTCCAACTTGATTTTCAAGTTCGCTGATGACAAAACCATAGTGGGTCAGATCTCAAACAATGATGAGATAGAGTACAGGAAACAAATAGAGAATCTGGTGAACTGGTGTGATGACAATAATCTCTCCCTCAATGTCAACAAAATGAAGGAGACAGTCATTGATTTCAGAAAGCGTATTGGAGGATGTGCCCCTGTCTACATCAATGGGGATGAAATGGAAATGTTAACGAGCTTCACATTTCTAGATGTCCAGATCACCAACAACCTGTCCTGACCCCTCCATTCCAATGCTATAGTTTAGAAAGCCTACCAGCACCTTTACTTTCTCAGGAGGCTAAGGAAATCTGGCAAGTCCGTTATGACTCTCACCAACCTTTACAGATGCACCATAGAAAGCATTCTTCGTGGCTGTATCACAGCTTGGAATGGCTTCTGCTCTGACCAAGACCACAAAAAACTACAAAGGGTCATGAATGAAGTCCAGTCCATCACGCAAACCAGCCTTCCATGCACTGACTCTGTTCGCTGCCTCAGAAAAGCAGCATAATCAAGGATTCCACGTACCATGGACATACTCTCTTCCACCTTCCATTGAGAAAAAGGTACAAAGGTCTCAGGAAATGTACCCACTGACTCTAAAATAGCTTCTTTCTTGCTGCCATCAGACACTTGAATGAATCTACCTCTTAGAAAGTAGATTTTTCTCTACACCCTAGCTCTGCATTCTCTTCTTTCCTTCTCTACATACAGATAGAACATAGAACATAGAACAGTACAGCAGTACAGGCCCTTCAGCCCTCATAAGAACATAAGAAATAGGAGCAGGAGTATGCCATCTAGCCCTTCGAGCCTGCCCCGCCATTCAATAAGATCATGGCTTATCTGAAGTGGCTCAGTTCCATTTTCTCGCTTTCTCCCCATAACCCGTAATTCCCTTGCCTACCCAAAACCTATCTACCCGTGACTTAAATATATTTAGCGAGGTAGCCTCCACCACTTCAACGGGCAGAGAATTCCAGAGATTCACCACCCTTTGAGTGAAGAAGTTCCTCTTCAACACTGTTCTAAACTGCACCCCCCCTTTATCTTGAGGCTGTGCCTGCTAGTCCTGCTGTCCTTTCTGAGTGGGAAGAATCTCTCTACCTCGATGTTGTGCCGAGCTTTGTCCGAAACCAAGATCAAGCTACCCCACTCTCTATCATTCTGGTGTGTTCCATGTGCCTATCCAATAACTGCTTGAAAGTTCCTAAAGTGTCCAACTCCAATATCACAGCAGGCAGCGCATTCCACACCCCAACCACTCTCTAAGTAAAGAACCTACTTGGACATCCCTCCTATATCTCCCACCATGAACCTTATAGTTATGCCCCTAGTAACAGTTACATCCATCTGAGGAAATAGGCTCTGAATGTCCACTCTATCTATCCCCCTCATCATCTTATAAACCTCTATTAAGTCACCTCTCATCCACCTCCACTCTAAAGAGAAAAGCCCCAACTCCCTCAACCTTTCTTTATGAGACCTACTCTCCAAACCAGGCAGCATCCTGGTAAACCTCCTCTGCACTCTCTCCAATGCTTCCACATCCTTTCTATAGTAAGGTGACCAGAACTGAACACAATATTCCAAATGTGCTCTCACCAAGGTCCTGTACAGTTGCAGCATAACCCCACGGTTCTTAAACTCAAAACCCCTGTTAATAAACACTAAGTAACCCACTATAACCCACATCATAATAAACACTAACACACCATAGGCCTTCTTCACAGCTCTAACCACTTGAGCGGCAACTTTCGGAGATCTGTGCTATGAATCCCAAGACCTCTTTGTTCCTCCGCATATGTCAGGACCCTGCCGTTGCTCCTGTAATCCGCATTCAAGTTTGTCCTACCAAAATGAATCACCTCGCACTTATCAGGGTTAAACTCCATCTGCCACTTTTTGGCCCAGCTCTGCATCCTATCAATGTCCCGTTGCAGCCTACAAGAACCCTCCACCTCATCCACTACTCCACCAAGCTTGGTGTCATCAGTAAATTTACTGACCCACTCTTCAGCCCCCTCCTCCAAATCATTGATAAAAATCACAAACAGCAGAGGATCCAGCACTGATCCCTGTGGTACACCACTGGTAACTAGTCTCCAGTCTGAAAATTTTCCCTTCACCACCACCTTCTGACTTCTACGAGACAGCCAGTTACTTATCCAATTGGCCAAATTTCCCTCTATCTCACACCTCCTTACTTTCTTCATGAGCCTACCATGGGGAACTTTATCAAACACCTTACTAAAATCCATGTATATGACATCAACATATGGTATGCTTTGTATAGTGTGCAAAAAAAATACTTTCCACAGTGTATTAATACACGTGACAATAATAAATCAAATCAAATGGAAGAAGACACGGCACGTGCAAGGTCAGCTCGAGACATCCACTCCTGGTGGCAGTGTAAGTCACGGCGGTTCTCAACATTTATGCTACCAGTTCTTCCACGCTGTCAGCGGGGACCTCTGTGGGATTACCCAGTTCCTGGTCCATGAGAATGTCTGCGAGGTGAAGGTTGTTCTGTTCCACCAGGCTGGCTAAGTGCCTCCTTTTTACCTGGGACAGGCTCAGCATGAAATCCAGGCTGCAGGCTTTGCTGCCATTGCCAGCATGCCAAACATACAGGGACAAATGATTGCACGCATGTCACCCTGTGATCCCCTAAAGGTCAGACACTGCACTTTGTAAACAGAAAGAGTTTCCACTCCCTGAATGTTCAGATGATCTGCAACCACAAGATAAACTTCATACATGTGTGTGAATGCCATCCAGACAGTGTGCACAATAGTTTCAGCTTGCTGAGCTTTGTCATCCCCAGCCTCTTCTAAGACCAGCCCAGGCTGCTGGGATGGCTCCTGGGGGACAAGGACCACCCACTGAGGATTTGGTTGATGGTGCCAGGGAGGTGGTTAGAGTCTGAGGCGGAGACCCAATACAATGAGTCCCACACTGCCACCAGGCCTATTGTTAAGTGATGTATCAGTCTCGAAAAGATGTGGTTCCGTTGACTGGGCCGTTCTGGCGGGGCTCTCCAGTGCAGCCAAGAGTTTCATGCATTATGGTGATCTGCTGTACATTACACAAGCTGGCGCAGCTCCTTTTTGGAGGAGGAGAGCAACCAGTCAGATGCCCCTGGGAGAAGGGGACCCAGGAGGATGTGGAGGAGGACTAGGTGATGGAGGAGTCAGAGCATGGTTTTGGCAGGGCAGGGCAAGGTGGGAGGCCCTCATATTCACAAGGTTCTCCGACCAGTGGGCCTGCAATCCACCAGCTGCAAACTCCACCCCTCCCCCAACCCTTGTCCACACCTCCTGCCATGGGTCCCATTGACATTATGCCAGGGTGATGGGCCTAGGTTGGCTGGGTTAACGAGTTACTGATCCAGGCAGGGAGTGTGATGACAGTGTGATGTGATGCTGCCCTGGTGCTACACAAGTCTGACTCTTACCTGTTCTTTGACTGCACACCAGCGTCTGAGCCCATGGCTGGGCGGAGACGGGCAGCAACACCATCTATTGCAATGCCCTAGGGGTGGGGGGAGAGGTGAGGGGAAGGAACAGCTGCTTGGTGGTAGTATGGTTTCAGTGTCCAGAGGATTCTGGGTATGTCACGGTGATATTCCTTGGCGGGTGTCACTTGCAAGGCTGGGACCTGGAGGACCCTGGCTAACTTTCTGGCATCACAGATATATTCATGTCACCCTGTTCATCTAGTTCCCTTGAGATGCCCTGGTGTCAGGAAGAGGGGAGCTGGAAGGCCTAACGATGGTTCCAGTCTCCTGGGTGGAAGGACCTGGCATACGCTGCAGCACTTCCTCCTCCCTCTGGGCACCAATGGGCCCCTGGGTCACTCCATGGGATAGCGTTATAGCTGGACTGAGCTCCAGAAGTTCTGGTGTCACCTGACCCTTCCAGTAGTGGAGGCCAGTGTGTTCACCGTGTGGTGCGCGAGTCTCGGTGATGGCCCTCTAAGTCTGTATCAGCTGGAGTTTAGAAGAGTATGAGGCAACTTGATTGAAACATATAAGATCCTGAAGGGCATTGATAGCGTAGATGTAGGAAGGATGTTTCCTCTTGTGGGAAAATCTAGAACTAGCGGTTACTGTTTTAAAGGGCCAATCAAATC
Organism: Carcharhinus amblyrhynchos; assembly: GCF_965287045.1. Taxonomy (NCBI): domain Eukaryota; kingdom Metazoa; phylum Chordata; class Chondrichthyes; order Carcharhiniformes; family Carcharhinidae; genus Carcharhinus; species Carcharhinus amblyrhynchos. The sequence goes on along the minus strand of NC_137335.1, from coordinate 30,280,787 downwards.
TTGGCTGTTCAGATTCAATTATTTCAATCTCAATTTTAAATGAACCTCCATTTCTTAAGACTGTCTCCTCCTCCCAATACAGTTAAACAACTGCAGACCAACTGAGGAAGTAGACTGTACCTGGCTTTCCTGCTGAACACAGTAAAAAGTCTGATAACACCAGGTTTTAGTCCAACCGATTTATTTGATAATAGACTCACAAGCTTTCAAGGTTTCCCTCTTCGTCAGGTGAATGGAAAGTTCTGGCCTCAGACAGAGCATATAAAGCACAGACAGTTTAGAGATTACTGATTAGAATGCAAATCCTTACACCTAACCTGCTGTGAGTGGAAGGAGCACTGATCACAGGTTACAGAGATGTGTATTGTCTCCAGACAGTACAGTAAGTGAGGTTTTGCAAACCCAGGCAAGTCACGGGGGTTACAGATAGTGCGACATGAACCCAAGATCCCTGTTGAGACCGTCCTCATGTGTGCGGGACTTGGCTATCAGTCTGTTCAGTGACTCTGCGCTGTCGTGTGTCGTGAAGGCCACCTTGGAGAATGCTTACCCGAAGGTCAGAGGCTGAATGCCCGTGACCACTGAAGTGTTCGCCAACAGGAAGGGAACAGTCTTGCCTGGTGATTGTCGGTTGGACTAAAACCTGGTGTTGTCAGACTTTTCACTGTGTTTATGCCAGTCCAACGCCGGCATACCCACATCACTTCCTGCTGAAACCACAGGGTGGTATGCAATGCTGTACAGCTTGAAATACAACATATTTTCTTCCTGTCTGTGAAGAGGCATCCTGATTCTATTTGGATGTTCCCCGACAGCTTCTGCTGCTTGTAAACTCTGAGTGAGGGCATACGTGCAAAATTCCACAACTTATACAATAAACCCAGGATGTCATATTCACAAACACGCTGTGTTTCTTATAAGCGAATGAAGTAAAGGTAGTCGTCATATGCCCAGATGACCATAGACTGCTCTTCTCTGAGGGGCAGAGCTGACCAGTTATGATTTAACCTGAGGATCATCACACCTTAGGCGAGGGGCAAGTTTCAGAAGGTAGACCTTCATGAATAAGCTCAGCCGATATGGGAGTTGAACCCATGCTATTATCACTCTGCATCATTAATCAGCTATCCAGCCAACTGAGATCAAACATGGGGAAGGTTGATCTTTAACTAACTGCACATATAAGTTTATAAAAACTCAAGCTTCTGCTTTCAAATCAAAATTGTGCACGTCTAGTTAACATTCATTTATTGATATGATTCCGATTCTTTTTAAATGTTCACCCAATTTTTATCGTTTTTTGAGGTGCTTTTAGTCTCTGTCACTGCTCTTGCCTCAAATTTGTGAATGACAAGACCCCTCAAAACTAACGTGCCAACCCTCAGAGCTGATGTAATTCAATGTACAGATGCCACCTACCAAGTTTTGACCACTAGATACCACTGGTATTTTTACAGTTCAGGTAAAATGGCAAGACTGTTAATATCTAGAATGAAAAATTTAAATGTTCTTTATTGTAAATTCAACACTTTCAATAAATCTTTTACCTTAAAGTTGTAAATTATCTTTATTCATGTAACTATACATTTTAAGTTTCCTTGTGTTATGATTGAATTCATATAGTCACGCTGCATTTCAACATGATGGATTCAGGAAATGTATAAGCAGAAGCAGGAAGGGGTGGGAACAGGTTCATTTGTAGGTCAACTAGTCTATTCTGGTGCCAAAAAAACAGATTTACCATTTATGTACAAGTCAACCTCATTAAATAAACGCTAAGGTCAAGTGACAATGGCAATAAGTACCTGCAAGGAGTCCAAATGTGTTATTCAATATGCATGGAGTGCTTTGTCTATTTCCTTGGATTTTGCTGTAAATTGTGATCTCCAAATTAAAATGCGTGCTAATAGAGCTTTAACATCGATGGGGATACAGAATTTTCTTATTGTGCAATAGAGATTATGGAAAACAAATATACTCTTACAACTGGAATGTATCCTTAAAGACTTAACACTGTAATTATTTAATAGCTAATTTTGTTTTTCAAGGATTTATGTAGTTAATGGTAAATTACAGATTATCTAAAAATGAGCTGGTAATAAGAATCACATAATAAATGAAGAAAGCTTAGTCTTGAGATAGTAACTGGTGCAGACTGGGAGGTGTCTATCTGGGTTCCCATCTATGTGTATTACTCCAACAGGAGTATTCAACAGGAATACCCATTCTAATATAGAATTTGCTGGTGATGCATATAAGGGGTACAAATACACTTTAAAAATTGGTAGACCAATTTGAATATGTATTTGCGAACAGGGTGTCCTCAGCAAATGTAAACAAGAAAATTGTTGTGATTCACAATCATTTGCTGAAAGTGGTGGGATGCAGAGATAAATGAATATTCTGGAGTTTTGTTTATTTTAGGAATTCAGTTACATGAATAAAGATGGTTTGATGGGCAAAGCAGATTTTATGGCAAAGTCTTCTGAAGGAACAACTTGGTCTGCTAAATGGACTTTCCACTCCTTCTGTTCATATATGTAAACATCATTGGGCTGGTCTGGAGTAAAATACATATCAGCAAACCAAATTAAGTCTTTTTTTGTCACCATCTTCTGGTAAAAATAATTCAGCTAGTAAAAATCCATGATGTTTGGGAAATGTTTATGCATCAAAATTTTTTTAAACCAGAAAATTTAGTTCTTAATATCAGGTGATCTGTTAAACTTGCGCCGATCACTTTGCTAGGTTATCTGTTGGTCATTAATCTGCAATGTTAAGAAATGTGTCTGGCATTTAAATCTGCCATTTTATCATTTCTGCAATATTGGAAATGAGTTTTGATCCATTAGGTCTCCAACTTTTTCTTGTAAGATATGGACCACCTCAGCCAGGACAAATAGATGAGTTTCATCCAGGTCTTGAATTATGAATTTTTTTCCCAAAGCATTTGTTTCATCCAGGTACAGCAAAAATTGCTTCATAGCTGGGTCACTACAAAAAGAAAAATTGAGAGGAAATGTAACAATATTAAAAGCAGGCAATTCAGTATGCAACAATTCACCTTTAGCACAGAAAAGATACTGCAATCTGTGAACAAATATTATGGTGCTTCTCTGTAAGTTAATTGTACAAATTTACAACACGAGTAGTGTGTACAAATATTGCATAAACCAGTTTCCATTACAGTGGAGAAAGATTCTCATCAATTAGCTACATAAAACCTTGGTTAGGCCGCATTTGGAGTATTGCGTGCAGCTCTGGTCACACACTACCAGAAGGACGTGGAAGCTTTGGAGAGAGTGCAAACGTTCATCAGGATGTTGCGTGGTTTTGAGGGTGTCAGATATGTATGTGATTGAGTCACCTAATCTGGGAGTCAGAGGTTAAATCAAATCATAGAATCCCATACTGCAGAAGGAGGCCATTTGGCCCATCTGCACCACCCATAATCTCACCCAGGCCCTATCTCCATACATTTACCCTAGCTAGTCCCCCTGACACTAAGGGACAATTTAACACGGCCAATCCACCTAACCCACACATCTTTGGACTGTGGGAGGAAACTGGAGCACCCGGAGGAAACCCATGCAGACATGAGGAGAATGAGCAAACTTTACACAGGCAGTGACCTTAGCCAGGAATCAAACTCAGGTCCCTGGCGCTGTAAGGCAGCAGTGCCAACCACTGTGCCACCCAGGTCAGATAGCACTAGTAAATGTAAACTATATTTTCTGGAGAGTGATACAGTTAAGTATGAGACTAGGGCCTTGAACTTAACTAAAGCTAACTTTGATGGTACGAGATGTCCATTGGCTAGGATAAGCTGGCAAAGGATATTTATTTATTTAGGTTAGAGGGTCATTAGATTGGTTCCACTGGTCGGTGCAACATCGAGGGCCGAAGGGCCTGTACTGCGCTGTAATGTTCTACGTTCTACTTAAGAGTTTGACAGCGGATAGGCAATGGCAAACATTTAAAGAGCACATGGATGAACTTCAACAACTGTACATTCCTGTCTGGCGTAAGAATAAAACTGGGAAGATGCTTCTACCATGGATAACAATGGAAATCAGGGATAGTGTTAAAGCCAAAGAGGAGGTATATAAATTGGCCTGAAAAAGCAGCAAACCTGAGGACTAGAGAAATTTAAAATTCAGCAGAGAAGGACACAAAGGGTTTAATTCAGAAGGGAAAAATAGAATACGAGTGTAAGCTTGCAGAAAACTTAAAAACTGACTGCAAAAGCTTCTGTAGATATGTGAAAAGAAAAAGACTGGTGAAGACAAATGGAGGTTTCTTACAGTTAGGATCAGGTGAATTCATAACGGGCAACAAAGAGATGGCAGACCAGCTGAACAAATACTTTGGATCTGTCTTCACTTAAGAGGATACCAGAGATCTCAGAAACATATAAAATCCTGATGGGACTGGACTGGCTAGATCCAGGAAGAATGTTTGGGAAGTGCAGAACTAGGGGTCACAGTCAAAGAATAAGGGATAAACCATTCAGGACTGAGATGAGGAAGAACTTCTTCACTCAGAGAGTTGTGAACCCGTGGAATTCTCGACCACAGAAAGCTGTTGAGGCCAGTTCATTAGGTATGTTCAAGATGGAGCTGGATTTGACCCTTGCAGCTAAAGAGATCAAGGGGCATGGAGAGAAAGTGGGACTGGGATTTGAAAGTGCATGATCAGCCATGATCATATTGAATGGTAGTGCAGACTTGAAGGGCCAAATGGCCTACTTCTGCACCTATTTTCTATGTTTCTATGGTGGCAGAAGTGGAAGCTGATTTCAAATGCAAACTGAATTAATGCTTATGAGGAAAGGACAGGAAAATAAGACTAACTGGATTGCTCCATGGAAATTTGGCATAACCTTGATAGATTTTCATAATGGAAGTTTTATCTGGTAGTTATTCTGCCGCGTTATCTTGCACAGTATTGACTAATTGTTATCTACTGTGTGGTTTCTTTCAGGAATCCAGAAAAAGTGCTTACCATTCAATAAGAACTCCTTTTGAGACATTAACCATCTTTAATGAAACTTCAAGGTGATTGACAAAAGTCACTGTTGATCATACGAACCACACAGAAACCAAAGCCTTCAGAGATAAAGAATATCTGAAACAAAATTTACAGACATTATAAAACACATTTAATTTCCAAAAAAAACTTCAAACACAGTTGCTAATTTCTAACCAGAATATGCACTTACAAAAAAATCTGTAAAAGACTACAAGTTCTTCAAACTTCTCTATTCAGACTTGGTCCAGAGATATCCCTCATATAGATATCTCTCCAGAAAAGCTAAATGTGTAATTCTACTGTTTGGGTAATACTGTGTGATGCTACTGTGCCTTTAAGAAATGTAATTTTCATAGAGTCCCTACAGTGCAGGAGGCGGCCATTTAGGTTATCGAGTTTGTACCAACCACAATCCCACCCACACCCCATTCCTGTAACCTTACATATTTACTCTGCTAATCCCCCTGACAGTAGGGTCAATTTAGCATGGCCAATCAACTTAATCTGCACATCTTTGGACTGTGGGAGGAAGCCAGAACACCCGGAAGAAACCCATGCAGACACAGGGAGAACATGCAAATTCTACACAGACAGCGAACCAAGGCCAGAATTAAACCCGGTCCCTGCCGCTGTGAGGTAGCACTGCTAACCACTGTGCCCTTAATACCCCAGCTGTCCTGGTCTTGGTGATGTTCCCTACAGTTTGTAGCAACCCTTTTTTTAACGTTATGTGCTTCGAGCTGTGGGAGCCAATGTTCTTTTATTGTTGCTAAGGACATATAATAGGCATATTTTTTGTTTTTAATCTGGGCCTAATGCATTGTTCTGAAGTTTATGACCCTTTTGGGAATTGTTGATTTGTGACTGATTGACAAGTCAGGTGCCTTTTGGACAGTTTTTTCCCTTACAGGAGAAATCTAACAGCTTACTTTCAGTTTGGCTGTTGGCTAGTTAGAAGCTATTTGGACTCCAGACTGAAAATGGTCTTTGTGTCCATTTGTAGGGGTTTGTTTGGTGCATTTGTAGGGGTTTGTTTGGTTGGAACAGTGCTCTTAGCTGTTAAGGTATATACAGTATCATGATTGCTGTGAAAGTTATTGCGAATTGTGTTATTATATGTTAACGTATTCTTAAATAACTTTGCTTGGTAGAAGCTCCCTAGTGGGTCCTTTTAATTATACCAACAGTGAAGCATCTAGTGCTTATCCACATCAAATTCAAAGTGCAATACTTATGACATAGGCTGACTTCATAAAAATCCTTGGAGTTTCTGGATTATAACAACTGTCAATGCATCACTGTAAACTGCCTTCAGTACTACACAGTTTACATCTATAACAACCTAAAACTAGGTTAGTGGTATTGTGCAAAATACTCTTGACATATTGTGTAACCATAGTATAAGAGGTTAACTATTCTGCTGGATGCTTTTCAGAGTTCAAATTGACATGGTAGACTGTATGAAAATTTTGGTTTATCTTTTTTTGAAACACAACTAAAATTAGTCAAACTATAATAGGAAATTGCATTCTCATATGTAAATTAGTTTTAAAAATAACTTAATTTTATTTGCAATGAACAGACGTTAATCAATGACAAATTTAGTTGGGACTGAAAGAAGGGTGAAGAGGAGGAGGCAGCTGGCACATCTGAAGGTGCAAGCTAGTGGGCGCTTGAAGAGGTTGACAGTGTCGTTAGGGTTTTTGGAAAGAACTTCCAGCCCTCAGGGATGTGTCAATAAAACCAGCAATAAATCCTACAGTAATTGGACAGAAGGCCCAATCTTTTAAATTTAAGTTGCGGCACTGACTATATCACAAGGCTATGACTTGGTATGTTAATTAAGCCCTCAATTGCCTTTTGCAAGTGCCACACTCATAGCTCGATTTCTGCATTTAAAAATTGAAAGGAGCAGGAGTGGAATTAGTTTAAATTCACCCATAACCCCCTCAATAACAAAAACAGAAAAGCTGGAAAATCTCAGGAAGTCTGACAGCATCTGTAGGGAGAGAATAGAGCCAACATTGAGTCTTGATGATCCTTTGTCAGAACAGAGAGCAGAGAATCAGCGGAGATTTATACAATGTGGGGGGCGGGGGGTGCAATGGAACAAAGGGCATGTAAATGAGGATACAGAATCATAGAATCCTACAGTGCAGAAAGCGGCCATTCAGTCCACTGAGCATGCACTGACGACAGTCCCACCCAAGCTCTATCCCCACAACGCCATGCATTTGCCCTAGCTAGTCCCCCTCACATTAAAGGGCAATTTTGCATGAGCAATCCACCTAACCCACAACATTTGGACTGTGGGAGGAAACTGGAGCACCTGGAAGAAACCCACACAGACACAGCAGAATGTGCAAACTCCACACAGACAGTGACCCAAGCCAGAAATCGAACCCAAGTCCCTGGAGCTGTGAAGCAGCAGTGCTAACCACTGTGTCATCGTGCCACCCGCCAGAAGACTGAGAAGGTTCTAGAAACTGTCCATTAAGTGATGAGAATGCGTGAATGGCAGAACAGCGATGCAGACTGTTAAGGGCTGCCTGAGAAATGTGGCACCAAAAGAGAAAATGCTGGAAAACCTCAGCAGGTCTGGCAGCACCTGTAAGGAGAAAAGACCTGACGTTTTGAGTTCAGATGACCCTTTGTCAAAGAGGCATAGAAAGTGGAGGATATACTGGGGAAGTGGGAGGAAATGGAAGATGAATCTTAGCCATAGAAACCAGAGGAAAAATTGCTAATAGCTGTCCACAGAGAGAATAAAGGGTGTGAATGGCCAAATGGCAGAGAAGCTGTAAGCTGTGTCAGATGAAGATGTCTGGGAGGTGGGGGGAATAGTACAGACATAGAATGTAGAAAGAAGTGGGGAGGAGGAAAGGTAAGGGGAGATGAAGTGGGGGGGAAGAGTGGGGGCAGAAGAAAAAAGACAATAAAGAAATAAAAAAAAGAAACAGTAAAAATTAAATAGAATGAAAACAAAGGGGGCCAAAGTAGGGTAAATTGAAGTTGTTGAATTCGTTGTTGAGACTGGAAAGTGTAAAGTGCCTTGCCAGGAGACGTGGTGTTGTTCCTTCAGTTTGCGTTGAACTTCACTGGAACATTGCAGCAAACCCAAGGAAAGACATGTGGGCATGGGAGCAGGATGGTGTGTTAAAATGGCAAGCAACCGGAAGGTCAGAGTCCTGACTGGGCACAGACCGACGGTGCTCAGCAAAGCAATCTACACTTGGTCTCTCTGATATAGAGGAGACCATATTGGGAGCAGTGAATGCAGTACATCAAATTGAAAAAGTGCAAGTGAAATGCTGCTTAATCTGGAATGAATGTTTTGGACCTTGGATGATAAGCATAGAAGAGATAATGGGACAGGTGTTACACCTTCCATGACTGCATGGGAAGGTGCCATGAATGACAGGAGAGGTGTTGGGTATAGTGGAGAAATGGAGTAGGTTATCCGGAAGGAACAGTCTCTGCAGAATGTTGATAGAGGGAGTGAAGGGAAGATGTGTTTAGTGATGGCATCACGCTGGAGTTGGCAAAATGGTCGAGGATTATGCTTTACACGCAGAGGCTTGTGAAGTGAAATGTGAGACCGGGACCGGAAGGGATGTACCCCAAGTTACTGTGGGAGATGAGGGAAAAGATTGCAGAGCCTCTGGCGATGATCTTTGTGTCACCAATGGAGACGGGAGTGGTTCCAGAGGATTGCAGATGTGGTTCCTCTATTCAAGAAAGGGAGAAGAGATAGCCCGGTTCTGAACACAAAATGGCCAAAATTATCAACCGGTGAGTCTAACCTCAGTGGTTGGTAAGTTGATGGAGAAGATCCTGAGAGACAGGATTTATGAACATTTGGAGAGGTATAGTATGATCAAAAATAGTCAGCACGGCTTTGTCAAAGGCAGATCATGCCTTACAAGCCTGGTTGAGTTTCTTAAAGATGTGACTAAACATATTGATGAAGGATGGGCGGTAGATGTGGTTTATATGGACTTCAGCAAGGCGTTCGATAAGGTCCCCCATGCAAGACTTATTGTGAAAGTGAGGCGGCATGGGATCCAAGGGGACATTGCTTTGTGGATCCAGAACTGGCTTGCCCACAGAAGGCAAGTAGTGGTTGTAGATGGGTCTTTTTTTGCACAGAGGTCGGTCACCAGTGGAGAGCCCCAGGGATCCGTTCTGGGACACTTGCTGTTTGTGATTTTTATAAATGACCTGGATGAGGAAGAGGAGGAATGGGTTGGCAAGTCTGCCGATGAGGTTGGAGGTGTTGTGGATAGTTTGGAGGGGTGTCAGAGGTTGCAACGAGACACAGATAGGATGCAAGACTGGGCGGAGAAGTGGCTGATGGACTTCAACCCAGATAAGTGTGTGGTGGTTCATTTTGGCAGGTCAAATGGGATGAAGGAATATAATATTAAGGGTAAGACTCTTAGCAGTGTGGAAGATCAGAAGGATCTTGGGGTCTGGATTCATAGGTCGCTCAAATCAGCTTCACAGGTAGAGGATGTGGTTAAGAAGTCGTATGGTGTACTGGCCTTCATCAATCGAGGAATTGAGTTTAGGAGTCGGGAGATAATGCTGCAGCTGTATAAGATCCTGGTCAGACCCCACTTGGAATACTGTGCTCAGTTCTGGTTGCCTCATTACAGGAAGGATGTGGAAGTCATAGAAAGGGTGTAGAGGAGATTTACAAGGATGTTGCCTAGATTAGGTGGCATGCCTCATATGGATAGGTTGAAAGAGCTCAGTCTTTTCTCCTTGGAGAGACGAAGGATGACAGCTAACCTAATAGAGGTGTATAAGATGTTGAGAGGATTGAGTGGATTCTCAGAGGCTTTTTCCAAGGGTTGAAATGGTTGCCACAAGATGACACGTTTAGGGTGCTGGGGAGTAGGTTCAGAAGAGATGTCAGGAGTAAGTTTTTCACTCAGAGGGTGGTGGGTGCATGGAATCGGCTGCCAGCAGTAGTGATGGAGGTGGATTTGATAGGGTCCTTTAAGAGACTTTTGGATAAGTACACGGGACTTGGTAGGATAGAGGGTTATAGGTAACCCTTGCAAGTAAGGACATGTTTGGCTCAACCTGTGGGCTGAAGGGCCTGTTCGTGCTGCAGATTTTCTATGTTCTAACAAGACTTTATTCTTGTTCTGGGAGGGTCTGAGGGTTGTGGTGCTCACTGCTGAGGGCCCTGTCAACAACTGTAGATGGGGAGCACATTTTGAAGCACGGCTTTGGGAAGTGGCATCATCGGATCAAATGCAATGGAGGTGAAGGAGCTGAGAGATAGGGATGGAGTCCTTACAGGATGTGAGGTGCGAAGAGCTGTAATCCAGATAGCTGTGGAAGTCAGTGGACTTGTAAGGGGTATTGGTAGATAGTCTATTGCCGGAAACGGAGACAGAAAGGTCAAGGGAGGGAAGGGAAGCATCTGAGATGGACCAGGTGAAGGCGATGGCGGGGGTGGTGGTGGTGGAGGAGGAAACTGGAAGCGAAGTTGATGAACTTTTCAAGGTCTGGATGAGAGCATGAATAGCATCAAAATAGCCATTGATGTATTGGAAAGGAGTAATGGGAGGGGACCTGGATAGACCCGGAACAAGATCTGTTCCACATACCTAATAAAAAGTCAAAGTAGCTAGGACCCATGTGGGTATCCATTGCTACTCTTTTGATTTGGAGAAAGTAGGATGAGTGGTGGTGGTTTATGGGAATTGTTGAAGCCTTTTTTCACGCATTCTGATCACTTACTGGACACTATTTAGCAGCTTCTTCGCCTTCTGCATCCTCATTTACATTCCCTTTGTCCTATTCCATCCCACCACACAACTTCATAGTATAAATCTCCACTGATTCTCTTCGCTCTCAGTTCTGACAAAGGGTCATCGAGACTCAAAACATTGGCTCTATTCTCTCTTCACGGATACTGTGAGATTGCTGAGATTTTCCAGCATTTTCTGCTTTTGTTTCAGATTCCAGCATCCATAGTATTTTGCTTTGATCATAACCCTGTCCTGTCTGTTTGCAGGTGAGGGTGGTAAAATTGAGGCCACACTGTTCCAAAAGCAAACTACTCCAATTTCTCACAATCTCTTATTGACACTAAGATACTCATATTAATCACTTACAGGATTATCAATACAATAATTCATAAACAAACATCTGTTTTAAAAACTAATTCTGAATCTACAAAGCCAAAAATTATCTCTGGCTGCTGCAGGAAACTAACTCCCAGCAATTCTTGCTGTTATAAAATACAATAGGAGTTGGGTATAAGTGTTTTATGGCCATCTTATTGGGCTAATAAACCTGCACTTGTAATCTAGAGAATGCCATGATAGTTTAGAAAATTGAATTCAGTTTGAAAGTCTAGAAATAAAAAGAAACCATGAAGCTATTGGCTTATCATAAAGTATCCAATTGACCTTCTACAGGGAAGAATGCTGTCCATCTGACCTATATGCATCTTTAAACCTCAGTCAATCTGAACAACTCTGAAGTGACTCATCTAACTACTCTGTATCAAACCTTCACAGGCTAAACAGAAAAAAAACAGGGATTGGAAATAAATTCTGGCCTTGCCAATAACATCCACACCCCAAGGATGAAAAGGAAAGAAAATTATTTTTTCTTACTGGCAGTAAAATAGAAACACAAACCTGGATGACTCTGGCTCAATAAAACAATTAATACAAAATGGCATGAAGAAACTTGTACTAAAGACTTAACATTGAGTACTGCAGCAGAGTTGAATCTGTAAAATTTATCTTTTATTTTTGTGATATATTGCACATCAATATAAACGTCTTCACATCAATAAAAATGAACCTTGCAGCAGTATGAATTCATCTTTTTCTCCTTCTTTGGCACACAAATATTGAACAAATATGGTCTAAGGGTCACTCTGATTTCAGTTCAATAATATCACTTACGAAGCAAACCCAGAAAGAGAGAAGCAGAATTTGAGGATGTGTGGGTTAGGTTGATTGGCCATGATAAATTACCCCTCAGTGTCAGAGACATTAGCACAGTAAATATGTGGGGTTATAGGGATAGGGACTGGGTGGGACTGTTGGCTCAATGGGCCAAACGGCCTCTTTCTGCACTGTAGGGATTCTATGATTCCATCCCAGATTGACAAGGTTCAGCACCCAGCGACAATCGCTGAATTGCAGTTACTTATAAATATTATTTACATTTTTAAAAACACAGTAATGTTTGAGTAATCTCAGTTATAACATCAATGGACAGAAGCATCAAATCCATCTACCTCTCTGTAGTCTAATCCAAAGAGTCCCATCTCCATGCTCCACCTCCAGAGCCCCACAAATTCATTTCCCTCAAATGCCCATAGAATTCCCTTTTGAAAACATTTATCCATATTGCATTCTTGTAGACATCGAGTTCCAGGTCACTATTAAAAAACGTTTTCACACCCCCGCCTAAAATCTTAAATCTGTGTTCCCTGGCCCTTGTGCCTTCACTTTTATGTCTACGTCATCTAAACCGGTCCTAATCTTGTACACCTCTACCAAATCTCCCCTCAGTGTTCTTTGCTCCTTCTTTATTGATCATAGGTGTGGAATTTAAGACCAGGAGGATCATACACAAAAATGTTGCTTATTTGGGGCATGTTCAAATCTCCCCTTATTAAACCCTAACCCAATGAGTTCAACTACTAATTATTGGATGTGTGTATAAATAAATCTCTTAAGGATAATGTCTGAATGATGTGCATCTGAATGAGTGATTAGCATTACAAATTTTCAAAAAATCACACTGGAGCTGGGACACTTATCTAGATGGCAATGTGAAGACCAATCATATTAATAAAAATAGAAAATGCTGGATAAGCAGCATCTGTGCAGAAAAACATAGTTAATGTTTCAAGTTTAAACAACCCTTCTACAAAACATGTTTTTATATTAAGTAAGTAGTCTCATAATACCACATTAAAGTCCAACAAGTTTATTTGGTAGCACAAGCTTCCGGAGCATTGCCCCTTCATCAGGTGAGTTCAGGATTTGTTTCACAAACAGGGCATATATAGATACAAACTCAATTACAAGATAATGGTTGGAAATGCAAGTCTTAACAGGTAATCAAGTCTTTACAGGTGCAGACAATGTGAGTGGTGAGAGGGTTAAGCACAGGTTAAAGAGGTGTGAATTGTCTCCAACCCAGACAGTTTGTGTGATTTTACAAGCCCAGGCAAGTCGTGGGGGGTACAGATAGTGTGACATGAACCCAAGATCCCGGTTGAGGCTGTCCTCGTGTCTGCAGAACTTGGCTATCGGTTTCTCCTCAGCTATTCTGTGTTGTCGTTTGTCGTGAAGGCCGCCTTGGAAAACACTTACCTGAATTTCAGAAGCTGAATGCCCTTGACTGCTAAAGTGTTTCCCGACAGGAAGGGAACACTCCTGTTGGTGATTGTTGAGCAGTGTCTATTCATCCGTTGTTATAGCATTTGCATGGTCCCACCAATGTACCATGCCTCAGAACATCCTTTTCTGCAGTGTATCAGTAGACAATTTGGGCTGAGTCGCAAGAGAATGTATCTGGTGGGTGGTGTTCTCACATGAGATAGGGGTCATGGGTAGAGAGGTGGTGTTGAGATGGCAGCGTGGGCTTGTTGGGCCGAAGGGCCTGTTTCCCAGGCTGATTTTGTTCTTTGTTATGAGATGATGGCATCCATGTCGATGATGCAGCACATCTTGCAAAGGTTGCTGTGGCAGCGTTGTATGGTGTCGTAGTCACTGTTCTCGTAAAGGCTGGATAGTTTGATGCGGACAAGGGGCTGTTTGAAAGCAAGAAGTGGGGATGGCCTTGACGAGATGTTCATTTCCATCGATAACATGTTGAAGGGTCTGGAGATGTCGTAGCTTTTCCGCTCTGACGAAGTACTGGACAACAAAGGGCACCGTGTCCCATGTTTGTCTTCGGAGGAGGTTGGTGCACCGTGTCCCATGTTTGTCTTCGGAGGAGGTTGGTGCGGTTTTTCACCGTGGCGCATCAGAACTCTTGATCGATGAGTTGAGCGCTATATCCTTTTCTTACAAGGGCATCTTTCAGCGTCTGTAGGTGCCTGTTGTGATCCTCCTCATCTGAGCAGATCCTGTGTATACAGAGGGCTTGTTTGTAGTGGATGGCTTCTCTAACATGATTAGGATGGAAACTGGAGGTGGAGCATCATGAGGTTATCTGTGGCCTTCACAACACACAATAAAGCAGAATTGCTGAGCAGAAACTGATAGCTAAGTTCTGCACACGAGGACAGCCTCAACTGGGATCTTGAGTTCATTTCACACTGTCTGTAACTCCCACGACTTGCCTGGGCTTGCAAAATCTCACTAACTGTCCTGGCTGGAGACAATTCACATCTCTTTAACCCGTGCTTAACCCTCTCTCCACTCACACTGTCTGCACCTGTAAAGACTTGATTACCTACTTGCTGTTGACACCAAGATTGGGGGGAACGGCAAATTGTGCGGAGGGTGTGGAGAATCTGCAGAAGGATCTAGATAGGCTGGGCGAATGGGCCAGGAAATGGCAAATAGAATTTAATGTTGGCAAGCGTGAGGTGATCCACTTTGGTAGGAATAATGGTAGGAAGGACTATTACTTACGTGGCGAAAAGCTGCAGCAGGCGACGGTGCAGAGGGACCTCGGGGTCCTTGTGCATGAGTCGCAAAAACCCAGCTTGCAGGTGCAGCAGGTGGTCAGGAAGGCGAATGGGATGCTGGCCTTCATAGCGAGGGGGATTGAATATAAAAGTAGGGAGGTCTTGCTGCAGCTGTATAGGGCATTGGTGAGGCCGCAGCTGGAGTACTGTGTGCAGTTTTGGGTGCCGCACCTGCGCAAAGATATTTTGGCCTTGGAGGGAGTGCAGAGGAGGTTTACTAGGCTGATACCGGAGTTGAGGGGATTGAGTTATGAGGAGAGGCTGAATAAACTAGGCTTGTACTCGTTAGAGTTCAGAAGAATGAGGGGAGATCTCATTGAGACGTATAAGATGATGAATGGGATGGATAGGATAGAGGTGGAGAGACTCTTCCCGCTCAGAAAGGACAGTAGGACTAGAGGGCACAGCCTCAAGATAAAGGGGGTGCGGTTTAGAACGGAGTTGAGGAGGAACTTCTTCACTCAAAGGGTGGTGAATCTCTGGAATTCTCTGCCTGTTGAAGTGGTGGAGGCTGCCTTGCTAAATATTTTTAAGACGCGGGTTGATGGGTTTTTGATAAGAGAGGGGATTAAGGGTTATGGGGAGAGGGCGGGAATGTGGAACTGAGCCACGACAGATCAGCCATGATCTTATTGAATGGCGGGGCAGGCTCGAAGGGCTAGACGGCCTACTCCTGCTCCTATTTCTTATGTTCTTAAGACTCACATTCCAACCATTAAGTTGTAATTGAACTTGTGTCTACATATGCCCTGTTTGTGAAACAAATCCTGAACTCACCTGACGAAGGGGCAGCGCTCCGAAAGCTTGTGCTACCAAATAAACTTGTTGGAATTTAAGCTGGTGTTGTGAGACTACTTACGTGCCTACAGTCCAACGCCGACAACTCCACACCATATATTAAGTAAAGATTAGTTTATTACAGAGCGACACCAAAAAACACTCGCGCATATTTTACCATTTGCAAAAAAAAGTCCTCGCTCAAACCTCTTCAAATTAGAACAGCCATTCTTACTTCCAAACGCTCAGCACTCTGGGAGATACCACATGAGGCAAACTCGAACTTTGACTGGTCAGACCCACGGGGCCGTCAGAGACAGACTGGCTCTGGATTGGTCAGACCCACCGGGCCGTCAGAGACAGACTGGCTCTGGATTGGTCAGACCCACCGGGCCGTCAGAGACAGACTGGCTCTGGATTGGTCAGGCTCACAGGGTCGTCAGACACAGGTTGACTCTGGATTGGTCAGGCCGTTGGAATCACAACCCAATCAATTTGCGAGGTTTCATTGATAAAATTCGGGATCGAAAAAATTAGTGGAAAAGCTCAGCGGCTCCGGGCGGAGTTTGTGGGGAGGGAACTAGAATTAACATTGTTTTTAAAATTTCAGACTTCTAGCATATGCATTTATTTATTTTGTTTAGAATAGAGTTAGGGCGCTTCTTCCCTGGAGTCGGGATGATTTCCACTCTGTCATCTCCGGCTGGTCATATTTCGGGGCGCTGTTGTTGACAGTGGAGAAAGCCGGGCGGACGGGATAAATTTGAAACGAGATGAATAACAGTCTGAGGAAAACTCGCTTTTAAGGTGTTTGGGGCCGGATCTGATTCTATGATTTCCATTTGGAATGTTAAAAGCTGCAAGTACTGAGGAGAGAATGGGCCTTATTTTACCATTTTGATTCTAAGTGTTGGGCGGACTTGAATCTGGGAGTGTTTCAGATCCAACTTTCAGACCTGTGCTCAGGCACCCCCATAAACACTCTCCCTGGAGCCTGAATTGTACTGCTCAACCCTGTGGGCAGGGCATAACACACCCAAAATCCCACCGTTCAAATCGGCAGCTCCAACTGCACAAGCGCAGAAAAAAAATGGAATGCAGTTCCCCTACCCTTTGGCTCATCCAGGCTGAATAATGTCTCCCCCTGGCCTCCACAGACATTGCCGCATCCCACAACATTACTGACCCACTGATCCCCCCACCCAACCACCACCAGAACTATCCCGGGCCCCTCTCATAAGAACATAATAAGAACATAAGAAATAGGAGCAGGAATAGGCCATCTAGCCCCTCGAGCCTGTCCCACCATTCAATAAGATCATGGCTGATCTGTCGCTGCTCAGTTCCACATTCCCGCCCTCTCCCCATAACCCTTAATCCCCTTGCCTATCAAAAACCTATCAACCCGCGTCTTAAAAATATTTAGCGAGGCAGCCTCCACCACTTCAACAGGCAGAGAATTCCAGAGATTCACCACGCTTTGAGTGAAGAAGTTCCTCCTCAACTCCGTTCTAAACCGCACCCCCTTTATCTTGAGGCTGTGCCCTCTAGTCCTACTGTCCTTTCTGAGCGGGAAGAGCCTCTCCACCTCTATCCTATCCGTCCCATTCAACATCTTATACGTCTCAATGAGATCTCCCCTCATTTCTCTAAACTCTAACGAGTACAAGCCTAGTTTATTCAGCCTCTCCTCATAGTTCAACCCCCTCAACTCCGGTATCAGCCTAGTAAACCTCCTCTGCACTCCCTCCAAGGCCAAAATATCCTTGCGTAAGTGCGGCGACCAAAACTGCACACAGTACTCCAGCTGCGGCCTCACCAATGCCCTATATAGCCGCAGCAAGACCTCCCTACTTTTATATTCAATCCCCCTCGCTATGAAGGCCAGCATCCCATTCGCCTTCCTGACCACCTGCTGCACCTGCAAGCTGGGTTTTTGCGACTCATGCACAAGGACCCCGAGGTCCCTCTGCACCGTTGCATGCTGCAGTTTTTCTCCACGTAAGTAATAGTCCTTCCTACCATTATTCCTACCAAAGTGGACCACCTCGCAATTGCCAACATTAAATTCCATTTGCCAGTTCCTGGCCCATTCGCCCAGCCTATCTAGATCCTTCTGCAGACTCTCCACACCCTCCGCACAATTTGCCGTTCCTCCAATCTTGGTGTCATCAGCAAATTTCGACACCATACACTCGGTTCCCTCCTCCAGATCATCTATATAAATGGTAAATAGCTGAGGCCCCAGCACCAACCCGAGGCACTCCACTTGTCACCAACCACCAATCCGAATAGCACCCATTGACCCCCACTCTCTGCCTCCTATTTGACAGCCAATCCTCTATCCACGCTAACACCCTACCCCCAACTCCATGCCCCCTGACCTTCTGCAATAACCTCTTGTGAGGTACCTTGTCAAACACCTTCTGAAAATCAAGAAAGACCACATCCACCGGCTCTCCTCTATCCACCGCCCTAGACACATCCTCATAGAACTCCAGTAAATTCGTCAGACACGACTTCCCCTTAACGAAACCGTGCTGCGCCTGCTCTATCAAGCAATTCCCCTCAAGATGCCTTGCTATTTCCTCCTTGATGACGGATTCTAACATTTTACCTACAACAGACGTTAAACTAACCGGCCTATAATTCCCCGCCTTTTGCCTGGCACCCTTCTTAAACAACGGCGTAACATTAGCCGCTTTCCAATCTTCCGGCACTTCCCCGGAATCCAGCGACATCTGGAAAATAACCACCAAGGCATCCACTATCACCTCTGCCATTTCTTTCAGAACCCTCGGATGCATTCCATCCGGTCCTGGGGACTTGTCCATAATCAGCCCCTCCAGTCTGTCGAGCACCGCCTCTCTAGTAACAGTAATGTCATCGAGACCCTCCAGTCCTACCACCTTTCCATCTCTAACACCCGGCAAATTATTCACGTCCTCCTCCGTGAAGACCGAAACAAATAAGTTATTCAAGACCTCAGCCATTTCCCCATCCCCTACCACTAAGTCCCCCTTCTCATCCTCTAAGGGTCCAACGTTCACCCTAGCCAGCCTCTTCCTTTTTATATACTTATAAAAACTCTTGCTATCCTTTTTTATATTAAGCGCTAGCCCAGCTTCATAGTTTCTCCTACCCTTCTTTGACAAAGAAATTGATAATCTTTGTTGACATTTAAACCTCTCCCAATCCTCTTCTCGCCCACTACTCTTAGCTACTCTAAACGCCTCCGCTTTTAATTTAACACTTTCCTTCACCTCCTTCGTTATCCACGGCTTATTACCCCTCCTCCTACGGTCCTTTTTGACCATCGGAATAAATTTCTGTTGAGCACCAAGAAAGATCTCCTTAAAGATCCTCCACTGCTCCTCAGCAGACCTACCTTCCAACGTGCTCCCCCAGTCCACATTCGCCAATTCCTCTCTCATCCTACCGTACTCCCCTCTGTTCAAACAAAGGACACGTGTCCGGGAACCCACTTTGTCCTCCTCCATCTGCACCAGAAACTCCACCATACAATGATCACTCTCCCCAAGAGGATCCTTCACCGCAAGGTCCCTGATTCTACCCGCCTCATTACATAGCACCAGATCCAAGACAGCTCGCTCCCTCGTCGGCTCCAACACACACTGTTCAAGGAAACTATCCCGGCAGCATTCCAAGAACTCCTCCTCGAGCCCACCGCGTCCAACATGGGTCGACCAATCAATATGTAGATTGAAACCCCCCATAACTACGGCCATCCCATTCCTGCACGCCGCACTTATTTGCGTGTTAACAGTCCGCCCCACCTCCAGATCATTATTCGGGGGCCTACAGATGACACCCACCAGCGTCTTCCTCCCTTTGCTGTTCCTAATCTCTACCCACAACGATTCCACTTTCTGCTCTTTGGCTCCAATATCATCCCTTGCTATCACCCTGATGCTATCCTTAATCAGCAGAGCTACACCCCCCCCCTTTTCCCTCCCGCCTATCCTTCCTAAACACTTGATACCCCTGGACATTCAGCGCCCAGTCCCTGTCATCTTGCAGCCACGTCTCTGTAATGGCCACCAGATCATATCCATTTGTGCCGATCTGCGCCATCAGCTCATCCACTTTATTCTGAATGCTTCGCGTATTCAGATAAAGTGCCTTCATCCCAGCCTTCACCTGGACCCTATTTGCCGGAACGCCACCAACCATATTCACGCCCCCCCACTCCCTTTATTATTGGGACATCCTCAGCCTCTACCCTTACCTGTACCCTCTCCTTAACTTTAGGCCTCTTAATGTCACCTACCCTCGCACCCTCCCCCCCCTAATTAGTTTAAAGCCCTGTCTACAGTCCTCTTTACATGATTTGCCAGGACTCTGGTCCCAGCACGGTTCAGACCCACCCCATCCCGCTCGAACAGGTCCCACATACCCCAATACTGATGCCAATGCCCTATAAATTCAAACCCATTCCTCCCACACCAATCCCTGAGCCACCCATTCACTTCCTTAATCCTGTCAACCCTACAGCCCGTCTGCACTCGGTTCAGGCAGTAGCCCAGAGATAACCACCTTGTCGGTTTTACTTTTTAATTCCATTCCCAGCTTTTCATACTCCCTCCCCAGATCCTCAGTTCGCATTTTGCCTATGTTGTTGGCACCCACATGTACCACAACGACCGGATTCTCACCCTCCCACTCCAGGTTCCTCTGCAGCCCAGCTGTGACATCCCGGACCTGAGCACCAGGCAGACAACACACCCTTCTGTGCACTTTGTCATTGTGACAAAGGACAGTGTCAATACCCTTCACTCCACTATCCCCAATTACAACTACGTTCCTTTTCACCTTCTTGCCTATGCCCTGCTGCATCACTGTACCGTGTGCAGTTTGCTCACCGACCTCACCTCCCTCGTCCTCGTCCAGACTGGAAGCAAGAACCTCAAACCTGTTATGCAGATTGAGAGGCTGAGGCCTCCTCTCCCCACCCCGCTTCCTCCTCTCAGCAGCTGACCCTTAGATTTAGCCAGTCCAGGGGGGATGGATGTCACTTGCTCCCCATTGACAATGGCACCCTCCCTCCCCCTGATGAGCCTCAGTGTCTGTAGCTCAGAGGCCAGCTCATCTACCTTGAGCTGGAGCTCCTCCAGCAACCTGCACTTACTGCAGACATGGTCACTGGGAAGTACGCTTGGGTCCACCAGTTCCCACATCATACAGAAACAACACATCACATGCCCCTCCATTATTCACGAAAATTTCCACACGAACTTACCTGGCTCCTTTGCTCTCAAGCCCTTTTGATCTTAAGCCCTAATAGCTCACTCTGCTTCCCACTCACTCCGCTGCCCGCTCCGATGCTGCCCGCTGTCTACACCAGTCCTCCTTTTAAAACTGGCGCTGAAGGCCCAGAAGGGAGGTGAAACAACACATTAGCGAAGCAAAGAGAGATTGAGGGGGGGAATAATAGCCATACTAATAGGGAGGAGAATTGTAGCCATATCATCTTTGCAACTTTGATCAGTGAAAGGGTTAAAACCAAAAAAGCCTGCACACAGTTATTAGCAGAGACAGGCGTACCAGGATAGTAAAGCTGCTTTACAAAGAACAATTATTCTTCCAGATAAGAGAGGAAAATAATGAGTTTTAGTCTGGGGAAAGGCCATTAAACCAGACATTGGAATGATTTGTGTCCTGACATTCAGACACAGCTGGGACATTTGACTATTGATACAATTAAAACTTTACACTGACTGGATATTATAATCAGGCAAGTGTAAGGTGATTGTGATTGGTTTTAATAAATGTACCTAAATCAATAACTGAGTGGATAGTGATAACTCTGATACTTTGATTGGTATATGCTAATTACTTGTAATCAAATTTGCAACTATAATTGTGTAGTTCTGAATTCTGCACGCTGACTGGTCTTAAAGATTGGATCAGAGTCCTGTAGCTGCAGTTATCAATAAATCATCTGAAAACCACTCTGACTTTGTCTGGCTACTTGAGGGGAACAATAGTTTTAACTACAACAATAAGAACATTGTACTAGTCCCATGCCAGGAAAGCAGGCTGCTAACATAAAGGCGAATTGCAGTCATTTAAACAATAAAAGGGTAGTAAAGATAGAGTAGGGCCAATTTGGGAAGTAAAAGGGAAATTATATATAGAGGCTAGGGGCATGGATGATGTAAATGAATACTTTGCATCTATCTTTGCCAAGGAGATAGATACTTCCCAGAACATGGTGACAGATGAGGAAACTCTGTCCTTGGAAGGTGCAAAATTGATAAGGAGAAAGTGTTGAATAGACTGCTGGTACTCAAAGTTGACACGGCACCAGGACCAGATGAGTTGCATCCAAGGATTTTGAAGGAAGCGAGAGTGGAAATTGTAGGGCACTAACCATAATCTTTCAGTCTTCACTAGAATCAAGGAGGTGCCAGAGGACTGGAGAATTGTCACTCTTGTTCAAAAAAAGGTTGTAAGGTTAGCCCCAGCAGTTATAGGCCAGTCAGTTTAGCATCAGTGGTGGACAAATTTCTGGAAACAATTTATTGTAGGATTAGTAGCCACATGGTATGTTGTCTTAAGGAAACAGACCCCAGAAGGAGGGCACTGATAGACCTTAAAAATAGAGCACCGAAAACTCCCAAGAAGAGGGGGCAACAAAAGACACTAAAAGACTAAATGAAGAGCTAAAGCAATGCTCCATTGCATCCTATCCTTTTGAATCATAGAATCCCTGCAGTACAAAAGGAGGCAATTTGGCCCCTCGGGTCTGTACTGACCACAATCCCACCCAGGCCCTATTCCTGCAACCCCATGCATTTACCCTGCTAATTCTCCAACACTAGAGGGGATTTACCACGGCCATCAACCTAACCCGTACATCTTTCACATTATAACAAGTAGTTCCTTGAATTACAAGCAAACAATAAAGTCACAATCAGTCAGAAAGTAAAATGTGAGGTGAAGCATTTTGGTAGATCCAATTTAGGTGGGAGCTATAAAATAAATAGCAAAACCATCAGGAGCATAGACACACAAAGAAATCCAGGAGTACAGATCCATAGATCAGTGGCAGCACAGATGGAAAAGGTGGTGAAAAAAGCATATGATATGCTTGCCTTCACTGGCCAGGGCACTGAGTCTAAAAGTTGGCAAATTACGCTAGTTATATAAGACATTGGTTAAGCCAATGTTTGGAATACTGTGTTCAATTCTGGTGGCCACGGTACCAGAAGAACGAGGTGGCTTTGGGGGGAGTACAGAAAAGGTTTACCAGGATGTCTGGTATGGAGGGTATTAGCTATGAGGAGAGATTCAATCAACTGGAATTGTTGTCCCTGGAAAGACAGAGGCTGAGAGGCGACCTGATAGAAGTTTATAAAATTATAAGAGGCATAAATAGGTGAACAGTTGGAAGCTTTTTCCCAGGGCAGAAATGACAATTACAAGGGGGCACAAGTTCAAAGCAAGCAGGAAAATGTTCATTAGAGATGTTGGGGGGAGGTTTTTTACACAAGAGGGTGATGGGGGCCTGGAATGTACTGCCAATTGGGGTGATTGAAGCAGACATATTAGCAGCATTTAAGACTTACCTGGATGAACACGCGGGGAAATAGAGGGATACAGGTGGTTGGTCTAGTTAGGACATTGTAATTGGCACAGGGTTGGTGGGCTGAAGGGCCTGTTCCTGTGCTGTATGAGCTGCCGCAGCAGAAGAAGTAAGAGTGAAGAGAAAAAAGTTGGATAAACTTAGCCAAGAACTCATGCTCACAATCCTAATCTTAATGAGGAGCAACCTAGCTATATCAAAGCTAAGGATAAAAGAACAACCACAATGAAAAAGATGGAACAGCTAGGATATTTATTGGGGCAAGAAACAGTAAAACATTCACCAGCAAGTGGTGAAGGAACTGAAGTTAGAGCATGAAGATGTGAATAAAGGGTAAAAGGAGTTGAGAGAAAAATGCACAAGAGGAAATTAGCAACAGAGGTCATAGCATGGAACTCAAGAACCAAAGAAATCCCATATAATGGATGCTATCATTTTATGATAGGTGAGACAACTGCTAGTCTCAGGCAAAACACCTAAAAGTTTTGATCCATGATGCTCCTTTGGATCAAAGAACAAAGAACAGTACAGCACAGGGACATGCCCATCGGCCTTCCAAGCCTGCGCCGATCATGATGCCTGCTAAACTAAAACTGTATGCACTTATGGAGTATCTTTCCATTCCCATCCTATTCATGCATTTGTCTAGTTGCCCCTTAAATGCCGCTATTGTACCTGGTCCCACCACCTTCCTGGGCACCGCGTTCCAGACATTCACCACCGTTGGTGTAAAAAAATCTGCCTTGCACATCTCCTCTAAACTTTGCCCCTATTTAACCGATGTCCCCTAGTACTTGACTTTTCTACCACAGGAAGACCATTCTCCACTCTGTCCATGCAATTTATAATCTTGTAAACCTCTATCGGGTCACCACTCAATTTCTGTCGTTCCAGTGAGAACAAACTAAGTTTATCCCATCTCTCCTCATAGCTAATGACCTCCAGACCATGCAACATCCTGGTAAACCTCTTCTGTACCCTCTCCAAAACATCCACATCCTTCTGGTAGTGTGGTGACCAGAATTATATACAATATTCCAAATGACTCAGGTTCTGTACAGCTGCAACAGGACCTGCCAATTTTTATGCCTTCTAGACCACCTTATCCATCTGCTTACCAGCCTATAATTTCCTGGATTTTTTTTTAAACAATGGAACATTTGCTATTCTCCACTCCTCTGGAACTTCACTTGTAGCCAATGAGGATACAAAGATTTCTGTCAAGGCCCTAGCAATTTCCGCTCTCGCCTCCCTCAGTATTCTGAGATAGATTCCATCAGACTCTGGAGACTTATCTATTTTACTGCTTTTTAAGATGCCCAACACCACCTCCTTTTTGATATTGACATGACCCAGAATATCTACATACTCTGCCCTAGGTTCCTCATCCACCAAGTCCTTCTCTTTGGTGAATAGTATTAATTTAGTATCTTGCCCATTTCCTCTGGTTCCATGGGTTTCCTCTGTTTCGGCCACAGTTTGAAAGATGTGCTGGTTAAGTGCATTGGCTATGCTAAATTCTCTCTCGGTGTACTCGAACAGGCGCCAGAGTTTGGGCAATTAGGGGACTGTCACAGTAACTTCATTAAGCGTCACAAGTAGACGTAAATTAATACTACACTATACAACCACTTCTTTTGGATGGTTAGGATGTTTATGCCACGTACTGTCCCGTAACATTTCATCAAGAGGGGATCCAAGTTCACAGTGTTCAGCTATTTCCCTAATCTAGCCAATAACTTAGCAATATCACCTTTTGCTTTTCGTCTCCCTCAATGTTGTTAGCACAGGAGAAGTAATTATTGGGCCCAGTCTTCCTCAATGGCTCAAGTTTCCAAAGAGGCATAATTTTTCTTACCTGAGAAATTCTTGACATTCAGGGGTTGTCTGGAGGCAAAGGTGGAGGGAAAAAGTACATTTTCTCCTTGTTGCCAATATAATAATTCAGTCATTCGCCAGTTTAATGTCACCAATACCCTTTATTGTGCACCAAAGGAAAAGGCTGCTTCCACAGCTTACAATCAGGTAGTCTTCACCTTAGGACCAACAATGCTGATCCATGAAAAGTCACATGCTTAAAAATCCGCACAGACTGTTTCCATTGGGTGACCCTCTGCTCATTCAGTAAGGCAGCTCATATTCCATGAAGTGCATGGGTAGACCTACAGATTATCCCCCCCATGGTCTTTGTGGTCATCATAACAGTACTCTTCCTGATCAGATATTGTTTTAACCACAGTTGTATGTTTGGTTATAGAGTTTAAGATAAGCCTGAAGCGGTAATCAAATATCTTTTAATATCCTTGAGGTATCATCTCTTGCAGGATTGAATCCAAGAAAAAAAATTGATAACTTCCATTTGGTAATGGGCACACAGTGTCTTGTTTCAAAATAGGAATTCAGTGTAGAATTGATCTGGAACTTAAGCCTTCTTATTACTGATGCCTTTGCTAACTTTCCATCTACTTTAACAAAGAGAATCCAAAGAGCTTCTACAAATGCATAAAGGGCAAAAGAGTAACAAGGGAGAGAGTAGGGCCTCTTAAGGGTCAACAAGGTAATTTATGCTTGGATCCACAAGAGATGGGTGAGATCCTAAATGAATATTTCTCATCAGTATTTACTGTTGAGAAAAGCATGGATGTTTGGGAACTTGGGGAATTAAACATTGACGTCTTGAGGAGTGTACATATTACAGAGAAGGAGATGCTGGAAGTCTTAAAGCACATCAAGGTAGATAAATCTGCAGGACCTGATGAGGTATATCCCAGGACATTGTGGGAAACTAGGGAGGAAATTGCGGGTCCCCTAGCCAAGATATTTGAATCATTGATAGTCATGGGTGAGGTGCCTGTAGATTGGAGGGTGACAAATGTTGTGCCTTTGTTTAAAAAGGGCTGCAGGGAAAAGCCTGGGAACTACAGGCCAGTGAGCCTCACATATGTGGTGGGTAAATTGTTGGAAGGTATTTTGAGAGACAGGATCTACAGGCATTTAGAGATGCAAGGACTGATTACAGACAGCATGGCTTTATGGGTGGAAAATCATGTTTCACAAATTTGATTAAATTTTTTGAAGGGGTAACCAAGAAAATAGATGAGGGCAATGCAGTTGATGTTGTCCACTTAGACTTTAGCAAGGCCTTTGACAAGGTACCACATGGTAGGTTGTTGCATAAAGTTAAATCTCACGGGGTCCAGGGTGAGGTATCTAAATGAATACAAAATGTTTAAGGTGAGAGGGGAGAGATACAAAAGTGTCCAGAGGGGCAATTTTTTCACACAGAGGGTGGTGAGTGTCTGGAACAAGCTGTCAGAGGTAGTAGTATAGGCGGGTACAATTTTATCTTTTAAAAAGCATTTAGTTACATAGTACGAGGGGTATAGAGGGATATGGGCCAAATGTGGGCAATTGGGATTAGTTTAGGGGCTTTTATAAAAATAAGGGCAGCACGGACACCATAGAAAACTACAGCTCAGAAACAGGCCTTTTGGCCCTTCTTGTTTGTGCTGAACCATTTTTTGCCTAGTCCCACTGACCTGCACACCCCTCTCATCCATGAACCCGTCCAAGTTTTTCTTAAATGTTAGAAGTGACCCTGTATTTACCACTTTATCCGGCAGCTCATTCCACACTCCCACCACTCTCTGCATGAAGCAGCACCCCCCCCCCCCCCACCCCCAATATTCCCTTTAAACTTTTCTCCTTTCACCCTTAACCCTGAGAGGAATAGATAGGGTGGATTCTCAGAGGCTATTTCCCCGGGTTGAAATGGTCGCTATGAGAGGACACAGGTTTAAGGTGCGGGGAGGAAAGTACAGAAGTGATAGAACATAGAACATAGAACATAGAACACTACAGCACAAACAGGCCCTTCGGCCCACAAGTTGCGCCGATCACATCATCACCTACCAACCTACAGACCTATCTATAACCCTCAATCTCATTAAACCCCATATACTCATCCAGGAGTCTTTTAAAAGACCCCAGTGAGTTCGCCTCCACCACCACTGACGGCAGCCGATTCCATTCACTCACCACCCTCTGAGTGAAAAACTTACCCCTAACATCACCTCTGAACCTCCCTCCCCGCACCCTAAATCTGTGTCCTCTCGTAGCGACCATTTCAACCCGGGGAAATAGCCTCTGAGAGTCCACCCTATCCATTCCTCTCAACATTTTGTAAACTTCTATCAGGTCGCCTCTCAACCTTTGTCTCTCCAGGGAAAAGAGTCCCAGCTCCCTCAACCTAACTTCATAAGGCATGCCTCCCAGTCCAGGCAACATCCTTGTAGGGGTGTTAGGGGTAGGGATAGGGGTAGGGTGTTAGGGATGTTAGGGGTAAGTTTTTCACTCAGAGGGTGGTGAGTGAATGGAATCGGCTGCCGTCAGTGGTGGTGGAGGCGAACTCGCTGGGGTCTTTTAAAAGACTTCTGGATGAGTATATGGGGTTTTATGGGATTGGGGGTTATAGATAGGTGTTGATGTGATCGGCGCAACTCGTGGGCCGAAGGGCCTGTTTGTGCTGTAGTGTTCTATGTTCTATGTTAACCCATGCCCTCTGGCTTTTTTCTCCCCTAGCCTCAGTGGAAAAAGCCTGCTTCCATTCACTCTATCTATACCCATCAAAATCTCTATTAAATCTCCCCTCGTTCTTCTACGCTCCAGGGCATAAAGTCCTAACCTATTCAATCTCTCTCTGTAACTCAGCTTCTCAAGTCCCAGCAACATCCTTGTGAACCTTCTCTGCACTCTTTCAACCTTATTTACATCCTTCCTGTAACTAGGTGACCAAAACTGTACACAATACTCTAAATTCGGCCTCACCAATGCCTTATACAACCTTACCATAACACTCCAACTTTTACAGTCCATACTCCGATTTATAAAGGCCAATATACCAAAAGCACTCTTTACGACCCTATCCACCTGTGATGCCACTTTTAGGGAATTCTGTACCTGTATTCCCAGATCCCTCCGTTCAACTGCACTCTTCAGAGTCTACCATTTAGCCTGTATGTTCTACTTTGGCTTGTCCTTCCAAAGTGCAATACCTCACACTTGTCTGTGTTAAATTCCATTTGCCATTTTTCAGCCCATTTTTGTCGTTGCTCCAACCTCCTCTGCAAGCTTTGAAAACCTTCCTCACTGTCCACTACACCTCCAATCTTTATATCATCAGCAAATTTGCTGATCCAATTTACCACATTATCATCCAGATCATCGATATAGATGACAAACAACAATGGACCCAACATTGATCTCTGTGGCATACCACTCGTCACTGGCCTCCACTCAGAGAAGCAATCCTTCACAACTACTCTCTGGCTTCTTCCATTGAGCCAGTGTCTAATCCAATTTACTACCTCCTCATGTATACCTAGCGACTGAACCTTCCTAACTAATCTCCCATGAGGGACCTTATCAAAGGCCTTGCTGAAATCCAAGTACACAACATCCACCGCCTTCCCTTCATTCACTTTCCTGGTAACCTCCTTGAAAAACTCTAATAGATTGGTCAAACATGACCTACCACACACAAAGCCATGTTGACTCTCCCTAATAAGTCCCTGTCTATCCAAATATTTGTCGATACTATCCCTCATCACACCTTCCAATAACTTGCCTGAAACCGATGTCAAACTTATTGGCCTATAATTTCCTGGATTTCTTTTGGAACTTTTTTTAAACAACGGAACAACATGAGCCACCCTCCAATCATCCGGCACCTCCCCCGTGAATACTGACATTTTAAATATGTCTGCCAGGGCCACTGCAGGTTCACGTTGGGCCAAAGGGCCTGTTTCCATGCTGTAAACCTCTATGATTGTATGACAGTCATCCTAGCAATATGTATTATATAATTTTTCATTTGTAAAACCAGTTCTACATCTAGCTACAGAGCTCACTCTTTCTTAAAATAAACCCTACTCCCTAACTGCATTTCATAGAACATAGAACACTACAGCACAAACAGGCCCTTCGGCCCACGAGTTGCACCAATCACATCAACACCTACCAATCTATAGACCTATCTATAACCCCCAATCCCATTAAACCCCATATACTCATCCAGAAGTCTTTTAAAAGACTCCAGCGAGTTCGCCTCCACCACCACTAACGGCAGCCGATTCCATTCACTCACCACCCTCTGAGTGAAAAACTTACCCCTAACATCACTTCTGTACTTACCTCCCTGCACCTTAAATCTGTGTCCTCTCGTAGCAACCATTTCAACCTGGGGAAATAGCCTCTGAGAATCCACCCTATCTATTCCTCTCAACATTTTATAAACTTCTATCAGGTCGCCTCTCAACCTTCGTCTCTCCAGGGAGAAGAGTCCCAACTCCCTCAACCTAACTTCATAAGGCATGCCTCCCAGTCCAGGCAACATCCTTGTAAATCTCCTCTGTAACCTTTCAATAGCTTCTACGTCTTTCCTATAGTGAGGCGACCAGAACTGCGCACAGTACTCCAAATGAGGCCTGACAAGGGTCTTATAAAGTTGCAGCATTACCTCCCGATTCC
This sequence comes from Carcharhinus amblyrhynchos, assembly GCF_965287045.1. Lineage (NCBI taxonomy): Eukaryota > Metazoa > Chordata > Chondrichthyes > Carcharhiniformes > Carcharhinidae > Carcharhinus > Carcharhinus amblyrhynchos. The sequence continues at coordinate 30,251,154 of NC_137335.1, read as the reverse complement.
TAAACTCAATCCCTCGATTAATGAAGGCCAGTACACCATACACCTTCTTGACCACATCCTCCACCTGCGAGGCCGATTTAAGAGTCCTCTGGACCCGGACCCCAAGATCCTTCTGCTCTTCAACACAGCTAAGACTCCTGCCCTTGATAGTGTACTCGTTCATCCCGTTGGTTCTGCCAAAATGGACGACTACACATTTATCCACGTTGAAGTCCATCTGCCACTTCTCCGCCCAGTCCTGCATCCTATTTATGTCCTGCTGCAACTTTTGACATCCTTCCAGACCATCCACAACACCACCGACCTTCGTGTCATCAGCGAACTTACTTACCCATCCCTCCACTTCCTCATCCAGGTCATTTATGAAAATGACAAACAGCAAGGGTCCTAGAACAGATCCCTGGGGCACTCCACTGGTGACTGACCTCCATGCTGAAAAAGACCCATCCACAACCACTCTCTGCCTTCTGCAGGCAAGCCAGTTCTGGATCCACAAGGCCAAAGCCCCTTGGATCCCATGCCCTCTCACCTTCTCAAGAAGTCTTGCATGGGGGACCTTATCAAACGCCTTGCTGAAGTCCATGTACACCACGTCCACTGCACTTCCTTCGTCAATGTGTTCAGTCACATTATCGAAGAACTCAACTAGGCTTGTAAGGCACGACTTGCCCTTGACAAATCCATGCTGACTATTTCTGATCATGTCAAACCTCTCCAAATGCTCGTAAATCTTGTCCCTCAGAAGCCTCTCCATCAGCTTACCAACCACTGAGGTCAGACTCACCGGTCGGTAATTTCCCGGGCTATCTCTGTTCCCTTTCTTGAAAATAGGAACTACATCTGCAATCCTCCAATCTTCCGGAACCTCTCCCGTCTCCATTGACGACGCAAAGATCATCGCCAGGGGCTCTGCAATCACTTCCCTCGCCTCCCACAGTATCCTGGGGTAGATCCCATCTGGTCCCGGCGACTTATCTATCTTGATAGAATTCAAAAGTTCTAACACATCCTCCTCCTTAATGTCCACATACTCAATCTTTTCCATCTGCTGCAAATCTGTAGCAAAATCTCCCAGATCAGTTTCCATCGTGAATACTGAGGCAAAGTACTCATTAAGCACCTCTGCCATTTCTTCTGGTTCCACACAGACCTTTCCCCCTTCACCTTTTATAGGTCCTATCCCTTCTCTTCTCATCCTTTTACCTTTCACATATTTATAGAAGGCCTTGGGATTCTCCTTAATCTTACCCGCCAAGGTCTTCTCACGACCCCTTCTGGCTCTCCTAATTTCCCTTTTAAGCTCCTTTCTACAGTCCTTATACTCCTCAAGATCCTTAACATCTCCTAGTTCCCTGAACCTTTTGTACACCTTCCTTTTCCTCCTGACTAGGTTCAACACAGCCTTCGTGCACCACGGTTCCCGCGACCTACCAAAACCTCCTTGTCTCATCGGAACGTTGTCATGCAGAGCTCCAGACAAACATTCCTTGAATATCCGCCACCTTCCTTCGGTACTTTTCCCTAAGAATGCCTCCTTCCAGTTTATTTGTCCAAGTAACTTCCTGACTTCTTCGTATCTCCCCTTACTCCAGACAAACACCTTCCTAGCCTGCCTGATCCTATCTCGTTCCAATGCAATTGTGAAGGAGATAGAATTATGGTCACCAGTCCCAAGATGCTCTCCTACCGAGAGATCCATCACCTGCCCTGGTTCATTCGCCAGTACCAGGTCAAGTACAGCCTCTCCCCTCGTAGGCTTATCCACATATTGTGTCAGGAAACCTTCCTGAACACACCTAACAAACTCCTCCCCATCCAAACCCCTTACCCTAGGGATATTCCAGTCGATGTTTGGGAAATTGAAGTCTCCCATCACGACAACTCTGTTATTAATACATCTCTCCAGAATCTGTTTCCCTATCTGCACCTCAACTTCCCTGTCACTATTGGGCGGCCTATAGAATACACCCAGCAAAGTTTTCGACCCTTTGCTGTCCGTAACTTCCACCCACAGAGACTCTGTAGATAGTCCCTCCACGGCATCCTCCTTCTCTGCAGCCATGACACTGTCCCTGATCAACAGTGCCACTCCACCACCTCTTCTGCCACCCTCCCTGTCCTTCCTGAAGCATCTGAAACCTGGCACCTGAAGTACCCAGTCCTGTCCCTGAGACATCCAAGTCTCCGTAATGGCCACCACATCACATTCCCAAGCAGCAATCCATGCCCTAAGCTCATCTACCTTATTCACTACACTCCTTGCATTAAAATATATACACTTCAGCCCCTCAGTTTGGGCATTTCCCTTCTCCAAACCCTGTCTAACCTCCCTCTCATACTGCCTGCAGTCCTCCCCTACCTGGGAGCTAACCTCCTCCGTCCCAGTCTCCCCATCACAATTCCCTCCCCCCATCCTTTCTAGTTTAAAGTCCCCCCGGTAGCCTTAGCCAGTCTTCCCAAGATATTAGTCCCCCTGGGATTTAAGTGCCACCCGTCTTTACTGTACAGGTCCCACCTACCCCTAAAGAGGTCCCAGTGATCTAGGAACTGAAATCCCTGCCCTCTGCACCAGTCCCTCAGCCACGCATTCAGCCTCCACCTCATTCCATTTCTTCCCTCATTCTCCCGTGGCACAGGCAGCAATCCTGAGATTACCACCTTCGCTTTTTTCTTCCTCAGCTGCCTACCCAGTTTCCTATAGTCCCTTTTCACGATTGCCTCCCTCTTCTTGCCTACGTCAGTAGTACCTATATGCACTACAACCTCTGGTTCCTCACCCTCCCCTTTCAGGATGTCTGGGACACGCCCAGAGACATCCCGAATCCCAGCCCCAGGGAGACAAACCACCATCCGCGACTCCCGTCTACATCCACAAAAACGCCTGTCCGCCCCCCTCACTGTGGAGTCCCCTATTAGCACTACCTTTCTGCTCTCTTTTTTAATTTTTTGACTTACTGGCCCAGCTCCAGAGACCTGGCCACCGCTTCCTCCCTCAGATGAGCTGTCCCCCCCAGTAGTACTCAGGCCGGAGTACTTATTTTGAAGGGGGACATCCACCGGTGTGCTCTCCATCACCCGAGGTTTCCCCTTCCTAATAGTTACCCAAGTGCCCTCTTCCCGTTGCCCTGATGTGACTACTTGCTGATAGCTCCTATCTATAACCTCCTCACTCTCCTGAATGAGCCGAAGGTCCTCGAGCTGCATTTGCAGCTCCTTAACCTGGTTCCGTAGGGTCTGCAGCTCCACACACCGAGCACAGGTGTGGACATCTGGTAGACCAGGAGCCTCCAAGACCTCCCACATGTTGCATTGGCAACAACATACAGGTCTCACACCCATACTTGCCCCTTTTAGCAACCCAGAGGAAAAAGTAAAAAAAAACTTATAACTTACCTTATCTCTTTGGCCCTGTGAGCCAAAGCCCTTACAGCACACACAAAAACAAAAGCAGTCTTACCTGCTCTCAGTCAGAGCCTCTCTCTCTCTTTTTTAGGTTAGAGGAGGGGGGAGGGCTGGGATACTCTACCTACGTAGAGTATCGGGAATCCCCTCCGGTCTAATTTATAGTAGGGTGAAAAAAAAACTTGACCCGAGTGCCCTAGCAACTACTTCCGGGGTAAAATTTAAAGCAAGCAAAAAAAACCCCACTAAAACAAAGTTAGTTTTTAAAAGAAAGAAAAAGTCGCTGTACTCACCCACAAGCTCTCCACTCGCAAATCGCAGCCTCTCTTCAGTGCTCCCACGGAACAATGAGGCCGGATCCCCGAGGTGAGTAAACTTTTAAAGGTGAAAAAAAAACTTGACCCGAGTGCCCTAGCAACTACTTCCGGGGTAAAATTTAAAGCAAGCAAAAAAACCCCACTAAAACAAAGTTAGTTTTTAAAAGAAAGAAAAAGTCGCTGTACTCACCCACAAGCTCTCCACTCGCAAATCGCAGCCTCTCTTCAGTGCTCCCACGGAACATCTTTGTCTTCCACTCACTTCTATGTTTACATGATGCCACTGCTAATATTTCCACTTACAGTATCCACTGCTATCCCAAAAATTTCTCTCTAATGGTATTTACATTACCACAAACTGTTTCTGGTCATCATTTAGTATCTACAGTCTCTAATATTTGCATTTATTTATCTCCTGATCACTTTTTTATGATTACATAAAAGCACTTAACTACTTATGAAACTCTTCAGGGAATTCTTTTAAAAGATCAGAACCTTCAAAAACATGAGTTTTCAAATTTAATATTTGTTTTGAAAATAAATGATGTCAAGGCATCTTCCACTGGGGAAAAAACCATCTGCAATGCAATCTTGTGATGTTGTGATTCTTCAAATGTTGGCTCAAGACAATCACAAAGTGGGCCTTTCTTTGTCTTCACTATTATTAAGTAAAACAAAATCATTCCAAATAAAGCAAGATTGGCTTTACAACCCAACACACAAACCTGGCAAATATTTCAATAAACACGTTAGTGTCTTCAATGTTGGACCATTTATTGCATAATTGTGATATACCATGGTACCATGTCCCATTATTAGGCAAAGCAAAAAGCATTAACAGTGGAAAACCAGTAAAAGTTTTTGCGTAAATTTGGTTAATCAAGTTTTGACATTACTGCAAGACAGGAGTGTTGCCTTTCATGTAAACCCAAAGTGTAAGGTTAAATTAATTGAGAGGTTGCAAAGCAAACTGTCAGTAATAAATAAATAACCAGTTTCATTAAACATAGATTTTGAAATACAGTTCTTTTATAAAAAAATTATATCCTTTAAACAAAATAGTTATTTGTGCATTAGCAGATTGTCTTTTGTGGACCTATAATAATATTACAAATGTTTATATATTGTTTTATTTATTATATACCACAATTTTTAGTATAATCCTAAAATGTAGCAAGCACTGGCTTTTTCATTTTTGTTTACTTGAGGAACACATCGCCATAAAATACCATGTAAAGTAGGATTTGCTCACTAAAGTACGGCTGCTTAGTGAGATCTTGATTCATCTTTTTTGAGTTCTTTTGCCAGGGCATCTTTTATAAATTTCAGACTCCGCTGATAAAGGAAGGAATCTCTGCTTCCAGGTTTGCAAATGTTTAGATGATTAACGTCCAAGGGAATAAAATCCCCAATTCCCAGGTCTGAAAAACAATTAAAATCTAAATTTATAATGTGTAATTGTGCAGATTCCATTAAAGTAACAGAACTGTCACCTGATGACAAAAATAAGGTCTCATCACTACCTTCAGTTGGTAAGAAAACTACATTATCTAAAACTGAGTCAACCAAACCAGGAAGGTGCAAAATGGTCTTTCCCAATGCCAATTTGAAGCTTGGTTTTAAAAACTACACACAAGTACTTCAGTATGGCACCTACTAATTTTCTTTTCCCTTTCCAATAAAAAAACACTTGATTTCAGGAGTAACGACAGCTCCTCACAGTGTGATGGCTCAGGGTGAGAACTAAATATGTGAACTCACACCCTGTTAATCTGGGGTGCAACAGTCTTTTTCTACAGACTAACTTAAAGTGACTGAAAATATAAGGTACAGGAACAAGTTGTAGACGGAGGAAGAGAGGCTGCAACAATGATTTAATAACAACGTTGACAATAGTGGCTTTAAAATGGCTATTCTGGCTCAGAGTGAAGAATGCTGGGAATTTGGTCAATTTATAGATTAAAACCAGATGCAGGTCAAAAAGAGGCTCTGGTCTGAGAGCTACGATTTGAAGCTTCCTGGGTTGGTCAGATCAGGGAAGTTGTTTACATTAACTGATACATTATGGCTCCGATTTATGGCTGTTATGTATAGGACATGTAAAATGAGCTAAGTGTCATGGCTTCATTCAAAAATAATTTCACTGGATGTTTGAGCCAGGTGATCAATCTCTGATTACACAATTGGCTGGATGACAGAGAATCTTCTGGAAGCATGTGGAGGATTGTGGATAAAAGACATGTGAGTTCTTTGTTTGGCAGCAATAACTCAGAAAAGATCAATCAACGCAATAAAGCTTGTACCTTGAAGATTGCTTCAGAGAGGATAAAATCGATTCTACATTGAGGATATTTCTTGGCCAGGGTTTTCCTAACTCGGCAGTATCTAGTTTCAGTTTAATAGTTAAAATTGATGTTCAATTAGAGTTAGCATGCAGTTTAAGAGTTAAAGTTCAGTTGAAAGTTGATGTTCAGTTAGCTAAGTTCAGTAAAGAGTTAATGAGTTGCAATTGTTTATGTTTGAGTTGGTACTAGAAGTGTTAAATAAAGAAATAATTGAATTATTGTCCTTAAAGTGGAATGCTTGGAAGGTGTTTAAATTAAAGCTGCATATCGAAGTGTTCCTCAATTTTCTCAACTGTTCAATTTATGTTTCCCACGGCACAATGAAAGGAACAAATGAACAACAACAACTCAGTTTTAAATTAATGGTATATTCTTAACTTATATTGGAGGTGATAGTGGATGCCTTGGTGATTATTTTCCAAACGTCGCTGGATTCCAGGGAAGTGCCGGAAGATTGGAAAACGGCTAATGTTACGCCGTTGTTTAAGAAGGGTGGCAGGCAAAAGGCGGGGAATTATAGGCCGGTTAGTTTAACGTCTGTGGTAGGTAAGATGTTAGAATCCGTGACCAAGGAGAAAATAGCGAGGCATCTTGAGGAGAATTGTTTGGTAGAGCAGACGCAGCATGGTTTCGTTAAGGGGAAATCGTGTCTGACGAATTTATTGGAGTTCTATGAGGATGTGTCTAGGGCGGTGGATAGAGGAGAGCCGGTGGATGTGGTGTTTCTTGATTTTCAGAAGGCGTTTGACAAGGTGCCTCACAAGAGGTTATTACAGAAGGTCAGGGGGCATGGAGTTGGGGGTAGGGTGTTAGCGTGGATAGAGGATTGGCTGTCAAATAGGAGGCAGAGAGTGGGGGTCAATGGGTGCTATTCGGATTGGCGGTTGGTGACTAGTGGAGTGCCCCAGGGGTCGGTGCTGGGGCCTCAGCTATTTACCATTTATATAGATGATCTGGAGGAGGGAACCAAGTGTATGGTGTCGAAATTTGCTGATGACACCAAGATTGAAGGAACGGCAAATTGTGCGGAGGGTGTGGAGAGTCTGCAGAAGGATCTAGATAGGCTGGGCGAATGGGCCAGGAATTGGCAAATGGAATTTAATGTTGGCAAATGTGAGGTTGTCCACTTTGGTAGGAATAATGGTAGGAAGGACTATTACTTACGGGGCGAAAAACTGCAGCATGCGACGGTGCAGAGGGACCTCGGGGTCCTTGTGCATGAGTCACAAAAACCCAGCCTGCAGGTGCAGCAGGTGGTCAGGAAGGCGAATGGGATGCTGGCCTTCATAGCGAGGGGGATTGAATATAAAAGTAGGGAGGTCTTGCTGCAGTCGTATAGGGCACTGGTGAGGCCGCAGCTGGAGTACTGTGTGCAGTTTTGGTCGCCGCACTTACGCAAGGATATTTTGGCCTTGGAGGGAGTGCAGAGGAGGTTTACTAGGCTGATTCCGGAGTTGAGGGGGTTGAACTATGAGGAGAGGCTGAATAAACTAGGCTTGTACTCGTTAGAGTTTAGAAGAATGAGGGGAGATCTCATTGAGACGTATAAGATGTTGAATGGGATGGATAGGATAGAGGTGAAGAGGCTCTTCCGACTCAGAAAGGACAGTAGGACTAGAGGGCACAGACTCAAGATAAAGGGGGGCGGTTTAGAACGGAGTTGAGGAGGAACTTCTTCACTCAAAGGGTGGTGAATCTCTGGAATTCTCTGCCCGTTGAAGTGATGGAGGCTGCCTCGCTCAATATTTTTAAGACGCGGGTTGATAGGTTTTTGACAGGCAAGGGGATTAAGGGTTATGGGGAGAGGGCGGGAATGTGGAACTGAGCCACGACAGATCAGCCATGATCTTACTGAATGGCGGGGCAGGCTCGAGGGGCTAGATGGCCTACTCCTGCTCCTATTTCTTATGTTCTTATGAGTACTTAATTCTCACTCATTGCACTCTTTCCATTGAATTCCATGATTGATTTGCAACCATTAAACTGCAGGAATTCTGATCCAAAGATCAGTTTGAAGAAAAACATTCAAAATCTTGAACAAACAAGATTTTGTACCAATCATAAATAAAAGTGAAGGAATGTTGTACAAATAAAGAACAAAGAAAATTACAGCACAGGAACAGGCCCTTCAGCCTTCCATGCCTACACCGACCACGCTGCCTGACTTAACTAAAAGCCCTTACGCCTCCGGGGACCATATCCCTCTATTCCCATCTCATTCATGTACTTGTCAAGACGCCCCTTAAAAGTCACTACTGTATCTTCTTCCACTACCTTCCCCAGCAACGAGTTCCAGGCACCCACCACTCTCTGTGTAAAAAGATCTGCCTTATACGTCTCTTAAAACTTGCCCCTTGCACTTTAAACCTATGCCCTCTAGTAATTGACTCTTCCACCCTGGGAAAAAGCTTCTGACTATCCACTCCATCCATATCCCTCAATCTTGTAGACTTCTATCAGGTCTCCCCTCAACCTCCATCGCTCCAATGAGAACAAAGCAAGTTTCTTCAACCTCTCCTCATAGCTAATGGTCTCCATACCAGGCAACATCCTGGTAAAGCTTTTCTGTACCCTCTCCAAAGCCTCCACATCCTTCTGGTAGCGTGGTGACCAGAATTGAACACTATGTTCCAAGTGCGGCCTCACTAAGGTTCTACAACATGATTTACCAATTTTTAGACTCAATGCCCCAGCCAATGAAGGTAAGTATGCCACGTGCCTTCTTGACTACCATCTCCACCTGCATTGCCACTTTCAGTGACCTGTGTACCTGTACACCCAGATTCCTTTGCCTATCAATACTCCGAAGGGCTCTGCCATTTACTCTATATTTCCTATCTGTATTAGACCTTCCAAAATGCATTACCTCACATTTGTTTGGATTAAACGCCATCTGCCTACTCTCTGCCCAAGTCTCCAACTGATCTATATCCTACTGTATCCTCATCACTATCCGCAAATCCACCAATCTTTGTGTAGTCCGCAAACTTACTAATCAATCCAGTTACATTTTGCTCCAAATCATTTATATATATTACAAACAGCAAAGGTCCCAGCACTGATCCCTCAGGAACACCACTTGTCACAGCCCTCCATTCAGAAATGCACTTTTCCACTGCTACCCTCTGTCTTCTTTGACTGAGTGGCGTTGAAAGCTAGTGGCATTTACTACCAAATAAACCTGTTGTACTTTAACCTGATGTTGTGAGACTTCTTACTACCTTCTTCAACTAAACCAGTTTTGTATTCACCTTGCCAGCTCATCTCTGATCCCATGCGACTTCATTTCTGTATCAGTCTGCCATGAGGCACCTTGTCAAAGGCCTTACTGAAGTCCATGTAGACAACATCCACTGCCCTACACTCATCAATCGTCTTCGTCATTTCCTCGAAAAACTCGATCAAGTTCGTGAGAACTACCTCCCCTTCACAAAACCATGTTGTCTCTCACTAATACGTCCACTTATTTCCAAGTGGGAATAAATCCTGTCTTGAAGAACCCTCTCCAATAATTTCCCTATCACTGATGTAAGGCTCACTGATGTACTGGCCTGTAATTACCTGGATTATTCTTGCTACCTTTCTTAAACAAGAGAACAACACTGGCCATTTTCCAATCCTCTGGGACCTCCCCTGTAAGAAGTCTCTCAACACCAGGTTAAAACTCGACAGGTTTACTTGGTAGTAAATGCCACTAGTTTTCGGAATGCTGTTCCTTCGTCAGGTGAGTGGAGAGTTCGGTACTCATTTACTGTATTGTCAGAACTCTCCACTCACCTGACGAAGGAACAGCATTCCCAAAGCTAGTGGCGTTTACTACCAAATAAACCTGTTGGACTTTAACCTGGTGTTGTGAGACTTCTTACTGTGTTTACCCCAGTCCAATGCCAGCATCTCCATATCATGATCTCCCCTGTAGCTAGTGAGGATACAAAGATTGCTCTCAGGGCCCAGCAATTTCCTCTCTTGCCTCTTTCTGTATTCTGGGGTATATCCCATTAAGCCCTGGAGACTTGTCTACCTTGATGTTTCTCAAGAACCCCAATACCTCCTTTTTGATCTCAACATGACTCAAACTATCTACATATCCTTTCCCAGACTCATCATCCGCCAAGTCCTCTCTTTGGTGAACACTGACACAAAGTACTCATTTAATACCTCGCCCATTTCCTCTGGCTTCACACACAGATTCCCTCCCTTGTCCTTGAGTGGGTCAATCCTCTCCGTGGCTGCCCTCTTGCTCTTTATATATGTATAAAAAGCCTTGGAATTTTCCTTAATTCTGCTGGCCAATGCTTTTTCATGACCCCCTTTAGTTCTTCTTACTCCTTGCTTAAGTTTCTTCCTACTTTCCTTGCATTCCATACTTGCTTTGTGTGGTCCCAGCCTCCTAGCTTTGACAAATGCTTTCTTTTACTCTTTGACTAGGCTCACAATATCTCTCGTTATTCAAAGTTCCCAAAACTTGCCATACTTATCCTTCATCCTTACAGGAACGTGCCGTACTGAATCCCTATCAACTTACACTTGAAAGCCTCCCACATGCCAGATGTTAATTTGCCCTCAAACATCTGCCCCCAATCTACATTCTTCAGTTCCTCCCTAATATTGTTGTGATTAGCCTTCCCCTAATTTAGCACCTTATCTTTATCCATCAGTACCTTAAAGCTTACTGAATTGTGGTCACTTATCTTTCTCTATCAGTACCTTAAAGCTTACTGAATTATGGTCACTGTTCCTGAACTGCTCCCCTACTGAAACATCGACTACCTGGCTGGGCTCATTCCCCAATACCAGGTCCAGTATGGCCCCTTCCCTAGTTGGACTATCTACATACTGTTTCAGGAAGCCTTCCTGGATGCTCCTTTCAAACTCTGTACCATCCATGCCCCAGCACTGAGTTCCAGTCAATATAGGGGAAATTAAAATCTCCCACCACAATAACGCTGTTGCTTTTATACCCTGACAAAATCTGCCTACACGGAGGGGAATATTGAGTTTGAAAGAATTTCTACACTACATCACAGATAACTGGCTATAATACAATTTGGAATATCCTGAGGTTTTGAATAGTAGTATCTAAATCCTAGTTTTCTTCTTATGTGATATGCTTACTGTTGCCTCGTTGTTATCAGTGATCCTCTGTTGTAAATATTTTAAGCTAAATTTTCTTATTGCTATTGGTACGATCAGTGGAATAACACTACTTGTACTGGAACATCAGTTTCTGTGATTTACTACGAGAGTGACCATCCCTGTCTTTGAAGGAACAAGGGATGACTGATTGAAAGAGCAGAAATTGTCAGCTGAATGTAATCTTCAGTGTATGGGACAAGAATGTTGATTATTTAAATATGTGAAACGCTAATTATTCATTCTTTTAACCAGGGATTTTGCCTTTAACTATGCGTACAGAACTTCCTGAAACTCACAAGGGAAAACACAATGAGAGAACATTGGGTATTCAAAGAGCTTAGTGTTTTGTAGGAAGGAAAGACTCTAAATACTAAAATCTTATACATACATCTTTGTCACTAGGAGGGGATTAGGACATTGAGGGGAAATTCCAAAAGGAGAGAAAAACTGGAAATTGTAAGTAGACATTCATTAACTGATTAGGAGGATATACCAGAGAGGGAAACAGACTACTTGGAGAGTTTGATAAAACTAAAGTGAGCAATAGTAAGTCATTAGATAGAGTCAGAGTAACAGGGGAAGTCAAAAAGCCTAAACCAGGATTACTGTGCATGTATGTGAATGCAAGGAATGTGGTTAATAATATTGATGAACTGCAGGCACAGGCTAATTCATGGAACTATGATATAATTGTTATTACGGAGATATGGCTCCAAGACGGCAGGACTGGACAGTAAATATTCGTGGATGTCTTTTTGGAGAGACAGGTGTGGAAGAAAAGAGAGTAGATGGGAGGGGGCAAGTGACAGTATTGATCAAAAAAATTCTAAAATGTCATAAAAGTCTGAATCACACCAGTTTTTTCAATGTACCCGCACTGCAATATTTTGACACTTAGTGCAATGAAAGAGCCTCAATGCGATTCACGCCAGCATGGACGCTCCGGGTACTTGACTCACTCAAAGTGGCCACAGTTGTACGGCGTTAACAAGGGGCAGCTCCATATAAGCACTAACGATGGACTCAGTGTCAGTTATGCCAAGAAGATGGCACCATGAAGAGCAGCAACAATGTTTTTGGAGAGAAAGCGGGGCCATCTGCTGGATGCTTTCAAAGAGAGGAGCATCATTTCTTTCCTCCAGGACAGGCGATGACCCAGGGGTCAGGATGGCAATGGGGCCTGGGAGACGATGGCAATGGCAGTGAGGGCGCACGTGCTGATCCTTTGCCGAGCAGGCATCGGGCTCCTGAAGATGCAGTTTTACTGCCTGGACCACTTTGGCACCTATTTTGGGCACAAAACGGTTCACAACTGGAAAAAATGGCTGGGAAGATTGGAAACTGTGTGACGCCAGGCACAATACTAACTTTTCACACCACACGCTATTTTCCCACCTCGCCATGCTAATCGATGGGGGTGGGACAAGGTGGTAAGACAGTGACCAGTATTGCAGAGGGAGAATGCGCTAGAAGGGTTAAGGATGTCATCTCTCTGACTAAGGTGAAGAATAGAAAAAGGTGCAATAACATTGATTGGTGAGATATATAGACCACCACTAGTGGAAGGGATGCAGGATATAGAATAATAAATCTGCAAAGAAATTACAGGAATAATTATAACAGAGAAACTTCCAAATATAGATTGGAATCCATCATCCCAGTACCTAAGAAAAACCAAACAGTGTGCCTTAATGACTATCGGCTGGTGGCTCTGACATCCATCATTATGAAGTGCTTCAAAAAGCTAGTCATGCATGAATCAATTCCAGCCTCCCAGACTACCTGGATCCACTACAGTTTGTCTACCGCCGCAACAGGTCCATAGCAGACACCATCTCCCTGGCCATGCACTCAACCCTGGAATACCAAGATAAAAGTATACCTATGTCAGACTCCTATTTATTGACTACTGCTCAGCCTTCAACATCATTATTCCCATAAAACTTATCTCCAAACTTTGTGTTCTGGGCCTTGGCACCTCCCTCTGCAACTAGATCCTGAACTTCCTAACCCACAGACTGTAATTAGTAAGACTAGGCAACAAAACCTCCTCCATGATCATCCTCAACACTACTGCCCCACAAGGCTGTGTTCTCAGCCCCCTACTATATCCTTATACACCTATGACTGTGTGGCCAAATTCTCCTCCAATTCGATTTTCAAGTTTGCTGATGCACCACTGTAGTGGCTTGGATCTCAAACAGTGACGAGACAGAGTACAGGAATGAGACAGAGAGTCTGGTGAACTGGTGCGGCAACAATAATCTCTCCCTCAATGTCAACAAACGAAGGAGATTGTCATCAACTTCAGGAAGTGTATTGGAGAACATGCATACATGTTCATCTATGTCAATGGGGACGAAGTAGAAAGGGTCAAAAGCTTCACGTTTTTAGGTGTCCAGATCACCAACAACCTGTTCTAAGCCCCCCATGCCGACACTATAGTTAAGAAAGCCCATCAATGGCTCTACTTTCTCAGACTAAGGAAATTTAGTATGTCAGCTATGACATTCATCAAGTTTTCCAGATGCACCATAGAAAACATTTTTTCTGGTTCTATCATAACTTGGTATGGCTCCTGCTCTGCCCAAGACCAAAAAGTTATGAATGCAGCCCAATGCATCATGCAAACCAGCCTCCCATCCACTGACTCTTCTACATTTCCCACTGCCTCGGCAAAGCAGTCAGCATAATTAAGAACGCTACACACCCCAGACATTCTCTCTTCCACCTTCTTCCGTCAGGGAAAAGATACAAAATTCTGAGGTCATATACCAACCGACTCAAGAACAGCTTCTTCTCTGCTACTGTCAGACTTTTGAATGGACTTTCTTGCATTAAGTTGATCTTTCTCTACACCCTAGCTATGACTGTAACACCACATTCTGTACTCTCTCGTTTCCTTCTCTATGAACTATATGCTTTGACTGTATAGAAACAAGGAACAATACTTTTCACTGTATGTTAATACATGTGACAATAATAAATCAAATCAAATCAATAGGAATAGTGCAAAGTTGTTTTTCAGATTGAAGAAAGCTGTGTTGTGAAGTTCCGTAGTGTTGTGACCCTTGATGTTCCTGATATATATTAATGACCTAGATTGTAGGTATAGGGTATGACTTCAAAATTTGTCAATGATACGAAGATTGGAAGCATTATCAACCATGATGAAGATCATCTTAAACTTCAAAAGGACATAAACAAGTTGGTGGATTGGGTAGACAAATGGCAGATGAAGTTCAATGCAGAGAAGTGTGAAGTGATTAATTTTAGCAGGGACAATGTGGAGAGACTGTGAAAAATAAAGGGAGAAACTTTCAGAGGTACAGGAACAAAGAGAACCCGGTGTATATGTAAGTCATTGAAGGTGGTAGGGCATGTTGATAGAGCATTTAATAAAGCAATGCACCTTGCTCAACAGTCATCAACTCGGTAGAAGAATAAAGCAGAAAAGTAAAAATCTTGTAAAGCAAAATGTTCCATGGATAGAGGACTGATTAGTTAACAGGGAAAAGTCTGACAACACCAGGTTTTAGTCCAACCGATTTATTTGATAGTAAACTCACAAGCTTTCGGGTTAGCCCCTTCGTCAGGTGATCGCATTCTAATCAGTAATCTCTAAACTGTCTGTGCTTTATATGCTCTGTCTGAGGCCAGAACTCTCCATTCACCTGACGAAGGGGCTAACCCGAAAGCTTGTGAGTTTACTATCAAATAAATCAGTTGGACTAAAACCTGGTGTTGTCAGACTTTTTACTGTGTTTACCCCAGTCCAATGCCGGCATATCCACATCATAGTTAACAGGAAGCAGAGTGTAGAAATAAATGGACCATCAAGCTGTAACTAGTGGACTGCACACAGTAAGAAGTCTCATAGCACCAGGTTAAACTCTAACAGGTTTATTTGGTAGCAAAAACCAGTAGATTTTCCCACATTATACTCCACCTACCAAAATATTTACCCATTCATATAACCGTTCTCCATCCCTTTGCAGACTCCTTATGCCTTCCTCATAACTTACTCTCCTATATACCTTTGCGTCGTCAGCGAAATTAAGAACCATACATCTGATCCCTTAATCCAAGTCATTGCTGTAGATTGTAAATAGTTGAGACACTAGCCACTAGCTTTTGAAGTGCTTGCTGCCCCTTCGTCAGGTGAGTGAAGTGCCACAGGGATTAATGTCTCAACTATTTACAATCTACAGCAATGACTTGGATTAAGGGACTAAATGTATGGTTCTTAATTTTGTTGACGACACAAAGGCATATAGGAGAGTAAGTTATGAGGCAGGCATAAGGAGGCTGCAAGGGATAGAGAACGGTTATATGAATGGGTAAATATTTTGGTAGGTGAAGTATAATGTGGGAATATGTTAGGAAGAATAGAAAAACAGTACTTAGTTAAACAGTGGTACACGGGTTTCGATATGAATCATAAAAGGTTAGTATGGAGATACAGCAAGTGAACAATTTTGATCTCATTAGTTAGGAAAGGGTATAATTACATTAGAAGCAGTTCAGAGAAGGTTCACACAACTTATTCATGGGATGAAGGGATTATCTAGTGGGAAAAAGTTGGGCCTACATCCAATGGGGTTTAGAAGATCATGAGGAGACTTGACAGGATGGATGCTGACTTCCCCATTATGAGAGAGGCACAGTTCAAAATAAGTCTCACATTTAAGACGCAGATGTGGAGAAATTTTATTAACTCAGAGAAACATGGAAAATAGAACAGTAGGTCACTTGGCTCTCTAAGCCTGTTCTGCCATTCAATATACTAATAGTTGATCTTCCATCTCAATGCCAAACTTCCGCACTCGCCTCATATCCCTTGATGCCTTTAAAGTCTAGAAATCTGTCTATTTCCTTCTTAAATATATTCAGTGACTTGGTCTCCACAGCCTTCTGTGGTAGAGAATGCCACACGTTCACCATCTTCTGAGTGAAAAGGTTTCTTCTCATCTCGGTCCTAAATCTTATCTCACCCTGTATTCTGAGACTGTGATTCCTTGTTCTAGACCCTCAGCCGGAGCAAACAACATCCCTGCATCCAGTCTTTCCAACCTCAGCAGAATTTTATACATTTCAACGAGATCCCTTCTCATTCTTCTAAACTTGAGTGAATAAAGACCTGGGCGATCCAATACCTCCTTATACTATAATCCTGCCATCTCAAGAATTAATCTGGTGAACCTTCGCTGTACTCTCTCTATGGCAAGCATGTCCTTTCTAGGCAAGGAGACCAAAACTGCACAGAATACTCCAAGTGTGATCTCACTAAGGTCCTGTACAGCTGCAGTAAGACAGCCTTGCTCCTGTACTCAAGTCCTCTTGCAATGAACGCCAAAAGAGTCTTAGTCTGTAGAATTCTCTTCTCCAAAGAACAGTGGAAACAAGGACACTGACTATTTTTAAAGTTGAGTTAGATAGATTCTTGATTGACTTTTGCCTCAATAAAAATCACCCTTTGGTTGCTAATTGGCCTCATCCTTCCTTTGGCTACCCTTTTAATATTTCTATGCTTCTAAAATATTTTTATTTTATATGCTAATCTATTTTCATCCACCCCATTTCTCCTTTTTTTAAAAAACTTTGTCGGTTCTCCATTTTATCTTTTGTATTCAGCTTAACCCTTGACTGAACTATGAATCTGGTATTTATCATAAGCATCCTTTACTTGTTGCATCATAATATCTAAAACTTTATTTGAGTATTGCTGAAAAAGAGGCATACTCTCAAACCTTTTCATCCTGCACTCATCAGTCCAAACGTAAGAATGCCAAATTCTAAGCAAACATGAGAAAAGGATGTTAATTGGTCGGCAAATTGATTCTGATTGGCTGAGGCACTGCCATAGAATGCACCAGAGAACTATTGGCCCCCACGTTTTTGTTTAATTTGAGGAACTGGTGAAGCTAGCTACTTCACACTGCTGGTATGCAGTAGCAACATGAGTGATATATTCCACTAACAGGGTGCTACTGCCAAGCCAAAAAGACGTTCTATACACCACACAAATTGATAACGTTGTATATTTTAGGGCCGATGCAATGCCAGTGATGTAGGCCATATGTCCTGTAACTAATGGATTGTATCAAACAGCATGTCCCTTTGATGGTATGTCCCTATGGCTATGTGAAGAGTGCTGAATGTAGTCAACCAGCCTGTGCTTACAAAACTCAGAATATAATATTTAATGTTAAATGTGATTCTGCAATTGAACAGCACTTGCTGAACAATCCCTGAGTGCATTAACAACTAATTTGAGATTATCAGACTCGTAATGTGGCTCACTTATGTTTACTAAATTAACATACACAGGCACTTGTTATCGGCAACCAAAAGAGAAATGTCCAAGCATTCAGACTTTTTAAAATTGAACAAAAGTATGGGGGGCAGTAGTTCCATGTAGATTCTCCATGGCAGTGTCATAACTTAACAGAGTCTACTTGTCAAATCATCAGCATTCTTTTCTCATGCAGTATTGACTGCTGTTCCCTTCAAAATTTGGCATTCTTGCATCTGTTCTAATGAGTACAACATGAAAAGTTTTAACAACCTGTCTCATTTTTCAGCATAACTCGAGGTTAACACTATAAAGTCATAGTTGTAGAATCGTACAGCGCAGAAAGACATTTTGGTCCATCAAGTCTACATTGATAATAATTACCGTCTAATCCTGTTAGAATTTTATAAATTTCTATAAGATCCCCTCTCACTCTTCTAAACTCCAATGAATATAATTGTAACCAACTTGGTCTCTCCTCATATGGCAGACCTGTCATCCCAGGAATCAACCTGGTAAATGTCTGCCAAACTTTCTCCATAGCAAGGAAATTCTTCTTCAGATAAGGACACCAAAACTGCACACAATACTCCAGGTGCGGCTTCATCAATGCCCTATACAATTTCAGTAAAACATCCCTATTTTTATACTCAAATCCTCTCACTTTAAAGGCCAACATACCATTTGTCTTCTTTACTGCCTGCTGCACCTGTGCACTTTTAGCAACTTATGCAATGAGGACACCAAGGTCACACTGAGTATCCCCGTCTCTCAACTTACACCTATTCAAATAATATGCCTTTCTATTTTTGCTACTGAAGTGGATAATTTTACATTTATCCACAGTACATTGCGTGTTGCCATGCAGATGGCAAATGGCAGAGGTGATAGTAGATGCCTTAGTGATTATTTACCAAACTTCGCTGGGTTCCGGGGAAGTGCCGGAAGATTGGAAAATGGCTAATATTACGCCGCTGTTTAAAAAAGGTAGCAGGCAAAAGGCAGGGAATTATAGGCCGGTTAGTTTAACGTCTGTTGTTGGAAAAATGCTGGAATCCGTCATCAAAGAAGAAATAGCGAGGTACCTAGAGAAGAATTGTTTGATAGAGCAGATGCATCACGGATTCATTAAGGGGAAGTCGTGTTTGACAAATTTATTGGAATTCTATGAGGATGTGACTACTGCGGTAGACAGAGGGGAACCGGTGGATGTGGTGTTTCTTGATTTTCAGAAGGCGTTTAATTAGGTGCCGCACAAAAAGTTGCTTCAAAAGGTTAGGGGGCATGGAGTTGGGGGTAAGGTGTTAGCGTGGATAGAGGATTGGCTGTCTAATAGGAGGCAGAGAGTTGGTATCAATGGGTGCTATTCTGATTGGCGGTTGGAGACTAGTGGAGTGCCGCAGGGATCGGTGCTGGGGCCTCAGCTATTTACCATTTATATAGATGATCTGGAGGAGGGGGCTGAGTGTAGGGTGTCGAAATTTGCTGATGACACAAAGATGAGTGGAAAAGCAAATTGTGCGGAGGGTGTGGAAAGTCTGCAGAAGGATCTAGATAGGTTGAGCGAGTAGGCGAGGACCTGGCAGATGGAGTATAATGTTAGCAAGTGTGAGGTTATCCACTTTGGCAGGAATAATAGTAGGAGGGATTACTATTTAAAGGGCGAAAAGCTGCAGTATGCTATGGTGCAGAGGGACCTGGGGGTCCTTGTGCATGAGACGCAAAAACCCAGTCTGCAGGTGCAGCAGGTGATCAAGAAGGTGAATGGGATGCTGGCCTTTATAGCGAGGGGGATAGAATATAAAAGTAGGGAGGTCTTGCTGCGACTGTACAGGGTACTGGTGAGGCTGCAGCTGGAGTACTGTGTGCAGTTTTGGTCGCCGCACTTGCGCAAGGATATTTTGGCCTTGGAGGGAGTGTAGAGGAGGTTCACTAGGCTGATACCGGAGATGAGGGGGTTGGACTATGAAGAGAGACTAAATAGGCTGGGTCTGTACTCGTTGGAGTTTGGAAGGATGAGGGGGGATCTTATAGAGGCGTATAAGATAATGAAGGGGATGGATTGGGTAGAGGTAGAGAGATTCTTCCCGCTCAGACTAGAGGGCACAGCCTCAAGGTAAGGGGGGGCAGTTTAGATTGGAGTTGAGGAGGAACTTCTTCACTCAAAGGGTGGTGAATCTCTGGAATTCTCTGCCCGTTGATGTGGTGGAGGCTACCTCGCTAAATATATTTAAGTCACGGGTAGATAGGTTTTTGGTAGGCAAGGGAATTAAGGGTTATGGGGAGAAAGCGGGAAAGTGGAACTGAGCCACTTCAGATCAGCCATGATCTTATTGAATGGCAGCGCAGGCTCGAAGGGCCAGATGGCCTACTCCTGCTCCTACTTCTTATGTTCTTATATGCCCGCTCACTCAGCCTGTCCAAATCACACTCAAGCATCTCTGTATCCTCCTCACAGCTCACCTTCCCACCCAACTTTGTATCATCTGCAACTTTGGAGATAATACATTTTGCTCCCTCGTTCAAATCATTAATATATAATGTAAATAGTTGAGGTCCTAGCACAGATCCCTGCAGCATCTGACTAGTCACTGCCTGCCAATCATAAAAAACCCATTTATTCCAACTCTTTGCTTCTTGTCTGCTAAACCAGCTTTCTCACCACCTCAAGACAATATATGCAATTCCATCCACTTTAACTTTACATGATAATTTGTTATGTGAGACTTTGCAAATTCCTTCTAAAAGTCTAAATAAACCACATCCCTCAATTCTCCCTGGTCAACTCTACTAGTTACATCCTCAAAGAATTCCAGTACATTTGTCAAGCATAATTTCCCTTTCATAAATCCATATTGACTCTGTCTGATTATACCACTGCTTTCCAAATCCTGTGCTATGAAATCCTTCATAATGGACTCTAGTAACTTCCCTACTACTGATGTTAGGCTCACTGGTCTACAGTTCCCTGTTTTCTCTCTACCTCTCTTTTTGAATAGCTTATTTACATTAGGTACCCTCCAATATGTAGGAACCATTCCAGAGTCTAAAGAATTTTGTAGAATGACCACCAATGGATCTACCATTTCTGGAGTCACTTCGTTAAGTACTCTGGGATGAAGGTTATCAGGCCTGGAGATGTATCTACCTTCAATCCCATTAATTTCCCCAAAACCATTTCTCTAGTAATACTAAATTCCTTCAGCTCCTCACTAAAACTTGTGTTTCTCAGAACCTCTGGTATATTATTTATGTCTTCCTTTGTGAAGGCAGAAGCAAAGTACAAATTTATTTCCTCAGCCATTTCCTTTTCCCTCATTCTGAATTCCCCCATTTGACTGTAAGGAGCTTACATTTTTTTTTGTCAATTCATAGAAGCCCTATAGTGCAGGAAGCCATTTGATCCATCGTGTCTGCACCGACCACAACCCCACCCAGGCCCCATCCACATAACCCCACGTATTTACCTAAGGGGCAATTAAGTATGCCTAATCCACCTAATCTACACATCTTTGGAGAGTGGGTGGAAACCAGGGCACTCAGAGGAAACCCATGCAGACACAGAAAGAACGTGCAAACTTGACACTGACAGTGACTTGAGGCCAGAATTGAACCTGGGTTCCTTTCACCATGAGGCAACAGTGCTAACCACTGTGCTACACAATTATTTTCTTTTTACATAACTGTAAAAACTTTTACAATCAGTTTATATATTCCCTACTAGCTTACTTTCATACACTATTCTTCCCTTCTTATTTAACCTCTTGGTCTGCCTTTGCTGAACTTTAAAGGGCTCCCAATCCTCAGGTCCATTGATTTATCTTTCCAATCTGTTTATTTCTTTGAATTTAATACCATCTCAAATTTCCCTTGTAAGCCACGGTTTGGCCACAGTTCCCCTTCCACTCTTGCACCAAATAGGAATAAACAATGTTAGGAGTTAACCTATTTGTTCCTCGAATGCCTGCCATTGCCTGTCCACTGTCCTTTCTTTCAGTAATTTTTCCCAGTCCATCATAGTAACTCATACCATCATAGTTACTTTTAGGGCCCTGGTCTGAGTATCAGTTATCTCACTATCCATATTGATAAAGTATTCTATCATATTATGGTCACTCATCCCCAAGGGTTTACTCACAACTAGACTGCTAACTAGTTGTTTCTCAATCACAATATCCAGTCCAGGAAGGCCTGTTCCCTTGTTGGTTTCTCAATGCATTGGTCCAGAAAACCACTGTACTGTGACTAATTTGACTCACCCAATCTTTATGCAAATTAAAGTCACCCATAATCACAGATGTTCCTTTATCACATGCATTTCTCATTTCCTGTCTGCTATTATTACCAACATTACCACCACAGCTTGGTGGTCCGTGACTTTGGTGTTTCTTAATTCGACCCATACAGATTCCACATTGTCTGTGCTAATAGCTTTCTTTAAATTGCCCGAGGTAAAATTATGGCCAGGTCAGGGCACAGTTTTGAGGGCTGCAAAACCACCAGGGGGGGGATCGTAACATTCTGCCCTTGGAATCATGACAGCACAGATGGGGGCCATTAGACTCATCAAGAGCCATTTTCAATACTGGAGAGAATAGAAAATTGTTTGAAAGGATCCAAATATACAGTTTGGGAAAGATGTACACAAGCTTGGGAGGTGACAAGACTCCTGGATAAGACAAGGAGATTGAGGTAGTTTACAAGGACAGAGGAATCAAGGGGTGATAGCAGAGAATTTGAATGAGATGGGGACAGTTCCTGAGGTGAGAGAAACATTCACAGTATCAACTAACATGAGGGCCAGGAAGCAATGTTGGGTGATTTAGTGGGAATATGATCAAGGGAATGGGAAGTGGCTCTCATGGATCGTCTCGCTAGTCTGAGGTATACTATACCTGCTGACATTGGAGGTACCACATGCAGTTTGATCATACTGCCAATGTAGGTTGGTAACATTTCCCCAAAACTCAGTACGTTGACTTCATGTTCCTGCACCAGCTTGACAAAGTTATTGTTCAGTTCTCTCAAAGCAGGTGAATCTACAAGAAAACATTTATTAAGAAAGGTAAATAAAAAGTTGATGATAATCCTTATGAAATTGTAGTTTTAAGGGATAAGTATTATTGTTATGGTTTAACATCGGCTACAAAAGGAATTCCTGGAGCTGTGGAACTTCTTACCATACATTTGAAATTAAACAACCAATTAGAATTCCAGTAATTAAGCTACTAAACTGTCAGAAGCATCTTTATTACTACATTAATGTAATTCAACAAAAATAATATTAATAATAAAATAATATTTTAAACCCTTTACTTCAGGTTTGCACATTTCCTCCCATTCTCTGTTTTAACTTTTAATCTTTTGCAAGTCATTAGGTGGAATTTCCTAAAAAATTCAAGTGTCATAACGACGTGAAAATGGGAGTGTTTCACTTCAATATTTGGTGTGAGCTTGGAACTGCAATTGTCTGGTAGCTGGGAGATTTGTCCAATGGGGTCAGGGGGCTTCAAAGTGCTCAGGTGTCATTGCACAGGGCGCTCCGATCTACTATTGAACCAGGACTCCTGCTCCCACCCTCCCCCAACAGACATCAGAAATTACCCCCCTCCACCTCCTGCTACATTGGTGGCACTGTCACACCCCCCACCACATCAAAACAAAATGCTGGCTTCGGAGCATCAGGACTCTCTGTCTCCTTGTGCACCTGCCCTGTCTCAATCACCCTCTGCACGCCCTACTCACTCCATGACCACCCTCCTTACAGAGCTCCCCACTGAATACTACCACCCTTGCAGTGCTTCCCTGCTGCTAACTAGCTGCCTTGTGGAGCTCTCCCCTGCATAAGCGTCCTCGTCATTGAACATGTCACACCCCCATCATAGCCCCATTCCCATTCAGGCCCAATCCTTTGCACTGCCCCAGCACTGGGTCACCATCAGGGTGCCAGGTGGCCCTGCCAGGCTGGCACTGCCCGATAGGCACTACCCGTCCAGGTGCCCTACCACCCAGGGGCTTCAATGGGCTCTGAATCCCCAGCATTGCCATGGTGCCTGATCTCCATTACTGCAAAATGATTCTCGTCAACATGATGTCTCACTGTTGAAGGCGAAAGCATCCGGGAGGGTGGTAGCAGACCTGCTGAACCAGATAAGTGCTTTTAAATTGCATAATTTTTATGTTAATAGGCTTCATGCTCTTTCTGGGCATAAAGAGAGCCTGGGAGGACTGGAAACTGATTTGGTCCATTTTTGGCCACCCGTGCTATTTTCCTGGCTCACCACGCTGAGATGGTAATATCGCGCCCATTACGTGATTGAGAGTGGACTTCTCCCATCTTGGACTAAGACTGGGATTTTCCGCTCCTGTTTGCATTGGGCAGATCAGGTGAAGAGAGTGGAAAATATTCAAAGATGCGTTTTATATTGGTGTGAAAGATTACCATGATTGTCCCTTGCACTGTCAGTGGCGAGCCACGTTTCCTATTGTTCAGCATCGGGGACATCATTCTTGAGTCTATACACTGCAATGATGTTGTCTGTCAAAATATCCATCCACGGTGGCGTGATGTCACAACAGCGTGAAGCACGACTGGCTTTAAAAGGAGAGCTCAGAAATAAACGCAGCGCTCGTAGAGTGCTCTGAGTAATCGGGGGGGTTGTCTCTGAGGGAGCCTGGAGTGACACTCGAGGGAAGCTGGGATGACATCTTTGGCTTCTTGAAGAAGTTGGTATTGACAAATGCCATCAATAGACCAGGGTGAACGCAAGGCCATGGAGTGAACACTTAGACAATGCCTATGCCTTAGATGAGAACTCAGGGTATAGTAGGGTGGCCAAAGGTATGGCCACTTGGTTATGTGGTGTGAGGCAAGGGCATTGTAGGATGTTGCCAAAGCAGAAATATAGAAACTAGAAGCAGGAATAGGCCGTTTGGTCCTTTGAGCCTTCTCCGCAGTTTATTTTGATCACTTCTGATTACTAAATTCAGTATCTGTATCCCTTTAGCCCCAAACGCTATATCTAATTTCTTCTTGAAATCAGACATTTTGGCCTCAACCACATTCTGTGGTAGTGAATTCCACACATCACCACCCTCTGGGTGAAGAAATTTCTCAGTTCTGAAACGTTTATGCCTCATCCTCAAACTATAAACCCTAGTTCTGGACTCCCCCACCATGGGAACATTCTTTCTGAATCTACCCTGTCTAATCCTGTTAGAATTTTATAAGTTTCCATAGATTTCCACTCACTCATCTAAACTCCAGTGAACATAATCCTAAATGACTTAGTCTTTCCTCATATGACAAACCTGTCATCCCAGTAATCAGCCTAGTAAACCTTTGCTGTACTCCCTCTATAGCAAGGACATCTTTCCTCAGATAAGGACACCAAAACTGCACACAATACTCCAGATAAGGCCCCACCAACACGCTATACAATTGCAGCAAAACATTCCTATGCGAATGCGAAGTAAGAACTGGCTACCAATGTTGTGGCCTAGACATGAGTCAGTGGGCCTTAAGAGGAAGCTTCAGATGATGACTAGACGAAGGGTGGTCCTTAGGAGACAAATGCTAACCATTACGTCTTTGTCTTTGATATAGCAGTGAGGAGAACATATGGAACATGCAAATTGGTGATCTCACTGTCATTCTTCTCGCAAATAGGCAGATGATGATGTCAATGGAGGTGCCTTGACTCGCCAAAGGCAGAAGAGAATCATGGAAGGGAAGGTGTGGCAGAGCCTGCTTTGCACACAGAGTATGACCCCCCAGACAGCAATCGCTTAGAGGTGCTTCGCTAGACCCAGGTATGCAGGTAGCATCTAACTTACCTGCAGATGTTGGAGAACCAGTGTCACCAAAGAGTACACATGTCCAAGGAACTGGCTGGTCACACCTGCCACCTTCTGCAGGATTTGATGCCACAGGGACTTGAAGGGCATCCACTACCATTGTCACTGAAAGTGACTACGGTGCTCAATTCCTACGCAAGTGGCTCCTTCAAGGACTCCACAGGTGACCTCTATGGCGTTTTGCACACAAACGCATCCAAAGATGATAGTTGCAATCCTTGACAGGGTGCACAACTTTGTGTGTTTCAACTGGGATCGGGCAAACCAGGGTGCAAGCAATGAGCTTTGTGCAGATCTTTGGTTTTCCATTGGTGCAATGTGCCATCGACTGCAATTACATGACACTCAAAGCTCTGAGGCATCAAGCTGTGAACTTCGTGAACTGCAAGGGCTTCCTGTCAGTAAACATCAAATGTATTCTCTAGATATGTGCTCAATTTCTAGAGTGTGCACTACATTCTGAGCTGCTCTCAGATCCCTGACATATTTCAGGGTCTACAAGGTTTGTTCCTTGGGAACAAGGGCTGCCCACTGAGGATATGGATAATGATGCTTGTGCGGAGGCTGCAGGTTACAGCTGAGACAATCTCATGCTGCAACTTGCACTTTGGTAGAGCAGACCATTGGTTGAAGACAAGATTCTTAGTGCCTGGACTGGTCTGGTGGAGCCCTGCAATATAATCTGCAGAGGGTGTCATGCATTGTGGGCACCTACTGCACCGTATACAACCTGATGGTGCAACAAGGGATGAGGCAAGTAGATTCTCCAGAGAATGTTGGCAATAAGGCAATAGTTATGTCTAGACAAGGAAAGTAAATTTGGGGCGCAGTCATTGCTACTAGATTCATGAGGGCTGATTGGGATATTCAGTGAGGACATCCCATTATCTTCAAATGGTTTCTATAAGCATTGTTCTCCTATCTGTCTGATTGCAACACACACCCTCTGTGATAAGGCTCCTTGTCATGGGACACAGTGATTGCTCATAGTCACTACATTCCAGGAGGATGATGATGACTTGAAGTGGGGATGGTCCTCACAGAGCTTTATGAATGTCTGACTCCAATCTGGCTGATGGCAACTTGTTTTCCTCAATGACCAGGTCATAGCATGTGATGCAGCAGGAAATGTTTTATCTCTTCTGATCCTACAGCATCCTTTGTGAGCTGCACCCTTAAGGGAGCCGGAGGCATAAGCAGATAGGATGGGAGGGGGCTGGGGCAACCACACCTCAAAGTTGAGAGAGCACACCAGGACAATGATTGGACTGAGTGACACTAGCTTGTACATTGTGAGAGACATCCTCATTTCCTACAAGATACAGGCATGACTGATACAGCCATCAATGTGTTGAGAACCTTGCGTAAAGCAGATGGAGAAAGCCCTGAACTGAACACCCTGCCTTTATCTTGTGCAAGGGGCAGGTTTTTACTTCAGAATTACAGGGACACAGTCCTTTCTAATCTTGCTGCTTGGTCTTGGAGCATCCACAACATCCACCTGGAGGCAGCCTACTGTCTGCCATGCCCTGTTGTCTGTGATGACCTTGGTTAAGAACTCTCCATTCACCTGATGAAGGGGGTAACCTCGAAAGCTGTGTGTTTACTATCAAATAAATTGGTTGGACTTAAACCTGGTGTTGTCAGACTTTTTACTGTGTTTACCCCAGTCCAACACTGGCATATCCACATTGTGATGACCTTGGCAGGCGTCCTCTGGAGGGCCAAGACCTGAAGGGCCTTGGCCAGCTTTCAGAGCCCTGTGTGGCAGTGCCATCCTCTTTCCCTGTGGAGCTGGAGTAGAGACAGTCATAGGAAGATAGAACTTGGATGGTAAAGATGAGTAGGTTGAGAGGATTAGCCGTGATAAATCCACAGGATTATGGGGATAGGGCGGAAGGGAGGGATTAGGTGGAATGCTTTTTCAGAGAATCAATGCAGACTCAATAGGCTGGATGGCCTCCTTCTGCACCACAAGGATTCTGTGGTTCTCTGAATGGGACATTCTTGGAGTCAGTTGGTTGGATGGCTCTGGATTGTGCACCAGCAAATCTTCCTCCCAATCGAAGCTTCTGAGGGCCCCAAGCTTCCTCCTTATGATAAAGAGGCAGCTGAAGTGAGCTCGACAATCTGCACCATCCTCAGCAGTGCAGGACAAAGTCTTGGACCGAGGTCTCTACGGCATTTGCCACCATGGCACTGTTGGTCTCATTGCGTTAGAGTGTCCGCATAAACACCTCAGGTATAAGAAAAACAGACTCCTCCATGGAGCCTTTTAATTCAAGGAATGTACCAGACATTTCTTTCTGATTTTCTCTCCCTTGCCTTTGGAGTTCCCGCAATTGAGTCATAACCGAGTCCAGAGACACGTCATCTGACTAGGACTCTGTGGATTCCTGGTCTCCACAAACCTCCTAGTGCCTGCACCCTGGGATCTCCATGCCTCCTTCTGCTGTGGACCAAATAGTGTGATGTGCTGACCAGACTGTGACCCCGAGGCTATTCTAAAACTAAGTGCTGCTGAGGTGCTTGTTTCTGGGCTGATGGAGGATGTGGGTGAGCACTGTGACGTTTCTTCTATTTCAGGGTTTGTGGATCCCTTCTCTATGCTGCAGCTGGGGCTGGAGTCGAGGATCTGGCTGGTGGATTCCCTTGGCTGCTTCCCAGATGTGTTTGCAAAAGAAAGGAGAGTCCATTAGTGCATGGCATGTACTGAGAAAAAGGAGGTATGAATCTCAGCATTGTTGGTTGATTAATGTTGCAGTGCTGGATCCTCGCTTAGTTTATCCCCACTGAACTCACCAACAGCACAAGAGTGGTCGATACCATCCTCGACCAGCTGGATGGCTCTCTCCTCAAAATCTGTGAGGGCTTTCAGCTATGGCATCCCTCCAACTGTCTGGAATCTCTCTCTCTCTCTCTTGTGTGTGAGCACCTTCATCAAAAGAGATGGAAAGAGTGTAAGCGTGATGTGTGCCAGGGCAGAGGATAAGGATGCCTGGCATGTGTGGATGGTGAGTGGCACTGAGGTAATGAGGATGCGGGAGATGAAGATATGTGTGGCCAAGTACATGATCTTGAGCTGGCACTGAGTGAAATCTCTGGATGTGTGATGGGTGTGTGAGTTGAGAGTGATGAGAGGAGTGACTTATCCTGGCAGAATGGAGAAGATTATGCATCTTGCTGGATGACTGTCTTCTGCAGGGCATTAAAGCTGAGCACTGCCTCCCATGTTTGATTCATCACCTTGCTGTGTAGTTTTCTTCCTGAGCACAGGTGCAGTGCATCATGTTGGGTCAGCATCAAGTAGTCTCTCCAGAGAGGCATCCAAAAACTTGGGGGAGTTTGATTTCTTGGCAGCCATCACTTCCCAGCAATCTGTTAAGGGTTGCTGTTGTGCAATGGGATGGTTTTTAAATTGAGTGCCCTGACGACTGCAGCACTGGGATGATGGTAGGGCGGGCGAATCAGAAACCAACAGTGAGAAACCCATGAATGTAAATGTTTGGCATTAAGTGCCACACTAAAACAATTCCCCTTCATGATTGATACCCCAATCAAAGGGATTAGCTGCTTCCTAATCACCTGCTCATACCTGTCATAATCTTACACATCTCAATCATGTCCCCATCAGCCGAAAGAAAACAATCCAAAGCATATCCAGTTTCTCCTTATAGCTCAGATATCCCATCCCAGGCACATTCTGGCGAATCTCCTCTGTACCCTTCTACTGCAAGCACATCCTTCCTGTAGTGAGGTGACCAGAACAGCACACAGTTCTCCAGCTGGGGCCTAACTAGCATTCTATACAACTCCAACATTAGCTATACAACTCCAACATTAGCTTCTTGCTCTTGTACTCTATGCCACGACTGATAAAAACAAGTGCCCCATATGCATCACCTCGCACTTATCAGGGTTTAATGGCATTGCCACTGCTCTGCCCATCTGACCAAGCCATCTATATCTTCTAATAACCTAAACCTTCTTCTTCTATTAACCACCCTACCAAACTTGCTTATCTTTTCCCCTACATTATCATCTATAGCATTTATGTTTATAGCAAACAGTAAGGGAGTCAGCAAAGAACTGTGTGGTACACCATTGGACACCAGCCTCCAGTCACTCAAACAGCCTTCTCCCACCACATTTTGTGTCCTATTACTAAACCACTTTTGGATCCATCTCACCAAGTTTCTCTGAATTCCAAGTGCTTCAATCTTCTCAATCAGTCTCCCATGTGGGATCGTGTCAAAGGCTTTGCTAAAATTCATATAAACTACATCAATTGCACTTCCCTCATTCACACACAATGCCGCAGTGAAAAGCCTCATTCTCGCTGCCAAGGTAATATTCAGCCATGGCCACCCAATCTATAATCAAAGACTCAAAAATGTCATGGCCCAAGAGCCAGTGGCAAAGCATGTCCTGCCTCTCAGCCCCACTTCAATCCAGGCCACTTTACCTCCTTCACCCTTCAGCAGACATGGGACAGTACATGGATGAGGTGGTTGGGGAGGACAGGTGTAGGTACAGAGAGTGTAAGTACCCTCCACGTCACGTGCACTTCTGAGCCTTCCTCTTGCATGTGGATGTGCTCGGTACTCTGGAGGGTTCTGGTCCATAACCTCTGCCCATTTTGCACAAGTGATGACTTGCCACCACGTTAGAAGGGGGGAAAAATGAGGAATAATCCAGAATGCAATCCTCCAATTTACGTATGCCTCCAGGAAGAGACTAAATTCAAAGGGAGAGGACCCCAGACCACTCCAGAAAGGAGTCAAGAAGGTGTGGAAGAAAAGAGCTCTACATGTTAGAGGCATCACAGTGCTCACTTGCATCCTCCACTAGCTAAGGAACACACACGGCAATGGGTTGTAGAGCTAGTTCAGAAGGGGGCTGTACAATCTGGTGGTCACCGTGTCTACATTGGGAGGGGACAGTTTCAGCCGAGCATCTTGACTCTTGGAGGACACCTAGGGAAGAAACATCTACAAAGGTCCCAGAGTGATAATGAGCCTCTGGAATTGGCCTTCCAACGTATAGCAGAACGTCAGGAGGGGGCAGAGGAGTCTCAGGAA
Organism: Carcharhinus amblyrhynchos; assembly: GCF_965287045.1. Classification (NCBI taxonomy): domain Eukaryota; kingdom Metazoa; phylum Chordata; class Chondrichthyes; order Carcharhiniformes; family Carcharhinidae; genus Carcharhinus; species Carcharhinus amblyrhynchos. The sequence continues at coordinate 30,220,721 of NC_137335.1, read as the reverse complement.
GAGCAATCAACAAAGATGCCATCAACAAAGTGGCATGCAAGTTGGAAGAGTCCATCTGCCTGCTCTCCGATAATGTGTTCCAAACATGTCCACCCATCAAGGTCTCCAAGGGGAAGACGGCTGACACCTTGACGGTTCTTGTCCAGCAGAATAATCAGTTTCTATTGGAGATGTGAGCAGACCTGCACTTCATCACCATTACCACAAGCGAGTTACTTCAAGGACAACTCCTTCACGATAGCATTGGAAAGAGATAGGATCAGGCAGGCTAGGAAAGTGTTTATCTGGAGTAAAGGGAAATATGAAGCCATCAGGCAGGAAATTAGACGAATAAATTGGAAGGAGGTATTCTTGGGGAAAAGTACCGAAGGAAGGTGGCGGATTTTCAGGGAATGTTTGTCTGGAGCTCTGCACGACAACGTTCCGATGAGACAGGGAGGTTACGGTAGGTTACGGGAACCGTGGTGCATGAAGGTTGTAATGAACCTAGTCAAAAAGACAAGAAACGCGTACAGAAGGTTCAGAGAACTAGGAGATGTTAAGGATCTAGAGGAGTATACAGTTTGTAGGAAGGAGCTTAAAAAGGAAATTAGGAGAGCCAGAAGAGGTCATGAGAAGGCCTTGGCGGGTAAGATTAAAGAGAACCCCAAGGCGTTCTACAAATATGTGAAGAGTAAAAGGATGAGATGTGAAGGAATAGGACCTATAAAAGGTGAAGGGGGAAAAGTTTGTGCGGAACCGATAGAAACAGCAGAGGTGCTTAATGAATACTTTTACCTTAGTATTCACGGTGGAAAATGATCTGGGTGGCTGTACTGCAGATTTGCTGCTGACTGAAAAGATTGAGTACGTGGACGTTAAGAAAGTGAATGTGTTGGAACTATTGAATAGTGTCAAGATAGATAAGTTGCCAGGGCTGGATGGGATGTACCCCAGGTTACTGTGGGAGGCGAGGGAAAAGATTGCAGAGCCTCTGGCGATGGTCTTTGCGTCGTCAATGGAGACGGGACAGGTTCCGGAGGATGGGAGGATTGCGGATGTAGTTCCTATATTCAAGGAAGGGAACAGGGATAGCCTAGGAAATTACCGACCGGTGAACCTAACCTCAGTGGTTGGTGAGTTGATGGACAGGGTCCTGAGGGACAGGATTTATGAACATTTAGAGAAGTTTAGTACGATCAAAAGTAGTCAGCATGGCTTTGTCAAGGACAGGTCATGCCTTACGAGCCTGGTTGAGTTCTTTGAAAATGTGACTAAACACATTGATGAAGGAAGAGCAGTAGATGTGGTTTATATGGACTTCAGCAAGGCGTTCGATAAGGTCCCCCATGCAAGACTTCTTGGGAAAATGAGAGGGCATGGGATCCAAGGGGCTATTGCCTTGTGGGTCAAGAACTGGCTTGTCCACAGAAGGCAGAGAGTGGTTGTGGATGGGTCTTTTTCTGCATGGAGGTCGGTCACCAGTGAAGTGCCCCAGGGATCTGTACTGGGACCTTTGCTGTTTGTAATTTTCATAAATGACCTGGATGAGGAAGTGGAGGGATGGGTTGGTAAGTCTGCAGATGACATGAAGGTTGGTGGTGTTGTGTACTGACTAGCGGGAAGTCAGAAGTTGCAGCGTGATATAGATAGGATGCAAGAATGAGCGGAGAAGTGGCAGATGGACTGCAGCCTGGATAAATGTGTACTGGTCCATTTTGACAGGTCCAATGGGATGAAGGAATACAATATCAAGGGTAAGACTCTTAGCAGTGTAGAGGATCAGAAGGACCTTGGGGTCCAGGTCCACAGGACTCTTAAATCGGCCTCACAGGTGGAGGATGTGGTCAAGAAGGCATATGGTGTACTAGCCTTCATTAATCGAGGGATTGAGTTTAGGAGTTGGGAGATAATGCTGCAGCTTCATAAGACCCTAGTCAGACCCCACTTGGAGTACTGTGCGCAGTTCTGGTCGCCTCATTACAAGAAAGATGTGGAAGCTATTGAAAGGGTGCAGAGGAGGTTTACAAGGATGTTGCCTGGATTGGGTGGCATGCCTTATGAGGATAGGTTGAGGGAGCTAGGTCTTTTATCCCTGGAGAGACGAAGGATTAGAGGTGACCTGATAGAAGTTTATAAGATGTTGAGGTATAGATTGGGTTGATTCTCAGAGGCTTTTTCCCAGGGCTGAAATGGTCGCTACAAGAGGACACAGGTTTAAGGTGCTGGGGAGTAGGTACAGAGGAGATGTCAGGGATAAGTTTTTCACTCAGAGGGCGGTGGGTGAGTGGAATCGGCTGCTGTCGGTGGTGGTGGAGGTGAACTTGTTGGGGTCTTTTAAGAGGCTTCTGGATGAGTACATGGGATTTAATGGGATTGACGGTTATAGATAGGCCTAATAGGTAGGGATATGATCAACGCAACTTGGGGGCCGAAAGGCCTGTTTGTGCTGTAGTTTCTATGTTCTAATGTGAAAAGGAATCTGGACACCTCAAAATCCGCATGTGTGTGTGTGTGTGTGTGTGTGTGTGTGTGTGTATGCGTGTGCGTGCACACGTGTGCGTGCACCTTCCCCTTAAGCAGTCAGGCTGGGGTCCTCAAGCACCAAAGGGAGGAGGAGCAGCAGCTGTTCATACACCGAGAACTTTCAGAGGTTGTCCACTCCCTCTGAATCCCTCAGCCTTTGACCCCTACAGCATCGTCCTCTGTCACTACAAAGAATGCAGCTCGTCCATCAGTGGAAAGCCAAAGCAAGCTGGGGCCATCAGCTCTCCAGAAGACAGCCACTAAAGTCATTAAAGGCAACAGAACTGACAACTCCACAGGCTGCAGATGTCCCAGAAGCACATAGGTATAGTCACAGGCCTAGAAAAACAAAGTCTTTTTGAGCACAAATGATTGCACAGGTGAATACAATCGCTGTCTAATATGTAACTGTATCTACATTTGCACTGTATCTGTTATCTTTTAGCTTCACTATATTGTCTTCACAAAGTCCTCCTTATCCAATACTCGCTGTCTAACTGAATGCAGCCATGCCATGAGTGATTCTGGAGAGAGAAGTGTCTGTGGCAGGGCCTTTCACAGCCTCGCGGAAACACTTCCCCACACCGGCAGATCTTCCAACCTTCAACTCATCTGAGTGGCCCAAGATTTGCTCTGCTGCCTATAGGGGTTCTCTTTCAGTTATCCATCTGAGCTGACAGCATCTCTGCCCATCCACTCCCACGCAGCTCCTGTGTCCATCCAACACATAGCCACAATTACATACCTTTTGTGAAGATAGTGATCATAAGATTTGTGATCAGCTCCCCCTGTCACCTATGTCCTTTCCATCTTATTACCCACCCTGGCATAACCTTCTATCTCGTCTTCTTTATCCTTCAGCCCCTACTCTTCTCCTTCAACAATATTCAGGTCAATATGCAAATTTCCTACCTTCCTGAATATCCCAACCCATCCACATTGACCTCCCCAACCACCTTCTTCCCACTCCCAGGGTCCATGACTGCTTACGAGTCTCCACTGACCACCCTTGCTGCCTCTTTTACTGCTTAGAACACACCCTTACCCTCCCATCCCACGACTCCCTCAGCCCCGCTCACAATTTCTTTTTTCTAGTACCATTCTCAATTTTCTTCCCAGGAGGCTGACATTGACACAAGTCCCTCCCCTTGCACAATCATCTGGACATTCCCCTTTCCCCATATTTCTTCCTCCCATCCTACTCTGGCACCCTCCCTCACTTGTCCTCTATCCCCACTCCTGCATTCTCCTTCGCTCCTTCCCTTTCTTCTTCAATGCTCCTTAATCCTTCCTAATTCCCTACTCCTTCAACATTCCTTACTCCTCTTATTCCTGTGACCTCCTCCATTCCATTCTCTCCTCCACTCCTGCATCCTCCATTTAAGAATTTCATTGTTCTGCTACTGGCATTCAAACAGCAGTGGGCAGGGGCCACATCATGTGGGCAAACCACCAGGTAAACCCCTTCACCTTGAGCACCCTGTGGGTCCCTCCACCTTGAGCACCCTGTGATTTTCTCTCCTGAGTATTATTTCTAAAAATCATCCATCACTGGTGTTAAACTAACTGACTGATGGTTACTAAAACCATCCTTACGAACAAACATACAGATGGAGGGTGAGAAAGTATGGTCCCAAACCAGGGTCCTCTGCTTGAACAGAGGGGAGTACGATAGGATGAGGGCGGAATTGGCAAATGTAGACTGGGAGCGCAGACTAGTTGGTAGGACAGCTGAGGATTTTTAAGATTTTTCTCAGTCCTCAGCGAAAATATACTCCTGTGATAAAGAAGGAATGTAAGAAAAGGGATAACCAGCCGTGGATAACATAGAACATAGAACACTACAGCACAAACAGGCCCTTCGGCCCACAAGTTGCGCCGATCACATCAACACCTATCTATAACCCCCAATCCCATAAAACCCCATATACTCATCCAGAAGTCTTTTAAAAGACCCCAGCGAGTTCGCCTCCACCACCACTGACGGCAGCCGATTCCACTCACTCACCACCCTCTGAGTGAAAAACTTACCCCTAACATCACTTCTGTACTTTCCTCCCCGCACCTTAAATCTGTGTCCTCTGGTAGCGACCATTTCAACCCGGGGAAATAGCCTCTGAGAATCCACCCTATCCATTCCTCTCAACATTTTATAAACCTCTATCAGGTCGCCTCTCAACCTTCGTCTCTCCAGGGAAAAGAGACCCAGCTCCCTCAACCTAACTTCATAAGGCATGCCTCCCAGTCCAGGAAACATCCTTGTAAATCTCCTCTGTACCCTTTCAATAGCTTCTACGTCTTTCCTATAGTGAGGCGACCAGAACTGCGCACAGTACTCCAAATGAGGCCTGACAAGGGTCTTATAAAGTTGCAGCATTACCTCCCGACTCCTAAACTCAATCCCTCGATTAATGAAGGCCAGTACACCATACGCCTTCTTGACCACCTCTTCCACCTGTGAGGCCGATTTAAGAGTCCTGTGGACCCGGACCCCAAGATCCTTCTGCTCTTCAACACTACTAAGACTCCTGCCCTTGATGGTGTACTCGTTCATCCCGTTGGTTCTGCCAAAATGGACGACTACGCATTTATCCGCGTTGAAGTCCATCTGCCACTTCTCCGCCCAGTCCTGCATCCTATTTATGTCCTGCTGCAACTTCTGACATCCTTCCAGACCAAACTAACGAAGGAAATAAATGAGTATTAAATTAAAAACTGATGCATACAGAGTGGCCAAAACTAGTGGGGAATTAGAAGGTTGGGAAAGCTTTAAAAAACAAACAACTAAGAAAGCGATAAAGAAAGGCAAGATAGATTATGAAACTAAACTAGCGCAAAATATAAAAGCTGACAGTAAAAGTTTTTACAAATATATAAAAAGGAAAAGAGTGGCTAAAGTAAACGTTGGACCCTTAGAAGACGAGGAGGGGGATTTAATAATGGGAAACAAGGAAATAGCCGAGGCCTTAAACAAGTTTTTTGTGTTGGTCTTCACAGTGGAGGACATAAATAGCTTATTGAACATTAATGGTCATGGGACTGTAGAGGTTGAGGTCCTTAAAACGGTTACTATTACTAAAGAGGTAGTGCTTGGTAGACTAATGGGACTAAAGGTAGACAAGTCTCCGGGCTCGGATGGAATGCATCCCAGGGTACTGAAAGAAATGGCAGAAGTAATAGCAGATACATTAGTAGTAATTTACCAAAATTCGCTGGACTCTGGGGAAGTGCCGGCTGATTGGAAAACAGTTAATATTATGCTGCTGTTTAAAAAACGGAGTAGACAAAAGGCGGGTAACTACAGGCTGGTTAGCTTAACGTCCGTAGTTGGGAAAATGCTACAATCCATCATTAAAGAAGAAATAGCAGGACACCTGGAAAAGAATGGTTCGATCAAGCAGACACAGCACGGATTCGTGAAGGGAAAGTCGTGTTTGACAAATTTACTGGATTTTTATGAAGATGTAATGAGTGCGGTTGACAGAGGGGAACCGGTGGATGTGGTGGTTTTAGATTTCCATAAGGTGTTTGATAAGGTGCCTCACAAAAGGTTGCTGCAGAAGATTAAGGTACATGGAGTTGGGGGTAAAGTGTTAGTGTGGATTGAGGATTGGCTATCTAACAGGAAGCAGAGAGTTAGAATAAATGTGTGTTTTTCTGGTTGGCAGTTGGTGACTAGTGGCGTGCCGCAAGGGTTGCTGCTGGGGCCTCAACTGTTTACCATATACATAGACAATCTGGAGAAGGGGACCGAGTGTAGGGGAACAAAGTTTGCTAATGACACAAAGATGAGTGGGAAAGCGAATTGCGTGGAGGACGTGGAAAGTCTGCAGAAAGATTTGGATAGGCTGAGAGTGGGCGAGGATCTGGCAGATGGAGTATAACGTTGGCAAGTGTGAGGTTATCCACTTTGGAAGGAATAATAGTAAAATAGACTATTATTTAAATGGTGAAAAATTACAACATGCTACTGTACAGAGGGACCTGGGGGTCCTTGTGCATGAATCGCAAAAACTCAGGTGCAGCAGGTGATCAAGAAGGCAAATGGAATGTTGGCCTTTATTGCGAGGGGGATAGAATATAAAAGCAGGGAGGTCTTGCTGCAATTGTACAAGGTACTGGTGAGGCCGCAACTAGAGTACTATGTGCAATTTTGGTCCCCTTATTTGCGAAAGGCTATATTGGCCTTGGAGGGAGTACAGAGAAGGTTCACCAGGTTGATACCGGAGATGAGGGGGTTAGCTTATGAGGTGAGATTGAGTAGATTGGGCCTGTACTTGTTGGAGTTTAGAAGGCTAAGGGGTGATAGAGACATATAAGATAATGAAGGGGATAGATAGGGTAGAGAGATTCTTTCTACTTACAAAGGGAACAAGAACTAGAGGACACAGTCTCAAAATAAGAGGGAGTCAGTTTAGAACAGAGTTGAGGAGGAACTTCTTCTCTCAGAGGCTAGTGAATCTCTGGAATTCTCTGCCCATTGAAGCGGTGGAGGCTACCTCGTTGAATATGTTTAAGTCACAGGTAGATAGCTTTCTGATCAATAAGGGAATTAAGAGTTATGGGGAGCAGGCAGAACTGAACCACTTTCAGATCAGTCATGAGCTTATTGAATGGCAGGGCAGGCTCGAGGGGCTAGATGACCTACTCCTGCTCCTATTTCTTATGTTCTTATGTTCTTTCATAGAAACATTTGGCCCTTTAAGCCAACTCTGCTATTCATGGTGATCATGGCTGATCATCCAACTTGGTCACTGTTCCTGCTTTCCGCCCAAACCTTTGATCCCCTAAGCCCCAAGAGCTATATCTGGCTTCGTCTTGAAAACATATAATGTTTTGGCCTCAGTTGCTCTTTGTGGTAGTGAATTCCACAGGTTCACCACTCTCTGGGAAAAGTCATTTCTCCCCCTCAGACCTAAATGTTCTATCCAGTATCCTCAGATTTTGAATTGCTGGAATACAGAATTCAGTATTCCCTTTTTGGTAACCACGGTCTCTTGACATTTTCACTAATGGCATTCTGGTTAGGTTTAATTTTGTTTATTTTTCAATAGGTCTGCCAAGTGTATTTTCTGTTGCTCTACTCTTGGTTTAGTTTATTCTCCCTTATTTTCTGCGCCTGAGTTCTGAAAGTTCTTAGACTCGGAACTCAGGTGTTTAGATTGCAGAAAGAGATTGAGAATGAGAAACAACCTTGGAAAAAATATCAGTTCTGTTAAATGGTAAAGTCATCACAGCTCCTCAACCCTCACTGAAAATGCTTTGGTCATGGAACTACAGGATAGTTTTGACCTTGGCATATTTTTAAAGTAGATGCAGAGAAAAATAAACAATCAAGTCCCATACAAAATTCAAAGGTGAAGTGACGTACAAAATGAATGATAGACAGGCAGAAGATTGAGTTGATCAGATAAGCCAATCTTACCCTTGCTAAGTTCCTTGACTTCAACAGAGGGAAACAGCAGAAAACGAGCACTAACAGAGTACTCTGCTAAGCGAGATCCAGAGTGGGGTACACTGTAAAATACAATCCCTTGGGTATTCTGAACCACTGACCTCATTTCGGGATCCTCTGAAGCATCTAAAAGCATCTTTTTGACCAGCAAGCCTGAAATGGAAAGATCATATTAGCTAAATGCAAAGACATCAAACTTGACAAGAATGATTAATATTCCAGCAAAGTAGTTAAACTCAAATGTATCCAGCCCAGACCATTGATATAAGTAAATGTATCAGTTGCACTAGTAAATGCACTAAATGTACTGGACAAATCCCCAGGCCCCGATGAATTGCACCCCAGGTTACAGTGGGAGGCGAGGCAGGAAACTGCAGGAACTCTGACGCAAATTTTTAATTCCTCTCTGGTCACGAATGAAGTGCCAGAGGACTGGAGGTTGGCTAATATGGTTTCACTTTTCAAAAAGGATAGTAGAGATGAACCAGGAAATTACAGACCCAGTGAGTTTCATGTCAGTGGTAGGGACACTATTGCAGAAAATTCTGAAGAAGAGAATTAATCTCCACTTGGAAAGGCATGGATTGATTAGGATAGTCAGTATGGCTTTGTCAGAGGGAGGTCATTCTTAATAAATTTTTCAAAAATGTGATTGAGTGTATGGATGAGGGAAGTGCAGTTCATGCAATTCATGTGGATTTTAGCAAAGCCTTCAACAAGGACATATGAGACTGACTGAGAAGGTTGAAGTACATGGAATTCAAGAAAACTTGGTGAAATGAATCCAAAACTGGCTTAGTAATAGGATACAACGGGTTGTGATAGAGAGCTGTTTGGGTGACTGGGAGCTGGCGCCCACTGGTATACCGCAAAGTTCAATGCAGGGTCCCTTCTTGTTTTTTATATACATAAATGATATTGATGATAATATGGGGGAAATGATAGCAAGTTTGCAGATGACACCAAGATTGGTAGGGAGTTTAATAGTGAAGAAGGTCAAAGGTTACAGGAAGATATAGATGGGCTGGTCAGATGGGCAGAGCTGTGGCAGTTGCTATTTAATCCTGGTAAGTGCGAGGTTATGTACTTTGGAAAAAGTAACGGACTTTGGAAGCAGGAAGACAAGGGAATATTTATTGAATGGCAGAGCACTAGAAAGCTCAGTGGAACAGATGGATCTTGAGGTACTTATTCACATGATCCCTGAAGGTGGCAGAACAGGTGAATAGGATAGTAAAGAATGCAGATGGGATACTTGCTTTTATCAGTCATGGCACAGAGTTTAAGAGCAGGGAGATAAATGTTGGAACTGTACCAAACATTGGTTAGGCCGCAGCTGGCGAACTGTGTGCAGTTCTGGTCACCTCATTATAGGAAGGATGTGATTGCACTGGAAGGATACAGAGGAGATTCACTAGGATGTTGCCTGGGATGGAGCATTTGAGCTATAAGGAGAGATTGCACAGGCTTGGATTGTTTTCTTTTGTGCAGAGAAGGTTGAGGAGTACACAGAGGGACATAAAATTATGAGCAGAGTGGATAGGAAGTAGCTGTTCCCCTTAGTTGAGAGGTCAATCACAAGGGAACATAGAACATAGAACACCACAGCGCAGAACAGGCCCTTCGGCCCACGATGTTGCGCCAACCAGTTAAAAAAACAATGACCCTCTAACCTAAACCAATAGTTTTAGGGCAAGTGACAGGAGACTCAGAGGGGATTTGAGAGAAAAAAAATCACTCAGAGGATGATGAGAATCTGGAATGCACTGCCTGGGGAGGTAGTGGAGGTCAGAAACGTTAAAACCTTTAAAACATATTTGAATGATCACTTTGAAATATCATAACATTCAAGGATATGGGACAGGTGTTGGAAAATGGGATCAGTGTGACTTCAGTGGTAGACATTGTCAGTGCAGACTCCAGGGACCAAAGGGCCTTTTCTGTGCTTTATGGCTCTATGATGAAGGCATCAGGGGGTTTACCCAATCTCTACAATTCCAACTCTAGTGCTTTCTAACCAGACCCATATCCTTAGTGTTGCCGAAGCCCATGACTGTCTCAGTGTTGCTGTTAAAACCCATTATTCTTAATCATCCAAAGCCAGAGGGTCATGAACATATTACTGTCAAATGTCAGGATCACTCATTTTAGTGCCATTAATCTTTAAAATAGTTGTATATTGAAAAAGTTTAGCATTTCCATCTCCATACTACTAAATCCCATGACCCACAATCCAAGTCAGCCGAACTGTAGGTCCACAACCCTCATCATTTCCACCTGCATCTTTCTCTTGCCCCAACAAATTCCCCCAAAAGTTCAGGCACTGCAGTGCTCCCAAACAATAGTTCTCTTGATCCAACATGATGCATCTTATTTACCAACTTCATGAGCATTTCTAACTAAGAAATAAATTTAAGCATATGGAAGAACACTTGTTGAACATGCAGGAAATTTGATTCTTAAAATACCAGCAAAAACAAATTAGGAAAGCAAATAAAGATTTCACTTGACATTTTTAGTCACTGTAAGCAAGTGGGCCTGCTAAAATTGTCTACTCCGCTGTACTCCATCCTGATTGTTGTGAAGGGTGTGCCAAGACCTGAGCACGACAAGGTATGAGTGCTAACTTGCGAATTTGGTGAAAGTGGGAATTTGCTGCTTCCATTAACTGCTGAGTATTCAAGGTTTAAATTAGGCAAGCAGGTAAGTGATTGGTGAGTTTTTAAAATTTTATTCCTCTAAACATGGGCAGTGTTTTAAAGTGGTATTGGGGTGATATAAATATTTAATTACATTTAGTTAAACTTGTTAAACTACTTGATATAAATATAGACAACAGTTGACTGATATTTCCAAACTTGAAAATAAATTAGCTAAATTAAACAAAATAAAGATTGGGGTTGGGAGAGAGGGGTTGGTGCACAAATCAAAAGGCTGCATGTCTGCCTAGTGTCAGGGTTCAGGAGATCTGCTCAAGGCTGGAGGGGAATTTGTAGTAGGAAATGAAGTATCAGTTATCATGGTCTAGATACCAATGACACAGATTGTACTAACAAATCAAAAAAGAGATATTGGGGTACTTGAGAAACATTTAGGAAGACAAGTCCACAGGGATGATGGGATATACCCCAGAATACTGAGAGAGGAAAGGGAGGAAATTGCTGGGGCCTTGAAAGAGATCTTTGTATCTGTACTGGATACAGAGGAGGTCCCAGAAATTGGAGAATAGCCAATGTTGTTCCTTTGTTTAAGAAGGGTACTAAGAATAATCCAGGTAATTACATCAGTGGTAGGGAAATTATTAGAGAGGATTCTTCGAGACAGAACTTATTCCTTCCTGGAAATAAATGGATGTATCAGCGAGAGACAACATGGTTTTGTGAAGGGGAGGTCGTGTCTCATTAATTTGATTGAGTTTTTCGAGGAGGTGACAAAGATGGTTGATGATGGTAAGGCAGTATGTTGTCTACATGGACTTCAGTAAAGCCTTTGACCCTCATGGCAGACTGGTGCAGAAGGTGAAGTTGCATGGGATCAGAGGTGAGCTAGCTACGTGGATACAGAACTGGCTCAGTCAAAAAAGTGATGTGGAGATACTGGTGTTGGACTGGGTAAACACAGTAAGAAGTCTCACAACACCAGGTTAAAGTCCAACAGGTTTATTTGATAGCAAAAGCCACTTTTGAAGACTTTGTACTCGGTCAAAGAAGACAGAAGGTAGCAGTGGAAGGGTGAGTTTCTGAATGGAAGGCTGTGAAAAGTGGCGTTCCTCAAGGATCAGTGCTGGGACCTTTGCTGTTTGTAATATATATATAAATGATTTGGAAGAAAATGTAACTGGTTTGATTAGTAAGTTTGCAGATGACACAAAGGTTGGTAGATTTGCGGATAGTGATGAGGACCGTCAGAGGATGTAGCAGGATATAGATCGGGATTGGAGGCTTGGCTGGAGAGATGGCAGATGGAGTTTAATCTGGACAAACGTGAGATAATGCATTTTGGAAAGCCTAATACAAATAGGAAATATGTAGTAAATGGCAGAACCCTTAAGATTATTGATGGGCAGAGGGATCTGGGTGTACAGATACACAGGTCACTGAAAGTGGCAATGCAGATGGAAAAGGTAGTCAACAAGGCATATGGCATGCTTGCCTTCATTGGCCTGGACAGAGTTTAAAAGTTGTCAAGTCATGTTGCAGCTTTATAGAACGTTAGTTAGGTAGCACTTGGCATATAGTGTTCAGTTCTGGTCGCCACACTACCAGAAGGACGTGGAGGTTTGGAGAGGGTACAGAAAAGGTTTACCAGGATGTTGACTGGTATGGAGGGAATTAGCTAGGAGAGGTTGGAGAAACTTGGTTTGTTCTCACTGGAACGATGGTGATTGATGGGCAACCTGATAGAAGTCTACAAGATTATGAGAGGCATGGACAGAATGGATAGCCAGAAGGTTTTTCCCAGGGTGGAAGAGTCAATTACTGGGGGCACAGGTTTAAGGTGCGAGGAGCAAGGCTAAGGGAGATATACAGGCACGTTTTTTCTTACACAAAGGGTGGTGAGTGCCTGAAACTCGCTGCAGGGGGAGGTAGTGGAAGCGGATACAATAGTGACTTTTAAGAGGCGTCTGGACAAATATGTTATGGGAATGGAGGAATATGGTCCCCAGAAAGGTAAGGGATTTTAATTCAGCCGGGTAGCATGGTCGGTGCAGGCTTGGAAGGCCAAAGAGCCTGTTCCTGTGCTATAATTTTCTTTGTTCTTTGTAAGGAAGAGGTTGGGCTAAGGGAGAATGAGAAGTTAAGGACTGAATTAAAAAACAGAAGTAAAACGGTAGGGTGGGATTCTACCACCTCACCATATCTGGCATAAATGGCGGCGAGTTGGGAAAAAAACATGCAAAGCTAAAAATCAGATTTGAAGCAGGCATCAAAAGGTTGGCAATCTTTCCAGCCACTTTCGACTGGTGCAAACCACTTCTGGGTGCGAGACTTATTAGCATGGGATTGACAGGATTTCAATATCACTGGCGAGCTTGGCAAGCAATCGTCCCCCCTCCCGGAGGCTTCCCAATTCCTAATTAGTACAGGTCTTTAGAAGTGTGGCTCAGGCAGGCAATAACGACGGAGACCTAGGAGGTGTGTACCACAGAGAACCAACCTTTGGTGTGTGAGGAGACCAGGGCAGAGGAGACGCTGCCACAGTGTGGGATAGGGTGGGGGGTTTGTTTGGGAATGGGGAATGGGGCGGCTTGGACTTGTCTGGGATCTGGGGGAGGGCTTGGGCTTGTCTGGGGTCCACAAAGCAGGAGTCGCCACTGGCTTGGGGCTTCTTTCGCATGCATTCCCTATGGCCGCTGAATGACCCCGAAGGGTTGCATACAAGGTCGAGTCCCATCCCCACCAATGTTGCAGGGTTACTCTGCCATCTGGCCTGGACAGGCTCTGTGGTTTATTGCTGACATTCCATTCCAGGCCCCACTAACAGAAACAAGCAACAGGCCTGGCAGCTGTTGCCCCAATCACAGGAGTTCTGCAGGTGTTAAAATGGCTCCTCACGCCACATGAACTCAACAGTGCTTCCTACAATTGCCACTCATCACCTGAAAGTCACGAGGATGCTTCTCACCATCTGTCTCTTGCATGCCATTCCTGGAAGACAGTGCACCAGATGGCCAGGCAGATCTATGCTTCAAGGGTTCCCAATGGGGACCTCCTCGTGGCCACCCTTATGCTCTACGTGAGCGTCTGAATGCAATCCTGGTCTGCCACATATTACCGGCAACAGCCTGTGACATCAAAGGTCTGTACTTTGGGGGCTGGCCATCTGGGGAAACACGCTCACACCACACATCAGTAACTACATATTGCACTGGAGGTGCAGGATGCAGCATGTCGCATCATGTGAAGGGATGGTACAACCATTTGGGAGGTGACTGGCGACCATGAGGGGGCGTGGGCAGTGCCCATGGCCATCATGGCAATAATGTGTCAGCTGTCGGAGCCCATTGTAGTGGTGGATGACAGCGGGGATGGTGTCTCGATGACGGCATCCAGAGTCACGGGGGCACAGGTGCTGGGATAGATTGAGGGACCCGGACTGTCTCTGTCCTTCCTGATCTCACCCACTTGAGCAGAGATGGATTTTGGAGTGGAGCCAGCAGAGGTGGAAGCCATTCTTGTTACTGCAGTGGCGGCTGAAGGACAAGGCCAGGCAAGGTTAGGAGAGGGGAGGTCACTCTGTTGGGAGTCTTTTATAGACCTCCTAAAAGTTTGAGAGAGGTTGAGGAAAGGATTGCGGAGACGATCCTGGATAGGAGTGAAAGTAATAGGGTAATTGTTATGGGGGACTTTAACTTTACTAATATTGATTGGAATAGCTATAGCTCTAGCTCATTAGAGGGGTCAGTTTTTGTGCAAAGCGTGCAGGAAGGTTTTTTGACTCAGTATGTTGATAGGCCAACAAGCGGTGAGGCTATATTGGAATTGGTGCTGGGAAATGAGCCAGACCAGGTGCTAGACTTGGAAGTTGGGGTGCATTTTGGTGATAGTGACCACAATTCGGTTACGTTCACCTTAGTGATGGAAAGGGATAGGCATGAAACTCGGGTCAGTAGTTTTAGCTGGGGGAAGGGTAATTATGAGGCTATTAGGAGAGAATTAGGAAGCATAGGTTGGACTAGGAGACTACAGGGTCTCGGAACGTCCAAAATGTGGAGTTTTTTCAAGGAGCAGCTACTGCGAGTCCTTGATATGTCCCTGTCAGGCAAGGAGGAATTGGTCGAGCTAGGGAGCCGTGGTGCACTAAGAAAGTTGGTTCGCTGGTTAAAAAGAAAAAGGAGGCTTATGTCCGGATGAAACTTGAGGGCTCAGGTAGTGCACTAGAAAGCTTTAGATTGGCTAGGAGGGAGTTAAAGAGTGAGTTAAGAAGGGCTAAAAGAGGACATGAGAAGACTTTGGCTGATAGGATTAAGGAGAATCCTAAGGCGTTCTATAGATATGTTAAGAACAGAAAGTTGGTTAGGGCAAGATTGGGGCCAGTTAGAGACAGCAGTGGGAATTTGTGTGTGGAGCCGGAAGAGATTGGAGAGGCATTGAACCAATATTTCTCTTCGGTGTTCACGCAGGGGGACATAAATGTAGCCGTGGAGAACACTGGGTTACAGGGGTGTAAACTGGACAGTATTGCAGTTGATAAGGAGGATGTGCTAGATATTCTTGAGGGTTTGAAAATAGATAAGTCCCCTGGGCCGGACGGGATTTACCCTAGGATTCTCTGGGAGGCAAGAGAGGCGATTGCAGAGCCTCTGGCTCTGATCTTCAGGTCGTCGTTGGTCACAGGTATAGTGCCAGAAGATTGGAGGATAGCGAATGTTGTCCCATTGTTTAAGAAGGGGAACAGAGACTTCCCCGGGAATTATAGACCGGTGAGTCTCACTTCTGTTGTGGGCAAGGTTTTAGAAAAAATTATTAGGGATAGGATTTATAGTTATTTGGAGAGTAATGAATTGATTGGAGATAGTCAGCATGGTTTTGTGGAGGGTAGGTCGTGCCTTACTAACCTTATTGAGTTTTTTGAGAAAGTGATCAAAGAGGTGGATGGGGGTAAGGCAGTTGACGTGGTATATATGGACTTTAGTAAGGCGTTTGATAAGGTTCACCATGGAAGGCTTCTGCAGAAAATGCAGATGTATGGGATTGAGGGCGATTTAGGTAATTGGATCAGGAATTGGCTGGTGGATAGGAGACAGAGGGTGGTGGTTGATGGTAAGTATTCGTCATGGAGTTCAGTTACGAGTGGTGTGCCTCAGGGATCTGTTTTGGGGCCACTGCTGTTTGTAATTTTTATAAATGATCTGGATGAGGGTATAGTTGGGTGGATTAGTAAATTTGCAGATGACACCAAAGTCGGAGGTGTGGTAGATAGTGAGGAAGGGTGTCTTAGTTTACAGGGGGACTTGGACAAGTTGCAGAGCTGGGCCGAGAGGTGGCAGATGGAGTTTAATGTGGAAAAGTGTGAGGTAATTCACTTTGACAGGAATAACAGATGTGTAGAGTATAGGGCTAACGGTAGGACTCTGAATAGTGTGGATGAACAGAGGGATCTAGGTGTATGTGTACATAGATCCCTGAAAGTTGGGAATCAAGTAGATAGGGTTGTTAGGAAGGCATACGGTGTCTTGGCGTTTATTGGTAGGGGGATTGAATATAGGAGCCGCAGCGTCATGTTGCAACTGTACAAGACTCTGGTGCGGCTGCACTTGGAGTATTGTGTGCAGTTCTGGTCCCCACATTATAGGAAGGATGTGGAGGCTTTGGAGAGGGTGCAGAGGAGGTTTACCAGGATGTTGCCTGGTATGGAGGGGAGATCCTATGAGGAGAGACTGAGGGATTTGAGGTTGTTTTCGTTAGAAAGAAGGCAGCTAAGAGGGGACCTTATTGAAACATATAAGATGATTAGAGGTTTAGATAGGGTGGACAGTGATAGCCTTTTTCCTCGGATGGAGAAAGCTAGCACGAGGGGGCATAGCTTTAAATTAAGGGGTGGTAGTTATAGGACGGATGTGAGGGGTAGGTTCTTTACCCAGAGGGTGGTGAGGGATTGGAATGCCCTGCCTGCTGCAGTTGTAAATGCGCCTAGTTTGGGGGCGTTTAAGAGATCCGCGGATAGGTTTATGGATGGAAAGGGTTTGGTTTAGGTTAGAGGGTCATTGCTTTTTAACTGGTCGGCGCAACATCGTGGGCCGAAGGGCCTGTTCTGTGCTGTAATGTTCTATGTTCTAAGGTTCGAGGCCACAGGAGTAGAACAAGGGAAGCTTGTTGGGACCAGGAACTGGCTGATCATAGCCTGCAGGTGGGGACAGCGGGTGGCAGAAATGGTCACTCAGGCTCTTGAGGACCTGCATATCCTCTGCCAACTCAACAGACTGATCAAGACCTTTAATCCGGACCTTCAGAGCACCCTCCATGTTCTCATCTCATGTACTCCCCACATTGGAGATCTCTACTGCCTCCCAAAGATATATAAGATCAACACATCCGGCTGTCCCATTGTATCAGGCAATGGGATCTTGTGTGAGAACCTCTCTGGCTACGTCAAGGACATCCTGAAACCCATCGTACATGGAACCCCATCACGACACTACTGACTTCTACAGAAACTCAGCACCCATGGACTAGTTGAACCAGGAACACTCCTCGTCACAATGGACATCTCAACATTCTACAACAGCATCTCCCATGATGATGGCATCGCTGCAACAGCCTCAGTACTCAACACTGACAACTGCCAATCTCCAGATGCAATTCTTCATCCTGGACCACAACATCTTCACCTTCAACAGCCAGTTCTTCATCCAGACACACAGAACATTTATGGGGACCAAATCTGTACCTCAATACGCCAACATTTTATGCACAAGTTCGAACAAGACCTCTTCACCACACAGGACCTTCAATTGACACGATATACTAGATACATCGATGGCATTTTCTTCCTTTGGACTTATGGCAAGGAATCACTGAAATGACTACATGATGACATCAACAAGTTCCATCCCACCATGCGACTCACCATCGACTACTCTCCAGAAATGGTTGCATTCTTCGATACACACATCTCCATCAAGGACGATCACCTCAACACTTCATTCTAACACAAGCCTACAGATAACCTCAAGATGCTCCACTTCTCCAGCTTCCACCCTGAACACGTTGAAGTCATTCCCTATGGACAAGCCCTCTGTATACACAGGATTTGCTCTGATGAGGAGGAACGCATGCAGACACCTACAGGCCTGAAGGACACTCTCGTAAGAACGGGTTATGGCGCTCAACTCATTGATTGACAGTTCCAATGTGCCACAGCAGAAAACCACATCGACCTCCTCAGAAGACAAACATAAGACGCTATCGACAGAGTATCCTTCGTCGTCCAGTACTTCTCTGGAACGGAGAAACTATGACATCTTCTTCAGAGCCTTCAACACGTTATTGATGAAGATGAACATCTGTCAAGGCCATCCCCACACCCCCCACGACTTGCCTTCAAACAACCGCACAACCTCAAACAGACCATTGTTCGCAGTAAACTGCTCAGCCTTCAGGAGAACAGTGACCACGACACCATACAAACCTAAAACGGCAACCTCTGCAAGATTTGTCAGATCAACAACATGGATACCATCACATGTGAGAACACCACCCACCAGGTCCATGGTGCATACTAATGCGACTCAGTCAACATTGTATACCTCGTACTCTGCAACACAGAATGTCCCGAGGCATGGTACATTGGCGAGACTATGCAGACACTATGACAATGGATGAATGGACATTGCACGACAATCACCAGACAGGAGTGCTGCCTTCCTGTCGGGGAACACTTCAGCAATCAAGGGCATTCAGTCTCCGATCTTCGGTAAGCGTTCTCCAAGGCGCCCTTCAAGACATACAACACAGAATCACCGAGTAGAAACTGATAGCTAGGTTCCACATACATGAGGACGGCCTCAACTGGGATCTTGGGCTCATATCACATTGCATGAAACCGACACCATTTGGCCTAGGTTTGCAAAATCCTACTAACTGTCCTCGCTTGAGATAATTCACAACTCTTTAACCTGCGATTATCCCTCCCTCCACTTGCATTGGCTGTACCCGCAAAGACTTGATTACCTGGAAAGACATGCATTCCAACCATTATTTTGCAATTGCGTCTGTCTATATATGCCATGTTTGTGTATCTAACTCTCCACTAACCTGAGGAAAGAGCAGCGCTCCAAAAGCTCATGATTCCAAATAAATCTGTTTGACTTTAACCTGGTGTTGTGAGACTTCCTACTGTGCCCACCTCAGTCCAATGCTGGCATCTCCACACCATATCCTAATTCGTACAGTGGTGGTGCCACTTAACATGCTGTAGAGTATCCTCAGTGCGAAGATAGGACTTCCCCTTCACAAGGGCTTTGTAGTTGTCACTCCTACCTATACTGTAATCGATAGATGCATCAGTGACAAATAGATTGATGAGGACGAGGTCTAATACGGTATCTAAATTTGACAATGACACCAAGAGAGGAAGGAAAATAAGTTGTCAAGAGGAGGTAGAGAACCTGAAAAGGGATACAGACAGGGTAAGTGTGTGGACAAAAATATGTCATGAATTATTAGGGAGGAACATGTTAACTTGTCCATATTTAAAAGGAAGAAATTGTGGCGCAGGGTAGCGTCCTGCCTGAACCAGAAGATCTGGGTTTGAGTCCCACTTCAGGACGCCTAAGAGGCATGGTTAGTAAGTTTGCAGACAACACCGAGATTGGTGGCATAGTGGACTGTAAAGAAAGTTATCTCCAATTGCAACAGGGGATTTTGATCAATTGGGCCAGTGAGCTGACAAATGGCAGATGGAGTTTAATTTAGATAAATGCGAGGTGATGCATTTTGGTAGACTGAACCAGGCAGGACTTACTCAGTTAATGAGGTGGCAACGGGAAGAGTTACAGAACAAAGAGATCGAGGGGTACATATTCATAGCTCCTTGAAAGTAGTCACAGGTGGACAGAGTGGTGAAGAAAGCATTCAGCATGCTTGGTTTCATTGGTCAGAAGATTGAATACAGGAGTTGGGACTTTTTGTTGAAGTTGTACAAGACATTGGTAAGGCCACACTTAGAATACTGTATACAGTTCTGGTCACTCTATTATAGAATCATAGAGATTTATAGCATGGAAACAGGCCTTTCGGACCAACTTGTCCATGCTGCCCTTTTTTTTAAAAACCCTCAGCTAATCCCAATTGCCCACATTTGGCCCATATCCCTCTATACCCATCGTACCCATGTAACTATCTAAATGCTTTCTAAAAGATAAAATTGTATCCGTCTTTACTACTACCTCTGGCAGCTTGTTCCAGACACTCACCATCGTCTGTGTGAAAAAATTGCCCCTCTGGACACTTTTGTATCTCTCTCCTCTCACCTTAAACCTATGCCCTCTAGTTTTAGATTCCCCTACCTTTGGGAAATGACATTGACTATCTAGCTGATCTATGCCCCTCATTATTTTATAGACCTCTATAAGGTCTCTCCTCAGCCTCCTACGCTCCAGAGAAAAAAGTCCCAATCTATTCAGCCTTTCCTTATAACTCAATATATCAAGTCCCGGTAGCATCCAGTACATCTTTTCTGCACACTTTCTAGTTTAGTAATATCCTTTCTATAGTAGGGTGACCAGAATTGGCCTTCCCAATGTCTTGTACAACTTTAACAAGACGTCCCAACACAGTCTCCTCCTCACCCCCTTACCCCGATTAGTGTTCCCCTCACCCTCTGCCCCTCATTAAAGTGTCCACCTCACTCACTCCCCCATTACAAAGCGTGCACCTCATCCCATCTCCTTCATTACAGAGAGTCTCACATCCCCTCTCCTGATTACAAAGTGCCCCCTTGCCCTCTCCGCCAATTACAGAGTGTCCCCTTCCCCCCTCCCCCCGATTACAGAGTATCTCTCACACCCTCCCCCCAATTGCAGAGTGACCCCCTCAACCCGATTACAGAGCGTTTCCCTCACCGCCCTCCCCCCGCATTACAGAGAGTCCCCCTCACTCCTGATTACAGAGTGCACCTCTCACCCTCTCCCATCGATTACAGAATATCCGACCCACGCCCGCCCCAATTACAGTTGCCTGTGTCCCCTCCCTCCGAGTACAGATATCTCTCAATCCCCAACCCCCAATTACAGAGAGTCTCCCTCATCACCTCTCTCCATTAAGGAATGTCTCCCTCAACCCCTCAGTCCCCATTACAGGATGGCCCCCTCACTGCCACTCATAGAAGACAGAGTCGCAGAGTAATAAGATGTTATTCTCACTGATATAAATAAATGATTTGGAGGAGAATGCAGGTGGTCTGATTAGTAACTTTGCAGATGACAGAAAGATTGTAGAAAGGATATTAAACTAGAAAGAGTGCAGAAGAGGGTTACTAGGATGCTACCGGGATTTGATGCTTTGAGTTATAAGGAGAGGCTAGATAGATTGGGACTTATTTCTCTGGAGCGTAGAAGGCTGAGGGTTGATCTTATAGAGGTCCATAAAATAATGAGTGGCACAGATCAGCTGGATAGTCAATATTTTTTCCCAAAGGTAGGGGAGTCTAAAACTAGTGGGCATAGGCTTAAGGTGAGAGGGGAGAGATACAGAAGTGTCCAGGGGGGTAATTTTTTCACAGACGGTGGTGAGTGTCTGGAACAAGCTGCCAGAGGTAACAGGCGGGTATAATTTTGTCTTTTAAAAAGCATTTAGACAGTTACATGAGTAAGATGGTCAAATGCGGGCAATTGGGATTAGCTTAGGAGTTTAAAAAAGGGCGGCATGGACAAATTGGGCCAAAGGGCCTGTTTTCATGCTGTAAACCACTATGACCTGATGGTCAAGAAATGTGTATCTGTAATGAGGTCAACAGGTTGACCATAACCTGCTAAATCCTGCAGGTGATAAGAGCAGGGGAGATTCCTGGTCAGCTGTTCTTGATGCAGCATGGTGTCCCTCAATCAATAAACGTTTGGTGATACCTGCCCCAAGAAAAAAACAGCAATGGGAACTACGGAATCAGATGAATGTCTGGTTGTGCACCATTAGTGCAGGAAGAGAAACAATGACATTATTTAAATGGACAGAGATTGTAAAACTAAGTGCTGCAGAGGGATCTGAATGTCCTGAAACATCAATCACAAAAAGTTAGTATCCACATACTGCAAATGATTAAGAAAGCAAATGGAATGTTGGCACTAATTGCAAGGGAAATAAATATAAAAATAATATTTTGCTGCAGCTGTACTGGACCTTGTGCAACATAGTGAACAGTTTTGGTTTCATCATTTGAAAAAAATTCAATTGTATTAAAAGCAGTTCAGAGAAGGTTCTCCCAGCTCAAACCCTGGATGAGGGGTTTATCGTATGAAGAAAGGTTAAACAGATTGGGCCTATACCCATTTGAGTTTAGAAGAATGAGAGGTTATCATCATTAAAACATACATGGTTCTGAGGGGATCGAAAGGATGTTCCTACTTATGGAGGAAACTAGAATGGGGGGGGACACAGTTTAAGAATAAAAGATCCCTCTTTGTCAGATGGAGATGAGGAGAATTTTTTTCTCTTAGAGGGTCACTGGAATACAGAATTACAGAAAGCAATAGAGTTTGGGTATTAAGTTTATTCCAAACAGATTTTTGATAGACACAGGAGTTAGGGGTTATGCAGGGCAGACAGGAAAGTAAAGTTAGATGGCAGAGCAGGCTCGAAGAACTGAATGTCCTACTTCTGCTCCTAAGCTCCATGTTCCTACGTAATTGTTTTTTCCCCTCTTGTTGGTGCCCTCACCACCTGCCTCAGGCCAAGACTGGCAGATATGTCCACAAATATGTCTCTTCAGCCAGCTTGGTCAGTTAAGAAGTTACTGAGCTACTCTTGATGATTAAGCATTGATGAACCTATCCAGAGTTATTTGCCCTTACCACACTCAGTATTTTTTTCAAATAGTGTTCAAAATGGAGGAGTACTGATTTATCAGCTGAGGAAGGCCAGTAGGTGGATTTCAGCAGGGGAGTTCCTTGCCCATGTTTGACCTGATGCTATTAAACTGCATGGGGTCCAGAGTCAATGTTGAGGACTGAGCGGCAATTCCCACTCAATGGGGGGAGGGAATTGTGATGGGGAGACTGGGACTGAGGAGGTTAGCTCCCAGGTAGGGAAGGACTGCAGGCAGTATGAGAGGGAGGTTAGACAGGGGGTGGAGAAGGGAAATGTCCAGACTGAGGGGCTGAAGTGTATCTATTTTAACGCCAGGAGTGTAGTGAATAAGGTAGATGAGCTTAGGGCATGGATTGCTGCTGGGGAATGTGATGTGGTGGCCATTACGGAGACTTGGATGTCTCAGGGACAGGACTGGGTACTTCAGGTGCCAGGATTCAGATGCTTCAGGAAGGACAGGGAGGGAGGCAAAAGAGGTGGTGGAGTGGCACTGTTGATCAGGGACAGTGTCATGGCTGCAGAGAAGGAGGATGCCGTGGAGGGACTATCTATGGAGTCTCTGTGGGTGGAAGCAAAGGGTCAAAAACTTTGCTGGGTGTATTCTATAGGCCGCCCAATAGTGACAGGGAAGTTGAGGTGCAGATAGGGAAACAGATTCTAGAGAGTTGTAGTAATAACAGAGTTGTCGTGATGGGAGACTTCAATTTCCCAAACATCGATTGGAATATCCCAAGGGTAAGGGGTTTGGATGGGGAGGAGTTTGTTAGGTGTGTTCAGGAAGGTTTCCTGACACAGTACGTGGATAAGCCTACGAGAGGAGAGGCTGTACTTGACCTGGTACTAGCGAATGAACCAGGACAGGTGACGGATCTCTCGGTAGGAGAGCATCTTGGGAATGGTGATCATAATTCTATCTCCTTCACAATTGCATTGGAACGAGATAGGATCAGGCAGGCTAGGAAGGTGTTTGTCTGGAGTAAGGGGAAATACGAAGACGTCAGGAAGTTAATTGGACAAATAAACTGGAAGGAGGCGTTCTTAGGGAAAAGTACCGAAGGAAGGTGGCGGATATTCAAGGAATGTTTGTCTGGAGCTCTGCATGACAACGTTCCGATGAGACAAGGAGGTTTTGGTAGGTCGCGGGAACCGTGGTGCACGAAGGCTGTGGTGAACCTAGTCAGGAGGAAAAGGAAGGTGTACAAAAGGTTCAGGGAGCTAGGAGATGTTAAGGATCTTGAGGAGTATAAGGATTGTAGAGAGGAGCTTAAAAGGGAAATTAGGAGAGCCAGAAGGGGTCATGAGAAGGCCTTGGCGGGTAAGACTAAGGAGAATCCCAAGGCCTTCTATAAATATGTGAAAAGTAAAAGGATGAGAAGAGAAGGGATAGGACCTATAAAAGGTGAAGGGGGAAAGGTCTGTGTGGAACCAGAAGAAATGGCAGAGGTGCTTAATGAGTACTTTGCCTCAGTATTCACAGTGGAAACTGATCTGGGAGATTTTGCTACGGATTTGCAGCAGATGGAAAAGATTGAGTACGTGGATATTAAGGAAGAGGGTGTGTTAGAACTTTTGAATTCTATCAAGATAGATAAGTCGCCAGGACCAGATGGCATGTACCCCAGGATACTGTGGGAGGTGAGGGAGGTGATTGCAGAGCCCCTGGCGATGATCTTTGCGTCGTCAATGGAGACGGGAGAGGTTCCAGAAGATTGGAGGATTGCGGATGTGGTTCCTATTTTCAAGAAAGGGAACAGAGATAGCCCGGGAAATTACCAACCGGTGAGTCTGACCTCAGTGGTTGGTAAGCTGATGGAGAGGCTTCTGAGGGACAAGATCTACGAGCATTTGGAGAGGTTTGACATGATCAGAAATAGTCAGCATGGTTTTGTCAAGGGCAGGTCGTGCCTTACGAGCCTAGTTGAGTTCTTCGAAAATGTGACTGAACACATTGACGAAGGAAGTGCAGTGGACGTGGTGTACGTGGATTTCAGCAAGGCGTTTGATAAGGTCCCCCATGCAAGACTTCTTGAGAAGGTGAGAGGGCATGGGATCCAAGGGGCTTTGGCCTTGTGGATCCAGAACTGGCTTGCCTGAAGAAGGCAGAGAGTGGTTGTGGATGGGTCTTTTTCTGCATGGAGGTCAGTCACCAGTGGAGTGCCCCAGGGATCTGTTCTAGGACCCTTGCTGTTTGTCATTTTCATAAATGACCTGGATGAGGAAGTGGAGGGATGGGTAAGTAAGTTCGCTGATGACACGAAGGTCGGTGGTGTTGTGGATGGTCTGGAAGGATGTCAGAAGTTGCAGCAGGACATAAATAGGATGCAGGACTGGGCGGAGAAGTGGCAGATGGACTTCAACGCGGATAAATGCGTAGTCGTCCATTTTGGCAGGACCAATGGGATGAACGAGTACACTATCAAGGGCAGGAGTCTTAGAAGTGTTGAAGAGCAGAAGGATCTTGGGGTCCGGGTCCACAGGACTCTTAAATCGGCCTCGCAGGTGGAGGATGTGGTCAAGAAGGCGTATGGTGTACTGGCCTTCGTTAATCGAGGGATTGAGTTTAGGAATCGGGAGGTAATGCTGCAACTTTATAAGACCCTTGTCAGGCCTCACTTGGAGTACTGTGCGCAGTTCTGGTCGCCTCACTACAGGAAGGACGTGGAAGCTATTGAAAGGGTACAGAGGAGATTTACAAGGATGTTGCCTGGACTGGGAGGCATGCCTTATGAAGTTAGGTTGAGGGAGCTGGGACTCTTCTCCCTGGAGAGACGAAGGTTGAGAGGCGACCTGATAGAAGTTTATAAAATGTTGAGAGGAATAGATAGGGTGGATTCTCAGAGGCTATTTCCCCGGGTTGAAATGGTTGCTACGAGAGGTCACAGATTTAAGGTGCGGGGAGGCAAGTATAGAAGTGATGTTAGGGGTAAGTTTTTCACTCAGAGGGTGGTGAGTGAATGGAATCGGCTGCCGTCAGTGGTGGTGGAGGCGAACTCGCTGGGGTCTTTTAAAAGACTTCTGGATGAGTATATGGGATTTAATGGGATTGGGGGTTATAGATAGGTCTATGGATTGGTAGGTGTTGATGTGATTGGCGCAACTCGTGGGCCGAAGGGCCTGTTTGTGCTGTAGTGTTCTATGTTAATCGTTTACCACCGTGCTGCCGCCTTGGCTGTGTCTGTCCTGCTGGTAGGACAGTACATACTCAGGGTTGGTGTTTTGGGCATTGTCTGTAAGGTATCATTACATGAATACGACTCATATTAAGTATTAAGCTGTTGTTTGACTAGTCTGTGGGATAACTCTTGCAGTGTTGACAGGTGAGTGAACTGATATGGTGAATGTGTGCAGCTTGTACATAGAACATAGAACATAACAGCGCAGAACAGGCTCCTTGACTGCTTGTGTGAAGGGATTACATATCTTGTTTCACTGCATCCTGGTCCTGAGAGCGAGATTACATTTAACAATCACCAACTCCCACTACTCGCTTTTAGTTCAAAAATGGATGAAAGAGCAGAATTCTAGAGGTGAGGTGACAGTGACAGCCCTTGACTTCAAGGTTGCATTTGAGCAAATGTGGCATCAAAGAGCCCTAGTGAAACTGGAATCAATGGGTATCAGAGGGCAAACACTCCACTAGTTGAAGTCATACCTAGTACATAAGACAATGGTTTTGGTTGGGGAGGGTCAATCATCTCAGCTCCAGGACATCTCTGCAGGATTCCCTTAGGGTAGTGTCCTAGGCCCAACAATCTTCAGCTGCTTTATCAATGACCTCCACTCCGCCATAAGGTCAGAAATGGGGATGTTCACTGATGATTGCACAATGTTCACCACCATTCACGACTCCTCAGATACTGAAACAGTCCATGTTCAAATGCAGCAAGATCTGGGCAATATCCAGGCTTGGGCTGACAAGTGGCAAGTAACACTGATGTCACACAAATGCTAGGCAATTACCATCACAAATAAGAGACACTGCTTCTTGACATTCAATGGTGTAACCATCACTGAATCCCCCACTGTCAACGTCCTTGAGGTTACCATTGACCAGAAACTCAAACACAGTGGCGACAAGAGCAGGTTAGAGGCTAGGAATACAGTGGCGAGTAACTCACCTCCTGACTCCCCAAAGCTATCCACCATCTACAAAACACAAGTCAGGAGCATGAAGAAATACTCCCCACTTGCCTAGATAGGTGCAGCTCCAACAACAGTCAAGAAGCTTGACACCATTTTGGACAAAGCAGCCTGCTTGATTGGCACCACATCCACAAACATCCACTCCCTCCACCACTAACGCTCAGCAGCAGCAGTGTGTACTGTTTACAAGATGCACTGCAACAATTCACCAAAGATCCTTAGACAGCAACTTCCAAAACCACGACCACTTCCATCTAGAAGGACAAGGGCAGCAGATACATAGGAACACCACCACCCCGAGTTCCCCTCCAAGCCACTCACTGTCCTGACTCTGAAATATATCACTGTTCCTTTGCAGTCAAAAACCTGGAATTCCCTCCCCAACGGCACTGTGGGTCAACCCACAGAATACGGACTGCAGCAATTCAAGAAGGCAGCTCACCGCCACCTTCTCAAGAGCAACTAGGGATGGGCAATAAATGCCAGCCAGTCAGTGGCGCCCATGTCCCATGAATGAACTTTTTAAAAACCTGCTTATTGTCTCGAGGCAAGTCAGGAGTGTGATACGCTGTAGGAAAGGTTGTCCCAATGCATGGTAGACTGGGGAAATCATGCAGACGCTACAACAATGGATGAATAAACACCCCTCGACAATCACAAGGCAGGAGTGTTCTCTTCCTGTTGGGGAACACTTCAGCGGTCACGGGCATTCGGCCTCTGATCTTCAGGTAAGTGTTCTCCAAAGCGGCTTTCATGATACGCAACACAAAATCGCTGAGCAGAAACTGATAGCCAAGTTCTGTGCACATGAGGACGGCCTCAACCAGGATCTTGGGTTCATGTCACACCATCTGTAACCCCCATGATTTGGCTCGGCTGGCAAAATCTCACTAACTGTCCTGGCTGGAGACAATACACATCTCTTTAACCTGTGCTTAACCCTCTCTCCATTCACATTGTCTGTACCTTTAAGACTTGATTACCTTTAAAGACTTGCATTCCAACCAATATTTTGTAAATTGAGTTTGTGTCTTTATATGGCCTGTTTGTGAACAGAACTCCCACTTGGCTGATGAAGGAGCAGCGCTCTGAAAACTTGTAGCTTGTGCTACCAAATAAACCTGTTGACTTTAACCTGGTGTTGTGAGGCTTCTTACTGTTCTTACCCCAGTCCAATGCCGGCATCTTCATATTATAGGAAAGGTCCCAGAGGATTGGAGAGTAGCC
Organism: Carcharhinus amblyrhynchos; assembly: GCF_965287045.1. Lineage (NCBI taxonomy): Eukaryota > Metazoa > Chordata > Chondrichthyes > Carcharhiniformes > Carcharhinidae > Carcharhinus > Carcharhinus amblyrhynchos. Next base: position 30,192,866 of record NC_137335.1, on the reverse strand, counting down.
AATATTGTTCCTTTGTTTAAGAATGGTAGCAAGAATAATCCAGGTAATTACAGGCCAGTAAGCCTTACATCAGCGGTAGGGAAATTATTGGAGAGGATTCTTTGAAACAAGATTTATTCCCACTTGGATATAAGTGGACATATTAGTGAGAGGCACCACAGTTTTGTGAAGGGGAGGTCGTGTCTCATTAACTTGATAAGAGTTTTTTGAGGAAGTAACAAAAATGATTGATGAGGGTAGAGAAGTGGATGTTGAAGGAACGTGGAGACTCTGGAGAAAGTGCAGAGGAGGTTTACCAGGATGTTGCCTGGTATAGAAGGACTAGGGTATGAGGAAAGATTGAAGAAATTGGGGCTCTTTTCCCTTGAAAGACGCCGACTGAGGGGGGGATCTAATAGAGGTATATAAGATTATGAAGGGTATAGACAGAGTAAACAGAGGTAAGCTATTTCCTGTGATAGAGACACGTAGGACAAGGGGCCATGGACTTAAGGTGAGGTGGGAGAGATACAACACAGATATTAGAGGGAGGTTTTTCACACAGAGGGTAGTGGGGGTATGGAATGCTCTGCCAAGTAAGGTGGTGGAGGCAAACACACTAGAGTCATTTAAGAGTAACTTAGACAGGCACATGACTGGGTTGGAGATGGGTGGATATAGGAGATTGTTTTAAATAAGGGTCATTAGCATTGGGGCGTCCCTGGTAATGTAAATGGATATGGTATGATAATAATGTTTTTTTCTCTTTTCATTCACAGGTTTTAAGTCGGTCCGCCTCGTGTCCGAGGGGCATACACGCGATGGGTCGTACTGGGGCTGCTCTTGGTTGTTCGAGATTGGCCTAGTGCTTCATGTCGTTAGTATGTGCCTAAACTGGACAAGATACTGGGCAAGATGACAGCTCAGTGACTATCGCTGATTGCTGTGCAGACACATGGATTTGGGCCGGTGTCTGTGGGAGTTTGCGCATTCTCCCCGTGCTTGCGTGGGTTTTCTCCAGGTGCTCCGGTTTCCTCCCACACCCCAAAGATGTGCTGTTAGGCTGATTGGCAGGAATAAATTGTCCCTAAATCAGATTCCCTCAATCAGGATGGCCATAAAACATTGGACAGGGGTCGTGGGTGGAGAGGGGGACTGGTGGTGTTGAGATGGCAGCACGGGCTCGTTGGGCCAAAGGGCCTGTTTCCCGGGCTGATTTTGTTCTTTGCTCTTTGACCACATGGACTTTAGTAAGACTTTTGACAAGGTCCCTCATGGCAGACTGGTGCAAAAGGTGAAGTTGCATGGGATCAGAGGTGAGCTGACAGCGTGGATACAAAACTGGCTCGGTCAAAGAAGACAGAGGGTAGCAGTGGAAGGGTGTGTTTCTGAATGGAGGGTTGTGACAAGCGGCATCCTCAGGGATCAGTGCTGGGACCTTTGCTGTTTGTAATATATATAAATAATTTGAAGGAAAACATAACTGGATTGATTAGTAAGTTTGCCGACGACACAAAGGTTGGTGGATTTGCAGATAGCGATGAAGGCCATCAGAGGATACAGTAGGATATAGATATCAGTTGGAGACTTGGACGGAGAGGTGACAGATGGAGTTTAATCCGGACAAATGTGAGTTAATTCATTTTGGAAGGTCTAATACAAATTGGAAATACACAGTAAATGGCAGAACCCTGAAGAATATTGATAGGCAAAGGGGCCTGGGTATACAGATACACAGGTCACTGAAAGTGGCAATGCAGGTGGAGAAGGTAATCAAGAAGGCATAAGGCATGCTTGCCTTCATCGGCCGCATTATTGAGTTTAAAAATTGGCAAGTCATGTTGCAGCTTTATAGAACCTTAGTGAGGCCGCACTTGGAATATAGTGTTCAATTCTGGTCGCCACACTACCAGAAGGATATGGAGGCTTTGGAGAGGGTACAGAAAAGATTTACCAGGCTGTTGCCTGGTATGGAGGCCAACAGCTACGAGGAAACGTTGGAGAAACTTGGTTTGTTCTCACTGGAACAACTGAAGTTGAGGGGAGACCTGATAGAAGTTTACAAGGTTATGAGAGGCATGGACAGAGTGGATAGTCAGAAGCTTTTTCCTAGGGTGGAAGAGTCAATTACTAGGGGGCCCATGTTTAAGGTGCATGGGGCAAGGTTTAAAGGAGACGTACGAGGCAGATTTTTTACACAGAGGGTAGTGGAAGCCTGGAGCCCATTGCCGGGGAGGTAGTCGAAGCAGATATAATTGTGACTTTTAAGGACCGTCTTGACAAATACATGAATAGGATGGGAATGGAGGGATATGATCCCCGGAAGGGTAAGGGGTTTTAGTTAAATTGGGTAGCATGGTCAGTGCATGCTTGGAGGGCCAAAGGGTCTGTTCCTGTGCTGTAATTTCCTTTGTTCTTTGTTACACCGGGATTCATTAAAAGAGATAAAAATGAAGGTAGTATTTTCATCTTCACCGCATTGACACAAGCTGTTAAGGATAATGGGAGGATGGACCAACATTTGAGGTCCTGGTCCGTCTGCCCCATGAGTGGAATACAGTTAGCTCCAAAGAGCCCATTAAATTTGCTAGTCACTTGTATTCCCAAATAAGTAAACTGCCGAATGACAATCTTGAAAGGTAGGGTGTGGAGCGAAAGGCTACGAGCCACAGCCTTCAAAGAAAGGAGCTTACTCTTATTCAAATTAAGCTTGTATCCCGAAACATGACCAAACCTCTCTAGTATAGATAAGACTTCGGGTATCAAGTTGGACAGGTTGCTGACATACAATAATAAGTCAGCAGCATATAATGATACCCTCTGCTCGATTTCCTCCTGACCAATTCCCATCACTCATTTGCTGTTGCAAAGAGGTTCAATAGCAGTGGCAAATAACAGGGGGCAGAGAGGGCATCTTTTCCTAGTGCCCAGGGACAAAGAGAAAAAAGCTGAATCCACAATGCTTGTCCGGACTGAGGCTAGAGGGGCAGATCAAAGTATTTTGATCCAGGAGATGAGTTTTGAGCCGAACCCAAACCTCCCGAGAGCATAAAATAAATAATCCCACTCCATCCAACCAAGGGAAACTTCGTTTGTTCTCACTGGAGTGACAGAGGTTGAGGGGCTGATAGAAGTCTACAAGATTATGAGAGGCATGGACAGAGTGGATAGTCAGAAGCTTTTCCCAGAGTGGAAGAATCAATTACTAGGGGCACAGGTTTAAGGTGAGAGGGACAAGGTGTAAAGGAGATGTACGAGACAGATTTTTTACACAGAGAGGAGTGGGTGCCTGGAACTCGTTGCCGGAGGACGTAGTGGAAACGGATACGATAGTGACTTTTAAGGGGCGTCTTGACAAATACATGAATAGGATGTGAATAGAAGGATATGGTCCCTGGAAGGATAGGGGGTTTTAGTTCAGTCGGGCAGCACGTTTGGTTGCTTGGAGGGCTGAAGGGCCTGTTCCTATGCCGTAATTTTCTTTGTTCTTTGTTCACCCGATCAAATGCTTTTTCAGCATTCAGCGAGATCAACATCTGTGATAGTTTGGAGGTGGCAGGCATAATGTTAAACAGCTGCCGAATATTCAAGCTCATCATTTTTAATGAACCCAGTCTGCTCAGGCAATATGATACAGGGCAGAATGTTCTCCAAGCAAATGGCCAGAATCTTAGAGATCAGTTTGAGATCCACATTCAGCAACAAAATCAGTTTATAGAAGCTTCAGATTTGCAGGTCCATATTCTATCCATGGATAAGCGAAATTGTTGCTTGCCGCAAAGTCTGTGGGAGAGGGCAGTTCTCATATGATTCATTGGTCATGCTGAGTAGCAGGGGAGCCAATCTATCCATAAATTTTTTGTAGAATTCGATGTGGTAGCCATCTGGTGCCGGACATTTCCCACTCGACAAAGTTATGGCTGTCCTAACAATTGCTTTAATGTCAATTTGTTTCTCCAAGTGCCCTGCCTCTCCCCTGTCCACCAAGGGAAGAGTCAGTGCCCCAAAGAACTCCTGAAAGTCCACCTCATTGGCGGTAATCTCCAAACTATAGAGGGTTGAGTAAAAGCCCCTAAACAGTTCATTTACTCGCTGTAGATCAGTAGAGACCTCATTTGCAGTCTCCATTTGTGGTATTAGACTTTTGGTGGAGAACTGGCATAACTGATGAGCTAGTAGCTTGCTTGCCTTGTCCCCATGTTTATATTTAGATTTGAACAGCATCTCTTCTGCTTGACTTGAGGAACAAGGTCTCAAACTCCGCTTGTAGTAGTCAACTTTCCTTATATATCTCTGGTGACAGGCCCACAGTGTACATGGCATCAACTTAGGCGATACGCTCCAGCAATTCTGATAACCTCCTGCCTCTCTGCTTTGCCTTGTGTGCCGAATAAGATAAGATTTGGCCCCTTAAATAAGCCTTCAATCTCTTCCATAAGTTGCTTCGAGACTTCCGAAGCATCATTAAACTCTAAGAAATCATTGATCTGGGTTAACGGAAATCTAACAAATTCACCATCAGAGAGCAGACAAGTATTGAATTGCCAAGGCGTATGGAGGCCCACCCTCCTCCCCACTACCAAGGCCATTGTCAAGGGAACATGGTCCAAGATTACAATAGTTTCATATGAGCATGAACACAAAGTCAGAAGCAACTTATTATCTACCACAAAATAATCCATACGTGAATATGTTCAGTGGACAGGTGAAAAAAAATATTCCCATTAGTTGGGTTAAGAAACCTCCATGGGTCTGACACCGCGTATCGCGTGAGAAATGATTTAATAATTTCTACTGACTTGGAAGATACAGCAGTCCTGGAGAAGGAGCTGTCCAGGGCAGGATCCAACAGTTGAAATCTCTGCCCAGTGTCAAACGATGTGAATTCAAATCTGGAAGTAGTGCATAAAACGATCGGAAAAAGTTTTCGGAGTCCCAGTTTGGGGCATATACATTGGCTAACACCAGGATACGTCATGACAATGACGTATCAGCCATTTGAGTCAGAAATGACATTGGTTACTACTAGGGTAAAGACTTGTGGATAAGGATTGCACCCCCCGTACCTTGGTGTGAAAAGTTGAGTGAAAGCATTGACACCACCCCCATCCTCTACGGAGTCTAAAATAATCCACTGGCCTGAGGTGGATCTCTTGGAAGAATGCAATTTGGGTACCCAGTTGTCGAAGATGCTGAAATATCTTAACACGTTCAACCAGACATTCCGGCTAGTGAACTTGATCACTCCAAGGTCAGAGCATAAAGGCAGCCTAGCCAGCATCCCACATTCCTAACAGTAGCCTGATATCCCACTTCACTGGGGAGTCTCCCCCCAACCGCTGACATTTGCAGATGCCAATCCCAGGGCCCCACCCCCCACAGGGAACCAACCATGAGGAAGGAAGGATGGGCTTGAAAGAGGCCAAACCACACCCACAGAGAGAAAAAGATATAGCAAAGAAGACACAAAAACACCCACACAGACCAAACCCGCAAACACAGCATCCCTCCTCCCCCTGCATGCGCCTTCCTAAACAGGGTACCTGTGCCTCCAACACTTCCTTATCACGGCGCCTTCACAGCACTCTGCGTGGAACACGATCTCCACCTTCATTCTCATCATGGTCACAGGTGCTACAACCTGTAAAGGTTTGTGGAAATATCAAACACTTAACACTTAGGCTAACTGTTGCAAATCCATTACCCTTTCCTGGCCGACAATTCGATCCGGGTAAAGCATGCAGGTTCATAAAAAACGAATATCGGTTTACATCCGCCGTGCGGTCTCCCAATTTAAAAGTCTGCTTCACAAATTTCATCGCCAACAATAGATCCACGTACTTTGTGCTTGATTCCAATTTTGAGAGTAATCTGCAAGCTGGCTGGAAAGCGAAGCCCAAACCTGACCCTAGGACAGTCCACAGAAGTAATTTGCCATCGGTGAAGGCCGCCTTTCTCCTTGTTCCCGCCAGGGTAAAATCTAGAAATATCAACAGCTTATTTTCTTGGTACCTCAGAGTGGTAGCCTGTGCTGCTTGCCGCAGGATTCTGTTTCGTAATGGGCTGAAGAGCTTCTCCCGATCTGGGCTTTGCCCGTAACACTTGGTGTGCGTGATCCAGAAGGGGCTCATCCTCAAGTTCCAGCACATTCTCAATACCAGGCGACAAAGTCTGTGATACTTGAGTCCTTGATTCCCTCCAGAAGGCCTATCAGATGGATGTTATTTCATCTTTGACGTCCTTCCATGTCATCACATTTCTCCCTTAAGGACTTAACCTCCGATGTCAAATGAGTAATTTGGCTCATCAGCTCGGAGATAGTGTTTCCACTAAATGCTTCCAAGTCCTCAAAGCTCCTTCAAGCAGTTCTCATGGGCGATGGTGACACCTTGGAGAGATTTTACAGGTGATCCGAGCTCCTCTCTCAGCTCGTTTATCTTGGCCTGCAACTCAGTGGTCATCTGGTCCAACTTACTGTCCAATCTTTGCGTGGCATCCATAATAGCCTCCCCTGTCCTTTCGCTCAGCATCTCTCTTCAGGAACCCCTCCAGGAGAATGTGGTGGGGAAACAATCCCCTCTGCCCCTGTGATCCCACTCTTCCATTTTGGTTTGCCTCCTGCCATTTTGCCTGTTCCAGCATCCATGGGCTCATCCATTTCCTCCAGCCTGGGGCAGTATTTCATGATCCACATATCAAGCTGTCTCGCTGTTTGATCTACCAGAGTTTTTACTTGGATTGCTTTTCACCTTACTTCACCCTTAACTGGGTGAACAGAAGCAGCAAAGGGTTCCCAGCCGAGCTGCAGGTTGCAACTCTTCTCCCTTGCTTTAATTCACCCTTAGCTGAAAAAATAAACTGCACAGTGTCCCCAGGTTGATCTGACACCTGCAGTTTTTATGACACAGGAGTTCTTCTCTGGGTTACCCCCCACCCTAAACCAATTCACACCTGACTGAGTGAAAAAACTACTAGATGGTTCCAGGCTGAACTGCAACTTCCAACATGCCTCTCACAGAGCTCTAGCTGTGAAAAAAAAATCCAAAAGTAGAAGTACCAGCTTGCAATTTGCAGCAGGAGCTCAGTGGCTCCTGCTTCCCACTTTAATTTGCCTTTTCTTGGGTGAAAAAAGACAGAGCTGAAACCCACAGCCCCTCCCCTGCTAAGCACACATAGTAAATTCCAACCGGCAGAAAGGAATCTAAAAATAACCCCTTCCAGTTGGAGTTTTGAAGTTCTCTCTTTGCAACTGCACTCCAGGTATGTCTATTGTGACACCTGTAGATCATGCTTCCTCGCACCCCAGCGCCATCGTTTCTCTCATCGCATTGCTATGGTTCTAAGGCTACTGAGAGACTGAGGGTTGGATTCTCTTGCCCCACATGGCCCAAGCACAGATCGTCTCCAGTGAGGGCATATTTACTCCCCATTTAAATATGCTTTATCGCTTTAAAACTGGATTCTTCCTGTCCTGGGAGCTCCGATTCTGGAGGGCAGTGAAACCTGGCATGAATCTGCACTCGTCTTCACAAATAGAGAGCAGGCGTAATGGCCACCCTGGGGGGTTCAGAGGCCATTGATGCATCCAAGTAGCTGTGTAGTGCCCTCACACTGCCATGGTACAGGAAGCAGTGCCAGGATGCCATTGCCATTGCACCAAGTTTGTAGTGCCAAGGGGGGGAAGGTTGAATGGGGGCCCATGGGGGTCAACGGGGGGGAGGGGGGGGCATTTGGGGCTTCTGAAGGGGGGGCCCCCAAGAGCGGGGCACCTCAATTGCAGGGGCTTTGGTGATCCCATAGCAGAGTATCACTCACTAGAGAGGAAGAGGTACTGATATCAGTGAGTGGTGGTGGTCTAGTGCCAGGGAGTGAAAGGAGGTGAGGTCTTAGTTAGCAAGACAGGGAGTGAGGTTCTGTTGGGTTGACTGGAGATCTGGGCACCCTTTTATGAGGAGCTGGCCTTGTTTGTGCTTTAGCTTCCTACTTTGGTAGGAAGAATGGTAGGAAGGACTATTACTTACGTGGCGAAAAACTGCAGCAGGCGACGGTGCAGAGGGACCTCGGGGTCCTTGTGCATGAATCGCAAAAACCCAGCTTGCAGGTGCAGCAGGTGGTCAGGAAGGCGAATGGGATGCTGGCCTTCATAGCGAGGGGGATTGAATATAAAAGTAGGGAGGTCTTGCTGCAGCTGTATAGGGCATTGGTGAGGCCGCAGCTGGAGTACTGTGTGCAGTTTTGGGCGCCGCACCTGCGCAAGGATATTTTGGCCCTGGAGGGAGTGCAGAGGAGGTTTACTAGGCTGATACCGGAGTTGAGGGGATTGAGCTATGAGGAGAGGCTGAATAAACTAGGCTTGTACTCGTTAGAGTTTAGAAGAATGAGGGGAGATCTCATTGAGACGTATAAGATGATGAATGGGATGGATAGGATAGAGGTGGAGAGACTCTTCCCGCTCAAAAAAGACAGTAGGACTAGGGGGCACAGCCTCAAGATAAAGGGGAGGCGGTTTAGAACGGAGTTGAGGAGGAACTTCTTCACTCAAAGGGTGGTGAATCTCTGGAATTCTCTGCCCGTTGAAGTGGTGGAGGCTGCCTCGCTAAATATTTTTAAGAAGCGGGTTGATGGGTTTTTGATAAGAGAAGGGATTAAGGGTTATGGGGAGAGGGCGGGAAAGTGGAACTGAGCCACGACAGATCAGCCATGATCTTATTGAATGGCGGGGCAGGCTCGAAGGGCTAGATGGCCTACTCCTGCTCCTATTTCTTATGTTCTTATGTTCTTATGTTTCCACTCCAAAAAAAAAAGGTGAATTTAATGAGTATCTCTCCAGACTGCAAAAACATTTTCAGGTGTGGTTGAATTGCAAACTGAATTGAACTGACCTTTACAACAGAAATCTCACTGTTTTCTTGAGGAGAATTCTGCACTGAGTCTAGGGAACTAATGTATTTCTCTGCAGATGAAACAACAAATGCGGTTTTGTCTGTCTTGGTGGTATGAGTTGGATGACAAATATCAAGTGAATGCTCAAGAGTTCACCAGAAGAAAACCTTTTGCATATGTGCCAGGTTTAATGTGCTTTAATGGTTCATTTCGAGATCTTTTGGGATATGGGGCAAAGGCTTGTCAAGTTAGCTCACAAATCAGCCATAATATGGAACTGGCCTGAAGGGCTAAGTGGTCTACTCCTGTTCTTACTTTCCTAAGTTATGCAGAAGAATTAGAGAAGCCAGGATTGTTCTCCTAGAGTAGAATAGAGAGATTAAAAGGTTTAATAAATGATTTTGAGAAAACCACGTCCAGTGGCAGAACATAGATTTTAGATGATTGCCAAATGAATCAGAAGTGACATAAGGAAACAATTTCTACACAGCAAAGTACTGTGATCTGGAATGCACTGCCTGAAACTATGGTGGAAGTATATTCAAAAGTAGCATCCAGGATAGAATTGGGTAAGATTTGAATAGAAAAATAAATATGAAGCCATGGGGAAAGAGAAGAGAAATGGAATTAATGGAAAAGCTTCACCACAGAAATAGCACTTGTGTTGTAGCAAATGACCTCCTAAATGTGGTATATTACTCCAAATAATATAATTAAGTGGGTTCTAATGCAGGTACAGAAATATTTTCCATCAAGTGGCAATCATAGAAAAGAGACAGATGGGAAACTGTCTGCTTTTGTAAAGTTCTTACCTCCCATACTATGTGCTATCCACACCACTGGCCTATCCCCAACACCTGCAGCTTTCAGTTTAGTCAGCAGCTCCCGTGCCCTGTAAGCCAAAGATTTCCTGGATAAAAACAAAAAGTAAGACAAGTCAAGTTTCATTACAGCTGTTAGTTCATGCTAACTTAAAATCTAAGTGTGTTTCTAAATTTTAAGAAACATAAGAACATAAGAAATAGGAGCAGGAGTAGGCCATCTAGCCCTTCGAGCCTGCCCCGCCATTCAATAAGATCATGGCTAATCTGTCGCTGCTCAGTTCCACTTTCCCGCCCTCTCCCCATAACCCTTAATCCCCTCCTCTTATCAAAAACCCATCAACCCGCGTCTTAAAAATATTTAGCGAGGCAGCCTCCACCACTTCAACGGGCAGAGAATTCCAGAGATTCACCACCCTTTGAGTGAAGAAGTTCCTCCTCAACTCCGTTCTAAACCACCCCCCGCTTTATCTTGAGGCTGTGCCCCCTAGTCCTACTGTCTTTTTTGAGCGGGAAGAGTCTCTCCACCTCTATCCTATCCATCCCATTCATCATCTTATACGTCTCAATGAGATCTCCCCTCATTCTTCTAAACTCTAACGAGTACAAGCCCAGTTTATTCAGCCTCTCCTCATAGCTCAACCCCCTCAACTCCGGTATCAGCCTAGTAAACCTCCTCTGCACTCCCTCCAAGGCCAAAATATCTTTGCGCAGGTGTGGCGCCCAAAAATGCACACAGTACTCCAGCTGCGGCCTCACCAATGCCCTATACAGCTGCAGCAAGACCTCCCTACTTTTATATTCAATCCCCCTCGCGATGAAGGCCAGCATCCCATTCACCTTCCTGACCACCTGCTGCACCTGCAAGCTGGGTTTTTGCGACTCATGCACAAGGACCCCGAGGTCTCTCTGCACCGTCGCCTGCTGCAGTTTTTCGCCATGGAAGTAATAGTCCTTCCTACCATTCTTCCCACCAAAGTGGACCACCTCACACTTGCCAACATTAAATTCCATTTGCCATTTCCTGGCCCATTCGCCCAGCCTATCTAGAACCTTCTGCAGACTCTCCACACCCTCCGCACAATTTGCTGTTCCCCCAATCTTGGTGTCATCAGCAAATTTCGACACCCTATACTCGGTTCCCTCCTCCAGATCATCTATATAAATGGTAAAAAGCTGAGGCCCCAGCACCGACCCCTGGGGCACTCCACTAGTCACCATCCGCCAATCCGAATAGCACCCGTTGACCCCCACTCTCTGCCTCCTATTTGACAACCAATCCTTTATCCACGCTAACACCCTACCCCCAACTCCATGTCCCTCGACCTTCTGCAATAACCTCTTGTGAGGTACTTTGTCAAACGCCTTCTGAAAATCTAGAAAGACCACATCCACCGGCTCTCCTCTATCCACCGCCCTAGACACATCCTCATAGAACTCCAGTAAATTTGTCAGACACGACTTCCCTTTAATGAAACCGTGCTGCGTCTGCTCTATCAAGCAATTATGATGTGGGTATGCCGGCGTTGGACTGGCGTAAACACAGTAAAAAGTCTGACAACACCAGGTTTTAGTCCAACCTATTTATTTGATAATATACTCACAAGCTTTCGAGGGACACCCTCTTCTTCAGGTGAATGGAGAGTTCTGGCCTCAGACAGAGCATATAAAGCACAGACAGTTTAGAGATTACTGATTAGAATGCGAATCTTTACACCTAACTTGCTGTTCAAGACCTGAAGTGGCTGATAATGTGAGTGGAAGGAGCACTGATCACAGTTTAAAGAGATGTGTATTGTCTCCAGACAGTACAGTAAGTGAGGTTTTGCAAACCCAGGCAAGTCACGGGGGTTACAGATAGTGCGACATGAACCCAAGATCCCTGTTAAGACCGTCCTCATGTGTGCGGAACTTGGCTATCAGTCTCTGTTCAGCGACTCTGCGCTGTCGTGTGTCATGAAGGCCGCCTTGGAGAATGCTTACCCGAAGGTCAGAGGCTGAATGCCCGTGACCACTGAAGTGTTCGCCAACAGGAAGGGAACAGTCTTGCCTGGTGACTGTCGAGCGATGTTCATTCATCCGTTGTCGTAGCGTCTGCATGGTCTCCCCAATGTACCATGCTTCGGGACATCCTTTCTTGCAACGTATCAGGTAGACAATGTTGGCCGAGTTGCAAGAGTATTTACCATGTACCTGATGGACGGTATTCTCACGTGTGATGATGGTATCCATGTCGATGATCCGGCATGTCTTGCAGAGGTTGCTGTGGCAGGGTTGTGTGGTATTGTGGTCACTGTTCTCCTGAAGGCTGGGTAGTTTGCTGCGAACAATGGTCTGTTTGAGGTTGTGTGGTGGTCTGAAAGCAAGAAGTGGGGGTGTGGGGATGGCCCTGGCGAGATGTTCGTCTTCATCAATGATATGTTGAAGACTCCGGAGAAGATGTCGTAGCTTCTCCGCTCCGGGGAAGTACTGGACGACGAAGCGAAAAACCGCACCGATCTCCTCAGAAGGCAAACACAGGACACAGTGGACAGAGTACCCTTCGTCGTCCAGTACTTCCCCGGAGCGGAGAAGCTACGACATCTTCTCCGGAGTCTTCAACATATCATTGATGAAGACGAACATCTCGCCAGGGCCATCCCCACACCCCCACTTCTTGCTTTCAGACAACCACACAACCTCAAACAGACCATTGTTCGCAGCAAACTACCCAGCCTTCAGGAGAACAGTGACCACAATACCACACAACCCTGCCACAGCAACCTCTGCAAGACATGCCCGATCATCGACATGGATACCATCATCACACGTGAGAATACCGTCCATCAGGTACATGGTAAATACTCTTGCAACTCGGCCAACATTGTCTACCTGATACGTTGCAAGAAAGGATGTCCCGAAGCATGGTACATTGGGGAGACCATGCAGACGCTACGACAACGGATGAATGAACATCGCTCGACAGTCACCAGGCAAGACTGTTCCCTTCCTGTTGGCGAACACTTCAGTGGTCACGGGCATTCAGCCTCTGACCTTCGGGTAAGCATTCTCCAAGGTGGCCTTCATGACACACGACAGCGCAGAGTCGCTGAACAGAGACTGATAGCCAAGTTCCGCACACATGAGGACGGTCTTAACAGGGATCTTGGGTTCATGTCGCACTATCTGTAACCCCCGTGACTTGCCTGGGTTTGCAAAACCTCACTTACTGTACTGTCTGGAGACAATACACATCTCTTTAAACTGTGATCAGTGCTCCTTCCACTCACATTATCAGCCACTTCAGGTCTTGAACAGCAGGTTAGGTGTAAAGATTCGCATTCTAATCAGTAATCTCTAAACTGTCTGTGCTTTATATGCTCTGTCTGAGGCCAGAACTCTCCATTCACCTGAAGAAGAGGGTGTCCCTCGAAAGCTTGTGAGTATATTATCAAATAAATAGGTTGGACTAAAACCTGGTGTTGTCAGACTTTTTACTATCAAGCAATTCCCTTCAAGATGCCTCGCAATTTCGTCCTTAATGACAGATTCTAACATTTTACCTACCACAGACGTTAAACTAACCGGCCTATAATTCCCCACCTTTTGCCTGGCACCCTTCTTAAACAACGGCGTAACATTAGCCGTTTTCCAATCATCCGGCACTTCCCCGGAATCCAGCGACGTCTGGAAAATGGATTAAAAGCTAAAAATTTCTATATGTATAATGTAGAAATTTCCACAAATCAACACTAAAACTTAAAAATGACTTCTGTTAAATTAAGTGACAAATTAAGGAATCTTATAAAGTTGTTACAATCCCAGCTGGTGTTGCTACTGGACAAATCAGATTCCAGGGTGGAACCCAGTTTGATAGATCCTAACTTTTTTTAAATTTAGAAACGCAGAGGCAGTTACTGAACTGAGTCACAGAGACTGCTGATGAACCTTTAAGAATAAAGCACTTAACCAGGAAAAGATTAACTATATTACACCACTCCTTCATCGAAAACTATGTCTTAACATATATACACATATTTGTAAGGATAAAACAAGTTGCAAAATTTATCTTACATGCTAACGTTCACAGTGAGTAAATATTCCAGTAAACCAAAGGACGGCCTGTGACTAGACACCCCACACTCCGAAACCAAGTTACAGATACCACCCCTAATAGATGCTATGGATCTCTCATCAACTCCCTCTAAATGTTGGTCACACATTGATCCAATTAGTCTCACAAAAGCTCTGTCTTTTAACTTGAGTTTCCAATCTCCCCTTTTGAAGAATTCACTTTGGAATGTCCTCCCAAATTACACTTTCACTTGGACATCTTCAACAAGGATCCACCTCCAGTGTTTCAGTCTCTCCTTCTGACCAGTGAACTTATGCACAACCGGTCAGCCAGAGTGAGATTTCAGCCAAAGTGAGAGTACTGGAAACTTGGAGTTGAATGGGAATTTGGTGCTGAGGGTACAGAGGTGCTCATCTTTGAGAGGAACAGTGAGGCGGACCTGTGAGGGAGACTCGAGGGCAATTGAGAGGTAGAAGGGAATTGAACCATGCTGTCACAGCCAGTAGGTAAGTGATTGTCTGGTGAGTGGTAAATAGTTTTATTTTCTCTTGGCATTGTAGTTGTTGTTGTACGCTGCAATAGTGTTTCCGTGTAATTTCCATGGTTTATAGTTTGTAAAGGTGAAATTCGGTAGTAACAAGAAGCAACAAAGAAAGGCCCTAGAGAATTGGATATAATCTGAAATAAAATATCTTTCAAAAGTTTAACTTATAAGGATAAGACGTGACAGGAGAGCTCCAAGCCGTGGTTTGGTCCTCTTGCTCCATATAGGTTGGGGACAGTTCCAGTCCCCCAGGTCAGCATGCATGCAGGAAGTGTCTCCAGCTACAGCTCCTGGAAGCTCGAGTTTCAGAGCTAGAACAGCGGTTGGAGACACTGTGGAGCATCTACAAGTCAGAGAGTATTGTTGATAGCACATATGGGGAGAGGGTCACACTGCAGGCTCAGACTCCGCAGGCAAGAAGGGAAAAGGTAACCACCAGACAGAGCAAGAGAGGTAGGCAGGTAGTACGGGAATCTCCAGTGACCATTCCCCTGCAAAACACATATACTAAACACATATCTGTTGAGGGGAATGATCACTCAGGGGAAAGCAGCAGCAGTCAAACTCATTGCACCATGGTTGGATTTGCTGCAGAGGGGAGGAGTAAAAAGTACGTCAGTACAATAGTTATAGGAGACTCAATTGTAAGGGGAATAGACATGCATTCCTGTGGCCACAAGTAAGATTCCAGGACAGTATGTTGCCTCCCTGGTGTTCGGATCAACGATGTCTTGGAGCAGGTACAAGACATTTTGGAGGGGGAGGGTGAACAGCAAGTGGTCGTGGTACACATCGGTACAAACAACATAGGTAAAAGAAGAGATGAGTTCCTAAAAGCAAAATACAGGGAGCCAGGAAGAAAGTTAAGAAATCATACTTCAAAGGTAGTGATCTCAGGATTATTACTGGTGCCACGTGCTAGTCATGAGTAGAAATGACAGGAAATATTGGATGAATATGTGGCTGAAGTGATGGTGTTGGGGGAGAGTTTTAGATTCCTGGGACATCAGACTAGTTCTGGAGGGGATGGGATCTATAAAAATTGATGGGTTGCATCTGGGCAGCATGGGGACTGCTTGCTAGAACTGTTGGGGAGGGTTTAAACTAAATGCCAGGGGATGGGAACTTACGTAAGGAGTCGGAGAAGGAAGGAGCAAGGACAAAACCAAAAGGTAGAAAAGGGAATAAGAAAAGTGATAGGCAGGGAAACCAAGAACAAAGTTCAAACAAGGCTTCAGAGAAAAGTATTGGGAGTGAGACAATGTTAAGACGACACGATTAAAGGCTCTGTGCCTTAATGCGTGGAGCATTTGCAATAAAGTGGATGAACTAATCGCGCAGATAAATGTAAACAGGTACAATATGATTGGGATTAAGGAGACATGGCTGTAGGGTGACCATGGATGAGAACTGAATGTCCCAGGGTATTCAGTATTTGGGAAGGACAGGCATAAAGGATAAGGTGGTGGAGTGACACTGCTGGTTAAAGATGAAATTATCACAATATGTAGACCTCCAAATTGCAGTGGTGATGTTGGGAATGGCATTAAACATGAAATTAGAGATGCATGCTATAAGGGAATATCAGTGATCATGGCTAATGTTAATCTGCACATAGATTGGGCAAATCAAATTACTCACAATGCTATTGAGGGGGGATTCCTGGAGTGTACGTGGGACGGTTTTCTTGACCAATATGTGGAGGAACCAATTAAAGAACAAGCCATCTTAGACTGAGTACTATGTAATGAGAAGGGAATCATTGCCAATCTAATTGTGTGAGGCCCTTTGGGGATGAGCGACCATAAATGATAGAATTCTTTTAGCAAGATGGAGAGTGAAGTTGCTGATTTGGAGACTAGGGTGTTGAATCTTAATAAAGGAAACTATGAAGATATGAGCTGTGAGTTGGCCTTGATAGATTGGGAAGAGTTACTTAAAGGGATGACAATGGATAGGCAATAACAAACGTTCAAAGGAACGCATGGGGGGAACTGTTTATTCCTGTTTGGCACAAAAGTGAAATGAGTAAGAGGGCCAGTCCATGGTTTACAAAGGAAATTAGAGATTGTTTCCAATCCAAGGGAGAAGCATACAGATGGCCAAGAAAAATAATAGCTCTGAGGATTGGGAGCAGTTTAGAATTCAGTAAAGGAGGACCAAAGGATTGATTAAGAAGGGGAAAATACAAGAGTAACTTGCAGGGAACATAGACTGACACTAAGAGTTTCTACAGATATGTGAAGAGAAAGAGGAATAAACAGTTCCTGCAGTTCCCCCATGCGTTCCTTTGAATGTTTGCCATTGCCTATCCACTGTCATCCCTTTAAGTAACTCTCCCCAATCTATCAAGGCCAACTCATGGCTCATATCTTCATAGTTTCCTTTGTTAAGATTCAACACCCTAGTCTCCAAATCAGCAACTTCACTCTCCATCTTGATAAAAGGGTTCTCTCATTTATGATCGCTCATCCCCAAAGGGTCTTCAGTGGCAATGTTTCCCTTCTCATTACATAGTACCCTGTCTAAGATGGCTTGTTCTCTTGATGAAGACAAATGTTGGGCCCCTACAAACAGAAATGGGGGAATATTTAATAGGGGTCAAAGAAATGGCTGAGCAACTGTATATATACTTTGGTTCTGTCTTCACAAAAGGGGACACAGAGCAGATACAAGAAATGTTGGAGAACGCAAGATTTAGTGAGAGGGAAGAACTGAGGGAGATCAATATTAGGAGAAAAATGGTGCTGGAAAAATTAATGAGATTGAAGACAGATAAATCTCCAGGTCCTGATAATCTACATCTCAGAGTACTTAAAGAAGCGGCTCTAGAAATGGCGGATGCATTGGTGGTCATCTTCCAGGATTCCGTAGACTCTGGAACAGTCCCTGCAGTTTGGAGGGTAGCAAATGTTGTTCCAATATTCAAAAAGAGGTAGAGAGAAAACAGGGAATCATAGGCCAGCAAGCCTAATATCGGCAGTGGGGAAAATTCTCAAATCCATTGTCAAGGACTTCATAGCAGAGCATGTAGAAAGTAGTGGCAGGATCAGACAGTCAGCACGGATTTATGAAGGAGAAATTATACCTAACAAATCTGTTGGAATTCTTTGAAGATGTAACTAGTAGAGTTGACAAGGGGGAGCCAATCGATGTGATATATTTGGACTTTCAGAAAGCATTTGACAAAGTCCTGCATAAAAGATTCTTGTGCAAGATTAAAGTGTATGGGATTGGGGGAAGTGTATTGAGATGGATAGAAAACTGGTTGACAGAGAGAAAACAGAGTACGAATTAATGGGTCCTTTTCAAATTGGCAGGCAGTAACTAGTGAGGTACCACAGGGATCAGTGCTGGACCTTGGACCTTCAGCTATTCACAATCTATACTAATGATCTGGACAAGGGAACAAAATGTAACATCTCAAAAGTTTGCAGATGATACCAAATTGGTGGGAGATTGAGCTGTGATGAGGATGCAGAGATCCCTCAGCATGATCTGGACAGAACATAGAACATAGAACACTACAGCACAAACAGGCCCTTCGGCCCACGAGTTGCGCCGATCACATCGACACCTATCTATAACCCCCAATCCCATAAAACCCCATATACTCATCCAGAAGTCTTTTAAAAGACCCCAGCGAGTTCGCCTCCACCACCACTGACGGCAGTCGATTCCACTCACTCACCACCCTCTGAGTGAAAAACTTACCCCTAACATCACTTCTGTACTTTCCTCCCCGCACCTTAAATCTGTGTCCTCTCGTAGCGACCATTTCAACCCGGGGAAATAGCCTCTGAGAATCCACCCTATCCATTCTTCTCAACATTTTATAAACCTCTATCAGGTCGCCTCTCAACCTTCTTCTCTCCAGGGAAAAGAGACCCAGCTCCCTCAACCTAACTTCATAAGGCATGCCTCCCAGTCCAGGAAACATCCTTGTAAATCTCCTCTGTACCCTTTCAATAGCTTCTACGTCTTTCCTAGGTTGGGTGAGTGGGCAAATCAATGGCAGATGCACTACAATTTGGATAAATGTGACGTTATTCACTTTGGAAGCAAAAACAAGAAAGTGGATTACTACCTGAATGGGTATAAATTGGGAGAGGGGAGTGTGCAGTGGGAACTGGGTGTTCTTGTGCACCAGTCACTGAAGGTAAGCATTCAGGTGCAGCAGGCAGTAAAGATGGCAAATGGTATGATGGCCTTCATTGTGAGAGGTTTCGAGTACAGGAACAGGGATGTGTTGTTGCAATTATACAGAACCTTGGTGAGGCCACAGCTAGAGTATTGTGGGCAGTTTTGGTTTCCTTTTCTGAGGAAGGATGTTATTGCTCTTGAGGAAGTGCAGCGAAGGTTTACCAGACTGATTCCAGGGATGGCGGGACTGATGTATATACTGACAAGGTCAGGATTGTTTTCACTGGAATTCAGATAAATGAGGGGGGATCTCATAGAGACTTATAAAATTCTAACAGGCCTAAACAGGGTAGATGCAGGGAGGATGTTCCCGATAGTGGGTGTGTTCCACATCAGGTGGGGACTTTGACTGGGGCGGTACACCTGTCACACCGTAACACGCAGGTGCCCTAAGGTGAGCTCAGGGAGGACAGAAACCTCCTGTGCAGCAGAAGGTCTGAGGATTCACAGTACACCATTTAGGACGGAGATGAGGAGATTTTTTTTACTCAAGGAATGGTGAGCCTGTGGAATTCATTACCATAGGAAGTATTTGATGCCAAAACATTGAATGCATTCAAGAGGCCACTAGATATAGCACTTGGGATGAATGGGATCAAAAGCTACGCAGAGAAAGCAGGGTTAGGCTATTGAGTTGGATGACTAGCCATGATTGTGATGACTGGTGGAGCAGGTTCGAAGGGCAAAATGGCCTTCTTCTATCTTCTATGTTTCTAAATTCCTCTTCCTTAGATCACCACATGTATTCAAGCTTCACCTTCCATACATTCTCTCAAATATTCATCAGTACTAAGAGAATACTACTGCTTCACAAGCCCATAGTAAGGAGTCAGCCACCACTGGCTGTCTCCTCAGATCTTCTGGCTTCTCACAAGTCTCTTTTGCTTTAAGTCTGCTTCCTGCAACTCTCCTCTTTAAACTTGGAGCTTTCTTCTGCTCCTCATTCTTGATTTTATCTACCAGGATCTATTCATAATCCCTTTGCTTGTTGCTTGACTTAGGGACCTCACTGGTTTTTGGAACCATCTTCTTTAGCTTTGAACTTCTCTCTGTTCCTTTTCATGTCCTGTCTGTTTTGGCACTCTCTGTGGAATGCTACATCTAACAGAACTAAAACTGCTGTTATGTTTCTATGGGTTTCCCACTCTGATCCCGTTGCTAGGTAACAGCACAGCTTTTAATTCTACCCTCTTTTGACTTCCCTTCCAGAACTGTAAAATCTCATTAAAAATGCAGGCAGACAAACAGCTCCAGACCTGATGTCTCTATTCTAAAATGAACCTAGACCCAGGTTGACAGGATGGGAGTGTGAGCCGGAGGAGGATGCAGAAATCCTTTAGTGTGATTTTGGACGAGCTGAGTGAGTGGCAAATGAAGGGCAAATGCAGTATAATTTTGATAAATGTAAAGTTATTCATTTCGGTAGCAAAATAGGAATTCATATAATTATGTGAATAGCCATAAATTAGGAGAAAGGAAAATGCAACAAGAACTGGGTGTTCTTGTATAACAGTCACTGAAGGTAAGCATGCAGGTGCAGTAGATAGTAAAAGAGGCAAATGGTATGTTGGCCTTCATAGCGAAAGGATTCAAGTACCAGGATGTCTTGAAATAATTCCAGTAAGTAGTCTCACAACATTAGGTTAAAGTCCAACAGGTTTATTTGGAAGCAAAAGCCACTAGCTTTCGGAGTGCTGCCCCTTCGTCAGGTGAGTGGGAGTTCTATTCACAAACAGGGCATATAAAGACACAAACTCAATTTACAAAATAACGATTGGAATGTGAGTCTTTACAGGTAATCAAGTCTTAAAGGTACAGACAATGTGAGCAGAGAGAGCATTAAGCACAGCTTAAAGAGACGTATATTGTCTCCAGACAGGACCGTTAGTGAGATTTTGCAAGTCTAGGCAGGTCGTGAGGGTTAGAAAGTGCGACATGAACCCAAGATCCTGGTTGAGGCCATCCTCATGTGTGCGGAACTTGGCTAACAGTCTCTGCTCAGCGACTCTGCATTGTCGTGTGTCGTGGAGGCCGCTTTGCAAAGGGGGAAGTGCCAAAGTTGGGCCATTAAGTCAATTTAAATGCACGCAAATGCATTTGAATTGCCATCGCACCCATTTTGGGCACAGTCCCAATCGCGGCCATTTTCAGGTCTTGGCAGCACGAAGGCCGGCATGGATCGCGTTACTTGCTTCATGCTCGATTTTACAAAGTTTTTGTGGCCGAAAACGGACACAACTTGATGGTAAAATCAGGCCCTAGGTAAGGACAGTAGATTTCCTTCCCTATAGGATTAGATGGGATTTTATGACAATCAACAAGTGGTGGAAAATGGAATTAGCATGACTTTAGTGGTAGTTACCTGTGATGACTTCAGCCAGGCTGAGGTTGGCTTGCTGGGGGCAGTGGAGCTCTCTAGTGGAGGTGTCTCTATGGAGGGATTTCCCCTAATTATCTTGGGGACCTGACGTGGAGCACGTTGCATGCAGCAGTGCTGTACAATCGTAGTTTTTTCTGGTTCACAGGCTCCCAGGACTGTCCCTTCTGTGGCCTTGTGGAATCCGTGGACAATGTCTACATCCTGTGTTATAGGCTGCACACCTTTTTTGGTTTTCTCAAACACCTTTCACTGATGTTTTGTTAGCACTTCAGTCCCACGCTCCTAATCTATGGTGCGGAGAGGGGCAGATCGGGGTGGCGACCTCCTCGTGAACCTGCTCCTGGGCCTGGCGAGACGCGCCATCAATAGGTCCTTCAATCAACAGGGTCGTCCATACCGACTGTCTGCCCCAATGCACATCTCTTTAACCTATGCTTAATGCTATCTCCACTCTCACTGTCTGCACCTTTAAGGCTTGATTAGCTATGAAGACTCGCATTCTAATCAGTATTCTGTAAATTGAGTGTGTGCCTTTATATGCTCTGTTTGTGATCAGAACTCCCCACTCACCTGACGAAGGGACAGAGCCCCGAAAGCTAGTGGCGTTTGCTACCAAATAAATCAGTTGGACTTTAAGTTTGTGTTGTGAGACTTCTTACTGTGTTTACCCTAGTACAACGTCGGCATTTCCACCCCCGACTATAAAGGACAGAGAGGCTCTTCACCCAATCCTCCCTGAAATCTCCCCCTCACTCCGCCACATGGATAAGACATGACAAATACACCCTGCAGTACATCTGGGCAGTTTTGGGATGGGCGTAGCACCCATTCTTGACTATGGCGACAGCGACACTGTGCGGGTATGGTTGCAGCCAGAGCCCCTACCCCTCTCAAGGATCTGCCACCTTTTAAAATGATCACGAAACAACTTGGGGTCTTTTCCAGGGCATTTATTTTCACGCCTTGGATCTGTGCTGGACCACATGATCCACCCTGACCAGTTCTATACGGTCCCGGGCAGGTCGATTCATGACAACCTCCATCTAGTTCGGGACCTGATACACCATTCCCAGAGGGCTGGAATGTCGAGCACCTTCTTATCACTTGATCAGGAGAAGGTGTTTGACAGGGTGGAGCACGAGTATTTACTCGGAACTCTGCGGGCATTTGGGTTTGGGACGCATTTTGTTGCCTGGGTCCGATTACTGTACTCTGCCACAGAGTGTCTAGGTAAGGTTAACGGCTCCCTGACGGCACCCCGGCCCCTTGACCGGCCAACTCTATTTTACATGTGTGGAGCCATTCCTGCGCCTCTTGCGGAGGAGGTTGTTGGGTTTGGCTCTTCGCAGCACGGATGTAGGGGTGTTCCTGTCGGCTTATGCAATGATGTGCTCATGTTCACGGACCCAGCTGACCTGTGGAGAATGCGAGAATGCCAGGTGGTGTACTCTGCTGCGTCCTCTGCCAGGATCAACTGTGCCAAGTGTTCCAGACTCCTGGTCGGTCCGTGGGAGACAGAACCCCTTCCAGAGGAGCTCAGGCCTTTCACCTGGAGCAGAACCAGCAAACGTTGGTTCGCCCGCATTTGGAGTACTGCGTCCAGTTCTGGTCGCCTTACTACCGGAAGGACGTGCAGACCCCGGAGAGGGTGCAGAGGAGGTTTACCAGGATGCTGCCTGGTATGGAAGGACTGAGTTACGAGGAGAGATTGGGCAAATTGGGGCTGTTCTCCTTAGAAAGGCGGAGAATGAGGGGAGATCTAATAGAGGTGTATAAGATTATGAAGGGTATAGATAGAGTGAAAAGAGGTAAGCTTTTTCCTAGGTTGGATACAAAAATTACGAGGGGCCACGGGCTTAGGGTGAGGGGGGGCGAGGTATAATTTGGATGTTAGAGGGAGGCTTTTCACACAGAGGGTGGTGGGGGCCTGGAATGCACTGCCAAGTAGGGTGGTGGAGGCAGGCACGCTAGAGTTGTTTAAGGCTTACTTAGATAGACACATGAGTGGACTAGAGATGGGGGGATACAGGAGACTGTTCTAAATAAAGATCAAGAGCCTTGGGACATCCCTGGGAATCAACTGATTCCTACAGACCTTCCAACATATTTCATGGCTCATTTGTCTTACTTCTGAGCTTCTGGGGATTCCGTAAATGTCTGTCTAAGTTTTGCATGTTTATTGATGTCTTTTCTTTTACTTCACAGGTGATTCAGTCCGCCTTGTTGTCCAACAAGGGGCATACACGCGGTGGGTTGTGCGAGGGCTGCTCTTGGATGTTGCTCTGAGAGTTGCCTAGTGCTTCACGTCGTTCGTGTACGCTTAAACTGGACCATCTGATGGGCAACATGACAGCTCAGCGACTATCACTGTTTGCTGTGCAGATACATGGATTTGGGCCAGTGTCTGCGGGAGTTTGCACATTCTCCCCGTGATTGCGTGGGTTTTCTCTGGGTGCTCCGGTTTCCTCCCACACCCCAAAAACGTGCTCTTAGGCTGATTGGTGTAACAAATTGTCCCTAAATTAGTCTTCCCTCAATCTTCCCCAATAGGCGTAGACAAAGGTCATAGGTAGAGGAGGGCACTCACCATGTTAAAATGGCGCTGTGGGCTCGTTAGGCCGAAAAGGGCCTGTTTCCCGTGCTGTGTTGTTCTTTGTTCTACCTGGGGGTCCACCTCTGCCCAGCCGAGGAATCCAGGCCGGAGAACTGGTGGGAGCTGGAGGCCAAAGTCTCCGCCCGCCTGAGTCATTGGACGGGACTGCTCTGAGTGCTGTCCTATAGAGCGCGAGTTCTTGTCATGAACCAGTTGACTGCCTCCATGCTGTGGTATTGGCTGGTCACTTTGACCCTGCCCCTGGCTTTGTCACCAATATGCTGAAAACCCTCGTGCAGTTCTTCTGGGAAACTGACTGCACCGGGTCTCTGCCGAGGTTCTGCATCTCCCACTTGAGAATGGCGGTAACCTCTGGCGTCTTCTCATTCAGGTAGCAACCTTCTGCCTCCAAACCCTGCAGTGATACCTTCGGCCTTCCTCCGTGTCAGCATCCTGTGCTGGGCCCTGTGTCGTGGGTGCGTGGGTTCCTGGGTCTGGGCATTGTGGGTGTGTGTGTGTGTGCCCAGAATGGGGTCAAGAAAAAAAATCAAAAAGACATGCTGCTGCAGTCCTCCAAGCGGGAGTCCCCAGGGCCAGGTGAGAGTGGAGCCCCTGTGATCCTGTTCCACCAGGTGCATTTCAGCACCCCAGAGGAGTTCCCTTTTAGTCTCCTGGGGGACTGCGGCAGCACCCCATTGTTTGGGTCCTTGAGTGATGGTGGTGAGGAAGGTCTCCCCTCTCTATCCCTACCTGTGATGCTGGGCGCCCCCATCCTTGGGCCGAGGATTCTTCGGACTTATGGGTTGCCCAGGAGTCTGGGACAGAGCCGCTGCTGCTCTCAGACCCAGAAACCAGGGAAAAAGAGCCCGGGGAGAATACCTCCTCTGCTGATCCTGGGGCTGGGCTCTGGGGGGAATTAGGACTAGTTGGTGGCTCTGTGTCACCCGCCACATGGCCTACAGCATGACGCCCAGAGTCACAGGGCAACTGCCATAGAGTCATAGAGGTTTACAGCACAGAAACATCTTGTCCGTGCTGACCTTTTTAAAAAAAAAACCCTAAGCTAATCCCAACTGCCCGCATTGGCCCATATCCCTCTATATCGATCGTACCCATGTAACAATCTGAATGCTTTTAAAAAGACAAAATTGTACCTGCCTCTACTACCACCTCGGGCAGCTTGCTTCAGACACTCACCACCCTTTGTGTGAAAAAACTGCCCCTCTGGACACTTTTGTATCTCTCCCCTCTCACCTTAAACCTATGCCCTCTAGTTTTAGACTTCCCTATCTTTGGGAAAAGATATTAACTATTTACCTTGTCTAAGCCCCTCATTATTTTATTCCAAGTATTCCATGTGTGACCGTACCCATGTCTTGTACAACTTCAATGAGACGTCCCAACTCCTGCATTCAACGTTCTGACCAATGAAACCAAGCATGCCGAATGCCTTCTTCACCACTCTGTCCCCCTGTGACTCCACTTTGAAGGAGCTATGAACATGTATTCCTAGATCACTTTGTTCTGTAACTTTCCCCAATGCCCTACCATTAACTGAGTAAGTCCTTCCCTGGTTCAATCTAGCAACATGCATCACCTTGCATTTGTCTAAATTAAACTCCATCTGCCATCTGTTGGTCCACTGGACCAAATGATCAAGATCCCGTTGCAATTGGAGATAACTTTCTTAAGGTAAATGAGCCCAGGTGATAGCGTCCAGGGCTTCGTGCCTTTCTGAATGCAAAGCCAATTTTGCCAGCAAAACAGCCAGTACAGTCAGGGGAGGTCAGAAGCCAAGCATGTTTCTCGTCCAATCTTACCACTTTGCCTTTCTGAAAATTTGGCCAATTGAGCTTGTAAGATCATGCTTGCTGTTTTTTAGATGAGGGGCGCGATCTTACCAGCTGTTCACACAACGCTGCTGCTATAAGCGAGAACCAAGAATTTGGTACTCAGACTGCTGTTCGCTGTTCACTGCAGTGGAACCAGAAGATCCCACTGGCATGAATGGCCAGAAGATTCTATCCAAGATTTTTTAAATGATCTTAATAACAATATACAAAGAAGTGTAGAAAGCTTTTTTAGTTTCCTTCCTTAACCACACTACCAAAAGATTATCCAGGCATTCATTTTCCCTTATGTAAATTGACTGCTACAATTGACTTAATCAAGAGTGAAGACTGTCTCATCAGAACATGATATCACTCTACATAAATGCTAATTTTCTTATCAAATTGTTATTTATTTATACCATAGATATAATAAAATATTGTACGGACTTGAAGAAAGATCAAGTGTGTACCTTTCGTTCTCTACAGGGCACTTGGATCTCCAGTCGCTAAGATGACTGTCATACTCCACTGATAATATCCTTAAACTGGGACAGTCTGCAGCCAACCAAGTCTGAATGCAAATCAGCAATACAGAAATATTAAAGCAAAAGAGAAGGACTATCACAGAAAATATTTAAAATGACGTCTAAATTCACAATCACTACAAATGGCCTTATCCTGTACGTAGTTAGAAGAATGTTTAATAAAAGTTAACATTTATCAGCAGTTTTGCCTGCCATTAAGCCTACAAGGGCAATAAAGCAAATATCTAAAATGAAGATAACAGAAATTCTAGAACATGATCCGATGAAATCTGCTGACTGCTGCTCAACAGCACTTCTTGCTCCACTTCGAAGTAAATTTGGCTCGAGCTAATATGTTTGCAATAGAGAATGATGCTTCATGTCTTAAATTACAATAACTTCTTAAAGGAGGAGAGGTAGAGTGATTAAGGATATAGGTATTTCAAGGTTTGGCTGTTAATGATGGAGCAAGGGAAATGGGGAATGCTCAAAAGAAATGTACCAATACAAAGAATAAAGAACGAAGAAAATTACAGCACGGCAATAGGCCCTTCGGTCCTTCAAGCCTGCACTGACCATGCTGCCCAACTTAACTAAAACCCCCTACGCTTCCTATTCATGTACTTGTCAAGACGCCCTTTAAAAGTCACTACCGTATCCGCTTCCACTACCTCCTCCTGCAACGGGTTCCAGGCACCACCACTCTCAGTGTAAAAATCTGCCTCATACATCTCTTTTAAAACTTGCCTCTCGCACCTTAAACCTATGCCCCCTACTAGCTGAGATCTTGGAGAATTGTAAAGCTACAGGAGTTATGGAAATAGGGAGGGAAAGGTATAAAAGGATTTGAAAATAAGAATGAGAGTTTTAAAATTGCTGTATTGCCAGAGTAAGAGCCAATGTAACTCAGTGAGCACAGGGGTTATGGTGAACGGGAATGAAGATAACAGCAGCTGAGTTTCGGATGGAAGTCCAGCAAGTTACAGATCTGGAGCTATAACTTAACATTAGTGATAGGAAAGATAATGGAATCTTTACTCAAAGATATAACAGAAAAACATCAAGAAACTGAAAGTATACCCCAGAAGTTTACAAAAACAAAATACTGCAATGCTGGAAATTTGAAAACAGATATTCTGGAGATATTCGCAAAATACTGCAGATTCTGGTATCTGAAACAAAAACAGAAAAATGCTGGAAAATCTCAGCAGGTCTGACAGCATCTGTGGAGAAATATTGGAGCCTATGAGCCCGATTTTACCATTACATTGTGCCCATTTTTGGGTGCGAAAATGTGGCAAGGTCTGGCGTGAGGCCATTAACGTGATCCACACCCAGGCAAATGCCCACTTTACCAAGGCCCGGGAATGGCCGAGATCCAATTTGTGCCCAAAACGGGTGCAATGGCAATTTAAATGTATTTGCATGCATTTAAACTGAAATAGTGAACTGCCTACCCAACTTTATTAGCATTTCCCCCTTTACCATCACGTTTGTGCCGAATCTATGCTGGCAAAAGGTCTGTTTTGGGTGCTCCAACTGCTGAAGAGGTAAGTTCAGCACTTCCAATGGCTCTCTGACTCAGATCGGTGGTGGGGGGATGAGGAGGTGGGCCCAATCATTCTTTGGTGGGGAGGGGGGGTGGGCGGTGGAGGAGGCAGGTCAGATGTATCTCTGGTGGATGGGGGCAGGGAGGACAGATCGCTTCCTGGTTTGGGCGGGGGGGGGTGTCAGAGGGAGGCCAGATTGTTATCTGATGTGGGGGGAGGGGCAGAGGCAGGTAGATCATTCTCTGGTGAGGGGAAGGGCGGGAGAAGGGAAGCCCGATCATTTTCTGGTTGGAGGGGGTGGGTCAGATGTATCACTGGTGGATGGGTGTGGGAGGGGGAGGCCAGATGGATCTGGGTGGTGGTGGTTGGGCAGGGGGGGGGGTGCAGGAGAAGTCCACTACCATTCTGCAGGCAATCAGTGGGAGGGAAAGGGGGCAGAAGGTTGCGGTTGATCTGTGTAGTGGGGGGGATGGGTGGATAAGGGGGTAAGTTATGTTGTAGGGGTGGGGGTGATGTTTGTGGGGGCCATCACTCCTGGACCATTTTATTTGCTTTTTGCAGCCCAGAAGCGATGTGACAGTGGTGCAATTTTCAATTATTTTCTAATTGCTCCAATTGTTTCAAGCATGACAAGCCCCACCCACAGTGCAATTCAGACTTGTGATTTTTTTCCCAGGCTAAGTGCGTATAAGGGCAAGATCTGAATTGCGCCCAGATTCAGCGCTTCAAATGAAAATGGTAAAATCTGGCTCTATGTTTCGAGTCTGGGTGACTCTTCATCACAGTTGAGAGCAAAGAGTATCAGACAAGAATTATATTGTGAGGCTTGGGATTTTGGGGGCAGGGGCTATAATTGGACAAAGGAAATGTAAATAGTGATGATAAGAGCTATGAAAAGTGCTAAAGGCATCCATTAAGTGATTAGAATGTGTGAATGGCAGAACAGAGGTATAGATCGTTAAGAAACTACAGGGGGAGACTAAAGAGTGAATTTGGTGAAGTGAAAGAATAGAAGCATAAAAAGTTACAAAAATGGATGAATGAGATTCATTTCTTCCTTTATCTCATTCATCAATTTTTATAACTTTTTATTCTTCTGTTTTCCACTTCATCAAATTTGCTCTCCAGCTTGTCTCCAACAACCTCCCCTACCCCACCCCTGACCCTCCTTCGGGCAACTGCTACATTCCTAAGGTGGTCCCTTAACAATATGTACCTCTGTTCTGCCATTCAACATTCCGATCATTTAATAAACAGGGTGATCTGTGGTCGATTAGATGCTGCATGACACATCTCTGCTGGTACTGCCTCCACTGAGGTTAGGGGTTCTGGAGTGGGTCTGCAGGTAGGCATTCGCTTGGAAGTTTTCATATGAGAGTTACCAGATTTAGGATAGAAAATAAAAAATCCATCACTGAATAGTTTAATTAATGTCTCAATGGCATAATTCTAAGAAAGTGTGATAGTAGAAAAGAACCTGAATTCACTTGAATTCCGATCGTGGACAAATAACAATTTTATTTGAGCTTCCTGTCCTTTCTGTTCAAAAATAATGTAACTGTACATATATGAGAATGTCAAAACACTTTGATAAACCTCTTCATATTGCAAGAATGCCTCTAAGACACAAGCCTTTTAATATGGATTTACTCTAATTCATTGCCATCAATCCAAAGTGGAGTTATTTTCACCCAGATCACAGTATAGTTTGCTTTACAGAATAATATAACAATTGAACACTGTTCATTTCATGAGTGAATGAGGCTCAATGATAAAGAGATCTTTCACCAATGAAATGTTTGAGTTGATCTTGGAAAGGAATAGTTCACTTTGTTTTACTTTTCATCGGTAGTGGATGCATAGATTTTTTAATACTTCAACTACACAGTACCAGCTCCTTTTGGCACTCTTAGGTCCTTGGAAAATTTCATGATGAATAAATAATAAGTGAATATAATACTGATTTTGAAAATAATAAAATAAGGGAAGTCGTGTCTGACAAATTTACTGGAGTTCTATGAGGATGTGTCTAGGGCGGTGGATAAAGGAGAGCTGGTGGATGTGGTCTTTCTTGATTTTCAGAAGGCGTTTGACAAGGTACCTCACAAGAGGTTATTGCAGAAGGTCAGGGAACATGGAGTTGGGGGTAGGGTGTTAGCGTGGATAGAGGATTGGTTGTCAAATAGGAGGCAGAGAGTGGGGGTCAATGGGTGCTATTCGGATTGGCGGTTGGTGACTAGTGGAGTGCCCCAGGGGTTGGTGCTGGGGCCTCAGCTATTTACCATTTATATAGATGATCTGGAGGAGGGAACCGAGTGTATGGTGTCGAAATTTGCTGATGGCACCAAGATTGGTGGAACGGCAAATTGTGCGGAGGGTGTGGAGAGTCTACAGAAGGATCTAGATAGGCTGGGCGAATGGGCCAGGAACTGGCAAATGGAATTTAATGTTGGCAAGTGCGAGGTGGTCCACTTTGGTAGGAATAATGGTAGGAAGGATTATTACTTACGTGGCGAAAAACTGCAGCAGGCGACGGTGCAGAGGGACCTCGGGGTCCTTGTGCATGAGTCGCAAAAACCCAGCTTGCAGGTGGTCAGGAAGGCGAATGGGATGCTGGCCTTCATAGCGAGGGGGATTGAATATAAAAGTAGGGAGGTCTTGCTGCGGCTGGAGTACTGTGTGCAGTTTTGGGCGCCGTACTTACGCAAGGATATTTTGGCCTTGGAGGGAGTGCAGAGGAGGTTTACTAGGCTGATGCCGGAGTTGAGGGGGTTGAGCTATGAGGAGAGGCTGAATAAACTAGGCTTGTACTCGTTAGAGTTTAGAAGAATGAGGGGAGATCTCATTGAGACATATAAGATGATGAATGGGATGGATAGGATAGAGGTGGAGAGACTCTTCCCGCTCAGAAAGGACAGTAGGACTAGGGGGCACAGCCTCAAGATAAAGGGGGGGGCGGTTTAGAACGGAGTTGAGGAAGAACTTCTTCACTCAAAGGGTGATGAATCTCTGGAATTCTCTGCCCATTGAAGTGGTGGAGGCTACCTCGCTAAATATTTTTAAGACGCGGGTTGATGGGTTTTTGATAAGAGAGGGGATTAAGGGTTATGGGGAGAGGACGGGAATGTGGAACTGAGCCACGACAGATCAGCCATGATCTTATTGAATGGCGGGGCAGGCTCGAAGGGCTAGATGGCCTAGTCCTGCTCCTATTTCTTATGTTCTTATTATGTTCTTATAATTTGTCCAATTGCTTGAAAGTCTGGAGGAAGCAGACTTAACAATAACTTTCAAAACGAAATGCAATAGTTGATGGGGGAAAAATTACAAGGCTATGAGGAAAGGGTTGAGAAGTAGGATTATTACGAAGAACCAGCATAAAAGCGATCAGCTGAATAACTTCCTCTATACTGTACAATTCTGTGATAATCACAAATAAGTTTCTACATTTACAGTTGGGTTAAGTATAATAAAAAGCTGATCACAATAAGAAGGATCACAATCAAAATAGTTCAGGCAGATTTTATCAATACCTTTGGCCAACATTCTGTATAATTGGTATCTTTATCTTCCATATCACTGAGGTCCTTCTGCCGCCATGTTTTAAAAGCTGCTCCCAACAGACCGTGGATAAAAAGAACATCCGCTTTTATTGGCTGACTGTACACAAAAAATAGATCAGGGTCTGTACTCTTCTGTAACATGCAGAAAGGCTGCAGAACATTTGGCAGTTATGAAAAAAAGCTGAGACTGATTGAACAAAATAATCTCAAATTTTTACTGTGAGGTTTGTCAGAATTGGAAAAGTTATTAGAAACCCAGCAACAATGCAGACTCTGCAAGTATATTTAACGAAAGTAAATTTGAAGCTCAGGAAAATAAATAATTTCAAAATTTGAAGCAGGGAAAAAGAGTAAAACCTTTTTATTTTATATGTACCTCAAAATGCATGTCCAGAATACCTATTTAGTATTTTGCATTGGTGTTTAATAGGGACCAAGTCTCACGAGGAGAGAGATGGTGGGGCTGAAAAATTGATGGGTGGAAAGTATTGGAAAGATTGATTACGCTTAGATTGGATAAGTAATTAGGCTGGAGTGAAGCTTCTAGGCCTTTTGGCTAAAATCAAGTGTAGTATCGACATGCTGCACTTGGTTGAAGTCATTAGGTTACATTTCAGCTTCATTTGAAGCAATTTTTTAAAGCGGCATCTCAGCCTTTTGGCTAAGATGCAAATTAGATCAAGCCTTGGAGGAGGAGCTACACCTACTCCAATCAGCTTGGATCATGTAGATCAAGCCCAAGACAGGTGGTGAGAGCCCTGTCTCGTCAGCTTGGATCGGGAATGTCCCAACTTGTTGGGACTCTGAATTGGCTTTAATTTGACTTGATTGGATTGGAATAAAGTAAAAAAAAAATTAAGTCCGGATGGCTTGCGTTCAAGGGTAAGGGTAAGGACTGAGAATTGTGGAGGGGATTTCCATAGCCTTCCAATCACCCCAAGAAAGCGAGGAGTCACAAAATGATCCAAGGACAGTTAAGTTGTTATGTTGTGTTATGTTGGGAATTTGATGCAGAGACAGAAGTGATACATCAAGGTATCACAGAATCATAGAATCCCTACAGTGCAGAAAGTGGCCATTTGGCCTATCGACCACCGACCACAATCCCACCCAGGACCTATTCCCATAACACCATGCATTTACCCTACCTAGTCTCCCTGACACTACGGGGAAATTTAGCATGGCCAATCCACCTAATCCGCACATCTTTGGACTGTGGAAGGAAGCCGGAGGAAACCCACACCATCACATTATAATACCAAAAAAGAAAAAAATTTACAGATCCTGTGCACTAAGATTTGGTCTGTGCTTGAAGGGACTGTGTGTTAGAATACTGGACTAAATAGACTAACTTACAAAGCTAATAAGTTACACAACTGAAGGTAAAATGGCAGGAATAATGTTCTTACAAGGTCAGTTTATTAAATAACTTTTCTGTTGTTTGTGTGTTAATTATTTCCAAAGAACAAAGAGCATTTCAACGTCCATTTACCTGCTCCTATGCTGAGGATGAAGAATATATACACCGTCCTCATACTTCTCCTTCACAGTGTCCCTATCAAGATTAGCCAAGGCTCTTGCTGCATGTGAAGCCTGAATAACATGTGGTGATTTCATTGCTTCCGCTAGCATACCGATCCATCCTATAATTAAATAATCTTGTACCTTAGATTACATATTTCATAAACTGTCACCTTTTCAGTACGAATGACGTATTCAACAACATTAATGCCTTCACAATATTTTGAAGTCAGTGGATAAACAATAACTTGAATATGCTGATAACACTTAGTGGAAATTGATTATGAACAGCTATAATAAAAGAAAGGATATAGCCTTCTCACAATTACATAAGCTGTATAAAGTGTTAGACTAATCTTCATTCTTTCATAATAATCAGGAAATATGACATATAATGCTTTCACTTCACCTGATTGAGCTATGGCTAAGTGAAGGTGTTCATGTAAAGCCAAATTTCCAATTGTCCGAATGATATTTCTTTGAATTTTCTGAGAATCATGACGCAGCTGGTATATTTTCTGAAGCAATTGCAGACCTCCATTCATTACAATCTTGTCA
Organism: Carcharhinus amblyrhynchos; assembly: GCF_965287045.1. Taxonomy (NCBI): domain Eukaryota; kingdom Metazoa; phylum Chordata; class Chondrichthyes; order Carcharhiniformes; family Carcharhinidae; genus Carcharhinus; species Carcharhinus amblyrhynchos. The sequence goes on along the minus strand of NC_137335.1, from coordinate 30,159,861 downwards.
CAGTGGCTTGGAACCTAGTATTAATGCCAGTTAAAGAGAAAGTTATTTTAGGTTAAAGAAATTTGTACAAATATTGTAGAGATAGCATCACAATGCAAAATGACAAATACTACTGAAAAAAGATACCACTTTTCAAAAACAAATTAATTACACTTGCATTGATATAGTAGTAAAAAACTTATCTATTTCATAATGGAAACAATGGGGATCCTTTATAAGGATTCCTGTAATACAATCTCATGTGTTCTTTCTTGGTTCCAGCTGACAGTGGGTCCCAACAAAAACACCAAAAATAAAACATTCTGATTACATCTTCTGCCATGCTCTTTCAGCATTCTAACACTGAAATCGCAACATTTCCTCATGAAAACTACTGTTGCTGATATAAAATCAGAAACAGCCACTAGCATAGAATTAGAAGAGATTATTTTAAAGCAGCAGCTATGCAAAAGAGATGTCACACAAATATCACAGCGATACAGGAACAAAGCAATGGCAGTTACAGTTCTGTTGGTAAAATGGCAAAGAACACAAAGAAAATGTATTTGTGGATAACCCAAAAGGGCAAAATTTGGTCAGAATCAACTTTTCAACATTTTGGGGTGGGGTGGAAAATTATCAGCGGAAAATTATCTTTTATAAGAATTAATTGATATTTGAGTATATGAAGCTTATGAAATGGGGCTAAAATTTGTTTTGATTATTACATTTTTGAGTTGACAAGGCACAATTCATAAACAGATCAGGTAGCATTAAAAACCACTCTCTTCGTTAAAGTAAGCAACAAACAAAGAAAAAAGATACGAATCAGAGCATGCCAAAATAAAGATGCAATAGTCTTTTTGATTCAAGGTTCTATATTTAAATTTAAAGCTCATCCCTTTAAACTTACCTTCTATGACAAATTGAATTGTATTCCTCACTGGGCAGCATGGTGGCACAGTGGTTAGCACTGCTGCCTCACAGCACCAGGGACCTGGGATTAATTCTGGCCTTGGGTGACTGTGTGGAGTTTGTATATTCTCCCCATATCTGCGTGGGTTTCCTCCAGGTGCTCAGGTTTCTCCCATACTCCAAAGATGTGCGGGTTAGGTTGATAGGCCATGCCAAATTGCCCCTTAGTGTCCCAGGATGTGTAGGTTAGGGGGATTAGCAGGGTAAATACATGGGGTTATGGGGTATGGCCTGGGCGGGATTGTTGGTGGGGTGGACTCGATGGGCCGAATGGCCTCCTTCAGCACTGCATGGATTCTATTTTAAAATTTAAATAGTGTAATTGAATAGAGGTGGCAGCGTAGTGGCATTGTCATTGGATTAGTAATCCCAGGGACGTGACTTTCAATACCACCGCAGCAGATGGTGGAATTCGAATTCAATCAATAAAAATTGGGAACTAAAAGGCTCATGATGACTATGAAACCATTGTCATAAAAACCCATCTGGATCACTTTAGGGGAGGAAATCTGTTGGTCTGGCATGGACTGACTAACATGTGACTCCAGGTTGACTCTTAAACGCACTCTGAAATTGCCTAGCAATCCATTCAGTTTTATCAAACCACTAAAAAGCCCAAAACAAATTAAATGACCCTGTATCGACTTTGGTACCGGAAGTAACAACAGCAAACTCAGACCTGTTAACCTTGCAAAGTCCTCCAAACTAACATCATGGGAAGGTGTGCCAAAATTCCATTTCACAGCAACAGCTAGACACAATCATGTTCATGGATTTTTGCCTTACAGATGATGTCCTAGCTATCACTATCAACAATCCCAAGCTATGCCCTGTGAGTGGATGATCCATCTTGCCCTCCACTGAAGGTCCCCTGCATCATGGATGTCAGGTTTCAGCCAATCTAATTCACTTCACGTAATATCAAGAAACAGCTGAAGGCACCGCAAAGACTATGGGCCCCGACAGTATTTTGACAGTTGTACTTAAGCTCAAGAACTTGTTACACCCCGAAAGAAGCTGTTCTCCTGAAGGCTGGGTAGTTTGCTGCAGACAATGGTCTGTTTGAGGTTGTGCGGTTGTTTGAAGGCAAGAAAAACAGGATATGGCACTCAATAGTTTTGACGCACCACAGCAAAAAACCACACCAATCTCCTCAGAAGTCAAACATGGGACACAGCAGACAGAGCACCTTTCGTCGTGCAGTACTTCCCTGGAGCGGAGAAGCTACGACATCTTCTCCGGAGCCTTCAGCATGTCATTGACGAAGATGAACATCTTGCCAAGGCCACCCCCACTTCTTGCCTTCAAACAATCGCGCAACCTCAAACAGACCATTGTCCGTAGCAAACTACCCAGCCTTCAGGAGAACAGTGACCACAACATCACACAACCCTGCCACAGCAACCTCTGCAAGATGTGCTAGATCATCAACACGGATGCCATCATCTCACGTGAGAACACCATCCACCAGGTACACGGTACATAACTCTTGCAACTCGGCCAACGTTGTCTACCTGATACGCTGCAGGAAAGGATGTCCCAAGGCATGGTACACTGGGGAGACCACGCAGACATTATGACAATGGATGAATGAACACTGCCTGACAATCACCAGGCAAGAGTGTTCTCTTCCTGTTGGGGAACACTTCAGCGGTTACGGGCATTTGGCCTCTGATCTTCGGGTAAACGTTCTCCAAGGCGGCCTTCATGGCACACGACAACGCAGAGTCGCTGAGCAGAGATTGATAGCTACGTTCCGCACACGAGGGCGACCTCAACCAGATGTTAGGTTCATATTACACTAGCTGTAACGCCCACGACTTGCCTGCGCTTGCAAAATCTCACTAACTGTCTGGAAACAATACACATCTTTTTAACCTGTGCTTAATGCTCTCTCCCCTCACACTGTCTGTACCTTTAAGACTTGATTAGCTGTAAAGGCTCGCATTCCAATCATTATTTATGTAATTTCAGTTTTAGTTAAGTCGGGCAGCATGGACTTTAGTTAAGTTGGTGCAGGCTTGGAGGGCCAAAGGGCCTGTTCCTGCGCTGTAGCTTTCTTTGTTCTTTGTTGTCTGATTTCAAGAATAAATTAGATCCATTCCCTGGGACTAAAAGGATCAAAGGATATGGGGGGGGGGGGGAAAACCAGGATATTGAATTTGATGATCAGCTATGTTCAAGTAGGCCGAGTAGCCTACTCTTGCTTCTAATTTCCATGTTACACCTATGACGGTGTGGCCAAATTCCCCTCCAACTCCATTTTCAAGTTTGCTGATGACACCACCCTAGTGGGTCGGACATCAAAAAATGAAGAGACAGAATACAGGAAACAGAGAGGGAATCTGGTGAATTGGTACAACAACAATAAGCTCTCCCTCCATGTCAGTAAACAAAGGAGATAGTCATCAACTTCAGGAAGTGCAGTAGAGAGGATTTGCCCCTGCCTACATCAGCAGGGATGAAATGTAAATGGTCAAGAGCTTCTAGTTTCTAGGTGTCCAGATCATCAACAACCTGTCGTGGTCTCTCCATGCCGATGCTATAGTTCAGAAAGCCAAGCAACGCCTCTAATTTCTCAGGAGGATATGGAAATTTAGCATGTCCGCGATGACTCTCACCAACTTTTACGGACGCACCATAGAAAGTGTCCTTTCCGGATGTATCACAACTTCGTATGGCTCCTGCTCTGACCAAGACTGCAAGAAACTACAAATGTGAATGTAGCCCAGACCATCATGCAAACCAGCCTGTCATTCATTGACTCTGTCTACACTTCCTGCTGCCTAGAAAAACAGCCAGCAGAATCATGGACCCCATGCATACCAGACATACTCTCGTCCACCATCCTCCATCAACAAAAAGATACAAAAGTTTTTGGGCAACGATGTGCCTCTCCTTCATAACTGATCTGGATCCTGTCCACTGTTGTGACAGGAACAAGTGATCATATACCAACTGACTGAAGAACAGCTTTTTCTCTGCTGCCATCAGACTTTTGAATGGACCTATCTTATATTAAGTTGATCTTTCTATACGTCCTAGCTATGACTGTAATACTACATGCTGCATCCTCTCTTGTCCTTCTTCTCTAAGTATTCTATGAAAGGTATGCTTTGTCTGTATAGCATGCAAGAAACAATACATTTTATTGTATACCAATATGTGACAATAATAAGTCAAATCAAACCAAAAGGACAGTGAGGGAGGGAGCATTGAATTTTGATCTGAAGTAACTAAAGTAAAGCTGTAGCATCACCATTTTGAAATCCCAGAGCAATGGTGTCCAACAAAAAATAAAAAATATTTGGAATTAAGAGTCTATTAATGACCATGAAACCATCGTCAATTGTTGGAAAAACCCATCTGGTTCTTTCAGGTAAGGAGATCTGCCATCCTCACCTGGTCTGACCTACATGTGACTCCAGAGTCACAGCAATGTGGTTGACTCTCAACTGCCCTCGGGCAACTTGGGATGGGCAATAAATGCTGGCCAGCCATGTCCCATAAATGAATAAAGAAAAAACATCACTTCTGTCCGTCAGGGGTATCAGGCAGTGTGGGAGGGATATCATTTTGGGCTATAGGGATGTACTATCACTTGTTGGTGTCACCACAGTGGACAGGATCCAGATCAGTTATGAAGGAGAGGCACATCATTGGCCGAGGAACAACTGAAAGCCAATCTTTTCCTTTAGCATTGTTAAAGGGATAGACAGAAATCACTAGCTTCACATCAAAGTTGCAACATCGAAGAGTATAAGGTAGGAATGCAGCCTTGATGAATGCAGGCAATAGTGAAGGGGGAACAGCTGCAATATTTCTGCTATTCCATCAATGAAGTGAAGTCATGGGTTCACAATAAATGTCATTCATCACTTCCATTCATTGATCATGAATAACTGAAAGGTCATTAACATGCCATAGCGTCTTAGAAATACACAGCATGGAACTAGGCCCTTTGACCAACTTGTCATGCCAACCAGGTTTCCTAAATGGAACTACTCCCATTTGCCTGTGCTTGGCCCATATCCCTCTAAACTTTTCCTATCGATGTACCTGTCCAAATGTCTTTTAAATATTATAATTGTACCTGCCGCTACTACCTTCTCTGGCAGCTCAATTCATATATGCACCACCCTCTGTGTAACAAGTTGCTCCCTCAGGTCCCTTTTAAATCTTTCCCCTCTCACCTTAAACCTATGCCCTCTAGGTTTAGACTCCCCTACCCTGAGGCAAAAACCTTAGCTACTCACCTTATCCATGGCCCTCATGATTTCATAAACCTCTATATTGTCACCGCTCAGCCTCCTACGCTCCAGGAAAAAAAGTCCCAACCTATCCATCCTTTCCTTATAATTCAAACCTTCCAGACTCGATAACCTCCTTGTAAATCTTTTTTGCACCCTTTCCAGTTTAATAACACCCTTCTTATAGCAGGGCAACTGGAATTCTCTGCTGAACTTCAAACGTGGCCTTAATGTCTTGTCCAGTTGTAACATATTCCTGTACTCAATGCTTTGACTGATGAAGGCAAGTGTGCCTAAAACACCTTCTTCACCACCTGTCAACTTGTGACGCCACTTTTAAGGAACTATGTACCTGCACCAAAAGAACTCTGTTTGACAAGACTGCATCTCCACATCACAACAAGACTCCTCAGAGCCCCATCATTAAGTGTGCAAGTCCTGCTCTGATCTGTCTTACCAAAATGCAACACCTCACATTTACCTGAATTAAATTCCACCTGCCACTCCTTGACCCACTGGCCCAGTTAATCAATATCCCATTGTAGTCTTAGATAACCTTCTTCACTGTCCACAGCATCAGCAATTTTGATGTCATCTGCAAACTTACTAGCCATGCCTCCTTTATTCCCATCCGGACTGTTTCTATAAACGACAAACAACAGTGGACCCAACAGCAATCCCTGCAGTACACCACTGGTCACAGGCCTCCAGTCTGAAAAACAATCCTCTACTAACACAAGCCAATTTTGAATCCAATTGGTTAGTTCTCCTTGGGTCCCAAATGATTTAATCTTACTGACCAGTCTACCATGCAGTACCTTGTCAATGATCTTGCTAAAGTCTATGTAGGCAACGTTTACCACACTGCCTTCATCTATTATTTTGGTCTCCCCTTCAAAAAAACTCAAATTTGTAAAACACAACTTTCTACACACAAAGCCATGCTAACTATCCCTAATCAGAGTCCCCTCCAACAACTTACCCACTGCTGACTTTGGGCTCACCAGTCTGTAATTCATAGAATCATAGAAACCCTATAGTCCAGGAGGAGGTCATTCAGCCCATCGACTCTGACCTATAACACTCCCACCTAGGCCCTACCCCATCACCGCTCCCCCCCCCCCCCGCCAAAACCCCGTATATTTACCCCACTAATCCCTCTAACCAACGCATCCCGGGACACTAAGGGGCAATTTAGCATGGCCAATCAACCTAACCTGCACATCTTTGGGGTTGGAAGAAACCCACGTAGACAAGGAAAGAATGTACAAATGCCTGTTGATGATACAAATATCTTTGCTAGGGCCCCATCATTTCTTCCGTCGCTTCCCACTCATTGTTCTCTGGAGCAGTGTACTGGTGACTGGTTTTAAGTCGGTCCACCTCGTGTCCAATGAGGGGCATACACGCGATGGGCCGTACTGGGGCTGCTCTTGGTTGTTCGAGATTGGCTAGTGCTTCAAGTCGTTAGTGGGTGCCTAAACTGGACAAGATACTGGGCAAGACGATAGCTCGGTGACTATCGCTGATTGCTGTGCAGACACATGGATTTGGGCCGGTGTCTGTGGGAGTTTGCGCATTCTCCCCGTGCTTGTGTGGGTTTTCTCCGGGTGCTCCGGTTTCCTCCCACACCCCAAAGATGTGCTGTTAGGCTGATTGGCAGGAATAAATTGTCCCTAAATCAGTTTCCCTCAATCTGGATGGCCATAAAACATTAGATAGGGGTCATGGGTAGAGAGGTGAACTGGTGGTGTTGAGATGGCGGCGTGGGCTCGTTGGACCGAAGGGCCTGTTTCCCAGGCTGATTTTGTTCTTTGTTTTTGTATATTCTGGGATACACTTGATCAAGTCCTGGGGATTTATCAACTTTTACGTATTTTAAGATCTTCAGCACCTCTTCTTATGTTAAGTGGATGCTTTTCAAGACAAGACTATTTACTTCCCTGAGTTCCCTAGCTTTCATGTCTTTGCTGTAAATATGGATGAGAAATCTTCTTTTGGGGTCTCACTTATTTCCTGCTTCTCTACACATAGCTAACCTCACTGATCTTTTAAGGGCTCCCATTCTCTCCCTAATTACTCTTTTATTATACTTGTAGAATCTCTTTGGATTCTGCTTTACTTAGCTGCCAAAGCTATTTTATGTACTGAAACATCGAAGGTAGGAGCTGGAGGAGGCCATTTGGCCTTTCAAGCCTGCTCAGCCATTCTTACGATCATGGCAGATCGTCCAACTCAATAGCCTAATCCTGCTTTTTCCCCAATAACTTTTGATCCCATTCACCCGTATTGAATACATTCAGTGTTTTGGCATCAACTACTTCTGTGGTAATGAATTCCATAGGCTCACCACTCCTGGGTGAAGAAATGTCTCCTCACCTCCATCCTAAATGGTCTACCCTGAATCCTTAGACTGTGACCCCTGGTTCTGGACTTCCCCACCATCAGGAACATCCTCCCTGCATCTACCCTGTCTAGTTTTGTTAGAATTTTAAGTCTCTATGAGATCGCCCTTCATTTGTCTGAACTCCAGGGAAAACAATCCTAACCTAGTCAATCCCTCCTCATACATCAGTCCTGCGATCCCCAGGATCAGCCTGGTAGTCCCTCAAGAGCAAGACCATCCTTCCTCAGAAAAGGAGACCAAAACTGCACACAATACTCTAGGTGTGGCCTCACCAAAGCCTTGTATAATTGCAACACATCCCTGCTCTTGTTCTCGAAATCTCTCACAATGAAGACGGACATACCATTTGCCTTCTTTACCGCTTGCTGCACCTGCATGCTTACCTTCAGTGATTGGAACACAAGGATATTCAGGTCCTGCTGCACACTCCCCCTCCCAATTTACAGCCATTCAGGTAGTAATCTGCTTTCTTGTTTTTGTTTCCAAAGTGAATAACGTACCATTTACCAAATTGTAGTGCATCTGCCATTGATTTGCCCACTCGCCCAACCTGTCCAGATCATTCTGAAGGATCTCTGCACCCTTGTCACAGTTCGCCCTCCCACCCAACTTGGTATCACCTGCAAACTTTGAGGTGTTACATTTTGTTCCCTCATCCAAATCATTAATATATATAATGCGAATAGCTGGGTCTCAGCACCGATCCCTGTGGCACTCCATTAGTTACTGCCTGCCAATTTGAAAAGCACTCATTAATTCCTAGTCTTCGCCCCCTTTTTGCCCTCCTGATTTCCCTTTTAAGTGTACTCCCACACCCCCGTACTCATCAAGGGATTCACTTGACCTTAGTTGCCAATACCTGACATATGCTTCCTTCTCTTTAGTGACCTGAGCCTCAATGTCTCTTGTCTCCAATGTTCCCTACTCCTGCCAGCCTTGCCCTTCACATCAACAGAAACATGCTTGCCTGAACTCTCATTACCTCACTTCTGAAAGCTTGCCAGATGTTTCCTTGTCTGTGAACAGCCTCCCACAGTCAACTTTTGCACGTTCCTGACTAATATCATTAAAATTGGCTTGCCCCAATTTAGAATTTTAACTTATGGACCAGACCTATCCCAGAATTATGGTCACTGATCCCAAAGTGCTCCCCCACTAATACTGCCATCGCTCGTCCTGCCTTATTTCCCAAGAGTTTTGCACGTTCTCTAGTAGGGCTATTTACATATTGTTTCAGAAATTTTTCCTGAACACACAAATTTCTCCCCATCCAAACCCTTTAATACTTTGACAATCCCAGTTGATGTTTGGAAAATTAAAATCCCCCATGATTACAGCACCAATATTCTTGTAGCTATTTGCGATCTCCCTACGTATTTGCTCTTCAATTTCCCACTGACTACTGGGGGACCTATAGAAAAATCCTATCAAAGTGATCACCCCCTTCTTATTTCACAATTCCACCCTTATATCCTCACTGGACAATCCCTCAGGAATATCCTCTCTACATATTGTCATGATGTTCATCCTAATCAAAAATGCAACTCCGCCTCCTCTCTTGTCTCCCCTTCTATACTTCCTGTAGCATTTGCACCCCAGAACACTAAGCTGCCAGTCCTGTTCCTCCATCAGCCATGTTTTGTAAATTATGACATCCCAGTTCCATGTACCTACCCATGCCCTGAGTTCATCTCCCTTACCTGTCAGGCCTTTTGCATTGAAATAAATACAGTTTAATTCATTAGTCTTCCCTGATCCCTGCCAATGCTCCCGCCTGTAGGCACGGTGACACAGTGGTTAGCACTGCTCGGCTCTCTACACGAACTTCCCTCACGACGTTGGCATTACTGCAACTGCCTCAGTACTCAATGCTGACAAGTGCCAGTTTCCAGGTGCAATTTTACAACTCATCCGCTTCACCCTAGCCCACAATGTCTTCACCTTCAACAACCAGTTCTTCATCCAGACACATGGAACAGCCATGGGGACCAAATTCGCACCTCAATATACCAACATCTTCATGCACTGGTTTGAACAAGCCTTCTTCACCGCACAGGACCTTCAACCAATGCTATTCACTAGATACATCAAAGTCATTTTCTTCCTTTGGACTCATGGCAAACAGTCACCGAAACACTGATGACATCAACAAGTTCCATCCCACCATCAGACTCATCATGGACTACTCTCCAGAATTGGTTACATTCTTGGACACACGCATCTCTATTAAGGATGGTCACCTCAGCACCTCACTGTACCGCAAGCCCACGGATAACCTCACAATGCTCCACTTCTCCAGCTTCCACCCTAAGCTCATTAAACAAGCCATCCCCTATGGACAAGCCCTCCGCATACACAGGACCTGCTCAGATGAGGAGGATCGCAACAGAACCTCCCAGACTCTGAAAGATGCCCTCATAAGAACAGGATATGGTGCTTGACTCATTGATCGACAGTTCCGACGCGCCACAGCCAAAAACCGCACCAACCTCCTCAGAAGACAAACACGGGACATGGTGGACAGAGTACCCTTTGTCGTCCAGTACTTCTCTGAAGCAGAGAAGCTACGACATCTTCTCAGGAGTCTTCAGCAGGTCATTGATGAAGACGAACACCTTGCCAAGCCTACCCCCACACCCCCACTTCTTGCCTTCAAACAATCGCACAACCTCAAAACAGACCATTGTTCGCAGCAAATTACCCAGCCTTCAGGAGAACAATGACCACGACACCACACAACCCTACCATAGCAGCCTCTAAGATGTGCCGGATCATCGACATAGATGCCATCATCTCACACGAGAACATCATCCACCAGGTACATGGTACATACTCTTGCAACTCGGCCAATGTTGTCTACCTGATACGCTGCAGGAAAGGATGTCCCGAGACTTGGTATGTTGGGGAAACCATGCAGACGTTACAACAATGGATGAATGAACACCGCTTGATAATCACCAGGCAAGACTGTTCTCTTTCTGTTGGGGAACACTTCGGCGGTGATGGGCATTCGGCCTCTGACCTTCGGGTAAGCATTCTCCAAGGCGGCCTTCACGACACACAACAGTGCAGAGTCACTGAGCAGAAACTAATAGCCTAGTTCCACACACGTGAGAACAGGCTCAACCGGGATCTTGGGTTCATGTCACACTATCTGTAACCCCCACAACTTGCCTGCGCTTGCAAAATCTCACTAACTTTTCTGTATGGAAACAATACACACCTCTTTAACCTGTGCTTAAAGCTGTCTCCACTCACATTGTCTGTACCTTTAAGAATTGATTAGGTGTAAAGACTCACATTCCAATCATTATGCATGTAAATTGAGTCTTTGTGCCCTGTTTATGATCCAAACACTCAGCCACCTGACGAACGGACAGCCAGTTCCAAAAGCTTGGGGCATTTATTACAAATAAACTTGTTGGACTTCAAGCTGGTGTTGTGGGATTTCTTTCTGCCTCACAGTGCCAGGGACCTGGGTTTGATTCCCGGCTTGGCTCATTGTCTGTGTGCGGTTTGCATGTTCTCCTTGCGTCCGTATGAGTTTCCTCTGAGTGCTCCAGTTTCCTCCCACAACATTAAAGATGTGCTGATTAGGTGCACTGGCAGTGCTAAATTCTCCCTCAGTGTACCTGAACAGGTGGCGGAGTGTGGCAACTTGGAGATTATCACAGTAACTTCATTGCAGTGTTAATGTAAGCCTATTTGTGACTAATAAATAAACTTTAAACTTTTGTCTTGTCTATTTAACTTGCTCGCTTTAAATTCTGCATTAACCTCTACATCTCCTTTTGTCTCAATACTCTTTAGGGTCTCATATCTCGGCCAGACTAGTTTAAATCCTCCTGAGTAGCTTTAGAAAATCGCCCTGCCAGTACATTGGCCCCCTCCAGTTCAGGTGCAACCCATCCCTCTTACACAGGTCACCTCTGCCCCAGAAGAGTTCCCATGCTCCAAAAATCTGAATCCATGTCCCCTGTACCAACTCCTCAGCCGCCCATTCATCTGCCCTCTCCTCCCTATTCCTACTCTTACTAGCACATGGCACCGGGGATGATCCATAGAGTTCCATGAGTCCCTTGAGGTCCTGCTTTTTAACCTTCTGCATAACTCCTCACGTTCACTCTGCAAGACCTCAGTTTGCTTCAAAGAATGGAGCACAGAGTTATTCTAGTTTAATCATCTTATTCACACCCTATCATCTCACAGAGGGCTGCAGGTGTCTAATATTTGGAATGACATCTTGGTCACCTCAATGTGTGTATTAGCATCAGAGGATTTAAGCTGCATCAGGCACAATGCAAATAAAGCTGTCAAAGCTGTGCAGCCTGACATTTCCAATTGGTTTCTAAATCACAGCTTCCCTTTCCGCATCCTTTAATCATAGTTTTCATGGATCTTTAATTTCAGAGAGCAGGCAAAAGGACGAATGGATCCAGGTTTGATGCTGCTTTTCTCAAAGAACTCATTCAATGGAGGAGGTGAATCTGGGAGAAACCTGGAGGACACGGTCAAGGAGAGCCAAAGCATGAACAGGAGGGGGAAAAGCAGAGATCCAGATAGTGGAGATGACTTGCCTGACTGAGGGTTTATCATCAATTTGGCTTCTACTTAAAAAGAATGTGAAGCAGCGCCAGACATGCCTGCGTTTGTCACGCAATCTTGTACATTAAATGCCACATTCTTCATGACAACCTGACGCCCATAAGGCTGAAGGCTTTCCCCTGCCAGTTGCTTTTATGGCGATGGCAGGGCTCAATTTCTCTGCCTCTGGGTTTCTTTCCAGGGATCAACAGGGGATTTGTATGGCATCTCTCCATTGCTGTATAAATGAGGTCACCGGTGTCCTTTACAGGAAAGCCCATTATTATGCCAGGTTTGCTCTGGAAGAGGATAACCAGGCTCAAATATTTACTGGCTTTGCAGCTATCTCAGGCTCCTCAAGAATTCAGGATACAATAGACTGCACTCATGTGGCTATACGGGACCTATGGCTGCAGACCCTAATGTTTATTAGCCTCAAGCTCATATTCCTTCAATGTGCAACTGTACTTGTGAACTATTGAGCACTGGTATGAAATTAATCCAGGCTCAAAAGAAATTCAAATAATATAACAAATAGATAACTTCTCTTATTCTTCCATTCTATTTATTAATCATTCACACATTGCTTGATGACAGATAATTTAGATAGTGGAATGTTCAATTGTTAATTACCAAGATCATCACACATATAAATAGAAGCGTTTTAACTCGAGAAAATGAAATATTTTGGTTCAGAGCCTTAACAAAAAAAAAGTTACCTTAGAATGTTTAGCAAGGGCTTGCAGACAAAATGATTCAACCTTTTCAGATGGAACAGAACTTAGATTCTGTGCGTAAGGAAGCCCATTTCCCCCAAAACACCACAAGCCTCCCTGAAACAAAAAAAATACATAACAAGAGTCAGGTCCTCTATGCACCCGTAATGCCATAGCATTCTCTTCTAATACAATATAGCTTTTTAAAAAAATGAATCCTGTATCTTTATGCATGTTGCTCTTGAATCATGAAGCACTTTGCATCATTTAAATTAGAAAATAAAGGTGATCTATGCAAGTATCTTCTCCCATACATCTCAGGAAGCTGGGTGCCGACTTTCTCACCAAATTATCTTCCTTCCTGCTTAGCATTACCCCAGAATGGCTTTGATAGGGTCAGAAACTGAGTGGAAAATCCAAAATACAAATACTGCAGAGTGCCACGATGACCCCTTTGGGTTCCCTATGAACGATAAATGTTTCTGCAAAATGTTTGTAGCAATTATGTGTATGAGCAGGTAAAGTCAAATTATACCTGCTTATGCCACAATGATGTGGAGATGCTAGCGTTGGACTCGGGTAAACACAGTAAGACGTCTCACAACACTGGGTTAAAATTCAACAGGTTTATTTGGTAGCAAAAGCCACTAGCTTTCGGAGCGCTGCCCCTCCGTCAGGTAAGTGGGAGTTCTGTGCACAAACAGGGCATATAAAGACAACAAATTCAATTTACAAAATAATAGCTGGAATGCGAGTCTTTACAGGTAATCAAGTCTTAAAGGTACAGACAATGTGACTGGAGAGAGCATTAAGCACAGGTTAAAGAGATGTGTATTGTTTCCAGAGGACTGTGAGAGTGGAGAAAGCAGGAAAGGATGTCCTGAGGCCTGGTACATTGGGAGACCATACAGAAGCTAAGGCAATGATGAATCAACACTTTTGTCTGGTCAGGGAGAGTGAGGAAGTGATAGAGAGGAGTTACAGGCAGGTGGTCACACTGGAGCCATGGGAGGCAGACAAGTGGGTCACGATTAGGAAGGGGAAGGGGAAAGGTCAGGTACGAAAGAGTACACAGTGGCTACGCCCCTTAACAATAAGTACTCCTGTTTGAGTACTGTTGGGGGGGGACAGCCTACCTGGGGAAGCAACAGTGGTGGTGCCTCTGGCACAGAGTCCAGCACTGTGGCTCAGAAGGGTAGGGAAAGGAGGAGGAAGGCAGTAGTGATAGGGGACTCTATAGTGAGGAGGTCAGACAGGCAATTCTGCGGACGCAGTCAAGAAACTCGGATGGTAGTTTGCCTCCCTGGTGCCAGGTTCTGGGATGTTTCTGATCGTGTCCAAGATATCCTGAAGTGGGAGGGAGAACAGCCAGAGGTCACGGTACATTTTGGTACCAATGCCATAGGTAAAAAAAGGGAAGAGGTCCTGAAAGAAGAATATAGGGAGTTAGGAAGGGAGTTGAGAAGAAGGACTGCAAAGGTAGTAATCTCGGGATTACTGCCTGTGCCACGAGACAGTGAGAGTAGGAATGGAATGAGGTGGAAGATAAATGCATGGCTAAGGGATTGGAGCAGGGGGCAGGGATTCAGGTTTCTGGATCATTGTGGCCTCTTTTGGGACAGGTGTGACCTGTACAAAAAGGACAGGTGGCACTTGAATCCCAGGGGGACCAATATCCTGGCGGGGAGGTTTGCTAAGGCTACTGGGAAGAGTTTAATCTAGAAATGTTGTGGGGTGGGAATCGAATTGAAGTGACTGGGAGAGAGGAGGTTAGCTCACAAATAGAGAAAGCTTCTCGACATGTGAGTGTGAGAGGGAGGATAGGCAGGTGATAGAGAAGGGAAGCGCTCAGACCGAAGGTTTGAGATGTGTCTATTTTAACACAAGGAGTGTTGTGAACAAAGTGGATGAGCTTAAAGCGAGGATCACTACTTGAAAATGTGATCTGGTGGCCATTACAGAGACTTGGATGACTCAGAACAGGACTGGTTACTTCAAGTGCCAGGTTTCAGATGTTTCAGAAGGTAAAGGGAGGGAGGCAAAAGAGGTGGGGGAGCGGCACTGTTGATCAGAGATAGTGTCACGGCTGTAGAAAAGATGGACGCCATGGAGGGATTCTCTACAGAGTCTCTGCAGGTGGAGGTTAGGAACAGGAAGGAGTGAATAACTTTACTGGGTATTTTCTATAGGCCACCCAATAATAACAGGGATGTTGAGGAGCAGATTGGGAAGCAGATCCTGGAAAGGTGTAATAATAAGAGTTGTCGTGATGGGAGATTTTAATTTCCTAAATATTGATTAGAATCTCCCAAGGGTAAGAGGTTTAGATGGGGAGGAGTTTGTTAGGTGTGTTCAGGAGAGTTTCTTGACACAGTATGTGGATAAGCCTACAAGGAAAAGCTGTACTTGATTTGGCATTGGGAAATGTACCTGGTCAGGTGTCAGGTCTCTCAGTGGGAGAGCGTTTTGGAGTACTGATCATAATTCTGTCTCATTTACACTAGCATTGGAGAGAGTAGGGTCAGACAAGTTAGAAAAGTGTTTAACTGGAGAAAGGGGAATTATGAGGCTATCAGGCAGGAAATTAGAGGCATAAATTGGAAAGAGGCTTTCTCAGGGAGATGTACGGAAGAAATGTGGCAAATTTTCAGGGAATATTTGCTGGAATTTTGTATAGCAACATTCCAATGAGACAGGGAAGTTATGGCAGGTTACAGGAACCATGGTGTACAAAGGCTGTAATAAATCTAGTCAAGGAGAAAAGAAAAGCTTACAAAAGGTTCAGAGAGCTAGGTAATGTTAGAGATCTAGAAGAGTATACGGCTAATAGGAAGGATCTTAAGAAGGAAATTAGGAGAGCCAGATGGGGTCATGAGAAGGCCGTGGCAGGAGGGTTAAGGAAAGCCCCAAGGCATTCTACAAGTGTGTGAAGAGCAAGAGGATAAGACGTGAACGAATAGGACCTATCAAGTATGACGATGGGAAAGTTTGTATGGAACTGGAAGAAATAGCAGAGGTACTTAATGAATACTTTACTTCAGTATTCACTATGGAAAAGGATCTTGGTGGTTGTAGTGCAGACTTGCAGTGGGCAGAAAAGCTTGAGCATGTAGATATTAAGAAAGAGGATGTATTGGAGCTTTTGAAAAGCATCAAGTTAGGTAAGTCGCCGGGACTGGATGGGATGTACTTCAGGCTATTGTGGGAGGCAAGGGAGGAGATTGCTGAGTCTCTGGTGACGATCTTTGCATCATCAATGGAGTCGGGTCAGGTTCCGGAGGATTGCGGATGTTGTTCCTTTATTCAACAAAGGGAGTAGAGATAGTCTGGAAATTATAGACCAGTGAGTCTAACATAAGTGGTTGGTAAGTTGATGAAGATCCTGAGAGGCAGGATTTATTGACATTTGGAGAGGTATAATATGATCAAGAATAGTCAGCAAGGCTTTGTCAAAGGCAGATCATGCGTTACGAGCCTGATTGAATTTTTTGAAGATGTGACTAAACACATTGATGTAGGAAGAGCAGTAGACGTAGTATATGTGGACTTCAGCAATTCATTTGATAAGGTACCCCCTGCAAGGCTTATTGAGAAAGTGAGGGGGCATGGGATCCAAGGGGACATTGCTTTGTGGATCCAGAACTGGCTTGCCCACAAAAGGCAAAGAGTGGTTATAGATGGGTCATATTCTGCATGGAGGTCGGTCAGCAGTGGAGTGCCCTAGGGATCTGTTCTGGGACCCTTACTCTTTGTGATTTTTATAAATGACCTGGATGATGAAGTGGAGGGATGGGTTGGTAAGTTTGCTGATGACACAAAGGTTGGAGGTGTTGTGGATAGTGTGGAGGGATGTCAGAAGTTGCAGCGAGACATTGATAGGACACAAGACTGGGCGGAGAAGTGGCAGATGGAGTTCAGCCAAATGAATGTGAAGTGGTTCATTCTGGCAGGTCAAATAGGATGGCAGAATACAATATTAATGGTAGGACTCTTGGCAGCGTGGAAGATCAGAAAGATCTTGGGGTCTGAGTTCATAGGATGCTCAAAACAGCTGCTCAGGTTGAAACTGTGGTTAAGAAGGCGTGTGGTGTACTGGCCTTCATCAATCGAGGAATTGAGGTTAGGAGTCAAGAGATAATGTTGCAGCTATATATGACCCCGGTCAGACCCCACTTGGAGTACTGTGCTCAGTTCTGGTTGCCTCATTACAGGAAGGATGTGGAAGCCATAGAAAGGGTGCAGAGGAAATTTACAAGGATGTTGCCTGGATTGGGGAGCATCTGAATCCTTCCCCCTTGCAACATGTCTTAACCCATGCACTGATTCTCTGTATCTTCCTACTTTTATTTTCATGAGTGCATGATAGCAGCTGTATTCTAGAGATTACTACCTTGAAGATACAACTTCCTCTCTAACTCTTAAAAATATGACCATAGGATCCCAATACCTGCCCTCTTGTTGGTAACATGTATACAACAACTATTGGTTTACTCTCATCCTACTGCAGAATATTCCACAGGCTCTCAGTGATATCCTTTACTCTGGCACCAGAGAGGCAATACACCATGAGAGACTCAGAATGACCGTTACAGAAATGTCTGTTTCCCTAACAACTGAATCTTCTAACACAACATTATCTGGACTCTGTTGAAATAGAGTCATAGAGTTTTACAGCAAGAAAACAGGCCCTGCGGCCCAATTTGTCCATGCCGCCCAGTTTTTACCATTAAGCTAGTCCCAATTGCTGGTGTTTGGCCCATGTCCCTCTATACCACTCTTATCCACCTAACTGTGTAAATACTTATTAAAAGACAAAATTGTACCCGGCTGTACTACTACTTCCGGCATCTAGTTCCTGACACTCACAACTGAGTGTATGAAAAAAATCGCCCCTCTGGACCCTTTTGTATCTTTCCCCTTTCACCTTAAACCTTCTAGTTTTATTCTCCTCTACCGATGGGAAAAGATATTGACTAACTATTCTATCTATGCCCCTCATTATTTTATAGGCCTCCTTAAGATCACCCTTAAGTCTCCTATGCTCCAGGGGAAAAAGGCCTATCCTTACAACTCAAACCATCAATCCCAGTAGCATCCTAGTAAAACTTTTCTGCACTCTTTTTGGTTGTAATAATAATAACATCCTTTCTATAATAGGGTGACCAGAACTATGCACAGTATTCCAAGTTTGGCCTTACCAATGTCTTGTATAACTTCAACAAGACATCCCAACTCCTTTATTCAGTGTTCTGGCCAATGAAACCAAGCATGCCAAATGCCTTTTTCACCACTCTGTCCAACTATGATTTGATTTGATTTATTAGCATATAGTGAAAAGTATTGTTCCTTGCGCGCTACACAAAGTATACCATTCATAGAGAAGGGAACGAGAGAGTGCAGAATGTAGTGTTACAGGTATAGCTAGGGTGCAGAAAAAGATCAATTTAATGCAAGGTAGGTCCTTTCAAAAGTCTGATGGCAGCAGAGAAAAAGAAGTTCTTGAGTTGGCCGGTACATGACCTCAGACTTTTGCATCTTTTTCCCGATGGAAGATGATGGAAGAAAGAATGTCTAGGATGCGTGGGGTCCTTAATTATGCTGGCTGCTTTGCCGAGGCAGCGGGAAGTCATAGTCAATGGATGAGAGGTTGGTTTGCACGATGGATTGGACTACATTCATGACCTTTTGTAGTTTCTTGTGGTCTTGGGAGAGCAGGAGGCATACCAAGCTGTGATGCAACCAGAAAGAATGCTTTCTATGGTGCATCTGTAAAAGTTGGAGAGAGTTGACATGCCAAATTTCCTGAGTCTTCTGAGAAAGAAGAAAGTTCACCAACGCCTCTAGACTATAGTGTCAGCATGGGGGGGACCAGGACAGGTTGTTGGTGATCTGGACACCTAAAAACTCAAAACTCTTGACCCTTTCTACTTTGTCCCCATTGATGTAGATAGAGGCACGTTCTCCTTTATGCTTCCTGAAATCAATGACAATTTTCTTCATTTTGTTGACATTGAGGGAGAGATTATTGTCACTGCACCAGTTCATCAGATTCTCTATCTCACTGCTGTACTCTGTTGCACATTGTTTGAGTTCCGACCCATTGCACTGGTGTCATCAGCAAATGGGAAAATCACGTCAGTTGGAGGGAATTTGGCTACACAGCCATAGGTGTATAGATGTATAGTAGGGGACTGGGAACACATCCTTGTGAGGCATCGGCGTTGAGGATGATCATGGAGGAGGTATTGTTGCCTATCCTCACTGATTGCGGTCTGTGAGTTAGGAAATTCAGGATCCAGTCGCAAAGGGAGGAGCTGAGGCCCAGGCCCAGGCCACAGAGTTTGGAGGTGAGTTTCGTGAGAATAATGGTGTTGAAGGTTGAGCTGTAATCAATAAATTGGAATTTGACATAGATGTCTTTGTTATCTAGGTGTTCCAGAATTGAGTACAAGATCAGGCAAATGGCGTCTGCTGTGGACCTGTTGCGGCGATAGCAAACTGTAGTGGATCCAGGTAGTTTCGGGAGGCTGGAACTGATTCGTGTCATGATTAGCCTTTCAAAGGACTTCATGATGATGTCAGAGCCACTGGCCGATAGTCATTAAGGGATGCTGCTTGGTTCTTCCTAGGTAGCAGAAGGATGGTCATCTTCTTAAAGCAGATCAGGACCTCAGATTGTTGTAAAAAGAGGTTGAAGATGTCTGTGAATAACCCTGCCAGCTGATCTGCGCAGGGTCTGAGTCCTCATCTGGGTATTCCATCTGGGCCATTCGCTTTCCTTGGGCTGACCTTCCAGAAAACTACTGTGACATCTGCAGTGGTGACCCCAGATACAGGTTCATCCAGGTCTTCCAAGGTGGAGAGCATGCTCTCACTGACTTCTTGCTCAAAATGGGTGTAGGATGCATTGAGCTCATCAGGGAGGGGTGTGTTGGAGCCTGACTCCAGTTTCAAGAGTTATGAACCTGTATCACTAGATGTTTTTGTTCTATAACTCTCCCCAGTGCCCTATCATAACTGAGTAAGTCCTGCCCTGGTTCGATCTACCAAAATGCATCACCTCGCATTTATCTAAATTAAATTCATCTGCTATTCATCAGTCCATTGGCCCAATTGATCAAGATCCCATTGCATTCCTAGATAACCTTTTTCACTGTCCACTATGCCAGCAATCAGACTGGCAATTGTGGGAAATAAATTTGCTGAGCCATGGGAATAGGGGTCACTGGATTAGTCTACAAAAAGCCAGTATAGATTTGATGAGGTGAATGGCTTCCTTTCATATGGTGTGACACTATGTAGGCAAACTCAGTGTACGTTTTGTTTATGGTACAGTATGACAAACTATAACGAGACAAATATCCTGTTCACCTACTTTTACTGGTTGGTTAAGAAAAAGATATAGGCAATGGACTCGATAAATTCTCTGTTTTTTTTTAAAAAACTTGTGTCCTCGAATTTGGACTGCAACATCTATATGACTGTGAAAAACCATATTGATTTGGGGTGAACAGACAGACCTAAATATATAAATACTTGAAAGTGTCAGTACAGGTAGGTATGTGGATGGAGAAAGAAAGGCTGCTACAATGATTTAACAAAGTAATGGCAATAGTGGTTTTAAAATGGCTATTCTCATTGAGAGCTAAGCATGCTGGGATTTTTCGTAGAATAGAATTTTTCATAGAATCCCTACAGTACCGAAAGAGGCCATTCAGCCCATTAAGTCTGCACCAATCCCACCCAGGCCCTATCCCCTGGGTAAGGCAGCGGTGCTAACCACTGTGCCACTATGCCACCCCTACATGTTAAGTCATAATTACAGCTTGACTCCTTGTACTTCCTGAGCCAGGCTGGCACAAAGAAATTATTTCAAGTTGCGTGTCAGAGCTTAAAACAGTTTAACCTCATCTATTAGGGATTGCACAATTGCTGATGCAATGGTGTAACTCCAGGCCATTAGGGAGTTGTAAGCCTTAATAAACAACTAAAACCAGATATCATCTTGTCCTAAAGTAGTAAATTTTCCAGCAAAGTTGCAAAAGGATGACAGCATAGAACTGGATCTTTGAAGCTTACCCTCTGCGCTGACAAAGACTGATTACTTTCTCGTAGAGCAAGAGAAGTAAAGTACTGAACGCACTGATCCACTTCAGATTGTGGTAGGGAGGCCAGCAGACACCTTAGCTCATCTTCAATGCAGGAGTTCTACAAATAGGAAATAAACATGAGAACAGGACATGATTTTTATATAATTGTTCACAATTGTTGTTGTGTTGCTCACTGCAATGACACAAAAATCAATTCTAGTTGTTCACAATTGTTGTTCAGTGTTGCTCACAGCCATGATACAAAAATCAATTATACATAACCTTCAGGTTCTCACACTGAGTTTATCTGCAGAATTTTTACATGAATTGATCTACTTTTGGCATGGTTGGGGTGGAGTTGGGTGAGGGTTGCATATGGTCAGAATGGCTCCATTGTAAGTCTGCCACATAGCATAGGGCAAGTAGAAGGATGGATCCAATTGGGAATGTGGGAAAACTTCTCCTTACCATTGGTTCTCTCATGCTTCCCTGAAGGACATGAATGAATACTGCAGGCTATGTATGTCAGAACATAAGTTTTGTCCACCACTGACAGGAGGAAAAGGCCAGCCTCTCAAATCAAACAGGTATGGCTAAAAGCAGCTAAAGAAATAAGGACAGGAAAGATGATTGGCATCCCATATTCAAATGCTGGCCTCCAGACTCTGCCTTTCACAGTATTCTGCTGTGCAGTATGTCTTAAAGCAACACATCTTGCACTCCACTCACTGCTCTCTCTCTCTTTCTCGGCATAACCTCATATTCCCATCTGAAGAGCCAACACTGATACAGTCACCTTATTGTCCTCTCACACCTATCTGTCATGGCCAGGTTCCATAGATTTTACCATTCATCCTCCCTGCACAATCTATTTCTCACACTCATAATCTCTGCTTCCTCTCCTTTCAGCAGACAGCATAGAATTCCAGGGACAGATAGACAATGGCTATCCAGTAATTTTCACTGATAACTGAGAGGCAGACTACAAGACCAGTGTCATTGGAGAGATGGGAGTTTCCCAGTTATCTGATATCACAATGCCCCATGACACAAACAATATCTTATGGATTTGCTGTAACCGCTAACTGATCATAGAATCCCACCCATGCCCGATCCCCATAAATGTATGAGCATCTGCATAATGATGACTTTGAGCCCTTTCCCCATGTTCGTTCTAAACAATATTTTTTCATTTCCCCAACAAACAAGGTTCTAAAGGGTCTTTGGATCGACACTAAGATTTTTCTAGCTGGGGAATCAGCAACATGGGGGCATGGTCTCAGGATGAAGAATTGACTATTTAGGAGTATTGTTAATCTCTGGAATTCCCTACCCCACAGGCTAGTGGATGTTCCATTATGGTGATTATTTGTATCTGAGAAAGCTGGATGTTTTGGTCTCTCAGAGAATCAAAGGATATGGGGAATGGACAGGAAAGGGCTGTTGAAGCAGACAATTAGCCGTAAGTTCATCATTGACAAAGGCGGCTCAAGAGTCCATATGGCCTGTCATGAGACTTACAAAATGGTTGCAGGACAGTGAGAGGACATTTGGCCTACTGAATGAATGTCTGCTCTCTGCAAGGGCAACTCAGCTAATCTCACCTTTCCTCTCTGCCCTCCTTTCCCATAGTCCTGAAAATTTTCACGCCAATCTAATTCTCTTTTTAAAGCCACAATTCTATTTACCTCCAATGCAAACTCAGATAGTGCATTCTAGGTCCTAATCACTCATGGTATACAAGGTTTTACCTCATGGCACCTTTAATCCTTTATATATTCATCTTAAATCGGTGCCATCTGGTTCTTGCCCCTTCCACCAATGGAAGTTTCTTGGTATCTACTTTGTCTAAGACCCATCCTGATTTCGAACATCTTTATCAAATCACCTCTCAACCCTCTATTTTCTAAGGAAAGTAAATGCAGTTTCTCCAAATGATCCATGTAACCGAAGTCCCCATCCCTGGAAATATTCCCAACAATCTTTTCTGCACTTTTTCTAAAGACTCACATCCTTCCTAAAGAGAAGTGTCCAGAATTGGACATGATACTTCAATTGAGGCCTAACCAGAGTTTTATAAATATGTTTAAGAACTATATTTTTGAACTTTAAGCCTCTATACACCCCAGGGCCCCATGTACGCCATTTTAACCATTTTATCAATCAATCTGCCTTGCTACCATCGATGATCACTGCATATATACTACACATGGTCTCACTGGTCCTGCACTCCCTTTTATGACTATGCCTTGTTTCATACGACTTTCTACCAAAATGTATCACTTCACACTTGTCTGCATTCCATCTCATCTGCCAAGTCTCTACCTATACCACCTGCTGATGCATGTCCTGATGAAGCTTATCACTGTTCTCCTGTTCATAGAACATAGAACATTACAGCGCGGAACAGGCCCTTCGGCCCACAATGTTGCGCCGACCAGTCTTATTTTTAAAAAAAAACACTTTCAAATTTGGTGTCATCAGAAAATTATACTCTATACATCCAAGAGTAGGTCACTAAAATGCAGCTAGAAAAGCATTAGTCTTAGTCCCTGGGCAACCCCAGCTCAAACCTTCCTCAATCTGAAAAACAACCGTTTAAAACTATAGTCTGTTTTTTCTCATTCTGTCAAATTAATGGCCAACCTTTCACTGTTCATTTTATTCCACACTTCAACTTCGTTGACAAATTTATTATTTGGCACTTTATAAACCGCCTTTTGGTAGTCCATATACATCATATCAACTGAATGACCCTCATCATCCCTTTCTGCTAACTCATTAAATAACTCAATCAAGTTAGTTCAACATGATTTGCCTTTAACAAATCAACTCAGGCTTTCCAGAATTAATTCACATTTGTCCAAATGACTATTAATTTTTGTCCCAAAAACTTATCAAAAACATTTCCCACCAACAGAGCTAAACTGATTAGCTATAGTTGTTCAGTTTAACTGCACACCTTTTTCGAATAAAAGTGTGAGACTGCAATTCTCCGATCATCTAGCACCACCCCATATCTAAGGAGGATTGGAAAGTTGTAGCCAGTGCTGCTGCAATATCCACTGTTGCAAAGTTGAGTTTGTGAAGTTGGAATTTGATGTTGATAAAGATGTAAAAATTTGTAAAAATGCTAGGAGGGGGGAAAACATTGTGTGATTCTTTTAGAAGCTGGTGTTTGTTTCAATGCTTGGAGGTTTAAGATGCAAAGTACACAGAATCCAAGCTGAAACATTTTGTATCAAAAAGTCAAGGAGTAGTTTTGACAGGACAACCTGTTTTTTTTAAATTTTGCCCGATCAATTTAAAGCAGACACTCAGCTACTGGAAACCTACAATCTTTAAATTTGATAGTGTTGACAAAATCAGACCAATTTGATCATAGAAAAATGGATAGGTCATCACAGGTATAAAAAAGAATGCAAAAACAGGAGACAGCAACTGCCACCTCTCAAGTCTCGAGGAGACAGCAGCTCTTCAACCTGCCAGCTTCAGATATCTTTTAAGAGAATGCACCATTTAACCAGTGAAAGTCAAGTCACCCTGATCAGCACCTATGCCCCCACAACGAACAACCCAAACGAGATGAAAGACAAATCCTATGAAGAACTAGACACCCTACTATCAGCAGTGAGCAGTACCAACAAGCTGATCTTGCTTGGCGATTTCAATGCAAGAGTAGGGTGTGACTCTGCAATTTGACAGGGAGTCATTGGGAGGCATGGAGTGGGCAAGCATAACAGTAACGGCCTAATCTTAATAAAGACCTGTGCAGCACATGACTCCTCATCACCAACATAACCTTCCGTCTGCCTACCTGTAACAAGACTTCCTGGGTGCACCCCTGCTCTAAGCATTGGCATCTTATCAACTATGTCATTGTCAGGAAAAAAGACAGGCAGGATGTCAGAGTGACCAAGGCCATGTGTGGTTCTGACTGCTGGACAGATCACAGGCTCATTGTCTCCAAAGTGAGGCTCCGCATCAGACCCAAGAGGCGACACAAGGAAGCAAGGTTATGAAAAGAATCAATGCAGCCAAGCTAAAGAACCCCAGCATAGCTTCAGCACTGGCTAAAGACTTAGAAATCAAGCTTGCTGACTTACACTTTGCAGGCAAGCGCTGAGGATGACTGGGAACGCTTCAGGGATGCTGTCCATTCATCTGCACTGAAGATGCTCGTGCCCTCTACCCGCAAGCAGCATGACTGATTTGATGAGAATGATGAGGAGAGATACAGGCTCTACTTGTTGAAAAGCACCATCTTCATTGGGCCTATCAGAACGATCCAAAATCAGCTGCCAAGAAAAATGCTTTTACCAGTGCTCGCAGGACAGTCCAGAATAAACTGCGTAAAATGCAGGATGCCTGGCTGAGCGCCAAGGCAGATGAAATACAGGGATACACTGACAGAAACGACTTGAAACGGTTCTATGAAGCCCTCAACACTCTCTACGGACCTCAATCTCTTGGGAGCTCCCCCCTCCTGAGTACAGATGGTACAACTCTCATTACAGAGAGGGCTCAGATCCTGCAGAGAAGGGCTGAACGTTCTGAATCCGTCGTCAACCGACCATCATCTATTAACAATAAGGCAATAGACCAGATTCCCCAGGTCAATATCAACAGTGCCATGGATGACCCACCGTTAGTAGCCGAAGTCACGAAAGCTGTCAGCCAGCTAGCCAGTGGCAAAGCCCCAGGGGCAAATGCCATACCTGCAGAGATTTACAAAGCTGCTGGTCCTTACTTACTGAGAAGCTCATCGAGTTGTTCTGGTCCTTTTGGAAGCAAGGATCCATTCCTCAGGAGCTTAAAGATGCTTCCATCGTACACCTCTTCAAGAGGGAGGGCAATTGGCAAGTATGCAACAACCACCGAGGAATCTCGCTGCTCTCCATCACAGTAAAAACCCTCGCAAGAGTCCTGCTAAATTGTCTGGTCACTCATTTGGAACTGGGCCTGCTTCCACAGTTTGGAAGCGTGCCAACTTCAGGAAAAGTGTCAGGAGTAGAATTGCAAGTTCCATACAACCTTTGTTGACCTCGCAAAAGCCTTCGACACTGTCAGCCGACAAGGCCTGTGGAAGATCATGTTAAAGTTCAGCTGCCCCCCCCAAATTCATTCAGATGGTATGCTAGTTCCATGATGGCATGATGGCCAGAGTACTGAATGGCAGAGAATCCTCTGAGGCATTCTGAGTCACCAATGGCATCAAACAGGGCTGTGTGCTCACACCCACGCCGTTCAGCATGATGTTTACTGCCTTGCTGAATTATGCCTTCCAGGACAGTGTTGCTGGAATCAGCCTCAAGTACAGAGTGGATGGGAAGCTCTTCAACCTGAGGAGACTTCAAGCTATTACCAAAGTGAAAGAGACTGTTCTGAGATTTCCTCTTTGCTGATGACTGCGCCCTGTATGCTGGCTCAGAGCCAGAGATGCAAGTCAGTATGGACAAATTTTCCATGGCTTGTGACAACTTTGGACTCACCATCAATATTAAAAAGACCGAAGTCATGCACCAGCCTGCTCCTCATGCACTGTACACAGAACCCATAATCACAATCAAAGGGCAAAAACTACAGGCAGTAGACCAGTTCACTTATCTTGGCAGCACTCTCTCCCGAGCAGTAACTATTGATACAGAAGTTAACTGCAGAATAGCAAAGGCAAGTTCTGCCTTCAGTAGACTGCACTCCACTATATGGGAACGTCGAGGAGTCAGCCCAGCAACAAAACTGAAGGTCTACAGAGCCGTGGTATTTACTACCCTCCTGTATGCCTGTGAAACGTGGACTGTGTATCGAAGGCATGCAAGACAGCTCAATCATTTCCACATGACTTGCCTTTGCAGAATATTACGCATCAGATAGCAAGTACCAGACACTGAAGTTCTCTCTAGAGCAAGTCCACCATCACTCCACACACTGCTGATCAGAGCAAGACCCGATGGGCAGGTCATGTCATCGGTATGCTGGACGAGCACATACCCAAGTAACTCCTTTTTGGGGAACTCTCTGCAGGTAGACACTCACAAGCAAAGACACACTCAAGGCCTCCCTGAATCACCTGACATAGAGACCATCTGGGAATCGCTGGCACAAAACCGCCCTACCTGGTGCTGCCTCATTCACAAGCGCTGTCAAGCTTATGAAGCAAGGTGCATTGCTGAAGCACAACTTAAGCGCGAGTTGCGAAAGTCCAGAGCCACCAGCACAACAACTACAGTGCCTACACAAGTCTGTCCAATACGTGCCAGGACATTCCATGCCTGAATTGGCCTGATCAGTCATCTTTGGACACACCATGTCCAGCCTCAAAATGACTAATGGTGTCGAGGTCCTCATTGACGACGATGGATGAACAACTAAATCTCACATTCACCTGCATTATATGCATCTCAACTTGTCCAAATAACACTGAAGCATCTCTGCATCCTCCTCACAGCTCACACGACTTTGTATCACCTTATCAAAAGTCTCCAGCAGGCTAGTTTTACATAATTTTCCCTTAATTAATCTGTGCTGAGTTTCCTTAAAGTGCACTTGCCCCAACTGACAATTAACTTTGACCTAAAGTATATCTAGAAGCTTCCCAACCATCAAGGCTACTGCTTTAAGAATTCCAAGGGAGTGGATAGCAGGGAGTTGTGGGGAGCAGGCTTTAAAACAGCGCCAGGTTTAAAAGGAGGCCTGGTGTAGACAGCGGGCAGCGTCGGAGTGGGCAGCGGAGTGAGAGGGAAGCAGAGTGAGCTACTAGGGCTTAGGAGCAAAAGGGCTAGGGAGAAAAAGGGTCAGGCAAGTCCGTGTTGAAATTTTCAATATTACTACAGTGAATAATGGAGGGGCATGTGATGTGTTGTTTCTGTATGATGTGGGAGCTGGTGGACCCCAGGGTCCTTCCCAGTGACCATGTCTGCAGTAAGTGCAGGTTGCTGGAGGAGCTCCAGCTCAAAGTAGATGAGCTGGCCTCTGAGCTACAGGCACTGAGGTTCATCAGGGGGAGACAGGGTGCCATTGTCAATGGGGTGCAAGTGACATCCACCCCCCCTAGACTGGCTAACTCTAAGGGTCAGGAACAAGAGGGGGCTGCTGAGAGGAGCAAGGAGGGTGGGGAGCGGAGCAAGGAGGGTGGGGAGCGGAGCAAGGAGGGTGGGGAGCGGATGCCTCAGCCTCTCAATCTGCATAACAGGTTTGAGGTTCTTGCTTCCAGTCTGGACGAGAATGAGGGAGGTGAGGTTGGTGAGCAAACTGCACACAGTACAGTGATGCAGACGCAGGATATAAGCAAAGAGGTGAAAAGAAACATAGTAGTAATTGGAGATAGTGGGGTTAAGGGTATTGACACTGTCCTTTGTCACAATGACAAAGTGCACAGAAGGGTGTGTTGTCTGCCTGGTGCTCGGGTCCGGGATGTCACATCTGGGCTGCAGAGGAACCTGGAGTGGGAGGGTGAGAATCCGGTCGTTGTGGTACATGTGGGTGCCAACGACGTAGGCAAAATGCGAACTGAGGATCTGGGGAGGGAGTATGAAAAGCTGGGAATGGAATTAAAAAGTAGAACCGACAAGGTGGTTATCTCTGGGCTACTGCCTGAACCGAGTGCAGACGGGTGTAAGGTTGATAAGATTAAGGAAGTGAATGGGTGGCTCAGGGATTGGTGTGGGAGGAATGGGTTTGAATTTATGGGGCATTGGCATCAGTATTGGGGTAGGTGGGACCTGTTCGGGTGGGATGGGGTTGGTCTGAACCGTGCTGGGACCACAGTCCTGGCGAATCATGTAAATAGGACTGTAGACAGGGCTTTAAACTAATGGGGGGGGGGGTTGGTGTGTGTGCGCGCGAGGGTAGGTGACGTTACAGGGTCTAAAGTTAAGGAGAGGGTACAGGTAAGGGAAGAGGCCGAGGATGTCCCAATAATAAAGGGAGTAGGGGGCGTGAGTATGGTTGGTGGCGTTCTGGCAAATAGGGTCCAGGTGAAGGCTGGGATGAAGGCACTTTATCTGAATGCACGAAGCATTCGGAATAAAGTGGATGAGCTGGTGGCGCAGATCAGCACAAATGGATATGATTTGGTGGCCATTACAGAGACGTGGCTGCAAGGTGACAGGGACTGGGAGCTGAATGTCCAGGGGTATCAAGTGTTTAGGAAGGATAGGTGGGAGGAAAAAGTGGGGGGGCGTGGCTCTGCTGATTAAGGATAGCATCAGGGTGGTAGCAAGGGATGATATAGGAACCAAAGAGCAGACAGTGGAATCGTTGTGGGTGGAGATTAGGAACAGCAAAGGGAGGAAGACGCTGGTGGGTGTCGTCTATAGGCCCCCGAATAATGATCTGGAGGAGGGGCGGGCCGTTAACACACAAATCAGTGCGGCGTGCAGGAATGGAACGGCGATAATTATGGGGGATTTCAATCTACATATTGATTGGTCGACCCATGTTGGACGCGGTGGGCTCGAGGAGGAGTTCTTGGAATGCTGCCGGGATAGTTTCCTTGAACAGTGTGTGTTGGAGCCAACGAGGGAGCGAGCTATCTTGGATCTGGTGTTATGTAATGAGGCGGGTAGAATTAGGGACCTTGTGGTGAAGGATCCTCTTGGGGAGAGTGATCATTGTATGGTGGAGTTTCTGGTGCAGATGGAGGAGGAGAAAGTGGGTTCCCGGACACGCGTCCTTTGTTTGAACAGAGGGGAGTACGGTAGGATGAGAGAAGAATTGGCGAATGTTGACTAGGGAGCGCGTTGGAAGGTAGGTCTGCTGAGGAGCAGTGGAGGATCTTTAAGGAGATCTTTCTTGGTGCTCAGCAGAAATTTATTCCGATGGTCAAAAAGGACCGTAGGAGGAGAGGTAATAAGCCGTGGATAATGAAGGAGGTGAAGGAAAGTGTTAAATTAAAAGCGGAGGCGTTTAGAGTAGCTAAGAGTAGCGGGCGAGAAGAGGATTGGGAGAGGTTTAAATGTCAACAAAGATTGACAAAGAAGTTGATAAAGAAGGGTAGGAGAAACTATGAAGCTGGGCTAGCGCTTAATATAAAAAAGGATAGCAAGAGTTTTAATAAATATATAAAAAGGAAGAGGCTGACTAGGGTGAACGTTGGACCCTTAGAGGATGAGACTTAGTGGTAGGGGATGGGGAAATGGCTGAGGTCTTGAATAACTTTTTTGTTTCGGTCTTCACGGAGGAGGTGGTGAATAATTTGCCGGGTGTTAGCGGTGGAAAGGTGGTAGGACTGGAGGGTCTCAATGACATTACTGTTACTAGAGAGGCGGTGATCGACAGACTGGAGGGACTGATTGTGGACAAGTCCCCAGGACCGGATGGAATGCATCCGAGGATTCTGAAAGAAATGGCGGAGGTGATAGTGGATGCCGTGGTGGTTATTTTCCAAACTTCGCTGGATTCCGGGGAAGTGCCGGAAGATTGGAAAATGGCTAATGTTACGCCGTTGTTTAAGAAGGGTGGCAGGCAAAGGACAGGGAATTATAGGCCGGTTAGTTTAACATCTGTTGTAGGTAAAATGTTAGAATCCGTCATCAAGGATGAAATAGCGAGGCATCTTGAGGGGAATTGCTTGATAGAGCAGACGCAGCACGGTTTCGTTAAGGGGAAGTCGTGTCTGACAAATTTATTGGAGTTCTATGAGGATGTGTCTAGGGCGGTGGATATAGGAGAGCTGGTGGATGTGGTCTTTCTTGATTTTCAGAAGGCGTTTGACAAGGTACCTCACAAGAGGTTATTGCAGAAGGTAAGGGGGCATGGAGTTGGGGGTAGTGTGTTAGCGTGGATAGAGGATTCGTTGTCAAATAGGAGGCAGAGAGTGGGGGTTAATGGGTGCTATTCGGATTGGCGGTTGGTGACTAGTGGAGTGCCCCAGGGGTCGGTGCTGGGGCCTCGGCTATTTACCATTTATATAGATGATCTGGAGGAGGGAACCGAGTGTATGGTGTCGAAATTTGCTGATGACACCAAGATTGGTGGAACGGCAAATTGCGCAGAGGATGTGGAGAGTCTGCAGAAGGATCTAGATAGGCTGGCAAATGAGCCAGGAACTGGCAAATGGAATTTAATGTTGGCAAGTGCGAGGTGGTCCACTTTGGTAGGAATAATGGTAGGAAGGACTATTACTTACGTGGCAAAAAACTGCAGCAGGCGACGATGCAGAGGGACCTCGGGGTCCTTGTGCATGAGTCGCAAAAACCCAGCCTGCAGGTGCAGCAGGTGGTCAGGAAGGCTAATGGGATGCTGGCCTTCATAGCGAGGGGGATTGAATATAAAAGTAGGGAGGTCTTGCTGCAGCTGTATAGGGCACTGGTGAGGCCACAGCTGGAGTACTGTGTGCAGTTTTGGTCGCCGTACTTACGCAAGGATATTTTGGCCTTGGAGGGAGTGCAGAGGAGGTTTACTAGGCTGATGCCGGAGTTGAGGGGGTTGAGCTATGAGGAGAGGCTGAATAAACTAGGCTTGTACTCGTTAGAGTTTAGAAGAATGAGGGGAGATCTCATTGAGACATATAAGATGATGAATGGGATGGATAGGATAGAGGTGGAGAGACTCTTCCTGCTCAGAAAGGACAGTAGGACTAGGGGGCACAGCCTCAACATAAAGGGGGGGTGGTTTAGAACGGAGTTGAGGAGGAACTTCTTCAAAGGGTGGTGAATCTCTGGAATTCTCTGCCCGTTGAAGTGGTGGAGGCTGCCTCGCTAAATATTTTTAAGACGCGGGTTGATGGGTTTTTGATGAACGAGGGGATTAAGGGTTATGGGGAGAGGGCGGGAATGTGGAACTGAGCCACGACAGATCAGCCATGATCTTATTGAATGGCGGGGCAGGCTTGAAGGGCTAGATGGCCTACTCCTGCTCCTATTTCTTATGTTCTTACGTTCTTATATGCAATTTTCCAAACTTCTGATACCACTGCTGAGTCTAGGGAAGACTGCAAAGTTACGGATCAGTGCCTCCGCAATTCGTCAATGCCAATTTTTACAAGATTAAGCCAGGTGTTTTGTGGGAAGTCTGGAATTGAAGATCTGGGCTGCAGAAGAATGACTGCAATTCCTTCTGCCCCCCTGGCTCAGTATACAGAACAGTAACAAACTGTTTTTGATCAGCTGCATCTATGGAGCAATTGGTTAGCATATTCAGTTGTTAAGCACAAGGTTGGTCACCCAGAAACTGCTTATTCTTCAAGCGATTGGTTCCATAGCTCAGAAGTTAGAGCACTAGCTTCATAAATCAGGCACTGAGTTCAATTCTCTCTGAAGCTTGTGATTGCAATTTAGCATGCTTGGTTAATTCAGTCACTACAGCATGAGACTCTTGATCTAAGTGGCTTGGTTTCATATCCCATGCTAAGCACTGTTGAGCAGAGCAGGCTTAAAGGGCTAAATAGCCTACTTCCGGTTTTAAGTTTTTATGAATGTAGACTAAGCCAGCCAATGACAGCAGATCTGGTGCCAGGAACACAAAATGAACTCTCTCAAATGAACTTCTCAGTGTGCTGTATTTTTTTCTTACACAAGAAAACCTTCAGAGGCAATCCAGTCATGTGACTTGAAAAGCCTAGGCAGGTTATTTATGTTTCCATGTTCTGTTTCAATTCTAAACTGTGACAGCCACAAAAAGCACACAGCACTTCATGTTCTTTTTGATATATGTAGGGTAGTTGCACTGCAGGTGAAGACCAATATTTAAGAAATTAATTTATTAAAATTCTTTTATGCAAATGTATTTCATGAAGTACATTTGTAAGATAAAACTCAATTGAAGACTTAGAGCAATAACACAATTGGCTTTAGATCTGAAAGCAGGATATAGGACTTGATGATTTATAGAGTCATAGAGGTTTACAGCATGTAAATAGGCCCTTTGGCCCAACCTGTCCATGCTGCCCTTTTTTTTAAACTACTAAGCTGGTCCCAATTGCCTATGTTTGGCCCCTATCTCTTTATACCCATCTTACCCATGTAACTGTCTAAATGCTTTTTAAAAGACAAAATTGTACCACCTCTGGCAGCTCATTCCTGACACTACCCTTGGTGTGAAAAAAAATGCCCCCCTGGACCTTTTTACATCTCTCCCCTCTCACTTTAAACCTATGCCCTCCAGTTTTAGACTCCCCTATCTTTTGGATAAGATGTTGACTACCTAGCTGATCTATGTCCCTTATTATGTTATAAACCTCTATGAGTACAGCTCTAGGTGTCCTATGCTCCAGGTTAATCCAGCCTCTCCTTACAACTCAAACCATTAAGTCCCAGTAGCATCCTAGTAAAACTTCTCTTCACTCTTTTCAGTTTAATGATATCATTTCTAAAATGTGACCAGAACTATACACGGTATTTCAAGTCTGGTCTCACCCATGTCTCATACAACTTCAACAACTCCAGTATTCAATGTTCTTACCAATGAAACCAAGCATGCCAAATGCCTTCTTCACCACTTTGTCCACCTGTGACTCCACCTCCAAGGAGCTATGAACATGTACCCCTACATTTCTTTGTTCTACAACTTTCCCCCAGCATCCTATCATTAACTAAGTACGTCCTGCCCTAGTTAGATCTACCAAAATGCATTACCACGCATTTATCTAAATTAAACTTCATCTGCATTCATCAGCCCACTGGTCCAATTGATCAAGATCCCATTGCAAACCTAGATAACCTTCTTCACTGTTCACTATGTCACCAATCTTGGTGTCATCTGCAAACTTACTAACCATGCCTCCTAAGTCCTCATCCAAATCATTAATCCAAATGACAAAGAGCAATGGACCCAGCACTGATCCCTACCAAAAAGAAACCCCCCCCTCCCCACCTGCCCCCCAGCACCGATCCCTGAGGCACACCATTGGTCACAGCCCTCCAGTTTGAAAAACAACCCTCCATCAACACACTATCTTCTGCCATCAAGCCAATTTTAATTGCATTTGCCTACCTCACCCTGGATCCCATGAGATTTAACCTAATGCAACAACCTACCATGATACCTTGTCAAAGGCCTTGCTGATGTCCACGTAGGCAACATCAACTGTATTGCCCTCATCTACCTTCTTGGTTGTCCCTTCAAAAAACTCAATCAGATTTGTGAGACACGATCTCACACTCACAAAGCCAAGCCACGCTGACTGTCCCAAATCAGTCCTTACCTCTCTAAATGCTGTGGATCCTGTCTCTTGGAATAACAACTTATCCACTATAAATGTCAGGCTCATCGGTCTGTAGTTCCCAGGCGTTTCCTGCAGGCCCCCCCCTCCTCTAAACATGCGCCATGAAATGATTTGGATTCTGGCAATATCCACCCTTATGTACCATTGAGGAACAGGGTGTGCCAGATGGAAAACGACCCAACTGTTTAATATCTTGACAGTGCAAATAATCAGGATCTTTCTTCACTTAATACTTATATGGTTACAACGTCTCATGGATATCCTTTAGCAGCAGTTCTAAAACTGTGGGCTGAAACAACAAATAGGAGTGGTACTCTCTCCTAGGAGTTTCACTCTACTTTTCTCGTAATCCTAATGACTTTGAATTCTGGAAAGTACTAAACTCTCAATGTCATAGTGAACAGAAACTGCTTCACACCAACATTCCCGTTGGGACATAAATGCACGTCAAGTTAATTACACATAAATGTCATCACTTTATGGAAAATTA
Source organism: Carcharhinus amblyrhynchos (assembly GCF_965287045.1). Taxonomy (NCBI): domain Eukaryota; kingdom Metazoa; phylum Chordata; class Chondrichthyes; order Carcharhiniformes; family Carcharhinidae; genus Carcharhinus; species Carcharhinus amblyrhynchos. The sequence goes on along the minus strand of NC_137335.1, from coordinate 30,125,205 downwards.
AATCTAAAACAAAAAAAAATGGTTTTACTAACCTCAATTACTTTTGGTAAAGGAGGGTGTAAAAAAAAACGAAGGTCAACATCTTGAGATCTGGCTAGCCCAATGCTAGTTTTCTGATCACATGCCTGGGCCAGAGTTCTATATTGGTAATCTGCAAATAAAGAAAATTTACATACTTTCTGAAATTAATACTAATACTTTGTGAAATTATTAACTCTTGCCTATCTACTGAACTAATCTTTTGAACAAATGTGAAGTTAAAATGACGATCATTTATAAGACATTACATTATTTATCTGAATAAGAACTCATCCACTAGACAGCACAGCAGGAGGTAATTTGACTCATCATGTCCATGCCTCCTCTTTGGAAGCACTAACAATTTTTAAAAAAAGAGTTTACAGAATGTTTTGGCATCACTGGCTATGCCATCTCTAATTGCCCTTGAGAAAGTGGTGATGAGTTACTTTCTTGAACTGTTGCAGTCCTTGTGGTATAGTGCAGTGCGGAAGTCTCACAACACCAAGTTAAAGTCCAACAGGTTTATTTGGTAGCAAAAGCCACTAGCTTTTGGAGCGCAGGCTGCCCCTTCATCAGGTGGGTGGGAGTTCTAATCACAAACAGGCATATAAAGACAAAAACTCAATTTACAGAATAATGTTTGAAATGCGATTCTTTACAGCTAATCAAGTCTTAAAGGTACAGACAATGAGAGTGGACAGAGCGTTAAGCACAGGATAAAGAGATGTGTATTATCTCCAGACAGGGCAGTTAGTGAGATTCTACAAGTCCAGGCAAGTCGTGGGGGTTACAGATAGTGTGACATGAACTTTTGGCCTCTGATCTTCAGGTTAAGCATTCTCCAAGGCAGTCTTCACGACACATGACAGCACAGAATCGCTGAGCAGAGACTGATAGCCAAGTTCTGCATACGAGGACGGCCTCAACCGGGATCCTGGGTTCATTTTACACTATCTGTAACTCCACAACTTGCCTGGACTTGCAAAATCTCACTAACTGTCCTGTCTGGAGACAATACACATCTCTTCAACCTGTGCTTAACTCTCTCTCTTCACTTACATTATCTGTACCTTTAAGACTTGCTTAGCTGTAAAGAATCGCATTCCAATCATTATTCTGTAAATTGAGTTTGTGTCTTTATATGCCCTGTTTGCGATTAGAATTCCCATTCACCTGATGAAGGGGCAGCCAATGCTCCGAAAGCTAGTAGCTTTTGCTCCCAATTAAACCTGTTGGACTGTAACCCGGTATTGTGAGAATTCTTACTGTGTTTCTCTCAGTCCAATGCTGGCATCCCCACATCACGTATAGTACATTCACAGTGCTGTTAGGGTGGGAGTACTAGGATTCCAACCTAGTGACAATGAAGGAATGGCGATATATTTTCAAGACAGGATGGTGATGGCTTGGAGGGGAGCTTCTAAGTGGCAGTTGTAACAATGTTAGAGGTTGTGAGTTTTGCACAGAAACAAGAGCTGTGGTTTGCATGAACTTTCTGTTCGGGAACTTAGGGCGTGAGGTCTTCATGCCGGGCATGGTAGCAACAGTAGTTAGCACTGCTGCTTCACAGCTCCAGGGACCTGGATTTGACTCACAGCTTGGGTCACTATCTGTGTGGAGTTTGCACATTCTCCAGGTGCTACGGTTTCCTCCCACAGTCCAAAGATGTGTGGGTTAGGTTGATTGGCCAGGCTGAAAATTGCCCCTTAGAGTCATGAGATGCATAGGTTAGAGGTATTACCGGGTAAATATGTAGGGATATGGGGGTAGGGCCTGGGTGGGATTCTGGTCGGTGCAGACTCAACGGGCCGAATGGCCTCCTTCTGCACTGTAGCATTTCTATGATTAATAGAACCATAGGAAATTACAGCTCAGAAACAGGCCTTTTGGCCCTTCCTGTCTGCCATTTTTTACCTAGTCCCACTGACCTGCACTTGGACCATATCCCTCCACATCCCTCTCATCCATGAACCCGTCCAAGTTTTTCTTAAATGTTAGAAGTGATCCCGCATTTACCACTTTATCAGGCAGCTCATTCCACAGCCCCACCACTCTCTGTGTGAAGAAGTCCCCCCTAATATTCCCTTTAAACCTTTCTCCTTTCACCCTTAACCCATGCCCTCTGTTTTTTTTTCCCCTAGCTCAGTGGAAAAAGCCTGCTTGCATTCACTCTATCTATTCCCATCAAAATCTTGTACACCTCTATCAAATCTCCCCTTATTCTTCTACACTCCAGGGCATAAAGTCCTAACCTATTCAATCTCTCTCTGTAACTCAGCTTCTCAAGTCCCAGCAACATCCTCATGAACCTTCTCTGCACTCTTTCAACCTTATTTACATCCTTCCTGTAACTAGGTGACCAAAGCTGTACACAATATTCTAAATTCGGTCTCACCAATGCCTTATACAACCTTACCATAACACTCCAACTTTTATACTCGATACCCTGATTTATAAAGGCCAATATACCAAAAGCACTCTTTACAATCCTATCCACCTGTGACGTCACTTTTAGGGAATTCTGTACCTGTATTCCCAGATTCCTCTGTTCAGCTGCACTCTTCACAGTCTTACCATTTACCCTTCATTCTACTTTGGTTTGTCCTTCCAAAGTGCAATACCTCACACTTGTCTGCGTTAAATTCCATTTGCCATTTTTCAGCCCCTTTTTCTAGTCGGTCCAAATCCCTCTGCAAGCTTTGAAAACCTTCCTCACTGTCCACTACACCTCCAATCTTTGTATCGTCAGCAAATTTGCTGATCCAATTTACCACATTATCATCCAGATCATCGATATAGATGACAAACAATGGACCCAACACCGATCCCTGCGGCACACCATTAGTTACAGGCCTCCACTTAGAGAGGCAATCCTCCTCAACCACTCTCTGGCTTCTTCCATGAGAGGGTGGAGGACTAGAAAGATTGGAGTCATGGAAGATGACAGGGCAGGTTGAGTGAAAAGTTATTAAAGCAAAAATCTTGGCCAGAATTTTGCATCCAGTTCTGTCTGCTGAACTTTAGGGAGGATATGATGGCATTAGAGGGTTGAAGGAAGGTTCCTAATGGTTCCAAGGTTGACGAACTCCATTTAAGGTAGATTAGAGCAGTTAGGACTGTTTCCTTTAGAGAAAAGAATAAAAAACAAAACGGAACAATACAGGAACATGCCCTTTGGCCCACCAAGCCTGCAACCATCATGTTTTCCTATCTAGACCAACTGCTTGTATCCCTCTATTCCTGCCTGTTCATGTATTTATCCAGATAAGTCCTAAATGTCACTAACGTGTTTGCCTCAACCACTTCACTTGGCATGCATTCCAGGCCCCCACCAATCTATGCCCCTCATAATTTTATAAACTTCTATTAGGTTGCCCCTCAGCCTCTGTCTTTCCAGAGAGAACAATCTCAGTTTATTCAATCTCTCAAAGAACAAAGACAATTACAACACAGGAACAGGCTCCTCGGCCCTCCAAGCCTGCACCAACCATGCTGCCCAACTAAACTAAAACCCCCTACCCTTCCGGGAACCATATTTCTCTATTCCTATCCTATTCATGTATTTGTCCAGATGCCCCTTAAAACTCACTATCATATCTGCTTCAATGCCTCCCCCGGCAGCAAGTTCCAGGCACCCACCACCCTCTGTGTTTTAAAATAAAACTTGCCTCATGCATCTCCTTTAAACGTTGCCTCTCGCACCTTAAACCTATGCCCCCTAGTAATTGACTCCTGCACCTGGAGAAAAAGCTTCTGACTATCCACTCTGTCCACGCCACTCATCTTGTAGACTTCGATCAGGTCACCCTCACCCTCCATCATTCTAGTGAGAATGGACCAAGTTTCTCCAGCCTCTCCTCATAGCTAATACCCTCTGTACCAGGCAACATCCTGGTCAAACCTTTCCTGTACTCCCTCCAAAGCCTCCACGTCCTCCTGGTAGTACAGCGACTAGAATTGGATGAGTTTTTCCAAATGTATAATCAATGTTTTACTTAACTAGCATACTTTGCCAAAGGTTGAGAAGAGTTTAATAAATGTATTCAAAATCATTCAAGGCCTGTACAGTGTGTGGGAAGAAAATTTTCCCATTCAAGAATAGAGAGGGCTTGGATCTGTAATTGGCAAAGGAAGCAGAAGTCACATGAAGGAAATGTTTTTCTCAAGACGAGTGGTTAGGGTTTGGCATGCACTGCCTTGGGAGGTTTTTCACACAGAGGGTAGTGGGGGTATGGAATGCTCTGCCAAGCAAGGTGGAGGAGGCAGGCACGCTGGAATTGTTTAAGAGTTACTTAGACAGGCACGAGTGGGTTGGAGATGGAAGGATATAGGAGATTGTTTTAAATAAGGTTCATTAGCATTGGGACGTCCCTGGTAATGTATAAGGATGTGGAATGAAACTAATGTCTTTCTCTTTTAATTCACAGGTTTTGAGTCGGTCCGCCTTGTTGTCCAACGAGGGGCACACATGCGATGGGTCGTACGAGGGCTGCTCTTGGATGTCCGAGAATAGCCTAGTACTTCATGTCGTTAGTGTACGCTTAAACTGGACCAGATGCTGGGCAACACGACAGCTCAGTGACTATCACTGTTTGCTGTGCAGACACATGGATTTGGGCCAGTGTCTGTGGGAGTTTGCGCATTCTCCCCGTGCTTGCGTGGGTTTTCTCCGGGTCCTCCCACACCCCAAAGATGTGCTATTAGGCTGAGTGGAGGTAATAAATTGTCCCTAAATTAGTTTTCCCTCAATGTGGAATGCCATAAGCATAGATAAGGGTCATGGGTGGAGGGGGGACTGGTAATGTTAAAATGGCAGCACGGGCTCGTTGGGCCGAAGGGCCTGTTTCCCGGGCTGTTTTTTCCCTTTGTTGAGAGTGCAGTGTAGGCATTCGAAGAGGAATTGGACCTGAAAAGGAAGAATGTGCAGGTTTACTAGGTGAGATGCTTGTTCAGACAGTTGGTTCAGATACAGACACAATGGGTCAAATGGTCTCCTTCTGTGCTGTAACAATTCTGTATTGGTGTGAGGTGCTCATTCAGAGAGCTGATACAGATGCAATTGGTCAAATGGTTTCCTTATGTGCTGTAACAATTCTGTGACTGTGTAGATTATAATATTTATAAACTTTCTTTCAGATAGCAGAATGACTAATGAAGAACCTCTCCCAAAGAAGGTAAGCTCAGAAAATAACTATAAGTAAGTTGTATCCCATTACTTATAGTTAGCAATAAGTAATCACATGTCTTGTTCCACAATAGGTTTGCTTAAGTGAATCAGATTTCAAAACCCTATCCCAAGATGACTTGTGTTCCAGGTACTGCTTTGCAAAAATAAAATTTGACTGGGAGTAACTGTTGAATATACATAAGACATTTATGTGACTTTTATTCACTTATAGCATAGCATCATTTATTGTGAGGGGCATTGATTACACTTGTTATGCTTCAGCTGTATAGGGAAGGCACTGATGAGACCACATCTGGAGTAGTGCGTGTAGTATTGGTACTTTAAGAAAATATATAAATGCATTAGAAGAAAATAAGCAAGTACGTTAGAAGCAGTTCAGAAAAGGTTTACTAGATTAATACACGAAACAGGCAAGTCGTCTTTGAAGAAAGATTAGGTTTGTGTCCCTCAGCATTTAGAGGAACAAGAGCTGATTATTTGAAACCTTTAAGATCCTGAGCAATATAGCCAGAGTGGATATGGAGAGGGTGTTTCCTCTTGTCAGAGAATCTGCCTGTAAAAAATGTAGCAGCAGACCATGACAGCATTGGTAGTAGCAATCATTGCACAGTCCTCGTGGAGATAGTAAGAATGCCCTCATTCATGTTGCATGGCACTGTGCTAAATAACATGATCGCAAATAGGTATAGCAACTGAACTGGGCATCCGTGAGGCATTGTGGGCCACCTGCCATAGCAGAACTGTATGTGACCACAGTCTGTAACCTCACGGACCAGAAAATCCCTCATATCACCATTATCATCAAGCCAGGGGATCAACACTGGCTCAATGAAGAGTGCAGGAAAGCACTTCAGGAGCAGCAGCAGGCTGTGGGCGGCATGGTAGCACAGTGATTAGCACTGCCGCTTCACAACTCCAGGGTCCTGGGTTCGATTCCTGGCTTGGGTCACTGTCTGTGTGGAGTTTGCATATTCTCCTCGTGTCTATGTGGGTTCCCTCTGGGTGCACTGGTTTCCTCCCACAGTCCAAAGATGTGTGGGTTAGGTTGATTGGCCATGCTAAAATTGCCCTTAGTGTCCTGAGATGCGTAGGTTAGAGGGATTAACAGGTAAATATGGAGGAATATGGGGGTAGGGCCTGGGTGGGATTATGATCGGTGCAGACTCAATGGGCCAAATGGCCTTTCTGCACTCTAGGCTCTCTGTGGTTCAGGCATACTTAAAAATTAGATGTCAAGTTATGCGATCCTACAACCAATTGAAGCTCTACAGTCTTGTCAGATCTAATCCAAAATGATGTTTGCCAATTAAACAACTAATGGGAGGAGAAGGAGCCTTCACAATACCTCATCCTTATTGATTGGAATGCCCAGCACACCAATGCAAGAGACAAGGCTGAAATATCTGCAACCAAGCCAAGTGCTAAGTCCGCCTGAGATCCCCAACATCACAGATGCCAGTCTTCAGCTAATTTCATTCGTCTTGGTGGTTAGCAAGAGTTGTGGGGATAGGTGGGATGGTGGTTGGTGCACACTTGATGGGCCAAATGGCTTCATTCTGCTCTGTAGGGATTCTATGAACTGAAAACATTGGATACTATATTGATTTCAAAGGCTTTGTTCCCTGACAACATTCCAGTAATGGTAATGAAAAGACTTGTGCACCAGAACTAACCACATCCCTAAACCCTTCTTGTACAACTACAGTGCTGGCATCGACACTGCAGTGTGGAAAATTGACTGGGTGTGTCCCGTTGACAAAACCAGCCTATCGGTCAATGCACTCAATTGTCAGCGAAGTGGTCATTGGTGTTATCAAGCAGTACTTACTTGCTTAATGACCTACCACTCGCTTCTGGAGCACATCAGTTTTGGTCCAGATGTTGATAAAAGAGCTCAACTCTTGAAGTGAAAGTGGCTGCCTGTAGGGCATTTGACTGACTGTATTCTCAATGAGGCCACAAGGTAAGGGGCAGTTGGCGGGCAGGCGGGGAAGCAGAAGCAAACACCCCACCGGTCATACCTAGCACAAAGGAACCAGAAGCAAGATTAGGCCCTTCAACTCTGCTCTGCCATTCATTTTGATCATGGTTGATCATCAAATTCAGTATCCTGATCCTGTCTTCCGTGAATATCCCTTGATCCCTTTACCCCAAGAGCTATGTCATAGTCAAATCTAATTTCTTCTTGAAATTGCACAACATTTTAGCCTCAACTACTTTCTGTGGTGGTGAATTCCTCAGATTCACTACTTGCTCTGAAGTGAAGAAATTTCTCCTCACCTTAGTCCTAAAAGATTTGTCCCTTATCCTCAAACTGAACTCCTCCCCACCATTGAGAACACTTTCTGAACCTACCCTTTCTAATCCTGTTAGAATTTTAGGTTTGTATAAGATCCCCTCTCATTCCTCTAAAGTCCAGAGGATATAATCCTAACCAACTGGGTCTCTGCTCATATGATAGGTTTACCAGGCTGATTTTTGGGATGGCAGGTCTTTGTTACACTCCCTCTGTAGCAAGGACATCCTTTCTCAGATAAGGACAGCAAAACTCTCCAACACTCAAGGCCTCACCAACATCCTGTTTGTACAATCACAATAAAACATCCCTATTCCTATACTCAAATCCTCTTGCAATGAAGGCTAACTTCATTTTCCTTTTTTACTGCCTGCTGTACTTGTGTGCTTAATTTCAGCAACTTATGCACGAGGACAGCAAGGGTTTAAAGTTTATCTATTTGTCACAAATTGGCTTGCATTAACACTGCAATGAAGTTACTATGAAAATCCCCTAGTTTCCACACTCCAATGCCTGTTTAGTCACTGGGGGTGAATTTAGCAGGGCCAATGCACCTAACCAGCACGTGAATCATAGAATCATAGAACCATCGATATAGTGAATCATAGAACCCTTCAGTGCAGAAGGAGGTCCTTCAGCCCATCGAGTCTGCACCGACCACAATCCCACCCAGGCCCCTACCCCTATATCCCTACACATTTACCCACTAATCCCTCTAACCTAAGCATCCCAGGATACTAAGGGGCAATTTTAGCATGGCCAATCAACCTAACCCGCACGTCTTTTGGACTGTGGGAGAAAACTGGAGCACCTGGAGGAAACCCAGGCAGACACAGGGAGAACATGCAGACTCCACACAGGCATTGACTCAAGCTCGGAATTGAACTTTAGTTCCTGGTGTTGTGAGGCAGCAGTGCTAACCACTGTGCCACCACGCCACTCAGATCTTGCTGATCCACCTCTCAATTTATACCCATTCAAATAACAATCTGTCTTCCGATCATTGCTACCAAAGTAGATAACCCCACATTTATCCACATTATACTGCATCTGCCTTGCAATATGCCCATTCATTCAACCTGTCCAAATCACACTGAAGCATCTATGCAGCCTGCTCAGAGCTCACCCTCCCAGCCAACTGTGTATCATATGCAAATTTGGCGATAAAATATTAGTTTCATCTTCTATTGTATATTAATATTTGGGAGGTTAAACTGAACAGTAAGGATCCTAGCACAGATATCTGCAGTACCCCACTAATCACTGCCTACCATTCAGAAAAAGACCCATTTATGTCAACTCTCTGCTTCCTGTCTGCTAACCAGCTTTCTACCCATCTCAAGACTCTACTCACAATCCCATGCGCTTTAACTTAGTAGTCTGCTATGTGAAATGTTTTTAAAAGCCTTTTGAAAATCTAAATAAACTACATCCACTAGTTCTCCTTGGTAATCCCTACTAGTTACATCTTCAAAGAATTGCAATAGATTTGTCCAGCATAGATTTCCCCTTTGTAAATCCATGCTGACTTTGTCTGATGCTGAGCTATGAAATCATTGATGATGAACTCCAGCAACTTCCCCAAAACTGATGTTAGGCTCACTGGTCTTTTGTTCCTTGTTTTCTCTCTGCTTCCCTTTTTGAATAGCATGTTTACCATAGAACCATAGACTCTTCCACTGAAAGCCATCTTCTCAGCCCTGTTTCGCTGGCATATCTGGACACAGTCAATTTAAATTTGCACGGCACTAACATGTGTCCAGCACAGCCATTTCCAGCTTCCTGGGCATTTTCCTCCCTCACTGATGAGAGGTTTCGCCAACGAGAATCACCTCATGGTCCCCACCAATGGGGACCGAGTGCAATGGTCATGATTTGGAAGGGGGAGGTGCGCGGCAGGAGATCCCCAATGCACTGAGAAATCGGGGCATCTGTTCAATGGCTCCCAAACACTCTACAGCTGGCGTCCCTGTCAAACCTAGGCTCTCCTAACAGAATTTTCAGTGAGTTACCCATGTCATCTTCCCACACTCTGTCAATAGGGTACAACCATCCCAAACATATTGAAAGTCATAGAGTCATACAGTGTGGAAAAGCCCCTTTGGTCCATCAAATCTGCAGCGACAACAACTACCGTTAAAGGCACACTATTCCCATTTCCAGCACTTGAGCCATTTCCCTGAATGTTATGTTAAGTCTGAAAACAGGAGTTTCCCACACCAGTTTTTTGGGCAAGTTTAGCACTGCAATCTTCCAAATCTTGTCAGTTTTTATGACAGCTCGGAGCTTTGTGAGCCAGTCAGGTCGTGCCCATAGATTCAAATAAACATATAACAGGTTTTATTGAAGAGCCACATCAAATATAAAACAGAAAGAAAACAGCAGCCTGAGCACACAACCAAATCACAATATTAAATCATGTGATTAGCTCTTGAAGCAGCCTTGCAATCCTTTTAAATACATTACAGCAGTGTCCCAAGTGTCTGCTGCCCTTGTCCTTCTAGATGGTAGTGGTTGTGGGTTTGGACATTACTATTTCAGGGGCCTTGATGAATTGCTGCAGTGCATCTTTTTGATGGTACACACTACTGCCACCGTGTACCAGTGATGGAGGAAGTGAATGTTTGCAGATGGAATGCCACCAAGGTGTCCTGGATGATGTCAAATTTCTCAACTGTTGTTGGAGCTGCACTTATCCAATCCTCCATTTCTGTTTTCCACATAGCCACTCGAGTTTCTACTTTTCACGTCTTTAACCTTTTAAAAATTACATCCGAGTCTGCTGACAGCTCCATTTCAGGCAATGGATTCCAAACCATAACATGTCACGGTGGCATAGTGATAGCACTGCTGCTTGGATTGGGTCATCGTCTGTGTGCAGTCTGTACATTCTCCCTCTGTCTACATGGGTTTCCACTGGATGCTTCGATTTCCTCCCACAGTCTGAAAGACACGCTAGTTAGGTGCACTGGCTGCGCTAAAATTCTCCCTCAGTATACTCGAACTGGCACCAGAGTGTGGTGACTAAGGAGTTTTCACAGTAACATTATTGCAGTGTTAAAGTAAGCCTATTAGTGACACTAATAAATAAACTTGAAAAACTTAAAACAATTCACTGCAAAAAGAAATTTCTCTTCAGCCCCATACTGGATTTTTTGCTAATTATAGTATATCTGAGAGATCTGGTAACAACCCCCTTTTAAGTGGAAGAATTTTTTCCCTATCTACTCTATGAAATCCCTTCACCATTTCAAATGCATCTATTAAATTGCCCCGTAACCTTCTCCAAGGGTGGTACAGTGGCGCAGTGGTTAGTACTGCTACCTAGGTTCAATACTGGCCTCAGGTGACTGTGTGGAGTTTTCACATTCTCCCCATGTCTCTGTAGATTTCCTCCAGGTGCTCCAGTTTCTTCCCACATTCCAAAGATATGTGGGTTAGGCTGATTGGTCACGCTAAATTGCCCCTTCGTGTCAAGGGGACTTGGGTAAATACGTGGGGTTACGTAGCTAAGGCCTGGGTGGGATTGTTGTCAGTGATTGCTCGATGGGCTGAAAGGCCTCCTTCTGCATTGTATGGATTCTATGATTCTAATAATTCCAATTTCTCCACATAACCAAAGTCCCTCATAACTGGTACCATTATAGTAAATCTCCTTTTAACCTTTCCAACTTTTGTAAAGTGTGGTACCCTGAATTGGACACAACCACATCACTGAAGCATAACCAGCAATTTTTATAAAGGTTCACCATAATTTTGTTCCTTTATAAGGCCAAGGTTCCCTAAGACTTGAACTATTGCATCAATATGTCCTGCTGCCTTCAAAGACTCCTGTTTGCGAATCCTATTCGTCCACCCTTTAACAACCCTTCACATTTGCTCTCTTGATTTTTCACTTCACATTTCTCTACATTAAGTTTCATCTCTCACATATCTGCCATTTTACCAGTATATTTGTGTACTTGTTTACTGTCCCCTAGTCAATTTTAGGTCCATTGCCATTTTAAACACATGCATGGGCTTCCACCATCTTGAGAAATAGGAACAGCAGGCCATTTAGCCCATCAAGCTTGCTTTGCCACTCAATAAGGTAATGGATGATACGTGGTCTAAATTCATCTTTCTTGCCAATTCCCTATAATGTTTGACACACTTGTCAATCAAACTCAGCCTTCAATATATTCAATGAGCCAGTCACCACTGCTCTCTGTGGAAGAGCACTGCAAAGATTAACAACCCTTCCAGTTGACATTTTTCTTCATCTCCATCTTAAATAGGAGATCTGTCATTTTGAAATTGCTTGGTTTCCCCACGAGCGGTAACATTTCTTCAGCATCTACCCTGTCAAGTCCCCTCAGGATTTTGATGACTCTTTGTCATAACAGTCTGACAAAGAGTCATTCTGACTCAAAACTTCTGTTCTCCCTCCATAGATGCTGTAAGACCGGCTGAGATTTTCCAGCATCTTCTGTTCTAGATTCCAGCAGTAATATGCTTTTGTCCCGAAACAATCTTTTACACTTCAATAAGATTTTCTCTTATTATTCAAACTCCAATGAATATAGGTCCACAAGGAAGTGAACTTTCTTTGAACTACTTTCAAGGCAATATTGTTTCCTACAAAAGGAGCTCAAAATTCTACACAGTCCTCCAAATGGGGTCTCATCAATGCCCAGTACAGTTGAAGCAAGACTTCCCTACTTTTATGCCACCCACACCCCACACAAGCACCACAGCAATCCTTCCCCGAATAGAGCACCCCAGAGAGCCTACCCCTGGCAATAGCTGAGCACACCTCTCTTCCCTGGGGGCTATATTTATCTATGCCTCCTTGCACATTCCCCTTGTCTGCTTCACGTTTTTTAAAATGCAACTGTCAACCTCGCTGATGTGACGGGGGAATGTTGTAGTGGGGAAACATACTAATTATAGTACGATGTATTGAAATTATATTCCCGCCCTTTCTGATGTCACTGGCAAGAATCTCATTTTTGATTCTCATAAGATTTTGTGCCAAGTTGCCATTTGCACTCGCAACGGACATGGTGTAAATTTGCACTCATTGTATCCTCCTCACAATTTCCTACTCATCATCATCAGCGAGCTTGACCATGATTCTAAAATAGAAAATGCTAGAAAATCTCAGAAGGTCAGACAGCATCTGTGGAGAGAGAATAGAGCCAGCATTTTGAGTCTAGCTGACCCTTGGCTACGATCCTGTTTATCAAAGTCATTAATATAGATTGCAAATAGTTGAAGTTGCAGCACTGATCCCTGCAGCACTCAACTAGTTATAGTTTACTAAAAATTACTTACATATCTTGCCTCTGGCAAACTAATAGGAAATAGTCTTCTGTCCAGACTACATATCACCCCACAAACCATGAGCTCTTACATTGTTTAGTGACCTTTTATGCCACTGAATGCTTTCTGGAAATCCAAATACATGACATCTATAGTTCTCCTTTATCCACCCTGCAGCTCCCCACAGGGGAGATATGCAATGGGGTGTGGGGGGAGTGGGGTGGTAGGAGAGGTGATTTTCTCCCACCACCACAGGTGTGCATCTCCCTGCTGTCAAATAAATTCACTGGTAGGAAGATTGCATGGTCAAGCTTGCTGAAAGAAAGGTTTTCAGACTTTTATGACACTTTAAATTTTGTTTAGAAGAATGCAACTATAGTGCGCAATCACAAAAGTTTTTTAGAATAATACAGCTGCTGCCAGCCTGCCAGGAGATTCAGAATGGAAATTGACTCGTGCATAATAACGATATTCCAAGCACAGTTTCTGGCATGGGATCCAGCCATTCTGGCCAGTAAAAAAAGCGCCGTCAGGTTTCCCACAATTGCACTTAAGCCAGGATACTCTGACTTTGCCCACTGTTGGGGTTCTCTGCAGTAAATGGAGATTTGGCTAAACACCAAATCCTTCACTCTTGCTGAAGCAGTATGACGTTGGGAAATTCCAACCCAAATCTCAAAAATGGAAAATTTACAAATTTATCTTTCATGCTTTTCAAATTTTCTAATTTGATTCATCATACTTTTATAATGATTAAGATCTTCCTTTCTCAAGGTCTTCATGGTTATCGAAGGAAATAAAGGAGAGTATTAAATTAAAAGCTGATGCGTTCAGAGTGGCTAAAAGTAGTGGGCAATTAGAAGATTGGGAAAGGTTTAAAAATCAACTAAGAATGACTAAGAAGTTGATAAAGAAAGGAAGGATAGACTATGAAGCTAAACTAGCATTAAATATAAAAAAGGACAGTAAGAGTTTTTACAAATATATAAAGAAGAGAAGGCTGGCTAGAGTGAATGTTGGACCCTTAGAGGATGAGAGGGGGGTTTTAGTGGTGGGAGATGAGGAAATGGTTCAGGCTTTAAATAAGTTTTTTGCCTCGGTCTTCGCAGAGGAGGACACGAATAGTTTGCTGGATATTAAAGATAGAAGGATGGTAGGAGTTGAGGGCCTGAATGCGATTACTGTCACTAGCGAGGTAGTGCTTGATAGACTAATGCGACTGAAGGTGGACAAGTCCCCAGAACCAGATGGAGTGCATCCCAGAGTTCTGAAGGAAATGGCAGAGGTGATAGTGGATGCCTTAGTGATTATTTACCAAAATTCACTGGATTCCGGGGAAGTGCCGGAAGATTGGAAAACAACTAATGTTATGCTGCTGTTTAAAAAAGGTAGCAGACAAAAGGCAGGGAATTATAGGCTGGTTAGTTTAACGTCTGTAGTTGGAAAAATGCTTGAATCCGTCATCAAAGAAGAAATAGCGAGATACCTAGAAAGCAATGGTTTGTTAGAGCAGACACAGCACGGATTCGTTAAGAGGAAGTCGTGTTTGACGAATTTATTGGATTTCTATGAGGATGTGACTAGTGCGGTAGACAGAGAGGAACTGGTGGATGTGGTGTTTCTAGATTTTCAAAAGGCGTTTGATAAGGTGCCTCATAAAAGGTTGCTACAGAAGGTTATGGTGCATGGAGTTGGGGGTAAGGTGTTAGCGTGGATAGAGGATTGGTTGTCTAATAGGAAGCAGAGAGTTGGTATCAATGGGTGCTATTCTGATTGGCAGTTGGTGACTAGTGGAGTGCTGCAGGGATTGGTGTTGGGGCCTCAGCTATTTACCATTTATATAGATGATCTGGAGGAGGGGGCTGAGTGTAGGGTGACAAAATTTGCTGATGACACGAAGATGAGTGGTAAAGCAAATTGCGCGGAGGGTGTGGAAAGTCTGCAGAGGGATCTGGATGGGCTGAGCGAGTGGGCGAGGACCTGGCAGATGGAGTATAATGTTAGCAAGTGTGAGGTTATCCACTTTGGCAGAAATAATAGTAGGAGGGATTACTATTTAAAGGACGAAAAGCTGCAGCATGCTACAGCGCAGAGGTACCTGGGGGCCCTTGTGCATGAGTCGCAAAAACCCAGTCTGCAGGTGCAGCAGGTGATCAAGAAGGCGAATGGAATGCTGGCCTTTATAGCGAGGGGGATAGAATATAAAAGCAGGGAGGTCTTGCTGCAACTGTACAGGGTACTGGTGAGGCCGCAGCTGGAGTAGTGTGTGCAGTTTTGGTCGCCACACTTGCAGAAGGATATTTTGGCCTTGGAGGGAGTGCAGAGGAGGTTCACTAGGCTGATACCGGAGATGAGGGGGTTGGACTATGAAGAGAGACTAAATAGACTGGGTCTGTACTCGTTGGAGTTTAGAAGGATGAGGGGGGATCTTATAGATAATGAACGGGATGGATAGGGTAGAGGTAGAGATTCTTCCCACTTAGAAAGGATAGCAGGACTAGAGGGCACAGCCTCAAGATGGCGGGGGGACAGTTTAGATCGGAGTTGAGGAGGAACTTCTTCACTCAAAGGGTGGTGAATCTCTGGAATTCTCTGCCCGTTGAAGTGGTGGAGGCTACCTCGCTAAATATATTTAAGTCACAGGTAGATAGGTTTTTGATAGACAAGGGAATTAAGGGTTATGGGGAGAAAGCGGGAAAGTGGAACTGATCCACTTCAGATCAGCCATGATCTTATTGAATGGCAGGGCAGGCTTGAAGGGCTAGATGGCCTACTCCTGCTCCTATTTCTTATGTTTTGATGTTCATTATTTCTTGATTTATACACTGTCCACAGTGTATAAATCAGTGTATAATCAAAGGGACTATAAACTATTCAAACCATTGACTTATTTCCTCTGCTATTTCTTATTTAAAACTGATTCTACAGTGGAGATTTTCCAACATTGTTATGCCTGGCGCAGATCATGCCAATCCCGAAAAATAGCACGTGAACCTAAAAATCTGTTACGCACCTGGTGCCAAACGGTTTACAATTGCCCTGGCACCTTTCTACTGCTGCAAAACAGATCACATCCAGAAAGGGTGTGAGGCTGATTAGCATTAGATTGGCTTGATTTCCCCTCGTATGAATGATTTCATCGTTCCCCCTCTCGGTATGTTCCCACCTCTCCAGCAGAGAGGCACAAATCAGCTGGACTCTATTAGCGAAGACCATGCATGCTGGTCATGTTGGGAGCGCTCAGAGACCACTGAAGCCCCCAGGAGTTCAGAGGCATGGCCAGGCAGTACCCTTTAGGCAGTACCCACCTGGCACACTTAGCAGTGTCCACCAGACACCCTGCCAAGGGGTTGGGGCCTGAGTAAGGAGGCTGGCATGAGAGTGGTGAATGTGTGGAATTCACTACCACAGAAAGCAGTTCAGGCCTAAACATTGTCTAATTTCAAGAAGAAATTATATATAGCTTTTGGGGCTAAAGGGATCAAGGAATATAGGGTGGAACAGGCTCAAAGGGATAAATGGTTTACTCCTGCTTCTAGTTTCTATGTCTCTATGCTTCAGGAGTTCCCAATGGAGAACCCGTATGCTCGCTGTACCCCCATGATGAATATCAGCAGCCTAATGAGATGGTACATGGCACCAGTGCTGGTGTTGGGTTGCCAGTGTCTAGACCCACGAGGACACGGGTTGCTGGAAGGGAGTGAGGGGACTGGGATACATAACCTCACAGATTTTCTCTCTCCTCTTCTCCCCCAAAGGAATAGTGGATTTCACATTAGAGCCTGGAGGGAGATGTACGACTGCAGCAAGAACAACCTGGGCCAGAGGCTGCAGCAGGATAAGGGGCTACCGGTGGCGTTTCTGGATTGTTGGAGACTAGACACATAATCCAACATGCCTTCATGACCCAGTAGAAGTTATGATTTGCTGATCCTCATGATAATTGCCCAGAAGGTTTGAACTTCCAATGGGAAATGCCCTGGCCTTCAGAGGTCCTCCACAAGTTTCCAACTTGGAGTGTAGTCTGAGACTTTGGACAGTTCTGTGGGGTTTATCTGGATAGTTATCCAGGAAATGTGAGACAGTTTTAAACTAAGGCTCACTCTCAATCACATACTGAACCTCCCACTCCATCCTCAACCCAATCTGATTGCTCCCGACCTAACTACCTCTCTTGATTCAACCACCCCCTTACATACCTTACCCTCTTGCCACCCTACCCAACTGCAACCATCTCCACCTGTCACCTCATATGTAGATGTGCAAGAGGATTGTTGGGTCAAGAAGAATAGGTTGGGGGCTGAGTCAGATTGAGTTGAAGGTTGAAGGGGGAGTTTGCAGGGGGGAGGGGGTGTGGGGGGGATGTTCCAGTGTGAAAGATTGGGAGTTAGCCTCAGTTTTAATTTGTGAGCATCTATAATGAAGCTGAAATTTTCAACACTGCTATATTTTTAACTCACCATCAGGAAAAATAACCTTGCGTTAGTACAAATATTATTTCTTACACCAGTTTTGTTCAAGATCTCAATAATATTGCATGCCTACTGGGAATTAAGATTGAACTTACTAAACTGGCTTACTTGCTCCTTACTTGGCAGAAAGCGCAGGCTTTCTTTGTCATGCTAGCTAAAGCTTTAACTTTTGATAAGAGTACCACAAAATCACTCAGAATTATGCCAGGAAAGATAGGCTACATTTATGACGTTGAAGGAACCATATAAATGCAAGTTATGTTGAACTGTCCACTTCTATTTTGTAAACTTGGTTCATTCTCCAAACTACATTAGGTGTAAATTCTTTGCTAACTCTGGATATGTAGGAAGTTGAGTGCTTAATGGCAAATTAACAATGACAAAATTGGTTTAACTGTTTGCTGCTTAAATTTGGACATCTGGTTGCTTTTTTTTTTACCATGCCAGTGATGCTTCTTTGCCAGTTCCTTTACAGCTTGCACACGTACTGGTTTAATTGTAGATTGAGTCTGTTTTAGAAGAGACCACAAATCAGACTCATGGTCTTCCACATCTAGTCTCATGTAATGTTCTGCAAAACAGAAATAACATGAAAATTAAGCATTTGCAAAGATCAGTCAGATATTTGAAGACATAATCTGCAACCCATTAACATTCTGTAGTTTTCATTTTCATAAAAAACAGTTATTGAAGCAAAGCAACAGGTTGAACAAAACAGTGAGTGGGTCCTATTCATCCTACAGTGGTGACAGAGTGGAACTTAATTCAAAGCTATCAAAGTATTCAATTCAGAATTCCACCTTAGAAAAGAAAATAGCTCAAAGTCTGTGCACAGGATCCAGGGAGGAACAACTTCAATGACAGGATCAAAACTCATCTGATCCGAATAAAAATCAAACTAAATTGCACATACAACATAATTTGAAAGACAACGGGCACGATTTTGCCACCCCACTATGCTACTCAACCAGCACAGTGGGGCAGGAAATTTGAAAGGGAGGCAAAAGAAATTGGGTTTGCGCCCAACATCCGGCAGGTCACAATCTTTCTGGGCCACTTTTATGACATGATCAGACTCTCACCAAGGAAGGGCGCAAGGCTAATTTAAATACTCATTAGTTCACTTCAATGTGTTTAGCCAGCTCAGACACTATCGTTGATGCTTATTTGGCCTTCCCACCTCACTGGTGGAAGTCCACACGAGCGAAGATCAGAGCTGCTCCCAGCAACAGGGACCAGATGTGATGGCCTCGCCAGTGGGACCAGAGGCCATTGAGGTCCCCCTAACAGGCCAGGAGAAAGAGGGGAGGTCCAGCCTGCCACCCAGGCATTGCCAGCCTGGGACCCTGGCAGTGTTCACTGGGCATGGGGGTGTGGTTGGGTTGGGGGCGGGGCTAGTGGTGGGGCCAGCAATCAGGAGTCTAGTGATGAATCTCCTGACAGCCTCTGCATTGCCCAAAGTGCCATAAATAA
The DNA here is from genome assembly GCF_965287045.1 of Carcharhinus amblyrhynchos. NCBI lineage: Eukaryota > Metazoa > Chordata > Chondrichthyes > Carcharhiniformes > Carcharhinidae > Carcharhinus > Carcharhinus amblyrhynchos. The sequence continues at coordinate 30,106,451 of NC_137335.1, read as the reverse complement.
CTGAGACTCAACTCACTGAAAACCTCCTGTTTTCCCACCCATTTGAAACTTCGAATTATTTTTGGAAAATCGCCCTGACAGCTACAATTTAGTGGCTCCGTTGATCACGGGCACAAATCCCGTAATGGCTGCTAAATCCCATAAGTGACCAAAAAAATGGGATTAGTGCTGACGAGATCTCAGTTTAAGATCTTCGGCAATAATGCTGCTCTGACATCTGCGGGTAACTCTGTTTGTCTATGTATTCTATCCACCGGGTACCTCCTCCTCTGTGATAGTGTCTGCTCGTCGTCCCCTCTTTATTGTTCTGCCACTTCCCCTATAGATGACCAAGAGATTGCTGTTGTCCCAGTCCACATGCTTGCACCTCTCCCCTCTCAAGTTATGCTCCTAGTTACACTATTCTTGAATGAATGATGCCCAAAGTCACAGTTTAAAATCTGCCCAGGCTCCAAAGTCCCATAGAACATCGAACATAGAACATTACAGCGCAGAACAGGCCCTTCGGCCCACGATGTTGCGCCATGCCCCCTCGTGCTAGCTTTCTCCATCCGAGGAAAAAGGCTATCACTGTCCACCCTATCTAAACCTCTAATCATCTTATATGTTTCAATAAGATCCCCTCTTAGCCGCCTTCTTTCCAGCGAAAACAACCCCAAATCCCTCAGTCTCTCCTCATAGGACCTCCCCTCCATACCAGGCAACATCCTGGTAAACCTCCTCTGCACCCTCTCCAAAGCCTCCACATCCTTCCTGTAATGTGGGGATCAGAACTGCACACAGTACTCCAAGTGCGGCCGCACTAGAGTTGTGTACAGTTGCAACATGACGCTGCGACTCCTAAATTCAATCCCCCTACCAATAAACGCCAAGACACCGTATGCCTTCTTAACAACCTTATCTACTTGATTCCCAACTTTCAGGGATCTATGTACACATACACCTAGATCCCTCTGTTCATCCACACTATTCAAAGTCCTCCCGTTAGCCCTATACTCGACACATCTGTTATTCCTACCAAAGTGAATTACCTCACACTTCTCCGCATTAAACTCCATCCGCCACCTCTCGGCCCAGCTCTGCAACCTGTCCAAGACTCCCTGCAAACTATGACACCCTTCCTCACTATCTACCACACCTCCGACTTTGGTGTCATCAGCAAATTTACTAATCCACCCAACTATACCCTCATCCAGATCATTAATAAAAATTACAAACAGCAGTGGCCCCAAAACAGATCCCTGAGGCACACCACTCGTAACCGAACTCCATGACGAATATTTACCATCAACCACCACCCTCTGTCTCCTATCTGCTAGCCAATTCCTGATCCAATTTCCTAGATTACCCTCAATCCCATACATCTGCATTTTCTGCAGAAGCCTACCATGGTGAACCTTATCAAACGCCTTACTAAAATCCATATATACCACGTCAACTGCCTTACCCCCATCCACCTCTTTGGTCACTTTTTCAAAAAACATGCTGACTATCTCCAATCAATTCATTACTCTACAAATAACTATAAATCCTATCCCTAATAATTTTTTCTAAAACCTTGCCCACAACAGAAGTGAGACTCACCGGTCTATAATTCCCTGGGAAGTCTCTGTTCCCCTTCTTAAACAATGGGACAACATTCGCTAACCTCCAATCTTCCTCTGTCCTCTGCATGCTTAGTAAGAAGTCTCACAACACCAGGTTAAAGTCCAACAGGTTTATTTGGCAGCACTAGCTTTCAGAGGAGTCTCAAGCTCCTTCATCAGCTGAGTGAGTACCTACCTCACTATGATAGCACAAGTCCTCACTCACTTGATGAAGGATCTTGAGACTCCGAAAGCTAGTGCTGCCAAATAAACCTGTTAGACTTTAACCTGGTGTTGTGAGACTTTTTGCTGTGGTTACCCCAGTCCAACGCCATCATCTCCACATCTCTGCATGCTTACCATTAAATCCAAAGTGGTCTGTAAAATTACATTTTACTACCTCCTTAATCAGATGAAATCCTAATAGTTGATTTTGAGAAAACAAGTGGCACCCTTGAAGTGGGGATAATCGTAAAGATGGGTACCTGACACACAAAATGGTGGCCTGGCACATAAAATGGTTACCTGAGAAAGAGACATTAAGCAGGCACTGACTTTAGTGCAGACAGCTACTTGAAATTAAAACATTCAGCACAGACAGTTTTTTTAAGTTAAAAATGCAGAAAACAAATACTGCAGGAAGCCTGTAAGAACTTGAGGCACTTTAAAGATAAGGACAGACTCAGGACAATAACACCTGATAAAGAGGTTAGCCATAAATGGGACCGGGAATACATAAATGAAGGAAAACCAATTACCGTATGTATATAGAACATAGAACATAACAGCGCAGAACAGGCCCTTTGGCCCACGATGTTGCGCCGACCAATTAAAAAGCAATGACCCTCTAACCTAAACCAATCCCTTTCCATCCATAAACCTATCCACAGATCTCTTAAACGCCCCCAAACTAGGCGCATTTACAACTGCAGCAGGCAGGGCATTCCAATCCCTCACTACCCTCTGGGTAAAGAACCTACCCCTCACATCCATCCTATAACTACCACCCCTTAATTTAAAGCTATGCCCCCTCGTGCTAGCTTTCTCCATCCGAGGAAAAAGGCTATCACTGTCCACCCTATCTAAACCTCTAATCATCTTATATGTTTCAATAAGGTCCCCTCTTAGCCGCCTTCTTTCTAACGAAAACAACCTCAAATCCCTCAGTCTCTCCTCATAGGACCTCCCCTCCATACCAGGCAACATCCTGGTAAACCTCCTCTGCACCCTCTCCAATGCCTCCACATCCTTCCTATAATATGGGGACCAGAACTGCACACAATACTCCAAGTGTGGCCACACCACAGTTTTGTACAGTTGCAACATGATGCTGCGGCTCCTAAATTCAATCCCCCTACCAATAAACGCCAAGACACCGTATGCCTTCTTAACAACCTTATCTACTTGATTCCCAACTTTCAGGGATCTATGTACACATACACCTAGATCCCTCTGTTCATCAACACTATTCAGAGTCCTACCGTTAGCCCTATACTCTACATATCTGTTATTCCTGCCAAAGTGAATTACCTTACACTTTTCTGCATTAAACTCCATCTGCCACCTCTCAGCCCAGCTCTGCAACTTGTCCAAGTCTCTCTGTAAACTATGACAGCCCTCCTCACTATCTACCACACCTCCGACTTTGGTGTCATCAGCAAATTTACTAAGACCAAAACTATATAGACCAAACTGTACAGACCAAAACTAAGTAATTGATAGTCACTGATCGAGGAAATGTATTCATTCTATGAAACAATGTGATGCTAAATGCCAATGTCTACATATGTTGAACTGTAACAATGTGTTAAACTACTGATCCTACTCAACTATAATGATGTGTTAAATGGCTAATGTCCAGACTATCCATTGTCTGAAAAGTATAAAAATGAACCACTCCTATCATATTATTGAGAAGGTAGCTGTCAAGTACTGCGGAGCACCAGTGCTTTCTCCCCAAAGCTCCGTGTCCGAAATAAAGCTGTATTATTGAACCTCCAGTGTGGCTCCGGTGGTAATTTTCCCACAACACCTCCAGGCAACTTTCCATCCGCCTCACATAAAATTCGACCATAATGACCAGAGGTCAAACTGGTTTATGTGCTTCCAGTATTTTGACTCTATTCTCACTAACAATGGAAATTTTAAGACTTACTGACCATCCAGTGGCCATGAAAACATCTTGGCTGTGACTTGCATCAGTCTTTTAATTGCTCTGTGCAGTTCTTTCCTGGCCTTGTTTGTAATTCCTGAAATATAGCAAAACCAAAAATCAACATATTACAAACAGCACATGGGCCTTAAGAATGGAGCAGATAATCAAATATAAAAACTGCATAATCAGCTGAAAAAGTGTACAAAGGAATAAAAATTAAAAATACTGTTAATAAAATTGAATATTAAAACACACTACAGTTAATTCTGGCATGAAGTTAATCAATATACAGAGCTATCCACCTGTCAAATCCGTTAGAACTTTTGACGACCACTTTCAGTTTTAAAAATAAGAATCAATGTTGAAATTTACCAAGATGTGACAGAACCTTCAAGCTCCATGAGCACCGTCACTGAGAGATAAGTGCTACAAGTATTAGAGAAAAATTACCTTCATATTCCACTCAAATCCAAGAATTGGGCAATAGGACTGTTGCTTCATTGCTACTGGTCCAAAATCTTGCAATTCCCTACCTAACACCTTGTGGTTACAAGGTGTGTCATGATTCTCAAAGAGCCACCATTAATTAATGGTGACCTAAAATATCAAGCTAAGCAAAAATCAGTAACTGATCTAACTCCTGCTAGAATTTTTTAAATCAAATTTGCATTTCATTTTGAGGGCAAGAATAGTTGGAAGAATTTTTCTTTTATTAAGTTAAATAAATTATTAAAGAAAAGGAAATTTATTCCAACCCCTCAATCCCTTAACAGTTTCACACAGCATGTAGTTTGGATAAATAAAAATCAAGGGAACAATTTAAAGTAGAACCTTAAATGAGAAGTGGGCTAATTTTAATGAGACAAGAGAGGATCTAGTCAGGGGAAAATAGAACCAAAGGCCAACAGGAAATCTCTAATTGAAGAAATGGGAGATCCTTAAGGGGGAGATGTTTCAGGTATGGGCTAAGTATATTCCAACAAGGGTAAAAGTCAGGGAACAAAAGCATTTGATGACAAGGAAGATAAAGAATATGATGAAACAAAAAAGAGGATTTTTTTGTACAAAGCGTGCAGGAAGGTTTTTTGACTCAGTATGTAGACAGGCCAACTAGAGGTGAGGCTATATTGGATTTGGTGCTGGGAAATGAGCCAGACCAGGTGCTAGGCTTGGAAGTTGGTGTGCATTTTGGTGATAGTGACCACAATTCGGTTACGTTCACCTTAGTGATGGAAAGGGATAGGCATGAACCTAGGGTCAGTAGTTTTAGCTGGGGGAAGGGTAATTATGAGGCTATTAGGAGAGAATTAGGAAGCATAGGTTGGACTAGGAGACTACAGGGACTGGGAACGTCCGAAATGTGGAGTTTTTTCAAGGAGCAGCTACTGCGAGTCCTTGATAGGTATGTCCCTGTCAGGCAAGGAGGAATTGGTCGAGCTAGGGAACCATGGTGCACTAATGAAGTTGATTCGCTGGTTAAAAAGGAAAAGGAGGCTTATGTTCGGATGAGACGTGAGGGCTCAGGTAGTGCACTAGAGAGCTTTAGATTGGCTAGGAGGGAGTTGAAGAGTGAGTTAAGAAGGGCTAAAAGAGGACATGAGAAGACTTTGGCTGATAGGATTAAGGAGAATCCTAAGGCGTTCTATAGGTATGTTAAGAACAGAAGGTTGGTTAGGGCAAGATTAGGGCCAGTTACAGACAGCAGAGGGAAGGTGTGTGTGGAACCGGAAGAGATTGGAGAGGCATTGAACCAATATTTCTCTTCGGTGTTCAAGCAGGGGGACATGAATGTAGCTGAGGAGAACACTGGGTTGCAGGGGTGTAAACTAGACAGTATTGCAGTTGATAAGGAGGATGTGCTAGATATTCTTGAGGGTTTGAAAATAGATAAGTCCCCTGGGCCGGACGGGATTTACCCTAGGATTCTCTGGGAGGCAAGAGAGGCGATTGCAGAGCCTCTGGCTCTGATCTTCAGGTCGTCGTTGGTCTCAGGTATAGTACCGGAAGATTGGAGGATAGTGAATGTTGTCCCATTGTTTAAGAAGGGGAACAGAGACTTCCCCGGGAATTATAGACCGGTGAGTCTTACTTCTGTTGTGGGTAAGGTTTTAGAAAAAATTATTAGGGATAGGGTTTATAGTTATTTGGAGAGTAATGAATTGATTGGAGATAGTCAGCATGGTTTTGTAGCGGGTAGGTCGTGCCTTACTAACCTTATTGAGTTTTTTGAGAAAGTGACCAAAGAGGTGTATGGGGGTAAGGCAGTTGACGTGGTATATATGGACTTTAGTAAGGCATTTGATAAGGTTCACCATGGAAGGCTTCTGCAGAAAATGCAGATGTATGGGATTGGGGGTAATCTAGGTAATTGGATCAGGAATTGGCTAGCAGATAGGAGACAGAGGGTGGTGGTTGATGGTAAGTATTTGTCATGGAGTTCAGTTACGAGTGGTGTGCCTCAGGGATCTGTTTTGGGGCCACTGCTGTTTGTAATTTTTATTAATGATCTGGATGAGGGTATAGTTGGGTGGATTAGTAAATTTGTTGATGACACCAAAGTCGGAGGTGTGGTAGATAGTGAGGAAGGGTGTCATAGTTTGCAGGGAGACTTGGACAGGTTGCAGAGCTGGGCCGAGAGGTGGCAGATGGAGTTTAATGCGGAAAAGTGTGAGGTAATTCACTTTGGTAGGAATAACAGATGTGTCGAGTATAGGGCTAATGGGAGGACTCTGAATAGTGTGGATGAGCAGAGGGATCTAGGTGTATGTGTACGTAGATCCCTGAAAGTTGGGAATCAAGTAGATAAGGTTGTTAAGAAGGCATACGGTGTCTTGGCGTTTATTGGTAGGGGGACTGAATTTAGGAGCCGCAGCATCATGTTGCAACTGTACACAACTCTAGTGCGGCCGCACTTGGAGTATTGTGCGCAGTTCTGGTCCCCACATTATAGGAAGGATGTGGAGGCTTTGGAGAGGGTGCAGAGGAGGTTTACCAGGATGTTGCCTGGTATGGAGGGGAAGTCCTATGAGGAGAGACTGAGGGATTTGGGGTTGTTTTCGTTAGAAAGAAGGCGGCTAAGAGGGGATCTTATTGAAACATATAAGATGATTAGAGGTTTAGATAGGGTGGACAGTGATAGCCTTTTTCCTCGGATGGAGAAAGCTAGCACGAGGGGGCATGGCTTTAAATTAAGGGGGGGGTAGTTATAGGATGGATGTGAGGGGTAGGTTCTTTACCCAGAGGGTGGTGAGGGATTGGAATGCCCTGCCTGCTGCAGTTGTAAATGCGCCTAGTTTGGGGGCGTTTAAGAGATCTGTGGATAGGTTTATGGATGGAAAGGGATTGGTTTAGGTTAGACGGTCATTGTTTTTTAACTGGTCGGTGCAACATCGTGCGCCGAAGGGCTTGTTCTGCGCTGTTATGTTCTATGTATGATGCAGTTCAAGTGAATTCTTCAAGTGAGAACCAGGCCATCAACAATAGAGTGAGAGGAGAAGGGAAGAGGAAATTAAGAGTGGCAAATGAGGGAATAAAATAACAGCGAACATAAAAGGGAATCTAAAAATCATCTACCATCATGTAAATGATAAACAGTGAGGATGAAGCAGGGTGGAGTTGATTAGGGATAAAAAAGATAATATACAGGTAGCATCAGAGAGCAAGTCTAAAATACGCAATGAGTACTCTGTATCAAATTTACAATGGAAAACATTGAATGTCTTGTTGGAATGTCCTGTTGAAGTTGTACAAGACATTGGTAAGGCCTCACTTGGAATACTTAGTGCAATTCTGGTCACCCAATTATAGAAAGGATATTATTAAACTAGAAAGAGTGCATAAAAGATTTACTAGGATGCTACTGGGACTTGATGGTTTCAGGTATAAGGAGAGGTTGGATAGTCTGGGATTGTTTTCTCCGGAGTGTAGAAGGCTGAGGGCTGATTTTACAGAGGTCAATAAAATAACGAGGGGCATAGATCAGCTAGATATACAATATCTTTTCCCAAAGGTAGGGGAGTCTAAAACTAGAGGTCATAGGTTAAAGGTGAGAGGGGGGCTGTACAAGTGTCCAGAGGGGCAATTTTTTCACACAGATGGTGTTGAGTGTCTGGAACAAGCTGTCAGAGGTAGTAGCAGAGGTGGGTACAATTTTGTCTTTTAAAAAGCATTTAGACAGTTACATGGGTACGATGGGTATAGAGCGATATGGGCCAAATGTGGGCAATTGGGATTAGCTTTGAGGTTCTAAAAAAAAAAGGCAGCATGGACAAGTTGGGCTTAAGGGCCTGTTTCTGTGCTGTAAACCTCATGACTCTTATGACTATCATGAAAACACTGTTGTTGACACAACCAAGCCTGCATCTTCAGTGCACCCCTCTACATTAGTGAGGCTTGAAAAACACATGCTAGGCAGGAGAAAATGCTGAACAGTTTCTACCTTTGCCATTTCAAATGTATTCTTGGCATTGCTTAGTAGGTCATCAGCTCAGAGGTTCTGAAGTGTTAATTCCATCAGTGCATGCTCATTGCTAAACCAATGACTAATCTGCATTGGTTTGGCCATACTCATCTGATGCATACAGCTAGAAATGGCTGTATACGCAATGACTTGTTGTATGGTAAACCAGTCACTGGGTCACAATCTGCTGGTCATCCGTGCCTCTACGACTCGGACATGTGCAAGTGAGATATGAAGATGGTGGACATCGGCATTGACAATTGGGAGGAAGTTGCTGACAGCCATAAGCTCTGGAGGCTTACTGTTTGAAGAAGCGTTGGAAGAGGCAAGCAGAAATGGAAAGCACAGCTGAATGGCTGACTAAGTCCATGGTCTAGTGAAAACAGAGGCCAGGAAAACCTGAACCTTTTCAGTCCATTATGTTTCTCTACAGCAAATGCAACAAGAGACAAACATACCCGAGTGGGGCTTTGAGCCACATTAGGCTATACCAAAGATGGAGTTGATCCCCATGTAATGAACAATCTTCTCGAGATGGAAGGTTGCTAAGAGGTGCCAGACCAACCAGCCCCATAATACTTCATTTAAAATCCTGTTGCCAACTATATAAAGTAATTTGAACTCAAAAAAAGGACCAGTAAATAAGGAAAATTACTAAAATGTACAGCAAAGAAATGGGTCATTTAGCCCAACTGGGAGGGATAGTCATTAGCAAGGCACATTCGGGATGGCTCACACCAACAGTCAGAAGTTGAAGATAGTGTGGTTTGGGAGCATCACTGTTGTCCTTAATCCTCTTTGGAAAAGGGATATACATCACAGTTCCCTTTTAGTTCAAGACCACGCAAACAGGAGTCATAGAGTGCAGAGGTTCCTGTTGTGAAATGGAAAGGAGTCACAAATGACATTGAGAACTGGGGTTATATGGGCCTCACCGTCAGAAATTAGAGATAGGGCAGAAGTACAGAGGCACGCAGTGGAAGCAATTATTGGAAGCACCCAGCTGCAGACAGGGGCAAGGGCTGTGTTCTCCACAGGGAAAATGCACAGTGTTGTCTTACAGTTGATTCCCCTGGGCTTGGCAGACTCTGTACTGGGCTGCAGAGGGAATGGTGATGGTGACTGGGGGCATGTGCCGCCTGTAGATAGGGAATACATAATACATTAGCTCTCACAAGGGTAGGGTTCACCTCTGTACATGAAATCTCCAGGTAGTGTGTGCACAGGTCCATGTGTGGCACGTGTATTTCACAGGCGATGGGGTCAGAGGTGGGAAGGCCATCCGAATGTCTGTCACCATGATGGTGAGATCCAGTACTAGTCGGGGAAGGCTAGAGAATAACACGAGGTGCCAATTACATTGGAGTCATGAGAACATTGAGTGGACGAGGGTTGAACTCAGTGCTGAAGTAGAGGGGCCAGCAGCACCCTCTTAAGGTCCCAGAACAACGACATTGTGTAAAAACGGAAGTAAGATCAGTTTTGTCTGGGAGGCATGAGACAGTAAGCTGAGCTAGTGGGTGCCTTCTCACAACGTTGGTGTTGGGCAGGATCCAGCTCAGTTACAGCTCAGGAGGGTATCAAATTGAAAGAAAAGGCAGACATAGTGGCAAACTAGAGGTCTGAGAAATATTTAAAGTTGAACAGAAAGCCACAAGAAAAGCTATAAAGAAAAGATGAGAGTAAACTAGCTTAGAATATAAAAAGATAGCAAAAGTTTGTACAAAAACATAAAACGAAACAGAGTGGCTAAAGTATATATTGGTCTTTTAGAAGATGAGAAGGGAGATGTAATAACTGGAAATGAGAAAATGACTAAGGTATTGAAACAGGTATTTTGTGTCAGTCTTTACAGTGGAAGACACAAATAACCTGCCAAAAATTGATGACAGGAAGGCTATAGCAGGTGAGGACCTAGAAACTATTATCACGAAAGAGGTAGTGTTGGGCAAGCTAATGGGGGCTAAAGATAGACAAGTCTCCTGGTCCTGATGGAATGCAACCCAGGGTACTAAAAGAGATGGCAGCGGAAATAGCAAATGCACTAGTAGTAATTTAACAAAATTTGCTGGACTCTGGGGTGGTTCCCACTGATTGGAAAATAGCAAATGTGACACCACTGTTTAAAAAAGGAGGTACATAAAAGGCGGGTAACTATAGGCCAATTAGCTTAACTTTTGTAGTAGGAAAAATGCTTGAATCCATCATCAACATAAGAACATAAAGAAATAGGAGCAGGAGTAGGCCACCTAGCCCCTCGAACCTGCCCCGCCATTCAATAAGATCATGGCTGATCTGAAGTGGTTCAGTTCCACTTTCCCGCCTTCTCCCCGTAACCCTTAATCCCTTTGCCTACCAAAAACCTATCTACCCGCGCGTCTTAAATATATTTAGCGAGGCAGCCTCCACCACGTTCCATCAAGGAATAGCAAGACATCTGGGTACAAATTGTCCCATTCGTAAGATGCAGCATGGGTTCATGAAGGGAAGGCTATGTTTGACTAATTTCGTGGAATTCTTGGAGAACATTATATGCGCAGTGAACAATGGAGAATCTGTGGATGTGGTGCATCTGGATTTTCAGAAGGCATTTGACGAGGTGTTGCACCAAAGACCACAGCGTAAGATAAAGGTGCATGGTGTTACGGGTAATGTATTAGCATGGATAGAGGATTGGTTAACTAACAGAAAGCAGAGAGTGCAGGTAAATGGGTGTTTTTCTGGTTAGCAATCAGTGACTAGTGGTGTGCCTCAGGGATCAGTGTTGGGACTGCAATTGTTTACGATTTACGTAGATGATTTGGAGTTGGGGGACCAAGTGTAGTGTGTCAAAATTTGCAGATGTCCCCAAGATAAGTGGCAGAGCAAAGTGTGCAGAGGATGCTGAAAGTCTGCAAAGGGATATAGATAATCTAAGTGAGTGGGCGAGGGTCTGACAGATGGAGTTCAACGTTGGTAAATGTGAGGTCACCCATTTTGGTGGGAATAACAGCAAAATGGACTATTATTTAAATGGTAAATGGTTAAAAAAAATTGTAGAATGCTGCTGTGCAGAGACCTGGATGTCCTCGTGGAAGAATCACAAGGAGTTGGTTTGCAGGTGCAGCAGGTAATTAAGAAGGCAAATGGAATTTTGTCCTTCATTGCTAGGGGGACGGAGTTTAAACAGCAAGGTTATGTTGCAGCTGTATAGGGTGCTAGCAAGGCCACGCCTGGACTTATGAGGAGAGACTGAGTAGACTGGGGCTATATTCATTGGAATTCAGAAGAATGAGGGCAGACTGTAGAAAAATAGAAAAAAGGGCTACTATAAAATTGGCAGACTCTGCCAGGGTTTTTGTTAAATCAACTTTGATGCAGAATTCACTTTATCAATGGGCAACAACTTTGTTAGTAATTGTAATGAGGTGTTTTAAATACTTTGTGGTTTTAAAGGTACATGTAAATATAGAACAGAGACTATTTTCTTGCGACATTTATAATACCTGTATTGTCTGAATTGCACAAAAATATCTTCATGCACATGTCATAGACCTATGCCAAGGATATCAACGCTTCCAGCTATATGGTGTGTACACATGTACTGACACATGCGAAGGTAGATATTCCTTTAAGACAAATTCCTTTCAATGAATCAGAAAGAGTGAAATGGTGGCTGAATCAGAAAAGGTCGCCCAAAATTGAACAACAATAGTACTCCTTAAGGAAGGAATAAGAGATAGCAAGGAACTTTGGGAATCAGCTGGATATAATATGAACAAATCTAAGGGATGGTTCCAACCTAATTGTAACCTTCCTCAGAAGCCCCAAGTCTTGTTCCTTATTAACACAACAGGACTAGGAAGACCCAATGGGAAAATCTGTCTGGTCAGTATACACATAGATGGGTGGAATGCAGGAATAAGTAAGTGTAACCATGCACTGATCTTCACATCTGCAAACATTGTAACTGAAAGAAATGATATCAGTTTACGAACCTTAAATGGAACATAAAGCATATCCCTGATTATCATTAAATTGGGAAGGGTCATGTTACTTGGGATATGTAATACCTTATAGCCATCATTTGCCCTCCCCAGCACATCACCCGCTTTAATCGGTCTAAACAAGCCCTTACAGAAACAACAATTCTTCTCTATCCTTTTTCCCCTCTATCAGAGTGGGATTTACCTCAGTCAAAACAGTAAAAATTAGCTAAATTATGAGAAGTGGTGGCAAATGATACTACAAAAGTTATAAAAAGGGTTAAGTGATGAAATGACAGCCAAAGAACAGTGACTCTGCAGAACAGGATGACCCTAGATTTTATTTTAGCTGAAAAGGGTGGGACATGTGTTAGAATAGGGTCTGAATGCTGCACATACATCCTGGACCATTCTGAGGAAATAGGTAGCTTAGTGGACCATATCCACAAGGAGATTTAAGGAACCAGATTCTTGGGGAATTTTTGGTTGAGCGGAGGGATGGTTAGGAGCAATGGTAAGTCCCTAGTACATAGGGTAAAGATAACAGCCAGAAATATGATTAGCCCATGTCTGGTATTTGCCATGATAAAGCGTTACTGTGCACGGCTTGGAAATGCAGTTATTCCAGGAACTGCAGCCACTATGATGACAGTAACAACTTCAGAACTCTCAGAGAATGCAGTAGACGAGGAAATGAAGAGACTTCACAAGATTCGGTCAGATTGAAATTGTTGCCCTTGAGATGGACAAAGAGGAGGGAATGTAGAAAGATAGCAAAGAAAAGGGCTACTATAAGATTGGCAGACTCTGCTAGGGTTTTTGTCTGATCAACTTAGATGCAGAATTCACTTTATATCTTCACTATATTCACTATATCCTCTATACATTTTTAGAAATTAAACAAAGAAACTTTGATGCATAGTTACAGAGTGTCCCTTTGATACCAAACATATGTTAGATACATTCCTTTAAAGCACCCAACTATTGGAATCACAAGGCCATAAAGGAGACTTAATTGCCTCACCAGACACCTTATCAGAAACAACTAACACAAGAGTGAGCTTTAATGAAGCTGCTTTCAGTTTCTAATCAAAACAGAGTCAGAAAGATATTAATGTTTTAACTAACAAAGTTATGGTAGGGGACTTAGTGGGAACTGACAAGGATTAATGGTAACAAGATGATACCCTTTTAATTGTAGATAGTGATAAAAAGCTCAGTCATTGAATTGATAAGCAATATATACGTGTGTTTCGTTAAGTTGGCAATAAACAAAACTCATCAGGGCTATAATTTGGGCAGCATGGTAGCATAGTGGTTAGCACTACTGCTTCACAGCTCCATGGACCGGAGTTTGATTCCTGGCTTGGGGGTCACTGTCTGTGTGGAGTTTGCACATTCTCCTTGTGTCTGTGTGGATTTCCTCTGGGTGCTCCGGTTTCCTCCCACAGTCCAAAGATGTGCGGGTGAGGTTGATTGGCTATGCTAAAATTGCCCCTTAGTGTACTAGGATGCTTAGGTTAGTTAGAGGGATTTGCGGGTAAAATGTGTAGGGATATGGGGGTAGGGCCTGGGTGGGATTTATGGTCAGTGCAGACTCAATGGGTTGAAGGGCCTCTTTCTGCACTGTGGGGTTCTATGATAATTGGGAAATATCCAGAAGGCAAGATGAGTTGACCACATCCCTTAGAGGTTCTGTTAACTTCACTGACAAGGCCACAAAATACGAATGGCTTTTGTAGATACCCCTTTATCAATTAAAAGATGCCCATATGAGACTGTTTTAGTAAGGATGCTTTGTAAGGCTGCTATCAAAATAGAGACATGATGTCTGACTACAGTAGCCATGATGTGGAGATGCCGGCGTTGGACTGGGGTAAACACGGTAAGAAGTCTTACAACACCAAGTTAAAGTCTAATGGGTTTATTTGGTAGCAAACGCCACTAGCTTTCGGAGCGCTTGCTGCTCTTCTGTCCTTACTAAGAGACTGGAGAACAGGCTTAGGGATGATATATCGGGATATTCCACAAGATGAGGATCTGGGGAGGGAGTATGAGAAGCTGGGAATGGAATTAAAAAGTAGAACCGACAAGGTGGTCTTCTCTGGGCTACTGCCTGAACCGAGTGCAGACGGGCGTAGGGTTGACAGGATAAAGGAAGTGAATGGGTGGCTCAGAGATTGGTGTGGGAGGAATGGGTTTGAATTTATGGGGCATTGGCACCAGTATTGGGGTAGGTGGGACTTGTTCGGACGGGATGGGGTTGGTCTGAATCGTGCTGGGACCAGAGTGCTGGCGAATCGAGTAAAGAGAACTGTAGACAGGGCTTTAAACTAATTAGGGGGGGGGAGGGTGCGAGGGTAGGTGATGTTAGGAGGTCTACAGTTAAGGATAGGGTACAGGTAAGGGAAGAGGCTGAGGATGTCCCAAGTGGTGGCGTTACGGCAAATAGGGTCCAGAAGAAGGCTGGGATGAAAGCGCTTTATCTGAATGCACGAAGCATTCGGAATAAAGTGGATGAGCTGGTGGCGCAGATCGACACAAATGGATACGATCTGGTGGCCATTACAGAGACGTGGCTGCAAGGTGACAGGGACTGGGAGATGAATGTACAGGGCTATCAAGTGTTTAGGAAGGATAGGCAGGAGGAAAGAGGGGGTGGCGTAGCTCTGCTGATTAAGGACAGCATCAAGGTGGTAGCAAGGGATGATATCGGAGCCAAAGAGCAGAACGTGGAATCGTTGTGGGTGGAGATTAGGAACAGCAAAGGGAGGAAGACGCTGGTGGGTGTCGTCTATAGGCCCCCGAATAATGATCTGGAGGTGGGGCGGGCTGTTAACGCGCAAATAAGTGCGGCGTGCAGGAATGGGACGGCAGTAGTTATGGGGGATTTCAATCTGCATATTGATTGGTCGACCCATGTTGGACGAGGTGGGCTCGAGGAGGAGTTCTTGGAATGCTGCCGGGATAGTTTCCTGGAACAGTGTGTGTTGGAGCCGACGAGGGAGCGAGCTATCTTGGATCTGGTGCTATGTAATGAGGCGGGTAGAATTAGGGACCTTGAGGTGAAGGATCCTCTTGGAGAGAGTGATCATTGTATGGTGGAGTTTCTGTTGCAGATGGAGGAGGAGAAAGTGGGTTCCCGGACACGTGTCCTTTGTTTGAATAGAGGGGAGTATGGTAGGATGAGAGAAGAATTGGCGAATGTGGACTGGGGGAGCGCGTTGGAAGGTAGGTCTGCTGAGGAGCAGTGGAGGATCTTTAAGGAGATCTTTCTTGGTGCTCAGCAGAAATTTATTCCGATGGTTAAAAAGGACAGTAGGAAGAGAGGTAATAAGCCGTGGATAACGAAGGAGGTGAAGGAAAGTGTTAAATTAAAAGCGGAGGAATTTAGAGTAGCTAAGAGCAGTGGGCGAGAAGAGGATTGGGAAAGGTTTAAATGTCAACAAAGATTGACAAAAAAGTTGATAAAGGAGGGTAGAAGAAGCTATGAAGCTGGGCTAGCACTTAATATAAAAAAGGATAGCAAGAGTTTTTATAAATATATAAAAAGGAAGAGGCTGGCTAGGGTGAACGTTGGTCCCTTAGCGGATGAGAAAGGGGACCTAGTGGTAGGGGATGGGGATATGGCTCAGGTCTTAAATAACTTTTTTGTTTCTGTCTTCACGGAGGAGGACGTGAATAATTTGCCGGGTGTTAGCGATGGAAAGGTGGTAGGACTGGAGGGTCTTAATGACATTACTGTTACTAGAGAGGTGGTGCGCGACAGACTGGAGGGGCTGATTGTGGACAAGTCCCCAGGACCGGATGGAATGCATCCGAGGGTTCTGAAAGAAATGGCGGAGGTGATAGTGGATGCCTTGGTGGTTATTTTCCAGACGTCGCTGGATTCCGGGGAAGTGCCGGAGGATTGGAAAACGGCTAATGTTACGCCGTTGTTTAAGAAGGGTGCCAGGCAAAAGGCGGGGAATTACAGGCCGGTTAGTTTAACGTCTGTGGTAGGTAAAATGTTAGAATCCGTCATTAAGGAGGAAATTGCGAGGCATCTTGAAGGGAATTGCTTGATAGGGCAGACGCAACACGGTTTCATTAAAGGGAAGTCGTGTCTGACCAATTTACTGGAGTTCTATGAGGATGTGTCTAGGGCGGTGGATAGAGGAGAGCCGGTGGATGTGGTCTTTCTGGATTTTCAGAAGGCATTTGATAAGGTACCTCACAAGAGGTTACTGCAGAAGGTCAGAGGACATGGAGTTGGGGGTAGGGTGTTAGCGTGGATAGAGGATTGGTTGTCAAATAGGAGGCAGAGAGTGGGGGTCAATGGGTGCTATTCGGATTGGCGGTTGGTGACTAGTGGGGTGCCCCAGGGGTCGGTGCTGGGGCCTCAGCTATTTACCATTTATATAGATGATCTGGAGGAGGGAACCGAGTGTAGGGTGTCGAAATTTGCTGATGACACCAAGATTGGGGGAAAGGCAAATTGTGCGGAGGGTGTGGAGAGTCTGCAGAAGGATCTAGATAGGCTGGGCGAATGGGCCAGGAAATGGCAAATGGAATTTAATGTTGGCAAGTGTGAGGTGGTCCACTTTGGTAGGAAGAATGGTAGGAAGGACTATTACTTACGTGGCGAAAAACTGCAGCAGGCGACGGTGCAGAGGGACCTCGGGGTCCTTGTGCATGAGTCGCAAAAACCCAGCCTGCAGGTGCAGCAGGTGGTCAGGAAGGCGAATGGGATGCTGGCCTTCATAGCGAGGGGGATTGAATATAAAAGTAGGGAGGTCTTGCTGCAGCTGTATAGGGCATTGGTGAGGCCGCAGCTGGAGTACTGTGTGCAGTTTTGGGCGCCGCACCTGCGCAAAGATATTTTGGCCTTGGAGGGAGTGCAGAGGAGGTTTACTAGGCTGATACCGGAGTTGAGGGGGTTGAGCTATGAGGAGAGGCTGAATAAACTAGGCTTGTACTCGTTAGAGTTTAGAAGAATGAGGGGAGATCTCATTGAGAAGTATAAGATGATGAATGGGATGGATAGGATAGAGGTGGAAAGACTCTTCCCGCTCAAAAAAGACAGTAGGACTAGGGGGCACAGCCTCAAGATAAAGGGGGGGCAGTTCAGAACGGAGTTGAGGAGGAACTTCTTCACTCAAAGGGTGGTGAATCTCTGGAATTCTCTGCCCGTTGAAGTGGTGGAGGCTGCCTCGCTAAATATTTTTAAGAAGCGGGTTGATGGGTTTTTGATAAGAGAGGGGATTAAGGGTTATGGGGAGAGGGCGGGAAAGTGGAACTGAGCCACGACAGATCAGCCATGATCTTATTGAATGGCGGGGCAGGCTCGAAGGGCCAGATGGCCTACTCCTGCTCCTATTTCTTATGTTCTTATGTTCTTATATCATGATCTCATAGACTAGGATGGTTCAGTATTTTTTCCTATTGGATTAATACGTAAAGTATGTCATTTGTAACACTTTTGATTGGATTGTGTCCAACTGACTGTGAGCTGCAGAATTGTATAAACCAGGATGATTTTCTTTGTCTGGTGGAGTGGTGTCACCGATGCAGTGTCAAGACTCCTCCCCTTGCTAGCAAGTAAAATGAAGACAATCTGTCGGTTAAGTATCTTGTGTTAATGTGTGCTTGTGTTAAAGTCAAACTTGGAAGTCAAGACTTCAACAAGATCTTATAGAAACATATAAGATTAGAAAGGGAATGGATAAGATCGAAGCAGGGAAGTTGTTTCCACTGGCGAATGAAACTAGAACTTGGGGGCATGACCTCAAAATAAGGCACAGCAGATTTAGGACTAACTTGAGGAGGAATTTCTTCACACAAAGGGTTGTGAATCTGTGGAATTCCCTACCCAGTGAAGCAGTTGAGGCTACCTCATTGAATGTTTTTAAGGCAAGGATAGATAAATTTTTGAACAGTAAACGAATCAAGGGTTATGGTGAGCGGGCAGGTAAGTGGAGCTGAGTCCACAGAAAAGGTCTTATTGAAAGGCGGAGCAGTCTTGAGGGGCCAGATAGTCTACTCCTGTTCCTAGTTCTTATGTTCTACAGCTCAGTTACAAAGGAGAGAGACCTCATTGCGAAGGAAGTAACAGAAAACCAATAATTTAATTCAGCATTGTTGGAGACACACACAGAATTCAATAGCTCACATCAAAGTCTCAACATCGACAGAGTCCAAAGTTAGAATGCAGCCATGGAGAGTGAAGAAAATAATGAAGATGGCACAGGTGCATTATATCTGCCACCCATCAGTGAAGGGCATGGGTTAATAATAAATGCCATGCATTACTGGTTAAATGGATTCTACTCATTGACCACAAGCAACTGAAAGTTATTGGTACAGCACTTCAAAGAATGGAGTGCAGAGTTACTTTGGTTTCATCATTACATTTACCTAATCACCCCCACAGGGCTCCAGATGTCACATCTCTGGAATGGAATATTGCACACCTCTACATACATGCTAATGTCCAAGGGTAAAGACTTCATCAGATACATGTTTTCCTTTTTTTGTGGTTAAAGACATTAGTCAAATAATCAAGGTATGTCAACCCAGTATGACTTTAAGAACATAAGAAATAGGAGCAGGAGTAGGCCATCCAGCCCTTCGAGCCTGCCCCGCCATTCAATAAGATCATGGCTAATCTGTCGTGGCTCAGTTCCACATTCCCACCCTCTCCCCATAACCCTTAATCCCCTCGCTTATCAAAAACCCATCAACCCGCGTCTTAAAAATATTTAGCGAGGCAGCCTCCACCACCTCAACGGGCAGAGAATTCCAGAGATTCACCACCCTTTGAGTGAAGAAGTTCCTCCTCAACTCCGTTCTAAACCGCACCCCCCTTTATCTTGAGGCTGTGCCCCCTAGTCCTACTGTCCTTTCTGAGCAGGAATAGCCTCTCCACCTCTATCCTATCCATCCCATTCATCATTTTATACATCTCAATGAGATCTCCCCTCATTCTTCTAAACTCTAACGAGTACAAGCCTAGTTTATTCAGCCTCTCCTCATAGCTCAACCCCCTCAACGCCGGTATCAGCCTAGTAAACCTCCTCTGCACTCCCTCCAAGGCCAAAATATCCTTGTGTAAGTGCGGCAACCAAAACTGCACACAGTACTCCAGCTGCGGCCTCACCAGTGCCCTATACAGCTGCAGCAAGACCTCCCTACTTTTATATTCAATCCCCCTTGCGATGAAGGCCAGCATCCCATTAGCCTTCCTGACCACCTGCTGCACCTGCAGGGTGGGTTTTTGCGACTCATGCACAAGGACCCCGAGGTCCCTCTGCACCGTCGCCTGCTGCAGTTTTTCACCCCGTAAGTAATAGTCCTTCCTACCATTATTCCTACCAAAGTGGACCACCTCGCACTTGCCAACATTAAATTCCATTTGCCATTTCCTGGCCCATTCGCCCAGCCTATCTAGATCCTTCTGCAGACTCTCCACACCCTCCGCACAATTTGCCGTTCCCCCAATCTTGGTGTCATCAGCAAATTTCGACACCCTACACTTGGTTCCCTCCTCCAGATCATCTATATAAATGGTAAATAGCTGAGGCCCCAGCACCGACCCCTGGGGCACTCCACTAGTCACAAACCGCCAATCCGAATAGCACCCATTAACCCCCACTCTCTGCCTCCTATTTGACAACAAATCCTCTATCCACGCTAACACACTACCCCCAACTCCATGCCCCCTGACCTTCTGCAATAACCTCTTGAGGTACCTTGTCAAACACCTTCTGAAAATCAAGACCACCCACATCCACCGGCTCTCCTCTATCCACCACCCTAGACACATCTTCATAGAACTCCAATAAATTTGTCAGACACGACTTCCCCTTAACGAAACCGTGCTGCGTCTGCTCTATCAAGCAATTCCCCTCAAGATGCCTCGCTATTTCCTCCTTGATGACGGATTCTAACATTTTACCTACAACAGGCGTTAAACTAACCGGCCTATAATTCCCTGCCTTTTGCCTGGCACCCTTCTTAAACAACGGCGTAACACTAGCCACTTTCCAATCTTCCGGCACTTCCCCAGAATCCAGCGACGTCTGGAAAATAACCACCAAGGCATCCACTATCACCTCTGCCATTTCTTTCAGAACCCTCGGATGCATTCCATCTGGTCCTGGTGACCTGTCCACAATCAGTCCCTCCAGTCTGTCGAGCACCGCCTCTCTAGTAACAATAATGTCATTGAGACCCTCCAGTCCTACCACCTTTCCATCACTACCACAAGCTGAACTCTGGACACTAGCTCATCATATGACTTGGTCTCAGCATCACATTTACATTTGAAGGGAGAAACACCATATGGGCTCTTAAGCCAATGATGCAAGACATTAAAAGTTGAATAATTACTGCCGTGAAACCATAAACCACCCTAGCATTTAAAATAAGCAGTTGTGCTTTCTAAATTCAAAGATCATTGGGCAAAGGAAAACAAGTGTAAAAACATTCAACCTTGTGAATTAAGTTACTGCAGTTTAACTACAGGTGCCATGCTTTTTGTAACCACTGATAAACATGATATCATGGGATTCATGTTGCACAGCATTCACTCTAGTATGCTGGAACAGCTCATCACCTGAGGGAGTCATCTCAAAACCCCTACAGGGTTGCCCGTTCGTGGTCCAGGGCCACTCACCCCAGGCTTTTCCACACGGTTTTCCCCAAGCAGTACACAACCAGAGCCTGGACTCAAATCTGTGACACATCGCCGCTGCCGCCACTGCGTTTTTTCTTACACGAAACAGTCTCCAATGAACACAATTGGAAGTTAAGTTCAATTAGTTTCTAGAAATTACACTCAATGCTATGAAAGTACCCAAAGCTGTGCAGCCCCACATCTCCCATAGGTCTTCAAATCACAGCTTCCTTTTCTGTACCCTTTAACCATTATTGTCTTCGATGTTTACTTTCAGAGAGAAGGCAAAAGAACTAATGGATTCAGTGTTCAATGCTGCATTTCGCAGAGTCGTCATTCAATGAGGAAGACATGTCAACACTTGCAGCTCCAACATGAGGCATCATCTGGGGAACATAGTCAAGAGAACCTTGAACATGAACAGAAAAGTGAGGACGAGAGAACCAGATAGCAGAGGCAACTCACCACACTAAGTGTTTATTGTTGAAAAGTGAGAATGAGTACTGGGTACACCTGTGAATGTCTAAAGATCTCATACATCCCATATGCCACATTCTTCATTGTAATTTCCTAACACCGTTAGGGGTTGTGGATATTAAACAAAAATAAAACATGTGCTTTGCACACATAGGTTCAAAATATTTCAAATTTATTGAAAGGGACTTTGCCTGTACAGAGTATAAACTGAAACCAAAAGCAGGAATCTCTGAAACACCCCAAAGATATTGGCATTTAATCGTATGACCTGCTCTTAAAGCAAGCATGCAACTGCTTAAATACATAACATTCATGAAGACATTCAAGGTGTCAAAAGGAGACCAATGAGGCACCTCAGTACACAGCACTTCACTGCATAAAGGAGGTCACCAATGTCTTTTATAGAAGGGTTTGCTCTGGATGAGGATAGTGAGGCTCAAAGGTTCACCAGCTTTGCAGCCAATCGGGTGCAACAGATTGCACCCATGTGACTAAATGGGCTTCCTGACTGCAGCCCCAAATGTTTATAAACCTAAAGGGCTACCATCAATGTGCAACTGATGTGTGACCTTTGCAAGCACATCCTGCACGTGTGCATGTGACCCTGGGAGTTGTCACTTCCCAGTGATTAGGATTTCTGAGGGGCCAGAACTTCTGCAGGTGAATAAAGACTACCCACTTAACTCTGGTGTATTGCCTTCTGACTCAAGCTGAGGTGAGGTACAACAATGCTCATGAGAACATAAAAGCCATAAAGTTTATGTATAGTTTGCAATCTCATGCTGTGAGCACGCTGTCCTGCACGTATGCAGAAGTGCCATTAATCACACTCTGTAGTCTAGCTGTACCTAGTACCAAGTGTTTTAACTGTCGTGTAAGGATTTATCGCGATGAGAGTGTGTACAGATTTGATTGGTTTTCAGAACATTATGAACTGTGCATGCAGCTATACTACCGCTCTATTGGTGTAAAAGAGACAGGGACAAGTTGTAATAGGCTAATGCTCTGGAAGCCCGCCTACAGACTGGGATAAATGTTTGGAAAAGTAGAACAAAGGAGTTTAGTTTTGCCTGGGTGTGCGGGACCACTGATGCCTGCCCATCCTAAGGAAAATTAGCTCCGGCGTCGTAAAAGAATAAAGGTATAAATCTTCTATCCGGGGTTGACTTGATTATTATCAAACCAAGCCAAATGCAGGGCGCCGAACCTTAGAAATTGTCACTCACACCTTCATAAGATGCCCTTCAGATGTCTGGACCGCTCAGCTCTGGAGAGTCTTTCCCACATGACTGCTGTGTACTTCACTATCTGCCCTTCACCATCTTGCAGAGGTGAATTCTTGCCAGAGGGTGTATTGGAGGAGAATGAGAGCTCATCTAAAAGTCTAGAAAGCTGCTGAGGTCATAGCCTGATAGTATGATTGCTAGATTATTAATCCAGAAACTCAGCTAATGTTTTGGGGATCTGGGTTTGAATCCTGACATGGCAGCTAATGGAATCTGAATTCACTAAAAAACGTCTGGAATTAAGAATCTACTGATGACTATGAAGCTATTGTTGAAAAAAAAATCTGGTTCACAAACATCCTTTAAGGAAGGGAATCTGCTACCCTTACCTGGTCTGGCCTACATGTGACCCCAGAGCCACAGCAATGTGGTAGATTCTCAACTGACCTCAGGCAACTAGAGATAGGCGATAAATGCTGCCCACCCAGTGACATCCATGTCCCACAAATGAATAGAAAATGTATAAAATACTGGTTAGGCCACAACTGGAGTACTATGTGCAGTTCTGGTTGCTCAACTATATCTTGATGGTGTCCACCAGAGTGTGTGCCATGGAGTGCAGGACCGAGCATAAATCTGGACCAAGATCTCCTCGGTATTTGCCAATCTACCCATGGTGGCATTAAGGTGCTTCCATGTCAAAGCCACTACCTCAGACAGAACATGCTGGACTCCTTCAATATTCGCTCAAGTTTGCTGAATGACCCTCGGACCTCAGGTGCCTGCCATTGCATCTCCACCATTTAGCTTGCAGCCGCTTCCAGAGCCTCATCATCTACTGGGACTGAGAGATGGTGGACCTCCAACAGCCTTGTGAGTGCCTGAGACCTGGGCTGTCTGTGACACTGACTGCTGCAGAGACATGCCAATGAGATCTTCTTCAGAGGACTCCAGGTCTAATCTATAGCTATACCCCAGCAAAGTGTGTGTCTCTGCTCTGATGGAGGGTGATGATGAGCTTTGTGATGGTTCACGAGCCTCCTTGTCCTTGGATGTCCTCTGGGGGCTCGGACTGTTGGTGACTTATGTGGGTGGCCTTGATTTGCTCATGCCCAAAAATAAAGAAGCGAGTTTTTGATGAGCTGAAGCTATATCCAAAGTGATGGAGCTGTGACCTGTACTGAGGTGGTTGGGAAAGGACATCTCCTCTTCTCAACAAGAAGGTCACTGTCCTCCTCAGCAAGGTCAGCTTCAGCCTTTTTAAATTTATCTTGGCCAAACCACCCCAGGCTGGCCTCTGTCTCACTTGTTGTGTGCTAGTTAAGCCTGTATGAAAGAAAGGCATGTGATCAGAGGGTATAGACCAGAGGTTGAGTGAAATGCATATCATGTATATGTACTGAGCCCTCCCCAGAAGGACCAGAGAATAAAGTGTGAACAGCATAAAATGGGATGGTGGTGAAACAAATTTCCATTATAGAATTGATATTAATGTGTCTTCTACTAATGGATCATAGGATCCCTACAGTGCAGAAGGAGGCCATTCGGCGCATCGAATCTGCACTGACCACAATTCTACTTAGACCCACCTACACCACATATTTCCCTAATCCTCCTGATACTAGGGTCAATTTAGCACGGCCAATCAACCTAACTTTCACATCTTTGGACTGTGGGAGGAAACAGGAGCACCCAGAGGAAACCCACGCAGACAGTGACCCGAGGCCAGAATTGAACCCGGGTCCATGGCGCTGTAAGGCAGCAGTGCTAACCACTATACCACTATGCTGCCACGGATGTGGAGAGATCAGTGAAGAGCACGATGCCAAATTGAGAGTTTGATATTGAAGGGTTTGAGAGAGGACTTTACATGACGAAGCAGATAAGACCATTCAACACTTCCTGTATTGGGCTTCTGGCATGTGGGAGGCTTTGAAGTGCAAGTTGATAGGGATTCAGGACCGGCACATTCCTGTAAGGATGAAGGATAGTTTTGGTGAATTTTGGGAACTTTTGGATAACAAGATATATTGTGAGCCTAGTCAAAGAGAAAAAGGAAGCATCTGTCAAAGCTAGGAGGCTGGGAACACACGAAGCAAGTGTGGCATACGAGGAAAGTAGAAAGAAAGTTAAGCAAAGAGTAAGGAGAGCTGAAAGAGGTCATGAAAAATCACTGGCCAGCAGGATTAAGGAAACTCCAAAGACTTTTTATACATATATAAAGAGCAAGGGGATAGCCAGGGAAAGGGTTGGCCCACTCAAGGATAAGGGAGTGAATCTAGGTGTGAAACCAGAGGAAATGGGTGAGTACTTTGCATCAATATGCACCAAAGAGAAGGACTTAGTGGATGATGAGACTGGGAAAGGGTGTGTAGATAGTTTGAGTCATGTTGAGCTCAAAAAGGATGTATTGGGCTTCTTGAGAAGCATTGAAATAGACAAGTTCCCAGGGTCTGATGATGGGATATATCCCAGAACACAGAGAGGCAAGGGAGGAAATTGCTGGAGCCTTGAGAGAAATCTGTGTCCTCACTGGCTGCAGGGGAAGTCATGATGTGGAGATGCTGGTGTTGGACTGCAGTAAACACAGTAAGAAGTCGCACAACACCAGGTTAAAGTCCAACAGGTTTATTTGGTAGCAAACAGTACTAGCTTTTGGAGCACTGTTCCTTCGTCAGGTGAGTGGGAGTTCTGTTCACAAACAAAATATATAAAGGCACAAACTCAATTTACAGAATAATGATTGGAATGTGAGTCTTTACAGCTAATCAAGTCGTAAAGGTGCAGACAATGTGGGAGCAGAGAAGGCCAAGCACAGGTTAAAGAGATGTGTATTATCTCCAGACAGGACAGTTACTGAGATTTTGCAAGTCCAGGCTGGTCATGGGGGTTACAGATAGTGTGACATTAACCCAAGATCCCGGTTGAGGATGTCCTCATGTGTTTGGAACTTGGCTATCAGTCTCTGCTCAGCGACTCTGCACTGTCGTGGGTCACTGAAGGTCGCCTTGGAGAACGCTTACCCGAAGTTCAGAGGCTGAATGCCCGTGACCTCTGAAGTGTTCCCCAACAAGAGAACAGTCTTGCCTGATGATTGTCATAGCTCATAGAACCCTACATTGCAGAAAGAGGCTCTTCAGCCCATCGAGTCTGCACCGACCACAGTCCCACCCAGGCTTTATCCCCATATCCCTACACATTTACCTGCTAAGCCCTCTAACCTACACATCCCAGGACACTAAGAGGGAATTTTTAGCACGGCCAATCAACCTAACCCATACATCTTTGGACTGTGGGAGGAAACCGGAGCACCCAAAGGAAACCCAAGCTGTGTTCATTCATCCGTTGTTGTAGCATCTGCATGGCCTCCCTAATGTATCATGCCTCGGGACATCCTTTCCTGCAGCATATCAGGCAGACAACGTTGGCTGAGTCGCAAGGATTATGTACCGTATATCTGGTGGATGCCATCATCACGTGAAAACACAATCCATGTTGATGATCCAGCACGTCTTGCAGAGGTTGCTGTGGCAGGGTTGTCGTGATTACTGCTCTCATGAAGGCTGCGGACAATGGTCTGTTTGAGGTTGTGCGGTTGTTTGAAGGCAAGAAGTAGGGGTGTGGGGTGGCCTTGGTGAGACGTTCGTCTTCATTAATGACACTTTGAAGGCTCCGAAGAAGATATCGTAGCTTCTCTGCTCTGGAACAGCCATGGGGACCAAATTCGCACCTCGATACGCCAACATCTTTGTGCACAAGTTCGAACAAGACTTCTTCACCGCACAGGAGTTTCAACTGATGCTATACACTAGATGCATCGATGATATTTTCTTCCTTTGGACTTATGGTGAACAATCACTGAAACAACTATATGATGACGTCAACAAGTTCCATCCCACCATCAGACTCACCATGGACTACTTTCCGGAATTGGTTGCATTCTTGGACACACACATCTCCATTAAGGACGGTCACCTCAGTACTTCACTGTACCGCAAGCCCATGGATAACCTCACGATGCTCCACTTCTCCAGCTTCCACCCTAAATATGTTAAAGAAGCCATCCCTACGGACAAGCCCTCCATTTACACAGGATCTGCTCAGATGAGGAGGATCACAACAGACACCTTCAGACGCTGAAAGGTGCCCTCATAAGAACAGGATATGGCACTCGAATCATCAATCGACAGTTCCGACGCGCCACAACGAAAAACTGCACTGACCTCCTAAGACAAACACGGGACATGGTGGACAGAGTACCCTTTGTCATAAGAACATAATTAGGAGCAGGAGTAGGCCATCTAGCCCTTTGAGCCTGCCCCGCCATTCAATAAGATCATGGCTGATCTGAAGTGGCTCAGTTCCACTTTCCCGCTTTCTCCCCATAACCCTTAATTCCCTTGCCTACCAAAAACCTATCTACCCGTGTCTTAAATATATTTAGCGAGGTAGCCTCCACCACTTCAACGGGCAGAGAATTCCAGAGATTCAGCACCCTTTGAGTGAAGAAGTTCCTCCTCAACTCTGTTCTAAACTGCACCCCTCTTATCTTGAGGCTGTGATGATAGCATCCATCACACGTGAGAATACCATCTACCAGGTACACGGTAAATACTCTTGCAACTCGGCCAACATTGTCTACCTGATACGTTGCAGGAAAGGATGTCCCGAAGCATGGTACATCGGGGAGACCATGCAGACGCTACGACAACGGATGAATGAACATCGCTCGACAATCACCAGGCAAGACTGTTCCCTTCCTGTTGGCGAACACTTCAGTGGTCATGGGCATTCAGCCTCTGACCTTCGGGTAAGCATTCTCCAAGGCGGCCTTCACGACACACGACAGCGCAGAGTCGCTGAGCAGAGACTGATAGCCAAGTTCCGCACACATGAGGACGGTCTCAACAGGGATCTTGGGTTCATGTTGCACTATCTGTAACCCCTGTGACTTGCTTGGCTTTGCGAAACCTCACTCACTGTACTGTCTGGAGACAATACACATCTCTTTAACCTGTGATCAGTGCTCCTTCCACACACATTGTTAGCCACTTTAGGACTTGAACAGCAGGTTAGGTGTAAAGATTCGCATTCTAATCAGTAATCTGTAAACTGTCTGTGCTTTATATGCTCTGTCTAAGGCAGAACTCTCCATTCACCTGACGAACGGGCTAACCCGAAAGCTAGTGAATTTACTATCAAATAAATCGGTTGGACTGAAACCTGGTGTTGTCAGACTTTTTACTGTGTTTACCCCAGTCCAACGTCGGCATATCCACATCATACCTGATATGCTGCAGGAAAGGATGTCCCAAGGCATGGTACATTGGCGAGACCATGCAGATGCTACGACAACGGATGAATAAACACCGCTCAACAATCATCAGGCCAGAGTGTTCTATCCCTGTTGGGGAATACATCAGCAGTTACGGGCATACGGCCTCTAATCTTTGGGCCTTCGCGACACGTAACAGCAGAGTTGCTGAGCAGAGACTGATAGCCAAGTTCTGCACACGTGAAAATGGCCTCAAGTCACACTATCTGTAACCCCCACAACTTGCCTGGGCTTACAAAATCTCATTAACTGTCCTGGCTGGAGATAATACACACCTCTTTAACCTGTGCTTCGCCTTCTCTGTGCTCACATTGTCTGTACCTGTAAAGACTTGATTACGTGTAAAGGCTCACATTCCAACCATCATCTTCTAAATTGAATTTGTGTTTTTATATGGCCTGTTTATGAGTACAAGTCCTCACTCACTTGATAAAGGAGCTGGAGACTCTGAAAGCGAGTGCTGCCAAATAAACCTGTTGGACTTTAACTTGGTGTTGTGAGACTTCTTACTGGGTCATAGAAGACAGAGGGTAGCAGTGGAAGGGTGCATTTCTGAATGACGGGCTGTGACAAGTGGCGCTTCTCAGGGAACTGCTGGGACCTTTCCAGTTTGTAATAATATATATTGTATATACACATATAAATGATTGAGAGGAAAATGTCACGGGTTTGATTAGTAAGTTTGTGGACAACACAAAGGTTGGTGGTTTTGTGGATGACGATGAGGACCATCAGAGGATACAGCAGGATACACAGATTGGTTAGAGACTTGGGCGGAGAGATGGCAGATGGAGTTTAATCTGGACAAATGTGTGGTAATGCATTTTGCAAGGTCTAATACAGATAGGAAATATACAGTAAATGGCAGAACCTTAAGAGTATTGACAAGCAGAGGGATCTGTGTGTCTAGGTACACAGGTCACTGAATGTTGTAAAGCAGGTGGAAAAGGTAGTCAAGAAAGCACGCAGCACGCTTACCTTCATCGGCCAGGGTATCGAATTTAAAAATTGGCAAGTCATATTACAGCTTTATAGAACCTTGGTTCAGCTGCACTTGGAATATAATGCTCAATTCTGGTCACCACACTACCAGAAGGATGTGAAGGCTTTGGCAAGGGTATAGAAAAGATTTACCAGGATGTTGCCTGGTATGGAGGGCATTAGCTACGAGGGGAGGTTGAAGAGGTTTGTTCTCACTGGAACGATGGAGGGGCGACCTGATAGAAGTCTACAAGATTATGAAGGATATGGACAGAGTGGATAGTCAGAAGCTTATTCCCAGGGTGGAAAAGTCAATTACAAGGGGGCATAAGTTTAAGGTGAAAGGGGCAAGGTTTAAAGGAGGTGTACAAGGCAGGAGTTTTCTTTTTACACAAAGAGTGGTGGGTGCCTGGAACTTGTTGTCGAGGAAGGTAGTGGAAGCAGATACGATAGTGACTTTTAAGGAGCGTCTGGACAAATACATGAATAGGATGGGAATGGAGTGATATGGTCTCAGAAAGGCAGGAGGTTTTAGTTCAATTGGGCAGCATGGTCAATGCCGGTTTGGAGGGCCAAAGGGCCTGTTCCTTGTGCTGTAATTTTCTTTGTTCAATGATGAGACAGACTACAGGAAAGAGAGAGAGTCTGGTGAACTGGTGCAACAACAATAATCTCTCGCTCAATGTCAATAAGTAAATGTTAGTAAGGCAGCATGGTGGCACAGTGGTTAGCATTGTTGCCTCACGGCACCAGGGAACAGGTTCAATACCGGCTTCAGGTGATTGTCTATGTAGACTTTATATATTCTCCCCATGTCTGCATGGGTTTCCTCCGGGTGCTCTGGTTTCCTCTCAGTCCAAACATGTGTGGGTTAGATTGATTGGCCATACTAAGTTGCCTCTTAGATTAGCTTGTAAATAAAGTAAACTTTATTTCTTAGTCACAAGTACGCTTACATTAACACTGCAATGAAGTTATTGTGAAAATCCTCGATGTAAAGTTACAGGGAAAGGCCTGGGTGGTATTATTGACAGTGCAGGCTTGTTGGGCGAAATGTCTCCCTTCTGCACTGTAGGGATTCTACGTAAAACGAAGAAGATAGTCATTGACTTCAGGAGCTGCAGTGGAGGACACGCCCCTGTCTATATCAATGGGAATGAAATGAAAATGGTCGATAGCTTCAGGTTTGTAGGTATCCAGATCACCAGCAATCTGTCCTGGTCCCTCCATACCGAAGATATAGTGAAGAAAACCCATCAATGCCCCTACTTTCTCAGTAGGCTAAAGAAATTTGGCATGTCTGCTATGACTCTCACCAACTTTTACAGATGCACCACAGAAAGCATCCTTTCTTGATATAGAACATAACAGCACAGAACAGGCCCTTCAGCCCACGATGTTGCGCCGACCAGTTAAAAAACAATGACCCTCTAACCTAAACCAAACCCTTACCATCCATAAACCTATCCACGGATCTCTTAAACGCCCCCAAACTAGGCGCATTTACAACTGCAGCAGGCAGGGCATTCCAATCCCTCACCACCCTCTGGGTAAAGAACCTACCCCTCACATCCGTCCTATAACTACCACCCCTTAATTTAAAGCTATGCCCCCTCGTGCTAGCTTTCTCCATCCGAGGAAAAAGGCTATCACTGTCCACCCTATCTAAACCTCTAATCATCTTATATGTTTCAATAAGGTCCCCTCTTAGCTGCCTTCTAACGAAAACAACCTCAAATCCCTCAGTCTCTCCTCATAGGACCTCCCCTCCATACCAGGCAACATCCTGGTAAACCTCCTCTGCACCCTCTCCAAAGCCTCCACATCCTTCCTATAATGTGGGGACCAGAACTGCACACAATACTCCAAGTGCAGCCGCACCAGAGTTTTGTACAGTTGCAACATGACATATCACAGTTTGGTATGGCTCCTGCTCTGACCAAGCCTGCAAGGAACTACAAAGGGTTGTGAATGTAGCCCAATGAACAACATCCAGTCCATCATGCAAACCAGTCTCCTATTCACTTCCCACTGCCTCAGAGAAGCAGCTAGCATAATTAAGGAGATCACGCACTCCGGACATTCTCTCTTCCGCCTTCTTCCGTCGGGGAAAAGATACAAAAGTCTGAGGTCATGTATCAACCGACTCAAGAACAGCTTCTTCCCTGCTGCCAGAGTTTTGAATGGACCCATCTTATATTAAGTTGATCTTTCTCTCCAACCTAGTTCTGACAGTAACACCATGTTCTGCACCCTCCTTTCCTTCTCTATGAACTGTATGCTTTGTACAGCACACAAGAAACAATACTTTTCATTGTACATTAATACAAATGACAATAATGAATCAAATCACATGTAGCCAGGCCAAGTGAGGATGAGTGGTTTCCTTTCCTGAAGGACATGACTAAGCCAGATGAATTTTTAATGACAATCAACAATGGTTCCATGGTCATCATTCAACTTTCAATTGGAGATTTTTATTAAGTATAAATTTCACCATCTGCCATGGTGGGATTTGAACTCCGGTCCCCAAAGTATTACACTGGGTCTCTGGATTGCTAGTCCACCAACCATACCACTACATCACTGCCTCCCATGAGTTTAATATAATATAACCTAGGCTCCATAGATCTTAGATGCTCAAAAAAGGATGAAATCCTTGATGTTACCAAACTTATATTTATAAAAATCCTGTTATGTCTTTTACCTTAATGAAAATTGTCTTCTACAATTATATGTGTGACGCTATGGTTCAGAATTTAGAAGGTCCATGGATGTAAATATTAACACTGTCTTTTGTATTAGTTTGCTGGCTCCACCATCACTGAGGATAGTGATGTTTTTGTAGTCTCCTCCTTTATCTAGTTAGTTGTTCAATTGCCCATCACCATTTATGACTGGATGCAGTAGGACTGCAGAGTTATGATCTAATGCATTTCATTTTGACATAGCATACTGCTTCTGTTGTTTAAACAAGTATATTATTGTGTTGTAGTTTCATCGGGTTGGTAACTCATTCTTAGTTTTGGCTGGTGATGTTCTTGGCATGCTCTCCTATACTTATCATGGAAAGGCTGTATAAGACTCTCAGTTTAAAAACAGAGGAATAAACTTAATGTAAATGGTCGGACTCACCCTCCAATCCTTGCTGTTCTAGTGGAATGGTGTACACATAGATATATGATTTCAATTTCTCTTGTTCTATAGCCTGTGTGTTAAGGGTCACATTCTCTCCCAGTGCCAGGATTTCATAGGTAATAAATATCCAGCTGCTAGAAAAGACAGATTAATTCATTTCAATAACTGCAAAAAAAAGTTTAAGATTACTCTTTTCAATGTTCACTTTATCGTCCAATCTATTTGTAATAGCTTTCTATACCTATATCTTGCTTTCTATAAACTCAATTACATTCTTGACAATGCAACAAACTCAAATGGTCCTTCAGTGTTTGGAGATCCAGGCCCAAGGAAATTATTGCAGACTTGAGTTCTATGTGCTTCAGTATTATCCCAATACATAGAAAGAAGTCAAAATTTTCAAGGCATAGAATATACTGGGTGAAGGACTTCAACATTCATCACTACGAGTAGCTTCATAGCACTGCCGCTGAGCAAGATGGCTCAGTTCTCAAGGACATCTTCTAGACAGGGCTGCAGGAGACGGTGGCAGAACAAACAAGTCTGAAAACCCCCCTGACCTCACCCCCAATTTATCTGTTATAGATACATCTTTTCAGAACAGACCTTGCAAATCAAACCTGGGCATCCACAAGGCAATGAGAGCAACCAGTAGCAGTAGAATGGAGATCAACCATAATCTGTGTGTAACCTCATGGTTTGGCTTATCCCTCATTCTACAATTTTGTCAAGCCAGGGAATGAACTTTTATCCCATGATAAGTGTTCGAAAGCATGTCAAGAACATCACCAGCCAAAGCTAACCTGATGAATCACAACATAGGACAATATGCACACTAAACAGCAGAAGCAGTGTGCTACATACAGAACAAAGTACATTAGATCAAAGATCTGCAGTCAAAGAACAAAAAAATTACAGCACAGGAACAGGCTCTTCGGCCCTCCAAGCCTGCACTAACCATGCTGCCCAACTTATCTAAAAAATCCTACGCTTCCAGGGACCATATCCCTCTATTCCCATCTCATTCATGTACTTGTCAAGACGCCTCTTAAAAGTCACTACCACATCCGCTTCCACTATCTCCTCCAGGCACCCACCATTTTCTGTGTAAAAAGATCTGCCTCTTACATCTCTTTTAAAACTTGCCCCTTGCACCTTAAACCTATATCCCTAGTAATTGACTCTTCCACGCTGGGAAAAAGAATCGTGGAAGAATCTTAGACTCCCTACAGTACAGAAAGAGGCCATTTGGCCCATCGAGTCCGCACCGACCACCATCCCACCCAGGCCCTACTCCCATATCCCTACATATTTACCCACTAATCCCTCTAACATATGCATCTCTGGGCACTAAGGGCAATTTTTTAGCATAGCCAATCAACCTAACCCGTACACATGAGTAGGGTCCCATTCGTAGACATGCAGGGTAGAATAGGTGTAGGGCGATGCGGCGGCGCGGGCTCGTTGGGCCGAAGGGCCTGTTTCCCGTGCTGGGTTGTTCTTTGTTCTTTGTACATCTTTGGACTGTGGGAGAAAACTGGAGCACCTGGAGGAAACCCACACAGACACGAAGGGAAAGTGCAAACTCCACAAAGACAGTGACCCAAGCCAGGAATCGAACCCAGGTCCCTGGAACTGTGCTACCGTGCCACCCTGACTATCCACTCTGTCCATGCCTCTCATAATCTTGTAGACTTCTATCAACCTCCCCTCAACCTCCATATCTCCAGTGAGAACAAACAAAGTTTCTCCAACCTCTCCTCATAGCTAATGCCCTCCATATCAGGCAACATCCTGGTAAATCTTTTCTGTACCCTCTCCAAAGCCTCCACATCCTTCTGGTAATGTGGTGACCAGAACTGAACACTATTTTCCAAATGCAACCTCACTAAGGTTCTATAATGCATCAACATGACTTGCCAATTTATAAACTCAATACCCCTGCAGATGAAGGCAAGCAAGCTGTATGCCTTCTCCACCTGCATTGCCACTTTCAGTGACCTGTCTACCCAGATCTCTTTGCCTATCAATACTCCTAAGGGTTCTGCCATTTACTATCTATTTCCTCTCTGTATTAGACCTTCCAAAATGCATTACCTCACATTTGTCCAGATTAAACTCCATCTGTCACCTCTCCGCCCAAGTCTCCAACTGGTCTATATCCGGCTGTACCCTCTGATGGTCCTCATCGCTATCCGCAAATCCACCAACCTTTTCGCCAACTGCAAACTTACTAATCAATCCAGTTACATTTTCCTCCAATCATTTATATATTATTACAAACAGCAAAGGTCCCAGCACTGACCCTTGAGGAACACCACTCGACACAGCCTTCCATTCAGAAACACACTGTTCCACTGCTACCCTCTTTCTTCTTTGACCGAGTCAGTTTTGTATCCACCTTGCCAGTTCACCTCTGATCCCAGATGTCCCTCTGGTCTTGCTGCATCCAGTCATGAATGGTGACAGAGAATTAAACAAGTAACTAGAGAGAGGGGTCGTTTCCAAAAATATCCCCAACCTCAATGATGGTGAAGCCAGCAAGCTAATACAAGTGCTGAATTGATGACTCATCTTGGGCCTCCGAGGTCCCCACTATCATAGGTGCCAGTCTTCAGACAATTCAATTTATTGCATGTGATATTAAGAAAAGGCAGAAGACATTGTATACAATAAAGGCTATGGACCCCAACAACATCCCAGATGCAGCACTGAAGACTTAAAATCATAAAATCCCTACAGTGCAGGAAGAGGCCATTCAGCCCATTGAGTCTGCACCAACGACAATCCCACGCAGGCCCTATTCCCATAACCCCTCATATATATCCTGCTAATCCCCCAATGCACGGGTTAATTTAGCATGGCCAATTAACCTAGCCTGCACATCTTTGGACTGTGGGAGGGAACTGGAGCACCGGAGGAAATCCACGCAGACACAGCAAATTCCATACAGTGACCCGAGTGGGAACTGAACCTGGTTTGCTGGCGCTGTGAGGCAGCAGTGCTAATCACTATACCACTATGCTTTCCCTTGTACACCAGACCTAGCTGTGGCCTTTGCTAAACTGTTCCAGTACAGCTTTTCATCATCAGTGGATGAGTCAGTGTCTGCCAAGGTCAATCTGCACTTGGAAGGTTCTGCAGCAATTAGGACACGATACTACAAACAACTGAATTTCTCTTTGTTGAGTTCAGTTTTCTTTCTGCCTCTGAAATCTACTTACTTTTAAAGGAGGTCGCAATGTTTTAATTCTGATCGCTGTATCAGAACTGCAATACTAAGAGAGATTTTCCCAGTTCTCAAAGTCGATATCAAAACTCTTAAGTGGAGCCTTCAGAGCATCCTTGTGGTGCTTCCTATAATCATGAGTGTGCACCCAAATTGAAGCTCTTCCAAGAAGATGCACTTCAGTAAGCAAGTATCAGATATTCTGTCAGCGTGGCTGGCATCAGTTATGACTATCTCATGCCAGCTCAATTGAGAACCTCAGTGCCTGGTATTTTGCCCTGGCATTTGATCTTCAGATGCTTTTAAATGAAATGGTTGAACTTTTTGGCATGACATTTGCACACACAAGTGTAGAACAGAGTGAGAAGGACTATTGTTTTACAGACTCTCACTTTGCAGACGGATGTTTGAAGTCTGCTAAAGGGTGAACACACTTTGGTAAATCTTGGGTGTGTTGTCGTCAACATAAACAGCTGGAAAGATTATGCTGCTTAAGAGAATTTATTCACTGCTGACAGGTTCTGGTCATGGACTGAAACTTTGGACTCAAGATATTGAGTAGGTTGGGTAATTCAATTTTCTTTATACTGATCATAAAAGGTTGAAGTTGTTCCGTGCATTGGAGAACACCTCCATGGTACACTGCATGTTCTGCTCTGAGTGAACAGGTCATGCACTGCCATCAGCAAACAGGAAATCACAAAGTTATGCCCTTGGAGACCTTGGTCATTGCCTTGGCGTCATCTCAGATTGAGCAGATACCCTCAATGCAACATAGAACATAGAACATAGAACATAGAACACTACAGCACAAACAGGCCCTTCGGCCCACAAGTTGCGCCGACCACATCACCTACCAACCTACAGACCTATCTATAACCCTCAATCTCATTAAACCCCATATACTCATCCAGAAGTCTTTTAAAAGACCCCAGCGAGTTCGCCTCCACCACCACTGACGGCAGCCGATTCCATTCACTCACCACCCTCTGAGTGAAAAACTTACCCCTAACATCACTTCTGAACCTCCCTCCCCGCACCTTAAATCTGTGTCCTCTCGTAGCGACCATTTCAAACCGGGGAAATAGCCTCTGAGAGTCCACCCTATCTATTCCTCTCAACATTTTGTAAACTTCTATCAGGTCGCCTCTCAACCTTCGTCTCTCCAGGGAAAAGAGTCCCAGCTCCCTCAACCTAACTTCATAAGGCATGCCTCCCAGTCCAGGCAACATCCTTGTAAATCTCCTCTGCACCCTTTCAATAGCTTCTACATCTTTCCTATAGTGAGGCGACCAGAACTGCGCACAATACTCCAAATGAGGCCTGACAAGGGTCTTATAAAGTTCCAGCATTACCTCCCGACTCCTAAACTCAATCCCTCGATTAATGAAGGCCAGTACACCATACGCCTTCTTGACCACCTCCTCCACCTGCGAGGCCGATTTAAGAGTCCTGTGGACCCGGACCCCAAGATCCTTCTGCTCCTCAACACTACTCAGACTTCTGCCCTTAATAGTGTACTCGAACATCTAATATTGTTGTCAGAATCACCATCATGGAAGGCACTGAAGAGCATAGTGGAGGAAAATATATAGGAGGGTTGGCAGCCCTGTTTATCTCCATTAGTTAAGCATGCTGTCAAACCATTTTGTGAATATCTCAGACCAGCCAAATTCTTCATTACTGCCAAAGGTCTCAAAGCTGATTGTTGACCTGAGGAAAGCCTTTGAAACAAACTTTGATTTGATTTATTATTGTCACATGTATTAACATACAGTGGAAAGTATTGTTTATTTCACGCTACACAGACAAAATACACTGTTCATAGAGAAGGAAATGAGAGAGTGAAGAATGTAGTGTTATAGTCATAGTTAGGGCATAGAGAAAGACCAACTTAATGCAAGGTAAATCCATTCAAAAGTCCGACAGCAGCAGGGAAGAAGCTGTTCTTGAGTTGGTTGGTATGTGACCTCAGACTTTTCTATCTTTTTCCCGGAGGAAGAAGATGGAAGAGACAATGTCCAGGGTGCGCAGGGTCCTTAATTATCCTGCTGCTTTATCGAGGCAGCGGGAAGTGTAGACAGAGTCAATGGATGGGAGGCTGGTTTGTGTGATGGATTAGGCTACATTCACGATCTTTTGTAGTTCGTTGTGGTCTTTGGCAGACCTGGGGCCATATCAAGCTATGATACAACCAAAAAGAATGCTTTCTATGATGCATCTGTAAAGTTGGTGAGCGTTGTAGCTGACATGCCAAATATCCTTAGTCTTCTGAGAAAGTAGAGGCACCGATAGGCTTTCGTAACTATGGCACCAGCATGGGGGGGACCAGGACAGCTTGCTGGTGATTTGGACACCGAAAACTCTCAACCCTTTCTATTTCATCCCCGTTGATGTAGACAGGGGCATGTTCTTCTTTATGCTTCCTGAAGTTGATGACAATCTCCTTCGTTTTGTTGACATTGAGGGAGAGATTATTGTTGCTGCACCAATTCACCAGATTCTCAATCTCATTCTTGTACTCTGTCCCATCATTGTTTGAGATTCGACCCACTATCAGCAAACTTGAAAATTGAATTGGAGGGACCTTTACATGACGTGAAGATCCATTCTTGGCATTTTTCCTGTAGCTACCTAACTGCAAACCCGATATCAGCGGTTCCTCAACCCTCTTCCGAAGCTGCACTGACTCACTAGCAGCAGATCTAGGACAAGACACTAAGCAGTTCAGTTCAGAAAGATTCTAGGAAAGGTATTGCCCCAAACAGAAAGGAACTAGTTAATTTTGCAATAAGCATGGAGGAATCTCTTTCCTCTCCATCGCTGGTATGGCCAGGACAGAGAAGAAAGAGATTCCTCCTTGACTATTGCAAAATTAGCCAGTCCCTTTCTGTTTGGGACAATGGAGGCAATTTCGTATCCTTGCCAGATGTCTACTTGATTTCATCAAGACTGAAAGAGTTCAGTAAGCATTTGACCAGGCATTCACCTCCAATCTTGTAGGCCTCATGTGGAATATCAGGTCCTGGAGCTTTACCAATTGTCAGGAGTTTATGTGTGTTCTTGGTTCCTAACTGCATGGGAGGGCCATCAAGAGAATATTCAATTTCAATCTGTTGATTGTTCCTTCACTGATGGATGAATGCCCATTGAGGACGTCCATCTTTCTAGAATTTGGGCTTTTTTTGTGAGCAGTGTTGATCTGCTGGCATTGAGGGTTGGTAATGAACCAGTAGACAGATCTCAGAACACCACAGAATTTAATTCACTCTTTGTGGTCATCATATGACCGCCATTCACCTACTTTCTAATTCAGCCAAGTGTCTTGCATATCTCTGGGCTTGTACTGAACAGTCTCGAGAACATTTCCATTTGCAATGTGCTCAAATAGTAATGACTTGTCATGGAGGTAAATCCTATAGAGATGAAGTTTCTCTTCCAGTAGTTTCTGGATCACTTAATTGAAAACTGGACCAAACTTGATGCATACAAGATGTCCAAAGATGCGTGGCCATGGTAAAATGCCCCTTAAAATGAGCAGCATGGTGACACCGTGGTTGGCACTGCTGCCTCAGTGCCAGGGACCTGGGTTTGATTTTCAGCTTGGGTCACTGACTGACAATGGCACAGTAATAATTAAGAAGCGAAGACAAGTTAATGATCTTGGGAAGGCATGTCTATTCGTTAATGTTTTATGAGAACAAAAACTATGCAGCATCACACCATTCTTCTTTTCCACAGCCACTGCAAAGGAATGTGCAACCTTCACCTGTTCTTTGAACTGACCTTCCTCAATGAGAAGTATCTTGCTGAGAATAGAATTCTGGACATTGTACCTGCTCAAGCTCTCTAGCAACTAGAGCAAGTCTTCTCACATGTCTGTTAACTATTAATAGGTGTCTTGTTGAGCTCTACACTTACCACAACATGGTGTTGACCCACATTCAAGAATGTTTTACCTTAAATTGATCTCATCCTTCCAATCTGCTGGAATGAATCTTCACATGCCAGGATAAACAAAATCCTAAGTCGCAGATGGTAGGAGACCCAATGGTGATCCTCACCTGATTTGGCCCACCCATCAATGCAGTTTACTAAGGTATGGTTGCTATCACACACAAACAACTACTTGGAGCCTCGGGGAAAATGAAGACCAATGTAGGATGAGCCAAACAGTGTAGCAATATCACCTGAGAGGTGCTACTTTTACGCTACTGAGGAGGAGGACGTGAATAATTTGCCGGATGTTAGAGATGGAAGGTGGTAGGACTGGAGGGTCTCGATGACATTACTGTTACTAGAGAGGTGGTGCTCGACAGACTGGAGGGGCTGATTGTGGACAAGTCCCCAGGACCGGATGGAATGCATCCGAGGGTCCTGAAAGAAATGGCGGAGGTGATAGTGGATGTCTTGGTGGTTATTTTCCAGACGTCGCTGGATTCCGGGGAAGTGCCGGAAGATTGGAAAACGGCTAATGTTACGCTGTTGTTTAAGAAGGGTGCCAGGCAAAAGGCGGGAAATTATAGGCCTGTTAGTTTAACGTCAGTTGTAGGTAAAATGTTAGAATCCGTCATCAAGGAGGAAATAGCGAGGCATCTTGAGGGGAATTGCTTGATAGAGCAGACGCAGCACGGTCTCCTTAAAGGGAAGTCGTGTCTGACAAATTTACTGGAGTTCTATGAGGATGTGTCTAGGGCGGTGGATAGAGGAGAGCCGGTGGATGTGGTCTTTCTGGATTTTCAGAAGGCGTTTGACAAAGTACCTCACAGGAGGTTATTGCAGAAGGTCAGGGGGCATGGAGTTGGGGGTAGGGTGTTAGCGTGGATAGAGGACTGGTTGTCAAATAGGAGGCAGAGAGTGGGGGTCAATGGGTGCTATTCGGATTGGCGGATGGTGACTAGTGGAGTGCCCCAGGGGTCAGTGCTGGGGCCTCAGCTATTTACCATTTATATAGAAGATCTGGAGGAGGGAACTGAGTGTAGGGTGTCGAAATTTGCTGATGACACCAAAATTGGTGGAAAGGCAAATTGTGCGGAGGGTGGGGAGAGTCTACAGAAGGATCTAGATAGGCTGGGCAAATGGGCCAGGAAATGGCAAATGGAATTTAATGTTGGTAAGTGCGAGGTGGTCCACTTTGGTAGGAATAATGGTAGGAAGGATTATTACTTACGTGAAGAAAAACTGCAGCAGGCGACGGTGCAGAGGGACCTCGGGGTCCTTGTGCATGAGTCGCAAAAACCCAGCTTGCAGGTGCAGCAGGTGGTCAGGAAGGCGAATGGGATGCTGGCCTTCATTGCGAGGGGGATTGAATATAAAAGTAGGGAGGTCTTGCTGCAGCTGTATAGGGCATTGCTGAGGCCGCAGCTGGAGTACTGTGTGCAGTTTTGGGCACCGTACTTACGCAAGGATATTTTAGCCTTGGAGGGAGTGCAGAGGAGGTTTACTAGGCTGATGCCGGAGTTGAGGGGTTGAGCTATGAGGAGAGGCTGAATAGATTAGGCTTGTACTCGTTAGAGTTTAGAAGAATGAGGGGAGATCTCATTGAGACGTATAAGATGATGAATGGGATGGATAGGATAGAGGTGGAGAGACTCTTCCCGCTCAGAAAGGATAGTAGGACTAGGGGGCATAGCCTCAAGATAAAGGGGGGGCGGTTTAGAACAGAGTTGAGGAGGAACTTCTTCACTCAAAGGGTGGTGAATCTCTGGAATTCTCTGCCCGTTGAAGTGGTGGAGGCTGCCTCGCTAAATATTTTTAAGAGGCGGGTTGATGGGTTTTTGATGAGAGAGGGGATTAAGGGTTATGGGGAGAGGGCGGGAATGTGGAACTGAGCCACGACAGATCAGCCGTGATCTTATTGAATGGCGGGGCAGGCTCGAAGGGCTAGTTGGCCTACTCCTGCTCCTGCTCCTATTTCTTATGTTCTTACTGTGCATTGCAGTGCAGCTACAACACTGGTATCTATTTAATATCTGGAAAATGTAAGTCATAGAGTCATAGAGGTATGCAGCATGGAACTAGGCTCTTCAGCCCAACTTGTCCACACCACCTTTTTTAAAAAGCTCTAAGCTTATCCCAATTGCCCGCATTTGGCCCAGATCCGCCATGCCCATTATATCCATGTATCTAAATGCTTTTTAAAAGGCAAAATTGTACCCACCTCTACTACTACTCACCACCCTGTGTGAAAAAAATTGCCCCTCTGGACACTTTTGTATCTCTCCCCTCTACCTTAAACCTATGGTAAATCTCGAGTTTCGACTTCCCTACCTTTGGGAAATGATATTGGCTATCTAGCTCATCTATACCCCTCATTATTTTATAGACCTCTATAAAATCACCCCTCAGCCTTCTACACTCCAGAGAAAAAAGTCCCAGTATGTCCAGTCTCTCCTTGTAACTCAATCCATCAAGTCCCAGTAGCACCCTAATAAATCTTTTTCACACTTCTTTCTAGTTTAATAATATTCTTTCTATAATAGGGTGACCAGAATTGCACACAGTATTCCAAATGTGGCCTTACCAATGTCTTGCACAATTACAACAAGACATTCCAACAAGACATTCCAACTCTTGTATTCAACGTTTTGACCAATGAAACCAAGCGTACCGAATGCCTTCTTCACCCCCTATATCTTCAAGGGATTCATTTGATCCCAGCTGCCTATGCACATCATGTGCCTCTTTCTTCTTCTTGACCAGGGCCTCAATATCCCGAGTCATCCAGGGTTCCCAACTTCTGCCAGCCTTGCCCTTCATTCTAAGAAGAATGTGTTTACCCTGCACCCTGGTTAACACACTTTTGAATGTGTGCCACTTACCAGACATCCCTTTGCCTTCCTACAGACTCCCCCAACCAACTTCTGAAAGTTCCTCCCCTGTCGATAGCATCAAAATTGGCCATGCCCCAATTTAGAATTTTAACTTTTGGACCAGACCTATCATTCTCCATAGCTATCTTAAAACTAATAGAATAATGGTCACCGGTCCCAAAGTGATCCCTCACTAACACTTCTGTCACCTGCCTTTCCTTATTTCTCAAAGAGGAGGTCAAGTTTTGCCCCCTCTCTACTCGAGCTATCCACATACTGAATGAGAAATTCCTCCTGAATACACTCAGCAAACTTCTCTCTCTCCAATCCTCTAATACTATGGCTGTCCCAGTCAACGTTGGGAAAGTTAAAATTTCCGACCATTTCTGACCTATTTTTCTTGGAGCCATCCGTAATTTCCTTACATATTTGCTCCTCAATTTCCTGCCAACTATTTGGGGACCTAAAGCACAACCCTATCAAAATGATTTCCCCTTCTTATTTCTCAGTTCTACCCATATAAACTCAGTGGCCGAACCCTCAGATATATCCCCTCTTAATATGGCTGTGATGCTTTCCTTAACCAAAAGTGCAACTCTCCCTCCTCTCTTGCCTTCTGTTCTATCTTTCCTATAGCATCTGTACCCTGGAACATTGAGCTGCCAATCCTCTCTTAGCCCTGTTTCAGTAATTGTTATTATATCCCAGTCCCACATACCCATCCACGCCCTGAATTCATCTGCCTTGCCCGTCAGGCCTCTTGCATTGAAATAAACGCAGTTTAATCTGAACTTCCCTTGCTCGCTGTCTTGCTTTTGCCTGATCTGTCTGGTACTAGGATTACTGACACTGCCTTTACTACTTAACGTGCTCTCTAACTTCTGTCTCAAACTTCCCTTCTATCTCCCTACTGCTTTGGATCCCACCCCCCTGTCAAACTAGTTTAAACCCTCCTGAGTGGCTCTAGCAAATCTCCCCGCCAGGATGTTAATCCCCCTCCAGTTCAGATGAGCCCTTCCCCAGAAAAGATCCCAATGATCCAAAAATCAAAATCCCTGCACCAGCTCTCAAGCCACACATTCATCTGCCTAATCCTGCTATTTATACTCTTACTAGCATGTGGCAGCGGTAGTAGTCCTGAAATTACTACCTTTGAGGTCCTGCACTTCAGCATTCCGCCTAACTCTCTATATTCATATTTCAGGACTTCATCCCTTTTCCTACCTATGTCGTTGGTACCAATGTGTACAATGACCTCTGGCTGCTCACCCTCCCCCTTAAGAATGTCCTGAGACTCAGAGACATCCTTGACCCTGGCATCAGGGGGGCAACACACCACCCTGGAGTCTCAATTGCAGCCACAGAAGCACCTATCTGTGCCTCTAATTAGCGAGTCCCCTATTACTACTGCTCACTTGCTCTTTGCCCGACCCTGTCCCAGCTGTGATGTCACAGGCCTGGTTGCAGCTGGTATCTCCCCTGACAGGCTATCCCCCTCAACAGTATCCAAAACATATGACTATTTGAAAGGGAAATAGGCACAGGAGATTCCTGCACTACCTGCCTGCCTCTCCTGGAGGTCACCCATCTACCTGTCTGAATATGTAGTGTGACAACCTCCCTGTAACTAGTGTCAATCACACTCTCTGCCTCTTGTATGCTCTGCAGTGCATCCACCTACTGCTCCAATCGAACAATGCAGTCTGTGAGGAGCTGCAATTGGACACACTTCCTGTAGCCAAAGTTGTCAGGGAGATTAGATTGCTCCCTAATTGCCCACATCTGGCAGGAGGAGCATGCCACTGCCCTAGCTGCCATATTGCCCTTATACAGGTAAAAGGATCAAAGAATCTGATCTCATCTCTTTCTTGATTGTAGTCCTCCTGCTGCCGACTTTTTTTTTGGTTAGAGGTGGAGGTAGGGAAGGAAACACTGCAGTAGTGTTTGGGATTTAACTGTCCCTTCACAGCAGTTCTTCCACAAACCATCCGGTCACACTTATGCAAACATGATCTGCAACTGCCAATCATCTTTGCTGCTTGGCTGCCCTCACCTGGACACTTGCCTTCACTTCCTGACCACAAAAAAGGACAAATTCAATCTGACCAATTTGGTTTGATTTATTGTCACGTGTATTAGTATACAGTGAAAAGTGTCGTATCTTGCTCGCTATACAGGCAAAACAGAGTTCATTGAGAAAGAAAAAAAGAGGAGTGGAGAATGTGGTGTTACGGTCATAGCTAGGATACAGACAGAGATC
This sequence comes from Carcharhinus amblyrhynchos, assembly GCF_965287045.1. Taxonomy (NCBI): domain Eukaryota; kingdom Metazoa; phylum Chordata; class Chondrichthyes; order Carcharhiniformes; family Carcharhinidae; genus Carcharhinus; species Carcharhinus amblyrhynchos. The sequence goes on along the minus strand of NC_137335.1, from coordinate 30,062,172 downwards.
AACCGAGTGTGAGGTATGTCCTTTCAAAAGTCTGATGGCAGCAGGAAGAAGCTGTTCTTGAGTTGGCTGGTACATGACCTCAGATTTCTGTGTCTTTTTCCTGATGGGAGGTGGTGGAAGAGAATATATCTGGGGTGCATGGGGTCCTTAATTATGCTGGCTGCTTTGCCAAGGCAGCAGGAAGTATAGACAGAGTCAATGGATGGGAGGCTGGTTTGCGCGCTGGATTGGGCTATATCCATGACCTTTTGCAGTTTCTTGCGGTCTTGGGTAGAGCAGGAACCATACCATGCTGTGGTACAACCAAAAAGAATGCTTTCTATGGTGCATCTGTAAAAGCTGGTGAGAGTCATAGCTGACAGGCCAAATTTCCTTAGTCTTGAGAAAATAGAGGCGCTGGTGGGCTTTCTTAATTATAATGTCAGCATGGGGTGGGGGGGGGGGTGGAATCAGGAGAGTCTGTTGGTGATCTGGACACCTAAAAACCTGAAGCTCTTGACTATTTCTACTTCATCCCTATTGATGTAGACAGGGACAAATCCTCTCCACTATGCCTCCTGAATGATAGGATCCTTACACTGCAGAAGGAGGCCATTTGGGCCTTTGAGTCTGCACCAACCACAATCCCACCTAGGCCCTATTCCTGTAACCCCACATATTTACCCTGCTAATTCCCCTGACTCTAGGATCCGTTTAGCATAGCCAATCCACCTAATCTTTACATCTTTGGAGTGTGGGAGGAAACCCACACAGACATGGGGAGAATGTGCAAACTCCACACAGATAGTGACCTGAAGCCGGAATTGAACCCGGGACCTTGGCACTGAGGCAGCAGTGCTAACAACTGTGCCACTGTGCCGCCCAGTTTATCTATTAGTGTCACATTAATACTGCAATGAAGTTACTGGGAAAATCCCCTAGTTGCCACACGCCGGCACTGCTGAGGGACACCGAGGGAGAATTTAGCATGCCCAGTGATAATGGTACGATAATGATAAATAATAATAAATAATAAATAATAATAAATAAATAAATAATGATAAATGATAAATGCGTCTAGTTTGGGGGCGTTTAAGAGATCTCTGGATAGGTTTATGGACGAAAAGGGATTGGTATAGGCTAGTGGGTCATTGTTTTTGTAACTGGTCGGCGCAACATCGTGGGCCGAAGGGCCTGTTCTATGTTCTATAACAATGTTTTTTTTTCTCTTTTCATTCACAGGTTTTAAGTCGGTCCGCCTTGTTGTCCAACGAGGGGCATACACGCGATGGGTCGTACTTGGGCTGCTCTTGGTTGTTCGAGATTGGCCTAGTGCTTCATGTCGTTAGTGTGTGCTTAAACTGGACCAGATACTGGGCAAGATGACAGCTCAGTGACTATCACTGATTGCTGTGCAGACACATGGATTTGGGCCAGTGTCTGTGGGAGTCTGTGCATTCTCCCCGTGCTTGCATGGGTTTTCTCCAGGTGCTTCGGTTTCCTCCCACACCCCAAAGATGTGCTATTTGGCTGACTGGCAGTAATAAATTGTCCCTAAATTAGTTTCCCTCAATGTGGATGGCCATAAAACAATAGATAAGGGTCATGGGTGGAGGGGGGGACTGGTAGTGTTAAGATGGCGGCATGGGCTCGTTGGGCCGAAGGGCCTGTTTCCCGGGCTGTTTTTGTTCTTTGTTCAACGCACTTAACCAGCACAACTTCCGGACTGTGGGAGGAAAATTGGAGCACCTGGGGGAAACCCACACAGTCATTGGGAGAACATGCAGAGTCTGCACAGACAGACAGTGATCCAAGCCAAGAATTGAACCTGGGTGCCTGGCATGTGAGGCAGCAGTGCTAACCACTGTGCCACCATGCAGCCACAAAGTCAATAACTATCTCCTTCATTTTGTTGACATTCAGCGAGAGATTATTGTTGTCGCATCAGTTCACCAGATTCTCTGTTTCCCGTACTGTGTCTTGTCATTGTTTGAGATCCAACCACTATGGTGGTGTCGTCAAACTTGAAAATTGAACTGGAGGGGAACTTGGCCACAAAATCATTGTTGTATAAGTAGTATAGTAGGGGGCTGAGGCCACAGCCTTGTGGGGCACCGATGTCGAGGATGATCGTGAAGATGGTGTTGTTGCCTACCCTTACTCATTGCGGTCTGTGGGTTAGGAAGTTCAAGATCCAGTGCAGAGGGAGATCTAGCAGTACGTGTTCATAGCTCCTTGAAAGTGGAGTCACAGGCGGACAGTGGTGAAGGCGACATTCGGCATGCTTGGTTTCATTGGTCAGAACACTTGAATACAAGAGTTGGAATGTCTTGTTGAAATTGTACAGGACATTGATAAGGCCACACTTGGAATACTGTGTGCAATTCTGGTCATCCTTTTATGAAAAGGGTATTATTAAATTAGAAAAAATGCAGAAAAGATTTACTAGGATGCTACCAGGACTTGATGGCTTGAGTTATAAGGAGAGGCTGGAAAGACTGGGATTTATTTTTCTGGAATGTAGGAGGCTGAGGGGTGATTTTATAGTGGTCTATAAAATAATGAGGGGCACAGATTAGCTAAATAGTCAATATCTTTTCCCAAAGGCAGGGGAGTCTGAAACTAGCAGGCATAGGTTTAAGGTGAGGGGGAGAGATACAAAATTGTCCAGAGGGGCAATCTTTTCGCACAGATGGTGGTGAGTGTCTGGAACAAGCTGCCAGAGGTAGCAGTAGAGGCGGGTACAATTTTGTCTTTTAAAAAGCAATTTTGTCTTTTAAAAAGCTAGTTACATGGGTATAAAGGGATATGGGCCAAATGCAGGCCATTGGGATTAGTTTAGGGGTTTTTTTAAAAAAGGGCAGCATAGACAAGTTGGGTTGAAGGGCCTGTTTCCACGCTGTAAACCTCTATGACTAATGTAGTCTGTACCCATGATAGCAAGACTGGAACAACATTGAGGCTGGGGCTGATCAGGAACTTTCACACCACAAAAGTGTCGGACTCCAAAAAAAAACTAACCTTTGTCATTCAATGACATTACCTCCAATGAACACTGCCCCTCCCCCAAAAGATCCTGGGTGTAATGGTACACTGGTCACTGAAAATGGCAACATAGATGAAGAATGTAGTCAAGAAGGCACAAGGTATGCTTGTCTTCATTGGCCAGGGACTGAGTTTAAACATTGGCAAGTCATGTTGCAGCTTTATACAACCTTAATTACGCCACACTTAATAGAACATAACAGCGCAGAACAGGCCCTTCGGCCCACGATGTTGCGCCGACCAGCTTTTAAAAAACAAAAACAACAACACTAACCCACTAATCTAAACATGAAGACAAGCCTTACATCTGTCTGGGACACACGAAGACAAGCCTTACATCTGTCTGGGACACACGAAGACAAGCCTTACATCTGTCTGGGACACACGAAGACAAGCCTTACATCTGTCTGGGACACACGAAGACAAGCCTTACATCTGTCTGGGACACACGAAGACAAGCCTTACATCTGTCTGGGACACACGAAGACAAGCCTTACATCTGTCTGGGACACACGAAGACAAGCCTTACATCTGTCTGGGACACACGAAGACAAGCCTTACATCTGTCTGGGACACACGAAGACAAGCCTTACATCTGTCTGGGACACACGAAGACAAGCCTTACATCTGTCTGGGACACACGAAGACAAGCCTTACATCTGTCTGGGACACACGAAGACAAGCCTTACATCTGTCTGGGACACACGAAAACAAGCCTTACATCTGTCTGGGACACACGAAAACAAGCCTTACATCTGTCTGGGACACACGAAAACAAGCCTTACATCTGTCTGGGACACACGAAAACAAGCCTTACATCTGTCTGGGACACACGAAAACAAGCCTTACATCTGTCTGGGACACACGAAAACAAGCCTTACATCTGTCTGGGACACACGAAAACAAGCCTTACATCTGTCTGGGACACACGAAAACAAGCCTTACATCTGTCTGGGACACACGAAAACAAGCCTTACATCTGTCTGGGACACACGAAAACAAGCCTTACATCTGTCTGGGACACACGAAAACAAGCCTTACATCTGTCTGGGACACACGAAAACAAGCCTTACATCTGTCTGGGACACACGAAAACAAGCCTTACATCTGTCTGGGACACACGAAAACAAGCCTTACATCTGTCTGGGACACACGAAAACAAGCCTTACATCTGTCTGGGACACACGAAAACAAGCCTTACATCTGTCTGGGACACACGAAAACAAGCCTTACATCTGTCTGGGACACACGAAAACAAGCCTTACATCTGTCTGGGACACACGAAAACAAGCCTTACATCTGTCTGGGACACACGAAAACAAGCCTTACATCTGTCTGGGACACACGAAAACAAGCCTTACATCTGTCTGGGACACACGAAAACAAGCCTTACATCTGTCTGGGACACACGAAAACAAGCCTTACATCTGTCTGGGACACACGAAAACAAGCCTTACATCTGTCTGGGACACACGAAAATAATATATTTTTATATATAAAATAATAATACATGAAAATACACTTGGAATATAATGTTCAATTCTGATCGCCACACTACAAGAAGGACGAGGAGACTTTGGACAGGATACAGAAAAGATTTACCAGGATGTTGCCTAGTATGGAGGGCATTAGCTACGAGGAGAGTTTGGAGGAAGTTTGTTTGTTTTCACTGGAATGACAGAGGTTGAGGGGTGACCTGATAGACATCTACAAGAGTATGAGGGGCATGAACAGAGTGGATAACGAGAAACTTTTTCCCAGCGCGGAAGAGGCAATTAGTTGGGCCGTACAGTTAAGGCACGAGAGGCAGGCTTAAAGGAGATGTACGAGGCAAATTTCATTTATTTTTCCACGCAGAGGGTGGTGGGTGCCTGGAACTTGCTGCCAGGGGAGGTGATGGCAGAAGCAGATATGATAGAAAATTTTAAGGGGCATCTGGACAATACATGAATAGGATGGGAACAAGGGATATGGTCCCTGGAAGGGTGGGGGATTTTAGTTCAGTCGGGCAGCATGGTCAGTGCAGGTTTGGAGGGTCGAATGGCCTGTTCCTGTACTGTAAACTTCTTTGTTCTTTCTTTGTAATGTGGTGTACAGACTTTAAAAAAGGCCTTTGATAAAGTGCAAGCAAAATTAGAGAATAGAAGAACACAAGAAATAAGAGGAGACCACCACATGACCTGTCGAGCCTGCTGCACTATACAATATGACCATGGCTGATCTTGAGCTTCAGCTCCGTATTCTAACCCACACCCCACAATCCCTTCATTTTCTGACAGATCAAGGCCTGTATCTGGCAGGGGTACCCCAAAGACGGGCTGAGGAACTCTCCCACCCCATATGTTCCATGTAAGTATTGCATGGCCATTGCACAGGAAGTTCAGGCTTCTGATGAGCAATTGCCCTGAACCAGGAACCATCAAAAGTATGATTTAAATTGCAAACTTTGGATGGCTCAGACTATCCCACAGGACTAGTTACCCAGAAAAGATTAGTAAAAATAAACCCACTTCTAATTTCTGGGTAACTATTGTACTGACCTCCCCCAACCTCCAACACAACCACCCTCCCTACACCCCATCCCCCTACCCTTCTCTCTAACAACCCCCCGACCCAACAGGACACGATGTGGAGATGCCAGCATTGCACTGGGGTAAACACAGTAAGAAGTCTCACAACACCAGGTTAAAGTCCAGCAGGTTTATTTGGTAGCAAATGCCACTAGCTTTCGAAGTGCTGCTCCTTTGTCAGGCAAGTGGGAGTTCTGTTCACAAACAGGGCATATAAAAGACACAAACTCAATTGATAATGATTGGAATGTGAGTCCTTTCAGCTAAGCAAGTTTTAAAAGGTACAGACAACGTGAGTGGAGAGAGCATTTAGCACAGGTTAAAGAGATGTGTATTGTCTCCGGACAGGACAGTTAGTGAGATTTTGCAGGTCCAGGTAAGCCATGAAGGTTACAGATAGTGTGACATGAACCCAAGATCCCGGTTGAGGCCATCCTCGTGTGCAGAACTTTGGCTATCAGCCTCTGCTCAGCGACTCTGTGTCGACCTCCTCAGAAGACAAACATGGGACACGGCAGACAGAGTACCCTTCGTCGTCCAGTACTTCCCCGGAGCAGAGAAGCTATGACATCACCTCCAGAGCCTTCAACATGTCATTGATGAAGGCGAACATCTCGCCAAGCTATCCCCACACTCCCACTTCTTGCCTTGAAACAACCGCACAACCTCAAACAGACCATTGTCTGCAGCAAACTACTCAGCTTCAGCAGAACAGTGACCACGACACCACGCAACCCTGCCACAGCAACCACTGCAAGGCGTTCCGGATCATCGACACGGATGCCATCATCTCACGTAAGAACACCATCTACCAGGTACACGGCACATACTCTTGCAACTCAGCCAATGCTGTCTACCTGCTGCAGGAAAGGATGTCCTGAGGTATGGTACATTGGGGAGACCAGGCAGACGCTACGACACCGGATGAATGAACACCGCTCGACAATCACCAGGCAAGACTGTTCTCTCCCTGTTGGGGAACACTTCAGTGGTCACGGGCATTCGGCCTCTGATCTTCGGGCTAGCGTTCTCCAAGGTGGCCTTCACGATACACGACAACGCAGAGTCGCTGAGTAAAGGCTGATAGCCAAGTTCTGCACACGGCCTCAAATGGGATCTTGGATTCATGTCACACTATCTGTAACCCCCATGACTTGCCTGGACTTGCAAAATCTCACTAACTGTCCTGGCTGGAGACAATACACATCTCTTTAACCTGTGCTTAACCCTCTCTCCACTCACACTGTCTGCACCTTTAAAGGCTTGATTAGCTATAAGGACTCGAACTCCAAATCATTATTCCGTAAATTGAGTTTGTGTCTCCTTTATGCCCTGTTTGTGAACAGAACTCCCACTCACGTGACGAAGGAGCAGCGCTCCGAAAGCTAGTGGCATTTGCTACCAAATAAACCTGTTGGACTTTAACCTGGTGTTGAGAGACTTCCAACAGAACACCACCAGCCATGAACTCCCCCCCCCTCACCGATTTTGTGAGCCACTCCACAAAGGTTCAAACCCCAAAGATCTGTCCAGCCCAGTAACACTAACAACACTCAGAAGCTTGAGCCCATCTAAGACAAAGGCAGCTACTTTTTTGGCATCCCATCTACATCTACAAAATGCATTGCAGCACCTCACTAAGCCTCCTTTGAAAGCACTTACCAAACCTGTGACCTCTACCAACTGGAAGGACCAAGGTAGCAAGGCATGGGAACACAAACACCTGCATCTCCCTTCCCATCCTGACTTGGAAATTTATCACCTGTTCCTCACTGCCACTTTGTCAAAATCCAAGAATTCCCTGTCCAATAACATTGTGAGAATACCTTCACCACATGGATTGTAGTGGTTCAAGAAGGCGGTTCAGCATCACATTCTCAAGGGTAATTTGGGTTGGATAATAAATGTTAGCCTTATGAGTGAAACTCACATCCCAAGGAGGAAATAAAAATAAACTATTCAAATATGATTAACTGATCATTCAAAAACTTACCCCACAATAACTGGTCCAGCATACTTTCCAATTTTCCCTGCCAAAATAGAAAAAGTGAAAGAATATTAGAACACTAAATTCAGGAGATAAGTACTATCTTCAGGTCAGGAACAAAGCAGATAGGCACAATCTATGTTGTGAAGAGAACAAATTTGGTATCAATAACGAAGCTTGCTAACGAAGGATTGATTTGAATGTTTAAGGCATAGAAGATGACATTCGGCCACACTTGCAAGCAGTGCATTCCAGATCCTAACAACACTTAGAAATGTTTTCTCTCTGGTTTTCAATCCTTCAGCTAACAGGAACATCATCTCCCTATTTACTCTTCCCTGATCCTTGATGATTTTGAATACCACAGTCAAATCTTACCTTAACCTTTCTTTCTCCAAACATAACAGCTCTGGCTTCTCCAAATTACCCATGTACATGAAGTTGCTCATCTCTAGAACTATTGTGAATGCACTCTTTCTGATGTCTTCACAATCTTCCTAAAGTGTCCAGAAATTAATACATTACTCCAGTTGCAGCTCAACCAGTGGATTATACTTTGTACTCTTATACTGTCAAATTAACTTTGGCCTGCCACTTATCCTTTTGCACTTTAACACTATTTTCCTCAAGTTCACAAGTTTTCCATGTTTTACGTAACCAATAAAATCTGTAAATTTGTAATTGTGCACTGTACACCAAAGTCTAGATCATTAATACCTATCAAGAAAAGCAGTGGTGCCAACACCAATCTCTGGTGAATTCCATTCTAAACCTTCTTTCAGTCCAGAAAAACAACTACACTCGATTTCCTGTCACTCAGTAATTTCATATCAATGTTGCTACTGACTCATTGCTTGCAGTGGAGGTGGTACATGGAAGCTTCACTAAATTAGTCCCTGAAAGGGGTAGTTGCCCTATGATGAGAAGCTGAGTAAACTGGGCCTTTATTCTCTGGAGTTTAAAAGAATAAGAGGCGACTTCATTGAAATATAAAGGATTCTGAAAGGGCTTGGTAGGGTAGACATTAAGAAACTGTTTCCACAGGTCGGGGAATCTAAAACATGAAGGCACAGTCTCAGTATAAAACTCCCATCATTTATCATTGAGCAGCAGAGAAAATACTTCACTTTAAATCTTTGGATTTCTCTACCCCAGAAGGTTTAGATGCTCCATCACTAAAAACATTTAAGGGTGATGTTATGAGGGTCACCAGGGACCATCTCTCCCCATGGTCCTTGTAGAATGCAAGCTCCCTTATTAGCTGAGTAGAGGCTTGCCCAATAGGGCAGCAGCAGTGTGGGTTTAAAACCAGCTGGCTCCACTCAGACTAGAAGTCAAAGGACTCAAGGCTGATCTGTACTCTAGCTGCTGAATCATGTTCAGAACTCACTTTAAACAGAGATTGATTTGTGACAAAAGATAAGGTTATTACAGGTTAAGATAGCTAGATTCTTGGTTTCAGAGAATCAAGGGATAAGATGGTGGGAAAGTGGGGTTGAAGCCCAAGTTCAGCCATTATCTTACTGAATGGCAGAGCAGGCACAGCAGACTATATGATCGACCGCTGATCTTTTTTGTATTCTCTGACCTTGCTCACAAAATCCTATTATGTGGCACTTTATCAAATGCCATTTGCAAGTCCTTGTATCAGTCCCATCACCCTCACCAACCCTCTCATTACCTCATTTAAAAAAGCTCAGGCAGGTTAATTAAACACGATCTGTCCACAACAAATCTGTGCTGACAGTCCTTAATTAATCTGCATTTTCAGATTATTAATTGCTGCGTAATTGTTCATTTTGATTCGAATCATCATTTCAAAAAGCTTCCCCAATCATTTCGGTTAAATTGACTAGCCTGTGGCTGCTGGGCTTATAGAGTCAGAGGTTTACAGCGTGGAAACTGGCCCTTCAGCCCAACTCATCCATGCCGCCCTTTTGTTTTTTTAAACCCCTAAGCTAGTCCCAATTGCCTGCATTTAGCCCATTTCCCCCGTACTCATCTTACCCATGTAATTGGCTAAACGCTTTTTAAAATACAAATTGTACCCGCCTCTACTACAACTCTGGCAGCTTGTTCCAGACACTCAACCACCTCTGCGTGAAAAAAATTGTCCCTCTGGATTCTTTTGTATCCCTCCCCTCTCAGCTTAAACCTATGACCTCTAGTTTTAGACTTCCCTATCCTTGGGAAAAGACATTGACTATCTAGCTGATCTATGCTCCTCATTACTTTATAGACCTCTATAAGATAACCCCTCAGCACCAAAGAAAACCCTTTTATCCTTAAACCTCCTCCTGAACAAAGGATGTGATATTTGCAATTTTTCAGTCATTTTCTACCTCAAGTCTGTATCTAGTGAGGTTTGAAAAGTGTAGCCAGTACAGGTCAATAACCTTTCACCAGAATAGATCAGGCTTGCTAATTGCTCTCAGGATATGCCATACCACTGTGCACATGCCAGGTGCCTCTGTCCCAACACTCTCTTTGAAACTACATCAATTCACCTCCTAACACCTAGGAGGAGGAAGGCGATTGATGTATGGAAACATAACGGCGTGCAAGTTCCTTCATTGTTGCTGGGCCAAAATCCCGGAACTGCCTCCCAAACTGCACTATGGATGTATCCTTGATTGTAGTAGTTCAAAAGATGACTCAGCACCATGCCCTCAAGGGCAATCAGACATGGGCAACAAAAGCAGACTTAGAGAGTGAAGCCCACCTCCGTGAAACAATGAAAAAAGACGAATTTACTATTCTTCCTGCCAAAATGCATCATTTCACATTTCTTTGTACTAAATTCCCTCTGCCACTTACTTGTTGGCCTACTGGTCTTGTTGTAGTTGATTAGTATTATCTTCACTGTTTGCCACACTTCCAAGTTTGATATCATCAGCATATTTTGAAGTTTTACTCTGAGTCTTCCAAGTCACATATGTCAAAAAGCATTGGTCCTAGCATTGAACTCTGGGGGAACAGCAACCTTTACTTTCCTCTAGTCTGAAAAACACCCATGTACTATGACGTGGTGTTTTCTGTCTTAAACGCAATTTTTAAAATCCAAGCCGAAACTGAACTTCCTATAAGTCTCACTTTTGTTAACCAGACTTTTGGTAGTTGTCATTTTCACAAAATCATATGGATAACGTTTCTGATAATATGGGATCTTTCCTATAGTCTATGCTTATTGCATCAAATGCAGTATTCTCTTCAATCCTCCCATGAGGGTTAAAACATTCAAGTAAACTAATCAGGAGATCGAGATAGCGGAAAAGTTCGCCATATTCTTCCAGTCTTTCCCAGATATGGGAAAGGTACTAGAGGATTGGCAAATATCACACCCCTGTTCAAGAATTCATTCATTATTCCTTTATTTTCCATTAATAATATCCCAGACTCACACTCTAGAGGGGTGATATTCATTTAGTCTTCTCCTTTCTGAATGCCTGTAGAAACTCTTACTATCTGTCTTGTACTTCTGGCTAGTTTTCTCTCAGTCTACTTTCTCCTTGCTTATTTGTCATCTTTTTGTGTTATTATGTTCTGTTCAATCTTCTCATTCACTTTTGCAGAATTGTACACATCTTCTTCCAATTTGATTTTATCTTTGACTTCCTTAGTTAGCCACAGATCTTTCTCTGTGACTGGAATGTATCTTTGCTGAGTGTAATGAAATAACTCATTAAATGTTTGTCACTCCATCTACACTGATCTATCCCTTAAACTCATTTTCAGTTCATCTTAGCCAGCTTTGTCGTCACACCCTTATTTAATTCAAAACCCAAGTCTTGGACCAACTAAAACTGAATGCAGAATTCAATTATTATAATCAGTGCTACCTAGGGATGCCTTCACTAAGGGGTCATTAATTAATCATGATTTATTGCACATTACCAGACCTAGAATAGCCTGCTCTCTTGTTGCTGCTTGAAGAAACTGTCCCAAAGTCTCTATGGTTTCATCTTCCAGGTTACCCTTGCCAATCTGATTCATCCAGCATAGAGGTAGATTAAAAATCAATTATCATTAGTCATTTCTTACAATCCACATTATTTCTTCCTGTATATCACAGAATCCCTACAGTGCAAGAGGAGGCCATTCAGCCCATTAAACCAGTACTGACAACAATCCTGTTCAGGCCCTTTCCCCGCAACCCCACATATTTACCCTGCTAATCTCCCGACACTGAGGGTCAATTTAGTATAGCCAATCAACCTAATCTGTATGTCTTTGGAGTGTGGGAGAAAACTGGAGCACCCAGAAGAAATCCATGTAGACACAGGAAGAAGTCACTGAAGGCTGGAATTGAAACTGGGTTCCTGGTGCTGTGAGGTAGTAGTGATGACCATTGGGCCACTGTGCCAGCCCTGCTGTCCCACAGTGTAGTTGTTAGGGACCTATAAACTATTCTCACAGTGGCTTTTTGCATTTGTTCCTTTCTATCTCTAACCAAACTGATTCTTGTTCTTTAGATCTGAGCTAATGGCAGACCAGTACAGAAGGTGAAATTGTACGGGATCAGAGGTGAGCTGGCAAGATGGATACAGAACTGGCTCGATCGTAGAAGACAGAGGGTGGCAGTGGAGGGATGCATTTCTGAATGGAGAGCTGTGACAAGAGGCGTTTCACACGGATCAGTGCTGGGACCTTTGCTGTCCGTAATATATATTAAATGATTTGGAGGAAAATGTAACTGGTTTGATTAGTAAGTTTGTCGATGACTCAAAGGTTGGTGGAATTGTGGATAGCAATAAGGCCCATCAGAGAATACAGTAGGGTGTAGATCGGTTGGAGACTTGGGCGGAGAGATGGCAGATGGAGTTTAATCTGGATAAGTGTGAGGTAATGCATTTTGGAAGGTCTAATACAGATGGGAAATATACAGTAAATGGCAGAACTCTTAAATTAGTGATACAGGGATCTGGGTGTACAGGTACACAGGTCACTGAAAGTGGTAACGTGGGTGGAGAAGGTAGTCTAGAAGGCACTTGGCATGCTTGCCTTCATCAGCTAGGGCATTGAGTTTAAAAATTGGCAAGTCAGGTTGCAGCTTTATAGAACCTCAGTTGGGCCACACTTGAAATATAGTGTTCAATTCTGGTTGCCATACTATCAGAAGGATGTGGAGGCTTTGGAGAGGGTACAGGAAAGATTTACCGGGATGTTAAAAGCAAATTACTGTGGATGCTGGAATCTGAAACCAAAAGAGAAAATGCTGGGAAATCTCAGCAGGTCTGGCAGCATCTGTAAGGAGAGAAAAGAGCTGATGTTGAGTCCAGATGACCCTTTGTCAAAGCTAAGGGGCATAGAAAGTGGGTGACATTTATACTGCAGGGTGAGAGAGTGAAAGATGAGTCACAGCCACAGGAACCATGGAAACCAGCTAATAGCTGTCTACAGAGAGAATAAAGGGTGTGTTGGGGAGGGGAGGGCAGAATGGATGGGACAGAGGTAAGATTTAAAAAAGGAGAAGCAAAGGAGGTGGGGGGAGTGTGGAGGATGAAATGAAACTGGACAAAGACAGATTTGAGTAAGACAATGTTGCTGGAGAGAAATGCCCAGTGTCTTCATGTGGCAACGCATGGAACTGAGTGTAGCTTTCAGGGTGTGATAAGAATACCTTCTGTCCCTTTGTTTCTCTTTTTCTAAATCTTACCTTTGTCCCATCCAATCACCCCTCCCTCCCCCCACCCAATCCCCATTTTAGCTCTCTGCCATTTGGCCGTTCACACCCTTTACTCTCTCTGTGGACAGCTATTAGCTGGTTTCCATGGCTATGACTCATCTTTCACTCCCTCACCTTGCAATACAAGTATCTCCCACTTTCTAACCATTTTAGCTTTGACAAAAGGGTCATCTGGACTTGAAATGTCAGCTCTATCCTCTCCTTACAGATGCCGCCAGACCTGCTGAGATTTTCCAACATTTTCTCTTTTGGTTTAACAGGGTGTTGCCTGGTATGGAGGGCATTAGCTGTGAGGAGAGGTTGGAGAAATTTGGTTTGTTCTCACTGGAATGACGGAAGATGAGGGCAACCTGATAGACGTCTACAAGATTATGAGGGTCGTGGACAGAATGGATAGTCAGAAGGTTTTTCACAAGGTGGAAGAGTCAATTACTAGAGGACATAGGTTTAAGGTGCAAGGGGCAAGATTTAAAAAGGCAGATTTGTTCTTTTTTTATAGAGGTGGTGCGTGCCTGGAACTTGCTGCCAGGGGAGGTAGTGGAAACAGATACGATAGTGACTTTTTAAGGGGCATTTTGACAAATACATGAATAGGATGGGAATTAGTCCCTGGAAGGGTAGGGGAGTTTTAGTTCAGTTGGCAGCATGGTCGGTGCAGGCTTGGAGGGCCAAAGGGCCTGCTCTTGTGCTATAATTTTCTTTGTAATCTCTCTTTATTGTACTAATTTTAGTACTACTCCCTCCACTTTTTCCTAACTTTGTCCTTCCAAAACATCAGGTTGAGAATGTTGAGGTTCCAGCCTTTATCATCTTGCAGCCATGTTACAGTAATTATTTGAACTGACAATTCATCTATTTTATCACAAATGCTGTATGCATTCCAATGTCATTCGTCCATCGTCGTTATGAGGACCTCGATATCATTAGTCATTTTGAGACTGGACGCGGTGTGAAGATGACTGATTAGGCCAATTCAGGCACAGAATGTCCTGGCACATATTGGACAGATTTGTGCAAGCACTGTAGTTGTTGCGCTGGTGGCCCTGGACTTGCGCAGCTCGCGCTTCAGCTGTGCTTCAACATCGTACCTTGCTTTGCAAGCTTCACCGGCCTTGCGGATGATGCAGCGCCAGGTAGAGCAGTTCTGTGCCAGCATTTCCCAGGTGTCATGTCTATGTCAAGCAACTTCAGGGAGGCCTTGAGCATGTCTTTGCAACGTTTCTTCTGCCCTCCATACAAGCATCTTCCAGCAGAGAGTTCCCCAAAAAGGAGCTGCTTGGGTATGCGCTTGTCTGACATACGGATGACATGACCTGCCCACCGGGTCTACACTCTCATCAGCAGTGTGTGGACTGATGGTAGACTTGTTCTAGAAAGAACTTCAGTGTCTGGTACTTTGTCTTGCCATCTGATGCATAATATTCTGCGAAGACAAATGGAAATGATTGATCTGTCTTGCGTGCCTCTGATACACAGTCCACGTTTCACAGCCATACAGGAGGGTAGTGAGTGCCGCGGCGCTACAGACCTTCAGCTTTGTCGCTGAGCTGATTCCTCGACGTTCCCATACAGTGGGGCGCAGTTTGCCGAAAGCAGAACTTGCCTTTGCTATTAGAACATAAGAACATAAGAAATAGGAGCAGGAGTAGGCCATCTAGCCCTTTGAGCCTGCCCCGCCATTCAATAAGGTCATGGCTGATCTGTCGTGGCTCAGTTCCACATTCCCGCCCTCTCCCCATAACCCTTAATCCCCTCGCTTATCAAAAACCCGTCAACCCGCGTCTTAAAAATATTTAGCGAGGAAGCCTCCACCACCTCAACGGGCAGAGAATTCCAGAGATTCACCACCCTTTGAGTGAAGAAGTTCCTCCTCAACTCCGTTCTAAACCGCACCCCCCTTTATCTTGAGGCTGTGCCCCCTAGTCCTACTGTCCTTTCTGAGCGGGAAGAGTCTTTCCACCTCTATCCTATCCATCCCATTCATCATCTTATGTGTCTCAATGAGATCTCCCCTCATTCTTCTAAACTCTAACGAGCACAAGCCTAGTTTATTCAGCCTCTCCTCATAGCTCAACCCCCTCAACTCTGGTATCAGCCTAGTAAACCTCCTCTGCACTCCCTCCAAGGCCAAAATATCCTTGCGTAAGTGCGGCGACCAAAACTGCACACAGTACTCCAGCTGCGGCCTCACCAATGCCCTATACAGCTGCAGCAAGACCTCCCTACTTTTATATTCAATCCCCCTCGCTATGAAGGCCAGCATCCCATTAGCCTTCCTAACCACCTGCTGCACCTGCAGGCTGGGTTTTTGCGACTCATGCACAAGGACCCTGAGGTCCCTCTGCACCGTCACCTGCTGCAGTTTTTCGCCACGTAAGTAATAGTCCTTCCTCCCACTATTCCTACCAAAGTGGACCAAAGTATTCTGCAGTTAACTTCTATATCAATAGTCACTGCTTGGAAGAGGATGCTGCCAAGATAAGTGAACTGGTCCTCTGCCTGTAGTTTCTGCTCTTTAGTTGTGATTACGTGTTCTGTGCACGGTGCATGAGGAGCAGGCTGGTGCATGACTTCGGTCTTTTTAATGTTGATGGTGAGTCCAAAGTTGTCACAAGCCGTGGAAAATTTGTCCATGCTGACTTGCATCTCTGGCTCTGAGCCAGTATACAAGCGCAGTCATCAGCAAAGAGGAAGTCTCTCAGAATGGTTTCCTTCACTCTGGTAATAGCTTGAAGTCTCCTCAGGTTGAAGAGCTTCCCATCCACTCTGTACTTGAGGCTGATTCCAGCAACACTGTCCTGGAAGGGATCATTCAGCATGGCAGTAAACATCATGTTGAACAGTGTGGGTGTGAGCACACAGCCCTGTTTGACACCAGTGGTGACTGAGAATGCCTCAGAGGATTTTCCGCCATCCAGTACTCTGGCCATGCCATCATGGAACTGGCGTACCATCTCAATGAATTTGGGGGGGCAGCTGGACTTCAACATAATCCTCCACAGGACTTGTTGACTGACAGCGTCAAAGGCTTTTGCGAGGTCAACAAAGGTTGTGTAGAGCTCACGATTCTGTTCCTGACACTTTTTCTGAAGTTGGCGCACAGCAAAAATCATGCCAATAGTCCCGCAACCTTTGCAGAAGCCACGCTGTGATTCTGGAAGCAGGCCCAACTCCAGATGAGTGACCAGACGTTTAGCAGGACTCTTACGAGGGTTTTTCCTGTGATGGAGAGCAGCGAGGTTCCTCGGTGGTTGTCACATACTTGCCAATTGCCCTTCCTCTTGTAGAGGTGTATGATAGAAACATCTTTTAAGTTCCTGAGGAATGGATCCTCGTTTCCAAAAGAACGGGAACAACTCAGTGAGCTTCTCGATAAGTACAGGACCAGCAGCTTTGTAGATCTCTGTGGGTATGGCATCTGCCCCTGGGGCTTTGCCACTGGATAGCTGGCTGACAGCTTTTGTGACTTTGGCTACTACTGGTGGGTCATCCATGGCGCTGTTGATATCGACCTGGGGAATCCTGTCTATTGCCTCATTGTTAATAGATGTCGGTCAGTTGAGGATGGCTTCAAAGTGATCAGGCCTTCTCTGCAGAATCTGAGCCCTCTCTGCAATGAGAGTTGTATCATCTGTACTCAGGAGGGGGGAGCTCCCAAGAGATTGAGGTCTGTAGACAGTGTTGAGGGCTTCATAGAACCATTTCAAGTCATTTCTGTCAGCGTATTCTTGTATTTCATCTGCCTTGGCGCTCAGCCAGGCATCCTACATTTTACGCAGTTTATTCTGGACTGTCCTGTGAGCACTGGTAAAAGCATTTTTCTTGGCAGCTGATCGTCATTCTGACAGGCCCAATGAAGACGGTGCTTTTCAACAACTACAGCCTCATCATTCTCATCGAACCAGTCATGTTGCTTGCAGGTAGAGGGCCCGAGCATCTTCAGTGCAGGTGAATGGACAGCATCCCTGAAGCGTTCCCAGTTGTCCTCAGCGCTGCCTGCGAGGTGTAGGTCAGCAAGCTTGATTTCTAAGTCTTCAGCCAGTGCTGAAGCTATGCTGAGGTTCTCTAGCTTGGCTGCATTGACTCTTTTCATAATCTTGCATCCTTGTGGGTCGCCTCTTGTGTCTGATGTGGAGCTTCATTTTGGAGACAATGAGCTTGTGATCTGTTCAGCAGTCAGCACCACACATGGACTTGGTCACTCTGACATCCTGCCTGTCTTTTCTCCTAACAATGACAATAGTCAATAAGATGCCAATGCTGCAATGCTTAGAGGAGGTGGGGGTGTATGTGTATCCAGGAAGTCTTGTTACGGGTAGGCAGATGGAACGTTGTGTTGGTGATGCGGAGGTCGTGTGCTGCACAGGCTTTTGTTAAGAGTAGGCCGTTACTGTTACACTTGTCCACTCCATGCCTTCCAATGACTCCTTGCCAGACTGCAGAGTCACGCACCACTCTTGCATTGAAATCGTCAAGCAAGATCAGCTTGTCGGTACTGCTCGCTGCTGATAGTAGGGCGTCTAGTTCTTTGTAGAACTTGTCTTTCATCTCGTCCTGGTTGTTCATTGTGGGGGCATAGGCACTGATCAGGGTGGCTTGACTTCTGTTCTGCAGTGGAAACTGTAATGTCACAACTCTTGGGTAGACCAGTGAGTTTCCGAACAAGGTGACTCTTGAAGGCGAATCCAACTTCAGCATCATGACGCTCATCGCTGCCATGACTGCTCCAGAAAAAAAAGTGTATCCACCTCCAGTTTCAGTCAACTGGCCAACATTGGCAAGACAAGTTAAGCGCTAGTCTTGACACCATCATCATCATCATCGTCCTGTTCAACCTTTGAGGTCCTGTGGTGAGGGATGAGCGATGAAGCAGCAGGTGTAGTCATGGATCTGCACAGGCGGCTGAGGTCTAATGGTCGTTTTCCGCTGACCGAAGCAGTAGTGAAACTCAGCATCTACGTGGCCAGCTGAGCAGTCCTCTTCAGGAACGCATTGCTCATCTCAATAGAATGAAGAAGGGACTAGAAAAGGCGCCCTAAAAACATTGCCTGCTTCACTACACCCTGGCCAATTTATCGCGGCTGGCGGGGATTCCACCTTGTAGTTGAACAAACAAAATAAAACGCAAGGTGATGCAGCTCACCATTGGCCCTTGGAACGTGTGCATGCTTTTAAACAACCCTACAGCAACAGACCAGAGAGAAGAACAGCCTTAGTTGCCACACAGCTTGCAAGATACAACATTGACATTGCAGCCCTGAGTGAAACACATTCCAATACAGAGTCTTTAGTTGTATTTTTACTATTTTTGCAATCTCTAGATGCATCTGTTGGCACGGTCTTGTACGCTATATCCCTTCCTGCTATGTTCTGATCATTGTTACTCTTATTGCTCCCCTGCTCTCTTGCTTTGCCCTCTCCCTTTAACTTATCACAACATCCCTCACCCCACTATTCGGTGAAATTTAGTGAAATGAGGGATAATTAACCCAAAGGGCCTGATAAAGCATTCCTAAGCATGCTAAATATCATAGCGATTGATGAGTTTAGGGAAGTTCTCTGGTTTCAGTTTATCTAACAGGGCTAATGGCAGCTTGGACCTGATGTGTATTTGTAACTCACTGGGAGATGACAACTAAAGTAAGAGACAGTTAGAGAGCCCACACTGTAAGCAGAGAAAAAGTTAACTTAATTATTTGCTGCCTGGAATGCAGGTGGGGCTTAATCTCAGTTTGTATTTCATGAGGGAAAAACTGGAAAATTATTGAGGTTGAAACTAGTAGAAAATCTTTTGTGGTCTTCAACCTTGTGGCAAAAGGAAGCACCCAGCAGATTAGTTTTTCAGTATTAAGACAAATGACTCAGATATCCACATTCAATAATAGTAAATTACGTCCTATCCCTGAGAACAGCTGGAACAGAGAGGAATTAAAGTAGTTTCCAGAGGACTGTGACATACTTGTGGATGGTTCCTACAGAAGTGAGATTGACATGACTGAAGGAAACAGCTTGGATGAAGTAGAGAAATGAAACCGTAGAATATTTTACATAGGGCCTCGGTTTAACGTCTCAGTTGGAAGACAGGTGCTGCACTTTTGCGCTAAAATCCAAGCAATGGACATGAACCCTGCGATTCAGAGGCAAATATGATAATATGCTACCACCTGAGTCACGGCTGACACACGTCACTAAGAGACAGTATAGGCCGAATTATTTGTTTGTTCTATAGCCATGATTTGGTGAAGCACATTTTGCTAAATACAAGGCCATATAAACACAGATTAACACTTAAAAGCCTTGTCAATAATACTTCCTTTAGTTATCACATTTACGTCCTGTCACAATTAAAACATCACATTTCAGCCACAGAACAAGTGGTATTTGATTTAGTTTTTAAAACGTCAAGCCTTTTTCAAGTTAAACGTCAAGTGCGTATCAAGCTTAATTTTTTTTTAATATAAAATTCCCCCCGCGGGTCCATTTTAAAAAGCAGTAAACAAAACGAAAGTCTCTCTTACTGACACGCCTCCAACGGATGTAGCCTTTGGTGACAGGGCCTGGCAAAGCCAGAGCCCTGGAGCAGCAGATCCAGCGAGCCCTCAGCGACATGGCGAAGCTGCTACCGGCCACTCCGCATCTTCCTCACGCGCATAAGCCGGAGCAACGTAATGCGACGGCGCAAGCCAGCACGGCTCGTCCGAACGTGGAGGCGTCAACTTCAAGTTGTCGCTGGATAAGGCGACTCAATGAAGAGCAAGGGAGCGAGTTGATGGTTCAAGTACAGGAAATTAAGAAACCCATCCTATCCCAGGTAGAAATCCGAATTAAACCCATGGATTCAAAGAGAGATTTAAACACCTGAAACTTGTAGTCATTTCCGCCTGTTTCGCGTTAAAAAAAAATTTTAAAGTGACAAGTCTTTAACGTTACGTTAATGTCAGTGGGTTTCATTATTGATGTTGTAAAATCATACAATACAGAAACAGGCCCTTCCGTCCATGTCTACGTCGATTATCAAATACCAATCTATACCAATCCCATTTATCAGCATTTGGTCCAGAGGCTACAATGCTTTAGCAATTTAAGTACTCCGCCATACGCTTTTTTAATGTTATGAGAGAACCTGTCTCCACCACCCTCAGGCCATCCTGACTGTCTGCCCCTCTACCGCGGCTACGTTCGCAGCCAGGTGTCCTTGGAGAGGGTGTACATGGTGTCCACAGGCGTGGTTGACACGTTCGGCACCCGTTGGGCACCGCAGAGGCTGGGGTGCATTATTGAGCCTATTAATCACATTTTAATTTGACACTTCTTAAGTTTTCTTTGTACTTTGTTTTTGTTTGTGCTGTTCCCCTTCCTTTTGGGGAGCTGCCCCTTTTACTTTGTCCTGATTTAACTTGAGTTTGTTTATTTGATTTGCCCTTAAAAGAGACCACCACCCTCAAGTAGCATGTTCCATCTTTCCACCACCCTTTGGGTTAAAAAATCTTTATCTCAGATCCCCTCCCATCCATTGACACTGTCTACATTTCCGGCTGCCTCAGCAAAGCAGCCAGCATAATTAAGGACCCCACGCATCAACTGACTCACGAACAGCTTCTTCCCTGTTGCTGTCAGACTTTTGAATTACGTTTATCTTTCTCTACACCCTAGTTATGACTGTAACACCATATTCTGCTTTCTTCTCTATGAACGGCATGTTTTGTCTACATAGCATGCAAGAAACAATACTTTTCACTGTATGTTATTAAATCAACTCAAATTCTAAACAATGTACTCCTCACCTTAAACCTATGCCCCTCTGGTTTTAGACACCACTGCCATGGGGAAAAAAATTCTCACCATCTACCCTTTCTGCTTCTCAATTTTGTATACGTCTATCAAATCCCCCACCGGAAAAACAAACCAAGTCTCCTCATAACTGAAACTTTCCATCCCAGGCAACATTATTGTGAATCTCCTCTGTACCCTCTCCAGTGCAATTCTGTCCTTCTCATAACATGGTGACCAGAACTGCACACAATATTCCATCTGTGGCCTAACAAATGTTTTATAAGGTTGTACCAAGACCTCTCTGCTCCTATATTTTATGCCCTGGCAAATGAAGGCAAGCATTCCATATGTCTTCTTCATCACCCTATCTACTTATGCTGCCACCTTCAAGGACCTATGTACATGTACACCATTATCCCTTTGTTCCTTGAAAGGGTTAATAATCACATACACTATACTCAGTCACTCATGGAAAACTCTGAGAAAATTATAGGTCCTGATTAAAGCAGACCTAGAAGAGAGTCAAGGACCATAAAACTCCTAGTTACAAGGATGGCTTCCATTGAATTATGCGCAGCTGCAGTTTGTTGATATCTTTGAAGAAGTGACTGGGTGGATCAAGGAGGGTAATGCAGTGGATGTTGTCTACATGGATTTTAGTAAGGTATTTAAAAATTCCCACATGGTAGACTGGTCAAAAAAAGTAAAAGCCCATAAGATACAAGGTAATGTGATGAATTGGATTCAAAGTTGGTTTGGTAACAGGAAACAATGAGTAATGTTCGATGGCTGCCCTTGTGAATGAAAATCTGTTTCAACTGGTGTTCCACAGGGCTCAGGTATTTGGGATCCCTGTTTGTTTTATGTATAATGATTTGGATTTGAATAAGGGGGGCACGAAATTTGCAGAATATTGCGAAATTTGCCGATGACATAAAAATTGGCCATGTAGTGGATAGTGTAAGCTCCAAAATGATACAAATGGGTTGGTGGAGTGGGCAGGAAAGTGGTAGGTGGAGTTCAACTCTGATAATGTGAGATAATGCATTTGGGGGGGAGGGGGTCAAACAGTTCTGGAGAATACACAAAAAATGGTAATATACTGAGAGGAATAGATGAGGGGGCGGGGAGGAGGTTGAGGGGGGGGTGGCGGGGGGGCTGCAGGGGGGGCAGGGGTGGGTGTTTCATGCTGTCATGTTGCAGGGCAAAGCCTAAACATGTTGGCAAAACCAACTGCACTAAGGTGGGAAGGGTGCCTGGGTCAGACAAAGAAACTCTCCCTTAATATACCACAGAGATCTCAGGGGCTCCCAACCGCCAAACAGACATCATCTGCACCCCCCAGCAGATTCTTATGACCCTCACTCCCCCCGCTCACCCTCCGCCCCAAAACAGTCATTGCCAGTATTAGATCCTTTCCCCATCCCAAACACCCATTGCCAGCATTGGATGTCCCCTCCCCCCTAAAAAGTCATTGATGGCATCCCCACCTCTCCAACACCCACCCCCTCCCCCTCCATCACAAATAAATGAGTCACTGCATGTGAGGCTCCCTATAGAGGAGTGCCAACCTATACTGGGGGCAGTACTACGGCATTGCCTGGCCATGAGCCTCTCCCCTGGGGGCTATACTCACAGGGGGATCTCCATGATAGGTTTATGTTTGGGTGAACCTGTTGTAAACCTTGCCAATGTGATATAACGTACAAGTACAATTGTCTGGCCTTCATCTACATTGTGAACTATGTCGAAATCTCGACTTCCGAGTTTGACTTTAACACAAGTATACGTTAACACAAGAGACTTAACCAACAGATTGTCATTATTTTACTTGCTAGCAAGGGGAGGAGTCAATGGGTCAGTGACACCACTCCACTGGACAAAGAAAATCATCCTGGTTTATAAAATTCTGCAGCTTACAGTCAGTTGGACACAATCCAATCAGAAGTGTTACAAATGACTTTATGTATTGATCCAATAGAAAAAATACTGAACCACTCTGATGCATGAGATCACGATACGTTGTGGGATACCCCAATATATCATCCCTAAGCCTGTCCTCTTGTCTCTGACGTGGAGATGCCAGCGTTGGATGTTGACTTTAATCTGGTGTTGTGAGATTTCTTACTGCGCTCTAGTCTCTTAGTTAGACTTCATGTCTCTATTTTTGATAGCAGCCTCACAATGCATCTTCACTAAAACAGTCTCACATGGACATCCTTTAATTGATAAAGGCGGCATACAAAAGTATTTTGTGGTCTTGTCAGTGAAGTTAACTGAATCTTTAAGAGATGTGGTCAACTCATCTTGCCTTCAGGATATTTCCCAATTGTAGCCATGATAAATTTTGTTTATTGCCAACATAATGAAACACACATATATATTGCTTATCAGTTCAGTGACTGAGCTTTTTATCACTATCTACAATTAAAACGGGTATCATCATGTTACCATTAATCCTGGTCAATTCCCACTAAGTCCCCTACCATAACTCTTTTGTTAGCTAAAACATTAATATCTTTCTGACTCTGTTTTGATTAGAAACTGTGAAAGCAGCTTCATCAAAACTCACTCTTGTATCAGTTGTTTCCGATAAAGTGTCTGGTGAGGCAATTAAGTCTCCTTTATGGCCTTGTGATTTCAACAGTTGGGTGCTTTTAAAAAAATGTATGTAACATATGTTTAGAATCAAAGGGGCACTCTGTAACTGTGCAACTAAATTTCTTTCTAAATTGGATAGAAGATATATTTATTTGTATGGACTAATAAAAGGTATTACAAGTTAATAGTGGAACTGAGCCACGACAGATCAGCCATGATCTTATTGAATGGCGGGGCAGGCTCGAGGGGCTAGATGGCCTACTCCTGCTCCTATTTCTTATGTTCTTATATGTACCTTTAAAACTACAAACTATTTAAAACACCTATTTACAATTACTAATAAACTTACTCCCCATTAAAAAAGTTAATTCTACATCTAAGTTGATTAAACAAAAACCCTAGCAGAGTCTGGCAATTTTATAGGACAGTAAAAAGTCTGACAACACCAGGTTTTAATCCAACCGATTTATTTGATAGTAAACGCACAAGCTTTCGGGGTTAGTCCCTTCGTCAGGTGAATGGAGAGTTCAGAACTCTCCATTCACCTAACGAAGGGACTAACCCCGAAAGCTTGTGCGTTTACTATCAAATAAATCGGTTGGATTAAAACCTGGTGTTGTCAGACTTTTTACTGTGTTTACGCCAGTCCAACGCCGGCATACCCACATCAATTTTATAGTAGCCCTTTTCTTTTCTACCTTTCTATAACTACTGGAACATTGTGAATGGTGCCTTCAAGCCTAATTCAACTCTACATGCCTTCTTCCCTCACTTCTGAAAAAACTGATAACCCTGTGACAGCCAACCAACCTACTCTTGGAAGAAACACTCCATTAGACCTTTGGTTCTAGATTTACGTGAACCAAACATATATTTTTTATTGTGGTCTGGCCCTGTACCTGTTTCATTGTATGAGTGCAAAAGGAATGGATGTTGTGAAACCCTTCCCTGCATTTTGTGTCTGTGAAGTAAACCAATCCTCCTATTTTGTTTTACCCCAAATTTGCTCTACAAATTATTCATAGAGAATTGAAACATTCCAAATTCAAGGCTTGGGGAAAATACACCACCAATAATCCAAAACGCCTTTCTATTATGGACGTAGCGAGAGGAAAAATGGATTGTTTAAATTAGTCCCCATCCTGTCTGTAACAGTAAGATTTATATGTTATCTTTAATATGTCAAAGCACTTCATAGAAATATTCGCAACAGAATTTGATACTGAGCCACATTAGGACAGAAGTTTAGTCAAGAGATAGGGTTTAAGGAGCACATGGTAGTCAAAAGCACTGTGAGCAATAGAGGGACAAATGAAATAGCAATGCGTAAGAAGTCAGATTAAAGGAGTGCAAAGATCTGAGGATTATATGGCTGGAGAACATTAGAGTTAGGGAGACCATGGAGGGATTTGAAAACAAGAATGAATACCTTAAAATTGAGTGTTGCTAAACCGTGAGTTGGTATAGCTCAATGAGCACAGGTGATAGATGAACCAGACTAAAAGTATGAGTGTGGGGAAACAGGAGGTAATTTCAGAAAGGAATACGAGGTGCCCATAATACTGGGATAGTTAGATCGCACTAAAATAAGCAACAGTAAGTTAATAGTTAGGGTTCAGAGTACAGGAGAAAGCAATAAAGTAATAAATGGTTACTGTGGATGTGGGAGTATGGGAAATAAGATTGGTGAATTACAGGTGCAGATTGCCATGTGGAAATATGCTGCTGTGGCTAAAACAGAGATCTGGCTGAAAGAAGGGCAGGTCTGGGTGTTAAACGTTTCCAGATAAAGCATGTTCAGGACTAGAAAAAAAGAAGAGGTGAGACTGTTGATTTAAGAACAGCAATGCAGCACTGGAGAATAAGGATGACCCGATGGGTCAAGGATAGAATCTACTTGGCTAAGATGCAATTACATATCTTGGTCTAGTCTATTGGCCACCAACTAGCGGGAAGGATTTAGAGGAACAGATTTGCAAAGAAATTACAGAAAAGTGCAAAAATGTTAAACAAGTTATGATATAGAACTTTATTTTTTCAATTTCTGTCTGGGATAGCAGCAGTGTAAAGGGCAAAAAGGGCAAGAGCTCCAAGAGCATTTTCAGGAAATTTTTCAACAGCTGTATTTGTCCAGTTCAATGAGAATGGAGGAATTGTTAAACTTGGTTCTTGAAATGAGATGGGCCAATTGGATCAAGTGTTAATAGGAAAACATAGGTAATCATTGCATCATGAGGTTTTGGCTGGCTATAGAGAAGTGCAAAGAACAATTCAGTGTAAGAATAATAAATAACTGGCAAAGGTCAAATTCAACGGGGTAAAAATGAACCTGGGCCAAATAAATTGGAATCAGTGAGTGATGCACAATTAGTGAAGGAGACCTAGGCCTGAGTGAGACACAGACTGAATGAACATACTTGGGAATTTGGTGCAAGGGGAAGGGGGATGCTTTTTCGCTTTTTGACTTTCTCAGCTTCAAGAAGTGCTCTTAACCTGCTGCAAAGAGGAGGCCAATTATTTGGTGAACGAAGCAACAGTGGGAAAATAAAGCAACCATGACAACGCGCATGCAGGGCAGCACAGTGGTTAGGGTAGGATGGTGGCACAATGGTTGGCACTGCTGCCTCACAGCACCAGGGCCCCGGGTTTGATTCCGGGCTTGGGTCACTGTCTGTGTGGAGTTTGCACATTCTCCCCATGTCTGTGTGGGTTTCCTCCAGGTGCTCTGGTTTCCTCCCACAGTCCAAAGGTGTGTCTGTAAGATTGGCCATGCTAAATTGCCCATTAGTATCAGAGTGACTAGTAAGGTAAATAAGTAGAGTCATGGAGATAGGGCCTGGGTGGGACAGTGGTCGGTATAGACTTCATGGGCCAAATGGCCAACTTCTGCACTGTAGGAATTCTATGATAACACAGGAAACTAGTAAGGTCATTGGCTAGTAAGTACTCAGTGTGCTTAAAAAAAAAACAGCAGCTAGATTAAAGGAAGGTTACAGCCAAAATAGTCAGGTAATCCAAAGTAGAATAAAGTTAAGACATGCAGGGCATCTCAGTCAAGTGGAATGTACATCTTGTGTTATATGCAAAGTCATGGACACTTCCGATGTCCTAGATGACCAAATGCAGGAAGTGCTGTCAGCAATAGAAATGTGAGTTTTGGTGTTCAGAGCTTGAACAGTAGCTGGAGTCACTGTGATGCATCCTGAGGCTGAGAGTGGTTAACATACAAAATGCTGGAAAATCTCAGCAGGTCTGGCAGCATCTGTAGGGAGAGAATAGAGCCAACCTTCCGATCCAGATGACTCTTCATAGAAGCTGAGAGCAAAGATGATTGGACAACAGGAATGTAAATGAGGATACAGAAAGCTGAGAATGTGCTGAGTGTCTATCAAGTGATCAGAATGTGAGAATGGCAGATCAGAGTACAAATTGTTGAAGAACTACCCGACGAATGTGGGAGGGTGGGAAGGTTGCTGTATGGAGGGGAGAGCTGAAATGGAGAAGTGAGAAAGAAGGATGATAAAATGGATGAATGAGATGAAATAAAATAAATGGAAATGAGGTGAAGGTAGAGAGAGCGTTCATCCCCGAGTTGTTGAACTTAATGTTCAGTTCAAAAGGCTGTTAGGTGTCCAATTGAAGGATGAGGTGCTATTCCTCCAGTTTGCGTTGGGGGAAAGTCCAAGGACAGACATGTGGACAGGAGTACAGGGTGGTGTGTTGAGGTGGCAAGCGAGAGGAAGGTCTGGGTCCTGCTTGCAGACATACCACAGGCGTTCTGCAAAGCGGTAACCCAGTTTGGTCTCTTCAGTGTAGAGTAATCGCATTGGCAACAGCGAATGCAATAGATCAGCCCTGTCAACCACAATGAGTAGAAAACCATGATTGAGGAAGAAGGAAGACATACTAGTTGGAGACTGTAAAGGGAAGATCTTTGGAAGAGATGAGGTCATTGGCAGTCTGAGAACAGTGGCTTGATGTTCATTCGTTGAGACATGGTCCAGGGGGAGGTAGGAAAAAGCGTTAGAGTTAGCGCTAAGCCTTCACCCCATTTCCATTTATTTTGTTTCATACATTCATTTTCCATTCCAGCTCTCCTCCTTTCCACGTCCCCCTCCCCACTTCAGTACAACTATCACAATCTTCAGGTAGTTCTTTAACAATCTGTACCTGTGTTCTGCCATTCTCGCATTCTGATCACTTAATGGACACTCCTAGCACGTTCTCAGCCTTCTCTATCCTCATTTACATTCCCTTTGTACAATCCCATACTACCCCCACCCCAATAGTATGAATCTCTGCTGATTCACTTTGCTCTCAGCTCTGACGAAGCGTCATCTAGACTCAAAACATTGGCTCCATTTTCTCCCCACAGATGCTGTCAGACTTGCTGAGATTTTCCATCATTTTCTGTTTTAGTCCAAGATATTATGTATGAGGTCTATTTATGGATTAATAAAAGACTTTGAAGTAAATGGAGGTAAGCTAAGTAGAACTATTTACTAATATGTTGTACCTCGGGCATTGTCAGCACAAGACTGGTTTGGCAAGCACCACCCAGGGTGGAACTTGTGTCCTGGATCACCTGACCCATTCACTTTAAAGGGGCATGCCTCAACATTTATAACACTCGTTCCCTCTTATTCAGACCCCCTCATTTTTAACACATTTATATAATTGAACCAAACATATAAGTACGCATTTCAACTGTATATAAGAACATGAACTATGAAATACAATATCAATGTCCCCTTAAATGTCTACAAACACATAATCAGTCTATCTGGAGGACGCCGGTTCCTGGACAAACGTCTCCTTGCCTCAGGAGTCATTTTGTACGTTCACCCCCAAATTTCTGGAAGCTCTCAATCTTCCTCAGTCACAAGGCTCCACCCAGGGTGGAGCTTGTGTTCTGGATCACCTGACCTGCTTTCTTAAAGGAACATGCCCCAACATGCATCACACAAGAGAACTAGGCAGATGCTCAGAAATCAGTTTTCCATTTTGGAAGCTGGTGAGGGTTCTAGTTCCTCAGTCAGAGCCAGGTGTGTGGCACCACAAGTCACTTGGATGTACATGAAGGGAGGAAGAGGATGGGAGAGCAACAGTGATCAGAGATTTATTATTTTGGGAACAGATAGGTGTTTCTGTGACTGCAGATGTGACTCTAGGATGGTATGTTGCCACCCTGGTGCCAGGCCCAGGATGACACAGAGAGGCTGCAGGACAATCTTCTGGGGGAAGGTGAATAGCCAGAGGTCGTGGTCCACATTCCTACCAATGACTTAAGTAGGAAGGAAGATGGTGTCTGCAATCAGAATTTAGAGAGCTCGATAGAAAATTAGCAAGCAGGGCCTCCAATTTAGCCTCTGGATTACTCTCTGAACCACGTGCAACTGAGTACAGAAATAGAAGAATAGGAAGAAGAAGGCATACGGCATAGGGGTGGCATGGTGGCACAGTGGTTAGCACTACTGCCTTACAGCATCAGGTACCCAGATTCAATTCCTGGCTTGGATCACTGTCGTGCGGAATATGCACGTCCTCCCCGTATCTCCGGGTGCTCTGGTTTCCCCCCACAGTCCAAAGACGTGTGGTTTAGGTGGATTGACCATGCTAAATTGCCCCTTATGTCAGGGGGATTAGAAGGGTAAATACATGGGGTTAAGGCTGGTGCAGGATTGTTGTCGGTGCATGCTCGATGGATCGAATAGTCTCTTTCTGCACTGCAGGGATTCTATAATTCTAAAGTGTGGCTGGAAAGATGGTGCAGGTGGGAGGGCTTTAGGTTGCAGGGACATTGGAACTGGCTCTCGGGTATCGCACAAGGCAGACAGGTGGTACCTAAACAGAGCTGGGACTGAAATATTTCTGAGGTGTTTTGCTAGTGAAGTCAGAGGAGTTTTAAACTAACTCAGCAAAGGTGTGGGAACCAAGAGGAAATATTAGGGACGAGTACCAGGATGCACAAAATACTTTGTGGGGCAGAAAGAACTAAGTGAAGCACTTGGTTCAAGCATGGACAAAAAAATTGAATTCTAGAAGTGAGGTGAGAGTGACAGTCCTTGACATCAAAGGCCACATTTGATTGAGTGTGGCATCAAGGAGCCTTAGCAAAATTGGAATCAATGGGTATCAGGGGGCAAACTCTGGTTCGAATCATACTTGGTACGTAGGAAGATGGTTGTGGTTGTGGAGGGCTAGCCATCTCAGCTCCAGAACAAATCTACAGGAGTCCCTCGGGGTAGTGTCCTAGGCTCAATAATCTTCAGCTGCTTCATCAATGACCTTCCCTCTGTCATAAGGTCAGAAGTAGGGATGTTTGCCAATGTTCAGCACTATTCGCGATTCCTCAGATAATGAAGCAACAAGATTTGGACAATATCCAGGCTTGGGCTGACAAGTGGCAAGTAACATTCGCGCCACACAAATTCCAGGCAATGACCATCACCAATAAGACACACTCTAATCATTGCCCCTTGACATTCAATGGTGTAACCATCACTAAATTCCCCCACTGTCAACGTACTTGGGGTTACCATTGACCAGAAACTCAACTGGACTCACCACATAAACACAGGGGCTACAAGAGCAGGTCAGAGGCTTGGGGAACAGCGGTGAGTAACTCACCTCCTGCTCCCCAAAGCCTGTCTATCATCTACAAGGCACAAGTCAGGAGTATGATGGACTACTCTCCACTTGCCTGGATGGATGCAGCTCCAACAACACAAGAAGCTTGACACCATCCAGGACAAAGCAGCCCACTTGATTGGCACATCTACTAACATACAATCCCTCTACCACCTACACTCAGTAGCAGCAGTGCACTGCTGCAATTCAGCAATTCACCAAAGATCCTTAGACAGCACCTTCCAAACCCACGACCACTTCCATCTAGAAGGATAAGGGCAGCAGATAAATGGGAACACCACCATCTGCAAGTTCCCCTCTAAGCCACTCACCATCCTGGAACTATATTACTGTTCCTTCGCAGTCGCTGAGTCAAAATCCTGGAATTCCCAATCTAACAACATTGTGGGTCAACCCACAAAACATGGACTGCAGTGATTCAAGAAGGCAGCTCACCACCTCCTTCTCAAGGGCAACAAGGGATGGGCAATAAATGCTGGCCAGTCAGTGACACCCATGTCCTATGAATGAATTAAAAAAAAGAGAATAGTAAGTTTCTTGGTGAAGGTGGAGTAAAGGAGAAAGTGATGACATCAAAATCAAAGCTACTTGATTTTTACATGTATGTATATGCATGGTGCATAGCAAACAAAATCGAGGAGTTGAAGATGCAGATTACGTTGTGGAAATATGATGTTGTGGTTCAAGGAAAGGCAGGACTGAGTTAATTATTCTTGGTCACAAATTGCTCAGAAAAGGTAGGAAAGAAGGAGGGATGGCGGTATTGGTCAAGAAGAGCATTTGTAGTGCTGAAGAAAGAGGATGTTCCAGAGGGTTCAATGACAAAATCAATTTGGCTAAAGGAACAATTAGATTGCTATGGACCACTATCTAGTGAGAAGGATGTGGAAGAACAAATCTGCAGGGAAATTAGAGAGATGCAAACATTCCAGAGTAATTATAATGGGGGTCTTTAATTACCCAAAGGCAGACTGTGGTAATTGTAGTGTAAAGGGCAGAGAGAGGCAAAAGTTCCTTAATTGTGTTCAGGAAAATTTTCTACAACTGTATTTCTCCAATCCAACAAGTGTGGATGCACAATTTGACATGTTTCTTGGAAATGAGGTAGGCCAAGTAGATCAAGTATCCAAAGGGGAATACTTCAGAGATGGTGATCATTGTATTGTAAGGTTTAGGATGATAATGATGTAAAAGGTTAATAGGCAATTCAGAATATAAATAATTAACTGGGGGAGAACTGAATTCAATGGGGCAAGAATAGAGTTAGGCCAGTTAGATTGAAATGAAAGATTGGTGGGAAAAATTGTATCTGAAAAATGGGCTGCCTTCAAATAGTCAAGGCATATTCCCAGATTGGGAAAAATGGCCTTTATCAATCAAGGCATAGATCACAAGGAGGGAGATCATGTTGGTGATACCACAGCTGGAGTACTGTGTGTAGTTCTGGTTGCCACATTGTAGGAAGCATGTGATTGCACTGGAGGGATTGCAGAGGAGATCCACTGCGGTTGTTCCATTGGCTTGGAACATTTAAGTTAGGAATCAAGGTTGAATCGACTTGGATTGTCTTCATTGGAGCAGAAAAGACTGAATTTTACAAGATTATGAGATACATGTATGGGTGCATAGGGAGCACAAGAGGACACAAGTTCAAGACGAGGGACAGGAGGTGTTGGGGATGGGGGAGGGTGTGAGGAATTTTTTTTACCCAGAGCGTATTGACAGCCTGGAATGCACAGTCTGGGGGGGGGTGGTGGAATTGGGTTGTCTCATATTCTTTAATGAGTTCCTGGATGAGCACTTGACACATCGTAACATTCAAGACTATGGGCCAATTGCTAGTAAAGGTGATCAGATGCTTTTCATGTGTTGGTGCAAACTCAATGGACTAAAAGGCCTCTTCTGCACCGTGAAAAGCCTTTTGTTCTCTGCTACAGACCCAGGACTGCACATAAACACAACATCTCATGATGCTGCCAATCACTCCAATCCAAAATCCCTGGGGAACTTAAGTAAACAGAAGTCACTAAACTCTAATTAACATTACCACTTGCAAGGCTAAAATGAGTCATTGTCCTGCTCACCCAGCATCTGAGTTGCACTTCTGACAAGGTACATTGACTGCTTTTTTTTATTTATTATTGTCATGGATTAGTACACAGTGAAAAGTATTGTCTCTTGCTTGCTATACAGATAAAGTATAATGTACGTAGAGAAGGAAAGAAGAGAGTGCAGAATGTAATGTTAAGAGATTGAATTAAAGCATTGTTGCAGAGTTTAAAAGAGCTGAGTTTTAAAAGCATAGGATGGTATTTAGGTACCTGACAAGGTGAAGTATCTAAATGGTTACAAAATTGGCTTCTGTCAGGGTATTTGTAGAGAGTTGTTTTTCAAACTGGAGGCCTGTGACCAGCGGTGTGCCTCAGGGATCAGCGCTGGGCGCAAGTTATTTGTCATTTATATTAATGATTTGTCTGAAAATATAGGGAGCATAAGAACATAAGAAATAGGAGCAGGAGTAGGCCATCTAGCCCCTCGAGCCTGCCCCGCCATTCAATAAGATCATGGCTGATCTGTCATGGTAAAAAGTCTGACAACACCAGGTTTTAGTCCAACCTATTTATTTGATAATATTCTCACTAGCTTTCGAGGGGACAGCCTCTTCGTCAGGTGAATGGAGAGAACTCTCCATTCACCTGACGAAGAGGCTGTCCCCTCGAAAGCTAGTGAGAATATTATCAAATAAATAGGTTGGACTAAAACCTGGTGTTGTCAGACTTTTTACTGTGTTTACGCCAGTCCAACGCCGGCATACCCACATCATGATCTGTCATGGCTCAGTTCCACATTCCCGCCCTCTCCCCATAACCCTTAATCCCCTCTCTTATCAAAAACCCATCAACCCACGTCTTAAAAATATTTAGCGAGGTAGCCTCCACCACTTCAATGGGCAGGGAATTCCAGAGATTCACCACCCTTTGAGTGAAGAAGTTCCTCCTCAACTCCATTCTAAACCGCCCCCCCTTTATCTTGAGGCTGTGCCCCCTAGTCCTACTATCCTTTCTGAGCGGGAAGAGTCTCTCCACCTCTATCCTATCCATCCCATTCATCATCTTATACGTCTCAATGAGATCTCCCCTCATTCTTCTAAACTCTAACGAGTACAAGCCTAGTTTATTCAGCCTCTCCTCATTAGCTCAACCCCCTCAACTCCAGTATCAGCCTAGTAAACCTCCTCTGCACTCCCTCCAAGGCCAAAATATCCTTGCGTAAGTACAGCGCCCAAAACTGCACACAGTACCCCAGCTGCGGCCTCACCAATGCCCTATGCATGGTTAGTAAGTTTGCAGATGACACCAAGATTGATGACATGGTGGACAGGAAGGTATCTCCAATTGCAGCACCATCTTGATCAATTGGGCTGATGAATGGCAGATGGAGTTTAATTTAGACAAATGCGAGGTAATGCATTTTGGTAGATTGAACCAGGGCAGGACTTAATCAGATAATGGTGGGGCGTTGAGGAGGATTACAAAACAAAGAGATTGGGGGTGCATGTTCATAGCTCCTCAAAAGTGGAGCCACAGATGGACAGGGTGGTGAAGAAGGCATTCGGCATGCTTGGTTTCATCAGTCAGAACATTGAATACAGGAGTTGGGATGTCTTGTTGAAGTTGTACAAGACATTGGTAAGGCCACACTAGAAAAGATATTATTAAGCTAGGAAGAGTGCAGAAAAGATTTACTAGGATGCTACCAGGACTTGATGGATTGAGTTATAAGGAGAGGCTGAATAGACTGGGACTTTTTTTCTCTGGAGCGTAGGAAGCTGAGGGGTGACCTTATAGAGGCCTATAAAATAATGAGGAGCATAGACAAGGTAGATATCAATAGAATATTGATCAGTTAGTAGAAGTGAATATCTTTTCCCAAAGATAGGGGTGTCTAAAACTAGAGGGTATAGGTTTAAGGTGAGAGGGGAGAGATACAAAAGTGTCCAGAGGGGCAATTGTTTCACACAGAGGGTGGTGAGTGTCGATCAAGCTGCCAGAGGTAGTAGTAGAGGTGGTTACAATTTTATCTTTTAAAAAGCATTTAGATAGTTACGTGGGTACGATGGGTGTAGAGGGATATGGGCCAAATGCAGGCAATTAGGATTAGTTTAGTGTGAGCAACAGGTAAAGATGCTGTTAACACATATATCTGTACACCATAGAAAAATAGCCTAAAGTTAGGTAGACTGGATATAGTCAGGCACATTGATAACCCACATTATGGAAACAACTGTGATTTTAGTCACAAACATAGGACATAAAATTCGCTGCTGCTAACAGAGCAATAGTCAGGGACAATAAAGAAACTGCCTGTGGTGTAGGAATAACACCAGATGTGTGGTGTGGTGAAGCATACACCACATCCTGAAGGAATGTACGAGGTCCAGGTTGTAAAAGCAAATGGTATACAAGATGTGTTGTTTCTACAACTGAGCATAAAAGGGGAAAAAGGTCACTGAGATAGTCGGGACAGCAGTGATTAAGTTGGCAAAAGACTGATTACCGCTGATCTGAACTGGACATGTAACAGTGTTAGGTAAGACGGATGAGTTTACTAATGCACTCTTGTGACAACAGGAGACACTGTTAGATGGGGAGTAGAGGGGATGGCAACTTGGGGCACCTTGAGCCAATAAGGGAATGACAACACATAGATGGGACAGGGACCACCAATTAGGGGAGAACAACACATTGCAAAGCCATTACAATGCTTGTAAAAAAGTATAAAAATGTGTTGCAAATCGATGTAAGGTGTGCCTATTTTTTTGGACACCCGGTCTTGCAAGAACGTTAAACAAAATACCTTGCTCCTTCAGAACTTGACTTGACTAAATTGTTTGACTGTGAGCTGCGTTTCTCACATTTAGGAGTTTTAAAAAACCGGGCAGCGTGGACAAGTTAGGCCAAAGGAACTGTTTCCATGCTCCAAACTTCTATGACTCTTTGAATGAGAGTAAAAGATTGAATTTAGAGGAAAGGTTGAGGACTCTGGGTCTTTAGTAGTTGGAGTTTAAGGATGAGGTGGGAATCTTGTTGAAACTTACAGGATACTGCGAGGCCTGGATCGAGTGGATGTGGAGAGGATGTTTCCATTAGTAAGAAAAACTAGAACCAGAGGGCACAACCTCAGGCTAAAGGGACAATCCTTTAAAACAGAGATGAGGAGGAATTTCTTCAGCCAGAGAGAGGTAAATCTGTGGAACTCTTTGCCGCAGAAGGCTGTGGAGGCCAGGTCATTCAGTGTCTTTAAGACAGAGATAGATAAGTTCTTGATGAAGAAGGGGATCGGGGTTATGGGGAAAAGGCAGGAGAATGGGGATGAGGAAAAAGATATGGCGGAGCAGACTCAGTGGGCTGAGTGGCCTGATTCTGCTCTGGTCTTGTAATATGCTTGGAATGGCTTAACACAAGGAGTCGTCGTGCTCCAGTGACGTATTAGAGGTTGCCTCAGAAACAACTTGGGGCATTAAGCTAATTTCTTAAATATTCTTCTTAAACACAAATATAAGCAAATTAATGTGGATGCTGAACATCTTTAATTGTTCTCTATCTTTCTTTATTGTCTTTATTTTTCTTTTCTCTCAGTTTTCCCCTTATTTCATCCCCCTTTCCTTACATTGTTCCCTTTTTTTTCTCAATTTTACCTTTCTACCACCCATCTCCCCCCTCCGGTCACATTTTCATCTGTCACAGCTTCTCTGACGTTTGGCCATTTACACCTTCTATTCAATGGACTGCTATTGGCAGCCTTTCCCCTTGTCTTCGTGGCTATGACTCACCTTTCATTTCCTCATCCTACAGTGTAAATATTCCCCACTTTCTGTCCCTTTCAGCTTTGACAAAGGATCATCTGGACTCGACGTCAAATCTTTTCTCTCCTTACAGATACTGCTAGATCTGAGATTTTGCAGCATTTTCTCTTTTGGTTATATATCCATCTCAATTGCACTACTACGATCACACTAACGACAACAGCATACGCACCAAAGAACGAGTTCGAAAGCGCACAGTTGTGTGGGACTGATCCGTGTGAACCACAAAATGATCTAGTGTCTGTACGGAGATAAAAGCTGTGACAGCTGTATTATCACAACTTGCCTCCATGCCCTATATTGATTTGATTTAAATATATTACAGTCAGGCTTTCAGTTGTAACGCGTTCACGCCAATTGAAATTCATGCAACTTGATCCCACTTTCCACTTCTTGATTTTTAGCCTTGTATCTTATTTGTATTTAAAGAACCTAAGTACTTTTGAACTGTTACGAGAGTTTCTGCCTCGACTATCCTTTAAGGTAGTGAGTTCCAGACTCTCATCTTAAATTCCTTTCATCCTCGTACGACAAATCTCCTACTATATTGCTTGAAGAAGTCGAACGGTTCAGTTGTCACATAAGAAGAAGTAAGTCTGACAACGCAGAGATGACGATCATCATCTGATCAAATGGCCACTTTGCGCATGCGTGGTGGAAAGAAGCAGCAGTATGAGCGGCTTCCGTGACCGCGGTGAGAGAGACCGACCCCGACACCCCCACCCCGACCCCCGACACCCACCCCACCCCGACCCCCGACACCCACCCTCACCCCGACCCCCGACACCCACCCCGACACCCACCCCACCCCCAGGTGCTCAGGATAAGCGTGGCCTCTGACCGGAAGCGCACATTGGCAGCCAAAAGGATGTCAAAGGGAGAGACAACGTGTCACACCGACCGAAGGGGTTGCATGATATTTTATTGCAAATTGATCGGGGAACAAATGGCCTGGCTGGGAAGTGGGCGCCGATGGTAGAGCCGGCTGCTCACGGAGACACGGTTGACCGGAATGAGGAAAGAGCCCGAACGCTGGCTCGAGTCCCAGACCCTGCACCGAGCCTGAGGCCTGCTTTTGTCCCCCCCGCCCCCAACCTCGTCCCGCCAAACTCTCCCCCTCCCCCTCTCCCCTCGCAACTCCCCTCCCCTCGCAACTCCCTCCCTCTCCCTCGCCCTCGCAACTCCCCCTCGCCCTCGCCGCCCCCTCGCCCTCGCCGCCCCCTCGCCCTCGCCGCCCCCTCGCCCTCGCCGCCCCCTCGCCCTCGCCGCCCCCTCGCCCTCGCCTCGTAACTCGCAACTCCCTTTCCCCTAGAAATCATAGTATTGGTACAGCCTTGCAGTCTCCTCTCAAAGTACTTACCTCAATGGCTTTTCTTTTAACAGGTATGGCTTGTCTTCAAGAAGTGGTATCAATTTCTGGACTTCATCCTAAACCTGTTGGACTGGTTCTTCAATACGGAACAGCAGGGTTCCGTGCAAAAGCTGATCACCTCGATCATGTGATGTATCGTGTGGGCTTGCTGGCAGTGTTGCGGTCCAAGAAAACCAAATCTACCATTGGCGTAATGGTCACAGCCTCCCATAATCCAGAAGTAAGATCGAATGGAAAGTTAATTTTCCATTGAGTAATTAATTCTAATTTTACACTTGTCAGCTAGTCAGTCAAAAGAAGAAACTAAGATTTACAAACAGATTGAAATGAAGATAGAAAAGACCAGTTGCACATAAAGCCTTTTCCTAACTGTTTTTCACATTTCCAACTTTTCCCATTTTTGTTGAAAAGTCATGGGCCTGAATGTTTCTCTCTCCAGATGCAGCCTCACCTAAGTATTGTATTCTGATGGTGTAATCTGTGCACACTGACCACATTTGCAATCCAATTTAGTGAGGCAGATTTGAACATTTAAAGGCGTTAGGAAACAAATTACACTGCTTCATAGCAATAATTGTGATTCTCCAGGTTCTGGAGACCCGGGTTTGAATCCCATCACAGGATGGTGAAATTTGAATTCAATGAATAAAATATTGAATTAAGAATCTACTGATGACCAGGAAATCATTGTCGATTGTTGGAAAAAACCCATCTGGTTCACTGATGTCCATTAGGTAAGGAAATCTGCTGTCCTTACCTGGTCTGGCCTACATGTGACTCCAAATCCATAACCATGTTGTTGACTTTAAATGCCCTCTGAAATGGCCAAACAAGCCACTCAGTTGAGGGGCAACTGGGATGGTTAATAAATGTTGGCCATCCAGCAATGCCCATTTCCCACGAATGAATAGAATAAATGCCCCTGCGCTTCAGAGTCATACGTTCATTTATATTGATTCTGTCCTAATAATGTGACAGCGTAATTTGTATTTGCATTTTTCAAAAGTGGACAACAAAAGCATGTCTTGAGATGCTGGAGCTTCCTGCTGGTTAGCAGAGAAGTGCACCATATGGTAAGTATCAAATAGGTATCCAAAACAATTGTTTCCTTGCTTTGTGAAACATTAACTGATTTCAACATAGATTGTAGCAGGAGCAGCTGCAATTGGTAAATGAACAGGGTACTGAAATGTTAACAAATTGAGCTGGTGTGTTGTATTCTTTATTGTTGCGTTTAGAATTTGGGTGTGAGCACTCCTTGGGTTAGTTGTATGAGCCCCATAGTTGAATGTCTTTTGTTCAGTCTAATCCATTGACAGCTAAAATTAACTTGGTGGCAGGATTTGAATATAAATAAATATAAATTTGAACATCTATGCTTTCATGTCAAAATAACCAAAATTTCCAAAACTGCCTTCTGAATGAATTGACACTGTTTATTGTCTTGAATGTTTGAAATTTCTCAAATTTTGCATATTGTTCACTTCTCCTTTTTCCTTCCGTCATTTGCTGTCATTTCCCTCATGTCTAGCGGATCATGTGGTTGAGGAAGAGTTGAATATTTTTGTGGATTTGGTTGGCTTCAGTCGGAAATGCTGGAAATACTTATGTCAAGCACTGTGACTTGCGAAGTAAAAACATGATTTTTTTTAAAATCAGTATCATGGAACAGTTGCATTTTAGAAGGCGGTCTTCTGATTTGGTGTTTGTACCAGCAGTTTGCAAGAGCAAATATTCAAATTTCATTTCAAAGCTATGATTGAGTCTGGTTCTACCTGAATTACAGGCAGTGCAATTCAGATTCTAACCACGTTAAAAATGTTTTTGCTCATGTTGTGTTTCTTTTGCCATTCACGTTTATTCAGTATCCTCTGGTTCTTGACCCTATCCCAAAAAGATCAATTTCTCCTATCTAATTCATCCATTATTCTTTTGAGCACATCTTTGATCACCTCTTAGAGAACTGCCCTACCTTCTCTAATCTATTGATATAACTGAATCCTTCATCTACTCACAGCCTTCATATCCTTCGTAAAAGTGCAATGCCCAGAATTGCGCACGTTATTCTGGTTGAGGCCTAAATAAATGCCCTCAAACCTCTGTTCATGCACTCTCTATAAAATTATATCCTTTTTTATATTGCCTCTCCTTGCACTTCTACCAAAATGTATCACTTCACACTTCTCTGCCTTAAGTATCTGCCACAATTTTGCCCATTCCACCAGTCTTTGTCACTAATCTCACAATTCACAATTCTTACAACTTTTGTTCCCTCCACTCCAGAGGCTAGATCATTAGTAGATAACAAGAAAACAATAGTTTTAATAGTGACCTCTTGCACTGCATGGGGAGATTGTGGAGGCCATTTATTATAATCTTTAAAAAGTATTTTATTGAGCATTTGAATTATCACAACATTCAATGGTATTGGAAAATGGGATTAGCGTGACTTTAGTGGCAATTATTGTTAGTGCAGACTCAATGGGCCTAAGGGCCTTTTCTGCGCCATACAACGCTGAGCACCACTGTATACTATTCTCTGTTCTGAAAACATCAAAACTCTTCCTGTCACTCTGGAAACTTTGTGAATGCTGTCGCTCTTGCTCTTGTTCTGTGGACTTTGTTACGTAGTGCTTTATCAGATGTTTTCTTTAAGTCCATGTATATCAGCTGCATTGCCTGTTATCTCATCAAAGACATAAGAAATAGGAGCAGGAGTAGGCCATCTGGCCCTTCGAGCCTGCCCCACCATTCAATAAGATCATGGCTGATCTGTCGTGGCTCAGTTCCACTTTCCCGCCCTCTCCCCATAACCCTTAATCCCCTCTCTTATCAAAAACCCATCAACCCGCTTCTTAAAAATATTTAGCGAGGCAGCCTCCACCACTTCAACGGGCAGAGAATTCCAGAGATTCACCACCCTTTGAGTGAAGAAGTTCCTCCTCAACTCCGTTCTAAACCGCCCCCCCTTTATCTTGAGGCTGTGCCCCCTAGTCCTACTGTCTTTTTTGAGCGGGAAGAGTCTCTCCACCTCTATCCTATCCATCCCATTCATCATCTTCTACGTCTCAATGAGATCTCCCCTCATTCTTCTAAACTCTAACGAGTACAAGCCTAGTTTATTCAGCCTCTCCTCATAGCTCAACCCCCTCAACTCCGGTATCAGCCTAGTAAACCTCCTCTGCACTCCCTCCAAGGCCAAAATATCCTTGCGCAGGTGCGGCGCCCAAAACTGCACACAGTACTCCAGCTGCGGCCTCACCAATGCCCTATACAGCTGCAGCAAGACCTCCCTACTTTTATATTCAATCCCCCTCGCTATGAAGGCCAGCATCCCATTCGCCTTCCTGACCACCTGCTGCACCTGCAAGCTGGGTTTTTGCGACTCATGCACAAGGACCCCAAGGTCCCTCTGCACCGTCGCCTGCTGCAGTTTTTCGCCACGTAAGTAATAGTCCTTCCTACCAAAGTGGACCACCTCACACTTGCCAACATTAAATTCCATTTGCCATTTCCTGGCCCATTCGCCCAGCCTATCCAGATCCTTCTGCAGACTCTCCACACCCTCCGCACAATTTGCCTTTCCCCCAATCTTGGTGTCATCAGCAAATTTCGACACCCTACACTCGGTTTCCTCCTCCAGATCATCTATATAAATGGTAAATAGCTGAGGCCCCAGCACCGACCCCTGGGGCACCCCACTAGACCTTGTATCTCTTCAAAGAAACTCGAATCAAGGTAGCATAATTTGCCCTGACTTTGTTTAATTAATATAGGTTTGTTAAAGTGACTGTTAATTTTATTCCAGGTATTCATTTTAAAATGCTTTCTCACCACAGGATAAACCGAACTGTTGTTGTTGGGTTTACGTTGCATCCTTCTTTCTTGAACAGTGGTGAAGCATCTGCAGTTCTCCAGTGCACTGGCACCACTCCTGTATCAAAGGAAAATTGGATGATTCTGGGCAGTGCCTCTGCAATTTCTACTCATACTTCCCTCAGTATCCTTGGATGGATCCGTTTGGTCCTCATGGCTTATCAACTTTTAAGTACAGGAATCCTTTCTAATGTTTTACTTTTTTGCTATCCAATACTTTAACTAATTGCTCTTTCATGAGCAGCTTGGCAACATCTTCCCTGACATGGTCAGATGCTAAGAATTGACTTAGTACCTCAACTATGCTTTTTACCTCCATGCATAAATCTAGTTTTTGGTCCTTATTTGTCCCCACTCTTTACCATTTTTTTGCTAATTATATTGTGTGGGATATTGACAGCAATGAGCAGTCCCAGTATACATTGTCAGTCAGTTGACCACAGATCAAGAGAGTTTGTAAAACCATCTGGACCCTTTGCATGTACAATGCTGTCTTAAATTTGTTATCCATTACAGGAAGTCAATGGAGTGAAATTGGTTGATCCTTTAGGAGAAATGCTTGCATCTGAATGGGAAGTATATGCCACACAGCTAGCAAATGCAGAAGAACCGGATCTGAAATCTGCCTTTACCAATATTCTTGAGAAGGAGTCCGTGAACTTGCAGGAAATTGCTCAGATTGTCCTTGGCAGAGATACACGGTATGTGTTGTGGTTTTAAAATATAAATGTAACAGGGATGAAAAGAGCATAATTTATTTCTCAATTTGTGGGGTTGAGAAGAAGGTTCTGTTTAGTTAACTTGTATTTGATTGTTTTCAGTTTTGTTTGTTATGTCTGTATAAAACATGCTGGTAATTTTATATGCAGAATTATTGAAAGGTATTAAGCAAGGAGACTTCAAAATTGGTAATTAGTTGTCAGCTTCTTGCTTCTGTGATATCTGCTCATCTTATCAAATGCCTAAAACTAGTATTGAATACTTAATTCGTAGCGCTGTCCTGTTTCACACTGAAATAGGAAATTCATCAAATTCTGTTTGTTTTAAGCCAGTACTCACACGTGTACAACAATTTTTAAAATGCAGGTTGAACGAATATTTGGTGAGATGAATCATTATATCAATAATATCATAATTAAATTAACACATCAAATTCTGTTTGTTCTAAGCCAGGTATTCGCACATGTACAACAATCTTTTAAAATGCAGGCTGAATAAATGGCAAGATGAATCATTACATCTATAATATCATAATTAAGTGAAAATACGTAGCAGCCATGATGACTGGTCTTAATTTGATTGCACCATAATACCAATTAAAGAATATACCATACCTGCCCATTATTTGCCTTGCTTGGTTTAAAAAGCTGACTTCTAACTAATGATACCTTCTTTTGTACTGGGCAGATTGAAAACCCCCTTGGCTGTCCATTTTTGTTCATGGGCCGCACTTCAAAAGTCACTGAACTTTCATGAAGCAGAAGACAGTTTATATCCAAGAGCAGTACATTTCAATTTTCTGCGATTATGGATGCACGAGTAGTCGAGAGAACAATATTGCTAATTACCCCATTCTTTCCTAGAAGGTTGCTTTCCATCTCCTGTTGTTTTCAATGTACTTCTGTCTCTATGCTCACACATCCCCCACCTTCTCATGCATTCCTGAACTGGATTGTTGACTCCCCTTTCTTGACACCAGAGTCTCGTTTTCAGAAAAATAGATGAATAGGTGGGTAGAATTTGAGATCATAAACAGTGTTTGAAAATCCGTTCATCTGGCAAAACATAAAAATGCAAATCTCATGATTTGGTCTCGTACATTAACCTAGAAGCTTCAATGAGTCTGGTGCATGAGGTTCAATTAATGCTAAATTTCATTGAACATGATGCATAATATGTATGATGAATAATCTAATTTACATCATAAGTCTGCCTGTCAGAAAGAATTGCCTACAGAGATTGAATCCATTGATCAGCTTCAGATAAGCATGATGGACTGTGTCCTCTGGGTTTGTGTCCATTATTAGCTGTGAGCCTTTCTGGTCCATTTTGGCTTGTGGTTGAGTGTTGGGTCAGTTGAGAGCTTTTGAATGGGAAGGCCTCCTGAGTTTTGCTCTAATCCAAAGGTGGCAAGCAGACTGAGCTTGCATCCAGCTCAGCCCCTCTGTCACTAGCTGCCAGGGAATTCTCTCATGTCTTTCTCTTTGCACAACCCTTGACTAATCAATCTAGAGCACAATCCTCAACTGAAACACTCTGTCCCCTTGCCTTCCATCCTTCTTACCATGTACTGCCTTCATTTTCCCAATTTCTCATTGTCCCTCCTTTCACACATTCCCTGTTTCAGCGTGCTGCTGCTCCATCACAGCTACACATTTTCCCACTCTGCCCAGTGCTTGCGCTTTTGCATTGATTGGGGTTTGAAGCTCAGTCTCACTTGAACTGGATGTTTTGAGTGGCAAGTCGAGTATATTTCAGCATACAGTACGTTACCAATTGCTGTGTTTCTTGGAGGAAACTTGGTTTCTAACTATCCACTGGCTGTTTTCATTTAGTAAGAATCCTTGCAGCGTTCCAATTAACACAGGAATGCCTATTCACCATACCAGTTTCATATGGGTGGGGGGGAGTCAAAGACCAAACAACAGTACAACACAGGAACAGGCCGTTTGGTCCTCTAAGCCTGTGCCGATCATGATGTCTACCTAAACTAAAATCATATATCCTTCCATTCCTATCCTATTCATGTGTTCATCAAATTGCCCTTAAATGCTGTTATTGTTCCTACTCCTACCATCTTC
Source organism: Carcharhinus amblyrhynchos (assembly GCF_965287045.1). Taxonomy (NCBI): domain Eukaryota; kingdom Metazoa; phylum Chordata; class Chondrichthyes; order Carcharhiniformes; family Carcharhinidae; genus Carcharhinus; species Carcharhinus amblyrhynchos. Next base: position 30,017,965 of record NC_137335.1, on the reverse strand, counting down.
CTGGGCAGCGTGTTCCAGACATTCACCACCCTCTGTGTAAAAATCAAAGGAATTTGAAACACAATGAATGTCTGGTGTCCTTTTAATTACTAAGTTAGGCTGCTGTTTAATATTTATGGAAAGTAATCTCCATTTTTGGTCCCTTGACCTAAGTGCCTCAAAAATCCAACATTCAAAGTAACTTTTTTTTTTCAAAACCTCTTGAAAGGGGGTCAAAAAGACCTAAGGCACAACATGTTCTTTCTAATCACTTGAAATTTACTTGTGTGAGTTCTTCCTTGAGTTAGCGTATGTGGCTGAAATTAAATTAACGTGAGGGAAATTCTATTTAGTGGTGCACTGATGCTCTGATATGTTGTACTGCAGAATCACATGTGGATCATTACCTAATAAAAAGTTTATTCATCTCCATTTTGATAGGGAAACCCGGGGTAATATCAGAGAGGAATACTGAGTTGTATAGAATACTGTATAGTACTACAGTAAGAAATAGAAGTTATTAGGTGGGTTCAGAGGAAGAGAGAAAGTAATAAAACCTCAATCAAAGTTTGACGAATTTATTGGATTTCTATGAGGATGTGACTAGTGCGGTAGACAGAGGGGAACCGGTGGATGTGGTGTTTCTCGATTTTCAAAAGGCGTTTGATAAGGTGCCTCACAAAAGGTTGCTTCAGAAGGTTAGGGTGCATGGAGTTGGGGGTAAGGTGTTAGCATGGATAAAGGATTGGTTGTCTAATAGGAGGCAGAGAGTTGGTATCAGTGGGTGCTATTCTGATTGGCGGATGGTGACGAGTGGAGTGCCGCAGGGATCGGTGCTGGGGCCTCAGCTATTGACCATTTAGAACGGAGTTGAGGAGGAACTTCTTCACTCAAAGGGTGGTGAATCTCTGGAATTCTCTGCCCGTTGAAGTGGTGGAGGCTGCCTCGCTAAATATTTTTAAGAAGCGGGTTGATGGGTTTTTGATAAGAGAGGGGATTAAGGGTTATGGGGAGAGGGCGGGAAAGTGGAACTGAGCCACGACAGATCAGCCATGATCTTATTGAATGGCGGGGCAGGCTCGAAGGGCCAGATGGCCTACTCCTGCTCCTATTTCTTATGTTCTTATGATCTGGAGGAGGGGGCTGAGTGTAGGGTGACGAAATTTGCTGACAACACAAAGATGAATGGAAAAGCAAATTGCGCGGAGGGTGTGGAAAGTCTGTAGAGGGATCTGGATAGGCTGAGCGAGTGGGCGAGGACCTGGCAGATGGAGTATAATGTTAGTAAGTGTGAGGTTATCCACTTTGGCAGAAATAATAGTAGGAGGGATTACTATTTAAAGGGCGAAAAGCTGCAGCATGCTACAGTGCAGAGGGACCTGGGGGTCGTTGTGCACGAGGCGAAAAAACCCAATCTGCAGGTTTAGCAGGTGATCAAGAAGGCAAATGGAATGCTGGCCTTTATAGCGAGGGGGATAGAATATAAAAGCAGGGAGGTCTTGCTGCAACTGTACAGGGTACTGGTAAGGCTGCAGCTGGAGTACTGTGTGCAGTTTTGGTCGCCGCACTTGCGCAAGGATATTTTGGCCTTGGAGGGAGTGCAGAGGAGGTTCACTAGGCTGATACCGGAGATGAGGGGGTTGGACTATGAAGAGAGACTAAATAGACTGGGTCTGTACTCGTTGGAGCTTAGAAGGATGAGGGGGGATCTTGTAGAGACGTATAAGATAATGAACAGGATGGATAGGGTAGAGGTAGAGAGATTCTTCCTGCTCAGAAAGGACAGCAGGACTAGAGGGCACAACCTCAAGATAAGGGGGGGAGCAGTTTAGAACGAAGTTGAGGAGGAACTTCTTCACTCAAAGAGTGGTAAATCTCTGGAATTCTCTGCCCATTGAAGTGGTGGAGGCTACCACGCTAAATATATTTAAGTCACGGGCAGATAGGTTTTTGACAGACAAGGGAATCAAGGGTTATGGGGAGAAAGCGGGAAAGTGGAACTGATCCACTTCAGATCAGCCATGATCTTATTGAATGGCGGGGGAGGCTCGAAGGGCTAGATGGCCCACTCCTGCTCCTACTTCTTATGTTCTTACTGTGCATGCCTGTGAATGTAGTGGGGTAAATAAGATTGGTGATTTCCTAACAATTCTGTAATTGACATTTATTATGTGGAGTTGCTGGCATTGGACTGGGGTAAGCACAGTAACAAGTCTCACAACACCAGATTAAAGTCCAGCAGGTTTATTTGGCAGCACTAGTTTTCAGAGTCTTTATATGCCCTGTTTGAGAACACAAGTTCTCATTGCCTGATGAAGGAGCCTGAGACTCTGAAAGCTAGTGCTGCCAAATAAACCTGTTGGACTTTAACCTGGTGTTGTGAGATTTCTTACATTGCTGTTTGTCATGGCTATAGCAGAGATGTGGTTCAAAGGCAGGACTGGATATTAAATATTCTTAGGTACAAGGTGTTCAGTAAAGATGGCAGTTATTAAGCAGAATATTACAATGCTAGGGAGAGTAGATGTGCCAGAAGGGTTGAGGACAGAATGTATCTGGCTAGAACTAAGGACCAGGAAAGGAGTGGGTACGTTGTTCAGTGCAATCAATAAACCACCAACTAATAGGAAAGGCATAGAGCAACAGATTTGCAAGGGAATTACACAGCTGCAAGAACCATCAAATAGTTGTAATGGGGGACCTTAATCATTGAAGGATAGCTGGGACTATAGTGGTGTAAACGGTGAGAAAGGCAAATATTCCTGGTGTATTCAGGAAAATATATAGCAGTTTTTTTTTCATTTCAACGAGAAATGATGGAACACTAGACCTGATTCTTGGGAGTCTGGCAGGCCAAGTAGATTAAGTGTCAGGGAACATTTGGGAAATTGTGATCATTGTATCATAAAGTTTTGGTTGGCAAAGGACAACAAACTGGAGTAAGGATAATTAACTGGGAGAAAGCAAATCTTTGATGGATCTGGGTCAGATAAGTTAGAATCAAAAAAGTTGGCAAGAAAATCAAGGGGAAATGAAAGGCAAACAAATGCAGAACTCCCTTGATGAAAGTGATGGAGGTTGAGAAAAGGTGTATTATTGTAGATGTTGGGTGGGTAATACAATTGAGAACCAGGCTGAATTTGGAAGGTTGCAAAGTGAAAAAGGAAGCAAAGAGAGAACATGTAAAGAAACTGGCAGTGAACATAAAATGTAATCCCAAAATCTTCTGTCAGCATTTAATAGTAAAAAGATGGTAAAAGGAGGAGTGGGGCTAATTCGGGGATTTACACATGGAGGGCATAGCAGAGGCATGAAATGAATATTTTGCACCTGTCTTTACCAAGGAAGAAGATGCTGCACAGCTCATGATGAAAGATCAGACACTTGAAGGATTTAAAATTGAGGAGGATGATTGGATAGTCTGTCTGCACTTAAAAGTTTGTTGTAAAAATCAGCCTGTTTTAACCCTTATACGATGGACAAATAACTTTGAGTAGACGTCTTATTAGTACAAACAATATTTAATTAAACCCACACAATCAATAATCACCCACCCGACCAACAATAAGTTATCTTACAGAAATGCTAGAATTCAAGTACAATACAAGACCTTGACTTAACTTTGTGTGACTGACAAATACCCAAACAGATACTGGCCTTTATCTGTGTGCTGGTCTTGGTAGTTGTCTGTGTAGTTTGGTCCTTTGCTCTGGTCTAGCATTCTGGCTGTAGTCTCTCTTTCTTCCTTCTTGGGTGTGGTGGCTCTCCTCTTGCTGGTGATGTTCACCATTGTTGTAGCTCATTCGTGGGATCAGAGAGAGAGAGAGATTCCTGGTTGTGCAGCATCCTTTATACCCTGTTTGGTTTCACGCCCTTTTTTTTGGCCATTGCCAATCAATCGATCCGGACTTGATCACCCTGATCGATAAGAGTCCAATCAGGTGTTACCACACCGATCTCTGGGTGTGTCCCTGGCGGCCATGCCTGTATGTGTTGTAGGCACATAGGTCACATTACCTTCCTCCTAAATAAGGATTCACGGTGCCTTTACGTCTGGCACACAACCCAGTGTGACCAGAAAGTCTCTTTCATCCTGGAGATGGCCCATATCCTGTGTATTCACTCGTCAGGGTTGCAGCCTGTTTGTCTGTCTTTAAACTGCAGCCTGTCGGTTTAGTTTCTTGCCCAGTTGTCCCAGAGTGCTTTACAAAACGCCATTTTAGATGGCCTGTTTGGCTACAAGTTGAAAAGGCTCCAGGACCAAATGAGATGCGTCCAAGGGAAGTGAGTGGAGATTGCAGAGATACGAGCCATTATTTTCATGGCTTTAAACTCTAGGATGGTACCAGAGGAATGGGGAATTGTAAATGGTACATCCTTGTGCAAAAGAGGGTGTAAAGGTAAGCCTTCAGGCCAGTAAGTTTAACTTTGGTGGATGGGAAACTTCTAAAAACAATCATGTGGGATGAAATTAATAATTCGTTACATGGACAAATTTGGGTTAATTAAGGAAAGCTAACATAGATATGGGAAAATCATGTTTGACTAACTAGTCAGAAATTTTTGAGGTGGTAACCAAGAGGGCTGATGATTGTAATGATGATGATTTGGGTACAGACATTTGATACAGTGCTGTGTAACAAAATTGTGAGCAAAGTTATAGGTTATTGAATAAGAGGGACAGTAGCAATGTGGATACACTTGGCTGTAGTTAATGGGTGTTTTTGAACTGGAAGGAAGTTTATTGTGGCATTCCTCAGGGGTCAGTGTTGAAATTTTTGCTGTTTTATATATATTTGGTATGCAGGGCACAAGTTTGAAAGTTGCAATTGATACAAAACTTGGAAGCATTGTGAATTGAGGAGGATGATAATGTGGAATTTCAAAATGATGTGGGCAAATTAGTGGGATGGGTGGATAGGTGGCAGATGAAGTTCAACAAAGTGATTCATTTTGATGGGAAGAACACTGAGTGATAACATCAAATAAAGGATACAACTCTGAAGGGATGTAGATGTAAAGGAGCCTGCATAATTATTAATAGACCATACAATCCAAGAGCATGGAAGTTATGTTAAATGCGTATTTTTAAAAAACTGGTTCCACCTAAGCTAGAAAAGTTGGCACTCTTTTGCTTGGAGAAGAGAAGACTGATGAGACTTGATAGAGATGTTCAAAATCATAAGGGAGCTGAAAAGAATAGAGGGGGACAAATTGTTTCCACTCGTGAAAATATCAAAAATGAGAGGCAAAGATTTAGGGAACTTTGCAAAATAGTCAATGGTGAAATGAAAAACCTTTCAAGTACCAAGTGGTTAAGATTTAGAATGTTAAATGTGGTGGAGACAGGTTTAATTGAGACATTCAAGAGGGAATTGGATAATTGTATGAAAAGGAAGAAGATGGAGGGAGGGGAATGGTGAGAAGTGAAACATTCATTTGGAGAACCAGCACAGACACAGTGGATTGATTTGCTGCAACAGCTCTGTGATTCTGTCTTAAATATTAGAGTATCCAGCATTCACAGTCTTTTAAGGGAATGTTCTGGAAAAGTGCTTTCTGATTTCACTCCTGAATGGCAGGCTCAAATTTTCAGATTAAACCTTCTTGTTCTAGATTCTGGATTTAGAGGAAATAGGATAGATGGAGCAATAAAACTATCCAATCCCACAATCATTTTAAATACCTTCTATTTGATTGCACCTTCACTCTTTTTTGAACTCTTAATACAAAATTAATAATTTTCATTATAAAATTTTACATGGTATAACCATAAATTTAACTTAATGTTAGTGTTCCCACCATGAAAACCTTTAAACAGCTTTTATGCAACCTTTTGCCATAATTTAGCCTTGTAAAACCTGATGTCACTCAAATAAATCTTTCTGTACCCCTTCCCAGTCCAATCTTTCCTGAGACTTGGAACCCAAACTCTGATAGGATCAGATCAAAGTTCTGTACAACTGAAAACTTTCTGTTTTCATAATTTGTAAATCTCAGGATCCCACATGCTTTTTGATTGCTTTCTCAAATTTTCATGCTGCTTTCAATGGTTTATGCACATATATTGGCCTCTCTATTCTTGGACCCTTTTTAGAACTGTACTTTTTAGTTCATATTGACTGTCCTTGTTTTTCAAACCAAAATGTATCACTTTGCACTTCTTTGTCCTAGATTCCATCTGCCTATTTCATCAGCCTGTATATGCCCTCTTGAAGTATGTCAGGCATCCTTCTCTCTGTTAACTTTATTTCCAAGTTTTGTGCTATTTGCAGGTAAGAATTGGTTCTAATATCAACCCCTACCCCTGGGGATCACCCTATACCCTCTTTTAGTCCAAATAACATCCATTCATCACTGCTCTCTTTTTCCTGTCTTTCAGTCAGTTTCATATTCATAATGCAAGTACCACTTTTATTTCATGGACTTCAGCTCAGAAGCCTATCGTATAACACTATCAAATACATTTTGGAAGTCCATATTAACCACATGTCTCTCTCTAACTCTCTCTCATCACACCCAAAAATCATTCAAGTTAAATATGATTTACTTTTATCATATCTGTTCAGGCTTTCCTTAATTAATCCACACTTGCCCAATTTTATCCCAAATTATTGTTTCTAAAACTTTCTGGCTATTAACATTTATACTGACTGGCCTGTAGTTGCTGGGTTTATTCTTGTAAATCTTTGAAGGTGGATATAACGTTAACAATTCTCCAGTGCTTTGGAACCACCCCTCCTCTATAAGGATGGGAAATTTAGCCAGTGCCTCCACAAATTGCCACCTTACTTTCCTCAACAACGTAGGATGCATTCTATCTCGTTCTATTGACATATCAACTTAAAGTACAACCAACCTTTCTCATACCTCATCTTTATAACTTTTTAGCCCATCAATTATCTCAGCTACCTCTTGTTTCACAATTATTTTGGTAGCTTCTTCCTTCTTAAACAAAAAAGAACAAGCTCATTTAGATCTGAGCCATGCCATCTGCTTCCATGCATTTTTGGTCCCAAATTGGCCCCCAGTCCTCTGTGTACAATTACTGAGACTCGCTTTCAATTCCAGATTTTATGAATTGACTTTAAATTCCATCATGACCCGGGACATTGTATCTCTGGATTACCAAAGCAAAAGCAAAATACTGCAGGTGCTGGAAATCTGAAATGATTCTGTGCACAATTTATATATGATGTGGAGATGCAGGCGTTGGACTGGGTAAACACAGTAAGAAGTCTCACAACACCAGGTTAAAGTCCAGTAGGCTTATTTGGTAGCAAATGCCACTAGCTTTCGGGGCTCTGCCCCTTCGTCAGGTGAGTGGGGAGTTCTGATCACAAACAGGGTATACAAAGACACACACTCAGTTTACAAAGTACTGATTAGAATGCGAGTCTTTACAGCTAATCAAGTCTTAAAGGTGCAGACAATGTGAGTGTCGACAGCATTAAGCATATGTTAAAGAGCTATGTATTGCCTCCAGACAGGATAATAAGTGAGATGTTGCAAGTCATGGGCGTTACAAATAGTCTGACATGAACACAAGATGCCACTTGCAGGGATCTGGGACCTGTTCTCTCAGATCCCTCCACATGTCAGTACTCCGAGGTATTCAGCGATTTACTGTGTAATTCACACCAGAATTTGGGGCAGGATCGACGGGGATGCAGGGAGAGAACGGATGAGATTACTGGGGATGCAGGGGAGTGGGCAGATGGCATTGCTGGGCGTGTGGGGGAGTGGGATCGCCAGGGTAGAGGGGGGCTGTGATTCACTGAGGATGGGATGGAGCGGGGTAGGGTGAACATGATCGTTGGGGAGGGGGTGAGGTGGGGATGGGCAGAAGGAGGAGGGGGAGGCTGGCAGTAACTCCAGGGAGGGGGAGGAGCAAGCGGGATCACGAGGAAAGGATGGCAGTTGGGGGGGATAGTCGAGGATGGGGGGGTAGAGTGGAGGCAGGCAGGATTGCTGGGGGGGTGAGGTGGGGGTGGGAGGGATTGCTGGGTATGGGGGGGGGAGTTATTGGGGAGCTGATGGTTGGGAGCGCCACGGATGGGAGCACAGGAGTGGACAGGACAATTGGGGATGGGGAGGGCGGGCGGGCAGGATTGCTGGGGGTGAGGTGGGGTGGATGGGTAGGATCACCGGACACAGGGGAGTTGGGGATGGGAGCTGGTGTGCGGGCTTGCCGGGGGGTTGAGGTTGGGGAGCGGGCAGTTAGGATTGCCGCGGATGGAGGGGTGCGTGGGCAGTGGGATCGTGGGTAGGGGTGATGGGCGGGCAGGGGTCGCAGAGAAGGAATTACCCGGGATGCAGGAGGGGTGGTGGGGGAGCGCCCAACCATATCGTCCACCCCCTGCCCCGCCCACCTCCACACTCACCTTGCCAGCACCCCGCCCCGTCCCACCTAAAAATTAACCAGAAAATGAACATAAGAAATAGGAGCAGGAGTCGGCCATCTAGCCCCTCGAGCCTGCCCCGCCATTCAGTAAGATCATGGCTGATCTGTCGTGGCTCAGTTCCACTTTCCCGCCCTCTCCCCATAACCCTTAATCCCCTTGCCTATCAAAAACCTATCAACCCGCATCTTAAATATATTTAGCCAGGCAGCCTCCACCACTTCAACGGGCAGAGAATTCCAGAGATTCATCACCCTTCGAGTGAAGAAGTTCCTCCTCAACTCCGTTCTAAACCACTCCCCCCCCCCCACTTTATCTTGAGGCTGTGCCCTCTAGTCCTACTGTCCTTACTGAGCGGGAAGAGCCTCTCCACCTCTATCCTATCCATCCCATTCATCATCTTACATGTCTCAATGAGATCTCCCCACATTCTTCTAAACTCTAACGAGTACAAGCCTAGTTTATTCAGCCTCTCTTCACAGTTCAACCCCCTCAACTCCGGACTAACCGTACTAACTCTTCAGAAAGACTGAGAAATATTTATACTGTGCTCCAGTGAGATTCCTCCTCCTGTAGCACCAAGGGAGTGAACGGGTAAACAAAAACTAGCACCTGACTAGCAGGTGCTTCATCAATCAGAGCTGCTTTACGGTTCATGCATGTCTTTGTAATTTCTCTGAAAATTTGCTCCTCCGGTTCCTTCCTGTGTTCCTTTTTCACACAGAGGGTCGTGGGGGTATGGAATGCACGACCAAGTAAGGTGGTGGAGGCAGGCACGCTGGACTTGTTTAAGGTTTACTTAGGCACATGAGTGAAACAGGGATGGAGGGTTATGGGAGACGGTTTTAAAAAGGGTCAGAGCCTCGGGACGATACTGGAAATGTAATGCTACATGTTAACGTTTTGTCTCTTTTAATCCGCAGGTGTGTCGGTCCACCTTGTTGTCTAAAGAGGGGCATGCACATCGTGGGTCGTGTGTGGGCTGCTCTTGGATGTTTCGAGACTGGCCTAGTACTTCACGTCATTGTGTGTGCTTAAACCTGGACCAGCAGATAGGCACCACATTAGCTCAGTGACTATCGCTGCTAGCTGTGCAGATACATGGATTTGGGCCGGTGTCTGTGGGAATTTGCGCATTCTCCCTGTGGTTGCGTGGGTTTCCTCCGGGTGCTCCGGTTTCCTCCCACACCCCAAAGATGTGCTCTTAGGCTGATTGGTGTACCAAATTGTCCCTACACTATTCTCCCCTGAATCTGGTTACAATATGGGTACCATTCGCAAACACACGGGGCAAGGTAGATGTAGGAAAATGCTTTAAGATGGCGGCGTGGGCTCATTGGGCCGAAGGGCCTGTTTCCCGTGCTGGGTTGTTCTTTGTTTTTTGTTCCCATTATAGGCCTACAGAATACAGCTAGTAGGGCAATAGCAGTGCGTATGTAGGCGTTGCAAATTGGTGCTCTGACTGAACCAGTGAATGCACCTCCTTCTCAATAAACGTTCTCCCTGACTTCAAAGATGGCAGTTGGAGGAAGTTGCCCAGCGAGTCTCAACATCGACTCTGAACCCCTTAAAGACAAAGAACAACCCAGCACGGGAAACAGGCCCTTCGGCCCAACGAACCCGCACCGCCATCTTAACAAAGCATTTTCCTTCACCTACCTTGACCCGTGTGTATGCGAATGGTACCCCTATTGTAACCAGATTCAGGGGAGAATAGTGTAGGGTCAATTTGTTACACCAATCAGCCTAAGAGCACTTCTTTGGGGTGTGGGAGGAAACCGGAGCACCCGGAGGAAACCCACGCAACCACAGGGAGAATGCGCAAACTCCCACAGACACTGGCCCAAATCCATGTATCTGCACAGCTAGCAGTGATAGTCACTGAGCTAATGTGGTGCCCATCTGCTGGTCCAGGTTTAAGCACACACCGTGACGTGAAGTACTAGGCCACTCTCGAAACATCCAAGAGCAGCCCACGCACGACCCACCATGTGCATGCCCCTCTTTAGACAACAAGGTGGACCATCACACCTGTGGATTAAAAGAGACAAAACATTAACATTGTAGTATTACATTTCCAGTATCGTCCCGAGGCTCTGACCCTTTTTAAAACTGTCGCCTATAACCCTCCATCCCTGTGTCACTCATGTGCCTATCTAAGTAAACCTTAAACAAGTCCAGCATGCCTGCCTCCACCACCTTACTTGGTAGCGCATTCCATACCCCCACGACCCTCTGTGTGGAAAAACCTCCCTCTAGTATCCAAATTATACATCTCCCCCCTCACCCTTAGCTCGTGACCCCTTGTGATATTTGTTTCCAATCTAGGAAAAAGCCTGCCACTGTTGACTCTATCTATACCCTTCATTATTTTATACACCTCTATCAGATCCCCCCCTTAATCTCCATCTTTCTAAGGAGAAAAGCCCCAGTTTACCCAATCTTTCGTCATATCCCAGTCCTTCCATACCAGGCAGCATCCTGGTAAACCTCCTCTGCGCACTCTCCAGGGTCTCCATGTCCTTCCGGTAGTAAGGTGACCAGAACTGGACGCAGTACTCCAAATGCGGCCTAACCAACGTTCTGTACAACTGAAGCATGAGACGCCAGCTCTTATACTCTATACCCCTTCCTATAAAGGCTAGCATTCCATAAGCTTTCTTCGCAACCTTCTCCACCTGGGTTGTCACCTTCAGAGACTTGTGCACTTGCACTCCCAAGTCCCTCTGCATTTCTATACTCTTAATTGGTCTACCTTTTATCATGTAACTCCTCCCTGCATTATTCCTTCCAAAATGCACCACCTCGCATTTGTCAGGATTAAATTCCATCTGCCAACTATCTGCCCAGCATACTAGCCTATCTATATCCTGCTGTGTCACCTGACAATCTTCCTCACTATCCGCCAATCCTGCCATCTTGGTGTCATCTGCAAACTTGCTGATCACACCACGTACGCCCTCTTCCAAGTCGTTTATATATATTATGTAGAGGAGGTCCCAGTACAGAGCCCTGCGGCACACCTCTGGTGACAGACCTCCAGCTTGAAAAGGACCCTTCCACTACTACTGTCTCCTGTTGCCTAGCCAGTTTTCAATCCATCTAGATACCTGTCCCTGTATCCCATGTGCCTTAACCTTTTCTACCAGCCTACCGTGAGGGACTTTGTCAAACGCCTTACTGAAATCCATATAGATGACATCAACGGCTCGCCCATCGTCAACCGTTTTTGTCACCTCAAAAAATTCTACCAGATTCGTAAGGCAAGACCTCTCCTGAACAAGCCATGTTGTGTATCCCTAATCAGATCGCAACGCTCCAAATACTTATACACCCTATCCCTAACAATTTTCTCCAACAATTTTCCTACCACTGATGTCAAACTCACCGGCCTATAATTACCAGGGTTATCCCTACTGCCCTTTTTAAACAGCGGTACCACATTAGCTATCCTCCAGTCCTCTGGGACCTCACCTGTGTCCAAAGAAGAGACAAAAATTTGCATCAGAGGCCCAGCAATTTCATCTTTCACCTCCCTAAGCAGCCTGGGATAAATGCCATCAGGCCCCAGAGCTTTATCAGTTTTTATGCCTTCTAAAAACCCTAATACTTCCTCCCTCGTAATGGAATTCTCCTTCAACTCATCTACAGCTCCCTCCAAGGCATTACAAGACACCAAGCCCCTCCCCTTCATGAATACCGATGCAAAGTATTCATTCAGGATCTCCCCCATTCCCTCAGACTGAATGCATAGTTCCCCTCCTTTGTCCCTAAGAGGACCTATTTTCCCTCCAATCACCCTCTTGTTCCTAATATGAGTAAAATGCCTTTGGATTTTCCTTAATCCTGTCAGCCAAAGCAATTTCATGCCCCCTTTTCGCCCTTCTAACTCCCCTTTTAAGCTCCCTCCTGCTCTCTCTATATTCCTCCAGCGCGCTCTCCGTTCCCAGTTGTTTAGACCTAACATATGCCGCTCTCCTCTTCCTGACCAAGTCCTCAATATCCCCTGTAATCCACGGCTCTCTGATCCTGCCTTTCCCATCCTTCCTTTCCCATCCTTCCTCTTTACCGGCACATGCCTTTCCTGCAACATTATCAGTTTGCCCTTGAAAGCCTCCCACTTGCCAACCGTGGACTTGCCCGTTAACAGCCTCTCCCAATCAGTGTCCTTCAGCTCCTTCCTAATCCGGCTATAGCTCGCCTTCCCCCAGTTCAGCACCCTCCCCTTCGGACGGCACTCATCCTTTTCCATTTTTATCCTAAAGTAGACAGACTTGTGGTCACTGTTAGCCACATGTTCGCCTACTGCAACCTCAACCACCTGCACAGGCTCGTTACCCAAAACTAAATCCAGTATAGCCCCCTCCCTAGTCAGGCTAGTTACGTACTGCTCCAAGGATCCTTCCAGCACACATTTTACAAATTCCTCCCCATCCGTATCCCCAGCTCTAGACACCTTCCAATCCATTCCAGGAAGATTAAAGTCATCCACTACAACCACCCTATTCTTTGTGCACCTATCTAAAATGTCTTTATAAATGCCTTCCTCCACTGCCCTTGGGCTGTTGGGTGGCCTATAGTACACCCCTAGCACAGTAATCGCTCCCTTCCTATTCCTCAACTCCACCCACAGCGACTCAAATCCCTAACTCCTCCATTTTGTCCTCCCTCTGCACGGCTGTGATGTGCTCCTTAACTAACAACGCCACCCACCACCTCTCTTCAACCCTCCTGTGTCACACCTAAAACACTTATACCCAGGAATATTCAGCTGCCAGTCCTGCCCTTCCTTTAACCACGTCTCCGTCACTGCCACCACATCTAAATTCCTCACGAACATCAAGGCCCTAAACTCATCCGTTTTACCCGTTACACTCCTCGCATTAAAACAGACGCAATCCAACCCTCCAGGCCCTCTTGGATCTTCATTTCCCCTGATAATTTTCCTTTCAACCAAACCTACTCTGTCACCCAACTCGCTCCCGATCCCAGAGCCTAATAAGCTATCAGTCTCATCCTCCCCCCCCCCCCCCCCATATTAGTCTAAACCCTGCCGAAACACTCCAGCTAACCTCCCAGCTAAGATATTTGTCCCCCTCCCATTCAAATGTTCCCTATCCCTCCTGTACAGGTGCCCTTCTCTCACAAATATTTCCCAGTGATCGACAAAAGTAAAGCCCACTACCTTGCACCAATCCCTCAGCCATGCATTCAGCTGCATGATCTCATTATTCCTAGCCCTGCTGTTACTAGGCAGTAGCCCAGAGAATGCCACCCTGGAGGCCCTGCTCTTCAGCTTGGCCCCCAACTCCCTAAATTGCCTACGTACATCCCCCTGTGTCCTTTTCTCCTGTGTGTATAATTACATCAGCCTGGGTCCCCTCACCCTTCAAAATTCCCTCTATCCTCTCTGATACGTCCTGTACCCCTGCTCCAGGGAGGCAGACTACTATCCTGGAGTCATGCTTTTGCCATCAGAACCCCCTATCAATTCCTTTGACCCTCCCATCCCCCAACACTATCTCATTGCCAGCCCCCTTCCTTCCCTCTGAGGCATTCTGACCCTCCTGACATTCCTTTTGTACCCCTGTCGATGCCTTTTGGGGGGCCACTGGGGTGGTCTTTGGACCAGGACTCTTTGTCGTCTTCTTCGTCGTCGTCTTCGTCGTCGTCTTCTTCGTCGTCGTCGTCGTCTTCTTCTTCGTCATCGTCGTCTTCTTCGTCGTCGTCGTCTTCGTCGTCGTCGTCGTCTTCGTCGTCGTCGTCGTCTTCGTCGTCGTCGTCGTCTTCTTCGTCGTCGTCGTCTTCTTCGTCGTCTTCGTCGTCGTCGTCGTCGTCTTCTTCGTCGTCGTCGTCTTCTTCTTCTTCTTCTTCTTCGTCGTCTTCTTCTTCTTCTTCTTCTTCCTCCTCCTAACAGTTACCCACCCGTCCTGTCCCCCAGGCCCTGGGACCTCCACTTGTCCATGGTTCATAGCCAGAAACTCCTCATTCTCCCTGACCAGAAATGCATCCTCTAAACGCAGCTCTAGTTGCCTGACCCGGGCCCTCAAACGCTGCAGCTCTAAACACTTGACGCAGACGTGGGCCTTCGGGAGACGTGATGCCTCCAAGAACTCCCACATGTGGCACCTAACACAGCTAAAGCATCTCCCCGTAGCCCCTGCCATGTCCTGACCTCCCTTGGAATTATATATACCGAAATGGAACACGGGAAAGATGGAACCAGCAACTCACCTTGCCTAAGCCCAGTGAGCCAAAGCCCTCATAGCTCTCACTCTGCTCCCACTCTCGACCCTGCCCGCTGTCTATTACTGCCTTTTTATACCCCCTGCTCTCCCTTCCCGACTAGCCCCTCGCCTGACTTCCGCTATGGAAATGAAAAGTACTCACAAAAACCCCACGAACCGGAAATGCAGTCAAAAGCTTTTAAAGTAAAATCAAACACTCACCACAGCCACCAGGTACACTGCTCCGGAGAACAATGAGTCTCATGGCATCAAGTCAAACAGCAGCAACTTCCTGCTGATACTGCATTCCGACCACCCCCCCCCCCAACTGCTGATTCAGTACCTCTCCATGTTGAATATCACTTGGAGGAAGCACTGAATGTTGCAAGAGTGCAAAATGTACTCAAGGTGGGGCATTTCAGTGTTCAATACTGAATGGCTTAGTAGTGCCACCACATACCCAGCTGGCCAAGTCCTAAAGGACATAGCTGCTAGATGATGAGGAAACCAAAAAGAAGGGAAAACATACTTGACATTATCCTTACTGATCTGCCTGCTGCAAATGCATCTGTCCATGACAGTATTAGCGGGAGAGACCACAGCACAGTCCTTCTGGATGTGAAGTCCCATCCTCACATTGAGGACGTCACCATTGGCATTGCCATTGTGCTACGTGGGATAGTTTAGAACGCATGTTCACAGACTCCACAAATATCCCCATCCTCAATGATGGAACAGCCCAGTTAGTGTAAAAGTTAGTGAAGCATTTGCAACTGTCTTCAGCCATAAGTATGGAGGAGATGATCCATCTCAATCTCCTTTAGAGATCCCCAGCGTCACGGATATCAGTCTTTAGCCAATTTGATTCACTCCACTGATATCAAGAAATAGAACATAGAACATTACAGCACAGTACAGCCCTTCGGTCCTCGATGTTGCGCCGACCTGTGAAACCAATCTAAAGCTTTCTAATCTGCACTACTCCAATATCATCCATATGTTAATCCAATGACCATTTAAATGCCCTTAATGTTGGCAAGTCCATTACTGTTGCAGGCAGGGCATTCCATGCCCTTACTACTGAGTAAAGAACCTACCTCTGACATTTGTCCGATATCTATCACCCCTCAATTTAAAGCTATGTCCCCTCATGTTAGCCATCTCCATCCGAGGAAAAAAGCCCTCACTGTCACCCTATCTAATCCTTTGATTATCTAATATGCCTCTATTAAGTCACCTCTTAACTCTAATGAAAACAGCCTCAAGTCCCTCAGCCTTTTCTCATAAGACCTTCCCACCATGCCAGGCAACATCCTGGTAAATTTCCTCTGCACCCTTTCTAATGCTTCACATCCTTCCTATAATGAGGCAGCCAGAACTGTACGCAGTAGTCCAAGTGCGGCTGCACCAGAGTTTTGTACAGTTGCAACATGACCTCATGGCTCCGAAACTCAATCTCTCTACCAATAAAAGCTAACGCACTGTACGCCTTTTTAACAACCCTATCAACCTGGGTGCCAACTTTCAGGGATCTATACACATGGACACCGAGATCTCTCTGCTCATCCACACTACCAAGTATCTTACCGTTAGCCCAGTATTCTGTATTCCTGTTACTCCTTCCAAAGTGAATCACTTCACACTTTTCCACATTAAACTCCATTTGCCACTCTTCAGTCCAGCTCTGCAGCTTATCTATGTCCCTCTGTAACCTGCAACATCCTTCTGCACTGTCCACAACTCCACCGACTTTAGTGTCATCCGCACATTTACTAACCCATCCTTCTATGCTGTCATCCAGGTCATTTGGGGCAGTGGTCCCAAAACAGATCCTTGCGGTATACCACTAGTAACTGAACTCCAGGATGAACATCTCCCATCAACCACCCATCCTCTGTCTTCTTACAGCTAGCCAATTTATGATCCAAACTGCTAAATCACCCTCAATCCCATGCCTTCGTATCTTCTGCAATAGCTTACTGTGGAGAACCTTGTCAAACGCTTTACTGAAATCCATATACACCACATCAACTGCTTTACCCTCATCCAGCTTTTTGCTCATCTTCTCAAAGAACTCAGTAAGGTTTGTGAGGCACGACCTACCCTTCACAAAACTGTGTTGACTATCCCTGATCAAATTATTCCTTTCTAGATGATTATAAGTCCTAACTCTTATAATCCTTTCCAAAGCTTTGCCCACAACAGAAGTAAAGCTCACTGGTCTATAATTACCAGGGCTGTCTCTACGCACCTTCTTGAACAAGGGGACATTTGCTATCCTCCAGTCTTCTGGCACTGTTCCTGTAGACAATGATGACCTAAAGATCAAAGCCAGAGGCGCTGCAATCCCCTCCCTAGCCTCCCAGAGAATCCTAGGATAAATCCCATCTGGCCCAGGGGACTTATCTATTTTCATACTTTCCAGAATTGCTAACACCTCCTCCTTATGAACCTCAATCCCATCTAGTCTAATAGCCTGTATCTCAGTATTCTCCTCGACAACATTGTCTTTTTCCTGAGTGAATACTGACGAAACTGGAATTGACCATTTCAGCTACTTAATCAAAGACCTTCCTGCCACCCATCATAAAGTCAGAACTGCAGGTCTTCATTGGTAATTGCATAATGCTGTGCACCATCATGACTTCTCAGATACTGAAGCAGTCCATGTCAAAATGCAGCAAGGCATAGACAATATCCAGGCTTGGGCTGACAAGTGGCAAGTAATACTTGTTCCACGTAAGTGCCAGCTGGTGACAGTCAACAACAAGAAGAGTCTGATGGAACACTCTCCATCATGGATGAGTGCATCTCTGTCAAAAATTACAAGCTTGACACCACGCAGGACAAAGCAGTTGCTTGATTGGCATGCCTTTCCTGAACACTCACTCTCTACCACCACCGCACATTGGCAGCAGAGTGTACTATCTAAAAGATCCACTGCAGGAACTCATCAAGACTTCATAACTTCCAAAATCTTAGCCACTACCTTAGAGTCATCAAAATTTTACAGTATGGCAAAAGGCCCTTTGGCCCATTGTGCGTGCACCAGCCATCATACACCTATCTATTCTAATCTCATCTTCCAGCACTTGGTCCATAACCTTGTATGCTATGACATTTCAGTTGCTCATTTAAATGCTTCTTGCATGTTGAGGGTTCCCACCTAAATCACCCTTTCAGACAGTGAGTTCCAGATTTCACCATCTTTTAGGTGAAAAAAGATTTTCCTCAATTGTCCTGCCCCTCACCTTAAATCTATGCCCTCTGGCTATTGACTCCTCTACTAGGTCAGAGTCATACAGCACAGAAAAGGCCCTTTGGCTCATTGAATCTGCAGTGACAACTACCAGCAAAGGCAAGCTAATCCCTTTTTCCTGCACTTGTCCCATATCCTTGAATGGTATGTTTCACGTGCTCATCCAAATTATTTTTAGGTTGTCCAGGCAGTGCATTCCAGATTCCCCTGAGTGAATTTCTTTTTCTCAAATCCCCTCTGAATCTCTTGCCCCTTACCCTAAAACTATGCCCCCTCCATGATTAAACCCTCAACCAAGGGGAACAACTGCTCCCTACTTACCCTGTCCATATCCCTTGTAATCTAAATACCTCAATCATGTCCCCCTTCAGCTTTCTCTGCTCTAGAGAAAACAATTCAAACTTATTTAGTGTCTCCTTTTAGCACAAATGCTCCATCCCAGGCAACATCTTCTATCCTCTCTAGTGCCTTGATTAAAATAAAATCAAAATGCTAGAAAAACTCAGCTGGTCTGGCAGCATCTGTGGAAAGAGAAACAGACAGCATTTCAAGTCCAATATGACTCTCCTTTGGCTTTGGTTACTGTACTACCAATCTGTGATTCATTCAGTGCTGTAAGATGCATGTTCTAATACTTGCCTGATTTTTTTTTTTGCTGGACTAGTAATCCAAGATCCAGGACAATGGTCTGGGGACCCAGATTCAAATCCCGCCACAGCAGATGGTGAAATTTGAATTCAGTAAAAAAAAATCTAGAATTAAAAACCTAATTAATGATGACCATGAAATCATTGTCAGTTAGTCAGTAATGTTCTTTAGGAAATAAGTTTTTTTAAAAATCATGTTCTACTGACATGAAGAAATATTGTGCACGCATGCAGATTTTTTAAGTTTTCAGAGTGTTAATGGAAGCATTCACTTTCTCAGCACTGAGACCACATAAAGCAAGTTAATAGATCTCAAATTGCTGTGGATGTGTGCTTCACTTAGTGTCTCAGGAATACATACAAAATCAGTTTGGAAACTATGACTCTGGACTTGCATAAAATGACTATTTATGTAGTGCCATGAAGCAGAAAGGGGAAAAGTTTCTTCCTATTTACTCTATCTATGTCCCTCATAATTTTGTACACCTCAATTAGGTCAGCCCTCAGCTTTCTCTGCTCTAAGGAGATCAACCCAACATAACCAGCCTCTTCATAGCTGAAACATTTCAGCCCAGGCAACATCTTGGTGAATGTCCTCTGCACCCTTTCTAGTGCAATCACTTCTTTCCTGCAGTCTGGGTACCCGAACTGTACACTGTAGTCTAATTCCATCATAGCCTCCCTGTTCTGATGTTCCATGCCTCAGTTGATAAAGGCAAGTATCTCATATGCCTTTTTAACCACCTTATCTATCTGTCCTGCAGCCTTCAGGGATTTTTGGACCTGTACCACCTTGTCCTCTGTACTTCCTGTTGTCCTACATTCATTGTGTATTCTTTTGCCTTGTTAGAGTGGGGATTAATGGGTGCCAATCGGATTGGCGGTTGGTGACTGGTGGAGTGCCCCAGGGGTCGGTGCTGGGGCCTCAGCTATTTACCATTTATATAGATGATCTGGAGGAGGGAACCGAGTGTATGGTGTCGAAATTTGCTGATGACACCAAGATTGGTGGAACGGCAAATTGCGCAGAGGGTGTGGAGAGTCTGCAGAAGGATCTAGATAGGCTGGGCGAATGGGCCAGGAACTGGCAAATGGAATTTAATGTTGGCAAGTGCGAGGTGGTCCACTTTGGTAGGAATAATGGTAGGAAGGACTTACTTACGGGGTGAAAAACTGCAGCAGGCGACGGTGCAGAGGGACCTCGGGGTCCTTGTGCATGAGTCGCAAAAACCCAGCCTGCAGGTGCAGCAGGTGGTCAGGAAGGCGAATGGGATGCTGGCCTTCATAGCGAGGGGGATTGAATATAAAAGTAGGGAGGTCTTGCTGCAGCTGTATAGGGCATTGGTGAGGCTGCAGCTGGAGTACTGTGTGCAGTTTTGGTCGCCGCACTTACGCAAGGATATTTTGGCCTTGGAGGGAGTGCAGAGGAGGTTTACTAGGCTGATACCAGAGTTGAGGGGATTGAGCTATGAGGAGAGGCTGAATAAACTAAGCTTGTACTCGTTAGTGAGGGGAGATCTCATTGAGACGTATAAGATGATGAATGGGATGGATAGGATAGAGGTGGAGAGGCTCTTCCCGCTCAGAAAGGACAGTAGGACTAGGGGGCACAGCCTCAAGATGAAGGGGGGGCAGTTTAGAACGGAGTTGAGGAAGAACTTCTTCACTGAAAGGGTGGTGAATCTCTGGAATTCTCTGCCCGTTGAAGTGGTGGAGGCTGCCTCGCTCAATATTTTTAAGACGCGGGTTGATGGGTTTTTGATGAACGAGGGGATTAAGGGTTGTGGGGAGAGGGCGGGAATGTGGAACTGAGCCATGACAGATCAGCCATGATCTTATTGAATGGCGGGGCAGGCTCGAAGGTCTAGATGGCTTACTCCTGCTCCTATTTCTTATGTTCTTATGTTCTTATTATGTTCTAGTCCTTTCAAAATGCATCACTTCACACTTAACAGGATTAAATTCCATTTCCCATGGTTCAGCACATCTGACCAGCTTTCAGCGCCTTGTAATCTAAGGCTTTCCTCCTTGCTATTTACCACACTACCAATTTTCGTGTCACCTGCAAATTTACTGATCATTCCCTCCCACATTCCCATCTGGATCATCATATACATTACAAACAGCAAGGGACTCAGCAATGGACATAGGCTTCCAGTCACAAAAACAGCCTTCAACCATCACCCCCTGTCAGTAAGCTAATGTTGGATCCAATTTGTCAAATTCCATGGGCTCTTACCTTGATCAGTCAGTCTTTCTAGGATGCATCTCACCTGGGCTGGGAGATTTATCCATTTTTAAACCCGCTAAAACCTCTGCCTCAATGCTAATTCATAGTTCCCCCTCTCTGCTTTTTATCCCTACATCATCCTTCTCCATTAGTAAACAAATGGATCTAGAAGGACAAAGGCATCAGATGCATTGGCACAGCACCACCTAGAAATTGCCCCCCACCCACATGTCACCCACCATCCAACATTACCATCCTTTCACTGTCGAAAGTGGGCCAAAACCTTGGAATTCCCTCCTTAAAAGTATTGTGCATGTGTCTACACCACAGGAACTGCAGTGCTTCAAGAAGATGCTTCATGGCATACCAGTATTAGTACGTTTTGACAAAATCATTTACTGGGCAGCAGCATTGCTGGCTGGGCCACCCCATTGCCCGTTTTAGAAGGCATTTGAGAGTCAACCACGTTGCTGTGGATCTGGAGTCACGTGCAGGCCAGACCAGTTAAGATTTCTTCCCCTAAAGGACATTAAAAAAACAACTGCTTCGCTAATGAAAATTGTAGTGAAAATACCACTGTGCCACCACCTACCCTGAGTCATTGGACTAGCGATAATTCAAGATACCCAGGCGATGCTCCAAGGATCAAGTTTCGAATCCCAACACAGCAGATGTTGAAATTTGAATTCAGTAAAAATATGGAATTAAAGTCTAATAATCAAATCACTGCTGATTGTCATAAAAATCTATCTGGTTCACTAATGTCCTTCAGGGAAAGAAATCTGCCATCTTAATTTGGCCTGGCTTGCATGTGACTCCAGAGCCACAGCAATGTGGTTGACTCTTAAAGTGCCTGTTGAAATGATGTAGCAAGCCACTCAGTTCAAGGGTAAATGCTGGCCCAGCCAGCAACACTTACATCCCACGATTGAATTTAAAACAAATTGGAGGATGGACAACAAATAAAGCAAGGTTTTGTCTTAGAGTCATACAGTCATAGAGATCCACAGCATGGAAACAGGCCCTTTGGCCCAACATGTCCATGCCGCCTTTTTTTTAAGCCCCTAAGCTAGTCCCAATTGCCTATGTTTGGCCCATATTCCTAAAAACCTCTTATCCATGTAACTGTCTAAATGCTTTTTAAAAGACAAAACTGTACCCACCTCTACTACTACCTCTGGTAGCTTGTTCCAGACACTCACCACCCTCTTTGTGAAAAAATTGCCTTCATGAAGAAAAAATCAGCTGTTGTCGGGGACTGGGCCAGAGTTTCTCTGGTGTTTAGGGAAACTGTTTTCAAATCTTCATCTTCAAACTGTTCTGAGTCTCAAGAGCGTTGGACTGCAGAATTCAACAAACAACCTCAATCCCAGTATCACGTGAGCATTAGTCTGTGCTGTGTTAAACCTCTGAAAAGGGTCTTTTGTCTATGGGAAATGGTGGCTTAGGTGCACTTAGTTCCTGTAAATTAATTTTTTTTAAAAAAACTGAACCTTTGAGAGTGTGTGTGCTCCTGACTGCTGCAAATGTAGGAGTGTGCTGTCCCCGCAATCGATCCCTGACTGAGTCTAAAAGCACAAGCAAATCCTCCCACCGACCGAGCCTCTGTGTATGTATCCCCCATAGCTTACAAGTGCATGTGCAATCCATGTTCAACCCCTCTCCACTGCACTGAGCTTGCAGTGTAAAGGCATCTGTTGACCTCTGCTAACACGATTTGGTGTTGTGAGATTGTAATGCTCCAGCAGGTATCATAGCAGCAAGGACGCCCTTTATTGGATTTGTGCTGAATTCATCTCTACAATGCATTATTTTGTAAACAATTAATAATTTTTTGTCTCATTGTGTGGCAATAAAAAAAGTGTGTTTTCAGAAGCTTTAAATGGTTAGCATCTTCAATGCAAGGTATTGCTGGGTATTATGCATATTGTTTGTGTGTCACTGTTCAGAACCTGTAATTTTGTACTCTGTATGTATTTTAATTTCAGGCCCAGTAGTCTAAAACTTGTCCAGGCTGTTATTGATGGGGTGACTGCCTTAGGTGGAACTTATCAAGGTACGTGCCAAAATCAGGATAGCAACTGTATTTTCGGAAACTGATCTTGATGCCTGTATTTACTGGTATCCAAACACGAGGAATGTTTATACTAAAGTTTAGCACTAGCATACCAATGAACATGTGTATACACTGTATAATGACTTAAAGGTGCAAATACTTGTGTATCATTCACAATGTTGACACACAGTGGTTGACACGCTTGAGTGTCAGAATTTGATAATATCCCAACTGGTTATGGCTGCTGTTACTTGAGATTCATATAAAACATTCAACCAATCACACTGTTCTTTGTAAATACTATTGTCAGTTTGTTTCAAAGTCCCTTCTAAAAAGCAATTGGGATCATGTTATGCTATCTCAATTTTACATGGGGAGCCATCTTGTGTTGTGATCTTGAATTTCCCAGCAAGTGACAAAGCTAAAATCGGGAGGATGATATTACTGAGGTGTTAATGTTAAATTATATGATTTTTTGTTGTAGACTATGGCCTTGTAAGCACCCCACAGCTGCATTATATGGTCTGCTGTTGTAATACCATGGAGCAATATGGGACTGCTACAGTTGAAGGATACTATCGGAAACTTTCTCAGGCTTTTATTGCCTTGACTAAGCAGGTATATTTATTATCTATAGGAAGACAATTTTGAGGCTAAAAAGAATACCGTATTGGAGACATCAGAAAAAACTAAATTCTGTACTACACAGGAAGGATTATCCTTTAACAATCATGCAGGTGTTGTAACAATTTGCTCAATATAAATCAATTATTACTTAATCTAGTGCTGTTCCCAAGTGACATTATCCTTAAAAGAGGCCAACATCTGTCCTTAAAAAAAAAGGCCAAATGACACTATCCCTGCTTTTCTGATCAATAGCAGTTTGTTTTGATTTGCAATAACAGTGCATAATGTCAAAGAATATGACCTTTACTGGTCCAGTATAATCAACATGTCATGGAATAGTACTGCTTTGGTTGACAAAATTCTGGAAAAATTCATCTGGTCTGGAACGTCTTGTGAAAAGGGAAACAGACAGCATTCTAAAGCCAATATGACTCTCCCTTGGCTTTGGTTACACTGTGCTATCAATTTATGTTTCATTCAGAGCTGTAAGATACCTGTTCTAATATCTACCTAACTTAGGGGAAGGTGGTGTCATGGTGGTATTATTTTTGTTGGACTGGTAATCCAAGATTCAGGGCAATGGTCTGGGAACGTGGGTTTAAATTCCACCACAGCAGATGGTGAAATTTGAATTCAGTAAAAGAGAGTCTAGAATTAAAAGTCTAATTAATGATAACCATGAAACCATTGTCAATTAGTCATAAAATGTTCTTTCGGGAATTAATTTTTAAAAATATCATACTCTACTAATATAGAACCATAAAATACTACAGCACAGAAACAGGCCCTTTGGCCTTTCTTGGCTGTGCCGAACCATTTTTTTACCTAGTCCCACTGACCTGCACCTGGACCATATCCCTCCACACCCCTCTCATCCATGTACCTGTCCAAGTTTTTCTTAAATGTTAAAAGTGAGCCTGCATTTACCACGTCATGTGGCAGCTCATTCCACACTCCCACCACTCTGTGTGAAGAAGCCCCCCCCCCCCAATATTCCTTTTAAACTTTTCCTCCTTCACCCTTAACCCATGTCCTCTAGTTTTTTTTCTCCCCTAGCCTCAGTGAAAAAATGCCTGTTTGCATTCATTCTATCAATACCCATCATAATTTTATACACCTTTATCAAATCTCCCCTCGTTCTTCTATGCTCCAGGGAATAAAGTCGTAACCTTTTCAACCTTTCTCTGTAACTCAGTTTCTCAAGTCCCAGCAACATCCTTTGTAAACCTTCTCTGCACTCTTTCAACCTAATTAATATCCTTCCTGTAATTAGGTGACCAAAACTGTACACAATACTCTAAATTTGGCCTCACCAATGTCTTACACAACCTCACCATAACATTCCAACTCTTATACTCAATACTTTGATTTATAAAAGCCGATGTTCCAAAAGCACTCTTTACAACCCTATCTACCTGTGACACCACTTTTAGGGAACCATGTATCTGTGTTCCCAGATCCCTCTGTTCCACTACACTCTTGAGTGTCCTACCATTTTAGCCTGTATGTTCTACTTTGGTTTGTCTTTCCAAAGTGCAATACCTCACACTTGTCTGCATTAAACATGGATACACATTGTGCACTCATGTACATTTTTTTAAGTTTTCAGAATGAATGGAAGCATCCACTTTCTCAGCATTAAGATAACAGTTAATAGATCCCAAATTGCTGTGTATATGTGCTCCACTTGGTATCTCAGGGATACAGACAAAATCAGTTTGGGAACTGATTCTGGACTTGCCTGAAATGATTATTCTTGTGGTATAGAGAAGCAGAAATTGCTTTATAATTATGCAGGTGTTTCTCCTAAAAACCTTTTGAAGAAATGTATAAACATTTGGTTTCCATTAATCTTAACATAATCAAGCTAGTTTTTCAGAAACCAGAACAATTGTCTCCTCAATAGCATCTGACTGGATCTTGAAAATTTCTGGCACTGTGTATAAATATGTCACTTTGCATCTGGAATTGTGCAACACTGAAATAATTGTTAAACTTTTCAGCAAACTGCAGTACAGGAGATTATGCCAAGCAAAGGCTAGAATAACAATCAATTGTAGGTATACTGGCACATGCATTCTCTTTGGCTAGAATGATCAAGTATATTATCCAGTTGGAATGACAATTGTTATTTCATGTTTCTGCACATGTTTGTGCTTCAGTAACTTAATGGACTGTGAGCGTTATGGGCAAGCTTTGGAATAGCAAAAGGCTGGAGTCAATATTAATCTGGTATATAATAGATGATTGGAAAAAGAAAACAAATATGTTGAAGGGAAAAGGTTGAACAAAGGATGTGAAGGAACTGAAAAACAGACTCGAGAACAATGCATAAAGACATTAAGGGCTTGAAAGGAAAAGTCTGCAGATTCATCAAAGGGAAACACAGGGAAGTTATGGAAAGGGACCAAGAGCTTGCAGGATTGGCTGAATACATAAGTTTATTTGAGAACAGTAAGAAGTCTCACAACACAAGGTTAAAGTCCAACAGGTTTATTTGGAATCATGAGTTTTTGGCGCGCTGTTCTTTCATGAGATGAGTGGAGAGGTAGGTTTCACAAACATGGCATGTGTAGACAAAGATAATTGCAAGATAATGGTTGGAATGCAAGTCTTCTCAGGTAATCAAGTCTTAACAGGTACAGGCAGTGTGAGATGAGAGAAGGATAATCACAGGTTAAAGAGGTGTGAATTGTCTCAGGTCAAGACAATGAGTAGGATTTTGCAAGCCCAGGCCAAATGGTGTAGTTTGACATGAACCTAAGATCCCAGTTGAGGCTGTCCTCAGGCAGTGGAACTTGGGTATCAGTTTCTGCTTGGCAATTCTGCATTGTCGTGTGTCTTGAAGGCCGCCTTGGAGAACACTGACCCAAAGATAGGAGGCTAAATGCCCTTGACTGCTGAAGTGTTCAGGGAACACTTCTGCCTGGCGATTGTCGCGCAGATGAATGGACACCAAAACCCCAGGGGCATTGAATGTGAACTCCATTACACGTTCAATAATCAGCCTGATGAGTGGTGTTAACTGAGGTTGATCTTTGAGTACTGATAAAAAGGGTCAGGAATGAGAAAATATCAAAAATTTCAGCCCTTCACTATGTGGCTTTATAGAAGATTTAGGAACAGTTATGCTATACGTGCTTTGTAATGAACCATAGAGATGAAAAAGTTATATTTGTGTTTTATTGATTATAGTAAAGACAGGATTTTGCAAACATTTCCAGGTACAGAATTATTGTGATCTCCCAAGAGTATTGATGAAATCCCTAAGAAAAATTATCATATTGAAGAGTTAAACCACAAAAAAATTTAGCAGATACAAACATACAAAAATAAACTTAAAAATGTTCAGTGTCTTGTGCGCTCATCTCCATGCATGTGTAAAAAGACCATCTCCAGTAAGAGAGAACCTAACTACTGCCACTTGTGTTTTTTTAGAAGTTATGCCTCCTGCAGTGGAGATTTGAGGAGGAAAATTTTTATGCAAAAATTGTACACCAAAATCCCCTCATGACCATTACCAGAGAGGCAGCATAGAGTTGACAAGCCAAATGGAGGTCTCCTGTGCAAAATGTGACTACATAACATCTCTTGCCCCAACCCCACTCCCCCAGTCTTTGCCTTAGTCTTTGTACCATCAGCTAACGAGAGCAGCTTCACTCTCTGCCTTATCTAAACCTGTCAAAATCTTGTGTACCTCTATCCTTTGCTCTAAGGAAAACCAATATAACTGTCCTATGAAATCTTATCATTTAAATCCCTCATCCTGTAAAATTTTTTCTCAAGATTCCTCACATTTGTTATAAAAAATGTGACCAGAAAACACAGTACTCTAGTTGTGGACTAACCGGTGCTTTGCAAGCATTTGCATAACCTCCATCTTTTTATTTTTATGAAGCCCAAGATCCAAATGCTTTGCTAAATAGTCTCTCTTGCCTTTAGTGATCTATGCACATGATTCTTGTGCCCCTCTGGCTCTGCTTGCCCTTCAGAACTGTGACATTAGTTCCAAATTGCCTCTATCCCTTTGCACAGTAACCATCACCTCCCATTACTCTACATTAAATTCCATCTGCCTGGTGGCAGTCATTCTACTGGCCTAACTATGTCCTGTTGTAGTCAGTTGGTATCTTATTGTTTGTCACACCTCCAAGTTTGGTATCATTGTCAAATTTTAGACTTTATTCTGAATGCCAGAGAATTTATCCATTCTAAGGATAACAAGTCTTTCTTATACACCCTGCCTATCAATTTTCTCTTCCCCATTATCTTATTTCTATCAGCATTTTCAATATGCAATTCCTGAGTAAATGTGTATAAAATGTTCATTAGGTATTCTAGCCATGTCCTACACCACTAAACATATATTGCTTGTTTACTATTTACATGCCTGTGGAAGATTTTTGGATTTTCTTTTATGTTAATTGCAGTCCAAAGATGTGCAGGTTAGGTTGACTGGCCATGCTAAAGTTGCCCTTCGTATCCTGAGACGTATAGGTTAGAGGGATTAGTGGGTAAATATGTAGGAATGTGGGGTAGGACCTGGTTGGGATTGTGGTCGTGCAGACTCGATGGGCTGAGTGGCCTCTTTCTGTATTGTAGGGTTTCTATGATTCTATTCTATTCTATTCCTGTATTCTTTCCTTGCCAGTTATGTTTATCCCTTCATTTACCATCTCAGTCTTAAATTCACCTTTCTTGCTTCATCATATTCTCATTCTCTCTCACACACACACACACACACACACACACACACACACACACACACATCAAGGAATTGTGTCTTTGGTTTCCCCTTACTTTTCACCCTTCTTGGAATGTATCTGGCTTATACCTGAGCACACTCCCTTTCCTTAACAGCCTACTTTCTGCTGAAATCTCTCAACTTTAATGGCCCTGGTCACCACTGAAATCTTGCAGCAGTTATTCAAACTGTCAAAATGATGCTAACATTTCAGAGATCTTAGCTGACTATGATCCCACAGTTGTGGCAACTAATGTATCTGCAGTGGGGCTGGGTGTAGTGCAATTCCTGGTCCATAGTAGCGGTAAGCAAAAAACCTGTCTACTATGACTCCAGGTCATTTAACTGAGACTTAACAGTGCTATGTGTTTATCGAAAAGGAAGATCTTGCAGCAGTTTGGCATGTGAAAAATTCTCTGATTATGTACTGTTTAAGATTGATCATAAGCCATTAGTAACCCTGCTGCACACACAATAAATTGCAAAGATGCCATCCAGGCTTCAGTGACTTTTGTGTGATGTGATGCTATCACTGAGTACATACAGGGTAAATTTCAGACTCTGGCCAATTTTTATCCAGGATACCCACTACTTAACCACTACAGGTGAATAAAACTTTAATAGCAGAAATTGAAGCCTTCATGGCTTTTACTGTCAAATATTCATTGGCAGTGGATCAGAAATTGCTCAATTTATGTATGGCTCAAAGGGAAGATACAAAGAACAAAATCAGCCTGGGAAACAGGCCCTTCGGCCTAACAAGCCCACGCTGCCATCTCAACGCCATATCAACACCACCTCTCTACCCATGAAGATGAAGGTGAATTCTAGATTCACTCATGCTACATGTAGATTTGTACGTACTGCCTTTATGGTTGGTTAAAATACATTCCAAGCAACCCCATCTTGAAATATTTCAAACTGCGTCACCATTTTAGCATCTTAAATGACCCCCTGGTATATAATGCAAAGATTGTGGTGCTGATAGCTGTCTGTCTGAAAGTGCTCCCGAAGACCCATCAAAGACGTCGTGCATCTTAGCATAACCAAGTGTTGAGCCAGGGCACAGTAGTCATTATGGTGTCCAGGAATATTACACACTATTGAATGGATGGTCTCTAACTTTGTCACGTATGCCATTCACATACAGGAGCAGAAAAATCTACTACTTCTCTCCTTTCTGCTCAAGCCCTTGGGAATGCCTTGGCATGGATTTGTTTGACTAGAAAGGGAAAGTACTTCTTTAAGTTGACTATTATTCCTGCTGGGTACACCTGCAAAAGCTACATACTTCACCTATGACTTGTTATTACCTCTTAAAGAAAATGTCCTCCACACTTAGGATTCCAGATGTTGTCATCTTAATAATGATCAAGAATTTGCCAAAGGATGCTTCCAATCATTTGCAGTGTTGTATAGATTTGTGCATACCACAAGCTCCCAAAATACCCTGTGCCTGAGTGAGAAGCGTGTGCTGCAAAAGCTCCACTAAGGAAGAATGGTGAATTTGAGCCAGCTCTACTTGGCTATCACTCCACACCATTACATGTGAGCTTCAAATGGGCTGTGGACTAATGACCCAACTTTCTTTTAATGTCACAGTGGGAGACCATGATTGAGTTGGGAGGTAGCCTATCGAGGGAGTCAAGTTTGCACATTTAACCAGAGGCATTGTGCTCAAAGATTCTTTGAGGAGAGAGAGAGATTATGTATCAGATACCAGAACTCTACAAGTATGGTAGTCGAGAAGTTACAGAAATTTAGATGTATTTGGTCAAGGCACAGTTAGGCATAATTTGAAGGACCGGCTCTACCTTAATTTCAATGGACAGAGAACCATTAAGAGCATAGGTAAGATACTCCGAACATTAAAGACAGTGTTATATCTGCAGACGTACAAACGAGGCAAACCAGGAATGACAGCCTCTATGAATTGACCTCTGAGCAACAGGATTCCCATCTACCTCAGAAGGAGCTTGCACTCATTTGGGAGGACAGGTGAAACTAATAAAGAGACTTTCCCTAGTAAAAAGAGACTTTGGGCGAAAGTGTAGGAGCAAGTGTGTATATTAGAATGTAAAGGACTAATTCTAATGATAGCTACTAAGTATGTGCATAAGAAACCATGCTACAGTGATGTAACTCACTGAGAGGAAATTATTGTGAAATGTTTTGGAGTGGCTCCAGCCATGTCTTGGTCTTGTGCACATGCTGATTACTTATAAAGAAAAAATGTTTTTGAACAAAATATCACTGCATCCAGCAAGATCTCTTTCTAGAATAAGAAGGCAGTGAATCTCAAGATAAACCTGCAATAACAGATTAAGTTCTGGTTTGAGAGTAGAATCCAGGAAATTCCCAGCTTCCTTGATAGATATCTTGAGCTTATGCTGCTGGAAGCATTCTTTATGCTGTGCCTTTGGGGGGGGAACCACATCTATCCCAGAAGCACAGGTTTTGGTTGTCTGGAATCTCATTAATGGCCAGAATCTTACCACTGATCACACTGGTGGAATTTTCTCATCCTGCTCAGTGAACAGAGATTTGGCTGGCTGTAAGATCATGCCCAGTATCTTATTTAAGCTATTAATTTCGATCAATGCTTGAATGCTCGATCAATACTCTTTCTAGTATTTCACTTAGACTGATTAAATATGTTAAATTTTCCATCTTCTAGTTTAAATAAAAGCCCTCATTTAGAGAGAGTAAAAAGAGAAATACTCACCGATCAGTCATTTACCTACTTTCTCAGTTTCAATTTTTTTCTGCTTTTTCCAATGTGGGCAATCTGTTCTGATCCACCAAGCTCTTTATCCCTCCTTCGTTTTATTGACTCCTGACTTTGGCAGCTGGCCCCAGGCTTGCTTTGCTTCCCAGCCTTTATTCCCGGCCAGTCTCACTCAACTCTTGTTGCAAGAGATATTTCATCCATATGATGCACAAACTGTCCAGGACGCTCATCAGCTTTTTCGTGAATGGCTGCATTAAGTGATATAATATGAATGTTGAACACTGGTCATGACTTTGAGTGTCGACAGACAACAGACTAAAATTCCCTTCTCAGTGTTCAGCTATACATTAGTTGCTGTTTAAGCATGATGTGATTTCAGTTTTGGGCGCCGCACCTGCGCAAGGATATTTTGGCCCTGGAGGGAGTGCAGAGGAGGTTTACTAGGCTGATACCGGAGTTGAGGGGATTGAGCTATGAGGAGAGGCTGAATAAACTAGGCTTGTACTCGTTAGAGTTTAGAAGAATGAGGGGAGATCTCATTGAGACGTATAAGATGATGAATGGGATGGATAGGATAGAGGTGGAGAGACTCTTCCCGCTCAAAAAAGACAGTAGGACTAGGGGGCACAGCCTCAAGATAAAGGGGAGGCGGTTTAGAACGGAGTTGAGGAGGAACTTCTTCACTCAAAGGGTGGTGAATCTCTGGAATTCTCTGCCCGTTGAAGTGGTGGAGGCTGCCTCGCTAAATATTTTTAAGAAGCGGGTTGATGGGTTTTTGATAAGAGAAGGGATTAAGGGTTATGGGGAGAGGGCGGGAAAGTGGAACTGAGCCACGACAGATCAGCCATGATCTTATTGAATGGCGGGGCAGGCTCGAAGGGCTAGATGGCCTACTCCTGCTCCTATTTCTTATGTTCTTATGTTCTTATGTTCTTATCATCCCAGCTGTTAATGATTTAACAATTTAAAATGATGTTGAAGACGTGATTAATTTACTGCACATATTTCAGTGAGGATTATTGATAAGGACCAAGACTGTATTGATATTGTTGCTTAAACGTGTTTGTATGTAATCTACCTCAAACACTTTCTACCGATGTGATTTGGTATTCTCTCTTTCCACAGTCAACTTGCCATCCAGAGGAATTGCGACAATTAAATGTGGATGGTGCAAATGGTATTGGCGCACTGAAGCTTCAGGAATTGGAGCTTTACCTTGAGAAGAAGCTGCTGTTGAAGGTGTATAATGATGGTACAAGTGGCAAACTCAACCACCTCTGTGGAGCAGATTTTGTTAAGGTTCAACAGAAGCCACCACAAGGCAAGTAATGGAATGGAAAGCTTATATTAAATTTAATGAATCATTACAGTTTTACAGCGGAAGAGGACATTTAGCTACACATGCTTGTGCCCTGTTTTCTAACCATGCAATATTTCTTGGATTGAAAGACTTGTTGTCATTTTCCTTTAAATTCAGAGCTTCATAGGCATTTATAGCTCAGAGGAGGCCCTTTGGCCCATTGTGTCCACTCTGGTCAACAAAGATTTGACTATATTAATCAAATTTTCCAGTGAATATTTAAATGCTTCTTAAATATTATTGAGTTTCTGAGAGAACAGAATTATAGATTGGTAAGCCTGATGATAGTAGTGGGAAAAATTTTAGAATCTGTCATCAAAGGTTTTATAGCAAAAGACTTAAACAGTGACAGGGTCAGACAGAGCATGGATTTATGAAGGGAAACTCATGTTTGACCAATCTACTTGAAATCTGTGAAGATTTAACTAGTAGAGTTAATGATAAAAACCCAAGGAAAAAAAATCTTGATAAGAGTAATTTACAGGCCCCCGAGCACTGCTTCCGAAGTGGGACATAGTATAAACCACAACATAATAAGGGCTTATGAGAAGGGCACAGTGGGAGTAATGGATGATTTTAATATGTATTTTGACTGGATTAATCAAATTGGCAAAGGTAGCCTTGAGGGAGATTTCATAGAGTGCATGAGAGATTGTTTCTTAGAGCAATATGTTATTGAACCAACCAAGCAGCAGACTGTTTTAGATTTAGAATGATGTAATGAAGAAGGATTGATAAATAGTCTTGTTGTTAAAGATCTTCTTCAACAGTGATCACAGCATGCTAGAATTTCAGATTCGGATTGAGCGAGAGAAGACAGAATGCCATACTAGAGTTTTAGCATTGGACAGAGGTAATTATTCATGCCTGAGGAAAGAGTTGACCCAAGTAAACTGGGCATAAATAATTGAGAGCAGGACAGTTGAGGAACAATGACAGATGTTCAGGGAGATATTAAATACCTCTCAATTAAAGTGTATTCCTGAGAGGAAGAGAAATTGTAAAAGCAAGAAAAACATTCCATGGCTAGACAAGGAAGTCAGCAAGGACATAAAGGCAAAAACTAGGGTATACTAAACTGCAACAGCTAGTTGTAAGCTTGAGGAGTGGGGGAATTTTGAAGTTCAGCAAAAGGCTACAAAGAATATATCAAAAGGTGAACCATGAAAGGAAACTACTAAAAAGCAAAACGCAGAAGTCAAAAGAGAAAATGCGGAAAATTTCTGCAGGTCTGGTAGCATCTATAAGAAGAGGAAAGAGCTGACGTTTCAAGTCCAGATGACCCTTTGTGAAAGCAGAACTTTGGCAAAACATAGAAGTCAAAAGCTTTTGTAAGTATATAAAGAGGAAGAGAATAGCTAAAGTAAATGTTGGCCCCTTAGAGCTCAGGACAATACTGGTGAGGTTTCCGTGGGGAGCATTGAACCAATATTTTGCTCCTCTCCACAGTCGAGAATAATGAAGATTTTCTAAAAACTAGTTAATGCAGAGGAACTTGGTGCAATAGTTATCACTAGGGAGAAGGTATTGAATAAACTAGTGGAATTAAAGGCAGATAGTCTCCAGGACCTGATGGCTTGCACCCTATGAGCTGCCTACAGAGATAGTGGATATGTTGGTTGTGATATTTCAGAATTCCTTGGATTCTAGCAAGTTCTGGTGGATTGAAAACATGCTGATGTGATACCCTATTCAAAAAGGGAGAGGGGCAAAAAAATAGGAAAGTATGGGATGTTACTGTGACATCTGTGGTGGGGAAGTTGCAGAAATAAATCATTAAGAAGGAGATGAATGAGCATTTGGAAAGACAAAGCTCAATCCACCACTGTCAGCATGGTTTTATGAAGGGTAAGTCATGATTGACAAATTTGCTTGAGTCCTTTTGAGGACATAATCAGCAAGGTGGATAGTGGGGAAAGTTGTGGATATGGTATATCTGGATTTCCAGAAGGCATTTGACAAGGTGCCACATAAAAGGGTGATCCAGAAGCTGAGATTGCAGGGGATTGGATGTAGCGTACTAGATTGGATTGAGGAGTCACTGACCGACAAAAAGCAGAGGGACAGGATAAATGCTGGTGAAATGTAACTAGCGGAGTGCCAGAGGGGTCAGTCCTCAGACCGCAACTGTTTACAATCTATATAAATGATCTGCAAGCAGGGATAGAGTGTAACACAGCCAAATTTGTGGATGGTGCAAAAAATAGGTGGAAAAGCAGGCAGTGAAGAGAATATAAAGACTTTACAGTTGGCTATAGATAGGCTAAGAGAATGTGTCAAAATTTTACAGATGGAGTTTAATGTGGAAAAGTGTGAGATTATACATTTTGGCAGAAAAAAAATAAAGGCAAATTTATTACCTAAATAGAAAACAGCTTCAAAATGCATCCAGGCAGAGGGGTCCGGGTGTCCATGTTCATGAATTGCGAAAAGTTGGTATGTAGGTGCAGTATGTATTAAAAAGGCAAATGGAATGTTGGCATTTATTGCAAAGGGATTGGAGTACAAGAATAGATAAGTGCTGTTACAGTTGTACAGAATATTGGTGAGACCACACCTCAAGTACTGTGTTCAGTTTCCTTCTCCTTATTTGAAGAAGGATGAGGTAGCATTGGAGGCAGTTCAGAGGATGTTCACCAACTTGATTCCAGGGATGAAAGAGTTGACAAATTAGGAGAGATTAAACACTTTGGGTTCTTACTTTCTGGCGTTTAAAAGAATGAGAGGGGGTCTGAACGAGGTATATAAAATTTTAAAAGGATTGATAAAGTAAATGTAGACCAAATGCTTCCTTTTGCGGGGCGATTTTGAACAAGAGGTCACCTTGTCGAAGAGGTCAACAGGAGGACCCCAGCTATTCACTAGGTTGAGGGGCAGTAGATTTAAAACTGAGATGAGGAGGAACTACTTCTGTCACAGGCTGGTGAATTCGCTGCCCCCTAGTGTGGCAATTGTTGAATGGTTTCAAGAAGATATTTCTAATTTAAAAAAAAAGGGATATGGAGAACAGGTGGGGAGGTGGATTTGAGAGCAGGGAGAGACCAGTCATGATCTGATTGAATGGCAGAGCAGGCGCGAAGGGTTGAATTTGCCGACTATCTGCTCCTAATTCCTATGATGGCTTTCAGCAGAGACCCACATTAGAGATTAGTGTAAAATTAAAGCGCCTGGGATTGGGGTGATGTACTGAGATGGATAGAAAACTGGTTGACAGGCAGGAAACAGAGTAGGAATAAACGGCCATTTTTTCAAATGGCAGTCAGTGACTAGTGGGGTACCGCAGGGGTCAGTGCTGAGACCCTAGCTATTCACTATACATGTTAATGATTTAGCTGAGGGAACTAAATGAAATGTCTCCAAATTTGCAGTTAACACAAAGCTGAGTGGGAGGGTGAGCTGTGAAGAGGATGCAGAGATCCTTCAGTGTGATATGGATAAGTTGAGTGGGCAAATGAATGGCAAATGCATATAATTTGGATAAATGTGAGGCTATCCCCTTTGGTAGCAAAAATGAGAAAGCAGATTACTATTTGGCCATAAATTAGGACAGGGGAATGTGCAACAAGCCTTGGGTGCCCCTGGACACCAGTCACTGGGCATAAGCATATAGTTGCAGTGGACAGTAAAAAAAGCAAGTTGTATGTTAGCCTTCATAGTGAGAGGATTCAAGTGCAGGAGCAGGACTGGTGCCGCACAGGGCAGTACTGCTGCTTCACAGGCCAGCAACTCAACTTCAGGTCCGGTCTTGGGTCTATGTGGAGTTTGCATGTTCTCCCCATGTCTGCGTGGGTTTCCTCCGGGTGTTCTGATTTCCTTCCACAGTCCAAAGATGTGCAGGTTGGGTTAATTGGCCATGCTAAATTGACGCTTAGTGTCAAGAGAATTAGCAGGGTAAATATGTGGGCCTGGGCCTGGGTGGGATTGTTGCCAGTGCAGGCTTGATGGGCTGAATGAGCTGCTTCTGCACTATAGAGATTTTATGATTCTATGTCTTGCTGCAATTATACTGGGCTTGGTGAGACCACACCTGGAATATTGTATGTAGTTTTGGCCTCCTTATCTGAGGAAGAATGTATTGCTTTAGAGGGAATGCAAAGAAGGTTTACCAGATGATTCCTGGAATGGCAGGACTGATATATGAAGAGAGATTGAGTCAGTTAGAATGATATTAGCTTGAGTTCAGAGGAATGAAGGGGATCTCATAGAAACCTAGAAAATTCTAACAGGATTGAACAGCGTAGGTGCAAGAAGGATGTTCCTGGTGGTGGGGGTGTCTAGGGCAATTGGCGGAATTACCTCCTTCTGTGCTGTAACAAGTGTGTGACATTGCTAATTCCCAAATCAGAGGAAGTAAACTTTCCCTATTCACCCTAATGCTCATGATTATCCTTTCCACCTCCCTCTCTCGTCCATGGAAATAGACCCAACACGTCCAGTCTTTCTTCATAAGTATTGTTTTCCATCCCCAATGTCATCTTGGAGAACTTTTTCTATAATCTTCCAGTAATGAGTTATCCAAGATCATTTCTGCTTTAGTGACTATCCGTGATGCAAGGAGAACAGCATATAACTTTTATTCCTTTTGCTACTTGTATGAGTAAACTAAATTCAGAGTTTGAGTTTGTCCAGTGTGTCATCTTCTCTGGGTCCTGATATGACTGAGGAATCCAAGAACATAAAAACTAGGAGCAGGCATAGGCCCTCAAGATTGCTGCGCCATTCAGTAAGATCATGGCTGATCTTTTTGTGGACTCAGCTCCACTTATCTGCCCGCTCACTACAACCCTTATTTCCTTTATCTATGCTTGCCTTAAAAACATTCAATGAGGTTAGTTGATTGCAGGTTCAGCATGCATGTCTGCAGAACTGGCAGTTCATATTATTTACATAGTGTTCGCATAAACTAAGATGAGCTCTCACTTATGAGCTGCTACTAGCTTGGTTGTGACACTTTGAAAGCTTACTTGTTAAACTTCAACATGTTCCTACTTTGTGTTGACTTTGCTTCAACTCCATTATTAGAAACAAATTCTGCTTCTCAGGGCATATTGAATTTCTAGGAAAAAGAAAGTGTCTTGTCTGAACAACAATATCCCGGAGAACTATTCTTGACCTGAAGTTCTGAAGAAAGTTCCTTGACCTGAAATGTTAACTTTGTTTCTAACTCCACAGGTGCTGCCAGACCTGCTGAGTATTTCTAGCATTTTCTGTTTTTATTTCAGCTTGAGTTTTACGAAAAGGTGGTTGCGTTTTGTTGATAGCCTTTATAGGCTGCATTGCAATTGAAAAGGGTAGTTTCTGCTTATTTGCTACCCTAATAATCAGGAAAATAATAACCACATTCTCAATTGCTGCAGGCTTACACATGAAAGTAAATGAACGTAGCTGCTCGTTTGATGGTGATGCAGACAGAATTGTGTACTATTACATCAATGAATCTGGATGTTTTCATCTTCTTGACGGAGATAAGATTGCAACTTTAATTACTATATTTCTAAAGGAGCTTCTTGCCAAGGTAAAATGTTCCTATATGTCATCTTACCATGTTGATATAATAAATATCACTGGGAAAATCAGCATCTGTGGAGAGAGCAGACGTGTTCATGTTTGTGTGGGCCCTTCATCAGGATTGTCTGTTAGAAAGATCTACACCTAAAATATCAAAGTAATTGGTGAAAGAAGCA
Organism: Carcharhinus amblyrhynchos; assembly: GCF_965287045.1. NCBI lineage: Eukaryota > Metazoa > Chordata > Chondrichthyes > Carcharhiniformes > Carcharhinidae > Carcharhinus > Carcharhinus amblyrhynchos. The sequence continues at coordinate 29,980,019 of NC_137335.1, read as the reverse complement.
AATTCCTCGAACTATTCTCCGCACCCTCTCTAAGCCGACACATTCTTCCTAACTAAAATGTGATGTCCTGAGTTGGACATGTTACTGCAGTTGAGGCCAAACCAAGGCTGTGTAAAGATTAATCATAACTTCCTTGTCTTTGTATCCTATGCTTCCAATTTATAAATGCATACAATATAATTTTTTAAAATACAAATTTTTAGCCACTTTCTGAACCTGCATTGCAACCTTCAGCATACAACTCCAGGTCTCTGTTCGTGCACCTCCTTTATTTTACATTGCCACTCTTTGTTCTCCTACCAAAATGAATTGTTTCATCCTTCTCTACAATAAAATTAATCTCCTACATAAAATCATAGGGTCCCTATAGTGCAGAGGGAGGTCATTTGGCCCACTTGAGTCTGCACCAACACCCTGCATATTTACTCTGCCAATCCCCTTAACATAAAACATCTTTGGATACTAAGGGTCCAGTTAGCATGGCCAATCAACCTAACCTGCACATCTTTAGACTGTAGGAGGAAACCTGAGCACCCAGAAGAAACCTATACAGACATGGGGAGAACTTGCAAACTCCACATAGTCACCTGAAGCTGAATCGAACCCAGGTCCCTGGCCTGAGGCAGCAGTGCTAACCATTGTGCTACCGTGTTCCCCATTGCAATGACCTGCAGGACTACAGGGAAAATCATAGTAAGAAGTCTCACAACACTAGGTTAAAATCCAACAGGTTTATTTGGCAGCACTAGCTTTTGGAGTCTCAGGTTCATTTATCAGGTGAGTGAAGAGCTGTGTTCACAAACAGGGCATAAACAGATACAAATTCAATTTACAAGATAATGGTTGGAATGCGTGTCTTTACAGGTAATCGAAGTCTTAAAGGTACTGATATTGTGAGTGGAGAGAGGGCCAAGCACAGCTTAAGGAGGGGTGTATTGTCTCCAGCCAGGACAGTTAGAGATTTTGCAAGCCCAGGCAAGTTGTGGGGGGTTACAGGTGGTGGGACATGAATCCAAGATTCCGGTTGAGGCCGTCCTCGTGTGTGGAACTTGGCTATCAGTTTCTGCTGTGATTCTGCGTTGTGTGTTGTGAAGGCCGCCTTGGAGAATGCTTAACTGAAGATCAGAGGCTGAATGCTGATGACTGCTGAAGTGTTTTCTGACTGGAAGGGAACACTCCTTCCTGGTGATTGTCAAGCGGTGTTCATTTATCCGTTGTTGGAGTCTCTGCATGGTCTCCTCAATGTACCATGCCTCGGGACATCCTTTCCTGCAGCGTATCAGGTAGACAACGTTACCCAATTCGCAAGAATATGTACTTGGTGGATGGTGATCTCACATGAGATGATGGCATCCATGTTGATGATTCGGCATGTCTTACAGAGGTTACTGTGGCAGGGTTGTGTGGTGCCATGGTCACCCTTCTCCTGAAGGCTGGGTAGTTTGCTGCGGACAATGGTCTGTTTGAGATTGTGCGGTTGTTTGAAAGCAAGAAGTCGGGGTGTAGGGGATGACCTTGGCGAGATGTTTGTCTTCATCAATGACATGTTGAAGGCCCCGGAGAAGATGTCATAGCTTCTCCTCTTCGGGGAAGTACTGCACAACGAAGGGTACCTTGTTCGCTGTGTCTCATGTTTGTCTTCTGAGGAAGTTGGTGCAATTTTTCGTTGTGGCATGTTGGAATTGTTGATCGATGAGTTGAGTGCCATATCCTGCTCTAATGAGGGCGCCTTTCAGCGTCTATAGGTGGCTGCTGCGATCCTCCTCATCTGAGCAGACCCTGTGTGTACAGAGGGCTTGTCTGTAGGGGATGACTTCATTAACGTGTTTGGGATGGAAGCTAGAGAAGTGGAGCATCATGAAGTTATCTGTGGGCTCACAGTACAGTGAAGTGCTGGAGTGACCATCCTTGATGGAGATGTGTGTCCAAGAGTGCAACCGATTCCGGAGAGTAGTCCATGGTGAGTCTGATGGTGGCATGGAACTTGTTGATGAGTTGCATTGTCTGCACCTGTAAAGACTTGATTACCTGTAAAGACTCGCATTCCAACCATTATCTTGTGACTTGAATTTGTGTTTATATATGCCCTGTTTGTGAACATCCAGCTGATGAAGGAACCTGAGACTCCAAAAGCTAGTGCTGCCAAATAAACCTGTCGGACTTTAACCTGGTATTGTGAGACTTGATACTGTGCTTACCCCAGTCCAATGCCGGCATCTCCACATTACAAGGGAAATAGCAGGGAAGTGGGACTTGGTGAGTTGCTCTTGTAGAGAGCCAGCATAAACACAGCATGTTGAATGGCCCCCTTCTGTGCTTTAACCATGCTATAATATCATGTCCTCTTGAAGTCCCCATCACTGTTCTCAATATTTGCAATTAGGGGGAACACAATGGTGTAGAGGTAACGTAGTCTGCTAGCAATTCAGCGGCCCAGGTTAATGCCCTAGAAAACACAGGTTAAAATCCCACTGTGGTGCAATTTAAATTCAATTAAAAGTCTGGAATTAAAAGCTAGTCTCAGTAATATTGGCCATGAAACTATCATCAATTATTGTAAAAATCCATCTGGTTAACTAATGTCTTTTTAGGGAAGGCAATCTCTCATCCTTACCTGATCTGGCCGATTTATAACTCCAGTTCCATAGTAGCGTGATAACTACCCTCTGAATGGCCTAGCAAGCGACTTAGTTCTAGGGCAATTAGGGCCGAGCAATAAATTCATATCCCATGAAAGGATAATTTTTTTTAATATATGTATATCTTTTTTGCATCTGGGCTGATTTGGAACTTGGGTTAAAGGTGTTAAACGAGTTATTTTTGCATTCCACTGATGTATTTTCTTGGCCAATGCACACAAACGTTCTGCACAGAGGGCTCTGGTTCATACTTAAAGAGTGAATTTGTCATCCTCAGTGTCACTTTTAAGAGGCCCTATAATTTCCATTTCATTTAGTCTGATTTCTGTGGCATAAAATCTTTCCATTGTATTCACTTGAGCCATTTGTCCTGTTAAGTTTGCCTAATTCCATTATGTGGTCCAGCCAGCATTCCTGCTGAGATCTATAAAGCTGGCCTGAACGCTTGCTCAAAGTCTCAGAGCTTTTAACAGTAACTGGGGAGAAGAGATACACGCTGCTGACTTCCACAGTAGCATCATTGTTTCACCTCTCAAGAAGTGTAATGAATCACTTTATTGATCTATGGAGGTAGATCCCTTCTGACCACTACGGAAAGATTCTCACATGAACCTTTCTGAAGTGCTTCCTGCAAGTCAGTGAAGAAGTCTTTCCCAAAATCCAATGTGGTCTTTGGCCATCCAGGAGAGTCCTTTTTTTTTGATCTTTTCCTTTAGATTTGTGGAATAAGAAAGGGCCTGGTACAGCGCAAAGAGCAATACATAGCCTTTTATTGATCTGTCAAAGGCTTTATGTAAAGCAGCATCAGAAAGTCTTCCAGAGATTTTGATATCCAGCAAAACTTGTTTCTATCTTGTGACTCCAGTATTTCAGTCTGACTTTTTAATCATAGAATCAAAGAATTCTGCAGTGTAGAAGGAGACCATTCAGCCCATCTAGTCTGCACTGACCTCAATCCCACCCAGACCCTATCTCCATAACCCCATGCATTTACCCCAGCCAGTGCCCCTGACACTAAGGGGCAATTTAACATGGCCAATCAATCTAACCTGCACATCTTTGGACTTGGTTTGATTTTGGATAATGGATTGGTGTTTGAGCTGTCCTGTACCCAGACAGGTGTCAAGCAAAGATGTATGATTGTACCAACTCTGTTCGCTATCTACCTCAGCTGTCTGTGTGGTCGTGGAACTCATTTGTGACCAAATTCCCCAAGGATCATGATTGAATATTGACTCGGCAGCAGGTTTTTCAATCTCAACAAGAGGAGAGCCAGGACTAGGGTGACTCACCAGCTTGTCTGTGATTGTGTCTGATTCCATTATTTTATTTAAGTAACCATTTCCTGTGTAACCCAAACCAGTTCAGACTGATGCTTTTGGTACCTGCTTTACAAAAATGATAGGGGCGAAGAGCCATATCGAGTTTACTGTTTGGGGTGGCACAGTGGCTAGCACTGCTGTCTCACAGCATCAAGAACCCAGGTTCAGTTCCAGCCTTGGATCACTGTCTGTTTGGAGTTTGCACGTTTTCCCTGTGTCTGCATGGGTTTCCTCCAGGTGCTTTGGTTTCCTCCCACTATTCAAAGATGGATGGGTTAGGTGGATTGGCCATGCTAAATTTCCCCTTGGCGTCAAGGCAACCAGCTCGGGTAAATGCTTGGGATTATGGGGATAGGGCCAGGGTGGGACTGTAGTCGGTGCAGCCTTGATGGGGTGAATGGCTGTCTCCTGCTCTGTAAGATTCTATGATTGCAAAGGACGGTTTTGTTGTCGTCCCAAAATACTGGAGTCATAAGATAGAAACAAATTTTGCTGGACGTCAAAATCTCTGGAAGACTTTCCAAAGCTGCTTTGCAGTAAAGAAGTCAAAGGCCTTTTTCGTTTAAGATCCTACTTGGGTAGAATATTGCTAGCAGAAAATGTTTTTCCCTTGTCCATGACATTGTCATTCCAAGATTTATTGTTGTTAATTTTGACTTTTTCTTTTGCTTCAAGAATTACCAAGTAAATGGTATATATTTGTGCTAGAACTGTAGCATCAATGCCCTTGTCCTGTAAATTAAACATGGTGTGATTAAAGGGCTCATCCAACAGTGGAACAAAGCAGTGATTATGAGCAGTGAACAAATCTCTTGAATTGTCTCTCAGGTGCACCTAATTGTTGTCCTTTTATTGCTTAGGCAGATTTGGACTTGCAGATAGCAGTAGTGCAGACTGCCTATGCTAATGGAAGCTCAACAAAGTACATGGAAGAGGTCATGAAGGTAGTACAATTGAGACTGAATTATTTTATGATTTTTAATAGTTTCAAAAGTTGCTTATGACATATTTTATATTTAATTATCTTAATGTGTAACTTTACTGGACAGAGTTCCAATAATCAGTGTAGCCATGAACAGCACAAAGCAAGTTAAGTTTGTGGCACCATGATTGGCTTTGCTGCACAACAAAGAATGATACTGTGCAGAAGAGGCCCTTTGGTGATTGAGTGCGCATCAATATGTGAGAAACAGCTGACCTTCCATCTAATCGCATTTACCAACACTTGGTCCATAGCCTTGAATGTTGTGATATACCAAGTGCTCATCTAGGTGCTTTTTAAAGGATGTGAGGCAATTTGCCTCCACCACCCTCACAGGCAGCACATTCTAGACTGCCACCACCCTCTGGGTAAAATGGTTTTTCCACTCATCCACCCTAAACCTCTTGCCCCTCACCTTAAACCTATGTCCCTAGTGACTAACCTTTCAATGAAGGGGAACAGCTGCTCTCTATCCACCCTGTTCATATCTCTCATAATCTTGCACACCTGCATCAGGTCGCCCTCAGTCTTCTCTGCTCCAGTGAAAACAACTCAATCTTATTGAACCTTTCTTCATAACTTAAATGTTCCATTCCAGGCAGCATTCTGGTGCATCTCCTTTACACCAACTCCAGTGCAATCACATTCTTCCTATCATTGGTCACCAGAACTGCACACAGTATTCTAGCTGTGGCCACAAATAGGTTCTTTGCAACTTCCAACATGATTTCTTGCTTTTGTAATCTATGCCTCCTTTGATAAAGGCCCTATATGCCTTTCACTACCTTACTAACATCCCTTGTGCCTTTAGAGATCTATAGACAAATACACCAAGGTCCCTTTATTCCACTGCACTTCTTAGTGTCCTACTGTTCATTGAATACTCCCATGTAAAATTACGCCTTCCAAAGTGTATCACCTCATACTCACAGGGTTAAATTCCATCTGTCACTTACCTGCCCACTTGACCATCCCGTCTATATCTTCTTGTACCTTTAAGGCATTCGTTGTTAGCCACCAGCCAATCTTTGTGTCATCAGCAAATTTACTAATCCTACCCCACACATGTTGGTTATATAAATAATGAATAATAGGGGACCCAGCAAAGATCCCTGTGGTATGCCACTGGACTTTCAGTCATCAAACCAGCCTTCTGTCGTCACCCTCACTTTTTCCTACAACTGAGCCAATTTTGAATCCATTGTACCAAATTATCCTATATTCCATGTGCATCTTTATAAGTCTGCCATGTGGGACCTTGTCAAAGGCTTTGCTGAAATCCTTTATAAACTACATCAACTGCCCTCATCTGTACGGCTGGTTGTTATGTATATACCTATCAACTTACAGTGCCTACTGAACCACAAGGTAAGCTTGTGCAGGTGCAGTCACCTGACCTGCATTTTTAAAGGGGCAGTACGCACCCCAAACTCCAACAAACATTATTTACATATATTACACTGGTCACCTCCTCAAAAAATTGAGTCAGTTTTTTTTGGCATGACCTCCCTCAGATGAAGCCACGCTGACTATCCCTGATCAAGCCCAGCCTCTTTAAGTGGAGATAGATGCTCTCCTTTAGAATTTTCTCCTATAGTTTCCCTACCATTGACATTAGACTCACTGGTCTGTAGCTCCCTGGCTTATCTCTACAGCCCTACTTAAATAGCAGAATCTCATTAGCTGTTCTCCTTTCCTCTGGCATCTCCCTGTTAATGTGGAGAAGCTGGCATTGGACTGGGGTAAACACAGTAAGAAGTTTCACAACACCAGGTTAAAGTCCAACAGGTTTATTTGGTAGTAAATGCCACAAGCTTTCGGAATGTTGTTCCTTTGTCAGGTGAGTGGAGAACTCTCCGCTCATCTGACGAAGGAACAGCGTACCGAAAGCTAGTGGTGTTTACTACCAAATAAACCTGTTGGACTTTAACCTGGTGTGAGACTTCTTACCTCCCTCTTAGCCAGAGAGGAATTTAAAAAATAGCGTCAGAGCCCCTGCAATCTCCTTCCTTGCCTTCCACAGCAGCCTGTGGCACAATTTATCTGGACCTTGAGATTTTGTCTACTTTTTAAGTCTGCCAACACCTCCAATGTCCTTCCCTATGTCAATTTGCTGTAGAACCTTGCAGGCTCTTTCCCTGAATTCCATACATTCATTGTCATTATCTTGGATGAAGACGGATGTGAAGTAATCATTCAACACTCTATCACTGTCCTTTAGCTCCACAGATTGCCCCCTTGGTCCCTGATGGGCCCATCTCCTCTATTTATCCTCTTCCCATTGATATACTTGAGAAGATCTTGCGATTTTCCCTATTTTTACAGCCAGAGCTTTCTCCTATCCCTTCTCTGCTTTTGTAATTGCTTTCTTAAGTTCTACCCTGTACTTTACTAGTGCCTCCGCATTTCTCCCCTTGTACCTACTAAAAGCCTTTCTTTTTCTTCTCATCGAATTTTGAATGTCTTTGGTCATCCATGGTTCTCTAGATTCATTACTCCTTCCTATCTCCCTGGAGGGAACATGCTGGGCTTGTATCCTCTCCATTTTCTTTTTGAATGTGTCCCCATTGCTCTTTTGTAGATTTCCCCACTCACTGGTAGTTGTTCCCACTCTACCTTGGCCAGATCCATTTCTCAGCCGTTTGGCTAAGATCGAGCGTCAGGTCAAGCCCAAGATGGCAATGCCTTATCTTGTCAGCTTGGATCTTGTTTATCTGTCTTATGGGGACGATGAATTGGATTCAGTTGGAATTTTGAATCTGTTTTTTGGAGCAAGCATGTAATGGATTTGGATTTGCCTGATCCATTCTGAGCATTGGCTTTGTATCTTTAAGGATGGGGTAAAATAATTTTTTAAAAAAGCTTAAATCTACCATCTTGTGGTCACTAAAATGTTCCCCTACAATCACCTGCCTGGCTTCATTCCTCAGAATTAGGTCTAGCACAGCTTCTTTCCTTGTTGGACCATCTGCATTTTGGCCTAATAAGTTTGCCAGCACACTTTTCAAGAAATCCACTCCATACAAGCCCTTAATGCTGTGTCTATCCCAGTTAATGTTGGGAAAGTTGATTTCACCTACTCGAAAGGAAAAACACCGGGAGAGCTTTAGTGATCGGTGACTCGATTTTAAGAGGAGCCAACATGCGTTTCTGTGACTGCAAACGAGACTCTTGAATGGTAAGCTGCCCCCCTAGTGCCAGGGTCAGGGATGTCTGAGTGGCTGCAGAGCATTCTGAAGGGGGAGAGTGAACGGCCAGTGGCTGTGGCACCAACAATGTGGGTAGAGAAAGGAATGAAGTCCTGCAACAGGAATTTGGGGAGTTCTATAGTAGAATAGAGAACAGGACTGCTAATGTTGTAATCTCTGGATTACTTACAGTACCACACACTACTGAATACATGAACAGGAAAATGGGTCAGAAGAATGCATGGCTAAAGGGATGATGTAGGTGGGAGGGCTTTAGATTTTTGGATCATTGGGACACTTTCTGGATGGTTTGTACCTGAACCAGAGCAGGTTCAGTATCGTTGCTGGGAGATTTGATCATGCTATCAGGGAGGTTCTAAACTATTTTGGCAGGAGGATGGGGCACAGAATGGATGGACAGTTGGGAGTGAAGTTCAGTCAAATATTAAGGAAAGCTAGGTCAGTCCAACAGGCAGAGAAGATATGGGCATGATAAGATGCAAGGGAGGATTGGAAGGCTAAACAATCTATTTTAATGGTAGGAGACTCTCTGGTAAGGCAGATGAACTTACGAGCATAGATCAGTGTGTGGAAGTATGATATTGTTGCAATCATGGAGACATGGTGCAAGAATGACAAGACTGGCAACTTAATTTTCCAAAGTATAGAAGTTTCAGGTGTGCTGGGAGGGATGTAAGAACACACAAAGTACAGCACAGAAATAGGCCCTCTAGCCCTCCAAGCCTGTGCCACTCATAGCACCCTAATTAAACTTAAAAAAAAACCTTCCCTTACTCAGGCTGTATCCCCTTATTCCTTCACTATTCATGTACCCATCCAGATGCCACTTAAATGTTGCTAATGTACCTGTTTCCACTAGCACCTTTTGGTGGGCGTGTTCCACTCAGCCACCACTCTCTGCGTGGAAAAACCTTCCCTGCACATCCCCCTTTAAACTTCTCCCTCTTACCTTGCTCTGTGCCCCCTTGTAATTGACAGTTCCACCCTACGGAAAAGCCTCTGACTATCCACCCTGTCTATGCCTCTCATAATTTTGTAGACTTCTATCAGGTCTTTCCTCAGTCTCCATCTTTCCAGTGAAAACAATCTTACTTTATTCAACCTGTCCTTATAGCCAACACCCTCAAGACCAGGCAACATCTTGGTGAACCTTCTTTGCACTCTCTGCAAAGGTTCCACTTCTGGTAGTGTGGTGACCAGAAGTGCATTACTCCAAATATGGCCTAACCAAGGTTTTCTATAGCTGCAATATGATTTCCCAACTCTTGCACTCGGTGCCCTGGCTAACAAAGACAAGCATGCCATACGTCTTCGAAATCACCTTGCCATCTGAGCTGCACTTGTAGGGAATTGTGGACCTGCATTTCCAGATTCCTTTGTATGTTAATGTTCATAAGGGTTCTGCAATTTACAGTATAATTTACACCTAAATTTGGTCCTTCAAAGTCCACCAACTTGCATTTAAGAACATGAGAAATAGGAGCAGGAGTAGGCCATCTAGCCCTTCGAGCCTGCCCCGCCATTCAATAAGATCATGGCTGATCTGTCGTGGCTCAGTTCCACTTTCCCGCCCTCTCCCCTTAATCCTCTTGCCTATCAAAAACCTATCAACCCGCATCTTAAATATATTTAGCGAGGCAGCCAGCACCAGTTCAACGGGCAGAGAATTCCAGAGATTCACCACCCTTTGAGTGAAGAAGTTCCTCCTCAACTCTGTTCTAAACCGCACCCCCCCCCCCCGCCATCTTGAGGCTGTGCCCTCTAGTCCTACTATCCTTTCTGAGCGGGAAGAGCCTCCCCACCTCTATCCTAACCATCCCATTCATCATCTTATATGTCTCAATGAGATCTCCCCTCATTCTTCTAAACTCTAACGAGTACAAGCCTAGTTTATTCAGCCTCTCCTCATAGTTCAACCCCCTCAACTCCGATATCAGCCTAGTAAACCTCCTCTGCACTCCCTCCAAGGCCAAAATATCCTTGCGTAAGTGCGGCGACCAAAACTGCACACAGTACTCCAGCTGCGGCCTCACCAGTGCCCTGTACAGTTGCAGCAAGACCTCCCTACTTTTATATTCAATCTCCCTCGCTATAAAGGCCAGCATCCAATTTGCCTTCCTGACCACCTGCTGCACCTGTAGGCTGGATTTTTGCGACTCATGCACCAGGACCCCGAGGTCCCTCTGCACCGTTGCATGCCGCAGTTTCTCGCCATGTAAATAATAGTCCTTCCTACCATTCTTCCTACCAAAGTGGACAACTTCACACTTGCTAACGTTAAATTCCATTTGCCAGTTCCTGGCCCATTCGCCCAGCCTATCTAGATCCTTCTGCAGTCTTTCCACACCCTCCGCACAATTTGCCGTTCCACCAATCTTGGTGTCATCAGCAAATTTCGACACCATACGCTCGGTTCCCTCCTCCAGATCATCTATATAAATGGTAAATAGCTGAGGCCCCAGCACCGATCCCTGGGGCACTCCACTAGTCACCAACCGCCAATCCGAATAGCACCCATTGACCCCCACTCTCTGCCTCCTATTTGACAGCCAATCCCCTATCCACACTAACACCCTACCCCCAACTCCATGCCCCCTAACCTTCTGTAATAACCTCTTGAGAGGTACCTTATCAAACGCCTTCTGAAAATCAAGAAACATCACATCTACCGGCTCTCCTCTATCCACCGCCCTAGACACATCCTCATAGAACTCCAATAAATTTGTCAGACACGACTTCCCCTTAACGAAACCGTGCTGCGTCTGCTCTATCAAACAATTCTCCTCAAGATGCCTCGCTATTTTGTCCTTGATCACGGATTCTAACATTTTACCTACAACAGACGTTAAACTAACCGGCCTATGATTCCCTGCTTTTTGCCTGCCTCCCTTCTTAAACAACAGCGTAACATTAGCCGTTTTGTCCGGATTAAACTCCATCTGCCAATTCAATGTCCGATTCTCCAATTTATCTGTAATCTTGTGTATCCACTGGCAATCTCCAGCACTATCAGCAACTCCTCCAATCTTTGTGTCATCTGCAAACTTAACAGATCAGACCCTCCACATTTTCCTCCAGATAGTTTATATATACTACAAACAATAGCGGTCCCAGTACTGATCCCTGTGGAACACCATTAGCGTCAGATCTCCATTCTGAAAAACACCCTTCCACCGCTGTTGTCTTTTCTATGACCAAACCAGTTTTGTATTCATCTAGTGATCCTACCCTGAAACCCATGTGACTTAAATTTTTGTACCAGTCTGCCATGTGGTACCTTGTCAAATGCCTTAAAGTCCATGTAAACTACATTCACAGCCCTTCCCTCATCAATTATCTTTGTCAACTCTTCAAAAAAAACTTAACCAAGTTGGTGAGACATGACCTTCCCCTATAAAATCATGTTGCCTGTCACTAACGAGTCCGTTTTCTTCCAAATGTGTACGTATCCTGTCCCTCAGTATCTTCCCCACCCGTGACGTCAGACTCACCAGCCTCTGATTTCCTGGGTTATCCCTGCTTGCTTTCTTAAACAAGGGACCATCAGTGATTATTCTCCAGTCCTCTAGAACCTTGCTTGTGGTCAATGAGATTATGAAGATATCTGATAAGAAATCTTCACATTCTATGTTAAGAGTGGAGGTAGCATTGCATTATTGATAAGAGTCATTGCAGTAATGAGGGAGGATATTTTAGAAGACTCTTCAAATGAGGCCATATGGATGGAGCTTAAAAATAAAAAAGGTGTAATCACTTTGGGATTATACTACAGGTCTCCCAGCAATCAGATGGAAATAGAGGAGCAGATATGAAGGCAAATCCAGAGGTTTAACAGGAATAGGGTTGTAGTAGTAGGGGATTTTAACTTCACCAATATTAACTGGAATCGCCTTTGTGTGAAAAAATAGTCAGGTTGGAATTTTTAAAGTGCTTCCAGAGAGCTTTTTGTGCCAGTATGTAGATAGCCCTAAGTGCTTGTAAATAGGATTAGTATAGATTCGTATTTGATGGTTGGCGTAGACATGGTGGACCAAAGGGCCTATTTCTGTGTTGTATGGCACTTAAGTATCAGCAAACAAATGAAGTGTTTGTATTGACAATACAATATTGACATGCCTGCATCTGTTGTCTGATTTCTAATGTTTGTTATTGTTTTTCTTAGGTTCCTGTGTACTGTGTGAATACGGGAGTGAAATATTTGCACCATAAAGCTCAGGAATTTGATGTTGGGGTTTATTTTGAAGCAAACGGCCATGGCACAGTGAGTGACAGTTTGAATGTCTGCTGGTCTGTTTTAGTGAAGTATTCATGATATTTTGAAAGACTATCTTTGCTATTGATTAAAGATTGAATTTATGAAATAAATAAGATTTAAATTGTAGCCATATAGGTTGACATCACACGTTCTGTTTTTTTTTTGCTACTTTCCCCAAATTATTGTTTATTTGGTTGAAGTGAAAAGAGTGCATTCTTCCAGAGAAAAATATTGGAAACAGTTAGCAGGACTGTTCTTTATACAGGACTTTTCTTTAGTAGTCAGGGAAACATTGCCTAGTCCTAGAGCTTGGATGCCTGACTGCTCATTTATCTGTGGTTTGGTCATGGTTAGGGTGAGGTGATAAAGGACAAAGCACTTTACCTGTTAGCAGCAAGTACATGACAATGCATTCCCAAAGAAGGTCATATGTCCTCTGTATACCTTGTGGAGATTAGTTTTTTGTATTTGAAATTTTAATATTTTAAATTTTAATTTAATCAGCTTGCTGTGACGTAAGACATATTCACTGCATTCTGTATTTATAGTGGAAATAGAAATAACATGTTTATTTACCTTAGCAACCTATCAGATGGCAGAGGCAGTTGAAGATAATGAAAAATCTTGAAATCACTAGATGTCATATGCAAGTCTCTGGGTTAACTTTTTCTCAGATAATATTGTAACACTCACAGAAAGGTGCATTTAATCATTGTGGAATCTACCATTATTAATTTAATCCCATTTTCAGTTGGATGCTTTGAAGACATGAAGATGTAGTATTTCTTTGTAACAATATAAAAGATATTCAAACTCAATAGAAAAATTAGTGTGGCGATCTAGTGATGTGAGCGCAGGAATAGTTGTGTTTCCATGAACTCTGGCACTGCTTGTTTGTAAATCCTTTTTTTAATCCTGATAAATGTCTCATTATCACTTTATACTGAAATATATACTCTGTGCTATGTCATAGAGTATACAGCACAGTAAAAAGGTCCATTAACCCTTTGTGTCTGTGCTGGAAAAAGACAAGCCACCTAACTATTCTAATCCCATTTTCCAGCATTTGGCCCATAGTCTTTTACCCTTGGCATTGTAAGTGCACACCTAAATACTAAAATGTTACGAGTGTCTCTGCCTCCACCACCCTTCAGGCAGTGCGTTCCAGACTTCACCATCCTCTGGGTGAAAAAGATTTTTTTCAAGTATCCTCTAAACTTCCTGCCCTTTACCTTGATTTATTCCTCCGAGTAATTGATCCCTCTACCAAGAGGGAATTTTCTTCCTGTCTCTCTATGCCCCAAATTATTTTATACATTTCAATCATGTCTCCCCCTACGCCAAGCAAAACAACCCTATCCAATCTCTGTTCACAACTAAAACTTTCCAGCCCATTCAATATCTTCTGCATTCTTTCCAATGCTATCACATCCCTCCTGTAATGTGAATTCATTTTTGGTAAATACTGATGACAGAATGCCAAGGAGTATCTGAAAAGTCCTCAATAAATGCTCCTCTTGATCAATTGAGCTAGTGGGCTGACAAATTGTAGATGGAGTTTAAAGAAATATGAGGTGATGCATTATGGTAGATTGAACCAGGGCAGGACTTAGTTAAAGGTAAGGCGCTGGGGAGAATTACAGAAAAAAGTCTGACAACACCAGGTTTCAGTCCAACCGATTTATTTGGTAGTAAATTCACTAGCTTTCGGGTTAGCCCCTCCGTCAGGTGAATGGAGAGTTCTGGCCTCAGACAGAGCATATAAAGCACAGACCGTTTACAGATTACTGATTAGAATGCGGATCTTTACACCTGACCTGCTGTTCAAGTCTTAAAGTGGCTAACAATGTGTGTGGAAGGAGCACTGATCACAGGTTAAAGAGATGTGTATTGTCTCCAGACAGTACAGTGAGTGAGGTTTTGCAAAGCCAGGCAAGTCACGGGGGTTACAGATAGTGCGACATGAACCCAAGATCCCTGTTGAGACTGTCCTCATGTGTGCGGAACTTGGCAATCAGTCTCTGCTCAGCGACTCTGCGCTGTCGTGTGTTGTGAAGGCCACCTCAGAGAATGCTTACCCGAAGGTCAGAGGCTGAATGCCCGTGACCACTGAAGTGTTCGCCAACAGGAAGGGAACAGTCTTGCCTGGTGATTGTCGAGCGATGTTCGTTCATCCGTTGTCGTAGCGTCTGCATGGTCTCCCCAATGTACCATGCTTCGGGACATCCTTTCCGGCAACGTATCAGGTAGACAATGTTGGTCGAGTTGCAAGAGTATTTACCGTGTGCCTGGTGGATGGTATTCTCACATGGATGCTGTCATCACACGTGAGAATACCATCCACCAGGTACGTGGTAAATACTCTTGCAACTCGGCCAACATTGTCTACACGATACGTTGCAGGAAAGGATGTCCCGAAGCATGGTACATTGGGGAGACCATGCAGACGCTACGACAACGGATGAATGGACGTCGCTTGACAATCACCAGGCAAGACTGTTCCCTTCCTGTTGGCGAACACTTCAGTGGTCATGGGCATTCAGCCTCTGACCTTCGGGTAAGCATTCTCCAAGGCGGCCTTCACGACACACGACAGCACAGAGTCGCTGAACAGAGACTGATGGCCAAGTTCTGCACACATGAGGACGGTCTCAACAGGGATCTTGGGTTCATGTCGCACTATCTGTAACCCTCGTGACTTGCCTGGCTTTGCAAAACCTCACACTATGGTATGGAGGGGAGATCCTATGAGGAGAGACTGAGAGATTTGGGGTTGTTTTCGCTGGAAAGAAGGCGGCTAAGAGGGGACCTTATTGAAACATATAAGATGATTAGAGGTTTAGACAGGGTGGATAGTGATAGCCTTTTTCCTAGGATGGAGAAAGCTAGCACGAGGGGGCACGGCTTTAAATTAAGGGGGGGTAGTTATAGGACTGATGTCAGGGGTAGGTTCTTTACCCAGAGGGTGGTGAGGGACTGGAATGCCCTGCCAGCTGCAGTTGTAAATGCGCCTAGTTTGGGCGTGTTTAAGAGATCTGTGGATAGGCTTATGGACGAAATGGGATTGGTTTAGATTAGTGGGTTAGTGTTTTTTTTTTAAAAAGCTGGTCAGCGCAACATCGTGGGCTGAAGGGCCTGTTCTGCGCTGTAATGTTCTATGTTCTACTGTCTGGAGACAATACACATCTCTTTAACCTGTGATCAGTGCTCCTTCCACACACATTGTTAGCCACTTTAAGACTTGAACAGCAGGTTAGGTGTAAAGATTCGCATTCTAATCAGTAATCTGTAAACTGTCTGTGCTTTATATGCTCTGTCTGAGGCCAGAACTCTCCATTCACCTGACAAAGGGGCTAACCCGAAAGCTAGCGAATTTACTATCAAATAAATTGGTTGGACTGAAACCTGGTGTTGTCAGACTTTTTACTGTGTTTACCCCAGTCCAACGCCAGCATATCCACATCATGAGAATTACAGACAGGGAGATCTAGTGGTATGTTCATAAGTGGAGTCACAAGTGGACAGAGTGGTAAAGAAGGCATTCAGCACGCTTGGTTTCGTTGGTCAGAGCATTGAATACATGAGTTGGGACATCTTGTTGGAGTTGTACAAGACATTGGTAAGGCCACATTGGAATACTGTGTACAGTTTTGGTTACGCTGTTATAGAAAGGATATTATTAAACTAGAAAGAATCAAAAGATTTACTAGGATGCCACTGGGACTTGATGGCTTGAGTTATAAGGAGAGGCTGGATAGACTGGGACTTTTTTTTCTGGAGCGTAGAAAACAGAGTTGATCTTATAGAGGCCTATAAAATAATGAGGGACATAGATCAGCTAGATAGTCAGTATCTTTTCCCAAAGATAGGGAAGTCTAAAACTAGAGGGCATAGGTTTAAGGTGAGAGGGGAGAGATACAAAAGTGTCCGGAGAGGCAGTTTTTCACACTGAGGGTGGTGAGTATCTGGAACAAGCTGCCAGAGGTAGTAGTAGAGACAGGTACAATTTTGTCTTTTAAAAAGCGTTTAGACAGTTACATGGGTAAGATGGATATAGAGGGATATGAGTCAAATGCAGGCAATTGGGATTAGCTTTGGGGTTTTAAAAAAAAAGTGGCGTGGACAAGTTGGGCCGAAGGGCCTGTTTCCATACTATAAACCTCTATGATTCTGAAAAAGTACATTTGGAAGCACCCAGGTTTGAGCTGGGCCTTCAACATGGTGATGTGCTTGGAGAGTAGTCCCTGGACCTGGTGCTCTTGAAGGCAGGAGATCACTGCAAACGTTATCAGTGGTAGCCAATCTTTTGAAAAGCAGGAAATAAGAGTAGGCCATTCAGTCCTTTTGAGCCTGCACCACCATTCAATATGATCATGGATACTTTCAATATCCCACTCCCGCTTTCTCTCTATACCCCTTGATCCCTTTAGCCACAAGGGCCATGTCCAGCTCCCTTTTGAACATATCTAATGAACTGGCCCGAACAGGTTTCTGTGGTAGAGAATTCCACAGGTTCACAAGTCTAGACTGAAGAAGTTCTTCCTCATCTCAGTCCTGAATGGTTTATCCCTTATTCTTAGACTGTGACCCCTAGTTCTGGACTTCCCCAACATCAGGAACATTCTTCCTGCATCTAGGCTGTCCAGTCACATCAGGATTTTTTCAATTCAATTCATCTTTTTGTCATTGTATTTGTATTTGTGCATTATACAATGAAAAGTGAGCTTGCAGGCTTCCAAGATGCAAAAAAAAACACAAATGCAGTAGTCATAAATAGTGCCAATACTCATTAAGTGTATACATGCATATTGCACAATGACCATCGCCTGGGAATACTTTAAAGGATGGAGTTCAGATAGGGAACAGTTCTGGGAAAAAGCTGTTCTTGAGTCTGGTCGTACAGGCTCAAATGCATCTGTAGCGCCTCCCAGATGACAGTGTGGGGGGACGGCAAACAATCTGTGGCTAGGATGGGTGGGATCTCTGGTGATGCTAAGAGATCTCCACAGACAGTGTTTGTGATAAATGTCCTGGATGGCAGGTAGCCGAGTGCTGATGACGTAATAGGCTGTTTTGACTACTTGCTGCAAAGCTTTCCAGTCAGAAATGGAGCAACTGTCATACCACACCATAATGCGGTTTGACAAGATGCCCTTTATTTTGCAGCAGTAGAAATTTGAGAGAAGCTGGGGGCACAGATTGGCTCTCTTTTGCCTCCTCAGGCTGTTGAGCTTTCTCCACCAGGGAGGTGGAGTTGAGAGACCATGAGAGGTTCTTTGTGATGTGGATGCTCAGGAACTTGAAGCTGCAGACCCTTTCCACCTCTACCCCAATTGATGTAAATGGGGGTGTGTGTGTGCTGCCTCTGGACTTCCTGAAGTCTACAATGAGTTCTTTGGTGGTTTTAGTGTTGAGGACCAGGTTGTATCCAGCATCCCACATTGCCAGATGTTGGATCTCCTCCCTGTAGGCTGACTGGTTGTTATTAGTGATCAAACTTACCATCATAGTGTTTGCGAACTTGATGATGGTATTGGTGTCATGGACAAGCACGCAGTCGCAGGTGATGAGGGAGTAGAGAATGGGGCTCAGCATACATCCTTGTGGAGCCCAGTACTCAGGATTAGGGTGGGGGAAGTGAGGTTATCTATCCTAACTGACTGAGGCCTGTTGCTTAGGAAGTCCAGGATCCAATTACAGAGGAAGGTGTTGACTCGTAGGCTATGGAGTTTGTGGACAAGTGTGGTGGGGATGATGATGTTAAATGCTGAGTTGTCGACAACGAATAGCATTCTAACATAGGTGCTCTTGCCTTCCAAATGGGTCAGAGTGAAAAGAAAAAGCATCTTCCGTTGACCTGTTTGCATGATAGGCAAACTGGTGCTAGTTGAGGTTGGCAGGAACATGGGCTTTTACATGAGCCAGGACCAATCTCTCGAAGCAGTTCATTATTATGAGGATGACTACAATAGGGTGGTAGTCATTCAAGCTCGTCACATTCAATTGGCATGGGAACAATGGGTGTGCATTTGAAGCATATGGGGACCATTGCCTGGGCCAGTGACAGGTTGAAGATGTCAGTAATAACCTCAGCCAACTGATCAGCATATGCTCTGATTATCCATCCAGGAATGCCATCTGGGCCAGCAGCCTTGCAAGTGCTCACTCTGCATAGAGTAACCCTTATATCGGAAGTAGACAGTGAGCACCTGGTTATCTGGTGGTAGTGAGGCCTTAGTGGCTAGTTCCTTGTTATCCATGTCAAAGCGGAGATAGAGGTTGTTGAGCTCATGAGGGAGGGAGGCATCGTTGGTCAGGGGGCGAATGTATTTGCTTTCGTAATCTGCGATGGATTGAATGCCTTCCCACGTGCACCGGGGTCTGTATTGTTGTGGAAATGGTCCTCAGCCTGTAGTTTGTGGTTACATTTGGCATACCTGACGCTTATTTTCAGATTAGACCTAGCTGCATGGTAGGCCACAATGTTGTAAGAAGTCTCTCAACACCAGGTTAAAGTCCAACCAATTTATTTGATAGTAATCCAGTGATAGTGATAGGATTACTATCAAATAAATTGGTTGGACTTTAATCTGGTGTTGTGAGACTTCTTACTGTGTTTACCCCAGTCCAACGCCGGCATCTCTACATTATGGCCACAACGTCGCCAGATTTGAATGCTATATCGTGTGTTTTCAGCAGCAAATGGACTTCCCCATTCGTTCAAGGTTTTTGGTTGGAGAATGTTGGAATGTTCTTGTGAGATATGACATTCTCTCACAATCGGGGGTATTGCTTTTATGCAGAGTAAGACTCTGGATACATGCTCTTAATGCCTTTGTGAGAGTCCAGTGTGGCTTCCCGAGCAAACATATTCCAGTCAGTGTGTTCAGAGCAGTTCTGAAGTTTGTTGAAGGCACCCTGTGGCCATACTTTGACTGTCCCCACAGATGATTTAATTTGTTTAATGAGAAGTTTAGATGCAGGGACTAGGAGCAAAGAAAGGTGGTCCAACTGCCCAAGATGGCGGCAGAGTATGGCCTTATATGTGTCCACCATGTTAGTATAAACATGGTTCAGTGTGTTCACACCTCTTGCAGGAGATATTCTGGTGGAATTTTGGCAGCACAGTCTTGAGATTGGCTTGATTAAAGTCTCCTGCCACAATGAATGCTCTGTCTGGGTGTGTGGTTTGTAATTTGTTAATGGCACTGTGTAGGTCTTTCAGTGCTAATTTAGCATTAGCATGTGGTGGAATATACACCACGGTGATGATAACTGTAAATTCCATAACCGAGTAGAAAGCCCTACATTTCACCATGAGGAATTCCAGATCAGCAGAACAGCATCTCGAGTTTGTGTACCAAGCATTGTTAATATAAGTGCACAATCCACCACCTTTGCACTTACCGGAGTCAACTGTTCGATCGGAGCGATAGACTATAAGTCCAGCTAGTTTGATAGCAGCATCGGGGATATTGTTTTTTAGCCAGGTCTCCGTGAAGATCATAACACAGCAGTCCTTTTATCCTTTTCTGTGAGGTGAGTCTTAGACTGATCTCATCCATTTTATTTACCAGTGACCGAACGTCGGTCAGGAAAACACTTGGAAGGTTTTCTGAGGAGCACTTTTTAGCCAGCTCACTTACCCCATTTTTGTTTACGTTCTCATCGCGATCTGCGTCGACTTCTGGCTGGGCATGTTAGCAACACTGGTCCTGGTGATCTGGCTTTGTCAGAGATTAGATCATTCCTGCTTGAATGCAAGTTGTGTGCATTCAGTCCAATATCCAGAACTGCTTGACGGCTGTAGAATATGTTTGCCCGTCCTCTCTAAGTGAACAGGCCTAGAACTAACATAATAGTTTTGGGAGACAAAGCCGTTGTGCCTATGTACGTTACCATCTCGGGTAGTACTCAACATAAAACATATGTTTCATACCCAACATATAAAACATATTTTATATGTTTCTATGAAATTCCTCCTCATTCTTCTAAATTCCAGTGAGTACAAGCCCAGTTGACCCAGTCTGTCTTATGTCACTCCTGCCATTCCAGGAATCAGTCTGGTGAACCTTAGCTGGATCCCCTCAATAGCAAGAATGTCTTTCCTCAAAACTGCACACAATACTCAAGGTGTGGCTTCACCAAGGCCCTGTATAACTGTAGCAAGACATCCTTACTCCTATATTTGAATCCTCTTGCTATGAAGGCCAACGTGCCGTTGGCTTTCCTCACCGCCTGCTGTACCAGCATGCCAACCTTCAGCGACTGTTCCACCACAACATCCAGGTCATATTGCACTGTTTCTTTTCCTAAACTGCCACCATTCAGATAATAACCTTCCTTCCGGTTCTTGCCACCAAAGTGGATAACTTTACAATTATCCACATTATATTGCATTTGCCAAAAATTTGTCCACTCAACCAGCCTGTCCAAGCCACTCTGTAGCCTTTTAACATCCTCCTCATAGTACATGCTGCCACCCATCTTAGCACCGTCTGCAGATTTGGAGATATTGCATTCAGTTTCTTCGTCCAAGTCATTAATGTGTAGTGTGAATAACTCTGGTCCCAGCACTGAACCCTGCTGTACCCCACTAATCACTCCTACCAATCTGAAAAGGACACATTTATTCCCATTCTCTGCTTCCTGTCTGCCACAGTAAGAAGTCTCACAACACCAGGTTTAAGTCCAACCAGTTTATTTGATAGTAATCCCACAAGCTTTCGGAAACGGTGTTCCTTCGTCAGGTGTGTGGAAGGTTCTGATCAGAGAAAGACATATAAAGGCACACACAACTGTGGTAAATTGGATTACAGATAACTCCAAGAAAAATGGTTTGGTAATAGTAGGGGACTTAAATTTCCTCAATATCGACTGGGACAACTCTGGCATTTGAGGCTTGGATGGAGAGACATCTGTTGAGTGTATTCAGGAGGAATTTCTTATTCAGTATGTGGATGGTCTAACCAGAGAGGGGGCAAAACTTCCCTCCTTGGGAAATTAGGAAAAGTAGGTGACGGAAGTGTTGGTGAGGGATCACTTTGGGACCGGTGACCATAATTCCATTAGTTTTAAGCTAGCTATGGAGAATGACAGGTCTTACCCAAAAGTTAAAATTCTAAATTCTGGCAAAGCCCATTTTAATGGTATTAGACAGGAACATTCATTGGGGGAGTCTGTTGGCAGGCACAGGGACACCTGATAAGTGGGAGGCTTTCAAATCTGTGTTAACGAGGTTTCAGAGTAAGCACATTCCTTTTAGAGTGAAGGGCAACCCTTGTAGAAGTAGGGAACCCTGGATGACTCAGGATGTTGAGGCCCTGGTCAAAAAGAAGAAGGAGCCATGTGACATGCATACGCATCTGGGATCAAGTAGATCCCATGAAGAATGTCAGGGGTGTCACAGTAGTCTTGAGAAAGAAATCAGGAGGGCAAAAATAGGACATGAGATTGCTTTGCAGATAAGGCAAAAGAGAATCCAAAAAGCTTCTCCAAATACATAAAAGGCGAAAAAGTAACTAGGGAAAGAATAGAACCTCTTAAGGATCAACAAGGTCATCTATGTGTGGATCAACAAGAGATAGGTGAGATCCTAAATGAATATTTCTCATTAGTATTTACTGTTGGGAAAGGCATGGATGTTAGAGAACTTGGGGAAATAAATAGTGATGTCTTGAAGAATGTACATCCTGCAGAGAAGGAGATGCTGGAAGTCTGAAAGCACATCAAGGTAGATAAATCCCTGGGACCCGATGAAGTGTATCCCAAGACATTGTGGGAGGCTAGGCAGCAAATTGTGGGTCCCCTCGCAGAGACTTTGAATCATCGACAGCCACAGGTGAGGTGCCTGAAGGTTGGAGAGTGGATCTACAGGCTGGTGAGCCTAACGTCTGTAGTGAGTAAATTGTTAGAAGGTATTCTGAGAGACAGGATCTACAGGCATTCAGAGAGGCAAGGACTGATTAGGGACAGTCGGCAAGGCTTTGAGTGGGAGATCATGTCTCACGAATTTGATTTTGTCTTTTGGAGGGGTAACCAAGAAGGTAGATGAGGGCAGTGCAGTCCGATGTTGTCTACGTGGACTTTAGCAAAGCCTTTGACAAGGTACCGACCACAGATTGGTAGGTTGTTGCATTAGATTAAAACTCACGGGATCCAGGGTGAGATAGCCAATTGGATACAAAATTAGCTAGATGACAGAAGACAGAGAATGGTTGTAGGGGGTTGTTTTTCCAACTGGAAGCCTGTTACCAGCAGTGTGCTTCATGGATCAGTGCTGGGTCCACTTACTTGTCATTTATATTAATGATTTGGGTGAGAATTTAGGAGGCATGGTTAATGGTTTGCAGATGACATCAAGATTGGTGGCATAATGGACAGTGAAGAACCTTATCTTGGATTGCAATAGGATCTTTAATTTAATTTATTATTGTCTCATGTATTAGTATACAGTGAAAAGTATTGTTTCTTGCACGCTACACAGACGCGGCATCTGTTCATAGAGAAGGAAGAAGAGTGCAGAATGTATTGCTACAGTCATGCCTAAGGTTTAGCGAAAGATCAACTTAGTGCAAGGTAGGTACATTCAAAAATCTGAAGGCAACAGGGAAGCAAGGCTTTTTCTACTGAGGCTAGGGGAGAAAAAAACCAGAGGGCATGGGTTAAGGGTGAAAGGAGAAAAGTTTAAAGGGAATACTAGGGGGCTGCTTCTTGCAGAGAGTGGTGGGAGTGTGGAATGAGCCGCCGGATAAAGTGGTAAATGCGGGGTCACTTTTAACATTTCAGAAAAACTTGGACGGATACATGGATGAGAGGTGTGTGGAAGGATATGGTCCAAGTGCAGGTCAGTGGGATGAGACAAAAAATGGCTCGGCACAGACAAGAAGGGCTAAAAAGCCTGTTCTTGAGCTGTAATTTTTTATGCTTCTATGGGAAGAAGCTGAGTCGGTTGATACATGCCCTTGGACTTCTGTAACTTTTTCCCGGTGGAAGAACATGAAAGAGAGTATGTTCGGGATGCATGGGGTCTTTGATTATGCTGGCTGCTTTTTCGAGGCAGCAGGAATTGTAGACAGAGTCAATGGATGGTAGGCTAGTTTGTGTGACGAACTGGGCTTCATTCACAACCCTTTGTAGTTTCTTGCAGTCTTGGATAGAGCATGAGCCATGCCAAGCTGTAATACAACTAAGTTGGTGAGAGTTGTATTGCACATGCCAAATTTCCTTAGTCTTCTGAGACAGTAGAGGCTAGGTGGGCTTTCTCAATTATAGTGTTGGCATGGAGGGACCAGGACAGGTTGTTGATGATCTGGGCACCTAAGAACTTGAAGCTCTTGACTATTTCTACTTCGTCCCCACTAATGTAGTCGGTGGCACGTTCTCCTCTACACTCCCTGAAGTCAATGACAATCTCCTTCGTTTTGTTGACATTGAGAGAGTGATTATTGTCGCCCCATCAGTTCACCAGATTCTCTATCGCATTCCTGTACTCCGTCTTGCCATTGTTTGAGATCTGGCCCACTACGATGGTGTCATCAGCAAACTTGAAAATCGAGTTGGAAGGGAATTTGGCCACACAGTTATAGGTGTATAAGAAGTATAGAAGGGGGCTGAGAACACAGCCTTGTGGGCCACTGGTGTTGAGGATGACTGTGGAGAAGGTGTTGTTGACTGTCGTTAGTGATTGCGGTCTGTAGGTTAGGAAGTTCAGGATTCAGTCACAGAGGGAGGAGCCAAGCTCCAGGTCATAGAGTTTGAAGATGAATTTTGTAGTAGTGGTGTTGAAAGCTGAGCTGTAGTCAGTAAATGGAAGTCTGACATAGGTGTCCTTATTATCTAGGTGTTCCAGAGTTGAGTGCCATTGCGCCAGTGAGCTGATGAATGACAGATGGAGTTTAATTTAGATAAAGGCAAGGTGATGCATTTTGGTAGATTGAACCAGGTAGGACTTACTTTGTTAATAGTAGGGCGTTGGGGAAAGTCATAGAACAAAAAGATCTCTCGGTACAGGTTCATAGCTCTTTGAAATTGGAGTCACAGTTGAATAGGGTGGTGAAGAAGGAATTCGTATGCTTGGTTTCATTGGTCAGAACATTGAATACAGGAGTTGGGACATCTTTTTGAAGTTGCAGAAGACACTCGGAATACTTTGCACAATTCTTGTCACCCTATTAAAAAAATAATTAAACCAGAGAGAGTGCGGAAAAGATTTACTAAGATGCTACCAGGACTTGAGTCATAAGGAGAGGCTGGAAGGACTGGGACTTTTTTCCTTGAGCGTTGGAGACTTGGGGATGATCTTGTAGAGTTGTATAAAATAATGAGGGGATAGATAAGGTAGATAGTCAACATCTTTTCCTACCGGTAGGGGAATCCAAAACTAGAGGGCATAGTTTTAAGGTGAGAGGGGAAAGATCCTGAAGGACGATTTTTTCACTCCGAGGGTGGTAAGAGTCTTGAACGAGTTGCCAGAGATAGTACTAGAATTGGATATAATTTTGTCTTTTGAAGAGCACTGATACCAAAAGGTGGAATTCCAGAAGACACCCTCTGTATTCGAGTGAAGGCAACCATCCAGTAGAGTGGCAATGCTGATTGGTTGTTGCAGGGAAGATTTGCGTTGGTGCAGTAACTGCTCCTAGAAGATGGACATCTGGAAGACACAGAGGGTGTTCAAATGAAGGCAACCGTCAAGCAGAGGATAGTAGAATGGCAACACTGGCTGTTCCAGGGAAGATTTGCATAGGCGCAGTCACTGCTATCAGAAGGTGGGCTGTGGAGGAGCTGTTGTAAAGGGACAGCTAAACCCTAGAAACTAGGGTTGGTGTGTTTGGTTGAAGTCATTAAATTACATTTCAGCTTCATTTGAAGCAATTTTTAAAAGCGGCATCTGGGCCTTTTGGCTAGGATGCAAATGAGATCAAGCCTTGGAGGAGGAGCTATGTCTACTCCAATTAGCTTGGGTCATGTAGATCAAGCCCAAGACAGGAGGTGAGAGTCCTGTCTTGTCAGCTTGGATCGGGAATGTCTCAACTTGTTGAGACTCTGAATTGGACTTGATTGGATTGAATTGGAATTAAAAAAAGTCACAGTGAGGACCACAAACTAAGGGAAGGGTGAGTTGAGGTAAGGGGATAAAGGTATCCCCTTACCTTTCATACTGCCCTTATCAATGTATGGTATGCTCCTCCTAAGAACATAAGAAATAGGAGCAGGAGTAGGCCATCTAGCCCTTTGAGCCTGCCCCGCCGTTCAATAAGATCATGGCTGATCTGAAGTGGATCAGTTCCACTTTCCCGCTTTCTCCCCATAACCCTTAATTCCCTTGTCTGTCAAAGACCTATCTACCCATGACTTAAATATATTTAGCGAGGTAGCCTCTACCACTTCAATGGGCAGAGATTCACCACCCTTCGAGCGAAGAAGTTCCTCCTCAACTCCGTTCTAAACTGCTCCCCCCCTTATCTTGAGGTTGTGCCCTCTAGTCCTGCTGTCCTTTCTGAGTGGGAAGAATCTCTCTACCTCCACCCTATCCATCCCTTTCATTGTCTTATACGTCTTTATAAGATCCCCCCTCATCCTTCTAAACTCCGACGAGTACAGACCCAGTCTATTTAGTCTCTTCATAGTCCAACACCCTCATCTCCAGTATCAGCCTAGTGAACCTCCTCTGCACTCCCTCCAAGGCCAAAATATCCTTGCGCAAGTGCGGCGACCAAAACTGCACACAGTACTCCAGCTGCGGCCTCACCAGTACCCTGTACGGTTGCAGCAAGACCTCCCTGCTTTTATATTCTATCCCCCTCGCTATAAAGGCCAGCGTTCCATTTGCCTTCTTGATCACCTGCTGCACCTGCAGACTGGGTTTTTGTGACTCATGCACAACGACCCCCAGGTCCCTCTGCACCGTAGCATGCTGCAGCTTTTCGCCCTTTAAATAGTAATCCCTCCTACTATTATTTCTGCCAAAGTGGATAACCTCACACTTGCTAACATTATACTCCATCTGCCAGGTCCTCGCCCACTCGCTCAGCCTATCCAGATCCCTCTGCAGACTTTCCACACCCTCCACGCAATTTGCTTTTCCACTCATCTTTGTGTCATCAGCAAATTTCGTTACCCTACACTCAGCCCCCTCCTCAAGATCATCTATGTAAATGGTAAATAGCTGAGGCGCCAGCATCGATCCCTGCAGCACTCCACTAGTCACCAACCGCCAATCAGAATAGCACCCATTGATACCAACTCTCTGCTTCCTATTAGACAACCAATCCTCTATCCACGCTAACACCTTACCCCCAACTCCATGTCCTCTAACCTTCTGTAGCAACCTTTTGTGAGGCACCTTATCAAACGCCTTTTGAAAATCGAGAAACACCACATCCATTGGTTCCCCTCTGTCTACTGCACTAGTCACATCCTCATAGAAATCCAATAAATTCGTGAAACACGACTTCCCCTTAACGAATCCATGCTGCGCCTGCTCTATCAAACCATTCTTTTCTAGGTGCCTCGCTATTTCTTCTTTGATGACGGATTCAAGCATTTTTCCAACTACTGACATTAAACTAACTGGCCTATAATTCTCTGCCTTTTGCCTGCTACCTTTTTTAAACAGGGGCGTAACATTAGCCGTTTTCCAATCTTCTGGCACTTCCCCAGCGAAGTTTGGTAAATAATCACTAAGGCATCTACTATCACCTCTGCCTCCTGTCAGATGTAGGAAATCAGGAAAGCAATCTAGTCTCCCTGACAATTTTGTCTCTAGGAAGTGTGTCTAGCTGCAGCTCTTCACAGATCACCTTGTTTGGTTGGAGCAGCAGATGGACACACTGCGGCACTAAAGGGGGCAGAGAGTATGATAGTTACGGGGAGGTTGTTATACCTAAAGTTCAGTCAGGTAGACGGGTGACTACCAGGAGAGGCATGAAGGTAGTGCAGGAGTCTCCTGTGGCTATTCCACTTTCAAGCAGGTATATCATTTCGGATACTGTTGAGGGGGATAGCCTCTCGGGAAGAAACCAGCAGCAGCCAGGCCTGTGATATCACACCTGGTTCTTTTATTGAGCAGGGTTGGACAAAGAGCAAGCGAGCACTAGTAATAGGGGACTCGCTAGATGGAGGCACAGACAGACGTTTCTGTGGTTGCAATCGAGACACCAGAATGGTGTGTTGCTTCCCTGGTGTCAGGGTCAAGAACATCTGAGTGGTTGCAGGACATTCTTTAGGGGGGAGGGTGAGCAGCCAGAAGTCATTCTACATATTGGTACCAACGACATAGATCAGGAAAGAGATGAGGTCCTGAAGAGTGGATATTGAGAGTTAGGCAGAAGGCTAAAGTGCAGGACCTTAAAGGAAGTAATTTCTGGACTAGTGTAGGTGCTATGTGCTAGTGAGAGTAGGAATAAGAGGATTAGGTAGATAAATGCGTGGATTGAGAGCTGGTGCAGGGGACAGGGATATAGATTTGTGGATCATTGGGATCTCTTCTGGGGAAGAAGTGACCTGTTCAAGAGGGATGAGTTACACTTGAACTGGAGGGGTCTAACACCCTGGCAGGGAGATTTGTTAGAGCCACTTGAGGGTTTGAATTAGTTTGGTAGGGAGGTGAGACCCAAAGCAGTCGGGAGATGGAAGAGAAGGTTGAAGACAGCACACAAGTTAAAGAGAGCACACTAAATAGTCTAGCATTTGGATTACTGACACTATTTTGACAAGTCAGGCAAAAGCAGAGCAGAGAGCAAGGGAAGTCCAGATTAAACTGCATTTATTTCATTGCAAGGGGCCCTAGGGGCAAGGCAGCTGAATTCAGGGCATTGTTGGGTTCATGGGACTGGGATATTATAGCTATTACTGAAACATGACTAAGGGAGGGACAGGACTGGCAGCTCAATATTCCAGGGTAGAGATGCAACAGGAAAGATAGAACAGCAGGTAAGAGGGGAGGGGGAGATGCACTTTTGATTAGGGAAAACATCACGGCAGTACTGAAAGGAGATATATCCGAGGGTTCGCCCACTAAGTCTATATGGGTAGAACTGAGAAATAAGAAGGGGGGAATCACTTTAATAGAGTTGTACTTTAGGCTGCCAAATAGTGGGAAATTGAGGAGCAAATATGTAAGGAGATTACATATATCTCTAAGAAAAGTAGAATGGTAATAGAAGCGGATTTTAACTTTCCCAACATTGACTGGGACATCCATAGTATTAGAAGGTTGGGTGGAAAGAAATTTGTTGAATGTATTCGGGAGGAATTTCCCATTCAGTGTGTGGATGGTCCGACTAGAGAGGGGGCAAAACTTGACTTCCTGTTGGGAAATAAAGAAGATCAGGTGACAAAAATGTTAGTGAGGGATCACTTTGGCCATATTCCATTAGCTTTAAGATAGCTAAGAACAATAGGTCTGGCCCAAAAGTTAAAATTCTAAATTGGGGTAAGGCCAATGGCATTTTGATGGTATCAGACAGGAACTTTCAGAAGTTATTTGGAAGGAATCTGTTAGCAAGCAAAGGGATGTCTGGTAAGTGGGAGACTTTCAAAACTCTGTTAACCAGGATTCAGGGTAAGCACATTCCTCCTGGAGTGAACGACAAGGCTGGTAAAAGCAGCGAATCCTGGATGACTCGGGGTATCGAGGCCCTGGTCAAGAAGAAGAAGGAGGCACATAACATTCATTGGCAGCTGGGATCAAGTGGATCCCTTGAAGAGTTTAGAGGGTATAGAAATAGAGTTGAGAGAAATCAGGAGGGCAGAAAGGGGACATCTTTGGCAGATAAGGCAAAGGATAATCCAAAGAGATTCTACAAATACATAAAAGGCAAAAGAGTAACAAGGGAGAGAGTAGGGCCTCTTAATGAGCAACAAGGTCATCTGTGTGCGGAACCACAAGAGATGGGTGAGATCCTAAATTTCTGAACAGCATTTACTGTTGAGAAAGGCATGGTTGTTGGGGAAGGAAGTAGTGATGCCTTGAGGAATGTATATATAACAGAGAAGGAGGTGCTGAAAGTCTTAAAGCGCATAAAGGTAGATACATCCCTGGGACCTGATGAAATGTATTTCATCAGGACGTTGTGGGAGGTAGGAAGGAATTTGCAGGTGCCCTAGCAGAGATATTTGAGTCATCGACAGCTACAGGTGAGATGCCTGAAGATTGGAGGATGGCATCGTTGTGCCTTTGTTTAAAAAGGGCTGCAGGGAAAAACCTGGGAACTCCAGGCCAGTGGGCCTCATATGTGTAGTGGGTAAGTTGTTAGAAGATATTCTGAGAGACATAATCTACAGGCATTTAGAGAGGCAAGGACTGATTAGGGACAATCAGCATGGCTTTGTGAGCGGAAAATCATGTCTCACAAATTTGATTAAGTTTTTTGAAGGGGTGACGAAGAAGGTAGATGAGGGCAGTGCGGTTGATGTTGTCTACATGGTCTTTAGCAAGGCCTTTGACAACCTACCGCATGGTAGGGTGTTGCATAAGATTCAAACTCACAGGATCCAGGGTGATGTAGCCAAATGGAGACAAAATTAGCTTGATGACAGACGACAGAGGGTGCTTGTAGAAGGTTGTTTTTAAAACTGGAAGCCTGTGACTAGCAGTGTGCCTCAGGGATCGTTGTTGGGTCCAATGTTATTTGTAATTTATATTAATGATTTGGATGAGAACAAAGGAGGCATGGTTAGTAAGTTGGCAGATGACATCAAGATTGGTGGCATAGTGGACAGTGAGGAAGGTTATCTGAGATTGCAACGGGATCTTGATCAATTGGGCCAGTGGGCTGACAAATGGCAGATTGAGTTTAATTTGAATGAAGGCAATGTGATGCATTTTGGAAAATTGAACCAGGGCAGGACTTACACAGTTAATGGCAGGTTGTTGGGGAGATTTGTAGAACAAAGAGATCTAGGGTTACATGTTCATAGTTCATTGAAAGTGGAGTCACAGGTAGACAGAGAGGTGAAGGCAGCATTTGGCATGCTTGGTTTCATTGGTCAGGGCATTGAATACAGGAGTTGAGATGTCTTTTTGAAGTTGTACAAGACATTGGTAAGGCCACACTTGGAATACTGTGTACAGTCTGGTCAACCTATTGTAGAAATGATATTATTAAACTAGAAAGATTGCAGAAAAGATTTACTGGGATGCTACCAGGATTTGGTGTGAGTTGTAAGGAGAGGCTGGATATACTGGGACTTTTTTCTGTAGATCATAGAAAGCTTAGAGGTAATCTTATAGAGGCCTACAAAATCATGAGGGGCATAGATTAGCTAGATAATCAATATCTTTTCCCAAAGGTGGGAGACTAAAACTAGAGAACATAGGTTTAAGATCAGAGGGGAGGGATATTAAAGGGTCCAGAGGGCAATTCTTTCACACATAGGGTGGTGAGTATCTGGAACAAGCTGCTAGAGGCAGGTACAATTTTGTCTTTTAAAAAGTATTTGAACAGTTACATGAGTAAGGTGGCTATCGAGGGATATGGGCCAAGTGTGGGAAATTGGGACTAGCTTGGTCATTTTAAAAAAGGGTGACATGGACAATTTGAGCTGAAGGGCCTGTTTTCATGCTGTAAACCTCTGACTCTAGACAGTTACATGGGTTAGATTGGTATAGAGTGATATGGACCAAACCCAGGCAATTGGGACTACCTTAATGGTAACAACTTGGTGGCATGGACAAGTGGGCGGAAGGGCCTCTTTTGATGCTGTAAATCTCCATGACTCTAGAAATCCAGAATTGGTTGAGTGGCAGGAAGCAAAGGGTGACGGTTGAGGGGAGTTTTTCTGAC
This sequence comes from Carcharhinus amblyrhynchos, assembly GCF_965287045.1. NCBI lineage: Eukaryota > Metazoa > Chordata > Chondrichthyes > Carcharhiniformes > Carcharhinidae > Carcharhinus > Carcharhinus amblyrhynchos. Next base: position 29,948,821 of record NC_137335.1, on the reverse strand, counting down.
TGGAAGATCCTGTGAGGTCCCACAGGGATCAGTTTTGGGGCCCTTGCTGTTTGTGGCTTATATAAACGATTTAGACTTGAACGTAGGAGGATTGATTAGTAAGATCACAGGTGATACAAAAGTTGGTAGGATGGTAAATAGTGATGAGGATAGACTGAGATTACAGAGGGAAATTGACGAGCTGAGCTGATAAATGGAATTCAATCCAAATAAGTATGAGCTGATGCACTTGGGCAAGACAAACAAGCCAAGGGAATACATGATGAATGACAGGACCGTGGGATGGATCAGAGGGACTTTGGTGTGCATGTACACAAAGGTGGTAGGACGAGTGGATAAAGTGTTAAGAAGGCATATGGTATACTTGTCTTTATTAACCAAGGCATAGAATTTAAAAATAGGGAGTTATTCTGGAATTATGTAAAACATTGGTTAGGCCACAGCTAGAGAATTCTGTATTCTGGAATCCGCATTCTAGGAGGGACATGGTAGCATTAGAAAGGGTGTAGAGGAGATTTATCTGGATGTTGCCTGAGCTGGAGAGTTTTAATTATGAATAGTGATTGGATAGTTTGGGGTTGTTTTCCTAGCAGCAGAGGGGACGTAATTGAGATGTATAAAATTGAGGCGAATAGATAAGACAAGAAGAAACCTTTCTTTTTGGTGGAGGGATCAATGACCAGGGAGCACAGATTTAAGGTTGGGGGCTGGAAGTTTAGAGCGGATTTGAAGAAAAACTTCTTCATCCAGAGAGTGGCAGGAGCTGGAACTCATTGTCTGAAAGGGTCGTGGAGGCAGAGACACTCATAACATTTAAGAAATATTTAGATGTGCATTTGCGATGTGATGCATGCAAGGTTATGTATCAAATCCTGGAAATTGGGATTAGAATGGTTGGGTGCTTTGTCTTGGGTGAAGACGCAACAGGCTGAAAGGCCTTTTTCTGTGCTATATACCTCCATGACTCTACTGTACCAGTCTTTGAGAATTTGTTGTTTTTTGTATGAAATGAAGAATTCATCAATAAAAATGTAATTAACGAAGAAAAATGAGTTTTGTTTTTGCTGGTGACCTAAATCAGCATTTTATAAGCAACAGGAGGTTAAGTTTATAAAAACTAGTCCTTGCATCATTTTGGGGAGAAATTGAGAAATACTAGTGATTGGAAGGACATCCCTCAGTTGACTGGTAGAAATCATGTCTTTAAAATTTTATTCTTGGAGTTGAGAATACCATATTGTAAACCTGAAAATGCCTGTCCCTATTTTTCCCCTTTTTAAGGTACTCTTCAGTAAGACAGCTGAGAATAAAATCAGACAGCTGGCTCAGGACAAAAACCAACTGGGAGAGAAAAGCAATGCAGCTAAAATGCTTGAAAATACAATTGATCTAATCAACCAGGTGGGTAAAGTGTGTGCGCACTGCTTAACAAATTCATCAGTACACCTTTCTAATACCTCTTGATGGACAGCATAATAATAATCTGCTCCTTATTAGTACTTGAGCAAAAGAGAAACCTGGACTGACTCTCAGCAGAAGTTACTGATATTCATATGATACTCCCCATTAGGCTATTAAAGAGTTCAATGAGTGTCAGCTGTTGATGAAATCTAGTTTGGTATAGCTAGAGATTTTCATTAATTCCTATGGAAAGTGACTAATGCTAATAATATAAGTATAAAGGGATATTCTCGACCATGCTTTCCTTTGGGAAAATCTACAGGATTAAGCAGGCAGATCCATTACACACTGCGTTTATTTTGAACTTTAATTCTGAATTTACAGACTGTGGGGGATGCTCTGTCAGACTTGCTGACAATAGAGGCCATCTTGTCCATTAAGGGCTTCACTATCCAGCAGTGGGATTTCATTTACACTGACCTTCCCAACCGGCAGCTGAAAGTGAAGGTGAGCCAATTTTTTTTTACACAGTCACGTACAAGATTAGAAGCTTTGAAGCAACCATTCAAAAGGTGGGAAGCGGTGGTAGAGGGTTGAATCTACATACCTCGTTGTGTCCATCACGACTGTGGTAGCTACTGTCAGCTATAAATTTGAATGTTGTGGGTTCAAGATTCATTTCACAAACTGGAGTGCAAAATCTAGGTTCTCACCAATCAGTGCAACATTGAAGGAATACTGCACTTTTTGTAGATGAGAGGTTAAATCTCTGCCACCTCAGATGGACAACAAGATCAGAAGAGGTTGCATAATGTCCATTTGAACAGACTATTTAGTCATTATCTCATTACTTTTCATACAGCTTTGCACAAATTGACTGCAGCATTTTGCTACATTAAGACTGCATTTACTTGAAAGTTCTTAGTTCGTTTTAAGACATAAAGAGGTTGTGAAAGAGGCTATATGTTTGATCTGTATCCTCCCAAGAATTTATTCTCGACCGCCTCTTATTTCTTATGTTAAAAACATAGCAACTATGAGTAGGAATAGGCCATTTGACCCTTCAAGTCTGCTCCATCATTTAGTATGGTCATGGCTGATCCTCTACCTCAATGCCTTATTCCTATTTTCTCCCCAAAGTCATTAAAATCTGAAAAACTTACCTGTCTCTTTCTTGAATACATTTGTGCCTTAATCTCTGCAGCCTTCTGTGGTAGAGAATTCCACACGTTCTCTACACTGAGTGAAGACGTTTTTCCTCCTCAGTCCTAAATAGTCTGCGCAGTAGCCTGAAACTGTATCCTGGTCCTAGATTCCCCAACCAGGGACAACATCCTCCCTACATCTAGTCTGTCAGCTCTGTTAGAATTATATATGTTCAATCAGATTCCCTTTCATCCTTCTGAACTCTAGTGACCACAGGTCTAGTCGAACCTTATTCTCCTCATAGGACAGTCTCACCAATCCTGGTATCAGCCTAGTGAACCTTCGCTGCACCCCCTCTATGGCAAGTATATCCTGTATATTGTACATTGCAAACTGCATACAATACTCTGGGTGTGGTCTCACCAAGGCCCTGTATAACTGCAGTACGACATTGCTAATTCTGGATTCATTCTGTTGCAGTGAAAGCCAACATATCACTTGACTCCGTAATTGCTTGCTGCACCTGTCTCTACATTTTCATTTACTTATGTACAAGGACATCTGGATCCCTTTTGTATATCTGCACTTCCCAATATATCACCTTTAAACAATACTCTTCTGTTTTTCACACTGAAGTATATAACTTCACATTTAGCCACTTGATATTGCATCTGCCATGAGTTTGCCCACTCACTCAACTTGTCTAAATCCCCTTTAAGCCTCCTTGCTTTCTGCTCAAAACTTTTAATTTTGCCCAGTTCTGTGTTGTCAGCAAAGTTTGAAATGTTGTACCTGGTTCCCTCACCACGTTATTTGTATATGTTGTGAACAGCTGGAGCCCAAGCACTGATCCCTGCGGTACCCCATTAATTGCTGCTTGCCACTCGGAAAAAGACCCATTTATTCCCCCTCCGTGTTTCCTGTCTGCCAAACAATTCTTGATCCATGCCAATACACTGCTCTTTACCCCATTTGCTTTTATTTTGTCCACTAATCTCTGAAGAACCTTATCAAATCTTCTGAAAGTCCAGTACGCCACATGAACTGGTCCTCCCTTATCTGTTGTACTAATTACATCCTCAGAAAACTCCCGTAAATTTGTTAAACGTGATTTGCCTTTTATAAAACCAGACTGGCTTTGTCCAATTCCATTAGTTCTTTCCAAATGCTGTGATTTTATGTTTTATAATGGACTCTAGCATCTTCCCCACTACAGATGTCAGGTTAAATGGCCTGTAATTCTCCCTTTTCCTCTCCCTTTTTTAAATAGTAGGGTTACATTCATCACCATCCAATCTGTAGAAACTGTTCCAGATTCTATAGAATTTTGGAGGATGACCACCAATGTATCCAGTGTTTCCAGTGCCATTTCCTTTAATATTCTGGGATGTTGATTATCAGGCCCTGGTGATTTGTCAACCCTAAATGCCATTAATTTCCCCAGCACCATTTTCTTATTAATACTGATTTCCTTCAATTCTGCCCTCTCACTAGTTCCCTTAGTTCTCTAACGTTTCCGGGAGGTTATTTATGCCAATTTTGTGAAAACAGCCAAACTATTTATTCAATTCTGTCATTTCTTGCCAAGTTCCCTGCAATTTTACTCTCATGCTCTTATTTCCCCCGCATGATCAATTTTTTTTTGTTCTCTTTTGCTAAATTCAAAAACATTCCCAACCCTCAGGCTTGCTACTTTTTCTGACATTTTATATGCCTCCTCTTTTAATTTAGTATTATCTTTGGTAGACCAAAATTGAGCCATCTTTCCTTGTTTATTTTTGTGCCAGACAGGATTGAATAATTGTTGCAGTTCATGCACATGTTCTTCAAATATGCCTATTCTCTCATCAGTCCCTTTAGTAAGGTTCTCAACTCTATCCTTGCCTATTTGTGCCTCATAGTTGATGTTGCCCCTTGACGACAATATCAAAACTAGGGGCCAATTTCCACATGTATGCTGCTGACACTCAGTTCTGACATGCTGTATTAGATGAACAGAAATTCTATCCCAAGCATTGGAAAGATTGAAGATGTTGCCTTTGATATTTGTCACAAGTTGTATTCCTAGCCAACAACTTCATCCTTATGATGCTGAACCAGGTTCACAAACTTGGTGTCATATTTGATTCTGAGATGAGCGGCACTGTTAGTTCTGCTGCAGTATTCAAATCTGGCCTTGGGTGACCGTCTGTTTTAAGTTTGCGTGTTCTTCCCATGTCTGTGTGAGTTTCCTTCAGGTACTCCGGTTTCCTGCCACAGTCCAAAAATGTGCAGGTTAGGTGCATTGGCCACACTAAATTGCCCCTGTTCCCAGGATGTTTAGGTTAGGAGGATTATCAGGGTAAATACATGGAGTTTTGGGAATACGGCGGGGTAAGATGCTCTGTCGAAGAGTTGGTACAGACTCAACAGACTGGTCTTTTTCTGCACTGTAGGGATTCTGAGTCTCCCACCATACCACTAATATCAAATATATCAATTTCTGTATTATTGCACAACTGTGTCCCTGCCTCAGTTCATTTGCTGTTGAAATAGTTATCCTCTCTTAGTTACCTATGGACATGACTATTCTATTTGCTGACCTTCTGTGATCCACTGTCCGAATGTTGGACCCTTGGAGGACGAGAGGGGGGATTTAGCACTGGGTAACGAGGAAATGGCTGAGGCTTTAAATCAGTTTTTTGTGTCGGTCTTCATGGAGGAGGATACAAATAGCTTGCCGAGTATTAAAGATAGGAGGATGGTAGGAGATGAGGTCCTTAATACCATTGCTGTCACTAGAGAGGTAGTGCTTGGTAGACTAACAGGACTGAAGGTAGACAAGTCCCTGGGACCGGATGGAATGTATTCCAGGGTTCTGAAAGAAATGGCAGAGGTGATAGCAGATGCCTTAGTAATTATTTATCAAAATTCGCTGGACTCTGGGGAAGTGCCAGAATATTGGAAAACGGCTAATGTTACGCTGCTGTTTAAAAAAGGTAGCAGACGAAAGGCAGGGAATTATAGGCCAGTTAGCTTAACGTCCGTAGTTGGAAAAATGCTAGAATCCATCATCAAAGAAGAAATAGCAAGACACCTAGAAAAGAATGGTTTGATCAAGCAGATGCAGCATGGATTCGTGAAGGGGAAGTTGTGTTCAATGAATTTTATTGGATTTCTGAGCATGTGACTAGTATGGTAGACAGAGGAGAACCGGTGGATGTGCTGTTCTTAGATTTCCAGAAGGCGTTTGATAAGGTGGCTCACAAAAGGTTGCTGCAAAAGGTTAGGTTGCATGGAGTTGGGGGTAAGGTGTTAGCGCGGATAAAGGATTGGTTGGCTAACAGGAAGCAGAGAGTTGGAATCAATGGGTGCTTTTCTGGTTGGCAGTTGGTGACTAGTGGAGTGCCGCAGGGATCGGTGCTGGGGCCTCAACTGTTTACCATTTACATAGACAATCTGTAGGAGGGGGCTGAGTGTAGGGGAACAAAATTTGCTGATGACATGAAGATGAGTGGAAAAGCGAATTGCGTGGAAGGCGCGAAAAGTCTACAGAGAGATCTGAATAGGCTGAGTGAATGAGCGAGGACCTGACAGATGGAGTATAACGTTAGCAAATGTGAGGTTATCCATTTTGATAGAAATAATAGTAGGAGGGATTATTATTTAAAGGGTGAAAAGCTGCAGCATATTACAGTGCAGAGGGACCTGGGGGTCCTTGTGCACGAGTCACAAAAACTCAGTCTGCGGGTGCAGCAGGTGATCAAGAAGGCAAATGGAATGTTGGCCTTTATAGCGAGGGGGATAGAATATAAAAGCAGGGAGGTCTTGCTGCAACTGTACAGGGTACTGGTGAGGCTGCAACTGGAGTACTGAGTGCAGTTTTGGTCCCTGCATTTGCGAAAGGATATATTGGCCTTGGAGGGAGTACAGAGAAGGTTCACCAGGCTGATACCAGAAATGAGGGGGTTAGCTTATGAAGAGAGATTGAATAGACTGGGTCTGTACTCGTTAGAGTTTAGAAGGCTGAGGGAGGATCTTATAGAGACTTACAAGGTAATGAAGGGGCTAGATAGGGTAGAGGTAGAGAGATTCTTCCCGCTTAGAAAGGATAGCAGAACTAGAGGGCACAGCCTCAAAATAAGTTGGGGGGGAGGACAGTTTAGAACAGAGTTGAGGAGGAACTTCTTCACTCAAAGGGTGGTGAATCTCTGGAATTCTCTGCCCATTGAAGTGGTGGAGGCTACCTCGCTGAATATATTTAAGTCACAGGTAGATAGATCTCTGATAGACAAGTGAATTGAGTTATGGGGAGAAAGCGGGAAAGTGGAACTGATCCACTTCAGATCAGCCATGATCTTATTGAATGGTGGGGCAGGCTCGAAGGGCTAGATGGCATACTCCTGCTTCTATTTCTTATGTTCAAATCTTGAGGCTATGCAAACTTCTGCAGCGCAAATGTATCTTAATTCATACCAAGCCCTGTTTACCATTTATCACCCCTGTGCTCACTGATCTACATTGGATCCTCATTAAGCAATAGGTTGATTATGAAATAATTCTCCTTGTTTTCACATCCCATCGAAGCCTTAACCCTTTCTATCTCTGTGATCTTCTAAAGCACTTGGGTCTGGTCTCTTCAGCATTCTTCAGTTTTAATTACTCCACCATTGATGGTTTTGGCTTCAGCTCTCAATGTGTGAGAAGTAGGAGGTACCCAACCCGAGGCCAGTCAGTTTGTATGGATTACACCCGAGCAACTGACTCAATCCTTGGGGGGGAACTCGATCGGCTTAGTTGTCACCGTTAGGTTTCAACCGTCGAGCCCATCCAAAGAGACACCTCTGGGGACACCGATCCCACTTCCCTTTCCCCCCCTGCTCTTGAAATCAAAGACACGGCGGAGTCATTCTACGTCAGTTTATTCAATCTTGCAAGAAAGGGTGCAGTCCCGCAGGTACACACACACACACAATACATGATTCTGCCTTATATGCCCATGCAGTTTATCATACATCTCCCTTCCCTTGCTAATTGGCTCCTGTGCCGCGCTTCCTTATCGTGAACTACTCAGCTAGTTCTGTCCTTGGTTTCCACGCTCCCTTATCGTGAACTGCTCAGCTAGCTTCACCCTCCTACATCTCTCTTCCCTTGTTCTATCTTTGGCGCCTATTCCTCCTTTTTACGGTTCGCAGTAACCGTTTCTTTATCATACCCAACCCATGACTACTTTGACTGCGAGCAACTGATTTCATACTTGTTTTTAAGCACCTGCCCCTGCAAAGCGTTTATACAGCATATTTCACTTCTCGATTTCCCGCTCTGTCAGCCCGCTTTCTCAAAAAATTGCATCAGCTTCCCCTTACATCAAGGGCTGAAGCTCTGGAATTCTACCCCTCGACAAAGAAAAATAAAATTACACCACAGGAACAGGACCTTTGGCCTTCCAAGTCTGCACCAACTATGCTGCCCCACTGAACTAAAACCCCCTACCCTTTCAGGGGTCATATCCCTCTATTCCCATCCTATTCATGTATTTGTCCAGACACCCTTTAAAACTCACTCTCGTATCTGATTCTACTACCTCCCCTGGCAGCGAGTTCCAGGCACTCAGCACTCAGCATGTAAAAAAACTTGCCACGTGCATCTCCTTTAAACTTTGCCCCTCGCAGTTTAAATCTATGCCCCCTGGTAATTGATTCTTCCATCCTGGGAAAAAGCTACTGACTATCCACTCAGTCCGTGCCCTTCATAATCTTGTAGACTTTTGTCAGGTCGCCCCTCAACCTCCATTGTTCCAGTGAGAACAAACCAAGTTTCTCCAACCTCTCCTCGTAACTAATACCCTCCATACCAGGCAACATCCTGATAAATCTTTTCTGTACTCTCTCCAAAGCCTCCATATCTTTCTCGTAGTGTGGCGAATTGAACGCTATGTTCCAAGTGTGGACTAACTAAAGTTCTATAAAGCTGCAACATGACTTGCCAATTTTTAAACTCATTGCTCTGGCCAATGAAGGCAAGCATGCCATATGCCTTCTTGACTACCTTCTTCACCTGCATTACCAGTTTCAATGACCTGTGTACCTGTTCTCCCATTTATTGTACATTTCCTATCTGTATTAGACCTTCCAAAATGCATTACCTCACATTTGTCGGATTAAACTTCATCTGCTGTCTCTCCGCCCAAGCCTCCAACTGATCTATATCCTGCTGTATCCTCTGATGGTCCTCATTGTTATCTGCAAATCCGCCAACCTTTGTGTCATCTGCAACTTACTAATCAAACCAGTTACATTTTCGTCCAAATCACGTGTATGTATGTATATATAAACAGCAAGTTCCCAGCACTGATCGCTGAGGAATGTCACTTGTCACAGCCCTCCATTCAGAAACATATCTGTTACCCTCTATCTTCTATGACTGAGCCAGTTCTGTATCCACTTTGCCAACTCACCTTGATCCTATGCAACTTCACCTTCTGCACTAGTCTGCCATGAGGAACCTTGTCAAAGGCCTTATTGAAGTCCATGTAGACAACATGCACTGCCCTTCCTTCATCAATCATCAAGTTAGTGAGACAGGATTCCCCTTCACAAAGCCATGTTACCACTCACTAATACGTTCACTTATTTCCAAGTGGGAGTAAATCCTGTCTTGAAGAATCCTCCAATAATTTCCCTACCACTGATGTAAGGCTCACCGGCCTGTAATTACCTGGATTATTCTTGTTACCTTCATTACCCTTGTTACCTTCCTGTTTCTTATGTTCTTAAACAAAGGAACAACATTGGATATTCTCCAATCCTCCGGGGTCTTCCCTATAGCTAGTGAGGATACGAAGATTTCTCTCAAAGCCCCAGCAGTTTCCTCCCTTGCTCCTCTCAGTACTTTGGGGTATGTCTCATCAGATCCTGGAGAACTTGTCTACCTTAATATTTCTCAGAACCCCAATACCACATCACTTTTGATCTCAATATGACTCAAACAATCTACACACCCTCTCCCAGATTTGGGCACTATCTTCCCAGCTTGCTATGTTGGAAAGTGCTTGCAGACACTTCTGAGCAACCAAAGAGACTATGTATGAATATCATTTCCTTTTAGCTGTAACTTAGGTTGTGATTTCAGTGGAATTAGACTTTTATTTGGAGAAAGAATGGATGCCATAGATCATGAATTTACTGAATCCAATGCTCATTACATAATTAATATTATCTGAATGACCCAAAGCATTGTACAATCAATGATTTACTTTTAAAAAAACTGCGGTCATCATTGATATGTAAGTAAAGTACAATGCATGGTAAGGCCCCCACAAATGACAATGAACAAAATTACTAATTAATCTGTTTGTTTTGTTAAGAAGAAATATTGGCCAAAACTTTACAAGAGCTTCCTGCTTCTCTTCAAATAGAACATGGGATCATTTTTTTAAACCACCTTTACATATAATGTTATGTCTCATTTAAAACAAAAATGCTTTTGACAATTTAGCGTCTTGGGTCATCCAGCATTGTGCTCAATTCCTACAATGTGACTCGAACCCATGACTTTGAATCAATGTTACTACTGAACCTCACTGATCAACTTACCCAACAACATATATATTAACATATTAGTTTAACTAGGCTCTGAAAATGTCATCTTAGAACTCCTAGATTCGTCATAATTTTATGACAAGATTGAGAGTTATTGAGGGTAAATTGTAATTGATTTTAAAATGTCTGAGCTTTGTATCATACCTTTGTCAAAACGTAGAAGTTATTTTCTCTAACTTTAACGAAGCGTTTTTTTACTTGAACTTAAGATGTGTGCTTAAAAGAATTGAGCCCTATTTCACAAAAATGTATGTGGTCCAAACATTCCTTTTTGTTAATGTTTGTACTAGGTGGCTGATAGACAAGCCATTGTCACGGTGGATGCTGAAAGGCGAACAGTGTCCCCTGCAGGGCTGCAGCAAAACATTGATGCTCTGGTGAAGAAATATAATCTGTCTCGAGCATTTGTGCGTCCATCGGGCACAGAAGATGTGGTCAGAGTGTATGCTGAAGCTGACACACAGGTGAGTAAGACGCTGAAAATCAATTGCTTCAGTTTAAATATCTGTAACCCTAGTTATGGATGACGGTAAGAGAAATGTCATTCTGCCGTTGCTTTAGTTAGAGCCACCTAGGTCACCCAGGTGTGTCTGACCACTACTCAACTCCATTGGAAGGTGTAGTACAATTTCAGACTTTATCAGATAGTTCTCATGTTTCCTGTCAGGAGTCATACTCACAGGTAAGCCTTCATTGCCTGCAAACCAAGTTGTGATTTTCTATACAACATTAGGTTATATAGCATCACTTGGTTGTGGAGAGCAGGTTGGTTCTGACTGACTTACTGAAATTCACATGGCTCGCTCGAGTTCGCACTTGTCCACTTAATCCTGGGTAGAAGGATGAAACAGGCTATTCAAATGAGATAATAAACTACCAATCAAGTTTGTTGAATGTGAAACTGTAGCAGAAAATCAACACAGATTTGACCTGATTCGAAATCCGTTGTTATACCTGCTCAATATACAAGAAGATGCAACATTTTGAAAACTCCCTCTTTTCTGCTAACTCAGGTCCACCATCTGTTATACAAACTTATGCATGAAAACAGAACGTAGAACATAGAAAAACTGCAGCACAAACAGGCCCTTCAGCCCACAAGTTGCGCTGATCATATCCCTACCTACTAGGCCTACCTATAACCCTGAATCCTATTAAATCCCATGTACTCATCCAGAAGTCTCTTAAAAGACCCTAATGAATTCGCCTCCACCGCCACCGAAGGCAGCTGATTCCGCTCACCCACCACCTTCTGAGTGAAATTTAGAGTGAAACTGAATGAAATTTAGTTCAATCTCTGGAGCCTTCAGATATTCACTCCATTTGGATAGTAAAACCAAAAGAATGTAACTGGTAGGGAATATAACTCTAACTCTCGCCAGTGAAGATTAAATCGGGATTTAAACTTATCCCAAGTTTAAATTGGGATTTGATCTATACATCAAATAGATATATTTCAACTTTGAGTATAGCTGTCAATATTTTTGTTATGTTAAGATTTTCCAGAGAAAAATGCAAAATATAAAGATCAGTTTGTAATAATGTCTTGTGATGCAGAGATGAGAGAGAACAATATAAAGCCAATGATCACAGAGAAGAATCAACTTTGTGTACAATGTCCCCTCCAAATCAACACAAGTTAATTTTAGTAAACAGAAATAGAATGGGAGGCAGGAGAAACAGTAAGAATTTTTGATGTAAAAAGAAAGCAACAGGCTTATCTACTATGGTGAGTTGTAATGTCTCGGCATGTGCTAAGAATGGTAGCCAAATCTTGTAAGATTTTGTGGTAGGGCCATGTTGTGTGCACCTTATTTGTTCCAATTTAATGTAGTGGGAGTGGGGTGGAGGAGCGCCCAACTTCCATCTAAGTAAAATTAAACATCTTGTCAGAAGAGTCACACGGCTATGAAATCAGTTCTTTATTTGGCCAATGGAAGGGTTGTTGGAAATGCACCAAAAAGTACTGTGGAACTGTGTCAGTGGATGTTTGTAATATTTCAGAAATAATTTTAAAGATGTCAGTCCAGTAACTATAAGGATGGGCAAGACCAACAAGTAAGTATCACGGTGGTAGAGGCCTGATGACACCTGTCACAGGTGGGATCAGTATCTTGATAAATCTTATATGCTTTAGTCAGCTGAGTATGTTGCATTAAGTTACACATTGTTGAATGAGGAATGAATGCAATATAATTCTGTATCCCAGTCTCATCTGTGAATTCCTCACTTAAGACTTGCTCCCATAAGGTCTTTACAGTTGGTAACAGGACTATAAAGAGCGAATTTTATCATGCAAAATAAATATAACTCCTTTCATAGTTGGGGCTGGAGTCAAAAATGCATCAATAGATGAGTGTAAGGGAAGTGCAGGGAACTGAGGGTCATATAGAACCATAGAAAATTTACAGCTCAGAAACAGGCCTTTTTTGTCTGTGCTGAACCATTTTTTGCCTAGTCCCACTGACCTGCATTTGGACCATGTCCCTCCACACCCCTCTCATCCATGAACCTGTCCAAGTTTTTCTTAAATGTTAAAAGTGACCCCGCATTTACCACTTTATCTGGCAGCTCATTCCACACTCCCACCACTCTCTGCGTGAAGAAGCCCCCCTTAATATTCCCTTTAAACTTTTCTCCTTTCACCCTTAACCTATGTGCTCTAGTTTTTTTTCTCCCCTAGCTTCAGTGGAAAAAGCCTGCTTGCATTCACTCTATCTATACCCATCAAAATCTTATACACCTCTATCAAATCTCCCCTTATTCTTCTATGCTCCAGGGAATAAAATCCTAACCTATTCAATCTCTGTTTGTAACTCAGCTTCTCAAGTCCCAGCAACATCCTCATGAACCTTCTCTGCACTCTTTCAACCTTATTTACATCCTTCCTGTAACTAGGTGACCAAAACTTGTACACAGTACTCTAAATTTGGTCTCACCAATGCCTTATATAACCTTACCATAACACTCCAACTTTTATACTCGATACTCCGATTTATTAAGGCCAGTGTACCAAAAGCACTCTTTACGACCCTCATACACCTATGACGTCACATTTAGGGAATTCTGTACCTGTATTCCCAGATCCCTCTGTTCATCTGCACTCTTCAGAGTCCTACCATTTAGCCTGTACGTTCTACTTTGGTTTGAACAAAGATCAGCCCGGGAAACAGGCCCTTCGGCCCAACGAGACCGCGCCGCCACCCCAACACCACCAGTCCACCTCTCTACCCACGACCCCTGTCTAATGTTTTATGGCCATACAGATTGTCCTTCCAAAGTGCAATACCTCACACTTGCCTGCGTTAAATTCCATTTGCCATTTTTCAGCCCATTTTTCTACTTGGTCCAAATCCCTCTGCAAGCTTTGAAAACCTTCCTCACTGTTCACTACACCTCCAATCTTTGTATCATCAGCAAATTTGCTGATCCAGTTTGCCACATTATCATCCAGATCATTGATATAGATGACAGACAACAATGGACCCAACACCAATCCCTGCGGCACACCACTAGTCACAGGCCTCCACTCAGAAGCATATAAGGGGAAGCGATGGCCTAGTGGCATTATTGCTAGACTATTAAACCAGAAAGTCAGCTAATGTTCTGGGGAACCGAGTTCGAATCCCACCGCTGTAGAGGTGGATATTATTTCAATAAAATATACCTAGAATTAAGAACCTAGTGATGACCATGAAACCATTGTCAGTTGTCAGGAAAAGCCCATCTGGTTCACTATAGAACATAGAACATAGAACATTACAGCGCAGAACAGGCCCTTCGGCCCACGATGTTGCGCCGACCAGTTACAAAAACAATGACCCACTAGCCTATACCAATCCCTTTTCGTCCATAAACCTATCCAGAGATCTCTTAAACGCCCCCAAACTAGACGCATTTACAACTGCAGCAAGCAGGGCATTCCAATCCCTCACCACCCGCTGGGTAAAGAACCTACCCCTGACATCCGTCCTGTAGCTACCCCCCCTTAATTTAAAGCCGTGCCCCCTCGTGCTAGCTTTCTCCATCCGAGGAAAAAGGCTATCACTATCCACCCTATCTAAACCTCTAATCATCTTATATGTTTCAATAAGATCCCCTCTTAGCCGCCTTCTTTCCAACGAAAACAACCCTAAATCCCTCAGTCTCTCCTCATAGGACCTCCCCACCATACCAGGCAACATCCTAGTAAACCTCCTCTGCACCCTCTCCAACGCCTCCACATCCTTCTTGTAATGCGGGGACCAGAACTGCACACAGTACTCCAAGTGCGGCCGCACTAGAGTAGTGTACAGTTGCAACATTACACTGCGACTCCTAAATTCAATCCCCCTACCAATAAACGCCAAGACACCGTACGCCTTCTTAACAACCTTATCTACTTGATTCCCAACTTTCAGGGATCTATGTACACACACACCTAGATCCCTCTGTTCATCCACACTATTCAAAGTCCTCCCGTTAGCCCTATACTCGACACATCTGTTGCTCCTACCAAAGTGAATTACCTCACACTTCTCCGCATTAAATTCCATCCGCCACCTCTAGGCCCAGCTCTGCAACCTATCTAAGTCTCCCTGCAGACTATGACACCCTTCCTCACAATCTACCACACCTCCAACTTTGGTGTCATCAGCAAATTTACTAATCCACCCAACTATACCCTCATCCAGATCATTAATAAAAATCACAAACAACAGTGGCCCCAAAACAGATCCCTGAGGCACACCACTCGTAACTGTACTCCATGATGAATATATGTCCTTTAGAGAAGGAAATCTGCTGTCCTTACCTGGTCTGATCTACATGTAATCCTAGAGCTACAGCAATATGATTGACCCTCAATTGCCCTCTAAAAAGGCCTACCAAGCCACTCAGTTGTATCAGTGTTTCAAGAAGGCAGCTCACCACTACCTTCTCAAGGACAACTAGGGGTAGGCAATGAATGCTGGCCAACCAGCGATGTACCTGTTCCACAAATTTAAAAATGCAAAGTATCTGAAAAAGTTGGTGGGGTGGTTTGGGGCGGCAATCTTTTCATAATCGATTGAAATGATGCAAAGATGTCATCAACATATCGATCTTTGTGTTTTAATGCCACAGATTGAAAGCTCCATCCAAGATAGAGGGAAGAAAGGAATGGTTTGCTAAAAGTGGGGACAGCATGAAAAAAAATGTTTGCGAGCCAAATTAAAATAAAGTTTAAAGTTTATTTATTAGTCACAAGTAGACCTACATTCACACTGTAATGAAATTACTCTGAAAATCCCGTGGTGTCTGAATTGTATTCCAATTCTATGGGTCAACTTAACAATGATATTCTTGAGCTAGTCCAGTGCCTCTGTAAACATCTTCATGCTTAGGCAGCTCCCTTACCTGAGCGATTTGTTTCTCTGCCAGCACGAGTAGCATCAGGGCAGGCAGAGGTGTTGGGGTCTGTTACCACAGCATCCTTCTGAAATCAGCTTCTGGGTATTTCTCAAAGTTTTATGAACAAAATCATATGCGTTTGCACTTATAGACACAAGATATTAGTTGACAGACAGGAAAAATAATGAAAATATGCTTAAATTAAACCTCATGGAGCAAAGGGAAATGCATATTACCTTGTCATTATGCCCCATTCCTCCGTTCTGTCAACTATTTTTTAACACCCGAGTGAGCTGAGGAAATATCCGTATGTACTGAACAATTCATTTGATTTTGGAGCAGTGTTTTCATATGATCTGCATGAGGGCTACATTGCAAGTTGTGTGGATTCTTCATAATCCAGAGTGTGGTGTTTGCATTTTATTTGTGGATCTGCAGAAATAACTTAGTCACAGAGGTTTACAGTGTAGAAAGCGACACTTCAGCCCAACTTGTCCATGCTACCAGTGTTTACTATTAAGCTAGCCCCAACTGCCTGCATTTAGCCCATATCCCCTATACCAATTTTACCCATGTAACTGTTTAAACGCTTTTTAAAAGACAAAATTGTACCTGCCTTTACTACTACCTCTGGCAGCTCATTCCAGACACTCACCACCACCCCCTGTGTGAAGAAATTGTTTCTGTGAATCCATTTGTATTTCTCCCTTCTCATCTTAAACTTATGCTGTCTAGTTTGCCCCTCATTATTTTACAGACCTCTAAGATCACCCCTAAGCCTCCTACACTCCAGGGAAAAAAAAGCCCCAGTCTATCTAGCCTCTCCTTATAATGTAAACCATCAAGTTCCAGTAGCATCTTAGTAAATCTTTTCTGCACTCTTTCTGGTTTAATATCCTTTCCTTAATAGCACACAACTGTACACAGTATTCCAAGCGTGGCCTCACCCATGTCTTGTACAACTTTGTAAAAAGTCTGACAACACCAGGTTTAAGTCCAACCGATTTACTTGATAGTAAACTCACTAGCTTTCGAGGTTTCCCCCTTCTTCAGGTGAATCACTGTGTTTTTACTATGTTTATCCCAGTCCAATGCCGGCATATCCACATCATTGTACAACTTTAACAAGATGTTCAACACCTGTGTTCAATGTTCTGACCAGTGAAACCAAGCATGCCGAATGCTGCCTTCACCATCCTGTCCACCTGTGATTCCCCTTTAAGGAAATATAAACCTGTACCCCTAGATCTCGTTGTTTATAACTGTCCCCAGTGTTCTACTATTAGCTGAATAAGTCCTGCCCTAGTTTATCTGCCAAAATGCATCACCTCACAGTTATCTAAATTAAACTCCATCTACCATTCAGCAGCCCACTGGCCCAATTGATCAAGATCACATTACAATCCCAGATAACCTTCTTTATTGCCCACTATGCTACCAATTTTGGTGTCATCTGCAAACTTACTGCCTCCTAAATTCATTAATATAATCATTAACATAAATGACAAATAACAGTGGACCCAACACCGATCCCTGAGGCATACCACTTGTCACAGGACTCCAGTTGAAAAACAACCCTCTACAACCACACAGTCTTTTTTCATTAAGCCAATTTTATATCCAATTGGCTACCACACCCTGGATCCCATGAGATTTAACCTTATGCAACAACCTACCATGCGGTACCCTGTCAAAGGCCTAGCTAAAGTCCTTGTAGACAAAGTTGACGACACTGCCCTCAGCCACCTTCTTGGTTACCCCTTCAAAAAAGAACTCAAATCAAATTCGTGAGACATAGTCTCCCACTCAAAGCCATGCTGACTGTCCCTAATCAATCCTTGCCACTCTAAATGCCTGTAGATTCTGTCTCTTAGAATACCTCCTAACAACTTGCCCACTACACATATGAGGCTCACAGGCCTGTAGTCCCAAGCCTTTTCATGCAGCCCTTCTTAAACAAAGGTTCAATATTTGCCACCCTCCAATCTTCAGGCACCTCACCTGTGGCTGTCGATTCCAATATCTCTGGTAGGGGATCTGCAATTTCCTCTCCAGCTCCCCACAACATCCTTGAATACACTTCATCAGATCCTGGGGATTTATCTACCTTGGTGCACTTTAAAACTTGCAGCACAACTTACCTTTGTAATATGTACATCACTGTTTATTTCCCCAAGTTCCCTGACATCCATGCTTTTCTCAACAGTAAATACAATAAGAAATATTTATTTAGGGCCTCATGGCTTTGCACATAGATGACCTTGTTGATCCTTAAGAGGTCCTATTCTTTCCCTAGTTACTCTTTTGCCCTTTATGTATTTGTTGAAGCTCTGGATCCTCCTTTAGCTTATCTGCCAAAGCAATCTCGTGTACCTTTCTGCCCTCCTGATTTCTCCCTTAACTCTATCTGACAGCTTCTATACTCTTCAAGGGATCCACTTAATCCCAGCTGCCTATGCATGTCATATGCCTCCTCCTTGTTCTCCGTGACCAGAGCCTCAATATCCCAAATCATCCAGAGTTCCCAACTTCTACCAGACTTGCAGAAATGTACTTACCTTGAACCATAATTAACACAGTTTTGAAAGCCTACCACTTACCAGACATCCCTTTACCTGCCAACGGACTCCCCAGTCAACTTATGAAAGCTCCTGTCTAATACGTCAAAATTGGCCTTTCCCCAATTTAGAATTTTTACATTTGGGCCAGAACCGTCATTCTCTATAGCTATCTTAAAGCTAATGGAACTATGGTCACTGGTACCAAAATGATTCCTCACTAACACTTCTGTCACCTGCCTTTCCTTATTTCCCAAAAGGTGGTCAAGGTTTGCACCCTTTCTAGTTGGGCCATTCAAATACTAAATGAGAAATTCCTCCTGAATGCACTCAACAAATTTTTCTCCATCCAAGCCCCTAATACTATGGCTGTCCCAGTTGTTGTGCCTGCTGCACAGTCTGTTTTAATCCTTATACGGTGGACAAGTAACTACAAGTAGATGTGTTGTTAGTACAACCAAGTTTTATTTAAGACACACAATCAATAATCACCCACCCAACCAACAATAAGTTATCTTTACAGAAAATACGAGAGTCCGATACAAGACCTTGATTTAACTTTGTGTGACTGGCGAGTACCCAAGCAGATATTGGCTTTTATCTGTGCAATGATCTCGGTCGTCCTCTGTGTAGTCTGGTCCTTGGATCTGGCACTCTGGCTCTGGTCTTCCTTCCTTCTTAGGTGTGGTGGCTCTCCTTGTGCTGATCGTTGCTGGCGATGGTCACCAGTGCTGTAGCTCATTTGTGGGGTCAGGGAGAAAGATTCTTGGTTGTGCAGCACCCTTTATACCCCATTGGGTTTTGTGCTCCTTTTGGCCATTGCCAATCAATCGATCAGGACTTGATCACCTTGATCGATAAAGTCCAATTGGCTGCTGCCACACCAATCTCTGGGTGTGTTCCCAATGGCCATGTCTACTGGTGTTGGGGGCACGTAGGATTCACACCTCCCTCCCAAATAAGGGGTTACGGTGCCCTTATGTCTGGTAAACAACCCAGTTTGACCATAAAGTCTCTTTTGGCCTGGAGATGACCCATATCCTGTGTATTCACTCATTTGGGTTGCAGCCTGTCATTTTAGTTCTTGCCCAGTTGTCAAAGAACAAAATCAGCCCGGGAAACAGGCCCTTTGGCCCAACGAGCCCACGCTGCCATCTCAACACCACCAGTCCCCCCCTCCACCCACGACCCCTGTCTAATGTTTCATGGCCATCCAGATTGAGGGAATCTGATTTAGGGACAATTTATTCCTGCCAATCAGCCTAACAGCACATCTTTGGGGTGTGGGAGGAAACCGGAGCACCCGGAGAAAACCCACACAAGCACGGGGAGAATGCGCGAACTCCCACAGACACCGGCCCAAATCCATGTGTCTGCACAGCAATCAGCGATAGTCACTGAGCTGTCGTCTTGCCCTGTACCTTGTCCAGTTTAGGCACACACTAACGACATGAAGCACTAGGCCAATCTCGAACAGCCCCAGTACGATCCATCGCGTGTATGCCCCTCGTTGGACATGAGGCGGACCGACTTAAAACCTGTGAATGAAAAGAGAAAAAAAATTATCATACCATATCCATTTACATTACCAGGGATGCCCCAATGCTAATGACCCTTATTTAAAACAATCTCCTATATCCACCCATCTTCAACCCAGTCATGTGCCTGTCTAAGTTACTCTTAAATGACTCTAGTGTGTTTGCCTCCACCACCTTACTTGGCAGAGCATTCCATACCCCCACTACCCTCTGTGTGAAAAACCTCACTCTAATATTTGTGTTGTACCTCTCCCTCCTCACCTTAAGTCCATGGCCCCTTGTCCTACGTGTCTCTATCACAGGAAATAGCTTACCTCTGTTTACTCTATCTATACCCTTCATAATCTTATATACCTCTATTAGATCCCCCCCTCAGTCAGCGTCTTTCAAGGGAAAAGAGCCCCAATTTCTTCAATCTTTCCTCATACCCCAGTCCTTCCATACCAGGCAACATCCTGGTAAACCTCCTCTGCACTCTCTCCAGAGTCTCCACGTTCTTCCGGTAGTAAGGCGACCAGAACTGGACGCAGTACTCCAAATGCGGCCTAACCAACTTTCTGTACAAAAGAGTCCGAGTGTTTTACAAATTGCCATTTTAGATGGCCTGTTTGGCCACAGTCCCCCCTTTTGATCCTGAACGCGAAACGTGATGGATCACAAATTCAGGACCAGTATCTGTCAGGAATTCCCCAGTCACACAACAGTCAAGTAAGGCCCAGGCATTGACATGCAGAGTAATAATACATTCCTACAACATATTCCAGAAGCTATAGTCATCTACAAATACAAACAACCACATATTCTAAACTCCATTATTATAATAAGCTAATTACCCACAAATACAGACAATCAGATATTTCAAACACCATTACTACAATAAGCTAATTATAAACCAATATTCAAGCAAACATTGGAATTAAGTATTCACAGATCTGAGGCACATTTCTTTTCAATGGCTCATTAGTACAAATCGCAAAATGGCAGGCTTCTTGTCAACATTGCTCTACTGAATTAGAGGGGACCATGGTTCAAGGGCGGACCATACTTTCTGCCTCCGGGTGATCTCTTTTTCCATCGGCTGAATTGGTCTGTGAGGATGATTAGGTATACCAGGGTGAACAAATCAGTACTACCGCCAGGTGTGACGTTATACGAACAAATGGGTGGATTTGGATGTTTGACCCTAGTTCCAATGGTCATCCCACCAAGAGATGACTTTAATTTCTTTAATCCGCCTTTTCACCTCTTGGGTCTAAGAACAAAGAACAACATAGCGCGGGAAACAGGCCCTTCGGCCCAACGAGCCCGTGCCGCCATTTTAACATTGAGTGCCCTCCTCTACCCATGATCTTTGTCTACACCTATTGGGGAAGATTGAGGGAAGACTAATTTAGGGACAATTTGTTACACCAATCAGCCTAAGAGCACGTTTTTTGTGATGTGGGAGGAAACCGGAGCACCCGGAGAAAACCCATGCAATCACGGGGAAAATGTGCAAACTCGCACAGACACCGGCCCAAATCCATGTATCTGCACAGCAAACAGTGATAGTCACTGAGCTGTCGTGTTGCCTGTCAGATGGTCCAGTTTAAGTGTACACGAACGACATGAAGCACTAGGCAATTCTCGATGCAACATCCAAGAGCAGCCATCACACGACCCACCGCGTGTATGCCTCTTGTTGGTCAGCAAGGTGGATCGAATCACCTGTGAAGTGAAAGAAAAGACATCAATAAACATGCAAAACTTAGACATTTACGGAATCCCCAGAAGTGCAGAAATAAAGCAAGTGAGCCATGAAATATTTTGGAAGGTCCATAGGAATCAGTTGATTCCCAGGGACGTCCCAAAGCTCTTGATCTTTATTTAGAAAAGTCTCCTGTATCCCTCCATCGCTAGTCCGCTTGTGTGCCTGTCTAAGTAAGCCTTAAACAACCCCAGCATGCCTGCCTCCACCACCCTACTGGGCAGTGCATTCCAAGCCCCCACCACCCTCTGTGAGGAAAAACCTCCCTCTAACATCCGAGTTATACCTTGTGCCCGCCCCCCCAAACCTAAGCCCGTGGCCCCTCGTAGTTATTGTACCCAACCTAGGAAAAAGCTTACCACCGTTCACTTTATCTATACCCTTCATAAACTTGTACACCTCTATTAGATCTCCCCTCATCCTCTGCCTTTCTAAGGAGAACAGCCCCAGTTTGCCCAATATTTCCTCGTAGCTCAGGCCTTCCATACCAGGCAACATCCTGGTAAACCTCCTCTGCACCCTCTCCAGGGTCTCCACGTCCTTCTGGTAGTAAGGCGACCAGAACTGGATGCAGTACTCCAAATGCGGGCGAACCAACTGCAACATTAGACACCAGCTTTTATAATTCTATACCCCTCCCTATAAAGGCAAGCATACCATAGGCCTTCTTCGTCACCTTCTCCACCTGTACTGCCACCTTCAAGGACTCGTCCCTCTGTGTTTCTGTACTCTTAATAGGCCTACCATTTATCGTGTAACTCCCCCCTACATTCTTTGTTCCGAAATGCATCACCTCGCATTTATCTGGATTAAATTCCATCTGCCATTTTTTCTGCCCAATATACCAGCCTATCTATATCCTGCTGTATTGCCTGACACTGCTCCTCACTATCAGCAAGTCCAGCCATCTTCGTATCACCTGCAAACTTGCTGATTACACCACCTACTCCCTCTTCCAAGTCATTTATGTATATTACAAATAACAAAGGTCCCAGTACTGAGCCCTGCAGCACACCATTAGTAACAGACCTCCAGCTAGAAAAGGACCCTTCCACTACTACTCTGTGTCTCCTATTACCAAGCCAGTTCTTAATCCATCTAGATATCTGTCCTTGTATCCCATGAGCCTTAACCCTTTCCACCAACCTACCATGAGGGACTTTGTCAAACGCCTTACTGAAATCCATGTAGACGACATCCATGGCTCGTCCTTCGTTGACCGTTTTTGTCACCTCCTCAAAAAAAGTTCTACCGGATTCGCAAGGCACGACCTCCCCTTAACAAATCCATGCTGCCTGTCACTAATCAAGTTGCCACAGTCTAAATGCTTATACATCCTATCGCTAAGAATCCTTTCCAACAACTTCCCTACCACTGACGTCAAACTCACTGGCCTATGATTACCCAGGTTATCCCTACTACCCTTTTTAAACAACAGTACCACATTCGCTGTCCTCCAGTCCTCTGGGACCTCACCTGTGTCCAAAGAAGAGACAAAGATTTGCGTCAGAGGCCCAGCAATTTCATCCCTCGTCTCCCTAAGCAGCCTAGGATAAATGCCATCAGGTCCCGGAGATTAATCAGTTTTAATACTACCTAAAAACCCTAACACTTCCTCCCTTGTAATAGATATTTCCTCTAACGGGTCTACAACTCCCTCCAAGACAGTACCTGACAACAGGTCCCTCTCCTTCGTGAATACTGACGCAAAGTATTCATTCAGGATCTCCCCCATTCCCTCGGATTCTAGGCATAGTTCCCCTCCTCTGTCCCTAAGAGGACCAATTTTTCCTCTAACCACCCTTTTATTCCTGACATAGGAGTAAAATGTTTTTGGATTTTCCTTGATCCTGTCTGCCAAGACCATTTCATGCCCTCTTTTTGCCCTTCTAACTCCCCATTTTAAGCTCCCTCCTACTCTCTCTGTATTCCTCCAATGCTCTCTCTGTTCCCAGTTGCTTAGACCTAACATACGCCTCTCTTTTCCTCCTGACCAAGTCCTCAATCTCCCTAGTTATCCATGGCTCCCTGATCCCACCTTTCCCATCCCTCCTCTTAACCGGCATATGTCTCTCTTGCACCCGTTTCAACTGTCCCTTAAAAGACTCCCACATGCCGAACATGGATTTACCCTCAAACAACCTCCTCCCAATCAGTATCTGTAAATTCCTGGCTAATCTGGCTGTATCTAGCCTTCCCCCAATTTAGCACCCTCCCCTTTGGACAGTACTCATCTTTTCCCATTAGTATCCTGAAGTAGACATGTTTGCCACATGTTCATCTACTGCAACCTCGATCACCTGACCAGGCTCATTTCCCAGAACTAAATCCAGTATAGCCCCCTCTCTAGTCGGGCTAGCTACATACTGCTCCAAAGACCCTTCCAGTCCACATCTTACAAATTCCTCCCCGTCCAGACCCTCAGCCCTAGGCTGTACTACTTTGGTGAAGGTTCTGTGGGCTGTAGCCAATTTTGCCTGAATCAGGTTCAATTCCTCTGGCTGGAGTTTTAGGCTTGTGTCCTATTTCTCATGGTACTCCCCTAAAGTCTTTCGGAGCTCGGCAGTGGCATTAAAATCTACTCTCTTCTTCTTATGAATGTCTATTAGTTGAATGAGGTCCACCCTGGCTGGTATGTCTGGTTTGATGCAGAATGTAGTGTTAGTAATTTTACAATGTGCCGTGCCATACTGATATTGTTTCAGGGAGGTGGTGAGACAGGTAGCTTACAAGGAAGCAAGGAGATACTGAGTTATGTCTGTGTCCAGGCCACGAGCTTCTACTGAGCAATTTAGGTCATTGTGTGTTCTGAAGCCACACAGTGCATGCTGATTTAAGTAAACTGGGTACGGACATACAATTATTTCGTCAATTTGCTAACATCTGTCCAGAGTAGTGCCTATGAGCCTTCCTCCTTTCTCCACTGCGTACGGTAAAGTGCTATTGTACCCTATCCAGATATCCTCATGGATAATCCCTGTATTCTCCACTTCAAAGACCCTCAGTCCAACCTTGTCGCCAGTGAGTATGGGGAACCCTAATATCATTCCCAGGGCTTTCCCTGGAGTTCCTTTGCAGTCGTCATTGAACCAGACTTTTGATCATCTGGCAGCCAGATAACTCGGTATTTTTTACCCATAAATAAATGTTCCATCTGTTCATCACTAATCCAAGACGGAACCTGTCCACTGCTCTAGGTTTTTCCTTAGCTGTTCTATCATTCACTGTCCGTATGAACTACATAAAGTCTGGTTCTGTTGGTCATCATCCTCCTAATTTTTCCCTGATAATTTGATTGATTGTCTTGGCATGTCCTTCTAAGACAGCTACCATGTAGCTGCTGGCTGTGTTCCCAGTCAGTTCCCCTTCAGCATCTTGCTGATTGTCCTCGTTTGATGGAACTTAGAGTTCTGACCCAACAGGTTAAACAGACACTAAGTTTATTGTCCAAATCAGCTAAATCAGGGGCGTTGATGTTTGCTCCCCTGCCCCATATGCTGTGGCCATGTCATTGACTAACTCCCTCCTGGATCTTTCCTGTCTTTCATCCATTCCTACCTTGCATTCTAACAGACTGTGAGTTAAGTGGAGATATAATTTCTTAAATTGGGGAGAGCACCACTCTGGCAGTTGGATCCCAGCTCTATCCACCACCACAGGTACCAATTTATGGTGAATTATGTCATACAAGATTTTCCCTGTGTGTTTTAATATCAATCCATTCTGTGGTCCAGGCTTCAGGACAAATTGAGTGGGATTGCTCTGGGGTTGGCTTCCACCCAGTTCTTATTTCATACAATGCAAAGTTCTCCTCTGAGTGTCCCGGGGCACTGCTGCCTGAGCTCTAATCCTTTTTCTGGGCTGTTGGCCAGACATCCAATTTCAGGGCACCCATTATTTGAAAATCCCCACCAATCCCCTGCTATGGTGACACTCAGATAATATTCAGTTGAACTGCCATTTGGTTTTTTGTATACCAGTCACTGGTTGTTACACCCAAACATTATACTCTTCCTGGGGTGCACCCATAATACACCCTCCTCACCTTCCTCCACATCAGGTAGGGCAAACCATAAATAACCTGGATACCACAAGTTCACCTTGTTTGGAGTGCCGTATGTGCTTATTCCCATAAGTCCGATGAGATGGATCGTAGGTTGCATCTCTGTTGTCGTCCATCACTGTCCTGAGAAAATCAATGTATTTTCTGCTGTTACTGCATCTAATATTTGATGTATATACATATATTTAAAGTGTCCACTTCTCCCCCCTTTTTCTTTGAACACTTATTTGAGAGCGGTGTGGTCAGGAGGACCCGGGTATCTCAAGTGTGGCTTGTATGTCGTAATTTTTTAAATTCTAATTGTGGAGCACTATGGAGCAATTTTTTGTTCAGATCGATGAATAGATGAGTCGTGGGGTTGTCAGAAAGAGCTTATTTAACTGGCCAGCAAAATCAAGTCAGCCAGTTTTAGTCTAGCAGCTGTCATCATTAACTATAGGGATTCAAACAGCACTGGAGTCAGTCTGTAAGGACCTAAAGAAGTGTCTGTTCTATAAGCGTGTTGGAGTTTGAAAGCGAGCCATGTGTAAAAAATGCTTCTAAGAGTTGAAAATGTGTCCCTTTAACATTAGGGATAAAGAGATGGTTCTTCTGTTATTAGAACACTGGAAATAAAATCCTCATTGTCACTTGGAATGCAGAGCAGCCGCATATTGTACCAGGCTTTTGCACTGTAAGAGTTTTGTTTATTTCATTTCCTGTTGAGAATGTAGGTCAATCGCCTTGAAGATTTTAAAATTTAGCACAGCTCCCTCAATGACATTAAAATTTAGCATAACTGTCTTGAATGTTAAAATTTAGCAGATCTGCCTCAAAGATTTTAAAATGTAGTGTAGCTGCCCAAAGATATGTATAATTTGCTCAATGTTGTCTTAACTGGAGAAAACTGGTGAAAGAATTGGCATCGAATTATATAAGTAACCTGGTTAATCGTACTAGCAGTATGCTTGTAGACTGGTGCTTCCATCAGAGATTCTTGTACTTTACATCAGTCTGTACTTGTAAGCTGAATGTCAAAATCTGGAGCATCTTAGACTCCTTCATTCAGCATTTTTGTTAACCCGTTGCCCAACAGAGACTCATCTTTTGAATCATTTGTCTCATGGGGCTCTATCATTATCTCCTCACCTGGTTTCCATACCTGTGACTGTTTGTGGACTGCACTTTGGGGTTTACATTTGAATCAAGGTTCAGGGGTCCTTTATCCTCGCGTCTCAGTCTAATTAACCTATGTGTCTGGTCCCTTATCCATGTGGAGGATGCAGCATTGGATTTCCCCATCAAAATAACCCAGTGTTGTTCAGTCAGAGCCTCGCTGTTGGGTCTGGGGCTGTTGAGTCTTATGTGTATGGGAGAGTCCATAATGCTGCGAGAGCAATATCTGGTGAATTGTGCCAATCCTCTAGGGTGCGCAAGTCTCCTGTTATGACTGGGTTGATCAGTAACCCTAGGGGCACTTTAGGTGTGCACAAGGCTTGAGCTGTAGTGTGGTGGGGGTAAGGGTCTAGTCTGAACCTGAAAGTGGATGAGAAGGTGTCTGGGGAAATATATTTCCTGGGTGAGGTCTAGTGTCACCCTCCCCATCTCTAATGAGAGATAGTGGAAGTGATTATTCTGAGTCCCGTAAGCTTTCAGTCGATTGACATGGAACCAACCCGTTTTCCCATTGGCAATTAGGACTTTATACATTGAGGGGTTTATTTTGTCAATGGTGGTGTGCAGACCTGCATATCTCGGGGACAAGAAAGAACTGGGGTTGTAGAGGGAAATCATCACCTGCTGGCCAACTGTATATTCTACTGGGTATACCCTTTTATCGAAATATTGCCTTGCTGTGTTTCTTTTTAACTCCTAATCGGACAGCCACAGCTAACTGGGCTGCTTTAATGTTTTTGGTTATCTGCTGGATGGCTTTCTCGTGGATGAGCGCTGTGACAGCGGGTTCAGTTAAGTCAACCCCAATAAATATTCAGCTCCCCTCATAGGTCGGCCAGTCATTTAATATATGGGGGTGAATCCTGTAGAACTGGAAACGGTGTTACATACCATCATGAGGGCAAAGGGATGCACTGTATCCCATGTTTTGTTTTGCTGCACTGTCTTTCAAATGATCCCTTTAAGTGTGCAGTTCATGCACTCTACAATTCCACTGGATTGTGGATGGTAGATGATATGGAATTTCTGCTTGATGCCAAACATAGCCATAATGTTCTGCATCACCAGCCCGGTGAAATACATCCCTTGGTCGGACTCTATGCTGCGGGGAAGACCCTATCATGTAAACACCCGCTGGGCTAATGATACCATATGTGCGCCCTTTGGTGGCCTGCAGAACCTATTTTAATAAGGGGGCTGATGATTGAGGCTTTCCGTCTGCAGATACGAAGCCTCTGGCTTCCCATAATGGTAGGAACTCAGTCAGGCTGTTGCACACATACGTACTATCAGAATGTATGTTGTCAGGGGTTGGAAATAGGTCTGGGTGACTCACTACATATGCGACTGCTGCTAGTTCGGCAGCTTGAGCACTCAAATGGCTGGGTAGTTTGAGGATGAGTTCTATTAGTCCCTGTTGATGTTCTACATAAAGGCCACATCCTGTGGTTCTGGTCTACGTAGATTCTCATGGCTGAGTCTGTCCATTGGGTAACTGTTTGTTTTGTCCCTGATCGTCTCTCCTGTCGTTTTGAAATAAACGAACTTGTGGGGTCCTTTGTGGCTATAACCTGACACTCATGCGAATCTCCCCCATAATTTAAATTATCTTCCAGGAACATGGGCACTTTAGTTCGCTTTACAGTGATGTCCCTACCCTGCAGTAGTAGTGTCCAACAGGCAGCGAGGACCTGGCTTACTGAGCCATCTTTTAGACGGCCATCCAGCAGAAGCTGGGTTGGGGTGTGTTCAGTGAGGACGGCTATTGAGTTCAGTCCGGTGATATAGGCGAAGTGCTGCATGGCCCAAAATATCGCAAGCAGGTGTCGTTCACACCCGGAGAAGCCTTGTTTGACTGCGTCTAATAAGACATAGACTACTGGGCCTGGTCTACCATATGTTTCTTGTAATAATACTGCTGAAAGTGTGGGGTTGGTAACTGCAACTTCTAAGGCATGTAGTGGGTCTGGGATTAGTAAGGCTGGCACTGTGGTGAGGGCACGTTTTAATTCAGTTACTGCAGCTGGAAGCTGCACAGTCCACTTCCAAGTTGTGTTTTTCTTTAGCAATTCGGAAAGTGGGGCTGCCTTGGTGGTGAAGTTTGGTTCCGACAGTATCCTATTAGACCTAGGAAAGATCGGAGGGCACTCCCATCTCGGGGTAGTGGAAGGTGCACTATGGAGTCTGGCCTTTTCTGTTCAATCTCCCTCTTCCTATGCGTAATCACTGTTCCTAGGTATATAAACTGGGGTTGCAAAATTTGGGTCTTTTTCAGTTTGACTTTGCAGCCTAATGAGTGGAGCAGTGCGAGTAATTCATCCAGCAATGTTATATGCTCCTCTTTGGTGTTAGTCGGTAACAATAAATCATCTATATATTGGACCAAGCACTCGGGTCGGGAAAACTTTTCTAGTCTGGTAGCTAGTCGCCTGTGAAAGATGGACGGAGAATTATGGAAACCCTGTGGTAAGCAAGTCCAAGTGTATTGCTGTCCTTGGAAGGTAAAGGCAAACTTGTACTGGCAACACCAGTTTAAAGGGATGGACCAGAAGCTATTACTAATATCTAGTACCATGAAAAACTTTCTCTGGACTCCCTGTCTCATCGTGATGACGGGACTTGTGGCTACTGTGGGGGCCTTGAGAAGGGTAACCTTATTTAATTTCCGGTAGCCAACTGTTAACCTCTATGATCCATCTACCTTCTTCACAGGCCGCATCGGCGCATTATTAGTGGAATCCACTCATCTCAACACCCGCTGCTGTAATAGACTATCAGTTACTTTGGCTACCTCCCCCTCTGCCTGTCTGCAGAAACTGTATTGTCTCTGTGGTTTCGGATCCGACCCTTCAATTAACACCTCCCCAGGTATCTGGCCACAACCATGTTTATGCTGCGCGAACACCCCATTGTTTCTTTGAAGCACCTCCCTGATGGCTGGATCACTGCTAATCATTAAGGGATCAAACCAGAATTCCCCTATTGTGCTGACTCTATTAGCATAGGTCCCGACTGGGATGATTGGTGCTCTGCTAATTGTAGCCATCTGCCAAATGCATCGATTAGTTGGATTGAATGAAAGATTACATTTATTCATATAATCGGACCCCAGGATGTGTTCAGCGCTTGGGGGAAGGTCAACTAACACTACCAGATGGTTTTGCACCCTGTTACCTAGATGGACCTGTACAGGACTTGTAATGCATCCCCACTGCATGTGTCCTGTGAATCTGCTGAGCGTAATTGTGCCTGTCGTTGGCCAAGGGATGTCCGTTTTTACATTTAAGATAGTTCGGGAGCCTCCGGTATCCCAAAAGAATTCTGTTAACTAAGGGTCTCCCTACACTATCCCATCTGCTGATATAGATCCAGGTTGGGGAGGCCTTGCACCGTCAATCTAGGGTTCCATAGGCGGGGCAGTTGGATACAGTGATGGGCTCGTGCTTATGGTATGCATGGGGTGACCGGGACCTTCCATCGGTGGCGGGCGGTGTTCTCTCTCGTACCTAGGAGCTGCCCTAATTAGTGGAATCGGTGGTCCTGGTCGTCTCGGGGAAAGTGTATATGGTGGTGGCGGTCTCCTACAATCTCAAACGAAGTGTCCTGGCTGCCCACAATTAAAACATGTCCTCTGTCTCTCCCGGGGGCTGCTGTGAAAGGTGGAGCTGTATTTCTCTGGTATTGGTGATCTCCTCTACCCTTGTTTCTCCATACTGGACCCTGGCTAGCCCTCACCAGAAGCATTCTCGCCTCCCTCTCTGACTGTGACATTGGGGCTTGCTGAACTTCCAGTTCCTAGACTCGAGCTAAGTGTCAGAGAACCCATGCTTCATTGTGTGTGGTCTCTGCGGGGTCAAAATTAGCGCAGGCTATCTTGCCTTCCTCTGTGGTGTGCAAGACTAATATGCTAGCCCATTTGGATGAATCAACTTCATTCAATCTAGCCCGATGTAATTCCCCATATACTCCCATGAAGTGGATCCATAAACGACCAGCAAAGGCAGTCGGATGTTCCCCTTTCCGCTGTCTACATTTATTTAACCCATCTACAGGATCCCTTTTATTAAACCCTATCGCGGTCAGTATCGCTTCCTTAATTTTGTTTAAGGTTCCTTCCCCGACATTTTGAGGGGCTGGCAGGGCAGACTGTACAGACTTGCTTAAGCACATGACTATCAGCTTCACCTCTTCCCTTTTATCTAGCCCATGCTTTATCTTCTGCTGCCCAACATCCTCTCAGAAACTGTGTGGATCAACTGATGGCTTAAAGGTTGTGATCTTATTTGCGATTTTGGCCAATTGTGCCACCATAAACAGGGTTGTATATGTAACAGCTGGGGCCTGAGACTCTCCTACCTGACATTCAGTTGTCGCTGGATGCCTCAGTACTGGAGGTGAATCTGGGGGTGTAGTGGGTATGATTTCCCCTGGGAAAGATGGTGGTGGACCCAACCCTCGATTTGTGTGACGTGAAGTCTAGCATTCTCCTTTAACTCTCCCCAATCCGCATTCTCTATCTCCTCTGCTTCTACCATCCTAAAGGTACACACAAATCTGTTCTGAACTGATAATAGGGATTCCAGCCGTGAAATTTCTCGTTGGCGTTTGGAGTGGTCAGCGGTTGCCTGTCTGTTCTTTACTGGCTTGATGTAACGTCTTTATTGCACCTGCAGATCAGTGCACTTAGCTTCTAGTTGTGCTACTGCCTGCTCAGCTTCACCTTTGGCCAAGACAGCGCGCAGGATGACTTGGTAGGCTTTCTCATACTGGGTTTGAAAATTGCCCAGGTGTAATAAATTTGTCTGGTTGGCTCTCCTTAATTCATCCATCTCTCCGTCCTTTTTGACTCTTATCTGCTCCATCCTCTCCTGTTGTTCCTTTAGTTTCTTAATCTCCTTATCCTTTTTCTCCTGTTCTCACTTCAATTCCTCCAGTTCCTTACGAACTGTGTTCCTAGCAGCTATCCTAAGCAACTCACAATGGCAATTTCTTTCTCACTTTTAGCTGCCCATTTTCCCTGAACTTTCCTTAGATCATCCCAATACTTCTGCCTTAGGGATCCCGGTCCCGTCTTAGTATTGGCACAAGATTGTGCCCATACAGGCCACCCTTTCTTAATAAATTCTCTGATTTTTGCTTCCCATATGGGACACTGTCTCTGTGCAGTTTCCTGCCATTCTATATTCAACAACAAAGAGTAGGGAGTTGATTGGACTGTGGGTACAGCATTGGGCTATGTTCCGGTCCTAATCCCTCCAGATCCTAATGTAAACCTGCGGAGTTTACCCTATCCTCCTTGTTAGTGACAATGCGTGCACAATAAACAGCTTCTGGAAAGCAGTTATTTATCCAAAGGAGTTTACACCTGTTGGCTCTAGATTCTGCGGGATTTGATATTGGAGCAACAGAGTTGCTTCTTGTCGATGTCCTGGCAGAGTTGCCAATTGTTGTGTCTGCCACACGGTCTATTTTAATCCTTATACAGTGGACAAATAACTACGAGTAGACATTTTGTTACTACAATATTTATTTAAGACAATAATCACCCACCCAACCAACAATAAGTTTTCTTTACAGAAAATACGAGAGTTCAAGTTCAATACAAGACCCTGACTTAACTTTGCGTGACTGGCAAGAACCCAAGCAGATGTTGGCCTTTATCTGTGTGCTTGTCTTGGTCGTCCTCTGCATAGTCTGGTCCTTTGGTCTGGTTTGGCACTCTGGCTCTGGTCTTCCTTGCTTCTCAGGTGTGGTGGCTCTCCTCGTGCTGGTCATCGCTGGTGATGGTCACAATTGTTGTAGCTCGTTCATGGGGTCAGGGGGAGACCATGTCTGCAGGTGCTGGAGGCACGTAGGGTTCACACCTCCCTCCCAAATAAGGGGTTACGGCGTTCTGATGTCTGGTAAACAACCCAGTTTGACCAAAAAGTCTCTTTTGTCCTGGAGATGATCCATATCTTGTGTTTCATTCAACTAGGTTGCAACCTGTTACTCTTTTAGGCTGCAGCTTGTCATCTTAGTTCTTGTCCAGTTGTCCCAGAGTGCTTTACAAATCGCCATTTTAGATGGCTCGTTTGACTGTGTGGCCAATATTGGGAAAGTTATGTTCTCCTACTATTATCACCCTATTTTTTTGGAGCAATCATGTACAATTGACTCAATTTGAGAATGATTGATTACAGTGGATGTCCTGTTGCTGCCTATACTTAGAGCCTGAAGAAAGTTTCAATATATTTCAGTCACCGTAATGTACATAATGCACTTATTCTATCAGATATGGAAGTTACAAATTATAAATTGAATGAATTATTTTTACAGCTTGTTAAATGCAGTTTATTTGTTTTGCAGGCTAATGCAGATACTCTGGCACATGAAGTCAGCCTTGTTGTGTACAAATTGGCTGGAGGAGTAGGAGAGGAACCGAAGTTGTTTTGTTAAGGAAAAACAAAACAAATGGTGAATGTGTCCATGTGGAATCTTTGGGCCTTAAATTAAGACTACATTCAAGACACTTTTGTGGTGGCATTGGGGATTGGTGACTGGAATTTGTATTTCTTTAAAGCTTAACATGCAAACAAGTAGTAATAGTTTTCACTATTGAGAAGTGCCGATTTTGAAATTTGATATTGATCAATAGTTTTTTGTGAACTGAATATGAATGCAGCTAATGAAAAAACACTAAGCAAAAGCAGGATGCACAATAAGCATTATGTGCTGCAAAGTTTCACAATATTTTGTGGATTTATTTAATGTAATTAGCTGCAGTTTGAATGGTCTTGTAAAGTAACAATATATCCATGCTTGAGATGTTAATCACCCACTCAAATCTGAGAGTTAGGAGGTTGTAGTTTTAAGTCTATTCCGGGACTTGAACACAAGTCAGAAACTGAACTGCAGTGCAGAGCTGAGGGAGTGTGGCACTGTGTCATATTTTGGATGGCATGTTAAATTAAGAGACACTATCCTTATTGAAAGGTTCCCCTTCACAATTCTAGCATCATGTCTACACAATTTTAAAGGAGAGCAGGTGAGTTAGCCAGGTTCTTGCAGGCTGCGGAAAAACTGGAATGTCATGGAATTTTCCATCAAAGGCTCAAAGCCATTGAAAAAAGCCCTGGAATCTTGTAAAGTTGAGGATGAGACTTTTTTTGACTTTGAAAAGGATTGGAATTCTTCCTAATGATTTTCCTAATATCCACTACAATCCCCCACCAGCATTACTGTTTGCTCTGCTTCACGTGTCCAGAGAAGGTTTTGTTCATTGCTGCTGTTCTGGCAGTCTACAAGCGACCAATTATTGGTCAAGCAGGCTGTACCAGCTTCTCCAGGCCCTGCTTTCTTGCTTGCCTCATGGAAGGGGGTGGTGTCTGTTAGCTGCAGTTTTTTGTTATGAAGGGTTCAGGGGTTGCTGAAACAACTACCTCAAGGTAAATATGATACCTGAAATGTTACAAGACCTAGGTGCTCTGATTTTTGCACGAGACTCACCTGAAAAGATACTCCTTAACTTGCAAACTCGGAATTTTACTTTACTAAACATGCAGGTATGTGGTGATTGTGTCCTGGCTAATATTTATTATTAAATTGCTATCACAAAAAGAAATCTGACCCTTATCACAGTACTTTGAGTATTGTTGTAATGTAGTCAAATTTCCACAAACAGCACTAAGTTATGTGAATTAAAGAAAATCAGAAAATGCTGGAAAAACTCAGCAGCTCTGACAACATCTATGGAGAGAGAATAGAGCTAACATTGAGTCTGGATGACTGTCAGAACTGAAAGCAAACTAGACAAGATTTATACTAGGTGGGTGGGGGCTTTAATTGTACAAAGAGAATGTAAATGGTGATGATGAAAGCTGAGAAAGGTGGTCAGAGCATCTGTGTATGAATGGTAGAACAGAGGTATAGATGAAAGTCTTGCTTTGAACAATGAATATATTTGCACTACATGCATAATTAAAACAAAGTGCCATCGGATTTATTTTGCCAGTTGATGCAGATCATTTTTATATGTTGATAACACTGTTAGGAAGGAGGTGGGGAGAGAAATTCATACAACGTAAAAACTCTAGCAAAACAGAGCGTAAAACGAATTCTGTAAACTGTTTATTGTATGTACATTTTCTAGCTACTTAACAAATGGTAAATTAATGTTTGTCACCAGTTGGTCAGGGGCAAAGATTGAGAATGAATATGATCATCTTTGCCCAACAAGTTTAATTTTTTCAGACCTGGTACACAGAAATAATTGTAGTTTCTAATTATTTTCTGTTTTGTCTCTGTCACATTTCAAAAGCTCATCAGTCATCTATCTGCTTAGCAGATAAGCTAATTGTCACTAATGAATGTTCATTAATTAATGTAACTGAGAGTTAAAAAGTTTGTTGAAAGTTTTGCACATCAGCTTATATTCTCCTTCCACATTAATGTAATCTCATCATGAAATTGTGATTTAAATTTGTTGCAGACCTGCTATTAAAGAGATGATTATCAGGACATTGTAGAAGGCTATATTTGTTTGAGGTTCTGTTGTTCTGCAAAGTGTTACAGAGGACTTTTGTTTTAACCCATTTAATCTGATTATAAACAATGAAAATCTTAGGTTACTCTTGTATGATGTACTGTCAACAAACACAAAGTGAATATATGATAAAGAAGTTATTTCACTACACTAAGTGGCATCTAGCTGACAATGTGGAAAATCACCTACGCAAATTACTGTTTTTTTGTGGACAATTACCACCATCACTAGTGTTCACCAACAAATCTATTAAGAAGCACCTGCTCACCCTCAAGTTCTAGACCAGAAGTGAGGTTAATGTGCCATGGACATAAAGATCGCATTTCATCAAGCAATGCTAGAAAAATTGAATTCTATGAGAATTGAGTAGGGGTGAGAGATCACCATTACTTGGATTCTTACAAAGCATAAAGGGATTGTTGTGATTGTTTGAAGCTGATCATCTTTTCCCCAAGGGTGGGGGAGTCTAAAACTAGAAGGCAAGTTTAAGGTGAGAGGGGAGTTTTCACAGAGGGTGTTGAGTATTTGGAACAAGCTGCCAGAGGTAGTAGTAGATGCAGTTACAATTTTGTCTTTTAAAAAGCATTTAGATTATTACATGGGTATAGAGGGATTTGGGCCAAATGCAGGCAATTGGGATTAGCTTAGGGGTTTTAAAAAAGAAAGAGCGGCATGGACAAGTTGGGCCAAAGGGCCTGTTTCCATGCTGTAAACCACAATGACTATCTCAACATTTGCTGTAGGAGCTGCCCTGCGTTGTACTCAACCATCTTCTTCAATGATTTTCCTAATTCTCGTAAGGTGAGAGGTGGAGATGTTCACTGATGGGTTTACACAGTGTTCAGTATGTTTTGTGATTTCTTAGATAAAGCAAGTCATTTCCACATACAACAACAAGACCTAGCCCATATTCACGCTTGGGCTGAAACTGATGGTAATGCTGTGGAAAAACAAAGCATTCTCATCTGACAGAGAACTTGTATAACATTCATGCTATACAAGTTCTCTCCCAGATGAGAATGCTTTGTTATTCCACAGCATTACCATTGCCAAACTGATCAGAACTCAATGGACCAGTTGTACTGTGGCTACAGGACTAGGTCAGATAGTTGGAATTCTGCGGCAAATAATTCATCTGACTCCACAGAACCTGTCCACTATCTATACAAGTCAGCTGTGTAAAGGAATACTCTCCACTTGCTTGCATAACTGCAACTGGGGAAAAACTCATGTAAAGCTTGACACAATTAAAGTTTTGCACATTCTGTGTACGTGTCCTTCCAGATTGCAAAGCTATACAGGTTAGGCAGCTTGGCTATGCTAAGTTGCCCCTTAGTGTCTGGGGCATTAGCAGGGGTAAATATGTGAACTTTGAGGCTAGGGCCTGGGTGGGATTGTTGATGGG
Organism: Carcharhinus amblyrhynchos; assembly: GCF_965287045.1. Taxonomy (NCBI): domain Eukaryota; kingdom Metazoa; phylum Chordata; class Chondrichthyes; order Carcharhiniformes; family Carcharhinidae; genus Carcharhinus; species Carcharhinus amblyrhynchos. The sequence continues at coordinate 29,912,334 of NC_137335.1, read as the reverse complement.
CCAAATGGCCTCCTAGACTATAGGGATTTTATTGCTTTAATGAATCCAGGACAAAGACGCCTTGAGCGTGATAACGAATCACAGTTCAGCATTAAATAATATAAAATGGAGAGAGAAGGTAGTCCAATCATTACCATGCACCCCACTCTCCCGAAAGCCTTGCAAGTTTATTTCCCTTGTGCTGATCCACAATCCTCATAGGTAGCAACGTCTAGATCACTACCACTTGTTGCCTAAAAAAACTTTAGTGTACACATTTCCAGAGTCAAGACCTTAGATTTGTTTTTTTTCTAGTTCCTCAGCAAATAGGAATATATTTTCCCCATCCTCCTTATCTAAACATTTCATTCCCTGATACACTGCTATTAAATCTCCTTTCCATGATCCCTCATCACTGGAACTATTCAGGTCGCTACACTGTCTCAAGGACCTTCATATTCTCCCTAAAGTGATGAACAGACTTACGCACAATACTTAAGTTGTGATTAGGCCATAATTTTATTGAGGGTTTAGTGGAATTTGCCTATGTAGGTGTTCAATACTTCTTCCCAAGAAGCCTGAATTCCATACGCTTTCTACTTTCTCAATATATGTCTGACTCCTTCCAAGATCTATGTACATGAATCTCCCTGCCCTTTAGTTCCCCCTAATACTGATGCATTTGACAGAAGGAATAGACTATCACCACCCATCTCTGCTAAGTTTAATCTCCTGCCTATTCTGATTGCCTGCAAGAGGCAACTGATAAGCTTCACAACATACTTCTCAACATACTTCTCTACCTATCTTTACATCGTTTGCAAATTTAGAAACCATGCCTTCCTGCCAATCATGCATGCTCTATTTCCTAACTTTCCTTACTCTTCTCCTGTTTAAATACCTGTAGAAATGCTTGCTATCTTTTACACTTCTAGCTAGCTTCCTCATTCTCTTGATTAACCTTCCAATCATTCATCTTTGAACAGTTACGTTTTTTCCTTCAGTTCAATGCTTTTATTTAGTTAACCACGGATGGTGACTTTTCTAAAATATCCACCACTGTTTTTCTTTTGACCTGTTCCTTCACCTAATTTTCCAGTTCAGTTCAGCTTTCATGCCCACATAGTTGCCCTTATTCAGATTCAAAATAGCAGCCTTAGACGCACTTCTTCCTTTCAAACTAGATGCAACATTCAATCACTGCTACCTAGCAGGCCTTTACACTAAGGTCATTAATCTTGTAACATTACATAATACTCGCACTGTTCTAAGGAACAATTTTGAAAGCTGTTGTAGATTTAAAATGGTTGCAGGTTGCTTTAAGAACTAATCACATGATTTGATGGTAATGTCATTCAGCTGTTTGCAGAGACTGCTGTTTTACTTTGTTCTCTGAGCAGAAAAGATTTTCAATAGAACTTGTTAGTTTAAATCTAGGGGCGGCACAGTAGCACTGCTGCGTCACAGCTCGAGGGTCCTGGGTTTGATTCCTGGCTTTGATTCCTGGCTTGGGTCACTGTGTCTACTTGCACATTCTCCTCATGTCTGTGTGGGTTTCCTCCAGGTACACTGGTTTCCTTCCACAGTCCAAAGATGTGTGGGTTAGGTTGATTGGCTATGCTAAGAAATTGCCCCTTAAGTGTCCAGGGATGCGTAGGTTAGGGATTAGTGGGTATAACATGTAGGGATATGGGATAGGGCCTGGATGGGATTGTGCTCAGTGCAGACTCAATGGACTGAAGGGTCTCTTTCTGCACTGTAAGGTTCTATGATCTACATGTGGAAACTTTTTTTGTAAAAATCCCCACCAAAGATGGGTTATTACAGGAAGAAAATTGGCAGCAAGTCAGGATTTTGTTTTGTAAGGACACAATGTAGGAGAAAAAGTCCATAGTGGATTCTCACATTTGGAATATGAAAAGGCTGGAGTAAAGCAACAACAGAATTAGAGACTGAAGTGCTGGTGCAGGAAGACAAGCAAGTAAAAAGCCCTCTAGTTTTAAAAGGGTTTTTTTTGATCGGAGAGGGTGAAATTCCAGGCAATATCTGATATATTTGAAAAAATGGATGCCTTGCTGTACAGCTGGGGTTGTTTGAAAAAAAAATGCATCAAGTTATTGGTCTCCAGGGTAAAAGGGGAGTACTGGGAAGACAGTTAGTCTTTAGTCACTTCTGCCTACAAGACCTTTTAATGAATAAAACGTATCATGGAGTTTGTACAAGTGAATAAAATTATCGCTGGTGTTCCTCAGGGTAGTGTCACTTATCAGTTTTGCTTCATCAATGACCTCGCCATATGGTCACAAGCGGGAATGTTTGCTGAAGATGGTTCAGGTGATCAGGGGTTTGGGTATTTGGGACTGGTTGGGTGTTCAGTGGAGAGTCCAGTGGTAGTCAGGCTCAGTCAGAAGGGAGTGTGGTCAGAGGGGTGGGGTGCTGGGAATCCTGGAGCTCAGAGATTAGGTTTTCTTCCTGGGTCAAAATCCTGGAATCCTCTATCTAATATGCACTTTGGGTGTACCCAAAGCACTGGAACTGCAGTAACTCAAGAAGGGCAATTAGAGATGGGGAATAAATGCTTCCATGAAAGATTAAACAAGATCTTAACATTTCACTGAGTGCCTTGAACCTCCATCTTCACTCCTTTTGCTTTTTTTTTTGCCTTCTCACCACACCTTTCACATTACAAAGAACATGCTGGCTCAAGACCCATTCTGTTCTGCTTCACTGCAATGGATTACATTGTACACCAACGATACACATAATAACTACTGCAACATTTAATAATGGGTCATCACATTAGAATTTATCATGAATGCAGTTATTTAGAACCAAATAGAATAATACATTTTAGGCACCATAATCAATATGAGCCAACAATACCTGACAAAACCAAATTCAGTATTCAGGACACAATCTGTAGAAATAAAATTTAATATAATTACATCCTTGAAATGAGTTCCTTATTTAAATACAAACAAAAATGTACATATTGCAGAAGATTTGCTCGAGTGACACTACGTTCACTGGGATACTATTGTGTTTTTATAACTCCTTCCAGGAAATCTTTCTCAAGCACTTCCTCTATTTTTTGCCTGGCTTTGCTCCAGAATGTTTTCTGGTTCTCAGTTTTCAAGTCTTTGTTTGAAAATGAGTTTATGTGCAGGACTGGGCTCCCGGATGATCCAGTAAACCTGCTGGAGATTTTGTTGGAGAAAAACTGACTAAGTACGTTAAAGAAAGGAAGCAGTTGTTCGATACTGCGAATGGTGTAAACCGTCAGCAGCAGATGACCTGGTTCCCAAACTAGTGTCCTCCCTGAGTTGTCATCCTCTGGATTTTTCTGTAAACAAACACAAAATTCTGCCATGAATTAGATACCAGTTATTCATGATTAAGATTGACAAATACAACAATCGAACTTTTCCAGAATGCAGATATTGAATTTTGAATTGTATTTCATAAGTTTCATAACAATATTCACACTGTGCCACAGAAGCACATATTAAGGGCCTATGATTGAAATCTTGGTCAAAGTCCTAGGATTGAAGGAATGCCTTAACAGAGGAAGAGAGAGGGAACTCCAGAGCTTAAGACTTAGGCAACTGAAATTATAGAACCCAATGTTGGAGTGAGTCAAATAGCAAGAGTTGCTCTGAAGGCCAGAATTGGAGGAGTACAGAGAGCTAAAAGAGTTGTAGGGCAGGAGGAAATTGCACAGATAGGGAGGAAACTGAAAACAACACTAGTTGGTTAAAAAACACTTGATTTTAAAATTCTCAATGTAGGTCAACAAGCAAAAGGGAGATAGAAGAATGGGATTTGGTGCAAGTTAGCACACAGTTTGCTCATTTCTGCTAGGCTAAAGTTCAATGTGTCAAACAACAAAGAACAACACAGCACGGGAAACAGGCTCTTGGGCCCAATGAGCCCGCGCCACCATGTGTTTTTCCTACTCCACTCTTGACCTATGTCTATGCTTATGGTACCCCCCTTGAAAACCAGATTAAGGGAAGAATAATTTAGAGACAATTTGTTACACCAATCAGCCTAAGAGCACATCTTTGGGGTGTGGGAGGAAACCAGAGCACCCGGAGGAAACCCACATAACCACAGGGAGAATGCGCAAACTCCCACAGACACTGGCCCAAATCCATGTATCTGCACAGCTAGCAGTGATAGTCACTGAGCTGTTGTGGTGCCCATCTGCTGGTCCAGTTTTAAGCATGCACAAACGATGCGAAGTACTAGGCCACTCTCAAAACATCCAAGAGCAGCCCATGCACAACCCACTGTGTGCATGCCCCTCATTAGACAACAAGGTGGACCGACGTACCTGCAGAGTAAAAGAGACAAAACATCAACACATGTAGCATTAGATTTCCAGGAACGTCCCGAGGCTCTGATCCTTATTTAAAACTGTCTCCTATAACCCTCTATCCCTGTTTCACTCACGTGCCTATCTAAGTAAACCTTAAACAAGTCCAGCGTGCCTGCCTCTACCACCTTACTTGGTAGTGCATTCCATACCCCCACGACCCTCTGTGTGAAAAACCTCCCTCTAGCATCCAAATTATACCTCGCCCCCCTCACCCTAAGCTCGTGGCCCCTCGTGATATTTGTCTCCAATCTAGGAAAAAGCCTGCCACTGTTTACTCGATCTATACCCTTCATTATTTTATACACCTCTATCCGATCCCCCCTTAATCTCCGTCTTTCTAAGGAAAAGAGCCCCAGTTTACCCAATCTTTCCTCATAACCCAGTCCTTCCATACCAGGCAGCACCCTGGTAAACCTCCTCTGCACTCTCTCCAGGGTCTCCACATCCTTCCGGTAGTAAGGTGACTAGAACTGGACGCAGTACTCCAAATGTGGTCTAACAAATGTGTTCTGTACAACTGTAGCATTAGACGCCAGCTCTTACACTCTATACCCATTCCTATAAAGGCTAGCATACCATAAGCTTTCTTCACAACCTTCTCCACCTGGGTTGCCACCTTCAGAGACTTGTGCACTTGCACTCCCAGGTCCCTCTGCATTTCTATACTCTTAATTGGTCTACCCTTTATCATGCAACTCCTCTCTACATTATTCCTTCCAAAATGCATCACCTCGCATTTATCAGGATTAAATTCCATCTGCCATCTATCTGCCCAATATACCAGCCTATCTATATCCTGCTGTGTCACCTGACACTCCTCCTCACTATCCGCCAATCCTACCATCTTTGTGTCATCTCCAAACTTGCTGATCACACCACGTAGCCCTCTTCCAAGTCGTTTATATATTACGAATAGAAGAGGTCCCAGTACTGAGCCCTGCGGCACACCACTGGTGACAGACCTCCAGCTAGAAAAGGACCCTTCCACTACTACTCTGTCTCCTGTTGCCTAGCCAGTTTTCAATCCATCTAGATACCTGTCCCTGTATCCCATGAGCCTTAACCTTTTATACCAGCCTACCGTGAGGGACTTTGTCAAACGCCTTACTGAAATACATATAGACGACATCAACGGCTCGTCCATCGTCAACCGTTTTTGTCACCTCCTCAAAAAATTCGACCAGATTCGTAAGGCAAGACCTCCCCTTAAAGCCATGTTGTGTATCCCTATTCAGATTGCAACGCTCCAAATGCATATACATCCTATCCCTAAGAATTTTTTCCAACAACTTTCCTACAACAGGAGCAAAGAAATCAGAAAACTCCAAGCTTGTTTGCTTCCAGTCAATGAGATTATAGAACATATAGAACATAGAACATTACAGCGCAGAACAGGCCCTTCGGCCCACGATGTTGCGCCGACCAGTTACAAAAACAATGACCCACTAGCCTATACCAATCCCTTTTCGTCCATAAACCTATCCAGAGATCTCTTAAACGCCCCCAAACTAGACGCATTTACAACTGCAGCAGGCAGGGCATTCCAATCCCTCACCACCCGCTGGGTAAAGAACCTACCCCTGACATCCGTCCTGTAGCTACCCCCCCTTAATTTAAAGCCATGCCCCCTCGTGCTAGCTTTCTCCATCCGAGGAAAAAGGCTATCACTATCCACCCTATCTAAACCTCTAATCATCTTATATGTTTCAATAAGATCCCCTCTTAGCCGCCTTCTTTCCAACGAAAACAACCCTAGATCCCTCAGTCTCTCCTCATAGGACCTCCCCACCATACCAGGCAACATCCTAGTAAACCTCCTCTGCACCCTCTCCAACGCCTCCACATCCTTCTTGTAATGCGTGGACCAGAACTGCACTCCAAGTGCGGCCTAATGGCTGATCTACAACTTCTCCATGCACTCACCTTTGCCCCATATCCCTTTGCATAACAAAAGAAAATCAATCTCAGATCGGAAATTTATAATTCAGTGTTAATTGTTCTTTGTGCAAAAGAATTCCAAATTTCAATTATCCTGTGTCAAAATGTTTTCTGATTTCACACCTGAAAATTCTGGCCCATATGTAACCAAACTGCATAGCAGTGGTGTACTGCTAGTTTACTGTGCAGCCATTGCTCCTCTCTTTTTTATTTTCTAAAATATTCTGTTATTCCAGTCACACTTTTCTCACTGAAATTGCCTCACCTCTTTTGTCCACATTTGGAATACGTTTTTAATGAGGGCTGAAGCTGAGTGGTTCTGGTGCAATTCAAACTGAGCACTGAAGAACAAATTATTGCTGTGTAAGTGCTACTAAATAGCAGTGTTGATATCACCTTCCCTCACTTTGCCTACTGATTTGAGAATGGACTGATGGGGCAGTAATTGGCCAGAATGGATTGCTGTTTTTTTATGGTCGAGGCTGTTTTCCAGGTAGTTGCTAGAGTTGTAGCTACACTGACTGGAGTCAAATTTGCAGTACTACAGCTGGTTGTTGTCGGGTTGCATAGCCTTTCAGCTGTTATGACATCATTTGCAGTTAATCAAATTAACTGAATATTTGCAAAGTGTTGCTGGATACTGCAGTAGGAAGCAAAGACGGATCATCCCCTTATCACTTCTGGCTGAAGGTGGTTGAACAATTTTGTCTTTTGTACTCACATGCTGGGTTCCATCATTATTAAGATGGGGATGTTTGTGGATTCCCAGTTAGATGTGGCTTTGATCTAATCCATTAGTTATACAATTATTTAGATTTTTCTATAACATGCTGCTTGTGTTCTTCAGAATGCATGTAATCCTGATTGTAGCTTTGTATGGCTGGCACCTCATTTTTAGGTGTGCCTGGCATGGCTTTCTGAACTATTCATTGAATCTGAGTGAGATCCCTGGCTTGATGGTAATTGTAGAAATGAGGGCTATGCCAGGCCACAAGCTTACAGACTGTGGCTAAATACAATTCTGCAACTGCTGGTGGCCTACTGCATGTCATGGATGCCCAGTTGTGAGCTGCCATATCTGTTCTGAATCTCTCCCATTTAGCAAGGTGATATCACCACTTAATATGATGGAGGTGTCCTCAATATGAAGTCCCCACAACGCTTATGTGGTGGCCATTCCGTAGTTGATTTACTCAACCACCTCCTCACCTCCACGTTTTGAGGCTCTTGCCCTGAATAATACATTAATTACTCTCTCCCATCTGGTTACTCCCAGTTTCTCTGACTCCAGCCTTTATTGCATTCTCTCACTTCCTTTGTCCTACCATTAGTGGTTGTGTCTTCAGTTTGTTTTCCTGGCCCCCATGCTTGCAAATACTGCTTCTAATACCTTTGGCTTGGTATCTATTTTTAAATTTTGCCACAGTGAAGCACCTTGTTATTTTAACAACTATGTGAAAATTCTTGTATAACTGCAAGTTATTGTTTGCTGAATATTAATCACTTTTCTGTATTGTAAACACTATGTAATCTGCAGCCACAATGTTCTGTACCCATGTAGCTGTTTAAATTTCACATAGCAGTTGATCAATAACTTTTGTCAATTCTTCTCATCTTTAGTTTCTCTGACACCTTCTCCCTATTATGACACTCATGAAGCTACATCTTTGAAACATTATAGACTGTAGGTTAAAATAATTGATCATCGTATATCTGCAAACTGGAAGACTGCGTGCAAGACCGTTGGATTTGGGTTCCCAGATAGCTCAGTGAATTTACTAGTTCACTCAGCCTTGAACCTGGATGGTACTCAAGCCTGGCGACTAACTAGTCTACTGATAGTCACATATGAATATTGACCATTTGTCTGAGCTACTGTCTATTGAAATATACCCAGGCAAGAAGTCAATGCCTTTGAGAAAGTTGGAGTAAAGTGGCAAGTGGAGACAAAGAAAATACCTTTCTTCATTTGAGAAAGTTGGAGTAAAGAGGCAATTAGAGACAGAGGAAAGAAAATACCTTTGTTCGTTTCCTCAGCAGTTTGGCCAACCGAACTACATAAGGCTTAAATTCTCTTTGATGTGTTCCTTGTCTGCGAACCTCCAGCCCTGAATCATCAGAAACTTCTGGAATGAAAGCCCAACGATACCTAAACATATAGAGTGATTTTAAGTTTGTTGTTTTTATGCAGTTGCAATACTTTAAACATGTTTCAAAAGCATCCACCAAGTCAAAGACAATATTTTCAGTGTCACCTCACCAAAGCCCAACACAATTCCAGTAATCACCTTTCTCTTATACGTCAACTCAATTTTAATAAAGACTCACATACTAAATACTTCACAATTGCTTGCCGTACATGAATGTTAACTTTCTGGATTCATTTGCAAGGGGCCCAGATCCCTTAATATCAACATTTCCTAAACTTTCACCATGCAAAAAATATTCTGCTTTTCTAACTGTCCCAAATTGTCCCTAACTTAGTCTCCCCTCAATCTGGTCTCCAATGTGGAGTGCCATAAGCGTAGACAAGGGTCATGGGTGGAGAGGGGACTCACAATGTTGAAATGACAGCGCGGGCTTGTTGGGCCGAAGGGTCTGTTTCCCATGCTGTGTTGTTCTTTGTACCTCACGCCCTGCTCATGGTTCCTTTCCGTGCAATCCTAAAAAGTGCAACACCTGCCCCTTTACGTCCTCCCTGCTTACCATCCCAGATCCTAAACACCCCTTTCAGGTAAAGCAGCGCTTCACATGCACCTATCCAAAGATGTGTGGGTTAGGTGGATTGGCCATGCTAAATTGCCCCTTTGTGTCAAGGGGACTAGCTAGGGTAAATGCATGGGGTTATGGGGATAGGGCCTGGGTGGGGTTGTGCAGACTCGATGGGCCAAACGGCTTCCTTCTGCACTGCAGGATTCTATGCACCTCCTTCAATCTGATGTATTGCGTTCACTGATCCCAATGCGGTCTGCTCTGCATCAAAGACACCAAACGCAGATTGAGTGACTGCTTTGGTGAACACCTTTGGTCTATCCACAAGCAGGACCCAAATATTTCTCTCTCTTGTCGCTTCAACACACCATCCTGCTCTCCTGTCCACATGTCCATCGTTGTCCTTCTGCAATGTTCCAGTGAACCCCAACGCAAACTGGAGGAACAGCACCTCATTTTTCTGATTGGGTACTTTACAGCCCTCTGGATTGAACATTGAGTTCAACAACTTCAGAGCACAAACTCTTTCCTGTATTTTCACCCCATTTCCATTTTTTAATTTCATTTTCTTTTTTCTTTTCATCTCATTCATTCATTTTCATCATCCTTCTTTCTCCATTCCAGTTCTCCTTGCACCATCCCCGCCTCTTTCCACAGATGCTGTCAGAGCTGCTGAGATTTTCCAGCATTTTCTGTTTGTTTAAGCCCTTACTTAATTTTGATTCATTTTTCAAAAAACTTTAACCATAGCGATAAAGATGTAAACAGAACATAAGAACATAGAACATAGAACATTACAGCGCAGAACAGGCCCTTCGGCCCACGATGTTGCGCCGACCAGTTACAAAACAATGACCCACTAACCTAAACCAATCCCTTCTCGTCCATAAACCTATCCACGGATCTCTTAAACGCCCCCAAACTAGGTGCATTTACAACTGCAGCAGGCAGGGCATTCCAATCCCTCACCACCCTCTGGGTAAAGAACCTACCCCTGACATCCGTCCTATAACTACCACCCCTTAATTTAAAGCCATGCCCCCTCGTGCTAGATTTCTCCATCAGAGGAAAAAGGCTATCACTATCCACCCTATCTAAACCTCTAATCATCTTATATGTTTAACATAAGAAATAGGAGCAGGAGTAGGCCATCTAGCCCTTCGAGCCTGCCCCGCCATTCAATAAGATCATGGCTGATCTGTCGTGGCTCAGTTCCACATTCCCGTCCTCTCCCCATAACCCTTAATCCCCTCTCTTATCAAAAACCCATCAACCCGCGTCTTAAAAATATTTAGCGAGGTAGCCTCCACCACTTCAACGGGCAGAGAATTCCAGAGATTCACCACCCTTTGAGTGAAGAAGTTCTTCCTCAACTCCGTTCTAAACCGCACCCCCCCTCCCCTTTATCTTGAGGCTGTGCCCCCTAGTCCTACTGTCCTTTCTGAGCGGGAAGAGTCTCTTCACCTCTATCCTATCCATCCCATTCATCATCTTATATGTCTCAATGAGATCTCCCCTCATTCTTCTAAGCTCTAACGAGTACAAGCCTAGTTTATTCAGCCTCTCCTCATAGCTCAACCCCTTCAACTCTGGCATCAGCCTAGTAAACCTCCTCTGCACTCCCTCCAAGACCAAAATATCCTTGCGTAAGTACGGCGCCCAAAACTGCACACAAAGGGAGTGTTTAAAAAAAGAGGCAAAACATGCACAAGACAGACTATGGCCTCCCTCCCACTGTACGAAGTCTCACAACACCAGGTTAAAGTTCAACAGGTTTATTTGGTAGCACAAGCCAGTAGGTTTCAGAGCGCTGCCCCTTCATCAGGTGAGTGGGAGTTCTGTTCACAAACAAGGCACATAAAGATACAAACTCAATTTACAAAATAATGATTGGAACCAACCATTATTTTGTAAATTGAGTTTGTGTCTTTAAATGCCCTGTTTCTCTGGCCTGCCTCCCTCATCAACACTGCTCTCTGGCCTGCCTTCCTCACAAATGTTACTCTCTGGCCATTTCTGCTCCCCCTCTTGTTTTTAGCATTGCTCCCCTGCCTGCTCCTGCCAGCATTGCTTGCCAGCTCTGTCTCTCACCCTTGGTTCTTACCAGGTTCTATTTTCAGCTGTTCCAATCCTGGTTCCAGCTCTGAACTGAAGCTCCTGACTTCATCTATGGCAGAAGGTTAGTCATAATCCCAGGCTTTAAGCAGCTTCCTGCACCAACCATCTTCTGCCATGAGATGGAACCTGGTCAATCTAAAATGACTGAGGTGAGCATAATTTTTTAAATTATACCATGTATTGTATTTCTTTTATATTTAATGATTTATTTAAGCTAGGAATTCAGAGTACTACACACTGTGTTTTTCAATTTGTACATTAGTTTTTCCGGGTGACAAATGTCCACAGGAATCTAACTCTGGCTTTAACATTGATTCCAGTTGGAATCCATCATTCATTTAAAGTTGCTTCACATAAAGTTGTGATTTTTAAGAATGCAATTCACAACTTTAAGTGAGAACTCCTTGTATACAAGATACCTTACCTACAACATTTGTCAAAAAACAATGATTAAAGAATGATGTCTTGCACTCAAATATTTTCAATGTTTTTCTCCTCTTTCTTGATCTGGAAAAGAACACTGAGAAATCACCACAATAACAGTAGCAACTTCAGACTAGATTCTATGTTTGGTGGAAACAACATCTCCTTTCACTTACATCTGAAATTGGGGAAGGTTTTCAGACGGCAAGGTCAAAGCCAAATCCAGGAATTTGCATGCAGATAGGTACAGGCCAAGCCACCGTTGGTTGTTGTAGGAGGTGGAGAACCCATTACCTCCCATGTAGGTCGTTTCCAAGCCAGAGACTGATGGTCCAGCAGTTCTGAAATGGATAAGTCGGTTAACAATGGTAAATGCTTACTCTGTATTTTGGTACATTATTTGTAAGTAAAAGTTTGTAGATAAGGGCCTTTTGAGAAAGTGCTGGCCTATACATCCAGTGCTACGTATTTAGAGGCTTTTTAAAAAAGCAAACACGTCACTCAGTGTGGACATGAAGCATTCGAGCACAGTGTGACTAAAGAGTAAAACATCCACTTGCTGTGCTCAATGTTAGCTGTTACTTCAACCTTAAAGCCATATCTACTACCGCATATATACCTTGAAATTTTAAATAGCCAGTCTTAAGATTGTCAATTTACACCCAACTGGTGCCACCATCGTGCTACATGCCCATGAGGAACCAGATACAGATTTTTCCAGTACTTCTAATACAGGACTAGCACATTAGTCATTCTGGTCTGTATTCAACTGAGGCCCCAGATGAAGAGTCATATTCGGAAACCACAATGGCTGCACCAACCAGGGATGGTAACCAAATGGTGAAATTCTGGTGGGATGGTCCTCATTCTGGAACTTTCCCTTAATCAAATCCTGCTTTGTTACTTAAAGAAAAACAAAACTTATATAAAATCACCTCTAAAGTGGTTCTGAACAATGTGATTCACATTCTGTTTTTTAAACATGGCTTCTTCCAAAATAATAAGAGGATAAATGGTTTCTCCATTAATTTTTGTTTTTTTTTCTAGAAAACTTTGGTCTTGGAATTTAAGGAAAATATTATTGCTGATTGCAGGACCCATAAGTGTAAATACAGTCCATACTTAGAAAGAGGAGACAAAGTGCAAACAAGGCCTAGTGTGGGAGTGAGTCTGCAGCTTGTGCAGTTAAAGTTCAATTATTTAAAAAATTCTTGCTAACACTAAGGGCACTTCAGTCAAATTTAGTAGGGGCTGACAAATTATGTAGTATAAGATTTGACTGAGAGAAATTTGGAATTTGAGGTTCTGATGAACTTGGGGTTGGTTTTGGGACCCGTGCTTTTCCTGATATACATTAATGATCTAGACCTCAATATGCAGGGGACAATTTAAAAGATTTTGGATGGCACAAAACTTGGAAGCATTGTAAATTGTGAAGAGGATAGTGTAGAATTTCCAAAGGACTGACAAGTTGGTGGAGTGAGCAGACAGGTAGCAGGTGAAGTTGAATGCAGAGAAGTGTGAGGTGATGCATTTTGGTAGGAAGAACATGGAAAGACCATATAAAATAAATAGTACAATTCTTAGAGGGGTGCAGGAGCAGAGGAGCTTGGATGTAGATGTACATCGATCATTGAAGGTGACAGGCTAGCTAAAAACAGCAGTTAATAAAGTGTATAGCATTCTGGGCGTAATTAATAGGGGCAAGGAGGTTATGCTGAACTTGAGACATTAGTTAGACCACAGATGGGTAGTGTGTCCAGCTCTGGATGCCAAACTATGGGGGAACGTAAACGTAATAGAGTGCGGAAGAGGTTATATTATAAGAATGGTTCCAGGGATGAAAAACTTCTGTCATGAAGATAGGTTGAAAGGTTGGGACTGTTCTCCTTGAAGACAAGGCAGTTAAGAGGAGATTTGATAGAGATAATCAAAGTCATGAGGGGGCTGGACAGATTAAATAGAGAGAACGTGTTCCCACGTATAAAAGGATAAAGAACGACGTGCACAGATTTAAAGTGAATTGCAAAGGAAGCAAATGTGAAGCGAGAAAAATCGTTTTCAGACAGCGAGTGGTTCAGGTCTGGAAAAAACTGTCTGGAAGTCTGGTGGAGGCAGGCTCAATTCAGGCACTCAAGTGGGCATTAGATGCTCACTTGAATAAAACGATGTGCAGGAATATGGGGAAAAGGCAGGGTGGGATGGCATCAGCCATGGTGCTTATTTAGAGAGCTGGTGCAGACATAGAACATAGAACATTACAGCGCGGAACAGGCCCTTCGGCCCACAATGTTGCGCCGACCAGTCTTATTTTTAAAAAAAAACATTGACCCACTAATCTAAACCAATCCCTTTTCGTCCATAAACCTATCCACCAATCTCTTAAACGCCCCCAAACTAGGCGCATTTACAACTGCAGCAGGCAGGGCATTCCAGTCCCTCACCACCCTCTGGGTAAAGAACCTGCCCCTGACATCCGCCCTATAACTACCCCCCCTTAATTTAAAGCCATGCCCCCTCGTGCTAGCTTTCTCCATCCGAGGAAACAGGCTATCACCATCCACCCTATCTAAACCTCTAATCATCTTATATGTTTCTATAAGATCCCCTCTTAGCCGCCTTCTTTCCAGTGAAAACAACCCCAAATCCCTCAGTCTCTCCTCATAGGACCTCCCCTGCATACCAGGCAACATCCTGGTAAACCTCCTCTGCACCCTCTCCAAAGCCTCCACATCCTTCCTGTAATGTGGGGACCAGAACTGCACACAGTACTCCAAGTGCGGCCGCACCAGAGTTGTGTACAGTTGCAACATGACGCTGCGACTCCGAAATTCAATCCCCCTACCAATAAATGCCAAGACACCGTACGCCTTCTTAACAACCTTATCTACTTGATTCCCAACTTTCAGGGATCTATGTACACATACACCTAGATCCCTCTGCTCCTCCACTCTATTCAAAGTCCTCCCGTTAGCCCTATACTCAACACATCTGTTATTCCTACCGAAATGGATTACCTCACACTTCTCCGCATTAAACTCCATCCGCCACCTCGCGGCCCAGCTCTGCAACCTGTCCAAGTCACCCTGCAAACTTCGACACCCTTCCTCACAATCTACCACACCTCCGACTTTGGTGTCATCAGCAAACTTACTAATCCACCCAACTATACCCTCATCCAGATCATTAATAAAGATTACAAACAGCAGTGGCCCCAAAACAGATCCCTGAGGCACACCGCTTGTAACCGAACTCCATGATGAATAATTACCATCAACCACCACCCTCTGTCTCCTATCTGCTAACCAATTCCTGATCCAAGTACCTAAATTACCACCAATCCCATACATCTGCATTTTCTGCAGAAGCATACCATGGTGAACCTTATCAAACGCCTTACTAAAATCCACATATACCACGTCTACTGCCTTACCCCCATCCACCTCTTTGGTCACCTTCTCAAAGAACTCAATAAGGTTAGTAAGGCACGACCTTCCCGCTACAAAACCATGCTGACTATCTCTAATCAATTCATTACTCTCCAAATAACTATAAATCCTATCCCTAATAATTCTTTCTAAAACCTTGCCCACTACAGAAGTAAGACTCACTGGTCTATAATTCCCAGGGAAGTCTCTGTTCCCCTTCTTAAACAATGGGACAACATTCGCTGTCCTCCAATCTTCCGGTACTATACCAGAGACCAACGACGACCTGAAGATCAGAGCCAGTGGCTCTGCAATCACCTCTCTTGCCTCCCATAGAATCCTAGGGTAAATCCCGTCTGGACCAGGGGACTTATCTATTTTTAACCCTTCTAGAATATCCAACACATCCTCTGTATCAACTGCAATACTTTCTATTTTACACCCCTTCACCCCAGTGACCTCCTCAGCTACATTCATATCGTCCTGCGTGAACACCGAAGAGAAATAATGGTTCAATGCCTCTCCAATCTCTTCCGGTTCCACACACAACTTCCCCCTACTGTCTGTAACTGGCCCTAATTTTGCCCTAACCAACCTTCTGTTCTTGACATACCTATAGAACGCCTTAGGATTCTCCTTAATCCTATCAGCCAAAGTCATCTCATGCCCTCTTCTAGCCCTTCTTAACTCCATAATGGGCCAAAAGGCCTCGTTCTGCGTTGTAACAATTCCTCGATTCTGTGAACTTGGATTTTCAATTCAAGTAATTCAGCACTAATCACTAGTAAAGTCCAAATCAAAGTTCACACAAGTGGGAAAGTTCCAGACACAGAGTTTGAAAGTTCAGTAAAGCAATTCCGAAGGGATCAGTGCATAAAAGGTTGAAAGCTGAAGCTGATATTTCTTATTTCAAGGCATTCTTGCAGCAAAGTGCTTCAGTGTCACATGTTCAATTTGAACTGAGCAAAAACAGCCCATGCATGCTATGTTTTCCCACTGTCCCAATGGAAAAACAAACAGCCCATTCCCCCAACAAGAGAGATCAGGAACTCAATTTGGGAAATTGCAGCTACTTTGCAATGATGGTCTGAGGAACCCTTTACCTTGACATGTCTTCATCTGCCGTCAATTCCTGTTCAATCAGCAAAAATACTTGCACCTTTAGGAAATGAGAAGACGACAGTCAGTGTAATTACTTAAAATCGAATAGATAAAACACATTGCTATCTTCCCAAGGGAAGTGCTGTGCCTCAGTAGGTAGTGCTCCAGCTCTGAGCCAGATGTTCATGAAACAGACATGATAATCAATCTGCTAACCTTAAGAATGGGAGATTCCTGATTAGTCATTGAAACAACACACCCTGCCGGCAAGTCACTACGCAGCAGAAATACCTCATGATAAAGAGAGGAGGAGGGTTTGCATTCAACACAGGATGAGCATAGAAGAAGAAGCATCTCTCCTTCACAAAGCACTGCAGGCTTTTCTCTTTAATTAGAGAGAAAGGATCGAAAATTGAGACAAAAATATGCAGTCAGAGCAGAGGCATTCACAGATAGGTTCTCACCATGACATTATACTATATATGAACATAAGAAATAGGAGGAGTAGGCCATCTAGCCCTTCGAGCCTGCCCCGCCATTCAATAAGATCATGGCTGATCTGTCGTGGCTCAGTTCCACTTTCCCGCCCTCTCCCCATAACCCTTAATCCCCTCTCTTATCAAGAACCCATCAACCCGCTTCTTAAAAATATTTAGCGAGGCAGCCTCCACCACTTCAACGGGCAGAGAATTCCAGAGATTCACCACCCTTTGAGTGAAGAAGTTCCTCCTCAACTCCGTTCTAAACCGCCTCCCCTTTATCTTGAGGCTGTGCCCCCTAGTCCTACTGTCTTTTTTGAGCGGGAAGAGTCTCTCCACCTCTATCCTATCCATCCCATTCATCATCTCATACATCTCAATGAGATCTCCCCTCATTCTTCTAAACTCTAACGAGTACAAGCCTAGTTTATTCAGCCTCTCCGCATAGCTCAACCCCCTCAACTCCGGTATCAGCCTAGTAAACCTCCTCTGCACTCCCTCCAGGGCCAAAATATCCTTGCGCAGGTGCGGCGCCCAAAACTGCACACAGTACTCCAGCTGCGGCCTCACCAATGCCCTGTACAGTTGCAGCAAGACCTCCCTACTTTTATATTCAATCCCCCTCGCTATGAAGGCCAGCATCCCATTCGCCTTCCTGACCACCTGCTGCACCTGCAAGCTGGGTTTTTGTGACTCATGCACAAGGACCCCGAGGTCCCTCTGCACCGTCGCCTGCTGCAGTTTTTCGCCACGTAAGTAATAGTCCTTCCTACCATTCTTCCTACCAAAGTGGACCACCTCACACTTGCCAACATTAAATTCCATTTGCCATTTCCTGGCCCATTCGCCCAGCCTATCTAGATCCTTCTGCAGACTCTCCACACCCTCCGCACAATTTGCCTTTCCCCCAATCTTGGTGTCATCAGCAAATTTCGACACCCTACACTCGGTTCCCTCCTCCAGATCATCTATATAAATGGTACATAGCTGAGGCCCCAGCACCGACCCCTGGGGCACCCCGCTAGTCACCAACCGCCAATCCGAATAGCACCCATTGACCCCCACTCTCTGCCTCCTATTTGACAACCAATCCTCTATCCACGCTAACACCCTACCCCCAACTCCATGTCCCCTGACCTTCTGCAATAACCTCTTGTGAGGTACCTTGTCAAACGCCTTCTGAAAATCCAGAAAGACCACATCCACCGGCTCTCCTCTATCCACTGCCCTAGACACATCCTCATAGAACTCCAGTAAATTTGTCAGACACGACTTCCCTTTAATGAAACCGTGTTGCGTCTGCCCTATCAAGCAATTCCCTTCAAGATGCCTCGCAATTTCCTCCTTAATGACGGATTCTAACATTTTACCTACCACAGACGTTAAACTAACCGGCCTATAATTCCCTGCCTTTTGCCTGGCACCCTTCTTAAACAACGGAGAAGACAGTCTTTTATTCTTTCATGGGATGTGGATGATGCTGGCAAGGGCAACATTTGTCCTAATCTGTTTCTGCTCGGGCATCAGGAAGGAGTTGGGGAACATTTCAGCAGTCAAGGGCATTCAGCCTCTGATCTTCGGGTAAGTGTCCTCAAGACACATGACAATGCAGAATCGCCGAGCAGGAACTAATAGCCAAGTTCTGCACACGAGGATGGCCTCAACTGGGATCTTGGATTCATGTCACGCTACCTGTGACCCCCACGACTTTCTGGGCTTGCAAATTTTAACAAACTGTCCTGGGTTGAGACAATTCACATCTCTTTAACCTGTACTTAACCCTCTCCACTCGCATTGTCTGCACCTGTAAAGACTTGATTACATGTTAAGACTTGCATTCCAACCATTATCTTGTAAATTGAGTCTGTCTCTCTATATACCCTGTTTGTGAACCCAATCCTCCACTCAACTGATGAAGGGGCAGCGCTCCGAAAGCTCATGCTATCAAATACACCAGTTTTACTTTAACCTGGTGTTGAGAGATTTCTTTCCTGAATGAATCAGTAACATTCAATAAGTTTGAATATCATCTGGGCAAAATAGCCCACTTCAATATCTGCTCTCTCCACCACAGGCCCACAACACAATACTGTGTACCATTTACAAGATGCACTCAGCAACTCATCAAAGCTCTTACTACAGCACCTTCCGAACCCATGACCTCTACCACCTAGAGGAAGACAGCAGATGCATGGGAACATCAACACCTTCATGTTCCCTTCCAAGCCAAACATCATCCTGACTTGGAACTACATTGCCATTCCTTCACTGTCACAAAGTCAATATCTTGGAAAGGCATGGACAATAAATGGTGACCTGGCCAGTGATACTCAAATCCTGTGGGAGAATTCTAAAAATTCAAGGAGCATAGAATTTTTTCCTTCCATGGATGTTGGCATTGTTGGCAATTTGTTGCCCATTTTCAACTTCTCTTATGGTGGTGGCGAGTCACTTTCTAGAACCATTTACAGCCCTGTTAGAAATAGAGTCCTAGGATTCTGGTCCAATAATAGTGGTGATACCATTCAAAATCAGGGTGGTGTATGGTTTGGAGGAAATCAGACGCTGGATTCTTTTAAAATTACGTTTTGACAAGATTAATGTAAACTGAGCAATGGCAATTATACCCAATACAACCCAAAAAACTTAGATGGATGACCTCTAGTCAGCTTACCAGTTCTGTGATCATAGTGGGCCATAATGAGGTGAGATGGCGTGGAGACATCCGTAACAACAACACCCGGAAAAAGAGGAACACCTGAGCATGAAGTGTGGGAACCTGTGGTAGACGCAGACTTTCTACCAGACGTTCTGAAATGGTGAAAAATGAAAAGATCAATTAAAAACCCCACAAATTTATGATTTACATACACCAAATATTTATCATCTATAGGATAATTTGTTTAGTACGAAGCATTTGCCAGACCAGGAAGGACAGCAG
Organism: Carcharhinus amblyrhynchos; assembly: GCF_965287045.1. Classification (NCBI taxonomy): domain Eukaryota; kingdom Metazoa; phylum Chordata; class Chondrichthyes; order Carcharhiniformes; family Carcharhinidae; genus Carcharhinus; species Carcharhinus amblyrhynchos. The sequence goes on along the minus strand of NC_137335.1, from coordinate 29,892,834 downwards.
ATTTCCTTCCCTGGGTCCTGTCACTGAACCAGATGGGGTTTTTATAATAATCAATGATAGTTTCATGGTCACCATTACTGAGACTAACTTTCAATTTCAGATTTATTAATAATTGTATTTAAATTTCACCTTCAACTTTAGTGGGATTTAAATTCATGTCCCCAGGGCATTAGTAAGGAGTCTCACAACACCAGGTTAAAGTCCAACAGATTTATTTGGCAGCAAAAGCCACAACATTGTCTACCTGATATGCTGCAGAAAAGATGTCCCGAAGCATGGTATCTTGGGGAGACCATGCAGACGCTACAACAACAGATGACTGAACACTGCTCGACAAGAGTGTCCTGTTTCCATTGGGGAACACTTCAGCGGTCACAGGCATTCAGCCTCTGATCTTCGGGTAAGCGTTCATGACACACAACAACGCTGAGTTGCTGAGCAGAAACTGAGAGCCAAGTTCTGCACACGAGGGTGGCCCCAACTGGGATCTTGGGTTCATGTCGCACTATCTGAAACCCCCACAACTTGCCTGGGCTTGCAAAATCTCATTAATTGTCCTGTCTGGAGACAATACATATCTCTAACCAGTGCTTAATGCTCTCTCCACTCACATTGTCTGTACTTTTAAGACTTAATTACCTGTAAAGACTCGCATTCCAACCATTATTCTGCAAATTGAATTTGTGTCTTTATATGCCCCGTTTGTGAACAGAACTCCCAGTTACCTGACGAAGAAGCAGCACTCCAAAAGCTAGTGGCTTTTGCTACTAAATAAACCTGTTGGACTTTAACCTGGTATTGTAAGACTTCTTACTGTGTTTACCCCAGTCCAACGCCGGCATCTCCACACCCAGAGCATTTTATCTTACCAGTCTGAATGACTGTCCAAAACTAGAGGTCATAGTCTGAGGATAAGGGGTAAACCTTTCAGAATTGCGGTGAAGAGAAATTGTGCTGGGAAAATTAATGGGATTGAAGGTGGATAAATCCCCAGGGCTGATAATCTACATCCCAGAGTACTTAAGGAAATGGCTCTAGAAATAGTGGATGTATTGGTGATCATCTTCCAGGGCTCTCTAGACTCTGGAATAGCCCCTGCAGATTGGAGGGTAGCTAATGTCACTCCAATATTCAAAAAGAAGGTAGAGAGAAAACAGAAAATTATAGACCCTAAGTCTAACGTAGGTAGTGGGAAAAATTCTCAAATCCATTATAGCAGAACATTTAGAAAGCAGGGGCAGGACCAGGTAGAGTCATCATGGATTTATGAAGGGGAAATCATGCCTGACAAATCTTCTAGAATTCTTTGAAGATATAACTAATAGAGTTGACAAAGGGAGTCAGTCGATCCACCTCACTGTTCTCTGGAGCTGTGATTTCGACGAGTGGCTGCCTTTTGGTGAGTGTGCTGCATTGTAATTACTATATTTTGACTTAATTCTAGTTCGAGAGGGTTTTTTGATTATTTTGGCGCTCCGTAGCGGGAGATAGGCGCGGGGGCTGCTGGGAAGGGAGAGCGGGAGTATAAAAAGAAGGCCAAGGTAGATAGCGGGCAGCGTCGGGAGCGGGCAGCGGAGTGAGGCGGGAAGCAGAGTGAGAGGTAAAAGGGCTTAAGCTCACTGGGCTTGGGCGAGAGTAGGCTTGGTAACAGGAATTAATAGGACAACTTAATAGGGGGCAAACATAATGGCAGGGTCTAGGGTTACACGTGTTCACTGTGTTCGTTGTCATATGTGGACATTTCTGGAGACAGCGCATCTCCCGAAAGCCCACATATGCGGGAAATGTCTAGAGGTGCAGAGATTAAGGGCCCGGGTGAGGCAGTTGGAACTGAGGCTGGAGGATATGTTTTTAGTTAGGGAAAATGAGGAAATAATGGATAGGGACAGTAACACTGAGCAGATACCAGGACCTGGGAGGAGAGACGGATGGGTCACAGTTAGGAAGAGCAAAAAGAAAAGGAGTCGTGGCACTAGGACCGCCCCAGAGGAATTATCCCGGAATATCAAGGGTGGGGTGACAGCTGGGGTAGAGAAGGCAAGGGAGGGAGATCAGAATACCTCGGAGGAAGGGAAGAGTGCAGGGTGTGAGATAGTGGTGGGGGATGGGAGAGTCAAAGGGATTGACAGGCGGTTCTGTGGGCAAAAGCGGGAATCCAGGATGGTAGTCTGCCTCCCTGGGGCAGGGGTACAGGATGTTTCAGAAAGGGTAGAGGGAATTTTGAAGGGTGGAGGGACCAAGTCTGATGTGATAGTGCACATAGGAGAGAAGGATGTAGGAACAAAGTGCAGGGGGGGCATACGTAGGCAGTTCAGGGAGTTGGGGGCTAGGCTGAAATGTAGGGCCTCCAGGGTGGCGTTCTCTGGGCTGCTGCCGGTGCCTGGGGCTAGCAGGGCTAGAAATAATGAGATACTCCAACTCAATGCGTGGTTGAAGGGTTGGTGTAGGGCAGAGGGTTTTAGATTCGTAGACCATTGGGAAGTCTTTATGAAAGAGGGGCAAATATATAAGAGGGATGGGGTACAGTTAACTGGGAAGGGTGTGCATATCTTAGCTGGAAGGTTAGCTGGAGTGTTTCGGCAGTGTTTAAACTAATATGGAGGGGGGGTGGGGATGTGGACGGAACTGGGATTGGGGATAGGGTAAGCCCGGAGGGTAGGAAGAAGGATCAGATTGTTTCTGAGTGTCTTCGGTGCATGTGTTTCAATGCTAGGAGTGTGACTGGCAAAACAGATGAACTGAAGGCAATAATGTTCGAAAGGAAGTTGGAAGTGGTGGCGGTGACAGAGACTTGGTTAAAGGAAGGGCAGGACTGGCAGTTGAATGTTCCCGGGTATAAGTGCTTCAGGCGTGATAGGGGAGGGTCGCAGAGAGGTGGGGGAGTGGCGTTGTTAGTTAAGGATTGCATCATAGCAGTGCAGAGGGAGGGAGGAATAGAGGATATAGGAATCGAGTCACTATGGGTGGAGTTGAGGAATAGGAAGGGAGATGTTACTATGTTGGGTGTGTACTACAGACCGCCCAACAGCCTGAGGGCTGTGGAAGAAGGGATAAGCAGGGACATTCTAGATAAGTGCAGGAAGAATAGGGTGGTGGTAGTGGGAGATTTTAATCTCCCCGGGGTAGACTGGAAGGTGCCAAGATCAGAGGGTGCTGACGGGGAGGAATTTGTACAGTGTGTAATGGAAGGATCCCTGGAGCAGTATGTGGATAGCCCGACCAGGGAGGGGGCTATACTGGACTTGGTTCTGGGGAATGAGCCTGGGCAGGTGGTTGACGTTGAAGTAGGAGAGCAGGTGGCTAACAGTGACCACAACTCTGTCTGGTTTAAGATATTAATGGATAAAGATGAAGCCTGTCCTAAGGGGAGGGTGTTAAACTGGGGGAGGGCTAGATACAACCGGATTAGGCAGGATCTTAAAGATACGGACTGGGGTAAGCTGCTTGATGGCAGGTCGACGCTGGGTATGTGGGAGTCTCTCAAGGGAAAACTAAAATCTTTGCAGGAAAGGCACGTGCCAGTCAAGAGGAAGGATGGGAAGGGTAGGATTAGAGAGCCGTGGGTAACTAGGGATATTGAGGACCTGGTCAGGAGGAAGAGGGAGGCGTACATTAGATCTAGGCATTTGAGGACAGAGATAGCGTTAGAAGAATACAGAGAATGTAGGAGAGAACTTAAAAGGGGCATCAGAAAGGCAAAAAGGGGCCATGAAATGGCTTTGGTGGGTAGGATTAAAGAAAATCCTAAGGCATTTTACTCCTATGTTAGAAATAAAAGGATGGTTAGAGGGAAGATTGGCCCTCTCAGGGACAGAGGAGGGGAACTATGCTTGGAGCCTGGGGGAATGGGGGAGATCCTGAATGAATACTTTGCGTCGGTATTCACGCAGGAGAGGGGCCTGATGTCTGGTGCTGTGCTTGAGGAGTTTGAGGATCCGTTGAGGGATATAGTCATCACGAGGGAAGAAGTGTTGGGACTCTTAGACAGTATAAAGACGGATAAATCTCCAGGGCCTGATGGCATCTATCCCAGGCTGTTAAGGGAGGTGAGGGATGAAATTGCTGGGCCTCTGACGCAAATCTTTGTCTCTTCTTTGGACACAGGTGAGGTCCCAGAGGATTGGCGCATTGCAAATGTAGTACCGTTGTTTAAGAAGGGTCAGAGGGATAACCCAGGGAATTATAGGCCGGTGAGCTTGACTTCAGTTATAGGCAAGCTAATGGAGAGGATCCTCAAGGATAGGATGTATGAACATCTGGAGCGCTGCAATCTGATCAGGGATACGCAGCATGGCTTCGTTACAGGGAGGTCATGCCTTACGAATCTAGTGGAATTTTTTGAAGAGGTGACAAAAACGGTTGACGAAGGACAAGCCGTTGATGTTGTCTATATGGATTTCAGTAAGGCGTTTGACAAGGTCCCTCATGGTAGGCTGATAGAAAAGGTGAAGGCTCATGGGATACAAGGCCAGGTATGTAGATGGGTGGAGAACTGGCTTGGGAGGAGGAGACAGCGAGTAGTAGTGGAAGGCTCCTTTTCCAATTGGAGGCCTGTCACCAGTGGTGTGCCGCAGGGCTCGGTACTTGGACCTCTTCTATTTGTGGTATATATTAATGACTTGGAAGAGGGGGTAGGTGGTGTGATCAGCAAATTTGCTGATGACACCAAGATGGTTGGATTGGCGGGTACTGAGGAGCAGTGCCTGGCAATGCAACAGGACATAGACAGGCTGGTAGATTGGGCAGATAGATGGCAAATGGAATTTAATCCGGAGAAATGCGAGGTGATGCACTTTGGCCGGAATAATGTGGAGGGGAGTTATACGATAAAAGGTAGAACTATCCGGAGTATAGATACGCAGAGAGACCTGGGGGTGCAAGTGCATAAGTCCCTGAAGGTGTCGGTACAGGTGCAGAATGTGATGAGGAAAGCGTATGGTATGTTAGCCTTCATAGGAAGAGGTATAGAATATAAGAGTAGGAGTTTGATGTTGCAGTTGTATAGAACGTTGGTTAGGCCTCACTTGGAGTACTGCGTCCAGTTCTGGTCGCCGTACTACCGGAAGGATGTAGAGATCCTGGAGAGAGTGCAGAGGAGATTTACCAGGATGTTGCCTGGTATGGAAGGGCTGTCTTACGAGGAAAGATTGGATGAACTTGGGCTGTTTTCCCTTGAGAGACGTCGGCTGAGGGGGGATCTAATAGAGGTTTATAAGATTATGAAGGGGATAGATAGAGTAAATGGTGGTAAGCTTTTTCCGCTACAAGAAATGGATAGAACGAGGGGTCACGGGCTTAGGGTGAGGGGGGCTAGGTATAAGACAAATATTAGAGGGCAGTTTTTCACGCAAAGGGTAGTGGGGGTGTGGAATGCACTGCCGAGTAAGGTGGTGGAAGCAGGCACGCTAGGGTTGTTTAAGAGTCACTTAGACAGCCATATGAGCGGGCTACATATAGGGGGATATAGTAGGCCTTACTGAACATTGTAGGCTTGGGAATACGTTTTGCCTCAGGAATGTTAGTCTTTGCCTGTTTAATAATGAATTTTTTTGTCTCCACAGGCATTTAAGTCCAGCAAGGGGCATGCAGGCGGCAGGTTGTAGTGGGCTGCTCTTGGATGTTGCTTCGGGAGTTGCCTATTGCTTCATGTCGTTAGTGTGCTTAAACTGGACCATCTCGAGGGCAACATGACAGCTCAGAGACTATCTCTGTTGCTGTGCGGACACATGGATTTGGGCCTGTGTCTGTGGGAGTTTGCACGTTCTCCCCGTGGTTGCGTGGGTTTCCTCCGGGTGCTCCGGTTTCCTCCCACATCCCCCAAAGATGTGCTTTTAGGCTGATTGATTGGGTACTAAAATTGTCCCTAAATTGGACCTCCCTGATCCTCGCACGTTAGGCGTAGACTAAAATCATGAATAGGTCACTGAGATAGTAGGACGGCGGCGCGGGCTCGTTGGGCCGAAGGGCCTGTTTCCCGTGCTGTGTTGTTCTTTGTATCTTTGACATATTTGAACTTTCAGAAAGCTTTTGACAAAGTCACACGCAAGAGGTTATCGTGCAAGTTGATCAATGAGTCGAGCGCCATATCCTGTTCTTATGAGGACGTCTTTCGGAATCTGTAGGTGTCTGTTGCAGTCCTCCTCATCTCAGCAGATCCTGTGTTTATCTTGCGACTCGGCCAACATTGTCTACATGATACGCTGTAGGAAAGGATGTCCCGAGGCATGGTACACTGGGGAGACCATGCAGATGCTACAACGACGGATGAATGAACACCGCTCAACGATCACCAGGCAGGAGTGTTCTCTTCCTGTCAGGGAACACTTCAGCAGTCACGGGCATTCAGCCTTTGATCTTCGGGTAAACGTTCTGCAAGGTGGCCTTCATGACACGCGACAACACAGAATCACTGAGCAGAAACTGATAGCCAAGTTCCGCACACGAGGATAGCCTCGACCAGGATCTTGGGTTCATGTCAGACTATCTGTAACCCCTACAACTTGCCTGGGCTTGCAAAATCTCACTACTGTCCTGGCTGGAGACAATACACATCTCGTTAACTTGTGTTTAACCCTCTCTCCACTCACATTGTCTGTACCTTTAAGACGTGATGACCTGTAAAGACTCGCATTCTAACCATTATTTTGTAAATTGAGTTTGTGTCTTTATATTGCCCTGTTTGTGAATTGAAATCCCATTCACCTGATGAAGGAGCAGCGCTCTGAAAGCTAGTGGCTTGTGCTACCAAACAAACCTGTTGGATTTTAACCTGGTGTTGTGAGACTTCTTACTGCAATTATTGTCAGTGCAGACTTGATGGGCCAAAGGGTCTCTTCTGTGCCGTACAACCCTATAACTCTATATGCCAAAAATCTTTGACAATGAGTCTCTTTTTTCAACAATGCAGAATAAAGTGTAAGATAAAGATTAAAGACTAATGTGAGAAATTGGAAGAAAATATTGATACTAAAGGGGATGAGAATGGAACAAGGGGAATAAACTAGAAAATAATACTGATAAAGCGACGGAATAGCAGTTGGGAACATTTTAAAATGTTGACTGGAGTGTGTGGTTAATATATAGAATGACTGTGACAAAACATAGCAATAAACTTGCAGAATTTAATTGACAAATGGACTTTTATATAATAAATGCAAAGAAATACATTTTGGTGAAAAGAAATTGCATATTCTTTGAAAACAATAATGAAGGAACTGAAAGATCTGGAAGTATAGATACAAATACAGCTCACTGAAAGCAGTGATGCAAGTTAATAAGGCAGAAAGTAACCACAGACAGCACTGCTGTTCAATTCTGCAAAAATAAAAGTGAAAAATATTAGAAAAAGTAATATGGAGCTAATGGAGAAACTGCAAAAATATGCAGAGGAATTATGCTAGATCCAGATTATAGCAGTTAGGAAAGTTTGGATATAGCTGGTGCTCTTTTTTCTAGAGGAGGGTGACATGATTAGAGATTGTGAAAGTGAAATAAGGTTGACATGGAGGCATTGTTATTTCAAAGCATGATCATAAATATAAGTTAATCACTAATAAATTAAATAGGAAATTCAGGAGAAACTACACAGTGAGTAGATAGAAAGAGGATACTGCTACCTGAGAGAGTTGTTGAGGCGAATAGGGACACCAGATAAGCATGTGAAGGACTAAGGTATGGAAGAATGCCGGGGGGGCGGAGGGTGGATGTTGGTGGTGATCAGGTTAGAAGGAAAAGGACTGAAGGTGCTCAGGAGTACTACAATGCCTGACCTGGGTCTTTTGGTCAAAATAGCCTACTTCAGTGTCTTAAATAACACTTTCTTCTGCTTTGTAATGTTAGAAGGGCAGTTATTCCCATAGTTACACATCATTTGAATTAAAACGTTTCAACTAATCACCAGGAGCATGGACTTCTTTTAACAGGGTTTATGAGGTTGACTGATAATCATAGATGTTTTACTGGGTTGACATTTTCTGTGCAAGCTGCCTGACCATGACTACACATTTAAATGGTGTTACCAACCTTGTATGTCTGGCAGATACTTCTGGTACTGATCCACTTCACTGCTAAAAATAGCAAAGGCCAGTCTTTTTAGAAGCATTGCGCGCTGTTCCAGTTCTGCCTCACGGCTAGCAAACAGGTTGAGTGAGCTGCTCTGTGCAACAGCAACTCGAGCTGTCGGAGTGAAAACCAGAACCAGGTCAAGAAAATGTCTCAGATACATTACAAGTCCCTACACCAATGTTTATTCAGATGTTTGCTTAAAGTTTTATGTCATTAACTTTCATCAGCTTCTGAGTCCTGATGAAAGGTTATTGATCCAAAATATTAACTTTGTTCCTTGCTCTGACTGCTGAATATTGCTAACAATTTATATTAGTTCATCAATCTATGTCCATTTCACTAACAGCTAAAGTGCTCTTATCAACAAGAACGTGGTGCAACTTCAGATCCTGTTTCACTGAAATATCATTATTTTCTTCCACTTCTTGGTAACTAAATATCTTTAAAACTAACTCTTATTACTTTTGTAAAAAGAAACCACAGTTTTCAACATCCAGTTTTATCAACAAATTGCTGCCGGGATAGTTTCCTTGAACAGTGTGTGTTGGAACCGACGAGGGAGCGAGCTATCTTGGATCTGGTGTTATGTAATGAGGCGGGTAGAATTAGGGACCTTGTGGTGAAGGATCCTCTTGGGAAGAGTGATCATTGTATGTTGGAGTTTCTGATGCAGATGGAGGAGGAGGAAGTGGGTTCCTGGACACGTGTCCTTTGTTTGAACAGAGGGGAGTACAGTAGGATGAGAGAGGAATTGGCGAATGTTGATTGGGGGAGCATGTTGGAAGGTAGGTCTGCTGAGGAACAGTGGAGGATCTTTAAGGAGATCTTTCTTGGTGCTCAGCAGAAATTTATTCCGATGGTTAATCAGCCGTGGATAACGAAGGAGGTAAAGGAAAGTGTTAAATTAAAAGCGGATGCGTTTAGAGTAGATAAGAGTAGTGGGCAAGACGAGGATTGGGAGAGGTTGAAATGTCAACAAAGAATGACAAAGAAGTTGGTAAAGAAGGGTAGGATAAACTATGAAGCTGGGCTAGCGCTTAATATAAAAAAGGATAGCAAGAGTTTTTATAAATATATAAAAAGGAAAAGGCTGGCTAGGGTGAACGTTGGACCCTTAAAGGATGAGAGGGGGGACTTAGTGGTAGGGGATGGGGAAATGGCTGAGGCCTTGAATAATTTGACGGGTTAGCGATGGAAAGATGGTAGGAGTGGAGGGCCTGAATGACATTATTGTTACTAGAGAGGCGGTGCTCGACTGACTGGAGGGACTGATTGTGGACAAGTCACCAGGACCGGATGGAATGCATCCGAGGGTTCTGAAAGAAATGGCGGAGGTGATAGTGGATGCCTTGGTGATTATTTTCCAAACATCGCCGGATTCCGGGGAAGTGCCGGAAGATTGGAAAACGGCTAAAGTTACGCCATTGTTTAAGAAGGGTGGCAAGCAAAAGGCAGGGAATTATAGGCTGGTTAGTTTAACGTCTGTTGTAGGTAAAATGTTAGAATCCGTGATCAAGGAGAAAATAGCGAGGCATCTTGAAGAGAATTGTTTGATAGAGCAGACGCAGCACGGTTTCGTTAAGGGGAAGTCGTGTCTGACGAATTTATTGGAGTTCTATGAGGATGTGTCTAGGGCGGTGGATAGAGGAGAGCCAGTGGATGTGGTGTTTCTTGATTTTCAGAAGGCGTTTGACAAGGTGCCTCACAAGAGGTTGTTACAGAAGGTCAAGGGGCATGGAGTTGGGGGTAGGGTGTTAGCGTGGATAGAGGATTGGCTGTCAAATAGGAGGCAGAGAGTGGGGGTCAATGGGTGCTGTTCGGATTGGCGGTTGGTGACTAGTGGAGTGCCCCAGGGGTCGGTGCTGGGGCCTCAGCTATTCACCATTTATATAGATGATCTGGAGGAGGGAACCGAGTGTATGGTGTCGGAATTTGCTGATGACACCAAGATTGGTGGAACGGCAAATTGTGCAGAGGGTGTGGAGAGTCCGCAGAAGGATCTAGGTAGGCTGGGCGAATGGGCCAGGAACTGGCAAATGGAATTTAATGTTGGCAAATGTGAGGTTGTCCACTTTGGTAGGAATAATGGTAGGAAGGACTACTACTTACATGGCGAAAAACTGCAGCATGTGACGGTGCAGAGGGACCTTGGGGTCCTTGTGCATGAGTCGCAAAAACCCAGCCTACAGGTGCAGCAGGTGGTCAGGAAGGCGAATGGGATGCTGGCCTTCATAGCGAGGGGGATTGAATATAAAAGTAGGGAGGTCTTGCTGCAGCTGTATGGGGCACTGGTGAGGCCGCAGCTGGAGTACTGTGTGCAGTTTTGGTCGCCGCACTTACACAAGGATATTTTGGCCTTGAAGGGAGTGCAGAGGAGGTTTACTAGGCTGATACCAGAGTTGAGGGGGTTGAACTATGAGGAGAGGCTGAATAAACTAGGCTTGTATTTGTTAGAGTTTAGAAAAATGAGGGGAGATCTCATTGAGACATATAAGATGATGAATGGGATGGATAGGATAGAGGTGGAGAGACTCTTCCCGCTCAGAAAGGACAGTAGGACTAGGGGGCACGGCCTCAAGATAAAGAGGGGGCGGTTTAGAACGGAGTTGAGGAGGAACTTCTTCACTCAAAGGGTGGTGAATCTCTGGAATTCTCTGCCCGTTGAAGTGGTGGAGGCTGCCTCGCTAAATATATTTAAGACGCAGGTTGATAGGTTTTTGATAGGCAAGGGGATTAAGGGTTATGGGGAGAGGGCGGGAATGTGGAACTGAGACACGACAGATCAACCATGATCTTATTGAATGGATTTATTTTGAATGCTTGACGTAAAAGGAAAAAACAAGAGATTTTCAGGCCTTAGGTAATGTAGTTTGCTTCAATAGTTCTTGTTTATAAGGTATTTAGGTCTTCATCTGTTACTTTTACCTTATCCATTAATGAACTTAATCAATGCTCACATTTTAGCCGAGACGTCGCACAACACCAGGTTATAGTCCAACAGTTTTATTTGCAATCATAAGCTTTTGCAGCGCCACTCCTTTGTCAGGTAAAGGGGCTGACAAAGGAGCGGCTCTCGAAAACTTGTGATTTCAAACAAACCTGTTGGACTATAACCTGGTGTCGTGTGATCTGTCATCTTGTCCACCCCAAACCAACACTGGCATCTCCACATTTTAGCTAATGATGAACTTAAGGACACAGTTTGCTTCTGCACTCTGCTGCATTACAACAGCATCAGTAGTAAGAGAAGTTTGTTAAACAGACTTGGGGAATGCAACCAACAACATCAAGTACATAAGCTGCTTCTGCTTCCAGAATCCAACACAGATGCAGCGTCATGATGCAACTGTACACAACTCTGGTGCGGCCGCACTTGGAGTATTGTGTGCAGTTCTGGTCCCCACATCACAGGAAGGATGTAGAGGCTTTGGAGAGGGTGCAGAGGAGGTTTACCAGGATGTTGCCTGGTATGGAGGGGAGATCCTATGAGGAGAGACTGAGAGATTTGGGGTTGTTTTCGCTGGAAAGAAGGCGGCTAAGAGGGGACCTTATTGAAACATATAAGATGATTAGAGGTTTAGACAGGGTGGATAGTGATAGCCTTTTTCCTAGGATGGAGAAAGCTAGCACGAGGGGGCACGGCTTTAAATTAAGGGGGGGTAGTTATAGGACTGATGTCAGGGGTAGGTTCTTTACCCAGAGGGTGGTGAGGGACTGGAATGCCCTGCCAGCTGCAGTTGTAAATGCGCCTAGTTTGGGGGCGTTTAAGAGATCTGTGGATAGGTTTATGGACGAAATGGGATTGGTTTAGATTAGTGGGTTAGTGTTGTTTTTTTTTAAAAAGCTGGTCGACGCAACATCGTGGGCCGAAGGGCCTGTTCTGCGCTGTAATGTTCTATGTTCTATGTTCTAACACATAGCTAAGGGTGTTACTGAGTGTACTGAGCATACTACATAGAGTCATAGAATCCCTACAGTCCAGAAAAGGCCATTCAGCCCATTGGGTCTGCACCAACTCTGACAGAGTATCTTATCAAGGCATTCTGCCTTGCCCTACCCATGTAACCCCATGCACTTACCATGGCTCATCCATCTCTAACCTACACATCTTGGGACACTAAGGCAATTCAGCATGAGCAATCCATCTACCCTGCACATCTTTGGACTGTGGTTGGAAACCTGAGCACCCAGAGGAATCCATGCAGACATGGGAAGAATGTGCAAACTCCATATGGTTACCTGAGCTGGAATCAAACCTGGATCCCTGGTGCTGTGAGGCAGCAGTGCCAACTACTATGCCACCATGCCGCCCTTAGTAGATTTAGTAGTGATCGCCCTAGATTTAAGGCCCCTAATTTTAGACTCCCATGCAATGCCTGTCCTATCAAATTCCTTCCTAATTTTGAATACCTCTAATACATCATTCTTCAGTCTCCTGCATTTTTGAGAAAAGAGCCCCAAACTCTTTAATCTTTCTGTATCTTCTTCTGTGTCTTATATCCTTTTCGTAGTATGGCAACTTGGAGCTGGACTTTGAAAAGAGGGTCCAGATTGGAGGGAAGTGGTGTGCAATTTGGTGTCCGCTCCATGCCAGTCCACTGGTAAAACCCCTATCTCAAGTCATTTTCGAAGAGGCTGGCTCAGGATCAGACTGATTGCCCACCATCAGCAAGCAGCCAATTAGATTTAATTAAAGGGCCAATAGAAGCCTCATTGCACACAAACTGGAATTTCCAGTCAGCTATGCAGACAGCCCATAGTCGTCTGGACCATGTTGTTGTGGGCTCAGGCAGAAAGCACAATGGACCAACTGAGGGAACCCATATCCACCCCTTCAGATCCATAATGCTTGCTGGCAGTTGCGGTGACCCAGGAGGGTTTGCCCCTTGAAAATTATGGCCTGACAGCTATGTCATTTTTAAGAATAAAACTAACTTCTTGCGCTTCTCTCCATCTCTATCCTCATATTGAATGCCAATTTGAGAAAGTTAGAGGGCCTCCATCATTGACAGCTTGTATGATTGAATGGCAAGCCATCCTTGACCTCTAATTGACTGCAGCTTTGAAATGGACGTGTCTAAAGCAAGCCTTGTATGATTGAGACGTGGAACGAATCCTCAAGTCCAATTCCTGACCCCAATTAAAATGCAGTCCTAGAAATCTGCTTTGTATTGTACTAAAGTATAGTCTAAACCAAGGTTCTTCCAAGGTTAATATAAATTCTGGCTTCTAAAGAAGTCATACTCAATTTGAAATGGTGGGCAGAATGTTATATTTTGACTAAGTATCAACTCAGATAGGAAAACTGGCGTTCCACTGCTGTCTTTACCTGCCAGTGAAAAAAGTCTTAGATGGGGTCCCATGATATCATGTTGGCCAGTGCCTGGACACTGCTATGATACTATGATACAGGGATGATCCTCTTCCCCCTGGGCCTGTAGTGAACACTGTGCTCTCAGTGGGGGTCATTTGCCAGGTCCTTGTTGGTCCAGACCTATTGTAAACCCTGCTGGGGAGGGAGATCCTAAAATTGGGGAGGAGATTGGTGAGGGGATCAGGGAGGGGAAGCCCACAAATGAGATGCAAAAATATGGTAATGGAGTTCCTGAACTTTCATGGTGGGAATCCCATTATGTCATTGGTGTGGACTCCTGTTGGATTCTCACCCCACATTGGCTTTCCAGCCCGCTCAAACCAAAGGCTGAGAATCCCAGGCATTGCTCTCTGCACAGGTGCTGCCAGATCTGCTTGAGTATTTCAACCCAATGCTTTGATTTTTTATAATATTAACTTGCATCACCATTCCTAGTGTTCTGTGTACCTATATTGCTGGATACCTTTGTTTTTCTACATCTTTTAAACTCTTATTATCCAAATATCTGCACATTCATCTTAATCCTCTAACCAAAATGTACCACCTTGGTGCTCACATGCAAAGGTCCTAAAATGTGACAGCAGATATTAGCATATAGGATCTTACAGGAATTAACAAAAACAATTTCAAATGGTCTCTTTGTTAGCATTAGAAATTAACATTTTCTAGCAGTTGCATTTATGTTCTAATCATTCCATATTTGACTGACAAAAGTCTCCCTCAATATTGGAAAAGGTAAGCTCCTTACTGCAAGTGCTATCTGATATTGGAGTGTCAGCTTCAGCGCAGAGATCTATTGATAACAAAACTCAGCCTGGAAAATTGGAGAGAAAAAGCACCACTGGAAGTGTAATATAGACAGAGAGGGCAAAAAAGGCAAATTAAAAGACAAAATGGAATAGAGATCAACATTTACAGATGTGTAAAAAAAGGAGGCAAGGTACAAACACCAAGAAAATCTCACCTGGCCTAAGGCTCAGATCCACAAACTATAGGCCCAATAACAATTTCAAAAATGACAATCAAAATTGTACATATAATAGAATAAGAATTTCAAATTAAACAGTCAAGATAACTAACGCCAAACTTCATTAACATTACTTTGTTCAAATTTCTTAAAAGCTGCTCATCATAAAATCTACATATTCAGATAAGAAAAAATATAGTTGTATCTTGCGCTAATATTAACTCACCTCGTGATGCTTAAACATAGCAACACTGATGAGTTTCATCTCCCTGGACCGAGAATACCTGATGCTAAAATGCCCCTACTACCTTCCATGGGAGTTCACCTCCATTATCCTGACGGCAGTTTACATCCCACCCCATGCGGACGTGAAGATTGAGCTGGACGAAATATGGTTATCCATCATCATCGATGAGGACCTCGACACTATTAGTCATTTTGAGGCTGGATGCGATCTGTCCGAAGATGACTGATCAAGCCAATTTGAGCGTGGAACGTCCTGGCACATATTGGACAGACTTGTGTAAGCACTGTAGTTGTTGTGCTGGTGGCTCTGGACTTGCGCAGCTTGTGCTTAAGTTGTGCTTCAGCAATACACCTTGCTTCATAAGTTTGACAGCCCTTGTGGATGAGGCAACGCCAGGTAGGACAGTTTTGCGCCAGCGTTTCCCAGGTGGTCATGTCTATGTTAAGCGACTTCAGGGAGGCCTCGAGTGTGTCTTTGTAATGTTTCTTCTGCCCTCTATGCGAGTGTCTTCCAGCAGAGAGTTCCCCAAAAAAAGAGCTGCTTGGGTATGCGCTCATCTGGCACACGGATGATATGACCTGCCCACGGGTCTGCGCTCTCATCAGCAGCGTGTGCACTTGCTCCAGAGAGAACTTCAGTGTCTGGTACTTCGTCTTGCCATCTGATGCGCAATAGTCTGTGAAGACAAGTCATGTGGAAATGATTGAGCTGTCTTGCATGCCTTCGATACACAGTCCACGTTTCACAGGCATACAAGAGGGTAGTGAGTACCATGGTGCTGTAGACCTTCAGTTTTGTTGCTGGGCTGATTCCTCAACGTTCCCATACAGCGGAGCGCAGTCTACCAAAAGAACTTGCCTTTGCTATTCTACAGTTAACTTCTGTATCAAGAGTCACTGCTTGGGAGAGGGTGCTGCCAAGATAAGTGAACTGGTCCACTGCCTTTAGTTTCTGCCCTTTGATTGTGATTATGGGTTCTGTGTACGGTGCATGATGAGCAGGCTGGTGCATGACTTCGGTCTTTTTAATGTTGATGGTGAGTCCAAAGTTGTCACAAGCCGTGGAAAATTTGTCCATACTGGGGGCATGGGGTGTCAGGGAGGGGAAGTACCTCTGGTGGGGGAACATGTCGCAGACCACTATTAATAGCCTTGAGACGAAATGTCCCGAGGTTTTGTTCATTGAAGTCCCCAGCCACAATCAGGCCAAGCTCTACAGCTTACTACCAGAAACCCAAATATCCTACACCACTGCTACACAAATATCAAACATACCTACCGCTCTATTGCCCACCCACACTTTGACAAATCAGACCACAAGGCTGTGCTCCTGCTCTCAGCTTACAAGCAAAAACTGAAGTGGGAGAATCCATCAAAGGAAGTTGTGCAATGTTGGTCTGAGGAATCAGATGATCTCCTATGGGACTGCTTAGAGTCAGTGGACTGGTCAGTATTTAAAAACTCTGTGACCAGCCTGAATGAGTACACCACTACTGTACTGAATTCATTAGTAAACGTGTAGAAGACTGCCTGCTGAAAAAGCAAATACGCATGTTTCCCAACCGGAAACCATGGATTATCAGGGATATTCACTGCTTGCTGAAGTCCAGGTCTGAGGCATTCAAGTCAGGTGACCCTGACCTATACAAGAAAGCCAGATGCGATCTAAAGAGATCCATCAAAGATGCCAAAAGACAATACCGGGCCAAGCTAGAGTCCCAGGCTAGCCACACAGACCCCCGCTGACTATAGCTAGGTCTGCAAGACATTACAGGCTGCAAGTTGAAGGCACGTAAAATTGCCAACTCCAACATACCCTTCTCTGATGAGCTTAATGTATTCTATGCCCGTTTTGAGCATGAGATCAGCAAGAGCATGCCCTCCACCCTGGAAACCTTGGATGAATCTGTGTCTGAGGTCATCATTGCAGATATCAGAGCAACTTTCTCAAAGGTCAACTCACAGAAAGCGACTGGCCTGGATGGGTTACCCTGGTAAGCACTCAGATCCTGCAAGGATCAGCTAGCAGGGGTATTTGCAGACATCTTCAACCTCTCTTTATAACAATCTGAGGTCCCTATCTGCTTCAAAAAAAAATGACCATCATCCCAGTACCAAAGAAAAGCCTAGCAGCGTGCCTTAATGACTATCGTCCAGTGGCTGACATCCATCATTCTGAAGTGCTTTGAAAGGTTAGTCATGACATGAATCAATTCCAGACCCCCAGGACTGCCTGGATCCACTACAGTTCACCTACCACCGCAACAGGGCCACAGCAGATGCCATTTCCCTAGCCCTGCACTCAACCCTGGAACACCCAGATAACAAAGACACTTATGTCAGACTCCTATTTATTGGCTACAGCTCAGCCTTCAACCCCATTATTCCTACAAAACACACCTTCAAACTCTATGGCCTGGGCCTTGGCTCCTCCCTTTGCAACTGGATCCTGAACTTCCTAACTCACAGATCACAATCAAAAGGACAGGCAACAACAGCTCCTCCACAATTATCCTCAACACTGCTGCTCCACAAGGCTGTGTTCTCAGCCCCCTACTATACTCCTTATATACCTATGAATGTGTGGCCAAATTTTTTTTTTTGATTTGATTTATTATCGTCATATGTATTAACATACAGTGAAAAGTATTTTTTTTTATGTGCTATACAAAATATACCGTTCATAGAGAAGGAATCAAGAGAGTGCAGAATGTAGTGTTACAGTCATAACTAGGGTGTGGAGAAAGATCAACTTAATGCAAGATAAGTCCATTCAAAGGTCTGACAGCAGCAGGGAAGAAGCCGTTCTTGAGTCAGTTGGTACATGACCTCAGAATTTTGTATCTTCTTCCTAACGGAAAAAGGTGGAAAAGACAATGTCAGGGGTGCATGGGGTCCTTAATTACGCTGGCTGCTTTGCTGAGGCAATGGGAAGTGAAGATAAAGTCAATGGATGGGAACCTGGTTTGCGTGATGGATTGGGCTACATTCACAACCTTTTGTAGTTCCTTGCGGTCTTGAGAGCAGAGCCATACTAAGCTATGATACAACCAGAAGGAATGCTTTCTATGGTGCATCTGTAAAAGTTGGCGAGAGTCATAGCTGACATGCCAAATTTCCTTAGTCTTCTGAGAAAGTAGAAGCGATGGCGGGCTTTCTTAACTACAGTGATGGCATGGGGGGACTAGAAGGTTATTGGTGATCTGGGCACCTAAAAACTTGAAGCTCTCGACCCTTTCTACTTCGTCCTCAATGACGTGGCGTGTTCTCCTTTATGATTCCTGAAGTTGATGACAATCTCCTTCATTTGTTGACATTGAGGGAGAGATCATTGTTGCCGCATCGGTTAACCAGATTCTCTATCTCATTCCTGTATTCTGTCTCGTTGTTTGAGATCCGACCCATTACGGTGGTGTCATCACGCAAACTTGAAAATTGAATTAGAGGGGAATTTGACCACACAATCATAGGTGTCTAAGTATAGTAGGGGGTTGAGAACACAGCCTTGTGGGGCACTGGTATCGAGCATGATTGTGGAGGAGGCGTTCTCCTCTAATAATTCAATTTGCAAGTTTGCTGATGACACCACCGTAACGGATCGGATCTCAAACAATGAGGGGAGTGCAGGAATAAGATAGAGAATCCGGTGAACTGGTGCAACGATAATAATCTCTGCCTGAATGTCAACAAAATGAAGCAGATTGTCATTGACTTCAGGAAGCATAGTAGAGAACAGGTCCCTGTATACATCAACAGGGGCGAAATAGAAACGATTCGAGAGCTTCAAGTTTTTAGGTGTCCAGATCACCAATAACCTGCCCTAGTCCCCCCATGCCAATTAAGAAAGCCCACCATCGCCTCTACTTTTTCAGAAGACTAAGGAAATTTGACACATCAGTTACAACTCTCACCAACTTTTACAGATGCACCAAGTTGCACCACAGCTTGGTATGGCTCCTGCTCTGCCCAAGACTGCTAGGAACTACTAAAGGTCATGGACATAGATTCCATTGAATCCATCACACAAACCAACCTCCCATACATTGACTCTGTCTACACTTGCCGCTGCTTAGCAAAGCACCCAGCATAATTAAGGACCTCACGCACCGCAGACATTCTCTCTTTCATCTTCTTCCTTCAGGAAAAGGATACAAAAGTCTGAGGTCATGTACCAATCGACTCAAGAACAGCTTCTTCCCTGCTGCAATCAGAATCTTGAATGGACCTATCTTGCATTAAGTTGATCTTTCTCTACACCCTATCTATGACTATAACACTACATTCTGCACTCTCTCATTTCCTCCTCTATGAACAGTATGCTTTGTCTGTATAGTGCGCAAGAAACAATATTTTTCACTGTATGTTAGTACATGTGACAATAAATCAAATCAAAAATCATATTAACTCGTTAACTAACAACACTTTGTTCAGCATGCCTTAAAACCATTTTATGGAATACAAAAATATTTGCAATAGATACAGTAAGGCTGTGACAACTAAAACTAGTCAAACAAAAGCAAACAAGTATGCACGTAGGAATGGACAGAAATAGTAACGGATACCAATACTTACTCATGAGATCCCTGAACGTGGTTTTGTCATGGGTCATCAAGTGATCTATGATGGCTCTCCAACTGCAGGTTTGAAACACAAAATCTAGTAAACCTACTGATGAATAAAAGATCCTAGAGTTGAGGTCAGATACCATTTAATCAACACAACAAGATAAAATACAAACATACAAAAGAGCATGAGTAGGCCATTCAGTCCCTCAAGTCTGCTCCACCTTGAGATAAAATCAAGTCTGATCTGATGGTAACTTCAAATCTACTTCCTGCCAATTGCCTACTGCTGATAACCTATCACCCTACTTAAGGAAGGATGTTAGAAGTCCAGAGAGGATTTATCAGACTAATTCCTGCAATGGGTGTGTTGCCTTGTGATGAAAGGTTGGAAAGGTTAGGATGGTATCTGCTAGAATTAGAAGAGTAACAGGTAACTTGATGAAAACCACATGAGTTCAAGAATGCAAATGGGAGTTGATTAAAAATACACAAATTTTTGAGAATGGTAGAAAAGAGACTACTGTATACCAGGATCCTGCTCAGGCTAATTTGTGTCTAGGCCTGATCTTGTAAACAACTAGTGTAAGATCTACGGCCTCTAGACAAGTAAACTTACAAGTAAATTATGCTGGCTGCTTTGCCGAGTCAGCGGGAAGCATAGAATCCCAGTTACCAAGAATCAAACCTCCTCTGTCTTTAAAATATTCAAAGACTCTGCTTCCATATCTTTTCAGGAAGAGTGTTCCAAAGATTCATGTCCCTCGAGTGAAAGAATTTTGTCTCATTTCTGTTCTAAATGGGTGACTCCTTATTTTTAAACAGTAACCTCTAGTTCTAGATTCTCCACAAGAGGAAAAATCCTTTCCACATTCAACCTGTAAAGACCCTGCAGGATCTCATGTGGTTTTAATCAAGACACCTCTTACTCTTCTAAATTCTAGCAGTTACCATCCTGGTATCCAGTCACTCTGGTAGGCCAGAGCGACCAGATCTCCAGCACTAAGTCCATCCCTGTACCCGAGAAGGGAAAGGGGGAGAGCAGGAGAACAATCGTGACTGGGGACACGATGGTTAGGGGGACAGTTAGGAGATTCCGCGGCAGCAACAGAGACTCACGGATGGCATGTTACCTCCTGGGTGCAACAGTCCGTGATGTCTCAGACCATGTTTTCAAGATCCTGAAGGGGGAGGGGGATCAGTCGCAGGTTGCGGTGCACATCGGTACCAATGACGTAGGTACATAGAACATTGCAGCACAAACAGGCCCTTTGGCCCAGAAGTTGCACCGATCACGTCTATACCTAGAACTATCTGTAACTCCATTAAATCCCATATACTCATCCCAAAGTCTTTTAGAAGACCCCAGCGAGTTCGCCTCTACCACCACCGACGGCAGCCGATTCCACTCACTCACCACCCTCTGAGTGAAAAACTTACCCCTAACATCTCCTCTGTACTTGCTTCCCAGCACCTTAAACCTGTGTCCTCTCGTAGCGACCATTTCAGCCCTGGGAAATAGCCTCCGAGAATCCACCCTATCTATTCCTCTCAACATTTTATAAACCTCTATCAGGTCGCCTCTCAATCTTCGTCTCTCCAGGCAGAAGAGACCTAGCTCCCTCAACCTATCTTCATAAGGCATGCCTCCCAATCCAGGCAACATCCTTGTAAATCTCCTCTGCACCCTCTCAATAGCTTCCACATCCTTCCTGTAGTGAGGCGACCAGAACTGCGCACGGTACTCCAAGTGGGGTCTGACAAGGGTCTTATAAAGTTGCAGCATTACCTCCCGACTCCTAAACTCAATCCCTTGATTAACGAAGGCCAGTACACCATACGCCTTCTTGACCACATCCTCCACCTGCGAGGCCGATTTAAGAGTCCTATGGACCCAGATCCCAAGATCCTTCTGCTCTTCAACACAGCTAAGACTCCCACCCTTGATATTGTACTCCTTCATCCCATTGGTCCTGCCAAAATGGACCACTACACATTTATCCGTGTTGAAGTCCATCTGCCACTTCTCCGCCCAGTCTTGCATCTTATCTATGTCACGCTGCAACTTCTGACTTCCCTCCAGACTATCCACAACACCACCAACCTTCGTATCGTCGGCGAACTTGCTAACCCATCCCTCCACTTCCTCATCCAGGTCATTTATGGAAATGACAAACAGCAAGAGTCCTAGAACAGATCCCTGGGGCACTCCACTGGTGACTGACCTCCATGCAGAAAAAGACCCATCCACAACCACTCTCTGCCTTCTGCAGGCAAGCCAGTTCTGGATCCACAAGGCCAAAGCCCCTTGGATACCATGCCCTCTCACCTTCTCAAGAAGTCTTACATGGGGGACCTTATCAAACGCCTTGCTGAAGCCCATGTAAACCACATCCACCGCTCTTCCTTCGTCAACGTGTTCAGTCACATTTTCAAATAACTCAAGTCAGCTTGTAAGGCACAACCTGCTCTTGACAAAGCCGTGCTGACTATTTCTGATCATTCTAAACTTCTCTAAATGCTCATAAATCTTGTCCCTCAGAATCCTCTCCATCAACTTACCAACCACTGAGGTCAGACTCACCAGTCGGTAATTTCCTGGGCTATCCCTGTTCCCTTTCTTGAAAATAGGAACCACATCCACAATCCTCCGGAACTCTCCCGTCTCCATCGACGACGCAAAGATCATCGCCAGGGGCCTGCAATCACTTCCCTCACCTCCCACAGTAACCTGGGGTACATCCCATCCCAGGTAGGAGAAGGGATGGGAATTTAAAACAGGAATTTAGGGAGCTAGGATGGAAAGCTGAGAGCCAGGACAAAGCATGTTGTCATCTCTGGTTTGTTGCCGGTGCCACGTGCTAGTGAGTTGAGGAACAGGGAGAGAGTGCAGGTTAACATGTGGTGGCAGGGATGGTGTAGGAGAGAGTGTTTCATTTACTTGGATAATTGGAGCACATTCTGGGGAAGGTGGGACCTGTACTAACAGGACGGCTTGCACCTAAACCAGAGGGGCACCAATATCCTGGGACGGAAATTTGGGGGGTTTAAACTAATTTGTCAGGGGGATGGAAAAATGAACTGTAGTCCAAAAGCCAGTGAGGGTCATGGGGTACTGAGGAGGGTATCAAGGTCACAGAAGTTTACAAGCCGACAGGATGGTGGGTTGAAGTGTATCTACTTCAATGCAAGGAGCATCAGGAATACGGTAGGTGAACTTGGAGCATGGATTGGTACTTGGGACTATGATGTTGTGGCCATTATGGAGACGTAGTCAATTTCACAGGGGAGGTGCCGGATGATTGGAGGGTGGCTCATGTTGTTCCGTTGTTTAAAAAAGGTTCCAAGAGAAATCCTGGAAATTACAGGCCAGTAAGTTTGACGTCGGTGGTTGGCAAGTTATTGGAAGGTGTGATAAGGGATAGGATCTACAAATATTTGGATAGACAGGGACTTATTAGGGAGAGTCAACATGGCTTTGTGTGTGGTAGGTCATGTTTGACCAATCTATTAGAGTTTTTTGAGGAGGTCGCCAGGAAAGTGGATGAAGGGAAGGCGGTGTATGTTGTCTACCTAGATTTCAGCAAGGCCTTTGACAAGGTCCCTCATGGGAGGTTAGTTAGGGAGGTTCAGTCGCTAGGTATAGATGGGGAGGCTGTAAATTGGATTAGACAGTGGCTCAATGGAAGAAGCCAGGGAGCAGTTGTGGAGGATTGCTTCTCTGAGTGGAGGCCTGTGACTAGTGGAGTGCCACAGAGATCGGTGTTGGGTCCATTGTTGTTTGTCATCTATATCAATGATCTGGATGATAATGTGGTAAATTGGGTCAGCAAATTTGCTGATGTTACAAAGGTTGGAGGTGTAGTGGACAATGAGGAAGGTTTTCAAAGCTTGCAGAGGGACTTGGACCAACTAGAAAAATGGGCTGAAAAATGGCAAATGGAATTTATCGCAGATAAGTGTGAGGTATTGCACTTTGGAAGGACAAACCAAAGTAGAACGTACAGGCTAAATGGTAGGACTCTGAAGAGTGAAGTTGAACAGAGGGATCTGGGAATACAGAATTCCCTAAAAGTGATGTCACAGGTGGATAGAGTCATAAAGAGTGCTTTTGGTACACTGGCCTTTAAAAATTGGAGTATCGAGTGTAAAAGTTGGAGTGTTATGGTACGGTTAAATAAGGCATTGATGAGGCCGAATTTAGAGTATTGCGTACAGTTTTGGTCACCTTGTTACAGGAAGGATGTAAACAAGGTTCAAAGAGTGCAGAGAAGGTTCACAAGGATGTTGCCGGGACTTGAGAAGCTGAGTTACAGAGAGAGATTGAATAGGTTAGGACTTTATTCCCTGGAGCGTAGAAGAATGAGGCGAGATTTGATAGAGGCGTATAAGATTTTGATGGGTATAGATAGAGTGAACGCAAGCAGGCTTTTTCCACTGAGGCTAGAGGAGAATAAAAACCAGAGGGCATGGGTTAAGGGTGAAAGGAGAAAAGTTTAAAAGGAATATGGGGGGGCGGTGGTGTGGGGGCTTCTTCACGCAGAGTGTGGTGGGAGTGTGGAATGAGCTGCCGAATACAGTGGTAAATGCGAGGTCACTTTTAACGTTTAAGAAAAACTTGGATGGATTCATGGATGAGAGGGGTGTGGAGGGATATGGTCCAAGTGCAGGTCAGTGGGACTAGGCAAAAAAAAATGGTTCAGCACGGACAAGAAGGGCCAAAAGGCCTGTTTCTGAGCTGTAATTTTCTATGGTTCTATGGTTAGAACAAGGACAGGAATGGTTGTTGGCTGTTCCGGGATATAGATGTTTCAGTAAGAGTAGGGAAGGTGGTAAAAGGGGTGGAGGAGTAGCATTGTTAATAGTTTAACAGCTGCTAAAAGGCATTTCAAGGGCGATCTACCTATTGAGGTAATATGGGCTAAAGTGAGAGATAGGAAAGGGTATCGGTCACGTTGTTAGGAGTTTTCTATAGGCCCCCAAATAGTAACAGAGATGTGGAAGAGGAAATGGCAAAAGCAGATTATGGATAGGTGTGGAGGTCACAGGGTAGTTATCATGGGTGACTTTAACTTTCCAAATATTGATTGGAACCTTTATAGGTCAAATAGTTCAGATGGGACACTTTTTGTACACTGTGTGCAGGAGAGTTTCCTGACAATATGCGGATAAGCCGACAAGAGGTGGGGCCACATTGGACTTGGCACTGTGTAATGAACCGGGCCAAGCGTTAGATTTGTTTGTGGAAGAGCACTTTGGAGATAGTGACCACAATTCAGTGTCCTTCCTTATTGCAATGGAGAGGGATAGGGTCACACGACAGGGCAAGGTTTATAATTGGGGCAGGGGTAATTATGATGCAATTAGACAAGAATTGGAGAGCATAAGATAGGAATAGAAACTGTCAGGAATGGGCACAAATGAAAAGTGGATCTTTTTCAAGGAACAAATACTGCATGTCCTTGATAGGTATGTCCCTGGTAGGCAGGGAGGAAATGGCGAAGTGAGGGAACCATGGTACACAAAGGATGTTGAATGACTTGTCAAGAGGAAAAAGGAAGCATATGTAAGGATGAAAAAACAAGGTTCAGTTGGGTCGCTTGAGGGTTACAAGGTAGTTAGGAATAAGTTTAAAAAAAGAGCTTAGGAGAGCTAGGAGAGGGCATGAGAAGTCCTTGGCGGGTCATATAAAAGAAAACCCCAAGGCTTTTTACTCTTATGAGAAGTAAAAGAATGACCAGGGTGAGGTTAGGGCCAGTCAAGGATAGTGATGGCAACCTGCGCATGGAGTCAGAGGAGATAGGTGGGGCGTTGAATGAATGCTTTTCTTCATTGTTCACTAAGGAGAGGGGCCATGTTTTTGAGGATGAGTGAGTGATACAGGCTGATAGAATGGAGAAAGTAGATATTCTGAGGGAAGATGTGTTAGCAATTTTGAAAAACCTGAGGGTCGATAAGTCTCCTGGGCTAGATGGGATGCATCCTAGGATACTTTGGGAGGCAAGGGATGAGATTGCAGAGCCTTTAGCTTTGATTTTTGGATCCTCACTGTCCATGGGGATTATGCCAGAGGACTGGAGAGTGGCGAATCATAGAACCCTGCAGTGCAGAAAGAGGCCCTTCGGCCCATCAAGTCTGCACCGACCACAATCCCACCCAGCGTTACCCCCATATCCTTACATATTTTACCCACTAATCCCTCTAACCCAAGCATCCTAGTACACTAAGGGGCAATTTTTTAGCATCGCCAATCAACCTAACCCGCACATCTTTGGACTGTGGGAGCAAACCAGAGCACCTGGAGGAAACCCACTCAGACACGAGAAGAATGTGCAAACTCCGCACAGGCAGTGACATGAGCCAGGAATTGGTCCCTGGAGCTGTGAAGCAGCAGTGCTAACCACCGTGCTATCATGCCGCCCCCAATGTTGTTCTTCTCTTCAAGAAAGGAAATAGGAACGGCCTTGGTAATTATAGGCCAGTTAGTCTTACTTCTGTGGTTGGTAAGTTAATGGAAAGGGTCCTGAGAGATAGGATTTATGACCATTTGGAAAGATGCAGTTTAATCAGGGATAGTCAGCAAGGTTTCATGAGGGGTAAGTCCTGTCTCACAAATTTCATTGAATTCTTTGAGGAGGTAACTAAGTGTATGGATGAAGGTAGAGCAGTTGATGTCATACACATGGATTTTAGTAAGGCGTTTAATAAGGTTCCCCAGGGTATGCTCATGAAGAAAGTAAGGTGGTGTGAGATAGAAGGAAATTTGGCCAATTGGATAAGAAACTGACTGTCTCATAGAAGACAGAAGGAAAATTTTGAACTGGAGGCCAGTTACCAGCAGTGTACCACAGGGATCAGTGCTGGGTCCTCTGCTATTTGTGATGGAAGAGGGGGCTGAAGGGGAGGTTAGTAAATTTGCTGATGACACCAAGATTGATGGAGTAGTGGATGAGGTGGCGGGCTCTTGTAGGCTGCAAAGAGACATTGATAGCATGCAGAGCTGGGCAAAAAAGTGGCAGATGGAGTTTAACCCTGATAAGTGCGAAGAGACTCATTTTGGTAGGACAAACTTGAATGTGGATTACAGAGTCAATGATAGGGTTCTGAGAAATGTGGAGGAGCAGAGAGATCTTGCAGTTCATATCCACAAATTTCTGAAGGTTGCCTGAAGTGGATAGAACCGTGAAGAAGGCTTATAGTATGTTAGCGTTTATAAACAGGGGGTTTGAGTTTAAGAGTCAAGGGGTTATGCTGCAACTATACCGGACATTGGTGAGACCACATTTGGAATATTGCGTGCAGTTCTGGTCACCTCACTTTAAGGAGGATGTGGAAGCATTGGAGAGAGTGCAGAGGAGATTTACCAGGATGCTGCCTGATTTGGAGCGTAGGTCTTATGAGGAAAGGTTGAGGGAGCTGGGGCTTTTCTCTTTGGAGTGGAGGAGGATAAGAGGCGACTTAATAGAGGTTTAAAAGACGATGAGGGGTTGCAGAGATTATTTTCTCAAGTGGATGTAGCTATTACTAGGAGGAATAACTATAATGTTCATGGTGGAAGACATAGGAGGGATGTCCAAGGTAGACTCTTTACTCAGAGAGTGGCTGGGGCGTGGAATGCACTGCCTGCTGTGATAGTGGAGTCGGACACTTTAGGAACTTTCAAGCAGTTATTGGATAGGCACAGAGTACACCAGAGTGATAGGGAGTGGGATAGTTTGATTTTCGGTTTGGTCATAGCACGGCACAACATCGAGGGCCGAAGGCCTGTATTGTGCTGTACTGTTCTATGTTCTAACCTTTCATAAGAACATAAGAACATAAGAAATAGGAGCAGGAGTAGGCCATCTGGCCCTTCGAGCCTGCCCCGCCATTCAATAAGATCATGGCTGATCTGTCGTGGCTCAGTTCCACTTTCCCGCCCTCTCCCCATAACCCTTAATCCCCTCTCTTATCAAAAACCCATCAACCCGCTTCTTAAAAATATTTAGCGAGGCAGCCTCCACCACTTCAACGGGCAGAGAATTCCAGAGATTCACCACCCTTTGAGTGAAGAAGTTCCTCCTCAACTCCGTTCTGAACCGCCCCCCCTTTATCTTGAGGCTGTGCCCCCTAGTCCTACTGTCTTTTTTGAGCGGGAAGAGTCTTTCCACCTCTATCCTATCCATCCCATTCATCATCTTATACGTCTCAATGAGATCTCCCCTCATTCTTCTAAACTCTAACGAGTACAAGCCTAGTTTATTCAGCCTCTCCTCATAGCTCAACCCCCTCAACTCCGGTATCAGCCTAGTAAACCTCCTCTGCACTCCCTCCAAGGCCAAAATATCCTTGCGCAGGTGCGGCGCCCAAAACTGCACACAGTACTCCAGCTGCGGCCTCACCAATGCCCTATACAGCTGCAGCAAGACCTCCCTACTTTTATATTCAATCCCCCTCGCTATGAAGGCCAGCATCCCATTCGCCTTCCTGACCACCTGCTGCACCTGCAGGCTGGGTTTTTGCGACTCATGCACAAGGACCCCGAGGTCCCTCTGCACCGTCGCCTGCTGCAGTTTTTTGCCACGTAAGTAATAGTCCTTCCTACCATTCTTCCTACCAAAGTGGACCACCTCACACTTGCCAACATTAAATTCCATTTGCCATTTCCTGGCCCATTCGCCCAGCCTATCTAGATCCTTCTGCAGACTCTCCACACCCTCCACACAATTTGCCTTTCCCCCAATCTTGGTGTCATCAGCAAATTTCGACACCCTACACTCGGTTCCCTCCTCCAGATCATCTAACTTTCCAACCTTTCCTCACAAGGAAACACACCCATTGCAAGAATTAGTTTGATAAATCCTCTCTGGACTTCCAACATCCTTCCTTAAGTAGGGTGACCAATGATGTACACAATACTCCAGATGTGATCTCATCAGTACTCTGTATAACTGGAGCATAACCTCTCTATTGTATTCAATTCCCTTGCAATGAGTGATAACATTCCACTCACTTTCCCAACAACTTAATTATAAATGTCTTGATATTCTTTTAGCTTATTTAACTAATATATATAATTTTTGATACAGAACAGCCCTTCCTTCTCCCTGTGGATTTTGTATAATCTTTATTGCTTTTTTAACTGAGTAACTCTTCCATTTTGGAGCCAACTTTTTAAGATTGTGCTTCCTCCACATTAAAGCTTTAAATTAGTTCCATTTTCTCCAATCGTGATAGCTTAGCCTTATTTCCCTGTTATTCTTTATTGTTCACTCCCTATTCCTTTGAAATTTCCATCTTCAAAAGATTGATAAACTGTTTCAAATTTACTTGTAAATTTACTTATCTCAAGGCCCTAGATCTTACACTACTTGTTTACAAGACCCAGGTCTAGACACAAGTTAGCTTAAGCAGGATCCTGGCATACACTAGTCTCCTTCCTATCATTCTCAAACATTTGTGTATTTTTAATCAATTCCCATTTGCATTCTTGAATTTTAAATTAATTCTCATCGTCTGAGGTGAATTGTACTCTTCATGCCAATTTTGATACTTCTTACTCAAGTAAACAGGGGAATGGGGTTGTCTGAACTGCTCTACAGAGACTTGGGTGGTCGCAATGGGCTGAATGGCCTCCTGTTGCACCGTAATGACTGTATGATCCGATATATTCTAAACGTCTCAAACATTCAGGCGTCAGCAGTTAACAGGACCTACCTTTCTTCCTTTATTTTGTCTCTATGTTTGGTTAATTTATCTGGATTTACACTATGTTGCTTTCACTTTCTACTGTCTAACTTTTGATCATCTAAAGTTCAAGTTGATTTCTCCCTCCTAACAGCTAGTTTAAAATAATCTGCCTCTTTATAAATAGCTTTTCTCACGATGCTGCATGGTTGAGATGTAGCCCACATCACTTTTACCAACCCCAAAATAATGAAGTTTCCTATAAATTTGACTGACATTTCATAGCCTGAAAATTCTACTTGTGGTTCTGTACACTGTTCACCAAATATCTGCAATGAATCAGAAAAGAAACTTCAGTTTATCTTTCAATTTGCAATGCCCAACCAACCACCCTACCAATTCAGAAGGGTAATAATTTGACATGAATACAACCTTTTTTCCAACTTGCAACTGATCCAGTAAGAACTTCGTTTATCCTTCAACACACAGTTCTTTATATACCTCGATTTCGCCTCTCTCCAGAAATTGAAAAGACCATCCCCTGAACATGGTTCTCAACCTTGTTTTACTGGTTTTCCTGATAATATATGCCATGGAATATTACCCTTTGTTAGAATCTGTTTTTCATCTAACTTCCAGCTCCCCTATTTTTAAACTGATCGCTGGAATTTTAAGAACCAACGAATAACTTGCTAAAATTAACTAATTAAGTTATCTACATAGGCTGGAAATCATCAACTAGGCCACACCATTCAACTCAACCTGCTTTTCCTTTCCTGCTAAAGTATATTCTTGCTATAAGAACTAACTTGGTAACAACAGAATAGATTTTGTTCTTCCAGAAATATGATAAATAAACTGCTAGCCACATAAACAACTTACTGACTAACGCAAGATGCATCCATATGGAAGAAGTTAGGGTCCATAAAAAGATCAAATGCTTCTTTTTTCCAAGCCCGTCTGGTATATTGGTAGCCACTCAGACTGCTTACCAATTGTACACATGCTCGGTAACTTGGAGCATTGTGGGCACTAGAAGAAAAGCACATTTTAGCAAAGCTGTCTAATAGCTTTTACTGAATAAAACAGAAAATCTCATTTTAGAGGCAGCCATAGAAAAGATAGGGATTTCTAACAGAGATTCCAATAACACCAGGACAATCACCAGCTGTCTTGCTC
Organism: Carcharhinus amblyrhynchos; assembly: GCF_965287045.1. Lineage (NCBI taxonomy): Eukaryota > Metazoa > Chordata > Chondrichthyes > Carcharhiniformes > Carcharhinidae > Carcharhinus > Carcharhinus amblyrhynchos. The sequence goes on along the minus strand of NC_137335.1, from coordinate 29,862,776 downwards.
GATCTTGTCTTCAAGACCAAACAGAATTAATTAAATGTACTGAATTCCAGTTCAAATTGTACAGATTTCAATACATACAGAATAAAAGTGAAACAAGTGATCATCGAGGCTGTGCCGGTGTCAGAGTCAAATATTTGACAATAAAAAGGCAATTCTTAGGGACACTTTACCTAAAGAAAACAAGGTAATTATTGCATGTGTTGTAACAATTACACATGTAAATTTAAGCATATCTGAATTTTACTAAAAATTGATTTTTTTTGAATGCACTGAGTTAAACTTAACACAAACTGTTGCTAAGCAGAAAGCTTGCAAATAACATGCAAGCATCTTTCAACCAAGTCCTTAATACACATAAATCTAACTTTATTTTTAGATATTTTGGCAGCACAGTGAAACACAAAGACTTGCAGCATTGGACACTGGATTAGTAGTGCATATCTGTAATCGACACACTGAGTTTCCAAACCTAAATGTGCTGTCATGCTGGACATGAAACAGAAGACAAATGAAGGATTAGTCCAGCACAGCTTTCAATTGGCTGACTGTGCAGCATGTCTAAAGAACAATCAGGCAGTTTATTCTTCCAGTGTGCAGAAGAAGGAAACAAAAACTTACAAAGAATAGGAATTTTAGCCTCATTCAACCACCAAAGAAAAATGGCTTCAGAGTTTACATAAAAACTACAAAATCTACCTGACATATTTCAGAATCTATAAAATACTAATTCTAAGTTTAATTCCTATGAGTGACTCACTAAAAATAGTGAATATGGGAAATGGGCAGCAGGTCTATTTTGAACTTCACAGAATCGTTACAGAGTGGAATGAGTGAAAGCATGTCTACATCAGCTCTGTAGTTAAGCATCATGACTTAGTGCCATTCAATTGCCATTTTCTTGTACTCCTGTTCATGATTTCTACTCAAATAATCATCTAAAGCCCTTTTGAATATCTTGATTAAACCTGCCTCCACCACACTTCCAGGTAGTGCATTCCAAACCCGAAACACTAGTTCTATGAAAAGGATTTTCCTCACATTCTTTTTGTTTCTTTTGCAAATCACTTAAAATCTATATCCTCTCATTCTTGATTCTTTTACAAGCAGGAACAGCTTACAAGAAGTCACCACGACCATCTTGTAATGGCTCCAGGAATTCCAGAACTGGGCTCTAGCCACCATTTTTAAATATCTGTGGAGTATCTCCAACTCCTGGAAAATCCATCCCTAAGACTTGTGTTGAATTAAGGAGGCCCTTTTCTTCAGAAATCTGCTGCCATAAGTTGAATAATGTATGGGAAGTACTCAACACGTTCTTAAATCTCTCCTTCAACATACACAGAAGGTGAAATATTTGCTTTGCGTGGTGCAAGTCTTGCAGAAGTTGAGTTTTTTCTAGGCAGAATTGAATAGGAATGGGGATCTGTCTGTAAAGGATCACTGACTTGAAATATTGACTGTTTCTCTCTCTCCACAGATGCTATCAGACCTGCTGTGTATTTCCAACAGATTTATTTCAGATTTCCAGCAGTGCAATGCTTCGCATTTGGAATAGAACTGCACAAAGCAATCTAGTCATACATTTTAAATGTAAGGAATAAAATTGAAATTACATTCCAAAGTAGAGTTTGTCAACTACCTGTGATTGCGAAGGTAAGGCACCACGTAATACATAATGTTAACAAGTAATGGAATAACTTTTTCCTTTTCATCACTGTGGAATACCATGTCCAAAAGGTGAGCCAAAACCTAAATGAGAGGGGAACATGCACACTTCACTAAAGTACACCGTAATGTTTCATCAAAATTCCATTAAATACCAGATTTCAGAACAGCCCAAAAAAGTGGATTCTCTTCATGTCAACGGAATAAAAATATAACAAAATATATTTTGAAAAATTTAAAAATAAAACATTTAAATACATTCTACATTGCTCCAATGATTTAAATTCTCAGTAAAGTGGGGATTTAAAGTACCATGCATCGAGGGAAATATTCATTGAGAATTTCGCCAGGTTTTGAAGAGGCCAAATAAATGAAGACAACCAGGAAATCCAGACATTAAGGCACTTCCCAGACAATTACATTGAGATTCCAAGTTGTATTTATCCAAGAGTATCCACTAATTTTTGGAAAGGTTTCAAATATTGCTAATAATATTTGTTTAATTGATGTTTCTTTGGAGCTCCACTGGTAGCTGAGTAAGCTGATGCAGTCAATAACACAGCCAAAGAGGCCACTAAGTTTCAAGATTGTTCTGCACTGAGTTAGTTCCACGATTGGCACAGTTAGCACTGCTACCGCACAGTGCCAGGGACCCGGTTCAATTCTGACCTCAGGTTATTGTCTGTGTGGAGTTTGCACATTCTCGCCATGTCTCTGTGGGTTTCTTCTTGGTGCTCCGCTTTCCTCCCACACACCAAAGATATGAGTGTTAGGTTGATTGGCCATGCTAATTTGACCATAGTGTCAGGGGATTAGCACAGTGAATATGTGGGGCTAGGGCCTAGATAAGATTGTGGCCAGTGCAGACTCGATAGGTTGGACGGTCTCCGTATGCACTGTGGGGATTCTATGATGATTGTAGATAATTGGCCTGAGCATTCTGTGTTGGAAAAGGGAATAGTCAATGTAGAAGAGTGAGAAGTAATACGTTTTAGTAGGAAGATTGCTAAATGGTACAATTTTAGAGGGTATGCAAGAAGAAACAGAACTCTGGGAAATTTACAGTCAAAATTCTGAAGAGTACAGGACAAGTTAACAAAACAGTTAATAAAGTATATGGGATCTTTGGCTTTTGGAGGCATAGAATAGAAAAACCAGGAAGTTATGCTAAACTTTCATAAAACAGTAGTTCAGCCACAACAAAACTGGGCACCACTTTAGGAAAGACAGAAAGGATATGGAAAGGGTATAAAAAGATTTATGAGAATGGATCCAGGAATGAGGGAATACAGCTATATGTTAAACTGGGCAAGCTGTGGCTGTTTCTTTGGAACAGAAGAGATGTGATAAAAATGTTGAAAATCACAGTGACTTTAGATTGAATAAATAAAAAGCCTTTTTCAATGCCTGAAGGGTCAATAACCATACCACACAGATTTAAAGTGATGGAAGGACCAGAAGCAATATGAGAAAATGGAGTGCAGATTGTAAGCAGAATGAGCTCTAGTTGTTGTTCATCCATCGTTGTCAATGATGACCTTGACATCATTAGTCATTTTGAGGCTGGATACGGTGTGTCCGAAGATGGCTGATCAGGCCAATTCGGGTCGGAATGTCCTGGCACATATTGGACAGACTTGTGTAGACAGTGTAGTTGTTGTGCTAGTGACTCTGGACTTGCGCAGCTGCTTGCTGGAGGTGCTTCAGCAATGCACCTTGCTTCGTAAGCTTGACCAGCCTTTGTGGATGAGGCAGCGCCAGGTAGGACAATTTTGTGCCAGCGTTTCCCAGGCGGTCGTGTCAATGTCAAGCAACTTCAGGGAGGCCTCAAGTGCGTCTTTGTAACGTTTATTCTGCCCTCCACGCGAGCGTCTTCCAGCAGAGAGTTCCCCAAAAAGGAGCTGCTTGGGTATGCACTCGTCTGACATACGGATGACATGACCTGTGCACCGGGTCTGCACTCTCATCAGCAGTGTGTGGACTGATGGTGGACTTGCTCTGGAGAGAACTTCAGTGTCTGGTACTTTGTCTTGCCATCTAATGAGTAATATTCTGCGAAGGCAAGTCACGTGAAAATGATTGAGCTGTCTTGCATGCCTTCAAAATACAGTCCACGTTTCACAGGCGTACAGGAGGGTAGCGAGTACCACGACGTTGTAGATCTTCAGTTTTGTTGCTGGGCTGATTCCTCAACGTTCCCATTCGGTGGGGCGCAGTCTACCAAATGCAGAACTTGTCTGTGCTATTCTGCAGTTAACTTCTGTATCAACAGTCACTGCTTGGGAGAGGGTGCTGCCAAGATAGGTGAACTGATCCACTGCCAATATGAGAAAATGGAGTGCAGATTGTAAGCAGAATGAGCTGCTACAAGTTTGGTGGGTGGGTAGCTTTCAGTTTCAATGAGTGGAATTCTATCAACCAGCCAACTGAGGACAATGTGGCAATGTGGAAAAAAGGCCATGTAAAAAAAAAGGAAGGGACAATGGGTGAGGGCTTGCAATGGCACGCAAAAGGGCCAGGAGGCGGGTGCAGATGAATAACAAATGAAGGCAAAGGGAAACTCGACTCCGACAAGGCTGCATGAAAACCTCATATGGAAGTGATAACACATTGTTTACTGGAAGGGGCTAGATAAAGACTCTAGATGCAATGGAGTTCTTGGAGGATAAAACTAGTAGAAGTTGATTAGGGAGCCAGTAGAAATGGCTTATTTGGATTTTCAGAAGGCTTATAGTAAGGTCCCATATAAGAAATTAGCATATAAAATTAAAGCTCATGAGACTGGGGGTGGGGGGGGATAGTAGATATTGAAGTGGTTAGAAAACTGGTTGACAGACAGGAAACAAAGAGTAAGAATAAACGGGTCTTTTTCCAAGTGGCAAGCAATGACATTCCCCTCAATCCATAGTCAGTCATTCAGATAATAAGCTGCTTTCCTTTTTTGCTACCAAATGATGGTAGCCTTTCTTAAATTCATGCTGACTCTATCTGATTCTACCACTATTTTCCAAGTGCTCTGTTATCAAGTCATTTATAATGGATGGTAGCATTTTGCCGCACTACCAAAGCCAGGCTGACGAGTCTATAATTCCCTGTTTTCTCTCTCTCTCTCCCTTTTTAAATTATGGGATTACATTAGCTACCTTCCAATCTGTAGGAACTGTTCTGGAGTCTATAGAATCTTGGAAGATGATCACTAATCATTTCCTTTTCGTAAATCTATGCTGACTCTGTCTGATTCTACCACCGTTTTTCAAGTGCTCTAATATTAAATCTTTTATAATGGACTTGAGTATTTTTCCCATTATCAATGTCACACTGACTGGTCTATGTTTTCCTGTTTTCTCTCTATCTCCCTTTTTAAATTATGGGGTTACATTAGCTACAATTATACATTCTGAAGGAACCATTCCAGAGTCTACAGAATCTTAGAAGATGACCACAATGCATCCGCTATTTCTTTAAGTACTCTGGGATGTAGATTATCAAGCCTTGGGGATTATTGGCCTTCAATCCCATCAATTTCTTAAACACCATTTCCCTATTAATGCTGATTTCCTTCAGTTCCTCCCTCTCATCGTGTTCCCCAACATTTCTGGTATGTTATTTGTGTCTTCCTTTGTGAAGATCGAACCAAAGTATGTATTTAGTTGGTCAGCATTCTTTGTTCCCCATTGTAAATTCCCGTTTCTGACTGTAAGGAGCCCATATTTGTCTTCACCAATCTTTTTCTCTTGACATACTTTTACAGTCAATTTTATGTTCCCTGCGAGCTTATTTTCTATTTTCCCCATCTCAACCAATCCCTTGGTCCTCCTTTGATAAATTCTAAAGTACTCCCAATCCTCAGGTCTGTTTTTTTTTCTGGTCAATTTGTATGCCTCTTTCTTAAATATAATACCATCTCTAATTTCCTTTGTAAGCCATGGTTTGGCCATCTTTCCAGGTTTACTTATGCACGTGACAGAAATGTATAATTGTTGCAGTTCATCCACGCTCCTTTTGATTGTTTGCCATTGCCTTTCCACCATCATCCTTTTAAAATCTATTGTATCCATACAGTGAAGAAGGAGACCATTCAACCCACCGAGTCTGCACCAACTCTCTGACAGAGTATGTTACCCAGGCCCTCTCCCCAACTCTATCCCCACATATTTATCATGGCTAATCCATCTAACCTACATAATGTTGGGATGCTAAAGGACAATTTACCACGGTCAAACCACCTAACTTGCACATTTTTGGACTGTGGGAGGAAACTGGAGCACCCAGAGAAAACTCACACAGGCACAGGGGGAATGTGCAAAGTCCACAAAGACAGTCACCCAATTCTGGAATTGAATCTGGGTCCCTGGTGTTGTCAGGAAGCATACTAACCACTGTGCCTTTAAGTAACATTCACCAATCCATCATAACCAACTCTGCCTCATACAATCAGTCTTTTGTTTACTTAGATTCAGGAATCTCAATCTACTACATTACTCTCCATGTTCATAAAGAATTCTATTACATTATCTTCACTCATCCCCCAAGGGCCTCGTACAACTAGATTGCCAATTATTACTTTCTCATTACACAATACCCAGTCGAGGATGGCCTGTCCTCTAGTTGGTTCCTCAATGTATTAGTCCAAGGAACCATCCAGTACTCAATCCAGAAATTCCTCCTCAATGATATTGTTATTAATTTGATTTGCCCAATCTATATGCAGATTAATCAATAATTACAGATACTCCTTGATCGCATGTGTCTCTAATCTCCTGTTTAATGGCACACCTAACATTACCACAGTTCAAGTGTCTATTTACAATCTCCACTATTGTTTTTTGCCCCTTAATGTTTGTAAGCTCTATCCATACCGATTCCACATTGTTGGACCTAATATCCTTTGTGTTAATTTCCTATTTAACCAGCAGTGCAAGTCCATCACTTTTTCCTTTTTGTCTGACCTTCCTAAATACTGAATATCCGTGAATGTTCATTTCCCATCCCTGGTCACCCTGCAGCCATACCTTTGTAATCCCAACTATATCATACCCTTTAACATCTATTTGCTGAATTTATTCATCTATTTTATTGCAAAGCCTCCATCCATTTAGGCACAAAAACTTAAAGCTCCTCATTTTAACAATGTCCTGTTTCCATTATTTTTCACTATGGTCCAGTTTGATTCTGGCCCTTGATTTCTCTATCTTTTTTTTATTCCCTATTCTGTCTTTTGTTCTTATCCTTGTTTTACCCTTCTCTGACTCTTTGCATAGGTTCCCATCCTCCTGTCATTTTAGTTCAAACCTTTCTCAACTCTTACTCTCAGACTTCATATTTTCAGCCAGCCTTCTCTCGTACTCTATTTTTTCTCTTATTAATCTTTTAATCATTCGCTATTTTTTATATTCTGTCCAATCTTCTGATCTGCTACCCATCCTTACATGAATTTGATACTATCTTTAACTTGTTTAGTTAACCACAGATGGCGAGTGCTCCTTTTGGAACATTTCTTTATTAGAATATATCTATTTTGTATATTCTGAAATATCCCTTTAACTATCTGCTACTGCAGTTCTATTGAACCATCCATTAATCTAATTTGCCAGTTCATTATAGCTAGCTTTGTTTTCAGGCCCTCATAATTGCCCTTCTTTAAATTTAAAATACTAGTCATAGACACACACTTCTCTCCCTCAAACTGAATATAAAGTTCAATCGTATTGTGATCACTGCTACCTAGGGACACCTTCACTATGAGATCATTAATTAATCCTCTATCATTGTTCAATACCAGGTCTGGTATAGCTTGTTTCCTGGTTCGTGCCTGATGTTTTAAGAAGCTATCCCAAAAAAATTCAAGGCTACCTTTGCCCATATGATATTTCCACTCTGTAGGTTAAAATCTCCCATGATAATCCCCATACACTTCTAACGAACACCCATTGTTTCTTCCTTTCTAATCTGTCCCATTGTATCAGTACATCATGACAACAAGTGACTTCTCACCTTTATAATTTCTCATCTCAACCCAAACCATTTCTACATCCTAGTTTCCTGAACTTAGGTCATCATCTCCATGGAACTAATACGTTAACTAACAGAGCCATCCCTTTACCTATTCCTAGATTTCTGACCTTCCTAAACGTCCTATACCTTTCAATATTCAGAGCCCAATCTACGTCATTCCACAGGCATGTCTCTGCAATGGCTATCAGATTGTAATAATTTATTTCTCATTTGAGCTATGATTTCATCTGTTTTGTATCAAATTCTACATGCATTCAGGTAGCGGCTTTAGATGCAGACATATCCCATTTATCTGTCCCATCAACCCTGAGCTCAATGATGGAGAATTTTGAGGAGGGTTCTAGGTAGCACAGTCAGTGAGGTATTGAAAATTTATACTTCCCAGGCAATTTCAGTTCATGTGCTGCACATAGAACATAGAACATAGAACATAGAACACTACAGCACAAACAGGCCCTTCGGCCCACAAGTTGCGCCGACCACATCACCTACCAACCTACAGACCTATCTATAACCCTCAATCTCATTAAACCCCATATACTCATCCAGAAGTCTTTTAAAAGACCCCAGCGAGTTCGCCTCCACCACCACTGACGGCAGCCGATTCCATTCACTCACCACCCTCTGAGTGAAAAACTTACCCCTAACATCACTTCTGAACCTCCCTCCCCGCACCTTAAATCTGTGTCCTCTCGTAGCGACCATTTCAAACCGGGGAAATAGCCTCTGAGAGTCCACCCTATCTATTCCTCTCAACATTTTGTAAACTTCTATCAGGTCGCCTCTCAACCTTCGTCTCTCCAGGGAAAAGAGTCCCAGCTCCCTCAACCTAACTTCATAAGGCATGCCTCCCAGTCCAGGCAACATCCTTGTAAATCTCCTCTGCACCCTTTCAATAGCTTCTACATCTTTCCTATAGTGAGGCGACCAGAACTGCGCACAATACTCCAAATGAGGCCTGACAAGGGTCTTATAAAGTTCCAGCATTACCTCCCGACTCCTAAACTCAATCCCTCGATTAATGAAGGCCAGTACACCATACGCCTTCTTGACCACCTCCTCCACCTGCGAGGCCGATTTAAGAGTCCTGTGGACCCGGACCCCAAGATCCTTCTGCTCCTCAACACTACTCAGACTTCTGCCCTTAATAGTGTACTCGTTCATCCCGTTGGTTCTGCCAAAATGGACGACAACACATTTATCCGCGTTGAAGTCCATCTGCCACTTCTCCGCCCAGTCCTGCATCCTATCTATGTCCTGCTGCAACTTTTGCCATCCTTCCAGATCATCCACAACACCACCGACCTTCGTGTCATCAGCGAACTTACTTACCCATCCCTCCACTTCCTCATCCAGGTCATTTATGAAAATGACAAACAACAAGGGTCCCAGAACAGATCCTTGAGGCACTCCGCTGGTGACTGACCTCCATTCAGAAAAAGCCCCATCCACAACCACTCTCTGCCTTCTGCAGGCAAGCCAGTTCTGGATCCACAAGGCCAAAGGCCCTTGGATCCCATGCCCTCTCACCTTCTCAAGAAGTCTTGCATGGGGGACCTTATCAAACGCCTTGCTGAAGTCCATGTACACTACGTCCACGGCACTTCCTTCGTCAATGTGTTCAGTCACATTATCGAAGAACTCAACTAGGCTTGTAAGGCACGACCTGCCCTTGACAAATCCATGCTGACTATTCCTGATCATGTCAAACCTCTCCAAATGTTCGTAAATCTTGTCCCTCAGAAGCCTCTCCATCAGCTTACCAACCACTGAGGTCAGACTCACCGGTCGGTAATTTCCCGGGCTATCTCTGTTCCCTTTCTTAAAAATAGGAACTACATCCGCAATCCTCCAATCCTCTGGAACCTCTCCCGTCTCCATTGACGACGCAAAGATCATCGCCAGGGGTTCTGCAATCTCTTCCCTCGCCTCCCACAGTATCCTGGGGTACATCCCATCTGGTCCCGGCGACTTATCTACCTTGATAGAATTCAAAAGTTCCAACACATCCTCCTCCTTAATATTCACGTACTCAATCCTTTCCATCTGCTGCAAATCCATAACAAAATCTCCCAGATCGGCTTCCACCGTGAATACTGAGGCGAAGTACTCGTTAAGCACCTCCGCCATTTCTTCTGGTTCCACACAAACCTTTCCCCCCTCACCTTTTATCGGTCCTATCCCTTCTCTTCTTATCCTTTTACCTTTCACATATTTATAGAAGGCCTTGGGATTCTCCTTAATCTTACTCGCCAAGGTCTTCTCATGACCCCTTCTGGCTCTCCTAATTTCCCTTTTAAGTTCCCTCCTACAGTCCTTATACTCCTCAAGATCTTTAACATCTCCTAATTCCCTGAACCTCTTGTACACCTTCCTTTTCTTCCTGACTAGGTTCAACACATCCTTTGTGCACCACGGTTCCCTCGACCCACCAAAACCCCCTCGTCTCATCGGAACGTTGTCATTCAGAGCTCCAGACACACATTCCTTGAATATCTGCCACCTTCCTTCGGTACTTTTCCCTAAGAACGCCTCCTTCCAGTTTATTTGTCCAAGTAACTTCCTGACTTCTTCGTATCTCCCCTTACCCCAGACAAACACCTTCCTAGCCTGCCTGATCCTATCTCGTTCCAACGCAATTGTGAAGGAGATAGAATTATGGTCACCATATCCAAGATGCTCTCCTACCGAAAGATCCGTCACCTGCCCTGGTTCATTCGCCAGTACCAGGTCAAGTACAGCCTCTCCCCTCGTAGGCTTGTCCACATACTGCGTCAGGAAACCCTCCTGAACACACCTAACAAACTCCTCCCCATCTATACCCCTTACCCTAGGGATATTCCAGTCGATGTTTGGGAAATTGAAGTCTCCCATCACGACAACTCTGTTATTAAAACATCTCTCCAGAATCTGTTTCCCTATTTGCACTTCAACTTCCCTGTCACTATTGGGCGGCCTATAGATTACACCCAGCAAAGTTTTCGACCCTTTGCTGTTCCTAACTTCCACCCACAGAGATTCTGTAGACAATCCCTCCACGACATCCTCTTTCTCTGTAGCCATGACACTATCCCTGATCAACAGTGCCACGCCACCATCCCTTCTGCCACCCTCCCTGTCCTTCCTGAAGCACCTGAAGCCTGGCACCTGAAGTACCCAGTCCTGTCCCTGAGACATCCAAGTCTCCGTAATGGCCACCACATCACAATCCCAAACAGCTATCCACGCCCTAAGCTCATCTACCTTATTCACTATACTCCTTGCATTAAAATATATACACTTCAGCCCCTCAGTCTGGGCATTTCCCATCTCCACCACCTGTCTAACCTCCCTCGCATACTGCCTGCGGTCCTCCCCTACCTGGGAGCGAACCTCCTCCGTCCCAGTTTCCCCAACACAGTTCCCTCCCCCCATCCTTTCTAGTTTAAAGTCCCCCCGGTAGCCTTAGCCAGTCTTCCCGCCAAGATACTAGTCCCCCTGGTATTTAAGTGCCACCCGTCCCTACTATAGAGGTCCCACCTACCCCTAAAGAGGTCCCAGTGATCTAGGAACCGAAATCCCTGCCCTCTACACCAGTCCCTCAGCCACGCATTCACCCTCCACCTCATTTCATTTCTTCCCTCATTCTCCCTTGGCACAGGCAGCAATCCTGAGATTACTACCTTCGCTTTTCTCTTCCTCAGCTGCCTACCCAGTTCCCTATAGTCCTTTTTCACAAGTGCCTCCCTCTTCTTACCTACATCAGTAGTACCTATATGTACTACTACCTCCGGTTCCTCACCCTCCCCTTTCAGGATGTCTGGGACCCGCCCAGAGACATCCTGGATCCCAGCCCCAGGGAGACAAACCACCATCCGCGACTCCCTTCTACGTCCACAAAAACGCCTGTCTGCGCCCCTCACTGTGGAGTCCCCTATTAATACTACCTTTCTGCTTCCCTTTTTGATTTTTTGGCTCACTGGCTCAGCTCCAGAGAGCTGGCCATCGCTTCCTCCCTCAGATGAGCTGTCCCCCCCAGTAGTACTCAGGCCAGAGTACTTATTTTGAAGGGGGACATCCACCGGAGTGCTCCCCATCACCCGTGTTTTCCCCTTCCTAATGGTAACCCAAGTGCCCTCATCCCGTTGCCCTGGTGTGACTACCTGCTGGTAGCTCCTTTCTATAACGTCCTCACTCTCCCTAACTAGCCGAAGGTCCTCGAGCTGCATTTGCAGCTCCTTAACCTGGTTTCGTAGGGCCTGCAACTCCACACACCGAGCACAGGTGTGGATGTCTGGCAGGCCAGGAGCCTCCAAGACCTCCCACATGTTGCATTGGCAACAACATACAGGTCTCACACTCATATTTACCCCTTATAGCAACCCAAAGGAAAAAAGGAAAAAAAAAACTTACAACTTACCTTATCTCTTTGGCCCTGTGAGCCAAAGCACTTACAGCACACACAAAAACAAAAGCAGTCTTACCAGCTCTCAGACAGAGCCCCTCTCTCTCTCTCTTTTTTTTAGGTTAGGGGAGGGGGGAGGGCTGGGATACTCTACCCGTGTAGAGTATCGGGAAACCCCTCCGGTCTAATTTATAGTCGGGTAAAAAAAAACGCGACCCGAGTGCCCTCGCAACTACTTCCGGGGTCAAACCGGGGTCAAACTTAAAAAAAAAACAATCAAAATATCAGGAGTTCCGCAGAGTCCCGATGTTCATCACTGATTTAAGTCTAAATTTCTCTGCTTTGGACATCTTAAGATTTAGTCCATTGTGCAAAATCGGTAAAAGATAAATAACATAAGAACATAAGAAATAGGAGCAGGAGTAGGCCATCTGGCCCTTCGAGCCTGCCCCGCCATTCAATAAGATATTGGCTGATCTGTCGTGGCTCAGTTCCACTTTCCCGCCCTCTCCCCATAACCCTTAATCCCCTCTCTTATCAAAAACCCATCAACCCGCTTCTTAAAAATATTTAGCGAGGCAGCCTCCACCACTTCAACGGGCAGAGAATTCCAGAGATTCACCACCCTTTGAGTGAAGAAGTTCCTCCTCAACTCCGTTCTAAACCGCCCCCCCTTTATCTTGAGGCTGTGCCCCCTAATCCTACTGTCTTTTTTGAGCAGGAAGAGTCTCTCCACCTCTATCCTATCCATCCATTCATCATCTTATACGTCTCAATGAGATCTCCCCTCATTCTTCTAAACTCTAACGAGTACAAGCCTAGTTTATTCAGCCTCTCCTCATAGCTCAACCCCCTCAACTCCGGTATCAGCCTAGTAAACCTCCTCTGCACTCCCTCCAAGGCCAAAATATCCTTGCGCAGGTGCGGCGCCCAAAACTGCACACAGTACTCCAGCTGCGGCCTCACCAATGCCCTACACAGCTGCAGCAAGACCTCCCTACTTTTATATTCAATCCCCCTCGCTATGAAGGCCAGCATCCCATTCGCCTTCCCGACCACCTGCTGCACCTGCAGGCTGGGTTTTTGCGACTCATGCACAAGGACCCCGAGGTCCCTCTGCACCGTCGCCTGCTGCAGTTTTTCGCCACGTAAGTAATAGTCCTTCCTACCATTCTTCCTACCAAAGTGGACCACCTCACACTTGCCAACATTAAATTCCATTTGCCATTTCCTGGCCCATTCGCCCAGCCTATCTAGATCCTTCTGCAGACTCTCCACACCCTCCGCACAATTTGCCTTTCCCCCAATCTTGGTGTCATCAGCAAATTTCGACACCCTACACTCGGTTCCCTCCTCCAGATCATCTATATAAATTGTAAATAGCTGAGGCCCCAGCACCGACCCCTGGGGCACCCCACTAGTCACCAACCGCCAATCCGAATAGCACCCATTGACCCCCACTCTCTGCTTCCTATTTGACAACCAATCCTCTATCCACGCTAACACCCTACCCCCAACTCCATGTCCTCTGACCTTCTGCAGTAACCTCTTGTGAGGTACCTTATCAAACGCCTTCTGAAAATCCAGAAAGACCACATCCACCGGCTCTCCTCTATCCACCGCCCTAGACACATCCTCATAGAACTCCAGTAAATTTGTCAGACAGCAGGAGCCTCTGCAATGACTCCATGAGTATTTATACTATGATCCAACTGTTAATGGAATATGTAAGTCGTGAAGAGAACAAATATTTAAGTAATGTGTAGAGTTTCCATACCTCCGCTAATAAGGTCAGTGCATGTACACTGTACACAGAAGGTGTGATACTGGCCGTCTCAATCACAGGGGTTAACATATCTGGATAGGTCAAAAAGATCAAATGATTAACAACTAGAAAATCTTTTGGGTTGAGAATTTAATGAAACACAATTAAAACCAGTAAATACTGTAGGATTTCCTCTAGTATTTTTAATTTATTTATTGACATTCAGTATCATTTTAGCTGCAAGGATTTGTTTATTTCTCTATTTTGCTTTCTGTGCATGACCTTATACTGAAATAAACATTCTAATTTACACGCTCTGGTTTAGACTGCCTGTCTCGGTAGTAATTCTCCAATGCAATTGATTACAGAGATATGTTGCGGCTTCTTTTGATCACAATTCCCTGTATGGTGTAATCACAGTTGTTTTTCCAGTGTAAGTTCAAACCCAAATCTCCCACGCTCTGTGCACTGCAGTGGTCACAATCATGGATATTATTAGAAGAGCTAATGAATTTATTCATTAATATTCAACCTTTATTAAACCCCCCCAATCTCTCCTCATAAAACAATCCTGCCATTCCAGGGATTAGTCTTGTGAACCTCTATTACATTTCTACTTGGTAAATACATCCTTCCTTAGATATGGAGACTGTACACAATGCTCAAGGTATAGTCTTAAAATGCTCTATGCAAGTGCAACAAGATATCTTTACTCCAGAGCTCAAATCCCCTTGCGATGAGGCCAATATGTCATTTGCCTTCCCAACTGCTTGCTAGTTTTTGTGACTCACGAACAAGGACAACCTTTGAACATCAACATTTCCCAAACGCTCATATTTAAGAAATACTCGACCTGTTTTTTTTCTACCAAAGTGGATTATTTCACACTGATGTTATATTCCATCTGCCACGTTCTTGCTCATTCATTTAGACTATCCAAGTCCATTGATGCCTCCTTACATCCTCATCACAACTTATATTCACACCTAGTTTTGTGTCATCAGCAAATTTAAAAATATTACATTTGGTCACCACATCCAAATCATTTATATAATGTCCACTTCCAAATCCTTTATGACCTATGCATTGGAAAAAGCTACAAAGTCTGTGGGCAGCTGTATGCAGGCTGAATGGCTGGCATGGTTAGTTCATCATTGATTGCAAAATTTATTTATTTCATTGCTTAAAATAATTTTCATATTTAAAGGACATTACTTACATTTGAATTACATTGCAATAAATATTGACCTAGCCATCAACGCCTGCACCCCACAAATTAATTTTAAAAAAGTATCTCAAACTAATTTAGTTCCAAGTTGAGAATAACCATTTTACTCTTGGAGATGAAAGGTACACTTATTTATGAACATGACATGGTTGGAATCCATTTTATGCAATACGGTTATGTTAGTAGGCAGGTTCTTCAGTAGACACTGAAGATTACTTCCTACTTATAGGAGAGCTGGTAAAAGCTATTTTTACAGTGTTTAATGCCTCCCTAGTTAAGCATGATAAGCATTTTATCCAAACACTACTTTAAAATTTCTGTTCCAATAATGGTTTTGGTAGGTGCCTTCACATAGCTATTAGAATGAGTCTCACCTTCAACATCTCTTTCCATGTTGCTTCCTTCTACTAGAATTTGTGGAGAAGCCTTCACTTCTAGGTTCCTCCTTAGCCAAGTGGTTTGCTCCAAAGAGGAGCCTGCAATGGTGCCAATGGCCTCCACTATCTTATGGGTGATATCCTAGAAAATGAAAGACATGAATAGGCCACACATGTCACTCATTAGCATAATATAAATGCAATAAGACTGATTTATCATTCATTCATCAAGTAAATAATTGATAGAGAACAAAGCAGATTTATCAAATAAAATTACTCTTACCTGAAGGTCTCTTTGGTCCTTTTTGTTTTCCAGGTTGGGATTTTTCATGATGAACTCATTAAGTACTCTGAAGTCACAAGTCAAGAACAAACTAGTGTTAAAAATGCTTCCATATCAATGGAAAATCCAAAAGAATTTGGCAGCTATTCAATTATTTTTGATATGTAGTTTTTTTTATTGTAGGGAAGGGAAAAAACCAAGGTCTAATAAGTAGGTTGAATAGTCAATTAATTTGCCTTGGTTGTTTAAGAGATCGATCTTCAATAGCAGCTACATATATCACCTGTAATTCTTCTCTGGAATTGTAAGGACTGTATTTTTGATAATTTTTTCATTCTAACTTGCTATTTTACCTTTATAAATTTGATAATAGAGTATAAACACCTTATAAATACATTATGACTCTATATCTAACAGATGTAACAGATCTAAAGCGATAGATTAGTTACCGCTTCAAAGAATCACGATGAAATTGCGAGGCATACAATTGCTTTTGAACAATTTGATTAGCTCTTATGTCTTCCACATCATTTAGATGAGCATCGAAAGCAGGGTCAAGCATTTCCTATGTCACTGAGCTGAACCTAACTAGTTTATAATTCCCCAATTCACATAGCATTTGAATAGTAGTCACCTCTGGATGGTTTGATTTCACACTATTCTCCCTTCCCCAACAATTTTTCTGAATAATTGACAGCCTGAGCCAAACAGTTAAGCAATGAAATGAATGCTCAGTTGCCAGCTCTGGGTCCATTGCTTTCAGGATGTGGAGATGTTGGCGTTGAACTGGAGTAAACACAGTAAGAAGTCTCACAACACCAGGGTAAAGTCCAACAGGTTTATTTGTTAGTAAACGCCACTAGCTTTTGGAATGCTGTTCCTTCGTCAGGTGAGTGGAGAGTTCTGCTCCTGACGAAGGAACAGAGTTCTGAAAGCTAGGCGTTTACTACCAAATAAACCAGTTGGACTTTAACCTGGTTTGTGAGACTTCTTACTCCATTGCTTTCAGGCAGACAGCAACTCCAAAATAACAATGAATGAAATTCTGCTATGTGGGTTGGTGGGGGTGGGAGCCCAAAAGTCAAAAAACCCTGGCGTAAAAACAATTTGCAAGTAGTAGGTTAAATGGCAGGTCAGTTTTCCCACTGCCTGGTGGTGTGAATGCCATTTGCGCCTCATGAATACTCATTGAAACAGCTGCTCACCAGAATCACGTCAGGCCTGCCAATCATGAGTCAAGCCAGCAGGAAATTATGCCGGTCAAACTCACTTTCGAACGAATGGTGTGCACAAGTCTGACCTCAGTTCGTAACATAGATAACCTACCTGCCATAATACTTTTGCTCCTGTTCTGTTGAATGCCAATCTGCTGGTGCGGACTGGATCGTGTCCTCCAGGACTATGCAAACTGGACTTGACATACAGTTGTGTGCTACTGGACTCATGGACTCCCCTGTTTCATTGACTCGGAACAGTACACAAGGCTGTGTTCTCAGTGCCCTGCTACAATCCTTATATACCTATGACTGTGCGGCCAAATTCCCCTTCAATTCAATTTTCAAGTTTGCTGACGACACCACTGTAGTGGGTCAGATTGCAAACAATGATGAGATAGAGTACAGGAATGAGATAGAGAATCTGGTGAACTGGTGCGGCAACAATAATCTTCCCCTCAATGTCAACAAACAAAGGAAATTATGATTGACTTCAAGAAGCGTAAAGGAGAACACGCCCCTGTCTACACCATTGGGGACGAAGTAGAAGGGTTCAGAGCTTCAAGTTTTTAGGTGTCCAAATCACCAATAACCTGTCCTGGTCCCCCCATGCTAACACTGTAGTTTTGAAAGCCCACCAACACCTCTACTTTTTCAGAAGACTAAGGAAACTTGGCATGTCAGTTACAATTTTCGCTAACTTTTACAGATGCACCATAGGAAGTATTCTTTCTGGTTCTATCACAGTTTGGTATGGCTCCTGCTCTGCCCAAGACCGCAAGGAACTCCAAAAGATCGTAAACGTAGCCCAATCCATCACGCAAACCAGCCTCTCATTCATTAACTCTGTCTATACGTCTCAGTGCCTCGGCAAAGCAGCCAGCATAATTAAGGACCTCATGCACCCTGGACATTCCCTCTTCCACTTTCTTCCGCTGGGAAAAAGATACAAAAGCCTAAGGTCACGTACCAATTGACCCAAGAACAGCTTCTTCCCTGTTCCTGTCAGACTTTTGAATGGACTCATCTTACAGTAAGCTGACCTTTCTCTACACCCTAGCTATGATTGTAACACTACATTCTGCACTTTCATTTTCTTCTCTATGAACGGTATGTTTTGTCTGTACAGTGGGCAAGAAACAATACTTTTCGTTATATGTTAATACCTGTGACAATAATAAATCAAATCAAATCAGTACTATCCCTGGGGTTGAGGAGTGCAAGGGTCTTCTCTTCTCAGTGCCATATACCATTACCCTTATGGACAGCTACAGAGCTCCGCCAGGGACCAAAGTTCAATTGAGAGTGGGGTGCAGGTTAGGGGGTGTTTGATGAAGACAAGGGGTATAAGGTAGTTGGAGGGCTATGCAAGGGCAGTGGTGGGGGCGTTGAAGAGCAAATAACAATAATCTTCCCCTCAAGGGGTATAAGGTAGTTGGAGGGCTATGCAAGGGCAGTGGTGGGGGCGTTGAAGAGCAAATAACAATAATCTTCCCCTCAAGGGGTATAAGGTAGTTGGAGGGCTATGCAAGGGCAGTGGTGGGGGCGTTGAAGAGCAAACACAAGGGGGACAATGTGGAATGAGAACTGTGCAAGGCATTGGGAAAAGGATGAACAGACACGCTGGAAAGCAGAAGGAAATCAGAGGCTGGGAAGCTGGATCCCAACAAGGTGGCATGGTAGCTCAGTAGGTAGTACTGCTGCTCCACAATGCCAGGGAGTCAGGTTTAATCCCAGCCTTGGGTGACTGTGGAGTTTGCATATTCTCCCCTTGTCTGCATGAGTTTCTTCTGGATGATCTTGGTCTTCCCACAGTCCATAGATGTGCAGATTAGGTGAACTGGCCATGCTAAATTGCCTGTCAATATCCCAGAATGTGTAGATTGGGACGATTGGATTAGCGGGGTAAATATGTGGGTTACAGGCAAAAGGTCAGATGGGATGCTCTGTTGGGGAGCCAGTGCAGACACGATGGGCCAAATGGCCTCCTTCTGCACCGTTAGAACAAAGAACAAAGAAAATTACAGCACAGGCCCTTCAGCCTTCCAAGACTGCATCGACCATGCTGTCCGACTTAACTAAAACCCCTACCTTCCGGGGACCACATGCCTCTATTTCCATCCTATTCATGTATTTGTTAAGACACCCCTCAAAAATCACTACCATATCCACTTCCACTACCCCTCTGGCAACGAGTTCCAGGCACCCTCTACACTGTGTAAAAAATCTGCCTCGTACATCTCCCTTAAACCTAGCCCCTCGCACCTTAAACCTGTTTCCTCTAGTAACTGACTCTTCCATCCTGACTATCCACTTTGTCCATGCCCCTCATAATCTCATAGCTTTTTAACAGGTCGCAACACCAGACAGAATGCAGATGGATTCCTCCACCTTTCACTCTGGTAGGCTGAGTAACTTGAATCTCTACCTGATGTTCCAGGTTGCATGCCACTGAATCTCCACAGTGATCCTCCACTTCCAGAGGCTGACTAGTACTGAGCAGGTGGTTGGTCTCCAGTAGCCCTCCAAGTGCCAGATACCTGGGCTGTGCCTGCCTATAACTGCTGGGAGGATGGGGCTGTGTGGTGTTCTCCAGTAAGTGACCCCAAATCTAATCTAGAGCTCAGCCACACCAAGGTGTCTAACTATAAGAACATAAGCACATTAAGAAATTGGAGCAGGAGTAGGCCATTTGGTCCCTCGAGCCTGCTCTGCCATTCAATAAGATCATGGCTGATCTTTTTGTGAACTCAGCTCCACTTACCTGTCCACTCACCATAACCATTACAGTTCAAAAATTTATCTATTCTTGCCTTAAAAACATTCAATGAGGTAGCCTCAACTGCTTCACTGGGCAGGAAATTCCACAGATTCACAACTCTTTCTGTGAAGGAGTCCTAAATCTGCTTCCCCTTATTTTGAGGCTATGCCCCCTAGTTCTAGCTTCACCCGCCAGTGGAAACAACTTCCCTGTTTCTATCCTATCTATTCCCTAAGATCTCCCTTCATTCTTCTGAATTCCAATGAGTGTAGTCCAATCTACTCAGGCTGTCCTCATAAGCCAACCCTCTCAACTCCGGAATCAACCCAGTGAATCTCCTCTGCACCCCCTCCATTGCCAGTATATCCTTTCTGAAGTAAGGAGGCCAAAACATACACGGTATTCCAGGTATGGCGTCACCAGCACCTTATACAGCTGCAACATAGTCTCGCTGTTTTTAAACTCCATCCCTCTAGCAATGAAGGACAACATTCCATTTGCCTTCTTAATTACCTGCTGCATCTGCAAACAAACTCCTTGAGATTCCTGCACAAGGATACCCAGGTCCCTCTGCACAGCAACATGCTGCAATTTTTTACCATTTAAATAATAGTCCATTTTGCTGTTATTCCTACAAAAACGGATGACCTCACATTTACCAATATTGTACTCCATCTGCCAGACCCTCACCCACTCACTTAGATTATCTATATCCCTTTGCAGACTTCCAGCGTCCTCTGCACACTTTGCTCTTCCACCCATCTTAATGTCATCTGCGAGTTTTGACACACTACACTTGGTCCCCAACTCCAAATCATCTATGTAAATCGTAAACAGTTGCGATCCCAACGCTGATCCCTGAGGCACACCACGAGTGACTAATCATCAACCAGAAAAAACGCATTTACTCCCACTCTTTGCTTTGTTAGTTAACCAATCTTCTACTCATGCTAATACATTACCTATAACACTGTGCACCTTTTTCTTATATAGCAGTCTTTGGCAGGGCACCTTGTCAAATGCCTTTTGGAAATCCAGATACACCACATCCACAAGTTCCCCACTGTCCACTGCACATGTAATGTTCTCAAAGAATTCCACCAAATTAGTCAAACATGACCTTCCCTTCATGAACCCAAGCTGTGTCTTACCAATGGGACAATTTAGAACATAGAACACTACAGCACAAACAGGCCCTTCGGCCCACAAGTTGCGCCAATCACATCCATACCTACCAAGCCACAGAACTATCTGTAACTCCCAATGCCATTAGATCCCATATACTCATCCAGAAGTCTTTTAAAAGACCCCAGCAAGTTCGCCTCTACCACCACCGACGGCAGCCAATTCCACTCACTCACCACCCTCTGAGTGAAAAACTCACCCCTAACTTATATCCAGATATCTCGCTATTTCTTCCTTGATGATAATTCAAGCATTTTCTCTACTACAGAAGTTAAGCTAACTAGCCTATAGTTACCTGCCTTTTGTCTACCTCCTTTTTTAAACAATGGCATCACACTTGCTGTTTTCCAATCTGCGGGAACCACCCCAGGGTCCAGCGAACTTTGGTAAATTACCACTAGTGCATTTGCTATTTCTCCCACCATCTCTCATTTAGTATCCTGGGATGCATTCCATCAGGACCAGGAGACTTGTCTATCTTTAGCCCCATTAACGTGTCCAACACTACCTCTTTCTTGATAACAAGTTTCTAGGTTCTCACCTGCCATAGCCTTCCTGTCATCAATTTTTGGCATGTTATTTGTGTCTTCCACTGTGAAGTCTGATACAATATCTGTTCAATACCTCAGCCATTTTCTCATTTCCAGTCACTACGTCCCCCTTCATGTCCTCTAAAGGACCAATGTTTACTTTTGCCACTCTTTTTCGTTTTATATATTTGTAGAAAATTTTGCTGTTTTTATATTCTGAGCTAGTTTACTCTCATAATCCTTATTACCTTTCTTTATAGCCTTTTTCGTGGCTAGCTGCTGATCTTTAAAGATTTCAGTCCTCTAGGTTCCCACTAATCCTTGCCACTTTGTATGCATTTTCTTTCAATTTGATATCCTGCTTTATTTCCTTAGATATCCATGGCTGATTATCTCTTTTTCTACAGTCCTTCCTTATCACTGGTATATATTTTTGCTGAGCACTGTGAAACATCACTTTGAAAATCCTCCACTGTTCCTCAATTGTCCCATCATAAAGTTTATGTTCCCAGTCTACCTTAGCCAACTCCTCCCTCATCCCTTTATAGTCTCCTTTGTTTAAGCACAAGATAATGGTATTGGATTTTACTTTCTCATGCTCCATCTGTATTTTAAATTCAACCATACTGTAATCGCTTCTTCCAAGAGGATCTGTAACTGCACGATCATTAATTATTCCTGTCTCATTATACAGGACCAGATCTAGGATAGCTTGCTCCCCTATCGGTTCCATAGAACATAGAACACTACAGCACAAACAGGCCCTTCAGCCCACAAGTTGCGCCAATCCCATTTATACCTATCAAGCTACAGAACTATCTGTAACTTCCGATGCCATTAGATCCCATATACTCATCCAGAAGTCTTTTAAAAGACCGCAGTGAGTTTGCCTCTACCACCACCGACGGCAGCCAATTCCACTTGCTCACCACCCTCTGAGTGAAAAACTTACCCCTAACCGCCTCTGCACTTGTTTCCCAGCACCTTAAACCTGTGTCGTCTCGTAGCGACCATTTCAGCCCTGGGAAATAGCCTCCGAGAATCCACCCTATCTATTCCTCTCAACATTTTATAAACCTCTATCAGGTCGCCTCTCAATCTTCGTCTCTCCAGGGACAAGAGACCTAGTTCCCTCAACCTATCTTCATAAGGCATGCCTCCCAATCCAGGCAACATCCTTGTAAATCTCCTCTGCACCCTCTCAATAGCTTCCACATCCTTGCACCCTCTCAATAGCTTCCACATCCATTACATACTGTTCAAGGAAGTTATCACGGATACATTCTATCAACGTCTCCTCAAGGCTGCCTTGGCCAATTGATATGTAGATTAAAATCCCCCATGATAACTGCCGTACCATTTTTACATGCAGTCATTTCTTTATTTCTCACCCCACCATGATATCATTATTTGGTGGCCTATAGACTACTCCTATCAGTGACTTTCTCCTTGCTATTTCTAATTTCCACCCAAATGGATTCAACCTTTTTTTCCCCATAGAAACTATATCATCTCTCACTAGAACCTATATCATCTCGTCCTGATGTTATCCTTAAATATCAGAGCTACACCACCTCCTTTACCTTCCTGTCAGTCCCTCCGAACAGTCTGATACCCCTGGATGTTTAATTCCCAGTCGTGACCATCCTGCAACCATGTCTCTGTAATGGCCACCAAATCATACTTGTTTGCAATGATTTGTTCTGTCAACTCATTTATGTTGTTTCGAATGCCATGAGCATTCAGATAAAGTGCTCTTATGCTAATTTTTGTACCTTCTTTTTGAACTGTAACACTACCATTAATAACATCTCCTGAGTTCTTCCTTTTAACTTTTTTCTTGATTTTTAATGTAATTGGAAGCTTTTCCCCACATTTTGTCCTTGCTCCCTTGTTCACGGACCCCTTACGTAGGTTCCGACCCCCTGGCATATTAGTTTAAACCCTCCCCAACCGCTCTAGCGAACACTCCCCCTAGGACATCAGTCCCAGTCCTGCCCAGGTATAACCAATCCAATTTGTTCCCATTTATGTGCTGGTGCGTGTGGGTGTGGGTGTGGGTGAGTGCTGTGACAGTTCCTTGTGAGCTTTCGTTTTCAGTCATATTCTGGGGGACTTGGTATGTTGTTCAGCTGCAATAAATGGCCTCAATTTGTTTGTGTCTGTGAGAACTAAATGACAGTTTGAGTGGATGAATTGAAGCTGTTTCAAAGTCCATTTGACTCACTATTAATTTGAGGATTTAATGTAGTTATGGGGCTGAGATCAGTACTACTAGACTGTTAAAAGAGACCAATCTCTGCGCTGGCACAGAAATGATTCCTCTCCTCCCCAGGCAATTTGGCTGGACTCTCCTCGAATTCTGTGAGGACAATGATCTCTGCCATCCCCTCCCCAATCTGAGCTTGCTCACGTTAGTTGTGTGCCAGCTTGCCCTGCATGAAAATGAAAAAAATGACATGCGATCAGAGCAGAAATTGGGTGAAACATATGTCCCCTGTGTGTGGTGAGTCCTCCACAAAAAGGGCTAGAAGATGGAGCATGGGCAATGTGATAGATGGGATGTTGACGTGAAATTCTCCAAGAATGTTGATATGTGTTTCCCGCTAGTGGTTGTGAGAGTTGCAAGAAGACAGTAGCTGCTTGGGTACATGATGCCATGCTAAGTGTCTGACGCTGGAGGGCATTTGGGGAGAACTGGCAGTACAGATGAGTTTATACACCTCCTGCACTGCACAGCACTTCTGATCTGCCAGCCGTACTGATTTCCAGGGAAACAGCCTCCAAGGCTTGGGAGGTGAGGATGCTGTGCTTCCCGAAGCCTCCTTGGGGTACAGAGCATGCTTTTGCACTGAGATACCTTGAATCGTGGTGTGGTTGCAAGAGGGCGCAGACTTCTTCCAGACTGCTAGCCTTTTATCTCTCGGTTACTGGCACCTTGCAATGTCTCATGAAGACAAGTGGGCTGGAGACAGTGATATGAGCGTGTTACACTGATGTATAAAACATAGCACCTGGACCTTCAAACCCACCAGAAGGATATTTGCTCGTGCATAATTAATGAGGCATCAAGTGCTGAATTGAACACAATTTCACACCATTTTGGGAATGACACCACCAGGAGCACCCACCGCCATATTTAGAAAAAAAAACGGACAATTCCACTTCATGTGTCAGAAGCCTGTAGTCACTGCACTCTAATACACTGCATTTATAAACAACCTTAAAGTCCATGTTGAATTATTCCATCATAAGAATACAGATTCTGCCTCTCTGCTCCTCCTGCCCTTAAGAATTTCAGTAGCCTTCTTACCCAAGGATGAGGAATTGTGCAGGTGGTGGTAGATACAATTGAACAGAATCTTTCAGCAACGTCAAAAGAGATGGCCAGCTGTCTACCAAATTCTGCACTGAAATCCTGTGAAAAGAAGGCCAGTCAAGTAAGAAAGCTTTTTTTTTAAAACAGTACAGTTTATAATCAAAAAATATTCCTATTTTATGTTGAACTTTACATGGGATAACTTCCCTCCTTTTCCCAGTAGGGTCTTACCAGCTGCCAAGAAATATTAGACAACCTGTATCAGTGCTGTTAGCAGATTAACAGACAGCAGCAACAACATATATTTTCCTTCCCTCCTACTGGAATTACCCAGCCTTCAGTTACTGATTCTTTTCAGTAAAACATCTGTAATAAGGCAGCAACAGACATGCAAAGACAATCGGTAGCCAAATTATGATCCACTGTCACACAGTACTGATTGTAAAACCATACAAATAGCAATCATCAGATACTTCATTTATTTTCTGCATGGGTATCTCCACTGACTGTTACATAAGAAACACTTCTCTTCAATAGAATCATAAAAAAATTAGATCATGAAAGGAAGATATTTCCCACATTGTTTCAACACTTATTGACAAGGAGCAATCCAGCCTAATCCCACTTTCTGATTCTTGGTCCAAAACCTTTTAGATTAAACACTTAAAACTTATAGTTCTCCAGTCACAAAAACACCAATCGACTATGAATGCTAAAAATTCAAATCCCTTTCTAAATATTAGCAGTCTCTACAGAAATTATAACAATAATGGGAATATTAACAGCCCTCCAGTCTTCTGGCAAAGGCAGGGTTCAAAAATGACGGTTGGGGTTCTGCTAAATCTTCACTGGCGACCCTTAACAGCACAAGGTATGTTTCAACCAGGTCTCGGATTTATCCACTTTCAAAGATGTTATGTCTTAATATTCCCTCCCTCATTATGCTAATTTAATCAGATTTCATAATTCCCCTCCCACATTCCAATTTTTGTATCATCACTCTCATTTGTGAAACTAGGCTCAAAGTTTTCATTGAGATCCATACATACGTCTTTTGCCACCACATACAGGTTACCCTTATGGTCCCCACTTGGTCCTGATATTTCTTCAGTTATCCTTTTGCTGTATGTTTCTATAAAAATAAATCTTTGGATATTCTTGGAGTATAGAGTATCCATTATTATAGCACAAAAGGCCATTTGAACAAAGAAGAATATAGCACAGGAGCAGGTCCTTCGGCCCTCCAAGCCTGCGCCGATCACATTGCCCTATCTAGGCCAACTACTGAAATCCCTCTATTCCCTGTCTGTTCATGTGCCTATTCAGATAGGTCTTCAATGGCGCTAATGTGTCTGCCTCAACCACTTCACTTGGCAATGCATTTCAGGCCCCCACCATCCACTGTGTAAAAAATTTCCCCCTGCACATCTCAACTGGGCCTTTCCCCCATTAGCTTGAACATGTGCCTCCTTGTAATTGTCATTTCTGCTCTGGGAAAAAGCTTCCTACTGCTCACCCTATCTATAATCATTGAGTCTTCGAAAGATCTCTGCAGAACAATCCAAATTATCCCAATCCACTGCTCTACATCCATAAGTTTTTTTTCTTTCAACTGCCTTCCAATTTCCCTTTGAAATCATTCATTGTCTCCACTACCACCACACTCTCAGGTAGCAAGTTTCAGGTGATTACCACACACTGCACAAAAATGTTCTTTCTCACATCTCCCTCACATTTCTTGCCCAAAATCTGAAATCTGTTCCTAGCCCTTGTATGATCAGCTAATAGAACAAGTTTTCCTCATTCACCCTATCTGAACCTGTCGAAATTTTGTACACCTCTATCACATCTCTCCTTGATCAGCTTTGTTTCAGGGAAAATAACCCCAACTTCACAAACCTAACCTTGTACCTAAAGTTTTTCATCCCTAGAACTATTCTGATAAATCTCCTCTGCACCAGGATCCTTGCATCCTTCTTAAAGTGTGATGATGAAAACTGGATGGAATATTCTAGTGATGGCCTGATCAAAACTTTATAAATGTTCATCTTAACTTCCCTGCATTGTACTCAAAGCCACTGTTAATGAAGCTCAAGATCCTATATGCTTTACTAACTATTCTCTTCGTTTGAACCCTCACGTCCTCCTGTCCTCTACATGCTTCTGACCTGTGCCTTGTAGTGTACCTTTCCTGTCCCTATTGTTTTAGTAAAATGTAACATCTCACATTTAGAACATAGAACACTACAGCACAAACAGGCCCTTCGGCCCACAAGTTGCACCGATCGCATCTATGCCTACCAAGCCACAGAACTATCTGTAACTCCCAATCCCATTAGATCCCATGTACTCATCCAGAAGTCTTTTAAAAGACCGCAGCGAGTTCGCCTCCACCACCACCGACGGCAGCTGATTCCACTCATTCACCACCCTCTGAGTGAAAAACTTACCCCTAACATCTCCTCTGTACTTGCTTCCCTGCACCTTAAACCTGTATCCTCTCGTAGCGACCATTTCAGCCCTGGGAAATAGCCTCCGAGAATCCACCCTATCTATTCCTCTTAACATTTTATAAACCTCTATCAGATCGCCTCTCAACCTTCGTCTCTCCAGGGAGAAGAGACCTAGCTCCCTCAACCTATATTCATAAGGCATGCCTCCCAATCCAGGCAACATCCTTGTAAATCGCCTCTGCACCCTCTCAATAGCTTCCACATCCTTGCACCCTCTCAATATCTTCCACGTCCATTCTGAGGCGACCAGAACGGCGCACAGTACTCCAAGTGGGGTCTGACCAGGGTCTTATAAAGTTGCAGCATTACCTCTCGACTCCTAAACTCAATCCCTCGATTAATGAAGGCCAGTACACCATACGCCTTCTTGACCACATCCTCCACCTGTGAGGCCGATTTAAGAGTCCTGTGGACCCGGACCCCAAGATCCTTCTGCTCTTCAACACATCTAAGACTCCTACCCTTGATATTGTACTCCTGCATCCCATTGGTCCTGCCAAAATGGACCACTACACTTCTAGTATCATCAATAAATTTTATTCATTTTTTGAAAATTTTTGAGGGGTACTTTTAACCCCTCTCTTTGCTGAAATCCCTTTCAAACTGCCCTCCCCCCACCACCCCCCCCTCTCTCTCTCACTCACACACACACACACACACACACACACACACACACACACACACACACACACACTTTTATACTACATTAGCATGACCCTGTTGCTTGCCAGTTCAACTTTCAATTTTGCGCTCACATCCACACATTGTTCAAGTGAAGTCCATTGCAGACTGGAGGAACAGTACTGCATCTTCCAATCAGGCTTTACAGCCTTTTGGACCTAACATTGAATCATGACCTTCTATTTAGCTCCAACTGCTCCACTCCTCTTAACAGTATAAAATCCATCACATTTCTTCCCCTTTTTAGCTCTGAAGAGTCATACAGACTCAAAAGTGTTAACTCTGCTTCTCTCTCCACAGCTGCTGCCAGACCAGCTGAGTTTTTTGAGCATTTTGTGTTTATTTAAAAATTAAATATATTGTTGATATAGGTGCTGCTGGCATTTATTGCTCATCCTTAATTGCCCTTGAGAAGGTGATGCTCAGCCACTCTTGAATATGATGGCTTGTCAGACAATTTCAGAAAGCAGTTAAAAGTCAATAGTTTTGCTCTGGTTCTAGAGTTAGAGAGGCACAATCAGATGAGTACAGCAGATTTCCTTCTCTAAAGGAGAATATTGAACTGGATAGGTTTCATGATTATTGTAACTGAACCACATTTTTATGCCAGATTTTATGTTATCAATTGAATTTGAATTTCCCAGAACTACTGATCTATTAACATGATCATGATGTCACCATATTCAGACACATAATCCAGATACATTGCTTTTATTGCTTTATCTTTTTAAAACTCTTGATTTTCATATGGCTTAATCAGACTGGATTAAAGTTTTGCAACAGGCAAACTGATTTGCATGCCACCGACTGTGATGGGACGTTCTGGATATTACATACACAGCACAATTAAAGCAGCTTACCTTTGTACATATGCATAGAAAAACTGCAGCATACAAACTTCCAGTGGGAGCTGTTTCTGAAACATAAAGTACTTGTAAGACAAATTGTTTAATTTTAAATAGAATGTTCTTATATTTTTAACAAGTAATCTTTGGTCATCACCACACACTGACTGTCACATGTTTTTACATTGTCTGCAGTGCCCACAGGTGCTCCACTATACAGGAGAGTAGCACACTGCACTCAATTACTAAAGAATCTCCATGCAGATAAGAAAAAGAATCTATTTCTTTTAATGTCTCTGGACATGCTTTGGGCTTAAATTCTGATTATTAATTCACTATTATCCATTGAAAATATAACGTCATGTCCCTTAGTTTAAGCAAATTCTGCAGTTCAGAGAGAGAGAAAAGAGAGAAATATTCACCAACCAATCACTTTTCTGTTTCCGAATCACGGTTTCTTTTTGGATAACAGAAGCTGGAAATGGTTCTGTTGTCATTAAGAGTTTCTTGAGACCTTTTTTTTTACTTCTTTCATCACCACTGTTTTTCCTTATGTGATGATCCCTTTCACAATCTAATCACTCCCATCTTCCACCATACCCTCACCCCATATTTGTCTCAGTATTTGTCCGAAAACATTTAAATCTCCAACATCCAGTTCTGATGAAAAGTTACTGATGTGAAATATTAACTCAGTTTCTCAATTCACAGATACTGCCTGCTGAGCATGTCGAACATTGTGTGTTTTTGGTATGATGTATGCTTCAGAATTCACAAAGAACTATCAAACAGAGTGAAATGTGAAAGGATCAACAGACATCTTACTAAAAACTTCAAGCCATTTAAAACCTTTAATGGAAAGGAACACATCTCAGAGGTCTTTTATAAGCACAAAAGAATAACTAATTAGGATTACTGTGAATAAGACTGCACACTATGTGCACATGATTTCAATTTTATAAGGATTGCTATTGGTTATCTTGTAAGGGAAGGCAAAGAATAGGTAGTTGTGTCATTTAAGGTGACAAAATTCACATGTAGTCAGAGAAAAATAAATGTCTTCATTAATGTTTCATTAATAATAAATAAATGTTTCATTAATCCAAAGTACTGATATGATGGCTATGGTTTTTGACTATAGCCAGTTTCTGATTGATATTAAAACATGGTACAAGTAATGGTTCAAATTAGACGCAAACAGTAACAAAATAAATAACAATTAAACAGTACTAACTCTTTTGCAATTGATACTCAACATACCTTTTCTTTGGTTGAGGCTGGTGGCTGTTTCAACACTTCCTTCACTGTCTGCATAACAGTCTCTGCCCTCATTACACTAATAGAGCGCACTAGTTCCACCAACAACAACTGTTCAGGACAGGGTACAGGAATAACCTTTAAATAAATTGTAACGTCAATACTTGATCTTCAAATGCTCTTAAATAAATCAATCTTACAGAAAACCAATCACCACAGTATAGCTTGACAAGATACCATTCAACCAAAGGTATGGTGCTTACTGAATTTAACAAGCAAAGGAAATCGGGCACATTCTAATTGAAATGAAATCAGAATAATACACTGGCCAGAGTGAAGTTATAGTTTAGGGCAAACAAGAGAAAACAACATGACAAGTGCCCATCAACTGCATGCCATTTTGGGATGTTTGGTAAGCATTTCACAAATTGTGCAACAAGGCTCCTCAGTCTCTAGAATCAGTTAAACAACAAAGCCAATCAACTTGACGTAAATGATTTAAAGTTTCTCTTTGATGAATTGGCTCCTGTTTTTAAGATACTAATGTTCAGATCGCTACATGAGCAGGGCAATGTTTTTAAACTGTCACGTGACCAAACTGATTTTTTTAGGCAAACATTTGGCAGGTCTCATGTTGGCTGCTTGAGAACATTTTCTCACAAGTCCAAAAAAGTCATTGCCATTTTCTTGATCCCCTTATTGATCAGTGCAATATATAATTTATCGTGTAAATTTTAAAATGGTGCACAGGCTTTGAACAAGAATTTTGTATCTGTCTTAACAGTAGAAGATATAAAAAGCAGGCCCAAGAATGGTAGAAAAGCAGGTGGGGATGGAAGAGAACTTAAAATAATCATGATCACTTTTCCTTTTATTGATCAGTGCAGCATACTGTGCAAATTTTAAAATGGTGCAGTAACCTTTTGAACCTATGACAAAACACACAGGATGACAAAAATAAGGAACATAATAGACCAAAGGTTGCCGATTCCAATGCACCAAATGTACTGGATTCCAAGAGGATTCAATGAAGTGCCATGCAAAAGACAAGAGCAGAATTTGCCTACCTCGCCTGCAGCTGGGATTCTTGATCCCACTGTTGTGAATGGGGATTTAGTTGATTGCCATATTGTCCGGTCTTGCCAGTAGCAGGACATGTGAGACGGGAGAATTCCAGCTCAAAGCTCATGGTGTTGGGAGTGATATATTAACATGAATAGAGGATTGGCTAACTAACAGGAACCAGAGAGTGAGGATAAATAGATAATTTTACAGTTGACAAACTGTATTCAGTGGAGTGCAGCAGGGAGCAGAGTTAGGACCTCAACTATTTATGATGTATATTGACGACTTCAATAAGGGATAAACTGTTGTGGCCAAATTTTCAGATGATACAATGGTACGTAGGAAAGCAAGCTGTGGGGAGGGTACAGAGCTTGCAAATGGACACAGATAGGTGAAATAATGTGGCAAATGCAAGGCTGCCCAGATGTGCAAGAAGAACAGAAAAGCAGAATATTATTGAATGAACTGTTTTTACAAAGGAAGAAGATGCTACCCAGGCCAAAATGAGAGAGAAGGTAACTGGCACACTAGAAGATTTACAATGGAGAGGGAGGTGGTGTTAGAAAGGCTCTCTTTCCTGAAAGTAATAAATGCATTCAGGGCTACTGAGGGAAGTGAGAGTAGAAATTAGAGAGCACCAGTGATAATTCCAGTCTTCCTTAGGGCATGGAGCCAGAAGACTGGAGAACTGCAAATGTTACACCCCTTGTTCAAAATGGGGTGCAAGGATAATGTCAGCAGCTACAGGCCAGTTTGTTTGACATCGACGGTAGGGAAATTTCTGGAAACTACAGTTCAGGATAAACTCAATAGTCACTATGATAATTAAGGAAAGCCAGCATGGATTTATTAAGGAAAAGCCATGTTTAACTAACTTGCTGGAGTTTTTTGAGGAAGTAACAGAGAAGGTTAATAAGGGTAATACAGTTGATGTGGTGTATATGGATTTTCAATATGTGGAGATGCCGGTGTTGGACTGGGGTGGACAAGATGACAGGTCACATGACACCAGGTTATAGTCCAACACGTTTATTTGAAATCACAAGCTGTCAGAGTGCTGCTCCTTCGCCAGGTGAAGTGGAGAGAGACGCGCAGGCACAGAATATATAGGTACAGTGACGATAGCTCAACACTCACAGGTAATTAAGAGCTTTGCTGTACAAGTACATCAGGCATGGCAGGTTATTAGAAAGACAAATGGAATGTTAGCCTTTATTGCAAGGGGACTCAAAGATAAATGTAGGGAAATCTTAGTGCAGTGGCAAGACTGCACTTCAGCACTGTGTACAGTTTTGGTCTCCTTACTTAAGGAAGGATGTATTTGCATTGGAAGCTGAGAAGGTTCACTTGGCTGACTCCTGGGATGAAGGAATTGTGTATACTTCTTGGAGTTTAGAAGAATGAGAAGTGATTTTACTGAAATATGTAAAATTCTGAGCAGACTTGACAGGGTAAACGTTGAGAGAAAATTTCCTCTCATGGGAGAATTTAGAACTAGGGAGCACAGTTTGAATGTCTTAAATGATAGACACATGGTCAGGGGGGCAGTTTCTTCTCTCAAAAGATTGTTAACCTTTGGAATTTTCTTCCACAGAGATCAGAGGAGACTGGGTCATTGAATATATTCAAAGCTGAGTTAGACTGATTTTTTATTAACAAGAGAATCAAGAGTAATGGAGTACAGACAAGGAACTGGCATTAAGACCATAACAGATTGGTCACAATCTTATCGAGTGGCAGAACAGACTCAATGGGCTAAATGGTATACTTCTGTTCTATTTATGTTCTCGAATTCTGTTTGTAACAATTAGCCAATGACGATGAAGTCCATCTTGGTGGGAATGGCATTCAGTAGTTTTGACAACCAAATACAGAAAACATAATTCCACTGCAAACATCACTCCGCAAAGGAGATGAACCTTACTTTGTTTCTGGTGGTGCTCGTGTTCCCTCTCCTCTCATTCCAGACAAAAGCAATAGCAGCCATGAAGTGTACACCATGGTTCATTGAGATGGGACCCAAGAGCTCTAAAATCTGTTGTCGAAGACTCTGGTCAGGGAGGAATGAAGAACAGAGATTTGACTAATAATAATCAATACAAGGAAACAAATCACAATCAGATATCTGAAACAACTGAATGATCCTGCATTTCTGAATTGATTATATATTGTGAAAAAAGAGCAAAGTTCATCAGATATTCATTTCATTTTCGTCTATAGCCATTTATTTTAGCTTTATAAAAGTTACAAGATTAAACATTTGGAAAATACCAGAGAGAAGCGTTAAAATGCAGGCCAGTTAAGTACAGTTAAAAGCTAGTGCTGCAAACTGCAATCATGGCAGATTCAACACAATAGTAAGGTTTACAAAACTTATATTAAAGAATAAATCAATTGCACATTAAGTAACGGGCAACAAATGCTAGTCTCGTCAGTGACACTAATATTCCATGACAGAATAAAAAACATTTTTAAAACACAAAGATGCTACCCTGCTTCTCCAAAAGCCAGAAGTGAGTATCTTGTTGAGAAACTTGACAACGAAACATGCACAATTATGTACAGCTGAAGGACTTACCCACAAGATATTAAAATCTATTGAACTCATTAGAAAAAAAGAGCTTGCCCAGTCTACTTTAAGTGAATTTTTAAGAATGTAATTAAGTCTTAATTATTGCTAAACAACTTCTTTGGCACTGAAAATTAGCAGACAATGGAGTCTCGCTTTTAGTTAAAAATGTTTAAAATGATCAATTTTTATCTCACATTTTTTCTGCCTCTCAATTCCATCTTTCTTTACTTTATTTTAGTTTCAATACATGTTTGATTTAACTTGCACTTGTAATTTACATTTCCTGGTTTAGATTCCAACTATCTCAGCAAGGATTCTTCAATCCAATTGTTAAATAGATGAACAATCCCTGTATGTAAAGGTCCAATATCTGCTGTTGAGGAAGCTGCACTATTCTGGATTTTAATCACTACAAGTTCTAGTGCAAAAGCTCACAAAAGGTCTGTGGCAAGTGTTACAGTAATGAATGACTAATGTAATTTGCTCATCACTGTCTGCCAAATCCTTATCATTTACTTTGGGCCTGATTTTACCATCAGGTTGCGCCAGCTTTTGGCAAGAAGCGCGATCTGAGAGGCAAGTAGCACAACCCGAGACCACCTCCGTGCTAGTTCCTCCTTCATCAAGCCCAGAAAATGGCTGTGATCGGAACTGCGGCCGAAACAGGGACCGGTTGGGGACGGGGGGATCCACCGCCACTCTGCCTGAGATCAGTGAGGAGGAAAGGGGGCATCCGCTGCCACTCTGCCTGTGATCAGAGGGGCAAGGGCGGGGGGGGAGGGGGGGGGGGGAGCACGATCAGTCTGGGTGATGGGGGTGTGGATAAGGAGGTCAGTAATGTTGTGGGGGTGGGGCATTGTCTGTGGGGGCCAGGGGAGGTATTATCCAGCCCGAGTTTGATGTGGCAGGGGAGCCGCATTCTATGTTTTTTTACCCTGTGCATGCACAGTTGGAGGCACTGATCAGAGCTGCAGGTTTCTGGGCACATTAGCCCCACCCACAGGCTTGTGCAGCATGATTTGAAAATGTTGATACTTTTTCAGGCAGAGTGTGTGTGGGACCGCTTGAGAACAGGTCTAAAAGTCGGATTTGAAACACTCCCAGTTTCAAATCCGCTCGGCATTTTGAATCAAAATTGTAAAAAAAGGTCCCTTGTCAAAAATAAATCCTCTGCACTATTCCTATTCAGTCACTTAAATCCAATCATTCCCAAACATGTTGGCCTCGATCTTACAGTGCCAACGTTAGTGAATGTTGATCATTTGCATGTTACTGTTCTGCTTTGGGACCCATTGGAAGTTCTTACCCATATGATAATTGTCCAGGAAATTTCCGATCAGCCTATGAGAATTTCTCTGATGCTTTTCTTGGGGTCAGAGGTTTGAGCTAGATGCATAATACTTACTCAGATATTGATTCTAATATGGTCCTACTGTTTAATGTTTGGTCTAGATAATTGATTAGCAGCAGAATCCACATTGCCATCCCCTCACCTAACTTCTATCCTGGCCACCCACACCCCCAATCTGACTACTGCATAAAGCGGAGGTTGATTCCCCCTCTGAGAAATAACACCAAAACGCCCAAACGGAAGTAATCTGTAGAAAGTACGTCAGGTCGTGTCACTGCGCTTCAGCAACTTCTCGTGGTTAAATACAAAATAAGTCCCTGACGCTCTAAAATCAACACAATTTATCTAACTAACCGTGAACAAATCAACTAAACTATTAACAAACTGAATTAAACAAGATTCTAATGGTATGGTGTTCCAATAAATACAATCCCAATCATTAAAATATAGAATTTAGTTACTCTTTAAATTGCAACTATGTTTTGTGTCTTCCGGCACATTCTGGGCCTTCCCTGTTGATTCTTGAGACTGGAACTTCTTTCTTCTTTAGTACCTTTGCTATCTAGATGGTGCTTTGAACTGGAGCTGAGGAATGTGGCAGTTGCTCTTTCCTTTTTGTCCCACTGCCCTCTTCTTTCATACCTGTGATGACACATCAATATTTCCTAGGATTGGTCCTAGATTGTCAAACCATCAGATTTAAATTTAATAAGTTCTTGGCGTCTAAGTGCCTAATTCACAATGATTGGTTAAATTCAAAAGCCTGCTGTCTTATTAAAAACTGCTGCTTGGCTTTTCGATACAAATGTGTCAGTTTGGGGCTCTTGAATGCTTGCATTTTGTTTTAACTCTAAGCTCTAAACACAGAAAAAGCACCACCTTTTAAAGAGACTATGCAATGCTTTCTTCCGAGCTTTTTACAATTTTACAAACACCAATCTACAATTATTCTACCCAACTTCACAACACTACCCATGCCCCCGACTGAACTGTGCTGGGTCTCACAATAGGAATTTCACCTATGTCAGACTTCTATTTATTGACTACTGCTCAGCCTTCAACACTATTATTTCCACAAAACTCACCTCCAAAGTCCGTGGCCTGGGCCTCAGCTCCTCCCTCTGCAACTGGATCCTGAACTTCCTAACTCACAGACCAGAATCAGTAAAAATTGGCAATAACATTTCCTCCATGATCATCCTCAACACCAGTGTCCTAGACGGCTGCGTTCTCAGTCCCCTACTATACTTATACACCTATGACTGTGTGGCCAAATTTCCCTCCAATTCGATTTTCAAGTTTGCTGACAACATCACCATAGCGAGACGGATCTCAAATAATGATGAGACAGCACAGGAATGAGATAGAGAATCTGGTGAACTGGATCAACAAAACGAAGGAGAATGTCCCCATTGATGTAGACAGGAGCATGTTCTCCTTTATGCTTCCTGAAGTTGATGACAAAGTAGAAAAGGTCGAGAGCTTCAAGTTTTTAGGTACCTAGATTACCAATAACCATGCCGACACTATAGTTAGAAAGCCCACCAACGCCTTTACTTTCTCAGAAGGCTAAAGAAATTTGACATTTCAGCTGTAACTCTCACCAACTTTTACAGTTGCACCATAGAAAGCATTCTTTCTGTCTTTATAACAACTTGATATGGGCTCCTGCTCTAATCAAGACCACAAACTACAAAAGTCGTGAATGTAGCCCAATCATCATGCAAACCAGCCTCCCATCCACTGACTCGGTCTATACTTCCCACTGCCTCAGCAAAGCAGACAGCGTAATTACAAACCTCACACACCCTGGGTATTCTCTCTTCCACCTTCTTTCTTTGGGAAAAAGATACAGAAGTCTGAGGTCACCTATCAACCGATTCAAGAACAGCTGCTGCTGCTGTCAGACTTTTGAATGGACTTATCTTGCATTAACTTGATCTTTCTCTACACCCTAGCTATGACTGTAACACTACGTTCTGCATACTCTCATTTCCTTCTCTATGTTTTGTCTGTATAGCATGCAAGAAACAATACTTTTCACTGTATGTTAATACATGTGACAATAATAAATCAAATCAAACTGCCTAATCCAACTACCTTCCCATTCCAAATTCCTATCAACCTTACCTACAGTTACACCTTCTAAAAAGCAACTCAGCCCCCACCCACATTCAAACTCAGAAGTGGGGCAAGTGCTGGGTCTATTATAAAGGATGTGGTAATAGGACACATAGACAACATCAACAGGATTAGACAAAGTAACATGGATTTATGAAAGGGAAATCATGCTTGACAAATCTACTGGAATTTTTTGAGGATGCAACTAGTAGAAATGGTAAACCAGTGGATGCATGCATTTGAATTTCTAGAAAGCTTCTGGTAAAGTCCCACAGAAATGATTAGTGTGCAAAATTAAAACACATGGGATTGGGGGTAATATACTGGCATGGACTCAGAATTCGTTGGCAGACAGGAAACAGAAAGTAGGAGTTAATTGATCTTTCTCAGAATGGCTAATTGGATACCGCAGAGATCAGTGCTTAGGCTCCAGCTATTCATAACATACATTAATGATTTGGATGAGGGAACCAAATGTGATATTTCGAAGTTCGCTGAGGACACAAAACTTGGTGGGAGTGCGAATGGTGAGGAGGATATTAATGAGCTTCAAGGCAATTGGAGCGAGTGGGCAAAAAATATGGCAGATGCAATTATACACATAATATGATGGGGTTGGTTATCTCAGTTGGATGGACAGCTGCTTTGTGATGCAGAGCAATGGCAACAGTGCAGGTTTAATTCCCATACTGGCTGAGATTATTCATGCAGGTCCCATTTTCTCAACATTAAGGGTGGCACGGCGCCACAGTGCCCGAGACTCAGATTCAGTTCTGGCCTCGGGTGACTATCTGAATGGAGTTTGCAAGTTCTCCCCATGTCTGTGTAAGACATCTGTGCTCATGCTCAAATCCTCTTGTTGTGAAGGCCAACATACCATTTGCCTTCCTAACCACTTGTTGCACATGCATGCTTGCTTTCAGTGATTGGTGTGCAATAACATTCAGCTCCCTTTGAACATCAACATTTTCCATTCTATCTGCCATCCTGTTTTCCTTCAGATGCTCCGGTTTCATCCCACAGTCCGAAGATGTGTGAGTTAGGCGGATTGGCGATGCTAGGATGGCGGTATAGGCTAGGAAAATTAGCAGGGTAAATATGTGGGGTTACGCAGTTAGGGCCTGCATAAGATGCTCTGTTAGAGAATTGGTGCAGACTCAATGGGCCAAATGGTCCTCTTCTGTGTAGTAGAGATCCTATGATAATGTGGATAAGAGGGAAGTTATCCACTTTGACAGGAAAAACAAGATGGCAGATAGAATGGAAAATGTTGATGGACTCCCTAGTTCCCCAGAGAATCTGACCCAGAGGACTTATCTATTTTCACACTTTCCAGAATTCCTCCTTATAACCTCAATTCCGTCTGCTCTCATAGCCTGTATCTCAGTATTCTCTTCAAAAACATTGTCTTTTTCCTGTGTGAATACTGACAAAAAGATATTTATTTAGCACCTCTCCTATCTCTTTGGACTCCATGCACAACTTCCTACTACTATCCTTGACTGGCCCTAAATCTTACCCGTAGTCATTCTTTTATTCCTGACATACCTATAGAAAGCATTAGGGTTTTCCTTAATCCTACCTGCTAAAAACTTCTCATGTTTCCTCCCGGTTTTTCTTAGCTCTCTCTTTA
Source organism: Carcharhinus amblyrhynchos (assembly GCF_965287045.1). Lineage (NCBI taxonomy): Eukaryota > Metazoa > Chordata > Chondrichthyes > Carcharhiniformes > Carcharhinidae > Carcharhinus > Carcharhinus amblyrhynchos. The sequence goes on along the minus strand of NC_137335.1, from coordinate 29,824,012 downwards.
GGTCCTTCCTGGTTAACTTGTAAGTCTCAAGCGCCCTAACTGAGCCATCATGTCTCACCTTGACGTAAGTCCCCTTCTTCCTCTTCACAAGAGATTCAACTTCTTTAGTAAACCACAGTTCCCTCGCTCGGACACTTGCTCCCTGTCTGACAGGTACATATTTCTCAAGGACAAGCAGTAGTTGTTCCTTGAACAAGCTCCACATTTCAATTGTACCCATCCCCTGCAGATTTCTTCCCCATCCTATGCATCCTAAATCTTGCCTAATCGCATCATATTTTCCTTTCCCCCAGCTATAACTCTTGCCCTGTGGTATATATCTATCCCTTTCCATCGCTAAAGTAAATGTAATCGAATTATGGTTGCTATCACCAAAGTGCTCACCTACTTCCAAATCTAACACCCAGCCTGGTTCATTAGCCAGTACCAAATCCAATGTGGCATCGCCTCTTGTTGGTCTATCTACATACTGTGTCAGGAAACCCTCCTGCACACATTGGACAAAAACTGACCCATCTAAAGTACTCAAGCTATAGCTTTTCCAGTCAATATTTGTAAAGTTAAAATCCCCCATAACAACTATCCTGTGACTTTCACTCCTATCAAGAATCATCTTTGCAATCCTTTCCTCTACATCTCTGGAACTTTTCGGAGACCTACAGAAAACTCCCAATAGGGTGACCTTTCCTTTTCTGTTTCTAACCTCAGCCCATACTACCTCAGTAGACGAGTCCTCATCAAACGTCCTTTCTGCCACCATAATACTGTCCTGACTAACAGTGCCACACCTTCCCCTCTTTTACCACCTACTCTTATCTTACTGAAATATCTAAACCCTGGAACCTGCAACATTCCTTTCCCTACTCCATCCATGTCTCCGGAATGGCCATATGTTACAATTTTGTCTTTTAAGAAGCATTTAGATAGTTACATGGATAAGATGGGTATGGAGGGATGTGGGGCAAATGGGGGCAACTGGGAGTAGCTTAAGGGTTTAAAAAAAAAGAGGGCAGCATGGACAAGTCAGGCTGAAGGGTTGTTTCCATGCCGTAAACCTCTATGACTCTATCTATACTTCCTGCTGCCTTGGAAAAGCAGCCAACATAATCAAGGACTCCACGCACCACAGGCATACTCTCTTCCACCTTTCTCCCATCAGTTTGAGATAATGTACCAACCGACTCAAGAACAGCTTCTTCACTGCTGCCATCAGGCTGTTAAATGGACCTACCATAAAGTAAGCTGATTTTTCTCTGCACTCCAGCTGTGAATGTAACACTATATTCTGTATCCTTTCCTTCTCCTCATGTACAGTAAGGTACATTTTGTCTGTATAACACAACAATACTTTTCATGGTATCCCAATACATGTGACAGTCATCAAATCAAAAGACAAACATACAAAATATATGCTTCTAGGTAAGTGAACAGAATCTATAAATTTTGTAAGAAGCTAAACTACAGACTTTTCCATAATTACCATTTCATAGGGTCATTTAACTCTAATCAATACATGCTGCCGACACAAAAATCGGCTTGCTCCTGTTTTGGCTGCCTCTTTTCATAATGGCATTGGAAATTCAGCACTTACCTTTGTGGAACCCAGGTTGATAGTAACAGCAGACGCAGCTATGGTTCTCTCAGTTGAGTCTGCAACCTGTAAAATTCCCCATAGCAGGCTCACAGAAGACATGATGGTACACAAGATAAAAAGAATTCCATTTCTCGCTTCAGACAAATATTTCTGGTCCACCGTAACCATCAGCTGAAAATAGGGAATATTGATAATTATCAATTAAATAAATTAAAAATGTTCATGCACACTTGGCATTATAAATTCTTATGATCATATTTATAATTACAATTGCCAGCACAAACCTATCTTGCTGTAACACTCTCTCCTCCCTGGTGGAGGTATGCAGAACTGTCAATGGTAAGAGGGTGTAAGTTGACTTGGGCAATTTTGATTATAAATATGGATATACAAGTTTATACTGGAATTAGTTTTGGAATGGGAACTGGATCAAGTTTGCAGACCTTGGTTCTGATAAGCTGCCTCTCATCTGAGTCACCTGGTAATCAATCTTACATCCAATGTCACAGCAAATTAATTAGTTTATTGCATAATTTTTTAAAACGAGATTATCTATTTTTTTAGGAGATGATCAGTTTGATTAACATATATTTTCATTTCTAGTTTTGTTTCTGGCTGGACCATAATTTCAACTTTACAAGGTGGTGGTGCTCAGATTTTACTCTGACTCTCCCTCCGTAATGTTCACTGTTCCTCCAAACTTCCTGGACCATTCCAAAGAGCAGATAGAGATGCTTCCCATTATTCTCCAGCCTCTTCCAATAATCTGGATTCCATGGTCATTGTGATCAATATTCCAATCCTGCCACCTGAACCCATTACCGTAGATATCCTTCTGCCCAATGTGGACTTTATCTCTTCTTACATCGAGGCTATATGCACGGACACATACTGAGGAAAGTTTCACATACCTCCTCTGCATTACCTCTTGCCCTTTACAAGCTACAGATGCTTCTCCTTAGCTTGACCACCCCATCTGAAGTCCAGTACCAAGACAGAAAAGACCATGGTTGCAACTTTAAGCCTGTGACCACACTCTGCACACTAAGCTGTGCCTTCTCCCAACAGGTCACACAACCATTGTCCCTCCTGGAGCTGGACTACAACATGCATACCATGCAAAGTCCTGTAGCATGAACCACAAAGCATCAGGACTGACTTCATTCTGGAATGCTGACGACTTGGCCCCAGACCAGGGACTATGATTGTCTTTCTCTTTGCTTTACCATTCCTTCTTGATTGCTGACAACTGTGCTCCTACTCCTTGGGAAACTCTACTGGCCACCATCTGAAAAATAACTATTTACCACAACTAATTTTCTGTTTTAAGGCTAATTTTTTAATCCAAGCAGACAGTGACACTCTTACTTCATGAGCTATAATTCTAGCCTTGCATGTGCTACTTTTGTTAAAAGATCTTTTAAAATACATATAAACAATATTCTTTAAATTTCTTTCATTAATTTTCAGCATCAATCCGCCTTTTATAAATTCATGCTGGCTCTCCCTAAACTCAGAGTGCCTGCTGATTTTTTTTAAAACTGGAATATTGTTTCTACAGTTTTACCCACTACAGATGTTAAACTAACTGGCCTGTAGTTACTAGAACATCATTATGGCCCTTCTTGATAAGGATGTCACATTTGTCACTCTTCAATTCTCAGGCACCTGCCCTTCATCGAGGAAAGATTGGAATAATATAGAAAGCCTTTCGATTATCTCAACTTCACTTCATTTGGAAACCTGGGACGCAAGCAATCTGGACCAGGCAACTTATCCACTTTAATTATAGCCAGATTTCCCAGTATTTCCTATACCACAAAGCTTCCCATGATTCAAGGATGACATCTACTCAGGGTTGTAAGCTTCTGCCATAAGCGTCATAAGCCGATTCTCAATCTGTATATCTTTCAGTACATTGGGCAGAACGTCCCAAGAGATGGTGGGATCCAGAGTGCTGTATTTGCTTCCTTTTTCTTCTTTCCTGCCACTACTCTGCCTCATTATTGAGGTTTTTGATTTATTATTGTCACATATATTACCACATAGAGAAAAATATTGTTCTTTGGATGCCATTCAGACAAAGCATACCATTCATAGAGGAGGAAATAACAGAGTGCAGAATGTAGTGTTATAGTTATAGCTAAAGTGCAGAGAAAAATCAACTTAATGCAAGGTAGGTCCATTCAAAAATCTGATGGCAGCAGGGAAACTGTTCTTGAGTTGGCTGGTACATGACCTCAGGGAGAGTTGCCCAGCTCAGCCTCACTCACTCTTCCCAATTCCCATCTAGACCCAGTGGCAAGACAAGAGTCAAGATGGCTGGAGGTGGGACTAGGCGCAGTGGATGACCAGGATGTCTTCTGTGTCTTGTCCTGCTCTTCGTGTTCCACGACGCTTGCAAAGACCGCCTTCTTGACCATTGGACCTTCCATTGGTCTCTTCTGCTCAATCCGCCGGACTCTGTCTTCACATGCTGGGATAGGCATCTCCCCATCTCACTGAGGGTTGAGACCTGTCTGCTACCCTCACCAGGTTTAGCTGGCTTGTCGAGGCCGTTGCCCAGGGTGTGGCCGCTGTCGCATGCAAACAGCTACTGGGAGCCACAGGTGAGAGCTGAGTGCCAGGTGGAGACAAAGGATGGACAAATTGCCCTGAAAGGGCGCAGCACGTTCCCCCACCAAAGCTATTACCCCTCCCTGACACCCCATAGACGCCCCAAAGGCAAGTTCTGCTTTTGGTAGATGCTCCACTGTATGAGAACGTCGAGGAATCAGCCCAGCAACAAAACTGAAGGTCTACAGCACCGTGGTACTCACTATCCTCCTGTATGCCTGTGAAATGTGGGCTGTGTATCGAAGGCATGCAAGACAGCTCAATCATTTCCACATGACTTGTCTACGCAGAACATTACGCATCAGGTGGCAAGACAAAGTACCAGACACTGAAGTTCTCTCTAGAGCAAGTCTACCATCAGTCCACACACTGCTGATAAGAGCGCAGACCCAGTGGGCAATTCATGTCATCCGTATGTCAGATGAGCTCATATCCAAGCAGCTCCTTTTTGGGGAACTCTCTGCTGGAAGACGCTCACATGGACGGCAGAAGAAACATTTCAAAGACACACTCAAAGCCTCCCTGAAGTTGCTTGACATTGACACGACCACCTGGGAAACGCTGGCACAAAACTGCCCTACCTGGCGCTGCCTCATCCACAAAGGCCATCAAGCTCACGAAGCAAGGTGCATTGCTGAAGCACAACTTAAGCGCGAGCTGCGCAAGTCCAGAGCCACCAGCACAACAACTACAGTGTCTACACAAGTCTGTCCAATATGTGCCAGGACATTCTGTGCCCGAATTGGCCTGATCAGTCATCTTCAGGCACACCGCAACCAGCCTCAAAATGACTAATGGTGTCGAGGTCCTCATCGATGACGATGGACAAACAACAGCATGACCTCAGACTTTTGTATCTTTCTCCCAACGGAAGAAGGTGGAAGACAGAACGTCCAGGGTGCATGGGGTCCTCAATTATGCTCGCTGCTTTGCTGAGGCAGTGGGAAGTGTAGATAGTGTCAATGGATGGGAGACTGGTTTGCATGATGAATTCATTCATTCATGAATATAATCATGACCTTTCGTAGTTTCTTGCCGTCTTGGGTAGAGCAGGAGTCATGCCAAGCCATGATACAACCAGAAAGAATGCTTTCTATGGTGCATCTATAAAAGTTGGTGAGAGTCGTAACTGACATGCCAAATACCCTTCGTCTTCTGAGAAAGTAGAGGTGTTCGTGGTCTTTCTTAACCATAGTGTCGGCACGGTTACAACTCAAAACATAATGCAGCTCAACGGAAAAGCTGTTGACACTCTGAATGATTGGTAGCAAGCTTCTCCCCAATTAATGCTACTGTACTTCAAGGAGAGCTATAGAACCTTTGCAGCATTTTCTTTGCCTTCCTCTGAAATATTGGCCATTTAAGAACCGAGAAAACAGGGCTTGGCAGGGGCAATAACCAGACACTGTTCAGCGACCAAAGTTGATTTTACAGAGCTTTTGCCTGAATGCTTGTGGAACTAGCTTCAAAAAGGACACGCATTTGTTTGCTGGTCCTCTTTTGCATTCAAATGATGCAGAGGTGCTTCTGCAGTGCTCCTTCATGCCACTGTCACACTGCAGTACATGAGTGTGATTCTAGGAACCCATTCCTCAACCACACCATTAACTTGGAATTTATATTTAGCTCTTTTTAGTATTTAGTAAACACTAACACAATGTGCTTATTAAATATTTCAGCATTATCTTGCACCCCCAAGCATATTTCACTCTTTGTCCTATTACAATTACTCTTTGTACTATTACTTACATGCTAGCAAAATAACTTAGGGTTCCCTTTGAAGTTAACTGCTATCATATTTTTACATTCTCTGCCAGTTTTATTTTCCTTATCCTCTCAACTATTGCATTTGACATGATACTTGCTTGAAGAATCCACCTGGCATGCATCAGACTTTTTTGTTTCATCATATTCTTCATCTTCCTTGTCATCAAAGAATACCTGGATTTGTTGTCCTTTTGCCCTTACTAGAATGCACCCAGAATATATCTGAACCATCCCTTCCTTAAAAATCGCCCATTATTAGAGTCACAGAGGTTTACAGCCTGAAAACAGGCCCTTCAGCTCAACTTGTCCATGGTATTTTTCTTTAAACCCCTAAGCTAGTCCCAATTGTCTGCTTTTGGCCCACATCCCTCTATATCCATGTTACCTATGTAACTGTCTAAATGATTTTTAACAGACAAAATTGTACCCATCTCTACTACAACCTCTGGCAGCTCGTTCCAGAGACTTAACACTGTCTGTGTGAAAAAAATTGCCCCTCTGGACTCTTTTGTATCTCTCCCCTCTCACCTTAAACTTATGCCCTCTAGTTTAAGACTTCCCTACCTTTGGTCCTTTACAATTTTTGGTTTCATTTTATCCTGCTTGGATCTTCCTCATCCCATTGAAATTAACCCTCTTCCAATTTAGACAACTGATTTTAAATTGTTCTTACACTTTCGAATTAGCAGCCTCAATTTTATGATACAATCCAGGGCTGTAATATTATGCAAATTCAAACGGCCAACCCCGGGCATATTTTATCTCAGAATATTCAGCACTAAAACTTGTAATTTTTCGAGTCAAAATTTTTGCCACAGGAAATTAATTCGCCATTTATCCTATCACTCTGATGGCCTGTTTACATTTTCCCGCACAGTTACATTTCTCCAATTTAATCTTACCTATGTCAGCCCAGGGCAGCATGGTGGCAGCACTGCTGCCTCACAGCGCCAGGGTCCCAGATTCAATTCTGGCCTTGGGCGATTGTCTGTAAACAGTTTACACATTTTTCCCACAGTCCAGAGGTGTGAAGGTTAGGTGGATTAGCAATGGTAACCGCATGGGGTTACGGGGATAGGGCAGGGGTAAGATTCTCTTTCAGAGAGTTGGTGCAGACTTGATGGGCCAAACAGCTCCTTCTGCACTGAGGAATTCTATGAGCAGGTGTTCCCCCATCAACACCTGGTCAATTTGATCCACTTCATTCTCCAGTACCAAATGCAGCAATGCTCGATTTCTAGATGGAACAGGAACATGCTGGTGTGTTGTCTAAACACATTTCAGAAATTCCTCCTCCTTCTTACCCCTTTCGCTAACACTTTCTCAATAAATAATCAACAATTGGAGTGGCTTAACACAAAAAAGTCTGAAAACATTTGGTGACAAGGCATTGTGTAATTTGAGCACTTTAACGAACTGTAGTGAAATGCAAATAATTACAGGGCACTGTAAATAGGTGGAATTATTACTCAAATGGTTTGAGTACATAAGAACATAAGAAATAGGAGCAGGAGTAGGCCATCTAGCCCTTCGAGCCTGCCCCGCCATTCAATAAGATCATGGCTGATCTGTTGTGGCTCAGTTCCACTTTCCTGCCCTCTCCCCATAACCCTTAATCCCCTCTCTTATCAAGAACCCATCAACCCGCTTCTTAAAAATATTTAGCGAGGCAGCCTCCACCACTTCAACGGGCAGAGAATTCCAGAGATTCACCACCCTTTGAGTGAAGAAGTTCCCCCTCAACTCCGTTCTAAACCGCCTCCCCTTTATCTTGAGGCTGTGCCCCCTAGTCCTACTGTCTTTTTTGAGCGGGAAGAGTCTCTCAACCTCTATCCTATCCATCCCATTCATCATCTTATACGTCTCAATGAGATCTCCCCTCATTCTTCTAAACTCTAACGAGTACAAGCCTAGTTTATTCAGCCTCTCCTCATAGCTCAATCCCCTCAACTCCGGTATCAGCCTAGTAAACCTCCTCTGCACTCCCTCCAGGGCCAAAATATCCTTGCGCAGGTGCGGCGCCCAAAACTGCACACAGTACTCCAGCTGCGGCCTCACCAATGCCCTATACAGCTGCAGCAAGACCTCCCTACTTTTATATTCAATCCCCCTCGCTATGAAGGCCAGCATCCCATTCGCCTTCCTGACCACCTGCTGCACCTGCAAGCTGGGTTTTTGCGACTCATGCACAAGGACCCCGAGGTCCCTCTGCACCGTCGCCTGCTGCAGTTTTTCGCCACGTAAGTAATAGTCCTTCCTACCATTCTTCCTACCAAAGTGGACCACCTCACACTTGCCAACATTAAATTCCATTTGCCATTTCCTGGCCCATTCGCCCAGCCTATCTAGATCCTTCTGCAGACTCTCCACACCCTCCGCACAATTTGCCTTTCCCCCAATCTTGGTGTCATCAGCAAATTTCGACACCCTGCACTCGGTTCCCTCCTCCAGATCATCTATATAAATGGTAAATAATAATTCCTCAAAATTAATGTGAGTAATAATTACTCACATTAATTTTCACTTTGCTTACATTCTATTACATCAAGGTTGTGGACCAACGTATTTGTATAAAATCACAAAAGTGACCTCAGTATTTTAGCTTTTCTGGATTTTTTTTAATTTAGCGAATGCAAAGTCTCTAAACCAAATAGTTTCTTCCAGTCCTTCTGTATTAGGGGGTTAGTGTCTGTAATGCAGTTAGTGTCTGTATTACAGAGTGAAGTCCACATGAATAACAGAATGTGACCTTGCTGGATTATGTATGTGAAACTACCTAGGGATTATAACAACATGCTGCAAACTATTTTCCAACGTAACTCCATTTTAATTCATCATCACCTTCAAGGGTAATTAGGGTTGTGCAATAAATGGTGGCTTTGTCAGTAATGCCCACATCCCACGACCAAATATGTAAAAAACTCTTGAAAATTACTGAGAGCGCAAATGCTAACGAAAACAAATCAAAGAAGCATAGTAACATTGATTAATATTGTTTTCAATTACACAGTCAATTCTGTACGCACTTACCTATTGTTCCCTTTATTCTATGAGCTATAACTTTTGTCATAAGTCAGTTGTGTGGTACTGTATTGAATGCCTTCTGAAAGTCCATGTACACCACATGAGCAGTATTACCTTCATTGGCCATTTCAGTTAACTCCTCAAAAAACTTCAGCAAATTAGTTGAACATTATTTTCCAAGCTCTTCCTAATCAACCCACATTTTTCCATGTGATCATTAATTCTATTCTATCTAATTGTTTCTAGAAGCTCACCCACCACTGAAGTTAAATTGACTGGCCTGTAGTTGCTAGTGTTTATCTTCATAACCTTTTTGGATCAAAGGCACAACATTTGCAATTCTCCAGTCCTCTGGCACCTCCCCAGTAAAAGTCTAACTTAGAATTCATTATTTTTTGCCTTATTTCGACTCTTTCCGTTAACTTACTGTTTTCTATTCTAGTGGTATCTGTCACTCCCACGGTTTTGTGCATTCTAGTATTACTCTAATATAAGAACATAAGAAATAGGAGCAGGAGTAGGCCATCTAGCCCTTTGAGCCTGCCCCGCCATTCAATAAGATCATGGCTGATCTGTCGTGGCTCAGTTCCACATTCCCGCCCTCTCCCCATAACCCTTAATCCCCTCGCTTATCAAAAACCCATCAACCCGTGTCTTAAAAATATTTAGCGAGGCAGCCTTCACCACTTCAACGGGCAGAGAATTCCAGAGATTCACCAACCTTTCAGTGAAGAAGTTCCTCCTCAACTCCGTTCTAAACCACCCCCCCCTTTATCTTGAGGCTGTGCCCCCTAATCCTACTGTTCTTTCTGAGCGGGAAGAGTCTCTCCACTTCTATCCTATCCATCCCATTCATCATCTTACATGTCTCAATGAGATCTCCCCTCATTCTTCTAAACTCTAACGAGTACAAGCCTAGTTTATTCAGCCTCTCCTCATAGCTCAACCCCCTCAACTCCGGTATCAGCCTAGTAAACCTCCTCTGCGCTCCCTCCTAGGCCAAAATATCCTTGCGTAAGTGCGGCGACCAAAACTGCACACAGTACGCCTGTCAAATAAGTTAAAAACACCTCATCTGCACGTGGCCCTATAAACAGCCGCAGAGGGCCCACTTGTTTCTTCAAACCCATGCAGACACCGGGGGAATCTGCAAACTCCACACAAATAGTCAGCCAAGGCCAAGCTGGAAAAAACCCAAGAGGAAGAGGGACTGCAATCCCATACATGGAAGCACCATTGTTGGATCTAACATTTACATGGATCAGCTCATATACTAGCATTACTCATTTGGAAGAGACAATAAAAGAACAATATTATTTAATTGGAGAAAAACTGGAACACAAAGAGACTTGGGAGTACTTGTGCACAAAACACAGAAAATTAGCACACTGGTGCGACAGGTAAACAGAAAGCCTAATGAATTGCTGGCCCTTATTCAAAGTGGTTGGAATACAAGACAAGGGAAGTCTTGCTGCAATTGTACAAGGTACTCGTGTGACCACATCTGGAATACTGTGAGCAGTTTGGGTCGCCTTATTTCATTGGAGGCTGTAGCAGAGGATACTGAAATCCCTGCTGAAGGGATTTTTAAGCCAAAATAGATTAGTTAGGGACTATAATGTGCCTTATATATGCCAAAGGTATCATGATGTGCCTCCTTCATAAATTATGCAAAGGTATTGTTCATTAACCACAGTAATGGATTTTAACAAGTGTTGTAACTTTGAAATGTAGTTTTACAGATATTTGTGAGCCTTGGTCAAAAGCAATTGCCCCTCGGCGTAACGGGGAAAAGTGAAATCAGACAAGTGAAATCAACTGGAGAATTGCTGAGATAATAAGTGATTAGAATGTTCAAGTGCAATTGCAACAAATGGAAGTATTTAGCTTTTGCTGATAAAGGAATGGCCGGCCAGACAAGAAAAATGACTCCTTATCAAGTGTTATGCTCTGACATCAGTCTGATGTGCATAAGTAGGTTGCTAAGCGATAAAGGAAGGGTTTCTGGGTCCAATTAGATAATGAATTCCTAATTATGCCAAGAGATAGAATGCTTTTGGCCAAGGTAAATGATGAGTATTATTGTAACTGAACCATCCAGTCTGTATGACAGATTGGGCAGGGAATACAAAGCTTTGAAAATGGTACATCAACAGTGCTCATGTGATGTAACTTAAGAAGTTGGAATTCTTTCTGCATCTCTTTCCCAATATCTATTGGTCAAACAAAGACACATCTTTGAATGAGGATACTGAGTTTGCGAGTCTTTGTATTTAGCTTAAGTTTTAGCAATACACAACCTCAAAAGAAAACCCCCCAACAACAGAAGCAGATCAGAGAAGGTTCATTCAGATGATTCCCCAGTATGGAGGAATTTTCTTGAGGTTAGGACACTGCTCATTGAAATTTAGAAGGATAAGAGGTGATCTCATTCAAACATACAGGATTCTTAAGGGGCTTGACAGGTAAACGCTGAGGGGATGTTTCTCTTCATGGGACAGTCTAGGACCAGAGGGCATAATCTCAGAATAAAAGGGGCCAATTTAAGACTGAGATGAGGAGGAATTTCTCTCAGAAGGTTCAGAGTCTTCTCTTCGGAACTCCTTGCCACAGAGAGCAACGGGGTCAGAGTCCTTGTGTATATTTAAGATTGAGATAGATAGATTTTTGAATAGCAAGGGAATCAAGGGTTACAGGGAAAAGGCATGAAAACGGATGTGAGAAATGTCGGATCAACCATGATCCTTTTGTATGCTGGGCGGAGCAGGTTCGAGAGGCTGAATAGCCTACTCCTATCACTATTTCTTATGCTGTTCCTGCTACTCTGCACCAAGAGAAATCTCACTATCTGAGCCTTTTCATCCTGTTTGTCCTTCCTTAGTGAAATGACAATGAACTGCCCTCTTCAGGAGTAGATGACCTCCCAGATGCTGCAATGGAAAGCATATTGTTTTAAAGCAACAAGATAGATAAGTCGCCGGGACCAGATGGGATGTACCCCAGGTTACTGTGGGAGACGAGGGAAGAGATTGCAGAGCCCCTGGCGATGATCTTTGTGTTATCAATGGAGATGGGAGAGGTTCCGGAGGATTGCGGATGTAGTTCCTATATTCAAGAAAGGAAATAGAGATAGCCCAGGAAGTTACCAACCAGTGAGTCTAACCTCAGTGGTTGGTAAGCTGATGGAGAAGATCCTGAGGGACTGGATTTATGAACATTTAGAGAAGTTCAGTATGCTCAAAAATAGTCAGCACAGCTTCATCAAAGGCAGATCATGCCTTACGAGCCTGGTTGAGTTCTTTGAAAATGTGACTAAACACATTGACAAAGGAAGAGCAGTAGATGTGGTTTATATGGACTTCAACAAGGCATTCAATAAGGTCCTCCATGCAAGGCTTCTTGAGAAAGTAAAAGGGCATGGGATCCAAGGGGCTGTTGCCTTGTAGATCCAGAACTGGCTTGCCCGCAGAAGGCAGAGAGTGGTTGTAGATGGGTCTTTTTCTGCATGGTGGTTGGTCACCAGTGGAGTGCCCCAGGGATCTGTTCTGGGACCCTTGCTGTTTGTAATTTTCATAAATGACCTGGATGAGGAAGTGGAGGGATGGGTTGGTAAGTTTGCCAACGACACAAAGGTTGGTGGTGATGTGGATAGTTTGGAGGGATGTCAGAAGTTGCAGCGTGACATAGATAGGATGCAAGACTGGCAGAGAAGTGGCAGATGGACTTCAACCTGGATAAGTGTGTACTGGTCCATTTTGTCACGTCAAACGGGATGAAGGAGTATAATATCAAGGGTAAGACTCTTAGCAGTGTAGAGGAACAGAAGGACCTTGGGATCCGGGCCCACAGGACTCTTAAATCGGCCTCGCAGGTAGAGGATGTGATTAAGAAGGCGTATGGTGTACTGGCCTTCATCAATCGAGGGATTGAGTTTAGGAGCTTTATAATGCTGCAGCTTTATAAAGACCCTAGTCAGACCCCGCTTGGAGTAGTGTGCTCAGTTCTGGTCGCCTCATTACAGGAGGGATGTGGAAGCTATTAAAAGGGTGCAGAGGAGATTTACATGGATGTTGCCTGGATTGGGTGGCTTGCCTTATGAGGATAGGTTGAGGGAGCTCAGTCTTTTCTCCTCGGAGAGACGAAGGATGAGAGGTGACCTGATAGACACGTATAAGATGATGAGAGGTATAGATCGGGTGGATTCTCAGAGGCTTTTTCCCACAGCTGAAATGGTTGCTACGAGAGGACACAGGTTTGAGGTGGTGGGGAGTAGGTACAGAGGAGATGTCAGGGGTAAGTTTTTCACTGAGGGTGGCGGGTGAGTGGAATCGGCTGCCGTCAGTGGTGGTGGAGACAAATTCGATAGGGTCTTTTAAGAGACTTCTGGATGAGTACATGGGACTTAATAGGATTGAGGGTTATAGGTAAGCCTAGTAGGTAGGGATATGATCAGCGCAACTTGTGGGCCGAAGGGCCTGTTTGTGCCGTAGTGTTCTGTGTTCTATATTGTTGCTGCTGTTCCTGCTCCCACATGGAAGGACCCAAAAGTGTAAAAATTGACCTCTACGGCCACTGGTCAGGTTGCCCTCTCTGTGCTGTGGGGCTTAAGGGCGAGTTGAAGGAGGTGACAACCATCAGTGGCACTGCATCATAATATCATCAGTTCCAATGCTTCCAGTGAGCACAGGAGATGCCTATGCAAGTACCCATTTCAAGAATGTGCCAGAAGTGATTGATGGCATCATGCGCATGCCCAGGAGGGCAACTGGCTTCTGTAGTGTCGCTACCTGAATTTCACACCCTGATTCTGATAACATCAAGGAAAGAAAAGATCAACAAGTTCAAGGATCCTACTGTTTGAGTTAATACTCCCTCTTCAATGGAGTATTTCTCTAAATAAACTTAGAAATATGAAAAGAAATGTGCTCCCAAACTAGTTAGATAGTAAAATAATGCTTTGGTACTCAAACTTTGTCTAGATGCAAGTAAAAATTGAACCACAGAATCCCAACAGTGCAGAAGGAAGCCACCCGGCCCATCAAGTCTGCACCAGTTCTCCAAAAGAACATTCCATGTAGGCCCATCCTTCTGCCCTATCCCCATAACCCCACGCATTTATAGTGGCCAATCCACCTGATGTACACATCATCTTATCACAAAGGGGAAATTAAACAGCCAATCCATCCAACCTGCATATCTTTGGACTGTGGAAGGAAACCAAAGCACTCAAAGGAAACCCATGCAAACATGGGGTGAATGTGCAGACTCCATATAATTACCCAACACTGAAATCGAACTCATGCCGCCAAGAAAACATCAGTTTCCTGCAATTCTTAACACTGCCATTTTCTTTCCCTGTATTTCGGGCTCCATTTTTTTCTTTGCCTTCATATTTTTAATCCCAATCTCTAGTGCCCCATTTTTTTCTCCATTTTGTGCCAATAACTCTTTTTTGCATGCTTACAAAACACCAGTAACTGAATCTGTAACTCACCTGGTGGTATTGTATGGAAGGATCTAACAAACAGTAGTGAATAATTGTGGTCATTCCTTCAAGAAGAGTGAGGATCATGTCTGGGCCAATGCTCACAGCCATCCAAATGGGCCTTTATAAAATCAGAAAAAATGGATTAAAAGTTTATTGTGGGCTACTACTTCGAAAACACCAAGACAAACACTGCTACAATTGTACTAAATTACAAGCTTGAATCAGTATCAGGTTACACTGGGGTTGTTATGACACTACACTCATTGGCTGCTGATATTCAATCCCAGCCCAATTGTTACTTTAGTTTTGGAAATGTATCAATATCTAGTAGTAGATCTTAATTTCAATCCATTACATTTAGTAAATATTTCAGTAACTAAGATACAAATGATATCTTGTTTTTGCTACAACCCAAGGAACTGAACATAAATAAAGATAAAAGCAATTCACTGCAGAACCTGGGATTTGAAACAAAAACAGAAGATGCTAGAAAATCTCAGCAGGTTTGACAGCATCTGTGGAGAGAGAATAGAACCAACGTATCAAGTCTGGATGACTCTTTGTCAGAGAAAAGTCATCCAGAGTAAGTCAGCTTTTATAATAGCTAAATTTTTGAATTATCTATTGCTACAGCTATGCTCATGACTTTGAACTTCACTCATTATTCCACTGCTCCAAGCATACCCCTCCGACCCATGACTTATATCCTCTTTTGAAATCAAGATCCATTGCTAGGTAAGTTTTTTTCCCCCAAGGGTCACATATGTGAAAGTTGTTACATTAAGAAGTTTGTTCCCCACATCTTACTAACTTTGTGCAACGCATTTGTGCAATAATGAAGCTGGTGGAAAACATATATCTCTTCTATTCTAAATTTAAGATTTTGGCATTTCTCAAATATGGACCTCCTCTACTCTTTGATTATTCAATTGGTTTGACAATCCAAAGATTTTTAAAATCAAAGCAAGGGATCATGGCTGGCACTGTGGCTACCTCACAGTGCCAGACACCCGGGTTCAATTTCAACCGTGGGTGACTGTGTGGAGTTTGTAAGTTCTCCCATGTCCTCGTAGGTTCCTCCAGGTGCTCTGGTTTCCTCCCACAGTCCAAAAGATCGGCAGGTTAGATGGATTGACCATGCTAAATTGCCCCTTAGTGTTCAGAGATGTGTGGGTTGGGGGGATTAGCAGGTAAATACATGGGGTTACAGGAATAGGGCCTGGCTGGGATGCTCTGTTGGTGCAAATTTGATAGGCCGAATAACCTCTTTCTGCACTGTAGGGATTTTATGATGTAGCCATAAACTTTTATCTCACTTTCAGTCTTGATAGTACTCTGCACTTATTGACATATAATTTCAAGAAATGAGGTAATAGTGGATCATACGAGCCTGCTCCTCTATTCAATATGATCATTCTGATCTTCTGCCTCAACTCCACTTTCCAGCCCATTCCTCATATTCTTTGATTCTGTGAGAGACCAAATAAATATTTCAGCCTTAAATACATTAAGCAATGAAGCATTCACAACCTTCTGGGCCAGACAATTTCAAAGATACACCATCCTCTAAATGAAGAAATTTCTCCTCATTTCAGTCCTAAATGATTATCTTTTTTCTTGCTCAGTTAGCTTCTTTGAAACATCTGCGTCTTTCTCGTAACTTATTTTCAGCTAGCTTTGTATTGTCAGTGAAAATGGATACAATACCCTTGGTCTTTTCATCCAATTAATTAAGATTCTAAATAACTGAGGCACAGCAATGTTACACGAGTTGCAGTGCCAACTTGAAAATGCACAATTATCCCTATTCTCTGCTTCCTGCTGATCATTCAATCAGGTCTCTGTTATCACTACAACATCCTATTTGTGGCCATTTGTACCTGGAGCTTATCAAACTTCTTGATCATACTCCATGCATTCATCAGATGCACAGCAAACGTTATTGCATTCCGGCTTCCACTGATCCTACCTGGTATTTAACTATTTCCTCCTCTAGTGGTATATGCCTCCTCCAGTTTATGTGCACCTTCTTTTACTCTCTCATGTTTGCTTAGTTCCTATCCCCCTGCCAAGTATCCAGAATGTTTTTTTTTGCATCGACAGCACACAGTGCAAGTGCAGCCTCTTTTCTCAAATCTTTGATCAGCATTAGGTACTGTTCGCATCTGGAGCGGTCTCACCACATCTGGTGTTAGAAAGCGCTTTAGAATTTAATTGTATTTGGGAAGAAACCCTACTTATAGTTGAAACAAGATTAAAACCAGTCCCTGACAAAAAGCTAGTGAGTGATAATAATTCTAAAACTCTCCTTCCTAATGACAAACTCTAAATGATCCAACATCCAAAGCACCACAGACACATCAGATCATCCATGATGCTGAAGCTGCTTCCCCCACCTGGATCCCTCTGTTTTCTCATATCAAATAAATGTTTTCCCCTCAGCAGTTCTTGACTTTTGGCACCCTCCATGATTGGATCCAAAGAAAAAAGTTTTTAGCTTACTTCTAACCTTTCATTCTCCAGTCCATCAACTACACCAATTGTCATCATTATCTCAATTTTCTTGTTCCATCCGAATACCCGATACCTCTTCGCACACTTCCTTTTACCTGCTTCACCTTCGTGCTGAAAGCAAATTTCCAATCTCCCTTTCTTATTTTTAACAAATTCTTTCCTCGGACTTCATTACTTTGAAGCTTCACACTTGTACATCTTTTTTCATCTGCTCTCAGGTGACCTTCTGACTGTTGCCATTATCTGGAATGTGCCTCTGTTCATCAGATATGCAGGGGGCAAGTTGTTAGATTGGTATCTCAGACCCTGTGTGATTTCACTGATTGTGTGTAGCATTGTCTGCGTGGGTTTTCTGAGTCATAGAGGTTTACAACATGGAAAAAGGCTGTTCAGCCCAACTTGTCCACGCCACTCAGTTTTTACTGCTAAGCTAGTCCCAATTGCCCATATTTGGCCTATACCTCGCTATACTCGTGTTACCTATGTAACTGTCCAACTGCTTTTTAAAAGACAAAACCGTACCTGCTTCTACTACCTACCTCTGGCAGCTCATTCCAGACACTCACCATTGTCTGAGTAAAAAAATTGCCCCTCTGGACCCTTTTGTGTCTTTTCCCTCTCACCTTAAACCTATGCCCTCCAGTTTTAGATTCCCCTACCTTTAGGAAAGAATGTTGACAATCTACCTTATCTATGCCACTCATTATTTTAGAGACCTCTATAAGGGCGGCACGGCAGCACAGTGGTTAGCACTGCTGCTTCACAGCTCCAGGGACCTGGGCTCAATTCACGGCTTGGGTCACTGTCTGTGTGGAGTTTGCACATTCTCCTCGTGTCTGCATGGATTTCCTCTGGGTGCTCCAGTTTCCTCCCACAGTCCAAAGATGTGCAGGTTAGATTGATTGGCTATGCTAAAATTGCTCCTTAGTGTCCTGAGATGCACAGATTAGAGGGATTAGTAGGGGGATATGGGGGTAAGGCCTGGATGGGATTGTGGTCAGTGCAGACTCGATGGGCCGAATGTCCTCTTTCTATACTGCAAGGATTCAAAGTCCTAAGGTCGCCCCTAAGCCTCCTATGCTCCAGGGAAAAAGATGTCAGTCTAAACATTTGTCAGTCTAAACAGTACGAACATTTGGAGAGGTTTGACATGATCAGGAATAGTCAGCATGGATTTGTCAAGGGCAGGTCGTGCCTTACAAGCCTAGTTGAGTTCTTCGATAATGTGACTGAACACATTGACGAAGGAAGTGCCGTGGACGTAGTGTACATGGACTTCAGCAAGGCGTTTGATAAGGTCCCCCATGCAAGACTTCTTGAGAAGGTGAGAGGGCATGGGATCCAAGGGCCTTTGGCCTTGTGGATCCAGAATCGGCTTGCCTGCAGAAGGCAGAGAGTGGTTGTGGATGGGGCTTTTTCTGAATGGAGGTCAGTCACCAGCGGAGTGCCTCAAGGATCTGTTCTGGGACCCTTGTTGTTTGTCATTTTCATAAATGACCTGGATGAGGAAGTGGAGGGATGGGTAAGTAAGTTCGCTGATGACACTAAGGTCGGTGGTGTTGTGGATGGTCTGGAAGGATGGAAAAAGTTGCAGCAGGACATAGATAGGATGCAGGACTGGGCGGAGAAGTGGCAGATGGACCTCAACGCGGATAAATGTGTAGTCGTCCATTTTGGCAGAACCAACGGGATGAACGAGTACACTATCAAGGGCAGAAGTCTGAGTAGTGTTGAAGAGCAGAAGGATCTAGGGGTCCGGGTCCACAGGACTCTTAAATCGGCCTCGCAGGTGGAGGAGGTGGTCAAGAAGGCGTATGGTGTACTGGCCTTCATTAATCGAGGGATTGAGTTTAGGAGTCGGGAGGTAATGCTGCAACTTTATAAGACCCTTGTCAGGCCTCATTTAGAGTATTGTGCGCAGTTCTGGTCGCCTCACTATAGGAAAGATGTAGAAGCTATTGAGAGGGTACAGAGGAGATTTACAAGGATGTTGCCTGGACTGGGAGGCATGCCTTATGAAGTTAGGTTGAGGGAGCTGGGACTCTTTTCCCTGGAGAGACGAAGGTTGAGAGGCGACCTGATTCAAGTTTACAAAATGTTGAGAGGAATAGATAGGGTGGACTCTCAGAGGCTATTTCCCCGGGTTGAAATGGTTGTTACGAGAGGACACAGATTTAAGGTGCAAGGAGGGAAGTTCAGAAGTGATGTTAGGGGTAAGTTTTTCACTCAGAGGGTGGTGAGTGAATGGAATCGGCTGCCATCAGTGGTGGTGGAGGCGAACTCGCTGGGGTCTTTTAAAAGACTTCTGGATGAGTATATGGGGTTTAATGAGATTGAGGGTTATAGATAGGTCTGTAGGTTGGTAGGTGTTGATGTGTTCGGCGCAACTCGTGGGCCGAAGGGCCTGTTTGTGCTGTAGTGTTCTATGTTCTAAAGGTCCCTCATGGCAGCCTGGTGCAAGAGGCCAAATCTCATGGGATCAAAGGTGAACTAGCTAGATGGGTACAGAACTGGCTTGGCCACAGAAGACAGAGGGTAGCAGTGGAGGGGTCTTTTTCTGATTGGAGGTCTGTGACTTGTGGTGTTCCACAGGGCTCTGTATTGGAGCCTCTGCTGTTGAGATATATATATATATAAATGATTTGAAAGATGATGTAGCTCGTCTGATTAGTAAGTTTGTGGATGACACAAAGATTGCTGGAGTTGCAGATAGTGATGAACATTGTCAGAAATTACAGCAGGATATAGATAGGCTGGAAAATTGGGCAGAGAAATGGCAGATGGAATTTAATCCAGATAAATGCAAAGTGATGCATTTTGGTAGATCTAATGCAGAACCATCAGGAGTATAGACACACAGAGGGATTTGGGTGTGCAAGTCCACAAATCCTTAAACGTGGCAGCACAGGTGGAAAAGCTGGTGAAGAAGGCACATGGCCTGCTTGTCTTTATTGGACAGGGCATAGAGTATAAAAGTTAGCATATGATGTTGCAGTTATATAGAACATTGATTAGGCCACAATTGGAATACTGTGTCCAGTTCTGGTTGCCACACTACCAGAAGGATGTGAAGGCTTTGGAGAGAGGGCAAAAAAGGTTTACCAGGATGTTGCCTGGTATAGAAGGTATTAGCTATGAGGTGAGACTGAGTAAACTAGAGTTGTTCTCCCTGGAAAGATGGAGGGTGAGGGGGCGACCTAATAGAAGTTTATATAATTATGAAGGACACAGATAGGGTGAACAGTTGGAAGCTTTTTCCCAGGACAGAAATGACAAACACAAGGGGTCACAAGCTCAAGGTAAGGGAGTCAAGATTCAATACAGATATGCGGGGGAATAAGTTAAAGAAAGGGCTTAGGAGAGATAGGAGGGGGCATAAGAAGTCCTTGGCGGGTCAGATAAAAAACCCAAGGCTTTTTACTTTTATGTGAGAAATAAAAGAATGACCAGGGTGAGGTTAGGGCCAGTCAAGGAAAGTAGAGGGAACTTGTGCATGGAGTAAGAAGAGATAGGTAAGGCATTGAATGAATACTTTTCTTCAGTGTTCACTAAGGAGGGGCCATGTTTTTGAGGAGTGCATGATACAGGTTGATAGGATGGAGGAGGTAGATGTTCTGAGGGAAGTTGTATTAGCGGTTTTGAAAAACCTGAGGGTGGATAAGTCCCCTGAGCCAGATGGGATACATCCTAGGATGTATCTGAGGCAGCAAGGGATGAGATTGCGGAGACTTTAGCTTTGATCTTTGGGTCCTCGCTGTCCACGGGGATCGTGCCAGAGGACTGGAGAGTGGCAAATGTTGTTCCTCTCTTCAAGAGAGGAAATAGGAATGACCCTGGTAATTATAGGCCAGTTAGTCTTACTTCAGTGGTCGGTAAGTTAATGGAAAGGGTCCTGAGAGATAGGTTTTATGACCATTTGGAAAGATGCAGTTTAATCCGGGATAGTCAGCATAGTTTTGTGGGGGGTAAGTCCTGCCTCATAAATTTGATTGAATTCTTTGAGGAGGTAACTAAGTGTGTGGACGAAGGTAGAGCAGTTGATGTTGTATACATGGATTTTAGTAAGGTGTTTGATAAGGTTCCCCATGGTGGGCTCATGAAGAAAATATGGATGTGTGGGATAGAAGGAAATTTGGCCGATTGGATAAGTAACTGGCTGTATCATAGAAGACAGAGGGTGGTGGTGAAAGGAAAATTTTCAGGCTGGAGGCCAGTTACCAGCAGTGTACCACAGGGATCAGTGCTAGGTCCTCTGCTATTTGTGATTTTTATCAATGACTTGGAAGAGGGGACTAAAGGGTGGATTAATAATTTGCTGATGACACCAAGATTGGTGGAGTAGTGGATGAGGTGGAGGGCTCTTGCAGGTTGCAAAGAGACATTGACAGGATGCAGAGCTGGGCCGAAAAGTGGCAGATGGAGTTTAACTCTGATAAGTGTAAAGTGATTCATTTTGGTAGGACAAACTTGAATGCAGATTACAGGGTCAATGGCAGGGTTCTGAGGAATGTGGAGGGACAGAGAGATCTTGGGGTTCATATCCACAGATCTCTGAAGATTGCCACTCAAGTGGATAGAGCCGTGAAGGCGGCTTATAGCATGTTAGCGATTATTAACAGGGGGTTTGAGTTTAAGAGCCGTGGTGTTATGCTGCATCTATACCGGACGTTGGTGAGACCACATTTGGAATATTATGTGCAGTTCTGGTCACCTCACTATATGGAGGATGTGGAAGCATTGGCGAGATTGCAGAGGAGATTTACCAGGATGCTGCCTGGTTTGGAGGAGAGGTTGAAGGAGCTGGGGCTTTTCTCTTTGGAGCGGAGGAGGATGAGAAGCTACTTGATAGAGGTTTATAAGATGATGAGAGAGATTGATAGTGTGCAGAGACTATTTCCTCAGGTGGATGCAGCTGTTACTAGGTCCCATAGCTATAAGGTGGGAGATATAGGAGGGATGTCTGAGGTAGATTCTTTACTCAGAGAGTGGTTGGGGTGTGGAATGGATTGCCTGCTGTGATAGTGGAGTCAGACGCTTTAGGAACTTTCAAGCAGTTATTGGACAGGCACATGGAGCACACCAGAATTATAGGGAGTGGGATAGCTTGATCTTGGGATTGGACGTAGCTCGGCACTATACTGAGGGCCAAAGGGCCTGTTCCTGTCCTGTAATGTTCTTTGTTTCTATCCAGCCTTGTAACTCAAACCATCAAGTCCCAGTAATAGTAAATCTTTTCTGCACTCTTTCTAGTTTAACAATATCCTTTCCATAATAAGGTGACCAGAACTGTACACAGTATTCCAAGTGTGGCCTTACTAGTCTCTTGTACAACTTCAACAACATGTCCCAATTCCTGTATTCAATGTTCTGACCAAAGAAAACAAGCACGTCTTATGCCATCTTCACCACCCTATCCACCTGTGAACTCCATTTTCAATCAGCTATGAACCTGTACCCCTAGATCTTTTTGTTTTCTAGTTCTCCCCAGCACCCTACCATTAACTGGGTAGGTCCTGCCCTGATTCAATCTACCAAAATGTATCACCTCACATTCATCTAATTTGAATTCGATCTACCAATCATCTACCCAATTGATCAAGATCCCGTTGCAATCCTAGGTGACCTTCTTCACTGTCCACTATGCCACCAAGCTTGGTGTCATCTCCAAATTTACTAACCATGCCTCCTAAATTCTCATCAAAATCACTAATATAAATAACAAACAACAGTGGACCCAGCACCAATCCCTGAGGCACACTGCTGGTCGCAGGCCTCTAGTTTGAAAAACAACCCCCTACAACTATCCTGTCTTTTGTCATCAAGCCAATTTCGTATCCAATTGGCTACCTCATCCTGGATCCCGTGAGATTTAACCTTATGCAGCAACCTACCATGTGGTACCTTGTCAAAGGCCTTGCTAAAGTCCATGCAGACAACGTCAACTGCACTGCACTCATGTACCTTCTTGGTTATCCCTCAAAAAAGTCAACCATATTTGAGAGGTATGATTTTCCACTCACAAAGCCATGCTGACTGTCCTAATCAGTTCTTGCCTCACTAGATGCCTGCAGATCTTTCTCTCAGAATGCCTTTTAACAACGTACACACTACAAGGCTCAGCAGCCTGTAATTCCCAGGCTTTTGCGTGCAGTCCTTCTTAAACAAAGGCATAATATTTGCTGCCCTCCAATCTTCAGGCATCTCAAATGTGGCTGTCATTGTTGTGTTGGGGACCCACAATTTCCTCCCTAGCCTCCCACAATGCCCTGCAATACATTTTATCCGGTCCCGGGGATATATCTACCTTGATGTGCCAGCGCCTCCTTCTCTGTAATGTGTACAAGACATCACTATTTATTTCTCCAAGTACCCTAACATCCATGCTTTTCTCAACAGTAAATACTGGTGAGCAATATTCATTTAGGATCTCACCCATCTCTTGTGGATCAGTACATAGATGACCTTGTTGATCCTTAAGAGGTCCTACTCTCTCCCTAGTTACTCTTTTGCCCTTTATATATTTGTAGTTTCCTTCAGGTGCTCCTGTTACCTACTGTAGTCCAAAGATGTGCAACTTCAGTGGATTAGCCATGATAAATGTGTGGAGTTAAGAGGATAGGATGAAGAGGAGAGCCTGGGTGTGAGAGCCTGAGTTGATGCAGACTGAGTAGGCCAGATGGCCTCCTTCTGCATTGTAAGAGTTCTATGCTTTTATTCTATGGTTAAACATCATGACTCAACAAAGGCAACATTGTAGTGAGGTCCCACATTTTGCACTAAGTGGGAGAAATTTGTTTCCATAACAGACTTACTTCAATGCCCCTGGGCAGGCAGTGGTGCAAGCCAT
The DNA here is from genome assembly GCF_965287045.1 of Carcharhinus amblyrhynchos. Taxonomy (NCBI): domain Eukaryota; kingdom Metazoa; phylum Chordata; class Chondrichthyes; order Carcharhiniformes; family Carcharhinidae; genus Carcharhinus; species Carcharhinus amblyrhynchos. The sequence continues at coordinate 29,800,162 of NC_137335.1, read as the reverse complement.
TACCTGCCCCTCTGCAAGTTATCACTGTAGAAACACATGGAGGTCATGCAAATTGGGCAGCACTATTGTCTGCCTCCAGGGTATCAACATAGCTTCTGGAGCTTAAGGAGGTGCTACACAAACAACTTTCTCTCTGAATACATATGCTGATGAATTTGCACAAGGACAGGTGGAGATTCTGTTTTTGTTCAACTTGTTAAGGGTTCCAACAAGAAGAATTATACATTGACTTTGTTCTGTTAATAACTGTCAAAAATTGGCTTAAGTTTAAATAAAAAGAGAAAATGCTGGAATTACTCAGGTGTGGCAGCACCTGTGGAGAGAGAGACTTACAGTCATGAGTCTGTACGACGTTTCTTCAGAGTTAACGAGAAATGTGATTCAATTTTTAGTATTTAAGAGGGAATGAAACAGGTGGAGCAAAACAAAAGGTCATGGATAGATCATGGGGGATGAGCAATTTCACAAAAATGCCAAGGAACACAAATGTTAATGGTAGTGTTAAAGACTAAAGAAGGTGCTGATAGTGGTGTAAAGGTAAAAGAGCAAAATAGGTTAATAGCAGAACAAGGTCAGCGCTCTGAATTCATAACTTAGGAACAAGTGACAAATGGCCTTGTGAAGGAACGGGGGAAAACATTGGGACAAAAAACTGGATTCAAACATGGGCCCAAGATGGGGTAAGAGATTTTATGGCCTCAAGTTATTGTACTCAACGTTAAGTCCAGAAGGCTGCAAAGTCTATGATCGGAAGAGGAAGCGCTCTTCCTCCATTTTGTGTTGGGCTTCATTGGAACATTGCGGCAGTCCAATGACAGGCTTGTTGGCATGAAAGCAAGACAGAGTTCAAATGGTAAGTGACAGGAAGGGAGGGTGACCATTAACACTCCCCTTGGCTTATGCTCCATGACATCTTTGTTAATTCTCTCCTCACTCCCACCTATCCCTGACTTTCTATTTTGCTCCACCTGCTCTTAAGCAGTATAAAATCCACGTTTTGACCACTTTAAGCTCTGAAAAGTCATACAGACTTGAAGCCATATCGCTGATATTCTCCCTAGATGCTGTAGGCCTGTGAGTTTTTCCAGCATTTAATGTCTTTAATGTCAGATCTCCAGCACAGTGTTTTGCTTTCATTCTGGCTTAATTTTAAGCTTTGTTTTCCTGTTTTTATTTGATCAAAATACTTAATTTTACTCCCCTTAGTCCTTATACTAAGTTAATGAATTGTAATAAAAACAAGGTTTTGAAAAATTCAGCAGCTCTTTTAGCATCTATGGAAAGAGAAAGAGGGGCTGGGATTTTCCAACTCCACTGCAGCAGATGTTCCAGTGGTAGCTTGCCATTGGCTGCTGGCAGGATCTTCTGGTCCCGAAGTCAATGGCTATGAAGCCAGGGAACCTGATATGGTGGAAGGGAGCATCGCCTTCGGCAGAACCTGTCAGATTTGTCAGCAGGAAGGTCTGGAAAATACCAAAGTTAATTATGACTTTTCTTCAGAGCAGGAGATAGGTAGCAATGTGACAGGCTTTATGCTGTTGAAAAATGGGGGCCACAGAGGTAGGTGAAGCAAAGTAGGTCAAAGGGAAGGTTAGAGAGCAGGAGAGATTAAATGATAAAAATGTTACGGAATACAAGACAAACTGTTACTATTAGCACTTACTCTGGACCAAAGCTTTATTTTTAATACCACATTATCACTATTTTGTGTTCCATAAAAGTTTTGTCATTTAATCATTTAATCTCTCCTGACCTATTCTGCTCCACCTCTTCTCCTTTTGGGCTATAAATTGAGAGAAGAATGTGCAACAAGACCTAGGTGTCCTCATACACCAGTCCCTGGAGATAAGATGTGGGTGCAGCAGGTGGTAAAGCCACTAAATGGTATGTTGGCATTTATAGCGAGAGGATTCAAATACAAGAGCAGGGATGTCTTGCTCCAATTATATAGGGCCCAACTGGAACATGGAGTGCAGTTTTGATCTCCTTATCTGAGGAAGAATGCTCTTGCTGTAGAGGTAGTTCAGTGAAGGTTTACCTGACTGAAGTATGAGGAGAGACTGAGTCGATTAGGATTATATTTGCTGGAGTTCAGGGAAATCCAGAACCAGGGATCAGAGACTAAGGACATAGCCCTTTTAGAACTGAAATGAAGAGAAATCTTTTCACCCACAAAGTGGTGAGCCTGTGGAATTCGCCATCACAGGAAACAGGTGAAACCGAAACAATGTATGTTTTCAAGGGGTTAAATACAGCTCTTGAGCCAAGGGAGTCAAAGGATCTTGCTTTTGAGTTGGATGATTAGCCATGATCTTAATGAATGAGAAGGCAGACTCGAAGAGCCAAGTTGTTGACTCCTTGTCTTTTTTTCTGTTTCTAAATTCACTGCAATATGTGTATTTGCATACATGCATTCAAATCTCCTTTATATTTCTCGTAATCCTTCTTAGTCTGCTCCTTTATGGTACTACTTCCTTTTCTAGTCAACACCCACTTTATTCCTCCTTTCTACTCATATATTGCTGCAACACCATCTGTCACTCTAGTTTAAACTTAACTCAGTGAACTCACCAGTCAACCGCTTGACGGCAGTGATCCTAGCTCTGTTGAATGCAATGTCTCCTCTTCAAATTATTGCCGACTGCCCCAGGACTGGTCTCAATACATCTAAAAGTGCAAAACCCCTCCTATTACACCAAGCTTGAAGCCACAGGAATAATGGTAGGAAGGATTATTACTTACGTGGAGAAAAACTGCAGCAGGCGACGGTGCAGAGGGACCTCGGGGTCCTTGTGCATGAGTTGCAAAAACCCAACTTTCAGGTGCAGCAGGTGGTCAGGAAGGCGAATGGGGTGCTGGCCTTCATAGCGAGGGGGATTGAATATAAAAGTAGGGAGGTCTTGCTGCGGCTATATAGGGCATTGGTGAGGCCGCAGCTGGAGTACTGTGTGCAGTTTTGGGCGCCGTACTTACGCAAGGATATTTTGGCCTTGGAGGGAGTGCAGAGGAGGTTTACTAGGCTGATGCCGGAGTTGAGGGGGTTGAGCTATGAGGAGAGGCTGAATAAACTAGGCTTGTACTCGTTAGAGTTTAGAAGAATGAGGGGAGATCTCATTGAGATGTATAAGATGATGAATGGGATGGATAGGATAGAGGTGGAGAGGCTCTTCCTGCTCAGAAAGGACAGTAGGACTAGGGGGCACAGCCTCAAAATAAAGGGGGGGCGGTTTAGAACGGAGTTGAGGAAGAACTTCTTCACTCAAAGGGTGGTGAATCTCTGGAATTCTCTGCCCGTTGAAGTGGTGGAGGCTACCTCGCTAAATACTTTTAAGATGCGGGTTGATGGGTTTTTGATAAGAGAGGGGATTAAGGGTTATGGGGAGAGGGCGGGAATGTGGAACTGAGCCACGACAGATCAGCCATGACCTTACTGAATGGCGGGGCAGGCTCGAAGGGCCAGATGGCCTACTCCTGCTCCTATTTCTTATGTTCTTATACATTAAGCCTCTCTTTGTACTTCTGCTCATTTTTGTGGATGACTTTAGGGGTACTATTAAACTTGTTCCTTAAAGTCTGACCATGGGACTTTGATACCTACCCGTCACCAGTTTGCTGGTCCCCACTACCATGGCTTCTGGCTCACTCCCTCATACCTGCAAAATGTTCTGTATCCTCTGCACAATATCCTTTACTCTAGCACCAGACAGATAACATTCAACGTGGGACTGAAAATGACAGTTACAGATACACCTACCTGTCCCGCAGATATGGAATCTCCAAAATAACTAGTCTGCAGTTTGATCCCATGCAGTCCCTTGCCGATTTTTGCCATGATTTGGACTACATTTCAAGAAGTCTCAAATTTTCAAGAAGTCTCAAATGTTCAAGAGGCATACATTCTGTACTTACTTTCTGAACTGTCACTTCCTGTGTGATGGACACCTACTGGAAACTACAGTCCAAGGATCTTAAAGCCCACTTCATGCTGTGACTGCAGCTGCCCCTCGAGTTAGAAAATGCTGAGTTGGAGCTTAAAAATGCTGGAGACATTTCCTACACATGGTCCTCTAAGACACCGTGCTGTGAAATTCTCAGATGGTATAGGAATTGCAAGCAACAGCTTTCAGCTGTTTGTCCATTCGTTAAGAAAAAATCAAATTCAAATTATTAAATTTAATTAATTTTCCTGGACTTGAGCTCTCACTTACACTCGGTGCCTCTCTCAGACAGCTTTTTTAAAGCACATCAGGAAGGCATCTCTTCCTTCATTGCATAATTCCTCACTCACCAAACCACCAAGTTTGTATTTAATAGAACCAATATAATGTAGAACTCAACTGATCAGATTCTTTTGAAAATCCAAATATACTAAATCTACTTGTTCCCAGTTAACCACCCTGCTAGTTACACCCTCAAGAAGTAATTTAAATTTGATTTCTCTCTCGTTAAATTACACTAACTCGGCTGAATCATATGATGATTTTCTTATTGCCCTGTTACTACTCTCTTGATAATGAAATCCAATTTTTTTCTGATACAGGGACAGTAGCAACATGGTTAAAAAATTAGTGGAGTAATAGGAAAATAGCAGCAATGATCAATGGATATTTTTCAGGTTGAAAGAAGGTTTGTGGTGGAGTCCCCCACAGTTCAATGTTGGGACTCTTGCTTTTCCTGTTACATATTAATGATCTAGACCTTGGTTTACAGTGGACAATTTCAAAGTTCACGGATAACATGAAACGTGCAACACTGTAAACTGTGAAGATGTGTAGAACCGCAAGAAGGCGCAAACAAATTGATGGAATGGGCAGATGAAGTTCACGACAAAGAAATATGGGATGGTGCAACTTGGTAGGAAGAACATGGACAAACAAAATAAAATAAAATAAATTCTTAAGGAGATGGAGGAGCAGAGGACCTGGCCATACATATGCTTAGCTCACTGAAGGTAGTAGGACAGGTGCAGAGATTTATTAGTGAAGGATATAGTTAATCTTCTGGACTTTATTAGTAGGGATATAGAAGAACTAGGAGGTTATGGTGAACTTATTCAAGTCACTAGATAGACCTCAGCTGGAATAGTATGCACAGTTCTGGGTTCCACACTACAGGAAGGATGTGAATATACTGGAGAGTGCACAAGAGGCCTACAAGAAGGTTCCATGGATGAAAAATTTCAGTTGAGGATTGGTGAAGTTTGGACTGCTCTGCTTGGAGAGAAGGTAGCCAAGAGGAAATCTGATAGAGATCATGATGGAGCAGGACACAATAGATAGGGAGAACTGTTCCAGCATGTAAAAGGATCAAGAACAAGAGAGCACAGATTTAAAGTGATATGCAAAATAAGCAAACACGATTGAGAAAAAAACTTCTTCACACAGTGAGTGATTTAAATCTGTAATGCACTGCCAGGAAGTATTGTGGAAGCAAGTTAAATCGAGGCATTTAAGACGGCATTAGGTAATTTGAATAAAAACAATGGATAGGGATACAGGGAAAAGACAGGAGAGTGACACTAAGCATTGATGCTCTTTTGGACAGACATAATGAGCCATAACAATTCAATGATTGTATCAAGCTAACTATAGTCTGCAGTTCCCTGTTCCTTTTCTCCTTTCCAGAATCTAGGAAATTTGGGCAATCACAACCAAATTTCTCTGCAGCAACTACTTTTAAAACTTTACAGTGCAGGCCATCATGTTCTTGGGATTTTTCAAGGATATTTAATTTCTTCAGTACAATTTCTTTTCTTATATCATTTATTTCAAGCTCCTCATTTTCACTAGTCCAGTGATAGACAACCTGCTGCCTAGGGGCCACATGTGGCCCATTTGGGTTCCCAGTGTGACCCATGCAACAATTTGTTGACCACTGCCTATGCAGAGGTTTGCCACATTCCAGTTATTCCAACTGTGTAATTTTTTTTATAATTGGTATGACTGAAACAATTCGCATGTAAAAGCAAGGGCAAGTGAAGTGTGGTGCATACTAATTTTGCACAACCTGGACTGAGAGAGGCTTGCGTTCCCATTGCATCCAAAGCATAAGTATATGTTTTGTTTTTAATGATTTGAAGTTCATGATAGTACGATTAAGATATAAATGATTAAGCATTTTTTCAAACTTATGAAATTTTTGGCATGTATTAAATATACTTAATCTTATTCACGGGGTCATGGTTAATGAACAAGCCCGATTTCAATCTTGCGGCCCACTGAGTTGAAGGAGGGCTACTCAGGCGATCCTCTCACTAGTCCAGATTGCCCATCACTGCACTGGGTTTCTTGTTCCCCATAATTTCTGATTTCCCAATGTCTAATGTGAAGACAGATAAAAGGTATTTGCACTTGCCTTTTCCATTCTTTCTCTTTATAATTTTCCTTTCTAAGCCTCTAATTCACTCATGCATATTTCCACTGCCGTCTTCCTTTTTACATACTTACAGAAGCTCTATTAACTTGAATTTGTATTTCTTCTTTCTTAGTGAACTCATTCCAGTTTTCAGGCTTGCTACTCTTCTTGACAACAGAGTAACTATCTGCTTTCAATCTCAACCCAGTGTTTCCCAAAAGTGTTTCTGATCACGGAACCCCTTAACACGGACACACACACACACACACACACACACACACGTGCGCGGAGATGCTGGCATTGGACTGAGGTAAACACACTAAGACTCACAACATCAGGTTAAAGTTTAACAAGTTTATTGGATAGTAAACCCACAAGCTTTCAGAACGCTGTTCCTTTGTCAGGCGAGTGGAAGGTTCTGTTCAGGGCATATAAAGGTACACACAGTTTACAGAATACTGACTAGAAAGTGAGTCTTTACAGCTAATCTGCTATTCAAGTCTTATTAAAGTCTTATTCTATTCAATTCTATTCAAGAATAAGACTAAAGTCTTATTCAAGTCTATTAAAGACGCAGATAATGTGAGTGGAGATAGCATTAAGCATAGGTTAAAGAGATGTGTATTGTCTCCAGGCAGGACAGTAAGTGAGATGTTACAAGTTCAGACAAGTCATGGGGGTTACAGGTTGTGTGATATGAACCCAAGATCCCGGTTGAGGCCGTCCTCATGTGTTCGGAACTTGGCTATCAGTCTCTGCTCAGTGACCCTGTGCTGTTGTGTGTCGTGAAGGCTGCCTGGGAGAACTCTTACCTGAAGATCAGAGGCCGAATGCCAATGACCGCTGAAGTGTTCGCCAACAGGAAAGGAACACTTGGTCTTGCCTGGTGATTGTTGAGCGGTGTTCATTCATCCATTGTCGTAGCATCTGCATGGTCTCCCCAGTGTACCATGCTCTGGGACAGCCTTTCCAGCAGCATATTAGGTAAACAACGTTGGCCAAGTTGCAAGAGTATGCACCGTGTACCTGGTGGATGGTGTTCTCACGGGAGATGATGTCATCCATGTTGACGATCCGGCTTGTCTTGCAGAGGTTGCTGTGGCAGGGTTGTGTGGTTTCATGGTCACTGTTCTCCTTAAGGCTGGGTAGTTTGCTGCGAACAATGGCCTGTTTGAGGTTGCGTGGTTGTTTGAAGGCAAGAAGTGGGGGTGTGGGGATGGCCCTGGCGAGATGTTCGCCTTCATCGATGACATGTTGAAGACTCCAGAGAAGATGTCGTAGCTTCCCCGCTCCGGGGAATTACTGGACGATGAAGGATACTCTGGCCACCGTGTCCCGTGTTTGTCTTCTGAGGAGGTCGCTGCGGTTTTTCGCTGTGGCGCATTGGAACTGTCGATCGATGAGTCGAGCACCATTTCCTGATCTTATGAGGGCATCTTTCAGCATTTAGGGGTGTCTGTTGCGATCCTCCTCATCTGATGGTGCGAATTTGGTCCAAATGGACTCTTTCCTCTTTGGCTGCTGCATTGCGGATCTCTGTCGGCTGTTCCAGATCGTTGGCTGCCTCATTGTGTTTGCTGTTGGCCTCTTGGGGTTTGTGGAAGAACTCCCACAGCCATGGGGACCACAGACATGGAATAGCCATGGGGACTAAATTCACACCTCAATATGCCAACATCTTCATGCACAGGTTCAAACGAGACTTCTTCACAGCACAGGACCTTCAACTGATGCTATATACTAGATACATTGAAGACATTTTCTTTCTTTGAACTCATGATGAACAATTACTAAAACAACTATATGATGACATCAACAAGTTCCATCCCACCATCAGACTCACCATGGACTATTCTCCGGAATCGGTTGCATTCTTGGATACACGCATCTCCATCAAGGACAGTCATCTCAGCACCTCACCATACCGCAAGCCCACAGATAACCTCACGATGCTCCACTTCTCCAACTTCCATCCTAAACACATTAAAGAAGACATCCCCTATGGACAAGCCCGCCACATACACAGGATCTGGTCAGATGAGGAGGATCGCAACAGACACCTCCAGGCGCTGAAAGATGCTCTCATAAGAACAAGATATGGCGCTCGACTCATAGATCGACATTTCCGATGTGCCACACCGACCTCCTCAGAAGACAAACACAGGACACAATGGACAGAGTATCCTTCGTCGTCCAGTACTTCCCTGGAGCGGAGAAGCTACAACATCTTCTCTGGAGTCTTCAACATGTCATTGCATCTTGCCAGGGCCACCTCCACACCCCCACTTCTTGCCTTCAAACAACTGCACAACCCCAAACAGACCATTGTTCGCAGCAAACTACCCAGACTTCAGGAGAACAGTGACCACAACACCACACAACATTGCAACAGCAACCTTTGCAAGACATGCGGATCGTCAACATGGATGACATCATCTCCCGTGAGAACACTATCCACCAGGTACACGGCACATACTCTTGCAACTCGGCCAACATTGTTTACCTAATACACTGCAGGAAAGGATGTCCCGAAGCATGGTACACTGGGGAGACCATGCAGGCTCTACGACAACGGATGAACAAACACCGCTCACCAATCACCAGGCAAGACTGTTCCCTTCCTGTTGGCAAACACTTCAGCAGTCACAGACATTCGGCCTTTGATCTTCAGTAAGCGTTCTCCAACTCGGCCTTCATGACACACGACAGCGCAGAGTCACTGAGCAGAGACTGTCAGCCAAGTTCCGAACACGAGGACAGCCTCAACCGGGATCTTGGGTTCATGTCACACAATCTGTAACCCCCATGACTTGCCTGAACTTGTAACATCTCACTTACTGTCCTGTCTGGAGACAATACACATCTCTTTAACCTATGCTTAATGCTATCTCCACTCACACTGTGTGTTTGACTTGAATAGCACATTAGCTGTAAAGACTCGCATTCTAATCAGTATTCTGTAAACTGTGTGTGCCTTTATATGCCCTGATCAGAACTTTCCACTCACCTGACGAAGGAACAGTGTTCCGAAAGCTTGTGGGTTTACTATCAAATAAACTTGTTGGACTTTAACCTGGTGTTGAGAGACTTCTTACTGAACTTTCTGCTCGCCAGATCTAGAATACCTGACGCTAAAATGCCGCCCCTACCTACCTAACAGATTTCACCACTGTTATCCTGATGGCCCTTTACATCCCACCCCATGCGGATGTGGAGATTGCGCTGGACAAAATATATACCACTACGAATAGCCTTGAGACATTGTGGCAGGGTCTTCAATTAGGCCAAGCTCAAGAGAATACTACCATGTTATCACTAACATTTCCTGCTCCACCAGAGGTCCAAACATCCTAGACCATTGCCACATAAATATCAAACATGCTTACCACTTAATTGCCCACCCACACTTTGGCAAATCAGACCACAAGGCTGTGCTCCTGCTCCCAGCTGACAAGCAAAAGCTGAACTGGGAGGATCCATCAAAGAGAATCGTGCAATGTTGGTCTGAGGAATTGGACGATCTCCTACAGAGCTGCTTGGAGTCAGTGGACTGGTCAGTATTTAAAACTCTGCAACCAGCCTGAACGAGCATGCCATGACAGTAACTGACTTCTTTAGTTAAATGTGTAGAAGACTGTGTACCGAAGAAGCAAAATCCATCTGTTCCCCAATCGGAAACCATGGATGAACAGGGAATATTCACTGTTTCCTGAAGTCCAGATCTGAGGCACTCATGTTAGGTGGCACAGCTATACAAGGAAGCCAGATACAATCCAAGTAGATCCATCAAAGATGCCAAAAGACAATACCAGACCAAGCTAGAGTCCCAGGCTAGCCACCAAGATCCCCACCGACTATGGCAAGGTCTACAAGACATAACAGGCTACAAGATGAAGGCATATAAAATCACCAGCTTCAACGCACCCCTCCCTGATGAGCTCAATATATTCCAAGCCCATTTTGAGCAAGTGGTCAGCGAGATCATGCCCTCCACCCTGGAAGCCCGGGATAAACCTGCATCTGGGGTTACCACTGCAGATGTCAGAGCAGCTTTCTTGAAGGCCAAACCATAGAAAGCAATTAGCCTAGATGAGGTACCCAGACGTGCATTCATGTCCTGCGTGGATCAGCTGGGAGGTATTCACAGACATCTTTAATCTCTTTTTACAACAATCTGAGATCCCTATTTGCTTCAAGAAGGCAACCATCATCCTGGTATCTAAGGAAAACCAAGCAGCGTGTCTTAATGACTACTGACCAGTGGCTCTGACATCCATTATTATGAAGTTGTTTGAAAGGTTAGTCATGGCATGAATCAACTTCAGCCTCCTGGACTACATGGATCCACTACAGATTGCCTACTACGTCAACAGGTCCAGAACAGATGCCATTTCCCTGGCCCTGCCCTCAACCCTGGAATGCCTAGATAACAAGGACACCTATGTCAGACTCCTATTTATTGGCTACAGCTCAGCCTTCAACACGTTTGTTCCCACGAAACTTATCTCCAATCTCCGTGGCCTAGGCCTCGGCTCCTCCCTCTGCAACTGGATCCTGAACTTCCTAACTCACAGACCACAATCAGTAAGGATAGGCAACAACACCTCCTCCACAATCATCCTCAACACTGATGCCCCACAAGGCTGTGTTCTCAGCCCCCTACTATTCTCCTTACATGCCTATGCAGCCAAATTCCCCTTCAATTCGATTTTCAAGTTTGCTGACGATACCACTGCAGTGGGTCAGATCTCAAACAACGACGAGACAGAGTACAAGAATGAAATAGAAATTTTGGTGAACAGGTGCAGCAACGGTAATCTCTCCCTCAATGTCAACTAAACAAAGGAGATTGTCATCAACTTCAGGAAGTGTAAAGGACAACATGCTCCTGCAACTTCAGGAAGTGTAAAGGAGAACATGCTCCTGTCTACATCAATGGGGATAAAGTAGAAAGGGTCGAGAGCTTCAAGTTTTTAGGTGTCCAAATCACCAACAACCTGTCTTGATTCCCCCCATGCTGACACTATAGTTAAGAAAGCCCACAAACGCCTCTACTTTCTCAGAAGACTAAGGAAATTTGGCATGTCAGCTACAACTCTCACCAACGTTTACAGATGCACCATAGAAAGCATTCTTTCTGGTTGTATCACAACTTGGTACGGCTCCTGCAATGCAAGACCGCAAAGAACTATAAAAGGTCGTGAATGTAGCCCAATCCATCATGCAAACCACCTTCCCATCTATTGACTCTGTCCACGCTTCCCACTGCCTCAGAAAAGCAGCCAGCATAATTAAGGACCACGGACTCCAGACATTCTCTCTTCCACCTTCTTCATTCGGGAAAAAGATACAAAAGTCTGAGGTCACGTACCAACCAACTTGAACAGCTTCTTCCCAGCTGCTGTCAGACTTTTGAACGGACTTACCTTGCATTAAGTTGATCTTTCTCTACATCCTAGCTATGACTGTAACACTACATTCTGCACTCTCTTGTTTCCTTCTCTATGAACGGTATGTTTTGTCTGTATAGCACGCAAGAAACAATACTTTTCATTGTATGTTAATACATGACAATAATAAATCAAATCAAATACCGTGCGCACATGCACTCACTCGCTGTGCCCATGCTCACACCCACTTGCCACACTGCGGTGATATAATCAGGGCCTAGCTTTAAGCCAATTGGATATCCCAAATTAAAGCATTGAGCATATTAAAATCAAACACAGTTAAAGCTCAGGTAGGTCAGACTTGACTAAGGTCAAATATACAAAGACACAGAAACAGGTCTCGGCCTGTTCCATAAATCACCCAAAGATCCTGCACTCCATTGAGATCCAGCAGGAGATCATCACAACCCACTGAAATGCACTGGCCTATTGTTAGAAGATGATGTTAGAAGCCTAGATTGGGCCAGGCTTCCTGCAGTTATCTTACATTGCAATATGTTACATGTAAACACCACCATGGAGGTGGACACCTGGGGGGCAGGCCCTGGTGTCCTATCAGGCAGATATCAAGAAACCCACTGGGTTTTCAAATTGGAGGCCCGTGACCAGCAGTGTGCCTCAGGGGTCAGTGCTGGGCCCACTGTTATTTGTTATTTATATTAATGATTTGGGTGAGAATGTAGGAGGCATAGTTAGTAAGTTTGCAGATGACACCAAGATTGGTGGCATAATGGACAGTGAGAAAGGTTTCTCCGATTGCAACAGGGTCTTGATCAATTGGGCCAGTGGGCTGAAGAATGGCGGATGGAATTTAATTTAGATAAATGCGAGGTAATGCATTTCGGTAGATTGAACTAAGGCAGGACTAACTCAGTTAATGGTAGGGCGTTGGGGAGAGTTACAGAACAAAGAGGTCTACGGGTACAGGTTCATAGCTCCTTGAAAGTGGAGTCACAGGTGGGCAGAGTGGTGAAGAAGGCATTCAGCATGCTTGGTTTCATTGGTCAGAACGTCGAACACAGGAGTTGAGACGTCTTGTTAAAGTTGTACAAGACATTGGTACGGCCACACTTGGAATACTGTGTACAGTTCTGGTCTAGTTATTAAGCTAGAAAGAGTGCAGAAAAGATTTACTAGGGAGCTACAGGATTTGATGGTTTGAGTTATAAGGAGAGGCTGGATAGACTGGGATTTTTTTCTCTGGAGCATAGAAGCTTGAGCTGGGCATGTAGAGGTCTATAAATTAAGGGGCATAGATCAGCCAGATAGTCAATATCTTTTCCCAAAGATAGGGGAGTCTAAAACTAGAGGGCATAGGTTTAAGGGGAGAGATACAAAAGTGCCCAGAGGGGCAATTTTTTCACACAGAAGGTGGTGAGTGTCTGGAATAAACTGCCAGAGGTAGTAGTAGAGGCAGGTACAACTTTATCTTTTAAAAAGCATTTGGAGAGTTATAGGGGTAAAATGGGTATAGAGGGATATAAGCCAATTGCGGACAACTGGAACCAGCTTCAGGGTTTTAAATAAAAAGGGCAGCATGTACAAATTGAGCCAAAGGGCCTGTTTCCACGTTGTCGACCTCTGTGACTCTATTGGAGCACTTCCCCCTCACCCCGAGAACTCATTGGCTGGAAGCCAGAGAAGTTTCTGGAAAGGCAGGGAGGGAGGGGGATAAAGGTACACATCTCAGACACACCAGGAGCAAAGACTCAGCAAGGAAGGCAATCTTGACCATCCGGAAGAGAAGGAGAAAGCATCGCGACTCACCCTCGTGACGATGGACCAGAGGGACTCGGAGAATCAGGCCTGCAGTTCAACCAAATCATCTCTGCAGGTAGCACACTTGAATCTGAGGCATCCTCATGTTTTATGTGGGTATTTTAAGGGTTAATAGCATTATTATTAATAAACTTATTGAACCTTTACTTTGTCCATTTTGCAAATAAGGGCACTGCGGTAAACTTTTGACTAAGTAAATTGGGCAAAAATATATGAGGTTTTACAGGTACAACAAACAGCCCACACACCTCCAACAGATCGCCAACCTTCTCTTTGCTTCATGTGTCCCTCTCCCCCTTTTCAACAGCATAGGGGAGGTGGTGGCATAGTGGTATTGTCACTGGACTAGTAATCCAGATACTAAAGGTAATGCTTGGGGTCCCAGGTTCAAGTTCTGCAATTGCAGGTTGTGAAATTTGGAATTAAAAATCTAATGGTGACCACAAAACTATTGTTGATTGTCAAAAAACCCATGTGGTTCACTACTGTCCTTTAAGGGAGGAAATCTGCTATCCTTACCTGAACTGGCTTACGCATGATTCCAGTCTACAGCAACGTAGCTGACTCTTAACTGTCCCTTCAAGGGTAATTAGGGATGGGCAAAAAATGCTGGCCCAGCCAGAGACACCCATGTCCCATGAATAAATAAAAGAAAAATAAAACCCATCATGTTTTAACCACTCCCCAGTTCTGAACAAAAATCACATTAGACTTGAAACATTAATTCTGTTTCTCTCACCACAAATGCTGCCAGGCCACAATGCTGTTTCTATTTCAGTCCAGTGACTCTTCCATGTTTTCTAACAAAAGTAAAAGTTACAGTCTTTTGAGCCAGGATTCTATTCTGGGATCTTCCTGTCCACTTATAACATCAACTGGGATTGTATGTGGAAGGGCAATATGCAGATGAGAAAAAGCAGGGGACGAAGGACATCATTGGGGAACACCAGAGGGAACAGTACAGGAGTGTGAAAAGACAAGGTAAGGCTTGAGGGATGAATCAGTCTACTCCTGTTCTCACACTTCTGCTACAATCATTTTTCAATTAGGAATTTCATAACATTCCAGAATCAACATCGAGTTGTACAACTTCAGATCATAACCACAGCTCCCATTTTTTCCAGAAAGCGATTTTGATAATGATTCTGATCTTCATTTAAGTAATATTCTAACTCCTACCTCTTCTTTACCTCTGTACTTGTTTAAAATCCTAACATCCACAACATGTTCCATTACTAATGAAGCATTACGGACCCAGAACATTGACTGCTTCTCTTTCTGCTAATGCTACCTAATCTGTTAAGTATTTTCGGCATTTTCTGTTTATTACAAAAATTAGACTTTGTCTTCAATGTCTAATACTCTGAATGTAATTATAATTCTTAACTGAATAAAAAATGAACTGGTAAATTGGATAAGGTGGCTTTACGCAACATCTACCCTTATAGGGCAGCATTTTAATTTTTGTGCTCAGCAGGTAGTTTTCACCAGAACCTACTAAACTGAATTCACAATGTGCGGAATAAAGACTGATGCTTACCAGAAGTAATTAAACATAACAAAACAAGTCAAGAATTTTAACAGTACATACCTGCTGTTCGACATTCCAGATTCATATTTATACTGATGGATTAGATTGTCCAAATTTCGGCAAAGTTGTAATGTCACAGCTGTCACCATCTTTTGCAGTACTTTTCCCATATATGGAAGGGTTGATGTTATCAACCCAATCCACTGAGAGTCCATTTTACAGGAAAAGGGTTGATTTAATGCCTTAATTACAGCAGAGATGAACATTCCCTGAGAAGTAATTGGTTGGGAGTGCAGATACTGTAAGGAAGTTAAAGGCTGTTGTGGATTACTATTCTCTAGGTCAGAGGTGACAAATTCATATCCTGTCTCACTATCTTCAGATGCAACCATCACTCTGTGCTCCAAGACAATCAAACGCTGCACCAGCTTTAGCAACTGAGCCTGCAATGTGTTGCAATTGTCAATTTCATCTGCTGAAAAGTTGATGATACTATCCTCAGATAACCCCTCTTCGATGGCCATTACATTCTTTCCAGCTGTTCTCAGATAGTGCCACTTCTGTGCGCTGAAGACAGAGGAAAGCAAGCAATGAAGGACTACCTTCTGAACTTTGCATTTCAGCAACATGTCAGAGATAAAGCTGGCAAAGCCTTTGGCTGAACTTTCAGTCACTTTTGCCAATTCAGTAAAAAGTAAGGTGAGGATCTGTATGCTCACAATCTGTAAATTTTGATTTCCAGAAAGGTCCTGTTGAGTCACTTTTACATGGGCTGGATAATAGCTTCTCATAAAGTACAAGCAGAGAGAGATAATAATTTCTATGTACATTGAACTACGGAAAGCATGGCTAGAATCAAGCGGAATGTGACTGTAAAAGTCCCTGCCCATGACAGAAATTCGGTGCCTGGCCATCAGATTCTGGAGTAGAGAGAGCTGTGGAGTGTAGGTATTATTTACACTAGTGGTGGAAATGGCACTCACAAATCCAACTGGATTTGCTTTCAAGATAGATTCAATAGCAGACAGAGCATGTAAAGCCCTTGTGGAGTCACACACTTGAAGATAAAGCAAAACATGCTGGTATAAAGGATGAATATGAAATTTTGAAGTTTTCCAGATTCCTGGAGATCCAATATCACTCTCAATTTCGGAAATTTCACCTTCACCACAGCTGTACCAGTTCTCTAGGTCCAAGCTATCACCAAATGACACATTAGGTGGTTTCATTTTTTCATTCTGTGCCTTCTTCTTATCATCTTCCTTCTTTTTGTTTACTTTTACTTTGGGCTTTGCACCAGGTGGTTTAGGAAAATCTTTGATACCAAGTTCTTTGTCAGGTGGTTTCTCCATCATTTTGCCTTGGAGTCCTAAATGGTTACCAGTAGGGCTTTTCTTTAATGACTGCATCTCTTCTGCAGAGAGACTGTATTTAGATGAAGGATCTTCAGATATTGTAATTGATGGTGAAGATTTGGGTCTACTTAAGCTTCCAGACATGGTCCCAATGCCATCATCAGTTGAAGATAACACACTTTCAGGACTGTTACACTTAATCATTCCATTCATGGAACTTCTAACATGCAGGCTTTTACTTTCATTTTGAAAAGAACACTCTACTGATGGTATGCTGACACTTGACCCGAGTACATTGGTTTCACTCTCAGCTGGAACCTGACACACTAGAGATTCAGACTTGTCTTTCAGTCCATCCACAACACTGTTGATCAAATGTGAAACCACTTGCTGCACAATAACATCCACTGAATCTTCTGACCAAATCTGTGAATTCACATTAGTCGTAGGTCTGCCCATACCTAATGGTTCTGCCTCATAACTGCTGTTATCTCCTGTTGAGGACTGGGAACAGCCAGATTCTGAACTATGTAGGATTTCTGTGTGTTGCTCCTGTAGGTCGAAGTCTGAAACTCCAAATGGTAGGGTTTCACTACTTGTGCTCAGCATAGACAACCTGTCACTCAGAGGGTTTACTGTAAAACTGAAGTTCTCCATTTCTTCTGCACCTAAATGTTTACTAATAGTTCCTTTAGAAGTTGGGTGTTTTCCAGAGTCAAAGAATAGGTGTCCAAAAACTGGGATAAATGATACCAAAAAGAAAGTTAACCATGATTTTCTTAAGTCAAGGTTGTTAACAAGCTCTAACACTAATAATAATTTAGGAATACAAATACTACCCATTAGAATTATTATTGAATCCTTGCCAATTCCAACAAATTAGGTTTATTTTTTGTCTGCAAACTGAACACCTCAGACAAAAATAGATAACAATCTTCAACTGTAAAGTGTGTGATAACCAACTGGGAGAAACCTTCAGATTTTTGAAAGTATTTTTCCCTGCTTAGCCCTTTCATTCTGAACGAAAAAGGAAAAAGGGAATTAGGAGAGCCAGAAGGGGTCATGAGAAGGCCTTGGCAGGTAAGATTAAGGAGAATCCCAAGGCTTTCTACAAATATGTAAAAAGTAAAAGGATGAGAAGAGAAGGGGTAGGACCTATAAAAGGTGAAGGGGGAGAAGTCTGTGTGGAACCGGAAGAAATGGCAGAGGTGCTTAATGAGTACTTTGCCTCGGTATTCACGGTGGAAAGTGATCTGGGAGGTTGTACTACAGGTTTGCGGCAGTCTGAAAAGATTGAGTATGTGGATGTTAAGGAAGAGGATGTGTTAGAACTTTTAAACTCTATCAAGATAGACAAGTTGCCGGGACCAGATGGGATGTACCCCAGGTTACTGTGGGAGGTGAGGGAAGTGATTGCAGAGCCCCTGGCGATGATCTTTGCGTCGTCGATGGAGGCGGGAGAGGTTCCAGAGGATTGCAGATGTGGTTCCTATTTTCAAGAAAGGGAACACGGATAGCCCGGGAAATTACCGACCGGTGAGTCTGACCTCAGTGGTTGGTAAGTTGATGGAGAGGCTTCTGAGGGACAAGATTTATGAGCATTTGGAGTAGTTTAGAATGATCAGAAATAGTCAACATGGTTTTGTCAAAGGCAGATCGTGCCTCACGAGCCTAGTTGAGTTCTTTGACAATGTGACTGAGCACATTGATGAAGAAAGACCGGTAGACGTGGTTTACATGGACTTCAATAGGGCGTTTGATAAGGTCCCCCATGCAAGACTTATTGAGAAGGTGAGAGGGCATGGGATCCAGGGGGCTTTGGCCTTGTGGATCCAGAACTGGCTTGCCTGCAGAAGGCAGAGAGTGGTTGTGGATGGGTCTTTTTCTGCATGGAGGTCGGTCACCAGTGGAGTGCCCCAGGGATCTGTTCTAGGACCCTTGCTGTTTGTCATTTTCATAAATGACCTGGATGAGGAAGTGGAGGGATGGGTTAGCAAGTTCGCAGACGATACGAAGGTTGGTGGTGTTGTGGACAGTCTGGAGGGATGTCAGAAGTTGCAGCGGGACTTAGATAGGATGCAAGACTGGGCAGAGAAGTGGCAGATGGACTTCAACGCAGAGAAATGTGTAGTGGTCCATTTTGGCAGGACCAATGGGATGAAGGAATACAATATCAAGGGTAGGAGTCTTAGCTGTGTTGAAGAGCAGAGGGATCTTGGGGTCCGGGTCCATAGGACTCTTAAATCGGCCTCGCAGGTGGAGGGTGTGGTCAAGAAGGCGTATGGTGTACTGGCCTTCATTAATTGAGGGACTGAGTTTAGGAGTCGGGAGGTAATGCTGCAACTTTATAGGACCCTTGTCAGACCCCACTTGGAGTACTGTGTGCCGTTCTGGTCGCCTCACTATAGGAAGGACGTGGAAGCTATTGAAAGGGTGCAGAGGAGATTTACAAGGATGTTGCCTGGATTGGGAGGCATGCCTTATGAAGGTAGGTTGAGGGAGCTGGGACTCTTCTCCCTGGAGAGACGAAGGTTGAGAGGCGACCTGATAGAGGTTTATAAGACATTGAGAGGAATAGATAGGGTGGATTCTCGGAGGCTATTTCCCAGGGCTGAAATGGTCGCTACGAGAGGACACAGATTTAAGGTGCAGGGAAGCCAGTACAGAGGAGGTGTTAGGGGTAACTTTTTCACTCAGAGTGGTGAGTGAATGGAATCGGCTGCCGTCGGTGGTGGTGGAGGCGAACTCGCTGGGGTCTTTTAAAAGACTTCTGGGTGAGTATATGGGATCTAATGGGATTGGGGGTTATAGATAGGTCAATGGCTTAGTAGGTATAGAAGTGATCGGCGCAACTAGTGGGCCGAAGGGCCTGTTTGTGCTGTAGTGTTCTATGTTCTAAATACCACTTTCAGAAGTCTCACAACACCAGGTCAGAGTCCAACCAGTTTATGTGATAGTAATCTTACAAGCTTTCGGAAACAGTGTTCCTTCATCAGGTGTGTGCAAGGTTCTGATCAGAGAAGGGCATATAAAGTCACACACAGTTTACAGAATACTGATTAGAATGCAAGTCTTTACAGCTAACCTGCTATTCAAGTCTTAAAGTTGCAATGTGAGTGGAGAAAGCAGTAGGCATAAGTTAAAGAGATGTGTATTGTCTCCAGACAGTACAGTAAGTGAGATTTTACAAGTCCAGGCAAGTCATGGGGGTTACAGATAGTGCGACATGAGCCCAAGATTCCGGTTGAGGCCGTGCTCATGTGTGTGGAACTTGGCTATCAGTCTCTGCTCAGCGACTCTGTGCTGTCGTGTGTCGTGAAGGCTGCCTTGGAGAAGTCTACTTAATACGCTGCAGGAAAGGATGTCCTGAAGCATGGTACACTGGGGAGACCATGCAGATGCTACGACAACAGATGAATGAACATCACTCGACAATCACCAGGCAAGACTGTTCCCATCCTGTTGGCGAACACTTCAGCAGTCACGGGCATTCGGTCTCTGATCTTCGGGTAAGCGTTCTCCAATGCGGCTTTCACGACGCACAGCAGCGCAGAGTTGCTGAGCAGAGACTGATAGCCAAGTTCCGCACACATGAGCACAGCCTCATGTCACACTATCTGTAACCCCCATGACTTGCCTGGGCTTGTAAAAATCTCACTTACTGTCCTGTCTGGAGACAATACACATCTCTTTAACCTATGCTAATACTATCTCCACTCACATTGTCTGCATCTTTAAGACTCGAATAGCAGGTTAGCTGTAAAGACTTGCATTCTAATCAGTATTCTGTAAACTGTGTGTGACTTTATATGCCCTTCTCTGATCACAACCTTCCACACACCTGATGAAGGGACACCATTTCCAAAAGCTTGTAAGATTACTATCAAATAAACTAGTTGGACTCTAACATGGTGTTGTGAGACTTGTACTCGTTAGAGTTTAGAAGAATGAGGGGAGATCTCATTGAGACATATAAGATGATGAATGGGATGGATAGGATAGAGGTGGAGAGACTCTTCCCGCTCAGAAAGGACAGTAGGACTAGGGGCTACAGCCTCAAGATAAAGGGGGGGCAGTTTAGAACGGAGTTGAGGAGGAACTTCTTCACTCGAAGGGTGGTGAATCTCTGGAATTCTCTGCCCGTTGAAGTGGTGGAGGCTGCCTCGCTAAATATTTTTAAGACGCGGGTTGATGGGTTTTTGATAAGCGAGGGGATTAAGGGTTATGGGGAGAGGGCGGGAATGTGGAACTGAGCCACGACAGATCAGCCATGATCTTATTGAATGGTGGGGCAGGCTCGAAGGGCTAGATGGCCTACTCCTGCTCCTAGTTCTTATGTTACCCCAATCCAATGCCGGCATCGCTACATCACAAATACCACTAAACAGAAGATACAGAACTTGAGTATTGCTGAAAAACGCTGTTAAAATTGTTCATCTTGCACTCATCAAGACAGATGCATGTAATGTTAATTTCAAAGGGAACATCATGTCCTGTCCTCTGCAGGCAACAGAAACATGTCCAGATATTGCACCTTTGAATTGAACAAAAGCGTGGAAGGCAATATCTCCCTAGTGCATTCTTCCATTGTAATAATGTCTTGACCAGCATTGACTTGCCAACCAATCACCATTGTTTTTTTCACGTAATATAAACTGTGGCTGACTATGAAATTTGGTATTTTTGCATCTGTTCTGATGAGTCAGGCACCAAGCCTTTCTTTTCAGAAGAAAAAGTGCTAAAAAGCTTCACAGTTGCGAATTAAACCTGAGCAAGCATAGGATTACAGGAAAGCACCTCAGGTAACATTAGAGAGAGGGGTTTCAAGGGGATTTTAATGCAAGCAGGGATTAGCTTACACTTCAGAATAGTTTGAATTCACCCAGCACAAAAGGTCACTATCACTAATAGTGACAGAATTAAATAAAATTCAAAGTATGTCAATAATCTGACTTTTCAATAACTGGATATTTACTCACCATCTACCCCATTAATTCCTCGCAAGTAATTAACGGCATCATCTTCAATAGGTGTACTTTTGGATTTACTTATGTGCCTCTCTACTTGCATTCGTTGCACAGAGATACGCTGAGTTTTTGGATGGAGCAGCAGTAGAAGCAGTGGCTCAAGGATCCTTGCAATGTCATGTCTCTGGATACATTGGTTCAGCCAAGCCTGAGCCACTGAACAGATGGAGCCATCCATGCTGCTCAGGCTATCAAGCATTATGAAAAGAGACCTGCAAAAACAACAATTCACAGAAATTTAAACATAGTTATACCTTGCAAACATCCAAATGGTCCAGTGACCGTCAGAGATTTAAAAATGACTTAGAATCCAGCTGCAAGTCATAGCTAATGGCCAGCTCTCACCAAAAAGGATGTTGTAATTAAGGAAGAAACTGTTCCTGTTGGTGGAAGGGTGGAGAACAGAGGGCATAGATTTGACATAATTGGTATAAGAAGCTAAGGTGTCATGAGGAACGATTTCTTTATGCACTGAGAGATTACGATCAGTGGTTAGGACTGCTACCTCACAGCGCCAGGAAGCTGGGATCGATTCCCAGCTTGGGTCACTGTGAGGAGTCTGCACATTCGCTGTGTTTGTGTGGACATCCTCCGGGTGCTTCAGTTTCCTCCCACACTCCAAAGACGTGCTGGTTAGGTGGATTGGCTGTGCTGAATTCTCATGAAATCTTGAACAACTTTCTATTCTAGTAAGCAAATTAATGCTTACTATGTCTCCCCAAGGATAGTGGTCCTTGCTCATCCTTTTAACAATACACAAACATCTCTAAATACTACTTATAGTAGTCAAATGCTAGGTTTTCCTCAACTCCCAAGTAAATTGCAATTGTATTATTACTATCCTTTTGACAATACACCACAATTTCTAACTGGTTTCTGTAGCAACTGCTTGCCTATCTACAACTCAACCATGGCAGGTAATGAACTCTGTACAGCTGAGCAAATTTTCTGAGATCTAGCTTCAACAAAGTTTATCCCCAAGTTATCATTCCTGTTGTACAGCAAAAATTCCAGTGAAAGACTCCTCGTAAAAGAAAACATTCACAACTGGTTTTGGTCCAAGTACTTTCAAAGACAAGTTTTCTGGTGACAGGCAGGTCTGCCATCAGGTGGCGGGTTCCCCTGCAGTGCACTAGCAAACAACACAAATGGCCAATGACTTCAGTGGGACCAGAAGATCTCATTGGTGTCAAGAGCAACTTGCCTCCATCACCAGAAAGCCAATCATAGAGAGCTGGAGAATCCCAGCCTCTGCGTGAACATCAAAATTTAGTAACACATTTAGTTTTGTGAAAGCCTGAGTATAACAAATACCAGCCCTTAAATTACAAACCACAAACATCAATAATTCTAAACTCCATTTCAAAAAATAAATTTGGAACGAGAAATGACTATTTTAAAAAAAATACAAAAAATTATCAAGATTATTCCTTTCAGAGATCGAACAGAACTCATCTGTGCCCGTTGTATTAAATCTCAAGGAATATTCCGAAAAGTCTTTCACTGTTCCACAAATGTATCAAATCAGGCTTCAGAAGATTTATTGCACAACATACCTGTCAAAAGTGCGATTAAAAGAGGAAGACTTGTTGATAAGAAGGTCTCGAGTAATGTGCCAAAGTACTGAAAAATTGACATGTGCCTCCATACGCATTTTCTACAATAAAAGACGAGCACAATTTCAAACATAGGAACAGAAGACTTAGTAACAGGAGTGGGCCAATTAGCCTTTCAGACTGTTCTGCCATTCAATATCGTGGCTGATCTTGTAGCTTCAATTTTAATTCCACTTTGTATCTCCCTCCATCCCCTGTCCACAATAACCCATAACCTTGAGTCTTGTCTATCAAAACAAATTAAACAAATCAGACTTCCCCACTCTCTGAAAATTCCATAGTCTAATGACTCTCAGAAAAAAATTCCTGCATCTACCCTCTCAAGTCCATTCAGGATCTTATACAATTCAAATCAGACATTTAGTTTTGGTTGTATTCTTAATGCTTCAACACTGGACTGGAAAAAGTATTAGTTAAACTAAAAATTTGCATGAGAAAATGAATATTTTCTCTCATTGAAGCCAACAATGTCCACCAGAATTTTAAGCAGGGGAAGGAATGGTCAAAAACACCACCGAACAATTTCCATAATGTCCAGTAATTATTAGAATTCTTTGAAGGAACAATGTGCTATGGACAAAGGGGAGCCTGTAGATGTACAGTACTTTGATTCCAGAAGGCATTGGATAAGGTGCCACATCAAAGGTTATTGCTAAAAATAAAAGCTCAGCGTAGTGCACAACATATCAGCCTGGATAGAAGATTGGCTGGCAGAAAACAGGAAGTAGGCAACAAGCAGAGTCCTGCATATATGAGCTGGGGGGGAGGGGAATACAGTGTGGAAAAATGTGAAATTATTCACTTTGGCAGGAAGAATAAAAAGCATAATATTACTTAAACGGACACTGACTGCAGAATTCTGAGGTGCAGAGGGACTTGGGAATCTAGTGAATGCATCACAAAAAGCTAGTGTACAGATACAGCATGTTGTCAAGGCAGCTAATGGAATTCTCTCTTTTATTACAAGATGAATTGAACATAAAAATAAGGATGTTATGTCTTAGTTATATAGTACATTGGTGTATGACCACATCTCAAATTGTATGCGCAATTTTGGTCTCCTTATTTAACGAAGGATGTAAATGCATTGAAGACAGTTCATAGGTGGTTTATTACATTGATACCTGGAATGACTGGGCTGTCTAATGATAGGTTGGACAGCCTGGGCTTGTTTCCACTGCAATTTAGAAGAGTAAGAGATGACTTGATTGGAATATACAAGGTCCTGAATGGACTTGACAAGTGGAAAGGATGTTTCCTCTTGTGGGTGTGTTCAGAATTAGGGGGTATTGTTTTAAAATTAGGAGTCATTCTTGTAGGACGAAGATGAGATTTTTTTTTCTCTCAAAGGGTTGTGTGACTTTGGAACTCTGCCTCACAAGATGGTGGAAGTGGGTTCATTGAATATTTTTAAGGCAGCAGTAGATTGATTATGTCTAAGCAATGGAATCGAAAGGTTATTGGGGAGTAGATGGGAATACAGAGCTCGAAACACAAACAGACAGCAAATGAACATTGGAGCAGATTTGAAGTGCTGAATGCCCTACTTCTGCCCATTTCCTATGGATTGTGTGCGTGTGGGGGGATGGGGTACGTGTGTATGAGTCTGTGTGGATGGAGTGAGAGTCTTGGGGTGGGGGGGGAGAGGTGAGCTCATGTTCATGGGTGGGGTATGCACATGCAGGAGAGGCATGCACAGGAATGCTTCCACGTGGTGAGGGGTGCATGTAGGGCGATACATGCAGTGAGTCTGTGTGCGTATGTACATCCATGGACTGTGTGTGCACACATGTGCATGCGTGCGCTGCATTTGTGGATGAGAGAGAGACAGACAGACAGAGACAAAGTGAGGGGGTGGGAGTGCATGCTCCACCATTCTACACAATCATGGCTTATCATGGACTCTTTTTTCTTGCTGTTTCTCATATCCCTTGATTCCTTGAGACACCAAAATCTGTTCATCCCAGTTTTATGTTTATTCAATATCAAGCACCCACAACCCTCTGAGATGGAGAACTCCAAAGATTTACAGCTCTTTTAGTGAAGTAATTTCTCTTCATCTCAGTCCTAATGGATTGGTTCTTTATCCTGAGGGCGTGTTCTTGCTTTTCAGTTTCCCGAACCTGTAGAAACAATCACTTAGTATCTACCCTATGAAGCCCTTTCAGAATTTCTCAGATTTCGATGAGATCACTTCTCTTTCTTCTAAACTCCTGCAAAAACAGACCAACTGTTCTTAGATTGTCTTGTGACATTCATTGTATCACCTCCAATGCAAGTGCATATTTTCTTAAAAATAGAGACCAAAACTACATATGATATTCCAAATGTGATCCCACCAAAATCCTGTACAATTCTAGCAAAACTTTATTCATCAAATCCAAGCCCTTCGCAATAAAGGCCATCATTCCATTTGCCTTTCTAATTGCTTGTTATACCTGTATGTAACTTTATGCATTTCTTGTATGAACACACCCAAGTCTCTCTGGACATTGTTAGGGTGCTGGACCAGAACCCCAAGCTATATTAGGATACCAGACTAGTCCCCAATCATTTTTCGATTTTGACATAAATGTGAGGAAAGGATACTTCCTGCCAGGAATGATTCCACTGACAAATTAGGGATCTTTTATTGTAAAACAAACTTTATTTAATAACAGTTTAAATATAACTAACAAATGAAGTAGCTTAACTATTAACAAATGACCAATATGTAAAAATAAAAGAAAGCAAGTTTACTTTCTACTTTGTAACTGCTTTGGTTCCAAACAAACAATGTTCCTCCGAGAGACTTAAATGCCATTTTAAATAGTTAGCAACTGTAAAATATAGTTAAATATACTTGCTATAAATTCTGTTAACAGTATTGAAGCTTTCAGAGAGAAAATTAGTTTTAGAGCAGCTTGTACAAAGAACAAAGAAACCTACAGCACAGGAAGAGGCCCTTCAGCTCTCCAACCCAGTACTGACCATACTGTCTGACTTAACTAAAACCTCCTACCCTTCCAGGGACTACATCCCTCTATTCCTATTCTATTCACATATTTGTCAAGACACCTCTTAAAAGCCACCATTGTATCCACTTCCACTATCTCCCCGGCAGGAAGTTTCAGACACCCACCACTGCGTAAAATATCTGCCTCATACATCTCCTTTAAACATTGCCCTTCGCACCTTAAAGCTGTGCCCCCTAGTAACTGAGAAAAGGCTTCTGACTATCCACTCTGTCCATGCCTCTCATCATCTTGTAGACTTCATTCAGGGTCGCCCCTCAACCTCCATCGTTGCAGTGAGAACAAATCAAGTTTCTCCAACTTCTCCTCATAGTTAATGCCCTCCATACCAGGCAACATCCTGGTAAGTCTTTTCTGTACCCTCTCCAAAGCCTCCACATCCTTCTGGTAGGGTGGCGACCAGAATTGAACACTATATTCCAAGCGCGGCCTAACTAAGGTTCTATAAAGCTTCTACATGACATGCCAATTTTTAAACTCAATGCTCTGGCCGATGAAAGGAAGCATGCTGTATGCCTTCTTGACTACCTTCTCCACCTGCATTGCCATTTTCAGTGACCTGTGCACCTGTACACCCAGATCTCTCTGAATCCTCTTAAGGATTCTGCCATTTACTATATTTCCTATCTGCATTAGACCTTCCAAAATGCATTACCTCATATTCGTCTGGATTAATCTCCATCTGCCATCTCTCTGCCCAAGTCTCCAACCGGTCTATATCCTGCTACATCCTCTGGTCGTCCTCAGCACTACCCGTAAATCCACCAACCTTTGTGTTATTAGCAAACTTACTAATCAAAGCAGTTATATTTTCCTCCAAATCATTTACATATATTACAAACAGCAAAGGTCCCAGCACTGATCCCCGAGGAACGCCACTTGTCACAACGCTACTTGTGGACCTCAGTCTTCAGCAGACTCTCAGCTAGAACTGCAAAAGTTCCTTTCTTTCTGCTATAACCCAGTTTCTCACATGATTCTATTAGCTTTAATTAGAAATCCTAGGAAACTTCTTGTACGCACAAAAGTCCATTAGCTCTAAGTAACAAATTCCTAGCTGAAAATTAGTTCTTAACTTGCTTTCACACTCGAGTTAAATGTTTTCATGACATACTGGCTGCCTGCATAACAAATCCAAAAATTTAAACAATTCTCTTAAACAAGAAGAAAAACAATATAATTGCACTTGTATTATCAAAATGAATAACTTCACATTTCCCTACATTATACTCCATCTCTCCCTTAATAATCCTTCCCTCAAATGTTAACAAAACAAAGGAGATTGTCATCAACTTCAGGAAGTGTAAAGGAGAACGTGCCCCTGTCTACATCAGTGGGGATGAAATAGAACAGATTGAGAACTTCGAGTGTCCAGATCACCAACAACCTGTCCTACACTATAGTTAAGAAAGCCCACCAATGCCTTTATTTTCTCAGAAGACTAAGGATATTTGGCATGTCAGCTATAACTCTCACCAAATTTTACAAATGCACCATAGAAAGTATTCTTTCTGGATCGTATCACAGCTTGGTATGGCTCCTGCACTGCAAGGACCACAAGGAACTACAAAAGGTACTGAATGTGGCCCAATCCACTGACTCTATTTACACTTCCCATTGCCTCGACAAAGCAGCCAGCATTATTAAGGACCCTACGCACCCTGGACATTCTCTCTTCCATCTTCTTCCTTCGGGGAAAAAGACACAAAAGTCTGGGGTCACGTACCAACCGACTCAAGAACAGCTTCTTCCTTGCTGTTGTCGAACTTTTGAATGGACTTACTTTGCATTAAGTTGATTTTTCTCTCTACCCTAGCTATGACTGTTATACTGCATTCTGCACTCTCATTTCCTCCTCTATGAATGGTATGTTTTGTCTGTATAGCGCACAACACAGTACTTTTCATTGAATGTTAATACATGTGACAATAATAAATCAAATCAAAAAATCTACCATCTTGCTGCCCATTCACTTAAGCTGATGTATCTCTTTGCAGCCTCTGTGTCCTCCCCACAACTTACCTTTCCAGTGATTCCAGAACTGATCCTTGTGGCGACTGATACCCTTAATCAAGAAAAGTGTAAAGGCAGTCCCCGCAACTTTAACATCAGAAGTGAGCAAGGTATTCAAAACAATAATAAGGGAAATAAGTATCAAAGGGCACATGGAGAGATTTGAGTTAATTAAGGAGAGCCAACATGAATCTATAAAAGCCAGGTCATGCTTGATTAATCTAATTAAAGTTTAAGAAAGCACTTGACAACATAACATAAAAGTTGGTCACCAAAATTTTGGCTCATGGAATTGGAGGGTCAGTTTCAGCTTCAATAAAAAATTAGCTTTGAGATGAAAACTTGGTGGGAATGTAAATGCTGAGAATTTTAAGAGGCTTCAAGATAGTTTTGACAAGTGAGTGGACAAATACAAGGCAGAAGCGGTATAACATGGATAAATGGGAAATTGCCTACTTCAGAAGGAAAAACAAAAACGTAGGGTATTATTTAAATGATGATAGATTGGGAAATGTTGCTGCAGAAAAGGTGCCCTCATACCAATCACTGAAAGAAAGCATGAAGCTGCTGCAAACAGTTAGGCAAATGGTATGTTGGCTTTCATTGCAAGAGGACCTGAGTACAGGAGCATGGATGTCTTATTACAGCCTACAGGGCCTTGGGAGACCACGCCTGAGTACTGTCTGCAATTTTGGTCTCCTTATCCAAGAAAGGATATATCTGCCAGAGAGGGAGTACAGCAATAGTTCAGCAGGCTGATTCCTGGAATGGTACGATTGTCATATGAGGAGACATTGGGTCAACTGAGCCTGAATTCACTATAGTTTAGAAAAATGAGAGATCCCACTGAAATTCTGAGAGGGCTGGACAGATTGGATGCAGGGATGTTGTCTCATCTGACAGCGGAGGACCAAGAAAAGTTTCAGGATACTAGAAAATGGTTTCAGGATACAGGGTAAGCCACTTAGAACTGAGATGAGGAGAAATGTCTTCACACAGAGGCTGCTGAAACTGTGGAATTCTGTACCACAGAAGGCTGTTGAGACCAAGTCACTAAATGTATTTAACGATAGATTTCTAGACTCTAAAGACATCAAGGGGTATTAGGAGAGTGTGGGAATGTAGAATTGAGATAGAGGATCAGCCATGATCATATTCAATGGTGGAGCAGGCTTGAAGGGTAGAAAGGATCTTTTTTATGAAATCAATGAGTGGTAATTAATGTTTTTTTTTCCCCAGAGTGGATGATTGCAGGCAGTGGTGCTCCTTAAGAGTGAGGTGCAAGAATGATAGGTGCAAGAACTGCTGCTGCTTTGATAAAAATGAGTTGGATATTGGAATATAGAGTAATACATCAAAAATTGCCAATGATAAGAACATAAGAACATAAGAAATAGGAGCAGGAGTAGGCCATCTGGCCCTTCGAGCCTGCCCCGCCATTCAATAAGATCATGGCTGATCTGTCGTGGCTCAGTTCCACTTTCCCGCCCTCTCCCCATAACCCTTAATCCCCTCTCTTATCAAAAACCCATCAACCCGCTTCTTAAAAATATTTAGCGAGGCAGCCTCCACCACTTCAACGGGCAGAGAATTCCAGAGATTCACCACCCTTTGAGTGAAGAAGTTCCTCCTCAACTCCGTTCTGAACCGCCCCCCCTTTATCTTGAGGCTGTGCCCCCTAGTCCTACTGTCTTTTTTGAGCGGGAAGAGTCTTTCCACCTCTATCCTATCCATCCCATTCATCATCTTATACGTCTCAATGAGATCTCCCCTCATTCTTCTAAACTCTAACGAGTACAAGCCTAGATACAGTAGCAAACCATAAATTGGCTAGCAGAATGGGCAGACAAACAGCAGATGGAATTTAATATAAAGTATATGGCATTTTGACTGAAATAATAGGGAGAAGCAATACAGGCTTAATCACATAATTCTAAAGACTGTTCAGAGACAAGGGGTCCTGGGGTTGCATGGGCATAAATTTTTGCAGGTGTCAGGACACATCAAGAGCAGTTAGCAAAATTCATGGGATTGCGTGTCTCATAAATAAGAGGAATGAACACAAAAGAAAGGTGGTTAAGTTGAGCCTGGAAAAAGCTATGGTTAGACAACAAATAAAATATTATTTTTAGTTCTGTCAGGGTTCATGACAGAGTTTGGAGGAGATTCACCAAAACAGTTCAGTAATGGGGGATTTTAGCTACCAAGTTAGGCTGGAGGAACTGGAGTTGCTCCCCATGGAGCACAGGAGACAGAGTTTTGATGAGATGCAAAACTTATAAGAGGTTTAGATAATATTGACTTGTTCACATTAACGGATGATACTGGGACTAGGGACAGAGATGCAAGGCTTTTGGCAAGAGAGGCAGGGAGGATGTGAGAAAGAACTTCTCTACACAGTGAATGTTAATCACCTCGAATTCACTGCCCACAAGGAATGGGTCAGCATGGTTGCACACTGGATGACACAAAGATAAGTGGAAAAGCAAATTGTGCGGAGGGTGTGGAAAGTCTGCAGAGGGATCTAGATAGGCTGAGCGAGTGGGCGAGGACCTGGCAGATGGAGTATAATGTTAGCAAGTGAGGTTATCCACTTTGGCAGGAATAATAGTAGGTAGGATTACTATTTAAAGGGCGAAAAGCTGCAGCATGCTACAGTGCAGAAGGACCTGGGGGTCCTTGTGCATGAGTCGCAAAAACCCAGCCTACAGGTGCAGCAGGTGATCAGGAAGGCAAATGGGATGCTGGCCTTCATAGCAAGGGGGACTGAATATAAAAGCAGGGAGGTCTTGCTGCAACTGTACAGGGCACTGGTGAGGCCGCAGCTGGAGTACTGTGTGCAGTTTTGGTCGCCGCACTTGCACGAGGATATTTTGGCCTTGGAGGGAGTGCAGAGGAGGTTCACTAGGCTGATACTGGAGTTGAGGGGGTTGAACTATGAAGAGAGGCTGAATAGACTGGGCTTATACTCGTTGGAGTTTAGAAGGATGAGGGGGGATCTTATAGAGACGTAGATGATGATGAAGGGGAT
The DNA here is from genome assembly GCF_965287045.1 of Carcharhinus amblyrhynchos. NCBI lineage: Eukaryota > Metazoa > Chordata > Chondrichthyes > Carcharhiniformes > Carcharhinidae > Carcharhinus > Carcharhinus amblyrhynchos. The sequence goes on along the minus strand of NC_137335.1, from coordinate 29,768,992 downwards.
GGATAGGGTAGAGGTAGAGAGAGTCTTCCCGCTCAGAAATGATAGCAGGACTAGAGGGCACAGCCTCAAGATGGGGGGGGGGGGGGGTGCAGTTTAGAACAGAGTTAAGGAGGAACTTCTTCACTCAAAGGGTGGTGAATCTCTGGAATTCTCTGCCCGTTGAAGTGGTGGAGGCTACCTCGCTAAATATATTAAAGACAGGGGTAGATAGGTTTTTGGTAGGCAAGGGGATAAAGGGTTATGGGGAGAAAGCGGGAAAGTGGAACTGAGGCACTTCAGATCAGCCATGATCTTACTGAATGGCGGGGCAGGCTTGAGGGGCTAGATGGCCTACTCCTGCTCCTATTTCTTATGTTCTTATGTTATGTACTGCTGCCACTCAGTATTAGGGATCTGGATTCAATTCCTGTCTCAGGTGACTGTCTGTGTGGAACCTGCACATTCTCCCTGTCTGCGTGGGTTTCCTCTGGGTGCTCCAGTTTCCTCCCACGCTGCAAAGATGTGCAGGTTAGGTGGATTGGCCATGATAAATTGACTCTTGATAAATTGGATTAGCAGGGTAAATAAGAGGGGTTATGGGGATCCCGAGTGGGATTGTGATCGGTGCAGATTTGATGGGCGAAATGGCCTCCTTCTGTACTGTAGAGACTCTATTCTGTGAAAGTGTAGACAATCAATACTTACAAAAGGAAACTGGATGAAGCAAATAAACTTACAGGGCTGGGGATTAGATCAGGGAAATGGACTGACTGGGCTGCTCCATGAGGAATAGGACAGACTGAATGGCCTCTTTCTGTGGTGTAAAACACTATGATTTAAGCATTTCTTGAAATTTCACAATTTTTTATTCAGAAAACTGACCTATTACTCTTAGGAAGGGACCAACTTCCAAAGATAGGCATCTGAAGATTCAGCAAGCAATGTGCATTTTTATTGTAAAACCATCTTTTTCCCCACTCTTTCACAGGACATGGACTTCATTGACCAGTCCAGCTTTCCCTCAAAAAAAGTGGTGGTGAGCCTCCTTTTTGAGTCACTGCAGCACATGCATTGCAGGTACACCCACAGTGCTGTTAGAAAGCAAGTTCCAGGATTTTGACCCAGCAACAGTGAAGGAACAGCAATATAGTTCCAAGTCAGGATAGTGTGTGGCTTGAAAGGAAACTTACAGGTCTTGATGTTCCTGTGTCTTTGTCCTTCTAGTGATAGAGGTTGCACTATTGGGAAGGTGCTGCTGAAGGAGCCTTGGGGAGTTACTGTAAAGCATCTTGTAAGTTGGTACACACTGCCACCACTATGCGCTGTGGTGGAGAAATTTTAAGTAGTGGATGGGATGCCAATCAAGCTGGCCGCTCTGTCCTGGATAACACCAAGCTTCAAAAATATTGCTGGGCAGCTCCCACCCAGGGAAGTGGTGAGTATTGCATTGCACTCTTGACATCTGGACTAGCTTTGCTGAATCAGAGGTGGGTTACTCACCACCAAGTTCCCAGCCTCTGACCTGCACTTGTAGCCACAACATATACATGGTGGTCCAGTTCAGTTTCTGATCAATGACTCCCGGCGTTCCCCCCCCCCATGTTGATAGCAACGGATTCAGCGATGATAATGCCACTAAAATGTCAAGACGAGATTGTTAAAATTCTTTGTTGAAGGTGGTCATTGCTTGGCACTTGTATGGCATAAATGTTACTTGCCACATCAGCACATAACTGAATCTGGTCTAGGTCTTACTTCATATGGACATGGAATACTTCAGAACATAAGAACGTAAGAAATAGGAGCAGAAGTAGGCCATCTAGCCCTTCGAGCCTGCCCCACCATTCAACAAGATCATGGCTGATCTGAAGTGGATCAGTTCCACTTTCCCGCTTTCTCCCCATAACCCTTAATTCCCTCATCTATCAGAAATCTATCTACCCATGACTTAAATATATTCAACGAGGTAACCTCCACCACTTTAATGGGCAGAGAATTCCAAAGATTCACAACCCTTTAAGTGAAGAAGTTCCTCCTCAGCTCTGTTCTAACCTGCCACCCCCACCCTTATTTTGAGGCTGTGCCCTCTAGTTTTGTTTTCCTTTCTAAGAATTCAGAATTGGAGGAGTCATGAATGATCAGCAAACATCCCCACATCTGACATCATGATGACGTAGTTAAAGATAGTAGCCCTAGAATGATGTTCTGAGACTGAGTTGATTGACCTCAAACAACCACAACCATAGAATCATAAAATCCCTTCAGAGGAGGAGGCCATTTGGCCCAACAAACCTGCATTGACGTAACCCCACCCACACCCTATCCCCATAACACTATGTATTTATTCTGGCCATCCCCCTGACACTAAAGGGGAATTTAGAACAGCCAATCAACTTAACCTGCACATGTTTGAACGGTGGGAGGAAACCAGAGAAAACGCAGACATGGGGAGAATATGCAGACTCCACACAGACAGTCACCCAAGGCCGGAATTAAACACAGGTTCCTGGCGCTGAGAGGCAGCAGTGCTAACCACTGTCACCATGCTGCCCACATTTGTAGAGCAATTTCCCTTGATTCTCATTGTTTTCAGTTTTGCAAGGGCTGCTTGATGCCACATTTGGTCAAAAGTTGCGTTGATGTTAAGACAGAATTTTCACCTCTGCTCTTGAGCCCAGCTCATTTGTCCATGTTTGGACAAAGGCTGTGATGAGATCAGGAATCAAGTGGATGACCCCTTCCATTACTTAGCTGACACTAAGTCCAGGCTGATGCAGTGGAACTTGGCCAGTTTGGATTTCTCCTGCTTTTTGTGGACAGAACCTGCCTGAGCAATTTTTCACATTGTCAGGTAAAAGCCAGTGTTATAGCTTTACTGGAATAGCTTGGTTAGGGGCAAGGACTTGACACAAATTGTTGGCACGGTCCACAACTTTTGCAGCATTCAGTGCCATCAGCCATTTTTTGATGTCACATGGAGTGAATCAAATCGGCTGAAAACTGGCATACGTAATGCTGAGATCCCAAGGAGACCACCAAGATGGATCATCCTTTCTGGCTGAAGATTGCTGAAAATGCTTCAGGCTTGTTATTTGCACAGATGTGCTGGGCTCCCCCATCATGGAGGATGAAGATATTTGTGGAGCCTCATCCCCTGATTCATTGTTCAATTGTCCACCAACATTCACAACTGGATGTGACAGGACCGCAAAGTTTAGTTCTGATTTGTTAGTTGAGATTGCTTAGCTCCGTGTATTGCATGCTGTTTTGCTTGCAAGTAGCCCTGTATTCTGGTTGCTGTCTCATTTTTAGGTATGCCTTGTTCTACTCCTGGCATGCCCTTCTGCACACTGCGTTAAACTAGGGTTGATCCCCCAATTTAATGGTAATGGTAGTGGAATATGCCAGGTCACGAGGTTATAGATTGTGGCTGAATACAAATTTGATTACCAATGATGATAGCCAAAAGCAACTCAGAAATTCCCAATTTAGAGTTGCTAGATTTGTTCAAAATCTATACCATTTAGCATGGTTGTAGTGCCATACAACACGATGGAGGATATTTTCAACGTGACAGGACTTCGTCTCTACAAGAACTGTGCAGAAGTTAGTCCTATCATTACTTTCATGGACAGATGCACATGAGAAAGGAAGATTACTGAACATGAGGTCAAGTGGGTTGTTCCCTCTTGTTGTTTCTCTCATCACCCGCCGCAGACCTAGTCTACCAGCTATGCTCTTCAGGACTCAAACAGCGTTGCTGCTGAATCACTCTCAGTGATGCACATTTAAGTTCCCAATCCAGTGTACTACATTCTGTGCCTTTTGCACCCTCCATGTTTCTTCCAATTAATGCTCAATAGGGAGGAGTGCTGATACAGGGATGGGGGGTGAAATAGGTTGTAATCAGTAAGGCGTTTCCTCGCCCACATCTGACCTGATGCCATGAGATTTCAGAGATTCCAGACTCAATGTTGAGGATTCTCGTATGTGGTGGTATGTGGGACGTTGTCTCTGTGGATGAGTAAGACTATGTCAGGCTGCTGCGTGACTCGTCTGGGCGACAGCTCTCTCAACTTTGGTACAATTCCCAGATGTTATTAAGGAGGACTTTGCAGGGTCGGCAAGGCTGGATGTGCTATTCCCGGTCCCTAGGTTGATTCATTCCTTTTTGGTAGTTTAATACAATTCAGTGGCTTGACAGGCCATTTCAGAGGACTTTAAGAGTCTGTTGGTCTGGACTCACATGTAGACCAAGCCAGGTAAAGATAGAAGACACTTGATGATGGTTTCATGGTCACCATGAGGTTAACTGAGACCAGCTTTTTTTAAAAAAAATTCCAGATTTATTAATTGAATTTAATTTCCACCAACTATTGTGGTGGGATTGTCCCAGGGCATTTTTCTGGGCCTCTGGGTTACTAGCCCATTGACTTTACCACTACATCATTACCTCCCTCTATTAAAATATATTATAAATAATCAAGGTACAGGTCTAGAAATTACTCTTCCCAGATCCACATTCAGCTAAACCATGCCTTTTTTACTGTAGTTGTTTTGTGGTACCAGTTGCCTCAAGACAAACTAATGTTTGAGCAGAGGTCTCAAGCAAGCATTAGCTCTTTATTTTAAAATGCAAAGAATAAATCTTCTCCTTTAGATATGGGTAAAGAGTGTATTTTTATCTTGACCAATATAATAAGTACTGCTGTTCCTATTGGAACCGTGCGCACACATCCCACCCACCATTTTGAAGACTTTAATATTGTATCTGATTAAAAAAAGTCCAATTTCTAGTTCACAATACTGTTTTGGCCATGGATTTTCAAAAGCAGCAAATTCTGTAGTGGTGAGCTCCGTATAGGGCATATGATTATCTCATGCATGTCTGACAACAATAAAAATTCCCAATTCGCTACACATATGCTCATACCTTATCTTTGTGCAAGAGTTGCTGACTAATGACATCTTCGCAGATGGTAGAAGATGGGACGAGATTATGCAGTTGGTAAAATAGTTCCACACTTCTCTGATAATGCTGTGGAGTTTTATCTCCAAGCTGGTTCCAAAGTATCACTGCCACTTGCTTTAATAGAAGGAAACAAAAAATTGATAATTATATTCTAATTATTAATTTTGTGCACAAAATTAACACTCTCTTTTGACTGGATGTTCACAGCGTAAGCATGGTTGGTGCAGTACACTATTTTTGAAATTAACTTCACAGTAGGATCATATGTACAGAAATTTCTGGAGATGAGATTATTTATTCCATTTCATTGCTGCTAGCCCTGCCCCAGTGGCACTATTCAATTTTTAAAATATATTCTTTCATGGAATGTAGGCATTGCAGGCAACGATAACTTTTGCTGTCCATTTCTAATTGGCCTCAAAAAGGTACTGAGCTGATCTATTCTTTGAATTTATTAATTAAAATCCCACCAGCTGCTATGGCAGGATTGAACTATGCCCTCAGAGCACAGTCCTACCTCTGAATTACTAGTCATTACCACTACACCTCTCTGTCTCCACCTCGCCATAAATCAATTTGCTTGCACATAACCAATACTGTGACTATATACATAAATTCCTTGCTAGAATCTGCATCAATGTCAATAGCTATTAATGATAATGCATCCTTAGACTCAAATTTCTTTTAATTTCAGTTATAAATTTGTATTTTTCATAGATGCTGTGTTGGATCCAGCCATCTTAGCCACATCTAAAAGTTATCAGAACAGGATTATCTATACACGAGCCAATTTTTGCTGTCCTATGCCTTGTAGTTACAACTCCCAGGAATGCACAATAGCATTCCTTTGTAATTTAGACAAGATATTCATGTCGTTCACACCAATGCTTCCTTGATAGCAAGCTCCACAAACTCATGAAATAATGCCAAATATGAATTGTTAAGCTGTTTTTCACATTAAGGTGAACATAACAAAAGCAGTTATGACCAGACTATTTCAATTCAAAAGTTCAACTGGATAAGCTCTCCAAATCAATGGGCTAGCTTACTGGACAATTTGCAACTGTTCAATGCTGCACTCCAGTGGGGGATAAAAATTCTAAGTGTCAGATTCATGTAAAATCTGGAGTAAAGCACACTAGGTTTTTTCAGTGGGAGCTTCACTTTAGTGCACGATGTAAATCACACTGAAAGTCAGTGGGCAGGGCCTATTTCCGCAAGTGAGGCCAGCAGCATAGTGTTGAGCGGGCCATTGTGCACGTACCAATCTGTCAGTGCCGAGATTCGTGAATGCGCAGTAGGCCACACTGTCGGCCCCCCCATCGTTGGCCAGCCCAACACTTGCATCGTTCCCCCCCACTGCCCCCACCCCTGGCCCACCTGGAGGTGCCCACCTCCCCTAAAACTGTTCCTGGTAGCCCCAACCACCCTCCCCACAGCCCCAACCCGGCCAGCAGGCTGAATCCCCTCCCACCATCTGATATCCAGCCCCGACCGCTGATCTCCCTCCCTCTGACACTCAGCCTGAGTGCAAAATGGCAGCGGTACCCACCCCCACCCACACCAATCGGTCTCCCAGAGACCCTACCTCTTTGGCACTACCTGGTGAGCAGTGCCAAGGTGCTCCCTGAGCATTGGCACTTTGCCCCTTGGATAATGCCAGGGGCCAAGGCTGATACCCCCAGGCTGGCAATGCCTAGGGGGCACCCCTCATCCGCTGGTGCCCGACCCAGCTCCATGGCGATTTCTGGCATGGAGCTGACAGTGTCAGAAATCCAGCTGCTGGAGACTCACGGAAGCAATGGCTCCCAGCGGGGAATACGCAAATCGGCCTCTGCTCGAGTCTCCCAGCCCACTGTGCTACACAATCCGTGCAGCAGGATGTGAGAATCCCCCCCAAGTTTCTTGCAGACATTTATTGCCCCACTACTTTACAGAAAGCATCTGTATTACTGTGTTCTGTGTCTCACTGTTCACAGCCAGAAAGAGATGCAAGGCAGTAATTTCCTAACATTTATAGGTTCAAGGCATTAACCAATTATCCAGACTCTAACAAGATTTTCAAATTAGGAAAAAACGGTAGCTGCTCATTTGTGAATCCATTTTACAATCTGTAGAATATATTTATCCACATATGCAAAAGTAATAGTGTATTGTTAAGTAATAAACACAGAAAATGATGGAAATATTCAGCAGCCAACCTAATGCATCATTGTGGAGCGAGAAACTGAGTCACTGTTTCAGGTTGTGACCTTTTACCAAAACTAGTTCTCACCTTGTATTTACTGTACTCACCTTGAAAAATTCGGTATTTTGAGTCATATACTTGAGGTTTCCTTGTGTAAGTGGTGGCATGATGACGACAGCCACTGTTCCCTGGCTTGGACTCCTGGGCTGTGCTGGCTCAAGATGGTTCAGGTTTTCTCCACTAACAGCAGCAACTGACTGAGTTAAACCAACTAAGTCTAGCACCAGTGAAATGGCAATACTCTGAATGCTGAAATCACTGGCAAAACAGCAGGCAGTCATGAGAGTCTGGAGCCAGATTGGGGGCTTTACCTGATCAAAATCTAAAGAAATCAAAATTAAAATTTTAAGATTACCAAATGAATGATGTAAAAACTGAAAGATGACACAACAAGTTGTCAGGTACATTATCTTAACTGTTCATGTGATGCTAATACAACGAGGAACAAGTAATCTTGTTCACCTACAATTGGCCAGGTAATATTAGAGTTTCTCCCTTCTGCAGAGAAATAATATGCAATGTACAAGTAATATACTTAAAGTGTGCTACTTACGCAAAATCAGCATAAAGATATTAACATTCCTCTGAAACATCATCTTAGCTCCAAACCCCTGAATGACCTTATTTAACATAAATCTATGCTTTGGCTTCTAGACTCAAAATGTTGAAGCTTCATCAAATGTATTTCTCACAATTCGCCATGAGGCAAGTGCATTGATAAATGGATATATGGTTACATGACTCCAGCACTACCATGAATGTGGCACCATAGATTCACATAACAATTAGTTCTTAGATCTTTAAGAGTAAGATTACAACACAACAAAACTCTGTCTTGAAAGCTTCGCTTGGCCCAGCACCACAGCCATTTGGTGCTTCCTGATTCTTTTAATACCTTTTAAGTATCTTTTAAGCCAAAGTGGTGAATGCGGGCTCACTTCTAAGAAAAACTTGGACAGGTACATGCATGAGAGGGGTATGGAGGGATATGGTCCAGGGGACTAGGCAGAAAAATGGTCCAGCACAGCCAAGATGGGCCAAAAGGCTGTTTCTGTGCTGTGGTGATCTACGGTTCAATGATTTTAGATTTACAATGAAAATGCATTTTATGACAAGATAAAGTGACTTCTTATATTCATGATGATTACTAGCAGAATTTATACATTAGAACAAAAAACAAAGAAAATTACAGCACAGGGGCAGGCCCTTCGGCCCTCCAAACCTGCACCGACTATGCTGCCCGACTTAACTAACACCCCCATCCTTCTCCCGAAAGTCCACGTGTACCAAATGTTTGGAGTTGCAACATTTGAGGGCCCAGGTTAGGCAATTAGAGCTGCGTCTGGAAGATTTATTTTCAGTCAGGGAGAACAAGGCAATAACGAATAGGAACCATGGTCACGTGGAGATCCCAGAGCCTTGTGGGGAGATGGGTGGGTTACTGTTAGGAAGGGGAAAAAGAGGAGTCATGGTACTAAGACTACCCCAGAGGTAGTCTCCCAAAATATCAGGGGTAAGGTGACAGCTGGAGTAGAAAGGGCAAGAGAGGAAGACCAGAATGCCTCAGAGGGGAAGGAAGGGGGCTGGATGTGAGATAGTGGTGGGGGAATGGGAGGGTTAAAGGAATTGATAGGCGGTTCTGTGGGCAAAAGCGGGATGGTAGTCTGCCTCCCTGGAGCAGGGGTACAGGATGTGTCGGAGAGGGTAGAGGGAATTTTGAAGGGCCAAGGGACCCAGGCTGATGTAATTATACACACAGGAGAGAAGGACGTGGGAAGGAAGAGCAGGGGGGGAATATACGTAGGCAGTTCAGGGAGTTGGGGGCCAGGCTGAGATGCAGGGCCTCCAGGGTGGCATTCTCTGGGCTGCTGCCAATGCCCAGTAATAGCGGAGCTAAGAATAACGAGATGCTACAGCTGAATGTGTGGCTGAAGGGTTGGTACAGGACAGAGGGTTTTACTTTTGTAGAACATTGGGAAGTCTTTGTGAGGGAAGGGCACCTGTACAAGTGGGATGGGGAACATTTAAATGGGAAGGGCACAAATATTTTAGCTGGGAGGTTAGCTGGAGTGTTTCAGCAGGGTTTAAACTAATATGGAGGCGGGGTGGGGAGGAGACAGATAGCTCAACAGGCACTGGGATTAGGAGCAAGTTGGGTGACAGGGCAAGTCTAGATGAGACAAAAATCTCCCAGGAGGAGGATGATCCGAGTGGGCCTGTGGGTCTTCAGTGCATCTGTTTTAATGCGAGGAGTGTGGCGGGTAAAGCGGATGAACTTAAGGCCTTAATGCTTGCAAGGAATTTAGATGTGGTGGCAGTGACGGAGACGTGGTTAAAGGAAGGACAGGACTGGCAACTAAATATTCCTGGGTATAAGTGTTTTAGGTATGACAGGGGAGGGTCGAAAACAGGGAGGGGGAGTGGCGCTGTTAGTTAGGGAGCAGATCACAGCGGTGCAGAGGGAGGATAATGTAGAGGGGTTAGGAATTGAGTCTCTGTGGGTGGAGTTGAGGAATAGGAAGGGAGCGATTACTATGCTAGGGGTGTACTACAGACCGCCCGACAGCCTGCAGGCAGTGGAAGAGGGTATACGTGAGACATTTTGGATAAGTGTAGGAAGAACAGGGTTGTTGCAGTGGGAGATTTTAATCTCCCTGGGGTGGATTGGAAGGTGCCTAGAGCTGGGGTTTCCGACGGGGAGGAATTCGTAAGATGTGTGCTGGAAGGGTCCTTGGACCAGTATGTAGATAGCCCGACTAGAGAGGGGGCTATACTGGATTTAGTTTTGGGCAATGAGCCAGGTCAGGTGGTTGAGGTTGCAGTAGGTGAACATGTGGCTAATAGTGACCACAAGTCTGTCTAATTTAGGATACTAATGAAAAGGGATGAGTGCTGCCCTAAGGGGAGGGTGCTAAATTGGGGGAAGGCTAGATACAGCCAGATTAGGCAGGAGCTTAGGGATACAGACTGGGGTAGGCTGTTGGAGGGCAAGTCCACGTTAGGCATGTGGGAATCTTTCAAGGGAAAACTGAAATGGTTGCAGGAAAGACACGTACCGGTTAAGAGGAAGGATGGGAAAGGTAGGATTAGAGAGCCGTGGATTACTAGAGATATTGAGAACTTGGTCAGGAAGAAACGAGAGGCGTATGTTAGGTCTAAGCAACTGGGAACAGAGGGAGCGGTGGAGGAGTACAGAGACAGTAGGAGGGATCTCAAAAGGGAAGTTAGGAGGGCAAAAAGGGGGCATGAAATGGCTTTGGCAGGTAGGATTAAGGAAAATCCAAAGGCATTTTACTCCTATGTTAGGAACAAAAGGGTGGCTAGGGGAAAAAAAAAAATCGGTCCTCTCAGGGACAGAGGAGGGGAATTGTGCTTAGAGTCCGAGGGAACGGGGGACATCCTGAATGAATACTTTTCATCGGTATTCACGAAGGAGAGGGGCTTGATGTCTGGTACAGTCTTCGAGGGAGCTGTAGACCAGTTGAAGGAATGATCCATTACGAGGGAGGAAGTGTTTGGGCTTTTAGATAGCATTAAAACTGATAAATCTCTGGGGCCCGATGGCATTTATCCTAGGCTGCTTAAGGAGGCGAGAGATGAAATTGCTGGGCCTCTGACGCAAATTTTTGTCTCTTCTTTGGACACAGGTGAGGTCCCAGAGGACTGGAGGATAGCGAACGTGGTACTGTTGTTTAAAAAGGGTAGGAGGGATAACCCTGGTAACTATAGGCCGGTGAGTATGACGTCAGTGGTAGGCAAGTTGATGGAGAGGATTCTTAGGGATAGGATGAATGAGTACTTAGAGCGTTGCGATCTGATTAGGGATATGCAGCATGGCTTTGTAAAGGGGAAGTCTTGCCTTACGAATCTGGTAGAATTTTTTGAGGAGGTGACAAAAACAGTCGACGAAGGATGAGCCGTTGATGGGTTTTTGATAGGAGAGGGGATTAAGGGTTATGGGGAGAGGGCGGGAAAGTGGAACTGAGCAGCGACAGATCAGCCATGATCTTATTGAATGGCGGGGCAGGCTCGAAGGGCTGGATGGCCTACTCCTGCTCCTATTTCTTATGTTCTTATGTTCTTATGTCGTCTATATGGATTTCAGTAAGGCGTTTGACAAAGTCCCTCATGGTAGGTTGGTTGAAAAGATTAAGGCTCATGGGATACAAGGCCAGGTATCTAGATGGGTTGAGAACTGGCTTGCTAAGAGGAGACAGAGTAGTAGTGGAAGGGTCCTTTTCTAGCTGGAGGTCTGTCACTAGTGGTGTGCCGCAGGGCTCAGTAGTGGGACCTCTTCTTTTTGTAGTATATATAAATGACTTGGAAGAGGGAGTAAGTGGTGTGATCAGCAAATTTGCAGATGACACTAAGATGGCTGGATTGGCGGGCAGTGAGGAGCAGTGTCTGGCAATACAACAGGATATACACAGGCTGGTATATTGGGCAGATATATGGCAAATGGAGTTTAATCCGGATAAATGTGAGGTGATGCATTTTGGCCAGAATAATGTAGGGGGGAGTTATATGATAAAGGGTAAGCCTATAAAGAGTACAGAAACACAGCAGGACCTGGGGGTGCAAGTGCACAAGTCTTTGAAGGTGGCAGTACAGGTGGAGAAGGTTGTGAAGAAAGCCTGTGGTATAGCCTTTATAGAAAGGGGTATAGAGTGTAAGAGCTGGAGTCTAATGTTGCAGTTGTATAGAACGTTGGTTAGGCCGCATTTGGAGTACTGTGTCCAGTTCTGGTCGCCTTACTACCGGAAGGATGTGGAGACCCTGGAGAGAGTGCAGAGGTGGTTTACCAGGATGTTGCCTGGTATGGAAGGACTGGGTTATAAGGAAAGATTGAGCAAATTGGGGCTGTTTTCCCTTGAAAGACGGTGACTGAGGGGGGATCTAATAGAGGTATAGAAGATTATGAAGGGTATAGATAGACTAAACAGAGGTAAGCTATTTCCTATGTTAGAAACGCACAGTATGAGGGGCCACGGGCTTAGGGTGAGGGGGGAGAGGTATAACAGAGGGAGGTTTATAAATTAGAGGGAGGTACAGCTACAATTAGAGGGAGGTTTTTCACAGAGGGTAGTGGGGGTATGGAATGCTCTGCCAAGCAAGGTGGTGGAGGCAGGCACGCTGGAGTTGTTTAAGAGTTACTTAGACAGGCACATGAGTGGGTCGGAGATGGGAGGATATAGGAGATTGTTTTAAATAAGGTTCATTAGCATTGGGACGTCCCTGGTAATGTATAAGGATGTGGAATGATACTAATGTTTTTTTCTTTTAATTCACAGGTTTTAAGTTAGTCCGCCTTGTTGTCCAACGAGGGGCATACACGCGATGGGTCGTACAATGGCTGCTCTTGGATGTTCGAGAGTAGCCTAGTGCTTCATGTCGTTAGTGTACGCTTAAACTGGACCAGATGCTGGGCAACAACTTCTTCACTCAAAGGGTGGTGAATCTCTGGAATTCTCTGCCCGTTGAAGTGGTGGAGGCTACCTCGCTAAATATTTTTAAGACGCGGGTTGATGGGTTTTTGATAAGAGAGGGGATTAAGGGTTATGGGGAGAGGGCGGGAAGGTGGAACTGAGCCACGACAGATCAGCCATGATCTTATTGAATGGCGGGGCAGGCTCGAAGGGCTAGATGGCCTACTCCTGCTCCTATTTCTTATGTTCTTATGTTCTTAACTCTGCCATTGCAGACTACTTCATCAAGCCTTTCAATGCTGTATGTCATGCCAGATGGGAGGAAACAATGCAAGGCTCAATTTCATTCATTCCAGTCAGAAGTGTTGGAACCTGATCTGCTGCCTTGGAGCAGCCCAACATGAAATGTAGTAAAGCAGTGGGATATGACATCATTGCACCAGAAGTCATGAAACAATCTGGCCCTTGTGCTTGCGCCTGGCTGGTTCAGTTCTACACAAAAATCATTATCTCAAATTCACTCCTAACGTTGTGCCATACCAAAACCCAGAAAAAATCTCACACTAGCGACTAACTATCAACCAATTTCACTACTTTCAAGATCTTTGTACAAATTATTCTGCAATGTATATCTCTGGAGGTGGAGACTATCTTGAATGTCAACCAAGCTGGTTTCCACAAGGGGCACAGCACATGATCTAGTTCTGGCACTCAGCTATATCTATATCAAAAACGGCTTCCAAAAGAACAAAGATATGTGTGGTGTTGCTTGACTTCACAAGTGTGGCACGCTGGTCTACGCTTAGAGCTGGGTGAGCTCAGTTGTTGAAACGTTCCTGTGCTACAAATGATTTGGAATCCATCTCAGACTAGGGAAAAATGCTTGGAGAAGACTGGCCAACAGACTATAATAGGGTTAAGTGCTATCCCCAATGCTGTTCAATACATAGCAAATTAACTGCTTAACAACTACACCTCGTAATTTCATCCACGCTTGACATCTCTTGTGCCACACAAGCCCCATCCTTCTGCGCCTTGGCTCAGACCCTTTAAAATGTGACAAAGTTGACGGACTACTGTAGCACTTGGTGGCTTGCATTGAATTTCTCTAAAACATATTCATAATGTCATTGCAACTCTACATGGGTGGTCAGAAACTAAAGCATGATCGCAACCCAAAGTCACACGCCAATGGAAGGCTTATATTAGAATGTGGTGTCATCCTCCAATGCTTCTCACAGATTTCACACTTTGCATTAATCTCTTCTATGAATCTCATTTACTATTCACCAACCATGCCCAAATTTTTTAGCAGGAATATTAATCTTTGACAAGAATGGTGAGCAAATAGTCTATACCTTTAAGGCAATTTTTTCTTCTCTGATTATCACCTGATGTCACTTTTATTTCCCTAATATGCTAATCAGAAATATCAGGCACTGTTAGAGGAATGCATGATCGAATAAACTGCAGATCCACTGACTTTCCAGAAACAATTATCTTACCATGTTCCACGCCCAGTTCCGTTTGTGCCTTTTTTTTATAAAAGACTTACTCGTCAGCAAGGTTAACTCACTGCAGATTACAGCAGTACTGATATAAAGTGGTTTGCTCCAGCTATTTTGTATGGAATCACTACTCTTTTTTAATATATCCAAACCATAGCTTTACTTGTGTAGATATGGTGGTAGTTTATGCATTGCAGGAAGAAGCCACTGTGGGACATTGGGGCTTCAGGGTGGTCCCTTCGCCAAATCCATTCCTGAATTGGTAGTACACAACCTTCAGGCACCTCATGCAGACTATACCAGTTGTTTCTCTCCTTGTGGTCTTAGTACTTCAGTTACACTTCCTCCCTTAGCAAGATAGGCACATTTATTGCAGGTTGTTTTCTGTAGATGAAATGCTTTAGCCCCACATCGCTGAGAAAGGGTGGGGGTCTTGTTCTGCCTTTTACCAAATGAAGATGTTCCCTTTGTCATTAACACCTTTAATTTGTTGTCAACACCAAACCTAAAACTAGCAGACTTCCACACCCTTCAATATTGCTTTGATCCTCACTACTAAGTGAATGAAGGTAACATTTTAACCAAGCTGTTCCACATCCAATTAAAGCAAGATAACATGGATATATAAAATAAAAAGTCAATATGAGCTAAGGCTTTAATTCTGTCTCTCTCTCTCCGCAGATGCTGCCGGACCTGAGTTTATCCTGCATTTTCTGTTTTTATTTTGTTCCACATATTGTCAATATACAAGCAATTACACAGTTCAATGAGTCTGCATCTGAGACACGCAATCGCCAAACTAAAGCTCCTTGCGACTAGTACCCTTCTGATTGATTGTTGTCACCTTCTTTAGCCTCACAATTGTGCATGTTATGTATCACTTTGAAGACCTGCTTTTAGGCTCTGGGCAGTTCATCATATGAAGAAGATGTTTTGAGTCACACCTGAAGCTCCTGGCATTCCTTCAGTTCATTTGCCATTATTACTGTTCCAATCCTGTCTTCTGCTGAGTGCTTTCATCTTCATTCTTGCTATCTTTAACTTTTTCATTGTACTGATGCCTATATCCAGAGTCTGGATGATCTTGAAATTCAGCAATTATCGAGCTCTCTGTTCTTTGTGGACATAACTTCAGGAAATCCTCAGGGCAGTGACTTAGCGCCAAACATCAGCAACAAGAGGGACTCTAATTACCACCCCTTGACATTCAATGGCATTGGCATCACCAAATCCTCCACCATCAACATCCTAAAGGTCACCACAAGTGAGAAACCTACCAGATAAATACAGTGACTACAAAAGCAAGTCAGAAACTAGTTATTTGGTAATGTGTAACTCAACTCCTAACTCCCCAAAGCCTTTCCACCATTTAAAAGATGCATGTCAGGATGTGATCCACTTATCTTGAATGTAACTCCAACAAAATTCTAGAAGTCCAACAAAATGCAAGGAAAAGCAAAATGCTTGCTTAGTGCCCCACCTACCATTTTAGACCTTCGTTTACTCATAATTGTATACTGTAGCATCTGAGAGTTCTACCTACAAAACACCATGGCTTCTTCAACAGCAACATCCAACCTAGAAGAACAAGGACAGCAAGTGCACAGGAACACAATCACAGCTGAAAGTTCCACTTAGTCTACCACCATCCTGAGTTGAAAATATATCACTGTTTCTTTTCAGTGTTGCTGGGTCAAAATCCTGGTACTCCCTACCTAACAGCACTATGCATGACCCTACGTCACATGAACTGCACAATTCAAGATTTTCTTTCACCACCGCCCTTTGAAGGGCCATTAGAGATGAACAGCAATGGTGTTGTCAATGACTCTCAAATTCCATGAACAAATGAACACTGTGGCATGGTGACACAGTGATTAGCATTGCTGCCTCAACGTGCCAGGGATCCGGGTTCAATTCCCAGCTTGGGACACTTTCTGTGCAGAGTCTGCACGTTCTCTCTATGTCTGTGTGGGTTTCCTCTGGGTGCTCCGGTTTCCTCCCACAATCCAAAAGATGCGCTGGTTAGGTGCATTGGCTATGCTAAATTCTCCGTCAATGTACTTGAACAGGTGCCAGAGTGTGGCAACTAGGGGATTTTCACAGTAACTTCATTGTAGGGTTAATGTAAGCCTACTTATGACACTAATAAACTAAATTAAAAAAAGATTTTAACCTTCATTTGATCAGCACAGTGCATACAGGGATAAGGGACCTGTGTGTGATTATTCTCATGTTATATGTATATGTTATGTGCCACTTTATTAATCCAATATTCCTAAAATATTACACCATCTGTTGCCAAGTATGAGATCTCTTTTTGGAGGCAGGATCAATACCACTTGTTTTAATTGATTCATTCGGTAGTAACAGGTCAGCATTAATTGCCATGGTTTCTAAAGAATTAGTGACTTCTCACATTAGAATAGAGAGGGAATAGTTACTCCTCGTCTACAGCCCTGCTGGGTTTTTCAAATTGATGGCAGCAGCATATCTTCAGTTGACAGCTTTCCCCTATATTTTTGAAAATTAGATTGGCTGGAAGTTTATTAACCATGTTTCTATGTTGCTCGACATTGGTTGTTTCGACTCATCATTGGAATACGCCGGTTGGGGTTTAAAAATTCAGAGTTCATTTATCTACATCAGGTTTCTTTTAATTGCTGCATTAAGGGTTGTGCATATGGTTCCTGTGCATTAGTGAATCTCTTGATGCTGCAGTTACTTTCACAATTTTCATACGTTTGCTACAGAGCACTCTGCCTGAGCAGTGTTATGACAGTGTGTTCAGATGAGACATGAAAAGAGAAATATAACAGCAAAAGCAAGAAGTTAAATGCACAAATAAGATAGGCACATGGATACTTATAATCAGATAACATAACCAAATATATGACTACCATCTCCCTAACAACTTTAATGAAATTGAATATTCGTGCAAACTGAAGTTCTGTTGCACTTCAAAGTTTGTTTACTGCACTTGCCTAAAATTCAAGCTGCTCTATTTTAATTAAGTTGTTGAATGTATTGCAAGCAGCTTAACTAAACAGAAAATCACAGTGTAATCAGTGAATGTTTTCAACAAATAAAATTATGACAATCAGCAGAAAATATTTCTTCACAAATATGTTCTAGAAAAATTACATTTGGTTAGATATTACATTGTTTTATCTATCTGATCTTACAGACCTTGTGCCTTTTTGGAGAATTGAAATTATTCAGCAATAATGTAAATTGAATCTCAGCTATAAATAACTCAAACATGAGCAATCCAGCGCTCACAGTCACCACCTGAAGGAATAACAGTAATAATTGAAATACAGAATGCATTTTGTCTCATATAGTCATTGCCACTTAAAATAACCATATTTGAAACAGACATAAATGGGTCCAAAATGCTAACTGTTTGTATTAATGTTAATTTCAAAATTGCCTGTAATATTGTCCTAACTGATTCCATTTATTTTGGGTAGAAACAGATGAGCTTATTTACTAAGTTACAGTCAAGGTGCACTGAATGCACAAACAAATCAATTTTGTGTACTGAACAGGGTAGATAGTGAAAAACCATTCCCATTGTTGGGAGGATAGAGAACCTGAGGATGACGATTTACACAAGTCATCAGGATCAGAAATGCACTGGCTGAGTGTTATGGAAACTGTTTCAATTGTAGCTTTCAAATGAGGACTCAATTATTATCTCAAGAGGAAATGGCTACCTGGAAAAGCAGGGAAATGGCACTACGTGAACTACTCTTGCAGAAAGCCTTGCAGAGACGATGGGCTAAATGGCCTCCTCCTGCACTGTAACAATTCCACAATTGAAAATTTTCTAATCTCCTCTTAAGTGATGTAGAGTTAACACTTTGAATCAAACACTAATTGCAGTTTATACAATTGGAAACAATTAGGTGAAAGTTCACTACTCAGAAGGAACATTTTCGTACAATAGTCGAATAGCATAAAAACATATTCTCACTTTGCATGCATGAGAACTTACCAGTTTCTGATTTGTTGCCTTGAGGTGAAGAGGCTAGATTTCCCTCCGCAAAGTAAACAGGAAAGCTGGAACACTCAAAAAAAAGTTGACAGGCAGCAGCGAATGCATGATTGTGATCTTTAGAATTCTGCAGTTGCTCTGTTGCCTGAAATGTTGCATCGCCTTTGCCGCTAAGTTCATGGTCCTCCACCTGGCTTCTGCACAGGTCCATATGGAATCCTACTGCAAATGCCTGGCAAATAACTTCATTGGGAATGATATAAAGAATTATAAACTGTGTCAAAAACTGTTCAAAGTATTCCAGGCAGTACTGCATTGTTGTCTTTTGAGCAGAAGTCCCCGCAGGCACAGCCACTTTACCTGCTTGTGATATCGATACCACAGTGTCCTCTGACCCAATAGTGGAAGCAGTTTCTACTTCTGAAGAAGTGCTGCCCTGTGGCAATGACCCTGAATCCTGACCCTCACCTAGCACTTTGTCAATATCATCAATTTTGTCTGCCTGATACTGCACAAATTCCGTGAAACCACTTTCAGACGACTGACTGCTAGGAGGATTTTCACCATCTTCAAACACATCACCAGAAGCCCCAAGGTTGACTGATGAAACCTAATTAAAAAGACGAAAGATGAAAATCCTAAGAAAAACGGTAATGATTCCAATTGATTCAACTCTGCAATGAAAATTAATATTCTAAAACCCCATTTCTGAAACGCAAGAGTTCATTGGAAGATACTTCAACTGTATCAAGATGAGACATGTCACTGCAAAAGTTATACAGCTAAGATCTTAAAGGGACAAGATGGCATTTTTCCTTGAAGTGCTTCCATTTATACAAATAATTATATGCATCAGCATGTTCTTTCTTGGTTTTGCCCACATGGAAACGATGCAAACAGAACCACACCAGTATAATTGACAAATAAATAATAACTTGAGCAAAAAATGGCAGCGTTCTGTTCAGTATTTTCAGCAGTTTTTGTTTATATTTCAGACTTGAGGCAGCTAGGTGATGGCCTAGTAGTATTAATTAATCCAAAAACTCAATTAATGTTCTGGAGACCCTGGTTCGAATCCCAGTGGTGGAATTTGAATTTGAATTAAGAATCTATTGATGATCATGAAACCATTGTTGATTGTCAGAAAAACCCATCCGGTTCACTCATATCCTTTAGGGAAAGAAATCTGCCGTCCTTACCTAGTCTGGCCTACATGTGACTCCAGAGCCAGAGCAATGTGGTTGCCTCTCAACTGCCCTGTGAAATGGCCTAGCAAGCCACTTAGTTGCATCAGTATTTCAAGAAGGCAGCTCACCACCACCTTCTCAAGGGCAAATAGGAATGGGCAATAAATGCTGGCCAACCATTGATGCCCATGTCCTATGAATGAATTTTTTAAAAAGTTGCAGTATTTTAACTTTGAACCTAAAATTTGGTTTCCCAGCTGGTGTACCAAACTATTCCAAAATCACATGTTCCATTCTCCTTCTTATCCTTTCCTCCCCTCCCGCATCACCCTCTGCAATGTTTTCTATGACGATCTGGGACATAACCCATGAAAGAAATTCTGTCAAATATTTTATCTCTTCCAATAAAAATGTGTTAACAAAAATAGAAGCTCCTTCCAGATATACCCTGCCCTTAAATAAAACAAAGAAATCATAGAAAGATACCTTGTGGTTTCTTTAGAGCTTAACAGCTTTACTCAGTTGCTGATCTATCCAACCAGGAGGAAAATTCTGAGGTATTAAATCTCTCAACTGGGAGAGCAAGAAGGGTGGCAGCACGGTAGCACAGTGGTTAGCACTGCTGCTTCACAGCTCCAGGGACCTGGATTTGATTCCCGGCTCGGGCCACTGTCTCTGTGGAGTTTGTACATTCTCTTCGTGTCCGTGTGGGTTTCCTGTGGGTACTCCGGTTTCCTCCCACAGTCCAAAGATGTGCGGGTAGGTTGATGGGCCACGTTAAGAAATTGCCCCTTAGTGTCATGGGATGCGTACGTTAGAGGGATTAATGGGTAAAATATGTAGGGATATAGGGGTAGGGCCTGAGTGGGATTGTGTTCGATGCAGACTCGATGGGCCGAAGGGCCTCTTTCTGCACTGTAGGGTTCTTTGATTCTTCTTTGATTCTATGAAGTTTGCTACCATCAGCCCCACTGCCAGTTTGGTTGGTTGCAAAAGGGAAACCATTTGGATTCCTGCTCTGTTCCTGAAAATTGGTAAGAAAATCTTAAGGTGTAAATGTTCTATTTAGTTAGTTTGAAATATCATTTGTAGAATTTTTAATGTCAGGGAGTTGACCACGGTCCTTAGTTTAATCCTGCTCATAGTTCAGTATCTAACCATGACATGTCTTGTATTTGTTTTGGATAATGGGGTCACGAAATGGAAAAAAAGGTAAAATCTCCAACATTTGATCAGAAATTGAATTGGATTAATCATATAAATACTGAGGATACAAGAGCAGGTCAGATGGTAGGGATTCACCCTAAGTCACCTCCAAATTCTCCAAAGCCTACAAGGCGCAAGTCAGAAGCGTGATGGCATGTTCTCCACTTGTTTGGATGAGTGCAGCTCCAACAACACTCAAGAAGATCTGCACCATCCAGGACAAAGCAGCCCACTTGATTGTTTATGAATGGGGTGCCACATTCCCTCCACCACTGCTGAACAGCGGCAGCAGTGTGTACCATCTACAAGAGGCACTGAAGGAACTCACCAATGCTCCTTAGACAATACCATCCAAACTCATGATTGCTTCCATCTAAACAGACAAGGGCATTGGACACACCATTACTTGCAAGTTCCCCTCATCACCCAGACCTGGAAATATTTGGCCAATCCTTCATTGTTGCTGGGTCAAAATCCTGGAACTTCCTCCCTAACAGCCCTGTGGATGTACTTATACCACAGTTCAAGGTGGCAGCTCACTACCTCTTTCTCAATGGTAAAAGGAGATGGGCAATAAATGCTGGCATAGTCAGCGACATCCATATCCACTAAATGAATTAAAAACAAAGTAACACTTAATTAACACTACATCAAATCACAAAAGAAAAGTGTACCTTTTTCTCTTCCTTCTGTTGGACAAAGCTGGCATTTCCTGGAAAATGCAATTTGCACTCTGCCCCAGGTGACAACAAGGGTGGCTGCACTCTACTCAGTATTTTCGAGCACAGTTTTAAGCAGTCAGTGAGTTCAGAGAGACATAAAGCCTGTAGATGGCTTGTCAGACCAGATATCATCCGTAGCAACAACTGGGGCAAATGTTCAGTTTGAATCTCAATGTAGGTCTCCTAATGGGAATAAGTGCAACACAGGCAAAAGTAATATTACCCTCAAGGTCTTTTTGCATTCAAACTGACTATGCAGACATAGCAGAAACAAACTGGTGGATTAATAGTTGCTGTTTTAAACAGGAATACTGATTTTATCTCCAAAATAAATGCAATTAGCAAATGCAACTATAAATATATTAAATTATGAACTGAAATGCTGGAAATACTCAGCAAGGCTGGCAGCATTTATGAGGAGAGAATAAGAATTAACAGGTGGAATTTTCCCGAACAAATTTTAAGTGTTCTCTCCCGTTAACAATAAAGGGATCACCAGCATCGGTGCAACAGTACACTTCTAATGAGTCCCTTGGTGGACTCCTTATGCCCCTCCACTTTGCAAACTCCTCCTGCATAAACACTGTGCATATCCAACCCAACCCCAGTCATAACCCCACCTGCACTCAGCTCACACCCATAACACTGCCCTGGCATATTTATGGTGCCCAACAGGTACTGCCAGGGTGCCAGGTGGACACTGCCCAGATATGCTCCTGACCACCTGGGGCTACAATGGCCTCCAATTCCCCCCACCAGGCCATCACGCCTGGTCTCTGCGGGTGGAGACCAGCAGTGATTCTCGCCAGAGCGATATATTCAATCCCATGCAAATCAGCTTTGCATCACCAGCAAAACAGGGCCGGCGAAGCCAATTGGCCTGTGCCCAGCATGAACTGGATTTTAGCCTCACATGCAATCTTACCAGTTCACTGCACCAGTTGATCGGGATAGTGAGCTGATAAGATCATGCCCATCATTTTAGGTCAATGGCCTTCCATGAGAACTTTTCAACCAAGATAGATCCTACGTTAAACAGAGATCCCAAACATTTAGAGTATATCAAATCTTTATCATCTTCAAATGGCAGAGGTATTGGGCAAGGAGATTGTTTAGAGAAATGGTCTTAATTCTACATCCCAGATAAACCAGTAGCATGTTTTTGGTGCAGAACTATTCCAGTATCAGAAAGTAATAAACTTTAAAAGGGCCATTACTTCAAGTCTTCACAAACAAACTGTTGCACTTTACATCAATCTTGGAAGTAAAATAAAGGTACTACACAACTCTAGCACTCGCCATGACAGTCAATGTCCATAGAACTCAAGTTCCTTATAACAAGCTTGTAAAACAAATTATGTTCACATAAGCATGTAGTAAACACTCGTGAATATCAATGTTCCTCAAGAATTCAGGCTATCATAAATATGGGTCACCTTAAAGACAACTAAAGTCTACACAGCTGGACAATCAAGGGTCAAAAGCATCAA
This sequence comes from Carcharhinus amblyrhynchos, assembly GCF_965287045.1. Classification (NCBI taxonomy): domain Eukaryota; kingdom Metazoa; phylum Chordata; class Chondrichthyes; order Carcharhiniformes; family Carcharhinidae; genus Carcharhinus; species Carcharhinus amblyrhynchos. Next base: position 29,746,254 of record NC_137335.1, on the reverse strand, counting down.
TTACTAATCTTTGGGAGATCACCAAAGCCCTTGTGCAAATGAAACTAATTCTCATTGGGTTTTGAAACCATAGAATCATGCAATGCAAGAGAGGCCGTTCGGTCCATTGAGTCTGCAAACCTCCCACCTAATCCAATTTACCAGCACTGAGCCCATAGCTTTGAATATTATAACATGGCAAGTGCTCATTGAGGTACTTTTAAAGGATGAGAGGTAACTAGCCTTGAACACCCTCCCAGGTAATGCATTCCAGACTGTTACCACCCTCTGGGTAAAAGTAGTTTTTCCTCGCAACCCACCCCCCCCCTAAAAAACTTCCTGCCCCTCACTTTGAACTTTGTCCCCTTTGTGACTGGCCCTTAAAATAAGGGGAATAGCTGCATCTTATCCATTGTGCCCATGCCGCTCAAACTTGTGCACCTTGATCAGGTCGCCCCCATCTTTTCCAATAAAATTAACCCAAGTCTATACAATCTTTCTTCCTAACTCAAATGTTCCATCCCAGGCAGCATCCTGGTGAATCTCCTCTGCAGCCCCTCCGGTGTAATCACATCCTTCCTATAATGTGCCAACCAGAACTGCACACTCTTTTCCAGCTGTGGCCTAGAAACTGTGGTTCTACACAACTCCAACATGGCTCCCTTCTTCCGTAATCTATGCCTCAGTTGATAAAGGCAAGTGCCCCATTTGCCTATTTCCCTATCCTAACATGTTTTTCTGTCTTCAGAGATCTATGGATAAATACACCAAAGTCCCTTTGCTGCACAGAACTTGTCATATGGTTCGTTGAATACTTCTGTGTCAAATTACTCATTCCAAAGTGTATCAGCTCACACTTTTCAGGGTTAAATTTCATCTGCTACTTATCTGTCCATTTGGCTATTCCGTCTATATCTTCTTATAGCCCAAGTCAACTGTTAACCACCTGGCCAATCTTTGTGTCATCTGCAAACTTAGTAATCCTATCCTCCACAGAGTCATCAGGTCCCAGGGATTTATCTACCTTGATGTGCTTTAAGACTTCCAGCACCTCCTTTTCTGTAATATGTACACTTCTCAAGACATCACTATTTCCCCAAGTTCACTAACACCCTTGCTTTTCTCAACAGTAAATACTGATGAGAAATATTCATTTAGAATCTTGCTCATCTCTTGTAGATCCGCACACAGATGACCTTGTTGACCCTCAAGAGGCCCTATTCTCTCCCTCGTTACTCTTTTTCCCTTTATATATTTGTAGAAGCTCTTTGGATTCTCCTTTGCCTTATCTGCCAAAACAATCTTGTGTCCCCTTTTTGCCCTTCTGATTTCTCTCTTAACTCTACTCCTACACCCCCTATACTCTTCAAGGAATTCACTTGATCCCAACTGCCCCTATGCATGTCATATGCCTCCTTATTCTTTATATAAATTACGAGTAATAGACCCAGCACAGATCCCTGTGATTGGGTGGAGAGAAATTTGTTGAGTGTATTCAGGGGGAATTTCTCATTCAGCATGTGGTGGCCTGACGAGAGAGGGGGAAAAAACTTGACCTCCTCTTGAGAAATAAGGAAGGACAGGTGACAGAAGTGTTAGTGAGGGATCACTTTGGGACCAATGACCATAATTCTATTAATTTTAAGATAGATTTGGGGAATGATAGGTCTGGCCCAAAAGTTAAAATTCTAAACTGGGGCAATGCCAATTTTGATGGTATCAGGCAGGAACTTTCAAAAGTTAATTGGGGAAGTTTGTGGGAAGGCAAAGGGACATCTGGTAAGTGGAAGGCTTTCAAAAGTGTGTTAACCAAGGTTCAGGGTAACTACATTCCTGTTAGAGTGAAGGACAAGGCTGGTAAAAGTAGGGAACCCTGGATGACTCAGGATACTGAGGCCCTGGTCAAGAAGAATAAGGAGGCATATGACATGCATAGGGGCAGTTGGGATCAAGTGAATTCCTTGAAGAGTATAGGGGGTGTAGGAGTAGAGTTAAAAGAGAAATCAGAAGGGCAAAAAGGGGACACAAGATTGTTTTGGCAGATAAGGCAAAGGAGAATCCAAAGAGCTTCTACAAATATATAAAGGGAAAAAGAGTAACGAGGGAGAGAATAGGGCCTCTTGAGGGTCAACAAGGTCATCTGTGTGCGGATCTACAAGAGATGAGCAAGATTCTAAATGAATATTTCTCATCAGTATTTACTGTTGAGAAAAGCAAGGGTGTTAGTGAACTTGGGGAAATAGTGATGTCTTGAGAAGTGTACATATTACAGAAAAGGAGGTGCTGGAAGTCTTAAAGCACATCAAGGTAGATAAATCCCTGGGACCTGATGAAGTGTATCCCAGGACATTGTGGGTGGCCAGGGAGGAAATCGCAGGTCCCCCAGCAGTGATGTTTGGATCATTGATAGTCACAGGTAACATGCTTGAAGATTGGAGGATGACAAATGTTGTGCCTTTGTTTAAAAAGGGCTGCAGAGAAAAGCCTTGGAATTACAAGCCAGTGAGCCTCACATCTGTAGTGGGTAAGTTGTTGGAAGGTATTTTGAAAGACAGGATCTCCAGGCATTCAGAGATGCAAGGACTGATTAAGGACAGGCAGCATGGCTTTGTGAGTGGAAAATCATGTCTCACAAATTTAACTGAGTTTTTTGAAGGGGTAACCAAGAAGGTAGATGAGGGCAGTGCAGTCCGACGTTGCCTACGTGGATTCTAGCAAGCTCTTTGACAAGGTACCGCATGGTGGATTGTTGCATAAGGTCAAATAAGAACATAAGAAATAGGAGCAGGAGTAGGCCATCTAGCCCTTTGAGCCTGCCCCGCCATTCAACAAGATCATGGCTGATCTGAAGTGGCTCAGTTCCACTTTCCCGCTTTCTCCCCATAACCCTTAATTCCCTTGCCTACCAAAAACCTATCTACCCGCATCTTAAATATATTTAACAAGGTAGCCTCCACCACTTCAACAGGCAGAGAATTCCAGAGATTCACCACCCTTTGAGTGAAGAAGTTCCTCCTCAACTCTGTTCTAAACTGCACCCCCCTTATCTTGAGGCTGTGCCCTCTAGTCCTGCTGTCCTTTCTGAGCGGGAAGAACCTCTCCACTTCTACCCTATCCATCCCCTTCATCATCTTATATGTCTCAATAAGATACCCCCCTCATCCTTCTAAACTCCAACGAGTACAAGCCCAGTCTATTCAGCCTCTCTTCATAGCTCAACCCCCTCAACTCCGGTATCAGCCTAGTGAACCTCCTCTGCACTCCCTCCAAGGCCAAAATATCCTTGCCCAAGTGCGGCGACCAAAACTGCACACAGTACTCCAGCTGCGGCCTCACCAGTACCCTGTACAGTTGCAGCAAGGCCTCCCTACTTTTATATTCAATCCCCCTCGCTATGAAGGCCAGCATCCCATTTGCCTTCCTGACCACCTGCGGCACCTGTAGGCTGGGTTTTTGCGACTCATGCACAAGGACCCCCAGGTCCCTCTGCACCGTAGCATGCTGCAGCTTTTCGCCCTGTAAGTAGTAGTCCTTCCTACTATTATTCCTGCCAAAGTGGATAACCTCACACTTGCCAACCTTGTATTCCATCTGCCAGGTCCTCACCCACTCGCTCAGCCTATCTAGATCCCTCTGCAGACTTTCTACACCCTCCGCACAATTTGCTTTTCCACTTATCTTTGTGTCATCAGCAAATTTCGACACCTTACACTCAGCTCCCTCCTCCAGATCATCTATATAAATGATAAATAGCTGAGGCCCCAGCACCGATCCCTTGGGCACTCCACTAGTCACCAACCGCCAATCCAAATAGCACCCATTGACACCCACTCTCTGCCTCCTATTTGACAGCCAATTCTCTATCCACGCTAACACCTTACCCCCAACTCCATGCCCCCTAACCTTCTGTAACAACCTTTTGTGCAGCACCTTATCAAACGCCTTCTGAAAATCGAGAAACACCACATCCACCGGTTCTCCTCCGTCCACCGCACTAGACACATCCTCATAGAATTCCAATGTTCATCAGACACGACTTCCCCTTAATGAATCCGTACTGTGTCTGCTCTATCAAACAATTCTTCTCAAGATGCCTCGCTATTTCTTCTTTGATGACGGATTCAAGCATTTTTCCAACAACAGACGTTAAACTAACCAGCCTATAATTCCCTGCCTTTTGTCTGCTACCCTTTTTAAACAGCGGCGTAACATTAGCCATTTTCCAATCTTCTGGCACTTCCCCGGAATCCAGCGAGGTTTGGAAAATAATCACCAAGACATCCACTATCACCTCCGCCATTTCCTTCAGAACCCTGGGATGCATTCCATCCGGTCCTGGGGACTTGTCCACCATCAGTCCCTCTAGTCTGTCAAGCACTACCTCTCTAGTGACAATGATCTCATTCAAGTCCTCAACTCCTACCATCTTTCCATCGTTAATACCCAGCAAACTATTCGCGTCCTCCTCCGTGAAGATCAAAGCAAAAAAACTTATTCAAGGCCTCAGCCATTTCCTCATCCCCCACCACTAAATCCCCCCTCTCATTCTCTAAGGGTCCAACATTCACCCTAGCCAGCCTCCTCCTCTTTATATATTTATAAAAACTCTTACTATCCTTTTTTATATTTAGCGCTAGCTTAGATTCATAGTCTATCCTTCCTTTCTTTATCAACTTCTTTGTCATTCTTTGTTGATATTTAAACCTCTCCCAATCCTCTATTCGCCCACTACTTTTAGCCACTCTAAACGCATCAGCTTTTAATTTAATACTCTCCTTTATCTCCTTCGTTATCCACGGCTGATTATCTCTTTTCCTACGATCCTTCTTTACCATCGGAATAAATTTCTGCTGAGCACCAAGAAAGATCTCCTTAAAGATCCTCCACTGTTCCTCAGCAGTCCTACCGCCCAATCCGCTCCCCCAATCTACATTCGCCAATTCCTCTCTCATCCTATCGTACTCCCCTCTGTTCAAACAAAGGACACAGGTCTGGGATCCTACTTTTTCATCCTCCATCTGCATCAAAAACTCCAGCATACAATGGTCACTCTTCCCAAGCGGATCCCTCACAACAAGGTCCCTAATTCTACCTGCCTCATTACGTAACGCCAGATCTAAGATAGCTCGCTCCCTTGTCGGCTCCAGCACACACTGTTCAAGGAAACTATCCCGGCAGCATTCCAAAACTCTTCCTCAAGCCCACCATGTCCAACATGGGTCAACCAATCAATATGTAGATTGAAATCCCCCATAATTATCACCATTCCATTCCTGCACGCATCATTTATTTGTGTATTTATAGCCCGCCCCACCTCCAGGTCATTATTTGGGGGCCCATAGACCACACCCACCAGCATCTTCCCTTGCTGTTCCTTACCTCCACCCACAACGATTCCACGTTCTGCTCTTTGGCGCCTATATCTTCCCTTACTACCACCCTGATACTATCCTTAAATCAGCAGAGCTACCCCTCCCCCTTTTTCCTCCTGTCTATCCTCCCTAAACACTTGATACCCCTGGACATTCAGCTCCCAGTCCCTGTCACCCTGCAACCACGTCTCTGTAATGGCCACCAGATCATATCCATTTGTGCTGATCTGCGCCACCAGCTCATTCACTTTGTTCCGATCTCACGGGATCCAGGGTGAGGTAGCTAAATGGATATAAAATTGGTTTGATGACAGAATGTGGAGATGCCAGCATGAAGATGATAGAAGCCAGAAAGTGGTTGTAGAGGGTTGTTTTTCGAACTGGAGGCCTGAGACCAGCGATGTGCCTCCGGGATCAGTGCTGGGTCCACTGTTATTTGTCATATATATTAATGAATTGAATGAGAATATAGGAGGCATGGTTAGTAAGTTTGCAGATGACACCAAGATTGGTGGCATAGTGGACAGTGAAGAAGATTATCTCCAATTGCAATGGGGCCTTGATCAATTGGGTTAGCAGGCTGACGAATGACGGGCAGATGGAGTTTAATTTAGATAAATGTGAGGTGAAGCATTTTGGTAGATTGAACCAGGGCAGGACTTACTCACTTAATGGTAGGGCGTTGGGCAGAGTTACAGAACAAAGAGATCTAGGGTTACATGTTCATAGCTCCTTAAAAGTGGAGTCACAGGTGCAGAAGACATTCAACATGCTTGTTTCATTGGTCAGAACATTAAATACAGGAGTTGGGGCGTCATCTTGAAATTGTACAACACATTGGTACAACCACGCTTGGAATACTATGTACAGTTCTGGTCACCCTATTATAGAAAGGATATTATTAAACTAGAAAGAGTGCAGAAAAGATTTACTAGGATGCTACCAGGTCTTGATGATTTGAGTTATATGGAGAGGCTGGATAGACTGGGACTTTTTTCTCTGGAGCGTAGAAGGCTGAGGGGTGATCTTATAGAGGTCTATAACATAACGAGGGGCACAGATCAGCTAGATAATCAATATCTTTTCCCAAAGGTAGAGAAGTCTAAAACTAGAAGGCATAGATTTAAGGTGAGAGGGGAGAGATACAAAAGTGTCCAGAGGGGCAATTTTTTCACACAGAGGGTGGTGAGTGTCTGGAACAAGCTGCCAGAGGTAGTAATAGTAGTGGGTACAATTTTGTCTTTTAAAATGCATTTAGACAGTTAAATGGATAAGATGGGTATAGAGGGATATGAACCAAATGCAGGCAATTGGGACCATCTTAGGGGTTTTAAAAAAAGGCAACACGGACAAGTTGAGCCGAAGGGCCTGTTTCCATGCTATACACCACTGGACGCTGGCTTCCAGTCACTAAAATAATCTTTTGTCATCACTTTGTCTCCCATAATTGAGCCAATCAAATTACCCTGTATACCATGTACATTTGCCTTATTTACCAGTCTCCCATGTGGAACCTTCTCAAAAGGTTTTACTGAAATCCATATAGACGACATCAACTGATCTATCCTCAACTACACACCTGGTCACTTCTTCAAACATTCAATCAAATTAATTAGCTCCCTCTGACAAAGTCATGCTGACTATAGTAGAGATAGATGGTCTCCTTCAGAATTTTCTCCAATACTTTCCCTACCACTGACATGAGACTCACTGGTCTGTAGTTCCTTGGCTTATCTTTACAACCCTTCTTAAAAAGCGGACCCATATTAGCTGTTCTTCAGTTCTCTGACATTTCCCCCACGGCCAAAGAGGAATTAAAAATTTTTGTGTCAGAATCCCTGCAATCTCCACCCTTGGCTCCCACGGCAGCCTGGGACACGATTCATCTGGACACGGAGATTTGTCCACTTTTAAGCTTGCTGACAACTCCGATATCTTGTCCTTCCCCGTGTCAATTTACTCAAGAACCTTGCACTCTCTCCCTGAATTCAATACCTTCATTATCATTCTCTTGGGTGAAAACAGATGTGAAGTATTTGTTTAACACTGTCCTCTGGCTCCACCCACCAATTGCCCCTTAGTCTTTAATGGACCCCATTCTTTCCCTAGTTATCCTCTTCCCATTGATATACTTGTGGAAACTCTTAGGATTTGCCAGTGCTTTCTCATATCTCCTCTCTGCTCTCCTAATTACAAAGAACGAAGAAAATTACAGCACAGGAACAGGCCTTTTGGCCTGCATTGACCATGCTGCCTGTCCGAACTAAAACCCCTACTCTCTTTTGGGCACCATATCCCTCTACTCATAAGAACATAAGAAATAGGAGCAGGAGTAGGCCATCTAGCCCTTCGAGCCTGCCCCGCCATTCAATAAGATCATGGCTGATCTGTCGTGGCTCAGTTCCACATTCCCGCCCTCTCCCCATAACCCTTAATCCTATCAAAAACCTATCAACCTGCGTCTTAAAAATATTGAGCGAGGCAGCCTCCACCACTTCAACGGGCAGAGAATTCCAGAGATTCACCACCCTTTGAGTGAAGAAGTTCCTCCTCAACTCCGTTCTAAACCCCCCCCCCCCCTCCTTTATCTTGAGGCTGTGCCCTCTGGTCCTACTGTCCTTTCTGAGCGGGAAGAGCCTCTCCACCTCTATCCTATCCATCCCATTCAACATCTTATATGTCCCACTGAGATCTCCCCTCATTCTTCTAAACTCTAACGAGTACAAGCCTAGTTTATTCAGCCTCTCTTCATAGTTCAACCCCCTCAACTCCGGAATCAGCCTAGTAAACCTCCTCTGCACTCCCTCCAAGGCCAAAATATCCTTGCGTAAGTGCGGCAACCAAAACTGCACACAGTACTCCAGCTGCGGCCTCACCAGTGCCCTATACAGCTGCAGCAAGACCTCCCTACTTTTATATTCAATCCCCCTCGCTATGAAGGCCAGCATCCCATTCGCCTTCCTGACCACCTGCTGTACCTGTAGGCTGGGTTTTTGCAACTCATGCACAAGGACCCCAAGGTCCCTCTGCATCGTCGCATGCTGCAGTTTTTCGCCACATAAGTAATAGTCCTTCCTACCAAAGTGGACACCCTCACATTTGCCAACATTAAATTCCATTTGCCAGTTCCTGGCCCATTCGCCCAGCCTATCTAGATCCTTCTGCAGACTCTCCACACCCTCTGCACAATTTGCCGTTCCACCAATCTTGGTGTCACCTGCAAATTTCGACACCATACACTCGGTTCCCTCCTCCAGATCATCTGTATAAATGGTAAATAGCTGAGGCCCCAGCACCGACCCCTGGGGCACTCCACTAGTCACCAACCGCCAATCCGAATAGCACCCATTGACCCCCACTCTCTGCCTCCTATTTGACAGCCAATCCTCTATCCACGCTAACACCCCACCCCCAACTCCATGCCCCCTGACCTTCTGTAATAACCTCTTGTGAGACACCTTGTCAAACACCTTCATGTATTTGTCAAGATGTCCCTTAAATGTTTTGCTTTCTTAAGCTCCATCCTGTACCTTCTGTACTTCACTAATGTCTCTGTTGTTTTTCTCCCCTTGTATCTGCAAACAACTTTCGTTTCCTTCTCTTGGTCATTCATGGTTCTTTGGACTTGTTGCTCCTTCCTATCACCTTAAAGGGAACATACTAGGCTGGTACCCTCTCCATTTCCTTTTTGGATGCCCCCCCACTGCTCTTCAGTGGATTCCCCCACCAGTAGCTGTTCCCAGTCTACCTTGGCCGGCTCCTGCTCTCCCCCAAGTCCAAAACATTTATTTTGTGACTTGTCTATTTCTTTGTCCATAACAAGCTTAATTGGCCTACATTGTGTTGCTATCACTAAAGTGTTCCGCTCCCACCATCTCAATCAGCTGTCTGACTTCATTCCCCAGAATTAGATCCAGTACAGCTCCTTCCCTTGTTAGGCCCTCTACATGTTGCTCTAAAAAGTTCTCCTGTGCACATTTCAAGAAATTTACAAAGTTAAGGTCATAGATTAGTTCCAAAATTGTTTACATTGGGCTAGTTTGTTGCAATGAGATTCCATAGTACATTGGATTTATTTTTGTACAATACAAAAATATACAATACTGACATAACACATCAGAGTTCTCAAGTATGTTAGTCATTGATGATTATCGACTCTTCACAAACCTTAGAAATGGCCAAGTATATATATTTATAAATTACAAGCATTATCAAAAGAGATCAATAAAGTATGAGATTTTCCACTGGGGTGAGATAGGATGTAGCCATATGAAAATCATTATAAATTTTCTTAAAGATGCCTTAAGCAACAGGAAAGCAATACATTTACATTAAGATGAAAAACTTTTGAAGGCATGCTATAAGCAGCATAAAAATCAGCTCAAAGCAATCAACAATGCTTGTATAAATGAGAGATTTGGCATAGAGAAAGGTTACTGAAGCTCAACTTTCATTTCAAAAACGTGTAAATGAAGGCCACGCTTTTTTAAACTCCAGAAAAATACTAAACTCGCTGTAAGCGTGTATTTTTCTATTACCAAGTCTGATTAATAAGATGTTATTTTAAATCTATTACGTTTGGAACTAATATTGGTACATACCTGCAAATACTATCTTAAACAATTACACAAACAAATTGGTTTTGCAAGCAAACTCAATAGCAACTGAGCAACATAGTTTCATTAAATTCACCACTTCAGCCTCCTGAATATCTATCTTTCAATCACTTGGCTACCTCCTATTTCTCATATTCATGCTGCCCCGTTCTGATATAATCTGAAACCATAACATCAGGTTCTGCATTTATCCTGACATCACTAAGCTTTATTTCACCACGACCTTGCTTGGCTCCTCCACTGTCGCTGATTCAGCACACTGCTTGCCTGACATCTAATAATGCATCAGCAGAAATTTCCAGCAACTAAATAGAAAAACGATTGGCAGGTTTGGCTCCTGCCACAAACTTTGCTCCCTGGCCAAAGTTTCTTAATTTCCCTTGGGATGTGGTGCAAGCCGTCTTCTTCAACCACTGAAGTCCAAATGGTGTAGGTACACCAAAAATGCCACAAGGAACAACGTTTCAAGTTTTTGACTCAGTGACAGCCTAGTTCCATGTCAGGATGCTATGTGTCTTGGAAGGGGATTTGAAAGTGATGGCGTTTCCATTCTTTCACTGTAGCTGGGTCAAACACCTGGAACCTCCTGATGAACTTAGAAAAAAAAAGGTAGTGTTACGGAGTTATAAGTAGTCAACTTTGGTGATGTATATATGTGATTGGAAGCTTTCAGGTGATAGAGGTTGAGAGTTTGGAAGGTGCTGTCAAAGAATCTTTGGCATGTTGTTGCAAAGCATCTTGTAAATCTTTTTGCCACAGCGTACTGATGATGGAGACAATGAATAATTATGGCAGTGGGTAGAGTGCTCATCAAGCAAGCTGCTTTGCTTTGCATAGTGTAGAGTTTCTTGAGTGTCGTTGGACCTGCACCCATCCAAGCAAATGGAAAGTATTCCACCATATTCCTGACTTGTGTCTTGTAGGCAGTGGACAGACTTTGGGAAGTCAGGAGTGAATTACTTGCCATAGAATTCCCAGCCTCTGACCTGCTCATCTATCACACACATCACTGTTACCTCTAGATGTGACAATGCTCTTGTTGCTGGCATCCCAAATTCCACCTGGCATAAGTGTGTGCTGATCCAAAATTCTGCTGTCCATATTTCAACTCTTGTTACTGTCATTACCCATGTGTTTTGTGGCCTACATTGGATCTCTGTATAACAATACCTCAATTTAGATATACTCATCCTTGTTTTCAAATTCCTTCATGGATTCACTCCTTCCAAATCTAACCTTTTTTCAGCTACATAAAAGCTTCTGAGATTTCAGCTCTCCACAAATTCTAGTCTCTTGCATCACTCTGATTTTGGTTGCTTACAATTGGAACAGCTATGTTGAACTTTCGATTCCAATCTTGCTCTCTTCCTTTAAATTGCTCTTCAACCAAGCTTATGTTCACATGCTCTGGTAACCCTTTCCGTGGCTTGGCATCAAGAATGTATTTTATAACAATGCTTGCTTTGCACCTTGGGACACCTTAATTTAAAAGGCACTATATATATGCAAGTGGCTGTTGGTGAAAATAAAAAGCTAGTATATTGTACAGATAAAAATAAATTGAATGGCACATAGTTCTTGAATATGTTGGATCCCCCAAACTCATTCCAGAAATGCATGCAATGGTATAACTGTTTTATTAAATGAGCAAGCAGAAAGATTAGATGATGTGATATGACAATTTGAATCCCATACCTGACAAAGTACTCTCATACTTCGAGTAGGCTTTAAAAAAAGAAAGCAGAGGTTTACAAAAAAAGTTGTCACACTTCGAGGACAGCAAGGGAATAGAAATTTGAAGCACTCCTGAACAACTCCCTGCAATTTGCACTTCTTGCTTCCTCTCTTGCCCCTCCCTTGAACTCATTCCACTTTCAAAGTCAGTATTGTGCCATGCACTCTTATCTCTGATATCCTATGACACACAAGAACACATTTAATTCTGACTGATTTAGAAAAATCAGCAGTCATTAGTTGCAGATGTGAAGGAGGTATTAAAAATAGACAGAAAAGCCCTTTGCTATATTGTGCAAATATATATTGTGCTACAACAAAATGAAGGTGCCAAAAAAGCAAATACATGATAAATATCTGAGTGATACATCTTTAAATGCACTTTTCCCTTAATGCTCGATTCCCAATCAAAAATAATCATATTCCTGTCAATTTTAATTTGATTATTGGATTAACCTTCTCACGCTCACTGTCAAGGTATATATATGAATAGTGGGGAATAGGCCAGGGTAGCACAATTAAATCATTATCATGGAAACATCCAAACTAGGAGTCAACATCTTCAAGGGTGGGTTTGAAAGAATTTTCTTGATCAGAATGTTTCCTGCCCAATGAGCTAGGCAGCACTTCTGTTCTGGTAAGGGTGGGAATACGCTGGGTTAACTGGATCAATTGTCAGTAGGGAAACACTTGGGGAACAGTGACCATAGAATCTTAATTTTATGGCTAGTTATGGAAAAGGGCAAGGATCAATCTGGAGTAACAATATTCAGGATCACTTTCAGTAGAATGAGAACAGATTTGGCATATGAATCAAAGTTTGCCAAGCAAAACAGTAAAGGAACAGTGGGCTGCCTTTAAGGAGGAGATGATATAGGTACAGTCAAGCTATAATCCCAAAAGGAACAGATAGAGTGAATAAAGCCAGAGCTCCCTTGATGACGAAAAAGAAAGCATAAGGTGCTTATGAAGGTGCCAGGAGGTTGATGATGCAAGCGAGAACCTGGCTGAATATAGAAGTCTCAGAGGGGATGTGGAAGAAGAAATGACGGATATGGAAAAAGAAACGAGAGGCATAAGAAGAGATTAAAAAAGACATGCAGTTGACATAAAAAGGTAATCCAAAAGTCTTCTGTAGGCCATAGGAAAGGATAGTAACAGGAGGGATGAAACTGATTAGGGATTGCAAAGGGGCTATCGCCAAGAAGACAGACTGAGGTAGTAAACAAGTACCTCATATCGGTCTTTACTAAGCTCAAACTATGATGAAAGAGAAGATAGTTAAAATACTGGACTGGCTAAAATTGATGGAAGGAGGCATTAGAATAAACTGGTTATACTTGAACTTATACATCAGCAGGAGCATATGGGATGCATCTAAGAGCACTGAGGGAAGGAAAGAAATTAGAGAAGCGTTACTAGTTATCTTCTGAATCACCTTATGGTGCAGTTGGACTGCAGAATTCCAAAATATTGCACCCTTGATCAATCAGAAAGGTGTAAAGATAAACCCAATAACTGTAGGCCAAGTCAGTTTAATCTCAATAGCTGGAAAGCTTTCAAAAATGACAACCCCAGATACAAATCATCTGGACGAGTGTGGATTAATCAAGGAAAGTCAGCAGTTTTCTTAAAAGCTAATCATGTTCAGCTAACTTAGAATTTTGGTGGTTTAGAACATGCTGGCATGCACTCATCAGGACAGACATAATAATGCCAAATTTCAAAAGGAAACAAAAATGTATACTGCGTGATAACAGAGGTCGGTAAGTCAGCTCCGATTGTTCAAAATGCTGCCATGGCAAATGCACCAAGGAGCTACTGTCCCCTTTTGAAAAAGGTGCAATATCTGGACATATTTCTTTTGCCTGCAAAGGGAAGGTCCCCACATATAAATATATATGGTTTCTAGCAATCAAACTGGATACGTTGCAACCCAACAATCAAATTGGTTGTTAGTGCTTCTGAGCACATTCAGGACTGTCCAGCAACTGCTACTCAATCACAAAATTACATCTAACGATAGGCATTATGTTCTGAATTTTGAAAGCACAGATTGGTCAAGTAGAATCAGTACTCTCCATTTATTGCAAACAGCTGACATGATGTGCTGTTTGTCACTGCTCCAGTTGCTGGGATATATGTCTTATGTGTCTGACATCACACCAGCACAGAAATTCACATAGCATATTACTCATTTGTATTACAGGCAGAATATCCTGATGGCTATCCCAATCAGATCATTGCTCATCACATATCGTGTATACTCATGAATGGAACAAAGGCCACCACATGAAAACTGGCCAATCGATCTCAAATTATTCTGGATGGGTAAATTTTCTCAAATATTTGAGCGACAAGTGAAGCTAGACATTTCATACCGCTACCATGCAGTGGCAACATAAGTGGTGTTTTCCACCAACAGAATGTTACTGTAAATTTCTAACTACTACATAAATCAGTCAAACTCCTAATATATCTCATTGGTGCTTATTAGAAGTTACATATTCAGAGACTTGTGCTCTGCAGGGAAAAAAATATATCCAGGTGTTGTACATTTTTTGAATAAACAGAAGCATAGGGGGCAGTAGTTCCCTCATGCATTTGCTGTGGCATTGTCTTGACCAGAGTCAACTTGCCAACAAATCAGCAGATTTTTCTTGTGCCACATAACTAATTGTTCCCTTTGGAATTTGCCATTCTGAAATCTGGCCTGATGAGTGAAAGATGAAATGCTCCAACAGAATGTCTCTTTTTCCAGCAATGACTTTGAATAAAAGAATGGGAAGAGAAGGGGAGATGGCCATTTGTTCCTTCATGTCCGTACCAGCTCTCTTCAGTACCAAAGTAGCCAGTTCAACACTCATCTTTTTCACAAAGCTCTGCAAATCTTTCAGTTAATTATCAAATTCCCTCTGAAAGCTACAGTTTAGTCTGCTCCACACTATACTCCCTTTCTCCGCTCTCTGAAATGCCTTCAAATCATTCCTAATTGTGGAGCCCAAAATTGGACATAATTCCAGTTGATGCCAAACCAGTATTTCATAAAAGTTCACCGTATACTCCTTACTCTTGTACCCTGGGCATTTATTATTAAAGTCTGTATGCTTTCTCAACCCTCCCTGCCACCTTTACTAGTTTGTGCATACACCCCAGGTCTCTGTTCTTGCACTCTCTTTAGACTTGCATCCTTTATTGTATATTGCCTTTTATTGCCCTTCCTCTTAAAATATATAAATTCACATTTTATTGTATTAAATTTCATCTGCCACATGTCCACCCATTCCACCAGCCTGCCAAACCCTTTAGAAGTCTATCACTGTTCTCCAGACAGTTCACAGTCATCACAATACCATCCATACCCAAATCTAGATCATTAATACAGATCAAGGAAAATATTGCTACTTATCCCCACTGCTATTGCCTTCCAGTGCATAAAATAACTGTTACCCATTATTCTCTCTAGTACAACCTTGTTCACAAGATCTTCAAATAATCATCCACAAAGTAAGTAATCATGTTTTCTAATAACACTTGGTTCATACTTTCTTTACTTGGCTTGGTGCAATGCACAAATGAACACAGCAGAATGCCATTGAAAATCATATGTAACTCAACAAAATTGCACTCTTTGCTCTTTGTTATCAGCAATTTGTACAATTGGGATATTCAAAATAAGCAATCAAAATAAAATGCTCCCATTATGTTATAAAAACAGTAACATGCGACTACAGCTTTGTGATTTGGGTTATCTTCCATATCACCATTCTTGGCAACAGTAGTGCGCTGAATGGCAAAGTTTTGTTATACTTGGTTTCTGGAACAGCAGCATTTAAAGTGTAAATCATTTATCAAGTCAAAATATAAAAGAAAGAGAAGGTTGCAGATATTTTTGGAAACAATACCACGAATACCTGCCACCTTCTCTCTCTTGCATACTTTATCTATAATTGATACCTTGCAATCATACCTTCAATTATTTCCATTTGTTGAAACAAACATCATCCATTCTTCTTGAGCAGTTTCTGCTAATTCAGAAAGGTTTATCACATGCTACCAAATTTAAACCTTCGCATTTGCCATTTATAATTTATTGAAGTCTGAATTTAACGTTTTTCGACAGATCATGATTCAAATGCATATTTTTCTTAAACTTCTTTTTCATCCACCAATTATTGACAATTTATTGAGGAAAATCCAATGTTTTTAGTCACTAAGATCATAATGTTGAACTTTGGACAGAATTAACTACATTGATGTTACTAAAACTTAGAGGAATACTCCTCGATGAAAAACCCAAAAAGTGTTCTTTTCCTCAAGTCATGAGGTTACAATGTACAATGTTTGTAATCTTTATCATTCTTTGCTCAGATGGTAACTGTCAATTACTGAGACTAATTGGGGAAAATCCTTACCAATGACACAATGTCCAATAGGAAGTCAACTAAGAGACAGAATTCAGGCAGAGAGTACTCTGACATTTCCTTGCCTTGAGGTGAAGCCTGCAATCTTGCATTCAGTGTTCTCCTAATGAGGAAGGAAAATATATAATATAGCAGTCTACATGAATGTCAGGTTGATTTTCACAAACTTTCGGCATAGTCAGTTATAAACAACTAAATAAAACATATGGGTAGTTTTCCACAAATCTGAAGCCTTGTTAATTCCAAGAACTCTCTCTCGTCGAGAATATCCTTTCCAACCAATTTTTAAGTTATTTTAATGAAAACTACGGAATTGCACAAAATGACTCTGTACATAATTAGTAGTAAATTAGCAGCAAGAAATTGCCCCTTAGTGTCCAGGGATGCATAGGTTAGAGGGATCAGAGGGTATAATATGTAGGGATATGGGGGTAGGGCCTGTGTGGGATCGCCTAGTTTGGGGGCGTTTAAGAGATCCGTGGATAGGTTTATGGATGGAAAGGGATTGGTTTAGGTTAGAGGGTCATTGTTTTTTAACTGGTCGGCGCAACATCGTGGGCCGAAGGGCCTGTTCTGCACTGTAATGTTCTATGTTTGGTGCAGACTCGATGGGCCTCTTTATGCACTGTAGGGTTCTATGATTCTATGATTCAGTACTACACAATGTAACCTATCATACTCCAAGATACATAATTTCTGCTGCACTTATTAAAAGTCAATGATTTGCTTTTTCGTAACAAAATAAAATGAGTAATTTCTTAAGATAATCTTAAGATTGCACCACTTGCTCATATTTTTCCTTTATCCTGGTATTCATGAAAAAGTCAGATTTTGAAAGTACTTTTTCAGGATGCTGTACATAAAAATTATGTAATAATTTTCATTTGCTGATTAAAACCCAGCACAAACGTTTCATCTAATTTGGCAGAGTACAGGCACAAGTAGCAACAGTATGAGGAAACAAGCTATACAAAGTTACACAAAGAGCACTGGAATGAGAAATATGGTATTAGGTGGGATTAGATGAAGAGGGAATTCAAAAAGATCTAAAAGTAAGTTTGCAGGAAGTGTGGTAAATAAAGTTGGTAAGCTATAGGCACAAATAGTCATATCAGCATATGATAACTGATACCTGGCACTAAACAATCATGGATTTAGGGTGTTCAGGAAAATATGGGAAGGAAGGAAAAAGGGGAGAATTGGCAGTGTTGATTAAGAATATTGCAGTGCTGGAGAAGCACATGTCCAGAAGTGATGAAGGACAGAATCAGTTTGATTATAGCTAAGAAATAAAAATGAGGTGCAGTAACACCACTGGGTATATTTTATAGTCCACTTACTAGTGGGACAGATATGGAAGAGCAAAGGCAAAACACTGCAGATGCTGGAAATCTGAAATAAAATAGAAAATGCTAGAAATACTCAGGAGGTCGGGGGGGGGGGGGGGGGGGGGGGAGAAGAGAAATGCAGAGGGGCAATGAGCAATGGTGGAAAACAATGTCAGCAGAGGGGAAAATGAGGATGGGGAAGCTGGAGCCTTAAAGACTGGAACACAAATACAATAGTGGGTGGAACAGGAATACAATTGGAAGGGATGTACGTAGACTGTGTGCTAGGAGGGAAGGCTGAATTAGTGTGGCACAAGAGGGTAAGGCTTGCACAGAGTCATGAAGGGCAGGGCGTGGGAAAGGCTTACAAATGAGGGATGGGGTTGCACAGAGACTAATGGAAGGGGAGAGGAGAGAAATACGGTGTCGTCAGTAATCAAAAAGGAAAGGGAGAATTAAGAGAAAGACAATCATAGATCCTGGTCTGGGCCAAGTAGCCAGTGAGTGAGACTGAAGTCAGTGGTAAGGCTTAGTACACCTGATAGTCAAGATGCAAGGACAAAATCAGTCCTTGGGTTGTGAGCCATGCTACAGAAAGCAATCAATTGCGCACACAGCACCATGCAACACCTGGTGTTTATTAATAGGAAAAGGTTCCACTCCAACATTCAACTGGTGTGCAATTAGAAGCACATCATGCATGTTTGTGCCAGGTACTCTGGCTCATACATCCGAGGCACTCCTTCAGAGGCCTCATATTAGAAAGGTCTAGTGAATCTAGTGTTGGCTGTTTGGAAATCAGGAGTACTGACTCAAACAATGGCTCATCACACCAATGTGTCATCCTCTTAAGTCAGAGGATATAATGAAGCGCATAAGGCAACAAGATCCAAAGAGCAAACCACTGGCATCCTGAAGACGTGCTTCTGATGCACGGAGCTTCAGGTGGGTCTCTGCAGTACTCTCCAGAGAGGGTGTCCTGTATCATCATGGTGTGTTGTGCCTTTCACAACCTGACATTTCAAAAGAGGGCACAAAAGAGTCTGAGAACTCCTTGGACGAAGAGCAGCATGAATCTGAAGAGGAAGATGAGGGCCTGCTTTCACATGAGAATGCCTTCAAATATAACTTGGAAAATGTTCCTGTGACATACTGATAGTCACACGATTGCAGGCAATGGGACACATTTACATGCTTTCTGTCCTTATTGCTATGCTAGTACTGAAAGGCCTTTACAACCAATGCAAACAACAGCAATCTCAGTATTCAACCTTGCATCTTTAAACTTTATGAATCACTAGGCTCTATTCATTGGAAAGGTCAGTGATATGCTCTCGGAAATGATAGTTGCCATAGCAGCGGAGACACTGCATCAATAGACTTGATGCAATGGTCACCATCCGTGGACACTGATGGTTGGAGAAGCATCCTGGTTGTAGGTCCTATGCTTTGGCACTACCAATGAAGACAGCCTTCTCATTTGGTGAGACAATTATAGCTAACCTGTCAAGGCTACTGAGGTTGCCTAACTCCATGTTGTCTTGTAAGGATTATGGTTGCTAGTGCATTTTGCAGGTGCTTCAGTAAAGATTTGTTACATTTCCCTGACATAACACAAGGATAGAGAAACAGTCAGCTACACAATGTGAATGTGTGGCTCACAAAGGGAGGTGAACACCAAGTGGGAACATGGACCACCCCTGCAATAAAGAGGGCATATAGATGCACATGCATGACGCTTTCAAATGAAAACATCATTCTTATGGACAGCTAATATATTCACAAAGGTGCATGGTATTTACATTAATTGATCACCCGCCACCACAGTGTTGCCAAAACTTTGTAACTTTTTCACCCAGATGCATCCCTGACATTTGTAGCAGAGGTGAAGGCAGCCTGCTGAATAGCAAGTCCTGTTGCCTCTGATGATCCTGGCAGCTGTCTCCAGAGAGTCGGGAGCTGGGGTACTCTGGCCTACTTTAGTGTCCTGATGTGCACCGTCCTCAGCCTGTACAGCTGGAGATGATGGGGTCATAGGCAGAGGGGATTGGAATTGCCTGAACATACTGGGTCCCTTAGGTAGTTGGCCCAAGATGTCCGGCTGCCGGTCTCACCCCACCTAGCCACTGATGGGGCTGATCAATGCCAATAATGATGGAGTGCAGGCCAGAGCGCAAGTATCTGAACCAATCACCGTCTTCCCAAGGGGACTTCGAAACAGTTGCCTGTCAAAGCCACAGCATCAAACAGAGCACAGACGGATTCCTCTACCCTTTGCTCTGGTCTACTAACTTCCCCTCGCAACTCTACCTGATTTTGCATTGCATCTCCAGCATCTTTGACATGGTCATTTCCCAAGGCACATCATCTGACTCAATGGGTGCCAGTTCTCTAACAGACCTCTGCATGCTCAAGACCTGGGCTGCTATTGCCTCTGACTGCTGTGGAGACAGGTTGGCGAGGTGTTCCTCGTAATGTGATATTGAGCTTACACTACAAGTAGAACCCGCCTAGAGTGCAGGTGAATACAGTGAAAGGTCTACTTCGAATGGATCTTCAGCTTTCTGGTCTGAAGTTGCTTGGAAACAGGGGCTTATTTTGCATCTCAATGTGCATGTGTGTGCATGCGTGTGCTCCCGTGTGCTCATGGACCTGCTAGTGCCAGGAGGATTCAGCAGATCGATTTCGCTCACAAACAGATTGAATATAACATTGTAACTCGCTCACTGACAATATCAGGACGGGATGTACGCATTGACAGCTCATCCATATGGGCTTGCTGGGAAAGGCTGATCTCGCCTTCCCCAGAGGAGCGGTCCCTGTCCTCTGTCAACTTGGTGGCATCTGCCCCGAATTTAGTGAGGTCCACAATATCTGCTCTCCCTCCTCTGGTCTAGGATCTCTCCCTCTTGTTATGCACAAATTTGGCCTGGATAGAGAAGCACTTGGAGCTCTGCTGGGTGAGAACAGATGGGGGAAGAAGATGGGAGGAATGCATGTCAACTGTGTGCTGTGCCCTCCCCAGTATGAAACATAGAAACATATCATAGAAAACAGAACAGTACAGCACAGTACAGGCCCTTCAGCCCTCAATGCTGTGCTGAGCTATGTCCAAACCCAAGATCAAGCTATCCCACTCCCTATCATTCTGGTGTGCTCCATGTGCCTATCCAATAACCGCTATAAAGTTCCTAAAGTGTCCAACTCCACTATCACAGCAGGCAGTGCATTCCACACTCCAACCACTCTGAGTAAAGAATCTACCTCGGACATCCCTCCTATATCTCCCACCACGAACCTTATAGTTATGCCCCCTAGTAACACCTACATCCACCCGAGGAAATAGTTTGTGCACGTCCACTCTATCTATCCCCCTCATCATCTTATAAAGCTCTATTAAGCCACCTCTCATCCTCCTCTGCTCTGAAGAGAAAAGCCCCAGTTCCCTCAACCTTTCCTCATAAGACCTACCCTGCAAACCAGGCAGCATCCTGGTAAGTCTCCTCTGCACTCTCTCCAATGCTTCCACATCCTTCTTATAGTGAGGTGACCAGAACTGAACACAATATTCCAAATGTGGTCTCACCAACATCCGGTATAGTTGCAGCATAACCCCACGGCTCTTAAACTCAAACCCCGTTAATAAATGCTAACACACTGCAAGCCTTCTTCACGGCTCTATCCACTTGAGTGACAGCCTTCAGAGATCTGTGGATACGTACCCCAAGATCTCTCTGTTCCTCCACATTCCTCAGAATCCTGCCATTGACCCTGTAATCCGCATTCAAGTTTGTCCTACCAAAATGAATCACCGCTCTTAACAGGGTTAAACTCCATCTGCCACTTTTCGGCCCAACTTTGCATCCTATCAATGTCTCTTTGCAGCGTGTAAGAGCCCTCCACCTCATCCACTACTCCACCAATCTTGGTGTCATCAGCAAATTTAGTAACCCACCCTTCAGCCCCCTCTTCCAAGTCATTGATAAAAATCACAAATATAAGAGGATCCAGCACTGATCCCTGTGATACACCACTGGTAACTGGCCTCCAGTCTGAAAATTGGGCTGGGAATAGAGTTTGTGCAGCATGATAGATGAAATGCTGGTAATGCTAAAGTGCCATAAACAATCAGTAGTGATTTGCTCCCCCCACTAATATTGTGCGAGATCCTTGAGCAGTGCAGCTCTTTGAATGCATGATGCCAGAATGAGAGATTGGAGTGAGCAGAAGGTTGACTTACCCTTGCAGAGCGGATGACATCATTCATCCTCTTCCTGCACTGCAGTATGTTTCAAGCGATAAATCCAGTAATTGTATGTTGAGGGAAAATGAGACTGAAGCTACTCTGTTCTTTAAAACAAATTTATTTTCAAGACATCAAAGTAAAGTCAGACTCTCCCACTTCCTCCCAGACGCCCAGCGTGACCTGGTTTATAATGATTTCCTAATCCTTCCCCAACTGGGGACAGCAGTGCTTAATTACCAACTTAAAGCAGCACAGTTTCAGCATTAGTTTTAGGCAGTTGCATTTAAATATGACACCCTAACTCTGGAGCCCACTGGGTGACAGGAGGGCGGACAAATTAGTTCCCAACCTGCCACATAATTTGGAGAGAAATTTGCCAATGCATAATTAATGAATAAATTAGCACGAAATTGGGGGTGGGAAGAGAGGAGAGAGAATTCCTGAGGTATTGTCAGACCATTTTTGATCAGTAAATTTCTAGCCCAACGAGGCAAGGAGCCTCACTGGACTTGATCCTGGGGAATGAGATGAATAAATTTGTTATTGTTCGTCCATCATTGATGAGGACATCGACACCATTAGTCATTTTGAGGCTGGATGCGGTATGTCCGCAGATGACTGATCAGGGCAATTCGGGCACAGAATATCCCGGCACATATTGGGCAGACTTGTGTAGGCACTGTAGTTGTTGTGCTGGTGGCTCTGGACTTGTGTAGCTCACACTTAAGTTGTGCTTCAGCAATACACCTTGTTTCGTAAGCTTGGTAGCCCTTGTCGATGAGGCAGCGCCAGGTAGGGCGGTTTTGTGTCAGTGTTTCCCAGATGGTCATGTCTATGTCAGGCGACTTCAGGGAGGCCTCGAGTGTGTCTTTGTAAAGTTTCTTCTGCCTTCCACGTGAGCATCTTCCAGCAGAGAGTTCCCCAAAAAGGAGCTGCTTGGGTATGCGCTCATCTGACATACGGATGACATGACCCGCCCACTGCTCTCATCAGCAGTGTGTGGACTGATAGTAGACTTGCTCTAGAGAGAGCTTCAGTGTCTGGTACTTTGTCTTGCCATCTGATGCGAATTATTCTGCGACGACAAGTCATGTGGAAATGATTGAGCTGTTCTGCATGCCCTCGATACACAGTCCACACTTCACAGCCATACAGGAGGGGAGTGAGTGCCGCGGCACTGTAGACTTTGTTTTGTTGCTGAGCTGATTCCTCGACGTTCCCATACAGAGGAGTGCGGTCTACCAAAAGTAGAACTTGCCTTTGCTATTCTGCAGTTAACTTCGATATCAATAGTCACTGCTTGGGAGAGGGTGTTGCCCTCTGTGATTATGGGTTCTGTGTACGGTGCATGACTTCGGTCTTTTTGATGTTGATGGTGTGTCCAAAGTTGTCACAACCTGTGGAAAATTTGTCCATACTGACTTGCATCTCCGCATACAGGGCACAGTGTTCGGCAAAGAGGAAGTCTCTCAGAACAGTCTCCTTCACTTTGATAATTGCTTGAAGTCTCCTCAGGTTGAAGAGCTTCCCATCCACTCTGTACTTGAGGCTGATTCCAGCAACCCTGTCCTGGAAGGCATCATTCAGCATGGCAGTAAACATCATGCTGAACAGAGTGGGTGCGAGCACACAGCCCTGTTTGACACCATTGGCGACTGGGAATGCCTCAGAGGATTCTCTGCCATCCAGTACTCTGGCCATCATGGAACTGGCGTACCATCTGAATGAACAGGGTTGGGGGGGGGGGCCAACCAAACTTGACTTGATTCACAAGGTGAAGAAGTTGCGTACAGCTCGTGATTCTGCTCCTGACACTTCTCCTGAAGTTGGCGCGCAGCAAAAATCATGTCAATAGTCCCTCGACCGTTACAGAAGCCACATTGGAAGCGGGCCCAGCTCCTGATGAGTGACCAGACGATTTAGCAGGACTCTTGCGAGAGTTTTTCCTGTGATGGAGAGTAGCAAAATTCCTCAGTGGTTGTCGCATACTTGCCAATTGCCCTTCCTCTTCTAGAGATGTACGATAGAAACATCTAAGTTCCTGAAGAATGGATCCTTGCTTCCGAAAGAACTGGAACAACTCGGTGAACTTCTTGGTAAGTACAGGACCAGCAGCTTTGTAGATCTCTGTGGGTATGGCATCTGTCCCTGGGGCTTTGCCACTGGATAGCTGGCTGACAGCTTTCGTGACTTCGGCTACTACCAGTGGGTCATCCATGGCGCTGTCAATATCTATTTGAGGAATCCTGTCTATTGCCTCATCGTTAATAGATGATGGTTGGTTGAGGATGGCTTCAAAGTGTTCAGCCCATCTCTGTAGGATCTCAGCCCTCTCCGTAATGAGAGTTATACCATCTGTACTCAGGAGGGGGTAACCCCTGAGAGATTGAGGTCTGTAGAGAGTGTTGAGGACTTCATAGAACCATTTCAAGTCATTTCTGTCAGTGTACCCTTGTTTTTCATCTGCCTTGGTACTCAGCCAGGCATCCTGCATTTTACAGAGTTTATTCTGGACTGTCCTACGAGCACTGGTAAAAGCATTTTTCTTGGCAGCTGATGATGGGTCGTTCTGACCGGTCCGATGAAGGTGGTGCTCTTCAACAAGTAGAGCCTGTATCTCTCCTCATCATTCTCATCAAACCAGTCACGTTGCTTGCGGGTAGAGGGCTGTCCATCATCTTCAGTGCAGATGATGGACAGCATCCCTGAAGCATTCCCAGTCGTCCTCAGTGTTGCCTGCGAGGGGTAGGTCAGCAAGCTTGATTTCTAAGTCTTCAGCCAGTGCTGAAGCTATGCTGGGGTTCCTTAGCATGGCCGCACTGATTCTATTGATTCTTTTCATAACCTTGCTTTCTTGCGGTTGCCTCTTGGGTCTGATGCGGAGCGTCATTTTGGAAACAATGAGCCCGTGATCTGTCCAGTGGTCAGCACCACACATGGCCTTGGTCACTCTGACATCCTGCCTGTCTTTTCTCCTGACAATGACATAGTCGACATGCTGCCATTGCTGGGGGGGGTGGGTGGGTGCATCCAGTAGGTCTTGTTACGGATAGGCAGACATAAGTACATAAGAAATAGGAGCAGGAGTAGGCCATCTAGCCCTTCGAGCCTGCCCCGCCATTCAATAAGATCATGGCTGATCTGTCGTGTCTCAGTTCCACATTCCCGCCCTCTCCCCATAACCCTTAATCCCCTTGCCTATCAAAAACCTATCAACCCGCGTCTTAAATATATTTAGCGAGGCAGCCTCCACCACCTCAACGGGCAGAGAATTCCAGAGATTCACCACCCTTTGAGTGAAGAAGTTCCTCCTCAACTCCATTCTAAACCGCCCCCCCCTTATCTTGAGGCTGTGCCCTCTAGTCCTACTGTCTTTTCTGAGCGGGAAGAGCCTCTCCACCTCTAACCTATCCATCCCATTCATCATCTTATATGTCTCAATGAGATCTCCCCTCATTCTTCTAAACTCCAACGAGTACAAGCCTAGTTTATTCAGCCTCTCCTCATAGTTCAACCCCCTCAACTCTGGTATCAGCCTAGTAAACCTCCTCTGCACTCCCTCCAAGGCCAAAATATCCTTGCGTAAGTGCGGCAACCAAAACTGCACACAGTACTCCAGCTGTGGCCTCACCAGTGCCCTGTACAGTTGCAGCAAGACCTCCCTACTTTTATAATCAATCCCCCTCGCTATGAAGGCCAGCATCCCATTCGCCTTCCTGACCACCTGCTGCACCTGCAGGCTGGGTTTTTGCGACTCATGCACAAGGACCCCGAGGTCCCTCTGCACCGTCGCCTGCTGCAGTTTTTCGCCATGTAAGTAATAGTCCTTCCTACCATTATTCCTACCAAAGTGGACAACTTCACACTTGCCAACATTAAATTCCATTTGCCAGTTCCTGGCCCATTCGCCCAGCCTATCTAGATCCTTCTGCAGACTTTCCACACCCTCCGCACAATTTGCCGTTCCACCAATCTTGGTGTCATCAGCAAATTTCGACACCATACACTCGGTTCCCTCCTCCAGACGGAAGGTTGTGTTGGTGATGAGGAAGTCATGTGCTGCACAGGTCTTCACTAAGAGCAGGCTGTTACTGTTACAGTTGCCCACTCCATGCCTCCCAATGACTCCCTGCCAGATTGCAGAGTCACACCTTACTCTTGCGCCGAAATCGCCAAGATCAGCTTGTCGGTACTGCTCACTGCTGATAGTAGGGCGTCTACTTCTTCGTAGGACTTGTCTTTCATCTTATCCGGGTTGTTCACTGTTGGGGCATAGGCGCTGATCAGGGTGGCTGGACTTCTGTTCTGTAGCAGAAGCTGTAATGTCATAAGCCAGTTGTTCACACCCTTGGGTAGACTAGCAAGTTTCCGAACAATGTGTCTCCTGACGGCAAATCCAACTCCAGCATCACGACGCTCATCGCTGCCACAACCGCTCCAGAAAAAAGTGTATCCACCTCCAGTTTCAGTCAATTGACCTACGTTGGCAAGACAAGTTTCACTCAGGGCAGCATGGTAGCATAGTAGTTAGCACTGTTACTTTACAGTTCCAGGGACCTGGGTTCAATTCCCGGCTCAGGTCTATCTGTGCGGAATTTGCACATTCTCCCCATGTCTGCCTGGGTTTCCTCCAGGTGCTCCCGTTTCCTCCCACAGTCCAAAGATGTGAGTGTTAGGTGGATCGACCAAGCTAAATTGCCCCTTAATGCCCTGGGATGCATAGCTTAGAGGGATTAGCAGGTAAAAATGTAGGGGTACGGGGATAGGGCCTGGGTGGGATTGTTGTCGGTGCAGACTCGGTGGGTCAAATGGCCTCTTTCTTCACTGTAGGGTTTCTATGTCAATATCAATATTATATCTTGCAAGCTCTCTGGCAACTAAGGCTGTTCTTCTCTCTGGTATGTCTGCTGTAGGGTTGTCCAAAAGCGTGTGCACATTCCAAGTGCCAATGGTGAGCAGGATCACCTTGTTCTATTTTGTTTGTTCGACTGCAAGGTGGGATTCCTGCCAGCCGCAGTAAACTGGCCAGTGTGTAGTGAAGCAGGTAATGTTTAGGGCACCTTTTCTGGCCCCTTCCTCATTCTACGGAGGTGAGCAGTACGTTCCTGAAGAGGACTGCTCAGTCGCCCAGGTAGATGCTGTTTCACTGCTGCTTCGGTCAGCGGAAAACAACCATTAGAACTGAGTCACCTATGTGCAGGTCCATGACTACAGCTCACAATATATCCGTACCTGCTGCTTCATCGCTCGCCCATTGCCACAGGACTTCAAGGGTTGAACAGGACAATGATGATGATGGTGTCGAGACTAGCGCTTGACTTGGCGTGAAGTGAGGGAGAGTTGCACAGCGTCAGCCTCAGCCTCACTCTCTCTTCCCAATTCCCATCTGGATCCAGCGGCAAGACAAGAGTCAAGATGGCTGGAGATGGAACTAGGCGCAGTAGATGACCAATACGTCTTCTGTGTCTTGTCCTGCCCTTGGCGTTCCACAACGCTTGCAGAGACCGCCTTCTTGACTGTTGGGCTTTCCATTGGTCCCGTCCGCTCAATCCGCTGGAGTCTGTCTTCACATGCTGGGATAGACATCTCCCTATCCTCACCTGGTTTAGCTGGCTTGTCGAAGCCATTGCCTGGGGTGTGGCCGCTGTCGCATGCAAACAGCTGTGGGGAGCCACCGATGAGGGCTGATGCCAGGTGGGGACAAAGGGTGGACAAATTGCCCTGAAAAGAACACGACAGGTTCTCCCACCCTGACACCCCACACATGAATAAAGTAGAGCAAGTGCCAATACAGGTACATTTAGGGAACTGTGATCATAGTAGCATGAGGTTTCAATTAATTGTGAGAAAGGGCAAGGGGCAATCTAGAGTTAAAAAAACTGAAGGAGGGCCTACTTCAGCAAGAAGAGTGCAGATTTCACACAGGTAAGGCGGGGTCAAAGATTGGCAGAGACACCAATTGGTTTGGGGGCAGTTTAGGTCATGAGGGGGAAACCAAAACCAGTGCCACCTGGATGTCAAATAGATACATACCAAGACAAAAAGAAAAATAAGTGTGTGGCTGATGTCCGGTTGATCAAGTGAAAACCAAGCCAAATACAGAAAGTTCAAAACAAAAGTGAAGATGAAAATTAAAGGGGCAATAAGAGAGCACTAGGAAAGTCTGTGGATCTAAACCATAGAACCACAGAAAGGTTATGGTGCAGAAAGAGGCCATTCATCCCATTGTCTGTGCCAGCCAAAAAAAATAAACTAGCCACTCATTTTAATCCCGTTGTCCAGCACCTGACCCATAACTTTGCAGTTTATAGCACTTCAGATTCAGATCCTTTCAAATGAGTTGAGCATTTCAGCCTCAAACACCAACTTAGGCAGTGAATTCCAGGCGCCCACTGCCCTCTGTGTGAAACAGGTTTTCTTCATTTCCCTCTAATCCCTCTACCAATCACCTTAAATCTATGTCACCTGATAACTGGCCCCTCAGTTAAGGGAAATGAATCTTTCCTGTCTACCCTGTTTAGGCCCCTCACAATCTTCTACAGCTCAATTAGGTCCTGTCTTAGTCCCTCCTGTTCTAAGGAGAACAATCCCAGCTCTCCCAAACTTTCCACATAGTTGCAATTTTCAAGCTCTTGCAACATTCTTGTAAATCTCCTCTGCACTCTCTCCAGAGTAATTATGTCCTTCCTAGAATGTGGTGACCAGAACTGTACACACAATTCCAGCTGTGACCTGACATTTTTACAGTTCCACCATTATATCCCTGCTTTTGTATTAAATATCTCACCTAATAAAGGAAAGCATTTCATATGCTTTCTTGTCCACAGGTCGTTGAAGGTGGTAAGACATGAATTTATTGCCTCAATCCCTCTCAATATCTTCTTGTTTATCCAGTTTTCCTTTGCTCTCCCTAAATGCATTATTTCATACTTTTCCAGACTGAATTCCATTTGCCATTTTTCTGCCCATTCCAACCAAAACATTCTGGAGTTGACTACACAGTCGATTTTGTGTTACCTGTAAAATTCCCAGTCATACACCTACACTTATGTTTAAAATCTTTAATTTATATAACAAACAACAAGGGTCCCTACACTGAGCCCTGTGGAAGACCATTGGAAACTGTTTTCCATTTGCAAAAACTTCCATCGACCATCACTCTTTGTTGCCTGTCAATGAGTCAATTTTGGATCCAACTGCCAACTTCCCTTGTATCCCATGAAATTTCACTTTTCTGACTAGTCTGCCATGCAAGACCTTGTAAAATGCCTTACTAAATATGCATGTAGACAATAACCACTGCTCTACCTTCACCAATCCTCCTTGTTACTTCCTCAAAAAATTCAATCAAGTTAATAAGATATAATCTTGCCCTAACAAAACCATGCTGATTATCTCTGATCAATCTGTGTCTGAGTGACAGTTTATCCTGTTTCTCAAAATTACTTTCAATAGCTTGGCCAATACTGAATTCAGATGAACCAGCCTTCAGTTTTCTGGTTTATCCCTCGCACCCTTTTTAAATAATGATAACGCTCTTAGACCTTCAATCTTTTGGTACCTCACTGTATCTAGTAAGGCTTGGAAAATAATCCTCAGAGCATCCTCTATTTCCCCCCTGACTTCCTTCAACAGCCTGGGATACAATCTATCTAGTCCTGGTGATTTATCCATCTTCAAGGGGACCTGTCCTTCCAATATGTCCTCTCTCACCAAGCTTATTATATCTTATATTTTACATTCCTCCTCTTCAACTAGAATATCTGCATCATTCCTCTCCTTGGAGAAGACAGAGACAAAGGACACATTGAAACCCTGCCCATATCTTCTGAATTGACTCAGTTTTCTGGCTTATCCCTTGCACCCTTTATAACAGGGGTAAAAGTTGTGTCTAGTAGGTGGGTAATCAGAGGTGCTGTGGAGTTGTAAAGGAGGTCTAGACATGGAGGCAGTGGGGATACTAAATTTGTATTTCAAACTGGCCT
Organism: Carcharhinus amblyrhynchos; assembly: GCF_965287045.1. Classification (NCBI taxonomy): domain Eukaryota; kingdom Metazoa; phylum Chordata; class Chondrichthyes; order Carcharhiniformes; family Carcharhinidae; genus Carcharhinus; species Carcharhinus amblyrhynchos. The sequence continues at coordinate 29,716,570 of NC_137335.1, read as the reverse complement.
TTTCCAAGGAAGAAGATACTGCCAAAGTTACTGTGGAAGAGGAGGTAGTTGAGATACTGGTAGGGCAAAGAATTGATAGATAAGATTCTGAACTGGCTATAGTTAAAGTAAATTAGTCACCAAGTGCAAATGAAATAAATCCTGGGTTTTTGGAGGGAAACTAGGGTCTGAAATTTTATTGGTCATAATATTCCAACCCTCCATGGAAATAGGAGTGCATCTAAAGAATTACTAATGTTCAAAAACTGGATGCAACAGTAAATCTAGCAATTAAGGCCGATCAATTTAACTATGGTAATGCAGTAGCTTTTAGAAACAGTAATCAAAAACAAGACTAGCAATTATTTGGTCTAGTGTGAATTAAGAAGCACAGACTTCAATCAAATTGAAAACTTAGCTGAGCTTTTTGACGAAGCAACAAAGAGAGTTGATAAGGGCAGTGTAGTTGGTGCAATATTTATTGATTTCCAAAACGCATTTGATGTTGGAATGTAATAAGTGTGTCAGCACGTAATAAGTGTGTCAGCATGTAATAAGTGTGTCGGCAAAGTCGAAGCCCATGGAATAAAAGAAGCCGTGAACATGAATACAAAATTAACTGAAGAACAGGAAACAGAGAATAAAGGTGAATAGTTGTTTTCAGAAGATGTATAGTGGGATTTCCCAGAGTCAAAGTTAAAACTGCTGCTCTTTTTGAGCACAATATTAATGATCCAGACTTGGGTATGCAGCAAACAATTTCACCAAACTTGGAAACATATTAAGCAGTGAGGAAGACAAAAGTCTTTTTTAAGAGGACAAAAACTTGTAAAATTGGCAGGCATATGACAGATGAAATTTCATGCAGAGGAAAATGGAGATGCAATATAAGCTCCAACAAAGAATGTTGACACCATTCAGGACAAAATAGCCCACTTCATTGCTGCTCCTTCCACAAACATTGGATCCCTCCATCACCGACAAAGAGTGGCAACCATGTGTACTATATACAAGGTGCACTGCAGGAACTGGCAGCACCTTCCAAACCCACAACCATCTAGAAGGACAGAGCAGCAGATACCTAGGAACATCACCATCTGGAGATTGCCCTCCAAGTCTGTCACCATCCTGACTTGGAAATCTATCACTGATCCTTCACTGTAGTTAGTCAAAATCCTGGAGCTCCATCCTTAACAGTACTGTGGTAGTACGTGCACTTCGGGAACTGCAGCAGTTCAGGAAGGTAGCTCACCCTACCTTCTAAAGGGCAAATGGGATGGGCAATAAATGCTGGTCTAGTTAGCGATGCCCACATCCCATAAATGAATTTAACAAAGGGTACAATTCTAAATAAGAGGTGCTGAAACAAAGCAATCTATGGGTAAAGGTGCAATAATTACTAATGGTGGCAGGACAGGTTGATAAAGTGGTTAAAGAAGCATGCTGGATTCATGGGCTTTATAAACAGTGGCATAAAGTACAAAAGAAGAAGTTACAAAGAACTTTTATAAAACATTGGCCTCAAATGGAATAGTGTGTCCAATTCAAGACATCATATTTTAGGAAGTGTGTAAAGTCTCTAAAAAGGATGCAGAAAAGATTTACAAGAATGGTTCCAAGGATGAGTGACTCCTGTTGCACAAATAGATTGGAGGATCTAGTTTTTCTTCTTCGAGCAGTGAAGGTTGATAGGAGAGGTATTTAAAATAGTGAGGAGTCTAGACAGAGTAGATAAAAACAGTTCTCATTCACAGTCAAAAACACGATGCATGTTTAAAGTAACTAGCAAGAGCTAAAAGACAAAATGAGGAAACTTTCTTAGGAAGAGAGTGATTATGATTTGGAATGCACTGCCTGGAAGGTTAGTGGAGGTAGATTCAATCATGACTTTTGTGATGATAGTACTTGCTATAGATAAATATCTTGTTTTTTTTAATGTTTAAGGGGAATGTTTGTTTTACAGGCAATCAGTATATCCGGGAGAAATGCAGCTCAAATGTTGGGAGAGTAGAATAATTTCTCATTTTAGCCATGTAACCACCTAGAACAGTGTTAATGAACTTTTGTTTGTAGGTGAAGATTTCCCCTGAAGTTTTTAATTAGGTTGACTGACAGAGTCGTGTGATGATGTGACTAAGGGGAAGTGCGAGGTTTGTAGAAGAGAAATAGTTCTCAGTTCTGGCTGGGGTTTGCTCTACACAGAGGTCTGCAAGCTTCTCTGAAACTCAAAGACTCTCTCACACAGTTTCAAGACTATCTACACGCCTCATAGCAAGTACATTTATGGTTGCTAACTTTAAGTGTAATCTTAAATCTATAAGAGAATGTTGCTTATTTGGAATAGACATAGTGATAAATTAGAAATTAAGTTATTTCCTTTCACTTTTTAGCTGTTGTTCAACTGTTAGTTAAGCCGCTTCATTTGTTAGTTGTACTTAAACTGTGTTATTAAATTAAGTTTGTTTCACCATAAAAGATCCTAATTTGCTAGCAGGACTACTCCTGGACTTAAGCATCCTATACCCACGTTTATGCCAAAATAGAAAACTTCCTGCGGTCCAGAATTGCTTCCTAACATGATTTGTGCTTCTGGTCCAGAACCCCAGCATTTTCAAAAGGGGATGAGGCAAATACTTGAACAGAAAACATTTTTTGCAGGATTGTGGGAAAAGGGCAGAGGAGTGGTTCTGGCTAAAATGCTCTTGCAGACAATCAACATGGACTCAACAGATTGAATAGCCTACTTCTGTGCTATAATCATCCTACGATTTTATGAAATGCAGTAGTAATAGGTAAATAATTTCCAATAGGTTATCTCACATCAGTTGTTATTAAATCACTGCTTGGTTTCATTGGTCAGAACATTGAATACAGGAGTTGGGACACCTTGTTGAAATTGTACAAGACATTGGTACAGCCACACTTGGAATACTGTGTATAGTTCTGGTCACCCTATTACAGAAAGGACATTATTGAGCTAGAAAGAGTACAGAAGAGATTTACTAGGATGCTCCCAGGACTTGATGGTTTGAGTTATAAGGAGGGGCTGTATAGACGGGGACATTTTTCCTCTGGAGCGTAGAAGGCTGAGGGGTAATCTTACAGAGGTCTATAACATAATGAGAGGCATAGATCAGCCAGATAGTCAATATATTTCCCCAAAGGTAAGGGAATCTAAAACTAGAGGGATAAGGATAACAGGGGAGGGATACAAAAATGTCCAGAGGGGCAATCTTTTCATACAGAAGGTGGAGGGTATCTGGAACAAGCTGCCAGGGGCAGTAGTAGAGGCGGGTACAATTTTGTCTTTTAAAAAGCATTTATATAGTTACATAGGTACGATGGGTAGAGAGGGATATGGGCCAAATGCTGGCAATTGGGACTAGCTTTGGGGTTTAAAAAAGGGCAGCATGGATAAGTTGGCCCAAAAGGCCTGTTTCCATTCTGTAAACTCTATGACTCTATGATTTTGCATTTCAAAAAATTGAAGGATCCAATTATTTGCCTATCTTAACAACATTTGAAAAATGTGTCAAATAACATTTAGTAGACTATACATAAAATCCTACATTCTCAAAAAGCTGCCAAGTCTTAAAAATTGCTCAAAAACTGGCCTACCTGTTTCAAGAATTACTGCAATATGATTAATGCAAGGCAGTATCACTTACCTACAACATTCCTCAAACCAACGAGCTATATAATCCCACATATAATATGGTTCAAAAGAATTGAAGAGAAGATTTGCAGTTTTAATTAGCTCTGAAGTCTTCTTGTTCTCTCGCATTTTACTGAAAAAAAAGCAAAATAATCAATATTGTGCCTGGTTTGAAAAGGTCATATTATTGAAAAATGTAAATGTTTTATATCTTATTATTTTGAAAATTTATAACAAAAAACCATTTTATTTCTAACTTGCATTATAATCAAAAAATTACACTTGTCAGTTAAAATTATATTTCAAAGCTTTCATCCAACAGTGATGATACCAGATAGGAATCAACAGGATATTCTCCGATACAGGATAAATGCATGAAGGGATCGGTTAGATCTGAATCTAAATTTTAGACCTGAAGGAATGGTGCACTGTAACTTATTACATGGATTGTTTGTATCTTAATTAACAACAGGTCCTGTTCACCCTGCGCTAATAACAATGTTTTAAAATTTAAAATTCTCATTCCTGTTTTCAAATTACCGCATGTCTCACTTAACACGGCCCCACAGTCACCATTCACTTCCAAATCTGCAACCCTCTGGAGATCCCTGCACTCCTCCAAATCTGGTTTTCTACACACCCCCAATTTTGAATTACTTTGTCACTGATGGATGTGGCTTCAGTTGCCTAGATATTAAAACCTGAAATTTCTCCTCTAATCTCTCTACCACCCTTGCCTCCTTCAGGTGGTCCTTAAAACCTAACTTTTGGGACAAGTTTTATGTTACTAATAAGTCATTTGGCTTCATGTCAAATTTTGTTTGATAATGCTCCTGTGAAGTACCTTAGGATATTTCTACTAGATATTTCACGTCCTTGAGCTGGAATAGAATCCACATTGCACTGAATCTGCATGCTGTCAACTGACAACTATTGACTTGAGGCTTGTTTAAAACTCCCTAATCTTCAAATCATTTATAAAAGGAATTTTCAGAAAATTTGAGAGCCTGATGTTCTATTGACACAATTCAGATTCAGAACACAGGACACAATTTACCTAATAGGTTGTGAAGTGTGCAAATGCATCGAGTATGCAAGGTGAGAAATTCATAGAAATTATTAAGAACATAGAACACCACAGCACAAACAAGCCCTTCAGCCCACAAGTTGCGCCGATCATGTCCCTACCTACCAGTCCTATCTATAACCCTCAATCCCATTAAATCCCATGTACTCATCCAGAAGTCTCTTAAAAGACCCCAGCGAGTTTGCCTCCACACACCACCAATGGCAGCCAATTCCACTCACCCACCACCCTCAGTGAAAAACCTACCCCTGACATCTCCTCTGTACCTACTCCCCAGCACCTTAAACCTGTGTCCTCTCGTAGTGACCAATTCAGCCCTGGGACATAGCCTCAGAGAATCCACCCTATCTATACCTCTCAACATCTTATAAACCTCTAACAGGTCGCCTCTCGTCCTTTGTCTCTCCAGGAAGACCTAGCTCCCTCAACCTATCCTCATAAGGCATGCCACCCAATCCAGGCAACATCCTTGTAAATCTCCTCTGTACCCTTTCAATAGCTTCCACATCCTTCTTGTAGTGAGGCAACCAGAACTGCACACAGTACACCAAGTGGGGTCTGACAAGGGTCTTATAAAGTTGCAGCATTACCTCCCGACTTCTAAACTCAATCCCTCTATTAATGAAGGCTAGTACACCATACGCCTTCTTATCCATATCCTCCACCTGCAAGGCTGATTTAAAAGTCCTATGGACCTGATCCTCTACACTGCTAAGAGTCCTACCCTTGATATTATACCCCTTCATCCCACTGGACCTGCCAAAATGGACCACTACACATTTATCCACGTTGAAGTCCATCTGCCACTTCTCCGCCCAGTCTTGCATCCTATCCATGTATCGCTGCAACTTCTGACATCCCTCCAGACTATCTACAACACCACCAACCTTCGTGCTGTTGGCAAACTTACCAACCCATCCCTCCACTTCCTCATCCAGGTCATTTACGAAAATGACAAACAGCAAGGGTCCTAGGCCCTGGGGCTCAACTCAATTTGATACTTCGCCAGAAGTTCTCCATCCATGTTCTAAACATTTGAAGTGGAGATATATACAAAATGTATGGTGAATGTTGCCTCAAGATATTCCTGTTAACATTGTACCAATATACTTTTTAGAGTATGGACCTGAATAACATTTTCTAAATTTAGTCAGTCAAAAAAGTAACATCTAAAGAGCTGTAACGCTGCTACCCCTCAATGCCAATAATATTAAAAAATATGGCAGAGACACATTTCAATAAAATTTTAATAAGGTTATCATAAAAAAATTGTTAATAGAACGATACTTCGGCAAGTAAAATGTTAACAGAAGTTTAAAATGACAAAACATGCCAGTTAATTAACAACAAAACGGGTTTGACTTTTCAAGATCAGTTGCAATGAGTCCTTATGGAGCCACAAGCTGCAGACCCATGTCCTAGACTATTTACTGTGCTGTTGAGTTTTGCACACTTATGAATTACATTTTTCTTCAAAAGCAGCAGTAGACTCAGTGGCAGTTTAAACATATTAGGATACATAAAGACAAATCTTCTGATCCCCAGATCATTGGAGACCGGACTTAGAATTGATGAACGAAGAAGTTGAAACTTCTGATGGACAATTCATCTGCTGTCTGGGGCCATTTGGAACAGAGACTAGAAAGACATCCATAGTACTTAGCTGGATAATTACCCTAGTCTAACACCTAGGTAACTCCAAATTGAACACCACCCCCCCGTCATCATCCTGCCCCAAAAGCCTGACGTGACTAGCACCCAACCCAGACCAACACCCTCCCCAATCCCCAACCCTGCTCTGCCCTTCCCCCCAGATTGAATCCAACTAATCCCTGCAACTCAATCCAATAAACCTCAACCACCCAACTATTCCTTGACTAAACCTGACCCTACCCACCCTGAACACCCAAATAGCTCTGCCCTGACCATCTTCAGACTACCCACCTAACCAGACTCAACTATGCCACCAACCTAACCACATGATTCCTTCCTCCCCCACCAGAATTGATTTCTTCCCTTCATACCCCTGATCAAACTAACCCTTAGATACTACTACCCTCATCGACGTACCTCCTCCCCAACTCACTCATTTTCAACCCATATTCAAAGATCTTGAAACTTACCACGCAAAACATGGCAGTTATTGTAGTAAAAAGGGGATATGTCTTATCGTTCCCCCAATTCTACTATGGTCTGACGAACTTCACTAGGTGACTCTGCCATTTGCATTTCTGTAACTGCCGGGGTCAGAAAATCCTGGAAGATACATATGGCAATGAAGGATCGAGAGCATTTCCACTGCTAGGAAGATTCGGACCTTAATGTAATTTTACTCTCTAATTCAACATAACAAAACCCAAGTTTATTTTATAGGGTATCGTTGGCAAAGCCAGGATGTATTGCCCATTCTTTAATGTCGTTCAATTGAGTAACTTGCTAGGCCTAGTGGTAAAATTACCACTAGCTTATCTACCTATCATTCAAACACCAAATTATTACACTTGGCTTGATTAAAAAATCGAGTATGTGAATTAGGTGTAAATGGACATGATTAATTATTCTGTATAGTGCTGTATTTGAAAAGCATGCAATTGCAAGGTAGTAGGTGTATTGCATCTCCAACAGGCAAAAACTGAAATTTTATGCTCCACAATACATCTCAAGTATAGAGGAGTACGAAATAATAATTACATCTCTCTTCCTTTAGATAATAAAAATAGAATTAAGTTAATATACCTGCTTAACTGGGTGTGGTCTTTGCAGTAAGAAGGTTGAGTTTTCAGATTCAGTTCAGCTTTGCACTGTGAATGCAATGTTCTGAAAACTTCTATAAGTACATCCTCCAAGATTGCTGGTCCTAGAATGACAATATCAACTCTAAATTCTCAACTAATTATGAGAAGTATATTATTAGGGAGGAAACAATGCCTGTTGAAAAAATAGCTTACTGTACCATTCGCAGATGTAAAATGGCAGTAACTGTGGAATCATTTTAACCTATGCAGTACATCAGACTACATAACAACAGTGCATTACCACATAGAAAATATTGGTTACACCATGGAGGGTAGAAGTCCAAAGCACCAGTTCTAAGGAAGAAGGCATAGAATAAAAAGCTTTTTCTTCATAAGCATCCTTTTGCGGTAGGCACTTGCACAAGTGTGCTGGCAGCAATATATTTAGCTATTTCAACAACTTTAAAATTTTAAGTTTATATATAACATGGAAATGCAGACAAATTTTAAAATTGCAAGACTTGCCAGACTTTGATGTCAGTTACTATTACATAATAATGCAGTAGTTGATCAAGAAATGTTGATCAAGAAATCTTCTCAAAACAGATTAGAAAAAAAAAATCAGCTAGTCCAAACATGTTGGACTGTTCTCCTTGGAGCAGAGAAAGTTAAGACATGACCTAACAGAAATTTTCAAGATCACAAGAGATTTTGATAGAACACACAGAAAATTTAGCCATCCTTGTAAGTGGAGCAGTTACTAGAAGTTTTAAACTACACATTTAAAAACATTGGCAAAAGATTTGAAGAAGAAATACTTTCACTCAAATTGTTATTAGAATCTGGAGTGCTCCACCTGAAAAGATGGTAGAACTTGATTGCATAAACAATTCCACAGGAGTTTATGCCGGTACTTGAAGGTGAGGAACTTGCAGGGTTTACAGGCAAACAGTGGGGATATGGATTTGTTCTTTCAAAAGAACTGGAAAACTCTTCAAGCTGGCATTCATGCATTCATTGTTATGTGTTGTGCAAGTATCATGTTAAAATATGAGGCACTTCATTAACATATTCATGCACATGTGGTCAGTGTAGAATCAATGGGCCGAATGGCCTCCTTGTGCACTGTAGGATTCTATGATATTCAAATCAGGTGCAAATTGGAGCTCAACTTAATTTGAAACTGCCACAGAATCAGTTTAATGGTACGCCAGAAAGCTGTCAGCTCAAGAACAGCACTCCTTATTGGCCAGGAGAAGCTGGAGTCCTTCAACCTCTACTCTGCTGATTGCCTCTCCCATTCCACTGTGCCCCCTAGTCACCATGTGTGTGGAGATGCCAGTGATGGACTGGAGTAAGCACAGTAAGAAATCTTCTTATTGTGTTTCCCCCAACTACCACCAGTCTTGCTCTTGCTCCCACCCCTACCTGTCTAACAATGCAATAGTTTTTCCGTCCATCATACTGTACCTAATTCTGGTTTGTCCAGAAGACTAATGAGAATGCGAAAAGGTTTCAGATCATGTAATGGTGTCCTTTCTTCTTCTCCACATCCTTTTCCTTGTAAAATTCCCACCATAGCCTAAGGAAAGGCAGTGAAAAGGAAGGGGAAGAAATAAAATTAATTGATTCAACTTGTATGGTAAAAATGCTGAATACAGGTTTTTCTATAAAAGCTAAAAACTGGGTAGTTAATGAGAACAGGTTAAAAAAAGCCAAGGAACAGTTGCAAGCTCGGCCTCAATTTGAAACGTAAGCTTTAATATTCAATTCTGGGAAAATTAACTATGACAGACGCAGATTTGTTCGCTTTGTTAAGTTTCAACAGCCAAAACAATATTTAAGCAAAATTTTTTCAGGAATAACTATGGAGGTCAAGATATGGGTTAAGTGCAGGAAAATTGAATTAGCCTGCCCTTAGTGGTACTTATTGTCGATACAGGCTTGATGGGCCAAAGGGCCTTTTCTGCACTGTATGAATCTATGACTCTAGTGGTTTTGAAGCACATTAACTTGACAGATGGGGTGGGGTGTAGGTGTCACTGACAACGTAATATTTATTGTCTACCCCTAGTTGCTGTGATTGTAACTACCTGTTCAGATTTCTTCAAAACACTTTGTTCACGCTCACCATGAGGATTCTATCGGTGGACTTCATATAATTCAAACTCAGGAACCTTGTGCCTGGAGTAATAAGTTATGTGCTTCAGACCTAATTACACTTATCCACTGAACTCTCGTAATCAGAGCAAAAGCTATTATATGGTCACAGATGACACACTTCAGTATAAATGTGTGTTAAATGAAAGATGAATCACCAACATAAGAGTACTTTTTAAATAAAATTGAAATTCAAGTACTTTATTTAATTTAAACGGAATTCATGGAGCTTCACTGGCATGATTCTGGTTCAAATCAGGTGAAATCAGGACTATGGTGAAAAGCTGCTGCAAAGTCTCTCCTGGCAGCTTCTGATAACGTGGATTCAATGGAGGCCAATCACAATAAGTAAGACAGTTTTGAAAATAACCCACTCTTTTCCAATAGCCTTATAAATTGCATCCATTGATGCAATTACCCTAAGCGGTTCGAAAGTTGCCTTAAGTTATTTAACTGTTCAGAACTGAATAAATTCACCCTCCTGCAGACACAGAGGTCTGCACCATTTGACACATAAACCAGAATTTTCCCGTCCGCCAAGGGAATCGTAGTGAGTGGGGAGTGGACCATGTTGACCTCAGGTGGGAATTTCCAGAAAATCCCACCTATGCTCTCCACAGCTGACCTTACCAGCCCTGTCTTTTCTTGCTCACTTGCAAACTGTGAATCACTAGGTAAACAGCCCCCTCCCTCCCCATCTCAAACCATTTGTATATGTGAACAGAGTGAAGTGCAAATATCTCTGCGGGTGCATGGTAAATACAAGTCTTGCAAGAGTGTACACTCAGAAAAAATCAGTTCCTCTGAGGATTCACATTCAGGAGGTCCAACAACTGTTGCTTTACAGATGAAGACCCTAGATAAGATAAAAATATGAATTTACATTAATAAGGCAACTTCACCATTATGAAGACAATCATATTTCACTTATTGGTAAAACAAAGTCAACATGACTGAGTGGTGTATGGCATGTGGGTCTCTGATACTTAATTTTGTCACCAGGTAGCTGACTCCAACAATCACGGGTGCTAAATGTCACTGATTTTCTCATGAGTGAATGGTGACTGGGAAATTGTAAAAACATCAAAGTCAGTGGCAACAGTGAATGGATACATGGGAACGTGAAAGAATTGAACAGTGATTTGTGCATTGTAAACTAAGTAGATGGGAGGAGTGACATGACAAGTGACAGGACAGGCTATGGGGCAGTGGTGGTAATGGTTGGGGAAGTGGAGGAGGTCATGCGCACAACAGGTAAAACTCAACTGTATATGCCTCACCTGAGTGCTTCCTGCATTGATGTAGAGAGCACGGCACTACGCTCCTACTGTTATATCCTCGGCCATATCTAGCTGCAGCTTCTTTGTTGCAGGAACACATTTCTTCCTCTCGTTGCTGGGGAGAAGTACCTCATTCTGATGCCTTATTGCACATACAAATGCCTAACTGCACACAGAAGTGCATCAAGCAATGGATCATTAAATCAAGGAACGGTCCTCAATTGTGTTGAAACATCATCCTCTCAGTTTGATGTGTTCATTTCTCCAAAGTCTTGTCCTTGGATTGGCATCGCGATTGTCTCATATAGGTTAGTTGCATGCCTATTGTCGCACATTTACACCAAACCCAGAAGTTTCATTCTAACTGGGTGGTGGGATTAAATTGCCACAGACTCCAGGTTCTTGTGGAATTCTGTCCCAACATTCCCCTCCCCAACCCCACTTCAAACACACCTCAGTTGTAATGTCTATTGTAATATGGGGAAACACAGCAGCCAATTTGCACATAGTATGGTCCCACAACCAACTGTCAGATACATGGTCGGATAATGTGTTTTAGTGATGTTAGCTCAGATATTGGGAGAAATCCTCTTTTTTTATTAGTGCTGTGTAAACCTTGACACAGTTAAAAGTCTCACAACACCAGGTTAAAGTCAAAAGGGTTAATTTGTTAGCACAAGCCACTAGTTTTCAGAGCGCTGCCCCTTCATCAGTTGAGTGGGAGTTCTATTCCCACAAAGCATATAATGACACAAACTCAATTCACAAAATAATGGTTGGAATGTGAGTCTTTACAGGTAAAGAAGTCTTAAAAGGTACAGACAATGTGAGTGGAGAGAGCGTTAAGCACAGGTTAAAGAGATGTGTATTGCTTCCAGCCAGAGCAGTTAGTCAGATTTTGCAAGTCCAGGCAAATCGTGGGGGTTACAGATAGTGTGACATGAACCCAAGATCCTGGTTGAGGCTGTCCTCATGTGTGTGGAACTTGGCTATCAGTCCCTGCTCAGCGACTCTGCGCTGTCGTGTGTCCTGAAGGCTGCCTTGGAGAATGCTTTTCCAAAGATCAGAGGCCGAATGCCCGTGGCGCTGAAGTGTTCCCCAACGGGAAGAGAACACTCCTGCCTAGTGATCATCAAGCGGTGTTCATTCATCCGTTGTCGTAACATCTGCATGGTCTCCCCAGTGTACCATGCCTCGGGACATATTTCTCTGCAACGTATCAGGTAGACAACATTGGCCTAGTTGCAAGTGTATGTAGTGTGTACCAGGTGAATGGTGTTCTCATGTGAGATGATGGCATCCTGTCGATGATATGGCACGTCTTGCAGAGGTTGCTGTGGCAGTGTTGTGTGGTGTCGTGATCACTGTTCTCCTGAAGGCTGGGTAGTTTGCCGCGGACAATGGTCTGTTTGGGGTTGTGTGGTTGTTTGGAGGCAAGAAGTGGGGGTGTGGGGATGGCCTTGGCAAGATGTTCGTCTTCATCGATGACATGTTGAAGGTTCTGGAGAAGATGTCGTAGTTTCTCAGCTCTGGGGAAGTACTGGATGATGGAGGGTACTCTGCCCACTGTGTCCCATGTTTGTCTTCTGAGGTGGTTGGTGCAGTTTTTCGTCATGGCATGTCAGAACTGTCGATCAATGAGTCAAGTGCCATATCCTGTTCTGCATCTTTAACGTCTGGAGGTGTCAGTTGCGATCCTCCTCATCTGAGCAGGTCCTGAGTATACGGAGAGCTTGTCTGTAGGGGATGGCTTCCTTAACGTTTTTAGGGTGGAAGCTGGAGAAGTGGAGCATTGTGAGGTTATCCATGGGCTTGCTGAGGTGACAGTCCTTGATGGAGATGCATGTCCAGGAATATGTGCAACCGATTCCAGAGAGTAGTTCATGGTGAGTCTGATGGTGGAATGGAACTTGTTGACGTTATCATATAGTATTTTTCAGTGATTGTTCACCATGAGTCCAAAGGAAGAAAACATCATCGATGTATCTAGAGTATAGCATCGGTCCTCTGGAGTGAAGAGGTCTTGTTCTAACCTGTACGAGAAGATGCTGGCATATTGAGGTGCAAATTTGATACCTATGGCTGTCCGTGCATCTGCTTGTTGAAAGTGAAGACATTGTGGTCCAGGATGAAGCGGATGAGTTGTAAAATTGCATCTGGAGATTGGCAGTTGTCGGCGTTGAGTACTGAGGCAGTTACAGCAATGCCATCATCATGGGGAATGCTAGTGTAGAGTGCCAAGACATCCACTGTAACGAGGAATGCTGAGTTTCTGTAAGAAGTCCGTAGCGTCGTGACAAAAGCTGGGGGCACTTTGTGCAATGGGTTTCAGGATGCCCTCGTCGTAGCCGGAGAGATTCTTCCACAGGGTCCATTGCCCGATACAATGGGACGGCCGGATGTGTTTGCCTTGTGTATCTTCAGGAGGCAATAGAAATCTCCAATGCAGGGAATACGTCAGATGAGACCACGAAGGGTGCTTTGAAGGTCAGGATCAAGGCTCTGTTGAGTTAAAGGGTGTGTTCTTTGATTGGAATTGTCTGCAATGTTCTTCGTTGTTCAGTTATCGGTACACTTCATTGCAGTAATCCATTCTGTTCAGTGTGACAACGGCCTCTCCTTTGTGTGCTGGCTTGAAGACAATGCTGCGGTTAGTCTTGACAGTGCGGATGGTGTTGCGTTGTGCTTGGGTGATGTTCAGAGCTGCCTTGTGAGTGCAGCTGATGATTCTGGCATTGATGTACCTCCTGATGGCTTAGATGTACATATCAAGTCGAAAGCAGCGGCCTTCCAGAGGAGTCCAATTCAACTCTTGCCTCTTCGGTTGCTGCACCGCACATCTGTCGGCTGTGCCAGTTCACTGGCTGTCTCATTGTGTTCGCTGTTGGCCTGTTGGGGTTTGTGGAAGAATTCCCGCAGCCTCATTCGCCTGATAAATTCCTCTGTGCCTGCTGCAAGACTGATGGGGTCTATTTTGGTGGTGGGGCAGAAATTGAACCCTTGGCTGAGAACTTCGATTTCACCTGGCTGAAGTGTGCAACCTGACAAGTTGAAAATAGACTTCCCTGCAGTGGTGCTGTTTTCTACTATGGTATCGGGGGGCTTGGTTGCTGCTGACAGTGATGCTGAGTTTCTCAAGTTTCCTGTTCTTGGTGTGCATGTAGATGGCATAGTTCCTCTGTCTCGTCTGCTTGGCAGAGTTTCACAGCTGTCTGCATCCTGAGCACAAGTTGAGAATATGGACCCTCCTCCCACCTATTTTCATTGTGTTCACTCACATTGCCTGTACATTGACTTGATTACCTGTAACGGCTCGCATACCAACCATTATTTTGTAAATTGAGTTTGTGTCTTTATATGCCCTGTTTGTGAATAGAACTCCCATTCACCCAATGAAGGGACAGCACTCAAAGCTAGTGGCTTGTGCTACCAAATAAACTTGTTGGACTTTAACCTAGTGTTCTGTGACTTTTTACTGTGTTTACCCCAGTCCAACGCCGGCATCTCCACATCATAAACCTTCACGCACATACCTAAGAAATGAGACATTGATTTGATATCTGAACCAAAAGACAGCACCAGGAAGTGTTAAATGTGATGATGCACACAAGTCTCTTAAGATCTAGGATAAGATTGCAAATATTACCTAGATCCTTAATTCTTTTCTATGCCTTGCTATTCACACCTGGCCTCTAATCTTTTCTTGATTTCCCATTTCCACACGTATTTACGTTGCTTCGGTTTTCTATCATCACCCACCACCCTCATTCTCCACACATCTATCATAGGCTTTTCTTTAATGCCAATTTTGTTCTCATCTCTATTCATGGAAGTTTATGCTTTAATGCAATCCCTCGACTTCCAGTAGATGCTTCTTTCAAATCTGTACTTTATTTAAACCTTTCTTACTTCTGGTCCACTATGAAACTATTAATTCCCAATTGAACACCTTGATTTTTGATATAACATTTTCCCATCCAATTTCAACATGAACCTTGTTAAATTTTGGTCATTACTTTCTAAATGTTCACTTATCTTTAGGTTGCTAATTTGCTTTGAACATTTAATCATAGCTGGATCATTCCTTTGTTGAACATGCTTCCAAGAATGTTACATTTTAACCACAAATTATTTGAATGACCCCAAATTACCTTTACCAGATAAAGTCAGCCAGTTACAAATCTTAATGCAGAAAACTATAGAGTGACAAAAATCTACAAAGATTGGAATAACTAGTGTACCTGAATCAGGAGATTCTTGGAAAAGGTATTAAAATAATAGATTGCATGTTCTTCAGGATTGCTATGCCTGGTGCTTCTGGGGCCTATGACACAACCATTGTTATCGAATCCTAAATAAATTGAAAAACACAGATTTGAACATGCACTCAAACAAAATCTGTATTTAGTTGGCTATTATTGCACTTAACTATTTTTCAATTTTTTTTTACTTACCAAATGATAATCCATTTAAAGAAAGCAAAAGAGGAGTCACAAATATTTTGTTAATCAATAATAATCTATTTTACACAAATTTTGGCTTTTTACAAATTAAAATAACATTGAAACTCACTCTGCGTTTTCAGTCATTGACCATGGCTCAATTGATAGCACATGTGCCTTGAATGGGTCCTACCCCAGAACTTCAGCACAAAAATCAAGACTGAGGAAGCACTGTACTGAAGATGTGCTCCACTGTCAGAGGAGCCATCTTCCAAATAGAACTTCTGGTCTTCAGGTGGACATAAAAGGTCTCATGGCACTGTTTTCTTAGAACTGGAGTCTCCTGGACAATATTTATTTCTCAAACAACATTATAGGCAAAGTAGATTATCTGGGTTATTATCCAATTACTGTTTTTGAGTGCTGCTACATTTCCTACACTACAACAGCAAAGTACTTCATTGTATGCAAGGCACATTGAGATATCTGGAGGTCGTGAAAGGTACTACGCAAATCTTTCAATATATAAAAAAATTAAACATAATATGCACACTCAATGGTTACAAAAAAATGAGAAACTTTCAGCCTGAATGCAAGATATAACCACTGCAACAAGTTTAAAAACAATGAGGTGGCTAACTATCATGGAGACAAGATAGTAAACATTAATTATTTACATTTACTACTCTTCTGCGGTAAAACATTCATTATCTTTATAGGCATTAAAATAAATTGCATAAAAGCAGTTGCGCATATTATACAATTAACATCTATTTCAGATATTCTCAAACTGGGTTTCAGCCTTCCAGGGATTCCACAGTAGGTCCTGCTGATCTATAGAAGTTTGAGTTTTGTGCTGTTTCCAGCTCATCCAATCTGAGGCTAGCTTCTCTAGTTGAGAGCCTATTTGGAGAACAACACAATTACTAGATCTGGGAGTGGACATTAGACAAAAATTAGGTTGCTACGTAACTAACTGACCAGAACCAGGTGTGTCACAGAAGGTTTGGATAAAGGTAAAAGTTGGTGGATCCACACCATCAAGACCATCACAAGCAGAGGTGAAGAGGTTCTGGATAAATGTGCCATTTTGTTGAAGATTGCACCCATGGAAGTCAGTTGGAGATGTGTTGCTGTCTGATGAGAATTGGTGGCTAAATCTGTGAAGGAATGGAACTGGAATTCTACCCGAGGAAGGTCAGAGTTTTGAAGGATTTTAACATTAAAGGCCACATAAAGAACAAAGAAAATTACAGCACAGGAACAGGCCCTTCGGCCCTCCAAGCCTGCACCGACCACACCACCTGACTTAACTAAAACCCCCTCCCCTCCCATGGATCATATCCCTCTATTCCCATCCTTTCATGTACTTGAAAAGATGCCCCTTAAAAGTCACTACCACATCCACTTCCACTACCTCCCCTGGCAATGAGTCCAGGCGCCCACTACTCTGTGTAAAAAATCTGGCTTGTACCTCTCCTTTAAACCTTGCCCCTCGCACCTTAAACCCATGCCCCTTAGTAATTGACTCTTCCACCCTGGGAAAAAGCTTCTGACTATCCACTCTGTTCTTGCCTCTCATAATCTTGTAGACTTCTATCAGTCTTCCTTCAACCTCCATTGCTCCAGTGAGAACAAACCAAGTTTCTCCAACCTCTCCTCATAGCTAATGCCCTCCATAACAGGCAACATCCTGTTAAGTCTTTTCTATACCCTCTCCAAAGCCTCCACATTCTTCTGGTCATGTGGCTACCAGAATTGAACACTATATTCCAAATGCGGCCTAACTAAGGTTCTATAAAGCTGCAACATGATTTGCCAATTTTTAAACTCAATATCCCGGCAGATGAAGGCAAGCATGCCATATGCCTTCTTGACTACCTTCTCCACCTGCATTGCCACTTTCAGTGACCCTGTACACCCAGATCCCTTTGTCTATCAATGCCATTTGCTGTATATTTCCTATCTGTATTAGGCCTTCCAAAATTCATTACCTCACATTTGTCCGGATTAAACTCCATCTGCTATCTCTCCGCCCAAGTCTCCAACTGATCTATATTCTGTATCCTCTGATGGTCCTCATCACTATCTGCAAATCCACTAACCTTTGTTTCATCCACAAACTTAATCAATCCAGTTACGTTTTCCTCCAAATCATTTATATATATATATATATATATATATATTCCAAACACCAAAGGTCTCAGCACTGATCCCTGAGGAACACCACTTGTCATAGCCCTCCATTCAGAAACGCACCCTTCCACTGTTACCCTCTGTCTTCTTTGACTGAGCCAGTTTTGTATCCACCTTGCCAGCTCACCTCTGATCCCATGCGACTTCACCTTCTGCACCAGTCTGCCATGAGGGACCTTGTCAAAAGACCTTACTGAACTCCACGTAGACAACATACACTGCCCTTCCCTTAATCATCTTCGTCACTTCCTCAAAAAGCTCAATCAAGTTCGTGTGACACAAACTCCCCTTCACAAAATAATGTTGCCTCTCACTTACTTCCAAGTGGGAATAAATCCTGTTTTGAAGAACCTTCTCCAATAATTTCCCTACCACCAATGTAAGGCTCACCGGCCTATAATTACCTGGATCATTCTTGCTACCCTTCTTAAACAAAAAGAACAACATTGACTATTCTCCAATCTTCTGAGACCTCCCCTGTAGTGGAGATGCTGGCATTGGACTGAGGTAAACACAGTAAGAAGTCTCACAACACTAGGTTAAAGTCCAACAGGTTTATTCGATAGCAAAAGCCACTAGCTTTCGGAGCACTCACTGCTCCTTCGTCTTACTGTGTGACCTCCCCTGTGGCCAGTGAGGATACAAAGATTTCTCTCAAGGCCTCAGCAATTTCTTCCCTTGCCTCTTTCAGTATTGTGCTGTGTACTGCCTCATTAGTGACAGACAGCATGGTTTTGTAAGGAGGAGGTCATGCCCCACAAATTTGGTGGAGGTTTTTGAGAGCTGACAAAAATGGTTGACAAGGGAAGAGCCATGGATGTCGTCTATATGGATTTTAGTAAAGCGTTTGACAAAGTCCTTCATGGCAGGTTGGTGCAAAAGGTTAAATCTCATGGGATAAAAGGAGGGGTGGCTAGATGGGTGGAGAACTGGCTTTGCCACAGAAGACAGAGGGTAGCAGTGGAAGGGTCTTTTTCCAGCTGGGGGTTCTGTGACTAGTGGTGTTCCGCAGGGCTCTGTACTGGGACCTCTGCTATTTGTGATATACATAAATGATTTGGAAGAAGGTGTGATCTGTAAGTTTACGGACAACACAAAGTTGGCTGGACTTGAAGACAGCAATGAACATTGTCAGAGAATACAGCAGGATATAGATAGGCTGAAAAATTGGGTGGAGAAATGGCAGATGGAATTTAATCCAGATAAATGTGAAGTGATGCATTTTGGTATAACTATTGTAGGGGGGAGCTATACAATAAACGGCAGAACCATCAAGAGTATAGACACACAGAGGGACCTGGGTGTGCAAGTCCACAGATCCTTGAAGGTGGCATCATAGGTGGAGAAGGTGGTGAAGAAGGCATATGGCATGCTTGCCTTTATAGATGGGGCATAGAGTATACAAATTGGCGTCTGATGTTACAGCTGTATAGAACGTTGGTTAGGCCACATTCGGAATACTGCGTCCAGTTCTGGTCACCACACTACCAGAAGGACGTGGAGGCTTTGGAGAGAGTATAGAAAAGGTTTACCAGGCTGTTGCCTGGTATGGAGGGTCTTAGCTATGAGGAGAGATTGGGTAAACTGGGGTTGTTCACCCTGGAAAGACACAGAATGAGAGGAGACATAATAAGAGGTGTATAAAATTATGAAGGTCATAGATAGGGTGAACAGTGGGAAGATTTTTCCCAGGTCGGAGGCGACGAACACAAGGGATCACAAGTTCAAGGTGAGGGGGGCGAGGTTTAACTCAGATATCAGAGGGACGTATTTTACACAGAGGGTGGTGAGGGCCTGGAATGCACTGCCAAGCAGGGTGATGGAGGTGGACACGCTGGGATTGTTTAAGACTTATCTGGATAGCCACATGAACAGATTGGGAGAGGAGGGATACAAACGAATGGTCTAGTTGGATCAATGATCGGCACAGGCTTGGAGGGCCGAGGGCCTGTTTCCTGTGCTGTATTGTTCTTTGTTTGTTCTATAAACCTGAGAACTATCTTTATTATATCCGTTATTTAATGCATAACTTATAATATATTCATTGTGATTTGCATGTTAATTCATGTTTACTTTATGATGATTTTGGTTTGGTTGCTACAATTATAAAAAAGTGAAATTTTATCCATTGGTTTTCTTTGGGATCATATCAGTAAATTTGGTCCATTTGACTTGTTGAACTTCATGGGGATCATAACAATGGCACCTTTAGCATGATTAAATGTCTCAAGGTACTTCACAGGATCTCTATACAATAAAATATCAATGAGCCACATTGATTATCAGAAGCTTTATGAGAGATAGGTTTTAAGGAGCGTCTTGAAGGAGAAAGCATGATAGAGAAATGGCAAGGTATATGGACAGAATTCCAGACCTAAGGGCCTAGATAACTGAAAATGTGACCACCAATGGCAGAGGACTAAAATTGGGGATGCCCAATAGGCCAGAATTAGAGGAACGCAAATATCCTGGAAAGATGTGGTGCTGGAGGAGAGTACAGAGATTGGAACGGGAGAGCCACAGATGGATTTGGAAAAAAGTTTCAGGATTTGAAAGTTTAAGGTATTGCTTAAGCAAAAGCCACATAAGCAGCTAAACAGGATTTGGTACCAGTTAGGAAGTGGGAGCAAAATTTAAGATTACATCAAATTGCAAGGGGTAGAATGTGGGAGGCGGGCCAGGAATACTGGAATAGTCAATATAGAAGTAATGGAAGCAGATGATGAGCTGGAGGTCTCAGACGGCTATTGGGGTTGAAATAAGTGGTCTCAATGTTTGTACAAATATCTTGTCAGAAGCTCATTGAATTCAAACATAACAAGGTTGTGAAAATCTGGTTCAGCCTCAAACAGATACCAGGGAGAGGGATGGAGTCCTGGGTAGGCAACAAAATTTATGGCACACACCAACATTTGGTTCTGGTCTTCCAAAAAACTGAAGATATCTTATAATGGGTGTCATACAAGCAGTCCTACAATTTGGACTCAGGTGAATGAGTTGAGAGGTGCTGCCTAAGGTAGGGCTGGGTGCCATTGCTTTGACAAAGGGTCATCTGGACTCAAAATGTCAGCTCTTTTCTCTCCTTACAGATGCTGCCAGATCTGCTGAGATTTTCCAGCATTTTCTCTTTTTCCATTAGTATACATGTATTTTCAGATAAGAAATAGAAAGGAGCCAAGGATAGGTCCTCAGAGGACCAACAGAGATAAGTGTGCGAGAGACACACAGTTATAACATTGTCTTCACAAATAGACTACAGTCCATATAATACATTAAAACTTCTGTGTGTTGGGTATCAGTCATTTTCTGAACAAAGTTGTGGACATCTTTTAACTAAGTTTATAGGTAACATTCTAATTATGGTCAGAGGCAAGAACTGAGAAAATCTTGCTCAAGTTAATTACAGCTACTATACATACCATTCAAAAACCTTACCATTGTGCACGACAAACTTTCCACTTAAGAGGTATATGCTGTATTGTACAATATATTCCAGATATGCATTTGCTACATTTAGGCAAACAAACTGCATCGTAAACCTTGTAATTCAACATTAACGGCATAGTCCAAAAGAGTGTGTGCAGAGACAAAGTGATCTGAGAGTGAATGTTTATCGATCTTTGAAGGTGACAAGGCATATTAAAAGAACGGTTAGCAAAGCATATAGGATTTTGAGTTTCACTGAGTACAAAAACCAGGAAACTTATGATGAACATTTGTAAAGATCTGGTTAGGCCACAACTATCACACCCAATTCTGGTCTCCACACTTTAGTGAGATCCTCAAGAGGGTGCAGAGGAAAATTACCGGAATAATTCCAGGGATGGGGGAATTTTAATTGCAAGGTTAGATTTGAAAGCTGGGGTTGTTCTCCTTGGAACAAAGTGGATTGAAGAGAGAATTGATAGATGTGTGGAAAAGGTATGCTTAATTAAGGTAGATACGGAAATACTGATTCCATTAGCTGATAGTACAATAACTAGGGAATAAAGTTTGAGTAAGAGATGCAGGGTTATTGGAGGGACTTTTTTTATGCAGCAAATTAACCTGGAGCTCTGTCCACAAGGGTGGATGCAGAAACAATCAATAATTTTGAAAGGGAATTAGATGGCCACTTGAAGAAAATAAACTCACAGGAGTTACTGAGAATGAGAAAAGGAGAGAAGGACTGACTGGATTGTTCCATGGGGAGTCAGCATGGACTCAATGAGTTGAATGGCCTGCTTCGGTGTCATAAAAGGCAAAACTATGATAGAGTGCTTTAAGAATGGATTATTCGAGTAATGAAATATTCCTTGAACTACAAACTTTTCCCTCAATAAGCATTATATCTCTATATGAATTTAAACTAGCATGTGAGCTAAATGCATTTGCCATTTTAAGTATGTGCATATTAGAATGATCCTAACTCACCAAGAAGCCATGCATAAAGTCTACGGTTGAGAGACATATCTCGCCGTAGTACTACATGTAAAGCTGCAGACAGGATCTGTATCATATCTGGGCGAGTGACCTAAAAATTAGAAGAAACATTTTTATTGAACCTGGAAGGGATGCTACAAGATGGTTGTGGCTTTCCCAGACCTAGCTTCAAATTCAAAGGGCTCAAAAGATTTTTTTTGTATCCATGTTGCTATCTTTACAGATTTCTTTCTCCTACTAATTGACTCTCATGATCTTGGCTGCATGTTTAAGCCTGAGCACTTAATCTAGGATAACATTCTGTTGAAAAACTGGAAATTAGAATTTTTGGAGGTTCTGTTCTTCAGATGATACATTAACTGGCCCTCTTTGCCAGCTCAGGTAAATATTCAAGATCTGATGACACTATTCTTGTCAAAAAATCTTTTCTCAGCCTTAACAAGCAAATCTAATGATTGTGGAGTCTAATTGTTGTTTGTGGGACTTGGCCAATTGCAAAGTAACCCGCTATGACCTCCAAAACACTGACTGCATTTCAAAGTTTAAGAAAATCAAAATCCAAACTACTACATGTCTATGGCACAAGAAGAGGCCATTCAACCAACTGGTCACTGCTACACAAGTTTTCTCTTGCCCATGTGCATTCAAACATATTCTATTCTTTTCTTCCTCTTGCATTTATCTAACTTCCTATTAAGTGAATCAGCAATTTACCTAGACCACTCCTTGTGGTAGCTTGTTGCACGTTCTTAACCTTCTGGAGAAATAAATTTCCACCAAACTCCCCATTGAATTGTTAGTAGCTATCTTGTATTTCCAATCTCTCAGTTACCATTCAGCTTTCTCTATTCTGACATGGATATAATATTGATTGTTGCCTTGTTGCTTCCAGGACATATTACTGAAGGAAATTATCTCAGAAACACTCCACAGTTCCTTGTCTGCCTCTCCCAATCTATGTTAAAGTTGGTTACACACTTCTTTAATTTCTGTATTTGTGCTCTTTGTTACTTTTTCAAGGAATACAGTAGGGTTGGTCAAGCAGTGTAATTACTTTATTTACATCTTCCAGATGTTTTTACATTACATCTTTGAGTAAACCTCCCAGTATCTTTCCTATCACCCAAGGTTAAGCTATAAAATTCCCTAGGCTTGTGTCATCTTCCATTTTAATTATAGTAACACAGAAACATTGAAACAAGGAGTAGGCCATTCAGCCCTTTGAGCCAATTCTGCCATTAACTTACATAATTAAATTCAATATTCTGATCCCTCCTCCTTTCCATATCTCTTGATCCCTTTAGCCCCAAGAGCTATATCTAATTTCTTCTTTAATTATAGTAATCACATAAGCTCTTTGCCAGTGCCCTGCCATTAGTCCCTTTCTTATGAGTCTCTACAGATATATAATAGTGCCTTTACTATCTTTCCTAACTTCTTTCAATATTTGTGGATGCAATCCATCTGGGTTAGAGATTTTATCCTTTTTAGCATACACAGTATCCACAATAAGATTTATCAGCACTTTTTGTATTTGTTTAATTTGTTTCTTGCATGTCTTTGGCCTAGAATGATGGAATTATAAGCTGCAAAACATTGTTACCAATTATTTTTATTCCAACATGACATCCATTACCCTAATTCAACAGCACTGGGTGCCACAGTCCAGGGAATCACTAAACCAATCAAAATGAAATTTTGCATGATGGGGCATCATTTAGAACCATTTTATTCAGGGCAACAAATTTTAGGTTCATGAAAATAATACTAATATTTCACTTCTACTCTGTCAAATAGTAATAAACCCACATCACTTAGAGGTTTCCTCGTTTACAAGTAACAGTCTCTTTTTAAAAAGAATATAGGAAAAGGGCAGGGTAATGAGTCTAAGTACATCGTGCTTTGCGTGCTGGTCAAATATATTTTTCTGTGAAGTTCTATGATGCAAGCTGAATATCCTTCATGTTACAACTATGTGCAAGACTGCATAGGTTAAATTTCTAGATTTTTCAGTATAGTGTTTATACCTGAAAGAGATGAAAAGGGAAGCAGAATAGAATGAGATCCAAGGTGCTCCTCTGCACCAGGGCACTGGAGTCCTGGACTGAAACACTGACTGCTTCAACCTACAAAATTTAACAAAGAACAGATAGATTAGTGGAGCCTTTTAAGTTAAAACATTCTAAGCCAATCTGGATTAAAAATCAACTAGGTTCCGATAAATGAAGCCAACTGCCAAAATATTCAGAAATCAAAGCTGACCTGTCCTACACACCAATCAAACTGCCACAAGGAGTGTCATAGTCTGGATTCACAACAGTTTTTCACTTAATGCTCAGTTCTTCATCTCAGCCAGACCATTCCAGATTCTTCCTAAGCAAGGAGAACAAGTTCTCCTCAACCAGTCTACCATTTTTGACATGTTTCATCACACCCCCAAAACGTTTCGCCTATCTGCCAGATGGGTGGAACTCCACTTACCTGGTTCCAGTTTTATTTATTTAACCATAACCAGGGGATTGTTTACAATGATTTCTCTTCCGTTTCCACGCATTTAACTTTCATGTTCCCCAAGGACCTATGAACAGTCCCCTAAAAACTTCACATCTACTTGCTGCTCCAAAATCACTTGAGTTTGAAAATATGAAACTGTTTAACGCTGCTGACACCCAGCTCTTCAATCGCTTCACTGATCATTCCATTGTTTCCACATTTCAGACAACTTTGACATCTGGTACTGGATGAGCTGAAATTTCCTCCAATGAAATATTGGGGAAGCCCTGGCCACCAATCCTATTCTCTTCCCTGGCAAATGTGAAGTTGAACTAGAGTATTCACACTTGACCATAAGATGAAAGGTCAACCACGTATTCATGCCAACTTTCCATCCGCACCTCATTTCATCTACCGCTGAAACCCTCACCCATGTTTTTCATTTACTTCTCCACATCTATCCTAAAGCACTCCTATCCAACCTCTTACATTCCATCCTCTGTAAATTTGAAATTATCCAAAACACTTATCTATATCCTAAATTGTACCAAAATTCCATTTACCTATCATCCTTGTGCTCATAGAGCTACAATAGCTCCATCTTATAAAGTTATAGAGTCATACGGGTTTACTGTATGGAAACAGGCCCTTCGGTCCAACTTGTCCATGCCGCCCTTCTTTTTAACCACTAAGCCAGTC
This sequence comes from Carcharhinus amblyrhynchos, assembly GCF_965287045.1. Classification (NCBI taxonomy): domain Eukaryota; kingdom Metazoa; phylum Chordata; class Chondrichthyes; order Carcharhiniformes; family Carcharhinidae; genus Carcharhinus; species Carcharhinus amblyrhynchos. The sequence goes on along the minus strand of NC_137335.1, from coordinate 29,691,422 downwards.
CTTATTGCCCATGTTTGGCCCATATCCCTCTATACCATCTTACCCATACAGCTGTCTAAATTATTTTTTTAAAATTCCAATTCAATCAAATCAAGTCCAATTCAGAGTTCAACAAGTTGAGACACTCCCGAACCAAGCTGACAAGACAGGGCTCTCATCTCCTGTCTTGAGCTTGATCTACATGATTCAAGCTGATTGGAGTTAGGCATGGCTCCTCCTCCAAGGCTTGATCTCGTTTGCATCTTAGCCAAAAGGCGAAGATGCCGCTGTTAAAAATTGCTCCAAATGAAGCTAAAATGTAACCTAATGACTTCAACCAAAGATAAAATTATACCCACCTCTACTACTACCTCTGGTAGTTTGTTTCAGACACTCACCACCCTTTGACAGAAAAAAAATGCCCCTCTGGATCCTTTTGTATCTCTTCCCTCTCACCTTAAACCTCTAGTTTTAGGCTTCCCTACTTTTGGGAAAAGATATTGACTATCTAGCTGACCTGTGCCCGTCATTATTTTATAGACCTCTACAAGATCAGCCCTAAGCCTCCTACGCTCCAGAGAAAAAAGTCCCAGCCTATCGAGCCTCTCCTTATAACTCAAACCATCTAGTCCTGATAGCATCCTTTTTTTCTGCACTCTTTCTAGTTTAATAATATCCTTTCTATAATAGGGTGCCACAGTATTCCAAGTGTGGCCTTTCCAATGTCTTGTACAACTTTAACAATTTCAAATCCTGTATTCAATGTTCTGACCAATGAAAATAAGCATGGCCTGTGCCATCTTCACCACCCTATCCACCTGTGAATCCACTTTTCAAGCAGCTATGAACCTGTACCCCGAGATCTCTTTGTTCTACAACTCTCCCCGATGCCCTGCCATTAAATATGTTCTGATTTGATCTACCAAAATAATCACCTCACATTTATCTAAGTTAAACTCCATCTACCAGTTGTCAGTCTGTTGGTCCAATTGATCAAGATCCCATCACAATCCTAGATTATCTTTTCACTATCCACGATGCCGCTGATCTTGATGTCATCTGCAACTTACTAACTATGCCTCCTGAGTTCTCAAGCTTTGTTTGAGCATTCCTTCATGGTCTTGCTCTCCCCTTGGATGAGGGGTCAATCACGAGGGGACATAGTTTTAAAGTGAGGGGCATTAGATTCAGAGGGGATTTGAGAAAAATGTTTTCACTCGTGGTGAGAACCTGGAATCATTGCCTGGGAAGGTAGCGGATGCCAGAAACCTTACAACCAGTATTTCAACAAGCAATTGAAATATCATAACATTCAAGCACAAGCAATGGAAAATGGGATTAGCGTGGCTTCAGTGGAAGTTATGCTTATTGTGGATTCAATGGGCCGATGGGCCTTTTCTGTACAGTACAACTCTATTTCTCCCTATTTCTGTAAGCTCCTTTAGCCCCAAACCCTCCAAGATAATAACACTCTCTTAATCCTGGCCTCCTTAGCATCTCCTATTTTAATCATTCCACTATTGGTGGCTGCGCTTTCGCCGCCCATGCCCTAAACTCTGGAATTCTCTCTCTAAACTTTCTTCCTTTAAAATGCTCCTCAAAACTAAGTGTTTAGTTATTTGCCCTAGTATCTCCTTTCAGAGTATGGTTTCATATTTTATCTTTATATAGCCCTTGTGGAGATCTCGGGACATTTCATTACATTAAATACAAGTTGTTATTGATTGAAGTACCCCTGCTAAATCTAAGTATGGTTAAGTACCTCTAAACAGAGTGATCAGATCACTAAAACAGACTTCAAAATTGTGCCCAGGCTGGAACTTATCATCCCTAGTCATACAAATCAACCCATCCAAAATATTTTCACAGTAAATGCTTGATACAATTATTTATCATAATTTCACTACTTAAAACATTACTCCTGGAGTCATTCATGATTCACTTAGTCAATAATATTACGAAAATATTTTAAAGATATTTGGTCACCTCACACTTACTATGCTATATCCAAAGAAAGGAAGCCTTTTTCAGAACGTTATGCAATATTCTGTAACTGCTTTAAGTACAGACATCCACAGCACTAGGAAGAAGGGAACAATATCACAATACACTATGATGTTGCACCTCCATTGTCTTTTTGTACCATTGCTCATGTACTATGATATTGTATCCCAAAGCCCCTGCATGGAATTTCATCTCCCTCCATTGTTCTTCTAACAATTCCTGCACTGCCATAAAATTATATTTTTCTTTCATATCAATACTTCTATTCTGCAATAAAGTCCCATTATTCTCGAGTGTCAATTCTTGTGCACCATAGTTTACCACTGAGCTGGACTAATGGGTGAACATTAATAATCCATTTTGGATTTAGTGAATTTAACATCAATGACTGCAATGAGCAAACATCATTGTGGGGCTCCAAGAAGCTTAGACACCAGCAGACTTCTGGCTAGCAACAATTAATAAACGAAAAAGGAGGCAAATCTCTCAGAACAAAATGGTCAAAGATTGCTGAAGCAGTTAAAAGGCAGAACACAAGGCTTTGAGGGAGGAGTCTGCACCCAAATGACGCTGACACATTCTAACCACAGATTACAATGTATCATGGGGAGGTTGAATATAGATGGACAACTGCATTTTTGAAGTCTCTTAACTGTGGGAGATAGAGAATTTTGTTTATATGTTATGATCTGGAATGTGCTGCATGAAAGATTGGTGGAAGGAGATTGAAGAACAACTTCCAAAAAGGAATAGATATATACTTGTACAGGAAGGATTGCAGTACTCTGAAAAAATTAGCAAAGTAAAATTAATTAGTAGCTCTTTCAGAGAGTTGCAACGGCACAACAGACCAAACAGCTTGCTTCTGTGCTATACTGTTCTATGGTAACAAGCCCCATTGCTCAATGAGCAATTCTCATCAGAATAAAGGTATTTTAATTCTGATAGCTGCAAGCAAGTTGCAAGTTCTTCATAGAAATCATAGAAGCCCTACAGTACAGGAAAAGGCCATTCGGCCCATCAAGTCTGCACTGACCACAATCCCACCCAGGCCCTACCCCCATATCCCTAATATTTTACCCATTAATCCCTCTAACCTGGTATCTCAGGACACTAAGGGGCAATTTTATTAGCATGGCTAATCAACCTAACCCGCACATCTTTGGACTGTGGGAAGAAACCGGAGTAAACCCACGCAGACATGAAGGGAATGTGCAAACTCCACACAGACAGTGACCCAAGCCAGGAATCGAACCCAGGTCCCTGGAGCTGTGAAGCAGCAGTGCTAACCACTGTGCTACCATGCCGCCCATATGCCATGCTTCTTCCTTATAAAAGTAATCACAGAATCCCTACAATGCAGAAGGAGGCCATTCAGCCCATGAAGTCTGCACAAACTTTCTGACAGAATATCTTAACCAGGCCCTCACCGCCATCTTATTTCCATTTATCACACATTTGCTATGACTAATCTATTTAACCTACACATTTTAGGACACTAAAGGGACAATTTTACTATAGCCAATCCACCCAACCCGCACATTTCTGGACTGTGCGAGGAAACCTGAGCACCTGGAAGAAAACCATGCAGATACGGGGAGAATGTGCAAACTCCACACAGACAGTCACCCAGAATTGAACCCAAGTCCCTGATTCTGTGAGGCAACAGTGCTAACCATCGTGTCACTGTGCTGCCCAAAAGAATGCTATTCCAATTACCTTTTCAGGGTATCCAATTTCTCACATATAATTTCACAGGTTTCACATAAGAGATTTAAAAGAGAATTCATGGCAGAAAGTTTGAGAAAAGTTACAGCAAATACTCATCTTGAAACTAAATATACTTACTTTAGGTTTTAAACTTCATTTGATTAGATTAACTGATTTAAGTAGAGAAGGATTTACATACTAATATAAAAAGCTCAGTACCATCAGTTCAATGTCACTGCCAATAATATAAAGTTGGTCCTCCATAGAAAGTTTCCGATTCAGATGGGCAAGAACATAGGTGATCCCTGGTAACCGCACAGTAGGGCTGGTCAGAATACTCCCCCAAAGGGCACTGTAAAATGCAGACTGCTCCACTGCAGCTGCAACTTTCTCCAGCAATGTGTTTGCTCTGTATACAAAGAAATACAATTTAAATAATTTTATATACGTTCCTTTCAACAATTTTATTCATCAAAAGTAACCAAACTTTTTAGTTCATAACTCTTTCTAGAAATGTTATTGGACACAACTAGATAAATCTAATTTGTTCTGTAACTTATGTAAAAAGTCTGACAACACCAGGTTTTAGTCCAACTAAACCTGGTGTTGTCAGACTTTTTACTGTGTTTACCCCAGTCCAACGCCGGCACATCCACATCATCACTGTAACTTATGAACAGAGATTTGGAGTGATAGCCAAAGAGAACAGATGAGATTTGCCATTATCTTGTAAGTTGAGTTTGTATCTATATATGCCCTGTTTGTGAACAGAACACCCACTCACCTGATGAGGGGGCGATGCTCCAAAAGCTTGTAGCTTGTGCTACCAAATAAACCTGTTGGACTTTAACCTGGTGTTGTGAGACTTCTTATTGTTCTATAACCGAGCCAGTTCTGTACATATTTTGCCAGCTCACCTCCGAACCTATGCAACTTCACCTTCTGCACCAGTCTGCCATGAGGGATCTTGTCAAAGGCCTTACTGAAGTCCACATAGATAACATCCTCTGCCCTACCCTCAATCATCTTCGTCACTTCCCCAAAAAACTCGAACAAGTTAGTGAGACATGACTCCCCCCCTTCAAAAAACCATGTTGCCTCTTGCTAATACATCCACTTATTTCCAAGTAGGAGTAAATCCTGTCTCGAAGGATCCTTTCCAATAATTTCATGGTGGCACAGTGACTAGCACTGGTGCCTCACAGAGCCAGGGACCAGAGTTCGATTCCCAGCTTGGGTCACCATCCGTGTGGAGTCTGCACATTCTCCCCGTGTTTGCGTGGGTTTTGTCCCACAGTCTAAAGATGTGCAGGTTAGGTGGATTGGCCATGCTAAATTGACCCTTGGTGTTAGGGGACTAGCCTGGGTAAATATATGGGGTTATGGGATGGGGCCTGGGTGGGATTGTGGTCGGTGCAGACTCGATGGTAGAATGGCATCCTTCCGCACTGTAGGATTCTATGATGTAAGGCTCAGCGGCCTGTAATTACCTGGAATATTCTTTGCTACCTTTCTTAAACAAAGGCTAAACATTGGCTATTCTCCAAGCCTCTGGGACCTCCCCTGTAGCCAGTCAGGATACAAAGATTTCTCTCAAGGCCCCAGAAATTTCCTCCCTTGTCTCAGTATTTTGGGGTATGTTCCCTCGGGCCCTGGGGTCTTGTATATCTTAATGTTTCTCAAGAACCCCAATATCTCCTCCTTCTTGATCTCGACATGACTCAGATTACCTACACATCAATTCCCAGATTCATATTCACCAAGTCCTTCTCTTTGGTGAATAATGAAAGTATTCATTTAATACCTTGCAATTTCCTCTGGCTCCATGTATAGATTCCCTCCCGTGTTCTTGAGTGAGCCAACTCTCTCCCTGGCTATGCTCTTGCTCTTTATACATGTATAAAAAGCCTTGGGATTTTCCTTAATCCTGCTGGTGAATAATTTTTCGTGACCCCTTTTTGCCCTCCTTAATCCTGCCAGTGCAATACGAAATGAGAATAACAAAGTGATAGAAGTACTTTTCACTGAATGGACTGCAAAAAATTTTCAATAAATACTTTATCATGGCCATATACAGGGAGCATTCAATATTCCTCACCCCATCATAAAAATGGAATTGCAGTGGCTTAAGATCTTCCATGGCCCCTCTCATGTTAGACCAGTTAATATACTGTTTTGTAAATACAAGAGGGTGACTGCATGTAAAAAAGAATGATTTATCCTTCAGGATGTGACCTTTCAAGGCCACAGCCATTCATTAATTAAATGGAGAACCAAAGGACACTAGAGTAGGTCATTCTACAAGATATTTGCAGATTTTCTAGAGTAGGGAGGTCATTCACAAGATATTTGCAGACTTTCTTTCTCAACTCTTCCTTTTTGCTGTGGGTCAATGATTTCCCTGAGGACTCTTCTTGAGATTTTTTTGTGATTACTTTTTGTTTTTTGGTGGCTCCTTTTGGTTTTCATTTTACCTTTTCCATTCTCACCAATTCATTTATTAGGTGGTGTAGCCGTGTATGTTGAATTTTTGTATTGTCTTTAATTATGTTGAAATTTATTTTTGTGTATTCCTTCTTTAGATGAATACGATAAGATGTATATTATTGAATCTTTTAACTAAGAAACAATCCTCACTAATGCTTCATTAGATGCAGACTTGACTAATACAACATAGTCCTGGCTGGTCTCTTGTATTCTACGCTCTGTAAACTTTAGATCATCCAAAAGTCTGCTGCTCATGCCTCAACTCACAGAAAGTTTCTTTTTCCATTACCCATCACACTGATCTACACTGGCTCCCAAACGAGCATCATTTAAGTTTATTTATTAGTGTCACAAGTCGGCTTACATTAAACTGTAATGAAGTTTCTGTGAAAATTCCCTCGTCGCCACACTCCGGCACCTGTCTTGATTTTAAAAGTTTCATTTTAAACTCCCCAATTTTAACTGTTCCACCACTGGTGGCAATGCTTTCAGTTGGCTAAACCCTAAGTTCTGAAAGACACTCCCTGCACCTCTCTGCTTTTCTGCCTCACTTTCTCTCTTTAAGACACTTGTTAAAATCTGCCTCTCTCATTAAGCTAAAAAGCAAATTACTGCGGATGCTGGAATCTGAAACCAAAAGAGAAAATGCTGGAAAATCTCATCAGGTTTGGCAGCATCTGTAAGGAGAGAAAAGAGCTGACATTTTGAGTCAAAGCTTTGACAATGGGTCATCTGGACTCGAAACATCAGCTCTTGTCTCTCCTTACAGATGCTGCCAAACTGCTGAGATTTTCCATCATTTTCTCTTTTCTTTCACCAAGATTTTGGCCATTTGACCTACAACCTGTTCTGTGGCTCACATATTAAATGCTCCTCTGAAGAGCCTTGGAACATTTGACTATGTTAAAAACGCAATGTTTATTTAGGTTATTGTAATGAATCAAGTTACTCTGATCTAAATACTGCTTTGTTGCTAAGTCTTTGAAGCCTCCTAACAATACCTTCTGGTCCCCCATCTTTAAACTTAGTTCACTAGCACCAAAACTCAATCCAGATTATCTGTGTAGATTATCTGTGTGACTCCAAGGCACTTCACTCAATAACTTTTTCAATCCCATCCCCATATGGTAGTGCAGTCCTTCTCATCTTCTGTCACTTTCCATTTTCATGAATTTAGCAAGATCTACCATTACAAAATCTAAATGTATAATTTGAATAAATAAGAATAATCATTTCCAGTGATTCATTTTCTTCCTGTGCATTTTTTTTTACCCAACTGTAAATGCACCAGTAAAATAATGATGATTTATTTTAAAAGTGGTTAAGTTTGACTCCAACCATTGTGCAGACCAGCTACACAGATTCTGCTAGGCATGCAAAGCCTTGGTACTTGGGCCTTTTTGCAAAGCTGTTGCAATCACTCCCACAGTTAATTCATTCATTCAGGACTTGGGAGTTGAGGTTGAGATAGAAGTGGGGGCTTGAGCTTGGGATATCCCACCTAGAGTTTCTCCCAGGGACAGGGTCCAGATTGGGAGTTACCAGAGTGAGAGCAAGGGGTCCAAGCCAGGTCCAGAGGAAGGTAAAGGTGCTTTCTTACTGCAAATGTAGCTAGCCCAGCATAGAGTGAACAAAATATAAATTTAATAATCCAAAGGCTCTTTTCAGAGCTACCCACCAATCTGTGATAAGGCTGTTCACAGTCACAGACAATCAGAGATGGAGTTATTGCAACAGATTGACTGACAGATTCACTTGTGTTTTCAGTTAACTGTCTCAATTGCATTCTGGTCCACCCAGGCTCCAGACTGCAATTTCTTTTCCCCAAATGGTTGCTCGATGAGACAGTATTTCCCTAGAAACTTCTCCCCATTGAGCAACAAAATAAGCAAAATTCCGTGGACGCTGGAATCTGGGCAAGAACAGAGGATGCTGGAAAAAGCCAGCAAGTCTAGCAGTATCTGCAGGGAGAGAAACCAGAGTTAATGTTTCGAGACCATTTGGCTTTTCCACAGAACACTTCTGCTGAAGAACCAACTGGACTTGAAACATTAACTCTTGTTTTCTCACCCTACAGATACTACCAGGCCTGCTGACTTTTGCCAGAATCCTCTGTTCCCACTGAGCAATAGTTTGGGAAACTATTCTCCTGGGTCTCCCACCCTTGCCGCTGTCTCAAAACACAGACTCTATTTCTGGAGGAGCAGTAAGATCAGGCGAGACTGAATCTGTGACTGGAGGAGCAGCAGCTTCTCATAGATTTTGGAGGTGATTCTCCCATCCCACTGTGCTGCTTTTTCAGTGGGCCAGGAGACTCTAGCTGTGGCCGATTTAGGCTGGGCATCTGCGCCTCCATGCATCTTCCAGTGCCGATTTCTGGCACCATCAGCTCGTAGCAGCTCAGTGATATGCTATTTAGATAGCATTAGCAGGCCCGGGACTGAAACCTCGGGGCCCGTTAGCCTCTTCTATCCACCACCGCTCACCTGCCCCCCATTCCACCCCCCCCACCCCCCACCGACACACACACACACACACACACACACACACACACACACACACACACACACACACACACATACACAAAACCAGGAGTTTACTCCCACTGGAGTGAAGGTGGAGAAAAGGCGGAAAATCGAGGCCCCCCCAAGAGGGTCGGGCAAATAGGAGGTGCTCCCTGGGCATTGCTACATTGGCAATGCTGGCCTGTGGTCCCAGCACTGCTGAAGGGGCAAAGTGCCATCTTGGCAATGCCTGCCAGGCATGAGGCAGTGCCTAATGGGTGCAGTGGGCTGGTCCTGCTGCCACACTGCAGTTGGGATCAGTGGGGGAGGGAGGGAGGCCAGCAATTGCGTCAATGGGGGGGGGGGGGGGGGGGGGGGGGTTCATTGCATGGCTGGTGATGCTGGAGTTGTGGGGGGCTGGCCAGCAATTAGGAGGCTGGCAGGCAGGAGCTAGTGCACATGAGCCGATCTTGGTGCTGAAAGATCAGTGCATGCGCAGTGGCGTACTTAGCAGTATGCTGTTGGACTCTCCAGCAGGAATAAGTCCCGCCCACTGGTTTTTGGAGTGAATCACACTGGTGTACAGAGTGTGGGAGATTCATTTTGAAACTCTCACTGAAAAAGCCAGCTTGCTTTACTCCAGTTTTTATGCGAATTTGATACTTAAGAATTTTTTGGGAAAATCCTACCCTCTGCTTCTCCCATTTACTGAGGTGGAGCAAACTTTCTTTCATGACTTCAATCCATGATTGAATTTTCCGGAATTTTTGGGGGGCTCTCGATACTCATCTGCCCTTCCTGTATATTTTGATCCCAATTTCCTGCACTATTCCCATATCCCTTAAAGGCATAAGAGGATCAGAATTTAATTATTATTTGCACAAGAAATTGTAGAACGTACTGTTCAGTTCACAACTCAGAAGTATCTAGTGTTTTAAGGTTGCTCCATTGCCTATATGCCAATATGCCAGTTTTCTACGTACAATCAATTATTTTGAATTTCACTATTTGTAATGATTGTTCTTGGCAGTTTGCTGCCAGAAATTTTCTCAGAATAAATTTGTTTAATTGTGCCTGTACTTAAGTGATAAGCTGAGCATTGTGTGTAAAATATGATGGAAACAAGAAATGCATGCCAACATACTCTTTAAAATATTAGGAACCAGTGGGTACCTCTCACTCCCATTGCTACCCAAAAATTTCTATTTTGGAATTTCTAATTAACTTTGTATCCTTCTTCCTTCACTCCCCATCACTCAAATCAGCCTAAATGTATCATATTCTTTTTTCCCAAAACTCAGCATAACTTGTACTTACAAAAAGACTGAACCTCAGAATAAAGATTCCCTCCTTTTGTTATCACACAGATAACAATGACATTTCCTATCAAAAAATATGTACAGATAATCTGAGATTTCCTTTTTTATTTTAAAATTCAACTTGTGAGAAAGAAGCAGTTAGACAAGCACTTGAAATACCATGGCTACATGGCTGTGGAACGGGATTAGAATACATAGATGCTTGATGATTGGAACAGATATGATCGGCCAAAGGGCTTCTTGCTGTGCTGTAAAACTTTTATGACTACTTTCGTGAGTTTTATTGTTGTTGTCATTATTTGCCGACTCCTAAAATCTGTCCAATCTTCGACCACTAACCTTTTTTAGATTTGTACTATGTTCATGGAACTTTGTGGACCACACCTGGTAGCATGACGAGAAATTCTGGGCAACATGCCGTGGGTGGAATATAGTGGAATTTGTGACAGTGCATCATTGGTTTACCAGAATGTAATTTGGATTCCATGAGGTAAACTATAAGTTTATGTAAACCAGAATTCCCTAGAATTTGAAAATTCAAGGTGGATTTAATAGAAGCTTTGAAGCTATCAAAGGGAACAGCTAGCACAGAGAAAACAATCTATTTCCACTGATTGGGGAGTCCAAGACTTGGGAGCATTCTTTAAAAATTAGGATCAGATCTCTCAGAAGTAACATTAGGAAACACTGCATCACATAATAGTAGATGATGTTTGGAACTCATTTCCACAAACTGCAATTGATACCAGATCAAACCGTGCCAAGTGGCCAATGGCCTGAGCAATTGGGCCTGCGACAGAATTAGACAATCCAAATTAAACAGCACTCAACAGCTGCCACAGCCAGGCCTGACGGGGATTCAGACAAGCCAAGTTTGAACACAAACACAGGTCAAAGCTGAGCAAGGGCAATTCTGACCTTGTCCTGGAAGCTGGAGGTGGAGGTGCTTAGCCCTACCAAATAAGGATAGTATTTGTGTATTCCCCAGTACCGGTCAAACTCTCTGGCGCCTCGGATTCCTAGTGTTGCCTTAAATAGAAAGGGGCTATGTGCACCCTGGGCACCCAAAGATGGACACAAAGGGGGCTGGCGTCTTCCATATATGGAATCGGCAATTCCATTATGTGCTGTGACAACACCCAGTAGCTTCATTGGCTGGAAGCAAGCAAACCTTCCAGAAGGGCGCAAAGAGAAGGCAACATCTGGAGGCCACCCCAGCGAAAACGCAACTCAACCTACAACGAAGACTAGGCAGAAACCCAGTGGTGATGGAAGATGACATATGAGACCAATCTTCGCGAACATTACCCTGAGCCCGAGAGACAACAGAACTCAGCAGCTCGGTCAAGTTCATTGACATGAGTAGTACCAGAAATCTCAAACAGATAGCAGAAAGCATTAAGTTATTGTGAGATCTGAGAGCTGTTTTTGTAGAGTTTTCATGATAAGCATTTATTAATAAAATTGAGTAACTGCAAATCGATTCTTGTCCTTTGTTTGTTTCACAAGTAATAGCACCTGGGTAAATGAGTTTTAGTGCAAACTGGTCAGTGTCTAATTTCCAGACAACAAAAGTGTAAGTTTTAAATTTGAACTTGATACATTTTGTTATCCATATAGATGGAATTAGGAGTCAGATCAAACATTTTTGCTGTAAATGGTGGGATAGGTTTGCAAGGCTATGTGACCTAATCCTGTGCTATGAAACGCTTTAGGGAATCAGCCTCTGATTTACTTCTGTAGCCAAAGTATTCATGTGGTCGATCCTTTTGGGTCCTGACCAATAGTGACCCAGAACATTGATGGTGGTGGATTTGACGATAGTAATGCCATTGAAAAATCAGAACTACTGGCTCACTACAGTGCAATTGATTGAACAAGGATATTTTGAGAAAATATACATATATTGCTGAGAGCCAAATTAGACATTGATGCTATATTATTTTTATATTGAAAGCAAGCGCATGGAGAATTGCATTTCTGAAGAGAATCTTGTATCTAGACATGGTGAAGAAGCTAGCTTGAATTTAGGTAAAACAAGCACAAGAAGATGGTTTGACTGATTGTCATTGGTAAGCAGTCCAAAATCTGGAAGTTATTCATACCCTGTTCCATGAGAAAATGAACTAGTTCATCATGTGAGGAATCATGAGTAGATCTGAACACATAAGCAATTTCTTCGCTTCTGACTGTGTAACATCATTGATGAAGCATCCAAGGATGATTGGGCTTGTCATTGGCCAAGAAACATCTGCAGTATGCCTTGGGGCTGAACTGATCAGCCTTCAACAACCATCTTCCCTTGTGTTAAATATGACTCCAACCAGTAAGGAGTTTTCCCCAATCCCAACTGACTTCAGTTTTAATAGAATTCCTTGATGTCGTATGAAGTCAAATGTTGCATTGATGGGTCTCAGCTCACATCTCTGGAATTCAGCACTTTTGTTCATATTTGAACCAAGTAGTCCTGTTGGTACCCAACTGAACACAGTGCACAGTTTGTTATTGATAAGTGAAGCTTGATAGCACTGTTAAAACAACTTCCTATCACTTTGCTGATTATTGTGGGCAGGCTGATGGGATGGTAATTAGTCAAATTGGACTTGCCCTGCTACTTGTGAACAAAATACCTGAGCAATTTTCCACGGTTGGATAGATGCCAATGTCAGAGCTATACCAGAAGTTTGGCCGGAGGGACAGCTAGTCCGAAGCATAAGTTGAGATGTTATTGGAGCTCATAGTCTTTGTTTCCGCATGCTTAGCCATTTCTTCAAATCAGATGGGGAATCAAATTGGTTGAAGATAGGCATCTGTGATGGCGGTGGAGGTCAAGATGCATCATTTTCTCAGCTGAAGATGGTTGCAAACACCTCAGATTAGACTTATGCGCTCAAAGTAGGTTCCACCATCATTGAGAATGAGAGCTTTTAAGAAGCCTCTTTCCACTTGTTGATAAACTGCACACCACACTTTTCAATTAGATTTGGCAGTCCTGCACAGGATTGCCCGGATCCACTGGTGGGAGCAGGGCCCGGATCCACTGGTGGGAGCACGGCCCGGATCCACTGGTGGGAGCACCGATCATAGATTACCATAAAGCAAGGCTTTTGGCATTCTGGAATCCTCCATGCATGACGCGTGTCCTGCCCGCTTAATTGATATTGCATTAGAAGATATTCAATGTTGGGAAGATCGATTCTGCTAAGGACTTAAGTGGCAAGCAACATTCGCACCACACAAGTGCCGGGCAATGATCCTCTACAACAGGAGAGAATCCAAACATCTCACCTTGACAGTCATTGATATTACCAACACTGAATCCTCCACTATCAACAGCATGGCATTACTGGTGCCCAGAAACTAAAGTGGACAACCATATAAATTCTGTGGCTACAAGAGCAGGTCAGAGGCTGGGAATTTGGCACTCAGTAACTCATCTCTTGATCTTAAGGCCTGGTCAACTACAAGATGTGTGATAGAATACTTTCCACTTGCCTGGATGAAAGCAGCTCCACCATCCAAGAGAAAGCATCCTGCTTTATTAGCACCCCATTAGCGAGCTATCTTGGATCTGGTGCTATGTAATGAGGCGGGTAGAATTAGGGACCTTGAGGTGAAGGATCCTCTTGGAGAGAGTGATCATTGTATGGTGGAGTTTCTGGTGCAGATGGAGGAGGAGAAAGTGGGTTCCCGGACACGTGTCCTTTGTTTGAATAGAGGGGAGTATGGTAGGATGAGAGAAGAATTGGCGAATGTGGACTGGGGGAGCGCGTTGGAAGGTAGGTCTGCTGAGGAGCAGTGGAGGATCTTTAAGGAGATCTTTCTTGGTGCTCAGCAGAAATTTATTCCGATGGTTAAAAAGGACAGTAGGAAGAGAGGTAATAAGCCGTGGATAACGAAGGAGGTGAAGGAAAGTGTTAAATTAAAAGCGGAGGAATTTAGAGTAGCTAAGAGCAGTGGGCGAGAAGAGGATTGGGAAAGGTTTAAATGTCAACAAAGATTGACAAAAAAGTTGATAAAGGAGGGTAGAAGAAGCTATGAAGCTGGGCTAGCACTTAATATAAAAAAGGATAGCAAGAGTTTTTATAAATATATAAAAAGGAAGAGGCTGGCTAGGGTGAACGTTGGTCCCTTAGCGGATGAGAAAGGGGACCTAGTGGTAGGGGATGGGGATATGGCTAAGGTCTTAAATAACTTTTTTGTTTCTGTCTTCACGGAGGAGGACGTGAATAATTTGCCGGGTGTTAGCGATGGAAAGGTGGTAGGACTGGAGGGTCTTAATGACATTACTGTTACTAGAGAGGTGGTGCGCGACAGACTGGAGGGGCTGATTGTGGACAAGTCCCCAGGACCGGATGGAATGCATCCGAGGGTTCTGAAAGAAATGGCGGAGGTGATAGTGGATGCCTTGGTGGTTATTTTCCAGACGTCGCTGGATTCCGGGAAGTGCCGGAGGATTGGAAAACGGCTAATGTTACGCCGTTGTTTAAGAAGGGTGCCAGGCAAAAGGCGGGGAATTACAGGCCGGTTAGTTTAACGTCTGTGGTAGGTAAAATGTTAGAATCCGTCATTAAGGAGGAAATTGCGAGGCATCTTGAAGGGAATTGCTTGATAGGGCAGACGCAACACGGTTTCATTAAAGGGAAGTCGTGTCTGACCAATTTACTGGAGTTCTATGAGGATGTGTCTAGGGCGGTGGATAGAGGAGAGCCGGTGGATGTGGTCTTTCTGGATTTTCAGAAGGCGTTTGATAAGGTACCTCACAAGAGGTTACTGCAGAAGGTCAGAGGACATGGAGTTGGGGGTAGGGTGTTAGCGTGGATAGAGGATTGGTTGTCAAATAGGAGGCAGAGAGTGGGGGTCAATGGGTGCTATTCGGATTGGCGGTTGGTGACTAGTGGGGTGCCCCAGGGGTCGGTGCTGGGGCCTCAGCTATTTACCATTTATATAGATGATCTGGAGGAGGGAACCGAGTGTAGGGTGTCAAAATTTGCTGATGACACCAAGATTGGGGGAAAGGCAAATTGTGCGGAGGGTGTGGAGAGTCTGCAGAAGGATCTAGATAGGCTGGGCGAATGGGCCAGGAAATGGCAAATGGAATTTAATGTTGGCAAGTGTGAGGTGGTCCACTTTGGTAGGAAGAATGGTAGGAAGGACTATTACTTACGTGGCGAAAAACTGCAGCAGGCGACGGTGCAGAGGGACCTCGGAGTCCTTGTGCATGAGTCGCAAAAACCCAGCCTGCAGGTGCAGCAGGTGGTCAGGAAGGCGAATGGGATGCTGGCCTTCATAGCGAGGGGGATTGAATATAAAAGTAGGGAGGTCTTGCTGCAGCTGTATAGGGCATTGGTGAGGCCGCAGCTGGAGTACTGTGTGCAGTTTTGGGCGCCGCACCTGCGCAAGGATATTTTGGCCTTGGAGGGAGTGCAGAGGAGGTTTACTAGGCTGATACCGGAGTTGAGGGGGTTGAGCTATGAGGAGAGGCTGAATAAACTAGGCTTGTACTCGTTAGAGTTTAGAAGAATGAGGGGAGATCTCATTGAGACGTATAAGATGATGAATGGGATGGATAGGATAGAGGTGGAAAGACTCTTCCCGCTCAAAAAAGACAGTAGGACTAGGGGGCACAGCCTCAAGATAAAGGGGGGGCAGTTCAGAACGGAGTTGAGGAGGAACTTCTTCACTCAAAGGGTGGTGAATCTCTGGAATTCTCTGCCCGTTGAAGTGGTGGAGGCTGCCTCGCTAAATATTTTTAAGAAGCGGGTTGATGGGTTTTTGATAAGAGAGGGGATTAAGGGTTATGGGGAGAGGGCGGGAAAGTGGAACTGAGCCACGACAGATCAGCCATGATCTTATTGAATGGCGGGGCAGGCTCGAA
This sequence comes from Carcharhinus amblyrhynchos, assembly GCF_965287045.1. Lineage (NCBI taxonomy): Eukaryota > Metazoa > Chordata > Chondrichthyes > Carcharhiniformes > Carcharhinidae > Carcharhinus > Carcharhinus amblyrhynchos. Next base: position 29,675,541 of record NC_137335.1, on the reverse strand, counting down.
GGGCCAGATGGCCTACTCCTGCTCCTATTTCTTATGTTCTTATGTTCTTATCCACACTTTCAACATTCACTCCCCCCAGCACTGACAGGGTGGCAGCAGCGTGTACCGTCTACAAGATGCACTGCAGCAGCTCACCAAGGCTCCTTTAACAGCACCTTCCAAACTTGTGATCTCTACCACCTCAAAGACCAAATACATAGGAACACTACCACCTGTAAGTTCCCCTCCAAACCACACATTACCACAGAAGTATATCAAAACTCCTTCACTGTCACTGAGTCAAAATTGTGGAACTCCCTTCATTGTGGATGTCATTACACTGCATGAATTCAGTGGTTCAAGGTGGTGGCTCATCATCACTTTCTCAGAGGCAATTAGGGATGAGTAATAAATGCTGGCCTAGTCAGTAACGCCCACATTCCATTGAATAATTTTTTTAAAAACCTGCCAACTGATGTTTATGATGGATTTAAGACAGCACAGATGGAAGTCCTTGAGCAGTCACATTTGTTTTCTTCACAGAACCCATGATTCTGATCCCTACAAGAAGATGGTAATGACAACCACTCTGTCGGCTTGAGCTTTGGTAGTGATGCATACTGAATGGTTTTGCCAGGCACACTTTGAGAAGCAGCCAAAAAAGCAGTAGGCTTGATAGTCAACTATTTGTCTTTGTTAACAATGGCATCATTTGAGACAATGCCACCCGGATAGGAAAACTGTTCTACTGTATTGAGAGAGTGTTGCTGTCAATGCTGATCTGTGATGGATTATAATTTCATCATAATCATGGTTGATACTGCACTGCCGTTCCCTTGAGGATAACAGTAAGACCAAAGTGCTCAGGATATTGGTTCTGGATGGACTTTTTGATTTATGATCACTGCTGCGCCATCTAAAAATTTTAGGGGTGCCTACAATTTCATATTCAGATCTCAACGATGGTGCAGAAGGATCCCGTCTCCCATTTGTATTCTGTCAGAAAGTGATGTTCATTTCATAGACCAAGGATAACTGGCAGAACATGGAACAAGTCATGTACTTTGGTCAGTAAAAGATAAATATGAATGACACTTCTCAGGTTTGGACTCATGATCAAAGACTCCATTCTGCCCCATTGATTTTCCTAATCAACTCCCATCTCAACAGCTACCAATCCAGAACAACCAGTTCTCCACCATTATTAGCATACATCTTCCTCCCAAGTGTACAATAGTAACTAAAAAAGGCTTCTACTGAAGGTTGATGCAAAGTATAAGCTCATCATAACTGGATATTTCAACAAAAGATTTGGGCACAATCAAGGGCATTGGCAAGCGGTCTTAAACAGACACAGCATTGATAATTGTTAACAACAGTGGTTAACTTCTGTTAGAATTCTGCAGAGCATCACTAATTCCTACTGCAGCATAAAGCTAAATTTAAGATACCTCAAGATATCCATGCCCACAGCACTGGCACCTTATAGAATATATCTTTGGGGCCAACATAAAAGAAAAAGCCCACTAACAAATCCATAGGCTCTATCAGGAGTAAAAAGAGGATGCCAGAACAAGCTTGAAGACAGGGAACTACTCTGGGCAGTGAAACCAAAAAAGAACATGCTAGAAAATCTCAGCAGGCCTGGCAGCATCTGCAAGGAGAGAAAAGAGCTGATGTTTCGAGTCCAGATGACCCTTTGTCAAAGCAGTCTGGACAGTGATATTAATCCAATAGGAATAGTTGAAAACTGTCCTACGAGAAACTGAAAAAGTGGTTGGTTTCTCAACCAGAAGCAACCGGTAGGCAACACTGGCTAAAAGCATACTAATCTAAGACATGGGAGATCCTCTGATGAAGCCTACCCAAATTGGCATGACAAATGCATCTATGACAGATAGATTGCCAAGATAGAGGTTAAGTGAATTTTTCCCACATATTAGTTCTCTCGCTGCCTGCCCAGTCTGACAACTATGTCCTTCAGGACTTGGTTAGCTCAAAGAGCAGTGATTCAAACACAAGCCATTTTCACTGACGATCAGATCAATGGATTAGAGTGGTTCGGTTGGCCATTTCAGAGAACAGTTAAGAGTCAATCAGACTGATCCAGATCTACAGCCTGGCTAGAGAAGGACAATAGGTTTCCTTCCCTTGAAAGCAATAGGAATTTTATGATAATCCCGACAGCTTCATTGTCACGCCTACTTACAAAGCAACTGAAAACGGAATTCAATTCTAATAGAATTTGAATTTACTTTTCTGGATTATTAGTCCAGACCTCTGGATTACAATCCTGATTAAAGATTGTTGACCTGAAACAATAACTCTTTATAACACTACAGATGTTGCTAGATCTGCTGAATGATTCCAGCATCTTTTGGATTGTCCACTAACATAGCCACTATTCTACTGTAGTGGGGGGGGGGGGAATAAAAAGCAGAAACAGTGGTGACAAAGAACCATAATAAACATTGAAACTTCTATTAGCATCACCTCCTGTCAACACAAGGAAACATCAATCAAGTGTGCACAATTTTACTACTCCATAGAACTCTCTTTAGGAAATATGTTGTTAGCACTTTGATGGCTCCCTGCCATCCTTAGTGGGAACGTAATGGAATGTGATCTAACTCCTCCTCCTTAAGACAACTAGGAATGACCAATAAACAGCATTGCCCACATCCAGAGAAATTAAAAAAAATCTATATTCAAACGTGAATCTACACTATTTCTTGGAAATGTGGAGGCACAGTGTCTCTCTCTCCTGAGATTAAACAGACCCCTGCAGAGGTTAGAGATTAGCCTAATGTCTTTTAAATTGATAGGAAACTTAACCAACAATGAAGTGATAAAATTCACTGTTAAATTTAAAATGGAAGTTGCAATATTTATTTACAGTTACTGCTCATCAAATTATACTTTAGCTTATATAGTCTTAAAAATAAATTTACTCCAAATACTAAAATATTAATACAACTTATCATACAAAAGTCACAATTAATGACATGTAATGATCTATACTGATTATATGTTTAGCGTTTATTTACTATTAAAAAGCTTCCAAAATGAACTTGAATAACTCAATGTGACTAAACCGGCAACTTGCAAATACCTTCACTGTTCATCTCCAAGGTTTTTGTCCCCCTGAATTACAGATACATACATGCAGCAAACAACTGTCTACTCACCTGTCATAGTACTCAGAACCTTCTTCCAAGCCAGGCAACACTCCAGTCAGTAGTCCTTGCAGTCCTGGCTTCAGAGTTTTACCCAGAGGCAAGAAATAGACTTCATACAAGCTCAACAGCACAGGTTTAACAGACATGGCTGCATTGGCAAGCAGAGGGAAAAGGCCAGAACTGAGGAAAGAATAAAATAATTTTCAGACATTCAGAATCAATTTTTCACCCGTCTCCTGAAGGCACCAACTCCTGCTAGAAATACAGTTTCTACAGCCACCTTCCACCTTTCTGCGCTTCTATTATACAACCAAATTTCATTAGGGAGCATAGAAACAGAATACCACCAGGTTACTTCAATGTAAAGGGTGTTACAATCAATCAGAATGTGAAATGAGCATCCACACAAGAATACTTTTTGTTGGTAGGAACCCACAGCTGGAAAATTGATCTAATTCTAATTGATCGCATTGAATGAATGTTGTGGGTGGTGTTGCCAATGCTGTATTTACTTCCGATCACTCAGTTGTGCTGAAAAGATCTTTTTCTTGATAGCAGCTGTTTTTGCGCGAGTGGCTTCAGAGGCCATCAAGAACCAACTGCATCATATGGAACTGGAATTATATTTGGGTTTGACTGGGTCGCAATATCAGATTCCTTCCCAAATGAATCAACTGGATTTTTAAGACATTGCAGTTGTTAATTATACTGCAATTGTTTGATTGTAAGCAGCTGGTGGGCATGAACTGACAATTCATTTGTACCTTTTAAAAGGCACCAAGTTAAATGATGGTTATGAGATTAGGTGGAGTCTCCATGTAACATCACTGTGTAAAATACAGATTTACTCCAGTAAAGATTTGCTAAATCATTCACCAACAGGGCAGCACAGTGGCAAGCACGGCTGCCTTACAGCACCAGGGACCTAGGTTTCATTCCATTTGGGTCACTGCACGGAATTTGCAAATTCTCCCAGTGTCTGGTGGGTTTCCTCCGGGTGATCCAGTTTCCTCCCACAGTCTGAAAGATTTGCTGGCTAGGTACAGTGGCCATGCTAAATTCTTTCTCAGGAGAAACAGGTGCCGGCGTGTGGCAACTGGGGAATTTCCTCGTAACTTCATTTGAATGTTAATGTAAAGCTACTTGGGACACTAATAAATAAACTTAAACTTTCTAGGCTATAAACAGCATTGGCTTTTATAATCTGGCTTAATTTAGATCAAGGATACTGAGGAACAAATGGGTGGAAATTGCTGATGCGCTAACAAATGGTTAGAATTAGAATGCAATTATAGTGATGGAGGCAGAATCAATTGTGACTTTGAAAAGTAAACTGATTAATTACCTGAAGAGAAAAAAAAACAATTGGAGGGCTATGGAGAAAAAGCAGATAGAGGGATTAGTTGAATTGCTCTTGCAGAGAGCTGGCATGGACACAATGGGTTGAAGGCATCTTTCTATGCTGTAAACATTGTTTCCTGGTACTATGTGCAACCACTGGCTGCTGGCAGAGTTTCAGAAACAGTACATCATCATTCTCACAACTATTATAATTTTAAAATGAGCCAAAATTAGGTGATTATGTAGTGTTAAATAATCAACTTTGATAAGACCAGATGCAACAATGTATCACATGCAACATTTTACACTCAAATTACTTGTTTAATATACTAGTTATTGATAAAAAAAATCATGCACTCATCAGAACAAAAGCAAATACCAAATTTTAAACAATTATAGAAGAAAATGTGGGAATCTGGGCACATTTCCAGAGTCCAGGACCAACATGTGTACGGGAAGTCCGTTCAGCTACAACTCCCAGAAGCTTGGATTTCAGAGCTGGAATGGCAGCTGGTGACAGGTGGAGCAATTGTAAGTGTGAGAGCATTATGGATAACACATTTAGAGAGGTGGTTACATCACAGCTGAGGAAGGAAAGGAATAGGTGACCACCAGGCAGTCCAAGAGAAATAGGCAGGTAGTTTAGGAGTCCCGCTCACAAATCAGTACTCCATGTTGGAAGACACTGGTTCCTCCAAGGAGTGCAGACAAAGCCAAACTTCTGGCACCATAAGCAGCCTGTCATACAGAAAGGGCATAATAGAGCTAATAATAGACGACTCTATAGTCAGGGGAACAGACAGGTGCTACTCTGGCCCTCAACTGCCAGGGTCAGGGATGTTACTGAATGGCCCCAGAGCATCCTGAGGGGAGAGTGTGATAAGGCAGAGGTCATGGTGCATGTTGGTACCAGTGACATAGATGGAAAGAGTGATGAGGTCTTGCATCAAGAATTCAGGGATTTAGGCTGTTGACTAAAAAGGACTATTCAGGTTGTAATTCTAAGATTAGTGCATTTGTTAACAAGCACAGAAATAGGAGAACAGCAGAGCTGAATGCTGGCTTAAGAGTTGGTGCAGGTGGGAGGGTTTTAGATACCTAGATCACTGGGATCGATTCTGGGGAAGGCGGCACTTGTTCAAGCAGGACAGTCTACATCTGAACCGTAGCAGGATTAACATCCTTGGCAGTGAATTTACTGGTGCTTTTGGAAGGAGCTTAAACTAATTTGGAAGTGGAGGGTGATATAGACTGTTAGCAGAATAGGGTAAGAGCATCTTACAGTAAAACAAATCAAGTTAGAGGGGGTACTACTGTCCTAAGTTCCAAGAGAATAAGACACGGCAGGATGGCTTCTTCTTTAATGCCAAGAGTATTACAGATAAAACAGATGAGTTAAGAGTGAGGATTCACACTGGAAATTGTGATATAGTCGCCATCGCAGAGATGTGGTTGAGGGCGGGATGGGACTGGCAGCTCAACATTCCAGGATGTAGAATATTCAGGCGAGACAGGGAAGAAGGGGCAAAGTGGGAAGAGGCATTGCATTCTTAATTAAGGAATCAATTACTGCAGTAAAGGGATGATATTTTGGTGGGGGAAATCAAAGGAAGCTTTGTGGATAGAGCTTAGGAATAAAAACAGGGAATAAATTGCTCAGCATTTATTACAGATTCCCAGGCAGTCAGCAGGAAATTGAGTAATATGTGCAGGATTTGCAGAGGTGTGTAAAAACATTAGGAATAGGGTAATTATATTAGATGATTTTAACTTTCTGTGACATTAATTGGGATCGACATAGTTTTACAGTCATAGAGTCACAGAGATTGACAACGTGGAAACAGGTCCTTTCGCTCAACTTATCCATGCTGCCCTTTTTTTTAAACCCCAAAGCTAGTCCCAATTGCCCACCTTTGGCCCATATCCCTCTGTACCCATCTTACCCATGTAACTGTCTAAATGCTTTTTAAAAGTCAAAATTGTACCCGCCTCTACTACTACCTCCAGCAGCTTGTTCCCAGACACTCACCACCCTGTGTGTGAAACAATTGCACCTCTGGACACTTTTGTATCCCTCCCCTCTCACCTTAAGTCTATGCCCTCTAGTTTTAGACTCCCCTATCTTTGGGAAAAGATATTGACTATCTAGCTGATCTGTGCCCCTCATTGTTTTATAGACTGCTAGAAGGTCACCCCCTCAGTCTTCTACGCTCCAGAGAGAAAAGTCCCAGTCTATCCAGCCTCTCCTTATAACTCAAACCATCAAGTCCCGGTAGCATCCTAGTAAATCTTTTCTGTAGTCTTTCTAGTTTAATAATATCCTTTCTATAATAGGGTGCCACAGTATTCCAAGTGTGGCCTTACCAATGTCTTGTACAACTTCAACAAGACGCCCCAACTCCTGTATTCAATGTTCTGACCAATAGAACCAAGCATGCCGAATGCCTTCTTCATCACACTGTCCACCTGTGACTCTACTTTTAAGGAGCTGTGAACATGTACCCCTAGATCTCTTCATTCTGTAACTCTCCCCAGCAACCTACCATTAACTGAGTAAGCCCTGCCCTGGTTCAATCTACCAAAACGCATCACCTTGCAGTTACGTAAATTAAACTCTGCCATTCGTCAGCCCACTGGCTCACTTGATCAAGATCCCATTGCAATCCAAGATAACCTTCTTCACTCTCCACTATGCCACCAATCTTGGTGTCATTTGCAAACTTACTAACCATACCTTCTATATTCTCATCAAAATCATTAATATAAATGACAAATAACAGTGGACCCAGCACTGATCCCTAAGGCACACCGCTGATCATAGGCCTCCAGTTTGAAAACTACACTCTGGCTTCTGTCATCAAGCCAATTTTGTGTCCAAGTGTTAAGAGTTTCTTGAAATGTGTACAGGAGAACTTTTTAGGTCAATATGTAGAGGGTCTAACAAGGGACAGGACATTGCTGGACCCAACACTGGGGAATGAAACAGGACAGGTGCTTCATAAGACCGAGGAGCAGAAGTAGGCCATCTGGCACCTTGAGCCTGCTCCGCCATTAAATAAGATCATGGCTGATCTTTTCATGGACTCAGCTCCACTTATCCACCCGCTCACCATAACCCTTAACTCCGTTATTGTTCAAAGATTTCTCTTTGCTTTAAAACATTCAATGAGGTAGCCTCAACTACTTCACGAAGCGGGGAATTTCAGAGATTCACAATCCTTTGGGTGAAGAAGTTCCTCCTCAACTCAGTCCTAAATCTGCTCTCCCTTATTTTGAGGCTTTACCCCCTAGTTCTAATTTCACCCACCAGTGGAAATAACCTCCCTGCTTGTATCTTACCTATTCCCTTCATAATTTTATATTTTCTAAAAGATCCCCCCTCATTCTTCTAAATTCCAACGAGTACAGTTGCAGTCTATTCAGTCTCTCCTCATAAGTCAACTCTCTCAGCTCTGGAATCAGTCTAGTGAATCTCCTCTGCGCTCCCTCCAGTGTCATTACATCCTTTCTCAAATAAGGAGACCAAAACAGTACACAGTACTCCAGGTACGGTCTCACCAGCATCTTAAACAGCTGCAACTTAACCTCTCTGTTTTTAAACTCCATCCCTCTAGCAATGAAAGACAAAATTCCATTTGCTTTCTTAATTACCTGCTGCACCTGCAAACCAACTTTTGCGATTCATGCAGGAGGACACCCAGGTCCTTCTGCACAGCAGCATGCTGCAAATTTTTTTACCATTTAAATAAAGTCTATTTTGCTGTTACTCCTACCAAAACGGATGACCTCATACTTACTAACACTGAACTCTAGCTGCCGACCATTGCCCACTCACTTAATCCATATCCTTCTGCAGACTTTCGGTGTCCTCTACACACTTTGCTTTACCAACCATCTTAGTGTCATCTGTGAACTTTGACATACTACACTTGGTCCCCAACTCCAAATTATCTATGTAAATTGTAAACAATCCCAACACTGATCCATTAGGGACACCGCTAGTCACTGATTGCCAATCAGAAAAACACTCATTTATCTCCGTTCTTTGCTTTTTGTTAATTAACCAATTCTCTATCCATGCTAATATATTACCCGTAATGCCATACACCTTTATCTTAGGTAGTAGCCTTTGAAGTGGCACCTTGTCGAATGCGTACTGGAAATACAGGTACGCCACATCCACTGATTCCCCGTTGTCCAAGGCGCTCATAATGACCTCAAAGAATTCCAGTAAATTACTTAAACATGATCTGTCTTTCATGAACCCATGCTGTATCTGCCAAATGAGACAATTTCTATCCCGGTGTTTTGCTATTTCTCCCTTGATGATAGATTCAAAGGTTCGGGTGGTGGTGGTGGGGGGGCATTTTATTGATTGTAATCATAGCATACAGCATAGTACAATTGAAGGTTGTTATGGAAAAAGAAATAGACAAGTTACAAAAAAGATTTTGGTAAAATAAGCAGGATCTGGCCACGGTAGACTAGGAACAGCTACTTGTGGGAAGGGTACAGGCCCAACATGCTCCCTCTAGGCTAATAGAAAGAAGTATCAAGCCCAGAAAACCATGGAAGACCAGAGATATTCAGGAAAGGATGAGAAGGAAAAAGGAGCTTTGAGCAGGTACAAGGGGAGCGAATTAGCAGAGTCCATAGTGAAGTACGAAAGTACAGGGCGAGCTTAAGAAAGCAATTAGGAGAGCAAAGTGGGCATATAAGAAAGCTCTAGCTGGTAAAGGTGGGGAAAATCCCAAGATATTCAACACGTACATCAATGGGAAGTGGTTAACCAGGGGAAGGGTAGGACCAATTAGGGGCCAAGTGGAAAATCTATGGGTGGAGCCAGAGAATGGTACAGTGTTGATGGAATACTTCATATCACATTCACCCAAGAGAATGAGGATGAAGAAATTTAACTTAGTAAAAGAAATTGCAAGGTTCTTGAGCAAATTAACATAGGGAGTGAAGAGATATCAGAGGTGTTGACAGGCTTGAAAGTGGACAAATCTCCAAGCCGGATTAATTGTGTCCCAAGCTGCTGGGGGAGGCAAGGAAGGATATTGGAGAAACCCCTACCCAAATTTTTAATTCCTCTCTCGCCATGGGAGAGATGCCAGAGGACTGAAGAACAGCTAATATGGTTCTGCTATTTAAGAAGGGTCGTACGTATAAGCATTGGCTTCTTATCAACTATGTCATTGTCAGGAGAAAAGACAGGCAGGATGTCAGAGTGACCAAGGTCATGTGTGATGCTGACTGCTGGACAGATCACAGACTCCAAAATGAGGCTCCACATCAGACCCAAGAGGCGACCACAAGGAAGCAAGGTTATGAAAGGAATCAATGCGGCCAAGCTAAAAAACCCCAGCATAGCTGGCTGAAGACTTAGAAATCAAGCTTGCTGACCAAAATCTCGCAGGCAGCACTGAGGACAACTGGGAATGCTTCAGGGATGCAGTCCATTCATTTGCACTGAAGATGCTTGGGCCCTCTACCCACAAGCAGTATGACTGGTATGATGAGGAGATAGAGGCTCTACTTGTTGAAAAGCACCGTCTTCATCGGGCCTGTCAGAACGACCCAGCATCAGCTGCCAAGAAAAATGCTTGCAGGGCAGTCCAGAATAAACTGTGTAAAATGCAGGATGCCTGGCTGAGCGTCAAGGCGGATGAAATATAGGGATACGCTGACAGAAACAACTTGAAATGGTTCTATGAAGCCCTCAACGCTCTCTACGGACCTCAATCTCTTGCGAGATCCCCCAAGATGTACAGACAGTACAACTCTCATTACAGAGAGGGCTCAGATCCTGCAGAGATGGGCTGAACACTTTGAAGTCATCCTCAACTGACCGTCATCTATTAACGATGAGGCAATAGACAGGGTTCCCCAGGTTGATATCAACAGCGCCATGGATGACCCACCGGTAGTAGCCGAAGTCATGAAAGCTGTCAGCCAGCTATCCAGTGGCAAAACCCCAGGGGCAGATACCATACCCGCAGAGATCTATAAACCTGTATTTATCGTGAAGCTCACCGAGTTGTTCCAGTCCTTTTGGAAGCAAGGATCCATTCCTGAGGAACTTAAAGATACTTCCAATGTAAACCTCTACAAGAGGAAGGGCAATTGGCAAGTATGTGACAACCACCGAGGAATCTCGCTGCTCTCCATCACAGGAAAAACCCTCGCAAGAGTCCTGCTAAATCGTCTGGTCACTCATCTGGAGCTGGACCTGCTTCCAGAGTCACAGTGTGGCTTCCACAAAGGTCAAGGGATTACTGACATGATTTTTGCTGCGCAGTAACTTCAGGAGAAGGATCAGGAGCAGAATCAAGAGCTTTACACAACCTTTGTTGACCTCGCGAAAGCCTTTGACATTGTCAGCCGAGAAGGCCTGTGGAGGATCATGTCAAAGTTCGGCTGCCCCCCCAAATTCATTCAGATGGTACGCCAGTTCCATGATGGTCAAAGTATTGGATGGTGGAGAATCCTCTGAGGCATTCCCAGTCACCAATGGTGTCAGACAAGGGCTGTGTGCTCACACCCACGCTGTTCAGCATGATGTTTACTGCCATGCTGAATGATGCCTTCCAGGACAGTGTTGCTGGAGTCAGCCTCAAGTACAGAGTGGATGGGAAGCTCTTCAACCTGAGGAGACTTCAAGCTATTACCAGAGTGAAGGAGACTGTTCTGAGAGACTTCCTCTTTGCCGATGACTGCGCCCTATATGCTGTCAAGTCAGTATGAACAAATTTTCCACGGCTTGTAACAACTTTGGACTCACCATCAACATTAAAAAGATCAAAGTCAATACACCAGCCCGCTCCTCATGCGCCGTACACAGAACCCATAATCACAATCAAAGGGCAAAAACTACAGGCAGTAGACCAGTTCACTTATCTTGGCAGCACCCTCTCCCAAGCATTGACTATTGATACAGAAGTTAACTGCAGAATAGCAAAGGCAAGGAATCAGCCCAGCAACAAAACTGAAGGTCTACAGCACCGTGGTACTCAGTACCCTACTGCATGCTTGTGAAACGTGGAATGTGTATCGAAGGCATGCAAAACAGCTCAATCATTTCCACATGACTTGTCTTCACAGAATAATTCACATCAGATGGCAAGACAAAGTACCAGACACTGAAATTCTCTCTAGAGCAAGTCTACCATCAGGCCACACGTGTGCTGATGAGAGCACAGACCCGGTGGGCAGGTCATATCATCCGTATGTCAGATGAGCGCATACCCAAGCAGCTCCTTTTTGAGGAACTCTCTGCTGGAAGACGCTCGTGTGGCGTGCAGAACAAACATTACAAAGACAAACTTAAGGCCTCCCTGAAGTCACCTGACATAGACATGACCACCTGGGAAATGCTGGCATAAAACCGCCCTACCTGGCGCTGCCAAGCTTATGAAGCAAAGTGCATTGCTGAAGCACAATTTAAGGGCGAGTTGTGCAAGTCCAGAGCCATCCAGCACAACAACGACAGTGCCTACACTAGTCTGTCCAACATGTGCCAGGGCATTCCATGCCCGAATTGGCCTGATCAGTCATCATCAGACATATCACATCGAGCCTCAGAATTACTAACGGTGTTGTGGTCCTCATTGACGATGATGGACGAACAACAAGTATAAATGGAGATGCCAGACTTGGACTGGGGTAAACACAGCCAGAAGTCTCACAATACCAGGTTAAAGTCCGACAGGTTTATTTGGTAGCACAAGCCACTAGCTTTCAGAGCGTTGCCCCTTCATCAGGCGAGTGGGAGTTCTATTCACAAACAGGGCATATAAAGATACAAACTCAATTTACAAAATAATGGTTGGAATGCGAGTCTTTACAGGTAATCAAGTCTTAAAGGTACAGACAACGTGAATGAACACTCACTTGTCTGACTACACACTTCAACCAGACGAAATCGAAATTCTCAGCTGAGGGCTCAGTTTCTGCTCCACCACCAAAATAGATCCCATCAGTCTCACAGCAGGCACGGAGGAATTCATCAGGCGAATGAGGCTGCGCGAGTTCTTCCTCAAACCCCAAGAGGCCAACAGCGAACACAATGAGACAGCCAATGAACTGGAACAGCCAACAGAGAGATCCGCGGTGCAGCAACCGAAGAGGAAAGAGTCGAATTGGACTCCTCATGATAGCAATTACCCTGACTTGACATGTATGCCCAAGCCATCAGGAGGTGCGTCAATGCCAAATTCATCAGCCGCACTCACAAGACAGCACCGAACATCACCCAAGCACAATGCAGCGTCACCTGTGCTCTTAAGACCGATCACAACATTGTCATCAAACCAGCAGACAAAGGATAGCCCATTGTCAAACTGAACAGAATGGATTACTGCATAGTAGTGTACCGACAACTGAACAATGGGGAACAATACAGGCAGCTAACCGCAGATCCAACCAAAGAACGCACCTGTCAATTCAGGCAGATCAAGACCTTTGATCCAGATCTTCAGAGCACCCTCCGTGCTCTCATCCCACGTACTCCCCACATTGGAATCTCTACAGCCTCCCGAAGATACAGAAGAGAAACACACCCGGCCGTCCCTTCGTATCGGGCAATGGGACCCTGTGTGAGAACCTCTCCGGCTACATTGAGGGCATCCTGAAATCCAGTGTACAAAGAACCCCAGGCTTTTGTCACGACACTATGGACCTCCTACAGAAACTCAGCACACATGGAGTAACTGAACCAGAAACACTCCTCGTTACAATGGATATCTCGGGACTCTACACTAGCATCCCCCACGACAATGGCATTGCTACAACTGCCTCAGTATTCAATGCCGGCAACTGCTAATCTCCAGATGCAATTTTAAAACTCATCCACTTCATCCTGGACCACAATGTCTTCACCTTCAACAACCAGTTCTTCATCCAGACACACAGAGCAGCCATGGGAACCAAATTTGCACCTCAATATGCCAACATCTTCATGCACAGGTTTGAACAAGACGTCTTCACTGCACAGGACCTTCAACCGATGCTATATACGAGATACATCGATGATGTTTCCTTCCTTTGGACTTATGGTGAACAATCACTGAAAAAAAACTATATGATGACATCAACAAGTTCCACCCTATCATCAGACTCACCATGGACTACTCTCCAGAATCAGTTACATTCTTGAACACACCCATCCCATCAAGGATGTCACCTCAGCAAGCCCCTGGATAACCTCACAATTCTCCACTTCTCCAGCTTCCACCGTAAACACGTTAAAGAAGCAATCCCCTATGGACAAGCCCTCCGTATACACAGAATCTACTCAGATGAGGAGGACCACAACAGACACCTCCAGATGCTGAAAGATGCCCTCATAAGAACAGGATATGGCGCTTAACTCATCGGTTGTTCTGACGTGCCACAGCGAAAAACTGCACTGACCCCCTCAGAAGACAAACACGGGACATGGCGGACAGAGGATCCTTCGTCATCCAGTACTTCCCCAGAGTGGAGAAGCTACAGCATCTTCTCCAGAGCCTTCAACATGTCATTGATGAAGACGAACATCTTGCTGAGGCTATCCCTACTTCTGGCCTTCAAACAACTGCACAACCTCAAACAGACCATTGTCCGCAGCAAACTACCCAGCCTTCAGAACAGTGACCACGAAACCATGCAACCCTGCCACAGCAACCTCTGCAAGACATGCCGGATCATCAACACAGACGCCATCATCTCACGAGTACACCATCCACCAGGTACGCGATACATACACTTGCAACTCGGCCAACGTTGTCTACCTGATACAGGAAAGGTTGTCCTGAGGCATGGTACATTGGGGAGACCATGCAGACGCTACGACAATGGATGAATGAATAGTGCTCGTCAATCACCAGGCAAGAGTGTTGAAAACCTCAGCAGTCACAGGCATTCGGCTTCTGATCGTCAGGTAAGTGTTCTCCAAGGCGGCCTTCACAACACATGACAGCACAGAGTCGCTGAGCAGAGAGCGATAGCCAAGTTCCACACACAAGAACAGCCTCAACTGGGATCTTGGGTTCATGTCACACTACCTGTAACCCCCACGACTTGCCTGAGCTTGCAAAATCTCATTGACTGTCCTGGCTGGAGACAATACACATCTCTTTAACCTGGGCTTAACCCTCTCTCCACTCACATTGTCTGTACCTTTAAGACTTGATTTCCTGTAAAGACTTGCATTCCAACCATTATTTTGTAAATTGAGTTTGTGTTTTTATATGCCCTGTTTGTAAATAGAACTCCCACTCACCTAACGAAGGGGCAGCGCTCTGAAAGCTAGTGGCTTGTGCTACCAAGTAAACCTGTTGGACTTTAACCTGGTGTTGAGAGATTTTTTATTGTACGTACAAGCCAGGGAACTAGTGACTAGTGAACCTCAGGTCAGTGATAGGTAAACAATTGGAGAAAATTCTGAAGGAGAGAACCTGTCTCCACTTGGCGAGGCAAGAACAAAGAACAATAGAGCACAGGAACAGGCCCTTTGGCCCCACAAGCCTGCGCCGCTCATGAGCCCAACTAGACCATTTGTTTGTATCCCTCTATTCCCAGTCAGTTCATGTGGCTATCTAGATAAGTCTTAAACAATCCCAGCGTGTCCGCCTCAACTACCTTGCTTGGCAGTGCATTCCAGGCTCCCACCACCCTGTGTAAAATAAGTCCCCCTGACATCTGTGTTGAACCTTGCCCCCCTCACCTTGAACTTGTGACCCCTTGTGCTTGTCACCGCCGACCTGGGAAAAAGCTTCCCATTGCTCACCCTATCTATGCCCTGCATAATTTTATACACCTCTATTAGGTCGCCCCTCATCCTCCTTCTTCCCAGGGAGAACAACCCAGTTTACCCAATCTCTCCTCATAGCTAAGACCCTCCATACCAGGCAACATCCTGGTAAACCTTTTCTGTACACTCTCCAAAGCCTATATGTCCTTCTGGTAGTGTGGCGACCAGAACTGGATGCAGTATTCCAAATGTGGCCTAACCAACATTCTATATAGCTACAACATCATACGCCAACTTTTATACTCTATGCCCCGTCCAATAAAGGCAAGCATGCCATATGCTTTCTTCACCACCCTCTCCACCTGTGCTGCTACCTTTAAGGACCTGTGGACTTACACACCCAGGTCCCTCTGTGTGTCTATACTCCTGATGGTTCTGCCACTTATTGTATAGCTCCCCCCTACATTAGATCTACCAAAATGCATCACTTCACATTTATCTGGATTAAATTCCATCTGCCATTTCTCCGCCCAATTTTCCAGCCTATCTATATCCTGCTGGAAGGTTTGATTAGGGATAGCCAACATGGCTTTGTCAGAGGGAAGTCATGTCTAATCAATTTGATTGAATTTTTTTTTAGGAGATGACTGGATGCATAGATAAGGATAGTGCAGTTGATGTAGTTTATATGGATTTCAGCAAAGCTTTTGACAAGGTTCCATATGGAAGATTTATAAAGAAGGCAAATGCTCATGGGAGACAGGATCATTTTATAAAAGTTGATTCAAAATTGGCTTAGTTGTAGGAGTCAGAGACAAGGGCTGATTAGGGAATGTCAGAATGGCTTTGAGACTGGAAAATCATATCTCACGAATTTGATTGATTTGTTTTGAATACAGGAGTTGGGACGTCTTGTTGAAGTTGCACAAGACATTGTAAGGCCATACTTGGAATACTGTATACAGTTCTGGTCACCCTATTACAGAAAGAATATTATTAAACTAGAAAGAATGCAGAAAAGATTTACTAGGATGCTATTGGAACTTGATAGTTTGAGTTATAGGAAAAAGCTCAACAGACCGAGACCTTTTTCCTGGAGCGTAGGAGGGTAAGGGGTGATCTTATTGATGTCTAAGAAATAATAAGGGGCATAGATGAAGTAGAAAGTCAACATCTTTTCCCCAAAGGTAAGAGAATCTGAAAATAGATGACATATGTTTAAGGTGATAGGGGAGAGATACAAAAGGGTCCAAGGGGCAATTTTCCACACAGAAGGTGATGAGTGTCTGGAACGAGCTCCTAGAGGTAGTAGTAGAGGCGCGTACAATTTTGTCTTTTAAAAAGCATTTAGGCAGTTACAAGGGTAAGATTGGTTAAGCGGGATATAGGCCAAATGCAGGCAATTGGGACTAGCTTAATGGTAAAATATGAGTGACATGGACAAATTGGGCCAAAGGGCCTGTTTCCATGCTGTAAACTCTATGGAAAAAGACTGCGTTAGCGACTGGAAGCCAGTATCCAGTGGCATACCAGAAGATCTGTGCTAGGTTCCCTATTATTCAAAACAATATAGATGACTACATGGGGAGGTAGGATTAGTAAATTTGCAAAAGATACCAAGATTGGCCAAGTGATCAACAGTGAGGCTACAAAATATAGATGGAATGGTCAATTGGGCAGGAGGCAGTAAAGACGAGAAGTGGTGTATTGGCCTTTATAGAGAAAGGATTTGAGTATAGAAACAGGGATGTTTTACTGCAATTGTACTGGGCATTGACGAGGCCACTCCTGGAGTACAATGTGCAGTTTTGGTGTTCTTATCTGAGGAAAGATGATGGCCTTACTATAGAGGGAGTGCTGAGGAGGTTTACTAGGCTGATTCCTGGGATGGCAGGACTGTCATATAAGGAGAGACTAAGTCAGTTAGGATTATATTCATTGGAGCTTAGAAGACTGAAGAAAATTTCATCGAAACTTATAAAAGACTAACAGGATTATGCAGGGCAGATTTGGAAAGAGAATTCCGAACGGTGTGGGAATCGAGTACAGGGGTCTTAGTTCCAGGATAAGCAGTGAACCGTTTAGAACTGAGGTGAGGAGAAATGTATTAACCCAGAGTGGTGAATGTGTGGAATTCACTACCACAGCAAGTAGTGGAGGCCAAAACGTTGTTTCGAGGAGGGGATTGGGCCGGGGGCGGCGGGGAATTTTTGATATCTGGTGACTTTGTTCATACAATTGTAGCTTTCAAACATGCATCTATGATTTTTTTCTAAGAAGTAACTAAGAAAGAACCCACCTGTACAAGAAGAGGTCTTTGGCCAGCCTTTTGGAGCCAATGATCTTAAAGATGATTTCATAGGTTTCAAGCGCTTTTCGATGAACACCACTGGGCAGTGCTGGATGAAGACACTGGGCTAACCGCTTACCAATAGTCAGCTTCTTCGGGACAACTTGGTACTTTGCATTATTCTGTAAAACCTGTAATTAAATGAAAATTAATAATCAGTTACAGAATATTATATACCCAGACTGCAATCTGGGCTTCAAAATCCAAATGACTAGGCTGAGTGCTGTTTCTTTGGTTGCACAACATTTAAAAAAAACCGCAATAATGCTTCACAATTCAGAAGTTGGGCAGATCACTAGGGAAAGTTGCAAAAAATGTGTTTAAAATGAAACAGAGGCATTGGCAGAAGAGACTAGTGGCAATGGACAACGTGCCTTCAGATACAGATATAATGATATAAAACTTGCAGCAACGTGAACAAATTTGAAATGAATACCGGTTTGGCACATATTAACCGGCCACAGAGCAGTTTTTAAAAAGCAGTTTTTTAATACAATAAGATCTTTTGCCTTAAAACAAGATGTAATGTACCCAATCCATTTGATTCACTAGCATAAACTGAATTTCTAATTCAAGAATAGATTTCCCCATTATTTTTAGCAAACCAAATATCTTTCTGTCCCAAAATCCATTCCCCCAAGCAGCTATCCTTGGTTTTCTTAAAAGTATGAAAGATGCATGTTTAATCTTCTCTTTTTGATTTCAACAGGCACATTCAAAACAGAATTCAAACGCTTCAATGTGATTAAAAACAAAAGTAAACTAAAAGCTGTTCTCAGCAAGACCCTTCTATTGTATGTAGTGTGCAGGTCTGAAATCAGGTCAAACAAAGCAAGGGATGGCAGATACTTACCTATGCCCTATTCCCATAGCCCCACGTATTCATCCTGCCAATCCCCTGGCGCTAAGGGGCAATTTAGCACGGCCAATCAACCTAACCCTTTCTTTGATACAATTTTTGGTATAAATGAGCACAATAAAAAAAAACTTTACTCTTCATTGGTATTTACATCCTGCAACATAAGCACTAAATTAAGGTATTGTATCACATTACGCTTCTTAAATAATATCTAAAATTTTATCTCAGCCATCTGCGCATTTGGGTCTGATCTTCAGCAGCTGCATAAAAAGGGAAAGACAACCACTTGGGACAAAGGCAATCAGTTGTGATATTGCTTACTGAGCTTGAGTACAATAAATGAAGATCAGCTACGTAAGGCATTATGTTCTATGAAGTGTTGCTGGGTGCCCCTTTGTGACTAAACAATCTAAATTGTGGCAAGGCAGTTTATTTTTTGCTCCCAGAAGTGCATGTCATAAATGACTGTCACTCCTGCTTGGACAGAATCTCAAATCGGCCTCAAACCACCTTGCATAAATTCCTTCCACACCCTGAGGATCACAGAGGGGATTCTTGCGTGGGCTGCTGCTGCATACCCTTCACTTCCCTGCCTGTTGTCTGGACAAGCCTCAGCATGTTGGCATTTAGCACCCAGTGGCAAAGTTCACCAGTAGTGGTCTCTCTATGCAGGAGTCCTCCCCATTATTAAGGGGGATCTAGGGTGGAGGGTGTCACACAGCAGTCCCATATAACCACAGATGTGTCCATTCATGAAGTCCAAAGGTGAAGAGATCAGTAATGATCTTGTTGAATGGCAGAGCGCGTCTGAGTGGCCAAATGGCTTAAGTTTGCTCATAGGTATGTTCACATATCTAAGTTTTTGCAGCCTTATGGAATTCATGGACCATGTCTACATAAGGTGTAACAGACCGCATCCCCTTATCAGTTATTTGGAAACCTTTTATTACAATTTTGTTTGTACTTCTGTCCCATGCCCCTAATCTACAGCTACCCTGAGAGGAGAGGGGCGGGGAAGGACAAGGACCTCTTCATGAACCAACTCCTGCAACTGGCCAAACTTGCAATAAACAGATCCAGATAGTGGGCGATCAACAGCATCGTTAGCCACAACTGTCTTCTCTCTACTGCAGCTATATCCACAGCTAGGTGTCTCGAGAGACAGTGCGTGCAGTACTTGCCTCCACCACTGAGGTTTTCCATGTCCAGTAGGTACTGTGGGGGCTGGGTGTTTATCAACCCCTTTAATCATGTTTTGATTGAACATTTTAAGTTTCCTTTGAAATTTGTTTTTGTTTGATGCAGTATCCCTGTATGGGGCTGCTCCTTTAATTTGTCCTTCAGTTGTTTAATTGGTTTATCCCAAAATAGTTTAAATGATTGTCTTGGTTTCTTTATACACTTGGTTTTAAAAATACACACTTACTACTATTGGACAAAATGTTACGAACAATAAATATGCATGCACTTAAAGTTTCTAATAAGATACACAGATAAATAAATATAATGATTGACGATGGTAATGTAGCCTTGATGGAAGTTTTGCCCCTTGAAAAAATATTAGTGATAGAATCATTATTTTTTCTTCTAATTACCACATCACTACTCTGCTTGCAGGTTAGTTTAAATACAAGACACTTCAGTAGTTGCAATTTAAGAACAAAAGAACACAAGAAATAGGAGCCGGAGTAGGCCATCTAGCCCTTCGAGCCTGCCCCACCATTCAATAAGATCATGGCTGATCTGAAGTGGATCAGTTCCACTTTCCCGCTTTCTCCCCATAACCCTTAATTCCCCTGTCTATCAGAAACCTATCTACCTGTGACTTAAATATATTTAGCGAGGTAGCCTCCACCACTTCAATGGGCAGAGAATTCCAGAGATTCACCACCCTTTGAGTGAAGAAGTTCCTCCTCAACTCCGTTCTAAACTACTCCCTCCCCCCCCCCGCCTTATCTTGAGGCTGTGCCCTCTAGTCCTGCTATCCTTTCTAAGCGGGAAGAATCTCTCTACCTCTACCCTATCTATCCCCTTCATTACCTTGTATGTCTCTATAAGATCCCCCCTAAGATCTATCAGGTTTGATGATCAGTTTAATCACAAGATGTTAACTGATCTCACTTTTAAAACTCCAGTTTTGGAATTCACTCATCAATATTTCTGAAAATAGGCCAGGGAATAGTCTTTCAAAAAGTCTGTTTTAGATGCAATACGACCTTGGTGCGTACCTGCCTTAAAAACAGGAAATATTGTACCCAACCCACTTCTAATTTATTAGCATAAACTGAATTTGTAATTCAAGTATGCATTTTCCCCAATTATTTAGAAAATCCTGTTGTTATGTCATAATTTTGGTTAACCCAGAATAGTATTTGCCTTACACTCTTCAGCAAACTGCCAGCACACAACCTGTTCAAATGACTACAACAATCCTTTTTAATACTGATTAACATTAAAAGGAGTTCTAATTAAACTGTAGAGATCAGCCAATTAAACCCATTTATTATGCTGTGCATGGTTTAGACACTTGCCTCCTAGGTGAATAGATCATTTAGAAATATTGGTAAATGACCAATAAAAAAGTTATTTTCAGAACAAAGTGGTGAAGCAAACCAATTAGTAGAATAGTGAAGCTCTGTAGTATATGAAACACACATAACTTGGGTGATTTACTATGTAATATTTTAACATGCATCAAGGTAATATTCAACAGTAAAATTAGAGGCATTTTAAATACAGAGCAGTAATATTCCCTTTTTATTTAACTTAATTGTAGGAATTCCCATTTTCTGCAATTACCTTGTTAAGTTTACCCAGTGCTGATATTAGATCTGCCCATTCACTGGAATACTCGAAGCTTTTCAATGCTTTATCCACCGCTGCTATGTAATTTCTGTACTTGGAGTCACCCAGTAACTCCAGTTCCTCCGTGTTCATCCTTCTTAAACATGCAGCTGATGACCAAACTCAAAGATCATTTACCTGATTTTTTTTAAAAATCAGTCTCTGATGAGAAAAAGAAAAAAAAATCACAATTTTGTAAATGCAAGAAAAACCCAGTTTTAAATTTAATACATATCTGAAAATTAGACACAAAGATAACAATTTACAAGAATCTTAAAACGTTCTTTTACTCCTTTAGTGACCCATTCAAGTTACGTGACAGCCTCCTAGAATCATAGAAACTCCACAGTGCAGAAAGAGGCCATTTGACCCATTGAGTCCACACCAACCACAATCCCACGCTGGCCCCACCCCTGCATCCCTACATATTTACCCATTAATCCCTCTTACCTATGCATCTCAGGATACTAAGGGGCAATTTAGCCTGGCCAATTAACCAAACCCGCACATTTTTGGACTGTGGGAGGAAACCGGAGCACCCAGAGGAAACCTACATGTTAGAAGTTACTGATTACTCTTCAGTGTTCCACTATTCTCCAAGATATGAAATTTCACGAGGATCTTCCATCAGCTTTTTGGATAAGTGATCCTCCAAATGTTCTTCAAAACCTCATGACCGTGAAGTTCTCAGCTCAAACTTAGCCTTCTTCTTGAACGGAGATTTAAACATCAGTAATACCCCGACTTCCTAATGGCTCTTCAGGCTCCCACAACCTCTGCACAGTTGTTGGTTCTCATGATGTGGAGATGCTGGTGTTGGAGTGGGGTAAACACAGCAAGAGGTCTCACAACACCAGGTTAAAATCCAACAGGTTTATTTGGTAGCAAAATTTGGAGCGCAGCTCCTTCATCAGGTAAGTGGGAGTTCTGTTCACAAACAGGGCATATAAAGACAAACTCAATTTACAAAATAACGGTTGGAATGCGAATCTTCATGGGTGATCAAGTCTTAAAGGTACAGATAATGTGAGTGGAGAGAGCGTTAAGCACAGGTTAAAGAGATGTGCAGACACTACAACAACAGATGAATGAACACCACTCAACAACCACCAGACAAGACTATCCTCTTCCTGTTGGGGAACACTTCAATGGTCACGGGCATTTGGCCTCTGATCTTCGGGTAAGCATTCTCCAAGGCAGAGTTCGTGACACGCGACAACGCAGAGTCGCTGAGCAGAGACTGATAGTCAAGTTCTGCACATGAGGACGGCCTTGCCGAGTTGCCCCACATATAGTTCCCAGATCAAAATAAATTAAAGTTGGTCAACAAGGGTTGTGTAGGGAGGTTGCATTTAGGAGGGGATGGAGGTTGCATTTGGGGGGGGGGGGGGGGGGGGGGAAGGGAAGGATTTCCAGTCACACTATTTGTAACCCCCATGACTTGCCTGGGCTTGCAAAATCTCACTAATTGTCTTGTTTGGAGACTATACACATCTCTTTAATCTGTGCTTAACGCTCTCTCCAGTCACACTGTCTATATCTTTAAGACTCGATTACCTGTAAAGATTCGCATTCCAACCATTATTTTGTAAATTGAGTTTGAGTCTTTATATGCCCTGTTTGTAACGAGAACCTGACGAAGGAGCAGCACTCCAAAAGCTAGTGGATTTTGCTACCAAATAAACCTGTTGGACTTTAACCTGGCGTTGTGAGGCCTCTTACTGAGTTGCTGGTTCCACAGTTAATTCCCAGTCTTGGCAGTTGCTTTCTTGCTATCTGTTCCAAATTGATTGCTTCCAAGTTAACTGCCTACAAGCACTATAGATGTCTTACCCCTTGCTTTGAGCTAGGCAGATTTTTATTATTTTTCCTCCATAACTTCCAAGCTCTCCAACACCGAATCAGGGATAGCAGCCCAAAGATGCACTGGAGAACCACTCTCAGAACTCTGCTGCAAGGTTATCAAAGCAATCGCACACCAACCACCAAACACCCAAGCCCCCACACCTTTAGGGGTCTCACCCTCATCCCCCAAAACCCCTCTCTCAAGGGTCATCCCCCAACCTTGATAATACCTATCCCACCCTCCCCACCCCACCCCCAATTATCTCTCCCTCCTCCCCCTTAATTATGCCTTCCACCCAGCACTCCCTCCCCACCCAACTCTCCCTACCCAATTTCTTGCCCTTTTCCCCTCTCATCTTCCATCTCCCTACCTCCATCCCCAACTCATGGTGGCACAATGGGTAGCATGGCTGCCTCAAAGCACCAGGGACATGGTGTTATGAGGTTTGGATGGAGGGAAGGATCTGAATGGGATGCTCTTTTGGAGAGTTGATGCAGACTCAATGGCCGAATGGCCTCTTTCAGCACTGTACGGATTCTATGGAATCTCCCCCTACACCCTCCCCCTTCACTCCCCATAACCTCCCCCACCCCCCCACAACTCTCCTCCTTCCTCCATCCCCACACAAATTTCCCCACCCAACTCAACTTTTCATCTCCCCCCCCTACACAACTTTCAACCTCCATCCCCACGCACCCCCCCCCACCCCATGCAACCTCCATTCCCTCCTAAATGCAACCTCCCCACACAACCCTTGTTGACCAACTTTAGTTTATTTTCATCTGGGAACTATATGTGGGGCAACTCGGCGAGACAGTGGTTAGCACTGCTGCCTCACAGCTCCAAGGACCTGGGTTCCATTCCATCAACAGTGCGATCAAGTAACATTTGATCAGCAATAATCTGCCCACTGATACTCAGTTTGGATTCTGCCTGGGTCACTCCATTACCAGCCTCATTACAACCTTGAACCAAACACGAATAAAAGAGCTGAACTCATCCCATCTGTCCTTGAAATCAAGGCAATGTTTGACCAAATGTGGCAAAGACCCCTGGCAAAACTGGAGTCAATGGCAATCAGGGAGAAAACACACTACTTGATTAAGGTCCTACCTAGCACAAAGAAAGATGGCTGTGGTTTTTGGAGGTCAATCATCTCAGTCCCAGGACATTATTGCAAAAGTTCTTCAGGGGAATATCTTAAGCCTGACCATCTTCAGCTGATTCATCACTGACCTTCCCTCTATCAGAAGGTCAAAAGTGAGGATGTTTGCACAATGTTCAGCACTACTTGTGACTCCTCAGATACTGTGCAGTCATGTCCATATGCAGCAAGGCCTAGACAACATTCAGGCTTGGACTGATCAGTAGCAAATAACATTCATATCACACAAGTGCCAGGCAATGACGAATTCCAGGGAAATCTAATCATCTCCTCATGACAATGACATTACTATTGCTGAATTTCCAATTGCCAGCATCTTGAGGTTTACATTTGACCAGAAATTGAACTGGACCAGTCACATAAGAACTGTGGCCACAAAAGCAGGTCAGGCATTGGGAAACCTGACATGTGTGGTTCACACACATAAAACCAGAAAATGCTGGAATATCTCAGCATGCCTGGCAGCATCTGTGGGGAGAGAACAGAGCCAATGTTTCGAGTCTAGATGACCCTTGGTCAGAGCTCAAGATGAGTGGCTCACATCCTGTCTCCCCAAAGTCTGACAATTTTCAACTAATGTTCATGCTAAAGTCAGGAGTGTGATAGAATACTCATTTATCTGGGTAAATGCAGCTCCAACAACACAAGAAACTCAACACCATCCAAGACATCCCGATCAACATCTCAGCACTAATTTAAACATTCGCTCCCTCCACCACCAGCACACAGTAGCAGCAGTGTATGCCATCTACAAGATGCACTACAACAAATCAAGGTTCCTTTGGCCTATGTGGCCAACTTGCATTCCAACTACATCTTCAAGTTGGCATCCTGCCAACTTCCACCCCACTCTCAGACAACCCCCACAGCCTTGCTGACTACCCGCACTGACCTTCATCCTATTCCCAACTGCAATCCCACCCAGTTCTCTGCCAGTTACTATCCCAACCAGTTCTCTGCCAGTTGAAGTGATGGAGGCTACCTCACTAAATATATTTAAGACGCGGGTAGATAGGTTTTTGGTAGGCAAGGGGATTAAGGGTTATGGGGAGAAAGCGGGAAAGTGGAACTGAGCCACTTCAGATCAGCCATGATCTTATTGAGCGGCGGGGCAGACTCGAAGGGCTAGACGGCCTACTCCTGCTCCTATTTCTTATGTTCTTATGTTCATCCTGACCCCTTGACTACTCCCACACCACCTAACTACTCACCTGACAGACCAACCACTTTACCCCCTCCCCCCACCTGACTCCCACCGCTGACCACTCTAACTCCTCACCCACTTTTCTCCTTCTGGCTTTTCCAAGGACTGGGACCTTTAAACTTACAGCTTTATGACAACCAATGCCGTAAAGAGAGATGTGGTTTCTCTTCCTTTAATGCTGCTGCCCTGCACAGAAAGGACTCTGAGAGCTGCCACGCCACTCATTAAAGAAACCCATGATGGCGACTGCCACTCCATGGAAATCCTGGACCCTAGTCTCTGGATAATGTGTTGTTCATTTAGGACTGAGGTGAAGAGAATTTTTTCCACTTGGAGGGTGGCAACTATTTAGAATTCTTTACCATAGAGGGCTTTGAATGTTCAATCATTGAGCAAAATCAAGGCTGTTAGATTTTTTGCATTCAACGGACATCATGGCTACTATTTTCCAGTGCTTCTACACTGCTTTTATATATAGAAACCAGAATTGTGCATACTCGTACATCCAGAATAGCAATACACTTGCTTTCTGCTTCTCCACCAGGCCAAATTACAATTTTCTTGTACATGCTAAGATCTTTTAGTTTACACTAAATGATCTGAAAACCCAGTCTATCTGATCACTTTGTGCAAAGTCATATTTAAATTTAGTCTTCACCAGCTTGAGCACATGCCCCCTTATTCTCAAGCCTGAAGCTAACAGTTGCATCCCCAATTTTAATGGTTCCACCACAGGTGGCCATGCCTTCAAATGGCTCAGTCTCAAGCTCTGGAATATCCTCCTTCTATCTCTCTATCTTGTCTTCCTCTTTTAAAGTATGCCTTTAAATCTACTTTTTGACCAAGGTTTTGGTCATCTGACCTAATGTCTCCTCGTTTGGTTCAGGGTTATACTTTTTGTTTACTGTTGTGAAGCATTTGGGCCATTTAATTACATTGAAGGTACTATGCAAGTAGCTGCTGTTGCCAACTTCTCCAAGGTCACATGTCAGTTGCCTCCTTCCAAAGCTAAAGCTCTTCAATCTTTCATTATAATTCTACCTTTCAGCTTGAGAGACCTGCCTCGGTTTTTCTCTGCATCCTTCAATCTTTGGTTATTAAAACTGAAAAAACAATACTCAAGGACATGGTACACGCATTGAACAATTCTAACAAGACACAGATATTTTAAATACCTGGTTGTATAAATTTAGCATTTTGCCTACTTCGTTTGTAGTCCCTAGTGATTTTACATTAAGTGCCGACATGTTCAACATCCTCAAAGCATAAAATCAAGAAACTTTTGCTTATTTTTGTTTTTAATTTTATTGTAACCTCTGATTTTCAGACAGTTTAGTCCACAATCACAATTCACAAAAGTGCATCACCTTCTTAATACAGCTTGGCACACAATCAAGTAATGAAACAGTCACAGTAATATATCCACAAAGTTCTATACGAGTAAAATGAGTAGAACAGACCTTATTCATAAATTCCTTTTAGTCCCAATAGATCCGCAATGTCAGGAACAAATTGCACCGTTATGAAAGTTTTTAAATAATTTGTACAGTTGAAATATGATTTACATGAGGAATAAAATCCTAGTCAATATCTAGTTGGTTAAAGATCAGAAGTCCAGAAATGCTTAAAGCACAGCTGTATTTTTGTGAAGAAATCTCTTCTGTACAACTTATAATTTTCTTGCTTACTTATTGATACACCAACACTTCTATAAATTTATAACTATATGATGTCCTTCATTACTTCAAGAAGTTCCAAAGTGCTTCATAGCTAATGGTACTTTTGAAACAGTCACTGGTATGAGGAAAAATGACCACAACATTGGTGTTTGTGGGATTTAGCTGTGTGCAATGCTAAATGCCTAGGTAGGACTATTTGTTGCTGCTGATTAAACAAAACCTACATTCCATCAGCTTATTACAACAGTACTGCTGTCGTATCCAACTATAAATTATAAAACATGCTAGAAAAAAATATTTTGTTCACAAAACTCATTCTTCGACATTATTGTTATACACAAAGTACTGGTACAGTATATCAAAGCAGCAACAATAGCTACAACAAAATAGAAGTTTATACTGAGTTTAGGAATATAGATGCCAAATTCATAAGCTTTTACCATCTTTGATAACAGTTTGGAATATTAAACATACCATTTGCAAATCTATATTTGGACATAAGTGACAAGATTAACTTCAGTCACCAATCTGAAATCTAAATCAACTTAGATCCTGATTTATACTCTCAAAATTCTATTTATCTATAAACATAGCTTACTCTAAGCCCTTCCCAGCATTGACTTGCTGAACCCAAGTCTTTTCCTTTAAGCTATGTTTACAGGAATCCCTGAGGATGGTCACTCCATAAACTTAAGCTCCATAAGCTGTGTCCTCAGTCCTTTACCATACGCCTTACACACTTATGACTACGTGATCAAATTCTGCCCCAACTCCATATACAGATTTTCTGATGATACCACTGTAGTGGGTCGGATCTCAAACAATGATGAAAGAGTACAGGAAAGAGAGAGAACCTACTGAAGTGGCACAACGACAATAATCTCTCCCTCAATGTGAGTAAAAATGTGAAGGAGATAGTTATTGACCTCAGCAAATGTGGTGGTTTACATTCTGATGCTGATGAAATGGCGATGGTTGACAGCTTCAGGTTTTGAGATGTTCAAATCACCAATCTGCCCTGATCCCTCCATACCAACACTACAGTTAAGGAAGTCCACCAACGCCTCTACTTTCTCAGAAGGCTAAGGAAATTTGGCATGTCTAGAACATAGAACATAGAACACTACAGCACAAACAGGCCCTTCGGCCCACAAGTTGCGCCGATCACATCATCACCTACCAACCTACAGACCTATCTATAACCCTCAATCTCATTAAACCCCATATACTCATCCAGGAGTCTTTTAAAAGACCCCAGCGAGTTCGCCTCCACCACCACTGACGGCAGCCGATTCCATTCACTCACCACCCTCTGAGTGAAAAACTTACCCCTAACATCACTTCTGAACCTCCCTCCCCGCACCTTAAATCTGTGTCCTCTCGTAGCGACCATTTCAACCCGGGGAAATAGCCTCTGAGAGTCCACCCTATCTATTCCTCTCAACATTTTGTAAACTTCTATCAGGTCGCCTCTCAACCTTCGTCTCTCCAGGGAAAAGAGTCCCAGCTCCCTCAACCTAACTTCATAAGGCATGCCTCCCAGTCCAGGCAACATCCTTGTAAATCTCCTCTGTACCCTTTCAATAGCTTCTACATCTTTCCTATAGTGAGGCGACCAGAACTGCACACAATACTCTAAATGAGGCCTGACAAGGGTCTTATAAAGTTCCAGCATTACCTCCCGACTCCTAAACTCAATCCCTCGATTAATGAAGGCCAGTACACCATACGCCTTCTTGACCACCTCCTCCACCTGCGAGGCTGATTTAAGAGTCCTGTGGACCCGGACCCCAAGATCCTTCTGCTCCTCAACACTACTCAGACTTCTGCCCTTGATAGTGTACTCGTTCATCCCGTTGGTTCTGCCAAAATGGACGACTACACATCTATCCGCGTTGAAGTCCATCTGCCACTTCTCCGCCCAGTCCTGCATCCTATCTATGTCCTGCTGCAACTTTTGACATCCTTCCAGATCATCCACAACACCACCGACCTTTGTGTCATCAGCGAACTTACTTACCCATCCCTCCGCTTCCTCATCCAGGTCATTTATGAAAATGACAAACAACAAGGGTCCCAGAACAGATCCTTGAGGCACTCCGCTGTTGACTGACCTCCATTCAGAAAAAGCCCCATCCACAACCACTCTCTGCCTTCTGCAGGCAAGCCAGTTCTGGATCCAAAAGGCCAAAGGCCCTTGGATCCCATGCCCTCTCACCTTCTCAAGAAGTCTTGCATGGGGGACCTTATCAAACGCCTTGCTGAAGTCCATGTACACTACGTCCACGGCACTTCCTTCGTCAATGTGTTCAGTCACATTATCGAAGAACTCAACTAGGCTTGTAAGGCACGACCTGCCCTTGACAAATCCATGCTGACTATTCCTGATCATGTCAAACCTCTCCAAATGTTCGTAAATCTTGTCCCTCAGAAGCCTCTCCATCAGCTTACGAACCACTGAGGTCAGACTCACCGGTCGGTAATTTCCCGGGCTATCTCTGTTCCCTTTCTTGAAAATAGGAACTACATCCGCAATCCTCCAATCCTCTGGAACCTCTCCCGTCTCCATTGACAACGCAAAGATCATCGCCAGGGGCTCTGCAATCTCTTCCCTCGCCTCCCACAGTATCCTGGGGTACATCCCATCTGGTCCCGGCGACTTATCTACCTTGATAGAATTCAAAAGTTCCAACACATCCTCCTCCTTAATATTCACGTACTCAATCCTTTCCTTCTGCTGCAAATCCATAACAAAATCTCCCAGATCGGCTTCCACTGTGAATACTGAGGCGAAGTACTCGTTAAGCACCTCCGCCATTTCTTCTGGTTCCACACAAACCTTTCCCCCCTCACCTTTTATAGGTCCTATCCCTTCTCTTCTTATCCTTTTACCTTTCACATATTTATAGAAGGCCTTGGGATTCTCCTTAATCTTACCCGCCAAGGTCTTCTCATGACCCCTTCTGGCTCTCCTAATTTCCCTTTTAAGTTCCCTCCTACAGTCCTTATACTCCTCAAGATCTTTAACATCTCCTAATTCCCTGAACCTCTTGTACACCTTCCTTTTCTTCCTGACTAGGTTCAACACTTCCTTTGTGCACCACGGTTCCCTCGACCCACCAAAACCCCCTCGTCTCATCGGAACGTTGTCATTCAGAGCTCCAGACACACATTCCTTGAATATCTGCCACCTTCCTTCGGTACTTTTCCCTAAGAACGCCTCCTTCCAGTTTATTTGTCCAAGTAACTTCCTGACTTCTTCGTATCTCCCCTTACCCCAGACAAACACCTTCCTAGCCTGCCTGATCCTATCTCGTTCCAACGCAATTGTGAAGGAGATAGAATTATGGTCACCATTTCCAAGATGCTCACCTACCGAAAGATCCATCACCTGCCCTGGTTCATTCGCCAGTACCAGGTCAAGTACAGCCTCTCCCCTCGTAGGCTTGTCCACATACTGCGTCAGGAAACCTTCCTGAACACACCTAACAAACTCCTCCCCATCTATACCCCTTACCCTAGGGATATTCCAGTCGATGTTTGGGAAATTGAAGTCTCCCATCACGACAACTCTGTTATTAAAACATCTCTCCAGAATCTGTTTCCCTATTTGCACTTCAACTTCCCTGTCACTATTGGGCGGCCTATAGAATACACCCAGCAAAGTTTTTGATCCTTTGCTGTTCCTAACTTCCACCCACAGAGATTCTGTAGACAATCCCTCCACGACATCCTCTTTCTCTGTAGCCATGACACTATCCCTGATCAACAGTGCCACTCCACCACCCCTTCTGCCACCCTATGACTCTATTGGTGAGAGTCTACGATGACTCTCACCAATTTTTACTGATGCATCATGGAAAGCATCCCTTCCGGATGTATCACAGCTTGGTATGGCTTCTGCTCTGACCAAGACCGCAAGAAATTCCAAATAGTTGTGAACACACCCAGTCCATCGCACAAACCAGCCTCCCATCCATTGACTGCATCTACACTTCCCTCGGAAAAATCAAGCCAGCATAATCAAGGACCCCATGCATTCCATACATACTGTCTTCCACCTTCTTCTATCGAGAAAAAGACGCAAGAATCTTAAAACACGTACCAAACTCAAGACCAGCTTCTTCCCTGGTGTCTGACTTTTGAATGGTCCTATTATATATTAAGCTTATCTGTGCATTCATCCGATCTGTAATTGCAACATTATATCCTGTACCCTATACTTTCCTTCTCTCCTATGTGCTCTATGAACAGCATGTTTTGACTGTACAGCGAGCAAGAAATGATACTTTCACTGTATCTCAATACACGCGACAATAATAAATCAAATCAACAACCTGCTGTTCCTATTTTGATTTGAGCAGCAGGCTGGCACAGTGGTTAGCACTGCTGTATCACAGCATCAGGGAATCTCCGTACGCCCTGTGCCTGGACCCACACACCGAGTCAGGCCTGTAACCCTCAGCACAGGGCACCCCATTCTCCACACTGAGCAGAAGGACATGTTTTCCCAATGAGCATAGATACAAATCATCATTTGCACAAACCACTGAGGCTTTCTTCAGGTTCAATTCCAGCTTCAGATCACTTTGTGGAGTTTGCACATTCTCCCCATGTTTGGGTGAGTTTCCCCCGAGTGCTCTGGGGTTTCCTCCCACAGTCCAAAGATGTGCAGGTTAGGTTGAATGGCCATGCTAAATTGACCCTAGTGTTGGGGATTAGCAGGGTAAAAATGTGGGGTTACAAGAATAGGGTCTGGGTGGGATTGTGGTCAGTGCAGACTTGATGGATCGAATGGCGTCTTTCTGCACTGTATGGATTCTATGATTGTAGTCTGTGACCTACACTGACTTCTAATCCTTATAGGCCTCAACTTCAAAATTCTCAGTCTCATATTCATATCCATCTGCAACCTTCTCCAGCTTGACAATTCTGCATGCCTCCAACTCTGGCATATGTCATAGGCAAAGATCAGTTGCACAGTGCAGAAAAGAGCCTTCAGCCCATCGAGTCTGCACCAACAATAACTACCACTAGTGCTTATGCCATTTTCCAGCATTTGTCCCATGTCTTTGAATGTTATCGTGTTTCAAGTGCTCATCCAAATATATTTTAAAGATTTCCAGTCTCCACTCCCTTCCCAAGCGGTGTATTCCAGATTCTCACCATCCTCATTGATTTTATTCTTAAATTCCCTGCCCTTTACCCAAAAATTATGCCCCCTCGAACTCTACTCACCCTGTCCATGCCCCCCCCCCTCAGTCTTCTCTGCCTAAAGAAAACAATCCAAACTTATCCAGTCTCCTCATAGTTCAAATGCACCATTCCAGGCAACATAGGAAACAGTAGGAGTAAGCCATTTGAGCCTGCTCCATCTTTCATTTTGATCATGACTGATCATCAATTCCAATATCCTGATCTTGCCTCCCACCACCCCCTCCCCCCCACAACCCCTCCATATCCCTTTAGCCCTAAGAGCTATATCTAATTTCTTCTTGAAACACCCAATATTTTGGCCTCAACTACTTTCTGAATTCCACACATTGACCATTCTCTGGGCAAAGAAATTTCTCCTCACCTCAGATTTAAAGATTTACCCCTTATCCTCAAACTACAACCCCTACTTCTGGACTCCTCCTCTCCACCACACCGCCCCCCCCCCCCCCAAAACATCAGGAACATTCTTTCCGAATCCACCCTGCCTAATCCTTTTAGAATTCTCTAAGTTTCTATGAAATCTCCTCTCATTCGTCTAAATTCCAGTGAATATAATTCTAACTGACTTAGACTCTGCTCATATGACAGACCTGCCATCCCAGGAATCAGCCAGGTAAATCTTTGCTGTATTCCCTCTTTAGCAAGGACATTCTTCCTTAGATAAGGACACCAAAATTATACACAATACTCTAGGTGTGGCCTCACCAACACCCTATACAATTGCAGTAAAACATTCCTATTCCTGTACTCAAATCCTCTCGCTATAAAGGCCTACATACCATTTGCTTTATTCGCTGCCTGCTGTACTACAGCTTACTTTCAATGACTGATCCATGAGGACACCAAGGTCTCACTGAGTATCCACCTCTCTCAATTTATACCCATTCAAATAATAATCTGCCTTCCAATTATTGCTACCAAAGTGGATGACTTCACATTTATCCACATTATACTGCATCTGCCATGTATATGTCAACTCACTCAGCCTGTCCAGATCACACTGAAGCATCTGTGCATTGTCCTCATGGCTCACCCTCCCACCCAACTTTGTATCATCCTCAAATTTGGAGATCCTGGTGAATCTGCTCTGATTTCCTCTTTGGAAGCACACCCTTCCTATAGTGAGATGACCAGAACTGCACAAGGACTCCAGTTTCAGACCTGTTATGTATTTGTATTTATTTTTATTTATCCAGAGCTCACTGGAGCTCTGCTGTATTAACGTATGCACCAGAAGTGATGTAATAGACCTGATGCGGGAAACAGAGAGAAGCAGCAACCATGGAAAAGGTTACACACTATTAATAAAGCTCCATTCATTTTCAACCAAGTGTATCTCATGTATCAATCTCCAACGCACAACAAAAATTGGCAACAAGGACTACAGATGTGTACTTGCTAGTCGCCTGAAAAAGAAGAAATTAACCAAGGAAAGATCAGAATAAAAAATACTTGCCTACGTGCTAAGGAGGCTAACAGGCATGTGAGCAAACTATACAAGCAAATGATAGTTCTGCCATGATAAATAACAGGCTGAAGCTTAAATAGGTACCTTCTGTGTAAGAAAATTGAAGTTGCTGCTAGAAAATTGCGAAGCATGGGTACAGAAAACCTGCTTAAGTGAGAAAATGGCAGGTGTTTTTGGCACTGTGGGGCCTTTTGATGAAAATGTGAAGTGATGGAGCTTTTATACTGTGTGTTTTAACTATTTTATACCAGAAAACAAAACAGCTCAAGATACTATAATCTCTATTTTCCTGAGCATGATGACAGGAAAACCTTTAATCTCCTCCACAGTTTAGTGCAACCTGATAGACCTGGCACTAAAATATACAAGCCAATTGCGCACATTCTACAAGCACATTTTCACTGTGTGTGTGTGTGTGTGTATGTGTGTGTGTGTGTGTGTGTGTGTGTGTTGGGGGGGGGGGGGGGGGGGGGAGAAGAGAGAGAGAGAGAGAGTCAACCATGCACTTCATGCCAGTGCTCAAAAGACTTGCAGAATATTGAGTTTGGGAGCATGCTGAATGACTATTTGGGACAGATTTGTTTGCGGTCTCATAGTGAAGCAACACAAAATGTCTGTTAATTGAGAATAATAATCCTACTCCGCTGAAGGTCATTGAAATCACCATTTCTGTGGAACTCGCTTGAAAGGAAGCCCACAATTGAATGCGTATGGAAGAGAGTTTACATTATTGATTGCTCACTACCATTTTTGATCATACATGGGAATTCCATCATTTACAGCAAATGCAATGCAAAAGTGAATATCGCTTTTGTCTGCACATACTTACACATTATGTACCAAATCTACATTGTAACACAGATGGACTTTCAAGATCGTCACTAACAGGCAGTTTGTTAGACTGCTCAAATGGGAATATCTTCTACTTTGAAAAAGCAGACAACACACGTCACTTCTAGGTAGGTGAGCAATCCCTTGTATCAGGCCTCCAACGCACAACTAAAAACTGGATATTAGGACTACAGTCACATGCTTGCTAGTCACCTGGAAAGAAGAAATTAACCAAGGGACAGTCAGAATAAGAAAAGAAAACTTTCACATGTGCTACGAAGGCACTTACAGAAGTGATGGATTTGATTTTACGAGGAAAGACTTCAGAACTAATACCAAATCTGAAACCCTACTACTCCAGGAGATTGGAGTTTTCAATACAGTCAGGATGCCTTGTATAGGAGCTCAGAGTGATCATTTCACCACCTTTGAGGAAGCAGGTGTTAGAGAAATTCCATGAGGGCCTTGCAGTCATATGCATGAAGGAAATATTTTCTCATGGCCTGGACTGGATGCAGAAATTGAGGAGAAAGCTGTATTCAACACATTTTTTGCCACTTCTCATTATTTAGCTCAGTGTTAATTTTGTCTAATTATCACCATTGAAGCTTGTTAGAGTGTTGTACTGTACTAATGGTAGTGTATAAATGCAAATTGTAAACACATGAAAGCAAAAAAAAACCTGCACAGGTTTATTTATAAATTAATTAATCTTTCTACAATGAGCTCAGGGCAGTTATGTGTGCAAGAGAAGACAATGGAGTAGAAAGTCATTCGGTTTTGGGGACAATGAAACATTTAGAGAGCCAGTTCAGGGGAAGAGCTCCCCAGCTCAAATATTTCAATAGCATTTTAATGAGGCTAACAGAACAGCTTTTAAAATGCCCTTTAGCACACTGCTGGGTACATCAACATAATGTGGGTATGCCGGCGTTGGACTGGCGTAAACACAGTAAAAAAGTCTGACAACACCAGGTTTTAGTCCAACCTATTTATTTGATAATATACTCGCAAGCTTTCGAGGGGTTACCCTCTTCGTCAGGTGAATGGAGAGTTCTGGCCTCAGACAGAGCATATAAAGCACAGACAGTTTAGAGATTACTGATTAAAATGCGAATCCTTACACCTAACCTGCTGTTCAAGACCTGAAGTGGCTGATAATGTGAGTGGTAGGAGCACTGATCACAGTTTAAAGAGATGTGTATTGTCTCCAGACAGTACAGTAAGTGAGGTTTTGCAAACCCAGGCAAGTCACGGGGGTTACAGATAGTGCGACATGAACCCAAGATCCCTGTTGAGACCGTCCTCATGTGTGCAGAACTTGGCTATCAGTCTCTGCTCAGCGACTCTGCGCTGTCGTGTGTTGTGAAGGCCGCCTTGGAGAATGCTTACCCGAAGGTCAGAGGCTGAATGCCCGTGACCACTGAAGTGTTCGCCAACAGAAGGGAACAGTCTTGCCTGGTGACTGTCGAGCGATGTTCATTCATCCGTTGTCGTAGCGTCTGCATGGTCTCCCCAATGTACCATGCTTCGGGACATCCTTTCTTGCAACGTATCAGGTAGACAATGTTGGCCGAGTTGCAAGAGTATTTACCATGTACCTGGTGGATGGTATTCTCACGTGTGATGATGGTATCCATGTCGATGATCCGGCATGTCTTGCAGAGGTTGCTGTGACAGGGTTGTGTGGTATTGTGGTCACTGTTCTCCTGAAGGCTGGGTAGTTTGCTGCGAACAATGGTCTGTTTGAGGTTGTGTGGTTGTCTGAAAGCAAGAAGTGGGGGTGTGTGGGGAGGGCATCTTCTCCGGAGTCTTTAACATATCATTGATGAAGACGAACATCTCGCCAGGGCCCTCCCCACACCCCCACTTCTTGCTTTCAGACAACCACACAACCTCAAACAGACCATTGTTCGCAGCAAACTACCCAGCCTTCAGGAGAACAGTGACCACAATACCACACAACCCTGTCACAGCAACCTCTGCAAGACATGCCGGATCATCGACATGGATACCATCATCACACGTGAGAATACCATCCACCAGGTACATGGTAAATACTCTTGCAACTCGGCCAACATTGTCTACCTGATACGTTGCAAGAAAGGATGTCCCGAAGCATGGTACATTGGGGAGACCATGCAGACGCTACGACAACGGATGAATGAACATCGCTCGACAGTCACCAGGCAAGACTGTTCCCTTCCTGTTGGCGAACACTTCAGTGGTCACGGGCATTCAGCCTCTGACCTTCGGGTAAGCATTCTCCAAGGCGGCCTTCACAACACACGACAGCGCAGAGTCGCTGAGCAGAGACTGATAGCCAAGTTCTGCACACATGAGGACGGTCTCAACAGGGATCTTGGGTTCATGTCGCACTATCTGTAACCCCCGTGACTTGCCTGGGTTTGCAAAACCTCACTTACTGTACTGTCTGGAGACAATACACATCTCTTTAAACTGTGATCAGTGCTCCTACCACTCACATTATCAGCCACTTCAGGTCTTGAACAGCAGGTTAGGTGTAAGGATTCGCATTTTAATCAGTAATCTCTAAACTGTCTGTGCTTTATATGCTCTGTCTGAGGCCAGAACTCTCCATTCACCTGACGAAGAGGGTAACCCCTCGAAAGCTTGCGAGTATATTATCAAATAAATAGGTTGGACTAAAACCTGGTGTTGTCAGACTTTTTACTACATCAACATACCCAGACTTTCATCCTGCAGACAATACGCCAGGAGTAAAGCATTTTCAATAGAACTGTATTTTAATTGAGAGGCATCAAATGCATTTTTCAGCATAAAAATAAAACAAAAAGGCTTTTTAAAATGGATTATTCTGAAGATTTGCTGTAAAACATGATCAGGTATTATCTCTTAAAATTTAAGGTTCATTTTTATTATTAACTGAGAGAATATATTTCAATTTCAGAACATTGTGACTTAATGGAATTCTGATGGTCACTGTCCTTCTCCATTAGCAAACAAATTAAAAGAAAAATAACCTCAGCATATTTCCACTCAATTTCTGCTTCAAGTAACTTAACTCACCAGAGGACAACTGCTGCCGACACCGCAAGCGGGATGAATTAACAAATTTGGAAAATGACTGAGGAGCACAGACTTTATTAACAGCATGATATTAAGCAAGATTAATTTAGCTTCTATATACTGGCAGGTTCAGTAAACCCTCAGGCTGTTCCACTGATTAAGCAGAAAAAAATAGTACCAGTTGGAAAAGTTAATCTTTCATAGTGAATACAAGATGGCTGACTAAAGAACCAGAAGCAACATATTGTTGTGATGTGGAATGCACTGCTTGAAAGAGAGGGAATTAGATAAATACTTGGAGAAAATTTGCAGGCCTATAGGGGAAAAGCAGGGGAATAAAATTAATTACACAGCTATGTTAGTTGTATATTGATTGTTTGCAAGTGGTGGAGATTAACAGCAGATTCACTCATCCCCCCAATAAATAAAAATGGACTATAAATAGAAACAGACTAACTGTTAGAAGGTGGAGGTATTTGAAATACATACCTTAGCAAATAAATAAGTGTGTAAAAAACAATTCCATTCCTCACCAACTAGCTTTCTGGATTATATAATAAATCTATTAAAAAAGCGGCTCAGGCACAAGAGGGTCTCCTTCAGTGTTGCATTTTTATGATTCTAAAAGTGGACAAACGATTTGAAATTATGCAGAATATCGTCTAACACCTCCAGCTCTTCTCTCTCTCGTGCCACACACAATACAGGAAATGAACAACAGAATCAAGACTTCTCAATCTTGAAATGTTTGCTTTTGAAAACACTGCCAGTACACATACCTCAACTTCATCCTATTATTTCTATTAATCTTACCTACGTCATCTGTTGGCCAAACCTTTAAATGGCAACATATCATGGATAAAGGATAT
The DNA here is from genome assembly GCF_965287045.1 of Carcharhinus amblyrhynchos. NCBI lineage: Eukaryota > Metazoa > Chordata > Chondrichthyes > Carcharhiniformes > Carcharhinidae > Carcharhinus > Carcharhinus amblyrhynchos. The sequence goes on along the minus strand of NC_137335.1, from coordinate 29,636,924 downwards.
TTGAGCATTTACTCTGATAATGGAACTGGTGTACTCCATTTACAGTTTCTGATAATCCTCAAACCCCCATTGCACTCCACAATCACAGCAAAAACAGAGAGAAGAACATCAAAACTGCATCTGAATCTGACACCAGACGGGATCAGGTATTAACCAAGTCAGTCTTACACCATCCAAAAAGTCTACCACACACTACTCCTGCTACCACTATGGCTAACCACCTACATCAGAAAAGGTCTCAGTAGCAACATTTGGTGAGTAGTTTAAACGTTGCTTACAATTTTAACACAATATGTCACGATAGTAATGGAACAGTTGGTGATAGATTATGCATACTAATCATAGCACCTGATACCTGATCCCACACTTGAAAGCATTTGCAATTTATGCAGACATCACAAAATAACCCACTGCATTGCGTAGATATGAACAAATACCGTAGATCAAAAACAAATTTCAGAGACAATGCAGCTATTAAAACAAATCAATGGTTTTTATTCTGTTTATTCCATTATTTGTTTTTATGAGTCTCTGAAAAGGTGGATGAGAGAGGAGGAGAGGTTTACAGAGAAAATTCCAACACCCAAGCCTCGCACTGTCACAAGTGGAGTGAAGGAAATCGGAAGTATATTAGAACATGGAATTGAGAAAGCACATAGATCTAGGATGGTTGTGGAGGTCAAAGAGGTTACAGAGATGGGGAGAGGGAAAGCCATGGAGACTTGAAATCAAGGACGAGAATTTGAAAAGTAAAAGCATTACGAGACCAGGAGCCAATGCAAGTCAGCGAGGAAAGGGGTGATAGAAGAAGGGAGCATGGTGCAAGTTGGAATACAGGCAATAAAATTATGGTTGAGTTTTCATTTATGGAGAGTGGTGATTAGGAATCCACCCAAAATGTATCTGTCATAGGGTTTTTATTCCAAATTATAAAAACATTTGAAAAGGAAAACTCATGTAATACTAGACTCTAAATTCTAATATCACTTACAAATGAATGCTGAATCCCATCAGAAGTAATCACAATCCAAACCAGTTTATTAAAACAGCGTACTGTGCAACAATCTCCAAACAACAGCTTCCTTGCACTTCAGTTTCTGTGCAGCAATTTGCTTTCAGCTGTAGGCTTTCATGGACAAAAAAAGTTATTCTTAACCCCTCACAGATGAGTGGATCTCCAAAATGGCTTGCAAGCAGAGACTTTTCTTTCTTTGAAACCACCTATTATCCTGCAACACAGAACTAAGAAAACACTGGGCCATAACTTTCAAGTTAGGACTATGGAGGGGTAGGCCCTCCTCTCCTCTTCAAGCTAGTATAGTAGGAAAGTATATGCAGCTAGTAGAATAGGAAAAGAGTGTGGCCTCCTCAAATCCACCAGAGCTGAACTCCACTGGGGGCCTACAAGGACTTCAGATGCAGATCCCAAGTAGCTCTGGCGAATGGAAGTTTCAGTGCAGTTTTCAAGTAAGTGTGCATTAAAGTCTTCTAACTGATACAGGACCGTCGCTTTCCAATGCTAGCTGTAAGTTATGGCCCACTGTCTAATAGTTTGCAGAGGGAAGTTCATTTATTGTGAAACTGTGATCTCATTATTTCAGGTCAGTAGGAACATTTCAAATTCTTTAGTTTGTGGCTTCTTTGTATAATTTGAGACCAGACAGCAATTACCACATAGCAATGAAACTGCCAGACAACAGAAGCTTCAAAGTCAGATAATTAAACATTGATATTCTAAAAGTATTAACGTGCAAACCTGCATAACATTTCCAGAAAAATATGTTTTCAGTTAAAAACAGGAGAATGGAGAAAACTCACAAAAAAGATGTTACAGTGTTTTATGATTAGTGTAAAAAAGGATGCTTAGCGGAAAAAAAAGAGCCAGTGCCTAAAGTACAACTTGCATTTATAGAGCACATGTGTTTAAATGTCACAGGAATTTTCAGATAAAATATGACATTGAGCATTATAATGATATGAGAAAAGGTTATTAAAGGCTTGATAAGAAATGGTTTTATGGAGTCTCCAAAAAGGTGAGTTAGAGAGGAAAGATTTACAGAGGAAATTCCATCATCCAGGCCGAGCACTGCCACTGGTGGAGTGAAAGAAATTGGAAACGCACTCAAGTGTGCAACTGAAAGAGCACAGAAATCTAGGATCATTGTAGAGATGAAAGAGATTACAGAGATGGGGAGAGGGAAAGCCATGGGACTTGAAAACAAGAATGAGAATTTTTAAAATAAAAGCATTACCAAACCAGGAACCAATGTATGTCAGCGAGGACAAGGGTGATAGATGAGGGAACATGGCATGAGTTAGAATACAGGCAATAAAATTATTGTTGTGTTTTCATTTATGGAGAGTGGTAATTTGGAGTCCATCCAAGATGTATTTGTCAGAGGGTTATTAAGATATGGAAAGCAGGAAGCTAGCTCAGATTTAGGTAGAAAATTCCACAGGTCAAGGGGCTCTCAAAAATAGAATTTAGAAAACAGGTGTAAGTGTCGCAGGAACAAATGATGTATAGGTGACCAGGATAGGATGAGATAAAATCATATAAAGATTTGAAAGCAAGGATAAGGATCCCAGGATCTTAAAGCTAATCTCCTATTGCATAAGGAATCAAAACTCAGTAAGGACATCATATGTGCAAGTGACGATGCAGGATGTGACAAGTTGTGTTAAAGCCAGAGACACCCAACTGGTAGGATCCAAAGAAGATTGCTTCAAGTTTAACAATACATTAACATCAGACAGACAATTAGAGATCGTAACAACAGCTTTGAGGTTAATGGATGAAGTAAAAATATTAAGACTGACAACATTGCCAGAAATTGAAAGCTGACCCCAAGTTTCTGGATGGCAATACCAACAGTAGCTTCTAAAAGTGATAGAGAAAGGAACCAAGCTTAGAGGCTTGGGCTGCAGCAGAAGTGGGCTTGCAGACAAGAGAGAAACAACTACTGGAAATGTTTTAATGACTTTGTTGCAGAACCAAGAGTTACAAGTGCCTAGAATGTGAACTGCTGAGCAGGTAAATGAAATGCTTAACAGTATCAAAGCCCACAAAGAGATCAAGAAGGATATCCGATATGATATAATTTCCAATAGAGCAGTCTGGCTGCTACAGTTGCGAACAAACCGGGTTGAAAGGTCTCAAATAAACAGTTGGAGGCATAGTTGCAATGCAATAACTCATTTGAGGATGGGTGTGAACGTTTGTCAAAAACGAGCACTTCAGGGATTTTTGATTCTCCCTAACTGGACTAACAGCATTAATAGTTTGAGGATAGAAGGAGGTTTTGATGTTGTATTATGCTAAGAAGCAGAAAGCAGATGCTCAGGAGTTTAACTGAAGAGACAGAGAGCAGAGGTGAAGCAGAAATTGTGGATATGGTGGGATGTGACAATTAGAAAAAGCTAAATAGCAAGGCTTAAAGTTGAAAAGGGCAGCGGAAGCTTCAGTGTTACACAATGAAACAACTACTTTGCCTCAAAATTTAAGTTTCAATTCTTGTTTTGTTAATTACAAATGCTGGCAAATTCTATGGAAGAATGGTCATATGATACAATGTTACATTTCAAGATCAAAATGGTGGTCTTAAGCCTAAACAAAGCAAAGTTGGTAGGTATGAGACAAGTTGAATTTGGAAAAAGATTAAAATGTAAAATATCCAACCCCATTCCTTACCCAGCCCCCCATACAACTGGAACTAGAACAACTCCTCTCCTCCTCCCCCGAGAACTCCTCCTGTCTCTCTTCTACCCCCCCACCCCCCCCCAGGACAACTCCTCTTCCCACCACCTCATCCTCCCCCCAACTGAACAATTAAACCAATAACCTAGAACTGACATGGTTAACAGAAGGTTAAAAGTGAGTGGTCAAAAGATTTTTCTCCATGTCAAATGGGCAATCTGTCTATGCCCATTATGTATGTGTGCATATAAAATTAGCTTGAAATAGGTGAAGGTCTGGATTAGTGTTTTAAGTTTATTTTTACTGGAAATAATGAAAACCAGGCTAGAGAAATCACACAAATTAGAAGCAGGATTAGGTCATATGGCCTCTGGAAACTACTTCACCAATCAGTAAGATCATGGCTGGTCTGATTATGGCCTCCATTTCACTTTTCTTTCTATTCCTTACACCCTCTGACCATCTTGTCAATCAAGAACATAACTCAGCCTTAAAAAAATTAAATGTCCCTGCCTCCAGAGATTCATGACCTTCAGGGAAAAAACCCTCCTATTCTCATTCTTAAATGGGAGACCCCTTGTTTGTAAGCTCTGTCCCACAAGAGGAAACATCCTTTGAGCATTCACCTTGTCAAATCTCAAGATTTTATATATTTCAATGTTCTAAACTCCAATGGATACACAAATCTCTCCTCTTAGGAAAAGCCCTCATCCCAGAAATCAGTCAAGTAAATCTTTTCTGAACTACTTTTAATACAGTTATGTTCATAGAATCCCTATAGTGCAGGAGGAGGTCATTCAGCCCATCGAATCTGCACCAACCACAATCCCACCCAGGCCCTATCCCAATTACCCCATGCATTTGCTCTAGCTAGTTCCCCTGATTCCAAGGGGATATTTAGCATGGGCAATCCACTCAACCCACACATCTTTGGACTACGGGAGGAAACCCACACAGACATGGGAAGAATGTGCAAACTCCACACAATGACCCAAGCCAGGATCGAACCCGGGTCCCTGGCACTGTGAGGCAGCGGTGCCACCCTTTCTTGAAAGAGGAAATCAATATTGTACACGTTAACCCACATGTGGTCTCACCAATACCCTATACAACAGCAGCAAAACATCTCTACTTTTGTATTCTATTCTTCTTGTAATAAACAACTTGTTCCATTTGCCTTCCTAATCAACTAGTGTACCAGCTTAATAACATTTTGTGATTCACATAGCAGAACACCCAGATCCTTCCATATCTCTGGGTACTGCAATCTCTCCCTCTTAGATAATATAATGCCCTTGTATTCTTCTGGCCAAAGTGGACAAATTCACACTTTCCCACATTTTACTGTGCCAAATTTTTGCCCACTTAACCTAGCTATTCCTTTGTAGGCTCCTTACATCCTGTTCACAACCTACTTTCCTTTCTATCTTTGTCATCAGAAAATTAGCCATCATTCATTTAGTCCCATCATCCCAGTCACAGACTGTAAATAATTGAGGCCCAGCATTGATCCCTTCACGGTAAATCTTGGACCACTTATGCCTGCTCTGTTTTCAATTAGCAAACCACTCCTTTATCCACGCTAATATGTTACCCCTTGCACCATGAGTTCTTACATTTTGTAATAACTTTTGATGTAGCATCAGGGATTTTCTAGAAATCTAAATACACCACATTCACAGGTTCCCCTAAAGCCAATTCATGCGTCCTCACAGAATTTCAATAAATTAGTCAAACATGATTTCCTTTTCACAAAACCATATTGACTCTGCCTGATTGTGCTGAAATTTTCTAAGTGCCATTCTAAAATTTTATTAACAATCAATTCCAGTATTTTCCCTTAATTTGAAGAAAGAGCCCCAAGGTGTTTGCTGAAGTACATATATCCAGTAGTTTGTGCAAAAATTAACCATAACTGCAGTGAATAGCTCATTCCACCAGACAGGTCGGGGTAATAACAGTTGCACTGAATGGTCATTGTAAATGTCGGTGAGACAAACATTCTCTAAAAGGTAATGGAGTTACCTGGCACCAGAGATGGAATGTTGAGTGAATGGAACTAGTCTTGGAAAGACAGCTTGAAGGATAAGGAAGTGGTACAAGAAGAATAGTCCAGAATAAGTGAGTAAGGCCTAAGGGACTAATGAATGATTGAATGGCACCAAAGGTTAACTCAAAATGTGGACAAAGAACTTGACACCAGATAAGATTATTTTAAAATATAAATAGGAACAAAAGTCCTTGTAAATAATCTATCCAGGCTTGCACACCTGAAAATAAGGAGTTTTAGGATAGTTCAGTGCAGTAGCTGGTGGACAAGGGCTCTGAAGGAAGACTTCAGTTAAATATTCCTGAGGGGTTCCAGATGTTGAGAGGACCTAAGCATTGAGAAGTTGAAGAGAAACAGCTGTTTGTGCATGCTAGCTGTCTTACCTAATGTGGACCAGCGCTCGCTGCTCATCATGATGATGCAGTATAATTAGTAATGTTATACACTATCTTAAACTCTTGTTAAAACTCAACATCCCACCATATTTGTCACATCTGAATCCTGATTGATTGGATAACGATAATTCTCAAGTAGCTTTCTAAGTTTAACTCAGAGTATTCTTCAAGGATTAAAATTCTCACATTTAAGTCAAAAAAAGAGACCCAGTCTATCAATCCTTTCCTGACATCTACAACACAGCTCTGGTATCATCCTTGTAAATACTCTGTGCCCTCTTCAGTAGCTTTATATCTTTCTCAAAACATGGTTAGGGCCAGTCAAGGATGGTTAGGGCCAGTCAAGGATGGTTAGGGCCAGTCAAGGATGGTTAGGGCCAGTCAAGGATGGTTAGGGCCAGTCAAGGATGACAGGGTCATGGCAGGGTTCTGAGGAATGTGGAGGAGCAGAGATCTTGGGATTCATATCTACAGATCTCTGAAGGTTGCCACTGAAGTGGATAGAGCCGTGAAGAAGGCTTATAGTGTGTTAGCATTTATTGTAAAAAGTCTGACAACACCAGGTTTTAGTCCAACCGATTTATTTGATAGTAAATGCACAAGCTTTCGAGGTTTCCCTCTTTGTCAGGTGAATGGAGAGTTCTGGCCTCGGACAGAGCATATAAAGCACAGACAGTTTAGAGATTACTGATTAGAATGCGAATCTTTACACCTAACCTGCTGTTCAAGTCCTAAAGTGGCTGACAATGTGTGTGGAAGGAGCACTGATCACAGGTTAAAGAGATGTGTATTGTCTCCAGACAGCACAGTGAGTGAGGTTTTGCAAACCCAGGCAAGTCACGGGGGTTACAGATAGTGTGACATGAACCCAAGATCCCTGTTGAGACCGTCCTCATGTGTGTGGAACTTGGCTATCAGTCTCTGCTCAGCACTCTGCGCTGTCGTGTGTCGTGAAGGCCGCCTTGGAGAACGCTTACCCGAAGGTCAGAGGCTGAATGCCCGTGACCACTGAAGTATTAACAGGGGGTTGGAGTTTAAGAGTCGTGGGTTATGCTGCAATTATACAGGACCTTGGTGTGACCACATTTGGAATATTGTGTGCAATTCTGGTCACCTCACTATAAGGAGGACGTGGAAGCATTGGAGAGGATGCAGAGGAGATTTACCACGACGCTGCATGGTTTGGGAAGCAGGTCTTATGAGGAAAGGTTGAGGGAGCTGGGGCTTTTCTCTTTAGAGCAAAGGAGGATGAGAGGTGACTTAATAGAGGTTTATAAGATGATGAGGGGGATAGATAGAATGGACGTGCAGAGACTATTTCCTCAGGTGGCTGTTACTAGGGGGCACAACTATAAGGTTCATGGTGGGAGATATAGGAGGGATGTCCAAGGTAATTTCTTTACTCAGAGTGGTTGGGGTGCGGAACGCACTGCCTGCTGTGATGGTGGAGTTGGACACTTCAGGAACTTTCAAGCGGTTATTGGATAGGCACATGGAGCACACCAGAATGATAGGGAGTGGGATAGCTTGATCTTGGGTTCGGACGTAGCTCGGCACAACATCGAGGGCCGAAAGGCCTGTGCTGTTCTATGTTCTATGGTGACTAGATCTACAGGGAATTATCTAAAGTGTGGTCTAAATATGGTTTGATACACAATAGCATAATTTCCCTACTTTTTAATTCTATCCCTCTAGAAACAAAGGTCTAGTGTTTTCATAGAATCATAGAATTATAGAATCCTACAGTGCAGTTAGAGGCCCATCGAGTCTGCACCAACCACAATCCCACCCAGGCCCTACCCCCATATCCCTAAATATTTTACCCATTAATCCCTCTAACCTACGCATCTCAGGATACTAAGGAGCAATTTAGCATGGCCAATCAACCTAACCCGCACATCTTTGGACTGTGGGAGGAAACCGGAGCACCAGGAGGAAACTTGCTTGTAAGGCAGGTCGTGCCTTACAAGCCTAGTTGAGTTCTTCGATAATGTGACTGAACACATTGACGAAGGAAGTGCCGTGGACGTGGTGTACATGGACTTCAGCAAGGCGTTTGATAAGGTCCCCCATGCATGACTTCTTGAGAAGGTGAGAGGGCATGGGATCCAAGGGCCTTTGGCCTTGTGGATCCAGAACTGGCTTGCCTGCAGAAGGCAGAGAGTGGTTGGGGATGGGTCTTTTTCTGAATGGAGGTCAGTCACCAGTGGAGTGCCCCAGGGATCTGTTCTAGGACCCTTGCTGTTTGTCATTTTCGTAAATGACCTGGATGAGGAAGTGGAGGGATGGGTAAGTAAGTTCGCTGATGACACGAAGGTCGGTGGTGTTGTGGATGGTCTGGAAGGATGTCAAAAGTTGCAGCAGGACATAGATAGGATGCAGGACTGGGCGGAGAAGTGGCAGATGGACTTCAACGCGGATAAATGCATAGTCGTCCATTTTGGCAGAACCAACGGGATGAACGAGTACACTATCAAGGGCAGGAGTCTTAGAAGTGTTGAAGAGCAGAAGGATCTTGGGGTCCGGGTCCACAGGACTCTTAAATCGGCCTCGCAGGTGGAAGAGGTGGTCAAGAAGGCGTATGGTGTACTGGCCTTCATTAATCGAGGGATTGAGTTTAGGAGTCGGGAGGTAATGCTGCAACTTTATAAGACCCTTGTCAGGCCTCATTTGGAGTACTGTGCGCAGTTCTGATCGCCTCACTATAGGAAAGACGTAGAAGCTATTGAAAGGGTACAGAGGAGATTTACAAGGATGTTGCCTGGACTGGGAGGCATGCCTTATGAAGTTAGGTTGAGGGAGCTGGGTCTCTTTTCCCTGGAGAGACGAAGGTTGAGAGGCGACCTGATAGAGGTTTATAAAATGTTGAGAGGAATGGATAGGGTGGATTCTCAGAGGCTATTTCCCTGGGTTGAAATGGTCGCTACGAGAGGACACAGATTTAAGGTGCGGGGAGGAAAGAACAGAAATGATGTTAGGGGTAAGTTTTTCACTCAGAGGGTGGTGAGTGAGTGGAATCGGCTGCCATCAGTGGTGGTGGAGGCGAACTCGCTGGGGTCTTTTAAAAGACTTCTGGATGAGTATATGGGGTTTTATGGGATTGGGGGTTATAGATAGGTGTTGATGTGATCGGTGCAACTCGTGGGCCGAAGGGCCTGTTTGTGCTGTAGTGTTCTATGTTCTAAACCCACACATACATGAGGAGAATGTGCAAACTCCACACAGGCAGTGACGCGAGCTGGGAATCGAATCAGGTCCCTGGAGCTGCAAAGCAACAGTGCTAACCACTGTGCTACCATGCCGCCCATTTTATTTTAAGTTTCATTTTAAACTTCCTGTGATGCAACATTTAGTGATTGGTGTATTTGCACTCGAGATCCCTTTTTGTTCTATCTCAGCTAGACTTGCAAACTTATAAATAAGGGTTGGGAATCTTTGGAATTGTTTGCTTCAGAAAGCTGTGGACACGCATTCTCTTTTGACCATACTCAATGACTGAGATCCACATATTTTTTAATATTCAGAGGATTAAGAGATATGGGGATGACACAAGAAGGTAGTGGTGGAGTTGAGGTAGAGGATCAGCTATGATTGGATGAATGGCAGAGCAGGCTTAATGACTATGACTGAATTACCAACTCCTCCTCCTGCTTCTTATCTAAGTTTTCTCAATGACATTTTTCATGGAAATTCAGAAGATACTCTTTTAATCAAACACCAGCATGCATTACATCACATAATACTCAAAATGCTATGTCAAAGTGCAGTAAATCTTTAATTTACTGGCTATACCTTTCTGAAGTCAGTCAAAAATCAACAACTCAAACAAATTCCAAGGATAAATAAACCCTAAACTCAAAAAGAAATGAGAAAATGCCTCTTTTGGTATAATTTGTTAAAAAGACAGAAATTTAAATGTGACACCTGAAGAAGTCACATCAAAAATGTTTCCCAAGCTCTACAATATCAGAACGACTCTTTGAATTTGATAAATAAAGTGAGATACAGAACATCACAAAAACATCTTCAAACGCATTGAGAACACTGAATTTGTAAATAAAAATCAAGAATTCGATGGACTTTATTTCATTTTTGTAAATAATACTGGTCCAAAAATTCCTGTAACTGGTCCACCACTGGTTAGACATAATCAATCTCCATGCCAAATTGCTCGAAGTATGAAATAGAAACAGTGTATCCCTGCTATGTGAATAGATCAACAGCTGTATGTCCTAAACTGAAGCATTGTGAAATTAACTGTATAGTATGTGAAAAAGGAAGTGTAAATTAGAATGGTGAATTCAACACCAAATCAGGTACAGAAACCGAAATACAGAAAGGGAAAGAAAGATTGGATTTACAAAGGCCCAGTGCACGGACATGTCCTTCTGTCTGCTAAGGACAGGGCCCTATGTGCGAAATGATATTTTTATGGCCTTGTTTGCAAATAGACTGTCACATCTTCTATAACTTACAACTGTGAATGCACTTCAAAAATGTTTCATTTGCTCTTTGGGACATTCTGAATTAGTTTTGATGTTCGTCACTGTCATAATTCAAGAAATATGGCAAATAATTTGTGCTTAGCAAATTCCCACAAACAGTAATGTGGAAATAACCAGATATCCTGTTTTTGTGATGTTGATAGAGGGATAAATATTGGGCATGGAATCTTCTACATCCACCTTAACAAGATGAGGCCTTGGCTTAATATCAATGTAAGCAAGCAATGCCTGTGGGCCACGTCTGCCCACAAAATTACTGATCCAGCCTGCAGCTACACCACTGGCATGGGGGAGGGGACAACAGAAAAGTGGAGTTGAGACCATAATGAGGTCAACCATAATGGATGGTACAGTGGCACAGTGGTTAACACAGTTGCCTCAGCAACAGGGACCTGGGTTCGATTCCCAGCTTGGATCACTATCTGTGTAGAGTTTGCAAACTCTCCCCATGTTTGCATGGGTTTCCTACGGATGCTCCAGTTTCTTCCCATGGTCCAAAGGGCTAAGTGATTGCAGAGCCTCTGGCTCAGATCTTCAGGTCGTCATTGGTCTCTGGTGTAGTCCCGGAGGATTGGAGGATAGCGAATGTTGTCCCATTGTTTAAGAAGGGGAACAGAGACTTTGCCGGGAATTATAGACCGGTGAGTCTTACTTCTGTTGTGGGCAAGGTTTTAGAAAAAATTATTAGGGATAGGATTTATAGTTATTTGGAGTGTAATGAATTGATTAGAAATAGTCAGCATGGTTTTGTAGCAGGTAGGTCGTGCCTTACTAACCTTATTGAGTTTTTTGAGAAGGTGACCAAAGAGGTGGATGGGGGTAAGGCAGTTGACGTGGTATACATGGATTTTAGTAAGGCGTTCGATAAGGTTCACCATGGTAGGCTTCTGCAGAAAATGCAGATGTATGGGATTGTGGGTAATCTAGGAAGTTGGATCAGGAATTGGCTATCAGATAGGAGACAGAGGGTGGTGGTGGATGGTAAATATTCATCATGGAGTGCAGTTACGAGTGGTGTGCCTCAGGGATCTGTTTTGGGGCCACTGTTGTTTGTAATTTTTATTAATGATCTGGATGAGGGTATAGTTGGGTGGATTAGTAAATTTGCTGATGACACCAAAGTTGGAGGTGTGGTAGATTGTGAGGAAGGGTGTCATAGTCTGCAGGGAGACTTAGATAGGTTGCAGAGCTGGGCCGAGAGGTGGCGGATGGAATTTAATGCGGAGAAGTGTGAGGTAATTCACTTTGGTAGGAGCAACAGATGTGTCGAGTATAGGGCTAACGGGAGGACTTTGAATAGTGTGGATGAACAGAGGGATCTAGGTGTGTGTGTACATAGATCCCTGAAAGTTGGGAATCAAGTAGATAAGGTTGTCAAGAAGGCGTACGGTGTCTTGGCGTTTATTGGTAGGGGGATTGAATTTAGGAGTCGCAGTGTAATGTTGCAACTGTACACTACTCTAGTGCGGCCGCACTTGGAGTACTGTGTGCAGTTCTGGTCCCCGCATTACAAGAAGGATGTGGAGGCGTTGGAGAGGGTGCAGAGGAGGTTTACTAGGATGTTGCCTGGTATGGTGGGGAGGTCCTATGAGGAGAGACTGAGGGATCTAGGGTTGTTTTCGTTGGGAAGAAGGCGGCTAAGAGGGGATCTTATTGAAACATATAAGATGATTAGGGGTTTAGATAGGGTGGATAGTGATAGCCTTTTTCCTCGGATGGAGAAAGCTAGCACGAGGGGGCATGACTTTAAATTAAGGGGGGGTAGCTACAGGACGGATGTCAGGGGTAGGTTCTTTACCCAGCGGGTGGTGAGGGATTGGAATGCCCTGCCTGCTGCAGTTGTAGATGCGTCTAGTTTGGGGGCGTTTAAGAGATCTCTGGATAGGTTTATGGACGAAAAGGGATTGGTATAGGCTAGTGGGTCATTGTTTTTGTAACTGGTCGGCGCAACATCGTGGGCCGAAGGGCCTGTTCTGCGCTGTAATGTTCTATGTTCTATGTTCTATGTTCTAAGTGGATTGGCCATGCTAAATTGCCCCTTAGTTTCAGGGGGACTAGCTAGGGTAAATGCATAGGGTAATTGGGGTAGGGCCTGGGTGGGATTGTGGCTGCTGCAGACTCGATGGGCCAAATAGAATCCTACAGTGCAGAAGGAGGCTATGATTGTTATCGAATGGTGGAGCAGGCTTAAAGAACCGAATGGCCTCCTCCTGATTCTTACAAAGGTAGTAATTACCTTATGATCCCACTGTCAGAAGTATCTAAATAACCCTTCCATCTCCAGCCACGGACACACAAAATGTTCAGGTTTGCTTCACTGAAACACATGGCCCTTTTCCCTTACTCCCTCATATACAAGGGCCACACTTCTGACACAAAACTACAGTGCTCCTGCCAGACTTCAAGGTAAAGAACTGAGTCCATGCATGTCACTTCAGCCTGCCACAACATTTATCATGCACAGTTCACCTGAAGAATGGGAATGCACAGGTAGAGGTGCATGGAGAGAAACACAGCTCAACTGTGCATTCAGGAATACTTACTAGATTACTGCTGTTTCAATTTGCATTTTAGTTTTCCAAGCATATATAGTGAAATTCAAAACTTCAACTTACATTTGATTTGGGCTTCAAATTTCTTTTTGAAAAGCCAAGTCAACTTGTACGTTTCCCCGCTTTTCTCATCTCCTTACCTGAAGATATTGATTCTGGCTGAGAGCTACTGGCTAATGGTGGCATAGTGGGCAGATGTTATCGAGGATTGCAGCGGAATCTTGATCATTTGGGCCAGTGGGCTGATGAATGGCAGATGGAGTTTAATTTAGATAAATGTGAGGTGATGCACTGTGGTACATCGAACTAGGGCAGGATTTAGTTAATGGTAGAGCACTGGGGAGACTTATAGAACAAAGAGATCAAGGGGTACAGGTTCATAGCTCCTTGAAAGCGGAGTCACAGGTGGACAGAGTGATGAAAAAGGCATTCAGCATGCTTGGTTTCATTGGTCAGAACACTGAATACATAGAACATAGAACCTTACAGTGCAGTACAGGCCCTTCGGCCCTCGATGTTGCATCGACCGGTAGAACCAATCTAATGACCCTCTAACCTAAACTATTCCAATATTATCCATATACCTATCCAATACAGGAGTTGGGATATCTTGTTGAAGTTGTACAAGACATCATAAGACCACACTTGGAATGCTGTGTACAGTTCTGGTCACCCTATTATAGGAAGTATATCATTAAACTAGAAAGCGCAGAAAAGATTTATAGGTTACTACTGGGATTTGATGGTTTGAGTTTCGAGGAAGGGTTGGATAGACTGGGATTTTTTTCTCTGGAGCGTAGGAGGCCAAGGGGTGATCTTACAGAGGTGTATAAAATAATGAGGGGCACAGATCAGCTAGATAGAATCATAGAACCCTACAGTGCAGAAAGAGGCCCTTCGGCCCATCGAGTCTGCTCTGAACAAAATCCCACCCAGGGCCTACCCCGATATCCATACACATTATACCCACTAATCCCGCTAACCTACACATGCCTAGACATTAAGGGGCAATTTCTGAGCATGGCCAATCAACCTAACCCGCACATCTTTGGACTGTGGGAGGAAACCGGAGTACCCAGAGGAAACCCATGCAAACAGAAGGAGAATGTGCAAACTCCACACAGACAATGACCCGAGCCGGGAATCGAACCCAGGACCCTGGAGCTGTGAAGCAGCAGTGCTAACCACTGTGCTACCGTGCTGCCCATTTTATTTTAAGATAATCAGTATCTTTTCCCAAAAGTAGGGGAGTCTAAAACTAGAGGGCGTAGCTTTAAGGTGAGAGGGGAGAAATGCAAAAGGGTCCAGAGGGGCAATTTTTTCCAAACAGACAGTGGTGAGTGCCTGGAACAAGCTGCCAGAGGTGGTAGTAGAAGCGGGTACAATTTTGTCTTTTAAAAAGCATTTAGACAGTTACATGGGTAAGATTGCGTATAGAAGGATATGGGCCAAATACGGGCAATTGGAATTAGCTAGGTGATTAAAAACAAAGGGGCGCATGGATAAGTTGGGCCAAAGGGCCTGGTTCCATGCTGTAAACCTCTATGACTATACTGGCGGTCGTTCAGTATTTTGTTTCAAGTAGGCTAATCTTCATGTGCAAGCTGGCATATTAAATGTTTTTTCACATTTTAGCCAGCTGCTGTCCTAACCAGAATCAATGCACATTTTCAATCACCAGCTTTCTTCCTTTTCCTTCTAATAACTCTGAGGAAAGTAACATATAGAACTTGCTGCTGTCCTGGTTTGGAGCAGCAAACAGCACAAAGCAAGATTTGAACCGGGGATTTTCTGTTCTGCACTGACATATTAAGACAGTAAAGAATGTCTTTATCCACTAGAATGATTATCCATCTATAACCTATTAAAAAACTTGTAATCCCTGCAATGATGTATATACTAAGATATGTACGATTGGAGAGTTCTACAAGAAATCTTAGTGTTCTTTCAACAGATCCTTCCACCTTAATGAATGCATCCTAGCAAACTGTGCATTTTAAACACTGGCACTCATTGTCAAGGGTGGATGGGAAAACAGAAATCCTGTGACAGCTGCAGCTCTATTGGTGACACTTTGTCTCAGGTGGTTCCAATTTCAAATCCCACTTGAGAAACTAAAGTCGAGGCTCCAGTGCAGTACTGAGAGAATGCTGCATTGCTGCAGGCACCTTTCAGATTCAAATACTTAGTAAGGTCAGAACATCAAATGCTGTTTTGCCTGTCATGTACAGTCCTGATTAACTACATCAATTTCCAGGCTCATTCTTTGTTGCACTTAATCTTTCCTGACTGCAACCCATTGTTCCTATAACACTCTATAATCATGAAAATGGAAAACATATCCAAGCGCTAGTAAATGGAATTAGTCTGGATTGGTACTTGATGGATGGCATAGACATGGTGGACTGAAGGGCAAGTTTCTGTGCTGTATGAATCTATCACCCAATAACAGAACATTTCTAAGCTATTAACTTCAAGAAAAATTGATGAGTTTTTTGTTTCTGTGAATGTAACTAAGTTTTCAAATATCCACAAGACGACACAGAAAATATTTGCATTTTTGGCTTCACCTTGTGTGCATACAAACATCTTCACTACTAAATTGCAATAAATCTTACTTCTGACCCTTGCTAAGTGACCAGCATCTTAACTACTTATTGTGGATTTCCACAAGAAAGATACCAGACTAGATGCCATTGTATGGTAGGGATGACAAACTGTGTTGTTCACATTAAACGAGGAGGGTGAAAAAGGGGGTACATTGGTTTAATTATTGCAATGTATTATTATGATGGTATAATTATCAGAAATGTTTTATGTTTATTGGTACTCAAAGTTACCTTAGTTTTAACTGTTTGATTCTTGAATGTTTATGACAGGTCCTTTCATACAAAATCCAACCTAGGTGCAATCCTCAGGTTTTGGGCGCCGCACCTGCGCAAAGATATTTTGGCCTTGGAGGGAGTGCAGAGGAGTGATACCGGAGTTGAGGGGGTTGAGCTATGAGGAGAGGCTGAATAAACTAGGCTTGTACTCGTTGGAGTTTAGAAGAATGAGGGGAGATCTCATTGAGACGTATAAGATGATGAATGGGATGGATAGGATAGAGGTGGAGAGACTCTTCCCGCTCAAAAAAGACAGTAGGACTAGGGGGCACAGCCTCAAGATAAAGGGGGGGCGTTTTAGAACGGAGTTGAGGAGGAACTTCTTCACTCAAAGGGTGGTGAATCTCTGGAATTCTCTACCCGTTGAAGTGGTGGAGGCTGCCTCGCTAAATATTTTCAAGAAGCGGGTTGATGGGTTCTTGATAGTAGAGGAGATTAAGGGTTATGGGGAGAGGGCCGGAAAGTGGAACTGAGCCACGACAGATCAGCCATGATCTTATTGAATGGCGGGGCGGGCTTGAAGGGCCAGATGGCCTACTCCTGCTCCTATTTCTTATGTTCTTAAATGTTTGCTTAAATCTCTGACATTGCAATATTCCCTTTGTACTACAATGGAATACCAGTCGCAGACTTGATTTTTTGTATGCTCAGGAAATTCTCAGAGGACATACGCCAACTAATTTTATCCATGCTATTTTGTGTCACTTCTGGTTATAGCAGTTAGAACAGGACTTTGGATATTCAAGATTCCACTAGGAGATTAGATTCTTCTCCTGAAATCCCTCATGTCCCAAAAAATTCTCAACCCAGAATGACACCTTCTTGTATCATCCTTGTAATCTGGTGTTGAAACAGCCAATTTGTTCAAAAATAACTAATAGATCAAAGACCAGTATCAATGATTAGTTTAGAAACAAAACAATGGGAAATAGTTAGTTGATTTCACAGTTTAAAAAATTCAAACAGAATAGAGACATTAGAAAAAGAGATGTTTCAAGATTATCAAGAGCAAAGCAAGCCCAAAAAAAACTTCAAATCACAGCAAAATATTACAGGTATCACAGAATACCGCATTGCAGAAGAGCCCTTCGGCCATCCAGTCTGCATCAATGCATAAAAGGACCTGATCTGCCCACTTTATCCCACTTGCCAGCACTTGGCCCATAGCCTTGAATGTTATGGTGTGCCATACGCTCATCCAGATACTTTTTTAAAGGATGTGAGGCATCCCGCCTCCACCGTCCTCCCTTGCAGTGCATTCCAGACCATACCATCCTCTGGGTAAAAATATTTTTCCTCAAATCCCCCTAAACTCCCATCCCTCACTTTTAACTTGTGTCTTCTTGTAACTGACCCTTCAACTATAGGGCTCAGCTGCTCCCTATTCATGCCTCTCAATCTTGAATACCTCAGACAGGTCGGCCCTCAGTCTTTTCTGCTCTAAAGTAAACAGCCCAAGCCTATCCAACCTCTCTTTATAACTTAAATGTTCCATCCCAGGCAGCATCCTGAAAAATCTCCTCTGCACCCCTTCCAGTGCGATTATATCCTTCCTATAATGTGGTGACCAAAACTGCACACAGTACTCCAGCTGTGGTCTCACCAAATTTCCATACAATTCCATCATGACCACTCTGCTTTTGTAATCCATATCCCAACTGATATAGGCCAGTGTGCCATATGCCTTTTCCACCACCCTATTAACCTGCCTTTCTGCCTTCAGAGTCTATGGACAATCACACCAAGGTTCCTTTGTTCTTCGGAATTTCCTAGTGTACATCTATTTCAAATTACTCATTCCTAAGTGTATCACCTCACATTTTTCAGGGTTAAATTTCATCTGCCATTTATCTGCTCATTTGACCACCTCGTTTATATCTTCCTGTGACCAGGACACGCAACCTCACTGTTAACCATCCCGCCATAGTTTCTATTAAACTTGACTCTACAAATTTAACTGAACCGTTGTCACCAATGTTAGAAAAAAATACAAATTCCTGAGATAAATAAGAGCTCCTCAGCCTTCACATTTCAAGACCAATTAAAACGATGGAAAAATTCTGTGAAAGCCTGTTCCTGGACATGGGGAAAGCATAGTACAAGCAGCTGCTACCTGGTCCAGTCTACATACAAACTTAACTCTGGTTCCTCTCAAAATGTTGGCCTCTAACCAAGCACAACCCACATTGCTGACTGGTTCAGAGTGCACCAATGGAAGCAGCAGGAGCAAATGTGGTTAGCACATATGCAAGCTAGCCTACACATCTTAAAGGCAGCCTGTCTCTTGAGGAGCTGAATGCATGCAGCAGCAGCTACTATAATTCTGCAGGCTAAACAGACAAATAAAGCAAATGGGGCAACACATGAGAGAGAGGCTCCCAAATTTTCTGCTGTGACATAAGCACTAGTGATGGAAGTGGATAACAAGATGGGAGCACCAGAAAGCCCTTGAGGCACACTGCGAGAACGGAATTGGAGAGCACGTGACCATGGAGGTCAGTTGTTGGTGTCTCACCCATAGACCTGGCAGCTGTGCCATAAGAAGTTCAATGATCGAGGGCAAGTTTAAGGTGTGAGGGACAAGGTTTAAAGGAGGTGTACGAGACAAGTTTTTTTTTTACACAGAGGGTGGTAGGTACCTGGAACTCTCTGCTGGGGGACGTGCTGGAAGCAGATATGATAGTGACTTGTAAAGGGCATCTTGACAAATACGTGAACAGGATGGGAATAGACAGATATGGTCCCCAGAAGGATAGGGGGTTTTAGTTCAGTCAGGCAGCATAGTTGATGCAGGCTTGGCATGCCGAAGTGTCCGTTCCTGTGCTGTAATTTTCTTTTTATCCTTTATCAGTGAATGCATCTTCACATGACATTTCCTACCCATCATAGCACTATTCTTACTCACTGCTCAATGCCTCACAGCATTGTAATTCATCCACCAGCAACTGGGCTCAGGCCTAACAATCAGATGTTCTACTTCAACCTCAAACACTAACCAATGCTGCCAGTCTTACAGCCAGGGTAGGTGCATTATCCAAATATAATGCAACATGCTCATTGATTTGCTTAGATTCTTTTCTCTCTTGCAGGAAAAGTTTATATGCAATCTCAGGGGACAATAGGATGCCAGCAGGATACAGGCAAACTACATTTCCTGAGTCCTCTAGCGAAGATGGTGCCTTGCTGTAGCTGTAACTGAGTCTTGCATTGCCAAGAACACTAAGATGGTACATTCCTTCTTTATCTCCTTCTGAAGTCCCACACCAAGCTCTTCCAATGATCTGGTATATAGTGCAAGCTGCAGATGGTTTGACCGAGGACTTCTAGCTTTCAAATCCTCCCCTCACATCGACTCTCCCCTTTCAGATACCTAGGAGTTGCCGCCTGGCCAGCCACTGAAACTTCAGCATGAAAGAAGAGTGTCACACCAAGCCTCTGATTTCTTCATCTGTAACCTAATATAACACTTGCTGTCACCAGCTCACATAATAGCACTGCATGTACTTTAGAGAACACTGTAGAGATGGGATTTCACAAGGTGAGTCACCAGACACGAGTAAGCTGCAACCAGGCCAGAGAAAAGGATGACGAGTATGCCAGCTCACTAGAGGACAATGCCCAACAATACCAAGATAACCACTGAAGTTCAAGATCTACTACTCAAGGATTATATAACATTCTCAAATGTAATCTGAAGAGAGCTGTAAATTTCAAAAATTATTTACCTGAATAGGAAACTAAACAATAATCCTCTTTTCTGAAAGGACTCAAATGAAAAAGGAGTATTCCAAACAAATAATTAGCCGAAAGAAAACATTGGTGTTCCAATGTAATATGTTAGCCATGCTGTTAATGTTTAATCTGATCTTTGATTTATGGACAACTAGAACTGTAATCCTACGCCCAAAGTAATAGCAACGTGTACTATACACAAGATGCATTGCGGCAATTTACCAAAGCTCCTGTGACAACACCTTCCAAACTTGTGACCTCTACTATCTGGAAGAACAAGAGCAGCAGATGCATTGGAACACCACGACTTGCGAGTACCCCTCCAAATCACACACCATCCTGACATGGAACCATATTGCCACTCCCTCACTTGTCGTTGGGACAAAGTCCTGAAACTTGGGACTGCAGTAGTTCAAGGTTTCAGCTCACCACCACCTTCTCATGCAATTAGGGATTGGATAACAAATGTCAGGTATGTCCATTTTTCATGAACCAATTAAAAAGAAAATGGGTAGCAGAAGCAGGTGATATCACCTTTAGCTACTGTTGTATATGATTTAGTAACATTCGAACAGGATTTTCACAGTTTAGACATAAATCATCTTCCTATCCAGTGGATCACAATAAGTGACTGATACTAGAACTGATGCTGCTTAGAATAAATAATCTACTCTTCCTACTTAGAAATTGTTATCTTTTCATAACCACCAACACAAAAATAAAAGATAAAATAATTTTTCAATGCTATCATCAACTGCAATCATTAGAATGAATTAAACACAAAATAATACTACAGTCCAGTTACACCTAATGAGAATTCATACTTAATGGCAGAGAGATAAGGATCAAGTCAAATCAAATCAAATCAACACAAAATTAAATGACTCATAAGGAAGTAAATGAATGTAACTTAACCTATACTTCATGAAAAATATTCAAAAGCCTATTTAAAGCAATTACCATTGCAACTTCAGGAAAAATCCAATGTGCTTTTGTTTTGCTGAAAGGTCATGTCTATAGAACATTATATTGAGTTGCTTCAATATAATGTGCAGCTCAAACAATAGAACATCAAGTAGGAAATTATGTAGTTTCATAGAATAGGTATCTTGTCCAGTTATTCAAGTCTTTTCCAAGTATTAGACAGACAAATGTAACTCAGTAAGAATATTAAGTCATGCTTGTATTGCAACACATTAAAAGTTCTGAACAGAGGTTAAGAGTTTTAACATTGATGATCTAATATTAAATTCTAGTTCTGAATCAAATGATTCAAGCTTTAATTGCAGGCCATACATGCAGTCATTAACTGAAAGTCCTTCAACCATCTTGCTGCTTAAATATGCATGGTAACCAAGATCCCTCCTGACATGGCTCAGTTTAGTAATTTACTGAGACATTCTGATGTCACCAGCACTAGACTGCACAACCTTTTTCGTTTTCTCAAAAATCTTTTATTGATGACTTGTTTGCACTTAAGTCCCACAGTCCTGATCTACGAACCTGCTCTTATGCCTGGCAAATTTCGCTATAAACAGATTCAGGCTGTGACCAAGGGGATTATCCAACCCGACTGTCTGTCCTTCTACTACAGCTATATTTGAGGCCGGGTGTATCTGGAGAGGGGGCACGCAGTGTCCAAGGGCATTGTTAACACCTTCCGTGCCTGCTGGGGTGCATTCAGAGCACTGAGGTGCATTATCAATCCCTTTAATCACATTTTAATTTCATATTTCAAGTTTCCTTTCTACTTTGTTCTGTGTTTCGGGTGGTTCCCCTTCTTTTGGGAGCTGCCCTTTCTAATTTGCTTTAGTTTATTTGGTTGGTCAAAAAGATTGCAACGCCAGCACTTCCTCAAAAATACCACAGAAAAACAAAATTTTGTAATGATTTGGTTTTTAAATTGGTCATTGATGGGATCAAATTAAAGAGCTAAACCAGCAAAGCCAAAAGCTTTAAAAAAATTGACACAAACTAAACTACTGCATTTTTCAATGTCTGAAATTAACCAGAGTTCAGTAACTTTAAAAAACACCAAGAATTAGATGAGAAATTTTGATATGCAGTGACTAACAGTGAATTCAGAAATGTTGCCAATATCATCTACTCCCACTGGAACAGTCTGCTGACGTGGAAACTTAAGAATCACAGTGGTCTTGATGATCAGAATACCCTGCTACAAAGTTGCACAATTCAGTCATTCTCCTCCTCAGTGAAACAGAGGCAACCTCATATACACCTCCACTTCATACAACAGCAGTAAGTGCTCTCTAAAGATCTTATATGGGGAGATTCTTCATTTGAGAGCACTCCACTCTGCATGCAGATTCTCCTAATTGGTATCTATAGCCCATCTATAACCAAGTCGTGCTGAAGCCTGAGGGACACAACTATACCCATTACTGAAGCAGATTTTCACATAACAGGCCATATAACTCCTCTGACTCTTTGCCAAAATCTAGTACCACTTTATTGCAAACACAGTGAGTTTGCCAAACTCCTCCAGTAATAATCAACACAGTAGTTCCACTAATTCTGCATCAGTAAAAGAATATCAATAGCCTCAACTGAAGGTTTCAATCCTTTGAAATAATGCTAACTGGGGGCAAAGAAGATGGGGCAGGGTAAGCGATCGATCCTGCAGCTGATGAGAGCAATGAGATGATGACAATAACAGGACTTGTACGGTCCAAAATGGCAGACAGTGATAAATCAGCATTGAAGGCTACGTAATGTCATGATCCACCGAATCTGCACGTTTCCAGCACACCTGCCCAAAGGAGCACCTTACCCCACAAGTGCCGTGACAGGGCTAACATCTTGAGTTGCGGGCTGTTGTAGGGATAGCATGCAGCATTACTACAAAGTCCCAACTTTGCAGACTAGATGAATACAGAAGGCAGGAACCAATGAGGAAAGATGCCCAGGACCAACTTTTATTATATGTCCACACCACAGCAAGAACGGGAAGAGGAACGCTCTTAAGAAGCGCCTTGGGACGTTAAAGGCTCTCCATAAAGACAAGTTGTTGACAGTGGAATGCTCACTACCTGCCGCTGATAACCAGCCCGTTGCTCCTAAATGTGTCTGTCACTCGGGAACATTACTCCACTGCAATGATAACAAGCGGAGACGCTGTCTCTTCCTTCCTGAATTAAATCGCAGGCAGTGAGGAGCCAGAACCGGCTGAAATCCGACTGCTCCCTCTCCCCGATTCCGCCTTCAGTTTAACTACCCAGCATCCAGTGCGACAATGTACACCTCTCTCTCTCGTCCCCCTTGTCCTCCTGCCGCCGCATCCCCACAAATACTCGCATCTCAACATTGGTTCCGAGAGAGAAAGGTGCACAAACCCGCTTGGTGTTGTTTCTTCCTCCTACAGTATTCTGCAGCAGAATAATTCACATTGAGTACAGAATAACTCATATTCCTCCCTCATCACAAAAGAACAACACGCAAAAATAAAATCAGGTTGTTACTTTAAATAAATGTGTTTCATTTAATAGTAATTCGTAACATTAACATAATGCCAAGCTGATCATTTAATAAATCATGAGTCAAACTATTTTAAAAAATGATATCTTGGCAAATCAGACATACTAAGTTCTGGTACCCAACTGAACTGGAAATGGAATCGTTGTGGGTGGAGATTAGGAACAGCAAAGGGAGGAAGACGCTGGTGGGTGTCGTCTATAGACCCCCAAATAATGATCTGGAGGTGGGGCGGGCTGTTAACGCGCAAATAAATGCGGCGTGCAGGAATGGGACAGCGATAATTATGGGGGATTTCAATCTACATATTGATTGGTCGACCCATGCTGGACGCGGTGGGCTTGAGGAAGAGTTCTTGGAATGCTGCCGGGATAGTTTCCTTGAACAGTGTGTGTTGGAGCCGACGAGGGAGCGAGCTATCTTGGATCTGGTGTTATGTAATGAGGCGGGTAGAATTAGGGACCTTGTGGTGAAGGATCCTCTTGGGAAGAGTGATCACTGTATGGTGGAGTTTCTGATGCAGATGAAGGAGGAGAAAGTGGGTTCCCGGACATGTGTCCTTTGTCTGAACAGAGGGGAGTACGATAGGATGAGAGAGGAATTGACGAATGTTGACTGGGGGAGCGCGTTGGAAGGTAGGTCTGCTGAGGAACAGTGGAGGATCTTTAAGGAGATCTTTCTTGGTGCTCAGCAGAAATTTATTCCGATGGTTAAAAAGGATCGGAGGAGAGATAATCAGCCGTGGATAACGAAGGAGGTAAAGGAAAGTGTTAAATTGAAAGCGGATGCATTTAGAGTAGCTAAGAGTAGTGGGCGAGAAGAGGATTGGGAGAGGTTTAAATGTCAACAAAGAATGACAAAGAAGTTGATAAAGAAGGGTAGGATAAACTATGAAGCTGGGCTAGCGCTTAATATAAAAAAGGATAGCAAGAGTTTGTATAAATATATAAAAAGGAAGAGGCTGGCTAGGGTGAACGTTGGACCCTTAGAGGATGAGAGGGGGGACTTAGTGGTAGGGGATGGGGAAATGGCTGAGGCCCTGAATAACTTTTTTGTTTTGGTCTTCACGGAGGAGGACGTGAATAATTTGCCGGGTGTTAGCGATGGAAAGATGGTAGGAGTGGAGGGCCTGAATGACATTATTGTTACTAGAGAGGCAGCGCGCGACAGACTGGAGGGACTGATTGTGGACAAGTCCCCAGGACCGGATGGAATGCATCCGAGGGTTCTGAAAGAAATGGCGGAGGTGAAAGTGGATGCCATGGTGATTATTTTCCAAACGTCGCTGGATTCCGGGGAAGTGCCGGAAGATTGGAAAACGGCTAATGTTACGCCGTTGTTTAAGAAGGGTGGCAGGCAAAAGGCAGGGAATTATAGGCCGGTTAGTTTAACATCTGTTGTAGGTAAAATGTTAGAATCCGTGATCAAGGAGAAAATAACGAGGCATCTTGAGGAGAATTGTTTGATAGAGCAGACGCAGCATGGTTTCGTTAAGGGGAAGTCGTGTCTGACAAATTTATTGGCGTTCTATGAGGATGTGTCTAGGGCGGTGGATAGAGGAGAGCCGGTGGATGTGGTGTTTCTTGATTTTCAGAAGGCGTTTGACAAGGTGCCTCACAAGAGGTTATTACAGAAGGTCAGGGGACATGGAGTTGGGGGTAGGGTGTTAGTGTGGATAGAGGATTGGCTGTCAAATAGGAGGCAGAGAGTCAGGGTCAATGGGTGCTATTCAGATTGGTGGTTGGTGACTAGTGGAGTGCCCCAGGGGTCGGTGCTGGGGCCTCAGCTATTTACCATTTATATAGATGATCTGGAGGAGGGAACTGAGTGTATAGTGTCGAAATTTGCTGATGACACCAAGATTGGTGGAACGGCAAATTGTGCGGAGGGTGTGGAGAGTCTGCAGAAGGATCTAGATAGGCTGGGCGAATGGGCCAGGAACTGGCAAATGGAATTTAATGTTGGCAAATGTGAGGTTGTCCACTTTGATAGGAATAATGGTAGGAAGGACTATTACTTACATGGCGAAAAACTGCAGCATGCGACGGTGCAGAGGGACCTCGGGGTCCTTGTGCATGAGTCGCAAAAACCCAGCCTACAGGTGCAGCAGGTGGTCAGGAAGGCAAATGGGATGCTGGCCTTCATAGCGAGGGGGATTGAATATAAAAGTAGGAAGGTCTTGCTGCAGCTGTATAGGGCACTGGTGAGACCGCAGCTGGAGTACTGTGTGCAGTTTTGGTCGCCGCACTTACACAAGGATATTTTGGCCTTGGAGGGAGTCCAGAGGAGGTTTACTAGGCTGATACCGGAGTTGAGGGGGTTGAACTATGAGGAGAGGCTGAATAAACTAGGCTTGTACTCGTTAGAGTTTAGAAGAATGAGGGGAGATCTCATTGAGACATATAAGATGTTGAATGGGATGGATAGGATAGAGTTGGAGAGGCTCTTCCCGCTCAGAAAGGACAGTAGGACTAGAGGGCACAGCCTCAAGATAAGGGGGGGGTGGTTTAGAATGGAGTTGAGGAGGAACTTCTTCACTCAAAGGGTGGTGAATCTCTGGAATTCTCTGCCCGTTGAAGTGGTGGAGGCTGCCTTGCTCAATATTTTTAAGACGCGGGTTGATAGGTTTTTGATAGGCAAGGGGATTAAGGGTTATGGGGAGAGGGCGGGAATGTGGAACTGAGACACGACAGATCAGCCATGATCTTATTGAATGGCGGGGCAGGCTCGAAGGGCTCGATGGCCTACTCCTGCTCCTATTTCTTATGTTCTTATGTTTATATTGATTTTGATTTATATGCATACATATACAAGTGGCCTCAGGAGGGTGTTATTACACTCTTTGCTCCTTAATGAAAACATTACACAATGTTCAAATTCCATACAATTTACATGTTTTTGTTTTACGTTTATTTACAAATTCAACTTAACCACTTGTTTCCTATTCCTAAAGCCCTACTTCCAAAACTTAGACAAGGACCTTGAACATAATTGAATTTTCTACTTCCTCAGTCATGTCTGTCTGACTCTGATTTGGATCCAAGCCGGTTTTATGTGTTGTGGTTACTTGATATGCCACTCATACCCCCCACTATCAGATCATCCAACCCATTTGATTCTTTTCAACTCAAAGATTATGAACTTTTGAAGTTAAACATGATCTATATCTAGAAACCCAACCTTTTCACTACGAACATCTTGACCAAATATGTGAGAGGCCCATATATTTTCACAACTTTTCTGGATAGCTCCATTTATGATGATTGTTATAGTGGCCACAAAGGACACACGTGTCATTAATAGATCTCCCCATGGACTTCATAGAATTCAAGTTTCCCTTTTGAATGACCTTCAGGAAGAGAGACATTATACTCAACAAAGGACACAGGGCATCATTAGTAGATCTCACAGTGGGTTTTGATGAATACAAGTTTCCCTGTTGAGTGGTGGGAGCTAAAACCCATACTCAGTCTGGACTGCAAATTATGTAGGTCCAGAGCACAGGTCTTGATTTGTTATAAGCCACAGATGCAGCCTTTCTTTTTCTTTAATAAAGCAGTATTGTACTGGAGAATTGGCTTTGGCAAGGCTATTACAGTGATGATCTTTCAATTTAACCTTCTGGTTCAACTATAGACTTCTTTCTCCCACTCAACTCTTCAGTAATTATGAAACATTACTCTTGACTGTCTTCTCAGAAAACAATTCAGCTGGTGTTCTGCCGTGTGAATGAGCGAGGCATTACAATAAACAAAATTTCACCGTTTTGGCGATTCAACAACATGATGTCCTTCAACTTTGTATCTAGCATTTTCTAAACAAGAGAAGGCTTAACAATTTGTACTATGTGCTCTGCTGTTCCATTTGAAGCAGGCTAATAGATGGAGCTCTCGCTTTTACCCCGTTCATTCTCATGAACTTTACTAAACCCTCCTCAATAAAACTGAGATCTGTTATTGGACACAATTTCCTCAGGGAAGTCATAAGCAGCAAAGAAATTAGGCAAGATATGTAGAGTTTTGCTAACTGTTGTTCAATTAATCTCAAACCCCTCAACATAGCCGTCAACATAATTTGAATGCCTACTTATCACAATGAATAGCTGTTGTCTTCAAATTCTGTGAATTTTTATTCACTCTCTTGCATACTCTAGCAGGTCATTTCAATAATTGCTAAGATACTAATGGTACCTCCTTTTCTACCGCTTGACAATATTCTACTTTAACTCACTGTGTCTTCTATATCCTTACCTAATCCTGGCCGCTAAAGATAAGTTCTTGCGAGACACTTTGTCAAACACATCCTTAAGTATTGATCTTGAAGATCATAAATTGTGACCTGTATCTTTCAGAAACTACCATTCAGGTTTCCCACAAAACACAGCCTTTATCAATTGACAATTCATCCTTTTCGTGATGATTTGTGGTGATTGGCCCTTTACGGGCAACACAGCAGAGTAAGGATCACCTGGCTTGGGGGACCAACTGGGACTCAGAGTTGGTAATCACCACAGGGTGGAGTCCTCTCTTTGGCAGAGAGACTTGTGGGGACCTAAATGGGGAAATGCAGCAGTAGACTGCTGAACAATTCTTATGAATGAATCCTTTTTCTTTTACTAATGAAGTCTCTGAAAGCGCATTATTACATTTAGCAATGAGGGTAAAATTATCATGAGACTGCCTCTGGCCTTTGAGTATTCTAGTTTAATCAAAGTCTGAAAAAAAGTACTCACCAAAATGCCTTTCTTTAGGTGAATAGTTCCATTTGAAATACTGAGATATTGCCAGAATCAGAAAAGTCGGACGGTTATAAAATGTGTGGGCAACAAAGAGAGCACAGTAAGGCCCCAGGTCAGAATCCACAAGAAAGGTGGGCAAAATGAAAAAACATACCTCCACTTACCTTGTAAACTCAGAGATGAGCCTGGTGGCTCAGTACATTGAAAAGACTGAGGAACGAATGTGGAACAAACCTGAATTGATCGGTAACCAAATGAGAAAATGCTGAAAAATCTCGGCAGGTCTGGCAGCATCTGTAAGGAGAGAAAAGAACTGATGTTTCGAATCCAGATGACCCTTTATCAAAGTTGAAAGGCATAGAAAATGAGAGATATTTATACTGCAGGATGAGGGAATAAAAGATGAGTCATAGCCACAGAAACCAGGGGAAAAGATCGCTAATAACTGTCCTCAGAGAGAATAAAGGTTGTGAATGACCAAATGGCAGATAAGCTAAAATGAAGATGTTTGGGGGGGTTGGGGGGGCGGTGGGGGATGGATGGGACAGAGGTAAGGTTTAGAAAAGGAGAAGCAAAGGTCGAGAAAAGGTAAGGGAAGGGAGATAAGTAGGGGGAAACAGTTGGGGGAAAGAAAAATGAAGAAAGACAGTAAAGGAAAAGAAGGTAGAGAACAGTAAAAAATTAAATAAAATAGAACGAAAACAAAGGGGACGAGGTGGGTAGAGCAAATCATCTGAAGTTATTGACTTCAATGTTGGATTGGAATGCTGCTAAGTATATAGCCAGAAGAGGAGATGCTGTTACTCGAGTTTGCGTTGAGCTTCACTGGAATATTGCAGCAGGCCAAGGACAGACATGTGGGTATGGGAGCAGCGTTGTGTGTTAAAATGGCACGGACCAAAGATGCTCAGCAAAGCGATCTCCCAGTACAAGCTTGGTTTCTCCACCATAGAGGAGGCAACATTTGGAACAGCGAATACAAACACATCAAATTGAAAGGGGTGCAAGTGAAACACTGCTTAACCTGGAATGAATGTTTTGGACCTTGGATGGTGAGAATAGAAGAGGTAAAGGGACAGGTGTTACACCTTCTGTGATTGCATGGGAAGGTGCCATGAGTGACAGGAGAAGTGTTGAGTATTGTGAAGGAGTGAACTAGGTTATCCCAGGGGAACGGTCTCTGCAGAATGCTGACAGAGGGAGTGAAGGGAAGATGTGTTTGATGGTGGCATCATGCCGGAGTTGGCAAAAATGGTGGAGGATTATGCTTTGCATGCGGAGGCTGGTGGGGTGAAATGTGAGAACAAGAGGGACTCTATTCTTGTTCTGGGGGGGAGGGGGGGGAAGATGATCATGGCACAGGAGATGGACCACACGCTGTTGAGGGCCCAGTCGACAACTGTAGGTGGGAATCCAGTGCTGAGAAAAAAGGAGCACATATTAGAAGCACCACTTTGGAAGGTGGCATCTTCGGAACAAATGCGATGGAGGTGAAGGAGCTGAAAGAAAGGGATGGAGTCCTTACAGGACGTAAGGAAAGCTGTAGTCCAGATAGCTGTCAGTGGGCTTGTAATAGATATTGGTAGATAGTCTGTTGCTGGAAATGGAGGCAGAAAGTTCAAGGAAGGTAAAGGAATGATCTGAGATAGACTGGGTGAAGGCGATGGAGGGGTGGAAACAAAGCAAAGTTGATGAATTTTTCAAGGTCTGGATGAGAGCGTGAAGTGGCATCAAAATAGTCATCGATGTACCGGTAAAGGAGTTGTGGGAGAGGACCTGGGTAGGCCTGGAACAAGGAATGTTCCACGTACCCCATAAAAAGTCAGTGTAGCTAGAACCCATGGGGGCACCCATTGCTACCCCTTCGATTTGGAGAATGTGGGATAAGTTAAAGGAAAAGTTGTTGAGAGATAGCACAAGTTCAATCAGGTGGAGGAGAGTGGTGGTGGATGGGAATTGTTCAGACCTCTTTTCAAGAAAGAGCTCTCAGGCCATCCTGGTGTGAAACGGAGGTATAGAGAGACAGCACATCTGTGGTGAATAGAGAGGAGGTGGTTAGGGTCTGCAAACTGGAAGCTATCAATATGGGCATGGCATCAGAGCATCAGGGCATCAGAGGAATCCTGGGTGTTTGTGGGGAGGGAATGGATCAAAGGAGCGAGGATGGAGTCAAGGTAAGGGGAAATAAGTTCAGTGGGGCAGCAGCGTGCTGACACAATGGGCCTACCAGGACAGTGCTTTTTGTGGATTTTGGGAAGTAGGTAGAAGCGAGCTGTCCAGGGTTGGGAGACTATGAATTTGGTGGGAAGGCATCCAGAGGAAATGAGATCGGTGATGGTGTTGAAGATAATGGCTTGATGTTCAGTGGTGTGGTCATGGTCCAGGGGGAGGTAGGAGAAAGTATCTGAGAGTTGGTGCTCAGCCTCTGTGAGGTAGAGGTCAGTCCACCAGATGACAACAGATGCCTTTGTCAGCAGCTTTGATGACAATGTCAGGGTTAGGGAGCGAAGGGCAGAAAGTTAGGAAGGGGAGAGGTTGGAACGGGTGAAAGGGACTTAATTGATCAGTACAGTCAAAAGTTAAGAAAAAAACATGTAGAAAAAAAGAAAAAAGAATTCTACGAAGAAAAAGCTGTGTCTTTAATTGTAAAAAAAAGAACTGAAATTAAAAAGCAAAGAACTACTGCAAAGTTTGATTAAAAATAAAAGAGAACACAGAAAGCAGTACTTCAAATTAAAAAAAAATGCCCCAAGAGAGCTGCAGTGTGGTGTCCTGAAGCACAGGAAAATCAAGGAGTTAAAATGACAAGTTCCCGATGTCAGGGGAAAGGGGCAAACCTGCAGGGATCCATGGCAGTAATCGCTGTTCTGATGGACTTCAATCAAAAGAGCTGAAATTTTCAACCTTTTTAAAAAAGGACATGTTAACAAGTTTAAAAACAATGTCCTTTGGGACCTTGAGCACATCTCCAAGTGAAATCAACATAAAACTGGCACATCAAACAAAAGAAAATGAAGAAAAAAATGAACTCTCCAAATGACCAGAAGAAAAAAATAACTCCAGAGATTGCTAAAAAGGCTTCCCTTCATCCAAAGTGAAAGTCTTAAAAATTCAAAAAATTCACGCCAAAACTCCAGAAGTACAGGAAAGAACACGGAGAGAAAGTCAGCAGCTGTTGACAACTGAGTGAAAAAGATGTATTAAAGCTGCAATTCATTCAAAGTGATACATGCAAAGTGGCAACGACTAGAAGGAATAAATAGCTACAGACAGGAAAATTGGAGAAGACTGCAGATAGAGGAAAACTCTCAAAAAGTCCATAAGCAATGAAAATCTGAAGGAACAGGCAATGAAAGATTCCAGAAGGAGGGAGATGAAAGATCCTACGGGAAGAGAATCTCAGAATGGAAACAACTGGGGTGGCAATTGGGGTGGCATGGTCGCACAGTGGTTAGCACTGAGGCTTCACAGCTCCAGGGACCTGGGTTCAATTACCAGCTCGGGTCACTGCCTCTGTGGAGTTTGCACATTCTCCTTGTGTCTGTGTGGGTTTCCTCTGGGTGCTCCAGTTTCCTCCTGCAGTCCAAAGATGTGCGGGTTAGGTTGATTGACTATGCTAAAATCGCCCCGTGGTGTCCTGAGATGCATAGGTTAGAGGGATTAGCAGTTAAAATATGTAAGGATATGGGGGTAGGGCCTGCGTGGGATTGTGGTCAGTGCAGACTTAATAGGCCAAAGGGCCTCTTTCTGCACTGTAGGGTTCTATGATTCTAACTCAACACTTCGTGGGAGACAGACCTGACCAACAATGAAGACAAAATGGTTTGCCTGAAGTTAAGGTAAGTAGAAATGAAGATTCCACTTGTGAAATGTATATGTACAGTAAGAACATAATGATTTCTCCTCAGAGGAAGCACATAAATTAAAGTCTTGGAAATAAACTAGGAACTATTGAACATAAAGAGGAATCAGAAAGAGAATTAAAGCATTAGAGAAGACATTAAGACAACAAGATGAAATGACTGACAGCAAACTTAATGACTGACACAAAAAGTGGTAAAAATTGACAAAATGGGGTGAAGAAGGAGAACGTAATGAGACAATGCAGAATACGCTGAACTCCATGAAAAAGCAATTGGAAAATAAGAGCAACTCTTGTGAAGAATTGAATCATGAGAATAAGAATTTAAAAAAGGGAAGCTTGGCAATGAAAAATTAACTGAACAGGTAAAAACATTGAAATTGACAGCAGAATCAGCAATTCAGACAGAGAAAGAAACATTGAAACATAGAAAATAGGAGTAGATGGAGTCCATTTGGCCCTTTGAGCCCGCAACGCTATTCATTATGATCATGGCTGATCACCCAATTCAATAGCCTGATCCTGCCTTTCCCCTGTATTTTTTGATCCCCTTTGCCCCAAGTGCTATCTCTAGCTGCTTCTTGAAAAGGCCTCATCTTACTGCCAATCAATCAGTGTGGTGAGCTGGGAAGATCGCGGGCGAGGATAAAACGCAAAGCACTTTGCTATCCTCACAACCCTGTTGTGCTGGCGAGATCAGCTTCGATTAGCGAGAGTTAAAAGGACTTAACTTGCACCCACACAGAATGATTTATTTATTTCATTTCTTCTTTTCATCTTATTCATCCACTTTATATTCTTATTTTTGTTTATCCACTTCTGTAATCTTGCTCTCCATCTTGTCTTCCAAGTCACCCTCCACCCAACAGGGCCAATTGTCACATTCCTCAGGTTATCCTTTGAAACTCTGCACCTTTGCTCTGCCATTCATACATTCTAATCTCTTAATGGATGCTCTTAGCACCATTCTCAGCTTTTATCATCACCATTCACATTCCTTTTGTCCATGCCATTCCTACCAATTTGAGCCCCCACAATCTCTCCCTCACGCTCACACAAATCTCGTCCTATTCTCTTTGTCTTTAGATCTAAAGAAGGGTCATCCAGGCTCTAAACATTGGCTCTATTCTCTCTCCACAGATGCGGTCAGACCTGCTGAGATTTTCCAGCATTTTTTATTTTTATTTCAGATTCCAATCTCCGCCATATTTTGCATTTATCTTAATGTTTAGGCTTCAGCTGCTTTCTGTAGTAGGGAATTCTGCAGGTGAGAATAAATTCTTTGGGAGAAGAAATTTCTCCTTATCTCAATCCTAAATAGTTTATCTTATATCCTTAGACAGTGACCCTTAGTTCTGGACACTCCACCATCAGCAATGTCCTTCTTGCATCTACCCAGTCTAGTTCTGTTAGAATTTTATACTTTCAATGTGATCTCCTGCCTCATCCTGCTAACCTCTAGTGAATATACTCCTAACCAATTCAATCCCTCCCCATAGGTCAATCCCACCATCCCAGGAATCAGTCTGGTAAACCTTCTCTGCATCCCTCCATAGCAAGAAGATCCTTCCTTAGATAAGGAGACCAAAGCTCCACACAATATTTCAGGTGTGATCTCACCAAGACCCTGTATAATTGCAACAAGGCATCCCTGTTCCTGTGCTCAAATCCTCTTGCTATGAAGGCCAACACATTATTTGTCTTCTTTATAAGCTACTTTCAGGCAATGTGAGTGCAGCTATTGTTCTTTGATCCTTGGGGAAATCTTACATAATAGCTGCAAAGCCTCTGAGTCATTCAAATTGACTGAGACGGCCGATGGAGAATATATTATACTGACTTGCCCTTTGGGACATTGCAATGGTAAAGACCTTAATATAGCAGTGTGCAGCAGATTGCCTAATGTCACTAAGGGCTCTACAGGCAGCCTGAAAGGACCCAATCATAAAGAAATTCAGCGCCACAGTGATCTTGATGATTATTGGCACTGAGTGGCCACCCATGTAGTTGGAAGCTATCACCCATGCCAGCATTTCACAGAGAGACTGTGACTCTGTTCTTCAGCATTGTGTCTCATACATTTGCAGATGAATCATTCTCTGCCTAAATATTTGATTGGAAGCATAAGATTTTGTTCTGTGCTTCCATGATTGTTGTGCCCTGCCTTCATTAGCTCCTTTGTCTGCGCATGTTTGTCATCCCCATGTATCTCCAATGCATCCTGCCCCTGACGATCTAGCCTTCTCCCTCTGCTTCTCAAAGTCCTCTCTCCACTGGAAGATTTTCTTCCACAGAGAACACTAATGCCATTTTCTTAAAACCAAACAGGCTGAAGTGCAGATGAAGCACACTTCTAAAAACTCATTTGATCTATAAAACAGCAAGATATATACTTAGAACCATAACTTCCAATAGTGACTGATAACATTTACAACAGTCGGAACTGCTGATGTCATGGAAAGGGTCAATTTTCTGCCGGGGGGGGGGGGGGGGGGGGGTGCGGCGGGGCGGTGGGGTTGGGGGGAGCGGACTATGCATAGGTCTGTTGACTTCGGGTGGGATTTTCCAGTTTTGGGAGCAAGTGTAGGGAAAATCCCACCCATTGTGTCTAATAATACATCAGCATGGGTGCAGTTCAGGCCCATTTTCAGCGTATAATATTTGGCCCATTGTCTAAATCAGGTTGCAGATCGGCATCTGTCAGATCTAACTTGAAAAAAAATGCTTCCTGACAACAATCGAAACAGATCCTACATGTTTGGTAAAGTATCAGATGGATTACATTCTGGTACCTAATAATTTATAATTATTACCTTTATAATCATCTGACTTGGTACTGTAGCTCAATTACTCTGTAGATTACTTTAGTGATAATGTTCTCAGTCTCTAGTCTTTTCAGCTCTTGCTCTACATTCTCCTTTAAAGCACAGGACACAAGACATAGTCTGAAATAATCTGGTCATGTTTCTTTAAACCCATTCACTCACCTGTATCCTTGACTCAGTTTGTCAACTTCAACACGAGAAAGCTCATTCTAACTTTAGTGCTACTTAAGTGCTATTAACAGTTTCTTCCTAAGAAGGCTGCTTTTTAACCCTTCACTACAATGATTTTTGCACATTGCTCCTTGTATGTCACTAGAACCGACACATGTCCAATTATAAAATTTTTCTCTCCTTTGTAAATTTGTAATTCTAAACATGAATTCTCCAGTTGATATTGACTGAACTTTTAAGGATACAGCTGTTAAAGAATCATGTTAACTGATGCAGCCATGTCATAAATCACTATTTTGTCTCAGTTTTTAAGGCGGAGGACGTGAGTATTACCCCAATAGTAACGGAAAATGCAAAGGTTACAGAAAGGGAGAAACTTAGAACTGTCATAAGAACATAAGAAATAGGAGCAGGAGTAGGCCATCTAGCCCTTCGAGCCTGCCCCGCCATTCAATAAGATCATGGCTGATCTGAGGTGGATCAGTTCCACTTTCCCGCTTTCTCCTCATAACCCTTAATTCCCCTGTCTATCAGAAACCTATCTACCCTTGACTTAAATACATTCAGCGAGGCAGCCTCCACCACTTCCATTGGCAGAGAATTCCAGAGATTCACCACCCTTTGAGTGAAGAGGTTCCTCCTCAACTCTGTTCTAAACTGCATCCCCCCCTTATTTTGAGGCTGTGCCCTCTAGTTCTGCTATCCTTTCTAAGCAGGAAGAATGTCTCTACCTCTACCCTATCTAGCCCCTTCATTATCTTGTAAGTCTCGATAAGATCCCCCCCCCCTCAGCCTTCTAAACTCCAATGAGTACAGGCCCAGTCTATTCAATCTCTCCTCATAAGCTAACCCCCTCATCTCCGGTATCAGCCTGGTGAACCTTCTCTGCACTCCCTCCAAGGCCAATATATCCTTACGCAAATAAGGGGACCAAAACCGCACACAGTACTCCAGCTGCGGCCTCACCAGTGCCCTGTACAGTTGCAGCAAGACCTCCCTGCTTTTATATTCTATCCCCCTCGCGATAAAGGCCAACATTCCATTCGCCTTCTTGATCACCTGCTGCACCTGCAGACTGGGTTTTTGCGATTCGTGCACAAGGACCCCCAGGTCCCTCTGCACAGTAGCATGCTGCAGCTTTTTGCCCTTTAAATAATAATCCCTCCTATTATTATTTCTACCAAAGTGGATAACCTCACATTTGCTAACGTTATACTCCATCTGCCAGGTCCTCGCCCACTCACTCAGCCTATCCAGATCTCTCTGCAGACTTTCTGCACCTTCCACGCAATTTGCTTTTCCACTCATCTTCATGTCATCAGCAAATTTTGTTACCCTACACTCAGCCCCCTCCTCCAGATCGTCTATGTAAATAGTAAACAGTTGAGGCCCCAGCACCGATCCCTGCGGCACTCCACTAGTCACCAACTGCCAACCAGAATAGCACCCATTGATTCCAACTCTCTGCTTCCTGTTAGATAACCAATCCTCAATCCATGCTAACACTTTACCCCCCACTCCGTGCACCCTAACCTTTTGCAGCAACCTTTTGTGAGGCACCTTATCGAACGCCTTCTGGAAATCTAAAAACAGCACATCCACCGGTTCCCCTCTGTCTACCATACTAGTCACATCCTCATAGAAATCCAATAAATTCGTTAAACACGACTTCCCCTTCATCGTCAGTAGGGAAAATGTTCTGAGTAAACAATAGAGATTGAAAGCGGGCAAGTTCTCAGGGCCTGATGGCCTACAACTCAGAGTCTTAAAGGAAATGACATTGGAGATACTGGTTCCATTGTTTACAATATTCCAAAATTCCATGGATGCAGGAAAAATACTAAATAATGCCCTTATTCAAAAAGAGAGGGAGCGAAATATAGGAAACTGTAGCCATTTAGTTTAACATCTGTTTTTGGAAATTGCTATAATCCATTAGCAAGAAGTATTAGTAAGACATTTAGAAAGGCAAAATGCAATCCATCAGAGTCAGCATGATTTAATGAAGGTAAGTCATGTTTGACTAATTTGCTTGAGTTCTTTGAAGATGTAACAAGCGAAGTGGATAATGGGGATCCTATTGATGTCATGTATCTGGACTTCCAGAGGGCATTTGATAAGGTGCTACACAAAAGGTTAATACACAAGGTTAGTTCACATGGGATTAAGTCAATTTATTAGCTTGCATAGAGGACTGCAGAAAGCAGCGAGTTGGGATGGGATAAATGGTTCTTTCTCAGGTTGGCAAGATGTAACTAGTGGATCAGCCACAGAGTTTGGTCCTTGGGCCCAATTATTTACAATCTATATGAATGACTTGGATGGAGATAGTACATATCATAGCCAAATTTGAAGATGACACTAAAATAAGTGGGATAATGAGTTGCGATAATGAAATAAAAAAGTTAAAAATGGATATGGATAGATTAAGTGAATGTGGCAACATTTGACAGATGGAGTTTAACATGGATAAGCATGAGATTATCCATTTTGGTAGGAAAAATATAAAGGCAAATTATGATCTAAATGGAGAGAAACTTAATAGTGCTTTATTGCAGGAGGATCTGGGTGTTCTTGTGCATGAATCACAGAAATGTAGTATACAGATCCAGCAAGTAATAAGGAAGGTAAATAGAATCTTGGCATTTGTTGTTAAAGGAAGAGAATATGGGCTGAAGTTAGAGATAGGAAAGGGTATCGGTCACGTTGTTAGGACTTTTCTATAGGCCCCCAAATAGTAATAGAGATGTGGAGAAGGAAATGGCAAAAGCAGATTATGGATAGGTGTGGAGGTTGCAGGACAGTTATCATGGGTGACTGTAACTTTCCAAATATTGATTGGAACCTTTATAGGTCGAATAGTTTGGATGGGGCACTTTTTGTACAGTGTGTGCAGGAGAGTTTCCTGACACAATATGTGGATAAGCCGACAAGCGGTGGGGCCACATTGGACTTGGCACTGTGTAATGAACCGGGCCAAGTGTTAGAATTGTTTGTGGGAGAGCACTTTGGAGATAGTGACCACGATTCAGTGTCCTTCATTATTGCAATGGAGAGGGATAGGGTCACATGACAGGGCAAGGGTAATTATGATGCAATTAGGGAGCATAAGATGGGAATAGAAACTGTCAGGAATGGGCACAAATGAAAAGTGGATCTTTTTCAAGGAACAAATACTGCGAGTCCTTGATAGGTATGTCCCTGGCAGGCAGGGAGGAAATGGCCGAGTGAGGGAACCATGTTCACAAAGGAGGTTAAATGTTTTGTTAAGAGGAAAAAGGAAGCATATGTAAGGATGAAAAAACAAGGTTCAGTTGGATTGCTTGAGGGTTACAAGGTAGCTAGGAATGAGTTAAAGAAAGGGCTTAGGAGAGCTTGAAAGAGGCATGAGAAGTCCTTGGCGGGTCGGATAAAAGAAAACCCCAAGGCTTTTTACTCTTATGTGAGAAATAAAAGAATGACCAGGGTGAGGTTAGGGCCAGTCAAGGATAGTAGTGGGAACTTGTGCATGGAGTCAGAAGAGATAGGTGAGGCGTTGAATGAATACTTTTCTTCATTGTTCACTAAGGAGAGAGGCCATGTTTTTGAGGATGAGAGTGTGATACAGGCTGATAGGATGGAGGGGGTAGAGGTTCTGAGGGAAGATGTATTAGCAATTTGAAAAAGCTAAGGTTGGATAAGTCCCCGGGCCAGATGGATACTATGGGAGGCAAAGGATGAGATTGCGGAGCCTTTAGCTTTGATCTTTGGGTCATCACTGCCCACAGGGATTGTGCCAGAGGACTGGAGAGTGGCAAATGTTGTTTCTCCCTTCAAGAAAGGAAATAGGAATGACCCTGGTAATTATAGGCAGTTGGTCTTAATTCGGTTGTCGGTAAGTTAATGGAAAGGGTCCTGAGAGATAGGATTTGTGATCATTTGGAAAGATGCAGTTTAATCTGGGATAGTCAGCATGGTTTCGTGAAGAGTACGTCCTGCCTCACAAATTTGATTGAATTCTTTGAGGAGGTAACTAAGTGTGTAGACGAAGGTAGAGCAGTTGTTGTCGTGTACATGGATTTTAATAAGGCGTTTGATAAGGTTCCCCATGGGAGGCTCATGAAGAAGATAAGGAGGTGTGGGATAGAAGGAAACTTGGCCGACTGGATAAGTAACTGGCTGTCTCATAGAAGACAGAGCGTGGTGTTGGAGGGAAAATTTTCAGACTGGAGGCCAGTTACCAGTGGTGTACCACAGGGATCAGTGCTGGGTCCTCTGCTATTTGTGATTTTTATCAATGACTTGGAAGAGGGGGCTGAAGAGTGGGTTAGTAAATTTGCTGATGACACCAAGATTGGTGGAGTAGTGGATGAGGTGGAGGGCTGTTGTAGGCTGCAAAGAGACATTGATAAGATGCAGAATTGGGCCGAAAATTGGCAGATGGAGTTTAACCCTGATAAGTACGAAGTGATTCATTTTGGTAGGACAAACTTGAATACGGATTACAGGGTCAATGGCAGAGTTCTGAGGAATGTAGAGGGACAGAGAGATCTTAGGGTTCATATCCACAGATCTCTGAAGGCTGTCACTCAAGTGGATAGAGCCGTGAAGAATGCTTATAATGTTTTAGCGTTTATTAAAAGGGGGCTTGAGTTTAAGAGCCGTGGGGTTATGCTGCAACCATACTGGATGTTGCTGAGACCACATTTGGAATATTGTGTTCAGTTCTGGTCACCTCACTATAAGAAGGATGTGGAAGCATTGGAG
Organism: Carcharhinus amblyrhynchos; assembly: GCF_965287045.1. Classification (NCBI taxonomy): domain Eukaryota; kingdom Metazoa; phylum Chordata; class Chondrichthyes; order Carcharhiniformes; family Carcharhinidae; genus Carcharhinus; species Carcharhinus amblyrhynchos. The sequence goes on along the minus strand of NC_137335.1, from coordinate 29,597,274 downwards.
AGAGTGCAGAGGAGATTTACCAGGATGCTGCCTGGTTTGCAGGGTAGGTCTTATGAGGAAAGGTTGAGGGAGCTGGATCTTTTCTCTTTAGAGTGGAGGAGGATGAGAGGTGACTTAATAGAGGTTTACAAGATGATGAGGGGGATGGATACAGTGGACGTGCAGACACTATTTCCTTGGGTAGATGCAGTTGTTTCTAGGGGGATAACTATAAAGTTCATGGTGGGAGATATAGGAGGGATGTCCAAGGTAGATTCTTCACTCAGAGTGGTTGGGGTGTGGAATAGATTGCCTGCTGTGATAATGGAGTCGGACACTTTAGGAGCTTTCAAGCGGTTATTGGATAGGCACATGGAGCACACCAGAATGATAGGGAGTGGGATAGCTTGATCTTGGGTTTGGACATAGCTCGGCACAACATTGAGGGCCAAAGGGCCTATACTGTTCTATGTTCTATATGTTTTATGTTCTTTCTGAGCAGTTGCATATTACTTACCAATATGTTTACATTGTGTATTATTTGTAAATGTACTTGTGTTTGTAAGTATTTCATTTTACCTGTGTGTTGTTCATATAAGTATTTGTCATGGTATTGCTTTTGTGTGTTTGTAACCTTAACCTTAACCTTAAAATTAGAGCTAAACCACAATGTCAGGAAGCAGTCAACAGAGGAAGAAAAGTGGAAATTTGTTGAAGATTTGTCAGTTGAAAAGAGTAGTAGATTTTACTTAGGTAAGAATCTTAAGGAATATGGAATCAAGTGAGTAGAAAGAGTTAAGATATATGATATAACTGCATCTGGAATAGACTCAAATGTCTGAATTCCTAATTCTAAGTGCTGGCTTTTCCTGATCTCGGTGGCACATCATCACGTAATGCTGACCCTGTGAGAGCTGACCATTTAGTTAGTTGCTTCCGCAATATCCATTCAATTATGGATGGTGAGTAAGAGTGTACAGCAAGAGATAGAAGCGGCCTGCCAGCCTTTAAAGTGCAAGGAACCAAAGACAATCAGCCCTGAGGGAACAGCCTATCATTGCTGTGATTTGACAATCAGTCATACTATGGCATCCCCATCTCAAGGTTCATCAACACCTTCCTGGAGGTCAATGACAGAGCTGATCAGATTCAGGAGAAACATTACTTGCCAGATTTTGTTTCTTTTTTTGTTCATGGAGTATGTGCACCGTTGTCTAGACCAGCATTTATTTCCCTATTCCAATTTCCTTGGGTAGGTGGTGGTGAGCTGCCTTCATAAACTACTACAGTCCATTTAGTGTAGGTATGCCCATGGTGCTGTTAAGGAGCAGTTCCAGGATTTTGACCCAGTGAAGGAACGGTGATATACTCCCATGTCGGGATGGTATACGGCTTGGAGGGGAACATTTTCAGCTTAGAACTAGATAAGGGAGTCATGCCATTTCCTGACATTGCAATCGCATTCCCTGAGTGAATGTGATTGCAATGAGTTGGACAGGGCTGCAGTCAGAGTTTCTGTCTCTCAAAGCAGAGTAGAGACGTAATTGGTGGCAGAAATAGAGTTGGGTGCATAGGTAGGTCCATCCAATTCTTAGGGCTGATAAAGGTCTGCCTCCAGCATGATCTTAATACCACGAGAGTTTGAGAGATGCTTCGTGAGGTGATGAGCAGTTGGCTGAGCTTTGACCTGTGAGAGTATATTGTCATTGTCATTGCTGATGTTATCATTGACTAATAGACTGTTGCACTGGAAAATCAGCACAGTCTGCAAAATATCCTCAATGAGTCCCCAATCCATTGTGTAATCCATTGCTGTCCTCATCTGTTGCCCACGAAGACTCAATTCTGGGGAATATGCTGGACTAAACTCTCTCCATACTGTCCTGCAATTGATTGCATTCTGCTAAGTGAGCAGGCAGCAGGTCACAGCACAGCTCCACAAGTGGACACAGCAGCCCAGCTCAACAGCACTCCCCACTCTCAGGCTTCAACTCTACAGTCCCCTAGAATCTTGAAGGCTGAGTGAAATAGTAATGATAATGCACTCTGAAATACATTGGGGTTGAGGATGGAACATGAAACTGAAGGATTTGGTTTAAGGTTTGGCCTGTCCACTTGTGACTCCTTTTACTATAATCAGACATTATTAAGTAAGCATTAGTGAGGGTGGCACAGCACACAACGGTTAGCACTGCTCCTCATAGTGCCAGGGACCTGGGTTTGATTCCCAGCGTGGGTCACTATCAGTGTGGAGACTGCACGTTCCCACCATTTCTGCGTGGGTTTCCTCTGGGTGCTCCAGTTTCCTCCCACAGTCAGAAAAAAGTGCTGGTGCATTGGCTATACCAAATTCTCCCTCAATGTACCCGAACAGGCACCAGAGTGTGACAAGGGGATTTTCACAGTAACTTCGTTACAGTGTAATGTAAGCCTACTTGTGACACTTTAATAAATAAGTAAACTTTAAAGCTCCTCAGAGGATACAGCAGGATATAGATCAGTTGGAGACTTAGGCAGAAGGCAGATTGAGTTTAATCTGGACAAATGTGAGGTAATGCATTTTGGAAGATCTAATACAGAGAGGAAATATACAGTGAATGGCAGAACCCTTAAGAGTATTGATGGGCAGAGGAATCTGGGTGTACAGTACACAGGTCACTGAAAGTGGCAATGCAGGTGGAGAAGGTAGTCAAGAAGGCACATGGCATGCTTGCCTTCATCAGCCGGGGCATTGAGTTTAAAAATTAGCAAGTCATGTTTGAGGTTTATAGAACCTGTTCCTGTGCTGGAATTTTCTTTGTTCTTTGTTCTTCCTGTAACATGACCAGAGGAGACCAAACATTGGGCAATCATCTGGCCATTCCCAGTCTTACCATAAGACCATGAGAAATAGGAATAGGCGTAGGCCATTCAGCCCTTCAATCCCACTCTGTCATTTGTTAAGATCATGGCTGGTCTCACGGAGTCAACCTTTCTGCCTCAGTAATCCTTAACTCTCCTACTGATCTAGGACCTATCAATCTCAGCTTGAAATATTCAAGGACTCAAACTCCACAGCTTCCTGGAGTAAAGAATTACAAAGATTCACCACTCTTTGAGAGAAGAAATTCTTTCACAAATCTGTCATAAATGAGTACCAATTTATTCTGTGACTATGCCCTCTGGTCCTATACTCTAGAATGAATGGAAATATCCGACCAACATTTACCCTGTCTAATCTCCGAAGAATCTTATACATTTCAATCATATCGTCTCTCATTCTTTTGAACTCAATGAGCACAGACCCAACGTGTTTAATCTTCCCTCATTTGGCAGCCCCTCCATACCTGATCCCTGTGGCACTCCAGCAGTTACTGCCCTCCAATCTGAGAAAAAAAACCCTTTTTTGCTACTCCCTGCTTCCTGTTAGTTAGCCAAGGCATAAAAGCCCCTGGAGCTGCACAGTGCTTCAGGCAACAGGAAGAAGAAGCATTTATGAGTTAGTAGCAAAATACCCAGACTAGCTCATCAGACACCAATGCACTTCAGTGCTTCCATGCTCAGTTTTAGATTTGGGATACTGGGTGAAGACAGCATTAGTGTGCTGGAGGAGGTGCCTGAGTCAGAGGTATCTGTGGACATTCCTCCTTGGAGGGGGAGGACAGTTAAAGAGATGACCTGAGTGAAGGACATCAGGAGTCACAGTTTGGGTAGGGATCAGTATTTGGGCCTGTAGTAAGAGATGTGTGGTCACCTACAAACTTCCCTGAGGCTCTACAAATGTTTCAGAACAGCACAGCTATGGTCTCAAGGCATTGTCACACATATTGTCCAACAGTGTTACTTGTACACTCTACAGACAAAGCATAATGTTCATAGGGAAAGAAACAAGACAGCGCAGAATGTAGTGTTATAGTCATAGCTAGGGTGTAGAGAAAGTCCAACTTAATGTGAGGTAGGTCCATTCAAAAGTTTGACAGCAGCAGGGAAGCTGTTGACTGGTACGTGACCTCAGACTTTTTGCTTTTTTCCCAATAGAAGAAGGTGGAAGAGAGAATGTCTGAGGTGCGTGGGGTCCTGTACTGGGTGGACCATTCAACTCAGAGCCAAGAACAGACAATGCTGAACCCATGTACTGATAGCTGTGGAGTTTGAGAGACCAGTGGAACATGAAAAGAACACTGCTACAGATAGCCCAAAGGTAACTGGAGAGGATGCGCAACAAGGGCTGAGGATGCTCCTGAAGGAATATCTCCATCCTCCATCTTTCTGTCAGATGAATGATGTGTGGTCCAGGACTCATTCATAATGGCTGACTCTGCAGAGTTACTGCATGGAGTGGGGAGTGTTCCCATGGGTGCCTTATGAGGAAGTAAACTGCTATGGTCCTCATAGCCAGATAAGCAATGATGGCTGCCTCCACCTCTGTCAAGGCAACAAGGGGAACACTCTATAGCACTGTATGCATTCTTCAGACACTGTGTTGCTTCAAAACTGAATGGGTCACTTGGAGTGTATGTATGTATGTAGATGTACATATATGTGTAAATAAAAAAAGATCTCACTCAATGCTATAGTGAAGTAATGAGTTTATGCAACATTTACATACTATTACATTTTTTATATTCATGGTTGTTTGTTGTGTACACAGAAGCCATCAGGTTTTCACCGCGACCACTGGAGACCTCAGCCATTAAGTTGACCTTCTGTATGTACTGTCTGTATTGGGCCAATGTGGACTTCCAGTGAAAGCCCTGAACTTGTCTATGCCAGACATGTATTCTATCACCACTACTTCAGGATCCCTGAGCTGAATTGCTGCTAGATCTTTAATATTAAATTGAATATATATGTGAACCGGTAAATGTGGAGTGGCATAGTAGCACAGTGGTTAACACTGCTGTCTCACAGCGCCAGGGGCCTATATTCAATTCTAGCCTTGGGTGACTCTGTGTGGAGTTTGCATGTTCTCCCCATGTCTGTGTGGGTTTCCTTCAGGTGCTCCAGTTTCCATAGAACCATAGAACACTACAGCACAGAAACAGGCCTTTTGGCCTTTCTTGGCTGTGCCAAACCATTTTTCTGCCTAGTCCCACTGACCTGCACCTGGACCATATCCGTCCACACCCCTCTCATCCATGTACCTGTCCTTAAATGTTAAAAGTGAGCCCGCATTTACCACTTCATCTGGCAGCTTATTCCACATTCCCACCACTTTCTGTGTAAAGAACCACCGCCCCCCCGCAATATTTCCTTTAAAGTTTTCCCCTTCACCCTCAACCCCGTGTCCTCAAGTTTTTTTCTCCCCTAGTCTCAGTGGAAAAAGCCTGCTGCATTCACTCTATCTATGCCAATCATAATTTTATACATCTCTATCAAATCACCCCTCATTCTTCTACGCTCCAGGGAATAAAGTCCTAAACCTATTCAACCTTGCTCTGTAACTCAGTTTCTCAAGTCCTGTCAACATCCTTGTAAACCTTCTCTGCATTCTTTCTACTTTATTGATATCCTACCTGTAATTAGGTGACCAAATCTGTACACAATACTCTGAATTCAGCCTCATCAATGTCTTATAGAATCTCACCATAACGTTCCAACTCTTATACTCAATACTTTGATTTATAAAGGCCAATGTTCCTAAAGCACTCTTTACGACCCTATCTACCTGTGACGCCACTTTTAGGGAATTATGTATCTATTCCCAGATCTCTCTGTTCTACGACACTCTTGAGTGTCCTACCGTTTACCTTGTATGTTCTACCTTGGTTTGTCCTTCCAAAGTGCAATACCTCACACTTGTCTGCTTTAAACTCCATCTGCTATTTTTCAGCCCATTTTTCTAGCTGGTCCAAATCCCTCTGCAAGCTTTGAAAACCTTTCTCTCTGCCCACTACACTTCCAATCTTTGTATCATCAGCAAATTTGCTGATCCAATTTACCACATTATCATCCAGATCATTGATATAGATGACAATCAACAATGGACCCAGCACTGATCCCTGTGGCACACCACTAATCACAGGCCTCCACTCAGAGGCAATCTGCCACTACCACTCTCTGGCTTCTTCCATTGAGCCAGTGTCTAATCCAATTTACTACCTCTCCATGTATACCTAGCGACTAAACCTTCCTAATTAACTTCCCATGCAGGACCTTGTCAAATGCCTTACTGAAGTCCATGTAGACAACATCCACTTTCCTGGTAACCTCCTCGAAAAACTCTAATAGATTGGTTAAACCTACCACACACAAAGCCATGTTGACTCTCCCTAACAAGTCCTTGTCCATCCAAGTATTTGTAGATCCTATCCCTTAGTACTCCTTCCAATAATTTACATACTACTGACGTCAAACTTACTGGCCTACAATTTCCCAGATTTTTGAGCCTTTTTTAAACAATGGAACAACATAAGCTATTCTCCAATCAGCTGGCATCTCACCCGTGGTTTTAAATATATCTGCCAAGGCCCCTGCAATTTCAACACTAGTCCCCTTCAAGGTCTTAGGAAATACCCTGTCTGGTCCTGGGGATTTAATCGACCCTGATTTACCTCTAGACAGCAAGCCCCTTTAATCTGTATAGGTTCCATGACCTCCCTACTTATTTGCCTTATTTCCGTAGACTCCATGCCAGTTTCCTTAGTAAATACGGATGCAAAAAACCCATTTAATATCTCCCCCATTTCTTTTGATTCCATACAAAGCCAACCACTCTGATCTTCAAGAGGTGAAATTTTATCCCTTACTATCCTTTTGCTCTTAGGATCATCCTTCACCTTGACTGCTAAAGTAACCTCATATCTTCTTTTAGCCCTCCTGATTTCCTTCTTAAGTAGTTTCTTGCACTCTTCATACTCCTCAAGCATTTTATTTGTTCCCTGTTGCCTATACATGCCTATACTATTTCCTCCCACAGTCCAAAGAAATGCAAGTTAGGTTGATTGGCCATGCTCAATTGCTCCTTCGCATCAGGGAGATTAACAGGGTAAATATGTGGGATTAAGGTGATAGGGCGTGGGCTGGATAATCTTTAAATTTCTCCAGAAACTTCAGTGGATTATGGTCAGTGTAAACAATTGTCCCTGATTAATTACTGGCAACATGCATGTTAAAATGTTGCAATATTAATATCAAACTCAATGTCTCCTCCTTGATGGTCAAATATTTCTTCTGAAAAATATTTAAATTAGCCTTTTGTTTTAGAACATAGAACACTACAGCACTAATAGGCCCTTCAGCCCACAAGTTGCGCTGATCATATCCATACCTACCAAGCCATAGAACTATTTGTAACTCCCAATCCTATTAGATCCCATATACTCATCCAGAAGTCTAGACCCCAGCGAGTTCGCCTCTACCACCACCAACAGCAGCCGATTCCACTCACTCACCACCCTCTGAGTGAAAAACTTACCACTAACATTTCCTCTGTACCTGCTCCCCAGCACCTTAAACCTGTGTCCTCTCGTAGCGACCATTTCAGCCCTGAGAAATAGCCTCTGAAAATCCACCCTATCTATTCCTCTCAACATTTTATAAACCTCTATCAGGTCGCCTCTCAATCTTCGTCTCTCCAGGGAGAAGAGACCTAGCTCCCTCAACCTATCTTCATAAGGCATGCCTCCCAATCCAGGCAACATCCTTGTAGATCTCCTCTGCACCCTCTCAATAGCTTCCACATCCTTCTTGTGGTGAGGCGACCAGACCTGCACATGATACTTCAAGTGGGGTCTGACAAGGGTCCTATAAAGTTGCAGCATTACCTCCCGACTCCTAAACTCAATCCCTCGATTAATGAAGGCCAGTACACCATATGCCTTCTTGACCACATTCTCCACCTGCGTGGCCAATTTAAGAGTCCTATGGACCCGGACCCCAAGGTCCTTCTGCCCCTCAACACTGCTAAAAGTCCTACCCTAGATATTGTACTCCTTCATCCCATTGGACCTGCCAAAATGGACAACTACACAGTTATCCATGTTGAAGTCCATCTGCCTCTTCTCCGTCCAGTCTTGCATCTTATCTATGTCTCGCTGCAACTTCTGACATCCCTCCAGACTATCCACAACACCACCAACTTTCGTGTGGTCGGCAAACTTACTAACTGATCCCTCCACTTCCTCATCCAGGTCATTTATGAAAATGACAAACAGCAAGGGTCCTAGAACAGATCCCTGGGGCACTCCACTGGTGACTGACCTCCATGCAGAAAAAGACCCATCCACAACCACTCTCTGCCTTCTGCAGGCAAGCCAGTTCTGGATCCACAAGGCAACAGCCCCTCGGATCCCATGCCCTCTCACCTTTTCAAGAAGTCTTGCATGGGGGACCTTATCAAACGCCTTGCTGAAGTCCATGTAAACCACATCCACCGCTCTTCCTTTGTCAATGTGTTCAGTCACATTTTCAGGCTTGTAAGGCACGACCTGCCCTTGACAAAGCCGTGCTGACTATTTCTGATCATACTAAACTTCTCTAAATGTTCATAAATCTTGTCCCTCAGTATCCTCTCCGTCAACTCACTAACCACTGAGGTTAGACTCACCGGTCGGTAATTTCCCGGGCTATCCCTGTTCCCTTTCTTGAAAATAGGAAACACATCCGCAATCCTCCAAACTTCCGGAACCTCTCCCGTCTCCATCGCCAGGGGCTCTGCAACGTCTTCCCTCACCTCCCACAGTAACCTGGGGTACATCCCATCCGGTCCTGGTGACTTATCTATCTCGATAGAATTTAAAAGTTCCAACACATCCCCTTTCTTAACGCTCACATACTCAATCCTTTCAGTCCACTGCAAACCTGTAGTACAACCTCCCAGATCACTTTCCACCGTGAATACCGAGGCAAAGTATTCATTAAGCACCTCTGCCATTTCTTCCAGTTCCACACAGACTTTTCCCCCTTCACCTTTTATAGGTCCTACCCCTTCTCTTCTCATCCTTCTACTCTTCACATATTTGTAGAACGCCTTGGGATTCTCCTTAATCTTACCCGCCAAGGCCTTCTCATGACCCCTTCTGGCTCTCCTAATTTCCCTTTTAAGCTCCTTCCTACAACCTGTATATTCCCCTAGATCCTTAACATCTCCTAGCACTCTGAACCTTTTGTACGCCTTTCTTTTCTTCCTTTGTTTTCTTGTAACAGTACAGCACAACATCCACATCAATGCACTAATGGCCATCTTGAATTTCTTTGCACAATTCAGCGTCACCAAAATTAGTGCAATGGTCAGCACATTTTATAGATTGTCAAATGTCTCCTGACATTCAGACATCTTCTGAAAGTTTGTGTTTTTTTCAGCATTCAGTCAGTGGAGCAACTACACTGTGAAAATTTGGCATGAATTTCCTGTAAAAAAATAAATCACTCATGCCAAGAAATCTCAATACTTCTCATTGATGGTATTATGAACTCTGTGATAACCTTTGTCTACACATTCTGTGGGGCCATCTGTCTATATCTAATATTATGGTTTAAGAGTGTCTTTTGCATTCACTTTTAGTCATGTCTTACCACCAAGCCCACCTCCTGGAGTCGAACAAACAATTCTTTAAAATGTTCCAAAATCTCCATACACATCTGACTGAAAACCACCAAATCATCTATGTATACTGCACAATTATTTAGTCCAGAAAGGACCTTGGGAACGTTGCTTGTGCACTCTTCATTCCAAACGGCATGACTTTAAATTGATACAGACCATTTAGTGTCATGAAAGGCAAAGTTTCCTTTACTTTCGCTGATGAAGATATTTGCCAGTATCCTTTAAGTAAATACAGTTTGGTGATAAAGTTTGCTTGTCCCACCTTTTCAATATAGTCTTCCAGTTGAGGAATAGGATATGAATTTGACTTTGTAATCGCATTGATTTTTCTATAATCCGCACATAATCATTGTGTACCATCTGATATTGGTACCATTGTTGTAGGTAAAATAATACCTCTGAGATTGCTAGTGAGTCAAAACACAGTGGTTTTCATTTCAAAGCTCTGGTTTTTATTCCAGAACTTTGGGAGAACTGGTTCTTCAGAATGGACTATCAGACTTCTCATGGAACACAAATACAAGTGGGTATTTATACATCATAAGTCTTAGTAACAAGTATGACATAAACTTCCAATTCCGGGCAAAATCTTTGATCTTCCTTCTTCAATTACCACGCCTACAACTGCTGCGGCATCTCTGTCCTTGAAGTTACTTGTATGATTAACATAAACAGGCAAGGCTTGCAATGTCTGCCAAATAACATTCACACCTGACCATCTGTCTGTATATTCACATCTGACTATCTATATTCACATCTGGCCATCTATATTCACATTTGACCATCTATATTCACATCTGGCCATCTATATTCACATCTGACCATTTGTTTTTGAGAGTTAAAGAACGAAAGACATGAACAAGTAATTTATATTAATGCCAGGAGCAATATAAGCCTGGGAAGATCAGCCATGATGAAATGTTATGTTTGAGGTATATTCTAGGTACAAAATTCATTAACCCTTTCCCTACTTCACCATCATTATGGGTGAACTCCAACCACTGCAATGTACTTCTGTGTTATTTTTAAGCATACTTTCATTCTCCTTCTGAACCTCCACCAACTTTAATGGACATTGCTTAATTGGAACAACATTTTCTATATCTATATCATACACAATTACTTTGGGTAATTAGTTCTATGTGTTGCAATAACCTTTTAGGTCATTTCAATTTTCCTCCATAAAGTAACTCTGTAATTTATTCCAATTTCTGATTACTTCCTCATTGTCCATGTAATTTGGAGAAAGTAAAATTTAGAATCATATGGATTTGTTTCTTCACTCTGAGGTGTAGCAATTAACACATCCTGCTTCTGCTTTCGTTCCCTATCAAAATACCATTTGATCATATTCACATGATACACTGAGTTTTCCTTCTATCTGGTATTCATGTCAAATAATTCACCTTCCTTAATTTTCTCTCAATCTGATAAGGCCCACAAACCATGCTTTTAATGTTTCATAAAGCAGTGATAATAATATTAATACTTTCTCCCCACTAATGAAACTACAAATTTTTGATTTCTTATCTACTTTTTTCACCACGTGCTGTGCCACTTTTAAATGCTGCCTAGCCAATTCACCAGCTGTAGTTAATCTCTCCCAAAAGCTTGACGCACAATCCAACAATGTAGTCTTGGAACGCTGACTCACCAATTTTCTCTTGACTAATTTAAGTCGTCCTCTTATTCCATGACCAAAAATCAATTTGAATGAACTGAATTAGTTGTTCCATTTGGTACATTCCAAATTGTAGTAAGTACAAATGGAATTAATTTATCCCAATCCTCTGGATAATCCTGATTATAGACCCTCAAAATGGTCTTTAACATTTGATGCCAATGTTCCAATGCTCCTTGTGATTCTGGATTATAAGCAGTTGATTCAAATTGCTTTACTCCTAAGCTATCTATAACTTCCTTGAATAACTGTGATATAAAATTTGATCCTTAATCTGATTGGATTTCTGTGGGCAGTCCATATCTGGTAAAAGAAAATCTATATAACTCTTCTATAATCCTCTTAGCTGTAATATTACATAATGGAATGCAAAATACGGAAATCTAGTAGATACATCATTATGGTCAACAAATACTGATACCTTTTTTTGTTTTAGGCAGGCGGTCACACACAACCAATTAGGATCCTAGTAAGAGGTTCCTGAAATGCCAGAATGGGTATAAGGATGCTGGTTTTATTAATGGTTGAGGTTTTCCTATTACCTGATGTGACATGTATGGCAAAATTCAACCACATCCTTTTGCAATCCAGGCCAATAAAAACATTTTTGCATTTTTGCTCCTAAATAACCTCCCACTGGAACATCATGTGCTATCTGCAACCTACTTGTTTTTAAGCAGGCTTTCAATCTCCTTATGAACCTCCGCCAACTTTCGTGATTGAGTTTATATGGATTTGGCTTTCTATAACCTATCTATAATACAACTTGATGAACTTTTGCCCATTTTTCATCTGCCTAAATACGTAAAGGTCTCCACTTCCTCATTAAGGCATTATTTCTAAAGTAGTAACATTGATTCTCATTCTCTACATGCTTTCTGATACAACTGCTTTACCTTTGTCTTTATGTTATAACTCTGCCAACTTTTCTGAACTAAAATTATTCGCTTCATCCTCCACCTGTTCTTGCTCTTTATCAGCCGCCTGATCAAAGATTGTTTCTGATAACTGAGATTACCTTATCTTTACTCCTTGATTTCTCCTCCTCCTGTCTCAACTTGTGGCTCTGTGATCTTGTTATCACACAGTCAGGAATCACAGCAGGCATCACTTCCACCTGTAATCCAGCTATATCATTATCCAGTATAAACTGTATCCCTGAGAAAAGTAATTTCTCTTTCACTCCTCCAACCACTTTGGACAGCCTAACATTACCTTGCCTTTTTCCTCGGATGGAGAAAGCTAGCACGAGGGGGCATGGCTTTAAATTAAGGGGGGGTAGTTATAGGACGGATGTCAGGGGTAGGTTCTTTACCCAGAGGGTGGTGAGGGATTGGAATGCCCTGCCTGCTGCAGTTGTAAATGCGACTAGTTTGGGGGCGTTTAAGAGATCCGTGGATAGGTTTATGGACGAAAAGGGATTGGTTTTTTAACTGGTCGGCGCAACATCGTGGGCCGAAGGGCCTGTTCTGCATTGTAATGTTCTATGTTCTATGAACAGAACACCACTCCTTTCACCACTAAATGACTAAATCATATCCACAAAATCTTTGAAAGTATCAGAAACCTGCTTATCAACCAACCTCTGAATAGGCTGTATATTCTTTTGCACCTCTTCAGCTTTAACCATTGTTTCTTTTGCCAATTAACAAATCTTGCTGACTTACCCCACTTTAACATGTCTGTCTTCCCAGTGCTTCTCTTAAACTGCCAACACTGCAACTTGGTGTGTCCACCCTTAGTGCAATTAAAACATTTCCTTTTTAATCTGAGACAAATTATTCTTACTATCTCCAACGAGACCCAATTTGCCTTCACCACCCGCAGATTTCCCTTTTCCCCAGTTTCTATCCCTCAATGATTGAAATTTATGTTGAAAACCAAACCTTGATTGATGAATGAATACAAAATCTCCTGCTGGATTTGCAGCTTTGCTCTCCCACATGAGTTCTCATTTCTTCGGGAAGTGATTTTTTAAATTCTTCTACAATAACTGTTTCACTAGCAACGTCACATGTTTGGTCTATTTTCAATGCTTTATCCACCTATCAAAGTTAATTTATTTGATTCTTTCAAATTCTATATATGTCTGATCTGGTGCCTTCCTGAGATTTCTAAAAGTCTGTCTGTAGGCTTCTGGCACTTGTTCATATGCGCTTAAAATAGTTTTCCCTGTAGACCTCAGTTTGAGTATCCCTGGAGTACACAAACAGGTAAATTATGCTGAGCCCTTAAAGCTCTGGTTAGATCATAAATAGAGAATTGTGCCCAGTTCTGATCACCATACTTTAGGATGGATGTGCACGTCCATGAGAGAGCGCAGAGCAATTCACCAGAATGGTTCCAAAATTGAGGAATTTTAGCTGCAAGGTTTGGTTTTTAAAAGCTGGGATTATTCTCCTTGAAGCAAAGGATATTGCATGGAGAATTAACAAAGGTAGTCAAGATTATGACAGGCTTAGATAAGGTAGAAAAAGGAAAACTGTTTCCAAATAGGGTGTGAGTGTCTAGAACAAGCTGCCAGAGGTAGTCGTAGAGACAGGTACAATTTTATCTTTGAAAAAGCATTTAGATAGTTACATGGGTACGATGGGTATAGGGGGATATGGGCCAAATGCAGGCAATTGGGAGTGGCTTATAGGTTTTGAAAAAAAAAAATAAGGGCGGCATGGACAAGTTGGGCCAAAGGGCCTGTTTCCATGCTGTAAATTTCTATGACTCCTCGGTTACTGATGTCATTGAACTGCTGCTCTGGGACAGCGCCTGGACAAAACAGATACAAAGGTCTGTCTTGGCCACAACTCTACGCCAATAACCCCTGCCTGGTCCCAGAGGTTTATCTAAATGCAATAACTGCTGTGACATACAGGCTCAGAGTTTCCCCTGAACTGAAAGACACATTAAACAACAATCTTCTTCTTTGGCAGTCTTTCAAGATTGAGGATAAGATGCCTCCACTCTAGGTAGGTGGGTACTACAGTGGCTGAATGGTCCAATTGTGGACTATTGCCACAGACTCTGCCACAGGTTTGGCATGTGATGCTTGATGAGGTATGTGGATGGGGTGCTCTGGATTCTGCATGCTCTTTTTGCTGTTTATGCTTGGCCTTTCCATGCTCCCCTGGTGACACTCGAGGTGATTGGCACCTGTGCAGATGCTTCTTCTCCAATTTTTGCCTTCTAAGGCAAGAGATTCCCACATGTCGATGGGAATGTTACATTTATTTAGGGAGGCTTTCAGAGTGCCCTTGTAGCATTTCTTCTGCCCTCCTAGTGATTGCATGTCATTATGGAACTCAGTGTAGAGATTCTGGAGTCTTGTGTCGGGCATACGGACAATGTGGCCCACTCGTTGCAGCTAGTCCAGCACTACCAATGCCTCAGTGCTGGAGATATTGGCCTGGGAGAGGATGCTCACATTGTTATACCTATCCTGTCAGTGGATTTGCAGGATTGGTCTGGGGCAACATTGATAGTGAGATATCCAAGATTTTGAGATATTTGCAGTTTAATGCCTGTGTTTCTGAGCATACAGGAAGGTGGAGATCATGGCTACTCTGTAGAACATGGACGTGGTGCTGGATTTGAGATCTCAATCTTTGAATATTCTGTGCCTCAGATGTCTGAAGACTGCACTGGTGCATTGAAATTGATGCTGGATTTCACCGTCGAGATCTCATAGCACCGAGCGGGAGCTCCCGACATGTGGAAAATGATCCACATTGTCCAGTAGCTCACTGTTAGTCTTGATAGTTGTGGCTAGTTTTGTGTGGCAGGAGTGGGCTGGTCGATAATCTTTGTTTTCCAATTGTTTAGTCTGAGGCCCATTCTCTCATGTGCCTTGGTGAATGCATCAACAATAGTTGTAGTTCATTTTCTAAGTGGACACACACACAGCCGTTGTCTGCGTACTGCAGTGCAATGATATTGGGGTGGTATTGGTTCTGGCCTGGAGGCATTGGCAGTTGAACAGTTTAGGCTTGTCCAGTAGGTTTGTTCCACTCCAGTGGGGAGGTTCAAGGTGATGGGATGGAGTGTTGCTGCGAGGAAGATGAAAAAGGCAGCCCTGTTTCACCCCAGTTTGTACTGATATTGGGTCTGTGGTGAGACAGCTTGCCTGTTATCATGGGGCAGATGGAGAATGGTGATGAATTTCTGATGAGGATGTTCCACAATCCCTCGTAGTTGGCAGAATCAAAGGCAAGACAGAAAAAGGCCTTGCACAGAGGTTGATCTTGTTTGGGCCTCTGCAATATTGTAAAGCTGACTACTTAAGAACATAAGAGCAGGAGTAGGCAAAACATGCCAAAGTTCCTTTGTTCCACAGAACTTCCCCAGTGTTCTACCATTCATTGAATACTCGTCACGCCAGACTCCATTATGTTTAGCCTTACGTGCGTATTGTTTAGATTCCAATGCCCATATAAGGAAGACTGACTCAGAAAGTCTATGAACAACTCCTTTCTGTTGAAGACAAGCCGTTGCCCCTAATACCTTTGATAGTTTCCAGGCCAGCTTGGCCACAGGAAATCTCAGCATTGTGAAAAAACAACTTCAAACATCAGGTTTGTTTAAGTGAAGATCTTTCAGCATATTAAAAGGTAAATCTCTGCAGGCCATTCAGCCACGATACCTGGCTGTCTTACTCAGGAATGGTGGCCTTCATGACTTGTCACCTCACTATGGACGTGGACAACCTGAGGATGAGAACATTACAATAATTGTGTGCCAGCCATTGACATGTTCCCTCTGTAATGCAGTCACTGTGCCTCATGGGAAGTGCTGACCCTGGCGAATTGAGGAATCTCTGACACCATGAAGCCCTCAGTGTTGCGTGTAGTGTTGTAAGTTCATCAGAGTAATTGTAGATCGATGTTTGTAAAATGCAAGGGGAAAAGAATCGTGTGGTCCCTTTAAAAGGTGGTGCTTTTTGCAAGTAGTTAAGGAGCTCCAAACTGAAACATTTGTAGCAAAAGGCCAAGCAGCAGTGTTACCAATAGACTTTTGATTTTTATTGAATTTAGCTAATCAATTTGAATTAGGTACTTAGAGACCAAGAACCTATTTAAATTAAATCTGACAAAATCAAGGTTTTGACAACATAGGACCCATCCTATTGTGGGAAATATTAATATAATCATCGCAGTTATAAAAGAAGAGGGCAGTGGGACAAAAAGGTGAGAGCAACTGCCATCTTCCACAGGTCACAGCTCTCAGCTCAAAGCACCAGCTAGACAGCAAAGGTACCAAAAAAGAAAGAAGTTCCAAACAGAAGAATTGACAGGGAAGGCCCAGAATATTCCAGAAAACACAAAACCTGGTTGTAATTTAGAGAGTAACTAAATTCTATTTTTTGTTAGTGACTGTGAATTGGATTTATTGGAACAACATACCATTAGAATCTTGTTTTATTCAGGAATAATTAATAGAAGGGATTTATTTGGTTTGTTAATAGTTTAGTTAATTTGTTCAGTGTTAGTTAGATAAATAAATTGTTACTTGTTGATTTTAGAGAAACTGTCAGGGATTTATTTTGTATTTAATCACTAGAAATTGCTGAAGTGCAGATCACACTGCTTACCAATCATGCTCAACAGATCTATGGCCCACCACATGACCATTCAGATGCAGCATTCATGACAGTGGCCAACGGTTGGGTAAGAGAATGGACAGCACTGAATTCATACATTGAGTCGAGAGCAATGTGCCCACAACAACTACACAGTGAGAGACACTTAAGCTTATAGGTTCGACCACCAAGACACATGTTTGGTTAAGTGGGCTAGAGTCTCGCACTTATTGCTCGGCTTATTCGATATGACCAGGAAAAGCAACTGCCAGACAGGAACACACATTTCTTGACTATATGGGATGTCAAGGTGCATGAAGTTCCAGGACATTTCACCCTTCTCCATTAACACTTCTGTTTTTTCACACTTTCCACATATTGTTTGTTTTGTTGTCTCAACATAGACACAGTGATATTTTTGTCTTTGTGTCAGATTGTTCTGGGTTCAGGTGCCACCCCAAAGACCTGGGCACATAAGCTTGTCAGCACTGCTGCCTCGCAATGCCAATGATTTGATACCGGCTTTAGGTGACCATCTGTGTGGGGTTTGCACGTTCTCTGTGGGTTTCTTCTGGTGCTCCAATTTCCTTCCATAGTCCAAAGGTATGCAGGTTAGGTGGATTGGTCATGCTAAATTGCCCCTTAGTGTCCCAAGATGTATAGGTTGGGTGGATTAGCCACAGTAAATGCAAGGGCTACTGGATAGAGCAGAAGGGAGGGTCAGGCTGAGGTTCTTTCTAAAGGTGCAGGGTCAATGGGCCGAACAGCCTCCTTCTGCACTGTTAGGATTCTATTGTAAAGTTTGAGTATGTCCAAGCAGATCATTCCATGCCTATTAGGAAACATGTTCCTAATTTACAGTTTTCTTAAAACACAAATCCTTAACCTGAAGCCATAGACTTTTCATTTTCTATTACGTTTATCATCGTCATCCTTCTAAAAATTCTAGACTCGAGCTGAACCTCTAGCAGGAACAGAAGATACATCTTTCTCTGCTCCAAAGAGAACAGCCTCAGACTTCTCACCTTCCCACTTAACTGAAGTCCCACATCCCTGGCACAATTATAAATGTGATTCCAGGAATTTATGACGTAAAACGATGATCGAATACACTCACAGATGCTAGATTTTTAAAATATAGACGTTATGTATAACCATTCCAGTAGGTTACCAAACTCTTTAGTGTATTACAATGCCATTGCAGAGATTCCGAGGTTGACATCTTGAATTGCCTACACTCATGGCACCAGACCTCAGCAAGGACCAGTCTCTTCAGTGAGGAAATGAGAAAAGTGGTGAAACAAAACTATATGAGAGTTAATTTAACTTTTCATAAAAACTAATAAGTTGAAGTTTAAAATGACTATCTTGCAAAACCAAAAAGCAAATCAAAGCTACATTAATCTATTAAGTGCTTTTAAATATACACTTTGTGCTCACTTCTCAGTCAGGGGCTAAACCATTAAATGTTTCTAAAATTAAAAATAAAACTGGACAAAGACCCTGTTAAATGGCTGAAGCCGTGTCTGTCTGTACCCTTTGGGGGTAAGTGCTAATATGAGAGTATCGCAGAAACTCATATTGTTATCTCTGAAGTGGCACTAACAGCCCATATTGGCTGCAGAGACCAAGTTCAAAGGAAAGTAGATAGAGGCCAACTGATGGGGAATACACCCCCTTATCAAAGACACCTTGAAGAGATGGGGTCAAGTGAGATGGAATCCTCTGACTTGTATAACCAGTCATATTGCCTTGTTGTATTGGAAAAAACCCTCATTCTACCATCTTTACCATCACCCAGCAGCGGTACAGAAAAGGGTCTCTGCCCAGGCTGACAACCTGACCCCAGCTATGCTGTTTCTGCTGGACTTCTGCACTACCGCCTATGAGATTGAATAATCTCCATGCGTCTCTCTCATCATGTGAAATCAGCTGCACTGGAAAAGTGAACGCTACAGCATCAGTTCTTAACCTGCCAACCTCTGTGAATAAGAAAATCTTTGAATTACAATTGTGAGAAGGAATTGGTTAGGAAACAGCACAAGTGAATCATGACTCCTAGTTACAGGTTCAACAATATAATCTTGTCAAGATGAACAGATTAGTGAACCATAGGGAGACTGTTATGTGGATTGCATGTGATAAGATAATTATTAAAATGCTTACCATGTTGTAAGTTGTCACATTTTAGAGGTTGGGAATGAAAATACATCACAACTTTTAGATTGAGAATTTAATTTTTAATTGCAAGATATGAAAAAAGCAAGCAAGCAACCTGGATTTGAGAATTTGGCAAACACCCACGAAATAATTAAAATTTAAAGGCTGTTCCATGTTTACTTAGAGGTTAGAAATATAGATATGGAGGCATTGAAAAAAACAGACGGTCCCCTTTAGTTTATTGATGGAGCCAGTAAGTCTAGTAAGATTTCAGTTGTTCCCCATTAGTTATAAATTATTAAGACAAGAACCAGAAACATTACTTAAAGGGATGACGGTGGATAAATAATGGCAAACGTTCAAACTGCGCATGGGTGAGTGAACTGCAACAGTTAGCATAGGAGGTCTGTTGGCCTTGGGTGGGATTTTATGGTTTCAGGACATACAAGGCCACAGAATCTCGTCCATTTTCTTCTTCAAATAAGTGCCACATACAAGGCCACAGAATCTCGTCCATTTTCTTCTTCAAATAAGTGCCTTTCCATCCATCTAAGTGGGCAATCAAATCTTAGTTTAATGTCCTACATGGGCAGCACAATGGTTAGCACTGCTGTCTTACAGCACCAGGGGCCTGGGTTCGATTCCCAGCTTGGGTCCCTGTCTGTGTGGAGTTTGCACATTCTCCCAGTGTCTGCATGGATTCTTCCAGGTGCTTCACATTCCAAACGATGTGCTGGTTAGATGCATTGGCCGTGCTATATTCTCCCTCAATGTACCCGAACAAGCCCCAGAGTGGGGGGACAAGGCGATTTTCACAGTAACTTAATTTCAGTATTAATGTAAGCCTACTTGTGACAATAATAAATAAAATAAACATCTGACAGACTGCACCTTCAGCAATGTGGCAGGTTCCCAGTACTACCCTGAACTGCCAGCCCAGATTACGCTCTCAAGTATTGAAATGAGCTTGAGTCCACAAACCTCGGATTCAGAAGCTCCAGTGAGTTAAGCCTGATAATCTCACTGACCCAGTTTGGGAGGACCCTTTGTTATGTTATGACATTACACAAAATTCAGTACTTGATTATGCATTATTATCACTTAACTAATCAAATCTTACCAATTGACAATAGCAATAATTATAACTTCATAGTTAGGAATAGACTAAATGTGCCATCAAAAATACAGCAGCATATTCCTCTGAATAAAACTTATAGAATCATAGAACCCTACAGTGCAGAAAGAGGCCTTTCGACCCATCAAGTCTGAGCCAAACAATCCCACCCAGGCCCTACCCCTATATCCCTACATATTATACCACTAATCCCGCTACCCTGCACACTAAGGGGCAATTTCTTAGCATGGCCAATCAACCTAACCCGCACATTTAGGATAAATTTATTTATAATCCTCTGCTACATGACTACTGCGTGAAGCATCATAATTGAACGTAACTATTCTTCTTAGATGTTCATGGGAATAATAAGGAATGACTGCTACCAGGTAGAACATAAAATCTCATATATTTCCCTCTGGCAAACCTTGTTCGTAGAATGAAAGAATCCTACACTGGAGGAGGAGGCCATTTGGCCCATTGAGCCTGCACTAACAAATAACATTCGCGCCACACAAATGCCAGGCAATGACCATCACCAATAAGAGATCCCTTAACATTCAATGGTGTAACCATCACTGAATCCCCCACCGTCAATATCCTTGAGGTTACTATTGACCAGAAACTCAACTGGACTCACCACATAAACACAGTGGTTACAAGAGCAGGTCAGATGACCACTTGCATCTAGAAGGACAAGGGCAGCAGATAAACGGGAATACCACCATCTGCCAGTACCCCTCCAAGCCACTCACCAGACTGACTTGGAAATATATTGCCATTCTTTTGCAGTCACTGGGTCAAAATCCTGGAATTCCCTCCCTAATGGCATTGTGGGTCAACCGGCAGAACATGGACTGCAGCAATTCAAGAAGGCAGTTCACCACAGCCATCTCAAAGGAAACTAGGATGGACAATAAATGCTGGTCAGCCAGCGACACCAATATCCCATGAAAGAATTTCAAAAATTTCTTTCTATAATAGTGACCAGAACTGTACACAAGTGTGACTTTACCAATGTCTTGTACAACTTCGATAGTAGTCATGATGTGGATGTGCCGGCGTTGGACTGGGGTAAACACAGTAAAAAGTCTGACAACACCAGGTTTTAGTCCAACCGATTTATTTGATAGTTAACTCACAAGCTTTCGGGGTTTCCCTCTTCGTCAGGTGAATGGAGAGTCAGGTGAATATCCGAGGCCAGAACTCTCCATTCACCTGACAAAGAGGGAAACCTTGAAAGCCTGTGAGTTTACTATCAAATAAATTGGTTGGACTAAAACCTGGTGTTGTCAGACTTTTTACTGTACAACTTCAACAAGGTGTCCCAACTCCTGTATTCAAAATTCTGAATGATGGAATCAAGCATGCCAAATGCCTTCTTTACCACTCTTTCCACCTGTGACTCCACTTTCAAGCAACTGTGAACATGTACACTGAGATCCCTTTGTTTGATAACTTTCCCCAACATGTTACCATTAGCTGAGTAAATACTGCCCTGGTTCAATTTACCAAAATGCATCATCTCGCACTTATCTAAATTAAACTTCATCCCTGCCATTTGTCAGCCCACTGGCCCAATTGATCAAGATCCCATTGCAATCCTAGATAACCTTCTTCACTGTTCACTGTGCCACCAATCTTGGTGTCATTTGCAAACTTACTAACCACGCCTACTAAATTCTCATCCAAATCATTAATATAAAAGACAAATAACAGTGGTGGTGGGCCCAGCACTGATCCCTGAGGCCACAGGCCTCCAGTTTGAAAAACAACCCTCCACAACCACTTTTGTCATCAAGCTAATTTTGAATCCATTTGGCTACCTCACCCTGGATCCTGTGAAATTTAACCTTGTGCAACAATCTACGATGTGGTATGTTGTCAAATGCCTTGCTAAAGTCCAACTGCACTATTCTGATCTACCTTCTTGGTTATCCCTTCAAAACATGCAATCAAATTTGTGAGACATGATTTTCCACTCACAAAGCCATGCCAACTGTCCCTAATCAATCCTTGCATCTCTAAATGCCTGTAGATCCTGTCTCTCAAAATATCTTCTAACAATTTACCCAATACAGATGTGAGGCTCACCAGGTTTTTCCCTCAGCTCTTCTTAAACAAAGGCACAACATTTACCAGCCTCCAGTCTTCAGGCACCTCACCTGTGACTATCAATGATTCAAATATCTCTGCTAGGGACCTACTATTTCCTCCCTAGCCTCCCACAATGTCCTGGGGTACACTTCATCAGGTTCTGAGGATTTATCCATCTTGATGCGCTTTAAGACTTTGAGCACCTCCTTCTCTGTAATACGTACACTCCTCAAGATATCACTACTTCCCCAAGTTCCCTAACATCCATGCCTTTCTTAACAGTAAATACCAATGAGAAATATTCATTTAGAATCTCACCCATCTCTTTTGGATTCACTCACAGCTGACCTTGTTGATCCATAAGAGGCCCTATTCTCTCCCTCGTTACTCTTTTGTCCTTTATATATTTGTAGAAACTCTTTGGATTCTCTTTGCCTTATCTGCCAAAACAATCTTGTGACCCTTTTTGCCCTCCTGATTTCTCCCTTAACTCTACTCCTACACCCTCTTAACTCTTCAAGGGATCACTTGATCCCAGCCGCTTATGCATGTCATATGCCTCCTTCTTCTTGACCAGGGCCTCAATAACTCAAATATCCAGGGTTTCCTGCTTCTACCAGCCTTGTCTTTCACTCGAAGAAGAACGTGCTTACTCTGAACCCTGATTAACACACTTTTGAAAGCCTCCCACTTAACAGATGTCCCTTTGCCTTCCCAGAGACTGCCCTAATTTACTATTGGAAGTTCCTGCCTGACATAATCAAAATTGGCCTTGCCCCAATTTAGAATTTTAACTTTTGGGCCAGATCTATCACAGTCCATAGCTATCTTAAAACTAATAGAATTATGGCCCCTGATCCCAAAGTGATCCCTCACCAACACTTGTGTCACCTGCCTTTTCTTATTTCCTAAGAGGAGGTCAAGTTTTGCCCCCTCTTTAGTTGGGCTATTCACATTCTTAATGAGAAATTCCTCCTGAATACACTCAACAATATTTCTCACCATCCAACCTGCTAATATATTAGCTGTCCCAGTCAATGTTGGGAAAGTTAAAATCCCCTACTACTTTTCCCCACCTTATTTTTCATGGAGATTTTTGTAATCTCCTTACATATTTGCTCCTCAATTTCCTGCTGACTATTTGGGGGCCTATAGTACAACATCAAAGTGATTTCCTCTTCTTATTTCTCAGTTCTACCCATATAGATTCAGTGGGCGAACCCTTGAATATACCCCCTCTCAGTACTGCCATGATGTTTTCCTTAATCAAAAGTGCATCTCCCCCCCTCCTGTTCTATCTTTTCTGTACTATCTGTACCCTGGGACATTGAGCTGCCAGTCCTGTCCCTCCCTTAGCCATGTTTCAGTAATTGCTATAATATCCCAGTCTCACGTACCCATCCATGCCCTGAATTCATCTGCCTTGTCCATCAGACTTCTTGTATTTAAATAAATGCAGTTTAATCTGGACTTCCCTAGATCTCTCCCTTGCTTTTGCCAGATCTGTGTAGTATTAGGATTATTGATACTGTCTTTACTAATCAACGTACTCTCTTTAACTTCTGCGCTGACCTCAACTTCTCTTCTATCTCCCTACTGTTTTGGGTCCCACTTCCCCTGCCAAACTAGTTTAAATCCTCCCGAGTGATTTGTATTATACACACAATTTGCAACTCCTCCAAGTTTGGTATCATGGGTAAAGTCTGCATTCCAATATTAAGTCATTTTATACATCAATAAAAGCTGCAAAGTTTCCCAACCTCTCCCATCAATAATTTATATTTTTGTACCGCCCTGTAACATAATGAAGCATTTCAGTAGGCTTCACATGAGCATTATAGTACAGGAAAAACATAGCAAGTACCACTTTAGCTATAATTAAATAGATAATAGATAGGTTGAGGGGATAGGGCCTGAGTGGTGTTGTTGGTGCAGGCTTGATAGGCTGAATGGCCTCCTTCTCCACTGTAGGGGTTCTATGGTTCATAAATTGCTGTTTTATGGCCCCAAGTTAATTTTTAAAATCCAAGCTGATGCGAGTCCTCCTATTTCGAAAGCCACAACTTTGTTAACAAATCTTTCATGTGATATTTTATCAGGCACTTTCTTAAAATGTATATAAGCATCCAATGCACTGCCTTCATCAAAATTAGATTAGTAAAGAACAATTTGTCTTTTGCAAATCCATGTTGGCTCTCCAATCAACTAACTCAATTGCCTGCTGACTTTTGCTTTGCTTATTGTTAATAAACCCTCCCCACCACTGAAGTTAAACTGACGAGTCTGTGGTGACTAGAACTGTCCTTTCTTACAATAATGGTGTCAACATTTCCTCTCTCCAACATTCTGGCACCTCCCTGCATATGAAAAAATTAGAAAATTACGGCAAGCCCTTCTACCATCTCCATCTCCAATTCTGACAGCAACCTGAGATGCAAGCCATTTGAACCAGGCAGCATCACCAATCTGAGAATAGCCATCTTTTCCAGTACCTACTCCTTCAATTTCCACCCTAATCATTGGCCCTGATTTTACTGGCACGGCCACTCCAAAATCAGGGTGGGTAAGGCTCACAGAATGGCACTCCCCGTTGGCCTTGAGCTCGATCTTATGAGCCTCGGGTGGTTGTGTCATTAAAATCAGGGCCATTATCTCTACCATCTGTTTCTGCTGATATTTTGTCAACATCCTCTTCCTTAGTAAACATCAATACAAAGTACTCCTCAAGTATCCTAGTCTTTTCCCTGCATCCGGAAGCATATATTAACTTCTTTGTCCCTTATAAAATCCAATCCACCTCCTACTATCCACATAGTGCTTACCTGCTGGTAGAATTTTTTTTCCCTTTCATATTGACATTCTATTAGCTTTTCTTTTAGCCATTTGTTTTTTTTCCCTTTACTTTCCCTCTCAACCTATTGTATTTGCCTTGGTTTTCCTTTGAAGAACTCACCTGATATGTCTCATACACTTTTTGTTTAATCATAATTTGTATCGCCCTGATCATTCAAAGGGCTCTGGCTTTAATAAAATCAAATTACTGTGGATGCTGGAACCTGAAACCAAAAGAGAAAATGCTGGAAAATCTCAGCAGGTCTGGCAGCATCTGTAAGGAGAGACTCTGGACTCGAAACATCAGCTCTTTTCTCTCCTTACAGATGCTGCCAGGCGTGATAAGATTTTCCAAAAATTTTCTCTTTGGGCTCTGGCTTTAGTTTGTCTATCTTTCATCTTTGCTGGAATGTACCTAACCTGTACCTGAAACATCTCTTTAATGATCACTCATTGTCCTGCTACATTGTTCCTGTCAGCCTTTGGCTCCATTTTTTTCCCATCTAGATCTCTTCTCATTCTATTGAACTTATTACTCTTCCACTTTAGATTGCTCATTGCTTTTCTGCAGTCTTCGTTTAAAGCTTACAATATGATGACCACCCTTACCTAAATGTTCCCTCTCAGACTGCTGACCCACTTCATTCCCCTGCAGCAGATCTAGCAATGCCTCCTTTCTAGTTGGATTGAAAACATACTGAACACATTTCAGTAATTCCTTCCCCTCTTTACCCTTTATGTTATTCCCTCAATAAAATAAATAGGTGTTGCACAGCTCTGATTTCCCTGTGGATTTGTTCCTCCATCACATTATTTAGAGGCCTACAGAAAACCACCAACTGGGTGATCATCCGTTTCTTGTTTCTCTAAACTATGGCCTCCATCCCAACACTCAAAAGGACATCCTCTTTCCAACAGTACAATGTCTATCCTAATCAGGACTGCTACACCACCTTTTTATAATTTGTTCATGCGGATGTTGCTGACAAGGCCAGTATTTGTTACCCAACCCTAATTTCCCTTGAACTGAGTGACTTGCAAAGCCATTTCAGAAGGCAATTAAGATTGCTTGTCTAGAGTCACATATAAGCCAGATCAGGCATGGCTGGCAGATTTCCTTCCCTAAAGGATATTAGTGAATCAGATGGGTTTTTATAACAATCAATGATAGCTTCATGGTTACAGTTATCACTATCATAACTTTATATTCAAGATTTTATTAATTGAATTTGAATTCCACCTGCTGCCACGGTGTGCTCTGAACCCATGCTTCCACAGGATTTGCCTAGGCATCTGGATTCCTAGTTCAGTGACAGGACGATTATGTCAGGACTTACCGGGATAGTCAGCACGGTTTCATGAGGGGTAAGTCCTGCCTCACAAGTTTGATTGAATTCTTTGAGAAGGTAACTAAGTGTGTGGACAAAGGTAGAGCAGTTGATGGATTTTAGTAGGGCGTTTGATAAGGTTCCCCATGGTAGGTTCATGAAGAAGATAAGGAGGTGTGGGATAGAGGGGAATTTGGCCAATTGGATAAGTAACTGGCTGTATCATAGAAGACAGAGGGTGGTGGTGGAGGAAAAATTTCAGACTAGAGGCCAGTTACCAGCGGTGTACCACAGGGATCAGTGCTGGGTCCTCTGCAATTTGAAATTTTTATCAATGACTTGGAAGAGGGGGCTGAAGAGGGGACTAAATTTGCTGATGACACCAAGATTCTGGAGTAGTGGATGAGGTGGAGGGCTCTTGCAGGCTGCAAAGAGACATTGATAGGATGCAGAGCTGGGCCGAAAAGTGGCAAATGGAGTTTAACCCTGATAAGGGCGAGGTGATTCATTTTGGTAGGACAAACTTGAATACAGATTACAGGGTCAACGGCAGGGTTCTGAAGAATGTGGAGGAACTGAGAGATCTTGGGGTTCATATCCACAGATCTCTGAAGGTTGCCACTCAAGTGTATAGAGCCGTGAAGAAGGCTTATAAGTGTGTTTGCGTTTATTAACAGGGGTTTGAGTTTAAGAGCTGTGGGGTTATGCTGCAACTATACAGGACGTTGGTGAGACCACATTTGGAATATTGTTCTGGTCACCTCACTATAAGAAGGATGTGGAAGCATTGGAGAGAGTGCAGAGGAGATTTACCAGGATGCTGCCTGGTTTGGAGGGTAGGTCTTATGAGGAAAGGTTGAGGGAGCTGGGGCTTTTCTCCTTAGAGCGGAGGAGGATGAGAGGCAACTTAATAGAGGTTTATAAGATGATGAGAGAGAGTGATAGAGTGGACATGCAGAGACTATTTGCTCGGGTGGATGTAGCTGTTACTACGGGACATAACCATAAGGTTCATGGTGGGAGATATAGGAGGGATGTCCGAGGTAGATTCTTCACTCAGAGAGTGGTTGGGGTGTGGAATAGACTGCCTGCTGTGATAGTGGAGTCAGACACTTTAGGAACGTTCAAGCGGTTATTGGATAAGCACATGGAGCACACCAGAATGATAGGGAGTGGGATAGCTGGATCTTGGGTTTGGACATAGCTCGGCACAACATTGAGGGCCAAAGGGCCTGTACTGTGCTGCAACGTTCCATGTTTCTATGTCATCATCTCCTTCGTCACTTCACAGAATCAGAGAATAGCACAGAGACAGGCCCTTTGGTCCAAATTGGTTCATGCCGACCATAAAGCCCATCTAAGCTAACCCTATTTGCCTACATTTGGCCCATATCCCTCTAAATCTTTCCTTTCCGTGTATCTGTCCAAATGCCGTTTAAATGTTGTCAATGTCTGTGCCTCAACCACCTCCTCTGGCAGCTCATTCCACATATGCACCACCCTCTGTGTAAAAAAGTTGTTCCTCAGGTTACCATTAATTCTTTCCCCTCTTAACTTAAACCTACGCCCTCTAGTTCTTGATTTCCCAGTCCTGGGATAAAGACTGCGTGCATTCACCCTATCTACACCTCTCATGATTTTATACACCTCTGTAAGATCACCCCACAGTCTCCTACGCTCCAAAGAAAAAAGTCCCAGCTTGTCCAATCTCTCCCTATAACTCAGTCCCTTGAATCCTGGCAACGTCCTTGTAAATCTCTTCTGCATCTTTCCTATAGCAAGGTGACTAAAACTGAACACAATACTCCATGTGCAGCCTCACCAATGTCCCATACAACTGCAACATAACTTCCCAACTTCTACACTCAATGCCCTGACTGGTGAAGGCTAGCGTGCCAAAAGCCTTCTTCACTGCCCGATCTGTGACTCCACGTTTAGAGAACTGTGCACCTGAACTCCAAGATCCCTCTGTTCCATGATACTTCCTAAGGTCCTACCATTCACCATGATTTGACTTTCCAAAATGTGACACCTCACATTTATCTGTATTGAACCCCATTTGCCACTCCTTGGTCCACTTCCCCAGTTGATCAAGATTCTGCTACAATTTTTGATAACCTTCCTCACTGTTTACAATTCCACCTATTTTAGTGTCATCTGCAAACTTACTGATCATGCCTTGTTTATTCTCATCCAAATCGCTGATAGAGATAACAAACAGCAACGGGCCCAGAGTTGACCGCTGAGGCACACCACTAGTCACAGGCCTCCAATCCGATAAGCATTCTTCCACCATAACGCTCTGCTTTCCATCATCAAGCCAATTGTATGTCCAATTTGCCAGCTTTCCCTGGATTCCATGTGATCTAACCTTCCAGAACAGCCTACCATGTGGAACTTTATCAAAGCCTTACTGAAGTCTATATAGACTACATCTACCATCTTTCCCTTATCAACCTTCCTGGTTACTTCATCAAAGAGCTCCAACAAATTTGTAAGGCATGATCTCTCCTGCACAAAGTGTGCTGACTACTCCTAATCAAACCCTATCTTTCCACATGCCTGTATATCTTATCCCTCAGAATCCTCTCTAGTAGTTTACCCACCACAGATGTTAGGCTTATCAGTCTATAATTCCCAGGTTTTTCTTTGCAGCCCTTCTTAAACAAGTGCACAACATTTGCTACCCTCCAGTCTTCTGGTACCTCAGCTGTGGCTAATGATGATGCAAATAACTCAGTCAGGGGTCCCGCAATTTCTTCTCTAGCCTTACGCAGTGCTACTGGATATACCTGATCAGGGCCAGGAGATTCATCCACTCTCATATTTTAATACGTCCATACCTCTTTTACTGTTATGCGACCAGTCCCCAATATACGCCACTAACTTTCCCAGGTTCTCAAGCCTTCATGTCTTTCTCCACGGTAATCACAGAGGAGAAATATTCATTGAGAATCTCACCCATCTCCTGAACATAGAACACTACAGCCCAAACAGGCCCTTCGGCCCACTAGTTGCACCGATCACTTCTATACCTACTAAGCCATAGACCTATCTATAACCCCCAATCCCATTAGATCCCATGTACTCATCCAGAAGTCTTTTAAAAGACCCCAGCGAGTTCGCCTCCACCACCACCGACGGCAGCCGATTCCATTCACTCACCACCCTCTGAGTGAAAAACTTACCACTAACATCACTTCTGTACTTTCCTCCCCGCACCTTAAAGCTGTGTCCTCTCGTAGCGACCATTTCATCCCTGGGAAATAGCCTCTGAGAATCCACCCTATCTATTCCTCTCAACATCTTATAAACCTCTATCACGTCGCCTCTCAACCTGTCTCTCCAGGGAGAAGATTCCCAGCTCCCTCAACCTATCACGTGTCCACTTTGGTCCTTGAGAGATCTACTCTCTCTCTAGTTATTCTTGGATTCACTGTAATCCTCTCAGCCGAACTATCTTATGTCTCCTTTTTGCCCTCCCAATTTCCTTCTCGAGTATGCTCTTGTATCCCCTGTACAACTCCAGGAGATCCCTTGATTCCAGTTGCTTGTACCTGAGCCATGCCTCCTTTTTCCTGGCCAAAACCTCAATATGTTTTGTCATCCAGGGTTCCCGACTCCTGACGGCCTTGCCCTTCACTCTAACAGGAACATATAGACTCTGAACTCTAGCTATTTCACTTTTGAAAGCCTCCCATTCGCAGAAGGTTTGGGGGGGGGGGGGGTCCCTTTGCCCTCAAACAAGCTACTCCAGTCAACCTTTGCAAGCTCCTGCCTAATTCCATCAAAATTCATTTTGCCCCAATTTAGAACTTGCACCTGTGGACCACTTTCCATAACTATTTAAAAATATTAGAACTATGGTCACTGGTTCCAAAGTGGTCACCCACCTCACCTCAGTCACTTGCCCTGCCCTATTTCCCAAGGGTAGGATGCGCCACCCTCTGCTTCCAGGATCTCTGCCACTTACCTGGCCTCCTTGTCCTGATGCAACGGACTTGTGAAAAAAGTTACAACTCATGGAATAAAAGGGACTGTAGCAATGCGGATGCAAAAGTAGCAAAGAACAAAGAAAAAAGTGGCTGAAGAACAGGAACGAGAGTGCGGGAGGCAATGGTGTAGTGGTATTTTCACTGGACTAATACAAAAGTCCAGGGACCTTGGTTCGAATCCCATCACGGCAGATGGTGAAATTTGAATTCAATAAAAACCTGGTGATTGCTGTTAAAAATCATCATGTTCACGAATGTCCTTTAGGGAAGGAAATCTGCCATCCTTACATGGTCTGGCTTGCATGTGACTCAGATCCACAGTGATGTGGTTAATCTTAAATGCCCTCTGAAGTTAGTCACATTCATTTGCCCGCATTCCATGAATGATGAAAAACTTATTTTAAAAAAGTAATGGTCAGTATTTTTCGGGTCAGTTTATAATGGTAATGACCCAGAGGTCAGTATTGGGAACCTTGCTTTCCCTGATATAGATTGATGATAGATGCAGGTGACAATTTCAAAGTTTAGAGATGACTCAAAACTTGGAAGCATTGTAAACTGTGAAGACGACAGTGCAAAACTTAAAAAAAAAATAGACAAATTAGTTGTACTGTAGGGATTCTATGGAGTAGGAGAAAGCTGGCAGACAAAATTCAATGTGGAAAAATGTGAGGTGATGCATTTTGGTAGGAAAAACATTGAGAGACAAAGAGTACAATTGTTAAGATGTTTCAGTAGAGGGATGTGCATAAATCATTGAAGGTGGCAGGACAGATGGAGGGTGTAGTTCATAAAGCATATGGTATTCTGGGCTTTATTAATAGGGGCATAGACTACATGAGTAAGGAAGTTATGCTGAACTTATAGAAGACACTACCTAAACCTCAACTGGAATATTGTAAGAATGTGAATGCATTGAAGAGAGTGCAGAAGAGATCTAATGGTTCAGGAATGGGATGAGAAACTTCAGTCATGAGGATAGATTGGAGAGGTTGGGACTGATCTCTTTGGAGAGAAGAAGATTATGAGGGGGCTGGTCTAGAGTACTCAGGGATAAATTGTTTCCAGTTGTAAAAGGATCAAGAACAGATTTAAAACGATTTGCAAAAGAAGCAAATGTGATGCAGGAACAAGCTTTTACATGAGTGGTTTGGGTCGAGAATACACTGCCTGGAAATATGGTAGAGACAGGTTCAATTGAGATATTCAAGAGGACGAGATAATTAATTGAATAGAAACAATGTAAATGGTGAATAGAACAAAGGCAAGGAAATGGCACCAGATTATCATACTGATTTGGAGAGCTGGTGCAGGACTGAGCTAAATGGCTTCCTTCTGTGCCGTAATAAGTCTGTGATTCAGTGACTTAGACCTAGGCTTGTTACCGTTGTGCCTTTTATGGCTACTGCAATGGTGGCCACTGGAGACTGCTGACAAATCTTATTGGCTAGCAGCTCTCCAAGATGGGTCTTCCATTCATCCTACCTGCTGCCAATCAACACTTGATCGATGTTAGGGTTAATTTAGCATGGCCAATCAACCTAAGTGGCAGGGTAAATACATGAGATTTTGGGGATAGAGCTCGAGTGGGATTGTTGTCAGTGCAGGTTCAGTGGGCTGATTCTATGAACAGCATAAATTGGTATTGTTTCTGTCGGAGTCAGCGGGCACATTAGGATGGTGGAGGCCAAAGGTTCAGGCCTTTGAAATGTTCCTAACATGATGAGAGTTCCTCAGACCAAAAAGATGAGAATTTGTAGTCTAAAGTCATAAGCAATCTTGAATTAACAAGAAATTTGGAATGATCCAATGGCATTCTCCACAGGTGCCAGTGCTTACACTTTCATCTGAAATTCGCAATCAGAGCTGGTCTTACAAAAGCCTGAACCAGTAGATACGCAGAGGTGGTGTGGTGCTGTTGTGTCTTTGGCATACATCACCTTTGAAACATTAATCTGTCGAAATTTGCTGATGACACCAAGATTGGGGGAAAGGCAAATTGTGCGGAGGGTGTGGAGAGTCTGCAGAAGGATCTAGATAGGCTGGGCGAATGGGCCAGGAAATGGCAAATGGAATTTAATGTTGGCAAGTGTGAGGTGGTCCACTTTGGTAGGAAGAATGGTAGGAAGGACTATTACTTACGTGGCGAAAAACTGCAGCAGGCGACGGTGCAGAGGGACCTCGGGGTCCTTGTGCATGAGTCGCAAAAACCCAGCCTGCAGGTGCAGCAGGTGGTCAGGAAGGCGAATGGGATGCTGGCCTTCATAGCGAGGGGGATTGAATATAAAAGTAGGGAGGTCTTGCTGCAGCTGTATAGGGCATTGGTGAGGCCGCAGCTGGAGTACTGTGTGCAGTTTTGGGCGCCGCACCTGCGCAAGGATATTTTGGCCTTGGAGGGAGTGCAGAGGAGGTTTACTAGGCTGATACCGGAGTTGAGGGGGTTGAGCTATGAGGAGAGGCTGAATAAACTAGGCTTGTACTCGTTAGAGTTTAGAAGAATGAGGGGAGATCTCATTGAGACGTATAAGATGATGAATGGGATGGATAGGATAGAGGTGGAAAGACTCTTCCCGCTCAAAAAAGACAGTAGGACTAGGGGGCACAGCCTCAAGATAAAGGGGGGGCAGTTCAGAACGGAGTTGAGGAGGAACTTCTTCACTCAAAGGGTGGTGAATCTCTGGAATTCTCTGCCCGTTGAAGTGGTGGAGGCTGCCTCGCTAAATATTTTTAAGAAGCGGGTTGATGGGTTTTTGATAAGAGAGGGGATTAAGGGTTATGGGGAGAGGGCGGGAAAGTGGAACTGAGCCACGACAGATCAGCCATGATCTTATTGAATGGCGGGGCAGGCTCGAAGGGCCAGATGGCCTACTCCTGCTCCTATTTCTTATGTTCTTATGTTCTTATTAAGACTGGTGACAGCTTGGATCTAATTCCACCCAAAATGATTCAGGTTTGAGGCAAGCACTGGAAGTTAGTGGTAAAACTTGCTTTCTATAGAGGTTGAGGTAAATTTGATGGTAGCAAGACAGCATTCAGTGCCAGTCAGGACTTGACATCAGAAGGAGCATTAAACTGGAGAAGTGGACAACACTGCTCAGGCCAGCTTTGGGGAATCAGGAAGTGAGTTACTCACTGAAGGATTCATACCCTCTGACCTGTGCCTATAGAACAGGATCTGTATGGCTAGTCTAGTACAGTTTCTGGTCAATAGTAACCCCCAGGGTGTTAATAATGGGGATTCAGCAAAGGTGATGCCATTGAATATTAAAGGGAATGTAGTTAGATTCTCACTTACTGGGAGATGGTCATTATGGACACATACTATTTCAGTGTCTGAGCTATTGTAAACGGTATTGAACATTTCACAACCCTCAGCAAACATCCCCACTTCTGATCTTATAATGGCAAGGTCACTAAAGCAGCAGCAGCTGAATATGGTTGGACCTTGGACACCACCCCTGGGTCTAGGACACCATGCCTGCAGTCAATCAAGATGATTGACCTCCAACAATCACAACCATCTTCCTTTGTACTAGGCAATGATTGCTACTAGTGGAGAGTTTCTTCTGATCCCCTTTGGCTCCAGTTTTACTTGGGTTCCTTGATGCCACACTGTTTGTTGTCTTAATGCCAAGGGCAGTCATTCTCACCTCTCCAGTTGAGTTTTATGTCCATGTTTGGCCGACAGCTGCAGTAGGTCAAGAGCTGAGTATTCCTGGTGGAACTCAAACTGAATGCAAGTAAGCACTTTGCTGGTGACTGCAAGTGGACTGATGGAGCAGTAATTGGCAGAGTTGGATTAGTCATGCATTTTGTGGACAAGACATACCCAGGCAATTTTCCCACATAGATGTTTAGGTGCCAGTGTTGTGGCTGCCACAGAACAGTTTGCCTAGGGGTGCAGTTAGTTCTGGAGCACAAAGCTTCAGTACTGCTACCAGAATGTCATCAGCCTATAACCTTTGTAGTGTCCTGTATCTTCCACTATCAATTTCTTTGTAGTTGTTGGGGTGGGGGGGGGGGGCAACAGAGGTGACTATCATTGACATGAAACTACATGAGACCATATAGGTACTGTGGCTACAGTACATTTCTTGGAATTGCTCAAAGGGAAACAAAGTCGTAATATTTGGGAACCTCAGGAGGAAGCTGAGATGAAACATCCACATGGCACATATGGCTGAAGATAGCTGCAAAAGCTTCACCTTTGTCTTTTGCACTGCTAATGGGGGATTATTGATGGAGATATTTGTGAAGCCTCCGCCCCCAGTTAGCTGTTTAATGTCCACCACCATTCACAACCTGATGTGGCAGGACTGCACAGTTTAGATTTGATCCTTTGGTTGTGGGATCATGTAGCTCTTTCTATTGCAAGCTGCTTCTGCTGTTTAGTGTGCAAGTAGACCTATGTTCTACCTTCACCAGATTTTTAGGTATGCCTGGTGCCCCTGCTGCCCTTTTATGGGTGATGCTGCCTCACAGAGCTAGGGAGCTAGATCCGAATTCCGCTTTGGGTCGTTGCCTGTGCTAAGTCTGCATGTTCTTCCCATGTCTGCATGCATTTCCTCCAGGTGCTCCGATTTCTTCCCACAGTCCAAAAGACATGCTGGCCATGCAGGTGCACGGGCCATATTAAATTCTTCCTCAGCGTACCCGGACGGGTGCCGAAGTGTGGCGACCAGGGGATTTTCACAGTAACTTCATTGCAGTGTTAATATAAGCCTACTTGTGACACTAAATTTTAAAAATTAATTTATTGAAATCAATTCATTGAACCAGGTTGATCTCCTGGCTTGATGGTAATGGTAGTCTTAGACAGAATATGGTGGGGAATGAGGTTATGGATTGTGGCTGAATACAGTTCTGCTACGGCTGTTGATGGTCCATTATGCCTCACAGATGCCCAATTTTGAATTGCTAGGTCTGTTCAAAATTTATTTCATTTAGCACAACGCGAGTAGTACTCATGGTGGAATGTATCCTTAATTCAAAAATGGGAGTTTGCCTCGAAAAGGACCGTTTAGTGGTGACTCCTATTACCAATGGATATGCATTTGCAGCAGGCTAATTGGTGAGGACAAGGACAAGTAGCTTTTCCCTTCATTCATTCCTTCACCACTGACCACTGACGCAATAGCTATGTCATTCAGGACTTGGCAAGCTCAGTCAGTAGTGATGCTACCAAGCCACCTCTGGTGATACACATTGAAGTCCCCTAACCAGAGTACATTCTGTGATCTTACCACACTCTGTTTCTTCCAATTGGTGCTCAAGATGGGAAAGTGCTGTTTCATCAGCCGAGGGAGGGAAGTAGATGTTCATCATTATGCCTGCGACACATGACATGCCCAGAAAGGTGACACTGGCATCTGAGACATCAAGCTGTTGCTTCGCCACTCTGTGGGACAACTCTTCCAAGTCCCCCAGTATTAAGATGGGCTTTGCAGAGTCAACATAACTGGGAATGTCATTGCTGGCCTAGGTTGATATTGGGTGTCTGTTCAGTTGACTTTATAGGGACTTGTACAACTAGGTGGTTTGCCTGATCATTTAAGAGTCAACCTCTGTGATTGTTAAAACAGAAAGCACAACATTGCAGGTGTCATAAATCAAATAAAAACGCCCAGCTAATTGGATAGCATCTGTGCAGAGAGGAATAGAAAAGAAACATAATACTAACCTTTCAGGCCAATGACTGAAAGATCTTACAAGATGTTTCAGCTTTCAGACAGACAAGGCCAAGGGGAAAAAAAAAGCATGTCTGTAATTGGGTGGAGGGCAGATGGTAAGTCCTCATCTCGCATTACGCTGCCGCCATTCACACACCTCTGATTACTTAATTTTGCTGCTTTGAATTCTCAGTAGCACCTGCTAGTATCCAATTTCAGGCCTATTAGAAGCTATTCTTCTGGCTTTTTGAGTAGTTGCATGATTGTTCTTAAAATTTTTGGGGCAGGTGATGCCAGGGGTTGTGAGCACAATCACAAAGAGCCAACTGAAAGAGAACCATACTGTTAGTGATTACAGAGTTTAGAGAAACAAATCTGAAAATGCTGAGTACCCAGCACGTCTGGCAATATCTGTGAAGAGAAACAGTTGATGTTTCAGGTTGATGACCTTTCATCAGGGTTAGGAGGAGTATTTCTAGCATCTCCAGAATTTTGCTTTCATGAAAACGTTTGGAGGAATTGTTAAAGTTATTTTGAGTAAAGTCAATCTAAACTTTTCAAATTGGCAATACTGAAACTCTTGTTACCCTGTATGTGTACTTCAACTTGGTCACTGCTCTCTTTCAAAATCATTTTCAATCTGTCACCTTAATTAATTCTTTCAAATTAAGGTGTCTTTGTAAGGATGTATGGTTTCTGGAAAATGGTGAACACTAGACTGGTTTGTCAGCTGTATCACAGATTGTACTATTAATGACAATGGTAGCCTTACATATTGGTAATATCAGCAGTAATGCGGCAAAAAAATTTAAGAGTGGAGAACATACAGATCATGGCCTTTTCTATTATTTTTGATTCATACTCAGCTGGCACATATTTTTGTCTGAGTAGACAGGGCAGCATGGTGGCACAGTAGCTAGCACTGCTGCCTCAGAGCCAGTGACCTGGGTTTGATTCCATGCGGAGTTTGCATGTTCTCCCTATGTCTGCATGGGTTTCTTCCAGGTGCTCCAGTTTCCTCCATGAGTCCAAAGATGAGCAGGTTAGGTGGATTGGCCGTGTTAAATTGCCCATGATGTATAGGTTAAGAGATTAGCAGGTTAAATATGTGGGGTTAAAAAGATAGGGCCTGCATAAATATTGTCAGAGAGTCAGTGCAGTCAATGGGCCAGTGGTGTTCTTCTGTACTGTAGGGATTGTATGATTTCATTTGAATCAGCATGCTGTAATATATTCCAGATGAAGACTTGTTCAAGAACTGAACAATCTTATTTTGTACAACTTAACTTGCAAAGCAGCCGTAGCTAAGACCAAATCTTCTTGACTTCGTTTGATTTCTTGGAAGTTTGTGTCAGAGGTAAAAGAGTATAAACATATGAACTAGGAATCAGTTGCTCAAGCCTGCTCTGCCATTTAATCATACATGGCTGAATTCCAATTTCCTGTCTGCCCAATATATGACAACTTCCTTGTCAATCAAGAATCTCTGAGCCTTAAAAATATTCAATGACCTTACCTCCACCACTCTCTGATGAAAAGAATTCCTCAGGCCAACGACCCTCAAAAAAAAAATCTCCTCAGCCCCCTCTTAAATGGGAGACCCCCTATTTTAAGCTGTCTCCCCCAGTTCTAGTTTCCACTACAAGGGAAAATATCCTTACAGTATCCACTCCGTCAGTGCTTCAATAAGATTGTCTTCCAAACTCCAGTGGATACAAGCTCAATCTGTCCAATCTTTCCTCAAAAGAAAATGCTTTCATTTCAGGAATCAGTCAAATGGACTGCTCCAATGCTATTATATCCTCTCTCAAGTAAGGAGACCAAAAATGTGCATAGTACTCCAGATGTTGTCTCACAAGCATCTTATACAATTGTAGCTAAAATTCCCTATTTTTATATTCCATCACCCTTGCAATAAACAACAACATTCAATTTGCTTTCCTAATCATTTGCCATACCTGCAATATTAACCTTTTATGATGAAGTATCAAATTAAAACATCAAGACCTTTTTGGCACTTCAAGTAGAAAAATCAATATCTGACAATGGAGAACAATATTAAACTTATTTTTTAAAACAGATTTATTTTGTGTTTTTATATTAATTTAATAAAACAAAAGCATTATTCAGATTGACATCTAATTTTATATTCTAGTGGTTCATGTAAATGCTAATTAAAATTAATACCGTACTTCAGTATTTACAATAATACTGTATTCAAATCTATAAATGAAGACTATACAGACTGGTATACAAAAGAAAGGAATGTTTCCCCACAATTACAGACTTTGTCATAATACAAAAAATGGGTATCATGTTTATGTTTTGAATAAACCTTTGGCAAGGTGCATTGTACAGTTGTACAAGTAAAGACAGTCTTCTGGTTTGATGAAATGGACTGTGTGCTGTCACACTGCTGGTTTCCAATGTATACTAGACTGACCAATTAAAACTGTGCGAATTCACACCGGCCAGGTTAATATCTTGAGTTGCTACTGATGATTATTCAGACACTGAATACTGGTGGTTAAGTTCAGAAGCAAAACAATTAACTTCAAATGTACGCACTTCATTAACAAAGCTCTAGAGCAATAAAACTGTATATACAACAGTGCCCACAAAAGGTCAACTAATTCCCATTGCAGAGCAACATTTGAAAGTGTGAAACTTTAATCTTTATAACTGAATTCATTTTTTTCACATAAGTTGTCAATATATAAATATCTGTATATCTAGTCTTCAGCACTGACTCTACACAAAAGTTATGCCCTCAGCTTTAACTATCAAATGTCTTTAGAGTTTTTTTTTAATGTTTTCAACAGTATCATATTGAATGCATAAATAAGGGGCTCAGTACCAACACTGTCTTTGTTTCATCATTGGAAAAAGATTACTTAGGGAGCATCTTTCAGTAGGAATTTATTTAAAAGCAATGTTTTCTTCACTAGATATTTCTTCAAAAGGTTAAAGAGCCTAGCTATTATACAATGTTTACCTGGAGCTTGTTCTTAAAACTCTCAAGGGTTGTTGTAAGGAGAGAGAGTATCCCATGGAGTACATAATGAATTATATACAAAATATCTACACATTTCCTCCACCCCACTCCAAAAACAAATGCAATTCAAGTATTGTTTAC
Organism: Carcharhinus amblyrhynchos; assembly: GCF_965287045.1. NCBI lineage: Eukaryota > Metazoa > Chordata > Chondrichthyes > Carcharhiniformes > Carcharhinidae > Carcharhinus > Carcharhinus amblyrhynchos. The sequence goes on along the minus strand of NC_137335.1, from coordinate 29,558,188 downwards.
AAAGTTGTGCCAAAACTGATGGCGAACTTTTGCATAATTTGGTTAACGAAATAAATAAAAACAATTTGGAGCTTTGCAAGATGTTTTTATTATACTGATGTCCAATGTTGTAAAGAATTTATATTTATGGATCGGTAGTAGATAGAATTTGTAGTAAACGGGATACAATCTCTTTAAATATATAGACAATGATAAAGTACAGGTCAAGCTATATCGTACAGCATCTTCAGCAGCATGCTTCAGCAATGCTGATCTACCAAGTCAATAACAGAATGTACATACGTCCATAACAGTCAGCCTATCAGATCAGAATAGCCCCTCTTCCATATACAACTGTATGACATCAGATTATCATATTTGTTTTACATAAACAGAGCAATTGTTCTGTGCCACAATTTTGTCCCATAGGGATTCTGTAGAATATAGTGGACATGGCTACTGCCATATTAGTTTTTGTTTTTTAAAAAAAGAACTAAAAAAACTAGACATTTACAAACATGCTTTTGTTAAAATGTACAAGGCATCCTTTTGGTTTGATTACTAGCAAGGACCAAATGAAAGCAAAATAAAGCTTCTAATTACCCTTACTTATTTCAATATATACAGTAGATGTTACAGAGTTATGTACTCTTTACAGCAATTCTTTCCTTTACACTTTTAACTTGGGCCAGCATATTAAAGTCTACTTTTACTCGACTAAGCACCACTGTGGGTTGCATATGTTGAAGTTGCTTCTCAGCAAGCTCAACACAATCAGAATGTGACTTGTCCATTATTATTTTTATGTTTTTAAAAATGTGGAGAGACAAGGGAGTAGCAAAATCAGTAAGGGCTTGATGATCAGTAGTTCCCATGCTCAATCTACCTTCAGCTGGCTGTTTGATGTGGTCAATAGGAACTCTTAAAGTTTTGTCATCTTTCACAGGATGGTTTGCTGATGAGCTGTTCCTGTCACCTAACACTACACTCGAGGTTAATCCAGGATCTGCTCTTTTTTCAGTATGACTGTGAGAAGGACCTTTATCAGACAAAGCTTTTTTCTTTTGCTTTAGAGCAGATTCCTCAAGGAATTTTAGGAATGAGAATTCAAATCCCATGGGTTTAAATGTGCTCAAATCAAAAGGCTTTTGATGGTGAGTCTTGTGTGGACATGAGATGTGCACTGGAGTTGAAGCCTCTTTCTCATCAAGAATTTGGACTGAATTAACTTCCGACAGCTGCTCAGGATTTTCCATTAAATTCCTTTTCTTTTTACTCTGTATGCATTCTTTTTCTGTGTCTGTGAGGATCAGGTGACCATTTGGCCTTTTCTTACAAGACTGATAGTTACTTACATCAGTTACTTTACTCTCAGCAATCATCTCTACTGTCTCCTCCTGTTCAGTTTGAATGCAGGCAGAAGTACTGGTATCAATCAGTTTAGCATTAAACAATTCTGAAAATCCTTCAGTGGTCTTGAAGGAGTCATCATTCTCAAGTTTCTCGTTGAAAACTTCAGTTTCACTTAGCTTGGTCTGCTGTTGAATCACTACACCATTGACAGCATTGTCTACCAATCCCTCTTCATGCTTGGTTACGTACTCACTCGATGCTTTACCTTGCACACTTGCAGATTTTCTGCAAGTTATCAGATGACCGTGGTACTGACTTACAAATGTATTGGAAATTTTGTGATGAATCCTATAATGTTTTACTAGACTGCGTTCACTGGTAACAACTGATGAACAATTCTGAAACATGCATGGATATTGCTCTCTCGCAGAATTGTTGCTACATATGGCCAAGGCTTGAGCCTTACTTTTAAGAGTACACTTAGCAACTTTTCTAGGGCTGCAAGACTTATTCCCATCAATTTCACTGCTTTTCACAACTTTGCTATCTGATGTGAAACATTCCTTTGATATGGGTTTAGATTTACCCTGGTTTATGATGTCTTCATTTTCACTAACTTCTTCAAGTCCAAAATAGCTCTTTTCGTCAGACAGATCATCGTAATTGGCTGTTCTTGGAATGTTTTCTTGGTCTGTTATGATTTTTCTGGGTCTCATCAAATAAGATTGATGAAGTTCTCTGTGCTTTGTAAAGATGTGTCTTAAAAGGTTAGATCTAGTGGCATAGGTACGATCACAGCCTTCACAATCACATTTAAAACAAGTCGCATCCATATCGCTTTGCTGACTTTCCACATCTAAGCCATGAGCTACCAGAAGGTGTTTAATAAAACTCCAGAAAACTGTAAATGAAGATACACAATCAGCCTGGTCACAATTAAACTTCCCCTCACTGGTGGAAGATACTATTTTCCCCATTTCATCTAAAGTGAGACTGTGAAGTTCAGAATAGTGTTTAATTAGGTCTGTGAGTCCTTGGAAAATTCTACAGCAATCATCGAGCTGACATCGGAACTCTCTGACTTGGACATTGACATTTTTGGTGGTTTCTTGTTTGATCTGCGTGTGAAGCAGCTGTTGGTCAGACTGGTGCACAGCTCGATAGTGCAGTATTAAGTTTTGTTGAATAGCGAAAGCTGCAGAGCAACCCTTGTGAACACACCTGTAAGGCTTGTGAAATTTATTGAATTTACATTCAGTTTTTATTTTTGTAATTGATTTCCTGTACTTTCTTTCTCCTGTATCTGCAGCATTTTTAGCTTGCTTCAAATCTTCACTTTTCCTTCTCTGCATTGATGCATCTGGTGACATCTCCAAGACACCTTCTGGTCTTTGTGGGTCTAGAGAGGAATCTTTTGTTCTTTCTTCAGATACTAAAACCTTTTGTGATTCTGCAGGGAGTGAGATGTCACGTGGCCCTGCTGCCACTGGCGAGGCGCCGCACGGCCCTGCTGCCACTGGCGAGGCGCCGCACGGCCCTGCTGCCACTGGCGAGGCGCCGCACGGCCCTGCTGCCACTGGCGAGGCGCCGCACGGCCCTGCTGCCACTGGCGAGGCGCCGCACGGCCCTGCTGCCACTGGCGAGGCGCCATTCATCACTACTGGCACAGATGAGGGACCCTGCAGTAGTGAGCTATCTGCTGACTTGGTTGCTACTTCAGAGATGGCTTGTGACCCTAATGCCACAATTGAGACATCCTGCAGCCCTGACGATAGTAGTGAAATATTCGGTGGCCCTGACACTAACGGTGAGATACCCTGAGCCTCTGGGAGCAAGACAGCCTGTGACATTGATGGTAACGGTGATACACATCGTTGCACTGTTGACAGCAGAGACACATCCTGTAGCCCGTCTGGTATAGGTGATACATTTTGGGGCCTCACCGATTGCAGCAAGACATTATGTGGCCATGCCAATAGTGGTGAGACAGATTGCAACCCTGCTGATGGCGCAAGGCCACTGTGCGGCTCAACTGCCAACACAGAGGCATCCTGAGGCCCTGCCAGTAGCAATCGGGTATCCTGGGACCCTGGTGCTGGCACCAAAGCATCCGGTGGCACTACCGATTGGGCCAAATCATTTTGGAGTTGTGCTGGTAATGCTGAGCAATTCTGCAGGCCCACCAGTAGCTCTGAGCCACTCTGTGACATTCCATGATTATACAGTATAGTCTTTGAGTTCTGAGTGCTATGCAAATGAAGACTGATTTCTGAGTTAATCTCATTAGGTCCTGAAGTTATTGGCTGCAATTTGTGCAGTTCTGTGGATTCGTTCTCTTGTGACCCATTCATTCTAGGTTGAGAATTGATTTCCTGCATTGGTGGAACAGTATCCACAGCTTTATAATGACCATCTGATTTTCTGCAGTATGCTCTTTTAATTCTTAGTTTTACCAGCTCCTCCCGTGTTACCTGATGCATCGATTGGTAGTGGGCTCGGAGATTAGAGTTTCTTGTAAATGTTTTTTGGCAGTTAGGAACATGGCATCTAAATGGAGCAAATCTAGTCTGATACATCTTTATTTCCATTATCTGCTCTTTAGAATACTGATGAACTTTAACATAATGATTGGTCAGGGCGTCTTTAGTCATTGCACTATAGATGCAACCACCTTCCTGACAGATAAATGGTTTAATGAGATTCAGTTTCAGTTCTTTGTCATTTTCAGAAGCCTGCAGTGATGTACTTGTTTGCGTATCTGTCAAACCCTGATTGATTATATTTGGACTATTGGTGCAATTAGTCATTGGCGTGTGTGTCAAGATGTTCATAGAAGCAGCTGGTGTCCCTGAACTTGAAGTAGGACACAGTGCACCACTTCTGCAAAGCTTCTCATCATATTCCAAATTCAGATTTTGCAAGCCCAACAAAAGTTCAGCTATGCTTATATCTCGTGTCTTGAAGTCTGCAGAGTGAGATGAATTATGATTGCTATCAATCTCTGGCAGGGTGCCATTGGTAAAATATATAGTTGGCTCACAGCTGCTTTCCAAATTTTGAGGGTGAATCTCATTGCCAACAAAACTTGTTCCTGTACAAAAACTGGATTCAAGAGCCTGCTGCAAGGGCTCACAAGACGAATAGGTATTTGAGCTTTTAACAGCATCTAATATTGGTGGAACCTCAGTGCTGAGTGACATGTCTTCACCAGCCACAAATGATCCTGGGCTACACACAGTTGTTAGTGCCTGTGATATAGTTATATTGGCTGTGTGGTCCTCCACAGCATCCGTTCCAAATCTGGGTTGAAAGGTCTGCTGAATTACTTCAGTCTCAAATGTCCCAGGAAGGCTAGTGACCTGGGGAGTCTTGTTTGGATCAAATACAGCAGAACTATAGTTGTTCTCCTGTGTTGGTGGAAAAAGCTCATGAGCAGCAAATGAAGCTGCACTGTCCCCCATTTCCAATGATTGAAGGAATGTTTCGCCAGTCAAGAATGTATCTGGGACACAGGGAGGGTCAGGTTCCTGAGGGACAAATGAACTCGGTGAAAGAATCTTTTCTGTTTTGTATAAAGCCTGCCCAGTCTTCTGCTTCACAACTGAAGAACTTTCCTTTTTATCATAAGGTTTACAGATGGCACGTCGTGACAAATGACCTCCAAGAGATTTGGGGTTAGTAAATTCCCTATAGCACCTACTACAGATAAATTTGTCACCTTTAATGATTGCAGGCCATTTTGCACGCTTATTGTGTGTGTGTTTTTTCTTCCTGGATTGAGATACATTTCCATTTTCAATAGTTAAAACACTGGGAACAGGTTGCTGATAAATAGCATCTACTGTGTTCAAGGTGCTTTCAGGTGTCATGCTTAAGCTTTCCTCATTTGAAAAACACAATGGGTTTGAAGAGTCTTCCTGATTTTGACATTTCAAAGGATTTTTAACCCGTTGGACTTTTGACGTGTTCCGCTGTTTTTTCAGTGTTTCGTAGTAGTCAGGGTGAGTAGCCTTGATGTGTTTGCTGACACTACGTGATGAAGTATAGCTTCGATTACAGCCAGGAACCTTACAACCGAACATTTGGACCATTTTTGTTGCTTCACCTGGTTTTGTTTCTAAAGGTTGTGGTGGAATAAGGGTACCCTCCCCTTTAAACATCGTTTTTGGCAAAACACCATGAGTCAGACTCATGCTCATCTCTCCTTCGCTCTTCACAGTTACTCCAAAGTACGTGTCTTTAAGAAGATGACTCTGTTCTCCGCTAGATGGTAAGGCATTTAATTCTTCAGACATGGAGGATTTGGATTTAACAGTTTCACTTGCAACATAATCAACAGCAAAGCCATTCTGGTAAGTGTCAGGCTGATTGCATGGCTCATCTTTCATCTTTATTTGTAATAATTGATTAACCTGATCATCTCTATTGGCATCAAGCTGGCTTGTTTCAAAAGGTAAACTATTTTCAACTTCAATTTTCACACAAGCATGTGTGACATGATCAACCTCATGCTTTTGCAGTTCACTCTGGGAGTAGTAAACATTTCCACAGTTTGAGAATTTGCAAGTGTATGAGGAATTGTGATAATGCTGTGCTTCATGATCGTACAACAAATAGGACTCAGTAAAAATTCTTCCACAGTTCTGAAACATGCATTTAGCTTTGAACAGTACATGCTCTTTCCTGTGTCCTACCAATTCAGAGTATGTACCAAAGCTTGCATTACACTCCAGTTGTATACAGACATAGGGTTTAGGGCCGCAATGAATTTGCAAATGTTCATTAAGGTGAGAAACACTAACAAAGCGTCTCCTACAATACTGACAAACAACTTTATTACTTTGCATTTTAAGGAACTGCTTTGCTTCTTCATCATTACCATGACCTTTCACATGTGCAATTAAGTTTTTAAAATATTTAAAAGATTTGGTACAGTGTGTTACAGGACAGGTGTGATCTTCAGTGCAGTCCACTTTTTGTGTCGTCATGATTGCAGGTTTGTAAGATTTATCTTTGCCTTCATCATCAGAGCCATCACTATCACTGAAGACTATAAAATCCTGACTGTATAGGCTGTTCCTTTTAATTGGACGATGTTCCTGCTTGTCTATTTCAGCCAGCTTTTTTCCTGCAATACTGTCAGGCAAGTTCTTAGGTGGTCTTCCAACTCTCCTTTTTGGTTTGATAGAAGCTAGTCGTTCTTTACAAGATTGCTTAATATGAAATGTAACATGTGGAACAAAAATCTCCTTTTTCTTAAAGCTTTTGGCACATATAGGGCAGTAATAGTTTCCCTCCTTCACGTGTGTTTGAGCATGACGGATAATTCGGTGTCCCAGAAACTCTCGGTCACATAATACACAATACTGCATATAGGCTTGCCAGTTCTTAAATCTGGCAGATACCACACCTTTCTCAATTTTATCTTTTACCTTCATTCCAATTTCTGCAGACGAAGTGTTTTGCACTTTCATCACATCACTGTAAAACTTAGGGAGTCCATTCAGTGAATGTTCTTTTGTAGCAACATCAAGATGGTTCTCGTTGTTTTCATCAAAGAGGTCACTGTCATTAAGTTCATCTATGGAAGACACAATAGATGCTTCCTCTCCCATCAATGCAAGACAGTGGCGTTTCAGAGTCTTCCAATCCCAAAATTCAGGATCAAAGGGCCAATGTGTTTTTAAAACGAGCAAGAGTTCGCATCTCAGAGAGTTAGGGATTGGACCATTTTCATCATCATACTTCTGGTCTGGCTGGTTGTATAAAGTCTCAACTGCATAATAAGCTTCCACTGTAGGTTCCAACAGGAATTCGGTAAGCTGGCATGCACGTCTGACTTCTAAATAATCAGGTAACAAGCATGATACTGTCTTGCAAATTGAAGTCTTCACCGTGGGACTTTCATTTGATTCCATGCGCAGTGCTCTTACACAGAGTTCGATACAAGCTGAAAGACCAGCCTCCCCTGCCTGTAAAGTAAAACATAAAGATATCATATCTTAAATATAAATCATTGCTCAGGTTTGATATAATAACCAGGATGTGAACTCATGGATGAAAACAAATTTAAGTTTTTACCTTGTTTGCATGAACTTAGTACAGTTTTATAGTGATTAGCTGCTTAAAATAATCAAAATGCTGTCCAAAAACAAATTTGTATATTCAAAAACTACAATCAATATCAAAAGCATGGCAACAGTTAGTAATATAAACTGAATTTTCCTTGTGCCTGTAGTAGCAAGTCCTCATTTATTCTTGGGTCTTAGAGGCTACTATTGTATCCAGTTCATTGAGACTGGGACCAGTTAGAAATGCAAATAAGTAAGCAATGCTGAGTGGTCAAAACTGCCATCGACGAATATGCATCTTGCACTTTTTTTTTACATGGCAGTCAAGATTATTGTGTGGGCACATGTTATAGGGAACGCTGGTGGCACATGGCCCATTTATTGCATTGCACTGCTATATATTAGATCAGAAGCACATTGCACACACTGAGGTCATTTGGCTGAGCATATCATTTTTGATTCGTTGACAGAGCTAGCCAGTTAATTCCCCATCCCCATAACTCTGCAACTATTTCTTTTTTCAAGTATATTATCAAATTACTGCATTTTTTAGTGGCCTGTGCATTTTAATTTTAGTAATCATTTTAGTTATTATCCCCTTTGTTGAAAGAAACTGTCTCGGTTATTAATCATTAATCTGTAGGAATTAGTGTAACTCAAGTGACTGTACTAATAGACAATGCTCAAGACTCATGGAAACTTTGTAACAGTTGATCAGAACATTCGATTCATCAGCAGCTCAACATCACCTCTGCCGAAGTACTACCCAGATTATCCTCACTGTTAGTCTGCTGAGAACATTAGTGCTTGAATCCTCCCCTTCATTTTCAGCCCTAAACTAGCACACAGAGCAGCTTAGCCTTTTTAAGCATTAGTGTGTGCTCAGGAACATTGGTTTTAGGACGAAAATAAATGGAAAAATAAAATTACTAAGACTCTGAGTAGCTGGGGTAGTAGAATCTGTCCACTGAGCAGTAGGGTCTGAAGACCTAACTAACTAGTTGTTCAAAGGCCAATTGTTTAAAGTGCAGGTGAATATCAAACACCAGAAACCAGGAAGTACCTGTTCAATCAACTCTACTGATCATTTGGGCTACTGTTCACATTGATTATCACAGAATCTTTACAGTGCAGGAGGCTGCCACTGGCTCTCTAAATGAGCATTTTCTCTAGTCCCACTTCTCTGCCTTATCCCCATAACTTTGCACATTCTCTTTTTTCAGATTGCAATCCAATTCCTTTTTTAATACCTCAATCAAACTTGCCTCCACCATCCTTGGAAAGTTCGTTCCAGACCCCAACCATGCCCTGGATAAAATGTTGTCCTCACATCACTTTAACTTTTTATAAACTTATCAATTGCATTGCTATTGCTGTCAATTCATGGCACAAAACCAGGCTAAACCAACTTCTCTCCACACATTTTTAAATTCAAAGAAAATACAATCCAAATTTATGAAAACTGTACACAATTCATGATTTCTCATTCTTTTAAAGCCTCTACAGGCACGGTTAATGATTTAGTACCAGCGAGATTTGTATACTATATCTTCGAGGGCACTAGTTCTTTCAAGATTACCATGCATTGTACTAGTGTGTGCCTTTCCATACAGTCTGTATAAAACTTCCAGTCAGCACTATTTACTTTTCACCCATGATCAATGTTGTATACTTGCTAATGAGTAAAAAAATTTCACTTCCATTTTTTATCGTGGGACACAAGTTATGGCTGGCCGGTCAGCATTTATTGCCCATCCTTACTTGCCAGAAGGCAACTGAGAGTTAACAACGTTGCTGTGGCCTTGCAGTCACATGTAGGCTAGACTGGGTAAGGACAGCAGATTTCCTTCCTTAAGGGACATTGGTGAACAAGGTCTGTTTTTATGACAATTGACAATGGTTTCAATGTCATCAGTAGATTCTTAATTCTAGTTTTTTTAAAAACTGAATTTAAATTCCACCACCTGCCATGGCAGGATTTGATAACAGGTCCTCAAAACATTAGCTGAGTTTTTGGATTAATATGGATTAATAGTCTAGTGGTTAAGTCATTAGGCCATTATCTCCCTCATTCTGAAAAGGCACATAAAGGTAAAAACAGTTTGAACTATGCTTATAATTGATTTCACTGAACATTTAAAAAATGTTAGACATTTATTAATAGAAAAAACCTTTATTCAACAGTATTCCTTCTTGTATATGGAACATGGGGAAATCATTTATGGAGTGATCGTCCAAACTGAAAGTAATTACTCTCCATTTGTTCATGGCTGATGGGCAAATCTGTAAAATTAATATCACTTCAAGACTAGAGCAAATCTCTCACCCGATAATGACTTTATTTGGCAATGAGATGAAAAGGGGAGTAGGATAAACCAGGAAACTGTCAGGACATCAGCCCAACATCAGCGGTAGCAAGTTTTCAGAAACCATCTCCTTGAAAAGCAAGTGTTAGTCAAGTATAGGCTAAATGCATTTATTGAAGGGTAAATTGTGCCTAGCTGATTTCATTGTATTATTACGAGGTAATAAATACTGTTATTGATTAAAGTAGATTTGTAAATATGTCTTCTGGAAGGCATCAACAAAGCACCACACAAGGTATTAATTAAGAATGAATGTAGTGGTATGAATATGAAATTGAGTCAGTAACAGAAAGCAGGGCATGGTGGCAAATGGATGTTTTCCAGATCAGGAGGTGATTTGCACTAGTATTTGATCTAAACTTCAGAATGACAAAGGTGGGATGGTAACATGGGCAAAACAAAATGGCAGAAGGATTTCAATGCAGAGTTGTATGAAGTGATGCATTTTGGGATACTAACATGAAAAGACAATATAATATCAATAGTACAGTTCTGAAAAGTGCAAATGAGCAAAAAGACATTGAAGGTGGCAGGGCAAGTTGTTAAGATGGCTGAAATATCATTGTTTTAATATTTAATATCTCTTTATAAACACAAAGAGATCACGTAAGAACATCATAAATCTGAGTTCAGCCTCAACTGGGCCATAAGGATGCAAAGTCTTAGACAGAAAATATATCACAATGCCGTCAGGGCATGAAGGATTTCAATTATGAAGAGAGTTTGGAAAAGTTAGGACCCTACCTTATTCCTTCTGCCAAGCGGTCAGTAACTAGACATCATGGCCCAGATATTCTGGTCTCCGGATGGCTGTTTCCCAAAGCTTAACTGGCAGATGCATTGGAAGTCCCAAGGTAAGTAAGCCATGGGAATTGCATGAGAAGTTACAACTTCTGATGGGCTATTCCCCTGCATCCAAGTCTGTGTTAAAGAGTTGGATTTCCCAGCTGCGCTTGCCCCAAGACCTTGCCTGAGATCAATGGACCTTTGCGTGGTCCGGGTCCTGCCTGCTAAGATCCCTGTGGCTGGCGGGAAGGGAAAATTCTGCCCAGAGACTTGAGGTTCTGACTCACTTACCAGAAGTTTTTCAGGAGGATCTAGAGAGGAATAAACTATGCAATGTGATCTCTTTCGCTTATAAACAGAGACATTAAAGGCAAGAGGGTAGCCTGGGAAAGGGTTGGTCCACTCAAAGATAGTGGAGGTAATCTATGCATAGAACCAGAGGAAATGGGCGAGACACTAAACTGAACACTTTGCCTCAGTATTCACCAAAGACAGGGGCTTGATGGATGAGGGGCCTAGGGTAGGGTATGTGGATATTCTGGGTCATGTCAATATCAAAAAGGTAGTGGTATTGGGTGACTTAAAAAACATTAAAGTAGATAAGTTCCCAGGGCCTGACTGGATCTACCCAGAATACAGAGAGGAAAGGGTACAGATTGCTGGAGCCTTGATAGAAGGCTACAGATGAAGTTACAGAGGACTGGAGGATAGCCAATGTTGTTCTATTGTTTAAAAGGGGCAGCAGGGATAATCCAGGAAATTATAGGCTGGTGAGCCTTACGTCAGTGGCAGGCAATTATTGGAAAAGATTCTCAGGGACAGGATTTACTCACATTTGGAAATAAATAGACTTATTAGTGATAGACAGCATGGTTTTGTGAAGGGGAGGTTGTGTTTTTTGAGTAAGTGATGAAGATGATAGATGAGGGAAAGGCAGTGGATGTTGTATACATAAACTCCAGCAAAGCCTTTGACAAGGTACCTTATGGTAGACTAGGACTAAAGGTGAAGTCACATGGAATAGAGGAGACCTGGCAAGATGGATACAGAACTGGCTTGGCCACAAAATAAAGTAAAAAGTCTGACAACACCAGGTTTTAGTCCAACCTATTTATTTGATAATATTCTCACAAGCTTTCGAGGGGTTGCCCTCTTCGTCAGGTGAATGGAGAGTTCTGGCCTCAGACAGAGCATATAAAGCACAGACAGTTTAGAGATTACTGATTAAAATGCGAATCCTTACACCTAACCTGCTGTTCAAGACCTGAAGTGGCTGACAATGTGAGTGGTAGGAGCACTGATCACAGTTTAAAGAGATGTGTATTGTCTCCAGACAGTACAGTAAGTGAGGTTTTGCAAACCCAGGCAAGTCACGGGGGTTACAGATAGTGCGACATGAACCCAAGATCCCTGTTGAGACCGTCCTCATGTGTGCGGAACTTGGCTATCAGTCTCTGCTCAGCAACTCTGCGCTGTCGTGTGTCGTGAAGGCCGCCTTGGAGAATGCTTACCCGAAGGTCAGAGGCTGAATGCCCATGACCACTGAAGTGTTCGCCAACAGGAAGGGAACAGTCTTGCCTGGTGACTGTCGAGCGATGTTCATTCATCTGTTGTCGTAGCGTCTGCATGGTCTCCCCAATGTACCATGCTTCGGGACATCCTTTCTTAAAACCTCACTTACTGTACTGTCTGGAGACAATACACATCTCTTTAAACTGTGATCAGTGCTCCTACCACTCACATTGTCAGCCACTTCAGGTCTTGAACAGCAGGTTAGGTGTAAGGATTCGCATTTTAATCAGTAATCTCTAAACTGTCTGTGCTTTATATGCTCTGTCTGAGGCCAGAACTCTCCATTCACCTGACGAAGAGGGCAACCCCTCGAAAGCTTGTGAGAATATTATCAAATAAATAGGTTGGACTAAAACCTGGTGTTGTCAGACTTTTTACTGTGTTTACGCCAGTCCAACGCCGGCATACCCACATCTTGGCCACAAAAAACAGAGGGTAGCAGAAGAAGAGTGCTTTTCTGAATGGAAGGTTCTGACTAGCGGTGTTCATGATGTCTTTGTAGTTCCACAGGGTCAATTCTGGAACCTTTGTTGTTCGTAGTATATATAAATGATTTGAAGGAAAACGTAGCTGGTCTGGTTAATAAGTTCGAAGACAACACAAAAATTGATGGAGTTGCGGATAGTGAAGAGGATTGTCAGAGGATACAGCAAGATATAAACCAGCTGCAGACTTGGGTGGAGAAATGGCAAATGGAGGTTAATCCAGACAAGTGTGAAATAATGCATTTTGGAAAGTCCAATGTATGTAGGAATTATACAGTAAATGGTAGAAACCTTAGGAATGTTGACAGCAGAGAGATCTGGGCGTACATGTTCACTGATCACTGAAAGTGGCAACGAAGGTGGATAAGGTAGTCAAGAAAGCAAATGGCATGCTTGCCTTCATTGGTTGGGGCATTGAGTATAAAAATTGGTGGAATATGTTGCAGCTGTACAGAGTCTTAGTTAGACTTCATTTAGAATACTGTGTTCAATTCTGGTCAGCTCACTACCAGAAGGATGTGGATGCTTTGGAGGGGGTACAGAGGAGGTTTACGAGGATGTTGACTGGTCTGGAAGGTATTAGCTATGAGGGAAGTTGGATAAACTTGGTTTGTTCTCATTGGAACAATGGAGTTTGAGGGCTGAACTGATAGAGGTTTACAAGATTATGAGTGGCATGGACAGAGCAGGTAGTCATTTCTAGGGTAGAAAAGTCAAATACTAAGGGATATAGGTTTAAAGTGCTTGGGTAAAGTTCAGAGGAGATGCGCAAGGTAAGTTTTTTTTACACAAAGGGTGGTGAATATCTGGAACGCACTGCCTGGGGAGGTGGTGGGAGTAGGTACAATAACGTCATTTAAAGGCGCAACTGGACGAATACATGAACAGGGTAGGAATAGGAGGATATAATGCATATGGTTTTAGTATAGGCAGGCATCATAATCGGCACAAGTTTGGGGGGCTGAAGGGCCTGTGCCTGTGCTTACTTTTCTTTGTTTTTTTGTATATTTGACTGAGGCGGCACGGTAGCATAGTGGGGTGGCATGGTAGAACACAGGTTAGCACTGCTGCTTCACAGCACCAGGAACCGGGTTCGATTCCTGGCTTGGGTCAATGTCTATGTGGAGTTTGCATATTCTCCCCATGTCTGAGCACCTCCAGGTGCTCAGGTTTCCTCTCACATTCTGAAAGACGTGCTGGTTAGGTGCATTGACTTGAACAGGTGCTGGGCTGTGGCAACTAGGGGAATTTCACAGTAGCTTCATTGCAGTGTTAATGTAAGCTTTACTTGTGACTAATAAACATTAGCTTTAAAAAAAACTCCTGGGTAACTATACAAATGACATTCGTGATCCCGCCGCCCCAATACCATCCTCCCCCACCCCAATCCTATCACCCCACCCAGCTGATATCCTAGGCTTACCATCGAACTCTACCACTTAGTTACTTACCTCCTTCACACTCATTCACTAACACAGTGAAAGGTTATTTAAATGTATTAGTGAGAAAAAGAACTTGCCAAAATATGCAGCTAGAACCATTAAAAAAAGGGGTGCAGCTAAGCTTTGCCTGATTATCCTGAACTGTGAAGGAGGGCTCGGGGAACAAGTATGCTCAATATTTCTGAACAGGCCTGGTTTAGAAATCCGGATGAGAAATGCAGAGCTCTGGCACTGTGTTAAAAAAAACAAGCAGGAGAAGAGTAGCAATTGGACAGTGACTGCCACTCCAATTTAAAATCATTGGCAAAGTACCTGGAAGGAAGACCAAGAACTATGATCTTAATCACAGACTGTCAGGATCTGGAACACTTTGCATGAAAAGATGGTGGAATTTTACATGGGAGTTGGAGAGAAACTTGAGGTTGAGTAATTTATAGTGCCTTAAAAAAAGGGGGCACCTACGCCTTCTCTCCGATTCTTTTACACTATAATGCTGGGCCCTGGTGATCTCTGTGCTGCCTAGATCTTGTCCAGCCTGAGTCAAGAAGGTTGGATGAGACAGGTATGGACAAAATTTGGCACGGTAAGTGGGTATGGAGTGGCAATCTGGTGCTGATTGCCATTAAGTGAAGTTAGGGCCCAATGTACATGTACACCCTTCAATGGTTCTGATAAATAATCTCTTATTTAGGCTGATGGTATCACCTTGTACTTCAACATATATCTGAGATTTGCAATACTGCAGATTTCTCTTTATTGTTTCATAGTGAGATACTTTATTGATCAAAGGGCCTTTGTTGTTATATTGCCTTTTTTATCCAAACCCAGAACTAATATATGTAATGTTTCTGATACCAGTAAATCTATAATTTGATTTACTAAAAAGCTGAACATTTCTCAGCTTCTACTGCAGTGACTGTCACACCGTGATAGCAACAGAAGTTATTATTTGTTAGCCATTATCTCCAAGGGTAATTAAGGAGGAATTATTGACTTTGAACAGTAATATCAAGTACAACAGATCAAAACTATGGTAACCTACCTAATCATTAGTGTGATGAACTTCACAAGGGAAAAATCAATTTTGTAGTTGACTGTCTGGCGTTAACTTTGGTAATACGGTAGCCTGAGTTACAGGCTGTGGATTCAAAACTTACATTAGGATTGGAACACAGTCTAAGCTGATACTTCAGTGCAGTACTGAGAGATCTGCACTGCAGGAGCCAACAGATGTCAAAGTATCAGCCTAGCTACCCTCCAGATGTACTAAAAAAGGGCCAGTTGTGATTTTTAAGAACAGCAGTGAGGTTTTCCCAGTATTCTGACCAACATTTATCAAATTGAGAACTGAATTAATCACCAAATTGGTCATTTACCTAGATTGCTGCTTATGGGATCTTGCTGTGTGCACATATTTACAAAATAAGTGACAATCTTTCAAAAGAAATTCATTAGCTGTGGGGAATCCTGAGAATGTGAAAGGTGTTATATCAATGTAAGCTCTTTCCTCTAATTACATTCTCTCATTTGCACGAATATAAGATCTCTTTTTCGAGGCCAAGGTGGGCAATGAATGCTAGCTTAGCCAGTGACACCCACATCCCATGACAGAAATAAAAAAATGTTCAGCTGTTGATATTATGGGCAAGTTTACAGCACCAGGATTTGCTCTTTCCTCTCATACTTCTATACTTGCCCTGTTATACATTCAAATCAGAAATGTGTTACAATTAGTTCTCAAACATAGCATGCAATGGAACTTTGCACAAAGGATTATTCCTACCTCTGATTGTATGACTTTAATAAGAAAGAAAATATGATAAACTGTTTTGGACAACATAGAGAACTGCCGACAGCACTCCAGAAAGATCTGTGTGGAAGACTCCACCCGTTGCTGCAGTTTGCTCCAGAAGAGTGTCAGTTCCCTGAAATCAAAAGTATTTAGCTGTTACTGATTTCACAAGTTCAGACCATGTGGAGTCAGGGGACAACTAGGAACATGGATAGCATATTGGCTACAAAACAGAAGAGAGTGGCTACTCAGGATAGCAATTGCTGCAAAAGTGGATTAGTATTGGGACCAAAGTTTTTTTTACAATATGGTTAAAAAATTTGGACTCTGGAATCAGAAATATCACAAAAAATTTGTGGACACCAAATTGCAGGGTGTAGTTTACACTGAGGAAGAATGTGACAACATTTAACAAGACATTAATAAAATTACTCAATGGTTGAATAATTACCAAATTAATTTCAAATAGAAATAGTTGCTAATTAATTACAGATTTGGAATATTGTTGGAAAAAGAGACATGCTGGCCAAAGTTTTCATCTTGCACTCATCAAGACAGACACAAGAATGCCAAATTTCAGAGGGAGCAACAACTTATAATGCATGGGAAAAGGGAACTGAGCTGTTGGCAAGTGGACCCTGGTCAAGGTGAGCCATGGAGATTGTTGCCCCCTATCATTTGTTTCAAATTAAAAATGGCACAATGAAGTCTAGGGTTATATGGCAGGAGCAGAGGCAGGATGTGGAATTAAGGGCCATAAACATATTAGTCACGATCTTATTAAGTGGTAGAGCAGGCTGAATGGCCTACTGCTCCTATTTATGTTCTTAAGTTGGGTTGCATAACATCAGTAGCATTAAAAAACAGGCCATTCAATCAAACTGGAATGTGCTACACAAACCTCCATCCACCCCTATTCCTCTAATCCTATCTACATATCTTTCTATTCCTTTTTCCTTCATGCGCTTACGTAACTTTCCCTTAAATGCACCTTGAAATTATAGAATGATGCAGCACAGAAGTAGGCCATTCAACCCAGTGTTCTTTGGCAAATCTATGCTATTAATCCCCTGCTCATTCCCCAAAGCCCTGTACTCTTATTTTCAAATATTACCCAATTTTCCTTTGGAGGTTCCCTATTGGATCTGTTTCTGCCACACTTCCAGGCATCAAATCAACTTGCTGTACTTCTCTTTTAAAAAATGCTTCTACTTGTTACCTCTAATTCTTTTGTCAATTTAAATTTGAGTCCTCTGGTCAGTAACATTTTATCAATTTCTCTTCAATCACTCTATCAGAACTATTCATGATTTTGAACACCTGTAACAAATCCTCCCTTGACCAATGCTATGCAGTTCAACTACTCTTTGTGGTAGTGTATTCCATATTGTCATCTCTCCAAGTAAAGAAGTCTCTCTTGAAATTTCTGTTAAGGATATTTTTATAATCATGACCTTTAGCAGAAATGTAAGTGGAAACAATTTTTCTACTGTATTAAATCCTTTCATAATCTTAAAAGTCACTATCAACTCAGTCCTCAGCCGCATCTTTTCTAGACAGGTGTCCCAATTTGTCCTATCACGGATATTCTCTTAGTTCTGGTATCATCCTTGTAAACCTTCTTGGAGCTAGATTCTGTACGCTTTATATTATATGGAGACTTGAGCTGTGCACAGGACTCCCAAGGGTGGTCTCACCAACAGATACACAAATTTATCTGGTAATGAACTCGAGTGGTTTGCTTTGCTTTTTTATGTTCTTTCTGTCACAATTTAGATCATACGTATCTTTACCCTGGATCACCTTATTCCTCTACCCTATTGACTCTTATTCAAACAATATGTGAACACCTTAGTCTTCAAATATGCGACCGCACATTTATCAACATTGAAATTGCTGGAAAAAAGTTTTTTGTCTTTCACTCAAGACAGACAGAAGAATACTAAATTTGAATGGGAGTAACAATTTATATTGCAAAGTGTTGATAGTTTGCAGTAGACAGATTACTTGAGGCGTTGCCATGGAGCACTACTGTCTCCAATGCTTTTGTTTACTTTAAAGCAAGGTACAATGCCCAGACATATTCCAATGTCTAAAGGACAGATATGGAGGCCCAAGGCACACACAGGTGATACCCCATTGTGCCCCATTTTATCTGTGAATTAGCCAAATGGTTGAGTGAGTTGCTGCAATCAGTTCTGGATCAGTTTTCACAGTGAAAGATTCCTTAACCTTTGTGAAATCTAGATACAACATGCATGTCGATAGCAATGTCGTGTTCATGTGCTCGTTCAATATTTCAAACCTGCTCACCAATGTGCCATTCAAGGAAGCCATAGATATTTGCATGATGCTCTTATATTTTGGCAATCTAGACAATGCCATTTCTGAATCTGTATTTATTGAATTTATGAACTTGGAAACTCTTACAATTGAGTTCAGCTTTAAACACACCATATAAGCTCAAATAGAGGGTGCTGCCATGGGATCTCCTCTAGGCTGAGCTCTTGCTAACATTTCTGTTGGTTTCCACAGGAAATGTTTTCATGAAAAGTCAATGGACCCTGTCCATATTTCAACACATGGATGATATGTTTGCTGTCTTTGAATCTGCAACTGCACGCAAGAGCTTCATTATCTTAAAGGTACTTCATCCTGCACTCAAATTCCCATGTAAAATTGAACAGTCTAATGAGCTCCCTTTTCTTGACTGGTTATGTGAGGAATCTACTCAAGCCTATCCTCACTAGTCAATATCAGCATCGCAATGCACATCTCCACATGCTAGAAGATTGACCTTATTGGCAAACTCTTAACTAGTCCAGAGCCAGCAAGCTTGATGCCAAATTAGGGCAAATTAGTACTTTGTGTGGGATAATGGCTACCCTGATCAGGTCATGCTGATCATGCATCTCACAATGGGCGTAATTACATTTAAATGTGCTAATGCACATTGAAACAGGACCAGCAAGATCATGAGAGATGAGAACCAGGCACAAACTTGATTTTTTGCTTCTTACCCAATTTAACTTGCCACCCCGATCAACCAGTGGGACGAGGCAGTAAGATTGCCTCCCCATGTGTTAGTATAACACACTTAAACACTACCAAATCATTTGCATTATTCTTCTTCAGTTTTCTGCTCGAGCTAAGTCTGATGAACAACATTCTGTTCTGTACTATGGGTTGGGCAAAGAGGCAGGTCTTTTAACCACCCCAGTAAGAATAGAGATCAATTCCCATGTTGTTGGCATCAATCTGGCCCAAACTGGCTGTCCAACCAACTGAGCCCAACAGCTCCCCAAAGAGACTGAGTTGCTGTAAACTACATGTACATTGTAGCCTGAGGTATGGATAAACATAGAACATGGAACAGTACAGGCCCTTTGGCCCTCGATGTTGTGCCGAGCTATGTCCAAACCCAAGATCAAGCTATCCCACCTTCGGCCCTCGATGTTGTGCCGAGCTATGTCCAAACCCAAGAACAAGCTATCCCACTCCCCATCATTCTGGTGTGCTCCATGTGCCTATCCAATAACTGCTTGAAAGTTCCTAAAGAGTCCGACTCCACTATCACAGCAGGCAGTGCATTCCACCCCTCAACCACTCAGTGAAGAATCTACCTTGGACATGCCTCCTATATCCCGAACCATGAACCTTATAGTTATGCCCCCCAATAACAGCTACATCCACCCGAGGAAATAGTTTCTGCACGTCCACTGTATCTATCCCCCTCATCATCTTATAAACGTCTATTAAGTCACCTCTCATCCTCCTCTGCTCTAAAGAGAAAAGCCCCAGCTCGCTCAACCTTTCCTCATAAGACCTACCCTCCAAACCAGGCAGCATCCTGGTAAATCTCCTCTGCACTCTCTCCAGTGCTTCCACGTCCATCTTATAGTGAGGTGACCAGAACAATATTCCAAATGTGGTCTCACCAAGGTCCTGTATAGATGCAGCATAACCCCACAGCTCTTAAAACTCAAACCCCCTATTAATAAACGCTAACATAATATAAGCCTTCTTCACGGTTCTATCCATTTGAGTGGCAACCTTCAGAGATCTGTGGATATGAACCCCAAGATCTCTCTGTTCCTCTACATTCCTCAGAACCCTGCCATTGACCCTGTAATCTGTATTCAAGTTTGTCCTGCCTCGTACTTCAGGTTTAAACTCCATCTGCCACTTTTCGGACCAGCTCTGCATCCTATCAATGTCTCTTTGCAGCCTACAAGAGCTCTCTGTCTCATCCACTACTCCACCAATCTTGGTGTCATCAGCAAACTTAGTAACCCATCCTTCAGTCCCCTCTTCCAAGTCACTGACAAAAAACAATCACAAATAGCAGAGGACCCAGCACTGATCCCTGTGGTACACTGCTGGTAACAGGCCTCCGGCCTGAAAATTTTCCCTCCACCACCATCCTCGATAGTGACGGTGTAGAGTTTCCCAAACTTTTCAAGCCACAGAATACTTCTGACCTCCAAAAAGTACTGAAGGGACCTGTGACAACACCCTGATTACATTGAAGAACCAAACCACAAAAAAAAATTGTGCAATAGGTACGAACATACTTAAAAACTTAAAAAGATGCTGCTACGTCTTACTTTATTACAATAAATGAATAATAAATAAACAAATACTTCAAAGACTTACTTCTTCGTCATTTTTAATGGCAACATTGCTCAAATACATTCCCTTGCCCACTCTCACCTGACTCTTCTTCCTAACCGAGCCACACCACCACCCTCCTGCAGCCAACTCTCAGCCATGCGGGCTCCAGCTCTTCACCTCCACAAACCCCAACCCCCCCACCCCCCAAATCCCAACTCCCACGGTCCCACATCACCTCCCCACCCATGCCCCTGGCCTTGGCTCTCCACTGACTACCCCCTGCCCTTCTTCAGCCCTTGGCTCTTGCAGCCTCACTCACCCCCCAACCTTTGGCTCTTCTTGGGGCCCACTCAGACCAGTCAACTGCAGGTGAGAGTAGATAAGGGAGTGTCTCTGAGTGCGGGCTCCTATTAACAATAACAAAAAGTTAAGACTCGGAAGTATTTGCTGAATGACAGAATAATTAATGCACACATACAAGACTTAGAATCCCAGTCGCAAAACCCAGTCTGAGTACCTCTGGTATAGAAACTCCGATTCCTTTTCATCATATGGCTGACCAGGAATCTTGGTCTTGCCACATGCCATTGGTGGAAGGATTGTTGATACTCAACCATGTTTTGAACATGGTTGAGTCCTGGAGTAGATCTTTAACCTGGAACTTCTAACTCAGAGATAGTGACACAACTCCTTGTGCCCCAAAACCTCAGCACAATTCCATTATTACAAAGTTATCCTTAACAAGCAATTCTTTACACAGATACACTCAGCTACTTAACTGTACCAATAATATTCATTTTTCTGTTAACCAGCCAATGCTTACGAACAAATTAAACACAGCAAAATCACATTAAATCACTATTTTAACAACTGGCTCTAAAGCAAATTTCTGAAAGTTAGTACCAAAAGTTTTAATTTAGAATATTTTGAAGAAAATATATTTGATATAAAGCAAAAAGTCTCAACAAAACTCCTTGTAGGACCTCAAAACGTACCTACCATTTTAATTATCATGCCCTTTTGCTCTTGCAATACTATCAATTATCCTTTTGTCAATTGCACACATTTGTTTTGATCTGTTCAAGAACTTGGTGAAACAGTGGGATAGCATGTAGTTGCTTTTCTTAGACTCAAAGCCTAAATGGATGAGAGTTTGGAAAGTCTTTAACCACTTCTGGTGGGGGGTGATCCAGCTTATAGCATTAAACTATACACTATGGTGCAGGCTGCTGCAGCATCACTCAGAGAAGTCATAAGAATAGTGCACAATGGTGGATTTGGAATGTTCTTCTAAGGATAGCTAAGGCACACTGCTGTAGCTGAGTAAGGACATTATATCTGAGTATGCTAGAGTGTGTTTGATGCTGATTCTGAACATTTAAAATGGAAAAAATGTCTTTTCTCAGTGTTCACACATCAAACAAGCACAATAGTTATCAAAGGAAAATTATAACAGTGTTAGCCCCGTTATACTGACATTGCTAAAACATCAACAGAAAGGGGACTGCATCTCCATAAACAATTTTGAGAAGTTCAGACATCTGGAAATGAAAAATCAGCTTTCTTCCAGTTGTAGCTTGAGAACCATATACTCCCAAGGTGAATCTCCACACAAAATCGGATTAGTTTAGCAAATGCTCTTGTAATAACACATAATTCACCTCCAGCAGGTGAGAAGGGTGACTCACCATGCACAGTATACATCTCCCTCCTGAAGCTGCCGTGTGAGGAAAGCTGTGCATAAGATGAGGGCTAAGTTCTCCTCGCCATCAGACTCCAGGTTGCATATCATCTCCAATGCATCCTTGCAGTCAACTGCTGAGATCTTAAACACAAACACAATTTGCAGACTACAATTAAAATACATTTTCTGGAGTGACTAACAAGGCAAAGGAACAGACAAATCTTCAAAATTCTGGAACACCACTGAACATGATGGAGAAGATGGCAACTAAGATCAAACAGATTGGCTTATGGGACACCTCTGAACGCACTTATAAAAGGTGGATAAATTTAGGAACACAGTGCAAAACGTCAGACCAAGATAGCTGAAGTCAACGTTCATGGGTGGAGTAGAAGGAGACATTCAAGAGCAGAGAATGAACACATACAAGATTACAGAGTTAAGGTGGATAATCTATGTTATCTCTGCCAATGAATCCACTTTCTTCGTGACTCACTGAACACCTTTAGTGTGATTTCCATCTCACTGACTGAACCATGCAAGGCCAGCATCAGTCTCATATTGGCCTTGGCTATAACGATAGCATTTTGGTAATTGATTCACACAAAGAGTTCTGAAGAGTCGCTGTCATTCATGGAATCATTCCCCAGAATCATAACCACATTCAGAAGGTAAAATAAAAAATATAGTATTGTGTCCACTTCCAGTTCATACAGTTTGCTTCACAGTGAGCTCATGCAGGGCATCTTATGTTCCTCGACATCTTCGTGTTAGACTTTGTTTAATTTTCATTAGTAGAAGATATCAGAGGTTTAGTTGCTTTTGTCACATTTCAATTATGAAACTCTACTATTGCATTAAGATTTGAAAAGCTCTATCTATTGTGAGAAGATTACGACAGGAGGAGAGAGAACATTCCTGACCTAACCAGGATGACCAAATCCACTAGTGGGAGCAGACATCACAATAACATTTTTTTGATGTGCTGATACAGCTAACCTTCATCACAGGCATTTTTTTTCAGATACATCAATTGTACTCTACAAAACTCAACGTAGGAAAAGCCAAATTGACTGTTAATTGATTCTGGTAGTTGAACTCTGTTTGGTCTTTTATTTGAGGTGAAACAATGTAAAATTAACTTCTGGGTGACAGCCTTGCAAGATGATGGTTTATGCTGTTGTGGTCAGTTCTGTATTATGCATCACACAGTGTGACTCAGAAGTTGGCATGGCAGTCTTTGCTGCAGAGAATGACAGTTGTCTGGAAAGGTATATGATTTACTGACCCTTACTTTCTCTGGGCCCTTTTCTCAGCCAGCTGAGTTTTATTTACATAAACATTAGTATTAAACTTCAAAATAAATATCATAGAATGGAACCATTATACCATCAAAGGCAGCCATTTGGATACTGTGTCTATGCCAGCCCCATTAAGGAGCAATTCACATATTGCCACTCCCTCACTTTCCCCACATCCCTATGTATCCTTTTCAGATTTTTAGGTAATGTAGAAAAATTGATAGCGTAGAAAGAGGCCACTCTGCCCATCACATCTGTGCCTACTGAAAAATGGGCTGCCCAGCCTAATCACATTTTCAAGCACCTGATCTGTAGATTCCTGAAAGTTACAGATACCTTTTAAATGAGTTTAGGATTTGCACCTCTCCTAGCCTTTCAGTTAGGAAGTTCCAGAGCATACCACCCTCTAGGTGAAAAAAAAAATCCCCAGTTTCATTCTAATCCTTCAACCAATTGCCTTAAATCTATGTTCCCTGACCTCTCTACTAAAGTAAACAGACCCTTCCTCTGTCCAGGCCCCTCAGCATTCTGTACATCTCAATCAAATCTCCCCATAATACCCCACCTCTCCCTGTTCCAAGGAAAATAACCCCTCATTACCGTAAATATTTTCACATTTATTGTGTATTCCTTTGCCTTGCTTGACATCCCCAAATGCATCACCAAGTTGATTTCCATTGTCACTTTTCTGCCCACCTGACCTGTACATTAATATCCCATCAACCATGTGGCCAATTTTTGTATCATCAATGGCTACTTGATTATGCCCCCTACATTTAAGTCCAAATCACTAATACATACCACAAAAAGCAGAGGACATAATGCTGATCCCTGCAGAACCCCACCGGAAACAGTTTTCCGGTCACAAAAGTACCTGTCAACTATTACCCTTTCTTTCCTGCAACACAGCCAATTTTCTATCAAGCCAGCTTACATTCCTCTGGATCCCACTGTCTTGTTTTTTTTAAACCATGTGGAATCTTGTCAAAAGCTGTTAAAATATATGCAGTCCACATCAATTGCACTTGATGGAGCCTTCTCAAAAATTTCAATGAAGTTGATCAGATACTATCTTCCCTTAACAAGTCCATGCTAACTGTACTTGATTATTCAGTACCGAAGTAACAGTTTATCTAATCACTCAGAACTGATTTCAATCATTTGCCTCCTCCTGAGAACAGACTGATTGGTCTATACCATCCTGTCTATTCCTTGCTTCATTTTTAAACAAAGGTACAGCATTAGCATTTCTCTAAATAATCCTCATCCAGTGAGGATTTGAAAATTATGATCAGAGCATCCACTGTTAGTTGACAGCCTGCAGATATCTCACAACTGAAATTCTGTTTGGAAATAATACTGCTAGATGTGGAAGTCCCTGAAAGAACATAGATACAGTTTTCATTTAAAAAGATCTTTCATAAAATTACTAGGCTAGCTTTACTTTGTCAAAACCATAACAGAATCAATAATTGGACCATGCTTACCTCTTCCATTAATATGTCGCTGGATGATGCAGTACAGAGACAGGTAAGATAGATCTGTTTAAAAATACTCTTTGTACCAATTTCTGGATGTTCTGCACAAACTTTTGCCAACTTTGTAGCCTGATCAATTCTCTTTCCTTTGACGAGGTGTCGGATTCGCATTTCAAGGAGGGCAGGACCTTCCTGTACCAGAAATTCATTCACTGCAAAGATCATAAATCTATCAATACCCTCAAAGATTTTTTTTTTACTTACATGATTTTATAGACTACAAGTTTCTGAAACTATTGTCATCTCACCTTTACAAGCTCCTAGTCTGCAGCTGAACCACCCATCTACATTCTTCTATACTATGCCTGAAGCAGTGTAACCAGGAAAATTGTATGAAACATCAAAAGCTGGAGTCCAGCATAACTGACAAATTAGAAGGAATATAAGTTTACACATAATCAATCTAGAGCATGTTAGAAATGCAGTTTCTTTACTTTTAACAATAAGCAATTAAATACACATTCTGCTTGCATGGTCAAATGATTCAAAAGACCAACAACCAACCTGTAACACGAGCACGTTGTGATACAGTACTGAAGGCCCATCGTACACGTCCCAATTCTTTGCGAGAGGTATTCAATTAATCCCTATCCTTTCCTCATAACCCTGTAGCTTTTTCTCCCTTCGTGTATTTATTCATTTCTCTTTTGAAAGTAAGTAGTTAATCTGCTTTCACTACCCTTTCAGGTCATGCATTTCAGGTCATCATTAGTCACTAACTCATGTTGCCTCTGATCCTTTTGTCAATCACCTTAGATCTGTTTCTTATAATTAGACCCTTCTCAGAGTCATGCAAGACAGATGAGGCATTAGGCCCGTCAAATCCATTCTGGTTTTCTGCAGAGCAATCCAGTCAGTTACATCCTTCCATTCTATCTTTGTCATCGTGCAAGTTTATTTCCCTTAACAGTAGTGACTTTTAAGGGGTGTCTTGACAAGTACATGAATAAGATACGAATAGAGAGATATGGTCCCCAGAAGGGTAGGGGGTTTTAGTTATGTCAGGCAGCATGGTCTGTGCAAGGTTGGAAGGTCGAAGGGCCTGTTCTGTGCTGTAATTTTCTTTGTTCTAACCCCCTGCATCTCATGTCCAAAAACCTAAGCTGACACTAACCCTCCTATTCCATGACAGTTTTTTTAACTAGCCTTTTTATGTGGTACTTCATCAAGGCTTTCTTAAAAACTATACAGACACCATCCACTGCGTTCCCTTTATCAATCTTCACTTCTAACATTGGAAACAGTTTACCTTAATTACTCTATAAAAACCCTTTGTAATTTTAACCACCTCTATCAAATCTCCTTTTAACTTTGTCCGCTCTGGAGAATAATCCCAGTATCTCTAGTCATTCACATAATTGAATCACTTCACCCATGGCACGATTCTAGCAAATCTCTGCTACGCTATTTTTAAAACCTGGACATCCTTTCCATAGTGTGGTGCCCTGAATTCAACAGAATATTTCAGAGCAGAATATTCAAATCTAGCCAATCTTTTAGAGTTAGCATTATTTTCCAGTTTTGCACTCCACCTGATAAAGCCAAGGATTCCATGTGCTCTTTCCTTCTCAGAAACAGACTTTTAAACTGGCCCTATCACCTTCAAAGATTTATGGAAATGAACTCTCAAGTCCCAATTCCTGCACTCCATTAAATTGTACAACTTAGTTTCTATTGCCTCTCAATCTTTGAGCAAATGCATTATTTCACGCTTTGTATTAAATTTAATTATCCATGTCTCTGTCCATTTCATCATTCTATGTCCCTCTGAAACCTTAGGCATGAAAGAAGGCAGCCATTTCTTTACAGGGCCCAGGCCTAGTCTTGATGGTTGGCACAAGTGTTCAACAATTTTAAAAGCTTCCTGAGAGAATCCAAACTGACATGACAAACTGGAGCCCAATTCATTTGAGGAAGAAAAATTCATTAATCTGATGTGAACCAGCCACTGGAAAAGCTGGTTAGGCATAACGTAGGTGAAGCTAATGTAATAACACAGCCACCTGCTGGAAAAGAAAAAGCTACCAGCCAAGGATCTTGCTCAGAGTGACAGTACTGAAGATGATGCAATTCAATAGGTAAATGCCATAACATGAGTAGACGAGTAAGGCAGCATGGTGGCACATATCGGCACTGGCCTCAGTGCCAGGACCTGGACTGCATTCCCGGCTTGAGTCACTGTCTACGTGGAGTTTGCATGTTCTCTCCACCACTGCTTGGGTTTCTTCTTACAGTCCAAAGATGCATGGGTTAGGCTGACTGGACATGCTAAACTGACTCTAGTTTCAGGGGGATTAGCTGGGTAAATATATGGGGTTATGGGGATAGGTTGGGATTGTTATTAGTGCAGGACTGATGGGCTGAAGGGCCACCTATTGTACTGTAGGAATTTTATGATTGTATGATGAGAAATCTCATCTGTCACACATTAAAGTCAGAAAAGGAATAACAAACTTGCAGTTATATAGCACTTTTCATTATACCAGTATGTCTTAAAGCACTTTGTAGCAAACAAATATCTTTCAAGTATAGTCATTGTGTTATGTAGGCAAAAATAGCAAATAGCATCATGGAGCCCTCTGTGTCTATCTGAATGTGCAGCCATGACCTCTGTTTAGCATCTCACACACAGGATTACACTGTTGACAAGACAGTATGCCCTTAGTTATCCATGGAAAATTACAGCTTCATTAGGAGCGCTTGCTCACATGATCTTCTGACTCAAAAATATGAGTGGTGCCATTGAGCCAACCCTGACAGTTAGCATTATATTAGCACTGCTGTATATTAAATGATCTGCCATTAAGGATGGGATTTATTTAATATTAATCCACTGCATCAAAATTACATCTTCCTGAGCTCATTTTAATGCACTTTTAAATTTGTTTATTCATTCAAGGGATGTAAATCACTGGCTAGGACAGCATTTATTACCCATCTCTAGTTGCCCTCGAGGTGGTGGCGGTGAGCTACCTTCTTGAACAGCTGCAGTCCACATGGTGTAGGTACACCCATGGAAGTGTGAGGGAGGAAATTCAAGGATTTTGACCCATTTACAGTGAAGAGGGGGCAATATATGACCGTCAGGATGGTGAGAGGCTAGGAGGGGATGGTGTCTGCTGATCTTGTCGTTCTAGGTAGGTTTGTTCAACCTTCTTCTGCAAGGGGCCACATTTCAATTTTTTTTAACCACTCAAGAGGCCAATGAGCAAATTTCAAAAAGTTAAAGTTTGGTGCAACATTAAACATGAATATCAATAAAATGTTGAGGTATGAAGGAAAAAAAAACATCCTCAGCCAAAATATAGCAATGTCAAAACAATAAATTGGTCATTTAAAATATTGAGTAATTAATAAACACGACCATTAGAGTACAAGAGGGCCAAACAATGTTTTTCCAGCTCACACTTGGTACTCATTAATTTATCTTCACCTACTGTGTGAGCATGTTGGTGTATGACAGTGAGTGAGTGTGTGAATCCTAAGACTGGGGATCTCTTTCCTCTCTCACATGCCAGCAGCCAGCATCTCTTTCCTTCCACACCCCCACCACGAGTGACAGTGAGTCTCAGTCTCCAATCAGCAGCCAGTCTCACTCTCCCACCAGCTGCCAGTCTTCCTCCACCATCAACAGCTAGTCTTCATCTCCAACCAGTTGCTAGTCCCCTCTCCCATTAACAGTCGGTCTCTTCCCCTGTTCGATAGCCACTGACTTCACTCCACTCAGCAATCACTCCATTCCCGCTCAGCAGCCCTGCAACTGGCACCGGAAACTGTGATTGGAGGGGCAGTTCTTTGGAAAATTTTCAAGTTCACTTACTGACATTTTGAATACATGGGCTGGGTAACAAGGCTGAGTAGGCTGTATGTTGGATAGGCTCTTCTAAATGGTACTGTTGTGGGTTTAGAAGGTACTGCCTAAGGAATCTTGAGAGTTCCTGCAGTGCATCTGGTAGATGCTACACACTACTGTGCATCAAGGGAAAGACTGACTGTTTGTGGATGGGATGTCAATCAAATAGGCTGCTTTGGCTTGAACAGTAGTTGGAGTTGCTCTCTTCCAGGCAATATTTGTTTCCTATAGAGTGCTTTAAGACATACTGATTTCTGCTTTGTAAATTGTGGACAGGTTTTGAGGAATCAGGTGAGTTACTCACTGCAAGAGTCTTCCTTCTGACCTGCTCTTGTAGTCACAATATTTATATGGCTAGTCCAGTTCAGTTTCTGCTCAAATGGTAGCCATCTGGATTCTGATAGTGGGGAATTTTGCAATGGTTGTGCCATTGAATGTCAAGGAGAGTTGGTTTGAATCTCTCCCTTGTTGAAGGTGTGCATTGCCTGGCACATGTGTGGCCCAAATGATACTTGCCTCTTGTCAGCTTAAACCTGAATATTGTCCAGGTCTTGCTGCATTTGTACATGGACTGCTTCAGTATTGAGGAGTGGCGAATGGTGCTGAACATTGTACAGTGATCGCAAATATCCCCACTTCTGACCTTATAATGGAAGTAAGGTCATTGATGAAGCAGCTGAATATAGTTGGGCCTAGGACACTACACTGAAGAACCCCTGCAGTAATGTCCTAGAGCTGAGATGATTGACCAACAACCACAATCTTCCTCTGTGCTAGCTATGATTCCAACCAATGGAGAGTTTCATCCTGAAGTACAATCAGGGAATGTATTTTGAAAATTAGACTTGCATCTTTCTCTGGATTTTCTCCTTTCTCCCTTTATGTCCCCACCGAGCGCATTAGAGTCATAAGTTCCACCTTTACTTCCTCTACCCTATTCCACTAAATTTCTGACCACTAACTTACCCTTCAGGTCCCCAGGTTAGCTCGAAGATACGTGGGCCTGATTTTACCATCAAGCTGCGCCCCTTTGAGTGCGAAAACTTGATAAAGTCGGGTGTAAGGTGAGTAGATTGATCCACGCCAGCCTCTGCACCAGTTCCCCCTTTACCAAGGCCTGAAAATAGCCATGATTGGGACTGCATCCAAAACAGGTGCAGAACTGGAATGGAGTAGTTGCTGAGTTAAGTCAGTGACTATCCACACTGCATTCATTTAAATTGACTTAATGGGCTGCACGCCCAACTTAACCTTTCCCCCTTTACCACCACTTTGCCCATTCAGAATTGGAGTGAAACAGACCATGCACTACAAAAGTCCAATTCGGGCGCTCCAGTTAGTGAGGATATAAGTGCTGAGCATCTGAGGAAGAAGCGAGGGGTCCACTGCCATTCTGCCCGAGATCAGTGAGGGAGAAGGGGGGGGCAGGATCTGCTGCCACTCTGTCTGAGATCAGTGAGGGGGAAGGGCATGTGATCAGTCTAGGTGGCAGAGGGGGTGGGGAATAAGGGGGTCATTAATGTTGTGGGGGTGGGGCAATGTCTGGGACGGCCAGGGGGAGGCAATATCCAGCCCGGGAATGATGTGGCAGCGGAGTCACATTCTAACTTTTTTCTGCACAAGCGCAATTCGTGGCGCCGATTGGAGTTGCAGGATTTCAGATGCATTAAGCCCCGCCCACAGGCTTGTGCAGCACAATTCGGAATCACTAATAATATTTTTTCAGGCAGAGTGCATACGGAGGTGCCTGAGGGCGGGTCTTAAAGTCAGATCGGAAACACTCCCAGTTTCAAGTTCGTCCAGCACTTAGAATCAAAATGGTAAAATAGGGCTCTGTGCCTCGCTCCTTTAATTCTGTTGCCATCAATCCTCTCCGAACTGACAGTTAACTGCCAAGCATTGTTTGAAATTTAAACCAGGTAGCTGACCCAGATTGGTTCAGGCATTGCCTTCAGAATGAAATCAGCAAATGGCTGTCACTTACTTCAGCAAGTGTAAGGTGCGCACATGTTCTTTTTGTCTGCAAAGAACTTGGTCCTGTGTGTTAACATGTAGCTTCCAATACATGTAATGCACCACACTGAGCCCAACTGACCATCTTAAATTGATTGTCAGCGTAATTCTGAGCACACTGAGGAATAGTTCGGAAATGTTGTCCAATCACACATGTTGTCAGTAAGCACTGCCTGGAGCATTCTCCATGCCCACGCTTTTAGCGATCCACTTGCCAACCACTCAGCATTCTTATAAATTGTTCTTTTCCCCTTATACTAGTGCTTTTGCATAGTGTCTTCATGTTTGCGAGATGAAAAACTTTGATGTTTCTTTTGTTATCAATACAAAAGAAAAAGTAAACAAAATGGATTCAGTGGTTATGACTTGAAACTACTGAGTTCAATGTTGAGTCTGGAAGGTGTGAAGTGCCAAATTGAAGTGGAAAATTAAAACAAAAGGCAACTGGAATCCGAAGGTCTTGCTTGCAGAGGGAATTGGGGTGTTCAGCAAAGTGGTCACTTAATCTGTGTTTGGTCTCCCAAATGTAGAGTATGCCACATTGTGAGCAGTGACTACAGTACACTAACAAAGGAAGTAGTACAAGTAAATAACTGTTTCATCTGGAAGGAGTATAGGGCCTTGATTGATGATGAGGGAGGACTTGAGGGAGGAGACAAATGTTTAGATGTTGCAACTCCTGCATTTGAATGGAAGGATTCATCGGAAGGAGAGGGGGTGCAGGGGATGATTTGATGAGCAGAGCAGCAGGGTGTCACAGAGTGACAGTTCCCAATGGAATGCTGAAAAGGTACATTTGGTGGCGGCATCATGCTTGAGATGGCAAAAATGGCAGTGGATGGACTATCAGATGTATAGACAGGTGGGGTGGAAGGTAAGGATAAAGGAACACCATCATGGTTACATATGTGCAAAATTAAAGTGCATGGGATTGGGGGAAAGAGTACTGAAATGGATAGAAAACTGGTTAGCAGAGAGGAAACAAAGTAGGAATTAATGGGTGCTTTTCAAATTGGCAGGCAGTAAGTAACCAGTGGGATGCCACAGGAATTGGTGCTGGGACTCTAGCTATTCACAATATATATTAATGATTTGGATGAGGAAACAAAATGTAACATCTCAAAGTTTGCAGATGATACCAAGTTGGGTGGGAGGGTGAACTGTGACGAGGATGCAGGGATCCTTCAGAGTGATCTGGACAGATTAGGCGAGTGGGCAAATCAATGGCAGATGCAGTGTAATTTAGATAAATGTGAGGTTAATCACTTTGGAAGCAAAAACAAGGAGGCAGATTACTACCTGAATGGCTGTAAATTGGGAGAGGGAAGTATGCAGCGGGACCTAGGTGTTCTTGTGCATCAGTCACTGAAGGTAAGCACAAAGGTGCAGCAGGCAGTAAAGGTGGCAAATGGCATGTTGGCCTTCACTGCGAGAGATAGAATACAGGAACAGGGACGTTGTTGTTGCAATTATAGAGGGCTTTGGTGAGGCCATACCTAGAGTGTTGTGTGCAGTTTTAGTTTCCTTTTCTGAGGAAGGATGTTCTTGCTCTTGAGGGAGTACAGTGAAGGTTTAGCAGGCTGATTCCGGGGATGGCAGAACTGATCTATGGAGGAGAGATTGACGAGGTTAGGATTGTTTTTGTTCGTGTTCAGATGAAAGAGGAGGATCTGATAGAGACTTATAAAATTCTAACAGAACTAGACAAGGCAGATGCAGGGAGGATATTCCTGATGGTGGGTGTGTCCAGAACCAGGAGTCACAGTCTGAGAATCTGGAGTAGACCATTCAGGGTGGAGGTGAAAAGACATTTCTTTGCCCAAAGAGTGATGAGCCTGTGGAATTCATTACTATGGGAAGTAGTTGATGCCAAAACATTGAATGTATTCAAGAGGCAGGTGGATATAGCACTTGTGGCGAATGGGGCCAAAGGTTATGGAGAAAAAGCAGGATTAGGCTACTCAATTGGATGATCAGTCATGGCCGTAATGAATAGCAAAATAGGCTCTAAGGGCCAAATGGCCTCTTCCTGCTCCTATCTTCTATGTTTCTATAAGAACATGAGAACTAGGAGTAGGAGTAGGCAATTTAGCTCCTTGAACCTACGATTCAATACATGGCTGATCTCATCTTGGCCTCATCTCCACACTCCTGCCCATAATCCTTCATCCCACTACTAATTATAAACCTATGTCCTCAAATTTGTTTAGCGTTCTGGCATCCACTGTATTCTCCAGTAGAGAATTCCAGAGAAGCACTACCCTTTGAATAAGCAATTCCTCTCTTTTCTGCTTTAAGTCTGCTACTCCTAAGCCTAAAGCTATGGCCTCTCGTTCTAGAATGTCCAACAAGAGGGAACACCTACTTACATCTACCCTGTCATTCCCCTTAACATCTTGTACCCTGACAGTTAAACAAAAGCTACCTCCGTATCATCAAAGAACAGGCTCAGGAGTTAATTGGACAGTGGCTGTTACTATGCCTTGAACAGGCAGTGATTGAACACAGACCCATGCGTTGTGTTCCTGACAGAAATATGACCCTGAGAGAGACACAAGTGAGCATTTGTGACCAAAAAGGTTGGTTAGTGCCTGTCCTGCAAATACACGATTGGAAACATGATCAGCGCTAGTAAAGTCAAAGAGACATCGGGAGTGATAACCTGCAGGACTTACCACTACAGGAGAAGCTTAGTGGAGAAGCTAGAGATGAGGCCAAGATGAGATCAGCCATGTATTGAATCGTAGGTTCAAGGAGCTAAATTGCCTACTCCTATTCCTGCTCCTAGTTCTCATGTTCTTATAGAAACATAGAAGATAGGAACAGGAAGAGGCCATTTGGCCCTTAGAGCCTGTTTTGCTATTCGTTACAACCATGGCTGACCATCCAACTGAGTAGCCTAATCCTGCTTTTTCTCTATAACTTTTGACCCCATTCTTAAGTCTGGGGCAGAATTTTTCTACCCTGCCCGCCACAGCAGATCACAGAATCCATTCAATGCAGAAGGAAGCCATTTAGCCTGCACCAATAACAATCCAACCCAGGGCTCATCCCCATAACCCCACGTATTTACCCTGCTAATCCCCCTGAAAAAAACCCAGCAATTTAGTGTGGCCAATCAACTTAACCAGCACATCTTTGGATTGTGGGAGGAGATCAGAGCACCTGGAGGAAACCCATGCAGACACAGGGAGAACATGCAAACTCCAGACAGACAGTGACCCAAAGCCAGAATTGAACCCAGGTCCCTGATGCTGTGAGGCACCACTGCGAACCACTGTGCTGTGAGGACGGTAGCGGGTGGGATACGGACCATGAAAAGGTCCGTTGACCTTGGATGGGATTTTCTAATTTTGGGGCAAGCGCAGCCAGAAAATCTGCCCTGTGACTTGGAGCCATTGGAATAAAACTCATCCCGAGGGAGTCTGATCACTTCACCTCACCACGGTCAAGTCATAAGTTTGGATATTTTTTGTGAAGCTTTTGATACCTTTTGGATACATTTTGTATTATGAAGTAGGTTAGAGGTTAGATACTTTGCATAATAAAAGTAAGACAAAAGGTTCAATACATTATGTAATGAAGTTTTGATACTTTTTATTGTGGAGTTTTGATACTAAGTTACCACAAAAGTAAGGTAAATAAATAAAGGAGATTGTTTTACGATAATGAGAGTTTGAGTGTCTTTGTCTGTAACATCAATTGATCCTGCATCCGAGGGGCAACAATCTTATATATCTCAATTAGATCTCCTCTCGTTCTTCTGAAATGAAGTGAGTATAGACCTAAACTGCTTCATCACTCTTCCATCAAGAACTTCATCCCTGAATCAATCAATCAAGTGAACTAGAAAGAGGGAGAGGATGAAAGTAGAAGTGCATGGATGGAACAGAAATAACTGGGGGTCCTATGCATCAGGATAGGAGTGAATGCTTGGTTGAGGAAAAAGGAAGAAAGATCAAATGCTTGCAGGGAAGACTGCAGCATTAGAACAGATGCAACAGAGATGTAGAAACTTAAAGAATGTAAATGAACGCTTCCACAGTCTGAGGAAGTGCAGTTACCATAAAATGTAGGAGCAGAAATAGGCCATTTGGGCAGTGGAGTCTGATCTGCCATTCAATAAAATCATGACTAGTCTGATGATTATCCTCAACTCCATTTCTCCACCTTATCCCCATAACTCTGGCCTCCCTTACTGATTAAAAATTTGTCTATTACAAGCCCAACCTACTCAATCTCTCCTCATAAGAAAATCCCTCCATACTCAGGGTCAGACAGTGAACTTTCTGGATTGCCTCCAATGCCAGTGTATCTTTCCTTAGATAAGGAGACCAAAACTGTCCACAATATTCCAGACGTGGTCTAACTAGTTTTAGCAAGACTTCCCGATTTTTATATTCCATTCCTTTTGAAATAAAAGCTGACATTTAATTTACCTTTCCTATCACTTAGCTTTGTTTTATTCATATGGATTCCCAAATCCCTCTGTGCTGCTGCTTTTTGCATTCAAATAACATTCAGCTCCTTTATTCTTCTGGACTTTACATTGAGGTGGTTTTGGGATTCAGGGGGTTCATAGTGAATATTATTTGATAGCTTATCTCAGAAATGGAGACAGATAACTCAAGGAAAGGAAGAGTCAGAAGTGATTCACAGTAAGGGATATAGAGGAAGAATCAATATGGTCAGATCTTTCAGAATCAAGCATGTTTATTGCATAACATATCCTCGGTGGTACTAACCTACAAGATGCACTGACCTCAAAGTGTTCCAACTGTCTCTATTTATAGTACAATCAATGTCACATGATTAACTAGCAATTCTCTTCAGATGATCGCCACACACTGATCAATAGTGTATTGATAGCAGATCATACCAAGGTAAGAGAATGGCAGAAATTGAAAGTAATTTGTAATTTCAAATTAAAGATGAGAGCAGAAAACAACAGTAACAGTCAGTGTAATGGAAAAAAGGTGAGGCCTGAGTGCACAGGAATAATGGTTTCATTTCACTTCTACCTCAGTTCATCTGCTACTGAAATACTTGTCTATGCCTTTGTCAATTCTTAACTTGACTACTCCAATGCATTTACGGCCGGTCTACCACATTCTACCATATGGAATGTAAGATCATCAAAAACTTACTTGTGGCATGTCCCATTCACCCATCACCCCTATGCTTGCTGACCTAATGTGGAGGTGTTGGCGTTGGACTGGGATAAGCACAGTAAGAAATCTCACAACACCAGATTAAAGTACAACAGGTTTATTTGGTAGCAAAAGCCACTAGCTTTCAGAACACGGCTCCTTTGTCAGGTAAGTGCGAGTTCTATTCACAGACAGAGCATGTAAAGACATAAACTTGATCTTCAAAATAATGATTGAAATGCAAGTCTTTATAGGTAATCAACTCTTAAAAGGTACAGACAATGTGAGCAGAGAGAGAGTTAAGCATAGGTTAAAGAGATGTGTATTGTCTCTAGATAGAACAGTTAATGAGATTTTGCAAGGCCAGGCAAGTCGTGGGGGTTACAGCTAGTGTGACCTGAGGCATGGTTCATTGGGCAGACCATGCAGATGCTACGACAATGGATGAATGAACATTGCTCGACAATCACCAGGCAGGAATTTTCTCTTCCTGTTGGGGAACATTTCAGTGGTCATGGGCATTCAGCCTCTGATCTTTGGGTAAGTGTTCACCAAGGCGACCTTCATGACACACGACAACGCAGAGTCGCTGAGCAGAGACTGATAGCCAAGTTCCGCACACGAGGATGGCCTCAACTGGGATCCTGGGTTCATGTCTTGCGATCTGTAACCCCCACGACTTGCATGGGCTTGCAAAATCTCACTAACTGTTCTGGCTGGAGACAATACACGTCCTTTGTGCTCAACTCTCTCCATTCTCATTGTCTGTAAAGACTCGCATTCCAACCATTATTTTGTAAATTGAATTTTTGTCTTTATATGCCCTGTTTGTGAACACAACTCCCACTTACCTGACGAAGGAGCAGCAAGTGCTCCAAAAGCTAGTGGCTTTTGCTACCAAATAAACCTGTTGGACTTTAACCTGGTGTTGCGACACTTCTTGCTGACCTACACAGGCTCCCAATCAATCAATACCTAAATTTTAAAATATCCTTCTTGCCTTCAAGTCCATCCCTATTGCTGTAATCTCCTCCAGACCCACAAAACTCCAATTCTGGCCTTCTGAGCATGTTTGCCCTTAATTAATCCAACACTGTGGCCTTGCCTTCAGTTGTCACGGCCCTTATCTCTTCAATTCCTTCCCTAAGCCTCTCCATTGCTTGATTTCCTTCCTCCTTTTAAAAATCCTATTGCTTTGACCAAGCTTTTGGCCATTTGCCATATGGGAACATAATTAGAAGCAGGAACAGGCCACGTGACCCCTAGAGCCTGCTCTACCATTCAATAATTTCATGACTGATATGATGTAATTTCCATTCCATATTCTGTGGGCGGCATGGTAGCACAGTGGTTAGCACTGCTGCTTCACAGCTCCAGGGATCTGGGTTTGATTCCCGGCTCAGGTCACTATCTGTGTGGAGTTTGCACATGCTCCTCGTGTCTGCGTGGGTTTCCTCCGGGTGCTCCAGTTTTCTCCCAGGTCCAATGATGTGCCGGTTAGGTTGATTGGCCATGTTAAATTGCCTATTAGTGTCCTGAGATGCATAGGTTAGAGGGATTAGTGGGTAAAATATGTAGGGATTTGGGGTAGGGCCTGGGTGGGATTGTGGTTGGTGCAGACTTGATGGGCCAAAGGGCCTCTTTCTGCACTGTAGGGTTTCTATGATTTTAACCCCGATAACCTTTTACCACCGCCCCCCCCCCCCCCCCCCCCCGCCCCCCGGTAATTCAGAATCTATCCAGTTCTGCCTTAAAATATTCAGAGTCTGCTTCCACTGCCTTTTGAGGAAGAGTTCTGGAGACCCGTCTCTCAGAGAAACAATTTCTTCTTGACTTAAATGAGTCATCCTTCATTCTGGATTTTCTGATAAAAGACATCCTCTCCAAAAATGAGCAGCAATTTTTTCACACAGAGGATGGTGAGTGTCTGGAACAAGCTGCCAGAGGTAGCAGTAGAGGCAGTTACAATTTTGTCTTTTAAAAAGCATTTAGACAGTTACATGAGTAAGATGGGTATAGAAGGATATGGCCAAATGCAGGCAAGTGGGGCGGGCTTAGGGGTTTAAGGAAAGGACGGCACTGACAAGTTGGACCGAAGGGCCTTTTTCCATGCTGTAAACAGCTGACTGTAAAATCCACCTTTCCATACCCCTCTGGATCTTAGGCTTTGATCAAGTCACCTCCTATTCATCTACACTCTAGTTTTAAACCAAATCTCTTCAACCCTGCCTCAAAAAAACAAGCCTGATTAACTTTACATAGCACTTTTATAGCACTATTGTATTATGGACTACAACAAAGGGCCTGTTCTGCGCTGTAATGTTCTATGTTCTATGTTCTATAAAGCTACTGGCTGAAAGAGACTACAGAGCACTATCATTTTTAAAAGAGAATTAGTCAATTAAGACTTTACACCGTGGTACCACTTCACTCAAAGGGGAGATTGAGGGTATTTCTTTATGCAGCAGACTGTTATAATCTGGAATGGACTGCTTGAAAGGGTGGTGTCTGATTCATTGGCCAGATCATTAATTGGCTGTTTTAACTTGTTCGTGTAGTTTCAAGCAATATGGTGATCACATATCTGCTCAGATATTTCTAGAGTTATTAGACCAACAATCATCTGGCCCTCTTTAGCTTCATCTTACAAGAATTCAAAATTCTGCTGGCCAGAGTTTGAGCAGGAACAAATTCTTCGGTTTTATATTGTTGCAATTCTCATTTCTTACCAAAAGGTGGAGTACTAAACTTTTAGAAATGTATATTGAAACGACTGGTGTAAGTGCCCCATTCTATTCACTCTGCGGTGCTGCATACATGTCCACTTTATTTAGTCTGCCTCAGCACTCAACCAAGTGACTGGAATAACTACTTGTAGACAAAACACTAACAATGTGCTGATTATATTCTTAGTTCAAGGCAGCCAGCTTACTGATGAACAGTTGGGCTAAGCAACCCCTCCCCCCGGCCACCTTGTTTTGGACAAGTCCAATATTTGTTTTCAGAAACAGAATTATGATTCTCTTGCATCACTAGACTCCAATTAGTCTGTATTTTAAAGTCTACCCAATTACTTTATTCATTCACAATTTATCATCCTTGTCTTATTTAGATCCTTATTTCAAAAGATGCAGTGGGGAGCATACTGCCCCAGCTGTCCAAAGAGTAATAACTTTACTTCAGCATCTCTACCGTTCAGTAGGTTTGGTTAACGTAAACGCCTTACTGGCCCTGAATGTCCATAGAGTGGGAGAGTTGGATTACCAATCCACTCCTAATTTATCTGGAATTCCAGAACTCCTTTCTCACCTTACCTTTTAACTCAGCATGGGCAAGCATGTTCAGAGCAGCAAGTTCCTGAGGCCTTGTCTTAAGGGCAGCAGAGTCAACAGCAAGTCAGGCACACCCTCTTTTTTTAATACCACTAGCTAATTTATAGTAGATAAATTTAAAGGTCAGAGAAACCAGGGAGAAGGTATGTTTAGTAATGTAAATGTATTGAGGTCAGATGGTCAGTGGAGGGGGTGGGGATGGTTAGGCTGTCAGTTGGGTGGGGTCAGAGTGGGGGTTGGGAAGTCCTGTGGGGCAGGCAGTCACAGGTGAGAGATAAGAATCAGCACTAGTTTCCCTAGAGTTAGAACTGGTTTTAGTTCTTTTAATTTTTCCTGGTAACTATTCTGGGAAGACAGTTGGAACCATCTGGAATTTGCAATTTACATCATTGTCTTTAAATCCCACTGC
This sequence comes from Carcharhinus amblyrhynchos, assembly GCF_965287045.1. NCBI lineage: Eukaryota > Metazoa > Chordata > Chondrichthyes > Carcharhiniformes > Carcharhinidae > Carcharhinus > Carcharhinus amblyrhynchos. The sequence continues at coordinate 29,518,448 of NC_137335.1, read as the reverse complement.
AGCTACAAGTTTCTCAGTGGTGAGTCACAGCTGCATTTCAGTAGTTGCTTGAAAAAGAGTAATATTAAAAGGAAATGGAAACAAACAGAAGGGTAATTAAGATCAGAAACCAACTGCGAAGACCATGCTGATGTAGACTTGAAAGACATATGGTGTATTTTATACAGTAAATTGATTCTATGGTTTCCTCTGGCACCATTCCTGAGTAATTTGGGATTTAAAGTATGATTTCCAATACCTAATGCTGTCCAGCATTGATGGGTGCAACACAGCAAATTTACTGAGATCATTCAACTGACAAGTTTAACATTACACAGCTCGCAAATACTGAAAGATACAGGCATTATTTTCATAGAACAGAATCGAATCCTCCAGTGCAGAAGGAGGCCATTCAGCCCACGTAGTCTGCACCGACCACAATCCCACCGAGTCCCTATGCCATAACCCCATATATTTACCCCACTAAGCTCCTGACACTAGGGTCAATTTAGCATTGGCAATCCACCTAACCTACATAACTTTAGATTGAGGGGAAACCGGAGCACCTGGAGGAAACCCACACAGACATGGGAAGAATGTGCAAACTTCACACAGACGGCAACCGAGGCCAAAATTGAACCTGGATCCTTTGCGCTGTGGGGCAGCAGTGCTAACCACTGTACCACCGTTAGTTAGTTTATATCAGCTATTAATCTGATGTTACAAAAGTAAAATACTGCACAGCTGCTGGAAATCTTAAATAACAGAAAATGTTCAAATTACTCAGCAAGTCTGGTAACATCTGTGTACAGAAACAGAGTTTCAGGTCAAAGACTGTTCCTTAATCTGGTGGCCCTCCTCTGAACCATTATTAGGCATGGATTTTAGGGAACTTGGGGAAATAAATAATGATGCCTTAAGGAAAAAAGGGCGCTGGAAGTCTTAAAGCACATCAAGCTAGATAAATCCCCAGGATCTGAAGAAGTGAATCCCAGTACATTGTGGGAGGCTGCGGAGGAAATTGCAGGTTCCCTAGCAGAGATATTTGAATCATCGACAGCCACAGGTGAGGTGCCTGAAGATTGGAGGGTGGCAAATGTTGTGCCTTTGTTTAAGAATGACTGCAGGGAAAAACCTGGGAACAACAAGCTGGTGAGTCTAACATCTGTAGTGGATAAGTTGTTAGAAGTTGTTGAGAGATAGGATCTACAGGCATTTAAGAGACAAGGACTGATTAAGGACAGTCAGCATGGCTTTGTGAGTGGAAGATCATGTCTCACAAATTTGATTGAGTATTTCAAAGGGGTAACCAAGAAGATAGATGAGGGCAGTGCAGTTGATGTTGTCTACATGGACTATAGCAAGGCCTTTTAAAAAGGTACCACCTGCATGGTAGGTTGTTGCATCAAATTAAATCTCATGGGATTCAGGGTAGCCAAATGGATACAAAATTGGCTTAATGACAGAAGACAGGGTGATCATAGAGGGTTGTTTTTCGAACTGGAGGCCTGTGACCAGTAGTGTGCTTCAGGAATTGGTGCTGGGTCCACTGTTATTTGTTATTTATATTAATAATTTGGATGAGAATTTAGGAGACATGATTAGTAAATTTGCAGATGACATCAAGATTAGTGGCACAGTGAAGAAGATTATTTAGCTTTGCAACAGGATCTTGATCAATTGGGCCAGTGGGCCAAATGCAGTTTAATTTAGATAAATGTGAGGTGATACATTTTGGTAGATCGAATCAAGGCAAGACTTACCCTGTTAATGATGGGGCACTGGGGAGAGTTATAGAACAAAGAGAACTAGGAATATAGGTTCACAGCTCCTTGAAAGTGGAATCACAGATGGACAGAGTGGTGAAGGCGGCATTCAGCATGCTTGGTTTTATTGGTCAGAACACTGAATGCAGGAGTTGGAATGTTGTTGAAGTTGTACAAGACATTAATAAGGCCACATTTGGAATATAATAGACAGTTCTAGTCATCCTATTATTGAAAGGATATTATTAAACGAGAAAGAGTGCAGAAAAAATTTACTAGGATGCTATTGGGTCGTGATGGTTTGAGTTATAAAGGAGAGGCTGGAGAGACTGGCACCTTTTTTTCCTGGAGCATAGGAGGCTTAGGTGAGAGCTTATAGAGGTCTATAAAATAATGAGCAACATAGATCAGCTGGATAGTCAACATCTTTTCCCAAAGTTAGGGGGGTCTAAAAACTAGAGGTCATAGGTTTAAGGTTAGAGGGGAAAGATACAAAAGTGTCCAGAGGGGCAATTTTTTCACACAGAGGGTGATGAGTGACTGGAACAAGCTGCCAGAGGTAGTCGTAAAGGTGGGTACAATTTTGTCTTTTAAAAAGCATTTAGACAGTTATGTGGGTAAGATGGGTATAGAGGGATATGGGCCAAACACAGGCAATTGGGACCAACTTAGTAGTTAAAAAAATGGGCAGAATGGACAAGTTGGGCTAAAGGGCCTGTTTTCATGCTGTAAACCTCTATGACTATTTGAGCTTCTCTCTCTGAATCAGACCTGTATACAGCATTCAAGACTTATGCATTCTTCTACAAGCCCACTATGATGCTCTTTGTTTTATATTGGATCATGTTGGCTATGTACCTTGATTTTACAACTTTTTTCTCTACAGTCTCTCAACAATCTCATGAGCCTGTAGAGACCTGTACATAATAACGTTGGAGTGTTTACCCCTTCTCAGCAGGCATCAATCAGAGCTACAAGGGTATGCATGCTTGGTGTTAGCCCTAAACAATTCATCATATTACATTTATTTACATTAAATATCTTCTGCCAGATGGAAGCTCAATTCTACATCACACTTAGGTCACATTTTTATTTACTTTTATCAAATGTTCTGATTTAGAACAAATTTTCATCTTTTATGAATTTCTGGATTAAGGCTTTTGTCCTGATCATTGGTATTAAATGAAGAGAAACAACCGGAACAGCAGTTCTTGCAGGGCTGTACTGGTAACCATTTCCTACAAAGCGTCACAAGCACTAAATGACAACCACCTGTCTGAGAATGCAGCCAATTCACCATCCAACCTAGGATCTGCTTTCAAAAGCCCTGGATTGCAATGTTTTAACAACGTAAATTTTCTACATTAAGGAAAATTAGTAAAGACTGTAATTACTATAAATCAATTATTAGTCCACTTTATTTATCAGTCTGCTTCTTATTTTATGACCCTAACCACATTGATAGTGTTTATTCTACTGTTCCCAAAGTCAAGCAGGTAGTGTTGTGAGAATATCATATACCCAAGTAAACTGAACGAGTTGAGTTCAATCTCTAAACTAGTATTATCTACATTTTTGCAATGGCATAAAATTAAATTGAAAAGTTTTTTGAGAATTTTTTAAATATGGCTTGTATGAGATATTTGAATGATTAACAAAGATAGCAACAGGTGCGATTTTCAAAAATATTTTGATAATATTCAATATTTTTCTTTTGTAGTCATCTCTGGTCAGCAGTTCCTGATTTTCCATTGGTAGTTTTCATCTCTGCTTCTTATTGTTCATTAATGGGCTTTGTCACAACTATCCTGCCTGCTCAACATAATTCCCTAAACAGTCATTTGTATTTTTATGTATGATTTGCCCAGGAGATATTCACAGCAATCAAGTTAGAGTATGGTTTCACCATAGTTTCTTGGCAGCCTAAATTTGACAGTGCTTCATCCATTTACGCAATTCAGCAATTTACCGAAACAAATGATTTCAAACAAGAGTGGCAGAGTGGTTAGCACTGCTGCCTCTCAGTGCCAGGGACCTAGGTTCAATTCCAGCCCTGGGTGACTATGTTAAGTCTGCACGTTCTCCCAGTGTCTGTGTGGGTTTCTTCCTCGTGCTATGGTTTCCTCCCACAATCTAAAGATGTGCAGATTAGATGGATTGGCCTTGCTAAAATGCCCTTTAGTGTCCCAAGATGTGTAGGTTAGTGGAGGCTAGCGGGGTAAATATGTGGGGTAAATATGTGGGGTTACAGAGATAGGGTCTCAGTGGGATGCTCTGTCGGAGAACTCAATGGGCTGAATGGCTTGCTGTGGCACTGTAGGACTTCTATGATTCTAAGTCAATATATTGCCCTTCTCACTGGTAAAGAGACTTGACGTAACATTTGTTGTTTTATAAAACATGCTCAAGATTCAAGTAATTCTAACATACCCACTTTAACATCAGATTCCTTATTATTTTGGCATATTAGAACAGTGGCTATATTTCAAAGTAATAGCTGTTTGGCAACAAAGTTCTTTGGAACATCCTGAGAACATGTTATAAAAATATAAAAAAACACGCATTTGCGTCAGAAAATATTTACCTCCCAGTTATTTGTTAAAGATACAATTTTCTTTCCTCCTTTATCTCAGTTATAAAAAGACTCCTTCTTAAAAACATACTCTACTTCCTAAAACGTAAATAACTCTTGTTGAAGTCATAGTTGGTGCAGCACTGTCAAGGGAGGAATTTACCACCACAATGCCTCTAGTAATCAACAAAGCTTAGAATGCCATATTAGCTCCAAGTTTGAGAGACAAATCATCACCACCTCCCTTTGGCTACTGACTAGGTTGCTCTACAGAAAGCTGGCATGGACTTGACGAGCTCAACAGCCTCATTTCATGCTGTTATGGCTCTATAACTCAGTGGTTGACCGTAATACTCATTTGCACAAAAAAGCTATCTGATCACTAAAAAAAAGTTTATTTTTCATACACTAAATAACATACTGATATTAGTTTTTTGGAATTTTATTGCAGGCATCTCCCCATAATTATAACATGGTAGGGTAAGTTACAACTCTCATCACCCTAATTATTTAATCAATTTGACAGTAAAATTAGTACTTAATTCATCAATGATAGCATTATAAAAGAAAATCAAGAAACACAATTGCTTATTTTTCTACTTGTTCTTTATTTCATTATATTTTCTGCTACTTCTGATTCTTTCACATATAGTCTTTTAATAAAGGGCTGGCAATTTAGGATTGAATGAAGACAACTGATGATCCCCTATAACAGTGCTTTATCCATTGATGCAATACAGCAACTTACTGAAGCAAATGATTTCAGTCAAGAGTGGCACAGCGGTTAGCATTGCTGCCTCACAGCATCAGGTATGAAGCTCATGTTGTAGGGGGTCAAATTACACTAATGAAAACATGTATAATCACGAGTTTAAAACACTAACACAATACTGACATGGAGCGAATGATCTTAGATTAAAGAATGTACTAATAAGAGACTGTCAGTGTAAAAAGGCAGTTTGTTGAAATAACAATATTGTCCTTGTGGACAGAGAAATAATGGCTACAACAATGATTTAACAATAGCAATAATAGCTTTAAAATGGCTATTCTGGCTGAGAGTGAAGCATGCTGGGAATTTTGGTCAACTTATAGGTTAAAACCGGGTCATAAAGAGGCTGTGGTCTGGGAGCTGTGATCTGAAGTTTCCTGTGTTGGTCAGATCAGGGAAGTTGCTTACATTAACTGAGACATCATGGTTCCAATTTATGGCTGCTATGTATGGGACATGTATAATAAACCTAGCATCATGGCTTCGTTCAAAAGTAGGTTCACTGGATGTTTGAGCCAGGTGATTGATTTCTGGTTACACAGTTGGCTGGATGACAGAGAATCTTCTGGAAGCAAGTGGAGAATCGTGGATAAAAGACATAAGAACATAAGAAATAGGAGCAGGAGTAGGCCATCTAGCCCTTCGAGCCTGCCCCGCCATTCAATAAGATCATGGCTGATCTGAAGTGACTCAGTTCCACTTTCCTGCTTTCTCCCCAGGACCCTTAATTCCCTTGCCTACCAAAAACCTACCTACCCGCATCTTAAATATATTTAGCGAGGTAGCCTCCACCACTTCAACGGGCAGAGAATTCCAGAGATTCACCACCTTTTGAGTGCAGAAGTTCCTCCTCAACTCTGTTCTAAACTGCAACCCCCCCCTTATCTTGAGGCTGTGCCCTCTAGTCCAGCTGTCCTTTCTGAGCGGGAAGAACCTCTCCACCTCTACCCTATCCATCCCTTTCATCATCTTATATGTCTCAATAAGATTTCCCCCTCATCTTTCTAAACTCCAATGAGTACAAGCCCAGTCTATTCAGCCTCTCCTCGTAGCTCAACCCCCTCAACTCCGGTATCAGCCTAGTGAACCTCCTCTGCACTCCCTCCAAGGCCAAAATATCCTTGCCCAAGTGCGGCGACCAAAACTGCACACAGTATTCCAGCTGCGGCCTCACTAGTGCCCTGTACAGTTGCAGCAAGACCTCCCTACTTTTATATTCAATCCCCCTCGCTATGAAGGCCAGCATCCCATTTGCCTTCCTGACCACCTGCTGCACCTGTAGGCTGGGTTTCTGCGACTCATGCACAAGGACCCCCAGGTCCCTCTGCACTGAGGCATGCTGCAGCTTTTTGCCCTGTAAGTAGTAGTCCTTCCTACTATTATTCCTGCCAAAGTGGATAACCTCACACTTGCCAACATTGTATTCCATCTGCCAGGTCCTCGCCCACTCGCTCAGCCTATCTAGATCCCTCTGCAGACTTTCTACACCCTCTGCACAATTTGCTTTTCCACTTATCTTTGTGTCATCAGCAAATTTCGACACCTTACACTCAGCTCCCTCCTCCGGATCATCTATGTAAATGGTAAATAGCTGAGGCCCCAGCACCGATCCCTGGGGCACTCCACTGGTCACCAACCGCCAATCCGAATAGCACTCATTGACACCCACTCTCTGCCTCCTATGTGACAGCCAATCCTCTATCCGCACTGACACCTTACCCCCAACTCCATGCCCCCTAACCTTCTGTAACAACCTTTTGTGCAGCACCTTATCAAACGCCTTCTGAAAATCGAGAAACACCAGATCTACCCGTTCCTCTCCGTCCACCACACTAGACACATCCTCATAGAATTCCAATAAATTCGTCAGACACGACTTCCCCTTAACAAATCCGTGCTGTGTCTGCTCTATCAAACAATTCTTCTCAAGATGCCTCGCTATTTCTTCTTTGAAGACGGATTCAAGCATTTTTCCTACAACAGACGTTAAACTAACCGGCCTATAATTCCCTGCCTTTTGCCTGCTACCCTTTTTAAACACGTTGGTTCATTGTTTGGCAGCAATGACTCAGAACAAACTAACCATCACAACAAAGCTTGTACCCTGAAGAACACTTCAGAGAGAAGAAAATTGATTCTACAGAGAGGCTATTTCTTGGTTAAGATTTTCCTAACTCGGTCGTATCTATTTTCAGTTAAACAGTTAAAATTGATGTTCAGTTAGAGTTCACAGGCAGTTTAAGAGTTAAAGTTCAGTTGAAAGTTGATGTTCAGTTAAAGTTCAGTAAAGAATTCATGAGTTGCAATTGTTTACGTTTGAGTTGACACTAGAAGTGTTAAGTAAAGAAATAATTGAATTACTGTCCTTGTTTGTCTCACTAAACTGGGATGCTTGGAAAGTGTTTAAATTAAAGCTGTATAACACTCATTTAAACATATTATTTCTTAAAGTGTATTTTGTAAAACTTCAGCCAATGGCATGGTACAGCAAGGTCTGATGGGATTAGGCATTCCAAAAGAAACCACGTTTTTGAGGAATAATGGACTATCGAATGTGGACATTATGAGTAGATGTTAGGAACAAAATGGCTCTAATGCCAGCTCAATGAATAGGACTACATAGCTCAAAGCTGATAACACAGGTGCAAGATAGACAATAAGGATTTTCTAGTAGAACCCTGAGAAAACCTGAAAATCCTGAGAAAGTCTGTGGGAATATTGTCTAACCTTTTGCTACGTTGCTGGGCAACTGAGGGAGGTAACATCTAAAACTAAGGACAAATAAGATCCCATGAGGTCAAGATGTAAGCTGTTATTGGCTGCAGTTGGTGACAGGAATGGTTATTGATTGATTTATGATTACTAGATTGGAAAGGTGGGTAATAAGTTTTTGAGAAATATACAATTGGTCTTATGGAGGCATTGGTATTTCAGAGTGGTATTGGGTTTGTCAGAGCCTTCTAGTGGGGTGCTGAGCCATCTAATATCAATCAATTGGTCAAAAAAGTCATGTCTTTGAACCAGGACACAGTTCACGAGTCATGTATTTAGCTTAAATTTTAGCAATACACAGCCCAGTCAACAATCCATAACAGATAAGTTATTAATTTGAGTTTGTCACAATTTTTTGTTCTATAGACAACATACTTAGAAGTGCAATGTCTTGAATGTCACACTTTTAAAAAGGGTTTAAATGGTGATGTGACAGATGTACAACTATAAAAGGATGTCATACAAGTATTCTTTTAAGACTTGGCCATTCCCCACAATTTTCATCCAGTAATTTCCATCTGCCTGTGAAATGCATGGCAACTATGGTGATTTACCAACATTCACTTGAGCCTATCAATGGTGATAATGACAACTTATACTTAAAATATATTTAATTTACAAAAATAGTCCTGCTATTTCAGAGATGATATCTTAGAGAGGCCAAACCGAAGATCAAAAGATGAGAAACAGCTTCCAAAATTTGTCAAAGTTGTTGATTTTAAAGACAAATATTCATAAAATGCCTTCTCAACCATTAGAACTTCAGTACCAAATAAGTACTTTTGAAACGTGGTCACAATTGTTATGTGGGAACTGGCAATCAATTTGCACACATCCAGGTCCCACAAAAAACTATGTGGCAATGACCAGATAATCCATTTTGTGATACTGATCGAGTGATAAACATTGGCCAGCAATATTGCCATGGGATCTTTCACGTTTACCTGAAAGGGCAGAGAGCGCCTTGGTTTGAAGTTTCATCCAAGGGATGGCACCTCCAATAGTGCTGTACTCCTTTAATACTCTGCTGGAGTCCCAGGTTAGATTTTGATGTTTTGGTCCTGGAATGGCACTTGAATTAGTCAGGCAGACGTGCTACCAACTGAGCCATGATTGACATTCAAAGGCAAAGAAGTGTATAGAAGTGGAAGACCAGAATAGAGAATCTAGTCAGCTAAAAGTACACTGCCAATGGTGGAGTGAAGAAAGAGTGATGCAAGAGTGGTCATAGGCAGACACCTCAGAGGGAGGGGAAGTAGGGAGAGAAAGTGGAATGCTCATAAGTAGTCACATAGAAAGGCAGTTCATGGCCATGGTCAAGTTAAACACAAGAATATGAATTTCAAATCTGAGGCTCTGAGGAATCAGACATCAATACAAGCACAAGCGGGAATGATGGACTGAAGACTTGGTTCAGAACAGGATAGTGGCAGTAAGGTTTTGGAAATTTACGATGGATGGGAGATTGACCAGGGTAACATTGGATTAGTCAGATAAAAGCAAAATAATATGGATGCTGGAGATCTGAAATAAAAATAGTGCTGAAAAAACTAATCTGTGCGATAGAAACAAGGTTAATGTTTTGAGTCCACTCAGTTATGATTCTTTGGAACTGAAGAGAGGCAGAAGTATGTGGGTTTTATGGAGTTGAGAAAGGGAAGAAGGTCAAGTGTAGCAGAAGGGGAAGATGACAGATAGGATAGAGAGTGGGGTGGGGGGGGGGGGGAGGCGGGGAGCAGCGATTAAATTACAAAGATGTCATAAAACAAAAAGCAAAGAGAGTGGGAATGGTAGTAAAGGAACAAAGCATTGGTCTCGACCTACCCTGGACCTATTTCCTGAGTGTACTGCTTCTGGGTCATAACTTATAAATAGACACAGCAACAAGAGGTATAAATAGACAGACAAACTGTGGTTTTGGTGGAGTTAGAAGATGCACACTCACTTTAGAAAGGGCCAGCATGGACTCAAAGGGCTGAACAGCCTTCTTGGCACAGTGGTTAGCACTGCTGCCTCACAGCGCCAGGGACCCAGGTGACTGTGGAGTTTGTGTGTTCTCCCTTTGTTTGCGCGGGTTTCCTCCGAGTGCCCCGGTTTCCTCTCAGTCTGAAAGTCGTGCTGGTTAGGTGCATTGGCTTGCAGTTCCTACCAACGCACGAACTGCAAGCAAGGCAACAAATCCTCCATTCGCACACGAACCAGAGTGAAGAAACTCACTGGACACAGCCATATCCTCAACACTGCAAGCCACTCTCACCGTCTCCCAGGCTCGGAAAGAAGCAGACACTCCAGGTAGCGTGGAAAACATGCGTGCCTGCAGGTGAGAGTGAAATAATGTGGTCCCAAAGCCCCCCCTCCCCAGCTTACTCCTTGTAAATGTCCAGTCGCTGGAAAACAAGCTCAATGAACTCAAAGCCAGACTCACGTTCTAAGAGAACTGAGGGACTGCTGTGTACTCTGTTTCATGGCGATGTGGCTCACTCCTGCTTTACCGGACAGTGCCCTCCAATCAGACGGCTTCTCAATCCATCGAATGGACCGTACAGCAGCCTCAAACAAGGCTAGAGGTGGGATCTGCTTCCTAATCAACAACTTGTGGTGCCTAGATTAGCAACACTGGCAACTTTCTGCTCCCCGTACCTAGAATATTTTATGCTAAAATGCCGCCCCTACTACCTTCCATAGGAGTTCACCTCCATTATCCAGGTGGCAATTTACATCCCACCCCACGTGGATGTGAAGATCGCGCTGGATGAAATATACACCACTACGAATAGCCTTGAGATGAAACATCCTGAGGTCTTGTTCATCGTGGCCGGGGACTTCAATCAGGCCAAGCTCAAGAGCATACTACCAAGTTATCACCACCATGTCTCCTGCTCCACCAGATGCCCAAACATCCTAGACCACTGCTACACAAATATCAAACATGCCTACTGCTCTACTGCCCACCCACACTTTGGCAAGTGTGTGCTCCTGCTCCCAGCTGACAGGCAGAAACAAAAGCAGGAGAGTCCAAAGAGAGTCATGCAATGTTGGTCTGAGGAATCGGATGATCTCCTACAGGGCAGCTTGGAGTCAGTGGACTGGTCAATATTTAAAAACTCTGCAACCAGCCTAAATGAGTACACCATTAAGGTAACTGACTTCATTAGTAAGTGTGTAGCAGTAGCAAATACGTATGTTCCCCAACCAAAAACCATGGACGAACAGGGATATCCACTGCTTGCTCAAGTCCAGGTCTGAGGTGTTCACGTCAGGCAACACTGACCTATACAAGAAAGCCAGATATGATACAAGGAGATCCAAAGATGCCAAAAGACAATACCAGACCAAGCTAGAGTCCCAGGCTAGCCACACTGGCCCCCGCCCCCAACTATGGCGAGGTCTGCAAGACATAACAGGCTACAAAATGAAGGCATATAAAATTGACAGCTCAATTTCTGATGAGCTCAATGCATTCTATACTCATTTTGAGCAAGAGGTCAGCAAGAGCATGCCCTCCACCTTGGACGAACCTGTATCTGGGGTCACCACTGCAGGCTGTCAGACCAGCTTTCTTGAAGGTCAACTCATGGAAAGCAACTGGCGCGGATGGGGTACCTGGACATGCACTCAGATCCTGCACAGATCAGCTGGCGGAAATATTCACAGACATCTTCAACCTCTCTCTACAACAATCTGTGATCCCGATTTGCTTCAAGACGACGACTATCACCCTGGTACTTAAGAAAAACCATGCAGCGTGCCTTAATGACTATCAGCCGGTGGCTCTGACATCCATCATTCTTAAGTGCTTCGAAAGATTAGTCATAGCACGAATCAATTCCAGCCTCCCAGGCTGCCTGGACCCATTTACAGTTTGTCTACCACTGCAACAGGTCCGCAGCAGATGCCATTTCCCTGGCTCTGCACTCAACCCTGGAACACCTCGATAACACCTAGACTCCTATTTATTGACTACAGCTCAGCCTTCAACATTATTATTCTCTCAAAACTCATCTCCAAACTCCATTGCCTGGGCCTCAACACCTCCCTCTGTGACTGGATCCTGAACTTCCTAACTCACAGATCACAATCAGTAAGGAAAGGCAACAACACCTCCTCCATAATCAGCCTCAACATTGCCCTACAAGGCTGTGTTCTCAGCCCCCTACTACACTCGTTATACACCTATGACTGTGTGGCCAAATTCCCCATCAATTTGATTTAAGTTTGCTGACAACACCACAGTAGTGGGTTGGATCTCAAACAATGAGGAGACAGAGTACAGGAATGAGACAGAAAATCTGGTGAACTGGTATGGCAACAATAATCTCTCTCAATGTCAACAAAACGAAGGAGATTGTCATCGACTTCAGGAAGAATTAAGGAGAATGTCCCCATTGATATAGACAGGGGCACGAAGTAGAAAGGGTTTTTAAGGTGCACAGATCACCAACAACCTGTCTTAGTCCCCCAATGAAGACACTATAGTTAAGAAAGCCCACTAACACCTTTACTTTCTAAGAAGGCAAGGGAAATTTGGCATGTCAGCTACAACTCTCACCAACTTTTACAGATGCACCATAGAAAGCACTCTTTCTTGATAAGGCTCCTACTCTGCCCAGGACCGCAAGGGGTCATGAAATGTAGCCCAATCCATCATGCAAACCAGCCTCCCATCATTGACTCTGTCTACATTTCCTGCTGCCTTGGCAAAGCAGCCAGCATAATTACGGGCCCCACACATTCTCTTCCACCTTCTTCTTTTGGTAGGAAGATACAAAAGTCTCAGGTCATGTACCAACCGACTCAAGAACAACTTCTACCCTGCTGCTGTCAAACTTTTGAATGGACTTACTTTGCACTAATTTGATCTTTCTCTACACCCTAGCTCTGACTGTACGCCTACATTCTGCACTCTGTTTCCTTCTCTATGAACGGTATGTTTTGTCTGTATAGCATGCAAGAAATAATACTTTTTACTGTGTGTTAATACGTGTGACAATAATCAAACACTAAATTCTCCCTTGATGTACCCGAACAGGCACCCGAGTATGGTGCCTAGGAGACTGCAGTGTTAATGTAAGCCTACTTGTGACATTAATAAATAAATTTGAAACTTTAATTGACTCTGTGTGGGATTTTATAGCTTTGCTTGTCCTGAAACTGTAAAATCCCGCCCAAGGTTAACAGAACTTCCCATGCTCCGCCCCTCGCTTTCTTGGATTCCCATATCAGGTGGGCTGGTAAAATTCCAGCCTATTACTGTTGTCTAAATTTGAATAAATACTGATGAAAAGTATGTAAAAATTGACTCTTTTTTCCTTTACCAACTGATTTTCTGGAATAGAAAACGCTTGCAGAGAATGATTGCCAAAAGGTGAAGGCCAGAAGCTAATAAATTTTTTAGTAGCTATTGTGAAAATGGCAGAAATAAAGTGCACATTTTCAGAGGTTAAGATTCCCTCTGATGTTATTGGATACAGACTCAGAACAAAAGGAGTAGAGAACAAGTGGACATTCAGACACAATCTACTTTCCCACCAAAGAGGAAACAACTAGAAAGAGTGCTGATAAGATTTACTAGGATGCTACTGAGACTTGATGATTTGAGTTATAAGGGGAGGCAGGATAGACTTGGGCTTTATTCCCTAGGAGCTTAGGAGTGATCTTAGAAGTCTTATACATCGACAACTTTTCATCACAGAATCGTCATAGAATCCCCACAGTGCAGAAGGAGGCCATTCGGCCCATCGAGTCTGCACTGACAACAATCCCACCCAGGCACTATCCCTCTTAAACCCAGCATTTACCCTGCTAATCCCCCAACACGAAGGGGCAATTTAGCATGTCTAATCAACCTAACCCACACATCATTGGACTGTGGAAGGAAACCAGAGCACCTGTAGGAAACCCATGCAGACGAAGGGATAAAGTGCACATTCCACACAGACAATGACTCAAGCCAGAAATTGAACCTGGTCCCTGGCGTTGTGAGGCAGCAGTGCTAACCACTGTGCCTCCCAAATTATATTCTTAAATAAGGAGACCAATCCTGTACACAGACTCACCAGAACCCTGTATAACTGAAGCAGAACCTCTCTACTTTGGTAATTAATTCCCCTCACAATAAAATATAATATTCTATTAGTTTTCCTAATTATTTGATAAATCTGCTTTGTGATTTATGCACTCACTCAGATCCCTCTGATTCTCACATTACTTTTTATTCTTTCTGCCAAAATGGACCATTTCATATTTTCCAAATTACACTCCGTTTGCCAGATCTTTGGCCACTCACTTAACTTCTCTATAGTCCTTTGTAGCCTTGTGCTCTTCACAATTTATCATCCAAGTCATTTGTATAAGCTGTAATAAGCTGAAATGCACTGACCCATGTGGAACACTTTGTTACCTCCTGCCAGCAAAAGACCCATTTATAGAACCATAGAATTTTACAGCAGAGTAGGAGGCCATTTGGCCCATTGTGTCTACCCTGGCTCCCAAAAGAGCTACCCAGCTATCAGATGCCCACTCTTTTCTGTTAGTTAGCCAATCTTCTATCCATGCAATGTTACCTCCTACATCTTTTATTTTCTGTAACTATCTTTAATCTAGCACCTTATGAAATGCTCTTGAACTCTATCTTTCAGCAACTGGCTTTTTGGATTTTTTTTATTGATTCATGGGATATGGATATAGCTGGTTAGACTAGCATTAATTGTCTATTCCTAATTGCCCCCGAGAAGATGGTGAGGACATAAATTTCTGGATTTCAGAACATGTTGACTGTGTGGTTGGGTAGCTGGGCTGTGGAACTGAACTGTGAGTGTATAAAGCACGTTCCCGTTGTTGCCCAGTAACCACCCTCTGTGCTTGATTTGTTGTTTGGTTAGTCTGTGAGATAGCTCTCCCAATTTTGGCACAAGATCCCAGACCTAGGGAGGGCTTTATAGGTTGACAGGGTTGATTTTGCTGTTGTTGTTTTCAATGCCTAGGTCACATTAATCACAGCCTGCCCCACCATTCAATAAGATCATGGCTGAGCCACGACAGATCAGCCATGATCTTACTGAATGGCGGGGCAGGCTCGAAGGGCTAGATGGCCTACTCCTGCTCCTATTTCTTATGTTCACATCACATGGTCTGCCAGGTTTCATGCTTTATTTCAGGGGTGGGGATTGGAACTGCAGGACACCATGCCTCCTAGTGTATGAACTTTGCCGTAATGATGGCCTCCCTCACCGTTCTGCCCTCTGAACACTTCCCGCCACCTGTCCTCCACCCTTCAGCTCTTTCTTGGCTTTGTCCTCCACATTCTGATGGTTCCTCTCCTCTGCAGGGGCATCCACCTTTCCGCCTAGCTACTGCGCCAGGTTATGGAGTGTACAGCAGTCCACGACAATGCAGGAGAACCTCCGGGACTGAACTGGAGAGCGCTGCCAGAGCGGTCTAGGCAGCAGAACTGTATCTTTTCAGGAGCCCAATGCACTGCTCAACGACGGACTGGATGGCAGCATAGGCCTCATATTAACAGGTCTCTATCTTGGTCTCAGGCCTTCACATTAGTGCCATCTGCCATGACTGCAACGGGTAGCCCTTGTCCAACATGAACCATTCTGTAACCTGGGGTGGTTCTCAAAACCACAGTGATGTCCAAGCTCTAGAAGGTATAACTATCGTGCACAATCCCCGAGTGGGTGGTGTGCGCACACATGCATGATATTCAGCAGGTGGTCACAGAATATCTGGGCGTTCATGGAGTGGAGTTCCTTCCTGTTAATAAAGGGCACTCACTGATTCCATGGGGCCCTCAGGGCGACATGCATGCCATCCACAGTCCCCTGCACATGGGGCATCTTGGTGACAGCGGCAAAAGCCTGCAGCCCAGGCATCCTGTTGGGCCTGGTCCACGTCGAAAAGCATGCCAATGATGACCACAAGATGACACAGTAGACCTGGCTCGAGCCCTAGAAGTACCCGGACACACAGGTTTAGGGCTGCCATTACTTTCATGGCAATGGGGTGCTAGGTCCGCAAGGATTTATAATCATAGTCATAAAGATTTACAGCATGGAAACAGGCCTGTCGACCCAACTTGTCCATGCCGCTTTTTTCTTAAAACCCCTAAACTAATCCCAATTGCCCGCATTTGGCCCATATCCCTCTATACCCATGTAACTATCTAAAAGTTTTTTAAAAAACAAAACTGTATCTGCCTCTACTACCACCTCTGGCAGCTTGTTCCAGACACTCACCACACTCCAGAAAAATTATCCCTCTGGACACTTTTGCATCTCTCCCCTCTCTCCTTATACCAATGCCTCTAGTTTTAGACTCCCCTACCCTTGGAAAAAGATATTGACTATCTAGCTGATCTGTGCCCCTCATTATTTTATAGACCTCTATAAGATCATCTCTCAACCGTCCACGCTCCAGAGAAAAAAGTCCCAGTCAAAGAACAAAATCAGCCCGGGAAACAGGCCCTTCGGCCCAACGAGCCCGCGCCGCCATCTCAACACCACCAGTCCACCTCTCTATCCATGACCTCTATCTAATGTTTTATGGTCGATCCAGCCTCTCCTTGTAACTCAACCCATCAAATCCCAGTAGCATCCTCGTAAATCTTTTCTGCACTCTTTCTAGTTTAATAATATTTTTTCTATAATAGGGTGACTAGACTTGCACACAGTGTTCCAAGTATGGCCGTACCAATGTCACGTATAACTTCAACAAGACATTCCAATTTCTGACCAATGAAACCAAGCATTTCACAAGTCTAATTTGGCACAAGTGCTGCACTGTTTCCTGCAGCGGCACATGGAGTCCAGCAGCCCACTGAAGGACATGTGTGCCCCGTAGAATCGGGTCTCTGTCTCTGAGGTCCTCTGGCCCTCACCTTAGGCTGATGGGTGGCTGGATCCTGGCCCCAACCAGCAGCCCCCTCACCTCCTGCTGTGGCCCCAAGCCTGGGTTGGCCTTGTTTGTCTTACTAGTGTGGCGTGAGTCTGCCCCTCCAGATGGATAGTCCTCCTCACCTCAAGGTGTGGACCCCCGAGATCCCAGGCCTTTGCCTGCAGCCTGTGACTGACTGGGGACCACACTCAGGCGTTCATATAGAGCATAAGGATGGCTGCGAGGGTTCCTATTAGGAACCCTTGAAGCTCAGACTTGCATGCACCCACCTGGATGTCTGGCTTCTGGGAATGACAGTTGAAGAAGCACTCTCATGACTTTCATGTGACAGGTGGCCTTGTAGGGAGCACTGCAGAGTTCATGTAGTCTGAAGAGTGGTGTCAACACTACAAGGACGACAGCTACCAGACTTGGTGCTTGTTCCTGTGAATGGGCCTGGGATGGAATGCTCACAATAAAACATCTAGCCTGTCCAGCAGATAAATGTCAGGGTAACCATGTGGCATTAGTGAATTGGAACTTGACTCAACCTCGTATGCAACCCCTTGGAGGTCATTCAGCGGCCAGGGGGAATGCACACAACATGAGCCCCAAGCCAGCCATGGCTCAAGACCTGTGGACCCCCAGACAAGCCCAAGCTCCCAAACCCCTGTGGCCATGCAATCCCCCCACCCCATGGCAGTAGTTGACCCCTTCCCCCACTGGAGTTGGTACTCAGTAGTACTCACCTCCTAACTCTCCTTTGCTACTGCTGTGCCTGAGCCACACTTAGACCTGTACTAATTGGCACCGGCGCAAAGTTACGTGGCGAGGTGGGAAGCCTCCGGGAGGGGGAGGGGGGTGGTGGCATGCCAAGCTCACTAAAGATATGGAAATCCAGTTAATCTCACACTAAGCGTGAGGGGAAGCAATGGCCTAGCGGTATTATAGACTATTATTCCAGAAACTCAGCTAATGTCCTAGGGACCTGGGTTCAAATCCAGATGGTGGAATTTAAATTCAAAACATAAAAAAATCTGGAATCAAGAATCTACTGATGACAATAAAACCATTTCAAGGAAATCTGCAGTCCTTACCTGGTCTGGCTTGCAAGTGACTCCATAGCCAAGCAATGTGGTTGACTCCACATTGCCCTCAGGCAACCAAGAATGGGCAATAAATGCTGGCCAGCCAGCAATGCACATGTCCCACAAGTGAATTAAAAAAAACTCTTCTCGCACAATTGCAAATCTTTGGGTCATGCTAGGCAGAACAGCATTGCTCTAAAGGGGTATTTTTCCCCAACTTTCCTCAGAACAGCATCATCACCTTTGGCTTCCATCTCAGATTTACAGAGCTTTTCTCATGCCCAAGGAGAAAGTCTCAGCAGGTCTGGCAGCTTCATTTAAATACTGCACCATGCAGAGTTTTCTTGAATTCAGAGTTTTTTTAAACCTATTCCTGTGTTCTGCCTTTATCCTTCACCTGGGACTTTTTTCTGGAACCCCTCTGTGTCCCCTTCCCTGGTTTGGAATAACATCCCTTTCCTCCTCCCTTGTCTTGCTCCCTGGAGCACATTCACTGCAAAGGTACTGTGTATCAGATCGCCTGACCAACATTTGTTTGAGCAGGCATGCAAGGCTGAACCCAGCCCGAAAAAAGCTTAATTGCGTGTGTGCAGCCTTTTCCCAGCCAGTGGCGTGCACAAGAAGCTTGGGGTTCATTTATTTTCATAATGCTTTCCTTTTCATTTTATAAAACTCCTTTCCTAACACTTAATATTTCCTTTCGCCATCATCGCTTGTGTTTATATACTTGGAGTGAACCCTTTGCATCAGTTTCATTTTCATCCTTATCACTTAATTCATCTGCGATGTTTCATTATTGGCTAGTTGGTTCTTAAAAAGATGATTGAGAAATACATTCTGCTTATGTATCCTCCACTGCTTTTTTTTTGTTTATCTTGTCTCTTTCTGTTCTCATCCACTCAAAATTAGCTTTTTTACCAACCTATGTTTTTTATGCCTCAAAATTTATCTTAACCCATACTATGTTGTGATTACTATTATATAGATAAGGCCTAGAGGAACATCTATCTGCCATGATTCATTTCCTAGTGATTCCTTGCTTAAATATTAAGAGTCCTATTTACACTGTGAAGACTCAAGTTTCCCTTTCCCCTTTATCCCTTTCCCAATTTTTTGCCAGTTTATTTAGAAGAAATTGAACGCTCCCATGATTTTTCTATGTATTACACTCAGTGTAGATCTTGCTACATATTGCTTGCTTCACTTCCATTTCAATATTAGGTGATCTGTTGATTTCCCTATTTTACACTAGTTGCTGCATTTCATTTCATCAGGCAGTCTAAAGATATTGGGTGGAATTTTACGACCTCACCATGCCTGGTGCAAATGGTGGTGAGCAAGGAAAATAGCGTACAAAGCTAAAAATCCGATTTGCACCCAGTACAAAACAGTGTGCAATCTTCCTGGTCCCTTTTAAATGGTGCGAACCACGTCACACCCAGAAAATGTGCAAATGTTAATTAACATTCACTGTTCACTATGTGCATAAACATTTGGACTCAGTAATTTGAAGTATAACTTGAAAATTTGCAGATGATGCCCAATTGTGGAGTAGATACTGAGGTGCATTGCAGTGATTGGGGAGGGGTGGGTGGTGATGAGTGATTTGAAAACTACTTGTTGCATTACAAACCAGTTAATTGCTGAGCTTTCTAAAATTCAAAATGCTAAATTCTGGAAAGCAACTGATCAAAGTTTCACACTTTCTGAAGGATTTCCGATGGGAACCGTGAGGAATGTTGTAGAGCAAAATTTTGCCATGTATGCATAAAATTATAACCAATCTAGCTTGGAACAGAATGTTTTTAATGATACAAGTCCATCATAAAAGTACTTAGCAATTTGAAGAAAACAGATTAACTAAATTTTAAAAACATCTTTTTAAACTGGTATGCTGCAATTTGGGAAGGCCTTGTAAACCTGATTGCAGTATTGCTTCGGAATGAATTTCAAGTGCTCATTGTTTGGTTGTTGTATAAACTATTTGTTACTGGTGAATTTGCTGTCACTGTTGAAGCACAAGGTCAAAAATGGAAACGTAATCGTAATTTGCAACTTTAGACATAGAAACTTTGGTTAAAATTAACCACTTCAGTACAGGCTACTTGGGAGCACGAAATTAGATATTAACAGCGATTAATCCTGCATTTAAAAGCAGCTTTCATATAACACCCGAAGCTTTTTTATTGTTCTTTCTGGAAGAATAGGGGTTTTTAACATGGTTGGTGCAGGCTTGGAGGGCTGAAGGGCCTGTTCCTGTGCTGTAATTTTCTTTATTCTAAAGTATACAAAGCACATACATCGTGTGATGATACCGTGCCTTTCAGAAATGTATTTATAATCATGTTTCTTGTAAGGGATATGTTTAAAATGCAGCTGTTTGACATGGTGCCAATTTGTCTGAACTAGGCAGCTCACATGCTAAGAATGCAGGCTGATAATTGATCTTAACTAATGGGGTGCTTGTTTTAATCTGAGTAAATACATTTTTGTTTATTTGGATTTTTCACCTGGGCTTTCAGCGTAGACTTTTGATTAAGTTGATTGACAGAGGCAGTCATGCGTTAATGGGGGGAAGCTAAGCTTATAAGGAAAAAAGTAGTGAGTCTGACTGGTCCTGAAAGAAGAGGTGTTTCTGTCTCTCTCAGGAGGCTGCTGTTTGGGACCTGCTAAGAGAAATAAGTGTCCCTCTCCGGTAGTCCTCTGGAGATTCAAGGACTGTAGCCCATGTACTAGCACATAAGCATGTGTGTTGCTAACTGATCTTGAAGATGTGCTGAAGTCTATAGGAGAAATATTGCTTGAATTGGAACTAATAGAGAGGGGTTAGCAATTAAAAATTGTAACTGATCATGATCATGTTTTGGGCGCCGCACCTGCGCAAGGATATTTTGGCCCTGGAGGGAGTGCAGAGGAGGTTTACTAGGCTGATACCGGAGTTGAGGGGATTGAGCTATGAGGAGAGGCTGAATAAACTAGGCTTGTACTCGTTAGAGTTTAGAAGAATGAGGGGAGATCTCATTGAGATGTATAAGATGATGAATGGGATGGATAGGATAGAGGTGGAGAGACTCTTCCCGCTCAAAAAAGACAGTAGGACTAGGGGGCACAGCCTCAAGATAAAGGGGAGGCGGTTTAGAACGGAGTTGAGGAGGAACTTCTTCACTCAAAGGGTGGTGAATCTCTGGAATTCTCTGCCCGTTGAAGTGGTGGAGGCTGCCTCGCTAAATATTTTTAAGAAGCGGGTTGATGGGTTCTTGATAAGAGAGGGGATTAAGGGTTATGGGGAGAGGGCGGGAAAGTGGAACTGAGCCACAACAGATCAGCCATGATCTTATTGAATGGCGGGGCAGGCTCGAAGGGCTAGATGGCCTACTCCTGCTCCTATTTCTTATGTTCTTATGTTCTTAAGTATTTCAATTGGTAAAAGTTTAGCTAATTCATTCATTATAGTTAAACTGTATTATTAAAATAAAGTTTTTAATAAAAGCTTCGTAGTGTGTTAATAGAATCACAACTGGAATGAAACACCTCATCCTCACACTAATGCTAAAATAGGAAAACTGTTGTGGTCGAGTCAGGCTTTTGGGGTTTCTGCTCTGGTACCCTAACAAAATGTGGGGGCTCTTATGGGATTAAAAACTATAATTCCGTTTGGTTTACGATTATTGAGCTCAAGACAGTTGGTGTTGAGCACTGGGTGTTTTTTTTTCAGATGTCGCATTCGGTAAGTTAAAATAGGAATAATGGCTCTTGCCATGGCTAAAGTTTTCCTGGCGTGGAAGAAGTCACTCAGAGTGGTTTAACAAAAGGTTTAACAAAGCTTTTGGATTGCAAGTAAGCTTAAGTTGAATTTGTCTGAAAGGGTGAGGAAGGACAAGATAATTGCAGCGATAGCTCGGCATTTAAAAATGCCAGAAACATACACTGAATTGGAATTGGCCAGAATGCAACTAAAATTGAAACAGTTTAAATTGCAACAAGAAATATTTCTAACTTGAATTAGAGGTAAAGGCAAGGGAAAAAAGAAAAAGGAAATGAAACAGTTTGAATTAGAAGTAAAAGCAATAAAGGCAGAGAATTAGAGTTTCAAGAATTGGAAAGAAAATTGCAATTTGAAATATTAGAAGTGCAAAAGAGTAAAACTGTAAGAGTAGCAGCAAAAATAGCAAATGATTATGAATTAGTTCATAAATCAAGGTTTGGATTTCAACATCAATTTCAATCTGTGAGGCCAGAAACTTGGGATAGAGAAATTTTCAGGTGGCAAAAGGGGATCTCGGGGATAGTAAGGTTAGTTTATCTCAGATTAAAAAGTAAACATATGAAGGTGGAAGAGAAACAAAAAACCTCAGATATTTTCATTGTAATAAAGTTGGACATAAAATCACAGTGTTGATGGCTTCAGAAAAGCACTGGGAAGACAGAGCGGTAAAACAGGATAAGCCAGTGGGGTTTGTTAAAGTAGCAAAGGAAACTATGGTTGAAGCCAAAGAAGTACAAAAGAATGTACAGCTTGGTCAGGGATTGGTTGATAAGCAAGTACCAGATCTCTTTAAAGGAGTTATTTGTGTGGGTAAGGTTTACTCATATGTACAAGAAGAGAAGATTTTAAGAGTTATGGGGATGAAGAGTATACAGTTTGGAAGGAATATTACCAGAAAAGGTGGTAGTGTGTTGCATACATGGAGAAGAGTAGTTTTCCATGATGTAAGATAAGTTTGGAGAGTCCATTGAAAAGTTAAGTGATGGTAGGAGTAATCGAGAAATTACCTTTGTTAGGGATACAGTTTATCCTGGATAACAACAGGTGGGAGTGATGCCTACTGTAGTTGAAATGTTAGCAGAAAATCAAACCAAAGTGCTAAAGAAATCATCCCAACTGTATGAAAACAAGGTGACAAAGCCACAGGTTGAGTCAGGAGAAATCAAAGAGTAAAGATAAGGACACTGAGGTTCAGTTATCTGAAACCTTTTTTTTAACCAAATAGTTGGTAAAGAACAAGTACAGATGGAGAATGAAGTGAATATAGAACAACAGAACCCTACAGTGCAGAAGGCGCCATTTGGCCCATTGAGTTTGCACTGACCACAATCCCACTCAGATCCTATCCCCATAACCTCATGTATTTACCCGAGCTAGTCCCCCTGACACAAAGCAGCAATTTAGTATGGCCAATCAACCTAACTCTCACATCTCTGGACTGTGGGAAGAAACCAGAGCCTTTGGAGAAACCCATGCAGACACAGGGAGAATGTGCAAACTCTGCATAAACAGTCACTCAAGGTTAGTTCGGGAAAGTTGGCAGGATTACAACAGAAAGGAATAGAGATAAAGCATTTGCACCAATAAGCATACAAGAAGAAGAATCTCAATGCATACCAGAGTGTTATTAAATTAAAAACAATGTCTTAAAAGGAACTGAAGACCTTTATGTATTTAGGTAGATGAAAAATGGGAAGAAATTCATTAAATTGTATTAACGGTGGGTTATAGAAAAGTAATGTTGCAGTAGTATATATGGTTATTTAGAAATAAGGAAAACTCAAGCAAAAATATAGAAACATTTTTATTAGCCTGGACTGCATAAGGCTGTAGTTGAATTTTGCCATACATGTCACACATCAAGTAATATGAAAACCTCAAGCAGTAATCAAGCCAGCACCCTTAATACCCATTCTGGCATTTGAAGAATCTTTTATGAGGGTCCTATTTGATTGAGTGGCAACTCTCCCTAAAACAAAAAATAGGAATCAGTATTTGTTGACCATAATGGATGTATCTACTAGATTCAGATGAGAATCTGGATAGGCTGAGCGAGTGGGCAAGGACCTGGCAGATGGAGTATAATGTTAGCAAGTATGAGGTTATCCACTTTGGCAGAAATAATAGTAGGAGGGATTATTATTTAAAAGGCGAAAAGCTGCAGCATGCTACGGTGCAGAGGAACCTGGGGGTCCTTGTGCATGAGTCACAAAAACCCAGTCCGCAGGCGCAGCAGGTGATCAAGGCGGCGAATGGAATGTTGGCCTTTATAGCGAGGGGGACAGAATATAAAAGCAGGGAGGTCTTGCTGCAGCTGTACAGGGTACGGGTGAGGCCGCAGCTGAAGTACCGTGAGCAGTTTTGGTCGCTGCATTTGCAGAAGGATATAGGAGGGAGTGCAGAGAAGGTTCACTAGGCTGATACCGAAGATGAGGCGGTTAGCCTATGAAGGGAGACTAAATAGACTGGGTCTCTACTCATTGGAGTTTAGAAGGATGAGGGGGGATCTTATAGAGACATATAAGATAATGAAGGGGATAGATAGGGTAGAGGTAGAGATTCTTCCCGCTTAGAAAGGGTAGCAGAACTAGAAGGCATAGCCGCAAGATTGGCGGGGGGGGGCAGTTTAGATCAGAGTTGAGGAAGAACTTCTTCAAAGGGTTGTGAATCTCTGGAATTCTCTGCTCGTTGAAGTGGTGGAGGCTACCTCGCTGAATATATTTAAGTCACGGGTAGATAATTCCCCTGTCTATCGGAAACCTAAGGGTTATGGGGAGAAAGCGGGAAAGTGGAACTGATGCGCTTCAGATCAGCCACGATCTTATTGAATGGTGGGGCAGGCTCGAAGGGCTAGATGGCCGACTCCTGCTCCCGTTTCTTATGTTCTTACTCCATTACCTAGTATTACAGCTCAAAGGATTGCAGAGGAATTACTTAATTTTTTACCATACACTGACTACCCATAGAAATCCAATCAAGTCAAGGATCAACTTTGATGTTGAAGTTATTCAGGGAAGTTATGGATAGCTTAGGAGTAAAGCAATTTAAATCAACAGCATACCATCCAGAATTGTAGGCAGCATTGCAACGGTGGCAACAAACTTTAAGTACCAGGTTAAGGGCTTATAGTTAATATTCTTCAGAGGATTGGGATAAAGGAATTCAATTTGTACTCTTTGAAATTAGAGGTGTGCCTAATCAACCGACTAAAATCAGTCCATTTGAATTGACTTTTGGTCATGAGTTAAAAGGCCCATGTAAATTGTTCAAGGAGGAATTGGTGAGTCAGCATTCTGGGACCACATTGTTGGACTGTGTCAACCTTTAGGGAGATTAACTAGTGTTGCTGAGTTGTCTAGACAGCATTTAAAAGTGGCAAGTTATGAAAAAGAAGCGGATAAGAAATAAAAAATTTGTAGCTATGTTAGCAGAGATAGGGTATTAGTATTTTATCACCAGTGGTAGGTGAACCTTTAGTGAAGTTTTAGTGGGCCTTATCAAATCAAAAGAAAATTGAGCGAGGTGAATTTTTGATAAAGAACACTAGATGGAAGGAAAACTCAGTGTCCTATGTTAGTATGCTCAAATGATATTTTGATAAGAAAGGAAAGCAGGAGGAGGATATGAATAAGGAAAGTGGAGACAGTTGCAAGAAAAGCTCCTGGTTTGAAGCCTGTTCCTGAGTTGTTGAAATTACCTGAGCATAAACTGCAGGACCGTCAACAACAGCTTAACATCTACAAGAGGAAAAATGTAGATCAGTCAGCAGTCATATGTGATTTCAAGATGGAGACCGTGGATCAGAAGCATTTTACTACCAGAAGCAGAAGAAAAGGGCAATGACATGGAGTAAGATTGTTTAATGAACCTGTACCATCATTCCAAATTAACTGCTGGGATAATGAATCTGAACAGCTTGCATAGACATGGACACCCAGAGAAACAGTACTGTTCATAGCTGTTGTTCAAGTAAATTACAGTGGTTTTCACAACAGCACAACTGCCAAATGACCGCTAAAACCATAATTATGACAAATCCTGACACCAAAGAAGCCAATCTGCTATATATCTTTGCCAAAGAATAGGCAGGAAATGATTATGATGATCCAGAACAAAAAGGAATTAAAAAACCACGTTAGGACAGAAAGATGTACAATGGAAGACGTGGAAAATAATTTTGTGCATACCATTTTGCAAGAGTTGGAGTTGACAGAAGGACTAAAGCCAGTTAACAAGAAAGGCAGCAGGGATAAAATGACCCTTCTGGATGGCCCTGAACACGTGCTCTCTTTGACAAAGTCTGTGAGCGTTTCAATCTTCTGCAAAAGATTTTGATATTTTGGGACTCAAAATGAAAAGAGCTGGTTGGACTCAGCTAAGGCAATTAAAAGCAAATCCAAAGTGATTTGTGCCAGTTTGCATTGAACATAAAGTTTTATCCTGCAAATCCTGTCTAACTCTGAGGACATTACCAGAATTAATTTACAATTATGGCAACAAAATTGAGCTCGAACCTGGAATCAAAGCAGAATCAAGAACTGAAGCTCACCTCTGAAAAGAAAGAGGCACCAGCTGAACAACAGCAGTGTCTCAAGAAAAAAAAAGAATGTGGTTGCTGTTAATTTATTATAATGTTGATCAAAGAAAAAGGAATGTTCAATGTTGGAAGAGAAACACTGAACTGGATCACACTATTGTTACATTTGTATGCTTGGATTTAATAAAATGTGAAATATACAGAGGTTTGAGAATTATAGATTTTTAAAATATGAAGCCACCCTTACATATTGTTGGTTGATTTTTTTTAAAAGGTGGGAGGAGAGAGGATACCATGCTTTAAGAAATGTATTTATATCATGTTTATTGTAGGAGGTATGTTTAAAATTCAGTTGTTTGACATGGTGCTAATTTGTCCATACCAGCAGCTCATATGCCGAGAATGCAAGCTAGTAATTGATCTTAGCTAATGAAATGCTTGTTTTAATCTGAGTAAATGCAACTTTATTTATTTTGGTTCTTCCCCTGGGCTTTCAGAGTAGGCTCTGATTAGACTGATTAACAGAGACAGTCATGTGTTAATGGAAGGAACTAAAATTACAGGGAAAAAAGTAATCAGTTTCTGCCTCATTCTGAAAGTAGCAAGATGTCTCTGTCTCTCTGGAAGCTGCTGTTTGGTACCTGCTAAAATAAATAAGTCTCTCTCTCTCTCCAGAGATCTTCTGGAGGCTCAAAAACTGGTAGCCCATCTACCAGCACAAGTGTAAGTGTGTTGCTAACTGATTTTAAAGAAGAGTTTAAGTCTAAGAGGGATATTCCTTGAATTGGAACTAAGAGAGATGGGTTAGCAGTCAAAAATAGTAACTTGTCATGTTTAAGTATTTCAATTAGTAAAAATTAAGCTAATTCATGGTGGCACAGTGGTTAGCACTGCAGCCCCACAGTGCCAGGGACCTGGGTTCGATTCCCGGCTTGAATCACTAACTATGTGGAGTTTACACGTTCTCCCCATGTCTGCGTGAGTTTCCTCCCACAGTCCAAATGTGTGTGGGTTACACAGATTGGCCACACCAAAATGCCCCTTAGTGTCAGGCTTATGGGGATAGTGCCTGGCTGGGACTGGGTGCAGACACAATGGGCCGAATGGCCTTCTTCAGCACTGTATGAGTCTATGATTCTACAACTCATTTGTTATGTGTAAACTATAGTTAAAATAAAATTTGTTTTGATAAAAACTATGTGCCATTAGAATCACAATTGGGGATGAAAATCTCATCCTCACATCAATATCAAAATAGAAAAACTGTTGGGGTCTAGTCGGGCTTCGTAACATACTTTGCAGTTTCTGCTCTGATATCTTAACAATTGGCAAATTATTTTTAATATGCAAAGTGTAAGATTGCATTTGGTTGCAAAAATTAACAGGTTGCATTCTCCTTGGAAAACAGGAGTTTAAATGTGGTATATGACTAAAAGAATTTAGAGATAGAAATACACAAATCTCAAAAAATGAAATTAATGTAGGTAACAAAGCCATTAAAAAAAACATACAGCAAGTGTCTCCAGGGTTCAATTCCAGATAGATTTCAAACAAATCTATATTAAACTTGTATGGAAATTAGGGACAGTGCACTAGGAATGGCGCAAAATTCCACTCTATTATAAGGGGGATGCAAGAGTAGACGCAAAATAGAGTTAGAAAGATAATGATATCAGAACAGTGAGTTTGAACTTACCAAAAAAATTGAATACGACAGTGATCATAACAGATCATTTTCACATTCAGTTTGAGGATGAGAAATCTGGTCTAAAAACTAGTGTCTTGAGCTAAAATGAAGATAATTACTGGAATGTGAAAACAGGGTTGGCTAAAGTGGACTGTAAAGAGGTTAAGGGTAGGAAGGTAGAGAATCAATGGCAGATGTTTAAGGAGATTTTTCACTGTGAATTAATCAATTGATAAAGAAAGGCTCTAAGAAGAGCACATCATCCATGACTAATTAAGGAAGTTGAGGACATTATGCAATTGAAAAGCGTGGTGGCACCCAGGGACGCAAGGTGGAATTCTGGCCTTGGGTGATTATCTGAGTGGAGTTTGTACATTCTTCCAGGTCTGTGTGGATTTCCTCCGGCCGCTTCGTCCCACAGTCCAAAGGTATGCAGGTTAGATAGATTGGCCATGCTAAATTGTCCTTTAGTGCGCAAAGATGTGTAGGTTAGGTGGATTATCCATGGTAAGTGTGCAGGGTTACGGGTAGGTACAGTAGTCAGGTGGGATAGTGTTACTGATCAAAGGTAATTTAATTTACTCAGGAGTTAGACTAGGATGATTTTACTGTCTAACATTTCCTGGTTAACAATTCAGATAATTCACATGGACTAGTACAAATTCTCCAACTCGTATCAGAGTCAGAGGCTTTTGCAGTGGGCCCCATGTAGGAGGAAGATTGCCCAGCGGTAGTTCAAACTTCCTAGGAAATTTCCATGGAGTCAGCATTTCAGTGCTTTCGCAGGTCTATCTAATTTCTCCACATAGGACAAACCCCTCATTCCAGAAACCAGTCTATTGAAACTTTTTGTAATCCCTCCAGGGCAAGAATGTCTTTCCTTATTTAAGGAGTCCAAAGCTATATGCATCCCATGTATGATCTCACCAAGGACATGAATAATTCTGGAAGGTCTCATACAGATAGGAAATATACAGTAAATGGCATAACCCTTAAGAGTATTGATAGGTGTACAGATACACAGGTCACTGAAAGTGGCAACACAAATGGAGAACGTAGTCAAGAAGGCATATGGCATGCTTGCCTTCATCGGCCAGGGCACTGAGTTTAAAAATTGGCAAGTCATGTTGCAGCTTTATAGAACCTTAGGCTGCACTTGGAATACAGTGTTCAATTCTGGTCGCCACACTACCAGAAGGACATGGAGGCTTTAGAGAGAGTACAGAAAAGATTTACCAGGATGTTGCCTAGCATGGAGGGCATTAGCTATCAGGAGAGGTTGGAGAAACGTGGTTTGTTCTCACTGGAACTTCGGAGGTTGAGAAGCGACCTGATAGAAGTCTACAAGATCATGTGAAGCTTGGACAGAGTGGATAGTCAGAAGGTTTCTCCCAGGGTGGAAGAGTCAATTATTAGGGGGCACAGGTTTAAGGTGCAAGGGGCAAGTTTTAAAGGAGATGCACGAGGCAGTTTTTTTTTACATAGAGAGTAGTGGGTGCCTGGAACTTGTTGGGGAGGTAGTGAAAGCAGATATAGTAGTGACTTTAAGGGACGTCTTGACAAATACAAGAATAGGATGGGAATAGAGGGGTATGATCCCTGGAAGGGTAAAGGGTTTTAGTTCAGTCGGCAGCATAGTGTGCGCAGGCTTGGAGGGCTGAAGGGCCTGTTCCTGTGGGGTAATTTTCTTTGTTCTAGTAATATTTCTTTACTCTTTAGCTTCAACTCCTTTGTAAGGAGTTGTTATTTGCCCTCCTGTTGCTCATTATATCTGCAAACAAATTTCCTGTGATCCAAGTACTTTGCTTGCAAACACTCAGCTTCCAAAGCTGATGATCAAGTATTTTATTTCCCCTTCCCTGGCATAGTAGCACAGTGGTTAGCCCTGCTGCCTCAGTGCCACAGACCTAGGTTTGATTCCCGGTTTGGGTCACTGTGCAGATTCTGCACATTGGTTTCCTCCAGGAATGCCGGTTTCCTCCCACAGCTCGAAAGAAATTCTGGTTAGGTGCATTGTCCATGCTAAATTCTCCTTCAATGTACCCAAACAGATGCTGAAGTGTGGCGACTAGGCGATTTTTACATTAACACTGCAATGAAGTTACTGTAAGCCTATTTGTGACACTAAAATTATCTTAAACTTAAAAACCAATGAGCACAAAAATCAAAGAAAACACTACAAATGTTACCGAGTTATCAAAGGTAACCTTTGGATGGCAAGTTAATGGTTTTTAACCAAATAAACCACATCACAGTAAACAAATTAGAAAAACATGGTGCAAATTAAAATTAAGTTACAAGGTTTATTTCATTGATATCCTACCTTTTTCCTGTTCCAATGGTTGCTGGGAGAAAATGCTGTCAAGTACAGAGCTCTTCCATACCCTACCCTCCTGGGCAAGTACAGCAAGCATTTGAAGTTCTGGGTTCCCATATTCTGATAGTACTTTATGGGCTGCCTGTAAAAACAATTCATAATATTTGTAAAGTGATACTGAAAAACCATGGATGGGGTGCAAATTAAGTGGTTTGCTATGTAGCACGCAAGCAGTCCTCTGTTATAGCTTCACCAGACCGACTCATTTTTAGGTATGCCTGGTGTTGTTCCTGCACTCTTCATTGAGCCAGGATTAATTCCCATGACTTGACGGTAATGGTAGGGTAGGGGATACATCAGGACGAGGTTACAGGTTGTGGTTAGGTAGAATTTTGCTGCCGATGGCCCACAACACCTCATGGATGCCCAGTTTTGAGTTGTGGTATCTGTTCTAACCTATTCCATTTAGCACAGTGGTGGTGCCACCGAACATAATGGAGGGTATCCTCAATGTGAAAACAAAACTTTGTCTCCACAAGGACTGAGCAGAGGATCAACACTGTTATGGACAGATGCATCTGCAACAGGTAGATTGCAGCGAATGGAGGAGGAAAGTCATGCACTATAGGCGGTAATCAGCAGGAGGTTTCCTCACCCATGTTTTACCCCGCAGGGATCAGAATGAATGTTACAAACTGCCATGGAGCACAATTTCTTACGACTGTATAGTATTATGGCACCACTTTTGATGGGTCTGCCCTGTCATTGGGCCATTATTTGCAAGGTACAATTCAGTGATTGTAACTATGTCAGGCTGTTGCTTGACTAGTCTATGAGGGAGCTCTCCCAATTTTGGCACAAGCATGCAGAGGTCAGCAAGGACTTTGTAGGGACAACAGGGCTGGATTTGGAGTTGTCATTTCTGGTGCCCAGATCGATGCAGATGACTTGTCTAGTTTCATTCCTTTTTGTAGACTTTATAGTGACTTTGATACAATCGTGTGGCTTGCTAGGCTATTTATCTTTTCATTCATTTTTACAGCTTAGGCATCGCTGGCTGGACCAGCACTTATTGCCCATCCCTAATTGCCCTCCATTTCAGGGGGCATTTGAGAGTCAACCACATTGCTGTGGCTCTGGAGTCACATATAGGCCTGACCAGGTAAGGATGACAGATTTCCTTCCTTAAAGGACAATAGTGGCTGAGGTTTTATGACGATCAATAATGGTTTTATGATTATTAATACTGAGACTATTTTTTTATTCCAGACTTATTAACTGAATTTAAATTCCAGCAGCTGTCTTGGTGTTATTTGAATCCATGTTCCCAGAATATTAATCTAGGCCTCTGAATTATTATTCCAATGACATTACCACTAAACCAACACCCAGAGGGTTTACTGATGCTTAGGCAGTGGCAAATACAGGTAACATGTCATCACTTTTGGTGACCTGGCCCTTTGGTGCGACAGGGCATGCACAAAGATGGTAATGGAGGAATTTAGAACATTGGCTTAAAACTCTCCCAATTTTGGCATAGTCCCAAATTTTAGCAGCGAGGATTCTGCAGGGATGCCTGGATGTGTGATTTTACTGTGCCTGATAATTATATTGATGCAAGGTAGTCTGTCTGGTCTTTAGATGTTTTTGTAGTGGTTTGCTACTATTGAGTAACTTGCTCGGTCATTTCAGAAGATAGCTAAGAGTCAATCACATAGCTGTGGCTCTGGACACAGAGGCCAAAATAGGCAATGACAGCAGATTTCCTTCCCTACAAGACATTAGTGAAATAAAACTAAGTCTTGTGGTTTTATGGCCACAATTACAGTACTAGATTTTGATTCCCGATCTATTTGACTAAATTTAAACTTCACAGCTGTTGTGGTAGGATTTGTACTCATGTCTCTGGATCTTAGCCCACAGCTCTGGATTACTCGTACAGTAACAATCACCATGCTAATGTACCTGCAACTTGCTTAAGTATACCAGAAGAAATAACCACCTGGCAAAAATTAACATGTTAAAGGAACTAGGTTCATTTGAAGACCTCCCCTCAAACTACTCCAAAAGTAATAAATTCTAATGTTTATCACACATCATCTCAATATTGTGATTGGTTTCTGTTTCTTTGATGGGTAGATTATTCAAAAGTACAAGTGTTCAAAGTTGCAATGTTTACTGAGGTTACTAAAGGGCAAAATTGCTCTTTGGTTAAGCACAGAATGCCATTTGGCTCAGTGTCCATGCTGGCTCTACACAACATCGTTTTCCCCATAGTTTTGCCAATTGTCTTAGGTAATTATTCAACCTGCCTCACAGCACCAGAGACTCAGGTGTGTGGGATTCTCTCAGCATCTGCATGGATTTCTTCCAGAGCTTCCAGTATCCTCCCACAGTACAAAGATTTGCACGTTGGGTGGATTGGCCATTATAAATTGCCCCTTTGTGTCCAAAAATGTGCAGGTAGGTGGACTGGCGATGATCAATGCATGAGGTTGCAAAGACATGGCAGTGGATTAGGCCTCAGTGAAGCGCTTTTTCAGAGAGTTGGTGCAGATGCAATGTGCCGAATTGCTTCCTTTAGCACCGTAGGGATTCTATCCATCTCTAATCTAATGCTTATTTGAAAGACACGATTGAATCTACCTGAATCTCTTTTTGGCATTGCATCCCAGATATTATCTACGCACTATATAAAATATGCTTTTCCTCATGCCACCTTGCAGGTGGTGGTTTCCATTGTGCCTACTGCCTTCAATCTCCTTGGAGATAGAGGTTTAATTTTTTTGCCATTTACCTTAAATCAGTACCCTCTGGTTCTTGACCATTCTGCTAATGGAACAGTTTCTCTCCATCTATTTTGTTCAGACATTTTGGTATATAGACGTACACTTGCGATGCCAAGGCATACAAGGCTGTGGGCCAAGTGCTGAAAAATGGGATTGAATAGTTAGATGTTGCTTTTGATCTGCGTGGACATGATGCGCCAAAGGTCCTTTTCTGTCCTGTATACCTCTGTGACTGACCTTATTTTTCAAACTTATAATCTTAGTGTTTCAACCACAATTCAATTTAATCCCAACTTGCTTTGAGTTTGAAATAGATGTATTCTGTGTATTAAAACAAAAACTAATATTTTTCTGTTGATGATATCTTGTCATATTTCTTAAGCAATTTGTATGGCAATGAGTAAGAGAGTGTGATAGAATCTAAACTATATGGTAATGGACTAGAAAGGACTTCAGAGGTTTACATGAGATAATAACAGGAATAGATCTGATTAGGTTGTTTTGGGTAAAGGAGAATATATGCAGGTTGTAAAAATGGTACAAGTAAAGAAAAGATTTAAAAAAGTAAACTCACTAAGGGCTAAAGTTAAAAAAATGTATTCTCAGAATCAGCATTCTGATGCAGACTGGGTGACAATTGAGAGATCAAAGAATGTATTTAAAGAGAGATTGAAACCTATGTGAGGGATATATTTGTAAGTTTTTTTTTAAATCCATGTTTGGATTTCCCAGCAGAAGGCAGCAATAGCTAGTTAGAACTCCCAGAAAACAATGTGAACAAAGCCAGGCCTAAAGAACCAGCTGTTTTCAATCTCAGTACACACCAAGAGAAAGCAAAACATTGTGTAGGATTACTGGCATTTTATAAAGTTTAAAATATATCATAAATTGTTCAGCAGAAAAGGGGAAGGTTAGCTTTGAAGGCAGTTAAGATCTTTTGAACTGTTTTAAAGTATTGCTCACTGTATAAAGCCATTTTTATATTAAGTCTAATTCTATCCCCCCCACATTCTTAACTAAGATATTTCTTCACAAGAGCTAGTTAGGGACATCATTTCTGAATTTCAGAGTATGCTAACCATTAATTGTTGGGCTGTTGAGCTGAATCAAGAGTATGTAAAGCAGGTAACCCTTGTTGGCCAGTAACATTTATCATTTTTAAACATTACAAACCATATAACAAATTAATACTTTATATTAAAATTCTTCAAAATCACTGATCACCATCTGAACCATGGAGTAACTGGTCTCAGTCACCAGGATATAGAACATTGTTTAGATCTTCCTAGTTAATGAAATGAATTTTTGATAATGTGAAATTTGTGCATCTATGGCTCATCAACACAAGTTACTAGTGAGGGTGCCGACATATTTCTGCCCTTCTGAATTTTTTTTTTGCTTCCAACATCCAGTTGGTCAGCATCTTTCAAATACTGGCTTTGACATTTATATACACACAACCAAGGGGTAAACATTAAGATTGCTGGGGATTACTGCCATGGAGTTGGCCAATCTTGCATCACTTGACTACATCATTGATGAAATGGGATTTGAACATGTCCTAGACAAATACAGTCATAGAATAGAATCCCTACAGTGCAGGAACTGGCACTCGGACCATCGCGTTTACACTGACACTGACATACCATCTTAACCAGGCCCTATTGTTGTATCCCCAGGTATTTACCTGCTAACCTACACATCTTGTGACTCCAGGAGGCAATTTTTAGCACGGCTAATCAACTTAACTTGCATGTCTTTGGACTGTGGGTGGAAACTGAAGCAACTGGAGGAAACCCATGTAGATACGAGGAAGAACGTGCGAACTCCAAAGTCACTCAAGGGCAGGATGATCCATGATCTCTGGTACTGTGAGACAGCAGTGCTAACTATTGTGCCACCATACCACCCAAGAGTCCTCTTGGTCTCAAATTCCATACCTTGTGTTAATTCTTGCAGCCACGTTCATTTGTATGGATGACAACACAGTTCTGAAACTTCGCTCTAGGGAGAGCTTTGTGCTTTAATCTCGTTACATCCACCATACAAGATGGAACAACAGTGAACTATCAATTCATGTACAGTGGTCTTTATAAGGACAGTTATAAAGCAATCTTGGTAATGGTTTGATTGCTAGTATGTCAAACTTCATCATTGTTTTATCCATTTGAGACCAATCTACACGCATTCTTTTTTCATTATAGGTGACAAAAGGGTGATGTTAATTGTCTAATTCAGGTGGCAAACACAAATTTTCATCTTCAGATAGAATACTAAATTTGCCTTTGTACTGGCAAGGGGCGGACCATGGAATGGCCGTTGACCTCAGGCAGGATTTTACGGTTTTGAGGAGCGAGGCCGTAAAACACTGCCTGGAGAGTCTGGTGGCTTTGTGGGTGATGATAGAATGACAATTTTTGCTGATGCCCATTAATCCACTCTGCTACTTTTTTCCAGTTTAAATTGAGTTATGTGCTTGTTATTCTTCCTCGAAATTATGATTGATCATTTGGCACACATTTGCCAGTTGACTGGCTAGGAAATGGCCATTAGAATTGACAGATGTAGTCTAAAGAATCCCGCTGATGCCTTTGAATTAATGAACCATAGTAATTACTAGTACATAATTAATCACATCGGTTTGTTTTCCAAAAAACCTTTACAAAGTGTCTGAAAAATTATATCTTTTTAGACCAAACATCATGGGAATTCATGGTAAATTAAAATCACTGATTTAAAGAATCCATTATTTTAGTAATAGCTATATTCACGGGGCCAAGAAATCATTGAGTCTGCAAGAACTAGTAAAAATATAACCTTGAGGGCAACATTATCTCTGAAATGATCAACGTTACTATGGTGATAGCAAAGTGTGGGATTAGCTGTACCCATTAGCTTTCACATTACTTCATGTTTATGATTATTCTCAAAAACCAAGCAGAATTTCCTCTGGATGTTCGCAATCTTTTT
The DNA here is from genome assembly GCF_965287045.1 of Carcharhinus amblyrhynchos. NCBI lineage: Eukaryota > Metazoa > Chordata > Chondrichthyes > Carcharhiniformes > Carcharhinidae > Carcharhinus > Carcharhinus amblyrhynchos. The sequence continues at coordinate 29,482,553 of NC_137335.1, read as the reverse complement.
AAAATGCTTCTATATATGGAGAACCGCGATTACATGTTAAGCCTCACCTGCTCTTGGGCTTTAAAGGGTATTAGCATACATCATTTGCCTTTCATTGTTTAAATTAACTCTTACTTCCCTTTAGCTCTTTCCAATGCAACATCCTAATAACAGTGAGTAGATGAACATGCAACCTGCTCCCACACTATTGCAATGGTAATCTTTAATCAGCTATCAATGAGTGTGATCATAGCAGATGGAATTATTGTCAAGAGTTCCTCCCTTCTTGGCATCTACTTACCATCCATTGATGGAATGCAAAAGATTGGGAATACTTGACTGCATAACTAATTGGTAGCTCCCTGTTCATCATTCTGCAATGTATCAGTCTATTGCATTATTACACATATCTCTAACTATAACACATTGAAGATGATTGGAGTCTCATGGATTGGTAGGCCAGATATTTATATTCAGCAACTTAAAAATGCAGCTGAGAACATAAGCTCAGTATTTTAGTGTCACATTGTGCTTTTGTTGGAAATACTTCAGACAAATACCAAGTAAATCTCCAGTAGATCCCCCACCGTGACAGAAGAAAACGCTGGTGACAACCATCATTGATTTGTTTGGATAACTCCCATCAGCTACTTTAAGATGCAACTGATGGCAAATTCAAAGTAGATTTCCTGCTGTTGCTTGCAGCTAAACATGATCAGGGAACAGTACATCCAAATAAACAGCATAAGAATCTGAATGTAATCATTCAGATGAGTCAATTAGAGACCAAAATGGTAACTTGTGTGGGGAAGTGGAAGATGTGGACATGATTGCTGAAAAGATTAATAATCACACAAGCTGCAAATGAGAAAAACTACAAGTCTTTATTAAGCAGAACCAGATAAGCATCAAGGCCTAGTGACAAGGGAGACAATCCCAGAATATAGGTTTGTTCATTTAACAAAAACTCCTAGTCTCAAAGAATTCATTCAATCAGACATCAGGACATGGGAGAGATAATTTGCATCTACAAACATAGGCACAAGCTGGGATGTTAAGGACAACTTGGAAGGATAATAAATTAGATCAGCTGGCATATTCAAACCTTTACACTGATGGGATATTATAATTATGCAGATGTTCAAAATTGGTTTTTAACCACAATAGGTGTGAGTGGACATAACTAACTCCTATACAAATGCAACCCTTTTAATTGTACTCAGGGCTTTGGCTCACCACCATTTGGCATACTGGGCTCCTTGCTAGTAATAAACAGCTGATTTAGAACTCAAGCTTGGCCTGGTGACTTGAAAGGAGCAATTGTAACAAACAAAAAGGCTGCACACCAACATCTCTGTAACAGTTAAGAACATAAGAACATAAGTATTCATTGAACATTTCATCTTCAAAAAGACTGGAAATAAATGTATGTTTTTCATTGAGGAGTGTGAAATATTGGGTGGTGTAAAAATGGAGAGGGGGAAAGAGAGCAAAACATTACAGGGTTTAACATCCTTGAAAGTAGACAAATCATCAGTCCTGAATAAAAGACATTTGAGACTGCTAAGAGAAACAACAGAAGGAAAACCAGAAACTCTGACCATCATTTTCCAATCCGCTTTAGTTGCGTACAGTGCCAAATAACTAGAGGATTGCTAGCATTGTACCAGGGTTTATTCCTTCACCATTAAACAAGTAATTACAGGTCAATTAGCTTGGTACTGGTCCATTTATTGGAAAAAATCCTGAGCAGCAATATAAATGCCTAGCAGGGGAGAGTCAATGATCACAGGCTTGATCTTAGTAAAAGACAGATCAACTCAAGATCAGCTGCAATGTCTTTTCTTGTCAGCTTGGATCTTCTAAGTCTCTCTTGTGGAAATCATTAATTGGATTCAATTTGAATTTGATTTTTGGAGCAAGTGAGGGAATAGATTTAGGCTTGCCTAATCCACACTACGCATTGGCTTTATAGCTTTAAGAATGGAATAAAAAAATTTAATAAATAAACATCATAGAGCAAGGCATTTAAGTTGACCTTCTGAGGCCTGAAAAAAAATCCTTGCAGAAATAGGGGTCAGTTTGTTCACAGTATTAAATGTGGACTGCTGGTGCCATTTTGAATGGTGAAAAAGTGTGTAACACCACTTATTCAAATTAATGCATCACATTTTAGTAATGAGGGAATTCATTAATTTACAATTACAACTTCATAAAAGCTTAAAATTCAGCATCTTCAGAATCCAACAGAAAGAATTCATCAAACGTATCTTGTGTCACTCTTGACTTTGGTATATTCAAAAGAATCCCACTCTGAATCAAACGTGATGCTTTCAGTTTCAGAATCATTCTCCACAACAAATTACCATCCTCTCCATCCACTGAATTGGATATTCACATTTTCCAAGAAATGGATGATAGTTGTGTGTCAATAGCATCTCACAATTTAATGACAAAACACTAAGTGGGGTAGCATGCATATTTCCACTCAATGTTTTTTCTACACCCATCTTGCGTGAACATGATCCTTGAATAGTTTGTTGAGACACAAGCAAAGAAATCAGGACATTAGATTTCTGGTATAACTGCAAGTTGGCTGCCATTTCTTCGCAAGCACCTCAATTACTGGTCATACGGGATCTGAACATGCCCTACACCAATAAGCTGTGTATGTGGGTTGCTGGGATGCCTATTCCACACATCGATTCACAGTTTCACTCCATCCAACTGTTGCATAAGAACATAAGAACTAGGAGCAGGAGTAGGCCATCTAGCCCTTCAAGCCTGCCCCACCATTCAGTAAGATCATGGCTGATCTGAAGTGAATCAGTTCCACTTTCCCGCTTTCTCCTCATAACCCCTTAATTCTCTTGTCTATCAGTAATCTATCTACCCGTGACTTAAATATATTCAACGAGGTAGCCTCCACCACTTCAATGGGCAGAGAATTCCAAAGATTCACCAACCTTTGAGTGAACAAGTTCCTCAACTCCATTCTAAACAGTGCCCCTTTATTCTGAGGCTGTGCCCTCTAGTTCTGCTATCCTTTCTAAGCGGGAAGAATCTCTCTACCTCTACCCTATCTAGCCCCTTCATTATCTTGTAAGTCTCTGTAAGATCCCCCCCATCAGCCTTCTAAACTGCAATGAGTACAGACCCAGTCTGGTCAATCTCTCTTCATAAGCTAACCCCCTCATCTCCGGTATCAGCCTGGTGAACCTTCTCTGTACTCCCTCCAAGGCCAATATATCCTTTCGCAAATGCGGGGACCAAAACTGCACACAATACTCCAGTTGCGGCCTCACCAGTGCCCTGTATAGTTGCAGCAAGACCTCCCTACTTTTATATTCTATCCCCCTCACTATAAAGACCGCCTTCTTGATCACCTGCTGCACCTGCAAACTGGGTTTTTGCGATTCGTGCACAAGGATCCCCAGGTCCCTCTGCACTGTAGCATGCTGCAGCTTTTCACCCTTTAAATAATAATCCCTCCTATTATTATTTCTAGCAAAGTGGATAACCTCACAATTGCTAATGTTATCCTCTATCTGCCAGGGCCTCGCCTACTCACTTAGCCTATCCAGATCTCTCTGCAGACTTTCTGCGCCTTCCACGCAATTTGCTTTTCCACTCATCTTCATGGCATCAGCAAATTTTGTTACCCTACACTCAGCCCTCTCCTCCAGATCATCTATGTTGCCATGGATATGTATACAGACTATTGTAGGGAACTGCATGGTTCTATGTTTGAAAACTACCATAGGTGTTTCTGTTGTTATGACAAAATGGATGCTTATTTTCTGCTGTTGTCGCTGTAAACGCTTCATTTTGGCATGAAGGTTGTTTGGTAGTTTGAGCAGCTGTGATTTTCTGCTGCAACTCTATACATTTTATTCCATGAAGCAGTTACAACAACTATTATTCAGAACCTTTGCTGCATTCAGGGTAAGCTTGGCCACAATTGCAGACATGTCACTAGAACCACAATGCACAATGTAACCACTTCATTTTTAGACACATCTAGTGCCACTCCTGGGATGCCCTCCTGCAGTATTCATTGAACAAGGGTTAATCTCCTGCTTCTACAAGCTGCATAGCTTTCAGTGTAGTGGCTTTGGTTCGACTCCCAAACAGTAAATAAAGGCTGTAATATCAAACAGGAAGCCAATTAAATTAAATCAGCATTACTGCCAATGGTAAAAATGGAAAATCCCACAATCACAATTATCATAGACCACTTAATTATGCAAAACAAGGTTTTGATTTATAAATTCTAATATTGATAAGATAGTTTTGAATGCTAAACAAGTCACAAGACAACAGACAATATGTAATAAATAATAGATACATCAATAGGAGCAAAATCTCCAGCCTGAAACATACAAATCTAATCAAACACATGGAAGAAAATGGTTTGAAACTGATTAAAATGCCAACAGCAGTATACATTGGCTGCCTGATAGCAACAGGATACAGCTGCTACTTCCGTTGTCTGGAAACACAGATTGCTGTAATTATTCTGCATAGAGCTATAATAGAACACATAGCACCTGCAAAGGGTGTCTTTTTCTCAAAATTACTTTGCATCTTCTCTAGACCATATGATTCAATTATAATGGACTTTTAGGACAAAGGCGATCAACTAAATTACTCCTAAAGGACAAATTTTTAAAAATGAATCAATGCTTTTAGTTGGCAATTTTAAGCAATGCTGCTGATCTACAAGCAGAGAAATTAACATTTCACCAATACAAAAAACATTGTTATAAAAAAAAATGTTGAACAAACAACACTCCCCAACAGTGAGTCTTTAACTAACTTAGTCAAATTTAATGCCATCTATTTTGTGAAAAATAGGTTTATACAACTTGTAGCAACATGTTTGTGCCCTTTTTAGTAGAGAATTGAAAGCAGTTTCACAGCTTGCACTTTCTTATTGCAACTGCCCTCTCTCACATGGTTGTTACTTAAATGGTACAAAATACTAAATCAATGGCCAATTAAGCAATTGGTCTGTTTTATTCCAGTGTCAATGTGAGCAATGGAGTAGGCAGCTGTCAGGAGCAGAGATACTTATCAAACAGTTAATAAAGACAGTGATTAAAAAAACCTCATCTTTTCTGAGTCGATTTGGGGGGTGGGGGGGGTGGGGGTGAGGGTGAGTTGGGGGGCGGGGGCGGCATCAGCATCAGGAAGGGGACGCTGCTAATGGCCATGATTCTGGATTACAACCTCCACATCCTGTCTTTGGAGTTTTAGTTTCTGAGCCGCCCTGACCCAAAGCCTCTTCTCATTAACCTGAGCTTGTCACCAGGAAGCCCCACAGCTGCAAATGCTGTAGATGGAAGTTGTAATCCAGGATCCGAATAAGATCAATCAGTACCGTCTATTGCAAATAATGTCATTGGTTTTCTACACGTGCAGATCAGAGGCCATCATGCATTGACAGGAGACAGTGTTAAAACAATTAGCGGTCACATCAACACAAGAGCAAGTTGCAATAGCTGCATCCTTTACAAATATATCAAAAACTACAAAGAAGTGTGGAAAAGAGGTACCATTTAACTCCAGTTAAATTACAAAATTGTGTTAGGAACATAATATTAGAGCCTTTAGCCCCCTCAAAAGGCTGTTCCACTGATTACATCTTAAAATGAGCTGTTATAGTTTGTATTGCCAAATGATTTTGTAATCAAGTCAAAATGATTATGGAAGCAATCTGTACTGTGATTATTCATTGGAAACTAACAAATCATTCATGTATAATTTTAATAACAGAGAGAATATAACTATATAATTACTGACCAATGCACTTGCCATGCTGTAGCTGAAAAGGCCTTGTCATAAGATATAGCAGACCATTCGGCCTACAACGTCATCCATTAAGATCACAGCTGATATAATTGTGCCTATAACTCCTTTTTTCTGTCTGTTCTCCAAACCCCCGACTCCTGCGTCAATCAGAAGTCTGTCTTACCCAGCTTTGAACATTTTCAATGACCCAGCCTCCACAGCTTTTCAGGGATGCAAATTCTAAAGTATATTGGCCCAGACAGGAAGACCGTTCTCCTCATCCGTCTTAAACGGGACACCCCTTATTTTTAAAATAACGGCCCCTCTTTATCGATTCTCCCATAAGAGGGAGATCTTCCCAACATCCACCTTGTCAGGATTACATGTTTCAAAATATCATGTTTCATTTTTCTAATTTCTAATGGGAATAGGCCTAACATGCTCAACCTTACCTTACAAGACAAACCCCTCAATGCCAGGTATCAGCCTAGTGAACCTTCGTTGAATTGTCTCCAATGCAATTATATCCCTCAAGTAAGGATGCCAAAACTGCACATAGTACTCCAGATGTGGTCTCATGAGGGCCTTGTACAGCTTAGCAACATTTCCCTACCTTTATGCTAACATTAAGGGTAACATTCCACTGGCCTCTTTAATATTTGCTGTATCTGCATGTTAGCTTTGAGATTCATGTAGCAGGGCACCCAGATTTCTCTGTATCACATATTTCTGCAGTCTCTCCAATTAAATATTTTGTTTTTCCTTTCTTCCTGCCAATGTAGATAAGCTCACATTTTCACACTTTCTACTAATTTTTTGCCCACTCATGAACCTATATCCCTTTGTAGACCCATATCCTTTTCACAACTTGCTTGCCTATCTTTATATCATCATCAGATTTAGCTGCCATTCTTCCAAATATAGTGCAAATAATTGAAGCCCCAGAATTAATCCCAGTGGCACTCCATAAGTAGAGTTTGTCTATCTGAAGAATGACCCATTTATCCTAACTCTCTGCTTTGTTAGCTAAACAATACTCGATCCATCTTAATATGTTATCCCCAACACTCTGAGCTTTTAGAGTCATAGGGAAAGGGATATACAGCACAGAAGCAGGCCCAATGGCCCAACTTGCTGACTGGGCTTCCAAAACTGAACTAGACCCATATCTCAGTGATGTCGCAGCTTCCACTCTGCCACCTCTTAGTTGGGAAGGCTCTGTGGTTTAGGGCAGACATTCCATCCGAGGCCCCATTAACAGTCACAAGTACGTGGCAGTTGTTGCCCCAATTACGGGAGCCCGGCAAGTGTTAACACACTGCATGATACTTTACGTGGCACCTTACTTATACTTTTTGGAAATCTGAAAACCTCATCCACTGGTTCCCTATTATCCACTTCTTACTTTCTCAAAGAACTAATAAGTTAGTCAAATATAGAACAAAGAACAAAGGAAATTACAGCACAGGAACAGGCCTTTCAACTCTCCAGGTCTGCACTGCCCAACAAATGTGCTTTTTCTTTCAAGGCCCGTTGAAGTGGTGGAGGCTTCCTCGCTAAATATTTTTAAGACGCGGGTTGACGGGTTTTTGATAAGCGAGGGGATTAAGGGTTATGGGGAGAGGGCGGGAATGTGGAACTGAGCCTCGACAGATCAGCCATGATCTTATTGAATGGCGGGGCAGGCTCGAGGGGCTAGATGGCCTACTCCTGCTCCTGTTTCTTATGTTCTTATAAGAACATGCTGATTGTAATGTGGCTTTCTAAATATTCCAATGACAGATTATAAAGCTAATTGGCCTCTAGTTTTCTGTTTTCGACCTCTCACCTTTCTTGAGAAAAGGTGCTACATTTGCAGTTTTCCAATCTTTCCAGAACCCAGGGAATTTAGGAATATTACAACGAATGTATCCATTGTATCTGCAAGGCCTTCTTTTAAGACCCTAAGCCTTCAGGTCCAGCAGTCAGCCTTCAACCCATTTGTTTTCTTATTATTACTTCTCTAGTGATTGTTTTAAAGTTCTTCGTAGTGTATGTTGATGCTACGACAACGGATGAACGAACACTGCTTGACAATCACCAGGCAAGACTGTTCTCTTTCTGTTGGCAAACACTTCAGCAGTCATGGGCGCTCGGCCTCTGATCTTCGGGTAAGCGTTCTCAAGGCCGCCTTCACGACACAGGACAGCGCAGAGTCGCTGAGCAGAGACTGATAGCCAAGTTCCACACACGGGGAAGGCCTCAACCAGGTTCTTGGGTTCATGTCACACCAACTGTAACCCCCATGACTTTCCTGGACTTGCAAAACCTCACTTACTGTCCTGTCTGGAGACAATACACATCTCTTTAACCTGTGCTTAACACTCTCTCCAAGACTTGAATTACCTGTAAAGATTTGCATTCCAACCATTATTTTGTAAATCGAGTTTATGTCTTTATATGCCCTGTTTGTGAACAGAACTCCCATTCACCCGACAAAGGGGCAAGTGCTCCGAAAGCTAGTGGCTTTTGCTACCAAATAAACCTGTTGGACTTTAACCTGGTGTAAAATCTGTCCAATAATAGAATCCCTGCAGTTCAGTAGATGGCCATCCAACCTATCGAGATGACACTGACTCATGCCCTCTGCCCCACCATATCCCTGCAACACCACACATTCACCATGGCTATTCCATCTAATCTACACACTTTAGGACACAAAGGAACAATCTAATATGGTTAATCCACCTTACCCTGTACACCTTCTGACTGGGAAGAAACTGGAGCACCCGGAGGAAACCCACGCAGACACAGGGAGAACGTGCAAATGCCACACAGGCCAGAATTGAACCCGGATCCCTTACACTTTGAGGCAATAGTGTAACTGGTGTGCCAGCCTCTTTCGATGAGTACTGATCTTCTCAGTATGAATTTTGTTTAGAACCACAGAATCCCTCCAGTGCAGAAGGCAGCCATTCAACTCGAGTTTGCACCGAGTCTCCGAAAGAGTAACTTACCCAAGCCCACCCACCACCACTTACATAACTCCATGCATTTACTAAACCTACAGAAAGGACGACTGTGGGAGGAAGCTCACACTGACACGGGGAGAATGTGCAAATTAGACAATCATCTAAGGCTGTAATTGCACCGGTGTCCTTGGTGCTGTGAAGCAGCAGTGCTAAGCACCATGCCTTTCAACTGCATTGTATCCTCAGATCCCTTGTTTAGACATGGATGATGCATTCTTTTCAGAGCCTATCAATTGAATAACTCTCAAAGAAACACCTCCATATAAATGCCTGCCATTGCTTCTTCACGTTCCTGCTTTTTAAACCTAACTTCACAGTCCACCTTAGCCAATTCTGTTTTCATATTAAGGGGAAACCATGGCCTACTGGTATTATCGCTAGACTATTAATTCAGAAACTCAGCGAATGTTCTGGGGACCCTGGTTCAAGTCCTGCCAAGGCAGATGGTAAAATGTGAATTGAAATAAAAAATATCCAGAATTAAGAATCTACTATAACCATGAAACCATTGTCGATTGTTGGAAAAACCCATCTGGTTCACTAATGTCCTTTAGGGAAGGAAATTGGCCATCCTTACCTGGCCTGGCCTACATATCACTCCAGGGCCACAGCACTGTGGTTGACTCTCAACTGCCCTTTGGCAACTAGGGATGGGCAATAAATGCTGGCCAGTCAGCCGACGATGCCCACGTCCCAAAAATTTTTAAAAAACCTACAATTGTCTTTATTTAAGCTCAAGATGCTAGCCTTTAAAACAGATTTCTCACTGAATGTGAAAGTGATCTTTTATGATCACTGTTATCTAGAGACTCCTTTACTAGAAGGTCATTAATTCATCCCGTCTCATTACACATTACCAGGCCTTCTGCTCCCTGTTTGGCTCTAGAATGCATTAATCTGAATATTTGTTTTAAAAGCACACAATGAACTGATCTTTCAGGCCATCTTTGCTAATTTGATTTATTCAATTATTAGATGATTAAAACCGCACATTATTACACTTGTTCTATGATTAAATTTATGTGCACATGGCAATTGCAGAACCTGCGTCAGGCAGATCTCACTGAGGTAGAATTTTCTGCACATCCCTTTCCAGAGATCCTATTGCCATGTCCTACAATTGCTAACATCTGAACTATGCAGCTTGTATTCTTACTCTCAGCCTCTGCTCGCTAGATGATTATGCTGCACTGTAAAATTCTCATCCATTTTGAATTCCTATGACTTTGTCCCTTTTTTAGCTCCATAAACTGCTGTGATAACTCCAAGCTTGGTCTCATGCATATCCAATTTCAAATACTCCATCACTGATATTCCTGCCTTCAACTGCTTTCGTTCCTAGCTCTGGAATTTTTTCCTCAAAATCTGTTTCTAATCCTCCTTTAAGAGAGCCTTGATGCTTCTCTTTGACCAAGCTTTTGGTCATATGCCCCAATATCTCCTATGCAGCTCACTGCCAAATTTTGTTGGTAACACTCGTGTGAAGCATCTTGAGGCCCTATGTGGATGTATGATCCAGCTGCTGGAGGGAGGGGTGGGTTGGCAGGGATCTGTTAGTAGTTCATCAGTAACTGATGTACTGTGAATAGGGTTGCCAACTGTGGTCAGATGCATCCAAGGAGGTTTGCTCAGATGTTCACAGGAATTTCACAATAACTTCATTGCAGTATTAATCTAAGCATTACTTGTGACTAATAAATAAACTTTAATGTTTGTGCTCACAGTGGAAATGAATGTCCATAAACTTCAATATATGTTGTAATTTTTACCTTAAAGGTGGGACTCCTGTGGTTCAGCATATTTAGTTGTAGTTTTGGACCAACAACTGCTGGAGGTGGAACTGTTAGTTCTTAGAACTAGCAGGGCAACTTCAAAAAAACATTAATTCATGGGGTCACTGGTCAGCCTGCATTTATTGCCCATCCCTAGTTGTTCACGAGGGACAGTTGAGAGTCAACCACATTGCTGTGACCCTGGAGTCATATGCAGGCCAGGTAAGTATGGCAGATTAGCAAACCAGATGAACATTCGCAACCAGATGGGTTTTTTTTTTAAATGACAACTGACAATGGTTTCATGGTCCTAAATATATTCTTAATGCTAGATGCTTTTTATTGAATTTAAATTCCGCCATCTGCCATGGTAGGATTCAAACCCACATTCCCAGAACATTAATTGAGTTTCTGGATTAATAGTCTAGGATAATGCCACTAGGCCATCACCACCTGTTAATACCAGATGAATCGAAAATGCCATTCTCTCCATCCCCATTTCCAAATCTCCTTTCCAGCCCCACTCCTGAGCCTATGATTCCAGCACTGTCACCACCATACCATATGATTTGAGCCTGCCAACCCTCAACAAGTTCTAGAAATCCTCCTACCATTCCAAATTCTCTTTCCTCCCACCCAAACATGGAGACGCTACTCCTCCTCCGCTACCTCCCCCCATCCCATCTCAAGATGGGTATCCAGGTTTGTGTTATGGAAAATTCTCTATCCAGCATCTCTAGTGGCAGAGCAATTCCGATAACCACGTGACAGACTAGTGAAAGCATTTAAGCCCACTGTGTAACGTATGGAGGGTAAAGGACCAGATTACTCAAATGCTGTTTGTTCATCCACTGCCACCCCACACAAAGATGTCTGATGTTTGATGTTCTAAATGGATGTGATGTATCAAAAGCTGTGGGTAGTATTTTGGACTAGCATTAAGTTGGTGTTTATTTAAAACCATGCACACTTTGGCAGATGGAAAATCAATTTGGGAAAGCTTGATTTCATCCCTTTTGGATACAAGGCAGACAAATTGGAATAATTTCCTAATACAGGCAGTATGTCTCAAAACTAAGTCCAGTTTTTGCAAAAAGCTCCCAAGGCATATCACAATAGCTGCGATACAATTAGATAAAGATTGACAGCAATCAAGTTGAAATCTAAGGCAGCCACACTAAAGCCTTTACTTTAGCAACTTTGATCACTTCGGGTCACCGAAGCACCAAAGTACTGAAGAGAAAGTTTCCAAGCTGAGTTAGGTGAAGGTCACGCCCATCATCTCTCCATTCAAGTGCAAGAAATGACAGGCAGGCAAAGCCGATAATTACCTGGCACACTCACAGCACAGATGCAGCGATTCCCTGAAGCAAATTTTTTTCGCTCGTTTAATAGTACTTAACATTCTCGCATGGCACATTTTAAAAATAAAGACCAGGTTTTGGGCAGCCAATTTTTGGATAGCTGGATTTGAAGCAATGTAGCTGTTATGAGAAACTAGGAACTGTGGAAGAAAAGGATTTAGGTGTTCATGTACATCACTAAAAACTAGCGAAACGATGTTTCAGTTGTACCAATGCAGGATTCCCTAGAACGAATACAGTACTGAAGGAGGATGTACTGGCTTTGTGGTGGAACTAGTGCAGATTCTTCAGAATAATACAGGAACTCAAAGCGCTGCATTATAAGACAGGTTGCATAAGTTGGCTTGCATTTTCTTACATTTAGGAGGTTGAAGGTGAGCTAACTGAGATCATTAAAATGTTAAAGAAATTTGATAGAGTAGCTACAGATAATCTATTCATAGAATTGCTACAATAGATAAGAGCCATTTGGCCCATCAATAGGTAAGAGCCATTTGGTCTACTGACCCTCCAAAAGAGCACTCTACCAAAGGCCTGATCCCCTGTCCTAACCCTGCACATTAATCATGGCCAATCCACCTAACCTGTATATCTTTGGATTGTGGGAAGAAACCAGGCACCCAGAGGAAACCAAAGACAAGAGGAGAATGTGTAAACTCCATACAGTCACCCAAGGCCGGAATCAAACCTGGGTCTCTGGCAGTGTGAGGGCACCATGATACCCACTGTCCGTGAGGGAATCCAGAACAAGGGGCTACAACATTAAAATTAGAACAAGGTAATTTAGGAATGAAATCAGGAAGCACATTTTCACAAAAGGTATCAAGGGATATGGGGCAAATTAGGTAAATGAGATACAAATCAGTCATCATCTAATTGAGCAAAACCTCACGGGACTGAATGACCTACTCCTGTTCCTACGCTCCAGTCAGCAAGTATATAGTAAGGTGTTTTATAAATAAAACTAAATCTAGTACTCAGTTTTACAGGTATCCTGTAAATAAGGGACAATCGTAGACTCAAATTAATCAATACCATTCAATTAGGTTATTGGAACTTTACTCTATCTACTTATCTTGATTCTGTCATTCTCAATATCCTGGCCAAAAAAAAAAACTATTGATCCGTTTTGAAATAGTCAACTAATTTAGCCTCAACCACCTTCTGGGAGAGAACTTTGCAGATTTTCACTGCCCCATAACGTAAAGTACCTTTGATGTCACCCCTGAACAGCCCAGCTTGTATTTCAAGATTATGGGCTTCTCATTTCATTGGAATTAATTTTTCTCAATCAACCTCACCAACTCATTTGCTTTTGGGCCTGATGAACATAAAAGCTTCAAACTGCACACATATAGTCTGTTTCCAGCTAGTACATGCACAGGCCAGAAATTCATCAAAACTTGGGCATTGCTAACTTCAGAGTTGAGGATAAAGGTCCTGTGCTCCTGTGCAAAGAGTCAAACATCAAAAGGGGCATGAAAGCCCAGGAAGATGAGGGAGAAAGGGGCCAGAAGAGAGAGAGACACAGTAAAAGTAAAAAAAAGTTCAGGGAAGACAATGGGCTAAGAAACTGTAGCCAAGAGGAGAAACAGGTTCCAATTAGAGAAAGTGCTGTGAAGAGCAGCCTTAAGTGACATGAGGCTGGGAGAAGCCCTAGTGACCAATGAGATCTCCAAAGAAACCCCAAGATCAGAGAAGGCAACTGAAGGTTAGAACTCTGTTGTGGGACATTGGAGCAAGGGTATACCTTTGAGCAGTATTCTGGCTGACAAGGCCAAAGAGTTGAAATTGTGCTTTTGATGCTTGACAGTATTTATTGTGTAGTGTGGTGGTGTATTCATCTACAGTTTGCCATGGGTTAAGTTCTTGAAAAGGAAAGGATCCTGCCCTGATTCAGATATGGTTGAAACAACAGAACCTGATGAGAAAAAAGTGAGGTTCATACAGACTGTACAGCAACAGCTATTTGGCCTTTGACTTTAGTGGACTGGTGATGCCTCTTGCCCTGTTCCAGAATGCCCAATTTACAGGAAGAAGCTTTCAAAATTGCAATGGCAGCAGGTACATTGAAGCTCCATTTGATTACAAAACTGTTCACTCTCCAGCAATGATATACAATGCTTCAAGCACCTTGGAACACAAAACACAAAGCAAAATCAATGAATGATTGTGCACGCACAGGTTTCAGGGATAATGCACAGGTGGTGAATTGCCTGGTGGGAATTCACAGTGAAATCAAAGAAAGTGCACACCATTGCTGAACCCTAACTCTGCTGGCACGCAAAAGCACTGTAAGTCTGGGAGCTGGTGCTGCTAAGGAAATCGAGTAAGTTCCTCTTCCTGACAATAAAATAGCACACTGATGAAATGTCAGTTGAAATTGAACAGATGAAATTAGAAACGAGTGGAAAATGTGCCCTGCACATTGATGATTCCACAGATATTAGCAGACCCTGCCAGTTCTTAGCCAATATCATGTTTGTTGACAGGGGTTCTATCAAAGAGGATTTCTTCTTTTGCAAGAATTGCCTGGTCATGTGACCAGAGAGGAAATCTTTTGCCTTAACCACTCATCTCATCTGGAGGAATGCAATCTTAACTGGACCAAGTGCAATACCATCAGCATTGATGGAACAGCTTCCAAACAGGAAAAGTCAAAGGGTTCATGAGTAAAGTGAAAGAACAGAATCCTGATATCCAGGTCAGCCATTATCCTGCACTGTGAAATCATTTTTGCTAAAACAATGTTGTTTGACTTAACTACAGCAATAGTGAAAATTATGAATTATGTAAAATCGCATCCTTCAAAATCATGCTTATTTATTATTTTGTGGAAGAGATGGGAGCAGAGTACCAGGTTTCCTCATGCACACACAAGTGTGAGGTTATCTCAGTGAATGATCCTCTCGTGTTTAGGCAATCCATAACAGTTTTTGGCTCTGCTCAAATTGCCAAGAAAAGATTTAATATAGGATTCTTGGTGCACTATGCTTACATATCTTTCAGATATATTCAGTCATCTCAACGAGCTGAAAACGAGAAGATTGACTGCCACAAATAAACCTCAGGGCTTCAGATCAAAACCAGCTCTTTGGAAAAAAAAAGTGGCCATTGTGTTGATTGAGACGTCAAGCTAGCATGGGCAAATGCTGCTGGCAAAACCATAAACAACCACATCTGCACACATCTTAAAATACAAGAAGTTTGAATGCTACTTCCCCTCCATGAGTATGGAAGACTTTGACTGGGTAGGCGATCCATTTAGTTCTTTTGAATCAAAGAAATTATTAAAAGAAAAGAGGAATTTGCAGTGCTCTGGACGGATTGTACACTGAGAATGAAGTTTGTAGAGATGCCACTGGACACATTTGGTATCCATTTATTTCAGATTGTGTTATAGCAGTACTCTTACCATTTCCCATAACCTACTTATGCCAACTGGTGTTCTCCAAACTGGCTGTATAAAAAAGCAAAAGGAGTAAGCACCTGTGAGTGCAGCATGACCAGTGAGTTGTCTTGTAACAAATTCCTGCCCAAGACACTCTACTCACAAATGGCAGGCCCAAGCGTCACATTAACATTTTTGGTTTACTTTTCAGAGTACTTCATGTATGAACTTGCACATTGAGAAATGCAGACTTAAAACTGAAGACAATTGAAATCTTTAAGGGAAAGAAATTGTATTGACTTGCAACTGGTGATGAGACTTGCATTGTGGACTTAAACTTATGAAAATTGTATTAGACATTGCTTTGATGAATTTTAGTAGGATTTCAGAAACAGGTGGTGAGCTTCAAGATCTAGTACAAAAGCATGCCTTGAATAGAAAAGGTTGGGAACTTTGGATTATACTACAGCTAGTCTCTATGTTTTGTGGGCGGAGAGAGAGAGAGAGAGAGAGAGAGGGGGGCGGAGAGAGAGAGAGAGAGAGGGGGGCGGAGAGAGAGAGAGAGAGAGGGGGGCGGAGAGAGAGAGAGAGAGAGAGGGGGGCGGAGAGAGAGAGAGAGAGAGGGGGGCGGAGAGAGAGAGAGAGAGAGGGGGGCGGAGAGAGAGAGAGAGAGAGGGGGGCGGAGAGAGAGAGAGAGAGAGGGGGGCGGAGAGAGAGAGAGAGAGAGGGGGGCGGAGAGAGAGAGAGAGAGAGGGGGGCGGAGAGAGAGAGAGAGAGAGGGGGGCGGAGAGAGAGAGAGAGAGAGGGGGGCGGAGAGAGAGAGAGAGAGAGAGGGGGGCGGAGAGAGAGAGAGAGAGAGGGGCGGAGAGAGAGAGAGAGAGGGGGGCGGAGAGAGAGAGAGAGAGAGAGGGGGGCGGAGAGAGAGAGAGAGAGAGGGGGGCGGAGAGAGAGAGAGAGGGGGGCGGAGAGAGAGAGAGAGAGGGGGGCGGAGAGAGAGAGAGAGAGGGGGGCGGAGAGAGAGAGAGAGAGGGGGGCGGAGAGAGAGAGAGGGGGGGCGGAGAGAGAGAGAGGGGGGGCGGAGAGAGAGAGAGGGGGGGCGGAGAGAGAGAGAGGGGGGGCGGAGAGAGAGAGAGGGGGGGCGGAGAGAGAGAGGGGGGGGCGGAGAGAGAGAGAGGGGGGGCGGAGAGAGAGAGAGGGGGGGCGGAGAGAGAGAGAGGGGGGGCGGAGAGAGAGAGAGGGGGGGCGGAGAGAGAGAGGGGGGGGCGGAGAGAGAGAGAGGGGGGGCGGAGAGAGAGAGAGGGGGGGCGGAGAGAGAGAGAGGGGGGGCGGAGAGAGAGAGAGAGGGGGGGCGGAGAGAGAGAGAGGGGGGGCGGAGAGAGAGAGAGGGGGGGCGGAGAGAGAGAGAGGGGGGGCGGAGAGAGAGAGAGGGGGGGCGGAGAGAGAGAGAGGGGGGGCGGAGAGAGAGAGAGGGGGGGCGGAGAGAGAGAGAGGGGGGGCGGAGAGAGAGAGAGGGGGGGCGGAGAGAGAGAGAGGGGGGGCGGAGAGAGAGAGAGGGGGGGCGGAGAGAGAGAGAGGGGGGGCGGAGAGAGAGAGAGGGGGGGCGGAGAGAGAGAGAGGGGGGGCGGAGAGAGAGAGAGGGGGGGCGGAGAGAGAGAGAGGGGGGGCGGAGAGAGAGAGAGGGGGGGCGGAGAGAGAGAGAGGGGGGGCGGAGAGAGAGAGAGGGGGGGCGGAGAGAGAGAGGGGGGGCGGAGAGAGAGAGAGGGGGGGGCGGAGAGAGAGAGAGGGGGGGGCGGAGAGAGAGAGAGGGGGGGGGCGGAGAGAGAGAGAGGGGGGGGCGGAGAGAGAGAGAGGGGGGGGGCGGAGAGAGAGAGAGACAAAGAAAGCAAACAAAACTGAAAAGCTGGTGTACATTTTGGATGAACTCCTAATAAACTCTTACGATTTACTGATGAGGTGTCAGTGAATTCTTGAACCTAACAATTCTGACATGGTCGGCAGGATCACTGATCGGATCTTGATCGAGGAGCACCCACGGACCCATCTGAGGGGTAAGAACTCCTCTTATCAAAGGTTCTTCTCCGTTACGTGACTAAGTCAGCAGTTCGCGTGATTCCATTTTCTCTGAACATCTTATCCAGACTTTTGGCTCGAGGCCCCATGCCAAATGCACTTTTCAGTTAAGGTTTAGCCCACAGTCACTTCTGACCCCAAACGTTTTAAGTCCACTACTCGGAGTTAAAGATGACAGGAAAGAATAGTAAAAATCACTTACCTACTATGGAAAAGGCGACATTGCCCCTCCAGAGGTAACAGAACAAGAAATGATGCACCATCTGAAAGAGTTTGTAGAACAGCACTTTGATTTACCAAAAACATTCGCTAAAATTGAACAGAAGTACGGGACCTTCAATGGACAGCGGACCTTGGATATTAAGCAAGCATAAGGAAAAGCTAAAAGATTACCCGACAAAGGACCCTATTCGTTGATCCCTCACCATGATGAGTCAACTTTGACAGAAAAACTAAACTGTAGGTCGTGCAGAATCAGAATGAAGGGTTAAGGGATTCCAGGGTCAATTAGCTGCAATATGTACCCCTCTGAAGGAGGGAAGTGTCAGAAACTAGCAGACAAGATTGGTGATCACGAAGCACAGTAAATCTCTATCAATATCTATTCCCAGAATGTACTGAAGTAGGGAAAGGGTGAACAGATTTTGTACCTAGAATATGTCACAAACATAACCCTTCCTCATGGCTGATCGCTTTTAGCTTATACTGTTCCTGGCATTAATATAAGTTATTTGTTCATGTCTTACATGCTTTAACTCTCATTTGTACAAAGACAGATAATTTAATATAGCTGTTATTTTGTAGACTTTGTAAATCTTACCTACTTGTGTTAGACATCGTTACACAGTTGGTAGTTTATGATACCGGCTTTTGACAACCGCTGATGACAGATCGCGATACCGGCTTTTAACAGGAAGACTCCCGCTGGGATAGCCGCGATCGCACAAGTACCTTCAAAGACAGGGATGCCGGTACAGCTGTAGAAAGGTTTTGAATCGTGACCGTATGTCATGACTGCAGCTGCCAGCTGGACTGTGAATTGTGATTAAAATTGGGGCTGTATCACGACCAAGGAAGACCCAGAGTTCTGGCCGGAATGGGAAACTTGGAATCACGATTGACACTAAGACTCATGATGTATAAATGCCCATTTGTGTTGTGTTCTATGAAAAGTCTGATAGTCCTACTTCTCCCAAAATTCTGGAACGTACACCACAGTTTTGAAATAAAAACCACCGTATTTTAACTCACTAACAGTCTGAGGTATCATTTTACCTACAACAGTATCCTATTCTGGAACGAACAGAACAGGGGGGCAAGACAACTAAGGGACGTTTAAGGGAGATGGGCCTTCTTCCTTGGTGGACTCAGAATGAAGAGGAGGAAACACCTAAGAATATATTTCCCTTGATGTATAAGAGGGTAAAGATTGACTCTCAAAAGGACAACAGATGCAGAAAAGACAACTGAAAAGATTGATAAATGGATGAAGGAGATACTTCACCTCAAGAAAAGTGGAGCAAAAACGTGGGATGTGTTGAAACTCTTGAAAGTAATTAATGGGCTTCATCCATTGGATGGCGTGCAGATATTATCTTCTATGGTTCCAGACAGAAAGAGTGGGACTTACTGATTGATGTAGAGGGAAGATTGGGTCAAGACTGAGAATCTAGAGGGAAGATAAGATTAGATTGTGGTATATGCTGCACATGCCAAGGAAAACAGACTGGAGTAAAATAGCGTCATGTCAGCAGAAAGTGAGCAAATACCTGATTATGAAAAATAGCTTGGAACAACTTGGCTTGAGCACTCAGGCACTCGGGGAGTAACTCCAGAGAATACAGATGGAAATGTGTTAATGGTGTTCATAATCAGTGTTTGTAGCTGGCCAGAAATCAGAATCATCCAAAATGCTGAGAGTTAACAAACCCGCTTGGGAAAAGGAAGATACTACTTACACTCAGCTAGTTACAAACCTTAGTCGGCTAGAATGGATATGGCTATGAATGTTAGAGCTGCACAAGTGACAGTGTATTCAACCAATGACAGATGCCCAGGTTGATGTCATAATTGTGGAAAGGAAGATCATTGAGCAAAGACATGTCGACCACGGGGAAGAGGCAAGGGAAAGCAGAACGCAACTTCTGAAGAGAATACTAAAGACGAACCAAATGAGTTAATAGAGCAGTTTAAACAGCTCAATGCCTTGCAAGCAGCAAAAAAAAAAACAAGTAGCCCCTACTCTCACTTTACCACTGTTGGCCCTCTTGCAACAACGAGCCAACAGCCTTTGTGAATGTGAAGATAAGTGAAGAATCAGTGGATTGCTTATTGGACACAAGAGCAGAATTAACAGTAATATCCAGGGATGAGTTACCACAGGTTTTCCTGTGGCAATAAAATGCGGGCACGATAAGTAGTCTCAACAGCAGTTTAATTTGAAATCATGAACTTTTCGCTCCCCTCCTTCACCAGGTGAGTAATGAGACTTCTTACTGTGCCCACCCCAGTTCAACCCCGGCATCTCCACATCATAAAATGTGGGCAAGAGGGCAACTGGGAAACAGATACACGTGAGAGACAATTCCCCTGACATTACAGCTGGGACCACAGAATTGAGACATCTGTATGGGTAGGATCAGTCACACAGGCATCCCTGGGAATGGATGTGCTCACCCAGGTGGATTTGGCTTTATGCTTCTCTAAGGGAAAAGTCGCTTGGAATATCAGGCTCCTGGAGAAAGACGAACTGAAGGAACACCAGTTTGGGCTAAGGACAAAAATAACTGTGGTCTGTTACAAATGGATTCAGTAATCTTTACTGGGACTCCTCCTCCCAGTATCTCATTAGCCAGACATCTATAGATGGAAATCTGCTCATCCTGAATCAGTTAGGTGAGATAGGAATATTGATTACAACTCAGTGTATCCAACAGTTCTGTATGGCTGGTGAAGAAAGCCAACAGAACCTGAAGGTTGACGATAGATTACATGAATGCTAATCAATAAATAGATAAATTAATCTCTTTGGCTGCCGAACCTTCTACCATCTTTAATGTCATATTACTGGTTTTCGTTAATTATTATGGTTTTTGGTCTGCTCCCTTTGCACTTAAGATTCAGCCTTGGTTTGCCTTTACAATAGAGCAACAACAGTACACACGGACTAGGCTCCCTCAGGGATTCCACAACAGCCCCAACTGTCTATCATATCAGTAAGGATATGGCAACACCAGCTCCACAATCATCCTCAACATCAGTGCCCACAAGACTGAGTTCTCAGCCCCCTACTATCCTTCTTTTACACCCATGACTGTGGCCAAAATCCCCTCCAATTCGATTTTCAAGTTTGCTGACAACACCATCATAGTGGGACAGATCTCAAACAATGACAAGACAGAGTACAGGAATGAGAGAGAATCTGGTGAACTGGTGGGACGACAATAATCTCTCCCTCAATGTCAACAAAATGAAGGAGATTGTCATTGACTTCAGGAAGCGTAGAGGAAAACATTTCTACATCAACAGGGACAAAATAGAAAGGGTTGAGAGCTTCAAGTTTTTAGGTATCCAGATCACCAACCACCTGTCCTAGGCTCCCAAGCCGACACCAAAGTTAAGAAAGCCCGCCAATGCCTCTACGTTTTCAGAAGACTAAAGAAATGTGGCACGTCAGCTACGACTCTCACCAACTTTTAGAGATGCTCCATAGAAAGCATTCTTCTGGTTGCATCATTGGTATGGCTCCTGTTCTGTCCAAGACCGCAAGAAATTACAAAAGGTCATAAATGTCGCCCAATCCATCATGCAAACCAGCCTCCCATCCACTAACTCTACCCACACTTCCCTCTGCCTCGGCAAAGCAGCCAGCATAATTAAGGACCTCACGCACCCCGGACGTTCTCTCTTCCGATTTCTTCTGTCGGGAAAAAGGTACAAAAGTCTGAGGTCATGTACCAACTGACTCAAGAACAGCTTCTTTCCTGCTGCCATCAGACTTTTGAATGGACTTACCATGTATTAAGTTGATCTTCCTCTGCACCCTAGCTGTAACACTAAGTTCTGCTCTCTCTCATTTCCTTTTGAAACAGTATGCTTTGTCTGTATAGCATGCAAGAAATAATACTTATCACTATATGGCAATACATGTGACAATAATAAATCAAGTCAAATGGTATGGCATTGCAAAAACCACCTCAGAAATGCCATTGGATAATAACCAGATTAGTCAATGTGTAGATGATATCTTATTAGCCTCTGAGACCGAAGAACAGCACAAGAGCGACATGAAGCCTTTGTTGGGCTACTTGCACCAGAAGGGCCATAAGGCAGCATTTGTAAAGCCCAAATTGCTCAGGAGGAAGCTGTTTATCTGGGTCAGAGGATAGGTGGGCAGCACAGTGGTTGGCTTTGCTGCCTCACAGTGCCAGGGACACGGGTTCAATTCCCAGCTTGGGTCACTGACTGTGAGAAGTCTGCATGTTCTCCCCGTATCTGCACGGGTTTCCTCCTGGTTCTCTGATTCTCTCCCACAGCCCAAAAGACGTGCAGGTTATGTGCACTGGCCGTGCTAAATTCTCCTTCAGTGTACCCCAACAGGCGCCAGAGTGTGGCGACTTGGGGATTTTCACAATAACTTAATTGCAGTGTTAATGTAAGCTACTTGTGTCACTAAAACTAAAATCTCTGGGCAAAAGGGAGGTAACTCAAGGCCATACTGACGTTATTTGAGCTGCCAAACAGTCCACCATGGTTCAGGAATTACGAACATTTTTGGATCTCTGCAATTATGGGTAGATTCATACACATAATTGGCACAACCATTCACTGGTCTCCTTAAAGCGAAATGGGATTCGAAGGAAGGAATAGAACTGAATGAGGGACAAAAACAGGCTTTTCAGCAATGAAAAGAGGCCTTGTGCACTGCTCCAGCATGACAAATCCCTGATAATGGAAGACCCTTTATCTTGCTTGTGCATAAAAAGGACGATATATGACCAGTTTACTCACGCAAGGCCATAGTGATAGACTGAGGTAAATGGAAAAATGAGGGCCGTGTAGGCTACATGCATGACTGTCATGGCAACAGCATGTGCAGTCTTGGGTCAGAAGCTTATCATCAAATGCCCTTATGCGGTTTGTACTTCATCAGCTATGAACCGGGTCTCTCAGGTCACCGCACCAAGATGGACGATGGTAATGGAAGTGCCTAATGTTGAGGTCAAAGGAGGAAGTCCAGTCAATCCAGCTACCTTGCTTCCCGAGATGGAAGAGGCCAAAGATAGATGGAAATAATTTTGCAATATAAGCTTTTGCTTCCTTAATTCTTCTTCCATAAAGTGTCAACAAGAACCCTGCTGAAAGCTTATCATGTTACAACATTACAAAGTGAATGTGTTACGCACATTCCCAGCTCTCAGCTAACTTTGACAAAGGCCACATGAATTCGTGCACATTGCATGATCAGAGGTTAGAAACAATTGTGTTGGCTACCTTGTGATGTTTTTAATTAGCCAATTGATATAAATGGCGTACTCTAGGAATAATAATACTGCTGTGTAACAGCAGATAGACTAGAGAGATTGGCAGGAAGACTGGAGACATCTGCAGAAAGGAAAGCTGGCAACATCTTGACTGCAAGGCCCACAGAGAAAGAGGAGAGAGGACAAACAAAACTGAAAAGCTGGTGTATAGTTTGAATGAATTCCTAATAAACTCTTACAATTTACTGACAAGGTGTCAGTGATCACCTGATGAAGGAATAGTGCTTCGAAAGCTTGTGATTCCAAATAAACCTATTGAGCTTTAGTCTGGTGTTCCGAGACTTACTGTGTTAAAACATTGGGAAACCATCAAACTACACTTTGCAGCAATCACTGCACAAGTGTGGCTTTTCTTTAGCTTTGAAGAGTCACAGACTCAAAACCTTAACTCTATTTGCTCTCTCCACAGATGCTGCCATACCTACTGAGTTTTTCAGTATTTTCTATTTTTGTTCTATGTTTTCACTCTTGCTCATGCAAACTTTGAGATAGGTGGGTGGACATTACACTCAGTTTTTGTCAGGAATAAACATATTGGACTGTTGGATGAATAACACTTACTTTCATGTCACATTGTTCAACTTACCTGCACACAAGCTTGAAACTGTTCCCACAGTGTGGCTGGCACTTCATCAGGCAAGCAAAGCAAAAGCTCTGTACAGCTCCTGAAATGGATAAAGGATAACAATATTACAATTTTAAAATGTATTTCATACAACAGAATCTGCTGTGATAAATTTTTGCATATACATCAAAAACACTCAGCTCTGAACTTATTTCTGCAGTTATCGTACAAAAATCGTGTATAGTGACAATCCAAAGACGCAGCGACTAATGCCAAGTTCCTTGAATAAATTATATACTTCAAGATTTATGCACTAAATTGACACTTGCTGTCATACCCAATTAAAAGCATAAATTGTCTACAATGCTATTAACAAGACATTCTATTGAGATTGGATAAAATAAACAAAGAAATAACTGATGCATGTTAAAATGGTATTGCAATTATGGGGGATTTTAATCTACATATCAATTGGTCAAACCAGGTCGGTCAATGCAGCCTTGAGATGGAGTTCATAGAATGTATCCATGATAGCTTCCTTGAACACTATGTAACGGAACCTACGAGGGAGCAAGCTAACCTAGATCTGGTCCTGTGTAATGAGACAGGAATAATTAATGAACTCACAGTTAGAGAACTCTTGGAAGAAGCGATCACAATATGGTTGAATTTAAAATACAGATGGAACGTAAGGAGGTAAAATCAATTCCAGTGTCATATGCTTAAACAAAGGAGACTATAAAGGGTGGTTGCCTGGAACTCGTTGCCGGGGAGGTAGTGGAAGGGGATACGGTGGTGACTTTTAAGGGGCGTCTTGACAAATGCATGAACAGAACATAGAACATTACAGCGCAGAACAGGCCCTTTGGCCCACGATGTTGCACCGACCAGTTAAAAAGCAATGACCCTCTAACCTAAACCAATCCCTTTCCATCCATAAACCTATCCACGGATCTCTTAAATGCCCCCAAACTAGGCGCATTTACAACTGCAGCAGGCAGGGCATTCCAATCCCTCACCACCCTCTGGGTAAAGAACCTACCTCTGACATCCGTCCTATAACTACCACCCCTTAATTTAAAGCTATGCCCCCTCGTGCTAGCTTTCTCCATCCGAGGAAAAAGGTCATCACTGTCCACCCTATCTAAACCTCTAATCATCTTATATGTTTCAATAAGGTCCCCTCTTAGCCACCTTCTTTCTAACGAAAACAACCTCAAATCCCTCAGTCTCTCCTCATAGGACCTCCCCTCCATACCAGGCAACATCCTGGTAAACCTCCTCTGCACCCTCTCCAAAGCCTCCACATCCTTCCTATAATGTGGGGACCAGAACTGCACACAATACTCCAAGTGCGGCCGCACCAGAGTTTTGTACAGTTGCAACATGACACTGCGGCTCCTAAATTCAATCCCCCTACCAATAAACGCCAAGACACCGTATGCCTTCTTAACAACCTTATCTACTTGATTCCCAACTTTCAGGGATCTATGTACACATACACCTAGATCCCTCCGTTCATCCACACTATTCAGAGTCCTACCATTAGCCCTATACTCTACACATCTGTTATTCCTGCCAAAGTGAATTACCTCACACTTTTCCGCATTAAACTCCACCCGCCACCTCTCGGCCCAGCTCTGCAACTTGTCCAAGTCTCTCTGCAAACTATGACACCCCTCCTCACTATCTACCACACCTCCGACTTTGGTGTCATCAGCAAATTTACTAATCCACCCAACTATACCCTCATCCAGATCATTTATAAAAATTACAAACAGCAGTGGCCCCAAAACAGATCCCTGAGGCACACCACTTGTAACCGAACTCCATGATGAATACTTACCATCAACCACCACCCTCTGTCTCCTATCTGCTAGCCAATTCCTGATCCAATTAACTAAATCACCCTCAATCCCATACATCTGCATTTTCTGCAGAAGCCTTCCATGGTGAACCTTATCAAACGCCTTACTAAAGTCCATATATACCACGTCAACTGCCTTACCCCCATCCACCTCTTTGGTCACTTTCTCAAAAAACTCAATAAGGTTAGTAAGACACGACCTACCCGCCACAAAACCATGCTGACTATCTCCAATCAATTCATTACTCTCCAAATAACTATAAATCCTATCCCTAATAATTTTTTCTAAAACCTTGCCCACAACAGAAGAAAGACTCACCGGTGTATAATTCCCGGGGAAGTCTGTTCCCCTTCTTAAACAATGGAGCAACATTCGCTATCCTCCAATCTTCTGGCACTACACCTGTGACCAACGACGACCTGAAGATCAGAGCCAGAGGCTCTGCAATCGCCTCTCTTGCCTCCCAGAGAATCCTAGGGTAAATCCCGTCCGGCCCAGGGGACTTATCTATTTTCAAACCCTCAAGAATATCTAGCACATCCTCCTTATCAACTGCAATACTATCCAGTTTACAACCCTGTAACCCAGTGTTCTCCACTGCTACATTTATGTCTCCCTGCGTGAATACCGAAGAAAAATATTGGTTCAATGCCTCTTCAATCTCTTCCGGTTCCACACAACTTCCCACTGCTGTCTCTAACTGGCCCTAATCTTGCCCTAACCAATCTTCTGTTCTTAACATATCTATAGAACGCCTTAGGATTCTCCTTAATCCTATCAGCCAAAGTCTTCTCGTTCCCTCTTTTAGCTCTTCTTAACTCACTCTTTAACTCCCTCCTAGCCAATCTAAAGCTTTCCAGTGCACTACCTGAGCCCTCAAGTCTCATCCTGACATAAGCCTCCTTTTTCCTTTTAACCAGCAAATCAACTTTTTTAGTGCACCACGGTTCCCTAGCTCGACCATTTCCTCCTTGCCTGACAGGGACATGCATATCAAGGACTCGCAGTAGCTGCTCCTTGAAAAAACTCCACATTTCGGACATTCCCAGACCTTGTAGTCTCCTAGTCCAACCTATGCTTCCTAATTCTCTCCTAATAGCCTCATAATTATCCTTCCCCCAGCTAAAACTACTGACCCAAGGTTCATGCGTATCCCTTTCCATCACTAAGGCGAACGTAACCGAATTGTGGTCACTATCACCAAAATGCACACCAACTTCCAAGTCGAACACCTGGTCTGGCTCATTTCCCAGCACCAAATCCAATATAGCCTCACGTCTAGTTGGCCTATCTACATACTGAGTCAAAAAACCTTCCTGCACGCTTTGTGCAAAAACTGACCCCTCTAATGAGCTAGAACTATAGCTGTTCCAATCAATATTAGTAAAGTTAAAGTCCCCCATAACAATTACCCTATTACTTTCACTCCTATCCAGGATCGTCTCCGCAATCCTTTCCTCAACCTCTCTAGAACTTTTAGGAGGTCTATAAAAGACTCCCAACAGGGTGACCTCTCCTCTCCTATTTCTAATCTCAGCCCATACTACCTCAACAGACAAGTCCTCATCAAACTTCCTCTCTGACACTGTGATACAATCCTTGACTAATAATGCTACCCCTCCCCCCCCCCACCTTCTTCTCTACTCCGACTGAAGCATTTGAACCCCAGAACCTGCAACAACCATTCCTGTCCCTGCTCTATCCATGTCTCTGAAATGGCCACAACATCAAAGTTCCAGGTACTGATCCACGCTGCAAGTTCATCCACTTTATTGCGAATACTCCTCGCATTAAAGTATACGCATTTCAAACCCTGCTCTGCTCCACCCCCACGATGCCGTGCATTGCAGTTCCCATCTATGCCCCCCTCACTTTCATCCCTGCTACTCAGGATCCCATAATAAGGATAGGGGGGTTTCAGGATCTCAGAATAAGATGGGAATAGAGGCATATAGTCCTCAGAAGGATAGGGGCGTCTAGTTCAGTCGGACAGCATGGTCAGTGCAGGCTTGGGACGCTGAAGAACCTGTTCCAGTGCTGTAATTTTTGTTGTTCTTTGTTCTTTCAAAGTGATGTTTCACAGTCCTCAGCAAATGTATATGCCAGTGATAAGGAAAGACTGTAGAAAAAGAGATAATCAGCCATGGATATCTAAGGAAATAAAGGTATCAAATGGAAAGAAAATGCAAAGTGCTAACATTAGTGGGAAACTAGAGGATTGGGAAACCTTTAAAGGTCAACAGAAAGCCACAGAAAAATGCTATAAAGAAAAGTAAAATGGATTATGAGTGTAAACTAGCTCAGAATACAAAAAGATAGCAAAAGTTTCTACAAATACATAAAATGAAAAAAAAGTGGCCAAAGTAAATATTGATTCTTTAGAGGATGAGAAGAGGGGTGTAATAACTGGAAATGAGAAAATGGCTGAGATATTCTGTGTCGATCTTCACAGTGGAAAACACAAATAACATGCCAAAAATTGACGACAAGGCGGCTATGGCAGGTGAGGACTTAGAAATTACTACTATCACGAGAGGGGTAGTCAGGCAAGCTAATGGGGCTAAAGGTAGACAAGTCTCCCGGCCATGATGGAATGCATCCGAAGGCAGGGGAAATAGCAAATGCACTAGTAGTGATTTACCAAAATTCACTGGCTCTAGGGTGGTTCCCACAGATTGGAAAACAGCAAATGTGACGCCACTGTTTAAAAATGGAGGTAGACAAAAGGTGGGTAACCACAGGCCGATTAGCTTAACTTCTGTAGTAGGAGAAATGCTTGAATCTATCATCAAGGAAGAAATAGCGATACATCTGGATATAAGTTGTCCCACTGGAAACAAGCAGCACGGGTTCATGAAGGGCAGGTTATGTTTGACTAATTTGGTGGAATTCTTTGAGAATATTACATGCGCAGTGGACACTGGGGAACCTGTCGATGTAGTGTATCTGGATTTCTAGAAGGCATTTAGAACATAGAAAAACTACAACACAAAGAGGCCCTTCAGCCCACAAGTTGCACGTATCATATCCCTACCTACCAGGCTTACCTATAACCCTCAAACCTATTAAGTCCCACGTACTCATCCAGAAATCTCTTAAAAGACCTCATCCACTTTGCCTCCACCACCGAGGGCAGCCAATTCCACTCACCCACTACCGCCTGACTGAAAAACTTACCCGATATCTCCTCTGTACCTACTCCCAAGAACTTTAAACCTGTGTCCTCTTGTAGCAACCATTCCAGCCCTTGGAAAAAGCCTCTAAGAATCCACCCGATCTATACCACTCAACATCTCATACACTCCTATCAGGTCACCTCTCGTCCTTCGTCTCTCTAAGGAGAAAAGACCGAGCTCCCGCAACCTATCCATGTAAGGCATGCCACCCAATCCAGGCAACATCCTTGTAAATCTCCTCTGCACCCTTTCAATAGCTTCCACATCCTTCCTGTAATGAGACGACCAGAACTGAGCACAGTACTCCATGAGGGGTCTGACTAGGGTCTTATAAAGCTGCAGTATTTTCTCCCGACTCCTAAACTCAATCCCTCGATTGATGAAGGCCAGTACACCATATGACTTCTTAACCACATCTTCTGAGGCCGATTTAAGAGTTATATGGACGCGGACCCCAAGGTCGTTCTGATTCTCTACACTGCTAAGAGCCTTCCTCTTGATATTATACTCTTTCACCCCATTTGATCTGGCAAAATGGACCACTACACATTTATCTGGGTTGAAGTCCATCTGCCACTTCTCCACCCAGCCTTGTATCCTATCTATGTCACACTGCAACTTCTGACATCCCTCTAAACTATCCACAATACCACCAACCTTCATGTCGTTAGCACTAACCCATCCCTCCACTTCCTCATCAAGGTCATTAATGAATATTATAAACAGCAAGGGTCCCAGAACAGATCCCTGGGGCACTCCACTGGTGGCCGACCTCCATGCAGAAAAATACTCTACAACCACACTCTGCCTTCTGCAGTCAAGCCAGTTCTGGATCTACAAGGCAACAGCCCCTTGGATCCCATGCCCTCTCACTTTCTCAAGAAGTCTTGCAAGTGATCCTTATTTGTCAAGGTGCTGCACCAAAGACTGCCTCATAAGATAAAGATGCACAGTATTATAATGTATTAGCATAGGCAGAGGATTGATTAAATAACAGAATGCAAAGAGTGGGGGTAAATGGACGTTTTCTGGTTGCCAGTGACTAGTGGTGTGCCTCAGAGATCAGTGTTGGGACCACAATTGTTTACGATTTACATAGATGATTTGAAGTTGGGGACTAAGTGTAGTGTGTCAAAATTTGCAGGTGATACTAAAACAAATGGCAGAGCAGAGTGTGTAGAAGACACCGAAAGTGTGCAAAGGGATACAGATAGTTTAAGTGAGTGAGTCAGGGTCTGGCAGATGGAGTAAAATGTTGGTAAATGTGAGGTCATCCATTTTAGTAATAGTAACAGCAAAATGGACAATTATTTAAATGGTAAAAAACTGCAGCATGTTGCTATGCAGAAGGACCTGGATGTCCTTGTGCAAGAATCACAAGGAGTTGGTTTGCAGGTGCAGCAGGTAATTAAGAAGGCAAAAGGAATTTTGTCCTTCATTGCTAGAGGGACGGAGTTTAAAAACAGCGAGGTTATGTTGCAGCTGTATAAGGTGCTGGTGAGGTCTCTGAGTACTGTGCACAGTTTTGGTCTCCTTATTTGAGAAAGGATATACTGGCACTGAAGGGGGTGCAGAGGAGATTCACTCGGTTGATTCCAGAGTTGAGGGGGTTGGCTTATGAAGACAGACCGAGTAGACTGGGGCTATACTCATTGAAATTCAGAAGAATGAGGGGAGATCTTATGGAAACATATAAGATTATGAAGGGAATAGGTAAGATTAGGAAAGGAAGTTGTTTCCACTGGCAGGTGAAACTAGAACTAAGTGGCATGGCCTCAAAATAAGGGGGAGCAGATTTAGGACCGAGTTGAGGAGAAACTTCTTCACACAAAGGGTTGCGAATCTGGGATTCCCTGTACAGTGAAGCAGCTGAGGCTACCTCATTGAATGTTTTTAAGGCAAGGATAGATAAATTTTTGAACAGTAAAGGAATTAAGGGTTATGGTGAGCAGGCGGGTAAGTGGAGCTGAGTCCACGAAAAGATCAGTCATGATTTTATTGAATGGCAGAGCAGGCTCGAGGGGCCAGTTGGCCTACTCCTGCTCCTAGTTCTTACGTTCTAAATATTTTGCTTTAGTAGTAAAAGGCATATTTTGCTATTACTGTATTTCAGAGTGCAAGGTGTGTACGTATTTGTGGGAAAACTCACATTCCAGCATAAAAGACTTTCATGAAGAAAATGAATATGATATGCTGCCAGAAGCAAGCACGTGCTTTATTTTTCTGGCAGCAGCTGTCACTTTCTATTATGTCGATGGTGAAAAGGTCAAATAGTAAAATTCTTTGCATATATACTTAGAATTTACAGATCTGAACAATCCTGCAAGTACACTATAAAATGGGCAAGAATTAAAACATATTCCAAAAAGTTCCAGTTTGAGAAGACTGGTGGACCTGGTTCTGTGGAATGAGTTGGCCCAAGTGGATTAAGTATCAGTAGGAGAGCATTTAGGGGATAGTAAGGTTGAGGTTGGCCACTGGAAATGAAAGGAATAGTCCAGAGCAAGGGTAATTAATTGGGGCAAATCCAGCTTCAATGCAATGAGATTACATCCAAACCAAGTGAACTGGAATCTAGCATTGGCAGAAAAAAAATGTCCTTTCAGCAAAAAAAAATTACAGGCAACTTCAAGGTATATTGCCTTGAAGGGGAAGGGTAGTACAAAAATCCAGAGCGCAATGCATGATGAGAGAGATGATGAAAGGGAACAAGTGCACGTACGACTGATGTCAGAGAGAAAATACTTTGGAGAATCAGACTGAATATAGAAGGACTAAAGGTGAAGTAAAAAAAAGCAAGGAGAGCAAACAAAAATGTTCTATAAGCATGTAACTAATAAGGGGGTGGCAAAAAGATATAGAGATAAAAAAGTGGATTTGTTCATAGAGGCAGGAGAAACAGCGGAGGTTTAGGTGAGTACTTTGCATCCGTCTTTACAAAGGAAGAGGATGCTACCCAGGCAGAGGGGACAGAGGAAAGTGTACGCTCAAAGGATTTACAATTGAGAAGGAGTTGGTGTTAGAAAGACTCTTATTTATAACGATAAGGTACCAGGGCCAGATGAGATGCAGAGGGATATATTGAGCAATGTGACAGTGGAAATTGCCAAGGCACTAGTAATTATCTTCCAGTTTTCGTTAGATACAGGAGTTGTGCAGAGGACTGGAGATTTGCCAATGTTACACCCTTTTTCAAAAGGGGTGCAAGGATTAAGCTGGCAACTACATGCTAATTTGACTTCAGTAACAGAGAAACTACTGTAAACTATAATTTCCAACAAAATCAATAGTCACTTTGTAGCCAAACGAGACAGCTAAAATGGCGTTTTGTAAAGCACTCTGGGACAATTGGGCAAGAAACTAAACCGACAGGCTGCAGTTTAAAGACAGACAGAGACAAACAGGCTGCAACCCTGGTGAGTGAATAAACAGGATATGGGCCATCTCCAAGATGAAAGAGACTTTCTGGTCACACTGGGTTGTGTGCCAGACATAGGGGCACCGTGAATCCTTATTTAGGAGGAAGGTATGTGACTATGTGCCTACAACACCTACAGGCATGGCCGCTGGGGACACATCCAGAGATCAGTGAGGTAGCACCTGATTGGACTCTTTATCGATCAGGGTGATCAAGACCTGATTGATTGATTGGCAGTGGCCAAAAAGGGGTGTGAAACCAAATGGGGTATAAAGGGCGCTGCACAACCAGGAATCTCTCTCTGACCCCACGAACGAGCTACAACAATGGTGAACATCGCCAGCAAGAGGAGAGCCACCACACCCAAGAAAGGAGGAAGAAAGACGACAGCCAGAATGCCAGACCAAAGGACCAAACTACACAGACAACTACCAAGACCAGCACACAGATAAAGGCCAATATCTGTTTGGGTACTTGTCAGTCACAAAGTCAAGTCAAGGTCTTGTATTTTCTGTAAGATAACTTATTGTTGGTTGGATGGGTGACTATTGATTGTGTGGGTTTAAATAAATATTGTTTGTTCTAATAAGACGTCTACTCAGTTATTTGTCCACTGTATAAGGGTTAAAACAAACTGATTTTACAACAACTTGATAATTTAAAGTAGTCACAACTAGGGTCAGTGACCTAGACTGTGACATTCAAGGAATGATTTTAAATTTTGCAGATAATACAAAGATTGGAAATGTTGTTAATTGTGATGAGGAAAGTCTTGAAAACTTCAAAACATGTTGGTGAGTTGGGCAGACAAGTAGCAGATGAAGTTCAAAGCAGAGAAGAACATGGAGAGAAAGTATAAAAGCAGAAACTCTAAGAGGTGCAGGAACAGAGGACCTTTGTGTAAATATACATATAAGAAATCTCATAACACCAGGTTAAAGTCCAACAGGTTTATTTGGTAGCAAATGCCACCAGCTTTTGGGGCTCTGCCCCTTCGTCAAGTGAGTGGGGAGTTCTGATCACAAACAGGACATATAAAAGGGATACACTCAGTTTACAGAATACTGATTACAGTGCGAGTCTGCAGCTAATCAAATCTTAAAGGTACAGGCAATGCAAGTGGAGGTAGCATTAAGCATAGGTTAAAGAGATGTGTATTGTCTCCAGACAGGACCATAAGCGAGACTCTGCAAGCCTAGGCAAGTCATGGGGGTTACAAATAGTGACATGAACCCGAGATCCCGGTTGAGGCCATCCTCGTGTGCGGAACTTGGCTATCAGTCTCTGCTCAGCGACTCTGCGCTGTCGTGTGTCGTGAAGGCTACCTTGGAAAACTCTTACCCAAAGATCAAAGGTCAAATGCCCGTGACCGCTGAAGTGTTCCTCAGCAGGAAGAGAACAGGCTTGTCTGGTGATTTTCAAGTGGTGTTCATTCACCCATTGTCTTAGCATCTGTGTGTTTACCCCAACATACCATGCCTTGGGACATCCTTTCCTGCAACGTATCAGGTAGACAATGTTGGCTGAGTTGCAAGAGTATGTGCCGTGTACCTGGTGGATGGTGTTCTCACGCAAGATGACGGCATCCGTGTCGATGATTCCAGCATGTCTTGCAGAGGTTGCTGCGACAGGGTTGTGTGGTGTCGTGGTCACTGTTCTGAAGGCTGGGTAGTTTGCTGCGGACAATGGTCTGTTTGATGTTGTGCAGTTGTTTGAAGGCAAGAAGTGGGGGGTGTGGAGGCCTCGAGACATTCGTCTTCATCAATGATATGTTGAAGACTCCAGAGAAGACGTTGGAGCTTCTCCACTCTGGGGAAGTACTGGACGATGAAGGGTACTCTGTCCATGTCCCGTGTTTGTCTTCTGAGGAGGTTGGTGCGGTTTTTCACTGTGGTGTGTCGGAACTGTCGACTGATGAGCACCATATCCTGTTCTTCTGAGGGCATCTTTCAGCATCTGGAGATATCTGTTGTGATCCTCTTCATCTGAGCAGATCCTGTGACAGGGCTTGTCCACAGGGGATGGCTTCTTTAATGTGTTTAGGGTGGAAGCTGGAGAAGTGGAGCATCCTGAGGTTATCTGGGGGTTTGCATACCATTCCCCCTCCCTCCTCACGATGGTGCTTGACTCATCGATCGACAGTTCTGACGCACTACGCGAAAAACCGCACCAACCTCCTCAGAAGGTACATCATCTCCGGAGTCTTCAACGTCATTGATGAAGACGAACATCTCAACAAGGCCCCACTTCTTGCCTTCAAAACAACCGCATAACCTCAAACAGACCACTGTCCACAGCAAACTACCCAGCCTTCAGGAGAACAGTGACCATGACACCACACAACCCTGCCTCAGCAACCTCTGCAAGACACGCCGGATCATTGACATGGATGCCATCATCTCACGTGAGAACACCATCCACCAGGTACATGGTACATACCCTTGCAACTCGGCCAACGTTGTCTACCTGATACACTGCAGGAAAGGATGTCCCATGGCATGGTACACTAGGGAGAACACGCAGATGCCAAGACAACAGATGAATGAACACTGCTCGATAATCACCAGGCAAGACTGTTCTCTTCCTGTTGGCGAACAATTCAGCAGTCACAGACATTCAGCCTCTGATCTTCAGGTAAGTGTTCTCCAAGGCGGCCTTCACGACACATGACAGCGCAGAGTTGCTGAGCAGAGACTGATAGCCAAGTTCCACATGAGGACAGCCTTGACTGGGGTCTCAGGTTCATGTCACACTATTTGTAACCCCCATGACTTGCCTGGGCTTGCAAAATCTCACTTACTGTCCTTGCAATATCTCACTTACTGTCCTGTCTGGAGATAATACACATCTCTTTAACCTGTGCTTAATGCTATCTCCACCCGCATTGTCTGCACCTTTAAGACTTGATCAGCTGTAAAGACTCGCATTCTAATCAGTATTCTGTAAACTGAGTGCGTGTCTTTATACACCCTGCTTGTGATCGGAACTCCCCACTCACCTGACGAAGGGGCAGAGCCCCGAAAGCTAGTGGCTTTTGCTACCAAATAAACCTATTGGACTTTAACCTGGTACTGTATGACTTCTTACTGTGTTTACCCCAATCCAATGCTGGCATCTCCACATTATGACTACTCATATACAAGACACTGAAGGTGGCAGGATGTGTTGAGAAAGCAGTTAATAAATCAAATATTGTATCTTGGGCTTTATTAGTAGGGCATTAGACACTAGTGAGGGCTCATCTGGAGAACTGTGTCCACTTTAATAGAATAGAATAGAAACAAGACAATACTCCACATGATGCCTCACTGTTCTATTTCTATTCTGGCTGAATTGTCTTCACAAGGATTTAAATTTGTCATGTAGTCCCTGAATTAAGAAACTAAAAACACGTTTCTAAAAAAGGGAGTTTCTGGGTGGAGCCAGTAAATTTCAGAAGAATTGCCTGGACTCCATTAGAAATTTAAATTATTCATGTGAGTCTCAGAATCAAAAGGTCTGGCTAAGAATTAATCAATGTGGATTTTAGGCTGGAACATCCAGGTATTCCACACTACCATTGAGATAAGGTCTTAGAACTGGAGTTTACCCGTACGCTTGATCACTGAAGCAGGCAATTTGGAAACAGTTGTAGCACTCAGGAGGAGGGAATGAAAGAGATAAATCTTAGCTAGGCCTGCACTTAAATCTGAGAAAATACTAACTACTATTCACCACACAGGATACAGGTGTAACTCACTCAGTTTGGATAGGATTCAAGGGAGGGGGAGGCTGGAAGATTGCCTAGTTTGGAGCTAGAAGACGACATCTCAAAGTGAAAAATCACTCACCTTAGAATTAGGCAGAGAAAAGAAATCTGCCAGGAATTTTGCAGCAGCTGCAACCAGAAGAACAGAACTATTAGAAACGAGGGGGGTTTCTAATGTTCTTTTTAAGACAAAGCACAATTTGAGTGAAGTTCAAACAAAAAAGTCCCACATCTCAAGATAGTTGTAGAGATGTTTGGTGCTCGTCCCAAGAAAGTTAAGCATTAACTTGTTAAATGGCCAAATTCTTTCTGGGCAAGTCACAATGGAAAAGAGGTGAGTTTCAGGATCTTAATGTGAAGTATCTGTAGCTATGTTTTATTGCGTTTTTCAGTATCACCCAAGACAATATTTATTCAGTAATGTAGGCTTTACTTTTGACTTTTCATCATAAAATTAAATTTGTTTTAAACAGAGGAACCTTTTAGTAAATAACAAGGATTTCACATTTCTCTTTCAATATTAGAGGGGATTAAGGGTTATGGGGAGAGGGCGGGAATGTGGAACTGAGCCACGACAGGTCAGCCATGATCTTATTGAATGGCGGGGCAGGCTCGAAGGGCTAGATGGCCTACTCCTGCTCCTATTTATTATGTTCTTATTATGTTCTTATTAACAATCTCTATGGGGATTGTAACAAAATGAAACTAAATATTGAAGAACTGAAGAATTCAAAGGAGATTGGATTTACGATATACTTCACTTGTTGCATGAAGATATGTTTTTGCTCAAGTGCGCAAATTCACAACGTCTGCACTTGTGTTAACTGTGGGTCAGTAAATATGCACTCTCACCTTGAGTCCCAGGGGTCAAGTTCCATTCCAGGACTTGAGCACAAAAATCAAGGTGGCCTGAACATTGATGTGCAATGCTGAGAGAGTACTGCATTGGTGAGGTCACGTTTTCGGTGAAATGTTAAACCAAGGTCCCAGTTGCCTGCTTGGATGGATGCAAAAAACGCCACGGCATTATTTTGACTTAAACCTGGCGTTCAGACCTCTTACTGTGTTTACCCCAGTCCAACACCGGCATCTCCACATCACTATTTTGAAGAGCAGTGGAGTGATCGCTTATATCCAGGACAATATTTATCCCATACTTAACATCATAATTTTAAGGTTTATCTACTACCAGATTATCTGGTTATCAAACTGTTGTACACAAATTGCAACAGTTATTACAATTCAATATGATTACACTTAATTTGTTGTAAAGTGCTTTGACCCAGTGCTTCCAGCACAAAGATGAGGCCAAAACATTGTACACTTTCAAGAATGAGTTAGACATAGCTTTTGGGGTGAAGAGGATCAAAGGATTTGGGAGGAAGGTGGTATCAGGTTACTGAGTTAGGTGATCAGCCATAATCAAAATGAATGGTGAGCAGTCTCGAAAGGCTGAATGGCCTACTCCTGTTCCTATTTTCTATGTTTCCATGTGAGGAAAAAGGATATAACCAAGTACATTTTGGTTTGTCTCAGGAGGAGACATCACCCCACATGTACAATGTTTTAAAATATTAGTTCCCCTCATTTAAAATTACATAATCTGTAATAATACAAGTAAATATGCATTAATGCACAAGTACATATTTCCTGAAGTAAGTTATCCACAATGGATTTCAGGAAATTAAGGCAGCTAAGTTTGTTGGTAATAGATAAACATTAAAGCTTTCAAAGTTCTGTGCTTCAACACAACTTCCGTCCTTCAAAACCCAACCAACAATGTACCACGTTTCTCCATCACTATGTAGCGTTGTTGGCAATCAATACTTGACCGTTCCCAACTAAAACTTTTGAGCTGTGATTTTTATCATTCTGGTTTATTTTCAGTAGCTATATTTAAAATTTTCATTCTCATTTCATGCAATCCAGATGCACTTCCAGTATGGTGAGAGGCCTCAGACTCAATTTGTCGCTGATGCACCTAAGGACTTTGGGAAGTTCTGATGTATGCACATCAGTACATTGCTAGTTTTATTCTGTTCAGACTGCTCTGGTGATTCCAATACAGATAGCTAGAATCAGATGACAAGAACAAGGGAAATTAGGGCTGTTTACATTGCACACATCCTTTGATTTATCACATGTATTACATACAGTGAAAAGTATTGTTTCTTGCATGCTAAACAAAGAATACTGTCCATAAAGAAAGGAAATGAGAGTGCAGAATGTAGTGTTACAGTCATAGCTAAGATGTAGAAAAAGATCAGCTTAACGCGAGGTAGTCCATTCAGAAGTCTGATGGCAACAGGGAAGAAGCTGTTCTAGAGTCAGTTGGCACGTGACCTGGACTTTTGTATCTTTTTCTCAACGGAAGAAGGTGGAAGAGAGAATGTCCGGGGTGCATGGGGTCCCTAATTAAGCTAGCTGCTTTTCCGAGGCAGTGGGAAGTGTAGACAGAGTCAATGGCGGCTGGTTTGCATAATGGATTGAGCGACATTCACGATTTTTTGTAGTTTCTTGCAATTTTGGGCAGAGCAGGAGCCATACCAAGCTGTGATACAACCAGAAAGAATGCTTTCTATGGCGTACCTGTAAAAGTTGGAGAGTCGTAGCTCACATGCCAAATTTCCTTAGTCCTCTGAGAAGGTAGAGGCATTGGTGGGCTTTCTTAACTATGGCATGGAGGGGCCCAGACAGGTTCCTGGTGATCTGGACATCTAAAAACTTGAAGTTCTCGACCATTTCTACTTCATCCCCATTGATGTAGACAGGGGAATGTTCTCCACTATGCTTCTTGAAGTCAATGAGTATCTGCTTCATTTTGTGACACTGAGGGAGATATTATTGTCATCGCACCAGTTCACCAGATTCTCTCATTCCTTTACTCTGTCTCATCATTATTGGAGATCCGACCCACTACGTGGTGTCACCAGCAAACTTGAAAATTCATGTGGAGGGGAATTTGGCCACATAGTCATAGGTGTTAAAAAGTTTATTTCTTAGTTACAAGTAGGTTTACATTAACACTGCAAAGTTACTGTGAAAATTCCCTAGTTGCCATACCCCCGCGCCTGTTCAGGTACACTGAGGGAGAATTCATCATGGCCAATTCACCTAACCGTCACATTTT
Organism: Carcharhinus amblyrhynchos; assembly: GCF_965287045.1. NCBI lineage: Eukaryota > Metazoa > Chordata > Chondrichthyes > Carcharhiniformes > Carcharhinidae > Carcharhinus > Carcharhinus amblyrhynchos. The sequence continues at coordinate 29,443,725 of NC_137335.1, read as the reverse complement.
TGGAAGGTAGGAGGAAACTGGAGCACCTGGAGGAAACCTACACAGACACTGGGAGAATGTGCAAACTCCACACAGACAATGATCCAAGCTGGGACACCAACCCAGGTCCCTGGTGTTGTGAGGCAGCAGTGCTAACCACTATGCCACCATGTATAGTAGGGGGGCTTAGGACATACCTTCTGGAGTACCAGTGTTGAGGATGATTGTGGAGGAGGTGCTATTGCCTATCCTTACTGATTGTGGCTGTGGGTTAGCAAGTTCAGGATCTAGTTGCAGAGGGAGGAGCCGAGGCCCAGGCCACGAAGTTTGGAGTTGAGTTTCACAGGAATAATGGTGCTGAGGGCTGAGCTGTAGTCAATAAATCAGTGTGATACCGATGTCTTTGTTATCTAGGTGTTCCAGGTGCACGGCCAGGGAAATGGCGTTCGTTTGTAGGCCTGTTCCGTTGGTAGGCAAACTATAGTGGATCCAGGCTGGAATTGATTTGTGCCATGACTGACCTTTTGAAGCACTTCATAATGGTGGACATCAGGGCCATGAGACAAAAATCGTTAAGGCACGCTGTTTGGCTTTTCTTTTGTACCAGAATGATGGTCTTTTTTCCCCCCACAGACTTACTAGATTTTTAAATTAGGTATAAAACCAGCTACAATGCCAAAGCACTCTGTAACCCACAAAAGTGTATGGGGGTTGGGGGACAGTGTGGTGGGGAACCATTTTCAACCTCCGTGAACACCACGGATAGTATTCATCTACTCCTGCACTCCCCTTCCCAGCCACCCTTCCAGAATTCCTGGCTCCAGTCTTACCGATGTCAGAACAGTCAGCATTTTGGGGGAGGTGCACAGGGAAAGGGGTTGAACATTTATGCGGTGTGATGAGATGGTTTTAGTCCTATCAGTGAGGCGAGTGTGTGGCATCTGAGGTTGACAACTACATTCAAAATAATACAAGTCAAGCAACTGAAGACAAATCTTAGGGGCACGTTATCAATTTATCCTCCCTGATGTTAAGTAGGAAAGTTTAACGTCTCTACTACCAGCAACTCCTCTAATTTACAAAAAGTGATTCTATGAGCTTTCCCTTTCATTCACCATTTACTCTACTTAGTCAGTATCAGTTATGCAATGCCACAATTTTCAGCATAATTTGCATTTTGAAGCAAAATATCTCGTGCAATTAGTAATCTAATTTTGGAAATGCAGCAAGTTCATGTGTATGGAACTGAAATCCCATATAATCTAATCTTAGAGTCTTATTCCAGGAATAAAATGCAACATGTCACAACGGCTTTAATTAATTTGGTTCAAGTTCATTTTGCACACAGGTATTGAACAAAATCCAAAATTTCAACAGCGATCTGCTTTATTGTGGGAGACAAGAACTGAGCTCAGCAAGGGCCATTCAGGTGACCAGGAAAATTAGCACTCAGCAACAGCACTTTCAATGTAGACAGGCTGTCTCTGCATGTGCATGAAACAGATAGCACAAAGGGAATGTTTCACTATAATCTATCAACAGGACACAGCTGAATGTCCTTATTAACAGCACCAAAAATGTAATAATGACATAATTGTGACCATTGTTTGAACAGACATTCCATCCATCTACCACTAAAGATTATGACATTACTGACGGGACATGATTAAACAGCTATTGTCTAGGGCCTACTTCTTAATCATATGCAAATAATTTACTGGTGTGCGTGACTAGAAACAGTTATCTTAGCTAGAAGTTGTAAATACCTTCAAAAAGGCTGATTGTACTCAATTGTAGAAAGTCTCACAGTACCAGGTTAAAGTCCAATAGTTTATTTGATAGTAAACCCACAAGCTTTCGGGGTTTGCCCCTTTGTCAGGTGAGTGGAAAGTTGTCTCCGAAAGCTTGTGGGTTTACTATCAAGTAAACTTGTTGGACTTTAACCTGGTGTTGAGACTTCTTACTGTGTTTACTTCAGTCCAATGCCAGCATCTCCACATCACGTACACAATTGAGCAGAGCAACCTGAAGAAACCTTAGGAATTCTTCAGTTTGCCTCTCCTTCTCGATGAGAAGGCAATAAAGAATCCATCACTCGCAAATGCTGTATCCTAATGTCTCTTTAGCTCTGACATCATGGGCAGATGGATGGAAATGATCGAAGCTACTTTATATCTGCAGAGTTCCACATGGTCCTGTCATGCAGAATATCACTGGTTAACCTATATACCACAGAAAGCTTTCAGCTTTTGTCCATACTCAGCTTAGATTTTAGATATTACATTGTTCACTGATTAAAAATCAGTACTGTCACTGGCAAAATGAGCAGAATTCCAAATTTATAGCTGAATTTTAACCACCTTCAACCACCCTAACTGAATTCTGTGCATTTGTTTTCTAAAATGTTTCTCCATAGCATCCCCTAATTCTAGATCCAGTAACTTTTTTTTGGAGGTCAAAAGATTTTCATGAAGCACAACCAAATTACAATCTCAAGAGGTCAAGACACAATGATAACTTAAACCTAGTTTTCCCCCAATTAAAATATTCAATACACCTCCTCAAGCAGGGCTTAATCAGTTTGTCTCTTTGCATTACCAGACATGAGTCTCAATTTCAAACAAAGATTCAATCTAAGACTTCAGCTCACAATCCAGTGCAGTGCTGGGAAGGTACATTCTATTTTGGATGGGATAAGACTACACCTGACTCCACAGCCTATTCAGGGCAGCTTTCCCAGTGTCCTCTGATCCAATTGTTACTTACACAAGTGATTACAATTCAAAAGCACTGAATAGGCTACAAAGTACATTGGGATATGCAGCCATCGTGAAAAGTGCTCTTTCCTTCAAACCCATATCTGCGAGGTTGAGGAGAAAAAAAAACTAGGGATAAAATGATCACCAGGAATTTTAGAAACGTAGCTAGTACAATGAATTAGAAAGATCATAGAAATCTACACTGCAGAAAGGAGGCCATTCAGCCCATCGAGTCTGCACCAACCACAATCCCACCCAGGCCCTACCCCCATATATTACCAACTAATCCCTCTAACCTATACAACCCAGGACACTAAGGGGCAATTTAGCATGGCCAATTAACTTAACCCGCACATCTTTGGACTGTGGGAGGAAACCCATGCAGACATGAGGAGAATGTGCAAACTCCACACAGACAGTGACCCGAGCTGGGAATCGACCCCAGGACCCTGGAGCTATGACGCAGCAGTGCTAGCCACTGTGCTACCATGCTGCCCCCAAGATACAATTTTGTATTATACAAAATGTTTTGGTATCCAAAATTTATTCTCCATTGTAATAAATCCATTATACAAAATGTTTTGGTATCCAAGCCTTTATCAAACCATAATCAAGGACTCCACACACTCCGAACATACTCTCTTCCATTTGGATGATGAAAAGTCTGAGATCACGTATTAACAGACTCAAGAACAACTTCTTCCATTTTGCCAGATGTTTGAATGGACCTACCTCGCATTTTGATCTTTCGCTACACCCAAGCTATGACTGTAACACTACATTCTGCACCCACTTCTTTTCTTCTCCCCATGTACTATATGAACAGCATGCTCTGTTTTTATAGTGTGCAAAAATAATATTTTTCACATGACAATAAATCAAATTTTAAAAAAATCAGTAAAATATGATGGTGGGTAGGTGATATTTCTAATCAGCATCCACACAATATGGGCCAATTCTTTTTGTATTTCTGTCCTACCAAACAACTGTAGAATGTTCAATTAGTGAAGATAGCACTGGCAAAGATTTTGAAAATTGACCATCTGCACCTGGAACTATATTCTGGATTGCTTTCTTCTTTGCATCCTCTGGCCCCGGCCATTCCTAGAGTCATGTCTGAACACAGGAATCCCAGTCTTTACATGGATTTTGATTCAGATGGCCATTACTCCCTTCTCTGGGCCATGGTCTATTCTCCTACCACACCCACATTTTATTCCTCTCTGGCTCACTTTCAAGCATCTCACTTTTAGAAATAATAAGTTAACAATATTGAATAAATCCCCAAAACATTTACTGTTCCAATGTGGAGCACCAAACAAACCATTTGGCTGAAATCTACATTCAATGGCTCCTCTTCACTTGCACTACATCTTACACTTGAGACCCCTCGTATGGTCATACCAATCCAATGCTATTTAGCTCAAAGCCCTTTAAATCTTGAAGGCATCTTAAGTCAACCCCTTTAGCCCAAGTTTGCATGGGAAAAGCCCCATCATAAATAAATAATCTTCATCTTGGATAACAGTACATTTAAGCTACAGTCTTCCAATTATTTTACATTGTCCAATAGGCATGCCAAATCTCTGCATGAATCTCCTACGTGGTTCGCCTTGTGAAGTCTGCATCTCAGTCTCATTGCTTTACTCATCAGTAAGTCCTCTCTTTTGTTTCTTTCGCTGATCATCTGCAAGGTTTCTTACACATGACATCATTGGCATACTTCTACAGTTGTCCTTTATCTTTGACATGTAAAATGCAAAAGGCAAATAGATGCAAAACATTTTGGGATTAGTCGGTGAGAGCTATTGCATGTCACCTTGCAACACTGAGCATGAAATTGAAACAGAGGTTTGCACAAGGGCAAGAAAGCAGAATGGGAAAATGAACGGTGGGTCATGGCCAAGAGAAGGGAGCTTGAGGAGGAAGAAAATGAAACCCTGGAAACAAATTGCAGTGAATGGATTAGCTGAGCTTAGAGCATACTTCCAGGAGTGACAGGGGTTACTGAAACTGAGGCTGTAAGTAGCCCAGCATGTAGTTTTAAGCACGATGGGTCCATGAGACCAACTAACAAAAGGGTTGGGTGACAAACGATATCGTACAAATCATCTATGTTTCTAAAAATTTTAAATTCAAATCAAGGCTTTACAAACTAAGCAACTTAGTCAGAAGTTGAAACTGATACCTCCTACACCATAACAGACTAAAATTTAGTTAAAAAGCAGGAATATGTATACAGTTGGAGGAAAGGCAACATTTTTCAAATATGGTGTGTAACCAGATATTCAAATATGTTGCGCAATCTATGCCAGTGGAATGACGTTGTGTAAGAAATGGCTCCAACTGCAACAATCACCAGACTAGTTTCCATTGAAACTAGAACTTAAAAAGCACAATAATACTTTACATTCACTCCGAAAAGTCCCAGATTTTTAAAGTAAATTGAAACAGGGTATGGTTTAAAAGTGGAAGTTAAATGAGGGAGAGGAGGAGAATCTGCAAGCTTAGATTTATTAAAGTACAATTATCTTTGTTGACATTGGACTCTTACACATAAACCCTATGCTGGTCAACTCCTACCATGTATTCAAATACAATGATGGCAAGGAAAAGGTTTCTCTCTCCATCTATGACATATTTGCGTTCCATAGAAACCTACTACAAATGTGTAAGTGACATGCAAAATTAATCTACAATGAGATGTGGCAATTGAGTCCTAATACAAGGTCCATTCTTTTAAAAAAGTTGAGAACATACTAGAATCTGTTAACTGTTAAAATTATCTTTTACATTTTTGTTTAAAAAGTCATGCATACTGTGATTCAATCTTTGTAATTCAGCATTTAACTAGCCAGCAATTCTGTACAATAAATTTCGATTTTGTTAGGATATGCTGAACAGCTGTCTTTAATAAAGCCAAATTTTATTCCTTACATAATTGCTTTGAAGATCATCCAGATTATGATGAAACAATCAAGATCATGCTTTTAAAAACTTTCAGGCTGTCGAGTTTTTAATACTCAATTTTTTTAATATCAAACCGTGGATTAAATTAAAGATTGTTCTGCACAAAACAACTCTCTACAAAGTTAAGGCAATAATGGCATTGAGAAATATTATGAGCTGGTTATATCAAGCCAACATATTGGATATAAAAGAGGGGCTGAAAAGAAAGTTATAATTAGCATTAGCTAATTTCTAACAGTGTTACCAGACTGTGAACAGCAGCAATAACAACTTGCTGATAAAAATAGATTTTTTTCCAAAATCACAATTAAAATGACTAACCTGGGCCATAAAACAAGAAATAGATCCTAGCTTCCAACCCTGAGTGTCAGTTTCACTCCAATTATGTAACAAATAAAACCACCATTTGTGGATTTTGATCTTAAATTCTGATGGGATAGAATAGTTCCCCTATTGTTGTACAGCAGCCTAGCCAAGCTACACAGATTGCATTGCACATACCGACCCACTGTAATTTGACCCAGTTTAAGATAGAACAGGCGATAAAGTGACAATTGCAAATTTCAAGAGATTATAGAGCAAATCAGTTTTTTAAAGAATACTAATCGCTATAGCACAATCCTTTGTACAGCCCTGATAAAGTGTTAGGTCCAAAATGTTTATTTCTATTGGACCTGTATGTGGCACATTTCCAGTACGTCTGCTTTTATTTCAGAGCTTTGTTTTTCCTGACTGCGTGCCCCATCCCACCTTCACCACCTTGTGGGGTCTGTTATTCCATCCAGCCTGGACGCAGATGCAATCAGTTGCTAATGCCAGAACATTGCCCATGCTTATTTTGGTAACACTAGTGTCATTACTCATGGTGAGACAAGATATTATGCAAAAGTTTGAGAGTGGTATGGCAAATGCATAGATTTTCCAAAAAACACTGCTTGTTATGCAGCTGAAAAAAATTTCAAAAATGGAAAATACTGGCAATACAAGTTTATAAACATCCTGACTAACAGAACTGATGGTATATGAAAGAAATAGTTTGCATGTATTTTGCAAAATTAAATGCAGGAAAGTGATTGGATTGTGAGTTAAAGTTTTAAATCTTTTTTCCTCTAAGGTAGGGCAGTATTTTAAACCAGGTCCATGGTGGCACAATAGTTAGCACCACTTCCTCCCAATGCCAGGAACCTTGGTTCGATTCCAGCTTTTTTAAGGGGGGAGCTGCTGTATCTTTGAAGTACACATATATTCCCTGTGTCAGCATGGGTTTCCTCCAAGTGCTCCAGTTTCCATCCACAATCCAAACAGATGTACAGGTTAGGCGGATTAGCCATACTACATTGTCCCATTGTATCCCAGGGTGTGTCGGGTTAGGGGGATTAGTGGGGTAAATGCATGGGCTTGGGTGGGGTGGGGTGGGGTGCTGAGTACGATGCTCTGTTGGAAAGTTGGAGCAGACTTGATAGGCTGAATGGCCTCCTTCTGCATTGTTGAGATTAAAAAATTTACAGCATAACCATTTAAAGCTACTTCAATATAAATACAAATACTTTAATTCACTAAAATAAAGCTAATCTAAGAAATGGCCCAGCAGATTGTTTGGATTGCAGAATGTGAAAATTTGCATGAAGCCAACACATCTACAGATGCCCCTGTCTCTTATCCCTGCTGCTCAGTCATCGAGCTGGAGTACAAATTGGAGGGAGACTGACACAGGGGAGGGGGAGTAATTTCTGGACAATTTTATCCAGAATATAGGCAGAAGAAACATAGGTCCAAGAGTGACTAACAGGGAGCTGGGTAGCAAGGCTCAAGGAGAGTTTGAGGATAGATACTGGCCTTGTACAATACGAACAATGTACTCGCCACCTGTGAGGATAAGAGAGAGCAGAGGGAAGACAACATATTGCAAACCAAAGCACCAATGGCTCAGAACACTGTCCAGACTGGGGAAGAGAACAAAAATGTTGTCGTTAAAGGGATCTCTATAATCAGGGAGACAAAAAGCATTTGCAGCAGACAAGAATGAGAATCTTGAAAGCTGTGTTGCCTAACTGATGCCAAGGAATACAACATGGTGGCTGGAGGAGAATTTTGGGTGGAGGGGTGGTGTTGTGCCATAAATACAGTTGTCATGGTCCATCCTGAAACAAACAATCTATGTTGGACAGGTAGGAATGGGAGGAAGTCCTGATGAAAGGATATTAGGATTTAGGCTCCCAAATAAAATAAGGCAGTGTAATCTATGGCTCACTGTCTCAGTTTGCGTGCAAATTTGGCAAGGAAGCAGACAGATCAGAAAAATTAACAAGTGAACAAAGGTGTGGGAAACAGGGGTGTATTTTCATGGGACACTAGTATCCATTCTGGGACAGGAAGGAGTCATAGCAGTAGGATGGACTCAGCTGAACCAGGATAGATCCCATGTCCAAGAAGAAAGGTAAAGGGAGAGGTGGAAAAGTTAGTATTGTGCTGTAAGTGGGGAGGGATTAAAAAACATAAGCATCTTAAATATAAACAAAACAAGGGTAGAGAATATAGGAAGGGATAACATTAATGCCATGTAAATCAGTACAGTGGAGTTCAAAAAGTTGATTAATCAAAGCAAAAGAAAATACTATTAGTGAAATGTCTATTATGTCCGTAACAAAACAGGGGAGCTGGAGGCAATCTTTCATTTGGGGAACATAACAGTAGATTACTGAGACATGGCTACAGAAAAATTAGGGTATGAATTAAGTATTGCAAGGTATAACACGTCTAGAAAAAAAGAGAGGGTAAACAGTACAGTCACCATACTTATTATGGATAAAAATGGCAATGGGAAAAGGAATGCAGCTGTCAGTGTGACAAAATAGAAACCAGATGTGTAATATGAGAGAAAAAAATTACTCAGGAGATTCCCCAATATTAAATCAGAAAGAGCAGCTGGGAAACTGAGTTGCCGAAGGGCATCAATTCCTTTCTAACCAAGTATGCAAGATGTCCAACAAAAGGTAAGATTTGCTGTTAGATCTAGGAATGGGAGAATGAGCCAGAGCAGTTAAGAGAAATAAGCATAGGGAAAAAAAATCAAGAAATTAGCACCATAATTTAGCATGTTTAAGAGGAAGATAGAAGAAGGCATATATGTGACAAAAATCAGATTGGAGAAATGCTCAGGGCTGAGATTAGAACCTGAGGAAATAAAATGGGTAACAACAATGTAGAACAAAAAGCATCTTTTTAAATGTTTCCCTGATTAGAGAAAAAAAAAGTACTCTGTGATGGAAAGAACAAATTAAACACTAATTGGACTCCATGGATAGACGAACAAAAACATAAGGGAGCAATTCTGGATTAGGAAAGCAGCAAAAACACTAGGAAGGCAAAGAGGAATAATGAAATTAATTGATTGAGGAACAATATAAACAGAATAGGACCTTTAAGGGAATGTGGTGGCATAATGGTATTGCCCCTGGACTAGTAATCCAGACACCAAGGGGCTAGATGGCCTACTCCTGCTCCTAGTTCTAATGTCTTTTATTGTTCTCCCCACATTATCACTATATAAGAACATAAGAAATAGGAGCAGGAGTGGGCCATCTAGCCCTTTGAGCCTGCCCCGCCATTCAATAAGATCATGGCTGATCTGTTGTGGCTCAGTTCCACTTTCCTGCCCTCTCCCCATAACCCTTAATCCCCTCGCTTATCAAAAACCCATCAACCCGCGTCTTAAAAATATTTAGCGAGGCAGCCTCCACCACTTCAATGGGCAGAGAATTCCAGAGATTCACCACCCTTTGAGTGAAGAAGTTCCTCCTCAACTCCGTTCTAAACCGCTCCCCCACTTTATCTTGAGGCTGTGCCCCCTAGTCTATTGTCCTTTGAGCGGGAAGTGTCTCTCCACCTCTATCCTATCCATCCCATTCATCATCTTATATGTCTCAATGAGATCTCCCCTCATTCCTCTAAACTCTAACGAGTACAAGCCCAGTTTATTCAGCTTCTCCTCATAGTTCAACCCCCTCAACTCCGGCATCAGCCTAGTAAACCTCCTCTGCACTCCCTCCAAGGCCAAAATATCCTTGCATAAGTGCGGCGACCAAAACTGCACACAGTACTCCAGCTGCGGCCTCACCAGTGCCCTATATCATTTATGTATACAACAAACAAGAGTTCCAGCACTGAATCTTGTGGTTTGCCACTGGACACCAGCCTCCAAAACATCCTTCTACCACCTCCATTTGTATCCCATTACTAAGCCAATTTTCGATCCATCTTGTCAAGTTCCCCCAAATTCCAGGTGCTTCAACCTTCCCAATTAGTCTCCCATTTGGGACCATGTCAAATGCTTTACTAACATCCATATAAACTACATCAACTACACTTCCCCCATCCAAACACTCGATCATATTTTCAAAATAATTCTCTCAAATTTGTCTCAAACCCCTCTGACAAAGCCAGGTTGACTATCCCTAATTAACTCATGCCTTTCCAAGTAGAGGTTAATTTTCTATTTCAGAATTTTATCCAATTGTTTCCCTACCACTGACATGAGACTCACTGGATTGTAAATTCCTGATTCATTTCTACCACCCTTCTTGAAAAGTAGCCACCCTCCAGTCTTCTGGTACTTCACATTATGTCAGGGCCTCTGCAATTTCCTGCCTCGCCTCCCGCAGCAGCCTGGGATGCAATTTGTCCAGGCCAGGAGATTTGTCCATTTTTAAGCCCTTCAGTGTCTTCAATACCTCATTTCTTATGTCAAATTGTGTAAGTTCCCCTCAGTCTCTTTTCCTGAATTCTATACCTACTTTCTTCTTTTCCTGAGTGATGACCAATGCAAAGTCTTCATTTAACACCCTTCCAATGTCTTGTCGGTTCACACACAAGATTGCCCCCTTTGTCTCTTATGGGCCCTATTCTTTCCCTGGTTAATCTCTTCCCCTTAATGTATTTAGAGAATATCTTGGGATTGTCCCTAATCTTGTTCACAAGTCCTTTTTCATGCTCCTTTTTGCTCTAATTGCTTTAAGTTCCCTCATCCACTTCCTTTATTCTAGAGTTAGAGCTGAATTGCTCCCTTTGGACTTGCTAAGAACCTTGCTCTTCTTCCTAATCCAGCTCTGAATTGTCCCAGACATCCAGGGTCCCCTGAATTTGTTCCCTATAATGGGAAATGTAGGAGCATGCTGGACCTGTACACTCCCCAGTTCCTTCTTGAATACCCCCCCACCACCTCTGCTCTGCTGTCGACTTTTCCCACAAGCTGTTCCCAGTCAACTTTGGCCAGATCCCACCTTATTTTAATAAAATCTGCCTCCCCCAAATCTAAAGCTGTCTTTCTCCTTGTCCATAACAAACTTGAACCATACCATATTGTAGTTGTTATCGTTAAGATGCTTTCCCCCTGCCATGTTGAACAATTGTCTGGTTCTGCTTGCCAGAACCAGTTCCAGCACTGCACCATCTCTTGTTGGGTCTTCTACACATGATACAAAAATTCCCCAAAATACATTTAAAAATTCCCACCTCCTCCAAACCCTTTACAGTATGACTATCCCAATTTACATTGGGGAAATTGAAATCTCTACTAATGAGGAGAGATTGATGAGACTGGGACTATACTCATTGGAATTTAGAAGAACGAGGAGGGATCTTATAGAAACATTTGAGATTATGAAGGGAATAGATAAGATAGAAGCAGGGAGGTTGTTTCCACTGGTGGGCGAAATTAGAATTAGGGGGCTAGCCTCAAAATAAGGGAGCGCAGATTTGGACCAAGTTGAGGAGGAATTTCTTCACCCAAAAGGGTTGTGAATCTGTGTAAGAATTATTCTTAGAGAATTGTCTACACATCTGCTCCTCTATTTCTCACTGACTCTTTGGGAGTCTATGATACATTCCTGTAAGGTGCTCGTCTCCTTTATATTCATAAGTTTCACCCATAAAAGCCTCATTTGAAGACCCCTCCAAGATATCTCTCCTTATTCTGTCATTGACTCCTTAATTAATAGTGCTACATCAACTCCCTTTTTTACACCCTCCTCTGTCTCACCTAAAGATTTTATACCTTGGAATGTTGAGATGCTAGTCCTGCTCTTCCTTCAATATGTTTGTGATGGCAACAATATCACACTTCCATGTGTCCATCCCTACCCTTAACTCAGTCTTGCATATTACACTCCTAGCATTAAAGGCCATCCAATCTTACCTTGCTGTCAACACTCAACATAGCTGAACTCTGACTTGTTTCCTTTACTACAGCACGGCGGCACAGTAGCAGTGTTTAGCACTACTGCTTCACAGCTCCAGGGACCTGGGTTCAATTCCCGGCTTGGGTCTCTGTCTGTGTGGAGTTTGCACATTCCCCTCGTGTCTACGTGGGTTTCTGCCAGGTGCTCTGGTTTTCTCCCACAGATGTGCTGGTTAGGTTGATTGGACATGCTAAAATTGCCCCTTTACTATAGCATGACGTGTCTCTATTTTACCAATGCTGCGTCCCTCCTATGCCAGACTAGTTTAAACTCCTCTCAACAGCACCAGCAAACCTACCTGTAAGGATGTTGGCCCCAATATGTTTCAGGTGCAGACATTTGTGCATGTCCCTCCTTCCCCAGAAATTATACAAGTAATGCAGGAATCTAAAACACTCCCTCCTGCACCAACTCAAGCCACATATTCATCTGCCCTATTTTCCTATTTCTATACTTGTTAGATCGTGGCACCAGGAGTAATCCACAGGGAATGCAGCCTTTGAAGTTCTGCTTTTTAGTCTACTGCTGAACTCTTGAAGCAAAGCTTCATTCCTTACTTCACCTATATTGTTGGCACCAACATGCACCATGACCTCCAACTCATTATCTTTCTGCATGAACTGCAAGACAATAGTGGTACAAGACAATAGCTCACTGCCACCTTCTCAAGAGCAATTAGAATGCATCAATGACACCCACATCTCATGAATGAATAGAAAAAACTTAACGCAAATGACTGTGCAAGGCTGGATGGCAGATTGGAAGATTAGAAGCAATATAAAGAACGCCAAATAGTAATGAGAAGAACATAATAGTGGCAAGTTTCTATGGATATTTTTTAATAAGTTAAAAGTGAGCCTTGGATCTATAGAAAGTCTGGGGAATTAATAATGGAAAATAGAGGGATGGCAGATAAATGGAAGTATTTGGCATCAGTCTTCCTTATACAAGATACAAAGGAATCAGAAGTTGTGGGGAGGGACTCCTGATAAGACTTCATCTTAGGCACTTGGAAACAGCTTGAGATTCATCAAATTTAATATTTAATTTTGCAAAATTCCCTAGATTCAGGGAAGATTCCATTTGACTGGAAATAGCAAATGTAATCCTTTATTCAAAAAGGGAGACAGACAAAAAACCCCCAGAAATTGCAGGTTAGTTAGCCAACACCTGTCATAGGAAAAAGGTTAGAAACTATTACAGTAGGGCATAATTCAAGGATGAAGTCAAGATAATCAGGTAGAGTTAGCATTGTTTCGGAGGGGGAGAAATCATTTCCAATTTATTGGAATTCTTTGAACAAGTAATGTGTTGTGGATAAAGAGAAACCAGTAGGTGTATTGAAGTTATAGAAGGCACAAAGGCTATTGTAGAAAACACAAGCGCATGGAGTAGCTGTAAAACATTTGCACAATAGGAAACAATTGGCAAAAGTGGGTCATCTTCTGGTTGACAACCTGATGGGCAGAGCACCACAGGGATCAGTGCTGGGGCTTCAATTTTTTTTTACAATTCATATTAAGGACTTGGATGAAGGGGTCAAAAGTTTGGTTTAGAATGCCAACACAGGAATCTGCATGTCCTCGTGCATGAATCAAAAAAATTGGTATACAAGTACAGCAAACAACTGGGAAAGCTAGCATTTTGTATTGCTAGGGAATTGAATACAAAAAGTAGAGAGGCTTTTCTTTTATATAGGGCATTAATGACTCCACATCACTGTGTATAGAATTGGTCTATTTAAAGGATATAAATACTTTGGAAGCAGTTCAGAGAAGATTTACTACACTAAGTAGAATAGTCTCACAAAGAATGGTTGCACAGGTCAGGTTGAATGGTTAGAGCAAAAAAAAGGTGACTTGATTGAAACAGGCAAGATCCTGGACCATTGAGATATGGTGAAAGTGGAAAGGATGTTTCCTCTTGTGGGGGAATCTGGAAGTAGGCATCATACTTTAAAATAAGGGGTCATTGACAAAGATAAGGAGAAATGTTCACTCAAAGCTCATGCGTCTTTCGAACTCTTCCTCCAATGGTGGTAGAAACAAATCTTAGAATATATTTAAGGCAGGACCAAATAAATTCCTGATGTGAAAAGGATTTTAAAGTTATTTGGGATAGGTGGGTATGTGGAATTGAGGTTGCAACAGATCAGCCATGATCTTATTAAATGGTGGGGCTGGCGCAAGGCATTTATTCCTGCTTCTAGTTTTAGGCTCAGAATTGTAATTCAGTGATATCACTGGTAGGAAAAAAATAACAAATCTTAAATACATAATAAAACATCTCAAAGAAAAATAAATAAATCAATGTAGATTTCAAAAAGGGAAAAATTGGATTTTAAGGTAGGAAAAGATGATTGATGGGAGTTGAATGGATTTTCAAAAAGATTGCCAGTAAATTGGCCAAATACACTAATAAATAAGGTCAGAGAATGCAGAGAGGATTGAAACAGCAGAATGGTATGCTAGCTGAGTGGGAATAAAGGATTATCATGCAGAATGGAAGCAGCTAGGAAGTGGTGTCATACAGAATCAGTGTTGGATCACAGCTATTCTCAACTTGCATGGACTTTGGAATCAAAGTACACAATTTCTAAATTTACAGATTACATCAAATTGGTGGTGGGGTCCGATTGTCTAGAGTGAAAAGGACTGCAAGAAATGACAGCAGAACAATAATCAAGTTGCAGAATGGACAAATAGCAAAGAATATTAACAAATTTGAGTTAGTATATTTTGGATTACTACTTGGAAGATACAACTCAAGGTAGAGTAGAGGAACAAAGGGAGCTCAAGAATACAAAAGGACATTTTGCAATATTGGAGAAATTTTAGTGGTTATATTTAAAACGGATCTGCTATGGAGTAAAATATATTAGCATTGTTTTAATGATTTTATAGTTATATTGTGTATTCCAAAATAAGATTCCTTGTGTCTGCGTGGGTTTCCTCCAGGTACTCCAGTTTCCTCCCACAGTCCAAAGATATATAGGTTAGGTTGATTGGCTATGCTAAAATTAACAGGTAAACATATGGGGGGGTAGGGCCTGGGTGGGGTTGTGGTTGGTGCTGACTCAATGGGCCAAATGGCCTCTTTCTGCATTGTAGGATTTCTATGATTCTATAATATTACACACGCTGAAGCAATATTCTGGTGTTGAAAACTAGACTGCAACAATTACCAAAGAAAGATGTCCATGTGACATTTAAAAATTAACTTCTGTTGGAAGGGTTTAGGATAACTTGGGATTAAAAGACTAATAGATGAAGACAAAACTAATTTAGAGAGTGAATATAGTATGGAGAAAGTACGAAGTACCTGGAGTTGCAAAGGTACTGTTGCACAGAAACACAGCCACTTAAAGAATTTGCATATTTTTGAATATTCTCTACACCTTTGCCAAATACACACTGCCCCAAGGCATGGTGGGATATAGCTCAGTAAAAAGAACCATACTTCTTGAAAACAATACCGCCACTAAAGTGAAGTAGAAAAAGACTGTCAACATGGGCCTCAGTTCCAGGGATTCCAAAACAGCCAAATGAATAGAGTGATCAAATTTTCTCAATAGATAAAAGGAACTTTTGAACTCTATGGACTTGAGTATTCGAGGTTGCTATGAGACAGTGGGCAAGAACTTCTGTACTCTATTGTCCTACATACTTTCATGTTGCCAGAGCATAGAATGTTATTGGCCTAGGTAAATAATTCATTATAACATTAGCTCATCCAGTCAGGGTGAAGAGTGTAGGTGGGCAAATTATTTCTGAAAAATGTACAATTGCAATACTGATATTCATGCAATTTACAATACTTTTGGGCTGCCCCAAGACCATTCTCCCACAGGTGTGAACTGGATCTGGGCAAATCTTCAACCAGAATTACTGTCTCCATGAGTTCTTTGTATTTGCTGAGCTGTAATTAAAGAGAAATCTCTCACGAGAGCCAGCATAATACATAGGTCTCTGAAAAACTCCTACAGCTTCTAATGCAATAATGACAATTCATTAGAAGATAGAAGAAACAATCGGATAGGAAAACCATGTGGCTAGAGGGTAATCAATAATCTTGGGAAAAAAGGGAGTCAGTTTTTTGTGACACAAGGTACAAGACTGGCAAACCATAATAAGTCATTGCAGCCAGTGTCCTAGTGCAGTTGTCATTGGATCAGCTAGGAGTGAAAATGAATCCTCCACTATCCCTGTTTACTTCCCTTTAAAAGTAGTGACTCATCATCCTTTAGAGAGCATTTCCATTCAGATGATTATAATGCGATTTGATCAAAGTTAAGATCACTTTATATTTTTTGCATGCTATCCTGAACATTGCCTTGAAGTTGCATGCACAAGCTGATATTTGAATTTTGGAAGTATTTTGCAAAGTGAAGTATAATGACACCCAATTAATGAACACAAAAAAAGAGGAAGACACTTGATGTCACCCTTATTAGAATAATGCATGCATTGCACATTTTTTAAAGATGTTTATTTAACATCAGATAAGGATAGTTTATGGTACAGTTCATGGTACAGTTCCAAACAGCGTTCTATCAGCATAGAAGCCTTTTAGAAAAATTGAATATTTTAATGCTCAAGGTCACATCAAGTGATGAAATGTTACACAATACAGGGTGCTACAATGAAGTTGTAAACATTACATTGAAAAAATGTTTTTGCTGTTTGTTAGGAGGTTGAAGAATTAAAGCTATTTGCTTGTTTTAATGAATTTGAATTTTGGTCATCATTGTTACATTCTTGCATACCAGTTTTGTGAAAGTACTCAAATGCATCAAAAAGATTAGCAAGGCCGTGAAAAAAAACTATGCGCTTTGTTAGAATTGAAAAGAAAGGAAGTTATGATACACCTGAATGGAATCTTGGTTATAACAGTGCATGCAGCACCCAAACAGGCGCTGGAGTGTGGTGACTAGGGGATTTTTACAGCAACTTCATTGTAGTGTTAATGCAAGCCTACTTGTGACGCTAAACAAATAGGCTCTAGCCGCTAGATTATGAAAATACATTGGCATAGGTGATGGTGTAGAGAATATTTACACAGATGATACCAGAAATGCACATATACATTTTAGGAAAGCATTGATAAGCTGGGTATCTTCTCTCAAGGAAAAAGAGGCTAAATGGTAACCTAACAGGTGTCTTTAAAATTGAGAAAGATTTTGATAGACTAAGAAAGCAAATGCTTACGGAGAATTATAACTAGAATCCACCAATATAAAGCTATCACTAAGAAATTTGATAGGGAATTCAGTAGAAACATTAAATTATAAGAACATGGAACTCAGTATCACGGAGTGGCTGAAGCAAATCAGAATCCTACAGTGCAGGAGGCCATTTAGCACCAAACACAATCCCACCTAGGCCCCATCCCCACAACCCCATGCACTTAACCCAGCCAGTTCCCCTGACACCAAGGCACAATTTAGCATGGCCAATCCACCTAACCTGCACATTTTTGGAGAATGGGACGATACAGGAGCACCCGGAGGAAACTTATGCAGACACGGGGAGAACGTGCAAACTCCACACAGACAGTGACCCAAGCAGGAACTGAAGAACAGTTACAATGCAAAATTTAGTGAAAGGATGGGAGGTGGCTTGTGTGAAGCATGAACAATGGCTTGAATCTGTTGGGTCAAATGGGATGTTCTTGGGCAGCATACCGTGCGTATAAGTACAACACCTGGTGACTCACGCATTTTCTCATCCTAAATATCCCATTCTTGTATAAATTATGTTTCATAGAACCAAGTTGTTCAAAAATGGAAAATCAAAGACTTTTCAACATAATGAATAAAATTTCAGCCAAAGTTTTCTACCCATATACGATGCATCAAATATGAGTTACATAATTTCCTTCATAGAATTAAGTTGCTGGTAAAACTTACAATGCTAGTCGATCAAGTACAAAGCATACATTTTCACACTCAGCTGTGAGACAAGGCCGTGCTTTGGAATAATTCTGTATAGCCACAGTGTATACTTCCAACAAAGGCAAAGGATCATCAGAGATTTTCCACTTCCCAGCATACTGTACGAGTGTCTGTAATGAAAGGTTAAAATTTAAGTGATTTTAGGGCATTGTGGTATAGAAGTCGTCAACATCAGCTGTTATGTTCTGACAATTCAAACATGTCTTTCAACAAGTCTGATTTGCACAACAGATAAGAGAAATACAAAATGCATATCTCATTTTTGTTTTAGGAAAACGCAATAAGTGTCATAGCTTCAAATTTGTAACCTACCAGGATGGTGGGAGCAGAGATGAAAGGAATTGGATGGACACTGCAGGGCTACAAGAATAGAACAGGGGAGTGGGATTTACTGGATTGTTCTACAACATGGTCCCAATGGACAAAATGACCTCCTTCCATGCGGTAATAACTTTACAGCCTGGTTAGGTCATATCTGAAAGTATTGTGCACAAATTTGGTGACCATGTTATAGAAAAGGCTATATAGAGGAAAAGGTGTAAAAAAAATTCAAGAATATCTGATCTGAGATGTTATACTCATCAGGAAAGACTGAGAACAAATGGGGATTTTCAAGAAAAGACTGAGGGGTGATCTGATAAACATCTGAGAGATTATAAAAAGGGCAAAAAGGTAGAGAAAATGTTTCCACTTATGGGTCACCAAAAAGATGCCATAAGCATAAGCTAGTCACTAATTAATCCAATGGGTGATTCAAGAGAAATGTCTTTACTCGAGTGGGGTAAGAATTTAAAAGGCAGCCCATTGCGTCTGCACTGACCACAATCCCCCCATGTTCATCCTGCTAGTCCCCTGACACTAAAGCAATTTACCATGGCCAATCAACCTAACCCACACATCTTCGGACTGTGGGAGGAAACCGGAGCATTGGAAGAAACCCATACAGGTATCGGGAGAATGCACAAACTTCACACAACCAGTGACCCCAGTCAGAATTGAATCTGGGTCCTGATGCTGTGAGGCAGCAGTGCTAACCATTGTATCATCGTTCCTCATCTTGGACATTTAGCCAAATTTTATATTTGCCCAGAGACTTTGTCCCACTATCATGGCCACCCCACAATCTCACAATATGACTCTGGAATCAAAAGCAGATAGTGTTTTCATATTCTGACTATTTTTGTTTTTGTCTAGGGTTTCCAAATAACAGTTTAGCTAACTGACGTCACTGCTGAGGTGCAATCATTATCCAGTCAGCACAACTGAATAAATCAGCAACCAAGATACTCATAGGTCAACTTAATTTTCTGTCATTAAAACAATATTTTCTTGCCATTCATCCTCATCAGAACCGTCTTTGAGTTGCTGTAAATACTGGATTCCTGATATTTGGACAATTCTTTCCATGGTGATATTTAGAGTCACTACAGAAACACCTTGCACTATAATAATTCTCCATTATTTCTGAGATTCATCTGCAGTTGATCACCACCCCAATTTTGCTTTCCACTTTGATCCATAAATCTATTTGAAGTACAACTGACTTCAGGACGTCTTCAAGCAATTTCTCCTTTACAAACGGCTGAGTGGACTCTTGCTGCTATTCAGAATCAGAAATCATGGAGTCCTTCATTGTCTGAACCACTATAGAATTTCCAGCATCTACCATGAAGATAGTAGAAAACAATTTTCCCCCAAAATTTATTACAGCAGCTGTCATTTGTTCAAAGAGAGCACTCATGATGAAATTGAACACCTGTCAAAATCAAAAGCTACAATCTAAATGCTAGTAGTCTGTAGAATTTCATGACGTTGCTTATAACAAGGGATCTTTTTTGGAAATTCTGTCCATAAACAGTAGAATCAATATCTCTTAGAATATCAAAATCAGTTACATTCAGTTCTAAATGTACTTTATTTGTAATCTTTCTTCATCCAAATAGCATGTTTGCCTTGGCTGGGGCACTGAGTTTAAAAATTGGCATATCATGTTGCAGCTTTATAGAACCTCAGTCAGGCCACACTTGGAATATAGTGTTCAATTCTGGCCACCACACTACTAGAAGGATTTGGAGAGGGTACAGAAAAGACTTACCAGAATGTTGCATGGTATGGAGGGCATTAGCTATGAGTAAAGACTGGAGAAACTTGGTTTGTTCGCATTGGAACGACAGAGGTTGAGAGCTGACCCGATAGAAGTCTACACGATTGAGGGGCACGGACAGAGTTGATAGTCAGAAGCTTTTTCCTAGGGTGGAAGAGTCAATTAGTATGGGGCATAAGTTTAAGATGCAATGGGCAAGGTTTAAAGGTGTATGAGGTTTTTTTTTAAACAGAGGGTGGTGGGTGCCTAGAACTCACTGCAGCGGTGGGGTGGGGTAGTGGAAGCAGATATGATAATCAGTTTTCAGGGGCGTCTGGACAAATACATGAATGGGAATAGAAGGATTCGGTCCCCAGAAGGGAATGGTTGGCTGCAGGCTTGGAGGGCTGAAGGGCCTGTCCCCGGTAAAGACAAGGCTAAAGAGCCAGATCTGACTTCTGCTGGTATTGAAAAAGGGCAGAGATTGTGGTACATGTTGTTACCAATGACAAACTAGCAGTAGGCCATTCAGCATTCAACCCTTCAGCCTGCTCCACCATTCATTTTGATCATGGCTGATCAGATTCAATATCCTGATCCCCTCTTCCACACCCATATCCCCAATTCCTTTAGCCCCAAGAGCTATATAGGATTTCTTCTTGAAATCAGACAATGCTTTGGCCTCAAGTGCATTCTATGATAGTGAATCCCACACAATCACTACCCTCTGGAAGAATTTTTTTCTCACTTCAGTCTAAATATTTTTAAGACACGGGTTGATGGGTTTTTGATAACAGTGGGGATTAAGGGTTATGGGGAGAGGGCGGGAATGTGGAACTGAGCCACGACAGATCAGCCATGATCTTATTGAATGGCGGGGCAGGCTCGAAGGGCTAGTTGGCCTACTAGTGCTCCTATTTATGTTCTTATGTAAAAAGGTTTAACTCTTACCCTCAAACTATGACCTCTAGTTCTGGACTCCCCTACCATCAGGAACAGTCTTTCTGAATTTATCCTGTCTAACCCTGTTATATTTTTAAGATTCATGAGATGCCCCCCTCACTCTTGTAAACTCCACTGAATAGAAATCCTAATTGGCTTGGTCTCTCCTCATATGATGAGGGGATGCCGGTATTGGACTGGGTTAAACACAGTAAGAAGTTTCACAACACCAGGTTAAAGTCCAACAGGTTTATTTGGTAACACAATCCACTAGCTTTCGGAGCACTGCCCCTTCGTCAGGTGAGTGGGAGTTGTGTTCACTAACCGGGCATAAAGACAAACTCACTTTACAAGACTTAATTACCTATAAAGACTCGCATTCCAACCGAAATTTTGTAAGTGGAGTGTGTGACTTTATGTGCCCTGTTTGGGAACAGAATGCCCACTCACCTGATGAAGGGACAGCACTCTGAAAGCTAGTGGGTTGTGCTACTAAATAAACCTGTTGGACTTTAACCTGGTGTTGTGACACTTCTTACTGTGTCTCTCCTCATATGACAGATCTGCCACCTCAGAATCAGCCTGGTAAAACTTCTTAGGCAAGGACATCCTTTCTCAGATAAGGAAACTAAAACTACACACAGTACTCCAAGTATGGCCTCACCAGTGCCCTATACAATTGCAGCAAAACATGCCTCTCTGTATACTCAAATCCTCTTGCTATGAAGGCCAATATAGCATTTGCCTTCTTTACTGCATGCTTACCTTTGGAGAGATTGATGCACAAGGACACCAAGATCTTGCTGAGTATCTGCTGAGGTGGACAGAGTGGTGAAGGTGGCATTCGGCATGCTTGGTTTTTAATCAGTCAGAACATTGAATACAGGAGTTGAGACATCTTGAAGTTGTACAAGACATTGGTACGGCCACACTTGGAATACTGGTGTACAATTCTGGTCACCCTATTATAGGAAGGATATTATTAAACTAGAAAGAGTGCAGAAAATATTTACTAGGATGCTACCGGGACTTGATGGATTGAGTTACAAGAGGAGGCTGAATAGACTGGGACTTTTCTCTCTGGAGCACAGGAGGCTGAGAGGTGACCTTATAAAGTTCTATAAAATAATGAGGGGTGTAGACAAAATAGATAGTCAATATTTTTTCCCAAAGGTAGGGCAGTCTAAAACTAGAAGGCATAGGTTTAAAAAGGAGAGAGGAGAGTGATACAAAAAAAAAAGTGTCCAGAGGGGCAATTTTTTCCACAGAGTGGTGAATGTCTGAAACAAACTGCTATAGGTAGTAGTAGAGGCAGGTACAATTTTATCTTTTTAAAACCATTTAGATAGTTACATGGGTACGATGGATATAGAGGGATATGGGCTAAATGCAGGCAATTGGGATTAGCTTAGGGGTTTTTAAAGAAAAGGGTGGCACGGAGAAGTTGGGCCAAAGGAGTGTTTCCATGCTGTAAACTTCTGTTTACATCTATTCAAGTAATAATTTGTTTCCCTATTATTGCTACCAAACTGGATAACCATACATTATACTGCATCTAACATGCATATGCCCACACAGACAGCCTGTCTGGATCATGCTGAAGCATCTCTGCATCTTTCCCTCAGCTCACCCTCCCACCCAACTTTGTATCATCTGCAAATTAAGAGATGATCATTCAGTTCCCTCTTTTAAATCATTAATAAATGATTAACAGTTGGGGTCCTAGCACAGATCCACACTGATCACTGACTGCTAATCAGAAAATGGCCCATTTATGCCAACTCTCTGCTTCCTAACCAGCTTTCTATCCATCTTAAGACATTACCTGCAATCCCATATGCTTTAATTTTATATAGTCGACCATTACGCGAGACCTTGTCGAAAGCCATCTGAAAGTCTAAGTAAACCATACCCATTGGCTCTCCTCAGTCAACTCTACCAGTTACATCCTCAAAGAATTCCACTGGATTCGTCAAGCACAAATTTCCCTTTTTATAAATCCATGCTGACCTTTTCCAAATGTAACACTACCTTCCAAATGCCGAGTTATGAAATCTTTGATAATGGACTCGACCAACTTCCCAGTATCGACATTAAGCTCACTGGACTATAGGTCCCAGTTTTCCCTCTTCTTCCTTTTTAAACAACAGGCTTATATTAGCTACCCTCCAATCTGTAGGAGCCAGTCCACTGTCCAAACAATTTTGGAAATAACCACCAATGGATCTATTATTTCCAGGGCTACTTACTTACATACTCTGGGACCATCAGGACCTGGAGATTTATCCACCTTCAAACTCAACAATTTCTGCAAAACCATCTCTCTACTAATGCTCATTTTCTTTAGCTCCTCACTTTGAGCATCTGTACATTATTCATGTCTTTTGAGAAGACCAAAGTACAAATTTAACTCCTTGACCATTTCTTTATTCCCCATTATGAATTCTGTTTGACTGCAAGGGGCCTACATTCATTTTTGTTAATCATTTTCTCTTCACATAGCTATAGAAATTTTTTAGTCAGTTTTTATGTTCCCCACTAGCTTACTTTCATACTCTATTTTTACTTTCTTAATCAGTCCCATTGTCCTCCTTTCCTCAATTTTAAACTGCTGCCAATCCTCAGGTCTATTGCTTTTTCTTGCCAATTTGCATGTCTTTTCCCCCCTCGAATCTGATACCATCTCTAATTTTGCTTGTAAGCCATCGTGTGGCCACAATTTCCTTACCACTCTTCCATCAAATAGAAACAAAACTTCTGTAGTTCGGCTATTCATTCTTTAAATGCCTGTCTACTGTCTTTCATTTCAGTAATGTTTCCCAGTCCATCATGCATCATAGCATTATAGTTACCTTTATTGAGATTGAGGACCCTGGTCTCAGAATCAACTATATCACAATCCATCTTGATGCAGGAAGAAAAAAAAAAGGGATAAGATCTTGCATCAAGAATTCAGGGTGTTAGGCAGTAGATTTAAAAAAAAAATGACCTTTTGGGTTGTAATCCCTGGATACTCCATGCGATGTTAGCGAGTACAAAAATGGGAGAATATAGTGCAGATGAATGTATGGCTTCAAATGCTGGAGGGATTCCTGGATCACTGGGACCATTCCTGGAGAAGAATGGACCAAGAAGTGGGATGGGCAACATCTAAGCTACAGTAGGATTAACATCCTGGTGGGATGTTTTGCTCATGCTCTTGGGAGGAGTTTAAACTAATTCGGCTGGGGGAGGGGACACAGCATCATACAACTGATCATCATACGTAAAGATTGGGACTCGCATACTGTTAACAGTTTAGATGGGGTAGAGTTTGTAAAACGTATTCAGGAAAATTTTCTATATCAGTATATAGAGATGCCAACTAGAGAGGATGCGATATTGGACCTCCTATTGGGAAATGAGATAGGGCAGGTGATGGATGCGAATGTGAGGGAACACTTTGGATCCAGTGATCATAATGCCATTAGTTTCAACCTCACCGTGGATAAAGATAGATCTGGTCCTCGGTTGAAGTTCTGAACAGGAAAAAGACCAAATTTGATGAAATGAGAAGGTATCTGGGAAACATGGATTGGCACAGGCTATTCTCTGGTAAGGATGTAAATGGAAAGTGGGAGGCCTTCAAAAGGAGAAATTTTGAGAATGCAGAATTTGTATGTTCCTGTCAGGATTAAAGGCAAAGTAAATAGGAATAAGGAACCTCGGTTCTCCAGGGAGATTGTAACAATGATTAAGAGGAAGAGAGTTGTATGAAATGTACAGGCAGCAAGGAACAGATCAGATGCTCATAAAAAGTGCAAGAAGCTACTTGAGGGAAATCAGGAGGGCTAAAAGACATGAGGTTGCTTTGGCAGACAGTGTGAAGGAAAATCCAAAAGAGCTTCTATAGGTATGTAAAATGGCAAATGGAATTTAACGCAGACAATTGAGAGGTATTGCACTTTGGAAGGACAAACCAAAAGTAGAACGTACAGGTTAAGTGGTAGGACTCTGAAGAGTGCAGTTGAACAGAGGGATCTGGGAATACAGGTACAGAGTTCCCAAAAAGTGGCACAGGTGAATAGGGTCATAAAGAGTGCTTTTGCTACATTGGCCTTTATAAATTGGAGTGTCGAGTATAAAAGTTGAAGTCTTATGGTAAGGTTGTATAAGGCATTGGTGAGGCTGAATTTAGAGTATTGTGTACAGTTTTGGTCACCTAGTTACAGGAAGGATGTAAATAAGGTTGAAAAGTGCAGAGAAGGTTCACAAGGACGTTGCCGGGACTTGAGAAGCTGAGTTACAGAGACAGATTGAATAGGTTAGGACTTCATTCCCTGGAGATTTGAGAGGTGTATAAGATTTTGATGGGTATAGAGTGAATGCAAGCTGGCTTTTTCCACTGAGGCTAGGGGAGAAAAAACCAGAGGGCATACGTTAAGGGTGAAAGTAGAAAAGTTTAAGGGAATATTAGGGGGGCTTCTACATAGAGTGGTGGGAGTGTGGAATGAGCTGCCAGATAAAGTGGTAAATGCGGGTCACTTTTAACATTTAAGAAAAACTTGGACAGGTTCATGGATGAGAGGGGTGTGGAGGGATATGGTCCAACTGCAGGTCAGTGGGACTAGGCAAAAAAAAAATGGTTTGGCACAGACAAGAAGGGCGAAAAGGCCTGTTTGAGCTGTAATTGTCTATGGTTCTAACTAAACAATTAGAGAGGGAGTGTAGCTGTATTACATCTCAAGAGTAAAGCCAGGCTGGACGGCCTCTACTTTAATGCTAGGAGTATTGCAAGTAAAACAGTTGAGTTAAGGGTGATGACTGATACATGGAATTGTGATATACTAGTCAGACGTAGTTGAGGGAGGGGCTGGATTGGCAACTCAAAATTCCAAGATTTAGAATTGTCAGGGTAGTACTAGATACTCGGTTCCACCAATTGCAAGCACCAGGACTAGTTTGACGAAAACACAGATCGAGCACTTCTTGAAGATACAGGTTACACAGAGCATATATAAATGACAAGTTCACAGCCAAAAAAACCTGCTTATAACATCCACAGCACAGTCCAATGCAGAGAGAGAGATGCAGGACAAGAGCAAAGAGTCAGATAAAATACAAGCCTATGCTGACAAAAATGACATTAAGTGCTTCGATGAGTCTGTCAGGATAGCCTATGGTCCTTAGCCAACCAGCTCCTCTCAGCTGTTTATTGTTGATGGGACCACACTACCAAGTGAAATCTCAAATCCTGTTATGTACTGCACTTTCAGGATAAGAGTGTGGAGTTGCAGTCCACGGGGATGGCTGGATGCATACAAGGCAGGTTTATCGAATAGCTGTTAATTCTACAAAAGGCTTGATCTAGATTGAAACACCATAGTGCAGAAGGAGGCCATTTGGCCCATCAAGTCTGCACTGACCACAATTCCACCCAGGCCCTACCCCCATATCCCTACATATTTACCTTTAACCTACACCTCTCAGGACACTAAGGGGCAATTTAGCATGACTAATCAACCTAACCTGCACATCTTTGTCACAAATTGTACATGCAACTGGACTAAGTGACTGTGCAACACAACAACCCCAAAATACTTGTGGATTGTAAAAATTTCTATAGGTATGTAACTAGTATACCTCCACATTCTATTTTCTCCATCAGTTTCTAGGTCATCCGTTGCTGAATTCTAAAGTGCTTCCAGCCTTCAAGTTTATTACAGTTTGGGGGCAGAGGCATATAAAGTTGCCAGTGTAAAACAACTTCCCTTGTTAGCAATAGTTGGATCACCTTTCTTGCTAGGTTTCAGTGCCTCAAAGGAATGGGAATTTCTTGTAAACCATGTATTAATTATTTAAATACCACCGTTGCCTGTCTATCATCATACCTTTAAATCTGGTTTCCAAACCTAGCATAACTAATTAGTCTCTCATGCCTTTGTAGTTTCTAATATTTAGATTTAAGCTGCTAGTTTTGGATTGAACTAAATCACGTACAAAGTAAAATTTCATATGGGTATTCTTCCCTACAGACTCTTTTAGCCTTTTCTCATTGTACAGTACCAAATCAAAAATTACCCCTTTTCAAGTTGGTTCCTCAACATACTACTCCAGAAAAGTCCCTTATACATTCCAGGAATTTGTTGTTCACAGCATTAGTGCTAATTAGGTTTACACCGCCTGCAGACAAGAATAATCACTATTGTACACAGGAAATGTTCTAGCCATTTTGTGCTTGGAAGTTCCAAGTTAGATAGTGACCAGATCGGTGGTTATGGTCCATGTCAGAATCACCACTAAGATCCAAACAGCACTAACTAGGAGCTAATTTAAAAACAGGATAAGCAGTTTAAATCTAATTGTTCCCCTTGCTGTGTGCAAACTGGCAGGGGGAATAAGCAGATCAGGGACAGAAGAATTGATTGGAAAAGCTGTTTCATGGGAAACTGGCACCAGAACATGATGTGAAAGATGTGTCCTGATGCAGGCTTTGCCTGAATCAGGCTGGGACTAGCACCCTAGCAGAAAGGATAAATGTGGCAAAGACTTTAAACTGTTCATTAGGGGAAATCAGGTGGATAAATGGTATTTGTTTTCAAACCACTAACTAGAGGGGCAAGTAGAGTGCAGCTAGTATTTGTGCTTTAAGCACTGCAGGAAGAAGAGAAACTAAATATGACATGAAGTAATTAAATCAGCAGTGTGCAAAAAAATTGGAAACAAGCAAAACACTAGAACAGAAGGATAAGTTAAACATTCTATATGCAAATGCACTGAGTTAAGAAACAATAAAGGTATAAGGTATAACATGAATATAGAAATTAGGAGAGGTAGGCAAATTCAACCTTGAGAGCCTGCTCTGCTATTTAATCGGATCAAGGCTGATCTCTCCTTGATCTCAAATCCATAAGAACATAAGAAATAGAAGTAGGCCAGCTAGTTGCTTGAGCCTGCCCCATCATTCAATAAGATTATGGCTGATCTAAAAGTGGTTCAGTTCCACTTACCCAACTGCTTCCCATCACCCTTAATTCCCTTATATTTACTACCCTCAGAGAGAAGTTCCTCCTCAACTCTGTTCTAAACTGACTCCCCCTTACTTTGAGGCTGTGTCCTCTAGTTCTTGTTTCCTTTCTAAGTGGAAAAAATCTCTCTGCCTCTGCCCTGTCTAGCCCCTTCATTATCTTATGTCTCTATAAGATCACCCCTCAGCCTTCTAAAATCCACCTCTCAGCCCGGTGCCCCATCCCCTTTTTTTTAAAATTAGAACATAAGAACTAGGAAATAGAGCAGGAGTAGGCCATCTAGCCCCTCAAGCCTGCCCCGCCATTCAATAAGATCATGCCTGATCTGAAGTGGATCAGTTCCACTTTCCTGTTTTCTCCTCATAACCCTTAATTCACTTGTCTATCAGAAATCTATCTACCCGTGACTTAAATATATTCAACGAGGTAGCCTCCACCACTTCAATGGGCAAAGAATTCCAGAGATTCACCACCCTTTGAGTGAAGAAGTTCCTCAACTCCATTCTAAACGGCACCCCCCTTGTTTTGAGACTGTGCCCTCTAGTTGTTTTCCTTTCCTAAGCGGAAAGAATCTCTCTACCTCTACCCTATCTAGCCCCTTCATTACCTTGCAAGTCTCTATAAGATCCCCCCATCAGTCTTCTAAACTCCAACGAGTACAGGCCCAGTCTATTCAATCTCTCCTTGTAAGCTAACCCCTTCATCTCCAGTATCAGCCTGGTGAAACTTCTCTGCAAGGCCAATATATCCTTACGCAAATGAGGGGACCAAAACTGCACACAGTACTCCAGTTGCAGCCTCACCAGTGCCCTGTACAGTTGCAGCAAGACCTCCCTGCTTTTATATTCTATCCCTCTCGTGATAAAGGCCAACATCCCATTCGCCTTCTTGATCACCTGCTGCACCTGCAGACTGAGTTTTTGCGATTTGTGCACAAGGACCCCCAGGTCCCTCTGCACAGTAGCATGCTGCAGCTTTTCACCCTTTAAATATTATTCCTTCCTACTACTATTTGTACCAAAGTGGATAACCTCACATTTGCTAATGTTATACTCCATCTGCCAGGTCCTTGCCCACTCACTCAGCCTATCCAGATCTCTCTGCAGTCTTTCTGCGTCCTCCACGCAATTCGCCTTTCCACTCATCTTCGTGTCATCAGCAAATTTTGTTACCCTACATTCAGCCCTCTCCTCCAGATCGTCTACGTATATGGTAAACAGTTGAAGCCCCAGCACCGATCCCTGTGGCACTCCACTAGTCACCAACTGCCAACCCAAAAAGCATCTGTTGATTCCAACTCTGCTTCCTGTTAGATAACCAATCCTCAATCCATGTTAACACTTTACCCTCAACTCCGTGTACCCTAACCTTCTGCAGCAACCTTTTGTGACACACCTTATTGAACACCTTCTGGAAATCTAAAAACACCACATCCACCAGCTTCCCTCTGTCTCACTAGTCACATCTTCATAGAAATCCAATAAATTTGTTAAACACGACTTCCCCTTCACGAATCCATGCTGCGTCTGTTTGATCAGATCGTTCTTTTCTAGGTGTCCTGGTATTTGTTCTTTGATGATGGATTCTAGCATTTTTCCAATTATGGACGTTAAGCTAACCGGTCTGTAGTTCCCTGCCTTTTGTCTGCTACCTTTTTTAAACAGCGGCGTAACATTAGCTATTTTCCAATCCACTGGCACGTCCCCAGAGTCCAGCGAATTTTAATAAATAATTACTAAGAAAACTGCTATTACTTCTGCCATTTCTTTCCGAACCCTGGGATGCATTCCATCCGGTCCTGGGGACTTGTCTACCTTCAGTCCCGTTAGTCTACCAAGCGCTACCTCTCTAGTAACAGTAATTGTATTAAGGGCCTCATCTCCTGCTAACCCCCTCTCTTTAATATTCGGTAAGCTACTTGTGTCCTCCTCCATGAAGGCAGACAAAAAAAAACTTAGTCTCAGCCATTTCCTCGTTACCCATCGTTAAATCCCCCCCTCGTCCTCCAAGGTCCAGTCTCCTCCTCTTTATATATTTGTAAAGACTTTTACTATCTTTTTTATATTTAGAGCTAGTTTAGCTTCATACTCTTTCCTTTCTTTATTGCTTTCTTAATCATTTTGTTTTTTAAAAATCTTTCCCAATCTAATTCCCCACTATTTTTAGCCACTCTGTATGCATTGGTTTTTAATTTAATACTCTCCTTTACTTCCTTCGATATCCACAGCTGGTTATCCCTTTTCTTAGGGTCCTTCTTTACCATCGGAATATATTTCTGCTGAGTACCGAAAAATATCTCCTTAAAAATCCTCCACTGTTCCTCAGCTGTCCTACCAACCAATCTGCGCCTCCAATCTACTTTAGCTAATTCCACCTTCATCTTATCATACTCCCCTCTGTTCAAGCAGAGGACACTGGTTTGGGACCCTACTTTCTCACCCTCAATCTGCATCAGAAATTCAACCATATTGTGATCACTCATCCCAAGAAGATTCCTCACAAGAAGATCCCTAATTCTACCTGCCTCGATACAGAGTACCAGATCTAAGATAGTTTCCTTGAACGTTATGTAACGGAACCTTTCCCCACAGCATTCCAAGAACTCTTCAAGCCCACTGCATGCGACTTGAGTCAATCAATATGCAGATTAAAATCTCCCATAATTATCGCCGTTCCGTTTTTGCATGCAATTATTGCTCGTTTATAGCTCACCCCACCTCAAAATTATTTGGGGACCTATAGACCACACCCACCAGTGACTATCTCCACCCACAACACTTCCATGTTTTGCTCTTTGGACCCTATATCTTCTCTTACTACTGCCCTGATATTATCCTTTATTAACAGTGCTACCCCACCTCCTTTTTCCTCCTGTCTATCCTTCCTAAATTTCTGATACCCCTGGATATTCAGTTCCCAGTCCCGGTCACCCTGCAACCACATTTCTGTAATGGCCACTAGATCATACCCATTTGTGCCATCAGCTCATTCACTTTGTTTCAAATGCTTTGTGAATTCAGGTAAAGTGTCTTTATGCCAGCCTTTATCTGGACTCTATTTGTAGAAATGCTACTAACCTCTCCTGTGCCCCTACTCCTTTAATTAGTGGAATGTCCTCAACATTAACTTGCACTCGTACCTTCTCCTTTACTTCAGGTTTTGTAATTCCCCCTACCCCTGCACCCTCCCCCCCACTAATTAGGTTAAAGCCCTATCTACTAATTAGTGCTTATTATTAGAAATATACTCAACATCTTGAAACCATTCAACGATTCAGGCTTTACTGCACTATGGTACAACAAAGTTCCACAAATTCACCACCCTCTGCAAAGTAGTAGTTCCCCCTTCAGTTTTAAATCTACTGCCTTGCAACCTATACCTGTGACCCATACCTGTGACCTTGTTCCAGCTTGCCCCATAAGAGGGCACTTTTGGTCTACATTTACTTTATCAATCCCTTTTAAATATATGGAATTTTAAGTCAGATCCCCTCATCGTTTGAAACTCAAGTATAAGCTCAAACTGTTTAATTTTTCCTCATGTGTCAATGCTTTCATCCCCAGAATCAATCTGGTAAACGTCCTCCAAACTGCCTCCAATGCCATCATATCCTTTGTCAAATAAGGAGACCAACTCCAGATATGGTCTCACCAACATCCTATAATTGCAACAACTCTTCACTTTTATACTCCAGTCCCTTTGCAATAACTGCCAACATCACATCCTGCACCTGCATACCAACTTTGATTCATGAACATAGCCACCCAGATGCTTTGAGACTGCTTTCCATTTACATAGGCCAATAATTTGCCTTTATTAAATACTAAAATGGACAACTTCATATCTACACTGGGCCAAAATCTGGCAAATGGCATTTATTCTCCTAGCCTACCTATATCCGTCAGTAAAATCTTTATATCCTCTTCACTGCCTGCATTCTCATCTATTTTATTTTGCTGCAGAATTTTTAATGAACATAGTTATAATGCTCTTTTGATGCATATTGCTGGCTGACATCTTGATTAGTGTGATGTTAGTATACCATTAAGAAAGGTTTCAAAAAAAAAATCATGATTTCTGCAGCTCTCAGCTTCAGCTGATGTCATTTGTTGTCAGCTTGACTGGAGATGTCCTTTTATTGCTGCTTGTTTTTACTTTTATGGCCCTGCATTGTTAGAAGGGCAGTCATGGGTCTTTGAACAGGTTTTTTGTCCTTTCCAGTGAGTTTAAGATTTCATTTTCTGTTTGGTTGCAGTTAGAGTTGTTTTAGAAGAGACAATCAGCTGAAAAGTGTTCCTCTATTACTGAAACATGGCTATAACTAAATATACCATGTTATAAAGTCTATAGGAAAGAAGGAAAAATAGAGGGGGTGTAGCTGCCTTTGTGATCAAGGATGAAATAATTTTCACCATAACATGATACAATGAGTGAAAGGGCTTATAATCACAAGTTTAAAAAAAAATCACAGACTGAGCAAAGGTCTTCTTATAAGAGCTTTCACTGCTAGACTAATGGCCTTGGTCTGTCTTAAGCATATAAAGCAGACATCTGTAACTGGAAAATGGGAGTGATACACAAGTACAGAAATGAGTTGTACTATGAAGTTCTTTCAGATTTACAATTAGCATAAACCATCGATTTTGAAAACTTTAATTGCCTTTGTATCTTGGAGTATGCCATTGTGGCTAGCTAGAGGGATATGAACCGTAGCTTCCCATGGTCCTCTCTGGAGGTTGTATTCAAACACCTATTTAAGGAAACTCATTTGTCTGGTTACTCAAAAGGGTAAAGTTGTGATTAATTAAAAAGGCTGACATTAAAGCCCACAATAATGAGGTATTAGCAGACAGTGGTGACTTTATGGGTAGAACTGAAGTAGAAAAATCATTTAAGACTGAGTTATATATAGGCTCCCTATGTATGGCTTGCATAAATGTTGAGATTGGACAAACATGCAGCAATAGCAGTATGCTTTTAATGGAGGATTTTAACTTCCATACAGATTGGGATAAGCAGACTACACACTAGATCTATGATTAATTTTAAAATTAACATTGATAGATCTGTATTACCCAAACTTATCAATGGATATTGGGCAAAAACAAGCATATGTAATAATGAACTTATAAACATTGGTTGACAGGCAACTTTACATCTACTTGTAAATGGAATGGATAGAATGACATCATGGGATTCATACTTGAAACACAATCAATTCTTTGCCTCTAATGCAGTTCTATTAATCTCACTTATATGCAATAGTGGTGTTTTAAAATGCTTGGCAACATAACCGAGATTTGCCACTCTGTAGTAGGAAAGTTCAGTTTATGAAAGCTAAACTTAATTTGCTGAGTTGGAGGTCAAGGACTTGATTCCTGATGAATCATGCACATGCCCCAGTCAAGAACTAGCTGCACTTGCAGTCTGGGATTTTAATGTCCCAGAAAGAAGTCTCACAACACCAGGTTAAAGTTGTGTGACTTCTTGCTGCGCTTACCGCAGTCCAATACTGACATCTCCACATCATATTTTATGTTCTGCAGTCGAGGATTAGCCCTCTGCGTGAGTGCAGAAAATGAGAACAGCGCAATAAAATTGTCAGATTACCTGATCAATCACATTTCAGATCAGGTTATGACCAAGGGAGCAGCGCTCTGCTTGGCATAACCTAAGTTTTGAAATTGTGTTTGCAGAAGATGCTCAAGGAACCTTGGGAATGAGAGATTGAAACCTTTCGTAGTGGGTTGTGTTTTGAAGCCATCTGAGTGGGAGTGACTTTGAGAAAACGCAAAGTGTGGAGATTAGAAATTCTCAAGATTAAGTTTCAGTGAGGTTGGTGACTCACTGAGACAAATGTCTTGGGGGTTGTTGAGAAACCCACAGAATTGAGTTTGAGGTCACATCTGCCATTTATTCTGCAACATGGTGTGGTCAACCACAAATTGCCTGTTAATTCATGGATAGCTCACACTTCAACATTCAGGGTAAGTGGTTTACTCTCTGAACTTGTAAACTTTATTTTCATTTGATCCAAATCTGTGGAACCTTGCAGCTTTAGTCACTTCGTTAGTGCCTTAAATATCAAAACTTGTCTACTTTAAACAAATTGTTATTGCTCCCAAACTGCATCTGCCAGTACAACCTGGTGTCTGACCAAAGATTGCAAGTTTAAAAGAATTTTGGTGCCATTGATTACTGTGATGAGGCCACATGAAATGCAATGCCAATTCAAATTTCAGAGATGGCATTAACTAGCAGTGTAAGAAGTCTCACAACACTGGGGTAAAGTTCAGTTTATTTGGTAGCACAAGCCACAAGCTTTCAGAGTGCTGCCCCTTCATCAGGTGAGTGGGAGTTCTGTTCACAAACAGGGCATATAAAGACAATTTACAAAATGGTTGGAGTGCAAATCTTTACAGGTAATCAAGTCTAAACAGTACAATGTGACTGGAGAGGGGGTTATGCACAGGTTGAAGGGACATGTATTGTCTCCAGCCAGAGACAGTTGAGAGAATTTGCAAGCCCAGGCAAATTGTGGGGGTTACAGATAGCATGTCATGAACCCAAGATCCTGGTTAAGGCCATCTGCATGTGAGAAACTTGGCTAACAGTTTCTGCTCAGCAATTCTGCATTGTCATGTGTTGTGAAGGCCACCTTGGAGAACGCTTACCCGAAGATCAGAGGCTGAATGCCTGCGACTGCTGAAATGTTCCCAGCAGGAAGGGAACACTCTTGCCTGGTGATTGTCAAGCAGCTTTCATTCATCCGTTGTTATAGTGTCTGCATGTTCTCCCCAACATACCATGCCTCAGGACATCCTTTCCTGCAGCGTATCCAGTCAACAAGGTTGGCCAAGTTGCAAGAGTATGTACGTGTCTTGCAGAGGTTGCTGTGGCAGGGTTGTGTGGTGTCATGGTCTCTGTTCTCCTGAAGGCTGGGTAGTTTGCTGCAGACAATGGTTTGAGGTTGTGTAATTGTTTGAAGGCAAGTCGTGGAGATGGCCATGGTTTGTCTTCATCGATGACATGTTGAAGGCTCCAGAGAAGATGTTGTAGCTTTTCTGCTCGAGTGCAGTACGTTCCCAAATTAACTTAGTTCTATAAGGCGACTTCACAACACGACGCAGGATTGCTGAGCAGAAACTGATAGGCAAGTTCCGCACACGAGGGCGGCTTCAACCCAGATCTTGGGTTCATGTCACACTATCTATAACCCCCACGACTTGCCTGGGCTTGCAAAATCTCACTAACTGTCTTGGCTAGAGACAATACACATCTCTCTAACCTATATTTAAGACTCTCTCCACTCACATTGCCTGTCTGTACCTTGATCACCTGTAAAGACTCGCATTCCAACCATTATTTTGTGAATTGTGTCTTTATATGCTTTGTTTGTGGACAGAACTCCCACTCACCTGAAGGAGCAGCACTCAAAGCTTGTGACTATCCTGGATCTTTCCAAATGGAAAGATCTATGGTAAGCAATGTTTCTGTTTTGGCAATTCACACAATTTCTCCTTATCTTGTTTCACTCAGTGCTACCAAATAAACCTGTTGGACTTTAACCTGGTGTTGAGACTTCTTGCTGTTCTTACCCCAGTCCAACACTGGCATCTCCACATCATTACAAGCAATGCCAGCATTTATTGCTCATCTCTAATTGACCTAGGGGTGGCAGTGGTGAGCCAGCTTCATGACTGCTGCAGGCTTAAATGCTAATGAAAGAGCTCCAGGATTTTCAGTGATAGTGAAGAAACTGATGTTATTCCAAGGCAGAATGGCATGTGACTTGGAGGGGAACACATACGTGGTGGTCCATGTCTCTGCTGTCCTTGTTCTGCTCAGTAGTATAGGCCGAGGATGTACAAGGAGCTAATGGAGGCCTGAGAGTTGCTGCAGTGCACCTTGCAATTAATGCAGTGCTGCCTGTTAGAAATTTGGGAAATTACGGTTAATAGGTGAACTTCCGATGAAAATGAAATAATAGGCAAGAAACAAGATAAGGAGAAATTGTGTGAATTGCCCAAACAGAAATATTGCTTACCATAGATCATTCTATTTGGAATGATCTGGGATAGTCAGCACGGTTTTGAGGGGGGTAGGTCCTGCCTCATGAATTTGATTGAATTCTTTGAGGTGGTAACTAAG
This sequence comes from Carcharhinus amblyrhynchos, assembly GCF_965287045.1. NCBI lineage: Eukaryota > Metazoa > Chordata > Chondrichthyes > Carcharhiniformes > Carcharhinidae > Carcharhinus > Carcharhinus amblyrhynchos. The sequence goes on along the minus strand of NC_137335.1, from coordinate 29,407,645 downwards.
TGTGTAGACAAAGGTAGAGCAATTGATGTCATATACATGATTTTAATAAGGCGTTTGGCAAGGTTCCCCCAGTAGGCTCACGAAGATAAGGTATGGGAAAGAAGGAAATTTGGCCAATTGGGTGAGTAACTGGCTGTCTCATAGAAGTCATGATGTGGGTATGTCGGCGTTGGACTGGCGTAAACACAGTAAAAAGTCTGACAACACCAGGTTTTAGTCCAACCTATTTATTTGATCAAATAAATAGGTTGGACTAAAACCTGGTGTTGTCAGACTTTTTACTGTGTCTCATAGAAGACAGAGGGTGGTGGTGGAAGGAAAAATTTTCAGACTGGAGGCCAGTCACCAGTGTACCACAGGGATCAGTGCTGGGTCCTCTGCTATTTGTGATTTTTATCAATGACTTGGAATAGGGGATTAATGGGTGGGTTAGTAAATTTGCTGATGACACCAAGATTGGTGGAGTAGTGGATGAGACAGAGGGCTCTCGCAGGCTGCAAAGAGACATTGATAGGATGCAGAGCTGGGCCGAAAAGTGGCAGATGGAGTTTAACCCTAATAAGTGAGAGGCGATTCATTTTGGTAGGACAAACTTGAATGCAGGTTACAGGGTCAATGGCAGGGTTAACATAGAACACTACAGCACAAACAGGCCCTTCGGCCCACAAGTTGCACTGATCACATCCATACCGACTAAACCATAGAACTATCTGTATCTCCCAATCCCATATACTCATCCAGAAGTCTTTTAAAAGACCCCAGTGAGTTTGCCTCTACCACCACTGACGGCAGCTGATTCGACTCACTCGCCACCCTGAGTGAAAAACTTACCCCTAACATCTCCTCTGTACTTGCTTCCCAGCACCTTAAACCTGTGTCCTGTGACCATTTCAGCCCTGGGAAATAGCCAAGAATCCACCCTATCTATTCCTCGCAACATTTTATAAAGCTCTATCAGGTCACCTCTCAACATTCATCTCTCCAGGGAGAAGAGACCTAGCTCCCCCAACCTAAGGCATGCCTCCCAATCCAGGCAACATCCTTGTAAATCTCCTCTGCACCCTCTCAATAACCTCCACATCCTTCCCTGTAGTGAGGCAACCAGAACTGCACACAGTACTCCAAGGGGGGTCTGACAAGGGTCTTATAAAAGTTGCAAAAGGGTTCTGAGGAATGTGAAGGAACAGAAATCTTGGGGTTCATATCCACAGTCCAATGATGTGGGGGTTAGGTTGATTGGCCATGCTAAAATTGCCCCTTAGTGTCCAGGGATGCGTAGGTTAGAGGGATTAGTGGGTAATAATATGTGGGGGTAGGGCCTGGGTGGGATTGTGGTCAGTGCAGACTTGATGGGCCAAGGGGCCTCCTTCTGCACTGTAGGGTTCTATGGTTCTATTCTATGGAAAAGAAATCCAAAATGTTTCAAAACTTTATTCATTTGCTAAAATTAATGCCTGCCTAACCAAAAAATGGCTGCTACAGGTTACTTGCTACAGGGTGGCACAGTGGTTAGTACTGCTGCCTCACAGTGCCAGGGACCCACGTTCAATTCTGACCTCGGGTCACTATATGCACATTATCCTTGTGTTTGCCTGGGTTTCCTCCGGATGCTCCAGTTTCCTCCCACAGTCCAAAGACGTATGGGTTCGGTTGATTGGCTATGCTAAATTGACCCTGGTGTCAATTTAAGGGGATTAGCAGGGTAAATGTGTGGGATTGCAGGAATAGGGCCTGGTGGGATTGTGGCCTGTCTAGACTCAATGGGCTGAATGGCCTCCTTCCATACTTTAGGGATTCTATGATACACAAGATTAACTGTTTGTTCTGGAGGGTTTCAATAGAGATTACAAGAACAAAAAGGATTTACAAGGATGTTGCCTGGATTGGGAGGCATGCCTTATGAAGATAGGTTGAGGGAGCTCGGTCTCTTCTCCCTGGAGAGACGAAGATTGAGAGGCGACCTGATAGAGGTTTATAAGATGTTGAGAGGCGTAGATAGGGTGGATTCTTGGGGGCTATTTCCCAGGGCTGAAATGGTCGCTAGGAGAGGGCACAGGTTTAAGGTGCTGGGGAGTAGGTACAGAGGAGATGTCAGGGGTAAGTTTTTCACTCAGAGGGTGGTGAGTGAATGGAATCGGCTGCCGTCGGTGGTGGTGGAGGCGAACTCGCTGGGGTCTTTTAAGAGACTTCTGGATGAGTACATGGGATTTAATGGGATTGAGAGTTATAGCTAGGCCTGGTAGGTAGGGATATGATCAGTGCAACTTGTGGGCCGAAGGGCCTGTTTGTGCTGTAGTGTTCTATGGGATTGTGGTCTGCCTAGACTCAATGAGCTGAATGGCCTTCTGTACTTTGGGGATTCTGTGGCCCACGGGATTGGCTGTTTGTTCTGGGGGGTTCCAGTGGAGATTGCAGGAACAGGGGAGGGATCCACCCCCATCCTTGCGGAATCTGATACCCCATTGTAAAACCACAATATCATCATAATACCAGAGAACTAACAATGAACTGACTCCCCCAGCCGGAATGGTAATGTGAAGCTTGTAATACCCTCTGAAGTATCAACAGCCACCATCCGCAGGGATGGGGGTGGATTTTTTTTTTGTTCTTGTGGTCTCTGTTGGGGCCTTCCAGAGCGGGCGGTCAGTCTTGTGGGTCGTGGAGTCCCTGGAGTGCAGAAGGCCATTCAGCCCATGTGTAGAGTATAGGGCTAACGGTAGGACTCTGAATAGTGTGGATGAACAGAGGGATCTAGGTGTATGTGTACATAGATCCCTGAAAATTGGGAATCAAGTAGATAGGGTTGTTAGGAAGGCATACGGTGTCTTGGCGTTTATTGGTAGGGGGATTGAATTTAGGAGCTGCAGCGTCATGTTGCAACTGTACAAAACTCTGGTGCGGCCGCACTTGGAGTATTGTGTGCAGTTCTGGTCCCCACATTATAGGAAGGATGTGGAGACTTTGGAGAGGGTGCAGGGGAGGTTTACCAGGATGTTGCCTGGTATGGAGGGGAGGTCCTATGAGGAGAGACTGAGGGATTTGGGGTTGTTTTTGCTAGAAAGAAGGCGGCTAAGAGGGGATCTTATTGAAACATACAAGATGATTAGAGGTTTAGATGGGGTGAACAGTGATAGCCTTTTTCCTCGGATGGAGAAAGCTAGCACGAGGGGGCATGGCTTTAAATTAAGGGGGGGTAGATATCGGACGGATGTCAGAGGTAGGTTCTTTACCCAGAGGGTGGTGAGGGATTGGAATGCCCTGCCTGCTGCAGTTGTGGATGCGCCTAGTTTGGGGGCGTTTAAGAGATCCGTGGATAGGTTTATGGATGGAAAGGGATTGGTTTAGGTTAGAGGGTCATTGCTTTTTAACTGGTCGGCGCAACATCATGGGCCAAAGGGCCTGTTCTGCGCTGTAATGTTCTATGTTCTATAGATCTCTGAAGGTTGCCACTCAAGTGAACAGAGCCATGAAGAAGGCTTAGAGTGTGTTAGTGTTTATTAACAGGGGGTTTGAGTTTAAGAGCTGTGGGGTTATGCTGCAACTATACTGGATGTTGGTGAGACCACATTTGGAATATTGTGTTCAGTTCTGGTCACCTCACTATAAAGGTGGATGTGGAAGCATTGGAGAGTGCACAGAGGAGATTTACCAGGATGCTGCCTGATTTGGAGGGTAGATCTTATGAGGAAAGGTTGAGGGAGCTGGGGCTTTTCTCTTTAAAGCAGAGGATGATGAGAGGCAACTTAGAGGTTTATAAGATGAGGTGGATAAATAGAGTCGACGTGCAGAGACTATTTCCCTCGGGTGGATGTAGCTGTTACTAGGGAACATAACTATAAAAGGTTCATGGTGGGAGATATAGGAGGGATGTCTGAGGTAGATTATTCGCTCAGTTGTTGGGGTGTGGAATGCACTGTCTGGTGTGATAGTGAAGTCGGACACTTCAGGAACTTTCAAACAGTTAATGTAGGAGGCACATGGAGCACAGAATTATAGGGAGTAGGATAGCTTCATCTTGGGTTTGGACATAGCTCAGCACAACATTAAAAGGGCCAATGGGCCAGTACTGTGCTGTACTGTTCTATGTTCTAGATTTGTAGGGCCATACAAATGATACTTAAGAGCAAGGAATCTGAGAGATGTAGACAGCCGAATCCACGGGGTGGAATATCAAACTGACTGAAACAGAATAACTGCTTGTACCCTCATTGGCATAGCAGGCAAGTTTTCCATCCAGACAAGCCACCTTCATCTAATCTTCAGTGGCCATTTCCAACTGTCCTTTAGAGCCACAGCAGATTGCAGATATTGTCCTCAAAATACAGTTTCATACCTTCACTGAACCAGAAAAATACATTTTCCAAGACTTAGTCATCTCAGCTGTAGTGTGTGCCAACTATTAGCTAGATTTGACTTAGATTTACTAAATTGGTTGTTTGGGAACATGGGTCACAGTTCAGGGAACATGGGTATATTTTGGAAACGAGGCAATTTCAGATAAAACAGTATGTTTAGTTCTTTAATAAGCACAATGACAAGTCTTTCATGTAATTTTTTTCTTTCAATAAATATTATTAATTGTTTGTACAACAATTGGACTGGTTCCACACAGGGTTGTATTCCAAACAAATATACATAAGAACCAATGTTTATAGTTATCCTTGAGGACAGCTGAGCGGGTATCAGTGGGGTTCATAACACCACGGTGGAAGGAGTGAATATCTAAGATTGTGGATGGGGTGCTAACCGACCTGGCTGCTTCAACTTGGATGGTGTAGAGTTTCTTCAGTGTTGCTGGAACGGCACTCACCCAGGCAAGTGCAGCGTATTCCAGTACACTCTAGATGAGTTACTCACCACACTCAGCCTCTGATTTATTCTTGTCGCCACCATATTTATATGGCTTATCCAGTTCAGTTTCTAGTCAATAGTTACCTTCAGGATGTTAATGGAGGGGGTTTCAGTGATAGTAATGCCATTGAATACAAAGGAGATCTGGTTCATTTTTCCCTTGCTGGGAATGGTCAATGCCTGGCACTTGTGTGGCATGGTGAAACTTAGCATTTATCAGTCCAAGTATGAATATTGCTCAGCTCTTTCTGCATGCAGGTACAGAATCTTTCAGTTTGAAAAGTTGCAAATGGAACACTGGAATCATTACCATAGTTCCTCACTTCTGACGGAAAGGAGGTCATTGATGAAGTAGCTGAAAATGATTATGGCTAGGACACTACATGGGGAACTCCCACAACAATGTCCAGGGCTAAAAACCATAACTATCATTGGAGGAATGCTTGCACAATGCTCGAGTTATTCATCGTTTTGCCAAATATGCAGTACGTTCATGCCAAAAATTATGCACAAGAATCTCTGCACTGGCATGTGTTCAAACACAACGTTACTATTTTTAAAGTTTTCCTTATTAAGTTGAAGGAACCAAGGTGGAGTTAAGAAACAGACCAGCCATCTGATTGGCAAAGGAGACTTGAGGGACTTGAGGGGATGAATAGGTTCTTATTTCTCTGTACGCTTGTACAGATTAATGTAGTCAAAAAGTAATATTTATCATTAACAGTAAAAATTAAGAAACCCTCATTAATATCTATTCTGATTTTATGACTAATCTGCTCTATTCTTCAACAATGCCAGATTTTCCATCCACAGAAGAATGGAAAATCTAAAAATGATCCTCCAGTTATATAAATTGCCTCAGTTTAAAATTCAAATTCAGAGTCACTGCAAGACAAAATGGAATCAAATTCCCAAATTATGTGGTTAAAAGCATCCACTTCAAAAATATGAAAAAAGCAATTACATTTACAGAGAGCAAATTCTGTTTAAAAAGAAAATGAATTCAACCGCATCACTAGGAGTGACTTAACTTGCTCATCCATTTGTGAGATACATACATCAAGAGTACATAAAGAGGGATCAAATTCTCAAATTTAAATTCTAATGTCTGTCTGGGAAGTGAATTTGAAAAAAGCACCTCTGATGCCAAATTTTTAGTATGTTTCCTGAAGGATCAGTTCCCTAATGCTTCCTGGTGTAAACAAAATTCTTTGGCACTCCAAAATCAGCCAAAAGGGGACCACATTTCAAGTGTTGTTTTGCTTATATTGAATCAAGATTTGTAGTCATCTTAATATTCTAGTGATTTACTGTAGTAAAAAGGAGAAAATTATAACCAACAGATCTAGGTAGGGGATAGCAAGACCAGAAGTTTTTAGAAATGCTGAATTATTTCTGCAACCACGTTCACATCACCTCTTTTTGACTGCTCCAACCTCAATCCCAACTAAAACAAATCAAAGTGCAAAATATTACTGTGCCTTGTCACAGTTTTCATACCCGGCAAATGTTACAGAAAAGCATAAAAAGAAAACATACTTGACAAAGTCATGCAATGTTGGTCTGAGGAATTGGATGATCTGCTTGGAGTCAGTAGACTGGTCAATATTTTAAAAACTCTGACCAGCCCGAGTACGCTACTACAGTAACTGACTTAATTAGTAAGAGTGTAGAAAACTGTCAAAAGAAGCAAATCCATGTATTTCCCAACCGGAAACCATGGACGAAAAAGGGGATATCCACTCTTGAAGTCTAGGTTTAAGGCATACAAGTGGCCCTGGCCTATTCAAGGAAGCCAGATATGATCCTGACCAAGCTAGAGTCCCAGACTAGCCACACTGACCCCCGCCGACTATGACGAGGTCTGCAAGACACAACAGGCTATAAGATGAAGACATGTAAAAACTGCTGGCTCCAATTCATCCATCCCCAATGAGCTCAATGCATTCTATGCCTGTTTTGAGCAAGGGGTCAAGTGAAAGCATGTTTCCCCCCCCCCCCCCCCCCCCCCCCCCGACTACCCAACAACCTTGGTTGAATCTGTATCTGAGGTCACCAGCGTAGATGTCAGAGCAACTTTCTTCAAGATAAATCCACAGAAAGCGACTGCCCAGATGGGGTACTCGGACAAACACTCAGATCCTGCATGGATCAGCTGGCAGGAGAATGTGCAGATATCTTCAACCTCTCTTTACAACAATCTGAGATCCCTAACTGCTTCAAGAAGATGATAAGCGTCTCAGTATTAAAGCAGCATGCCTTAATGACTGTCATCTGGTGGTTCATTATCAAGTGCTTTGAAAGGCTGATCATGACATTAATCAATTCTAGTCTCCTGGACTGCCTGGATCCCACTGCAGTTAGACTACTGCCTCAGCAGCAGGTCCACAGCTGATGCCATCTTCCTGGTCCTGCACTCAACCCTAGAACATCTAGAGAACAAAGACACCTATGTCAGATTCCTATATTGACTATAGCTCAGCCTTTAACACCATTATTCCTAAAAAAACTCATCTTCAAACTCCATGATTCTACAAAACAAAATCACAAACGTGAAGGGTCTGTAAAATGAAACCATTTGTTACCCAATCATCAGCTTGGAGCTGCAGAATTACTGTGTGCATTCCCTTTGTTGCACAAGTTTTTCATTTTGGAAGGGATGTGACATCACTGGCTTGGTCACATTGATCGCCCATTTTCAACTGCCCTTAAGGTGGCAAAGACCTGCCTTCTTGAACTACTGTAGACCTTCTGGTGTAGGTCTTAAACATACATACTCAAACAGAGCCTCCACAGTCCTCTGAAGTAGAAAATTCCAAAGTTTCATCACCCTGAAGAAATTCCTCAATGACCTCCCCCAGCTTGGGGAAAAAAATCCTCCCTGCATCAACCCTGGTGAGCCCTTTAAGGATTTTGCATGCTTCAATTAAATCACATATTACTCTTAAACGCTGGAGAATACAGATGCAGTTGCCTCAATCTTTCCTTCTAGGAGAAACCAGCAATCTCAGGAATCAATTTGGTGAACATTTGTTGCACACCCTATGTGGTAAGTATATCCTTTCTTAGGCAAAGAGACCAAAAAGCAGTACACAATACTCTACATGCAATCTCACTACTGTTCTGTACAACTGCAGCAATATATTCTTACTCGGGTATGCAAACCCTTTTGCATTAAAGGCCAACATACCATTTGCCCCTCATGCCCTCATGCATTTGAAATACCTAGAATGTGACGCTAACCAAAACCCTGTTCTATGAGACAAGCTCAATGCCTCAAGGCAAAACCCACTTTTAAAACATTGGCATTTGCTTGACCACATTACTGTTTCAGCAAAAGACTGCATTACCTGTGCCATGAAAGGCGCTGATGATTGCTGTACCAATCTTCAGTCAGCTTGCCCCCAAAACAATAAAGGCAAAAAAGCAGCAAGGCTGAGAAAAATCATCAAGCCCCCAAGATCCCAGCAAAGTAGCCGAGTTCAGACATGTTTTCACTGCCAATCTCTAGCCACCAGCTGCCACACTATGCCTATAGTTTCTGGTTGAACTCAAAGTCTGCCATAACAAGGACCTGCAAAGGGTCCTTCGTGTCTATCAGGAAGCATTATGACTTGTTCAACGAAACCAAGAGATACAGAACCTAATCAAGTGCAAACGTAAAGCTTTAATTGTCTGGAAACTTCATGGCTAAAAAAATGAAGCAAGCCAGCATAAAATCAGCAACATCAAAAAATAGTGGGTACAAAGAGCATTGGAAATCTAACATTATGTACAAGTTGTAACGAAGGTGATCTAGAGCTCAACAAAACCAAGTCCACCTCAGGGACTTAAACAAGGAGAGCACATTTGCAGTCAATGCTCAGTGGAGACAAATTTGAACAACTCTGGAACCAAAATGGTATTTGAATTCAACATCTACATTGTGTATGTCGACCCAAACCTGCTATTAGGCAGGGAGTAAGAGGATTTTGAGTCAAACAGCAAATGAATGGTGATGGGCTGCATTTGCTGCCAGCGCTATGCATGCACAGTTCTATTCCTCTGGTCAAACTCACCCGCTTCCATTTCAATCCCAGCCTCTATTCCATTCTGCAACTGGATCCTAGACTTCCTAACCTACAGACCACAAACAGTAAGGATAGGCAACAACACCACCTCCACAATCACCCTCAGTGTCAGTACTCCACAAGGCTATGTCCCCAGCCCCTTATTTTCATACATTTGACCGTATGGCCAAATTTCCCTCCAGTTCGATTCAAGTTTGCTAATGACATCACTGTAGGGGTTGGATCTCAAACAATTACAAGGCAGAGTACAGAAAAAAGATAGAGAATCTAGTGAATTGGTGCAACGACAATAACCTTTCCCTCAATGTCAACAAAGCGAAGCAGATAGTCATTGACTTCAGGAAGCGTAGTGGAGGACATGCCTGTCAACATCAATGGGGACAAAATAGAAATGGCCACAAGCTCCAGGTTTTTAGGTGTCCAGATCAACAATCCATCCTGATCCCTCCATACAGACAGTATAGTTAGTGGCCCACCAACACCTCTACTTTCTCAGGAAACAAAGGAAATGTGGTATGTCAGCTATGACTCCCACCAAATTTTACAGATGCACCATAAAAAGCATTTTTTCTGGATGTATCATGGCTTGGTATGGCTCCTGCTCTGTCCAAGACTGCAAGAAACTACAAAAGACATTGTGAATGTCGCCCAATCCATCACGCAAACCAGCCTCCCACCCACTGACACTGTCTGCACTTCCGACTGCCTCGGAAAAGCAGCCAGCATAATTAAGAATCCAATGCACCCCGGACATATATTGCCTTCTTCTGTTGGGGAAAAGATACAAATGAGGACAAGTGTCAACCAACTCGAACAGCTTTTCTCTGCTGTCAAGACTTTTGAATGGACTTACTTCGCATTAAGTTGATCTTTCTCTACACCCTAGCTATGATTATAATACTACATTCTGTACATGCTCCTTTCCTTCCTTACGTATGTATGCTTTGCCTGTATCGCATGCAAGAATACTTTTCACAGTATGCTAATACATGTGACAATAATTCAAAACCATTCCCATGCAACTCCCCTCCCAAACATATGAGAATTTTACCAACACTTCCTTCCAGCTAAAATGGCAAGCATAACACGTTACCCTGAATCTGTGAAAAAGTTAAACTTGACTGCACGGGGACCAACTTCCAGAGACACAGACAGATATACCTGTTCTATTGCAAATTGGGAGAGGGGTCATGGGTAGCACAGATAGTGGCGAATCAGGAATTATGGAGTTAGGGAAAGAACATCCCTATCTGAAATCTGCTCCCAGCGCCTGGACAGGTATCAATCACAAGACCAGTTCTTTTCTCAAAGACGTGGGTGGCTCTGAAAAGAGCCTTTGGGGTTATTCCACTTCTTTCCTTGCTCTGCTTTCTTAGCCTTTTTTGCTTTCACTTTGGGCTTGGCTTTCAATTTAATCCAATTTTTTTTTGACAAAACACCCACAGTATTTTGATAGGCTGGGTGCAGCAATGGGATAAATGCAAATTACCCTATAGTGTCACAGTTAAGATTGGAAAAACCCAACTGAAGAATATCCATTAGTTCTTTCCAAAATGCATCAACTTTCTCAGTAGTTCTGGACCATCCCAAAATCCTTTGAGGAGAGCACACCAGTGAGGGGGCACAAGATCAGCTTTCATAAGATATCTGCATATGCACAGACAGGTATTGCAACCATCTTGTGTTGGCAGGAAACAGTGATGCTATATAGTTCCAGGATGGTGTGCTGTATGGAGAACTTGCAGGTCATGGCATTCATAGGCATATGCTATCCTTGCTATTGAAAGTGGTTAGCAAGTCACTGCTATTGTCAATGTAGGTTGGGTAGATTTGCCATGCTAAGTGTGTAGGGTTACAAAGGCAGGCCTTGATAAGATGCTCTTTAGTGCAGACTCGATGGGCCAAATGGCCTCTGTCTGCATAGAAGCAAAAAGGCAGCAGTTATGGTCCAAAGCTGTTGAACTTCATGTTGAATCCAGAAAGCTGTAGAGTATTGAGTTGAAAGAGGTGTGGCTGTTGAGGCACACAAGATTGGATACAACCATTTTCTTTTTTGCCAGGGGTGCTCCAAACAGTGGAGTCTTCTGATTCCCTTTAATTTCAATTTGTTAGAGCTTCTGGGTGCCTGTCAAATGTCACCTTGACAGACATCCAAGGGTTGGGCATCTGAGAGCTGTAGCTTTCAAGCTTATGAGGCAATTGCTGTCACTGCAAAGTATCATGGAAGATGAGCGTTTCCTGGATCATACATTCTAGGAGGGAAGCACCCCAAATCAGGATAGAAGATGATGGCCATCTGTAAGAATAGGAAGAGACAGGAAGTATAGTAGTCTTCAGAATGTGTATGCTTTCAAATAGGTACCCTGAATTGGTGACTGCTCGAAGTGACAACACACTGAAGGAATGCAGACTGCCACTAATAGAATGAAGACTGCAGTATTTCTTAAGTATGGGGGAAATGTCGGAGGATTGCAGATTGGCAAATGAGACACTGTTTAAGGAGGGTGTAACTGCAGGCCAGTTACTCTATCAATGGTGGGCATGGTTTTAGAAATAATTGGTAGGAGGGTTTTGGGGGCGGGGGGGTGAAGGAGGAAAGAGGTGGAGAGAATGAAAAGGCAGAGGTGTTTTAAATTCATTAAGGATAGCCAGCACAGATTTGTAAAAAGATGGAATGTGCTCAGCTAAAGGGAATTTTTTTTATATAAAGTAACAGAAGGTTGATGACAGGAACATAATGTGTGCTGTCTGAATTTAAAAAAAAGTGTTCGACACAATTTCACACAAAAAGCTGGCTAATAAAATTGAGGCTCATGGAACAGAAGAGTCAGTGTGCAACACAATTGGCTTAAGGACAGTAAACAATGTTGTTTAAATAATTGCTGTTCAGACTGGATAATATAGTGGTGCTCCCCAAGTGTCAGTGATAGTACCACTACTTTTTGATGTCAGACTTATTAATACTGGAATTCAGTAAAATTTGTTGATACTAAGCCTGGGAGGTGCAACAAACAGTGAAGACATTAGAAATTAATTGCACTAGTATAGTCCGGCAAATGGCAGCTGGAATTTAATACAGAGGACAAAATGATACATTTTGGCAGAAGGTATAGGGAAAGGCAAATCTCAAATGACAGTTCTAAAGAACTACCAGGGCAGAAGGACCTCAGGTTGCACGTGCATACATCTTTCAAAAGTGGCAAGACTTGGAAGTTAGTAAAACGCATCATCATGGGGATGCGATGCCATAGTGGTCTTGCCACTGTATGAATAGTCCAGAAACCCAAGGTCAAATTCCACCATGGAAGATGGTGAAATCTGAAGTCAATTAAAATGTCTAACAACTAGTGTAATTCACTAATACCCTTGAAGAAAGAAAAGCTGCTATCCTTAGCAGGTGGTTGACCCATATGCCCTATGAAAGCTATTCAGTTCCAGGGCAATTAGGAATACGCAAATGAATGCTGGCCCAACTAGCAATGCCAGATCCAATGGTTGAAAGTTCTTGGCTTTATAAAGAGGCATTAAGTCTTATACTGAACCTTAAAAGTTCTCTGGTTTGGCCACAACTAGAATATTGCATCCAGTTCTGGTCACCTTACTTTAAGACAGGTCCTTGACAGGGCACATAGGAGACTTATCATAAAGCTTGCAGAAATGAGGGTGTAGCCAGGTATGGGTTCTAAATAGGATTTAGGTCATCCTATTTAACTTAACCATTTTTAAATGATTTTATAGCACATGTATTTCTGCAAAAGGCTAACAAGATAAAGCTGACATTTTGTAATAATACCTCATCTAAAGTCTGTGATTTGAAAACCCACTAACAATATTTTGTAACACTATGCATTCTTTTAAAAAAAATAACCTCAAATCAGCAACAGATGATTATTAGAAGTACCTCAATTAACTACCTAATTAAGTAGTAAACCTGGTGAATCTCTGTGGGAAGCAACTGTATTATTCCACCAAGGCCCCCATCAAAACACACTGTCCACTGCCAGTCCAGTAAAGTTTTTTTAATGAATAAGGAGTCTGTCTAGTTCAAGATAAAGACAATACCTTGAAATAATCCAATGTGCACAAATGGCCAGGTCCAATTAAACTTACCCATATAATAAGCTGAATAAACTAGGCTTGTACTCGTTAGAGTTTAGAAGAATGAGGGGAGATCTCATTGAGACATATAAGATGACGAATGGGATGGATAGGATAGAGGTGGAGACACTCTTCCTGCTCAGAAAGGACAGTAGGACTAGAGGGCACAGCCTCAAGATAAAGGGGGGACGGTTTAGAACGAAGTTGAGGAGGAACTTCTTCACTCAAAAGGGTGGTGAATCTCTGGAATTCTCTGCCCGTTGAGGTGGTGGAGGCTGCCTCGCTAAATATTTTTAAGACGCGGGTTGATGGGTTTTTGATAAGCAAGGGGATTAAGGGTTATGGGGAGAGGGCGGGAATGTGGAACTGAGTCACAACAGATCAGCCATGATCTTATTGAATGGCGGGGCAGGCTCGAAGGGCTAGATGGCCTACTCCTGCTCCTATTTCTTATGTTCTTATAATATTAGTGACCAACTGGCCATGAATAAAAACTTCAGATCAAATGCAGAGTGATATTAGCACGAGTAATAAAAGAGGATTTCAGGAACTATCATGTTGGTAATCATGGACTCTAATGTGAACTCTTGTAGGTAGAGGTAATATTCCTATCAATGCAAGAACAAGTAGTGTAGCATTGAATCCAAGTACAGAAATCAAATGCCCGTTGATATGGACAGTGATATGGATAGTGCAGTGCCCTTCCAAGACATGGACAGTATTCCTGTCATGAGATGATGATTTTCCACTTCTTCTGTATGGGGGTTCTGTTTGAAGTTGCAAACTTTGTAGTATTTAGTTGGGAAGCACATATTTTTGTTCTTTTGCTGTAGGCAATCGATAAATGCATACACTTTGGTATTACTTTCTAATTCAGTGTCTCAAGTCTTTGCCTGATGGTTACAGCTCTGTCAAATGAAAGCAGGTTAAAAGGGTTAATAAGAACCAGAAATTAGGTTGTGCACAGCTAAATTAAATCAAGATAAAAGTAAAAAACTGGATACTGGAATCAAACAAAATCAGAAAATGCTAGAAAATCTCAGCAGGTCTGACAACATCTAAGGGGAGAGATTACAGCCAATGGTAAGTCTAGGTTCTTTGTCAGAGCTGGGAGCAAAGAGAATCAGCAGAGATATATACCATGAGAATGGGTGAGGGGGGTTGCAATAAAGGGAATGTAAAATGAAGGTAGAGGGCTGAGAAGCTGCTTAAAAAAAGCATCCATTAAGTGATCAGAATGCATGAATGGCAGAACAGAAGTGCAGATTGTTTGTGAGAGGGACGGAGGGACAGCAAGGAGAGTGGAATTGAAAGTGAAAAAGTGGTAAGCCAGAAAGATGGATGATATAATGAATGACTAGGATGAAACAAAGTGACCTATCTCCATTTCTGGTGATAAACTGTCCATTACAAGCCCAGCAGCTCCCACCTTCCTCCCAACTACTTTGACTACGGTTGTTCACACATCCTGTAAGGATCCTGTCCCATTCTCTCAGTTCCTCTGCCTCAGCCACATTTATTCTGATGATGCCACTTTCCAAAACAGCGCTACTGATGCATCTTCCTTGATTATGGTTTTCCACCCACTGTGGTTGACAGGGCTCTCAACCAATCACCCCCTGGCCACTGCTCTCATCCCCTCCCAAAACCAGTCCTTACTTTTCACCACCAGTCCCCACATTTTAAAAACTTATCCTCTGCCATTTCAGCTATCTCGAGCATGACACCATGACTCAACGCATCTTCCCCTCATCCCTGTCAGCATTCCTCTGGGACTGTTCTCTCCAAAACACCCTGGTCCACTCCTCTATCATACCATCTGCCTCAGATTGACCTTCTATGATTGCACAGGAAGGTGCAGAGTCATAGGTGTGTACAGCATGGAAACCTCTGACTCTATGCAACACCTGCCCCTTTACCTCCTTCCTGCTTACCATCCCAGGTCCGAAACACCCCTATCAGGTGAAGCAGTGCTTCACACACACCTCCTTCATCCTGGTCTATTGCATTCACTGCTCCCAATGCAGGCTACTCTCCACCAGGGAGACCAAACCTAGACTGGGACTGCTTTGCAGAACACCTTTGGTCCATCTGCAACCAGAACCCTGCCCTTCCTGTCACTTACCACTTCAATTCACTCCCTGCTCTCCTGCCCACATGTTCGTCCTTGGCTTTTTGCAATGTTCTAAAGAACCCCAAAGTAAACTGAAGGAACAGCACCTCATCTTCCGATTGGGCACTTTTACAGCCTTCTGAACTGAACTTTGGAGGTCAATAACTTCAGAGCATGAACTTTCATCATAGAAACCCTACAGTGTGGAAAGAGGTCATTTGACCCATTAAGTCTGTACTGACCACAATCCCACCCACTGTCTCCATATCACTACATATTTACCTGCTAATCCCTCTAACCTATGCATCTCAGAACACTAAGGGGTAATTTTAGCATGGCCAATCAACCTAATTCGCACATCTTTGGACAAAGAGGAAATCGGAGCACCCAGAGGGAAGCCACACAGACACGAGGAGAATGTACAATGACCCAAGCCAGGAAACGAACTGAGGTCCCTGGGGCTGTGAAGCAGCAGTGCTAATCATTGTGCTACCGTGCCACCCACTGCTAACATTCCCCTCCTCCTTCATCCATTTCCATTTTACTTCATTTCATTCTATTCATCCATTTCATCATCCTTCTTTCTCACCTCCATTTTTTCCATTTCAGCTCTCCTCGCCCCTTCTGCACCCACCACCCCCACTTCTCCCATGTAGTCCCCTAACAAGCTGCACCTGTTCTGCTATTTATACATTTGGATTATTTAATAGCACCTTCTCAGTCCTCTGAATACTCATTTACATTCCCTTCGTACTCTTCCACACCCACCTCCCCACCAACCTTCAAATTATGAATCTCTGCTGATTCTCTTTGCTGTCAGCTCTGACAGGTCAAGTAAACTCAAGACATTGGCTCTATTTTCTCTCCACAAATGTTTTCAGACCTGTTGATTTTCTAGCATTTTCTGTAAATTAAATTGAGTCTAAATTTATCAAAATAGACCTTTTTAAACTTGCAAGGCATTTTAGCTACAAGGTTAAATTGGAGAAGCTGGGATTGGAGCAAGGAAATCAAGGGAAGATTTGGCAGAGACGTACAGAATTATGACCAGTTTAGATCAGGTGGGCAAGGAAAACTGTTCCCTCCCCTCCCCTCTAAGGCTTCAAAGTCCAAGGGACACAGATGGAGGGGAAAATGAGGTTTTTCTTAATTTAAGTGAGCACTTAGAACTTACTGCCAATGGTAGTGGAAACATAGAATCAGTGATTTCAAAAAGCAAACTGGATGGGCACTCAAGTAAAATCAACCTGCAAAGCTACAGGAAGAACATAGGGGAATGGGACCAACTGGTTTACTCTACAAAATCAGCATAGAGTTAGTCTAAATGGATCTCCTTCTGGCCCATGAATGACCAATTATGCCAGGGTTAATCACCTCACCTTTAATCTATGTTTGGACTATGGTTGCAATGGTGTCAGGAGCCAAATGCCCCAGGCAAAACTCAAACTGAG
Source organism: Carcharhinus amblyrhynchos (assembly GCF_965287045.1). Taxonomy (NCBI): domain Eukaryota; kingdom Metazoa; phylum Chordata; class Chondrichthyes; order Carcharhiniformes; family Carcharhinidae; genus Carcharhinus; species Carcharhinus amblyrhynchos. Next base: position 29,391,062 of record NC_137335.1, on the reverse strand, counting down.
CAGTGAATAACAGGTTGTAGCTGTTTAAGTGCCACTTCATGAACTGTTGATGACTCCTTCCACTTTGTTAATAAGATTAGAAGTCACATGACACCAGATTATAGTCCAACAGGTTTATTTGAAATCACAAGCTTTTGGGGGTGCTGCTCCTTCGTCAGGTGAAGTGGAACGAAGCACGCAGGCACAGAACATAAAGGCGGAGTAATGAAAGCCCGACACTAACAGGTAATCAAGAGTGTCGAAAGTATGGACAGTGTAGGCCAGTTGAATAACAAGTCTTTATAAGTAATCACAGGTGCTATTAGACAAATGCAAACAGTTAAGTATAATTCAGTGCGTGCAAAGTGTTGACAGGCTATATAACAAGTGAAGCAATGACCCAAGAACAGATAATTTAAGGCCGAGAGATAATTACAAAGAATGATAGTTTGCGTAGTGTCTAGCACCATATCAAAAAAATTCCCATATCTGTGGACAATTTAGATGACCAAATTGTTCAATACTGCTGTCTCCCAGATGAACACTGATCTGGGGAGAGCACGTGTTTAATGCCAAGTCAGATATTTGCTGCAGAGGAAGGACACTCACTTACAAGCAGCAGGAGCAATTCGGCTCATGGTATGACAGCTGAAAAAGCTTTCTAGATTAATTCCATTTTCAAACTCAAGCTCAGCTCTTGTAGGTTATGGCATGTCAAGTGCATATCCAAGTTTTTTTTAACGCAATGAGTGGATTTGGACTTCTATCACCTTTTAGGGCAGTAAGCATATGACACGAGTTTGCACATTCTCCCCATGTCTGCATGGGTTTCCTCTGGGTGTTCCTGTTTCCTCCAACAGTTTAAAAGATATGCAGGTTAGGTTGATTGGCTATGCTAAATTGCCACTTAATGTCAAGGAGCCTTGTACAGTAAATGTGCAGGGGTTATGGGGATAGGGGCTGCATGGGATTGTGATCAGTGCAGACCTCAGTGAGCCCAATGGCCTCCTTCTACACTGTAGGATTTCTACAATTCTATGACCCCATCACACACAAACATATCTCAGCTCCTCTGTAATCCTACTGAATTAATTACTTTCATTCTATGCCCTCTTACTGATCTCTCCAAGGGAAATGCTTGTAACCCACGTAAGCTGTGCAAGATATTTTCCATTCTGGAAGACTCACTACTTGGGTGCTTGATATTATTCAATATTATTTCATGCACAGCATGGTGGCACAGTGACTAACAGTGCCAGGTTGCTGATAAAATTGCCCTCGTCAGCAGGACTAGCTAGGGTAAATACATGGGGTTACGTGGACACGTCTGGCTGCGATTGTCGTTGGTGCAGACTCAATGGGCCAAATGGCCTCCTTCTGCACTGTATGACAATGACTTAGAATCCCTACAGTACAGAAAGAGGCCATTTAGCCCATCAAGTCTGCACTGACCACAATCCCACCCAGGCCCTACCCCCATTACCTGTCATATTTACCAACTAATCCCTCTAACCTATACATCTCAGGACACTAAGGGCAATTTTAGCATGGCCAATCAACCTAACCCACACATTTTTGGACTGTGGGAGGAAACCAGAGCACCCGGAGGAAATCCATGCAAACATGAGGAGAATGTGCAAACTCCACACAGACAGCGACCCAAGCCTGGAATCGAACCCAGGTCCCCAGAGCTGTGAAGCAGCAGTGCTAACCACTGTGCTGCTGTGCTGCCCTGGCATGATTCTAAGAATAATTGGATTCTATTTTATCCTGAGCAAAGTGGATGGTTTGATTTGTGACGTGCATTGGAGTACAATGAAAAGAATTGTTTCTTGTGCACAATACAAAGCATACCATTCATAGAAAAGGAAACAGTGCAGAATGTAGTGTTACAGTAACAGCTAGGCTGTTGGAGAAAGATCAACTTAATACAAGGTAGGTCCAAAGATCTGAAGGCAGCATGGAAGAAGCGGTTCTCGAGTTGGTTGGTATGTGACTTCAGGTATTTGTATCTTTTTCCCAAATGGAAGAATGTAGAAGAGAGAATGACTGAGGTGCATGGGTCCTTAATTACGCTGGCTGCTTTTCCAAGGCAGCAGTAAGTGTAGACAGAGTCAAAGGGTGTGAGGCAGGTTTGAGTGATGGACTGAGCTTCATTCATAACCCTTTATGCTTTCTTGCAGTCTTGGATAGAGCAAGAGCCACACCAAACTGTGATACAACCAAAAAGAGTGCTTCCTATGATGCATCTGTAAAAGCTGGAAAGGGTCAGAATGGGCATGTCAAATCTCCTGAGTCTTGAGAAAGTAGAGGCATTAATGGGCTTTCTTAACAATAGTGTCGGCATGAGGGGGACCAGGACGGGTTGTTGGAGAATTGGACACCTAAAAACTTTATGCTCTTGACATTTTGTATTTCGTCCCCATTGATGTAAACAGGGGCATGTCCTTCATGCTTCCTGAAGTCAACGACTATCTGCTTCGCTTTGTTGACATTGAGGGAGAAATTATTGGTGTTGCACCAGTTCACCAGATTCTCTTTCCGGTACTCCGACTCATCATTGTTTGAGATCTGACCCACTACAGTGGTGTCATCAGCAAACTTGAAAATCAAGTTTGGGGGGTGGGGGAACGAATTTGGCCACAGTTATAGGTCTATAAAAAGGAGTATAGTAAGGGGCTGAGGACAGAGCCTTGTGAGGCACCAATGCTGAGGATGATTGTGGAGATGTTGCCTATTCTTACTGAGGTTAGGAAGTCTGTAGTCTGTAGGTTAGGAAGTTCAGGATTCAATTGTAGAGGGAGGAGCTGAGCCCCAGGCAGGGAGTATAGAATATAGGGTTGCAGTTACTGAGAGGGTGAAAAGAAAGATTAGCTTAATATATGCGAGGACCATTCAAAAATTCAAAAGGATGATTGAACCAAACAAGCTTTCACTGTCAGTGAGAAGTGTCAAGAGTTCAATGCAACTTGGCCAAAACGATAAAGACTAAATGGTTCATAGTTGTACATGTTTTCTTGAGCAGCAAGTCTGAAGACTACTGATTATTGGTCTCACTACATCACGTTTTCAATTTCTACTGTACAACGCAACTTTATCTCGATATTACAGCAAAAAAAAAACTCAAGCACCAAGGTAGAATGGAATAATAGGCAAGAAAACAAAAAAGGACAGGATGAAGTTAGTGGAAGAGATGTAGAAATGTTAAAAAAAAAACAGGTTATTAATTCATTATTAGCCCCTTGCGTGCTTCTGTCCTGGTCAATTGCATCCACGAAGCTTCCTCAGCAAACTAGTGAAGAAATAATTTAGATAGAACATGTAGACATTAGTCAGCCAACCCAGGAGATAGAAAGGCACAATTTAGCAGTTAGGAACACAGTTGAACATACCCAACATAGGGACAAACAGCTCATTCTAAGGTTTAAATGAAATCATGTTTAACTTGTTTAGCATGTATTAAACATAGCTGACAATGTTAAAAACATCATTTAAAAGTATGAAACAATTTAAGAAATGTGTTATAACTCAAGGTCTACCTTTATCAGTGGCTTCAACAAATTACAAGACTCAGCAACATTGACAAAAAGGTGCAACTTGTATTGGAAATACAATAGATGCACACATTACTTCAGGATATATTTCAATTAAAAGGAACATTTTTTTGAAACATAATTAAACATACTGCAGCCAGGGAAGAGTGCCAGATGAAAAGGGTCCTTGCCTGACCCGAGACAGTCTTGACAAGCTAGGGAAATGCTGATTCAAACAAAGTTTTGCACTGCTTAGTGACCAGGAAGCCATTTTTGATAGGGATGAACTTCTGATAGTTAGAAATGAACAAATGACAAACCATTATTTAAGGTGTCAGGTCACAAATTTGATTTAGAATACTGTCATGATCAGATTGACATGCTGAAAAATAAAATCATAAGCAGCTAATTGCTGGGCTGTACTTTTGATATCAGAAGTATATAATTGTTTAGTGTTTTGGCACAGAAAGTGGGATCTACGGAGATAGCTTTGTGGTACCGTTGTGCCATTAGACTCCTGGATCACCCTGAGGCTGAAGAATTTGTACGTCTAACTGTATTGTTAGATTCATTTTCGCGAGACTGTTCCGTCCTTGCTACAAAGGCAAACACCAACCGCTGTCCGATTCAAAAAGTTCTTATTCCTACATATGCAAGCTGGCAAATTTTTGCTACATAGCTTCTACTCAGTGCTGGGAGTCAGGTAGCAAAGGCGCGCCAAACAACAGGATAGTCCCCCTTTATGTAGCTTTTACAATGCTTATGATCACATGCAGTCTGATACAATACAGCTAATCACAAGGCCCCTTTGTTCTCGTCAGGTTAACCATATCTAAGGTTGTAATACGGTTATGTTGAAAGAATGAGAACTGTTAGAGTAAGTTCATCAATCACAGATGTCTTAAGCTTGTCATTTCAAAAATCTACTCAGTGGCATGCGATATTTAACCTCATCTCAGCATGTTATGTTTGAATTTTCTATGTTTTAATAAACTAGTTTTTCAAAATAAATTCATTACGCTTAATATAACTGAATCATTTACCTTGGTGAAAGTTTACATAAAGCTGCTTTTGAGTTTTTCTAAAGTAATCAGGCCACCGAAATAGAATTCCCCACTACAACTTCCATTTGCAAAAATAAACTCCAGTCATTTCTTCACCCTGTTTGCAAAATAATTATAGGTGACAAAGCCCAGCTCATCTTATACAAACATATGCATAAGGAGCCATTTGATAACATTGAGTTGTAATCATTGGTATAATGTAGGCAAAAAAATACTAATTAGCTGTAAAATGTTTTGGGACATTGAAGAGCTGGTTTTGTCTCTCCTTCATTTCACCTGCATGCAGTCAGTAGAATGACTGCAGCAAAGATGGCTCCATGTGATTCTCCAAGGATAATCAGTACAAACAATTGGTATTGTGAAATTGACTAAAGAAATCGCTACATTTGCGAATCAATTCAATGGCTAATTCAACATCAGTATTCTTATTTTTCTGTCACTAACTCAATGTACTATAAGTGACATTTTTCTCTTACGCTAAAGACATTAGCCCTGGATTTGTAAGGCAACAGCAGCAGTTTGAGAAAAATATAGATTGAATTATTCAGAATTTTTCAGAGATGAATGAAGCCTGGTACATAAATTTTGCATCATCTTATGGCTCCTTATGCATATGCATCATCTCGAGAGCTGATTGTTCCCCTTCCCCTATAAACTGTTGTACAAATCCTATTACATTTAGGACGGAGTAGAGATTTGAATTTCCAGTGACAAATGGACATTTAATTCTAGATTTGACAAGAGTTACAACACAGTTTAAAAAAAAAATCAACATTTTGCATTATTTCCGAGTTTTATTTTCTCAACTAGGCCCACGATTTGTAAGTCTCTGGTACGTGAGCATAGCTTGTTATCAGAATTTTATCTACTTTAGGGCAATGAAAGTTTAGACTGCTACTTGTATGCAGTTTTATACTCGAGAATTTTGAAAAGCGTACAGTATGTAAATTGAGGTACAAAACCTAAAGTGACGCTTGCAGTCATGACCCCCCCCAAACCAACACAATGTCACTCACCCAAAATGGCACAGCAATCACGTACAGGCCAGGTTCAGCCCACAGAAGCTATTTATGTATAAGATGAATTTTATCAACAGTCTGGGACTTTCATATTGGTGTTATTGCTGGTGCAGATAACAGATTTTAAAGAGAGCTTCCTTTGTGTAGTATATAAATTGCAGAATTCACTGATTTCGTAACTTGCCATGGTGCAACTTAAGCTCATGACATTCAGGCTGCTCATCAGTACAATAGCAAATAGTTTAAAATCACACTGACCATTACTTGGTTAACATACAGATGGTTTCTTATATCCTGTTCAGTAATGAGCACCTTGGATTTTAAGAGCTTTAAGAATTGCTTAGAAGAGAAGCAATACCTAATGCTGGCAATTTAGTGCCTTCTGGACTCAGTTCACAAACCTAGATCATATCCCCTCACTACTTTGGTTTTTGTTGTTTCCTTCTTAATCCCTTTACATTGGGCAGCTGCTCCAATCTAGCCAAACGCATTCACACATCATCTGGACACATCTTTTGTTTCTTTATCCATTACCATTTCCAATTATCATGGGAAATTTTAATCTGCATATTGTGCAGACAAATCAAACCAGCAAGGGTTGTACAGAAAGAGAATTTGTGGAGTGCATCAGGGATTGCTTTTTAGAGCACTGTGTTGTGGAACCTACTTGGGAACAAGCAATTTTAGATTTGGTTTTCTGTAATAAAAAAATTAACAAGGGATCTTGCGGTCAAGGATCCCCTAGGGGGTAGTGACCACAATGACAGAATTCAGGGTACAGTGTGAGGGTGAATGCCATAGATCCATAACCAGTGTCTTCAACATCAATAAGGGCAATTACAATGTTGTAATGCTGGGATGAGGGGGTTGTCCTATCAAGGCAGGTTAAAAATAGTCTGGGTCTGTATTCCTTGAGAGTTTAGGAAGATCTTCTTCAAACATATAAGAGCCTGATGGGGCTTGACAGGGTAGATTGAGAGATGTTTTCATTAGTGGAAGAGTTTTGAACAAGAGGACACAGCTACAAGATAAAGGGGCGGTCATTTAAAACGTAGTTGCATTGACGGTGAATCTCTAACTTGCTGCCCCAAAAAGGTGTGGAAGCTGGATCATTAGAAGTATTCAAAGCAGAGATGGATAAGTATTTGATAGATAAAGGAAGAGAGTGATGGGGGAAATGGCACCAAAAAGGAGTTGGTGCTGGCACAGATCAGGTGTGATTGTACGGAATAGTGCAATGGGCTAGAAGGACCTGGTGACCTAATTCTGCTTCTATTTCTTGTGCACTTGGGCTTTTGAGCCACAAAACTTTGTCATTCAAGTTCTGCTGCCTCCACCTTTCAGATTTTCCCCCATTTTCTTCTCCCCCTCTCCTTTTCCATATCAAAAAGTCCATTTCTAAATTTTCCTTATTTGATGAAAAAGATCAGAGCTGAAAAATTAACTTTTTTCTCCTCTTCACTGACTGGAGCATGCCAGTATTTTGTTACATAAAAATACGAAGAGTAGACCACTCGTCTTGCTCCACCACTTGATAGATCAGCTTTGATCCTTGTAACTTCAAACCCACATTCCTGCCTACCTATAACCTTTCACCACTTTGCTAATCAAGAATCTATCTACTTTTGCCTTAATCAAAGACTTTGCTTCCACTCCCTTTTGAGGAACAGTGTGCCAGAGACTAATGACCCTCAGAATTTCTCCTCACGTGTCTTAAATGAGTGACCACTTATTTTTAAACAGTGGCCCCAAATTCTAACAAGAGGAAATATCCTCTCCATCTTGAAGATAATACTAGACAGAAATCTTAAGGTTTCGATCAAGTCCCTTACTCTTCTAAACTCTAGTGTATGTTATCAAAACATGCTCCACAAACTTCAGTTTAAGCAACAACGGACTTCAAACACTGCTCCACCTTAGATCCACATTCAATTGGTTACTTGAACAAAAATTTGTTTGCATGGGCAGGATTTAGGACATCTTGCATCTCTACTAAAACAGACAGAAGTAAAACACTTACTTTTAATCTGAAATAAAAACAAGAAATGCTGGAAAATGTCAGGTCTGACAGCATCTGTGTCGAGAGAATAAAGCCAACGTTGAGTCTAGGTGGCCCTTTGTCAGAGCCTTTTGCTCCACGTGAAGGTGACAGAGGGGTGGAAATTGGAAGCAAAATTGACATGGGCCTACTGGGGCAGTCTGGTTGTGGATTTTGGGAAGGAGGTAGAAACAGGCTATCCAGGGTTTGGAGATTGAGGTTGGAGGCTACAAAGGGAAGGTCTCAGATGAGATCATGCTGTCCTGGAAACAGCGGTTTGATATTCAGCAGTCAGGTCGTGGTCTAGGGGGAGGTAGAAGGAAGCATCCGAGAGTTGGCACTCAGCATCTACGAGGTAGCAGTCCATTCGCCAGATAGCAACAGCACCACCCTCGTCAGCAAGTTTGATGCAAGGTCAGGGTTGGACCCAAGAGAGCGAAGTGCAGCAAGTTTGGAAGGAGACAAGTTGAGACACTCTGATGAAGGGTCATCTAGACTCGAAACATTGGTTCCATTCTCTCCCCACAGATGCTGGCAGTCTTGCTGAGATTTTCTAGCATTTTTTGTTTTTGCAGTAAAATAACTGCTTGACTTGTTAAGAAACCTTGCTCTCAAAATACTAATTCACTGCTACATGCTAGGTTTTCATTTTCCATTACTTTATTCATATTTACATGCCAATCTTATTAATGATGCATTAATAGTCTTATTGCTTGACTTAACTAGGCTCATATTCTAATTGAAATTGAGACAGTGACGAGAGATTGCAGGCGAGCTCTGGTAGTATTATGCATGTGCAAACATTGTATATGCAGTTATACTTATGGAATTTTAAAAAATATTAGCAATAGTGAAAATGTCCTACAAAATAGCCCAGTTTGATATTTTTCCAATGATCATTTATGAACTCAAATATGCATTGAATTTATGACTTGCCAATGAGCTGGACTATCACTACCAGTCTGATAAAATAGGGCATTAGTAAATTCTATCAGACAAATTTTGTTCCCATTCACAAGATAGCAGAAACTCTCAATACTCAAACTAATAATCAAGTAATTGCCTCAATTACAAGCAGGTTACACAAGAACAATTAATGGAAAAGATGAAAATATTTTCTTTTACATGTTTATTCAAAATATAAAACGAGAAACACCATTTGTCTACCCGCGCTCATCTATGTAGGAAAATGCTACTGTCCACTCAGTAGGTTCAAATTCCAGGTTTGTGTTTCCACCATTGTGCCAGAAGCCCAGTACACAATTATATTGTTCTTTAATATGTTTTACAGTCTTAGACAAATACACTTATCAAGTCCCCTCTCAGCCAACTCTTTCAAAACCTCTGAGTTCGAGTCTTATGACTCCCTACATGCTTAGAGTGAAGTTGCACAAGCCTTTTCGTTAGGTGTTATGCACAAATAATTTAGTGGAATTACAATCAGTTTTCTTAACTATTTATTGCAAGCCCTAAACTTTATAACTACAAAAATAACCCATTTTGACATTTAAAAAATCCTGAAGGGATTTTAGAACCCCTTATGCTGTGGTCAAATTAAACAAAATGCACTGTGACTAGTGAGTACACATCAATGGGCTTCAAGAATAATGAAGGGTTCAAGTGCTTCAGTAACTCTGTGAACAGGCTAATTAGATATTCAGAAATGATTTGCTGAGCGCTAAGCTTAATTGGACAACAACAATTAAGGTACAGCATACAAACAAAGGCAAAACATAAAAGAAATGTTTCTACCATGTAGATAACTGAAGTATAGCATGTGGCAGGAATGTAATTTTGGTTTAGTCGTAACTCTACACTAGATTTCAGACAATTAGCAGCAATATTGTCTCCTGCACATGCCCTTTGATACAAACTCCTTCTCCTTCAAAACCATGCACTGGCAACCATGGACTCCCATACGAGTGGCGAAGTATTGCAGTGGTTTACAGCTGCTTTCTGCAGTGTGGCTGACCAAAAAACATTCTTGCTTTTAACACCTTCCATCAGACTGGAAGGATTTACAGGCTGACAATAAATCTGTTTTGGCCTCTTAATGAACCTATCTTCAGTGTCCATCTAGTACTGAATTCAGACTTGCACTCAGAGCTTCTGGAGTAGAGTTAGGAACCCTACCTATTCCGTCACAGACCCCTTGTTAATGCAGACTACCCAGAGTAAATACTTTTATCACATGGATGGATATGAGTATTATCCAATAAACCAGTTATGTTTCAACACATTTTAGTTTTATTTTCCCAAATATTTTTGGGATATGAAAGACACTGGCATGGCACACACACACACATTACTTTTGATCAACCCCCACTGTTACCTCAAAGAATTCAGTCAAGTTAGTCAGACATAGTCCATCTTGTCATGCTGGCCCTCCTTGCTTAACCCATGTCTTTGCAGCTGAAAGCATATTCTTGTTTCTGATAACCTTCTTAAAACTTCCCCATAACCAAAGTTAGGCTGAATAGCCTCTGGTTTCCAGGTTTCTCTTTCCATGTCATCAATAAACACCCAGCTCTCTTGAACCAGCTGTGCATCCAATGATGATTGTGATTAATGCTTCCAATATTTTTAACTTGCTTCCTTCAGCAACCCTAGAATGCATTCCATCTAGACCACATAAAAGCCGTTTTTAATAATACTAACGAGATTAGCACATTTTCTTCATTACCTTCATATCATCCAATTCCATTATGAGGACAAAGTTCTTATTTAATACTTTTAATTTCTGCTGCCGAGATTTCTCCGCATCCTGAATGGGTTTAACTTTTTCTCTCAAAAGACATTTACATTGATTATTAAATTGAACCCTAAAGGATTTTATCTCATCCACTAATCTTTCCTTGTAACTTCTTCATCTCTTGCATCAACTTTTTAATTTCCCTTTGTACTTTTCATAATCTTCCTTATTAATTGTCTCTTCCTCCAACATGTTATTTTGCCTTATGGGGTCTTGGACTTGAGACATTGAACACAAAAACAGTCTGAACTTTTCCAAAGCTCTAAACTCCAAAACTAAGTAGTATTGCTTCTTAGAAGAATGGATGAAGATAGGGTAGTAGATGTTGTCTATAAGGCCTTTAGCAAGGCCTCAAGTGGCAGCTAGTCAGGAAGGTTTGGTTACATAGCATCCAGGGAAAGCTAGCTAATTGGATTCAAAATTAGCTCAAATAGTAGGAAGCAGAGGGTGATGGTCGATGGTTGCTTCTCGGATTGGAGGCCTGTGATGCATGGTGTGCCTCAGGGAATCGGTGTTGGGACCCTTATATATAATAAAATGTATTTATTATACAAATGATTTGTATGTGAAAGTACAAGGCATGGTTAGTAAGTTTGCGAATTATGCTAAATTAAGAGGTATCATTGATGCAAAGGTCATCAAAAATTACAGGAGGATCTTGATCAGTTAGGGAAATTAGCTGAGGATTGGTAAATGGATTTCAATACAGACGAGTGTGAGGTGGTGCATTTTGGAAAGTCAAACCAGGGTAAGACTCAGTGAATGGTTAAGGCCCTGGGGAATGTTGAGGAACAGAGGGGCCCAGGAGTACAAATACATAGTTCGTAGAAAGCAGTGTCACAGGTAGGCAGGGTGTTAAAGCGATTAGCACAATGGCCTTCAGTCAGGGCATTGAGTTTAGGAGTTGAGACATTATGTTAGATATGTTAGACATTATGTTATTTAGATGGTCAGTGAGGCTGCACTTCAGTATTGTGTACAGTTTTGGTCAGGCCAGGACTAGTGGGCCTGAGTTATAGAGGTTGGCCAAGCTGTTTCAGAGGGGGAGCATTTTGGGCTTAGCGACCATAATTCCACAAAATTTCAGGTAGTCATTAATAAGGACAAGAGTGGTCCTCAGATGAGAGTGATTAATTGGGCAAGGGCCAGTTACATCCAAATTAGGCAGGAATTGGGAGTGGCCATTTGAGGGCAAATCCACACCTGGCACGTGGGAGGCTTTTAAAGGCCAGTTAATTGAACTGCAGTATAGGATGTCCCGCAAAAAAGGATAGAAGTGGCAGGAGTCAGAAACCATGGATGACAAGGAAAATTGCAAGCACATCAAAGAGGTCTATGGCATATGATACGTCTAGGTATCTAAAAACTGAAAGCTGTGAGGACTACAGTGAAAGTAGGAAATAACTTCAATGTGGAATTAGTAGGGCTAAAAAGGGGCCATGAAATGTCTTTAGCAAACAGGGTCAAGAAGAATCAAGGCTTTTTATGCATATAGTAGGGGCAAGACTAACAGCGGGCACACGAATGGAGGGAAGTTATGCCATGGTAAGTGGGTCAAATCCTTAATGAGTTCTTTGTATCAGCATTCAACAAGGAGAAGGACACAGTGAATACTGAAGTCGGGTTAGGTGTGTGACGCTCTACAGAATATCAATATAATTGAAGGAGGAACTGTTAGTATCCTAAATTGCATTAAGATAGACAAGCTCATGTGGCTGGATGGAACCAATCCAAAGGTTACTGCGGGAGACAAGGGAAGAAACAGTGGGGGAAGAAGCAGATACTTCAACATCCTCTGACCACAGGTGAGGCTCCAGAGGACTGGAGAATATTCAAAGTTGTTCCCTAATTTAAGAAAACAAGTAGGGATAATCCAGGAAATTATAGGTCAGTGAGCCTGATGTCAATGGTGGAGAATCTTTTGGAGAAGACACTGAGGGACAGGATATGTGCACATTTGGAGGAAAAGGGACTAGTTAGTGACAAGCAGCATGGTTTTGTACAGGGAAGGTCATTTCCCACCAACAAGATTAAGTTTTTTTGAAGAGGTGACAAACATTATTGATGAGGATGCAGTTTACATGGACTTTATTGAGGCATTTGACAAGGTGCCTCATGGCAGACTGGTACAAAAACTAAAATCACAGGATTTGGGGTGGGCTGGCTAGATGGATACACTACTGGCTTCGTTATAGTAGACAGTAGCAGTGGAAGGGTGTTTTGCAGAATGGAGATCTGTAGCTGGTGGTGTTCCACAGGGCTCAGTGCTGGGACTTCTACTACAAACAGTATGTATAAATAATTTGGAGTGAAATGTGTGTTTTTGGCAGGGGTGGGCTGATTATGAAGTTTGCAGATGACACGAAAATTGATGGAGTTGCTGGTCGTGCTAGGGATTGTCAGAGGATACAAAAGGATATAGATAGATTGGAGACTTGGGCACAGATGGAGTTTAATCTGGATAAATATAAGCTAATGCATAATTGGAGTATGAGATTTAGGTATGAATTATATTGTAAATGATAGAACCCTTAGAAAAATTAACAGAAGGTGCTGAGTGTGCAGGTCCACAAAGTTCCTTAAAAGTGGCATCACAGGTGGCCAAGGTGATTAAGCATATGTCATGCTTGCCTTCATCAGCTACTGCATTGAGTACAGGAGTTGAAAAATCATGTTGCAAATGCATCAAACCCTGGCTAGGCCGCATTTGGAGTTCTGGTCACCATACTATCAGGAGGACGTGGAAACTTGAGAGTTCAAATATGGTTCACCAGGATGTTGCCTGCTCAAGAGTGTTGGCTAGGAGGGTGTTGAATAAACTAGGATTGTTTTCACTGCAAAGATGGAGGCTCAGAGCAGACCTTGGTTAGGCCACATTTGCAGTATTGCATGCAGAAAGTGGTGGGTGCCTGGAAAGTGCTACCAGAGGTGGTGGTGGAAGCAGGCACATCATACAAGAGGCATCTGAGTGGGTACATGAATAGGGAGGGAGTGGAGGAATATGAACCCAGTAAGGATAATTTTAAGTTTAGTTAGGGCATCATGATCAGCACAGGCCTGGAGGACCAAAAAGCCCATTCCTGTGCTGTGCTGTACTTGTTCTTGGCTAGGACTTTATTCCTTGGAATATAGAATGAGGGGTGAACTTATTGAAGTGTACAGACATGGAGCCAGGCCCTTCAGCTCAAAGTATTCCATGCCAACCAAAATGCCCATCTAAGCTAACTCCATTTGCCTGCATTTGGCCCATATTGCTCTAAACCATCCCTATCCACGTATCTGTCCAAACATCTTTTGAAATGCTGTCAATGTCCCTGCCTCAGCTCATTCCACACACACACCAGCCTACTTAAAAAAGTTGCTCCTCAGGTTCCCATTAATTTCTCCTTTTAACTTAAACCTGTGCCCTCGAGTACCTCGATTCCCAACTCTAGGAAAAAGACTGAGTGCATTGACCCTATCAATGCCTCTCATCTTATACACCTCCAAAAGATCACCCCACAAGAGTCCAAACTGTCCAATCTCCCTTCATAACTCAGTCCCTTGTAACTTGGCAACATCCTTGTAAATTTTTCTGTGTTCTCCAGTTTAGCATCTTTCCTATAGCAAGGTGACCGAAACCGAAAACAAGATAGGATGAACAGTCTGTTGGGCGGCATGATGGCAAACACTGCTGCCTCAGCGTCAGGAACTTGGGTTTGATTCCCAGCTGGGGTCATCATCTGTGTGGAGTTTGCACATTCTCCCAATATCTGCATGGGTTTCCTCCGCGTCCTCCCAGTCCAAAGATGTGCAGGCTAGGTATATTGACTATGCTAAATTGTTCCTTAGTGTTCCAGGATGTTTAGGTTAGAAGGATTAGCAGGGTAAATATCTGGGGTTACAGGGATAGGGCCTAGGGTCTAGGGCGGGATTGTTGTTGGTGCAGACTTGATGGGCCAAGTGGCCACTTTTTGATTGTAGGGTTTCTATGATTTTTCCTAGGGAAAAAAGGAATTGAAAACTTAAAAAAAAAGGGAAAAATTCTTTTAAGTTATTCAGGCAGAAGGTAGTGCATATTATGGAATAAGCTGCCAGAGAAAGTTGTTTTGATTGTCACATGTATTAGTGAAAAGTATTATTTCTTGTGCACTGTACATTAGAAGGAAGGAGAGAGTGCAGAATCTAGTTTTACAGTCACAGCTAGGATGCAGAGAAAGAACATAATGCAAGGTATGTCTATTCAAAGGTCTGACAGCAGCAGGGAAGAAGCTGTTCTTGGAGTTGGTTTGAACATGACCTCAGACTTCTGTATCTTTTTTGAGAAGATGGTGGAAGAGAGAAAGCCCAGGGTGCAGGTGTCCTTAATTATGCTGGCTGTTTTTTTTCCAAGGCAGTGGGAAATGTAGATGTCAGTGGGTGGGAGACTGATGAGTGATATCCGAGCTGTAATAAAAGAAATAATATTTTCTATGGTGCATCTGTAAAAGTCAGACTCAGTGGACATGCCAAATTTCTTCAGTCTTCTGAGAAAGTAGAGGCATTAATGAGCTTAACAATAAGTCAATGACCATCTGCTTCACTTTGTTGACATTGAGGGAGAGATTATTGTTGCCGCACCAGTTCACCAGATTCTCTCATTCCTGTATCTCCATCTCATCACTGTTTGGAGATCTGGCCCACTATGGTGATGTCATCAGCAAACTTGAAAATCGAGTTGGAGGGGAATTTGACTACACAGTCACACATGCAAGCAGTATAGTAAAGGGGCTAAGGACACAGCCTTGTGGGCACCAGTGCTGTTGCACATTGAATTGTGAACTGTGGGTTAGGAAGTTCAGGATCCCGTCTCAAAGGAAGGAATCTAGCTGAACCCCAGGCCATGGAGTTTGGGGATGGGTTTCATTGGAATAATGGTGTTGAAGGCTGAGCTGTAGTCAATAAATAGGAGTCTGGCATGGGTGTCACTGTTATCTAGGTGTTCCAGGGTTGTGGCAGTAGGCAAACTTCAGTGGATCCAGACAACCTGGGAGGCTGGAATTGATTCATGCCAGGACTAACCTTTCGAAGCACTTCATAACGATGGATATCAGAGCCACTGGGTGATAATCATTAAGGCACATTGCCTGGCTTTTTTTTGATACTGGGATGATGTCTTCTTGATGCAGATAGGGACCTCAGATTGGTTTAGAGGGGCTAAGGATGTCTATAAATACCCCACCTGCTGGTCCAAGCAGGATTTGAGTGCTTGTTTGTGTACCCTATCTGAACCAGTCGCTTTCCACAAGTTGACCTTCGAAGGTTGCTTGGATATTTGCAACGGTGACCTCAGATACAGGTTCATGAGTGGCTTCCAGGATGCAGAGCCTGCTCTTAGAAATACAGAAACACTACAGCACAAACAAGCCCTTCGGCCCACAAGTTGCGTCAAACATGTCCCTACCTACTAGGCTTACCTATAACCCTCTAAGTTCCATGTACTTATCCAAAAGTCTCTTAAAACACCTTATCAACTCTGCTTCCACCACCACTGCCAGCAGCCGATTCCACTCACCCACCAGCCTCTGAGTGAAAAACATACCTGACATCTCCTCTGTACCACTCCCTAACACCCTAAACTTGTGTCCCCTTGTTGCAATCATTTCAGCCCTGGGAAAAAGCCTCTGAGAATCCACTCGATCAATACCTCTCAACATCTTATACGCCTCTACCAGGTCATCCCTCATCCTTCGTCTCTCCAAGGAGGAAAGACCAAGCTCTCTCAACCTATCCTCATAAGACATGCTATCTAATCTAGGCAACATCCTTGTAAATCTCCTCTGCACCCTTTCTGCATCATTAGCTAAAGGTTTTCCTACCGTAACACTTCATTTGCCCATTTCATTTCCAGGCAGGGATTCAAAGCTGCTACCCCCCTTGATGGGTTGGGGATGCACTGATGGGAGAAAGTGCTCCTTGTTCAAATATTCTTCTCTTCCCTACCATCAGCACCTTGCTTTATTCTCCAGCATAAATCAAGGCACTTAATCTTGATATTACAACATTTTTGTTACATCTTTGATATTTATTCATTTGTCTCACTGTTCAGACTTAAAAAATTGTCAGCAATCTGTAGCTTCCCTTTTTCTTTTCTCCAACTGAAACCAGGTTTCTTTATGATTTAGAATTGTAATGTTTAAATCAATACTGTTATTTCCCCTTTTATCTTCTCTCTCATTCCTGAATAGATGATAACTTGTCATGGTCTTTCTTGAATCAAGTCAGTCAGTTAATCATGATCCCATGCTGCAATTTTTGCCTGTAGCTCACCAACTTCAGTTACATCACAGACTGTAAATGCAATTTGATATTTCATCATTTTTGCTATCTTAATCTGATCCTTGCAACTTTAGGACATTTTGAATTACACTGCTGTTCACATCTCCCTATTCTCTGGTTTCATTTCTACTATTTTCTGGTTCCCTTCTCCCAACTAAATTAGTTTCACCTCACCCAATCATACTCATTAACCTCCTAACAAAGTGCCAGGTAGTGCTCTAACAAGAGAATCTACCCACATGCCCTGGACACGACCGCATTATCACCTAATCCCTATCAAAAGTGCTACCACTAACCAGAAACTTAACTACACTCGCCTTATAGACACTGGCTACAAGTTCAAAGCCTAGACATTCTGCAGTAACTCACCTTCCGACTCCGCAAAGTCCAATAACTATCTACAAGGCTCAAGTGAGGACCGTGATAGAATAATAAAACTAAATATTACAGATCCAGGGACATTGCGAGCCTTGGGACATGACATTGAGTTTGGCAGCTTTAGACTGTGACCTTTCTCTTCCATCTTCGACCCCTTTTTAAAGTACCCAAACTCCCATTCCCCTCCCACATCAAGCCATCTATCATTTGTTCTAAAATTGCCACATTTTGTTGCAATTTCTCATTTTAATATTTAACACATTTGCCCTCCTTTAGTTCAAGGACTGTTAACTCTGCTTGTTAACTTGCATTCTAATCAGTATTTTGTAAACCGTGAGAGACTTTATATGCCCTTCTCTGATCAGAACCTTCCACGCACCTGATGAAGGGACACCGTTTCTGAAAGCTTGTGGGATTACTATCAAATAGACTGGTTGGACTTAAACCTGGTGTTGAGAGACTTCTTACTCTCTCTTTCGTTACAGATACTGCCAGGTCTGAGAGTTTTTCCCAACATCCTGTTCTCTTCTGATGGAATACTCTCCACTACCCTGAATAAGGACAAAACACTCTGCTTGATTGGCCTTTCCTTCACCACAAAGCAGTGTAGATCATCTACATGATGCACTGTAGCAAGGTTTATTCGACAGCAACTTCTAAACCTGTGATCTCCAATATCCAGAAGGACAAGGGTAGGCATCACACAGGAACACCACCCCTTGCAACATCACAAAGTTACATACCATTCCTTCACAAATACTGGAATGCCTTAACAGCACCATGGATATATCCATAACCACAAAAACCACCTGGCAGTGACATCACAATGCATCACATGTTTTTTGTATATATAAGAGAACCAGCTTTGATCAGATGCAACCTGCCCATTTTGTACAGAGAGTCCTTTTCTGCCTAAGAACTTAACTCAAGCACCACTTCTGTAGCCTCATTCACCTGCACTATATTTCTGCACCTATGCCCACTAGCACATGGTACTGGTAGTAAAGAAGAGAATAAATTGAGGTCCTTGTTTCTTAAAATTTCCATCCCTAACTCCAAAACTTTGCTTCACAGACCTCAACATTTTCTCCCTCATCATCGGTTCCAATCTGGACCATAAACACTGGCTGATCTTTTCCTCACAGAATAGCCTGCAACCACTCAGTGATTTTCAATTACTCAAGCAAGGAGGCACCATATCTTTCTGAAATCAGTTCATGCCTTGAACAAACAAATCCCTAGAACTACTGCAATTCTACTCTTCCCTCTTTCCTTTCCTGCGCCCTCTCCACCCACCGCCTGCCCTTGGAGATTCTGAAATACCAACGATAAAACATACATATACCTTTATATAGAAGGGAAGTTTGAATAACGACTGCAAGCACACAGGCTTCAATTATATTTCACACAACATTCATTACATCATTCAGTGTTCATAATAAGCAGCAATATTTAAAGTGGAATCCAAGAAAATACCACAAAGTAAAATTCACAACTCTCTGCATCACTTTCCATCTTCCTCTTCCATGCTGCAGCAAACAGGTTAATTTATTCAGAAGACCTACTCTCAATTTGTACTTTTTTAACAACAGGTGAAATAAGACACTTGTGCAATAACTGCTAGTTATTGAATAGGGTACTTGAATAGGAATTTAGATTGAGAGCAAAACTTTTCAAATGCATTTTTGAAATAAAGTTCCAAATGACTGGACAGAATTAACAAACCTGCTTCAGTTCATGGAAACTGCTAAAGGCTCTAGCATGAAAATCTAAAATATCATAATTACATTTTCACCGCATCAAACAGAACCAGCTCCATATATCAGCAGTCAAATAGAATTTCAACTGCACTATGAAAACGAGGATGTTTATCAAAGAATCATAAATCAAAGTGGCTATGACACAGAGGGCAGCCTTTCATAAAACAATAACCAGAGGCAGCACGGTGGCAGTGGTTAGCACTGCTGACCCACAGCACCAGGGACCTGGGGTCAGTCACTGTCTGTGTGGAGTTTGCACATTCTCCGTGTCTGCGGGGGTTTCCTCCTACACTCAAAATATACAGGTTAGGTTGATTGGCCATGCTAAATTGTCCGAGTGTCAGGAGACTAGCTAGGGTAAACATATGGGGATAGGGCCTGTGGTCAGTGCAGAATTGATGGGCTGAACGACTTTCTTCTGCACTGTAGGGTTCTATGATTCATAAGAGATGGGAACAGAATTAGTTCATTTAGCCCATCAAGTCTGCTCTGCCATTCAATCATGGTTGATGAGATTTTCATCCCCTTGCCTTCATCCCCTTATTGATCAAGAATCTGTCTTAAAAACACTCTGGTCACCACAGATTCACCACCCTCCAGCTGAAATTCCTCCTCATCTCAGTTTTAATGGAGTGTCCCTTTACTCTGAAGTTCTGCTCACAAGTTCTAGTCCCTCGCACTGTTGGAAACATCCTCTCCACATCCACTCTATTTAAACCTAAGTATTCTAAGTTTCATTTAGATCCGCCCCCCCGATCCTTCTAAACTCCGAGTTTCCAGAGTCACCAACCCCTTGTTATATGATAAGCCCTTCATTCCAGGGATCATTCTTGTGAACCTCCTCTGGACCCCCTAAGGTATGGGGCCCAAAGCTGCTCACAATATTCCAAATGGGGTCTGACCAGAGTACAGCCTCAGCAGTGCATCACTGCTCTTGTATTCTAGCCCTCTAGAAATGAATGCTAACATTGAATTTGCCTTCCTAACTGCCAACTGAACCTGCATGTTAAAGGTCAACAGTCCTGAACCAGGGCTTCCCTGTCTCTTTGGGCCTCAGATTTCTGAAGCCTCTCCCCACTTAGAAAATAGTCTACAGCTCTATTCTTCCTAGAAAAGTGCATAATCTCACACTTGCCAATATTGTATTCCATCTGCCACTTCTTTGCCCACTCTCCTAGCCCCTCCAAGTCATTCTACAGACTTCCCTCTTTCTCAACACTACCTGTCCTTCTACATATTTTTGTATTGTCTGCAAATTTAGCAGCCATGCCCTCAGTTCCATCTTCCAGATCATTAAATGTGTATAGTGAAAAGTTGTGGTCCTAACATTGACCCCCGGGGAACACCTAACCACGGCTGCCATCCTGAAAAGGACCCTCTTATCCCCACTCTCTGCCTTCTGTCAGCCAAACTTCTATCTATGCCAGTACCTTGCCTCTAATAACATTGGCTCTTAGCTTATTTAGCAGCATCCTATAAAGGGACCTTGTCAAAGGCTTTCTGGAAATCCAAATAAATCACATCCATTGTTTCTTCTTTGTCTAATTTCATTATCCCCTCAAAGAATTCTAACAGATTTGTCAGACATGACCCTCCCTTTGATAAAGGCATGCTGACTCAGCCCTATTTTACCATGCACTTTCAAATGCTCCGCAACTTCATCCTTAATAATTGACTCCAAGATCCTAGACAGAAGGCTAACTAGCTTATCATTTCCCATCTTGACTAGCCTTTTTCCAGTCCTCTGGGACCTTCCCTGACTCGGGATTCCTGAAAGATCACCAATACCTCCCCAATTTCCTCAGCTATCTCCTTCAGAATCCTGGGGTGTAGTCTTTCTGGTCCAGGTGATTCATCCATCTTCAGATCTTTCAGCTTCCCTAAGCACCTTTTCATTGATGATAGTCACTACATTTATCTCTGCCCCCGACTCTCGAAGTTCTGACATGTTACTAGCGTCGTCCATTGTGAAGATGCTACAAAGTACCCATTCAGTTCCTCTGCCATTTCTTTGTCCCCCATTACTAGTTCTCCTGCCTCATTTTCCAGCCGTCCAATGTCCACTCTTGCCCTTCATATATCTTTAAAAAAAAAACTCTAGCAATCTTCTATTAGCTAGCTTACCCTCATATTTCATCTTTTCCACCCTTATTGTTTTCAGTTGTCTTCTGCTTGCTTTTAAAATCTTCCCACTATTCCTCACCTCTCAAAATGTTCTTTCATTTGCTTTTGCGCTATTCCTGACTTGCCTCATCCTCCCCCTAAATTCATTCCAAGGAAGAGGAAGCACGTTATGTTGTGCCTTCTGAATTATCCCCAAGAACTCCTGCTACTGTTGCTCCACAGCGTTTCCTGCTAGGCTCCCTTTCCAAACAAATCTGACCAGCAACTCCCTCATGGCCATGTAGTTTTCTTAACTCAATTGTAGCACCGTTATATCCAATTCCAATGCCCCCTTCTCAAACTGCAAGGTAAATTCTATCATATTGTGGTCACTGCCCTCTAGGCAGTGTGTGTATCAGCTCTCTGCAACAGCAATGCACTTTGTGCCACTGCTCTGCCTTTGACTTGTAGCCCCACAATCTTTTCAGATAACAATCCAAATTTTTTTTTAGAAGCCATGATTGTGTCTGCATCCTCGACATTCTAAAGATAATACATTCCAGATCCTAATGGCTTACTGGTTAAAAGGTTTTCCTCATGTCACTATTACTTCTTTTGCCAATACCTCATTTTTAGTCCTCGATCTTTCCACCAGTGGGAACAGTTGGACCCCATTAACTCTGCTCATAACCCTAATGATTTTGAATACCTCAGCCTTCTCTTTTCCAAGGAGCATAGCCCCAGTTTCTCCAATCTATTTGGGTAACTGAGGTTCCTCATTCTTGCGGATCTTTTTTGCAGCCTCTCTGATGACTGCACGTCCTGCCTAAAATCCCAGAACTAGAGGTAATATTCCAGCTGAAAACAGTATTCTATACAGGTTTATCATTTTCTGCTATTTGTACTCTAGGCTTCCAATTATAAAGTCTGAGGACCAGTATGAATGAACCACACGCTCAATCTGTCCTGCATCCCTTTTAAAAATATATAATTTCTCTATGCTTTCAAGCAAAATAATTTCTCGGCATTAAATATCTGCCACTTGTCTGTCCATTACACCAATCTATTTCCTTTTGAAATTTAACACTATCTAATTCAGTTCACAATTCTCCCAAATTAGATGCAATTTACAAATTTTGAATTGTACACGTTAGCAACAGCAGGGTCCCAACACTGAACCTTGGGGAACTCCAGCATTAACCTTCACCCAGTCCGATCATGTACCATTATTCTCTTTCCTGTCATTTAGCCAATCTCATTCATGTTGCTATTGCCCCTTTTATTCCGTAAGCTCTAGTTTTGGTCAAGTCTGTTTTGCAGTGCTGTATCAAATTCTTTAGGAAGTCCATATATGCCACATTACCTTCAAGTATCTTCTTACCTCCTCAAAACTCAAGCAGGTTAAATACAACTGGTCTTTAACAAAATATGCTGTCTTTCCTTACTTAACCTGCATTTGCCCAAGTGACTTGTATTTTCTCCTGAATTACCATTTCTAGAGAACTCCCCAAAGTTAAACTGATGGGCCTGCAGTTGCTGGTATTATCTTTACACAATTTTGAGCAAGAGTCTCCAGCATTGCTTGTAGGAATAATGGCATCAAATTTTATATTGAAATCCATTCAACATAGGACTGGTATATGCACCAGTTTATGATATCTTTCACACCAAGTCAACAGAAACAGAACAAGTAGCTCTCTTACCAATGGATCAATTAAACAATCGGCCAACCTTGCAACTGTAGAGAAATATACACACTAGCACTGAAAAATTGTTGCACTGCATTCATGCTTAAAAACAAAGGTCAGACTACGATGGCCAACATGACAGCACAGTGGTTAGCTGTCCCAGTGCCAGGGACCAGGGTTCAGTTCTGACCTCAGGTAACTGCCTGCGAGTTTGCACATTCTCCCATGTCTGCATTGGGTTTCCTCCAACAGTCCAAAGATGAGAGTTAGGTGGATTCACCATGGTCAATTATCCCTTAGTGTCAGGGGGATCAACAGGGTAAATACTTGGGGTTATGGTGATAGTACCTATTGGGATTGTCGACGGTGCAGCATAGACGGACCAAATGGCTTCTTTTTGCACCATAGGGATTCTATGAAATTCCAGTAACAATCATAAAATTAGGATGAAGTTTGGTGATTTTGCCATCTCAAGATCAAGATGATCTCAGCTTCAAAATATGACCTGTTAACAAATTGGATGTTCAGTCATCCTATCCAAGTGGATTATTTTTGAATAGGCAAACAATGAAATCTACTGTAGAATAATTTCAAATATTTTATTGAAATAATGAGATCAATTGTTATGCTCCTATCCCAGTATGACAAAAGCAAGGAAACAAACTATAATTGGCTTGAAATCACACTGAGCAAGCAACCCAAATGATTTCCACCGAGCTAAAATTTGCTCTTTTTTGGAATGCAATCCTGCAGAATGCCATACAATTAGGAACTATCCTGAAGTCATTTGTTTTGCAATTTTTATAATGAGTTGACAGTGATGAAAAATACCTGTGGGCATTTCCTTAAATGGAACTTGCTCAAAGAGATAGATTTTGAGGGCAGGAAACAGACGCAAATGCGTCTTGGGAGGGAACTCAGCTCAGGCAGGTGAAAATTAGGTTGTTAAGAAGGCGTACGATGTGTTAGCTTTTATTGGTAGAGGGATTGAATTTTGGAGCTGTGAGGTCATGTTACAACTGTACAAAACTCTAGTGCAGCCGCACTTGGAGTATTGCGTGCAGTTCTGGTCGCCGCATTATAAGAAAGATATGGGGGCATTGGAAAAGGTGCAGAGGAGGTTGACCAGGATGTTGCCTGGTATGGTGGGAAGGTCTTATGAGGAAAGGCTGAGGGACTTGAGGTTATTTTCATTGGAGAGAAGAAGGTTACGAGGTGACCTGATTGAGGCATACAAGATGATCAAAGGATTGGATAGGGTGGACAGTGAGAGCCTTTTACCGCGGATAGTGATGACTAACACAAGGGGACATAGCCTTAAATTAAGGGGTGGAATTATAGGACAGGTTTCAGAGGTAGGTTCTTTACTCAGAGGGTAGTAAGGTCGTGGAATGCCCTGCCTGCAGCAGTTGTGGACTCGCCAACTTTAAGGGCGTTCAAATGGTCAGTGGATAGGCATATGAATAACATTGGAATAGTTTAGGTTAGAGGGTCATTAGATTGTTGCGCCGACCAGTGGAACCATCGAGGGCCGAAGGGCCTGTACTGCGCTGTAATGTTCTATGTTCTAAAATGCATCTGGGGTATTGGGAATCAGGGATGCACAACAAGAGGATGCAGAGATTTCAAAGGATTGTAGAGCTGGAGGTTACAGAAAGGCGGGGGGGGGGTGCACACGGCGGTGACTGTCAAGTCAAACAGCAATTTGAACACAAGAATGAAGTTTTCAAATCTGAGGTATTGCCAGACTGCAAATGAACATCAGTCAAATGGACTATGGTAGTAACCTTGAGGTGATGGCCACATGATATTGTGCTTTTCTCATGGAAGGAAAACCACTGGAATTACTAAATGCTATTTCACTGAAATTATTGAACACTGCAGTTTCCCACACTAGTAGCCATCTACTAAAAAAAAAGACATTTAGCATTTTTCCATTCAAAGTATGTCATAGGTCTGCTGAAAATGGATGTTAGATTATACTGGAGTATGCTTTTACTTAAGCAGGTACTTAAGTGAAGCAGTGTCCTTTTTCAAAATCAGGGTTGTAGCCTAAAAGACCCGGGACACTTACTTTGCAAATCTTTAATTTCTGATTCTTGAGCTTTTAAGAGTTGACCTCATCTGGTCTATGAGGCTGTGCATAATTTACTAAGCCAACGGATTGGTGTGTGGATCAGTGGTATCATTAAATAAATAGATTACCCCAGTCCATTAACTGTATTAAAAAGATATCCAGTCCTGAAAGGATTAACTAATAAAGAAAACTAAATTAATTGGGTAATTCTTTGCATATAGGTAAGGATGGAGGGACCTGCATCGGTGAATGACTACTTGCATGCCCTTGACTGATTTCAGTCTAAGGGGGAAGATGACATGGACTGAGTATTCAAATAAAGGAATATCTATTAAACCATTCAGCATATATGTTTTAATGGTATCCTAAACCATAAAATGAATGCTTAGAAAAAATAAAGTTCTCTCTTTAATAAAGTATCTTGGAATTGTTAACCTTATACTGATGAACAAAAATAATGTATCATACAATAAATGGTTGACAAATACACACGATTCTGGGCAACATCAGATTTTCGGCACAGCTGCATATCTGACATTCAAATTCCACTTTCATTTCTTGCAATAAATTGCTTTCCAATATATATGGTGCAGTGCTTCTTTCAGTATTAAAGCTACTTCAGTCGTTAGGGAACAAGCGCTTGATATCAGAATAATAGCTGCAAGTTGCGCTGGGAAGGTATAGACCTCAAGGTCACTCTTAAGACTGAATATAGAAATATTATTGCACAGAATTCCAGCTTTAATGTTTTGGGGAGTGAATTCCACAATTCCATCCATTTTAAAGTAGACTTCTGTTTATAGTGGCCAAAGAAGTCAAATTTGATTTTATCACATGGATATTTTCTGCCATTTGAGGACCGTATCCTGCAATTGCTACAAAAACAGCAAGTATCTTGGCTATTTTACAACTGATACAAAGCAGAGACAAAATATGGATGATACTATAAAGGGAGAATGTAATGCAGTTTTCCCCAACATGAAACCTCACGAAACTTCCTACACCTGCACTTAAAATACAGATGTCAAATATTTTATCACGTTAAATGTGAACATATAAATTGGCAGGCCATTTGGCCTCAACCCGCTCCGCCACTGAATTAGATCATGGCTGATATGACTGCAGCCTCAGTTCCATATTCCACCAAATCCTGACACACTCATTAGTCAATAATCTACCTTTGCCACAGCTCCCCCCCTTCCATTCATTCATTACCCAAGAGAAAAACATTCACATCTCTATCTTAAATGGGAGACACTTTTTTTAAAAAAAACTGTGCTCCCCAGTTCTAGTTTCTGCTACAAGGCTAAACATCCTTTCAGCATCTGTCCTGTCAAATTCCCTCAGGATTTAGTATGCTTTGATAAGATCACTTACTGTTCTAAACTGATTTCCTTATTTCTCATTCAATGCTGTCTTCATGCCCTCAATTGCCCTTAGTCAAGTTTAAAATACTCATTCCCTCAAAATGAAGCAGGATACAATCATTCTATGATCATTGCTCCATGTTCACTGAGGTCATTCATTAACCCTGTCTCATTGCATATTACCAGCTCTAATATAGCTTGCTCTCTGGCTGGTGCTAAAATGTTCTGTTCTAAAACAACTCAAAATTCCAACAAGCATGAATGCTTTAAACAAAAGAAAATACTGGACCAAGACTGAGTCCCAGGCTAGCCACACAGGCCTCCACCAACAATGGCAAGGTCTGCAAGACATGACAAGCTACAAGGTGAAGGCACAAAATTGTCAGCTCCCATACATCCTTTCCTGATGAGCTCAATGCATTCTATGCCCATTTTGAGAAAGAGGATGCCCTCCATCCTGGAAACCTTGGATGAATCTGTATCTGAGGTCAGAGCAGCTTTCTAAGATCAACCCAAGAAAGCAACTAGAACGGATGGGGTACCCAGACAAGCACTCAGATTCCACATGGATCAGCTGGCAGGGTTATTCACAAACATTTTCAACCTCTCTTTACAACAATCTGAGGTCCCTAACTACTTCAAGACGATGACCATCATCCTAGTACCAAAGAAAAGCCAAGCAGAGTGCCTTAATGACTACCCTCCAGTGGTTCTGACATCCATCATTTAGTAGTGCTTCGAAAGGCTAGCCAAGGCATGAATCAATTCCAGCCTCCCAGACTGACTGGATCCACTACAGTTCGCCTACCGCTGCAACAGGTCCACAGCAGATGCCATCCTCCTGGCCCTGCATTCAACCCTGGAATACGGAGATAACAAAGACACCCATGTCAGACTCCTATTTATGACACAAAGATGAGTGGAAAAGCAAATTGCGCGGAGGGTGTGGAAAGTCTGCAGAGGGATCTGGATAGGTTGGGCAAGTGGGCGAGGACCTGGCAGATGGAGTATGTTAGCAAATGTGAGGTTATCCACTTTGGCAGGAATAATAGGAGGAGGGATTACTATTTAAAGGTCGAAAAGCTGCAGCATGCTACGATGCAGAGGGACCTGGGGGTCCTTGTGCATGAGTCGCAAAAACCCAGTGTGCAGGTGATCAAGACGACGAATGGAATGCTGGCCTTTATAGCGAGGGGGATAGAATATAAAAGTAGGGAGGTCTTGCTGCAACTGTACAGGGTGCTGGTGAGGCTGCAGCTGGAGTACTGTGGGTAGTTTTGGTCGCCACACTTGCGCGGGTTACTTTGGCCTTGGAGGGAGTGCAGAGGAGGTTCACTAGGCTGGTACCAGAGATGGAGGGGGTTGGACTATAAAGAGAGACTAAATAGACTGGGTCTGTACTCGGAGTTTAGAAGGATGAGGGGGATCTTATAGAAACGTACAAGATAATGAAATGAATGGATAGGGTAGAGGTAGAGAGATTCTTCCCACTTAGAAAGGATAGCAGGACTAGAGGGCACAGCCTCAAGATAAGGGCAGTTTAGATCAGAGTTGAGAAGCAACTTCTTCACTCAAAGGGTGGTGCATCTCTGGAATTCCTCCACCGTTGAAGTGGTGGAGGCTACCTCGCTAAATATATTTAAGTCACAGGTACATAGGTTTTTGACAGACAAGGGAATTAAGGGTTATGGGGAGAAAGCAGGAAAGTGGAACTGATCCACTTCAGATCAGCCATGACCTTATTGAATGACAGGGCAGGCTCGAAGGGCTAGATGGCCTACTCCTGCTCCCATTTCTTATGACTCAGCATTATCCCAATAAAACCCATCTCCAAACTCTGTGGTCTGGGTCTCAGCTCCTACCTCTGTGACTGGATCCAGAACTTTCTAAACCACTTACCACAATCAGTAAGGATCGGCAACAATATCTCCTCCACGATCATCCTCAATGCCGGTGCCTCAGAAGGCTGTGTTTCAGCCCCCTAGTGTACTCCTCATACACCTATGATAGCGTGGCCAAATTGCCCTCCAACTTGATTTTCAGGTTTGTTGACATCATCACCATACTGCATCAGATCTCAAACAATGACGAGACAAAATACAGGAATCAGATAGGAGAATCTGGTGCGGTGACAAATGATCTCTCCCTCAATGTCAACAAAACAAAAGAGATTGTCAAACTTCAGGAAGCATTGGCAAACATGCCCCTGTCTACATCAATGAGACAAAGTTTTAGGTGTCCAGATCACCAACAATCTGCCCATGTCCCTCCATGCCAATACAACAGTTAAGAAAGC
This sequence comes from Carcharhinus amblyrhynchos, assembly GCF_965287045.1. Classification (NCBI taxonomy): domain Eukaryota; kingdom Metazoa; phylum Chordata; class Chondrichthyes; order Carcharhiniformes; family Carcharhinidae; genus Carcharhinus; species Carcharhinus amblyrhynchos. The sequence goes on along the minus strand of NC_137335.1, from coordinate 29,362,711 downwards.
CCACCAACGCTTCTACTTTCTAAGATTACAGAAATTTGGCATGTCAGCTACAACTCACCAACTTTTACAGATGCAGCATAAAAAGCATTCTTTCTGGTCATACCACAGCTTGGTATGGCTCCTTTTCTGCCCAAGACTGCAAGGAACTACAAAAGATCATGAATGTAGCCCAATCCATCATGCAAATCAGCCTCCCAACCATTGACTTTGTCTATACTTCCCGCTGCCTCGACAAAGCAGCCAGCATAATTTAGAACCCCATGCACCCTGGACATTCTCTCTTCCACTTTCATCCATCGGGAAAAAGTCAAAAGTCTGAGGTCATGTACCAAGTACCACAAGAACAGCTTCTTCCCTGCTGCCAGATTTTGAATGGACCTAGCCTGCATTAATTTGATCTTTACATCCTAGCTATGACTGTAACACTACATTCTGCACTCATTTCCTTTTCTGTGAACGGTATGCTTTGTACAGCACACAAGAAACAATACATTTTACTGTATAGTTAATACATGTGACAATAAATCAACTCAATGCATGGTTCAGATGCGCTCTCGGTTTTTGAAAAAAATCATATGGGTTATTTTAACATAGTTCATTAAAAATGTCTATAATGAAACAGCACCATTCTCTCACCTAAATGATGCTTTACACCTCATAGCATTTAGGTTTCATTACTTCTTGGTTTCTATTACGCAAAAACTTTAAAATGTGATTTCATACACATCTGGCTAGCAGAGATTTAAAAAGCAAATTTTCACAGTTGCATCTATTGACATATCATTTCAAACAGGATTCAAATTAAACACAGCTTCATCACACCATTCTAGGAATCCACTATTGGACAACATATGAAAACTTTTCAAAACATCTTCAATACAGGCCAAATAACCTAGTGCACAAACGGCTAAAGTACAGCCGTTATGAAATAAAAATCGCATTACTTAACTGTACAGACATTATATCACAATTTTAAATTTTATCAAGTACGTGGAGATCGAGGCATTTCACTTCAAAAATACAGCTGCCATTGCTGAAACATTTGAGATTATACTTCTCTAACCACTTATGTAACGGAATAATTAACATGGCCCGATAGAAGATAGTACACTAAATAATGCATATTACTGTTCAGGAACTTATTTCAGAATTATAAATAAAATGGGACGGGAAAATCTTAGGCTGTTATCAAAGCACTAAATGAAATGCATTTCTCTAATTTTACAAGGTAACACCAATACGATTTTTTTTTAAACACGCCGGAAAGAAATAGGCCAAGCCAGATAAGCAAGGGAGGGCGAGGTTCTGGGACCCACGAGTTACATACAATCAGCTGTATTGTCGGTGTTCCAGCCCAGCCCATGCCGCCGCCGCCACCACCTCCCCTCCCCCTTCCCATATTTACACTCTGCTGTTTTCAGCCTTTTTTTATATTTAAGGCATTGCGTGCACAGCGAACATACATAGCCACCTCAAGAAAACACAAAGGAAGATCAGAGGCGCGGATTCGAGAGAAGCAGCAGCAGCTCGACTCCGAGAAGCCAGTCGACAAAAAAAAACCCACCGTAATTAACAAAGAGGGACGATGCTGCGAGCCGCTACCCGCCCGCATAGATTTATACATCTACATTAGGAGGGGAGACTGCTCTAATTAAAGGCGCCAAGGCCCTCCCACCGACTACGCCAACTGACCTGACAGAAGCGCTGGCAGTAATCCCCGGACGACTGCACAGACACGCCAAGCTCCAGCAGTTCGTTGCCCAGCTCCCGGAGGTTGTCCGTCAGGTTTCTAACGTCCGCATCAACCTCTTCGTCCGCCATCTTGCTGCTGCGCTCATACCCGTTACGTGCCATACTGAGTGACGTCTAAGCGACGTCGCGCTTTTGATTGGTTTGTCTCCCTGGAACGTTGCGGCGGGATAAACTGTCAAGATGGCGGAATCACGTGAGTTGGCGCGCGGCTTCTCCTCAGGTGCGAGCTCGTTCGAAGACGGCGAAAGAGAAATGCGCAAGGTCAGTAACCTAGGTCTGATAGACTAAGACAGCCATGAGTTAATGTGTGTAATATTAACACAGCTGTTTTTTTTCTCTTAAATTTCAGAGATCAGATTTATTTCCAAATAGGTGATAAACCGATTGAATTATCCTACATTTCAGTAGTTGCACTTTAAATATGCATATTTAGGCCATACCTGTCATCCACATGGATTGGGGTTCACCCTAAAAGAATGACATCTGTCAAATGCACATAATTCTTCGCAATGTTATAGTGGGGAGATACTTAAATAGTGAGATCAGTGAAGCAGGTTGCAAAAACAACAATTTGGATGGGATATTTTATTTTTCACAGGTAGTGCTATACCGTTGTGTTCCGGACGCTTGGATTTGTCAAGCTGCAAAGGTCGTGCCTATAACTCCCTCGGAAAATCGGCAAACGCGTTGGGCTCTGGAAGTATGACTTCGTTGTTGGCTAGATGGCAGTTCAAGGTTTTCCGTGAGAATCTTCCCACAATATATGGTTTGCCTCTGCCACAAACTGATTCACTATTCTTGGTATTCGTGGTATTGCGAAAGCAGCATATTCATCTGAGCGGCAATGTGGATTTTTATAAAGTTCGAGCTCAGTCAAAAATTCGGGAGATTCTGTCTTTTTTATTCATTCAGGGGATGTGGGCGTCACTAGCTGGGCCAGTATTTACTGCTCAAATTGTCTTTGAACTTAATGGCTTGCTCGTACATTTCTGAGGGCATTTAAGAGTCCACGACATTGCTGTGGGTCTAGAGTCACCAGTGTGGAGGCCAGACTAGATAAGAACATTAGTGAACCAGATAGATTTTTACAACAAATGACAATTGTCTCATGGTCATTATTAAAAACTCTTAATTCCGTAATTTTTATTGAATTAAAATTTCACATCTGCCGTGGTGAGATTCTAATATAGGTTCCCAGAACACTGCGTCACTGGATTACTAGTCTGATGATAACACCACTGGGTCCCCATCTCCCCGTTGATGTCTTTCTCCCAGATGTTTGTAAACCACTAGCTTTATTGATCTCTGCAGGAATGCTGTCCTGCCCATATATGTTGTAATCCTCAATTTTTGGATAGCCAACAGATTCCTACTTGACTTTATTGATCTGTCAGAGGCTCTTGACTTCAACAATTGTAAAGCCCTTTAGAAAGTACATTGGAACGTACAAATTATTAAAATAGGAGCAGGACTAGGCCACTTGGCCTCTCAAGTCCGCTCCATCATGATAATAAGATAATGACTGATCTGACAGGAACCTCAATTCCACTCTGTGAAATCCTCCGAGACTTGGATGTCCAGCAAAATTTGTTATTTTCCTACAACTCTTGCATACTTGCATAATGGTATGATAGTAACTATTATTTACAATAGATCAGAGACCGAGCTTTCTTGCATCTGAATGGACATCAAACAAAGTTGAGTGACTGTGCCAACCCTCATCACTATCTCCCACAGCCTGATTATGAAACTAATTTCTGATCAATTTCCACAAGGGGTCATGATTGAGTTTCGACTCGATGGGAAAGTTTTCAACATCAACAGTCTTCTTTCTTCTTTTGCATGGTTGAGTTTAGAGCAACAATTATAATTTTACATCAAGGTGGTCAAGCTAGGATACTACATCACGGGTGATGGTGTGTACTGCTGTTATACCTCCTTCATATTTATGAGTTTGGATTGAATCACATGTGTTCCATGGTCTCAGGCAGTGGATGGCCACACCTGTGCCTTGCAATTGATGCCCTGCACTTCATGCCTCAGCCATGAAGTGAATGCCCTGATCCATGGAGTGGACTCCCCAGCTGTGGGGTGCATGTCCTGCACCAGGGTCTCCCCTATGGACACTATCCTTGCAGAGTTGGCCTGGTTGCCTCAGAGCGAAGGCACCTTTTCCTATGAAGGAAGGCAATAGTATTCCTCCAGTTGGCCTCACAATCAAAAGAGGGATGCTGACATTTCTTCCTGATGCTCATGTAGCTCCAGCAACTGTGGGACAACCAAACCCAGGGGCATGTCATCTGATATGCAGTCAGCAAAGTCCTAGTTTCTGACATCCCTCTGAGTGCCAGATCTCTGGGCACTCCCTGCTCCCACTAACGGTCTGAAATTAAACTGAGGTCCATTTGCCCTCTCGAGCTGATCTAAGGGACGCCATAGCACCAGAATAGCAAGAGAGATTTCCCTGGTGGGCAAACTGGCCAATACTTCTTTTGATTTACTATTTTCACATGTATTAGCATTCAGTATTGTTTCTTGCGTGCTATACAGTCAAAGCATGCCATTCGTTGAGAAGGAAATGAAAGAGTGCAAAATGTAGTGTTACAGTTATAGCTAGGGTGGAGAGAAAGATCAACTTAATGCATTCTAGGTCCATTCAAAAGTCTGATGGCAGCAGGAAAGAATCTGTTCTTGTGTTGCTTGGCACGTGACCTCAGACTTTTGGATCTTTTTCCTGATGGAAGAAGGCAGAAGAGAGAATGTCTGGGGTACATGGGGTCCTTAATTATGCTGGCTGCTTTGTTGAGGCAGCAGAAAGCATAGACAGAGTCAGTGGATGGGACGCTGGTTTGCGTGATAGGTTGGGCTACATTCACAACCTTTTGTAGTTCCTTGCGGACTTGGGCAGAGCAGAAGCCATACCAAGCTGTGATACAACCAGAAAGAATACTTTCTATGGTGCATTTGTAAAAGTTGGTGAGAGTTGTAGCTGACATGCCAAACTTCCTTAGTCTTCTCAGAAAGTAGAGGCATTGGTAGACCTTCTTAACTATAGTGTCAACATGGGAGGACTAGGACAGGTTATTGGTGATCTGGACATCTAATGACTTGAAGCTCTCGACCCTTTCTACTCCATTCCCATTGATGTAGACGGGGCATGATCTCCTCTACACTTCCTGAAGTCAATTTTTCATTTTGTTGACATTGAGGGAGAGATTATTGTTGCCGCACCACTTCACCAGATTCTCTATCTCATCTCTGTACTCTGTCTTGTCATTGTTTGAGATCCGACCTGCTGTCTCATCAGCAAACTTGAAAATTGAGTTGGAGGAGAATTTGGCCACACAGTCACAGGTGTGTAAGGAGTATAGTAGGGGGCTGAGTACACAGCTTTGTGAAGCACAGGTGTTGAGGATGATCATGGAGGAGATGTTGTTGCCTATCCTTACTGATTGTGAGCTGTAGGTTAGAACATTAGGATCCAGATGCAGCAGGAGGAGCCGAGGCCACGGAGTTTGGAGATGACTTTAATTGGAATAATGGTGTCGAAGGCTGAACTGTCCTCAACAAATAGGGGTCTGACATAGAGTCTTTGTTATCTAAGTGTTCCACGGTTGAGCGCAGGGCCATAGAAGATGATGTCTGCTGTGGATTTGTGCAGCGGTAGGCGAACTGTAGTGGATCCAAGCAGTCAGGGAGACTGGAATTGATTTGTGCCATGACTAGTCTTTCGAAGCACTTCATAATGATGGGTGTCAGAGCCACTAGACAATAGTCTTTAAGGCAAGCTGCTTGGCTTTTCTTTGGTACTAGGATGGTGGTCGTTCTCTTGAAGCATTGTCGTAAAGAGAGGTTGACGATGTCAGCGAATACCCCCGCCAGTTGATCCGTGCAGGATCTGAGTGCTCGTCTGGGTTACCCCATCCGGGTCAGTCGCTTTCCATTGGTTGACCTTTGACCTGCTCTGACATTTGCAGTGGTGACCTCAGATACAAGTTCAGCCAAGGCTTCCAGGATGGAGGCCAGTTCTCACTGACCTCTTGCTCAAAATGGGCATAGAATATTTTATGTGTAGTGTATAAAAAGTATCTGACCCATATATTTGAGCAACATCTGTATTACTGTGTACAGTATTAGTCACCTTTTTTAAGGAAGTACATAAATGCATTGGAAACAGTTTAGAGAAAATTATCAGACTAATACCTAAAAACATTGGGCAGGTTAAACTTACATCCACTGGAATTTAGAAGAGTAAGAAGTGACTCGATTGAAAAAGTATCGAGACCCTGGGAAGTTTTGACAGGGTGGATATGGAAAGAATGTTTTCTCTTGGAGAATCTAGAACTATGGGTCATGTTTAAAATAAGGGGTCACCACTTAAAATGAAGATAAGGTGATTTTTATATTCAGAGGGGCAAGTGTCTTTGGAATTGTCTTTCTGAAAAACTGCTGGACATAGAGGTTTTGAATATTTTTAAAGTGGTGAACAGATTCTTGGTAAACTGTCGCGGGAGGTGGGATGCAGATTTGAGGTTACTAATAGATCCACCATGATCTTATTAAATGGCAGAGCTGGCTTGACAATTTCTAAGGTTTGGTGCTCTGCGTTTGGCTTGGTTTGATAATAATCAAGTCAACTCCGGATAGAAGATTTATACCTTTATTCTTTCACAACATCGGAGCTAGTTTTCCTTAGGGTGGGCAGGCATCAGTGGTCCCGCACACCCAGGCAAAATTAAACTCCTTTGTTCTACTTTTCCAAACATTTATCCCAGTCTGTAGGCGGGCTTCCAGAGCATTAGCCTATTACAACTTGTCCCTGACTCTTTTACACCAATAGAGCAGTAGTATAGCTGCATGCACAGTTCATAATGTTCTGAAAACCAATCAAATCTGTACACACTTTCATCGCAATAAATCCTTACATGACAGTTAGAACACTTGGTATTAGGTACAGCGAGACTACAGAGTGTGATTAATTGCATTTCTGCATACGTGCAGGACAGCATGTTCACAGCATGAGATTACAAACTATACATAAACCTTATGGCCTTTATATCCTCATTCCGCCCTTTTATCACTCTCTGATAACCATGGATGCTGGCTGAGGCTCCTCGATTCCATTTACAATTGCAATCTCATTAAGTCCAAGTCCAATTGTTCATGTGTATCTTCTTCATCCTTCAGCTCCCTTTCCACTTCCTGCCTTGCTTCTGCCATTACCTCCTCGTCCAGCATCGGCTCACATTCCTCGTCCCCTTCTTCCTTGTCTTTAGCCAGCATCATCCGGTGGGTTGAGTTCAATCCTGCTGTCCCCAGTACGGTCATCATCTGAGCGATTAAACATTTCACAACTCCGATTCCGCTACAGATACATAAGAACATAAATTCATACATACATACATATATTCATCAATATCACATACAGCCCCACATGCTTTAACCATCCAAGCCATCCAGATAGTCCCCATCCTTTCCCCTCATTAATGGATCCCAACTGCTGGTCAATCTGATTTATATAGTTGGTCAGGTTGATAGTAACCTCATCTAGTCCCAATATACACTTTCCTTCTACCATGGCACAAACCCCTCCCCATCTAGCCAGCAAGTAATCAAGTGCACACCTATTCTGTCCAGTATATAGCCTGAGTTCCTCCAGTCTATCAGTAATGACTCAAAGGGCTTCCCTAGTAGCATTTCCTCATATAGTGAGGCCGCATGCAATATAGTTATGATTGTCTGCTGCCATTTGTCCTGGGATGGCCCCAAAGGAGAAAAATCCAGCTGCCCCATACCCATGAGTCTGCTAGGGTGGTGATTTCCTTATAGTCAGCACAAAATTCATTTGCGACTCCTCGCTTATCCCTCCTCACCTGTCCTGGGAGTTCCCAATGATCAGGACAGGGGACCATACTGGGAGTGATAGTCCAGATTGCGACAGAGTAAGGGTGAGGGTACTGTAAGTAATTGGTAGCCATGCCATTGTAAAAGAAGAAATAGCCCTTCTTGGTGTACATAGTCTCAGCACACTTTTCCCTCTCCTCCTGGTCCCAAAATTCCCCTGCATCATGATAAGTAAAGCCTTGGCACCCCACTTTCCCCTGCCTCTTTAGAATGGGGAATGCTTGCCCCTCAGATTCAACATGGGTATCATTTATGGTACCGCAGATCAGGTTTTCCCCCTCTTTCAAGGCTATACATGAGGACCGCAAGCACTTACAGATTATCTCACCTCTGCGGGCTTCATACTCACATTTATGCTGATGGCAATGTCTCCTAATGCAGGAGTGATTTTGGCATCCATAAACTATTGAGCACCCCCAACCTTGCCCCCTGAAGCAGTTCTCATAGCTCCTAGTGTCCCAAGTAGGGTTGTCTGAGGGAGTATCACCCTGTTCCTCCCACCATAGAATTTCCCATTCTCCATTTTCTGCCCGTCCAGTTGGGGCAAGAGCTGAGTCATACCGGAAGGTAATCCGATCCTTTTTGGGGAGGGTTGCCTTGTGCCATGCACATTGGAACAATTCGTCCTCCTGATACCAGGCAGGAGTAACCATGAATAAGGAATGTACCCCCCTTGGTTGAGGATAATAGGCTACCGTGGACATCCCGTGGATGGAATAATGGGTCTGTACAAACCAATTCCCATTGCCTTCGGCTACTGTCCTAAAGGGAATACCCCTTCGGTGCCTAAAATGGATTTCCTCCCCTGGAGCCGGAGTATCCTGTGGAGTCCAACCTTATTCTCTCGCTTCCCTATAACAATGATAGACATATAGAGGATGATATCCCATGTCCTCCCCTCTCCTTTGACAAGTGTAGTCAAAATGGCATGCTCGGTAATGACAAGGGAGTTCCCACTTATTACGCAAATCTAAGGTTACAGTGTGGTCAGGCTGCTGAAGAGTCCCTGTACAATAGTCTATCTTTGTCACATTCCATGTTCCAAATGCATCAGGGCCATTACGGACGAGGACATCCTCACGCCAAAGGTGATGAATTTTATCAGGCTGACTGATTTTGCAGGTATGTCTCTTCCCTGTACTCACGGCACAGATATTCCAAATGCATAGGTTATGTAAAGGGTTATATAAAATGCCACCCACACCAGTCACAATCAAAGAATTAGAGATCAAAAATTAAAAATCAAAAATTAATGCCAAGGAGCCCAGCATTCCCATGCTCTTGTCCGGTTTCCTACTCGCCCGCTTTGTCCGCAAAATCATCTCCCAAGTCGTTGCCTCCCTCTTCGCCCCCCTTTTCATGATCGGCTTGCCCAATCAACTTACAGTGATGTAAATGGACCCACGCCTCACGCCCAGCCACCTTGGCCGCTGTGGGGGCAGTCAGGAGGACCTGAAACGGGCCCTCCCATCAGGGCTCCAAGTGTCGGCGTGTCCAATTTCTGATGAGTACAAACGAACCCGGTTTGATAGTGGTAGGGGTTGTCAGGGTAGGCGGTGTGCCATGCGCAGTGCGAACCTGGGAGTGGAGGTGCCGCATGGATGGGGTGAGTGAAAGAATATAAGCGGTCATTTCCTCGGACATTTGGTGAAAATGAACATAGGTAGTTGGCCTGGTAGTCCACAGGGTTCGAAAGGGTCACCCATACAAAAATTCGGCCAGGGAAAGATGGGACAGACCAGAGGGAGTCGTGCAGAGTTGAAATAAGGCAACAGGGAGCACTCAACAGGGAACCTGGTTGCTTCCACCAGCTTAGCCAATTTAGTTTTGAGCATTTGGTTTGCTCTCTCAACCACCCCAGCCGCCTGAGGGTGATGAGCGCAATGGAGTTATTGTCAAATATTAAATTGAGTACACAACTCTTTGTTGACGGATGCTATAAAATGTGGACCTTTATCAGAGCTTAAGCAAACTGGGATCCCAAAGCAAGGCACAATCTCGCGTAACAATATTTTTACCACAGTGGCTGCCTTATTATCAGAGGTAGGGTATGCCTCTATCAACTTACTGAAGACGTCGACAATGACCAAGATATATTTATATCCCTGACATCTTTGCAACTCAATGAAGTCCATCTGCAAGGTCTCAGAGGGGCCCGCCGGCAAGGGAGTTTTGCCTGACTCACAGGGTACTCCCTTCCCAGGATCATGTTGTTGGCAGATCAGACAACGGCGACTAACACCCTGCGCCATGTCTTGCACATGAGGATGCCACCAGGTTTTGAGAAGTAAATCACCCAGAGACCGTGCACCACAGTGAGTTGCAAAGTGTACACAATTAATTACCCGCAAAGCCAAAGTATCAGACATACAGGCCTGGCCAACAGGGGTGACCCAGACTCCAGATTCTGGATCTACCCTACAGCCCATACTTTTCCATTGTTGTTTATCAGTGCTAGGAGCGTCCTCCTGGAGTTTAATAGCATCATCAATGGTTGGCATTAATTTCTCAGAGACAGACCAGCCCTTGTCAGGACTTTTGTCCGGTCCCATCATCTTAGGCACAATCATCTGACGACACTTAGAAGCTAATTTGGCTGCCTCATCGGCACGGCGGTTACCCAGGGCTACGGAGTCCTTACCAGCCGTGTGGGCTGCGCATTTAATTACTGCAACACTCTGAGGCAAGAGGAGAGTCTGAAGTAAGTCAGACACTAATTGCTTGTGTGAAATGGGAGTACCTGACGACGTGAGGAGGCCTCTATTTTTTCAGAGTTGTCCAAAGTCGTGAACCACTCCAAAGGCATATTGGGAGTCTGTATAAACATTGCTGCTTAAGCCATGACCTAGAACACAGGCTGTAATGAGAGCAAAGAATTTGGCTTGCTGAACCGAAAACGGAGTCTCAAAGGCTGCCGATTCCAACACAACCCCTTGGTCATTAACTAAAGCATACCCGGATAGCCAGTGACCCTGTTCGTCAATGAAAGCACTACCGTCGGTGAAGACAACAAGATCGGGATCAGTCAAGGGTAAGTCAGAAAGGTCAGGACGAATGGAGGTGTCTTCCTGTATGAGGGTAGCACAGTCATGGGAAGGGGTCTCTGTAACTTGCGGAGGATGTGTCAAAAACTCGGCAGGGTTAATGGCAGTGCAATACTTGAAGGTAAGCTGCGGGTTACTTAGTAGGGAAACCTCATATCTAATCTGTCTGGCTGCAGTTAAATGTTGGGTTTGCAGCTGTCCCAACAGGGCTGCTACTGCATGGGTAGTGTATGCCACAGTAGGCTGCCGCAAGGTCAGGTTCGCGGCAGCCTGCAGGCTCTGGTATATAGCCGCGAGGATTTGAGTACAAAATGGGTATCTGAGCGCCACCGGATCCAATTTGGTAGAGAAGTAAGCCACAGGCCGATGTCAGTCACCATGATGCTGAGTCAGGACAAATGTGGCACAGTCTTCAATGACAGTGCAAAAGAGTTGGAAGGGTCAGTCGTATAAGGGTCGTCCTAAGGCCGGAGCCTGTGTCAGCAGCTATTTCAGTTTGGCAAAGGCCTCTTCTGCAGCTGGGTCAGGAATAAAAGAGCCTTCTTTAGCCATGTAGGGAGTTAGTTTTTTCGTTAAGAGCGTTGCATTGGGAATCCACTGCCTGCAATAGTTGATCATTCCAACCCGCTGTCGTACCAGGTTGAAAACCTATTCATTTTGTAGCCAGCCGATGCCCATTCTATCATATCTCCCCCCGTTCCTGTTTGATTTTGACGTAAAATCCACTCCATGGCCCCTGCTAAATGAAATGGGAGGGATTGAAGAGGTATTCCTTTTGAATGGATGGGGATGTAGGTACAAACCCAACAGTTCCTTACATTCTTTCTTTCAGCATATATGTATGACATATGTAAATAGGTATTTGCATGCAGTCTTTGGGTAACTGGTTTTTTTTACTACCATGTGTCCATTAAGTCCAAATAGTCCACAAAGTCCGAAACATATGATAAGGATCTTCATCCTGTCTTCGTATCTGGGTCGGATGTAATCTTCTTACAATCGGATAGATGAACCCAACTTGAACGTCCTTGAAGCTTGATGGAAGTCTGTGGGGTCAGTAGTACTTAAAAAGGACCTATCCAGCATTGTCCTACTTTCTTCTTCCTATCCCAGTTCTTTATCAAAAGGTAGTCTCTAGGTTCAGTCACGGGGTATTGAGAGGTAGCTGTCCCCGCTGTCTGTGGGAGATGTGCTTGTTTTACCTGGGAGTGGAGAAACTTCAGAGACAGGGTTAATTGCTTCAAATAATTCTGCATCTGTACTGGAAGATTGGAGGACAGCGAATGTTGTCCCATTGTTTAAGAAGGGGAGCAGAGACTTCCCTGGGAATTACAGACCAGTGAGTCTTACTTCTGTAGTGGGCAAGGTTTTAGAAAGAATTATTAGGGATAGGATTTATAGTTATTTGGAGAGTAATGAATTGATTAGAGATAGTCAGCATGGTTTTGTAGCGGGAAGGTCGTGCCTTACTAACCTTATTGAGTTCTTTGAGAAGGTGACCAAAGAGGTGGATAGGGGTAAGGCAGTAGATGTGGTATATATGGATTTTAGTAAGGCGTTTGATAAGGTTCACCATGGTATGCTTCTGCAGAAAATGCAGATGTATGGGATTGGTGGTAATTTAGGTACTTGGATCAGGAATTGGTTAGCAGATAGGAGACAGAGGGTGGTAGTTGATGGTAATTATTCATCATGGAGTTCGGTTACGAGTGGTGTGCCTCAGGGATCTGTTTTGGGGCCACTGCTGTTAGTAATCTTTATTAATGATCTGGATGAGGGTATAGTTGGGTGGATTAGTAAGTTTGCTGATGACACCAAAGTCGGAGGTGTGGTAGATTGTGAGGAAGGGTGTCGAAGTTTGCAGGGTGACTTGGACAGGTTGCAGAGCTGGGCCGCGAGGTGGCGGATGGAGTTTAATGCGGAGAAGTGTGAGGTAATCCATTTCGGTAGGAATAACAGATGTGTTGAGTATAGGGCTAACGGGAGGACTTTGAATAGAGTGGAGGAGCAGAGGGATCTAGGTGTATGTGTACATAGATCCCTGAAAGTTGGGAATCAAGTAGATAAGGTTGTTAAGAAGGCGTACGGTGTCTTGGCGTTTATTGGTAGGGGGATTGAATTTAGGAGTCGCAGCGTCATGTTACAACTGTACACAACTCTGGTGCGGCCGCACTTGGAGTACTGTGTGCAGTTCTGGTCCCCACATTACAGGAAGGATGTGGAGGCTTTGGAGAGGGTGCAGAGGAGGTTTACCAGGATGTTGCCTGGTATGCAGGGGAGGTCCTATGAGGAGAGACTGAGGGATTTGGGGTTGTTTTCACTGGAAAGAAGGCGGCTAAGAGGGGATCTTATAGAAACATATAAGATGATTAGAGGTTTAGATAGGGTGGATGGTGATAGCCTGTTTCCTCGGATGGAGAAATCTAGCACGAGGGGGCATGGCTTTAAATTAAGGGGGGGTAGTTATAGGACGGATGTCAGGGGCAGGTTCTTTACCCAGAGGGTGGTGAGGGACTGGAATGCCCTGCCTGCTGCAGTTGTAAATGCGCCTAGTTTGGGGGCGTTTAAGAGATTGGTGGATAGGTTTATGGACGAAAAGGGATTGGTTTAGATTAGTGGGTCAATGTTTTTTTTTAAAAATAAGACTGGTCGGCGCAACATTGTGGGCCGAAGGGCCTGTTCCGCGCTGTTATGTTCTATGTTCTATGTTCATCACCCAGGTAAGTCTACTCCCTCTAGGGAATTTTCATGGACGTCCCAGGGAGTCCTCATTGGCTGACCATAGACTATCTCTGCAGCTGACAGTCCGGTCTGCGTACGGGGAGTCACTTGCATGTGAAACAGTGACAAGGGCAATACCTGTAGCCAATTTAATCCAGTTTCTTGAGTCAATTTAGATAATTTCTCTTTTAAAGTCCCATTAGCTGTTTCCACAATTCCTGCTGCCTGCGATGATACGCGCAATGCAGTTGTTGTTTAGTTGCGAGGGCTTTGCATAATTCAATGTTGATCTGAGTCACAAAATGTGGTCCATTATCTGAGCTCACCATTTTGGGTACCCTGAAACGGGGAATAACGTCTGTCACCAATAACTTCACCACTGTATGTGCAGTACAATTTGTGGTGGGGAAGGCTTCAATCCATTTACTAAACACGTCGATTATTACTAAACAATATTTATAGCAATGTACTTTTGGTAATTCAATAAAATCAAGCTGTATACAAGCAAAAGGGCCATCTGGCAAGGGAGTGGCTCCAGGAGGACATTTAATACCTTTACCCTTATTATTTTTCGTTCATATAAGGCATCGATCTAGCCGTGTTTGTGCTGCTGTATTCAAGTCTGGATGCCACCAAGTCTTTAGAAGTAGCTGTGTCATTCCCTCCTTGCCAAGATGGGAACAAGAATGCAAATAGTCAATAAGTACCGGTAGTAAAGAATCTGGAATACAAACTTGACCAACTGGCGTAAGCCAGAGGTCCCTTGCTAAAGAGTACGAACACCCCATTGACTTCCATAGTTTGCGCTCAGAATCAGAGGCGTCCCTCTGTAATTGTTGTACTTCAGTTATCTCTGGCATGTCCGTCGTCCCCAGTGCAGGTACTTGATTTAGAGCCTGATTACCTCCGGTGGAAACAATCAGAGGCCAATACAGCTGCTGCCTTTGTAACCAACACAGGCAACTACAAAATCAAATCTACTGTGTGCCTAAATGGTTAACTCTCCTTAGAACATTTCAGATGTAATGGAATGCCACCTTTCTCACATGGCAGAACCCAAATCTCTGTCCGATCCCTACGTAATTTATTAAACTCAAAACAATTCACTTTGGCTATACCCTATTACACCACATGAGGCCCTCGATCGCACAATTAGCCCTCTCTCTCTCTCTCTCTGTACCATACAGAGTCAGTCTGCTTGTTTCTTTTTAACCCTTCACTGATGGGAGCTCACTGGGCTCTAATAAATCTGTCCATGTTTGATTCGGGTGCCTCCTGTTGTGACAAATTTATCCTGTGAGTTAAAGTTCAAGGGGATGGACCAGAACTTGTTAGCTATATCTAATACTGTAAATACCTTGTGGGACAAATAATACCAAAATTTAGCATTTGCACTCCAGAGCTGGAGTTTCCCCAGTGACACGAGGATCTGATGTCTTTTCCCTGGTGTGAAGGATTTAGATCGGTCAATGGATTATTTACTGTTCCTCCCTTCGTTACCAGAGCGAGGTCGAGACCTCTTCCTCAGTATCTCCAGAGTAGGGAAGCATCGGCATGCCAGAGCAACTGGGAGGATCCTCCTGTTGTTTAACCTGATGGGCTAGCCCAACCTGCCTATTAGCCAAATGGCTTCATGGCGCCTAGCTGACTCCTTTTTCCAATTTGAAATTAATGTTTTCCATTTTTACTTAGCATTCTTTTCCGTGTCAGTGCAATTTTTCAAGGTTCCATGTGCCGCCTAGTAGCCAAATATCTTTACCCAATTTACTATTCAAAACAGCAGATAATCAACGTAAATTACGTTCCTGACAATTGTCTTAAGTTCTTAGCTTTATCTGGATATTTCTCGCGTAAGATTTGCAATGCTGAACCCTTGGTATCTATTTTATCTAAGTGACTTCCCATGGCAAATCAATTCTCATGCAACGTTTCCCCTCAACTACTCGTTTCAAGCGCTTCCAATAATCAACCAATTCCCGGCACGGTACCTCGCCGGTTTACCTCACCGTTCAACAGCGACCTCAGTGAATCGAATACCTATCCAGCCAATCATTCACAGACAGTTTCTGTTTACCTCGCTGTTCACCAGCGACCTCGGTGAATCAACTAAATACCTACCAAGCCAATCATTCACTGACAGTTTCTGTTTACCTCACCGTTCTCGGTGAATGGTGAACCTCACCACGTTTCGCAGTGACCCGGACTATAACATTCCTAAAGACCTATTCCGAAAGTTGCACAAGCTGAAGCCCTACCGTCTCCTGATTCTGTCGGGATTACGAGTGATGGTGACCGAAGGGTTAACGAGCAACAGGACCACAAAACAAGGGAAAACCAGGTGGCATCAAAAGGTACTCACCTGGGTGGCCAATTCCCTTGTCCTGCACCCGCTCCCGTCCACACTAACACCGGTCCCCAATCATCTGACATCCATTGGAATCTCACTCCTGACACCAAATGACAATTTCTATGGTTTGGCGCTCTGCATTCGGCTTGGTTTGATAATAATCAAGTCAATTCTGGATAGAAGATTTATACCTTTATTCTTTTACGACATCGGAGCTAGTTTTCCTTAGGGTGGGCAGGCATCACCCAGGCGAAACTAAACTCCTTTGTTCTACTTTTCCAAACATTTATCCCAGTCTGTAGGTGGGCTTCCAGAGCATTAGCCTATTACAACTTGTCCCTGACTCTTTTACACCAATAGAGTGGTAGTATAGCTGCATGCACAGTTCATAATGTTCTGAAAACCAATCAAATCTATACACACTTTCATTGCAATAAGTCCTTACACGGCAGTTAAAACACTTGGTATTAGGTACAGCAAGACTGCACAGTGTGATTAATTGCACTTCTGCATACCTGCAGGACAGCATGTTCACAGCATGAGATTACAAACTGTACATAAACCTATGGCTTTTATATTCTCAGGCTTGAGGGGCTTAATGGCCCTCTCCTACTCCTTGTTCGTATGTCCATAATCTCAAATGTTTTTATTTCCCATTCACATGTAAAGAATAAACCATGTGCAGATCCAATTGTGTCTGGAGGGGTTCAGGTTGGTTCCTGAGAAATAGGTAATATAATGAAAAGGCTGGTATTAAAAATTATTAAATATCTTCTTTCAACACTTAAATCCTAAAGAAGCTGAATTATATCCTGGTCTCCAGAGTCAATCCATTTTGATGGTAACGAACTAGCACAATATAGACAGCAATAGCATGTTTAAGAATGTAGGAGTTTTTAAGAGACTTAAGTGTTTTGCTGGCTTTTATTCGGGAGATTTCTCTTTAATAAATACAGCTCAGTAAGTACAAAGAATTCGCGGAGACAATAAATTCTGGTTGAAGACGTCCTTTATTTTGCCCAGGCCTGTTCTACACATGTGGGAGAGTGATTTGGAGACAACCCAAATTGTTCTAAATTGCATTGTTATCAGCACTGCAATTATAATTCTCCAAAAATGATTTGCCCACCTCTTTTACTCACCCTAACTGGACAAGCCAATCATTTCAGTATGAGTCATTTACCTTGGCCAATAACATTCCACCTTCTAGCAATATGAAAATTCATAGGTCTGTAAAGTCTGGAAGTTTCTGCCCACCGTCTCCAGGCAACCCACTACATAAATTTGGAAAGTTCTTTCCACTGTCTCCCAGCAACCTCAATTATATAAGTCCATAGAGTTTGAAAGTTTCCTTTCTCATTGTCTGCTAGCAATTCTTCATCAGAAGAAATTGAATCATTCTATTCGTTTGGCTGTCTGGGATTGCTTCAACTATCTGCAACCCATACTAATAAAAACTGTGCTCTATGGCTGTATTGTTTTAAAGAATGTGGTTCATCTTAGCTTTTCTCCCATTATGCCTTGGGGCAGTCTACAGTTGGCCAAAGTGTACATTTTAATACAGAATATATAAAAACACACATTTAAATTATCTAACAGTGGTTATATGTGTTTCTATGCAAAAAGTATCTTTGTAACTCAAGGTACTTTGTACCTTTCCTATACAATATTCATTCTAAATCAGCTTTATCTTCATCTATTAGTCTTTTAATTCCAAGGTATCCTAAATCCCTTTAACAAGGATGATTTGTTTTTATGCATTACTTTCATTTCAACTAAGGCATAATAATAAAGGAGACCGAATTGATAGTATGATATGGAAAGGTATATGGACTCTCATCTTTTGCAATGATTAGAGTAACATATGGTGTGAAAGGATATAAAGCCCTTCACCTCTGTTTAGCAATTGATTTGAAAACTGCAGGGGCGAGTTTAGAATGAAACGCACCATGCCTAGGCACAGCAGCCTGAACAACTAGTTTGGGCCTATCAGCAGAAAATGCAGAGGAAAACCTGACTGTAATTAGATGAGAAGCAAAGAAAGGGAGGGAAGGTAAGTTACAGGTTACCAGGAAAATGCAAATTGTTAGACCCTGGTGGCAGGTGAGCAAGGACCCAAGGGGAAGGAGAGGCGGCTGCAGCAAGTAACAGGCATGGGTGAGGCAACAGAGTCCAGTCTGTCAGCAGGCAAGGCCCCAGGTGAAGGGGTGGACAGAGACAAGGTAGCAGAGTGGGGCAGAGGAGCCCGGAGGTGAGGAGGCAGGGCAGAGGAGCCTGGAGGTGAGGAGAGGGGCAGAGGAGCCCGGAGGTGAGGAGGGGGGGGCAGAGGAGCCCAGAGATGAGGAGGGAGGGCAGAGGAGCCCAGAGATGAGGAGGGGGGTGGCAGAGGAGCCTAGGGGCGAGGGGGGGCGGTGGCAGAAGAGCCTGGACGTGAGAAGGCAGGGCAGAGGAGCCCAGAGGCAAGGGGGGGGGGAGTGCAGAGGAGCCCACAGACAAGGAGTGGAGTGGATGATGGATCCTAGAGGCGAAGCAGCAGGCAGATCAAAGACCTTAAGTGAGCAAGGTGAAAGTGTGAGTGGTTGAGGGAAGAATATTAGGCATTGTAGGGGTGAGGGAAAGTGTGTGGGGTGGTTGGAGAGAGAGTGTTTTTGGAAATCCATGATCAGAATCACAGCTTCATAGTTAAAAGATGAATTCCATTTTTGCAGATCCTGTTAAGAACATGGGATTGACTGTTCAAACCGCTACCTTGTGAGTTTACTATCAAATAAATCGGTTGGACTTAAACCTGGTGTTGTCAGACTTCTTACTGAATTTACCCCAGTCCAACGCCAGCATCTCCACATCATAAACCCCTACCTTGACAGACATTTTATTAGTTGCCTAAAATCGAGATCAGGGGCAGGAAGATGTGGTATTCTCTGGGCCCTTTACTTCGGTTGCAAATTGCATGGCCCAGAGGTTCTGGCATTGGCAAAAAAATGAGTTTTGCACTAGGGACCAAACCTGCTGCAGTGCTCCCAGCCTGCTCAGTCAGCCCCAATCAGGTTCATGCACATACTGGACTGGAACCCGATACATATTCAAATTCACTAATTAGTGGGCTTCAAGCCCAATTCAAATAGTTGCCGCTGTTCACCAGGATCTGCAGCTGGCAGGCTTTTATATAGGTCTTCACAAGCGAGGACCTGGCATGGTAGACCCTAATGTTCGAGGAACACTAGCAACCCCTCAACAATGAGAGGTGCCCTCCCACCCCCATACCATGACTCTCCACTCAGACTTCCTCAATGCCAGACCTGCCCCTGCCCCACTCAAGCTCCCTTCAAGTCACATACCTTGGCAGTGCCAACTGTGCAGTGTCCCCATTACTTCTGTACTGAAACCCTGGCCAGGTACTTTGGGTGCCTAGGGAGCTTAAGGAGGTTGATCTAGTGCCCTTTTCTCCTCTGCTACTGCCAGGCTTCAGAGGAAAGATCTTTGAAGGGTCCCTGGGGGTTGGGTAGGCTCAGGCTGGGGGTAAGTGGTTGGCCTTGCCACTCCCTGCCAGGTTGGATGTGTTGTGGCTGGACTGCCCATTCCAATCCTAGCACATCTGAAGATCACCCCTGGCATGGTGATTTCAGCCAGTTCTCTGATGCCAATTTCATGTGTGTGTGTGTGTGTGTGTGTGTGTGTGGGGGGGGGGGGGGGCGGTAGTGTGTGCACAACTGTGCACTTTGCCCCAATGTACGCACATAGCTTTCATTTGTTTCTGAGGGTAATGGGCAGATCGAATCCTTTGAAATCCTAGCCACTTTAATGGACCTTTTGGTCTCCAAAAAAAAATTCAATATGCAATACCTTGAAAAAGACTTCCCTTCACAGCTCAATGGATTTCTATCATCCTCCAGCCATTTGTGATTATTTTGATTTCTCTTCACACTTGAATGGATCTTAAGTACCCCAGTGGTCCTAACTGCAATGTTGATAGAGACTAAGCCTGATTGATAGCCTGTGGTTTAACTTCATTTTTGAAGTGGTTTGCAAAAGAGGAAGTTATACCTTAGATTTTCTATTAGGATTAGAGAAACCTGTTCACTTAAGAATTTGCACAGCTGATAGGCAGGAATGCAGATATTGATCATAGGGCTGCCTGAAATCATCATGCCAATGGTGATCTTCAGGTCTGCCAGGGCTAGAAGGGAAAGTTCAGCCACGACACATCATCCAAGTGGAGAGTGGCAAGTTTGAACTATTACTGTCCCAACCCTGAGACCCTTGAGGGATCCTTCGTCTGCAGCCTGGGATCAGCACAGGGGCAAATAGCCTCATCACCTAACTCCTCGAGCCCCCGTGGGGCTCAGAGCACCAGACCAGCTTGCCAGGGAGCAGTGCATTGCTGGCGCTGCCAAGGTACATAATCTGAAGGGGGCTGAGTGGGGATCCAAGGGAAAAATGGGCCTGAGTGAAGCAAAGGCGAATTAATTAAAGGGGAAGTAGAGAGTAGGCCCATTAAGATTCAGAAGAAAAGCAGGCAGAATGTGGTTGCTGATCAAAGAGGGTCCGGTGGATTGAAGTGTATTTGTTTCAAAGCAAGAAGTGTAACAGGTAAGGCAGATGAACTTAGAGTTTGGATTAGTACTTGGAGCTATGATTTTGTTGCCATTCCAGAGACATAAGGGAGGAACAGGATTGACAGCTTAACGTTCCAGTATACAGATACTTCAGGCGGGATAGAGGGAGATGCAATAGAGGTGGGGGAAGTTGCACTACTGGTTAAGGAGAATATCACAGTTGTACTGTGGGAGGACACCTCGGAGGGCTCACACAGTGAAGCAGTATGGGTAGAGCTCAGGAATAGGAAAAGTGTAATCACAATGTTGGGGGTTTACTGTAGGCCCCCCAACAGCCTATAGTGATAGAGGGACAGATATGTAGGCAGATTTTGGCAAGGTGTAAAAGTAACAGGGTGATTTTAATTTCCCCAATATTGACTTGGACTCGCTTCATGGTAGGAACGTGGATGGGGCAGAGTTCGTAAGGAGCAACAGGAGGACTTCTTGAAATATTATGTAGATAACTAGGGAAGGGGTCAAACTGGACCTGTATTGGGGAATGAGCCCAGCCAAGCGGTAAATGTTTCAGTAGGGGAATCGTTTGGGAACAGTGACCACAATTCAGTAAACTTTAAGGTACTGATGGATGAAGCCTAGTTTGAGGGCGTTTAAGAGATCCGTGGATAGGTTTATGGATGGAAAGGGATTGGTTTAGGTTAGAGGGTCATTGCTTTTTAACTGATCAGCACAACATCGTGGGCCGAAGGGCCTGTTCTGCGCTGTAACGTTCTATGTTTTATGTTCTAAAGTGTAATCGTCAGGTGAAGATGATAAATTGGGGAAAGGCTAATTACAACAATATTAGGGAGAAATGGAAGAATGTAGATTGGGGGGCAGTTGTTTGACGACAAATCAACATCTGGCATGTGGGAGGCTTTCAAGTGTAAGTTGATAGGAATTCAGGATCAACACATTCCTGTAAGGATGAAGGATAAGTATGGCAAATTTCGGGAACCTTGGATAATGAGAGATATTGTGACTTTAGTTAAAAAGAAAAAGGAAGCATTTATCAAGGCTAGGAGGTTGGAAACACACAAAGTAAGTGTGGAATACAAGGAAAATAGAAAGAAACTTAAGCAAGGAGTCAGGAGGTTTAAAAGGGGTCACAAAATGTCATTGGCCAGCAGGATTAAGGAAAATTCCATGGCTTTGTATAGATATATAAAGAGCAAGAGGATAGCCAAGGAGAGGGTTGGCGCACTCAAAGACAGAGAGAATCTGTGTCTGGAGCCAGAGAAAATGGGCCAGCTATTAACCAAAGAGGTGGATGATGAGTCTGGGGAAGGGTGTACAGAGAGTTTGGGCCATTTGAAATCAAAAAGGAAATATTGAGGGTCTAGAAAAACATTAAGGTAGACAAGTCCCCAGGGCCTGATGGCATATACCCCAGAATACTGCGAGAGGCAAGGGAGGACATTGCTGGGGCCTTGAGAGAAATCTTTGTACCCTCATTGACTACAGGGGATGTTCCAGAGGTCCCAGAGGATTGGAGAGTAGCCAACGTTGTTGCTTTGTTTAAGCTGGGTAGCAAGGATAATCCAGGTAATTACAGGCCAGTGAGCCTCACATCAGTGGTAGGGAAATTATTGGAGATGATTCTTCGAGACAGGACTTACTCCCACTTGGAAATAAGTGGACGTATTTGCGAGATGTAACATGGTTTTATGAAGGGGAGGTTGTGTCTCACGAGCTTGATTCAAGGAAGTGACGAAGATGATTGGTGAGGGTAGGGCAGTGGATGCTGTCCACATGAACTTCTGTAAAGCCTTTGACAAGGTCCCTCATGGCAGACTGATACAGAAGGTGAAGTCGCACAGGATCAAAGGTGAGCTGGTAAATGGGTACAGAACTGGCTCAGTCATAGAAAACAGAGGGTAGCAGTGGAAGGGTGCATTTCTGAATGGAAGGCTGTGACTAGTAACATTCCTCAGGGATCAGTGCTGGGATCTTTGCTGTTTGTAATATATATAAATGATTTGGAGAAAATGTAACTGGTTTGATTAGTAAGTTTGCAGACGATACAAAGGTTGGTGGAATTGTGGATAGCGATGAGGACCGTCAGAGGACACAGCAGGACAATAGAGATATCTAAGTGGCTGGATACTGGTTAGAAAGATGGCAGATAAAGTTTAATCCAAAGAAACGTAAGGTAATGCATTTTGGAAGGTCTGATGGAAATATATAGTATGATGGGAAACATATAGTAAATTGCAGAACCCTTAAAAGTATTGATAGACAGAGGGATCTGGGGTGTACAGGTACACAGGTCTCTGAAAGTGGCAAAGCAGGTGGAGAAGGTAGTCAAGAAGGCATATGGTATGTTTGTCTTCATTGGCTTGGGCACTGAGTTTAAAATTGGGAAGTCATATTGCAGCTTTATAGAATCTTAGTTGGCTCATACTTGGAATATAGTTCAATTCTGGTCACCACAGTACCAAAGGATGTGGAGGCTTTGGAGAGGATACAGGAAAGACTTACTAGGATATTGTCTGGTATGGAGGGCATTAGCTATGAGTAGAGGTTGAAGAAACTTAGTGGAATTAGCGAAGCAGATATGTTAGTGATTTTAAGGGGTGTCTTGACAAATACATGAATAGGATGGGAACAGAGGCATACCCTCCCCGGAAGGGTAGGGCGTTTTATTTCAGTCAGGCAGCATGGCCTGTCCCAGTGCTGCAGTTTTCTTTGTTCTCTTTGTTTTACATTAAGAATGGCATGTCAAGTGATCTGTTAAAGCTGCAGTAGTTGGGAGCTACTGGATAACATTGTGATTCAGGGTAAGCGCTTCTGTACTAAGTGTTTGCAGCTCGAGGAACTTTGGCTTAGTCACTGAACTGAAGGCTGAGTTATGGACACCGTAACACATCAAATATGGGGAGAGTTACCTGGTCGTTTTGTTTCAGGATGCAATCACACCCTTTAAAATAGGGCTTCTGGTTTAGAAAATGATCAGGGACAGTGTTAGGGTTCGTGTGACTGCAGCTGAGGCAGGTATGGGAATCTAAAGAGCAGGAACGAAGGAGTGTCAGCCTCTGCAATTGGGTAACATATTTGAGGTCTCTTAGCTTATTTGGATAAGAATGGGGACTGCCGGGTGGATGAACTAACTGGCCATGGTACAGGGTGCCATTCAAGTGGGTGAGCACATAGGAATGTAATAGTAGTAAGAGACAGTAAAGTGAGGGGGAATCAGCACTATTCTCTACAGCAAAGGACGAGAATCCAGACACTGAGTTGCCTGCTCAGTGGCAGGGTTCAGGACATCTGCTCTGGGCTAGAGAGGAACTTGAAGTGGGAGGGAGAGGATCTCATTGTCATAGTCCAAGTAAATATTAACAACTTGATAGAGTGAGAAAAGAGGTTTTGCATAGCGAGTTTGATGAGCTGTGCACTAAATTAAACAATGGAACCTCCAAGGTTATAATCTCAGGATTATTACCTGAGCTGTGTGCAAATTAGCTTGGGTACATGAAATTAAGAGTTGAATATGTGGTCAAAGACTGGTGTGGGAGAAGTGGATTTCAGTTCATGGGGCATTGGCTTTAGTTCTGGGGAAAGTGGAGGACTGTTCCTTTGGGATGGCCTACATAGTTCTTGCAAACTGCACAATTAGGGGGTAGAGAGGGCTTTAAACAGAGAGGGAGTTATTCTGAGAGGGGTTTATGTAGACATACAAAGCAAAAGGATATGACAGCATCGCAAATAATGATATCCAAAGTGTAACAGGAAGGGACAGAGTGTGTAAGCGTAAAAAAAAGGCATCAATTAGGGCCAAAGAGAAAATAATGATAAAAAGGCAACATTAATGGTCCTTTATTTAAATGCATCTTGTATTTGGCACAAATTAAATGAATTAATGGCATAGGTTAATGCATATGATCTTACAGCCATTACAGATGCCTTTTTTACGTTTACACACTCTGTCCCTTCCTGTTACACTTTGGATATCATTATTTGTGATGCTGTCATATCCTTTTGCTTTGTATGTCTACATAAACCCCTCTCAGAATAACTCCCCCTCTATTTAAAGCCCTCTCTACCCCCTAATTATGCAGTTTGCAAGAATTAAGTAGGCAATCCCAAAGGAACAATCTCCCCACTTTCCCCAGAACTGAAGCCAGAGCCCCATGAACCGAAATCCACTTCTCCCACACCAGTCTTTGACCACATATTCAACTCTTAATTTTATGTACTCAAAGCTAGGAACAAAATATTCAGGGATCTATGACTTTTCTCAAGGACAGGCAGGAAGAAAAGATTGGTGGTGTAGTTTTGTTGGTACGGGACTGAATAAGTATGCTAGCAAGAAATTATCTTGGATCAAAAGATGTAGAATCCATATGGGTGGAAATAAGAAATAACAAGCAGAAAAAGACACTGTTAGGAGTAGCCTATAGGCTCCCTAGCAGTGGCTATATTTAGGAGAATAAATCAGCATACAATGAGGGCGTGTAGAAAAGGCAGCACATTAATCACGAGTGGCTTTAATCTTCATGTGGATTGGGAAAATGAAATTTGTGAGGTAGCCATGAGGAAGGATTCGTAGAATGTATTAGGAAGAGTTTCCGAGAACAATATGTGTAGATCTAGCTAGGGATCAGGCTATTTTGGATCTGATATTGTGCAATGAGGCAGGTTTAATGAACAGTCTCAGAATAAAATAACCCCTGGGAAACAGTGGCCATAACATGGCAAAATTTAAAAAGTGAGAAACTTGGGTCACACTGTGCTAAGCTTAAATAAGAATAATTGCAAAAACATGAGGACAGAGTTGGCTGGAGCAGACTGGGGAAGGAGTTTAGCAGAAAAGAAAATGGTAGGCGTTTATGAAAAATGTTCATGATCACAACAAAGATGTATCCCAGTGGAGAAGAAGGGTTCTAAGAAGGGGATAAATCATTAACCAAGGAAGTTAGGGATAACATTAAACTGAAAAGAAAACATACAATGTGGCAAAGATTAATGCTAAGCCAGAGGATTGGGAAAGTTTAAAAAAAACAACAAAAGATGACCAAAATGTAGTAAAGAGGGAGCAGATAAACTATGAGGGTAAAATAGCAAATAACATAAAAACAGATAGTAAGAGCCTCATTAAGTATATAAAAAGGAAGAGTAATCAAGATGAACATTGTCTCCTTACAGAATGGGAAATAATAATGGGAGAAATCAGGAAGTGACAAAGGAGTTAAATGCCTTACATCAATCAGTCTTCACAGTAGAAGACACTAATAGCATTCCAAAAATACTTAATAATCAAAGGGCTAAACAGGGGAGGAAATATATTCGTTAACTGCCACTAAAGAAAAAAGGACCAGGAAAATTAATGGGATTAAAATCTGATATGTCTCCGGCATTGGAGTGTAGAAATAGGGAAGTCTTGTTAACATTATACAAGGCAGTAGTTAGACCACACCTGGAACACTGTGAACAGTTTTGGTCCCCTTATCTAAAAAATGACACACTGGCGTTGGAGGCAGTTCAGAGAATGTTCACTAGGTTAACCCTGAGTATGGGGGGGATTTTTTTATGAGGAGATGTTGACTAGATTGGGCCTGTGGAGTTTAGAAGAATACTTGCAAGCTTATTGAGATATATAGGATTCCCGGGGGCTTGACAAGATAGATACTGAGAGGTTGTTTTCCCTTGTGGAAGACTCTAGGACCAGAGGGCATAATCTCAAAGTAAGAGGTTGCTCATTTATGGCAACAGCAAGAGAAATTTCTCCTCTTGGAGAAATTGGCTAGCAGATAGGAGACAGAGGGTGGTGGTTGATGGTAAATATTCGTCATGGAGTTCGGTTACGAGTGGTGTGCCTCAGGGATCTGTTTTGGGGCCACTGCTGTTTGTAGTTTTTATTAATGATCTGGATGAGGGTATAGCTGGGTGGATTAGTAAATTTGCTGATGACACCAAAGTCGGAGGTGTGGTAGATTGTGAGGAAGGGTGTCATAGTTTGCAGGGAGACTTGGACAGGTTGCAGAGCTGGGCCGAGAGGTGGCGGACGGAGTTTAATGCGGAGAAGTGTGAGGTGATTCACTTTGGTAGGAATAACAGATGTGTTGAGTATAGGGCTAACGGGAGGACTTTGAATAGTGTGGATGAACAGAGGGATCTAGGTGTATGTGTACATAGATCCCTGAAAGTTGGGAATCAAGTAGATAAGGTTGTTAAGAAGGCGTACGGTGTCTTGGCGTTTATTGGTAGGGGGATTGAATTTAGGAGTCGCAGCATCATGTTGCAACTGTACACAACTCTGGTGCGGCCGCACTTGGAGTACTGTGTGCAGTTCTGGTCCCCACATTACAGGGAGGATGTGGAGGCTTTGGAGAGGATGCAGAGGAGGTTTACCAGGATGTTGCCTGGTATGGAGGGGAGGTCCTATGAGGAGAGACTGAGGGATTTGGGGTTGTTTTTGCTAGAAAGAAGGCGGCTAAGAGGGGATCTTATTGAAACATATAAGATGATTAGAGGTTTAGATAGGGTGGATAGTGATAGCCTTTTTCCTCGGATGGAGAAAGCTAGCACGAGGGGGCATGGCTTTAAATTAAGGGGGGGTAGTTATAGGACGGATGTCAGGGGTAGGTTCTTTACCCAGAGGGTGGTGAGGGATTGGAATGCCCTGCCTGCTGCGGTTGTAAATGCGCCTAGTTTGGGGGCGTTTAAGAGATCCGTGGATAGGTTTATGGACGAAAAGGGATTGGTTTAGATTAGTGGGTCATTTTTTTTTAACTGGTCGGCGCAACATCGTGGGCCGAAGGGCCTGTTCTGCGCTGTTATGTTCTATGTTCTCAGAGGGTAGTGAATCTGTGAAAATATTTGCAGTGAAGTGGAGTTGAGGATTATATCAGATCAGTCATGATCTCATTGAATGGCAGAGCAGACTCAATGAGATGATTGACCTATTTCTGCTCTTTCATCTTAACTGTATAACTAGGGCGGCATGGTAGCACAGTGGTTAGCACTGCTGCTTCACAGCTCCAGGGTCTTGGTTCGATTCCTGGCTCGGGTCACTGTCTGTGTGGAGTTTGCACATTCTCCTCATGTCTGCGTGGGTTTGCTCCGGTTTCCTCCCACAGTCCAAAGATCTGCGGGTTAGGTTGATGGGCCATGCTAAGAAATTGCCCCTTAGTGTCTAGGGATGTGTAGGTTAGAGGGACTAGTGGGTATAATATGTGGGGGTAGGGCCTGGGTAGGATTGTGTTCGGTGCAGACTCGATGGGCCAAAGGGCCTCGTTCTGCACTGTAGGGTTCTATGATTCAATGATAAATGTAGTCAGTTGTGGTGAGGATGGTTATAGCTTTCAGAATGAGATAGAAATGATATTAAAACAGGCAGAAGTGGAGTTCAATGTGGAGAACTGTGAAGAGGTGCACTTTGGAAGAACTAAGATGAGAAAACAATGTAGTATAAATAGCATGATTTTGCAAAGTGTAATTGAGTTCTGCAGAAGGGCCATGTCATCGTGTAACTAACTGTGTTTCTCTCTCCACAGATATAGCCAGACCTGCTGAGTTTATTCAGCATTTTCTGTTTTTATTTCAGATTTCTAGCATTTGCAGTATTTTGCTTTTATATGACTGAGGTCCAGATTTTTTCCACAACAGAGATTTATCTGTCATGGTGGAAATCCTGGAAATGGCCAAAAATTCTGGGTCTTGTCCCTGAACCCAGCATTTTCATATTAGGTCAGGTGAGAATAGAATTGGACTGTGGTTCGTGCATACACGACCTGTTGAGGCAACTGACCATTTATATCATCAACTGCCTCCATTGATGTGGGATTTTGGAAGATCGAAATGTGAAACCTGGAGTGTGCAGATTAGAACAGGTAACAGGAGGTCTGAACTGGGTAGAATTGTTTGCATAGCTGGGGCACCCCTCTGGAGAGGTTAGATACTTCTTGCAAATGTGTCCCAGGACATATTGAAAGAGCTAAAGCTCCATTTTTGAGAGGTAAGGCACACTTTGAGATTGTTAAAAGTAAACATGATTATTTATGTTTTATACAAAAACTCATTGGAACTGTCAAGCTAGCAAAGAATTGTCCAGCTGTCAAGGAAATATCCAGAGGTACTCTGTGATTTGGCCTGTAACAGGTAAGGCTTAAGGGTGGTGGGTAGAGGGTAGGCTTGGGGGATATGGGGAGCCATGGGGAATAAGTGGGAAGGCTTGTGTTGGCATGGATGAGTCATAGGAAGTGTGTAGAGCAGTGAGAGCTGGAGGGATGCTTTTTGTTTAAATTATTTATTTATTTAAACATAGTGCCAATGCATCAAGGCAGATATTCTGCCCAACCCGCCTCTGCATCCAAAAACGAGGTTTTTAAATGGTGGGGTTTTGCCCAGGGTAAGTCGTAGGTTCACTGCTTTTTGGATATTTATAAATTACTTGGATAATTGAATACAGAGTAAAATCTGCCACTTCCTTGCCTCTTGTATGGCCATTCTACTCGATCTATATCTAGTTACAGTTGATTTGTATCATTCTCATTGTTTGCCATACCTCCAAGGTAGGGATCATTTGCACATTTTAAAATTTTACTCTGCATTCAATTATCCAAATAATTTATAAATATCCAAAAAGCAGTGAACTACAATTTACCCCTGGGCAAAAACCCTCATTTACCATATTTGCTTTTGGAAGTGAAGGCGGCACAGTGGTTAGCTCACAGTGCCAGGGACCGGGTTCAATTCTGGCCTTGGGTCACTGTCTGTGTGGAGTTTGCACATTCTCTCTGTGACTGTGTGGGTTTCCTCCAGGTGCTCCGGTTTCCTCCCACACTCCAAAGATGTGCGGGTTAGGTTGATTGGCCGTGCTACATTGACCCTAGTGTCAGTGGATTAGCGGGGTAAATATGTGGGGTTACAGGAATAGGCCGTGGGTGGGATTGTAGTCGGCGCAGACTGAATGGGCCGAATGGTCTCCTTCTGCACTGTAGGGATTCTATGAACCTGGAACTTACTACTTACAAGGTTTGTGGAAGGGAAGAGGAATGATTTCAATCTGAAATTGGACAAGAAATTAAGGGAAATAAATATGTGGGCTACAAAGATAGAGCAAATGGATAGGATGGATTGGATTGCTTTATAGAGAGCAAGTATAGACCTAATGTGTTGAATCTGTATAATCCATATCTTTGCCAAACGCCTCAGGCTGTCTGAACCCAATGTATTAAACTCAAAATCCTTACCTCATTTACAGATTACTTAATTGCTTTGCTTTATCCTCCTGCAATTCTACATACCTGCACCTGGTCTTGCCTCCTTCTGTATGTCACACTTTTGGATTTTCCACATAATATCAGATCCCCCTGCTCCCAACGTATGATAAATTTTTATGCCGTAATCTCATTAGACCCAAATTTTAATAAGAAATTTTAACTTATTTGGGCCAATTAGTGACCAAAGGGGAAATCTGTGGGCAGAGGCAGAGGACATTGATAGGGTGTTAAGTGAATATTTCACATCTGTCTTCACCAATGAGAATGAAAAGGTAGTTATGGAACTCAGGGAGAGAGACTGTGAGGCACTAGAGAAAATTATCATGGGGAGTGACGAGGTGTTGGCGGGCTTAAAAGTGTACCAGGTCTGGATGAATTGTGTCCCAGGCTTTTGTAGGAGGCGAGAAAGGAAATTGCAGGGGCTCTGACACAAATTTTTAATTCCTCCCTGGCCACTGGGAAGATGCCAGAGGGCTGGAGAACAGCTAATGTGGTCCCACTGTTTAAGAAAGGTTGTAGAGACAAGCCAGGGAAATACAGACCAGTGAGTCTCATGTCTGTGGTTGGGAAACTGCTGGAGGAGATTTTGAAGAAGAGAATCTATCTCCATTTGGAGAGGCACAGTTTGATTGGGGATATTCAGTATGGTTTTGTCAGAGGGAGATCATGCTTAACAAATTTGATTGAATTTTTTGAGCATGTAACCAAGTGTGTGGATGAGGGTAGTGCAGTTGATGTAGTTTACATGGATTTCAGCAAAGCCTTTGACAGATTCTCACATGGGAGACTTTTTAAGAAGGATAATGGACATGGGATACAGGGTGATCTGACAAGGTGGATTCATAATTGGCTTAATGGTAGGAGACAGAGGATGGTGACAGATGACTGCTTTCGTGATTGGAGGCCAGTGACCCAGTGGCTTACCACAGGGATCCGTGCTGGCTACCTATTGTTTGTCATTTATATAAATGACATAGATGACTATGTGGGGGGTAGGATTGGTAAATTTGCTGAAGACACAAAGATTGGCCAGGTGGCTAACAATGAGATTGACTGCCTGAGATTACAAGAAGGTATAGATGAGATGGTCAAATGGGCGGATAAATTGCAGATGGAATTTAACCGTGAAAAGTGTGAGGTGATGCACTTTGGCAGGAGTAATTTGACAACGAAGTATACCACCAAAGGTCTGGTACTGGGAAGTTCCAAAGAACAAAGGGACCTTGGCATGTTTGTCCATAGATCTCTGAAGGCAGAAAGGCAGGTAAATATGGTGGTGAAAAAAGCATATGGCACACTCACCTTTATCAATCAGGGTATAGATTACAAAAGCAGGGAGGTCATGATGGAGTTGTATAGAGCTTTGGTGAGGCCACAGCTGGAGTACTGTGTGTAGTTCTGGTCACCATATTATAGGAAGCATGTGAATACATTGGAGGGGGTGCAGAGGAGATTCACCAGGATACTACCTGGGATGGAACATTGAAGTTAAGAAGAGAGGTTGGACAGGCTTGGGTTGTTTTTGTTGAAGCAGAAAAGACTGAGGGGCAACGTGTTGGAGATGTTCAAGATTATGAGGGGCATGGACAGGGTGGATAAGGAGCAGCTGTTCCCCTGAGTTGAAGTGTCAGTTACAAGGGGAGACAAGTTAAAAACGAGGGATAGGAGGTTGAGGGGGGATTTGAGGAAAAGCTTTTTTAATCAGAGGTCTGGAACACACTGCCTGGGAGGGTGGTGGAGGCGGAATGCCTCACATCCTTTAAAAAGTACCTGGATGAGTACTTGGCACGCCATAACATTCAAAGTGATGGGCTAAGTGCTGGCAAGTGGGCAGAACGCATTTCACGCGTTGATGCAGTCTTGATGAGCCGAAGGTCCTCTTCTGCACTGTAGTAATCTGTGAAAAGAGGTAGTAACTTATTTGAAAATATTAGACATGAATTTTCATTCTGTAGACAGCAGTGTATTCCTGTTGTGCATTGATCGTCCTAAACGTTTTACCAAATTACATGAGCCATTAATTTGATTATATTCCTGTTTATTTTGCCTTGGCTTTTGTCTAGCTTTGAAATGAAGATCCTAGAAACAGAGATCAGTTTGTCTGACCTCATCTCGCTCCAAGGACATGTTTTCTAAAATAGAAATTACTATCCGTTTCCTGGTTCATATGTGCTGGGAGGGAACATAACAAAACCTTAATTAGAATGATTAAACCAGGGAATATCATGTTTCTTTTACCGCTGTTCCTTTTTTGATCTCATATTTTATGTATTCAACTGAGTATGAGCTTTAAGAATGGTCTTTCTCATTTAGCTATACATTCATCTGTTGGAAACATAAATCTAGTTTAATGAGCTTTGTTTTTGGTATTCACATGGTTAATATTGGTGTTGGAAGTGTTATCGGACAACAAATTTTATGAAATTGGGCACACAAAATGGGAGCAAACTAAAGCTATCCTCAGAGTCCTCCATTAAAATCACAAAGTAACAGACACTGATCAGTAGGCAAGAGCATGCTTTTAGAATGCAAATGAGGGCTAGCACATAAGGGAAATTGGACAGAATGGCACCTACAGGAACTAAATTAAAGAACACATCCCCACCCCATCAAAATCAGCACTTCTAAACCAGTCAAACAACCCATGGAGACACCTAAAATTAACACCGTTAAGGAAGCGTCCCTGGCCCCTCAAAACTCTTGAGATCAATAACACACCTATGGTTCAAACCCCAGAGATTCTAGACCATTGATAACCAACCAGACAAAAACGATTAACACACACTTAAAACAATTGCTGCAACACTCAAACATCGAAACAGGATGGCTGAAGTCAAAAACTGTAAATAAAGGATTAGCATTTGAAACGCGAAGTTGTGGGGGAGTCTTTAGAGCACTTTCGGGACAGTCCGATTGTATGTCCTGACTGTGCTTCTCCGTCGACGTAAAAAGAAAATAAAGCTGTGCCGTTATTGAACTTCACCCTGAGTCCGTAGTGGTCGTTTTGCCCACTCGCGCTAACAGAAGGAAAATAATCCCATGTCCTATGAATGAATAAAAAAAAGGATAGTAAGTGAAAAAAATACAGAATGATCAACCTGACCTACAACCTCACAAGAGGTTATTGCAGAAGGTCAGGGGACATGGAGTTGGGGGTAGGGTGTTAGCGTGGATAGAGGACTGGTTGTCAAATAGGAGGCAGAGAGTGGGGGTCAGCGGGTGCTATTCGGGTTGGCGGTTGGTGACTAGTGGAGTGCCCCAGGGGTCGGTGCTGGGGCCTCAGCTATTTACCATTTATATAGATGATCTGGAGGAGGAACCGAGTGTATGGTGTCGAAATTTGCTGATGACACCAAGATTGGTGGAACAGCAAATTGCGCGGAGGGTGTGGAGAGTCTACAGAAGGATCTAGATAGGCTGGGCGAATGGGCCAGGAACTGGCAAATGGAATTTAATGTTGGCAAGTGCGAGGTGGTCCACTTTGGTAGGAATAATGGTAGGAAGGATTATTACTTACGTGGAGAAAAACTGCAGCAGGCGACGGTGCAGAGGGACCTCGGGGTCCTTGTGCATGAGTCGCAAAAACCCAGCTTGCAGGTGCAGCAGGTGGTCAGGAAGGCGAATGGGATGCTGGCCTTCATAGCAAGGGGGATTGAATATAAAAGTCTTGCTGCGGCTATATAGGGCATTGGTGAGGCCGCAGCTGGAGTACTGTGTGCAGTTTTGGTCGCCGTACTTACGCAAGGATATTTTGGCCTTGGAGGGAGTGCAGAGGAGGTTTACTAGGCTGATGCCGGAGTTGAGGGGGTTGAGCTATGAGGAGAGGCTGAATAAACTAGGGTTGTACTCGTTAGAGTTTAGAAGAATGAGGGGAGATTTCATTGAGACGTATAAGATGATGAATGGGATGGATAGGATAGAGGTGGAGAGACTCTTCCCGCTCAGAAAGGACAGTAGGACTAGGGGGCACAGCCTCAAGATAAAGGGGGTGCGGTTTAGAACGGAGTTGAGGAAGAATTTCTTCACTCAAAGGGTGGTGAATCTCTGGAATTCTCTGCCTGTTGAAGTGGTGGAGGCTACCTCGCTAAATATTTTTAAGACGCGGGTTGATGGGTTTTTGATTAGAGAGGGGATTAAGGGTTCTGGGGAGAGGGCGGGAATGTGGAACTGAGCCACGACAGATCAGCCATGATCTTATTGAATGGCGGGGCAGGCTCGAAGGGCCAGATGGCCTACTCCTGCTCCTATTTCTTATGCTCTTAATAGACCATGTGCAATTGCAGTGCCGTGAGTTCTGTCATTTGGCAAATTGGTCTTGCAGAGGCTCTGAATTCAGTGAATGATAATTGACTCAAATATATGTTGTGTTGCATGGTGTATTACTTCTGGGTATGCTGTGTTATTTTGGTTCCTTCAGATAACTTTGGCCACCTAGTTCCATGCCCTTATATCCTATTCCCCTATGTATTACACATCTTTTTCAAGCTCCACAGACTGACTGCACCAAAGCATTTAATTCAAAATCCTTGTACTCATTCATAGATTGCTTTATAGCTTCACCTATTCCTTTCTCCAATTCATCCAACTCCACACAGAAGCATCTGGTCTTACAATTCTGGTAAGGTTGTTAAGAAGGCGTACGGTGTGTTAGCTTTTATTGGTAGAGGGATTGAATTTCGGAGCTGTGAGGTCATGTTACAACTGTACAAAACTCTGATGCGGCCGCACTTGGAGTATTGCGTACAGTTCTGCTTGCCGCATTATAAGAAAGATGCGGAGGCATTGGAAAGGGTGCAGAGGAGCTTTACCAGGATGTTGCCTGGTATGGTGGGAAGGTCTTATCAGGAAAGGCTGAGGGACTTGAGGTTATTTTCATTGGAGAGAAGAAGGTTACGAGGTGACCTGATTGAGGCATACAAGATGATCAAAGGATTGGATAGGGTGGACAGTGAGAGCCTTTTACCTCGGATGGTGATGGCTAACACAAGGGGACATAGCTTTAAATTAAGGGGTGGTAATTATAGGACGGATGTCGGAGATAGGTTCTTTACTCAGAGGGCAGTAAGGACGTGGAATGCCCTGCCTGCAGCAGTTGTGGACTCGCCAACTTTAAGGGCATTCAAATGGTCAGTGGATAGGCATATGGATAACATTGGAATAGTTCAGGTTAGAGGGTCATTAGATTGGTTCCACTGGTCAGTGCAACATTGAGGGCCGAAGGGCCTGTACTGCGCTGTAATGTTCTATGTTCCATGGTCTCTTTTCCGCTACTTCCTCAACAAATCATTGGTGGCAGATGCTACAGTCTACACCCTGGAATTCCCTCAAAGTTGCTATTTCTATTCCCACTTTCAAAAGGTTGCCAAAAATCTATGATTGTGGCCATGCCTCCCCTGAATGCCTCTTCTTTTACACCAGACCTTGGTGCCTGTTTTCACCTCCATGACATCTCTCTGGATTGTTTTACATTAAAAGCAATGCATAATGCAAGTTGTTTTTACTAGTTGCTATTAGTGTCTCATACTTAGGCTTTAGAGCTAAATCAAAATCTGGTGGGGACCTATCAGTGACTCAGTCAGTAAATGATATTTTGACAAATTATAATCAAAGAGTCATGGAGCTTTAAGCACAGAAAGAGACCCTTTGGCCCATTTTCCAGTATTTGGTCCATAGCTTTTTTTGCTATGGCATTTCAAGTGTTCGTCTAAATGCTTCTTAAATGTAGTGAAGGTTCTTCCAGATTCCTCAAATCCCCTTTAACTATCCTGCCCCTTACCTTAAATTTTTTGCCCCCTAATTATTGACCTGTCTAGTAAGGGGAAAGGTTTCTTCTTATCTACCCTGTCTATGACCTTCATGATTTTATACACTTCAATCAGGTGCGCCCTTGTTATGGTGGCAACAGGAGATCATCAATAGATCTCTCTGTGGGCCTCGTAGAATACAATCTCCCCAACTAAGTGAGTGGAGGATCTTCCAAAAGGGAAGGAGTAGCAGAGGCTTTAAAACCAGCTGGCTCCACTCAGACTGACAGTAGTCGCAGAAGTGGTACTTTGTGCATGTTATAAATAAAGTATGTGGATAACGCAACATTGGTTTCAATAAGATTATTACATTGGTGATGAGGACTAAAATGAATTTTTTTCTACTCTCCAGACAACCTTTACTGCTGAGACAAGTAATTCAACAGTAAGAAAAGTATTCCCTTTTGGTAAGCTGGAAGCCTACAATGTAAGCATTGAAGACTGGTCCCAATACGCAGAGTGCATGCTTATTTTTTTCCAGCTAACAGTATTAAAGAGAGGAAGCAGAAAGTACTCTTGTTGGTGGCACTTGTCCACAGAATAAAAACACCACGAGCCATGGTGAAATTTGGTGATGATTCAGAAACCTGATTGTTTGAATGGGATTTCTGAGACCAAGTGCAACAAATCAAAAAAACATAAATACAAGCAGGCATACATCTTATAGCATCTTGAGCCTGCTCTGCCATCCATTATGATCAAAAAGTAATAAAGTATGTTGTTTGAGCAAAATATACAACTGACTAAGATTTAATGAAAAATCACTCTCTCTGAAGAGAAATTATAGCATTTCTAAGAACATGAGAACATAAGAAATTGGAGCAGGAGTAGGCCATCTAGCCCTTCGAGCCTGCCCCGCCATTCAATAAGATCATGGCTGATCTGAAGTGGCTCAGTTCCACTTTCCCGCTTTCTCCCAATAACCCTTAATTCCCTTGCCTACCAAAAACCTATCTACCCGTGTCTTAAATAAGTTTAGCGAGGTAGCCTCTACCACTTCAACAGGCAGAGAATTCCAGAGATTCACCACCCTTTGAGTGAAGAAGTTCCTCCTCAACTCCATTCTAAACTGCCCCCCGCCTTGAGGCTGTGCCCTCTAGTCCTGCTGTCCTTTGAGTGGAAAGAATCTCTCTACCTCTACCCTACCCATCCCCTTCATTATCTTATACATCTCTATAAGATCCCCCCTCATCCTTCTAAACTCCAACGAGTACAGACCCAGTCTATTCAGTCTCTCTTCATAGTCCAACCCGCTCATCTCCGGTATCAGCCTCGTGAACCTCCTCTGCACTCCTTCCAAGGCCAAAATACCCTTGCGCAAGTGCAGTGACCAAAACTGCGCACAGTATTCCAGCTGCGGCCTCACCAGTGCCCTGAACAGTTGCAGCAAGACCTCCCTGCTTTTATATTCTATCTCCCTCGCTATAAAGGCCAGCATCCCATTCGCCTTCCTGATCATCTGCTGCACCTGCAGACTAGGTTTTTGTGACTCATGCACAAGGACCCCCAGGTCCCTTTGCACCGTAGCATGCTGCAGCTTTTCGCCCTTTAAATAGTAATCCCACCTACTATTATTCCTGCCAAAGTGGATAACCTCACACTTGCTAACATTATACTCCATCTGCCAGGTCCTCGCCCACTCGCTCAGCCTATCTAGATCCCTCTGCAGACTTTCCACACCCTCCGCACAATTTGCTTTTCCACTTATCTTTGTGTCATCAGCAAATTTCGACACCCTACATTCAGCTCCTTCCTCCAGATCATCTATATAAATGGTAAATAGCTGAGGCCCCAGCACCGATCCCTGCGGCACTCCACTAGTCAGAACCGCCAATCAGAATAGCACCCATTGATACCAACTCTCTGCCTCCTATTAGACAATCAATCCTCTATCCACGCTAATACCTTACCCCCAACTCCATGCCCCCTAACCTTCTGAAGCAACCTTTTGTGCGGCACCTTATCGAATGCCTTCTGAAAATCGAGAAACACCACATCCACCAGTTCCCCTCTGTCTACCGCACTAATCACATCCTCATAGAATTCCAATAAATTTGTCAGACACGACTTCCCCCTGACAAATCTGTGCTGCGTCTGCTGTATCAAACAATTCTTCTCAAGATTTCTTCTTTGATGACGGATTCAAGCATTTTTCTCACAACAGACATTAAACTAGCCGGCCTATAGTTACCTGCCTTTTGCCTGCTACCCTTTTTAAACAAGGTTTAAAGGTTTTTGCTCTCATTAAAACATGGTCAATTAACACCCAGTGTTACAAAGCAACCAATAAAGGCTGGTTCAAAAAATTCTATCCCCCAGTAACCTTTTACCAACTTGCTTACCAAGAATCTATTTGCATCTGCCTTAAAAATATTGCTTCCACCTCCTTTTCAGGAAGGTGTTCCAGAGACTCATGAGAAAAAAATCCTAATCTGTTTTAAATGGGCAACTCCTTATTTTCTAACAGTGACCCCTAATTCTAGATTCTCCTGCAAGAGAATCTCCATCCCCTCCATGTCCATCCTGTCAAGACCCCTCAGGATCTTCAATGATTTCTAATCTCTTACTCTTCTAAACTTTAGGAAATCTTAGTACAGTACATCCACTAGTTTTTCTTTATCATGTTACTTCCTCAAAGAACCCTAATAAGTTGATGAAACAAGAGTTCCCTTTCACAAAACCATGTTGACTCTGCCTGATCACCTGGGACTTATCCAAGTGCCCTGCTCTTGCTCCTATAATAACGAGCTTCTAACATTTTCCCTATGACAGATGTTACACTAACTGGCCTGTAGTTTTTCTGTCTTCTGTCTTGTTCCCTTTTTGAATATTTTCTAATCTAAGGGACCTTCCCTGAATTCTCTGCCATGGTCATTGTTGAAAAAGTGTCCAAATTATTTTAAAGATAGATTCTTGAAAGGACGAGATATAAAGGGTATGAGGAGTAAGCAGATGAATGAGTTGTTAGGTGGCTTGGATGGACAAAAGTACAGGTGCAGATATAATGGGTTAAATTAACTTGTTTGTGCTTCTGATTCTTTATTTCCTATTTTTGTTACTGTGAGGAAGCTTCTTATTTTTGCTGGCAACTCCCTGTCTGGCTGACAATGGTGGTGGCAAGACTGCACCTAATATCTTGAAATGTGGGTACTGTCACAAACCTTTAATGTTTATTTCCGGGTTAGTACTTGATCAAATTTGGAAGACAATGTTTGAAATGACTGAATTGTCTTATTATCATAATCCTCTCGTTTTCAATGTCACAGTGACTGAAATTATCTGGAGCTGCTGGTACTTTTCTCTAATCTCTTGAATATGGGGATGAGGAGAAATTGAACTGTTGTTAAGTGGTTTATCTACCAAATCTGTTCTTGAGCAGGATTTGGCTGAGTGGATAATTGCATCAGTTGAGCTAATGTTTATGCAATGCCTAATCCATTGCGTCAGGTACAGGTGCATATGACAAGTCACAGTGGGTATAAAGGTAGCATGATCCAGCCATGCAACAGCCAAAGGTGGAGAACAGCAAAAATAGACAGACAAATCATCATCTCAACCAGGTTACCTACAAATTACAGATCAGGACAACGGTGAGTAGAATACATTACTTAATTTTATAGTCTGTTTTTTCTAAAAACAACATTATACTGTATCTTCAGTGAACTGAAATAATGACATAGTGTTAGTAAAACGTTTGCTGGTATATAATAAGATACGTGGATTCATTTTTCTTTTTCAGAAAAAAAAGCGTAGTAATTCTACAACAATGACAGTTCAGATGTACATGATACTTTAACAGTATTTACACCAATTCCATTTCACGTTTAAGTGTCACACATCAGTTTTGATAATGTCACTTTCACCTCTCAGTCAGATAGTGGGTTCAAGTGCCACAACAAATTTCAACTCAGAATGATGCAATAGTGCATAAGAAGGAAGTGCTGAATTGCCAGATGTGACATTTTTCAGTTGAATGGTTTTACTAAAATATTGTCTATCGGTTAAATTCTGAATTCTGAAAGAGCAGTTGTCACAGAATTGTTACAGCACAGAAGGAGACCATTCAGCCTTTTGTATCCGTGCCAGCTCTCCAAATGAGCATTTCACCCAAAGCCATTTCTTGCCTTCTTGTAAATTCTTCCTTTCCAGATATTAATCCAATTACCTCTTGAATGCCTTAATTGAAACTACCTCCATCACAATCTTAGTCAGTGTATTCCAGATCCTAGCTATTTGCTGTGTGAAAAAATTTTCTTGTGTCTCAGTTGTTTCTTTTCTCAGTTACTTTAAATCTGTGCCCTCTTGTTTTTGATGCTTCCACTAATGGGGATAAGTTTTTCCCTATCTATTCTGTACAGGTCCCTCCATTAGTTTTAATACCTTGACCAAATCTCCTCTCAACTTTCCTTCCTCAATCTGAACTTGTAACCTAAATTCCTCATTGCTGAAACCATTCTTGTGAAACTTTTTTGCACCCTCTCTAATATCTTAACATCTTTCCGAAAGTATGGCATCCAGGACTGGACTCTAGTTAATGCCGAGCCAATGTCTTTCACAAGTTTAGCATAATCTCCTTTGCGTTTGTACTCTGTATCTCTATTGTTAGGATATGCTTTATTAACTGCTTTGTATATACTGTTAACTGGCCTCTGAATCTGCTCTGTCACTTATGCACATAAACACTCCGGTCCTCTGCTCTTGCTTCCCCTTCAGAACTTATCCTTTGTTTTATATTGTTTGTCGTATTATCTTGTGATATGAGTCCCTTTCTGGATTGCTTAAAAATGACAATCTGTTTTAGGTAAGTTTTCAAATTTTCTAGTTCTGGAACTGCCAACTCTTTTTGACTCTGCTGTCCTGAATGAATTGCCAGAACTCTGCTGGTAAGACTCTCCCCAAGGTTTTCTTTTTGTAATTGACAAGGCAACGCCAGAATTCTGTAATCTAGAAGCCCATTTACGCCAACATATATCAATAGCTGTTGGCTGGCTTGCCATTGTAAGAAATTTTTGTGGCTCTCAGTACGAGCTGTTCAATATTTTGAAGCTGACTCCATATTGGTACTGGGAATTGGGTATCTGGGGGATAAAATGTTGTGGGGTAAGGGGAAGAAAAATGGGACTAGCTGGCTGTTCTTGCAGAGTCAGCATGTACATTTCTGTGCTGTAACCAGTCCATGATTTTATGGTAAAAGTTATGATTTCATTTAAGCATAAGATGAGACTTCTATTACATTTACAAAGCAATTTACAAAGTAAAGATGAAAATGATGCTACTCATTGTTGTCCTTTGGGCAATAAGCATGGCCCATTCCTCACTTCTTCTGCTCAGATGCACATTTGCATATATTTAGATTAGTGCCGTTCACAGCCCTGCTACACTGGGAATATCCCAAAATTTCTAGAATAGAAGAATTGAAACTAGAGAACTCCACTCAATCATGTCTCTTCCAATATTTCTTATTCCACACAATCATGGGTTTGGTAGGTAATGTATCTAGCCAAAGGTGCTGGATTTGAAGCTTTTTGTGTGTTTTGACCTGTTTTTGTGGTGATGCAGATGCAATTCAAAATCTTGATGATAACAAGATTTCTAATTGTATCAAAATGTAATGCATGGAAATTAAAGTGACTTATAATTGAATATGTTGTAACAATTTACAAAAGCTTTGTGTATTCCAAATAATGCCAAAAAACATGCATCACAGAACTGTTATGCCATAGAAGGTTGTCATTCAGCCCATCATCAATGTGTGACTTAGTGACATTCCTCTGCCTTTTCCTGTACCACTGCACATTATTTCTATGTAAATAATCATCTAAAGTAAAAGTAAAGCCACCATAGTCTCAAATTACCATAGGCTGCTTTTCCCTTTTGAGGGGGAGAGCTGACTAGTGGTGATTCAACCTGAAGATCACCACACCTCAGGCAAGGGGCAAGATTGAGAAGTCAGGGCTTTCAAGTATAACTTCAACCAGAATTGAAGCTGCGCTGCTGGCGTCACTTTGCATCACAAACCAGTCATGCAGCCAACTGAGCTAATCATATCATCTAATATACTTGTGAATTCCTCGATTGAATTTGCTTCCACCAGACCTCCGGGCAATGCATTCCAGACCCAAATGACTTATTGTCCGAAGAAGTTTTTTCTCACATCACATCTGCTTCTTTTGCTAATCACTTTAAATTTATGCTGTCCTTGATCCTTTTATGAGCGGGAACAATTTCTTGCTATCTACTCTCTCAATGTATGCTATGCCCCTATTTATAAGCTCAGGATGTTTCATGCTTTATTAACTTTTCTCTCCACCTGTCCTGCCACTTTCAATGATCCATGCACAAATACACCCAGATCCCTCTGCTCTTGCACCCCCTAAATAATTTTACCCCTTATTTTGTATTGTTCTTCCTACCA
This sequence comes from Carcharhinus amblyrhynchos, assembly GCF_965287045.1. Taxonomy (NCBI): domain Eukaryota; kingdom Metazoa; phylum Chordata; class Chondrichthyes; order Carcharhiniformes; family Carcharhinidae; genus Carcharhinus; species Carcharhinus amblyrhynchos. The sequence goes on along the minus strand of NC_137335.1, from coordinate 29,320,905 downwards.
AAATGCATCACCTTACATCTCTGCATTGAGCTTGATCTGCCACTTATCTGCCACGAACTTGTCCACAAGCTTTGGAAGTTCTGTAGTGTCTTCCTCACAGTTTACAGTGCTTCCAAGTTTTGTATTATCTGCAAATTTTGAAATTGTCCCCTGTATACCAAGAATTGGATCATTAATATATATCTGGAACAGCATTGGGTCCAATACTGATCCTTGGGGAACTCCACTGCAAACCTTCCTCCAGGCTGAAAAATATTTGTTGTCTAATACTCTCTGTTTCCTCATCAATTTTGTATCTACATTGCTATTGTCCCTTCTATTCCATGAACTATTACTTTTTTCACAAGTCAGTCGTGTGGCACTATATTGAATGCCTTTTGAAAATCATGTACAACACACCGGAAGCACTGCCTTCATCGACCATAAGAGGGAGACGATGGACATAACCACCTTGGCGAGGTCACAAGGAGAGAAAGAAGAGAAACTGAAACTGCAAGTTTTGAATACAGATTGAGGGTTTTGGAGCCTTGATGGTGGAAGTAAGAAATGGTTGGTTGCAGAGGTAGCAAAATAGTTATTGTCTTAAACATAAATGGCTCAGTATTTTTTACATTGATTTGATCATGTAACAATACTAATTATTTTTAATGGTTGTTGTTTACGTTTCAGCTTGTGTACAGAATGGCTCGTTACATGAAGTGTGGTGGACTGGCTTTGGTTGTTCTTCTCGTGGTAGAACAGGGTGTGCGTTCCTTCCCTGAAGTGGAGGCTGCAGCACCGGGTGAATATCACATAGGGTCAACAGGACTGGCAAGTGGTTGTATTTAAGCCACCACTTGAAGAGTTAAGATATGGTGTAGGATATTAAGAAAGAAGACAAAAGAATACTAACACTGATAAATCCTGCAACTGTTAAAGCAATAAAAACTCAGAAGACAAAATTTTAAGTGATGAATCCTGATGCATTGTCATCTTCAGGATAGATATCTAGCCACATTTATAGAATATATAGCAAATGTCCTGTGGTGATGGCCATATTAAGGAAGAGGTCATGCTTGTGTACAATATGTGATACATGGCATCGGGAACGAGAATCCTGCAGTGCAGAGGGAAGCCATTTGACCCATTGAGTTTGCACTGACCACATTCCCACCCTGGCCCAATCCCCAGAATCCCATGTATTTACCCTAGCTAGTCCCCCTGACACTAACTGGCAATTTAGCACCCCCAATCCTACTAGCCTGCACATCTTTGGACTGGTTTATTTGGTAGCATCAGCTTTTGAAGCGCTGCTCCTTCATCAAGTGAAGGTGCAACGCTCCAAAAGCTTGTGCCACCAAATAAACCTTTTGGGCTTTAATCTGGTGTTGTAAGACTTTGTGCTGTGCCTATCCCGGTCCAATGCTGGCATCTCCAGATCATCTTTGGACTGTGGGAGAAAACTGGAGCAGCCGGAGGAAACCCACGCAAACACTGGGCAAATGTCATACTCAGCACAGAGTCCTCCCAAGCCAGGAATTGTACCCAGGTCCCTGGCGCTATGAGGCAGCAGTGCTAAGCAGTATGCCACGGTGTCGCCCCAAATTCGAGCCAGACAGGAGTCAAACCTAGAATCTTCTGAGTGTGTCAGGATGCTTACAAGAACACTGCACTATATACACAATTTCATAAACCCCATCTCCTATTGAGTAGTCTCAAATGGTATTTTTGCCATTTGTTGAAAAATGAGGTAGCTTTGTCTCCACATCTACTTTAGTCTGTTTCCTCTAAACTTATTCTATATCCTCTTATTTCTCAACCTCTCAAAACTTCTGACAAAACAAGATGACACTGTGAGGGCACAATTCAAACCTATAGAAACATTTCGTTCATCATGATAAGCTGGCAAAGGCACGTGTTTGTTAACATACACAATGAGAGCTGATGAATCTATGGATCAGCCTTCCAGTTGGGTATTTGAGGCTCTGTGCCACATGCTTCAACTGCAGGAATCCTCTGGAAAGCTTCCTAAACTCCAGCTCTCAGATGGAGGGTGGGGGCAAGAAAGAATCCCAAATGGACATCTGACCAATGGGAGCTTTTGCAAAATCAAAGTGAAACTCCCCTCACCAGTAGAGTCTTAAAGGTTTCAAAAAATAAAAGGCTAGATAAAATCAACATGCAAAACAATGCACTTAGATAAATGTACCAACTGAAACATGAAATTCAAAAATGCTCACCTAATCACTGGACACAAGTTTTAACATGTATGGAAAGGCAAACTTCTGGCTATGAAATGGTGAAAATGCTTTCAATAGGTGCTGCAACATGGGAAGTTCAAAGCTTGAAGACCCAACACCAATTTGTGTTTTTTGCCTTTGGTTCTCCCAATGTAAATCAGTTGTAAATAATTGCAAAACCTGGCCTAGCTTTCATAAGAACATAAGAACATAAGAAATAGGAGCAGGAGTAGGCCATCCAGCCCTTCGAGCCTGCCCTGCCATTCAATAAGATCATGGCTGATCTGTCGCTGCTCAGTTCCACTTTCCCGCCCTCTCCCCATAACCCTTAATCCCCTCTCCTATCAAAAACCCATCAACCCGCGTCTTAAAAATATTTAGCGAGGCAGCCTCCACCACTTCAACGGGCAGAGAATTCCAGAGATTCACCACCCTTTGAGTGAAGAAGTTCCTCCTCAACTCCGTTCTAAACCGCCCCCCCTTTATCTTGAGGCTGTGCCCCCTAGTCCTATTGTCTTTTTTGAGCGGGAAGAGTCTTTCCACCTCTATCCTATCCATCCCATTCATCATCTTATACGTCTCAATGAGATCTCCCCTCATTCTTCTAAACTCTAACGAGTACAAGCCCAGTTTATTCAGCCTCTCCTCATAGCTCAACCCCCTCAACTCCGGTATCAGCCTAGTAAACCTCCTCTGCACTCCCTCCAAGGCCAAAATATCTTTGCGCAGGTGCGGCGCCCAAAAATGCACACAGTACTCCAGTTGCGGCCTCACCAATGCCCTATACAGCTGCAGCAAGACCTCCCTACTTTTATATTCAATCCCCTTCGCTATGAAGGCCAGCATCCCATTCGTCTTCCTGACCACCTGTTGCACCTGCAAGCTGGTGACTTTTTGCGACTCATGCACAAGGACCCCGAGGTCCCTCTGCACCATCGCCTGCTGCAGTTTTTCGCCCCATAAGTAATAGTCCTTCCTACCATTCTTCCTACCAAAGTGGACCACCTCACACTTGCCAACATTAAATTCCATTTGCCATTTCCTGGCCCATTCACCCAGCCTATCTAGATCCTTCTGCAGACTCTCCACACCCTCCGCACAATTTGCCGTTCCCCCAATCTTGGTGTCAAATTTCGACACTCTACACTCGGTTCCCTCCTCCAGATCATCTATATAAATGGTAAAAAGCTGAGGCCCCAGCACCGACCCCTGGGGCACTCCACTAGTCACCATCCGCCAATCCGAATAGCACCCATTGACCCCCACTCTCTGCCTCCTATTTGACAACCAATCCTCTATCCGCGCTAACACCCTACCCCCAACTCCATGTCCCTCGACCTTCTGCAATAACCTCTTGTGAGGCACTTTGTCAAACGCCTTCTGAAAATCTAGAAAGACCACATCCACCGGCTCTCCTGTATCCACCGCCCTAGACACATCCTCATAGAACTCCAGTAAATTTGTCAGACACGACTTCCCTTTAATGAAACCGTGCTGCGTCTGCTCTATCAAGCAACTCCCTTCAAGATGCCTCGCAATTTCCTCCTTAATGACAGATTGTAACATTTTACCTACCACAGACGTTAAACTAACTGGCCTATAATTCCCCGCCTTTTGCCTGGCACCCTTCTTAAACAACGACGTAACATTAGCCGTTTTCCAATCATCCGGCACTTCCCCGGAATCCAGCGACGTTTGGAAAATAACCACCAAGGCATCCACTATCACCTCCGCCATTTCTTTCAGAACCCTCGGATGCATTCCATCCGGTCCTGGGGACTTGTCCACAATCAGCCCCTCCAGTCTGTCGAGCACCGCCTTTCTAGTAACAGTAATGTCATTAAGACCCTCCAGTCTTACCACCTTTCCATCGCTAACACCTGGCAAATTATTCACGTCCTCCTCCGTGAAGACAGAAACAAAAAAGTTATTCAATACCTTAGCCATATCCCCATCCCCTACCACTAGGTCCCCTTTCTCATCCTCTAAAGGACCAACATTCACCCTAGCCAGCCTCTTCCTTTTTATATATTTATAAAAACTCTTGCTATCCTTTTTTATATTAAGCGCTAGCCCAGCTTCATAGTTTCTCCTACCCTTCCTTATCAACTTCTTTGTCAATCTTTGTTGACATTTAAACCTCTCCCAATCCTCTTCTCGCCCACTACTCTTAGCTACTCTAAATTCCTCCGCTTTTAGTTTAACACTTTCCTTCACCTCCTTCGTTATCCACGGCTTATTACCTCTCCTCCTACTATCCTTTTTGACCATTGGAATAAATTTCCGTTGAGCACCAAGAAAGATCTCCTTAAAGATCCTCCACTGCTCCTTAACAGACCCTCCCTCCAACGCGCTCTCCCAGTCCACATTCGCCAATTCTTCTCTCATCCTACCGTATTCCCCTCTATTCAAACAAAGGACGCGTGTCCGGGAACCCACTTTCTCCTCCTCCAGCTGCACCAGAAACTCCACCATACAATGATCACTCTCCCCAAGAGGATCCTTCACCACAAGGTCCCTAATTCTACCCGCTTCATTACATAGAACATAGAACATTACAGCGCAGAACAGGCCCTTCGGCCCACGATGTTGCGCCGACCAGTTACAAAAACAATGACCCACTAGCCTATACCAATCCCTTTTCGTCCATAAACCTATCCAGAGATCTCTTAAACGCCCCCAAACTAGACGCATTTACAACCGCAGCAGGCAGGGCATTCCAATCCCTCACCACCCGCTGGGTAAAGAACCTACCCCTGACATCCGTCCTGTAGCTACCCCCCCTTAATTTAAAGCCATGCCCCCTCGTGCTAGCTTTCTCCATCCGAGGAAAAAGGCTATCACTATCCACCCTATCTAAACCTCTAATCATCTTATATGTTTCAATAAGATCCCCTCTTAGCCGCCTTCTTTCCAACGAAAACAACCCTAAATCCCTCAGTCTCTCCTCATAGGACCTCCCCACCATACCAGGCAACATCCTAGTAAACCTCCTCTGCACCCTCTCCAACGCCTCCACATCCTTCTTATAATGCGGGGACCAGAACTGCACACAGTACTCCAAGTGCGGCCGCACTAGAGTAGTGTACAGTTGCAACATTACACTGCGACTCCTAAATTCAATCCCCCTACCAATAAACGCCAAGACACCGTACGCCTTCTTAACAACCTTATCTACTTGATCATAGCACCAGATCCAAGATAGCTCGCTCCCTCGTCGGCTCCAACACACACTGTTCGAGGAAACTATCCCAGCAGCATTCCAAGAACTCTTCCTCGAGCCCCCCACGTCCAACGTGGGTCGACCAATCAATATGCAGATTGAAATCCCCCATAACTACGGCCGTCCCATTCCTGCACGCCGCACTTATTTGCGCGTTAACAGCCCGCCCCATCTCCAGATCATTATTCGGGGGCCTATAGACGACACCTACCAGCGTCTTCCTCCCTTTGCTGTTCCTAATCTCCACCCACAACGATTCCACCCTCTGCTCCTTGGCTCCAATATCATCCCTTGCTACCACCGTGATGCTATCCTTAATCAGCAGAGCTACGCCCCCCCCTTTTCCCTTCTGCCTATCCTTCCTAAACACTTGATAGCCCTGTACATTCAGTTCCCATTCCCTGTCACCCTGCAGCCACGTCTCTGTAATAGCCACCAGATCGTATCCATTTGTGTCGATCTGAGCCATCAGCTCATCCACTTTATTCTGAATGCTTCGTGCATTCAGATAAAGTGCTTTCATCCCAGCCTTCACCTGGACCCTATTTGCCGCAACGCCACCAACTATACTCACGCCCCCTACTCCCTCTATTATTGGGACATCCTTGGCCTCTTCCCTTACATGTACACTCTCCTTAACTTTCGACCTCGTAAGGTCACCTACCCTCGCACCCTCCCCCCCCCCCAATTAGTTTAAAGCCCTGTCTACAGTCCTCTTTACTCGATTCGCCAGCACTCTGGTCCCAGCACGGTTCAGACTAACCCCATCCCATCCTTCTCTCTGCACACCCACACCCCATTTCTCCCTGCCTCCTTTGCTGTTGCATAAGTACCAGTACACAGGAGGTTAAACACACCTTCATATCCCTTCTTATCGCGGTACAGTTGTTACAGAGTTATGTACGAGAGCTACAAACTGAATTACATATAATTTACAGCAGAGAAAAAGGCTATTCAGCATACCCAATCATTGTTGGTGTTTATACTCTACACGAACCTCCTCCCACTGTACATCATCTAACCGTATCTGAACATCCTTTTTCTTTCTCTTCCATGTACTTATCTACAGGGCATTTAAAGACATCTATGATATTTGCCTTAACAGCTCCTTGTGGAAAAGTCCACAGAAGAGCTAGGGTGTGGTGGTGGGGAGGAAAGGAAATGGGGAGATTATAGCTCTAATATATTCTCTATAGGGGAAAATGTAGGTGCAAAGTTCAGGAAATCCTGGATGTCTAGTACAATTCAGGACTGAATAAGGAAGAAGCGAAAGGTTTTTACCAAGTCCAGTAGGATCAATCCTCTGTGCTCATGAGGAATATAGGAAATGCAAGAGGAAACTTAAAGCAATTAGAAGAGCAAAAGGGGGCATGAAAGAGGACTTACGAACAAGATTAGGGAGAATCCTAGGGTATTTTATAAATACATTAAGGAGAAACAATTAACCAGAAAAACAGTAGGACCTATTAAAGACCAAGAGAGCAATCTATTCTTGTAGCGGTAGGACTTTGGAAGGGTGTTAAATGAATACTTTTCATCGGTCTTCACTCAGGAAAAGGAGAACGCAGGTACAGAGTTCAGGAAATGGGACTGTGAGGAATTTGAGCAGTTTGACATAGGAAGTGAGGAGGTACTGGAAGTTTTGACAGGCTTAAAAATGAACAAATCCTCAGGATTGGAAGAATTGCATCCCAGAGAGGCAAGACAGGAAATTGCAAGGGCTCTGACACAAATCTTTGTTATTATTGTACTTTATTGTTTGTTATATACATAAATTAGATAATATGGGAGGAATAATAAGCATGTTTATAATTTGAGTACAATATCAAGGGTAGGAGTCTTAGCAGTGTTGAAGAGCAGAAGGATCTTGGGGTCTGGGTCCATAGGACTCTTAAATTGGCCTCGCAAGTGGAGGATGTGGTCAAGAAGGCGAATGGTGTACTGGCCTTCATTAATCGAGGGATTGAGTTTAGGAGTCAGGAGATAATGCTGCAACTTTATAAGACCCTTGTCAGACCCCATTTGGAGTACTGTGTGCAGTTCTGGTCGCCTCACTACAGGAAGGATGTGGAAGCTATTGAGAGGATGCAGAGGAGATTTACAAGGATGTTGCCTGGATTGGGAGGCATGCCTTGTGAAGGTAGGTTGAGGGAGCTAGGTCTCCTCCCTGGAGAGATGAAGGTTGAGAGGCGACCTGATAGAGGTTTATAAAATGTTGAGAGGAATAGATAGGGTGGATTCTCGGAGGCTATTTCCCAGGGCTGAAATGGTTGCTACGAGAGGACACAGGTTTAAGGTGCTGGGAAGCAAGTACAGAGGAGATGTTAGGGTTAAGTTTTTCACTCAGAGGGTGGTGGTGAGTGAAATCGGCTACCGTTGGTGGTGGTAGAGGTGAACTCGCTGGGGTCTTTTAAAAGACTTCTGGATGAGTATATGGGATTTAATGGGATTGGGAGTTACAGATAGTTCTATGGCTTGGTAGGCATGGATGTGATCGGCGCAACTAGTGGGCCTAAGGGCCTGTTTGTGCTGTAGTGTTCTATGTTCTAATTTGGTGCAGTGGTTAGCAATGAATAACAAGGTTATAGGAAGATATAGATAGGTTGGTCAGATGGGCAGAGCAGTGGCAGTTGGTACTTAACCCTGATAAATGTGAGGTGATGCGCTTTGGAAGAAGCAATAATACAAGAGAGTATTTAATGAACAGCAGGACCCTAGGAAGTTCAGAGGAACAGATAGATCTTGGAGTATTTATTGACAAATCCCTGAAAGTAGTAAAGCAGGTGAATAGGGTAATTCAGAAGGCATATGAGACACTTATTTTTATCAGTCGTGGCATAAAGTACAAGTACAAGGAGGTTATGTTGGAGTTGCACAGAATGTTGTTAAAGCCACAGCTGGAGTTCTGTGTGCAGTTCTGGTCATCTCACTAAAGGAAGGATGTGATTGCACTAAAGAGGGTACTGAGGATGTTCTTGAAATGGAACATTTGAGCTATAAGGAGCAACTGGATAGGCTTGGATTACTTTCTTTAGAGCAGAGAAGGTTTGGGAGATTTGGTTGAGGCGTATGAGATTATGGGAGGTATGAACAGGTTGAATAGGACACAGCTATCCCCTTGGTGGAGGGATCAATCACAAGAGGGCATAGTTTTAGGGGTTAGGGCAGGAGATTCAGCAGGTATTTGAAAAAAAAATTCACAGACGGCACTGGGAATCTGAATTGCACTCCCTGTGAAGGTAGCAGAGGCCAGAAACCTTTAAAAATATTTGGGTGAACACTTGAAATATCATAACATTTAAGGATGTGGGACAAATGCTGGAGAATGGGATTAATGCGACTGTCAATTTTTCTACTGGTCCTTGTGATCTGCAATTTTGACTAAACCAAAGGGATCATTCTGGTTCCTTATGCAGTGCAAATATAACTCTCAGTCAGTTCTGAGAGGACCAATATGAACAAATTAAGAGTTTGTATATTTATTAAGGAGTGTTTAATGTAAGGGAAGAATAATCAGACAAGTCAAATGTGATTGATGTGACATAAGCTTGATGGCACATTTTGATATGACACGAAAACAAAGAATCTTAGAATCCCTACAGTGTAGAAGGAGGCCATTCAGCCAATCAAGGCAGAGGACCCAGGCCCAATACCCTACCCTACTATAACCATAATGTCGAGATGCCGGTGTTGGACTGGTTGGGCAAGTAAGAAGCATCACAACACCAGGTTAAAGTCCAACAGGTTTATTTGGTATCATAAGCTTTCAGAGCCTCTTCAGGTGAGTCACCTGATGAAGGAGCAATGCTCTGAAAGCTTGTGATACCAAATGTTGGGCTTTAACCTGGTGTTGTGAGACTTCTTACTATTCCTGTAACCACACGCATTTGTCACGGCTAATCCATCTAACCTACACATCTTTGGACATTAAGGGTAAATTTAACATGGCCATTCTACCTAACCTGCACACCCTTGGACTGTGGGAGGAAACCCATAGAGATAGGGGGAGAATGTGCAAACTCCACACAGGCAGTCATCCAAGGTCATATTGAACTTGGGTCCCTGGGCTGTGAGGCAGTATTGCAAAACAGGGGGCAAATCTCCCAAAAGAGTTCTAAGTGCTGAATTTGCGAGAAAACTGGTGTAAATCACGATTTTTTTCAGTGAACACAGAACATAGAACCCTGCAGTGCAGAAACAGGCCCTTCGGCCCATCGATTCTGCACCGACCACAATCCCACCCAAGCCCTATCCCCATATCCCTATACATTTTACCCACTAATCCCTGTAACCTACACATCCCAGGACACCAAGGGGCAATTTTAGCATGGCCAATCAACCTAACCCGCACATCTTTGGACTGTGGGAGGAAACGGAGTACCCAGAGGAAACCCACGCAGACACGAGGAGAATGTGCAAACTCCACACAGACAGTGACCCGAGCCGGGAATCGAACCCAGGTCCCTGGAGCTGTGAAGCAGCAGTGCTAACCACTGTGCTAGTGGGAGTTCAATCTTGAATCTTCCACACTCTGCAATGCAGAGGTCATAATTGTGAATATCATTAAAAGCCTATTCACGCTGGAGACTGAGAGTTTCGTGCCTCTGTGCATACGCTGTGACTCTGATCTGTCAGCCTCTGGCTTACTGGCCAGCTCTATCACTGACCAGCTTGGGACCCTCATAAGCATTCCCGGGCCAGCCCTGACCACCCCCACCCAGCTGGGAGAGCCCAATCTCGAGCACGCCACCCCCCCCCCCCCCCCGCCCCACACACACACACACACACACACACACACACCAACAGTGACAATCCCCCCCCCCCCCCCCCCCCCCCGGAGGAGATGCTCCTATCCTGGCAGACACCGCCCCCCCCCCTCCCCGCCCCCCGCCTGGGGACGCAGATGCTCCCCAGAAGACTCCCCTCCAGCTCGCCTCTATCGCTGGCTTCCCTCCAGTCCCGACCAGATCCCAATGCAGTGTGGTAGCTGGACTCCCCACTGCCAGCAACTGTCCCTATGACCTGCCCCTTGGCACTGCCCCCGAGGCCCTACCCCCTTGGCAGTGCCTGATGCCCAGTGGGCAGTGCCAAGGTGCCCGTGAGGGCCCACCTTTGGCCCATGCCCGGGGGCACCACCCTCCACACCGCCTGACCCCCTAGGGGCCCCCAATTGCCTCCCTTCACTTGAGTGGGGTCTCCCGCTAGTTCCCTGAAAGAGGGGAGCTACTGTAAATCCACCAGAGAGAAATTATACTGGTGGAATGGGAGATGCTATCGGACCTGGAGACTTCAGTCCTGGGCCTGATAATCACATTCAAATAACATTATAATAAGATTTAAATCACTTACCTGCTGTTCCTGTCAGCTTCCAGTATGGTCCCGACTGCATTGTATATCCGTCGCTGGGAGAGCGTGCGCATTCGCGTATCCCATGAATCAGTGCATGTGCAATTCTCCCGGCCTGACCCGCCAAAAAATTAGCAGGTCGGGATGGGAGAATCATGGCCTGTGCCACTGTGTTGCCCCTTTGTCTTTATAGAGAAACAAAATAATTTGCACTATGTCTTTCCTTATAGTTGTGCCAATTCCAGTATTCAGAAGAATGACTCTACCTGTTCTTTCTCTGTTTCTCTGTGAAGGATGTCCAGATTGTAGACTGAAGGAGAACACACGTTTCTCAAGAACAGGAGTGCCCATCTTCCAGTGTAAAGGCTGTTGCTTCTCCCGTGCTTATCCCACACCAATGCGGTCCAAAAAAACAATGCTGGTTCCCAAGAATATCACTTCAGAGGCAACATGCTGTGTTGCTAAATTATTTTCCAGGGTAAGCTTTTGAATGAAGTAGAAAATCTTACTACAAGATGAGACTGAAAACATACTCCTTTCTTTCACCTAAACAGTTGGCTCACTAAATAAAATACATTTGAGGGATAGTTTTGTCAGGTTATGTTCCTGGTGTAGACCCTAAGTAAATGTAAGTACAGGATGGAGCTAAGTATTTTTATATAAGATGTCATATATCCTAATAACACCCTAATGAAAGTTTGTGTGTTATGGTCAATCATCCATTACCTCTGTGATAATGTGTAGGGAAGCACTGAAAATGAGGAATATTTATTATATCAAATGTATGAAATAATAAAACATAATCTTTTACATGACTTGCATATGAGACATGGATATCAATAATATTCATATATTTCTTAGATATCTTTTCTGCTTAAGCTTGTCTCTGAGTAAATTGAAGAGCTTCCCTCTTAAGCTTTTAGAAATCGAATTCTAGCACCTTTAATTATGTGGGACAAATGTGTGGGAAAGATGCCATAATTATTACCTTGTGTGATTTCTGTTAATGCAGCCTTTCTGTGTCTGTCTATTGTTTCTTATCCCGTGTTTATTGTAAAGGAGATATCATAGAATCCCTACAGTATAGAAAGAGGCCATTCGGCCCATCAAGTCTGCACCGACCACAATCCCACCCAGACCCTACTCCCATATCCCTATATATTTACCCACTAATCCCTCTAACTTACACATCTCAGGACACTAAGGGCAATTTTTTTTTAGCATGGCCAATCAACCTAACCAGCTCATCTTTGGACTGTGGGAGGAAACCGGAGCACCCAGAGGAAACCCATGCAGACGTAAGGAGAATATGCAAACTCTACACAGATAGTGACCCAAGCTGGGAATCGAACCCAGGTCGCTGGAGCTGTGAAGCAGCAGTGCTAACCACTGTGCTACCGTGCCACTCATATAATCTTAAATAAATTTCACACTCACCACCACGTCTCTTGCCCACTGTTGACATGTAAAACCAGTTTGGCTAGCTTTGTGTCCCTCTATATAGCAAATTCTCCCATCTGTGTCCTATTAGAAAGGTTAAATAACGCAGTGTCAAAGCTTTAACCAAGTAAATAGGAGGAGGCAGTGGGGAGGGGATTTACAAGAAATATAAGCAGCCTAAATGTAAACAAAACAGAACTAGAGAATTTAGGAAAGAATAAAGTAAAGGGAGACACTGATGTACAAGGGAATAAATAAAAGTTTTAGAACAGGAATCTAAAAAGATGCTTAAATAAAGTGAGAAGGAATTCAATGAAAAATGTAATAAGGAAAGGGAGCTGAAACAGTCATATTTTGGGAGGAACCAGGATAGGAATTCTTGAGGTTTGGCGACAGAAAAATCAGGACCAGGAATTAAACATTGCAGGGTATAATTAGAAAAGATAGGGGTGCAAGGGGAGGTGGAGAAGCAAATAGGGGTAACGTAATAGCAGCAGCAAAAAGGAAGACTGCTATCAGTGAGACAAAAATAGAACTCATTTGAATAATGATAAAATATAACAAAAGATCTATCACACTAATAGGTGTGGTTTACAGATTACTTAATAGTGGAGGGGAGGTGGAAGAAGAGTATGCTGGTAACGGGAGGGGATGGGTAGGTCAGAGAACAGATAACCCTGAGGAAGAGTGCAACAAATTTGGGTGGCACGGTTGCACAGTGCTTAACACTGCTGCCTCACAGGGTTCAATTCCGGCCTCGGATCACTCTGTGGAGTTTGCACGCTCTCCTCGTGTCTGCATGGATTTCCTCCAGGTGCTCCGGTTTCCTCCCACATTCCAAAGATGTGTTAGGTTGATAGCCTATGGTAAATTGACCCTAGGGGATTAGCAGGGTAATTATGTGGGATTACAAGAATAGGGCCTCAGTGGGAATGTGGTCAGTGCAGACTTGATGGGCCAAATGGCCCATTGTGGGGATTCTATTCTATGAAATTACTGGAACATAATTAATGAACTTGTAGAATGAGAAAATGATTAACAAATGAAGCTTGATGCAGGTAGCACATTTTGGTTGGAAAAATAGGGAGGTCACCTATTACTTGGAAAGTGCAAGCCAGGTTTGGTAGAGGAACAAAGGGATCTCTGAGTACAAGTACATCAATAACTAAATGTTATGCTGCAGGTTAATAAGGCCCACAGATACATTTCTGGAGGGAGAAACTGGAAAGTAGAAAGTTACATTAAACCTTGGTTAGACTACATTTGAGCATAGAATTCTGCTCATTGTATTATTAAAAAAACGTATAGTGGCACTGGAAATGGTGCAGAGAAGATTTACAAGGATGTTGCCAGAGATGTGTGGATATACATATCAAGATTTGTTAAAACAAGGCCAATGGAAGATGTTGATGGAGTAGATGCAGAAGGAATGTTTCCTCTTAAGGGCGTCAATGTAAGATAGTTACATGGGAACTCAGAAGAAACCTCTTTACCCAAAGCGAGGTGTAAATGTGGAACTTATTATGATAAGGAGTGGATGAAACGAATAATATCACTGTATTTAAGGGGAACTAGACAGCATGAGCGAGAACGGAACAGATAGTGATGATGGTATATTTAGATGGGGAAAGATGGAAGGAGTCTCAGGTAGACATACATTGTACCATGGATTATTTGGGATGACCTATTCTTGTGCCAGATATCCAGTAAAATCCTATGTAGTTTTTTAAGCACTCAAAATGTACCCTATATAACGCTAATTGGATTATTCTACTTAATAATCTGTGCAAGTTTACCTCAGAATGGAGGTATAACATTATTGCATTGAATCCATTGTATGCTTTAGTTCAGCAAAGCTCCAAGTTGGGGGCCTCACTTTGCACCTTTTAGTCCCATTGATGCCAGGTTATTAGTGCCCACCAGAATACCCAGGCTGCAGGATTCAGCGTCATCATCAGGATGCCCCAGGTCCAGGGGATGACCGATATGTTGCCCTGCAAGCATCATCTTGATGGGGGTGCCCTTCATCAATGGGAAGGGTTCTATTTTCTGAGCATCCAGCTGGTGCGCAACCACAGCATTGCTGTCCCAACACTGGATAAACCCATGTTGGGAAGCCACAAATTGAGGCAGGGACAACTGCAAATTTGAATCTCCCTGCTGATTCCCGCTGGCCACCAATTTGACTGGCATAGGAGACAAGATGAGTCAAAGTGACGTTGGGTTCAGCCTTTTAAATGCCTACCTCATTTTTGAATTTCCATGAATTTGAAATCTTCAATGATTTTCTGAAGCCTAATCTGTCTCTGATTTGGGAAGCTTTTGGACAGGTAAAGTTTTAAAAGCTCTTGCAAACTTCTAATGCCATAATAGGATGCCATATATTATAAATGCTGTGATTGATTATAGAGCTCTATCCTTAAATCTCTCAGACTAGAAAATGCCAGGTTTGCACTGAGTCATGGCTATGATAGGGCAGACGTCTTCACTGTTCGATGAGTAGGTAGGGGTGAAGAAGGTTTCCAGGTTTCCTACTTCTGATTGATATCCAGTGAATCCTGCTGAATATCTCCGTCTATATGCTAATAGAAAATGGTTTAACTGCAATGTTTCCTACAGTTGAATAGCTTTTTAGAACTCATTGCTATGACTCACACATGAGTAATTACCAGTTGAGTAAGGTGTTGAAAGGGAAGGATTGCTGCGAAACTGTACCTCAGTGAAAGGAGCAACCACTGATTGATGAACATGGATAACTCCAATAAGGAAATGTGTATGCTAGTGACATTCTGTTATTTCTTAATATTTTTAGGTGACACTAATGGGAAACCTGAAGATTGAAAATCACACGGAATGCCATTGTAGCACTTGTTACTATCACAAGTCCTAAGAATGTAAAGGAGCCTGAGAAAAGAAAGCATATGAAAGTGCATGTGCTCTTCATTGCTTCATATAAGTGGTTATCCAATGTAACTTCATGAATTTAAACTATGTACTGCTATGTAACCAAAATGTTATAACTAATAAACTTACCTTCTCAGATTTGTGTCATTTCACAACATCAAGCAACTGAGTTTCTGTTTTCAATTAAACTCATGTTTGAAAAACTGCGAGAAAACAAGAAATAGAAGCTGGAGTAGACAATATAGCCTGACGAGTCTGCTTTGGCTTATGATCATGGCTGATCTTGGGCTTTAACTCCACTTTCATACCCAATCTCCAATTGATTCCTTGAGAGACGGAAACCTGCAGCTGCATTTCAGTGTAAGCTCAAAATATATATTTCAGATATTCAGGTGATTAATAAATAAACTTTTATGCTATGCCTTGCATAACCCCGGCACTCGAGTGTGGGGAGGTCCTGATAGGCAAGGTTCAAATGGAGCAAACCCCTTGCACAGATGAGGATGAGTCTGAAGAGGAGGAGACTGAGCCACGCCAGGCAGCAGTACTAATCAGTGCACAGGATGCTTTGAATGCCAGGGACTCTCAGAATTTGATAATAATGTGAAAACTTAACTAGAAATCACAGTTTGAACTACAAGACCATCCCGGCTGCCTTCATCTTCTATTGGTATCTCTTACTCATCAATATCATGTACTAATATGGAGGTACCAAATGAAACCAATCAGGTCGGCTCACATAAGAAGAAACTCCTATAGGAGCATGAAATCAAAGATTAAAACCAGCACATCACAAACATGAAACATTAATTTAGTTGAAGTCACAAATGCAAAAAAGTTATTTGATAAATTAAGAAATTTCACTGCTATCAAAACTAAATATTCACCCTTGTGAGCCTATATGTGACTAATGTGTTTTTTTTACAAGTGTTACAGCATGCTACCCCATCTCTCAGTGCCAGCTGTGTAGAAAGATAAGCTGTTGACACCTATAATCCCTTTGCCTGGGATAACTTCAGTGGGTGTCTTCTGGTCACCTGAAACTGTGAGGTGGGAATCTCTGGCACAATGGCAGGAGGCTCATTTGTCACCAAAGTATTCTGAGGCATTCAATGGCAGCAGGACAGAGGAGACGGACCCTATCAGAGGCGTCCTGAGAGGTGCCCCCAACGGCAGCAGCAGCTCCCTGCTTTCCTGAGAGTAGTAAAAAGTCTGACAACACCAGGTTTTAGTCCAACCGATTAATTTCTGGCCAGAACTCTCCATTCACCTGACGAAGAGGGAAACCTCGAAAGCTTGTGTGTTTACTATCAAATAAATCGGTTGGACTAAAACCTGGTGTTGTCAGACTTTTTACCGTGTTTACCCCAGTCCAACGCTGGCACATCCACATCATTCCTGAGAGTAACCACGGCCTGGAGGTGATATTAAGATCCTCTTCCTCCTCTTTCCATGGCTTGGAGCACCAGGTCTCAGAGACTGTGCGATTGGGTTCAGTTCAGAATGCATACCCATGCCTCCCATCATTGAGCTGCTTGGTTTGGCTGACCATGACAGTCACCAGTCTCTCAATGGAATAAGCATGCTTTTTGAGTGGCGGGCAACTGCAGTGCTCATGGCCTGGATGAACTCTTGATGTGAAGATGCTGGTGTTGGACTGGAGTAAACAGTAAGAAGTCTCACAATACCAGGTTAAAGTCCAACCAGTTTATTTGATAGTAAATCCACAAGCTTTTGGAAACGCTGTTCCTTTGTCAGGTGTGTGGAAGGTTTTGATTGAAGAAGGGCATATAAAGGCACAGTTTATAGAATACTGATTAGAATGCAAGTCTTTACAGCTAACCTGCTATTCAAGTCTTAAAGATGTAGACAATGTGAGTGGAGATAGCATTAGGCATAGGTTAAAGAGATGTGTATTGTCTCCAGACAAGACAGTAAGTGAGATGTTGCAATTTCAGGCAAGTCATGGGGGTTACAGATTGTGTGATATGAGCCCAAGATCCCGGTTGAGGCTGGCCTCGTGTGCGGAACTTGGCTATCAGTCTCTGCTCAGCGACTCTGCGCTGTCATGTGTCGTGAAGGTCGCCTTGGAGAATGCTTACCTGAAGATCAGAGGCCGAATGCCCGTGACCGCTGAAGTATTTGCCAAGAGAAAGGGAACAGTCTTGCCTGGTGATTGTCGAGTGATGTTCATTCATCTGTTGTCGTAGCGTCTGCATGGTCTCTGCAATGTACCATGCTTTGGGACATCCCTTCCTGCAGCGTATTAGGTGCACAATGTTGGCTGAGTTGCAAGAGTATGTGCCGTGTACCTGGTGGATGGTATTCTCACGTGAGATGATGTGCGGTTGTTTGAAGCACAACCTCAAACAGACCATTGTTTGCTGCAAACTACCCAGCCTTCAGAAGAACATAAGAACATAAGAAATAGGGGCAGAAGTAGGCCATCTAGCCCTTCAAGCCTGCCCCGTCATTCAATAAGATCATGGCTGATCTGTCGTGGCTCAGTTCCACATTCCCGCCCTCTCCCCATAACCCTTAATCCCCTCTCTTATCAAAAACCCATCAACCCGCGTCTTAAAAATATTTAGCAAGGCAGCCTCCACCACCTCAACGGGCAGAGAATTCCACAGATTCACCACCCTTTGAGTGAAGAAGTTCCTCCTCAACGTTCTAAACTGCCCCCCCCCTTTATCTTGAGGCTGTGCCCCCTAGTCCTACTGTCTTTTTTCAGCGGGAAGAGTCTCTCCACCTCTATCCTATCCATCCCATTCATCATCTTATATGTCTCAATGAGATCTCCCCTCATTCTTCTAAACTCTAACGAGTACAAGCCTAATTTATTCAGCCTCTCCTCATAGCTCAACCCCCTCAACTCCGGTATCAGCCTAGTAAACCTCCTCTGCACTCCCTCCAAGGCCAAAATATCCTTGCGTAAGTACGGCGACCAAAACTGCAGCTGCGGCCTCACCAATGCCGCAGCAAGACCTCCCTACTTTTATATTCAATCCCCCTTGCTATGAAGGCCAGCATCCCATTAGCCTCCCTGACCACCTGCTGCACCTGCAGTGACCACAATACCACACAACCCTGCCACAGCAACCTCTGCAAGACATGCCGGATCATCGACACGGATTACATCATCTGTACTTGTCCATTCTGTCCATGCCCTCATAACCTTGTAGACTTCCATCAGGTCACCCCCTCAACCTCTGTCGTTCCAGTGAGAACAAACCAAATTTCTCCAACATCTCCTCATAGCTAATGTACTCCATACCAGGCAACATCTGGGTAAATCTTCTCTGTACTCTCTCCAAAGCCTTCACATCCTTCTGGTAGTGTGGCAACCAGAATTGAATACTATATTCCAACTGCGGCCTGACTAAAGTTCTGTAAAACAGCAACATGGCTTGCCAATTTTTAAACTCAATGCTCTGGCCCAGCGGTCTCCAGACTCCAATCAGGATGTGGCCTGCTGTAGGCCAGATGTGGCCTACGGGCTGTAGTTTGGAGACCCCTGCTCTGGCCGATGAAGGCAAGCATGCCATGTGCCTTCTTGACTACCTTCTCCACCTGCATTGCCACTTTCAGTGACCTGTGTACTGTACACCCAGATCCCTCTACCTATCAATACTCTTAAGGGTTCTGCCATTTACTGTATATTTCCCATTTGTATTAGTCCTTCCAAAATGCATTACCTCACGTTTGTCCGGATTAAACTCCATCTGCCATCTTTCCGCCCAAGTCTCCAACCAATCTATATTTTGCTGTATCCTCTGACGGTCCTCATTGCTATCCACAAATCCACCAACATTTGTGACATCTGCAGACTTACTAATCAAACTAAGTTACACTTTCTTTCAAATCATTTATACATATTACAAACAGCAAAGGTCCCAGCACTAATCCCTAAGGAATGCCACTTGTCACAGTCCTCCATTCAGAAACATACATTAACCTCTGTCTTCTATGACCAAGCCAGTTCTGTATCCATCTTGCCAGCTCACCTATGATCCCATGCAACATCACCTTCTGTACCAATCTGCCATGAGGGACCTTACTGAAGTCCATGTAGACAACATCCACTGCCCTGCCCTCTTCAATCATCCTCGTCACTTCCTCGAAAAATTTGATCAAATTGGTAAGACACGACCTCCCCTTCACAAAACCATGTTGCTTCTCGCTAATACATCCACTTATTTCCAAGTGGGAGTAAATCCTTTCTCAAGGAATCCTCTCCAATAAATTCCCTACTGCTGATGTAAGGCTCACTGGCCTGTAATTACTCAGAGTATCCTTGCTACCCTTTTTAAACAAAGGAACAACACTGGCAATGCTCCAATCCTTTAGGACCTCCCCTGTACCCAGTGAAGATATGAAGATTTCTCTCAAGGCCCTAGCAATTTCTTCCCTTGCCTCTCTCAGTATTCTGGGGTATATCCCATCAGGCCCTGGGGACTTGTCTACTTTAATGTTTCTCAAGAACCCCAATATCTCCTCCTTTTAGCTTACAAGAAAACCTGTCATTTGTCTGTTCCTGACAGTTGCAGGTGTTAAAAATCTTTGACTTTAAAGTATGCTATTTTCAGTCAGTCAAGAGGTGCAAAATATAGGAACCATCTCTATCAATTTCCCCCATCGGTAACGTAACATCATTATTGTCACATTAGCATACCGTGAAAACTATTATTTCTTGCGCGCTGTGCAGACGAAGCATACCATTCATAGAGAAGGAAAGGACAGAGTGCAGAATATAGTGTTACAGTCATAGCTAGGGTGCAGAGAAAGATCAACTTAATGCAAGATAAGTCCATTCAAAAGTCTGACAGCAGCAGGGAAGAAGCTGTCCTTGAGTCGGTTGGTACGTGACCTCAGACCTTGTATCTTTTCCCTGAAGGAAGAAAGTGGAAAAGAGAATGTTTGGGGTGTGTGGGGCCCTTAATTATGCTGGCTGCTTTGCTGAGGCTGTGGGAAGTGTAGGCAGAGTCAATGGATGGGAGGCTGGTTTGAATGATGGATTGGGCTACATTCACAACATTGTGTAGTTCCTTGCGGTCTTGGGCAGAGCAGGAGCCATACCAAGCTGTGATACAACCAGAAATAATGCTTTCTATGGTGCATCTGTAAAAGTTGGTGAGAGTTGTCGCTGACATGCCATATGAGAAACAACTATTAACCATGAGTTTTCTGTCCCGAAGCCTGTTTTTAAAATCCTATTTGACAGTGATCCTCCTATTCAATGAAGCTCAATTTTGTTAATTAGCCTTTACGTGGTACTTAAAGAGCAAAGAACAAAGAACAAAATCAGCCTGGGAAACAGGCCCTTCGGCCCAACGAGCCCACACCGCCATCTCAACACCACCTCTCTACCCATGACCCCTATCTAATGTTTTATGGCCATCCAGATTGAGGGAAAACTGATTTAGGGACAATTTATTCCTGCCAATCAGCCTAACAGCACATCTTTGGGGTGTGGGAAGAAACCGGAGCACCCGGAGAAAACCCACGCAAGCACGGGGAGAATGCGCAAACTCCCACTGACACCGGCCCAAATCCATGTGTCTGCACAGCAAACAGTGATGGTCACTGAGCTGTCGTCTTGCCCAGTATCTTGTCCAGTTTAGGCACACACTAACGACATGAAGCACTAGGCCAATCTCGAACAACCAAGAGCAGCCCCAGTACGACCCATCACGTGTATGCCCCTCGGACACGAGGTGGACCGACTTAAAACCTGTGAATGAAAAGAGAAAAACATTATTATCATACTATACCCATTTACATTACCAGGGACGCCCCAATGCTAATGACCCTTATTTAAAGGTTCTCCTATATCCACCCATCTCCAACTCAGTCATGTGCCTGTCTAAGTTACTCTTAAAGGACTCTAGCGTGTTTGCCTCCACCACCTTACTTGGCAGAGCATTCCATACCCCCACTACCCTCTGTGTGAAAAACCTCCCTCTAATATCTGTGTTGTACCACTCCCCCCTCACCTTAAGTCCGTGGCCCCTTGTCCTACGTGACTCTATTATAGGAAATAGCTTACCTCTGTTTACTCTATCTATACCCTTCATAATCTTATATACCTCTATTATCTATTATACTTCATCAAACACTTTCTTAAAATCTATTTGGAAAACATCCATTGCTTTCCTTTCATTATCCTTCTCTGTTATTTCATCAAAATAAAATTAATTAGACCAAACGTGATCTGCCTTTTACAAATCTGCAGGATCTCCACAAGTAACTCAAATTTCTCCAAGGACCTCTTTTCTCCAGCAGCAGTTGATATTTGTCTCAGGTGTGCGTCCCTGGAAACAGCCCATAGAGCACAGAGTCCTGTGTCACCGAGCTGCTTGGGATGAACCTCGACAAATACCACTGTGTCTCACTCCAGACCTTCTTTGCAAAGGTACATTCCACAAGGAGGCGTGCGACCTTCTCTTCACCCCTGTCAATTTCCATGAACTGGCACCTCTCCCATATCTCAGGAAGATTAGAAGATTATGAAAAGCCTTTTCACTATTTCCATCCCACTTGCATTAGCAACCTGGGACACAAGCCTTCTGGACTAGGCAACTGATCCACTCCAAGTGTAACAATTCTTTCCAGTATGTCTTCATTACATCAATTTATACCCTATCTTTATCACCTTCTCTTCTATCAATGTTTTGTCAACAAACTCTTCTGATACAATGTACTCATTTAGCCTTGCCTCCCATCTAAAAATGTATCACCCTGTTTGTCCTTGAGGCCCTAGCCCACTTCTTACTATCTATTTACTATTTATGTACCAGTAGAACATTTTTGGGTTAATTTGTATGTTAGCATGTTCACAACTTCCTGATAAGAATGGGTAGAAAACAAAGCTCGCTGGCAGTAACATAAATTTGAGTAATTCTTCTGGTTCAGAGTGGAATAGGAGGATACTGTCGAGTAGTAATTTTAGAAAGTTGTTACTGGATCTTACAGCAGGGGGAGCTCCAAAGCAGCTGAAGAGACAGAAGTTTTTCCATTAGGCCAGTATTTCAGACTAAAAGGTCAAGCTTTAGCTCCATGGAATTGGATTAAACTAAATTTATTGTTCATGATAGAAATCTTCATGTCTCATGCCGAGGGGGGCTTGCGCCTTGTTCTTGACAGAAATTTCTAAATGTTTTACTGCAGAACTTCACTTGACCCAAATATGAGGCACAGATTCTCTGACTTCCACTTTCATCTGTCAGTTTTTGGTGTCATAGAATGAGGGCTTTGCAACTTCTACCTTGAACAGAAAGCCGTTTGTCAATGTTTAGGGATTTCCCTTGATAACTGTTGCAACAAAGAGTTGTTTAGTGTCAGGCTAGTGACAATAACCTCCCTTCAGATTTGGCCCTGAGTAATTTTTGGACATACAAACTTTATTATCCATTGACTGACAAATAGTTTAATTTTATATAATTTCAACAGGCCATATTGTATGTTGAACTATTTATCTTTATCTTCTCATTACGTCTTATTCATTTTGATCAGCCTTGAAATCTTCCATAGATGGACTTCTGAATATGATTCAGAGCCACGTCACCCTTTAAGAGAAACATCTTCCATTCTTATTTTACTTAGCTAGCTTGGACTGTGCCAACATACAACATATGTATAGGTGCACGCTTGTTGAGGCCATATATTTAGGCATTGCGAACACTTCTGATCTTTTGGCCTTCATCTCTGTTTTAGAAGCTTTGGTCTATTTAATTTATAAGTATGGGGAGATGGTGGTAATGTTGCTAGCCTAGTAATCTAGAGACTCAGGCTAATGCTTTGTGGGCATGGGTTCAACTCCCATCATAGCAGCTGGTGGAATTTGAGTTCAGTTAATAAAAATCTGGAAAATGATACTAATCGAAGTAAGCTATGAAAACTTATTCAGTTCCGTAATCCTCTTTAGGGGAGAAAATCTGCCACAATGGATCTTAATGTGCAAACCAATATCCCATCAAGATAAAGCATCCCCTTTCTTATTCCCTGATGTTTCTGGGTCGGAACTAAAAATGTTTTTATTAATTAATATGACATGAACTCTACTAGTTGCTTGAGCAGCACTGGTATGCTGTGTCCAACTCAATAACATCTTGTTATAATTGTTTTTCTAACTTATCCACACTAATAGATAGTTTGTTATGTGAAATGTTTAGTATCACCCACATTCCAATCCTCACAGGTAAGGCCATGTGACTGGCCCAGGGCTGCCAGGCATAAATCTCTCAGGATTTTCCACAAGTCATCTAGCAATTATACTGGTTGCTTCTGTTATAAAGGGGGAGGTTAATCTCCTTTCTGAATACTAACTCAACCACGCAAAGGGAAGTATCTCCCTTTAAAATCCGTTAAAGAGTATGTGAGAAGGGGTAATATCTTAGGCAATTTTTGGTGGTTAAATCAAAATAACTACCTGAAAATCTCTCTGTAAAAACAAGTAAAACTTTATTTATTTAACTAACAGTGAACTATTAACTAAACTATTAACAAACTGAATAAAACAAACCAAATGCTGTTTGGATAATTATAATTCCCACTGACTAACAAAAAATATTTTAGTCACACTCAAAATTTCAACCAGGTTTGTCACCTTCCGGAGTCTTGTCTTATTTGATGATTTCTTCTGTCTTCACTTTCGAGATGACTATACCTGATTATGGCAAGGTCTACAAGACATAATAGGCTACAAGATGAAGGCATGTGAAATCGTCAGCTCCAATGCACCTCTCCCTGATGAGCTCAATGCATTCTATGCCTATTTTGAGCAAGAGGTCAGCGAGACCATGCCCTCTACCCCGGAAGCCCTGGATGAACCTGTATCTGGGGTCACCACTGCAGATGTCAAAGCAGCTTTCTTGAAGGTCAACCCATGGAAAGCAATTGGCCCGGATGGGCTACCTGGACGTGCATTCATGTCCTGCATGGATCAGCTGTTGGAGGGATTCACAGACATCTTTCATCTCTTTTTACAACAATCTGAGGTCCCTATCTGCTTCAAGAAGATGACCATCATCCTGGTATCTAAGAAAAACCAAGCAATGTTCCTTAATGACTATCGGCTGGTGGCTCTGACATCCATCATGATGAAGTTCTTTGAAAGGTTAGTCATGACATGAATCGAAGGGAGCACAGGAGTACAAATCAGGTACTCACCCGTGGATCCACCTAATTGTTCTCTGGAGCAGTATACTTGGTGGCTGGTGAGTCTTTGAATTTGCGATTTAGTTTTTTTTCTTCTATTGCCGGTTCACGGGGTTTTGTTTGTTTTCGCTTTCCGTAACGGGAGCTAGGCACGGGGGCAGTCAGGAAGGGAGCGTGGGAGTACAAAAAGAAGGCCACAGTAGACAGCGGGCAGCGTCGGGAGCGGGCAGTGGAGTGAGGTGGGTACAGAGTGAGTGCTGTAAGGGCTTTGGCTCACAGGGCTTAGGCGAGAGCAGGCTTAGGCAAGGTGAGTTACTGGTCCATTTTTCCCTGTTTTCCATTTCTGTGTCCATAACTCTAAGGGTGGTCAAATAAATGGCAGGGTCTTTGGGGAGATGCGTCAGTTGCATTAGGTGCAATATGTGGGAGTTCCTGGAGACAACACATCTCGCAAAAGTCCACATATGTACTAAATGTCTGGAGTTGCAGTGTTTGAGGGCCCGGGTTAGGCAATTAGAGCTGCATCTGGAAGATTTATTTTTAGTCAGGGAGAACAAGGCAATAACGAATAGGAACCATGGTCACGTGGAGATCCCAGAGCCTTGTGGGGAGATGGGTGGGTTACTGTTAGGAAGGGGAAAAAGAGGAGTCATGGTACTAAGACTACCCCAGAGGTAGTCTCCCAAAATATCAGGGGTAAGGCAACAGCTGGAGTAGAAAGGGCAAGAGAGGAAGACCAGAATGCCTCAGAGGGGAAGGAAGGGGGCTGGATGTGAGATAGTGGTGGGGGATGGGAGAGTTAAAGGAATTGATAGGCGGTTCTGTGGGCAAAAGTGGGACTCCAGGATGGTAGTCTGCCTCCCTGGAGCAGGGGTACAGGATGTGTCAGAGAGGGTAGAGGGAATTTTGAAGGGCCAAGGGACCCAGGCTGATGTAATTATACACACAGGAGAGAAGGACGTGGGAAGGAAGAGCAGGGGGGGAATATACGTAGGCAGTTCAGGGAGTTGGGGGCCAGGCTGAGATGCAGGGCCTCCAGGGTGGCATTCTCTGGGCTGCTGCCAATGCCCAGTAATAGTGGAGCTAAGAATAACGAGATGCTACAGCTGAATGTGTGGCTGAAGGGTTGGTACAGGACAGAGGGTTTTACTTTTGTAGAACATTGGGAAGTCTTTGTGAGGGAAGGGCACCTGTACAAGTGGGATGGGGAACATTTAAATGGGAAGGGCACAAATATTTTAGCTGGGAGGTTAGCTGGAGTGTTTCAGCAGGGTTTAAACTAATATGGAGGCGGGGTGGGGAGGAGACAGATAGCTCAACAGGCACTGGGATTAGGAGCAAGTTGGGTGACAGGGCAAGTCTAGATGAGACAAAAATCTCCCAGGAGGAGGATGATCCGAGTGGGCCTGTGGGTCTTCAGTGCATCTGTTTTAATGCGAGGAGTGTGGCGGGTAAAGCGGATGAACTTAAGGCCTTAATGCTTGCAAGGAATTTAGATGTGGTGGCAGTGACGGAGACGTGGTTAAAGGAAGGACAGGACTGGCAACTAAATATTCCTGGGTATAAGTGTTTTAGGTATGACAGGGGAGGGTCGAAAACAGGAGGGGGAGTGGCGCTGTTAGTTAGGGAGCAGATCACAGCGGTGCAGAGGGAGGATAATGTAGAGGGGTTAGGAATTGAGTCTCTGTGGGTGGAGTTGAGGAATAGGAAGGGAGCGATTACTATGCTAGGGGTGTACTACAGACCGCCCGACAGCCTGCGGGCAGTGGAAGAGGGTATACGTGAGACATTTTGGATAAGTGTAGGAAGAACAGGGTTGTTGCAGTGGGAGATTTTAATCTCCCTGGGGTGGATTGGAAGGTGCCTAGAGCTGGGGTTTCCGACGGGGAGGAATTCGTAAGATGTGTGCTGGAAGGGTCCTTGGACCAGTATGTAGATAGCCCGACTAGAGAGGGGGCTATGCTGGATTTAGTTTTGGGCAATGAGCCAGGTCAGGTGGTTGAGGTTGCAGTAGGTGAACATGTGGCTAATAGTGACCACAAGTCTGTCTAATTTAGGATACTAATGAAAAGGGATGAGTGCTGCCCTAAGGGGAGGGTGCTAAATTGGGGGAAGGCTAGATACAGCCAGATTAGGCAGGAGCTTAGGGATACAGACTGGGGTAGGCTGTTGGAGGGCAAGTCCACGTTAGGCACGTGGGAATCTTTCAAGGGAAAACTGAAATGGTTGCAGGAAAGACACGTACCGGTTAAGAGGAAGGATGGGAAAGGTAGGATTAGAGAGCCGTGGATTACTAGAGATATTGAGAACTTGGTCAGGAAGAAACAAGAGGCATATGTTAGGTCTAAGCAGCTGGGAACGGAGAGACCGTTGGAGGAGTACAGAGAGAGTAGGAGGGATCTCAAAAGGGAAGTTAGGAGGGCAAAAAGGGGGCATGAAATGGCTTTGGCAGGTAGGATTAAGGAAAATCCAAAGGCGTTTTACTCCTATGTTAGGAACAAGAGGGTGGCTAGGGAAAAAAAAAAATCGGTCCTCTCAGGGACAGAGGAGGGGAATTGTGCTTAGAATCTGAGGGAACGGGGGAGATCCTGAATGAATACTTTGCATCGGTATTCACGAAGGAGAGGGGCTTGATGTCTGGTACAGTCTTCGAGGGAGCTGTAGACCATTTGAAGGAACAATCCATTACGAGGGAGGAAGTGTTTGGGCTTTTAGATAGCATTAAAACTGATAAATCTCTGGGGCCCGATGGCATTTATCCTAGGCTGCTTAAGGATGCAAGAGATGAAATTGCTGGGCCTCTGACGCAACTCTTTGTGTCTTCTTTGGACACAGGTGAGGTCCCAGAGGACTGGAGGATAGCGAATGTGGTACCGTTGTTTAAAAAGGGTAGGAGGGATAACCCTGGTAACTATAGGCCGGTGAGTTTGACGTCAGTGGTAGGCAAGTTGATGGAGAGGACTCTTAGGGATAGGATGTATGAGCACTTAGAGCGTTGCGATCTGATTAGGGATATGCAGCATGGCTTTGTAAAGGGGAAGTCTTGCCTTACGAACCTGGTAGAATTTTTTGAGGAGGTGACAAAAACAATCAACGAAGGATGAGCTGTTGATGTTGTCTGTATAGATTTCAGTAAGGCGTTTGACAAAGTCCCTCACGGTAGGTTGGTTGAAAAGATAAAGGCTCATGGGATACGAGGCCAGGTATCTAGATGGGTTGAGAACTGGCTTGGTAAGAGGAGACAAAGAGTAGTAGTGGAAGGGCCCTTTTCTAGCTGGAGGTCTGTCACTAGTGGTGTGCCGCAGGGCTCAGTACTGGGACCTCTTCTTTTTGTAGTATATATAAATGACTTGGAAGAGGGAGTAAGTGGTATGATCAGCAAATTTGCAGATGACACTAAGATGGCTGGATTGGCGGGCAGTGAGGAGCAGTGTCTGGCAATACAACGGGATATAGATAGGCTGGTTGATTGGGCAGATATATGGCAAATGGAGTTTAATCTTGATAAATGTGAGGTGATGCATTTTGGCCAGAATAATGTAGGGGGGAGTTATATGATAAAGGATAAGCCTATAAAGAATATAGAAACACAGCAGGACCTGGGCATGCAAGTGCACAAGTCTTTGAAGGTGGCAGTACAGGTGGAGAAGGCTGTGAAGAAAGCTTATGGTATGTTAGCCTTTATAGGAAGGGGTATAGAGTATAAGAGCTGGAGTCTAATGTTGCAGTTGTATAGAACGTTGGTTAGGCCGCATCTGGAGTACTGCGTCCAGTTCTGGTCCCCTTACTACTGGAAAGACGTGGAGACCCTGGAGAGAGTGCAGAGGAGGTTTACCAGGATGTTGCCTCGTATGGAAGGACTGGGTTATGAGGAAAAATTGAGCAAATGGGGCCGTTTTCCCTTGAAAGACGGCGACTGAGGGGAGATCTAATAGAGGTATAGAAGATTATGAAGGGTATAGATAGAGTAAACAGTGGTAAGCTATTTCCTATGTTAGAAACGCACAGTACGAGAGGCCACGGGCTTAGGGTGAGGGGGGAGAGGTATAACACGGATATTAGAGGGAGGTTTTTCACACAGAGGGTTGTAGGGGTATGGAATGCTCTGCCAAGCAAGGTGGAGGAGGCAGGCACGCTGGAATTGTTTAAGACTTACTTAGACAGGCACATGAGTGGGTTGGAGATGGGAGGATATAGGAGATTGTTTTAAATAAGGTTCAGTAGCATTGGGACGTCCCTGGTAATGTAAAAGGATATGGAATGATACTAATGTTTTTCTCTTCTAATTCACAGGTTTTAAGTCAGTCCGCCTTGTTGTCCAACGAGGGGCATACACGCAATGGGTCGTACAAGGGCTGCTCTTGGATGTTTCGAGAATAGCCTAGTACTTCATGTCGTTAGTGTACGCTTAAACTGGACCAGATGCTGAGCAACACGACAGGTCAGTGACTATCACTGTTTGCTGTGCAGACACATGGATTTGGGCCGGGTGTGGGAGTTTGCGCATTCTCCCCGTGCTTGCGTGGGTTTTCTCTGGGTGCTCCGGTTTCCTCCCACACCCCAAAGATGTGCTATTAGGCTGATTGGAGGTAATAAATTGTCCCTAAATTAGTTTCCCTCAATGTGGAATGCCATAAGCATAGATAAGGGTCATGGGTGGAGGGGGGACTGGTAATGTTAAAATGGCGGCGCGGGCTCGTTGGGCCAAAGGGCCTGTTTCCCGGGCTGTTTTTGTTCTTTATTCTTTAAGTAAAGAGCCATGAATAAAAGCCATTACTTAACTAAGAGGACAGCACAGTGGCACAGTGGTTAACACTGCTGCCTCACAGCACCAGGGGCCCAGGTTCCATTCCCTGCTTGGGTCATTGTCTGTGAGGACTTTGCACATCCTCCCCGTGTCTCGTGGATTTCCTTTGGGTGTACCGGTTCCCTCCCACAGTCCAAAGATGTGCGAGTTAGAGGGATTGGCCGTGCTAGGTTGCCCCTTAGTGTCAGGGTATTTGACTAGGGTAAATGCATAGGGTTATGGAGTTAAGGCCTGGGTGGGATTGTGGTCACTGCAGACTTGATGGGCTGAATTGCCTCCCTCTGCACTGTGGGATTCTATGAATTTTGCCTTTTTACCATTTTCCCCCCATTGTCCCCATTTGCTACTTTTTTAATATTTCTGCACTCTGCCCTTCATGTTACACTCTGTGTATCATTACCTTAATATCTGCCTTGTAATTCTGCCATACCTTATTGCTTTGTAAGCCTATGTATCCACTGTCCAGAACCATCTCCTCCTCTGTTTAGTTTAAAGCCCTGCCTGCTTCCCTAGTTATGCAGCTTGCAAGAGTGCTGGTCCCAAACGTGGTTCGGATGTCAGCTGTCCCAACGGTACAGCCTCCATTTTCCAAAGTACTGATGCCAGTGTCTCGTGTACTGAAACCCACTTTTCCCGCACCAATCTTTGACCACATGTTCACCTCTCTAATTTTATGTACGCTATGCTAATTTGCACGCAGTTCAGGTTATACTTGAGACTATAACCTTGGAGGTTCTGTTGTTTAATCCATTGCGTAGCTCCTGAAACTCTCTGTGGAAAACCTCTTTCCTCATTCTACCTATGTCATTCGTACCTACATGGACCATGGCAATGGGGTCCTCCTTCTCCCACCATAAATTCCTTTCCAGCTTGGAGTAAATGTCCTGAACCTTCACACTGGGCAGGCAACACAGGATCATGGTCCATGGTCAGTCAGCTCATCTACCCTGCAACCCTCACTCTCATCCAAACAAGCTAAGAAATCCTCAAACCTGTTAGTCTGTTGCAGAGGCTAATATTTCTGCCCTCTGGATCCCATACCTGCCTCAGTTGCAGTCACACACTCCTGTCCCTGACCACTTTCCAAACCAGCATACCCTAGCCCAAGAATGCCTCCAGGTAATCTCTGATATATCAGTGTCTGCAGTTCAGCCTCCAGTTCAATGACTCTGAGCTGCAGTTCCTTGAGCTGTGAACATTTACTGCAGACTTGTTTGCCCTGGATGTTATCCAAAAGCTCCCACGTGCTGCAGCCTTGACACATCACATGTCCTGCAACCCTTAATGTATTTTAAATAAGGACATAGTTAAATTATTTATGTATTCATAGTGCCTTTTATATATTTTATTAAATAACCACCAAGTTGTGCACCATTTTAAACCCTCGTGAAAGGGTAGAACTAACCCACTTAAAAAAATTTCACCAAACAAATTTTCCTTTTTCTGTCATAGGGTAATAACCAATCAACACTCCAAGCTTGCACTCTGATTCTTGGTTCACTCTATTTACTTTTCTTACATTAACCCTATTCTATTTTGTATTTACTTGTATCACTTTATTATCTCAGGCCCTTATTCCAGATGTAAGTTTCTCACACACTGCCTTTTACACTGAGCACTTACCGGCCATTCAACTTACCAGTTTCTTGTGACCTCATTGTTGTCTTTGTGTTCCCCCATTGCTGCCTCACAGCAGCTGAAATACTCTCCAAATAACCAGCTTCTTCACTGCGGCAGGGGAGACCACTTTTAGGGTGGAGTCTCACTCAGGATAAGGTCTTTCCCACTGCTCATGTGCCCATTTACTGATCATTTCATTACATCAAGATACCACATAAATATAAATTGTTGTTTTGCACAAGGAGAAAAGTTGTTTTTGTAGTTTTAAATATTCTTTACAGATACTTTATTAAATATTACTTGAGCATTGCTGAAAAAAGAGACATAAGCATGCGCTCGAAGCTTTTCGTTTAGCACGCATTAGGGCAGATTGCAATAATACCAACCGTAAAGAGAACAATGATAATAATATCCATGCAATATAAATGGGGTGGCACAGTGGCACAGTAGTGAACACTGCTACCTCACAGCATCAGGCACCCGGGTTCAATTCTGGTCTTGGGTAATTGTCTGTGTGGAGTTTGCATGTTCTCCTTGCATTTGCAGGGTTTCCTCCCAAGTCCAAGGATGTGCAGGTTTGTGGATTGGCCATGCAATATTGCCCCTTAGCATCCCAAGATGTATTGTTTAGGTGGATTAGCCATGGCAAATATGCAGGATTATGGGGATAGGGCAGAGGGGAAGGCCTGGGTGAGAAGGTCTTTCAGAAGTTGGTGCAGAGTTGATGGATCAGATGGCCTCTTTCTACACTGGTGGGATTCAATTCTTACATCTTGCTGATGAATGTAAAGTGAAAAGCTTATACAGCATGTCTCTTATTTCTCTTT
Organism: Carcharhinus amblyrhynchos; assembly: GCF_965287045.1. Lineage (NCBI taxonomy): Eukaryota > Metazoa > Chordata > Chondrichthyes > Carcharhiniformes > Carcharhinidae > Carcharhinus > Carcharhinus amblyrhynchos. The sequence goes on along the minus strand of NC_137335.1, from coordinate 29,289,360 downwards.
TTTTCAGTAATACTACACTTCCAAATGATGAGAAATCTTTGCAAAAAGATAGCACTGATGTTCAAGTACACAAAAGGTCATTTATTATTTTACAACAATTGCAAAAAATGTTCTAAATCATTAAAAGCACATTTTATATAGCTGCATCCTTTCTGTTCAGGGGGTGTTTAGCCATTTTTCCTGCACCTTGTCAGCTTTCGGAAGGTTAACTTGAAATCTTCATTGAAACTTGTGTACAAGAGAGGGTTAATTAAAGAATTGACATAACCCAGCCATGTTAGACAATCACCCACCAAGGGAGAAGCAGTCCAAAGGTGAAGACCCACAAGGAGCTCCTTGATGAAAAAGGGCAGCCAGCAGATAATGAAAGCCCCAAGTATGAGTCCCAGGATGCGAGCTGCTTTCCGCTCCCTGGAGGTGGAGATCTGCTGGCGGTCACATGTGCTCCCCAGCCCATTTTCAAGTGGTGGGTTCCTGACTGTCACATGATCGTTTTGAAACTTCAGTGCGGGCTCAGAGCTGGGTAAATCGGACGCACAGAAGGTGTTTGTCAGCTTGTAGCTCATGTAGGTGGAGATTTGGCTGTCGCTACTCAGACCACTGAAATGGCGGCTTGAGCCGCGCTTCTGGTAAAGGTTCTTGGCTGCATGGTAGATGCGGTAGTAAAGAATAAGAATTAAAGCTAATGGAACATAGAAGGCTCCAAATGTTGAGTAAATGCTATAGATCACGTGGTCGTGCTGTATGATGCATTTCTCACCTGTACTGTTAACATTGTGACTCCTCCAAAATAGGGGAGGCATGGATATGAAAATAGAAATGCCCCATACGGTCAGGATCATGACTGCTGCACGCTTTGCAGTTCTTTTTCTAGTATATTCTATGGCATCGGTGATGGCCCAATATCTGTCCAGGGCAATCACGCACAAATGGAGGATTGAGCATGTGCAGAATGTCATGTCCAAGCTCAGCCACGTCTCACACACAATATATCCCAGAAGCCAGGTCTCGCTAGTAATGTACATAATACTGACAGGCATGACTAAAATGGCAACAAGGAGGTCCGTCAGAGCTAGGGAACATATGAGATAGTTTGCAGGTTGGTGCAGTTTTTTTGTGATACAGATAGCAGCTATGACAGCTGAGTTTAACAAAGTGGCCATAATTGTAATCAAGGCCAGGACCAAAGCAATGACAGTCCTTTCAGTGAATGTTTTTGTTTGTCCTGGACAAGATTCGTATGAGCAGTTTGTGAAGTTCATTGTTTTAAATCTCCAGATGTTTACAATTTCCAAAACATAACAGAAGTTGCCACTCTCCCTGTCAACTCATTCTTTGAAGAGTAGGATTATTATTGCTACAATGCCGAGTCACGGGATGAAAATCTTGGGTGTTCATCACAAACAAACAATTTTGCTGTTGTAGAAGACAGGGCAAATCAATTTCCTAAATGAGAGAAAGAAAAAGAATTAGAAGACATTTTTGTTTGGATAAAATGGTCACGTTATTGTCTCGATGTTTTAATGCTGGGCCTCCAACCAAAACCTGACCCCATTGTTCACTTCACAGATGCTATTTGACACAGAGTGACTCTTCATTCAGAGTGACTCCCAGTGAAGTGGAAGTTGCAACTGTGCATGCACGCATTGGACAAGCTCTGCAGATTTGTGCATGTGCAGACTTGGTGATATCACCAGAGATGCAAACTCCAGCAGATTGACCTTGTGCATGTGCGCAGATTGGGTACATCTGAAAACATGTACAATGACACCCTTGGGCATGTAAGCACATCCCTTTGTGATAGCATCATCCAATGTGGGCATCTAAACATACATTTGGTGTGAAGTTCAAACTCTTGAAGTTGCATACTCAACAAAAAGGTTGTATGAGGTCGAAATTTGTTTAAAGCATGATTACTTGAGCATTATCTTCTCTTTAAAGTACTTCTTACCTATTCTTATTTTACTAATTTCCAGAACTTCTATAAGAAGTTGCATAACTGGGCCATGTGTATTTCTTTCCTGTAAATCTGAATCCTCCTTTGCCCTATCTCACACAATCTCTTCCCGTTCATTGCCCAATTTCCTCTGCCTCTAAAAATGAGCATATTTCAGCCAAACAGCAAGTTCACGTTTAATGTTAATTTTCCCTTCTCTCAACTAGACTTAGGTAAATGGAGTGTCACCTAATTCTCTGTCTCCTCTGGATCTTAGTGACATTATCATTGTGGTTATGTGACTGGATTAGTAATCCAGAGAACTAGTGGCATAGGTCTATCCCCACATACAGCAAAATCTAGTTAGGCATGGGCTGGTAAATAGCAAGTAACAATCATGCTACACAAGTGGCAGATAATGACCATCTCCAACAAAAATCTAACCATCTTCCCTTGATGTTCAATGTCATTACCATCACTGAGTCTCTCATCATTAACATCCTGGGGTTTATCAATGATCAGAAACTGAATTGGACCAGCCGTCTAAATATTATGGTTACAAGAGGAGGTCAGAGGTCTGTGACTTCTACAGTGAGTAACTTACCTTCTGATTTCCCAAAGCCTGTCCACCATTTGCAAGACACAAGTCGGCAGTGTCAGGGGATACTCCCCACTTGCGTGGATGGGTGCAGCTCCAGCAACACTTACTGAGTTCAAATCATCCAGGCCAAAGCAGCTCACTAAATTGGCACCCCACCCACCATCTTCAACATTCACTTTCACAACGACCAATGCACAGTAGCAGCAGCGTGTACCATCTATAAGATGCATTGCAGGAACTCACCAAGACTCTTTCCACAGTACACTCCAAACCCATGACCTCTACTTCCTAAAATAACAAAGACAGCAGATGCATGGGAACACTACCACCTGCAAGTTCCCCTCCAAACCACACACCATCCTGACTTGGAACTATATCACCATCTCAAGGTCAATTAGACAGAGACAATAATGCTGGTTTTGCCGTGGAAGATCACGTTCCATAAACAAATTAAAAAAACAAGTCCCATCATGATAGCAGGGGAATTTAAAATGAAATAATGAGATAAATTTGGAACAAAAGCTGGTATCTGTATTGATGATCATGGAACTGCAGAATTGTCATAAAAACCCATCTGGGGGTTCAGTAATGTCCTTTAGGGAAGGAGATGTGCCGAGCTGTCTTACAAAACTAATCAAGCCACAGATGGACATGGTCATAATCATTGCATCATATCCATCAACCAATGTCCTGGACATCTGTCACTAGCTCTGTTTTGTCTGGCAGGACAAATACTCTGAAAATGCTGGCACAATGGTGCATGGTCAGGAGAGAAAGTGAAGTGGAAGATTGATGAATGATCAAAGAGCATGTGTGAGAGGAGAGGGAGAATAGAATGTGTGAGAGGCGAGAGGGAATGGGATGTCTGAGAGGCAAGAGAGATTGGGATGTGTGAAAGGAGAGAGAGGGAATGAGATCATAGAATCCCCACAGTGCAGAAGGAGGCCACTCGACCCATCAAGTCTGCACCCACCACAATCCCACCAGCCCCTATCCCCATAATCCCATAAGATGGCGGCGCGGGCTCGTTGGGCCGAAGGGCCTGTTTCCCGTGCTGTGTTGTTCTTTGTTCTTTGTATTCCCCCCACTAGTCCCCCTGGCACTAAGTGGCAATTTAGTATGGCCAATCAACCTAACCTGCACATTTTTGGATTGTGGGAGGAAACCAGAGCACTCAAAGGAAACCCACACAGAGATGAGGAGAATGTGCAAACTCCACACAGATAGTGACCCAAGCCGGGAATTGAACCCAGTTCCTGGCACTGTGAGGTAGCAGTAATCACTGTGCCACCATGCCGCCCTAAAGGAAACAGACCAACTCTTGTGCCGAAACCCAGGATGTGTGAGAGGAGCGAGCGAATGGGACTTGCGAAGACACGGAGAATGGACTACCTTTGAGGAGTGTTGACTGGAATGACAGGAGCAATGTGAGAGGGGTCAGAGGGTAATCACAATCCTGAATAACACTGATGTCAATCAGAATCTTGGGAAAACTCTCTGTTTGGAATCATCTCTAGCACAAAGAAAGATAGTTGTTATTGTCAGTCCTGACACAGCAGGGCAGTATCTTTAGCCCAATCGTCTGCATGCAGCTTCATCAATGATCTTCATCCCATCATAAACTCAGAAATGGGGATTTTCACCTTGAACCTGGTCTTCATTCAGTTCATTTGTTCATTCAGGTCATTATGACCCATCACAAAGTGCTTCAGTCTGTGCCTGGAAGAGCAAAAACCTGAAAAATATACAGGTTAATAAGTGGCAAGTAACCACTGTGCCACACAAGTTCCAGGCAATGACCATCAGCTTACCACCATCTTCTCAAAGTGGGCAAAAACTTTCACCATTCCGATAACATTCACTACCCATGAGTGAATAAGAAACAGATTTCTGCACCCTTTTTTCCCCAGTGATCAATTCTCCTCGGTATGAGGAGAGATTGTATAAACTTAGATTGTTTCCACTGGAAAGATGGAGGCTGAAGGGCGACCTGATAGAGGTTACAAAATTATGTCAGGTATAGATAGGGCGGATAGCCAGAGGCTTCTTCCCAGGGTGGAAGTGTCAATTACAAGGGGGCACAGGTTCAAGGTGAGAGGGAGAAAGTTTAGCAGTGACGTGCGGGAACGTATTTCACACATAGGGTAGTGAGTACACATTGAGAAGAAACACTTTATTGAAATCCATATACACCACATCAAATGCTTTAACCTCATCCACCTCTTTGGTCACCTTCTCAAAGAACTCAGTAAGGTTTGTGAGGCATGACTATCCCTAATCAAATTATTCCTTTCTAGATGTTTAGAAATCCTATCTCTTATAATCCTGGCATGTTAGCAACTATCTCTTATAATTCAGGCACATTAGCAATGTTTAAGGCATATCTTGACAGACATATAGAACATAGAACATTACAGCGCAGTACAGGCCCTTCGGCCCTCGATGTTGCACCGACCAGTGGAACCAATCTAAAGCCCATCTAACCTATGCTATTCTAAATCATCCATATGTTTATCCAATGACCATTTAAATGCCCTTAATGTTGGCGAATCCACTACCGTTGCAGGCAGGGCACTCCATGCCCTTACTACTCTCTGAGTAAAGAACTGTAGCATAAACAGGGGCTAGTTTTATGGCTGATGAAATTGGATATCCTAAATTAAAGAATTGGGCATATTAAAAATCAAACACAGTCAAACGTCAGGCAGGCCAGTTGTACAATACACAAACCTGTCTGGGCCTGACTCATCAACCTCCTATCAAAGGTCGTTGCACCCTACTGATACTTAGCAGGAGATCATTGCACCCCATTGAAATGCACCAGCCTTTTGTTAGAAGCCCAGATCGGGCCAGACTTTCTGTCACCACAAGTTCCTGCAGTTGGCTTAATCTGATAACAGGTTACATGAAAGCAGCAGCATGGAGATGGACACCTGAGGGCGGACCCTGGTCAGGCAGATATCAAGAAACCCACTGGGTATTGGAACCCCCTCCTGGGACCTCATTGGCCAGAAGCCAGAGAAGTTTCTGGAAAGGCAAGCAGGCAGGGGATAAAGGAACACACTTGCAGACACCAGCAGGGAAGACTGGCGAAGACTCAGTGAAGGAGGCGACCGTTGACCATCTGGAAGACTGACCAGAGAAGGAAGGAAGGAAGGAAGAAGCTGCCATCGAGACTCACCTTGGTGACGCCGGACCAGAGGGACTCAGAGAATCGAGCCTACAGTTTTAACCAAACCATCCTTGCGGGTAGTATATCTGATTTTGGGGTATCCTCTTGTTTTATGTGGGTAATTTAAGGGTTAGTAGTGTTATTGTTAATAAACTTGTTGAACCTTTACTTGTGTTTGTTGCTTGTCCACCTTGCAAATAAGGGCACCGGGGTAAAACATTGGAGTAAGCAAACTGGTCTAAAGAATCAGAGATTTTAAAATTACAACAGAACCTACCTCTGACATCTGTCCTATTTCTAACACCCCTCAATTTAAAGCTATGTCCCCTTGTGCTAGCCATCTCCATCTGAGGAAAAAGGCTCTCACTGTCCACTCTATCGAGTTCTCTGATCATCTTGTATGCCTCTATTAAGTCACCTCTTAACCTTCTTCTCTCTAATGAAAATAACTTCAAGTCTCTCAGCCCTTCCTCATAAGGCCTTCCCACCATACCATGCAACATCCTGGTAAACCTCCTCTGCACCCTTTCCAATGCTTCCGCATCCTTCCTATATATAATGTGGCAACCAGAACTGTACGCAATACTCCAAGTACAGCCGCACCAGAATTTTGTACAGCTGCAACATGACCTCACGGCTCTCAAACTCAATCTCTCTAACAATAAAAGCTAACACACCGTATGCCTTCTTAAAAACCCTGTCAACCTGAGTGCCAACTTTCAGGGATCTATGCACATGGACACCAAGATCTCTCTGCTCATCCACACGACCAATTAACTTACTATTAGCCCAGTATTCTGTATTCCTGTTACTCCTTCCAAAGTGAATCACTTCACACTTTTCCACATTAAACTCCATTTGCCAACTCTCAGCCCAACTCTGTAGCTTATCTATGTCCCTCTGTAACCTTCCGGACTGTCCACAACTCCGACTTTAGTGTCATCCGCAAATTTACTAACCCATCCTTCTACACGCTCATCCAGGTCATTTATAAAAATGACAAACAGCAGTGGCCCCAAAACAGATCCTTGTGGTACACCACTAGTAACTGAACTCCAGGATGTACATTTCCCATCAGCCACCATCCTCTGTCTTCTTACAGCTAGCCAATTTCTGATCCAAACCCCAAAATCACCCTCAATCCCATGCCTCCATATCTGCTGCAATAGCTTACCGTGGAGAACCTCGTCAAACACTTTACTGAAATCCATGTACACCACATCAACTGCTTTACCCTCATCCATCTCTTTGCTCACCTTCTCAGAGAACTCAGTAAGGTTTGTGAGGCATGACCTGCCCTTCACAAAACAGTGTTGACTATCCCTAATCAAATTATTCATTTCTAGATGTTTATAAATCCTCTTATAATCTTTTCCAAAACTTTGCCCACAACAGAAGTAAAGCTCACTGGAGTATAATTACAGGGTTGTCTCTACTCCCCTTCATGAACAAGGGAATAACATTTGCTATCCTCCAGTCTTCCAGCACTATTCCTGTAGACAATGACGGCCTAAAGATTAAAGCCAAAGGCTCTGCAATCTCCTCCCTGGCCTCCCAGAGAATCCTAGGATAAATCCCATCTGGCCAGGGGACTTGTCTATTTTCATACTGTCCAGAATTTTTAACACCTCTTTGTTATGAACCTCAATCCCGTCTAGTCTAATAGCCTGCTACTGGCTGATCAGCCACTTCACTTCTTGGACAAACAACACCACTAGTTGCTGGCACAATTAGGTCAGGAGGTAACACTGCTTCTTGGCACAGCTCCCATCTTTGCAAATGATCTATGTGTTTCTTCAATAACTTGTCCAGCAAATTCACTTCATAGGACAGTGGCCCCATCCTGGCCACAACTCCTGGGACCCAACTTGGTCTGCTTCCAAAATTCTTTCCAAAGCTGGGTCTATCTCAAATATACTTTTGAATTTTGATGAATCCTGGTTCCTTTCTTGGCAACTCTGTCTTGTCTCCATCCTCTCTGCCAAATTTAGAACTACCCGACCCTCAAACACCAACCCATCAGCAGCTCAGCTGGAGGTATTTCAGTGGTATGCAGGGTGCTTCTATAGGCTAACAGGAACCATGCTCTCATGGTTTATAGTTATGCAGGTGATCTTTGAAAGTCTGAACTATGCGCTCTGCCAGTGCATTTGATGAGGAGTGAAATTCTGCAATTTGGATATTCTTAGTCAGTGCTGGGCTGGATAGTTCTTCAGATGCATCCCAGTCACAGCATGGCCAAATTTCACAGGTTTGCTTGAAAGAAGCTATATCATGGCAATAAACAAATTAAAAAAGAAAGTCTTTCATTTCCATGATGATCATCAAACAGCAAAGCTCAAACCATTTTATAGACAATTGAATATTTTGGAACTGTAGTCACAGCAGGATTGGAAGAGGAATGGGTGAGTGGCAGGAGGAGATGGAGAATCAACCAGAATTGTGGACAACCCAAATGAAATGGGAGAAGCTGAAAAGAAAAGCAGTCACTGGTGTAAAGAAGGAAACTCGGGGCAACATCATTCCACAAACAGCATGAGATATTTGATCATCTCCTTTAGTGACGGATAACTGTTGGTCAGGGAACCAAGAGGATGTCTTTTGATTACTCTGAAATAGTGCCATCTGGACTTTTACTTCCATTTAAGAGGCTAAACAAGGCCTTTTTAACATTTCAGACTTTCATCTGGAAGACCTATGATAGTACAGTACTGAACTCAGTGTCAGCCTGGATTAGAGACTACATTTTCATGGAGTCAGGGAGACTCTGTGGAGGGTTGAAAATGGTGCCTTCAACTCAATTCTGGGATTACTGACCCCATTTCAGGTATTTCCTATTTTCAATTGAACCCTTCAACTGGGTCAGACAGTGAGCCTGTATACTGCACCCCCCATTATACAGATAGGCACATCTTTGTCTTTTGTAATATTCATGGAGTTGATAATTCAGTGTTAACTTGCCACTTTCTAAAAAGTAACATTTTTTTACAACAGCACAATAAAAGTGTCAGTCATCCAACACCATTAAAATATCAATGGCTGAAACAGCAAGTACCTGAATATCTTGTATAAATAAAGATAGCGAGAGTGGTAGCATAGGGTAGAATCCCAGAGCTGTTGTCAATCAAGTTATGTTTTCCCTTGGGCTCAGGTATTTCTGTACTCTAATGTTTGTCAAGAATATATAACCATATTTGGCTGGGAACTTAGAAATTAGATTGTTGGCATAGGTATCATGAAGGGCCATAGGTAGGGGTCTTGCAGTGGCATACATGGGACATGGGAAGTGTATTGGGGGTGTGAGGGTGAAGGCTGAAGCACCTTTCTGGTTTTATTAGCTTATTTATTAATCTCACAGGTAAGCTTACACGAATACTGCAATGACATTACTGCGAAAATCTCCTAGTCGCCATACTCAGGTGCTTGTTCGGATACCCAGAGGGAGAATTTAGAGTGGCTGTAATAACCACATAGAGACGAAAGTCCCATCACCAAGTTACTTTATTTACACCATACATCCATACACAGTAGCTCCCTGCTGAATGCAGGCTGGGAGACTGACACACCTGCTTTAAATAGGGAGCATGAGACTCCCTGATTTAACCATCAATTAAGACTCATCAGGTACTTCTTTCTGGATACCAACAAATCAAAGTGTGGTTTTTGGGGTCTATAATACACCCCAGCCCCTGTGGTGTCCAGCGGGCTTGTAAGACTCATCAGGTAGTTCACACTCTAGCAAGCCAACCTCATTAGCTTGGCTGAAGTCATCACACTCCGCCCCCCAAAGTCCGAGGAATCCCCTCGGATTGCTTCCCTTAGGGGTCTTTTCCTCTGTTTGAGCGGCGGGCGGGTCAGGAATTTTCAGCTTGGCCTCTGGTGTTGGCAGTGTGTCATGGTTGGGCATCTATCTTTTCCGCAGCGAATGCCAGAAGTCTGGTTCCTCGTTCACTTCAGGTGGTAGGGGAGTCGCTGCAGCTTCATCCTGTGTCCATTTCGGACCCTGAGGATGCAGGGGAGGCAGTACTGGCACGTCGAGGGGGACTCTGCTCGTCTCTAGGTCTGCAGGGCGGACTTGGCTCCAGATCGGGTGGAGAGCTTGAGGCCTGGACTTGGTCCAGGTGTTTCCTTACCACTGCCTTGTCTATGCATACTCGGTAGGATACCCGTCTGGTCCTGGACTTGACTGTGCCAGTTACCCAGGTGAGCCTACTTGCATAAGTTCTGACCCAAACTCTCTCCCCTGCTTTGAAGTTCCTCTCTTGGCGAGTGTTGCTATGGTCCCTGCATTGGGCTTCCTGGTGTCTTTCCACCTTCCCTTCCAGGTTTGGCAACAACAGCTTTAGTCTGATGTGGGGCCGTCTGCCCATCAGTAACTCTGCTGACACAGATCCCATGGTGGTGTGTGGAGTGGCCCTGTAGTTAAATAATCACCTTGAGAGTTTTGTCTCTAATGAGGCCGCTGGCTGTTTGTTCAACCCGGCCTTTAACGTCCGGACTGCTCTCTTTGCTAGCCCATCTGACGCTGAGTGATAAGGTGCCATCTTGACGCGCCAGATCCCATTTGATTTCATAAATTTTGTAAACTTTAGACTGGTGAACACTGAACCATTATGGGAAACTAATACCACTGGGATCCCGTGTGTTGCGAATGAGCTGCGCAGTTTCTCAACGGTTGCCGTTGTGTTTGCCGAATTTAGTTGATAGGCGTTTAACCATTTAGAACCAGAAACGTGGACCCCAGAAATGGGCTTAAAAAGTCAACATGGATTCGCGACCATGGTCTACCTGGCCATTCCCATGGGTGCAGCAGGGTGGCCGGTGGTGCCTTCTGCCCGTTGGCACTTCTGGCACTGCCCTACCAGTTTCGCTATATTTGTGTCCAGACCAGGCCATCAGAAGTAGCTCCTGGCCAGCATCTTAATTTTTGATACTCCAGGGTGCCTACGGTGTAGTTTGGACAGTATGCTCCAACGGCTCTGTCTTGGGACGATTTGCTCCCTTCTGCTCCAGTATGGGTGGAACAGTGGATGGATCGGTCTTTCTAGCTGCCCTGTTAGACTAGTAATCTCTAATCAGTAATCTCTAAACTGTCTGTGCTTTATATGCTCTGTCTGAGGCCAGAACTCTCCATTCACCTGACGAAGGGACTAACCCGAAAGCTTGTGAGTCTATTATCAAATAAATCGGTTGGACTAAAACCTGGTGTTGTCAGACTTTTTACTGAGACTAGCTGTTTTACCATTGCCAATACAGGGTCTTTCTGCGTCCATTGGCGTATGTTGTGTGCATCAACTGGGAGGGTATCCAGAAAGTTTAATGTCATCACAGTCTCCTCTATGTTGGGTACCATTTGTCGGGTGTCCAGTAGCAGTAGCTGATTTAAGGTATCGGCATTTGCCACTCTAGTCCCTGGTCAGTGCTCCAATCAATACTGATATGCCGCCAGTGATAATGCTGGATCCGGACTGACACTATCGGTGGCACTGCTTTGTCTTCCTCCTGTAGGCTCAGCAATGGTTTTTAATCAGTTACAATCATAAATTTTCGCCCATATAAATACTGGTGAAATTTTATAACTGATAATTGACAGTCCCGCTTCTCCTAAAGTAGAGTAAAAATGGTACCTCTGCAGGATCAGGGGTGGCTTAGGTCATAATATTCTTGAACTAAGTTTGACAACTCTCGGACAGACTTTGTGCCCAGTGCCTCTGGGAAAGTTAAACTGCACATAATCGAGAAATCTGCTGGTCCACATGCTGTTAGCAAGATAACCCTTAGCTTCTTATCTGGGGTTATGTTGTTTGCCCTGAAGAAATACTTCATCCTTTCTACACATTGGGCCCAGTCCTCAACTGCAGGGTCAAAAGAGCCCAACTTCTCAATCAGTGGTATATTTTCTCAATAATGGCTTACCCTCAATATGTGCAGTGATTCAGCAAGTTCCTTCAGGTCATTCCATTTTCCTTGTCACCACTGTAATAACTGCAAAAAGGCAAAAGTCCCATCACCAAGTTACTTTATTTATACCACACATCTGTACAGAGCCAGCTCTCCAGTTGCTCCCTGCAGGACACACTTGCTTTAAGCAGGGAGCATGACACTCCCTGATTTAACCATCAATTAATACTCATCAAGTACTTCTTTCTGGATACCAACAAATTAAACTAAATCAACTTCACTTTGGGACAAAGACTCATCAGGTTTTTCTTTTCATACCAAACACTCATCAGGTTTTTCTTTTCATACAATCAGAGCTTCATCATTAGACTTTTAATTCCAGATTATTTAATTGACTTTAAATTTCACCATCTGCCACGTTGGGATTCAAACCTGGGTCCCTAGAGCATTACACTGGGTCTCTGAATTACTGGTCCAGTGACAATACCACGATGCCACTGCCTCCCCAGAGACTCATTAGGTAGTTCATACTCTAGCAAGCCAACCTCATCAGCCTGGCTGAAGCCATCACAGTAGCCAATGCACCTAATCAGCATATCTTTCAGACTGTGGGAGGAAACCCACACAGGGTGAACATGCAGACTCCGTAAAGACAGTGACCCAAGCTGCAAATTGAACCCAGGTGCGTGGCGCTGTGAGGCCACAATGCTAACCACTGTGCCACCATGTGGCCCCATATTATAATTGGGACAAAGTCCCACAGCACCAGCTTTAGGCCATTCAAACAGCCTGTCTCTGTACCTGACAGGCCCCTGAGGCTACCTCTGAATTATCTCTGGCTGGCTAAACTGCAGCCTGTGCCCTTACCCCAGGGAATGAAAATCTCTCATGTGGGTTAGGTTGCTAAATTGCCCTTCAGCGTCAGGGGTTAGCCGGGTAAATATGCGGGGCTATAGGGACAGGGCCTTAGAGGGATTGTGATCGATCCAGACTCAAGGTCAAATGACCTCTTTCTGCACTGTAGGATTCAATGATTCACATTTCCGGGCACTTTATTCCAGGCAGTGATGACCTGTGTATGTTCATCTGAAAATATTGAATTACTTCTCCAGAGGTTACAGAAGTGGCCTCGAAACTGGAAATAAGGATTAACTTTAGAGGAATCACAGTAAATGTTCTGGTTAAGCAAAGCACAAATTCAACTATCTGAAATTCTTTTGTTAATCCTGAGAGAACTTATCTTGTTAAATTTATATCCTACATCTTCTGAAAAGCACACCGACAGAATTGAACAGAATAGTTCAGCAGACTTCAATGGTCCTGGAATTTTTCTGACACCCAAATTTAGTATTATGTTGAAATATTATGATGTTATTACCTAGAATTAGGAAATGGAAGCGGAGATGAATGATTTCAATTGGAACTCTGCTGGGAATTTGAAGGGAATAAACTGACTGAGTTACAAGGATAGAGAAGGGATTGGGACTGATTGGGCTGCTCTATAGAGAGCTGGCATGGACCTATGGGCTGAATAGCCTCTTTTTACATAGAACATAGAACATTACAGCGCAGAACAGGCCCTTTGGCCCACGATTTTGTGGTGTAATGACTCTCAGTCCCTGGAATGAGGCTTGAAACTACAAGTTCTGACTGGGAATGATTTGTTGATATTGGGACCTACCTGGTAAGTGTCTTTACAGGTTCTGGGTCAGTGAGGAACCAAATACAAAATGGTGCAAGCTGCCATACCTTCCTCTTCTGCTAGAGTGCACTGTTGGGCTGGCATAGCCAGTGAGGGAACCAAGAAACTGCAGCTCATGTCTGCACCCTTTTCTTTCATTTTTGTCTGTTAGAAAGAAAGAAAAACACTTGTTAGTGTTGGTCTTGCTCTTTAAGTTATAATGTAGGTGCACCCAATGATCACTTCAGATCCCATAATGACCAGGTACATGGTCAGCCAGTCTGCTGTAGTGTTGTTATTTGGGAGATAAATATTCACCTTCTTTGAATAGTGCCAAAGGATCCATTAAGTCTGACCTGAGAGGATAGGTTGTGTTTAATGTCTCATCTGAAAATTGGCCCTACCAACAGCGCAGAATTCCCTTAGCACTGCATTCCAGTGCCAGCTAAAATCATGTGCTCAGCCTAATGAAGTAGAGCTTCAACTCAGAATCTACTAATTCAGAGATAGGAGTCAGACTATCATGCCCCCACAGATCAACCCCCTCCTGCAGAGTTCCCCCTTCCCCCTCCCCCTGTAGAACAGCCCCCCATTTCCCCATGTCATGGCTCAACCCCCTCTCAGGCCCCACCCCTCTGCCCCTGCCACCTCAGGCCCTGGCCCCTTGGCACTGCACCTGGCACTGGCCATGGTGCCCAGTGGGCAGTGCCAGGGTGCCAATCAGACACTGCCCAATGGGCACTGGACAGCCCTGCCCCCAAGGCTATCTAATCTGCTCCCCAAATACACACAAGATTTTCGCCAGTGAGGACCTTGACCGATGAGGGAGTAAGTATAAGAGAGCCTGAATAATAGCATCCGGGATTCACTAATGACATGCTAAACATGTCATAAATATTTAAATTCACTTCCCATCCTTTCTGAGTGCAAAATTAATTTTGTTGGTTAATCAGTGCGCAAAAACTTACAAGATCTTAAAACATGAATTTCTGCCTTGGTCACTAAGAATTCAAATCTCTTTTTAAAAAGTTCTCAGTTTCTATGGGAATCGTAACAGTCCAAATAGATTTATGTTTGTTTTACGTCATCTTTTACACTCATTCAAGATTCAGTTTACTTGAAGTAGGCCTCACCCACAGTCCATACCTTCAGGTCAATATTGAGTATAATGTACCCAAGATGTGGCAGCTTCTTCCCTAAACTTTAACTTCTACCTTGTATTCCTACATTAGTGGCAGAGATTACTTAGATATTGTTTGTTCCCTTTTGCAGACAGTCTGAGCCTATAAGGTGTGTGTTCCTGAGGGGGTAGAGTCTACAGGCAAATAATAACCTTTCACAGTTAACTTCATTAACACATAATATCTCTGCTAGAGATTACCCAATAACAAAACTGGGTAATAAAATTCCAATTTCTCAACTCTCTTGTCAGTGATGTGGTTACAGAGCAGAAAGATTTGTTGGCACTGATAAACAAATTGTGTTTTAAGAGTTTTCAGCAATAACCTTCATACATCAATTTAACAAAAACACACTTACTCTGTTATCTAGATGGTGGTACATGTTTGCTGAATATATATTCCCCTATATACCCAATATGTTTTAGTTTTACACTTGGTTTTATTGGTAGTTTAACAGTAGCAATGTTTATAATAAGTACTGAGCTGAAATCTCTAATGTCCATGACTATCACATGCAAATAAAAACACCTTTTGCTGCTTCCTGCCACTTTACTTCCATCTGAAAACATTTCCCAGTAAATCATTCTGTCATGAGATCCAGAGCAAATAATATCCTTTATTGCCAGAACTTTTGCCACTGAAGTGTTGCTAATAGGAGGGCATGATGACTTATGCATGTTCATCTGAAAACATTGAATTACTTCTCTGGAGGTTACAAGACTGGCCTTGAAACTGGAAATAAGGATTAATTTTACAGAAATCACAGTAAATGTTCTGGTTAAGCAAATCACCAATTCAACTATTTGAAATTCTTTTGTTAATCCTGAGAGAACTTATCTTGTTAAATTTATATCCTGCATCTTCTAAAAAACAGACCAACAGAATTGAACAGAATAGTTCAGCAGACTTCTAACTCAATGTTTTACAAAAGGTCAGTGTAATTACTTTGCTTTTACCTATTTTCACCTTTGCAGCCAAAGAGCATGCAGGGTGGGATTTTCCTGTCTCTTTGCAGTGGGAGTGTGCCACTTGCTGGTAGCCGGATCTTACGCTCCCGCTATTGTCAATGGGATTTTCTGGGAAACTGGGAAACCTGCAGCAGGGGTGTGCTGTCAGCAGGACCGTAAGTTCCCACTGGCATAAATGGCAGCAAGATTTTGACAACAGTCTTCTTTCAGCTGTTCTACTGTTGAGCACTGTTTTGGATGTCACTTTATCTGGCACAATCCCACAATCACAGGAACTAACAGATTCCTATTGGCCGTCCAACAAATTTTATGGCTCACCTGTCTGTTACGTTGGAGCTACTGGGGATCTTCCATTAATGTCTGTATAGGCTGTTGTATGTTTATTGATGTCTCTTTTTTACATCCACAGGCGATTTGGTCCGCCTTGTTAGCCAACAAGGGGCATACGCAATGGGTTGTGCGAGGGCTGCTCTTGGATGTTGCTTCGAGAGTTGCCTAGTGCTTCACGTCGTTAGTGTACGCTTAAACTGGACCAATTGACGGGCAACACGACAACTCAGTGACTATCATTATTTGCTGTGCAGTTACAGGGACCCGAGTCGGATCTCCGGCTTGGGTCAGTGTCTGTGGGAGTTTGCACGTTCTCCCTGTGCTTGCGTGGTTTTTCTCCAGCTGCTCCGGTTTCCTCCCACACCCCAAAAACTTGCTTTTAGGCTGATTGTTGTTAATAAATTGTCCCTAAATTGGATCTCCCTTAATCTGGCACACATATAATTCCCTAAATTTGCACCCCTTTATTGTGGAGTCCACTAGATGTAGACAAAAGTCGTAGGTAGAAGAAGGATTGGAATGAGGCACTCACTGAGGGTTAAAATGGGCAGCACGGGCTTGTCGGGCTGAAGGGCCTGTTTCCTGTGCTGTGTTGTTCTTTGTTCTTTTAATCCTCCTGGCCTACAAGGAGCAGGAAGCTCCAATGGCATCACTTCAGGGATTGTTTGAATGCACAGGCCTCTTCATTACGTCAAAGTAACAATCCACAGAGGAGGCTTTTGTACCCTATGGCCGAGTGCAAACAGTGACATGGGTGCAAAATCCCACTCGGGTCAGAAAACAAAAATCTTGTCATGTTTTTAGATGTTTCCCGCTGCTTGCTGGTGATGGAAGTAGGTTCTCACCCAGGAAGGTTGAGAACCTCATCTCAATAAATCAACATGTCATTAAAGGGTTTCCCCACATTAGGAATTCAGCCCTTGCCAGTGTGACTTCACATCGACAAGGTTTACAATCGTTTTACAAAACGTAAACCAGGCAAAGAGCTGTGCTGGGGGCACACAGGTAAGTATAGATCCCGGGCAGGGAGGATATGACACTGCTCCCTGATTATTGCCTGTGTATGTGATGGGGGTGGGGAAATCTTCGTGTGTATGGAGAGGGGTTCGTGTTTCTTTATTGGTAATCATGACAGGAAAAACCAGCAGTGCAGCAGCTGGGCTATATACAGCTTTTCTTGCCTGAGCCAACACTTTGAAAAGCAACAGAAAATTCTGCCCTATATTTCTATTAATAAGCTAAGTCCTATTTCTGACTCTGATCTGAAAAAAATTACACTCAACTTCCTCTGATTTTTCTGAGGATCATCCACTGGATAATTCTTCACAATTGACCCAGTGCAACTAATGGTGTGGGGAGTCACAGAAAGCACACCCCTTTTTAATGCACTCACTGCTATATTCAGTAAGTTCAGAGTTTAAATGTCACAAAGCTTATTTGATAATTGGCATTTTGGATAAGATCAAGCATCAAATCAAGACCAAGATGGGGTGCAATGACTTTTCGTGGTAGCTTGGATCATGTTTGCCACTCTTGTGGGGACCTTGAATTGGATTTTTGAAATTGGCTTTTGGAGCAAGCAAAGAATGGATTTGGGTTTGCCTGGTCCCCTCTGAGCATTGGCCTTCTAACTTAAAGAGTAGAGAGATGGTAAGCGTATAAGGAGATAGGATGGGTGAGGGGGAGGGTAGGTCAGGGAACTGTGTAGGGTAGATAACAGCATCTGGGACCCAGGTTTGATTCCTGGCTTGGGTCACTGCATGTGTGGAGTTTGCACATTCTCCCTGTGTCTGCATGGGTTTCCTCCCACAGTCCAAAGATGTGCAGGTTAGTTGCATTGGCCGTGCTAAATTCTCTCTCAATGTATCTGAACAGGCGCCAGAGTATGGCCATCAGGAGATTTTCACAGTAACTTAATTACAGTGTGAATGTAAGCCTATTTGTGACTAATAACTAAACTTTAAGGTAACTGTGTAAGGTGGGTAAGGTAACTGTGTAGGGTGGGTAGGATAACTGTGGAGGGTGAGTAAGGGGTGGGGGTAAGATAATTGTGTAGGGTGGGTAAAGTAAGTGGGTAAGGGTGTAGGGTGGCTGTGGAGGCAGGGTGGGTGGTGTTAAGTTGGTGAGGGGTAGGCTGGCGAGGTGACAGAGTGGGTAAGAGTGTAGGTGTATTATGGGGGTGGGAGTGTAATTGAACCACGTTGGAAGGTCTGTGTGGAGTTGCACATTTTCCCTGTGTCTGCGTGGGTTTCCTCGGGTGCTCCAGTTTCCTCCCACAGTCCAAAGATGTGCAGAATAGGTCGATTGGCGATGCTAAATTAATCCTAGTGTCAGGGATTAGCAGGGGTAAATAAGTGAGATTTCAGGAATAGATCCTATGCAGGATTGTGTTTGGTGCAGACTCAATGGGCCAAATAGCTTCCTTCTGCACTGTAGGATTCTATGATTGCCAGGTTAGATGGTAGTCAGGTTGGGTTGGGGACAATTGGGTGAATTTTATTCCCCAAGTGTGTTTAGTTTGGGTGTGAGGTTAAAATCACAAACCCCAATCCAGTCTGCCTTGAACCTGGAATCATAATGCAGGTTAGGTGGATTGGTTATGTGTGAGGGTACAGGGATTGGCTGGGGTGGGATACTCAGAAAGTTGGTGCAGACTTGAAGGGCTATTCTACACTGTATGGATTCTATGATTCCATGAACCTGTCCACTTTTAATAAGAAGACCAGTGCTGATTTAAATATTTTAATGACTGTGTGGTTCACATATTTTTCTCTATTTTAAGTTTAACCTGGCCAGCTGGGATACTAGGCTTCAGGAACGATAGTAGCTAAAGGTAGATGAGACAGCTGGTCATTCTTCACTCTGCAAGCTCTGACCTTCCTAATCTAACCCTGCTGGCCTCCAGACTTCACCCTCACAGGTCATATTTAACACTACAAGGGTAACCAATCAATTGATCACAGATCAGACAGATGCATTGAATTATTGAACACACCATGCTTCTGTAAAGTCCCTCTGACCTTCAGATCTGTCTCTCCCTGTTGTTTACTCACTGGCCTGTGTGCGGGTGTCATAGGCTTACCAGCTCAACACACAGCCAGTCTCTGCAGCCAGGAAACAGACAAAACGCTAATCATGTCTTGCCATTAGGTCCGGCACAGTCAGCGGAGAATCCATTCCTTTGTATGAATTCCTTTGTGAATATAAAGCGGCTGAACACTCCCTGTCCAACTGCCAGAAAATGCCAATGTGTTAATGTACAGTTTGTGCTCAGTCCTCATTCCCGTGTTTATGAATGCCAAGTTGATGGGGAAAAGCTTTTGTCATTACATGAATCATAGGTCAAATACATAAATACTGAAACTAATATGGTAAATGCTGGAATAGTCAGTCACATCTGAGATTTCAAGTGAAGGCTATCAGAGTCTTAACCAATTTGCAATGTGTCTCCAACACTTTCTACTTTTAGAACAAAGAACGATACAGCATAGGAACAAGCCCTTTGGCCCACCAAGCCTGCACTGATACATGGGTTATATCCCTCTGTTCATCTCCTGCTCATATGTCTATCAAGATACACCTGGAATGTTGTTGATGTGCCTGCTTCCACCATCTCCACTGGCAGTGCGTTCCAGGCACCCACCACCCTCTGTGTGAAAAACTTTCCCCACACATGTCCCCTAAACTTACCACCTTGCTCCTTAAACCTGAGCCCTCTCATAGTCAATCTTTCCATGCTGGGAAAAAGCCTCTAACTCTCCACCCTATCTATGTCTCTCAGGTTGACCTTCCATTTTTCCAGTGAAAACAAGCACTAAAA
Source organism: Carcharhinus amblyrhynchos (assembly GCF_965287045.1). Classification (NCBI taxonomy): domain Eukaryota; kingdom Metazoa; phylum Chordata; class Chondrichthyes; order Carcharhiniformes; family Carcharhinidae; genus Carcharhinus; species Carcharhinus amblyrhynchos. The sequence goes on along the minus strand of NC_137335.1, from coordinate 29,269,770 downwards.
ACTGTATGGGCGGTGGGAGGAAATCGAAGCACCCGGAGGAAACCCACACAGACATGGGGTGAATGTGTAAACTCCACACAGGCAGTGACCCAAGACTGGAATTGAACCCAGATTTTGGTGCTGTGAGGCAGCAGTGCTAACAATTGTGCCACCATGCCATACCTATTTGAACTGTGATCTTAAATAACATTTGCTTTAATGCAAGTTTCCTGGTGATATTGTGATATTATGGTGATAGTATGGATGATATTGGAATAGTGTAGGTAGATAGGCTTTAGATTGGTTTCACAGGTTGGTGCAACATCGAGGGCCGAAGAGCCTGTACTGTGCTGTAATGTTCTAAGTTCTATGGTGGGTTAAAAGATTAGGAGTGAAACACCTTATTTGGCATTAAGGCCAAAATCAAACAAAAGTTGGGGTTGAGGCTAACTTCATAACATACCTCGGATTTCTAATCTGGTCCTTAAAAGAATGGCATGTTTCTCCACACCCCTTCCCAGCATAGATTGCTAACCTGATCTCTCCCCCCACCACCCCTTCCAACCCAAACATAAGTCACGGGCATTGGGGTCCTCCCAATTGCCCTCCTTCATATCCACTTTATACTCCACTTCTTGCCCCACCCCTCTCAGGCCCTGCCCCCTTGTCTTTCCCCCCGACACCCTGGCAGTACCTTTTGGCACTGATGTGCCAGTTGGCACTGCCAGGTTGACACAGCCAGGGTGTTGGGAGCAGTGACATACAGGCACTGCTCTGCCTTGTTCCCAATTCCAGGGGCTTCAATGGCCTCCAAGTCCCTTGGCGTGGTTTTCATTTGTGGAAAGTTATTCTCAGTGGGTTCCTATTGTGCCAGAGGATTGGAGAATCTCAGAAGCGGGGAGAATCCAGTTTGAAATGGGCTAAGCATATTTAAATGAATATGCTAATCTGGCTCTCGCCTCATTAGGTGGGAACCAGATTATATTTGGGTGTGGGAACTGGGGGGATCCTAAAAAGAGTTCTTGCTGGCAGTAAACATGCTAGGCCCCTTCCCCACAACTCTCTGGCCCCAACGTGCATCATGGCTGGAATATCATCCCCAAGGTGTCACCCATTTATGACTGAGATGAGGAATTGATTTTTTTTCTCTGAGGGTGCTGTGACTTTGGGATTCTTATCTACAAAAAGTAGTTGAGGCAGAGTCCTTGAGTGTCTTTTGAGGCAGAAGTAGATCGATTCCTGATAATCAAGGGGTGAAAGGTTATTGGGGGTAGGTGGGAATGTGGGGTTGAGATTAATGACAGTATGTACTGTCATGAAGGGAACAGATGAGAGTGAGGAGCTTTGGTGGACAGTGGAGACTGAGCTTTATAGGTAAAAGTAGGATAATGGAGATTTCACCTATAACTACAAGTTCTATATAGAGTATAATTGAGTTTAAGTACCACTGTTGGTTCTGACAAATCAGAGTGTTACCTGTATCTATGAGTCATCAGTTTTTGCTGACTTACTGGTTAATCAGTGGGAAAGTCAAAGTTGGCTCTAACATCTCCCCCATAAATTGCTCCCTAACCTTTGTTTTCCTGACTTTGTCTGCTCATGGATGGCCTTGCCACAATTCTCACCACAGTTGATTAAAGATTCTCAATTATTGAAGATACAACGCTTGCAATGGCATTTCTGGAAATTATGTGGTAGAACATCCCATAACTCAACATCCAGGAAAGCCTCCAAACTAGATTTGTATCATAGCCCTACAAATCTTTTAAACAAAAGTCTTAATATTGTTAACCACATCAAACTCTGTCACTATGTACCATGAGCGAAACACATGGTTCGTTTCACCCCTCAACCTTTCCCATAACAATCTTTTCATGGTAACAAATGTTCCTTTAAGAATCTTATTATTCAATTTGGTGTTTGCTTTGTTGGATGCAGACTGGAAAGCTTCAGGACGCAGACTGCATATGAGCCGTGAAAAAGGTTTAATTGCTCATGGTACAGTGACTGGTTAGGATAGTCCAGGTCAATGAAAATTCACTTTTGCTTTTCACCAACAGAGAATGGAATAATTCTGTGTTAAATAAATCTAAATGAGATCAGCAGCTGCAGATTGACGGCACTGATAGGCTCTGAATATTGCTATTATCCGATTGGTGGCAAAACAACTTCCAGACAAAAGATGCACACACTTATATTTCATTTGCAAATTAAGATGGTGGACCTTCTGTTTGAAAGAGAATAAGGTGATATGAAAACCCCCGTAGGGGGGGACCTAGATTAGAGATGAAAATGATTGTATCATAAAGGTCCTCTTGACTGAAAACAAACTCTGTAAATAGCAATGTGTATCACAGAGTGACAGGCACACTGGCTATCAGAGTTGCTTCATTGTGGATAAATTGGGAAGTAGAACATCATGATTAGTGTTAGTGCTTTGTGGCAGCTTCGACTTAGTGGTAGTATGAGTCCAAAGATTATGTTCAAGTCCCAGATCAAAGGGTGAAATTGTACCAAAAAATGGCAGTGTTGTTGTTGCTGAGAAAACCTCTCCAGAGAAACTGGTTGCTTTTCTCTCTAGATCTTATGACACTCTTCCTAAAAAAATCATGGGGTTTGATTCATGCCATCATATAAGGGGCCTCAACACACCAGTCCCTCCAATCCCATCACAGGGGTCACAGGAGACCCCATCCCCATCCTCGATCAGAGTCTGTACCTCTCTATGTCCCCTGTCCCCAGTCATCAGCGTCTTTCCCCCCTCCCCGCTCATCAACCCTTTCTTCCTGCCCCCTCCCTAATCATTGGCCCTTTCACCACCAACATCGCCCCCCCCCCCCCCCCCCCCCCCCCCGCAAAGCCTGAACTGGCACTCATCTTCACTACCTCCCCCACCAACTGCCCTCGCTGGCATCCCCTGCTCCTTCATCCACTTCAGGCCACCACCACATCTAAATGATTCCACCCCCCTGTGAGGCTCCCACTAGGGCCCACCCTTTGGCATAGATTGGTACTTCCAAGCTGTCATGGGCATGCTGCCAGCCTGGGCCAAGGGGTAGTGCTGGAGGACATTTCCAGGGCACTGCCATGCATTGTCCCTCTCCCCTGAGGACTATACTTACCTTTATGATCCCAGACAGACCCCACAGCAGGTTTAGTTCTAGGTCATGCTGGCACCCACTGAATATCCGGTGAGGGGAATGTCCCGGATAGAGTGCTCACTAATGACATGAGGCAGGTTTCACATCACTGCACCGCAAAGATCTGGTAAGATTGGACTCAAATTGGCCAACATGAATTGTGCTCTCTGGACTTTGAGAATGTGCTGCCTGTAATAACTCTATGGAAAGTCCCATCACCGAGTTACTTTATTTACACCAGCTCTCCAGTTGCTCTCTGCTGAATACAGGCCAGGACACTGACAGACCTGCTTTAAATAGGGAGCACGAGACTCTGATTTAACCATCAGTTAAGACTCATCAAGTCATTCACACTCTAGCAAGCCAACCCCATTAGTCTGGCTGGAGTCATCGCACTCCTACCCCACAAAGTCCGAGGAATCCCCTCGGTTTACTTCCCTCAGGGGTCTTTTCCTCCACTTGAGTGCTGGGTCAGGATCCTCCAACTCAGCCTCTGATGTCGGAACTTCATACTCTAGCACGCCAATCTTGTTATCCTGGCTGAAGTCATCACTGCCATTCCTGTAGACGGAGAGCGCGCATTCCAAATCACCCCTATCTTGCTTACATTTCTGCGCAGCATTGAAAAGTGTGAGTGCTATTGGGATTCACCCTAATCTGAGCCGACAGCCCCGATTGGATTCCTGCCCACAGTGGGTGGTAACCCGATAGTTATGTAAGCCCCCTAACTGTAATTTAGTTAGTGGGTTTGATGACCCATTTATCAGTACTCCCCCCCCCCCACTTCCGCCATGCACCTGGCCCCCCAGTGAGAACAGCAGTAGGCGGCTTTACCATTGCTAACCACAAGTGGGGGCATGGCAAACTGGACCCCCAGGGAAGCACCAACAACCCCTCAGAAAAGAGGGGCATTTCCCCCATCATCATGGGTCATCAGTTCCCATGCCCCCTCCCACAACTTGCAGGCATGGGGGGTGACTTCACCCAACCCCTCTCCCCCTTCAGACTCCCCACAGCCTCTTTGCCACTCAGACACCCCACTCAGGCAACGTGCCTTGGCTGTGCTAACAGTGATTGTCCCCCCCCAGGCACTGACACCATGTCCTGGCACCGAGGGCACTGAGGGAGGCAATGCATGTGGCTTAAAAGGGGGAACCTGAGTAAGAGTCCAAGCGGGGGGGGGGAGGTTGAATGTGGTGGGGTGGTGGGGGGAGGGAGTGTGTGGCCTGTCTGAGTGCAGAGATTGGGGCGACCTTTATAAAAGGTGGCCCGGTCTCGGAACAGTGGGCTTGGCCGGTGGGTTCCCCAAAATGAATCCCACCTGACTGACGCTCCCAGCGCCAACGGGAAACGCTCCTGTTTCCCCACCGGTATAGTCCTGAAAATGTCTTTCGCATTGGATTTCAAACTGAGGCTCTATAAGCCCTCTCTGGCAAACATTCAAAACTCCCCTGACAATATCCAAGCAGCAGGAGAGTCTCTTCAACCAACATATAAGATTTCAGAGTTGAGGAGGAACTTCTTCACTCAAAGGGTGGTGAATCTCTGGAATTCTCTGCCTGTTGAGGTGGTGGAGGCTGCCTCGCTAAATATTTTTAAGACGCGGGTTGACGGGTTTTTGATAAGAGAGGGGATTAAGGGTTATGGGGAGAGGGCGGGAAAGTGGAACTGAGCCACGACAGATCAGCCATGATCTTATTGAATGGTGGGGCAGGCTCGAAGGGCTAGATGGCCTACTCCTGCTCCTATTTCTTATGTTCTTATGTTCTTGAGATATTTGTGGGAACTTGCTGTACACACTTATGTTGCTATGTTTCCTATATTTCAATAGTGAATACGGGCAGAATTTTCCCAAAAGATAACTGGGGAGAATGGAATTCTTTGGTCATTCACGCCGGCTGGATTCTCCAGTCCCCCTGGCAGCGCCTTCCCCTTTCTGTGGGTTTCCCGGTGACGTGGAATGATATCAACGGAAAATCCCACTTCCTGCAGCCAAAAAAATACACAGCTGGGAGGCTGGAAAATTCCTCCCCTGGGGCGCAATCTTACAAAATAAGTGCGGAACAAGCCTTCAGACATAGAGCAGAAGTTCAGTACTGCTAAATTGCTGGGCTTAAATATTAAATAATTTTGGAGCTCTTTTTGTGGTATTGGCAGCTCATCCAGGAGATTTTGAATGCGAATAATATTTTTGAAAATGAAAGAGCAAAGTAACTCATTTAATATGTCCTCTGACCACTAACAGTCATTCCACACTCTTCAATTTCCACTCTCTGAATTACCTTTATTCCTTTCAAATCACTATGTGAAAAATCAATAAAAACTGATTGCTAACATTGTTCTGTTGCTAGTTCCCTTATCCAGCAATTACTATGCTATCAGTGATGTGCTCTAAAGGTAGATTAAAAAGAAATTAGCAATTTATTGGACTGTTTGAAAAGATTACATCACACTCAATTCAATCCATCACTCTCTCCTTCCAGCCAGTGACTCAGGTCAACATCAGGCAATTCAGAAGCAGGATCAGTTTCACATCCCTGCTGACATGCAAAATTCTCATCCAATATTTAGCACATTTTCTTTCTTATAAGATAACAACAGGTTGTTTCCATATCCTAAAGCAGTCTGTATTCTTGTTTTCCAAGAGGTTGCTGTTGTTCATCTAAAATCAAGTAGTATGGTGCATTACATGGGGGTGTGGTGGGGAGGCGGGGGGGCGGGTTGCATTTACTGCTTTTTCCAAAATGCTCTTTTGGAGAGTCAGTGCAGACTCGATGGGTCAAATGGCCTCCTTCTGTACTGTAGGGATTCTATTAGCAAGAGGATCTCGTTTCATCCTGAAACCAGTGTCTCTAAGAACAAAAGGGATTCTGACTCCTATTAAAATTCCTAGGAAAATACATCCTTTCTCCAACATTCAGGAAAAGTGGTGGGAGGTATGTCACATGGAACTTGCAATATTGCCCAGTGGAGCTGAGCTCAGGCAGTTTGACCTCTGCTGAAATTCATGGGATGGGATGAATGGGATGGATAGGATAGAGGTGGAGAGACTCTTCCCGCTCAGAAAGGACAGTAGGACTAGGGGGCACAGCCTCAAGATAAAGGGGGGGCGGTTTAGAACGGAGTTGAGGAGGAACTTCTTCACTCAAAGGGTGGTGAATCTCTGGAATTCTCTGCCCGTTGAAGTGGTGGAAGTTGCCTCGCTAAATATTTTTAAGACGCGGGTTGATGGGTTTTTGATAAGAGAGGGGATTAAGGGTTATGGGGAGAGGGCAGGAATGTGGAACTGAGCCACGACAGATCAGCCATGATCTTATTGAATGGCGGGGCAGGCTCGAAGGGCTAGATGGCCTACTCCTGCTCCTATTTCTTATGTTCTTATGTTCTTATGAAAGCAGGACTCCAGGCGAGCAGCTTGTGCTGTCTGCCATCTTAACCATCAAACAGGTAGCAGCAGAAGACCTGTGACCCTCATCTAGACTGCAAACTATTGGAACTTGTGCCTCCAAGATTAAACCACTTCATGTGCTTTCTGTCATTATGGGAGTCTGGCTTCACCCTGCAAAGGCAAACCAAACTCCCTTCTGAAAGAACATTCCATTGAGGGGGCGATTCTCCCACTGGGAGATTCCAGTGGTGTGGGATCCATGCTGGGCCTCCTGCCCCAACAGCGTCCCCTAGTGCCGGATTTCTGGCAGTGTCAGCTCTGCGCTGGAAATCAGCAGGAAGCTGCATATATTGTTTAAATAAACATTTACACATATTTTAAATTAAATTAGCGGGCCCGGAGACTCCCCCGCTGAGGGTTTACTCCAGTGGGGATTACTATAGCTCCCCACTTTCTGGGAACTCGCAGCCTGACCCTGCTGGAATGGAGTGAAGGGGGGGCAATCAGGGCTCCAAGAAGGTCAGATGGTGGGGGTGATGTCCTCTGGGTATTGGTACTTAGGAAATGCCAGCTTGGGCCCCCTGGCATTGCCTAATGGGGAAAGTACCCAATGCCCAGCGGACACCTTGACACTGCCCATCAGCCATGTGACAGTGCCAAGGGAGCAGGGCCTCATTGGGGTGATCAGTGGTGGGGGGTGGGAGGGGTCCCGTTGCCACTCTGCATTTTGAGATCAAGCGGAGGGAGAGAGGCCAGCGGTTGGGGCTGGGCATAGCGGTGCGGGATGGATGGGGGGTGCAGTCTGCTGGGGAGGGTTGGGACTACAGGGTGGTCAAGGCTGGCCCAGACCTGCAAGGGGGGGGCTAGCAATTGGACAGTGGGAGGGTTAGAGAGCTGGTGTTGCAGGGGTCACAGGGCTGGCCAGTGATCGGGAGCCTGGCAGACAGGGGCCACTGCAAATGCGTCGATCTCAGCACTGACAGATTGGCACATGCTTGGTAGCCTTGTGGGCAGGAATAGGCCCTGCCCCCGATTTCTGGAGTGAATCGTGCTGGTGCACTCAGCGCTGTACAGAGTGTATGAGATTCATCTCTGAACTCCCACCGCAAAAAGCCAGCAGGATTTACTCCATTTTTCATGCAAGTTTGACACTAAGGACATTAAAGATACACTATATATAAAGGGGGAAATCAGAAACACCTTTCTGTTGACAGATGGATAATGAGAGGAGAAATCAGATCAGTATATGTTAACCCCCCTGTCCATAACAATTGTATATAGTTTCGGTCTTCTTATCTAAGGTGCATGCTTGTCATAGAGAGAGTACCAAGGAAGTTCACCAGCCTGATTCCTGAGATGGTGAGATTTCCTTATGCGAAGAGATTGAGGGAAGTCGACCTGTATTCTCAAGAATTTTGCAGAGAGGTGATTCCATTGAAACGTCAAGAATTCCTGCAGGGCGTGACAGGGTAGATGTTGATAGGATGTTTCTCATGGTTGGTGAGTCCAGGACCAAGAGACACAGTCTCAGAATAAGGGGCAGGCCATTTAAGACTGGAGATGAGGAAGATTTTCTTCACTCAGAGGGAGGTGAATTTTTGGAATCCCAGGACACTCTTCAGCAGTGTCCTAGGCCCAAACATCTTCAGCCTCAGTGATCTTTCTTCAATCATAAGGGCAGAAGTGGGGATGTTTGTTGAAGATTGCACAATGTTCACCACCATTTGCATCTCCCCAGATACTGATTTCCAGATGCAGCAAGACCTGGGCAATATCCAGACTTGGGCTGACAAGTGGCAAGTAACATCTGTGCCACACAGGTGCCAGACAACGGCCATCTCCAACAAGAGAGAGTTTAACCATCACCCCATGACATTCAAGGGCATTACCTCCATTGAATTCACCATTATCAACGTTCTGTGGGTTACCATTGACCAAAAACTAAACTGGCTTAGCCATCTAAATACTGTGGCTACAAGAGCAGGTCAGAGGCCAGAAATCCTGTGCTGACTAACTCACCTCTTGACTTTTCAAAGCCTGGCCATAATCTACAAGGCACAAGTCAGCAGTGTGACAGAATACTCTCCATTTGCCTGGATGAATCAACAACACTCAAGATACTCCATACAATCCAGGACAAAGCAGCCCATTTGACTGGCACCATATTTACCATCTCAAACATTCACTCTCTCCACTACTGATGCAGAGTGCATCTACAAGATGCATTGCAGGAACTCAAAACTTCTTCAAAAGCACCTTCCAACCTACAACCTCTATCATTTAGAATGATAAGGACAGCAGACACATGGGAACATCACGATCTGTAAATTCCCATTCAAGCCACTCACCATTCTTCACTGTTGCTGGGTCATAATCCTGGAACTCCCTCCCTAACAACACTGTGTGTATATCTATGCCACATGCACCACTGCAGTTCAAGAATGTGCTGCTCGCCACCACCTTCTAAAGGGCAATTAGCAATGGGTAATAAAGACTGGCCCAGCCAACGATGCTCACATACCGTGAACCTGTAATTAAAAAAAAGGATATGTCAGCTCGTGTGTGAATCCCTCGGAGGATGTGGTCATAGACGGGTTTAGCTACAGTGTCTCAGATGAGGAGCTGGTTGGGCAGACATGTGACAATGGTGCACATTGATCTGCTTGGTACACTAGTAGGCCTATCAGATAGCCTCTAGTCACTGACTAGGAGCATGGAGGAGTCAGTCTTTGCCACGGTCCAAATTGTGGAGCCTATGGATAAGGTATATCTAGACTTCCAGAAGGTGTTTGACAAGGTGCCGCATGAAATACTGATCCAGAAAGTGAGATCGCAGGGGATTGAGGCTAAAGAGCTAGGTTGGATTGAGGATTGGCTGACTGACAGAAAGCAGAGGGTCGGGATAAATGAGTCCTTCTCTGGCTGGTGAAATGTAACTAATGGGTGCCACAAGGGTCAGTCCTTGGACCTCAACTGTTTACAATCTATATAAATGATCTACAAGCAGGAATAAAGTGTAACACAGCCAAATTTGCAGATGATACTAAAATAGGTGGGAAAGCAGGCAGTGAAGAGGATATAAAGATTCCACAGACGGATGTAGACAGACCAGGAGAATGAACCAAAATTTGGCAGATGGATGTGGATAAGTGTGAGGTTATCCATTATGACAGAAAAAAGTAGAAAGGCAAATTACCACCTAAATGGAAAGCAGATTCAAAATGTGCCTGGGCAGAGGGATCCAGATGCCCTTGTTCATGAATTGCAGAAAGTCAGTATGCAGGTGCAGCATGTAATAAAAAAAGGCAAATGGGATGTTGGCATATTGCAGAAGGACTAGAGTATAAAAGTAGAGAAGTTTTTAAAGTTTACTTATTTATTATATCCCAAGTAGGCTTACATTAACACTATAATGAAGCTACTGTGAAAATCCCCTAGTCGCCACAGTCCAGCACCTGTTTGGGTGAATTTACTGTGGCCAATACAACTAATCCACACATCTTTCAGACTGTGGGAGGAAACTCACACTGTCATGGAGAGAATGTGCAGACTCCGCACAGACAGTGACCTAAGCTGGGAATCGAACCCTAGCACTGTGAGGCAGCAGTGCTAACCACTGTGCCACCCCCAAGTATTGCTGTAATTGTATAGGGTGTTAGGGAGACCACATCTGGAGTATTGTGTCCAGTTCTGGCCTCCTCATTTGAGGAAGGTTGTGCACTGGAGGAAGTTCAGAGGAGGTTTACCAGATTGATTCTGAGGATGAAAGAGTTGACATATGAGGAGAGATTAAACAGTTTGGGCTTATACTTGCTGGAGTTTAGAAGGATGAGAGGGCATCTGATTAAGGTATATAAAATTTTAAAAGGGATTGATAAAGGTAGGCCAAATGTTTCCTCTTATGGGGCAATCTAGAAACAAGAGGTCACAGGTATGGGCTGTGAGGCAGTGGATTTAAAACTAAGATGAGGAGGAATATTTCTCGCAGAGGGTGGTGAATTTGTGAAACTCACTGCCCCATAACGCAGTGGAGTCTGAATCACTGAACAGTTTCAAGAGGGAGATAGACATATTTCTAATAAAAGGGGAAAGAGGGATATAGGGAACAGGTTAGGAGGTGGATTAGAGGCCAGGGAGAGATCAGCCATGACCTGATTGAATGGCAGAGCAGGCACGAAGGGCTCAGGTTACCTCTTTTTGCTCCTAATTCCTGTGTTCTACCATGGAAGTGTTTGGCAGCCCCGTAGCAGCCTTGCCAGACCAACCCATGATGCTGTCTCTGTATCATAGACAGCCCTCTTATTGCATTTATGATTCAGTGGCCTCCTCCTTTGCTGTGACCATTCTCTGATCCTACTGGTGGGATTGTGGAGATAAATAGTTTTATATCTTGCCTCTGCGTTCAGGTGCCTGCCTGAGGAGTTTCCACCATTGGCATATGACCTTTCCTGCAAGATCTCTAATTGTGCTCCCCAACTCTCCCCATCACAAGAGCCCCAAATTGTCCTCCACTGAATTGGTATCTGACTAAAATGATCCCCTGATTGACCCCTTTCTTCATCTCCTGATTAAATTCCCTGCTCTATTGTTCTTGCACCTTTTCGATCAAAGGTTAGTGAGTCTCTCTAATAATTCTTTACAAAATTATCAGCAGGTTGAGAAAGTAAATCGTGAATGATTGCTTCTGCTAGCTTCTACTACTAGGCGGCACAGCACCACAGTGGTTAGCACTGCTGCTCCACAGCGCCGGGGCCTGGGTTCAATTCCCGGCTTGGGTCACTGTCTACGTGGAGTTTGCACATTCTCCCCATGTCTGCATGGGTTTCCTCCAGGTGCTCCGGTTTCCTCCCACATTCTGAAAGATGTGCTGGTTAGGTGCATTGACCCAAACATTCTCCCCTATTAGGCTGATTGGCAGTAATAAATTGTCCCTAAATTAGTTTCTCTCAATGTGGATGGCCATAAAACATTAGATAAGGGTCATGGGTGGAGAGGGGGACTGGTGGTGTTGAGATGGCGGCGCGGGCTCGTTGGGCCGAAGGGCCTGTTTCCCTGGCTGTTTTGTTCTTTGTAGACTGTGGCAACAAAGGGAATTTCACAGTAACTTCATTGCAGTGTTAATGTGAGCCTTATTTGTGACTAATAAATGAACTTTAAACTTTAGCTGCTGAACTGGGAATAACGGTCATAGATTCAGCACTGTCAACATAAGGGAAAAGTCTGAAGAAATGTTTTCAGAGCTATTAGTAATTGAAATGCTTCATTGTGAGTTTCTATTGAAATAGCTCCCTGATATGGATTTAAATGATAATCAGGCCAATATTAATAAAAAGAAGGCATAAAAGTGGATATGGGGAAAGTCCAAAGATCATTCTCTCTCAGGTTCCCCTGGCGTTCAGCAGTGTGATTCATAATATTGAGTAGTAAACCGGGTCAGGCTCTGACTCACACTGAAATGCTGAAGTCTGCACACAGCCTCTCCAAGCCAATTGTTGTTTGAGGTTTACCCACCACAACGATCTGAAGTATATTCAGTGCAAGTTCAGCAACTGTTCACCTCTCGAGCTGGAACCATGGGGGGAACATTTTGTAGGAGCAATGTAAAGAAATGCACAAAACCGACATGGAAGGAATGCTTGTGTTAATTGTTAGATCGGAATGGAATTGATTCATTTTACATTTTAAAAGCCTTCATTAACAGAGGCAACAAATATAAAATCAAGGAATTTCTGTTAAACTTGTACGGGACATTAGAACATTGGATTGGCCTCAACTGGAGTATTGTATCCAGTTCTGGATGCCACACCGGGGAGAGTGCAGAAAAGATTAATGAGAATAGTTCTAAGAATGAGGAACTTCAGTTATGGAAATCAATTGTTTTCCTTGGAAAAAAGAAGGTTGTGAGGAGGTTTGATAAAAATATTCAAATTCATGAGAGGCTTGAACAGAGTTGATACTGAAGAATGTTCCAATTGATGGAAGGATCAAGAACAACAAGCACAGGTAATTAGCAAAAGAAGCCGAGGCAACATGAGGAAAAGCTGTCTCACGCAGTGGAAGGCACTGCCCGAGAATGTGGTGGAGCCAGGTTCAATCAGGGCATTCCAGAGGAAATTGGATTGGAATCTGAAAAGAAAGAAGGAGGAGGCTATAAGAAGAAGATGGGGCGGTGGATTAGGTAAATAGCTTTTATAGAAAGCTAGTGTGAACATGATGGACTGAATGGCCTCCTTCTGTGTTGTAACAATTCTATGAGGAGGGAAACACAATATGATATTTGCCAGGGATTCAATAACTGGGGGAACAGATAACACCCTTTGCAAGCAGATTGGTGGTCCTGGATGAATGGTTGCCTACCCAATGTCAGGGTGAGGGGTATCTAAAAGTGGTCTGAGAGGATATTGGAGGAACCAGCAACAAAGGCAGGAGTAGGAAGGAAGACACTTTTCAACAGTATGAGGAATTAGGAGCTAAATTGATAAAAAAAGGGGCCTGATTCTCCGACCTCTTCAGACCGCCGATGCCCCAGTGAACGGCCAAATATCAGGATTCCCAATGGGTGAGGGCTCTCAGGATTCGCCTGACCCACTCCACTGGCTCCAATCGAGTTCTTGCCCAGAATGGACAGCAACCCGATAATTATGCAAACCGGCTAATTTGAATGTCATTTGCAGGTTTGACAGCCTCCCGTCATTTTCCAGGCTCACCAGTAGGAACGGCACCAGTCAGGCTTCACATGTGCGACCCACAAGTGAGGACCCGGTGCGCTGGATGCCAAGGGTCCAGGGGAGCATCACCAACCTGTCAGAAAAGAGGGACATCCTACTCTCACCACTTAAATCATGGGTCACCACTCCCCAGCCACACACTGCCCCCCCCTCCCCACCACCCCCCCCCCCCCCCCCAGCCCCCACCTTTCCCCCCCAACACCATGCAAGCTGAGGGTGTACTGATCCAACTCCACTCAACACCCCTTCTCCTTGGGCCTCTCATTCAGATCTCCCACTTCAGCCTCCCTATAAGCCACGCACCTTAGCCCTGACACCCTGGCACAGACACTCTGGTCTGACACCTTGGGCCCTGAGGGAGCTTGAGGAGGATGTTTCAGTGGCCATTTGCCCCTTTGCTGTTGCCAGGATGCAAAGAATGCTTCCCTCAAGGGTCCTGGGGGTTGAGTGGGCTCAGGCTGGGGCAAAGGGGTTGACCTCGCCACTCTTTGCTGGGTCATGGTTGGACTGCTCCTTCTAGTTCTGGCAGACCTGAAGATCAACTCTGACACGATGATTTCATGATGCGGAGATGCCGGCGTTGGACTGGGGTAAACAGTGAGAAGTCTGACAACACCAGGTTTAAACCTGACTTCTTACTGTGTTTACCCCAGTCCAACGCTGGCATCTCCACATCATGACTACTATCGACACCGCAAACTGCTGGACTTAAACCTGGTGTTGTCAGACTTCTTACGATGATTTCAGGCAGCCCTGTGATCAATATCTGCATTGCTGCTTGTAAGTGGAACCCCTAATAAGTGGTAGGATTGTTAAACCAGTAGACATCAAGGCACTGACAGAACTAGCAGCATTCAGTTAAAAAACATTTTAAATAAGTTTATGAGTGAACAAGAAGCAATTTACGCATATGAGATGCAGTAATTGATTCAAAACAGGTGATTTTGATTGTAAAACATATGATATTTTGAATGTATTATTAATTTTAAGGCATATTGTTTACTTTGGCCAAAAAACATTTTACCCCAAGGCATCATGGTAAAAGTTATTAGGGCAAAGTCATAATTCAAGAGAATATTTTGGTCTTAGAAGTATGCAAGATTATCAGTAAAAGTTTGGATGGGAGAACATTTAGAATACCGAATCATATTTCATGAATAGGGTTTATTGATTGTCCAGATGAGATGGACTGATACCCAGGCATGGCGAACAAAGAACAAAGAACAAAGAAAATTACAGCACAGGAACAGGCCCTTCAACTCTCCAAGCCTGCACCGACCACGCTGCCCAACTTAACTAAAACCCCCTACCCTTTTGGGGACCATATCTCTCTATTCCCATCGCATTTATGTACTTGTCAAGAGGCCTCTTAGAAGTCACTACTGTATCCGCTTCCACTACCTCCCCCAGCAACAAGTTCCAGGCACCCACCACACTCTGTGTAAAAAATATGCCTCGTACATCTCTTTTAAACCTTGAACCTATGCCTCCTCATAATTGATTCTTCCACCCTGGGAAAAAGCTTCTGACTATCCATGCCTCTCATAATCTTGCAGACTTCTATCAGATCTCCCCTCAATCTCTGTCACTCTAATGAGAATGAACCAAGTTTCTCCAACCTCTCTTCATAGCTAATGCCCTCCATAACAGGCAACATCCTGATAAATCTTTTTTGTACCCTCTCCAAAGCCTCCACATCCTTTTGGTAGTGTGGCAACCAGAATTGAATGCTATATTCCAAGTGTGGCCTAACTAATGTTCTATAATGCTCCAACATGACTTGCCAATTTTTAAACTCAATACCCCGGCCGATGAAGGCAAACATGCTGTATGCTTTCTTGACTACCTTCTCCACCTGCATTGTCATTTTCAGTGACCTGTGTACCTGTACACCCAGATCCCTCTGCCTATCAATACTCTTAAGGGTTCTGCCATTTACTGTTTATTTCCTATCTGTATTAGACCATCCAAAATGCATTACCTCACATTTGTCTGTAATAAACTGCATCTGCCACCTCTCCGCCCAGGTCTCCAACTGATCTATCTTCTAATGTATCCTCTGATGGTCCTCATCGCTATCTGCAAATCCACCAACCTTTGTGTTGTCTGCAAACTTACTAATTAATCCAGTTACATTTTCCTCTAAATCATTTATATATATATATAGTACAAACGGCAAGGGTCCCAGCACTGATTCCTGAGGAACATCACTTGTCACAGCCCTCCATTCAGAAACACACCCTTCCACTGCCACCCTCTGGTTTCACGAGTTAGTCTGGTTAGACCTTTAAGGGAACTCATGAGAACGTTCATTTGAACTCTGGGTTGAATGTCTTAGGCTTCTAAGTAACCAAGGTGTGGGGTCAGCTTTTGGATTTCATGGACTAATAAAATGCCGTTATGTTTATTGGTGGAATTCAATTGGCTAAAGTATTTGACATGTATTATTGTTGATTTGTGTATCCTAAAGATGATTGATTTAAAGTTATTGAAAGGTGGGAGTGATGATAAGAAAACACTATAATTGAGCTGTTTTCGATTGTCTATGTTAGATTCATCAGAGAGAGTCTGCTGCTTTATATCAGAGCTACTTAACTCTTTGATGAACTCCTGGCCTCCACTGGTTTTTTAAAAGTTACGTCTTTATACAGAGATACCTGCATCATGAGTCTTGTATTGTCTAAACTTTGGGCAGTACTGGTCATCTCGGATACCCCACAACACTGCTTGTCAGCTGTGTAAATTCTGAAATGACCCCATCACTTTAATCTCCATGCACCACCCTGTACCCGCCCCCGCCCCCCCGGTTCACCTGGCAGGATTTAAATCATTTCAGCACTCCATTCTGCGGCAAAGATTTTCCTGTCAGGAGCTGTGGGTATTAGCAGACCCCTTTGAAGAGCTTTGACAGAGAGGAGATGTCAATTTAATGTCTATATCTAATTTCTACCTGAAATCACACATTTTGGCCTCAACTGCTTTCTGCGGTAGTGAAGTCCACAGATTCACCACTCTCAAGGTGAAGAAATTTCTCCTCACCTCAGCCCCAAAAGGTTTACCCCTTATCCTTTATTTAACATAGAATCCTACAGTGCAGATGGAGGCCATTTGGCCCATCGAGTCTACACTGGCCACAATCCCACCCAGGCCCTATCTCATAACCCCATACATTTACTCTGGCTAGTCCTGACACTAAGGGTCAATTTAGCATGGCCAATGCACCTAACCCACACATCTTTGGGCAGCGTAAGGTTTTCTAAACATTTAGCAAATAGTGACTATAATATGGTTGCGTTCAACGTAATGTTTGAAAAGGAGAAGCAACAAACAGCTACTATAGCCAAAATTTTACCAGACTCTTGGCTTTGGGCTGGGAGATGGAAGACTGACATTGGGGTGGGCTGGGGAAAGGGTGTCTGATGTCTTCCTGCTGCTATTCTACAAGTAGCCGGAAAGCTGGAAGCTGAGCTGCCTACACAAAGACCAAGTGAGACCCTTGGATGGCCAACTAAGGACCTTTTGTCCATTTCTCTTACTAGATAAATGTCAGAAGGTCAGTGAAAGGTGTTGAAAAAGATATTTAATGTGATACAGAACCAGTTTATATGCCTAAAGAGAAAGAGTTTTATTTGCCAAAAGGAAACATCTAAAGAAAATACAACACAAAACGAAAAAGAATACAAAATTGCAAAAAAAAAATCACAGATCCTGGTTATTGGGAAAGATACAAAGATCAGTAAAGGATGGCAAAAACATATCAGTGAGGTTTACAAAAAGGAAGTGTGAAAAGAACCTTGCAAGGAACATTAAAAGCCACACAATATTTTTGTTATAAGTATATTTGAAAAAAGAGGTTGTTCAGGACAACATTGCTCCCTTGAAACCTGAAAATGGTGATATTATTTTATTTATTAGTGTCACAAGTAGACTTACATTCACAATGCAATGAAGTTACTGAGAAAATCCCCTGTGAAAAGTACTAAGGGAAATAAGGAAATGGCAAACTTGAAGGATAATTACTTTGCATTTGAATTTAGAGTAGAGTAGAATACTTTGCATTTGAATTCAGCCATCCCAAGGAAACTATTATTGAATCAATGGCAGGGACTCAACAAAATAAACTGAAGCAAAATAACAATAGTGAAGAAATGAGTGACCACTTAACCTCCTCCTTGCTGCAATGATTTTCCGATTTCTGAAAGTCAGCTTAGTCACACAAAAGTTTCATTCTAATGAGTTGGGTCTACCATCTTCCAAAGAAGACACAAGGTGGTAATGGAGTTGGGTGGATGCCAAGGTGGACTGGTTAGAAGGCATGCTTCGAGCTGCTGGGACATCAGGGTAGATCTATTCATGGTTGTTAGGTCCCCTAGTCCGCACACCCAATGCCATCTGTCTCTCCATTCCTCTACAATACCCTTTTGCATCCTCCAAACCCACTCTTCCAGTATCCACTAGATACAGAACCAGTGAACCTTATAATAATTGAATAGCAGAATGCTGTAGATGCTGAACGCCTGAAATTAGAACAGAAAATGCCGGAAAGAAACTTCAGCAGGCTGGGCAGCTTCTGCGTACAGAGAGAAAAACAGTCAATGGGAGGAATTTTCCCATCCTACCCACCACAGAAATCACAGCAGGAGGGACGGACCATGCAAGGGTCCATTGACCTCAGATGGCATTCTATGGTCTTGGGCAAGTGCAGCTAGAAAATCGCCGTTTATGTTTCACGTCTGTAATCATTCTGATAAACCACAACACTGGCAAGTTTTTTAAATGCTAATTAAACGGTCAAAATAAACAGTCAACTATTCAAAATTCCCATGAAAAATTTATTCCTCTTACAAAACTATCATTCAAATGTAGCCGTTCATACGCCCATTCCAAAAAATCACTTTAATCCTCTTAATACCTCAAACTTTTCCAAATAAATAAACAGGCATTCAAAAATCACTTCAAAAGGAAGATAAACCTCTTATGAGATCATAAAACTGTCAATAAAACAAAGCTAATGGTCCACTTGACAGCTGAATAAACAATCTCTATAGGGCTGAATCCGTGGGTGTTATTTAATGCTCATGATTGTTGGCAGGTCTGCTGGCAGGTGTGTCAGACATGTTGGTGTGGATCTGGAGTAATATATTAACCAGACCAGAACAGACAAAGTACATACACTTACTGCTCTACAATTTATACTCTATTGCTTCTCTGAATGCCAACAGAGCAGTTATCGTCTAGTCCTCAGCTATCATCTAAACTCCTAAGTGTTTTTTTTAATTAGAGTTTTATCGACTTCCTCACTCATTTTTTGAGGAATCTGGGGTACAATCCAACATGACAATTATCCTATTAGTGTACAGGACCAGATCCTCTCACCTCACCCACAGCTAGGACTCTCTGGTCCCACTGCAGTGAACGGAGATTTGGCTGAGCACCAAATCTTCTGTCCTTGCTGGCAGCGTTGGTGAGGCATGAATGGCCAGAGAGTTTTGGCTACAATCTATTTATAATGGTTTCTGCACGCTCCTGCAGAGATAAGTTCAGCAAACACATAAAAGGTACTGCGTATTTATTAGTACACTAAATAAATGTATTAAATGTAATTAGGGCAAAGGATTACCAATCACCTCAAGCATTTAGTGAAACTGTCAGTGAACAACTGACAGTTCTTCAGAAAAGAGACAAAATAATGATTATCAATCTAAACTGAATGAACTGTGTTTCAATTTGAAAAAAAGTGTAACAGAGCAGATTGCCTCTGCTTGTTTATTGTGGCCACCATTCTATGAACAAAATGAAGAGAACAAGTATCAATTAACAATTGGATATGACTCAAATGTAAACAGGTATTAGCAAGTAAAGTGCAAATTGATTTAAGGCACACAACTGTCCATCAAAACAATTGACAGCTGTCATGCAAAATAAAGGCATGTCATATTCATAACTTTAAACATGGACTGTCTTCAGTATAGAATTTCCTGGAATCATCTTTTCCTTTTAAAATGGACCTTAAAAGGCAGCCAAGGTGGCTGCTGAGGAAAAGGTCCTGCGTAGACTCAAAAGTATCTCTTGTCTCCAAAAAGTTTCTAATTAAAAGAACATGGGTGAAACCGTATGTGGAATTTACACCGCCAAACGTTTATGGATTTATCTAAAACTCAAAAGGGATGATCTTACTAAAAACATTCTACGTGCCAAACAAGCTTGAAAACGGGAACGTTTCCAATCTGCTTTTTGGCAAAGCTGCAAGTGAAATCTTATGGCACTTAGTGCAAAAATGTATTACCTGATTCCAACCAGTAGGGGAGGGGATGGGGCCTTAGCTCACTACACATACTAGAGGGTGCAATTGCGCATGTAAATCTCTCTGTTCTATGCAACATATCAACACCTGTAGTAGCCAGAGTCCACTTGCCACTCAATCAGCCCTCATGCAGTATAAATTATTGTTCACTTTTTACTATTGGTATTCTTGCAAACTACTTGATGTGTCCAAGATGGAAAGTTTCAAATGCATGTCTCTTTCAGCAATGCTCAAGTTTTGTCTTACCAAATAACTAATTGGTAAGTGTGATATTCAGCCCATTAACTGGTTTGATGTTAGGCAAAATCAAGTATTGCATGCAGAGGAAGAAGTGTTAAAGGTTTGGGTTTGGACACATATCTGCCATTTACATGACACTCAAAGAGATCTGTATCTGGGATGTTATTCTAATCAGTGTTTTGTTTCTCTAGAACAACTGACCTGATGAAGAAGTAGTGCTCTGAAAGCTCGTGACTTCAACTAAACCTATTGGACTTTATCCTAGTGTTTTGAGACTTCTTAGAATGAAGGAAGTCCAGGAATATTAAGAGAAATATTAATTTTTATTAAAACGATGTCCTCTGAAATTGAAGAATTTAGGAAAGATTGCAACTGGTTTTACAGCCATTAGATTGTAGCGGGATGATTCATAGCTGAAAATTACAACTTTGACAAAGACCACACAAACCACTCAGTTTAAGTGACTAAAAGAGTCATCACAGCAAATGTTACAGAAAACTGCAATAAATTAATATATACATCATATGATAATAGTAACACCACTTTTTTTATTTTTAGTCATTATATTTTCTGGACTTTATTTATGTAACTACTTCCCAACCAAAGTATGCATCACTCTTCAGTTTTTGAGAGTTGCCTAGCTATCTGGACCCTGGTCTTTGTGAATACAACTCAGTAAATACATGTTCTGAGGGACATGAGAATGGCCCACAAAATTTATTTCCTGACACATCATTCATACATATAATTAATCCACAAAAGCTGGATTTCTCCTGAGAAAAATGACAGAATATTAGAGTGCTGCTCAGTGAAATGAGAATGATTTGGAGTTGGGTGAAAACAGGGAATTTCAAATGGAAGTGTGTAAGGGATTAAGTGGAAATAAAATTTAACTTCAGGGCTAATTTCAAGTTAAATTAGTTGTTTAATCTAGTAACTAAAAGCTGCTCCTTTTGATTGAGTGTATAGCTGTGAAGCAGGAGTCAGCTGAGCCACTCTTAACAGAAGCAGATTAATTGAACAACTGGTTTAATCCATTTTCAAAAGCATTGTTTTTGGGCCTATGATGAGGGAGGCAACCATAATGCTGCTTGCTGCACTGTTGATGCTTTGGAGTTAGGTAAAAACAGAGATTTAGGTGAAGTCGAAAGATTTGAGTGTGGGTCTCAGTCCGGTGGGAGCAGAGTACAGCAGAGCCTCATAAACAATGAGGGAGAGTGAGGGAACTGATTGGTGAGTATTGGGTCAGGCTGAGTAATTGTTACTCAATTATAACAGGTTTTTGATGGAAGCGACAGGGTAAATTGGTAATAGTTTGGGAACAGGTGATGGTGTTCTGAGGTGATGTCACAGGTCAGAAAGTATTGTGGGAACACCTGATTGGTGAGTAAGTCCTGGTGGATGTTTTCAAACTATAAATTGTAAGTCATTGTTTAAGGAAGGGTAGGGACTTATTTGTTTGTTTTAAAAGAAGTCTATTAAAGTTATAAACTTAAAGGGTTTAGTCATGATAGGAGAGCTCAAAGCTGCAGTTTGCTCTTCTTGTTCTTTGTGGGAAGCTGAGCACATTTCCAGTGTCCAGGATGTGTGTCAGAAGTGTGTTCAGCTGCAGCTCCTGGAAGCTCGGGTTTCAGAGCTAGAACCAAGGCTTGGGGCACTGTGCAGCATCTGAGAGACTGAGGGCATTGTGGATAGCATGTTTAGAGAGGTGGTCACATCACAGCAGAAGGGACCTGAGGAAGGAAGGGAATGGGTGACCACCAGGCAGTCCAAGACAAATAGCCAAGTAGTTCAGGAGTCACCGGGGTCCCCACTTGCAAATCAGTATTCCATTTTGGAGGATGATGTTGGTTCCTCCAGGGAGTACAGACAGAGCCAACAAGCAGCCTGTCTGTACAGGAGGGGAGGAACTACAATAGTAATAGAGGAGTCTATAGTCAGGGGAACAGATAGGCACTACTGTGGCCTTCAGTGTAACTCCAGAATAGAGTTGTATTGTGCAGAAAAGGCCCTTTGGCCCATCGAGTCTGCACTGACAATAATTACCAGTAAAGTTCCCCTTGTTCCATATCCTTGAATGTCATGATGTTTCAAGGGCTCATCCAAGGTTGTAAGGTTTCCAGCCTGCACTACATTTCCAGGCAGTGTGTTCCAGATTCCCACCACCCTCTGAGTGACAATTTGCAGATTTGCACCATTGCATACATCACAGCAACCCTCTCGAAGGTCAACCCACGGGAAATAACTGGCGTGGATGGGGTACCCAAACAAGCACTCAGATTCTGCGTGGATCAGCTGGCGGGGATATTCATTGGCAACTTCAACCTCTCTTTACAACAATCTTCAAGACAGCCACCATCATCCCAGTACCAAAGAAAAGCCAAACAGCGTGCCTTAATGACTATCATTCAGTGGCCCTAACACCCATCATTATGAAGTGCTTCGAAAGACTAGACATGGTGTGAATAAATTCCAACCTCCTGGACTGCATGGATCCACTGCAGTTCACCTACCGTCACATCAGGTCCACAGCAGCGCCATCTCACTGGCCCCGCACTCAATTTTGGAGCACCTAGATAACAAAGACACTTATGTCAGACTCCTATTTATTGCATACAGCTCAGCCTTCAACACTATTATTCTAATGAAACTCATCTCCAAACTCTGTGGCTGTGGCTTCTCCCTCAGACTGGATCCTGAACTTCCTAACCCACAGACCATAATTGGTAAGGAAAAGCAACAACACTTCCTCCATGATCATCCTTAACACAAGGCTGTGTTCTCAGCTCCCTACTATTCTCCTTATACACCTATGATTGTGCAACCAAATTCCCCTCCAATTCAATCTTCAATTTTCCTCACGACACCACTGTAGTGGTTTAGATCTCAAACAATGACGAGATAGAATAAAGGAATGAAATTGAGAATCTGGTGAACTGGTGCTGCAACAATAATCTCTCCCTCAACGTCAACAAAATAAAGGAGATTGTCATCGAAGAACATGCCCCTGTGTACATCAATGGGGAAGGAGTAGAAAGGGTCGAGAGCTTCAAATTTTAAGGTGTCCAGATCACCAACAACCTGTCCTGGTCTCCCCATGCCAATACTATAGTTAACAAAGCTTCGACTTTCTTAGAAGACAAAGGAAATTTAGCATGCCCACTACAACTCTCACAGATGCACCATAGAAATCATTCTTTCTGGTTGTATCACAGCTTGGTATGACTCCTGCACACCAAACCAGTCTCCCATCCATTGACTGTCTACACTTCCCGCTGCCTTGGCAAAGCAGCCAGATTAATTAAGGACCTCACACACCACAGACATTTTCTCTTCCACCTTCTTTTGTTGGGTAAAAAGATAGAAAAGTCTGAGGTCACATACCAACCGATACAAGAACCGTTCCTTCCCTGTTGCTGTGAGAATTTTGAATGGACCTACCCTGCGTTAAGTTGATCTTTTTCTACACCCTAGCTATGACTAACACTACATTCTGCACTCTCTTGTTTCCTTCTCTATGAACAGTATGCTCTGTCTGTAGAGTGCGCAAGAAACAATATTTTTCACTATATGCTAATACATGTGACAATAATAAATCACATCAAAAATCAAACTATTTTTTCAAATCCCTTCGGGATCACTTTTCCCTTACATAAAATGATGCCCTCTCGTGATTGACCCCTCAACCAGCAGGAACAGCTGCTTCCTATTCATCCTGTCCATATCACTCAACCTTATGCACCTTAGTCATTCCTGTCTTAGCCTTCTCTGCTCTAGAGAAAACAATCGAAGCCTATTCAGTCTCTCCTTATAGCTCAAATGCTCCATCCCAGGCAACATTTTGGTGAATTTCCTCTATACCCTTCTAGTGCAATCACATCCTTCCTGTAGTGAAGCACACAATACTCCAGTTGGGGCCTAGCCAATGTTCGGTACAGCTCCAACATTACCTCCGCGCTCTTATACTCTATTCCATGACAGATGAAAGCAAGAGTCCCATATTGCCTTCTTTACTATCCTGTTCACCTGCTCAGCTGCTTCAGGGATTTGTGAATTTGTACCCCAAGATCCATCTGTTCCTCTGACCTTCCTAGTGTCATGCCATTCATTAAATGCTCCCTGTCTTGTTAAGTTGCCTCCCTGGTACTGACATCTGGGATGTCACAGAACAGCTGCAGAACATCCTGAGGGGGGAAGGTGATAAGGCTGAGGTCATTATATAGGTGGAAAGAGGGATGAGGTTTTCATCAAGAATTCAAAACCTCTCGGTATTACTCCCAGTGCCATGTGCTAGCAAGCACACAAATAGGAGAATAGCACAGGTGAGCATGTGGTGCAGGAGGGAGGGTTTTAGACTTCTGGCACACTGGGACTGTTTCTGGGGAAGGTGGGTCATGTACAAGCAGAACGGTCTACATCTGAACCAAAGCTAGATTAACATCTGTGTGGGTGGGTCTGTAGTGATGGTTGGAAGGGTTTAAAGTAATTTGGTGGGGGGTGGGGGACATAGTTTGTTAGCATAGTAAGGGCATGGCATAATAAACAATCAAATCAGAGTGAGAACAGCTGTATTACATTTCAAGGGAATAAAGGTAAGGCTGTATAACCTCTACTCCAAGGTAGCCTTCAGACACATGACAACGCAGAATCGCTGAGCAGAAACTGATAGCCAAGTTCCTGCACACATGGAATGGCCTCAACCGGGGTCTTGGGTTCATGTCATACTATCTGTAACCCCCATGATTTGCCTGGGCTTGCAAAATCTCTCTAACTGTTCTGGCTGGAGACAATACACATCTTTTTAACCTGTGCTTAACCCTCTCTCCAGTCACATTGTCTGTACCTTTAAGATTTGATTACCTGTAAAGACTCGCATTCCAACCATTATCTTGTAAATTGAGTTTGTGTCTGTATATGCTCTGTTTGTGAACATAGCTCCTCATTTATCTGATGAAGGAGTGAGACTCTGAAAGTTTGTGCTGCCAAATAAACCTGATGGACTTTAACCTGGTGTTGTGAGACTTCTTACTGAGCTTACCCCAGTCCAACTCTGGCATCTCCACATCAACTCTACTTTAAAGCCAGGAGTATTACAGTTAAAACAGATGAGTTAAGGGCAAGGATTGACACATGGAATTGTGATTTAGTAGCCATCATAGATGTGGTTGAGAGAGGGGCAGGATTGGCAACTCAACATTTCAGGAAATAGAATCTTCAGGAGAGACAGGAGGGGACAAAAGAGGACAACACATAGCAGTATTAGTTAAGGGATCAGTTACTGCAATAAGGAGAGATGATAACTTACAGGGGGCATCAAATGAAGCTTTATGGATAGAGTTAGGGAAACAAATAGGGCATCCATATTGCTAGGTATTTATTCGAGTCCCAGACAGCTGGAAATTGAGGAGCAAATATGTACACAATTTGTGGAAGTGTGTACAAACAATAGGAATGGGGTAATTATATTAGATGATTTCAATTTTTCAAACATAATTGGTATCACGAGCTTTCGGAGCACTGCTTCTTCCTCAGGTGAGTGGGAAGGAGCAGCGCTCTGAAAGCTCATGATTCCAAATAAATCTGTTGGACTTTAACCTGATGTTGTGAGACTTCTTACTGTGCTCACCCCAGTCCAACGCCGGCACTTCCACAACATTAATTGGGATAAGTTAAGGGCTTGGATGGAGTGGATTTCTTGAAACGTGCACAGGAGAACTTTTTAGGGAATTACACAGAGGGTCTAATAAAGGAAAGAGCTGAACTGGACCAAATTCTGGGGAATGACGCCCAACAGGTGGTTAAGGTGGTGGTGGAGGAGAATTTTAATCATAGCAACTTGATACAATTTAATCTTATTATGGACAAAGAGAAAGACGAGTTGCAGTAAGAGTTTTGGAGCTGGGGAAAAGCAGATTTTAGTAAAATAAGCAGGATCGGGCCAAGGTCGACTGGGAACAGCTACTTGTGGGGAAATCTATTCAAAAAGGAAATGAGGAGGGTGCAGGCCCAACATGTTCCCTCTAAGCTGACAGGAAGGGGTAACAAGCCCAGAGAACCATGGATGACCAGAGATATAAATGAAAATTTCATAGTAACTTAATTTAAGGAAAAGAGGTCTTTAGTAGATACAAGGGGAGCAAATTGGTCGAGTGCAGAAAAGTGCAAGGTGGAATTTAGAAGGCAATTAGGAAAGCAAAGTGGGGATATGAGAAAGCCCTGGTTGGTCAAAGTAGGGAAAATCCGATTAATAGGAAGAGGATAACCAGGGAAAGAATAGGGCCCAGTAGCGACCAAGGGAACAACCTGTGGGTGGAGCCAGAGGACATTGGTAGAGTGTTGAACGATTACTTCACACCCTTCTTCACTCAAAAGAATGAGGATGAAGGAATGGAATTCAGGGAGAGACTGAGGTTCTTGAGCAAATTGACATGGGGAAGGATAAGGTATTGGAGGTGTTGGCAGGCTTAAGAGCAGACAAAACTCCAAGTCTGGATGAATTGTGTCCTAGGATGGTGTGTGTGTGTGTGTGTGTGTGTGTGTGTGTGTGTGTGTGTGTGTGTGTGTGTGTGTGTGTGTGTGTGTGTGGGCGTTGTGGGGGGCAGGGGAGGACACTGCAGGGACTCTGACACAATTTTTTTATTCCTCTTGTGCCACAGGTGAGGTGCCAAAGGACTGGAGACCAGTTGATGTGATTCTGCGATTTAAGGAGGATTGTGGAGATAAGCCAGGGAACTATAGACCAATGAGTCTCATGTCAATGGTAGGGAAACTATTGGAGAGAATTTATCCTTCCTTGGGGAGACAAGGTTTGATTGGGGATAGTCAGCATTGTCAAATCAGATGGAGATCATGCCTAACAAATTCGATCACATTTTTTGAGGAGGTGACCAGGTATGTGGATGAGGGTAGTGCAGTTTATGTAATCTATATGGATTTCAGCAAAGCATAGGGAGACTTGTAAAGAAAGCAAATGCACGTAGGATATAGTGTAATTTGATAAATTGGATTAAAAATTGGCTTAATTGTAGTTGATAGTGGCGATGACAGAAGGCTGCATTAGTGACTAGAAACAGTAAGAAGTCTCACAACACCAGGTTAAAGTCCAACAAGTTTATTTGATAGTAAACCCACTAGCTTTCAGGGTTTGCCCCTTTGTCAGGTGAGTGGAGTACTCCACATTAGTGACTAGAAGCCAGTGTCCAGTAGTGTTCTAAAGGGATCTGTGCTGGCTCCTCTTTTTTTCATCATTTATAAAAACAGCATAGATGACTATATTATAGGATTAGTAAGTTTGCTGATGACACAATGATTGGCTGGGTGGTTAACAGTGAGGTCGAGTGTCTTGGGCGACAGGAAGATAGAGATGAGATGGTCAATTGGGCAGAGGTCTTGCACTTTGGAAGGAGTAATTTGACCAGGAAGTATTCAATGAATGGCATGACACAAAGAACAGAAGGGACCATGGCATGGTTGCCCATAGGTCTTTGAGGGCAAAAGAGCATGTTAGTGAAGTGCTGGAAAAGACATATGGGACATGTGTGTTTTGCCTTTATCAATCGAGATATAGGTTACAAAAGTAGGGAGGTTATGATAGAGTTATATAAACCACAGCTGGAGTACTGTGCGGAGTTTTAGTTGCCACATTACAGGAAGGATGTGATTGCTGAGGAGGTTCACCAGGATGTTGCCTGGGATGGAACATTCAAGTTATGAAGAGAAGTTGGATACATAGAAACATCGAAAGTAGGAGCAGGAAGAGATCACTTGGCTCTTTAAACCTGCTCCCCAATTCATTGCGATCATCCAACTCATTATCCTGATCCCACCTTCTCCCCACATCATTTCATTCCCTTTGCCTGAAATGCTCTTTCTGCTTCTTGAAAGCATTCAATGTTTTGCTCTCAACTACTTTGTGGTCATAGGCTGCCCACTCTCGAGGTGAAGAAATTTCTCCTCATTTCTGTCCTGAACAGTCTATCCTGTGTCCTCAGACTGTGACCTGTGACTCTGGACACCCCCACCATTGGGAACATCTTTCTTGCATCTGTTTTGTCCTATCTGAATTTTATAGGATTTGAGGTCCTCCTCACTCTTCTGAACTCCAGCGAATATAGTCCTAAAAGATTCAATTTCTCCTCTTACGTCTGTCCAGCCATCCTAGGAATCAATCTAGTAAACCTTCTCTGCATTCCCTCTAGAGCAAGAGCATTCTTCATTACTTAAGGAGGCCAAAACTGCACACAATATTCCAGGAGTAGCCTCACCAAGGCCCAGTATAATTGCACCAATCCTGTACTTGAATGTACAGGATATAACACTTGGGGCAAATGGGATCAAAGGTTATGGGGAGAAAGCAGGATTAGGCTATTGAGTGGGATGATCAGCCATGATCGCAATGAATGGTGGAGCAGGCTGGAAGGGCCAAATGGCCTCCTCCTGCTCCTATCATTTATGTTTAGGTACTCGAATCCTCTTGCTACAAAGGCCAACATACCATTTGCATTTTTTACTGTCTGCTGCATCTACACGCTTACCTTCAGTGACTGGTGGACAAGGATACTCAGATCTCATTGCACATTCCCCTCTCCTATTTTATGGCCATTCAAAAAGTAATCCACCTAAAGTGGATCTTAATACACTACCCCCAATCTCATGTGCTTTAATGTTACACACTAATCCCTTATGTGGGATCTTGTTGAAAACCTTCTAAAAGTCCAAATAAATCACATCCACTGGCTCCCCTTCATCAACTCTACTCATTATTGTCAAGCATGATTTCCCTTTCATTAATTCGTGCTTACTCCATCAAATTCTGCCATTGTTTTCTAAGTGTTTTGCTGTAAAATCTTTGATAATTCTTGAGAATTATCCCTACTACTGCCATCAGGCTTATTCGTCTATAATTCCCTGTTTTTCTCTCTACTTCCCTTTTCTAAATAGTGGGATTACATTAGCTATCCTTTAATCTGTAGGAACATTTCCAGAATCTGTAGAATCTTGGAAGATGACCATCAATGCATCCACTATTTCTCGGGCCACTCCCTTAAGTACTCTGCGATGTAAATTATCAGGCCCTGGAGACTTATGGCCTTTAATCCCATCAGTTTCCCCAACACCATTTCTCTACTACTAAACTGATCTCTTTCAGTATCTCCCTCCCACTAAACCCTGATTTCCTGGTATCTTATTTGTGTCCTGCTTTATGACGTGCTTGGGTTGTTCTTATGGGACTGAAGGGGTGACCTGATCGAGATGTACAAGATTATGAGGGGCATGGACAGAGTGGATAAGAAGAGTGGTGAAAGGGTCACTCATGAGGGGACACCAGCTCTAGGAGATTTAGAGGAAAGTGAGGAAAAGCTTTTTTACCCAGAGGGTGGTGACGGTCTAGAACACTCTGCCTTGGAGGTGGGTTGCCTCATATCCTTTAAAAAGTACCTGGATGAGCACTTGATGTATCATAACATCAATTTAATAAGTTGGTCTTTCTCTGCACCCTAGCTATGACTGTAGCACTACATTCTGCACCCTCTTCTTTCCTTGTATAAGTATGGTATGCTTTGTCTGTATAGTATGCAGAAAACAATACACTTCACTGTATAATAATGTATGAGACAATAATAAATCAAATCAAATTCAAGGCTATGGGCCAGGTGCTGGTAAATGGGTTTAGGTAGATTAGGTTAGGTTCCTGTGTGATGGTGCAGGCTCAATGGACTGAAAGGCTTCTTTTGCACTGTATGATTCTGAGTGAATTGGATAGTTTTACATCATGTTTATAGAAAACAACTCAGTTTTCTATCAACTTCTCATTGGTAAATTATAAATTTCATTTATATTCACATGATATTCACATTTGGCAGCTAGATGTTTGCAAATGATGGAAAAGTGGTGAATCAATTATGATATTTCACCTCATGGATTTGATATTCTGAGGTGTGTCACTTCTAAACATGATGCTTTGAAAGCTGTCATGACAGGTCGGGTATACATTAAAATATAACTATGCACATTTTGATATTCTTCTATGAATGGCTGAGGAACATATTAGCCAAGCTTTGTGAAAATATGCATAATTATGAAAAGAAAATTACACAAATCATACATTTGAAATTGCTGCAGATTTTTAAATTCCAAAGATCTCTGTCATTACATTGAAACTCCAGTCTAGAAAATAATAAAGTCTTTGCAACTAGTGTTGTATTGGCCTGTATAACTAGTGTTGTATTGCAATTTTGTAATATATAATAATATTGTAAGAGACTGCAGTGTAGCGGAGAAGATAAGGTGCTGAATTACCAAGTTGCTGGTCAGACTCCATTAAACAAAGATTGCTGGATTTAACCTCCTGTAATAACATTCAATTATTTGATATAGCAGTGACATATTCATGAGTTCTGTAATAAATCCAGACAGTGGAGAGCTGCATTTGAAAGAGATCAAATGCTCAGTGCTCTCCCATAGACATCTGGCAGAAGCAGAAATAAATAAAGGAAGGAAGAAGTTGCCTTTCGTGACTGAAAGAGTATTTTACAGCCAGTGAAGTACTATTGATGTAAGATCATTGCTATAATGTAGAAATATAGCTGCTAATTTGTGCAGAGCAAAGTTCCATAGACATAAACAGGAGATGCCCTACCTGAAAAGTTTGTCATCATTTGTATTCAACAGTATTCACTTGCACTCATCTGACATCAATTGCATCATTTCGTTATCATTAATTGTTAAAAGTACCATAACTGACATTTACCCCAAACCACAATGCTCAATGATTTGGGATTAGCAATACCACTTAAGTATGCAGATACCAAAATTAACCATAGAGTTTATTTTCATATTGCCATAACATTGAGCTAACTTAAAAAAAAGTGCCTATTTGAGGTACTTTTATGCTTTATAATCTGTAACTCATGCTGCTGGCACAACCTTGCTCAAAGCTATGTCCAACCGCTTCTCCACTCCACCTTGTCCCCACCTCACATCGTTGATTGTAGATTTGAGGAAATAACAAGAAAAATTGACCAAGGTAGAGCAGTAGATGTTGTACACATGGACTTTAGTAAAGCCTTTGATAACTTTTCTCATGGCAGGCTAATACAGAAGGTAAAGTCATATGAAATCCAAGGTGATCCCATACCTTGGGATTGGTGATCCAATCTGGTAAAATAGATTCAAACCTGGCTTGGGCATAGAAGTGATGTGGAGATGTGGATGATGGGGAGAACTTCAGCAGTCATGGACATTCAGCCTCTGATCTTCAGGTAAGCGTTCTCCAAGGCAGCCTTCACAACTCACAACAATGCAGAATCGCTGAGCAGAAGCTGATAGCCAAATTCCACACACATGAGGGTGGCCTCAACCGGGATCTTGGGTTCATGTCACACTATCTGTAACCCCCACGACTTGCCTGGGTTTGCAAAATCTCACTAACTGTCCCGGCTGGAGACAATTCACATCTCTTTAATGTGTGCTTAACTGTCTGTCCACTCACATTGTCTGTACCTTTAAGACTTGATTACCTGTAAAGACTCGCAGTGCAGCCATTATTTCGTAAATCGAGTTTGTGTCTTTATATGCCCTGTTTGTGAACAGAACTCCCATTTACCTGATGAAGGAGCAGTGCTCTGAAAGTTTCTGGCTTGTGCGACCAAATAAACCTGATGGACTTTAACCTGGTGTTGTGAGACTTTGTATTGGGCATAGAAAGCAGAGTAGCAGTGGAAGGGTACTTTTCTAATTGGAATCTATGTCAGGCAGTCTTCCACAAGGATCAGTCTGGGGCCTCTGATGTTTGTAATTTATATAAATGATTTGGAGGAAAATACAGGTGGTTTGATTAGTAAATTTGCAGATGATACAAAAATTGGGGGAATAGCGGATAGTGAGGATACAGGAGGATATAAATCAGCTTAGAGACCTGGGCCAAAAGATGGTAAAAGGAATTTAACTTGGATAAATGTGAGGTGATGTGATTTGGAAGGTCTACTGCAGCAGGAAAGTATACAGTAAATGGTAGAGCCCTTAAAAATATTAGCACAGAGGGGTCTAGGCATGTAGATCCACAGTTCCCTATAGGTGGCAATTCAGGTGGACAAGGTGATTGGGGAGGAGTATGGCATGCTGGCTTTCATCGGTCGGGGCGTTGAGTATAGATAAGAATTGGAAAATCATGTTGCAGCTGTGCAAGACTTTGGTTAGGCTGCATTTAGAATATTGTGTACAATTCTGGTCACTACATCACTGGAAGTATGTTGATGCATTGAAGAGGGTGCAGAAGAAATTTACCAGGATGTTGCCTGGTTTGGGGATCTGTACTGGAGGATATAGCCCTTGCCTATCCCCATAACCCTGCATATTTACCATGCCCAATCCACCTAACTTACACATCTTTGGATGTGGGGAACTGGAACACTCAGAGGAAATCCATACAGACATTGGGAGAATATCATGATTCCATGTACTCATCCGATGGAATTGGGACCATTTGCCACCATCCTGCCTTGTCTGGAGAACCGATGTGAGATGTGTGCCCACATGTCCAAGGTACCTGAAGCACTGTGGTTTCATGTGATGAGAATGGAGGGGTCCTCTATTTCCATGCTTTGACCAGATGAACTCCAGCATTGAGAAAGTAACCAACTTCATTTGGAGTCACTGCAGCTTTGTTCAGTGTGGATGCTGGATTTGTGGACCAGTCAGTGGCACAAGGCAACATGGGGTCAAATGCTGCCTGTGCCCCAGATGGTAGTTCCTTCTGGTGTTCATAAATTCCACAAAAGGTCTGAGGAGATAGATGGTGATTGATGATGATTGTAGAGGAGGGGGTTGGAGATCACCCCACATGAGGCTCTGTCATCCTCAACCACACCCATGACCACCCATGAAAGATCTGTTGAGTTGCACCCTGGAACAGAAACTGCCACCACTGTTGCAGCAACCTTTTGAAGATACCAACACCTCCACAATGAGGTTGACTGCCAGTGAGCCAGCTGCCTCTATTCATTATTGATGCAGTGGACTGCGCTGCAGTGTTATTTGCGTGTTTACTCTGTACATAATATCACATTAATAATCGTTAGAGTACCTGGCATGTTGTTTCACTTAAGGCCAACTTGTGTGTTTTCATTTCATCTTGGTGAAGTGATCAGTGAACACCCCTTACTTTGATCTTATGATGGAAAGACTCCCATAGTGATGCTATCGGGCTGCAAAATTTAGACTCTGGCAGCCACAGTCATCTTCCTTTGTAACAAGTATGATTTGAACTGGTGGAGAGATTTGCCTTTGGTTCCCACTGACTTTAATTGTACTCAGGCTCCCTGATACTGTGTTCAGTCAGATGCTGCCTTGACTCGTCTCATCTCATCTCTCAAATTCAAGCCCTTTTGTTCACCTTTGGATCACGACTGTATTAAGGTAGAACCAAACAGACATCAGTAAGTTGTGTGTGTACCTGCAGCTCGATATTTCTGTTGATGACAACTTCCATTAAGCTGACCATTGAGAGTAAATTGAGGCCTTAATTGGCCAGAATGAATTTTCCTTGTTTCTGTTTGGCAGCACATATCTGGGCAATTTTCCTAATTTCTAGGTAGATGCCAGTGAAGTAGCTGTACTGGAACTGCTTGGTTACTGGCACAGCTAGTCCTGAAACACACGTCCTTAGCACTACAATTGGGGCGTTGTCAGGGCCCATAATCTTTGCTGTATCCAGTGCTTTTAGCTATTTCTTTATCTTTCACCAAACTGTGTATTGATTTATTGATAAAGAAATTAATTTGGCTGAATGGCGGTGGAACCTAAGGAGGAGACTGCAATAGATCATCCACTCAGCACTTCTGGCTGAAGATGATTGCAAATGTTTCAGCTCCACCCAGAGAACCGGGGTGATGTTGCACCCTGTGCAATTGCTAGACTTTGTGCTTCTTCCAAAGTGGTTTTCAACATGGAAGAGCACTGATTCGTCAGCTGTGGATAAGGAAGATGGGTAGTAATCAGCAGGAAGTTCCCTTGTCCATGTTTGACTTGATGCTATGAGACTTAGAGTTCAGAGTCAACACTGAGTACGTCCATGGGCAGACCCTTGTGGATTGTATACCACTCTGCCGTTACACTTTGTATAGGTCTGTTCCGCCAGTACGACTAGATGTACCAAGGGATGGTAATGGAGGTGTTGGGACATTGGCTATCTGGTCTGATTCCATGAATATGACTGTCAGGCTGTTGCTTGATTAGCCTATGGACGCTGTCCAAAGTTGGCACAAGTTCCCAGATGTTAGTGAGGAGGACTTTGCAGGGTTGGCAGGGCAGGGTATGTCTTTATGAATTCTGGTGTTGATTGCTGGGTGTTACATCCTGTTTTTTCCTTCTTTCACCAAACTGTATATTGATTCCTGAGGCTTCTGAAGTCAAAGGAATTGGCCTGGGGAAGGTTCCCCCAACCTTTACGGTTCCTAGAAGTCATGCTGTATAATCGGAGTAAGGATGTTTGTTTGGGTTCATGCAACTTCACTCATTCCTCTCTCTCCATGTATCTCATGTCCCTCTTGGAAGAATCAACACTCGACCTGACCTTATTCAATATAGAATCATAGAATAAAATCACAGAGTCCCTACAGTGCAAAAGGAGCAGTAAGCAGTCTTACAACAGCAGGCTAAAGGCCAATAGGTTTATTTGGTACCACGAGCTTTCGGAGCGCTGCCCCTTCATCAGGTGAGTGCAGGATTTGTTTCACAAACAGGGCATATACAGACACAAACTCAATCAATCCGAAACCCCCATGACTTGCCTGGGCTTGCAAAATCTCACTAACTATCCTGGCTGGATACAATTCACATCTCTTTAACCCGTGCTTAACCCTCTCTCCACTCACACTGTCTGCACCTGTAAAGACTTGATTACCTGCTAAGACTCACATTCCAACCATTATCTTGTAATTGAGTCACTAGTGCTATTTCCTCAGTGATACAAATCTAATTACTAGCTACCCCCTCCCCACACTGGATGATAATATGTATGGGAGTGCATGGCACTGCCAGGCTAGTAATGAAGAGAGCGAGATTGAGGTGGTTATGGCAAAGGAATCTGGGAGAGGAACCTGTCAGCAACATCTTCTTTCTCTGTATCCTCATTAATATTGGTGATGAGGAAGAATCTTCTTCCTTCTAAGAACATAAGAACATAAGAAATAGGAGCAGGAGTAGGCCAACTAGCCCTTCGAGCCTGCCCCGCCATTCAATAAGATCATGGCTGATCTGTCGTGGCTCAGTTCCACATTCCCGCCCTCTCCCCATAACCCTTAATCCCCTCTCTTATCAAAAACATTTATCATCCTTATCATCAGTACCTTTTTCCTCTTCATCATCCTCATTCTCCTTACCCCAATCACTGTTGTAGATTCACAGGCAAGGAGAACATAAACTAAAATTGGGTCAGGATCAACCCTTTGGGATTAAGGAGGCAGACAGAAACTTTGCCGGCTGTTTCATAGGGATGCCATGGAAGCTACATAGATGTACACTCTGGGGAGAGACAGTGTTATGGATGAGTAATCCAGGGTTCCAGGCTAATGCTCTGGGGACACAAGGTCAAATCCCAACACAGCAACTGGTGGATTTGAAAACTCAGTTGATAAATACAGAATTCAAATGATATTCTCAGTAATGGTGACCATGAAACCATTCTTATAAAAACCCATCTGGTTTATTAATGCCCTTTAGAGAAGGAAATCTGCAATTCTTTATCTGGTCTGGCCTACATCCAGACCCACAGTAACGTGGTTGACTTTTAATTGCCTTCTGAAATGACCAAGCAAGCCACTCAGTTGTTTTGCATCTCTATGAGTCCTGAAAAAGAAATGAAACTGGATGGACCACCCAGCAAATGGCAAAGACAGCACTTTGGACCCTGTAGATCCCTCCTTACTAACATCTGGGGGTGAGGGCAAACATTGGGAGGGCTATCTCACAGACTAATCAAGCAACAACCTGAAATAGTCATACTCATTGAATCATACCTTATAGATAATGTCTCAGGAATCACCATGGCCACTCCAATGACAGGACAGACCCACCAGAGTTGACAGCACAGTGCTTTACAGTAAGGAGAAAGTTGTCCTGGGTGTCCTCAACATTATCTCTGGATCTCATGAAGTCTCATGGCATCAGATCAAACATGGGCAAGAAAACCTGCTGATTGCCACCTTTCATCACCACACCAACCCCCTTAGTTAATGGACCAGTGCTCTTCAATGTTGAGTACCAACTGGAAAAATACTGAGGCTGACAAGGGTGTGAAATGTACTCTAGGTGGGGGACTTCAATATCGATTTCCAAGAGTGGCTCAGAAACACTGCTATTGACTCAAGCACTAAAGGACATGACCGATAGACTGGGTTAGTAGCAGTAGTGAGGGAATCAACAAGAGGGAAAAACATACTTGACCTCATCCTTACCAATCTACCTGTATTAAATGCATCAGTCCATGATAGTAATGGTAGGAATGACCACCGCACAGTCCTTGTGCAGAGGAAGTTCTGCCTTCTCATTGAAGATAGCCTCCATTGTGTTGTGTGGCACTACCACTGTGCTAAATGAGATAGATTTTGAACAGATACAGCAACTCAAAATTGGATGTTCATGAGGCACTGTGGGCCATCAGCAGCAGCAGAATTGTACTCAACCACAATTTGTAAACTCATGATCTGGCATATACCCCCCGCTACCATTAGCAAGGGTTCAATCCTGGTTCAATGAAGAGTGCAGGAAGGCATGCCTAAAAATAAGGTGAAGCTATAACACAAGGCTACTCGCAGGCCAAACAGCAGAAGCAACAGGTGATAAAGTTAACCAATCCCATATCAAATGGGTCAGATCCAAGCTCTGCACTCCTACCACATTCAGCAGATAAATGGTGGTGAACAATTAAAACAGCCAGCTGGAGGAGGCTCCACAAATGTCTCTACCCTCAATGATAGGTATTGGCTTCCTCCAGCATCACAAATGCCAATCCAGTCTCCAGCCAATTCGATTCACTCCACGTGATGTTAGGAAACGGTTGCCGGCACTGGATACTGCAAAGGCAATATTCTACTCTTGGTCAAGATCAACCACAGTGGGTGGGAATTTACTGTGGACAAATATTATAACAGTGACTACAGTTCAAAAAGTACTTCATTAGCTGTAATATTGGCCCTGACAATATTCCAGCAATAATACTGAAGACTTGTGCTCCAGAATTTGCCGCTCCCCTAGCCAAGTTCTTCTATATAGTTACAACACTGGCATCTACCCAATAGTATGGAAAATTGCCCAGGTAGGTCCTGTACACAAAAAGCAGGACAAATCCAACCCAGCCAACTACCGCCCAGTCTATGCTCAATCACCAGAGAAGTGATGGAAGGGGTCATCAACTGTGCTATCAGGCAGCACCTCCTCAGCAATAAGCTGCTCACTGACACCCAGTTTGGGTTTCATCAGGGTCACTCAGCTCCTGACCTCATTTCACCTTTGGTTCAAACATGGACTCTGTAGTTAGAAGATTCTTGACTCCTTGGAGGACCTTACAGATAAAAGAGAGATAGAGGCATTGACTGTGATGTTAAACTTTTAGGAAATTTTAGTCAATGTTTCACATGAA
Source organism: Carcharhinus amblyrhynchos (assembly GCF_965287045.1). Taxonomy (NCBI): domain Eukaryota; kingdom Metazoa; phylum Chordata; class Chondrichthyes; order Carcharhiniformes; family Carcharhinidae; genus Carcharhinus; species Carcharhinus amblyrhynchos. Next base: position 29,232,353 of record NC_137335.1, on the reverse strand, counting down.
AGATTCTAAGTTTTGAAGACTCACAAAAATCAGCTGTACAAGATTGGTAAGAAACTCAAAGAACGCGAGAGTGCTTATGAAATATACAAACTGAAACTGCTAGAAATGCAAGTTTGGTAGCATGTGTAGGGAGAGAGAAACAAATCAATGACTTATGAGGTACAATTGGCATTGGTGTTGAGTGGAATTGAACCAGGAATTAGTACATGGAACCTTGTAGTTAGGTGGGAACATGGCTGTGTCAAAATAACACCAGTGATTATAAACATATTAAAAAAATTGAACCAAATATCGATTTGGCTCAGTGAAGAGAGATTTATGAAGGATGAAGTATTTAAAAGAATGCCACTTTCAACAGCCAGAGGATATGCTAAACAATTAAATAAAAAGAATAATTGAATATGTGCATATATAATCAGAAAAGTAGAACAGAAGTTTACAATCACAACGTTAAAACTGTACAATATGCTGGTCTGACCCCACTTAAGCATGGTGCTCAGTTTCTTGGTCAACACAACAAAAATAAAAAGACCAATGATGTGTAATGGGGTAGGTCTATGATGGAGCTGAATACAAGTTTAATCTTTGCAATCTAGATATACAAAGATCTGTGAAGTTTTATTGAAGCGTCTAACATGTTACATCGTAGAGATGACAAATGAGTTTGGCAGCCAGGAAAAGACCCATTAGTTCATCAGGCTTTCCCCACACACATGATAGTTAAAACATCATGACTAAGACTTCCTAAACCATCTCTATCTTCTTCCTGTAGCCATGGAATCTCTTGAGCAAGACAAATAAATTGAAGAAAAATCCAAGGCTAAGAAAGAGACAGAAGAACCTGGGAAATTCCTCTCCAACTTACCTGGGCAATAAAAACCAGTCCAGAAGATCGCAATGTTCCGTTAAGCTGAGATTAATAACTGCCTCGAGTCAGACAAGATAATAGTGCTAGAGGATCCAATCAAACTTAGTGAAAAAGAAATTCGGATCCACGAAGAAAAAAACACTTCTCTATTTAAAAAGCACTGGAGTTATTCAGATTTTATCAGATATAATAATGAGAAAGCTACTGTATTGGAGGAATGAGTGACTTCATTACAAAAATGGATCCTATCTAAAAGCAGTCTTTATAAAGCTCTTTTTGCCTCCTTACATTTTGAATTCCCATGCAGAAAATTATTAAAATGTAATTTTAAAGACTGCAGAGAGTGAACAATGGAATCTCCTGCTATTCTGGTCTCTACCAAAGCTGAGTCCCAGGGCAAGATAGAAATGCAAGAAATAAGTACCTGCCTTCTCCAGTTGAGATGAACCCATGAGTGGTACTACTATATGGGACTGAAATGATGCAGTCTAGTTTTCTCGAATGAAGATAAAAAAATGGGGATATTCAGGAAAACTATCATAATGTCAAGTCAGCCTGTGTCAGTCAATAGTTGTATAAATTTATCCATATATAACTATATTTAGGTTTTGGATTTGAGTTGGAAAAAGGGATTTACAATTATTATTGACAACCTCCAGACATCCTAAAGCTTTTACAGCTAATGAAGTACTTCTTGAACTGTAGTCACTGTTATAATATTTGTCCACAGTAAATTCCCACTCACTGTGGTTGATCTGGACCAGGTTATAGATTCTACTCAGGATGTTCAAGCTCGAGTGCTGTACACACAATAGACCGCATTTTTTGAGCACTTTACCTGATTTAAATGATTAAACTTTGGATATGCAAAACTTTATTTTGCCTTCATGCATTGAATGAACTCACTGAAAATGAGCTAGCTAACGTTACACTTTAGCTAAGAACAGCTTGTCAATCAAAAGAAAGGTCACAGGTTTGTCTGTTAATGACTCAAGCACAAATAGCAATTAGTCATAAATTTTGTAGCACACACTACAAATCTTTAGCAGTAGCGCACCAACTGATTATCAGTGCTCGATTTCAAAATGTGAAGAGGGGTGGCGGGGGTGGAATTCATATCAGACACAAAATGGGTAGCAGCAATTGTGGTCACTGGAACCAAACATTGACTGGGGCATATAGCAGACTGGTAATGTCTGATATTCCCTTTGATCTTTACAATTTCACCATGATATAAAACTTCATAAAATGACATGTCATTAACCAAATCAAATAATGATGAAAAAAGATATTAAAAGGAATATTGATAAAAGATCACTAAAATAAAAATAATGATGTTGGTTTGATTTCATGAAATTACTTCTGAGGATTTTTGGACATGTGCTTTCTGTGAGTACAGCATCCCCCAGTCTCCTCAGCATCACCCTGGAAATCCCCTGGGAGTGCAACGTTTGCCTGCATTTCCCTGGGAGTGCAGCATTGTCCAGGGAGCAACTCCTTAGGAGCATGGCATTGTCCTTGGAGCACTGAATCCACCTGTATTCTCCTGGGAGTGCAATGTCGCTCTGGGAACCCATTGGGATTGCAGCATCCACCTGCATTCCCTTGGGAATTCAGCATCATCCTAGGAGCACAACATTCCCCTGGGAATCCACTGGGATTGCAGCATCCACCTGCTTTCCCTTGGGAGAACTGCATTCCCCTGGGAAACCCACTGGGAGTACAGCATCCGCCTGCATTCCCCTGGGAAAACCACTGGGAGCACAGCAGCCGTCTGCATTCCCTGGTAGTACAGCATTACCCTGGGAGTGCAGCATTGCCCTGGGAAAACCACTGGGAGTGCTGTTTCCATCTGCATCACCCTGGGAACACAGCTTGCCCTGAGAGCGCAGCATTGCTCCAGGAGTGCAGCATTGTACTGGGAGCATGGCATTGCCCTGGGAGTGCAGCATTCCCCCGGGATCAAGGCACTGCCCTTGGAGTGCAGCATACCCCCCCACCTGGAGCACAGCATTACCCCAGGAGTACAGTATTGCATTGGCCTCATCAGGAGAAATGAGGACTATTGTTTCTGTATAAAGAAGTAAGGTCCCCTTCAAGTCCCATTCAACTTGGATCTACTTCCACATTTTTGATCAGCACTTGGGCAATCTCCTGGAATTCCTTCATTGTGGATACAGCATCCCGGCAAGGACATCAGCAGCTAAAACATCCTCAAGAGATTTCCAACAAAGGATGGCCAATAAATACCAGCCTTACCAGTGATGCACGTAACCTGAGGTGCAATTTTAAAAGGTCATATTGGATCTCACTTTATAAAAGTTGACTGAACAATAGTTCTGTTGCTGGGTGGTATCAGACTCCTTGTAAAGGTTGGCCCATGATAACAAGTTTTTATGCTGAAATTCACAAAGCCTGTTAAAGGCTACCTCAGCACAAACCCCCCTCTTATAAAATGGTGCAATATTGGTCTGGTTTGCTGCAATAGACTTTTAAAACCATTCCTCAAGTTGACTCAAAGTTGATACCTAGGCACTAATATTGTATTGTACTTAGCTCCTTGTGTTAGCTTATTTCGGGCGGAGGACATTGGTTTTGTCGAATAACCCAGAAATGCACCAGTCTTTATAAATGTCTATTTTGACAAAATTCCAGTCACTTCTCATTCTGTTTCTAGTGTAGTTGTGGTACATCTACTTTTTACTCTGGTTGGAGAGTCCAGAACCAGGGGACACAATTTCAAAATAAGGGGGTAGCCACTTAGGACTGAGATGAGAAGAATTTAATTTACTCAGAAGGTTATATAAGAACATAAAAACTAGGAGCAGGAGTGGGCCATCTGGCCTGCTCCGTCATTCAATGAAATCATGGTCGATCTTTGTGGACTCAGCTCCACTTACCTACCCGCTCACCATAACCCTTAATTCCTTTACTGTTCAAAAATTTATCTATCCTTGCCTTAAAAACATTCAGTGAGGTAGTCTCAGCTCTTTACTGGGCAAGGAATTCCACAGATTTGTGTGAAGAAGTTCCTCCTCAACTCAGTCCTAAATCAGCTTCCCCTTATTTTGAGGTTATGCCCCCTAGTTCTAGTTTCACCCACCAGTGGAAACAACTTCCCTGCTTCTATCTTATCTATTCCCTTCATAATCTTATATGTTTCTATAAGATCTCCCTCATTCTTCTGAATTCCAGTGAGTATAGCCCCAGTCTACTCAGTCCCTCCTCATAAGCCAACCCTCTCAACTCCGGAATCAACCTAGTGAAGCTCCTCTGCACCCCCTCCAGTGCCAGTATATCCTTTCTCAAGTAAGGAGACTACAATTGTACACAGTACTCCAGGTGTGACCCCACCAGAATCTTAAACAGGTGCAACATAACCTTGTTGTTTGTAAACTCCATCCCTCTAGCAATGAAAGGCAAAATTCCATTTGCCTTCTTAATGACCTGCTGCATCTGCAAACCAACTCCCAGGTCCCTCTGCACAGCAGCATGCTGCAATTTTTTACCATTTAAATAATAGCCCATTTTGCTGTTATTTCTACCAAAATGGATGACCTCACATTTACCAACATTGTACTCCATCTGCCAGACACTTGCCCATCCACTCAGGCTAACTATGTCCCTTTGCAGACTTTCAGCATCCTCTGCACACTTTGCTCTGCCACTCATTTTAGTGTCATCTGTGAATTTTGACACACTACACTTGGTTCCTAACTCCAAATCATCGAAATAAATCGTAGACAATTGTGGTCCCACACAGATCCTTGAGGCACATCACTAGTCACTGATCGCCAACCAGAAAAACACCCATTTACCCCCACTCTTTGCTTTCTGTTAGTTTACCAATCCTCTATCCATGCTAATACATTACCCCTAACACTGTGCACCTTTACCTTACGTAGCAGTCTTTGGTGCGGCACCTTGTCAAATGCCTTCTGGAAATCCAGATACACCACATCCACAGGTTCCCCATTGTCCACTGCACATGTAATGTTCTCAAAGAATTCCACCAAATTAGTCAAACATAACCTTCCCTTCATAAACCCATGCTGTGTCTTACCAATGGGACAAGTTATATCCAGATATCTCACTATTTCTTCCTTGATGATAGATTCATGCATTTTCCCTACTACAGAAGTTAAGCTAATCGGCCTATAGTTACCTGCCTTTTGTCTACCTCCTTTTTTAAACAGTGGCGTCACATTTGCTGTTTTCCAATCTGTAGGAACCACTCCAGAACCAGTGAATTTTGGTAAATTACCACTAGTGCATTTGCTATTTTCCCCTGGACCCTGGGATGCATTCCATCAGGGTCAGGAGACTTGTCTATCTTTAGCCCCATTAACTTGTTCAACACTACCTCTTTCGTGATAATAGTTTCTAGGCCCTCACCTGCCATAGCCTTCTTGTCAGCAATTTTTGGCAGGTTATTTGTGTCTTCTACTGTGAAGATTGACACAAAATACCTGTTCAATGCCTTGGCCATTTTCTCATTTCCAGTTATTACATCCCCCTTCATGTCCTCTAAAGGACCCATGTTTACTTCAGGCACTCTTTTTCGTTTATATATTTGTAGAAACTTTTGCTATCTGTGTTTATATTCTGATTTTATATTACTCTCATAATCCATCTTTTCTTTATAGCTTTTTTCATGGCTGTGGACCTTTAAAGATTTCCCAATCCTCTAGTTTCCCACTAATCTTTGCCACTTTGTATGCATTTTCTTTCAATTTAATATCTTCCTTTATTTCCTGAGAGATCCATGGCTGATTGTCTCTTTTTCTACAGTTCTTTCTTATCACTGGTATATACTTCTGCTGAGCACTGTGAAAAATCTTTCAAGGCCAAGGAGTTTAAATCAGGGTTTTTTTTAGAGGTAATTATTGGAATGTGGTTCTGCTGGAAGGACTGGCCATTACATCCCCATCGCTATTGGAATATTGGAATATGCACATTATCCAAATCTGTAATATCTTATGTGTTTTAGCATGGAGTACTTGCCTCTTATGGTGAATACAAAAAGAAATTGCATTTATATAGTGCTCTTTACAGCTTCATAGGAGGAGGAATAAGCCATTCAGCCCATAAAACCTGCTGTATGATTCAGTGATTGGTTATCCACCTCAATGCCTGTTTTTCACATTATCCCCATCTCCCTTTACATCACTGGCTTTTAGAAATCTGTCAATCTCTTTTTTAAATTTACTCAAAGGCTGAGCCTCCACAACCCTCTGGGGTAGAGAATTCCAAAGATTTCAAAAGCACAGTGAGTATCTTGTGTTAAACAAAGGAGACTACAAAGGGATGAGGGAGGCATTGGCTAAGATAGACTGGAAGCAAAAACTTTATGGTGGGACAGTAGAAGAATTGCAAAGTGATTTTTCACAGTGCTCAGCAAAAGTATATACCAGTGATAAGAAAGAACTGTAGAAAAAGAGATAATCAGCCATGGATCTCTCAGGAAATAAAGCAGGATATCAAATTGAAGGAAAATGCATACAAAGTGGCACAGTGATGGTGTCCCTACCTTTGGACTAGAAACTTTGGGTTTTGTTATGTATTGTAAACCAGCAGAGGTGGTGGCACAATGGTATACAGTAAAGAGGGAGTTGATCTGGGAGTCCTTAACATCGACTCTGGACTCCATGAAGTCTCATGCTTCCAGTTAAATGTGGGTAAGGAAATCTCTTACTAGTTATCACTTATCGTCCTCCTTTGGCTGATGAATCAGTACTACATGTTGAACAATACTTGGAGTTCATACTCCAAAAGTGGCACAAAATGTACTCTGGATGGGGGATTTCAATGTCCACTACCAAGAGTGGCTTGGCAGCAGCACTACTGATCAAGTTGGTCGAGTCCTAAAGAATTGCAGCAGCTGGTGACAGAACCAACAGGAGGAAAAAAACATACTTGACCTCATCTTTACCAATCTGCAGGCTGCAGATGCATCTGTCCATGACAGTATCTGAAAGGGTGACCAATGCACCGTCCTTGTGGAGACGAAGTCTTGCCTTCACATTATGAATAACCTCCATCGTGTTGTGTGGCACTCTCACCATGCTAAATGGGACAAACTTTAAACAGATCTCGCAACTCAGGACTGGGATCTATGAGGTGATATGGGTCATCAACAGCAGCCAAACTATACTCCAGCATCTCAACCTAATGGCCCGGCATATCCCCCACTTAACCATTACCATCAAGCCAGGAGATCAACTCTGGTTCAATGGAAAGTGCAGGAAGGCATACCAGGAGCGGCACCAGGCATACCTAAAAATAAGGTGGCAACCTGCTAAAGCTACCAAACAGGACTACTTGCTTGCCAAACAGCATACACAGCAAGTGATAGACAGAACTAAGTGATCCCACAACTAACGGATCAGAACTAAGCTCTGCAGTCCTGCCACCTCCAGTCGCAGGTGGACAGTCAAACAACTCACTAGAGGACGAGGCTCCGGAAATATCCCCATTCTCAGTGGTGAAGGAGTCCAGCAAATCAGAGCAAAAGATGAGGTTGAAGCATTCGCAGTAATCTTCAGCCAGAAGTGCCAGTGGATGATCCATCTCAGCCTCTGCCAGTGGTTCCCAACATCTCAGATGCCAGTCTCCGGCCAATTCAATTTTGTCCATGTGATATTGCAGGCACTGGCCCTTCAATGGGTCCTGATAACATTCTGACAATAGTACTTAAGTCTTGTGCTCCAGGATTTGCCGCTCCCCTAGCCAAGTTCTTCCAGAACAGTTACAACACTGGTGTCTACCCAACAATTTGGAAAATTGCCCAGGTATGTCCTATACACAAAAAGCCGGACAAATCCAGTTTGGCCAATTACCATGCAATCAAGCTCCATTCAATCATCAGTAAAGGAAGGGGTCATCATCAAGCAGTACCTGCTCAGCAATAACCTGATCAGTGATACCCAGTTTGGGTTTCGCCAGGGTCCTTCAGCTTCTAACTTCATTACAGCCTTGGTTCAAACACAGATGAAAGAGCTGAATTCCAACAGTGAGGTCAGAGTGACAGCCCTTAACATCAAGCTGCATTCGACCGAGTGTGATGTCAAGGAGCCCCAGCCAAACTGGAATCAATGGATATCAGGGGCAAACTCTCCGCTGATTGCAGTCATATCTGGTCCATGTGAAAATGGTTGTAGTTATAAAGCGTCAGTCATCTCAGCTCCAGGACATCTCTGGTGATTATCCAACCTGGAGAGATGCAAGGACTCCTGCACCATGGAGAAACAGTGGAAATGTGATGAATGATACATTTTGGGTGGCACAATGGTTAGCACTGCTGCCTTAAAGCGCCAGGAACCTGACTTGGATTCCCGGCTTGGGTCATTGTCTGCACGTTCTCCCCGTGTCTGAGAGAGTTTCATCTGGGTGCTCCAGTTTTCTCCCACAGTTCAAAAGATGTGTCGGTTAGATGCATTGTCTTGCTAAATTCTCCCTCAGTATACCCGAATAGGCACTGGAGTGTAGTGACTAGGAGATTGTCACAGTAACTTCATTGCAGTGTTAATGTAAGCCTACTTCTGACACTAATAGGTAACTCTGCAGAAGACCTTCAGAATAGTGTCCTTGGCCCAACCACCTTCAGCTGCTTCATCAATTACCTTCCCTCCATCATAAAGTCAGAAGTGGGAATGTTCAATGATTGCACAATGTTCAGTACCATTTGAGATACCTCAGATTTTGAAGCAGTTCCTGTTCAAATGCAAGATCTGGATAATATCCAGGCTTGGGCTGACAAGTGGCGAGAAACATCCATGCCACACACTGCCCATCACCAATTACAGCCCTTGACATTCAACAGTGTAACCATCACTGAATCCCCCACTGTCAACGTCCTTGGGGTCACCATTGACCAGAAACTCAACTGGACTCACCTCATAAACACAGTGGCTACAACAGCAGGTCAGAGGCTAAGAATACTGCAGCAAGTAGCTCACCTCCTGACTCACCAAAGCCTACCCACCACCTACAAGGCACAAGTCAGGAGTCTGATGGAATACTCCCCACATGCCTGGATGAGTGCAGCTCCAACAATACAAGAAGCTTGACACCATCCAGGACAAAGCAACCCGCTTGACTGGCACCATATCTACAAACATCCACTCCCTCCATCGCTGATGCTTAGTAGCAGCAGTGTGTACTATCAATAAGATGCACTGCAGAAATTCACCAAAGATCTTTAGAAAGCACCTTCCAATCCCATGACCACTTCTATAGACCGTAGAACCATAGAACACTACAGCACAGAAACAGGCCTTTTGGCCCTTCTTGGCTGTGCCAAACCATTTTTCTGCCTAATCCCACTGACATGCATCTGGACCATATCCCTCCACACCCCTCTCATCCATGTATCTGTCCAAATTTTTCTTAAATGTAAATGTGAGCCTGCATTTACCACTTCATCTGGCAGCTCATTCTACACTCCCACCACACTCTGTGTGAAGAACACCCCCCTAATATTCCCTTCAAACTTTTTCCCCTTCACTCTTAACCCATGTCCTCTAGTTTTTTTTCTCCCCTAGCCTCAGTGGAAAAAAGCCTGCTTGCATTCACTCTATCTATACCCATCATAATTTTATACATCTCTATCAAATCTCCCCTCATTCTTCTACGCTCCAGGGAATAAAGTCCTAACCTATTCAACCTTGCTCTGTAACTCAGTTTCTCAAGTCCTGGCAATGTCCTTGTAAACCATCTCTGCACTCTTTCAACCTTATTAATATCCTTCCTGTAATTAGGTGACCAAATATGCACACAATACTCTAAATTCGGCCTCACCAGTGCCTTGTACAACCTCACCATAACATAAGAACATAAGAACATAAGAAATAGGAGCAGGAGTAGGCCATCCAGCCCTTCGAGCCTGCCCCGCCATTCAATAAGATCATGGCTGATCTGTCGTGGCTCAGTTCCACTTTCCCGCCCTCTCCCCATAACCCTTAATCCCCTCGCTTATCAAAAACCCATCAACCCGCGTCTTAAAAATATTTAGTGAGGCAGCCTCCACCACTTCAACGGGCAGAGAATTCCAGAGATTCACCACCCTTTGAGTGAAGAAGTTCCTCCTCAACTCCGTTCTAAACCGCCCCCCTTTTATCTTGAGGCTGTGCCCCCTAGTCCTATTGTCTTTTTTGAGCGGGAAGAGTCTTTCCACCTCTATCCTATCCATCCCATTCATCATCTTATACGTCTCAATAACATTCCAACTCTTATACTCAATACTTTGATTTATAAAGGCCAATGTTCCAAAAGCACTCTTTATGACCCTATCTACCTGTGATGCCACTTTTAGGGAATTCTGTGCCTGTATTTCCAGATCCCTCTGTTCTACTACACTCTTCAGTCATTTACCTTGTATGTTCTGCCTTGGTTTGTCCTTCCAAAGTGCAATACCTCACACTTGTCTGCATTAAACTCCAAACTCCATTTGAAGGACAAGGGCAGCAGATACATGGGAACACCACCACCTGCAAGTTCCCCTCCAAACCACTCACCATCCTGACTTGGAAACATATCGCTATTCCTCTGCAGTTGCTGGGTCAAAATTCTGGAATACCCTCCCTAATGGCATTGTGGGTCAAACCATAGCACATGGATTGCAGTGATTCAAGGTGTCTCACCACCACCTTCTCAAGGGCAGCTAAGGATGGACAATAAATTTTGGCCGGCCAGTGACACCCATGTCCCACGAAGGAATTCAACTTTTTTTGATTAGTCACATGATATGTAGCGATAGATAAGACACTTTTCCCTCTCTTCCATCCTGGGCTGTAAGCAAATTTAATAAAGCTCCACAAGCTGGTTAATGTGGCAGTGGAATGGGTGTTCATATAATGGCCAAACAGTTTAATTATCAATCTGTAAAACCTTTCAATATGGGAGTTCCTAGTCAGCTATGCTTGATACAGAATGGCACCCCTCGAGATATGGCCACGTGTTTGAGGGGAAAAATACTGACCATGGAAACTGACATATGTTTTGTCTACCTCTTGTGCCACTCGACACAGGAAAGAATATCCCAAGTGTCTGGAAAAACTGAAGAAATCACCTTAGACCCATTTACAAATCATCCAGGCCCAAACTGTGTGTGCAACTGGGTGGGGAAAGAAGTCAAGGAACCACTTTGGACAATAGACAATGAGTAAGGAGTCCAGTAATTTAAACCACGGACCTGGAATCAACTTATCAAAACCAGGTCTGTCATTGCTGGTCAGTTGGCGAGAGGAGAATCATGTGACAAGCCAATTGACCATTTTGTATTTTTAAAAAGCTACCATTCCCCAGACAGGAGAGAGATGAAGCAGAGAAACAAAGGAGAACCTTGTATTATTCCCTCTCTGTCTCTCCCTCCATCCAGCCAGCAAACTCTAGCCTTGCCTATTGTTTAACTATCTGCACATTGCAGGCAGGGTTTTAAGAATCAACCCAACAATTGCTAGCTCCAGAAATAAAGATCTCTATCAACATTTTTAAAGTGTCTTGACATTGAATTCAGAGGACCGTGGAGCCCAGCCTGAAACCATCCAAGTCATCATTCTACAAGATCCACTTTGCACTGACTTTGAGTGGTCTTGAAAACTGCTTAATCTATTCTCCCACTTTGCAATGTACTTCTGTATGTGTGATTCCTTGAATGCATGTGTATGCAAAAACTGAAGTATTTTGTAATATTTTTATTTACGCGGGGTGTTAAGCACAATAAATACAATTCTCTTTTCTTCTTTAAACACTTATTAGTAAACATGCCTTGTGTCTTTTTTTTACACAAACAGCAAGTAGATAGTTAAACACTCACAATTGGTAAGCATACTCTTTAAAAAAAAACTCGTTATGGTCAAACAAGGAGCGGTAAACAAGAGTGAGAGTCAATCTAACCCTCCTCATCTGATCTTAACATCTTTGAGAGGCATTAAGATGTTGCGATGGGGCACTGTAGGCTTTTCTACATGAATGAGTTACATTGACCCAAATGGTCCTCTTCTTATCTTGTGATGACGGTACTAAGGAAAAATTGTACATTTGTATCAAATCTTTGTTTGAACAGATGTGTCCTCCTATCATAAAAGGGATTTCGTGCATTCATGTGACTAAGTAATGAGATAGATTTAATCAGTACAAGTGAAAGTGCAGGTGAATGTTAATCAGGCGTATTCTCTGGCTCACTGAAGAGAAGAATTATATTTGATGAGAGAAATATATTGTAACCTTTATGTTACTAAATGGCCCGCATTAAGCAAACATCTTTTCTCATTGTGGATTAGTGTTAAAATACTAAATGTACTAAACTGATTGTAGCAGTCATTCCAACTGAAATTCCACATTCTCCAATCTTGCCAGTTCCTGCCCCGTTGCCAGCGAGAATGGAGAATTTGGCGCTCTGCCAAATCTCCATTCACTGCAGCAGCACAGGTTATTCCCAGCTGCGGGAGAGGTCGGATGTTCATCTTTCAGATATTTGTAATATATTCAACGTTCCTCAAAACTTGCCCTTGTTGCATTCAGAGATTCTGATATCCAACACCCAATGCCTTGTGGGTGCCACATGCACACTCTCCACCCCTCTCTTCAGTATCATTGACACACACTGGGCTCAATACTTCAGTCCCACAGGCTCGTGCGCAAATGGTGGTAAGGCTGGGGAATCATGTGGGAGAGGCCATAGTGCGATTAGTGCTGGTAGGAACCCCTTTTGGGATTCACCCACTCCTGCTGTTTGCCATAATCTGGTTCACGGCCAGCAATGGTATGAACTAGATTAGCATTTTTAAATGATTATTTTATACACAGGGTTAGTTTGGAGCCAGATTCTCCACTTAAGTGTCTCATTCCTCCTCTATAGGTATTTTACCCAGGGCAGGGGGATGCCCATATCAGGTGGTAGTCTGGCAGTTTTAACTGTGCGAGCTAGTGTCAGCCAAGGGGAGAGCAAGTTTCTTTGGGGGGAGGTCGGGGTCCCCTGTGTCCATTTGACGCAGCCCCTCATATCACTCTTGTACTTCCCCGGCTCTCAAACTTGGCATTCACATCCCTCTCATGCCTCTTATTGTGGTGCCTACCAGGCCCTGCTGATGTCCTGATTTACCTTGAACTCCATCTCAATAACCACCTCTCAACCGTGGCCTAGTTGCAGCCCCAGCGTAGCCACCACTTGAGCTTGGTGCACCTGAGACTACAGAGCTCCCACCCAGTCAGATTGACTGGCAAACCTGAAGGCAAGACTTTCTGCCTGGGTGTCTCCCTGAGCTAATTAACAGTGTGCTAGATTTTTGTTAGGCAAGTTCCCTATTGCTGGTTTAAATGGGAAGGAGTTGGGTGGGGGAGGAATGTTGAGGGGGCAGGGGGCGTGATGGTGCTTTTGGGAATAGGGAGTCCCATAAAATCCAGTCCGATGTCCAAGTCTCCTAAACCCAGAGAAATGTTATCAAGTTGTTAATAGTTGTGCTGGAATCTGTCCCTTTGTTTTAAAGCATGATAATTAGTGATAGCATATTAATGTTTCTATGTCTATACAGGGCTAGTGTGTTTCCCATGGAGCAAAGAGTACTGGAAGTCATTTTGACATCAGGTTAGCAGCTTCGCTATATTCAGAGATGACCCAGGCCAAAGGGTAGCTTCAGTTTGTTCTTGATTGATCTGGAGCTGACTGGGAATTGGGGAGTGAAAGGGATAGATGTTAGCCTGGCTGGCGCCTTAAGCAGAGAAAATGCTGACATTATCAGTCACCATGTACATTGCGGGTGAGAGCGTGTTCTCAGTTTGAAGTCCTAGTTCATGAGAAGATAAAGCAAAACTGGAGGGATTGCTGAGCTGAAGTTAAAGGGAGAATCTCCAGAACAATCTCATGGTGGAAGGTGGTATTAAGAAAGGAAAAGAATAGACATGAACCTTTGGGAGCTGCAAAATGTTCTGAACTGGCTGCAGGAGATTGGATGTCTATTTAAGAGGCTTGAGTTCTATAACAAAATTGGGGTTTTTTGTTGTCATGAAAATAGAAAAGATTTTACTCTGGTAGTTTGAAGTATAAATTGCCTATGAAAAGTGAATAATGTTTAACAATGTTTTATCCTCAGCCATCAATGCAGTGAAAGGACATCCTTTCAGCTCAGAATCTTTGTGCTTTTCAGAATGTCACATTTGTTCCCTGAAGTTGACTTTCACCAGGACTTTAAGATAGCAAATCTCTGATCATAGAATCCTATAGTGCACAAGGAGGCTGTTCAGCCCATTGAGTCTGCACCCACCACAATCCCACCCAGGCCCTTTTCCAATAACCCCATGTATTTAGCTGAGCTACTCCACCTGACACTAAGGGGCAATTTAGCACGGCCAATCCATCTAACCCGCACATCTTTGGACTGTGGGAGGAAAATGGAACACCTGGAGGAAACCCATGCAGACACAAGGAGGATGTGCAAACTCCACACTGACAGTGACCTGAGCCAGGAATCGAACCCAGATCCCTGGCATTGTGAGGCAGCAGTGCAAACCACTGTGTCACCGATAACTCTAGAGTCTTCTTCATTGAGAACTGGATACTAGTTAGAACCAGCTGCCTGACCATATTGAAATATCTTAGCACAATTTATTAATTTAAGTGCTAGTTCTGGACAGAGATTTCTAAATTTGATATTGTTGACCATTTGTCCAATTTGGTAAAGTCCATCATATATACTTCCATGCAATGATGACCTGCTTTTGATAAAATAAAACTCTGAAAAAGGCACCTTATACATCTTTCTTGTAGATTTCATTGAGGGTTTCTTCTAGAAAGTTTGAATCACTATCCAACTGATTGGTAGCCATCTCAGAAAATATCTCATTTCGGATTTTACTTTGTGACAATCCCAACCTTGTTGATTATTTGATAAAGTGGTAATCTACTTTCTTCCACTGGGCACGTGGTTAATTTTCCAAGAACCTCGGAGGGTAATTGTACCCTGACAATTGCTTTTTGCCATTTTCCATGACTGGCACTGGGATTGCACTTTACATCTGGAAATAAAATATTGGAGTTTGACACCTTCGCCTTCATCCCCTGCTACCATGCTACAACTCAAATGGACAGGCCGTGAAGGCTAGCACTGGAGACTAGTCACTATACACATTACATGCTTTTATTTATAGAGGTACATTACATATGAGAGATCTCGTTGTGCAGTGAGTAGCATCCCTGCTTCTGAGTTCAAGTTCCACTTCAGGACTTGATGGCCAAGGAAGGTGTGTTCAACATGTGACCAAATATGCAAATCCTTTAAACACATGCCAATGGCAGGTGGTAAGAGTAAAAGAGATTTTTGACCAGCCATGTGACGGAAAGAATCCTTTACCATCACTACCCATAGCTCCAGACTACATGCATGTAAAAGAGCATGTTGCCACAGAAACTTAGGGCTTCCTGAGTGAACTGTAACATAACATCATCACTACACATTTCATATCATGCAACACCAGAACTAACAACCAGACTTTCAGCTTGTCCCTACAATTCTGAAAATGATAGTGCTGAATCTATCACATGGTATTTGAATCCTATAAATATTTTTTGATTTGATTTATTATTGTCACATGTATTAACATACAGTGAAAAGTTTTGTTTCTTGTGCTATACAGACAAAGCATACCGTTCATTGAGAAGGAAGGGAGTGAATGCAGAGTGTAGTGTTACAGTCATAGCTAGGGTGCAGAGAAAGAACAACTTAATGTGAGGTCGGTCCATTCAGAAGTATAATGTAGCAGGGAAGAAGCTGTCCTTGAGTCGGTTGGTAAGTGACGTCAGACTTTGTATCATTTTCCTGACGGAAGAGGATGGAAGAAAGAATGTCCGGGTTGACTGGGGCCATTAATTATGCTGGCTGCTTTGCCAAGGCAGTGAGAAGTTTAGACAGATCAATGGATGGGAGGCTGGTTTGCGTGATGGACTGGGTTACATTCACAACTTTTTGTAGTTTCTTGCGGTCTTGGGCAGAGCAGGAGTCATACCAAGCTGTGATATAACCAGAAAGAATGCTTTCTATAGTGCATCTATAAAGGTTGCACCATAGAAGTGGCGAGGGTTGTAGCTGACATGCCAAATTTCCTTAGTCTTCAGAGAAAATCGAGGCATTAGTGGGCTTTCTTAACTATAGTGTTGGCATGGGGGGACTAGGAAAGGTTGTTGGTGATCTGGATACCTAAAAACCTAAAGTTCTCAATCATTGCTACTTCATCCCCGTTGATGTAGACAGGGATAAGTTCTTCATTACACTTCCTGAAGTCGATGACAACCTCCTTCGTTTTTTGGACATTGAGAGAGATTATTGTAGCCATACCAGTTCACCAGATTCTCTATCTCATTCCTGTACTCTGTCTCAACATTGCTTGAGATCCAACTCACCATGGTGGTATCATCAGCAAACTTAAAAATTGAATTAGATGGGAATTTGGCCGCACTGTCATAGGTATATAAGGAATATAGTAGGGGGCTGAGAACGCAGCCTCGTGGGCCACCGGGGTTGAGGATGATTGTGTAGGAGATGTTGTTGCCGATTCTTACAGATTGTAGACTGTAGATTAGGAAATTTAGGACCCAGTCGCAGAGGGAGGAACCAAGGCTGAAGCCACAGAGTTTGGAGATGTGTTTCGCAGGAATAATGGTGTTGAAAGCTGAGCTTCCATAAACAAATAGGAATCTGACATAGGTGCCTTTGTTATCTAGATGTTCCAGGGTTGAGTGCAGGGCCAAGGAGATGGTGTCTACTGTGGACCTGTTGCAGTGGCAGATGAACTATAGTGGATCCAGGCAGTCCGGGAGGCTGGAGTTGATCCGTGCCATGACCAACCTTTCGAAGATCCCAGCATCATTGAATAATGATAGATATCAGAGCTACCAGACAATACTCATTAAGGCACACTGCTTGGCTTTTCTTTGGTACTGGGATGATAGTGGTCTCCTTGAGGCAGATAGGGACCTCAGGTTGTCGTAAAGAGAGGTTGAAGATGTCTGCAAATATCCCCGCCAGCTGATCCGCGCAGGCATGCTCGGCCAGGTACCCCATCTGGGCCAGTTGCTTTCCATGGGCTGACCTTTGAGAAAGCTGCTGTAACATCTGCAATGGTGACCTCGGATACAGGCTCATCAGAGGCTTCCAGGATGGAGGGCGTGCTCTTGCTGATCTCTTGCTGAGAACAGGCATAGGATGCATTGAGCTCCTCAGGGCGGGATATGTTGGAGCTGGTGATTTTACGTGCCTTCATCTTGTAGCCCATTACGTCTTGCAGACCCTGCCATAGTTGGTAAGGGTCAGTGTGCTAGCCTGGGACTCTTGCTTGGTCTTTTTGTTTGTCATCTTTGATGGATCTCCTTAGATCGTGCCTGGCTTTCTTGTATAGGTCAGAGTCACCTGACTTGAATGCCTCAGACCTAGACTTAGCAAGCAGTGGATATCCCTGTTCATTCATTGGTTTCCGGTTGGGAACACATGGATTTGCTTCTTTGGCACACAGTATTCTACATACTTACTGATGAAGTCAGATACTATAGTGGTGTACTCATTCAGGCTGGTCGCAGAGTTTTTAAATACTGACCAGTCCACTGACTCTAAGCAGTCCCATAGGAGATCATCTGATTCCTCAGACCGACATTGCACAACTTCCTTTGATGGATTCTCCCACTTCAGTTTTTGCTTGTAAGCTGAGAGCAGGAGCACAGCCTTGTGGTCTGATTTGTCAAAGTGTGGGCGGACAATAGACATGTTTGATACTGGTGTAGCAGTGGTCTACGATGTTTGGGTCTCTGGTGCACTAGGAAATGTGTTAGTGGTAACTTGGTAGTATGCTCGAGCTTGGCTTGATTTAAATTCCCAGCCACGATGAACAAGACCTAGGGATTTTCATCTCAAGGCCACTTGTAGTGGTTTATTTTGTCCAGTGTGACCTTCATGCCTGCATGGGGTGGGATGTAAACTGCAATAAGGATAATGGAGATGAACTCCCATGGAAGATAGTAAGGGTGGCATTTTAGCCTCAGGTCTGGGCAGCGGAAATTTGCCAGTGTTGCTACCTCTAGGCACCACAAGGTGTTGGTTAGGAAACAGATCCCACCTCCCTTAACCTTGCCTGAGGCCGCTGTGTGGTCCATTTGATGGATTGAGAACCCACTGGTTGTAGGGCACAGATTTTTAGTCACAGACTCCTTCAATTATACAGAATTAGCAAGTGCACATAATTCAACAGTGAATAGGATAGATTGGAGGGGGGAGATTGCTCTAGAGATGGAATAAATGCATTTACAAAGCAAAAAGATATGGCAGCATTACAAGGCAGCTGTTTCGGTGAAGTTACCCAGAGTGTGACATGAAGGGACAGACTGAACAAACATTAAAAATGAAGCAAATAGGGTCAAAGGGGAAAAAATGGTCAAATTAATAGCTCTTTACTTAAATGCATGTAATAATCCACAAAAAGTAAATGAATTAATGGCACAAATTAAGGATAATGATGATCTTACAGCCACTAGAGAGGCATGGTTACAAGATCAAAGCTGGGAACTAAATATTCAGGGATATGTGACCTTTCTTAAGGTCAGGCAGGAAGGAAAAGGGTCACAACAAAAACAGAAACAGTTGGAAAATCTCAATAGCTCTGATAGCATCTGAGGAGAGAGAATAGAGCTGGATGGCTACTCATCAGAGCTAAAGACAAAGAAAATAGGACAAGAATTATACTGTAAGGAAGAGGGGTTGTGTCATTGACCAATATGTCACAGACAAAAGAACAAAGGGAATGTAATAGAACATAGAACATAGAACATTACAGCGCAGAACAGGCCCTTCGGCCCACGGTGTTGCGCTGACCAGTTAAAAAAACAATGACCCACTAACCTAAACCAATCCCTTTTCGTCCATAAACCTATCCACGGATCTCTTAAACGCCCCCAAACTAGGCGCATTTACAACCGCAGCAGGCAGGGCATTCCAATCCCTCACCACCCTCTGGGTAAAGAACCTACCCCTGACATCCGTCCTATAACTACCCCCCCTTAATTTAAAGCCATGCCCCCTCGTGCTAGCTTTCTCCATCCGAGGAAAAAGGCTATCACTATCCACCCTATCTAAACCTCTAATCATCTTATATGTTTCAATAAGATCCCCTCTTAGCCGCCTTCTTTCTAGCGAAAACCCAAATCCCTCAGTATCTCCTCATAGGACCTCCCCTCCATACCAGGCAACATCCTGGCAAACCTCCTCTGCACCCTCTCCAAAGCCTCCACGTCCTTCCTGTAATGTGGGGACCAGAACTGCACACAGCACTCCAAGTGCGGCTGAGAATGGTACAAATAATGTCCATCAAGAGATTGGAATGTGTAAACGGCCAAACAGGAGTACAGAATGGATACTGAGATTTAGAAGTGAACAAATGGAATGATGGAAGAAATTAAAATTTAAAATATATGCTGGAATAAAGATAAAAAGAAAATGAAATAAAATGAAATAAATAGAAGTAAAGTGGAGGAGAGAGTTCGTGCTCTGAAGATGTTGAACTCAATGTTCGGTCCAGAAGGCTGTAATGTGCCCAATTGAAAGATGAGGTGCTGTTCCTTCAGTTTACTTTGGGGTTCATTAGAACATTTCAAAAGGCCAAGAACAGACACATTGACAAGAGAGCAGGGTGGTGTATTGAAGTGGCAAGCAACAGGAAGGTTTGGGCCCTGCTTGCGGATGGACCAAAGGTGTTCTGCAATGCTATGTTTGGCCTCTTCGATGTAGCGTAGACCGCATTGGGAGCAGCAAATGCAATAGACCAGATTGAAGGAGGTGCATGTGAAGTGCTGCTTCATCTGAAAGGGGTGTTTAGGACCTAGGTCGTTGAGCAGAGAGGAGGTAAAGGGGTAGATAAAGCACCTTCTATGACTGCATGGGAAGGTGCAGTGGACAGGGGGCGAGGTGTTGGGTGTGATGGGGGAGTGGACCAGAATGTCCCGGAGAGAACAGTCCCTGCGGAATGCTGACAGGGAAGGGTGAGGAGAAGATGTGTTGAGTGGTGACATTGTACTGGAGTTGGTGGAAATGGCAGAGGATGATCCTTTAAAACGTGTAGGCTAGTGGGCTGAAAAAGTGAGGACAAGGGGTTCCCTATCCTGGTTTTGGGAGGGAGAGGAAGGAGTGAGAGAAGTGGCATGGCAGATGGGTCAGACATGTTTGAGAGCCCTGTCAACCATGGAAAAATCACAATTAAGGAAAACATATCGGTAGCACAATTTTTGAAAGTGGCATAATCTGAATAGATGCAGTGGAGGTGAAAGAACTGAGTGAATGGGATGGGAAACCTCTCTTGACAGGCTGGACAGTTATCAAAGAGGATGCTGAGCGGACCATATTAGGAGTGTTCTTAACTGCTTATCCAACATAAATAGTGTAGCCATAGACAAGCTTCCAGAATGGCCTAATTGTGCAAACCCTCTGTTGTGGAGGTTAACAAAGCCACCAGATTCCTATCCTCACAGAAAGCTCCAGGATCTGATGGGGGCCCAAGGGAACCTTACCGATATGGGGTACCCCGATTACCCATCAAATTCACACAATTCTATCATGAATTCTGAAATCAACAAACCTTTCCTTAGAAGTTCAAGAATTAGAAGCTACAATTGTTCACTTGTACAAAAGGAAAAGGGCAAAAATCTGGCTGACAATCACAGCAGAATCTTATTGTTTGGAATAGAAGGTGAGATTTTAGCAAACATTCTACTCAGCACACTGGTAAAATAGCAGAATGTGTACTGCCAGAAAGTACATTCAGGAAAGGCCAAGGCATAATCTTCATCCTTCAGCAAATACAAGAGAAATGCTGCAAACAACACTTGGGACTCAAATGTGCCATTTGTTCTCCTTTGGCACAGTAAAAAGAGACTCTGTGGAAAATATTTGCCAAGCCTTATCCTGATGGTGCTGTAAATCTAATATAGCAGCTTCACAATGGAATGATGGCCAGAGTCTCTGATGTGGTGAATAGCAAAAAGCAGAAATGTCTGGAATGGAATCAGAGTTCAGCTCAGGTGGAATGGACATAGAGTATATATGATTGGCAATAAAATTCCTAAGGTGGTCATGTATAGATAACAAACTGTCTGGGAGCTAGGCTGAGATTAGAAATCCTTGAAGGTGAACCTCAGGAAATATGGCACATCCATCACAAACTGGGAGAAAGATGCAGGAGAAAGAACTACCCGTGGAAAGACTGAAAGAGTAGCATTATCTCCTTCAAGCAACAAAGAACATAAGACAGGCTAAAAAGACTGTGTAGTCCCAAACTATCAAACAATTCATCCTTACCCGCACTGTGGAGAGTCAGACAAGCTGTGATCAGCCTTTACAGCCACATCAGAGCACATAACAGGTGAGGATGCAGACAAGAAACAACCATCTTTGATGATGAATGGATACTGATGATGATGATGATGAGGTAGAAAAAGAAAAATTGTTCCCATCAGCTAATCATACAAGAACTAGGGGACAGAGATTTAAGATTTTGGGTAAGAGATGCAGGGGGATGTGAGGAAGTACCTTTTTATACAGAAATTGATAATGAGCTACTACTCTTTGCCTGTTAGACTAGTGTTAAACAGAGATGATGAATGACTTCAAAAAGGAAACTGGATGGTCACTTGAAGAACATAAATTTGCAGGGCTATGGACTTAGAGTGAGGTATTCAGTTTGACTGGTTTGCTGTTCTGAAGCCATTGAATGGCCTCCTTCTGTACTATAATGTCTCCATGACGACTGTACCAAGTTTGGATCAGCAATAAGAATTTTGCTGTCAGAGGTGCTGCTTTGTGTTGGCATATTGTTGTAGGTAAAAAGGACACCTCTGAGACTATTAGTGAGTCAAAGTACAGTAGTTTTATTACAAAAGCTTTTGGGAGAGATCTGGCACCTAATAGCGGTTTACCAGGCTTCTCTCTGAACACAAGTAAGTGTGGGTATTTATACATCATGGTTCCCAGCACCTGTCACGACGCAAACTCTGGTATCAGTCAGGACCCGCAATGCTTCCGACTCCAGTCACGACGCAGCCCCCAGCTTCAGCCAGGACCTGCTGTTCGTCTGGCAGCTTCAGCCATGACGCAGTCATCGGCACTTCTAGCAGCTTCTTCATTGAAGTAACTTGTGTGGTCGCGACTTCCCAGCAGGGGTTCTCCTGTCAAATAGTTATTGCACTCTACCATCTGCAGTTGTTTAACTATGTTTAGCTAGTACATTAAGATTTGTAATGTCTGTAAAAGTAACATTCACATTTAACTATCTGTCTTTATGGAAATGAAAGTTAAAGAATGAAAGACATGAACAAGTAAGGAAAAGATGAATAAATAATTTATATTGATGCCAGGAGCAGTATAAGCTTGAGGAGATCAGCCATGAGGAAGGGTTATGTTTGTGATATATGCTAGGTACAAATTTCATTAAATTCATTAACCTTTTCCCTTCTTCACATATGAAGCTAATTCGAGGTGGAGTAGTTTTACAGTCTACCTCCCTATCCCCAACCTTTCCTTTTCAATGTCTTTGAATGCGCTGCCACTTCCCAAATCTGTGCCCATTTTTTCCTGAAACTCCTTATTTAAATCTTTCTAATAGTTGCTGGACAGATCTTTGGATATTGAAGGACACAGATTTTGACAACAAAAGGCCAAAGTGTGGAGTTATTTATAGCCCATGGTTATGTTGCATCTTTAGATTATAGAAAGAGACAGTACAGTAAAGGATTTCTTGGCTATATACATGTAACAGGAATCTCCTGCCAATATTTTGCAGCAAGGCAGTAAAAAACATTTAGGCCAGACACATGTCCTACTGTGTAGACAGATTGCCATTTTTGAAGCAGTCAGATGTACTTTATTGTATTTATATTTCAGAGCTGCTTTCACTCAATTTGTTCTGTAATAGTCTCAGTTACCAGTGGTGTGGAAGTCATTGTGGGGGATTTTCAGCTCTTGTTTGTAGGGAGCAAGGTCGGTGGCAGGGTTGGAGAATACAGTGAGGGTCCCAAAACAGCTTTCATGCCATGGGATTTCCCCGATCCATTGTCCTCACCGCCCCCACCGCCCCCCCGCTAATAACGTATTAATTAAATATTATCAAGCCTTTGTGTCTGATTGTCCCCCCCACCTTAAAGTGAATCACGACATATTCCCCACATGCACCTGGCGAGCAGAATCTGCTAGCGATGCGCAGGTAAGAAGACCCTGGGGGGATAGGGAGGGGGAAGATGGGCATGCCTTGGCACTACCTCCTGGCACTGCCCCCACCCCCAGCAGTGCCAGGGGCAGTGCTTGGGGAATCACATGTGGTGGGAGTTCCATTTCCATGTCTCAAGGGTTGCTCCAGATACACAAGCAAGTGGCCTAGGCTGCTAATTTGTCACGCAAACCAGCCTCCCATCCACTGACTCTGTCTACAGTTCCCGCTGCCTCGGCAAAGCAGCCAGCATAATTAAAGACCCCAAGCATTCGCTCTTCCACCTTCCATCGAGAAAAAGATACAAAAGTCTGAGGTCACATATTAACCAACTCAAGAGCAGCTTCTTCCCTGCTGCCATCAGATTAATCTTTCTCTATATCTTAGCTATGACTATAACCCTAGATTCTGAACTCTCGTTTCCTTTTCTATGCTTTGTCTGTACGGTGCGCAAGAAACAATACTTTTCATTGTATGAAAATACACATGACAATAATAAAACAAATCAATTCAGTGCAGCACTAGAGGAGTGCCTGTTTTGATTGTCATAGAAAGCATACAATCATAGAAACCCTACAGTACAGGAAGAGGCCATTCAGCCCATCAAGTCTGCACCACCCACAATCCCAGCCAGGCTCTACTCCCATATCCCTACATATTTTACCTGCTAATCTACACATCTCAGGACACTAAGGGGCAATTTTAGCATAGCCAATCAACCTAACCCACACATCTTTGGACTGTGGGAGGAAGCCCATGCAGACACAAGGAGAATGTGCAAACTTCACACAGACAGTCACCTGAGCTGGTATTCGAGCCCAGGTCCCTGGAGCTGTGAAGCAGCAGTGCTAACCACTGTGCTACTGTGCCGCCCCCTTGTCTGTTGGATGATACATTGAACCTAGGCCCATGGGACTACTTGAAAAAAAAAGGCCAACTTTTACATAGGATATAAGCACAGAAAATTTCAACCAACTAATACATGCCGGTATTTATCCTTCACTCAAGCCTTCTCCCATCTTTTCTCCTCTAAGATTATCACCACAACCATCTTTTACCTCCCCCTTCTTATGCTTGGCTAACTTACTCCTGAAAAGCATTTTCAACCATTTCCTGTGGTAAGAAGTTCAGTTTAAGATTAAAGGAAAGTACAGCACAGGAACAGGTCTTTTGGTCCTCCAAGCCCATGCAGATCATGATGCCCAACTAAATTACAAAAAAAATGTTCTGCTCTTACTTGGATCATATCCCTCTATTCCTTCCCTATTTATGTACCCATCCTGATGCCTGTTAAATGTTGCTAATGTGCCTGCTTCTGCCACCTCCTCTGGCAGCGCACCACTTTCTGCATGCAAAAAACTTTCCCCCCTCACCATGAAATTGTGCCCTCTTCTAATTGACAATTCCACCCTGGAGAAAAAGCATCTGACTATCCACCCTGTCTATGCCTCTCATAATTTTGTAGACCTCTATCAAGTCTCCCCTTAGCCTCCATCTTTCCAGTGGAAACAATCCTAGTTTATTCAACCTCTCCTCATAGTCAACACCCTTGAGACCAGATAACATCCTGGTGAACCTTCTTTGCACTCTCTCCAAAGCTTCCATATCCTTCTGATAGTGTAGCGACCAGAACTGCATGTAATACCCCAAATGCGGCCTAACCAAGGTTTTATATAGGTGCACCATGATTTTCCAAATCAATGCCCCAACGATGAAGGCAAGCATGCCATATGCATTCTTAGTCACCTTGGCCACCTGTGTTGCCACTTTTAGGGAACTGTAGACCTGCATGCCCAGACCTCTCTGTATGTTAATGTTCCTAAGGGTCCTGCCATTTACAGTACAATTCACACTTGAATTTGATTTTCCAAAATGTATCACCTCGCATTTACCTGGATTAAACTCCATCTGCCCATTTCTGTGCCCAAGTCTCCAATCTATCTATATCCTGTTTTATCCTCTGACACTGTCAGCAACTCCACCTATTTGTTTCATCTGCAAATTTACTAATCAGACCACCCACATTTTACTCTGGATCATGTATACATACGACAAACAGAGGTCCCAGCACTGCTCCCTGTGGAACACCACTAGCTACAGATCTCCATTCTGAAAAACACTCTTCCAGTGCTACTCTCTGATCATTTATTCTGAATTCCCTGTTGGATTTCTTTGTGACTACCTTGTATTGATAGTCTCTGGTTATGCTCTTCCCCACAAGTGTATCTGATTTACTTCATTGCTTATCCTCCCTTCCTGTTTCCCACCTTCCTCTTTTCCCTCCATCCTTCTTCCTCCTTCCCCTCTCCATTTCTCTCACTCTATCTTTTGTTCTCCGTCAGTTGCTCTCTTTCTTTCTCTTCCTCCTGCTTTACACTGCTGCTCTGACACCCTGCCCCCACTTCTTTTGGTGGGCTTGATGTCACTGCACACCACAATTTGTATCTCAGCACTCACGCTGGCATTAAAGCTGGTGTTTTTGTTTGGCTGCAAAAGGGGATAAAAGTGTTGTCTATCTCTCTTTGAAAGAGCATTGTGAAGCGAATTCTTAATGCTACAACTGAGAAGTATTTTCCTTTCTTCCTAAAATCACAGTTTAGCAATTTATTCAAAAGTTAGCATCTCTGACATCTGCACTACACTGGAAAGTCAGGCTGAGTTATCTGCTCAAATGCCTGAATGAGACTTGACTCACAGTCTTCTTATCCAGAGGTGGAAGTGTTAACATTGAGTCACAACTGACAGTGTTGCCGATTGAAATCCAAATGATCAGAAACATTGCTGCAAGACCGTACAGAACATGACATGGAAGCAAAGCAGCTTTAAGCAGTCACTACAACACAGAAAGTCGGCTGTTTCCAAATGTAATGGACTATTTTTCTATTTTAAATTAATAAGGAGTATACTAATGATTCTTTTCCATTTGCTGAGTGCAAATATTTGAGTCATAAATCTTATCCATTCAATTGTATCGCTGCAATCTGATGAATAGGCATTATTGCTGATGAGAAAATGTATATTACTCGAAATGATGCATAATTTATTTTGGTGAAATGAAACAATCAAAACCCTCTATCATGTTAGTATGATCAGAATCAATGAAATATGACACGAAGATGAGTGGAAAAGCAAATTGCGTGGAGGGTGTGGAAAGTCTGCAGAGGGATCTGGATAGGCTGAGCAAGTGGGCGAGGACCTGGCAGATGGAGTATAATGTTAGCAAGTGTACAGGTGCAGCAGGCGATCAAGAAGGCGAATGGAATGCTGGCCTTTATAGCGAGGAGGATAGAGTATAAAAGTAGGGAGGTCTTGCTGCAACTGTACAGGGCACTGGTAAGGCCACAGCTGGAGTACTGTGTGCAGTTTTGGTCGCCGCACTTGCAGAGGGACATATTGGCCTTGGAGGGAGTGCAGAGGAGGTTCACTAGGCTGATACCAGAGATGAGGGGGTTGGACTATGAAGAGAGACTAAATAGACTGGGTCTGTACTCGTTGGAGTTTAGAGGGATGATGGGGGGATCTTATAGAGACGTATAAGATAATGAAGGGGATGGATAGGGTAGAAGTAGAGAGATTCTTCCTGCTTAGAAAGGACAGCAGGACTTGAGGACACAGCTTCAAGATAAGGGGGGGCAGTTTAGATCAGAGTTGAGGAGGAACTTCTTTACTCAAAGGGTGGTGAATCTCTGGAATTCTCTGCCCGTTGAAGTGGTGGAGGCTACCTCACTAAATATATTTAAGTCACGGGTAGATAGGTTTCTGATAAACAGAGGAATTAAGGGTTATGGGGAGAAAGCAGGAAAGTGGAACTGATCCACTTCAGATCAGCCATGATCTTATTGAATGACGGGGCAGGCTCAAAGGGCTAGTTGGCCTACTCCTGCTCCTATTTCTTATGTTCTTATGTTCTTTATGCCAATGTCAATGGCATTATGACATCCTAGTGACTGTGTGCTATCTATAGGTTTGTATAGCCAAATTGTGACTCCAACTTCTAGATAAATGGAAATAAAAATGAGTAGAAATAACACACAAGATAAAAGTAATTTTATAAGCTTTATATGAAAGTTAACAAGAACATATTCATATGGATAGCTATATTAAACGGTTAAGGTTGTGTCAATAACTGACAACACTGAGAAAATCTATATATCTTTTCTCCAACTGCTGATGAGAAATCCTGTAACCTCAGAAGTAATTCTTGGGAAAGATCAGTGTAACAACCAGTGTCATTGGATATATCCTTCAGGGGGCCATGAGTTGTGATCACAATAACACTCTATAATACTCTGTTAGAGTCAAAGCAGCCTTGATCGGCCAAATGGCCTCCTGCACTGCAGGCATTCTATTCTGTTCTAATACAAAACCCATGTAGTGAACAGACCTTCGACTGTTAGACATTGGGAATAAAGGACTGATTCTTGATGGCGCCATTTACAGGATCACGGTTTGCAGCACCAAACATTGTATAGGGTCTGTGAACATCTGTGGGAAAAAGGAATTGCTAGATGAAAAAGAATTCCACTTTTTTTTAATATTGATTTGTGGGACATGTGTTGCTGGCTGACCAGCATTTATTTTCCATTCCTAGTTGCTTAGGGTAGTTGAGAGTCAACCACATTGCTGTGGCTCTGGAATCACATGTAGGCCAGACCAGGTAAGGGCAGCAGATTTCATCCTGAATTCAAATTCAATGATCTGCTGTGACGGGATTCAGACCCGGGTCGCCAGAACACTAGCTGAGTTCCTGGATTAATAGTCTAGTGGTAATACCACTAGGCCTTCACCTCCCCTGAAAGTTCATTTATCTAGTTCACCGTCTACTTTTCTGGTGGGCACATAATGCAATGGTAATATAGAGACTGAATAATCATTGGTATCAGCACGGTGGCACAGTGGCTACCTCACAGCACCAGGGACTCATGTTCGATTCCAGCTTCAGGTGACTGTGTGAAATTTATACACTCACCCCATGCCTACGTAGGTTTCCTCTGAGTGCTCTGGTTTCTTCCCAAGTCCAAATATCAATGCTAATTTAACCCTTAGTGTCAGGAGGAATAACAGGGTTGATACGAGGGGTTATGGGGATAGGGCCTGGGTGGGATTGTTGTCAGTGCAGAATCAATGGGCCAAGTGACCTCCTTCTCCACTGTAAGGATTTTATGACTCTGTATTTTCCTGCAACAATCCCAGACATGAAATGTCACATTATTAACATGTTGCATCTGTAAATGGATGAATTGTTTTCCACAATGTCCAGAGAGACAATGATTGAAAAATAACATTAATATAAATGTATTCCCACTTTTGTGTGTCATTGAGACTACAAAGCAATATTTTCACAAGTTTATTAAGCTGTTTATGTAGCTGTATTTTTGTTTTGATGTGAAGAGAGAGAATTGAAAGGACAATACATTTATATCTTGAGTGACGCGGCTCTTTGTCCTGTTAAGTGTTTGTCTATGTCTTTTACCATCAAACTGCATGGTACAGAATAAAGTTTACTTATTTGTTACGAGTAGGCTTACATTAACACTGCAATGAAGTTACTGTGAAAATTCCCTCGTCGCCACACTCAGGTTCATTGAGGGAGAATTTAGCATGGCCAATGCACCTAACCAGCACGTCTTTCGGACTGTGGGAGTAAACTGGAGCACCCGAAGGAAACCCATGCTGACGTGGGGAGAACGTGCAAACACCACACAGACAGTGACCCAAGCCAAGAGTTGAACATGGGTTCCTGGCGCTGTGAGGCTGCAGTGCTAACAACTGTAAAGGTTTCTTCCATATGTGAAATAGTTGTTGGGGTGAGTTCCTCCTTCAATCTTGATCAATTGGGCCAGTGGGCTGATGAATAACAAATAGAGTTTCATTTAGATAAATGCGAGGTGATGCACTTTGGTAGATTGAACCAGGGCAGGAGTTATTCAGTTAATGGTAGGGTGTTGGGGAGAGTTATAGAATGAAGATCTAGGGGTACATGTTCATAGCTCTTTGAAAGTTGAGTCACAGGTGGACAGAGTAAAGAAGAAGGCATTTGGCATGCTTGGTTTCATTGGTCAGAATACTGAATACAGGAGTTTGGGGGACGTCTTGTTGAAGTTATACAAGACATTGGTAAGGCCACACTTGGAATATTGTGTACAGTTCTGGTCACCCTATTATAGAAAGGATATTATTAAATTAGAAACACTGCAGAAAAGATTTACTAGGATGTTACAGGGTTTGAATTCTAAGGAGGGCTGGATAGACTGGGACTTATTTCCCTGGGGTGTAGGAGACTTAGGGGTGATCTTATAAAATAGTGATGGGCATAGATCATTCAGATAGTCAACACCTTTTCCCAAAATTAGGCCTAAAACTAGGAGGGCACAGGTTTAAGGAGCTGAGGCGAGAGATACAAAAGGGTTCAGAGGGGCAATTTTTTTCACACAGAGGATGGTGAGTGTCTGGAACAAGCTGCCTGAGGTATAATAGAGGTGGGTACAATTTTGTCTTTTAAAACACATTTAGACAGTTAGATGGATAAGATGGGTATAGAGGGATATGGGCCAAATGCGGGCAATTGGGAAAAGCTTAGGTGGTTACAGAAAGGGCAGAATGGATGAATTGGGCTGAAGGGCCTGTTTCCATGCTGTAAACCTCTGACTCTATAACTCTAATCATCACAGCCGGGATTTTACCATTGTGTTGTGCCTGTTTTCAGGTGCGACGTGGGGCATAAAGCAATTAGTGTGATTGGCACCGGTTTTCGTGACCAGCGCCGTTTTAATCATAGAATCCCTACAGTGCAGAAGGAGGCCAGTCGACCCTTCAAAGTCTGCACCGACAAAAATCCCACCCAGGCCCTATCCCCTTCACTCCATATATTTACCGCACTAATCCATGCATCTCAGGGGCAATTTAGCATGGCCAATCAACCTAACCCACACATTTTTGGACTGTGGGGGGAAACTGGAGCACCCGGAAGAAATCCATGCAGACATGGGGAGAATGTGCAAACTCCACACAGACAGTGACCCAAGCTGGGAATCGAACCCAGGTCCCTGGAGCTGTGAGGCAGCAGTGCTAACCACTGTGCCGACCTGAGAACCAGATTTCCGGCATGGTCAGCCTCTTCCTGGAAGTGGGCAAGAGACAGGTCAATGTATTGAAATTTATTTAAATAAGTATTTACATGTCATTAGTGAGCTCAGTGCTCAATCGTCCGGGTTGGGAAAGGTTTGCGCTGGTGAGGAATAGACACTCCCCATGAACGGGGAGCACTCAACGTGGCCTCACCAGTGGAACTGGAAGCCATTGAGGCTCCCTGGGGAGGCTGAGGGCAAGGGGGGTTGCCCCTTGAGCCTTGCCATACTGGCAGTGCCACTCTGGCACTCCCACAAAAGGTCCATAAGTAATGGAGACCTCAAGAAAGAAGCAATGCAAGACCTCGAAGTAGAAGCAATAAAAGGATCCCAGAAGGAAGGCACCGAAAGACTCCAGGAGGACATCAAAAAGCTCCATAAGTTGGGCAATAGAAGACTATAAATAACTGAGTGAAGATTAACAAGAGAATTGCAGAATTGAAACATGACAACACTTTATCTGAGACAGTTCTGATCAACATTGAAGCCAAAAGGATTTTAGTTGAAGTTAAGACGAGTAGAAATGATAATTCCATTTGTGAAACATATATGTACCATAAGAACATGGTGGAGTCACCCCAGAAGAAATGTAGAAATTAAAGACTTCAAAAGAAACTCGGAGTTATTGAACACAAGAAGAATCAGCAGAAAGAATCAAAGCTCTAGAGAAGACATTAAAACAACAAAATGAAATGACTGACAGCAAACTCGGAAAAAAAAAGTTGCAAAAGCAATTTACAAAATGAAATTAAGGAGAAATTAATGAGACAATGTAGAATAAACTGAACTCCATGATAAAAGAATCAGAAAATAAGAACAAGTCCAGTGAATAATTGAATCAGGAGGATAACAGCTTAAATAAGGAAGCATGACAATGAAAAATTAACTAATAAGCTTAAAAATATTGAAATTGATGCAGGATCAGCAATTCAGATGGAGAATGAAACTGAGATTATGTGCCAGAACAAGATTGCTGAAATGGTTGTGTGAATGGAAAAGTAGTAAGCATGTATGGAGCAAGACCATATACCGGGACATAGTTAAAGCCTAACAATAAAAGGTGTTTATATTTAAAAACACACAAGCTTCAGGATCTCAATGAGCCATCACCACTGCAACAATAAAAAACCATAATAAATACGTAATATGACATGCTGTCAGAATATGAAACTTCACTCGTGGATCAAGCTAAATTTCTGTAATTATTTTATGTCACTGGACTCCTATCATATCCAGTGACATAGAGGGCCAATCACTCCTAAACATGTGGATCACTTGCGGAATAGAGAGATGCTCCAGCAAAGTGTTGCTGCCAAGAAATGTTTTCAAACTTGTAAAGCATCAAAGTACCTGATCAATCTGTGATAGACACCACTAACGTCACGAAGAATCATCTCAGATCACAGAATTACGCCATTCTACAAGAGACAGAAAAACCCCTCAAAGATTTGATTTATAATTGTGCAACTTGTTTAGTTTGAATTTGGGATTGAGTAACTTGGTTATTGAAGATTGTGGGAAGGAGTTAAAGAGGGAAGGATGTGCTGATTGACCCTTTAAAGGCAACACAGCAGAAGAGGGTTGCCTGTTTGATAGATCAATTGTGATGGAGTGTAAGGACCAGGGAAGCCAGTGGGCTGCTCCGGAACAGATGGGTGGTCGTGGTTGGGGTGGGGGGGGCGGGAGCGGTGATTTGCTGCTAGCCTCTGTACAGTTGCTCCTTGTTAATAAATACTTAGTGTTCTCGACAAAGCCTGTGGATGTGCATCATTACAAAAATTATAAAAGCAAAGTGCAGTAACACAGTATGGATTGATAAAATAATGCAAAACAAAATGTAATTCTCATCCCAGTGTTGGATGAGGTGGCAAGAACCTGATGCAGAGAATGGAATCTTTTATGAGGGACATAAATCAGCTTCTGGCTTTAATTTTCCTTGCCAGAAAATGAGGTGATTACCAATTTCAAGGTACAAAAGACAATCTGATAATAGTGTATAAATGTATGTATACATTCTGTCCCCAAGGAATGCATCAAACTCAGCATATATTTCTTCTTAAAATGACAGTTTCAACTCATTCATTCATTATTCATACATATCAGACACAATGTGTTTCAAAGAACTACAATCAAAGGAAGTTTCAGTTTTGAAGGTGACTTATACCATGCACAGGAACAAAATAAAACACAATGCAGTTTCAATAAAGATAAATTAAAAGAACAAAATACTCAAAACATTGCAGTGAATCACCATAAAAATTACTTTGCTTCCTGAGGGCCTGGAAATCTGGTTGCTGTTTGAAGAGAACCTCTAACTAGCAGTCTTGGCAGGGAACAGGTTGTGTAACTGGAAGATGGCTCAGATGAACAATCTGAGCAGTTCTAAAAGATTGAGAAGAATTGGATGAATTGTGGTTACACCCACAATTCACTTCCTCCCAATGTTCTGTGATCTGTTAAGAGAAGTGATAGATTTATCATTGTTTTGATGTTGAACGTCCTGCGCTGTGAATACTCCTGTCTCTCTGTCCTCAGAAATGGCATAAACTGTGCCAGCAAATCCATCAATACAGTTATGAATCTGTGGGTTGGATTTAGTGTTGATGGCATAGGTCCCACAGCAAGAAGTCTCACGACACCAGGTTAAAGTCCGGGTTGGATTTTAACCTTGTGTTGTAAGACTTCTTACTGTGCTTACCCCAGTCTAATGCCAGCATCTCCATATCGTCAGTCCCAGAGTCTGGGCCAGGAAGGAGCAGGAATGATCCTGTTTCAGCAGCTATTGAGACTGTACCTGCCAACAGCAGCCAATTAATTGCAAAGCCATCATTTTAAGGGCAACAGCTCACCCCAAGAGGGCTGGTAGTGGAGCAATCTTGGCAGCACCACAGCGAGTGGTGGTCAATGCTAGAACTGCACCTGGACGAAGAGCGTATCAATGGACTTGTGCCAGGACCGGTCAGACAGGTCCCCAAAGGGGTGGCGGCAGGTGTCATTGTTTCTGCAGGGGAGTTCACTGCACTGAAGGGTCGCTTTGGAAGCTAAAAGATGCCTGAATAAGTTGGCCTCTTCCTGCCACAACTTACCTGGCAGTCTTGGCATGTGGTAGAGAATCCTCGTTAAGTGCCAATGAAGACAGGAAGAGGCCATTAATTGGCCACTTAAGATGCTCAATTGGACTCTTGGTGGGAGGGCTGTCCTCCATTTTGCCACTGCCGGTAAGGTGCTGAGGAGGCAAAGAACACGCCAACCCTGCCTTCCTGTGCTATTTTATAATCCTCCAGACCATCTGCCTCCAACTTCGCTCTAAATGACCCACTAAAATTCCAGTTTTCTTTCGACAGTGTGAAGCTACCACTTACTGTTCATATTCTGCGCAGAGAGTAAAAACTTGTGTAACTGGCGTAATTCCAGCTACTTTAACAATATTCTGCTGATTTCTGGATATAGAGTTTTCAAACTGATTGTATTTGAGATTTAGAAAGAATGAGTTCAGGGATTATAATTAAACAAATTGCATTTCCACCCAACAGCCCCTCAATATTTTCTCAGTGTTATGACAGCCATCAGTAGATTTATCTGTGAGCTTTGTGAAGTACAAGCTGCCTTATTGAGTGATGGGAGGCAACCAGTGGGAGTTTCTAAGCCTGTAACTTTAACTGGACTGGAGTTATAGGTCCTGAGGTGAAGGCTACCTGACAGTAAGTGGCCTTTTCCTGCACAATAAAGGGTTTTGGTGATGGAAACTGGCATGTGGCAGCATTACCAATTGGCGGTGAGGAGAAAAATTATTGTCTTTTTCCGTCTTTCCCTCTGGATGTCTTCGGAATGTCAAGAATTTTTCCAGTAAGAAAACACCATTATGTCTCTTTTCAGAAAGCTTGAGCCCTATGACACTAATCCATGCTGACTTTGTCTGAATATACCACTGATTTCCAAATACTGAGCCATGAAAACCTTGATAATGGATTCTAGAAACTTCTCCAGTACTGACATTAGGTTCACTGGTCAATAATTCCCCGTTTTCTCTCCACCTCCCTTTTTGAATAGTGGGTTTACACTAGCTACCCTCTAATCTGTAATCCAAAGAATTTTGGAAAATGACCACCAATGGACCTACTGTTTCCAGGTCCACTTCCTTAAGTACTCTGGGATGAAGATCATCAGGCTGTGCAGATTTATGCACCTTCAATCCCATCAATTTCCCCAAAACCAATTCTGTCTTAATACTGACTTCCCTCAGCTCCTCACTAAAACTCGCTTTTCTTAGAACCTCTGATATATTATTCATGTCTTCCTTTGTGAAGACAGAAGCAAAGTATTAATTTAGTCCTTCAGTCATTTCTTTGTTTCCATAATGAATTCTCCTGTTTCAGACTGATCAGTTTTGCTGATCTTTTTCTCTTTATGTACCCATTTACAGTCAGTTTTTATCATATCCTGCTTGTGTACTTTCATACTCTGTTTACCCCTTCTTAATCAATGTCCTCCTTTGCTGAATTTGACACTGCTCCCAGTCCTCAGGTCTATTGCTTTGCCTTGCCAATGTGTATGCTCCTTCTTTGAATCTAACACTACCTCTAATTTCCCTTGTAATCCATGGTTTGGCCACAGTTTCCTTACCACTCTAGTGCCAAACAGGAATAAACAACATTTAGAGCTCATCTCTGCGTTCCCTAAATGCTTGCCATTACCTGTCCCTTTTTTTCAGTAATATTCAAGTCCATTAAATCCAATTCATGTCTCATACTATAGATTAAGAACTCGAGTCTCTGAATCAATTACATCACTGACCACCTTGACGAAGAATTCTACGGTATTATGGTCACTCACCCTCACAACTAGATTGCCGACTAATCCTTTCTCATTGCCCAATACCCAGTCCAAGACGATCTGTTCCTTTGTTGGTTCCTCATGTCTTAAAATTCTGATTTTAAACCTGCAGATTTAACACATAAGTGTTGACTTGAAGTAATTTTTGTGGAACTACGTATGTGAGTTACTGATACCCACTGCCACTAAAAATGTGGAGCACAGTGTCAGGCCTTTGCTGAAGAATGAAGGATGGTTTAGGCAACAAAGGAGAACATCCACAAGATATGGCACAGGAGGTGCTGGTGGGGAAGGTGCAGAGGAAAAGGGATTTCGGTACCCACAAGGGGAAAGGAGTCCTCTTTATCCTCCTGTCCCTTTTTCCTGCAACAAATCTTACTTCTCTAACTAACATCATGTCTTTCTTCCATTCCTCCTATAGGTCAAGGGAGATCTCTGGCAAAATGCCTATGATCAAGCAATTTTTTATCTTGGGGACTCCAACAATATATACAGTAATACTTTTTTTAGATGGAGTTCTCTGAGCATTTCTGGAACAAAGAACAATGCAGCACAGGAACAGGTCCCTCGGCCTGCACCAAATCATATGTTCCTAACTATGTACCCCTCTATTCCCAGTCTGTTCATGTGGCTATCTAGATAAGTCTTAAATGGTCCTAGCATGTCTGCCTCAACCATCATGCTTGGTAGTGCATTCCAGGCCCCCACCACCCTCTGTGTAAAATATGTCCCCTGCACTTCTGTATTGAACCTTGCCCCCCTCACCTTGAACTTGTGACCCCTTGCGTTTGTCATTTCTGACCTGGGAAAAAGCTTCCAACTGTTCACCCTATCTACGCCCTTCATAATTTTATAAACTTCCGTTAGGTTGCCTCTCAACCTTTGTCTTTCCAGGGAGAACAACACTAGTTTACTCAATCTCATCAATTGCTGAGACCCCTCCACAGCAGGCAACGTCCTGGTAAACTTTTTCTGTACTTTCTCCAAAGCCTCCACATCCTTCTGGTAGTGTGGTGACCAGAACTGGACACAGTATTTCAAATGTGACCTAACCAACATTCCATATAACTGCAACATCATATGCCAACTTTTATACTCTATGCCCCATCCAATAAAGGCAAGCATGTCATATGCCTTCTTCACCACCTTTTCCACCTGTGTTGCCACCTTTAAGGATCTGTGGACTTGCACACCCAGATCCCTTTGTGTGTCTATATTCCTGATGGTACTACCATTTATTGTATAGCTTCCCCCTGCATTAGCTCTAAATGTTGATAGATTGTTAATAAAGTGGCAGCACAATGGCACAGTGGACAGCACTGCTGCCTCATAGTGCCAGGGATTTGGGTTCGATGCCAGCCTCGGGTCACTGTTCGTGTGGAGTTTGCATGTTCTCCCTAGTATCAGCATGGGTTTCTTCAGGTGTTCCTATTTCCTCCCACAGTCCAAAGATGTGCTGGTTAGGTCGATTGACCATGTCAAATTGTCCCTTAGTATCAGGAGGTTTGGCAGGGTGGGATAAATCGAAGGGATTTTGGGGAGAGGGCCTGGGTAGGATTGTTGTCAGTGTAGACTCGATGGGCTGAATGCACTGTAGGGAGTCTACGATTCAATACATTGAGTGCATGCATTATTTCTTCCTTGCTAATGACACTAAAGAGGATGAAAAGCATAAAGTGATAATGTTAACAGCATGTAGGGCACTGACTTTCAACGTGATAAGAAGTCTGACCTATCTGGATGACCCCAACGCAAAAACTTTTCACAAACTGGTAAACGTGTTGGGTGTGATGGAGGAGTGGACCAGGGCAGTGTGGGAGGGGAAGATGTGTTGGGTAGTGGCATCATGCTGGAGTTGGCAGAGGATGATCCATAGAATGTGGAGTATGGTGGGGTGAAAAGTGAGGACAAGGGGGACCCTATCCTTGTTCTGGGAAGGAGGGAAGGGAGTAAGAACAATGGCCCAGGGAATGGACTGGACGCGGTTGAGAGCCCTGTCAACCACAGTGAGGGGAAAACCACGATTAAGGAAGGCATATTGGCAGCAGTATTTTGGAAAGTGGCATCATCAGAACAGATGCAGCACAGGCGAAGGAACTGAGAGAATGGGATGGAGTCCTTACAGGATGTGGGGTGTGAAGACTTGTAATCAAGGTAGTTGTGGGAGTTGGTGGGATTGCAATGGATACTAGTGGACAATTAATCACCAAAAATGGAGACAAGGAAGGGAAGAGAAGTGTCAGAGATGGACCACATGAAGGAGATAGAGGATTGGAAATTAAAAGCAAAATGGATAAATTTTTCCGGGTCCAGATGGGAGCATGAAGCAGCACCGAAATAGTCATTGATGTACTGATAAATGAATTGTGGGAGGGAGCCTGAGAAGGACTGGAACAGACAATGCACCACATAAAGAGACAGGCATAACTGCCCATAGCCACAACTTTTTTTTTGGAGGAAGGGAGATGTTAAAAAGGAGAAATTGTTGCGGGAGAGAACCAGTTCAGCCAGATGGAGGAGAGTATTCTCAGACACCACCATGGGACATGGATAGCTAATGCTGATGACCTAAGTTGCCCCCACTGTTGCCCACAGGCCTGGCTCCTCTGGAAGGGTTTGTGATGACTCTGAACTTCTTGGCGACCTTGCCAATGTCAGCAAAGCCTGGACCCAAAAAGACCCAACCTTATCAAAATTTAGGCACAATATCCTACATGGTGGATTCCAAGGACAACTCTCCAAAGAAATGAACACCTACCTCACTAAGAAGTTTGAATTTAGTGTTGAAGATGGGATTATTCCATATAATGTTATTCCATATAATGTGCAGTTCTGGTCCCCACATTACAGGAAGGATGTGGAGGCTTTGGAGAGGGTGCAGAGGAGGTTTACCAGGATGTTGCCTGGTATGCAGGGGAGGTCCTATGAGGAGAGACTGAGGGATTTGGGGTTGTTTTCACTGGAAAGAAGGTGGCTAAGAGGGGATCTTATAGAAACATATAAGATGATTAGAGGTTTAGATAGGGTGGATGGTGATAGCCTGTTTCCTCGGATGGAGAAATCTAGCACGAGGGGGCATGGCTTTAAATTAAGGGGGGGTAGTTATAGTTATAGTTATAGGACGGATGTCAGGGGCAGGTTCTTTACCCAGAGGGTGGTGAGGGACTGGAATGCCCTGCCTGCTGCAGTTGTAAATGCGCCTAGTTTGGGGGCGTTTATGAGATTGGTGGATAGGTTTATGGACGAAAAAGGAGTGGTTTAGATTAGTGGGTCAATGTTTTTTTTTAAAAATAAGACTGGTCGGCGCAACATTGTGGGCCGAAGGGCCTGTTCCGCGCTGTAATGTTCTATGTTCTATGTTCTATATGTTCTATTCTTTGGTGGTCCTGAGTAATTGCCCTGCCCCCAGGGTGACATCCAATATTAAGGGAACTACGTAATGGGCACTGGGGAGTATCAAAAATGTGGCCTGGTCTTAATTCTTACATCACAGACTTGGTGAAACAATGTGACCTGTGCAAGAAAAATCAACAACTCCCAGCCTCAGTCTCCCCATACCTGTGGGAGTGGCCTGGCTGGCCATGGGTGTGTGTACATGTGGATTTTGTGGGTGCCTTCTGTGTTCCAAGTTTTTAATTATGGTGGCCACACACTCCAAATAGTTGGAAGTGCACCCCATGGACTCCACAACTACTCGGGCTACTATTGAGAAACTGCAGCAAAGTTTCAGCACACACGGAATTCCAGAATCCTGGTTTTCAATAAAACATGGCCTTCACTAGCGGTGATTTTGCGAGTTTCGTACTCTCCATGACACGTCCAAACAGAGGTCTTATCACCCATCACAAATGGACCATCAGAACAGGTGGTTCAGAACTTCAGAAATCGAATGAAGAAAACACCAGTGGCATTGATTGAGATTAAGCTGGCAGAATTTTTGTTTGATTATCACATCGCTCACCATACTAGATGTTGTTCCAGCAGATCTGTTGCTGGAGCAACACTTCATACTAGATTGAGCCTATTATTCCCCAACTAGGTGAGGAAAGCGGGAATCCCAAAAAGAAACTTGAATTTCATGAACACAGAAAGAACTTTTGCAACAGGTGATATGCTTCAAGTAAAGAACTTTGGAGATTGTCCCAGATCATTATAGAGAAAACAGGACCAACATCTTACAAGGTCAAAGTTCAAGATAAAATTCTAATGTTAGACCACCTCAAGGCCAGGGAGTCCTTACATGAATTGCTCCACCACTGATCATGGAGATAGCCGCTGCCAGTGCCAGCCCTTAGCTTGAAGCTGACTGTGTGTTGGTCCCTCCAGATAGGGAAGGTATAGACTTTGAAATGGAGGCTGAAGGAGAGGGCTTCCAGGCTGAAGTGGAACCTGTTTCGGTATTTCTGAAAAAAGGACCCCTGTTTGGTGTATACCACCTGACCCAGGCCCACCTACAATGGATATCTGCCTGAGTGCCAAACAGAGCATACTCACATAGAACATAGAACATAGAACATAACAGCGCAGAACAGGCCCTTCGGCCCACGATGTTGCGCCGACCAGTTACAAAAACAATGACCCACTAGCCTATACCAATCCCTTTTCGTCCATAAACCTATCCAGAGATCTCTTAAACGCCCCCAAACTAGACGCATTTACAACCGCAGCAGGCAGGGCATTCCAATCCCTCACCACAGCGGAGATGCTGGGAGGGATATGGACTGAAGGGGAGAGGAACGTTATGACAGCCACAGAAGCCATGTGGGATCATTGATAAATCTACCCCTGGGCTTTGTGAAAATGAGCTGCCTTATTGAGTGAGTGGAGGTTTGCCCAATGGGAAGCAGCCAGCAGGGGTTTTTAAGCCTGGAGTCGTAGGTCCCGAGAAGAAAACTATATGACTGTAAGCTGCAGGAATAGCTTTTTCCTCTGGTTCACAATAAAGGGTGTTGGTGACTGAAACTGTGTGACTGAATTACTACACTCAGGTAAATATTGTTAAGAGTATCATAACTAATACCTAACTTAGAAAATCAGAGAATCTCTGCAGTGCACTTGGCCCACTGAGTCTGCACCCTTCGACAGAGCATCCCATCCAGGCCCATCCATTTACCCTGTTAATCCCCTAACCTACACATATCTGGACACTAAGGGGCAATTCATCACAACCAATCCATCTAACTTGCACATCTTTGCACTGTGAGGGGAAACCGGAACACCTGGAGGAACCCCACACAGAATGTGCAAACTCCACACATACAGTCACCCAAGGCTGGAATTGAACCCAGGTCCCTGATGCTGTGAGGCAGTAGTGTTAACCATTGTGCGCTGTGCTGCCCTAGTTGATTAGCAATCTAGTCGTTTATTTCCTTGTGTTTTGTGGGATCTTGCAAATTGGCTACTGCATTGCCTTTACTGCAACAGTGAATATTCTCCAAAACCACTTTGGGATCTTCTCAGGATATAAATCATGTTGTATAAATGTAGGTCTTCCTTTTTTAGGATGGAATGTACACTGGGAATAACAAAGGACTTTTATGAAGAATCTATAAAAGCATGAAACAACGCTGAAGTTTGGAAGAAAGATTTATAACTTTTTAAACATAATTGAGGAATGCAAGACATTGTTTCAAGAAATAGCTTTCAAACAAGTACTTTGAGGGGGAGTGATGAAAGTATAAAATAATGATTTGCCTTTTTTTGTGCCTTTCACAGCCTTGGCATATGTAATTAGTCACCATCATAATGTAGGAAGCAGTCAATTTTCACACACAGTGATGCCACAGACAGCAATGTGAGAATGAGCAGGTCATTTATAGAACATAGAACACTACAGCACAAACAGGCCCTTCGGCCCACAAGTTGCACTGATCACATCTATACCTACTAAGTCATAGACCTATCTATAACCCCCAATCCCATTAGATCCCATATACTCATCCAGAAGTCTTTTAAAAGACCCCAGCGAGTTCGCCTCTACCACCACCAATGGCAGCCGATTCCACTCACTCACCACTCTGAGTGAAAAACTTACCCCTAACATCTCCAATTTATATTGTAGTAATGTTGGTTGAGGGATAAATATTGATCAGGCACTGGGACGAACACTCCTTGTCAAAAGAACGTAAGAGAAACCAGATGATGTCTGGGTTTAATGTCTCATCCAAACAATGGCACCTTTGGCACTGTAGCCCCCCCATTACTCACAATATAGAATCATAAAACCAGAGAAGCACTACAGTGCAGAACAGGCCATTCGGCCCATCGAGCCTGAACTGACAACAATCCCACCCAGGCCCTATCCCTGCAACTTCACATTTCCCCTGCTATTCCCCCTGATATTGTGGCAATTTAGCATGGCCAATCAACCTAACCTGCAAATCTTTGGATATGAGCCAGGGTTACTTGGGGCAACATGATGGCACAGTGGTTAGCACTGCTGCCTCACAATGCCAGCAACCCAGGTTCAATTCCAGCCACAGGTCACTGTCTGTGTGGAGTTTGCACATTCTCCCTGTGTCTATGTGTGTTTCCTCTGGGTGCTCTGGTTACCTTCAAGTCCAAAGATGTGCGGTTTAGGTGGATTGGCCATGCTAAACAGCCCTTTAATGGCAGGGGGACAAGTAGGGTAAATACAGGAGTTGCAGGGATAGGGCCTGGATGGGAATGTTGTCAGTGCAAGCTTGGTGGATCAAATGGCCTCCTTCTGCACTGTAGGGATTCTATATAAGTTTCTGGAGTGAGACTTTGAAGTCACAAGTTTTTGTTTCAGGATCAGATGTGCTCCCATATAAACCAGTTAAATATTCTGCTGGCAAATAGTAATATACCACTCTTGCACACATGTACTGGAATCATGTCCAGGTAATGTGCATTTGATAAAAAGTAAGCACAGTGGAGCACATATTTGAAAGGACAACAAGGTGTTAATGAGGGAAGAAGAAATATTCTCAGATTGCTGTTTCACAACAATATCTGATATGAACATCATTTTTATACAAGGCTTTTAATCATAGCCTTATTTTCAGTTCTATTTTGGAGACGGCTCCAATTCTATCTGCAGATTGTCACGACTTCTGCATCTGTTTCACTGACATTTCAACCAGCTCCCTCAAGCAATTATCATCCCTGTTGGCGTGGGAATTCTTGTTGT
Organism: Carcharhinus amblyrhynchos; assembly: GCF_965287045.1. NCBI lineage: Eukaryota > Metazoa > Chordata > Chondrichthyes > Carcharhiniformes > Carcharhinidae > Carcharhinus > Carcharhinus amblyrhynchos. The sequence goes on along the minus strand of NC_137335.1, from coordinate 29,190,142 downwards.
TTTTTGTTTAAGAATCAAGATTTTTTTTCGTTGAATTAAAGCTGGGCCCTCAAATTCTGGAAGGATCTATATCATCTCCAGTTGCAGTTTGGATTACATTTTTTAATGGCCAATTTTGTACCCAGAAATTCTTGAGGTGCAAATTTCTGCAGTGATTTTTCTCCCCGTCCTCATCTCATCCTTTGCCTCCAAAACTAGCTTCACCACTTACTCAAATATTTTACTTCTTCCCTACTGTGATAACATGGCCCCTTGAAGGAGTGTGTGTTTGTAGGTCACATGACCCTCACAGGGAAATTGTACACTTATATATAGAGATGTACTTAAGTAAAGTTCCTGCCATAAAATGGTAGGACGCTATTAAAATGTTTTTTTTTGCAAAATTAAAATCAAACTGCCATGTACTTTGTAAACCATGTCTGGGCAGCAACTAAGAGAAAGGAAAGAATAGGGAACAACACATTCTTTGCAATTGATACAATTAGTATTCAAAGTGCTGTGAGCCAGGAACAGGTTTAGACACAGATGAGGTGTTGTAGAAGCAGCAGCAAGAAAGGTGGAGATGCAGTAATTTTCAGCAAACAGCCCAGTTAGAGATGAAGTGCTGAAGGCAAAAACCAATTTGTGCAAAAAATTGTTTTCTTCACTGAACTGATGACCGTTCTCAGGTCCTGGCCACTTAAATGATACAGTGTGGTAACCACTGACTACATTTGACCTATATTTATGGTTGCTGTTTGAGAACAGGGACTGGAATTCTCAGGTCTCATTTGCCCTGTCACTGCTTCCAGTGAGAACGGAGAATTCAGCACTCAGCCAAAACTCTATTCACTGCAGTGGGACTGGAGAATCCCAGCCCTGGACATAGTTGGAGAACTCCAGCTGGGGTCTCAGCAGAGTTTAGGATTAAGGGGGAAAATAGATAGTTCTTTTGGATTTTCAGCCTTTGATCTTACCAAAAAAATTTTAAGTGCCAAACAAGCATGAAAACAGGAGAGAATCGTGCCCATTTTTTGAACGAGTTCTCAGACATGATCTTATGCCACTTATTGCAAAAAAAAGATGCAAAGTGTGATGGTATGAGGCATGAATTGGCCATGATGGACTAGGAAACATTACTGAAAGTGGACAGGCAGTGGCAGGCATTTAAAGAAGGAATAGGTGAATTCCAGAAGTTGTTTCTTCCTGTTTGGCAGAAGAGTGGTAAGGGGATTGTTGCTATAGAGGGAGTACAGTGAAAGTTTACCAGGCTGATTCCTGGGATGCAGGTCTGTCATACGACGAGAGACTAAGGTTAAGGTTATGTTCACTGGAGTTTAGAAGAGTGAGAAGAGATCACATAGAAATGCATAAAATTCTAACAGGGTTAGACAGAGTAGATTCAGAAAGAATGTTCCTAATGATGAGGGAATCCAGAACTAGGGGTCATAGTTTGAGGATAAGAGGTAAACCTTTTAAAACTGAGAAATTTCTTTACCCAGAGGGCAGTGAATGTGTCGAATTCACTACCACAGAATGTGGTAGAGGCCAAAATGTTGCCTGGCTTCAAGAAGAAATTAGATATAGCTCTTGGGGTTAAAGGGATTAAAGGAGGGAGATCAGGATATTGAATTTGATGATCAGCCATGATCAAGATGATGGCAGAGCAGGTTTGAAGGGCCAAATGACCTACTCTTGCTTTTATTTTCTATGTTTCTATGACTTATTGGTCTGAGAAATTCCTCTCTTTCTCTCACTTGTTTACAATTCCCTCTTCAGAGGGAGACAGAGAAAACAAAGCTTGTCCTCAGATCCTTACCTCAACTTGGAATGTCAATTGTTTATCTGAGCTATCCGACAAAACAAATCACCTAGAAAGACTTATCCATTTGAGCTAAGTTTGCTTCCTGCTGTGTGTCTTAAACAAAGTCCATTCTAGCACCAGGGTACAAACTATCATAAGACATCCACAATCACTTCATATTATTTCCTAATTACCATCTCTAACATAAGCAACTTTGTATCTCTGAAGCTTAATCCGTCCAAATTTAATTCTCCTTAATGTTTAATTGATATCACAGACAGGATTAAAAATGTGGCAATGTGTCAAAAACCTGTATTCATTTTCACAACATCCTATTCCTTTTGGTGCTCTGAGATCAATTTTAAACACATGAATAGACACATTTGCTATGTAAAATGCAAGGTTACATGGTGTTGCATATGATACTTTTTAAAAAGCTTCAAACAGGCTAAATGTGAATTAGACTTGTAAATATTCTTGTTCTTGACTACGGCTCAAATAAAGAAGAAGGTCTTTTGGTGAAATATTGGATATCAGTTCAAGCTTTATAAAGTTCCAGTAGTTGTAGTTGTGGGAGGCCAATTATCTCAGATGCAGGGCATTATTGTAGGAGTTCCTCATGGTAGCCTGGATACAGCTATCCGCAACTATTTCCCTCCAAGCTTAGAATTGAGGATTTCTGCTGCTGACTACAGTATTTAATACCATTTGCAACTCCTCAGGTACTGAAATGGTTCACACTCATAGGTAGCAAAACCTGAACAGCATGCGAGCTTTGGCAGATAACAATGTCAAGTAACATTCATGCCATACAAGTGTCAGGCAATGACCGTCTCTGACAAGAAAATATCTAAGCATTTAACCTTGACATTCAATAACATTACTATTGCTGAGTCCACCACTGTCAATATCCTGGGGAATGTCATTGACCAGAAACTTAATTAGATCAGCCATATAAATTATAGTAGGTGGGACAAGACCACACAAGGGTCCATTGACCTTGGGTGGGATTTTCTGGTCTTGGGGCGAGTGGTCTGTAGATACAAGAGCAAGCAAATAACTCATCTCCAGACGTTCCACAATCATTCCGCTATCTCCAAGACACAAGTCAGGAGTATGATGGAATATTCTTCACTTGCCTGGATGAATGCTGCTCCAACAACACTGAAAGAACTCAACACCATCCAAGACAAAGGAGCCTACTTGATTGGCATCCCATCCACCAACTTACATAGTCACTTCCTCCAGTACAAGTGATTCCAGTGTGTACCATCTACAAGATGCACTGCAGCAACTCACCAAGGCTTCTTCAACAGTACCTTCCAAACTCATGATCTCTGGCATCGAGAATAACAAGGGCAACAGATGCATGGGAACGCCAACTACTTCAGTTCTACTTCAGTTCTCCTCCAAGTCAGTCACATTTGGAATACTGGAATACTGTGTCCAATTCTGGTCACCACACTACCAGAAGGATGTGGAAACTTTGGACAGGGTACAGAAAAGGTTTACCAGGATGTTGCCTGGTATGGGGAGTATTAGCTATGAGGAAAGATTGTTCTCCTTGGAAAGATGGAAGCTGAGGGGCAATCTGATAGAAGTTTATAAAATTATGAGGGGGATAGATAGGGTGAACAGTTGGAAGCTTTTTCCCAGGATAGAAATTATTTTTACAAGAGGGTAAAAGTTCAAGGTAAGGGGGGGAAGGGTTCAGTGGAGATATGCGGAGAAGTTTTTTTTAATACAGAGAGTGCGGTGGTGGTGGCCTGGAATGCACTGCCAAGTAAGGTGGTTGAGGCAGATACATTAACAACATTTAAGACTTACCTGGATAGACACAGGACCAAACGGGGAATAGAGGGATACAAGTGGTTGGTCTAGATAGTACAATGTGATTGGTACAGACTTGGGGGGCCGAACAGCTTGTTCCTGTGCTGTACTGTTCTTTCACATCCTGCCTTGGAACGATATCACTGGGCTAGATTTTATAGTCTGCTGCCAGATGTGTTTTTGATGGAGAGGCACTTCAAATAAATATTGAAGTGTGGCCTTTCGCCATCCCGTCCACTCCCCTACAACATGGTGGGTTGGTGGGCACCAAAAATCAGCAGACCCTCCCACCAATTCTAAAGAGGTAATAAATGGGCAATTGAACTCGTTAAAAGGACACTGATCGATATATTGCACTACTTATGCCATAATATGGTTATGATGGGAAGGCTTGTGGGAGTGATAGACCATTTTTATTAACTCAACATGTTGATAGGTGGGAGGAAATGGTGTTATATCCTTTGGGGAGTTCCCTGTTTGTATTTGGACTAGCCGCCCCCCCACCCCCACAAGATGTTGCCCCTCTCATTTTGTTCCTTCCACTTTGCCTCCAAAACAACTCCACCCACCTCATTCTATTCTCCAGATTGCCTAATTCCTCCTACCCTAAAAGCCGAGGACACTGTGACTCTTTGTCCTGGATATACTTGCTGCCAGCAGCACTCACTATTAAGTTCTGGTGCCACTAGTGCAATCAGCCCTTGAAAGCAGGACTTGCTCCCACTGAGTGCAGGAGGCCCAGCATTCACACGCTAAAGGCATGTGGAAATGTGCAGTCTGTTAATACTGTGGGGTGGGTTTGTTGAGTGTCAGTCAGTTCAACACTGACTTTTCTTCTGGGAGGGAGTGAAAAACACCATGGAGTTTTTCAGGATGGTCTGGGGAGAAAAGATGGAGCCAATGCCAAGATCTACATTGACCCCAATGCTAGACCTAGGTATTTCAGAGCTAAACCAGCTTTACTCCATGTTGGAGAAGGTGGAAACTGAAATAGGGTGCATTGAAAGCTTTGATTTAACAAGGCCTGTGCAATTTACAGAATGGGTTAAGAACATAAGAAATAGGAGCAGGAGTAGCCCTTCTAGCCTGCCCTGTCATTCAATAAGATCATGGCTGATCTGTCGTGGCTCAGTTCCACATTCCCGCCCTCTCCCCATAACCCTTAATCCCCTCTCTTATTAAAAACCCATTAACCCGCGTCTTAAAAATACTTAGCGAGGTAGCCTCCACCACTTCAATGGGCAGAGAATTCCAGAGATTCACCACCCTTTGAGTGAAGAAGTTCTTCCTCAACTCCATTCTAAACCGTCCCCCCTTTATCTTGAGGCTGTGCCCCCTAGTCCTACTATCCTTTCTGAGCGGGAAGAGTCTCTCCACCTCTATCCTATCCATCCCATTCATCATCTTATACGTCTCAATGAGATCTCCCCTCATTCTTCTAAACTCTAATGAGTACAAGCCTAGTTTATAAGAACATAAGAACATAAGAAATAGGAGCAGGAGTAGGCCATCCAGCCCTTCGAGCCTGCCCTGCCATTCAATAAGATCATGGCTGATCTGTCGCTGCTCAGTTCCACTTTCCCGCCCTCTCCCCATAACCCTTAATCCCCTCTCCTATCAAAAACCCATCAACCCGCGTCTTAAAAATATTTAGCGAGGCAGCCTCCACCACTTCAACGGGCAGAGAATTCCAGAGATTCACCACCCTTTGAGTGAAGAAGTTCCTCCTCAACTCCGTTCTAAACCGCACCCCCTTTATCTTGAGGCTGTGCCCCCTAGTCCTACTGTCTTTTTTGAGCGGGAAGAGTCTTTCCACGTCTATCCTATCCATCCCATTCATCATCTTATACGTCTCAATGAGATCTCCCCTCATTCTTCTAAACTCTAACGAGTACAAGCCCAGTTTATTCAGCCTCTCCTCATAGCTCAACCCCCTCAACTCCGGTATCAGCCTAGTAAACCTCCTCTGCGCTCCCTCCAAGGCCAAAATATCTTTGCGCAGGTGCGGCGCCCAAAAGGTGCGGCACACAGTACTCCAGCTGCGGCCTCACCAATGCCCTATACAGCTGCAGCAAGACCTCCCTACTTTTATATTCAATCCCCCTCGCTATGAAGGCCAGCATCCCATTCGCCTTCCTGACCACCTGTTGCACCTGCAAGCTGGGTTTTTGCGACTCATGCACAAGGACCCCGAGGTCCCTCTGCACCGTCGCCTGCTGCAGTTTTTCGCCCCGTAAGTAATAGTCCTTCCTACCATTCTTCCTACCAAAGTGGACCACCTCACACTTGCCAACATTAAATTCCATTTGCCATTTCCTGGCCCATTCGCCCAGCCTATCTAGATCCTTCTGTAGACTCTCCACACCATCCGCACAATTTGCCGTTCCCCCAATCTTGGTGTCATCAGCAAATTTCGACACTCTACACTCGGTTCCCTCCTCCAGATCATCTATATAAATGGTAAAAAGCTGAGGCCCCAGCACCAACCCCTGGGGCACTCCACTAGTCACCATCCGCCAATCCGAATAGCACCCGTTGACCCCCACTCTCTGCCTCCTATTTGACAACCAATTCTCTATCCACGCTAACACCCTACCCCCAACTCCATGTCCCTCGGCCTTCTGCAATAACCTCTTGTGAGGCACTTTGTCAAACGCCTTCTGAAAATCTAGAAAGACCACATCCACCGGCTCTCCTCTATCCACCGCCCGAGACACATCCTCATAGAACTCCAGTAAATTTGTCAGACACGACTTCCCTTTAATGAAACCGTGCTGCGTCTGCTCTATCAAGCAATTCCCTTCAAGATGCCTCGCAATTTCCTCCTTAATGACAGATTCTAACATTTTACCTACCACAGACGTTAAACTAACCGGCCTATAATTCCCCGCCTTTTGCCTGGCACCCTTCTTAAACAACGGTGTAACATTAGCCGTTTTCCAATCATCCGGCACTTCCCCGGAATCCAGCGACGTTTGGAAAATAACCACCAAGGCATCCACTATCACCTCCGCCATTTCTTTCAGAACCCTCGGATGCATTCCATCCGGTCCTGGGGACTTGTCCACAATCAGCCCCTCCAGTCTGTCGAGCACCGCCTTTCTAGTAACAGTAATGTCATTAAGACCCTCCAGTCCTACCACTTTTCCATCGCTAACACCCGGCAAATTATTCACGTCCTCCTCCGTGAAGACAGAAACAAAAAAGTTATTCAATACCTTAGCCATATCCCCATCCCCTACCACTAGGTCCCCTTTCTCATCCTCTAAAGGACCAACATTCACCCTAGCCAGCCTCTTCCTTTTTATATATTTATAAAAACTCTTGCTATCCTTTTTTATATTAAGCGCTAGCCCAGCTTCATACTTTCTCCTACCCTTCTTTATCAACTTCTTTGTCAATCTTTGTTGACATTTAAACCTCTCCCAATCCTCTTCTCGCCCACTACTCTTAGCTACTCTAAATTCCTCCGCTTTTAGTTTAACACTTTCCTTCACCTCCTTCGTTATCCACGGCTTATTACCTCTCCTCCGACTATCCTTTTTGACCATTGGAATAAATTTCCGTTGAGCACCAAGAACGATCTCGTTAAAGATCCTCCACTGCTCCTCAACAGACCCTCCCTCCAACGCGCTCTCCCAGTCCACATTCGCCAAATCTTCTCTCATCCTACCGTATTCCCCTCTATTCAAACAAAGGACGCGTGTCACGGGTTGTGGCCACAGTCTCCGTTCTTAAGTCCAACAAATCAGTTCATCTTTGAGCAGTCAATCAAACTGACTAGTTTCCAAACTTGATAGGTACACCATGCCCCAGATCAATGTTTTGAACGCTAAGTTAAAGGTGCTGTGACCTTCTCCAAGTTGGACATGAGCCATGCCCTTCTTCAGCTGGAATTAGTTGAGTCCTCCTGGAAAACGTGACAATCAAAAATAAAACACACTAAAGAGACTCTACAAGTATACCTGTTTGCCTTTTGGAGTCTCGTTAGCGTGCGCCATCTTCCAGAGGCTTATGAAAACATCCCTCAAGGGCTACCCAAAGCAGCAAAATATTTAGATGACATCTTTGTTACATGGATTTCAGAACAGGAACACCTGGCCAACCTAGATGAAGTTGTGCAGAGATATTCCAGAGCAGGAGTTCGCTTAAAGAGAGAGAACTACATTTTCCAATTGGCTGAAGTAAATTTAGATTACTGAGTAGATGACAATGTGTTATCTCCAGTTGAGGATTAGGTAAAGGTCCTGAAGGAAGCACAAACCCTAAGGAACACCACCACCACTGAATTAAAATCTTTCCTGGGATTTGGTTTCTATGCTGCCCCCCGTTGTATACCCAATGTGACCAGAGCTGGTCGCAGGGAGCTGCACAGAGCTTTTTTTCTGAAGTTAAATGTCAATTACTGTCATCCAACTTATTGGCCCATTTTGACCCTAACAAAGAACTTATATTAACTTGTGATGCTTCCCTGTACGGGGTGGGTATGGTGTTGTCAGATTAACGGGACAGTGAAGTCCATCGATTATGCCTCCAGGACCCTTCCTGATGCAGAGTGAAGGCATTCTCAAATTGAGTAGGAAGGATGGGTGGTCGTATTTGGTGTGAAGGAATTCCATTAATACGTCTACAGTTGATTTTTTTTATAGTTACTGACCATAAACCCTTATTGGGCCTCTTCAAAGAGGACAAAATAATTCCCGCATTGCTTGAGCTCAGATACAAAGCTGGGCCTTGTTATTGGTGACGTACAGATAGCTTCTGGAACATTACCCTGGGATTCAAATAGCTAATGCTGATGTACTGAGTCACCTCCTGCTGTCTGCAAGCCTGGCTCCTTTACTAGCATTGAATGAGGTTGTGTTGACTCTGACCTTATTGCTGACCTTGTCAGGGTCAGTAGAGCAGCTTAAAGCCTGGACCAAAAAAAGCCTAACCTTATCTAAAATTAGGCACATGATCCTGTACAGTGGATTGCAAGGATGACCCTGAGAAGAAATTAAACCCTATCTCATTAAGGAAGCTAAACTCAGTGTTGAAGATGGGATCATTATTTGAGGATCAGGAGTAATTGACAATGTCCAATATTAACAGAATTACATCATGGCCACCCAGGAGGATCAAAAATGAAAACGCTGGCCAGGAGTTACGACTGGTGGCCCAGTTTGGACTCTGGCACCACAGACTTGAAGCGATGTGATCTGTGCCAGGGAAATCAAAATTTCCCAGTCTCTACTATCATGGGAGTGGCCCGACAGGCCCTGGGTGTATGTACATGTGAACTTCGCAGGCCCCTTTATGTGTTCCATGTTTTTAATCATGATGACCACACACTCCAAGTGGCACTGCATGGGTTCCAGGACTACTGAGGCTATGATTGGGAAATTGTGACAAAGCTTCAGCATACATGGAATACCGGAAGTCCTGGTTTCTGATAATGGCATGGCCTTTACTAGCAGTGATTTCCACAACTTTACGCTCTCCAATGGTATCTGAGATGTCTGGACTGCACCTTCTCACTTATTGTCAAATGGACTGGCAGAACGGGTGGTTCAAAGTTTCAAAAATGGTATGAAGAAACAACCAATGACATCCATGGAGACTAAACAGGCATGAATTTGTTTGATTACAGAACTACACTGCACATCACTCCTAGTGTTGCTCTAGCAGAGCTGTTAATGGGATGACCGCTTCATACCCAGATTGAGCTAGCTTCCAAAAATTGTCAGGAAGGGTGGAGTCCCAACAGGTAAACTAAGAAAAGAACTTTGATTCTGCAAGGACAGAAATAAATTTTGCAATAGGTGATCTCATTCACATAAGGAACTTCAGCGATGGTCTCAGATGGGTCCCTGGGATTATTATGGAGAAAATGGGACCAGTATCTTATAAGGTCAAAGTTCAGCACAAAACCCTTAGTCTGTGCACTTTGTCCATCACAGAATCAGGGAATCCCTGCCCAAGCCACCCCCAGACCGACCAAGGAGACAGCCACTGTCAGTGCTCAGCTCGAAGCTGACTCTGCGTTGGTCCCTCCAGATAATAAGACTTTGGAGATGGAGGTTGAAGAAGTGGGCTTCCATGCTGAAGCAGAACCCACACCGGTACTGTGACTCTCCCTCTGGAAGAGTGGTTCCCTGTTCAGTACACTGCCTGACCTAGTCCCACCTTTGATGGACATCATCTGGTTCAGCTCCGAGCCACGAAAAGGACCTCCTCAGAGTGGGGTGCTGGCGGGTGGGGGGGTGCGGGGCATGGACCAAAGAGGGGAGGGATATTATGATGGCCACAAATGCTACCGGGGATAATCATTAGAACTCCCCATGGGCATTAGGAGCTGCCTAATTGAGCAAACGGAGGCTCAAAGGCTTTTCAAGCCTGTAGCTTAACTCAGACTAGAGTTGTAGATTCCAAGGTGAAGACTACCTTATTAAATAGCTGTGGGAGAAGCCTTTTGCTTTGGTGCACAATAAAAAGGTGTTGGTGATAGTGTTTGGCTGAATTATTACAATGCCAATGGTGAAGTAGAAAATTTGAAGTGTTCTCTCATCCATGTGTTCATAATATTAAAAGAGATCTATCAAGTGGATATAAAGAGGATTTTTTTTTAGAGCTGGGCTGCATTGGAAGGAAATCAATCAACGGATAATGCAAAACTGGAATTTTCTCTCTAAAAATTTGATGTGGGTGTTCAGAGAATTGGAATGTTCAAGACTGGGATTGATATTTTTTATTTGGTAAAGGTATCAAAGTACATAGAATTTAAAGTGGGTAAATGGAATTAGGATACACAAAAACTATGAACAGAATAGTGGAGCACACCTGAGGGGCTAAAAGGTCTCCCCCTATTCCGATATCATGCTATATTTTCAACATCTAAATCTCCAAGTGTTTGCCATCAACTCCTCTTTGCTCATGAACATTATCAGGTTCTGTGCTAATCCAAATGACACGACACATAACCTGACATAAAGCAGCCTTTATTTCAAACTACTTTGTTGTTCCACTTTATAGAATTCTATAATGCTGTTTATGTAATTCTGTGGATATTTACTTCATAGTATGATCATAGAATCATAGAAACCCTACAGTGCAAAAAGAGGCCCTTCGGCCCATCAAGTCTGCACCAAACACAATCCCACCCAGGCCCTACATATTATACCCACTAATCCCTCTAACCTACACATCCCTGGACACTAAGGGGCAACTTCTTAGCATGGCCAATCAACCTAACCCTGCACATCTTTGGACTGTGGGAGGAAACCAGTGTACCTGGAGGAAATCCACGCAGACACGAGGAGAATGTGCAAACTCCACACAGACAGTAACCCGAGCCAGGAATTGAACCCAGGACCCTGGAGCTGTGAAGCAGCAGTGCTAACCATTGTGTTGATGTGCCGCCCATGATGTTAAATAGTGTGAATTTTAGAGAATCCTAGATTATCAAAACCAATTTTGAAAATTAATAGAGTTAATTTGAAATGTGTTCCTAGCTTTCTCTGTGATATTGCAGAATGCAAAAGTGCAGCTTCTATGATTTTCTGTTTGTGACCTCGGCTTGTTCCTGGTGCATTCTCTTATCTGCATCCTTTATTACTCCCAATAACTAGCATAATAAATGCCTTTCCTGCAAATGGTCACAGTTCACCACGCGGCATAGGAGACAATCTGATGACTTTGCTAAAAATACCTATTGTAATTTTTGAAATTGTATTTTGTGTGCCCATGTCATATTCTACACAGCTCATTAAATTTTTAAAATATTACTCTCACATGATTAATCTAATTATGCTAGGGATGGTAACGAAATGTAACTTATACTTCCATGTGTTAAAGAGAGCTAAAATGATTATAGTCTGAAATGGGAATCAAATTCATATTTTACAGCTGGCCATTGTAAATTATATTTGTAGCTTTCTGTACATCTTTGAATTATTTTAGCTTATATTTTATGTTTCTGTAGGCTGCTTTAAGAGGCAGTGTTTTGTTACAAGAGTTAGTTTCTCTAGGAAAACACGCAGCTCCAATGCTGAGAATGCAGGATAATTAATTTTAGCGAAGAATATGTTACTTTGTAGAGTTAATAGACCTTTTGCTTATTTAAGTTCTCTTGAGATTTTAGACTAGGAATGCAAAGTCATGAGAGTTTTGATTCGGTTGATTGACAGGGACAGAGTCATGTTAATGGGAGGAGCTAGGCTTGCTAGAAAAAGTTTCATTTTTATTTTTAAACAAAGAGCAGTTGCTGCCTGATGCTGGTGGAAGAAAAGAGTGTCTTTCTGTCTCTCTGTCTTTTCTTTCAGAGGCTTTCTGAAAGCTCTAACACTCTTAACCTAAGTCAAAACAGGTGTGCCTGTGTTTTGCCAACTCATTTTAAAGAGAAGATTAAGTCTATAAGAAAAATATTGCTTAATTGGAACTAATGGTGATAGATTAGCAGTTAAGAATTGTATCTTGCCATGTTTAAGTATTGTTCAATTGTTAAAAGTTAAGATAATTCATTTATTATAGTTAAACTGTGTTTTTAAATAAAGTTTGTTTTGATAAAACTTCCTAGTGTGTCAGCAGAATCACACCTGGAGTGAAATGTCTTATCCTCAAATTAATGCCAAAATAGATAAAATGTTGCAGTCTAGTCTGGGCTTCACAATATACCTTGAGGTTCCTGACCTGATGCCAAACAATATGCAGCAGTTTTTGCCAAAACTCTTGGTAACATGCTGAATGGCTGGTTGATGAATCATACCTAACACAAAATCTTTTTTTTGAATGAGTATTTGGAGCAATCATTTTTAATTCTACGTGAGTGCATCACACAAACCCAGTGTAACAGCAGAGAAAAATCACTATCGTAGGAATAACACAGGCCCTTACTTTCAAATTTCAATCAATCATCAGCATTCAAGGAAATTTGTCAACTCTCCCATGTATGTGACAATTTCTTTTTAATATATTTTGGAAGTCATATTTGGTCTCTATAGGTTATGCCAACCATGAGCCAGCATTAAATTTGATTTGCCCATCTGACATGGTAGGGTGGTGGATGTCTGGAATTCACTGCCCGCGTTGGTGGTGGAGGCAGAGACCTTAAGCTCTTTTACAAAGTACCTGAACCTGCACCTTAAGTACTGGGTATCGGGGGCAATCTCTCCGCTGGTTGGAGTCATACCCGTTTCAAAGAAAGATGGAGCACCAGTCATCTCAAGGTCGTGTCCTAGGCCCAACAATCTGTAGCTGCTTCATCAATGACCTTCCCTTTGTCATAAAGTCAGAAGTGGGGATGTTCGTTGATGATTGCACAATGTTTAGAACCTCAGATATGGAAGCAGTCCATGTTCAAATGCAACAAGATCTGGACAACATCCAGGCTTGGGCTGACAAGTAACATTCGTGTCACACAACTCCAGGCAATGACCATCTCCAATAAAAGAGACACTGTAAGCACCACCCCTTGATATTCAATGGTGTTACCATCACTGAATCCCCAACATCCTTGGGGTTACCATTGACCAGAAACTCACCTGATAAACACAGTGGCTAGAAGGGCAGTCAGAGGCTAGGAATACCGTGGTGAGTAGCTCACCTCCTGACACTCCAAATCCTGTCCACCATCCACGAGGCACAAGTCTAGAATACTTCGCACTTGCCTGGATGGGTGCAGCTCCAAGAACACTCGAGAAGCTTGAAACCATCCAGGACAAAGCAGCCTGCTTGATTGGTATCACATCTACAAACATTCAATCCCTCCACCACCAACACTCAGTAGCAGCAGTGTGGACTATTTGCAAGGTGCATTGCAACAATTCACCAAAGATCCTTAGACCACACTTCCAAACCCATGACCACTTCCATCTAGAAGAACAAGGGCACACATAAGTGGGAACACCGCCACCTGCAAATTCCCCTCCAAGCCACTCACCATCCTGACTTGGAAACATATCACCATTCCTTCGCAGTTGCTGGGTTAAAATCCTGCAATTCCTTCCCTAACGGCAATGGGGTTAACCCACAGAACATGTATTGCAGCGATTCAAGAAGGCAGCTCACCATTACTTTCACAAGGGCAACTAAGGATGTGCAATAAATGCTGGCCAGCCAATGGTGCCGTGTCCCACAAATAAATATAAAAACCTGTAAGCGACAAGGCTATGGACCAGATTTGAAAGGGCACCTAGGTGTCTTCAGATGGGCTGAATAGCCTCTTGTTGTGCTGTAACTTTTCTATGGTTCTATGACAACACTTTTAATAGGTTCTTGTACGACAGATGTTGGCAGAGTAATTTAAGAGTGTTAGATGGACAACTGATGTCCAATTGAAGGCAGGTAATTCAGGTGATTTGTTTTAACGGTAGTGCCCCTTTTATGTATGCATTGTATTTTCCTCAATGAATCACTTTAGGCATCTGGAGAACTTGGTCTGCACGTTTGAATTGCTAATAAGGTCTGCTAATCATAGCCAGCAACTTACAGCTTGGTCAGTTCTTTACCCTCACGTTCTGCTCGACACTAGTTTTCATCTGCAAATTGCCTGAAATGAGTGACTAGAATTTAAAAAAGACTCATCCATTTATTTATTTCCTTAATGATAGGATAGGCTCTACAAAAAAAAGATGGTATGTGGAAAGTGTTGATTAATTATTTGTATAACAATTACTGTATGGAATTTGAAATTACACTTATTTTCCTCATTATAGCAGATCCAATTTATCCATTAATTGACAAGACAAGCCTTTTGATTACATCTCTGCACTCGCTCAGAGTCTCATTCAAAATAACTCCAATACTTAAATTCCTAGATCAGAGGTAACCTGTTTTATTTGTGAATTTTCTAGCCCACTTTAAAGAGTTTTACAAACCCAAATGAGAAGCTGTTGCACTGGAAAGGAGAGCATTTCCTTCAATGGGCTCATTACTGCAGCAATTTAATGTGCTGTCAAAATAACATCTGGCGTTCCAGGTCATTTTGCCATACACTTCATTTAATAATAGCAAAACAAAAATATTGAGTTCAGCATAACCGACCTCGTGAAGTTAAGCTCTGCAAGTGAGAAACCAGATCCCCACATGGGTGGCTGTTCACCTCACCCTGCCTTATGCAGTGAGAACCCGAAGCTCCCCCATCATATAACCGTCTGATTCTCAACTGTGAACAATGCAGTACAGTCTGCCGATTACAATCACTCAGTTCTTCGAAACCTTCAACAATAAGTCTTTAACACAGAGAGGACATGACTAAACTCCACAACCCCATCAATCTTCACTGACCAATCGAAGTGACTTAACCAAACACTGCTCTTCCCAAGGTTAGTCAGTGAATACCACCTAGACCCAATACTCTCTCAATTCTTTCGATTCCATTTTAGGTTTTTCTTTCTGTTTTCTTTCCTCTGGTTATGCGTTATTCGCTTTATTATTTGTTGAAGCTCAAACTCGCTGAAGTGAGGGGTGGCAGATGGAGAATCTCTGTCATTTGTCCTTTACCGTTCCACTGTTCATTCTGAACCACCTCCTCGCACTTATCCCATTTGGTTTTATTTCAAGGCTTCAATGTCATTCACCACCCTCGCCCCATCTCCAGTCCAAAAAGAAAAACTTTCCGACAGTAAATATCAGCTGGGAAGAAACCTTTGTCCTCGTTTGCTTTCTCGCCAAATGAAAGGCAGAAGGACAGGGTTTATTGAAGGTGAGCTATTATTACCCCGCTAACTGGGACACTGGGGTCTACCGAACATCACTTCCACATTCAGTCCTCACTCAAGGTCACAATGTCAAGCAGAGAGGCGGAATATTCTCAATCCATCCCCTGTCACCAGCAGATTTCTTTTAAAATTAACAACACGTCAATAAGAGATAACGAAGTGGGAGAGGTGCACACAGGAAGATCCAAATAAATATCAAATACTAATAACAAAGTTCACCTTGACCATTTTTTTGAAACAAAAAAAAATGAACTCATATATCGCCCACCGCTAATATCAAAATCAAAGAACCGTTAACGGATGTTTGAAATAAGAACTTTACATACCTTACCAGTTTACACCTCTTCAATCTCCAGTTCATTGGTGCCACCCTGAATTGAACGGAATCCATTGCCCTGAACCAGAGAGCCTGTCTAATAGACACGTGACAAGATTTCGAGTTGAACTTCTTATCCCCTTCACGAGAAACCCTTATGTTAATTCTCTAACCGTAAATGAAACTGTAATTCCTTATCTGAGTGCAACAACTTAGGTCGAGGCGCTGTTCAGTTTGAAGATCCTGCTATCAGTTCTATCAGCAAGCATTCGCTTTCTTCAACAGGGTGAGAGATAGACATTTACATTGACAGTATCGTCCCTAGGTGTTGGCTATATATATATAAAGAGAGCTGGATACGTATTTAGTGCCGTGACCAATAATCCCGCCAAAGTGGAAAGGCAGAGAAGGAGCGCAGCGCTTTCCAGAAGCTCAGGTCAATGCTGAGCAGGTGAATGAATGAATGAATGAATGAACCACTTGCAGAACGCCATAGGGAGCAGCAGGGGGCAGACTCAGCTCCGGAATGTCAGTCACTTACAGTAATCCTGGACTTTGACTGCACTCCCCGCCTCGATCAAGGTGCAGTTTAAGAGATACGGGCAAACGAATCCGAGAAATGCGAAGCAAACTTTCAGACAGCCTTTCTACAATGCACTCCAAACATGCAGATGGTCGTTTTAGGGGCTTGCAAATGATTCGACTCCATCAGCTTTCCTGATGGGGACTTGGGATGTATCAGAGAAATTGTAAAGTACAGCTTTGGTCGCTAGAAGAAGACTGTATGAAATCATCTCCACCTATCACCATATAGTACTAGTCAGATTTTGAAATGCTTCATCAGGCCGCCAAGGCTAGGTGTAGTTATGTAGAGAATGGGATTACACAGGGGTTAGCACTGCTACCTCATGACTCCACCGATCCAATTCTAGTTCAATTTTGGCCTGGGGGAGTTTGTGTGGAGTTTGCACATTCTCCCCGTGTCTGCGTGGGTTTCTATTGGACGCTCCAGTTTCCTCCCACAGTCCAAAGATGTGTGGGTTGATTCGCCATGCTAAAATTGCCCCTTAGTGTCAGGGGGGCTAGCAGGGTAAATACATGGGGTTTTGGGGATAGGGCCTGGATGGTTAGTGCAGGCTTGATGGGTCGAATGATCTCATTTAGGGATTCAGTGATTCAGGGTTGATCCCCAGGCCTGGTGGTAATGGTAGAGTGGGGGATATGCTGGACCATGAGGTTACAGATTATGGTTGAGCTATCCCATTTAGCACAGTGGTAGTGCCAAATAACACAATGGAGAGTATCCTCAATGTGAAGGCAAGGCTCCATCTTCAGGACTGTGTGGTTGGTAGGTCACTGCTACTGATACTATCAAGGACAGATTCACCTGTGACAGAAAGGAGGTTGGTGATGAAGAGGTCAGGTATGTTCTTCCCTCTCGTTGGTTCCCTCACCACCTGCTGCAGTCCCAGTCGAGAAGCCTCGTTCTTTAGGACATGACCTGCTTGGTCTGTGAGACAGGTCTCCCAATTTTGACACAAGCCCCCAGATGTTAGTAAGGAGGATTTTGCGGGCTTGTTTCTGGTGCCTAGGTCAATGTTGGGTGGTTTGTCTGGTTTAGGTGATTTGTTATAAGTGAGTGAATTGCAAGGCAATTTCTGTGGAAAGTTAAAAGTCAACCACTTTTGAATCTGGAGTCACATGTAGGCCAGACTGGACCAGGGGGCAGATTTCCTTCCCCATGTTAGTGAACCATATTGGTTTTTCTGAAAATCGACCATTAAACTTTTAATTTATGGTGGCATTTGACTCTGGGCTATTGGAGCATAACTCTGGGCTTCTAGATTAGTAGTCATGTCACAATACCATTATCCCAATGCCTCCCTCAAATTAAACATGGTTGATAGGTTGGGCTGAGCTCAAACTTGAGTTCATTCTGGAAAATTGAAAGAAAATCATATTTTACCTTATAATTATGGATCTTATACATTCAAATTGAGAAGATTATGAAAGAAAGAACGTCTTGAGCCTTTCATGTTTTTAGACTCCCCAAAGTGCTTCACAACTGATGACATACTATTGTTCCAGTGTAGGCAGCCAATTTGCACACAGTAAGTCTCTATGATCAGCAGTGCAGTTAATGAGTGGTTAATGCGTTGTATTGATGTTGGTTGGATTGGTCAGATTGTCAGCTGAATGAAAGTGTTCTGCAAAGAGGTTTGTAGAGCAGACCACACTGTGAACATGTATGAACTTGAAAGAAGTACGCGTAACTCAGTTTCACCTGAAATGGGTGTAGGGAGCGAGGAGGCACAGGGCAGGCATTGCATCTCGTGTATTTGTAGGGAGGGGTGATAGGAGATGGAATGAGGTGTTGAGTGATCCCATGCTTCTGGCCCTCTGGGATTTTAATTCTGCACCTTGCTGTCATGTTGACCTTTCAGTCTTTGGCTTCTTGCAATGACCCAATTAAGCTCAATTTGAGTTCAAGAAACATCAGCATGCGACGGTGCAGAGGGACCTGGGGGTCCTTGTGCATGAGTCGCAAAAACCCAGCCTGCAGGTGCAGCAGGTGGTCAGGAAGGCAAATGGGATGCTGGCCTTCATAGCGAGGGGGATTGAATATAAAAGTAGGGAGGTCTTGCTGCAGCTGTATAGGGCATTGGTGAGGCCGCAGCTGGAGTACTGTGTGCAGTTTTGGTTGCCGCACTTACGCAAGGATATTTTGGCCTTGGAGGGAGTGCAGAGGAGGTTTACTAGGCTGATGCCGGAGTTGAGGGGGTTGAACTACGAGGAGTGGCTGAATAAACTAGGCTTGTACTCATTAGAGTTTAGAAGAATGAGGGGAGATCTCAGTGAGACATATAAGATGATGAATGGGATGGATAGGATAGAGGTGGAGAGGCTCTTCCCGCTCAGAAAGGACAGTAGGACTAGAGGGCACAGCCTCAAGATAAAGGGGGGGGGCGGTTTAGAACGGAGTTGAGGAGGAACTTCTTCACTCAAAGGGTGGTGAATCTCTGGAATTCTCTGCCCGTTGAAGTGGTGGAGACTACCTCGCTAAATATATTTAAGACGTGGGTCGATAGGTTTTTGATAGGCAAGGGGATTAAGGGTTATGGGGAGAGGGCGGGAATGTGGAACTGAGACACGACAGATCAGCCATGATCTTATTGAATGGCGGGGCAGGCTCGAAGGACTAGATGGCCTACTCCTGCTCCTATTTCTTATGTTCTTATCACCTTTGTCATTACTTTAACCAGGTCCACGAGGTGGACCTGTTAGAATAGGAGCTCCCTAATTGAGGCAGTTAATGCTGCTCAATCTGGGGAGCCCTGCAGAGGTATATAATGTGGAGTGTCCAGGTTACTGTCACTCAGGATGTATATTCTGTGTTGGGAAGTACCTGACTGCGCATTACTAGCTATTGTAAATAAATCTGGCTTTGGTGAAGGGACACTGGCATCGGAGGAATTATTTCAACCTCATCTTTGCATTTGACACTTTACAGCCTTCCAGACTCATCACTGTGTTTAAGAATTCCAAACCATCTTAAACTCCTCCATTTTGTTTGCTTTATTATTGTGTGTTTTGGTTTCACTGTCCTTTTCCTCACCTTTGCTTTCTCAGAATTATAGAATACCACAGTGTGGAAGAGGCCTTTTGGCCCATTGAGTCTGCACCATTCATGAAAGGTCCACTAATCCCACCTAATCTCACTTTCCAGCACTTGGCCCGTGGCCTTGAATGTTATGGCATGCTTTTTTAAGGTACTTTTTCAAGGATGTGAGGCACTCCACCACCCTCCCAGACAGTGCATTCCAGACTGTCACCACCCCCCCCACCCCCAAGGTAAAAAGGTTTTTCCTCAAATCCCCCCTAAACTTCCCACCCAGCATTTGGTCATCATTCACAACTTGTTTGGACACAGGAGTGGGCCTAGTGTGTAAGGGACAGATTGCTGACTGGGCAGGGAGGGGAGTGGAAGATGTCGTGGGGAAAGTGGCAGCAGATTATTGGTTAAATAGGCTGGTGGGGTAAATGGCTGCTACTCCAGTGTCACCAATGGTTCTGCCTTCCGACTGGTCTTTTCAACTTTCTTGAACACACGTGAATCCCTTATTGTACTGCCACCATAGAGTCATACAATCCTACAGTGCAGAAGGAACCCATTCAGCCCATCAAGTCTGCACCAACCACAATCCCATCCAGGTCCCATCCCCATAGCCCCATACATTTATCCGAGCTAGTCCCCCTGGCAATTTAGCATGGCCAATCCACTTGATCCATACACCTTTGGATTGCGGGAGGAAACTGGAACACCTGGAGGAAATTCACGCGACAGCGGGAAAATGTGCAAACTCTACACAGGCAGTGATCTAAGCCAGGAATCAAACCTGAGTCCCTGGCGCTGTAAGGCAGCAATGTTAACCATTGTGCCACTGTGTCATGCTGCCTGAATGGGTGCAGGGCCCTACTTCACATAGTTAATGCTAAGCCACCCCAATTAACTGGTAGATGCTTCATTGTCTGTGATGAAATGGCGGGAGCTGGAGTGGGCGGAGTGTGCACTTCCTGTTCCATCTTCCTCACTCTATCTAAACTGTAAAATCCAACCCTATAACTCTACAGTAGACAGCAGTAAAAGCACCCTCCACTTTGTGAATGACCAAGGTTGTTATCATCATTCTATTTCTTAAGCAACCGTGTTTTTAATTGAAGAGCAGCATTATGAATCTGTGAATCTGCCAGGCAAACTGTGCTGATTAATTTCTGAGTGTGACAGACGCACTGTCATTGATATAATGTCCCCTGGTCCAATATTAGACTGCATAAACCCCAGAATTAATTCAAACAAATCATTTCTATAAATGAGATTGTAATGCTGCAAAGAAGTATCCAAACAGAACAACAATCACAAATGATTATTATCCTCGATCTAAAATGATGATCGGTCACATCCAAGAAATCTGAAATGTTCCGTTTTATTTGTTGCTTTATTTTAAATTTCCATTGAATTTAGTTTATCGATAAATAGAAAATTCCCATTACTTTTATTTAACTGCCTCTGGGAACTAAAATGGAACCATTCCAAAGCATGTGAGTTGGACAAAACAGCAGGACTGATGAAAACAGCATTAACACAGATTGCTATAACGGTTACTGAGGTGTGGAGGGAGTTTACCCTGACAGTCTGAGCGAGTTTGCAAATAGCAGGCTAAAAGAGCTGGAAGTGCTGGCATGTCAGAAAGTCTGCAGTAATCTGCCAATCTTGGTCTTTAATCTGAGTGTGATCCACAGACTATAGGAACCCCCATGCTGAATTGGATATTTACCTAATTAGGCTCTGATTTCTTTAACACTGAATTCTGGATGTAACTGTCACCAAGATGAGAGGACAGTGGGGGTTGAGGGCACTGAAAAATTAATAGGAAGAAATGCTTCAGATACAAAGATCTCAGGGCTGCTTCCCAGACCAGGTGAAAGACTGTTGCTCACAGACCTTGCTCCGAGAGCCTGCCTTCTTTGTTTTGGTGGCAATTTCCAATATTTTGGCATCATTTCTACTAATTTGGAGGCTGGATCCACTAATCTACATTTCCAAGCTGTCTCTTCAGGTCAGGATGTGTTGTCTGCATCTTTAAGACTTGAATAGCAGATTAGCTGTAAAGACTCACATTCTAATCAGTATTCTAAGAACATAAGAAATAGGAGCAGGAGTAGGCCATCTCGCCCTTTGAGTCTGCCCCGCCATTCAATAAGATCATGGCTGATCTGAAGTGGCTCAGTTCCACATTCCCACCCTCTCCCCATAACCCTTAATTCCCCTGTCTATCAGAAACCTATCTACCTGTGACTTAAATATATTTAGCGAGGTAGCCTCCACCACGTCAACGGGCAGAGAATTCCGGAGATTCACCACCCTTTGAGTGAAGAAGTTCCTCCTCAACTCTGATCTAAACTGCCCCCCGCTTATCTTGAGGCTGTGTCCTCTAGTCCTACTATCCTTTCTAAGTAGGAAGAATCTCTCTACCTCTACCCTGTCCATCCCCTTCATTATCTTATACGTCTCTATAAGATCCCCCCTCATCCTTCTAAACTCCAACGAGTACAGACCCAGTCTATTTAGTCTCTCTTCATAGGCCAACCCCCTCATCTCCGGTATCAGCCTCGTGAACCTCCTGTGCACTGTTTCCAAGACCAATATATCCTTCCGCAAGTGCGGCGACCAAAACTGCACACAGGGTACTCACCAGTACCCTGTACAGTTGCAGCAAGACCTCCCTGCTTTTATATTCTATCCCCCTCGCTATAAAGGCCAGCATCCCATTTGCCTTCCTGATCACCTGCTGCACCTGCAGACTGGGTTTTTGCGATTCATGCACAAGGACCCCCAGGTCCCTCTGCACTATAGCATGCTGCAGCTTTTCGCCTTTTAAATAATAATCCCTCCTACTATTATTTCTGCCAAAGTGGATAACCTCACACTTGCTAACGTTATACTTCATCTGCCAGGTCCTTGCCCATTCGCTCAGCCTATCCAGATCCCTCTGCAGACTTTCCACACCCTCCACGCAATCTGCTTTTCCACTCATCTTCGTGTCATCAGTAAATTTCTGTAAATCTGTAAACTGCATGTGCCTTTATATGCTCTTCTCTGATCAGAACCTTCCACACACCTTATGAAGGAACAGTGTTCCGAAAGCTTGTGGGTTTACTATCAAATAAACTTGTTGGACTTTAACCTGGTGTTGTGAGACTTCTTACTGTCTTCAGGTCAGCTGCTTAGACTCAGACGAAGAAGAAGGGAAGCAGCAGCTGCAACACTAACAGCACCAGCAACAACAGATTCCTCCTCCCCACCTTCCCGCTACTTGACAGGACAGAGGCATCAAACGCAGAGCTCCAGCTCAAAGGACTCTGAACTCCAGCCCAGGGCTCTGAATTTTATATTGCTGACGATAGCTAGGAGTCCAAACTGGAAATGTGTGGATCACTTGTTCCTTGCTCCTGCCTTTGACAGATGCTTGATAGGGCGTTATGAGGCCAATTAACAGTTGGCTAGTGGGAAGTCTGCTAATAGCAATGGTATCAATAAAATATCCCAGCATCCCTTGCAGCGGTGGCATCCAAGCTGCATCTAGGCAGTTAAGGGAGGTCAGAGATACCTGGAGACCATATTCCAGAAGGCTGTAGATACCAGCAAGTGCTGCAGAAGACCACAACCAAAATATAGGGACTGTCAAAATATGTGCTCTTTCGAGAAAAGATCAAAGCTAGCACTGAACCATACCTTGCAGATAGGCCCACAACCAGGAACAGGGACAATGCAATTAAATCACGTCTCCATGACAAATGTTGCCCCCATAATGGTGGAGTTGTTAGTAAATGGGCACCCATTAAAAATGGAAGTGGATACGGGGGGCTGCTCGCTCAGTTAATGGGGAACAAATGCTCTCCAGGCTGGTAACATCAGGAACTGATGTTTGTGTGCAAAATGAGTGCACCTGTAAATACAAGTAGTTAATATTTATACAATAAAATATTTATTAAAGTTCAGAGAAGAGGATTTGGGTCAGATATATGACAGGATCTTGTTCACTTCCATCTTTAAGCTGAGTCAGATTTGTAGACAAGCAGCATAAGTGATTGTCAGACAAGTGATTTAAATATAGAAATAGACAATTAATTGTAAACTTCATGTGGCAGGTGGTGAGAAAACCAACAAGAAGGAAAACGCTTCTTGACTTCATCCTCAATGTGGCAAAGTGATTGGGCTGGACCCTAGGGAGCAGAGGTGTGGGAAACTGGGCCAATTGGGTGTGAGGGTGCAAGTACCAGGACCAGGGAGTAGAGGAGTGTAGACTTACATACATATTCTGTCAGACCCTTAGTGTATAAATAGTTCTTGTAGCTGAATAAACCTTTATTGCTGTTGGAGCTACATCAAGTTGCATCCAATCTTTTACAGTGAGGAAAAACTAGATCAGACATTGGGAGATGGCAGTGCACAGTTAGAGGGAGGAAAGTGATTGTAGAAACAAAACAGGTACAGACACTTTTAAAATGCCCTTAATTGGGAAGATAGAGAGCTTCCTTGTCTTTAGAATTTATCAAAGTGTTTTTCTCTCTCTTATGTGACCTGCTAAGTATTTCCAGCACTTTACTATCATTTCAGATTTGCAGCATTGAGTACGCTTGATGAGGCTTGAATAGTTCTTCAGTTGAAAAATACTGTAAGGAACTGTCAGATTGTTGCAAATACTATTCTGGTTTACTCACATTCTTTAGATCAGCAATCTTCCATCCTTACCGAATGTTATATATTGTTGTAAGAAGTAATTGGCTAGGAACTAATTGCTATATTTGTGTCTGGGGGAGGAAGGGGGGTGGTGCACATATCATGGTTTCGTTCAGAAACTGCGAGAGTATCTCAAAACCTTGAAGGATATCTTTAAAACCTTGGTTCTTAGTGATTTATATTTGTTTGGAATAATGTGAAGATCGATGTATAAACCAAGGAGGAATCAGTCCAGTCATTAATAAAGAGTATTTATTAAATATTTACATAAAGTAAAAGAAAAGAAAAACGCATGACCAAAAAGACAAATACACACTATGACAGTTAGGTATATTAATGACTAAACACACCATTTTATCTGAAATTATCTCTTGTCGCCAAAATACAACCTCGTCCTCTGAAGTCACTGAGACACCCTCTTTCACAAACAACATCCACTTTAGTAACTTCAAATCCAGCTAACAGTTACCACACAATACAGTTCAGATATTCAAGTCAGGGAAAACATCTTTTCCTGGTTCAGCAAAGATATGAAACTGTATCTTTTAATGGAGAATATCTGCAACCTGCCATGGCTCTAAATGTGAGATGGAACAGGTCTCCATGGCTCTAACCATAGATGGAACTGGGCTCTGAAGATTTTGGCCTGTCTGGCTGTTGGGTGGAAAACTGGCCTCCGTCCCCAATTAGGATGCTCGTAGTTATACTGTTTAGCCAGTTTGACATTCTGCTATGTGGATTCGGCTGTCATAGCCCCACTGATCTCTGATAAACAATGTTTCTGATATGGCAATTCGCATCTCAGTTTCTCTGGACACCCACTATTCTTGTTATTGGGCAAATTGCATCTTTGTATTCCTCTAGACACCTGCAAATCTTTTTACTTGTCGGTTATTTTTATTTTAATCTCAAGCTCTTTGTTAACCCTGTTAACTTCCAGATTCCGAACAGGTTGTATTAGGGACTGATGTGATGTACAACAGAACCAGTTCAAACCAGTCCTTCTGTTGAACCAGACAGCATAACGAGATAAAAGTCTGATCTTTCCAACTTAATGTGTAATTATTACCAACATCTCTGAACCAAAATACAATAACAAAACTTAATATGCAGACTGGCCGATATTTGAGTCCAAAACAACAGAAAGCCATTCAGTTATATTAAGCCAGAAACGTTAAAAAGACATAAAACTGGATGGACCATCTGGCATCAAACTAGACATCGGGACCAGCAATAGAAGCCAGTTGAGTCCTCAAAGAACAAAGAACAGTAGAGCACAGGAATGGATCCTTCAATTGATCAAATTTGTGCCGACACGCATTCCTCTCTAATCTAATATCTTCTTGCCTCTCTGAGGTCCATATCCCTCTATTCCTGCCTATTCATGTATCTATCCAGATGCCTCTTGAATGCTGTTATAGAATTTGCTTCCACCACCTTCTCTGGCAGCACATTCCAGGCATTCAACACCCTCTGTGTGAAAAACTCGCCCCTCACACCTTTTTCAAACTTTCCCCCTCTAACTTTCAACCTATCCCCCCTGAGTAATTGACCCATCGACCCTGGAAAAAAGACTCTGTCTATCCATTACCCAAACCTATCATAATCTTATAAACCTCTATCAGGTCCCTCCTCAACCTCCAACGCTCTAGTGAAAAGAATCCAAGTTTGTTCAACCTTTCTTCATAGTCCAGATCCTCCGAACCAGGCAACAACTGGTAAATCTCTTCTGTACCCTTTCCAATGCATCAACATCCTCCTGCTAGTATAGCGACCAGAATTGTATACAACAATCCAAATGTGGCATGAACCGAAATCTTATACAGCTGCAACATGATTTTCCAATTCCTATACTCAATAGTCTGCTCAATGTCGGCCAGCATTCCATATGCCTTCTTGACTACCTTCAGGGAACTGTGGATCTGCACACTAGATCCCTCTGTATGTTAATATTTCTAAGGGCTCTACCATTTACTGTATACTTTCCTTCTGCAGTAGACCTTCCAAATCGCATCACCTCACATTTTTCTGGGTGAAATTCTATCTGCCCTCATTCAGCCCAGATCTCCAGCCGATTTATATTCTGCTATATCGTCTGACAATCCTCCCCATCCATTACTCCCCCAGTTTTTGTATCATCTGCAAATTTACTAATCAAACTTACTAATCCTCCATCAAAGTCTAAAATAAAAGCAAAATTCTGTGGATGCTGTTAATTCAAAACAAAAGCAGAAAGTATGGCGGGATCTTGGGGTTCAAGTCCCTAGCTCCCTGAAAGTGGTCACATAAGTAGATAGGATGGTAAAGAAAGCATGTGGTAGGCTTGTCTTTATTGGTCGGAGCATTGAGTATAAGAATCAGGACATCATGTTACAGCTTTATAAAATGTTGTTTGGGCTGCACTTAAGAGTATTGCATTCAATTCTGGTCACCACATTACAGGAAGGATGTGAAGGCCTTGGAGAGAGTGTAGAAGAGGTTTACCAGGATGCTACTTGGATTAGAGGTTATCAGTTGTAAAGAGAGGCTGGACAAACTAGGATTGTTTTCTTTGGAGCGGCGGAGGCTGAGGGGAGAACTCATAGAAGTCTATAAGATTATGAAAGGCATGGATAGGGTTGACAGTCAGAATCTTTCTCCCAGAGTTGAAACTAGGGGGCACTTAAGGTGAGAGGAGGGAAGATTCAAAGAAGATGTGAGGCGTAAGTTTTTTAAGTGGTAGGTGTCTGGAATGTGCTTCAGGGATGGTGGTGGAGGCAGATCCAATATGGGTGTTTAAGGGGCTTTTAGATAAGCATATGAATATACAAGGAATAGAGGAATGTGGACCAAGAGCAGACAGAAGGGATTTGTTTAATTTGTTGTCATGTTCGGCACAATATATTAGGCTGAAGGGCCTGTTCCTGTGCTGTACTGTCCTATGTTCTATGTACTGGAAAGTTTCAGCATGTCTGGTATCATCTGTGGAGAGAGAAACAGAGCTAATGTTTCGTGTCCAATATGACTCTTCTTCGGAACTTTTTCCTCTACAAAGAAGTCATATTAAACTCAAAACGTTAACGCTGTTTCTCTCTTTACACATACTGCGATACCTGCTGTGTTTTGTCAGCACTTTCTGTTTTTACTCTCTGAATATCCTTCCTACTAATATCTAGGGGTTTGTGCCAAAATTGGAAAAGCTGCCCACATACTAATAAAGTAAAAGCCTGGCACAGTTTTGCTGGATCATAGCTTACAGCCAGCGTCTCAAAATCCTTCCTCCATCCTTATGTCCTGCACCATCGGCAAGATTTGACCATCAAAGATGGCATTACAATGGTATATAAAATCATAGGATCGCTACAGTGCAGAAGGAGGCCATTCATCCCATTGAATCTGCACCAACTCTCTGACAGAGCATCTTACTCAGGCCCAGCCCCTGCCCTTTCCCTGTAACCCCATACATTTACCCCACTAAGCTCCCTAAACTGCATATCTTTGGACACTAAAGGGCAATTTAACATGGCCAATCCACCTGATCTGCTCATCTTTGGAGTGTGAGAGGAAATTGGAGCACCCAGAGGAAACCCACGGTAACATGGGGAGAATGTGCAGACTCCACAGATGTTCATCCATGACTAGAATTGAAATCGGGTCCCTGGCACTGTGAGGCAGCAGTGCTAACCACTGTACTATCATACATGGCATCAGATCAAATACAGGCAAGGAAACCTCTCACTGTAGCATAATGGAGTATGTTGGGCTAGGACCCCTAAATAGTTAATAATCTGTGATGCCGTAGAAGTAAGCGACATATACACATGCAATCTGAGAATCTCAGAGAAAGCAGTGTAGAAAGAAAATAGTGTAAAGATTACTGTAAATAAGTTACAATAAAGCTAGTGCCTTTGCAGCTAACAGTCTTCAGGGGTTACTAAAACTACTCCACACAAAATCACATTGGGTCTCACAGGGAAGCCAGACAGTGAGCAGGTCAGTACACTTTTGAACATAATGGGTGACTGTGCAGACCATGTTTTAGTTGTCTTAGGATCAATGAGGATAAAGCCACATATGCCAAAGTCACTGATGGATTGGAGACACCCTTTAATCTCTGCAAGAACACCATCATAGTATGTGCAAAGTTCAATAAATGCACCCAGAAACACAGGGAAAGCATCACCACATTTATTAATGATTTATACCAATTAGCAGAACCCTGAGTATAATAATCTGAAAGAGGAGTTGATTCGTGAAAGAATAGATATTGGAGTAATGAATAAAAGCAAATTACTGTGGATGATGGAATCTAAAACCAAAAGAGAAAAAGCTGGAAAATCTCAGCAGGTCTGGCAGCATTTGAAACGAGAGAAAAGAGCTGATTTTTCAAGTCTAGAATTCCCTTTTTAAAGCTCTTTGACAAAGGGCCACCTGGACTCAACATCAGGTTCTTTCTCTGCTTACAGATGTTGCCAGACCTGCTGAGATTTTCCAGCATTTTCTCTTTTGGCTGGAGTAATGAATGATACATCATCAGATAATATCCAATGATATCAGTAGATGAAAGTTTAGGTAAATTAGGGAGGAGCTCATTCTTTTCTTAGACACTAATTCTAGCAAATACCACCAGAAGTCCAATCTTCTCCTAACATTATGAACATGATGAACGTTGTCAGAGAATACAGCAGGATATAGATAGGCTGGAAAATTGGGCGGAGAAATGGCAGATGGAATTTAATCCAGATAAATGCAGAGTGATGCATTTTGGCAGATCTATTGTAGAAGGGAGCTATACAATAAATGGCAGAACCATCAAGAGTATAGACACACAGAGGGATCTGGGTGACCAGGTCCACAGATCCTTAAAGGTGACGGCGCAGGTGGAGAGGGTGGTAAAGCAGGCATATGGCATGCTTGCCTTTATTGGACGGGGCATAGAGTATAAAAGTTGGCGTATGATGTTGCAGCTATATAGAATGTTGGTTAGGCCACATTTGGAATACTGCATCCAGTTCTGGTCACCACACTACCAGAAGGACGTGGAGGCTTTGGAGAGAGTATAGAAAAGGTTTACCAGGATGTTGCCTGGTATGGAGGGTCTTAGCTATGAGGAGAGATTGGGTAAACTGGGTTGTTCTCCCTGGGAAGAAGGAGGATGAGGGGTGACCTAGTAGAGGTGTATAAAATTATGCAGGGCATAGATAGGGTGAACAGTGGAAAGCTTTTGCCCAGGTCGGATGTGACGAACACAAGGGGTCACAAGTTCAAGGTGAGGGGGGCAAGGTTCAA
Source organism: Carcharhinus amblyrhynchos (assembly GCF_965287045.1). Taxonomy (NCBI): domain Eukaryota; kingdom Metazoa; phylum Chordata; class Chondrichthyes; order Carcharhiniformes; family Carcharhinidae; genus Carcharhinus; species Carcharhinus amblyrhynchos. The sequence continues at coordinate 29,160,944 of NC_137335.1, read as the reverse complement.
CACAGATGTCAGGGGGACTTATTTTACACAGAGGGCGGTGGGAGCCTGGAATGCACTGCCAAGCAAGGTAGTTGAGGCGGACACACTGGGATTGTTTAAGACTTATCAAGATAGCCACATGAACTGATTGGGAATAGAGAGATACAAACAAATGGTCTAGTTGGGCTCATGAGCAGTGCAGGCTTGGAGGGCTGAAGGGCCTGTTCCTGTTCTTCGTTATTTGTTATTCATAACACTATCTGGAAGATTCTGTTTTGACAGGTTTTCCTTTGGAATAACATCAGCATGAGAAATCTTTTAAAAAACAGTGTCAAATTTTTTGAAGGGCTTACATGGAGTTGATTGTCACATGGATGATGTATTGATACATGGATCCATTCAAGCTGAGTATGACGTGAGAGTGAGAGCAGAGCTGAGAAGACTACAAGAGGCAGGATTGACACAACAGTAAGTGTGAGTGTTCATAGCCAACAACCAGGTTTTTTGGTCGTACAAGTGAGTGCATCAGGAATTAAGACCGAGCCATTGAAGACCAGATAAATAAAATAAATTTCCAGATCCAAGGAACATCACATAGTTATAAAAGTTCACGAGAATGATCAATCAGGTGGCAATGTCTCTGAAACCTGAACAGAACTCAATGAGCTACGACACCAGTTGTAACACAAGGATGATGAAAGGTGTTGGGAAGAAACACATCAGAAATGACTGAAAAAAAAGCAGCCAGGCAATGTAATCAGACATATGAGCACATTATGATTTGGAGTTATCTACAATAACAACAGCAGACACACTCTCTACAGGATTGGGTGCAGAACTTTTTCAGGTACAAAGAGATGGAACATGTTGACCAGTCTATAATGCATCACAGAGAAAACATACACAGTAATTGAAAAGTAAGCATTAGCGGCCATGTGGGCATGTGAGAAATTCACTGACAACATCTCCGTAGAATCCCTACAGTGCAGAAAGAGACCATTTGAAAAAGAAAAAGAAAAAAAGAAAAAGAACAAAATCAGCCCGGGAAACAGGCCCTTTGGCCCAACGAGCCCGCGCTGCCATCTCAACACCACCAGTCCCCCCCTCCACCCATGACCCTTATCTATGGTTTTACGGCCATCCACATTGAGGGAAACTAATTTAGGGACAATTTATTCCTGCCAATCAGCCTAATAGCACATCTTTGGGGTGTGGGAGGAAACCGGAACACCCGGAGAAAACCCACGCAAGCACGGGGAGAATGCACAAACTCCCACAGACACCGGCCCAAATCCATGTGTCTGCACAGCAAACAGCGATAGTCACCGAGCTATCGTCTTGCCCAGTATCTTGTCCAGTTTAGGCACACACTAACGACATGAAGCACTAGGCCAATCTCGAACAACCAAGAGCAGCCCCAGTACGACCCATCGCGTGTATGCCCCTCGGACACGAGGCGGACCGACTTAAAACCTGTGAATGAAAAGGAAAGAAACCATTATTATTGTACCATATCCATTTACATTACCAGGGACGCCCCAATGCTAATGACCCTTATTTAAAACAATCTCCTATATCCACCCATCTCCAACTCAGTCATGTGCCTGTCTAAGTTACTCTTAAAGGACTCTAGCGTGTTTGCCTCCACCACCTTACTTGGCAGAGCATTCTATACCCCCACTACCCTCTGTGTGAAAAACCTCCCTCTAATATCTGTGTTGTACCCCTCACCTTAAGTCCATGGCCCCTTGTCCTACGTGTCTCTATTACCTCTGTTTACTCTATCTATACCCTTCATAATCTTATATACCTCTATTAGATCCCCCCTCAATTGGCGTCTTTCAAGGGAAAAGAGCCCCAATTTCTTCAATCTTTCCTCATACCCCAGTCCTTCCATACCAGGCAACATCCTGGTAAACCTCCTCTGCACTCTCTCCAGAGTCTCCATGTCCTTCCGGTAGTAAGGCGACCAGAACTGGATGCAGTACTCTAAATGCGGCCTAACCAACGTTCTGTACAACTGCAACATTAGACTCCAGCTCTTATATTCTATACCCCTTCCTATAAAGGCTAACATACCATAGGCTTTCTTCACCACACTCTCCACTTGCACTGCCACCTTCCTGGTATTACCAGGATGTTGCCTGGTATGGAGGGGAGATCCTATGAGGAGAGGCTGAGGGATTTGGGGTTGTTTTCGCTGAAAAGAAGGCGGCTAAGAGGGGATCTTATTGAAACAATAAGATGATTAGAGGTTTAGATAGGGTGGATAGTGATAGCCTTTTTCCTCTGATGGAAAAATCTAGCACGAGGGGGCATGGCTTTAAACTAAGGGGGGGTAGTTATAGGACAGATGTCAGGGGTAGGTTCTTTACCCAGAGGGTGGTGAGGGATTGGAATGCCCTGCCTGCTGCAGTTGTAAATGCGCCTAGTTTGGGGGCGTTTAAGAGGTCTGTGGACAGGTTTATGGACGAAAAGGGATTGGTTTAGGTTAGTGGGTCATTGTTGTTGTTGTATTTTTTTAACTGGTCGGCGCAACATCGTGGGCCGAAGGGCCTGTTCTGCGCTGTAATGTTCTATGTTCTATGTTCTATGTTCAAAGACTTGTGCACTTGCACCCCCAGGTCTCGCTGCGATTCTATACTTCTTATGGGCTTACCCTTTATCATATAACTCCCCCCTACATTATTCCGGCCAAAATGCATCACCTCACATTTATTTGGCCCATCGAGTCTGCCCCATCAATCACAATCCCATCCAGGCCCAATCGCCATAACCCCATGTATTTACCCTGCTAATCCCCTAATACTAAGGGTAATTTACCATGGCCAATCAACCTGACCCACATATCTTGAGTGTGGAAGGAAACTGTGCACCCAGAGGAAACCCACACAGACACGGGTAGAATGTGCAAACTCCACACAGTGACCCAAGCTGGGAATTGGTACTGTGAGGCAGCAGTGCTAACCACTGTGCCACCATGCTGCCCATCATGTTTTGATAGGAACAGACCATAAATCTTTCGTCACACTATTGAATTTGAAAGAGCTTGCTGTGATGCCATCAGAGTTCAAAGGTTTAAATTAAGATTGATGAGGTTTGATACTCACACAGTACGTGTTCAAGGGGAAGCAGTAGATTACAATGTTGAAAAAGAGAATCCAGAAAAAAGCATTAACAAATTTATGCTGGAAGTTGAGGAGATTGCGAAGGAGACAGTCCACATGTTATTGGCAACAAAACTGAGATTGAATGAAATCAAAGTGGCTGAAAATTAAGGAGAGGAATGTAGGCAGATCAGGGAATATTGCATTTGAGAATGGCCAACATATTCATCACATATGCTCTAGAGACCAGATTTCAAGTCGAGAGCACATCTGACAGCAATTGATGATTTAGTGGTATACATTAATAGAATAGTAATCCAAAGAGTATTGAGACATGAATTTTTATAATATCTACTTCAAGGTCATTTAGGTGTTACCAGCTGCAGAGCCAGAGCATGGTATTTGGTTTGGTGGCTGTCTCTTTCAGAGTCATTGGATGTATCACATATTCAATTTACAGACAGGAATCAAAAGAACCATTAATATCACCTTCTTTTCCTACAAGTCCATGTGAATGCCTAGGAATGGATTTATTCGAACATAAGGAGACCACGTGGTCACACATCAGAGGTAGTGATGATGCCATTGAAAAAAAATGTTCACAGTTCACAGGATTGCTAGTATCATGATATCAGATAATTGTCATGAATATAAACTTTTAAGAATTTACAGTGTTTTTTTAATTATTCATTCATGCCCATGTGGATATGGGTGACACTGGCTAGGCCAACATTTATTGCCCATCTCTAATTGCCCTTGAAAAGATTGTGGTGAGCTGCCTTCTTGAACTGCTGCAGAACATGTAGCACAGGTACACCCACAGCGCTCTTACGGAGGAAGTTCCAGGATTTTGATCCATCAACAGTGAAAGAACAGTGACATATTTCTAAGACAGGATGGTGAGTGGCTTGGAAAGGAACTTGGAGGTGCAGGTATTCCCATGCATCAGCTGTCCTTGTCCTTCTAGGTGGTAGAGGCCATGGGACTTGAAGGTATTGTCAAAGGTGCCTCGATGAGTTGTTGCAGTGCATCTTACACTGGCTGGGATTTTACAGCCACGTATGCACCAAGTCCGGAAATCCCCACCCGAGTTCAATGAACCTTTGAAAGATCTGCTAAATTTTCTGCCTTGCCCGCTACAATTCTCACAGCAGGCGAGACGGGAGAATTTTGGCCATTGCTGCCACTGAGGGAGTGAATGCTGAATGTGATGGATAGGGTAGCAACTAAGCAGGCTGCTTCATCCTGGATAGTGTCAAGCTTCATGAGTGTTGTTGGTGCAGTAATTATCCTGGCAAGTGGAGTGTATTCTATTACAATGCTGCCTTGTGCCTTGTTGATGGTGAACAGGTTTTAGGGAGTCAAGAGGTGAGTTATTTGATTTGATTTGCTTTATTATTGTCACACGTATTAGTACACAATGAAAAATATTGTTTCTTGCGCGCTATACAGACAAAGCATACCGTTCGTAGAACAGGAAACCAGAGAATGCAGAATGTAGTGTTACAGTCATAGCTAGGGTGTAGAGAAAGATCAACTTAATGCAAGGTAAGTCCATTCAAAAGTCTGATAGCAGCAGAGAAGAAGCTGTTTTTGAGTCAGTTGGTACACGACCTCAGAATTTTGTATCTTTTTCCTGACGGAAGATGGTGGAAGAGAGAATGTCCGGGGGATATGGTGTCCTTAATTATGCTGGCTGCTTTGCCGAGGCAGTGGGAAGTGTAGACAGTGACACACTTGGGCAGCTGATCTGGGTCAATTTCAGGTTGCTCAGGTTGGATATCTCCAGGGTCCTTAGGAATGTCCGAGGTGCGTGGGGTCCTTAATCATGCTGGCTGCTTTGCTGAGGCAGCGGCAAGTTTAGCAGAGTCAATGGTTGGGAGGCTGGTTTGTAATTTGGATTGGGCTACATTCATGACCTTTTGTAGTTCCCTGTGGTCTTGGGCAGAGCAGGAGCCTTGACAAGCTGTGATGTAACCAGAAAGAATGTTTTCTATGGTGGATCTGTAAAAGTTTGTGCCAGTCGTAGCTGACATGCCAAATTTCCTTAGTCTTAACAAAGAACAAAGAGCAAAGAAAATTACAGCACATGAACAAGCCCTTCGGACCTCCAAGCCTGCACTGACCATACTGCCTGACTTAACTAAAACTCCCAATACTTCCGGGGACCATATCCCTCTATTCCCATCTCATTCATGTACTTGTCACGATGCCCCTTAAAAGTCACTACCGTATCCACTTCCAGTACCTCCCCCAGCAACGAGTTCCAGGCAGCCACCACTCTCTGCGTAACAAATCTGCCTTGTACATCTCTTTTAAAACTTGCCCATCACTCCTTGAACCTATGCCCCCTAGAAATTGGCTCTTCCACCCTGGGAAAAAGCTTCTGACTATCCACACTGTCCATACCTCTCATAATCTTGTAGACTTCTATCAGATCTCCCCTCAAGCTCCATTGCTCCAGTGAGAACAAACCAAGTTTCTCCAACCTCTCTTCATAACTAATGCCCTCCATACCAGGCAACATCCTGATAAATCTTTTCTGTACTCTCTCCAAAGCCTTCTGGTAGTGTGGCGACCAGAATTGAACACTATATTCCAAGTGCAGCCTCACTAAGGTTCCATAAAGCGTCAACATAACTTGCTAATTTTAAAACTCAATACCCTGACCGATGAAGGCAAGCATGCCGTATGTTTTCTTGACTATCTTCTCCATCTGCATTGCCACTTTCAGTGACCTGTCTACCTGTACATCCAGATCCCTTTGCCTATCAATACTCCTAAGGGTTCTGTCATTTACTCTATATTTCCTCTCTGTATTAGACCTTCCAAAATGCATTATCTCACATTTGTCTGGATTAAACTCCATCTGCCATCTCTCCGCCCAAGTCTCCAACTGATCTGTATCCTACTATATCCTCTGATGGTTCTCATTGCTATCCGCAAATCCACCAACCTTTGTGACGTCCGCAAACTTACTAATCAATCCAGTTACATTTTCCTCCAAATCATTTATATATATTACAAACAGCAAAGGTCCCAGCACTGATCCCTGAGGAACACCACTTGTTACAGCCCTCCATTCAGAAATGCTACCCTCTGTCTTCTTTGACTGAGCCAGTTTTGTATCCACCTTGCCAGCTTACCTCTGATCCCATGTGATTTCACCTTCTGCACCAGTCTACAATGAGGGACCTTGTCAAAGGCCTTACTGAAGTCCATGTAGACAACATCCACTGCACTTCCTCATTGATCATCTTTGTCACTTCCTTGAAAAGCTCGATCAAGTTCTTGAGACATGACCTCCCCTTCACAAAACCATAATGCCTCTCACTAATACGTCCACTTATTTCCAAGTGGTAATAAATCCTGTCTCGAAGAGTCCTCTCCAATGATTTCCTTACCATGATGTAAGGTCATTGGCCTGTAATTACCTGGATTATTCTTGCTATCCTTCTTAAACAAAGGAACAACATTGACTACTCTCCAATCCTCTGGGACCTCCCGGTAGCCAGTGAAAATACAAAGATTTCTCTCAAGGCTCCACAATTTCCTCTATTGCTTCTCTCAGTATTCTGGGGTATATCCCATCAGGTCCTGGAGACTTGTCTACCTTGATGTTTCTCAAAACCCTAATACCTCCTCCTTTTTGATCTCAACATGACCCAAACTATCTGCACATTCTTTCCCAGATTCATCATCCACCAAGTCCTCTCTTTGGTGAATACTGACTCATTTAATATCTCGTCCATTTCCTCTGGTTCCACACGTAGATTCCCTCCTTTGTTCTTGAGTGGGCCAACCCTCTCCCTGGCTACTCTCTTGCACTTTATTTATGTGTAAAAAGCCTTGGGATTTTCCTTAAGCTTGCTGGCCAATGCTTTTTCATGATCCCTTTCAGCTCTTCTTACTCCTTGCTTAAGTTTCTTTCTGCTTCCCTTGTATGCCACACTTACTTTGTGTGTTCCCAATCTCCTATCTTTGACAAATGCTTCCTTTTTCTCTTTGACTAGGCTCACAATATCTCTCGTTATCCAAGGTTCCCAAAACTTGCCATACTTGTCCTTCATCCTTACAGGAATGTGCCGTACTGAATCCCTATCAATTTACACTTGAAAGCCTCCCACATGCCAGATGTTGATTTGCCTTCAAACATCTGCCCCCAATCTACAATCTTCAGTTCCTGCCTAATATTTTTGTAGTTAGCCTTCCCCCAATTTAACTTGAGGACTGCACTTATCTTTATCTATCAGTATCTTAAAGCTTACTGAATTGTGGTCACTGTTTCCAAGCTGCTCCCCTATTGAAACATTGATGACCTGGCCGGGCTCATTTCCTAATACCAGGTCCAGTATGGCCACTTCCCATGTTGGACTACTTACATACTGTTTCAGGAAGCCTTCCTGGATGCTCCTTACAAAGTGTGCCCCATCCATGCCCCAGCACAAAGTGTGTCCCAGTCAATAAAGGGGAAATTAAAATCTCCCACCACAACAAACTTGTTACTTCTACACCTTGTTAAAATCTGCCTACATATCTGCTCCTCTATCTCCCGTTGGCAGCTGGGTGACCTATAGTAAACCCCTAACATTGTGACTACAGCTTTCCTATTCCTGAACTCTACTCATATTGCCTCGCTGTATGAGCCCTCTGAGGTGTCTTCCCGGAGTACAGCTGTGATATTCTCCTTAAAGAATGCCGCTTTTACATCCCCCTCTATCCCGCCTGAGACATCTGTATCCTGGAATGTTAAGCTGCCAAGCCTGTCCTTCCCTTAACCAAGTCTGTGGAATGGCAACAACATCACAGTTTCCTTGTATACTCTGATTTCTCTTGATTCTATAAATAATTTTTTCTAGTACTAATCCAAGCTCTAAGTTCATCTGCCTTACCTGTTACACTTCTCGCATTGAAATAAATACACTTCAGTCCACCAGACCCTCTCTGATTTGCAATCCCACCCTGCCTGCTGTTTTTCTGAGTCTTACTGAACCTACTCTCTCGTTCCCCTTCAGCTAATTCACCTTTGCTTTTGGTCCCAGACCCCCACCAAACTAGTTTAAATCCCTCCGTGTGACACTAGCAAACTTCCTGTTTGGAATATTTATGCCTTTTCAGTTTAGATGCAACCTGCCCTTCTTGTACAGGTCCCACCTGCCCTGGAAGAGACCCCAGTAGTCCAGATATCTGAAACCCTCCCTCCTACTCCAGCTGTTTAGCCACTTGTTGAGCTGCACTATTTGCCTATTCCTAGCCTCATGAGCACGTGACACGGGGAGGAATCCTGAGATTACAACCCTATAAGTCCTGCTTTTTAACTTTCTATGTAACTCCCTAACCTGCTGCTGCAGGACCTCATCACTCTTCCTGCCTATGTCGTTAGTACCAATATGTACCATGACCTCTAGCTGTTCACCCTCTCCCTCCAGAATGCTTTCTATCCATTCAGAGATATCCTCGACTCTGGCACCAGGGAGGTGACATCCCATCCTGGAGTCTCTTTCATGCCCACAGAAAAGCCTATCTGTACCCCTAACGATCGAGTCCCCTCTAACTATTGCTCTAGTCTCCTTTGACCTCCTCTGCTAAACAACAGAGCCAGCCATGGTATCACTGCCTTGGCTGCTGCTGCTGGTATCCTCTGATAGCCCATCTCCCCCAACAATATCCAAAATGGTATACTTGTGAGAGAGAGGGGTGACCACAGGGGATTCCTGCACTGACTGCCTGCCCCTTCTGGCAGTCACCCATCTATCTGCCTGCACCTTATACTCCGTACTCTGATAAAAGCAAGTGTCCCCATATTCCTTCTTAACTATCCTGTTTGCCTGAGCTGCCACCTTCAGAAATCTGTGAATAAATACCCCAAGATCCATCTGTGTTTCTGAGCTTCCTAGTTATAGATGGTTATTAAGGCCCACTGCCTGGCTTTTCCTCAGTACAAGGATGATGGTCATCTTCTTTAAGTAGGTAGGAACCTCAAGGTTGGTGTAAGGAGAGGTTAAAGATGAATATGAATACACCTACCAGCTGGTTTGTACATGATCTGAGTGCTGGACTGGGTACCCCATCCAGGCCAGTTGCTTTTTATGGGTTGACTTTCGAGAAGGCTGTTTTGACATTTGCAATTGTGACCTCAGATACTGGTTTGGCCAAGGCTTCTGGTCTGGAAGGCCTGCTCTTGCTAACCTCTCGCTCAAAACAGGCATAGAGTGCATTGAGCTTGTCAGGGAGGGATGCAATAGTGCCAGTGATTCTATCGGTAATTATGATATCATCATGCATTGTGGTGGTGTGCCACACCCTACACAACCTGGCACAACGGCAGGGAGATGTTTTGGAGGAGGAGGACGTGGAGGTCGACCAGCCAGGCATCGCTGGAGAGGAGGAAGCCCAGCAGGAGGAGGAAGAGGAGGACGATGATAACGCAGAGCAATACTACACTGGAGGGCTGGCAGCAGCGGCGGACAGGCATGTGAGGGCAGTGAGGAAGGCCCTGACGTGGTGCCAATCAAGCGGGCTGCTTTGTCCTGGATGGTGTCAAGCTTCTTGAGTATTGTTGGAGCTGCAACCATCCAGGTAACTGGGAGTATTCCATCACACTCCTGACTTGTAGCTTGTGGATAGGCTTTGGGGATTCAAGAGGTGAGTTACTCGCTGCAGTATTCCTAGCCTCTGACCTGCTCTTGTAGCCACTGTGTTTACGTGGTGAGTCCAGTTGAGTTTTTGGTCAATGGTAACCCTAAGGATGTTGACAATGAGGGATTTAGTGATGGTCACACCACTGAATGTCAAGGGGTGGTGGTTAGAGTGTATCTTATTGATACTGGTCAATGTCTAGGATTGGCACAAATATTACTTGCCGTTTGTTAGCCCTGGATATTGGCCAGATCTTGTTGCATTTGAACATGGATTGCTTCAGTATCTGAGGAATCGCGAGTGGTACTGGACATTATTCAATCATCGGCGAACATCCCCATTTCTGACCTTATGATGGAGGAAGGTCATTGACGAAGCAGTTGAGGATGGTTGGGCCTAGGACACTACCCTGAGGGATTGCTACAGAGAGGTCCTGGAGCTGGGATGGTTGATCCTCCTCAACCACAATGATCTTTTCATGTACCAGGTATGACTCTAACCAGTGGAGTGTTTGTCCCCTGATACCCACTGATTCCAATTTTGCTAGGGCTCCTTGATGTCACCCTCGGTTGAATGCGGCCTTGATGTCAAGGGCCTCACCTAAGAATTCAGCTCTTTCATCCATGTTTGAACCAATGAGGTTAGGAGTTGAGTGACCCTGGTGAAACCCTGGTGGGCATCACTGAGCAGATTATTGCTGAGGAGGCGCTGCTTGATAGCTGTTGATGACCCCTTCCATCACTTTACTGATGATCGTGAGTAGACTGATTGAGCAGTAATTGGCTGGGTTGGATTTGTCCTGCTTTTTGTGTGCAGGACACACCTGGGCAATTTTCCACATTGTTGGGTAGATGTCAGTGTTGTAACTGTATTGGAACAGCTTGGCTAGAGGAGCAGCAAGTTCTGGAGCAGAAGTCTTCAGTACTATTGCCGGAATGTTATCAGGATCCACGGACGTCATAGTACCCAGTGTCTCCAGCCATTTGTGGATATCACGTGGAGTGAATTGAATTGGCTGGAGACTGGCACCTGAGATGCTGGGGACCACTGGAGGCGGCCGAGATGGATCATCCACTCAGCACTTCTGGCTGAAGATTGCTGTGAATACTTCAGCCTTATCTTTTGCACTGACGTGCTGGGCTCCTCCGTCATTGAGGATGGGGATATTTGTGGAGCCTCCTCCTCCGGTGAGTTGTTTAATTGTCCACCAGCATTCACCACTGGATGTGGAAGGACTGCAAAGCTTAGATCTGATCCGCTGATTGTGGGATCACTTAGCTCTGTCTATCATTTGCTGGTTCTGCCGCTTGGCATGCAAGTAATCCTGTTTGATAGCTTCACCAGGCTGACACCTCATATTTAGGCATGCTTGCTACTGCTCCTGGCATGCATTCCTGCACTCTCCATTGAACCAGGGTAGATCCCCTGGCCTGGTGGTAATGGTTGAATGCGGGATACACCATGTTCTGCTGCTGTTGATGGCCCACAATGCCCTCATGGGTACCCAGCCTTGAGTTGCTAGATCTATTTGAAGTCTATCCCATTTAGCACGGTGATGATGCCACACAGCATGATGGAGATTATTCTCAATGCAAAGGCGGGACTTTATCTCTGTAAGGACTGTGTGGTGGTCACACTTACCGATACAGCCTTGGACAGATGCATCTGCAGCCAGCAGATTGGTAAGGATGAGGTGAATTTTTTTTTCCTCTTGTTGGTTCCTTCACCACCTGCTGCAGTCCCAGTCTGGCAGTTATACTTTAGGACCCGACCAGCTCGATCAGTAGTGCTGCTGCCAAGTCACTCTTGGTGGTGGACATTAAAATCCCCCATCCAGAGTACATTTTGCACCCTTGCCACCTCAGTACTTCCTCCAAGCATTGTTCAACATGGAGGATTCATCAGCCAAAGGAGGACGCTACGTGGTAACCAGTGAGAGGTTTCCTTGCCCATGTTTAACCCGAAGCCATGAGCCTTCATGGGGTCCAGAATCAATGTTAAGAACTCCCTGCCGACCGTATACTACTGTGCTGCCACCTTTGCTGGGTCTGTCCTGCCCGTGACTAGTCTGTGAGGCAGCTCTCCCAATTTTGGCACTAGCCCCCACATGTTAGTAAGGAGGACTTTGCAAGGTCAACAGGGCTGTTTGTTTTGCCATTATCTTTTCCACTGCCTAGTTCAATGCCAACTGGTCTGTCTGGTACCACCTGGCTGCTACTGATACCGTAAGATGTCTCACAACACCAGACTTCTTACTGTGTTTACCCAGTCTAACGCCAGCATCTCCAGATCATGCTACTGATACCACCAGTGCTGCTACAACTTCCTAACTTTATGTGGCCTACATCTCTCGGTGTCTCCCCAGGATGTACATCAGAGATGAAGGTGGCCAGCTGTCTACTGCGTCCCATATACCGTGATGACCTTGGTGATTGTCCTCTGGAAGGCCTGGATCTTGAGGGCTTCCGCTGGCTTCCAGGTGTCTGAGACTTTTCCATGATACTCTCTTTACCCTGTTGTCCCTGAGATGCCCCGGAAGAGGGGAGTCAGGAAGTGTAGCCACAGCCACTGTCTCCTGCATGGAAGGCCCTGGCATGGGCTACAGCCCATTCCCCTCCCTCAGGGTTCCTCTGGGCCACTGAGTCACTCCATGGGATGCCAGTCCTTCTGCAGTGAAGTCCAGAAGCTCTGGTGTCACCTGGCCCTGCCAGTCCTGGAGGACAACCTGCATCCTACCCATGGTGGTCGAGCCCACTGCAATGGCGCTCTGAGTCAGAGCCATTTGTCAACGGCAGCAGCAAGTGCCCTCTGAGACTATGCCATGCTCTAAAGCCCCTCAGCCATGACCCTCTGCGACTGGGCCATATTCTCAAGGGCTGCTGCCACTGTGTCTCAGCACTGTCCCACTGGGACTCCTGCAAGCTCTCGAGCCACTTAACCACGGGCCACAGGACCTTAAGAAGCTTGTTGAAGCTCTCAGCTGTGGCCTGTTGTGACTCAGCCGAGGTCCTCTGGGACTCAGCCGTGGCCTGTTGTGACTCAGCCGAGGTCCTCTGGGACTCAGCCGTGGCCTGTTGTGACCTGGCCAATACTTGGACCCTGCCAGTCATGGTGAGGATTCCCTGCCCCAGGATCTCCACCGCGGATGCCACCTTTGCAGTGTTGGTCTAGGAACCACACAAGACAGGCAATAGCTGGTCCACCTAAAAGCTTTGAGACTCCTCCCAACAGCCTCGCAGTCGGTCCAGTGTGGCCGTCAGCCCCTCTTGCATTCCCTGGCTCTGTTGCTGCATCTCCGGCAGCTGAGGGAGAAGTGATCTCAGAGGCCCAGCGTGTAGACTGGGGCAAGATGGGTCCTCACTTCCAGTAGGCCCCCACGTGCCAGAGGCCTTGGGCGTTCCCCCTCCACTTGATGTACATCAGCAGATGTGTCATGCTGCACCAGGGAGTCCATTGCCACTAACTTGACCCACAGATGTGAGAGTCTCAGGGGTGGTGACTTGTGAGGTGGAAGGTGACGCCAAACTGTTGCTGGACTCGGAGGTCCTTTCATCTGCTTTCTCCGAGGAGTCTTCTGAGATGTCAGGCAGGACGGGTGGGAGCAGCAGTGGTGGCCATGATGCCAGGTGGCCCAGGCACGTTGGGATTCCTTCCTGCACACAGGATGTAAGGGAGGGTGAGGAATCTGGGATGCAGGCAACTTAACATTTCTCCATTGAATAAAGAACAAAGAAAATCACAGCACAAGAACAGGCCCGTCTGAAATAAAACTCCCTTCACTTCCAGCGACCATGTCGCTCTGTTCCCATCCTACTCATGTATTTGTCAAGATGCCCCTTAAGTCACTATCATATGGAGGATTAACAATAGTGGCTTTCAAAAGGAACCACAATTTGAAGAGATCCAGAGAGAACAAACTTCAGAGCTACAGGGATATGGTGCAGGAAGGAAAGCTGGGATCACAGAGAGCTGGCATAACACAATGGGCTGAATAGCTTTTTGCGTTGTAACCATTCTATCATCCTATGCCCATGAGAAGCTGGTAGTTAATCCCTTTCTGAACTACTGCCATCCATGTGATGTCGATGCATCCAGTGTATTATTAAGGAAGGAGTGCCAAGATTTTGACCTTGTGAAGGAATGGTGATACTGCTCCAACTCAGGATGCGAGTTGCAAGTGTGGAATTCCTCTGCATATGCTGTCCTTTCTCTCCAAGGTTTGTATAGGTTTGGAAGGTGTTGTCAAAGAAGTAACCCATATGCTTTTCGAACTATCTGATCAACTAACTTGAAATATTTGCATATATAGACACCAAAGTCTCTCTACACATTCACTCTTTCCAGAGTCTTGCCATTTATTTCTGAAACACATAACTTTACATTTCTCTTCATTGAACTCCACTGTCATATTTATGCCATTTCTCCATCCTGACTGTCTGTGTGAAGCCTATAATTATCCTCTTCACTGTTTATCAAGTTGGCAATGTGGGTCGTTTACAGGGAAATGCTGGCATTGTTTGATTGACATCTTTATTACCTTGTAATAACTTGATCTTTCTTTGATGAATATTTTCAATGCCCCTGTGGTTGTTTAGAGAGATTATCAAGTGTGACAGGGATTGAAACTTTTTTCTATTGATGCAATGAATGGTTATGTGTGATTGACAATTTTATGAGTAGGTAGGGGTGACAATGTTTTTCAAAGGGAATGTTAAGTGGCTGTTTCTTTTTTGGCCCCTGACTCATTCCTCTGTGATTCACAATGTCTCTGAGGTGAAATGAACCACATCTCCTAACTATTCGGACCTGTCTCCATCATGAATGTGCAATGGAGCCAGGAAGTGCTGGTCAGTCAGACCCTGACCCGGCACTGACAAAAGATGTTGGAAGTCAAGGCAGGAATCATGGAATTGGATCTTGCCTGCCATTTTTAAAGGCCTCCCAATGTAGCCTGTCACCATGGACATTTGGGGTCATAAATGAAATTAGGACTGGCAATGAGCTACATTAATTTTATTTTGGTGTGAGCCATTGGTGGACTCATAAATTGCAAAATATATACTTCTAACCATATAAGGAATGTCTAATGTATCCACTAATTAATAATGGAGAAAGTGATTATTCTTAAATTGATTCAGTGGGTACAAGTAGTGCCTTTAGTGCTGGTTTCTGAAATATACAAATTATAGAAAGCTATCAGTGACGTATGTCCGTAGAAAATAATTCACTTAAAGCCAACTAATTTCATTCACCTCCATGTCAGGTCAGGCTTCAACTGACAGCTTATATGAATGTATGGGCTGTTTGGCAATAGCTGCCAAAGATCATATGAGTAGCTCTTATGGATCACTAGGTAAAGGCTACAAGCAATTCTCTGAAGAAATATACTTGTCCTGAGCACTAAACCAGAATGCATGACTCTCATTAACATTGTGCTTTTCTCTTAATCCTGTGAATGAATCATAGAGTCATGAATTTTAGCTGCTTACAATTTGAAAACGTGTGAAAATAATCACCAGACAAGATATGTGCTGAATGGTTCATCTCTGCCAAATGAGATTATTGAATTTATAAGCACAAGTCAAGCTGAAGGAAACCCAACAGTTTAATTGATGGTTAATACTCCAAAACACAGATGATCAGTTTCAATTTTTAGTTCTGAAGACGGAAATGTGGGTCAAAGTCTCCACACACATTATAGAGAGTGAGAACAGTTGGGCTGACTTCTATATGTTACCAGCAAGGTCAATAGATGGATTGTCACATCACAAAATGCTGACATCCATTCTAACTGCCCTCCAGGGAACTGTTCTAATTCTGCAATGCAGTAGAACAAGACAGAGAGATCATCACAAGCTTACTAAAGGATATCACCCTGAGAGAGATTCTTTCAGCTAATACATTTCTATCACATTCTACATTTTAATTTCCAAGAACTACTTCCTTAATGGAGAAAAAAATAAATGATAGGTTCACATTTGACATTAAAATACAGACCAAAATTGATTTTAAACAAATAACCTGAGAAGCTCATCAGCTGCAGTTTAATAAAACTATTGTATCTGTTCTAAAGGTGGATACCTTAATATCAAGGGAATGAACTAGGTTAGGTTTAAAGTAACAGAGATGTTATTAGCCTGCAACTTCCTTTAAATGGCAAACAATGATGGAACATCTTGTTGTACCGACTTCCCTGCACTTAAATTCCGAAACTCTTGTCTGACCAGATCTTTCTGACTCAGGCTGGGTGAGACAGGAACAGCGAACACGCTCCTGGCTAAAACATCAAAATGTAAAAGGAGCAAAGCAAAGGAGGACACCCCATCCCCACCTCCTGTTTTACGGAATTGGCTGCTGTAAAGAGACCATTAAAAGACGGAAGGGAAGTTTTGAAGCTAAGTGAATGGGATGTGTGAGTGGGAGCCGCAAAAGAGGCCTCGAGATGAGGGTGGGTGGGGAAGGTTGGGAATACAGGGGTGGTGGTGGGTTCTGGACACAAGTCTGGGGTTAGGTCTGGATATTGGGTGGTGAAGGGGTTCAGGACTTCGGTTGGAGAGTCTGAATGTGGGGCTTGGATGTGGGGAGTCAAACATGGGGGGTAGGGGGCTGGTGTTCAAATATGGGGGTGTGTCAGGTCCAGACATGGGGGAGTGTTGGGTTTGGACATGGGGCAGGGGGTTGGATCTGATCCAGACATGGGGGAGCGTCAGGTCTGGCCATGGAGGAGTGTTGGATTTAGATATCAGGGGCAAGTTGGATCTGGACATGAGGGGGGGTGGTTGGATGGGTCTGGACTTTGTGGGGGACTGACAGGTCTGGACATGGGGGGTTGTTGGGTTTAGACATGGGATGATGTTGTGTTTAGATACGGGGCATGTCAGGTCCGGACATGATGGGGTATTGAGTCCAGATATGGGGAGGTTTCGGGTAGATACGGACATGGGGGGAGTTGTTGTCGGGGCGTGGAAAAATCCAGGTGGTGTGGGGTGCTTGATTATGGGGTCCCCTGGGTGGGGGAGGGGGTGGGAATGGTGGGTCTAGAGATGTGACCCCTGAAGTGTTCTGTCTGGGGTATTAAAACTAGTTACTGTGAAGTTAAATTGTTTCCTAATAGCAAAGTAAATTGCTACATTTACAGATCAATTCAACTCTGTAGCTAATACAACCATACCATTCTGATTTCTTTGGAACCGGTCCACAATATACCATAAACACATCAGCAGCTTATATGTTAATAACACTAGCCATCACACTGCTCCAGTCTCCCTCCCCTCCTTCCACGATTTGTCAATCAGATGTTTAACAGCAGTTTAGGAATAATTTTGTTTGAAATGTAATTTGATTTTTTTCGGAGAAAAGTAATACACGGTATAAAAAATCAGTATGGCTTTAAATGAACGATGGATTGCTTTGGGTGGCACAGTGGTTAGCACTGCTGCCTCACAGCACCAGGACCTGGGTTCAATTCCCAGCTTGGATTACTGTCTGTGTGGAGTTTGCACATTCTCCCTGTGTCCGTGTGGGTTTCGTCTGGTTTCCTCTCACAGTCCAAATAATATGCCGGTTAGGTGCATTGGCTATGCTAAATTCTTCATCAGTGTAACCATACAGGTGCTGGAGTGTGGTAACTAAGAGATTTTCACAGTAAATACATTGCAGTGTTAATGTAAGCCTACTTGTGATTAATAAATAAACTTTAAATTTTGTAGAAGCTGTCACACACATGGTGTTGTGAATTTACAGCCTATGCCTATAGGTTCCATGTGATGTTACATTGCATTTGTATATAATAAATGTGTAAATACTATGCACAAGTCTTAGAGCTGAGCTTTGCTGAAACCTCTTTCTGGTATAAACCCTTTGTATTGTTTCCCTAGAATTTCAATGGATTTCTTTTTGCCAAAGCTACAATGGATAATTGGGAGAATCCTACCCCCCAAGAAATTCAATCCTGGAGTGTCGCAACGTCCTGTTAGTTTTAAAACAGGATGGTGCAGGATGGGGTGAACCTAGGATGGGGTAGAGATTTCTGAAAACTTTCTTTAAGCAATCCTTCCATTTCCGGCCTTTGCACGAGTAATAAAATAGGTGATAGTCAATCAGTTCCCAGTTTAGCTCTCATGGTTTCTAGTTTCTTACATTTATTCTCATGAGGCCAAAGATTCTCAAACATAACCTGTCATCAAAATTGTCCCTGCTATGGGGCATATAGAATATTTAGACTGCTATTTGTCTGCTGATTGAAATTCTAAAGAGAATCTTGAGAAATGTAACAGTGTCTAATTTTGTGGTACTAAAATACACTTTAAAAAGTTGTGTATGTTTTGTCTGCAGATTTTCATAAATTTAAAATTATCATACTTTAAGACACAAAATATTGGAGCTATATCTCCATCTACATTCACATAACAATTAGTTCCTAGCTGGTTATACGTTGTATAGCATTATGTCATCCCCCATTCTTTAAACAAATGCCTCTATACTAATATAACTGTTCCATATAATTAACCTGTATAACATTATATTTAACTATAAGGAAGATAAGTGATTGACTTTTCTAATTAAATTGAATGGCTTTGGAGCGTGTTATAGCTTGTTACTTTTTCTCAGTGTCAGTTAGGTATCAGGGTGTTGTGCATCCCATGAGGTATTCATTGCTCTTAGTGACGAGTTAGCACACTGCACAGGCGTGTTGTTCCTGGTGTTGTAGGAGTTGCTAATACATTGTGCCAATTGCTGGCGCCAACCTTGGTGATGCTGTTGATGTTGTCCTGTTGTTTAGTGTTGTTGCTGATGTCATTTATGGTCATTTCTGCTTTTCCAGTTCAGGTGTAGGTCAAATATGGATTTTGCTTTTATTTATTATTGTCACATGTGGGAGATTTAGTAGGTTGAATTTCGGGTACACTGTTCTTTACACCGGTAGTGGGAGATGCGGGCCTAATCCTGCCTGAGAGGCTAGCATTAGCACACTGAGCAGGCCACTGTGCATGCACCGGTCTCCCAGTAGGGAGAAAGCTCCCATTTCAGCCCACCCGCCAGTATTTCCCGAGCAACAGGCAGAGAAAATCATAGTACTGAGGAGGTGGGGAGGCTGCAGAAGAAGTAGGATAGGTTAGAAAAGTGGGCAGATGGAATACAACATGGGAAAATGTGAGGTCATGCACTTTGGTAGAAAAAATAGAGGCATAGACTATTTTCTAAATGGGGATAGAATTCAGAAATCAGAAGTGCAAAGGGACTTGGGAGTCCTGGTTCAGGATTCCCTTAAGGTTAACTTGCAGGTTAGGGAGGCAAATGCAATGTTAACATTCATTTCAAGAGGACTAGAATATAAAATGGGGTTTTAACGCTGAGACTTTACAAGATAATGGTTGGAAAGCGACTCTTTACATATAATCAAGTTTTAAAGGTATAGACAATGTGAGTGGAGAGAGGATTAAGCACAGGTTAAAGAGATGTGTACTGTCTTGTAATAACCATTATCTTGTAACAACCATTATCTTGTAAATTGAGTTTTGTGTCTGTATATGCCCTGTTTGTGAACACAACTGCCACTCACCTGATGAAGGGACAGTGCTCCGACAGCTTATGCTTAGTGCTACCAAATAAATCTGTTGGACTGTAACCTGGTGTTGTGAGACTTCTAACTGTGCTTAGCCCCGTCCAATACTGGCATCTCCATATCATGTAAATAAACAAAGATTGTTATATTAATTGGCTGTTGCCAACCCTTGCAATTACTACATTCATGACAAGGTAAAGCAGGGTGACTCCATTTGCAGTGAGGAATATGAAGGGAACATCATTGTAAAACTGGAGAGTGAATCAGATCCGTCCTCTCTTTGGAAAACCAAAAGCCTTCAGTGTGCTCACTGAGCACAAGGTACAGTATGTGGAATGGTCAGAAAAATCTTTTAGGGCAAATGGAATAGAGGGGGAAGATAAGAAGGATGGTATATTGCTGACTGCATGTGGGATCCAAAGGTATAACTTGTTCCAAAGTTTAACGTCCCCAGAGGCTCCTGATACAAATACATTTGCAGAGCTTGTTGATCTAGCAAAGGGGCATTTACCACCCTAAAACTCCGGTAACACTGCAAAGGTATAAGTTTAACTCGAAGGAGAAAGCACTGGGGAGATCATTGCAGCCTTCATAACAAGACTGAAGCAGGTGGCAGAACACTGCGACTCCTGGTCCACTTTAAATGACATATTAAGAGATTGATTGGTGTGCAGTGTAAATAATGCAACTATACAAAGGAAACTGTTGGCTGAGTCTGAGTTGACTTTAAAGAAAGCAATGAAAATGGTAGCAGTGAAAGATGCACTGACAAGGGTGCCAAAGAGTTACAAAGCTGGCGAAGCATGGAGGTCCACCAGTTAGGGTGGGAAACTCTGAATAGTAATGGCAGAAGCGAGCACATGGGAGCAAACGCAAACAGTGAAGTGAATGCAGAAGTGGGAAGAATCCCTGAATGCTGAAGATTTAAGTGGCCTAGGGGTAACATTGAATGCTTTCAATTGGGGAAAGCTACTCCATAGAAGTAACTAAGTTTAGAGAAACAGACTGCTTCAGGTATGGAAAAACAGATAATTTAAGGCACAAATGTAGAATTGAGCAGGGCCAACCCCATACAAGCAGAATGTACTAGAATGCCCCAGCACATTCTAGGGAGGATTGTTCAGTGAGGGAGCAAAAAAACAATATAGAAGCAGTTCTCATTACAGTGGTGTTCATAAATGGCCAGCAACTGAAGATGGAGCTAGACACTGAGTGTCAATTATTGTTGTAAGCAAAGCGAACCTACTGGTGTTTTAAAGGAGTTCAACCCCTGAGACTGACAAACACTGCAGCAAGACTACTTAGGTATACCGGAGAAGCCATAAAGATAGTAGGAACAAATACAACCTCTGTAAGTTACAGAGAGCAGCTACTCCTGCTGTGGTGTCAGGCCAAGGAATGAGTTTGATGGGGCATGATTGGCTCCAGATTAAGTTGAATTGGCTGGAGTTCTTTAAGATAAAAGAAGGGGGCTGCACAAGATCATTAGGAAGTGCCAAGAAGTATTTCAATAGGAACTTGGAAAGATTAAAGGATTGCAAGCTAGGATCCATGTAGGTCTGGAAGTCACACCAAGATTTGTTTTATAGTAAGGCTATGCCATACGCATTAGTAGAAAGAGTGGAGACACAGCCAAAGTGACTGGAAGACTTGAGTATCATCAGGTCCGTACAATTTGCAAAGTAGGCAGCACTCATTGTGTCGGTAGCTAAAGAGCAGACAAGACTACCTCCATCTGCGGAGACTACAAGCTGACAGTAAACCAGCTCTGAAGCTGGATACCCCATTCCAAAATGAGAAATTCTCTTTGTTAAGTTGGCTGGGGGTCTGACATATACCAGGTTGGACATGAGCTATGCTTACTAACAATTAGAACTAGATGAAATATTAAGAGCTTATGTCACTATAAATACACATAAAGTGCTGCATCAATATACACATTTATTGTTTGGGATCTTGATGGCTTGCACCATCTTTCAGCAAACTGTGGAGAGTTTGTTGCAGGGTTTGCCCAGAGCTGACATTTATTTGGATGGCATCTTAATAACAGGGTACACTGAGGAGGAACATTTGGTAAATTTGGAAAAAGTTTTGAAGTTTGCCCAATAAGAAACAAGCACAAGATCCTAGAGTTGGAAGTGTTAACATCACGTTAACGTTGTGATTGGTATACTCTGTACACCAATCCTTGCAGCTTCTCCATTGGTTCTTTACAAACAAATTATCACTTTGTGGAACATATTCAGATTATGGTGTAAATCTTTCATTGTCACCATTTGCAGGATATTTCTTATATTAGCAGGATATGTGTTGAAATGAAAAGTTATCACAGGAACAATTCCTTACAAATTTCTCAAAAGGGTTTTTTTTGATTAGCACCATATATTACAGGAATTACATGAATGTTTGAAGAAAGATTTTAATAATTTACACATCTTTGCAGTCGTGAATGACCCGATGATGATGCATCTGTTTTTTTCTCAATATGGCAAATGTATTCTCCACGTGGAACCATGGAACATATGGATCAACAAACATTACTTATCCTGCAACTATTGAAAATCTCACTTCCTGATTTAAATTTTCTGGCTTTAATTTGTTTATTGTACATTTTAAAGTCCAGTGTGGTTATTGTACCTTTTCAGGTTTTGTGCAGGATGTACTGGGATTTACCATCACTATAACTCCTAAAAACAGAGACCTATAATTATGGAGTGATCCTTTCTGAAATGATTAAAGAACAGAAATATTTTGTGTACTATTATTCACTTGACATAAAATCTGTCAAACTTTATTGTTGTATTAATTCAATTTTGGAGTATTAATAAAAACATTGCCATTTCAGGAAGTGTAGTGATTGTCCCTTTAAGAGTAACACAGCAGAATAAGTGTCACCTCCCCTGGGTGACCAATCAGACTGGGGAATCATCCAAGGAAGGAGTTTTCTTTAAAACAGAGTTATTCCAGAAATAGATGAAAAAGTGCTTTTGTTCCACGTGACTTGTTAATAAATCCCTTGTTGTTCACTAATAAAGTCTCCCAACGTGCATCATTACAGAAAGCATTTGTTATAAGTCTGTTTGAAGTGGCGGAGTCTGTACTATTTTAATTCTAGTTAGACATAGCATAATTCAGAACTGCAATAAGGAATCCTTACTCCATATGCTGGCTATTGTGATAGCATATGTGTCAGCATCTTCATTCTCCTACATTTATGGAAGCCTCATTTAGCTTCACTTGGAGGATTAGTGGGTAAAATATGTATGGATATGGGGGTGGGGCTTGGGTGGGATTGTGGTAGGTGCAGACTCGATGGGCTGAGTGGCATCTTTCTGTATTGTATGGTTTCTATGTTTTCACTTCCTCAAAAAAGTCACAAGTCCTAGTCAGGCAGGCTAGGAAGGTGTTTGTCTGGAGTAAGGGGAAATATGATGACATCAGGCAGACAATTGGACGGATAAGCTGGAAGGAGGCGTTCTTGGGGAAAAGTACTGAAGGAAGGTGGCGGATTTTCAAGGAATGTTTGACTGGATCTCTGCACAATAACGTTCCGATGAGACAAGGCTTTGGTAGATCGCGGGAGCCGTGGTGCACGAAGGTTGTGGTGAACCTAGTCAGGAAGAATGGAAAGGTGTATAAAAGGTTCAGAGAGCTAGGAGATGTTAAGGATCTAGAGGAGTATAAGGCTTGTAGAAAGGAGCTTAAAAAGGAAATTAGGAGAGCCAGAAGGGGACATGAGAAGGCCTTGTCAGGTAAGATTAAGGAGGATCCCAAGGCCTTCTACAAATATGTGAAGAGTAAAAGGATGAGAAGAGAAGGGATAGGACCTATAAAAGGTGAAGGGGGAAAAGTCTGTGTGGAACCGGAAGAAATGGCAGAGGTGCTTAATGAATACTTTGCCTCGGTATTCACGGTGGAAAGTGATCTGGGAGGTTGTACTACAGGTTTGCGGCAGACTGAAAAGATTGAGTATGTGGATATTAAGAGAGAGGATGTGTTGGAACTTTTAAACTCTATCAAGATAGACAAATCGCCGAGACCAGATGGGATGTACCCCAGGTTATTGTGGGAGGTGAGGGAAGTGATTGCAGAGCCCCTGGCGATGATCTTTGCGTCGTCGATGGAGATGGGAGAGGTTCTGGAGGATTGGAGGATTGCAGATGTGGTTCCTATTTTCAAGAAAGGGAACAGGGATAGCCCGGGAAATTACCGACCGGTGAGTCTAACCTCAGTGGTTAGTGAGTTGATGGAGAGGATTCTGAGGGACAAGATTTATGAGCATTTAGAGAAGTTTAGAATGATCAGGAATAGTCAACATGGTTTTGTCAAGGGCAGGTTGTGCCTTATGAGCCTAGTTAAGTTCTTTGAAAATGTGACTGAACACATTGAAGAAGGAAGAGTGGTGGATGTGGTTTACATGGACTTCAGCAAGGCGTTTGATAAGGTCTCCCATGCAAGACTTCTTGAGAAAGTGAGAGGGCATGGGATCCAGGGGGCTTTGCCCTTATGGATCCAGAACTGGCTTGCCTGAAGAAGGCAGAGAGTGGCTGTGGATGGGTCTTTTTCTGCATGGAGGTCAGTCACCAGTGGAGTGCCCTAGGGATCTTTTCTAGGACCCTTGCTGTTTGTCATTTTCATAAATGACCTAGTTGAGGAAGTGGAGGGATGGGTTAGTAAATTCGCAGACGATATGAAGGTTGGTGGTGTTGTGGATAGTCTGGAGGGATGTCAGAAGTTGCAGCGGGACTTAGATAGGATGCAAGACTGGGTGGAGAAGTGGCAGATGGACTTCAACATGGATAAATGTGTAGTGGTCCATTTTGGCAGGACCAACGGGATGCAGGAGTACAATATCAAGGGTAGGAGTCTTAGCTGGGTTGAAGAGCAGAAGGACCTTGGGGTCTGGGTCCATAGGACTCTTAAATCTGTCTCACAGGTGGAGGATGTGGTCAAGAAGGCGTATGGTGTACTGGCCTTCATTAATCGAGGGATTGAGTTTAGGAGTCGGGAGGTAATGCTGCAACTTTATAGGACCCTTGTCAGACCCCACTTGGAGTACTGTGTGCAGTTCTGGTCGCCTCACTACAGGAAGGATGTGGAAGCTATTGAGAGGGAGCAGAGGAGATTTACAAGGATGTTGCCTGGGTTGGGAGGCATGCCTTATGAAGATAGGCTGAGGGAGTTAGGTCTCCTCCCTGGAGAGACGAAGGTTGAGAGGCGACCTGATAGAGGTTTATAAAATGTTGAGAGGGATAGATAGGGTGGATTCTCGGAGGCTATTTCCCAGCGCTGAAATGGTCGCTACGAGAGGACACAGATTTAAGGTGCTGGGATGCAAGTACAGAGGAGATGTTAGGGGTAAGATTTTCACTCAGAGGGTGGTGAGTGAGTGGAATCGGCTGCCATCGGTGGTGGTAGAGGCGAGCTCGCTGGGGTCTTTTAAAAGACTTCTGGATGAGTACATGGGATTTAATAGGATTGGAAGTTACAGATAGTTCTATGGCTTGGTAGGTATAGATGTGATTGGCGCAACTAGTGGGCTGAAGGGCCTGTTTGTGCTGTAGTGTTCTATGTTCTATGTAAGTACAAATCAGCAAACTATTTTTTAACACAAAATATTGTTCACAAAAGGAGACCCATTCATTTTTCTGTGGTTCTGATGTACTAAGGGGAGCCCAGTTTTAAATGAGCCATTCCAAAGCTGACTAGTTTTGCTTCTGTTTGTGGCTGCATGATTTGGTATCTTACTAAGAGTCAGAGCCTTCTGAATCCTCCCTTTAGTCAGTGTGGTCAGGGTTTTGACCCACTTGTAAGGAAAGGGGGAGATGGATTGCTCTGAAGTTTGCTATTGGAAAATTGCTACGGATTTCTCTTTTTATTTAAGTAATAGTCAACTACAAGTCAAATTATATACAGTGAACTGTGAAAGACGACTGACCTTAAAGCGATGGCCATTTTAGATACTTCAGTAAGCCTAATTAAAAGACATAGTAGATTGGATTTTAACTTTTCAACAGCCAACAGCAGTGGATCCCAACAGTGCAAGGGATACCCGCAGAGTTTGAGAAATGAGTTAGGATCTTTTTAAAGCAGTCACAGTCTGACTTCTCAGTTTCCTAATTAATTTGCACCAGCAGTTATAATGACAACCTCCATTAGATAATTTCAGTTCAACTATTTAAAGGAATCTGACTAGGGAGAGACTTGGAGCATTGTGCAGGTTTTCATTAAGAGCCCAAACCTCAAGCAATGGACACACACACACATTGCAAGTCAGTATCATGCTTCTTTGCTGCCTTTAAGCTGCAGCAATGTTGTGGATGTAGGGTGTACAGGAAAATTCTTTACTCCATCCAACAGGAGAAAGGAGCTTGCTATAGGGAATAAGAAGACATGAATGACGAGGTCAGCAACAGGACAATGGTGCCAAGATCCTAGATACAGTGCCTGAAGAGGTTTAATGGTCTTATAAGGATAGAAAAGATGAATTGCATTGTACATTCAATTGATTTTACCTAACACCATCTCCCTCCTCCCCAACTTACTCTGCCATTTCGAGCTTGCATAAGACTATTCACACCTACTTCCCTTGCAGACACACCCATTCCTCACTGTCCAGGCACCTCCTCACATCAGGACATCCAACACTGACACTCATCCTCTTCTTGAATAAGGTTTTAGCCATCACTCATAATGAGCCTCCACTAATAGAGGCTCCTCTATCCTCTCAATTCATTTCTTCTATCAAACCCTTAACTTTTTTCTTTTCATATTTGCAGGAAAGATCAAAGAGCATCAGGAAATTAGATAGATCTGAAATTGGCCCTTCAGTCATCAGGTCAATAGGGGCGATCTTACCAAACTATTCTAAGTGCTGAACAAGCATAAAGCTGGCTGCAGACTTTTAGAGGATGCTATTGCACATGCTCCCCAATCTCCTTGTGTACTATGTACAAGAGTACGTAGTGTGCTGGGAGATTCTCACTCCCCCCCACCCCCCGACATTGCACTCTCATGCCCCCTCCATTGCTCCCTTAGTTGCCATTCCTGATCACGACATTTCTCCGTCCAGATCGCTATCCCAGTTCCCCTCCCACAGCTGATCACAGTCCTGGTGATCCCCAAAGCAGAGTATGCAGCCCCCATGCCCTGCCTCCCCTTCAGGCCCTGCCCCCTTCAGGCTACACCCTCTTAGGCCCCACTCCTTGGTACTGCCCAGTGACTAGCGAGCAGTGCCAGGCTGTGCCAGGGTGCCATGCTGGTATTGCAGGGTGCCAGACTTATTCTAATTATTTTCCAACAGAATTCATAGCCTTGTATACTGTGGTGTTTCACCTGCTCTTCTAAATGTCTCTTAAATGTTATGAGGGTTTCCACTTCTACCACCCTGTCAGGCAGTGAGTTCCAGATTCCCACCAAGCTGGGTGAATTTTTTTTCCTTAAATTTCCTTTAAATTTCCTGCCCAGTACCTCAAATCTATGCCCCCCGGTTATTGATCCTGCTGCTAAAGGAAATGTTCTGTCCACGGCACCCTATGTCCCTCATAATTTTGCACACCTTGATGAAGTTCCCCCTCAGCCTTCTCTGCTCTAAGGAGAAGGAGTCTAACCAGGCCTCTCCTCATAGCTGAAACACTCCACCCCAGGCGCCATCCTGATGGACCTCCTCTGCACCTTTGCTAGTGCAAATCTTCCCATAGTGTGGTGACCAGAGCTGCACACAATACTCTAGCTGTGGCCTAATGAGTGTTTTGTATAGCTCCACCATAACCTCTCCACACTTATATTCTATGCCTTGGCTAATAAAGGCAAATATCCATATACCTTCGTAACCACCTCATCTACTTGTCCTGATACCTTCAGGGATCTTTGGGCATACAGCCCAAGGTCCCCTGTACTTCCTGGAATCCTATTGTTCATTGTGTATTCCCGTTCCTTGTTATTCCTCCCAAAGTCATCACCTCACACTTTTAAATCACTTTCTCATGCCTTCTCCACCCTCCTCCAATAACAAGTGCAATGAGCTCTTGAATATTTTCATCACAAAAGATTCAGATGTCACTGCCTCTTCCCTCCCTTCCCCCCGGAGCACAAACTCTCGCCCATGTTCCTTGCTGTCCTAGTGCTGAGCTCATATCGTTCACTGAATTCCATCCCACCTCTCATCATTCCCACTCCAAACTTATCTTGTCCAAGAAACCCGCCTCCCACGCCCTTGTTCCTATTCCCAGCCAAGTGCCCTCTTCCTATTTCTTATCTACATTTCACTATTATCCAAAAACACTTTAAATTTCAGTGTGTGTCAGCAAGTGTTATTAGCATACATGCTAATGACACTTAGCTCTATTACCACCCTCCATAGCCGACACCCACCTTCCCTCCCCCCACCCCGATGGCTAGCCACAATGGCCTCCCTCTCTTTGCCACTGTTGAGTGCAGAGTGGCAGCGGGATCCCCCACCAATCGCCCCCAGAGACCCCGCCTCCTATGGCCCTGCCCCTTTGGCACTGCCCATTGCCCAGTGGGTAGTGCCATTTTGCCCTTTGGACAGTGGCAATTGGGGGGGGTGGTGGTGGGTGAGGGAAGAGACTCTCTAGTGGGCCCAGAGACTTCAGTCCAGGCTTGCTAATAAAATGCAAATCTTCATTTACTTAATTTATAGAGCTCCATGCCGATTTCTGGTGTGGAGCTGATGGCGCTGTAACTCCTGTGGCTAGAGACTTGTGGAGGCCGTGGTGTCCAGTGGGGAGCCTGCAAAATAGCCAGCTTGAGTATGCCAGCTTGAGAGAATTTCCCCCAGTGTTTCTCTCCAGCTCTCACCATACCTTGCTACATAAAAAACAGGTGGGCATATCTCCTCTTCTTCTTGGTAGTATTGGTTGTTGGTTTGAAACGTACTAAGAAATCTTAGTGACGTCCTGCAGTTTATCTGGTTGATGCTACACTCTGCTGCTGCTGTTGATGGAAGGAGTGAATGTTAAAAGTGGTGGAGGGGTGTCAATCAAATGGGCTGCTTTGTCCTGGATGGTGTTGAGTTTGTTGAGTGTGATTGGAGTTGCACTCATTTGGGCAAATGGAGGATATTCCATCACTCTTGTCTTGTGCCTTCTAAGTAGCGGGGAGACAGGAGGTGAATTCCTCACCACAGGACTCCAGCCCCTGGAGTGCTGTTGTAGCCATAGCATTTAATAGTCTAGTCTAGTTCAATTTCTGGTCAATGGTAATCCCCAGGATAAATCTTTGCTATGTATTTGCTAAGTCTTTGCTATGACTGTAACACTACATTCTGCACTCTCTCGTTTCCTTCTCTACAAACAGTATGTTTTATCTGTATAGCACGCAAGAAACAATACTTTTCACTGTGCATTAACACGTGACAATAATAAATCAAATCAAATCAAAAGGATAGTGGGGGGTCCAGTGATGGTGATGCTAAGGGCAGTATGGTGGCACAGTGGTTAGCACTGTGGTCTCACAGTGCCAGAGACTCAGGGTCACTATCTGTGCAGAATCTGCACATTCTCCCCACGTCTGCATTGTTTACCTCCAGGTGCTCCGGTTTCCTCCCATAGTTCAAAAGATTTGCTGGTTAGGTGCGTTAGCTATGCTAAATTTTCCCTCAATGTATCCAAACATGTCGATTTTCACAGTAACTTCATTGCAGTGTTAATGTAAGAATGTCAAGTTCGTTTTTCAGAGACCCTTACGTACTTGATGCAAGAGCAAGGCACTGATCTGTGTAAGAAAACCCAGTCCTTTATTTTCAAACAAGTACAAGCTTTTTTTGGAGGATCGCTTTACTAACTCAGACACGATACTACCTCAAACGGGGGGGGGGTTCTCCCCCTTTATACTCTTTTTACAGCAATTAGTCTCATACACACGTACGTGGCCTTCATCAATCAAGGGATTGAGTTGAGGAGTCGGGAGATAATGCTGCAACTTTATAAGACTCTAGTCAGACCCCACTTGGAGTACTGTGCTCAGTTCTGGTTGCCTCATTACAGGAAGGATGTGGAAGCTATTGAAAGGGTGCAGAGGAGATTTACAAGGATGTTGCCTGGATTGGGTGGCATGCCTTGTGAGGATAGGTGAGGGAGCTCGGTCTTTTCTCCCTGGAGAGACGAAGGATGAAAGGCGACCTGTTGGAGGTTTATAAGACGCTGACAGGTTTAGATGGGTGGATTCTCAGAGGCTTTTTCCCACAGCTGAAATGGTTGCTACAAGAGGACACAGGTTTAAGGTGCTGGGGAGTAGGTATAGAGGAGATGTCAGGGGTAAGTTTTTCACTCAGAGGGTGATGAGTGAGTGGAATCGGCTGTCGTCGGTGTTGGTGGAGGCAAATTCGATAGAGTCTTTTAAGAGACTTCTGGATGGGTACATGGGACTTAATAGGATTGAAGGTTATAGATAAGCCTAGTCGGTAGGGATATGATTGGTGTAACTTGTGGGCCGAAGGGCCTGTTTGTACTGTAGTTTTTCTATGTTCTATGTTCTACACACAGTATAACTTCACCCAGATCATGTGCTTAGCAACAGCAAAAGTAAGTACAAATGCAGTATGTGAGTAAAAATATTTAGAAAACCCACCTTCTAGTTACCATCAAAACTGCACAGCCGCCATTGCTCCAGTGTGAGATAGCAACCTTTCTCACATACATGTCTTGGGACATTACATTGCCCATAAAGTGAATTTTATCTCCTTCAAACAAAGACAGCATTTAATAAAGCAAGAGTTTCATTATTTACGAGGCCGGAATAAGGAAGTATATACTGATATCAGCACAGGTTGTTTCAAACAAGATGCAGTTAATCACAGCTTTAAGCTAATGGAGACCTTTCACTTTACCTTAATGCAACCAGCTGCAGTTGCAATTTTGCAGGATCTCAACTTGCAAAACCTTTTTTACAAATGGCCAAGATCATGGGAGATCCATGGGATGTTAACCCCTTCACATCTCAAGGGTACTTGCGACATTAATAAATAAATTTATATTTAACTGATTGTTGAGGGGCAATGGTTAGATTCTGTAGGATCCATTCATTCCTTTGAATAGAAGAGGTCAGGACTGGTATGTTTTTTAAAATGAATTTCTTTTATTGAACAGAATGTTAAGAAAATTAAACAATTACAGAAGCAAAGAGGAAAAGCAAACTTCGAGACTGACTGCTAAGCCAGTCCCTGTATTGTACCGGACCCACTGAACTCGAAAACAAACTGCCAGCTGAACACACAGTTCCAAACTATGTTTTAATTCTCTATATTCATTATTGAGAGTGTCCTTGCAGTCTGTTTCTGTCTAGAGAAAACAGGTTTTGCAACTGTTAATATCAAAACTTATTTTGCTTGCTGTGTACTTTTCAAGCAAGTAGAATGTGGTCAATTTTCAGTGAACCCAGCATGCCTTCTGAGTTAAAATGTAGTTAAGTGTTAGTTAACCCCTACAATCTAACATTTAAATGTAATTGCATAGGCAGAAATATCTTGAAATTATGTCTTTGCATAAATGAAGTCTTTGCTTGGACTGAGGCAAACAGGACAAAGCAGACATAGGATCCATCAGATTCTCTCTTGTTGGAGATAGTCATTACTTGGCCCTTTTGTGGCACAAATGTAACTTGCCACTCACCAGCCCAAGCCTGAATATTGTCCGAGTTTTGCAGCATTTGGATACGGACTGCTGCAGTATCTGAGGAGTCTGTGCAATCATCAGCAAACATCCCCGACTCTGGGGCTCCTTGATGCCACATTTGGCCAAATGCTGCCTTGATCTAAAGACACTCTTCCCTCACTGCACCTCTTGCACTCATTCACGGTAATCTTAAATCACCTACTTCTG
Organism: Carcharhinus amblyrhynchos; assembly: GCF_965287045.1. Lineage (NCBI taxonomy): Eukaryota > Metazoa > Chordata > Chondrichthyes > Carcharhiniformes > Carcharhinidae > Carcharhinus > Carcharhinus amblyrhynchos. Next base: position 29,129,814 of record NC_137335.1, on the reverse strand, counting down.
GAGAATTTCACATTATGATACAATTTAAAAGTAATTTGAAAAAGAAATGGGAAGAGCTTGACCATAATGCTAATTGGAATAATGTACCCTATGGTTATTATTCAGAGGTTTCTATTTACACCTCCTGTACTGACATCTCAAAGCCTGAATCTCTTCAGACAATTGCTGACCTCTTTCACGGTACAAGTTTGTATGGAATGTACAGCTGGATTAGGAAAGACTAGATTATGGAGATACATGGACGGAGACAAAAGATCAGCACTTAGTTAATTGCTATCCTGAAATCAAACGTTATACTCTACATGATAAAATTTGTTCCAGCAGATTCTAAATTTTGTGCAGACCAGCAGTCAACAGAACTGTAATAAATGGTTAGGTTTCATTTACAGAATAAAGTTGGGCACTGCTTATGTCACCAGTCTAGTACTACAGAAAATTTGAGTCCAAATACTGACATTGCATTTTGAAAATGTGAATTCAATTTTTAAAAATCTGGATATAAAAGATTGTTTGAAATTCAGATTGTTGTAAAAACCCAACAGGTGCACAAGCATTATGGAAGGAGATCTGTCGCCATTCCCCTGCCTGACAAATTCTGCACTAATGTAGTTCATTTATTAATTAAGTGGTCTAACAAGCTACAAAGGATAATAAATTCAAGCCTTGTCATCAAAGCCCGCATCCTGAGAATAAAACAAAAAGTTATTGGTTGGTAAACTCTTTTCTGTCCCCACCATGGTGGATGCAGTGAGACAATAAAAGTCCATTAACTTCAATGGCATCAGAAGATCCTGTCCATTGTTATAGAAATCGAGAATGAGAGAGTACAGATTCATAATGATTTGCAGAATAATCAAATGTGATGTGAGAAAAATGTGTGTGAGGAAGCAATGGCCTAGTTGTGTTATTGCTAGACTATTAATCCAGAAACTCAGCTAATATTCTGGACATCCAGGTTCGAGCCCTGGGTGCAAACACAATGAGCCTCCTTCTGCACGATAACAATTCTCCAAAGTCATAGAATCAGAGAATGGTTATATTTGAAAAGGAGGCCATCCAGCCTGTAATGTCTGTTCCAAATTCCTGAGACAGCAACTCACTGGGTCCCATGCATCACGGGTCTCAAATCACAGGGGTGATTACCAGTTCATCTCACACCATCTACATATCATCAACCACCGAACATGCTGAGCTGCTCCATTGGCAATAATAGCAGGCCTAGCCAACAACGCCCACATCCTGTGAAAGAATAAGAAACAGAGGAGATCATGATAAGAGCGAATTCAAAAAGATTAGGACAGTTAAAAGGAAAAAAAATTGGAAGACAATAGCAAACAATGAAATTAAATAATCATGGAACATAAAATAAAACAGTAATTTTGTAAGCACAACACTGAAAAAGTAAGATTGTGACAGAAATAGAGCAATTAAAGGAATGAACAAGATAACAGCACAAGTAACAGAAGTAACAAGTACTTACTTTGCTGCAGTCTTTATGGGAAAGATAGAACAGACTGACATGATATTGATTGATGATATAAGTAATGTATGTTTCAATAAACTAGTCAAACTCAAAAGGCAGGGATTAAAGCCCTGTTCCAACCGGATTGCATTTATATAGCAGAAAATTAGTGCACATATTTTATCATTAATTAAAAAGGTACTAGAAGTCCGATGGATAGCGAATATGGCTAGGATTTTCTACTCCTGTTCATGGTGGGTAAAAAGAGGAGCCTGGGGTGTGGGCTTCTCTGAAGGGTTGGGGAGAGGGATGCCTAGGGTATGAGCTTTGAAAGGCCAAGGAGAGGAAAGGGCAGCGAAGTCTTGGACATGGACTTCAACCCAGTCGGGTGGAGGGTTTATCATAGGCTGTTGGCTCCATGCAATCACACGGGTGATTCAGCATGGATTGAGCACTCCATGAAATCACAATGGGGTTGGGCTGGAAGGGGGGGTGAGGTGGAGTGTTATTGGCGGCAGTAATTACAGAGACAGGATGTAGAAACGAGGAAGGCTAATGGGGATTGTTTAGTTTGAACTCAATTAAAATTCTTGGGGACAGACTAGTTACGCAAATGTGCCCACTTAATCAGCACTTATGCATATGAGCACCAATGATTGGTGCTCAGCACTTAACCCTGTGCACATGAACTTCCAAAATAATGGATGCTATGTTATGGCTCTATCATTGCCTGACTGAACAAGCAACTATATCATCTGAGAAAAGTGGCAATGGCACAAGGTTGTGTACCTTACCTCCAGGATGCACTTGTGTGCAGAAGCAAAATCCCATAGAGGTCAACAGTGGAATCCTGGAAGGAGCCACTGGCGCCACAATTGCTTTCAGTGATACTGGCAATTGGATGCCCTCCAAGTTCCCATGGCACCAGATCCTGCAGGTCACATGTGAAGCTCTCTATGGGATTTCACATGCCCCCATACACAAGTGTATCCTGGACATCCAGGACACAATCTTCATGAGGACACACAACTTAGTCCATTTTGACTGGAACCAGGTAAGCCAGGAAGCGAAAACAATGGGATTTGCACAGACCTCTGGTTTTCCATTAGTGCAGGGTGTCATTGACTGTACTCATGTGACACTCAGACCTCCATAGCATCAAGCTGTCAACTTTGTGAATGAGAGGGGATCCATTCGCTGAATGTGCTAAGGCAATTCTGCTCTACAATTAAGAAAAACATCTTTTCTCCAACCTATTAACCTGGTGTTTATCATATTACGTTCTTCTGTACCATCATCTTCAAAAAATATTATAACAACATAAGAACTAGGAGAAGAAGTAGGCCATTTGGCCCCTTGAGCCTGCTCTGCCATCCAATAAGATCATGACTGATCTTTCTGTAGACTCAGCTCCACATACCCGCCCGCTCACCATAACCCTTAATTACCTTACTGTTCAAAAATGCATCTATCTTTGCCTTAAAAACATTCAATGAGGTAGCCTGAACTGCTTCACAGGTCAGGGAATTCCACGGATTCACAACCCTTTGTGTGAAGGAGTTCCTCCTTAACTCAGTCCTAAATCTGCTTCCCCTTATTTTGAGGCCATGCCCCCTAGTTCTGGTTTCATCTGCCAGTGGAAACAACTTCCCTGATTCTATCTTTTCTATTCCCTTCGTAATCTTAAATGTTTCTATAAGATCTCCCCTCATTCTTTTGAATTCCAATGAGTATAGTCCCAGCCTCTCCTCATAAGCCAACCCCCTCAACTCTGGAATTAAACTAGTGAATCTCCTTCGCACCCCGTCCAATGTTAGTATATCCTTTCTCAAGTAAGGAAACCAAAACTGCACACAGTACTCCAGGTGTGGCCTCACCAGCACCTTATACAGCTGCAACATAACCTCCCTGCTTTTAAACTCCATCCCTCAAGCAATGAAGCACAAAATTCCATTTGCCTTCTTAATGACCTGTTGCATCTGCAAATGAACTCCTTGAGATTCTTGCACAAGGGCACCCAGGTCCCTCTGCACAGCAGCATGCTGCAATTTTTTAACATTTAAATAATAGGTTATTTTGTTGTTGTTCCTACCAAAATAGATGACCTCACATTTGCCAACATGGTACCCTACCTGCCAGACCCTTGCCCACTCACTTAGACAATCTACATCCCTTTGCAGACTTTCAACATGCTCTGCACACTTTCGTCTGCTACTTATCTTAGTATCATCTGCAAATTTTGACACTCTACACTTGGTCCCCAACTCCAAATCATCTATGTAAATTGTAAATAATTGCGGTCCCAACATTGATCCCTGAGGCACACCACTAGTCATTGATTGCCACCCAGAAGGACACCCATTTACCCCACTCTTTGCTTTCTGTTAGTTAACCAATCCTCTATCCATGCTAATACATTAACCATAAAACCATGCACTTTTATTTTATGTAGCAGTCTTTGGCACGGCACCTTGTCAAATGCCTTCTGAAAATCCAGATACACCACATCCACAGGTTCCCCATTGTCCACTGCACATGTAATATTCTCAAAGAATTGCACCAAATTTGTCAAACACAACCTTCCCTTCATAAACCCATGCTGTGTCTTACCAATGGGACAATTTGTATCCAGATGTCTCGCTATTTCTTCCTTGATGATAGATTCAAGAATTTTCCCTACTACAGAAGTTAAGCTAACTAGCCTATAGTTACCTGCCTTTTGCCTACTTCCTTTTTTGAAGAATGGCACCACATTTATTGCTTTCCAATCTGCGGGAACCACCTGAGAGTCCAGCAAATTTTGGTAAATTACCACTAGTGCATTTGGTATTTCTCCCACTGTCTCTTTTAATACCTTGGGATGCCTTCCATCAGGACCAGGAAACTTGTCTACCTTTAGCCCCATTAACTTGACCAACATTACCTCTTTCGTGAGAATGACAGTTTCTAGGTCCTCACCTGTCATAGCCTTCCTATTATCAATTTTTGGCACGTTATTTGCGTCTTACACGGTGAAGTCCAACACAAAATATCTGTTCAATGCCTCAGCCATTTTCTCTTTTCCAGTTATTACATCCCCCTTCTCATCCTCTAAAGGACCAATGTTTACTTTAGCCATTCTTTTTTGTTTTATATATTTGTAGAAACTTTTGCTATCTGTTTTAATATTTTGAGCTAGTTTAACCCGTCCAATTTGTACAGGTCCCACCTCCCCCAGAACCGGTCCCAATGCCCCAGGAACTTGAAACCCTCCTCCTGACACCATCTCTTTGTCTCTCCATTCACCTGAAGAAGAGCTTAACCTCGAAAGCTTGTGAGTTTACTATCAAATAAATCGGTTGGACTTAAACCTGGTGTTGTCAGACTTCTTACTGAATTTACCCCAATCCAACGCCAGCATATCCACATCATCATCTCTTCAGCCATGTATTTATCTGATATATCCTCCCATTTCTACTCTGACTAGCAGGTGGCACCGGTAGTAATCCTGAGATCATTCTTCAGTCAGATTTGTTCTTCAGAACTTGCTGTGCCCCTAGCCAAGCTGTTCCAGAACAGGTACAACATTGGCATATACTCTCAATGTGTCCTGCACACAAGAAACAGGAAAAATCCAACCTGACCAATTACCACCCCATCAGTCTACTCTCGGTCAACAGCAAAGTGATGGAAGAGGTCATTAACAGTGCGGTTTAATGGTACTTGCTTTGCAATAACTTGGTCATCCGGACATACTGTCTTCCACCTCCTCCTGTCTGGAAAAAAATGCAAAAGTCAGGTCACGTACCAACCAACTCAAGAACAGCTTGTTCCCTACTGCCATCAGACATTTGAATGGACTTACCTCGTATTAAGTTGATCTTTCTCTACACCCTAGCTATGATTGTAACACTACACTCTGCACCCTCTCTTTTTCTTCTCTATGAATGGTATGCTTTGTCTGTGTAGTGCACCAGCGATAATATTTTTCACTGTATACTAATACATGTGACAATAATAAATCAAATTATAAAAATCATGGAAGCTCAGCTTGAGTTCTGCCAGGGGCAGTCAGCTCCTGACCTCATAACAGCCTTAGTTCAAACATGAACAAAAGAGCTGAATGTGAGAGGTGGGTTCAAGAAAGCAGTTCACCACCACCTTCACAAGGGCAAGTAGAGAGTGGCAATAGATGCTGGCTCAGCCACCAATGTTCACATCCCATTAATGTTTCAGAAATTTAAAAAGAGAGCTGAATACAGAATGAAAAGGATTTATTATTGTTGTTTCAGTGCCAGAGTTTGGAAAAGGATACTTTTGAAGATTCTATTCCATCAAGAAGGTTGTGACTTGAATGAGAAATATTCAAGGACATTTAGATGGAATAGAGCTGCTAGTGATTTTGACTGAATATAAATGGGTTGAAATGATTGAATGAGAAATGAGAGATTGACACAGCAGAGGCTGGGCTTGAAAACCTAAAATCACACTTGGTTGCACAATTGTGTAGAAGTAATGTGAGTTTGTAACTATTTGAGGTGTATCTTTATTCTAGTGAAATCTACTTCTATATTCAAAATATCCTTCAACTGTTAATGTATGCCTTAGCTGATTTGTTACAATAAAAGTTTTAAAAAGTGAAATCTTGACCAGTAGTGTTTTTCCTGTTTTTTTTTGGGAATTTCTTTCTTTTTAGTAAGTTATTTACCTACAGGGTTCTTAACACTATAGCTTTTGATATAATTCCAAAAAAAATCTTTGGTGAGAGCGCACTTGGAATATGGTATACAGTTTTTGCTTCTTAACCTGAGGAAAGCCTTAAAGGGAACAAATGAATATGGACACTTGAGCCCCTGGAGTATAGTCCACCTCCATTCAGTGAGGTCATGACTATTTAGCCATCTAACTCTTTATAACCAATTTAGCCCCAATCCCTTAACAATCCATGTTGGCTTTCCTTAATTAGTTTGCATTTACCTAACTGACTATTTTTTTCCCTGAATTATCCTTTCCAGAAGCCTCCCAACAGGTGAAATTGATGGGTTTGTGGTTGCTGAGCTTATCATTACATTTTGTTTTCAACAATGGCGTAACATTAGCAATTTTTCAAACCTCAGGCATCACCTCTTTTAAAATAAATTTTAGAACTATGGACAGTGGCTCTGCAATTTCCTCTCAATTTCCACTCTTGATTTCCTTAACATCCTTGGATGTATCTCATCTGGACCTGGTGTCTTATCAACATCCAAGTACAGACATCCTATTCAATATCAATTTAAACCCATGAGGTGTTTGAACTCTTTCACGATGACCTGCACAGAATCTTCCACAGCCATGATCTAGATTCCAGATACCCTTTTTGGTCCCCAATTGGGCCCAATCCTCCCTTCACCACCCTTTTACTCTAAAGTCGTTTGGATTCTCTTTTATGTTAGCTGCCAGTTTTTTCTCCTGTTGAATGAAGCAGACTCAAACGGCCAAAATTCCTATCCTGCTCCTATTTCTTATCCTTTAATATTCTTGAATGATTAATTGGATTGCCATCTTAGGTAAAAGATCTGGCCTACCTCTGGTTATATTGACAAACCTCTCGCATCAGCTGCATGGCTTAAATCTCAAACATAATAGAATATTTTTTGGACATGTCCACCCTGTACAAAGCCTTTTAGATACTGGCCAGTGTAGAAATACTGTGCCACAATCTGATGAATCAAGTGTCAGCTACTATTAACATTGTAATTCATATCAAGTGACATTTTAGGGACTCCAGCTACTCTACAAAAATATTATGGACAGGAGAATTTCCAAAAGGGTTCCAACTTTAAAACTTTATTTGAATAATTCACAGTGGTTAGCACTGCTGCCTCACAGCACCAGGGACCCGGGTTCAATTCTGGCCTTCGGTCACTGTCTGCGTGGAGTCTGCACATTCTCTCAGTGCCTGCATGGGTTCTCTCTGGAGAGATATTCTCTCCAGCATATCTCCACCTCCATACAGCTTTAATATTTTTAACTTTTTGTAGCCCAGGCATTGTATGAAGTGTGCATAATACGCATAAAGCACCGACCTTAGACGATGACAAGGGCATCACCCCAGCCACTCATACCTGTGGAATTGGTTGTAAAGTAGTGCTGCCCTTCCTCCAGTTTCCTTCCACAGTCCAAAGATGTGCGGGTTAGGTGGATTGGCCATGCTAAATTGCCACTTAGCGTCAAGGGGACTAGCCAGGGACCAGCATAGGTTTATGGAGATGGGCTGGGGTGGGATTGTAGTCAGTGTAGACTTGACAGGCTGAATGGCCTCCTTCCGTACTAGTGGATTCTATGATTTATTCCCCCCCCTCCCCATTTGAGACCAAGTGTCTGTCTTCAGTGCTCTCTTGTCTAGTTCATCGTCTCTTGAACTGTTTCCCTAGTGACTGCAACATCGGAGGTGAATGGCTGCTGTGACTTGAGTTTCATGTGATCTGTGATCTCCAGGGACTTGGGTTTGAGGTGGCCCAAATTGAGCTCAGTGCAGTTTGACTCCAGGGTGGGCGTTGTTTTAGTTGGTGGAGACATGAGGATTCAGATTTGCTGTCAACCTGCAAGATGACAACATGCTCTCCTCTCATTTCCTGACTGCCCTCTTATCAGGCTCAGCTATCCCAATCATCTGTAAGAATGCTGACTGTAGGAAAGCTGTAAGATTCTGTAAAAGCCTCCAAACAGCCATCGCTCATCAGAAGGAATGGGAATCTTGCTGTGGTGTTCTACACCTCTAGCAGAGAATCTAGTGTTCCTGAATGAAGCCACTCTTTTCACAAACTTCCTTTGAAAAGTGCAATGCTCTCAGATCAGGTACACTGCTAGATTTCTCTATCACTAAGATGCCTGCAGGGAAAATCAACCTCATAGCATTTGAACAGCAACCCATGTCAGTGTTTTTGAATGTTTTCATTCTGTTAAATATACAGATAAATCATATTTATTTTTTCTTTATGAGTGGAAAATTAATTTCTTGGCAGAGAGTACTGTGTAGTTATCTGCAGTGACCATTACTCACTCAGCCACTTTAATAAAATAAACATGACTTGTACATAATTCAATGTAAAATCAACACAGAAAAACTTTTAACATGTTTTCATTCCCCGAAGAATAATCTGCCTCACAAAAATGTTGTAGAAATATAAAACAGTAGGATATTGATACAATATGCTTTGATACATTGTAAAGACCCTTTTCAGAATTAAATTTCATGGCCCAATATAAGTTCAGTAAGAAGTCTCACAACACAAGGTTAAAGTCCATCAGGTTTATTTGGCAGCACTCGCTTTCGGAGTCTCAAGCTCCTTCATCAGGTAAGTCAGGACTTGTGTTCACAAACACAATTTACAAGTTCATAAACTCAATTTACAAGATAACATTTGGAATGTGAGTCTTTGAGTTACCTGTAAAGACTCGCATTCCAACCATTATACAACATAAATCCTCACTCACCTGAAGAAGGAGCTTGATGCTCTGAAAGCTAGTGCTGCCAAATAAACCTGTTGGACTTTGACCTGGTGTTGTGAGACTGTGCTTACCCCTATCCAATGCTGGCATCTCCACACTAATATAAGTCTCCAGAAGGATTTTTTACAGATCAGCCTTATTAAAAACAAACATCCTGGAATAGATTTTCTGTGAAAGGTTCTTTCATAGAACCATCTTGGAAATCTTGGAGAAAAAGTATAAATGGCCATATCTTTGGAACTGTTACTGACCTTCCGACATAGTTATGCTGCAAGGTGGAGAGACTCTTCCCGCTCAGAAAGGATAATAGGACTAGGGGGCACAGCCTCAAGATAAAGGGGGGGTGGTTTAGAACGGAGTTGAGGAGGAACTTCTTCACTCAAAGGGTGGTGAATCTCTGGAATTTTCTGCCTGTTGAAGTGGTGGAGGCTGCCTCACTAAATATATTTAAGATGCGGGTTGATGGGTTTTTGATAAGAGAGGGGATTAAGGGTCATGGGGAGAGGGCGGCAATGTGGAACTGAGCTACGACAGATCAGCCATGATCTTATTGAATGGCGGGGCAGGCTCAAAGGACTAGATGGCCTACTCCTGCTCCTATTTCTTATGTTCTTATGTTCAGAAATTTGCTCCTCTTATGTTTACCTTGTTTGTGAGAAGGTTCTGTTTTGAAGATTGGATAGGATTCCAGTATATTTCTCACCACATCAATATAACAGTGAGTTGGGCTGAAAGTTTCCAGTTCCTTTGCAAAATAAGTTGGAGGTAGGTGGTGGTGGTAGGAAGGGGGTTTGGGAGGGTGAGAAATACCAAGTCAGAAGATATTGGCCTGAAAACCTGTAATTGCTTACAGACTATCCAGATGGCGGGAGGACATTGCACATGGGCATTGCAGGAAGATAATCAAGACAATTAATTTGCCAATTGAGAGGAATTTAATGGGGGTTTTGAATATTGCAAATGGCACACAGGAACCACAGATCTTCATAGTCTTACCCAGTTAAAGCAGGTGGAAAGTATATAGTAGCATTTAAGCATCATCAAAATGGAACAAAAGGATTGATAAAGAGAAAATGGAGGGATTTTCCAGATCCACTAGCCACTGGCAAGAATTGTGATGGCCTAGAGAATTGGATGTCAGGCAAAAAATGGATTTGGCACCCGATTTACTGTATTCAAATTAACAGTTTTGATGGCCCATTCACCAGCCTACCGGCATTCACCCACCTCTCCAGTGGGAAATGCACCAGGCGGGCTTTGGTGCTGATAATAAGCAGTGTGGGCCTGGCGTGCTATATACATTGGCAGTGCCAACAGTTTCCTGCCCCTTGCCATTTTGGCATGAACAATTTTGCCTGATGCCTTGGCCCTGAGAGGGTATCAAGGAGATATGTTCAGTGGCCAGTTGCCCCTCTGATGTTGCCAGGCTATAGTGGCACAGTCCTTCAAGTGTCCTGGGGATTGGCTGACCTTGGGATGGGAACAAGGGGGTTGACCTTGATGGGATGGATGTGTCATGGCTGGACTGTTCTGGCCCTGGCAGACCTGAAGATCGTAGTCATGATGTGGAAATGCTGGTGTTGGACTGTCTTGGAGATCCTCTCCACTTGGATCTGGCAGTCCTGAAGATCACCCCAGACATGGTGATATCAGATATCCCTGTGATTAACATCTGCATTGCTGCCTGTTATCTGTATTTCATTCTCCACAGTTGTGCACTCAGTCCCAATGTATTCTCACAGCTTTGATTTGAAATCTCTGAGCTTTCCTAGCAAGTTGAAACCTTTAAAAATTTTGTCTATTGCACTGAATGTAGAAACGTAGAAGATAGGAGCAGGAGGAGGCCATTTAACCCTTCGAGCCTCCTCCACCATTCATCACAATCACGGCTGATCATCTAACATAATAGCCTAATCCTGCTTTCTCCCCATAATCTTTGATCCCATTTGCCCCAAGTGCTACGTCTAACTGCCTTTTGAATACATTCAATGTTTTGGCATCAACTACTTCCTATGGTAATGAATTCTACAGGCTCACCACTCTTTGGATAGAGAAATGTCTCCTCACTTCCGTCCTAAGTGGTCTGCCCCAAATCTTCAGACTGTGACCCCTGGTTCTGGACCCCCCCACCATTGGGAACATCCTCCCTGCAAGTTTCAATGAGATCCCCCCTCACTCGTCTGAACTCCAGCAAAAACAATCCTAACCTGGTAAATCTCTCCTCATACATCAGTCCTGCCATCCCCGGTAAACCTTCACTGCACTCCCTCGAGATCAGTAACATCCTTCCTCAGAAAAGGAGACCAAAACTGCCCACAATACTCTAGGTGTGGCCTCAGGAAAGTCCTGTATAATTGCAACAACAGATCTCAGCTCCTGTATTCGAACTCTCTCACTATAAAGGCCAACGTACAAATTGCCCTCTTTACTGCCTGTTGCACCTGAATGCTTACCTTTAGTGACTGGTGCACAAGGACGCCCAGTTCCCACTGCACACTCCCCTCTCCCAATTTATACCCATTCAGGTAGTAATCCACCTTCTTGGTTTCACTTTCAACGTGAATAATGTCACATTTATCCAAATTATACTGTATCTGCCATTGATTTGCCCACTCACCCAACCTGTCCAGATCATGCTGAAGGATCTCTGCATCCTCATCACAGCTCAATATCCCATCCAATTTGGTGTCATCTGCAAACTTTGTTACATCTTGTTCCCTCATCCAGATCATTAATATATATTGTGAATAGCTGGGGTCCCAGCACTGATCCCTATGGCACCTCACTAGTTACTGCCTGCCAATGTGAAAAGCACCCATTAATTTGTACTCTTTGTTTTCTCTCTGCCAACCAGTTTTCTATCCATCTCAGTACTATGTGCTTTAGTCTTGTATGATAATCTGTTATGCAGGACTTTATCAAACGCTTTCTGGAAGTCCAAATAACCACATCGATTGGCTCTCCCTTGTCAACTCCACTAGTTACATCTTCAAAAAATTCTAATAGATTTGTCAAGCATGCTTTCCCCTTCATAAATCAGTGCTGACTCTGTCTGACCCTGACGCTGCTTTCTAAATGCTCTGCTATAAAGTTCTTGATAATGGATTTGAGAATTTTCCCCACTATCGATGTTAAGTTTACTGATCTATAATTCCCTGTTTTCTCTCTACCTCTTTTTTTGAATATTGGAGTGACATTAGCTACAGGGACTGGAGCTAATTCTGCAGGGTCTGTTCCAGAATCTACAGAATCCTGGAAGATGACCACCAATGCACCCATGATTTTTAGAGCCACAACCTTTGGTACTCTGGGATGCAGATCATCAGGCCCTGGGGATTTATCTGGTTCAATCCCATCAACTTTCCCAGCACCATTTCTCTACTAATATTGATCTCCCTCAGTTTTTCCCTCTCACTAAATCTTGCATTCTCCAACATTTCTGGTATCTGATTTGTGTCCTTTTTGATGAAGACAGAACCAAAGTGTGTGTTCAGTTGCTCAGCCTTTGATCCCTTGTCAATTTCAAGATACAGTACTTTCAAATAGATTTCCATCGACAGCTTATTGGATTTCTACTTAACTTCCAGTCATCTGTGTAAATTTTAATTTCGCTTTGTACTTGAATGCACCTTAAGTACCTCCATTTTTCATAACCTGAATGCTTATATAGTCTTAAGAAGTGGTCTGAAAAAGAGGATGTTAAGCCACATATTCCCTTTGAAGAAATCACAGCTATCAATCAGGTTTTAGGGTTCATGTAAACATTGCAGTACCTCACCAGTCACTACTTGTCATTTGAAAAATTACCCATTTATTCATTCTTTGTTTCTTGTCTGCCAACCAGTTTTCCATCCATCTCAAAACACTAGTAGTTACACCTTTGAAGAATTCCCATAAATTTATCAAACATGATTTTCCTTGCATAACTCCATGCTGACTGTCCAATCCTGCCACTCTTTCCCAAGTGCTCTTCTATTAAATCTTTTATCATGGCCTCTGGCATTTTCCTCATTCCTGACATCAGGCTGACTGGTCTATAATTCCCTGTTTTTCTGCTGCCTCCCCTTTTAAATAACGGGGGAGGTGGGTAAAAACTGGACAGATTACACATGGGCAAGAATATTCCTTAGGGAAGTATTTGCTAGAGTAGTTGGTGAGGGTTTGAACTAAAATGGCAGGGCGATGCGCTCCTACGCAAGAAGCCAAGAGGAGGGAGAAACATGAAGAAAAGTCAGATAGGGGATAAGAAAAGTGAGGGGATAAGAAAACAGTAGAGAAACCAAGGGCCAGAATCAAACAGGGCTAAAATGAAAAGTAATGAGAATTGGACAAGGAATGTTAAAAAGATAAGTCTTAAGGCTTTGTGCCTTAACGCACGGATCATTCGCAATAAAGTGGATGAATTAATCATGCAAATAAACATGAAAAAATGTCTTTAACCAGAATACTGTCTCTGCGAGTCTTTGCTTTAGTTGAGCTGTAATTAGGTGAAAGCTGGCTTCATACTTAGCCTTTGAAAAAAGCTCCAAGGTGATCAGGGATGAGAATTGAATATCCAGGGATATTCAGTATTTAGGAAGAACAGGCAAAAAGAAGAGGAGGTAGAGTTGCATTGCTAGTTAAAGAAGGAATTAATGCAGTAATGAGGAAGTATATTAGCTCTGACAGTGTGGAATCGATATGGGTTGGGCTGTGTAGGAGGTTTTCAGAGATTTAAGTGTTATGCTGGCTTTTATTCGGGAGGTTTCTCTTTATTAAATGCAGCTTAGCAAATACAAAAAACTCATGGAAACAGTAAATTCTAGTTGAAGGTGTACTTTATTGACTCAGACATGCTCTCCATGTGTAGGAGAGCAATTTGGGAATAGTCCAAATTACTCTAAATTGCATTGTCAAGACGCACTGTAATCATACATTTTCAGAAATCATCTGCCCACTTACTTTGTCCATCTTAACCAGATGGACCAATCATGTTGGTAGTAATTATTTACTGTGGGAAATGCGTGTCTTTGCAGGGCTAGAGAAAGGGCGTTGGCTTAGGTAGAATGTTCTTTTGCAGAGTCAGTGCAGATTCAATGGGCTGAATGGTCTCCAGATTCTATGATTATCATATTATCATGCATGGAGCTGCTTCTGCATGCAGGCTGTTTCCGGAGTGTTCTCTCTGAACCTGTTACCATGTAATTCAACACCTCATATTGTAATTTTAGTCCCACATTAACCTTTGCTCTGTCAAGCACCTTTTCATTACAATAGCATGCAGACATATAATACAACACTTTGCTTTGCCAGTCAGGCTACTGTCCACCCACCACTGGGAAGAAGACCACCCACCTTATCCTCACAGCTTAGAGGAGAGACTGAAGGCAATCTTTGCTCAATTGTGAGGCCATCCAATGTCTTCCTTCTGCCATTGCCTCTGCCAATTACCTTCCTTTGTCCATGTTTTCAGGCAATCTCCATTCCATTTAGTGTTGGCAGCCCATTAGCTATGGTACCAGGAGCTGCCACACCAACACCTGATGCAGCTCCACTTTCCCCCATCCCACCTCTACTTCCTTTGTGGACAACCCCTGGGCCTCCTGAAGGATAATTGGCCAGCCACTGGATAATTAGAAGTGACCAGCTAAGTCCAGGCTGGTCCCAACATCGAAACGTCCAGTCTAGCTGCCAAATCCAGATGATATTTTTCTATGCAAAGCAATACTTTTGCCTTATTTACAAGTTTATCAAAACTTCTATTAACCAACAAGAACAGTAGAAATTCCTACTGCTAAATGATTGGGAGATGACGAGCGATCACACAACTGTTAACCGTTTCTCTCTCTACAGATGTTGCCTGACCTAGAATCATAGAATCTCTACAGAGCAGAGGAGGCCATTCAGCTTATTGACCACAATCTCACCCAGGCCCAATTCCCATAACCCCTACTAATCCTTCTGACATTCGGGTCAATTTAGCATAGCCAGTCAACCTAACCTGCACATCTTTGGATTGTGGGAGAAAACGGAAAAAACCTATGCAAACACAGGGAGAATGTGCAAACTCCACACACTCACCCGAGGCTGGATTTGAACCTAGGTCCCTGGTGCTGTGAGACAGCAGTGCTAACCACTGTGCCACCATACCACTGTACCACCTTTCTGGGATTTTCATTTTTGATTATGTTATGCGGGAGCTATACAAGAAGTAAAAGTCTAGCGGTGCAGTAGGTAGAGTCCTTGCCTTGAAGGCACAACCTTCAGCCTTAAGTCCCAATCCTGGACTTGATTGCCATGGGAGGTGTGTTTATAGGACAGTCAAACAGGTTATCTACTAGTTTACAATTCTTTCAACATACCTATGGCAGAGTGGTAAGAGGGGAAGAGTTGCCTTGCCAGCTAAACTTAATGCAAAATTAATTAATGCAAAAAGCTCTCACCTCTGATTCAGGAAAAATCAACCAAGACAATGGGTGTAAGCATGAGCTCTGTCTGTCCCATTTGCCTGTAAGCATGGGAAGAGAGATAGATATGAGAGGTGTTTAAGGTTAGACTGTGCTTTTCTTACACATATAGAAAATCCATTTCCATCTTTGAGAGACTTGAAAGAACATAAACAAAAAATTTAACACAGGAGGTTTCTTTGTGCCTGTTAAACACCGACTTTTAACATAGCCCTGGAAAACAGGAAAGAATTTTAGCTGTGGGGAGAATCATCTATGACTAAACAGAGAGTTTTGCAGTGACTATCGCACTGATAGTGTAATGGTAATGCCACTTCTGAATTGGAAAACTGGGAATGCAAGTACCATTCCAGAGATGTGCAGGCAAAGTCCAGACCAATAAAACAGTGCAGAATTAAAGGAATGTGTTGCTGTCTTCCTGATGAGAAATTGAACTGGAGCCATTTTTGGTAAATTAAACAGTCCTACGCACATCTTTGGAGAACAGTTGGGAGGTTTTCCCTGGTGTTCTGATATAATATTAATCCTTCAACAACACCGTTAAAAAACAGATTATCTGATCATTATCACACTGTTGTTGATAGGCCCTTGCTGTGCTCAACTCATCTGCTGCATTTCCTACATACCAAAGTAAAAATTAGTACGTGTTTTTCTTTGGTACAAAAAAAATAAGTTTGAATATTTTGAATTGTTTTGAGTCTGGACGATTAATTCTTAAATGTTTGCCAACATTCTTATTCCAGTTGGTATTGGGTTGTTTCCAACTTTGGATTTGAGACATAAATCATGCATTGGACGTTCAATTGAAAGTTGCAAGTGACTTTCCAGTGATTGATTCAGATAAAATTATGCACAGTATGTGTCAAAATTTCAGACATCCATTGAGAAAGGGTGAGCCTCTCATCAGAACTATAGGATTGGACTGTTTGGAAGCCATTGTTTCCACCCACTTGCTGAAAGGTCAAGGAGGAGTCCACCCACACTACCTATGGCTCTTCCGCAGCAACTTAACACTGGGTGAAGCATTTTGGAACCTCCCCCATCAATTATCACTATCTTCCATGATGAGCATGGCCTCTGATACAGTTAGATTGTATACATGCTTCTTGATGGCCTTGATAACCTGAGAGTTCAGCTGTTCCCAGTAGTAGGTTTTCGGGCTCCTGTTCAGCCCCTGAACCATTGACTGGAGCTTGGCCGTGGTGTTGGGCAAATTTCACTCTTGAGGTCCACAGGCTAATTGTCTGTAATGATGACAACCTTTTTTCACTATTCCTAACCCATGCCTTAAATGTTTAAGATAATGCTTTTGTTAGCCTCATACTGAGTGGATATTGTCTTGACATTCACAAAGCAACACAGCTTCTTGACCTTTCAATCACAAGAAGTGGCAGTGTTTTGGTACCATCCATGTTGGCATTGACCATCTCAGTGATACGCTCCTTGCTCTGCTTTTCACCATGATATGTTTCACCTTCAAATATCAACAAACACTCTGGCAAAAGATGATAAACAGTATGGTTTCACCTGTGTTAAAAATGTTTCTTGATGCATATTCATTCAAGATGTGGGCAAAACTGTTTTGGAGCCAGTCATCTGTCATAGCTGCCATAATTGTTGCACCTTCACCATTTACTGCATGGAAGATGATGTCGTGCCTTGTCTTCAATTTGCACAGTCATCCATTGATATGGGTAAATTTCATGTGGCCCAGCTTCTTTACCAGGAAAACTCCCCTTTCCAGCAGGATTGTACCAGAGATGGGAACTTTTTCTCTTTGGGCTGCGTTGAACCACATTGACAAAAGCTGCTTCAAAGTCAGGATAGGCAGCCATTCTCATCCACTTCCATACTGTAGAGAATACCCGTTTATCCATGGTGTTCGCCTCCTGGTACATAATGGTGGACAAACTTGATGACAGCATCTCCTACTCCTCACGACATCCCTTTATACTTCACACCACAGTTTTCCACTTTCTGTATCTACTTCGCCCTCTTTTACATCAACGACAGGTTTAACTTTCTCTCAGATTTAGCCATATATGTAGGTTTAACACATCCTTTCACAAGGAGGTCTCAATGTCAAATAACAGCTGCCTCAGCACTCCATCATTTTGTGCTCGTGTGTGATCTTACTCCACATTGATTCATTGATGTGGTCAGATGACAAGCTTGGACATGTTTAACCAATTCAAAATTACCAGTCATTGTGTGAACAATTAATAAAGAATATTTATTAACTTCAAATAAAAACAAAAACATATGACAAGAAGGACACTGCAACTCTTAAATACACTGATAGCTGTACACACACAATTCTTCAGAAACAAACCCATGTGTCCCAAACTATCTATGTTACCTGAATTCTTTTTTCTAAACAACATCCAAGCTTAAGTAACTCTTATGAACTAAGTGCAGCAAATAATTACCACACACAGTTTAAGTCTGGGATGGTGGTTTCAGGCATCTCACTGATCAGAGTCTTCATTCTGCTCCATGGACAGTGAAAACTTTGAAGTTCCCTGGTCACTTTTATCTCCATGTCTCCTAACTCACAGCAGCACTCTATCTGAGGAGGGATCCCCCCCTTTCTCTGTCCAAGAAGTTGCAGGACTGAAATTCACTTTTTGCACGACTAGAAGGGGCAGTCTAGTCACTAGACCCCCATCCAGAGGGAAAGTGCCAAGCTCAACCCCTTGCTCCTAGCCAGAGCCCACCCAACTCCCGGGACCATTGGGAGACCATCTCTCTGCAGCCTTGAAACAGTAGAGGGGCCCTGCCCCCACTTTATTGGTTCAATATGCCAAGTCCATGCTCGTCATGACCAACCAAAGAGAACAAAGAAAAAAGAAAATGAAAGCATAGGATCAGGCCCTTCAGCCCTCCAAGCCTGCACTGACCATGCTGCCCGACTTAACTAAAACTCCCTACCCTTTCAGGGACCATATCCCCCTATTCCCATCTTATTCATGTATTGTCAAGATACCCCTTAAAAGTCACTATTGTATCCGCTTCCATTACCTCCCCGGCAATGAGTTCCAGGCAACTACTACTACTATGTATAAAAAAATCTGCCTCGTACATCTCCTTTAAACATTGTCCCTCACACCTTAAACCTGTGTCCCCTAGTAATTGACTCTTCCATCCTGGGAAAAAGCTTTTGACTATCCACACTGTCCATACCTCTCATAATCTTGTAGACTTCTATCAGGTCGCTCCTCAACCTCCATCGTTCCAGTGAGAACAAACCAAGTTTCTCTCCTCATAGCTAATGCCCTCCATTAAAGGCAACATCCTGGTAAATCTTTTCTGTACCCTCTCCAAAGCCTCCACATCCTTCTGGTAGTGTGGTGGCCAGAATTGAACATTATATTCCAAGTGCAGCCTAACCAAGGTTCTATAAAGCTGCAACATGACTTGTCATTTTTAAACTCGGTACCCTGGCTGATGAAGGCAAGTATGCTATATGCCTTCTTGACTACCTTCTCCACCTGCATTGCCACTTTCAGTGACCTGTCTACCTGTACACCCAGATCCCTTTGCCTATCAATACTCTTAAATGTTCTGCTATTTACTGTATATTTCCTATCTGTATTAGACCTTCCCAAATGCATTATCTCACATTTGTCCGGATTAAACTCCATCTGCCTTCTCTCCGCCCAGTGTCCAACCGATCTATATCATGTTGTATCCTCTGATGGTGCTCATTGCTATCCACAAATCCACCAAACTTTGTATCGTCTGCAAACTTACCAATCAAACCAGTTACATTTTCCTCCAAATCATTTATACATATTACAAATAGCAAAGGTCCCAGTACTGATCCCTCAGGAACACCACTTGTCACAGCTCTCCATTCAGAAATGCACCCTTCCACTGCTACCCTCTGTCTTCTTTGACCGAGTCAGTTTTGTGTCCACCTTTCAAGCTCACCTCTGATCCCATGTGACTTCACCTTCTGCATCAGTCTGCCATGAGGGACCTTGTCAAAGACCTTACTGAAGTCCATGTTGACAACATCCACTGCCCTACCCTCATCAATCATCTTTGTCACTTTCTCAAAAAACTTGATTAAATTGGTGAGATACGACCTCCCTTTCACAAAACCATGTTGCCTCTCACTTATATGTCAACTTACTTCCAAGTGGGAATAAATCCTGTCTTGAAGAATCGCATCCAATAACTTCCCTCCCACTGATGTAAGGCTCACTGGCCTGTAATTACCTGGATTATTCTTGCTACCACTTAAACAAAGGAACAACATTGGCTATTCTCCAATCCTCTGGGACTTTTCCTGTAGCCAGTGAGGATACAAAGATATCTCTCAAGGCTCCAGCAATTTCCTCCCTTGCCTCTCTCAGTATTCTGGGGTATGTCCTATGAGGCCCTGGAACTTGTGTATCATAATTTTTCTTAAGAACCCCAATACCTCCTTTTTGTTTCAACATGACTCAAACTATCTACACATCCTTTCCCAGACTCATCATCCACCAAGTCCTCTCTTTGGTGAATACTGACACAAAATACTCATTTGATACCTCGCTCATTTCTCTTGGTTCCATGCATAGATTCCCTCTCTTGTCTTTGAGTGGGCCAACCCTCTGCCTGGCTACCCTCATGCTCTTTATATATGTATAAAAAGCCTTGGGATTTTCCTTAATCCTCCTGGCCAATGATTTTTCATGACCCCTTTTAGCCGTCCTTACTTCTTGCTTAAGTTTCTTTCTACTTTCCTTGTATTCCATACTAACTTCATATGTTCCCAGGCTCCCAGCTTTGACAAATGCTTCCTTTTTCTCTTTAACTCGGCTCACAATATGTCTCATTATCCAATGTTCCCAAAATTTACCATACTTATCCTTCATCTTTAGAGGAATGTGCCGGTCCTGAATCCCTATCAACTTACAGTTGAAAGCCTCCCATGTACCAGATGTTGATTTGCCCTCAAACATTTGCCCCCAATCTACATTCTTCAGTTTCTACCCAATATTGTTGTAATTAGCCTTCCCCTAATTTAGCACCTTAACTTGAGGATGACACTTATCTTTATCCATCAGTACCTTAAAGTTTATTGAATTGTGATCACTGTTCCCGTGTAGTCCTAGTTGGACTATCTACATACTGTTTCAAGAAGCTCTCTTGGATGCTCCTTCCAAATTCTGCCCTATCCATGCCCCCGCACTAAGTGAGTCCCAGCCAATATAGGGGAAGTTAAAATCTCCCACCACAACAACCCTGTTACTTCAAAATCTGCCGACATATCTGTTCCTCCATCTCCCACTGGCAGTTAGGTGGCCTATAGTAAACCTCCAACATTGTGACTACACCTTTCCTATTCCTGAGCTCTATCCATATTACCTCACTCTATGAGCCCTCCGAGGTGTCCTCCTGGAGTACAGCTGTGATATTCTGTCTAACCAGTAGTGCATCTCCGCCACCCCTTTTACATCTCCCTCTATCCCGCCTGAAACATCTATATCCTGGAATGTTAAACTGCCAATCCTGTCCTTCCCTTAACCAAGTCTCTGTAATGGCAACAACATCATAGTTCCTAATAGTAATCCAAGTTCTAAGTTCATCTGCCTTACTTGTTAAACTTCTCGCATTGAAACAGATGCACTTCAGTCCACCAGACTCTCTTTGATTAGCAATCCCACCCTGCCTGCTGTTTCTCTGGGTCTTACTGTCCCTACTCTCTTGTTCTCCTTCAGCTAATTCACCTTTGCTTTGGGTCCCACCCCCCTGCCAAACTAGTTTAAATCCTCCCATGTGACACTAGCAAACCTCCTGACCAGAATATTTATTCCCTTCCAGTTCAGATGCAACCTGTCCTTCTTGTACAGGTCCCATCTGCTCCTGAAGAGACCCCAATGGTCCAGATATCTGAAACTCTCCCTCCTACACCGGCTGTTTAGCTACGTGTTGAGCTGCACTATCTTCCTATTCCTAGCCTCACTAGCACGTGGCACGGGGAGTAATCCTGAGATTACAACCCTAGAAGTCCTGCTTTTTAACTTTCTACCTAACTCTCTAACCTGCTGCTGCAGGACCTCATCACTCTTCCTACCTATGTCGTTAGTACCAATATGTACCTCAACATCTGGATGTGCCTCCATGACCAGCACCCATGTTGCAATTCCCGTTGGAAAGGCTAATGAATAGCAGGATGCCATTCAATGTTTTGTCCAACCTGCTAATGATATATCAATAAGGGGTTTTACATATTATTAGGTTGCCACATACTTTGGGTGGGAACCTGATCAGGGCCAGCTTGGCTGGTCAGGCAAATCTGAAATGCTTTGCCATCTGGTGGGAATCCCATTTTAGACACAACGCCAAAGTCAGCAGGTGATCTGAATTACCACCAATGGCTAATGGGGCTGGTGAATTTCACCCCCCCCCCTTCATTATCTGCCAGTGCTGTAGTTCTGATTGTTATATATTTAAGTGGTTGCATGATTGCCTGAAGGCTGATCACATGATTTGATGGTGATGTTATTGGGGTGGTTCAGTGACTTTTGTTTGGTTTCATTTTCTACACTGTATAGACAGCATCTCCTACAAAAAACCTTGCTAATGCTAATTTTATGCAAACAACATTTTTTTTTGTTTAAACCTACAGTCCCGAACATAGTTAAGGCATTACAAAAAGAAAATTGGCAACGAGTTAGGATTTTGTCTCACAGAGAACATCGAGTAAAGATCCTAAATAAAAAACATTGCGTGACCTCACACTTTGAATATTAGAAGATTGTGGAAAATCAACAACAGAATTAAAGATTGAACTGCCAGTGGAGGAAAATCAAATAAGAGAAAAAAATAAGTATTGCATTTCTTACTGAGAAAAAAAATATTTGGTAGATTCCTCTAAATTGCAGAGTCATGCACATGTTGCAGTGTGTAATAGCAGAGTGAGAGACACTAATAGGTTGACATAGAGTGGAAGCTTTCTGTGTGTTTTTAAAAGAGGGTTTTTTTCTCGATCATAGAAGGGTAAGATTTCTGGCAGTATCTGGCATATTTGCAAAGAGAAGGGATATTTTGCTGTATTGCTGGGGCTGTTTGAAGAAAAAAAGCAAGTCAACAGTCTCCAGTTAAAAAGGCGAGTGCTGGGAAGACAGCAAAAAACAACTGAGCAGTCCCTAGTGTCTGGGTCAATTAGGAGCCATGAGTCCTTTCAATGAAGAAAATGAATCATGAAGTTCCTATGCAGAGCTTTTTCAGTACTTTGTACTATTGAATAAAATTGCAATTAAGTTGTTTGTACCAACTTTTCTCAGCACAGTAGGAAATAAAACTTCCAAAACTGTGTATGGGCTTAAAAACAGAATTTGCACCCGGTGCCAAATAGTTTCCTGTGATCTTCCTGGTTCCTTTCTGTTGCTGCAGGAAGATCTTGCCCTGAAAGCGCACGAGGCTGATTAGCACGCAATTGACTTGATTTCAGCCTCATTAGTGGGTTTGGCATGCAATTATCCCTTTTCTGGAATGTTCCCTCCTCCCCAGCAGGAAGTTACATGGGCGCAAATCATTACTGGTCCCTTGAAGAGTGGTCCATGTGCCATGGATTGTGAAGAAGTGAATACCGCTTAGTATTAAACTCCAGCATGCAAAAGGGCACATCAGCAGCTACTATGGTGCGGGAAGGGGGATCTTCAAGGGTGCAGGGTCCCCCCAGACTTAGGCTGGGCCAGAGAACCTCAGGGCACTGCTGGGTTGGAGCTTGTATGGGGAGTATCCTCACTGGCTGCTGAGAGGCCCTTGAGGGACTGCTGATGATGCTAGTTGCAAAGTCTACTAATGTTGCATTGGTTACCCTGCTTTATAGGATCTCTTGTTTATTTTTGGTATCCTATCCCAATCTCCACTAACAGTTACAAACACAGGCGTGATGGCCAAGCTCAGAAGTCAGTGATGTCAGAGCAATGGGATTGCCCACCTGGCAGTGCCAAGGTGCTGGAGGCAGTGCCAAGGGAGCTGGGGCATCAGGTTCCAAGAAGGGTCTGGATGTTAAAGGTGGGGGGAAGGGGGCTGACATAAAGGGGATCCCTTTGGGGGGGCCCAATGCCCCATGCCAGTGGAGGGGGCATGAAGGGAATGTGGATGGAGGGGGTGTCCCTGATGTCTGTGGGGAGAGCGAGGGTGTCCTCAATTTCAATTTGGGATTGGGGCTCTCGATCTCTGTGCAGCCGAGCTTGCCACCATGTTTAGGTCCCGCTCTGAGTCAGAAAATTCTGGCCTTAGTTATTTTTTAGGAAAATTCCACCCAAAATGTCTCAAAGTGCTTTACAGCCAATGAATGACTTTCTGGAGTGCAGTCACTGTTGCAATGTAGGAAATAGAGCTGCTGATTTTCACACAGCAAGATTCCACAGGTAACAATGTGATAATGACCAGATAATCTGTTTTTATGGTGCTGACTGAGCAATAAATATTGGCCAGGCCACCAGGAATATCTTGACTCTTCTTCAAAATAGTGTCAGGTATATTTTACACCATGAGGAGGGAGATGAGGGTTTCACCTTATCTGAAAGATGGCACTTCTGACAATGCAGCACTCCCTCAGTATCACACCAGAGTGTCAGTTTTGCTTTGTGTACTCAAGCCCTGGTGTGGGACCTGAACCTTGAAACTTGTAACTTATGATGGGCTCAAGGGATACCTCCTATTACTGTGGCTCGTAACACCCTGCTGCAGTTCTACCATGCTCAAGCAACACGGATATATTCTAAATGAGGAGAGCACTGGGATCATTATTAACGTCATAGGATGCTGAAGAAGCTACTCAGGTGTCTCACCCAGTCAGACTGTCTGGATTTGATGAAGTGGGCTTGACGAAAAGGAAAAGCACTATAAGCAGGAGGACTGCTTACATCTCAGTCATTCTGGTAATGTGTTCATTTTCCTACCCTGAAATACTATAAAAGACTCTTCTGCTTGACAGTCCTTATTACAACCTTCATCATTCCCTTCATGTATTAAAGAACAGTCAAAATCATTCAGATAATCTCGATATCAATACTAACAATTTTGACTCAGAAGTTATTAGTGGAGCACACTGCAGACCAAAGTGTCAAATATGATGATGGTGATTAATGGCAAATATAATTGCCTTTCATTTATTATTCACCCAAATGATTAACTCTGTGCTTTTCTCAAACAAATGCTTAGCACTTTTATGTAGCATGCCCCGAGAGCTGCACACATTTTAGCAGAAGCAGGGCAGTCGAGTGGCATACTGGTTAGCACTGCTGCCTCGCACCACTGTTCAATTCCGATCTCGGGTCACTGTCTGTGTGAAGTTTGCACATTCTCCCTGTGTCTGCGTAGGTTTCCTCCGAGTGCTCCAGTTTTCTCCCACAGCCCAAAGATGTGGGGGTTTGGTTGATTGGCCATGCTAAATTAACCCTTATGTCAGGGGATTAAGAACATAAGAACATAAGAAATAGGAGCAGGAGTAGGCCATCTAGCCCTTCGAGCCTGCCCCGCCATTCAATAAGATCATGGCTGATCTGTCGTGGCTCAGTTCCACTTTCCCGCCCTCTCTCCATAACCCTTAATCCCCTCTCTTATCAAGAACCCATCAACCCGCTTCTTAAAAATATTTAGCGAGGCAGCCTCCACCACTTCAACGGGCAGAGAATTCCAGAGATTCACCACCCTTTGAGTGAAGAAGTTCCTCCTCAACTCCGTTCTAAACCGCCTCCCCTTTATCTTGAGGCTGTGCCCCCTAGTCCTACTGTCTTTTTTGAGCGGGAAGAGTCTCTCCACCTCTATCCTATCCATCCCATTCATCATCTTATACGTCTCAATGAGATCTCCCCTCATTCTTCTAAACTCTAACGAGTACAAGCCTAGTTTATTCAGCCTCTCCTCATAGCTCAATCCCCTCAACTCCGGTATCAGCCTAGTAAACCTCCTCTGCACTCCCTCCAGGGCCAAAATATCCTTGCGCAGGTGCAGCGCCCAAAACTGCACACAGTACTCCAGCTGCGGCCTCACCAATGCCCTATACAGCTGCAGCAAGACCTCCCTACTTTACAGGAATAGCGCCTAAGTGGGATTCTGGTTGGTGCAGACTCAGTGGGCCGATTGGCCTCCTTCTGCACTATGGAGATTCTAAGCATATGAGGGAGAAGGGAATAGAGGATTGATAGAGTTAGATAAGGAAGGATGGGAGGAGGCTGACATGAAGCATCTTTAGCTGGAACTGGGTGGTTGTGCCATATAGCCTGTTTCTGATCTCTATGTTCTATGTAATTCTACGAAATGTTGAGATAGTTGAGATGCTTCAGTGAGTTGTGGGTGTTCAAGCCTGCGAGTGTCTGGCCGCAGACTGCAGCTACTGGGCTTTTACGGGGACAATCTGACTTCCTGGAACTATGGTGGGTGGTTGAAGGTGTCATAAAGAAACATGGTGCTGACATCTAATATGAATCCCTTGATTAGCTCTAGTCCTGCAGAAATAGGTTTCATCACTCTCACTGACCTATGGAACAGCAGATTGCAGAAGGTGAGTCACTCCTTGAAGGCTCCTATTTATTCAGTTCACCAATCTGTCCAAGGTGGACACTAGTCTTTTCAGTGGAGCCCAGCGGCTGTTTGACTTTTATTTAAATTTACAAAGACTGGGGACTCCAGTTGTGAGAGGCTGACTACCACATATGGCCATCTCCTAAATCCCCTTTCTCAGTGTTTACCACTGGAAAAACTCTCCCCAAAGAAATCTGCAATTAAATTCCCAATTGTCTTGTTTTGGCTCCTCTATTCACCGTTCCATATTTCAGCTATTGATCTGCTTAATCACACCCTCATCTCTACATTTAATGCCCTTGTTCCATTAAAGCTTTCACCTTGGTCATTCTGCTGGTACAAACTTCACATATGTTCCCTCAAGACTAGGTTTGCACTCTTGAACAAATGTTGAAGACAAATGACCTAACTTGCTTAATCTGGCTGGCGCACATAAAGCTCTGGAACACGAAGATGAACTTCACCTCCCCTCCTCCATGGCAAAACCCCCACACCACTGCTCTCTCCACCCTCACCTCCAACAATCAGTTTGAGGAGTTCACAGACTTCTTCACCATGAAGATTTAGACCATTGGATTAACTGCCTCTGCTGTGTTTCTTTTTTTCCAGCCCAATAATCAAATTTCCCCTTGGGTTCCCACTTACCAGTTCTGTCTTCTCTTACACCCCCTTCACCTTGTCTATATGACCTACTTTATTCTCCCTCAGTGATATTCTCATGAAACTGCTGAGCATCTAACTCACTTCATTGATCTCCGTGATAGCTAATAATGTTAATAGTTCTCGCTGTTCAGATACTGCCCCTCAACCCTTCAAATCTGCTGTCATCCTGCCCTTCTTTGAAAAAAAATCCTTGGCTGTTTGAAAATATTGCTCAATCTCCAACCTCCCTCTCCTTTTCAAAGTCCTTCAGCATCTGCTTGCCTCCAAAATGTTTGCCAATCTTTCCACAAATCCATCCACAGTGGTTAGCACTGCTGCCTCACAGCTCCAGGGACCCTGGTTGATTCTTGCCTTGGATGACTGTCTGTCTGGAGTTAGCATGTTCTCCCCATGTCTGCGAGGGTTTCCTCCAGATGCTCCAGTTTCTTCCCACAGTCCAAAGATATGCAGGTTGAGGCCATGATAAAATTGCCCCTTAGGTAGATGGATTAACCATGGGAAAGATGTGTTGTTACGGGGATAGGACAGGGAGAGAGTTTAGGTAATATACCCTGCAGAGAGTCTAGGCAGAGTTGTTTGGCTGAATGGCTTCTTCAATAAAAGAAAAAAAGATCTTGCCTGTCACAAACAAGAAGACAGTTCATAAGATTTGACTGTAGTAGTGTAACCAACGTTATTCTTCCCAGTCTGCCTGGGCCCTTTCACATCATTAACCACATTATCTTTCTTCAAAGCCTCTCCTCCTTTGTTCAATTGGGTGAGGTTGTCCTCACCTCATTTATTTCTTGTCTATCCAGTCTCCTCTTGTACCATTATTCTTGAACCCACCCCCTATTTGTTATCAACATACTGTTTCTCAGCAACATCACCCAAAAACAGATTCTGCATCTACACTGATAATAAGCAGCTCTACCACATCACCACCTCTCACAGTTCCTGTATTGTTTTTAATGTGCCAAGCTGTTTATCTGATGTTTGTATTGGTTGACAGAAATTTTCTTCAACTAAGCATGAGGAAGACTGTGTAGAAGGGCTTTAGTTCCTGGCACACACTCTGTTCCCTCACCACGGACTTCACAAGTTTGACATTGTATTTATCCTGGTGAGCTTCAACCTCGATACCTTCTCCCTCACCAAGACCACTTTCCCCTCTGATCTCAGATTCTGTGGCAGCCGAGCCTCATTCATGCCATGTCACCTCCAAAGTATTCCAATGTCCTCCTGGTTGATATCCCAAATTGCACCTTCCATAAACTGGAGTTCATCCAAATCTGCACTGCCAGTCTCTCAACTTGAACCAAGTTCCACTCACCCACTATCTTGTTTGATAATACTCCTGTGAAGTGTCTTGGGATGGCCTGCACTTCAAAAGGTTTTGATTTGCCCTGATTTACTATTGTCACATGTACTGGTGGTACAGTAAAAAGTTATTGTGTGCTATACAGACAAAATATAGAGTACATGGGGGAAGTAAAGGAGAGGGTGCAGAATGTAGTGTTACAGTCATAGCTAGAGTGGGGAGAAAGATCAGTTTAATATAAGATATAATATTCAAAAATCTGATGGCAGCAGGGAAGAAGCTGTTCTTGAGTCGGTTGGTATGTAATCTCAGACTTTAGTATCTTTTCCCCAATGGAAGAAAGTGGAAGAGAGTATGTCTGGGGTGCGTGGGTTCCTTGATTATGCTGGCTGCTTTTTCAAGGCAGTGGGAACTGTAGACAGAGTCAAAGAACAGCACAGCACAGGAACAGGCCCTTTGGCCCTCCAGGCCTGCACTGATCATGATTCCTGCCTAAATTAAAACTGTAGGCACTTATCCTTCCGTATCCTTCCATTCCCATCTTATTCATGTATTTGTCTAGATGTCCCTTAAATGCTGCTATCGTACTTACTCCCACCACCTCCCCAGGCAGCGTGTTCCAGACATTCACCTCCCTCTGTGTAAAAAAAGAACTTGCCTTGACATCTCTAAACTTTTCAATGGATAGGAGGCTGGTTTGTGTGAAGCACAGGGCTACAATCACAACCCTGTGTAGTTTCTTGTGGTCTTGGTCACAGCAGGAGACATACCAAGCTGCGATATATCCAAAAAGGATGCTTTCAATGGTGCATCTGTAAAAATACATGAGAGTCATAGTGGATATGCCACATTTCATTAGCCTTCCGAAAAACTAGAAGTATTGGAGGGCTTTCTTATCTATAGCATTGGTGTGGAGGGACCAGCTCAGGTGTTGGTGATCTGGATACCTAGACATCACCCCCATTGATGTAGACAGGGGCATGTGCTCCACTATGCTTCCTGAGGTCGATGACTATTTCCTTCATTTTGCTGACATTGAGGGAAAGATTATTGTCATCAACCAGTTCACCAGATTATCTATCTCTTTCCTGTCCTCTATCTCACTAATGTTTGAGATCTGATCCACTATGGTGGCGTCATCAGCAAACTTGAAAATCGAGTTGGAGGGAAATTTGGCCATACACTCCTTGGTATATAAGGAGTATAGTAGGGGGCTGAGGACACAGCCTTGCGAGGCACCAATGTTAAGGATAATCATGGAGGAGGTGTTGTTGCCTCATTGATTGTGATCTGTGGGTTAAGAAGTCTATGATCCAGTTGCAGAGGGAGGAGCCAAGCCCTAGGCCATAGAGTTTGGAGATGGTTCAATACGAATAATGGTGTTTAAGGCTGAGGTGCAGTCAATAAATAGGAGGCTGACATAAGTGTCCTTATTATCCAGATGTTCCAGGGTTGAGTGTAGGGCCAGGGAGATGGCACCTGCTTTGGACCTGTTGCGGTGATAGACAAACTGTAGTGGATCCAGGCAAGCTGGGAGACTGGAGGTTCTAGAAAAAGCAAGTTACTATGTCATATTTGGACACAACTTCATTCTGCAACATAGATTATTGAGCGATGATGCATTACTTGTAGGAATTGGACTTCTCCAGACGTTTATGTGTCTTGCTGTTACCCCTTGGCAGGCCTTTTAATGTATGAAACAAACATTTTCTTTCCAAAGCTGGGCCCTGGGCATCCTCATCTCTGTTTTCCACAGCAGGGCTGGTCAAAAGCTTAGCCCCACAGCAAGCCTGGACTGTCCCTGCCACCAATATTTGTCTCTGATTTATGCTGGGATTTTATTATAGTTAGATCTCATTAACTCACTGTCTAACCCACATGGATTGCTGATGAGTTTGTTCCAGGGAGGGATAGAGGAAATGATGGTGCATCTGCAGCCAGATTGTTCTCTTCCAAGCTATCTTCTTATGAGCCTCACTGGTGAGAAGGACCGATGATATCTGAAGGTTAAACATTAAAAGGTTTGAGAAAGCAGTTGAAGTTATGAAATTTGTTACTCATCTGCTGAGGTCATTATTCAAGGGTTATCAACAGTATTCCAACAGTATTACTGCAGAGGTAAACTATCACATTCCCCTGATGTTCAAGGCTGTGTAAAGTCACTGCTTCTCAGGGCTGTTTGCTCTGTTTTGTGGGGAGCAAAGTGCTCCTCCAGCCCGTCTTCATCCCTCCTCTCACAGAATGAACACTCTAGTCCTGCAGAAACAAAGGATGTAATTTTGTGAGTGACTGATGAAAAGATAGGTAGAAGTCTGTCGGGTTTATGCATATAGTTCACGTGCTCTAGACTGGTGAGGTGATGAATATAATGTAAGTGTATTCTGAAGTGAGGAAGGAAGATGGAACAGCTGGTGAATGAGAAACTACTACAATGTGCAGAATGGTGCTTGCGCATGATCTGAGAGAGTGAAGAAAGTGATGAGTGTGTTGGGAGTAATAAAGAGACATGTTGCTGCATACCTTTGAGATCACATATTAAGGGATGTAATGGAGGGAGAAGAGTTAAGAGTAGTGCAAAGAGATGTAAGGTGCTTTGTCAGTTGCTTATTGATGGAGATTGGGTGGGAAAGAATGGCACTCACCCATCCTGCTTGTCTGAGATCAGTAAATCCATTCCGACAATCGACCAAGTTTCTGGGGGGCAACGTGAGTAGCACTGATCATGTCAGCCATCTCTGTGCAGGAGTGTTTAATGATGTCCCTCTGGCTTCTGGGAAGCATATTCTCTTCCTTGCTCTGCCCTCCTCTGTATGAGAATCATCACAAAACTGAAAGGAAGCTCTGCGACTTTCCTGTTGTGGCACATACATTCCATTATTGTCCAGGTGAAAATGAAAGTGGCAAATGCAGCCTTGTGCGAGGCCAGTTGAAAATTGCCAACATCTTGTGGGTAAGCTGTCCGATTCCTAAAGCAAGTGGGAAGCTTCCTATCAGTCAATGAGATTTTGTGTTAAAGTCACCCAGGCTCTACCCTTGTCACAGAAATCTTCCCAATCCTCTCCCTCTGTAGTACCCTCCCCTCCCAGATACCCATCTGAGTTAAAGTTGGAGCTTTATGGTAAATTAATATTCATCACTGAGGGAATCTCAATTAACTATTCCAATTTTGTAAAGTAATAAAAAGCCAAAGTTATTTCAATATGAATCATTTATTGATTACAACTGGTTTCCAACCAGCTGTCATTATTTTGAAGTTCCAATGGTTGCACAGTCACAGTGAAGCACGATAAAAGAGTTTGCTTAGTAATTTCAAAAGGAACAATTAGTTCTAAATTATAGCTCTGTATGCAGCCTGAATGATCATTTGACAGGAGGGCTGACATTTAGAACATAGAACATAGAACATATTTGACCTCATTCAGTAGCAATTCTGTCCCGATGCAAACCATCT
This sequence comes from Carcharhinus amblyrhynchos, assembly GCF_965287045.1. Lineage (NCBI taxonomy): Eukaryota > Metazoa > Chordata > Chondrichthyes > Carcharhiniformes > Carcharhinidae > Carcharhinus > Carcharhinus amblyrhynchos. The sequence goes on along the minus strand of NC_137335.1, from coordinate 29,098,486 downwards.
TAAGATGTTGACTACATTTTCAAATGAAATTGAACCCCAGAGAAATTTTTGCTTCCTTTATAGTTGGGGCTTGTTATTTAAAGTGTGACTTTGAAATGCATAATCCTGAATTTATGATTTTGCTGATGGTAACAAAAAGATAGCAGCCAATCACAAAGCACCAATGATAATGATGCTTTAAAGCATCAAAAGCTGCGATCGAGCCTCTAGACCAATAAAACTGCTTGTGCAATATCTAAGCAAAATAGCTCTGTAACAAATGAGAAATCCAATTTCACAATGTGCATGTATTTCAGATAAATGTAATCGGATTTCTGCTGGAAAATATGGTCTCTTAATATGAGAAGGCATTAATGATTATTGGATCAGATACAAAGCAAACCTGGCAGCAGACATGTAAACAGTTACTTCACTTAAAGAGCATAATGACAAGGTATAACTATTCCCTTTTCCAGACATGAGAAAAATATAAACTTATGTTCAGCCTTGCACAAAACAGCAGTGGAGGCTGAGATTGTTATCAGAAAGAGAAATTTGATTTAATATCAAAGTGAGTGTGAGGCAAATCCAGAGAAGAGATTCCTGGTATAAATGGTGGCATACATGAAGATTGAAAATTAATGAGTAATAAAAAGTAAAGATGTAAAGGAAGAGCACAATGCTGGCACAAAGGCCTGTTAGCAAAAATACAGAAAACAATGTTCTGTTATAAGTTTTTCATTTTACCCATTTGGACAAATTCAACAATACCAGGCCATACGTAGAATCAATACGTAGGTCATATATATCTGTGTCAGGCATGTGGGTCATACATTGCAATGCCAGGAATGTAGATCATAAATCCCAATGCCAGATAGGAAGATCATATATCCCAGTGCCAGGTACATAGATCATAAATCCCAGTGCCAGGTACATAGATCATACATCCCAATGCCAATAATTTGGTCTTGCATCCTATCTATTGTCATGCTGGGACAATTTATATCCCAATGTCTCCATATTTCTTCCCTGATGATAGATTCAAGCATTTTTCCTACTACAGAAGTTAAGCAAACTGGCCTATAGTTACCAGCCTTTTGTCCATCTCCTTTTTTAAACAGTGGCGATACATTTGTTGTTTTCCAATCTGTGGGAACCACCCCAGAGTCCAGTGAATTTTGGTAAATTACCACTAGTGCATTTGTTGTTTCCCTCGCCATCTCTTTTAGTGCCCTGGGATGCATTCCATTAGGGTCAGGAGGCTTGTCCATCTTCAGCCCCATTAACTTACCCAACACTACCTCTTTCATGATAATGATAGTTTCTAGGTCCTCACCTGCCATAGTCTTCCTGTCGTCAATTTTTGACAAGTTACTTGTGTCTTACGCTATGAAGACAAACACAAAGTATCTGTTCTGTGCCTCAGCCATTTCTTCATTTCCAGTTGTTACATCCTCTAAAGGGCCAATGTTTACTTCAGTCACTCTTTTTCATTTTATATATTTGTAGAAACTTTTGCTTTCTGTTTTTGTATTTTGAGCTAGTTTACTTTCATAATCCATCTTACTTTTCTTTATAGCTTTTCTCGTGGCTTTCTGCTGATCTTTAAAGATTTCCCAATCCTCTGGTTTCCCACTAATCTTTGCTACTTTGTATGCATTTTCTTTCAATTTGATACACTCCTTTGTTTTCTTAGATATCCATGGCTGATTATCTCTTTTTCGACAGTCCTTCCTTATCACTGGTATATATTTTTGCCGAGCACTGTGAAAGGTTGCTTTGAAAGTTTTTCTCTTTGTCAATTGTCCCACCATAAAATTTTTGCTCCCAGTCTACCTTAGCCAACTTCTTCCTCATCCCATTGTAGTCTCCTTTGTTTAAACACAAGACACTGGTATTGGATTTTACCTTCTCACGCTCCAACTGTATTTTAAATTCAACCATGCTATGATTGCATCTTCTGAGAGGATTCCTAACTGTAAGGTCGGATACAATCTATGAATTCCTCCTCAAGGCTGCCATGACCAACCTGGTTTGACCAATCGGCATGTAGCTTAAAATCCCCCATGATAATTGCTGTATCATTTTTACATGTATCAGTTATGTCTTTGTTTATTTCTCACTTGGAATATAGTGTTCAATCCTGGTCGCCACACTACCAGAAGGATGTGGAGGCTTTGAAGAAGGTACAGAAAAGATTTACCAGGAAGTTGCTTGGAGGACATTAGCTATGAGGAGAGGTTGGAGAAACTTGGTTTTTCTCACTGGAATGATGGAGGTTGCGGGGAGACCTGATAGAAGCCTACAAGTCTATGAGGGGCATGGACAGAGTGGATAGCCATGGACAGAGTGGATAGCTTTTTCCCAGGATGGAAGTGTCAATTACGAGGGGGCATAGGTTTAAGGTGCGAGAGGCAAGATTTAAAGGAAATGTATGAGGTAACTTTTTTACACAGAAGGTGGTATGTGCGTAGATCTTGCTGCCAGGGAAGATAGTGGAAGCGGATACCATTTCAAGGGGTATCTTGACAAATACATAATTAGTATGGGAACAGAGGGATGTGGTCGCCGGAAGGATAGGAGTTTCAGTTCAGTCAGGCAGTATGCCTTGGAGGGCTGAAGGGCCTGTTCTTGTGCTTTTTTTTGTCTTTGTTCAGTCCCCAGTGATGTTATCATTTGGTGGTCTATAGACTACGCTTACAAGTGACTTTTACTCCTCACTATTTCTAATTTCCACCTAAATGGATTCAACATTTTTTTCCATAGAATCCATATCATATCTCACTACTGCCCTGATGTCACCCTTAAATATCATGGGCTACAGCAGGCTGTACCATTGTAATACTATTAAATTCCAGGTTGAGTTTGAAAGTGACATACTCCAATCCCAAACAAGAAACTAAAAATTAATCAAAGCTAGTTACATAGGGATTAGGGGAGAACTAGTTGACATTAATTGGGGAAATAGGCTAAAAGGTAAGGAGGTAAGTGAACAGTGGGAGTTATATAAAGCAACAATTTAAAACGATCAACAAAAATACAGCCGATTTAAAAAGAAATTGAAACTCAGCACAAATATCTCATCCTTGGCTCACTCAGGAAGTTAATCATAGAATCCTACAGTGCAGGAAGGAGGCCATTCAGCCAAATGAGCCTGCACCGACCACAATCCCGCCCAACACCTATCCCCATAACCCCATGCATTTACCTGAGCTAGTCCCCCTGACACTAAGGGGCAATTTAGCATGGCCAATCCACCTATCCCACACATCTTTCGACTGTGGAAGGAAACCAGAGCACCTGGAGGAAACCCACACAGACACAGGGAAAACGTGCAAACTCGACGCAGACAGTGACCCAAGCCAGGAATCGAACCTGGGTACCTAGCGCTGTGAGACAGCAATGCTAACCATTGTGCCATCATGCTGCCCCAAGGATAGTATTAGATTGAAAGAAGAAGAGGATTACAGTGTTGTAAGAAATAAGTCTGAGGATTGAGATGTTTTAGAATAGCAGGGAGCCACCAAAAATAAAAAAAAGGCATATGAAACAAAGAAGCAGATTGCAAGGGCTAAATATATAAAAGGAAGAGAATAGCTCAAATAAACATAGGGCTCTTAGAAGTAGAGACAGGAGAACCTATCGCAGGTAATAACTGACAGGCATTGAACAAATAGTTTGTGCCTTTCTTCACAGTAGAAAACAGGTTTTGTACCAAAAATAGACCGTAACCTGGTGGCTAAACAGTGTGATGAAATCAAGGAAAAACTATTGGAGAAACTTAAGGGACTACAATCTGACTAATTTCCAGGAGTTGATAGCCTATACCCTAAGGTTGTAAGAGAGGTAGATGCAGAGATAGTGGATGTGCTGGCTATAATTTTCCAAATTTCCTTATGTTCAGGAATGGTCCCATTAGTTTTGACATTGGCAAATGTTAGACTGCTTTTCAGGAAAGGAGGGGGAGAAAAAACAGAGAATTACAGGTGTGTTAGCCTAATATTGGTTGTTGGGAAAATGCTGGAAGACTTAATAATGCTCTTGGAAAGCATACTATGATTAGAACATATCAACGTGGCTTTACTGCAGGGAAATCTTTTATGACAAATTTATTAGACTTTTTTGGGATACAACATATAGGGCAGATAATGGGAAAACAGTTGATACCTGGCTTTCCAAAAGACATTTGATAATGTTTCGTGCCAAAGGTTAATAGGAAAGATAAAGACTCATTAATTTGGACATAATATTTTGGCATGGATAGGAGATTGGTTAGCAGAGAATGGGCATAGACGGCTTTTTCCAGCTGGCAGTAAATATGGTGCTGCATGGATCAGTACTGGAGTGTCAGCCAATTACAACTTATAAAATGACTTATATGAAGATACAGAGAATAATGTATCAAAGTTTGCTGATGATACCAAGCTACGTGGAAAGGTAAACTGTGGGGAGGACACAGAGAGGCTGCAGAGACAAGTTAAATGAGTGGACAACAAGATGGCAGATGGAGTATAATGTAGAAATTGATGAAGCTATTCACTTTGGTCATAACAATAGAAAAACTGATCATTTTTAAGTAGTGTGAAATCTGTGCATGTAAATGTTCAAAAAAAATTGGCTGATACAAGGAAAGCTGAAAGTTAGTATGCAAGCAATTAGGAAGGCAAATGGCAGGTGGGCCTTTATTGCAGGCGTGTCTTAATTGCAAGTTCAAGAATATAGAAGTTTTGCAATGGTTTTATAGCATTTTGTTAAGACCAGGCCTGGAGTACTGTGTGCAGTTTTGATCTCCACATTTAAAAAAGATTATTGCAGATGGTGGTACAGTGAAGCTGTATGAGTAAGTTGTTTTATGATGAGGGGCTGATAAATTAGGCTTATATTCTCTGGAATTTGGAAGAATAAGAGGTGATCCTATTGAACCCTACAAAATTCTGAAGTGGTTTGAATGAGGCACTGCTGCTCACGGAATCTAGAAAATGGGAGGGAGGAGTGATCGGTCTCAGGATATGGGGCCGATTATTTAGCGCTGAGATGAAGAGAAATTACTTCACTAGAGATCTGAATGTTTGAAAATCTCTGCTCCAGAGATCATAGATTCTTCATTGTTAAATACTTTTCAGGTTAGATGGACAGATTTTTGATGTCTCAACGAATTAAGGGATATAGGCAGTGGGTCAGAAAATTGAGTTGAAACTCTAGACCAGTCACAATTGTATAGAATTGCAGAGCTGACTCAGTGGGCCCTATTTTACCATTTTGATTCTAAGTGCTGGGTGGACTTTAAACTGGGAGTGTTTGAGATCTGACTTTAACTAGTGCAGGCTGTTATACCCCTGATAACCTGTTGTTTGAGGAAGAATCTGAAATCAGTCTTGTCTTGGGGCAGATTTATTCACAGAATGAAACATTATAGATATATATTTTCAGACTCCATTCAACTCTTGTGTAAATAAGCACATCTTTACATCTGCTTAAGTAACTATCAATGCCCTCTACCTGTATGTTCCTAACCTCAACTGATGACACAGAATAGCTTTAACTCACACAAACTTCTAATTTTTCACCTCCTGCTTGGCAGCATCAACAAAAAATCACACTCACTAAATTTAACAGGTGCCACGTTATTTGCAAGTTGTCTACATTAAACGCAGCAGACATGGAATAATCTTACATCATAAGAACACAAGAAATAGGAGCAACTGTAAACCATTTAATTCACTGGGCCCGATTTTACCATTGTGTTACGCCTGTTTTCAGGTGCGAAAATGTGGTAAAGCTGGGCATGCGGTGAAATTGACTTAATGGGCTGCACACCCAACCTTCCTGGCACTTCCTCAGATGCCCCCATAGACACTGTCCCTGCAAAACTATCAGTGATTCCGAAATGCACTGTAGAAGCCTGTGGGTGGAACTTAACACGCCTGAAATCCTGCAGCTCCGATCCATGCTTCCAACTGTGCACACGCAGGCAAAAAATGATAGAATGCCGCTCCCCTGCCACATCAGTCTCGGGATAATGCCTCCCCCTGGCCCCCAGAGGCATTGCTCCACTCCCCCAATATTACTGACCCTGTTATTCCCCCTGCCACCCAGACCAATCGCAGGCCCCTCCCCCTCTCCCACCCCCCTCCACTGACCTCAGGCAGAATGAAAAGTCTGACAACACCAGGTTTTAGTCCAACCGATTTATTTGATAATATACTCACTAGCTTTCGGGGTTAGCCCCTTCGTCAGGTGAATGGAGAGTTCTGGCCTCAGACAGAGCATATAAAGCACAGACAGTTTAGAGATTACTGATTAGAATGTGAATCTTTACACCTAACCTGCTGTTCAAGACCTGAAGTGGCTGATAATGTGAGTGGAAGGAGCACTGATCACAGGTTAAAGAGATGTGTATTGTCTCCAGACAGTACAGTAAGTGAGGTTTTGCAAACCCAGGCAAGTCACGGGGGTTACAGATAGTGCGACATGAACCCAAGATCCTTGTTGAGACCGTCCTCATGTGTGCGGAACTTGGCTATCAGTCTCTGTTCAGCGACTCTGCGCTGTCGTGTGTCCTGAAAGCCGCCTTGGAGAATGCTTACCCGAAGGTCAGAGGCTGAATGCCCGTGACCACTGAAGTGTTCGCCAACAGGAAGGGAACAGTCTTGCCTGGTGACTGTCGAGCGATGTTCATTCATCCGTTGTCGTAGCGTCTGCATGGTCTCCCCAATGTACCATGCTTCGGGACATCCTTTCTTGCAACGTATCAGGTAGACAATGTTGGCCGAGTTGCAAGAGTATTTACCATGTACCTGGTGGATGGTATTCTCACGTGTGATGATGGTATCCGTGTCGATGATCCGGCATGTCTTGCAGAGGTTGCTGTGGCAGGGTTGTGTGGTATTGTGGTCACTGTTCTCCTGAAGGCTGGGTAGTTTGCTGCGAACAATGGTCTGTTTGAGGTTGTGTGGTTGTCTGAAAGCAAGAAGTGGGGGTGTGGGGATGGCCCTGGCGAGATGTTCGTCTTCATCAATGATATGTTGAAGACTCCAGAGAAGATGTTGTAGCTTCTCCGCTCCGGGGAAGTACTGGACGACGAAGGGTACTCTGTCCACTGTGTCCCGTGTTTGCCTTCTGAGGAGATCACGGGATCTCCTCAGAAGGCAAACACGGGACACAGTGGACAGAGTACCCTTCGTCGTCCAGTACTTCCCCGGAGCGGAGAAGCTACAACATCTTCTCTGGAGTCTTCAACATATCATTGATGAAGACGAACATCTCGCCAGGGCCATCCCCACACCCCCACTTCTTGCTTTCAGACAACCACACAACCTCAAACAGACCATTGTTCGCAGCAAACTACCCAGCCTTCAGGAGAACAGTGACCACAATACCACACAACCCTGCCACAGCAACCTCTGCAAGACATGCCGGATCATCGACACGGATACCATCATCACACGTGAGAATACCATCCACCAGGTACATGGTAAATACTCTTGCAACTCGGCCAACATTGTCTACCTGATACGTTGCAAGAAAGGATGTCCCGAAGCATGGTACATTGGGGAGACCATGCAGACGCTACGACAACGGATGAATGAACATCGCTCGACAGTCACCAGGCAAGACTGTTCCCTTCCTGTTGGCGAACACTTCAGTGGTCACGGGCATTCAGCCTCTGACCTTCGGGTAAGCATTCTCCAAGGCGGCTTTCAGGACACACGACAGCGCAGAGTCGCTGAACAGAGACTGATAGCCAAGTTCCGCACACATGAGGACGGTCTCAACAAGGATCTTGGGTTCATGTCGCACTATCTGTAACCCCCGTGACTTGCCTGGGTTTGCAAAACCTCACTTACTGTACTGTCTGGAGACAATACACATCTCTTTAACCTGTGATCAGTGCTCCTTCCACTCACATTATCAGCCACTTCAGGTCTTGAACAGCAGGTTAGGTGTAAAGATTCGCATTCTAATCAGTAATCTCTAAACTGTCTGTGCTTTATATGCTCTGTCTGAGGCCAGAACTCTCCATTCACCTGACGAAGGGGCTAACCCCGAAAGCTTGTGTGTATATTATCAAATTAATAGGTTGGACTAAAACCTGGTGTTGTCAGACTTTTCACTGTGTTTACGCCAGTCCAACGCCGGCATACCCACCTCAGGCAGAATGGCAGCATAGCCCCCCCTTCCCCTCCACTGATCTCAGGCAGAGTGGCAGCGGACCACCCCCTGCGCCCCCACCCCACAGATCTCAAGCAGAGAGCCGCCGGATGTTAGGCACCTACGTCCTCACTAACTGGAGTGCCTGAATCAGACTTTTGTGGAGCATATCCGTTTTGTACCGACATTGGATAGGCGAATGCGGTGGTAAAAGATGAAGTGCTGGTAAGGTTGGGTGTGCAGCCCATTAACACAGAACCTAGAACATTACAGCGCAGTACAGGCCCTTTGGCCCTCGATGTTGCGCCGACCCTCTAACCTAAACTATTCCAATGTTATCCATACGCCTATCCACTGACCATCTGAACGCCCTTAAAGTTGGCAAATCAGTCTTATTAAGTCAATTAACTTTTAAGTCAATTAAGTCAATTTCACCGCATGCCCAGCTTTACCAAGTTTTCGCACCTGAAAACAGGCGTAACACAATGGTAAAATCGGGCCCAGTGAATTAAATGGTTTACAGTTGCTCCTATTTCTTGTGTTCTTATGATGTAAGATTATTCCACGCCTGCTGCGTTTAATGTAGACAACTTGCAAATAATGTGGCACCTGTTAAATTTAGTGAGTGCGGTTTTTTGTTGTTTGCTGAGCAGCCTCAGCAGGAGGTGAAAAATTAGAAGTTTGTGTGAGTTAAAGCTATTCTGTATCATCAGTCAAGGTTAGGAACATACAGGTGGAGGGCATTGATAGTTACTTAAGCAGATGTAAAGATGTGCTTATTTACACAAGAGTTGAATGGAGTCTGAAAATATATATCTATAATGTTTCATTCTGTGAATAAATCTGTCCCAAAACAAGACTGATTTCAGATTCTTCCTCAAACAACAGGTTATCAGGGGTATAACAGCCTGCACTAGTTAAAGTCAGCCTATAATTTGAAGATAATTACAGTTACAGTTATAGCAGTGTGGTGATTGTCCCTTTAAGGATCAATCGGCAGAGTAAGGGTCACATGAGCTGTGGAGCCAATTGGAGAGCACGATTGGGGATCACCCTGGAGAACTTGGGGTTTCTGTTCCAGAACATTCTTGGGAGCAAGCTGCAACCACAGGACTGCAAGTCTCTGTATAGTTTTAACATATAAATAAACGTGTTGGGGGGCAATTCTCCCAAAAAAATCCTAAATGTCAATTTCATGTAAAAACTGAAGGAAATCATGTTTTTTTTAGTGAGAGTTTCAAAATGAATCTCCCAGACTCTGTGCATTGCAGAGTGTACTGGCATGAATCAGTTCAAAAAGCTGTGCGTGGGGCCTATTCCGGCTGGAGAGGCCATCAGCATAGTGCTGAGTGGGCCACTGCGCAAGCACCAATCTGTTTGTGCCGAGATCGGTGCACGTGGACCCTGGCTGCCGGCCCTGTGACCTCTGCATCACTGGCCATATGAACCTCCATGGCTGATCACTAGCTCACCTGCCCCGATCTCCTGATTTTCCCTTCCCACTGGCAGTGCTGACCCCTCACTGGCCAGCCTCAGTCACTGGCCTCCCTCCCTCTGTCACTCAGCTCAAATGCAGAGTGGCAGTGGGACATCCTCCACAGAATACCCGCCCCTAATAGGCCCTGGCCCCTTAGCATTGCCCAATGGACAGTGCCAGGATGCCTCCTGGGCATTAGCACTTTGCCCTTTGGGCAGTGCCAGGGTGCCTAGGCTGGCGCTGCCAAGAAAATACAGTAAGAAGTCTCACAACACCAGGTTAAACTCCAACAGGTTTATTTGGTAGCAAAAGCCACTAGCTTTTGGAGCACTGCCCCTTCGTCAGGTGAGTGGGAGTTTTATTCACAAACAGGGCATATAAAGATACAAACTCAATTTACAAAATAATGGTTGGAATGCGAGTCTTTACAGGTAAACCTGTAAAAAGACAATCATCTTGAGTGTAAGGGGAAATCAGGCTGACAATTTGACTCACAGTCTCACAACCCCAAGAGCTCCAACTCCAAATCATTCACTGAGATTGTTGAATTAGTAAAGTCATGTTTGAATCTCAACTCATTGGTCATATTATAGTGATTTACATTTACTTCAAGGGGGAGAACACCAGAGGAAACTATTGTTTATTATTCATGTGACAATTAGGCTTGCATTAACACTGCAATGAAGTTACTGTGAAAATCCCCTAGTCGCAACACTCTGGTGCCTGTTCGGGTATACTGAAGGAGCATTTAGCATGACCAATGCACCTAACTGGCATGTCTTTCAGATTGTGGGAGGAAACCGGATCACCTGGAGGAAACCCACACAGACATGGGGAAAATGTGCAGATTCTGCACACAGTAACCCAAGCCGGAAATTGAACCCGGATCAATGGGAGTGAGACAGCAGTGCAAACCAATGTATCACTCACCATTCAGATTTATATCATCAAATTGAAGCAGATCTCAGAGCAAAGCATCTTTGGAGCCATGTTAAATGATATGTTGTGAGACAGATTAGTTTGTGGGGTGAATAGCTGTTAACAGAGGTGGATATAAATTTTAAGCAAGCATTGGAGATAGTGCTGGCAATAGAGAGCACTGAAAAGGGTGAATAATCTTGCAATACCTTCTGGGCTATAGGACCAGTTCACATGCACCAACAGGAGGCCCACAATATCTCAAAATGAGACTAAGCTTCATGCCTCAAAATTTACCCAGGAGGGTGGAGGCCAGTCAAAGCAGCCAGAAGATAAGCCATGACTTGTGTAAGTCAACGCAATTATTTTGAGTGGATGAAGCTGTATATGTGAGAAATTCTGGAAATTGCTTGAGTCATTGTATCCAAAACTGGACCCCTGTCTTATCAAGTGGACATAGAAGGAAGAAGCATTGGAAACATTGAACACATTTGAGAGAGTGAGAGCTGCCCCTAAAGCCAGTGCTGTCGTCAAGAGCTATTTTGTCATCAGGGAATATTGTCGACTATCCAAGCATTGAAGTACATGATTGTCCTGTAGCATCTCCATGGAAACAGATAGGACTGAACTGCCTGTGCCTGAAGAGACACCTGTCACTGTGGTTTCAGCTGACAGCAATACTGTGGAAGCGCCCCAGAGTGGTTATGCCCCTCTACCAGGATTTGGAAACCCCCTGAAGGTGAAATTCTCCCCAAAAAATTCTAAATATTGAATCTGCATGAAAACTGGAGTAAATCACACTGGGAGTTCATAGATGAATCTCCCACAATCTGCACTGCTGAATGCACCAAAGTAATTCACTCCAGAAATCTGGGAGCAGGGCCAACTCCCACAGAGCGGGCCATTGTGCATGTGCCAATCTGTCAGTGCCAAGATCGGTGCACGCACAGTGCCCCTGCCTTCTGGCCTTCCTATTGCTGATGTGGAGATGCCGGTGTTGGACTGGGGTAAACACAGTAAGAAGTCTCACATCAGGTTAAAGTCCAACAGGTTTATTTGGTAGCAAAACCCACTAGCTTTCGGAGCGCTGCTCCTTCATCAGGTGAGTGGGAGTTCTATTTACAAACAGGGCATACAAAAACACAAACTCAATTTACAAAATAATGGTTGGAATGCGAGTCTTTACAGGTAATCAAGTCTCAAAAGTACAGGCAATGTGAGTGGAGAAAGTGTTAAGCACAGGTTAAAAAGATGTCTCCAGACAGGACAGTTAGTCAGATTTTGCAACCCAGGCAAGTCACGGGGGTTACAGATAGTGTGACATAAACCCAAGATCCTGGTTGAGGCCGTGCTCATGTATGTGGAACTTGGCTATCAGTTTCTGCTCAGTGACTCTGCGCTGTCGTGTGTCATGAAGGCCGCCTTGGAGAATGTTTACCCGAAGATCAGAGGCTGAATGTACATGACCACTGAAGTGTTCCCCAACAGGAAGAGAACAGCCTTGTTTGGTGATAGTCAAGCGTTGTTCAATCATCCGTTGTCATGGCGTCTTCCTATTGCTGGCCAGCTCAATCACTGGTCGGCCCCACAACTCCTGCAATGCTGACTCTCAAATGCCCCCAGGCCTCGATCGCTGGCCCCCTCGTGCATGTCCAAGGCAGGCTGCCCCACCCTGATGCCCAGCCCCAATCGCTGGCATCCCACCCTTGCTCAACCCAAAATGCAGAGTGGCAGCGGGAACCCCCTGCCCCCACTGATTCCCCCCCAGAGGCCCCACCCCTTGGCACTGTCACGTGCCTGGTGGACAGTGCTAAGGTGCCCCTTGATTACTGGCACTTTTCCCCTTGGGCATTGCCAGAGGCACAGGCTGGCACCACCATGGGGGCACCACCCGCTGTCCGACCCGCAGGTGGGCCCTGATTGCCCCTCCATCACTCCAGCAGGGTTGGGTCGCTAGCTCCCCTAAAGTGTGGAGCTATAGTAATCCCTGCTGGAGAGAGCCACTCTGGTGGCGGGCCAGACGCTAGCAGGCCCAGGGACTTTGGTCCTGGGCCCACTAATTGTATTTAAGATATCTGTAAGTGTTTATTTAAATAATTTATGCAGCTCCCCGCTGATTTCTGGTGAGGAGCTGGTATTGCTGGAAATCCGGTGCTGGGAGATGCAATCAGGGTGTGGATCGAGCGTCGCTGGAATCTCCTGACCTGCTGCACTAAAAAACTAATGCAGTGGTTTGGGAGAATTGCCCCCTTAGTTTATAATTAACTAAATTCTAATTATCTTGGAATGTGTAAATTGAATATTGACAATTTGTATAAAAGGAGTTAGAGGGGGTGATTGTCCTTTTAAGGAGCAATCTGCAGACCTGGGAAGCCAATTAGGGAGTAAATTAGGGTGGGGTGCAGGGGGGATTCACCCTGGTGAGCTCAGGTTTCTGCTTCAGAATCTTCTTTGGGAGCTGGCTGCAGCAACAACTGGATAGTTTTCATTTGTAAACAAACATGATGGGCATGATCTTACATCTCGTCAGCATGGCGAGGTAGGAAAATAGTATACGGTGCCGAAAATCAGATTAGCACCTTGGCATCAAATGGTTTGCTATCTTCCCAGCCCCTTTTTACTGACATGCATCTGAATGGATTTTAGAATCATCAACGAGGTCTACACGGCTGCTTCCCCTTTCACGGTGAGATGTCACACTGACGATAATCACTACTATTGTGCAGCAGTGGAGACCACTGGGGGGATCGGAGGCCATTGGAGTCCCTGGGTGGTCATGGGCATGGCCAGGCAGTGCCCATCTGGCAGTGCCAGCCTGGCAGTCTTGGTTGGGCACAATAAGTGTGCCAGAGACAGGGCCCTGAGTAGGGATTAGGCTATGACAGAGTGAGTATGCACAATGCATGGGGGAGCTCTGCAAGTGTGGATATCTGCCCTATCTCTGCAATCTCTCCCAGCCCCACAATTGTTTGAGGTATGTGTTCTTCTAATTCTGGTCTCTTGTACATCCTGATTTGAATTGTTTCACCATTGATGGCTGCACCTTCAGGTGCCTCAGCCACAGGCTCTGGACTACCCTCTCTACCTTCCATTGCCACTTCACTTTCTTCCTTTGAGACACTCCTTAAAACCTATCCCTTTAATCAAGCTTTTCATTATCTCCTTACTTAGCTCAGTGACATATTTTGTTTTGTAATGGCCTTGTGAAACGCCTTGGCTAGTTTCATTACATTAAATACACCATACAAATGTAAGTTGTTCTTGTGTCAAGAAGACTGTAGGGTCAATTGTTCAGGCTAGTATTGATCTTCATGGCAGGAAGCTGAGGACAGAGAGGTTAGAGCAGGAGCAAAGTGGAGAGTTAGAATTATAGAGACCTGGAAACACTTGTGGACTGAATAGAGATGTTGCACAAAAAGGTCACCAAATTGGCTTTGGGTCTCCACAATATCAAGCAGCTGTGTGCAACTATTCACAATTCAAAGGAAAATACCTAACTCGTTTATTGGATCACTTGAATATAATATCATTTTGCATGCTAAGGTTCAGTGCTGGTGAGTGGAGGAATGGTTCAAATCATGCCACTTGTTTCAGAGATTACTTGAAAAAACCTTTCTTAAAATCTAAGTAATATGCTGACATTGATCATATCAATTCAAGCTAATTATAATTCATATCTATGAATGCTGTGTAAGCATAAACTGTGGATTAAGAACTTCTTTAAGCTGCAGTTAAGGATTTATAAAAAGGTTTAATAATTTAATCAATGTCTAGGGTTTTTTCTCTATTGTTGAGCATCTAAAAGACAAGGATTGAGCAAGAAAGTGTTATTCTTCTTTACCTTCAGGCACAATAGTTCGTATCTGAAAGCAAATTCTCATACAATCTTTTTCTAAGAAACACAATTCAAGGGTGTTGATTTATTTCCTGGGGAGACTAAGAAGGTTCCTCTTGTACACCATTGCTTGTGGGTGTCCTGAAAGCTGTTGTTGAATTGTCTGTTTTAAATGTTATTTCATCACAATATGCCGTAGAATTTCATTACCACATTTGGTGTATCAGTCTCCTCTGTGTTGTTTGCTAATCATCAGAATTGTTTCTTCTTACCAAGGTCAGTCTTGTTGATAAATTCTATCCACTTTCTCAAAACTGTCAATGTTACATTATGCTGCCTTGCAGGAAGTGTCAATGCCTAATTTCCCAATATTCTGATTTTGCTTAAGGTGACAATTTTGTATTCTTTCATCAAACAATCAGTGGACTCAAGTTCATTTTTTAATTCCTTATTTAAAAATAAATGTGAAACGTTCGTATTAAGAAGTTCAAAATCTTTCAAAAGACAAAGAAATGTAACAGGTGAAATTAAATATTAATAAATTCTAGGCACATCGGCAAAAATGTGTGACTTGAGTATCAAGTGAATAGATTAGTCTACTTCCCAGCTACATGGATCTAGGAATAACACATGAAGTGATCGTAGAATAGAATCATAGAATGGTGCATCACAGAGGATGGCTAATCGGCCCATTGAGACGAGATGTATCTTTTGAAGAGAAATCCAGAGAGTTTCAATCCCTTGATCTTTCCCCATATCTGTGCAATTTTGTTTGAAGGTTACTAATGAATCTGTATCCACCATCCTGTCAGGCAGCTGGTTGCAGTCCATTAATGCTTGGTGATTTACCATGTGCTGGTTACATTAAAAAACTATCTGAGATAGGTGCATTGCCAGTGTGTGAGCCGGTGGCTGCATGTGTTAGACCTAGTGACAGGGCCTGTCCATCACTGCGGTGTTGTTGTCTCTCTTATCCTTGCTGAAGCTTTTGCATGTCTAAAAGCAGGAAGGTTGAAAGGGAATATTGGTGTGAGAGAAAAAGAATGGGGTTTGGAGCAGGATTTCCATGGTCAGACTATAAATAGCTTGCTCACCCTGTCTGAAAGCAAGATGAAAACACGTTGAGACTGATGAAGGAGCATTAGGCTGGAAGCTGCTGTCAACCTGAATGTTCTTAGTGATCTTCAAGACTGTGGTTCCTGGCGCAGGCAGCACCGTCATGCAGGGACCCAACTTCTCTGTAGGACCAGAACTGCTTACAGTTCTGATCATCTTATTATACTGTGTACAGTTCTGGTCACCCTATTATAATTGTGTTCAGTTCTGGTCACCCTATTATAGAAAGGATATTATTAAACTAGAAAGAGTGCAGAAAAGATTTACTAGGATGCTATGGGGACTTGGGTGGCACGGTAGCACAGTGGTTAGCACATCTGCTTTACAGCTCCAGGTACCTGGGTTCAATTCCCAGCTTGGGTCACTGTCTGTGGGGAGTTTGCACAATCTCCTGGTATCTGAGTGGGTTTCCTCTGGGTGCTCTGGTTTCCTCCCACAGTCCAAAGATGTGCGGGTTCTGTTAATTGGCCATTCTAAAATTGCCCCTTAGTGTCCTGAGATGTGTAGATTAGAGGGATTAGCGCATAAATATGTAGTGATATGAGCGTAAGGCCTGGGTGGGAGTGTAGTTGGTGCAGACTCGCTGGGTCAAATGGCCTCTTTCTGCACTGTAGGGTTTCTATGGTTTGATGATTTGAGTTATAAGGAGAGACCGGATAGACTAGGACTTTTTCCTCTGGAGTGTAGAAGGTTGAGGGGTGATCTTATAGAGGTCTATAAAATAATGAGAGGCACAGATCAGCTAGATAATCAATATCTTTTCCCAAAGGTAGGGGAGTCTAAAACTAGAGGACATAGGTTTAAGGTGAGAGGGGAGACATACAAAAGGGTCCAGTGCAGCAATTTTTTTCCACACAGAGAGTGGTGATTGTCTGGAACAAACTGCCAAAGGTAGTAGTAAAGGTGGGTACAATTTTGTCTTTTAAAAAGCATTTAGTCATTTAAATGGGTCAGATGGATACAGAGGGATATGGGCCAAATGCAGGCAATTCGGACTAGCTTTGGGGTTTTAAAAAAAAGAGTAGCATGGGCTAGTTGGACCGGGAAGGGCCTGTTTCCATGCTGTAAACCTCTATGACTCTATGATAGAGATGCAGGCGTCTTTGTGACCTGCTGGCTCTGCTATGCTCCCTTCTACTGACTGGCAAGAGAGAGGGCAGAATGTCAGTAGTGTGTTTAGAACCGAATTAATGAGGGTATGTAGTGGAAATGAGATGTGGGAGTAAGATAGACAACATTGATCGGTGTCTGATGACATTGGTGTCTGATTAAGAGCTGGAGTCATTCTTGAGCATCGATGAGGCTGAGATCTTTGTGAATAGCATGACTAAAGAGGTTGGCACACCCCCAGGCTAAGTTTGCATAGGCAGAAAGGAAATGGGTGACTGTCAGGCAGAGTAGATGTAGGCAGGTGGTGCAGGAGTCTCCTGGAGCCATACTCCCCTCAAACAGACGTGTTGTTTGGATACTGCTGGGGGTAATGACTAGTCAGTGGAATGCAGTGAAAGCCAGGTCTGAGAAGCCACAGATGGCTTAATTATGCAAACAAGGAGGAAAAGGAGGGATAGGGCTACAGTGATAGGGGATTCAATTTTAAAAGGAGCAGATCGGTGTTTCTGTGGCCACAAAAGTGATTCCAGGTTGATATGTTGGCTCCCTGATGCAAGGATCAAGGAAAGGTGTTATGGTCCTGGACCAGAATCCCAAATAACATTAGGAAGCCAGACTAGACCCCAACAATTATTTTCTGGTTTGGCATAAAGGTAAGGATAGGATGTTTCATGCCAGGAGTAATTCTGTTGACAAATTAGAGATCTTACAGTATAAGATATATATAGTAAAACAAACTTTATTTAATAACACAGTTTAAGTATAACTCTAACAAAATTGATGTTTAATAGTTGAATGGAATGCCACTTTTAATAGTTGAACAATAGTTAAGGAAATGAACGGAAACAACTTTAATTTCTAACTTATCATTGTTCAGTTCCAAATAAGCAACATTCTCTTACGGATTTAAAGTTTCACTTTAAGTACAGTTAGCAACCATAAACACACATTCTATAAGGGGTGTAATCAGTTTTGAAACTTTTAAGGAGAGACTTTGATTTTCAGAGCAGCTCGCAAACCTCTAACTTTAAACAAATGCCAGCTGTTTTTCTCTGTTACAAACCCAGATCCTCCCATTAACCATATTAGCATATAACCCTGGCATTATATGCTAATGGATTTGATTAGATCCATCAATCTAATCAAAAACCCCAGTGAAAATCTTAATTGAGAAGCAGAAATCTATTAGCGCTCTCCGATGTAAATACTACACGACTAAAATGAGTAATTATCCTGCTGTCCCAGCATCTGAGTTATATTCCTGCCATACATACTGATTGCCTGTAGAAAAAAGTTGAATTTTAAAATATTCCCATTAAACATAAAGTATATCAATAGCACACTATCATCACAGGTTCCTGAACTTTTTAGAGGAAGAATGCGAAGAGCCAATGGCCATGGTACATATTGGTGCCAATGATTAGATTAAAAAAAAGATGAGGTCCTAAAAGTTCAATACAGGGAGTTAGCTGATAAATTGAGCTGCAGGACCTTTAACATAGTAATCTCAGGATTATTCCCAGTGCCAAGGTTTAGTAAGAGCAGAAATAGGAGTATAGGTAGGACAAATATGTGGTTAGAAAGGTGGTGTAGGAGGATGGGTTTCAGATTCCTGAGGCATTGGGACAGGTCCTAGGAAGGTGATACCTGTACACACTGGATGGGTCACACCCCAATAGGATTGGGACCAATACCCTTGCAGGGGCATTTGCTAGTCATAGAATCATAGAGGTTTACAGAATGGAAACAGGCCCTTTGGCCCAACTTGTCCATGCCGCCCTTTTTTTTAAACACTGAAGCTAGTCCCAATTGCTCACATTTGACCCATATCCCTCTATACCCATCTTACCCATGTAATTATCTAAATGCTTTTAAAAAGACAAAATTCTACCCGCCTCTACTACGACCTCTGGCAGCTTGTTCCAGATACTTACCACCCTCTGGACACTTTTGTACATCTCCCTTCTCACCTTAACCTAAGCCCTCTAGTTTTAGACTCCCCAACCTTTGGGAAAAGATATTGACTATCTAGCTGATCTATGCCCCTCATTATTTTATCGACCTTGATAAGATCACCCCAAAACCTCCTACGCTCCAGAGAAAAAAGTCCCAATCTACTCAGCCTCTCCTTATAACTCAAACCATTAAGTCCCGATAACATTCTAGTAAATCTTTTCTCCACTCTTTCTAGTTTTAATAATACCCTTTCTATAATAGGGTGACCAGAACTGAACACAGTATTCCAAGTGTGGCCTTGCCAACATCTTGTACAACTTCAACAAGACATCCCAACCCTTGTATTCAATGTTCTGACCAATGAAACCATGCATGCTGAATGCCTTCTTCACCACTCTGTCGACCTGTGACTCCATTTTCAAGGAACTATGAACCTGTACCCCTTGATCTCTTTGTTCTGGATCTCTCCCCGAAGCCCTATCATTAACTGAGTAAGTCCTCCTCTCGTTCAATCTACCAAAATGCATCACCTCACATTTATCTAAATTAAACTTCATCTGCAATTCATCAGCCGACTGGTCCAATTGATCAAGATCCTGTTGCAATCCGAGATAACTTTCCTCACTGTCCACTATGCCATCAATCTTGGTGTCATCTGCAAACTTACTTACCACGCATCCTATATTCTCATCCAAATCATTAATATAAATGACAAGTAACAGTGGACCCAGCATTGGTCCCTGAGGTACACCGCTGGTCACAGGGAAAAGCAACCCTCTATAACCACCCTCTGGCTTCGGTCATCAAGCCAATTTTGTATCTACTTAGCTACCTCACCCTGGATCCCATGAGATTTAATCTTGTGCAACAGCCTACTATGCAGTACCTTGTCAAAGGCCTTGCTAAAGTCCATGTAGACAACATCAACTGCACTGCCCTCATCTACCTTCTCGTTACCCCTTCAAAAAACTCTATCAAATTTGGGAAACATGATTTTCCTCTCACAAAACCATGCTGACTGTCCCTACTCAGTCTTTTCATCTCTAAATGCCTGTAGATCCTATCTCTCAAAATACCTTTCAACAATTTACCCACCACAAATGTGAGGCTCACTGGCCTGTAGTTCCCAGGCTTTTCCCTGCAGCCCTTTTGAAACAAAGGCACAACAATCGCTACATTCCAATCTTCAGGCACCTTACTTGTGACTATCGATGATTCAAATATCTCGGCTAAGAGACCCACAATTTCCTCCCTAGCCTCCCACAATGTCCTGGGATATACCTCATCAGGTCTGGGAGTCTTTAAACCAGTATGGCAGGGGAATGGGTACCTGAACAGGGGGAGTTATAGGAGATGAAAACTGAATTAGAAACCAAAGGCAGAAAAAGTGAAAACAAGAGGAAGACATGGGAATAATAGGTAAAAACCAAACAGTGGCTCTATTGTGCCTAGAAATGGATGTAGTGTAAGGAAAAGTGATAGAAAAACAAAATTAAGAGTTCTGTACCTTAGTGGGTGCAGCATAAAAAAAAGATAAATAAACTGAAAGCACAAAGAGAGTTAAATAGAAATAGTATTACAGAGACATGGTTGCAAGGAAATCAAAGTTGGGAAATCAATATTCAGAGTTATTTGATGTTTAGGAAGGATGGACAGGAAGGAAAAGGCAGTGGTGTAGCTTTGTTAATAAGAGAGGAAGCAAGTACAGTTCTGAGAGATGATCTCGGCTCAGAGGAAGTAGTGATTACAGTGTGATAGAGTTTAGAACCTAGTTCAAGTATGGGAAAATTGGGACTGAAATATCAGTGTTAAGCCTAAACAAGGGGGATTATGAAGGTATAAGGATGGAATTGACCGAAGTGGACTGGTCCTATAAGAATAGTTAGTAAGACAGCAGATGAGCAATGGCAGACATACTGGGAGATAATTCATGACTTCTATTAATAATACATCCCAATAAGGAGGAAAGACTATGGGAAGGAAGAACCTACTATGGATAACCAAGGAAGTTAAAGAGGGTATTAAGTTGAAAGAGTAAACATATATGAAGGCAAACGTTAGTGATAGGCCAGAAGAGTGAGATAGATGCAGAATGTAGCAAAGACATAATCAAGAGGTAGTAAATAAACTGTGGGCAAACTAGTGAGAAACATAAAGAGACAGTAAGAGTTTCTTGAAGTACATTAAAAGAAAGCATATGGCCTTTAGAGAATGAAACTCGGGAGTTAATTATGGGGAACAAGTAAATGACAGAGGAGTTAAAAAGATACTTTGCATCTGTCTTTACTGTAGAGAATATTATAAGCATCCTAAAAATGGTAGAAAAAAATACAGGGGAGGAATTAAACGCAGTCACCATCATCAGAGAATTAGTTTTAGGCAAACTAATGAAATTAATGGCCGAGGGGTCCCCTAGATCTGATGGTTTGCATCCCAGGACCTCATAGGAGGTAGCTACAGAGATTTTTTTCCACCTTCCCTTTCAGAAAAAAAGCTTGCTCTACATAATGGCAAAACAGCACAGTTGGTGCCCCCTGTTTTGCATAGAATAAACTGATCACGTTGAAAAGAGGAACCCAGCACTGCAGAGAAAGGTAATATTCTGAATTTGATCCAGGTGGCAAGGGTTTCATCCATTGGCTGGTGAGCTAGTGAGAGCCCTGCCTGACCTCAGTTGGGTCCATCATTTGGTCTTCCCAGGATTAAGAATCAGTGCTAATCACTGAGCCTCCATGTTGTCCAGTAACACCCTCACCAGACATTCAGGATCAATAAGGGACCCCATGCCAAAAGCGACTGAGCATGGGTGAGGGTCTTGGGATGGGGGTCGTGGTCGAAGGGGGTAATGGACAAGGATAGGCGACAGTCTTCAGTGGCCCCTACCCTTTATGATGCCACGATCAGGCATCGAGTGACATTAAATGAGGTCCCCCCTCCCCACCCCAGAAACTCTACAGGCAAACCCAGCTCTTTGGGCTTCCTGCATGATGACTACCAACCATACCAGTGGTGGTGGGTAATTGCCCACCTAAAAGCCTCAGTCAGAGCAGGAACAGGCTGTCCATACACCTGCCACTCTCCCACTCAGTAAGATGCTCCCCTTGCTTCCAATATTGTTGCTGGGGAGCATTAAATTCTGCCCAACAGCATTGAAATTATGAGGTGGGTAAAGCGATTCTGTGTCTTGCCCATCGCTGAATATTAGCTCCATTGCCAGATATCAGGGCACGTGACTTTCTACCCTGAGAGTGTTTACTGAAGACTCTTATTCTTTACTGAATGAAGTATATCAATATTCAATTATTTAAACAACATAAATCTTGAATATTGCTTTAAAAGTAACTAGAAGCTTTAAATATAAATTCACGAAAATTAGAAGTATGAATCAACTCTCAGTAGATGCTTCGTGAGATGAACGATAATGACATAATCTGCCACCCTGACTTCAGAGATGTTGAAGATGGATTTGAATCTAGCCTGAGAGAATACTAGACTACGAGTGGATGACCTCCAGTAAGTTATTTTTCATTGTTCTTGAGTGTTGTAATCTTTCATCCTTGTCAGTGTATCTCATCTTCACACTAGAACACAAATAAAACCCCATTATGAAAAATGATTGCAGGTGCAGAGCTACCTTATTACTCACATTGACAAGCAGGTTACTTTGATGTGACCCCGAGGAGACCAAACAGTAAAACCAGACCTCAATAATTTCAACTAGAAGGAAGATTTTTAATGTTACAGGTCAAAGGAGGTATGAAATACTCAGCAGCTCAAACAGGTTCAAATTTATTTCTCATGTGCACAGTCTCTGTCCTTTGGGGGCATTCCAGCATTCCAATAAAACCAAAATCTGAAATTCTGGTCGGGGGGAAAGGGAGAGGATTTTCTGAAAATTCAAAAACGCTTTTATGTCAATTGGATTTCTGCTGTGGTAGTCCCTGTCCTCTTGCCAAGTATGTCGTTACCATTCATTAGTGGGGCCTCCACCCCATTCAAGGATTTCTGCTCAACACACTGCTGGGATGTTGTCACATCAGCAGGATTAACAACAGGTCTTGACAAACAGGAACCTGGCAAATGGTCACTGCCTTGGCCACACAATACAATCCCTGAGGGAGTGGGTACTTTAGCACTGCCCACTGGCACTGTCCAGGGTCTGTGGCTGGGGGGGTGGGGGGGGGGGGGGGGGCGTGCTCAGTGGGGGAGGGGAGTGGGTGTTGGGGGGGGAGATGGGGGTAGGGAAGAATGTGTGTTCCTTGGGAGGGGTGGGTGTGAGGTTGTTCTTTACTTAAAGCAGGGCACCTTTGTTAAAGGGTGCCCTGATTTCTCAGGAGCTGAGGTTGCTGGTGGGGCAGACCAGCTAGCACAATGTCATGGGATCTGCCTCTTAAGTCTTTTTTCTAAGTGTTTGAAAATACGGTGGGAAAACTCATCAAGGAAACTGGCATGCTGCCCTTTGCTTTTCTCACCTGAGACAACACTTAGCAAAAAAAAATCAAAACATTCTGCCCTCTGCGTAGTTTACTTAATGTTAATTCAATATTGTTAGTTCTCCAAAAGCTGGAATAAGGATTTAATTGAACTTCTGATTATAAACCTGGAGGTAAAGGATCACTTGATAGTGGAAGATGGTTATTGATCTAATGGAATAAAAGTGACTGAACAATACCCTCACCATTAGTGAGGATTTTGTAATCAATCGTGAATAAGCAGTAGTAGCGGTTCATTACATTTAAACTTGCCCACAAGTTTATGCACATTTTCACTGATATTAGTGATAAGTCAAAAAAGCAGAGCACACTCTACAGGGTAGCTGAAACCTGTGTAAACAGAACAAAGAACAGTGTGTTTTCTTTACCAGTCTTTACTGTGGCATGCTGAGGAATTTTAACCTAAAGAAGTGCATTGGAATGGGTCCAGGGTGGGTGAAAAATACAAGTATTTTGAGAAGCCAGTGTGAAGACGATTGCATGCAACTCCCTTTGGAGAGACAAATTATCTATGAACATATGCTTATCACTCAGTTGGAGCAACCTTTTAACTCAGTTTGACCTTTTATTCACAAGATGCCTGAGCTTTCTGAAATTCACAATTAAACGCAAGATGGAAACATAACAGTAACTAAGAGGGGAGCGGGGGTGAATAAAGCTCATAGGAATCTATAAAAATTCATTTACAGGATGTGGGTGCCACTGGCTAGGCTAGCAATCACTGCACATCCCTAATTGCCCTTGTGAAGGTGGTGATGAGCTGCCTTCTTGAACCATTGCAAACCCTGAGATGTTGATATATCCTTAGTGCTGTTAGGAGGAGGCAGTTCCAGGATTTTGACCCAACGACCGTGAAGCAATGACGGTAGATTTCCAAGTCAGGATGGTGAGTGACTTGGAGGGAAACCTCCAAAGACAATAAATACTCAGCACTTACTGCTTTCTTAGCTCATAGTGTCATAAAGTCATTTAGAATCAGAAATGAGGTCATTCAATCCATGCTGGGCCTCTGAAAAGCAAACTAATCAATCCCACTCCCCATTATTCTGTTATTATTAGCCTGTTCTGCGCTGTAATGTTCTATGTTCTATATGCCCATTCAATTTTCTTTTGAAATCATAGAAACCCTACAGTGCAGAAGTGGGCCATTCGGCCCATCGAGTCTGCACCAACAACAATCCCACCCAGAATGTATCCCCATAATCCCACATATTTACCCTGCTAATCCTAACCTGTACCTGGGATCTTCTTGGGAACTAAGGGGCAATTTAGCATGGCCAATGCACCTGACCCACACATCTTTGGACTGTGAAAGGAAACCAGAGCACCCGGAGGAAACCCACGCAGATACTGGGAGAATGTGCAGACTCCACACAGACAGTGGACCCAAGCTGGGAATCAAACCCAGGTCCCTGGTGCTGTGAGGCAGCAGTGTTAACCACTGTGCTACCCCTTGACGAAATCATTGATCTTCTCTATTTCCACCACCCTCATAGGCAGTCAGTTCCAGGTAGTGGAAAAGATCTACTATTTGTATTCTTGCTGAGAGTTTAGTTTCTACATTTTGCGAAGCAGTGCGCAACTTTAAGCATCATGAATCAATTGTCGCACCTTGGAGGGGAATTTTCCCGTCCCGCCCACCATGGGAATTGTTGTGGGTGGGGGGGTGGACCATGCGAAGGTTCGTTGACCTCTGGCAGAATTTTCTGGTTTTGAGGTGAACACAGCTGGAAAATCCCACCCCTTGTCTTCCCTTGTTTCCGGTAAGTGGAGGATCCTCAATGTTTGCAGTTGTCCAACTGATGTTCTTGCAGCCTGTTTGGATAAAAGTGGTGGCTGGAAAATGGATGAGCAAACTGACCATAGCACCAAGGTACAGGAAACTGTTCAAGCAGGGGCAGTTAATAGAAATGTAGTGCTGATTCAGGCTGTATAGTCTATGGGATAAACACAGTTCTCTGCATTCAAGAGCAGGAGTCTCAGTGGCCTTATTGCCTGCCCGGTACCAGTGTTTGAGACATTTATTCTGGGCTAGAGGGGAACTTGCAGTAAGAGGAAGAGTATCCAGGGGTCCTAGTCCACATACGTACTGACAACATAGGTAGATCTAGGAAAGTGGTTCTGCTGCAGGTATATAAGTTACTAGGCATAAAATTACAACGTGGAACTTCACATTTATAATCTCTGGATTAACATGTACAAATTGACATAGCATAAATCAGATTAGAGAGATAAATACATAGTTCAAAGACTGGCATGGGAGAAGTGGGTTCTGGTTAATGGGGCACTGTCCCCAGTACTGGGGTAAGTGGGGGTTGTGCCGCTGGGACAGGCTTCACCTGAACAGTGCTGGGACAGTGTTCCAGCAAGTCTCATAACAGCGGAAGTAGCAAAGGCTTTAAATAATTGGTGGAAAGGGTTCGTGTAGTGGAAGATAGGGGAAATTAAATGGAAATGACAAAGCAAGAGATCACAGTAGAAATAAAGGTAATGTCAATCAGAGTATTGCACGAAGGAACAGTGGCTGCAAGCATCAGAAGTATGCCAGAAGATAGGGCCAAGGTTTACAAAAACCAGAAGAAAATGGAACTAAGGGCTCTGTATCTGAATGTCTGCAGCATTCTCAATAAGACTCAAATAGACAATCATATGTATGATCTGAAAACCAGTACAGACATGTGGCTATGGGTCAAGATCTGGGAAATGGGATCAGAATAGTTGGGTGGATTGTCTTTGACTGGTACAAACACAATGGGTTTTTCTGTGCTGCATACTTCTGTGACTCTATGACAAGGAAACCAAAGCTGGGAGCTGAATATCCCAAGGGATGTAATGTTCAGGAAGGACAGGAAGCTATATGAAGGTGGTGGGACAGCTCTGTTAATTAAAGAGGGTATTAATACTGTAGTGGGAGAAGACCTTGGTTCTAAAAATGAAGACATTTGGGTGGAACAATGAAACAACAAATCAGAGCCTACCCCACCTGTAGGTTGGTCTTTAAAAGCCTTTTTAAAAGGTGCCATAATACAAAAAATAAAAAATATAACCTTCCCCGGAACACAATTCCCCTCCACGAAGCACTCCTCTGGCACTGCCCCCTGTCACTGCATGGGGACTGTTCACCAGCACTGCCTGGTTGCTGCTTTGGCACAGTGCAGGGGGCAGTGTCAGGGGCAGCACTGGGGGCAGTGCCAGGGTATAGGGTCACCAGCGAGATCACATTTCCCAATTTTCCCTGCCCCTCGCTAGTGACATAACGACCGGCGGGAACTTCATTTAGATCATTTTAATACATTTACATCTGCTTAAATGTTGTCCCCTCCACTTATCCTCCCTCACAGAATATGTACATGGAGGATGTACTCACCTGTGTACCCTTGGTGGGTCTTGCTCACCAGGCGCATGTTGTAGGGGACCTGTTGTGATTCCCCACGGTGTGTCCTCATGTCATTGTGAATGGACAATCTGATCGGGCTGTTGGATTATCAGGTGTAAAGGCCTGATAATCATACTTAAATGCATCCAATTTATGAAAACGGGAGATGCCTGTCTGTCTTCATGAAGGAACACGCTAAAAATCTCCCATAAATAATGGAGAATCAGGGGACAAAGATAATTGAGGAAAAGTCTTTGAGATAGTAACGAGACTTAGGGGGCGATTTTACCACTTTTTTTCCCTAAGTGCTGGGTGGACTTGAAACTGGGGGAGTTTCAGATCTGCCTTTTGGATGTGTTTTCATGTCTCTCCCATATGCACTTTGCCTGTAAAAGTTTGAGCAAGTCTGCTGCTCACTGCAGCAGCCTGTGGGCAGGGCTTAACACATTCAAAACCCTGCAGAGAGGTGGTGCCCATGTTCAGGCCTCTGATGCTGCACGTATGCATTAGCAGTAGCATGGATCTGACAGAAAAGAGAGAGCTGTCAGGCCCCTGCTGATGCAGGCTGCCTGAAGCAGCCGCCTGCAATCATGGGGGCCCCAGCCCGAGGTGCAACCCCCACCAATCCTTCTCCCCGCCACTCAGACTGATTGCAGACCCCCCGGCTCCCCCACCTATCGTGGACCCGCCATCATCCCCCCAACAATCCCTGCAGAGTAGCAGCGGACCCCCTCTCCCTCCGTCCCCCCCACGATCCCTGCAGGGTGGCAGTAGACCCCCTCTCCCTCCGTCCCTCCACTGATCCCTGCAGAGTGGCAGCGGGCCCCTCTCCCTCTGGCCCCCCCACCAATCTCTGCAGTGTGGCACCGGGCCCCTCCTCCCTCCATACCCCCCCACTGATCCCTGTAGAGTGGCAGCGGGCCCCACTCCCTCCGTCCCCCCCACCGATCCCTGCAGAGTGGCAGCGGGCCCCCTCCCCCACATTAGCCCCTCCCCCCATTAGCCCTGCTCATTGCAACTTGTTTCCGTTCCATTAGGTGGCATGATGGCTCAGTGGTTAGCATGACTGCCTCACAGTGCCAGGCCCCTGGGTTCAATTCCAGCCTCGGGTCACTGTCAGTGTGGAGACTGCACATTCACCCCATGTCTGCGTGGGCTTCCTCCCACAGTCCAAAGGTGTGCGGGTTAGGTTGATTGGTCATGTTGCATTGACTGTGGTGTCAGGGGGATTGATGAGGTGGATGTGTGGCATTGCAGGTGAGGGGCTTGGGTGGGATTGTGGTCAGTGTGGACTCCTTCTGTACTGTGCAGATTCTATGATTCCATGAAGAGGAGGGTCATTTATAGTTGTTATGTATGTGGGACATAGTCCCTTTAAGATGATGGGTCTGGTGACCTGGGGAGGGGCAAGGGGTGACCTGTCCAGAAAATCGCCCCTACGAGCTGTTGAGGGCCGGAGTGCTAGAAGTACAGTTCATTAATAAACATTATTGTTCCTATGGCTTGTCTCCACATGAGTTCTTTGGAGTTATCTCACCCAGTCTCCTTCCCAATACTCTGAGTTAACACTCGTGACGACCACTGGTGTCTTGCTCCCATGACTGTGTTAATCAATGAGGAAGATCGAGCCATCACTTTCACGTCATCTTCACTCTAAGGCTGAGGAAAATTATGCACAAATAGAGAAGGGGGCACTGGGTATCATTTTTGGACTGGTGAACTTCCACCAATTCCTGTCTGGTTGGAAATTGATCCTGCTAAATGGGCAACAGACCACTCAAGAATTTTGGGCCTCTATTTGGGCATCCCATCAATGGCTGCTGCAAGGTTGCAAACGTGGGCATTAATCTTGTCAGGACATTCATATGAAATCCGTTATCACCTGTCGAACGTCCAATGCAAACATATTATCAAGACCATCTTTGCCAGGGAACGGGGAGGATTCCGAAGATATAGTGAAGATAATATATTTTTCACAAAAGAATACAGTTTCAACTACAGCTGCGAATGTTAAGCAAGCCACAAGAAAAGGCCCCATACTGTGTCAAGTAAATGGATCTCAGCCGGGGCGGGGGAGGGGAATGAGATATCACAGGAAGGACCCAGATCTGAGGCCCTACTTCAACCGACAGTGGGAAATGTCAGTACAGAACTGTAGGAGCATTTTCAAAGACTATGTACTAAGTTGGCTTTCACGAGAGGGATTTCCCTTCTTAACTGCAGTTCAGCTAACAAAGACTCGCAGAGACAATTACTCTGGTAAAGAACATTTTATTTTCCAAGTTCTCTCAATGTACAAGGGAGGGAGATTTGGGGCCATTCCAAATCACTCTGAAATTATATTATGCAGTTTCACAATTATACAATTTTCGAAAGTCATTTACCCAACCCTTGCTCACCCAGCCAAGTATGAGCCAATAATTATTAGTTTATTTACCTTGGCCAATAGCATTAACTTCTGACAACATGGGACTGCGCGATCAGTTCGTGGACTTTGGAAGTCTTTCTCACAGTCACCTGACGCCTTCCAGACCCTCTTATCTGGTGTAATGTATATCCTATTCATTAGGACTATCTAGGGGCGGTGATAAGAGTTGCTCTTTCCTTCACACAGTTACTGCTTTGTTCTGAGGAATATGGTTCTTTTATTTAACTATGTCCCATCATGCCTTAGAGCATTGTGTCAATAACCAAGGTATATGCTTTTAATACAGAATACATTTTCAAAAATACATGTCTAAGCTCTCTAACAGTGGTCATAGGTATCTCTATGTAAACAGTATTCTTTGGCCTCTTTGTAGCTTCACTATACTCTAAACACTTTGATCTAATCTATCCTTATCTGTCAGTCTTTTAATCCTAAATTATTCTAAATTTCCTCTTACAAGGACGGCTGCTTGTTGTTGGATATGTGGTTAGTTATCCCGACAGTGTTGAGGAGGAAGAGGCTGGAGTAACTGTACTAAGGGCACCCAGAGTGGCACAGATGAAAGAGGTGGCCAGGAGTTATATCTGTTGGCTAAACATTGATGCTGGCATAGAAGAGAAAGCAGGAGCATGGGTGGTATGCTCCCAAATTCGGAAAGCACCAGTAGTGTCACCATTACATTCTTGGGTATGGCCAAAAGGATTGTGGAAACACACTCATCTTGATTTCGCTGGGCTAGTGAAAAGCTACACTGGTGACACTTACTCTGAGTGGCCGGAGGTGAACTGCATGAAAATAGCTACCACAGAGGCGACCCTGGGCAGACTTGATGACCAGTTCACCAAGTTTGGTTACCCAGAGCAACGGGCCACAGTTTGTGTCATGGGAATATGGAACTGTATGGCATTCACCATGTAAAGCCTGCACCATATCATCTGGCAAAAAAATGGTCCAGCCGAGCAGTTTGTGCAGTCAGCAAAACGCTCGGTGGAGACTTCAAAAGGGAAAAGGTTGTTGAGACAAAGAAAGGTGAACCAGTTTCTGAATATGTATAGAAACACACCACATGCAACAACAAAATGCACCCCATTCCCCAGCAACACTGATGCTGGGAAGATAGTTACAGACAATATTTAATTTACTGCAACTGGAGGAGACCAGACAAGTAGTGTAGAGGAGTCAAGAAGGCAAATGGATCAGCAAACCAAGTATGCACAACTGAGAACTTTTTCGAAAAGACATAGCAGTTCTAGTGAGGAATTATGTACTGGGGAGGAAGTAGGTTCTAGCAGGAATACTCGCCAAGATTGGACCCACTGTCCAAAACTGGAGATGCGAGGTGAGTTGGTTTGGGTAGACATGTGGATCTTTATGTTTGGCATCCTGACACTAGGGTCGATTTACCACAGCCGATCAACCGAACCTGCACATCTTTGAACTATTGGAAGAAACGAGCAGCTGGAGAAAACCCATGCAAACATGGGGAGAACATGCAAACTCCACACAGACAGTGACTTAAGGCCAGAATTGAAATCAAGTCCCTGGCGCGTGTGAGGCAGATGTGCCAGCCACTGTGCCATCATGCTGTGCCGTTCCTGTGGTTAATGTGCAGCTGAGATGACCTGTGGTTTCCAAGGTCAAGGAGGTAGAAGATACTGAGGAGGATGTTGACCCTGGATTGATGGGTTTCCCTTTTGCATCAGCCTGCCTGGATTCTATACTCACTGGAGGACCCAGTATCTTCCTCCATAGTCCAGAAATCTCCAAACCGACTGAACTTTTCTCTTGGGTGCCTTTGGTGTTTAATTGTGCCATGAATACCTATGTATAATGATATTCCTTTCGTTTCCATTCATAGGTGGACTCAGGCATTAACAGTAATTTCATACTGTTTAATATGTTTGAGTTGTGTGACAGATAGAGAAAATAATATAGCACAGTCTTTGGAGAAGCAGAGTATCTTGATCAGATACTGTGGGGCTTCTGGGTTTTGAGTGCATGTGTGGTTGGAAACTGCTGTCTGATTTCCATATGAATAACAGCAAGTGCTGTTTGCCCCTGTAATTCCCAACGCGAAATCTGGCAGAATGCACTTAACTATAGATAATCCACTTTCCAGCCATGAAAATTACTGGGGACAGAAAAAGAATTTACTGCTCACAAAATTATCATTTGACAAGTGTGACAAATCATGAATAACTGACAGATATGTTATATATATATAAAAAGCAGGTTGCAAGAATGGCAGTGTGGAGAAAAATGTATTCAATGAAGTCTGACTGCCATATCTGCAAACTGCTTTTTTATGTGTAACCAGATTTAAAAAAATTAAATCAATTGATAGCCCTTGAGGGGTACTGTAACTAAAGAAAAATATTAAAGTAACCTTACCAATATAAATTAAAATATAGGTTCAGGGCTTATAGTGCACTCCAGCCCTCCATAGCGCACCAATCGCAGAAGGCTTCAAGTGTGCCAGTGGGTATGGTGTGCCCCCACTCCAGGGACACCCAGACAGGGATACAGTCACAGAAGTGGGCAGGCTAACTCCCATATGCTTCTGATGAAACAAACATCAATAAATTAAACAAACGATCAATCAATGAGAGAGGTGACATCCCCTGGTGGAATACCGTCGCAAAAAATTAAAACTTCAAAAATCAAACTAAAATGTCAAAATGGCCACCAGTCACAGAAGGGCTAAGTATTATTTAAAATATATAAAAGATAAGAGAGGCAAAAATAGCCATCAGACCACTGAAAAATGAGGCTGGATAAGTAATAATAGGAAACAAAGCAATGGCAGAGGAACTGAATAGTTACTGGAAAGCAGCTAATGTAATACCGCTGTTTAAGAAGGAAGAGAGGCAGCAGATGGGAATTTATAGGCCGGTTAACCTGACCTCGCTTACTGGCAAGATTTTAGAGTCTATTATTAAAGATGAGATCGTAGAGTACTTGGAACTGCATGATAAAGTAGGACTGAGTCAGCTTTGTCAAGGGAAGATCATATCTGACAAATCTGTTAGAGTTCTTAGAAGAGGTACAAGGAAGTTAGATAAAGGAGAACCAGTGGACATGATTTATTTAGATTTCCAGATGGCCTTTGACAAGGTGCCGCATAGGAGACTGTTCAATAAGTTGTGCTCATGGTGTTATGGTAAGATCCTGGCATGGATAGGGGATTGGCTGACTGGCAGAAGGCAGAGAGTGAGGATAAAGGGTATTTTCCAGGATGGCAGCATGACTAGTGGTGTGTCTCAGGGATTAGTGCTGGGACCACAACTTTTCACAATATACATTAACGATTTGGAGGAAGAAACTAAAGGCACTGTTGCTAAGTTTGCAGATGATATAAAGATATGTAGAGGGACAGGTAATATTGAGGAAGCGAGGGGGGCTGCAGAGGGACTTGGTCAGATTAGGAGAGTGGGCAAAGTGGCAGATGGGATACAATGTGGATAAGTGTGAGGTTATTCACGTTGGAAGGAGGAATGGAGGCATAGACTATATTCTGAATGGAGAAATGCTTAGGAAATCAGAAACACAAAGGGACTTGGGAGTCATTGTACAAGATTCTCTTAAGGTTAACGTGCAGGTTCAGTCGGCAGTTAGGAAGGCAAATGCAACGTTAGTATTTATGTCGAGAGGGCTAGAATACAAGAGCAGGAATGTTCTTCTGAGGCCATATAAGGTTCTGGTCAGACCCCGTTTGGAGTATTGTAAGCAATTGTGGGCCCCCTATCTAAGGAAGGATGTGCTGGCATTGGAAAGGGTCCAGAGAAGGTTCACAAGAATGATCCCTGGATAGAGTGGACGTGGAGAGGATGTTTCCACTAGTAGGAAAAACTAGAACCAGAGGGCACAACCTCAGGCTAAAGGGATGATCCTTTAAAACAGAGACGAGGAGAAATTTCTTCAGCCAGAGACTGGTAAATGTGTGGAACCCTTTGCCGCAGAAGGCTGTGGAGGCCAGCTCATTGAGTGTCTTTAAGACAGAGATAGTTAGGTTCTTGATTAATAAGCTGGGTTAAGGGAAAAAGTCAGGAGAAAAAATTCAGCCATGATTGAATGGTGGAGCAGACTCGATGGGCCGAGTGGCCTAATTCTGTTCCTGTGTCTTATGGCTGAATTATACTGATGGACACTGCACACTCCTCTCCAGGGCTCTCCAGCTGGGAACATAGCCACAGTAAAAGGGGTAGATTAATTCTCTTTCTACGTGATTTCAGTCCTCAAACAAACAATGCCCATCACCTGTGACTCTTCATAACAACATGATCAACAAACCACTAACAGTCAGAAGCTGAGCTGAGGGTAAAATATGACAACATTTGCAAAAAAAACTCATTTGGACTCAAACTTTTGCAAGGGAGAGGAATCTAGTTAGTAATTAAGGAATAGAGTTTGAAGCAGTGACCATAAGACATACGAAAAGAAGTAGGCCATCGAGTCTGTTCCACCATTCAGTGAGATCATGATTGATCTGAAATGATAATCCTCAACTCCACTGTCAATTATATCAGATCAGTCATGATCTCATTGAAAGGTGGAGCAGGCCTGATGGGCCAAGTGATCTACTTGTGTTCCTGCATCTTGTCTTATTATCTAGAATCATAGAAACCCTACAGTGCAAAAAGAGACCATTTGGCCCATCACTGATCATTGCCTGTACCGACCACAATCCCACCCAGGCCCTACCCCCATATCCCTACGTAGTTACCCACTAATCCCTCTAACCTACGCATCTCAGGACACTAAGGGGCAATTTTAGCATAGCCAATCATAACCCACACATCTATGTCATATATTAATATATACTATCCGTTAAGGCTTTACTCTGCACTTGAGAACCCAGCCAACAGAAGAGAACTGTTGACCAAACGGCTCAAACTTTTAAATGCATTGAGTAGATTGACATCAAATGTTTGCACAACAACAGGGTGCATGCAGGAGTGTGGCTCCAACTTAGTAGGATCTTTGTGTACAGCATCTGTGTACATTCAACCATGGAGTGAGTGGCCATCTCAATGAATACTGAATTGGAATTTATAATGATGGAATCTCTCGTGGCAGTTTGCACATCTTCACTAATAGCTCAGATTGCTGCCGTCTTGGCTGAGCCCCAGCAGGTCCTCCATCTTGCAAAACATGAAAAACAGCATGGATAGGGGCTTTAAGGTTATTTCTTCATTCCACCATTTTGTTCTGGCACAGAACAGTGAGGGTGCTGAGTTACATGTTCACGATGGTGGCACTGGCTCCAGAAGAAAAGATATTCTTTCTGTGATGGTTGCAATTGGTTTTTGAGCAACTCAGCAATTGGGAACAAACACCTAATGCTTATGTTAATTGGACAATGGTATTCTGTTTGCTGAAGCCATTGTGTGCCAGACTTAAAAGGATGCACATTTTATTGTGAATGATAAAAAAATCTGCTTTGAAAAGATGAAATACAAAGATTAAAAGATATTGGCTATCTCATCTTTTTGTATCACATTCCATTGATATTTATAATGAAATCTAATAGGCTTGAAGTTTATTACAAGTGCATCCTTGCTTTTATAAAGAGGTGCTTTTG
This sequence comes from Carcharhinus amblyrhynchos, assembly GCF_965287045.1. Classification (NCBI taxonomy): domain Eukaryota; kingdom Metazoa; phylum Chordata; class Chondrichthyes; order Carcharhiniformes; family Carcharhinidae; genus Carcharhinus; species Carcharhinus amblyrhynchos. Next base: position 29,064,066 of record NC_137335.1, on the reverse strand, counting down.
ATATGAAGATCACATAACACTGTATAAAATGTAAAGTTTGCAACAGAAGTCCAGAAATTTCACAACACAGGTAAGTATTACATAGAGACTTGAAAATTGGATGGTTCACCTAGATTGATGAACTTGAGTGATGCAGTAAAAATTGGATTTGAGAGCTGTTAGGGAATTGTAAGACCGTGGGGTTTGCATAAAAGGTGGGAGATGAAAAATGTGAGCAGGTTCCAATGGGAGGCAAGTTGCCCATTTACCATATGCTTATCTCCCAGAACAACATTTAAACTGCTTTTCAAATTTGATAGTATATCTGCGAGTTTCCTGGGTTTCTTGAAACTCTCCAGTGAAAGCAAAGCATGAGCACAAGAGTCTTTGCATAAGAACATTATATAATTACAGGGTGAAAACAAATTCATGGAAGTACTGCGATTAGATGGAACAGACAACACAAAAACAGATCATTCAGCTAAATCTATTCTGGTCTAAATGCTCCACTTGAGCCTCCTGCCATTTATCCTCATTTAACTATATCAGCTGTTGCTCACTTGGTCGTAGCTTGCCTCAGAAGGAGAAGGCTGTGGGTTCAAGTAGGACTTAAACACCAAGTTAAAGACTGACAGTGAAGTCAGTGGGTGGCAAGGCGACACAATGCCAGGGACCTGGGTTTGATTCCTGGCTTGGGTCACGATCTGTGTGGAGTTTGCCCCATGTCTGCCAGTGTTTCCTCCCTCAGTCCAAAGATGTGCAGGCTAGGTTGATTGGCCATGCTACATTGACCCTTCGTGTCAGGGGATTAGCAGGTAAATATGTGGCGTTACAGGAATGGGGGCTGGGTGGGATTTTGGTCAGTGCAGACTCAATGGGCCAAATGGCCTCCTTCTGCACTGTAGGGATTCTTTGATTCTATGATTCTATGATACTGAGGAAGTGAAGGAATTGACATTAAATTGAAATACTCGTTCTTGTCAACAGTAGGACTTAAACCTTTCCCTTTCTGAGGCAAGTGAGATTCTCTGGTCCTCCCGGCAGTGCATCCCCTGCCGTTGGTTTCCTGGAAGCATGGGATGGCTTTAATGGGATTCCCATTGACAGGACCAGAGACCTACCAAGAGAAACACAGGGGAGGCCAGAGAATTTTGCTCACTATTTATCCTTTCAAATGGACATATTGTCAAGCGTGGTCTCCTGAGTAATCAACAGACATCACAAATACAGACTATCTAACGTTGTATCATTGTGAGAGCTTGCTGTGTGCAAATTGGCTATTCCATTACCTTCATTACAACAGTGCCTGCACTTCAAAAGTACTTCTTTGTAAATTTGTAATTTTAATTTCACTTGATTTTCCATACAGAAATTCAATTTGGGCATATTTATAGTTAAATGTAAATGAATAACAAACAAACGAAAAGAAAATCAACCTATCACAGCGATCTAATTTTAATTAAAATGTCTGTTAAAAAGTATTCCATTATATTAAAATAATCAGTGAGTCTGCCCTGAGTTCATGTCCTCATCCATTATCAAACTGCTGTTAAAAGTTAATCTAGAAAAGAGCGTAAACGAATTTAGGAACTGATTTCTCCTGCATCTGAAGAATTAAAATAGAACATAGAACATAGGAAAGCTACAGCACAAACAGGCCCTTCGGCCCAAAAATTGCACCGATGATATCCCTACCTACTAGGCTTACCTATAACCCTCAATCCTATTAAGTCCCATGTACTCATCCAGAAGTCTCTTAAAAGACCCTATCGAATTTGTCTCCACCACCACCGACGGCAGCCGATTCCACTCACCCACCACCCTCTGAGTGAAAAACTTACCCCAACATCTCCTCTGTAACTACTCCCCACCACTTTAAACCTGTGTCCTCTCGTAGCAACCGTTTCAGCCCTGGGAAAATGTCTCTGAGAATCCACTCGATCAATACCTCTCAACATCTTATCAACCTCTATCAGGTCACCTGTCATCCTTCGTCTCTCCAAGGAGAAAAGACCAAGCTCTCTCAACCTATCTTCATAAGGCATCCCACCCAATCCAGGCAACATCCTTGTAAATCTCCTCTGCACCCTTTCAATAGCTTCCACATCCTTCCTGTAACAAGGCGACCAGACCTGAGCACAGTATTCCAAGAGGGGTCTGACTAGGGTCTTATAAAGTTGCAGCATTATCTCCCGACTCCTAAACTCAATCCCTTGATTAATGAAGGCCAGTACACCATACGCCTTCTTGACCACATCCTCCACCTGCGAGGCCGATTTAAGAGTTGTGTGGACACTGCTAAGAGTCTTACCCTTGATATTATACTCCTTCACCCCATTTGACCTGCCAAATGGGTTGAAGTCCATCTGCCACTTCTCTGCCCAGTCTTGCATCCTATCTATGTCACGCTGCAACTTCTGACATCCCTCCAAACTATCCACACCACCACCAACCTTTGTGTTGTTGGCAAACTTACCAACCCATCCCTCCACTTCCTCATCCAGGTCATTTATGAAAATTACAAACAGCAAAGGTCCTAGAACAGATCCCTGGGGCACTCCACTGGTGACCGACCTCCATGCAGAAAAAGACCCATCCACAACCACTCTCTGCCTTCTGCAGGCAAGCCAGTTCTGGATCCACAAGGCAACAGCCCCTTGGATTCCATGCCCTCTCACTTTCTCAAGAAGTCTTGCATGGGGGACCTTATCGAATGCCTGCTGAAGTCCATATAAACCACATCTACCGCTCTTCCTTCGTCAATGTGTTTAGTCACATTTTCAAAGAATTCAGCCAGACTTGTAAGGCACGATCTGCCTTTGACAAATCCATGCTTTTGAGCATACTAAACTTCTCTAAATGTTCATAAATCCTGTCCCTCAGAATCTTCTCCATCAACTTACCAACTACTGAGGTTCAATTCACAGGTTGGTAATTTCCTGGGCTATCCCTGTTCCCTTTCTTGAATACAGGAACCACATCCGCAATCCTCCAATCCTCCAGAACCTCTCCCGTCTCCATCGACGGCACAAAGATCATCACCAGAGGCTCTGCAATCTCTTCACTGGCCTCCCATAGTATCTGGTCCCGGCGACTTATCTATTTTGATGCTATTCAAAATTTCCAACACATCCTCTTTCTTAATGTCCACATGCTCAATCTTTTCAGTCCGCCGCAAGCCTGCAGTACAACCATTCAGATCTTTTCCCAGGTGAATACCGAGGTAAAGTATTCATTAAGCATCTCTGCTATTTCTACCAGTTCTGTACAAACTTTCCCACGTTCAGATTTTATAGTTCCTATTCCTTCACATCTCATCCTTTTACTCTTCATATACTTGTAGAACGTCTTAGAGTTCTCTTTAATCTTACCTGCCAAGGCCTTCTCATGACCTCTTCTGGCTCTAATTTCCTTCTTAAGTTCCTTCCTAAAAGCCATATACTCCTCTAGATCCCTAACATCTCCTAGCTCTCCGAATCTTTTGTACGCTTTCCTTTTCTTTTTGACTAGATTCATCACAACTTTCGTGCACCATTGTTCCCATAACCTACCAAAACCTCCGTGTCTCATCAGAACATTGTCATGCAGAACTCTATTAAGAACTCTATAAAGATTGTAACCTTTTCCCTTAACAAAGGCAGCAGTAATACTGAGACTGGAGTGATACTCATTCTTCATGCTACTTTTCGCTTTCATCAACATTTATCGAGAACAGATTTCACAGAAAGATCTGCTTATCAAAATCCTTCCTGCTGGGTTTGATTTTCTCTGTATCCTTAAAGAGTTTACTTTCCAATGTAACAGCATCAGGCAAGATTCCAAAATTGATAGCACTCAACTATAGCCGCAAAAAAAAAGTTTCATGATTTGTTGGATCTACTCAAAAGGATTTTAATTTTCTGCGATTGTATGAGTTCCTTGGCCATCACATCCATTTGCTGTTCCCTCCAATTCAACTCATCTACTTTAACACCTTGATATTTATAGTTAGTAACTATTTCAATTCCACATCATGAACCTTCACAGGAACAATATCATTAACTGGCTTTTCCCTAAATTCTGTAACTAGTTATTTTATCTTGTTTTCATTCAATTTAAGAGATTTGTTGTCGCAACATTTTCTGAACTTCACCAAGTTGCTACATTTTCTGATGTATTTCTATGTTTGCTTCACACAACTGTTCCAATCTCACACAGGATTCATAAACTAAATGCAGGGCCAGTTTATTTGAAGTTGTAGTACAGGATTGCTCAGTTGACAGATTTATCACAAGGATTCAACAGCTATTGTTAATGGGAAAGTATAGCAGCAATTCTTTCACACCACATGCTGCAAGGTAAACTGAAAGCTCCACTCATCAAGGTTTGCCAGTCATATGGTTTCCATCCCATCTACTTACTGATTAGCAGATTCTCTCTTAAAATGATATTACAACATCCCGTTTTTTCCAAGATAACATTACGTATATTGAGTGAAAATATGTGTAGGTTAGGGTGGTTGCAAAAACTACTTGCACAAAAAAATAAATCTCTGTTCAAGAATTTAAGAATTCAAGAGTTCAAGAATCTTTTTTACTTTTTTTTGTGAATCTAGCAATTCCACTTACACCATTGCATAATTTGTGCACAAAACAAGTATGGCAATGGACACCAGAGTGCAAGAAAGCATGTTAGTCAGTTAAAGAAGCCCTGGAGAAGTTCAGAAGTACTGGTATATTTTAATCCAAAGTTAACAAAAACTTTGTGATGCCTCGCTGTGTGGAGTTGGAACAGTGGTGTCACACATACCACCATCAGGGGAAGACAGACCAATAGCTTTCATATCACGTATCTTGACAAGTGCTGAAACAAATTGCAGCCAGTTGGAGAAAGAGGCACTGAGCATTATCTTTAGAGCAGGAATTTCACCAATAGCTCTTTGGCTGTCACTTCGCAATGCTGACAGACCATTGTCCCTTAAGAACTATATTCAATAGCTTGCAGGATGTAGACTTCTTTAATAGTCTTTAATATTATCTGCACATTCCTTTGAGATAAAGTACTGGCAGTCAGAGCCACACCAATGCTGGTGCATTGTCACGATTGCCTTTACCTACTGGTCAAGAACCACTCAGTAATGTTTCCAATATCTTCTACTTTTAACAGAATACATCCTCATGTCTGCGGCTCAGGCCCAAAGACAGACCAGAAATGATTCTGTGATAGGGAAGGTACTGGAAATGGTATTAAAAGGGAGGACAGCGAGAACACATCCTGAACTAAAAGCATGTGTTTCCAGAAAATTCAACTTGACAGTACAGAGTGGATGTTTGTTGTGGAGGATGGGGGTAATAATTCCTCCAAACCTGCAACAAAGGAAACTGAAACAATTACATGAAGGACATCCAGATATAGTGCAAACGAAAGAACTTGTGTCAAGTTGCTTTTGGTGGCCTAAACCAGATACCCAGACCAAGGATAAAGCAGGTTATGCCAGTCATGTGAGTGGATAAGGAAATCACTGCCATTGTCCCCAGTATCGATGGGAATGGTCTAAAATGCCTCGGCAACATCTACGTATTGATGTCACAGATCCATACAAGGTACACATGATCATGGTTGCCAAAGATGCACATTCAAAATGACTGGAAATTGTGTTAATGAAGTCAACAACTGTGGAACAAACCAGTGAAAATCTCAATGAGATTTTTGTCAGATTTGGGAAACCAGAACAAATTGTGAGTGATAATGGACCACAATTTACAGCTCAAGACCTTGAAGATTATTTGAAGGTGAGCAGAATCCAATACACAAAAACACCACCTTACCACCCACCAATGAATGGATTAGCCAAAAAGGTTTATCCAATCTTTGAAACATTCACTGAAAGCCTCTCAGAACCATGGTTCATTAAATCACCATCTTAACAGTTTCTCAACACCACACACTCAAAGCTCCCCGACTTTACTACTGAAGAGGATACTGAGAACTTTATTTGATGTACTCTTAGTACAGGAGATGTCCAACATAGTGGAACACAATCAGCAGTCACAAATCTTAAGAAGATGCTTCCAAAAAATACTTGTTTGGACAAAGAGAGCAAATTTTGATGTCCGCTATACGTCTAGCAACAATTGTATTAGCTCAAACTGGCCGTCTCTCCTATACAGTAGAAACTGAAGATGAACTAGTGTGGAGACGATATGTGGATCAGTTGTTAGTTACACATATCAACGTGCCTGTACTGTGTATGCCAGAACTACCTCTGGATGAACCACCATCCATACCATCGGGTACAGAAGCTGTGACTTTGGATCAATCAGCAAAAACCAAGATTGCAGAAGAACCCTTTGCTGATATTAGTCTTTCTTCTACAAAAGACGCTCTTACATCTTCCAGAATAGAGACTTCGTCCAAAAGGACCGGAGAATATTCCCAGGGTCAACAACAGCCAAATCTCTGAAGTGTGCAGGCAACAGTGCGGAATAGACACCTTTCCTATTAATACTGCATAATGATGCATTGTCTGACCTTTTACATATGTTTTGGTGACTATGTAAAATACTATCACAACAAAAACAGAAAATGCTGGAAAATCGCAACAGGTTTGACAGCATCTATGGGGAGAGAATAGAGCCTACATTTTGAGTTTAGATGACATTTCATCAGGGCTATGAGCTACAAAAATCAGCGTAGATTTATTCTATGAGAGTGGGGGGAGAGGGAAATGTAAAATACTATGGTTGTTGTGGTGGGACCTTAGGAGTAAATGGGGAGGGATGTTATTTATTTGAGGCTGTTGTTGTGTTGTATTGTCACTTTAAGAGTCTAGTCATGTGTATAGTTTGTGATGTCATTGGCTGCTTTGTGGGTTTTAGCCCAGCCTAGATCAAGCCTTTATAGAGTCAACAGCTTATCAATAAACCTGTGTTATTTTCCCCCCAGCCCCACGTGCTATCACTTCACATCCTTTATTCACAAGTGCAGAATATAAGTGACTTCATAGTTCATGTTCATGGACTTCATGTTCATTGCATAATTTGGACACTTCTGTGGGTAGCCATCTTCCCTGGGTCAGATGTGTGACTTGTATCTTTTGTCCTAACTGAATTCTAGGCTGTTGCATGCCTACATTTCTATCATACACCCTAGTTTCCAATCTGCCTCAATTTTGCAGAAGTTTCTTGTTATATATTAAGTGGTTGCATGATTGCTTTAAGAATTGGTCACATGATTTGATGACCAACCATGATTGGGCACGATTCTCCTAAACAGGACTAAATGTCCGCATCAGTGGGAAAGCTGTGTTTCCTGCTGGCGCTACAGGTGTTCTGCATTTGCTTTTCAGAATATATTAAAGGGCCAGTTCTCCCCCTACGTGTTTCATGCTGACTCCCTGATGCCTAGCACCTGATTGGCTGTAATCAGGATTTAACTGTTAACCCTCTACAAGCAGGACCAGTATTTCAGCACTTCCTTCAACAGCACTCTGTCAGCTCTCAGATTCTTCAAATCAGAGGTGGAGAGAATGCTCGAAGCTGTGGAGGAGAGGAGAACCACCCTCTTCCTGAGACTTGGCAGGAAGCTGCCATCAGCTGAGGTAGCAGAGACGTGGGAAGCAGTGACCATGTCAGTGAGTGCTAGGAGCTTCACCAGATGGGCAGGCATGCAGTGCCGCATGGGTGAGTGCCCTCTTCCTTTCTCCTGGCATCACTTATGTCCATAACCTCTGCTACCTCTATCAACTCTATCCAAGTCAGGCCACCCTCTCACTGTCAGGTTAGTGTCCACATAGGCAAAGATTGCCATCAACAAGAAGGAGCAGGCGAAGTTAGGCAGGGGCATCCGAGATTTGAGTCCTCACTCCATCTGAGAGAATCACAGGGGAGACTCAAGACCCGGCTTCATGACTGAGGTCAGCAGGCCCCAAGCAAGTAAGATCTCAAAGCACCATGATCCAGATGATCATTCTCAAGTGAGTCTATTGTTCCCACATGCTTGACATTTCCACCAGCTAACCATATGTCCTTTGTCTTGCAGCCTCATCAGATGAGGCGGGGCCATCCGTGGTTGCATTCCACCACGCCCAATTCTGAGCATCCCTAGCCATCGCTCCAGGAGGACAAAGACATCTATTCACTGCATTCACCGAGCAACAGTGCAGAGACAGTCATTTCAGTGGGAAATGTTTGAGGATTGGCTTTTGGGACACTATGGTGAGCACCATATAGATGCAGTTGCACATTGGGTGGAGCTGGAACATCCAAGGGAACGACCATTCGGAGGGCTGATGGCTTCCCGAGAACTTCATGAACTTAGTTCATCCAGCAAATCCAGGATGACTTAAAGATCCTTGAAGATCATTACTCTTCAAAGCCATTGATCATCACATAATGGGTTTAGGTTCCACTGAAAGAATCCAGTGGGAGGTGAAGGCATTGCTCAGTTTGTGGCAATCTTAAAAAGGTTTGATGAGTCATTAGAAGTTACACTTTGGATGGCCTGATTTTGGAGACCACAAACTAGACAATTTCAAAGAAGGTTGTTTACTGAACATACTATGACTTTAAAGACTGCAGTAGAAATTGTAATGTCAATAGAACTAGTTGCTAAAAAGAATTCACAATTTGGTGCAGGAATGAAGATTCACCAGTTGGAAAAAGTCAAAACAGTGAGTCAATCCTGGAGCAAGGATTGTCATTTCAAAAATTATGGGAAAATTTGTCATATTGCAAAAGCTTGTTGTGTTAAACCAGCTTCCTCTAAGAATATTCAGCAGAAGAATCTGGGTACTGTCAAAAAGAATAACAAGTTGTATTCTGCAAAAAGAAATTACAACATGGAAAGAAAGAATTATGATTGTGAGGAAGAGAATGTCCAGAAATATGATAAAGAGCTCCAATGGAATGACTTACTTAGATTCTGGCCGATTCTGAAGTTGTGGACAACTATTAGGACACAGGTTGAAACTGTAGCTGCTGTATCTTTAATTCCTGAGACTATGCCCCCAGAAAAAGCTGTAGCACCTTAGTTTGATGCCAGCAAATGTGATTTTAAGGATATGCACGAAGATATTGTGCCATTAAAAGGTTACATCAATGTAAAGTTGAATGGCCAAATAGCAGAGCTGCCTCTCCATGTGGTCTGTGGTAATTTTCCAGCTCTATTAAAGAGATCATGGTTGGAGATGATAAAGCTTAACTGGAGTGCTGTCAACAGATTTGTTGATGCACCTTCCGGATAATTATAAGAGGGTGTACCTGAAGAGACATTTGGTTTAATGAAATAAGTTCAAATGAAACTATGATAAAACCTAATAGTCAATTAAAAAGTCTAAAAGAAAGCATGGTGCCATATTCAATTCAGCCCAATATTGAAGAAGAATTACTATGACCTGTATAAAGCCAGTTACAATGAACGACTGGGCTACCCCGATTGTACCCGTTATGAAACCAGGTGATTCAGTTTGTATCTGTGGGGATTTTAAAAGAACCATAAATCCTGTGATGTGTTGTTAATATCACTTTCTTTAATTGAAGATCTGTTTTCTGGGTTATTTGGTGGGCAAAAATTCAGCAAGATTGAGCTTTCACAAACATATTTACAGCTGAATGTAACCATTGAATCACAATCATCTCACAGACGCCTTTTTTTGTTATAAATGATATGCACTAGTCCTATTTCCAAGATTGATGGCTCAGATTTTAAGTGGTCTCTCTAGTGTACAATGGACGATATTCCAATTACAGGGTCCAGTGAACAAGACTGCATGGAATAATTTAAAAGCAACACTGCACATCTTCAAGCATGTGATCTGCTCATTAAGAAATAAAAGTGTGACTTTATCCAGATGTCAGTCCAGAATTTGGGACATGTCGTCGATAGTAAGGGCCTACATAAAACACCTAAAAGTTGGAAGCTATTTTAGAAACACACATCCAATGAATATGACGTAACTGAAGTCCTTTCTAGGATTCATAAATTGTTATACCAAATCTGTTCCTAACTTAGCTACAATATTGAAGTTATTACATAATTTACAATCTGGGAAGCAGAATGTGAGAAAGCATACAAGGATGTCAAAGATGTTTTGCAGAAATCTGAAGTATTGGTTTACTTTAGTCTGAAGCTACCATTCCAGCTTGCTTGCAATATTTCACCTTATGGAGTAGGGGCAATCATTTCACATATTCAGCCTTCAGAAGAAGAACAAACAATAGCTATTGCTTTGTATACTCTGACTAGTGCTGAATCTAGTGACACTCAGCTAGAAAAAGAAACATTGACTATAATTTTTAGTGTACGAAGGTTTCATTATTATTAATATTGTTGTCATTTCACACTATTGGCTGATCATCAACTACTAACTATTGCTTTGGGCCATACAAAGGCATAAAGTTGTTAGCTGCTAGCTGATTACAAAGATGGTCGCAGATCTTATCTGCACACTATGATGTAAAGTATCATCAGAGTGTTAATGTTAATGCTATAGTATCACACTTATCTTTACCTATTGAGCCGATACCAACAAATTAGTTTTGCTAATATTCTTTACTTTTCGTAAGTAGATCATTTGCCTGTGACAACTACTCAAGTTCAGAGATATACCAGAAATGATGGAGAAGGTTGGGGAAAGTTATGGATACGTTATTGAAAGGAAGGATAGCTGGAATGCATTGTACACATCCTGATTTGAAACCATATGTGTCAAGAAAGTTTGAGTTGACTGTCTAAATGTGCGTGTCTATCATGAGGAATCCGAGTGAGAATTCCTCCTAATCAGTGTGGATGAGTTCTTGAACTCTTGAAGAATATCCTTGCATAGTCCAGATGAAGGAATTAGCACATAATTATTTCTGGTGGCCAGATCTAGATGCTCAAATTGAAGAAAAAGTGGGACAGTGACAATCCTGTGCAGAGATAAGGAATACACCACGATTATCTCATTTATTACGTTGACAGTAGTTTAAAATGCACTGGCAAGGATTGCATGTAGATTTTGCTGGTCCATTTGCAGGTTACATGTTCTCAATCATAATTGATATACACTCAAAGTGGCTAAAAGTTATCATGAGATCTCCTACAACTGAACAAACCATTGAAAAACTTGATAAAACTTTTGCAAGATTTGATGCACCAGGACAGTTAACAATAATGGTTTATAGTTTACTTCACAAGATTTTAAGGGTTATCTCAAAATCAGTGGCATTCAGCATACAAAATACGCATCTGATCATCAACCAATGCATTAGCTGAAAGATTCATGCAATCCTTGAAACATTCTTTAAAACTTTCAGGAGAGCAAAATTTATTATGTTGTGTGAATAGCTCTTTGGCATCTTATTGAAACACTACTCATGATCACTCAAAGTTTACCTGCATTACTATTCTTAAAGAGGAAGTTGAGAATTACATTTGATTCATTGTAACCTCCAGAAAGTTCAGTGATAGTAGAGCATCAACAACAATCTCAGGTTGCTAGATGAGAAGTGAGGGCAAAATAATGTTCATTTTAAAGAGAAGATCTAGTGGTAGCACATAATTATGCCACGAGTACTGTGTGTAGTTCTGGTTGTCACTTTATTGGAAGGATGTGATTGCACTGGAGGGGTGCAGAATATATACAACAGGATGCTGCCTGAGATGGAACATTGAAGTTATGAAGAGAGATTGGGTAGGCTTGTGTTGGTTTTGTTGGAGCAGAGAAGACTGAAGGATGACCTGCTTGAGATGTACAAGATTATGACATGGACAAAGTGGATAAGGAGCAGTGTTCGCCTTAGATGAAGGGTCAACCATGAGGGGACATAGGTTCAAGTGGCAAAAGGTTTGGCAGGGGGGAATGTAAGACAAAACCTTTTTACCCAGAGGACATTGATGGCATAGAATGCGCTCCCTGGGAGAGTGGTAGAGGTGGGTTGCCTCACATCCTTTAAAAAAGTATCTGGATGAGCACTTGGCACATTATAACATTCAAGACTATGGGCCAAGTACTGTCAGATGAGATTGGGTGAGAATTCAAGTGTTTTTAATGTGTTGGTGAGCACTCAATGGGGTGAAGGGCCTCTTCTGCGCTGTATGATTCTGTGATTCTTTGATTCTATGAGTGAAATGGGTTCGAGCCATAGTTTTAGCAAAACCAGGTCCAATTTCTTACATGGTTCAAATCAAAAATGAACTAGTTTGGTGATATCATGCTGACCAATTGTTATCACTTCAAAATGCTTTCCCAGAATCATCTCCAGAAGTACTAATTGCTATAGTTCTTAGTGTTGTGAATACTTGGAAGACTTAGTTAAATCTTAGTTAAATCTGACGATTGTGTCTGAGTTCTCATACCACATTAGAATAAAGTAGAATTAACTCCAAGAGAAGGGGTGTTTACTGCAGTTTCAAATCATATTTCAAAGGTCAAGGATTCTAAAATTCCAGAAAGTTGTATACAATCGAAGTGGAATAAGCATCCTCTTAATTGACCCTTTTATTGATTGTGTATAATGATTAATGGTGCATAGAACTGTGGCTAGAATACTAGTATAAGGTTGTAGCAATTGAACACAGAAGTAAAGTTGGATGGATGCTAAGGGGGTGTCCTGACCCGCTCACCACACTATTCGATCGGCGTGGTGAATAGGTAAGATTGGGCGAGAGGTGAAAAATTGGGCTCGCGTCTGGTTTCTTGCTTTTCACGATATTGCCAGCTCCATTCTCCCAGTGAAATCAGCTCCTACCTGGGAAGGGCACAAAGCTGACTTAAATACTTATTTGTTCATTTCAATGTAATTAGTGAGTGCTGGACCCACTCATCCGGGCTCAGTTTCCTTACCAGCAAGGATCATGTGTGGCCCCCACCAACAGGGGTCTGATATGATGACCTTGCTGGCGGGACCAGTGGGAGCTATGGCATCCCACTGGAGTCTTCTGAGGACTGATGCAAAGTAACTATTCAGTTATAATCATAGAGCCATCGAGGTTTTCAGCGTGGAAACAGGCTCTTCGGCCCAACTTGTCCATGCAGCCCATTTTTTTAAAAGCCGTAAGCTAATTCCAATTGCCCGCATTTGGCCCATATCCCTCTATACCCATCTTACCCATGTAATTATCTAAATGCTTTTTAAAAGACAAAATTGTACCCGCCTCTACGACTACCTCTGGCAGCTTGTTCCAGACACTCACCATCCTCTGTGAAAAAATTGCCCCTCTGGACACTTTTATGTCTCTCCCCTCTCACCTTAAACCTATGCCCTCTAGTTTTAGGCTCCCCTACCTTTGGGAAAATATATTGACTATCTAGCTGATCTATGCCCCTCATTATTTTATAGACCTCTATAAGATCACCCCTCAACCTTCTACGCTCCAGAGAAAAGGTCCCAGTCTCTCCAGCCTCTCCTTATAACTCAATCCGGCAAGCTCTGGTAGCATCCTAGTAAATTTTTTCTGTACTCTTTCTACACTAGTTTAATAATATCCTTTCTATAATAGGGCGACCAGAATTGCACTGTTCCTCTGCTGTTATTTTATTTCATAGAACATAGAACATTACAGCGCAGTACAGGCCCTTCAGCCCTCGATGTTGCGCCAACCAGTGGAACCAATCTAATGACCCTCTAACCTAAACTATTCCAATGTTATCCATATGCCTATCCAATGGCCATTTGAACGCCCTTAAAGTTGGCGAGTCTGCAACTGCTGCAGGCAGGGCATTCCATGCTCTTACTACCCTCTGAGTAAAGAACCTACCTCTGACATCCGTCCTATAATTACCACCCCTCAATTTAAAGCTATGTCCTCTAGTGTAAACCATCACCATCTGAGAAAAAAGGCTTTCACTGTCCACCCTATCTAATCCTCATCTAATTTTCTTTTATTAATCCCTATCTAATTGCCTTTTATTACTTCTTCAGCCTCATTTTCCAGTGGTGCAATGGCTATTTTTGCCTCTCTTACCTTTTATATTGAAAAAAACCTCTCCCTATCTTTTTTTATATTACTAGATAGTTTACACTCATGTTTCATCTCCTCCTTTCTTATTGCTTTTTTAGTTGTCCTCTGCTCACTTTTAAAGGCTTCCCAGTCTTCGGGCTTCCCACTAATCCTTGCCACTTTGCATGCTTTTTCTTTTGCTTTTATGCTGTCCTTGACTTCCTTCAGCCATGGATGCCTCGTCCTCCCCTTGGCATGTTTCCTCCTCCTTGGGATGAATTTCTGTTGTGCCTCCCGAAAAACCCCCAAAAACCTGCCATTGCTGTTCCACGGTCTTCCCTGCCAGGCTCCCTTTCCAATCAATTCTGACCAGCTTCTCCCTCATGTCTTTGTAGTTACCTTTATTTAATTGTAATACCGTTACATCTAATTCCAGCTTCTCCCTTTCAAACTGCAGGGTAAATTCTATCATATTGTGGTCACTGCTCCCTCAGGGTTCCTTCACCTTAAGTTCCCTAATCAAATCTGCCTTATTGCACATCACCAAATCCAGAACTGTCTGTTGCCTAAAGTTTTTTTTGAAGTTTATTTATTATCACAAGTAAGGCTTACATTAACACTGCAATGAAGTTACTGTGAAATTCGTCTGTTTGGATCAATGCATCTAACCAGCACATTTTTCAGAATGTGGGAGGAAACCCATGCAGACATGGGGAGAATGTGCAGACTCCACATAGAAAGTGACCCAAGCCAGGAATCAAACTGGGTCACTGACACTGTGAGGCAGCAGCGCTAATCACTGCGCTGCTGTGCCATCCCTAGTAGGCTATCACAAGCTGCTCCAAAAAACCACCTCTTAGACACTCCACAAATTCCTTTTCTTGAGATCCACTACTTATCTGATCTTTCCAGTCCACCTGCATACTAAAGTCCCCCATGATTTTTGTAATATTACCTTTTTTATATGCCTTTTCTGTCTCCTGATTTATTTTCTGTCCCGCATCCTGACCACTGCTAGCCTGTACATAACTCCCATCGGGGTCTTTCTACCTTTGCAATTCCTCAACTCTACCCACAGAGATTCTATGCCTTCTGATCATATATCGCTTCTTGCTATTGATTTAGCTTCATTCCTTATTAACAAGGCAACCTCATCCTCTTTATCCATCTGCCTGTCCTTCCGATTGAACACATATCCTCGGATAATTAGATCCCAGCCCTGATCTCCTTGTCTCTGTGATGCTCACTACATTGTACCGGCCAATTTCAATGTGTGCCGCAAGCTTATTTACCTTGTCCCGTATACTGCAACATTTAGGTACACCTTCAGTCCTGCATTGACCACCTCCCTTCTCATAGTTGTCACCTTTTTATGCTCTGCCTGGGGTTAGATTCCTGCCACTTCTTATGCTCTCTATTCTATTATGTGGTCTTGAAACTTTACTAACCTCTCCTGAACCCTTGGCTCCTTTGAAAGTCCTCATCATTGACCTGCACTTCTTCCCTCTTCTTTAACTTTGATTTTCTAATTCTCCATACAACTGAATCCTCCCCCCCACTGCCTTAGGATCTCGAGGCAGGCTACCCTTTGTCTGGTACCTCAGTGTACACCCCAAACTCTTTTCAACCATCCAACTATATTTTTAGCCTCTCTTCTCTCCATGAGCTCCATTTTGTTGGCAGTTACCAACACTTCCCAATCACAGGGACTTCTATTCCTATAACAACCGTCATTTTGATTCCTAGCCTTCCTCATTAAACTCTGGTCTCTACTGCTGTGTCTGTTCCTGTCAGGGCTGCTATTCTCAGACTGCTGTCCTCTGACAACTTCAGTCACAGAATCATGACTTTTTTCTGACTCCACAAATGCTCACTATCTCATCCTCAGGACTTAGATCTCGCTTCTTTTGCTTCCATCTGTTCACACCATTTTCCCAATCAAGAGGACACAGGTTTAGGGTGCTGGGGAGTAGGTACAGAGGAGATGTCAGGGTAAGTTTTTCACTGAGGGTGGTGGGTGCGTGGAATCGGCTGCCGACGGTGGTGGTGAAGGTGGATTTGATAGGGTCTTTTAAGAGACTTGAGTACATGGGACGTTGTAAGATTGAGGGTTATAGGTAAGCCTAGTTGGCAGAGATGTTCGGCGTAAATTGTGGGCTGAAGGGCCTGTTTGTGCTGTAGTTTTTCTATGTTCTATAGAACAGTACAGCACAGTACAGGCCCTTCGGCCCTCGATGTTATGCTGAGCTATGTCCAAACCCAAGATCAAGCTATCCCACTCCATATCATTCTGGTGTGCTTCATGTGCCTATTCAATAACCGCTTGAAAGTTCCTAAAGTGTCCAACTCCACTATCACAGCAGGCAGTCCATTCCACACCCCAACCACTCTCTGAGTAAAGAATCTACCTCGGACATCCCTCCTATATCTCCCACCATGAACCTCATAGTTATGCCCCTAGTAACAGCTACATCCACCCAAGGAAATAGTCTCCAAATGTCCACTCTATCAATCCCCCTCATCATCTTATAAACCTCTATTAAGTCACCTCTCATCCTCCTCCGCTTTAAAGAGAAAAGCCCCAGCTCCCTCAACCTTTCCTCATAAGACCTACCCTCCAAACCAGGCAGCATCCTGGTAAATCTCCTCTGCACTCTCTCCAATGTTTCCACATCCTTCTTATAGTGAGGTGACCAGAACTACACACAATATTCCAAATGTGGTCTCACCAAGGTCCGGTATAGTTGCAGCATAACCCCACAGCTCAAATTCAAACCCCCTGTTAATAAACGCTAACACACTATAAGCATTCTTCTCGGCTTTATCCACTTGAGTGGCAACCTTCAGAGATCTGTGGATATGAACCCCAAGATCTCTGTTCCTCCACATTCCTCAGAACTCTGCCATTGACCCTGTAATCTGCATTCAAGTTTGTCCTACCAAAATGAATCACTTCACACTTATCAGGGTTAAACTCCATCTGCCACTTTTCGGCCCAGCTCTGCATCCTATCAATGTCTCTTTGCAACCTACAACAACCCTCCACCTCATCCACTACTCCACCAATCTTGGTGTCATCAGCAAATTTACTAACCCACCCTTCAGCCCCCTCTTCCAAGTCATTGATAAAAATCACAAATAGCAGAGGACCCAGCACTGATCCCTGTGGTACACCGCTGGTAACTGGCCTCCAGTCTGAGGATTTTCCTTCCACCACCACCCTCTGTCTTCTATGATACAGCCAGTTACTTATCCAATTGGCCAAATTTCCTTCTATCTCACACATCCATATTTTCTTCATGAGCCTACCATGGGGAACCCTATCAAACGCCTTACTAAAATCCATGTATACAACATCAACTGCTCTACCTTCATCTACACACCGAGTTACCTCCTCAAAGAAGTCAATCAAATTTGTGAGGCAGGGCATACTCTTCACGAAACCACGCTGATTATCCCTGATTAAACTGCATCTTTCCAAATGGTCATAAATCCTATCTCTCAGGACCCTTTCCATTAACTTACCGACAACCGAATTAAGACCAACTGGCCTATAATTACCAGGGTCGTTCCTATTTCCTTTCTTGAAGAGAGGAACAACATTTGCCACTCTCCAGTCCTCTGGCACAATCCCCATGGACAGTGAGGACCCAAAGATCGAAACTAAAGGCTCCGTTGTCTCATCCCTTGCCTCCCAAAGTATCCTAGGATGTATCCCATCTGAACCAGGGGACTTATCGACCCTCAGGTTTTTCAAAATTGCTAATATATCTTCCCTCAGAACATCTACCCCCTCCATCCTATCAGCCTGTATCACGCACTCCTCAAAAACATGGTCCCTCTCCTTAGTGAATACTGAAGAAAAGTATTCATTCAATGCCTCACCTATCTCCTCTGACTCCATACACAAGTTCCCACTACTACCCTTGACTGGCCCTAACCTCACCCTGGTCATTCTTTTATTTCTCACATAACAGTAAAAAGACTTGGGGTTTTCCTTGATCTGACCCGCCAAGGACTTCTCATGCCCCTTTCTAGCTCTCTTATGCCCTTTTTTTTAAACTCATTCCTAACTACCTTGTAACCCTCAAGCGACCCAACTGAACCTTGTTTTTTCATCCTTACATATGCTTCCTTTTCCCTCTTGACAAGTCATTCAACATCCTTTGTGTACCATGGTTCCCTCACTTGGCCATTTCCTCCCTGCCTGCCAGGGACATACCTATCAAGGACAAGCAGTGTCTGTTCCTTGAAAAAGATCCACTTTTCATTTGTGCCCATTCCTGACAGTTTCTGTTCCCATTTTATGCTCCCTAATACTTGCCTAATTGCATCATAATTACCCCTGCCCCAATTATAAACCTTGCCCTGTCATGTGACCCTATCCCTCTCCATTGCAATAAGGAAGGACACTGAATTGTGGTCACTATCTCCAAAGTGCTCTCCCACAAACAAATCTAACGCTTGGCCCGGTTCATTACACAGTGCCAAGTCCAATGTGGCCCCACCTCTTGTCAGCTTATCCACATATTGTGTCAGGAAACTCTCCTGCACACGCTGTACAAAAAGTGTCCCATCTGAACTATTCAACTTATAAAGATTCAATCAATATTTGGAAAGTTAAAGTCACCCATGATAACTATCCTGTGACCTCCACACCTATCCATAATCTGCTTTTGCCATTTCCTTCTCCACATCTCTATTACTATTTGGGGGCCTATAGAAAACTCCTAACAACGTGACCGATACCCTTTCCTATCTCTCACTTCAGCCCATATTACCTCAGTAGGTAGATTGCCCTCAGCAGCTGTTAAACTATCCTTGATTAACAATGCTGCTCCTCCACCCCTTTTACCACCTTCCCTACTCTTACTGAAACATCTATACCCCGGAACAGCCAACAACCATTCCTGTCCCTGTTCTAACTATGTCTCCGTAATGGCCACAACATCATAGTCCCAAGTACCAATCCATGCTTCAAGTTCACCTACCGTATTCCTGATGCTCCTTGCAATGAAGTAGATACACTTCAACCCCCCATCCTGTCTGCCCGTACACTCCTGAGACTTTGATATCTTCCTCAGTACCTCACGACCCTCACTAGCTTTTGGACTACAACTCCTTTTCCCATCCCCCGACAAATTAGTTTAAACCCCCCCCCCCCCAAAGAGCCGTAGCAAATTTCCCAGGATATTGGTGCCCCTCTGGTTTAGGTGCAAACTGTCCTGTTAGTACAGGTCCCACCTTCCCCAGAATGTGCTCCAATTATCCATGTAAATGAAACACTCTCTCCTACACCATCCCTGCCACCACATGTTAACCTGCACTCTCTCCCTGTTCCTCAACTCACTAGCACGTGGCACCGGCAACAAACCAGAGATGACAACATGCTTTGTCCTGGCTCTCAGCTTTCCATCCTAGCTCCCTAAATTCCTGTTTTAAATCCCCATCCCGTCTCCTACCTACATTGTTGGTACCAATGTGCACCACAACCTGCGACTGATCACCCTCCCCCTTAAGGATCTTGAAAACACAGTCCGAGACGTCATGGACTCTTGCACCCAGGAGGCAACATACCATCCGTGAGTCTCTTTTGCTGCCACACAACCTCCTATCTGTCCCTCTAACCATCATGTCCCCAATTACTATAGGTCTCCTGCTATCCCCCCTTCCCTTCTGAGGCACAGGGATTTACTCAGTGCTGGAGATCCAGTCACCCTGCCTTACCACTGGTAGGTGGTTCCCTCAACAGTATCCAACGTGGTGTACGTGTTGCTGAGGGTAACGACCAGAGGGGATCCCCGCACTGAATGCTTCCTCCCAGCCCCTGTCACCGTCACCTATCAATTTTCATTCTTCTGAGTATCTAAGTCCCTGAAGCTTTTATCTTATGATCACCTCTGCCTCCCGAATGATCGGAAGTTCATCCAGCTCCAGTTCCCTAAAGCGGTTTTTGAGGAGCTGGAGATGGGTGCACTTCCCACAGGTGAAATCAGCAGGGACACTGACAGCATCCCTCAGCTCAAACATTCTGCAGGAGGAACATTGCACTGCCTTTCCTGCCATTCCTTCTAGATAGAAAGAAAGAAAGATCTTGCCTGATATTCCCTTACCCCCCTTAGATTAGAGGAATAAGTGAAAAAAAGAAGAAAACTTCCCGGCTTTCAGTCTTTTTTTTAGGTTAGAGGAGGGGGGAGGGGTGGGAGACTCTACACGTGAAGAGTCTCAGGTTTCCTCCCCGTTCAAACTTTTGGGTGAAAAAGAAACTTCCCAGGTCTCAGTGGGGTCTACTTCTGGTTTACACGACCGGCTGTCTTCGATGCAGGCTTGGATGGCCAAAGGCTTGTTCCTGTGCTGTAATTTTCTTTGCTCTTTGTAGTCCAAATATCAAGCATCTCACTCATTCTCACCCACACACGTAAGGACCTGCACTCTCACAGTGAGTGAGGGTGAGTGAGTGAGTTTCCTGAGCTTGCCGGTGAACTGGAAGCACACACCCATCCTATTATACTCTAATGCTCTGCTTTTTTTGTTACTCATTGTGTTTTTGCTCATATCATATCTCAGTTTTTGTTTTGAAATTCAACAAAGACAACAAAATTACAGCACAGGAACAGGCCGTTCGGCTCTCCAAGCCTACATCGACCATGCTGCCAGATTGAACTAAAATCCCCTACCCTTCTGAGGACCATTTCCCTCTATTCCCAACCTATTCACATATTTGTCCAAATGCCCATTAAAACTTACTATTGTATCTGCTTCCACTACCTCCCCAGCAGCGAGTTCCAGGCATCCGCCACCCTCTGTATAAAAATCTTGCCTCGTACATCTCCTTTAAACCTTGCCCCTCACACGTTAAACCTGTGCCCCTACTAATTGACTTTTCCACACTGGGACAAAGCCTCTGACTATCCACTTTGTCAGCGCCCCTCACAATCTTATAGATTCCTATCAGTTCACCCCTCAACCTTGCCATTCCAATGAGAACAAACAAAGTTTCTCCAACGTCTCTTCATAGCTAATGCCCTCCATGCCAAGCAACATCCTGGTAAATCTTTTCTGTTCCTTCTCCACAGCCTCCAAATCCCTCTGGTAGTGTGGTGGGCAGAATTGAAAACGATATTCCAATTGCGGCCTAACTAAGATTCAACAAAGCTGCAACATGACTTGCCAATTTTTTAAACTCAGTGCCCTGGGAGATGAAGGCAAGCATGCCCTATGCCTTCTTGACTACCTTCTCCACCTGTGTTGCCACTTTCAGTCACCTGTCTACCTGTACACCCAGATCCCTCTGCCTCTCAGTACTCTTAAGGATTCTGCCATTTACTGTATATTTCCTATCTGTATTAGACCTTCCAAAATGCATTATTTCATATTTGTCCGAATTAAACTCCATCTGCCATCTCACCACCCAAGTCTCCAACTGATCTATATCCTGCTGTATCCTCTGATGGTCCTCATTGCTATCCGCAAATCCACCAACCTTTGTGTCATCCGCAAACTTACTAATCAATCCAGTTACATTTTCCTCCAAATCATTTATATATATTACAAACAGCAAAGGTCCCAGCACTGATCCCTGAGGAACGCCCTCCATTCAGAAACACACCCTTCTACTGCTACCCTCTGTCTTCTATGGCCGAGCCTGTTCTGTATCCTCCTTGCCAGCTTACCTTTGATTCCATGCGATTTCACCTTCTGCACCAGCCTGCCATGAGGGTCCTTGTCAAAGGCCTTACTGAAGTCCATGTAGATAACAGCCACTGCCCTATCCTCAATCACCTTCATCACTTTCTTGAAATGCTTGATCAAGTTTGAGAGACACGACCTCCCTTTCACAAAACCATGTTTCTCACACTAATGCATCCACTTATTTCCAAGTGGAGTAAATCCTGTCTTGAAGAATTCTCTCCAATAATTTCCCTACCACTGATGTAAGTCTCACCGGCCTGTAATTACCTGGATTATTCTTGCTACCCTTCTTAAACAAAGAAACAACATTAGCTATTCTCCAATTCTCTTGGACCTCCCCTGTAACCAATGAGGATACAAAGATTTCTCTCAAAGCCCCAATTTCCTCCCCTGCCTCTCTTAGTATTTTGGGGTATATCCCATCAGGCCCTAGGGACTTGTCTACCTTAATGTTTCTCTAGAACATCAAGACCTCCTCCTTTTTGATCTCAACATGACTCAAACTATCTACACACCCTTTCCCAGATTCATCATCCACCAAGTTCTTCTCTTGGTGAATACTGGCACAAAGTTCTCATTTCATACCTCACCCATTTCCTCTGACGCACGCATTGATTCTCTCCCCTGTCCTTGAGTGGGCCAACCCTCTCCCTGGCTACCCTCTTGCTCTTTATATAAGTATAACGAGCCTTGGGATTTTCCTTAATCCTGCTGGCCAATGCTTTTTCATGATCCCTTTTAGCTGTCCCTACTCCTTGCTTAAGTTTATTTCTAATTCCCTTGTATTCCACACTTGCTTTGTGTGTTCCCAGCCTCCTAGCTTGACAAATACTTCCTTTTTCTCTTTGGCTAGGCTCACAATATCTCTCGTCATCCAAGGTTCCTAAAACTTGTCATACTTGGAGGAGGTGCTGGCTGTCTTAAGGCAAATCGGAGTGGATAAATCCCCAGGACCGGATAGCGGATTCCCACGGACCTTGAGGGAGGTTAGTGTTGAACTTGCAGGGGCCCTGACAGATATATTTAAAATGTCAATATTCACGGGGGAGGTGCCGGATGATTGGAGGGTGGCTCATGTTGTTCCGTTGTTTAAAAAAGATTCCAAAACAAATCCGGGAAATTATAGGCCAGTAAGTTTGACGTCGGTGGTTGGCAAGTTATTGGAAGGTGTGATAAGGGATAGTATCAACAAATATTTGGATAAACAGTGACTTATTAGGGAGAGTCAACATGGTTTTGTGTGTGGTAGGTCATGTTTGACCAATCTATTAGAGTTTTTCGAGGAGGTCGCCAGGAAAATGGATGAAGGGAAGGCGGTGGATGTTGTCTACCTGGATTTCAGCAAGGCCTTTGACAAGTTCCCCATGGGAGGTTAGTTAGAAAGGTTTAGTTGCTAGTTATACATGGGGAGGTAGTAAATTGAATTAGACACTGGCTCAATGGAAGAAGCCAGAGAGCTGTTGTGGAGGATTGCTTCTGAGTGGAGGCCTGTGACTAGTGGAGTGCCGCAGAGATCGGTGCTGGGTCCATTGTTGTTTGTCATCTATATCAATGATCTGGATGATAATGTGGTAAATTGGATCAGCAAATTTGCTGATGATATAAAGATTGGAGGTGTAGTGGACAGTGAGGAAGGTTTTCAAAGCTTGCAGAGGGATTTGGACCAAGAAAAATGGGCTGAAAAATGGCAAATGGAATTTAATGAAGACAAGTGAGAGGTATTGCACTTTGGAAGGACAAACCAAAGTAGAACATCCAGGGTAAATGGTAGACTCTGAAGAGTGCAGTTGAACAGAGGGATCTGGGAATACAGGTACAGAATTCCCTAAAAGTGACATCACAGATGGATAGGATCGTAACTTTTGGTACATTGGCCTTTATAAATCGGAGTATCGAGTATAAAAGTTGGAGTGTTGTGGTAAGGTTGTATAAGGCATTGGTGAGGCCGAATTTAGAGTATTGTGTACAGTTTTGGTCACCTAGTTACAGGAAGGATGTAAATAAGGTTGAAAGAGTGCAGAGAACGTTCATGAGGATGTTGCTGGGACTTGAGAAGCTGAGTTACAGAGAGGGATTGAATAGATTAGGACTTTATTCCCTGGAGTGTAGAAGAATGAGGGGAGATTTGATAGAGGCGTATAAGATTTTGATGGGTATAGATAGAGTGAATGCAAGCAGGCTTTTTCCACTGAGGCTAGAGGAGAAAAAAACTAGAGGACGTAGGTTAAGGGTGAAAGGAGAAAAGTTTAAAGGGAATATTGGGGAGGCTTCACGCAGAGAGTGGTGGGAGTGTAGAATGAGCTGCAGGATAAAGTGGTAAATGCGAGGTCACTTAACATTTCAGAAAAACTTGGACGGGTTCATGGATGAGAGGGGTGTGGAGGGATATGGTCTAAGTGCAGGTCAGTGGGACTAGGCAAACAATGGTTCAGCACAGACAAGAAGGGCCAAAAGGCCTGTTTCTGAGCTGTAGTTTTCTATGGTTCTATGGTTATCGTTACAGGAATGTGCTGGTCCTGTATTCCTAACTTACATTTGAAAGCCTCCCACATGCCAGATGTTGATTTGCCCTCGAACATCTGCCCCCAACCTACATTCTTCAGTTCCTGCCCAACATTGTTGTAATTAGCCTTACCCCAAGCACCTTAACTTGAGGACTATACTTTTCTTTATTCGTCAGTACCTTAAAGCTTACTGAATTGTGGACACTGTTCCCGAAGTGCTCCCCTACTAAAATGCTGACCACTTGGCTGGGCTCTTTCTCCAATTCCAGATCCAGTATGGCCCCTTCCCTAGTTGGATTATCCACATACTGTTTCAAGAAGCCCTCCTGGATTCTCCTTACAAACTCTGCCCCATCCACGCTCCTGGAACTAAGTGAGTCCCAGTCAATATAGGGGCAAATTATATCTCCCACCACAACAACTCTTACTTTTACACCTTTCCAAAATCTGCCTACATATCTGTTCCTCTATTTCCCACTGGCTATTGGGTGGCCTGTAGTAAACTCCCAACACTGACTACATGTTCCTATTCCTGAACTCTACCCATACTGCCTTGCTATATGAGCGCTCTGTAAGGTGTCCTCCTTAACCAGTAGTGCAACTCCCCCACCCTTTTACATCCTCCTCTATCCCGTCTGAAACATCTGTATCATGGAATGTTAAGCTGCTGATCCTGTCCTTCCCTTAACCAAGTCTCTGTAAAAGCAATAACATCATACTCCCAAATACTAATCCAAGCTCTAAGTTCATCTGCCTTACCTGTTGCACTGCTTGCATTGAAACAAATGCACTTCAGTCTACCAGACCCTCTCTAATTTGCAACCCCACCCTGCCTGCTGTTTCTCTGGGTCTTACTGGCCCTACTCTCTTGTTCTCCTTCAGCTAATTCACCTTTGCTTTGGGTCCCACTGCAGCCCCCCCCCCCCCAAACTAGTTTAAATCCCTCCGTGTAACACTAGCAAGCCTCCTGGCCAGAATATTTATGCCTTTTCAGTTTAGATGCAACCTGTCCTTCTTGTACAGGTCCCATCTGCCCCTGAAGAGACCCCAGTGGTCCAGATATCTGAACACCTCCCTCCTAAACTAGTTGTTTAACCACGTGTTGAGCTATGCTATCTTTCTATTCCTAGCCTTACTGACTGAGGGAGTAATCCTGAGATTATAACCTAACAGGTCCTGTTCTTTAACTTTCTACCTAACTCTCTAAACTGCTGCTGCAGGACCTCATCACTCTTCATGCCTATGTCATTAGTACCAATATGTACCATGACCTCTGGTTGTTCACCCTCTCCCTCAGAATGCTGTCTGTCTGTGCAGAGACATCCTGGACCCTGGCACCAGGGAGGCAACATACCATCCTTTCACGTCCACAGAAGCACCTATCTGTACCCCTCCCCTATAACTATTGCTCTATGCTCTTTGTCCTTACCTGCTTAACAACAGAGCCAGCTGTGGCTGCTGCTGCTGTTACCATCTGAAAGGTCATCTTCACAATAGTATCCAAAACATTAGACGTGTTAGGGAGGAGGACCACCACAGGGGATTCCAGCACTAACTGCCTGCCCCTTCTAGCGGTCACCCATCTATCTGCCTGCACCTTGGGTGTGACCATGTCTCTAAAGCTCGTATCTATGACATTTTCTGCTACCTTCATGCTCCTGAGTGCATCCAACTGCTGCTCCAACCTATCCACACGTAAGTCATGAGCTGCAATTGGGGGCACTCCGTACAGATGTAGTCATCCGAGACATTGGAAGCATCATGGATCTCCCACATAAGTGCAGCACTTCACTCCACTGACCGACATTTCGAGTCCCAACTAAATTATTTAAGAAAATTTGTAAAACTCTTACTTTCACTTTTATCTTCTCACAGCGGCCTTTATTTTGGTTAGAGGAAGAGGGAGGGAGGGAAACACTAATGTAGGGTTTCAGGCATACCGCTCCTTGACACCAGATCTTCCGACTTCTTAGTAGATGTTGCCAGGCCGCCTTCTCCCAGAATGCACCAGTGAAGTCCCTCAACCACTTCTACCAGATGCTGTAACTCCTGTTTTATCACTGGAGGTGATCTTCCACTTCTCACTTCTTAGTAGATGTTGCCAGACAGACTTCTCCTAAAATGCATCAGTGACTGCTCAGCTGCCTCTATCAGATATTCATCTTTCTTGTTGTGTAAAGCTTCATTTTTCTGATGGTGCCACACATGATAAATGGACAAACCTATCTTAGAGGAGCACAGCAATGATTTAATCGGTTGATCCCTGGGATAAGGACATTGCCCTGAGGAGACATTGGGTAGAAGAGATTTACAGTCCCTGGAATTCAGAAAAATGAGAAGTGATCGAATTGAAATGTAAAATTCTAGATGGGGCCTGACAGGGTTCATTCATTCATTCATTCATTTGTTGTCACCATAACAGTTGACACCACTTTGCTACTTCTCTGGCTTTATTCAAGCTTTGCTTAGTCCTGCCTCAATATTATCCACTCATCTGATTTATCTTTTTCATCTTCTGTTTTTTTAATCCTCAATTTCTCCTTCAGTTGTTGCCAGGACAAAGCTGTTGTACTTTGTCATCTTTCTCACTGTACTTAGCAACCTTTTTTGATTCCTGAAATAACTCTCCAGAAGTATCCCTTCACCCAATTCCCTTTATTTATAACCTTATCTCCACTCCTAAGAATGCTTCAGGTACAAAGTCAATATCCAAAGTGTCAGTAGTTCTGACATTCCTCAATATATACATGGGTGATATTCCCTGATTGGGCAGGCAATCATTACCTCAACAGGGAGCTCATATTCCAAGAGGTCAAACTCAAGGGTCTCGTTGGGGGTCATTCCAATTCCTGAATTTCTACTGTTGATCTAACCCACTCATTTGTCTCTCTGTCTACCCGGCTGATTCTGAGCATCCTTTGTCATACCCATTTTTCAAATTCTTCCCACCCCATTCTTCAGTGTCCAGCTCTCACATTCACAGAGGGTAACATCCCACACTAGTTAGGTGGACCAGACTGTTTTCTCAGCTTCAATGCTGATACTTTTGGACTTCCTGATGCTACTTTGGTCGTTGGTTGCACCTCTTGCCACAACCAATTTAACCTGGCTTTCATTCTTGTATGTAACTTTTGTGTTAACCATTGAGCCATGGGACTTGAATTTGTCCACTGTCATTGTCTTGGAGTTTCTAATCTTGACTTTTCCATTTCCATTCAGAGCCATGGTCTTTGCCTCATTTATGCTCAGTCCAAAAGACTCACTGCGTCTTTTGACCAGTCTGCATAGGCTCAAGCTCTTCCTTTGTGCTGGCTATGTGTGTGATGCTGACTGCATTCCATGTGCTATGATCTCTTATGAGATATCGACATCTCTCTGGTAACTCTACCTGCACCATCCTCATTATCTTCTCTCCCACAGTAGATACCGCTACTTGGTTCCCTTCTCAAACTGGAATAGGTTTGGATGCCCATCACCAACTATAATGACTCCTAAAACATTTACTTATAGCTCTTGTATAAGTCATACAAGATGTTTGAGTATATCAATGTCAAAAATCTGCACCAAATCTCTGACAGAGCATCTCACCCAGGGCATCCCTGTCACCCTAACCTCTCACCCCATGTATTTCCCATAGCCTCATCCATTAACCTACACATCTTGGAGCATTCAGGAGCAATTTATCATGGCCAATCCGTCTAACCTGCACATTTTGGACTGTGGAAAACAACTGGAAAACCCAGAGGAAATCCACGCAGACATGGGGAGGACGTACACGCAGACAGTCACCCAAGGTTAGAACTGAACCCAGGTCCCTGGGACTGTGAGGCAGCAGTGCTAATAATTGTGCCACTGTGTCTCAAATCACTAGAACATAACCAAGTGTAGTGTGTCAAAGTTCACAGATGACCCGAATATGAGTGGTAGAGCAAAGGGTGCAGAGGACACTAAACATCTGCAAAGGAATAAAGATAGTTTAAGTGAGGCAAGGGTCTGGTAGATGGAGTACAATGTTGTAAATATGAGGTCATCCATTTTGGTAGGAATAACAGCAGAATGGACTATTGTTTAAATGGTAAAAAATTACAGCATGCTGCTGTGCAGAGGGACCTGGATATCCTGGTGCATCAATCACAAAAAGTTAGTTTACAGGTGCAGCAGGTAACTAAGAAGGCAAATGGAATTTTGTCCTTCATTGCTAGAAGGATGGAGTTTAAAAACAGGGAGGTAATGTTGCAGTTGTATAATGTGCTGGCAAGGCCACACCTGGAGGACTGTGTACAGTTTTGGTCTCCTTACTTGAGAAAGGATATACTGGCACTGGAGGGGGTGCAGAGGAGGTTCAATGGGTTGATTCCGGAGTTGAGAGGATTGGCTTATGAGGAGAGACTGAGTAGACTGGAACAATACTCATTGGAATTTAGACAAATGAGGGGGGCATCTTAAAAAAACATGTAAAATTATAAAGGGAGTAGATAAGGTAAAAGCAGGGAGGTTGTATCCACTGGCGGGTGAAACCAGAACTAGGGGGCATAGCCTCAAAATAAGAGGGAGCAGATTTAGAACTGAGTTGAGGAGGAACTTCTTCACACAAAGGGTTATGAATCTGTGGAATTCCCTGCCCAGTGAAGCAGTCGAGGCTACCTTGTTGAATGTTTTAAGGCAAAAATAGATACATTTTTGAACAGTAAAGGAATTAAAGGTTATGGTGAGCAGACAGATAAATGGGGCTGAGTCCACCAAAAGATCAGCCATGATCTTATTGAATGGCGGAGCGGGCTTGATGGGCCAGATGACCTACTCCTGCTCCTAGTTCTTACATTTTTATTAACATGGGGTCATAGTCTCAGAAATAGGGGTGGGCCATTTAGGATTTAGTTGAGGAGAAACTCCTTTATTCAAACTGTTTGAGAAATGTGGATTCTCAGGCATTGAATATATTCAAGACAAAAGTTGATAGATTATTGGGTACTAAGAGAACTTAGCAATATACAGACAATACAGGAAGGTGGATTTCAGATTGAAGATTATACTAAATGGTGGAGTAGGCTCAAAGGGATAAGTGGCCTACCCCAGTTCTAATTTCTGTTTATCTTTTGTAATATTCCGTATGAGGAATCTAAGGGACACAATATTAATGATAAACTGATACTCCTTACCAGCACAGCACAGGTAACCAAGGATACAGTAGCCATGGAGAATGAAATCCACATTTCTAAAAATAGGAAGGCTGCGCAGTTCTGCTCATGACAGAATTATAAAATCAAAATATAATTTTTGCTTTTGGAAAAGATATTGCAACTTAATTCATTGGACCCATTACATTAAAACTTTGAAAATACTGAATCAAATATTCTTTTCCTCACCATTTGTTACTATATTTACCTAATAGATTATTAGGGTTTAGGAGCACAGTGATAAATCATGCATTAATGAAACTTTAGTTTGAATGGTTAGATTATTTAACACTAACTTGTTATGAAAATTGAAATATACAAATAAATATATTTCTGATCAATAAAATGGAAGGCAAATAAGAAGCTATCAAGTTCATTTTAGGCAATTCTCTCACAGTCATCCATGAATGGTGATGGACAATTAAATAACAAATGCTAAGAGCAAACTTCATGAATAACCTCATCCTCAATGATGGCACATCCAAGCACAACGGTGCAAAAGACAAGGTTGAAGCCATTGGCACACATCTTGAACCTGAAGTGCATGATTCATTTCAACCTCTGTTTCAGATTTTCAGCATCACGGATTCCAGTATTCAGTCAACTTGATGCAGTCCATATGATATCAATAAACAGTTGAGTGTATTAGTTAGAGGAATTGTTATAAATGCTGACAGTGTTCCATTGTAGTACTGAAAACTCATCCTCCAAAACTAATTGTAGCTTAGCCAAGCAGTTCCAGGACAGCTACAACAAATGTATCCACCCAACAATATGGAAATTTGCTGAGGTATGTCCACAAAGAGGAGGAAATGTTCAATCCAATCATCAGTAGTGAAAATTAACAATGTGATAGAGTATCATTGACTGTACTATCAAGAAGCACTTAGCAAAAGCCAACTCATTAATGTTCATTTAAGGTTCCACCAGGACTACTCAGCTGTAGACTTCATTCCAATCTTGGTGAAAACAGGGACAAAGAGCTGAAGCAGTGGGATGAGAGCAACTGTCCTTGACATCAAGGCAGTATTTGACTGAGGATGGCATCGAGGAATCGTTGTAAAATTGAAATCAATGGAAATACTCTCCTTCAGTCGGAGTCATATCTAGCAAAAGAAAGATGATCCTGGTTGGTGGAAGCCAAACGTCTTCCAGGACATTGCTGCAGGAGTTCATTAGGGCAATGTCCTTGACTCAAACATGTTTAACTGCTTCAACAGAGAAAGCTGGAAAATCTCAGCAGGTCTGACAGCAGCTGTGGGGAGAGAATAGGGCCAATGTTTTGAGTCTAGGTGACCCTTTGTGAGAGCTGAGAGCAAAGAGAATCAGCAGAGATTTATAATATGAGGGTGGGGGAAGGTGGGGAGAGTGGGGTGTGGGGGGGTGGAATGGGACAAGAGAATATAAATGAGGATACAGAAGAGTGAGAAGGTGCTAAATGTGTCCATTAAGTGATTAGGATGTGTGAATGCCAGAACAGAGGTACAGATGGTAAGGGATTATTTTGGGATTATGGCAATTGCCCTAAGGGAGGGGGTCAACAAGGAGAGCTGGAATAGAGAAGTGGAAAATGGAAGTGAGAAAGAAGGATGATAAAATGGATGAATGTGATGAAACAAACTAAATGGAAGCAGGATGAAGATGGAGGAGAGAGTTCATGCTCTGAAGTTGTTGAACTCAATGTTCAGTCTGGAAGGCTGTAAAGTGCCCAATGGGAAGGTGAGGTGCTGTTCCTTCAGTTTGCATTGGGGCTCAAAGTTGATGTACTGGCCTGCCTGGGCTTTCAAATATCTTCCAGGACATTGCTGCAGGAGTTCATCAGGGTAGCTTCCTAGGCTCAAAAATGTTTAACTGCTTCAACAACAGAAAACGCTGGAAAACCTCAGCAGATCTAACAGCGCTGTGGGCAGAGAATAAAGCCATTATTTTCGAGTCTAGATGACCTTTCTTGACCTGGCACACACAACTGTGCCGAGAGGCCTGGAACGACCCAGTGGTGTAGAAGTTCAGGGTCACTGTCACCCTGGCTCCACTGGGAGCGGGTGCCCTCCCCTTCCCTGAGGTGCCACATCTGCCAGGACCTGACACAGGTTCCGCACATAGGTCTCAAAGAACCTCCTGATCCTATACATCTCTGTGTCCGCATCCTTCTCCTCCTGGCTCCTCCTTCGGGGACTGCGCACCCACTTCCTGGGCCTGACCGGCACTCCCCTTCCCTCCTTCTGCAGGGTCTGCCACTGGCTAATCTTGCAGCAGTGGCCATACGACTCTCTCCACCTCCTGAGCCGCCGCCTCCTCCTCCTCAGCAACTGCCGCCATGATGGCCAGCTCCAGACCTATTAGTCCATAGTCCATCTGCATAGTGGGGTTTAGAGAAACAGATAGATACATGTCTTTGTGTTTTACTATCCCTGCAGACCGTTATTGGGTAAGAAGTCTCACAACACCAGGTTAAAGTCTAACAGGTTTATTTGTAGCAAATGCCACTAGCTTTCGGAATCAGCTATTCCTTCGTCAGGTACTCCCGCCTGTGGATTCTGGCAACTCAGTACAATCTGGGGTGCCATGCGTCACCTGATTAGGTTGCCTGTCATTGGCATCGTGGCCATGGCTGGCAGGGAGAGCATACAGAATGGTGCGCAGGTGTGGCCATTGTGCTCACTTGAGCCATTGCCATGGGAGCTACTACAGCACTCTTTTGCAGGCATGTGTTGCAGGTCGGGCACACGGAGTAGGAACAGCCTCCTAAATGTCACAAGGTGGGTTCCCATTCACTGCAGAGTAAACACAGTATGAGTGGCTGTGTTAACCTGAGTGCCCCTGCTTGGAGCACCAGCTGATGAGCCCTCAAGCAGCACATGGTGCCTTCCACCTCCCCTACCTCCCTAAAACCCCAGTACTCAGTGCAGTCACTCACTATACCCCACAGCCAGAACAATGTCATACCCCTGCCCCTGGAAACGGCAGCCCCCCAGCACTCAGCCCAACCCAGTGGAAATCCCTGTCCCTGGAAACAGCAGCCCCAGTAGCACTCAGTGAAGTCCCCCACTTTCTTCATGAATTGGACATTAAAAGAAATGTCAGACACAGACAAAAATTGAGACCATGAGTTTGAACAAGAATAGAGTGATTCAGAGCTTGTTCTAAAAAGTGAAAACCTTGATGACAACTTAATGCCTGATTTTAAAGAACAGCAAATGAAATTGATGAGCATATGCAGTGGGTTTATCCTTGGACTTTAATTCAAAGCCACCAGTACCGAGAAGCCAGATGGTTTGCCAGCAATCAGCAATGTGGTTCTTGGCAAAGTTAACCAGGCCAAAAAAATTATAAAACATTTGGTTTCTTCACAAATGCTATCCACAGAATCCAGACTGTGTACAGTTCATTGCAGATTTTAAAAAGCAACGTGAAGAATACAAAACCTTTGAACCAAGGACATGGAAACACGGACGATGCAAATTGGTGAAGGACGCCTTTTGCAGATATTGAATAACATCAATTAAATAAATTCTCCTTTGTCGGAGTTGGAACTCTTAAGTGCTCACACAAGCTAAAATGTTATCAAAGCGAGAAAGTTAATGGTGAGACGTGATAAAAGAGGAGGATTTTACCTTTGATAAGTTTGTTGTAAAAATGTTTCTTTCAACTGTTGAAAAAAATCATTACTATGACTTTTTTTCATTTCTGGGGATGGGTGTAATGAATACTGAGTTTTCCAAGGTAGTTGTGTTTTGAATTCTACTTTTAATTCCAAGTAAAGCATAGAATTCCGGATAAACAGCTTCACTCAGTGACATGTCAATCTGATTCAGTTGCCATGGGGAGATAAACTCAAATAGAAACCCATTGAAGTGTTGGGTACAATTTTCATAGTATTCGCAGATGATCAGCCACTGTTTGAGACAAAGATTGAAAGAAGCTCCTGCTATGAGGAAGCAGGTAGATTGTTTTGCTTTACTCAACAAGCAGGATGTTGTTGAGAATTTAAATTCTGTTCAGAAGAAGGGACAAAGTCTTGAAGATTTCATGTATGCTGCTGATAGCTAGATCCAGAAAACTCGGACGGGAAGTGAAACAAATATCAAACAAGACAGGAAGTTTTGAGTTTGGCATTGTGGGAGAAGTAATCCTGCTGGGGTGTTGGGAGTGACTATGAGGCAGTCCCTGAAATGCTGCGTATCTACCAGAAGAACAGTGTTCAGTGATAAGGTTTTAAAATACATATTTCAGATGTGCCAGTTAATGCAAAAGTACCTTTTCATTTGTTCAAGTTATTTGTGCTCTGTGATGCAATGTTTGATCCAGGTGGATTTTAGTGTTTTTGTTACAGTAAAAGCCTTGAACAGTTGAATATTGCCCTTTGGTTTATATTTTAGTCGCTGGGAAATTTAGATCTTTTAAAAAATTATCAGTTTCTATGGGGACGGTAACACCATCTGCAACAAAATCAATTTTAAGCATCTCCCCCTGCCATTCAATGCCATTAACATTGATAAATCCTTCACCATCAA
This sequence comes from Carcharhinus amblyrhynchos, assembly GCF_965287045.1. NCBI lineage: Eukaryota > Metazoa > Chordata > Chondrichthyes > Carcharhiniformes > Carcharhinidae > Carcharhinus > Carcharhinus amblyrhynchos. The sequence goes on along the minus strand of NC_137335.1, from coordinate 29,030,298 downwards.
CACCTTTGCAGTTGTGCTTGATGAGAAACCGAACTGGACTAGCCATGGCGGCTACAAGGGTCAGGGATACTTGGAACAAATCACTCAGCTCCTGACTCAGAATCACAGAATCTTTACAGTGCAGAAGGTGACCGTTTTGTTCATTGAGCTTGCACTGGCTCGCTGAAAGAGCATTCTACTGGATCCTACTCCCCTGCCTTATCCCCATAATCTTGCACATTCTTTCTTTTCAGATGGCAATTCAATTCCCCTTTTGAATACCTCGATCAAACACATCACCACCACTCTCTCAGGAAGTTCACTCCAAACTCCAACTGCCTGCTGAGTGAGGAACAAATCCTCACGCTACTTTTCCTTCTTTTGTCAATTACTTTGAAACTGCGCCCTCTAGTTCTTGACGTTCTCTTGCGTGGGAATAGTTTCTCACTGTTTACCCTGTCCATACCCCTCAGGTTCTTGAATACCACTATCAAATCTCCTCTCAGCCTTCTTTTCTCCAAGGAAAATACTCCCAGTCTCTCCTCATAGCTATGGTTTTTTAACCCAGAAATCATTTTTGTGAATCTCTTCTGTAATCTCGTTAATGCTTTCACATCCTTCCTCAAGTTTGGGACTCAGAACTGGACACAATAATCAAGATGATGCATAACTAGTTTTTTATACAAGTTCAACATAACCTCTATACTCTTATACTCCATGTCTTTATTAATAAAACCCAGAATACTTTATACTTCATTAACTGCACTCTCAGCATGTCCTGCCATTTTCAATGACTTAAGCAAATATACACTGAAGTCCCTTTGTTCCTGCACTTCCTTTAGAGTTTCTCCGTTTAGTTTATGCCTCTTTTCCTGCCAAAATGAATCATCTCCCACTTTTTTGCATTGAACGTCATCTGCCCAATCTGTCTGCTCAATCCACCAGTACGTCTATATCATTTTGAAGTTCCCACCAATCACTGATTTACTCTCCTCCATCCGCTCCACCTCCTCTCACACAGTATACAATCCAACACATTTCCCCCTCTCTTTAACACTGAAGAAGAGTCATATGGAGTCAAAACATTAACTCTGTTTCTCTCTCCACAGATGCTGCCAGAACTCCTGGATTTTTGTGCCATTTTCTGTTTTTATTAGTTAATATTAAGATTTAGTATACTAATAAGTGTTACAATAACAAAATCAAATCAAATGACATCTGCGAAGTTAGACTTATAACTGGGTGTGAGAAAATACAATAGTCTTTGCAGTGTATTTAATTTTAATGAATCTAGTCTTGAGGAAAGATAGGGGAATTGTAAAGCTATGGGTCGAGGTTCTCTGATCTCATTAACCCTGCCACCGCTGCCAGCGAGAATGGAAAAATTGACACTCAGCCAAAACTACATTCACTGCAGCGGGACTGGAGAATCCCAGCCCTGGGTGAGGTTGGAGAATCGCCTCCATGAATGAAGTTGAATAGAGCCATTTGATGGTTAGAAATGGGGCTGACATTACAATCAAGGGCCCTTATCTTTCGAGGAGTGGCAAACACCATCGGATGGGCAGTATGCCCTTAATTTTCTCTACACATTGGAGTTCACATTTCTGGATTGGATTTCCGATCCCGACTTCTCCAAAAATGTGAAGCATACTTAAAATGGAGCGGCTTCTTTGAACCATTGGATCTTTAGGGGAAGACAAATCACAACCGCTGTTTACAGTTCAAGCTGTCATTTTCCAGTCATAAATTTATATGTCCTGTAGCTTCTGAGAAAAACTATAGAGAGAGAAGGTAAGTGGGTAAGGAAGTAGGGTGGGTGGGAGACAGGTAGGGGAGATGGTATGGTGACAGGTTCGTTGGTAGGGTGGTAGGTGGATGAGGTGGGTGTGTAAGATGGCAGGATGACAGGCATGCGAGGTGTTGGGTGACATGTGGATAGCATGGCACTGCGTTGAGGTGGGTGGGTAGAAGGTGGGTGAAAGGGTAGATGGGTCAGGTGTGGAGAGGTTGTCAGGGCAGAGGGTAGTCAAGTGATGTCAAAGAGTCCAGTAGTCAGGTGGTGAGTGAAGTTAGGTGGTGGGTGTTATTCAGGTGATATCAGAGGGTGTAGTCAGGTTATGGGTATTAATCAGGCGGTGTACTGTGGGAGTGCCGAAGTCTCTGATTCAGTGTTGGAGACATTTTCAGAGGGAGCAATGGAATTGTCCATTAGAAGGAGCTTGCCGCCACAGTTGTCCATTAGGGTGGCACGGTAGCCAGTGGTTAGCACTGCTGCTTCACAGCTCCAGGGACCTGATTTGATTCCCGGCTTGGGTCACTTCTGTGTGGAGTTTGCACATTCTCCTCGTGCCTGCATGGGTTTCCTCCGGGTGCTCCAGTTTCCTTCCACAGTCCAAAGATGTGCGGGTTAGATTGATTGGCCATGCTAAAAATTGCCCCTTAGTGTCCTGAGATGTGTGAGTTAGAGGGATTAGTGGATAAATATGTAGTGATATGGAAGTAGGGCTTGGGTGGGATTGTGGTTGGTGCAGACTCGATGGGCTGAATGGCCTCTTTCTGTACTGTAGGGTTTCTATGATTTCTATGAAGTTCAACCTTCCCAGGCAATTCACACAGAGTCAGAATGTACACCAGAATACATGACTTCTGGTGTACATCTAGACTCCAACCAGACTGGAAGATTTGTGCTCACGGGTGAAATGTGAATTGACACTTTGGAAATAAACTTTCAGACATTATTTTCTGAGATCTAGCTGGCTGATACTATTAAAACAGAGTGCAACACTATATTTACCTAACCTTTATTTCTATCTTTCATCATTGGACATTACGAATATATTAGTGTCTTGCCCCATCTCTCAACCTCCCAACCCAAACATCCAGATTCAATTCTGCCTGTGGGGTTAATGCCTCTTGCATAGAAAATCCATCCCAGAAAATGCTTCTTCCACGTATTTCTAAAATTAGAGCATAAGACTGATGGTAAATGCAAACAGCTTCTGACCTAACCAAACACTTCAGCGCAGTGGCATTTGCATTGCTCTTTCGTATTAAACTCCACCCAGCTGTCAGGATCAGAAATATTGGTCTGATCAGTGTTTGAATAAATCCATGTGTAGAATCTGTTATTTGTGTTGTCTCTCGTGCTCTGAATTCCACCTTGCAACATAATTGAGAGAATTCAAAACACCAAGAGCTAAAACCACATGCAGTGTGAGTGATTCAGATAAATAGTTAATGTTATTTCCATTTTTTACATCTATCTTTGTACTAATTTAGCATTTTTTCTTCATTTCTTTACTACAATCACTTGCTTTGACTAATGATGTATAATTATTTAAAGCTCATGAGCTGGTACATTTGTGGTGTGTGAGCTGATATCTTCAATTTATTAATGAGCGAGCTTTAAAGATAGTTCTTTTGAGAAACAAATTTAATGATGTTGTTTCCAGACGAGAGATTCATTCAGATAAATACAAATAGGAAGCCTCTAAGCTGATATTCTTCAATTAACGTCCAGGTGGCAAAACATAATGGTCCCTGAAAATGAGCACTGGGATCTCGACGCACAATTAATCTGTAATGAATCCAATCACCCATTGAATCCAATGCAGGTATCATGAACTTTGTGCTATCTGTTAATTTGCAGGATTAACTTGTGCAGCTCGTGCTACACGCATTGTGCAATTTAGCAGGGTCTTCAAGTTTATATAAGGCAAACACTAGAGACATTGAGCTGGAAGACGAGCAAGTTGTGGTGCAACAGAGGAGACAACACTTACAGCTGTTTGATAATGTTCCCCATGGTAGGCTCATGAAGAAGATAAGGAGGTGTCAGATAGAAGGAAATTTGGCCAATTGGATAAGTAACTGGCTGTCTCGCAGAAGACAGAGAGTGGTGGTGGAGGGAAAATTTTCAGACTGGAGGCCAGTTACGAGCACCGTACCACAGGGATCAGTGCTAGGTCCTCTGCTATTAGTGATTTTTATCAATGACTTGGAAGAAGGGGCTGAAGGGTGGGTTAGTAAATTTGCTGATGACACCTAGATTGGTGGAGTAGTGGATGAGGTGGAGGGCTCTTGTAGGTTGCAAAGAGACATTGATAGGATGCAGAGCTGGACCAAAAAGTGGCAGATGGAGTTTAACCCTGATAAGTGTGAGGTGATTCATTTTGGTTGGACAAACTTGAATGTGGATTAAAGAGTCAACAGTAGGGTTCTGAGGAATGTGGAGGAACAGAGAGATCTTGGGGTTCATATTCACAGATCACTGAAGGTTGCCACTCAAGTGGATAAAGCCAAGAAGAATGCTCATAGTATGTTACTGTTTATTAACAGGGGGTTTGAGTTTAAGAGCCGTGGGGTTAAGCTGCAACTATACAGGACCTTGGTGAGACCACATTTGGAATATTGTGTGCAGTTCTGGTCACTTCACTATAAGAAGGATGTGGAAGCATTGGAGAGAGTGCAGAGGAGATTTACCAAAATGCTGCCTGGTTTGGAGGGTAGGTCTTATGAGGAAAGGTTGAGGGAGCTGAGGCTTTTCTCTTTAGAGTGGAGGAGGATAAGAGGCAATGTAATAGAGGTTTATAAGATGATGAGGGGGATAGATAGAATGGACATTTGGAGACTATTTGCTTGGGTGAATGGAGCTGTTACTAGGGGGCTGAAGTAGGGAAAGGGTTAATGAATTTTGTACCTAGAATATATCACAAACATAACCCTTTATCATGGTTGATCTTCCCAGGATTATATTGCTCCTGGCATTAATGTAAATTTCTTGCTCATCTCTTTCATTCTTTAACTCTCATAAAGACAAATGGTCAGATGTGAACGTAAAGACAAATGGCCAGATGTGAATATAGATGGTCAGATGTGAATATACAGATAGATGGCCAGGTGTGAATGTTATTTTGCAGACATTGCAAGCCTTGCCTGTTTATGTTAATCATACAAGTAACTTCAAGGACAGAGTTGCCAAAGCAGTCGCAGGCATGGTAATTGAAGAAGGAAGATCAAAGATTTTGCCCGGACTTGGAAGTTTGTGTCTTACTTGTTACTAAGGCTCATGATGTATAAATACCCACTTGTATTTGTGTTCCATGAGAAGTCTGGTAGTCCATTGTTAGGAACCAGTTCTCCCAAAGTTCTGGAATAAAAGCCAGAGCTTTGTAAAAAAAACCACTGTATTTTGACTCACTAACAGTCTCAGACTCTCATTTTGCCTATGACAGGGGATAACTATAAGGTTCATGGTGGGAGATATAGGAGGGATGTCTGAGGTAGATTCTTTACTCAGTGGTTGGGGTGTGGAATAGACAGCCTGCTGTGATAGTGGAGTCGGACACTTTAGGAACTTTCAAGCGGTTATTGGATAGGTGCGTGGAACACACCAGAACGATAGGGAGTGGGATAGCTTGATCTTGGGTTCAGACATAGCTCGGCACAACATCGAGGGCCAAAGGGCCTGCACTGTGCTGTACTGTTCTATGTTCTATTCACACTGTTGGGATTTTCCCATGCTGCTGCACCAAATTCCCTGACCTCACTGCAACAGGAGCATGGTGTGAACAGCAGATAAGATCGTGCACAACATTCTCCGATTTACTGGACACTGAAAGAGAAGATGGATATAGGAAGGATGTACAAAGGGGTTCGGGAGGCCCCAAAGACAAAATTTGTGAAGACTGTGGGACCAGATAGTCCTGATGGGCAATGTTAAAATATAAACCCCAAATTCCTGGAAATAGTGCCATAAAAATTTTAATGGCCTCACACAAATGGTGAAGGCTATGAATGTATTTTCAAAGGTCATATCCCACCAGTTGGACTGCTAGCCTCACAGTGCTCTATTTTCTCATCCCTTTCACTCACCAATCAATCACAATTTATACTTGACATGAATAGTTTCATCTCACACACTTAGCACTGTTACAAGCCTCACAGTAAGAAGTCTGACAACACCAGGTTTTAGTCCAACATATTTATTTGACAGTAAACTCACAAGCTTTCGAGGTTTACCTCTTTGTCAGGTGAATGAAGAGTTCAGAACCTGGTGTTGTCTTAAACCTGATGTTGTCAGACTTCTTACTGTGTTTACCCCAGTCCAACGCCGGCATCTCCACATCATGATAAGCCTCACATCCACATCTCACAATCTTCACATACTGAATATTAGAAACTATGAGTAGAAGTAAACCAAATGGCTCAAACCAGCTCTGTCACTCAATGTGATCACGGCCTCCACTTTGTCTTCATTTCAATTTCCTGATTGCCAAGACTCCCTGAGAAATCAAAACTCTGTCTACCTCAGCCTTAAAAAAAAGTCGACGATGGAGCATCCACAACCCTCTGAGAGTAGAGAATTCCAAAGATTCACAGCTCTCATCTCAGTCCTAAATGATTGACCACCTATACTGAGAGTGTATCCCATGTTGTAGGTTCACTAGCCAATGGAAGCAATCTCTTGGGAACTACCATATCAAGCTTTCAGAAACTTCAGCTGGAATTTTCTTATTTTCTGAGTGATGCAGTGGAGAAGCTACCATAATTTTAGACCCTCATGCAAAAAGAGTTAAAGGGTGAGTCCCATGGTGTAACACTGGATCAGAGCCCCCCCACCCTCAACCCAAACAGCAACTCGGAGCCCTCATTCAAGAAATGGAATTCACTCCCATGCAACACCCCCTCTGGCACTGCCTGAACACTTCACTCTGGCAGTGCAAAGGGGCAGTATCAGGGCATTTACCCAGGCGTGATCCTCTTCCCTTGTCCCAGGTGGCTGTATCACCTATGTTCCTCCAGTGAGTTCTGCTTGCTAAATGCATGTAATAAGGAACCTGCCACGATTCACATTGGTGTGACCTCATGGCATTGTGAATGGACAATCCAATAATGGGGGGAGAGGATATAATCAGGCATATAGGCCTGATAATAATATTAAATCAATGCAAATAGGGATCCCGACTTAAAGTTAGTTTTCCCATGACTTCATTTGGATGGTGGAGCAGGGACAATTGATTGGGGAAATTCTGTTGGCACAAAAGCTGTTTTGGGATACACATGGGATTTTTCACCCCTTTCCTGTTACCATCCCATGAAAACGGGAGCAGAAAATCCCCCCTTTAAGTTTCAATGGAATCATTGCTCTTTTCTTCTGGATATCATAGGTTCAAATTACTCAGCATCACAGGACAACCTTTTCATCCCAGGAACCAATTTAATGAACCTTCTTGGTACCAAAGCAAGAATAAGTTTCATTGAGCATGGAGAACAGAACTGTGCACAGTATTCCATGCATGGTCTCATCAAAGTCCCGTACAGTTCTCACAAGATTTCTTTCCTACATCAATCCCCTTTGCAATATAGGCCAATATGCCATTTGCCTTCCTAATTGTGCTGTTACTGGGAACTAACTTTCTGTATTCCTTGTACAAGTACACCTGACTCTCTTTGAACATCAGTATTTAGAAATTTCACACTTACAAATAATATTTGCTCTCCTGTTCTTAAACTAAAGAGAATAACCTCACACTTCCCCACATTATATCTGTCACTTGTTACTCACTCATTTATCACTTTGCAACTTTTTGTCTTCTCACAGCTTACTTGTATTTGAGAACTAACCGCACCTTTAGCCAAGCTGTTGCAGTAGAGATACAACACTGGTACCTAGCCAACCATCTGGGAAAATTGCCAACGTATACACTGTCCACAAACAGGACAAAAATCCAACCTGAACAATTATCATGCCATCAGCCCTTCTCCATCTTCAGAAAGTGATGGAAGATGTCATTGACAGTGCTATCAATCACTGAAAAATAACCTGCTCGATGATACACAGTTTTGTTCTTCCAGGATCATACAGCTCAGGGCCTCACTCCAGCCTTAATCCAAACCAACAGCTGAATTCCAGCGATGAAGTGAGAGTGATTGCCCTTGACTTCAAAGCAACATTTGACTGAGTTTTTTTTATTCTTTCGTAGGATGTGGACATTGTTGATTAGGCGATATTTCTGGCCCATCCCTAATTACCCTTGAACTGAGTGGCCTGCCAGGCCAATCCAGACTCCAGTTAATCATTTTACTGTGTGTCAGAAGTCACATGTAGGCCAGAACAGAAAAGCAGGTTTCTTTTCCAAAAGGACATTAGTGAACCAGATGGACTTTTACAGCAATGATGATCACCGTTATGGAATAGCTATATACTCCAGATATATAATTTGCAATTTAAATGCCACCAGCTGTGGAGCTGGGCTTTGATCCCAAGCTCTCAGAGCATTAATCTGAACCTCAGTGATATTGTCACTATGCCACCATCTCCACCAAGCATGTCATCAACGAGCTCTAACAAAATTTAAGTCAAGGAAAAGCGGACAAAATTCAGAGTTGGTTTGAGTCATACTTAGTACAAAAGAAGATGGTTGTTGGAGGTCAATCATCTCAGTTCCAGGACATCACTGCAGGAGTTCCTCAGAGAATTCTTAGGCCCAACCACCTTGAGCTGCTTCATTAATGAGCTTCCTTCCATCATTATGTCAGAAGTGGAAATATTTACTGATAAGTGCACAATGTTTTGTAACATTTGCAACTCCCCCGATGTGAAGTCCATTTTTAGCAAGACCTGGACAACATTCAGGCTTAAGAACATAAGAAATAGGAGCAGGAGTAGGCCATCTAGCCCTTCGAGCCTGCCCCGCAATTCAATAAGATCATGGCTGATCTGAAATGGCTCAGTTCCACTTTCCCACTTTCTCCCCATAACCCTTAATTTCCTAGTCTACCAAAAACCTATCTACCCGTGACTTAAATATATTTAGCAAGGCAGCCTCCACCACTTCAACAGACAGAGAATTCCAGAGATTCACTACCCTTTGAGTGAAGAAGTTCCTCCTCAACTCTGTTCTAAACTGCACCCCCCTTATCTTGAGGCTGTGCCCTCTAGTCCTGCTGTCCTTTCTGTGCGGGAAGAATCTCTCTACCTCTACCCTATCCATCCCTTTCATTATCTTATACATCTCTATAAGATCCCCCCTCATTCCTCTAAACTCTAACGAGCACAGACCCAGTCTATTTAGTCTCTCTTCATAGCCTAACCCCCTCAACTCCGGTATCAGCCTAGTGAACCTCCTCTGCACTCCCTCCAAGGCCAAAATATCCTTGCGCAAGTGCGGCGACCAAAACTGCACACAGTACCCCAGCTGCGGCCTCACCAGTGCCCTGTACAGTTGCAGCAAGACCTCCCTGCTTTTATATTCTGTCCCCCTCGCTATAAAGGCCAGCATACCATTCACCCGCTGCACCTGCAGACTGGGTTTTTGCGACTCGTGCACAAGGACCCCCAGGTCCCTCTGCACCGTAGCATGCTGCAGCTTTTTGCCCTTTAAATAGTAATCCCTCCTACTATTATTCCTGCCAAAGGCTTGGGCTGGTAAGTGACAAGTAATTTCATGTCATATACATGCCATGAGTAGCTCACCTCCTAACTCCCCAAAGCCTGTCCACCATCCACAAAGCACAAGTCAGGCACATGATGGAATATTCTCCACTTACGTGAACGAGTAAAGCTCCAACAATACTTGAGAAGATCGACAACTTCCAGGACAAAGCAGCTCCTTGACTGGCATCCATCCATGACCTTAAACATTCACTCCTTCCACAGTGACAGGAATGTGTACATCTACAAGATACACTGCAAAAACTCATCAAGCCGTGTTCAACAGCATTTTCCAAATCCGAGAGTCCACCACAAGAATGACAAGGTCAGGGATGCATAGGAGCACCATCACTTGCAAGTGCCCTTCCAAACCACACACTATTCTGACTTGGAAATATATCAACATTTCTCCACTGTCATTGAGTCAACATATTGGGAACTTCCTCCCTAACAGCACCATAGACGTACCTATACCATAGGGACTGTAGCAGTTCAAGATTAAAGCTCACTGCTCCTTCTCAAGGATAATAAAGTCTGGGCTACAAATCTTGGCCTGGTCAGTTACACCCACATCTCATGAAAGAAGAAAAGATAGCCTTGTCTGAGCAGCCAATGGTCTCCTCAGACACATTTCTTATGGCAACATATTGCATTACACATATAACTCAAGAACTGGATGGTTAGTGGATAGTTTTTATTGTCCTGTTGCCATGATCTGAATTATCAAGCTGGCTTAAATGCAGAATCGACTCGATGGTCACACGAGTCGGACTCCAGACTTGATGGGCACAGCAGACTGCCAAAGAATGAAGTTACCATAACTATTTACAGGATACTGGGTACTGACTTGCCTCGTTATGGTATCACAGTAGCTGAATATTAAGGGAATAGAATACCTTAGAAGAAAAAACCTTAGAAACCCTACGGTGCAGAATGAAGCCATTTGGTCCATCGAGGCTGCACCATCAACAATCCCATCTAGGCTCTATCCATGTAACTCCACATATTTCCCCACCAATCCCTACAACTTAAGCAATTCCAGGACACTAAGGGGCAACTTAGCATTGCCAATGCACCTAACCTGCACATCTTTGGGCTGGGGGAGGAAACCAGAGCACCTGGAGAAAACCCATGCAGACACAGGGACAATGTGCAAACTCCACACAGACAGAGATCCAAGCCGGGAATCGAGCCCAGGTCTTTGGAGCTATGAGGCAGCAGTGCTAACCACTGTGCCACTGTGCTGCTCCCCTTTCAGTTATGGCCCATCTCAGACTTGATGTACAACATCTACAAAGTTAAGTGCATGCAGTCAATGGAGCCCATGGGAAATCTGCTGTCCTTACCCGGTCTAGTCTAAATGTGACTCCAAAGTCATAGCAATGTGGTTGACTCTCAAATGCCCTCTGAAATGGGCCAAGTGAGACACTCAGTTCAAGGGCAACTAAGGATGAGCAATAAATGGGCCATAATCTTGGGGTGGCACAGTAGCGCAGTGGTTAACACTGCTGCCTCACAGTGCTAGGGACCCACGTTCAATTCCAGCCTCAGGTTACTGTCTGTATGGAGTTTGTACTTTCTCCCCATGTCTGTGTGGGTTTCCTCTGGATGCTCCAGTTTTCTCCCACAGTCGAAAGATGTGCGGGTTGATTGGCTATACTAAATTTACCCTAGTGTCAGGGAGATTAGTGAGGTAAATGAGAGTTACAGGAATAGGGCCAGGGTGGGATTGTGGTCAGTACAGACTCGATGGGCCAAATGGCCATTTTCTGCACTGTAGGGATTCTATGAAATGTTGGCTAGCCAGCGACACCCATGCCCCACAAACAAATAAAGAAAACCCTACACCATGGGGAACACTGCAACTCACATAAAGCTGTGAACTCAATGTTTCTGCTTTTCTTTGGCAAGAAAGAATTAAAATTTATTTAGCATTCATGGAATTCAGAGCCTCAGCTTATGCAACAGTGGATTTATGAATATTATATGCTTTAGCCTGAAAGAAGCCAGACACAAAAGCTCACAGCTTCAGTCACTGGCAACTATTGGCAATGCTATCCTTTCCATGCTCTGAGGCTGAAGTTCTGACTACAGCAAATGTCAGTGAGAATGAAGTGCAGATGTTTCAGACACTATTCCCTCCTGAGGTTCAGGCAGGAGAAGTGCTTCCTGAACACTGAGCCTGAACCTTCCTCCTCATCCTTCTCCATATATTACTTCAGGAAAACTGCTCCCGATCTGTGCTTGAATTTTAAACATGCAGGTTTATGCTTTATTGTCTACAGGTACATTTAAATCAGAATTATCTGCTATAAACCCAAAATCTGCAGGCTAAAACCAAATTTTTAGTAAGCATGTCTTACCAGCACATCACTTATACTTTCTCCAAAATACAATAGCCCCACTCCTCTTATTTAATTTGTTGAATACATGACTGCATATCACTTGCATCAACTGATATAAGCTGGAATTAACTGGAAGGTTGATTGTAATTGTCTAGAGTATGACATCTTTCTCCACATTACTTATCACTGGATGCTTCTTCAATGTTCCTTCAAATAGGAAAGGTAATATTTTCACCATGTTCAGCAAAAGGTAGAAAAAGTATACCAATCTGTGTATTTTAAGATTGAAGCATCAAATATTTGTAAGTTTGGCAGATTGCTATTTGAGACTAAAGAAGACTGGAATAACTGTTTGTGTCCAATAGATGTGTACCAATTGTTAGATAAACTAATGTAAATACACACAAACATCTCATTGCAGTGCATTGCCTCACAACAACCATTAAGCAACATATCCCTTCTGCTGATCAATTAGAGATTAGATACGGAAACTATTAATGGACCAATCTGCTTGTTACCAACATTTTCAGAAAAGCAATCTTATTTTTCCAGTACATAATGCTGTCTCTAAGTTGCTGACATTTAAGCTTTGAAGTTAGTAGGCCTTTTAAAAAAATAACTATAATATGTTCTTAATTGTGTGTCAAATAAGCTCCAGTGATCAATCAGATTTTGTCTTTATTATATATTAACATAATTGATTTGCTCAATAGCAAGTTGCTTTTGATCTGTATCCTGGGATGTCAGTGATTGTTCTTCTAATTGACTTTCTAATCAAACAATTAAAAATAGGTTAAGGTTGTTATCAAAAATATACATGCACATTATTTTACTCCATTATGTCATTGGGTGAGTTGGCAGTCACCAGGAGCAAAGATGGCGCTACTCAAATCATCACAGCCATGCTTTATACAGCTTGGTATATCTCATTGGCTTTATTTTTCAATATCGCTGTAACTGAACTACCTCAAATTCATCCTAAACGTTTGAAAAGCTGACAGGGAATTACTCCTGTTATGCAGAGCTCATTTCCGTATGGCACATGGCTGTTTCAAGGTAGTCTAGTTCACCCAGGTTAACATGAAGAAGACCATAGCTGCGAGTAAATGCAGCTTACGCAGAGATAATTATGAGAAACGCGGAACGTAACTCCATCTTGTGAACGAATAAAATATTTTTACTCCCAGAAACAAGCAGTTGCCGTATGTGCATTGTGACGTAATTGGCACATGTGCAAAGGGTGCTGGCAAATGATGTGACATCACTGGATCTCTGCTCATGTGCATGCAGGTATCAGTGGCCGTCTGGGAGACGCCATTAAAGATACTTTGACAAAGAGTCATCTGGATTCGAAACACCAGCTCTTTTCTCTCCTTACAGATGCTGCCAGACTTCATAGAATCATAGAACCCTACAGTGCAGAAAGAGGCCCTTCGGCCCATCGAGTCTGCACCAAACACAATCCCACCCAGGCCCTAGCCCCCCATATTCCTATATTTTACCCGCTAATCCCTCTAACCTAAGCATCTCAGGACACTTAGGGGCAATTTTAGTATGGCCAATTAACCTAACCTGCACACCTTTGGACTGTGAGCGGAAACCGGAGCACCTGGAAGAAACCCACGCAGACACGAGGAGAATGTGCAAACTCCACACAGACAGTGACTTGAGCCAGGAATCGAACCCAGATCCCTGGAGCTGTGAAGCAGCAGTGCTAACCACTGTGCTACTGTGCCGCCAATGGACTTGCTGTTAGTGTTTTCTCTTTTGTTAAAGATATTGCAGGGGCAGTGGTGGCAGCTTTCAATTGAGCCGAAATGGCTACGCATTTCTGGTGTGAGCCTCACCGAGAGCCATTTTGTTGATGGTATTAGTGAATGTGTGGGGAGTATGTGGAGGACACAAATAAAACAGAATATCATAAAGGCAAGATAGTGAGGATGCTGGAATCTGAATCGAAAACAGAAAATGCAGGAAAGTCCCAGCATACCTGACAGCGTTTGTGGGGACAGACTAGAGCTAACGTTTGGATGATAGTTTGTCAGCGCTCAAGCTGAATGTCATAAGACCATAAGGCATAATAGCAGAATCGAGTCTGATCCGCCATTCAATCATGGCTGGCATTTTTCACATCCCCATTCTCCTGCCCTTTCCCCATAATCCCTGGTCCCTTTATTAATCAAGAACCTATCTATCTCTGTCCTAAAGACACTCAATGACCTGGCATCCACAGCTGTCTGCAGCAAAGAGTTCCACAGATTCACCATAAAGGGTCGTTCTTTAGCCTAAGGTTGTGCCCTCACAATATCCTGTAAGTTTCAATAAGGTAAATGTGTAATGGTCCATTTTGGCAGGTCCAATGGGATGCAGGAGTATAATATCAAGGGTAGGACTCTTAAAAGTGTAGAGGATCAGAAGGACCCTGGGGTCCGGGTTCATAGGACTCTTAAATCGGCCTCACAGTGGAGGATGTGGTCAAGGAGGCATATGGTGTACTAGCCTTCATTAATTGAGGGATTGAGTTTAGGAGTCGGGAGAGAATAGAACTCTGGGGTGTACTCCATCCGGTCCTGATAATTTATCCACCTTCAGACCTTTCAGTTTCTCCTGCTTTCACACCAGTGGTGCCATTTTGGAGCTCAATATTTCAGCTCATGCCATCTCAGCAGCAATGCAATTTAAGTGAATCATCAACAATTTAAGGTGTAGTTGTTGATTGATTTTTAACCTGCTGCTGCAATTGTAAAATGGCTGGCATGGTGCCAGTGTGGTTAGCACTGCTGTCTCACTGCTGCAGGGACCTAGGTTCAATTACAGCCTTGGGTTGTTGTCTGTGGGGAGTTTGCACATCCTCCCCTGTGTCTGCCTGCATTTCCACCAGTGTTCTGTTTTCTTCCCACACGTCAAAAATGTGTGCGTTAGGGTGATTGGCCATGCTAAATTGCCCTTTAGTGTCAGGAGGATTAGCAAGGTAAATACATGGGGTTACAGGGATAGGGGATGGGTGGGATTGTTGTCAGTGCAGGTTCAATGGGCTGAAGGGCCTCCTTTTGCACTATGGGGATTTTATTCTATTCTAAAAGTGTTTTAGAATAGTTTCTAGAGTTACTTAAGGCTGTTAAAGCCTACCATGTTTGGAATGGCATCCACTGCAATACTTTGGCCTGACTTCAAATTTTGAGGGGCCAATTGGGACTGAGAGTGGGTAACCACCCCAGAGGGTGGAATCCTAATTTGGCAGAAGACAGTCTGAAGACAAGACATGCAGGAACTGGGACATGATGTGGAGATGCCAGCATTGGAATGTGGTAAATACTGTAAGAAGTCTGACAACACCAGGTTTAAGTACAACCGACCTATTTGATAGTAAACTCACAAGCTTTCGGGGTTTGCCCTTCATCAGGTGAATAAGGTTATCAATGCTTCAATGTTATTTTTATTGGGTCTTGTGAAGCTTCTCCAACCTAACTTGGCAGCTAAAATCCCTGAGCCAATAAATCATCAAATTATAGCTCCTGTAACTGTTAGTTACTAATTTTCCATAATAATTTACTAATCCTAGAAAGGACCTCAATTGCGTCACATTTGTCGAATGTGATTTGACCTGATTTATTATTATCACATGCATTGGGATACAGTGAAATGTATTGTTCCTTGAATGCTATATAAGCAAAATATAACGTTCAGAAATTACATAGGGGAAAAGGAAAAACATAGGGTACAGAATATAATATTGCAGTTACAGGTAGGGTGAAGAAGAACATCAGCTTAATATATGATAAGACCATTCAAATGTCAAAATCTTTATTTTTTTCTAGTTGACCATTGGCCTGTGACAGCTTCTGAAGTTCAGAAACATGAAAAATTATCCCATGATGGGGAAGGTGATGGATATGGTAATGAAAAGAATGATATTTGTAAGACATCATCTGCATCCTGATCTGAAACCACATGATCGCAAGAAACTACGAAGGTTCCAGTCCATCATGCAAACCAGTCTCCCATCCATTAACTCAGTCTACACTTCCCACTGCCTTAGAAAAGCAGCCAGCATAATTAACAACCCCACGCACCACCAACATGCTCTCTTCCGCCTTCTTCCATCAGGAAAAAGATACACAAGTTTGAGAACACATACCAACTGCTTAAGAACAGCTTCTTCCCTGCTGCCTTCAGACCTTTGAATGGATCAACTATATACTAAGTTGATCTTTGACTACACCCTATCTGTAACTGCAACACTATATTCTGCAACTCTCCTTCTCCCCTATGTACTCTATGGATGTTACGTGTTGCCTGTATAGCATGCAAGAAACAATACTTTTAACTGTATCTCAATACGTGTGACAACAATAAATCAAATCAAAATGTGTCAAGAAAGCTTAAGTTGACCATCTAAGGTAGAGAATCTGAGTGCTCATTCCTCTGAGTCTACGGGGATGAGTTCTTGAACAATTACATGATGGACATTCTGGTATAGTCTGGATGATGGAATTAGGGTGTACTTGCTTTTTGGTGGACGTGTCTGAATACTCAGATTGAAGAAAAAGTGGGTGTGTGTCAATCCTGTGCATAAATAAGAAACATACCACGACTGTTTCACCATCGGGAGTGGCCTAAAATACCATGGCAGTGATTTATAGAGATTATGCTGGTCTGTTTGAGAGCTACACATTCTTAGTCATAATTGATGTACACTCAAAGTGTCTAGAAGTTGTTATCATAAGATCTACTACAACTGAACAAACCATTGAAAAACTTCATGAAATTTCTGCAAGATTTGATAAAGCGGAACAGATTGTTAGTGATAATGGTTCACAGTTTACTTCACAAGTGTTTGAAGATTATCTCAAAGTAAATGGTATTCAGCAAATAAACTTTGCACCTCATCATTCATCAGCCAATGGATTAGCTGAAAGGTTTATACAATCCTTGAAGCATTACTTAAAAGATTCAAAAGAGCAAGATTCATTATCAAGTCATGTGCATTGTTTTTTGACACCTTATAGGAACACTACTCAAGCGACTACCCAAAATTCACCTGCATAACTACTCTTAAAAGGAAAGTTGAGAATGACTTTTGATTTTTATTACTTCCAGAAACTTCAGAGATAGTAGAGCATCAACAGA
The DNA here is from genome assembly GCF_965287045.1 of Carcharhinus amblyrhynchos. NCBI lineage: Eukaryota > Metazoa > Chordata > Chondrichthyes > Carcharhiniformes > Carcharhinidae > Carcharhinus > Carcharhinus amblyrhynchos. The sequence continues at coordinate 29,013,405 of NC_137335.1, read as the reverse complement.
TTGCTAGATCAGAAGTGAGGGCAAAACAACACTTGTTTCAACAAAGAGATCATGTGTTCAGTGTAATTCTGCCATGAGTGAGAAATGGGGAGCAGCCATAGGTTAGCAAAAATAGGTACGATTTTTTACACGGTTGAAACCAAAAATAAACTAATTTGGTGATGCCATGTTGACCAATTGTTGTCATCTCAAAATTATTTCTCAGAATAATTATCAGAAGTACCAATTTCTTTGATCCCTAGTGTTGTGAATACTACTGTGGAAAACTTCGTTGAACAAGACCATAAGATATAGGCATAGAATTAGGCCATTCAGACCATAGAGTCTGCTCCATCATGGTTGAGAAACATATCTCGACCCTATTCTCCTGCCTTTTCCCCGTAACCTTTGCTCCCTTTACCAATCAAGAACATCTCTACCTCTGCCTTAAATATACTCAATGCCTTGGCCTCCACAGCCTTCTGTGGCAATGAATTCCACAGATTCACCACCCCCTGGCTAAAAAAATTCTTCTTCATCTCGGTTCTAAAGGGTTGTCCCTTTACTCTGAGGCTGTGCCCTTGGATCTTAGTCTCTCCTAATAATGGAAATATCTCCACGTCCGCTCTAGCCAGGCCTTTCAGTATTTTGTAAGTTTCAATGAGATCCCCCTCATCCTTCTAAACTCCATCGAATACAGACCCAAAATCCTCAAACGCTCCTCATTCATCAAGCCTTTCATTCCCGGGATCATTCTGCTGAACACCCTCCTTCTCCAAGGTCAGCACATCCTTTGTTAGATATGGGACCCAAAATTGCTCACAATATTCCAAATGTGCTCTGACCATGCCTTATAAAGCTTCAGCTGCACGCTCTACTTTTATATTCTAGTCCTCTCGAAATGAATGCCAACATTGCATTTGCCTTCCTAACTACTAACTCCACCTTCAAGTTAACCTTAAGAGAATCCTGAACTAGGACTCCCAAGTCCCTTTATGTTTCCGATTTCTGAATTCTCTCCCCATTTAGAAAATAGTCAATGCCTCTATTCTCCCTACCAAAGTACATAACCTCAACTTTTCCATGTTGTATTTTATCTGCCGTATCTTTGCTCATTCTCCTAACCTGTCCAAGTCCATCTGCAAGCTCCCCACCTCCTCAATACTACCTGCTCCTCACCTAACTTTGTATCATCTGCAAACTTAGCCACAATGCCCTCAGTTCCTTCACCTAGATCATCAATGTATAAAGTGAAAAGTTGTGGTCCCAAAACTGACCCTTGCAGAACTCCACTAGTCACTTGCTACCATCCTGAAAAGGACCCCTTTGTCCCCACTCTCTGTCATTTGCCTGTCAGCAAATTTTCTGTCCATCCTAATATCTTGTCTCTAACACCATGGGCTCTTATTCAACATTTCTGTGTGGCACCTTGTTAAATGCCTTTTGGAAATCCAAGTAGATAATGTCCACTGGCTCAGAGACCCAAACTTGGGTGTCTGTCTGTGTGGCGTTTGCATTTTCTCCCCCTGTCTATGTGGATTTCCTCTGGGAGCTCTGGTTTCCTCCTACAGCCCAAAGATGTGCAGGTTAGATTGATTGGACATGCTAAATTGCCCCTTGGTGTTCCAAGATGTGTAGGTTAGGGGATTAGCAGGTTAAATATGTGGGGTTGTGGGGATAGAGACTAGGCAGGATGCTCTGTGGAGAGTTGGTGCAGACTTGATGGACAGAATGGCCTTCACCTACACTGTAGGAATTTGAGTGGCTGCTGCTGGATTCTTCAAAGGAGGGGTTATGATTGATTGCTTGTACATCATTTCAGAGTCTGGAACTGTCAACATGCCAGGGGGCAGTATCAAGAAGTGGGGCCTGAAGGAGGAACCTGAAGAGGGTGGGACCTTTGGCAACCCATGGTAAGATTAAAAAGGAAACACATGAGGGTAGAAGAGAAATAAAAAGCTTCAAATATTTTCACTGTAATGAAGTGGGACACACAAAGTCATAGTGCTAGTATTTAAAAGAAGCACTGGGAAGACAGACAAGGTAAAATAGGATAAGCCAGTGGGGTTTGTTAAAGTAGTAAAGGAAACCCTAACTGAAGTTAAAGAGGTGCCAATGAATGTATAGCCTGGTCAGGGGTTGTTTGATAAGAAAGTGCCAGACCTCTTTAAAGAATTTACTTTTGTGGGTAAGGTTTACTCATGTGTACCAAGAGGAGCGTGCAAGAAGTTAAAATTTTAAAAGATACGGGCAAGTCAATCTTTAATGATGAGAGATGAAGAGATATGTAGTTCAGGAGTATTGCCAGAAAACTATCTTGTCCAGGAATATGGTTTATCCTGGGTAATAAAATAGCTGGATCATGGGTGGGAGTGATCCCTATTGTGGTTGAAAAGCCAGTGGAAAATCAAACCACTGAGGTTTTGAAGGAAGCATCATATCCTGGAATTGTTCCTGATTATGTGGTAACAAGGCCACAAAGCCACACATTGTGAGAAGAGGAGAAATCAAAAAGTAGAGATAAAGAAGCTCGTTAGAGTTTAGAACTCGCTAGCGTTTAGAAGGCTGAGGGGGGATCTTACAGAGACGTATAAGATAATGAAAGGGATGGGTAGGATAGAGGTAGAGAGATTCTTCCCACTTAGAAAGGATAGCAGGACTAGAGGGCACAGCCTCAAGATAAGGGGGGGTGCAGTTTAGGTAAGAGTTGAGGAGGAACTTCTTCACTCAAAGGGTGGTAAATCTCTGGAATTCTCCGCCCGTTGAAGTGGTGGAGGCTACCTCGCTAAATATATTTAAGTCACAGGGACATAGGTTTCTGATAGACAGGGGAATTAAGGGTTATGGGGAGAAAGCAGGAAAGTGGAACTGATCCACTTCAGATCAGCCATGATCTTATTGAATAGCAGGGCAGGCTCGAAGGGCTAGATGGCCTACTCCTGCTCCTATTTCTTATGTCCTTAAGCTGAAGTTCAATTATCAAAAACCATTTTTGATCAGATGATTGAGAAAGAACAAGAACAGATGGAGGGTGAAGTGGATATTTTTACTTCAGGAAAGTTAACAGAATTACAACGGAAAGCTGTAGAGATAAAGCAGTTGTATCAGAAAGAATACACAGAAGAAGAATCTGAGTGCATACTGAAATGTTATCTTTAAAATGATGTCTTAATGACAAAATGAAGACCTTTACATATTCAGGCATATGAAAATGGCTAGAAGTACATCAAGTTATTTTTCTGGTGGGTTATAGAAAAGAAGTGTTGTGGGTAGCACATGAGGTACCAGTAGGAGGTCATTTGGGAGTAAAGAAAACTCCCATTTTTATTGGCCTTGACTGCATAAAGATGAGATTGAATTTTGCTGGACATGTCACAAGTCAGGTAATAGGAATACCCCAAGCAGTGATAAAATCAATACCCTTAATACCCTTTCCAGCATTTGAGGAACGTTTTATCAGGGTCTTAATTGAGCTCCCTAAAATGAAAAATAGCAATCAGTATCTCCTGACCGGAATGAATGTGTCAACTAGATTTCCAGAGGCCATTCCATTATGCAATATTACAGCTAAAAGAATTGCAGAGGAGATACTTCATTTTTTTCCCTGGATATGGACCATTTCCACAGAAATACAATCTGATCAAGGATCAAATTTTCACCAAAATCAGCCAAGGAAGTTGTGGGTAGTTTAGGGATAAAACAGTTTAAATCAACTGCATACAATCCAGGATCACAGGGGGCATTAGAATGGTGGCATCAAATTTTAAAGGCAATGTTGAGGGTTTATTGTCAAGATTATCCGGAGGATTGGCATAAAGGAATTCCATTTGCACTTTTTCCAAACAGGGATGCAACTAATGAATCAACTAAGCTCAGTCCAGGTGAATTGATTTTTGGTCATGAGGTAAGAGGACACTTCAGTTGACCAAAGAGAAATTGGTGAGTCAGCGTTCTGCAACTACATTATTAGGCTGTACATCAAATTTTAGGGAGAGATTAAATAGAGCTGGTAAATTGGCTAGACAGCATTTAAAATGGACACAGCATGTGATAAAACAGGAAGTGGATAAGAAATCAAAAATTCAGAATAAGAATTGTGGGAGAGGCCTGAGTAGACCTGAAATGAAGAATGTTCCAGCCAAAAAGACAGGCGTAACAAGTGTTCATGTGGGTATCCATAGCTGTAATCCTTATTTGAAGGATGTAAGACAAGTTAAAGGAGAAAATGTTCAATGTGTGAACAAGTTCAGGCAGGATGAATTATAGAGCCGGATTCTCCCATCGCGACCTGTAACTTTTTTGGCAGGTCCGGTCGGGGGAATCGTGTCGTTGGTCTTTTTCTGGGATTTGAGCATGTGCCAGGAACGCATGTGAGTCTTCCAGAGCCAGAGAATTGCCGCAGTCCAGACCACTCTGGAAACCAGCGGGAAGGCAGGTGAATCATTTGAATCTTTTTTAAATGTATTTTAAATATGTTTTGCATGTGATTATCAGGCCTAGAACTTGCCAGGCCCGATGGAATCTCCCACCCTGCCAGGAGTACTTCACTCTGGCGGGGTTTAGAGTAGCTCCCCACGTTTGAGAAACTAGCAGGAGACCCCGCTGGAATGAAGAGGGGTATTTGGGGCCCTCCAGGGAGTCAAGCAGTGGGCATGGGCAGCCTGGCAGTGCCAGCCTGTGCCCCCATGGCACTGCTCAAGGTGAAAAGTGCCCATGCCCGGGGGCACCTTGGCATGTTACTTTTCATTTTGGAATGTGTGTGGAATGGAGAAAAGTTAGACCCTGGTAGACAGGAAATATGACATGGTGAACATATATAAATATAATGAATACAATTAGGCTGACAGCTTGTTTTTAAATTTAAAAAATGTAATGGATTAGAAATGATCAATACAATTGGATGTGCATTCTAGAAAGTAGAGTTCATAAATATTTTGGGCAAGATATTTGGCTTATGACCAATTTTAGGCCAGTATTTTCTGAAATGTATTTGTAAAGGTAGACTTTTAAAGCCTTTTCTGTTCATTAAGTATTTTTTTAAATTGTCAAATTTAGGAGGAAATTAAATTTCAGGTCTTGATCACCATAAAAGCTCGAGGGAATGTTGCAGTGGGTTATATTCTGTCTTTCCAAAGAAAGGTCACATCAGCATTAATCTCCTTTGTTTTTGGTCTATTCTATTTCAGAATCTGCCAGGGGACTGATGTGGCTTCAGTTCAATAATTGCATCATGCCATGAGCCTCGGATGATAGATGCTTTTGTCAGGTAAGTAAATATCTGGTTTTCTGATCATTGCAGCAGCCACAGCTGGTCACGTTGAACTCTACTCTGCTGTTACATTACCTTTTCAGTTCAATGCTACCAGAACGTTTGTATTGATCCACTGTTTACTCCTCATTTCTATGGAAAAGGAGGTAGCAAAACATTGCTCTTACCCAGTATGATGTATACATGAAGTGCTGCTTCTTGGTTCAGCAGTTTTTGACTGCTCGGAAAAAACTCTCAAAGGATAGAAAATTGTCTAGCAGCACAGAGCGATTTTTGTCCTAATTGGTTCTAAAATGCAAAATAAAGGACAAATATCATATAGGAGAAATGGCACCTTGTCAGCATGTTTGAAGGCAGGGATGTAAAAGATTAGAGGTGACTCGATGTGGCTCCAACAACGAGAAAGGTTTATTAAATTATAATAACTATTTATAGACTCAGGGTCTGACAGAACGTATGCACAGCACAATTCTCTTCATCTTAGATCGAACTGAGGTTCTCTCAATCCCATCACTTATGTCCCCTCTACCGATTAATCTGGCTTCCCATGCCTTCGCTCCATAGAGTCCAACCTGATCACATGGGCTGCATAGGATTGACCTTAAAAGGAGCCACATTACCACACTCCTGCCCCCACTAACTCTTGAGTCCATCTATGATTGAATCCAGAATAGAAACACCATTATGCATACAGGCACAATGTCATATTCGGGACACCAAAAGAAAGTCCACTCACAAAGTCAGTTGGTCCAAAGACTTGAGGACTCTTGCGGAATGCCGCAGCTCAAATAGTGGGTGCTTCAGCAACCAATGATCCAGTCCTGTAAACACAAAAGGCAATCTCATCAGCTCAGGGTTTACATCTTCCCCAGTAGCTTCTTCCTCCCTGGTTACAGCAACTGTAGGCTACCTTGGCTCTACAAAGACAACGGGTATCCCTGGGTCTATATCTAGCAAACAGGAGTCTGCAGCAAGACACACCTGTTGGTCCCTGGATCAGGACCTTCCTCAGATGATGCACATGCTTTTTTTACAGGGCATCCTTGTATTTCCAACACATTTGAAAGTGGTCCTGTTCTCTCTATGACTCTTCTGGATACTCAGGCTGGCCCATTGCCAAAATTTCTTGCATGGACACTATCAACCTCGAACACTCTGTTTCATTTCTTTGAGATGCTGGGGTTGGACTGGGGTAAACACAGTAAGAAGTCTCACAACACCAGGTTAAAGTCCAACAAGTTTATTTGATAGTAAACCCACAAGCTTTTGGGGTTTGTCCCTTCGTCAGGTAAATGGAGAGTTCTAGTCTCAAACGGAGCATATAAAAGGTACACACAGTTTACAGAATACTGATTAGAATGCGAGTCTTTACAGCTAACCTTCTATTCAAGTCTTAAAGATGCAGACAATGTGAGTGGAGATAGCATTAGGCATAGATTAAAGAGATGTATATTGTCTTCAAACAGGACAGTAAGTGAGATTTTACAAGTTCAAGCAAGTCATGGGGGTTACAAATAGTGCGACATGAACCCAAAATCCCGGTTGAGGCCATCCTCATGTGTGTGGAACTTGGCTATCAGTCTCTGCTCAGCGACTCTGCGCTGTCGTGTGTCGTGAAGGCTGCCATGGAGAACTCTTATCCGAAGATCAGAGACCGAATGCTCGTGACCGCTGAAGTGTTCGCCAACAGGAAGGGAACAGCCTTGCCTGGTGATTGTCGAGCGATGTTCATTCATCCGTTGTTGTAGTGTCTGCATGGTCTCCCCAGTGTACCATGCTTCGGGACATCCTTTCCTGTAGTGTATTAGGTAGACAACGTTGGCTGAGTTGCAAGAGTATGTGCTGTGTACCTTGTGGATGGTGTTCTCACGGGAGATAATGTCATCCATGTCAATGATCCGGCATGTCTTGCAGAGGTTGCTGTGGCAGAGTTGTGTGGTATTGTGGTCATTGTTCTTGCGTCCACCAGGTACACGGCACATACTCTTGCAACTTGGCCAACGTTGTCTACCTAATACACTGCAGGAAAGGATGTCTCGAAGCATGGTACATTGGGGAGACCAACGGATGAATGAACATCGCTCGACAATCACCAGGCAAGACTGTTCCCTTCCTGTTGGCGAACACTTCAGTGGTCACGGGCATTCGGTCTCTGACCTTCGGGTAAGCGTTCTCCAAGGTGGCCTTCACGACACACGACAGCGCAGAGTCGCTGAACAGAGACTGATAGCCAAGTTCCGCACACATAAGGACGGCCTCAACCGGGATCTTGGGTTCATGTCGCACTATCTGTAACCCCCGTGACTTGCCTGGGTTTGTAAAATCTCACTTACTGTACTGTCTGGAGACAATACACATCTCTTTAACCTATGCCTAATGCTATCTCCACTCACACTGTCTGCATCTTTAAGACTTAAATAGCAGGTTAGCTGTAAAGACTCACTTTCCAATCAATATTCTGTAAACTGTGTGTGCCTTTTATGTTCTCTGTTTGAGACCAGAACTCTCCACTCACCTGACGAAGGGGCAAACTCCGAAAACTTGTGGTTTACTATCAAATAAACTGGTTGGACTTTAACCTAGTGTTGTGAGACTTCTTACTGTCATTTCTTTGAGTCATGGTTTTATTTCTGGGAGGCTTGCCTAACCTTCACCTTACCCAGCAAATCTGGAAACACCAAATCCATGCGGGTTCATAGGCAGTGCCCATTAATAATTCAGCTAATGTAGTATTATACAATAACAAGAAACTTGCCAAGCGCAGGGTCAGTGCCCTCTGAGCTTGCTTTTTCCTAGAAGCATTAAATGTTTGTACGACTCCCTCTGTGAAGCTGTTTGAGGCTGGAATGTAAGGAGCTGATCAAACATGGTGTATCCCATTTGACCTGACAACCTGGTGGAACTCTTCAGCTGTAAATGCTGTACCATTGTCGGACACTAAGACCTCAGGGATACCACGAATGATAAAACTCTGCCACAACCTGCCAGGTCCCACGAATGAATGTGAAGTCTATGTGCGAATGTGACCATGACCAGCCCAGCCTCTCCCACAGATACATATTTGCTGGTGGTGGCATTGAGAGCTGGCCTGACAGCTTGGACTCTGGCTGATGATTCTTTCAATCTCCTTGTCAATGCCAGGCCACCAGACATAGCTTTGGGCCAATGCCTTCATCCTACTCTGCCCAGGATGTGCATCCTGCAGCCCCTGTAGTAAAAGCCATCGCTCCTGGGGTGGCACTGTAAAATGAGCTCTCTCCACACAGTAAGACACCATCCCCATATGTTGGGGGTGATTCTCCCAGCCTGCTGCGCTTCTCCAGTTCCTATTGGGTGCCGTATCCTCCATGCCAGAAATTGGCGCGGAGATGTACAAATTATGCCAACGTTTATTTGCATTTGATTAGCAGACCCAGGACTGAAGTCTCCAGGCTCCCCTATCCTCCTCCCCACCAGACATGTTTCACTCCAGTGCAGTTTACAACAGCAGGGGTGGCTCCCCCACTGCTGGAGTGAAGGGGGGCCATGGAAGCCCCCCAGGAGTTTGGGAGTAAGGAAGAGTGCTCCCTAGGCATTGCCAGCTTGGCAGTGCCAGCCTGATTCCAGCACTGCCCAAGAGGCAAAGTGGGAATGCCCAGGGGGCACCTTGGTAACGTCCACCTAGAATCAGGCAGTGCCAAAAGGACAGGGTCAGAGGGGTAGTCCATAGGGGGCGGGGCCTCTGGGAGGAGATTGGTGGGACGGGGGGTACCACTGCCACTCTGCACTTGGCAGCGACAGAGGGAGGGGTGTTGGGGCTGGCCCTGACACATCCAGAAGGCCATTCCGGGCTGTGGGGGGCTCTGCACACCAATGATGCAGGGCGCTGACAGATCGACACATGTGCAGTGTTCTGCTCAGCACGATGTCACCGGCCTCTTCAGCGGAAATAGGCCCTGTCCACAGATTTTCAGCATTATTCAAACTCAGGCACTCTGTGATACACAGAATGTGGAGATTCATTTTGAAAATCCCACTGAAAAAGCCAACAGAATTTACTCTAGTTTTTAAGCGAATTCGGCACTTAGAATCTTTTTGGACAAATGCCACCATCTCCACTCTACACTGTAAATGAGGTCTGATCTGCTTCAATTTATCATAGTGCCAACTTGTAGCACCATCTTCTTAATTTTGGAGAGCAATGGATTCTTCTTGGTCCAGGATTTTATATTGGCAGCTGAGACTAGCAATATTTTCGCCGACGATACGAAGGTTGGTGGTGTTGTGGATAGTTTGGAAGGATGTCAGAAGTTGCAGTGGGACATAGATAGGATGCAAGACTGGGCGGAGAAGTGGCAGATGGACTTCAATGTGGACAAATGTGTAGTGGTCCATTTTGGCAGGACCAACAGGATGCAGGAGTACAATGTCAAGGGTAGGAGTCTTAGCTGTGTTGAAGAGCAGAGGGATCTTGGGGTCCGGGTCCATAGGACTCTTAAATCAGCCTCTCAGGTGGAGGATGTGGTCAAGAAGGCATATGGTGTACTGGCCTTCATTAACCGAGGGATTGAGTTTAGGAGTCGGGAGGTAATGTTGCAACTTTATAGGACCCTTGTCAGACCCCACTTGGAGTACTGTGCACAGTCCTGGTCACCTCACTATAGGAAGGATGTGGAAGCCATTGAAAGGGTGCAGAGGAGATTTACAAGGATGTTGCCTGGATTGGGAGGCATGCCTTATGAAGATAGGTTGAGGGGGCTAGGTCTCTTCTCCCTGGAGAGACGAAGGTTGAGAGGCGACCTGATAGAGGTTTATAAAATGTTGAGAGGAATAGATAGGGTGGATTCTCAGAGGCTATTTCCCAGGGCTGAAATGGTCGCTACGAGAGGACAAGATTTAAGGTGCTGGGATGCAAGTACAGAGGAGATGTTAGGGGTAAGTTTTTCACTCAGAGGGTGGTGAGTGAGTGGAATCGGCTGCCGTTAGTGGTGGTGGAGGCGAACTCGCTGGAGTCTTTTAAAAGACTTCTGGATGAGTATATGGGATCTAAAGGCATTGGAAGTTACAGATAGCTCTATGGCTTGGTAGGTATAGATGTGATCGGCGCAACTTGTGGGCTGAAGGGCCTGTTTGTGCTGTAGTGTTCTATGTTCTATTTCTAAAATGTGCAATGCCAACACTATTGCTTGTGGCATAGGGTATCTACTAATAACTTCGTACAGTCCACCCACAACTAGCCTGAAGATCTCCAACTGTTTCAGTTGGATCAGCTGGAACCAATCTCTCCCCATGAGGCTTAATCCGTATACCCATACAACAATAAGTGGGGGATAAGCTGATTGCTGCCTGTAAGTTACTGGGGCCGTTGTAGTACCTTTTGTTTGTAAAGGTTCCCTGTGTTGGTCTTCTTGTCTTCTAACCACAGGAGTTGGATGCCAGATTGGAAGCACTTTATTATTGTTCTCCAGTAATGGAGACCACAGCCCCTGTGTCCACCTCCATCTTCAAGAGATGGCCATTTACAAGCAATTCTACCATTATCGGGGCAACTTTTACTATGATGGTACGATTGAGTTATAATGTCCCTGTCTCTGGAAGAGGGGAAACCTGTATTTATAGTCTGATACTGGCACTGGCTTCTTCACTAGGCAGCACCCATTTTGCTTGTCCTAAAATTTTGCATTGGCAGTGCTTGCAATAATACATTGCTTGGCATATGCAACTTTCTGGAATATGTTCTCTAACTCTCTTGGGGTTGTCACTGCCTTTCTTCGTCTGGGAGTGATATTAGAGCTCCGACATCATGAGGGGTCCTTTAACACCTAGTTCATACAAGCACTCTCCATCAAGGACTGATATTGATTTATACCATTTGAACAAAAAAAATTGTAGGAAATCTACATGTACCATAGTTTGACTGGAGCAGAGCCATTATAGAAAAGCTAAAATGCATTTGGAACAGAGATCAATAAACAGGCATATAAGAGAAAGGAAATATAGGCATAAACATTCATAGCACACTTAGGCTCAAATTGATGTTTTATGTTACAGGTATGTCTGAGTACAATTCACAGGAAATTGCAGCTCAGTGATGTGAGTGAAAAATGGATAGGCTAGGCTGATCACTTTGACAGATGTCTGCATGTAAAAGATAAATTATGTTTTAAATCCGCGATCTCTACACGGGGATCAGAGGGTTTTGTCAATTATTGATGCTGTGATGCAGTAATCCTGCATGTTCAGAATCCAGTACAATGTTTTTGTAATATTTTCACAACTTAAGTGGATTATCACATGTACCTACCAGATGGTGTCTATGCCTGCAAGGTATATACTGAGCAATTCACTGACATTGGGACAGCATGCTAAACTGAAATGGAGCTTGTATGAGAACACCTTTTGACTCTCAGTAATTTTCTAATAGGGCAATTAAGTTTTAAATTAAACCATTAATTTTTTTTATCAGGTCGTTTTATTTCCTCTTATTTGATTCTATCAGGTGGCTTCTACAAAAAAGAATCTGACCATTAAATCTGCAGTACTTCATTGCTGTAACTCTAGTGAGAGGCTAAATGAATTAGTGGGAAATATTAGAGACTCAGTTGCACAATGGTTGGTCAGGGCAAGATTAGGGCCAGTTACAGACAGCAGAGGGAAGTTGTGTGTGGAACCGGAGGAGATTGGAGAAGCATTGAACCAATATTTCTCTTCGGTGTTCACGCAGGGGGACATGAATATAGCTGAGGAGGACACTGGGTTGCAGGGGTGTAAAATAGACAGTATTACGGTTGATAAGGGGGATGTGCTGGATATTCTTGAGGGGCTGAAAATAGATAAGTCCCCTGGTCCGGATGGGATCTACCCTAGGATTCTCTGGGAGGCTAGAGAGGTGATTGCAGAGCCTCTGGCTCTGATCTTCAGGTCGTCATTGGTCTCTGGTGTAGTCCTGGAGGATTGGAGGATAGCGAATGTTGTCCCATTGTTTAAGAAGGGGAACAGAGACTTTGCCGGGAATTATAGACCAGTGAGTCTTACTTCTGTTGTGGGCAAGGTTTTAGAAAAAATTATTAGGGATAGGATTTATAGTTATTTGGAGTGTAATGAATTGATTAGAAATAGTCAGCATGGTTTTGTAGCGGGTAGGTCGTGCCTTACTAACCTTATTGAGTTTTTTGAGAAGGTGACCAAAGAGGTGGATGGGGGCAAGGCAGTTGACGTGGTATATATGGATTTTAGTAAGGCGTTCGATAAGGTTCACCATGGTAGGCTTCTGCAGAAAATGCAGATGTATGGGATTGTGGGTAATCTAGGAAGTTGGATCAGGAATTGGCTATCAGATAGGAGACAGAGGGTGGTGGTTGATGGTAAATATTCATCATGGAGTTCGGTTACGAGTGGTGTGCCTCAGGGATCTGTTTTGGGGCCACTGTTGTTTGTAATCTTTATTAATGATCTGGATGAGGGTATAGTTGGGTGGATTAGTAAATTTGCTGATGACACCAAAGTCGGAGGTGTGGTAGATTGTGAGGAAGGGTGTCATAGTCTGCAGGGAGACTTAGATAGGTTGCAGAGCTGGGCCGAGAGGTGGCAGATGGAATTTAATGCGGAGAAGTGTGAGGTAATTCACTTTGGTAGGAATAACAGATGTGTCGAGTATAGGGCTAACGGGAAGACTTTGAATAGTGTGGATGAACAGAGGGATCTAGGTGTATGTGTACATAGATCCCTGAAAGTTGGGAATCAAGTAGATAAGGTTGTTAAGAAGGCGTACGGTGTCTTGGCGTTTATTGGTAGGGGGATTGAATTTAGGAGTCGCAGCGTCATGTTGCAACTGTACACAACTCTGGTGCGGCCGCACTTGGAGTACTGTGTGCAGTTCTGGTCCCCACACTACAGGAAGGATGTGGAGGCTTTGGAGAGAGTGCAGAGGAGGTTTACTAGGATGTTGCCAGGTATGGTGGGGAGGTCCTATGAGGAGAGACTGAGGGATTTGGGGTTGTTTTCGTTGGAAAGAAGGCGGCTAAGAGGGGATCTTATTGAAACATATAAGATGATTAGAGGTTTAGATAGGGTGGATAGTGATAGCCTTTTTCCTCGGATGGAGAATGCTAGCACGAGGGGGCATGGCTTTAAATTAAGGGGGGGTAGTTATAGGACGGATGTCAGGGGTAGGTTCTTTACCCAGAGGGTGGTGAGGGATTGGAATGCCCTGCCTGCTGCAGTTGTAAATGCGCCTTGTTTGGGGGCGTTTAAGAGATCCGTGGATAGGTTTATGGACGAAAAGGGATTGGTATAGGCTAGTGGGTCATTGTTTTTGTAACTGGTCGGCGCAACATCGTGGGCCGAAGGGCCTGTTCTGCGCTGTTATGTTCTATGTTCTATGTTCTATGTTATTGTTTCTGGGAGCTTCCATTGTAATTTGAAAGATGCAGAACTTGTTTCTTCTGCAGCCAGATCCCAGCAGGAAAATGGAATAAGGGGCAGGGATTCCTTACACAGGGTTCCATTATTATCTCTGGATGCTAATCTGCCAAGTCAGTTGATGTATTCCAGTCTCCAAATGGGCAAAAAGTGGTTCTAACCATCTAGCACTGGGAAATATATTTTAAAATGAATCCTGAGGACTTCAAAGGGGTCTGCTCACCTCTGACAGGGAGAAAAGAAAATCTCTGCTGCAGAATAGAGTGCCGCAGTGAATGGAGTGCCACATGTCTGGGGGGTCATGGAGATTAAATTCAGAATTTTCACAGCTGACTCTTAGGAATGTGGATATTGATCACAGGCTACCTAAAATCATCATACAAGAGCAATCTTCAAATCTACCAGAGCTATAAGCGGCGGTCCAACCACGACAACCCCATCTCTGGGAGAGTGGCGAGGTGAGCCCCTTGCCTCCAGCTTGAGCCCACACAACCCACAGGACCCTTGAGGGACCTATCCTCTGCAGCCTGGCGGCAACAGAGGGGGAAAATGGCCACAGGATCTAACTCCTTGAGCCCTCTCGGAACCCAAGACCAGTAGGACAGCATGTCAGCACCATGGTGCCAGAGGATAGTGCACTGTTGACGCTGCCAAGTCACATGGCTTGAATGGAGGCTGAGCTGGCGTGTCTCAAGGGAAAGGGGTTTGAGTGGGTGAAAGTGGGGCTGAGTGGGGAATCTGGGAGGGTCAGGCTGAGTCACCCCAAGCCTCTGGCAGGGGGAGGGATTACCCATTATTTGGGGGGGAGAGGATGCCTATTCTTTGGTGAGGAGTTGGTGCTGTTCCTGTTATCAGTGGTGGTGGGCGGGGGGGACCATTTTATTTTTCTGGGATGAAGACCTGTCTCAGAGTGCGAAGATTGAGACACCCTTTAAAAATGGCAGCAGGGCTGCTGGGTTGCTCAAAATGAGCTCATTTAGGTGGGTGAATCCTACCTGATGGACATTGCCAACACCAGTGGGAAATAATCTTGTTTATCTGCCAGTGTGGGCGCTTTGACCCAAGCCCTATATATTTATACTCACAAAGTATAAAGTATATTTTTGTCTTGTCTGAGTTATGAGGAGGTTTAATCTAAGATCTCTTTGTCAGCGATGGAGTAGTTTGACTTAACTGCTTACTTTGAAGCCAAATTTCAAGAACATCTTTTGCTCGAGAGTAAACTAACCATTGATATTTGCCATCAGGATTTTTGATTTTCTTAGAAGTCTTTTTTGGAGTTTTCAGAAACAATCAGTGTGTGTGATCATGTGTTTCTAGTTGATAACTAACAGTCTGAAGACCGTGGCTTTGTAGCAAGCAGTCTCAAAGTTATTTTTCACTTTCATCTTCCTGCACTTGGCAAAAATTCCTCATTAGTTGGGTTAACTCCTTAACAAAATAGGTAAGTGGTTAAGGAGGTAGGCGGATTACTCTCTCTTTTATGAGCAGCTAAGGCATAGAATATAAGCGCAGGGAACTTATGCTAGAACTACATAAAACACTGCTTTATGCACAGCTTGTGTACAATCTGGTCACCACTTTAGAAGGAGGATGTGGGTGCACTAGGGAGTGTACAGAGGAGGTTTACTAGAATGTCAGCAGGAATAGAAATATTAGCTGCAAAGGCTAATATTTCCTTTGGCTTGGGGGAATTTAAATTGAGGTGTATAAAATTGCCGGGGAATGGAAACTAATCAGAAGGATTGAAGGGGAGGTGAAAGAATAATTTTTCACACACACTGGTTGGCATCTGTAAGTCACTGTCTGAAAGGGTGGTAAATGCAGAAATGCTTGTTGCATTTAAAACATGTTGGCTTATGAATGTACATGGCTGCAGACCGAAAGCTGGAAAGTACGACTAAGGTGATAGTTGTTCTTTGGCTAGTACAGGCATAATGGGCTGAATAATCTTCTTCTGTACTGTGTGTTTCTACATTTCTGTGATCTTATTATAAAGTGGGAAGTGGAATATCTGCCAAACAGCTAAAACTTAAAGGAATGTGCCCAACTAATAGTGAGGGAAATATTATTTCAGCAGAAGTTTAAAATGGATTTAAATAGTAACTGTATTCCCATGGCAATGCTGATAGTGAATAGCAGAATCATAGAGACCCTACAGTGCAGAAGGAGGCCATTTGGCCCATTGAGCCTGCACCAAACACAATCCCACCCAGGCCCTACCCCCATATCCCTACATATTTACCCGCTAATCCCTCTAACCTATGCATCCCAGGACTGTAAGGGGCAATTTTTAAATTAGCATGGCCAATCAACCTAACCTACACACCTTTGGACTGTGGGAGGAAACCGGAGCACCCGGAGAAAGCCCATGCAGACACGAGGAGAATGTGCAAACTCCACACAGACAGTGACCCAAGCCTGGAATCAAACCCAGGTCCCTGGAGCTGTGGAGCAGCAGTGCTAACCACTGTGCTACTGTGCTGCCCCAAATGCTCTGACATAATGTCATTTAATCGTTATCAAGCCCTTTGACTTATAGTGATTGAATTTTTGTTTTTAATTCATTCGCGAGATTCGTGAAATGTGATGACTGGCTAGGCCAGCATTTGTTGCCCATCGTTAATTGCCATTGAGGGAGTGGTGGTGAACCGCCTTCTTGAACTGCTGTAGCCTAGGCAGCATGGTGGCACAGTGATTAACACTGCTGCCTCACAGCACCAGGGACCAGGGTTCAATTCCTGGCTTGGGTCACTATCTGTGTGGAGTTTGCATGTTTTCCCCGTGTCTGAATGGATTTCCTCTAGATGTTCCGGTTTCCTCCCAAAGTCCAAAGATATGTGGATTAGGTGGATTAGCCATGCTAATTTGGCCCTTCGTGTCAGAGGGACGAGCTACGGCAAATGCATGGGGTTATGGGAATAGGGCCTGTGTAGGATTGTGGTTGGTTTAGGCTTGATGGGCCGAATTGCCTCCTTCTGCATTGTAGGATTCTAATTAATGTACGTGCCCTTGAGGAGGAGGTTCCCGAATTTTGACTCAGTGACAGTGAAGGAATGCTGATTTTGTTCCAGGCCAGGCTAGGTTGTAAATTGGAGCAGAACTTTTGGCCTTGGAGTTCCTCTGCAACTGCTGCCTTGTCCTTCTAGGTGGTAGAAATTACAGGTTTGGAAGGTGCTGATGAAGGAGCCTTGGCAGCTTGCTGTCATACTTCTTCTAAATGGTACATGTTACTGTCACTGTGCATTCGTGGTGAATGTTTAAGGTGATGAATGGGGTGCTGCTCAACAGAGCTGTTTTGTCCTGGATGGTGTCAAGCTTCCTGAATTTTAGCTAGTACAAACATGACGCACTGAATAATCTTCTTCTGTACTGTGCATTTCTACATTTCTGTGATCCTATTATAAAGTGGGAAGTGGAATATCTGCCAAACAGCTAAAACCTAAAGGAATATGCCCAACTAATAGTGAGGGAAATATTATTTCAGCAGAAGTTTAAAATGGATTTTAATAGTAGCTGTATTCCCATGGCAATGCTGATAGTGAATAGCCATCATCTAGGCGAATGGAGAATAATTCATCACACACGTGCCTTGTGTCTTGTGGATAATCGACAGTCTTTGGAGAGTCAGGATGTGACAGAATTCACAGCTCTTGCAGCATTTATTTGGTTAGTCTAGTTAAATTTCTATTCAATGGTAACCCCCAGCATGTTGATAGTGTAGCATTCAACAGTGGTAATGAATGTCAAGGAAAGAGGATTAGATTATTTTGTTGGAGATAATCACTGCCTGGCACCTATGGGACATTAATGTTATGTACTACTTATTAACTCAGACATGAATGTTGCCCAGGTTTTACTGTGTGCTGGCATGGATTGATGAGGAATTTTAAATGTTACCGAACACTGTGCAATCATCACTTCTGAACCTGTGAAGAAAAAAGTTCATTAATGAGGCAGCTGAAGATGGTTGGGCCTCGGACACTAGTCTCAGAAACTCTTTTGACAATTGAGGACAAGAATGCACAGATTTGAGGTAATTGGCCAAAAAAGCAATGATAACATGAGGAGAAGTCTTTTTACTTAGTGAGTGGTTAGGATCTGGGATGCACTGCCTGTGAGTGTTATGGAGGCAGGTTCAACTGATGTATTCTAGAGGGATTAGGACTGTTATCTGAAAAGGGCTATGAGTGGCACTAGCAAAATTACTCTTACTGAGGGCTGGTGTGTGTATAATGAGCTGAACACCTATGAGAATACTGTGATTCTGTAACAAGTAATATTCGATTCTGTCTGATCAACAATGTTTGACAGAACAAGCGTAATATGTAATAAATGTAATACTTATCAAATTTTGAGACTATATCTAAGCAATTATTTAATCCCCCATTTGCTTCTTGCAGCATTATTGAATCTGCCTCTTCAACTGATCCTCTTGCATCCAGCTACTCAAATAGGCTAAATCCAGTTCTGTACTAGGGTCATATGGACTCAAAATATTAATTCTGTTTCTCTCACCACAGATGCTGCCAGACTTGCTGAGTTTATCCAGCATTTTTTACTTTTATTTCACATTTCCAGCATCCACATTATCTTGCTTTTATTAGGCCAAATCCTGTGTTGTGTACCTCAGCCTTGAGTTGGGGCATAGCTTAAACCACTTCAATCCACTACTGAACATTGCTTGCTGAAGATCCTAGCTCCACCACTCTGATTCTGACCCTTCATTATCTCCAAGATTGATTAATTAAATATTCTTCTTGTTGATCTTTTCAGCTGCATCTGATTTAAAAAGCTATTTGAGAACTCAGACTGTCACACACCGAGTCAAATGGATCCATCCCTTTATTCTTTCCATTCCAGTGATTTGCAATGCTCAGCCTCAGTTTTTAATTCTTAAATGCTCCATCATCTTACTCTGCCCTATTTGTAATGTGAAGTAGAGTCTTCAAAAATGCTGCTTACTGTTCCTCTAAGTTTCTGTTTCTAAATCTAATCTTTCTTTCCCTCTCCTTGTTTCTACCGTTTGCCCAAATTGAATCATCCCCACTTTTCCCGCTAATTATTTCTGAATCCTACCATCTGGTTAAGGAGGTGCAGCATTCATTGCTCCCTTCATTAAAGTCTCAGCTGTCCTGTTCTCTTGTCAGTTCACTAAGGTTACCATGCAAAGAAAATGTAAACCTTTAATGTGCAAAGGCAAGTCTTACTACCAGTAGATGCTGTTAGATACCCTGCTACATCAAATCTAAAGACTGGAATTTTACAGCCCATCGTGACAGTGACAGGGATGGAAAATGCATTGCGTTGTTCGTCCATCGTCATCGATGAGGACCTCGACACCATTAGTCATTTTGAGGCTGGTTGCGGTGTGCCTGAAGATGACTGATCAGGCCAATTCGGGCACAGAATGTCCTGGCACATATTGGACAGACTTGTATAGGCACTGTAGTTGTTGTGCTGGTGGCTCTGGACTTGCGCAGCTCGCGCTTAAGTTGTGCTTCAGCAATACACCTTGCTTCGTAAGCTTGACAGCCTTTGTGGATGAGGCAGCACCAGGTAGGACAATTTTGTACCAGCGTTTCCCAGGTGGTCGTGTCAATGTCAAGTGACTTCAGAGAGGCCTTGAGTGTGTCTTTGAAAAGTTTCTTCTGCCCTTCATGCGAGCGTCTTCCAGCAGAGAGTTCCCCAAAAAGGAGCTGCTTGGGTATGCGCTCGTCTGACATACGGATGACGTGACCTGCCCACTGCTCTCATCAGCAGTGTGTGGACTGATGGTAGACTTGCTCTGGAGAGAACTTCAGTGTCTGGTACTTTGTCTTGCCATCTAATGCGTAATATTCTGCGAAGACAAGTCACGTGGAAATGATTGAGCTGTCTTGCATGCCTTCGATACACAGCCCACATTTCACAGGCATACAGGAGGGTAGTGAGTACCGCGGTGCTGTAGACCTTCAGTTTTGTTGCTGGGCTGATTCCTCGACGTTCCCATACATTGGACCGCAGCACGATGTCCGAGGATTTGGCCCAGGTAGAGGGAGAATATTGGAGATAGATGAGAGGATCCATTGAATTGGGGGAAGACTCCTGCTCAAAGGAGCATGTGCTGAACCCAGCATTTATTGAATTGAGGATGTAAAAGGATGTAACTAAGTCCTTTGCCGAGTATAGAATGTCCAGCCTCCGGGTGCGGAAGGTCAGAGGGTATAGTGAATACATGGCAAGGGGTAGGATTAGAAGAAAGAATGGGGTCAGTGGGAAGGGGAAGTGTAGGTAGGGGTGCGCAATGGGCATGGTATTAGGAAGTCATTGGAGCTTGCATTCCTCAACATCTGAAAGGAACAGAGAAAGTTTATTGTTAAAGCATTGAATGAGATAAAGAGAGAGGCAAAATGGACTTAATGGCATAATGCTAAATAGTGTGCAGAAAAAGGGAGATCTGAGGGTGCATGTACATTGATGTTTGAAAGTGACAGGACATATTGAGAAAGTGGTTGGCAAAGTGTATGGGACATGAACTTCAAAAAACGAAGTATTGAGTATAAAAGCAGGAAAGTTGTATTGAACCTTAATAAAGTCCTGGTTGGACCACAACTATTGTGTTGTGTCTGATTCTGATCACTACGGTTTAGTAAAGTTTTTTTTAATAATGTATTTAGTAGTCACAATAAGGCTTACATTAACACTGCAATGAAATTACTGTGAAATTCCCTAGTCGCCATAATCTGCCGCCAGTTCAGATCAATGCACCTAACCAGCAATTCTTTCAGATTGTGGGAAGAAACCGGAGTATCCAGAGGAAACCCATGCAGACATGGGAAGAACATGCAGACTCTGCACAAACTGTGACCCAAACCAGGAATTGAACCTGGGTCCCTGGTGCTATGAGTGCTTGAATTTTGAATGTTCTACAGAATGTTAAAAGGGGATTTAGCAGAATGATTCTAATGATGAAAGGTTTACAATGATGCAAGGTTAGGTTGGAAATTCTAGTGGATTGCTTATCCTGGAACAAGGGGATTGAAAGGAGATTTTATAGAAGATCATGACAGGCTTAGTTTGAGAAGGTAAACAAGGAAAAACACTTCCTTTAGCTGATAGCACAAGAACAAGAGGGACACAGATTCAAGATTTTGGGCAAGAAATGTGGTGAAGAATGCTCCTAGGGAGTAGGAGCCTGTTGCCAATGAGGGTGGTACAAACAGAAACCATCAATCATTTCAAAAATAAATTTGAAGGAAATAAACTTGCAGGGCTACAGGATTGAGCAAAGGAATGAGAATGACTCGATTGTTGTCTGAGGGGGGCTGGCATGGGTTTGATGGACTGAGTTGACATAAATGATTCTATGGTCAGAATTTGTACGCTCCCCAGCCAGCAGGCTTCCAGGCAAAGGGGTGGGATGGAGCGTAAAGTATGTTGGATGGCCATCCCAATGAGTTCAGGCTCAACTCGACATTTCTGCAATTTTATACCAGGATAGGCAAAACCCTTGCCCTAATTGATGCTTTTAACAGGCCAATTATTCACCAATTAGGGTTTTTTTCCCCAGCCTCAATTTTCAGGCTGGCAGGAGGGATTCAGCGGGCAAGGCAGGGGTACAAATATTAACTCTCTTCAGACCTTAGGCGGGAGGGGCAGCCTCCATTTAACATCAGCTGCCCCCAAAAGGTTTGGCCCCTGTGGGGGCTTCTTACCCCCTCCCATCTTCTCAGACACTCCAACCCCTGAGAGGTAGGATGTCTACCTCCCCAGGCCTCACCTCCTCTCCAACCTGAGACCACCAAAATTTACCTCATCTTGGACTGCTGGGCCTTCAGCTCTGGAAACTGCTTGCAGTTCCTGTTCTGTCCACTGCAGGGATTAGGGAGCTTCTGGCCAATTAGATTGGCTGGCAGTTCCCTTGAGATGGGAATACCTCCCAAATGAGGGACCAATTAATGCTTGTTAGAGAACGATATGGTTGCAGGTCAGACAGTATTGGTGGGGATGTGTTATCTGCTGACTCTTTGAATGCTGGGAAAGAAACTCCCACCCTTGAATAAATCAAAGAAAGGACAAAGAAAATTACAGCACAGGAACAGGTCATTTGGCCTTCCAAGCCTGCACCAACCATGCTAGCCGACTGAACTAAAACCTCCTACACTTCTGAGGTATTCCGCCTATTTATGTATTTGTCCAGATGCTACTTAAAAGTCACTATTGTATTTGCTTCCACTACCTCCCCTGGCAGTGAGTTCCAGGCATCCACCACCCTCTGAGTAAAAAAAAAGCTTGCCTCTTTAAACTTTGCCCCTCACACCTTTTAAACCTAAGCCCCCTAGTAATTGACTTTTCCACCCTGGGAAAAACTTTTGACTGTCCACACTGTCCATGCCTCGCATAACCTTGTAGACTTCTATTAGGTTGCCCCTCAACCTCCATCGTTCCAGTGAGCACAAACCAAGTTTCTCAAATCTCTCCTCCTAGTTAATGCCCTCCGTACTAGGCAATGTCCTGGTAAATCTTTTCTCTAACCTCTTCGAAGCCTCCAAATCTTTCTGGTGGTGTGATGACCCGAACTGAACACAAAATTCCAAGTACAACCTAACTAAGTTTCTATAAATCCTGGCTCCTAACTCTATGACATTCATCTGCACTATCCTCCTGTTGCTATACTCACTAGTGAGTTGCACCATAAGTAATCCAGATATAATAATCTTTGAGGTCTTGCTTATTTATCTCTTTCTAAGTTTCCTAGAATCTGCTTGCAGAACCTCATTTCTGTTCCTTCCCATATCATTGGTATCAATGTGGACCGTGATCTCTGGCTGTTCGCCCTCCCCTTTCAAAATGTTCTGTAGCTCAGCTACAAAATGCTCAGTAATATCCTTGACTCTGACACCAGAGAATCAACACACCGTCTTAGATTCATACCAGTAGCCAAAGAAACAACTATTTCCTAACTTGTTAACACCCCATCATTGTTTTACTAACCTTCTTTCTTATCTCCAACCCCCACCATCCCATTGCATGACTGAGCCACCATGTTACCTTGAACTTAGATCCAGTTGCACTCCCCAGGGAAACCATCACCAACACTAGTATTTAGAACTGAAAAGCAGTTAGGGAATAAGATGCATATGGGGTCCTAGTTGTCTGCCTGGTCAACCATATCCTCTCTCCCTGCACATTTTTAAGCTGCACTATGGCTACCTCTAGAAATATGCTGCCCGTACAGCTCTCAGCCTCATAGATGCATCACAGTGACACCAGCTGCTGTTCGCACTCTAGAATCTGGAGGTCTGGCTCTTCAAGCTGATAACACCTACTGCCCATGCGGTTTGAACATAAGAACATAAGAAATAGGAGCAGGAGTAGGCCATCTGGCCCTTCAAGCCTACCCCGCCATTCAATAAGATCATGGCTGATCTTTCGTGGCTCAGTTCCACATTCCCACCCTCTCCCCATAACCCTTAATCCCCTCTCTTATCAAAAACCCATCAACCCGCGTCTTAAAAATATTTAGCGAGGCAGCCTCCACCACTTCAACGGGCAGAGAATTCCAGAGATTCACCACCCTTTGAGTGAAGAAGTTCTTCCTCAACTCCGTTCTAAACCGCCCCCCCTTTATCTTGAGGCTGTGCCCCCTAGTCCTACTGTCCTTTCTGAGCGGGAAGAGTCTCTCCACCTCTATCCTATCCATCCCATTCATCATCTTATACGTCTCAATGAGATCTCCCCTCATTCTTCTAAACTCTAACGAGTACAAGACATGAGAAGTTTTCTAAAGTTCCCACATGGGACAGGATGTGCATTTCATGGGAACAGAGTTGCACTAATGTGCCTGTATGTGGACATAACACGTAAAATTAAAACTTAAGAAAAACATCCATTAGCTACTAAGGATGAAAAAAGTAAAACTCAGCACCCCCTTCCTTCTCTACATCAAAAGCCCAATGTCACCTAATTTCCAACATTTGTAGTCAGTTTATAGTGCACTCAGTTCTGTGATTACACTGTGTTACTCACACAAATCAGTGACATTTTTTTGCAACAATCATGATCTGAATTTTTTCCACAGAAATGGGTAACAGGAGCTGGGTTTTTCAAGTCTGAAACCCACCTCCGGTAGGAAACTAAAGTTAAGCTTTTCAGGGGTAGGCCCGTAATTGACACAGAGGTTGGTGTCTTGTTCAGTGGGGACAGGAATAGAGGTGAATCGAATGAAGCATATGGGATTCGTCGTGGCTGCCATAGCTGAGGCTCCTGGCTATCTTGAGGGTAAAATCTGCTGATTATGCCACAGCACCAGAGAGAGGTGATATGAGTCATGACAGCCAGAGGCCTGGCACAGGGAATAGCTGGGTTTCCCTTCACTTTTTCAATGTTGACCAGGTCTTTCACCTCCTCCCTGTGCTGTATGTAACATTCCCAGTACACTGAGGATGTGCCTTCACATGCCTGCATATTAATGAGACTTAACAAAACATCCTGGGCTAGCATCACAGAGCTCCGTCATCCTCCCTGTGCGCTGTCAGCCCATTTGAGGTGCGGATGGGCCCTCCATCTCATCAGCATCTGTGCCCGGTGACACTGTCGTCCTGAGGGTTCAGCTCATGAGGAATACCATACGATTGGAAGAAGTTAAACCTTCGCAGCTGATTTGACCCTACTTAGTTTTTAAAGTTTAAAGTTAAAAGTTTATTTATTCATGTTACAAGTAGGCTTACATTAACATGACAATGAAGCTAAGTTAGTCACCATACTCAGGTGCCTGTTCAGGTACATTGGGGGAGAATTTAGCACTGCCAATGCACCTAACCAGCAAGTCTTTTGGACTGGGGGAGGGAAACCGGAACACCCAGAGGAAACCCATGCAGATACAGGGAGAACATGCAGGCTCCATGAAGACAGTGATTCAAGCCTGGAATCGAACCTAGGTCCATGGTGTGGTGAGGCAGCAATGTTAACTACTGCCATCCCATTTATTGAGAACAAGTGAGTTGCTATCAGCCAGGCAGGAGTTAGGCATTCACATTAGCTCAGTGAGGATCTCTGGAATGTCCCCTCTGCGCATTGGCATCATTCTGGAATGTTGGGTCAATGGGCATCTGCTGTATCTCCATGACAGGAGCTTTGTTACAGAGGATATGTGCACTCCTACTAGTCAGGCGTGAGCTAAACACTCACACATGTAATGTGAGGATATATGTGGAGTGTCCTGACTGTATGAAATCATACTCCTCCATGAATCTAGTGGCTACGAGGGCATCCAGTTTGTTTTAAAAACTCCATTGTAAGATATTATGAAACATTCCAAAATGTTACCTCTCACTGGCTTGAGACTGATTCATTTTGATATACTACCTTCTATATATTCAGTGATTTCAAAGCCATGCAATTTGTATAGATGTCACGATGGTGCCAATTTTCTTCGTATCACACTGTCAGTATTATGGTTTTGCCTGGGGGAGAATTTGATATTCATATATTCAGCACATGATCTTCTATGTAGAATATTAAAGTGTTTTTCATGCATGGATCTCCATGAAAGATGTAGCCAGATGAATCAAAATCAAAGGCAAAACATTGTGAATATAAGAAATCTCAATTCAAAATACAAATTACTGAAAATATTAAACATGTTTGGCACTGTGCAGAGAGAACAGTTTTAACATATCAAGTCAATGATCTTGCATCAACACTGGAAAACATCAGAGATGTAACAAGTAA
Organism: Carcharhinus amblyrhynchos; assembly: GCF_965287045.1. NCBI lineage: Eukaryota > Metazoa > Chordata > Chondrichthyes > Carcharhiniformes > Carcharhinidae > Carcharhinus > Carcharhinus amblyrhynchos. Next base: position 28,988,042 of record NC_137335.1, on the reverse strand, counting down.
CAACAGTAAGAGGCAGGGAAGTGGGGAAAGGGGATAAAGCAAGGAAAGGGGATCTGTGATAGCGTAGAAGCCAGGAAGAATTAAATGACAAAAGGGATGATGGAGCAAGACAAATTAAGATAATAATGGGACAAGTAAAGCAATAGATGATAGGTCAGAGGAGGCTTAAATTATAAAAGCAGAATCACGTTCCAAATACAAGGACAGAGCTTATGGTCTGAAACTGATGAGTCTGGAAGGCTGTAAAATAGCAAGTGGAAGGTGAGATGCTGTCCCTTAAGCTTGCATTGAATTTCACTGGACCAATGTAGGAAATCTAGCACAGATCAGAGTGAGAGTGGACAGATACCCTGAAATTCTGGGTCACGTTTTTGACTGAGGAGAAGTGTTCTGTAAAGCAGTTCACCCAGTGCAAAGGAGATCACAGGAGTGAATACAGTATTCTAAATTGAAAGCAGAGTAAGTTGTTACTTCACCTGGAAGCGCTAGTTGGGCACTTTTATAATCCCTTTACTAATCTTCGGTCTGAACTTTTAAACTTAATATATCACTGCCTTAAGAAAGGGCAACTCCACTCTGGCAGAATTCCCCGAGGAACATTGCACTGCGCATTTCTGCAAAAGCCAGGATTGGAATGTCCTGGAAGAAAAGAACAGCAATGTCGAGATGATGGAATTTTCGAGTGCAGTGGCAATCTGATTATCATTGCCACTGTTCAGAAGATCTGGGCCATGATCAACATCCACTGAGATCCTTCTTCACTTATTCTTCTAATTATATTTCACTTGAAAAAATATTTACCTCTTTTTGTTTAACTGATGCAGGTTCTGAGTTGGTGGATTTTTGGCACTTTCCCCCAATAATTAATATTTCAGTGCTGTTCCCTTATTACTTTTGTCATTGAAAGTGTATGGAGGTCATGTTTTCATCCTTGTTTGTCTGCTTGTAAACAGTATTTCTCAAAAATTAGGTGGTTTTCAGTGGAACTCGGTACTGAGGGTGTGGCCCAAGAAAGAACTGATTAATTTTTGGTGTGGATCCAGATTCTGGAATTATTTAAAGGGTCCAGTGTGGCTTTGAGGGGTTTTGAGGCATAAAACCCTGTAAAAATAATTCAGTTCTAAGTTCTTAATTTACAACAATGAGGTTTTCTATTGTGCAATGAGCTGACAATGTGCGAATGACCAGCACTTAGGAATCAAGTAGAGTTTATTAAGCGAGATGTTATAGATACTTAACAAAAAGCAGTGAAAGCTTCTTATCCCTTAAGAGCCCAGGGTCCTTCAGCACAGCACAGTGAAATCTTTCTTCTTCTGTCTCTGATGTGTTGTTAAATTATGTTTTAGGAGAACTACAACACTGAAATGGTGGTGGAACTGTGCCAATGACAACTCCTGAATTCACAAACTTTATCATTATTTTTGATAGTCTCTGGTTCCCTATTAAGAAATAGCCTGAATTCACCCTCTTCATTGGCTAAGGGTGAGGGCTATTTGTTGTCACCCACCTTCTGTAACTGGAGACATGTAGGTTACATAGACTGACACGGAATTCTCCCAGAAAAATTCTAAGTCCCCAACATGCGGGAAAGTGGGAGTAAATCCCGCCAGTTTTTTTTGCAGCCCCAATGTGTCCTCCACCTCTGGCCAATCCCGATCTCTCCAAGCCCCCCCTCCTTTCCCGAGCTGTCCAGCCACAATCTACCAATACCCTCCTGGGCAGTCTCGATCTCCTGATTCTCTTGCTCCCGGACAGTTCTGACACCCTGACCACTCTCCCCCACTCCCCCATTATCTGATCGCCCTCCTCCCACCAATCCCAGTGCAGAGTGGCAGTGGGTCCCCCCGCCCCCCACCAATCCTTCCCCAATAGGCCCTGCCCCGTCTGGCCCCACCCCCTTGAGCAGTGCCAGTTTGCCCCTTAGGCAGTGCTGGTGCCGAGGTAACCCCCTAACTCCCTACCTCCCGGGGGGTAGGGGGGTCCTCAATGGCCTCTCTTCCCTCCAGTGGGCGTCCATTGGGGAGGAGAATGGAGGGCGAGATACTAGCAGGCCTGGAGAATTCAGGGCCAGCCCTGTAATGGAGATTTCCATATTGTAATCAGCTCCACGCCAATTTCTGTGGCACCCAGCGGGAAGCCTCTGCTGATGTCCCCTGGCCTGCTGTGTGATGGGCTGGGAGAATCACCTCTTGTTCCACTGGGTCCAGAGGTTACATTCTATTGTGAACAAATAATACACCCTTGCAGTTACAGATTGTGGTTATCCAAATAGTATTATATTCCCTTATCAGAGGTACAAGCTGTTACAAAGATTTCATATAAACAGATTAAGCCTCACATGCAGATTGAATGCATGAAATATAGGTATCCTTATGCTTTAGGTATGGATCAAGATATTAGCAAATGTAATTCTAAATGGAATACTGCATTTTGTCTAACAAGTAGCAAGAAAAAGAAGCTGTTGACCAAAACATGCTTATTGTTTTAAGACTGACAGAGAGGCCTCAAATTGTTCCTGTGTAATTAAACCAAATATGACTATTTGAGTCAGACAAGTTGATAACTTTGCTTGTCAGAAAAAGCAGTTATTTACAGAAATAGTTGCTGTGAGTTGTGTTTGGGCTGTTTTAACTGTTTAATTGTCTCACTCAGCAGTCAGGAATCTGAACTAGCCTATTTAAAAAAAATATTCTAAGGTAAAATCCTAAAATATTAGTTCAAACCAAGATCTTACATTTGGGAGACAGGGTGAATAGACTTTTGGTTAAGAATGTTATGGTTCTTTTATTTCAAATGTTGTTGTTCAGATCAGCTGCTGCAATTTGTAACAGCTGTCAAAGTGTGCGCAGAGTTTTCAGAGCACTTTGTTGGATGTGGATGGGCCTGAAGTCTCCTCAGTGAGATAGAATCTCTTGATAGTAATGTTTATTTCTCAGCTCTGTGGTTAAGACCATCAACCAGACAGAGAAAACATTCAGTGAAGAGTTGTGTCATTGTAATCATGTTGAGTTAACACAAATGGCAGTGTCCTCTAAGTGCCCTCTGTTCTGTTATTGTAGTTCTATCGGCTTTGTATTTAAATATATAATGTGGCAGGTAAAATAGACAAGTGGTTATGTTACTGGCCTAGAAACCCAAAGCTCTGGAGACACAAATTCAAATTCCACCATGGCAGACTACTTAAATAAATCCAGAATGAAAATATACCATCAGTAGTAATGATCATGAAACTACTGGATTGCAGTATAAGAACCCAATTTGTTTATTAATGTACATTAGGGAAGGAAATCTGTTTTCTTTGCCTACTTTGGCTGATGTGTGACTCCTGATGCACAGCAAGGTGACCAATCAACTGCTCTCTGAAGTGGCCAAGTAGGATATTTAGTTACATTTTAGAAGGCAGTTCACCATCACATTCTCAACTGTAATAAGGGTGAAAAACAAATGCTGGGTCTAATCAGTGTAACTGATATCATGACATTATTCTTTTTAAAACTGCTTAACGTAGAAGCTGAGCTCACAGATCAGAAAGATTCTGTGTCCCTGGCACTGCCCAAGTGGCAAAGTGCCCATACACAGGGGGCATCTTGACAAGGGAGAGGGGCCTATTGTGAGTGGGGCCTAGGGGGGATTGGTGGGGTCCTGCTGCCACTCTACATAGGGATCGATCTGGGCTGGAGGGAGGGCAGTGATTGGGATGGGCTAGGGATGATGGTGGTCTGGCGGAGAGGGGGGGGCCTGCCTCCCGGGAGGGGTGGTCTGACCCCGGTGGGGGGGGGGGTGCTGAAAGGGCAGCACTGCGGGGACTGACCAGCGATTGAGTTGGCCAACAAACGGAGAGACTGACATATCAAGACCGCTGTGCATGCGCAGAGTTCTGGAGCTGTCAGACTCTGACACGTATAGGCCCCCCTAGATTTTTAATGAGATTTCCGATTGTGATCTCTGCATTGCACACAGTGGGGAGATTCGAGTGTGAAGCAGCAATGAAAAAACAGTTGTGATCTAGAACAGTTTTCCCACCACTTCAGCACTTTTGGGAGAATCTCTCCCAAAGTTTCTGAATTGAGGGAAGGCCGATTTTAATAGGGTAAGACAGGATTTGGCCAAAGTGAACACAGACCAGCTACTTGTAAGAAGATTTGCATCACAGCAGAGATTCATTTAAAAAGGAAGTAGAGTACAATGCCATATGTTCCCATAAAGGTAAACACAAGAACGTAATAACTAGGAGTAGGCCATCTAGCCCCTCGAGCCTGCTCCACCATTCAATAAGATCATGACTGATCTTTTCATGGACTCAGTTCCACTTACCTGCCCTCCCACCATAATCCTTAATTCCTTTATTATTCAAAAATCTATCTATCTTTACCTTAAAAACATTCAGCCAGGTAGCCTCAACTGCTTCAATTCTACAGATTCACAACTCTTTGGTTGAAGAAGTTCCTCCTCAACTCAGTCCTATTTTGAGGCTATGCTCCCTAGTTCTAGTTTCACCCACCAGTGGAAACAACTTCCCTGCTTCTATCTTATCTATTCCCTTCATAATCTTATATGTTTCTATAAGATCTCCCCTCATTCTTCCGAATTCCAATGAGCATAGTTCCAATCTACTCAGTCTCTCCTCAGAAGCCAACTCCCTCAACTCTCGAATCAACCGAGTGAATTTCCTCTGCACCCCCTCCAGTGCCAGTACATCCTTTCTCAAGTAAGGAGACCAAAACTGTACACAGTACTCCAGGTGTGGCATCACCAGCACCTTATACATCTGCAACATAACCTCACTGTTTTTAAACTCCATCCCTCTAGCAATGAGGGACAAAATTCCTTTTGCCTTCTTAATTACCTGCTGGACTTGTAAACCAACTCCTTGTGATTCATGCACAAGGATACCTGTGCACAGCAGCATGCTGCAAATTTTTACCACACAGATAGGATCAAAGTCCAGATAACCCCTGGATTTCAAGAGATACACAGCATTGGATAGGGAAAAAACAGGGAGGCTTTTGAACGATTGAGGGGGCTCAGTGTTGGTATCGAAGCAGAGAGGGGGACTGTGATATAATTGAACAGGTTAGCATTTAGAGGGAGAATATATTAATGGTTTTTTCAGGCCTAAAAGGTTTTGCAGAATGCTTTACCTTCAGCAGTCCATGAAGGAAAAGAAGGGGAGAATCAAATGAGTGATGAAGAGAGGCTGGTTAGGCTGGGGCTGTTTCCTCGGAGCAGGGAAGACTGAGGAAGGGGCCTGATTGAGGTGTACAAAATTATGAGGTTCATGGATAGGAAGATAAAAACAAATTTCAGGGGATACTGGAATCTAAAACAAAGACAGAAATGCTGAAAAATCAAAGCATCAAAGTCTGTTGGTACCTGTGAAGAGAGAAAAAATGAATGAGAAAATGAATCAATGGAAGAAATTAAAATAAATTGACAGACATAAAAAAAAATGTGGTGAAAGTGGAGGAGAATGTTCACAGTTTGAAGTTATTGAACTCAGGGTGAAGTCCAGTCAGAAAATAGCTTTTCCATTTCCTTTTTAATTCTGTTTTTCATCTGCTTTACCACAGTCTCTCCCCACCCCACCCACCCCACTAGGCCATCTGTTATCAGTTCCACATTGTCTTTTGACACACTGATTAGCGTTGTTCTGCCGTTCTCTCCCTAGCCTTCACCTATCGCTGGCTCTCTCTCTAACCCCTATTTCTCCACCCCCCCCCACCTGCCAATCACCCCCTCTCCATCCATGCCCTACAACATATAAATCTCATTCTATTTCTAGTTCTCTTTAGCTCTGACAAAGAATCATCCAGGCTTGAAACATTGGTTCTATTCTCTCTCCACAGATACTGTCAGATTTTTCTCTTTTTGAATGATGATTAAATTGGATTTGTAAATAAATGAAAAACAATAAATATATACAGATTGCATGGAATTTGGGGCAGGATTCTTCAACCTTGCCTGCAGCTGGGATTCTCTTGTCCCTCTGCAGTAAACAAATTTGGCTGAGTGTCAAACTCTCCGTTCTCACTGGCAGCGGCAGTGAGGCATGAACAGCCAGGAAATTCCGGTCTTAAACTTTTGTGTAACATTTTCTTTCAGGAGGGAAAGTGTAAAGTAACTTCCTTGGCCATGTCTATATGTATGTATGTACGTATATATAGTTAAAACCAGGATCATTCAGGTACTTCTGAACTCCATGTGCTGTGCAGTTTTCTTTCTGACCTGCAAAGTTATCAGAAGGTCTAATTTTCACTGTAACTTCATTGCAGTGTTAATGTACTTGTGACAATAATCTTTAAACTTAAAAAAACCTAATAGGTAACCCTCGTTTGGGAGAAACAGGTTGGTTCAGGAGTCTCAAATCAGCTTCAGAACCAATCACGTTGTATACTTCTGAAATTTTAACAAGTTATAGAAAGTACACAATGCCTATAGTCTGAATTTTCCCATCCCGCCTGCCACGGAATCGTAGCGGACGGGCGGAACAGGGCGGACCATGGAAAGGTTGTTGACCTCAGGCGGGATTTTTGGTTTTGGAGCGAGCACAGGCAGAAAACCGCACACAAAACTTCACTTAATGAAAAATTCAAAGAACCAGTAGAATTGTTGGTTCCTTTAGTTTGCCCATTTTCTGAAAACGAATGGAACCCCCAAGCAGTTTGCTGTCCATTTATTCACCCTAAGCTCCTGGCTTTGACTATAATACTTTTGCCCTATCTCAGATCCACTGTTTCCGTGAGCTCTGTGACATAGATGTGAAAATGCTAAATTGGTCCAAAGGAATGTTAACAGCATTGTAACACGTAAGGCAATAGAAGTGAAAATAGCAAGATTACCCAAATGAGTTATATCTACTATGAGGCTCCTCTACCATCACTATCCATAGCTTCATGCTATAGCACTGTCTGGTGGTGCAGCGGGGAGTGTCCCTGCCTCTGAACCAGAAGCTTTAGGTTCAAGTCCTAGCCCAGTTCTTGATGGCCAGTGAAGGTGTTTGTAAAAATTTTCCAACGCATAGCAATGGTAGTGTGAGAGAGATTCCTTGTCAGCTGTGTGATGGAAAGAACATTGAAGTCTGTATCATCACTATCCATAGCTCCAGATTTAAACTAGCATTGAGATCTTTAACATCCCATCATGGAGACAGAGAATATATTCCAGTAAAAGTTAGGCCTCACTTGGAATATCTGGTTGCCACACTACCACAAAGATGTGGAAGCTTTGGAGAGGGTATAGAAAAGATTTACCAAATGTTGCCTGGTTTGGAGAGCATTAGCTATGAGGAAAGGTTGGAGAAACTTGGTTTGTTCTCACTGGGACGACAGAGGTTGAGGGGTGACCTGATAGAAATCTATAAGATTATGAGGGGCGTGGACAGAGTTGATAGTCAGAAGCTTTTTCCCAGGGTGGAAGAATCAATTACAAGGGAGGATAAGGCAAGAGGCAAGGTTTAAAGGAGATGTATGAGGCAAATTTTTTACACAGAGGGTGGTGGTGCCTGGAACTCGCTGCTGGGGGAGGTAGTGGAAGCGGGTACAGTAGTGACTTTTAAGGGGCATCTTGACAGATACATGAATAGGATGGGAACAGAGGGAAAAAGTCCCCGGAAGCAGTGGGGGTTTTGGTTAAGTCAGGCAGCATGGTGGGTGCGGGCTTGGAGGGCCGAAGGGCCTGTTCCTGTGCTGTAAATTTCTTTGTTTTTTGTTCTTTAAAAGCATTTCCATTGGCCTTATGTCTGAAAAGCTAATGAGAGAGACCCTGTGAGGGTGAGGTGGAGAGCAGCAGAAATGAGAGATTGATCAAGGCAGAGTTGGTGGAGGGATGTCACAGAGCAATTGCAGATGAGTTACAGTGGATGCGTGATGAAGGTGTGAAACAGATGAGTGTGATATACATGACAGCAGCTAGGGAGGAGGAAGGTCTTGAGCTCATGACGGGGTCATATTGTGATCACTCATCCCAAGAGGGTCCTTCACAAGAAGATCCTTAATTCTACCTGTCTCGTTACACACGACCAGATCTAAGATAACTTGCTCCCTCGTAGGTTCTGTAACATCCTGTTCAAGGAAATTATCCCGACAGCATCCCAGGAACTCTTCTTCAAGCCCACTGTGTCCGACTTGTGTCAACCAATCAATATGCAGGTTAAAATCCCCCATGATTATTGCCATTCCATTCTGTTTTTGCACACATCCATTATTTGCTTATTTATAGCCCTCCCCACCTCAAAATTATTATTTAGGGGCCTATAGACCATGCCCACGAGTGACTTTCTTTCCTTATTATTCCTTATGTCCACCTACAATGATTCCACGTTTTACTCCTTAGAGCCTATATCTTCTTTCGCTACCGCCCTGATATTATCCTTCATTAACAGTGCTACCCCACCTCCTTTTTCTTCCTGTCTATCCTTCCTAAATGTCTGATACCCCTGGATATTCAGTTCCCAGTCCCGCTCACCCTGCAACCACGTTTCTGTAATGGCCACTAGATCATTCCCATTTGTGCTGATTTGTGCCATCAACTCATTCACTTTGTTTCAAATGTTTTGTGCATTCAGGTAAAGTGTCTTTATACCAGCCTTTATCTGGACCCGATTTGTTGAAATGCTACTAACCTCCCCTGTGCCCTCTTCTCCTTTAACTAGTTGAATGTCCTCAACATTAACCTGCACTCGTACCCTCTCCTTTACCTTTGATTTTGTAATTCCCCCTACCCCTGCACCCTCCCCCCCACTAATTAGTTTAAAGCCCTATCTACTGTCCTAGTTATACAATTCGCCAGGACTCTGGTCCCAGCACGATTCAGACGAAGACCATCCCATCTGAACAGGTCCCATCTGCCCCAATATTGGTGCCAATGCCCCATGAATTCAAACCCATTTCTCCCACACCAATCCCTGAGCCACCCATTCATCTCCTTAATCCAATTTGCGCATGGGTCAGGTAGTAATCCAGAGATAACCACCTTGTTGGTTCTGCTTTTTAATTTGGTTCCTAGCTTTTCATACTCTCTCTGCAGGTCCTTTGGTCCTGTTTTGCCTATGTCATTGGCACCTATATGGATCACAACGACTGGATTCTTACCCTCCAAGTTCCTCTGCAGCCCAGTTGAGACACGAGGCAGGACCCGAGCACCAGGCAGGCAACACAACCTTCTGGATTCTCTATCTTGGTCACAAAGAACCATGTCTATGCCCCTAACTACACTATCCTCAATACCACTACCTTTCTCTTAACTTCCTCTGTGTCAACGGCTCCCTGCGCCATGGTACTGTGGGCAGTTTGCTTGTCCATCCTGCAGTCCTCATTCTTGTCCACACTGGGAGAAAGAATCTCAAACTGTTGTACAGCTTCAGGGGCTGAGGCTCTTGGGACTCTACTTCCTGCATCCCACTCCCTGCCTTCTTCCCCCAACTCCCTGCCTTCTTCCCCCCACTCTCTGCCTCACCCACAGCCATCCCCTCTTGTCCCTGACCCCCGGCTGAGTGAGTTAGTCTAAGGGGTGTGACTTTCTCTTTAAACACATTATCCAGGTAACACCCCCCCCTCCTTGATGTGTCACAGTGTCTGAAGCTCGGAGTTCACCTCGCCTACTTTGAGCTGGAGCTCCTCAAGCAACCAGCACTTACTGCAGGCATGTTCACTGGGAATGACCTTGGGGTCCACTAGCTCCTACATCATGCAGAAAGAGCACATCACACGTCCCTCCATCTCAATTACCTAGTTTAAGATAGTGAAAACTAAGAATTTAACCAACCTTGCCTCGCCCTTTCGCCTAAGCCCGATGAGCCAAAGCCCCTAATCTCTCACTCTACTCCCCACTCACTCCGCTGCCCGCTGGTTAGTGTGGTCACCCTTTTATACCTCGCACGCTAGAGAAAAAAAACCTTCCCAGCTCACCCCACAGCCCACTTCTGCTTAACTTTTAAAATGACTTTTTTTTTAAGAAATAGAAACCCCGCGAGAAAACTTAAAAAACAGTTAATGGCTTACCTGCCACAAATCAATCCTCTCTCTGCTTCTCCAATGAACAATGAGTGGCTCACTCAGCACTCTGCTGCTGGCCTATGGGGGGGAATAGGCCCTTCTCACCACTTTCCAGGGTGAATCATGCTGAGGCACTCTGCATTGTTGGAGATACGTTCTGGTAAGCACCCCCAAAAAAAAGCGAGAAATACTTTCATTTTCCTGCCCGTTGGACACTTAGTTTTGTTTTGGGAGAATCCCAGTTATGTTCGGATCTGCCCTGATGCTTGGGGCAGGTGGCACACGTGTTGTTAATATTTGCTTCTACTTGGTCTTGGTGAAGGTGGAATTTAAGAACTGTGTGTTTGTAGCCTGCATTGTAGATGTCCCAACAGACTTAAGGGCAACAGTACTTAATGTATGTGTGAATCCCCTCATAATTTACTACATAACAATTCATTGTCTCTATAATGAGAAATTGAGTTGTTGACTAACGAATATTCCTTACTCCACAAGTCATTATTTCTCATTTGTTCCCATAAATGACGCATAGAGGAGATTTACCCAAAAACTGAAAGTGTTATAACAGTGAGAAAGCTGGAGCAATCCATGCTTGTCTGTCCAACATGGTTCAACTGCAATCATCTCACACTCGAGTAATTTTTTTGGGCGAGCAGTGAGTTGCTTGCTGGCTCTGGGAGGGGTGGAGCCCACCACACCAATGAGCTACAAAGCAACCAGGTGCAGTTTTGGAAGGGCATCCAAATTTCAGTGCACAAGGAGATCCCCTCCCATCCCGATGGACATCAGGACCCCCCACCACCCCCCCACATCAGTGGAATTTTCCCCTCCCCCTCCCTGACACTGATCACTGGATTCAATGAGTTTCCCCTCATGACCCTGACATGCCTCCCCATGACCCCCGACATGCCCCCCTCTTTACGACCCCCTATCTCAGCACCCTCACTATACCACTCCCATCCACCCTCCCCGTTAGGTCCCACCCCCACCCAGCCCCAACTGGCACTGCCCAGTGGACACCGCCCAGCCATGTCCTGGACCACCCAGGGGCTCCGATTCAGTCCAAGCCCCTGCAAGTGGAGACCAGTAATGATTCTCACTACCTCATGCCACGCCTGAGGGTCAGAAGATCCCAGGAGTTGGGAGAATTTGGCGTTCTATTTTAATGTTACTTTAAATACAATAATTGTCTTTGTGCCTTTTCTGGGCACTATCCGGTTTGCGCCAGTAGAAAATGGCTGGGATGATTGAAAACTGCTTGGTGCTGGACGCGAAACCGATTTTTAGGCCTGTGTGCTATTTTCCGAGATCGGCGCAATCTGGCCCAGGCACAGCAAGGCCAAAAATCACCCCAGGTATATTTGCCGTATACTAGTTGAATTTAGATAATTCCTATCTGGTCCTAAATGTGGTGACTTCTCTGAAGACAGCACCTGTCATAAAACATTCCCTCTCTCATAACTTATTACTTAGGGCTCCGGTTGTAATTCCAAGGTAGAAAAAGGTAGAATGCCCATTTGAATGTGCCAGTGAGCAGCCTAACCAGCAGTACTCAGAGGCACTGCTGGAGGCCACTCAGAAAATGGCGCACAGAACATTCCATTTATTTTTCTTGAAGCCTTGGCTCCCAAAATCCTGTTAACCACGAGGTGATCACTGCAAACAAATAAAACAGAGAAAAGTGTCATTTCGTCAGTCTGATCTCTGGGGTGGATAGACAACAATTGATTGTGTCAACAGACTTGCTAATGATTTTTCAATGCTGCTACAACATCAATACAAGAAAGGCACATCTTCAATTCCTTTTCACATTGGCCTGTCTTATTCTGAGTCACCGTGTCTGAAAATTCCTTCTCATGCGCCAATCCTTGAGCAAGTTTTGTTAAAGCCTTTCTGGCTCAAGACATTCTCTTTGAACAGGTCGTTTACACAAGGAAAATCAAAGTGACAACCAGAAACCAGGGACACAAATAGACCACAGGTTATTTCAGGGGATTCATTATTATAGCTCATTTACATTGTTAAATATTATTGTAACTTAATCTCAGTGCTAAAACCAGATAGTCAATCAGAATTCACTTAAACCTATGGCATAAAACATAAATCTGCAATTATTGCCACATAACTATTATTATTCCTGAACGGACAATCACTTGGCATTAAGTGGATGTTAAAATCACAGCAAGGAGGAAGAACACATTACTGTGTGTGTACCAGAATCTTAAGTACTTTCAAGCAGATTCTCTCTGTTCAGTATTCCTCATGAAACACAAACATGCTCTTTGAACACAACCAAAGCAATTCTTCACCCCAGATATGGCATTGCCCCTTTAATGTCGCATCAAAGCAATATAAGGAACTTTGTAATATGGTAATAATATCTGCTAACAAATCAATATGAAAATAACATCTTGTTTAATCATCTGTGTAGGGGATGGGGTGCCAATCAAGAGGATTGCTTTGTCCTGGGTTGTGTCAAGTTTTTGAGTATTGCTGGAACTGTACTCATCCAGACAAATAGTGTATCCATCACCTTCCTGATTTTTGCCTTGTAGGTGTTGGAAAGTTTTTTAAGAGTAAGGAGATGAGTCATTTAAATGGCTACTCCAGTAAAGTTTTTAGTCAATATTGGACCCCAGGGTAGAGTCAACAACAATGGTAGCGTCGTCTCACCTTTGGTCTTCAACTCATCAGTCACTTGATCGCACTATCATCACTTTGTTGATTTTACAACAATCACAGTCACCATGGTGCTAGCTTTTTATTTCAATTATAGTGTTCCAGACAATGATCACCTCTAAAAAAGGTGAGTGAAAATAATAGAGAGAGGTTAAGGAGAGGGGGGCTGGGGAGAAGAAGGTCTAACCTTTGCCATTCAATGGCACAGCACTAGTGTAGTGCAAAGGTTACTTCCACCGATTAGTGAAGATTGGATGTTGTCCAGATGTTGCTGCATAAGGACACAAATTGCTTCATTATCTGATGAATTGCAAAAGGAATTTAGTGAACATCCCTACGTCTGGCCTTATAATGGAGGGAAAGTGATGAAGAGCTGAAGATGGTTGGATCAAGACACTACACTGGGAAATAGTTTCTTTTTATAAGTGTATAAAAAGGAAGAGGCTGGCTAGGGTGAACGTTGGACCCTTAGAGGATGAGAAGGGGGACTTAGTGGTAGGGGATGGGGAAATGGCTGAGGTCTTGAATAACTTTTTTGTTTCGGTCTTCACAGAGGAGGACGTGAATAATTTGCCGGGTGTTAGAGATGGAACGGTGGTAGGACTGGAGGGTCTCGATGACATTACTGTTACTAGAGAGGTGGTGCTCGACAGACTGGAGGGACTGATTGTGGACAAGTCCCCAGGACCGGATGGAATGCATCCGAGGGTCCTGAAAGAAATGGCGGAGGTGATAGTGGATGCCTTGGTGGTTATTTTCCAGACGTCGCTGGATTCCGGGGAAGTGCCGGAAGATTGGAAAGCGGCTAATGTTACGCCATTGTTTAAGAAGGGTGCCAGGCAAAAGGCGGGGAGTTATAGGCCGGTTAGTTTAACGTCTGTTGTAGGTAAAATGTTAGAATCCGTCATCGAGGAGGAAATAGCGAGGCATCTTGAGGGGAATTGCTTGATAGAGCAGACGCAGCACGGTTTCGTTAAGGGGAAGTCGTGTCTGACAAATTTACTTGAGTTCTATGAGGATGTGTCTAGGGCGGTGGATAGAGGAGAGCCGGTGGATGTGGTCTTTCTTGATTTTCAGAAGGCATTTGACAAGGTACCTCACAAGAGGTTATTGCAGAAGGTCAGGGGACATGGAGTTGGGGGTAGGGTGTTAGCGTGGATAGAGGATTGGTTGTCAAATAGGAGGCAGAGAGTGGGGGTCAATGGGTGCTATTCGGATTGGCGGTTGGTGACTAGTGGAGTGCCCCAGGGGTCGGTGCTGGGGCCTCAGCTATTTACCATTTATATAGATGATATGGAGGAGGGAACCGAGTGTATTGTGTCGGAATTTGCTGATGACAAGATTGGTGGAAAGGCAAATTGTGCGGAGGGTGTGGAGAATCTGCAGAAGGATCTAGATAGGCTGGGCGAATGGGCCAGGAACTGGCAAATGGAATTTAATGTTGGCAAGTGTGAGGTGGTCCACTTTGGTAGGAATAATGGTAGGAAGGACTATTACTTACGGGGCGAAAAACTGCAGCAGGCGACGGTGCAGAGGGACCTCGGGGTCCTTGTGCATGAGTTGCAAAAACCCAGCTTGCAGGTGCAGCAGGTGGTCAGGAAGGCAAATGGGATGCTGGCCTTCATAGCGAGGGGGATTGAATATAAAAGTAGGGAGGTCTTGCTGCGGCTGTATAGGGCATTGGTGAGGCTGCAGCTGGAGTACTGTGTGCAGTTTTGGGCGCCGTACTTACGCAAGGATATTTTGGCCTTGGAGGGAGTGCAGAGGAGGTTTACTAGGCTGATGCCGGAGTTGAGAGGGTTGAGCTATGAGGAGAGGCTGAATAAACTAGGCTTGTACTCGTTAGAGTTTAGAAGAATGAGGGGAGATCTCATTGAGACGTATAAGATGATGAATGGGATGGATAGGATAGAGGTGGAGAGACTCTTCCCGCTCAGAAAGGACAGTAGGACTAGGGGGCACAGCCTCAAGATAAAGGGGGGGTGGTTTAGAACAGAGTTGAGGAGGAACTTCTTCACTCAAAGGGTGGTGAATCTCTGGAATTCTCTGCCTGTTGAAGTGGTGGAGGCTGCCTCGCTAAATATTTTTAAGAAGAGGGTTGATGGGTTTTTGATAAGAGAGGGGATTAAGGGTTATGGGGAGAGGGCGGGAATGTGGAACTGAGCCACGACAGATCAGCCATGATCTTATTGAATGGCGGGGCAGGCTCGAAGGGCCAGATGGCCTACTCCTGCTCCTATTTCTTATGTTCTTATGTAAATGATAGGCCTTCAAGAATCTACCTTTGTGCTACGCATGTCTCCAGCCAGTGTTTTCATCATGATTCCCAACTGATATCAATTTTACTCCGGTTCCTAGTAAAATTGGAGATTCACAAGTTTCTGGCTTCACAGCAGGCACTTATGAAACTCCAAAATTTAAATCAAACAACAACTTTGCCTCTGGATGCTTCAGGGCATTTTAGAAAAAGAATCAATGTTGCTTTGAATATTACAGGACAAGTAGCCTCCCTAACAATATCAGTTATGATGGGATTACAGAGGCTGACATTGCATAAAGGGAGCTGAGTCGATGACACTAGATCCCAAGGCACTGTGAAGGCAATGGACGGCAAGGAGGGTGACAAGGACTCACAAACACGTGCTGACAATGCAGAGGGCAATGGCACTAAAGTGAAAATCTGACTTAAATTGGGGAAAACACACCTGAAACAAATAGAACATTAGACTGAAACAACTTAAAGCAAGATAGCTTAAAATGAGGAGTTACTCTACAAGAATAAAGAAGCCTTGCTACAGTTCTCTGGGGTTTTGGTGAAACCATGGCCGTAATGTCTGCCGAGCAGCAGAAAACCATGGACTGCCAAATATAGGAGAATTTTTTGCACACTTTCAAAAGTGCTAACGGGAGCAGCAGCCTTCAGCCTGAGTCAGAACAATCTCCGCAGGCCCCAGCACAGTACAGGAAAACTCTAACCACATCCCCTTATGATGGGGCCAGGCTGGGATGCACATTGAGGTCTAACTTTGAAACAACTGTTTTGCTTTGAACATAGTGATCAAGAAGGTTCCTGGCGTTAATAAGCTATTTTATTCTGTTATTTCTTTATGCTATTAATCCTATTATTGGTTCATTTAAAGTGTAATTTTTAATTCTATTTTTATGATTGAAGATGAGTATTATTTAATATGTATAAACTAACATATGTTTTGTTATTTGTTTTATACCTGTGAAACTGTTATTTAAATCTGCATTATATCATATAACTTCCTGGCATGCTTATAAGTGTTCTTACGTTTTCATTTAGAAAATGGAAACTGAAAATATAATTGCGAAGAGAGGTCAGAACTTCTCAGCCAGTGATTTGGATGATGTTGGCGGCACGATGGCATAGTGGTCAGCACTGCTGACTCACAGCGTCAGGGTCCTGAGTTCAAATCCTGTCTTGAGTCACTGTCTGTGTAGAGTTTGCACACTCTCCCCAAATCTGTGTGGGTTTTCTTCATGCACTCTGCTTTCCTCCTAAAGATGTGCAGGTTAGGTGGATTGGCCAAGCCAAATTGCACCTTAGTGTCAAGGGGGCTAGCTAGGGTAAATGTATGGGGTTATGGGGATAGCACCTGGGTGGATTGTGGTTGGTGCAGACTCTTCTGCACTGCAGAATGCTATGATACCTGCATGAGGTTGAGCAAAGAAGAGTTCACATTTTGCACCATGAAAAATCTGAACATAAGAACATAAGAAATAGGAGCAGGAGTAGGCCATCTAGCCCTTCGAGCCTGCCCCGCCATTCAATAAGATCATGGCTGATCTGTCGTGGCTCAGTTCCACTTTCCCGCCCTCTCCCCATAACCCTTAATCCCCTCTCTTATCAAGAACCCATCAACCCTCTTCTTAAAAATATTTAGCGAGGCAGCCTCCACCACTTCAACGGGCAGAGAATTCCAGAGATTCACCACCCTTTGAGTGAAGAAGTTCCTCCTCAACTCCGTTCTAAACCGCCTCCCCTTTATCTTGAGGCTGTGCCCCCTAGTCCTACTGTCTTTTTTGAGCGGGAAGAGTCTCTCCACCTCTATCCTATCCATCCCATTCATCATCTTATACGTCTCAATGAGATCTCCCCTCATTCTTCTAAACTCTAACGAGTACAACCCACCATGTGTTTATCATTAGTATTCTTCTGCCTTGTTTAGTTAATTTATAATGATCTCATATTTAAATTTTGTTTTTTGATGTCTCAATAAAGCATTTGTATAATTTCATATTTAAATGTTGTGTTTTGATATTTCAATAAAGCATTTGTAGAATTTTGTAGAGTTTAAGGGAAAACATTTATTAATAAAAATAATGTTATAAACACAAAACTTTGATACCAAATTAATGTTTAACTAAATATTTCACTTTAACAGCTGCAGAGTGACATTTCAGTTCATTGCCTCGTCTTTTCCAAATTTTTGCAATTAAAATATATTTTTTCGCTTTAACAAAACAATCAATATTTCTTATATTTAACACAATGATTCTGTTGTCTGTTTAAACAAGGAATAAGGGAGGGAGGGATGTAAGGAGGGGAAAGGAGAGGAGAGGAGTGGAGGGGGGAAAGTTTGGGAGGGGAAGGAGTTGTTTTGGATCTACTGGGGCGATTCTCCAAAAAAGCTCTAAGTGCTGAATTCGTGGGAAAACTGGTGTAAATCATGATTGTTTTTTCAGTGGGAGTTCACACTTGAATCTCCCACACTCTGTGCAATTCAGGGGTCACAATCATGAATATCGTTAAAAGCTCAGGGGGTGGGGCGTATTCACACCAGAGTCTGACAGTTCCAAGGCTCTGTGCATGCGCAATGACCCTGAACTATCAGCCTGCAGTTTGCTGACCAGCTCGATCGCAGGCCAGCCCGGGACACCCATAGAGCTGCCCCTCCATTCTCCCCTCTCTGCTTGGCCCGATTGCAGTCTCCATGAGTATTCCTGGCCAACCCCAACGCCTTCCCATCCAGCCCTGATCTCCAGCCCTCCCCCCAGCAGTGACAAGCCGCCCATCCTGGCAGACCCCCACCCCTCGGGAAGCAGACCCCTCTCCGGATGACCACCACACCCTGGCAGATCTTCCCCACGGGGGAGGCAGACCCCCCAGCAGACCGCCCCCCCACCCCCAGCCACCCCAATCGCTGGCCTCCCTCCTGCCCCGACCGATCCCCATGTAGAGTGGCGGCAGAAAACCCCGTCCCCACTGATCACTCCTAGGCCCCACCCCCAGACTCCTTGGCACTGCCTAGTGCCAGGTGGGCAGTGCCAAAGTGCTCCCTGGGAATGGGCACTTTGCTGCTTGGGCAGTGCCGGGGGCACAGGCTGACACTGCCAGGGTGTCCATGCCCAGAGGCACCACCTTCTGGGGGGCCCTGATTGTCCCTCTTCATTTCAACGGGGCATCCCACTAGTTCCCCAAAAGTGAGAAGCTACCCTAAACCCTACAGGAGTGAAATTGTACTGATGAGGTGGGAGATGCAGTCAGGCCCAGAGAATTCAGTCCCGTCTCGATAATGACATTTATCTTACATTAAAATAAGAATGAAATAACTTACCCACTGGTTTCCAAGTGGTCCCGACCAGATATCCAGTGCTCGGAGATGCATGTCCATCGGAATGCGTGCGCAGATCACGCGAATCCCCCCATTAATTGTACATTTTACACAAAGCCTGACTCTTCTCACATGATCTCCGCACCTACATTGAATCCTCAGAAGAACTTCAGTGATTTTAAGCAGTCAGGCTAAAAGTGTGATGTACCAGCAGTAGTGGAACATGACTCCAGATTTTCAATCTGCTCTAAATTAAGGAATAAACTTCCCTAAAGCATTTGAGACAAAATAAATTTTGAGACAGCCAAGTTACATACTTCCCACTGTAAATGTAGAACTCACTTCATCCGATATCTTAAGAGGATTCTAAGCATCAACATTGCATCAGGGAGAGTCTTAAAATTGGGATAAATCCTAACACTGTTTAAAATACATAACAAAATCCAAATGAATTTAGCGGAAATTTATTACAGACACTGCAGATCCATTTTGAGCATACTTTTTACTAGAATTAACAGTAGGTCATGACAAAGTTGTAAAGCAAAAATAAATCTTTCACTAAACATATTTACAAAATGCAGCTTGAGCAGAAAAGAGCGTACTAATAAGTAAGTGTAAATACTTACTTATCACTGGGGCAAGTATGGGAAGTTAGTGCTGTTCTGTCACTTTCCTTTGAGGGACTCCAGCACAGCGCTTCAATCCTTACAACCTTACTAGAGATTTCAACTCGGTGCACTTTTACCACGTATGTCCATGCATTGGGACTTTGCTATTGTCCCAACACGCATGTGCAGCGTACAACCTCCATGAATCAAGATTCTGATGGAATTTATGGCCCGACATCTGTAACATTGTGTGCACTTTTGGTCTCCATGTTTAAGATTTAAGAGGATATGCTTGAATTGGAGGTGTAATAGCAAAGATTCACTAAGTTGATCTCTGAGCCAGGGGGTTGTCCTATGAGGAGAGGCTGGGTGAATTAGGCTTATATTTTCTGAAGTTTAGAAGAATCAAAGACAATCTCATTGAAACCCTCAAAATTCTGAAGGCGTTTGAAAGGGTTGTTTCAGTAAATTGGGGAATCTAAAACACAAGGTGGGGCACTGTCTCAGAATAAGGGACCAATCATTGAGGACTGAGGCGAGGAGAAATTCCTTCACTCAAGGAATGTGAATCTTAGAAATTCTCTATTCCAGAGGGGTGTGGATGCTTCATTGTTGAAAATACTTAAGGCTGGGCCAGACAGATTTTTGGTCCCTCAGAGAATTAAGGAATATAAGGAGTGGGCAGGAAAGTGGAGTTGAAACCCAGTGTTAGCTTTTATTGAAAGCAGACTCAATGAGCCATGTGGCTGCTCCTATTTCATGTGTTCTTCTTTTTCTTCTTTTTGATAAGCCTTAATAAACTGATTCCTAACCATCGAGCAAACATACTCCTGCTGAGAATTACTTCAGTGAAATCAATTCCGAACTAATATACAAGCATATATTTTTCTTTCCATAGTCCTTGACAAGATCAGAACAAATGCCTATTTCTATCTTATCGCTTTTTTGCTGTATTAATTGTTGGTAAGTCATGTGAAACTGCCTACCATATGTGTGTTTCTCATTTTCTACTTCAGTGGATCAGTTCCATCAAAACAATGCATTTATTTCACACCAGCACAATCTCAATTAAACATTCTGAAACCTACAACCCTTGGCACATTCTCAATAAGCAACCGAAATAAAACAAAAAAATTCTAAGTGCCAAACAAGTGAGAAAACAGGAGAGTTTTAGACTCGTTCTTTGGGTGAGTGCAATCTTATGGTGCTTAGTGCAAAAAAGAGCCAGGACGTGATTCTTGCTAGCAAGGGATGGGGGTTTGGGGGGGGGGGGTCAGGGGATGGTGGGAGGGGGTGGTGGGCAGAGTCTGATCTCATCAGTAAAGCTGGTTTCTGACCTCCAGGGGCACCATTGTGCGGATCCCTCCTGCCATCTACACCATGGACTTCAGGAACCCCCCCCCAATACTACTAGACCTTGTGCCAGTCTTCCACCTCCATCTGCCCCATTGACATCACCCCCACTGTCAAAGTCCCCTCTCCTCTTGCACACACCGATCACCACCCCGACAGTTTCCTCCCTCCCACCCTGGCAGATTTTCCATTCCCTTCTCCCGGCATAGCTCCATCCCACAAGCTTTACCCACTCAGGTCCACCCCATTGGCACTATCGCCAGCACTGCCAGGATGCCTGGTGGGCACTGCTAAGGTGCAGCTGGTAATACCCCAGGGGCACTTCCCAGCGCTGCCCCTAACCAGCTGGCGGGCTTCAATGGCCTTCGATTCCCCCTCGGCAAGGCCATCACATCTGGTCTCCACTGGTGGAGAACCTCCATGATACAGAGAACCTCAGCCAGCGAGGTGGTTAAGGTAAGTTAACCTCAACAATAGCATCCAGAACACAATGACATGTAAACCATGTCATTAATATGGCTCTTTCTGGGCGCAAAGCTGATTTTGCCAACAAAACAGGGTTGCTATGATCAGGAGAGGCGAAAAACCAGACAAGATTTTTCATCTCCTGCCCAATCTTATCACTTCACCTCACTGAAAATTGGGTGGAACAAGGTCATAAAATCGTGCGCCTAGTTTTGTAGGGGTCGATAAATGTAATCTGTCTACAGTTACTAGACACAGATTAATTATTTCAAGACATTTGTAGTTTAACGTCAGTTATCCAGGATTAGTGACAATGGTGAATTTGATGTTGGACCATTGTGCTTCCCAGCTCTCCAGCAGAACATCCCATCCACAGTTTGTGAATGACTGACTGGAATGCGCTGCAGTGCATGTGGCAGTGAATTCAATGTGTTCAGAGCTGGGATCTGTGCCAAGTTAAATAAAGATTCCCAAAACCTTGGATATAAACAACTTTCTCCTTGAAATACAAGCCATTAACTCAGACTGCTGCCTGATTTATTTATCATTCTTCGTCTAAGTGGCAATGGCTTGACAAATGGTTAAGTACAGTAAAGGCCATTGATTTTAATGGGATTGCAGCTATTATAGTTTTTGCTAGTTGTTTGTGGAAAGCGATAATAGTTTAATGACCCAAAAGTTTTAGCAAATTATGGCAGGATATGAGTAATTGTATAGGTCATTCACCCCATTAATATAGCAATGACAGCAAATAATTGTTTGATTTTATAATTTCCTGGAATTTTTCCACCAGACTATACCACTGCTATTCCACACATTTTCAGCAAATTCAGACCTATCATGCTGAACAAAAAGACAAGTTTCCTACAACAATATATTCAGCAATATTTTATACAGGTTAGATTTGGAGGAATGGGAGATTGGACTAAATAACCTATTCCTCTGCTGTAAATATCATTCAATGTTAAAACCAGAATAATATGAGACCAGCAGTATGTATCAGCTTACTGCAGTTAGCAGGTGAAGTCCTGCAGTTACCCTGATTAATGCTCCATTATATTCCCAAAGTTATTATCCTGCATTCGCTCTTTCTGCAATATACTGGTTCAATACATTTGAGGGTCTACACAGTTTGAACTTGCTAATAATTGTCAACATATAGCCAATCCAGTTGGCAAGTCACTTTTCACTCCTAATATTTGTAGTTTCAATGTGCTTTCTGCCAACTGCAGTGAATATTGTGTTCTAATGATTTGGAACTGCTTTTAAAACAGAAAGAAGTAAAAATGTTTTGAGCGTTCTGAAAAGAATGAGATGAGATTTCGGAAAGATCCATTTCACAAAGAAATCAGGTCAATGGAATAGAATCGTAATAAATATCCTATTAAAAAATCCAGCCAAGTGATAAATGAGCTGATGGTAGACATTTAGATTCATGCATAAGTTCTGAAATGTTAGATTAGACAAATCAATTCATTGGCTCATGGAAAAGGGAAGTAATGAGATGGATGATTATTTCTCTGAATTAAAAATGTAATTGCACATAGCATAAACTTACCGTGATACCAGAGATAGGAAATTGAAGTTATGAAAATGTCTTGACACATTTCCATTGAAGCAGAAAATCTAAGAAAGGCAGAGGTTAATTAAGTTTAAGTTTTAAGTTGTTTTTAAATTATTTATTAGTGTCCCAAGTAGGCTTTCATCAACACTGCAAAGAACTTACTGTGAAAATCTCATAGTTGCCACACTCTGGTACCTGTTGGGTACACTGAAGGAGAATTTTAGCATGGTCAGTGCACTAACCAGCATGTCTTTCAGACTATGGGAGGAAACTGGAGCACCCAGAGAAAACCCACGCAGGCATGGGGAGAACATGCAGACTCCTCACAGACAGTGACCCAAGCCAGAAGTCGAATCCGGATCCCTAGCGCTGTGAGGCAGCAGTGCCACCATTCCACCCTACAGAAGTAATTACTTGATAAGGTTTTTTATGTAACTAGTAAAGCTGATGAGGATTGCACATTAATCTACTGTAGTAGCATGGTTGTTTAAGGGGGACACATTTCCCAAGGGTCACATGATTTGTCCAGACCCTATGGATTGTCATGGTGGTAAGTTGAGTTAATCAGCAGGATAGTGTGCACCATGGGTCAAGGAGAGACTCACAGTTTGATCCAGGATTCAAATAAAGCAGTTGCACTGTAATTTAGTCTGACCTTGTTTTTTTTATTGTTTGGCAATAAAGCCCATTTTGATTCAAACCACATCAAATCACCCTCAATCTATTATATTGGTGACAAGGCAAAATTTCAAAACTGCTGTAGATCACAGTGTCCAGCTAGAGGGGTAGAAGACTTCAGCATTGAGAATATGAAGAAGCAAGAAGTAAGGTACAATTCATTAGTACAATGCCTATAATCAGAAAAGTCAAGCCATTTGACCCCAAAGTAGACAACTGGGGACAATATATTCTGTTGAATTGCTCTCATTTCCCAATTAAAGGCATTTTAACATGGACCTGTACTTTGCTTCCTCTTATTTCTGAATCTCCTGTCTGTCTAGCTGTGCCCTGCAATCTTCAAGGACTTTTTTCATCGCCAGAGTAATAAATGTAATAAATTTCATCGAAATTTTTCATCGCCAGTGTAATAAATGGAGGGTGACTCGATGAGGCTTAAAGTAATAAAAGGCTTAATTGCCAATGAACAAATAAATATATGCACAGACTATGCAAACTGTATTCTATTCTCTCCTATCTTCAACTGGCAATCCTGTCCGACTCAGGATACACATCTTTGCAGTTGATTGGCTCAGCTTCCCAGCTCAGCACTCCAAAGAGTCCAAACCAACCATGGGTAGGCCCCTTAAAGAGATTCCTCTACCGCACCAGCAAAGAGCCAAATGGGATTCCATGCTGTAAGGTTCCTTGTTTATGTAGTGATATACGAAGAAGAGAGTAATACTGGAATTCCATATGACTAATGATCAAGTAAAAGCGTACTATGTTGCTCCAACAGTTTTGAACAGGAGGTGCTTTAGTAACATTGGGCCTGATTCTCCCATTGTGACCCACAACTTTACTGGCAGGTTGGGTTGGGAGATGCGTATGTCAGCCATTTCACGGATTCCCCACGAGTATTTACGATCCGCGCACATCTCCCAATCGGAAAAAAGTGGCGCTGGTGGGAACACGTAGAAGTCCAGCGGGAAGTGAGATAAGTAATTTGCAAATGTTTTAAATGTAATTTAAATGTCATTTCAATGAGATTATCCGTCCCGTGCCGGCCCTGATAGCATCTCCCACACCGCCAGGAGTACCTCATTCTGGGTTTAGAGTAGCTCCCCACATTTGGGGAACTAGTGGAAGACCCTGCCAAAGTGAAGGGAAGACAATCCTGGTCTCCCAGGGGCTTGGATGGCAGGGGCGGGTGGTGCCCCATGAACACTGCCCAAGGGGCAAAGTGCCCATACCCAAAGTGCCCAGTGGGTGGAGCCTATTGTGGGCAGGGATGATTGATGGGGGGTGGGGGGCCCCATTGCTGTTCTGCGTGGAGATCAGTCTGGGCTGGAGGGAGGCCAGCGATCAGGGCGTGTTGGGGGGGGGGGGTGGTGTGCTGGGGGTGGGAAGTTGTCTCCTAGGGGGAGTCTGACCCCATGTGGGGTCAGCGGAGGGGCTCTGCCGGGTTGAGGAAGGTTGGAGGATCGCCACTGTTGGGGGGAGGGGTGGACTGGCTATTGGGATGCTCCAGGGAGGGGGGTGGGTGAGGGCTGGCCCGGGAATTGTTGTGGGAGCCGCAATCGGGCCATGGGGGGGGGGGGGGGGGGGGTGCTGGAGGGGCAGCACTACGGTGGTCCCAGTGATTAATATGGCCAGCAAATGGGGAGACTGACAGATCGTGTGCGTAGAATTCCACCACAAATAGACCCCACTCCCCCAGATTTTTAATGATATTCCTGATTGTGCCCCCTGCATTGCACAAAGTGAGGAGATTCAGGTTTGAAGCTGTACTGAGAAAACAGTCGTGATCTAGAATGGTTTTCCCACCAATTCAGCACTTTTGGGAGAATCGTCCCCCATTATTGCATTAGTAGGTGTTCAATCATTTATGTGGCTATTACAAATGGTTTTTATTTTATCTACACATTTTGCTGCCTTTATGCCTATCATAGGATGTCAGCCGTTGCTCGGTAATGACACACTTGTGGGACAGAGACTGGGGAAGATTGGAGCTGGATATTTAGGTTGCCACTTCAGTACTGAGGGAGAGGTGGGAGTGCCTGACTAAGGTTTCCGTCTCAAACACTGAGTCGTGGGATTCTGAAAAATGTTACATAAATACAATTATCTCTACCGTATCTCACAGAGTGAGAGGATAGGCAGAAAACCTGCTTTCCAATCTCCGTTCGTACTATATCTGCATCAGTCATTAGAAGGCTGATTTTATCTTCCCTCTGGGAATATTATTTTGCTAACAGACTGGTTACAAACTGGAATCAAAGGAGGAATACTGGAGAAAACTCGTATCCAGTCAATTCACAGACCAGTATTTTATGTAATAATGAAGTGACGATGTGGAGATGCTGGCATTGGACTGGGGTAAGCGCAGTAAGAAATCTCACAACACCAGGTTAAAATCCAAAAGCTTTATTTGGTAGCACAAGACACTAGCTTTCAGAGCGCTGCTCCTTCATCAGGTGAGTGGGAGTTCTGTTCACAAACAGGGCATATAAAGATACAAACTCATTTTACAAAGTAATGGTTGGAATGCGAGTCTTTACAGGTAATCAACTCTTAAAAGCACAGGCAATGTGAGTGGAGAGAGGGTTAAGCATAGGTAGACAATACACATTTCTTTAACCTGCTCTAGATTGCCCCACAAGAGGAAACATCCTCTCCATGTCTACTTTGTCAATCCTCCATATCAACTTGTACACCTCAATTTGATCTCCTCTCATCCTTCTAAACTCCAGGGAATGTAGGCCTAAACTGCCCAATGTCTCTTCATAAGACAAATTCCTCAGAGATGATCTTACCACCGCATTCCGCTGGCTGATAAATAAAGAATAAAGAGCAATAAAGAATTATAAATTATAAATAATGTATGGGGAGAGCTGATAAGATCCTGCAAGAGCCAAGAGATCAGGTTCGTGCCCGATTTCTCACCTCTTGCGATTTTACTGACACCAGATACGTAGCCCGATCAGCCTCAACGCCTCTTTCTGGCACAGAGATGAAGAAATTATTTAACTGAAATTTAAATCTGATTTTAATGTGATTAGCAAGCCTGGGACTCAACCATCTGTGCTTACTGCGGCCTTGCCAGGAGAGATTCTCTCTGACAAGATTCACGGCTGGTCCCCAGCATGGGGACCAGACATGATGGCCTCATCAATAGAACCGGAGGCCATCGAGCTTCCCCGGGAAGTTGGGGGAAAGGGATGGGGGGTAATCCCCTTTGGGCAGTGCCAGCCTAGTTCCCTGGAACTACTCACTAGACAACTCTGCATTCGCCATCAGTGAGGGGGGGGGTGGGGGGGGAAGGCCGCTGCCATTCTGCATTGTGATCAATGGGGGGAATTGGCCCAGACAGGATGGGGAGGTTTTAGTGTAGATCAGTCTGGGGGGGGGCGGGGTTTGCCATAGGCCATGGGTTCTTGTGGTAGCTGTGAGGAGGCCTGCTTTAGACCATGGAAACTGGCTGAGAGAGGCATGCTTAGTGACTGGTCTCTCTGCTGCTCAGGGCAGATTGACCTGTGCACGCTCGGTGGTGTCCTCTGCTGCTGTCAGCCAGCATTCAGGCAATTAAAGCCCCTGCCCTCCCCCACAGGCAAGAAATGGTTTTTGATGGGCTTTTTCTTCTAAGTGCATAAGATTGCAGATTTGGACTCGCCCAAAAAACAGATCAGAAACTCTTCTGTTTTCACACTTATTCTAGACTTGGAATGTTTTTCATAAGATTGCACCCCTCATCTCTGGAATCAATCTAGTGAAGCTCCTCTGAACCATTTCCAATGCAACCACATCCTGGGTTCGCAGCCAGTTTCTCACCTCATTCAATCTTACCGGCCCTGCTTTGCCAGCAACGTTGGCTTCCAATAAAGGGCACGATGCTGATTTAGTATTAATGACATGATTACTGTGTCATTAGCAAGTCTCCAGCATCATCTGGCTCACTTGTACTTACGCCTCACCAGTCGGACGTCACACCAGCGGGAATCACAGTTGGCTGCCATCAGTGGAGACCTGGCGAGATGGCCTCACCGGGGTGGTTGGAGACCATTGAATCTCCTAGTAATCAGTAGCATGGGCAGGTAGTGCCCATGGCATACAGCATTTGTACCTGCCACCATGTTGTCTGAGCAATCGAGGAGGATGACATACTGGATTTGTCGAGGGAAGGATTTCTAATGAAAGGGACCATGGTGTGGGTAACAATGGCTCTCACCAACACTTGGATTGTAGAGACCGCAGCAACTGCAGGAATGGAGGGGAGACCTGGGAAGGTTTTCACCTGGAGATCCTGCTTTGGGATCTGAGGTACTGTAATCACGTGAACAATTGGATGGATGGGAGGAAGAGGCATGGATAGAAGTGGCCAAGGAAGTCAACAGCAGAACTCCATTGGAGACCGTGCACCAATGGGATTCAGCGCCTCAGGAAGGTGGGTGGGTGATAAAACAATTTTACCTGCCAAGTCCTGAACTCTGACCTTCCCAGCATTCCCCTGCATAGCATGTATCAGGTCAACATGCCTTGCAACTCCTCCACTCATTCCTCCCTGTCTCTCCTGGCACCTCTCATCCCCGTTTAAGCATCCAGCATTCACATTCACCCTTATTTTAGTGACAACTCACACTCATGGCTCACCGTGACCCCCACAAATATTTCTCCTGTCCTGTTACCCACATAATCAATGGTAACAGTTTCTGCATGCCCTCCTTGTAGGAAAAGGGAGCACACAACTTTGGGGAGAGGCAAAGACCTGCAATGGGCAGGTGGGCTGATCCTCCAGTGCCAAGCACCTTATCAGCCACTGGTAATGCATGCCCACCTCCTTCAGTGGGAAGCAGGTCTTGTTCCAGGTGCTGCAGATGTCAACATTGACCAGGAAACTTGAGCCCCCAAGTGATCTGATCCTCTCTGTGGAGCCTGAACAGGAAGTATCACCTCCTTGAAGCTAGGTCTTTGTGCCCAGCCTCTGCCCAATGGGGCAGCATGTTCTGTGTAGAGGCAGCTGGTGCTGCAGTTGGTGATTTTGCCTCTCTTGTTCTTTGCCAGAGGTGCAGGTACCTGTGCTGCTTTTGCACCATGCTGAAGGCTGACAGCAGACAGGTTGAAGGACTTCCAAGGAGTTGGAATCACCAGTCAAGCACTCTTTTTTTTTAACTGGTCGGCGCAACATCGTGGGCCGAAGGGCCTGTTCTGCGCTGTAATGTTCTATGTTCTATGTTCTATGTTCTATGAGCAGCAGCCACTCACCTGCACTGGGCTGGAGACTTCAATTTCACCATTCAATGACTTCCTAGCCCATCGGCTTCACTCTCCAATCCTACCCAGCTGAGAGGCTACTACTCACAGGACTCATTTCCCAGACAGCGCTTGACAACCGGCAACTTGCTAACAGTTCAGATAATTGGCTCACAGCTTGTTAAAGCCAGAATCCTCGGTTAATAAAGACACCAGAAATTACATTGAGAGGTTCAGCTGCTCTTACCAGACCCAACATTATAACTGATGGAATAAAATGATCTGGTAGGACGAGAATATAGAGAGCCTTCCCCCACTTCATTTCCTCTATCGATAAGGGTCTAGTATTGTCAGTGATTCAATTTCCTGACAAAGCTTAATGATATCATACTCATCAACAACTCTCTAGTTCTGTTCCATTTATATTAATGGACTCATTGCCATCCATTAGCTATTTTTAAGCCTTTGATAACCAGTCAAAATGCCAGCAAAAAGGATACGGTCAACATCATCATTTATTCATCAGCAATATGTCTCTAGAAGTGGATCGCTTCAACAGATTGCAGCTCCTCAAAGTGATAAGGATACAAAGGCATATTCATCACCATTAAGAAAATTCATCACATTGAGTAGCTCTTACTAAGAGAATACTTAGAAGCAGGCTTTTCAGTTCATTGTTGGCACTGCTAACTCCCAACAAGTAACTCAAAATAAATTTCAATGTCTGTGGTCATTGAGGGACATTCCCTGAGGGCCACATGTTTGGGCAAGACCCTCTGGAGTGTCAAGATGGGAAACTGAGTCAATCAAATGCAAGGGTGTGTATCCTGGATGAGGAAGGATCACCAGTTGGAGCCAGGGAGGAGTAGTGTACAGATGCACAATTATTCTGTCAGACCCAATTTTGTACATACAGTTAAACGTTGCTTTGGCAATGAAGTGTTTTTTGTTCTGAGCCTCATTGAGTTGCCCTCAATTTATTATACTGGCGAAAAGGATGAGGTTTAAAGAAACTTAAAAAGGAAAAATGTGCCTTTAAAGCAGACAAGGTTACCTATTTAGATTTTAGGGAGGTTGCCAAAGGTTTGTACCCTTTGGAAGATAAAGTAAAATCCACAAAAATAGGTTCCACTGCCAACAAACGTCTCTGAATTAAAATCATTTCTTGGGATGGTGAACTATTATGGGAAGTTTCTATTAAACATATCTACCATCTTAGCCCCAGTCCACCAATTGTTAAAGAAACATCAAAGATGAACGTGGGGAGAAAACCAGAAAGAGACATTTATAAAAATTAAACAGGCTCTGCGGTCATCAGCATTATTGCTGCACCAAGGCCCACCCAAGCCCTTATTGCGATGCTTCATCATATGGAGTGGGAGCAGTTTTGTCCCACAGAATGCCTGATGGGGCAAAAAGGCCAATTATCTTTGCCTCAAGGATGTTGTCAAGATGAGGAATTTTAAAAATCCAAAATGGATAAGCAAAGCTTGGTGGACATACACGCAGTCAAAAAATCCCACCAGAACATTTATGGTAGGTATTTTACAATAGTTTCAGAACACAAGCCATTGCTGAGCTTATTCAGAAAAGGTAAACCAGTGCCACCAATAGCTTCAGTAAGAATGCAGAAGGGCTACTTATTGGCTACATACAATGATACTTTTCAGTATCATCCAGGAACACAGATATTTAAAGCATTCAACATCTGCCACAGACAGTGGCAACACCGCCAGTCCTGCTGGTACTGAGTATGATGGAGTCCTTGCCAGCCTTAGCGAAGTTAATAAGAATATGGGCAAAAAGAGACCCAGTATTATTAAGGGTTAAAAAGATAGTGATGCAAGGGTAGAGATAAGTCAGAACTGTTAAAGCTTTATCAACAAGGGAGGGTGCAGATAACCTGTGAAGGCAGGGTCTCGTTGTGGGGGCTAGCGTCATAGTCCCAACCCAATGAAGATAGCTATTGTTGCAAGAGCTACACGACTCACATGTAGGTTACAAAGCAGATGAAAGCAATAACCAGAACTTATATGTGGTGGCTGACCTTGATACAAAAATAAAGAGGATGTTAGTCAATGCCCCAGTTGTCAAGCTCAACAGGCTTTGCTCCCGTCAGTTAATATACATCCTTGGAAGTGGCCAGGCAGATACTGGGCAGGAATACACTTTGCGGGATCCTTTATGGGCCACGAGTTTCTGATTTTAGTGGATGTACACCTGAAGTGGCTGGATATCCAGTTGATTAAGTCCACAATGGCCCCTGCCATCTAAATTGAGTAAAATCTTTGCCATTCATGGTATCCCAAAGGTCTTAATATCAGACAATGGGGCAATTTTCACAGCAGGCAAATGTCAGAAATTTGTAAAATCAAATGACATTCACCATGTTAGGTTACACCTTACCACATAGCATCAAATGGGTTAGTGGAATGTGCTGTGTAAACTTTCAAAGTTTCAATGAATCAATAGACCTATGGCCTTACAGCTTCTTGCTGTTTTACAACATAAGACCAAATGTGACCACAGGGGTCAGTTCAGCTGAGTTGCTAAAGGGACGTTGTTTGAGGACACGGCTGGATATATTTGGGGAGGGTGGAGGGTAGGCAAGCCTTTCAGAAAGAAAATCACGACTCAGGGAAGAATGACAGAGTGTTCAGATTGAGGATTTAGTCATGATCAGAAATTTCACAGCAGGATTGGCATGGATGGCTGGTAAGATAGTGGAAAGCACAGGAGATACAAGGATGTTGCATCGAGAATCAGATAGACTCTCTAAGGAGGAGAGAAGTGTCTGATACAAAGAGTCAGTAGGTGATTCCATGTAGATATACCAGGATTGGGAGTGGGAATCCCAGTTTTAAATATGGAACCAGAGCACTCAGTTGTTTTTGTATCGGAGAGTACAGCATTTACCAAGGATGATCTAGACCCTGGGTATATGAGTTTGCCATTTGCCTCATCCCAATTTGATTTTTCATAAACTTAGCTCAGAGTTGAGACATTCTAGAAGAATAAAATGAGCTTAAATGCTTTATAACTGAATGCACAAAACATTTAAAATAGAATTAATGAGTTAACAATGTAAATTGAGACAAATGGATGTGATTTAGTGGCAATTACTGAGATTTGGTTGCAGGGAAACCAGATTTGCGAATTGAATGTTCAAGGATACTCAATATTTCAGAAGGATAGTAGGAAGGAAAAGGAGGTGGTGTAGCGTTGTTAGTGAAGGGAGGGATCAGTGCTGTAGTGAGCAATGATATAGGCACTGGATATAGAATTAGTCTGGGTAGAAAGATGAAATAGCAGGGAAAGAAGTCCTAGGTGGAGTAATCTATCAGTCCCCAAACAGTAGTTCCACAGTGGCATACCGTATAAACCAATAAATACTGTGGGCTTGTAACAAAGGTTCTTTTGTCAGGGACTAGGGTGAGAAAACTCCACCCTCCGTGTGAATGGATTGTAAGTGATATTTGAGCTCATTCAATAGTCACTACTTTGCTGTGAGTGATTTTACAAAATAATAAAACGTCATCAAACTAGTTTGGAACCCTCATTTATTCTCTTGTTAGGTCAGATTAATGCAATTTTGTCAGAGGATTTAAGTCATTTACATGCTGCAGCTTCAATCACAAAGGCCTCAATGGACTCAGGAATAAGTTACACGTGTGATCAACAGGGAACATACGTAACATTATGTAATCGATGACTTATTGCAGCAAAATAATGAATCTTCTATTACATCCGCTATGATACTTGATTAACTAGAAACAAGTTGATTCAGAGAAGGTTGATGCAGAAAGTACCTGCCAAAGACATAAATAAGATGGTTCATAGAGTATATAACGTAAGAACGGGGCAAACCATACCACTCCTCAAACCTGCTCCACAATTCAACTTTATCATGACTGACCTGGTGCTTCAAGTCTGTTTTCCAAATGGCCATTTTGTTGAATATGTGCAAAATTCCCTGGTCTAGCCCCTCTCTGGTATTTCCTTTCACCTATTTTCCCAAAACATTGATGATTCTATCAGTTCGGTTCCCTTCTCTTGCTCCAAACTGGAAAATTGCATCAACTTTGTTTCCAATATCTAAATCTCCTTCATCTTCATATGATTCACCTGTGATTCGTGCCTTCCTTTTTTTGACTTCTCTGCCTCCACTTCTAGGGATTGACTGTTGATCAATATCTTGTATTAACCTATTGAATTAGTAAGCAACTCAGATCATTGATACACTGAGCGCCAATCAACTTTGTCTAGGTGAGAAAGACAATGGAAGTCACTCCTCCGCAGTGGCTGGAGAAACAGCTATCCTTGGTTGAACAGCCTAAGGTGTCAACAGGGACACGATATTTAACATACTGGGGACCAAAGATCTCATGTGTAGGCAGCTTCCACAGATACAGTATAAATGATGGCAAAATTGGACGTGTTGCTGTACACATCTGTGAAACCTTACCAGAAATTTGGCATATCATGCTAGACTCCCTAAATATGTCAATAGTCTGCACCTTCTAGTTCAGAGGGCCTCAGTATACCTGTTTCTCCCTTCTCTGTCCACCAATATATTATCAGAATCATAACCTATAACTGTGAGGGTTACCTCTGATAAGCAAATCAACCATTCAGGCAGTTCTGGGCTATCAAGGCTTGTACATGATTACCACTCATTAAAACCTCATGTTTCCTGGCATTAATGTATAGGATAGCGAGATCATTATACACAAACTAGACATGAAGTAAATGAAACATTATTTTATTATTGCAATTTGAAGTGTTCAAAGCTGTTTGTTTGACCCAATTGCTTGTCACACCTATCTGTCAATAAAATTGAACATCTATTTCTTTGCTCTCCAGGTAATAAACTCTTAGTCTGTATAGACTACTGATGAATTTATTTTAGTGATGAACTGGTGCCTGACTCAATGTGACAAAGTTCCCCTACATCTGATTGGAAGGATGCATTGGCAGAAGATCAAGGCAGTGCCCACTTTCCCTGCTTAAGGCAATTCTCTTCAGTAAAATAGGCTTCAGTCAGGAGCAGGTAGAACTCTCCAATCAGTTCTGAGGCATTCAAGAATATTCAGAGATCCTGTCCAGCAAAACAATCTAAAACAAGGAAAAAAAAACTTTTCATCCTGTAAATCCTATGGAGTTGGATACTAAAGTGTGAGAAATAAGCAGCTTCTGTGATGCCTCAAACTAAAATTCTTCAAACTAACTTTCTTCATTTCTGTCATTTTTCTAGCCACAATGTTACTTGTCTTTTTGGAACAGGTTTGGAGGCAGTGCTGGGGTGGCTGTGAGGGTGTCAAATCGGAATGGAAGGCATTGGGCTGGAAATCCAATAAGTTCCTGTCACTTTCAGAGTTTATTGGCAACAGCCGAGATGGAGGACAGACTTCACACAACAACACAGTAGGATAATAATTCAGGTATTTAAAAAGGTCAGTTAACTGGAATTTTACAGTGCATTTCAGATTTCACTGATGGTACATGGAGACAACAGGGAACTACACAGTATAGTGCTGGCTCACTCCAGCAACTAGGGAGGTTGTGTAGGCAGGGCATTTCCTGACAATGACAGAAGAATGGGAAGATACCAACACTTTGGGAACATGCCACCAGGGTGTGATTGCAGCAGCAGCATTCCTGCAAAAGAAACATACCAGAAAAATAGGGAGGGAGCAGGTTAAATAGAAGGCCTAGGACTAGGAGAGAGGACTTCAGGCTTCAGCCTACCCACCCTCTCGCATTGAGGAGGAGGAGAAGTAGAGAGAGAGGAAGTTCCAGGCATTGACAGCAGGGCATCACCAACACCAGGGCCAACAAGAGGGTTAGTTTATAGGTGGACATGGTGGAGAAGATCACTGGGGTGCCAATATGTACCTGGGCCCAACAGAGGCCATCCATAGGATTGCCCAAGATCAACAATCTCCAAATGTCCATGTGACAGCATCTACGAGACTGTCTGTTCAGGGAGGCTGTGACAATTCTGTGCACGGTTCCATAGAAAAAGCTGAGACCTGTGGAGGTTGATGGCCATCCAGTGCCAATGGAGCTGAAGGTCACTGAGCTGGTGAATTTCTTTACCCCTGGATCTTTCCAGGAATACACCGAGGACGTGCATAGAATGGCCCAGATTCCAGCACATTGGTGCATCAAGAGAGTGACTGAAGTGACTTCAGCTGAAAAGTAGCCTTTAGCAAAGTTAAAAACCAAGCAGGGAAAAGTGGGATAATAAAACTCCGATCTGGGGAAAGTGGGATTGATGAGTAGCAGACATGCGCCAATCATGATAAGGAATGGGACAGAAGCACAATGTCAAAGTGAGATATGGATCCTCCATTTGTGTGAACTATGCCTAATGCACATACTTAGAGGAATGAGAAACTAAACTCTGAGATATATGTTTCACACAAGACTGTTAGTGACAAGATTAGAAGTGGATAATGGTGCGTGGATGTGACTGTGTACAAAAAGTTCAGAGCCATTACCTAAAATCGTCCCTTCCTTCCTACTTTAGAAACAGGCTTTGAAACCTGTTAAAAGCAAATTACTACAGATGCTGGAATCTGAAACCAAAAGAGAAAACGCTGGAAAATCTTAGCAGGTCAGATTACATCTGTAAGGAGAGGAAAGAGCTGATGTTGAGTCCAGATGATCCTTTGTCAAAGCTCAAAGCTCTGGCAAGCTTTGACAAAGGGTCACCTGGACTCGAAATATCAGCTTTTCTCTTTCCTTATGGATGCTGCCAGACCTGCTGAGATTTTCCAGTGTTTTCTCTTTTAGTTTGAAACCTGTTCTCAGTCTCTTCTGGTGGTGATTGAATTGTTCTACAATACGGCCAATGGCATGTTCAAGAGAGTTGGTAACTGTGCATTACCACGCTGATCCATATAGCCAGGTGAGAAGGTCAGTTGAGGCTCAGGGACATTGCTGCATTGCCCCTACATGCAAGCTGTGATCAACTACAAGGCCATGGCCATTAAGGCTTCCTCAGACCAGCCAACAGCCTTCATCAACAGGATTCCATCAATGTTCAACTGGCCTCCACAGAAAACTCCTTCATGTGTGGGTACAGTTCCTCGGAAGCAGTCATGCTGCCTGCGTACCTTGACAGTTCCAGGTGCCACAGCTTTGCTGACACCACATGCCTTCAAGGATAGATGCTGGGATATATGGCCTACCTACTAACACATGATCGTACACACCAGAGCAGAGATACCACACCTGCCATGGACAATCCGGGCAAATATCAAACAGGCCTTCTGAAGATGCATTTCAGGTGCCTAGATATAACTGCTAGATTCAGTGAGTGTGCCTGGATAATCCTGAGTTTACCTTTCTGACGTTCCTCATGAGGCTGTGACCTCACCCCCTCCTGAATTGTCACTGACCAACTACACCAAGCCTCTTATACCACCCCACCAAGTGACCAACTGTCTGAAACTGGCCTCTAATGCTCTTTCTTGGCCTCTGCGTCAGCCGCCATCCTCCTGCAGAAAATCCCCGCAGTCTCAGGTTTTAAACCCTCT
This sequence comes from Carcharhinus amblyrhynchos, assembly GCF_965287045.1. Classification (NCBI taxonomy): domain Eukaryota; kingdom Metazoa; phylum Chordata; class Chondrichthyes; order Carcharhiniformes; family Carcharhinidae; genus Carcharhinus; species Carcharhinus amblyrhynchos. Next base: position 28,952,351 of record NC_137335.1, on the reverse strand, counting down.
GCCAGCCACTAGGACTCTGATACCCCACACAGGGGGAGTTTCCAAGAACACTGGAACACTGCAGTGCATCTTCACTGGGAAGATAGTCTTGGGAAAGGAAAAGGACAAAAGAGAAACACTTAGGAGCTGCTAATCACCTTGGATTGGTTCCAGAAGAATTCAGTATCAATGTATGTGAGCAAAAAACCCAACATTCTTGGTGTTTTGATTATCACTAAAAGCAGAAAGGAGCAAATTCTGTTCAGTAGTTTAAATCATAAGTTGTCCACGAAGAAAGGGAACATTATGTCTAATTAAGTGTTCTTTTTGTTTCGTAATTTGATACTGTAAAATCTTGTCCCATGTCCTTCTCCAGCTAAACTGAACATTCAATATCTTCAATATTTTTCCTTCGGCTAAAATCAAATTGCTAAATAATGGTTTGCAACATCCATCCACAAATGAATTTAATATTTAAATTAATTTTCTGGAGATGTGTGATGCAGGCAAAGCCTACATGATTGTTTGCATTGATTACCCTTGAGATGGTGGTATGCTGGAGCATAGAATCTTAGAATCCATACAGTGCAGAAGGAGGCCATTTGGTCCATCAAGTCTGCACCGACCACAATTCCACCCAGGCCTTATCCCCATAACTTCACGCATTTGCCCTGCTTATTCCCTGCGACACAAAGGGACAATTTACCATGGCCAATCCACTTAATCCACACATCTTTGGACTGTGGGAGGAAACCGGAGTACCCGGGGCAAACCCACGCAGTCACAGAGAGAAAGTGCAACCTCCACACAGACAGTGACCCAAGTCAGGAATCGAACCCGGGTCCCTGGCGCTGTGAGGCAGCAGTGTTAACCGCTGTGCCACCGTGCTGCATCTTATGCAGTGTTGAAGCGGGAAGCTGAGCCAATCAGCACATAGGATGTGTTCCACCCAGAAGAAGCATACCCAAAGGGAGGCGTGCTGTCAATGTACAGAATGGGCCATTCACCAGCTGCCTGTTGGAGCAAGGACAGCCAGTGCATTGTGGCAAGGTTGGCCACACATTGCAAATGCTTGTTGGAAGGGATGAGAGTTCCCTGAACAGAGCAAGCAGAAAGAGAACCTGGGCACACGTAAAAAGAGGACTCAGCCAAATTCAGCTAGAAGAGTTTTTAACGTGGCTGATGAGAACGAGAGTAGTCAGGACAAGACGCTTCAAGAATCTACAAGAAGCAAAGATAGATTGTGTTATTGGTCCAAGAGGAATCACACCAATTTTGGGTTGCCTTTATGCTGAGTGGACAAGCAGAAAAATGGAAGTTGATCCCCGAGACCATGGGTGGGGAGATCCCCACCGCTGCAGTGCAAGTGAACAAGGTGCTCCCAAAGTGATGTTAGGGAGGGTGTTCCAAGATTTTGACTCAGTGATGATGAGTGATCAGCAATGTATTTCTAACCCAGTGTAGTGCGTGACTTCCAGGGAGATTGGAGGTGCTGGTGTTTGCTTACATCTGCTGCTCTTGTTTTTCTAGGTGCTGGAGATTTTATGTATGCACCTGTAACTTGTCACACAACATGCTAAGTGTATTGGAAGGATTTGCTGTTTGAATCCCTTTAAAATTTCAGCCTGACAGTTTAGAATGTATTTTGTGTGATTGCCGTAACATGGCCAATCATTTGAAGAGCTGTGAGATTGTTTTAAATGTTTTAAATGGGGCAGCAGTAAAAGATTAACAGCTTTGGCCTGAACAGGCATTTACCAGCTGACTGTTAGAGCAAGGACAATCAGTGCAAGATTGACATGCTTTACAGCCTGAGTACATAAAGCAGCTGCTTAGTATGCAAACAGTCCAGCTGCCTTACCTTTGGTAGCAGTCTGCAGGTTTACTGCTATCTTACATTTAGAGATGTTGCCAACACCACATGCCTCCCACCTCCGTATGCTCTGTCAGTCATCTGCTGCATTGTTGCAGCAGTTATCCTGTGACACTCAGTGCCAAAGGGAGCTGCTTTCCATCATCTCACTTCCTGAAACCTGCAATTCTTTCCAATATCCATCAATGAGGTGCCATGTAGCTAAAGAACATCCATGTAGCTAAAGAGCAAGCAAGGACCTTGCTCTTCATACAGAGTGCCTTAAATTCCATTGTGAGCAATAATATCCACTGGAGTCCCTTTTCTTATTCATTCATTCGTGGGATGTGAGCATCACTGATAAGACCATCATTTGTTGTTCATCCCTAATTGTCCCTGAACTAAGTGACTTGCTCAGCCACTCCAGAGACCACATCACTGTGGACCTGGAGTTACAGTAGGCCAGACTTGGTGAAGATGGCAGTCTTCCTTCCTTGAATGACATTAGTGAACCAGATGGTTTTTCACAACAGTGGCAGCTTAGCCACAAGGCTACGTCATTGGGCTGCATCCTATGCAGTGTCGAGATGAAAAGCTGAGCCAATCGGGATGGGTTCCACCTAGAGGAGGTATACCCAACCACAGGCCTCCTGTTGATGTACCAGAATAGGCCAATCACCAGCTGACTGTTGGAGCAAGGACAGTCAGTGCAAGAATTGTGGCAAGGTTGGCCACATTGCAAAAGCTTATTAGAAGGAATCAAGGTTCTCTGAACAGAACAGGCAGAGAAAGAATCTAGACGTACCTAAAAAGAAGACTAAGCCAGATTCTACTAAAAGAGTTTGTAACATGGTTGATGAGAATGACAGCAGTCAGGATGAGACATTTTGAGGACCTGATGATGAGCTAAGATTGAACGTGTTATTGGGCCAAGAGGAATCACACTGAGTTTGGGTAGTCCCTACGCTGAGTCAACAACCAGTAAAAATGGAAGTTGAGCCCCAAGAACACGGGGCAGTAATCTTTCCAGCTCGTCAAGATCAGTGTGGTGAGCCAGTAAGCAAAAAACTGGGATCGCGTCCAGATTCTTGCCTCTCCCATGATACCAGCACTGGATTGTCAGCATGATCAGTCTTGCTGATTTAAATATTTAAGCCTAAATTTTAATATTGCTGGTGAACCCAGTATGGAATTGTCCAGTCTCATTTACCCCAATGGCCTTGCCGTGTAAGTTCTCACATACGGTCCCCAGCAACATGTGGTTAGGGGTGGGGGGCATTGGGATCTGGACATTGCCAGCCTGGCATCCTGGCGCTGTCCACTGGGCACTCTGGCACAACCAGCCTGCACCCTGGCACTGCCCACCAAGGACTAGGCAGTGTAAAGGGACAGGCCCTAAGGGGAAGCTGTGAGCAGGAAGTTGCACTCTCTGCAATCGGGGATCGCCAGGGCAAGCAACCAGAGGGGAGGGTAATGATTGGCCTGCGAGGGCGGGTGAACAGGGACAGTGATTGGTGGGGTGCAGGGAGTTTTGTCAGATTCACAGTGTCCAAGTTGTGTACACTTTACACAGTGCACTGGAAAATCTTACTGTTAATATTTATTTATTAGTCACTAATAAGGCTTACATTAACATTGCAATGAAGTCTCTTGAAATTCCCCTAGTCGCCACATTCAAGTGCCTGTTCGGGTCAATTCACCTAATCAGCACATCATTTTAGACTGTGGGAGGAAGCTGGAGCACCCAGAGAAAACCGATGCAGACACGAAGAGACTGTACAAACTCCACACAGACAGTGACCCTGAAACCTTGGTTAGATTCCTGGCTTGGGTCACTGTCTGTGTGGAGTTTGCACATTCTCTTCATGTCTGCATGGGTGGACATGGGTGCTGTGAAGCTGCAGTGCTAAGAACTGTGCCACCGTGCCGCATATGTATAATGGCACCTTCTTGTAGTCATCAGCCGGCTTCCCAACATGAATAGATTTTATTCACTCCCCTTCCTGGCGTGAATCACATTTTTTCTCAGTTTTTTCTCGAAGGGCATAAAATTCGAATTTTTTTTCTCATCAAAATAACGGGCACCATTCTCTCCTGTCACATTGTTTGCTGGAGCAGACGAGGAAGAAGCATCAGAGAGAAAGCTAAGACTTTACCTGTTAAAAACCTGTTTAAAATAAGTTTAAAGCACTTTGTTCTTTGTAGAACTGTTTAAAGCATTTACTTATTGTATTTACTGCTTTAAGAATTGTGAGGGAGTGATTATCAGGCAGTTGTGGCCCATCAGCTTTAATTATCAAGTGTCCACACGGTGAAGCCTTACATTGTTTGCTGGAGCAGACGAGGAAGGAGCATCAGAGAGAAAGCTAAGACTTTACCTGTTAAAAACCTGTTTAAAATAAGTTTAAAGCACTTTGTTCTTTGTAGAACTGTTTAAAGCATTTACTTATTGTATTTACTGCTTTAAGAATTGTGAGGGAGTGATTATCAGGCAGTTGTGGCCCATCAGCTTTAAATCAGCGCCAAGTTTAAAAGGAGGCCTGGTGTAGATAGCGGGCAGCGTCGGAGCGGGCAGCGGAGTGAGAGGGAAGCAGAGTGAGCTATTAGGGCTTAATATCAAAAAGGGCTTGAAGGTAAAAAGGCCAGGTAGAAAGAACAAGGAAAAAAAAAAAAATTTTTTTTTCAAAACTACTACAGCAAAAAACAAGGAAAATATTTTTTCCCACAACAAATTATATTGAATAATGGAGGGGCATGTGATGTGCGGTTCCTGTATGATGTGGGAACTGGTGGACCCCAGGGTCCTTCCCAGTGGCCATGTCTGCAGTAAGTGCAGGTTGCTGGAGGAGCTCCAGCTCAAGGTGGATGAGCTGGCCTCTGAGCTACAGACACTGAGGCTCATCAGGGGGAGAGAGGGTGTCATTGTCAATGGGGTGCAAGTGACATCCACCCCCCCTAGACTGTCTAAATCTAAGGGTCAGGAACAAAAGGGGGCTGCTGGGAGGAGGAAGGGGGGTGAGGAGCGGAGGCCTCAGCCTCTTAATCTGCATAACAGGTTTGAGGTTCTTGCTTCCAGTCTGGAAGAGGACGAGGCAGGTGAGGTTGGTGAGCAAACTGCACACGGTACAGTGATGCAGCAGGACATAGGCAAAGAGAGGGGGAAAAGGAACGTAGTAGTGATTGGAGATAGTGGGGTGAAGGGTATTGACACTGTCCTTTGTCACAATGACAAAGTGCACAGAAGGGTGTGTTGTCTGCCTGGTGCTCGGGTACAGGATGTCGCAGCTGGGCTGCAGAGGAATCTGGAGTGGGAGGGTGAGAACCCAGTTGTGGTGGTACATGTGGGTGCCAGCGACGTAGGCAAAGTGCGGACTGAGGATCTGGGGAGGGAGTATGAGAAGCTGGGAATGGAATTAAAAAGTAGAACCGACAAGGTGGTCTTCTCTGGGCTACTGCCTGAACCGAGTGCAGACGGGCGTAGGGTTGACAGGATAAAGGAAGTGAATGGGTGGCTCAGAGATTGGTGTGGGAGGAATGGGATCGAATTTATGGGGCATTGGCACCAGTATTGGGGTAGGTGGGACTTGTTCGGGCAGGATGGGGTTGGTCTGAATCGTGCTGGGACCAGAGTGCTGGCGAATCGAGTAAAGAGAACTGTAGACAGGGCTTTAAACTAATTAGGGGGGGGGAGGGTGCGAGGGTAGGTGATGTTAGGAGGTCTACAGTTAAGGATAGGGTACAGGTAAGGGAAGAGGCTGAGGATGTCCCAAGTGGTGGCGTTACGGCAAATAGGGTCCAGAAGAAGGCTGGGTTGAAAGCGCTTTATCTGAATGCACGAAGCATTCGGAATAAAGTGGATGAGCTGGTGGCGCAGATCGACACAAATGGATACGATCTGGTGGCCATTACAGAGACGTGGCTGCAAGGTGTCAGGGACTGGGAGATGAATGTACAGGGCTATCAAGTGTTTAGGAAGGATAGGCAGGAGGAAAGAGGGGGTGGCGTAGCTCTGCTGATTAAGGACAGCATCAAGGTGGTAGCAAGGGATGATATCGGAGCCAAAGAGCAGAAAGTGGAATCGTTGTGGGTGGAGATTAGGAACAGCAAAGGGAGGAAGACGCTGGTGGGTGTCGTCTATAGGCCCCCGAATAATGATCTGGAGGTGGGGCGGGCTGTTAACGCGCAAATAAGTGCGGCGTGCAAGAATGGGACGGCCGTAGTTATGGGGGATTTCAATCTGCATATTGATTGGTCGACCCATGTTGGACGAGGTGGGCTCGAGGAGGAGTTCTTGGAATGCTGCCGGGATAGTTTCCTGGAACAGTGTGTGTTGGAGCCGACGAGGGAGCGAGCTATCTTGGATCTGGTGCTATGTAATGAGGCGGGTAGAATTAGGGACCTTGAGGTGAAGGATCCTCTTGGAGAGAGTGATCATTGTATGGTGGAGTTTCTGTTGCAGATGGAGGAGGAGAAAGTGGGTTCCCGGACACGTGTCCTTTGTTTGAATAGAGGGGAGTATGGTAGGATGAGAGAAGAATTGGCGAATGTGGACTGGGGGAGTGCGTTGGAAGGTAGGTCTGCTGAGGAGCAGTGGAGGATCTTTAAGGAGATCTTTCTTGGTGCTCAGCAGAAATTTATTCCGATGGTCAAAAAGGACAGTAGGAAGAGAGGTAATAAGCCGTGGATAACGAAGGAGGTGAAGGAAAGTGTTAAATTAAAAGCGGAGGAATTTAGAGTAGCTAAGAGCAGTGGGCGAGAAGAGGATTGGGAAAGGTTTAAATGTCAACAAAGATTGACAAAAAAGTTGATAAAGGAGGGTAGAAGAAGCTATGAAGCTGGGCTAGCACTTAATATAAAAAAGGATAGCAAGAGTTTTTATAAATATATAAAAAGGAAGAGGCTGGCTAGGGTGAACGTTGGTCCCTTAGCGGATGAGAAAGGGGACCTAGTGGTAGGGGATGGGGATATGGCTAAGGTCTTGAATAACTTTTTTGTTTCTGTCTTCACGGAGGAGGACGTGAATAATTTGCCAGGTGTTAGCGATGGAAAGGTGGTAGGACTGGAGGGTCTTAATGACATTACTGTTACTAGAGAGGTGGTGCGCGACAGACTGGAGGGGCTGATTGTGGACAAGTCCCCAGGACCGGATGGAATGCATCCGAGGGTTCTGAAAGAAATGGCGGAGGTGATAGTGGATGCCTTGGTGGTTATTTTCCAGACGTCGCTGGATTCCGGGGAAGTGCCGGAGGATTGGAAAACGGCTAATGTTACGCCGTTGTTTAAGAAGGGTGCCAGGCAAAAGGCGGGGAATTACAGGCCGGTTAGTTTAACGTCTGTGGTAGGTAAAATGTTAGAATCCGTCATTAAGGAGGAAATTGCGAGGCATCTTGAAGGGAATTGCTTGATAGAGCAGACGCAACACGGTTTCATTAAAGGGAAGTCGTGTCTGACAAATTTACTGGAGTTCTATGAGGATGTGTCTAGGGCGGTGGATAGAGGAGAGCCGGTGGATGTGGTCTTTCTGGATTTTCAGAAGGCGTTTGATAAGGTACCTCACAAGAGGTTACTGCAGAAGGTCAGAGGACATGGAGTTGGGGGTAGGGTGTTAGCGTGGATAGAGGATTGGTTGTCAAATAGGAGGCAGAGAGTGGGGGTCAATGGGTGCTATTCGGATTGGCGGTTGGTGACTAGTGGAGTGCCCCAGGGGTCGGTGCTGGGGCCTCAGCTATTTACCATTTATATAGATGATCTGGAGGAGGGAACCGAGTGTAGGGTGTCGAAATTTGCTGATGACACCAAGATTGGGGGAAAGGCAAATTGTGCGGAGGGTGTGGAGAGTCTGCAGAAGGATCTAGATAGGCTGGGCGAATGGGCCAGGAAATGGCAAATGGAATTTAATGTTGGCAAGTGTGAGGTGGTCCACTTTGGTAGGAAGAATGGTAGGAAGGACTATTACTTACGTGGCGAAAAACTGCAGCAGGCGACGGTGCAGAGGGACCTCGGGGTCCTTGTGCATGAGTCGCAAAAACCCAGCCTGCAGGTGCAGCAGGTGGTCAGGAAGGCGAATGGGATGCTGGCCTTCATAGCGAGGGGGATTGAATATAAAAGTAGGGAGGTCTTGCTGCAGCTGTATAGGGCATTGGTGAGGCCGCAGCTGGAGTACTGTGTGCAGTTTTGGGCGCCGCACCTGCGCAAGGATATTTTGGCCTTGGAGGGAGTGCAGAGGAGGTTTACTAGGCTGATACCGGAGTTGAGGGGGTTGAGCTATGAGGAGAGGCTGAATAAACTAGGCTTGTACTCGTTAGAGTTTAGAAGAATGAGGGGAGATCTCATTGAGACGTATAAGATGATGAATGGGATGGATAGGATAGAGGTGGAAAGACTCTTCCCGCTCAAAAAAGACAGTAGGACTAGGGGGCACAGCCTCAAGATAAAGGGGGGGCAGTTCAGAACGGAGTTGAGGAGGAACTTCTTCACTCAAAGGGTGGTGAATCTCTGGAATTCTCTGCCCGTTGAAGTGGTGGAGGCTGCCTCGCTAAATATTTTTAAGAAGCGGGTTGATGGGTTTTTGATAAGAGAGGGGATTAAGGGTTATGGGGAGAGGGCGGGAAAGTGGAACTGAGCCACGACAGATCAGCCATGATCTTATTGAATGGCGGGGCAGGCTCGAAGGGCCAGATGGCCTACTCCTGCTCCTATTTCTTATGTTCTTATGTTTTCATGCTCATTTGGAACTTGGAATTTTTTTAGTAAGATCATCCCTCATATATCAACAGAAGCTAAAGCTTCTTCCCTTAATGTCAGCAAATGTGATCTTAAGAACCTTTATGGAAGAAATTGTGCCTTTAAGCGGTTACATTATCATCAAGGTGGAGCTGAGTGGACATACAGTGGAGTTGCCTCTCCATGTGGTCCGAGGAAACTTCCCAACTCCCATTGGATGGTCTTGATAGGAGATGATCAAGCTGGATTGGAATGCTGAAAACTGAAGCGAACCTACAGCACATCCTGAAACTATATAAGAGTGTATTCAAAGATAAACTTGGCTTAATAGAAAGAGTTCAAATGAAACTCAAAGCCAAACAGCCAACCAAAACATCTCAAGGTGAGATTAGTGCCATATTCAATTTTTCCAAAGTTTTATTGAAATTAGAGTGACTTTTTGACGCTGCTGTTTTGGAACCTATTACTATGAATGACTGGGCCACACTAATAGTGCCAGCTATGAAACAGTATAATGCAGTGTGCATTTGTGGGGATTTTAAGATGACCATCAACCCAGTGTTACTACATGTAAGAGGAATTTTCTCAACTTCCCCCTGGGGTGCTCTGTATCACTTAACCAATTCATAGACTGCGATAGACGGTATATAGTTAAAAAACGAAAAGGAATTTATTTGCTTATTTGTATCATCAGGAGAGAGACACAGTCAATGAGGATTGACTGTCCTCTCTAAGCAAATATTGCAAGAAAAAATTGCTTCACTTGTTGGAGACTCTAATTGAACAGAAGCATTGAGAATGTCCCACACTGCCCACATGTGAAACACAACATTCCCTGCTGGGCCATCCAGCTATGCATGCTGTCACTTGACGTCACAACACAGACATTTCAAAATGGTGGCAGACCACTTTCCCACCTCTTGTACCCTTTTGGCAGGCTTCAGTGTGGGTGAACTTACTGAGTTTGGTCCTGCCAGACAAGTGAATTTCCTTGACAACTCAGCATATAGTGAGGTGCTGGACCAAAAGTTGCTTGGTTGGGATGGGCTGGCCAAGACAATACTGTGTCAAGTACTGTTGTTAGTATGAACTAGTCATTGGGCCTGGAATGGTTAGGAGCAAGTGGATGGCCCCATTGCAGGCTGAAAATACATGGTTATCATTGGTCCATTGGCCCTGCAGAGGGCGAGAATAAACCAAGCTGGATTGGTTGTGTGTGAGTGAAGTGACCAGACTGCTCGCAATTGTAGGAAATGTTCACAGCACATCTTCCAGCAAGGATATCTATATGGATTTTCCAGGCTTGGAAATGGATGAAGTATGGGCAGTAACTGTTCCTTCAATGCTGCCGTCGCTACTTGTTTTCAATGTGAGTGTCACCAAGATGCTCGACGAGGTATTGTGTCAAGCCAGGATTACGTCATCCTGGACCTTAGAAATTTATCATATGGCACCAATGATCTACTAAATTGGTGCCACCATTGCTGCTATCACCTTGTGCTTCACCAGGATTGGGATCATCTATATCACAAGCGGCTTAACAGGCTATTTACTTAAGAACTGGCTTATTTAACTATTTATGGTATCTTCCTATTGAGTTACATGGAAGGGAATCATTGTCCTGGGATGGTTGGCATGGGGGGAATCACAATCCTGGTATCATGGGGATGGGGGGATGGTGGACATGGGGGGGAAATCACAATCCTGGGATAGTGGACATGGGAGGGAATCTCAGTGCTGGGATGGTGGGTGTGAGGGGGAATCACAATCCTGGGAAGGTCGGATGGGGACTGGAGGACAGGACATGGGTAAGCTTTAAAATTTACCATGCTGGTACCTCTGCGACCCTACTGTGTCCATCAGGTCTAGCCAACTCGTGAGGAAATCATCACTGTTCCCTCACCCTGAGCTCAAGCTAAAATAGGAAATCTGGCCTATTATGATGACATAACCAGAGTCCAGTCTACACAACTAGGTACAGGGCAGCAATTTACTATCACAGTCAGCCAGGTTGGACCTGTTCCATTTTCAGCAATCAAAGTTCAAGTGTTGAAGTCTATTTCTGAAAATGATCTTCCACTGTGACTAACCAGCTTTCTAAATCAGTTCAGTCAACTCAAACCTGAACCAAAGTGCTGCCTACATACAATTCAGTTCTCCAGCTTTAATGTGTGTTTTCAGTGACAGACAACAAGAGGTAACTAATGGCAAATGGCTGGAGAGAATAAATAGATAGTGATCAAAAAAGAAAAATGGAACATCAAAGTATAAGAGGAAGCTTTAAATGAAAGGCATTGCTGGAGCCATTGAGGATGGAAAGTACAGCTTAGAAACATTTGATTAATTCATACATTTTAAGGCAACTTAAAATTCTATTTGTAGACTAAACCTGACAACAAATGTTAGGCTACATCTCCATTTTACATCTCTAGATAATTAATTTGTCACAATAAAATAAAATTAGTCAATTATTTAAATAATCGACAAAATATACCAGAGAAAATTCACTCACCAAATTTTTGGTTGATTTCTTTATTGATATTTACTGGGCAAAAATCACAACACCACCACCTTTAATAAATAGGAAACAGAAATAAAATCTGAGTATCATCACTGAGGAGATTAAATTGGATTCCACATCATTGCCTCTACCCCTCCCCCTCCCCAACAGTGAGTTTGCGGGAAAACTGGAGGAATTCATGCTGGTTTTTTTCAGCGGGAGTTCAGACTAGAATCTCCTACATTCTGTGCACTGCAGAGGCCACCAGCATGAATATCATTAGATCTCAGGGGGTGAGATGTTTTCCCTCCCGGGACGCTGAAACCAGCGGGTCTCTGCGCATGCGCAGTGGCCCCACACTGTCAGTCTCTGGTTTGCTGGCTTGCCCGACCGGTCACCAACCTGGGACCTCCTCAGTGCTGCCCCTCCAACCCCTCTCTCACTGCATGCTCACAGACCCTGGACCATTCCCAGGCTTGGCCCCAGCCCCAAACCCCTCCTCCTCCAGTCCCACCCCACCCTCAGCTGCCCCCCTCTCCCTGGCTGACTCACCCCACTGATTGCTGCCCTCCCTCCTGCCTCTATGCAGAGTAGCAGTGGGATCCTCCAGCCCTACCAATCGCTCCTTAGGGCCCTGCCACCCCCTCCATCAAGCCCAGCCCAAGGTGCCCCTAGACATGGGCACTTTGCCCCTTGGGTAAAGGGGGCACAGGCTGGCACTGCCAGAGTGCCCATGCCCAGGGAGCACCATTCCCCACTGCCTGACACCCTGGAGAATCCAGATTGCACCCGCCCCCCACTTCACTCCAGCAGGGTCGTCTCAAAAGCTCCCCAAAATTGGGGACCTATTGTAAACCCTGGTAGAGTGGAACATTCTGGTGGGGTGGGAGAGGCTAGCAGGCCTGGAGAATTCAGTCCTGGGCCCACTAATCACATTGAAATAACATTAAAATTAGATGGAATAACTTACCTGGTGTTCCCACCGGTTTCCAGCACAGATCTGATGATGCCAGAAATCTGGTGCTGGGAGATGCACGCGTGGCAGGAACACATATGTGAATCCTGCACATGCCCCGATGCAAGATTCCCCCATCACGCTGCACTAGAAAACTAGCATGGTGAGGTGGGAGAATTGCCTCCTCACATCTTCTGGGTTTAATTGTACACCTGAAGGAATTCCTAACTGATTTTTTTAATGACTGCCAAGCAACAGAGTTAACCAATTAAATATTTTTTGCCTTTTTGCTTAAGAAGCAGAGTTAGAGAGAAGGACCAGGGTCCGGGTCAGCAGGGAAGGGTGATGACCAGGCCGAGCTATGGAGTTCGATTCAACAAACACTGACCTTGCAATTTGCCTCTGCTGTCACACACTCAACTGGCCTCGGCTGAATTCATACCAATGTGGTAGTCGGAAGCGTATTGACTTTCAATCTGGTTTTCTACCACTCTTGCAGGTATTGTGTATCAATTTTTTGATTTGATTTGATTTATCATTGTCACACGTAGTAGTATACAGTGAAAAGAATTGTTTCTGGCATGCTTTACAGACAAAGCATGCATTCATAGAGAAGGAATCGAGAGAGTGCAGAATATAGTGTTACAGTCATAGCTAGGGTGTAGAGAAAGCTTAATGTGAGATCAGTCCATTCAAAAATCTGATGGCAGCAGGGAAGAAACTGTTCTTGAGTCAGCTGATACCTGACCTCAGACTTTTGTATCTTTTTCCCATCGGAAGAAAGTGGAAAAGAGTATGTCCAGGGCTCGTGGTCCTTGATTATAATGGCTGCTTTTCCAAGGTAGTGAGGAGTGTAGAGTTAATGGATAGGGGGCTAGTTTACATGAAGGCCTGGGCTTCGCTCACAACCCTTTGGAATTATTTTGCAGTCTTGGACCCCATACCAAGCTGTGATACAACCAGAAAGGATGCTTTCTATCTTGTATCTCTAAAGCTTGGTGAGAATCATAGCAGACATGCCAAATTTTCTTAGCCTCCTAAGAAAATAGAGCCATTGGTGGACTTTCTTAAATATAGCGTCAGCATGCAGGGACCAGGACTGATTATTGGTGATTTAGACACCCAGAAACTTGAACCTTTTCCAGTTCATTCCCATTGATGTAGACAGGGGCGTGTCCTGTCTTTGGGGAGGGAGGATGAGGCAGAGGGGAATGTTGTGTGTATCATGCCTACTCCCGATAATATCTTTCAAAGGTGGATGACCAGCAGGTTTATTGGAGTAAGTAACTATGTACAGAGATGATGTGGAGTTGCTGGCATTGGACTGTGGTAGGCACAGTAAATAGTCTCACAACATCAGATTAAAGTCCAACAGGTTTATTTGATAGCATGAGCTTTAGGAGCATTGTCCATTCATCAGGTGAGTTAAGAGTTCAGTTCACAAACAGGGCATATATAGACACAAACCCAATTACAAGATAATGGTTGGAATATGAGACTTAACAGGAGTCAAGTCTTTACAGATGCAGCCAATGTGAGTGGAGAGAGGGTTAAGTACAAGTTAAAGAGGTGTGAATTGTCTCCAGCCAGGACAGTTAGTGAGATTTTATAAACCCAGGCAAGTTGTGGGAGTTACAGATAGTGTGACATGAACCCAAGATCCCGGTTGAGGCCATCCTCATGTGTGCGGAACTTGGCTATCAGTTTCTGCTCAGTGATTCTACGTTGTCGTGTGTCGTGAAGGCCGCCTTGGAGAACATTTACCCGAAGATCAGAGGCTGAATGCCCGTGACTGCTGAAGTGTTCCCCAACAGGAAGGGAACAGTCCTACCTGGTGATTGTTGAGCGGTGTTCATTCATCCGTTGTCATAGCGTCTACATGGTCTCCCCAGTGTACCGTACCTCAGGAAATCCTTTCCTGCAGCATATCAGGTAGACAACGTTGGCTGAGTCATAAGAGTATGTACTGTGTACCTGGTGGATGGTGTTCTCACATGAGATGATGTCATCCATGTCTATGATCTGGCACGTCTTGCAGAGATTGCTGTGGCAGGGTTGTGTGGTGCTGTGGTGACCATTCTCCTGAAAGCTGGGTAGTTTGCTGCGTACAATGGTCTGTTTGAGATTGTGTGGTTGTTTGAAGGCAAGAAATGGGGGTGTGGGGATGGCCTTGGCTAGATGTTTGTCTTCACCGATGATATGTTGAAGGCTCCAAAGAAGATGTTGTAGCTTCTTTGCTCCAGGGAAGTACTGGACGACGAAGAGTGCTCTGTCCACCGTGTCCCATGTTTATCTTCCAAGGAGGTTGGTGCAGTTTTTCACTGTGGCGCATCGGAACTGTCAAATGATAAGTCAAGCGCCATATCCTGTTCTTATGAGGGCATCTTTCAGCGTCTGGAGGTGTCTGTTGTGATCCTCCTCATCTGAGCAGATCCTGTGTATACGGAGGGCTTGTCCGTAGGGGATGGCTTCTTTAACATGTTTAGGATGGAAGCTGGAGAAGTGGAGCATCGTGAGGTTATCCGTGGGCTTGCAGTACAGTGAGGTGCTGAGCTGACTGCCCTTGCTGGAGATGTGTGTGTCCAAGAATGCAACCGATTCCGGAGAATAGTCCAAGGTGAGTCTGATGGTGGGATGGAACTTGTTAATGTCTTCATATAGTTGTTTCAGTGGTTGTTTGCCATGCGTCTAAAAGGAAGAAAATGTCATCGATCCATCTAGTGTATAGCATCAGTTGAAGGTCTTGTACAGTGAAGAAGTCTTGTTTGAACCTGTGCATGAAGATGTCGGCATATTAAGGTGCAAATTTGGTCCCCATGGCTGTTCCGTGTGTCTGGATGAAGAACTGGTTGTTGAAGGTGAAGACGTTGTGATCCAGGATGAAGTGAATGCATTGTAGAGTCGCATCTGGAGATTGGCAGTTGTCAGTATTGAGTACTGAGGTAGTTGCAGCAATGCCGTTGCGGTGGGTAACGCTGGCGTAGAGTGCCAAAACATCCATTGTGACAACGAATGTTCCTGGTTTAACGGCTTCATGGGTGCTGAGTTTCTGTACGCAGTCCATAATGTTGTGATAGAAACTGGGGGTACTCTGTACGATGGGTTTCAGGATGCCCTTGATGTAGCCAGAGAGGTTCTCACACAGGCTCCCATTACCTGATACAATGGGACAGTCAGATACATTGGCCTTGTGTAAAGATCTCCAACATGAGGAATACATGGGATGAGAGCACAGAGGGTGCTCTGACGGCCTGAATCAAAGGTCTTGATCAATCTTTTGAGTTGAAGGATGTGTTCTTTGGTCGGATCAATGGGTAACTGTCTGCAGTGTTCTCGTTGTTCAGTTGTGGGTACACTTCTTTGCAGTAATCCATTCTGTTCAATATGATGATGGTCCCTCCTTTGCTGGTTTGATGACAGTGTTGCGGTTGGTCTTGACAGCGCAGATGGCATTGCGTTGTGCTTGGGTGACGTTTGGGGCTGTCCTGTGGGTGCTGATGAATCTGGTTTTGACGCATCTCTTGACGGCTTGGGCATACATGTCAAGTCGAGGGCAGTGGCCATCCAGAGGAGTCCAATTTGATTCTTTCCTCTTTGGTTGCTGCACCGCATCTCTGTGTCAGCTGTTCTGGTTCATTGGCTATTTCATTGGGTTAACTGCTGGCCTCTTGGGCTTTGAGGAAAATCTCCCAGAATCTCATTAGCTTGATGAATTCCTCTCTGTCCCTGCAAGACTAATGGGGTCCATTTTGGTGGTGGGGCAGAAATTGAGTCATCGGCTCAGAACTTCGATTTCGTCTGGTTGAAGTGTGTAGTCTGACAAGTCGACAAAGGACTTCCCTGTGGTGGTAATGTTTCTACTGTGGTACTGAGGGAGGCTTGGTTGCTGCTGGTGATGGTGCCAAATTTCTCAAGTTTCCTGTTTTTAGTGTGCATTTAGATGGTGTAGTTCCATTGTCTCATCTGCTTGGCAGAGTTTCACAACTGGTCTGGGTCCTGAGCGCAAGTTGAAAATATGGACTCTATCTTGGTTTCCAGTTTGCTGTGGAGCTGATGTATGAGGTGATTGAAGAGTGTGAGAGAGGTGCGACGGCAAAGTCTCTCAGCGTAGTCTGTGTTATAGGTTGCCCTGAGTGGGTTCGTGATCTGGGTCCTTTCGGTATCTTGTCTGCTTTCTTGCATCTTTGTAGAAACTTGATGTCTGTGTCAATATACGCGATCTGTTCGGAGATCTGCTCCATTTTGAGCTGACAGTTTGCGGTGACGGTGATAGGCATGATGTGGAATTGCCGGTGTTGGATTGGGGTAGGCAGAATAAGTAATCTTACAACACCAGGTTAAAGTCCAACAGATTTATTCCAGGTTTATCTGTGCTGGATCATCGACATGGATGCCATCATCTCACGTGAGAACACCATCTACACAGTACATACTCTTGTGATTCAGCCAACATTGTCTACCTGATACATTGCAGGAAAGGATGCTCCGAGGCATGGTACGTTGGTGAGACCATGCAGACGCTATGACAACAGATGAATGGACACCACTCGACAATCACCAGGCAGGAATGTTCTCTTCCTGTCGGGGAACAGTTCAGCTGTCAAGGGCATTCAGCCTCTGATCTTCAGGTAAGCGTTCTCCAAGGCAGCCTTCATGATACACGTCAACGTGGAATCGCTGAGCAGAGACTGATAGCCAAGTTCCGCACACATGAGGACGGCTTCAGCTGGGATCTTGGGTTCATGTCACACCATCTGTAACCCCCACAACTTGCCTGGGTTTACAAAATCTCGCTAACTGTCCTGGCTGGAGACAATTCCCACCTCTTTAACCTGTGCTTAACCCTCTCTCCACTCACATTGTCTGCGTCTGTAAAGTTTAGATTACATGTAAAGACTCGCATTCCAACCATTACCTTGAAATTGAGTTTGTGTCTATATATGCCCTCTTTGTGAACTGAACTCTTCACTCACCTGATGAAGGGGCAACACTCCAAAAGCACATGCTACTGAATAAACTTGTTGGACTTGATACACGTGTTGTGAGTCTACTTACTGGATGTACAAAGAGTGATATAATGACTACCGTGCTCCACAACTCCAGGCTCCTAACTGGCGAGGAAAACCCACGCTCAGCTCCAGAATTCACATGCTCTGGCCCAATTATGGGGAGGCAATGGCCTACTGGTATTATTGCTAGACTATTAATCCAGAAACTCAGCTAATGTTCTGGGGACCCGGATTCAAATCCCACCATGGCAGATGATGGAATTTGAATTCAATAAAAAAAGTCTGGAATTAAGAATCTATTGATGACCATGAAACCATTGTCGGTTACCTGAAAAAAAATCTGGCCCCTTAGGGGAGGAAATCTGCTGTCCTTACCTGGCCTACATGTGACTCCAGACAGCAATGTGGTTGACTCTCACTGCCCTCTGAAGTAACTGAGCAAGCCACTCAGTTTCAAGGGAAACTAGAGATGGACAATAAATGGTGGCCAGCCACTAATATAAAAGGAAACTGGCTGAATGGGTAACATGATCTTCAGTGACTGCTGTTCCTCATAGTCCCTCTAACCCACTCTATCATTTTGACAGTGCTCCTGTAGGGACTGGCACCTGGGTAGGAGGGCAAGAGAGGAAATGCACCTTAGCCA
This sequence comes from Carcharhinus amblyrhynchos, assembly GCF_965287045.1. Classification (NCBI taxonomy): domain Eukaryota; kingdom Metazoa; phylum Chordata; class Chondrichthyes; order Carcharhiniformes; family Carcharhinidae; genus Carcharhinus; species Carcharhinus amblyrhynchos. The sequence goes on along the minus strand of NC_137335.1, from coordinate 28,934,687 downwards.
CTCACTTTCATGCCACTCCTCCAATTATGGACCATTATAGGCTCTGGTGAGCCAATCAGCAGCAAATGCAGGAGAGAAATGGCCTATGATTAGAAGTAAGAAGCCTGACAACACCAGGTTTAAGATTTGATAGTAATCCCACAAGCTTTTGGAAACGGTGTTCCTTCGTCAGGTGTGTGCAAGGTTCTTGCTGATCTTTCACTTGAATGTACTTGTATTTTGAATGGCTAGTCCACAGGCCAGCTAAAGATGCAGGGTGGCTGGATTGTACATTGGACAAGCCTGGAGTAGCGTGTCAGAGTAAAGAAGTCTTTCTCCAATTATAGTCATTGGTGAGCCCCTCATTTAGCAGACTAACTCACTGGCTGGACAGCTGATGAGAGACCCTCCTTTGGGGAAGGCCCTCTGACTTATGAGGCAGTCAACCAATGGGCCTTCTACAGGATCAGGACAGTGGAGGCAAGAAGCCCCGCCTGCCGAAGCTGCCGGCCAATCAGTTCCATGCAGTTATTTTGGTTCCTCAGCGGTTCAGTTTGTGTAGATTGTCAGCTACAGATTGTATTTGGGTAATAAAAAAAATGAGGACACAGCAGGGAAGCCCAGTCTGAAAATAGGCTCCAATATGGACAGCTTGAATCTGGTCAATTATTGAACAGGATGAAATATTCAACATGTTTAATATATCTGAAGCAGAACCTTATAATTGAGGCCTGTGGTGATGTCAAATGTTTAGTGGATCTTCCTCAATTTCAATTACGTCCAGGAGAAATAAGGATGGTGTAAGCAGTGGGAATGCTATCCTTTAAGAAGTCATTTCAGGCTATCCCGAACACAAAGACAGCCATGGTATAGCACTGACTTTTCCAGTCATGGGAGGAGTATGTATTTCCCTCTTCCTCTCAAAGAAATGTCCAAAGATGTGCAGGTTAGATTGATTGGCCGTGCTAAGTTGACCCTAGTGTCAGGGGGTTTAGCAGGGTAAATATATGGTGCTATGGAAATAGGGTCTGAGTGGGATTGTGGTCAGTGTGGACTTGATGGGCTGAATGGCCTCCTTCTGAACTGTGGGCTTTCTGTGATTCTGTAAATCTGATCACCTGCTGACTTTCTATCCCATTTAGTTCCATTGCGGCACAGTGCTTAGCACTGCTGCCTCACAGTGCCAGGGTACAATACCGGCCTCAGGTGACTGTTGGAGTTGGCATGTTCTGCCGATGTTTATATGGGTTTCCTCCAGGTGTTCCACTTTCCTCCCACAGTCCAAAGATATACAGAACAAGAGGGTGGTTGTAGAGAGATGTTTTTCAAACTGGAGGCCTGTGACCAGCGGTGCGCTTCAGGGATCAGTGCTGGGCATTCTGTTACTTGTCATTTATATTAATGATTTGGATGAGAATATAGGGGGCATGGTTAGTAAGTTTGCAGATGACACCAAGATTGGTGACACAGTGGGTAGTGAAGAAATTTATCTCCAATTGCAATGGGATCTTGATCAAATGGGCCAGTGGGCTGATGAATGGCAGATGGAGTTTAATCATCAAGTGCAAGGTGATGCATTTTGGTAGATTGAACCAGGCAGGACTTACTTAGTTAATGGTAAGGCGTAGGCAAGAGTTACAGAACAAAGAGATCTAGGGGTACATGTTCACAGCTCTTTGAAAGTGGAGGCACAGGTGGACAGATGGTGAAGAAGGCATTTGGCATGCTTGGTTTCATTGGTCAGAACATTGAATACAGGAGTTGGGATGTCTTGTTAAAGTTGTACAAGACATTGGTAAGGCCACACTTGGAATACTGTGTGCAATTCTAGTCACCCTATTATAAAAAGGATATTATTAAACTAGAAAGAGTGCAGAAAAGATTTATTAGGATGCTACCAAGACTTGATGGATTGAGTTATAAGGAGAGACTGAATAGACTGGGACTTTTTTCTCTGAAGCGTAGGAGGCTGAGGGGTGGCCTTATAGAGGTCTGTAAAATAATACGGGCATAGACAAGGTAGATTGTCAATATCTTTTCCCAAAGGTAGGGGAGTCTAAAACTAGAGGGTATAGGTTTAAGGTGAGCGCGGAGAGATACAGAAGTGTCCAGAGGAGCAATTTTTTCACACGGAAGATGGTGAGTGTCTGGAACAAGCTGCCAGAGCGGGTACAATTTTATCTTTTAAGAAGCATTCAGATAGTTACATGGGTACGATGGGTATAGAGGCAAATGCAGGCAATTGGGATTAGCTTAGGGGCTTTAAAAAAAGGGTGGCGTGGACAAGTTGGGCCAAAAGGGCCTGTTTCCGTGCTGTAAACCTCTATGGCTCTACTCACAGTCAACTCTCAAATGACAACAATGCTTTGCAAATACATGGATCAAACTTCTAGCGTGTTAATTCCATCAGTGCACGCTCATTCATAAACCAACAACATCTGCACTGGATAGGTGACAGCCGTATACCTAAAGACCTTCTGTACAGTGTTACAACCAGGATGGCAGTATCACTAGCCCCACAACTCCACAGGACTATTAGTGTAATTGTTTAATTCACTCACCAAAGTAGCCAATTGTTTACCTTCATTTCTGCTAGCGTTTGAATAAATGACTTCTATTGAGATGAGAATTTTCTGGATTGCAGGCAATGCAGTTAGAGAGAGAAACAATCTTCTTTCACAGTTTGCACCCAAGACACACACTGAGTTCAAAAAAATGTACAGCCAGAACTTCTCCCAGGGCCTGGTAGTTTTAAGCTGGCAACAGCAGTTTTTTTTACATTTTAACTCAATTAAACAAAATAACTCTTATCCCCCCCAGGTGTCTTGTTAAATCCCTATTTAGCTGGAGTCATGTGATTTCTTAGAAAAAGCAGATTGCTCACAGACCAAAGTGAACTTGTAACTTTTAAAAGGGAACCCAGGAGAGCGTCCAAGTAATACGTCTTTCCAATTTTTAAATAAACATATAATTCTTGAGCTATGCGCAAGAACTTAACATGCAATGTACATCCACAGCCAGCGGGACAGGAAGTTGGCGTGTTTCCTGGTTGGTACTGACATCCTGGAAAGAACACAATATTACCATGGATGGCCAATTAAGTGCCGGGCAGCATGAAATGTGTCCAGATAGAGTCTGTGAGGCTGGCGGGGGCAATAGGGTGGCGGGTACTGGGTTCACTGGACTTCTGATGGGACAATTAAAGGCTTGAGACCACTGAAGATATCTGAGGAAGCAAAGACTACCAGGAGGGACATCCTGATGCTGCGGGATGCCAAGAAAAGGCCACCCACCTAACCTAGAAGGCCTGAACAGAGGTAGCAGTCGAAGTTAGTGGGCATGACTTAGTCCACTACACATGGATCCAGTGTCATAAAAGTTTAATTAATCTTCTATGCTCAGCAGGAGGAGTTCTGAGTTGGCCTTGTCCAGTATAGAGAAGGGTGGAAGGGTGTCTATTCTTAGTTGCATTGTAGGTGTAGGAATCAGAGTCTCAGAACACACCTCTGCCCATTTGTGTTAAGGCTGTAGAGAAGATCTGAAGCCCTGAGTCCATCAAAGGGTCAGGAGTGCAAAGACTTTGGAAACACCCACATGCCTCATGGGGGTTAATGTAGGTAGCATGGTATGGTGCTGGAGATGGAGAGTTGAGTATATAATGGAGCTCTACACTTACAGGAGGAAATTTGCAGAGCAATTTGCCATTGATGGTGGGGTGGTGAACCTAGCAATCCTCAGCAGCTATGAGCTGGGAGCCCCGGAGCTCGAGTGCGAGCAGGGAGGGTAGTGTCTCAGGTTGCAGACAGGCTGGCACCTCTGAAGAAGCTAAGAGCTCAGTGAGCTGAAAATAGACAGATTGAAATTGAAAAGGAAATATGGCTGTCTCATCCCTCTGAAGGACTTCAGTAATATATCAATCACTGAGTCACCGTGATGCAATTAATACCAATCGTGCCATTAAAGCTGTCTAATACAACCCTGAGAACTTACATGGAAAAAGTGGTTCCAGTGATGAGTTATACCATGGTGCAGGTTGAAAAAAATGGTCAACCTGAAAAATGGCCATTACATGTTGTGAAAGGAAATTTTCCTGCACTTTACAGAAGATCGTGGTTAAACAAAATCAAACTAAATTGGCAAGCATTTAACCAATTCGTTGATGGAAAGAACTGATTACAGAAAGTCTTAGAAAAATACAAGAAGGTATTTGAAAGATGCTTTAGGGGAAATGACAAGAGTAGTGTCACAATTTAAGATTAAACCTAAGAGCAACCCAAAATGCCGAAAGAACTATGCCTTACACTAACAAGCCCAAAGTTGAAATGGAACTTGAAAAGATGAAGTGATCAAGTTTGTAACCACAAGTGATTGGGAAACTCCAATCATCCATGTCATTAAATCAGGCAATTCTATTAGAATTTCAAAACGAAATTAAATCCAATGCTGTGTGTCGATCAGTGTCCCTCACCACTAATTGAGGGCTAATTCACTGGATTGTCTGGGAATCTGCAGTTCAGTAATACAGATTTTTCCCAAACGTACTCCAAATGCAGGTGGAAATGGGTCACAACCAATGCTAATGATTGTTACTCACAGACAGTAGCAGATTAACCATTAGGCTGAGTAGGCTTAAGCCGAGGGGCCCAGAAGGGAGGGGGGGCCCAAGAGCAAAAAAAAATTGGTTTAACCCTTTTAAGGGTGAACAAATTTTCATAACTATACCCTGTGGGTGAATTAATATAACAAATACCTATAAATAGGGGAGCTTCACCCCCAGACTTGTACTATGTGCAAAGGAAGCAAAAAGTTAACAAGATAAAAAGTTAACAACCAAAAAGTTAACAGGATAACAAGATATGACTGCAAAGCACAGGCAGTGGATTTTTCACCTCGCCAGAGTTTCAAGATTAATGTGTACTTACCAATCTTAGATAAATTATCAGCAGAGCTTAAAAAGCATACAGATCTGAGTCCAACTGATCTGGATTTCTTTCTTGTATTTGCAATATTGATGTCAACGCACTTAAAAAGGCAGTGAATACCCTCATACAAGTTTATCCGGATGACTTTGACTTGGCCTCTGAGGAAGAGCTCATCCACTTTCAGAAATACTTTCAAGGACAATCCAATGATGATGTCACTGTCACTGGGATGTATCGAGCTCCGGAAGAGATCGACTGCACGAGGTGTATCCAAATACATACATTTGCTTTAGAATTTATCTGTCTGGTTAGCACTGCTGCTTCACAGCTCCAGGGTCCTGGGTTCGATTCTTGGCTTGGGTCACTGTCTGTGTGGAGTTTGCACATTCTCCTCGTGTCTGTGTGGGTTTCCTCCAGGCACTCCGGTTTCCTCCCACAGTCCAAAAATGTTAGGTTGATTGGTCATGCTAAGAAATTGCCGTTTAGTACCCAGGGATGCTTAGGTTAGAGGGATTAGAGGGTATAATATGTAGGGCTATGGGGGTAGGGCCTGGTTGGGATTGTGTTCAGTGCAGACTGGATGGGCCAAAAGGGCCTCTTTCTACTCTGTAGGGTTCTATGACTCTATGATTAATGATCGCTAACTGTTCAGGTGAGTGTTCATTTTTGGCACTGAAGAGGATCAAAATCTGTCTGCACTCAACAATGAGCGATGAGAAACTTAGTCATCTGGCACTCTTGCACATTGAATCAGACATGCTTCAATCTGTTGATTTACATACTATTATCAACACTTCTGTAAACCGAAAAACACGGAAGCTTTTTAAAGTACAAATGTAAAGAAGATGTGAAACAAATGAATAAAAGGGCTGTAATTGATTCATATAACTTTATGGTATTATACATGTAATACAGTATACATAGTACAATGATATAAGTTATCTAACGTCACTTAATGTCACTTTATTCTATTCAACGAAGGGTGGGACAGGGGGCAAGGTTGGGGGCCTTACTAAAGCTCAGCCTAGGAGTCCGGGTGGTAATCCGACATTGCTCACAGAGGGTTGTTTTAGTATAAATGTTCACAGTTCGGAATAACATTGGTGCCTGCCTTATTCCAAAAATCAATGGATCAAATCCTAAGTGACTTTAACATTGTCCAGTGTTATTTGGACAACATTTTAATCACAGGGAAAGATGAACAGGAACATTTACAGAATTTAGAAGAAACACAGGAGCGTGTAGAGAAGTACAATCTTCAAGTGAAGAAAGAAAAGACAAATGTCTCAAATCAGCAATAAGCTATGTTTGCCGTGTAATTGATGAGAATAGATTCACAAGGAAGCTAAGCAGGTGACTGTGATTTTAGATGCACCTAGACTGCAGAATATATCACAACTGAGATCTATTTTAGAATTCATCAATTATGATGGAAAATTTATTCCAAATCTTGCTACCAAATTAAAACTACATTATTATGTATGAACCAATAATGGATTTGGAAAAAAAAACTGCAAAAAGACATATATTGAAGTCAAAAATATGCTCACAAAATCGAAAGACTTTGTTCATTTGTACCCTCATTTAAAAATCTAACTCACATGTGACACCGCCTAATGGGGTGGGTGCAGTTGTCTCTCATTTATAATGCCAAATGGAGTTGAAAGACTAGCTTTCACTTTGAGACCATTAACAAGTGCTGAACAAAATGATGCTCAATTGGATAGGAAGCCCTGAGTATAGTTTTTGGAATCAAGAAAGAACATCACTATCTATATGGAAGACATTTTACCTCATTAACAGATCACAGGTCTTCAACAGCAATCTTTGGTCCTAACAAATGAATACCATCTCTAGCTGCAAGAGATTGTCCCTCATTTTATCAGCGCATAATTATAAGATTAAATACAGAAGATCTGAGCAACATGTGAAGACCGATATTTTATCACATCTGCCAATTCAGGACAAAGCTGAACCACAGGAGAACTATGTGAACATTTTGTACTTCTCCCAAGCTGCTAATGTATCTATTACAGCATCTCAAGTGCAAAGACGCACCAGGTCAGATCCAGTGATGGGAAAGGTCATTGACATGATTTGGAAAAGAATATCATTGGATAAAGAGAAGATGAATCCAGAGTTCAAGCCGAAATAAACATGAGAACTTGAGTTAATGGTACAAAATGTATTACTCTGTGGGGAATTAATGTAATCATTCTTCCATGTTTGAGAAGTCATATAATGGACCAACTTCATGAAGGATGTCCAGGAGTCATATCTATGAAAGAATTCACAAAGATTTATTCCTAGTGACTGGGACTAGACTTACAGATTGAAGAAAGAGTAGGATAGTGGTTAGTCTTGTGCTAGGATACAAAATACTCCATCTCTTCAACCACTTCTCCCATGGGATTGGCTGAGACAACCGTGGCAAAGAGTTCATTTTCACTTTTTGGGACCACTTGAGAGATTTATCATAAAATCATAGAACCCCACAGTGCAGAAAGAGGCCCCTCGGCCCATCAAGCCTGCACCAAACACAATCCCACCCAGCCCCTACCCCCATATATTATACCCACTAATTCCTCTAGCCTATGCATCTCTGAACTCTAAGGGGCAATTTCTTAGCATGGCCAATCAACCTAACCCGCACATCTTTGGACTGTGGGGGGAGACCAGAGTACCCAGAGGAAACCCATGCAGACACGAGGAGAATGTGCAAACTCCATACAGACGGTGACCTGAGCCGGGAATTGAACCCAGGACCCCTGGAGCTGTGAAGCAACAGTGCTAACCACTGTGCTACCGTGCCACCCGTTTATGTTTCTCATTCTACTGAATGTAGATTCCAAATGGCTCGAAATCATGATGGAGGTTGATAGCTACTCAGAAGACAATCAAATAACTAGGCGCAGTATTTGCATGGTTTGGCAAACCAGAGCAATTAGTTAGCAATAATGGAACTCAGTTCACATTGAGGGAATTCACGGATTACCTTAGAAGCCATGGTATACATCCTGAGCGTCTTCTAAACAACTGATTCAGCCTAAACTGAAGCGAGGGCCACCTAAAAGATTTTTGTACTGATTATGTTTACATAAAACTGTATATAAAGACACTGGCAAAATAATGATTGTTCATTGTGAGTAATAGTTTATGTTTGTTGTCATCCAACTGGAGTAAAGGAGGAGGGATGTGATATATTGTAAACCGATGTACCTCTGTGCAGTGTGTCACATGATTAAGCAGTGATATCATCAGAAGTATTTGGGAGTTTTTTTGTATTCATTCGTGGAACAAGGGTGTCTCTGGCTGGCAAGCATTTATTTCTCATCCCTGATTGCCTGTGGCTAGGCCATTTCACAGGGCAGTTGAGAGTCAACCACATAGCTGTGGCTCTGGTGTCACATGTAGACCAGACCAGGTGAGGATGGTAGATTTCCTTCCCTAAAGGACATTAATGAACCAGGTGGGTTTTTACGACAATCGATAATGGTTTCGTGGTCACTGTAGATTCTTAATTCCAGATATTTTTCATTGAATTCAAATTCCACCATCTGCCGTGGTGGAATTCGAACCTGGGTCCCCAGAATATTAGCTGAGTTTCTGGTGGAATCGGCTGCCGTTGGTGGTGGTGGAGGCGAACTCGCTGGGGTCTTTTAAGAGACTTCTGGATGAATACATGGGATTTAATGGGATTGAGGGTTATAGATAGGCCCGGTAGGTAGGGATGTGATCGGCGCAACTTGTGGGCGAAGGGTCTGTTTGTGCTGTAGTGTTCTATGTTCTATGTTCTAAGTGCTGAAATGCCATTGCCCATATAGATGTGTTCAGCAGGACAACAGCAGCTTAGCAAAACTGTGCCAACTGAAAAAACATTTGTCAATAATTAGTGTTTGACCATCCCAAGAGGGAGCAACATTTAGATAGCACCATCTCTAACCATCAGTTTTCATGCTAGAACAATGCAGAGGCCACATTTTGCTACTGAACCAATGGATATGAGAAAGCAGTGATCTGTTACTCGACAGCAAATACTCAAAGCTGTGAGTTATATTTACATTGTTCTCACAGAGAATGGTTCAGCAGGACCACGATTTGATTATCCGTAAGCACTCATTACCCTACACTCATGGGAAGCCTGCCCAGCCTATCTCCTGAATTGCCTTGGTACTTGGGAAAGATGTGGCACAGCACTCAATGATAATTTTTCCTTTTTCAGATCCTGCTGGGAATGTACCAGAATATTGCTTTCATAGCATTATAGTCCTCAACACTGTTCATCCTACAAAGGCCAATCCTTCCTATCCACCCTAAGTCAATGTATGCAGGGTCATGGAATGAATTCCATGTCAATTTGCGTACTGTGACTTCACAGAGAGATTCTGTAAAGCACCGCAAGGCAGCCATTCAGGATCAAAATAAAATCCTCATCGTCAGGATGAGGACGTACCTCTGATATCACACACTCATTCTCTGTAGCAGACAACTCCAAGGTCACCGAGCAGAATCAACTTCCATCATGCATGGGTAGAGTGGGAATTAAGAATGGAATAACGTTCAGAGAGAAAAGCAGACTGCATGGAAACATGAAAGGCCATAGTACTCAAGGCTGAACACTACTTTTCCCAGAAAGTCACAGTAGTAAAATAAACACCATTGCAAAGTCCAGTTGGGATAAAAGATTCTAATGTTTGTCATGACAATTCCATGTGAACATCCACAAACCCCAGACTTCAGTGCAACCTCATCAGGACAATCACTAACCTCGATGACCAATTCTCAGGAGGCCAAATAATACCTACCCAAGACCCAAGGCTGACGGGCGTGTTGTCCAGCCATCACTTTCACACATGAAGAGCCTGTGATCAAGTCATTGTTACGGAAATAAAGGAGATTCACTGTGATGAGATTGAGTGAGACTTAACGGAACTGATAGACCAGATGGGAGGTAGTTTAGGAGAGGGGTCATTTTGTCTCTTTGAAGGAATGTGGGGCTTTTTATTGCACCAATTACCATTCAAAACCTGAAACCTGGAGAGGGTAAATGTGAAACATATTTACAATAGTGCAGTTGTATATATAATGAATGAACACCCATGTGACAATTATGCATTCAAAACTTCTTAATTTTTTTAACCCTACCACAATGCCTAGGTGCAGCCTAGCCATTTGCAGTAGAATAGAGCCAGTTTGCTGACTGCTCTGCTCTGTTGTCTGAGATACTTTTTTTGGGTGTTCACTGGAGGCCCGAGGCCTGGATAGCCCTGGTGAGCTGAGGGTCTCCTGCTCCCTCCTTGGCCTGACCTGATGGGGGGTCACAGGCAGAGTGAATTTGGAACAGATGGGCACATTTGGAATGTTCTGGGTGGATGATCCTGGGACGTCTGGCCAAAGTTCCCTCCTCCCTTTGGGTGCCTGAAGGCCCTACCTAGCACTTTGAGGATAAGGAATACCTGGCAGGAAGTCAAGGCACCCCATCCCTTTCGCATGTAGCCACTGCTGGAATGCACCCAAGGCTCAAGCGATTGTGTGCAGGTCCAAACCCAAATCCGGCAGAAACTGCTGCACCAAGGTCTCCAAAGCAGCCGCCATCCTTCCAATGGGGTGGCATGGTGGCATAGTGCTGCCTCACAGTGCCAGGGACCCGGATTTGATTCCTGGCTCGGGGCACTGTCTGTACGGAGTCTGTATGTTCACCCCATGTCTGCACGGGTTTCCTCCAGGTGCTCCGGTTTCCTCCCACTGTTCAAAAGATGTGGTGGTTCGGTGCATTGGCCATACTAAATTCTCCCTCAATGTACCCAAACAGGTGCTGGAGTGTGGAGACTAGGGGATTTTCACAGTGACTTGATGGCAGTGCTAACGTAAGTCTACTTGTGACTAATAAAAAAAGTAAATAAATAGGGCTTTGACGTCCTCCAGAACCTTGACATGAGACCCAGGGGGATGGACGCCTCCATTCTTCATTCCAGTCTGGTGACACCACTGACAATTCTGTCTGCTCTTCCCCTGTCTGCCTCTGCTTTTCCAACATTTCTCATGGCCAATTTCAAAGGCTCATCATCAGACTCAGACTTTGCAGGGACCTGGTCTCCAGCAATCCTCCAAATATTACAGTCCTCAGCTGTCACTGCCTCTGTGAGGCTGGATTGTGGACCCAAGTCTATTCTAGAAGTTGTGAGTGATGGACAGTGCAGGTGAATGCAGTGATGGCTCTTCACAGAATCTTTACAGTGCAGAAATAGGCCATCCAGCCCATTGAATCACAACTTGCTCCCTGAAAGAGCATTCTATCTAGTCCTACTCTCCCACTTTATCCCACAACCTTGCATCTTCAGATTTTGATCTTGATTGCATGTTTCCTCTGCCATCTCATCTGAGGATCTTTGCGGTCAGGGGCTAAGGTGCTTGCATGTTGTCTTTGTCCACCTTTTCTTGCTGGTGCCTGCAATAGACAGAATAAATAATCAACAACTGACTAGAGAGGCACTAACATTATGGCCACTCACAGTCATTGTCCCCATGTCTCGATGTATACTGGATGGACCCTCACTAGATTGTTGGGGGAGATCGGTCTCACCCTCTATGACGGAATGATCTCTGTCTTCTCTGGCAAGTTCCCCTGTGGGAGGAGAGTGTCCTCAGCTCTGGGATCTAACATCCAGTCTTCGTGTACTTCTGTTTGTTTTGGAGGATCTTATTCTGCATCACAGATAGATTGACTGTGCGCACTATGGGTGAAAAAACAGTTCAGATGTATGCATGCCTCTGCGTGCTGAGCCCTCCGCAGTAAGGGATTATGTCCTACATGAGATGATGAGATTTAAGTGGCTGGCAGACATGCAGTGTTATTGTTCCGTCTGTTGGTCAAGTGTGACCTCCCTTAGGACTCTAATCCTCAAACTGTCTGATGCTTTTGTAAAACTGAGAGTTTGGAGTAAGTACATGTTTCACTTACCCTGGCAGAGTGCATCAGGTCATTCATTCTTCTCTCCCACTATGGTGCAGTCCTTTTCCATTGGCCATGGACACTGACCTCCCTGGCAACCTCCTCCCAGGCTGCTATGGTCAGGAGCAAAGAACCAAAAAAATTACAGCACAGGGACAGGCCCTTCAGCCCTCCAACCCTACACCAACCATGCTGCCTGACTGAACTAAAACCCCCTACCCTTCCGGGGACCATATCCCACCATTCCCATCCTATTAATATATTTGTCAAGATGCCCCTTAAATGTCACTACCATATTTTCTTCCACTATCTCCCCCAAAGGTGAGTTCCAGGCACCCACCACCCTCTGGGTAAAAAATTTGCCTCGTACTTCTCCTTTAAATCTTGCCCCCCGCACCTTAAACCTATGTCCTCTAGTAATTGACTCTTCAACCCTGGGAAAAAGCTTCTGACTACCCACTTTGTCCATTCCCCTCATAATCTTGTAGATTTCTATCAGATTGCCGTTCAACCTCTGTTGTTCCAGTAAATATTTTCTGTACCCTCTCCAAAACCTCCACATCCTTCTGGTAGTGTGGCAACCAGAATTGAACACTGTATTCCAAGTGCGGCCTAACTAAGGTTCTATAAAACTGCAACGTGAATGCCAGTTTTTAAACTCGGTGCCCCGGCCAATGAAGGCAAGCATGCTGTATGCCTTCTTGACTAACTTCTCCAGCTATGTTGCCACTTTCAGCAACCTGTGTATCCATCTGCCTATCAATACTCTTAAGGGTTCTGTCATTTACTGTATAAAGAGGGAGGACATCCTGCGCCTATCCCTTGGAAAGAGGACCTCCAATCTTTCCTGATGGCCTAGAGACAAATCTTCAGAGACACCTTGCTGAACCGTGGAGCTGAGGGTTTTGTTCGTTCAGGTGTCATGGGCAGCAGAACTTTACACCATCCCTGGCCTCCAGTTAGTGAATGTCTGTGTGGGTGCCGTTTAAATATGGCACCCAGGACCTTCAACCCCAAAGATAACGGTGGGGCAGATGAATCCTGCCTGCCTCGCCATGAGGTTTGACGAGCTCCTCCTTGATGTATGATTAGTGAGTTGAAAATTGGAAAGTTGGGTTGAATCAGGCCGATTTCTCATGTACGGCTGCACTTAGCTTCCAAAATTGAATATCCCACCCAAAATCTCTTTGCATTCTTGTCACAATAGAGTTTCTTATTTCCATTCAGTTTTTGTCATTTTGGTCTACACTGAACATTATTCATGGAGTCCCACCAGCTATTTATCATTCAGAGATTTACATTTTTATCGCTAAATCCCCAATACACTAACTGGTAGTTGAGGGAGAACAGAAAGTTACAAAGATTAATTGTAAGGTAGTATTGCTAGTTGAGCTGTAAATCTCACTGTTGTGAAAAACATATATTCTCAGGAGGTACTAAACATGCAGCATTAAATCAATGTGAAATGAACTGTAGCTATGCCAGTTGTTTTGAGTGCTGGACAAAATATCTCATTGAATAATTGTTTCCTTTCTAATTAGTAGCCGTTTCTTTATTATCATGAAAGGTTGCAAATACTCGAGGAAACCAAGCCAATTATTTTTCTATGAAAACACAAACTGAAAATCTACAGGAATTGAACCTGCACTGTTGGTATTGTTCTGCATCACAAAGCAACTGTCCAGCCAATTCAGTTAACCAACTTCATTAGCACAAATAATGGTAAAATACTACAGATGCTGGAAATCTGAACTCAAAACAGAAATTGCCAGAATGACTCAGCAGGTCTGGCAGCATCTATGGAGTGAGAAGTGGAGCCAGTGTTTCAGGTCAATTCCAACTCACACCAGGACCTCGACTGATCCTTGACTGCAGCCTAACTGTGACCTGAAAGATTACTGTTTCCTCTATTCCTGCTTGCCACTTGGATATAACTGAATTTTCCACAGGCAAGCCTTTTGACTGGAAATGAGTGGCTACTATGGCAACGGTAACATCTAAATATCTGACTCTGCAATTGTTAACTTAATTTTTAAAATTTATTCATGGGATGTGGGTTTCACTGGCGAGGCCAGCATTTATTGCCCATTCCTAATTGCCCTTGAAAAGATGAGGGTGAGCTGCCTTCAGAACTGCTGAAGTCCATATGGTGTAGGTACACGCACAGTACTGTTAGAATGGGAGTTCCAGGATTTTGACCCAGCGACAGTGAAGGAACAGTGATATATTTCCAAGTCAGGATTATGAGAGACTTGAAAGGGGACTTCCAAATGGTGGTGTTCCCATGTAATGCTGCCCTTGTCCTTGCTAGTAGGGTTTTGGAAGGTGTGACAGTGCAGTGTAGAAGATACTCACAACTGCTACTGTTCATCAGCGGTGGAAGAAGTAAATGTTTATGAAAGGGGTGTCAATGAAGTGGGTTTCTTTGTCCTGGATGGCGTTGAGCTTCTTGAATATTATTGCAGCTAGACTCATTCAGGCAAATGGTGAATATTCCATCACACTCTTGACTTGTGTCTTGTAGATGGTGGACCAATCTTCAGAGACACCTTGCTGAACCGTGGAGCTGAGGGTTTTGTTCGTTCAGGTGTCATGGACAAAACATGAAGTGAATTACTCTCCACAGGATTCCTAGTTTCTGACCTGATCTTCTAGTGACAGTATTTATATGACTAGTCAAGATCAGTTTCTGGTCAATTGTAACCTGCAGGTTGTTGATAGTGGGGATTCAGCAATGATAATGCCATTGAATGTTAAGGGTAGATGTTTGGATTGTTCCTTTGTTGGAGGTGGTCATTGCCTGGCACTTGCGTGTCATAAAGTCATTGAGGCATAGACAATGGAAACAGGCCCTTTGGCCCAACTTATCTATGCCAACTACATTTCCTAAACTGAACTAGTCCCATTTGGCCCATTTCCCTGTAAACGTTTCCAATCCATGTACCTGTCCAAATGTATTTTGAATGTTGTAGTTGTACCCGCCTCTACCACCCCCTTTGGCAGCTCATTCCATTTATAGTCATCATCTCTGTGTTAAAAAGCTGTCCCTCAGGTTCCTTTCAAATCTTACCCCTCTCAATTTAAACCTATGCCCTCTAGTTTTGGACCCCTCTATCCTGAGGAAAATACCTTGGCTATTCACCTCATCTATGCCCCTCGTGATTTAATAAACCTCTATAAGGTCACGCTTCATCCTCCAACGCTCCAGCGAAAAAGTCCCAGCCTATTCAGCGTCTCCTTATAATTCAAACCTTCCAGTCCCAGTAACATCCTAGTAAATCTTTTTTTCATGCTTTCCAGTTTACTAGCAACCTTCCACAGCAGGGCAACCAGAATTGTATGCAGTACTCCAAATGTGACCAATGACTTGTGCAGTAGTAACATAACGTCCCACTCCTGTACTCAATGCTCTGACCAATGAAGGCAAGTGTGCACAAATGTTACTTGACACTTGTATCAAAAAAGTATGCCTTAAGGAGCATTTTAAAGGAAGAGAAGGGTACAGAGATTTAAGAAGGCTCTAGCTCAGGGACTTGGCAGCTAAAGGCATAGCTGGTAACAGTAGAGAGATTAAAATCGGGGATGCACAAGAAGATGAATGCAGAGATGGCAGAGTGATCGGCTGAAGAGGAAATTGGAAGCAAAATTGATAAATTTTTCCAGATCCAAATTAAACCTTCTCCCAGGCTGTGAGGAAAGCTCATCCAGAATCGAAATGTTGACTCTATTCTCTCCACAGATGCTGTCAGATCTGCTGAGATTTAACTTCAATCACCTCCCATGAGAAGACTGTACAAATATTCCGCTTATGACCAAGACCCGCTTTACAGAGCATCAGGATTTTTACAAGAAGTACATAAACCATTACAGTGATCATTCAAATCCTAGTAGAGCTGTTTTCATTGAGGTTTTCACTTACAGTGACTGAGAATGAAAGCAGAGTTTCAAAGCGTGAACAATGCTGGAAACAAACCTAATATTAATGCTAGTCAGACAGCTCGACTGCTTATATTCCTCCCTCCAGAAATTCTGGCAATAGGATTAAAATAAAAGCAACCATTTGAAAGCTGCTAAGCAGCTGTAGTCCTGTACATTGTGTCAGTAATATAGTAATAATGGGAAAAGGCCGGAGAATGGGGATAGACAAATATCAGCCATGGCGGAGCAGATTTGATATGCTGAGTGGCCTAATTCTGCTCCGATGTGTTAGGTCTTATAGTCTTAATTTCACTCAGAGTCAACATCAAAGAAAGCCTGTCCTTTACACTTATATTTGGAGTTAATGTGTGTAAGATTGCCATCTATTGATTCAGCATTGTAAGGACAGCTCTTTATTTCTTTTTAACAGAAGCAGAAAACCAGAATATACTGCAGTAGAATTATTTATACCAGAAATTAAAGGTAACATGTTCACATTTTCTCAGCAGAGCTAATTGATTCGTAATAGTGTCCCAAGTCCACACAAAATGGATATTAACATGGAATAATCATAACAAAGGGGTCATTGTCAGCTACCCCTGCCCAGTGTAAGTAAAGTTAGAGAAAGCTGAACATGGGATGAGATCACCTATCTCCCTAGTAACAATGGTCTCCAACTGCTGCCGTCTTCTGTCGGGCAGGCAACTAGAGAGCCTACTTGTTTCAAGAGAAAGGCCACATCTGTGGTGTCAGGGCTTCAGAATAATACAACGCACTTAAAATCTTAATACAAGTAAAATACCGCAGATGCCGAAATCTGAAACAAAAAACAGAAAATGCTGGAAAATCTCAGCAGGCCTGACCAGCACCTGTGGAGAGAGAATAGAGCCAATGTTTCAAGTTTAAATGACCCTTCATCAGAGGCATTTTTGTGTGGTGGACAGTTTATCACCAGAAATGGAGAGGTCAAGGAAGGGCGGAGAAGTGTAGAGATGGACCGTGTGGAGTTTTTAGAGGGATAAAATTGGAAGCAAAATTGATAAATTTTTCCAGATCTAAATTAGACCTTTTCCCAGACTCTGATGAAAGATCATCCAGACTCAAAATGTTGACTCTATTCTCTCTCCACCGATGCTGTCAGATCTGCTGAGATTTTCCAGCATATTCTGAACTTAGGACCTTGATTGTAATTTTGGGATATGATATTTGTATCAGCCTTATATAGTTTCTAGCAGTCCTGGAGATCCCTTAAACATAACCCAAGCACTATCACATTTATTTTTGTCCAGTCAGGAGAGGCAGAATGTTTTTGCATCTTGCTTACCCATTTATAACATTTTTAATTCCACTTATCTCCTCTCTCCCGCCACGAGCCTTTGACTGAGTTGATACAATGCTTCAATTCTGTCATCTGGCTGGGTGGGACTACACTCACCCATCTCCATTCTTATTTACCCAGTTGGAGTTAGAAAATAATCTCCTTCCAGTCCTAGTACTGTTACCTCAAGGATCTTTTCTTGGTCCCTTCCGATTTCTCACCTGCATGTTGCCCCTCCACAAATATCATCTGAAAGAAACAGAGCCAGGTTCCACAGGTACACAGACAGGACCCAGCTCTGTCTCACCACTATTTCTCTTATCTCCTCCAATCTTTGACAGACTGCTTAGCCAGCATCCAATACCAAGTAAGCAGAAATTTCCTCTTAATAAATCTTCCGAAAGCTGAAACCATTGCCTTCAATCCCACCACTAATTTCATCCCCTAGCTACCAAGTCGATTTCGCTCTGTGGCAACTGCCTTAGGCTTTATCATTACATTCACATTCATACTTGACTCAGCTGGGTTTCTCATTGCATATCCATCCACACCAAGACCAGTTCCCTCCATCTTCATAACTTTGCTCAAATCTGCCCCATTTCAACTCGTCTGCTGCTAAAACCGTCATCCATTTAATTATTCCTCTAGACTTGACTAGTCAAATGCTGTTCTGGTCATCCTCCACCTTACTTGAGCTTGAATTATAGAGTCATAGAGGTTTACAGCATGGAAACGGGCCCTTGGGTCAAATTTGTCCATGCCGCCCTTTTTTTTAAACCGCTGAGCTAATCCCAGTTGCCTGCATTTGGCCCATTTCCCTCTATACCCATATTACCCGTGTAACTATCTAAATGCTTTTTAAAAGACAAAATTGTACCGCCTCTACTACTACCTCTGGCAGCTTGTTCCAGACACTCACCACTTTGCATGAAAAAATTGCCCTTGTGGACACTTCTGTATCTCTCCCCTCTCACCTTAAACCTATGCCATCTAGTTTTAGACTCCCCTACCTTTGGGAAAAGATATTGACAATCTAGCTGATCTGTGCCCCTCATTATTTTATACACCTCTATAAGATCACCCCTCAGCCTCCCACGCTCAGAGAAAGTAGTGCCAGTCCATCCAACCTCTCCTTATAACTTAATCCATCAAGTCCTGGTACATCCCAGTAAATGCACTCTTTCTAGTGAAATAATATTCTTTCCATAATAGGGTGACCAGCATTGCACACAGTATTCCAAGTGTGGCCTTACCAATGTCTTGTATAACTTCAACAAGACATTCCAACTCCTGTATTCAATGTTCTGACGGATGAAACCAAGCAAACTGAATGACTTCTTCACCATTCTGTGACCCCAATTTCAAGGAGCTATGAATATGTACCCCTAGATCTCTTTGTTCTGTAATTCTCCCTAATGCCCTACCATGAATTGAATAAATCCTACCCTGGTTCAATCTACCAAAATGCATTACCTCGCATTTGTCTAAATTAAACTCCATCTGCCATTCGTCAGCCCTGTTGCAATTGGAGATAACTGTATTCACTATCCACTATGCTACCAATCTTAATGTCATCTGCAAACTTACTAACCATGCCAACTATATTCTTATCCAAATCATTAATATAAATGACAAATAACAGTGGACCCAGCACTGATCCCTGAGGCACATGGCTGGTTACAGGCCTCCAGTTTGAAAAACAACTCTCTACAACCACCCTCTGGCATCTGTCAAAAAGCCAATTTTGTAAGCATTTAGATACCTCACCCTGGATTCCGTGAGATTTATTCCTATGCAACAACCTACTATGCAGTATCTTGTCAAAGGCCTTGCATAAAGTCCATGAGTTCATCCTAAACTCTACTGCCCTTATCATAACTTATATCAAGCCCCATTCACCCACCATTCCTGTGTTTGTTCACCAAACTGGCTCCAGGTCCCGCATTACTTCAATTCTAAAACTGTCATCCTTGCTTACAAATTTTTCTATTGACCTTCTCTGTCTACGCAACATCCTCCATCTCTTGTATCCCTCCATAACTTTGCACTGCTCTAATTCTAGTCCCTTGTACATCCTTAATTTTAATTCTTCCATTATTGGTAACTGTGCCCTCAGCTGCCTCGACCCTATGCATTGGAATTCCCTCTCTAAGCCTTTCTGTCTCTCTGTCTTTGATTCCTCCTTCAAGAATGTCCTTAACACGCTTTAATTTAATTTTTGGTCAAGAGCAGTAATATCTATTTATCCGCCTCAATGTCAAAGCTTGCCTGATAATGCTCCTGTGAAACACATTGGCATATTTTCCAACATTATTGACATGAGAGAAAATTGTTGGTGTTGGTGAATGTCAATTAGATTATGCATTGTATTCTCTGGAGTTGAGGCTTAAACCCATGACCATGTATTACCAAGTGAATCTTACATTGTGTGAGGCATTTTATTGGACCAACCATTTTTGAATCTTATTTGCATTAATATAATCCTGCAGGGCTCACTCTACAATAATCAGCAGCAGGAGCCTTGGCTGTGATATTTTGTTTAATTCCATACTAACACCAAGGCCATTCTGAGCCAGGTACAACTAAGAACTGGATCTGAGACATTCCATTTCATTGTAGACACTTTACACAGCTTTGGAAATTGCTTTTGTTGCCTGGGCATAATTCTGATTTTATTATTAATAATTTTCTTCTTTACTATCTGCAACACTCTATTTTATCCCATTCATTTATTATTTCTCAAACTATCGCTGATTACTTTTAATGTTAATCTAGTCACTTGGCATCACTCCCATTAAAGGTAACATTATTAGCTCCCAGTATAGGATGACAGTTTCATTGAGAAGTGCTTTAATCTGTTAATTTTGTTCTCAGCCTCTTTGATGTCTGTGATTCCTCTTTCTTTCCAGTTGTGATAACGATAATTGGGAGTCTGGTTCAGTAGAAATTCAATTTCTCCATTCACTACCTGGTTGCTTTGACAGTCCTGTTGGTCATTCTAACTGACTGACATCAAAGCAGATTCCTATTTGTTATGTGCTGAGTATAATATTCACTTCACTTAGTGCTTCGAACTCACAGACTGTTATCATACAGAATTGAGTATTGGACAAGGTACGTAACAATGTGATATCACCCATTTAGCAAGACTGCCCATGACTATTTCTTACCTGCTTGCATTTTACAAGCTTCCTGTCACGTTTTACTTCTGAATGGAAACCAACCCTAGGAAAGTTTTTACTCAGGCCGGTGCCTGATATTTAGACAACAATTGTAGCCTCACAAATTAAATCTACACCAACAAAAGTTGAGAATTATCCGAAGGGCTTTACCAAAGGGGGCAAAACAGGGAATGAACCATGGTAATGCCTTGACCAAAAATTCCGGGTTTGAATTTAAATAAAGGCTTGGCAGTTAACTGCTCCCTAGTGCATTCTCCATGGCAATATATTTACAAATCAGAGTTCACTTGCCAATCAATCAGCCCTTTTGCGATATCAATTGTTGTTCTCTTTACGAGTGGTATTCCATACGCTGTGGTGTGCCATAGAATTACATTGAATATACAACATAAAAATAGGCCATATTCGTGCTGTGTTTATGCTTCATAAAGAATATTTATTAACGTAACAAAAAAGAAAAACACATGACAAAAAAGAGTAAAATACATGGTGATGCCTAAGTATATTAATAACTAAACACACCATTTTATCTGAAATTCCCTCTTGTTCTCAAAATAAACTCACTTTCCCTGAACTCACTGAGACACCACTTCTCCCAAACAGCATCCAGTTTAGTCAAATCCAGCTAATAGTTATCACACAACACAGCTTAGATGACCACGTCTGGACAAACGTCTTTTCTTGGTTGAGCAAAGGCACAAGACTGCGTCTTTTGGAGGAGAAGATCTGCAATTTGCCGGGGTGTCTAAATGTGAGATGGAACAGGTCTCTGTCTGTTGGCTAGAAAACGGGCACTTCCACAGTGAGGATGCTAGGAGTTATATTGCTCAGTTTCTTTGATATTTGACACTGTGGATTTGGCTGTCTACATTTCTCAAACTCCTTGCCTTTAGAAGTTATCGTTTGTATAGCCCCATTGATCTTTGGTAGACAGTTTTTCTGGTATGGAAATTCACACCTCAATTTCTCCAGATGCCCGCTAATCTTGTTATTGGGCAAATCACATCTCATTATTCCTCTAGACGCCAGCTAATCTTGTTATTTGTTTGTTATTTTGTTTTCATTTAACTGTTAATCTCAGTAGCTCCCCAAATTCCTAACCATCACTGCAGAGACTCTTCAATACTTAAATTAATAGTGAAGTTACTGCAAATCAAGACGGAGATTTAATAACATATAGAAGAGATTTTGTGAGCCTGGCCTGTGAAGTATTTTTCTAAGGAAGTATTTAATTGGATTAGAAAGCACAATTACACATTTTGTGATAACGTTGATCAGTTTTCCAGCTCCTGGGCTATGTCCATTTAGCCTTTATTTTCCTAAAGCAGATTATCTGAGAGAGGAAAAAAAATATTGTTTTCAATTCATAATTTATATGTTAATAAGCTTCCAATATGTCAGGCCTTAGGTAATGAAAACTTAATTAACTGCAGTGAGTTATTTTAAAGCATAATCACAATCTACTATGGATAAAAGAAAGAAAAGAAAGATTTTCATTTATAAAGCGGCTTTAAAGCTCTAAGGACATCTCAAAACACTTTACAATTTCTGAAGTACTTTTGAAGTATAGTCACTATTGCAATGTAGGAAATATAATAACCAATTTTCACACAGCTAACTCCCAAAAGCAGCAATGAGATGATAAATTGATCACATGTTTTTGGTGCTGGTTGAGGGATGAGTCCTGCCCTTCATTAAAATAGTGGTATGGCATTTGTTATACCCACCACTGAGTGATGTTTCTTTCAAAAAACAGCACCTCCAATAGCACAGTGCTCTGTCAGTACTACATTGAAATATCACTTCAGATTTTATGTTCAAGGTAGACTATGAACCCAGAACTTTTTGACTCAGATGTGAGAGAACTGGCACCTGACACCTAGGTTCTTTTCCTTTTTTGCATTCATGGGATGTGACCATCACTTCAACCACAGTGCCTTTCGGAAGGGAATTCTAAATATTTGACCCAATGACAGTGAAGTATTGGTGATATAGTTCCAAATCAGGATGATGTGTAGCTTGGAGGGGAATTAATTTGAAGGATTAATGTGATAAAGGAGAGCCTGTGGACATGCTGCACTTGAATTTGCAGAAGGCAAATTTGATAAAGTGATTGTTGCAGATCCCTCTGCACTGTAGGGATTCTATGATTTCCCATGACAGTCATCAAGCTAATTGCCTTATACTTTCCTGTTTTTTGACTCATTTCCAACTTGAATTGAGGATATTTTTTGCTCTTTTCCAATCTGATGGCACCAAGCAGGCAACATAGCTGTCTTGTTTTTTTGCCATGATGCAGAGATGCCAGTGTTGGACTGGGGTAAATACAGTAAGAAGTCTCACAACACCAGGTTAAAGCCTAACAGGTTTATTTGGTAGCACAAGCTACTAGCTTTTGGAGCAGTGCTCTGAAAGCTAGTGGTTGTTTTTTTTGCTGCAGAGAACAGTGTCAATCCCCCTCATGATTGTGTCCCAACTACCCCTACATTCCCATTTGTTCCCCTCATGCATGAACCGCTTCCTTTACCAAGGTGCTATGACCAGTTTGCTCATCCACACTGCAGACCTTCGTCCACATAAGGTGTGAGCACCTAAACCTGTTTGAAAATTGCAAAGTCTGTGGACCACCACTTGGTCCCTTTACCTGCCTCATTCACAGTCACATCCTGCTGCCACTTACTGCTGACCAAAAGAGATGCCTCTTTGCTGGGATTTCTTAATGCCGAATTCAATCAAATGCTGCCTTGAGGTCAAGAACAGTCACTTGCACCTTGCCTCTTAAATGCAAATCTTTTGTCCATTTTGAACAAGGCTGGAAAAAGATCTGGAACCAAGTGGCCCAAGAGGACCCCAAACTGAGCATTAGTCAGCAGGTTATTGCCGAATAAATACCACTTAATAGTACCGTCCATAATGTCTTATCTTATTTCTTGGGGTTTTATTGTGCACAAAACAGATCTGGGCAATTTTCCACATTGTCAAATTGTCAGAGCTCTACTGGAGCAGTTTTGCCTAAGGGCATAACTAATTCTGAAATATAAGTATAAGACATAAATAAATATAAATATAAGGCGTATGGTGTACTGGCCTTCATCAACCGAGGGATTGAGTTTAGGAGTCGGGAGGTAATGTTGCAGCTTTATAAGACCCTAGTCAGACCTCTCTTGGAATACTGTTCTCAGTTCTGGTCGCCTCATTACAGGAAGGATGTGGAAGCTATTGAAAGGGTGCAGAGGAGATTTACAAGGATGTTGCCTGGATTGGTTGCCAGTCCTTATGAGGATAGGTTGAGGAAGCTCCATCTTTTCTCCTTAGAGAGACAAAGGATGAGAGGTGACCTGATAGAAGTGTATAAGACGTTGAGAGGTATAGATCAGGTGGATTCTCGGCTTTTTCCAAGGGCTGGAATGGTTGCTATGAGAGGACACAAGTTTAAGGTGCTGGGGAGTAGGTGCAGAGGAGATATCAGGGATGAGTTTTTCACTTAGAGGGTGGTGGGTGAGTGGAGTCGGCTACCATCGGTGGTGGTGGAGGCAAATTCGATAGGGTCTTTCAAGAGACTCCTGAATGAGTACATGGAACTTAACAGAATTGAGGGTTATAGGTAAGCCTAGTAGGTAGAGATATCATCTGCGCAACTTGTGGGCCGAAGGGCCTGTTTGTGCTGTAGTTTTTCTATGTTCTAAGTATTCAGTGCTACAGCAGGGGTGCTATGAGCTACATGGATTTTGCTGTGTCCATTGTCTTCAGCCATTTCTGAATTTCTGAAAATCATTTTCATAGCTGCTTTCTGTAGTTTTAAGTTATGATTTTGCAAACTCACCACGATCAGATGCACAATCAAGGCTTTGGACATCCAAATATGTGTGGCCTTCCAAAGCTGGTACGACATGGGAAATTCTCTGCACATTATCAAATGTTCCCTTAGGAATTTCACTGATCAATCTTTCCAAATAATCTGAACATTTGAATTGCAGAAATGTCAATTCCGGGTTTGCAATCAAAGCCTGAAATATAAAACAAACAACACTGAAAATAACAAACCATCATAACATTAAAATATGATAAGACACTCAAAATAATTCAGTAAGTCAAAGACCCAATGTGAATGAATTTGACAGGGGATAAAATTCCCACAGTCTTTAAATAGAGCTGGGTTTGGGTGAGCTACAGTTATCAATTGCATCGACAGGTTACAAATAGTGGCAACAACCTCCAGATGTGGAGGCTATCTACAAAATAAGCAGATCACCATGGACAATTTTAAGGTGCTATCTTTTATTGCCTGCGATCATTTATTTTGTATGTGATACATGTGCATTTCTTAACCTTGATGTAAGTGAATCAATTCAAATAACCCCACAATAAACATTTTGTCTTTAAAAAGGAAAAGATTAGTTTATATTTCAAGCCCACTTGCACTATATGCTATTAAACAAAGCAGCTATCACTCACTCTCTTGCCCATATCACACACACACACACACACACACACACACACACACACACACACACACACACACACACACACACACACCACAAAATTATGTACAAGTAAAGACATACAAATAATACTTATAAAAACTTAATGGATTTCAATCTGTTTTGATGTAAGCTGTTATTTCATAGTTGTATTTTTATGTTGTTGGAAATGAAGGCTTTGAAACTGCAGAGATGTCTCAGCAGTTATGCTGACTCCTTTAGTTGTCCTGCCAGAGACTGGTTTCACAAGTAAGCTTGAAGATGGAACCAGGTAACTAGGAGAGACGATTTTATCTTTATGGAATGGTAGGTTGCCCTTTCTTTAGCCTGGGAGATTACAGCAGTTTGATAACTGTGCTTGTTGGCCCTTCATTCCCAGACTTGATGAAGTTTTGAGTTGGGGTCCTATACAGAAGATCTGACTTAGTTTGGAGCAGTTTGCTATGTCTTAACAGGAGTAAAGATGGCCATTGTCTCATGTGATCCTGTACAAATTTCTTTACTCAGAGAGTAGTAAGGGCGTGGAATGCCCTGCCTGCAACAGTAGTGGACTCGCCAACATTAAGAGCGTTTAAATGGTCATTGGATAAACATATGGATGATATTGGAATAGTGTAGGTTAGATGGGCTTTTGATTAGTTTCACAGGTCGGCACAACATCGAGGGCCGAAGGGCCTGTACTGCGCTATAATGTTCTAACGTTCTATGTTCTAAGTGCCAAGTCATCTTTCAAATAAGACATTGCAATTATTTAAATTAGCATGCTGACATCTTTTTCATTTGTGGTTTTACAATGAGATGATAAAGAGCTTTGTTTTCTCCTGGATAAGGCCACAATGAGCCATAATTAAATTCAAGATTGTCTGTACCCTGCTGAAAGATAAGCCTATTCTAATCCACAAACCTGTCTGGTAGTTTGGAGTCATTTTGACATTCAGTCTTTTTCAAATCGGTTCAATGTTTTTAAATGCAACCTTCAAATATAGTTTTTAAAAATTTGTAATCCTCATGCCCATACAGGCATAACACCTGACAAAGAAGCAGTCAGGCAACACAGTGTTAAGATGTTTTGTGTGGGATGAAGTTGAGGTTGGTGTCAATGCCTTTTTAATTACATTGTTAAGGTTTAATGGCAGTTACATTGTTACACATATTTGTACATGTGTAAATGAGGATGGCTGGGACACTGGGGGCATTCGAGTAATGTTGAGTCTGAACTAAGTCAGGAAACTCTCCAGCAAAGGAAGCAGATGTATCTTGGTTTTAACTTCTCCAATCGGCATGGATCCAAATTACAGGTGGTGCCTCCATAAACCTTCATAACACAGTGACATGGAGATGAAGGGTCCATGTGAAGAAACCTATTCCAATCTAGGTACAACTCTGGTAGCTGTTCCAACAAAGATGATACTTCTTAATGATTTTGGCCAAATATCATTGAAAAGCATAGAGTTGGAAAGTTTGATCCTGAAAACATACACTTCCTCATCCTGTGCACTGAAAATGATCATGTGCTAACTAATACGCCTCCCCATCAAAATCACATTTCAAGGCAACCTGGTACCATGCAAGATCAAAGTACTTGTCCCTGATAGGCTCATGATAGTTAGGAATAGGGGTTGGAAAGATGTGCACAGTACATATTCTATAGTTAAGTCAGGTGGATGTTGGATGTTGGATTTGTTTGTGACAGCTCCAGAAACGAAACAACAGTCACAACACATACACAGAAAATTTCAGGTTTCTGACCTGTCAAAGGACAACTTATGGATGCCAAAGCAAAGGTACTGGAAGAAGATGATCAGTGCTCTCTTAGAAGGATCTTGTGAATCAAATGGAGGTACAAGAACAAGCTCTACAAGACACAGAGCTGCCAGGTATAGAGATAATGATAACCTCACGTCAGCTGAAATGAATGGGGCATGTAGTCAGAATGCATGATTCAAAACTGATCCAAACAGGTGCTCTTCTCAGAGTAATGCCCAAGAGCCGATTCATTTTAGGGCCAAAGGAAACATTGTAGAGACAACCTCAAAGTCTCCATGGAGGAAACTGGTCCACAATCTCTGCCCATTTCGCACAAGTGATGACTTGCGACACGGAAGGTGGGCTATCTTAGGACTGTTGAGAAATGCAATTGTCCAACCTATGTAGCATGCAACAGCATTTTCTTTGATTAAGAGAGACAATTGTAGCAAGTGAGGGAAGGCCCGAGGCTGTCTATCAAGCCTCAAGTCCCTCACTGAATTTGAGGAAAGAGCCTTGAAGATTCCAGGCATTGAGCAGGACAGAGCCATTGGCAATGGGGAGATTGGCCTTAGTCATCCACCTAGTAAGGATTCCTCCATTCAATTGAAACCTGAGGGTCAAATGTGCCTCCAACTAACGCTGTGACTTGCACTTTCCTTTATTGCATGTAGGCACCTCCAGGAAGACACTAAGTTCAAAGGAAGAGGTCTCCATTCCCAGTCCACCCAGGAAAGGAGCATAGAGGGTGTGGAAGAGAAAAACTCTACATGTTACAGGCATCACAGTGCTTACTCGCACTCTCCACCAGCTAAGTACACACACTTCAGTAGGTTTTAAAGCTAGTTCGAGAGGAGCCTCACAATCTGGTGGTCACCCTGTCAGCATCATGAGGGGGCAGTTTCAACCGAGCTTCCCGGTTCTCAGAGGACATCTAGGGAAGAAGCATCTGTGAGGTCGCAGTTGGATGATGAGTCTCTGGAATCAACCTTCCAACATATGCGGAGCATCAACAGAAGGCAGCGGAGCCTCAGGAAGAGCTGTTAGATGCCATCACAAAGTGGCATGCGAGTTGGAACAGTTCATCTGCCTGCTCTCCGATGTTATGTTCAAAACATGTGCGTGCATCAAGGTCACCCTCACTAATATCTTCACCACCATCACTAATATCTTCATCACCCTCCCAGCCTTACCCTCACTAACGCATGGGTGGCACAATGGCACAGTTATTAGCACTGCTGTCTCACAGTGCCAGGGACCCACATTTGATTCTGATCTTGCATGACTGTGTGGAGTTTGCATGTCCTCTCCATGTCTGTGTGGCTTTCCTCTGGATGCTCCACTTTCCTCCCATAGTCCAAAGATATGGTTAGATGAACCAGCCATGGTGAAAATGCAGGGTTGCAGGGCTGGGAGGCCAGTGGGGGGAAGAGGGCCTGAGTAAGCAACTCTGTCAGTGTAGACTTGATGAGGTGAATGGTCTCCATCTGCACACAGGGATTCTATGACTGTAACATCTTTATTAACCACATTCTCATCCGCATATGGTTAACGCCACAGCATCAGAGACCAGATTCAAATCCCGACTTGGGTCACTGTCTGTGTGGACTATGCACATTCCCCAAGTGTCTGTGTGGTATTCCCCCAGGTACTCCAGTTTCCTCCCAGTCTGAAGTCGTTAGGTGTATTGGCCATGCTAAATTATTTGATTTGATTTATTATTGTCACATGTATTAGCATACAGTGAAAAGTATTGTTTCTTGCACGCTATACAGACAGAGCATACCTTTCATAGAGAAGGAAATGAGAAAGTGCAGAATGTGGTGTTACATTCATAGCTAGGATGTAGAGAAAGGTCAACTTAATGCAAGGTAGGTCTAGGGGAGAAGTTTTTCTTGAGTCAGTTGGTACGTGACTGTGGACTTTTGTATCTTTTTCCTAACAGAAGAAGGTGGAAGCGAGAATGTCTGAGGTGTAAACAGAATTAATGGATGGGAAGCTGAAATTACCCCTTAGTGTACCTGCACAGGAGTGTAGCGATTAACGGATTTTCACAATACCTTCATTGCAGCGTTAATGTAAGCTTATTTGTAACACTAATAAACTTAAAAAAACCTCACATCTTCATCATCCTCACCCTCACTAACATCTTTGTCATTCCATCCTCATCCTCACTAACACCTTCATCACCCCAATTCGCATCCTTATTACATCTTCATCATTCAGCCTCACACTCACTAACATCTTCATCACCCTATCCTCATCCTCACTAACATCTTCATCACCCTGGCAGCTTCACCGTCACTAACATCTTCAGCCCACCCCATCCCACCCCCACCTTCAGCTCCCCTTAATTTCCACAGCTTCCAGCCCCTTGTTTGTTCTCCACTCTAAGACCTTCTGTCCCCACCCAATCCTTCCCTGCCTCATCCGCCCCCATATTCAACACTAACTTACCTGAGATTGGCGAGCACTGATTTTCTAACTGATGTTAGCGAAGGTGGCAAAGATCATGGCAGGTGTTGGAAGTGCAGCTGTTTCAAAGCCACTCTGACATCATGGAAAGAGGAGCTTGCTACATGGGGAACGCCCCCATCCCCCACATCCCGAGGGCTGCTTCGTGTTGACACCAAAATCATGAAGAGCCCATTCTTCGCTGCATGATGTGTTTCTCCAGGGTCTGGAGCTGTAGGCCTCCAAAAAAACCTCTCTTGGGATGTCCCATGATCTGAGCAGGGCCTATAAAGCAGGGTCCAGACTTTTGCAACCACATTGTTCCGGAAATGTTTTGCACCGGTGTGTTTTCCTGCTGGTGTAACGGAGAATCGGGCTTGGGAGGAAGAACGCGGTCAAATTTTTATCTGCATCTAATTAGCAGGATGCAAATCATTTTTACGCCATGATTCACCATGGCAGTCACCGCCGGAAGCTCTGGTGGAAATGCGTGACAGTAAAATTGATTTTAAGGCCTCTGGCCAAATTCCCAGATATGAAAAGATTCTCTGAAACAAATCTGGAGATTTTCTTAGACACTTTATCAAAATTTATCAGTATTTTGGAACATTTACTTTGGAAATTCTCTGAGGATTTTACTTACCAAGCACCTTATAGGAATCATTAGAGGAAAACAAATGTGTGGACATGGGCATCATGTTAGGAGATCCCATTGGTCTGGACAAATAGTGAAAGAGGACGTGAGATCAAGCAGGGTAAAACCAGCTACTGCAGGAGAGAGAGAGAGTGGACATGGATGGCAAGCAGGCATCCATCTCCCTAAACATACAGCACTTCCCTCCTTCTCAAAATCCCCTCCACCAGGATTTCCAGTGCTCTACCTCAGTCCCTGAGCTGCCGTACAATGTGCTGCAATGTACCAACCAACATACTCCCCACCCTGCGGAAAGTGAGTGTATGAAATCTACATGTAATGATCCACAAAACTGCATCTAATCAGCACTGCTAATCCTCAAGGTGCCTGTTTTCTGAGCTGCTCAAGAAAAGTTAAAATTCTGGTAAATCGGCAGTGAGGACAAAAACTGTAAGAAATCCACTGCAGCCATTTGGTACCTGTTTTCAACCTTTGGCCAGTTTAACTTCCCACAGTGTTTTAGCACAATGAGCAGTTGCATTTTATAAGAAAATTGTAAAAATATTTAATACAACAGAAAATGTGTGCCTACAGTGAGACAGTAAGATCAATTTTTTTGGAATGTTTAATGAAGTGACATTGCTGATTGCTCAAATGACCCACTTGTAGTCAACTGCTTCACATAGTAAACAGTACAGATGCAGAATATAGTACGTGGGAAGGTAACTGAGGAAATTGGGGTACATCAGCTGAAATATGCACTATACGAGCCTTGGAGAGAAAATGGGAATAAATAATCTGCGAGGATAGCAAGACAGAGACAACCAATTAAAAAGGACATCACTAGGCCAAGATCTCTTCAATGCTTAACGTAATCTGTTGCGCAAGTATCCTTCTAAGTTTCATGTACTTGTTTATATCATATAGTCATGATAGTTGCCTTGTACTCTGAAAGAACTGTCGAGAGATTACTGAAAGATGGGTCATTTGAAGCAATTAGACTTCAGATAATTAACTTTAACCCCAATTATTGGTGAGGAATGAGAGATGTGGAATTAGCCCTCCGTTATATAGCCAGCTCCATTTATTAAAGTCAATGGAAGGGGAAATTGAGCAGGGTGTATGATGAACAGCTAATTTACGCTGCCCATTTTATCATTGCCTGTCAGAACTACCCACTCTCTCACCCTGGTCCACGGATCCTAAATATAGCCAAGTTTGTGCCGCGTGTTCTCCTGTTCCAAACAATGGCTGCATATTACTGCCATTCAAATAAACTTTCATGGTTAATTATGTTTTAGATATATTTTTCCACTTGAACTAACCTGAACAGCGAGGCCTGTACTGTAGATATTTCCAATGGTACCATCATCTTGCTTATTCCCAAGGAGTTCCCTCAGAAGTTGCACGATGGGTTTCTCAATTTCAAGTTTTGCGATTTTATTGATCAGGGAGCGATGTAAACAGCTTAGAGCAAGTACAGACATGGAGGCTGTGTCTACAACATATAAAGAATTAACTCACTTACTAATCTCAAACAGTTCTTATTACATCTTTTTGTTTTGAAGATGCATTTCAAAAGTTGTCAGATCCAATGGAAATAACTTCAATGGTATAAAGCAGGTGGAACTGAATTAGCCATCCATTGTACATCACATCCCATATCCTCTTCCAATTACTTCAAAGGATAGCACAATTGGATGGGGCGTATAAAAGATGGTGCATTTTATAGTATCGCTCAAAGTTAAAGTCCCGCCCTACAGATTTAAAGGCTGTACCATTAGTGCCACAACACCAGGGGAAGGACTTGCTGAGCATGGGTAAATGCAGTGTCAATCTCAGTTTGTCAGACCAGTGACTGCTCAAAGTGAGATGCTTTAAAATGCTTTATGTCAATGAATTAGAAATGTAAACAACAGAGTTGTAAGACACCAGCTTGCAAAAACTGTATCATAGTCGTAAAATCATAGAATCCTTATAGTGAAGAAATCATTCAGCAACAGTAAGCAGAGCTTACATCCTCATTACTTTAAACAGTCCCAGACTTTGATGAGCTGAGGTTGACGCCAGCAACAGGAGTTACAATAATATTTATATTGATTAACCAGTGCCTTCAAATACAATGCATGTGCAGGTAGTTGTGGCTGTTCATGATGTTTTCGACAAGTATGAACCCAAACCTGCGCTTAAGTATCTCTCAGGCCCAAAGGTGTAGGTGGAATTCTCCATTTTTGAGACTAAGTGCAGTGGTGGACAGCTGTGGCAGCGCTAATCCCACTGGCCAGAAACTCAACAACTCACACCAGATTCTGTGCTTGGAACCTCATTCATTAAACAGAGGCAAGTTCCTCTCCGCCTCTCCCAGTGGGCCAGAAGCTGATTTGTGCAGCTGCCATCAGCTGACATGTTTGAAATTCCAACGCCACATTTAAACACCAGTCCAGCACATTTATATCACCCACTCCAGCCCACCTGTCTTCACAAAACCATGCCAGCAACCCAGAGGGAAAAGGCCATCAGCCTTACAAAGTCTGGTGCTCAATTCAAATACCCTCCCTCATGCCCATCGCTTGCCTGGTACCTATGCTCCACTTGCATCTCTACTCACTGTATCTGGAGTCTTCACCTACCCCCTTCCAGTAAAGAATGCGTTATCCCTTTGATCCCCGTGTTTGTGCGTTTTTCATGCAGCCATGTCAGGGTCCAGTTTCTCTCTCCTCAATCTTCCCTCTGTATCCCATTATTCATCTTCTTCCACCTCCTTGCTTCTCTGTGTGCCATCATGAGCCCTTGCCCTTCCCCCCTTCTTCTACAGCCTCCTTGTTTTCATCAGGCCAACACACCTAGCCCCACCTCACATTCCATCCCAGTTAAACCTCACACTATTGTTGCATTAACATCATGAGTCCCACAGCGCAGTCCAGATAAACACTGCTGTGGTACCAGGGGCAAGGAAACCCCTGTATTCCCCAACTCCGGACTCAGTAACACATGAGGGTTCTTGGGTCCAGCAGTATAATGCTGTCTATGAAGACCAGCTTGGCATGCAGATGGAGGCAGGAACCAGTCAGCCCCAGCAGAGTGCTAAATAGCACATCAGAAGCAGCGTAGCACAGTGTCAGAAAGTTGTTGCACTCACTCCAACGTCTGTAATGAACTGAGAACCTTGTATTCGCCACTCATTAACAATCAGGTTTGACACCGACTAGCCTGGCAAGATTGAAAGGCTTGATGGGATGCCAGATGTTTTAATGAGCATTCATGAGATGGCTGTCCCCCTCTCTAATAGGTATATTGCTTTGGATACTGTTGGGAGAAAATGCCCTCTACGGCAGGAAAACACAACAGCGGCTAGTGCAGTGGTACCATGACTGGCTCTCTTTTTCAGCAAGGAGGATTAAAGTGTAGAACAGCAATAGTCATAGGGAACTCCATAGTCAGGGGCACAGATTCTCTGCTTCAAAATCTTCTCCAATAGTTTTCCAACCCCAGACGTGGCAACCTGCTTGAGGTGTTCAAAATTGTGAAGGGCATGGACAGGGTGGATAGGGAGCAGCTGATCCCCTTAGTTGAAGAGTCAGTTATGAGGGGACACAAGTTGAAAGTGAGGGGTGGGAGGTTTGGCTGGGGGATTTGAGGAAAAACATTTTTACTGAGATGGTGGTGATGATCTGGAATGCACTGCCTGGGAAAGGATGGAGCCAGGATGCCTCACATCGTTTAAAAAGTACCTGGATGAGTAGTTGACACGACATAACATTCAAGGTTATGGGCCAAGTGCTTGCAAGCTGGATTAGGTATGCATGTCAGGACCTTTCATGCATTAGTGCAGACTCAATGGGCCGAAGGGCCTTTTCTGCACTGTAGGATTCTGTGATTCTGAAATGCAAGTTAATGCAAATGCTGATCACCCAATAAACAAGCGGGAAGACCAACCCACCATTGGGAGAACTGCAACGCGATTTCATGTTTCCGACTTTTTGGCTCCCACTAGATTCTTTGTTCCCACCACCACCAAACCCAAGGTGATCAGGATGGGAGAATTCTGCCTGTAGTCTCTTGGAAGTAAATGAGGAATCTAGGAATTCTGACTCAATTAAAACTTCAAAGAATCAATGGATTTTTGCTGGTGAAGCTCTCAAAGAGATATGACGCTAAGGCAGTTAAAACAGTGTTGAGGTATAGATGAACGGTTATTTAACTGAATGATGGAAGAGGTTGAAGTAGCTGAGTGCTGGATTCTCTGCCCAATATAAACCACGCCCAACATTTTATTCCCGTTGAGCTACTTATGTATGTTTGACACCATAAGCTATAGAAATACCCCTCAACATTGCAAGGTGAACATTGCGAACTGTTTGAGTAAGAAAGTAGGTGGATGTTGGATGGTCAGAGGCCCACCTTCTAACATCACAATGTCACTGCATCCCAATAATGGATACTGCCTGGGGGGTCAGAATCACATCAATAACAGATTGTGTCGTGGGAAACCAAATAGCTCTGGTGTTGGCAGTTTCAAAATCAATAGTTTTAGTGTAATTTCACCTTTCAGCTTATTTTAAGTTGTAGTCATTGTAATGAAGCCATCTTATGTTAACACTGATAAGAAGCTGATAGATAAGAAGCTATTTCAAGAGCTAAATCAATTACTGCATTATTGGAAATCAGCCAGATTGGTCAAATAAAGACCTTTAATAGTGAGACAATGAAGGAAGAAGCAAATAATCAACACATATATTAGTAGGGCTGGTAATATAACTTATAATAAAAAAATTATGTTTTACATTTTACAATTACACATTTTTTATGATTTTATGTACAAGTCATTAACCATGAACCATAGAAAACCATAGAAAATTACGGCACAGAAACAGGCCTTTTGGTCCTTCTTGTCTGTGCTGAACCATTGTTTGCCTAGTCCCACTGATCTGCACTTGGACCATATCCCTCCACACCCCTCTCATCCATGAACCCATCCAAGTTTTTCTTAAATGTTAAAAATGACCCCACATTTACCACTTTATCCGGCAGCTCATTCAACTCTCACCACTCTCTGTGTGAAGAAACCCCCCCTTTAATATTCCCTTTAAACTTTTCTCCTTTCACCCTTAACCCATCTCCTCTAGTTTTTTTCTTCCCTAGTCTCAGTGGAAAAAGCCTGCTTGCATTCACTCTATCTATACCCATCAAAATCTTATACACCTCTATCAAATCTCCCCTCATTCTTCTACACTCCAGGGAATAAAGTCCTAACCTATTCAATCTCTCTCTGTAACTCAGCTTCTCAAGTCCCGGCAACATCCTTGTGAACCTTCTCTGCACTCTTTCAACCTTATTTACATCTTTCCTGTAACTAGGTGACCAAAACTGTACACAATACTCTAAATTCGGCCTCACCAATGCCTTATACAACCTTACCATAACACTCCAACTTTTATACTCGATACTCCGATTTATAAAGGCCAATGTACCAAAAGCACTCTTTACGAGCCTTATCCACCTGTGACGTCACTTTTAGGGAATTCTGTACCTGTATTCCCAGATCCCTCTGTTCAATTGCACTCTTCAGAGTCCTACCATTTA
The DNA here is from genome assembly GCF_965287045.1 of Carcharhinus amblyrhynchos. Taxonomy (NCBI): domain Eukaryota; kingdom Metazoa; phylum Chordata; class Chondrichthyes; order Carcharhiniformes; family Carcharhinidae; genus Carcharhinus; species Carcharhinus amblyrhynchos. The sequence goes on along the minus strand of NC_137335.1, from coordinate 28,899,518 downwards.
GCCTGTACGTTCTACTTTGATTTGTCCTTCCAAAGTGCAATACCTTACACTTGTCTGCGTTAAATTCCATTTGCCATTTTTCTAGTTGGTCCAAATCCCTCTGCAAGCTTTGAAAACCTTCCTCACTGTCCACTACACCTCCAATCTTTATATCATCAGCAAATTTGCTGATCCAATTTACCACATTATCATCCAGATCATTGATATAGATGACAAACAACAATGGACCCAACATCAACCCCTGCGGCATACCACTCGTCACAGACCTCCACTCAGAGAAGCAATCCTCCACAACCACTCTCTGGCTTCTTCCACTGATGTGGGTATGCCGGCGTTGGACTGGCGTAAACACAGTAAAAAGTCTGACAACACCAGGTTTTAGTCCAACCTATTTATTTGATAATATTCTCACAAGCTTTCGAGGGGTTACCCTCTTCGTCAGGTGAATGGAGAGTTCTGGCCTCAGACAGAGCATATAAAGCGTGCTTTATATAAAGCGTGATGATGTTGAAGCCTAAAGATTGGGAGCTGACTGCACATACAGTAGGGTAAAATTGGACATGCACTGGGTGCAAAACCACAATATCACTTTAGTTGCCCATTACATGCCCTGCTTGATATTCAGTTCCCTTGAATTCTACAGATGTTAATTTTGGGAGTACAGCTTGTTTATAGCGGGTGATTGTTAGAAAACTTTCTTTGTGGACAAGGGAAAAGAGCATGAATTTAACTAACCAAAGTTCTGTACAATGGAGGCTTCATTCCTTCCCCTTTGTATCCCAAGAATAGTATGTGGGGTGAAGCTAGCTAAATCTAAAAAATGGAAGATACCACAGGAATCAAATAACATTGAAGAGAGATTACTGGTCACTGGGATTAAGAACAGGAACAAGTCCATCAACATCTGAGAAACGGCCATGATTAAATTTTAAAGTACCTATCAGATATTATTATATGACAGTTACAGTGAATCATACTTACCAACAGAATAAACCTTTATAAACGGAGCTTTGAAATTCATAATTCTTTTAATGAGATCATCCACAACGTAATCAGAGACAGGCTGTTTTTCTATGCAGAGTGCTAGAATTGCTAAGGTAAGTTGGTAGTAATTTGTCTGAGGCTGTTGATTCAATTCTGTAAGATTGAAGCAAGATGTTTAATTGCAGCATAACAGTCAAGTCAAGCTAATAATCATTGAGCAGAATGAGCTTTCAACAATATTAAAAGTACATTTGAAAGGAAAAAGTAAACAATATAAACATATAATTGCTGCAGTTTGTGAAAGATATTTTTGAAATGTTGAAATTAAACTAATAAAGTTACAAAACAAAACTCAAGACAGAACATAAGAACATAAGAAATAGGAGCAGGACTAGGCCATCTAGCCCCTTGAGTCTGCCCCGCCATTCAATAAGATCGTGGCTGATTCAGTTCCACTTACCCGCCTGCTCCCCACAACCCATAATTCACTTATTGATCAGAAATCTATCTACCTGTGACTTAAACACATTTATGAGGTAGCCTCCATTGCTTCAATGGGCAGAGAATTCCAAAAATTCACTACTCTCTGGGAGAAGAAGTTCCTCCTCAACTCTGTTCTAAATTGATCCCCCTTTGTTTTGAGGCTGTGCCCTCTAGTTCTTTTTTCCTTTCTAAGTGGAAATAATCTCTCTACTTCTACCCTGTCTAGCCCCTTCATTATCTTATATGTCTCCATAAGATCTCCCCTCAGCCTTCTAAACTTCAATGAGTACAGACCCAATCTACTCAACCTCTCCTCATAAGCTAACCGCCTCATCTCTGGAATCAACAAGACATGCGATGTGAGAATGTAGATAGAAATAACAGACTGAAACAGAGCTATTCCGATGCTAGAGAGATAGTGGCCAGAATTTTACCATCTTGCCCACTATGGGAATCAAAGCAGGCAAGGTGCAGACCATGTCCATTAACCCCGGACAGAATTTTACAGTTTCGGGACAAGTGAGGCCATAAAGTCCCACCCAGTGTATGAGAGAAAAAGAAACTAATGCGGAGCACATAAATGAGAAAGGCGAGGGCTAAAGAGATGAAAGAGAGAAGGAAGGAAAGAAGAAAAATGATAGAGAAAGAAAGATATAAAGATGAAGAACAGAAAGAAATGGAAAAAAAGTAAAGAAAAGGTGGGAAAAGAAAATGTTAAAAGCAAAGAACGAAATAAAAAAAAAGACAATCAATCCAACATAATTATTAGCTCCTGGTGCATTATACTGTTTTCCTTACCATAAAGCAGATTGTGCACCTTCTTGATCGAAGGAGAATCTAATTTAAATGTGAAGGTATCTAAAATAATTGCCATGTCCTTACTCACAGCAAACCCCCGGAAACAATTTTACAACTCTCAGCCTTGTTTACAAGTCCCTTTGTAGCCTTGTATCATATTATCTTTGTAAGCTCCTACAGTCCTGCAACCCTTTGAAACACTCTTTAATACTTAGCTAGTAGAGTAATAATTGTCTGGACTTTCAGCCAAGGCTTGGCTGTTAGGCCAAACATCCAGCAGGCTTGTTGAACAGCTGCACCCCAGGGAAAGGTTGCCTGATTAACTGCTCAGTCACTCCAATGACTGCTATCAATTTCAAAGAATTTTAGGTATGACTACACACATGGGGGACAGGAGAGGAAAGTGGCCACATTACTGGAAATAACGTAATATTACACTGGCTGGCCAATTAACTGCCTGCCAGTGTGAAATGTGTCTGGGTAGTCTGTGAGGCTGACAGTGGTAAGACTGTGGCAGGCGCCAGGTTCAATGGTGACCTGGCAGGACTTTAAAGGTGGCTGCCCGCAACCTTTGAAGGCATCTGAGGAGGCAGAGGGAGATCTGCATCATGGCAATAGCACCTGGCAGACATTCCAGGCAAGACGGCACATCAGGAGTCCCTGGCCATTGAAGTCCCTGGCTATGATGAAACAATGAGTCAGAGTACAGGAATGAGATAGAGAATCTGGTCAACTGGTGCCATGACAATAATCTCTCTCTCAATGTCAACAAAATGAGGAGATTGTCATCAACTTCAGGAAGCATAGAGGAGATCATGCTCCTGTCTACATCATCAGGGATGAAGTAGAAAGGGTCGAGAGCTTCAACATTTTAGGTGACCAGATCACCAACAACCTGTCTTGGTACCCCCATGCCAACACTATAGTTAAGAAAGCTCATTAACGCCTCTACTTTCTCAGAAGGCTAAGGAAATTTGGCATGTCAGCTACAACTCTCACCAACTTTTACAGATGCACCATAGAAAGCATTCTTCCTGGTTGTATCACAGCTTGGTATAACTCCTGCTCTGCCCAGGAGCGCAAAAAACTACAAAAGGTCATGAATGTAGCCCAATCCATTACGCAAACCAGTCTCCCATCCATTGACACTGTCTACACTTCCTGCTGCCTCAGCAAAGTTACCAGCATAATTAAGGACCCCACGCACTCCAGCCATTCTCTCTTCCATCTTCTTCTGTCAGGAAAAAGATACAAAAGTCTGAGGTCACATACCGATGACCCAAGAACAAGTTCTTCCCTGCTGCCTTCAGACTTTTGAATGGACCTACCTTGCATTAAGTTGATCTTTACTTCTGCACCCTATCTATGACTGTAACACTACATTCTGCACTCTCTTGTTTCCTTCTCTATGAACGGTATGTTTTATCTGTATAGCCCACAAGAAATAATATTTTTCACTGTATGTTAATACTTGTCTCAATAATAAATCAAATCAGGAGGGCAGTAGCCTAGTGATATCGTCCTTAGACTAGTATTCCTGAGACAAAGGGTAAAGCTGTGGGACCTGGTCTCAAACACTGCCGTGGCAGATGGTAAAATTTGAGTCGAATAACAATCTGGAATTAAAAGTTTAATGATGACCATGAAACCATTGTCAATTGTTGTAAACACCCATCTGGTTCACTAATACCTTTTGGGAAAGGAAATCTGCTGTCCTTATCTAGCCTGCCCTATATGTGACTTCAAACCAATGTGGTTGACTCTTAAAATACCCCTTCAAGGGCAATTAGGAATGGGCAATAAATGCTGGCCAGCTAGTGATACCCACATCCCATGAAAGTATCAAAAAAAAGCCTCCAATTTCTCAGATGACTGCCCTGCATTCTTGTGGAGGCAGTGACAGCAGGGGGGACACTCTCATTCATGCCAAGGAACAACAAAAGGAGGCCGTGCCACCTCACCAAGAAGGCTTTGACAGAGGCCAACCCCTCCCAACTCAGCCTGCCTTTGTTCCTGCCTCCTTTCATCCCACTCTTGGATGACAAAATGGCAAAAACGGGTTGGCTGCCAGGCAGTGCTGCTCACGCGTCAACATAAAAATTGCTTAGGCAATGTAAAATCCAGGTTAACTGGTGTTTAAATCATTTAAATCACTTCATAATTGTCAGCAGGTGCGTGTCCAACTCATGCTCGTATCTGCCAACTGAAATATCATGTAACTCTGCATTGACATCAGGATGCGTGTCTGATATCTTCTCATTCCATTTTGTACACTTCCAGATCCGGCATGCATCCGAACTTTGGACATTAAATCTGCCCACAATGTTTGTTTACACAAGGGTAAGGTTTCAGGGTTTGTGGTTTTGTTATTGGCACTTTAAAGGTGCTGGATAATTATCATTTTGATTAGAACATAAGAAATAGGAGCAGGAGTAGGCCATCTAGCCCTTCGAGCCTGCCCCGCCATTCAATAAGATCATGGCTGATCTGTCGTGGCTCAGTTCCACTTTCCCGCCCTCTCCCCATAACCCTTAATCCCCTCTCTTATCAAAAACCCATCAACCCGCGTCTTAAAAATATTTAGCGAGGCAGCCTCCACCACTTCAACGGGCAGAGAATTCCAGAGATTCACCACCCTTTGAGTGAAGAAGTTCCTCCTCAACTCTGTTCTAAACCGCCCCGCCTTTATCTTGAGGCTGTGCCCCCTAGTCCTACTGTCTTCTTTGAGCGGGAAGAGTCTCTCCACCTCTATCCTATCCATCCCATTCATCATCTTATACGTCTCAATGAGATCTCCCCTCATTCTTCTAAACTCTAACAAGTACAAGCCTAGTTTATTCAGCCTCTCCTCATTGCTCAACCCCCTCAACTCCGGTATCAGCCTAGGAAACCTCCTCTGCACTCCCTCCAAGGCCAAAATATCTTTGCGCAGGTGCGGCGCCCAAAACTGCACACAGCACTCCAGCTGCGGCCTCACCAATGCCCTATACAGCTGCAGCAAGACCTCCCTACTTTTATATTCAATCCCCCTCGCTATGAAGGCCAGCATCCCATTCGCCTTCCTGACCACATGCTGCACCTGCAAGCTGGGTTTTTGCGACTCATGCATAAGGACCCCGAGGTCCCTCTGCACCGTCGCCTGCTGCAGTTTTTCGCCACGTAAGTAATAGTCCTTCCTACCATTATTCCTACCAAAGTGGACCACCTCACACTTGCCAACATTAAATTCCATTTGCCATTTCCTGGCCCATTCGCCCAGCCTATCTAGATCCTTCTGCAGACTCTCCACACCCTCCGCACAATTTGCCATTCCCCCAATCTTGGTGTCATCAGCAAATTTCGACACCCTACACTCGGTTCCCTCCTCCAGATCATCTACATAAATGGTAAAAAGCTGAGGCCCCAGCACCGACTCCTGGGGCACTCCACTAGTCACTACCCGCCAATCCGAATAGCTTCTAGTAAAATGACCTCTTCAATTTCAGACAATGATATGAATGAATTATTTTTTAAAGCTACTTTTTTCCAACCCATTGTCACTATAAGGTTCACTCATTCTGCTCAGTGTATAGTGGGTGAGTGGGCATAGAGGTACCATAACTTGGCATGGGGAACACGAAAGAACATAATAGGTGGGAGGAATGATGTTTCAATGTTGAGGACATGATAGACTATGAGGGTGGATGGAAGGATAGAACTTGGGCATAGAGGGCTTGAGGAGACAAAGAGGATAAGTAGAGGGCATGAGGTGGCATTCATGGGCATATGAAAGGTTTGGAATTTGAGAGGGTATGATGATTGAGGACTGGCGGGCATTTGTGTTGTTATTTTAACTGGGACAAAATGCTGCAGCATTGAGGTGTGCCTTTTGAACAGACCACCTCTGCAGCTGGCTACTTCCAAATCTTTTCCTGGGTCGACTAGCCCAACTCCAGCATGTATCCTATCCTTGACCAGCCCATCCCACCCCAAACTCACTCCCCCCAACCCCCACTGCCTATCCCCCAACAGCCATGAAGATCCCACCTTTGCAGGATCATGAGGCTGTTGGGCCAAGCCAGGAATTTTTATAATTCCTGCCTCAAGGATGAAAAATCTGGGCCAGTGTTTTAAAACTTAGACTGAAGAGGCTCTCTTGATGGAGAAGGGAATTATTTGGTTACAAAAATCTTATGCTTCATTATAGAAATTTCTGAAAAATACTTAAATCCCATTGTGGTTAGAGCCAACTCTCTCATGTAATGTCTTCTTCCATCAGTCAAAATTGCAACTGAACCCTCTTATGTTTCCACTACATGCCTAGGCTTTGGGTCTCCTGCTTTAACCGGTCATTGAGATGTTTCACTAGGTCAATCCGGCTGTGTCCATCTGATATATCAGCTGGGTCCAGGCAGGCAGATCTGAAAGCTAACGTGTAGAGTGCAGTAAGGCCACTGGAGAGATCTTCACCTTCAGGAAAAGGAGGAGAAGCACAATCAGGAATATCATCCACATCTACAACAGCAAACTTTATTACAACTTGTAATAGCTTATTTTGTTCAGATTCTCCTGTGTGAGTCTTTTAAAGGCTTTCACAGTCTCTGGGCAGAATTTTCCCATCCCACCCATCACAAGATTGGTAGCAGGCAGGACAAGTCCATGCAAATGTCCATTGACCTCGGCTGGAATTTTGTGGTCTTGTGGTGAGCGCGGTTGGAAAATCCCACCCTCCATTTTGTTACTATTACTGTTACATTGTCCCTTAGTATTCAAAGATGTGTTAGTTAGGTGGGTTGGCCATAATAAATGCACGGGGTTATGTGGGGATAGTGCAGGGAGGACAGGTGGACCTGGATAAGATGCTTTTTCGGGGAGTTGGTGTAGACTCGATGGATCAAATGGCTTCTTTCTGCACCATAGGGATACTATTCCATTTATCATTCCATTTACTACCAATCAACAAATCAATAATCAATAGCAATATGCTAGTCATGATCATGTAAATGATATCAAATACAATCAGCGCTGTCAGGGTTGGAGTTTGAATTGGGTTTGGAGATAAAGCAGACGGTAATACATCAGACATCTGTAATACATCCCACCCAATATTCAGTTCCATGCTTTAATAATGTCGAATATGGAGCAGTCATATTACAATCAGTTGTTGCAATTCAACACGTCTTGTGTCAAATTTCACTCCCAGCAGTCTCTTCAAATGACAAACATTTACCTTCCTTCATTTTTTTGACAGCAGCCTCAGCCAGATGTTGTCGAATCCACCTCTCCTCTTTCAGGTTGTGTTGGTTGGCCAGCCGCAGAGTGAGGAAGGCAGCGGGATCAGGGTCGCTATTCTTTGCACTCTGCAGCAATGTGCTGAGGAGTGAGTTAACCAGATGCCTTTCGTTCTCAGCAAGGTCTGCCAAACACAAGACATACTTAATGATTACTTTCTTTAGCTGTGAACATTCACCACAAGAATTTGGGCTAATGGCTCATGGCCATTAGGCAACATATTCAAGGTCTCCTAATGAATTAGTCTGGTTAGCTTCTCAGACTATCATTTCAAGGATGTTCTCCAGAGAAATGTTTCCAACTGTCCCTGGAAGCTATTTATGTTGCACACTTTGCTGACATTTCAGTAACCACCCTGGATAATCCGCAAACAGAGGAACAAATATTGACCATTCAAATCCTCAGGCTGGTAGGAGACAGAGGGTAGTGGTAGAGGGTTGTTTTTCAGACAGGAGGCCTGTGACCAATAGTGTGCCACAGGGATCTTGCTCTAATGAAACCATCTTTGGCCTTTCCCATTCTACCTCTAATTTTACTTCACAGTTCAAACAGATCTGTAGCTTACAAATGTTGAGAGAAATAAAACAACTGGCATTGAAAAGACATATACGGTCGCAGAAGAGAAAAGGTTTGAAATCGTTTTGAATGTGATGACAGAAAAGTAAAATACACTTAAGAAGAAAGGACCAATCAACCCTTTGATATTGCTTCACCGTTCGTGGTCACTCTGTATTTTAACCCCAGGCACCCCACCTTGGTTCAATGACACTTAATCCCTTTGACTAATAAAAGTCTGTTTGGAAATATTAAATTGACCGAGTTTCAACAATGCTTTGGAGAGGAGAGTTCCAAATTTCCATTACCATTTGTTTTTTTTATTTCATTCAGTGGATATGGGCATCGCTGGCTGGGCCAGCACTTATTCCCATTGCTGAGAGGCTTGATAGGCCATTTCAGAGGCAACCACATTGCTGTGGACCTGGGATCGCATGTTGGCCAGGCGAGGTAAGGACTCCTTCCCTAAAGGATACTCGTGAACCAGATGCCTTTTTACGACACTTACTTCATGGTAATCATCAGACTTTTAATACCAGATTCTTAAAAATGAATTCTAATTTCACCAGCTGCCCGTGATGAGATTCAAACCAGGTCTCCAGGGTATTACACTGGCTCTCACGATTGCTAGTCCAGTAACAATGCCACTATACCACTGCCTCCCCAATAATGTGAAGAAGTGATTCCTCATATCATCCCTGAACAGCCTAGCTTTAATTTCATGGATGTTTGTTTATTCCTACCAGAATAAAATGGATTCCATTTACCCCATTGAATTCTTTCATCATCTTAAGCATATCATTTAGATATATACAATGTATATTCAAAGAACCTAACCTCACAGTTTAACACTTTAGCTCCAGTACCATCCCAGTGAACGCCCATCCCCAAACACTTTAACCAACACACCCTACCCCTCCCCGACACCAACAAAACAATCTGTGCCCAGTGTTATCGGAAGCATTGCTTTACAACTCAAAGATGGAGGGAATGAACCAGGCTGCTGTGTGTTCCTGTACATCAATACTTCTCAGTTTAAAATAAATAAAAATTTCAACAGGGAATGCAATTAGCAGTCATTATACAAGGTTTATTCATCATTTACGATGTTTTGTTTAGTGTTTATTACCCCTTGCGTAGGTCACTTGGGAAGTTACACAACCTCTGTTGCACTGTCTGTCCATATATCTACACATCACAATGGGATAAATTTGGGGACTGGACTGCCTGTGGAGCTGATTACTACAGTCAGTTTAACCAAAATTGCCAGGTAGGATCCCATGCAATTTGTGGAAGTGCCAGTTTTATACCCCACTCCCAATATTAGCCTCCTTGCCAACATAACAGTACAGGGAAAAGGCACCAGGGCAGAGAGAAGTGGGAGTAGAGGGTGAAAGGAGGATCACCAACTGAAATACAAGTTTTCCATGTTTATTGAAATAACTCCTCAGAGGCCAGTGTCCCTTCACTAGATTTTGTTTATTTACAAATTCAATTCCACTCCTAAGGGTGCTTCAGGTACAAGGGCAGAATCTGGAATATCAGTAGGCTTGACACCACTCAATATAAATACAGTTGAGACTCCCTGTTCGGGCAGGCAATCATTATCTCATTCAGGGAGCTCATACGCCAAGGAGACAACCACAAGGGCTTCGTTAAGTTCATTATATTTACGTTCTGCACCTTGTGCAAGAAAGAAAGAAGGAGAAACTCTCACATAAATCAACAAAGACAGATCCAATAGAATTCAATTACTTACAGCATTCTTTAGTGGAATGTCCAATGGTAATGAGAAATTGGAAGACAATTACTCTACAAATAGACATTGTCAGACAGAAGCTTCTTGTTCTGTAATCTATATGCTGCTGAACAGAAAAACAGTCACAAGGTGAATTTTACAACATCTTCCTTTAGATTGGAGTCATCAACAAACTGATTTTCAGATTATGCACATTTACTGGGTGTTGGCCTGAATATGCCCACTGTTTGTTGGGTGTAGGCAGCTCAGTTTTGGAAACTGTGTTAGTACTTAGTCTGTTTTCGAAAGATTCCCAATGAAGATAACTTAACTCTGAGTAATGGCACAAAATGCCTATGTCCCTCCCATTTATTTTTCATTCCCAGTGTGTGGACAATGTTGGCAATTTTTAACCACCACTAGTTGGTGGTGTGCCTTCAGCTTGAACCATTAGAAAGCAGCTTTGATACAAATGAATGGCTGGCTAAGCTTTTTAAAGACAATTTGGTTTGGAACTGGAGTTATATTCAGGGTCAGCCTGGGTTTGGACAACAGGTTCAATTCCCCGTAGAACTTTAAAGTTTACTTATTAGTCACAAGTAAGGCTTATATTAATACTGCAATGAATTTACTGTGAAATTTCCCTATTGCCACGTTCCAGCACCTGTTCAGGTCAATGCATCTAACCAGCACATCTTTTAGACTGTGGGAGGAAGCTGGAGCACCCGAAGGAAACCCACGCAGACACCAGAGAACATTCAACCTCCACACTGACAGTGACTCACATTCCAACCATTATCTTGTAAATTGAGATTGTGTCTGTATATGATCTATTTGTGAATGCAAGTCCTCACTCACCTGATGAAGGAGCCTGAGATTCCGAAAGCTAGTGCCAAACAAATCTCTTGGACTTTAACCTGGTGTTGTGAGATTTCTTACTGTGCTTACCCCAGTCCAGTGCCAGCATCTCTACATCACATGAACAGTAGCAGGAGTTTGGATGTTCAGTGGGGGCTGGTCACATGAATAGTGGCAAGGGGTTGGGTGGACAATGATAGAGGGTCGAATTATCAGTGCGGGCATGGAGTGGACAGTGCAGAGGGGGCGGTGAACAGTGCAGGGGGGGTTTCAGGTGAATTGTGCAGGGATTGGACGAACGGTTGGGGGGGTGTTGGAAGGACAGTGCAGTGGGAAGGTGTCTGGTGAACAGTGCAGGGCTGGGTTATGGGGTTGGGGGGCGGGGGGGTGGTGGGGAGCGGTGCCGTCTGGTGAACAGTGCACCCTTCCAAGGTCAATAGCTCCTTCCAATAGCGTGATGCCCAAAAGTGAATGCAGTACTCTAGTTGAGGTGGTGATAGGGTTAATGCAGATCTGTCAGTTAAACCTTCACTCTTAAACAGGTACCCTGTATTGGAGAATACCGGCATTGACAATAACCTGAAGGAGTGCAGTCACCATGAGTTCCACAAGATATGTTGCCTCCTTGGTGCCAGAATAAAGGACTTCATAGAGAGGGTGGAGACAATTTTTGAGGAGAATGTTAGTGAATGGGAAGATGTGGTACAGATTGAAACCAATGAAACACAGAGAGCAGGTACTGAGGTCCTAAGGTCAAGGTTTTTAGAAGCTAGGGAGAAGTTAAAAGACCTCAAAGCTAGTCATCCCAGGATTACTCCAGTGACATGCACTAGACTGGGTAGAAATAGGGAGGGTGGCACAGTTGTTAGCACCGCTGCCTCACTGCGCCAGGGACCCAGGTTCGATTCCCAGCTTGGGTCACTGTGTGGAGGTTGCACATTCCTCCCGTATTTGCGTGGGTTTCCTTCAGGTGCTCCAGTTTCCTCCCACAGTCCAAAGATGCGTGGGTTAAGTGGATTGGCCATTATTTTCCATTGGATTATAACTTCAGGTATCTCAGACCTTACTTTTTTTATATATATACTTTTCTTTATATATATATATATAAAAATAGTCATGACAAATTGCTCCTTAGTGTCAGGGGGACTAGTTAGGGTAAATGCATGGGTTATGGGGATAGGGCCTTGGTGGGGTTGTGGTCAGTGCAGACCCGAATGGCTGAATAACATTCTTCTGTACTATAGGGATTCTATAACTCTTTATAATTCTGACGCTAATTAATAAATAAATAAATAACCATAATATCCATCCCCTACCCCCCTCGCCATTTGGCAAATACTATTATCAAAAGCATAAACAGTTTTGATATGGCAATTATGGAAAATTTTCTCCTGGCAGAAGCGTTGGTGAGCAGAGCATTGAAATTTAAGATGATTGGGAAAAGAACCAAATGTAACATGAGAAAATATTTTTTACACAGTGAGTGGTTATGATAAATGACACCTTTCAAAAGGGAATTAGATGAATATTCTGTGAGGAGTGATGGGGAGAGTGACAGTTTTTGGGATAAGAATAAGATACAAGTCTAGCTAGATAGCTCTACAAGAGAGCCAGCACAGGTATGATGGATCAAATGTCCTTCTTCTGAATATTATTTCATTCTATATATCACCAAAGTTAAAATTTGACACAATGCAGGCTGGGCCTGTCAGTATCTAGTCAGATCACTCCTTATCAAGACACCTTTCCATTAACTGCTGCCTCTCTGGATATTCTGCAATTGGATACTATTTTTGAAATTGTGTGACTCTGTCACTATGTTATATTGTCATTGCCCACTTTCTTTTCGTCAGTGCTTCTTGCTTCCCTGTTTTGGTCTGCTGATTTGTCAAATAATGCTGCATTGGAATTTTCACATGCTTATCGAAGGAGGACAACTCAGGAGTGTCGCCCAGAGTTGTCCTCCCAAACCCCCCTTGCCCCTCTACACCTCCCTCTGCCTCTCTACACCTGCCTCTGTCTCTCTACACCTCCCCTCTGCCTCTCTATACTTCCCCTCTGTCTCTCTACACACCTCCCTTTGCTTCTCTAAACCCCTCTCTGCCCCTCTACACCCGCCTCTGCCTCTCTACACATCCCTCTTCGCCTCTCTATACCCATCTCTGTCTCTCTACACGTCCCCTCTGCCTCTCTCTACACCCCTCTCTGCCTCTCTACACATCCCTCTTTGTCTCTCTACACACCCCCTCTGCCTCTCTCTACACCCCTCTCTGCCCCTCCACACCCCCCTCTGCCTCTCTACACATCCCTCTTTGTCTCTCTACGTGCCCTCCTCTGCCTCCCTACACACCCCCCCCGCCTCTCTACACCCTTTACTGCCTCCTTCCACCCCGATCTCTCCCTCTATCCTTTATGATACCTTCTCTCCTTGTATCTCTTCCCTGACGACCTTATCCTTGACTAATTGATGATAAGACTGTCACCGGAATTGTACCGCCCTGCCTGCCATGGAATCGGAGTGGGTGAGGGGAGGGCAATGGGAAGGTCCATTGACCTCCAGTGGGATTTTCCAGTCTCGTTCAAGCAAGGCCATGAAATCCTGCCTTGTCAGCCTCTCCGCTCCTTGGCTTGGCAATAACACCATCAGATTGTAATCAAATTGAGATATTGATTACAGCATATTTTGATTACGGTTACATGAAGGTATTTCTCTCACAAGTCACTTACTTTTGTCAAATTGTCAAACTCACGATTGAAGTGAATCGAACAGGCTTTCGCTGCTTCTTGTCTTGGCAGGTACTTCCTCGTTGTGACTTGAAGGCTTGACGAAGGTTATTTAAATGATTCTGGAATCCGATACTCCCAGTTTCGCAGACGTACCTGTATTTGCTCAGTGTCAGTTAGAATTTCCCTCAGGCTTATCCCTGTATCCTGTGGAACTGGATCAATCAAACGTAATGGGAAAGTCATCAAGCTGAAACATTCTTCACTCCACAAATGCTGTGAAACCCACTGAGCACTTCCAGTATTTCCTGATTTTAATACAGTAGAGTTAGCAACTCTCTAAGGTTGTTCTAAAGGTACTGGCATTATAGATTAATCCTCTGGAATCAATTCTAAAGGAACGCAAGGCACCGGGACCTGGGTGTATATGTGCAGAAATCATTGAAGGAGGCAGCACAGGTTGAGAGCAAGATTAAAAAAAACACAAACCTGGGCTTTACAGCTAGGGACATAGAGTACAAAAGGCAGGAATAATAAACTTATGTAAAACACTGGCTCATCCTCCGCTAAGAGATTGTATCAGTTCTGGACACCATGAATGGAATTTTCCCAAAAACTGACAAAGTGTCGTCTTAGGCACGAAACCCGGTACGAAGACGCAAAGCTGATCATAAACCTCCCACACTGAGTGCAATAAGTTGATTCCCATGTGAATCACGCTGGTATGGAGCCCTCAGGGATCTGATTAATCTCAACTGGGCCTCAACTGTGCACAAAGGGAAGCTGTGCTTAAACATTCCCTCTGCACACACAGCCAGTCACATCAGGAGAATGGCAGCTCAGAGACCACCTCCTCGATTCTTGAAGGACAACTTGACCAGATTTCTATTCGCAGTGGAGGAGAGGGTGGGCACCTGCATCCCTGAGTGAGTAGACAACCCAGAAGTAGTGAAGCTAAACCCGTTTAAGATGGGGTTGCTGAGGCAGTCAGTGCCCACGGCCTGTCCCGAGGACCAATGTCCAATATTGCAAAAAAGTGAATGATCTCATTCGGGCTGGTAAGGAGGAATGTCCATCTGTCCCATCCTGGCATCAGTCCCATCTGTCACACCTGCAATGTCCAAAACAATCCACCACTCCATGACCCGTGATCTCCCAACATCCAACGCCCTAGCATCTTCCTTAATCCCCATCTGGCTTCCTCTTTGTGTCCCCATAGAAGAAGATAGCCCATAATAAAAAGGAGAGGGAGAAAATAGGCGGGGTTGCCTGAGCTCTCCTTACCCCTCTGAGGAACGAGTGATGGAGATCTCAGGTGAGGCACACCCGGTGAGCTGTGAGTCCCTGTGAGGCTGCCATGTGCAACAGAAGTGAGCATCCACAGAACCTTCATCCATATCACTTCTCTCAAGTGAGTTCCAAGTTGCCCAGAAACTTGTCCCTCCTTGGCACTGAACCATGTGTCTTGTCTTGCAGGATCATCACCTGAAAAGGCCTGGCTCTCAGGATTCGGCACCCACCTACACCCCTTCCTCCTCATCCCCACCCGCTGGAGCCCCCACCAGCAACTCAGAGGAAAGCTCCAAGGAAACCACTGACCAGTGGTCACAGATATCACTCACGCTGTCCACCAGCACAGAGACACACACCTGGGTGGACAGAATTAGTAGACAGGTTTTGGGGTCACTTTCTGGTGAGTACCACACAGCTGCTGATGCACATCGGGTGGAGGCAGGATTGTCCAAAGGATTGGGTAGGAAGAGGTCTGGAAACAGCTGGCTCCCAATCAGATGCTGGGCCACTGGAAACACCTCTCCAGAACAGAACCTTTAATCACAGGAGATAGTGCCAGCATAGCTTGAAACCAGGTCAACATTGCAAGGGTGGCGACCGCCTGGGCAGGATGCCTGTGCCATGGGTGATGGAACATTGCTGAGGGCCAAAAGAGCATCATCCAAACACCAAGGGCTTTGGCTGAGACTCGCAAACCTTGATGGAGACAATGACAGGCTTCCAAGACTGGCAGTGCCAGGTAATGCACAGGTGAGAATCCTGGAATCACTACTTCATCCCTGACTGAACACTTAGCCTTGGTCTTCTTGATCTTTAAATCAGTGGGACAAATCATACAGCTCCCGGCCCTCGCTCAGACATGAGCCTGCCAGACAGTGTGCAGTCAGCAAACAGATCGGAGCTGGACAGAAGCAGATCCTGAGGAGCATCAAAGTTTCTTGCACCCTCCTACCGGTCTAGCGATTCACTCTCACTAACCCAGGTCCATCACCCTGGCGTGGTGTCAGTGAAGTATGAGAATTGTCAGTGTGTGTGAGGGTCAGGGAGGCTTCAGCTTTTTGATTATTTGACTCATTAATTGGGAAAATGTATTAGCATCCTGACTATTGACACAATAATTTCCTGATTAATTTCCTGCTTGGGCCAGTTTGCAGTACTGTTTGAAATGCTATTTTTCATCTCATTAGCCTTATTCCTTTCTGTATCTGTTTCAAGCTTAGACCCTCTCTATCAAATGCTAAGGCAGCAATTTTGAGTGAGTTGTTTGACAGCCATTTTGTATTAGGCCCAGTGAAACCATTGTAGTGCCACCTCACTGGGACATTTTTATTTCTCATTGGGAAAAATATAAACTGTACAGAGTGACTCAAAATATAAAGTGGTAAAAATATGTGGCCAAAAGGAAGATTAAAAACTGAAAAAGATACATACAGATTGTGGGGCAAGATTCCCTGACTTTCCCGTCAGCATTTTTCTTGGTGTTGGGAGCCAGCATACTGTTCGCTGACAGCGGGATCTTCTGGTCCCAGTGCTGCCAATAGAATTTCAATTGAAACCACCCCGCACCACTGGAAAACCCTACCAGGGAATGGACTGCCATCGGGTTTCTCTGGTCCTGCTGGCATGAAGGGCCAGAGAATTCCGGCTATGGTGTATTGAAAACTGCATTGTAAAAGGTAGGATCACAGAGTGGACATGGGTGAAGTCAGGCACTTTAGGTTAAGGAGTAGCTATTATACACTCACGCTGAAGGATTACCATTTTAAATAATTTTTCACCTCCAAGCTGCAACAATTCTGTCTTTGACCCTTATTCTACTGGAAAGGTTTATCTCCTCATCCGAACTCAGCTCCTCCTACTGGGTTCCCAAACAATCCCAGCAGATAGACCCCATGAGGCGCACAGTGACAGGCAGCCTGGAATCACTACGTCATCACTGACTGAACCTTCAGCCTTGTTCCTTTTTGACCTTTAAATCAATAGGACAAATCATACAGCCCACGATCCTCACTCGGACGAGAGCCTTAGAATGAGGATATATACCTGGCTACGGGTATAGTGCCGGAAGACTGGAGGATAGCAAATGTTGTCCCCTTGTTCAAGAAGGGGAGTAGAGACCATCCTGGGAATTATAGACCAGTGAGCCTCACTTCTGTTGTGGGCAAAGTTTTGGAAAGAATTATAAGGGATAGGATTTATAATCATCTAGAGAGAAATAAATTGATTAGGGATAGTCAACATGGTTTTGTGAAGGGTAGGTCGTGCCTCACAAACCTTATCGAGTTTTTTGAAAAGGTGACCAAAGAGATGGATAAGGGTAAGGCAGTTGATGTGGTGTATATGGATTTTAGCAAAGCGTTTGATAAGGTTCCCATGGTAGGCTACTGCAGAAAATACAGGTGCATGGGATTGAGGGTGATTTAGCAGTTTGGATCAGGAATTGGCTAGCTGATAGAAGACAGAGGGTGGTGGTTGATGGGAAATATTCAACCTGGAGTTCAGTTACAAGTGGTGTACGTCAGGGATCTGTTTTGGGGCCACTGCTGTTTGTCATTTTTATAAATGACCCAGATGAGGGTGTAGAAGGAGGGGTTGGTAAATTTGCTGACGACACTAAAGTCGGAAGAGTTGTAGACAGTGAGGGTGGATGTTACAGTTTGCAGAGGGACATAGATAAGCTGCAGAGCTGGGCTGAGAGATGGCAAATGGAGTTCAATGTGAAAAAGTGTGAGGTGATTCACTTTGGTAAGAGTAACAGGAGTACAGAATATAGGGCTAATGGAAGGACTCTTGGTAGTGTCGACGAGCAGAGAGATCTCGGTGTGCATGTGCATAGATCCCTGAAAGTTGGCACCCGGGTTGATAAGGTTGTTAAGAAGGTGTACGGTGTGTTAGCTTTTATTGGTAGAGGGATTGAATTTTGGAGCCATGAGGTCATGTTGCAACTGTACAAAACTCTGGTGCAGCCGCACTTGGAGTATTGTGTACAGTTCTGATCGCCACATTATAAGAAGGATGTGGAGGCATTGGAAAGGGTGCAGAGGAGGTTTACCAGGATGTTGCCTGGTATGGTGGGAAGGTCTTATGAGGAAAGGCTGAGGGACTTGAGGTTGTTTTCATTAGAAAGAAGAAGGTTGAGAGGTGACTTAGTTGAGACGTACAAGGTGATCAGAGGGTTAGATAGGGTGGATAGTGAGAGCCTTTTTCCTCCGATGGTGATGGCTAACATGAGGGGACATAGCTCTAAATTAAGGGGTGGTAATTATAGGACGGATATCGGAGGTAGGTTCTTTACTCAAAGGGCGTGGAATGCCCTGCCTGCAGCAGTTGTGGACTTGCCAACTTTAAGGGCGTTCAAATGGTCAGTGGATAGGCATATGGATAACATTGGAATAGTTTAGGTTAGAGGGTCATTAGATTGGTTCCACTGGTCGGCGCAACATCAAGGGCCAAAGGGCCTGTACTGCGCTGTAATGTTCTATGTTCTATTAGAGTCAGTGTGCAGTCAAATGACAGATGGGGGGGCCGGACATAAGCAGATCATGAGGAGCATCAAAGCTTCTCTCACCCTCCTGCCTGTCCAGTGAGTCACTCTCACTGCCAATCCAGGTCCATCTCCCTGGTGTGATGTCAATGAAGTATGAGAGCTGTCAGTGTGCGTGAGGGTCAGGGAGACTTCAGCTTTTTTATTATTTGACTCATTAATTGGGATAATGTATAAGCATCCTGACTATTGACACAATAATTTCCTGATTATTGAAGGAATAGGCAATAATATGAACTGTGTAACTAATGTTAGGATGGTGATTATTTATACAATGATATTTGAATTGATGATACAACAGGCACCAGAATATTAATGTACTTTAGGCTGATGGTGGGCGCATCCTGGACGTTATTGTGTTAGGATCCAATGACGAATGGAACAGGAGCCTGATTATTATTGTTCTTTTTATTATTCATTTGTGGAACATGGGCATTGCTGACTGGCCAGCATTTATTGCCCATTCCTAGATGCCCTTGAAACTAAATAGCTTGCTGGGCCATTTCAGAGGGCAATTGAGAGTCAACCACATTGCTGTGTCTCTTGTGTCATATCTAGACCAGGCCAGGTAAGGACAGCAGATTTCCCTCCTTAAAGGACACTAGCGAACCAATGAGCGTTTCCGACAATCAACAATGGTTTCACGACCATCAGTAGATTCTTAATTCCAGATTTTATTTTCTTTTTTTGAATTCAAATTCCATCATCTGCCATGGTGGTATTTGAGCCTAGTCCCCAGAACATCAGCCAAGTTTCTGGATTAATAGATTAATGATGTGTGGAAGGTTCTGACAGTAAAAAGTCTGACAACACCAGGTTTAAGTACAACCGATTTATTTGATAGTAAACTGACTAGCTTTCGGGGTTAGTCCCTTCGTCAGGTGAAGGTTCTGATCAGAGAAGGGCACATAAAGTCACACACAGTTTACAGAATACTGATTAGAATGCAAGTCTTTACAGCTAACCTGATATTCAAGTCTTAAAGATGCAGACAATGTGAGTGGAGATAGTATTACTATAGGTTAAAGAGACGTGTATTGTCTCCAGACAGTACAGTAAGTGAGATTTTACAAACCCAGGCAAGTCACGGGGGTTACAGATAATGCGACATGAACCCAAGATCCTGGTTGAGGCCATCCTCATGTGTGCGGAGCTTGTCTATCAGTCTCTGCTCAGCGACCCTGTGCTGTCGTGTGTCGTGAAGACCGCCTTGAAGAATGCTTACCCGAAGGTCAGAGGCTGAATGCCCGTGACCGCTGAAGTGTTCGCCAACAGGAAGGGAACAGTCTTGCCTGGTGATTGTCGAGTGATGTTCATTCATCCGTTGTCGTAGCGTCTGCGTGGTCTCCCCAATGTACCATGCTTCGGGACATCCTTTCCTGCAACGTATTAGGTAGGCAACGTTGGCCGAGTTGCAATAGTGTGTCCCGTGTACCTAGTGGATGGTGTTCTCACGGGAAATGACGTCATCCATGTCGATGATCCGGCATGTCTTACAGAGGTTGCTGTGGCAGGGTTGTGTGGTGTTGTGGTCACTGTTCTCCCGAGGGCTGGGTAGTTTGCTGCGAACAACGGTCTGTTTGAAGTTGTGCGGTTGTTTGAAGGCAAGAAGTGGGGGTGTAGGGATAGCCCTGGCGAAATGTTCGTCTTCGTCAATGATGTGTTGAAGACTCCGGAGCTGCAAAGACTTGCATTCTAATCAGTATTCTGTAAACTGTGTGTGTCTTTATATGCCTTTCCCTGATCAGAACCTTCCACGCACGTGACGAAGGAACACCATTTCCGAAAGCTTGTGGGATTACTATCAAATAAACTGGTTGGACTTAAACCTGGTGTTGTGGGACTTCTTACTGGGATTCTCTGGTCCCAGCTGGAGAATTCCTGCGGTGTATTGAAAATTGCATTGTGCAATGAATTCACTTAAAGTTACCATACACATGTATGCCACTAGAGGGAGTCAAGAGGAATAAAATTGAATTTGGGCAGAATTTTCCACTGTCAGTAGGAATCATGGCAAGCAAGAGAACAAATTTGGCAGGAGACAAAATATCCCTCTCCCATCAGTGGAATAAACTGTTGGCAGATGGTGGGATTTGAATTCAATCAACAAAAGTCTGGAATTAAATGTCTAATGATGAACATGAAACTATTGTCAATTGTCACAGAAACCCACCTGGTTCATTGATGTTCTTTAGGGAAGGAAATCTGCTATCGTTAACAGTGTCGGGTTACATGCATCACCAAATCCACAACAGTGCGTTTGAGTCCTAAATGTCCTCCGAAACTACCAAGGAAATCACCTTCCCAAATGCAGTGGAGTTGCAGTATGGCTGGAGTAGCAATTCAGAGTCCCTGGGTAATGCTCTGGGGACCCAGGTTCAAAACCCCACCATGACAGATTGTGAAACTGTTGGAAAAACCCATCTGGATCACTAATGTCCTTTAGGGAAGGAAATCTGTCGCTCTTACCTGGTCCGCCCTCCGTGTGACCCCAGACGTAGAGCAATGTGGTTGACTGTTAAATGCTTTCAGGGATGGACAATAAATACTGGCCCAACAAGCGACACCCACGCCCTATCAATGAATTTTTAAAAGATTAGTGATGGGCAATAAATGCTGGCTTAATCAGTGATGCCCCCCCACCCCCACTCCCTCCTATGAATGATTTAAAGAAAAGGATTTTGTTACCCCAACTTTTGAGGCGGCATTAAGGCAGGTCAAGCTTCCTGACAAACAATGTCAGCAACCCCATTTGCGTGCATTCGCATCTCAGGCTTGCTTAATGTTAGCGCGAGTGGGCGAACACAACCACTACGGACTCAGGGTCAGGTTCAACAGTGGTACAGCTTTATTTTTTCGTCGACGGAGGTGCAGTCAGAACATACAAACCGAACTGTCCCGAAAGCACTCTAAAGACCCACCGCAATGGGTTACAGTTATACCTGAACTTCGATACATTGTTCAATTTGGATGCTAATGTTTTGTTTACAGTATTCGACTCTGACCATCCTGTTTCGATGTCTTCAAGTATTGTAACGACGTTTTTAAGTGTGTGTTAATCGTTTCTGTCTGATGGGTTTATTAATGGTCTAGAATCTCCAGGGTTTGAACAATGGGTGTTTGACTAGTTTGTGGGGCCAGGGATGCTTCCTTGGTTACGTTAATCTTGGTTATGCTAACCATCCATAGATGGTTGCTTGATTAGATCAGAGGTGCTGATTTGGTTGGATGGGGGTGTACTTTTTAATTTACTTCCTGTAGGTGCCATCCTGTCTGGTTCCCTTTGTGTGCTAGCCCTCATTTGCATTCTAAAAGCATGTCCTTGCCTGCTAGTCTGTGTCTGTTCCCTTGTGACCTTTAGTGGGGAGGCTCTGAGTGCAGCTTTAGTCTGCTTCCATATTGTGTACCCAATTTCATAAAATTTGTTGTCTGATAACACTTATAAACAGATGACCTCATTGAAATTAAGTTCATACGCCAAATTAAATTCCCCACCAGCGAGAATTTAGAGCATTCAGTTTTACAATTATATACCAGTGACGTGCATCTGGCAAGCTTCACCGCCCCCAGGACTTTGAGATCAGTAAATGCTGCTTCCTCCTCTTGGGGATCTCAGCTAATTCGAGCGCCATTAGCAATGGTTGCACTAAAGCTGGACTGCGGGGAAAGCTGAAGGCGGGAAGGAGGTTGGGTGGAACAGACACTGGACGGGAGAGGCAGGCTCGTGGGGGAAGTGTGGAGAGATTGTTCAGGAATATGGGGCATAATGGGGAAAGTGGAGGGAGAGTGTCTGGGCACAGTGGAGGGGAAGTGTCTGGAGAAAGTGGGGGCGAGTCCTTGGGGAAAGCGGGGGGAGGAGTGTCTGGTGAAAGTGGAGGGGAGAGTCTAAGGAAAATGGTGGGAGAGTGTCTGGGTAAAGTTGAGAGTAGTGAAAGTAGAGAGAGTGTGACTGGCAAAAATGATGGGAAAGTGTCTAGAGAAAGTGGCGGGAGTGTCTGGGGAAAGCCGGAGAGGAGAGTGACTGGGAAAGGTACGGGGATGGAAGAACATCTGGGGAAATTAGGTGAAAGTGTCTCAGGAAAATGGGGGAGTGTGTCAGGGGAAAGAGGGTGTAGGGTATTAGGGGAAAGCTGTTCAAAACTGTCTGGGGAAAGTGGGGGGAAAGTGTCTGAATAAAGTAGAGGGAGAGTGTCTGGGGAAAGTGGGGGAGATAGTGTCTGGGAAAAGTGAGGGGAGAGTGTCGGGGAAAGTGAGGGCAGAGTGTCTGGGGAAAGTGGGGGGAGAGTCTGGGGATGGGGGAAGTTGTCTGGGGAAAGGGGGGAATTTTATTCTGGAGAAGCAGGGAGATTGCCCTGGTAAAGTGGTGGGAGAGAGTTTCCAGAGAAAGGACGGTAGTGTCTGGGGGAAAGGGGAGATACTGTTTGGGGAAGGCGGATCGGGCAGGGGGGTTGTGGTGCAGCAGGTAAGTCTTTTGGGAAAGTGTCCAATCCTCCACATCAGCATCAAAAGGATTTATCCATCTGAATGAGGCAAGCACTCTTCTGTTTCTGAACTTGAACTGAATTTTAATGTGACTTTATACTCATGATCTGGGGGCTGCTTTTTTTTTCTTTTATCTTCATCGCCAATGTAATGATTCCTATTACTAGGTGAATAACAACTGCAATGTCTATTTCCATATAAATATAATAGAGGCTTGCAGCCTCATAGTCAATCAACTTCCAGGATTAAACTGATACTGAAGTCCATGCTTGTTCAGGTTGTTCCCACCTTGATCCCTGATTGGTTGCCCAGGTAATGTGATCCTCTCAACATATCACCCAATAAAGGGGACAAATACCACAAGATCACAACCTGAAAGTCCTGATGTGTTGTAAGATTCGGCATATATTGTTTGTTGTGGTTTATAAGGCTGCAGGCCAATGGAACATTAAACTGCACCTCCGCTAATTCTAGACCAGATAAAAACAAATTGCAGCTCCAGCTGATTGCTGGGGAAGATTTGTCAATTATCCCCACCCAAATTAATCTGAAGAAGGAATTTAACTCCGATTAAGTTGATAGTAAATCAATTGGTCAAAACGGACTGAGTTAAAATGTGGTGGATAATGGGCACACTGGATAATGAGAAACATAGAGAAAGTGAGAGCAAGGAAAAGTGTTAGGGGAAACTGTCAAAGAGAGAGGGAGGGAGCTATTTCCAGGAAATTCAACTCTGAACTTCATAATGTTGCAGTTACATGGAAATGTGTGACCCATTTAATCAACTCATATATCACTATGTCCAGGAATAGCTTTACCTCCGAGCGGTTTTACAAACACATTCATTACTGTATTTGAAATGCTGCAAGCAATTTACACAAGTTCTCACAAACAGCCTTCGAAAATAACCAACTTTATTTTATTCAGCGATATGGTTTGAAGGGTTTATCTGGACAGGAGATCAGGCTCTAAGATGAACTCAAACTCTGCACAAGTTCCCAATGTCAGGAAAAGGCCCCAGTCAGATAGACCAGTTCTCTGTGATGAAGGGTCATCCAGACTCAAAAGGTTGGTTCTATTGTCTCTCCACAGATGCTGTCAGGCCTGCTGAGATTTTCCAACATTTTCTGTTTTTGTTTCATTTCTCTGTGTTGCCTCTGTCCTGAATGTTGCCACTAAGTAAACTGGATTTAATTCCCACAGACACCAGCCAGCATAGAGCCTCCCCACTGGTTGGAACCCAGTGCCTAGGCATGGTGTGGTTCCCTCTGACCAGTCTGTAATTCCCTGTTACAGACTTGAAATGTTAACTCTGGTTCTCTCTCTCCCTCTCAATGCAGATGCTGCCACGCCTGCTGAGTTTTACCATCATTTTCTGTTTTTGCATTGAGCTGGTGCAGATGCGATGGGCCAAATGGCCCCCTCCTGCATGATTTCAAATTTGAGAGTTATGTTCACCAGGATGATACCAGGAATGAGAGAATTCAGATATGTGAGGAGATTGGAAAAAATGAGACAGTCTTAGTTCTCCTTGCAGAGACTAAGGGCAAGCCGAAAAGATGTTATAAATGATGAGAGTTTCGTTGGAACAATAAAAAGATTATTTAGAACATTTATGTATTTACTCTCCCAAACAGTCAAATTTAAGCCGATTGGCACAGAGATGAAAAATATGTCCAAACAGTGAGTTGTTAGGATGTGGAAAGCACCAACTGAATCTCCTGCAGAGTCAAACTCCCAGCTAGATTTGCTGATTCTCTCTGGGCCTTGCTCCAGGGCAGAAGCACGGAGCATGCGCGTGCACGTCTGCCGTGTGGACGACCTCCCCATCCAGAGTGAATGCGGAATTCCTGCGCGCGCATATTGATGACGTCACATGGAGCGCCGCGGAGTTGGCCTTTATAAGGTGAGCGGCCATTACGCCTGCTCTCTTTGTGCTCGGGACAGGCGTGTTGAAAAGTTCGGATGAGTGGGTGGCTGTAGGACCGTGCCTCAAATTGTTCTCGCCCTTCCCCGGAATTCCGTCTGCTTATAATGTTTATAGTCCGTGGATAGACGCTGTCGTTCAGTTGTAATAAAAATGAGCGAATTTATAGCCCTGAGCTACGATGGCCGCCACGTGGCGACGCCTAGTTCCTCACAGGCTTCCACCCTCGAGAATGGAGAGAGGGATGTGGGAGATCTGTGCTGGGAAATTCACTTCTCGGACTGTTAAGTTATTAAATATCAATAAGAGTATTGAACAGAGAAGTGGTAGTAGAGAGGTGGATCCACTTGTATTCCAAAATTCCTTACATGTGGGAAAGATTTTAATGAATTTGGAAAATGCTATTGCAATGCCCTTTTCAAGAGAAGAGGCAGAAGGTAGGAACCTATTGGTCATAATGTAAAAGTAAAATGCTGAGAATGTTGTAATCTGAAACAAAAACAAGATCTGAGTAGATGTGATATCAGTGGAGAGAAAACAGCCAACGCTTTGAGTCTAGATCGTCTTTTTGTCAGCTAAAACCAGTTTAATGTCTTATTGTGAAGTTAGAATCCATTACTAAGCAAGTAATGAATTCTGTTTCAGCTTTCCAAAAGCTGAAAAGCGATGCCTATTAGAGTTGGCATAGTTTAATGAAAGTTCTTTGTATAAAATATAACAAGCCAAGTGCATAATGGGGATTCTGTAGTTGAGATATTGCATAGAAGATTAAGATTGCTTGGTATTAGGACTAATTTATTAACTTTGGTTGAAGACTGACTAAACAACAGAAAGCAGAATGTTGGGATAAATAGATCTTTTTCTGGTTGGCAAAATGTAACTAGTGTGATGCCACAAGGTTTGGGACACCAACTATTTGTCATCTCTAAATGACTTGGAGACAGGGACAGAAGGTTTAGAATATTTTTAAAAACTTATAAATACTAATGGGTGGAATAGTAATGAGGAAATAAAAATAGGGATTAATGTAGATAGGTGAATTGGCCAAAATGTAGTAAATGGAGTTTAATGTGGGTGCACCAGGTAACAACGAAAGCAAATGGAATAAAATATAAATTTTTGGACCCCTTATTTGAGCACAGATCTAGTGGGGTTAGAGATGATTAAGAAGCCAGAGAGATGAGGGGTTCAAGAATTTGAGCTGTTTAAGCTATGTTCTCTGGCGTTTAAAAGGAGGGGAGATCTGAAAGAGGCTTGTATTATTTGCAGGTATTGGTAGAGTAGACATATTGCGGGTGTTTTTTCCAGTAGAACAAGAGGTCGTGTTTTAAATCTGAACAAGGGATAGCAGGTTTAAAATGAGCGGTATGGAGAGACTACTTCTCAGTGGTGAATCTGGAATTTGCTACCCCGAGTGGTGGATGTCAGGACATTGTGTAAATTTAAGGAGGTGGTAGTAATGGTTTGAAGGATTGAGAATGAGCAGGAAAGAGTAGTTGAGGTTGAGACAAGGTTAGCTGTGATTGTATGGAACGGTGGACTAGGCTGTAGGGACTGCTCCTTTGTTATAACAATGTGGAATATTAATCATCAAAATATCCTTAACATAGTAGTCTAATGCAAAAACTTGTGGTTCAGATTTGTGAAATTTGACTTTTTTGTAGGATGGAAAATGCTTAAAACTCCATGTTCAGAAGCATCTCGTGGAAAGAATTAGTTCATGTATGACTTCTTCAGAGTCAAGTCCTTTAAATGTAGGTATGTGGGAATTATTCTTGATTTCTTTTTATTTCCTCAAATAATTGCTGAACTATTTGGGATAGATGAAACTTGATGTTTTTATAGTAGTTAATTGTTGGCATTTTCCTATCCCTGTTGGCCGTAGCTCAGTTAGAATGTATGAAGTAGCTGCAAAGCAAGTCAGCGTGTCCAGTGGTAGATGCACGTAATTGCAGGTATTCCTGCCGTCTGTAGGAGGAAAATCATTTTTAGTAACTTCAGTGTGTCCTAGCTGATGCAGAGTGACATTAATTGTCCTTTTTATCTTGGTTTCATGAGGTTTGGATATTAGTGGTGAGTGTGGTGTATAATACCCACCCATAGTTGCCCTTGAGCTGAATGGCTTGCAAGACAATTTCAGAAGTCATTTAAGAGTCAACCACACTGCTATAGGTCTGCAGTTGTATGTAGGTCAAACTATGGTTGGAAGATTCCTTCCCCTCAAGGTCATTAGTTAACCAGATGGGTTTGATATAATTGACAAGTCTCCTGGTCACTATTACAGACCAGATAAAATCAGACCAGTTTGATGTTGGATATGCACCCTTGTCCCAGAATCCAGGCATCTGGGTTACAAGTCCAGTGGCATTACTGTGTTGCCATCTTTCCTAAATTCTTGTCCCGTGTATGTCCACTGTAACTATAGTAGTTACTTAGAATCATAGAAAAACTACAGCACAAACGGGCCCTTTGGTCCACAAGTTGCACCGATCGTAACTCTACCTACTAGGCTTACCTATAACACTCAATCCTATTGAGCCCCACGTACTTGTCCAGAAGTCTCTTAAACCCTAACACATCTCCACCTCCACCGATGGCAGCTGATTCCACTCACTCACCACCCTCTTGCACATGCTCCAGCCAACTGTACAGCCAAGTCCCAATTTAAATGAATTGTGTCCAATTAGTCAGTGCAGACTCGGGTCACATGACCTGCATTATAGTGATTTTTACGAAATTTTTTGGTCACTCAACAACAGTATGTTCATTTGAGGATGCATGGAAAGCCCCTGCTCTGGAGTTACGTTTCACTCAAACTTTCCTTGTTCCCTTTTATCTGCAAAGTTAAAACTATTCCTGCCACTGTATCAGGGCATAATTCTATCTTGACCAAGTTGTGGCATGGTGTTCTTGCACTTTAATAATTGTATTTTGGACAATCCCCTCAGTACTTCACATTGATTGCTTGAGAGGCTGTGCTGCTGCGTTACTCCAATTCCAATTAGTTCTTGGCCTGTCTTTTTGGTCCCCTTTATCCCTCTGTCAGCTTTAATGCTTGTGTACTATGTTTTTTATGAAATGTGAGTTAGACTTAGCAAGTAAGGGTGGGCTTGTGGTGCAGCTATTGTGCATGCTTATTTTCATTTGATTCTTGGTCTTATCAATGATGAAAAATCCAGAACCTGATGTTTCTGATGAAAAAATGCGGATCTGACTCCTGAGATTTGACCAACTTGCTTAATACAGAAATGAAATGCACTAGGTGCTGAAAATGCATCTGTGGAGAAACTTGAGATTGCAGGAGGAGAAAGGCATTGATTTGTAGTTTTGTTTCTCACCTTGGATATTTCCAGATCTGCTCATGAGTTATTATATCTATTGCGAAATGGTCTAACCATGCTCTCCTCTCTGTCTTTATGTATCTAAAGGTACAGTCATCCCCACATAATGGATGACCTTCCAGAAGTTTGATCCTTTTAGTGATGGTCGCAGGTAACTGGTTTTAATGTTTTGCTCATGTATAATTTCTGGGAATGTAATTTTGTCTGAAGTGAGATTTATCTTTTTAGTGCATGTGGGGATGGATGTAGTGTGCCTTTGCTGTTTGTTGGTAACGAGAGGTCGTGCTGAGAATCTTTTCTGCAAAGCTTAATTACATGCCTGGCTTTACTTAATTACTGGTCTGCAGTAGCCTTTTACCGCTTCTGGGCAACATTGCAACCCTTGTCTGTAATTAAAAGCACCTCAAGGCCATACACGTGCTGAGCGATTATTGCAGCAAGAGATTGCAACTTGAACTTCAATGACTGTAAATCAGCCCAAGAGGTTAAGATTTTCTTTCAAAACTCAGTATGATTTCCCAATTCCTGACTCACTTTGGAATGATTGTCCAAGCTAACAACCCTGTTGCCAGTTAGGCCATTCCAAGGGTCTTTTTAGCATAATCTGTTCCTATCTTGGTTGTTGGCAAAAGTTTCCAAAGCTGAAATTCTAATTGACAAGGGTACAATTGTGGCAATAGCTTCCAATTGTCTTGATGTGTCATATCATCTTTGAAATGTGACAGTCTGCTGATGCTACTTTTTAGGTGTCCTCAACTATGCATGAGTTATGATGAAGAGAAGCTCTAAATTGACCAAATCTGATATTTACTGCAGTCGCTGAAAGTAAGTTGAGTATTATCAATTGAAATACTTAATTGTGGAAATTCCAACACTTTGGAATAGATTTGATCTTTTGTTACACAAGTGTGCCCTTATCGAACTACTTGTTGAAATTTGATCAGTGCCTCGAGGGTTTTGATTTGCATTGTAATCCTGTAAGGGTTTTTCATTTTCGCCACAGTGCTGAGGTAATAGAAGTATTCTGCCATGGATCAAGGATAAGTGAAAATACCCTTCCATTCAATATCACTTCCCAAAATGGTCTAATCAGTGATGTCACTATCCCAACCCTGACACCCCTGATGAAACTCAAACGGATCTGACTGCTGAGATTAGACATTTCATTTCTGTTGGTTTGTTTTTACGACATTTCTGTGCATTTATGCTCTGGTTATTCAGTTGTGAAGCCCACTAGCATATCCATATAAATCATCCTTTTTTAAATAGATTAAGTCAATAGCAGTTGGATACAACTTGAGTGGCTGGCTTGCTAAACCATTAGGATACTGCCATTGATCACGGAGCTTTTATAGTATGGCATCAAGGGGAAAGCTGTTTGTTGGTTTGAGTCATGACCAGCACAACAAAAAATGCTGGCTGGAAACTGATCTTCAGCAATGCCCCAAGACTGGAGTTCCTCCAAGGTAGTGTCCTAAGCTGCATTGAACTTAAGTTACTTCATCAATGACATTCCCTCCATCCAAAGGCAAGATGTGAAAATGTTGCTAATGGCTGCAGTGTTCAATACTGTTTGCAATTCTTTAAATACTGATGTAATCTTAACTGCATGAAACAAAACTTTGGAATGCAAGTGCCTGTCTTACCCTCTACAAAGCACAAATTGTTTTCCCAGGTATGTGGCTCTGAAATTGCTGAAGCTCAACACCAATGGCAAAGCACATTATCTCATTGGTGCCCTGTTCATTCTTTAAGCATTTGCTCTATCTTAATACTGAAGTGTGTAATATACAAGATGTACAAAAGGGCTTTGCCCATAGAGAATCATGGCCTCCTTCTGCACTGTAGGGACTCCATTTGGGCCCATCAAGTCTGCACTGACCACAATCCACCCAGGCCCTAGCCCTGTAACCCTGCATATTTACCATAATAATCTCCCTGACAGGGCAATTTAGCATGACCAGTCAACCTAACATCCATATCTTTGGAGAGTGGAAAGAAACTGGAGCACCTGGAGGAAACCCACACAGACACAGCACTTTTTAAATTTAATTTATTGTCACATGTATCAGCATACAGCAAGAAGTATTGTTTCTTGTGTACTACATGGACAAAACGTCTCGTTCATAGAGAAAATAAGAATGCAGAATGTGGTATTACAGTCATAGTTAGGGTGTAGAGAAAGATCAACTTAATGCAAGGTAAGTCCAGTCAAAAGTTTGACAACAGCAGGGAAGAAACTCCTTGAGTTTTACTTGAGTAAATGCTGGTCTTGTTAACGATGCTCACATCCCACAAAATTGAATGTTAAAATGAAGTTGACAGTTGTCATAATTTTAATGCTTCTTGCTATTTGTAGTTGGGATGCAGAATAGCTTGAGAAAATGGTATTGGGTATAAATGGTTTCAAAGGCTGCATTGACAGTATTTGAAGCCTGCTTGGGGCTTTATAGTGTGCCATGTAATGCTAGCAGTGTTCAAGTCCTTGCTGTAGCTTCTGTACTAAGTTCCCTTGTTTTGTTTTGCAGGTGTCATCATGTTCTGAAGGCATCCCCAACAAATATGTAGTTTCATCTTGCTGTCCTTGTCCATGTTCTTGAACTAATGTGTAGCCTGTTTACAAGAAGTTAATAAAGAGTTTAAAAAGTTACATTGCTTTCATTTTCAACTGGCAAACTGTGGGAACTGATGTTCCAGAGGGATCTGCAGTTTGTAAATGATTTGGACTGTCTAGATTGGATAACACATTGGGGGGTGGGTGGTTATTGAGATGACATTTAGAATAGTTGCAATTAGATAAGTGAGACAATCTTGGGCTCTAATCTAGTACACCTTTGCTGTGGTTTTTCCCATTGAGGCCAACATGCCATTGCTTTCCTAATTGCTCGTATGCTAGTGTAACTTTCTGGTGTATGCACATTCAAGTTCCTTTTAAATGTCAACATTAATAGGTTTCACACCTTTAAAATATTCTGCTTTGTGCAGCCAAAGTCATATGGTAATAACCAAAGTTTGGGATGGTATGGTGGCACAGTGGTTAGCATTGCTGCCTCACAGCACTGGAGATCTGGGTTCAGTTCCCATCATGGGTCACTGTGGTTTGCATGTTCTCCATGTTTGACTGGACTTCCTCCCAGTCCAAAGATGTGCAGGTTAGATGGATTGGTAATGCTAAATTGCCCCTTAGTGTTGAAGAACTGTTTGGGGTGAATGCATGGGAATAGGGTCTGGTGTTGAACCCAAGTCTCTGGAGCCAAGGCAGCAGTGTTTGGTACCATGGTAATTTATGATCTTTACAGATTTGTAAAAGCTCTTGTAATCTGCTTTTCTGTTTTTGGCTTAGTTGGTTTGCATCTTGTTCAGTTGTAACACTCCCAATCCTCAAATTTGCTGCTATTTCCTTAAACTTTACAAAGGGCACAGATTCACCTTGTGGGGTTCATAGAATTGGACCTATTAAGTCTACAGGGACCATAATCCCATCCAGGCCTGATCCCAGTAGCTCCCATGTATTTGCTCTGCTAGTCAGCCTGACACCAATGGACAGTACAGCATAGTCAATCAAGCTCACCTGCACATTTTTGGAGTGTGGGAGGAACATAAGAAATAGGAGCAGGAGTAGGCCATCTAGCCCTTCGAGCCTGCCCCACCATTCAGTAAGATCATGGCTGATCTGTCGTGGCTCAGTTCCACATTCCCGCCCTCTCCCCATAACCTTTAATCCCCTTGCTTATCAAAAACCCATCAACCCACGTCTTAAAAATATTTAGCGAGGCAGCCTCCACCACTTCAATGGGCAGAGAATTCCAGAGATTCACCACCCTTTGAGTGAAGAAGTTCCTCCTCAACTCCATTCTAAACCCCCCCCCTTGAGGCTGTGCCCCCTAGTCCTACTGTCCTTCCTGAGCGGGAAGAGTCTCTCCACCTCTATTCTATCCATCCCATTCATCATCTTGTATGTCTCAATGAGATCTCCCCTCAATCTTCTAAACTCTAACGAGTACAAGCCTAGTTTATTCAGCCTCTCCTCATAGCTCAACTCCGGCATCAGCCTAGTAAACCTCCTCTGCACTCCCTCCAAGGCCAAAATATCCTTGCATAAGTGCAGCGACCAAAACTGCACACAGTACTCCGGCTGCGGCCTCACCAATGCCTGATACAGCTGGAGCAAGACCTCCCTACTTTTATATTCAATCCCCCTCGCTATGAAGGCCAGCATCCCATTAGCCTTCCTGACCACCTGCTGTACCTGCAGGCTGGGTTTTTGTGACTCATGCACAAGGACCCCAAGGTCCCTCTGCACCGTCGCCTGCTGCAGTTTTTCGCCACGTAAGTAATAGTCCTTCCTACCATTATTCCTACCAAAGTGGACCACCTTGCACTTGCCAACATTAAATTCCATTTGCCATTTCCTGGCCCACTTGCCCAGCCTATCTAGATCCTTCTGCAGACTCTCCACACTCTCTGCGCAATTTGCCATTCCACCAATCTTAGTGTCATCAGCAAATTTTGACACCATATACTTGGTTCCCTCCTCCAGATCATCTATATAAATGGTGAATAGCTGAGGCCCCAGCACCGACCCCTGGGGCACTCCACTAGTCACCATCTGCCAATCCGAATAGCACCCATTAACCCCCACTCTCTGCCTCCTATTTGACAACCAGTCCTCTATCCACGCTAACACCCTACCCCCAACTCCATGCCCCCTTACCTTCTGCAATAACCTCTTGTGAGGTACCTTATCAAACACCTTCTGAAAATCAAGAAAGACCACATCCACTGGCTCTCCTCTATCCACCGCCCTAGACACATCCTCATAGAACTCCAATAAATTTGTCAGACACGACTTCCTCGGGGTCCTTGTGCATGAGTCGCAAAAACCCAGCCTGCAGGTGCAGCAGGTGGTCAGGAAGGCGAATGGGATGCTGGCCTTCATAGCGAGGGGGATTGAATATAAAAGTAGGGAGGTCTTGCTGCAGCTGTATAGGGCACTGGTGAGGCCGCAGCTGGAGTACTGTGTGCAGTTTTGGGCGCCGCACCTGCGCAAGGATATTTTGGCCTTGGAGGGAGTGCAGAGGAGGTTTACTAGGCTGATACCGGAGTTGAGGGGGTTGAGCTATGAGGAGAGGCTGAATAAACTAGGCTTGTACTCGTTAGAGTTTAGAAGAATGAGGGGAGATCTCATTGAGACGTATAAGATGATGAATGGGATGGATAGGATAGAGGTGGAAAGACTCTTCCCGCTCAAAAAAGACAGTAGGACTAGGGGGCACAGCCTCAAGATAAAGGGGGGGCGGTTCAGAACGGAGTTGAGGAGGAACTTCTTCACTCAAAGGGTGGTGAATCTCTGGAATTCTCTGCCCGTTGAAGTGGTGGAGGCTGCCTCGCTAAATATTTTTAAGAAGCGGGTTGATGGGTTTTTGATAAGAGAGGGGATTAAGGGTTATGGGGAGAGGGCGGGAAAGTGGAACTGAGCCACGACAGATCAGCCATGATCTTATTGAATGGCGGGGCAGGCTCGAAGGGCCAGATGGCCTACTCCTGCTCCTATTTCTTATGTTCTTAACAAAACCGTGCTGCGTCTGCTCTATCAGGCAATTCTCCTCAAGATGCCTCGCTATTTCCTCCTTGATGACAGATTCTAACATTTTACCTACAACAGACGTTAAACTAACCAGCCTATAATTCCCCGCCTTTTGCCTGCCACCCTTCTTAAACAACGGCGTAACATTAGCTGTTTTCCAATCTTCTGGCACTTCCCTGGAATCCAGCGACATTTGGAAAATAATCACCAAGGCATCCACTATCACCTCCGCCATTTCTTTCAGAACCCTCGGATGCATTCCATCTGGTCCTGGGGACTTGTCCACAATCAGTCCCTCCAGTCTGTCGAGCACTGCCTCTCTAGTAACAATAATGTCATTGAGACCCTCCAGTCCTACCACCTTTCCATCGCTAACACCTGGCAAATTATTCACGTCCTCCATGAAGACCGAAACAAAAAAGTTATTCAAGACCTCAGCCATTTCCCCAACCCCTACCACTAAGTCCCCCCTCTCATCCTCTAAGGGTCCAACGTTCACCCTAGCCAGCCTCTTCCTTTTTATTTATATTTATAAAAACTCTTGCTATTTTTTATATTAAGCGCTAGCCCAGCTTCATAGTTTCTCCTACCCTTCTTTATCAACTTCTTTGTCAATCTTTGTTGACATTTAAACCTCTCCCAATCTTCTTCTCGCCCACTACTCTTAGCTACTCTAAACGCTTTTAATTTAACACTTTC
This sequence comes from Carcharhinus amblyrhynchos, assembly GCF_965287045.1. Classification (NCBI taxonomy): domain Eukaryota; kingdom Metazoa; phylum Chordata; class Chondrichthyes; order Carcharhiniformes; family Carcharhinidae; genus Carcharhinus; species Carcharhinus amblyrhynchos. The sequence continues at coordinate 28,865,234 of NC_137335.1, read as the reverse complement.
CTTCACCTCCTTCGTTATCCACGGCTTAATACCTCTCCTCCTACGGTCCTTTTTAACCATCGGAATAAATTTCTGCTGAGCACCAAGAAAGATCTCCTTAAAGATCCTCCACTGCTCCTCAGCAGACCTACCTTCCAATGCGCTCCCCCAGTCAACATTCGCCAATTCTTCTCTCATCCTAGCGTACTCCCCTCTGTTCAAACAAAGGACGTGTGTCCGGGAACCCACTTTCTCCTCCATCTGCACCAGAAACTCCACCATACAATGATCACTCTCCCCAAGAGGATCCTTCACCACAAGGTCCTTAGTTCTACCCGCCTCATTACATAACACCAGATCCAATATTGCTCGCTCCCTCGTCGGTTCCAACACACGCTGTTCAAGGAAACTATCCTGGCAGCATTCCAAGAACTCCTCCAGGAAACTGGAGCACCCAGAGGAAACCCATGCAGACACAATGTGCAAACTCTACACTGACTGTAATTGAACCTGGGTCCTTGGTACTGTGAGGCAGCAGTGCTAACCACTGTTGAATTGTTCCTTTCAAATGTTCTCCACTTTATTTATGGCTAGTATAATTCATAATTTAGCCTTGGCCAATTCTGTCCTCCTGGCTGGTACACCTTTGAGGAAACAGGATGACAGTAGAAAGGGGTCTGATGAAAGTTCATCTGTCTTTACAGATTTGGTTGAGTATTTTCCAAACCTAGTATTTTGCTTTTGGGGACCATGTTATTTGGATGTATCTTTCAAAGGTTATTGAGGCAATTTTTTAAAAGCACATCTAGGGATATACTGACTAAAATTCCTCTTCTGGAGAATTGAGGAGTAACTTTGTGGAGATCCATGATGGAAATGCTAGCTGAGAGCAGCAAGACTTATTCTTGTTGGGTTATGACTGAAGAACATGCCCAGGTGTTGTGTGCTTCTGTACCTATTGAAAAATGATTTGAAGTTCCCTTCTGTCTGGAATGGTAAAGCTACCTAGATATTCACACAGCAATTCTTCCTGAAGAAAATGGTCCTAGCTTACCTAATGTTTCCTTGATGCTATATAATCCTGGTAACCTGTACCCATTCTAATACAGCTGCTTCCCATAATAGAATAAGTAAATTCTATACACCACTGCAGCTGTTGCCTAACAAGTATTTCAGGTAATTGCCCTAAAATGGTAACTAGAAATGGGTCCTTACCTGAGTATTCTTTATTTACATTGGAATTGGGAGCTGACATGGGCAAATTAACCATTCAATCAGATCATGGCTGATTTCTCCCTAGTCTCAAATTCACTTCCCTACCTGTTCCCCTTATCCTTTTTCGTATTAATATATAAAAGCACTCTAGATATAGGATAAAACAGGTATGTTGCCTTGGAGTGGCACTTGTACAAGCAACTGGAGCATGTTCTTTCATGTGCCCTGGAGGTAGTGGAAAATGGAGTCAGATGAGTCACCAGCTTTTGTTGTCACTATTTGTCTTTGCCAGTCTGTGGGAATCCTCTGACCATTGACAGTGGGGACTTCAAACGTTCATATCGAATATCAAGCAGCAGTATTGAGATTTGTGGAAGATGGTCAGTACCTGGCACTCAATGCAAATATTATCTGTCTATCTAAGCCCAAGTCTGTTTATATCTTGTTATGGGTAGCTTTCACATCTGAAATTGTGAATTGAACTGCTGTAGTTTGTCTCGTAGATGGTGCACACTGATCTGTGAAGGCATAGTGAGGTGGGAGAAGCTGTGAACGGGTAAGATGAGCAAAGGAAATTGTAAATGGAATAAAGGTAAAGTTGCATAGACCCAGATGACCATAGACTGCTTTCTCCTTTTGAGGGAGATAGCTGATGTGATTAACCTGAGAATCACTGCTTTTCAGGCAAGTGGGGGGAGATTTGAGGTGGGTCTTTATAAATAACCTCCACTGGTATGGGATTTGAATGTGCCCTGTTAATGTGCTGACCTTGCCACTGATACCCTCATTCCATGAATAAGAAGAAATGGAATCTGGATGTTAAGCATGGATGTGGTGGGTAGAGACTTCTCACTGGGAGAGATCAGAATCAAGAAAGAAGTAACTTGCATTTTGAACATGCACTTGAAGCATTAATTTGAAGGAACGTACAGCAACTAATGTGCACACAGTACCATGGAAAATGAATGGCCGGAAAAATCTTTGGTATCTAAATGAGCAGGAAACTGGGCTACCCTGCCAAATAGTGCTGTTGGCTTTTATGTCCCCTGAGAAGGCAGGCAGACCTTTGAAAATATTCCTTCTTTGCTGCACTGTTTTTAAGAAGCAAATTCGGTGGGTCTGATGAAGGTCCAGATTATGAAGCTTGAACGTAAAATGGAAATTGATGGGAATGATGAGAAGTATGAAATGCTAATGTCAAGGCAGATATCCTATTTCCTCAAGTGCTTCTTTGCTAATAGTGTTCAGACCCAAAGACTCCAACATGGATTTTGGCAGACTTTCCATCCCCAAAAAACTTCTCACACCAGATTCTATCTACAATTGTCAGCATGGGGATTACTAGTCACTGAGAGGATGTTTTTGAGTGAAGTACCTCAATGTTTAGTGGAAGATGGAAGTAATTGACATTCAAAATAAGTTATTGCTCCTACAACTATACCAGAAAAGGAGGACAGCTGATTGTAAGTTTTGCATTCTTGGAGGTCTCTTTTCCAGTAACACTAGATTCTTTGGTGTAATTTTCCTGTCCTACTAACCATGGGAACTGTAGTGGATAGGACCATGAAAAGGGCCATTGACCTCAAGTGGGGTTTTCCAGTGTTGGAGTGAGTGCAGCCAGAAAATCCTGTCCCTTAGCACCCCTTTGTACCTATATGTCATGTAATGTGAAAGTGCTGAGCAGGGTAAGGATTAATGTGAGACTGGAGAACAGCACTGCCCGCTGTATGAGGTGTAGAGTCATATGTTAAGACACTGTCAACAATCCATTCATGGAAATAGCACCATGCATGACCGTACCTTGGATGTGTGAATAGTTGGAAACTAGCCATAAATGGTTCATATTTGAACGTAGTCTTAATATGCTCATCGTTGAGATATCACCATGCACCATAATTTCAAGATGGTTGGTATATGTGGATCTTCTAAAATAAAGACAACATGATGCAGTGTTGGTATCAGTAATAATGACCAATAACAGTACCATGGTAATCAACAGTGGTGATTAGAGGTAGTTTTAAAAGTGGCATTTTAAATGTTTGCGACTTTCCTCGCTTTATTAGGGGGCATAACTATAAGGTTCATGGTGGGAGATACAGGAGGGATGTCCAAGTTAGGCTCTTTACTCTGGTTGGGGTGTGGAATGGACTGCCTGCTTTAGGAACTTCCAAGCAGTTATTGGCACATGGAGCACACCAGAATGATTAGGAGTGGGATAGCTTGATCTTGGTTTTGGACAAAGCTGAAGGGCCTGTGCTGTACTGTTTGTTCTGTATTAAACAATGAATCAAACTCTATCCCAATGGGTGAAAGATTAAAAAGTAGTTTAATTCTAACAAGAGACATATTCCCAAGAAGGAAAATAGTAAGACATCTGAATGAGATGAGTGTGCAGAAGTACAAAAAATTGCAAGATCTTTGAAAGACCACAGTGAAAACACAGGTGTGATCAAATCAGCACTTTGTATTGCTGAACCATGACTTCCACCCTCTTGGATTTTTGTCCTCGATATAGAGGCCAGAATTCGATGGGTATTTTCATTATTTTTGATTCATAAGAACATAAGAAATAGGAGCAGGAGTAGGCCATCTGGCCCTTCAAGCCTGCCCCGCCATTCAATAAGATCATGGCTGATCTGTCGTGGCTCAGTTCCACATTCCCGCCCTCTCCCCCTGTTAATATTTTTAATCCATAAACCTTCCACAAATTACATATGAATAACATGGACCTAATCCTCTCATACTAACTTTGCAAAGTACTTACTTATGATACAATCATTGTTAATGCAAAGCCAATCAACCTCCAGTCTGGAAAAGGATCAATTAAACTGGTGAAATAATTACAACATGTTGGAAATATTCAAGTTTAGTCACGTTTGTGGAATGTTAACATTTCAGACCATGATGTTTTCATCAGAACCATTCTTAAACTATTTAAGCACGTAGTAATTTTTTTGTTTCTTCTCTCAATATGATCTTTTCTCTTTTAACCTTTGATTCACCAACTCTTAATTCATATTCAGTCTCTGTTGTCTTTTATATTTCTCAATCTTCAAATTGCATTGATTGAGGAAATAGATTTTTTGATTCCATTTTTATTCCAAGATGCCATTCATTCCAGTACCCTAGCAAGTTGTCATAAATGATCATATATTCAAAGGGTACAAAAAAATTTAATGGTGTACACTGCAGCAAGATTTGACACAATATTCCTCATAGATTTTCAATTTCTGATAAGACTACATGTACATTTGAGGAAAGATTGACTTTTTAGTATTGATGATGATGTTGCACTCTTCACAGGTGAAGATGGTGGGAAGGTTTGCCTGTGTGATAATTGGCCTGATGGTGAGCAATCTGCAAACTCTTCAGCAGTTGAATCATAGGAACTTCTGGTTTGGAATGGCTCTGGTATAAATAGCTCCTGTTCTCTGCCTTTTTTCACCAGCTTGCATCTTCAAACTTGTAGGTTGCTTTCCTAGTTGTGCCAGTTGCCTCATGCTCGCAAACGCATTGATCAATATTAGCCAAAAGCTGTCTTTCCAGTTGTTATTTGCAAGGTTCACCTTGATGTCACTTGCTAGAGCACAGATCACCATAAAGCTTTTAGCTTTCTGGAATCCTCCATTAATGATACATGTGCCCAGTGTAACTGACATTGCAAGAGAAGACATTCAATGTTGGGCAGATCAACTCTTGAGGACTTTACTATGATACAGACCTGCTCGCTAATGTTCATGATTAATTAAAAGACAGCACTAATGGAGATGCTTCAGCTAGCTCATTTGTTTTCTGCACAGAACCCATGATTCTGATATATACAGGAAAATGATAACCATTCTGTAGGCTTGAGTTTTGGTAAAAGTGTGTTGTGAATGGTTTCACCAGGTACACTTCCAGAAGTGATCAAAGGAGTTTTTGGACAGTCAATTATCCATGTCCTTGATGAGAATGGCATCATTTGAGATAATGCTACCCAGCTAGGAGAACAGTTTACTGTTTTTAGTTTCAAAGATCTGTGGGTTAGATTGATTAGCCATGTTAAATTGCCTGTTAGTGTCAGGGGGATTAATGGGGTAAATATGTGGGGTTAGAGTTAGAGCTTGGGTGGGATTGTCAGTGCAGGCTTGATGGATAAAGTGGCCTCTTTCTGCACTGTAGGGATTCTATAGTTCTTATAATGCTGCTGTCAATGTTGATGTGTAATGGATTGTCATTTCCTCATGGTCGTGCTTGGTACTACACTTCAGCTCTCTTCAAACTATTAGCAAGACTAAAGGGAAACAGCTTACAATGAGCTGCACTGTCGCTTCCATATTTACAATGAAAGAGCAATCAACAGCAATCAGAAACTCCACAACGAGCCGTTCTGTGGTTTTATGTGCCAATAGCTGTCACATTTTGAAGAGACTGCTATCTGTTAGGAAACTGATGTACCAGCCCTTTGTCAAGACTGCTTTTGCCTCATGAAGCATCGTACTAAAGAAAATAGAGAAAAGAATCAGTGCCAGAACACACCCTTACTTAACATCATTGGAGATGGGGAAGCTACATGAGAGCTCCAGTCTGTTTGACTTGATCTTCCTGGCTTTTGTGCACTGGAGAAAGATGAAGCTTGGAAGGCACCCCTACTTGAGCTGTCCTAGCTGGCTGTATCAAACACCATGTGGAGATGGAGAAAGGGGTACACGGACATGTGTTTTGGGCTCTGGGGGTAATTGCCTGCCTTTGATTTTCATGGATGTTTTCTTCAGCTATTGCCAGAACATTTTCGTTTTGGTCATTTGCCAAGTCACATTCACCTCAGTGACAGGAACAATCATACAGCAGTGCTCAATGTCTATAGTCATTCCATTAACATCATTTATAAACACATTCTTTCTGTTAAACTGTATTTGAATCATAGATAACAATAAAACACTTTGATTTAATGTATTGATCATGTTCAAAGGCCTTGCTGCAGAGAAAGTACCTTGATAGGCTAGGGAATTTCTGATTTAGCATTAGTAGCCAGAGTAACATGAGTTGAAAATGTCCTGAAAATTTTAAATAGGTCTGGCTCAGCGGAAAAGCAGAGAATGCAGGATCTCAAAAATCTAGAAATCAACATTGGTGGTACAGTGGTTAACGCTGCTGCTTCACGAGGCCAGGGACTCGGGTTCAATTCTGGCCTTGGGTGGCTGTCTGTGTGGAGTTTACGTGTTCTTCCTGTGTCTGCATGGGTTTACCCTGGATGCTCCAGTTTTCCCCCACAGAGCAAAGATGTGTAGGTTAGGTAGATTGGCCATTTTGAATTGTTTCTTAGTGTCCCAAGATGTGTAGGTTAGACGGATTAGCCATGTAAATGCAAAAGGTTACGGGTTTGGGATTGATTCTCTGAGTCAATGCAGACCTGCTGAGCCGAATAGCCCCCTTCTGCACTGTAGGGATTCTATGGTGTGAGCTTTTCATAAGTTAAAAATTACACTGAAAGGAGTAACAATATAAGTTTAGGGAGAGTGATATCATAACTTCCTGCCAGTTAGAAGTTCCAAATTCACAAAACATGATTTTAGAATGGTACACAGAACTTTAAGGTTCATGAGACTCTGGCTAAAGTTAAAGATGGCATGGAAACTATTGCATTTAGTCTCCAGTTCTTTGGTAATAGGATGATAAGAACTGTAAACAGATTACCATTTGAAGATGGTGGAACAGCGCTTGGTGAGTTCTTATTGGAGAAGAGCAGATATAGCTGATTGTGTTGGGTAGTTCGGAAAGGTTCCTTGGATTGTCAAATAGTGGCCCAGATCTTCTAATCCCGCTGGCAGTGAGTGATTTAAACATTCAGTGCTATTGTGATTTGCAATAGAATTGGAAATTCTGAAGAACAAACTTGTGCTAGAACCCCAAACTCCCAGTTCACAAGAATCCACTCTGTGGGAACCCTGATCATAGTCCCACTGGGACCTGTCAGCGTATAAACATGGATTGCATGCATTTTTTTTATATAACTTATTTTGCCCAGTTCCGAGCAGGGGTAGAGCCTAGTGGCAGCCCTATAAATCAGAAGTGTCTCATACACCCAGCTCCTCAGTGCTGCTTACCACGTCCCACCTCCAGCTCACCACCTTTGTGTCACTGCAGCTAAATAAACAGTGTGCAATTGAACAAAAAGATGTTACATCCACAAAATTAGCAATTTGAAGCCTATAAAAAGTAAGCTGTTCCTTCCTGATGCAGTAACTTGCATTTATATAGCAACTTTAACATAATATCACAATATGCTTCTCAAGAATGTAGCTGGACAAAATTTGACATTGAGCTATATACAGTCACATGTTATATATATAGATCACTACACATTTGGTCACAGAGGTAAGTTTTAAAGAGCATCTCAAAGGAAAAGGTACTTAACGCCTGGACTGGGAGACACCAGCAAGGGCCCTTTGGATGGTATTCTCTGGGCCCACTAGTGCCTCCCCCACCTCTGTCAGAAGTAGTTCCACTATTGGGGAGGACCCACTACCATGCTGCACCTGGAGCATCGTGAGAGAGAGGGAGGGCGATCAGCCTGGTCATCAGGATGGGGGGAATTGGGGCTAGCCATTGGGGTAGGGGTGAATCGGGGTAGGAGTGAATCGGGGCTGGCCATCGGAGTAGGGGTGGATCGAGGCTGGCTATTTGGGTAGGGGTGGATCAGGGCTGGCCATCGGGAAGGTGGGGGGGGGGGGTGGGTGGAGATGCATTTATGGTAATTTACCAAAATTTGCTGGATTCTGGGATGATTCCCGCAGATTGGAAAACAGCAAATGTGAAGCCACTGTTTAAAAAAGGAAGTAGACAAAAGGTGGGTAACTATAGGCTGGTTAGCTTAACTCCTGTAGTAGGGAAAAGGCTTGAATCTATCATCAAGGAAGAAATAGCGAGACATCTGGATATAAATTGTCCCATTGGTAAGATGCAGCATGGGTTCATGAAGGGAAGCTCATGTTTGACTAAGTTGATGGAATTCTTTTCAGAACATTACATGTGCAGTGGACAATGGGGAAGCTGTAGATCTGGATTTTCAGAAGGCATTTGACAAGTTGTCGCACCAAAGACTGCTACATACGATAAAGGTGTTATGGTTAATGTATTAGCCTCTATCCATGCTAATAAGAACTTAAGAAATAGGAGCAGGAGTGGGCCATCTCGCCCCTCGAGCCTGCCCTGCCATTCAATGTGATCGTGGCTGATCTGATACTGGTTCAGTTCCACGATTATGTATTAGCATGGATAGAGGATTGGTTAACTAATAGAAAGCAGAGTGGAGGTAAATGAGTGTCAACCAGAAAAACAATCAGTGACTAGTAGTGTGCCTCAGGGATCAGTGTTGGGACTGCAATTTTTTATGATTTACATAGGTGATTTGGAGTTGGGGACCAAATGTGTGTCAAAATTTGCGGATGACACTAAGATAGGTGGCAGAGCAAAGTGTAGAGGATGCTGAAAGTCTGCAAAGGAATATAGATAGTCTAAGTGAGTGGATGAGGGTCTGGCAGATGGAGTACAATGTTGGTAAATGTGAGGTCATCCGTTTTGGTAGGAATAACAGCAAAATAGACTATTATTTAAATGGAAAAAATTGCAGCATGCTGTTGTGTAGAGAGACCTGGGTGTCTGTGCAAGAATCACAAGGAGTTGGTTTGCAGATGCAGCAGGTCATTAAGAAGGCAATGGAATTTTGTCCTTCATTGCTAGAGGGATGGAGTTTAAAAACAGTAAGGTTATGTAGCAGCTGTATAAGGTGCTGGTAAAATCATGTCTGGAGTACTGTGTACAGTTTTGGTCTCCTTACTTGAGAAGGGATATACTGGCACTGGATGAGGTGCAGAGGAAATTCACTAGGTTGATTCCGCAGTTGCAAGGGTTGGCTTATGAGGAGAGACTGAGTAGACTGGGGCTATACTCACTGGAATTCAGAAGAATGAGGGGAGATCTTATAGAAACAAGATTATGAAGGGAATAGATAAGATAGAAGCAAAGAAGTTGTTTCCAATGGCAGGTGAAACTAGAACTAGGGGATATGGCCTCAAAATAAGGAGAAGCAGATTTAGGACTGAGTTGAGGAGGAACTTCTTCAAAGGGTTTGAATCTGGAATTCCCTGCCCAGTGAAGCAGTTGATGCTACCTCATTGAATGTTTTTAAGGCAAGGATAGATAAATTTTTGAACAGTAAAGGAATTAGGGGTGATGTGAGCAGGCAGGTAAGTGGAGCTGAGTCCATGAAAAGATCAACCATGATCTTATTGAATGGTGGTGCAAGCTCAAGGGGCCAGATGGCCTACTCCTGTTCTTATGTCCTTATCAGAGCTGGCTGCAGGTGGTGGGGGGAGATCAGGGCTGGTAGGGGTGGACATGGGAGCTGGCCTGGGGAGGTCCGGTAGGCCAGCAATTTGGGTGGGGGGGGGGAACTGCGGTCGGAAAGGCAGGTGATTAGGGGGTTTTGGGGGCTGGCCATCAATGGGAGGTCGGCGATGTGGGGGCCAGTGTGTATGCACCAATCTCTGCACTGACAGCTTGGCGCATGTGCAGTGGCTCGCTCAGCACTATGCTGCTGGCCTCTCGGACAGGAATAGGTTCCACTCCCTTCTTACCAGAGGGAATCACGCTGAGGATTCTGTGCACTGCACAGCGTGTTGGAGATTTGTTCTGGTAAGTATGTTCAAAAAAATGGATAGAAAATATTTCTGTTTTCCCACTCGTTGGACACTTAGTTTTGTTTTGGGAGAATCCCAGCCCTGGCTTTTAGTGATGAGATGTCAAAGCTTATGTTAGACATTGAGGTAATCCACCTTCCTGAAAGAATTTGACAAGGAAGTTATGCTGATCACAGAATGATCATAATTCAGCTACTAGATTGCCTGGAAATCTGAGCAAAGGTTAACTTGAGACGAGTGGGAAAGTGCTATCCTAGATTTATAAAAGATAGGCCAGCATACAGGATTGATTGATATACAATATGATCTGAATTATTATATTGCTATTAGAAGAATACATGAAGCAGGCCCTCTGAAATGTTAAGACAATGAAGGCACTGATTGGTTGCTGATGAATTAAACATTAAAATGTATTAATCTCCAAGTGATACGGCAAAATTCTTCCAGCAAAGAAGCACAAAATGTGGTGCAGGCCTCTGAAGAAAAGGAAGTTAATCTGATTGAAGTGAACGGAGAATATTTCCTGTTATAATTATAATTCCTTTGAAGTAGAAAATCTGACAATAAAGGTTAGTACAGAAGCTCATTTTGCAAACCGTGGGGTGGGATTTTATGGCCTCGTTCAATCTGAGAATGGAAAATCCAGCCTGAGGCCAATGGACCTTTCCATTTTCCACCCCTTGCCTGCTCCAATTCCTGTGGCAGGCAGGACCATAGAGTTCCGACGATGGTGTCTCAAATCAGACAATGGAGACCATTTAATAGGCAGGCTCCAGGAATTTGCATAATTATGTTCATTCAGTCAGGTTTCCAATGGCCAAATTAGTGGGTTGTGAATTGTCGTCGTAGAGTCATAGAAATATACAGCACGGAAACAGGCCCTATGGCCCAAATCGTCCATATAAATTGGCTTTCCTAAACTAAACATTTGTCTGCATTTGGTCCAGATCCCTGTAAACCTTTCCCATCCATGTACCTGTCCAAATGTCTTTTAATTGTTGTAATTCCAACTCCGTGTAAAGGCAGTTTTCATTGAAGTTGACCAGAGCACCCACCATTGACACCACTCTCAAACACCAGGGATGACTAGAGATCCATTTTTGTGGCTCTCGCTGTAGGATTGTGTTGAAATCGAAAATTATGGTATTGGATTTTGTATTGTTTTCTGCTCATGGATCTCTGCATTGATTTGGAATATCTACAGAAACAAGGTAAAGAGGGAAAAGAGTCACAGTGAGGTGATAGTTCTTCCTTTGGATCTCACCCTCTTGGGACACCTAACACAAAGTTTGAGAAGATCTTAAATGAGGTAATGCTTTTCTGAGCCTTGTTATTCTTCCTCATCAAGCATGAGCTTTTCATCACCTAAAATGCTCTAATTCCCTGGGGTGAATACTGTCTCACTTTATATTCTGGTTAATAAACAATCCAAGCACCTGAACCATTATGTCCCACTGGAGTTGGTTGTGTTTTTCCAGATTATAGACAGCATATAAAACATAGTTTTATATTTTCAACTAGATGCAGCATTGTCTCATTCAGAATGAGCTCTACACACTTGTCTCTCAATATGAATACTGATATTAAGCAGCTTTGCATAGGGCAGGCAGGTCAATTAAATTAGAACAAGAATTATAATTAGTTTCTAGGGCCATTCTTGGAACACAAAGGGTGACTGATACAGGAGGTGGACATATACAGGAGAGAAGGTCCAGAATGGGAGAGGAGGGCAAGTATAAGAGATGAAGGTTGATATCGGATAAGTGGGCCAATTAGAGGAGAGGAGTGGAAGCAGAGGAAAAAGAAGAACTGATACTGAGGATGAGAACTGAGAGTTGCTATAGAAAAGAAGGACTAGTATATGAAAGGGGTGCTGATATGTACAGGGTTACAGGAATAGAGTTGGGGGTGGGTTTGGATAAGATACTCTGGTAGTCGGTGTAAACTCAATGGGCTGAAAGGCAACTTTCTGCACAGTAGGGATCCTATGATTCTATGGTAGTGATAGTCTCCAACAGAATATAGACAGGCTGTTGGAATGGACAACATTAACTGAAATTTAATAAAGTGGAGGGTGAGGGAGGCAATTACAGAGGGAATAATGCCACACGAAGGAAGAGAAAGAACGTAGGTGGCAGAGGAGTAAGACGGGGAAGAATGGGATAATGAGGGAGGATTTAGAGGGAAGAAGTATGGAAGACTTGCTGCAGAGGGAAGGAAATGGAGAGGAGAGAAAGGGTGCGAGTGAGGGGAGAAATGGTTGGCAGTGAGCCCTGTAGAACACCACTCGAAATAGATTTCCATTCGCAAGGGCAGCCATTGACCATTCCCCTTTGTTTTCTGATACTAAGCCAACTTTGGATCCAGTTTGCTGCATTATCTTGTAATCCATGGGCTTTTACTTTTTTTTTGATCTGTCTGCCAGGTGGGAACTTTTTCATCTTTCAGGGATTCCAACTCCTTGGAAAGGAAGCAGAGAGTGGGAATAAACCACTGCTTTTCAGAGAGGCGGGTAGTGCAGGATTCAGTGCTGGGACCCCAGCTTTCACAATACACTAATGATTTGGATGATTAATGAATGCAATATCTCCAAATTTGCAGAAGACAGTAGGCTGGTTGGGTGTGTGCTGTGAGGAGGATGCTAGGAGGATGTAGAGTGACTTGGACAGGCTGACTGAGTGGGCAAATACTTGGAAAATGCAATATAATGTGGATAAATGACTTGGGTGTGAATATAAAAGGTATAATTAGTAAGTCTGCAGATGATATAAAAAATGGTGGTGTTGTTGATAGGTGGTTGGCCTTAGGCTACAGACTGACATTGATTCGCTGATAAATTGGGCAGAACAATGGCAGATGGAATTTAATCCTGATAAGTGTAAGGTGATGCATTATGGGAGTTTGAGTAGGGATAGGATATGCACAATGAACAATAGCTTCCTAGGGAGTATGGAAGAACAAAAGGACCTTGGTGTACAAGTCCATAGATACTAAAGGCGGCAGCACAAGTAGATAGGAATGCTTGCCTTCATTAGCTAAGGCATAGAAAATAGAAGCAGGGATGTCTTGATACAACTTTATAAAACACTGGTTAGGTCACAGAATATTGTGTGAGTTTTGGTTACCACAATATTGGAAGGATATGATTCCACTGAAGAAGATGCAGAGGCAATTCACCAGTATATTGCCTGGGATGGCAAGTTTCAGCTATGAGGAGAGACTGGATAGGCTGGATTTATTTTCCTTGGAGCACTGGAAGCTGATAGGGGAATCTGATAGAGGTATACAATATTATGAAAGGCACAGATAGATTAGATCTTTTCCCCATGGCAGAGATGTCTAAGACTAGAGGACATAGGTTTAAGGTGAGAAGTAAGTGGCTTAGTGGGGATCTGAGGAAAAGGTTTTTCATCCAGAGGACGAGGGGAGGTGGGGAGGGTGGCGGGGTGGGTGCATGGGGGCGGGGAGGAGGGTGGGGGTGGGGGGAGGGCAGATCGTTGTCTGGTTGGGGGGGTGAGGGAGAAAGAGGCAGGTGAGATGTACCTGGGGGGGTGGTTGGGAGGCTGTGAGGCCAGATCATTCTCTGGGGAGAAGGGGGAGGCGGGTAAGATGTATCTCTGTGGGGGCAGGGCAGGGGGGTCCACTGCCATTCTGCGGGTGATCAGTGGTGGGGGAAGGGGGCAAGGGGTCGCGATCGGTATGGGTAGCGGGGTGGGGGTGGATAAGGGGAACAGTGATGTCTGTGGGGGTCATCACTTCTGCTTTTTGCTCCTAGGTCACTTTCTCTGCTTTCTACAGCTCAGGAACAATTTGACACCGGTGCGCTTTTTCAAATTTTTTTCTAACTGCGCATGTGCGTTTGAGCTCCAGTCATTTCAGGCGTGCTGAGCCCTGCTCACAGCATGATTCAGACTCACGTTTCTTTTTAGGTTAAGTGTGTATGGGGGCGCCTGAAAGCAGATTTCCAAGTCGGATCTGAATTGCGCCCAGAGTCAGCACTTGGGGCCTGATTTTACCATTTTCATTCTATGTATATAGTGCGCAGCACTGACCTTAAAGATCATGGCCTGCTGAATAATAAGGCTGGAAGAGGCAAGTCTGAATGCTGAACTCGCTCTCAATGTGACTGATTGGACATCCTTTTCAATGCAATAGAATGACATTAAGGCACTGGAGAAATGTGGCCTTTGCCCATTGCCTTCATTTTAATCTTCCTGAAATCTGGTAGCAATTAGAGTGGCACCAGCACATCTTCCACATTGTGCTTCGTTGATAGAATCGTTCCATGGTAGGTGTTCTCCATCTCCATCTTCAGGTTCCTAGTTATCCTGCTCTTCATCCTCCGAGGAGCTCACATTCACTTCTTTTTGTCCCTCTGGCAAGAGGTCACCCCTTTGCAGTGCCAGGTTGTGAAGGGCATAATACACAATCATAATGTAAGATACCCCGTCCAGATTGTACTTCAGTGACCACCTGAGTGGTCCAAACATTGGAAGTGCATCTTCAGAATGCCAATGGTCTGCTTGATTAGGTATTGTGTAGAGCTGTGCTGTATCGCTCCTCTGTAGCACTGTCATGAGGCAATGTTTCAATGGACACCCCTTATCCCCTAGCAGCCTTTCATGTAGATCCTCGGATACTTCAACTATCTGAGGCCCCTGGGAGTCAGGGTAACTCCCTGTGCACGAATGAACATACCCCAGTTGCCCATTGATGTAACAAAAGTCTTAATGAAAGTTGATAAATATTAGGGGCTGCTGCCATGAAACCCTTAAAGCCACATGCACCTTGGCCTCTTGGAAAGCCTGAGATAGCTGCAAACCCATTTCTGTCTCTCAGCCTGGCTTCTTCATCAAGTGTAAACCTCACATGTTGCTGAGTGTTGGCATAGAGGACATCTGTGACCTTCTTGATGCATCTATGTGTTGTGACTTGCAAGATGTAGAGGTTCCCTATGGATCCCTGGAACAAACCACAGGCAAAGAAATTGAATTCAGCAGTCACCATCAAAGCTTCTGACTCGATGTGGTGTTCGGTCCTCCTGAAGAATGTGGCAGATGTGATCCACCAGAGCTCAGGACAAATAGAGATTTGCACAACATTGTCTCTCATAAGAACATAAGAAATAGGAGCAGGAGTAGGCCATCTAGCCCTTCGAGCCTGCCCCGCCATTCAATAAGATCATGGCTGATCTGTCGTGGCTCAGTTCCACTTTCCCGCCCTCTCCCCATAACCCTTAATCCCCTCTCTTATCAAAAACCCATCAACCCGCATCTTAAAAATATTTAGCAAGGCAGTCTCCACCACTTCAACGGGCAGAGAATTCCAGAGATTCACCACCCTTTGAGTGAAGAAGTTCCTCCTCAACTCCGTTCTAAACCGCCCCCCCTTTATCTTGAGGCTGTGCCCCCTAGTCCTACTGTCTTTTTTGAGCGGGAAGAGTCTCTCCACCTCTATCCTATCCATCCCATTCATCATCTTATACGTCTCAATGAGATCTCCCCTCATTCTTCTAAACTCTAATGAGTACAAGCCTAGTTTATTCAGCCTCTCCTCATAGCTCAACCCCCTCAACTCCGGTATCAGCCTAGTAAACCTCCTCTGCACTCCCTCCAAGGCCAAAATATCTTTGCGCAGGTGCGGTGCCCAAAACTGCACACAGTACTCCAGCTGCGGCCTCACCAATGCCCTATACAGCTGCAGCAAGACCTCCCTACTTTTATATTCAATCCCCCTCGCTATGAAGGCCAGCATCCCATTCGCCTTCCTGACCACCTGCTGCACCTGCAAGCTGGGTTTTTGCGACTCATGCACAAGGACCCCGAGGTCCCTCTGCACCGTCGCCTGCTGCAGTTTATCAGTGCTCTCACTCATCTGTAAGTAAGAGCATCTTCTTCATAAGACCATTGATCTCGCGAGTCGCCTCCATGGACTAGGTCTCTCCTGACCCTCATGTTCTTGCTGTGAAGGCTCCTGCGCAACCTGGACCTCAGGTGGGGCTTCCTCCTGAAGCTGTGCTCAGCGTCGCATTGCGCTCTGGCTCCAGAACTGTTTGTCCTCTGTCTGAAATGATTCAGACTCGTCTGAAATGATACATTGAATAGATTAATGAATAAAGGGTGAATATAGTGAAGCTCACAACCTCAAACCAAAACGATTGTAATGGATTCTGACTGACTAACCTTGTCGCTGATGCAGCTTTGAATCTGAGGCACATTGAAGTGATCAGGATACCATCACTGATTTGAACATTTGAATCTCACGAGTGGAAAAGGTTTAAACGGCATATGTGAACTGAACTGATTCATGCTCCAAACTCAGATCTGGCATACTAACTAACAATAAATTGCTGATGATTAGCGACTAGATGCCCTTTGGTCCTTTGAAATCCAGTCTTCCATTGATGTGATGCCATATGTGCAGAGCAGTTTCCTGCTTAACGGTTGTCTGCATTCCCAAATTTCACATTCCTCTGTTAATGTTGAAATGCAGCCACTATGATGTTAAGCCAGTGATTTCTACATTTCCCTGTTACAGTGTGGCAAAAGAATGGCTTCTAATGGCTACCTTTTGAATGAGGTCTTCCTCCTTTTTCTCAGGTCTGACTCCATTTGAATCTTGTGGCACCAGCAGGACAGAGGACACCCCCAGAAAGGGCTTCTTAATACAGACTGTCCTCGGGACCACAGTCGGGAGTAAGAGTACGGACTGTCCTTGGTCCCACAGTCTGGAGTACCCAAGGGACAGTCTGCACTCTCTCACGCCCAACTGCGGAACCAAGGACAGTCTGTGCTCTCTCATTACTGATTGTGGGCTTAAGGACAGTTTGTATTCTGTCACTTGGGGCCAAGGAATGTCTCTAATGTAAGAACTTTGACTTTCAATGAGTTCCCACTGCCCTTATGACTGAGTACAACATTGTCTCCCTTTCTATCACATCACCCCTCCCCCGTCTCAGTATGATCCGTCCCTCTTGTGTCACTGTAATACATCCTTCCCCTTACCTATTCCAGAGTCTGCGTGCATCTGTTTCCATTCATTCTTGTGGTGTCCCATCCGGCCCCTTATTTGTCAATGTTTCAGGTAAACTCCAGCATATCAATCATATGTCTCCCTTTTGCCTACTATTGTTCCCCTTCCTTCTCCAACTTTTTGCAAAACCTTCCTACCCTTTTGCCCGTTCATGCATTCCTTCTGCCCCAACACCTTTCAATGCCCGTCTTCCCTTCATGTATGTGCTATTCTTATTCCCCACCCCCATAACCCCTGGTCAAAATACTGGTCTCTGTTTGAATGTTCAGCCTTCTCTGAATGCTGTTGTCAAGTGCTGTCCTTCAGGACTACTAAGGCACCCACCTGGAGCAGACCTACACTCTTAGCAGTGGTGATGTTCCACTGGCAATGAGAAATGAACCTAGTACAGCACTGTGATAGGTAGGCTATCCATGTAGCACTCACCTGACAGCTGAGAGTGAATTGAGGTCCAACCACTGCATGCCACTCTTTTTCAAACTTGATTCAGACTGGAGTGATTTGCTGCTGCTGTGATTCATGAAATGGTAATCGAATGCAAATGGTGTTCATTGCCACAAATCAGTGGGATGCCTAACCCATCATCAGGAGAATTGCACTGTTTTCGTAAGAACAGGATTCTGAGTTTTTGGCTCCTGCTAGTTTCTATCCACCACAAAATCCACCAAATAGGATAGGAAAATCATGTCCATACATATGTCAGTATATGTGGATGTCTCATGAATAGTTCATTGAGTTTTTTGCTGTCCCCCAAATGTTGCTGCTGTAGGTGACCACCTAGTTTATCTAATGGCTGCACTGGCCCTGAGGAAGGGCAATGTAAACTAACAATTTTCAAGGTGATGCAGGAAGAGGGAATCTGTGCGTACATAAATCTTTGAAGACAACTGGACAAGTTGAGAAAGCTGTTAAAAGGCATTCTTATTTTATAAAGAGATGCATGGAGGACACAATTATGTTCAATCTGTTTAAGCCCCAGCTGGAGTATGGGTTTGATTTTTATGAGCAAGAGCCTGTAAGTTTGGGAGCTGTTAACTGGTTATAACTTGCAACATTTACAGTGCTTTGGTAAACAAGCTGCATCCCACCAACTTGCACATTTCACTCGAGCGGGTTAAGCGGTGTGTGTCCGACTCCCTAGCCTCTTTGGGTGAGGTAGGTTGCCACTTACCATCTGCTAATTGTTCAATCAGAGCAATATTAAAAAAGGTTTTTAACTTGAACTTTGGGTCTACATGTTTCCCAGGTTCACTGGAACTGTCAGTGAAAGCAAGGCAAGCAACTCGGGCTGAAACCATACTAGACAAAATTGCTAATAATGACACAGTACTCACAGTTGCTTTTTTATCAGTTTGTGGGAAAAGGTTTGTTCACAGTACATGTGCTGATGATATATTTTGGAAGTTTTTTTTTCAATACTTCAGGCATATCATCTGCACTTGAAGGCTCGAGCGGTTTAGAACAGAGTTGAGGAGGAACTTCTTCACTCAAAGGGTGGTGAATCTCTGGAATTCTCTGCCTGTTGAAGTGGTGGAGGCTACCTCGCTAAATATTTTTAAGACGCGGGTTGATGGGTTTTTGATAAGAGAGGGGATTAAGGGTTATGGGGAGAGGGCGGGAATGTGGAACTGAGCCACGACAGATCAGCCATGATCTTATTGAATGGCGGGGCAGGCTCGAAGGGCTAGATGGCCTACTCCTGCTCCTATTATGTTCTTCTTATGTTCTTAGTTACCATGGCAGTGCGGGTGCCGTTCACTCTATTATCCAGGACATCAGATGAGGGCCAAGATGGCCAATAATAGGATAGCAAATACAGAACTACGAACAATAACCTGCTACCCACAGTCACATAGCTCTACATGAAAGAAAGGAGCAGTAGAGAGGTGCAGTACACAAGAGGCTATACCCATGACACAGTATACATACTGAAGGTAAGCTTCCTTAACAAGTCTAAACATTCATGTCTCAGGTTGTCGTGTTAGATGGTGGCATACATTTGCAGTCTTGTTGGAGTGTAAGCATCATATTTGACTAGTGCTGTCAAAATCAAAGCCTCTGAATCCTTCTGGGGTTCTGCTGAAGACTTTTGCAGGATCTTGCAGATCTTTACAGTACCTGTGAAGACCTGCGATTGATGGCTGTTTGCCAATCCATGTGATGATGTCTGTGATGATGCCAGTTGGAATAAGCAGATGCTCAGGGAGGCTCTGTCAAGCTTTCAAGAGGTACAGAATGGCACTGACTGAGTGTGGCAATTAAGGGACCCTGAGATCACCCCAGAGTGTTCATCAACCACTAGAGTTTCCACTCCATCAACGTGCAGCTGGTGTGCAACCACAAAAAAACTGCTTAAGCAGGTCTGTACAATGGACAGCTGCCATGATGTTTTCAAGGTGTGTCAGTCCACTTCCCAAACTTCTTTGTATCTGGAAGCAGAGTTACATACTAACTGCTTGGAGACCAGGAACGCTCACTTAAAACATATGGCTGATCACATCTTTGATTTGATTTATTATTGTCACATGTATTAGTATACAGTGAAAAATATTGTTTCTTGCATGCTATACAGTCTATACCTTTCGTAGAGAAGGAAAGGAGAGAGTGCAGAATGTAGTGTTACAGTCATAACTAGGTTGTAAAGAAAGATCAACTTAGCACAAGGAAGGTCCATTCAAAAGTCCGATGGCAGCAGGGAAGAAGTTGTTTTTGAGTCAGTTGGTACGTGACCTCAGGGGTCATAGTTTGAGGATAAGGGATAAATCTTTTAGAATTGAGGTGAGGAGAAATTTATTCACCCAGAGGGTGGTGAATGTGTAGAATTCGCTACCACAGGAAGTAGTTGAGTCCAAAACGATGTTTGATTTCAAGAAATTAGATACAGCTCTGGGGGCTAAAGGAATCAAGGGATATGGGGGAAAGGGGCAATCAGCATATTGAATTCGGTAATCAGCCATGATCAAAATGAACAGCAGAGCAAGCTCAAAAGGTCAAATGGCCTATTCCTGCTTCTAGT
This sequence comes from Carcharhinus amblyrhynchos, assembly GCF_965287045.1. Classification (NCBI taxonomy): domain Eukaryota; kingdom Metazoa; phylum Chordata; class Chondrichthyes; order Carcharhiniformes; family Carcharhinidae; genus Carcharhinus; species Carcharhinus amblyrhynchos. The sequence goes on along the minus strand of NC_137335.1, from coordinate 28,845,311 downwards.
TTCTATACCTTTTTCCAGTCCAATATTTATGTCATGTGATTAATAGTAAAGGCTTACATAAAACATCTAAAGAGAGGGATGGTATTTTAAAAGCACCATGTCTGACAAATGTGACACCATTGAGATCCTTTCTAGGATAAGGAAATTATAATAGCAAATTTGTTCCTAACTTAGCTACATTATTGAAGCCATTGCATAATTTACTATATATGAAACAGTCATGGGACTGGACAAGAGAATTGAAAAAACATACTTTGTAGAAATCTGCAGTATTTTAATCCAAAGTTACCCTTACTGCTTGCTTGCGATGCTTGAAGATGGGGCAGTAGTTTCACATTATCACGCCTTCGGGAGAAGAACGGCCAATAGCTTTTGCTTTGTGTATTCTGACTAGTGCTGAGTCTAACTGGTCAGATAGAAAAAGAAGCATTGAATATAATTTTTGGTGTAAGGTTTCATAATTATTTTTATGATTGTGATTTCACATTATTGACATTGATCCTTATGTACTATTTTTGGGCTGTATAATGACATACTGTCATTAGCTGACGGTCAATTGCAGAAATGGTCACTGATCTTATCTGCGCACCCTTACAAAACAAAGTATAGTCAGTCCGAGTGCCATGCTAATCACGTTTACCTTTACCTATTGAGCAGATACCAGCGATTGGTTTTGCTAATGTCCTTTATTTTTCATGAGCAGATGTGACAGCTTCTTAAGTCCAGAGACATACGAGAAATGATCCCATGATCGGGAAGGTGATGGATATGGTATTGAAAGGAAGCTGGAATGCATTGTGCTCATCCTAATTTGAAACCATATTCGTCAAGAAAGCTTGTGTTGACCATTCAAGGTCAGAGTCTATTGTGAGGAATCCAAGTGATATCTTTGGACTAGTTTGACGACACAAGTCTTGTCTGCATGAAGGAGCTCTGGAAGGGCTAAAGGAATGACATCCTAGTATAGTCCGGATGGAAGGAATTAACACAAGGTTATTTTTGGTAGTCGGGTCAGGATGCTTAGATTGAAAAAAAGTGGGACAGCGTCACGAATAAGAAATACATCATCGTTGTTTCCCTTACACCCTTGGGAGTGGCCTATAATGCTACGACAACGGTAACATATATACTCTGCTGGTCAGTTTGAGGGTTACATGTTCTTAGTCATAACTGATGCACACTCGAAGTGCCCAGAGGTTATCGTGAGATCTACTACATCTGAACAAATCATTGAAAAACTTGACAACATTTTTTTAAGATTTAATAGCCGGAACAAATTGTTAGCAATAATGGATCACGGTTTACTTTACAAAAGTTTGTAGATTATCTCATGGCAAATGGTTTTCAGCATATAAAATTCGCACCTTATCACCACCAACCAATGGATTAGTTAAAGGACTTGTACAATCCTTCTAAAATTTTCTAAAAGCTTCGAGAGTAAGGTTCGTTATCAACTCACGTGAATAGCTTTTGGCATATTATAGAAACATTACTCATGCAACTACCCAAAGTTCATCTGCATTACTATTTTTAAAGAGAAAGTTGAGAACTGCACTTGATTTGTTATTACCTCCAGAAACTTCAGGTTAAGGCTCATGGGATACAAGGACAGGTGGCTAGATGGGTTGAGAACTGGCTTGGCAACAGAAGACAGAGGGTAGCAGTGGAAGGGTCTTTTGCTAGCTGGAGGTCTGTGACTAGTGGTGTTCCGCAGGGCTCCACACTGGGACCTCTGCTATTTGTGATATATATAAATGATTTGGAAGAGGGAGTAACTGGTGTGATCAGCAAGTTTGCAGATGACACGAAGATGCCTGGACTTGCTGATAGTGATGAACAGTGTTGGACAATACAGCAGGATATAGCTATGCTAGTAAATTGGTTGGTGAAATGGCAGATGGAATTTGATCCAGATAAATGCGAGGTGATGCATTTTGGAAAAAATAATGTTGGGGGGGAGTTGTACAATAAATGGTAGGATCATTAAGAGTACAGAAACACAGAGGGACCTTGGTTTGCAAGTTCACAAGTCCTTGAAGGTGGCAGCACAGGTGGAGAAAGTGGTGAAGAAGGCATATGGTATGTTTGCCTTTATAGGAAGGGGTATAGAGTATAAAAGCTGGTGTCTAATGTCGCAGTTGTATAGAACGTTGGTTAGACCACATTGGAGTACTACGTCCAGTTATGGTCGTCACACTACTGGAAGAACATGGAGGCCTTGGAGAGAGTGCAGAGGAGGTTTACCAGGATGCTGCCTGGTATGGAGGGTCTTAGCTATGAGGAGAGATTGGGCAAATTGGGGTTGTTCTCCCTTGAAACACGGAGAATGAGGGGTGACCTAATAGAGGTGCATAAGATTATGAAGGGTATAGATAGAGTGAACGGTGGGAAGCTTTTTCCTAGGTTGGATGCGAAAATCATGAGGGTCAGGGGCTCAAGGTGAGAGGGGCGAGGTATAATTCAGATGTTAGAGGGATGTTTTTCACAGAGGGTTGTGGGGGCCTAGAATGCACTGCCAAGTAGGGTGGTGGAGGCAGACAAGCTAGAGTTGTTTAAGACGTACCTAATAGGCACATGAGCAGACTAGAGATGGAGGGATACAAAAGAATGTTCTAGTTGAGGATCAAGAGCCTCAGGACGTTCCTGGGAATTAATAGATTCCTATCGGCCGTCCAACAAATTTTTGGCTCACCTGTCTCTTACGTTGGAGCTACTGGGGATCTTCCATTAATGTCTGTATAGGCTGTTGTATGTTTATTGATGTCTCTTTTTTACATCCACAGGCGATTTGGTCCGCCTTGTTAGCCAACAAGGGGCATACGCAGTGGGTTGTGCGAGAGCTGCTCTTGGATGTTGCTTCGAGAGTTGCCTAGTGCTTCACGTCGTTAGTGTACGCTTAAACTGGACCAATTGACGGGCAACACGACAACTCAGTGACTATCATTATTTGCTGTGCAGTTACAGGGGCCCGGGTCGGATCTCCGGCTTGGGTCAGTGTCTGTGGGAGTTTGCACATTCTCCCCGTGCTTGCGTGGTTTTTCTCCGGCTGCTCCGGTTTCCTCCCACACCCCAAAAACTTGCTTTTAGACTGATTGGTGTTAATAAATTGTCCCTAAATTGGATCTCCCTTAATCTGGCACACATATAATTCCCTAAATTTGCACCCCTTTATTGTGGAGTCCACTAGATGTAGACAAAAGTTGTAGGTAGAAGAAGGATTGGAATGAGGCACTCACTGAGGGTTAAAATGGGCAGCACGGGCTTGTAGGGCTGAAGCGCCTGTTTCCTGTGCTGTGTTGTTCTTTGATAGTAGTGTCAACAACAATTTTATGTTGTTAGACGAGGCACAAAGGCAAAACAATATTCATTTCAACAAGGATATCGAATGTTAGTTGGTAATTACATCATGACTGAGAAATGGGTACCAGCCATAGCTTTAGTAAAAAAAAAGACCAATTTCTTACATGGTTTAAACAGGAGATGGACTATCATAGAAACCCTACAATGGGGTAAGAGGCCATTTGGCACATTGGGTCTGCACCAACCACAATCCCAACCAGACCCTACCCCATGTCCCTACCTCTAACCTATGCAACTCAGGACACTAAGGGGCAATTTTAGCATGGCCAATCAACCTAACCCACACATCTCTGGAATTCTCTGCCCGTTGAGGTGGTGGAGGCTGCCTCGCTAAATATTTTTAAGACGCGGGTTGATGGGTTTTTGATAAGCGAGGGGATTAAGGGTTATGGGGAGAGGGCGGGAATGTGGAACTGAGCCACGACAGATCAGCCATGACAGATCAGCCATGATCTTATTGAATGGCGGGGCAGGCTCGAAGGGCTAGATGGCCTACTCCTGCTCCTATTTCTTATGTTCTTATGTTTGGACTAGTTTGAAGACACAATGCTGACCAATTGTTGTCATCTCAAAATGATTTTTTAGAATCATTCCCAGAAGTACTGACATTTTTCGTCCTGAGTGTTGTGAATACTACTCTGGAAGACTTAGTTGAATCCGAGTTGCTTGATGATTGTGTCTACATCACGTGAAAATGACGCAGAATTAGTTCCAAGAGCAGAAGTGTCCACTGATGTTTTAAATTGTATTTCTAGGGTCAAGGACAGCCAAATTCCAAAACATTGTCTCTAGGCAGGGAGGAATAAATGTTCCCCCAGTCAACTTTCTGATTGACTGTGTATAATGATTAATGGTGCATAGTATTGTATCTAAAATATTATTGATCCTATACATAACGTTGTAGTAATCTGTTGTCATGACCACAGAAGTAAAAGAGGAGGGATGTTATACATTTAAAAGGGTTATGTGATTGCTTTAAGAGCTATTTACATGATTTGATGGTGATATCACTGGATTGTTTCAAAGGCTCCTGCTTTTACTTTCAGTTCCTACTCTGTATAGGCAAAAGCTGCTAGAATAAATCTATTGTCATTAGTTTGAATCTACATGTACAAACCACATTTATTAAAACCCATCACCCCTAAAACAGTTAGGACATTACTGAAACAGGCCTGATCATTCAACTCATAACCTTTTTTCCACTTTTGCATCATATCCTGTGAATCCTTTAGCCCCAAGAGCTATACCTAACTCCTTCTTGAAAACATAGAGGGTGCAATCTTATCAGCCATTCATGCCACGCTCCCGCTGCAGTGAAGTCGGAGAAATTGGCATTCAGCCAGATCGCCGTTCACTGCAGTGGTATGGGAAAATTCCGTCAGTGTGAACAACTGTAACATTTGAGCCACAATGTTTTGGCCTAATTGCTTTTTGCTCACTTCTCTCTGGGTGAAGAAATTTCACCTCGACTCAGTCCTAAAATGTCTACGCCATATCCTCAGCTGTGACTCCTGGTTCTGGACACCCCCACCATCAGGGTCATCCTCCCTGCATCTACCCAGTGTAGTACTCTTAGAATTTTATAGGTTTCTATGGGACTCCCCTCATTCTTCTAAACTCCAGCGAATATAATCCTAACTGCCTTAATCTCTTCTCAGTCCTGCCATCTCAGGAATCAGTCTGGTAAACCTTCACTGCATTCCCTCCATAGCAAGAATATCCTTCCTCAGATAAGAAGACCAAAACTGCATGTGATATTCCAGGTGGAGTCTCACCAAGGCCCTTTATAACTGCAGCAATACATCCTGTGCCTGTACTCGTATCCTCTTGCTATGAAGGCTAACATACCATTTGACTTCTTCATCTCCTGCTGCATCTGCATGCTTACTTTCAGTGACTGGTGTACAACACCCAGGTTTCATTGCATATTCCCTCTCTCATTCTATTGCGTTTCAAAAATAAGCTGCTTTCCTGTTTTGCTACCAAAGTGAATTACCTCACATTTATTCACATTTTCCTTCATCTGTCATGATTTTGCCCACTCACTCAATCAAATTAAGCATCTCTGATTCCTCCTTACAGCTCACTCTTCCATTCAGCTTTCTGTTGTCTGCAGATTTGGAGATAGTACATTTATGCCCCTCATCTAAATCATTAATATACATTGTGAATAATTGGGGTCCTACTAGATTCCCATCATACCCCATTAGTCACTGCCTAGGAAACAAAGAATAGGAATAAAAGGTATTTTTCCATTTGCTAACTAGTTTTCTATCCATCTCAACACTCTACATCAATCCCATGCTCTTTAATTTTACATGCTAATCTCTCATGTGGGACCTCGTCGAACATCTTTGAAAGTCTAAATAGATCACATCCATTAGCTCCCCTTCAGCAACTCTGCTAGTTACCACCTTGAAAATTTCCGGTAGGTTTGTCAAGCATGACTCCCTTTTGTAAATCCATGCTGACTTTATCCAATGCTGCCACTGTTTTCCAAGTGCTCTGCTATTAAATCTTTTAGTGTAGACTCCAGCATTTTTCCCACTACTGATGTGAGGTTGACTGGTCCCTGTTTTCTCTCTACCTCTGTTTTAAATAGTGAGGTTACTTTAGTTACACTCCAATCTGTAGCAACTGTTCCAGAGTCTATAGAATCTTGAACAATGACCATTATGCATCCAATATTTTTAGGGCCATTTCCTTAATGGGATTATCAGGCCCTCGGGATTTATCGGCCTTCAATTCCATGAATTTCCCCAATACCATTTCCCTATTAACACTGATTTCTTTCAAATCTTCCATCTCACTGAACCCTTTATTCTCCAACATTTCTGGTACATTATTTGTTCTCTTTTATGAAAACAGAACCAAAGTATGTATTTAGTTGGTCAACCATTTCTTTGTTCCCCATTATAAATTCCCCTGTTTCTCACTGCAAGTGACTTACATTTACCTTCAACAATCTTTTTCTCTTCACATACCTATAGAAGCTTTTAGACAGCTTACACGTTCCCCACAAGCTTACTTTCATACTCTATTTTCCCCTTCTTAATCCCTTTGTCCTCCTTTGCTGGGAGTCTTTTATAGACCTCCAAAAAGTTCTAGAGAGGTTGAGGAAAGGATTGCAGAGACGATCCTGGTTAGGAGTGAAAGTAATAGGGTAATTGTTATGGGGGACTTTAACTTTACTAACATTGATTGGAATTGCTATAGCTCTAGCTCGTTAGAGGGGTCAGTTTTTGTTCAAAGTGTGCAGGAAGGTTTTTTGACTCAATATGTAGATAGGCCAACTAGAGGTGAGGCTATATTGGACTTGGTGCTGGGAAATGAGTTAGACCAGGTGCTAGACTTGGAAGTTGGTGTGCATTTTGGTGATAGTGACCACAATTCGGTTACGTTCACCTTAGTGATGGAAAGGGATAGGCATGAACCTCGGGTCAGTAGTTTTAGCTGGGGGAAGGGTAATTATGAGGCCATTAGGAGAGAATTAGGAAGCATTGGTTGGACTAGGAACGTCTGAAATGTGGAGTTTTTTCAAGGAGCAGCTACTGCGGGTCTGTGATAGGTATGTCCCTGTCAGGCAAGGAGGAATTGGTAGGGCTAGGGAACCGTGGTGCACAAAAAAAGTTGATTTGTTGGTTAGGAAGAAGAAGGAGGCTTATGTTCGGATGAGGCTTGAGGGCTCGGGTAGTGCAGTAGAAAGCTTTAGATTGGCTAGGAGGGAGTTGAAGAGGGAGTTAAGAAGGGCTAGAAGAGGGCATGAGATGACTTTGGCTGATAGGATTAAGGAGAATCCTAAGGCGTTCTATAGGTATGTCAAGAACAGAAGGTTGGTTAGGGCAAGATTAGGGCCAGTTACAGACAGTAGGGGGAAGTTGTGTGTGGAACCGGAAGAGATTGGAGAGGCATTGAACCATTATTTCTCTTCGGTGTTCACGCAGGACGATATGAATGTAGCTGAGGAGGTCACTGGGGTGAAGGGGTGTAAAATAGAAAGTATTGCAGTCGATACAGAGGATGTGTTGGATATTCTAGAAGGGTTGAAAATAGATAAGTCCCCTGGTCCAGACGGGATTTACCCTAGGATTCTATGGGAGGCAAGAGAGGTGATTGCAGAGCCACTGGCTCTGATCTTCAGGTCGTCGTTGGTCTCTGGTATAGTACCGGAAGATTGGAGGACAGCGAATGTTGTCCCATTGTATAAGAAGGGGAACAGAGACTTCCCTGGGAATTATAGACCAGTGAGTCTTACTTCTGTAGTGGGCAAGGTTTTAGAAAGAATTATTAGGGATAGGATTTATAGCCTGTTTCCTCGGATGGAGAAAGCTAGCACGAGGGGGCATGGCTTTAAATTAAGGGGGGGTAGTTATAGGATGGATGTCAGGGGCAGGTTCTTTACCCAGAGGGTGGTGAGGGACTGGAATGCCCTGCCTGCTGCAGTTGTAAATGCGCCTAGTTTGGGGGCGTTTAAGAGATTGGTGGATAGGTTTATGGACAAAAAGGGATTGGTTTAGATTAGTGGGTCAATGTTTTTTTAAAAAATAAGACTGGTCGGCGCAACATTGTGGGCCAAAGGGCCTGTTCCGCGCTGTTATGTTCTATGTTCTAATCTGTGCCCAGTCCTCAGGTCTGCTATTTTTCCTAGCCAATTTGTATGCCTTTTCCTTGTAAGCCATGACGTGGCCATCATTCCCATTTTATTTTTGCACTGGACAGGAATGAACAAATGTTGCAGTTCACCCATGCATCCTTTGAATGTGCGCTGTTGTCTATTCACCATTATCCCTTTAAGTAACATTCCCCAATCCATCATAACTAACTCATACATCACACTATCGTAGTTTTCTTTATTTAGATTAAGGACGCTGGTCTCTGAATCAACTACATCACTCTCCAGCTTGATGAAGAATTCTATCATGTTATGATCGTTCATCACTAAGGGGCACTGTACAACTAGATTGCCAATTATTCTTTACCCATTACACAATACCCAGTCAAGGATGGCCTGTTCTCTAGTTGGTTCCTTAACATATTGGTCCAGAAAACTATCTAGTACACACTCCAGGAATTCCTTTTCCATGATATTGTTATTAATTTGATATATCCAATCTATATGCAGATAAGTCACCCGTAATTACATATGTTCCTTTATCATATTTCCTCTTTAATACCATCCCCAACATCAACACTACAGTTTTGGGTACGATCTATAAAACCCAATAATGCTTTTCACTCCTTGGTGTTTCTCAGATCTATCCATAAAGCAGTACAAAATCATTACTTGCAGAAGGCAGTTCACTATCACCAATTAAACATGCAAGATAAATGCTGGCCTAGACAGCAATGACAATATCCCATGAAAGAATAAAAAAGTCAGGCTGAGTATTTATAAAATGCTAGTTTGGCCTCAACTGGAGTATTGTATTTAATTCTGAGAACCACATTTTAGGAAGACATCAGCGATAATACAAACTAAAATAATAATGGTTCATGTAATGAACACCTCACTTATATTCCTTGATGCTTGGGGTTAGTCTCCTTAGAGACAGTTGAGCGGAGATATTGATAGCAAGAAATGTTTCCAATGGCAGTAGGGTTGAGAACAAGAGAACGTTGATATAAGGTAGATGGCAAAGGAGCCAATGGTGACATGAAGGATTTGTTTTATGTAGCAAGTGCATGTGTATGGTGGAAGTGGATTCAATTGCGATTTTCAAAAAGGGACAATCATCTGAAGTGAAAACATTTCGTAGAAAAATCATAGAAACCCTACAGTGCAGAAGGAGGCCATTTGGCCCATCATGCAACAACCACAATCCCACCCAGGCCCTACCCCCATATCCCTACATATTTTACCCGCTAATCTATACATCTCAGGACACTAAAAAACAATTTTAGCATAGCCAATCAACCTAACCCACACATCTTTGGACTGTGGGAGGAAACCAGAGCACCTGGAGGAAACTCACGCAGACACGAGGAGAATGTGCAAACTCTACACAGACAGTGACCTAAAGCCAGGAATCAAACCCAGGTCTCTGGAGCTGTGAAGCAGCAGTGCTAACCACTGTGCTACCGTGCTGCCATGCAGTTTGAAGATCAATGGGGAAAGGGCTGGGTAATGGACTGGAAGAATTGCTCTTGTAGAGAGCTGGCATCTGCTGAATGGTAACAGCATTAAGAGTTGCATTTTTTTTGTTTATATCCTATCCAATTCAGTCCAATTCCAGATCCAAGCTGACAAGACAGGCTCATCACTTCCTCTCTTGGGTTTGATCTGCATGATCCAAGCTGATTGGAGCTGGCATCACCTCTTCTCCAAGGCTGGATCTTATTTGCATCTTAGCCAAAAGGCCGAGATGCCACTTTAAAAAAATTGCTTCAGGGTAACCTCAACCAACTGCAGGATGCCAAAACTACACTTGATCTTAGCCAAAAGGCCGAGAAGCGATAAGAATTGTATTTGTACAGTTCATGCCGATGTAATCCTTTGAAAAGAAATGAAGAGTGAGTGTTACCCAACAGGCACTCTCCTCCCGTCAATCCACCTCGAGCGGAACGGGCGGGGCCTACCGCCGCTCTAACCAATGGGAGCGAGTAAGGGGCGGGACTGGAGCTGAGGCCACGCCTAGTGTTGCCGGTGTCCTTGCGGGGCAGGTCGGGAGACCCCGCCATGCGAGCGCGTGAGTGGAGTTCGGGGGCTTTGAGAGCCGCGCGCCGTGCTGAGGCCAGCCGCCATTTTGTAAAGCTGAGTGTGAGAGAGTAGAGGGCAAGGTAAGAGAGCCGAGCTGAGAGAGGCGGGCAGCAGCCGCCTTCATAGCTACCTGCCCGCCCGGCTTTGTTCGGAATAGCCTCGATGTCTGTATCTTGCCTGCCGCGGGATGGGGGTGGGGAGAACCGGTACCGTGCCCGAAAATCGAGCGGGTGTCAGAGTGGGGCCTTGGGCCACAAGCAGAGCCGGAGCCGGTTCCCCGCACGGGATTGGATCTGGCGAGGGAGGAAGCAAAGCCTGCAGGCGGAGAGGAGGATTCAGCGGCTGCAGTTTAAACGGCAGCCGAGAAGCTGGAATGCGGCCTTTGTCTGTGTCACATGGCGGCGGCGTGGAGGGAAGAAAACGCTGGATCTCCGGGAGGGAGAGAGACCAGGAGGGGGAGGGGGGTACAGGAGGGGAGAGCACAATGAGAATAAGGAGAGCTGGGGAGGGGGGAGACGAGGAGACGACTGGGGGGAGGGGGCACAGAGAGCGAGTTAGGGGTGGGAGAAGAGCTGGGGGGAGACGGCTGGGCGGTAGAAAGAGATGGAGGCAGGTGACCCCACTCCTCTGTCTCTCTCCCTCCCCTCCCCCCCCCCCGCCGATCCGACCTTCCGTTCTCCGGCGGTCAGCCCTCGGCTTGGTAGGGGGGCGGTTTTCAGCCGGGGGAGGGGAGGGGAGGGGAGGGGGGGGGGGGGTGGCCATTCCAGACATTTGTCGGTGAGCCGGTAGCCGCTGGCATGCACCACCTAAGGAGTGTTGAAAAGGGCGGGAAGGCTTAGTTTTAGCCTGTTGTTCATCTTTTAACTTAAATATGTTACTGATCTAAAGCCGACGCTGTCTGATAGGGTGTGGGACCATGATTAAAGCTGAGATCACTACGTACAGAGCTGGCAGTATGATTCCTTAGCCAGTCTTTTTTTCAATAATTGTACCATGTCGGTTTAATAATGCCCATTTCTAAATGAAGACATTACCGCGCATGTTTTTGCTTCCATTTGTACACGTGTACAGATGTCCACCGAAGAAATGGCTACCGAACATATGAATGGAAATGGTACAGAAGAACCGATGGATACTTCCACTGCCATTGTTCGATCAGAACACTATCAAACTTTATTAAGCGCTGGTTTACCAAAAAAAGTAGCAGACAAGCTAGATGAAATTTATTTAGCAGGTATGGATTGTAAACTACATTGACTTTCTACCAAAGCTAAATTTGTGTTATCAATTCAAGGCGCCACTTCTACCCATTGCTAAGTCTCTTATCCTGTGTTCATTCTCTAATGGTCCAATCTCGGTGTCCTCAAAATATTAAATATCGTTTTTGCAGTGGCTTGGATTGATTCTTCCTACTAATGACGTGCTCCTATTTATAGACGTAAGATTTGCATTCAGGTAACCAGATCAGTGAGAGTGTTGTTTTATCTGTAGAATTAATCTCATTTAGGGTCAGTTCTCACCAAGAGAACAAAATGGGTACTTCTCTTGAAAAGATTGAAATTTTCTATTTGGTCTTGTGGGCACAGCATTGTTCAAGCATTCAAACAGAAGGATTGTGATTTAATTCCTAGGCTATAGTTAATATCAGCCAGAGCAGCAGTGAGTCATAAATTAATCTCAATCTCTTAGATCACACAATTCTGTCTCTATTGCTCTTTGACATATTTGTCACTTGGTCAAAATAAATTTGGAGAGATTCTGCATTTATAGTGGCTCACTATCTTTGGGCAATCCAAAGTGCTTCATAGTGAGTGAAGTATTTTTGTGGCGTAGTCAATCAGCAATGAGATTAAATGAGAACATTTGATATTAATATTAGCCATGAGATTGAGTCTGCTGTTCACGTAGTTCTGTGGGATTTTTTATGCCTGCCTAAGAAGAAGAGGCATTTCTGGCATAATGCTGAGACACGGTAAAAAGTCTGACAACACCAGGTTTTAGTCCAACCGATTTATTTGATAGTAAACGCACAGGCTTTCGGGTTAGTCGTTTCGTCAGGTGAATGGAGAGTTCTGTTCACCTGACGAAGGGACTAACCCAAAAGCTTGTGCGTTTACTATCAAATAAATTGGTTGGACTAAAACCTGGTGTTGTCAGACTTTTTACTGTGTTTACCCCAGCCCAACGCCGGCACATCCACATCATAATGCTGAGATACAGCCTGGATCTGATGCTGCTCTATTCTTTAAAAATGTTCGCACTGGTTTTTGGCACCCGCACTTGGGGTGGAAAGTGGTGAGAATTTAATGTTATGTCATGTTGACACCGTTTTGTGTATGGAATAAGCTACAAAACTTAATATCACTTTGAATATTGTAGACCTATACCTGGTCTGCCTATTTTAGGAATGTTTGCACAAGAATTGAAGGCATTTCTGTCTTAATAGAAAGCAAAGGAATGGTCTTTGGAGATGTGGTGTTCTGGCACTGCTAGGAACTGTTCTTCTACAGCCCTTTTTGTCTGAGAAGCTGCCTTAATTTGATCATTGAAAGTTGGAACTCCCAGTGGGCATGGCCCTGAGTGCAATATTTTGGCCATCTCTGACCCTGCCTCAACTCATCTCTGGAACCTTCATCACTGCTGATCACCCACTCCCCCTATCCTACCTCTGTTTGCCAATATTGTAAACAGTTCTCTATCTTCGGTCCTTGACTGTTGTCTCAAATCTTGCCTGAAACTCTTATTTGAATCTCTCTATTTGGATTTCTATCCCAGTCACAGAGCCAAACTAACATAACATAAGAACATAAGAAATAGGAGCAGGAGTAGGCCATCTGGCCCTTCGAGCCTGCCCCGCCATTCAGTAAGATCATGGCTGATCTGTCGTGTCTCAGTTCCACATTCCCGCCCTCTCCCCATAACCCTTAATCCCCTCTCATCAAAAACCCATCAACCCGCGTCTTAAAAATAGTTAGCGAGGTAGCCTCCACCACTTCAACAGGCAGAGAACTAGATCTTAACAAAGTCACAAGTTTTATCCTGTGTGACAAAGGAAAACTTTCCTTCATTTTCCACTACCTACTTGCAGTCTTTGACATGATTGACCGCACCATTCTCTTCCCGATGTGTCTGCACTGTTACTTTGCTGAGTTGGGGCTGCTTTCATATTTTTCAAAAAATATTTGTGGGACATGGGCGTTGCTGGCTGGCAGGCATTTATTGTTCATCTTTAGTTGTTCTTGGGAGGCAGTTAAGAGTGGCCTACATTGCTGTGGCTCTGGAGTCACATGTAGGCCAGACCAGGTACGGTTGGCAGATTTCCTTCTCTAAAGGATATTAGTGAAGCAGATTTTCTGACAATTGACAACTGTTTCATGTCATCAATTGATGCTTAATCCTATTTTTTATTGATTTCTGATTTCACCATCTGCCGTGGCAGGATTTGAACCTGGGTCCCCAACACATTGCTGAGTTTCTGGATTAATAGTCTAGCAACAGTACCACTAGGCCATTGCGCACCCCCCCCCCCCCCCCCCCCCCCCCCGCCAATTCTTTTACTTCTAACCAAAGCCCACAAAATTGCCCCCCACCCCCTCCCCCCAAAGCAGCCTTCTACATCTGGATGATGTTGCTGTCACTTGGCAACATCATCCAGAGGTAGTTATTTTCCACATCTGCATGATGTCTTGCTGTAGCTCACTACCATCTCTGTTGACAACACGTTGCAAAATTGTTACACTGCTTATTTGACATCCAGTACAGTAACTCCAATAAAATGCCTGACTGAATCCAATGGGCTGTAAACAGCACGTGTGCCGCCGCCAGAATTTCTCAAGTAAGGTTTGCATGTCAGTCGCCTGGGAAGTTCAGACTTCCCTTGGTTATTGCTTTGCACTGGGTACGATCAGAAATTTGACTTAAATCAATAATTAGCCAGAAAAATTAAATCTTTTAATTTCTGAGCAACTATTCTGCAATTCTGTCCCTCCCCGCTGGCCAATGGAATAACCTTCAAAACAATCATATTCATTTAGCTCGTATGCTTAACCTCCCTCTCTGGCCTTTATTGCATCTGGTTTAATGAGATCAAGGGCCTTAGGCCTTTGTCATCTGACTGAGCTGCACTCAGTGAGTCTCATCCATGCCTGTCTCAGTTCTATACTTGACCAATCTAGTGCCCTGCTGGCTGATCTCCCACCACCTGTAAACTCGAGGTCAACCAAAATTCTGCTACCCATGTCTTTAACTGACAGATCCTGTTCCCCTATCACCCATGTGTTTGCTAATCCACATTGGCTCTTGATCAACCAGTGACTTGGTCTTAAAATTTTCACCAATAACTCAATGGCCATGCCATTGACTCCACAACCCCAAGATATTTACTTCATTCTGGCATTCTTGAGCATTGGCAATTGTAAACGCTCTGCCTCAGTTGCTCGTGACCTAAGCTCTGGAGTTCCTTCCCTGCATCTCTGCCGCTTTAACTCTTTTAAGATGCTGCTTAAAACCTATCTCTTTGACCAAGTTTTTAGTCAGTAACTAATATCTCCCTATCTGTTTCGGTGTTGTACCTTGTTTTTTTTCCTGCTGCTGTGTAGCATCTTGGACCCTTTAGGTAGAAGCATTGTGTAAAGGTATGTTGTTGTTCACCCTTGTCTGCTATCCCTAAATTCAACGTAACAAAAAAGGAGCATGAGCAGGCCATAAGGCTCGATTTAATTCAATATTCTGGATGACATGGCCTGATCTTGACCTCTCTATCCCACCTGTTGCCCATAACCTGCCTATATTTTATAAATCTGCATATCTTAGCCCTGCATGTACTCAGTGACTCAGCCATCGCAGCTGTCTTGGATAGAGAATTGCAAAAATTCACAACCCTCTGAAGAAATCCTTCCTCATCACCTTCATAAGTAGGTCTTATTCTGAAATGATCTCTACTTTCCCAAAAGGATGAAAGGTAAACACCACCTCAGCATCACCCCATCAAGCTGCCTCAGAATCTTATATATTTCAATAAGATAATCCCTTATTCTTAACTTCAATTCAGATGCAGCCTACTCAACTGATCCTCTTGAGACAACCCTTTTATCCCAGGAATTTGCCTAGTGAACCTTCTCTGAATGGCCTTCTGGTGCTGTCTCGCTAATATCCTGTACAATTATAGCAAGACTCCCGTTTCTTAAAACTTCTGCTCCCCACCTCTTGCAATGAAGGCCAACATTCCATTTACCTTCCTAATTATATGAATACCAACTTTTTTGTGATTCAAGTACGAGGGCATCCAGATATCTCTACTGCAGTATTCTGTAGTGTTTTCATCTAAATAACATTTTGCTTTTCTAATCCAGTTGTTTCTTGTTTGGGCTGCCTGCCTTGCAACTTGCATAAACTTTAGCTTATAAAATGCTGCAGAATTGCAAGAGCTTCTGCTATGTTGACAGTGGAAGATTTAACATTTTAAATCCTGACTTTCAGATGTTTGTTGTGTCCTCACCCCTGCTTATATCTAGCTTCCAGCCACATAACTCTGATCCTCTAATTCTGGTCTCTTGCATTTCCCTGATTTTTATTGCTCCATTGTTGGTAATGAGACTTCAGTGTAGGCCTTGAGCTCTAATTCCTTTAGTAAATCTCCACTCCAACTACTTTCAGCTGCTCCTTAAAATCTATTTCTTTGACCAAGCATTTGACCTAATATCCCCTTAGTAGCTTGGCTTCAAATTTTGTTAACACTGGTGAAGTGACTTGAAATGTTCTACATAACAGTAACTTGTTTTTGTGATGTAATATATAGAACACAGATGTATTCATTCTTCCTATTTTATTTCCTTTCCTGAAATCCTGAGGACAAATAGTAACTGAGAAGTGTGTGTGTGTGTAAATATCAACATTGGATTATGGTTCAGAACCAGGACTTGATGACAAGGCATTTTGAGTCACCTACCATGATTGCTGTCTTAAGAATTGAATTAAGTGCATCAAAATTCTGCATCTGTTTGAGCAAGTACAGGGAAAGCTACTATGGCAATTGGAGTTGAACCCAAGTCTAGCACAGTCAAGCAAACAAATCCTCATGACATGAAGGGTACCCTGGTACTGGAGAATAGAGCAAATTTAATTGAGGGACTCTGGCTTACTGCCATTTGTATCAGGAGAGTTGGGCTTATTGTCACCCTACAGGCTTGGTACTGATGGGACAGTGATTGTTGGTGTGGGGATTATGGAAACTAGACACATTTCAGCTGGTATATATTTTTGTGGTAAAGAAAATGATCAGATTTCTTATTGAATGTTTTGAGTTGTACTGCCAGATTTGTTTATTGATATACCTTGAATTTTCCTATAGGTTTGGTTTCTCATAGTGATTTAGATGAGAGAGCAATTGATGCCTTGAGGGAATTCAATGAAGAAGGTGCATTGTCAGTACTACAACAGTTTAAAGAAAGTGATCTTTCCCATGTTCAGGTAAGGATTGTTCTGTTCATTATGGTTAAGTTAGATCGAGAAGTGAAATCGAAATAATATAGTAGTATTCATGCCATTGTGAATGTGAAACTTCCCACAAACATTCAAATTTTAAAATAGATCAGGTTGGTGTAATCTTTGATTATAGTGTACCTTATTCATTTTTATTTACAATTACATTCATATTTCATTTAACTTAAGACAGTAGCTTTAAGGTATTGACAGTAATGGTATGAATGCCATTCTAGAAGTTAGAAAATGTCACAGTATCTCTTGGTTAAAATCTTTTATTAATGCTAATGTAAATAGGAATTTTGTTATACGCGGGTTTTGTTCTGTATAGAATCATACAGAAAAGGCCCTTCAGCTCATCAAGTCTGCACTGACACGTGAGAAACACCTGACCTCCCAACTAATCCCATTTACCAACACTTAGCCCATATCTTGAATGTTTTGATATGTGAAGTGTTCATCCAGGTACCTTTTAAAGGATGCGAGACAAATTGCCTGTACTATCCTCCCAAGCAGTGCATTCCAGATCATCACCACTCTTTAGGTAAAAATGTTTTCTCCTCATGTTCCTTGTGAACCTCCTGCCCCTCACCTTGAACCTATGACCTCTTGTGACTGACCCTTCAACTGAGGGGAGCAGCTGCTCTGTATCTGTCCATGCCCATCATAATCATGTACACATCGATCAGGTCACTGCTTATGTTTTTCTAGCTCCCAAAGCAAACAACCCCAGCCAATCCAAATTCTCCTTGTAACTTAAATGTTCCATCTCCAGTAACATCCTGGTGAATCTCCTGCACCCCCTCTAGAGCAGTAACATCCGTTCCTATAATATGATGACCAGAACTGCACACTATTCTCGCTGTGGCTTCGCCAAAGTTCCATACAACTCCAAGGACAAATGTCCCATATGCCCTTTTCACCACTCTATTCACATGCCCTTCCGTCTTCAGAGATCTATGGGCAACATGCCAAAGTATTCAACAAACCATGGAACTCAACCGTTGTTACCGTATCATTGGACAAACATGAATAATTGCCGCAGAACCTCCTAGTGTCATGCCATTCATTGAATCCTTCCTTGTCAAATAAGTCCTTCCAAAGTGCATCATCTCACTTTTCATGGTTAAACCCTATCTTTTATAGTTTGATGCATGTTTAATATCAAGATCAAAAGGGTTGGACGTACTTTGGGCTAATGCATTATTACAATTAAATATTTTGTGTATCTCCTGCGAATCCCTTTGTTATATTGGTGCTAATTGTTGATGATATTTGTGCTGTGATATGGTTAACAAAGTTGAGTTTCATGTTCCATTGTTTGCTAAATACTTTGTCATGTGAGAAAAGTCTTTCTAATCCAGTAGAACTCAGCTGATTCCCTGAATGCTTTTATGGAAAAGAGGAACCTTGTCCACCGTGATCAGGGAGAAATAATTATTCCATTGAGACTTGTTACTTCTATGATATTTCTTTTTGTATAGAATAAAAGTGCCTTTCTATGTGGAGTAATGAAGACTTACAGGCAGAGGGAAAAGCAAGGATCTAAAGTGACAGATGCTAATAAAGGTCCAGATGAGACAAAAATTAAGGTGCAGTGCTTACATTAAAGTAATAAGCCTGGCTTGTTTTCTGACATTTTGTAGCAAATGTTTCTGCTTTGGTGCTTATTTCTTTAAATGAAAACTATTGCGAGCTTATTTTCCTTGCATGTTTAGGAAAAGCTGGTTCTAGCTGCTACGTAGACACTGACAGTTCTTCAGTAGCCAGAGTTGACCTTTTGAGTTACCTTCCATGTCATGTTTGCAGTGGATGCTGCTAGAAAGCGACTGAGGAAGGATTTTCCCTTATTTGTGGAATGTGGGTGCCGTTAGCTCCCACATTCATTGTCCATCATTAACTGCCCTTGAAGTACAACTGGGCTGAGTTTGTCACTATTTCTGGCAGATTCCTTGATAGATGCCAGGTGCTGTGTCCAGTTTGATTCCTTAGTTAAAGCGACTGGAAATCTGAAAGAAGTCATAGGACTTCAGAGAGCCGAAACATTAACTCTGTTTCTCTTACCACAGATACCAGACCTGAGTTTTTCCAGCACTAATTTTTTTTATTTTATCCTTTTATTTCATTTGTTAGTGACTTTCTGACAGTTTGACACAATGGAGTGGCTTGATGGCTGTTATTTAAATGCCAATAATGAAAAATAGGACAATTGAAAATAACTTTTTAAAAAATTCTTAAGTGAAATGAAGTTTTAAAACCAGACAAGTCATTAAATTGTGATCAAAATTGGTTTGATCGGTTTTTTAAACATCAAAAGCTGCTTGCAAATCCTTATTCTGCTTCAGGTTGCAGGCCTCTGCCCTCGGAATTATTAATAAATTGAGTACCCTCCTTTGTGGCTCTGGATCGTACAACTTAGTGTTATCTATGACAGATGTTTCTCAGGTCAAGTAAATTGATTTGCACTAGTAAATATTTCAAATTTTACCCCATGGCTTCCAACCTCAAAATGGACTGCTCTGGAAATCATCTTGAGTTTCCAAATTAATTAGTGAGATTCAGGAAGGTTAGCCTCTTTTTTTTAATAATTAATTTGACATTACAGCATAAAAGGAGGCCATTTGCCCATCAAGTCAGTATTGGCACTGTAAGAGCTCCCCTACACTTGCCCTGTAGGTCAATTTTTTTTTCTTTAGGTGTTTATCCAATGTCCTTTGACCCTTCAGAGCTCTAATTTTCCAAGCTCAAAATGTTAGCTTTATCCTATCTGCACAGATGCAATCAGACCAGCTGAGACTTTCAAGCATTTTCTGGTTTTGTTTGATTCCAGCATCTGCAGTAGTTTGCTTTTGCCTTCATGATATTGTATACCTCCTTCAAATTTATCCTCAATTTTCTTCTCTAGGAGAACAACCCAAGCTTCTTCAAACTATCCACGTAAAATCACTTATTTCTAGAACAATTCTTAATTCTTTCTGTACCCATCCTTTAGGAAGGACATGGTGCCCAAAATTGGACACTCTTGTTAGTTGAGGCCAAATATGAGACCAGTGTTTTATAACGGCTCGTTGTAACTCGCTTTCTCATATGCTCTATACCCCAGTTAATAAAGCGTAGGACCTTGTATACCTTTTTAACTATTTGTTTGTATTGTTCACACTACTCTGCAATAAATATCACTGCCAATCAAATCTCCATCAAATGGGACTTGGTTCTGTGGGCATTGCTTACTTCCTGTTGCTCCGTCTGCATGATCTAGGTGGCAAGTTTTCAGCAAGCTGCTTAAGGCTATGTTATAAGAAGTAGGGATAGGCCATTCGGCCCATCAAGCCTGCTCTGTTGTTCAGTAACATAGTGGTTGGTCTGATTATGATCTCAAGTCCACTTTCTTGCCTGTCCCTTATTATCCTTAATTGACTTGTAGATCAAAAATCTGTCTAACTTGGCTTTTAATAGGTCTACTGCTCTCTGTGGAAGAGAGTACCAAATGCTCACCACCGACTGAGATAAGAAATTCTTCCTCATCTCCATCTTAAATGGAAGATCTCTTATTTTTCAACTTCCCTTTTGTTTTAGATTTCCCCACAAGGGGGAAACATCCCCATAGCACCTACCCTGTCAAGTCCCCTCAGGGTCTTGTGTTTGAATAAGTTCACCTCTCATTCTGAACACCAATGAATATAAATCTGACCTGTTTGACCTTTACTCCTATGATAGTCGCTCAATCGCAGGAATCAGGCTAGTCAGCAGTCCACGTCAACGGAGAGCTTGAGCGTTGAAGAAATTGAATGCACATCTGTCTCGGATAAAAAATGGGCCCTTCTTTACTCAATAGGATTTGGCAGAGCTGCAATCCTTATGATTACCATATTTTTTCTAGTAAATTATACTTGTTGGTTTCACTTTGGTTAAACTTTACTTCTATTTTCTTAGGCCCTATTGGAAAGAACAGGATATACACTTGATGTCACTACAGGACAAAGGAAGTATGGTGGTCCTCCTCCACATACGATACATTCGGGTCCTCAACCTAATATTGGTACTGAGGTGAGTAACGATGGTTATGGACTGATGAATGCTACGTGGTTCTTGGAATCACCCCCCCCATTAATTCAAAAGAACAACAGTGTGTTGTGAGGTGAGTTAGGATAGCAAGGGGAGAGAGTTTATAATGTTGTGCTTAATTATAGGGGTGTTATGAGTGTTGAACTACGAGATTTGATTAATATGTCAACTTCTGAAAGTGATGGCTGGGTAATGGGATATTTTTAATATTAACCTAAAACAGAACGTGTTGTTGTTTTGTTGGTATGAAATAATCAGTTTTATCAGCTTTCTTTAAATCAATGAAAGCCAAGTTTTATATATATTTTATTAACGTCAGTCTAATTTTGTCAGATATTTGTAGGCAAAATACCAAGGGATCTCTTTGAAGATGAACTTGTCCCTTTGTTTGAAAAAGCTGGGCCAATATGGGATTTGCGTCTCATGATGGATCCTCTGACTGGCTTAAATCGAGGGTATGCTTTTGTCACCTTTTGCTCCAAAGAAGCAGCACAGGAAGCAGTCAAGTTGGTAAGATTTTGTGATCTATATGCACAGTATAATCATTCTCCTGATTATGATTCATGAACTAACTCTGTTATCAATTTTGTCAGTGTGATAACCATGAAATTCGGCCTGGTAAACACATTGGTGTTTGCATTTCTGTGGCGAATAACAGACTTTTCGTTGGATCCATTCCAAAAAGCAAGACAAAGGAACAGATTATGGAAGAATTTGGTAAAGTGACAGGTAAAGTTGCATCATTTCCCTCATCACATTCACTATTGATGCTCAGTCTATTCGACAAACACATGAATGGGGCAAAAACAGTTATCACTGCTTTACAGCATGGTCTAGCACAACTAGCTCCAACCATAGACCAGTTGACAGCACCTGGAGTACTGTTTGCAGTTTTGGTCCCCTTACCTTAGGATTGATGATATTGCCACAGAAGGTGTGCAATGAAGGTTCATCAAACTTGTTCCTGGGATGGTGAGACTGTCTTATGAACAGGGATTGGGGAAACTGGCTCTGCATTTTGAGTTTCAAAGAATGAGGTGATCACCTTAACCTGCAAAATGATTAAAGGGATAGATGGGGAGGGTGCAAGTAAGCTGTTTCCCTTGTTGATGAGTCTTGAACCAGGAGACAATTGAAGTAAGAGAAGCAGAATAAAACGATTTTCTTCTCATGTCACAGGTTTGTGAATCTTTGGTATTCTCTGTCCCAAGGACTGTGGAAACTCAGTTATTGAATACGTTTAAAGCAGGATGTGATGTGAATGGATGTGCCCTTCACAGTAAGTACTCCTGTCTGAGTACTGCTGGTGGGGACAGCTCACCTGGAGGAACCAGCAGTGGCCGTGTCTCTACAGCAGAGTCTGGCCCTGTAACTCCGAGGGCTAAGGAAATGAGGAGGAAGGCAGTATTAATTGGGGACTCTACAGTGAGAGGGTCGGACAGGTGATTTTGTGGAGGCAGACGGGAGTCTTGGATGGTGGTTTGCCTCCCTGGTGCCGGGTTCTGGGATGTCTCTGGTCGCATCTGAGAAATCCTGTGGTGGGAGGGAGAGGAGCCACAGGTAGTGGTACATATTGGTACCGCTGACATAGGTAAGAAGAGGGAAGGGGTCATGAAAAGAGAATATAGCGAGTTAGGTAGACAGTTGAGAAGGAGGAACATGAAGGTAATAATCTCGGGATTGCTGCCTGTGCCACGGGAAAGTGAGAGCAGGAATGGAACGAGGTGGAGGATGAATGCGTGGCTGAGGGACTGGAGCAGGGGGCATGGATTCAGGTTCTTGGATCATTGGGACCTCTTTTGGGGCAGGTGTGACCTGTACAAAAAAGGACGGGTGGCACTTGAATCCCAAGGGCATCGATATCCTGGTGGGAAGGCTAGCTAAGGCTACTGGGGAGACTTTAAACTGGAAAGGCTGAGTGGGAATCGAGATGAGGTGACTGGGAGCGAGGAGGTTAGCTTGCAAATAGAGAAGGGTTGTAGACAGTGTAAGAGGGAGGATAGACGGGTGCTGGAGAAGGGCGCGCTCAGACTGAAGGTTTGAGATGTGTCTATTTTAACGCCAGGAGTGTGGTGAATAAAGTGGATGAGCTTAGAGTGTGGATCGCTGCTTGGAAATGTGATGTGGTGGCCATTAGAGACTTGGATGTCTTGGACAGGGCTGGATACTTCAGGTGCTGGGTTTCAGGTGTTTCAGAAAGGACAGGGAGGGGGTTTGGGGTGGCGGCGGGGGGAGTTGCGTCACGGCTGTAGAGAATGTGGAGGGATTGTCTGTAGAGTCTCTGGGTAGAAGTTTGGAACAGGAAAGGGTCGATAACTTTGGGCGTTTTTTATAGGCCGCCCAATATGAACAGGGATATTGAGGAGCAGATAGGGAAACAGATCCTGGAGAGATGTAGTAATAACAGAGTTGTCATGATGGGACACTTTAATTTCCCAAACATCGATTGGAATATCCCTAAGGTAAGGGGTTTGGATGGGGAGGAGTTCGTTAGGTGTGTTAAGGAGGGTTTCCTGACACAGTATGTGGATAAGCCTACAAGAGGAGAAGCTGTACTTGATCTGGTACTGGCTAACGAACCTAGACAGGTGTCAGATCTCTGGGAGAGTATCTTGGGGATAGTGATCATAACTATCTCCTTTATGCTAGCATTAGAAAGAGATAGGATCAGGCAAGTTAGGAAAATGTTTATCTGGAGCAAGGGGAAATATGAAGCCATCAGGTAGAAAATTAGATGAAGGAAATTGGAAGAAGGTGTTCTCGGGTGGGAGGAGGGGGGGTGGGGAGTACCTAAGTAAGGTGGCAAATTTTCGAGGAATGTTTGTCTAGAGTTCTGCATGACAATATTCCGATGAGACAGGGAGATTTTGGTAGGTTGCGGGAACCTTGGTGCACGAAAGTTGTAATGAATCTAGTCAAAAAGAAAAGGAAAGCGTACAAAATATTCAGAGAGCTAGGAGATGTTAGGGATCTAGAGGAGTATACGGCTTGTAGGAAGGAACTTAAGAAGGAAATTAGGAGAGCCGGAAGGGATCACGAGAAGGCCTTGGCAGGTAAGATTAAGGAGAACCCTAAGGCGTTCTGCAAGTACGTGAAGAGTAGAAGGATGAGATGTGAAGGAATAGGAACTATGTTATTGCAGAAGGTCAGGGGACATGGAGTTGGGGGTAGGGTGTTAGCGTGGATAGAGGATTGGTTGTCAAATAGGCAGAGAGTGGGGGTCAATGGGTGCTATTCGGATTGGCGGTTGGTGACGAGTGGGGTGCCCCAGGGGTCGGTGCTGGGGCCTCAGCTATTTACCATTTATATAGATGATCTGGAGGAGGGAACTGAGTGCAGGGTGTCGAAATTTGCTGATGACACCAAGATTGGGGGAAAGGCAAATTGTGCGGAGGGTGTGGAGAGTCTGCAGAAGGATCTAGATAGGCTGGGCGAATGGGCCAGGAAATGGCAAATGGAATTTAATGTTGGCAAGTGTGAGGTGGTCCACTTTGGTAGGAAGAATGGTAGGAAGGACTATTACTTACGTGGCGAAAAACTGCAGCAGGCGACGGTGCAGAGGGACCTCGGGGTCCTTGTGCATGAGTCGCAAAAACCCAGCTTGCAGGTGCAGCAGGTAGTCAGGAAGGCGAATGGGATGCTGGCCTTCATAGCGAGGGGGATTGAATATAAAAGTGAGGTCTTGCTGCAGCTGTATAGGGCATTGGTGAGGCCGCAGCTGGAGTACTGTGTGCAGTTTTGGGCGCCGCACCTGCGCAAGGATATTTTGGCCCTGGAGGGAGTGCAGAGGAGGTTTACTAGGCTGATACCGGAGTTGAGGGGATTGAGCTATGAGGAGAGGCTGAATAAACTAGGCTTGTACTCGTTAGAGTTTAGAAGAATGAGGGGAGATCTCATTGAGACGTATAAGATGATGAATGGGATGGATAGGATAGAGGTGGAGAGACTCTTCCTGCTCAAAAAAGACAGTAGGACTAGGGGGCACAGCCTCAAGATAAAGGGGAGGCGGTTTAGAACGGAGTTGAGGAGGAACTTCTTCACTCAAAGGGTGGTGAATCTCTGGAATTCTCTGCCCGTTGAAGTGGTGGAGGCTGCCTCGCTAAATATTTTTAAGAAGCGGGTTGATGGGTTCTTGATAAGAGAGGGGATTAAGGGTTATGGGGAGAGGGCGGGAAAGTGGAACTGAGCCACGACAGATCAGCCATGATCTTATTGAATGGCGGGGCAGGCTCGAAGGGCTAGATGGCCTACTCCTGCTCCTATTTCTTATGTTCTTAAAATCTGAAGGTGGGAAAGTTTGTACAGAACTGGTAGAAATAGCAGCGGTGCTTAATGAATACTTTACCTCTATTCATGGTTGAAAAAGATCTGAATGGTTGTACTGCAGGCTTGCGGCGCACTGAAAAGATTGAGTATGTGGACATTAAGAAAGAGGATGTGTTGGAAATTTTGAATAGCAACAAGATAGATAAATCGCTGGGACCGGATGGGATGTACCCCAGGTTACTGTGGGAGGCCAGGGAAGAGGTTGCAGAACCTCTGGCGATGATCTTTGCGTCGTCGATGGAGACGGGAGAGGTTCCGGAGGATTGCGGATGTGGTTCCTATATTCAAGAAAGGGAATAGGGATAGGAAATTACCGACCAGTGAGTCTAACCTCAGTGGTTGGTAAGTTGATGGAGAAGATTCTGAGGGACAGGATTTATGAATATTTAGAGAAGTTTAGTATGCTCAGTAGCAGTCAGCATGGCTTTGTCAAAGGCAGATTCTGTCTTATGAGCCTGGTTGAGTTTGAAAATGTGAATAAATGCATTGACGAAGAGCGGTAGATGTGATTTATGTGGACTTCAAGGCATTCGATAAGGTCCCCCATGCATGACTTCTTGAGAAAGTGAGAGGGCATGGGATCCAAGGGGCTGTTGCCTTGTAGATGCAGAACTGGCTTGCCTGCAGAATAACTGATTTATTTGATAGTAAACTCACAGGCTTTCGGGGTTTCTCCCTTCGTCAGGTGAATGGAGAGTTCTGGCTTCAGACGGAGCATATAACAGCACAGACAGTTTACAGATTACTGATTAGAATGCGAGTCTTTACAACTAACCTGCTATTCAAGTCTTAAAGATGCCAACAACGTGAGTGGAAAGAGCATTAAGCACAGGTTAAAGTGATGTGTACCGTCTCCAGACAGTACAGTAAGTGAGGTTTTGCAAACTCAAGCAAGACATGGGGGTTACAGATTGTGCAACATCCAAGATCCCTGTTGAGACCGTCGTCATGTGTGCAGAACTTGACTATCAGTCTCTGCTCAGCGACCCTGAGCTGTCGTATGTCGTGAAGGCCGCTTTGGAGAACGCTTACCCGAAGGTCAGAGGCTGAATGCCTGTGACCGCTGAAGTGGGAACAGTCCTGCCTGGTGATTGTCGAATGATGTTCGTTCATCTGTTGTCGTAGTGTCTGCATGGTCTCCCCAATGTACCATGCTTTCATGCTGCGTATCAGGTAGACAACGTTGGCCGAGTTGCAAGAGTATGTACCATGTACCTGGTGGAAGGCAGAGTGGTTGTAGGTGGGTCTCTTTCTGCATGGAGGTCGGTCACCAGTGGAGTGCCCCAGGAATCTGTTCTGGGACCCTTGCTATTTATAATTTTCATAAATGACCTGGATGAGGAAGTGGAGGGATGGGTAGGTAAGTTTGCTGACGACATGGAGGTTGGTGGTGTTGTGGATAGTTTGGAGGGATGTCAGAAGTTGCAGCGTGACATAGATAGGATGCAAGGTTGGGCGGAGAGGTGGCAGATGGACTTCAACCTGGATAAATGTGTAGTGGTCCATTTTGGCAGGTTAAATGGGA
The DNA here is from genome assembly GCF_965287045.1 of Carcharhinus amblyrhynchos. Classification (NCBI taxonomy): domain Eukaryota; kingdom Metazoa; phylum Chordata; class Chondrichthyes; order Carcharhiniformes; family Carcharhinidae; genus Carcharhinus; species Carcharhinus amblyrhynchos. The sequence goes on along the minus strand of NC_137335.1, from coordinate 28,818,858 downwards.
TGAAGGAATATAATATCAAGGATAATACTGTTAGCAGTGTAGAGAATCAGAAGGACCTTGGGGTCCGGGTCCATAGGACTCTTAAATCGGCCTCACAGGTAGAGGATGTGGTTAAGGAGTACTGGCCTCCATCAATTGAGGAATTGAGTTTAGGAGTCGGGAAATAATGTTGCAGCTTTATAAGACCCTAGTCAGACCTCTCTTGGAATACTGTGCTCAGTTCTGGTTGCCTCCTTACAGGAAGGATGTGGAAGCTATTGAAAGGATGCAACGGAGATTTACAGGGATGTTGCCTGGATTGGATTGGGTAGCATGCCTTATGAGGATAGGTTGAGGGAGCTCGGTTTTTTTCTCCTTAGAAAGACAAGGGATGAGAGGTGACCTGATAGAAGTGTATAAGATGTTGAGAGGTGTAGATTGGATAGATCCTCAGAGGCTTTTTCCCAGGGCTGGAATGGTTGCTATGAGAGGACACAAGTTTAAGGTGCTGGGAAGTAGGTACAGAGGAGCCATCAGGGGTAAGTTTTGCACTCCGGGTGGTGGGTGAGTGGAATCGACTGCCGTTGGTGGTGGTGGAGGCAAATTCGATGGGGTCTTTTAAGAGACTTCTAGATGAGTACATGGGACTTAATAGAATTGAGGGTTATAGGAAAGCCTAGTAGGTAGGGATATCATCGGCACAACTTGTGGGCCCCCCGTTTTTTGATGCTCGGTGGTACAATCAACTAGCTCATCATTCAGTTGGACAAGTGCAGGCCTGAAGCTCCCCCTATGCTACCTTCTGGATCCCCATATCTGCCTCACTCGTAGTCGTATCTTGCTATCCATGAGTATTGGCTAAATCTAATTATCACCCAAGATATGTGACTCTCTTCTAAAAAGAAATGTCCAACTTCCTTCCTTATCCATCATAGTGTCAGTAGGTCAGATTCCAGCTTACTGTTGCTATGCTTGAGCTGCAGACTGTTTATGCTTGCTGTGGATCACATTGCTATTTACCAACTGCAACATCTGACCTGTCCTGTTATCTGTTTTATATAATAAATTAGATTTTCAAGTCTTGGAATAAACTTTAGGAGGAATCTTTGAAAATATTGCATTTTGTGTTTTAGATCTGTACTGTAACTTAGTACACAGTCCTAATTTAACCCTGTTTATATTGTATATCAAACAGTGGCACCTTGCCCCACACCAACAAATTTCACACTTGTCAAATTTCCTTATGTGATCATCAAATCTATACTTCTGTGAAATTCCTGTGTACTGAAGTCCTTGTCTACATACATCTACAAACTCCAGGGACCTGGGCCACTGTCTGTGTGGAGTTTGCACATTCTCCTCGTGTCTGCGTGGGTTTCCTCCGGGTGCTCTGGTTTCCTCCCACAGTCCATAGGTGTGCGGGTTAGGTTGGCCGTGCTAAAAATTGCCTCTTAGTATTGTGAGATGCGTAGGTTAGAGGGTAAATATATAGGGATATGGGGGTAGGGTCTGGGTGGGATTATGGTGGGTGCAGACTCGATGGGCTGAATGGCCTCCTGCACTGTAGGATTTCTATGATTTCTGTATGTAATAGTGTAACCAGAATTTTGGCGTCTGCATTTTCTTTTACATGGTCATTTCCAGCCTTGACTTTGCCAAAGTCCGAGAAGCAAATACAACAACTTTGAGGCATTGTGGAAATTGCTTTCTGGTACTTGCTTTCTCGATTAAGATCTGCTAAACATATTGTACCATAGCTTTTTGAGGAAAACCTATTTTCGGTTGCTTTTCTCTTTCCCACTGATTCCTAAACCAGAATGAAAGATTATCTAGGTAGACCATTCCAAAAGCCTAGGAAGATCCACAGTTATTGCAGTCATCTGTCAGTTTGCCCACAGTGATAGTTTGGCTTACTAAATCATTGCATTTGTCAGTTAAGTGCAGCTTGAATATAGCATTTCTTACTGAAATACAAGGATTCAACAATCCACTCTATCCTATTCTCTTTTTCACTTCACTCGCATAGTCAAATAGTAGGAAAATTACTTCAAACGTTTCTCTATATGAGGAAGGGAAGGAAGTTTGTGACTTTGTGCTTCATGTTGGAAAACCTTTTTTCTACATTTAATAAACTTTTCATAGGTGCATGTACTTTACAGACAAAAGCTATTTTGCCAGAAATTTGTTAAATATAGTGAGCAAAGCCAGTGGAGATTTTTTAGTGATTGTTGTCTCCTAACTTATTTATTTTGACAGAGGGGCTCACGGATGTGATACTTTACCACCAGCCAGATGACAAGAAGAAGAATAGAGGTTTCTGTTTCTTAGAGTTTGAAGATCATAAATCTGCTGCCCAAGCCAGACGCAGGCTTATGAGTGGAAAAGTGAAGGTTTGGGGCAATGTTGTAACAGTGGAATGGGCAGATCCTATTGAGGATCCAGATCCAGAGGTCATGTCAAAGGTATTAATCCTTGAACATTTATAATAAAATGTGATGGAATAGGTATGTTACAAAATGTTAGGTCAGTGTCAAGTTTGGAAATTAACTTTTTCATTCTGGCTACAACATTGTTGGGTCAAAATCCTGGAACCCCCATAAACGTATTACACACAAATTGCAGCAGTTCAAAGGTGGTCCACCAGCATTTTCCAGAGCATAATTTGGGGTGGCCAATTAAAATGGTGACCTAACCAACAATGTCCAAACCCTGTGAGAATAAAAGGGAATTCTGTGGTTGCTTGCCAGCATCTCTAATGGTAGTCATTGAAGTCATAGTTATATAAGCTCTTCCTTGCCTGGAGTTCTCTTACATCCTAGGGACTTTGACATTGATAAGAAACTCAAGTGGACACACTACATAAATATCATGGCTATTGTAGCAGATCAGAGATTGACTGTACTGCAGCCAGTGTCTCGCACTTGACTCCCTAAAGCCCCCACCACCTGCAAGGTAGGTCAAGAGCATGGCTGAATACTCTTCACTTGCCTGGAAGGATGCAGCTCCAACAGTTAAGAAGCTGTTTATTAATCCAGGACAAAGCAGTATGCTTCATTAACACCTTTTCTACTATCTTAAACATAAATACCGCAGTCTGGATAGGGTATTACTAAAGGATGCATCGAAGCAGCTAGCTTGTTTGGAAGGACTGTCCAAATCACCAAATTCACAGGCAACTAATTCATCATAGATTACTATCATTCCTTCTAATTGCACACTATCCTGACTTGATGTGTTTTTCTGTTCCTCCTCCATCACTGGGTCAAAATCTGGCAAATTCTTTACCCAGCAGCATTGTGAATGTAGTTTTATGTTGTAAACCACAATGGTTCAAAAAGGCAATTTGCTGCCATCATTTCAAGGGCAGCTACGCTCTGCTGCACACTTTCTCAGTAAGCTGCGGATGGTAATTTCTAATTGCCTTAATATTGAGGCTGACATTAAGAAATTATTGCCATTAGTTGGGCTTAACATTTAAAGATATTTGCTCACTATTGCAGGTAAAGGTGCTGTTTGTTCGTAACCTGGCTAGTACGGTAACAGAAGAATTGCTAGAAAAGACCTTTAGCCAATTTGGCAAGTTGGAGCGGGTGAAGAAGTTGAAAGATTATGCTTTCATTCACTTTGATGAACGAGATGGTGCAGTAAAGGTAAAGGCTGCTGAAGCATTCTATTTTGAGATTCAGAAATGGTGTAGTATTACATATGAAACTTCAAATGAATAACTGTTTTCTGTTAGGAAGACTGCTGTGATCTGTGATGAAAGCTATTTTTCACCATCTTTCGGCTGATTAATAGTGAAGGATAATTAACTTACTGAGATCACTCAGCTTCTGTTACATGTAATGTACTCTTACAATAAATGGAATTGCTTTTCATAATTAGCTATTTCTGAGGTGTATGCTTTTGGCTAACTATGAAGTCAATCAATTAAGAATGGTCTTTCAATGCAGATCTCCATATTTTTCATTTGGGTGCCAGGATTTATTGGTTAACTAGTTATTAGTGTCACTTGTACACATGTTTACATAAGAAATAGGAGCAGGAGTAGGCCATCTAGCCCTTCGAGCCTGCCCCGCCATTCAATAAGATCATGGCTGATCTGTCGTGGCTCAGTTCCACATTCCCGCCCTCTCCCCATAACCCTTAATCCCCTCGCTTAACGAAAACCCATCAACCCGCGTCTTAAAAATATTTAGCGAGGCAGCCTCCACCACTTCAACGGGCAGAGAATTCCAGAGATTCACCACCCTTTGAGTGAAGAAGTTCCTCCTCAACTCCATTCTAAACCGCCCCCCTTTATCTTGAGGCTGTGCCCCCTAGTCCTACTGTCCTTTGAGCGGGAAGAGTCTCTCCACCCCTATCCTATCCATCCCATTCATCATCTTATATGTCTCAATGAGATCTCCTATGTTTATACCTATATATTTTGGTTAAATCCATTCTTTAGGCACTGATTTAATTTTGTAGGAAAATTTTAAGATGTGCATCTTAGTACTTTAACAATCAAACATGTTTAGCTTCAGGGTTAGTTGTTGGATGTTGCATCATTTGACTATTTGATAAGTCATTTGGCTTGCCTATTTAAAAAGCTTCTTTTGAAATTTAATTGAACTGGTAAAACAAAACCTTGTGTTATACTGGAGCTTCCTAGAGGTTAGACTTTCTAATGACTTTTAACTTGTGAATATTTATCTTGTTTATTTGGCAGGCTATGGATGAAATGAATGGGAAATATTTAGAAGGTGAAAATATTGAAATTGTTCTTGCAAAACCACCAGACAAGAAGAAGAAGGAGCGACAGGCTCAAAGGCAAGCTGCTAGGTCTCAGCCGTGAGTATATCTGACATTTCAGCTTTTAGTTTAAATCATTTTGCAATCTGGTAGTAAGATGTGACCAACAGCCCTTTCAAAAAAATTGTTCATTTAAAAATTGTGCTTGGAATCTGGGCAAAGCTCCAGCTGGGTAAGAATCTGTGGTGGTTGGTATTGTCACGTCAGGACAGGTGGTGAATGGCGGTCATTGATAGCACTTCCTTATTTAGCCATAATCAGTGTCTAATTACTTATCTTAATCATGTTGCAAGCGTATTACTTTTTTCCTGAATCGCTGCATTTCACTTGCTGAGTTTTCAAATTGGAAACAACTTGTTCATACTGTAATGATTTAAAAAAAGCAGCAGGTGGTACTAGCTTAGCTACAGCAAAGATTTCAACTTTGTAATTGGTATAAAAGTCAAGTATGTTATCATACCAATGAACATAGCATGGAAAGAAGATTGGTTAGTGAACAGGCAAAATGGATGCATGCTGGGACCATATATATTTGGTAATGACAAAAGTAGGGAAGTAAGATGTGAAGACGCAAGGAATCTGTGAAGGATATAGGTTCAGTGAGTGGGCAAAAAATTGGTTGATGGAGTATAAATAACATGGGCTAGTGTGAAATTGTCCACTTTGGTAGGAAGAATAGAATGTCAGCATAGTTACGTAGAGAAAGATCATAACTCTTGAGGTACAGCAGTGTTCTCGTGCATGAATCACAAAGGTAGTTGCAAAAAAGTGGAATTGAGGCCACCATCAGATCAGCTGTGATCTTATTGAATGGTGGGCTCAATGGGTTGAATGGTCTACAGTTCCTGGTTGGTATGTTTGTAGTGTACATTGAAACTACTACCTTTTGAATCCTTATTCTTTATCCTGAGTTTAACTAACCTAAATAACTTTTTAGAAGGAATGGTAATTAAGATTAGGTATATTTCTAGTTTAAGACACCCAGTACGGTTAGCAGGTAGGAAGTCAGGTGCTGAACTGTACTTCCTCACCTAACTGCAGAAGGGTAGACCTTAGTGCACTATTTCCTCCAGTTTCCTGCACCAGATCCAGTGACCTCTAAATGAAATTGCCATTTGACCCTTCAGCTCTTTGTGCCTGTTCTGCCATTCACTTGGGTAATGCATGATCCAAATTTCAATTTATTTTATCCAACTTTCCACCATGAGCTTGCATGCCTTTTGGGAATCATAGAATCCGTACAGTACAGAAGGAGGCCATTCAGTCTATTAAGCTTGCACAGACAACAATCCCACTCGAGTCCTCAGCTCATAATCCATTTACCCAGCGAATCCCTCTGACACTAAGGGTCAATTTAGCATGGTCAATCAACCTAATCTGCACATCTTTGGAGTGTGGCAGCGGGAACTGGAGTACCCAGAAGAAACCCACACAGACATGGGGAGAACATGCAAACTCCACACAGGTGGTAATCTGAGGCCAGAATTGAACCCAGGTCCCTGGCACTGAGGCAGCAGTGCTAACCACTGCTGCCCCAATATGCAAAATTGATGGGCAGGAAAATACCAGCTGATCCATCACGACTGCACTCTTCCCCTTAGTTATGTAATCTTATAGAAGTGGGGCAGGATGGAGGGGAGAGTATTATTCTGGTGAACTTATTGTACTGCCTTCTGACACACTTAAGACACAGTTGCAAGACAAAGTGCAGTGCCGAGGAGGGGTCTGTGCATGGCTCCAAATGTGACACAAGGATTACTTCTGTATTTTAACTTGGCTGAGATAAAGACTAGCACTTTTTGTTTCAGCACGCAAGTTTGTTTTTTGTTTTGCTCCTCACATCTCTTGGTCTTTTAAGGAAAGGTTATTTAATTGAGCTCCACCTGTCAGTTTTGCCCATTCACTTTGTTTGCCTTGTTATGCACCATTTTTCTCAACTGCATATCATTTTTAAACAGTTCTTGGATTGCAAAAATTGTTCTTGATGGGTTTTTTTCTTAGTATGTCATGTAGAAAAGTTTCTCCTGTATTTCTCATCAAAGCAGGGAGTGAAGAGTCAATAGTTCCTCAGAACAGAGCACCAAAAAGTCAATGTGCCATTCAAATATTCGGTCAAAAATTCCGGACCTACCAATTTGCTCGGCTTTTAGTTATTTTGAAAAGAAATATGCTTCAGGTGGTTGTGATCAACTAAAGTTTGCTCAATGATTTGGCTGAATTGATAAGCTTGTATTTTTAATGGTTCAAAATATTATCTTTTCTAATTCCAGATATGAGGATTATTATTACTACCCTCCTCCCCGCATGCCCCCTCCAACACGAGGCAGAGGACGTGGAGCCAGAGGAGGTTACAGCTACCCTTTAGATTACTATAGTTATGAAGATTATGATTATTATGGCTATGATTACCATGATTATCGTGGAGGATATGAAGACCCGTACTATGGCTATGATGATTATCAGATGACTACTAGAGGAAGAGGTGGCAGAAGTGGAAGAGGTGCCCCTCTTACCAGAGGTCGTGGAGTTCCCCAACCACGTGGAAGATCTGGATTCACACCGCGTGGTCAAATGGCAGGGAGAGGTGCTCGTGGTGCAAGAGGGGGTCCCCAGGCGCAGCAAAGAGGCCGCGGGGTACGTGGTGTGAGGGGTGGCCGCGGTGGAAATGTAGGAGGCAAACGAAAAGCTGATGGGTACAACCAGCCAGATTCGAAGCGGCGCCAGACCAATAATCAGAACTGGGGCTCCCAACCTATTGCTCAGCAACCGCTCCAAGGTGGTGATTATTCTGGTAACTATGGTTACAAATCTGAGAACAACCAGGAGTTTTATCAGGATACTTATGGGCAACAGTGGAAATAGACCATTAGGGGTTCAGTAAAATATGACTGATAGGTTGTCCGAACTGACTTCGAAATGCAGATTGGCCTTTAATCTGATTGGCTGCCGCTTGCTAATTGGTGACATCTGGCAAGAATCCCTGTTTGCAGATGTGTATATATATTTTTACAAAAAAAAAATCACTTGGACTTTACTGCATAGTCTGCAATGGTTCCACTTGACTGTGGGAAAGGCTTTCTTTTGTTTTTGAAATTCGGCTGTTTGGATAAAGGCATTCCATCTAGTTTAGCAGAGGATGGACATAATTCATCATGATTTTGCCAAAAAAAAAAGTTTTTAGCAATCTGGCTCATTAAACATAATCTAATATTTGGCTTTCATGTATGTATATTACTGGTAGTTCTGTTTCCGTGGCTTTTAAAGTTAAATGCATAATTTACAAAATTAGCTTGTTGCTTTTTTCCTGAATTTCTTGTATTGAAGTAACTGAAGAAGCTGTATGTTACTAACTTGCATTACCAGAAGTAGGCAAGTTGACCTAAATAAATTTGTTTGTTGTTGACTGATATTTCAAATTACTACCAGTTATTTGGTTTGGCTATTCCAGAAGTGACATTTTGTCAAGTTCATTCTTGTATTCTCTATCTACTGTCAATGTCTATTTCAATAAAATTTCAAAATTCTACCAAACCACTTGAATTTTAACAAAATTCCGTTTTGTTGCATAAATTTTCCTTTTGACAAATTTTTTCCAACCTTACAAAAACTTATCCAAATTCTCCAAAGAATTTATAATGAAAAACCTTGGTCAGAGTGGTTAAATTACTGAAAGAAAACCTAGGAATGTGTTAATGTCTGCACAATTTAGTTAATTATATGGATTGCTTATTTCATGCTATTTAAACTTGAGAACATTAGCTTTTTAAAAAATGCACTAGTGATACTCTCCAAAGGCAATGTCTTTACTCTGCAAGGTTTTCAATTTCCTTGCCGTGTAATTCAGAATGATTGACATGTAAATCAATGATGAACCGTTGAATTTTAGTTACTTCTGTCTCACTTGCTTCATTGCTGTTTAACCTGAACAGGTTTCCTTAACCTGAATCTAATATGCACTGCTTTGTGCCATTAAAAACCTTTGGGGGTGACACCAAATAGTATCTTAGAGCTAAATGGAGATGTTTTTGTGTTTTTTTTCTGCAACTAGAATTAGTACCATTTTTACTGGAAAAATAGTTACATCAGTAAATTATAAGTTTCTTCATAAGGATGTATTTATGAAGAAACTGCTCTAAAATGCATTTCTAAAAGTCAAATTAAAAATCAACTGCTCATAATTTTCAGCACTAAATGCTCAGTGTATGTTATTTGCTTAATCACTAAAGATGCTTTAGTTTGCATATTGAAATTTGTTTAACTGAGCTGCTCAATTGTGTTGTTACTAAAATACTTTGATTCTAAATTTAAAAAAAAGGAGTGTACCATTTCTTAGATCAATACTAAATGAAGTTCTGCAATCTCGAATTTTTGCACTTCGGAATTGCGAATAGAACTGCTCAATTGTTTTTGTTACTTTAAACTAAACTAACAATTACATTGAACTGATCTTTTGTAAATGAATTCTTTTGAACAACAAACATAATGATTGTTTTTTAAAAATCAGAACCCAATTAAGTTAAATGATACACTCCTTAGTTTTAAGTTACGCTCATTTAAGTATAATTGCTTGATTTGCCATATTAAATTTTGATCCTGAAATACAGGAATATTCAAGCAGTAATTTTTGTATTAATGGGAACAAGCATGTTTTGAAAACAGTACTTTGTATTAACCTCTCTTTTTCTAAAACTGGTTTAGTTTGGATCCTAATTTAATGGCTTCCTTTTGTTGCCTGGCTAGCAGGAAAACGAGGTCGAGGCCGGTCCTGACCTGTTTTGATGACGACTGACTTGCTATGTGGAGGTTACACTTGAAGCTGCTAATGGAGATGATGGTAAAATTCCAGACCATGATGCCAAACGGAGATCGGGAACAGCCAAGGAAATGAAGAGCTTCAGATTTAAACATATATGGACTATAATTTTTAAACTTTGTATAACAAAATGTACCTTTTTTGTAATGTACAGAGGTAGTGGTGGGTGATGACCTTGAAGTTTTGCCAAGAGATTTCATAATGTTCACACGATTCATACAAAGCTAAACTGCTTGGAAGACTTAAAACTGTGCACAATCACATTCAAGTTCAACTGATTGATCTATTAGCACTCATTGCTCATCACTACCTCACACAACAGTTCTGTAAATCATTATTCCTGAAGAGGAGAACTGCTTGCAGATGGAAGTGTAATCGCCAAAATTTCAGGTAGTCGAGCATTCCAGAAAAATGGTTCTTTTCTGAACCTGTCTTTTTTTTTTAAAAGGGGTTGGTTAACTACCTCAGTCGCCGAGGATTAAACTGCCCTGTGTGTACTGTAAATAGAGAACTGTAAGACAAGAGCAAAGCTTGTTTTGTTGTATTTGCCCATAAGAGACCTATTGTATTTTATTGCTAGTCTGGATTTTATTTCATTCAATCCCTCAAATTAGTTCTGTCTAAAGTGGGGTGTATAAAGTTATAGTGTCTCTAATTTTTACAAATGACCAGAAACAAGTCTTGCTTTTGTCTGTTAAACTGAAATTGCTGTCTTGCTTTTTCAGATATTATAGTTAGCCTTAGATTGTATGATAGTTGAAGGAGATGTTACTTTTGTAAGTACTGAAATGTTGGAAATTAAAAACTAAATTTGACTGCAAACCATACATTCTGAAATAAAGTACAATATCCCTTTTGATGGTTTTGTATAGGTTACCTACCACCAATGTATAAAATTGCATATTTTTGTGTTCTAATGAAGTTGATATGAATCACATTCTCAATCCAGTTTGTTTGGATTTGATGTAAACTCTGAACTAAACACACTTTGTTCAGAAGTTGCCCTGCTGAATCAGTGGCAAATTTCTGCCTTTGTAAATGTTTTTCATAATGTTCAATCTGCTTTTTTTTACCTAGAGATTTTTTGATTCATATTCATCGGTTCCTAAAGTAGTATAATGCCACCATATATCAACAGCAAGCACAAAGTCTTGCTGTTTATTTTCAATGACCAGGTGCAAGCTACAATTAAAAGTTGAAAATTGAATTGGAATGTTTTACAAGTGATGGAAGGTTATCTAGGGTTAAGTTTGGAGTGTTTGCTTTCAGCATATTAAAGGGATTCAACATCTTGGAAAAAAAATTTGAGGGTATTGCAGTGTAATGCTTTAGAAAGTGTTTGTTTTCCTTTTGGCCTCAAGTCACAAGCTTCTGGGTTAAATTTCAGTAAGAAATTTAATTTCGTAATTCCCATAGCACTACACTTGTAAATAATTTCCTTAACCCATTTATTTTTAACAAACCTGTAAAAGATTGTACCATATGATGTTTTATATTGGATGGCTGGGTTAACACCGTGCAAATGTTAAGGTAGTTGGGTGAGTACTGGGTAAAGTTAGGATTCGACTAAGGAATATGGGTTCTGAACACCTAAGGGGTACCCCAGCTTCCTGAATTGATTGCTTAATAATTGATACTTTATTTCTTAGTATCATCAATGGAATTTATCCACTGAGCAGCTGGACCACAAAAGGTTCCAGTTTAATCTGAGTTCTGATCTGAACTTGTTGCTTTCACTTGGTACAATTGCCCTTGTTATTTTCCCTGGTTAGGGATAATCAACGCTCCTGTTGTCATTTCAGCATTCTCTGCTGTAGGTACACTAAGTTCCAACAGTTAAAATGCATTTGCCGTTACCACTAGGTTGCATAGCTGCACACCAAGGGATTGACACTCTTGGGAGAAAGTTAATGCAGAATGTTGAAATAAAATCCTTACTGCTGGAAAACTTAATTATTGAGGCATCAGATTTTAATGTGAAAGACTATATTTGACATTAATTCAACAATGTCTAAAGATCAGCCTTTTATACTTGCATTTCATCCAGAACAATACTCTTGACAGTTCCATTCTGTTTTAAAATCCAATGCTGTATTCGCACGTTAGGCTGTTGCTATAATCATGTTACACTGTCACAGTGTATAAACAATGGACATTGTAGGTTTGATGCCAGTGACATTTTTACTGTGCACCTGCAAGGGTATTTCAGTACCTTGGATGATCACTTAAATGTGATTTTCTACCTTGAATATTTGATGGAGGTTCCTAGAAACTTAGTGTGGATCTGGCCTAAATGGATGAATGGGGAACATTGAATAAAAAAAATCTAGGTAAAAATTGAGCAATAGAAGACTCATACGAACATTTCTAAAATCTAAATCTCTTCTGTTGAAAAGGGATATTGTAGTTTTTGCTTCCAAAGTAGATGAAAGGTTAAAATCTGGATGCGACTCAATAAAACTTGAGAAAAAGTTGCTTGGTTTTCTGTATAGTCTGATTTCATTTTTAAACTACCTGATCAATCATTGCTTTTATCCACCCATGGAAACTGGAGATGTTACTCGTCCTTTAAGGACCTTGCTGCTAAACAGCAAGATTTCATTGGCATTGACCATCATTGTTTCATTCCTGCAGATAAACATTGTTTTATACTGTAAGCTGGAGGTGAGTGTAACTTATTTTTGTAATAAAGATTTTGATTTTTAACTACGTCTTTACAAATTGAGATTTTCTTTTGGTCATGGATGCATAGTTCCAGTGCTCAAAAGATGTACAATGCCTGAACATTAAACTGATTGTACTGGTTTGTAAAGCTTCAGTGAAACTGAGGTCCTCTGTAGGGAAACAAATGCAGTAGCAAATAGGTGACAGAATTATGTTGGTTTCTCATATCGTCCTTTGCTTTAGCAAGTTATTTTGAAATGCAAGATAAGGTTACATAGTCCTGACAGGACTGGTAGATAACTTTTTTTAATCCAAAAGTTGCCAGTCACTGAATTCTCAAGTGGCCTTGACAGGCTGTGGTTATAGATGTTTGATGTTCTCGCTAGATGTCCTGTGCATGTGTTTGAGATAATCAGTAATTAGGTTTTTATTTTTTCTTATCTGGAGATGCTGTGATTACCACTCTTTCCATTCAGAGATTAGGGGAGCACACCAGAAACTCGGATTAAACGTGGAAATTTACTTTTACATAACTGGATAATTAACTGGGCTGCTGGAATTTTCCCCTATGGTAACATACCATAGCTAGCATCGACTTTCCTGCATTGATAATTATGGTAAATATGTAGGGTTATAAGGGTAGGGTCAAGGTGAGATGCTCTTTTAGACAGCCAGTGCAGACTGGGGCTGGATGGTGTCAGTGCGCTATACTACAAGCTGGATTTTGAGCAACATTGAGTTCCGTGAACACTCAGTACTTGCCAAATCAAACTTGTGTATTTGCATCCTGATTTAGAGAAAGGGTTTGGCCTTTTTATTTTTCAATATTTCCAATCTAGCTCAGAACCGCAGTCCAAAAATATTGCAGTACTGCTCCAGCTACTGCAATACAGAAGATTGAACATAATGTTCAATATTCTATAAAGCAAATTAGAGCTTTTCTCAACAACTGGACAGTTGCCCATCTTGAGATGGCCATGTATTAAACTAGGTGCTCAATAATGTGGTTCTCTGGTCAGGGGTGGGGTGGGGGGAAGCTCACCTATGTTATCTATTGAATAAACCTAGTATTCAAATTGTGGATTGGAATCAACAGGGCTGATATCTGTTCTGTGCTTATGCATGAAGCATTGGCTTGATGAATTAAATTCCATAGTAGTCATGATGTGGATGTGCTGGTGTTGGACTGGGGTAAACACAGTAAAAAGTCTGACAACACCAGGTTTTAGTCCAACCGATTTATTTGATAGGAAACTCAAGCTTTCGAGGGGACTCCCTCTTCGTCAGGTGAATGGAGAGCTCTGGCTTCAGATCAGTAATCTCTAAACTGCTGTATATGCTCTGTCCGAGGCCAGAACTCTCCATTCACCTGACGAAGAGGGAGTCCCCTCGAAAGCTTGTGAGTTTACTATCAAATAAATCGGTTGGACTAAAACCTGGTGGTGTCAGACTTTTTACTGAATTAAATTCCACCATAACTTGGTGTTTCAGAAATAAAGGAGCATGGTAAAGTAACTTCACAGACTGTTTAGATGAAGAGCCTCACCTCAAGATTTCCTAGGTTTGTAATCTTCCAATGAGATCTCTGGCACAAAAAAGCATTTTTTTTTCAATTCAATGAGCTTGTATATAGTAAATGTATGGCTTGTATCTGTTTTTTAAGCAACCTGAATTAAAACTAGCTATTCACTGCATTGTAAAATAGTTGGGATCAAATCATGGTTTTTTTTAAAAAAAAATCGCCTGCCCCTCGCCAAAACCCCTAGTTCTCTCCGATTTTTGAAGGTCAATAAACAAGATTACTGCAGCTAAGAATAGTTAACTTACCACAAACAGGAAATCGAATTTAAGGCCACCTTTATGTATGCAGCTTAGCTATTTCAACGTCTTAACCAGCTAAGTCATTGGAGATTTTGCACCTTTTTTTGGTGTACTTTTATCTTATTTATTTTATTTATTTTATGGAGGCTGCCTCGCTAAATATTTTTAAGACGCGGGTTGATGGGTTTTTGATAGGAGAGGGGATTAAGGGTTATGGGGAGAGGGCGGGAAAGTGGAACTGAGCAGCGACAGATCAGCCATGATCTTATTGAATGGCGGGGCAGGCTCGAAGGGCTGGATGGCCTACTCCTGCTCCTATTTCTTATGTTCTTATGTTCTTATGTCAATGTTCAACAGATAAGCTAGAATCATCATAGAATCCCTACAGTGCAGAAGAGGCCATTGGGCCCATCGAGTCCGCACCAATTTACCCAGGCCCAATCCCTGTTACCCCCACTTAACATAGCTAATCCATCTAACCTACACATCTTGGAACACCAAAGGGGCAATTTATAATGGCCAATCCACCTACCCTAGAGGTTTCTTATTTTGTTACTTTCTGACATGCGTTAAGAGATCTGCTTTGTGCTCTTTGGGCCTGGTCATTGCCATCTCAGCAAAGAGTCAAAACCAGGACATTTTAACACAGGTAATCTCTCTTTTCGACTACCTGTTCTTGTCTATTGTGCCTTTAAGAAGTTATTTATATATTTCTTGTGAAGGGTACGCTTAAATTTGAACTCTGGGTTACCTGGTGTTGATCTGTCTGTAAACCTGGCAGCTATATTGCTGAGGATGCAGGTGCATAAGCATAATTGATTCTTGATATTGGGGTGTTTTAATCTGAGCTAATGTGACTTTGTTTTTTTTTGGGTTGTCCCCTGGAGTTTCAGATAGGGCTTAATTAGCACATGATGCTTTCTCTTAATCAACCTAATGCGAGGAGCTAGGCATACAAGCAAGCAGATTCTGCTTGGGTCTGCAAGAAGTGTCTCCTTCTGAAGTTGGCTGTTTAAGTTTATTGGACTGCACTCAACCCTGGAACACCTAGATAACAAGGACATCTATGTCAGACTCCTATTTATTGATTACAGCTCAGCCTTCAAAACCATTATTCCAACAAACTCATCTCCAAATCCCGTGGCCTGGGCCTCAGCACCTCCCTCTGCGACTGAATCCTGACCTTCCTAACTCTCAGACTACAACCAGTAAGGATAGGCAACAACATCTCCTCCATGATCATCCTCAACACCGATGCCCCACAAGGCTCCCTACAAATACACATAGGGCAATGTGGCCAAATTCCCCACTAATTCAATTTTCAAGTTTACTGATGACACTACTGTAATGTGGCCAGATCTCAGACAGAGTACAGGAATGAGCTAGAGAATCTGGTGAACTTGTGCGGCAATAATAATCTCTCCCTCGGTGTCAACAAAACGAAGGAGATTGTCATTGACTTCAGGAAGCGTAAAGAAGAACATGCCCCTGTATACATCAACAGAGATGAAATAGAAAGGGTCAAGAGTTTTTAGTTGTCCAGATCACCAACAACCTGTCCTGGTCCCCCATGCCAACATATGGTTAAGAAAGCCAACCAATGCCTATACTTTCTCAGAAGACTAAGGAATTTTGGCATGTCAGTTACGACTCTCAGCAACTTTTACAGATGCACCACAGACAGCATTCTCTCTGGTTGTACCACAGCTTGGTATGGGTCCTGTTCTGCCCAAGACTGCAAGGGACTACAAAAGGTTGTGAATATAGCCCAGTCTATCACGCAAACCAGCCTCCCATCCATTGACTCTGTCTACACTTCTCACTGCCTCGGCAAAGCAGCTAGCATAATTAAGGACCCCACACACCCCGGACGTTCTCTCTTCCATCATCTTGCATTGGGAAAAAGATACAAAAATCTGAGGTCAGTACCAACCGACTGAAGAACAGCTTCTTCCCTGCTGTTGTCAGACTTTTGAGTGGACTTACCTTGTATTAAGTTGATCTTTCTCTACACTTTAGCTATGACTGTAACAATTCATTCTGCATTCTCTCATTTCCTTCTGTATGAACGTATGATGTGCAAGAAACAACACTTTTCACTGTATGTTATACATTGGACAATAAATCAAATCAAATCAAATTTATTAGTGTCACAAGTAGGCTTAAATTAATAATGCAATAAATTAATGCAATGAAGCCACTGAGAATCCCTGAGCTGTCACACTCCGGCCCCTGCTCATGTACATTGAGGGAGAATTTAGCATAGCCAATGCACCAAACCAGCACATCTTTTGGACTGTGGGAGGAAACCCATGCAGACACTGGGGACTGTGGAGATTCCACGTAGATGGTGAAACGAGCCAGGAATCAAACGCAGGTCCTTGGCACTGTGAGGCAGAAATGCAAGCTACTGTGCTGTTCGTTGGGGACCTGCTAGAAAACAGGTCTCTCCCAAGAGGTGTCCTGGAGCTTTGAGGACTGGCAGCTCATGCAAGCATGCGTTTTTTTTTTGCTAACTGATTCTGAAGAGGAGTTTAAGTCTGAGGAATATTGCTTAAATTGGAACTAATAAAAACATGTTAGAAGTTAAGCATTGTATCTTGTCATATTTAAGTATTTCACTGGTAAAAGTTAAGCTAATTCATTTTTTTATATTGTTAAAGTAAAGTTTATTTTGATAAAAGCTTCCTAGTGTGTCAATAGAATCACACCTAGAGTGATTCTATTGACACACTATCCTCACACTAATCCTCAGCTTATCCTCACACTAATTCCAAAAAGAGTTAGTTTAGTCAGGCTTCATAACGTGTTGGGTTTTGTGACCTGGTCTCTAACAAAATGTCTGCCATGAGCATTAGACCCTGACTGTTGATGTGTCCATGGAAAGCCCTCAAGTTGATTGGTCTGCAGGATTTCATTATGGATCCTATGATGATATATTGGAGAAAAGCAACTAAAAGACCGCTCTTTCATCCCTTCCAGCTTCTGTAATTTTTACCTACTACTTGGAGGATCGTAAAGGGTAGCAAAGGCATTGAATGTACTTGGCAGGTGACTTCAAAGTCTGTTGCTCACTACAGGCCAAGTGGCAGAGTTATGGACCTGTGGCAGGTGGTAAGAGTTAATATTTGTTTAAAAACATATCCTCATCAGTTTACAGCGAGCTATCTTGGATCTGGTGTTATGTAACGAGGTGGGTAGAATTAGGGACCTTGTGGTGAAGGATCCTCTTGGGGAGAGTGATCATTGTATGGTGGTGTTTCTGGTGCAGATGGAGGAGGAGAAAGGTGGGTTCCCGGACACGCGTCCTTTGTTTGAACACAGGGGAGTATGGTAGGATGAGAGAGGAATTGGCGAATGTTGACTGGGGGAGTGCGTTGGAAGGTAGGTCTGCTGAGGAGCAGTGGAAGATCTTTAAGGAGATCTTTCTTGGTGCTCAGCAGAAATTTATTCTGATGGTTAAAAAGGACTGTAGGAGGAGAGGTAATAAGCCGTGGATAACGAAGGAGGTGAAGGAAAGTGTTAAATTAAAAGCAGAAGCGTTTAGAGTAGCTAAGAGTAGTGGGCGAGAAGAGGATTGGGAGAGGTTTAAATGTCAACAAAGACTGACAAAGAAGTTGATAAAGAAGGGTAGGATAAACTATGAAGCTGGGCTAGTGCTTAATATAAAAAAGGACAGCAAGAGTTTTTTATAAAATATATAAAAAGGAAGAAGCTGGCTAGGGTGAACGTTGGACCCTTAGAGGATGAGAGGGGGAACTTAGTGGTAGGGGATGGGGAAATGGCTGAGGCCTTGAATAACTTTTTTGTTTCGGTCTTCACAGAGGAGGACGTGAATAATTTGCCGGGTGTTAGCGATGGAAAGATGGTAGGACTGGAGGGTCTCAATGACATTATTGTTACTAGAGAGGCAGTGCTCGACAGACTGGAGGGACTCATTGTGGACAAGTCCCCAGGACCGGATGGAATGCATCCAAGGGTTCTGAAAGAAATGGCGGAGGTGATAGTGGATGCCTTGGTGGTTATTTTCCAAACGTCGCTGGATTCTGGGGAAGTGCCGGAAGATTGGAAAACGGCTAATGTTACGCCATTGTTTAAGAAGGGTGGCAGGCAAAAGGCAGGGAATTATAGGCTGGTTAGTTTAACGTCTGTTGTAGGTAAAATGTTAGAATCCGTCATCAAGGAGGAAATAGCGAGGCATCTTGAGGAGAATTGCTTGATAGAGCAGACGCAGCACGGTTTTGTTAAGGGGAAGTCGTGTCTGACAAAATTATTGGAGTTCTATGAGGATGTGTCTAGGGCGGTGGATAGAGGAGAGCCGGTGGATGTGGTCTTTCTTGATTTTCAGAAGGCATTTGACAAGGTACCTCACAAGAGGTTATTGCAGAAGGTCAGGGGACATGGAGTTGGGGGTAGGGTGTTAGCGTGCATAGAGGACTGGTTGTCAAATAGGAGGCAGAGAGTGGGGGTCAATGGGTGCTATTTGGATTGGCAGTTGGTGACTAGTGGAGTGCCCCAGGGGTCGGTGCTGGGGCATCAGCTATTTACCATTTATATAGATGATCTGGAGGAGGGAACCGAGTGTATAGTGTCGAAATTTGCTGATGACACCAAGATTGGTGGAACGGCAAATTGCGCAGAGGGTGTGGAGAGTCTGCAGAAGGATCTAGATAGGCTGGGCGAATGGGCCAGGAAATGGCAAATGGAATTTAATGTTGGCAAGTGCGAGGTGGTCCACTTTGGTAGGAATAATGGTAGGAAGGATTATTACTTACGTGGAGAAAAACTGTAGCAGGCAACGGTGCAGAGGGACCTCGGGGTCCTTGTGCATGAGTCGCAAAAACCCAGCTTGCAGGTGCAGCAGGTGGTCAGGAAGGCAAATGGGATGCTGGCCTTCATAGCGAGGGGAATTGAATATAAAAGTAGGGAGGTCTTGCTGCGGCTGTATAGGGCATTGGTGAGGCCGCAGCTGGAGTACTGTGTGCAGTTTTGGGTGCCGTACTTACGCAAGGATATCTTGGTCTTGGAGGGAGTGCAGAGGAGGTTTACTAGGCTGATGCCGGAGTTGAGGGGGTTGAGCTATGAGGAGAGGCTGAATAAACTAGGCTTGTACTCGTTAGAGTTTAGAAGAATGAGGGGAGATCTCATTGAGACGTATAAGATGATGAATGGGATGGATAGGATAGAGGTGGAGAGACTCTTCCCGCTCAGAAAGGACAGTAGGACTAGGGGGCACAGCCTCAAGATAAAGGGGGGGCGGTTTAGAACGGAGTTGAGGAAGAACTTCTTCACTCAAAGGGTGGTGAATCTCTGGAATTCTCTGCCCGTTGAAGTGGTGGAGGCTGCCTCGCTAAATATTTTTAAGACGCGGGTTGATGGGTTTTTGATAAGAGAGGGGATTAAAGGTTATGGGGAGAGGGCGGGAATGTGGAACTGAGCCACGACAGATCAGCCATGATCTTATTGAATGGCGGGGCAGGCTCGAAGGGCCAGATGGCCTACTCCTGCTCCTATTTCTTATGTTCTTATTAAAACAGGCCCTTCGGCCCAACAAATTGAATTAAAATTAAAATTCTTCAAACATTCTTTATGTCCCAATTCCCTGGTTAAATGGGCAGTATCTGTTTATTTGGGAAGCCTGCCTCTTTGCTGCTCCTTTGTTCTGTCTAGTCTTTCTTCTGACAGAATTGAAAGATGTTCATTCCCCAGTGTCCAGTCTCCAAGTGCAAAAAATTTTAGCTTAAAAGAAAAACTCAAAAGCCTTCCTACCTTAAAAGCACCCCCACCCCCAGTTATTAAGCAACCACCACTACTTTTATTTACTCTTCAAACCATAACCCTCTCTAAGCACAACAGAAATATAGCTGGAATTGAAACCAACACCCACACATGAATCTAACTATAAGTTTTACCCTTCCAGGCACAGAAACATTAAATTAAACCCAATTAAAATTATGCCTTATTTCTAATGTTTACCAACAATTTTAAAATTTTAACGAATTGACCTTTCCTTCATCATAAAGTCAGAAGTGTAGATTTCACAGTGCCCAGTTCCATTTACAACTTTGTTAATGAAGCAATCTGTGCCTGCATGCAGAAAGTCCTGGACAACAATTAGGTATGGCAAGTCAGCGGAGGTCCTTCAATAATTAAGGTTGATGTCTGTCAGAATTTGTGAATCTTCAGATGATGGAGGAGCCCAATTCTGTCCCAAAAAAGTTACATCCAAATGAGTAAACTCAAAAGCTGGCTGAAGGTTTATTCAGATGTACATTGTAGAAATCATAGAAAATGTATAACATAGAAAACTCATAGAAAATGACAGACATGTCAGTTGATGAAGAGTTACCTAGACTAATCCTACCTTCCTCCACTTGATCTGTGCTCCTGCAGATCATGGCTCTTCAAGTAGAAATCCAAGTACTTTTAAATACATTGAGAATTTCTGACTCAACTATCCCTTGAGGCAGAGACTCCCAGGTCCCGACAATCCTTTGAGTGGAAAAATGTTTCCTCAGCTCTCTTCTAATCCTTATACTAGTTACTTTAAATGGTTTTTGATCCCTCTGCTAAGAAAAATATTGAGGCCTCTTAATTTTGCACATCACTCCACAGTGCCTTACATTCCAAGAATAACTACCCCAGCCTATCCAGTCTTTTCTCATAGCTCATTGTTTTATAAAGGTTCATCATAACTTCTTTGCTTTTGGAGTTTATGCTGCTATTTTGTTAGGAAAACAAAGGCAGTTTTAAGGGATTTAAATTTGTGTTGGTAAACATTAGAAATAAGGCATAATTTTAATTGGGTTTAATTTAATGTTTCTGTGCCTGGAGGGGTAAAACTTATAGTTAGATTCATGTGTGGGTGTTGGTTTCAATTCCAACTATATTTCTGTTGTGCTTAGAGAGGGTTATGGTTTGAAGAGTAAATAAAAGTAGTGGTGGTTGCTTAATAACTGGGGGTGGGGGTGATTTTAAGGTAGGAAGGCTTTTGAGTTTTTGGTATAAGCTAAAATTTTTTGCACTTGGAGACTGGACACTGGGGAATGAACATCTTTCAATTCTGTCAGAAGAAAGACTAGACAGAACAAAGGAGCAGCAAAGAGGCAGGCTTCCCAAATAAACAGATACTGCCCATTTAACCAGGGAATTGGGACATAAAGAATGTTTGAAGAAGCCTGAAGTTAAGAAAACAGACCAGGAGAAAAGTAAAGTTCTGAGTTAAAGACAGAGTTGCAGTAACCAGGTTTAAAGTGAGAAAGCAAACTTCAGAGGCAAATCAAAAGCTTGATGCTACCTTAATAGAGTTTGGGAAGTGATAGTTAAAGCAATTGTGAAGAGTTGGTAGAACAGTCAAGACAAAGAAATCCTAAAGTGGAAGTAGTAAAACCTAGATACTGAACTTGCTGTTAAAAGTGGAACAGAAGCTTTGTTTAAAGGAAGCATTTTAAAAACCTGGACTCGATTTTGGAATGCAAACCACTAATGGAAAGTATTATTGTGAAAGAAGATTTGAAAACATGTTCTCTAACCACACTTTCCTCTTAAGTCTTTTAGTATGTCATTAGTAGTGAATTCTGGACCTCCCTTTTCTGCAGCTCTGTGTTTGAAATCTGGTTTCTGCCTGTGCACAGCATTGAAATGATCCTTGTTAAAGTCATACAACATTCTATGTGACCGTGACCCCCATGCTAACTCTTCTCATCATTCTCGACTTATCTGCAGCTTTTAATGCAATTTAGAGTCACAGAGTCATAGAAGTTTACAGCCTTGCGCTCTTCGGCCCAACTTGTCTATGCTGCCCTTTCTTTTTAGATGCCTAAGCTAATCCCAATTGCCCACATTTGGCCCATATCCCTCTATACCCATCTTACCCATGTAATTGTCTAAATGCTTTTTAAAAGACAAAATTATACCTGCCTCTACTGCTACCTCTGGCAGCTTGTTCCAGACATTCACCACCCTTTGCATGAAAAAATTGCCCTTCTGGACACTTTTGTATCTCTCCCCTCTCATCCTAAACCTATGCTATCTAGTTTTAGACTCCCCTACCTTTGGGAAAAGATATTGACTGTCTAGCTGATCTGTGCCCCTCATTGTTTTATAGTCCTCTATAAGGTCACCCCTCAGCCTCCTACGCTCCAGAGGAAAATGTCCCAGTCTATCCAGCCTCTCATAACTCAACATCAAGTCCCAGTAGCATCCTAGTAAATCTTTTCTGCACTCTTTCTAGTTTAATAATATCCTTTCTATAATAAGGTGACCAGAATTGTACACATTACTCCAAGTGTGGCCTTACCAATGTCTTGTACAACTTCAACAAGACATCCCAACCCCTGTATTCAATGTTCTGACCAATGAAATCAAGCATGCTGAATGCCTTCCTCATCACTCTGTCCATCTGTGACTCCACTTTCAAGGAGCTATAAACACGTACCCCAAGATCTCTTAGAAATCCCTATATTTCTCAACCATTCCCTTCCAAAACAGCCATCTGGTAGTTTAACAGCCTGGGACTCCCCTCACACCTATTTCCATTCTTATTTCCCTCGTGTATTCTGATTTCTGTGAGGAAACAAGAAACGAAAATAACCAAATTTAACAAATGAAGAAATCATCAACAAGATTCTACTTTTTGTCACTTAATTACTTTAATATGAATCAGAACAAATGCAAATACCACATGAATTGACAAATAATAAGGTACTTTTCAGTTTAAAAAGTGACAACAAAGATATGTCATACACAACAATAAGCACCTATATCATTCCACACACAAATGTGGCACTTTGTAGCTTCATAGCACCACAATAAGCTGTTCTTTATTCCTGCTGGGTAGACCAGGAGTACAATCTGCCTACAGCTTTCATGGCTATGATCCTAAGAGGATTTGACAAGCTGGATGTTGAAATTATGTTTCCTCTTGTGGGAGAGATTAGAGCTAAAGCACTGAATTTAAAATAAGGGGTATCCCATTTAGGATGAAGATTAGGAGAATTATTTTTCTTTTGGAATTCTCTTGGAATTCTCTTCTGGGTCATTCCACCATCCCTCCTCGTGCGCCCCCCTTTGCCCGCCTGCCCCCTCATCAGAGCTCCGCTGCATAGCACCCCTCACAGGTCCCACCCCCTTGACACTGCCCAAGCATTGGTGTGTCTGGTGCCCACTGACAGGGTGTATGTGGCCACTGCCAGGGTGTCTAGTGGCTATCATAGGTGGGAACTGGCCGATAGGCATGGCCCGACTATGCCCCTGACCACCGAGGGTTTCAATGGCCTCCTAGCCCCCCTCGGCATGATCATCGCACAAGGTCTCCGCTGTGGAGACCAGTAGTGATTCTTGCCATTATCGCACTGCACCCAAAGGCTGGAAAATTCCATGCACTAGGAACTAAATGGGCTATACATATTAAAATACTACTTTCAATATGCTAATCAGCCTGGCTGATCTGGTTCACACCATTAGAAAGGGACCGGGAGAATCACAAACTGTTTGGTGCAAGGCGCAAAACCAATTTATAAGCCCACACGCTACGCTCCGGGATCAGCATGATCTGCATCAGGTGCGGCGAGGTTGGAGAATTGCTCCCATTAAATTCTTTTTGCAACTTAATGTTGTGCCTACTTTTTGTGTCATCAGCAAATTTATCAAATGTGCATTTGGCCTTTCATCCAAGTCATTGATATAGATGATCCAGCACTGATCCTGTGGCACTGTACTGATTATATCTTGCCAACCCAAAAATTACATAAGAACATAAGAAATAGGAGCAGGAGTAGGTCATCTAGCCCTTCGAGCCTGCCCTGCCATTCAATAAGATCATGGCTGATCTGTCGTGTCTCAGTTCCACATTCCCGCCCTCTCCCCATAACCCTTAATCCCCTTGCCTATCAAAAACCCATCAACCCGCGTCTTAAATATATTTAGCGAGGCAGCCTCCACCACTTCAACGGGCAGAGAATTCCAGAGATTCACCACCCTTTGAGTGAAGAAGTTCCTCCTCAACTCCGTTCTAGACCGCCCCCCCTTTATCTTGAGGCTGTGCCCTCTCGTCCTACTGTCCTTTCTGAGCAGGAAGAGCCTCTCCACCTCTATCCTGTCTATCCCATTCATCATCTTATATGTCTCAATGAGATCCCCCCTCATTCTTCTAAACTCTAACGAGTACAAGCCTAGTTTATTCAGCCTCTCCTCATAGTTCAACCCCCTCAACTCCGGTATCAGCGTAGTAAACCTCCTCTGCACTCCCTCCAAGGCCAAAATATCCTTGCGTAAGTGCAGCGACCAAAACTGCACACAGTACTCCAGCTGCGGCCTCACCAGTGCCCTGTACAGTTGCAGCAAGACCTCCCTACTTTTATATTCAATCCCCCTCGCTATGGAGGCCAGCATCCCATTCGCCCTCCTGACCAACTGCTGCACCTGCTGGGTTTTTGTGACTCATGCACAAGGACCTCGAGGTCCCTCTGCACCGTCGCATGCTGCAGTTTTTCGCCATGCCCACTTTAGTCTCTATTTCCTGTTAGCTAACCATCCTTTATCCATACTGCTATGTTACCCATACACCACGAGCTCATGTAATCATTAATATGGCGCCTTTTGGAAATCAGGGCGAACTGCACCTACAAGTTCTCTTTTCCATATTGCTTGTTGCTTCCTCAAAAAACTTTAATAATTAATCAAACACAATTTCCCTTTCACAAGATCACATTGATTTTGCTTGATTGCATTAAGATTTTCTTGCTATAACCTCCTTAATAATAGATCCCAGCATTTTTCCTGTGACAGATATTAAGCTAACTGGCCTACAGTTTCCTGTTTTCTGTCTCCCTCCTTTTTTAAATAGAGGAGTCACATTTGCGAGTTTCCAATTTGCTGTGACCTTTCCAGAATCTTGATGGTATTTTTTTCATTTGGTAAATTTGGTTATTGCTTTACAATTTCCTTACAGAGATTGTTACATACCAGAGAAATAAGAATCAAAGTATTTTTGAGAATATAACAAGCAGGGATGGGTAACGGAAAACAGATGCAGTGTATTTGGATTTTCAAAAAACATCCAAGAAGGTGCCACATAGAAGGCTATTACAAAAGAGGTATGATATTGGATTGGTGAAGAAAGAGGATATGAATGTTTGAATAAATGGATAGTCAGGTTGTCAAACTACAATTCAGTGGGTTGCCACAGCAATCAGTCCTTGATCCTAAACTATTTACAATTAATACTTGCATGAAGGAATAGAATGTACTCTAGCCAAATTTGCTCATATACTATAGATGAGAAAGCAAGTTGTGGAGACAACAAAAAATCTGATATAAGTAGATTAAGTGAGAGGGTAAAAATTGCAGTTAAAGTATATGTTGAGGGAAGTGTAGTATAAGGGTGTTTAGGGCAGAGCATGGGTTAATGTGGAATTAGAGAAGATCTTATGAAAAAAATCCTAAATCCAGGATGAGCGTGAAAACAGGAGAGTTTCTGATCCGTTTTTGGGTGAGTGCAAATCTCTGATCTTGTGAAGTCAGTGCATGGAAAAACCTCAAAAACTGTTTCTCATCTGTAGGGGGAGGGGGCGGGCTCAAATCACCCAAACGCTGGCTGAGAGCACGATTGTGCATGCACAGGTCCCTGTGCCATGACAGCAGAGAGACCTGTCACTCAGCCTTTGTTGCTCTCAACCAGCCTCCATGGCTTATAGCAGGCAGCCCCACTGCTAGTGCAGGGGATCCCCCCAAGCCAGACCAATTGACCACCAGACCATTTGGCACCCCTCACCTGCCCAGACCAACTGACCATCGTGACCTACCCACATGCCCAGACCAATTCTCCCTCCCTCCTCCCACTGATTGCATTGCAGAGTGCGCAGCGGATTTCCCTCCTCACCAATTGGCCTGCTCCAGACTGGCCCTGCCCCTCAGGCTGTGCCCCCTTGGACTGCCGAGTACCTGTGGCAATAGAGTGACATGATGGTAATCTGTGAGTAGGAGAATCTAACAGAAGCCAGCACTGGGACAGCACCCATGCAGCTCTGCATTGTGGAAATGTGTAAAGTTATGAGTTACTAATAAACAATTTATGTTTAACAATACAAACTTCCAGATGATTCAGTGAGACACCAAACAGCCTTACAACATAATGAAAATGAAGGACAGACCCAAAATCCTAAAAGCATAAAAAATTAAAGAGACTAAGTCTGACCTGAACAAAATGCACCTAAATTGAAGACACTGGTGAAGATCACCTAAAAAGAAGCTGCACTGCAGATATGGAGGCTGAAGGATTCCACCAGGACATGTGGATGTCCATTGGCGGACCTGGTTAAACACAGAATCAAGGGACCTAACCATAACATAAAGGCTGAGCAATTTTTTTTTCAAAGGTTGAAAGTGAGAAGAATAATCCACTGTAGAGTTGAAAAGAACCTGAATGAATGCATGGTCAAGGGACCTAGCCAGATCACAGAAAAGGTGAGCAAAATACAGTGAAAAGTAAAAATTACATTTCAAAATCGATAGTATTCAGGATTAGCACTAGCATTCCAATAGCAGGGTTCAGAGCCAGCACCTTAACATGTGGCGGCATAGCTCCGGTGAGAAAACAAATTTTTGAAACAGCAGCCAGAGCTAAAACATTCAATTACATGCTTTAAGCTTTAAAAATAAAGAAGCTGGCCTAATCTTATTCATTGCAGAAAGAATAAGTTTACAAAAATGGCCCCATCAGAGCATTGAGAGCCACTGAAATTGACAAGAACAAAGAGGAGCATTAAAGATGGCAGTTATGGAAGCATCTCGAAGAAAAGCAAATTTTAAAAAGTGCTTATCAGTAATGAAACACAGCCATGGATAGTATGCATCAGACCTATTTACATTAAAACAAAGATCAAACCAGACCAGAATTGGGTGTCATGGATAATGAAATGTTTAGATTGCAGGAGTATACCAGGATTAGGTCAGATAATATAAGTACAAGTTAATACTCATTTGGTACGTTTCTGGATGACAAAATCCTAAAAAAAATGAATCCTCAATCACATTTGCTAAGAATTTGAAGCCTTTGAAGAATATTTTAACCTCCAAGTTGTGGAGAATGCTGACCTTAAAAGAAGTCTAGCACAGCTCTAATAAAGCACTGAAGAGGTAAGGTGACCCCAGGCTGAGGGAGGCAATACATAAGCATGCCACAAGATGGGCCCAATGAAGTATGTGAACCAGAAGGTTTGGTACTTAAGGAAGGAGAAGCTGAGAGGCAAAAGAAGTCTTAGAAATTCCCAAACTGTAATGGCAAGTTACAGTGCCACAATGTGGAAATGTTGGAGTTGGACTGAGGTAAGCGCAGTAAGAAGTCTCAAAACACCAGGTTAAAGTCCAACAGATTTATTTGGTAGCCCAAGCTTTCGGAGTCTTGCTCCTTCTTCAGGTGAGTGAAGAGCAGGGCACACATAAACACAGACTCAATTTACAAGATAATGGTTGGAATGTGACTCTTTAGAGGTAATCAAGTCTTTACAAGTACAGACAATGTGAATGGAGAGAGGGTTAAGCACAGATTAAAGAGGTGTGAATTGTCTCCAGCCAGGAAAGTTAGTGAGATTTTGCAAGCCCAGGCAAGTTGTGGGGATTACAGATAGTGTGACATGAATCCAACATCCTAGTTGAGGCCATCCTCATGTGTGCAGAACTTGGCTAACAGTTTTTACTCGGCGATTTTGCGCTGTCGTGTGTCGTGAAGGCCGCCTTGGAGAACGCTTACCTGAAGGTCAGAGGCTGAATGCTCGTGACTGCTGAAGTGTTCCCCAACTGGAAGGGAATACTCCCGCCTGGTGATTGTCGAGTGGTGTTCATTCATCTGTTGTTGTAATGTCTGCATGGTCTTGCCAATGTACCATGCCTTGGGACATCTTTTCCTGCAGCATATCAGGTAGACAACATTGGCTGAGTTGCAAGAGTATGCACCGTGTACCTGGTGGATGGTGTTCCCACGTGAGATGATGGCATCCGTGCTGATGATCCGGCACATCTTGCAGAGGTTGCTGTGGCAGGGTTGTGTGGTGTTCTTCTGAAGGCTTGGTAGTTTGCTCCGGACAGTGGTCTGTTTGAGATTGTATGGTTTTTTTGAAGGCAAGAAGTGTGGATGTGGGGATGGCCTTGGCGAGATGTTCGTCTTCATCAATGACATGTTGAAGGCTCCAGAGATGATGTCATAGTTTTTCCGCTCTGGGGAAGGAGTGGATGATGAAGGATACTCTGTCCGCAGTGCCCCCTGTTTGTCTTTTGAGGAAGTTGGTATGGTTTCTCACTGCAGCGCATCAGAACTGTCAGTTGATGAATCGAGCGCCATATCCTGTTCTTATGAGGGCGTCTTTCAACATCTGTAGGTGTCTGTTGCAATCCTCCTCATCTGAGCAGATCCTGTGTTTATGGAAGGCTTGTCTGTAGAGGATGGCTACTTTAACGTGTTTAGGGTGGAAGCTGGAGAAGGGGAGCATCGTGAGGTTATCCGTAGGTTTACGGTGAAGTGCTGAGGTGACCATCTTTAATGGAGATGTGAGGCCATGGGCTCAGGGTAGGGCCTGGGGACTTAGGGCAGATCCACGAGAGGGGGGCAGGGCATGTCTGGCTGGGGCCAGGGTGGGAATGGGGCAGAACCAGGGTGGGATGGGACGGGAGTGGGTTGGCCAGGCTGAGGGCCGGGCTTCCAATCCTGTGGTGGGCCTGGATTCAGAACCGTGATGTTGGGGGTGGGACAGAGACGGGTCAGAGTCTGGCTGGCTGTGGGGGGGCGGGGCCTGGCTGACTGGGGGCGGGGCCTGGCTGACTGGGGGCTGGGCCTGACTGACTGGGCGGGACCTGACTGACTGGGGGCGGGACCTGACTGACTGGGGGCGGGGCTTGACTGACTGGGGCGGGGCCTGACTGACTGGGGCGGGGCCTGACTGACTGGGGCGGGGCCTGGCTGGCTGGAGGCGAGACTGACAGGCTGGGGGGCGAGACTGACAGGCTGGGGGGTGGGCCTGACAGGCTGGGGGGCGGGGTGTGACAGGCTGGGGGGCGCGGGCCTGACAGGCTGGGTTGGAGCCTGGCTGACCGGAGGCGGAGCCGGCTCTAATCGGAGACGAAGCGGGTCGGGCTGTGGTGTTGTGGGGGAAAGCGGCAGAGGAGTGGACCTAGCGCGGCCCTGGAATTTGGCTGGAGCCGGGCAGAAACCACGGCCTTGTGGAGGGCTGACGACTGAGCTGCTGTGGCCGGTCCGTCGCGCCGGGAGGGGTCGCGATGCCGCGGCGCTGTTGGTGCTGAGAGCAGGCTCGGGGTGGGTAGTGAGAATGGCGTCGGTGCGCAGGGCGCTCCGAGAGCTGGGCCTCAGGCTCAGGTTTCACCTGGTCCGGGACATCGGGCGCCAGTATCCGG
Organism: Carcharhinus amblyrhynchos; assembly: GCF_965287045.1. Taxonomy (NCBI): domain Eukaryota; kingdom Metazoa; phylum Chordata; class Chondrichthyes; order Carcharhiniformes; family Carcharhinidae; genus Carcharhinus; species Carcharhinus amblyrhynchos. Next base: position 28,789,382 of record NC_137335.1, on the reverse strand, counting down.
TCTTCTGTTTCATAATTGTGCTGCTCACCTTGTCCACACTGCTGTTCAACAGGTAAGGCGGCCTGAGGAAGGGGGAGGTGGAGGGCCCGGGACTTTAGAGGTAGAAGAGGGGGGAAGTCGGGGAATGATGGAGGTGGAAATGGGGAATTGGGATCGGAGGGTGGGTGTGGGGGGCAGTGGCATGCTGACTCCTTTTTCTTTTTTTGTCACATTTTATTTATGTATTAGTGTCACAAATAGGCATACATGAACAGTGCAATAAAGTGACTGTGTAAATCCCCCCAGTCGGCACACTCTGGCGCCTATTTGAATACACTGGCCATGCTAAATTCTGTTTCAGTGCACCTGATATAGAGATGCCGGCGTTGGACTGGGCTAAACACAATAAGAAGTCTCACAACACCAGGTTTAAGTACAACCAGTTTATTTGATAGTAAACCCACAAGCTTTTGAAAACAGTGTTCCTTCGTCAGGTGTGTGCAAGGTTCTGATCAGAGAAAGGCATATAAAGACATACACAGTTTACAGAATACTGATTAGAATGCAAGTCTTTGCAGCTAATCTGCTATTCAAGTCTTAAAGATTTAGTCAGTGTGAGTGGAAATAGCATTAGCATAGGTTAAAGAGATGTGTATTGTCTCCAGACAGGACAGTAAGTGAGATTTTACAAGCCCAGGCAAGTCATGGGAGTTACAGATTGTGCGACATGAACCCCAGATCCCGGTTGGGGCTGTCCTCATGTGTGTGGAACTTGGCTATCAGTCTCTGCTCAGCGACTCTGCGCTGCCGTGTGTCATGAAGGCTGCCTTGGAGAACGCTTACCCGAAGATCAGAGACCGAATGCCCGTGTTCACCAATAGGGAGGGAACAGCCTTGCCTGGTGATTGTCGAGTGATGTTCATTCATCCGTTGTCGTAGCATCTGCATGGTCTCCCCAATGTACATGCTTCAGGACATCCTTTCCTGCAGCATATTAGGTAGACAACGTTGGCCGAGTTACAAGAGTATGTCCCGTGTACCTGGTGGATGGTGTTCTCACGTGAGATGATGTCATCCATGTTGATGAACATATTCTGCAGAGGTTGCTGTGGCAGGGTTGTGTGGTGTTGTGGTGACCATTCTCCTGAAGGCTGGGTAGTTTGCTGCGGACAATGGTCTGTTTGAGGTTGTGCGGTTGTTTGAAGGCAAGAAGTGGGGGTGTGGGGTTGGTTCTGGCGAGATGTGTTGAAGACTCCAGAGAAGATGTTGTAGCTTCTCCGCTCTGGGAAAGTACTAGACAACGAAGGGTACTCTGTCCATCGTGTCCTGTGTTTGTCCTCTGAGGAGGTCGGTGTGGTTTTTCGCTGTGGCGCATTGGAACTGTCGATTGATGAGTCGAGCGCCATATGCTGTTCTTATGAGGGCGTCTTTTAGCATCTGGAGGTATCTGTTGCTATCCTCCTCATCTGAGCAGATCCTGTGCTTGTCCGTAGGGGACGGCTTCTTTAACGAGTTTAGGGTGGAAGCTGGAGAAGTGGAGCATCATGAGGTTATCTGTGGGCTTGCGGTACAGTGAGGTGCTGAGGTGACCATCCTTGATGGAGATGCGTGTGTCCAAGAACGCAACCAATTCCGGAGAATAGTCCATGGTGAGTCTGATGGTGGGATGGAACTTGTTGATGTCGTTGTATAGTTGTTTCAGTGATTGTTCATCATGAGTCCAAAGGAAGAAAATGTCATTGATGTATCCAGAGTATAGCATTGGTTGAAGGTCCTGTGTGGTGAAGAAGTCTTATTCGAGCCTGTGCATGAAGATGTTGGCATGTTGAGGTGCGAATTTGGTCGCCATAACTGTTCCATGTGTCTGGATGAAAAACTGGTTGTTGAAGTTGAAGACATTGTGGTCCAGGATGAAGCAGATGAGTTGTAAAATTGCATCTGGAAACTGGCAGTTGTCGCTGTTGAATACTGAGTTAATTGCAGCAATGCCATCGTCGTGGGGGATGTTGGTGTAGCTGCCAATATCTGAAGCTGCCCTGTCGATAACAATTAGCAGCAAAATGATGGAAAATGTGGTCCATCTTAGGAGTCTCCTGTTGACAAAGGCAGACGTAGATGATGAAATTCATCTTTGCCTCCACTGTGTTAGCTCAGCTTTAGTAAATTGAAGAAAGATTGTTTTGGGACCAGGATCTCCCAAGATTAAGATTGTGGTTTACTCAGCAACAACGATCGTGACACACATTTCTGCTTCAGAAACTTGGGTGACTTGCAGGTATCTCAAAACATTGGAGAGGCATCAGCAGTGGTGCCATTGTGAGACCCTCCAAATTTGCTGGTACGTGAGGCAGTCCAACAGCAAATCCTCTCCCAGGCTAACTTGCCCATTATCAAGGCACTAACCATGCAAAACCAGTTCTGCTATGCAGGACATGTGTGCCTGACATCAGATTCCAAAGTAACTGTTCTATTCAAAGCTCGGTTGTGATACGAGATTCCTGCTAGGGCAGCTGGGATCTTTAGAGAAAGTTTGGCCAGGACTTATCGGTGAAACAGATGGGGAGCAGAGGGGTGGGAGGTTCATTTAGTTGTTTAATCTATTCTTAAATGATTATATGATCTCTTCAATTACAAACTTCAGTAGTGCATTCCACACCTCTCAACCCTCTAGCACTAGAGGGGATACAGAGGAGATTCACCAGTATGTTGCCTGGCATGGAGCATTTGAATTATAAAGAGAGACTAGATAGGCTTGGATTGTTTTCTTTATTGCTGAGATGAGAGGGGGGAGGTGGTACATGATTGAGGTATATAAGATTATGAGGGCTATGAACAGGATGAATAGGGAGCAGCTATTGCCCTTGGTTGAGGGCTCAATCACGAGGAGGCAGGAGTTTCAGGGGGAGTTGAGAAAAAACTTTCATTCAAACAGTGATGGGAATCTGGAATGCACTGCCTGGGAAGGTAGTCAAGACCAGAAACTTTTACAACCTTTAAAAAATATTTGAATGAGCACTTGAAATATCATAACATTCAAGGATGTGGACAAGTTCAGAAAAATGGAATAATGCGCCTTTAGTGATAGTTGTCAATGCAGATTCCATGGGCTGACGGGCCTTTTCTGTGCTGTATGATTCTGATATGTGCGCTAATTCTTATGCTAAGTCTTTCATGCATGTTCTGTTGACCACAGGGTATGTTTTGCTTTCACTCACTGTCCCATCCGTACATAAGAACATAAGAAATAGGAGCAGGAGTGGCCATCTAGCCCCTCGAGCCTGCCCTGCCATTCAATAAGATCATGGCTGATCTGTCGTATCTCAGTTCCACATTCCCGCCCTCTCCCCATAACCCTTAATCCCCTTGCCTATCAAAAACCTATCAACCCGTGTCTTAAAAATATTTAGTGAGGCAGCCTCCACCACTTCAACGGGCAGAGAATTCCAGAGATTCACCACCCTTTGAGTGAAGAAGTTCCTCCTCAACTCCGTTCTAAACCGCCCCCCCCTTTATCTTGAGGCTGTGTCCTCTAGTCCTACTGTCCTTACTGAGCGGGAAGAGCCTCTCCACCTCTATCCTATCCATCCCATTCATCATCTTATATGTCTCAATGAGATCTCCCGTCATTCTTCTAAACTCTAACGAGTACAAGCCTAGTTTATTCAGCCTCTCCTCATAGCTCAACCCCCTCAACTCCAGTATCAGCCTAGTAAACGTCCTCTGCACTCCTTCCAAGGCCAAAATATCCTTGCGTAAGTGTGGCGCCCAAAACTGCACACAGTACTCCAGCTGCGGCCTCACCAGTGCCCTATACAGCTGCAGCAAGACCTCCCTACTTTTATATTCAATCCCCCTCGCTATTAAGGCCAGCATCCCATTCGCCTTCCTGACCACCTGCTGCACCTGCAGGCTGGGTTTTTGCGACTCATGCACAAGGACCCCGAGGTCCCTCTGCACCGTCGCCTGCTGCAGTTTTTCACCATGTAAGTAATAGTCCTTCCTACCATTATTCCGACCAAAGTGGACAACCTCACGTTTGCCAACATTAAATTCCATTTGCTAGTTCCTGGCCCATTTGCCCAGCCTATCTAGATCCTTCTGCAGACTCTCCACACCCTCCGCGCAATTTGCCGTTCCACCAATCTTGGTGTCATCAGCAAATTTCGACACCATACACTCGGTTCCCTCCTCCAGATCATCTATATAAATGGTAAATAGCTGAGGCCCCAGCACCGACCCCTGGGGCACTCCACTAGTCACCAACCACCAATCCGAATAGCACCCATTGACCTCCACTCTCTGCCTCCTATTTGACAGCCAATCCTCTATCCACGCTAACACCCTACCCCCAACTCCATGCCCCCTGACCTTCTGTAATAACCTCTTGTGAGGCACCTTGTCAAACGCCTTCTGAAAATCAAGAAACAATTCTAAACATATTTATCAAATTACTTCATAATCTTTTGCAAAATAAAAGTTTCATATTTTCTATTCTATTTGAATGGATTTATACTGTACTGTAGTCTTTTAACTGATTATTGTACTCTCAATTGTGATTGTATGAAATTTTCATATAGTATAACATGATGACAGTGTCAAAAATCTGGTAGTATTCAAAACAAGAGAAATTGGCATTGACTGAAGTATTAGTATAACAATGTAAAACTCCAGTGAAATAAAATGGATTTTTAAAAACAAATGCATTTTGATAGCCAGCAGTACCACCATTTTTGTTTTATGATTGAAGAAGCAGTGGTAACTTTTGAATCATAGACTTGTACAGCACAGAAAGAGGTCATTCGACCCATTGAGTCTACACCGGCTCTTTGGAATAATAATACTACTTCACTCTTTCCCCCATACCCTTGTAGGTTTTTTTTCCTCCAATTTCCTGTTGAACGCTATTATTGAGTTTTCAACTTCCATTCAGGCAGTTTCCTCCAAATCCAACTTCGTAACTTCATATGCAAGGATGCTCATACTAATAAAGTGAGGAAACTGGCACCTTTTTAAATGAGTGGATTTAGTCTGATTAAGAAATAGTGTTTTAGTTAGACTTTTGTAAAAGAACCACAAATGTCAATTCACTGACGTGTTCAAGTCTAACTAAAACACTATTTCTGAATCACTCTACATTCAAAGTTCACCACAATTAAAGCATAATTTTCAGTCCTTTGCAAGTTTGTGCTGAGGGACCCTCAAGATGGTGCTAATATCAGGGATACTCTCAGGATTATAATCATAGGCCCCCACATAAAAAAGATTGAAATCCACTCATTTAAAAAGGTGTCAGTTTCCTCACTATATTAGTATGAACATCCTTGCATATGAAGTTGCGAGCAGTTTGGATTTGGAGGAAATTTTGAGACATTGATTTGAGGCATATTTTAAATGTTAATGGTGTACATCTTTTCAGGGGTGGGAGGAGGGTGTGGTAGGAATTGGAGCAGAGGCTAAAATATAAAAGCAAATTACATTTTAATTCAGTAATGACTAAGTAACAGCCAAAGGTTTATATAAACCTATGATGCTAATGTTGCAATTGGAATGATTCTCACAATACCACTGTTTTATCAAAAGGTATCTTCACATTCTGATGATGTTCTGGTCATTCCTCGCTGGAGTTGTCACTTTCTACTGTTCACTTGGACCTGACTCACTTCTGCCCAATATTCTCTTCACTATTGAGCGAAAACCAAAGGTAAATCTGAATCTTTGTTTTTCTCTTTTTTTTAAATCAGGAAAATCTATTTAGCCCCACTATTGTTTTCCAGGTAATATTGGTAAATATATAATTCACCATTCATTTTCTGTTATGTGTAATGTATAATAAATACAATATCACATCATTTGCTTATGCCTATGCAATATATGATAGTTATATTTTAATGCTCTTGTTATAGATACCTTATTATCATTACTAGTTGATGTCAGTGTGATAGATAATATAGTTAGCGTATCATTTCCCAGTGTGAATGCACTTTAAAATACAGTTATTAGTTCATCTCCTAGTTACTTTCATTGTGATACAAAATAGAGTTTCCATACTGTTTTTTTTTCCCAGTGTTAGCTTGGTAGTTATAGTCATTACAACACTGAAGGGAAACCACTCTCCCTCACCAAATCCAGGCTAGTGCCCTGTAGAGCAATCCAGCCAGTCCCATTGCCCTACTTTATCCGCATAGCTCTGAAAGTTTATTTCCTGAATTTGCCCTTCTAAATTTTATAGGCAGTGAGTTCACCAACCTTATTCACCATATTTTGTGTTTTTACATACGTGTGTTCTAAATCTGCCTTGTGTTCTCTGTGGACTTGTGTGCTCCTATTTAATATGGCACTATTTGCTTCTCCAATACTATTCAGCATATTCACCCCTTTATGTACCTTATTCCTGCTTCTTCTGGCTTTGTTTAAAGTTATTTTAATTCTCCCCAGCTACACTGATGAAATTCCTTGTGGTGGCATTGGATCTAGTCCTGTTAAGCTGTAACCTGTCCCTTTTGAATTGGTCCCTTCTGCCCAGAACTGGTCCCAATTCCAAAGAAGCTGAAGCTCACGTCCTTCCCAATGCATTAAACCATGCGTTGATCCTCCTTATCATCTTAATTCTACTCTCTTGTGTTTAAGTAATCCAGAGATTAATTATTCCCTCTGAGGTATAAGAACATAAGAAATAAGAGCAGGAGTAGGCCATCCAGCCCCTTGAGCCTGCCCCGCCATTCAATAAGATCATGGCTGACCTGTCGTGGCTCAGTTCCACATTCCCGCCCTCTCCCCATAACCCTTAATCCCCTCGCTTATCAAAAACCCATCAATCCGCGTCTTAAAAATATTTAGTGAGGCAGCCTCCACCACCTCAACGGGCAGAGAATTCCAGAGATTCACCACCCTTTGAGTGAAGAAGTTCCTCCTCAACTCTGTTCTAAACTGCCCCCCCTTTATCTTGAGGCTGTGCCCCCTAGTCCTACTGTCCTTTCTGAGCGGGAAGAGTCTCTCCACCTCTATCCTATCCATCCCATTCATCATCTTATACATCTCAATGAGATCTCCCCTCATTCTTCTAAACTCTAATGAGTACAAGCCTAGTTTATTCAGCCTCTTCTCATAGCTCAAGCCCCTCAACTCCGGTATCAGCCTAGTAAACCTCCTCTGCACTCCCTCCAAGGCCAAAATATCCTTGCGTAAGTATGGCGACCAAAACTGCGCACAGTACTCCAGCTGCGGCCTCACCAATGCCCTATACAGCTGCAGCAAGACCTCCCTACTTTTATATTCAATCCCCCTTGCTGTGAAGGCCAGCATCCCATTCGCCTTCCTGACCACCTGCTGCACCTGCAGGCTGGGTTTTTGCGACTCATGCACAAGGACCCCGAGGTCCCTCTGCACCGTCGCCTGCTGCACTATGCTGACACTATAGTTAAGAAAGTCCACAAATGCCTCTACTATCTCAGGGCACTAAGAAAATTTAGCATGTCAGCTACAATTCTCACCAACTTTTACAGATACACCATAGAAAGCATTCTTTCTAGTTGTATCACAGCTTGGTATGGCTCCTGCTTTGCCCAAGACTGCAAGGAACTACAAAAGGTCGTGAATGTAGTCCAATCCATCATGCCATCAATTGATTCTGTCTACACTTCCCGCTGCCTCAAAGTAGCCAGCATAATTAAAGACACCACCCACCCTGGACATTCTTTCTTCCACCTTCTTCCATCGGGGAAAAGGTACAAAAGCCTGAGGTCACATACCAACCGACTCAAGAACAGCTTCTTCCCTGCCGCTGTCAGACTTCTGAATTCAACTATCTCACATTAATTTGGTCTTTCTCTACACCCTAGCTATAACTGTAACACTACATCCTGAGTTCTCTTGTTTCCTTCTCTATGAATAGTATGCTTTGTCTGTATAGCGTGCATAAAACAATACTTTTCACTATGTTGTTGCATACAAGTGACAATGAATCAAATCAAAAAGGTCCTACTTTTGAACTTGTCCCCTTGCTTTGAAATTCTGATCAAATTGCCTTAATACATGCTCCCTCTATGTTTGTATGTTGTGTTCCATGGCTTTTTGCCGTTCAAGAACAGATTACAAGTTTTTCTTGTTGGCTATTAGCAGGGTGGCATGATGGTTAGCATTGCTGCCTCACAGCGCCGGGGTCCAGGTTCAATTCCTGGCTTGGGTCACTATGTGGACTTTGCACGTTTTCCCACAGTCCAAAGATATATGCAGGTTAGGTGGATTGGACATGCTGAATTGCCCCTTAATGAAGTGAAAAGTCTGACAACACCAGGTTTTAGTCCAACCTATTTATTTGATAATATACTCACAAGCTTTCGGGGTTAGCCCCTTCGTCAGGTGAATGGAGAGTTCTGGCCTCAGACAGAGCATATAAAGCACAGACAGTTTAGAGATTACTGATTAGAATGCGAATCCTTACACCGAACCTGCTGTTCAAGACCTGAAGTGGCTGATAATGTGAGTGGAAGGAGCACTGATCACAGTTTAAAGAGATGTGTATTGTCTCCAGACAGTACAGTAAGTGAGGTTTTGCAAACCCAGGCAAGTCACGGGGGTTACAGATAGTGCGACATGAACCCAAGATTCGCATTCTAATCAGTAATCTCTAAACTGTCTGTGCTTTATATGCTCTGTCTGAGGCCAGAACTCTCCATTCACCTGACGAAGGGGCTAACCCCGAAAGCTTGTGAGTATATTATCAAATAAATAGGTTGGACTAAAACCTGGTGTTGTCAGACTTTTCACTGTGTTTACGCCAGTCCAACGCTGGCATACCCACATCATTGCCCCTTAATGCCAGGGGACCAGCTAGGGTAAATGCATGGAGTTATGGGGATAGGGCCTGGGTGGGATTGTGCTTGGTGCAGACTTGATGGGCCAAATAGAATCCTACAGTGCAGGAGGCAGTTCTGAGAGGTTTATGAGAATTTGACTTTGTGTTGGTCCTCTATGGAGAAAAGTCTTGTGAACTCTTCATATTCTTGTTTTAATATTTTTGTTTTAATATTTTAGTTTTAATATTGTTTTAATATTTTTGTTTTAATAGTGAAACAAGATAATGTCACTTTCAGAGTAAAAGGTTATGCTGCACACCTATTGCTTCAAATCAATCGTTAGATTAGCTCCTTGTACCATGTTTAAAGGTTATTGTATGTAGAATTGGCGAGTGCTCAAATTGCTGAGTGGAAGTAAGAGGATAACAAATATGTCTTTCCAATCAGAAAAATGCCTCGAGTTCTATGAAAATGTGACTTTAAAAGAAAGAAAAACTGTAGACTTGAAATGTTTTCATAAATCAAATGTCTTTTAGCCCGAGGCACATAGCTTTTCTCAGTCATGTTGAGTTTTTAATTTGTCTGGAGTTGGATTGATTAGTTTTTGCAATTACAGCAGGGAAAAAAAGTTCAAAATTCTGATCGCTGATTTGGTGCAACCTGGCATAGTTGTGAAGTTTTTTGTTCTTGAACATGGGTGTTGCTGGCTAGGCCAACATGTATTGCCCATCCCTTTAGGAACCAGAATTTGGGGACAAAGTGTTAAATAAATTAAACTTGGAATAAAAATGTAATCTCTAGACAGATCTGTTTTATTTCAGATAAAGGCTGTCAATTTTTTAGAATTGCATGTAAGTTATTAAATACCAGACCAGTTATAACAATGTGGTTGCAGCGCCAATCAGTGAAAGGAATGCAGTCTGATGATTTAATGTTCCTTCAATTAGAAAGTTTTAATTGGTGCACTGGTAGACTTGAGGCCACTTGTATAACTTGCCTTCGGTACTGTGGCTGAACTGGCAGTTGCATCATAAGTTACATAGGCTTCAGCTTCAGAATTTAATAGATGGACAAGTAGCAGCAAGGTTGTGTCTCCTACCAGAATAAGAGACCTACATTTGACGCATGACGTGTTATGTCACCCTCCAGATTTGGTAACATCAGTGATTAAATTATAGCTGCAGCTTGTTAGATGAAGAACTTTACAATTAAAATATTGCATGAATTTGCTTGGTGATTGGCAACAAAACAGAGGCAACATGTGGGACAATGCTTTATGCAATGAGTGATTAGGATTTGGAAAACATTGCCTGATAGGACAGTTTATACGGAATTAATAGCAACATTTTACATTGGATAAACACAGAATATATCGCAGAGATATGGGGAAAAGAATGGTGGGGTGAGATCTACTGGATTGCTTTTGAGCTAGCAGTAATGCAATGGGCCATGTGGCCACCCTTCGTGCTGAGGTTTGTCATTTCCTAGTATTCACTTGCAAAGTGTTTTTCACTGTTTCACTGTAAAGTTCACCAAACCTTGGCGAAGGATACTGGTAGCCTTGCCCAGGGTAGCTGTTTTCTTGTTATTGAATGGTCCTAATTCACATGTCCTAGGAAATACCATTTGCAGAGGTCCCTGCCTTGATTTTTCATCCTGTCCTGAAGACACTGATAGCCCATGCATAGTCTATTCTTTTGCCTTTGTCAAATTTATATTTCTTGTGGAATTTCAATTCCAATTAAAAGAAAAGTGTTTAATAATTTATGTTTTGCTTCATTAAGTCACCTAAATTGAGATTGATGTTACAAATTGGCAATTCCTGCAATTTATGTTGGTTTTTAAAGTGTTAGTTGTACAACAATTAGACCAGCAATGGTACTGTGTAATAAAGGGCAACAGTAATGTTCATCATGGTGGTGCTGCCAGTAAGTTGCTGAGCCCTACAAAATGTGAAGATTTCACGTTTGTGTCCCAACCTTCTGCATTAGCTGATCTCAGCTGTGCTGTTGGCACAGTGACTGGTACCAATTTGTCTGGGTTAGGGAATGATTTAAGTGAAAGATTAAAGTGGCTTGTATTTCTGCTCATCAGCACAACTGTTTAATATGTGTGATGTTGAGTCAGGATCAGATCATGCCTGATTAATACCACCTCCGCCCCCCCCCCCCCAAAAAAAAAGCTCAATCAAGGGTCACTTACGAATGACCACGTGGAAAATGTAAAGTTTTACCCAATGAATGATGAGGGGTGACCCGATAGAGGTGTATAAGATGTTGAGAGGTATTGATCGAGTGGATAGTCAGAGGCTTTTTCCCAGGGCTGAAATGATTGCCACAAGAGGATGCAGGTTTAAGGTGCTGGGGAGTAGGTACAGAGGACATGTCAGGGGTAAGTTTTTCACTCAGAGTGGTGAGTGTGTATAATGGGCTATCGGCAACAGTGGTGGAGGCAGATTCAATAGGGTCTTTTAAGAGACTTTTAGATAAGTACAAGGAACTTAATAAGACAGAGGGTTATAGGTAAGCCTAGTAATCTAAGGTAGGGACATGTTCGGCACAACTTTGTTGGCCAAAGGGCCTGTATTGTGTTGTAGTTTTTCTATGTTTCCATGTCAGTGGAAGAAGAAAATAGGAAACAGCATATCAAGATAAATCTATAGATGTAATGGAGCCCTGTTAAGGGCAGCCACTTTTGCATAGCATTTGATTTAATTTATTACTGTCACATAGAACATAGAACACTACAGCACAAACAGGCCCTTCGGCCCGCAAGTTGCGCCGATCACATCAACACCTACCAATCTATAGACCTATCTATAACCCCCAATCCCATAAAACCCCATACACTCATCCAGAAGTCTTTTAAAAGATCCCAGCGAGTTCGCCTCCACCACCACTGACGGCAGCCGATTCCATTCACTCACCACCCTTTGAGTGAAAAACTTACATGTATTAGCATAGTGAGAAGTATTGTTTCTTGTGTGCTATACAGACAAAACATTACTGTTCGTAGAGAAGGAAACAAGTGCAGAATGTAGTGTTACAGTCATAGCTAGCATGAGCATATGCTTGCTAGTCCTTGCTCAAGAGAAGAGAATATCATTTCAAAATAATTGGGAAGGATTCTACCACAGATTGGTGACTATTTATGCAGCCAGGAATGTTTCTTTCTCTTTCCTATTTTGTATTTATTTGTTGAACTGTGCACTGGACACACTTATTTTCAGGTGCCATTCATGAGCTTCAAGTATGCTGAAATTCAGGACAGCACTATTAGATATAGAGTAAGGTTCCCTCTGTTCCAACATTTTGCTTTATTCTAACTTCATATGATTTCCTATCGCAACAGGCTGATATTTTTCTAATTTGCGCCAGTCTATGATTGGCATTGCTAGTTGGTGATTAACCTGATTGAGACTGCCAGTCCTTATTTCACCGTAGCCGTTTGCATCTTGCAGAGACGAAACTTTGATTCCATCGGTCTGTACTGGATATGGACCCAGCAGCTAGAGGTGCTAACACCACAAACAGACCTGATCTGTTTCACCATGTCTCTTCATCATTGCACCACCACTCTCTCAACTGAAACCCCAGCTCATTCTTCACTTGAGCATCTTCTGTAGCTATTTCTTTTATAAGTTTCAAATAAGAAAATCTTCTCTTTGAGTTGAATCTGGAGATGTACTGCTGTCAAAACATGATTGCTATAGAATGAGGTGGTAATGAACTACATTTGTTATAATTATTTGTCTCCAGTTGCACTTTAATATTTATCCATCAAGACATGCTGTACATATATGCAATGTTTCTGATGTTCTGTTTTAAATTCAGAGCACCCTGCTAATTTTACTTTTCTTGTTAATAACAGCTGGAACAGCAAGAACTGTTTCCCCAAGGTCATAGCTGTGCTGTCTGTGGGAAAGTCAAATGTAAAAGACATAAGTAAGTTCATCAGTACTGAACAGTTCTGTACCTGAGGAAGAAAAAAACTAGATAGAATGTAAAAATGAATTGAGTTGATTTTGAAGTTTATAATTCAAGGCCAATGTGTACAAGTTGGAACTTTGTACATGGTTGTGTTGTTTTGTCTGTCGTAGCGATCCACTGATGTAAGGGAAGGGGAATGATGATACTTTCTGTATTTTCATTAGTCATGCAAATTTACCTTCAGCCTTCAAAATACTTCATATTGTCAGAGTCATTGAGGTTTACAGCATGGAAACAGGCCCTTCTGCCTAAGTTGTCCATGCTGCTTTTTTTAACCACTAAGCTCATCCGTACTTGGAAGATTTAATAGTTGTGTTAGGAGGAATATAAAATCATACAGCTGAAAAGGCGATCCTTTAATCCATTGCACCTCTTTGCAGATTTATCCAATTAGTCCCACTCTCCTGCTCTTTCTCCATAACCCTGAACTTTATTAATATAAGTAAATCCCTTACTTCAGGAAGTGTAGAGGAGAACATGCCCCTCTTCTCAACAGGGATGAAATAGAAAGGGTTGAGTGCTTCAGGTTTTTAGGTGTCCAGATCACTAACAACCTGTCCTGGTCCTCCCCCATGCCAGTACTATTATTAAGAAAGTCCACCAATGCTTCTACTTTCTCAGAAGACTCAGGAAATTTTGCATACCAGCTACAACTCTCACCAACTTTCACAGATGCACCATAGAAAGCATTCTTTCCGGTTGTACGACAGCTTGGTATGGCTCCTGCTCTGCCCAAGACCGCAAGAGACTACAAAAGGTTGTGAATGTAGCCCAATCCATCATGCAAACCAGCCTCCCATCCACTGACTCTGTCTACACTTCCTGCTGCCTTGGCAAAGTAGTCAGCATAATTTGAGGATCCCACGCACCTGGACATTTTCTCTTTCACCTTCCGTCAGGAAAAAGATACAGAAGCCTGAGATCGTGTACCAACTGACTCAAAAACAGCTTCTTCCCTGTTGCCATAGACTTTTGAATGGACCTACCTTGTATTAAGTTGATCTTTCTCTACACCCCAGCTTTGACTGTAACATTGCATTCTACACTCTTTCATTTCCTCCTCTATGAACAGTGTGGTAATACATTTGACAATAATAAATCAAATCATTTACATGGATTGGTTGAGTAAATTTTCCATCTCAGTAGTAGAAATTTATATTGAGTGAACAAAAACAAAGAACAAAACAGCCCGGGAAACAGGCCCTTCAGCCCAATGAGCCCGCGCCGCCATTTTAACACTACCAGTCCCCCCCCTCCATCCATGACCCTTAACTATTGTTTTATGGCCATCCACATTGAGGGAAACTAATTTAGGGACAATTTATTACTGCCAGTCAGCCTAATAGCACATCTTTGGGGTGTGGGAGAAAACCCACGCAAGCACGGGGAGAATGCGCAAACTCCCACAGACACCGGCCCAAATCCATGTGTCTGCACAGCAATCAGTGATAGTCACTGAGCTGTCGTGTTGCCCCGTATCTGGTCCAGTTTAAGCACACACTAACGACATGAAGCACTTGGCCAATCTCGAACAACCAAGAGTGGAATGCAAATTTATATTATGGAAGGTATTACTAGGTTTAGAATATGGTTGGCATCTTGTAATGAAGCCTTGATATGAAGTAGAAATGATATTCGTCCCATTTATTTGTATGTCAGTTGTTGTATTTCTTATTCTATTAAGGAAAGAACTGAACCACTTTGATGCGGCATTGCAGTGTGCTATTGATTAGTTCAGACAGCATATTTAACAAGAAGCTGTCAGCTATAGACCATATGACATAGGAGCAGAATTAGGCCAATCGGCCCATCGAGTCTGCTCTGCCGTTCAATTGTGGCTGATATTTTTCTCATCCCCATTCTCGTTCCTTTTTCCCATAACCCCTGATCCCCTTATTAATCAAGAACCTATCTATCTCTGCCTTAAAGACACTCAATGATATGGCCTCCACAGCCTTCTGCGGCAAAGAGTTCTACATATTCGCCACTCTGGCTGAAGAAATTCCTCATCTTTGTTTTAAAGGGTTGTGCCCTCTGGTTCTAGTTTTTCCTACTAGTGGAAACTTGTTCTCCATGTCCACTCTATCCAGGCCTCGCAGTATCCTGTAAGTTTCAATAAGACCCCCCCCATCATCTTTCTAAACTCCAACGAGTACAGACTCAGTGTCCTCGATCATTCCTTATATGACAATCTCTTCATTTCATGGATCATTCTTGTGAATGCTGTGGACACTTTCCAAGTCCAGCACATTCTTCCTTAGATATGGGACCCAAAACTGCTCACAATACTTCAAATGGGGTCTGACCAGAACCTTATACAGCCTCAGAAGAACATCCCTGTAAAACTCGTTAGTGACTGAAAATTGTAAACATTGTTCTGCTCATTTTCTGTTTTACTGCAAACCAAGAACTTCTGTTTCCTTTTCTGCTAAATAGGAAAACTGACCTCTTCTTGGGAGTGATTTGCTTTTTTCCTCAAAAGAATTCTTTGTTTCCCTTTCTGTCTTTGTCTGCCTTTTCTCTGTGTCTAAATCTGCTCTGATTGGCTTCACCCCCACTTCCTGTATTAGTAGCTCTCCTTTGTGTTTGCTAGTCATGTGGCTTTTTTCTTAACTTCCTTTTGGTAGTGCTGCCAGGTCACATGGACCAGTATTTCTTATCCAAGAAGAAATACAGTTGGTTCCTTTTAAGAAACTCTGCGAAGTCCTTTACAAACATTCTTAAAAACAATTAGAAATTCCACAGGCGCTTGTTCTTGAGATAGTTTTCGTAAGTTTTCATTTATATCTTTGCCATAGGATGTAACAAATCCTAAAATTGAGTACGGTACAGAATAATTATTATTCCACAAACATACAAAAAAGACCAGTGAATATTCATGCAAATGTAATTGTTGTAGTCAGTGTTTCTCTATCTCTCACAGATAATGAAAGTGTGGGGGATCTCAGGCATATGGCTCCATGTGCACAGTGTCAAGATAACAGAGTCAAAGTTACACAATAAATGGGATCCCCTTATGGAGTTAAATATAACCAACCAGGGCCTAAGTCAGCATCCCAGGACCTCCAAGCATTGAAAAGATAGCACAGAAAAGGGGGAACATCAGGATGACACCATCAGCATAGGATATGGCATGTCAGTGTTTACTGTAATGTACAGGAACCAGTAAGCCAAGGATTCACACACCTCATCTAAACTCACAACAAAACTGAACCTCCTTCTAACCATATCAAAGATGCCAACCAGATTTCTCATCACCAAAGAATTTAAACCATATTCCAGCAAGGAAACACTACTGAAGAGAGGAAGAATCGTCAAGATGCCTATCACAGGAAATCTCAGGATATGACCCTCCCAACAACATAAGGGAAACACTCTAAGATTAACTGTAACAAATCCAGAGCCCATATCAACACTGACTACCTGTATTAAGAAAGGAAACTCCAAGGAGAGAGGAGCATCAGGGTTATCCAATGGATGCTAAACATGGTATTTAAGTATACACTCTCGCAGGAAGGGTACCAGGAACAGAACACAACCTCACAAGAAGTAGATAATCGTTGCGAAGTTGAGTTTGTGAAGTTGGAACTTGATGTTGAAGATGTAAAATGCTAGAGGGTGAAAAACGTTGCATAGTCCTTTTAAAAGCTGGGGTTTTGTTTGTGCTTGGAGGTTTAAAATGCAAAGTACGTCCAGAGTCCAAGATGAAACATTTGTATCAAAAAATCAAGCAGTAGTCTTGACAAGATAACCTGTTTTTGTTTAAATGTTGCCCAATCAATTTAAGGTTATCACAGGCATAAAAGAGAGTACAATGCGGGTTAGCAACTGCCACCTCAAGTCTTGGGAAGGAAAGAACAGCTCTCAGCTATGCTAGCTTCAGATATCTAAGAGAAAGCACCACCTAACTAAAAAAGGTACCAAATCAGAAAAAGCTTATAGGACAGAGGAATCAACAGAAGAATTCAAAGTTTCCGAAAGCTACAAAACCTGGTTGTATATTTTGAGGATGACTGAATTCTATTTTTTTTCGATTAATGGATGAGTATTGTATTTGTTTGAACAGCGTGCCATTAGAATCTTATTTTTATTCGGTATGTTACTTGTTTATTTAAAGTTTCCTGTTAAATAAATAAATTGTTAAATGTTCACTCTAAAGTGAGTGTCAGGTATTTCTATTAGCCACTCAACATTACTGCAATTCAGTTCACACTTTCCCACATACTTTTAACAGATTACGAAGTGAGGTATTCCTCTTTGGGGGATTTGGCATTACATCACAAAAGGGGGATAACCTCTGCATAGCAAAGGATTAGTCAACTGTGCCTGGGCAAGCACCATAATGTAATTCCTCACTCCAACAACATCAGAGATGCCAATGACAAACAACAAAAGAACCTCGTCTTTGCCAGGATACATGATCTGTATTTTCTCAGAAATCATGTAAGGATTCCTAAATCCCAGAACAACAAAATTACTGAAGAACGATTGGAGTTTTTTTCTAACAGGGGTTCTTCTTACCCACAAGGAGCACTTAATGCCATACCAGCCATCTGTGTCCCAAACTATCTACCCACCACCCTGCTTTGATACTACTCGTCTTGTATATATAAAAAAAAATTCCTTCCATGCAAATGTGACGATTGTAGTGCATAAAAAAAGCAGGTAAATACCACAAATCCTCATGTCATATAACCATCTCGCCATACTCAGTGGAAAGAAATGGACCCAGAAACAGTTAAATTGTGGCCTCCCTTGTTCCACTGTCAGAACAGGCTGGTGGATGAATGCCATCAACAATAAAAAAAAATCCTGCTTTTCACAGCATAACAAACGCTGTAAACGCCTCTATGCTTATTTGTCAGAATAAAAGGCAACATCACAAAATCAGAATTATAATCTCATGGGAGCAAAGTTCAGCATTAATGATGAACTGCAGGATAAGCTTGCAAAAGCCATGACAAGACCATCAGGCAATATCCAGGATCCATCCAGAGCTTTAGCAAAGACTCTGCACCTCTGCCATGTTGTCATCCAGATGTCTGATTCTTAAATTGGGCTCGCAGGTAGAGGATGTGGTTAAGAAGGCGTATGTTGTACTAGCCTTCATTAATCGAGGGATTGCGTTTAGGAGTCGGGAGATAATGCTGCAGCTTTATAAGACCCTAGTCAGACCCCACTTGGAGTACTGTGCGCAGTTCTGGTTGCCTCGTTACAAGAAAGATGTGGAAGCTATTGAAAGGATGCAGAGGAGATTTACAAGGATGTTACCTGGATTGGGAGGCATGCCTTAGGTTGAGGGAACTAGGTCTTTTCTCCCTGGAGAGACGAAGGATGAGAGGTGACCTGTTAGAGGTTTATAAAATGTTGAGAGGTATAGATTGGGTGGATTCTTGGAGGCTATTTCCCAGGGCTGAAATGGTTGCTACAAGAGGACACAGGTTTAAGGTGCTGGGGGGGGGGCTAAGTACAGAGGAGATGTCAGGGATAAGTTTTTCACTCAGGGTGGTGGGTGGGTGAGTGGAATCGGCTGCCGTTGGTGGTGGTGAAGGCAAACTCGTTGGGGTCTCTTAAGAGACTTCTGGATGAGTACATGGGATTTAATGGGATTGAGGGTTATAGAAAGGCCTAGTAAGTAAGGATATGATCAGCGCAACTTGTGGGCCGAAGGGCCTGTTTGTGCTGTAGATTTCTATGTTCTATGCCCCCGCAGAAAAAGAGCCAAGGTCCCAATGGGTGGCAAGGACCCAGACGCATCTGGCCAACCCTTCTTGACAAACACAGGATAAGACAACATAAGATCAGTGGTCAGAGTCTTTGACGACCTCAAGCCTTGAAGACTGATGCAGTGTGCTTTGCTGAACTGAAGATGCCTTGCCCTCAAATGAGTTGTGAAAGTGCAGTAGCTAGTTCTCAAATTTGGCCAAGTATTCATCCCAACACTCCTTGGGAGATTAGGATACTCCGTTCCTGGCACCATTTCCCTGAAGTGAAGATGCTGGTGTTGGACTGGGGTAAAACCGAAATCTCACAACACCAGCTTAAAGTCCAACAAGCTTATTTGTAGCAGACGCCCCAAGCTTTCGGAACATGTTGTTCCTTCGTCAGGTGGCTGGGAGCTGTTTGTTAAAATGTTATTTTATAATATGTGTATTATCTGTTGTCAGGGCCACGCTACTTTTGGAAAACTACCAACCGTGGCTGGGGTTGACGATTAGTTCAAAGGTGGATGCATCTCTGTCTGAAGTAAGTTCACCTATCACTCTTCATGCAGGAGTCATATGTTTTGTGTTCGCTTGAAACAATTTGGGGTCTCTTAGATAACTTTTTAAAAAAATGCAGTAGTCATTTCCCTTCGTTAATGACTCAGTATTAATATTTCCTTTGCAAATGTTTATTACTGTGCATAATGGACGCATTCCTTGTATCGTGAGTTTGAAGCACACGCAACCCGTGCAGCGGACTGGCTGTTCGTGATAATATAGAGACGGGGCGCATCATTGATGTATTAAATAAACACTTTGCATTTGCCTTTATCAAGAAGATATTACCTGGGTCATGATGAATGAGGAGATAGTTTAGACACTTGAAGACTTTAAAATTGATAAGTCAGTGGTATGGGGTAATCTTAAAATTGATTTGGCACCAGGAGCAGATGAGATAAACCCAATGAAACTGAGGGAAATGAGAGTGGAAATCAGAGGTACTGGCCAGAATTTTTCCTTCTTCCGTAGACTCAGGTGGTGCCAGATAATTGGAGAATTATGAATGTTATCCCTCGTTCTAAAAAGGATGTAAAGGTAAATCTAACAATTATAGGCTGGTCAGTTTAAATTTGCAGAAGTTGGGAAGCTCCTAGAAACAATAAATCAGGGCAAAATTAGTAGTCATAACCGTGGGTTAATTAAGGAAAACGGATGCATTTAAGGAGAACTCTTGCTTAACTTGAATTTTTGAAGCGGTAACAGAGAAGGTTGATGAAAGTAATTTTGCTGATGTTGTGTACGTGGACTTCCAAAAGGCATTTCATACCGTGCTACACAACAGACTTGTGAACAAAGTTACAGTTCATGGAATAAAAGGGACATTAGAACTATAGATAGAAAATTGGCTGAATGACATAAACAGTGTGTCGTGGCTAATGGATTTGTTTTTGAACAGGAGGATGGTTTCTGTGAATTTGCCATGGGATTGGTGTTGGGACCGTTGTTCTTCCTGACATCAGTCATTGAACTTTGGCGCACAGGACACAACTTCAAAATCTACAGATGATACCGAACTTGGAAACATTGTGAGCTGTGAGAAGGATTTTGTAGAATTTAAAAGGACACTGACAAGTTGGTGGAATGGGTGGACAGGCAGCGACATTCTAAGCTTCATTACAAGACCAAGGAAGTTATATTAAACTTGTATAAAACAGTGGTTTGGCCTCAACTGGGACATTGTGCCTAGTTCTGGATACCACTCTTTAGGAAAGATGCAAAGACATTAAAGAGACTTCAGAAAAAGTTCTCGAGAATGCTTCCAGAGATGAGGAACTTGAGTTATATTACTACATTGTAGAAATTGAGGTGGTTTTCCTTTGAAAAGAGAAGTTTGAGAGATGTGTTGGAGGGATTTTAAAATCATGAGGGGTCTGGGCAGAGTAGATAGGGGAAAGAATTTGCAGGATTATGGGGAGAAGGTAGGAAAATGGCGCTTGAGTGAATTGCTCATTCGGAGTGCTGGCGCAGACACTACACTGTAATAATTCTGTGGAAATGTTTAATGCTGACACTTTGTGCCATCATGTAAGTGTGTTCTATTCCCCGAGCACAAAAATCATATAATCCCTACTCTGCAGAAGGAGGCCATTTGGCCGATCAAGTCTGTGCCAACCGCAATCCCACCCAGTCCCTATCCCCTTAACCCTGCGTATTTACCTGCATAACCACTGCAAGTTCCCTGACACTAAGGGACAATCAGCGTAACCTGCACATCTTTGGAGTGTGGGAGGAAAATGGAGTATCCGGTGAATGTCTGAGTGGGGTTTGAACAGTGACCCAAGGCCGGAATTAAACCCGCATCCCAGCGCTGTGAGGCAGCAGTGCTAACACCTGTGCCACCACAGTCAACAGAAAATCATTTGGATGACATTTGTTTCATACATTGAAATATTCTCAACATGGGGCGACATAGTGACAAAGTGGCTAGCACTGCTGCCTCACGGTGCCAGGGACCTGGGTTCAGTTCCTGGCTTGGGTTAGTATCTGTGTGGAATTCACAAATTCTTACTGTGTCTGCGTGGGTTTCCTCCAGATGTAGTTTCTTCTCACAGTCCAAAGTTGTGTGCGTAAATACATGGGGTGATGCGGATAGAGCCTGGATAGAATTGTGGTTGATGCAGACTCAATAGGCAAAATGGCCGCCTCCTGAACTATAGGATTCTATGATGCCAGCAGAAAGCTGAAAAATTAAATGAAGATCCCCTTAAAATTCTCAAAACTCTTCAGTGGTGGCAACACCTTTTAACATTAGTCTGTTCAGGCCTGGGGTCATGTTTATATGCATAACATATACAAAAGTATTTCAAGAAGTTGCAAAGATAATGTATGCTTAACCAAAATCCTGGTTTTGTGCTAACTATAGAATTTTACGTTCTTTAGATACTGGAGCTGGTGATTGAAAACTTTGTGCATCCTTGGTATAGGTAAGAAGTGGTTCATTTTACTACATTGGAACCTTGAATGTGATAATAAATGTATTTTAAAGCAGTTATAGAATCATAGAGGTTTACAACATGGAAACAGGCCCTTCAGCCCATCCATGCTGCCCTTTTTCTTCTAAATCCTTAAGCTAATCCCAGTTGCCCGCATTTGGCCCATTGTACCCACGTAACTATCTAAATGCTTTTTAAAAGATAAAATTGTACCCGCCTCTACTATTACCTCGGGCAGCCTGTTCCAGATACTCACCACCCTCTGTGTTAAAGAATTGCCCCTCTGGACATTTTTGTATCCCCTCTCACCTTAAACCTATGCCCTCTAGTTTTAGACTCCCCTACCTTTGGGAAAAGATATTGACTATCTACCTTGTCTTGTCGTTATTTTGTAGACCTCTATAAGGTCACCCTTCAGCCTCCTACGCTCCAGAGAAAAAAGCCCCAGTGTATTCAATCTCTTCTTATAACTCAGTCCATCAAGTCCCGGTAGCATCCCAGTAAATCTTTTCTGCATTCTTTCGAATTTAACAATATCGTTTCTATAATAGCGTGACAGAATTGCACACAGTATTCCACGTGTGGCCTTACCAATGTCTTGTACAACTTCAACAAGACATTCCAGTTCCTGTATTCAATGTTTTGACCGATGAAACCAGGCATGCCACGTGCCTTCTTCACCATTCTGTCCACCTGTGACTCCACTTTCAAGGAGCTATGAACATGTACCCCAAGATCTCTTTGTTCTGTAATTCTCCCCAACACCCTACCATTAACTGAACCAAGGCAGGACTTACTCAATCCAAAATGCATCACCTTGCATTTGATTAAATTAAACTCCATCTACCATTTGTCAGCCCACTGGCCTGATTGATCAAGATTCCATGGCAATTGGAGATAACTTTCTTCACTGTCCACTATGCCACCAATCTTGGTTAGTAAGTTTGCAGATGACACCATGTCCCCTATATTCTCATCCAAATCATTAGTATAAATGACAAATAACAGTGGGCCCAGCACTGATCCCTGAGGCACACCACTGGTCACAGGCCTTCAGTTTGAAAACCAACTCTCTACAGCCACTTCTGTCAAGAAGCCAATTTTGTCTCCATTTAGATACCTCACCCTTGATCCCGTGAGATTTAACTTCATGCAACAGCCTACCATGTGGCATCTTGTCAAAGACCTTGCTAAAGATCATGTAGATAACATCAACTGTGCTGCCCTCATCTACCACCTTGGTTACCCCTTCAAAAAAAACTCAATTAAATTTGTGAGACGTGATTTTCCACTCATAAAGCCATGCTGACTGTCCCTAATCAGTCCTTGCGTCTCTAAATGCCTGTAGATCCTGTCTCTCAAAATATCTTCTAACAATTTACCCACTACAGATGTGAGGCTTGCTGGCCTGGAGTTCCCAGGCTTTTCCCTGCAGCCTTTTTTAAACAAAGGCACAACATTTGCCACTCTCCAGTCTTCAGGCACCTCACCCATGACTATCGATGGTACAAATATTTCGGCTAGGGGACCCGCAATTTCCTCCCTAACCTCCCACAACGTCCTGGGATATACTTCATCAGGTTCCGGGGATTTATTGATACGCTTTAAGACTTCCAACACCGCCTCCTCTCAACAGTAAATATTGATAAGAAATATTCATTTAGGATCTCGCCCATCTCTTGTGGATCCGTATGTAGATGACCTTGTTGACCCTTAAGATACCCTACACTCTCCCTTGTTACTGTTTTGCCCTTTGTGTTTGTAGAAGCTCTTTACATTCTCTTTTGCTTTATTGCCAATTCTGAAAAAGCAGTTCTGTTCCAAAGCAACATTGAGCACCTGTAAATCATTTTATGGTTCAATAACCTGTTCCGAAACTAAAATAAATATGGTCCTAAAATCGATTAATTTACTTCCTTTGAATGGTGATATGTCATCATAATTTTTGTCATGGTTTTACATAGTTTATTTTTTATGTATAGTCTACCCTTTAGTAATGCAGAATTTTTGTCATTAGTCACTATTTAAGAATTTGGTGTTCAGCGACCTTATAGATCTGGGAAAACTGGTTTTGGAAGTACTAGTAGATTGGCAAGAGTGTGCAAACACTGGCTCTGTGATTTCTACTGTTGATTTCACTTCAGATCTGAATGAGATTTTGGAGGGGTATCTAGCATTTATCTAGGCATATCTTGGCTAGATTGAGATGTCGGGGAGTAAGGTATGTATACTATTGGTAAATTCAAGTAGATGATCTCAGTATTCTCAAATAACTCAATCTCCAAATTGATTTGAGTGCAGAATTGGTCTTTTTTAGAACTGTACTATGGAATATTTAAAATCTCATGGTTTCAAGCTACTGTATATAGGGCTTTTACAATGCCACCATGATACAGTCAAAAGAAAACTGAGCAAGGCCAGTGGTGCTTTAATACTTTCTCTTATTTTCCTATCTCATTTATTTTCTCTACTTCTGTTGAAGGCACTGATCCTGACTGGGATATGTCTGTGGCTATTAGCTGCATTTGATATTTGACCAAAGTGAACTTGTTTTGGACACCAGGAGAGAACAGTTGTTATGTTGGGTGGGTGAGGAGTGGTAGCAAAGAAGTGCAGAGTCAGAGTAGAGATTACAGTCTGAAGTTGTTGAACTTGATGTGGAGTCCAAAAGGCTGTAAAAGTGCTCAATTGCAAGTTAAAGTGTTGTTACTTGAACTTGCATTGTGCTTCATTGGAACACTATAGTAGGGTGAAGGCAGAGAGGTTAACATCAGAGTAAGGTGGGAAATTAAAATGGCAGGCCAGAAGCTATGGAATGGAGGTGTTTTGCAAAGTGGTTACCCAAGTGTAGAGGAAAGCCCACTGTGAGCATTAAATGCAATACACTAATTTAAAAGGATTATAGGTAAATTGCTGCCTTACCTAGAAGGAATATTTGCAGCCTTAGAAAACGAGGAGGAGATAAAAGGTGGGTGTTACATCTTTACATCTGTTACACTTTATTAAAGTGTAAAGTTTACTTTATTGGTGTGACAAGTAGGCTTACATTAACACAAATGAAGTTGCTGTGAAAATCCCCTAGTTGCTACACTCTGGCGCCTGTTCGAGAGAATTTAGCGTAGCAAATGCACCTAACCAGTGCATCTTTCGTACTGTGGGAGGAAACCCAAGCACCCGGAGAAAACCCACACAGACACAGGGAGGACGTGCTGACTCCACACCGACAATGGCTGTAGCCAAGAATCAAACCTGGGTCTCTGGCACTGTGAGGCAGCAGTGCTAGACATTATGCCGCCCACTTACATCATGCACTTACATAGGTTCAGTGAGAAGGGGCAGGGTATTGAGGGGGGTAGTGAAGTGGACAGTGTGTTGTGGAGGGAATAGTTCTTTTGGAATGCTGAAAGGGAAAGATGTGTTTGGTGGTGGCATCCTGCTGGAAGTGGCGGAGGACCAGGAAAAACTGATTGTGGCTCTTGGAGGATGTAGAAGAAGTGAGAGCAGACATACAATAAATGAGCTGGGCGTGGTTGAGGGCCTTGTTAACCATAGTGGCAAAGATGGAAGATCTTGGTTGAAGAAAAAATAAACACTTACCAGAAGTGCAGCTATGGAAGGTTGCGTCTTCAGAATAGATGCAAAGGAGATGGAGAGCCTGGGAGAATGCAATGGAAACCTTTCAGGATGTAGGGTGTGAGGAAGTATAGTTGCAGTAAGTGGGCTTATATTGATTTGATTTTTTATTTTCATGTGTTGATTCGTGCACACTGTATAGAGAAAACATACCATTCGTAGAGAAGGAAAGGAGAGAGTGCAGAATGTAGTGTTGCAGTCATAGCTAGAGTGTAGAGAAAGATCAACTTAGTGCGAGGTAGGTCCATTCAAAAATCTGATGGCAGCGGAAAAGAAGCTGTTCTTGAGTCCGTTGGTGCGTGACCTCAGACTTTTGTATTTTTTTTCCTCATGGAAGAAGGTAGAAGAGAATATGTCTGGGCTGCGTGGGTCCTTAATTATGCTGGCTGCTGTTCCGAGGCAGTGGGAAATATAGACAGAGTCAGTGGATGGGATACTGGCTACGTTCATGACCTTTTGTAGTTTATTGTGGTCTTGGGTAAAGCAGTAGTCGTACCAAGCTGTGAAAAAACCAGAAAGAATGTTTTCTATGGTGCGTCTGTAAAAGTTGGTGAGAGTCATAGCTGACATGCCAAATTTCCTTTGTCTTCTGAGAAAGTAGAGGTGTTGGTGGGCTTTCTTAACTATAGTGTTGGTGTGGGGGGGACGAGGACAGATTGTTGGTGATCTGGACACCTAAAAACTTGAAGCTCTCAACCATTTGTATTTCATCCCTATTGCTATAGACAGGGGCATATTCTCCATTATGTTTCCTGAAATCGATGAGAATCTCCTTCGTTGTAGTGAATATTTGTTGATGACCTTCCCCAGAAATGGAAGGCAGGGCATTGAGGAAGGGTCCAAGTAAAGGTGAGAAAAGAACAGGAATTGGAAACTAAGCTAATGGTAGGTTTCTAATTCAGGGGAATAATGTTCATTATAGTGATCAATATACAGGGAAAAGAGTTCAGAGAGGGGGCTGCACTTCTGCCAAAAAGCCAGGCACAGCTAAGACCCATTTTTACAGTGACTTCATTGCAGTGTTAATATAAACCTACTGGAAACTAATAAATAAATAAATGTGGCTACCCACAACAACATCTTTTATTGGAGGAGTAAGGAGGGTTAAGAGAACTTTGTTCAATAAGAGAACAAGTTTAGCCAGGTGGAGGAAAGAAGGATAGTGATGTGTTGAAACTGGACTGACCTCCATTCAAGGAAAAAGTAAAGAACTCTTGGGAGATGAGTTGTCAAGAGAATGGAGGTTCATGATAGAGGGCATCAGAAGAGTCATGGATGTCGATGGGGAGATAATTGACAAGGAGAGAAAAAATACTTAAGGTAGGAAGAAATCAGTTCAGTAGGACAAGAGCCTGCTTAAATGATAGGTCTACCAGGACAGTCCTGCTTGTGGATCTTGAAAAGACGTACAATTGTACTGTTGGGTTGGGGGAACATGAGGTGGGAAGCTAAAGGAGGGAGGACCTCCAGAGGAGGTGAGGTCAGAGACAATGGCTTAATAATTGGTTGCGGGGCATGGTTCGGTAGGAGGAAGTGACGGAGATGGCCTCTACTAGGCGAGGATGGCATATAAAATAACAGCAGCACCACCTTTGTCAGAAATTCAGCCGGCTGAAGTCACACAGGCAGTTCTTGATTAAAGATATGAAAATAGGGTCCAGCCATACGTAGGAATCAAGTTGGAAAGAGAACACTAGTAACAGGTGAAAGGATCCCTTGAGCATAGTGGATTCCTGGCCAAAGAAGTGCACGTGGTGATGAAGGCTATGGAACAAAATCTCATTGTTCTGTTGAATTCAGTTCCTTGGGGAGAGGGTTTAAGGCGATAAAACTGAGATTTTTCCGAAGGGCATATCATTCTAATAGTAGAGAGGGGAATGTTGGAGATTATCATGAATGCCCAGCAAGAGATGAGAAGAAGGGATGGGGTCAGATAAAGAGGAAAAAATTTCTTGAGGAGAATTAGTACCCATGGATTGCCTGTTGTAGTTCCTTGGCCTGTTGCACATGTCTGTTTGTCCTTACACAAGTGAGCCATAGTTTTTTTTTGGAGGCTTGAGCTCTGCACAGTAGAGTTCATTTAGTGGAGCAGAATGCAAGTCTAATTTTTTGTCAAAAACTACAATAGACTTTGAATGTCTATGCATCCAGTGCTTATCTTAAACCTTTCCAATGCATTTGAACCTCTGTGTGAAGAAGGCCCTTTTTCTGATTTTTCAGGGACTTGACTGATGACGAAGCGTTTATTGATGAACTCAGAGTAACTTTGCACTTTTTTGCAGCTGTTCTAGTCCGTAGAGCTCAGAAGGTAAGAAGCAAAATTCATAACTGTACAGAAAATTTTATTCTCTGAGTAATCTGTGGAAGGCAAAGCCCATAATAATGAAAATTTGCAATGATACAGTACTCTTACTACACTAAAACGATGCATTGTGCGCCACTGGTATATTATCAAACATAATTTAACATGAGATTTAGGACAGATGTCAGAAGGCATGGCCAAAGATCTGAAATTTCGCCTGTAAACTGATGCTTAAGTGATTGGAAAACCAGGGGCATGTAATCCCAGAAGGCAAAATCGAAACCATGCAAGGTTAGCTGTCGTCAAAGCCAGCCACATTGGAATGTTTTTTGGAGAGAATTCCAAGGCAAGATCTTTGAAGTTGAAGACTGGGGATTCTTACAAGAGAGATGACATTTCACTGAGATTGGTTGATTAAGTGTGACAGCAATCTACCTGGATATTACAGAAATCCATAAATCCATTTTAGTTGTATCTGTCATTTATTGTGAAATGTGGTGCATTCGACCACAGTTGGCTTGTTAATTCACCTGAATGTTAAAATACAAGATACTTATGAATTGCTTTTTCTGTACTTGTATAGTAAAGTTTATTTTTAATTGTTCATAACTTGTGGCATCTTGTGGCTTTCTTCACTTGGGAAGCATCTTGAATCTCAAATTTTGTCTAGCTTAAACAAAATTGGATCTCCCCCACAACCTGAGCAGGGTCTGACCAAGGATCATAAATGTTTTTAGAACTCAGGAGGGAAGGGATAACAGGTATTTTGATAGCATGATGGCCGTAATAGCAGTGAGGAAATAAAGAAAGTATTTGGTAAGAGAATTATTGTGAAGGTATTTATAGTGTTACACCAGAGTGACATCATAGATCTGAAAAGTATATTGCCTAAATGTGGCTGATGGTGATTTCATTGCCATCTCCACGCACATTTTAAATCTTTAATATTAGGCACTCCGAGGAAGTTATGCCACATCAGCAATAGATTGCCACTTCAAACCCACTTACCTGCACTTACATTCTAAAGTACTGATAGTCAGTCTGCATTGCTATGACAGCCATGCCTGTAAGTATTGTCTCAATTCTGATTTAGTGAATTATTGTTTGTGTGCTGACCTCAGTTGAGCCAAAGGGAGCCTCACTACATCTAGGAAAGTGTGGTTGGTGAAAGTACATCCTCATATGATCCCATCCTTGCAGCCTCCCTCCCCTTCTTGCATCACTTTCCCCACTACCAACAGATGAGATGTCATGGGCAAATGAAGATAAGTAAACACTCTGTTCCTAGAAGTTTGTTTATTCCACAAATGTATATGGCAAGTGTCCAGACAGCAAGAGAAGCAAGAAAAATAACCTGAGGAAATAATGACACCTCTGGCCTGCAAACCATTGGCAAATCTTTGTGGATACATTGAGGTTGAATCTTTGAGATGACTTTTTGACAATTGGTTGGTACCAGTCTATCACCTGTCATGCTCTATGACACTAACTGGCCAATCTTTAGCACAGAGGGCAGGCAGATATTTAAATTTTATTGTGTCAAACCGTTTCTGGGGATTAGTGGCAGCTATGGCTGGGATACAGCATTGAAGATGATTTTACCTTAATAAAGTGATGATGACTATAAACAGCACTCTCAAATGGCATGACCTTCATATCCATATATGGCATCTCCACATCATGACCTTCATACAGCCAGTGACATTTACATTTTCCTGGTTCTCCGTTGGAACAATGACTCCCTCCTCTTGCCTGATAAATGCAGAGATGGCTATGTGCAGAGAATTTGGAAGAATACCAGTAGAATCTTTTCTAAAATGATTGGGAAGTATGAAGCCATTTGCCTTCAGACCCGGTTGAAAATTCCGTTTCCTAGTAGCAGGCCTTTTTCCTCGAAACTGCGTGAGTCTGAATCAGACCATTGGCAGTCTCAATGTCATGTTTGATCCTGTGATGGACTTTTGGCCACGTAGCCACATCATCATTAAAACGACTTTTTCCATATCTGTAACATAATCCATATTTTCCCTTATCTCAGCTCATCTGCCTTTGCTGCCTCTAGACTCAAATTTCCATTGCTTTTACGGCCACCCTCCCATTTTCTGCCCTCTGTAAACTTGAGGTCATCCAAAACTGTTGCCCATGTCCTAACTTATGCCAAGTCTCATATGCCCAACACTCACTGACCCATACTAGTTTCCTGCTAAGAAAAACCTAAATTTGAACATTCTTATCCTTATCTAAAATCCTTCCACTCCTCCTTATCTCTCTAATCTCCTTCATCCTGCAGCTGTCCAAGATATCTTTTACTACTTTAATTCTGGTCTGTTGAGCATCACTGATTTTAATTGCTTTGCAATTGGCAATGATACTTTTCACTGCCAAGGAATTCCTTGCAAAGCATCACCATCTCTCTTTCTGTTTTTTAAGATACTGCATGTACCTCTTTGCCAAGCTTCTGGTCATCAGTTTCCCTCAATCTGGATGGCCGTAAAACATCAGACAAGGGTCGTGGGTGGAGGGGGGGACTGGTGGTGTTGAGATGGCGGCGCGGGCTCGTTGGGCCGAAGGGCTGTTTCCCAGGCTGTTTTTGTTCTTTGTTCTATCTGCCATGGTCTCTCCTCCTACTGTTTGGAATTAAAAATGTTATTTGGTTTCGTTTCTGTGAAGTGTCTTGGGAGCATTTTAATATGTTAACCACATTATCTAAACTCAAAGTTGTTGTCTCTTCATTCATGCTCTCTCATGCTTGTAGACTCCTGTGCATAATAATGCTTTCACTTCGCATGCAGACCCCTTTATACTTTTTGATGTGCTTTTACTGCACCTGCAGATACCTCTTTATACCTTTTTTATTTTTGCCACCACCTTAATGTAATTTGCCACTGCTTACAGACTCCTGACTCTCCATTAATCCTTACTCTACACCTTCAGATTGCTATCTGTCTCAAAATGTTCTTACTGTGTCTACAGTCTCTTTCCACCTCATGGTACTTTGGCACTATACATCTGCAGTATACTTTCCCTGATATACCAATCTCTATTGGAGCGCTTGATGTATCTGTCCCTATTAAGGTCGTTACTGACTGTGTCTACTAACCCCTGGCTCTGTATAATGCTCTCACTGCACCAACAGATCCCTATCTTTTCATTATTTCCATTATACAGATTCCTTGCACCCCCAGCCCATTGTGTTAATTCAAAACCAAATACTGCAAATGTTGGAAATCTGAAATAAAAATGCAGGAAATGTTCAGCAGATCAGACTGCGTCTGTGGAATGAAACAGTTAATGCTTTAGATTGAGTGACATTTCCACCGTTTTTAATTTTTATTATGTCTTTGTATTAATGCTTTTCACCAGACCTTTAAAATCCTGCCTTGCATTGTTGGCTTCTCTGCTTGTATCAAGCAAGTTGAACGGCCTCAACCGGGATCTTGGGTTCATGTCACACTATCTGTAACGCCCACAACTTGCCTGGACTTGCAATATCTCACTAACTTTCCTGTCTGGAATCAATACACATCTCTTTAACCTGTGCTTAAATCTCTTTCCACTCACATTGTCTGTACCTTTAAGAATTGATCAGAACATAAGAACATAAGAAATAGGAGCAGGAGTAGGCCATCTAGCCCCTCGAGTCTGCCCCGCCATTCAGTAAGATCATGGCTGATCTGTCGTGGCTCAGTTCCACATTCCCGCCCTCTCCCATTACCCTTAATCCCCTTGCCTATCAAAAACCTATCAACCCGTGTCTTAAATATATTTAGCGAGGCAGCCTCCACCACTTCAACGGGCAGAGAATTCCAGAGATTCACCACCCTTTGAGTGAAGAAGTTCCTCCTCAACTCCGTTCTAAACCGCATCCCCCCCACCCCCCCCCTTTATCTTGAGGCTGTGCCCTCTAGTCCTACTGTCCTTTCTGAGCGGGAAGAGCCTCTCCACCTCTATCCTATCCATTCCATTCATCATCTTATACGTCTCAATGAGATCTCCCCTCATTCTTCTAAACTCTAACAAGTACAAGCCTAGTTTATTCAGCCTCTCCTCATAGCTCAACCCCCTCAACTCCGGTATCAGCCTAGTAAACCTCCTCTGCACTCCCTCCAAGGCCAAAATATCCTTGCGTAAGTGCGGCGACCAAAACTGCACACAGTACTCCAGCTGCAGCCTCACCAGTGCCCTGTACAGTTGCAGCAAGACCTCCCTACTTTTATATTCAATCCCCCTCGCTATGAAGGCCAGCATCCCATTAGCCTTCCTGACCATCTGCTGCACCTGCAGGCTGAGTTTTTGCGACTCATGCACAAGGACCCCGAGGTCCCTCTGCACCGTTGCATGCTGCAGTTTTTTGCCATGTAAGTAATAGTCCTTCCTACCGTTATTCCTACCAAAGTGGACAACTTCACACTTGCCAACATTAAATTCCATTTGCCAGTTCCTGGCCCATTCGCCCAGCCTATCTAGATCCTCCTGCAGACTTTCCACACCCTCCGCACAATTTGCCATTCCACCAATCTTGGTGTCATCAGCAAATTTCGACACCATACACTCGGTTTCCTCCTCCAGATCACCTGTATAAATGGTAAATAGCTGAGGCCCCAGCACCGATCCCTGGGGCACTCCACTAGTCACCAACCGCCAATCCGAATAGCACCCATTGACCCCCACTCTCTGCCTCCTATTTGACAGCCAACCCCCTATCCAGCCTAACACCCTACCCCCAACTCCATGCCCCCTGACCTTCTGTAATAACCTCTTGTGAGGCACCTTATCAAACGCCTTCTGAAAATCAAGAAAGACCACATCCACTGGCTCTCCTCTATCCACCGCTCTAGACACATCCTCATAGAACTCCAATAAATTTGTCAGACACAACTTCCCCTTAACGAAACCGTGCTGCGTCTGCTCTATCAAACAATTCTCCTCAAGATGCCTCGCTAATTTCTCCTTGATGACGGATTCTAACATTTTACCTACAACAGACGTTAAACTAACCGGCCTATAATTCCCTGCCTTTTGCCTGGCACCCTTCTTAAACAACAGCGTAACATTAGCCGTTTTCCAATCTTCCAGCACTTCCCCGGAATCCAGCGACGTTTGGAAAATAATCACCAAGGCATCCACTATCACCTCCGCCATTTCTTTCAGAACCCTCGGATGCATTCCATCCGGTCCTGGGGACTTGTCCACAATCAGTCCCTCCAGTCTGTCGAGCACTGCCTCTCTAGTAACAATAATGTCATTCAGGCCCTCCACTCCTACCATCTTTCCATCGCTAACACCCGGCAAATTATTCACATCCTCCTCCGTGAAGACAGAAACAAAAAAGTTATTCAAGACCTCAGCCATTTCCCCATCCCCTACCACTAAGTCCCCCCTCTCATCCTCTAAGGGTCCAACGTTCACCCTAGTCAGCCTCTTCCTTTTTATATATTTATAAAAAGTCTTGCTATCCTTTTTTATATTAAGCGCTAGCCCAGCTTCATAGTTTATCCTACCCTTCTTTATCAACTTCTTTGTTGACATTTAAACCTCTTCCAATCTTCTTCTCGCCCACTACTCTTAGCTACTCTAAACGCATCCGCGTTTAATTTAACACTTTCCTTTACCTCCTTCGTTATCCACGGCTGATTATCTCTCCTCCTACGATCCTTTTTAACCATCAGAATAAACTTCTGCTGAGCACCAAGAAAGATCTCCTTAAAGATCCTCCACTGTTCCTCAGCAGACCTACCTTCCAACACGCTCCCCCAGTCAACATTCGCCAATTCCTCTGTCATCCTATCGTACTCCCCTCTGTTCAAACAAAGGACACATGTCCGGGAACCCACTTTCTCCTCTTCCATCTGTATCAGAAACTCCACCATACAATGATCACTCTTCCCAAGAGGATCCTTCACCACAAGGCCCCTAATTCTACCCGCCTCATTACATAACACCAGATCCAAGATAGCTCGCTCCCTCGTCGGCTCCGACACACACTGTTCAAGGAAACTATCCCGGCAGCATTCCAAGAACTCTTCCTCAAGCCCACCGCGTCCAACATGGGTCAACCAATCAATATGTAGATTGAAATCCCCCATAATTATCGCTGTTCCATTCCTGCACGCTGCATTTATTTGCGCGTTAACAGCCCGCCCCACCTCCAGATCATTATTTGGGAGCCTATAAACGACACCCACCAGCGTCTTCTTCCCTTTGCTGTTCCTAATCTCCACCCACAACGATTCCACTTTCTGCTCTTTGGCTCCTATATTATCCCTTACTATCACCCTAATGCTATCCTTAATCAGCAGAGCTACGCACCCCCCCCCCCCCCCCCCCCCCACTTTTTCCTCCTGCCTATCCTTCCTAAGCACTTGATACCCCTGTACATTAGCTCCCGGTCCCTGTCACCTTGCAGCCAAGTCTCTGTAATGGCCACCAGATCATATCCATTTGTGCTGATCTGCGCCACCAGCTCATTCACTTTATTCCGAATGTTTCGTGCATTCAGATAAAGTGCCTTCATCCCAGCCTTCACCTGTACCCTATTTGCCAGAATGCCACCGACCTTACTCACGCCCCCTACTCCTTTTATTATTGGGACATCCTTGGCCTCTTCCCTTACCTGTACCCTCTCCTTTACTTTAGACCCCGTAATTTCACCTACCCTCGCACGCACGCACACACACACACACACACACACCCCCCCCACCCCCGCTAATTAGTTTAAAGCCCTATCTACAGTCCTATCTACACGATTCGCCAGGACTCTGGTCCCAGCACGGTTCAGACCAACCCCATCCCACCTGAACAGGTCCCAACTACCCCAATACTGGTGCCAATGCCCCATAAATTCAAACCCATTCCTCCCACACCAATCCCTGAGCCACCCATTCACTTTCTTAATCTTATCAACCCTACGCCCGTCTGCACTCGGTTCAGGCAGTAGTCCAGAGATAACCACCTTGTTGGTTCTACTTTTTAATTCCATTCCCAGCTTTTCATACTCCCTCCCCAGATCCTTAGTTCGCATTTTGCCCACGTCGTTGGCACCCACATGTACTACAACGACCGGATTCTCACCCTCCCACTCCAGCTTCCTCTGCAGCCCAGATGCGATATCCTGGACCCGAGCACCAGGCAGACAACACACCCTTCTGTGCACTTTGTCATTGTGACAAAGGACAGTGTCAATACCCTTAACCACACTATCCCCAATTACTACTACGTTCCTTTTCACCTTCTCGTTGCCTGTGTCCTGTGTCTGCATCACTGTACCGTGTGCAGTTTGCTCACCAACCTCACAGCCCTCGTTCTTGTCCACACTGGAAGCAAAGACTCACATTCCAATCATTATGCACATAAATTGAGTTTGTGTTTTTGTGTCCTTTTTACGATCAGAACTCCCAACCCACCTGACGAGGGGACGGGCTGTCCCGAAAGCTTGCGGCTTTTGATACAAATAACCTTTTTGGACTTTAAACTGCTGTTCGGGATTTCTTTCTGTTTTACCCCAGTCCAACGCTGGCATCTCCACATCGTGTATCTATCTACCCATGTCTCTGCATTATACCTCATTATACCTGCAGAGCCCTGCCTTTGCTCTTATTGTACCTGCAGACCTGTCCCTGCATTTGTTTCTTCTTCTCTTGAACGTGCAATGACCTCATGTCTCTGGATTAATGCTCTGTGCCTGTTACTGCTGATGCCTATCTCTACGTTAATATGCTTATTCTGCCCCAGGACCCATTTCTGGGTTAATGCTCCCTCTACCTGTTATATGTTGGGTGGCATGAGGAGAGAAGATGACACCAAACATAGTCAATTCAAGGAAGTGTTTATTATGTAGCAAGGTTGATTCCCGGCTTGGGTCACTACATTTGATTTGCGCATTCCCCCTGCGTCTTCGCGGGTTTCCTCTGGGTGCTCTGGTTTCCTCCCACAGTCCAAAGATGTACGGGTTAGGTGGATTGGCCATGCTAAATTGCACTTCAGTGTTGGGGTAGTAGCTAGGGTAAATGCATGGGGTTATGGGGATAGGGCCTGGGTAGGATTGTGGCTGATGTAGACTCAATAGGTTGAAAGCCTCCTCCTGCGCTGTGGGATTCTATGATCCCATGTCACTTCTGTAATATAAAATTGCATTGCACTGCTTTTCTGTTTTAAAGAATTAAGTATTGTGTTTTTATTCTTGGAGCAATATTTACAAATCAAATGTACTAACTTCTTTACGAAATCTTCCTGATCTTTAGGTTTTAGTATCGAGTCTGTTTTGGTTCAGTACTCAAATGCCCTGTTTCTTTTTCTGAAATCAGTAGTCAGACACTGAAGTCTGAACTGCTTGTGATCAAATGGATTATGCTAATATTTCGTAGGACCAAACTCAACGTAACCTTCTCTTCATGTATAATGGAATTTGGAGTCGCTTTATGCTTCAGCAGGCAATTAACTAATTACTGCTTCATAAAGATTTTGAACACCCGTGCTACTTCATTTGATACTGGATGATAAAGAGGAGTGAGCGGATCTTTGATACCATTTTGTTTCATGAATGTTTGGAGTGGATCAGAATGAAATTGAGGGATGTTATCTCAGATGAGGTCCCCTGGTAATCCATAACAAGCAAAAATAGACTGTAACTCATGTACTCTCTGTTCAGTATTGATATTTTAACTCGTGCTTTATGTCGATGCACTTGAGGTGGCTATTGATAATTACCAAGAAATTGTCATTTTCCTTCTCGCTATATGAGCTCTTGTGAAATGGTACAGCAGGCCATGACGATGACTAGAAAGGAGTTTTAAGTGACTTTGCTTCCATAGTTTCGGCAGATGGTACATTTGCTGACCGATATTTCTAGATCAGCGTTCTAGACCAGGTCAATGAGCAAAACATCTTGCTGTGAATTTTGTACTGACTATATATCTGTGCTCAGTATGAGATCTGCCAGAATCCTATCTCTCAAAGAACTAATTCCACCAATCTCTGACACACTTGATGCAGCCCAGCTCTTTCAGAATCACAGAGTCACAGAATCCTACAGTGCAGAAGAGGCCTTGGGCTCATCAAGTCTGCACCAACACATGAAAGGCCCTGACCTGTCCACCTAATCCCACTTGCCAGCACATGGTCCATAGCCTTGAATATTATGGCGTGCCAAGTACTCTTCCAGGTAGTTTTTAAAGGACATGAGGCATCCCGCCTCCACCATTCTCCCAGGCAGTGCATTCTAGACCGTCACCATTCTGAGTAAAAAGGTTTTTCTTCCAATTCCCCCTTAAACCTCCCACCCCTCACTTTTAACTTGTGTCTCCTTGTAACTGACCCTTCAACTGCTCCCTATCCACCCTGTCTGTGCTCCTCATAATCTTGAACACCTCAATCAGGTCACCCCCCAGTCTTCTCTGTTTCAGAGAAAACAACTCGAGCCTCTCCGACCTCTCTTTATAACTTAAATGTTCCATTCCAGGCAACATTCTGGTGAATCTCCTCTGCACCTTCTCCAGTGCGTTCACGTCCTTAAAATGTGGCGACCAGAACTGCGCACAGTACTCCAGCTGTAGCCTCACCAAAGTTCTGTACAGCTCATAGAGTCAGAGGTTTACAGCATGAAAACCGGCCCTTTGGCCCACCTTGTCCATGCTGTCCTTTTTCTAAAAACCCCTAAGCTAGTTCCAATTTCTCGTATTTGACCTGTATCCCTCTATACCCAGCTTATCCATGTACCTGTCTTAATGCTTTTTAAAAGACAAAATTGTACCTTCCTCTACTACTACCTCTGGCAACTTATTCCAGACACCACCCTCTGTGTGAAAAAGGTGCTCCTCTGCACACTTTTGTATCTCTCCCCTCTCACAAGTAGCATCCCAGGAAATTTCTTTTGCACTCTTTCTAGTTTAATAATATCCTTTCTATCTTAGGGTATCAAGAACTGTACATAGTATTCCAAGTGTGGCCGTACCAATGTCTTAAACAACTTCAACAAGATGTCCCAACTCCTGTATTCAATGTTCTGATCAATGAAACCAAGCATGCTGAATGCCGCCTTCTCCACTCTGTCCACCTGTCAACCACTTTCAAGGAGCTATGAACCCGTACCTCTAGATCTTTTTGTCTTGGAACTCTCCCCAGTGCCCTACCATTAACTGAGTAAGTCCTGCCCTGGTTCAATCTACCAAAATGCATCACCTCACATTTATCTAAATTAAACTCCATCTGCCATTTGTCGGCCCACTCGCCCAATTGATCAAGATCCCATTGCAATCCAAGATAACCTTCACTGCCCACAATGCCACCAATCTTGGTGCCATCTGCAAACTTACTAACCATGCCTCCTATATTCTCATCCAAATCATTAATGTAAATGACAGCTAACACTGGATCTGGCATTGATCCCTGAGGCACACCGCTGGTCACAGGTCTCTAGTTTGAAAAACAGCCCTCTACAACCACCCTCTGGCTTCTCCATCATGACCTCTCTACCTTTGTAATCTATACCTTGTTTGATGAAGGCAAGTGTGCCATACGCCCTTTTCATCACCCTGTTAACCTGCCTTACTGTCTTCAGAGATTTATGAACAAACAACACCAAGGTCCCTTTGTTCTTTGGAACTTCCCAGTATCACACCTTTCATAGTATACTTCTTTGTCAAATTACTCCTTCCACAGTGCATATCATCTCACACTTTTCAGAGTTGAATTCCATCTGCCGCTTATCTGCCCATTGGACCGTCTCATCTATATCTTCCTGTAACCCAAGACACTCGACTTCACTGTTAACCACCCGACCATGCTTGTTTCATTGGCAAACCTACTGATCCTACCCCCTCCCACCCCACTTGGTCATCTATGTCATTTATATAAACGATGAACGATAGGGGGCCCAGCACGGATCCCTGTGGTATGACACTGGTCACTGGCATCCAGTCACTAAAGCAGCCGTCTGTCACCACCCTCTGTCTCCTCCCATTAAGCCAATTATGAATCCACCTTATAAGATCACACTGTATCCCATATATGTTAGCCTTCTTAATAAGTCTCCCATGTGAGACTTTGTCAAAGGCTTTGTCGAAATCCATGTGAACTACGCCAACTGCACTACCCTCATCCGCACACTTGGTTACGTGCTGAAAAAATTCAATCAGATTTGTTAGGCATGACCTCCCTGTGACAAAACCATGCTGACTATTCTTGATCAAATCTTGCCCCTCTAAACGGAGATAGATTCTCTCCTTCAGAATCTTCTCCAGAAGTTTCCCGACCATAGATGTGAGACTCACTGGTCTGTAACTCCCTGACTTGTCTCTATAACCTTTCTTAAATAGTGGGACCACATTAACTATTCTCCGATCCTCTGGCACCTCCTTGGTGGTCTTGATGTGGAGATGCCAATGTTGGACTGGGGTAAACACAGTAAGAAGTCTCAGAACATCAGGTTAAAGTCCAACAGATTTATTTGTAGCAAACGCCACTAGGTTTCGAAACTAGCTGTTTCTTCGTCAGGTGGGTGGGAGTTCTGATCACAAACAGAGCATACAAAGACACAAACTCAATTTACATGAATAATGATTGGAATCCACTCACATTGTCTGCACCTTTAAGACTTGATTAGCTATAAAGACTCGCATTCCAATCATTATTCATGTAAATTGAGATTGTGTCATTATTGTGTCCATTGTTCTCTGGGATTGTTACACCTTCCTATTCCCCTAAAAGGAACATGTTCACCTGCACCCTCCCCATTTCATCTTTGAGCACCCCCTACTGCTCTTCTGTAGATTTCCCCACAGTAACTCGTTCCAGTTTACCTTGACTAGATCCTGCCTAATTTTGTTAAAATCTATTCCTCCAATCCAAAATCTTTTTATGTAACTTGTCAATTTATTTGTCCATAACAAATTTGAATTGAACTATGTTGTGGTCGCAATCACCACAATGCTCCCCCATCAACAAATCAACCACCTGCCTGGTTTCGTTCCCTAGAAATAGGCCCAGCACAACTTTCCTCGTTGGATCATCATCTACATGTTGATTGAAGAAGTTTTCCTGTACACATTTTAAGAACTTTAATCCATCTAAGCCCTTAACATGATGGCTATCCCAATTAATGTTGGGAAAGTTGAAATCACCTAATATAATTACCCTCATTTTTACACCCCTCTACAAATTGTGTGCATATATGCTTTTCAATTTTCTGCTGACTATCTGGGGATATATATAATAAACACCTAGCAATGTAGCTGTCTCTTTTTTATTCCTAAGCTTCATTTGATGCCCCCTCCAAGATATCATCTCTCCTTACTGCAGTAACTACCTCCTTAACTAATAATGCAATGCCTCCCCCTCTTTTACCCTGTTCTCTGTCTTACCTGAAGATTCTATATCCTGGGACATTGAGCTGCCAATCCTCCTCACTCAACCACGTCTTCGTGATGGCTATTATATCATAATTACAAGTGTCAATCCTTGCTGTTAACTCATTCGTTTTACTGTTAATACTCTTGGCATTAAAGTCAAGACCCTTCAGCCTTGTCTTATGCCCTTGACACTTACATCCTTGGACAGAGATTACAACCGAACATGCCAACTCATTACATTGATTGTGGGACAGTTTCAAAGAACAAAGAACAACACAGCATGGGAAACAGGCCCTTTGGCCCAACGAGCCCGTGCCGCCATTTTAACTCCTTCAATTCCTTGTCTATACTTTGGTCAAATTTGGTCCATCTATTTGATGTCTATTAATGGCCTCATTTCAACATTGAATATCCAGCTGCAATTTCAGGTGCAATAATTGGACATTCCTCATCCCTTATTCGTTTTGTGTAGATTGCACCATAGCTCTGAGTGTTCGTGCAGGTAATATGCCAATGTATCAGCTATAGCATTCTCTTTTGAACTGCGGTATTCAGAGTCCGCCATTGCATCCTTGATACTGCCATTGGCAGTATTGTGGACTTTGGTGCCGGAATAGCTACTATGGATTTATGATCTGTAGCTTGCATGATGTTTGCAGAATGCTTGCAGAATCAAAACGTTTTACTAGTTTTTGTTGTACTTTCCTTTCCTTCTGTGCATGGTTGTATTCACTATTGATCAGTGTTTGTGATGCATATGCTGTTGGCTTTCTCTTGACCATCATTCATGACATGAGTGATTCATTGCTCCAACTCCATAGCTTGAAGCATCATTTGATTTGATTTATTATTGTCACATCTGTTAGCATACAGTGAAAAGTATTGTTTCTTGCATGCATACTGTTGATAGAGAAGGAAACGAGAGAGTGCAGAACGTAGTGTTACAGTCATAGCTCGGGTATAGAGAAAGATCAACTTAATGCAAGGTAAGTCCATTCAAAAGTCTGACAACAGCGGGGAAGAAGGTGTTCTTGAGTCGTTTGGCATGTGATGTCAGATTTTTGCCAGGAAGTATAGACAGAGTCAATGGATGGGAGGCTGGTTTGCGTGATGGATTGGGCTACATTCACAACATTTTGTAGTTCCTTGCAGTCTTGGGCAGATCAGGAGCTGTACCAAGCAGTGATACAACCAGAAACAATGCTTTATAAGATGCATCTGTAGAAGTTGTAAAAGCATCATGCATATGCTTTATGTTTTGATTTGGGTCATAATAAGCAAGAAGTGCACCACTAGTCATCTTCTCTTGTATGCAACAAGAACATCCAATGCTTTAGACCATTCCCATTTCACGTTTTTCATCATCAACTTGTCGTGGAACTAACACAGTTGCCAGCTCAGGCAGAAATTCCAAGTAGTATTGAACCAGATGTAGCCGCTTTTCATTGATTTTTCAGTCCATGGTACAACTACCTCATTATATGAAGGCACACTTGCTCCATTTCAACTTTACATCGAGATCATTCAGCCTTTTGACACTTTATCCAACTGTTGAAGATTCTCTCCTTTGTTGTGGGTGCAGCCACCACAACATCCTGATTGCACAGTTTGAGAGCATAAAATGATGCGATAATTTTGAACCAAGACTATTTGGTTAAAATGTGATACCCATTAGGAAAATTATTTTTCAACCTGTGAATATGCATTTTCCCAAACAGTTAAGAATTGGAACTGATTTTTGGCACAAAGTCAGGATTGCAGCATGAATTTTATAAGTTGTATAATATTGCAGTTTTGTAAGCCTAACTTTATTAATAAGCTATTTAATCCTTTTTCAATTGTATTTTTCTAAGGTTGATTTTCCGGTCCTCATAAATCAGAAATTATTAAAAGCGGCAATGAAGCATATTGAAGTCATATCAAAAGCAAGACAAAAAGGTATTAAATGTATATCAATGTCTGAATAATTCTTCTCAGCTAGAAAAATAGGGATTGTAATTCCATGTATTAGCATGTACAATACCAATATAGAAGTTGTACAGCATTAATAAGATAGATCTTTGATATTATTTATTAATCGGTTGTTAGTTAACCAATTACTGCTCCTTTTATACCATGTTCCATTGGTATAACTAGTTTTGTTAAGATTGCAAAATTGCTATTTTCACTGATGCAGCATATCTGTAATACTTTGTAGACGGTGGTCTAATTCTGGGTTAAGTGGATGATTTTTAATCCTGCAATCAAATTACAGAGATAACCCTGTTACTCCATACCTGTATGTGATGAACCTAATTATAATTTTATTATTTAGTGTTGAAGAATGGGCTACTGTGCTCGCCATCTCCTAGAAGCCTCATTATCAAGCACAAATGAGGTATGGTCGAGTAAGAGCTTACTCTTCGCAGCCTCGACAAGGTGCCTCATCCCCAACTTCAGAACTTCTTTCTGAACTGTTGTGAGACTTCCACTACTTATCCCAGTTGTCCTGTGGAATATATCTAACTGAGGTCAGTTAGATATTCAAATTGTGTTACGAGCTCCTTTAAGGAGCTAGTGATATGCATAATATATATGTGTGACCCCCAAATGAGGAAAACAAATTAACAAGCAAATGATACTTCAAACAAAAAGGTTGTTTTCGCTTTAAATCGTCAAAACAACAAGGATGCACAAGTGCTTGCAGACATGTGGCACCACATGCAGTTCCAAAATTCTCTAACATGCTTTTGGTACTTAGGATGTCTTTCTTTCCTATTTGATACTGCTGTGTTTGATCCGAGGCTCTCTGAATTTGTTGTCACTTGAACAGTAGAATTTCCTTAGCTAGTTACACAACAGGCTTGATGGGCACAGATTCTCCAGAGACTTCTTCATCTGACCCCTTTAGTAAACTCCATCTGGTTGATTCTGGCAAAATCCAGAAGGAGATCTGTTGTTCATAGTTAATCTGGCTAATATGTGATTCCTGATATAGAGCAACATGGTTGACTATTAACCACCTAGCACATTATTTGATTTTTTTTACAATAGTTTAACCCAATTGTAAAATAAAAGAAGACACCAACCAATGCCCCTCATTCAAAAATAATAAAGGCACACCCAACTTGGTCAACCTTGCAAAATCATCACTAACATAAGCACATATCAAATACGAATAAGAATATGCCACTTGGCCCCTCCATTGTGCTTAGCTAGTTAGTAAGATCATGCGTACCCCCCTCAGCTGCACCTTCTTGTATAATCCTCGTTTTCCTTGGTTCTCTCAGAATCTAAAGGATTTGCGGTCTGCGGTGCCCGGTGACTGATCACCGCTTAACGATCAGGTATCCAATCTTTGGGGCCAAGAATTCCAAAGGCTCCACAACCTTTTAAGTGAAGGATTTTATCGCAGTCCTAAAAGATGGTGGCACAATGGTTCACTGCTGCCTCTGTGCCAGGCAGCCGGGTTCAATTGCTGGCTTAGTTACTGTCTGTGAGGAGTCTGCACATTCTCCCTGTGCCTGCATGGATTTCCTCCGGGTGCTCCTGTTTCCTCCCACAGTCTGAAAGACATGCTGGTTAGGTACATTGACCATGCTTAATTCTCCCTCCGTGTACCTGAACAGGTGCTGGAGTGTGGCGACTAGGGAGTTTTCACAGCAACTTCACTGCAGTGTTAAACCTACTTGTGACATTAATAAACAAACTTAAACA
Source organism: Carcharhinus amblyrhynchos (assembly GCF_965287045.1). Lineage (NCBI taxonomy): Eukaryota > Metazoa > Chordata > Chondrichthyes > Carcharhiniformes > Carcharhinidae > Carcharhinus > Carcharhinus amblyrhynchos. The sequence goes on along the minus strand of NC_137335.1, from coordinate 28,745,946 downwards.
TTATTTTGATACTGTGACCCAGGACTTGAGTCCTCAACCAGTACAAGTTTCCTTCCAGCATCTTCCCTGTGAAGGTTATGAAAAGCTTTATGCTTCAATGAGATCCCCTCATTATTGTAACTTCTCAGGGTTATAAGTCTAGCCTCCTCAAACTCATATCTCCAATTTCCAATTCAATTTCCTCATCCCAGGAACCTGTCTAATAAGCCTTCTTTAGATTTCCTATTAAGGTGAGTATGTCCTTCCTCGGTTAAGGAGGCCAAAATTGTACATCTTGTGGTCTCACCAAAGCCCTATACAATTCTAGTAAGGCTTTACTCTTGGTTTTGATGATAAAGGGATTGAAGTGCAACATACCTGTACGTTACCTTCCTGTGCAAGGCACACAGATCCCTCTTATTATCAACATTTTGCAGTCTTCCCATTTTTAAAAGCATTCCGCATTACTGTTTTTCCTTGCAAAGTGGATAACTTCATATTTCGTCACATTACGTTCCAGCTGCCATATCTTCCAAACTCACTCAATTTGCCTTTTGCCATATCTTTACATCTGATGGGGTGGCACAGTGGTTAGCACTGCTGCGTCCCAGCCCCTAGGAGTTCTATTCCCAACTTGGGTCACTGTCTGTGTGGAGTTTGCATGTTCTTCTTGTGTCTGCGTGGGTTTCCTCGGGTTGCTCCGGTTCCCTCCCGCAGTCCAAAGATGTGCGGGTTAGGTGCATTGGCTGTGTTAAGTTGACCCTAGTTTCAGGGGGATTAGTAGGATAAATATGTGGGGCTACTGGGATAGGGTGGGCTTGTTTATCGGTCCAGGCTCAATGGGCCGAATGGATTCCTTCTATACTGTAGGTATTCTGTGATTCTATGTTGCCTACTTAACTTTGTTTTACCAATAACCATGGTCACTTAGGAGTTGCTGAAAAAAGAGAAATACTTTTGCAACTTTCTTGCATTTTTCAGGACAAAGGCAAGAATGCCAAATTTCAAAGGGAGCAGCAGTTTATAAAACAGGAAAAAAGGGTGCTGATTGGTTGAGGTGTTGCCATTAGTAATGCACTAGGAAGCTGTTATTCCTTTTGTTTTTGTTTAATTTAAAAAAAGTCATACTTGGGCATTTTCTTTTTGCCTGCAAAGGACTGGCCCCTGCACATATGTAGCCCCTTGCCAGCATGAGTGAACCACATCATGAGCCTGGCTGTTGATCATAAACTAGTTGTTAGTGTAATTTGTAGCACACTTGGGATTCTTCATCAAGTGCTATCTAATTGTGGAATCACATCTAATGTTAGACACTATGTTCTGAAGTTTGTATGCATGAGTTGCTTGAGTATGGTCAGTACTCTGTCTATTCTCCATGAAATGCTTGCCTAGCTTCCTCTTAAATGCATCTATAGTATTTGCTTCAACCACTTCCTGTGGTAGCAAGTTCCACAGTCTCTCAATTTGGGGAAAGAAATTCCTTCTGAATTTCATGTTAATGGTCTGCAGTTATGCTCTTCCCCACAAGCGGAAACATTCTCTCTCTCGCCACTCTATTAAATCTTTATAAAATGTTTAAAGACCTCTATTAGAACATACATCAGCCTTTACCTCTGCACGATCACTCATTCCTCCATTTTATTCCAATACAATGACCAGATTGCATGCAATACTCTGTGTAGTCTGAACAGGGTTTGATATAGGACTAGCACAACTTTCCAAACCTCTCCCTCTGGAAATAAAGCCTAATTAGTTTTATGCATTGCTAACTTGTGGCACAACTTCGAGCGATTATTATGCCTGTGATCTTGCAATTCCTTTGTTCCTGAGCCCTTTTGTCTCTCAACCCTATCTAGACTTCCACCTTCCAAGCAAAGTGGCCTACTTATCCTTCCTGTCAAAATGTATTGCCTCACAATTTGTCCATTCTGCATTAAATATTAATGTCCTCTTGTAATTTGTTGCAGTCCTCCTCTGTTTTAACCATTCCCCTCCAATTTGGTGTTATCTGTGAATTTAGAAATTGTAATTTTGATTCCAAAGTTGAAATTATTAATGTAAATTGTGAGCAGTAGTGGTCTCAGTTTGTGGAACTTCCCACCTTCTGCTCCTCTGAATAGCCAACCTTTACTCCCAGACTTTGCTTTCTGTCTTGAAGCCAGCTAGTAACTTGCACTCTGACTTCACATTTTCTGTCCTTATTCATTAGGCTTTTGAAAATACATCTACTGAAATGTCATTGCTTACACTCTCTGCTATCTCCTCAAAAAATTCAATAAGGTTGGTCCTTTTTCCTTTTGGAAACCATGGTGATTTCATTGTTACATTTTTCTCCCAGATGTTCTTTTCCATTATTTTCCCAAGCACTGATTTTAAGATGACTGGCGTGTAATTCCCTGGGCATATCTGTCCCCTTCTTAACTGCGGGAATAATGTCAGCTAATTGCCAGTCCTATGATGCTGCACATTTTTCTAATGAATTATTAAATAGATATAGTAATGCCTCTGCCCTCAATTATTTTAAAATGCTTGGATGCTCTTTGAGTTTGATTAATTTATTCTGTCTGTTTTATATTTCAAAAGCACTTTGCCTATCTCATCCTTCAAGATCATGCCTACATGTTCTATCTCTCTGGTAAATGCCAAAACAGAATAATTATTTGGTATTTGTTATCTCTCTATTGTTACCTGTGATATTATCCTGTCTGTCTCTTAATGGCCCTTATTCTATTTCAGTCATCCTTTTTGCTTTAAAAATATTTAACCATTTTGTTTTATGCTCCTTGTTAATTTAACTTCACAGTTCCTCTCTGTCTTCCTAATTTTATTTTTACTTCTCACGGGATATATTTTTCCTATGTATAAACGCTGATGAGGCCACAGCTGGAATACTGTGTGCAGGTCTAGTCACTACACCGTAGAAAGGAAGAGATTGCACTAGAAAAGGTGCAGAGGAGATTCCCCAGTATGTTAACTGGGCTGGAGCATTTCAGCTTTCAAGATAGGCTGGGGCTGTTTTTCTTGGAGTAGAGAAGGTCTGAGGGAGGAACTTGATTGAGGTATATAAAATAATGAGGGACGTAGGATGGATAGGAAGGAACTTTTCCCTTCAGCACAGGGATCAATAGCCAGGGGACATAGATTTAAGCTAAGGGGCAGGACATTTGTAGGAGATGTAAGGAAAAACCTTTTCACATGGTGGTGGGAATCTGGAACTCACTGCCTGAAAGGGTGGTAGAGGCAGTTGGATGAACAATTGAAATGCCATAACGTACAAGGTTATGAGCCCATTGCTGGAAAATGGGTTTAGAATAGAACATGAGAGCTAGGAGCAGGAATAGGCCAAGTGGCCCCTTGAGCTAGCTCTGCCATTCAATAAGACCATGGCTGATCTTCTCATGGACTCAACTCCATTTATCTGCTCACGCACCATAACCTTTACTGTTCAAAAATCTATCTGTCTTTGCCTTAAACCATTTAATGAGGTAGCCTCAATTGCTTCACTGGGCAGAGAATTCCACAGATTCACAACTCTTTCGGTGAAGAAGTTCCTCCTCAACTCAGTCTAAATCTGCTCCCCTTTTTTGAGGCTATGCCCCCAGTTCTAGTTTCACACGCCAGTGGAAACAACTTCGTTGCTTCTCTTATTTATTCCCTTCATAATTTTATATGTTTCTGTAAGATCGTCCCTCAGTCTTCTAAATTCCAGTGAGTATCGTGCCAGTCTACTCAGTCTCTCCTCATAAGCCAACCCTCTCAACTCTGGAATCAACCTAGTGAATCTCCTCTGCACTCCCTCCTGTACCAGTGCGCCCTTTCTCAAATTAGGAAACTAAAACTGTACACAGTTCTCCAGGTGTAGCCTCGCCAGCACTTTATACAGTTACAACATGAACTCCCTGTTTTTAAACTCCATCCCTATAGCAATGAAGGACAGAATTCCAGTTGTCTTCTTAATTACCTGCTGGCTTGGAAACCAACTTTTTATGATTCATGCACAAGGGCATTAAGGTCCCTCTGCACAATAGCATGCTGCAATTTTTTACTATTTAAATAATAGTCCATTTTGCTGTCATTTCTACCAAAATGGATGAATTCACATTTACGAACATTGTAGTCCATCTGCCAGACCCTTGTCCACTCAAACTATCTATATCCCTCTGCAGACGTTCAGTGTCCTCTGCACACTTTGCTCTACCACACATCTTAGTGTCGTCTGCAAAAGTTGACGCACTTTTTACACTTGGTCCCCAGCTCCAAATCATCTTTGTAAATTGTAAACAATTGCAGTCCCAACACTAATAGTGATGTGAGGCACATCACTAGACACTGATTATCAACCGGAAAAAGAGCCATTTATCCCCGCTCTTTGCTTTCTGGTAGTTAGCCAATTCTCTGTCCATAATAATACATTACCTGTAATGCCAGGCTCGTTTTATCTTATGCAGCAACCTTTTGTGTGGCACTTTGTTGAATGACTTCTGGAATTCCAAATGCATCACATCCACAGACTCTCCATTGTGACTGTGCTTGTAATGTCCTCAAAGAATTCCAGTAAATTAATTAAACATGACCTGTCTTTCATGAACCCATGCTGTGTTTGTCCAGTGGGACAATTTCTATCCAGATGTCTCACTATTTCTTCCTTGATAGATTCAAATATTTTCTCCACTACAGAATTTAAGCTAACCGGCCTGTAGTTACCCACCTTTTGTCTATCTCCTTTTTTTAAGCAGTGGTGGCACATTTGCTACTTTCTGCTGCAACCACCCCAGAGTCCAGTAAATTTTGGTAAATTACCATGAGCACATTTGCTATTTTCCCCCCACCATATCTTTTAGTGCCCTGGGTTGCATTCCATCAGGGCCAGGAGACTTTTGCTTGTCTAACACTACCTCTTCGGTGATAATGATTGTTTCTAAGTCCTCATATGCCGTAGCCTCTTTGCATCAATTTTTGGCATGTTATTTGTGTCTTCCACCATGAAGACTGACACAAGATATCTGTTTAATGCCCCAGCCATTTTCTCATTTCCCATTATTAAATCCTCTAGAGAACCAATGTTTACCTTAGCTGCTCTTTTTTGTTTTATATATTTGTAGTAATTTTTGCTATTTAATATTCTGAGCTAGTTATCTCTCATAATCTACTTTACTTTTCATTATAGCTTTTTTGTGGCTTTCTGTTGATCTTTAAAGATTTCCCAATCCTCTAGTTTCCCAATAATCTTTGCTACTTTGAATGTGTTTTATTTCAATTTGATACCCTCCTTTATTTCCTTTGACATTCATGACTGATTATGCCTTTTCCTGAAGTCCTTCCTTTTCATGCTATATGCTTTTGCTGAACATTGAGAAATCACTTTGAAAGTCCATTTCAGAAGTGTACCAGCATAAAATCTTTGCTCCCAGTCTACCTTAGCCAACTCCTCCCTCACCTATTGTAGTCTCCTTTGTTTAAGCACAAGACAGTGGCACTGAATTTTACCTTCTCACCTCCATCTGTATTTCAAATTCAATCATACTGTGATCACTCCTTCCGAGAGGATCCTAACTGTGAGATCATTCCTGACTTATTACGCATGACCAGATGTAGCATAGTTTGCTCCATCATAGGTTCCATTATGTACTGTTTGTGGAAATGGATAGGGGTTTGATGGCTGGCACAGCCACGATTGGCTGAAGGGCCTTTTTGCACACTATAAAACTGTATGGGTGGACTCTTCTGCCTCGCTGCGCTAATTGAGCAGTATAGCAGTGCAGGAAATATGATTGAGGGGCAAAAAATTGGGCTCTCACTCGATTTCTCACCTTTACCAATCTTGCCAGCCCCATTCTGCCAATGTAATCATCCCCACACCCGGGAAAGCTGATTTAAGTGTGTATTAGATCATTTTAGCATCACTAATGAGCCTGGAATGCAATAATCCAGGCTCATCTAGCTTTCCAACCTTGCCAGTGAAGGCCCTCACTGGTTAGAATCACCAGTGATCTCTGCCAATGGGGTCCAGACATGATGGTCTTGCCGGTGAGACTGGAGGCCGCTGAATCCCCCAGGTAGTTGGGGGCAGGGGTGGACAGAGCTCCTTGGGCAGTGCGAGCTTGGCACAGTCAGTTTGGGGTGGAGCCAGGTTTGGGGAGGTGGGTAGAAGGGGAGAGAAAGGGGGCATCTCTATGTTGGGGCTGGGGCCGGTGATCGGGTGCTGGTGGGTTTGCGGATCAGGAGGCATTGGGGTTGGTAATTGCTGGCAATAGTTGTATCAAATTCAACCTTGCAACTTACATAGACCAGAAAACTTTTAAAAGTAAGTGTTGTATCTCAGGAGTTTAAAGATTGAAGTCAACTTGCCCATTCATTATTGCAAGTACACAAGTAAATAATCAACTTTTATATCTTTTTAGAGATTTTAAATATCCTATCTATACTGATATAAGAACATAAGAAATAGGAGCAGGAGTAGGCCATCTAGCCCTTTGACCCTGCCCTGCCATTCAATAAGATCATGGCTGATCTGAAGTGGATCAGTTCCACTTTCCTGCTTTCTCCCCATAACCCTTAATTCCCTTGTCTATCAGAAACCTATCTACCCGTGACTTAAATATATTCCGTGAGGTAGCCTCCACCATTTCAACGGGCAGAGAATTCCAGAGATTCACCACCCTTTGGGTGAAGAAGTTCCTCCTCAACTCCGATCTAACCCCCCACCACCCACACCTTGTTTTGAGGTTGTGCCCTCTAGTTCTGCTATCCTTTCTAAGCGGGAAGAATCTGTCTACCTCTACCCTATTTGTCACCTTCATTATCTTATATGTCTCTATAAGATTCCCCCTCAGCCTTCTAAACTCCAACGAGTACAGACCCAGTCTGTTCAATCTCTCCTCTTAGGCTAACCCCCTCATATCCAGTATCAGCCTAGTGAACCTTCTCTGTACTGCCTCCAAGGCCAATATATCCTTCTGCAAATGCGGCGACCAAAACTGCACACACTATTCCAGTTGTGGCCTCACAGTTGTACCCTGTACAGTTGCAGCAAGACCTCCCTCCTTTTATATTCTATCCCCCTCGCTATAAAGGCCAACATTCCATTCGCCTTCTTGATCACCTGCTGCACCTGCAGACTGGGTTTTTTTGATTATTTCTGAGATTAAAATTATTTTATTTTCATTTCTAGTTTGGAGCGATGTCCAGTGTGCCAATATCATGGATTATTCCCCAATTGTGTTCTATCAACTGTTGTTTCAGAACTAGAGTCATAGATTGTTTGCAGGTCAGTTTAGCTCAGTTGACAGCGTAAATAGTTAGTGATGCAGAGCGATGCCAATAGCATGGGTTCAATTCCCGTACTGGCTGAGGTTATTCATGAAGACCCTGCCCTTTAACCTTGCCTGAGGTATGGTGACCTTCAAGTTAAATTACCACCAATCAGCTCTGTCTCTCAAAGAGGAGAACAGCCTATGGTCATCTGGGTCTGTGGCGACTTTATCTGCAGGTGTATTTAAATGAGTTTCTTTTATTTCAGTGAAACATAGTGAATATTTACAACAAGCTGCACTGGAAGAATATGGGCCAGATCTGCACCTGGCTCTGAGAAGTCGCAGGGATGAACTCCTGTATCTCAGGAAATTAACCGAGTTGCTGTTCCCATACATTCTACCGCCAAAAGCCACAGAATGCAGGTACTATGTTGACATTTTATTTTTTGTTACATACTGTGGAATATGAAACATATACTTAATGGCAAGTTTTTTTTAACTAAAAGATACTGTAAACAGAATTGACTCTTTGCTACTATTTCCTTTCCCCATAACAATATTTTCTGTAATATTTCAATGTTCAGAAGTTTTTAACTTGAAGTTCTGACCAGGCATTTAAATAGAGGCTTGCTTTTGAACTTGATTGATAACCTAAAATTTTGGGTACTTCTCCTTAGTGTCATTTTTAAAATATATTTTGTTATTAATAATAGGACGCAGCAATTGAACGGTGGAGAAAAGGATTTTTTTTAGACGAAGTTGTGCTTGGGCTTTGGGCATTGTCAGTACTTTCCCAGGATTGGCTGTTGTCTCAGATGTAAATCTCTCATCCTTGTGTTCAAATCTGTTCATGGATTTCTCCCTCCTTAATCTTCCTCAGTTCCACAGCCCCGAAAACACTCCTGTTCTTCTGATTCAGACTTCTTGTGCACCCCGCTTCAACCCACTGTTGTTGGCAGTGTCCTTCAGTTGTGGAATTGCAATTTTAAAGGTGTGGAATTCCTTCCCTAAAACATTTTCTTCTCCACACTTCAAATTCTCCTGAAAATTCATATCTTGTACCAATCTTTTGATCACATATCCCACTTCCGTTCCTTGACTTGTTCATTTTTTGATTACCTTGCAGTATTTTTTTCTACATTAGAGGTGCTATATAAATGTAAATTGTTGTAAGAAAACTGCTCAAGTGATTTGAAATGTATTGTAATGCAAGTCGAGATTATTCATTGTTCTGCACCCCATGGTTGGACCTTTTGGAAGAGGCTGTTGTGAGAATGCAATAGTTTATTAACTTAATCTGAAATTTGAAACAATCTGTTTCAAATTTCAAACAATCTTGTGACATGTCATTAATAAATTTAAATCTATCTACAGAAATATATTGGATCAATTCACCATTTAGAAGGGTTCCAGTTAATGAGGGAAGAAACTATAAGCTTATAAATGGATTGTGCATGTGTTTTTCGATCTCTGATGCTACTTGCATATTATTCTCGTACAGAATGTGCAGCGGGTGACGGTTTCTTCCTCTGTTTGATGTCTAGATCTCTAACCCTATTGATTCAAGAAATTCTGGCTGGGTCAGTGTTTCTTCCCTCTCTGGACTTCTTGGCTGATCCGGTAAATATCTTTGTTTAGACTAAACTGGTTAATTGTTTGACCAAAAATCTTCAATAAAACCCATAAAACGTACTTGAAAATTAATATAAATGGAGCTTGAGATAAATGTTCTGCATGCAGCTGTGCTCATGACATCCAGCATGGTTCTCTTTGCCCTGATAATTCTTTGAATTTTGAATTAAAATGTTTGAACTGGCTTGGGTTCCAAAATTGTAAAGTACTTGCAACTCAAAAATAGGTCATTTGGTTCAAAAACTATGATCATGTGTCCATATTCCACACAAGCCTTTGCCATCCTTCATCTTATTTTCATATGTTTACCGAGCTTCATTTTAATTGTATCTATGCTCATTGCCTCAGTCATTGTGGTGGTAAATGACATGTTTCGCCACTCTTCAATAATGACCACCCCCCCCTCCCCGCCCCCAGTTGACCTCTGACGGGAATTTCCAGTCTTGGAGCTTGCAAATCCCTCCGTTAATTATTGAAGAGTGGCAAGACCGTGTAATTTACCACCACAATGACTAACTGGGTTTCATTGGAGTAAGCCTTCTCCAGTCACTATATCTTTTTCCAATATAGACACCAGACTGTTCAGTCTCATATCTAAACAAAATTTTGTTCAAATTTAATGTCACTTTGCTCTTCAGTTCTTCCAGAATTGAGCTCCAGTTTTTGCTTTTATTATGACTGTATTAACCATTGCTACTTTTGCACTGGTATTGCTCTCACTTATCTCTATTGAAGCTCATTTGTCACTTTTTTTAATGGTGAGTGATTCTTAAATTAGAATATCCAAGTATCAATAGTTTTGAGATCCAGGCAAATTAATAAGAACATTTTTTTATTTGTATGTGGTCCCCAGACCCACAAAGTAGAAGGCTAAGCAGTCCCAAACACAAAAATAGCTCAAATACATTTTATGCTTGGTTTCACTGTTGCTTATCCTCATGCTGCCACCAAACCTCCACAATGGCTTATCCTGTCTGAAAGTGGGCAAGTGCCCAAGGTTCCATCTACACCTGCTTTCTTTTCATATGGTGACATTATCTATAATTGTAGCATTGGGTGCCATAACTAGAACATAGAATAGTTCAGCACAGTACAGGCCCTTCGGCCCTCAATGTTGTGCTGAGCTTTGTCCAAATTCAAGATTGAGCTATCCCACTTCGTATCATTCTGGTGTGCTCCAGGTGCCTATCCAATAACTGCTTGAAAGTTCCTAAAGTGTCCGACTCCACTATCACAGCAGGCAGTGCATTCCACACCCCAACCACTGTCTTAGTAAAGAATCTACCTTGGACATCCCTCCCATATCTCCCACCATGAACCTGATAGTTATGCCCTCTAGTAACAGCTACACCCACCCGAGGAAATAGTCTCTGCACGTCTACTCTATCTATCCCCCTCATCATCTTATAAACTTCACTTAAGTCGCCTCTCATCCTCCTCTGCTCTAAAGAGAAAAGCCCCAGCTCCCTCAACCTTTCCTCATAAGACCTACCCTCCAAACCAGGCAGCATCCTGGTAAATCTCTTCTGCACTCTCTCCAATGCTTCCACATCCTTCTTGTAGTGAGGTGACCAGAACTGCACACACTATTTCATTTATATGCTCATTACATCCACTTGTACCTCTCCACAATTTCATTCCACTTCTCATCTATTACTGTGCTGTCAGTGGTTTGATTTGTTATTGTCACATGTATTAGTATACATTGAAAAGTATTGTTTCTTGTGTGTTGTACTGTATGATGTTTGAATGATACAATATTTCTTCCATTTAGTTATCAGGATTTTCTTCCTTTCATGTCCCTAACTGCTCTTGCCAAATATTCCATAACAGTGATCTCTTCTTCAACCAAGAATTAACTTTCAAACTTTCATCCTGTTTACCAAGATTGTTTACTTCTGTCTTTTTCATCTCACACCTGCACTCCTATATCACTCTCATAACTTGATCCCAACCCTATTTGTTACCTTCAGATTTAATTTCTCTTAACAAGCTACACACTTCTTAAAGTTCATCTTTCAAAAGTTCCTATTTGACCAGTTGTTAATCTTCTCTGAAACTTCTACTTTTGCCCAGTTTTCATTGTTACCTCTCCCAAGTATTTTAGATTTTGTTTTACATTAAAGGGAACTGATAGATGTGTATTTGGATTTTTTAAAAGGTATTCCACAGATGCCACATAAAAAATTATTATCCAAGACGGGATAAATGAGTCACTTCTAATTGGCGTACTAACTAATAGGATGCCAGAAAGATAAGTGCAGGGCTTTACCATTTTACAATATATATGTGTAAGTTGGGTTGCGAGGAGGAACAAAATCTGCAAAAGACGTAGAAAGGTCAGTTGAGTGGGGAAGAAGTTGGCAGATGGAGTGGGGAAGATATAAGATTGTGTATATTGGTAGGAAGAATGGAAAAGCGGAATATTTGAATGGAGAATGATTACAGAACTCTGCGGTACAAAGACATCTGAATGTCCTTGTACGTGAATCACATAATGTTAGCATGCAGGTGCAGAAAATAATTAAGAAGCCAGATGGGAAGGTTGGCCTTGATTGCAAAGGAAATGGTGTATAAAAATAGAGAAGTCTTGCTACAACCTTGCAGTGAATTAGTGTGACCATACCTAGAGTATTGTGTACAGTTTTGGTTTACTAGGTTAATTCCTAGGATGAAGAGGTTGGCTTATGATGAAAAGTTGAGCTGGCTGGACCTACACTTATTGGAGTTAGACCATAGGAGCAGAATTAGGCCACTCGGCCCATCGAGTCTCTTCCACCATTCGATCATGGCTGATATTTTTCTCATCCCCATTCTCCTGCCTTTTCTCCAGAACCTCTGATCCCTTATTAATCAAGAACCAAAGAGTTCCACAAATTCACCACTCTCTGGCTGAAGAAATTCCTCCTCATCTCTGTTTTAAAGGATCGTCCCTTTAGCCTGAGGTTGTGCCCTCTGGTTCTAGTTTTTGACCAGTTGTTAATCTTTTCTAAACCACCTACTTTTTCCCAATCTTCATTGTTACCTCTCTAAAGTATTTTAGATTTTGTTTTACATTAAAGGGAACTGATAATGGAAGTCTGCTCTATCCAGGCCTCAGTGTCCTGTAAGTTTCAATAAGATCGCCCCTTAGTTAGTGGTCGTTGGTTGGTGCAGGTCTAAAGGATGGTGAAAATGGCGCATGGAGCTCTTGTCCTCATCAATCAAGGCCTAGATTACAAAAGCAGGGAAATCATGTTGGAGTTGTATGGAATTTTGGTGAGGCCACAGATAGAGTACTGTGTACAGTGCTAGTTGCCATGTTATTGGAAAGATGCGATTGCACTGGAGGGGCTGCAGAGGAAATTAATCAGGATGCTGCCCGGGATGAACATTTCAACTTTGAAGAGAGGTTGCATAGACTTGGGTTTTGTTTCATTGGAGCAGATAAGACTGAAGGCTGACCTGATCGAGGTATACAAGATTCTAAGAGACATGTATAGAGTGGATAAGGTGCAGCTGTTCCCCTTAGTTGAAGGGTCAGCCACAAGGGGACATAGGTTCAAGGTGAGAGGCAGAAGGTTTAGGGGGATGTGAGGAAATAATTTTTATCCAGAAGATGGTGGTGATCTGGAATGCACTACCTGGGAGTGTGTAGAAGCAGGTTGCTTCATATCCTTTAAAAGATATCTGGATGAGCACTTGGCACATCTTAACATTCAGGTTTATGAGCCAAGTGCTGGCAGATGGGATTAGGTGTGAGTTCAGGTGTTTCTAATGTGTCTTTGCAGACTCGATGGGCCAAAGGGCCTGTTCTGCACTGTATGATTCTATGAATTTAGAAGAATGAGAGCTGATCTTATTGAAGCATACAAGATTGAGAGGGCTAGAAAAGTAGCTGCTGAGATGATGTTTCCCCTCATGGGGGATCTGGAACTGGGGCACACTTTCAGAATAAGATGTCTTTCACTTAAGACAGAGATGTGAGGAAATTTATTTCTGGGTAGTGGAATTCTGTATCAGAGAGAGCAGTGGTGGTTGTGTAACTGAATAAATGTGAGGCTGTGTTGGACAGACTTTTAATATGCAAGGGGGTCATGGGTTATGGGAGACAGGAAAGTAAAGCTAAGGCTTCGATAAGGTCAGCCAGATTTTACTGAATGGCAGAGAAGACTTGAAGGGCCAAATGGCCTATTCTTATTCCTTATGCTTTCTATTCTATTAATGCAAATAATGTATTGGTGAAAGTGGGGTTAAGTTTCTCTACTTTCCAACACTTTATTGCCTTGTTTCTTTCATCTTCCATCTCATCAATTATTCACATGGACAATGAAACAGAAGTAAAAAATGAGAGCACAATGTCATATTCTTCTGACATAATTTTATTTACCAAACGTCATAAAGCCTCGCGCCTCTCTTGCCTGGAGCTTGATGACCAGTGCATTCTGCACCTTATTGTCTGTATATGTGAATTGTATCACCTCCTAATGTTACATGTGTCCATTCCATCATGTTATTCAGTCATTGTCACTTGATCTTTGACCTACAGCTCTATCCATTTTCCATCTTTTTCCCAAACTATCACCTCACTCTTCAAAATGTAAACAGCTCCCATTCCTCAGATATTTTCTGCTCCCTTTTAAAACTGTCATTTATCATCCACATCCTCAAATTATGATTTTTTTCATTATTTCTCTTCTGTTGTATTTTCTCAGTGCTTCCTTGCTAAACATTTTGTTCATGCCTCTTGCTAACCATTTTGTTCATGCACAAGAGCTCTATCCTCTCTGCTCCTCCACTTGAGTGTTCAAGAGACAAATTCCATGTCCATTTATTGTTTTGACTGGTAGCATCTCATCAGTCTACATAATACCATAAAATAAACCTGAAAGGAAACATTCAGCAAGTCACGCAGCATGACTGCAGAGAGAAGTAGTTGATGCTTCAGGTTATCAAAACATTATGGTAGCAGTTTAATTGCATTGTTTCACAGGAACTCCTTTATAGTTAAATATCTCCTTCACAATCATGCTTCTCAATTTAACTTCATTTTTATTGTCTCATTTTGCACTAAAATTGGCAATTTTCTGTACTTTACAATTTCCATCTGAACTGAGGTCAGTTTGTGGGAAATCCTTGTTGTTATTGACTTGAACCTAAAAGTTTCATGTGCTGTTTCTTTAATGCTTTTCAAAAATAATATCTAGATGACAGTTAATGGTAAATTTAAACCTTGAGAGTCCATTCTTTGATTAATTATATTCCAGTGTAATAATCTCTCAGGTACTTGATTATGGATGTACAAATGCTGTTCCCTTTTTTTTAAAGGACACTGTGAACCATTTGTTACTGATTTTTATAGACGATAGTCCAGTGAGTATTACAAATCTTTTTATAATTCTTTCCCGGGGGAAGTTGACTCAAAATCATGTAGGGTTTGGTATTCTGTCTATTTTCAACACAATCAATCAGCCATCACATGGTGGCACAGTGGTTAGCACTGCTGCCTCACAGCGTCAGGGACCCGGGTTTGATTTACGGCGTGGGTCACTGTCTGTGCGAAGTCTGCGCTTTCTCCCCATGTCTGTATGGGTCTCTTCCGAGTGCTCTAGTTTCTCCCCACAGTCTGAAAGACATTCTGGTTAGGTGCATTGGTCATTTCCCTCAGTGTACTCGGACAGATGCTGGAGTATGGAGACTAGGGGATTTTCACAGTAATTTCATTGCAGTATGAATGTAACCCTACTTGTGACACTACTAAGTAAACTTAAACTTAAAAATCAGTATAAGAAGCTTATCCTACTGTTGGCACCACCTGGGATTCCTACTGAAGATGGAGCAGCCATTATGGTTATTGAACTCGGGCAGCAGTATGCTTCTATCAGCTGAACATAAATTGTGACTTTTGTATTAACATTTGGGCTTCCTACTTGTGTCCGGAGCTGATGCTAGCAGAACTGCACCATCTCAATAACATGGATGTATATTAATTAACCCCAATCTCAAGCTCAGATTCCTAAGGTTTTCTGTAGGGAATTTTTTTTTACCAGAGAGTGGTGAAAATGTGGAACATGTTACCAGAGGAGTGGTTGAAACAAATACTATAAATTTAATTTAAAGTAAAGTTAGCTATTGTTATGGACAAAGGAGAGATAGGCTTATGCTTATTTCCTAATACCACCTGTCTGTAAGCAAAAGGTGTTTTGAATTTTTAATATATGTGGTGACATGTTTTCCAAACACGTTCACGTGCACTGCCCACATGCACATTAAGGGGAAAGAAAGTAAATTTTACAACTATGAATAGTCACAATACAAGGACTACAGAAATGGATATTAGTTCACAAGTTGAATCCAAGGGGGAGTTCTTCCACGAAAGATCAGCTGGCTGAAGAACTAAGTTACTGAGCTGCTATTGCAGATGAAGTAGGCATACAGAGATTGGGTCAGTTCTGCAGGCAATCATAGGAAATATTCCAGCAGAGACGGGAGTTGAGTTCTGCCTGGAGTTCTGTTTTTTTCGGGGTTCACCGGTTGGATTTTAAATAGCAAGCTACCTATGAAGCCCAAAAATTAGAATTGTCCAGAAGGCCAGAGGCTTGGGTTATGTGACTCAGCCCATTAATGGTTTATTTCAGCAGATTAATTAGATTCTGTGCTTCTGGCCAGACCTTTGGTCATATGACTTGTAGCAGTCATAATTTTTGGTTCAGCAGACGTCTAAAGAATAATGTTCTGGATTTCTTCTCATATCAATGGGACCTAACAAAATGCATATGAGGGTGAAAGAGAGAGGATTGTGCTGATAAAGTTAGACGAGGAAAAGCAGAAAGAGGCTTGTGGGGAATGTTGAATGTCCTGAATATGTACTGTCTGTAAATCCATGTAAAAATTGAATCTGTAATTGTTTTGATTAATCAGATAAAATATGCTTCTGTTATTAGCCAGAACCAGCGACTGAGCCCCCCTCTCCCTTGGTTCCCTTTCTGCAGAAATATGCTGATGCAAGAAATAAAGCCCAATCGGTAGGAATGCAATTTTTTTCCCCTGGATAATATGTTCTTGTGTTTCTGCTGGCTTATTCAGTTTGCTGTTTTCTGCTTGTAAAGTTAAGGACCTACTGTCATTTAAATGAAGCATTTGTACTAGGAACTTTTCTAGTTACCCCCACCTTATCCCCCTCTCCTGAAGGCTTATTTTTTGCCTTTTGATACTTCACTGATGTAGCCTCCTTCACTGCTTAGCTCAGGCAATTTTACAAATATTTCAACCAATAATACGCTTAACCTTCCCCTCAGCTGATATCCAAGGGCATATTTTCTATCAAGAATCATCAGTAATTAAATAGATTATTTTTCTATCACTCTGCTAATTATAGTCTCCTCTGAGATCAACTTGTCCTATGTGACTTCATGTTGAAGATCTAAAATGGTGCAGTAAAACGCTTGTACCTGTATATAAAATTATACAATCCTTCAAGACACAATCTGTTATAACACCAATAAACCATTGAATCCCAAGCACACTTGGCATGAAATTGCTTCCGCCTGTTCTGAGGCGCTGCTGAAGACCAAGGCTTTAACCTATGAGAAATATTCTTTTACCAAATGCACGTATAGTCACAGCATATGTTTGTGGCTCCTAAACTACAGACGGTTGTACTTGGAACTAGCAAAATCAATAATATTGGACTGCAGCTTATTGCAGCCTGAATAATTCTGCCCAAATTTCATCTATATGCACATATATTGCATTATCAAATCTAATGGAAAATGTGGTGACAAAAGATATGTATAGCAAATTCAGCCATGCTGAGGTAAAGGAGCAATTTGTGATGGCAATTTTGAATGGCCATACTTGATCAGCATAGTAGTACAACAAAAATTGTCTTGTTAAAAGTATAATTGAAAATCATCAGACAACAAATGGGTTTTGTAACAAATTTATCTTGAGTTATTAGCCTCATCTCATCGCATCAGGTTAATTGTATATAAAGGACAAGCTATTTGACAGCATTTGCCATATGTGCTGTCTGCCAAGGCCTGGTGCATCAAAAATAAAAAGGCTGCAAACATTAAATATATATCTGAAGCATGATAATGTGCATTATTTTTTAGGGACACAAAAATGTTTGGGTTTGAGAATCTTGTGTCTTGGTTTAGTTCTTAAATAACACAAACCACATGAATTTAAAATTTTTACTTTGGCTTATAAAGCAACATGATCTGTAATATATTAGATTTGAGGATTAAACTATTGCTGTGCGCATTAAATGTTTTTGAAACCATGTACGTGACTACTATTGACTTTTGTTCAACTGCTTAGCCACACTGCTTAACAAATACTGAGCACTTGCTTTTTATTTAACTGACCAATCTAGGCCCTGAAACTTGAGTTAAAAGAGATAAGAGAGCAACAGGATCTCCTCTTCTGGTTCATGAACTTCCTGAAGCAAGAGGGTGCAGTGCATGTGCTGCAATTCTGTTTCACTGTAGGTAAGGAACAAACATTTGAGAAAAGTTTAATCTTGGTAACTACTCTTAAAGGCCAATGTGTCTTGCCCATTAATCTCAAAAATGTTTGCTTTGCTGATCTATTTACAAACTTTCCTGTGTGCAAATCCCGGTTCCAGTCAAGAACACCATTACAAATACCGTGGGTGGCACCGTGGTACAGTGGTTAGCACTGGTCAGAGTGCCAGTGACCCGAATTCAATTCCGGTCTTAGGTCACTGTCTGTGTGAACATAGAACATTACAGCGCAGAACAGGCCCTTCGGCCCACGAAGTTTGTATATTTTCCCCGTGTCTGTGTGGGTTTCCTCCCACAGTCTAAAGGTGTGGGGGTTAGGTGGATTGGCCATGCTATATTGACCTATAGTGTCAGGGGACCGTGGATTATTAGGGTAAATATATTGGGCTTGGGAATAGGGCCTTGGTTGGATTGTTGTTGGTGCAGGCTCGATGGGCTGAATGGTCTGCTCTGTAGGGAATCTATGATTTTATGAAATGATTTCAATACTGGTGGGATTCTTAAATTTACACTAATTTTGACTAATGGTCAACAGTTATGTGTGATGGTAATTAGATCTGTTTCTTTATTAAATGGCTAATCTGTTCAATATACTAGTGACGTTGGACTTTGCTGCATATCTCATTTAGATTTATGCACTTATTATATGCATTAGAGCCTATAATAGAATAATTCTGTTATTATGAAGCAGGTTCATAATTTGCCCTTATTAAAGTGCAAAAACGGTAATAGAAAAACAACGGAAGTATCTTAAATGATTTAAATTCATTCCAGTTGTGTAAATATTTTAACAAACTTTGACATAAATGTCATTTAATGTGGCATAAGCATTGTGTTCAAGGTTATAGGTAGATTTTCAAATGTCAGATCTCTGATGTCACTTTCCTTCAGGAAAAAACACGAGAAAAGGCATGCATTCAGATTCATTGTTGATACCATTTTTCCCACTTAGCTCTTTTGATGCATTACATGAATGAGGTCCCTTTTTGATTTTGATGTGCCGAATCCAACCAGAGATTACATACATGTTCAGTGTTCATCTACAATCTCCTGTCCTATGTAAAATTTTGAAAGAATTGCCAATATATTTACACCTGCAACATTTTCTGTTGACAGAGGAATTCAATGACCGGATTTTGCGACCAGAGTTGACTGATGAAGAGAAGCAAACTCTTCATGAAGAAGTGAAGAAAATTTATGAAACGTACTGTCTTGATGAGAGCATTGATAAAATCAAATTTGATCCCTTTATTGTAGAAGAGATACAACAGGGTAAGTTTGTCACTACGAATAGTCATTTGGTCATTCAGAACTTGAGTATTGCGGCAAAAATATCAAAACTTTTTGTCTTATACTCATCAGGGCATGTCTCAAGAATACCAGTATAAGGGAAAACAATTTATACTATATGAGAACAGAATACTGATTGGTTGACTAGTGGACTCTGAATGGTAGAGATGCTGCCGTGGAGAATGCACCAGTTGATGGTGACTGACAAAAACTGCCAACGTTGTTTGAAATATAGAGTCTTGCAGCCTAATCCCGATTAGTCAAGGCATTGCCCTGGAGAATAAATCAGCAAATAGCTGTCACTTATTTTGTTAGCTGAAACAGGCATAGTGAATATACATGTTCTTTGCAAAGGATAGGGCCTCATGTATTAATATTTGTAGCTTCCAGTACTTGCAAATGTGCTAGGGTGTGAGCCCAACTGACAATCTTAAATTGGTTATCACCATAGTTCTTAGCATATTGAGGATTGTTTAGCAAATGTTGTCCAATTGTGGAATCACATCTAGTGTTGGACACTATTTTGCCAACGCAGGCTAGTTGGGTATGGTCTGTACTTTGCCCATTATGAACAGCAGCTGGGACATGCTGTTGGATATGTTCTGCCAGTCTTTGGGATGTATAGTCTACATTCCTGGCATCACACAGCCACTGTAATTCAAAAATCATATTACTCATTTGTGTGATAGGCAGAACATCTTTTTGGCTTAATGGTAGAATCCTTGATGGCGAATACCACTAGTGTTACTACTGCGTGGCAGCCAATAAGATTGTCTCGGATCCTGAATGTTGATGTGTTGAGATCATTTTTTCTCACCTATGTGTGATGGTGTTGCTGTTAATCATTTAAGCGGAACCTCAAAGTGCTTTTCTGGTTAAGGAGTCAATTGCTTTTAACTTGCAAATACTCCAAATGCAGTTCAATCTTTCGTTTCTTGCAAATTCAAAGAAATGCCCAGCTCACTTTAAACTATGTTGCTTGTAGTAATACACTCCATTTAGAATGTTTGTCTTTTTTGATTTTGTAGTTTCTGATATGCAAATACTGACCCTGCTGCAAATACAGATGCAAGTATACTTGTTTTGAAGTGACCTGGATACAAATTGCAACCAGTATCTAAAATAAAACATAGAAACATAGAAAAACTGTAGTAATATACCGGTCCTTCAGCCCACAAAGTTGTGCCGAACGTGTCCAAAAAATGCGTCTATAGCTGCACAGTTTTATGTTTGAATTCTAATTCAGCTTAGTAATGTTTAGCATTCCTACCAAATGTATTCAGTGAGTGGGTGGTACATGATCATTGTGGGTAAAAGTCATTTAGATCCTTCTGGTTCATCTAGACAAGAAAAGTTCCACCAACCATTGCAGCAGATAGTTTTTAAAATTATTCCATCATCATCATCTCCACTACTATACCTGAGAGTCCATTAAACATGTTACTCACTCTGCACATGAAGAGGTTGCTCCTAACATTGGTATTAAGTTTATCATAATCATTAACAGTCCCCTGCCTAACTTCTAATTTAGGTTAGGATTAATTAAGATTCTGGGTTAACCTTCTTTTGCATACTATCTTCTATACCACTTAATATCACTTCTAGTGTTACCTTTCAAAGCTGAAGAAGTTTTCATCTTTCCTGCCAACTTGGACTTCTTAAACCTGGAGATTACTCTCATTTTACAGTTTTCTATATAGCTATAAAGTTAATTGTTCTGCTGGCTTTACTATTCTTTATTGATTGGATGTATTGAACTTGGGCCTCTCGCTGTCCCCAAATTTTTACCTCTGTTGGCTATTTCAGTATCATTCAGGGAATATGTATATTTGTTTTTCCTTCCTTTATGTAATTGCTTATGGCCATTAAATTTCTGCCAGTGTTCTGATCTTTACATATTGATTTTTCTCCAATTCCATTCTGCTTTAGTTTGGTATTCTCTGTAAATTTGCTTCTTTGTTTAAAGCAATTGATGTAAATTAGAAACAGAAGGGTTCCCTAAGCTGATTGCTGGGGATCTCGCTCATCACTTGTTCTTCTCTTAGCTGATTTTGCTCCCGAGTATGTACCAAATGTTTTCTCCCCTTCCGTCTACTTCCATTTCATACCCAAGATTTACCCTGTATTTCCATAACTTCAATAGTCTATTGTGTGGAACTTACAAATGCCTTTCAGAAATTGTGACATGTTCATTAATATTCATTTGTGTCTGCATTGAACATTCAAAATTGAGAGAATGCCAACACTACAACGGTGAAGCTCTGTAATGGATTTTCTAAACTAGTTGCAGATTTCAAATGTGTTAACCCAAAACAGAGTTTTCTGAATTATTTGCCAATGAATTGAAACTAAAGAATTGGCCTTAGTTAAGTGACTCTTTTTAATAGTCATCATACCTTTTATGGGTTATGAAAGGCCTGAATGCAAAAGAAATAAAATTTAGAACATAGAAAAACTACAGCACATACAGGCCATTCGGCCCCCAAGTTGCGCCGATGATATCCCTACCTACTAGGCTTACCTATAATTCTATTACCCTCAATTCTATTAAGTCCCATGTACTCATCCAGAAGTCTCTTAAAAGACCCTATTGAATTTGCCTCCACCACCACCAAAGGCAGCCGACTCCACTCACCCACTACCGTCTGAGTGAAAAACTTACCCCTGATATCTCCTCTGTACCTACTTCCCAGCACCTTAGACCTGTGTCCTCTCGTAGCAACCATTTCAGCCCTGGGAAAAAGCCGCTGAGAATCTACCCGATCTATACCCCTCAACATCTTGTACACTTCTGTCAGGTCACCTCTCATCCTTCGTCTCTCCAGGGAGAAAAGACCGAGCTCCCTCAACCTATCCTCGTAAGGCATACCACCCAATCTGGGCAACATCCTTGTAAATCTCCTCTGCACCCTATCAATAGCTTTCACATCCGTCCTGTAATGAGGCGACCATAACTGAGCACAGTACTCCAAGTGGGGTCTGACTAGAGTCTTATAAAGCTGCAGGATTATCTCCTGACCCCTAAACTCAATCCCTCGATTGATGAAGGCCGGTACACCATACGCCTTCTTAACCACATCCTCTACCTGCGAGGCCGTTTTAAGAGTCCTATGGACCTGGACCCGGACCCCACGGTTTTAGTTTGCAGTAATGGAAATATCTAATTTCAACCAATCAGGGACATGTTGGCATCTTAATTAATGACTTCCATCATCTCTGAGGCATAAGTGAGGTTGAGATATTTTTCCACTCTGGAATTGCATGATCTATAGCTCCTGCACTTACTGAAATATTTATTTGCAGACTGTTACATTCATAATCTTGTGAAGGTATGAAACTATAACCCAGTTGTATAATTTAATTCATGGGCTGTATCTTGACTTTGCAGTTGCAGAAGGATCCTATACAGATGTAGTGAAACTTCAGACTATGCGCTGTTTGTTTGAAGCTTATGAACATGTCATGAATTTGCTTGAAACAGTTTTTACACCTATGTTTTGCCACAGTGATGAGGTAAGGAATCTTAGTTGCTTCTCTCTTTCTGCTTTGCATCTTTCTCCACCCTGTTACTGAGATCTGAAGTAAATGGGTTTGAATGAGAATTCTGAATGGTATAACCCCCTTTCCCTTTCACAAGGTGTTGCTCATGTCTTGGTATTTCCACTCTTCCTGTCTCTGTCGGGTCACCATGCACTTGAAGTACTTGGTGTTCTGACACAAGATTTCTGTTTTCACTTTTAGAATCGAACTTAGATCAGTGAAGTAATAAAATTAAATTCGGACAAATTCATGATAACACAATACATGGCACAGAAACAGGCCATTTAGCTCAACCAGTTCTAGCCGATGTTTATGCTCTATTGAATCTTTCCTCTTCTAAATCCGTGATCATAACTATCTAATCTGTTCTCTCTCATATGCTTGCCTCGTTTCCTCTTAGAAGCATCTATACTTTTTTGTTTCAACAGAAGGGGAGGTGATGGCGTAATGGTATTAGATTAGTGATCCAGAAACCAATAGTAATAGCTTGAGGACCTGGGTTTGAATCCCACCAGCTGGTGGAATTGAATTCAATAAAAAAAAATCTGAAGTTAAAAGTCTAATGATGACCATAAAACTATTGTTGTTCGTCATAAAAACCCATCTAGTTCACTAATGTCCTTTAAGGAAGAAAATCTGCTGTCCTCATCTGTGTGTGATCCACAGCAATGTGGTTGAATCAAGTGTAAATAAAGAGACCAGACGGACAGACCACCCAGATAATGACGAGTTTAGCTCTGACCAAAGTTCTCTTTATTATCATCTGGGGGTTTGTGCCAAAATTTGGAGAGCTAAAAATGGTCATACTCAGAGAACCAGACACCACCATTGCCATCACAGGACAAACCTGGCAGTGTTGACAGCACAGCAGTATGCAGTCGGAAGGGAATTGTTCTGAGAGTCCACAACATCAACTCCAGATCCCATGAAGTCTCATTTGGAGGAAGAACTGAAGGTGGCAAGAGCACGGAATGTACTCTGGCTGGGGACTTCAGTGTCCAGTCCATCACCAAGAGAGACTCGGTAGTACCACAATGGACTGAGCTAGCTGAGACCTAAAATACGTAGTTGTTAGACTGGGCCTGTAGCCAGCAAGGCCCATGTCCCACCAAGGTAATAAGTTCCACGTTTGTACCACTCTTTGGGGTGAAGAACTTTCTTCAAAATTCCCTATTAGGTTTCTTGATGAGATCCCTGTCCCTCTGTCCATCTAGACTTGCACCTTTCAAGTAATAAATGCCCTGCCTGTCCTTCCTACCAAACGGTGCTACATCACTTTACCTATGTTGAGCTTCATTTGCCAATTGTTTGCCCATTCTGCAAAATTATTAATGTCCTCTAGTAGTTTGTTGCATTGCTCCTCTGAATTGATTATTCCCCCACACCCCCATCCCACCCCTAATTTGATGTTGTCCACAAACTTAGAAACTTTGTGATTCCAAAGCCCAGATTAACACAAGTTACCAACAGTAGGAACCTTAGCACTGATCCTCAGGAAACACCCTTTCCCATCTCCTACCACTCTGAATGTCACCCTGTCATTTCCAAGACTCTTTCTTTGTCTTGAAGTCAGTGTAGACCGAGTGGTCACATGGTGACATCATGACCCGGCTACAAAAATGGTCACGTCAGGAAGGTTGGGATTGTCCCCAGAGCAGAGTACAAGAATAGAGTAGCTGCTCAGCTAGTGAGTAAAGTATAGTTTGTTCCAAGTCTTTGTTATGTGTTTGGCAACCCAGCACTTACAGCCAGCAAGAAATCCATCCTGCCACTTGTCTCCTGACTCCATGTTCTCTGAACTTATTCATTGGTTTAATATGGGACAACGTCTCAAAGGTTTCCTGAAAATCCAGATAAATTACATCTATGCATTACCATTGTCTACTCTCTGTCTTAGCTTTTATGATATTTTCTCATTAGTGTTCTCAGTAGTATAAATAGATGTTCAAGATGGAACAATGAAATAAATGTAGGCTCCTTCCCCAATCTGTCTTCTCAGCAAATGGTTTGGTTGAATGGTGAAATCGTGAATGTGCAGTGACCTCTAGTGGTTACAAGTCTACAGCCTGTGTCAGCCCCAAAGAGAGTGTTTCCAGTTGCTGATGCTTGCTGTATGCATTTTTTTAAAAGAATTGCAGTATACCCATGGCTTTATTTGATATTGAAGGTGCTAGCGGCATTCTTGTTGTACGTAAATGCTGAAGTGTGTTTACTAATGGACAATGGTGTTCCAAGAATAAGGCAACAAGAAGGAAGCCATTCATCCCATATTGCCTTTATTACACATGGCAATGAATTTGTCTAGTTTCCAGCTTTGACATTTTGCTGATTTTAAACTAGATTTTGAACCTAGTATCAGATTCATAGAATCCCTACACGACAGAAGGAGGCCATCCCATTAAGGCCCTATTCATGTAACCTAACACATTTACCCTGGTATTCCCTCTGACATTAGAGTCAATTTAGCATGGCCAGTCAACTAACCTGCACATTTTTGGAGTGTGAGAGGAAACCAGAGGAAACCCCCACAGACATGGGGAGAACATGCAGGCCAGAATTGAATCTGGTTCCCTGGTACTGTGAGGCAGCAATGCTAATCACTGTGCCACCATTCCACCCGAACACCAGGCTGTTCATTACTTCTGTGTGCACCTTTTAGGTGAAAATAACTTGCGTTGTAACTTGGTTGAAGTGAGAGCTGAAAAGGGTCCCTTAAGGCTTGATCATTGAGCATTTTTGTCTATATTTGGACAATGTTCCATATGTGTACATATAGTCCGATTCTTGATTACACTAAGAATGTTTGACCCCTGTTACCTCTTTTTAGCAGTTGTAGATGAAGTGAGAACTATTGTCACTTCATCAGTCTTCGCATATAGCTTGTATATTTTGCTTTTCACGCATCTGGAATAAGATGTACATCAGACTGTACTAAGACTAAGACTTGTGTGTTGGTAATGATATTTAGACTCGAGTGTATTTCGAGATATGAATCACTTACAAATTAATTTGGACTTTTCTTCACAGTATTTCAGATATTTGTTGAAAGGAGCAGAATCACCAACACGCAACTCCAAGTCAAATAGGTGAGTCTGAGCAAGCTAATGGTGAACAAACACAATTTTCACCAGCATCACAATTTCTACTAATATGATTCTTTGTTTTTACTTTGTTACTGAAGTGCTTTTTACTCCCGTTGAATTTATTTGTCTAAATATACAATTATTTATATTCTTGCTATAAGTTGCTGAGAATTTGATTCACCACCCAACACATGTAACTGTGCTAGTAAGATGAACATTGTGATATCTGTTCAATGTAAAATACATTCAGACAGATTTATATTTCAGCAATTCAGAATCAACAGCAGTAAACTGATTTATGCTCTGGGTTTTGAGTCAACTTTCAATGCAACAAAGTGGACATTATAATGCGTTAAAATTATGTATTTTTTAACCCTAGCATTTTTAGGATCTCACCATAGTAGTTAGAAATGACCGATGTAAATTTTTTAGGTAACTGTTGTTGATTGTACTCAGCAATGCTTCTTGTTATATCCTGAATTGACCCAGTTGATTGCTTTTAATTCAAAATATTTAATAATTTATATTAATTAAATAATATGAGAAATTTACCTGGGTGCTGGACTTTCTGTACATTTGAAAAATTATATTTATTTAGCGAATTAGAATCTACTTATTGTGCTAATCATCAAGCTGGCTGTAATTCACAGCTCTGAAGAAGAGTCATATGACTCAAAACGCTAACTCTACTTCTCTCTTCACAGATGCTGCCAGACCAGCTGAGATTTTCCAGCATTTTCAGTTTTTGTTTCTGTAGTTCACAAATGCTTGACAGAATATCTCTTCAACACAAAAAACTGACTACTGTTGTATTTATGATCATACCTAACTGGTACATCCTTTGTACCTGTGTGGAAGCTGGTTAACTTTAATTGTCAGGGCAGGTCTTACCCTTGGTGCAAGCTTTGAAAACACTGTCATATCAGTTGAACTGTCATTGAGCTCCTTACATCAATATTTGATTTTGCTGGATGTGCTTTGACACAGTACCTCTAATACTCCATTAAGTTGCTATTAATTTCCTATATCCCTACCTCTCAGGCCCGAAGAGAATTTTAGAACCATCTTTGCCAAATTCTTTGTGGCAGGTCCTGAGATCCAATGCCTCTTGGGTCACTATCTATGTGGAGTCTGCATGGGTTACCTCCCAGGTGCTCCGGTTTCCTCCTACAGTCTGAAAGATTAGCTGGTTTGGTGTATTGGCCACACTAAAGTCTCCCTCCATGTACCCAAACAAGCGCTGGAGTGTGGCAAGTAGGGGAATTTCAGAATAATGTCATTGCAGTGTTAATGTAAGCCTTCTTGTGACACTAGTAATATAAACTTTAAAGTTCTGAACCTATTCTTGATTCCCTCATTCACTTTCATAATATATAGATCCTACCTGAATTGATTGCTGATGACCTTTGAACCTCATTGGAACTCCAAATCATTTCTATGTAGATACAATTTGAAGCATAGATATGTCACCAATAACTCCCATTGATCTGTAGTAGCTAGCTTTCGAGCCCATAGAGTTAGAGTGACCTAAATGCAGGTTCTACTGCACACCTACGTTGTACTATCCGTTACTTGCGTTTGCACCTTTTAGGTGAAAATAACTTGCATTGTAACTTGTTTGAAGTAAGGGCTGAAAGGGTCCCTTAAGGCTTGAGCAGCATTAAAATATTGAAGAGCAGGTTATATAACTTTTTGAATACAAATATATACCAATTTACTTTGGGCTTTCTGTGACCATTAGAATTTAACGCACTTTATAACAAACATTCCTCTGAACGGGACTAAAAATATAACAAATGATGCAAAATTAAAATCAAGGTTAACTTGCTTTGCTCATTAATTGTATACTTTTTCATTGTTTCTGCTTGTATTGTTTTTTGTCTCCATGTGTTTTGTTCTGTGTGAACTGTAATTCCTTGTGCCTGTTGTTGCAGAAGTAGCCTGAATTTGGATGATTTCCGGTAAGTATAACTGCAGAACGTTGAGAAAC
This sequence comes from Carcharhinus amblyrhynchos, assembly GCF_965287045.1. Lineage (NCBI taxonomy): Eukaryota > Metazoa > Chordata > Chondrichthyes > Carcharhiniformes > Carcharhinidae > Carcharhinus > Carcharhinus amblyrhynchos. The sequence goes on along the minus strand of NC_137335.1, from coordinate 28,718,669 downwards.
CTGTTGCTCCTGTCTGCAATACATCATGGCACCCCCATAGTCCAGATTGCATGCCACTTTTACAGAGCAGCTTTATGGAGCTTACACAAGCTTCTGCCTTTATAATGAGCTGAATTTTTCATGGTTTCCTGTTCGTGAGGTTTAATTTAGCTAAAAGTGACCTTTCAACTAAGCCTAGTCAGCAGCTTTCTGAAAATATGTTTCAAATCGGTTTTTCCATTTGATTTTGCTTTCTACAGTAAAAAGCTTATTGATCCATAGTAAATATATTTATATAGATTTATATAATATGAATTCACCTCCTTATCAGTATAGCCCAATAGTAGTGTCTATATGATTTGCAAACTTGGAGTTGCTCCCTGTATTTACTGCTTGAAGGAGCTTTAAGCTTTTATGTAGCATTTGTAGAAATATAGAAGGTGACACTGTGATGTTGCTATGAAAATATAAATCAAATGGTGAGCAGTGAGCTCCACAGTGTGTTTCAGAGAAAGGCTCCAACATTTCAGAAAAGTCTCAGCTTGACTCCTGATCTGTATTGAGTTAGCATATCTCATCTGGAGCGATTTTATAGCTGACAGATGGGGGTAGGAGCAGGCTCAACAACTTTGTTTCCTGCTATCACTTTAGCCAACTTGATGTCAATATAGAAGATTATAGATAATTGAATCCCTACAGTGCAAAGGAGGCCATTTGGCCCATTGAGTCTGCACTAACTACAATCTCACTTAGGCCCTATTCCTGTATGGCAGAGGATGAACCACCACATCCTCTTTCATTGCTGCTGCTTGCTCAGTAAATGATGAAATTGGAGACTTGAACATGAGTGGTTAGCACTGCTGCCTCACAGCGCCAGGGACCCAGGTTCGATTCCTGGCTTGGGTCACTGTCTGTTCAGTGTCTGCACATTCTCCCCGTGTCTGTGTGGGTTTCCATGGGTGCTCCAGTTTCCTCCCACAGTCTGAAAAACATGCTGTTTAGGGGCATTGGCCATGCTAAATTTCCCTAGGTGTACCCGAACAGACGCTGGAGTGTGATGACTAGGGGAGTTTCACAGTAACTCCATTGCAGTGTTAATGTAAGTCTACTTGTGACACTAATAAATAAATAAAGTGGTAGGAAGGATATTAGTGCATAAAATACAAAGTCTGACCAACTGATAAGGATCTGAATGTGTAGCATGGCAATCCAATTTTTATTTAACAGCTAAATTACATAAAAATTAAATTCAGTTTCAACTAATTTTAAGTTATATGGCAGGAGGTTCTGGTTTTAGGGATACAGTAAGTCAAACTTGCCAAGTGGTAGAATTAGTGGTCTCAGCACCATAAAAATGACAAGCTTGAGAGTTCCTCATCAGCCAGCATTGTCTGAAGCTTGTGCACTAGTTAAAAACTTTAGGAATAAGGATGTGTAATCAGGAATCTTCATCAGTAATTGAATGTACATTATTGGGTTGCCATTGTTGGTTTAACTCTGGCTGAATGCGACCATATTTAATGAAAATAGTAGTTTATGTTCCTGTTGCTGCTGCTCTATTTGGCTGAGGATAATTGCACTTGCTCAGTTCTGTTGTTCTCGATATCCAGTATTTGTCAAAAAATCACTTGCAATAGCTTCTCTTCCTTCCTGCATCATTACCTCTCGTGTCCTCCAACTTCAAAAATACTTTTCACTCTATGCCAATAGTGTGTGACAATAAATCAAATTAATAAAAATCCTAAAGTAGAGCATCAGTTTCCACATATATACTGACAACATGGAGCTCCACTGTAACCATCACCTCTCTTGACTCCTTCACTGGAGAAGTTTTTCTCAAACTAAAGAAACTAGAGAAAACTGTTGTTTTCACATCCCAATGCAAACTTATTTCCTAGTGACTGACTTCATCCTTCTCACTAGTAACTGTTTGAAGCCAAACTAGATTGTATGCAACCTTGATGTTGTGCTTGACCCTGTGATTAACTTCAACTATATATGCCTGTGACTGTTAAGATCACCTATTATCACCTATGAGCTTTGCTGGTTCAACCCCTATCCCTTTTCACCTTCTGCTGGACCTCTCATGATGCTTTCATTACATCTAGACTTGACAATTCCTACAAATACTTAGCTGGTCTCCCACTTCCTACTCTTTGTAAACTCTGCTGTCCATGTCCTAACTTGTACCAAGTCCCATTTACCCATCATTCCTTTGTTCAATGATTTGCACTGGCTCCAAATTAAGCAATACCTCTGTTTTTTAAATTCCCGCCCTTGTTTTCAAATCCTTCCTTGGCTTCACCCCTCTCTATTGCTTAATTACGTCCAACCTGAGAACCACCATTGTGCTCTATGCTCTGGGATCCCTTCCCTGAATCTTGGTTCCATTACCTTTCATTCCTGCTTTCAGACACTCCTTAAAATCTACCCCTTTGACCAAGTTTTTGATAATCTGCTGTAATATCTCCTGGTATGTCTGTGTGGAGTTATGTTTGATAACACTCCTGTGAAACATCTGAGGGCATTTTGCTATCTTAGAAGTGCTGTATAAATACAAGTTGGTCAGAGGTTTTTAAGATGATTGGTTCTTGAAAAAAATTATTTTTTACTTTGTTGCTTTCATGACCGCATTTTAGAATTGATTATTTCAGTAAATCTGGTTTAATTGAAAGTTAGTTTTTCAGAGTGAAAATTCTCACTGACTTGGGCAGAAAAATGGGGGATAAATTCATGTTGTAATGAAGTTAGTAGAAACCTTACTAATAAGTCAAGAGTTTGTTGTAAAGGCAGAAAACATTGTACCGTGAATTTTGTCCCCAGAGCAGTATGTGAATGAATGCAGAAACAAATGGCTGGCCTTAGAGCACTCCCATTAATGAATGCAAGTGCTAAAGCTAACATTTATCTGTTTTTCTTTCTACTGATTAATGCTGCCTATTGGATATGTTCTTTAAAAAAAACAAATTTGTGGGTTAGCACCAAACAGGAGTTTAAACGGGGCACTGAATCTGGACCTCTAGGGCAAGCTGCCTCCGTGAATCAAGGGTCTTCATCAGCATCTGTTTTTCCTCATGTCCAGTCAATTCTAACACTTCCATCTGGCATTTTACCTTCTCTCCCTGCTGCTATAACGTAAGTCAGGGTCCATACCATTTGCTTCTTTATAACATGCATGGATGTTTGTGTCAAACGTTTATCATGCCGATCATTAAAGTACATTGTATATTCTGTATTCCTTTTATTGGTTTATATTTAGGATTTCATAACTGGCTTACTTACATTGTTTGATAAATGATTTGGCTAAGGTATAGATTCTGTTTGTTAGTTTTCCAGTTTCATTTATGTAAATTGGCAGAAATGAATCAATTGAAAGATGGATCATGGATAGAAATACTGGGTCACAGATTAGAATGTAGTCAGTGAGGATTGATGCCTCGTCTGAGAGGTATTCCTGAGATCGATGGTCTAATTTGGGCTCTGGACCAGTGGCAAGCGTACAATGGAACTCCTATGGCAAAAAGCTGGTGCAGAATCATGTAACTCAGGATGAGGTCTTCTGTTCATCATATCTGTGCTGAGGTTTTGAAAGCTTTCCAGTGAGTCTCGCTCACCCACTCTTTTCCTATAGCTCTTCAAATTTCTTTTCAAATAGTTATTGAATTATTTTTTCAAGGTTGCTATTGAATTGGCATATATCACTTTTAGTCTGTGTGTCCAAATCACAACTCTATGTTTAAAAATTCTTCTCTTGCCAAAGTTTCCATTGCTAGTTATCCCAAATCTATTTCCTGGGGACTTCAGCCTTCCTACCAGAGTTATCTTATTTTCTTATATAATTCATTCTGATCAGTGTTATGAGTGTCCCTTTAAGAAAATGATCTAAATCAAGTTCAATGTTAAAATATGACTAACATAAATTTCTCTAACTCCCAAGTCATTTGGACGTCTTTGAGGTCACTTCATGCAGAGGGAGTAGAATAATTTGTGTCCTGACTATAATGTGAAGTGCCAATTACTTGGAACTGCCAGGTTTACTTTGTGTTGGTGGCCAAATGGATTACTACAGTCCTCCAAAGAGGAGACACCAACCACAGGACTAGAATGTGCCTAGCTACAAATTCACTGCCTAGATTCTGCCTGGTTATCAGGGGATATTTTTTGGTAAATTCCCTAAACAAGTATGTTAAACCAAAATGTAGTCCTGATCATAATTAAATTTTATCTTGTGTATCTTAACTTCAAATCCTGATCTAGATAAACGTTGAAATGTTTGGTTGACATAAGAGTAATGTTACATTTCAAGGGATCTGTGTAATAGATGCCAGCTGTGTAATAGTTTATTCTTGTGCATTTAGTAAGTATACAGCCTTCATCGCCTCCATTTTCCATTCTGGTGACACTCATAAACATAAATAAAAAATTGACGTTTGTTTCAACATGTATGAAGTGGACATTTCGATTTTCATGTTGCATCAAAAATGCTTAAAGTTGCATCGTTTAATAAGTGTTTTTTTCCCTTGAGGTTCATGGCACTTATTACCATGTTCCATATCGTAGATTGTGGTATATTAATCATTGCTGCATTCATTATGAAAATGTTTTGTTTTGATGTATGTTCATACATTACCTTGCACTATAATGTTCTTCTCTTCCCTAAGTTCTTTGAGTGGAGTGTGTTAACACATCTGATTTTAGTGGGCCTGTAGTAACAGTTGTTGCAATAAACCTGTACAGTTATTTGTGAATACTGTATAACCAGTAATAGAGCTGGATGACATTCTGTATCATTGAATAAAAGCTAAATTATATTTAATCATCAAAAGGTTACAGCATAGAAGCCTTTTGGCCTTTTTTGTGCCAACATTTTGCAGGACTGATTTATTTAGTCCTACTTCCCCATAGGCCTGCAAATTTTTTCTCCTTGGATAATTATCTAATTCCTTTATGAAAGCCACATCTGAATCTGCCTCTGCCACACTCTCAGACTGTGCATTCAGATCCAAACCACTCACTGCATAAAATGGCGTTTTCTTGTATTGCTTCTGCTTTTTGTCTTTCACCTTAAATCTGTCTCCTCTGGTTTTCGATCATTCTGCAAAAGGAGAAATTTATTTTTGTTTTTTCATGGGATGTGGGTGTCACTGGCAAAGCCAGCTTTGGTTGCCTATCCTTAATTGCCCTTGAACCAAGTGGCTTTTTGGGCCATTTCAAGGGTAGTTAAAAGTCAATTATTGTGGGTTTGGAATCACATGTAGGTAATGGAAAGCAGATTTTGTTCCCTAAAGGATATTAGTGAGCTAGATGGGTTTTTATGACAATCAACACTAGCTTTATGGTCATTATTACTGAGATTAGCTTTTAATCCCAGATTTTTTTTTGTTGAATTTAAATTCCATCATGGTAGGATTTGAACCCAGAGCATCAACCTGGGAATCTGAATCACTTGTCTAATGGCATTACCATTATGCCACCATCTTCCCATCTACTCTGTCCAGACTCCTCATAATTTTGAACATTTGTTAAATCTCCCCTCAACTTTCTCTTCTCCAAGGAGATCCAAGCTTCTCTAATCTATCTACGAAACTGAAGCCCTTCACCCCAGAACCATTATTCTTGCTGTGCCAACAAGATCATTGGTTGCTGATTATAGGCTGCTTGATGGGCTGTATTAGTGTGAAACTCAGTAAATTAATCTTTAAATCTTTTGTCTGAGTTCAGTGATTTGATCAACATAACATTTTTACATTTTTAGCAGTGTTCTAAACCAGATGAGCAGCATTTGTTTTTGAACTTGTAAGTTGTGTGGAAGGATGAGGAGACAGCAAACAAATGGAGTAATATTTACATTTATTTTGAAATTAAATTTACGGTGGACATTATATAAATTTTTAAAGTTGCCATAACTCATTATGTTTACTTAAAGTTTGATTTGAGACCACTGTGTGAGGTGCCATCTTGTCCTGTAGCTCAAGAAGATTCCTGAGTAAACCCCTGATTTAATTTAATAGTTTTTAATTGGGTATTGGGTTGTGGTGCAGTAGAACAATAATTAGGTGATATTAAACTGAGTTTTTAAACCAGTGCCTGAGACATTTCACTTGAGCAAATGGATGAAGTTTAATCTATCAGATAAAATGATAGGCTGACTTGGTCTTTGCTACCTGTCTTATATAAACAGAATTTGGTCAAACCAAGGCACGACATCTTCATGCAGCACCATAACTTTAGTTGAATAATCCCTTAAACGTTCAAAGCTCTCATTTATTTTACCTCACACTGATTGTTTATAGGATTCTGTTGCCTTATAAGGTTCATCACTCTCTCCAGTTTGTGTTATTTTCAGTGGTCTCAGCTGCTCCCACTCTCAGTCTCTGGTATATGAATTAAGAAGCCGTTATTTTAATAATTCCTAAGGTTATTGGGCCTTGTCTTCTGCTAATTTAACTACATACATACCATGTTTCCCAGCTGTTCTTTCTGTTCCTTTTTAACTTAACTCCCTTCTTCCCTCAGCTGAATATGAAATTTATGTCCATGCCCACAAATCCATCCATAGCTTTCTACTTTTATCATCCCCAATCTCCTGCAACCCTTGTCCCATACACTGGTCCTACAGTGTTACACTTTATTTTCAATGTTCTCTCTGCTCCACCATCAATGACTACTCCTTCAGCTCTCTTTGTTTTAACCATTTAGAAACCTGTTCTTTAACAACTCTATCTAATAATAATATTATTTCTTTCTCTACCTTCAAAACTTCTCAAGGAAACCTCTTTGTATTTATCCTCTCCATATTCTCTCCTTTCTACATCATTTTGACTCACCGTTCATTTGAGTAGCAGCAAGCCTTGAACCTGTTTCACCATTCAGTGAGCTCATGATTGATCTCTAATCAAATTTCATTCACTTGCCTTTGTTCTATATCCCTTTATATCTTTGGGTAACGTAAATTTTAAATCTCTGATGGATTTTTAATTGTTCAGGCATTAATTGCTGTTTGTTATTTTCACTCCTGATAGTCTGGTTCCAATTTTTAGATTCTGTTCCCCATTCTATCAGCCAAAACAATTTCTCTCTTTCTCCCTTACCTCTTACACTTAATCTCTTGAATATAGGAGACTCTGACTCCTGATTTCAATACAGAGAATTTAGACAAGTAGTAGTAGTGTATTTGGACCTAAGGATGAACAATAAGCAAGTTCAAAGAAACACTGATTCTAATAGTGTTTGTGGGAGTGATGTTTAAGATTGTGAAACAACGAGCTTTTTTACTTGTTTGCTGTGCACATGTTGGTTCAACAATTGAAGCAATTATTGGTAACTTACGTGCTAATAGAAGCCTGGGTATTATGGTGAAATGCTTCACCTGGGATTTAGTTTTGATTATTTGGCTTTGTTCTGTGACGTGTAACTTGATGGACCATATGTTGCAACCAATTTCTAATACAAATTGTAAATTACAGATTTGATGTAATATCTGATGATACGTATTTATAAACAGTATATAGCTGAATATTGCCCCCTTTAGAAGTTGTTCTTTTGTTCTTATAGCAATGGAAGATTGGTAATATAAATTAGCATTTTTTTTCTTGAAGGATTACACCGTGCAAACTCTTGTGCTCTACTGCACACCTCAACTTTGTCCCAGTGTGCATTGTAGTTGTTGCTATGGAATATTCTGATTTCTAAGTGCCCTTCTAATTATTGCGACAATTTTTTCAAAGAAAATAATCAAAATATAGATGTTCTTGAACCTTGCCATGTAACATTGGCATAGTTTGACTTTGTTCCTCCTCATTTTCACTGAAACCAATTCCATAGTGGAGTATGGTGCTTGATTTAAACCAGTCCTTTTTCCCTTTTAAATAAATTTTGGCAATAGTTAAGTAATTCTGTAGTCCAGCATGATGTGTACTCAGAAGCAAATTGACTTTGCTCATTGTTTGAGCATAAAATTTATTGATTGTGTTGTCAGGCCAGCCAATTTATGGGAAAGAAGTTATAACTCTGAGGGTCTTGGTATTCAGATTACTGGACGCAATGCAATTTTAAATGGCTAAGCGAGTCGCTTTTCTTCAATAAAATAACTAACCATGGTCACCAGGTGAAATCACTACATCTAACTCTGATAGGAGTATTGGACACATGAACATTAAGTTGTATAGGCGGAGTTGAATTATTTCAGCAGAAACTCTCTAAACTGTTCAGATTCTTTATTTGCTTCCAAGTGTTCTGTATCTGCTCTCATCAGTGAAAATTAACTTATCAATTTTATAATGAGTAAAGGTTGATAGTTCAACACACTGCATTTTTGCTCTTCACAGTTTGACTTGGTGATTATTTTACACCACTAGATCTGTAATAAAAATGCACAGGCAAAAGTGTATCCAAATCCACCCAGCTGGTAAATTGTAGCCCTGATTCTTGTCTTTAAACACCTGTTGATAATAATTGTAAACGGGCAGATCAGAGTTACTCTTTATCTCTGACCATTGCATGAGCTAAAATTCATTGCATGGCATGTTCCACTTTTACTTAATCAGTGCACTTTTAGTGTGTTTAAAGGGTTTATTGATCCATTTGTCTGCTGTCATTCAGGGGCTCCAATAAACGGGTAGAATCTTTTGGAATAAGTCGAATAGGCAGCAAACTGAAAGGAGTTTTTAAAAGCACAACAATGGAAGGGGCTATGTTGCCTAACTATGGATTACCAGCAGGAGATGATGATCTCGTGAGTAACATTGGGCTATTTGCACTGACCATGTTTATTAAGCGTGGTATAACAAGTTGTAGCTCCTTCAAAACTGTAAATGTGCTTGGTTACAAAATTAAATTTGGATTAAGCATTCATTGATGTCTATACTGGAATTTGTTGGCTTCTTGTTCATCTCAGATTTCAGGTCAGAATTGAAATCTAGGACTAATTTGTAGTCAAAAAACAAGGAAAATCACAGCACAGGAACTTCAGCCCTCTGAGCTTGAACTGACCATGCTGCCCAACTGAACTAAAACTCCTTAGCCTTCCGGGGACTGTATCCTTCTGTTCCTTTCCTATTCATGTATTTGGCAAGACTCCCCTTAAAAGTCATCATATCTGCTTCCATTACCTCTCCCGGCAGTGCGTCCCAGGCACCCACCACCCTCTGTGTAAAAAAAAATTGCCTCGTGCATCTCCTTTCAACCTTGCCCCTCACACCTTAAACCTATGCCCCCTGGTAATTGACTCCTCCACCCTGGGTAAAACTTCTGACTCTGTCCATGTCTCTCATAATCTTACAGACTTCTATCAGGTCGCCCTTCAACTTCCATCGTTCCAATGAGAACAAACCAAGTTTCTTCAACCTGTCCTCATAGCTAATGCTCTCCATATCAGGCAAACCCTGATAAATCTTTTCCGTACCCTTTCCAAAGCCTCCACATCCTTCTGGTAGTGTGGTAACCAGAATTGAACACTATATTTCAAGTGCGCCCTAACTAACGTTCTATAAAGCTGCAACATGACTTGCTAATTTTTAAACTCAACGCTCCAGCCGATAGTCATAGTCATAGTTTAAGTTCTGAGATTTTTGGCTGACAGTCAGGTTGAGCTGGCAACCTGGCAAGGTTAATATGGAGGGAGGGAAGACAAACTATGAAATCCATTTCAAAAAGCTGCACTTGTTTCTTTAATTATCTCAACTCGTCCTTGGTGTTAGATATAGCTCTTGGGGCTAAAAAGATCAAGGGATATGAGGGGAAAGGTGAGATCAGGATATTAATTTTGATCAGCCATGACTTGAAAGGCCGAATGACCTACTCCTGCTTCTAGTTTCTATATTTCTATCCATTCTTTGAGACAGTTGAACATTAGCATTCTCTCCAACATTTGTCTTCTACCCAGCTGTAAATGACCCTCAAGCTTGGTTCAATTGCTATACAGTCATGAAGACACAGGAGGAGGCTGTTCAACCCATGAAGCCCATCCCAGTTTTCTGTAGAGCAGTCCAATCAGTCCCATTCCCTTGCTCTATCCCCGTTGTCGTGTGACTTATTTCCCTTGTGCACCTTTCCAATTTGTTATAGAAATCATTCATCATCTCCATTTTTGCCACTCATAGGAAGTGAGTTCATAGAATCGTAGAGTCCCTACAGTACAAAAGGAAGCCATTTGGCCCATCACGTCTGCACCAACAACAATCCCACCCAGGGATACTTAGCATAGCCAGTACACCTAACCCGCACATCTGTGGACTGTAGGAGAAAACTGGAGCACCCGGAAGAAACCCACACAGACACGGGGAGAACATGCAAACTCCACACAGACAGTGACTCAAGCTGGGGATTGAATTCAGGTCCCTGGTGCTGTGAAGCAGCAGTGATAATCAGTTATAGGTCATTACCACACACTTTCACATTCACAAATGTTGTTTTAGGTAAGCCGTCTTCTTCCCTTTGTCTCCTCAATCTTTTCGTACCTTCGATTTTTCTAATCTGTTGTACACACAAAGAAGTTGATGCTCTGTGATGACTGATCATCCTTGATGTTGAACTCTGTCATCTCCATGAAAAGCTGTCATTTCATGTTGAGCTTTATTGCAGGTTGAAGAAGCAACGGTTGTGTCTGAGGATGATTTACTTGAAGAGTTGGCGATCACTCCCAATGCTCAGCGTAATCTCTCTGCGTGGAAAATAAGCATTCCATTTCTTGACTTCTACTTTGACAGTAAAAAAGAGAGAGTCCCAGTCTTCTGTATTGAGGTAGATCGAAATGATGATGGATCAGGTAAGATAGCTGTGATTCCTTCACTCCTCCTTCCTATGCCCTATTCCACTTTTCTAATTATTCCTCATGAGCATTCATTGTTAAATAAGAAAACCTTTAATCCTGTTAATTATTATCTTTGTAAAGAGGAATTGCAGAATTCCAAGTTGTGTGGAAAGTTCTTTTCTGCTATTATAACTAATTTCTGTAGAATATGCTGCACCATATAATTCCAGCAGGAATCAACTCAGATTTTAAAATCTTAGGCACAGCTGATAATTTTTTTTTGTGCTGGTGATGATACGCAAATCAATATTCCTCTTCTCCTGAAGTAGCAAGATGAGAAACAATTATCTTAAATGTAGTCTTCACAGTACGTGGGCATCATTTGCTAGGCTGGCATTTATTGTCCATCCCTACATGTTATGGAGGAGGTGATGGTGAACCTGCTTCTTGAACTGCTGCTGTCCATGTTGTGTAAATGAATCCACTGTGCTTCTGGGGTCAGAATTTCAGGATTTTGACCCACTGACTATGAAGGAATGCTGAAAGTTTTGTGGTGAACTTGCAGGTGGTGGTATTTCCATGTATCTGCTGCCCTTGTCCTTCCATATGGCAGAGGTTGGGGGTTTGGAAATACTTGTCAAAGGAGCTTGGTGAGTTGCTGCATTGCGTCCTCCTACTGTGTGTCAATGTTAGAGGGAATGAATATTTAAGGTGGTGAATAGGATGCCAGTGAAACAGTGTCAGTGAAGCAGCTACTTTGTCCTGGATATTGTTGTTGGAGCTGCAATCATCCAAGTAAGTAGAGTGCATTCTGTCATAATCTTGATCTGAGCCTTGGAGACAGTGAACAGATTTTGGAGAATGGAGTTATGCTGCAGAATTCCCAATCTTTGACCTGCTTCTGTAGCCATGGTATTTACATGGCTTGTCCAGTTTAGTTTCTGCATAATGGTAACTGCCCCCTTTCCCCAGGATGTTGTTAGAGGGGGATTCAGCAAAGATGATGCTATTGAGTGTCATGGGGCAATGGTCAGATCAATTCTATCTTGTTGGAGATGCACAGTAAGAAGTCTGACAACACTAGGTTAAAGTCCAACATGTGAGAGAGAGGGAAAGTTTGAACTCGTGGCTGAGGGGATGATGCAGGAGGGAGGGGTTCAGGTTCTTGAGCAATTGGGGCTCATTCTGGGGAAGGTGGGACCTCTACAAGAGAGATGGTCTACACCGGAATCAAAGGGGAACCAATATCTTGGGGGGAAAATTTGCTAAGGCTATGCAGGGGGGTTTAAACTGATTCAGAGGGGGGGTGGGATCCTGGGTAACAGGAATGAAAGTGAGGGGGGCATAGATGGGGACTGCAATGCACGGCATCGTGGGGGTGGAGCAGAGCAGGGTTTGAAATGCGTATACTTTAATGCGAGGAGTATTCGCAATAAAGTGGATGAACTTGCAGCGTGGATCAGTACCTGGAACTTTGATGTTGTGGCCATTTCAGAGACATGGATAGAGCAGGGACAGGAATGGTTGTTGCAGGTTCCGGGGTTCAAATGCCTCAGTCGGGGTAGGGAAGGAGGTAGAGGGGGGGAGGGGTAGCATTATTAGTCAAGGATTGTATCACAGTGTCAGAGAGGAAGTTTGATGAGGACTTGTCAGTTGAGGTAGTATGGGCTGAGATTAGAAATAGGAGAGGAGAGGTCACCCTGTTGGGAGTCTTTTATAGACCTCCTAAAAGTTCTAGAGAGGTTGAGGAAAGGATTGCGGAGACGATCCTGGATAGGAGTGAAAAGTAATAGGGTAATTGTTATGGGGGACTTTAACTTTACTAATATTGATTGGAGTAGCTATAGCTCTAGCTCATTAGAGGGGTCAGTTTTTGCACAAAGCATGCAGGAAGGTTTTTTGACTCAGTATGTAGATAGGCCAACTAGAGGTGAGGCTTTATTGGATTTGGTGCTGGGAAATGAGCCAGACCAGGTGTTAGACTTGGAAGTTGGTGTGCATTTTGGTGATAGTGACCACAATTCGGTTACGTTCACCTTAGTGATGGAAAGGGATAGGCATGAACCTCGGGTCAGTAATTTTAGCTGGGGGAAGGGCAATTATGAGGCTATTAGGAGAGAATTAGGAAGCATAGGTTGGACTAGGAGACTACAGGGTCTGGGAACGTCCGAAATGTGGAGTTTTTTCAAGGAGCAGCTACTGCGAGTCCTTGATATGTATGTCCCTGTCAGGCAAGGAGGAAATGGTCGAGCTAGGGAACCGTGGTGCACTAAAAAAGTTGATTCGCTGGTTAAAAGGAAAAAGGAGGCTTATGTCAGGATGAGACTTGAGGGCTCAGGTCGTGCACTGGAAAGCTTGAGATTGGCTAGGAGAGAGTTAAAGAGTGAGTTAAGAAGGGCTAAAAGAGGACGTGAGAAGATTTTGGCTGATAGGATTAAGGAGAATCCTAAGGCGTTCTATAGATATGTTAAGAACAGAAGATTGGTTAGGGCAAGATTAGGGCCAGTTAGAGACAGCAGTGGGAAGTTATGTGTGGAACCGGAAGAGATTGGAGAGGCATTGAACCAATATTTCTCTTCGGTATTCACGCAGGGAGACATAAATGTAGCTGTGGAGAACACTGGGTTACAGGGTTGTAAACTGGATAGTATTGCAGTTGATAAGGAGGATGTGCTAGGTATTCTTGAGGGTTTGAAAATAGATAAGTCCCCTGGTCCGGACGGGATTTACCCTAGGATTCTCTGGGAGGCAAGAGAGGCGATTGCAGAGCCTTTGGCTCTGATCTTCAGGTCGTCGTTGGTCACAGATATAGTGCCAGAAGATTGGAGGATAGCGAATGTTGTCCCATTGTTTAAGAAGGGGAACAGAGACTTTCCCGGGAATTATAGACCGGTGAGTCTTACTTCTGTTGTGGGCAAGGTTTTAGAAAAAATTATTAGGGATAGGATTTATAGTTATTTAGAGAGTAATGAATTGATTGGAGATAGTCAGCATGGTTTTGTGGAGGGTAGGTCGTGCCTTACTAACCTTATTGAGTTTTTTGAGAAAGTGACCAAAGAGGTGGATGGGGGTAAGGCAGTTGACGTGGTATATATGGACTTTAGTAAGGCGTTTGATAAGGCTCACCATGGAAGGCTTCTGCAGAAAATGCAGATGTATGGGATTGAGGGTGATTTAGTTAATTGGATCAGGAATTGGCTAGCAGATAGGAGACAGGGTGGTGGTTGATGGTAAGTATTCGTCATGGAGTTCGGTTACAAGTGGTGTGCCTCAGGGATCTGTTTTGGGGCCACTGCTGTTTGTAATTTTTATAAATGACCTGGATGAGGGTATAGTTGGGTGGATTAGTAAATTTGCTGATGACACCAAAGTCGGAGGTGTGGTAGATAGTGAGGAGGGGTGTCATAGTTTACAGAGAGACTTGGACAAGTTGCAGAGCTGGGCCGAGAGGTGGCGGATGGAGTTTAATGCGGAAAAGTGTGAGGTAATTCACTTTGGCAGGAATAACAGATGTGTAGAGTATAGGGCTAACGGTAGGAGTCTGAATAGTGTTGATGAACAGAGGGATCTAGGTGTATGTGTACATAGATCCCTGAAAGTTGGGAATCAAGTAGATAAGGTAGTTAGGAAGGCATACGGTGTCTTGGCGTTTATTGGTAGGGGGATTGAATTTAGGAGCCGCAGTGTCATGTTGCAACTGTACAAAACTCTGGTGCGGCCGCACTTGGAGTATTGTGTGCAGTTCTGGTCCCCACAATATAGGAAGGATGTGGAGGCATTGGAGAGGGTGCAGAGGAGGTTTACCAGCATGTTGCCTGGTAGGGAGGGGAGGTCCTATGAGGAGAGACTGAGGGATTTGAGGTTGTTTTCGTTAGAAAGAAGGCGGCTAAGAGGGGACCTTATTGAAACATATAAGATGATTAGAGGTTTAGATAGGGTGGACAGTGATAGCCTTTTTCCTTGGATGGAGAAAGCTAGCACGAGGGGGCATAGCTTTAAATTAAGGGGTGGTAGTTATAGGACGGATGTCAAAGGTAGGTTCTTATAAAAGTAGGGAGGTCTTGCTGCAGCTGTATAGGGCATTGGTGAGGCCGCAGCTGGAGTACTGTGTGCAGTTTTGGGCGCCGCACCTGCACAAGGATATTTTGGCCCTGGAGGGAGTGCAGAGGAGGTTTACTGGGCTGATACCGGAGTTGAGGGGATTGAGCTATGAGGAGAGGCTGAATAAACTAGGCTTGTACTCGTTAGAGTTTAGAAGAATGAGGGGAGATCTCATTGAGACGTATAAGATGATGAATGGGATGGATAGGATAGAGGTGGAGAGACTCTTCCCGCTCAAAAAAGACAGTAGGACTAGGGGGCACAGCCTCAAGATAAAGGGGAGGCGGTTTAGAACGGAGTTGAGGAGGAACTTCTTCACTCAAAGGGTGGTGAATCTCTGGAATTCTCTGCCCGTTGAAGTGGTGGAGGCTGCCTCGCTAAATATTTTTAAGAAGCGGGTTGATGGGTTCTTGATAAGAGAGGGGATTAAGGGTTATGGGGAGAGGGCGGGAAAGTGGAACTGAGCAGTGACAGATCAGCCATGATCTTATTGAATGGCGGGGCAGGCTCGAAGGGCTAGATGGCCTACTCCTGCTCCTATTTCTTATGTTCTTATGTTCTTTACCCAGAGGGTGGTGAGGGATTGGAATGCCCTGCCTGCTGCAGTTGTAAATGCGCCTAGTTTGGGGGCGTTTAAGAGATTCGTGGATAGGTTTATGGATGGAAAGGGATTGGTTTAGGTTAGAGGGTCATTGCTTTTTAATTGGTCGGCGCAACATCGTGGGCCGAAGGGCCTGTTCTGCGCTGTAATGTTCTATGTTTATTTGGCAGCACTAGCTTTCAGAGTCTCAGGCTTCTTCATCAGGTGAGTGAGGACTTGTGTTCACAACCAGGTCATGTACAGACACAAACTCAAGATAATGGTTGGAATGTGAGTTTTTACAGGTAATCAAGTCTTAAAGGCACAGACAGTGTGAGTGGAGAGAGGGTCAAGCACAGGTTAAAGACATGTGTATTGTCTCCAGACAGGACAGTTAGTGAGATTTTGCAAGTCCAGGCAAGTTGTGGGAAACCATCGAGCAGGGTTGAGAGTAGGTTGTAATCATTGTTGGAGATGATCATTGCTTGGCACTTGTGTGGCAGGAATGTTAATTGTCCCTAAAAGCCCAAGCCTGAATGTTGTCCAGGGCTGCACATGGACATGGACTACTTCAGTATCTGAGGAGATGCAAATGGTGATTAACATTGTGCAGTCAGCGGTGAACATTCTCACCCGACCTGATGTTGGAGGGAAGGCCACTGATGAAACAGCTGAACATGGTTAGGCCTAGGGCACTATACTAAGGAACTCCTGCAGTGATAGCCCATGACTGACTGACTCCAACAACCACAACCATCTTCCTTTATGTGAAGTATGACTCCAACCAATGGAGAGTTTCCCTTGATTCCCATTGACTTCAGTTTTCTTTAATGCTACAGTCAGTCAAATGCTGCCTTGATGTCAAAGACAATCCTCGCGTCAAGAGTTCAGCTCTTTAGTTCTTGACGGAACCAAGGTTGTAATGAGGTCAGGAGCTGAGTAGCCCTGGTGGAAACCAAACTGATTGTCAGTGGGCAGGTTTAAAAGTTTTTTTTACTTCATACTTAAAGTTACAAAGCTAGTGTTCAGAATGCATCGGGCAAACCCACATCCATTCCTTGCTTGCTTCCAAAACTAAATTCAAATTCCAGTTGAATCCAATTCATGGTGCCCACGAAAGAGACAAACAAGATCCAATCTGACAAGATATAAGGCATTGCACCCCACCCGGGGCTTGATCTGATGCTTGATCTTGGCAAAAGACTGCAGGTGCCACTTGAGAGCATCATTGATAATCCCTTCCATCACTATTGATGAGTAGGCTGATGGGTTGTTAATTGGGTGGATTTGATTTATCTTGCTCTTTGTGTACAGGGCATACCTGGGCAATTTTCCACATTGCCATGTAGATGGCTGTGCTGTACTGAACAGCTATGAACAGATGCATTTGCAGCAGGTAGATTGATGAGGATGAGGTCAAGTAGGCTTTCCCCTATTGGTTCTTCCACCACCTCCCGCAGACCCAATCTAATTGCTATGTCCTTTAGGATTAAAACTGCTGTTTTAGTAGCAGTGCTATTGAGCCATTCTTGGTGATTGGAGTCCCTTGATCGAGAGTACATTCTATGCCCTTGCCACCTCACGATGCTTCCTTAAAGTGGTGTTCAACATGGAGTACGGATTTATCAGCAAAAGGGGAGAGCAGGATGGAGAGTAGGTTGTAATCAGCAGGTTTCCTTACTCATATTTGACTTGATGCCATGTGACTTCCTGGGTCTAGAGCCAATGTTGAGAACTCCTAGGACAGCTCCCTCTTGATTGTATACAGCTGTGCCATCACCTCTGGTGTGATGGTGGTGTGACATTGAGGTGAATTTTCCCATTCCGCCTGCCATGGGAATTGGAGCAGGTAAGGGGCAGACGATGGAAAGATCTGTTGATCTCGGGTGGGATTTTCTGGTTTCAGGTGAGTGTGGCTGGAAAATTGCACCTATTGTCTGTAAAGTATGGTTCAAGCTATTGCTTGACTAGTTTGGGAGTCAGTTCCCCCAATTTTGGCATAAGCCCCCAGATATTTGTAAGGAGAACAAGGTTGACAGGGTTGTGTTAGATTGGCTAGGAGGGAGTTGAAGAGTGAGTTGAGAAGGGCTAAAAGAGGACATGAGAAGACTTTGGCTGATAGGATTAAGGAGAATCCTAAGGCGTTCTATAGGTATGTCAAGAACAGAAGGTTGGTCAGGGCAAGATTAGGGCCAGTTACAGACAGCAGGGGGAAGTTGTGTGTGGAACCGGAGGAGATTGGAGAAGTATTGAACCAATATTTCTCTTCGGTGATCACACAGGGGGACATGAATATAGCTGAGGAGGACATTGGGTTGCAGGGGTGTAAAATAGACAGTATTACGGTTGATAAGGGGGATGTGCTGGAAATTCTTGAGGGGCTAAAAATAGATAAGTCCCCTGGTCCGGATGGGATCTACCCTAGGATTCTCTGGGAGGCTAGAGAGGTGATTGCAGAGCCTCTGGCTCTGATCTTCAGGTCGTCATTGGTCTCTGGTGTAGTCCCGGAGGATTGGAGGATAGCGAATGTTGTCCCATTGTTTAAGAAGGGGAACAGAGACTTTGCTGGGAATTATAGACCGGTGAGTCTTACTTCTGTTGTGGGCAAGGTTTTAGAAAAAATTATTAGGGATAGGATTTATAGTTATTTGGAGTGTAACGAATTGATTAGAAATAGTCAGCATGGTTTTGTAGCGGGTAGGTCGTGCCTTACTAACCTTATTGAGTTTTTTGAGAAGGTGACCAAAGAGGTGGATGGGGGCAAGGCAGTTGACGTGGTATATATGGATTTTAGTAAGGCGTTTGATAAGGTTCACCATGGTAGGCTTCTGCAGAAAATGCAGATGTATGGGATTGTGGGTAATCTAGGAAGTTGGATCAGGAATTGGCTATCAGATAGGAGACAGAGGGTGGTGGTTGATGGTAAATATTCATAATGGAGTTCGGTTACGAGTGGTGTGCCCCAGGGATCTGTTTTGGGGCCACTGTTGTTTGTAATTTTTATTAATGATCTGGATGAGGGTATAGTTGGGTGGATTAGTAAATTTGCTGATGACACCAAAGTCGGAGGTGTGGTAGATTGTGAGGAAGGGTGTCATAGTCTGCAGGGAGACTTAGATAGGTTGCAGAGCTGGGCCGAGAGGTGGCAGATGGAATTTAATGCGGAGAAGTGTGAGGTAATTCACTTTGGTAGGAGCAACAGATGTGTCGAGTATAGGGCTAACGGGAGGACTTTGAATAGTGTGGATGAACAGAGGGATCTAGGTGTATGTGTACATAGATCCCTGAAAGTTGGGAATCAAGTAGATAAGGTTGTTAAGAAGGCGTACGGTGTCTTGGCGTTTATTGGTAGGGGGATTGAATTTAGGAGTCGCAGCGTCATGTTGCAACTGTACACTACTCTAGTGCGGCCGCACTTGGAGTACTGTGTGCAGTTCTGGTCCCCGCATTACAAGAAGGATGTGGAGGCGTTGGAGAGGGTGCAGAGGAGGTTTACTAGGATGTTGCCTGGTATGGTGGGGAGGTCCTATGAGGAGAGACTGAGGGATTTAGGGTTGTTTTCGTTGGAAAGAAGGCGGCTAAGAGGGGATCTTATTGAAACATATAAGATGATTAGAGGTTTAGATAGGGTGGATAGTGATAGCCTTTTTCCTCGGATGGAGAAAGCTAGCACGAGGGGGCATGGCTTTAAATTAAGGGGGGGTAGCTACAGGACGGATGTCAGGGGTAGGTTCTTTACCCAGAGGGTGGTGAGGGATTGGAATGCCCTGCCTGCTGCAGTTGTAAATGCGTCTAGTTTGGGGGCGTTTAAGAGATCTCTGGATAGGTTTATGGACGAAAAGGGATTGGTATAGGCTAGTGGGTCATTGTTTTTGTAACTGGTCGGCGCAACATCGTGGGCCGAAGGGCCTGTTCTGCGCTGTAATGTTCTATGTTCTATGTTCTATGTTATTGTTGTCATGCTGGGTGGTCCATCTTTCTGTAGCAATTTGATCTTACTGGAGTGGCTTAGTAGGTCATTTTAGAGGGCATTTAAGAGTCAACCACATGCTGTAGGTCTGGAGTCACATGTAGGCCAGATCAAGTAAGGACAGCAGATTTCTTTCCCTCAAGAACATTATTAAAACACATCAAGTTTATTAACAATCAACAACCATTTCATGCTAATTATTACTGAGAGAGCTTTTAATGACTGAATTATATTGAATTTCACAAATTGTCTTTGGGGGTTGGGGGGGGGGGGGTGGTGGTGGCGGTGGTATTTTAACCCCTGGATTTGTAGACCAGCGATACTATCACTATGCCAACACCAATGGCGACGGCTACAAAGAGGAGATGCAAATTTAAAATTAGTGCTATTCTGGAATTAAATCAAAAAGCACTTTTTCATCCAAAAACTAGTAGAAACCTAGATCAGTCTTTCCAAAGTGATGTTAATGGAGGGTCAGTTAAAGCTGTCATAATGGAGATAATTGATTAGTGTTATGTAATTGTATGAAGGGCTATGAAGCAGAGGTTGGTGAATGTGGTTGAGGTACATTGCGGCCAGGATCAAATTAATTAGCAGACCAGACTTGAGGGGCTAAATGGCCTGCTCTAGTTTGTGTCATCCCCACTTAGCCAGGTCATGCCCTCCACTGCATTCAACTCAATTGCATCACTCCATCTCCTCCACACCCTCCCCCTGTTTCCTCCATTCCCTCACTTGACCCCTCCCCAGTTTGTGGGCTCCCCTTTCCCATCAGGGGTTGGGGGGGTGCCCTGCCCCCTTCACCTTGTGGGGGTCCTATCTCCTTCCCCTTCTGAAGGTGGAGGTATGCCCTTCCCCTTGTAGGGGCAGGCTCCCCCCATTGTGGGAAGCCCTCCTGCATTCTGCCCCTGTCCTCTTCCACTCTGGCCTTCTCTTGTCCTTCGATTCTCAGTTCAGTTAACCTTGACGTGAAATGTAAACTTAGCTTTTCGTTCCACCAGTGCTGCCAGACCGGAATATTTCCTTTATTATCTAGCGACCATTTTTTGTCATTAAAGATACATCATAGGTATAGTGTTTCTTTATATACTGTTCCTGAATTTCTGTTGCTCTTCAATACCTCTGACCAAATGTTGCAGCTGCACCTAAAAGCCTGTTTAATTATTACAGGAAGAATGATTTTGGTTTGAGCTTTAGATATTAATGCATTCCTTTAATGCTTTTATAAATTGTTTACTGTTAAATCTAATCTGCTTTTCAGAGGGACACGAAAGTGAAAGCCGCTTTGTTTACCGAAGATATTTTGAGTTTTACGTCCTTGAATCGAAGCTTACAGAATTTCATGGTAAAGTGTTAATGTAAATCTGTGTACCAAGTGAATCAGTCCCACTGTAGGAAACAACACGATAGGGTGTATTTTTGAATGCCTAAATTATTGTCTGTCTAATTTTGGAATTTGTTTCCGATTTACATTCAGTTTTTGAGATGATAACCATATTGTTTTGAATCTGTACTTTGCCATTCTGTATTTATAGCCCAGAGGGTACATAGCATGCTTTGTACGATAGTTAATCAAATACATATTGAGGAACTTGTGATGAGAAACTGTGAAACAGAAGAGGTAAAATGCAAAGCTAGCGAAGCATTATTGACCGTTGTTAGTTAAGTAACATCTTGTACCGAAGATGTTGATTAAAATATCCAAAGAAAGCAGTTTAAGATCTTGGATTGTTGAATGCAGTTCTAATGTATTAAGTATTGATTAAATCCTTCAAAAGGAGATTTTGGTCAGATCCTGTTTAAGCAATTCATTTGTGGTTTGTGTTTTTAGGATCTTTCCCAGATGCACAGCTTCCTTCAAAGAGACTCATTGGATCCAAGAACTTTGATTTCCTGAACTCTAAGCGAGAAGAATTTCAGGAATACCTGCAGGTACATAACTTGTTAATGCATTTGAACCTGCTTTCAGTGTACTGAGCATGACTTCAACTCAGTTTAAGATAAAATTCATGTCACTGTTTGTGAAACTGAGAATTCTATGACAAAAATGCATTGGTGTAACATAGAATACCCAAAAACTCATGCATCAATGTGCAAATCCCTGTATATTAATCTTTCTTTTCTTCCTTTAATTATTTTTGGCTCCTCCTACTTTGTGGCTCCTCTGACACTTGGCAGGAGTGCCTACATTTGTGGTGAATCGACATGCTAATTATTACAGGGATGCTTCTAGAGCTTGTATTGCCAATCTGGTTGAGGACTTTATTGAAACATAGAGAATAGGAGGAGGAATAGGGCATTCAGCCCTTCGAGCTGTTCCACCATTCATTATAATCAGACCTGATCATCCAACTCAGTAGCCTTCCCCCCCATATTCTTTGATGCTTTGGGAATAGAACTAATGTTTTGAATGTGGATGGGACGTGGGATGAAGAACAGGGAGAAGGTATACGGGCAGTTGATGCACCTTCTACGATTATGTGGGAAGATGCCATGGCTGGTGAGGTGCTGGGTATGTTGGAGGATAGGACCAGGATGTCCCGGAAGGATTTGTCCCAGCGGAATGCTGAGGGGAGCAATGGGGAGATTGTGTTGCTGTGCCCCCACCCCTCTCCCGTCCCCACCCCTCCTCTCCTCCCCCCTCTCCTCTCCTCCCCCCTCTCCTCCCACCTCCCCCCCCGTCCCCACCCCGCCCCGTCCCGTCCCTCTCTCGCCCCTCCCTCCCTCTCACCCCTCCCTTACAGTACTAATCTCACCCTATTCAGCTCTGTCCTAGCACCAACCATCTTCAACTGCTTTGTCATCATAAGTTCAAAAGAATAATTGCACCATGTTTAGCACCATTGTGATTCCTCAGGTACTGAAGCAGTCCATTCTCTCTCACACAGCAATGTTCAGGTTGGGGCTAAGTGACATGAAACGTCTATGCTGCACAAATGCCAGAAAATGACTGTCTTCAAAAAGAGAGAATCTAACCGCTTCCCCATGACATACAAGGCATTACCATTGCTGAATCCCCCATGGTCAATGTCCTGAGGTTACAATTGATCAGAAACTGAACTGGGCTAGCCACATAAATACAGTGGCTACCAGAACAGATCAGAGATTTGGAATACTATGGCATTCCTGATCCCCAAAGCCTGTCCACCTTGAGAAGGCACAAGTCAGGATTGCAGAAGCTCAGATGAATGAAGAAGCAACAAGACTCAAAGCTTGCCAAAATCCAGGACACAGCAGCCTGCTTGATTGGCACCCAGTCCACCAACTTAAACATTCAGTGGCTGTACCACTGATGCACTATAGCAACTTGCCAAGGCTCCTTTGACAGCACTTTCCAAACCAGAAATGTGGTGAGTGCAGCAGAAGCATTGGAATGCTATCATCTGCAAGTTTCCCTCCAACTCCACACAGTCCTGCCTTGAAATTATATCATCATTCCTGCAGAGGTGGAGGAGGGCAATTTATGGAGTTGGAAATTGGCAGTTTTAGTGGATGTGTCAGGTATGATACCAAGATTGCAAACTATTGGAGTAGCTTTAGCCAGTTTTCACAGAATGAGGTGGAGTTGGTGGCAAAGATTTAACAGATGCAAATTACTCCCCATCCAGTACTGGATGTCCATCAAGCAATCTGACATTTGGAGAGAGTTGAGAGAGATAGTGATGAAGTTAGTGTCAGCAACGTACATCAGGAATCTGATGTGTTTTCAAATGATCTTGCCAGGGGGCAGATAGAAATAGATTTGATCCTTTGGGAACACCAGAGGTAACGGTAACATCTTTTAAAAGAAATGCAGAAATTGCTTGCGAATGAATGGTCTTCATTATACTTAAATGTTTCATATCAATTCTGGTTACGTTGTTAGCCTTGATGTTCTGAGGGCTGTACATTCTAAAGTAAGCGCTAACTTGGTTTATATTAAGTGGGGTAGAATAATCCATTCAGGAAATAGTCTGCAAAGTTTGAACGCCCCATTAAAGTCATGAAGTTTATTTTATTTTTCTTGAACTTTATTAATAGAATTTGCAGAAACATCCCGAACTCAGTAACAGCCAACTTCTGGCTGATTTTCTATCGCCCGATGGCTGTGAATCTCAGTTTCTTGAGAAGATTCTTCCAGATGTAAATCTAGGTGAGTATAAAGTCCCCTTCACACTATATTGCATGCTACCTGACAGTCCAGTTAATTTTGTTCTTTAATTAAAAGCATTTAAATTTGCTGTTCTGTAAGATAACTGTGAGCATCATGGGAGTAGACAAAGTTTTGAACCATAAAAAATAAAAGCAGGAGTAGGCCATCTAGCCCTTCGAGCCTGCCCCGCCATTCAATAAGATCATGGCTGATCTGAAGTGAATCAGTTCCACTTTCCTCCTTTCTCCCCATAACCCTTAATCCCCTTGCCTATCAGAAATCTATCTACCCCTGACTTAAATATATTCAACGAGCCTCCACCACTTCAATGGGCAGAGAATTCCAGAGATTCACCACCCTTCGAGTGAAGACGTTCCTCCTCAACTCTGTTCTAAACTGCCCCCCGCCCCCTTTATTTTGAGGCTGTGCCCTCTAGTTCTGTTATCCTTTCTAAGCAGGAAGAATCTCTCTACCTCTACCCTATCTAGCCCCTTCATTATCTTGTAAGTCTCTATAAGATCCCCCCTCAGCCTTCTAAACTCTAATGAGTAAAGACCCAGTCTATTCAATCTCTCTTCATATGCTAACCCTGTCATCTCTGGTATCAGCCTGGTGAGCCTTCTCTGTACTCCCTCCAAGGCTAATATATCCTTTTGCAAATATGGGGACCAAAACGGCACACAGTACTCTAGTTGCGGCCTCACCAGTGCCTTGTACAGTTGCAGCAAGACCTCCCTGCATTTATATTCTATCCCCCTCGCTATAAAGGCCAACAAATATTCAGGTTGGAGATTTGAGCTTTTATATCTTTTTATATTGAGATAAATAAAAATGCATTGGTGAGGTTAGAACAGACATTTGTCAGCAACATACTTCTGTTACTGTACAGTGGGTATTAGTTGAAAACATGGGCAATATAAGCTGCATTCTTAACTGAAGTGATGTGAAGATACTGGTGTTGGACTGGGGTATACACAGTAAGAAGTCTCTCAGCACCAGCTTAAAGTTCAACAGGTTTATTTGATGGCACACACCACAAGTTTTCGGAGGGCTGCTCCTTCGTCAGGTGAGTAGGAGTTCTGTTCAGAAACAGGGCATATAAAGACACAAACTCAATTTACAGAATAATGAATAATTATTCAAAATAATAATCATTATTCTGTAAATTGAGTTTGTGTCTTTATATGCCGTGTTCATGCTCCACTCACATTGTCTGTCCCTTTAAGACTTGATTATCTGTAAGAACTTGCATTCCAATCATTATTTTGTAAATTGAGTGCATGCCTTTATATGCCCTGTTTGTGAACAGAACTCCCATTCACCTGACGAAGGAGCCGTGCTCCGAAAGCCAGTGGCTTGTGCTACCAAATAAACCCGTTGGACTTCAACCTGTTGTTGTGAGACTTCTTACTGCCCTTAGCTGAAGGCAGAGAGATTTTGCCAGTTTTTTTTCCTAGCATCATAAGTAATTTTTTTTTGCTGCTACAGCAAATCAGATAACAGTGTGAAAAGTTTAGGCAGCATGACCAAGCTGTGCCAAAATAAACTTAATTTTTGTAATCATCAGAAGGATTCCTTGAAGGTCAGCTGAGCAGGGTTGCTGTGGGGCCTCTCAAGCAGTTGTTTGGCTTTGGTTATTACGGCTTTTCTTTCACCTTCCCAATGGAAGGTAAAATGGGTCTGCAACCCACACCATCTTATGCTGGGGTCTGTCAGTTGGGTCCAAGGTGGTGTTGAGCAGACACCTCAGTTTTTGTTCTTGTATACCTTGGTGTCGCTCATACCAGGAGAATCATAACCATCCAAATGATCCAGGTCTCTCTCAAGCTGTGGAATCCATGGGGGTTTCTCTCATGATCCCTAGAATTTTATTGAGTTAAAATTGGGTTTGTGCATGTGTCCTTGTGGGTTTGACTATTTTGAGAAATATTGTAATTCCCCCTATACTGCTAAATCCCAACATCAGTCTGGAAGGAAACATGAACAGGCTCCTCAGGCTGGAATAATAAAAATGAATTACAGTAATTTCTTTATGGATATAACTATTGCAAAAGTGTAAATGAAATTGTTTAAATAGCATTAGACTACAAACCATTTCACTGAGTGAATTAGATTTCATCACACGTAATATTATGTTATCTATTGTAGGGAAGATTATCAAGTCTGTCCCTGGAAAGCTAATAAAGGAGGTAAGTTGCAAAGATATTTTATAATTTTATTTGCAGTTCCATCTGCACACCAGCCTGAAGTCAGCAGATAACCTGTTCCCAAGTTTCCAGCTACGACGAGTTGCCAGAGAGTGCAGGAGATTAGCTATTCCTAATTTGTCCTTGGATTTTTTCCCCAATTCCCTATTCATCCTATTTCTCTTACTCCCCCCATCATCTGGTAGACATATTCCATATATTGGTGAATACAACCTCAAATGTGTCCTTGAGAAAGAAGGCCTTAATATTGGGACAAGTCTCCTTGATAAAAATCGGCAGGAAAGCTACTAATCTCTGTGGATCTCATGAGTCAGCTAATTCATTGGTTATGCTAGAGGAGTCTAACTTGGCTTCATGCTTAAACAAGAAAATATCTGCAGTTGGAAATGTGAAACAATTACACTTTTTGTCAATAGTTTTTTTTACAAAGGGTCCATTTTGAATTCCTTGTTTCATCTCAGCAAATGCTGCCTAACTCGTTGAGTTTGCAGAGTCTTGTTTACTTTTTAGCTTCATCTTTGTTTAGCTTATTAATTCCTGGTGGTCTTTGTGCACTTGTCTGACCCAATTCTGTCATTTGATGTTGCAAAACTGTTTCAGCTACTATCAGCTAACTCAGCCTAGGCCCCTGGTGGATTGTCATTCCTGCTCATTCTTCTCATGCACATGCTTCTGTTGAAAGCTTGACTGCTGCTAACATGGTTGAGAAACCTGGATGGGATCAGTTTACTGAGCCTGTCATCATGACAAAACCATGAGAATGAAAGGTCATTGATTATGAGCCTGTCAGCGGTCTTATCATTTTAACTATTAATTCATAAGGTTAAATCTCTCAGGACCCAGGGTGAGCTAGCCAATTGGATACAAAATTGACTTGATAATAGAAGGGAAAGGATGGTTGCAGACGGTTGGAGGCCTGTGATCAGTGTGCCTCAGGGATCGGTGTTGAGCCCACTGTTACTTGTTATTTATATTAATCATTTGATGAGAAGAAGGTTTGCAATGACACCAACATTGGTGGCATAGTGAACAGTGAAGAATGTAGAACATTATAGCACAGTGTTGTGCTGACCTATGAAACCAATCTAAAACCCATCTAACCTACACTATTCCAATGTCATCCATATGTTTATCCAGTGACCATTTAAATGCTCTTAATGTTGGTGAGTCCACTACTGTTGCAGGCAGGGCATTTTATGCCCTTACTACTCTGAGTAAAGAACCTCTGACGTCTGTGCTATATCTATCACCCCTCAATTTAAAACTATGTCCTTTTGTGCTAGCCATCACCATCTGAAGAAAAAGGCTCTCACTGTCCACCCTATCTAATTCTCTGATCATCTTGTATGCCTGTATTCAGTCACCTCTTAACCTTCTCTCTAACAAAAACAGCCTCAAGTCCCTCATCCTTTCCTCATAAGACCTTCCCACCATACCAGGCAACATCCTGGTAAATGTCTTCCGCACCTTTTCCAATGCTTCCACATCCTTCCTATATATAATGTGGCAACCAGAACTGTACGCCATACTCCAAGCGCGCCCGCACCAGAGTTTTGTACAGCTGCAACATGACCTTGTGGCTCCAAAACTCAATCCCTCTACCAATAAAAGCTAACATACTGTATGCCTTCTTAACAACCCTATCAACCTGGGTGCCAACTTTTAGGGATCTATGCACATGGACACCGAGATCTCTCTGCTCATCTACACTACCAAGTATCTTACCATTAGCCCAGTACTCTGTATTCCTGCTACTCCTTCCAGAGTGAATCACCTCACGCTTTTCCTCATTAAGCTCCATTTGGCACCTCTCAACCCAGCTTTGCAGCTTATTTACATCCCTCTGTAACCTGCAAATCCGTCCGCACTATCCACAACTCTAGACTTTAGTGTCATCAGCAAATTTACTAATCCATCCTTCTACGCCCTCAAGCAGGTCATTTATAAAAATGACAAACAGCAGTGGCCCCAAAACAGATCTTTGTGGTACACCACTAGTAACTGAACTCTAGGATGAACATTTCCCATCAACCACCACTCTGTCTTCTTACAGCTAGCCAATTTCTGATCCAAACTGCTAAATCACCCTCAGTCCAATGCCTCCGTATTTTCTGCAATAGTCTACCTAGGGGAACCTTATCAAATGCTTCATTGAAATCCATATACACCACATCAACTGCTTTATCCTCATCCACCTCTTTGGTCAGCTTCCCAAAGAACTCAGTAAGGTTTGCGAGGCACAACCTAGCCTTCACAAAACAGTGTCGACCATCCCTATTCAAATTGTTCCTTTCTAGATGATTATAAATTCTATCTCTTATAATCCTTTCCAAAACTTTGCCCACAACAGAAGTAAGGCTCATTGGTCTATAATTACCAGGGTTGTCTCTACTCCCCTTCTTGAACAAGGGGACAAGTCTTCTGGCTCTATTCCTGTAGACAATGATGACTTAAAAGATCAAAGCCAAAGACTCAGCTTCCCAGAGAATCCTAGGATTAATCCCATCCAGCCCAGAGAACTTATCTATTTTCATACTTCCCAGAATTGCTAACACCTCCTCCTTATGGACCTCAATCCCATCTAGTCTAATAGCTTGTATCTCAGTATTCTCCTCGACAACTTTGTCTTTTCCCTGTATAAATACTGATGAAACATTTAGCGCCTTTCCTATCTCTTTGGACTCCACACACAAGTTCCCACTACTGTCCTTGACTGGCCCTAATCTTACCCTAGTCATCCTTTTATTCCTGACATAGCTATAGAAAGCTTTAGGATTTTCCTTGATCCAGGCCTGCCAAAGACTTCTTATGTCTCTTGGCTCTCCTTAGCTTTCTCTTTAGGTCCTTCCTGGCTAACTAACTCTCAAGCGCCTTTACGTCTCATCTTTACATAAGTCTCCTTCCACTTTATAAGAGATTCAACTTCTTTAGTAAACCACGGTTCCCTCGTTCGACCACTTCCTCCCTGCCTGACAAGTACATACTTATCAAGGACACGCAGTAGTTTTTCCTTGAACCAGCTTCACATTTCAATTGTGCCCATCCCCTGCAGTTTCCTTCTACATCCTAAATCTCACCTAAACGCATCATAATTTCCTTCCCCACCTCCCCCCCCACCCCCAGCAATGACTCTTGCCCTGCAGTATATACCTATCCCTTCCCATCACTGAAGTAAACGTAACTGAATTGTGGTTACTATCATTAAAGTGCTCACCTACCTCCAAATCTAACACCTGGGCTGGTTCATTACCCAGCATCAAACCCAATGTGGCCTCGCCTCTTGTTGGCCTATCTACGTACTGTGTCAGGAAACCCTCCTGTGCACATTGGACAAAAACTGACACATCTAAAGTACTTAAAGTACTTCCAGTCAATATTTGTAAAGTTAAAGTCCTCCATAACAACTATCCTATTACTTTTGTTCCTATCCAGAATCATCTTTGCAATCCTTTCCTTTACATTTCTGGAGCTTCTTGGGGGCCTTTAGAAAACTCCCAACAGGGTGACCTCTCCTTTGCTGTTTCTATCTAGGATTGCAACGGGATTTTGATCAGTTGAGCCAGTGGGCTGATGAATGGCAGATGGCATTTAATTTCAATAAATGTGAGGTGATGTATTTTGGTAGATAGAATTGGGACAGGATGCACTCAGTTAATGTTAGGGCATTGGGGAGAGTTATAGAACAATGAGGTCTAGGAGTACAGATTCATAGCTCCTTGAAAATGGAATCACAGATGGACAGGGTGATGAAGAAGGCATTCGGCATGCTTGGTTCCATTGGTCAAAAAATTGAATATGAGAGTTGTGACGTCTTGAAGTTGTACAAGACATTAGTAAGGCCACACTTGGAAGACTGTGTACAGTTCTGATCACTCTATAATAGAAACTAAAAAGAACTCAGAAACTAAACCAAAAAGAATGCAGAAAAGATATGCTAGGATGCTAACTGGACTTAAGTTATAAGGAGGGGCTGGAGAGACTGGTACTTATTTCCCTGGAGCATAGGAGTCTTAGGGATGATCTTATAGAGGTCTGTAAAATAATGAGGGGCATAGGTCAGCTAGATGGTCAATGTCTTTTCCCAAAGTTGGGAGAGTCTGAAACCAGAGTGCATAGGTTTAAAGTGAGAGGAGAGAGATACAGGAGTCCAGAGGGGTGACTTATTTTTCATTCAAAGGGTGGTGAGTATTTGAAACGAGTTGCCAGAGGCACTAGTAGAGAGGGGTACAATTTTGTCTTTTAAAAAGCATGCAGACTGTTATGTGGGTAAGATGGGTATTGAGGTCCGTGGGCCAAATGCAGGCAATTGGGACTTGCTTAGTGGTAAAAACTGGGTGGCATGGACAAGTTGGGCCAAAGGGCCTGTTTCCATGCTGTAAATCTCTATAACTCTGTCACACAGTCAGGCTAGACTCCTCCAAGTTGATTCATTCACTTGATCACTAAATCTCAGTGATCAAAAACTAATAAATATTGAAATAAAATCAAATATAAAGAATTGTGAATTACTTTAATTGTTTGATTTTATCCTAACCTGGGTCAGTGATAAATTACTGTGCAGTATTTTCACAGGCACCTGTTTCTTTATTTTCTACATATTGCACCTGCTGTGTAATTTATGCAATTGTTATTCCCCTATTGCTGTTGTATAGAAAGGCCAACATCTGGAGTCATTCCTCACAGCATTCATCAATTCTTGTGAGGCTCCCAAACCTAAACCAAGCAGGCCGGAACTCACCATTCTCAGTCCTACTTCGGAAAACAATAAGAAGGTCAGTTTGAGAGTGTGTATTTGGCAGGTGATTTGTGGGAGAGGCCAATCAGTTATGACCCTTTTTTGTTGTAATAAACACTGTTCTTGTGATTTGAAATAGTAGCACAGTTTTTATTTATGAGTAAGTTATTCATCAATGGGATTTCAGTTGTCCCATCAGTTTGTGTGTGTCCATAAATTTGGTAATTTGGAAGCAGTAGAAGTGGATACGTTTACTGAATTTAATAGTTTTGAACTTACTTTATTACAGTGAGATTTCACTATTGTTAGTCTTCTGCAGGTAGCGATAGTGGTCCACTAATCTCTGCTTGTTGACCAAGGTGTACAATGGCTGTTTCAGTTCACGTTAAAATTGCCCAATTTAAGGAGTTGCAAATTTTAAGAAAATAAATGAATTTTATGAAATGCAAAAATTGAAGTAAATGCTTTTATGCTGTCTTTTGACAAAATGACCATCATGAACTCGTTACAAATCCACTCATTTTCAGAATTTACATAATCTTTGTAACAAAGGGTAAAATTTATATACTGTGGATTTACCACACCTATTTCTAGGTGTCAGGATTTTATATTATTTTTGTGACATTGATGTCCAGAGATCTCATTTCAAGTGTAGCAGTAATGCTGTACCTGGTTTTTACATATTTATTGTAGGGTTTTTGAATGTATCTGAAGAGATTTAAGAGACGTAGGGATAATACATGATCATAGGGTTGCATTAGATCATCCATAATCATTACTAAATGGCAGGGCAATCTTGAAGGACCAGATAGATACAATACTTGTGCTCCTATTTTTATGTTACTTTTAACTTGTACCTACTATTCAGTCCTCCCATCACGGGTGGCAATGTCTGCCCAACAGAGATAGCTGAAAGATGCACCATTTTATTGCAATTTGTTGTTCACAACAGTGAGGGAGATTGACTGATAACATGGTAGAAGCCTTTTGTACAGTATGCACTCCCTAAGACCATAAGACATAGGACCAGAATTAGGCCACTCAGCCCATCGAGTCTGCTCCACCATTTAATCATGACTGATATATTTCTCATCCTATTAGCATTTAATCGTGGCTGATATTTATCTCATCCTATTTTTCCTCTCTCCTTTTAGCATTGCATTTATTTTGTGTCACACATCATACTTGGTCCTCTGGCTCACTGAGAGCAACAACATAAGTCTTGTAGGTAAAATAATACCTCTGAGATTGTTAGTGAGTCAAAGTACAGTAGCTTTTATTTCAAAACTCTGGCTTTTGTTCTAGAGCTTTGGGAGAACTGGTTCCTAACAATGAGCTACCAGACTTCTCATGGAACATAAATACAAGCGGGTATTTATACATCAGGAATCTTAGTAACAAGTATGACATAAACTTCCAATTCTGGGCAAAATCTTTGATTTTCCTTCTTCAATTACCATGCCTACAACTGCTTTGGCATCTTTGAAGTTACTTGTTAACATAAACAGCAAGGCTTGCAATGTCTGCAAAATAACATTCACACCTGACCAGCTATATTCACATTTGACCATTTGTCTTTATGAGAGTTAAAGAATGAAAGACATGAACAAGAAATTTACATTAACGCCAGGAGCAATATAAGCCTGGGAAGATCAGCCATGATGAAGAGTTATGTTTGTGATACATTCTAGGTACAAAATTCATTAACCTTTTCCCTCCTTAAAGGTACAAAATGCATTAACTCTTTCCATACTTCAGTCACGAGATTTTTTTTCCATTAAAAATCATGATAGTAATCATCGATTGTAAATGGCAGCATGTGTTGGTGTGAAGCACCATTTTTTAATGCTGTTGAAGGAAAGACGGTTCATTAGTAGTTAATGCCTCCTTTCTTTCAGCTCTTTAATGACCTGTACAAAAATAATGCCAATCGTTCCGAAAGTACAGAGAAGAAATACAACCAGAACTACTTCATGGAAATGATGACATTAGATGGTGTTTATGATTACCTGATGTATGTGGGTAAGTGAGCATTTAGACTCACCTTATACATTTGAACTAAAACGTATATGCTTCCTCCAGAATGGTGGCTCCTTGAATGTGCCATCTTGCTTTACAGACATATTGGGGGGAGGGTGCAATTCTCCCAAAAGTGCTGAATTGGCAGGAAAACTGTTCATAATCCTGACACTTTTCTCAGTTAAGCTTCTCACTCAAAACTCTGCATTTTGTGCGATGCAGAGGCCCCAGTCATGAATATCACTAAACGCTCGGGGACCGGGGCCAAAGAGCCTGAAATCGACGGGATGTGTGGGAACTCGCGCACGCGCACATTGCTGGGAGATGATGGACAAGACCTTCCAGCATCCAGATCACTGCCTACACAAATCGCTGGCTTCATTGCTGGCCCCCACAACCCCACCACACACACCGCTGGCCCCCATGATCCCCTGACAGAGACATTACTGGCCCCCACAACACCCTTAACATTCGTCACTGGCCTCATCGTCCCATCCCCCCACCCTGTACCCCCCCACCCCCTGTCTCCCCTGCCCCCATAGCCCTCCAGATTCAAATGTCCCCAGGCCAGATGCTGGATCTCTGGGCTTGTCCCTCCCAAGGCTGGTGGAGATGCATCAGGAAACCTGGGAAGTTGTGGAAGGGCTGTCAGCAACCATGCTGCAACTGCAAGGCTGTTTAGGGGAATCAAACAGAGTGCTGTTGCAGGAGGTAGTGCTGACACAGCATGAGACCCAGGCCAACACTAAGGGTGGCGACCGCAGTGGCTTGGGGTCTGTCCTCATGGGTGACAGGGTTGAGGCCATCCTGGAGAAGCTACGGGCCACGAGTGTGTGTGTTTCCGGCATCCAGGAGGCACAGCATTCAATGGCGTGGATGTCGGGGGCATGTGGGAGACACTGCCGGCCATGGCTGGGACTCTGGCTGGCATTCTGGAGACGTGGCAGGACGTGGCTGTGAGCCTCGACAACTTAGCCCAGGTTCAGAGGGCTACTGCTGAGGGGCTCTAGAGCCTGGTGTACTCATAGAATGCTGTAGCAGAGGGGCTCTGGAGTTTGGCCGAGCCTCTGAGGGATTGTACATCAGGACTGTCAGACCCAGGTGACACCAAAGCTTCTGGAGCTCAGTCCAGCTATCCTGGTGTCCCATGGAGTCCCCTTGGGACTTCTGGGCACCCCAAGGGAGGAGGAAGGGCACGAGTCCATGTGGGGTCTTCCACCCAGGAGATCCCGGACGTCCTGAGACCTTACGATTTACCCTTTCCTCACACCGGGGCATGTCGGGGCCAGCGAGATGAACAGGGTGGCACCGAAACAGTGCCATCCGCAAGTCAGCCAGGGCCCGGCCACCCAGGGGACGTCCGCCAAGGGCATCACAGGCAACGGGGCGTGCATCACAGCTGGACATCCCCACCTCCGAATTGCATCCTGGGGTAGCACCTAGAAGAAGCAGTGGACAGCACTAAGTTAGAAAGTTGTAGTTCACTAGAGAGCACAGGTGAAGGTCAGGATTTGGTGATCATTTATGTTACGAGCACAGTAAACTGTTAATTGCACATCATGCTGTGACTAATGTGTCTCTGATTTCTGATTCCGCCCCCGCCCCCCCCCCCACCAAAACAGCTCAGTGATCCCAATTCCCAAACATTGAGGTGCTGCCTGTTGAGCCTTGCAGACTCAGCCCATGTTTGAGTGCCTGCCCTACATTCGCCAACATCCACCAGACCCTTGGTGCAAATGTCCCCACCTCTCTTGGCCAAAAAACATGTGCCACCCTTAGAGCTCCATAGGCCACGGTGGCAACATGCATTTGGAGTACAGGTAGGAGTCAGACTTGAATTGCACCAGGGGCAGGATCCCACTGCGCACAACAGTGAGTCGTCATCACCCTCCAGCCTTCAACCAAGACTCGCAACCATTGCCAGCCCAGGCAGATTTATAGGGTCGGATGTTTCTGGGGGATGTAGTGATGGGATGACAGGAGCAGGGGAAGAGTGATGTGGTGGTTTGGGGGCCCAGGTTGATTTGGAGGGGGAATAGTGACTGCACTTGCTCCTGGGGTGTGGTGGATTTGTGTTGGTTGCACCCCCTTGCTGCACAGCACCAGCTGGGTGAAGCGGGTTGCGATCAAGGCATCCTTCGCTGTCCGACACTTGCCACTGCCGCCCACTGTCTTTCCTCCAGCTCTTCATGTGGTGGAGTGCCCCCTCGCTGCTCCTCCTCTTCCTCCTCAACCTGCTCCAGCTGGTCTCCCTGCTGCTGGGCAATGTGCTGACTGCAGCAAACGATAACGATGTGTGAAGCACACACAGAGCCATACTGGAGGGCCCCCTCAGAACAGTCCAAGCAGCAGAACTGCATCTCAGCAGGTCGATGCGCTGCTCAACGACATGGTCCTCATTGTAGCGTGTCTCCGTCTCAGTCTGGGGCTCCACACAGGCATCATCAGCCATGATCTTAGTGGGAAACCCTTGTCACCCTTGAGCCATTGCTATGTGTGCAACTGCAACATTTGTTACAAGCACATGTTGCTGGTCCGCGTCACAGGGCAGGGACGGGCTGCAAATCAGCACCAGATGTGTGTTGAGTGACAGCAGATTCCATGCAGCTCATGTTTGAACCTCTGCACCCCGGCCTGGAGCAGCAGCTGCTTCATCTGGTTAGACCTCAGTCAGTACACTCCTCTCCCAGCCCAGAATACCAGCACTTAGTAGAGTCCCTGACCACACCATGCAGAAAGACAAAGTGCTGTGGAGTGGGTAGGGGAAGCAGGAACCCTCGAGGCCGCTTTCCACAGTGCACTTCAGCACTGCTTGGAGGGGGGTGGGGGGGGGAAGCAGTACTCGACATTGCCTCTCAGTGCACTTCAGTCCTGCTTGGAGAGGGGGTGGGGAGCGAGGGAGCCCTCGAGGCTGCCTCTCTCAGTGTGCCTCTGTGCTGCTTGGTGGAGCGGGAGTGGGGGTCGATTCCCTGACAGAACTTCACCCAGGGAGCTGTGAGGAAATGGAAACCCTCTCAACA
Source organism: Carcharhinus amblyrhynchos (assembly GCF_965287045.1). Taxonomy (NCBI): domain Eukaryota; kingdom Metazoa; phylum Chordata; class Chondrichthyes; order Carcharhiniformes; family Carcharhinidae; genus Carcharhinus; species Carcharhinus amblyrhynchos. The sequence goes on along the minus strand of NC_137335.1, from coordinate 28,683,176 downwards.
CCTCACCTGCCAACCCCCCAGTTGTCACTCAGCAATGGGCCAATATCTGAAGGAGCAGAAGGAAGACCACCAGGCATCTCCAGGGCTTGTCTGCAACATCTCCCATGCTCTGTTAGCAGCTCTTACCTTCTCACGCCAGTTCAAGGCTGCCACGCAGGTTGTAACTTTTAAGTACCTGTTCAGATTTGTGCCAAAATTAATCAGAGAGGTGGGAGAAGCAGACTTGGGCAGAGATTGTTGTGTGGATTCTGATAGTTGCATGCAGAGGTATGTAAGCTCATGCTAAACAGCGGCCCGCTGATTTTCAGCGGGTTCCCGGCAGTGTCATTTTTCTCTGGCTGGGAGATGTGCGTGAGTCGCAAAAACTGTTGGGGAACCCGCGAAATGGCCAACACGCGCATCTCCCGGCTCGACCCGCCAAAAAAGTTGCAGGTCGCAATGGGAGAGTCGTGGCCATGGTTGCCCTAGCTTAGTATGATTTCTGTGCTCATCATGGATGCGGGCATAGTAGAGTCAAATAGCCATTCATGCTGGAATCTCTTGGTGAATTTCTTTAAAATATGTAATAACTGCAGAATAAACAATTGGTGAATAATCTTTCCCCTCCCATCTCATTTTCCTCTCCCTCCCAGAACCACAATAAGGCACCTATTATCTTCACTTTTCACCCATCAGCCTCCGTATTCAAAGGATTATTCTCCCCCCATTTCCACCAACTCGAGCATGATGCCACCACCCAACCCCTCCCTCTGTAGCCCCAACAGACCATGCCCTTCCCATGACCCCTTCTCATGGCACTTTCCGTTGCAATTACAAGAAGTGGATCTCCTCCTCCTTCATTGTCCAAGGTGAAGCTGCAGTTTATTCCAATTTAGTCTACTGTATTCATTGCTCACAATACAGCTTCCTCCACACTGAAGATGTCAAGCACAGGCTGGTTAACTTGTGGAACACCTTTGCTCACTCTGCAACTTGCTCCCATTTCTGTTGATGGCTTTTTTCAGTGTAAAGTCTGACAACACCACGTTTTAGTCCAACCGATTTATTTGATAGTAAACTCACAAGCTTTCGAGGGGACTGCCTCTTTGTCAGGTGAATGGAGAGTTCTGGCCTCGGACAGAGCATATAAAGCACAGACAGTTTAGAGATTACTGATTAGAATGCGAATCTTTACACCTAACCTGCTGTTCAAGTCTTAAGGTAGCCGACAATGTGAGTGGAAGGAGCACTGATCACAGGTTAAAGAGATGTGTATTGTCTCCAGACAACGCCGGCACATCCACATCATTGTTTCAGTGTTCCAGAGAAGCCCAGGGTGAAGATACTTTACAGCCTTCTGGTCTCAACATTGCATTCAACAACTTTAGACTGAGTTCTGCCCTCCATTTTGAATTTGTCCCCACAAATGGCAGTCTGTATCTTGTTCTCATGTTTTTGCTGTCAGACAACATTGAACTTTAGTTTGCAATTAACACCTACTCTGAACACATGCTTTAGAAACATAGAAAATCGGTGCAGGAGTAGGCCATTCAGCCTTCTCTACTATTCAGAATGATCATGGTTGATCTTTTATCTCATTGCCATTCACCAATGCTGTCTCCATATCCTTTGACACTTTTGAAGTCTAGAAATTTATCTATTTCCTTCCTTAATATATTCAATGCTATGGCTTCCACAGCCATCTGTGGTACAGAATTCTACAAGCTCACTACTCTGAGTGAAGATGCTTCTCCTCAGCTCATTTCTAGATGGCCTAATCTGCATTCCAATTGTTCTACAACTGCCAGACAGAGGAAACAACATCCCTGCTTCCACTCTGTCCAGCACTGTCAGAATTTTATATTTCAATGAGATCCCCAATGAGATCTTCTTAATTCAAGTTAATACTGGTCCACTGAACCCAATCTCCCCTCATATGACAATGATGCCATCCAAGGAATCAGTCTGGTAAACCTCTGCTGCGCTCCCTCTACGGCAACTATACCTATTTTTAGATAAGGAGACCAAAGTTGTGCACAGTACTCCAAGTGTGGTCTCACCAAGGCCCTACAGCTGTGGTAAGACATCCTTGCTCCTGTACTCAAATCCTTTTGCAATCCATTTGCCTACCTAACTACTTGCTGTACCTGCATGCTTGCTTTCAACAACTGTTGTACTTGGACACCTACGTTCCTTTGTAGAACATAGAACACTACAGCACAAACAGGCCCTTCGGCCCACAAGTTGCGCCGATCACATCACCTACCAACCTACAGACCTATCTATAACCCTCAATCTCATTAAACCCCATATACTCATCCAGAAGTCTTTTAAAAGACCCCAGCGAGTTCGCCTCCACCACCACTGACGGCAGCCGATTCCATTCACTCACCACCCTCTGAGTGAAAAACTTACCCCTAACATCACTTCTGAACCTCCCTCCCCGCACCTTAAATCTGTGTCCTCTCGTAGCGACCATTTCAAACCGGGGAAATAGCCTCTGAGAGTCCACCCTATCTATTCCTCTCAACATTTTGTAAACTTCTATCAGGTCGCCTCTCAACCTTCGTCTCTCCAGGGAAAAGAGTCCCAGCTCCCTCAACCTAACTTCATAAGGCATGCCTCCCAGTCCAGGCAACATCCTTGTAAATCTCCTCTGCACCCTTTCAATAGCTTCTACATCTTTCCTATAGTGAGGCGACCAGAACTGCGCACAATACTCCAAATGAGGCCTGACAAGGGTCTTATAAAGTTCCAGCATTACCTCCCGACTCCTAAACTCAATCCCTCGATTAATGAAGGCCAGTACGCCATACGCCTTCTTGACCACCTCCTCCACCTGCGAGGCCGATTTAAGAGTCCTGTGGACCCGGACCCCAAGATCCTTCTGCTCCTCAACACTACTCAGACTTCTGCCCTTGATAGTGTACTCGTTCATCCCGTTGGTTCTGCCAAAATGGACGACTACACATTTATCCGCGTTGAAGTCCATCTGCCACTTCTCCGCCCAGTCCTGCATCCTATCTATGTCCTGCTGCAACTTTTGCCATCCTTCCAGATCATCCACAACACCACCGACCTTCGTGTCATCAGCGAACTTACTTACCCATCCCTCCACTTCCTCATCCAGGTCATTTATGAAAATGACAAACAACAAGGGTCCCAGAACAGATCCTTGAGGCACTCCGCTGGTGACTGACCTCCATTCAGAAAAAGCCCCATCCACAACCACACTCTGCCTTCTCCATCAATATACATCAATATACATCAATGTACATCAATATTTCATCAATTGCCATTTAAGTCATACTCTGCCATTCTGTTTCTCCATCCAAATTAGAGAACTTCACATTTATCCACGTTATACTGCATCTTCAACATATTTGCCCACTCACTCAACTTGTCTAAATCACTTTGACGCCTCTTAACTTCCTCATCTTCCTCACCAATCACATTCCCACCAAGTTTCATGTCGTCAGCAAACTTGGAAATATTACATTTGGTCCCCTCATCTAAATTGCTGGTGTGGCACTGCTGCCTCATAGCGCCAGGCACCCAGGTTCGATTCCCAGCTTGGGTCACTGTCTGCGAAGTCCCCGTGTCAGCGTGGGTTTCCTCTGGGTGCTCCAGTTTCCTCCCACACACCTGTGACGTGCTGCTTAAGTGCATTGGTCATACTAAATTCTCTCTGTGTATCTGAATAGGTACTGATGTGACAACTAGGGGATTTTCGCAGTAACTTCATTGCTGTGATAATGTAAGCCTATTTGTGACAAATAAATATAAAATGAAAATATTATGAATAGCTGGGACCCAAACCCTGCGAGATCCCACTAGCTACTGCCAGCCACTTTGAAAAAGATCCATTTATTCCTGCCTGCTAGCCAATTCTCAATTCATGTCAATATATTACCCCCAATCCCTTGCACTTTAACGTTGCACACTAGCCCCTTATGTGGGATTTAATCAAAAGCTTTCTGAAGATCCAAATTCACAAATCTGCTGGTTCATGTATGTCTATTATACGAATTAGCTACTGAAACATCTCCAGTAGGTATGTCAAACATGATTTCTCTTTCATACATTCATGTTGCCTTTGTCTAATCCTGTTGATATTTTCTGAGTGTCCTGTTATTGCATCCTTTATAATGAGATTCTGATGTTAGGCTAACCGGCCTTTGTTTCTTTATTACTATTATTGCCACTTCCTTTGCTTTTTTCCGTGACATCTTTGTCATTTACTTACCCCTGACTTCTAATCTATCCCTGCTCCACCTGACTCTCCTCCCTTTTCAAATGTATAAAACCCATTACATTCCTATCTCTTTTCAGTTCTGAAGAAGAATCATACAGACTCGAAGCGTTAACTCTGTTTTTCTCTCCCTAGATGTTGCTGGATCTGCTAAGGTTTTCCAGCACTTTTTTCGGATCTTTTTCTTCCACAGTGTTTTGCTTTTATTTTGGTGAATGATCCAGGACCTTGATAGGCATAGGTCATTCAGCTTCCGAGCCTGTTCTGCCGTCCAGTCAGAATATGATTTATCTGTACCTCATCACCATTTGCCTGCTTTGGTTCCTTGTTGCCCTTACCTAACACACATCTATGAATCCCAGTCTTGAAGATTTCTATTGATTTGTCCACATCCTTTTGAGGAAAAGAATTCCTTACTTTCATTGTATCCTTGCAGTGCAGAAGAAGACATTCAGTACATTGAGTCTGCCCGACTCTTTGGCAGAGGATCTGACCCCAGCCCTCTCTTCCACCCTATCCCCGTAACTCTACACATTTCCCATTTCCTAACCTACAAACCTTTAGAGCACTAAGGGGCAATTTTGCATTGCTGGTCCAAATAACCTGAGAGACGAAACTGGAACACCCAGAGGAAATCCGTGCAGCACGGATTCGTTAAGGGGAAGTCGTGTTTGATGAATTTATTGGATTTCTATGAGGATGTGACTAGTGCGGTAGACAGAGGGGAACCAGTGGATGTGGTGTTTCTCGATTTTCAAAAGGCGTTTGATAAGGTGCCTCACAAAAGATTGCTTCAGAAGGTTAGGGGGCATGGAGTTGGTGGTAAGGTGTTAGCGTGGAAAAAGGATTGGTTGTCTAATAAGAGGCAGAGAGTTGGTATCAATGGGTGCTATTCTGGTTGACGGTTGGTGACTAGTGGAGTGCCGCAGGGATCAGTGCTGGGGCCTCAGCTATTTACCATTTATATAGATGATCTGGAGGAGGAGGCTGAGTGTAGGGTGCCGAAATTTGCTGATGACACAAAGATGAGTGGAAAAGCAAATTGTGCGGAGGGTGTGGAAAGCCTGCAGAGGGATCTGGATAGGCTGAGCGAGTGGATGAGGACCTGGCAGATGGAGTGCAATGTTAGCAAGTGTGAGGTTATCCACTTTGACAGAAATAATAGTAGGAGGGATTACTATTTAAAGGGAGAAAAGCTGCAGTATGCTACGGTGTAGAGGGATCTGGGGGTCCTTGTGCATGAGTCGCAAAAACCCAGTCTGCAGATGCAGCAGGTGATCAAAAAGGCGAATGGTATGCTGGCCTTTATAGTGAGGGGGATAGAATATAAAAGCAGGGAGGTCTTGCTGCAACTGTACAGGGCACTGGTGAGGCCGCAGCTGGAGTACTGTGTGCAGTTTTGGTCGCCACACTTGCGCAAGGATATTTTGGCCTTGGAGGGAGTGCAGAAGAGGTTCAGTAGGTTGATACTGGAGATGAGGGGGTTGGACTATGAAGAGAGACTAAATAGACTGGGTCTGTACTCGTTGGAGTTTAGAAGGATGAGGGGGGATCTTATAGAGACGTATAAGATAATGAAGGGCATGGATAGGTACAGGTAGAGAGATTCTTCCTGCTCAGAAAGGACAGCAGGACTAGAGGGCACAGCCTCAAGATAAGGGGGGGGTGGGGGGGAGCAGTTTAGAACGGAGTTGAGGAGGAACTTCTTCACTCAAAGGGTGGTGAATCTCTGGAATTCTCTGCCTGTTGAAGTGGTGGAGGCTACCTCGCTAAATATATTTAAGTCACGGGTACATAGGTTTTTGACAGACAAGGGAATTAAGGGTTATGGGGAGAAAGCGGGAAAGTGGAACTGATCCACTTCAGATCAGCCATGATCTTATTGAATGGCGGGGCAGGCTTGAAGGGCTAGATGGCCTACTCCTGCTCCTACTTCTTATGTTCTTATGAAATGGAGAGAACGTGCAAACTCCACACTGACAGTTACCTGAGGCCAGAATTGAACTTGAGTCCCTGGGGCTGTGAGGCAGCAGTGTTAACCATTGTGCCACTGTTCTCGCCCTATCCCTATTTTGCAATTCCTTATGTGGAAAAGTGCTTTTTATTCCTGAATGGGCTAGAGCTAATTTTAAGATTCCTTTATTCAGGAGTCACCCATTGGAGAAAATAATTTCGCTGTATCTAACCTATCACATTCAGATTGTTCTCAAAATGTCCCTTTAAACTCCTTAGGCGTATTAGGGGAAATTAATCCGCCAAAAATAGGAAATTGATCACACAAAAGTGAGCAATACTGAGGGTTATCAATATGTCCATCCAAGGAAAGCTGTTTATCTGTATTACAGGTTGATTTGTTTTTAGGACTCTATATTCATAAGCATACTTTAGAAATGCTCAACATAAAAGGGCCAATTTGAAATTGGATCTTATCTCAATAATTTAGCTTAACTACTGTGCTTGTCACGCCTTCGTAGTTGACTCATCTGTTTGAAATAAAAATTTTCAGTCCGTTTTGAAGGTATGTGTGGGAGAGTGAAGCAACAAAATGGTGGACTGGTTACAAATGCTATGCAGTTGAACCATTCCTGCGTGCCTGGACTCAAAGTAAGGATTACTGCTGGATTTAAGGAAATGTACTTGCAGCTTGTTGGTGGTCATAGGAGCCACTAAGTGGATTGTCCTGATCCCTGATCCATTGACTGCCAACCAATTGCAGTGTGGGAATCCAAACCAAGTGTTTACATATGTAAGGAGTGCCAGCCCTCTTAACTGGCAGTCATCCAGAACACTTGCAATATCTCATTTATCAATATGGCAACATCTGTAACTTAAATTTAAATTAGGGGCAGGAGGATGGGCTTTGAAATTAGTTCTTTTTGTCCTGGTTTTCTGCCCAGTGGATAAGGGATGAGGATTATGAGTTTTAATGACAGACTGAATGTGGAGAGGGTATGTGGCCAAAAAATCTGACCTGAATCATTTCAGTCTGTTTTTGAATAATATTGATTGAATAGTGAATGTCGAAAGCAGTCCCTTGAGAGTTTAGACAATTGTGATTTCAAACTATTCAAGCTATGTGGAAATGAACCTCATGGTGACTTTTTGAAACCAAATACAACAAAGCATCTGTTAATTTGAGATAACTCAGAAATAACCATTGAAAATCAATTCATCTGTTGGCCAGGGAAATCACTGTGGCTATGTTCCCATTTAACATCATAGTATAAATAATTAATGACAGCATGGCTTATTTGCCTCTACTGCTTTAAATATCTGGTTCAGAAGAGCATTACTTTGTTCTAGGCTGACATTTTCGTGCAATGCAGATGGACTAATGCTTCATTGGAGGAAATATCTTGATAGCAAAATTCTCTGCATCAATTCTGTTAATAGTTAAACTATTCCTTAGCACAATCCAAATAGCAGAGAGTTCTTCCAGCTCTCTTATTTGTTCAGACAATACTACGTAGATGCAGGATAGCTGGTTATTCACTTCCTGGTTGCTTGTAGGTAGCTGTTTATGGCTGGTATGTTTGTCAGGTAACCAGCTGCTGCACTCCAAAAGCCAATCCTAATGTGAAGTGTTGAATAATTTATGATGTGCATATTTTGATATTTATAGCTCTCAATTTTAGAGACAACTGTTTCTCTACTCCACTACTGAATTATGTTGTGAGACTTCTCCCAAATTCAATTCAGACCTCAGTCATTGATTTAAAATTTGGAACAGACTGGAAGTATATAATAAGTGATGATTTTAAAGTCATGCCATGGTTTTATTCCTCCTAACTTTTTAATCTCTTTCATCCCTTACAATCTTTTGTGATCTCCGGTCTTCTTCAATACTGGCCTCTTGTGCATCACTGATCCCATTACTGATTTCCATGCCTTTAGTTGCCTAAGTCTTCAGTTCTGGAATTCCCTCTCGTCCTCTCCTGCACTCATGATTTTCACCAAAAGCAGTAGCCAAAAACCAAAAGTGGGTAGGAACCACAACTCCTCAAAGCTATATATTGGCTAGCAAGTGAATTTATTTTGCTAATGGTTTGATTTTTTTTAATTTGCAGGGCGTGTTGTTTTTCATATGCCTGATTGGCTGCATCATTTGTTAATGGGTGTGCGGATTCTCTTTAAAAACACACTTGAAGCATATTCAGACAATTACCTTCAACATAAACTGAACCAGTTGTTACAAGAGCATCGGGTGGTCTCCCTTATAACTCTGCTGCGAGGTAGGTAAATGACAGTGGTTTGTGTATGGAAGGTGTGTATTCCTTCAGCTGTGAAATTCCCTCCTTAAACCTGTGTTTTCCCTCCTTTGAGATTCATAAAACCCACCATTGACCAAGTTTTTTGGTTACCTGTTCTAATACTTCCTTATGTTGCTTGTTGTCAAATTTTGCTTCATACTGCTTCTGTTGGTACATCTTCAAACACTTTTTACTCTTGTAAAAAATGTAGAGATTCCTATTAAAACTTGCAGTTGAAGAGCTGAATATGGCAACATTGAAGAACAGAACAGTACTTGGGTGAAGAACTCTGATAGACTTAGCCAGACTGAGGTCTTCTGTCCCATGTTTGTCTCAATCCACCTGTTCAGCCTGTGAGGTCCCTGGTTTGTTTGTTCAACGCATGTTTGTTTGCTTGCACTGCCTAAATGTTTCCTGATGGATCCCAGATCACAATTGCTCAATCAAATTGGATGCTTAAAAGGTCACAGACTGGGTCGAGTGTTCCCCATGTTGTGTATCCATCTGTTCCATCTGCTTTTGGTCTGATCTTTCAAACACTTCATCCCGATTCTTTCCTGCTGCCTGCCTAAACCAGCTCACTGGCCTTCCTACACAGTTGAAATGATTCTCTCTTTTTTAAGTCCAAGTTGTATTCACTTTGCCAGGCTGTTGTGTGGTCCATCCATTTACTCAGTTGTGTAGTCAGATTGTTTTCTTGTCCATCTGTCCCATGTTGATCGATCAGTCCTGTGTGCTTCCCTGACTGATTGAGCTGTGAGCGAGGAGACAAAAATGAAGAAAGAAAGGAAAGTAAACCATGATTAAAAAGTGGAAAGAGAAACAAAGTGGGAGAGGGGTTGAGGGATGATAAGTGCCGGAGATCTAAAATCTGCTCCCAGTGTCAAAACGGATCATCTGATCGGGGGATCAGCTCTTCCACATGAGTGGCTCTGAATTCAGGTTGTTTAATTCCTTTCCTGTGCTGCTTTCTTAGCCTTTGCTCCTTTGACTTTGGGCTTGGTCTTCGATTTATCCATTTTTTTTTGTACACCGGTATAATTTTGGAGGACCGGTGTGTGTGCGCAGATGGATGTTGGCAGGGGACACAGTATTCTCAACCGCCATTAAGTTAGTATGTGTTAAAAAGATCTGTCTAGCTGTTCCAGATTACCATCTGTTGGTTGTTCTCACCATGAGAACACAAACCATTGACATGAGAACTAACACTGCATAAAATTGTAAATAACCTTCAAGTTGTGTCACTGCACCCATTGTGTCCATCACAGTTAATGCCAACTCTGATCAGTTCCTTATTGTCCTCTGCCTGCATCCTTCATCCCAGATTTTCTTCTATGTCCATCCCTCAGTTCACATCATGGCACTTTCAAAATCCCTACTGTGTAATCTTTGACCCCCTGTTCACCATGGATTTCTCTTTCACTAAAATTTGAGATCATTTGATCAGCTGCCTTTGCCACTTCCCTCCCTTCTGTTAGCCTATTGGGTCAAAGCTTCTCTAAAGCTTCCCTCATGTCCTAGCCCTGAACTGGTATTTTTTTTAGTTTCTCTTCTCTCTCTCCACCAAACCACCTAAACCCCACCCCCCACCCTCCCCATGCTCCCCATACTGAGCTGACACCTTCTGAGATCTAGGTCCTATTCCCATGAAACAACTGACAACCTAACTTCCCTTCCTGATTCCCATGTTATTTGACAGGTTCTCTCCCTGTCAAATCTGCTGTCATCACCCCTCTGCTCAAGGAACAACCCTTGACTCTGCCTCTTCAGCCTTGTATGCAACCAATCCAACTCCAACCTCACTTTCTTCCTCAAAGTCCTTGAACATATTACAACCTTTCAAATTTGTGCCCATCTCTCCTGAACTCTGTCTGAATCCCTCCAATTGTGCTTCCGCCCTGTTATTGTAGCAAAGTGACAGATTACATCTTGTGTGACTGTGACGAAAGTAAACAATTCCTCCTCGTCCTTCCTGATCTGTCTCCGCTGACACAACTCCACTGCCACCCAGCTGAGTGCGACTGCACTCGCTCATTTCCCTTCTTGTCAATCTATTCATAATTGGAGCATCACCTGCAATGGCTTCTCTTCCTGCTGCTGCACTGTTACTGAAGTGTCCTCCAAGGAACTATCTTTGGCCCACTCCTATTTCTCATCTACAGGCTTGCCCATGACAACATAATTCGAAAACACATATCACTTCCTAAATTCACTCTGACAACTCCCAGATCTACCTCACCGCCACCTCTTTCTACCCCTTCACTACCTCCAAATTGTCTGACAGCTTGTCCAACATCTAGCTCTGGATGAGCAGATATGGCCCCCAATTAACTATTGCTAAGACTCTTTTCCCCAGCCACCAAATCCATCGCTTTCCCTGAGGATGTTTGATGCTGAACCAGCTTGTTTGGCAACCTTGGTGTCATGATGTGAAGTTTCAGTCACATCCACCTCATTGCCAAGACAGTCGGTCTACTCCCACTGCCGTTACATCACCCAACTCTGTCTGACTCAATTTATCTGTCGCTAAAACTCTAAATGTGGAGATGCTGGTGTTGGACTGGGGTAAAGCGGAGAGAGATTCCACAGCACCAGCTTAAAGTCCAAACAGGAGTTCCGAACTCCCAGCCACCTGACGAAGGGACAGCCTGTCCTGAAAGCTTGTGGCTTTTGCTACAAATAAACCTGTTTGGACTTTAAGCTGGTGTTGTCGGATTTCTTTCTGCTAAAACTCTAATCCATGCTTATATTACCTAGTCCAGACTATGCTGATGCTCTACTGGTTAGTCTCCACATTCTGCATGCTGTAAACTTGAGCTCACTGTAAACATTATAGCCTGTTTCCTTGTATGAAATCCTGTTCATTAATCAACAACGTGCTCGCTGCCCTACATTGGGTCCCAATTAAGCAATGCCTTGATCTTAAAAATTCGAATCCTTTTTTTTCAGATCCTTCCATGGCCTCATCTCTCCCTAACTCTGTGATCTCCAATCCTGCAAGCCCTTTGAGATATGTGTTCCTCTAATTGTGATCCCTTTAGCATCCCCAATTTTAATCCCCATTGATAGCCTGTCTTCAGCTGGCTTGGTGCTAAACTCTGGAATTCCCTCCTTTTTTTTCTTTCCTCCTTAAATCCTATCTCTTTGACGAAGCTGCTCATAATTTGACACCAAGCCATATAGAGTTATTGGCCAGATTCTCGCAAAACAAAACTAAGTGCCTATTGGCTGGGAAAATGGGAGTATTTGGGCATACTTACCTGAATGAATCTTCTGGCACTCTGAGCAACACAGAGCGCCTCAGCATGATTCCTTGCGAAAAGTCAGGGGACAGGACTTCATCCTGCCTGAGAGGCCAGCAGCATAGCGCTAAGTGGGCCATTGCGCATGCACCAATCTGTTAGTGCAGAGATCGCTGCATGCGCAGTGCTCCCCCTCCTCCCCCCATCACCGGCCTCCTGATCACTGACCTCCAATCGCTGGCCTTCCTGGCCAGTCCTGATCTACCCCCCCCACCCGATGGTCAGCCTCAATTGCCCTCCCCCTCCCAATGATCCTACTTGCTGACTGCTCCCCGTTTGCGGGATGGGGACGCCTGTTCCCCATTAGTGGGGAGCAGTTATAAAGCCTGTTGACAGAGCTGATTGTGCTTTAAGAAAAAGCACTTGGGAGACTTGTGTCCAGCTGGATGCTGGTCACAAACCTCACTACAAGCCCCCCACTGATTTTTCCTGGAAAGCCAGCCGTTATGTTTCCCCAACTCCCATGAATCACCTTGGAACATTAGACGTATAAGATGATGAATGGGATGGATAGGATAGAGGTGGAGAGGCTCTTCCCGCTCAGAAAGGACAGTAGGACTAGGGAGCACAGCCTCAAGATAAAGGGGGGGCGGTTTAGAACGGAGTTGAGGAGGAACTTCTTCACTCAAAGGGTGGTGAATCTCTGGAATTCTCTGCCCGTTGAGGTGGTGGAGGCTGCCTCGCTAAATATTTTTAAGACACGGGTTGATGGGTTTTTGATAAGCGAGGGAATTAAGGGTTATGGGGAGAGGGCGGGAATGTGGAACTGAGCCACGACAGATCAGCCATGATCTTATTGAATGGCGGGGCAGGCTCGAAGGGCTAGATGGCCTACTCCTGCTCCTATTTCTTATGTTCTTATGTTCTTATCTAGGGTAGAGGAATTCATGCACACTTGTCTGAATGAAGGGAAAATAAAAATCTCCAATGCGTGCATGGGCTCGTTTGCTCACACGTCCATCTGTATGTGCGAATGGTGTGGATTCAAATCCCTCTCCAGAGACGTGAGCTCATAATCTGTGTTGACGTTCCAGTGCTGTATTTTCAAATGCTCCATTTTTCAGATGAGCCAAGGTCCTGCTTCTCTTTCAGTTACATCTCAATAAAGAGTAGAGGAATTCTCCCTAGTGCTCTAACCAATATATCCTTTAACCGATATCATCAAAGAAAACATTTCATCTGCTCATTACCTCAATGCTGTTTCTGAGACCTTGCTATGTGCAAAGATTGGCTACTGCATTTCCAACTTAACAATAATGTTTCATTAGATGTAAAGCTCTTTGGAACACCTTGAGGTTGTGCTTTTAAATATAGTAAGACGTCTCACAGCACCAGGTTACCTGTAAAGTCTTTACAGGTAATCAAGTCTTAAAGGTACAGACAATGTGAGTGGAGAGAGGGTTGAACACAGGTTAAAGAGATGTGTATTGTCTCCAGCCAGGACAGTTAGTGAGATTTTGCAAGCCCAGGCAAGTTGTGGGGGTTACACATAGTGTGACATGAACCCAAGATCCCAGTTGAGGCCATCCTCATGTGTGCGGAACTTGGCTATCAATCTGTGCTCAGTGACTGTGCGTTGTCATGTGTCGTGAAGGCAGCCTTGGAGAACGCTTACGAAGATCAGAGGTCGAATGTCTGTGTTCCCCAACAGAAAGAAAACGCTCTTGCCTGGTGATTATTGAGCGGTGTTCATTCATCTGTTGTTGTAGTGTCTGCATAGTCTTGCCAGTGTACCATGCCTTGGGACATCTTTTCCTGCAGCATTTCAGGTAGATAATGTTGGCCAAGTTGCAAGAGTATGTACCATGTACCTGTTGGATGGTGTTTTCACGTGAGATGATGGCATCCGTGTCAATGATCTGGCATGTTTTGCAGAAATTGCTGTGGCAGGGTTGTGTGGTGTTGTGCTCACTAACTGTCCTGGCTGGAGACAATACACATCTCTTTAACCTGTGTTCAACCCTCTCTCCACTCACATTGTCTGTACCTTTAAGACTTGATTACCTGTAAAGACTCGCATTCCAACCATTATTTTGTAAATTGAGTTTTTGTCTTTATATGCTCTGTATGTGAACTGAACTCCCACTTACCTGACGAAGGAGCAGTGCTCTGAAAGCTAGTGGCTTTTGCTACCAAATAAACCTGTTGACTTTAACCTGGTGTTTTGAGACTTCTTACTGTGTTTACCCCAGTCCAACACCAGCATCTCCACATCTTTTAAATATATACAGGTTTATTTGTTCTTCTCAACTTGAGTTCTTCCTCTCAGTCAGTTCAAATCTGACTATTAATTACACTTGTTCTTTCAGCCCTATGTTGCATTTTCTCTGACAGACTACTGTTTTCCTGCATATCTTCAGCTTTTAAGCAGGTCAGTGGTAAATGTCAAGTACATCATGTATGACATAAGAACATAAGAAATAGGAGCAGGACCCTCCCTCCAGCGCGCTCTCCCAGTCCACATTCACCAATTCTTCTCTCATCCTACCGTATTCCCCTCTATTCAAACAAAGGAACAAAAAAAAACAACCTTGGAAAGTGAGGATAGCATCAAGATGATTGTAAAATGCAAAATATTGCATCAAATTTGGGATGGGTTAATTTGTACAGTGGTTTAACTAAAAATCCTTAAAGATGTAAATGAACTGGATAGTACATTTACTTCATAATTCGATCTTTGTGAAGTTTACAGATTTGGACATAAATTTCATATAAGTGCTAACAGAAGGTAGTTGTGACAATCAAATCTGTGTGCCAAATACCACAGTTTTAACAAAGCAGAAAGTTGTCAGCATAGACATGGTAGACCGAAGGGCCTGTTTCTGTGCTCTAAGATTGTGAAAGTTGATAATTGAGGCAACAACAGGGCTAGAAAGATATCTTCCTGAATTTGGATCTGATTATTCAAACTCTGTTACGAGTAATTTTTATTTTCTTCCCTTATTACTAATAATATTGGTATGCAACCTTGTGTAAACTCAGCTGGGACCAATGAAATTGTATCTCAGAAAACTTAGAAAAAAATCACAAGCAAGAAAGCAGGCCAGTTGGCATAGAGTTCATTATTTTTGATTTTTCTGACTGGTCCTGATGTGTGAATGAATGTTGCTGACCTGACAAGAACTGAGTTTGGTTATCAAAGGGACTTGATAACCTATCAATCAGAAGAGAGAAAAGAACAAGGGACCTTAGGATCAGCGTTAGGGTTAGCAGTTACAATGATTTTCATGCTGTATTTAAAAACTTGTCATTCCCCTCAACTAGCCAAACAGAGAGGTTCCAAGATGAACTTTACTATAGCCAGCTGTAGGCCCTTGAATGTCCTTTGAGGGCATTCAGAGTGAAAAATTCAGAAATACAAAGGTAATTAAAGTCTCAGCATCTGTTACAAGTCATTAACATATATCAATAAAAGAGTAGGAATTATCTCTATCTAGTCATAGAGGTTTACAACATGGAAACAGGCCCTTTGGCCCAACTTGTCCGTGCCACTCTTTTAAACCTCTAAACTAGTCCCAATTGTCTGTGTTTGGCCCATGTCCCTCTATACCCATCTTACCCATGGAACAGTTCGAATGCTTTTTAAAAGACAAAATTGTACTCTACCATCACTTCTGGCAGCTTGTTCCAGACACTTACTGCCCTATGTGTGTAAAAAAATGCCCCTCTGGACCCTTTTGTATCTCTCCCCTCTCATTTTAAGTCTATGTCCTCTAGTTTTAGACTCCCCTACCTTTCGGAAAAGATATTGACTATCTAGCTGATCTATGCCCCTCATTATTTTAAATGGGCTTTTCTCACAACTGAGAGTGAGAGCAAGTGGGTGTTTCCAGAGAGGAAGTAGACAGGAACAGTAACTGGTTATTTCTCAGATTGAATGTCAAGAGCAGGTTTAAACAGAATGAACACAAAAAAATTATTGGAGGACATACAGATTAGAAGCATGGGTAGATATGTGGCAGTTGCAAGCCAACAAACAGTACATTTTGGGCAGAATGGAAGAATATGGATGCACGTTCTAAGCAGTAAAACTCTAAATAGTTTGAAGGGACAGAGATAATTAGTATCAATTTAAAAAAAGCAAACAGCAAAATGACTGAGTTTTATCTATAGGGACATCAGATACAAGAACAAAGATATACTGAATCTAACAGAGGCATTGTTAAAATAGGGTATAACTGTGGGCTCCTTATATATTATATAGAGAGATAATGCACAGAAACGTAGGAGCAGGAGTAGCCTGTTCCACCAATCAAATAGATCATGGCTGATATCTACCTCTACATCATTTTTCCCCACTATCCCCATATCCCTTGATATCATTTATGCCCAGAATGGTTGTCAACTTCAGTTTTGAACATGCTCAATGACACATTCCACAGCCCCCATGGGTAGAGAATTCCAAAGATTTACCACCCTTTGAGTAAAAGAATTTCTGCTTATCTTAGTTTTAAATGGCCTGCCCCTTATTCTGAACTACGTCACCTGATTCAGAACATAAGAAATAGGAGCAGGAGTAGGCCATCTAGCCCTTCGAGCCTGCCCCGCCATTCAATAAGATCATGGCTGATCTGAAGTGGATCAGTTCCACTTTCCCGCTTTCTCCCCATAACCCTTAATTCCCCTGTCTATCCAAAACCTATCTACTCGTGACTTAAATATATTTAGTGGGGTAACCTCCACCACTTCAACGGGCACAGAATTCCAGAGATTCACCACCCTTTGAGTGAAGAAGTTCCTCCTCAACTCTGATCTAAACTAGCCCCCCTTACCTTGAGGCTGTGCCCTCTAGTCCTGCTATCCTTTCTAAGTGGGAAGAATCTCTCTACCTGTACCTATCCATGCCCTTCGTTATCTTATATGTCTCTATAAGATCCCCCCCTCATCCTTCTAAACTCCAACGAGTATAGACCCAGTCTGTTTAGTCTCTCTTCATAGGCCAACCCCCTCATAGATCGTAGATCATAGAACCCTACAGTGCAGAAGGTATCAGCCTAGTGAACCTCCTCTGCACTCCCTCCGAGGCCAATATGTCCTTCCGCAAGTGCGGTGACCAAAACTGCACACGGTACTCCAGCTGCAGTTGCAGCAAGACCTCCCTACTTTTATATTCTATCCCCCTCGCTATAAAGGCCAGCATACCATTTGCTTTCTTGATCACCTGCTGCGCCTGCAGACTGAGTTTTTGTGACTCGTGCACAAGGACCCCCAGGTCCCTCTGCACTGTAGCATGCTGCAGCTTTTCGCCCTTTAAATAATAATCCCTCCTACTATTATTTCTGCCAAAGTGGATAACCTTACACTTGCTAACATTGCACTCCATCTGCCAGGTCCTTGCGCACTCGCTCAGCCTACCCAGATCTCTCTGCAGACTTTCCACACCCTCCACGCAATTTGCTTTTCCACTCATCTTTATGTCGTCAGCAAATTTAATCACCTTACACTCAGCCCCCTCCTCCAGATCATCTGTATAAATGGTAAACATATTCTGAGCTCAATTGCCGGGGGAAACATCCCTTCTGCATCTATACTGTCACACCCTGTAAAAAAGTTTCAAGATCACCTCTTATTCTTTGAAACACTGGAGAATACAGGCCCAATCTCTTCTCATAAGACCATCCCAGGAATTAGTCTGGTAAACCTTTGTTAGACTCTGTTTATGGCAAGTATATCCATCCTTAAATAACGGCACCAAAACTCACGAAGGCTGTACACGATGGCAGCAAGATGTCTTTACTTCTGTACTTAAATCCCATTGTGATAAAGACAAACAGACTCTTTGCCCTTCTAATTGCCTGCTGCACTTGAATGCTAGCTTTCACTGATTCATGAACAAGGTCACCCTTTGGACATTAGTACTTTACAACCTCTCATCATGTCAAAATACACTCCCTTTGTGTTGTTTCTACCAAAGTGGATAACTTTGCACTTATTTTGATTATATTCCAGTTGCCATGTTCTAACCCATTCACTTAGCCTTTCCAAGTCGCCGGGAAGCCTCCCTAAACTTACAATTCCATCTTATTTTGTCATCAGCAAACTTGGAAATGTTACATTTGGTCCCCACATCCAAATCATTTGTATAGATTATGAACAGCTGTGATCAAGAATGGGAAAAAATTGCAGAAGTGAGGAAAGAAAAATGCTGAATTGATGCCAAGGTTTAAAAGATGCAATTATAATCATTGGCTTGTTGAAGCCAGTATTCAGAGCAGGAGATTTTGGGAAAACCAAATAATAATGTTCAAAATTATAGAAGAGTTTGGACATAAGAACATAAGAAATAGGAGCAGGAGTAGGCCATCTAGCGCTTCGAGCCTGCCCCGACATTCAATAAGATCATGGCTGATCTGAAGTGGATCAGTTCCACTTTCCTGCTTTCTCGCCATAACCCTTAATTCCCCTGTCTATCAGAAATCTATCCACCCGTGACTTAAATATATTCAATGAGGTAGCCTCCACCACTTCAATGGGCAGAGAATTCCAGAGATTCACCACCCTTTGAGTGAAGAAGTTCTTCCTCAACTCCATTCTGAACTGCCAACCACCCCCCCCTCTTATTTTGAGGCTGCACCCGTTAGTTCTGCTTTCCTTTCTAAGCGGAAAGAATCTCTCTACCTCTAACCTATCTAGCCCCTTCATTATCTTATAAGTCTCTATAAGATACCCCCTCAGCCTTCTAAACTCTAATGAGTACAGGCCCAGTCTATTCAATCTCTCCTCATAAGCTAACTCCCTCATCTCCGGTATCAGCCTGGTAAACCTTCTCTGTACTCCCTCCAAGGCCAATATATCCTTTTGCAAATAAGGGGACCATAACTGCACACAGTACTCCAGCTGCGGCCTCACCAGTACCCTGTACAGTTGCAGCAAGACCTCCCTACTTTTATATTCTATCCCCCTCGTTATAAAGGCCAACATTCCATTTGCCTTCCTGATCACCTGCTGCACCTGCAGACTGAGTTTTTGCAATTCATGCACAAGGACCCCCAGGTCCCTCTGCACTGTAGCATGCTGCAACTTTTCACCCTTTAAATAATAATCCCTCCTCCTATTACTTGTACCAAAGTGGATAACCTCACATTTGCTAACGTTATACTCCATCTGCCAGGTCCTCGCCCACTCACTCAGCCTAACCACATCTCTCTGCAGACTTTCTGTGCCTTCCACGCAATTTGCTTTTCCACTCATCTTCGTGTCATCAGCAAATTTTGTTACCCTACACTCAGCCCCCTCCTCCAGATCGTCTGTGTAAGTGGTAAACAGTTGAGGCCTCAGTACTGATCCCTGCGGCACTCCGCTAGTCACCAACTACCAACCAGAAAAGCATCCATTGATTCCAACTCTGCTTCCTGTTAGATAATCAATCCTCAATCCACGCTAACACTTTACCCCCAACTCCGTGTACCTTAACCTTCTGCAGCAACCTTTTGTGAGGCACCTTATCGAACGCCTTCTGGAAATCTTAAAAACGCCACATCCACCGGTTCCCCTCTGTCTACCGCACTAGTCACGTCTTCATAGAAATCCAGTAAATTTGTTAAACATGACTTCCCCCTCATGAAACCGTGCTGCTTCTGCTTGATCAAACTGTGCTTTTTTAGGTGTCTTGCTATTTCTTCTTTGATGATGGATTCTAGCATTTTTCCAACTACAGACGTTAAGCTAACTGGCCTATAATTCCCTGCCTTTTGTCTGCTACTTTTTTTAAACAGCGGCGTAACATTAGCTGTTTTCCAATCCTCCTGCACTTCCCCAGGGCCCAACGAATGTTCTTAAATAATTACTAAGGCATCTGCTATTACTTCTGCCATTTCTTTCAGAATCCTGGGATGCATTCCATCTGGTCCCGGGGACTTGTCTACCTTCAGTCCCATTAGTCTACCAAGCAGTACCTCTCTAGTGACAGTAATTGTATTAAGGACCTCATCTCCTACCATCCCTCTATCTTTAATATTCGGTTAGCTATTTGTGTCCTCCTCCGTGAAGACCGACACAAAAAACTTATTTAAAGTCTCAGCCATTTCCCTGTTACTCACTGCTAAATCCCCCACTCGTCCTCCAAGGGTCCAACATTCATTCTAGCCAGTCTCCTGCTCTTTATATATTTGTAAATACTTATATGAAGCTAGTTTAGCTTCATACTCTCTTTCCTTTCTTTATCGCTTTCTTAGTTATTCTTTGTTGTTTCTTAAATCTTTCCCAATCTTCTAACTCCCCACTATTTTTAGCCACTCTGTACACATCGGCTTTTAATTTAATGCTCTTTATTTCCTTCGATAACCACGGCTGGTTATCCCTTCTCTTACAGTCCTTTACCATTGGAATATATTTCTGCTGAGTACCGAAAAAGATGTCCTTAAAAATCCTCCACTGTTCCTCAGCTGTCCTACCAACCAATCTGCACCCCCAATCTATATTAGCCAATTCCGCTCTCATTCTATTATACTCCCCTCTGTTCAAACAGAGGACACTGGTTTGGGACCCTACTTTCTCACCCTCCATCTGCATCTCCATCTTCCTTGTGCATGAGTCGCAAAAACCCAGCTTGCAGCATGTGGTCAGGAAGGCGAATGGGATGCTGGCCTTCATAGCGAGGGGGATTGAATATAAAAGTAAGGGAGGTCTTGCTGCAGCTGTATAGGGCATTGGTGAGGCCGCAGCTGGAGTACTGTATGCAGTTTTGGGCGCCGCACCTGCGCAAAGATATTTTGGCCTTGGAGGGAGTGCAGAGGAGGTTTACTAGGCTGATACCAGAGTTGAGGGGGTTGAGCTATGAGGAGAGGCTGAATAAACTAGGCTTGTACTTGTTAGAGTTTAGAAGAATGAGGGGAGATCTCATTGAGACATATAAGATGATGAATGGGATGGATAGGATAGAGGTGGAGAGACTCTTCCTGCTCAAAAAAGACAGTAGGACTAGGGGGCACAGCCTCAAGATAAAGGGGGGGGGCGGTTTAGAACGGAGTTGAGGAGGAACTTCTTCACTCAAAGGGTGGTGAATCTCTGGAATTCTCTGCCCGTTGAAGTGGTGGAGGCTGCCTCGCTAAATATTTTTAAGACGCGGGTTGATGGGTTTTTGATAAGCGAGGGGATTAAGGGCGGGAAAGTGGAACTGAGCCACGACAGATCAGCCATGATCTTATTGAATGGCGGGGCAGGCTCGAAGGGCTAGATGGCCTACTCCTGCTCCTATTTCTTATGCTCTTATGCATCAGAAATTCAACCATACTATGATTACTCGTCCCAAGAGGATCTCTCACAAGAAGATCCCTAATTCTACCTGCCTCGTTACACAGTACCAGATCTAAGATAACTCGCTCCCTCGTAGGTTCCGTTACATACTGTTCAAGGAAACTATCCCGATAGCATTTCAAGAACTCTTCCTCAAGTACACTGCGTCTGACTTGAGTCAACCAATCAATATGCAGATTAAAATGCCCCATAATTATCACTGTTCCATTTTTGCACGCATCAATTATTTGCTTGTTTATAGCCCGCCCCACCTCAAAATTATTATTTGGGGGCCTATAGACCACACCCACCAGTGACTTTCTCCCCTTACTATTTCTTATCTCCGCCCACAACGATTCCACGTTTTGCGCTTTGGACCCTATATCTTCTCTTACTACTGCCCTGATATTATCCTTTATTAACGGTGCTACCCCACCTCCTTTTTCCTCCTGTCTATCCTTCCTAAATGTATGATACCCCTGGATATTCAGTTCCCAGTGCTGGTCACCCTGCAACCATGTTTCCGTAATGGCCACTAGATCATATCCATTTGTGCCATCAGCTCATTCACTTTGTTTTGAATGCTTCGTGCATTCAGGTAAAATGTCTTTATACCAGCCTTTATCTAGACCTTATTTGTAGAAACGCTACTAACCTCTCTCGTGCCCCCTCCTCCTTTAATTAGTGGAACATCCTCAACATTAACCTGCACATGTACCCTCTCCTTTACTTTAGATTTTGGAATTTCCCCCACCCCTGCATCTCCCCCCCCAATTAGTCTAAAGCCCTATCTACAGTCCTAGTTATACAATTCACCAGAGAGAGAGTAAATAGTTTGCACTGGTCAATGAGCCAATAACATAGGTAGATTTTTTTTCTGTTTATTGGAATGTGGAATGTGCTACTATCAGTGGTCATTGAAACCAGTCCAATTACAGCAATTAAATGTAAACTAAATAACACTTGACAGGGAGAAAGAAAAAAACAGGGAGAAAAAATTTGATGGCACCATTGTGGAAATATTGACCCCAGGAACGTAATGCACTAAAATTTCTCTGAATCTTTAAAAAAAAAAGTTTGCATATCTTAGTTGGAATTTGCTCCTCCACTCTCCTTGGACTGTAGTAACTTGGGTGCCACTCGCTGGCTATTTTTCCCAATGGTTTGGCAATAGAGGTACAGCTGGTAATATCATTTTGCACACCATCTATCCCAAATCTTTGGATTTGATTTATTATTGTCACATGTATTAGCATACAGTGAAAATTATTGTTTCTTGCGCGCTATACAGATAAGACATATCATTCATTGAGAAGGAAATGAAAGAGTGCAGAATGTAGTGTTACAGTCGTAGCTAGGTATAGAGAAAGATAAACTTAATGCAAGGTAAGTCATTTGAAAGTCTGACAGCAGCAGGGAAGAAACTGTTCTTAGTTGGTTGGTACGTGATCTCAGACTTTTGTAGTCTTTTCCCGATGGAAGAAGGTGAAGAGAGAATGTCCGGGATGTGTGGGATCTTTAATTATGCTGGCTGCTTTGCTGAGGCAATGGGAAGTGTAGACAGAGTCAATGGATGGGAGGCTGGTATACATGATGGATTGGGCTACATTCACGATCTTTTGTAGTTCCTTGAAGTCTTGGAACGCAGAGCAGGAGCCATACCAAGCTGTGGTACAACCAGAAAGAATGCTTTCTATGGTGCATCTGTAAAAGCTGGTGAGAGACGTAGTTGACATGCCAGATTTCCTTAGTCTTCTGAGAAAGTTGAGGCGTTGGTGGGCTTTCTTAACTATGGTGTCGGCATGTGGAGGACCTGGACAGATTTTGCTGATCTGGACACCTAAAAACTTGAATCTGTTGACCCTTTCTACTTTGTCCCCATTGATGTAGACAGGGGCATTTTCTCCTTAATGCTTCCTGAAATAGATGACAATCTCCTTCATTTTGTTGACATTGAGGGAGAGATTATTGTTGACGCACCAGTTCACCAGATTCTCTATCTCATTCCTGTACTCTGTCTCATCACTGTTTGAGATCTGATCCACTGCGGTGTAAGATCTGATGCGCTACAGTGTGGTCCAAGACTGCAAGGAACTACAAAAGGTCGTGAACGTAGCCCAATCCATCACACAAACCAGCCTCCCAACCACTGACTCTGTCTAAACTTTGCGTTACCCTGGCAAAGCAGCCATAATTAAGGACACCACACATCCCAGACATTCTCTCTTCCATTTTCTTCCTTCGGGAGAAAGTACAAAAGTCTGAGGTCATGTACCAACCGACTCAAGAACAGCTTCTTCCCTGCTGCTGTCAGACTTTTGAATGGACTTAATTGCAATAAGTTGATTGTTCTCCGCACCCTAGCTATATGACTGTCTCGTTTCCTTCTCTGAACGATGCGATTTTTCTGTATAGTGCGCAAGAAACAATACTTTTCACTCTGTTAATACATGTGACAATAATAAATCAAATCAAATATGGTGGTATTGTCAGCAAACCTGAAAATCAAGTTGGAGAGGAATTTGGCCACATAATCATAGGTGTATAAGGAATATATAAGGGGGCTAAGAACACAGTCTGCTGGGCACCAGTGTTGAGGATGATCGTGAAGGAGGTGTTGTTGCCTGTCCTTACTGATTGTGGTCTGAGAGTTCGGAAGGTCAGGATCCAGTTGCAGAGGGAGGTGCTGAAGCCCAGGCCATGGAGTTTGGAGATGTCCAGCAAATGCAATCTTGCGGATGTTTCTGTGTCATTTCAGATCCTTGGGCAAATGGTGACAATGCTGTTACTGTTGCCAAGAGTTACAAAGAAGATATATTATGTCCGATTTCCTGTTCTGCAGTTCATTACAGGGAGTGTAACTTTCATGCAATGACATGGCTGCCTGACTCCTGTCTCCTGCCATGGTCCTTTTTAAAGTCTGCGGTCTTGGAATCTTTCCTGATTCTTGCCTTCCACTTGGCTTGAGTGTCCCAGAATGCATGATAGAACCTGTGGCACCAGTGTTTTTATTTTCTGTAATCCATGCCATCACAGCACTTCAAAATGACATTGTTTGTTGTTGTGGATTTGTGTTTTGTGTTGTACTGATTGTGAACGGTGTCTTTGCTTTCTTCCTTCCTGACATGATGTTAAGAGACTGTCTGAACCTTTGCAAAATTAAATTGTCGGCTATGTCTTTCTACTGCCAGATCTTTGGGAAAAGTAACCAGGGAGTGGCACCTTATTTAGTGCAATGAATCCAATACTAGAAATTTGTTCAGTATACAATCATATTGTTCAGTACATTGTATACATGAAACAGGTGTGTGCCTGTAGATTCTGGCACCTAGCAGGCCTAAAAACAGCACTAGTCAGGAATCAAGTAATCATAGAAACACCATATTGGATTTCAGGGCTAAAGTGTCAGCAAGAAGAAGTTGTATTATTTGGCACCTTGTAATGTAATAAAGCACTTCATGCCCCTTCACAGGAGTATTATCAAATAAAATTTGACACTGAGACACCAAAGGTATTAGGGCAAATAGCCAAAAGCTTAAAATCCATCACTTTGATTAAGAAATGATGTCTGGTTTAGGGATGGAATTCGAGTCTTTGCTGAAGGTCAGTAATAAGTGAAGGAAATTGACGATGGACAAGAGGCCTGAATTGTCGGAGTACGAATGTCTTGGGCTGGAGGAGGCTGTACAGATTGATTGATGTTGGATAGTGAGTGAAGGAGGGATTTCCCTCCCAGATTAAGTGTGCCAAGCACACGTGGGAATTTGTTCATGAAATTGGCAAGGAGTGTGCTATCCATCCAACTTCAGAATGGACTGACAATGGATGCAATGTTAACAACACACTACATTTCCTTATACTGTCTAATTGCTAGTTACTGGTTTATATGGGTTTTGAAACATTGGGTGAAATCTTGAGCCCACATTCGCCATCTGTGAAATTCCTGTTGGGGGCTCAAGATCCAGAAGTTGGAGTTCTCGCAGGTGATAATGTAACTTTGGATCTCCCCCACCTCTTGCCAGCAATGTCATCACTTTGCGTGCATCTTAATATTATTAGCGTCTGCCTGTATCTTGACCCCTTGCCATTACTTCAAAAATATATTTTTTTCCAGGTCTCATTTGGTTCTCATTCGTAGAATCATAGCATCCCAGCAGTGCAGAAGTGGTCATTTGGCCCATCAAGACTGCACTGACAACAATCCCTCCCAGGCGCTATCCCTTTAGCTCTCATATTTACTCTACTGATCTGCATGATACTAAGGGGCAATTTAGCATGGCCAATCCATTTAACCTGCACATCTTTGGACTGTGGGAGGAAACCGAGGAAACCCACGCAGACACGAAGAATGTGCAAACTCCACACAGACAGTCACCTAAGGCCAGAATTGAACTCAGGTCCCTGGAGCTGTGAGGTAGCAGTGCTAACCATTATGCCACTGTGCAACCCTAGATGTGAACCTGTTGTGGGGTCTCCCCAGGGGCGCAAAGGTAAGTATAGCCCCTGAGGAACAAAAGACGCCACCGGACAGTACCCAGTCACCATGCCAACCTGCACAAAGGGCAGCCTCGTTTGTGTGTGTGTGTACGGGTGGGTGGGTTGGGTGAGGGATGTGGGGTGGGGGGTTGGTGGGACGGAGTGCTAGGGGCTAAATTCATGCAGCTATGGGTGTGGGCCGGAAGCAATCTGACGAGCAAAGGATGCTGGTGATGGCCATTTTGGGTGGGGGGGGGAGGGGTGGAGAAAGGGCTGATGATCGTGGGGGTGGGGCTCAGAGTGAATGCTGGCACAATTGGACGTGCAGACAGGAGCCTCTAAGGCCTGAGAGGTGGGGTGGGGAGAGATTTTTGCAGTTCTGATCAGGGCATCCTTTAGAAATGGTGCCCTGATTTCTGTGCAGCTGGGTTTTGCTGGCATGCTGAGGCCCCACCCACCTCAATGGCATAGAAATCACAGCTCCTTGACTTTTTGCAGAGTCATAAGATCTGGAGGGAAAACCGACTGGTTCTGGAGAGAAGCATGCCGGTTTTCTTGGCAGCATCAGGACTCTGCCATTTGTTGGTAAGATTTCGCCCATTGTATTAATAACAATTGCCTTTTGCTAGCATTAGCTTGCTTCAGGAAATAATGACTACAATGAATGTAATTGTTTTTGTTACAGATTCAGTCTTCTGTGAGAATACTGAACTTCGCTCCACTGAAAGCAAACAAAGGAGAGCAAAACAGACTTTTGATGAAATGATGAACTACATTCCTGGTAAGAAGTTCCAGGAAATCAAAGCAAAATGACAGTTTGTTTGCTGTGGGACCGAGGACCTACTAGAGGGTTACAGAGTTGGAGAGAAGATGAGAAAATTAAATATTAACTATTTAAAAACAATTCTCATAGTGTGATGTGTGGCAGGTGTTCTGTATTCAGATAATCAAAGCTACCACTAAAGAAAAGAAGACAAAAATATTGTATTATTTTAAATTGCTACCTCGTGCAATGTTCTGAGTGAGACCTGGGAAAGTATATATTTGTTCATGTGCTGTGTGCTGGAAAAGCTAGAATTTGTTACAAACCATAATTCCCCTGCAGAAGGTGATGGTAGCTTGCCTTCCTGAAGTCCATGTGGATCGATATACTCAGCGTAGGGCGTTCTAGGATTTTGACCCAACAACCATGAAGAATCTTTTTCCAAGTCAAGATAATGTGTGGCTAGGAGAAATACTTTGCAGGGGGTGCACCCAGGCATCTCTGCCCTTGTCCTGGGTTTGGAAGGTGCTGTTGAAGAAACCTTGATGAGTATCCTGTGCAGCAGTGTATCTTGTATATGATGTACAGTATTGCTGCTGTGTACCGCTAGTGGGGGGGATTGAGTGTTGAAGGTGGTAGATGGGGTGTGATCAGGGCGCAAGGCCATTTCTGTGTATCAGCGTTATTCACACAGGTGTATCATATTCTGGGCTTAATTTCTTTTTCTTTAAAAAAAACAATTTAATGTCTCCAAAGATCACATTTTGCACTGTGAATTTTAAAACTAAAGGAAACAGACCTGAAAAAATGCAACTTAATTTAATATGTATAACATAAAAGCTCAGAGTTTATAAGCAATTTCACACACCAGAGTTTTAATCTTCAATTCATCGGCATTCTGGCATTTGACCCAGTTAAACTTTTTGTTCCAGTGGGAGACATGAAAATTAAGAGGTAAAAAGGAGGGAGGAAATTAAAGCACTTGCAGTCACAAGGGAAAAGGAACTGGGAACTAAAGAAAAGGAACTAAAGACTGACAGGCTTTCTAGATTCAATGATCTACATCCTAGGGTCTTGAAAGAAGTGGTTACGGAGATAATTAAAGGCAATGGTTGTGATCATCCAAAATTCCCTAGATTCTGGTAAGTTCCCAGTTGTTTGGAAAATCACGAATGTGATGCCTGCATTCAAGAAAGAGGGAGACCGGAAGCAGGAAAGTATAGGCCAGTTAACCTAACTTCTGTCATAGGGCAAATTACCCGAATACGTGCCAGTGTGTGCAACTAGGAGATTTTCACTGTAGCTTCATTGTGGTGTAAGTAAGCATACCTGCGACATTTAGAAAGCTATAATACAATCATACAGAGTCACCATGGTTTTGTGAAAGGGAAATTGTGTTTCACTAATTTATTAGAGCTCTTAGAGGAAGTAATAAGCAACATGGATAAAAGGGACCATGTAGCTGTTGTGTACTTGGATTTTTAAAAGACATTCAGTACGGTCCCACATCGGAGGTTACAAAATAAGAGCAAATGGTATAGGGGCTAATGTGTTAGCATGGATAGAAGATTGGCTAATTAACAGAAAATATGAGTAGGGATAAATGAGTCATTTTCAAGTTGGTAAACTGTAACTCTATACAGATACAACAATTGATTAGGAAGGCAAATGGAATATTTATGTTCATTGCAAGGATAATTGAGCATAAAAGTAATCAAGCCTCGCTACAGCTGGCTGTACAGGGCTTTAATGAGACCATACCTGGAGTACTGTGTACAATTCTGGTCTCTATACTTAAATTGCATTAGAAGCTGTTGAAAGAAAGTTCACTCAACTGATTTCTAGGATGATGGGGTTGGTTTATGAGGAAAGATTGAGCAGGTTAGGCCTATACCCATCGGAGTTGAACAGAATGAGAAGTGATCTTCTTGAAACATTTGAGGGGACTGTGCCTTTAGGAACACAAATTCTAGGCAGACAGTCCAATGAGGTCTAGTTTATAGAATCCCTACAGTGCTGAAGAAGGCCATTCAACCCATCAAGTCTACAGCAACTCTCTACCTGTAACTCCACACATATACCCTGCTAATCCCCCTAACCTTCACATGTTGTAAAACTAAGGCAATTTAGTATGGCCAATCTACCCAACCTGCACGTCTTTGGACTGTAGGAGGAAACTGAAGCACCTGCAGAATGTGCAAACTACACAAACAGTGACCCGAGGCTAGAATTGAACGTAGGTCCTTGGCGCTGTGAGGCAGCAGTGCTAAATACTGTGCCACTGTGCTGCTCTTCGACAGTTGACAGAGTGTCAGAATGCAGAAAGAACCAGTGGTAACCTAGCTCATGTTGCATAATTTTAAGTTTTGGATCACTTAGTTTTAGCACATAAATGATTTGGATTATCAGGAGTAGAATGTGCTTCACTTCAAAACACTTCTGTAAAATAATGAACAATTCAGCTCTTTAACCACTCTGCCTCAAGATGGGATTTAATGGACTTCAAGACTGGGGCAATCTCTGACTGCCAGGGTTGCCCTACAGTTGCAGATATTGAACCTTCTTTACCAGCAAGTGCCTGACTGTTGTTTTGTGCCTTCCACTACATGCAAACATATAAATTAGGCACAGAAGTAGACCACCCGGTCCCTCAAGCCAGCACCACCATTTCATAAAATCATGGCTGACCCACTTGTAACTTCAACTCCACGTTCCTGCCTACACCTTTCACCCCCTTGTAAATCAAGAAGCTATCTCGCCCTGCCTCTGGCATAGTTGACATCAAGAACACGAAATGCTTGGCAGGAACCCAACACATATCAGGAAGTACTAGAGTCCACCCAAATAGCTCTAGGTTCGAAAAGGAGATTATTTAAAGAATCTTATTTCAGCAGAGCATATCAACTACTTACATTTGCTTGTATTTGGATTGGACATGAGATTTGATCATAACCAATGTGAGCTATGTATTATTTTGGTAGCAGTTATGTTGAATGTACCTGAGTATTGCTCATCTTTTAAACCCTGATTCCAAAGCAGTGATCAGCTGTTCCTTTACTTGGCAGATTTCTTTGTGAAGTGCATTGGGGAAGAAGCAAAGTACGAAGGAGTTAGACTATTATTTGAAGGACTGCAGCAGCCAGTGCTCAACAAACAGGTTTGCATGCAATGTTTAACGCAGTGTCTCAAGTTACTGCAGACATTGAATAACTAATACAGATTGGCTGCCAAGCAACATACGATGAGAATTATGGCTATACGTGTGGAATTTCTTCAGTTTATCTACCCGCATTGTACTAGCCCCCTTATCAAGTACAGCATGGTCAACTGCAAAGTGTAGCTCCCTTTACTTGATACTATTTCTAATAGTGCTTATTTCAATCAATGCATTATTTTCTCCAAGTAAGAAGTCTGACAACACCAGGTTTAAGTCCAACCGATTTATTTGATAGTTCACCTGACGAAGAGTTTAACCTCGAAAACTTGTGAGTTAATCAAATAAATCAGAAGTTTGTGAGTTAATCAAATAAATTGGTTGGACTTAAACCTGGTGTTGTCAGACTTCTTACTGTGTTTACCCCAGTCCAACGCTGGCATCTCCACATCATTATTTTCTCCAAAGCAGCTATTCCTCTTGCACCTTCAGTGGAGTCTTGAATTAGATTGGCCACACTTGTTCTACAAAGGATGCATTGAGATGATGGCATCACTATGAGCCGGATCTAAATCAGGTGGTTTTCAGATTTAAGTCTCTTCAAATATTTTTCTAATGATAACTAATTCACAAAACTTAATTTTGCAATTCCAGAGTAGACACCATTCACAAGACAAATTCTTTCTATATCCTTAGGCTGTTGATCTTTCATCTTTGTGTCATTTGCCTTTTATGTAACATTTGGGCTGTGTTGAGATGCACTGGTATGATTTCCTTTTGGAAATCCAAGAATATGCATATAATGGTTCCTCTTTATATCCACTAGTCCTTTTTATTCATTTATAGTATGTGGGTATCACTAGCGAGCCAGCATTTACTGCCCATTCCTACTTGCCCTTGAGAAGATGATGGTGAGCTGCTGCCTTAAATCACTGCAGACCATGTGTTGTACGTACACCCACAGTGCTTTTAGGGAGGGAGTTTCAGGATTTTGATCCAGCGACGATGAGGAAATGAGGATATATTTCCAAGTCAGGATGCTGCGTGACTTAGAGGTGACTTTGCAGGTGGTGGTAACTGATGCACCTTCTGTCCTTGTCCTTTGAGGTGGTGGAAGTCACTGGTTTGGAAGGTGCCATTGAAGGAGCCATGGTGAGTTGCTATAGTGCATCTTGCTGGTTATACTTTCTGCCACCTCTGTGCATTGGTGATGGAGAGATTAAATATTGAAGTTGGTGGATGGGGTGCCACTTAAATAGGTTCCTTTGTCCTGAGTGGTGTCGAGCTACTTGAGTGTTGTCAGAGCTGCACTTATCCAAGCAAGTGGAGAATATTGCATCACTCCTGACTTGAGCCTTGTAGATAGAGGACATGCTTTGGGGAATCTGGAGGTGAATTGCTCTCTGCAGAATTCCTTATCTCTGACGTGCTCTTGTAGCCACAATATTTATATGGCTAGTCCAGTTCAGTTTCTGATCAATGGTAACCCCCAGGATGTTGGTACTGGGGGATTCAGTGATGGGAGTGCCTCTAGCTCCCAAACCGATTGGTCTGTTGCAGAATCTAGGACATTTTGGAAAATCATACCTGTACGTCCGCTACCTGTGCAGCTACACCTTTTAGAACTGTTAGACATAGACCATCAGACCATGGGTATTTGTTTTAGTGCCTTGTATTTCCCCAACGTGAAAAAATTATTTTAAGTTTCCCACTCTTATTAGCCCCTTGATTACCCACTATTTCTGGTATTCATAGAATAGAATCAGAGTATCCCTACAGTGCAGAAAGAGGCCATTTGGCCCATCAAGCCTGCACCAACATCAATCCCCTCGTATTTATCCTGCTAATCCCCCTGACACTAAGAAGCAATTTAGAATGGCCAGTCAACCTAACCTGCACATCTTTGGACTGTGGGAGGAAACCAGCGCACCTGGAGGGAACTCAACGCAGACATGGGGAGAATGTCTTTGTGGAGTTTGCACAATCACCCAAAGTCGGAATTGAACCCGGACCCCTAGCACTGTTGATAATTTCTTGCGTCCCTGCCTCTAAGGGAACATTGTTTGCCTTGACTACTCTGGACCTTTTTGAAGGGTTTAAAATTGATGAGGCTCAAAAATTGGTTTGGCTCTCCGTACTTAAGGTTGATAGGATACTAGAAGCAGATGAGATGCATCCTTGGATGCGGAAGGGAGTGAGTGTGGAAATTGTGGAGGCACTGGCTGTAATTTTCCAAGTCCTCCTTAGGCCAGGAGGCCTGGAGAATTGCAAATGTTGCACCCTTAATCAAAAAGGGTGTAATTATGAGCCCAGCAACAATAGGCCAGCTTAAATTGGTGGTGGGGAAGTTTTTAGAAACAAATGATTTGGGGCAAAATTAATGGTCACTTGGACAAATGTGAATTAATTAAGGAAATCCAGCATGGATTTGAAGGAAACATTGAATTTAACTTGCTTAATGAGGCATTTTGATGAGTTAAGAGCGAGGATTGATGAGGATGATGCTGTTGATATGGTGTATACAAATTTCCAAAAGACATTTAAAAGTGCTACACAGACTTGTGAACAAAATTAGAGTTTGTGGAACAAAGGGACAACAACAACATGGATACAAAATTGACTGAGCGATGGGAAACAAAGAATAGTGATGAACGCTTGTTTTTTGGACTTGAAGGTTTGTAGTGCTGTTCCCAAGCATTGCTGTTGGGGCTGCTGCTCTTTTGACCTAGGCCTTGGTATACATGACATGATTTCAGATTTGCGCATGCTAGAAAATTTGGAAGTACTGTGAACTATGGTGTAGAATTTCAAAAGAGCATGGACGAGTTGGTGGAATTGATGGACAAGTGATAGATGAAACTTAATATGGATGAAATTTAATACAGAGAAGTGGGAGATGATTCTTTTTAGTAGAAATAATGCAGAAAGACAATATAAAATAAAAGGTATAGATTTAAAGGTGTGCAGGAGCAGAGGGATCTGGATGTGTATGTGTATACATCATTTAAGGTTGACAAAGCATACAGTATCCTAGGCTTTATTGATAGGTGCATGGATACAAAAGCAAATAAGTTAAGTTAAACTTGTGTAAAACATTGGTTCATCCTCAGTTGAAGTATGGCATCCAGTATGGCATGCCTCCTATATTCACATCTGTGAGGATTGAAAACGAGAGGGCACAGGTTTAAGGTAATTGACAAAAGAGGCAATGGCAGCAGAAGGACAAACTTTTTTCACACAGCAAGTGGTTAGGATCTGAAATGCCAAGGCTGAGAATGTAGTTGATCCAATTGAGACTTACAAAAAGGGAATTGGATCATTATATGAAAAGGAAATTTTGCAGGGCTACAGGGAAATGGCTTCTTCAAAAGGCCAACACTGAGTTGATGGGCCAAATGACAGCCTTCTATGTTGTAACCACTTTGTTTCTTGCAGAAGTTTTTCCTTTAACAAAAAAAAATTAATGGGCAGAATATCTCTGATTTTAAAAAGGGGACTGAATAATGTCTGTTCCCTCTTTAAAACTGATTTAGAGAGGTACCCCATCCTCCTATTTGTGCCAGAATAGAAAAATTGTAAGGATCTACCATGGCTTCATAATATACCTTAGGGTTCAGGTCCAGCACCCTAACAAGGTAGCGTGGAGATTTGGTAGAGCATTCAAAATCATGGGGACAGGGGTCTAGACAGACAAATAAGGGGAAATTGTTCCCTTTGATGGAGGGATTGAGAATGAGGGGATATCCCCCTTCATCTGAAGACAATATTTGCTCTTGACTCCTTGTTTTCATTGTTTCTGTAATCAGCTCACTTTTAGTAATGTTTTAGTCCTTTTTTAAATAAGTTAGTTTACTTTTGAGAGTTTTGTAGCATTCCTTGTTATCCTGTAGTGAATCATAAAAACTCTGTCTCATTGTAACCCCATGCACTTTGGTCATCTACATGTTACTTTGTCAAAATTGCAGCCCAAACTGCAGTGCTGTTTTCTTAGATCTTCATTGTATTCCAATAGCTTAGAAGCATAGTGTAGAATTTTCATAATTTAAAAAAAATTTAATGTCCATGGATATAAATACTGGCATGAGCAATGATGTTCATCAGTGGTGATAATCAGAACATAATAATGTATACATGGAAATCTTTTTGAACAGTTATTTAATTATTTACAAATACAGCTATAGGATGCTGTAGGGTTGTTAACCTTCACCAATGATTATGAACTGTATTGATATTACCTGTATAGTCCTAATGTTATTTCTGCAGATTGACCCTCTTGTTACATTTACCTGGGGTTTTTACATGAGGTGGGTAATCCCACCTCAAATTATACAAAATAATTTGCATTTAGAAATGTGTTATGGTATTGCTTGGATCAAGAATGTAGCTTGAGTATTGGCTGGTATTTGATAAAATTGGGCCTCCTTTTCAAAGTCTGTGCACTTTATTAAATCTTTGCTCACTTATCTGCAACATTATAACACATTTGGTTAATGTTATCTCCCTTTTTAAATCATTCAAGGTCAGTTTTGCTGTGTAGCTATTTATCTCAACCTTCAACTTTCTTGCATATTCTCTGTCTGACTTGAGAGAATTGCTCCTCATGTAGTTGGTTGCCTTGTTAGTCCAATAGTATATTTAGGAATGGATCCACTTGGATGATAAATTTTACCACTTCAGGATCAGCATCTTGCATTTTCCTAGTGTTTAACACTTAAAAAGTAATAAAGAAAGAAGGCAAAAAGGAGAGGAAGGTGGAATAACAACGAACTTGGCGGGTTCTGAGGACGAGAGGGAGGTTGAGGAGCTTGAAACAAAGAACAGTATGCACAGGAACAGGCCCTTTGGCCCACCAATTCTGTGCCAATACAGATGCCTTTCTAATTTAATGTTTTCTTGCCTCTACATATATCTTTATTCCCTGCCTATTCATGTATCTATCCAGATGCCTTTTGAACATTGTTATAGAATACGCCACCATCTCTGGCAGCACGTTCTAGGCATTCACCACCCTCTGTGTGGAAAAACTTGCTGTTTACGTCTTGTTTAAAATTTCCCCCTCTCACTTTCAACCTATGCCCCCAAGTAATTGACCCTTCGATCCTGGGAAAAAGACTCGATTGACTCTATCCAAACCTGTCATAATCCTGTAAACCTCTATCAGGTTTCCCCCTCATCCTCCAACCCTCCAATGAAAACAGTCTAAGTTTGTTCAACCTTTCTTCATAGTCCATATCTCCAAACCAGGCAAAATCCTACTAAATCTCTTCTGCACTCTTTCCAATGCATCAACATCCTTCCGGTAGTGTGGTGACCAGAATTGTACCCAGTACTCCAGAGGAACATTAAGGAGGGAATTAAAGCATGAGGTTTAGGCAACTGAAAACAGAGCAACACTTTGTCTTTATATAGGATCCTTTAACAACACAGCATTTCAAGGTGCTTTACAGAATTGTTATTGAGCAAAACATGACACTGGACCACATAAGACATTAGGGCAAAAGACCAAAAGGTTTTCCAAAGAGAGAGGTTTTAAGGAAAGCCTTAAAGGGAAGTGAGGTACAGTGATTTACAGAGGACTTGGGTACCTAAAGGTAATTAAAATTGGGATTGCAGAGACGATCCTGGTTAGGAGTGAAAGTAATAGGGTAATTGTTATGGGGGATTTTAACTTTACTTACATTGATTGGAATTGCTATAGCTCTAGCTCGTTAGAGGGGTCAGTTTTTGTTCAAAGTGTGCAGGAAGGTTTTTTGACTCAATATGTAGATAGGCCAACTAGAGGTGAGGCTATATTGGACTTGGTGCTGGGAAATGAGCCAGACCAGGTGCTAGACTTGGAAGTTGGTGTGCTTTTTGGTGATAGTGACCACAATTCGGTTACGTTCACCTTAGTGATGGAAAGGGATAGGCATGAACCTCGGGTCAGTAGTTTTAGCTGGGGGAAGGGTAATTATGAGGCCATTAGGAGAGAATTAGGAAGCATTGGTTGGACTAGGAGATTACAGGGACTAGGAACGTCTGAAATGTGGAGTTTTTTCAAGGAGCAGCTACTGTGGGTCTGTGATAGGTATGTCCCTGTCAGGTAAGGAGGAATTGGTAGGGCTAGGGAACCGTGGTGCACAAAAAAAGTTGATTTGTTGGTTAGGAAGAAGAAGGAGGCTTATGTTCGGATGAGGCTTGAGGGCTCGGGTAGTGCAGTAGAAAGCTTTAGATTGGCTAGGAGGGAGTTGAAGAGGGAGTTAAGAAGGGCTAGAAGAGGGCATGAGATGACTTTGGCTGATAGGATTAAGGAGAATCCTAAGGCGTTCTATAGGTATGTCAAGAACAGAAGGTTGGTCAGGGCAAGATTAG
Source organism: Carcharhinus amblyrhynchos (assembly GCF_965287045.1). Classification (NCBI taxonomy): domain Eukaryota; kingdom Metazoa; phylum Chordata; class Chondrichthyes; order Carcharhiniformes; family Carcharhinidae; genus Carcharhinus; species Carcharhinus amblyrhynchos. Next base: position 28,647,415 of record NC_137335.1, on the reverse strand, counting down.
GGCCAGTTACAGACAGTAGAGGGAAGTTGTGTGTGGAACCGGAAGAGATTGGAGAGGCATTGAACCATTATTTCTCTTCGGTGTTCACGCAGGACGATATGAATGTAGCTGAGGAGGTCACTGGGGTGAAGGGGTGTAAAATAGAAAGTATTGTAGTTGATACAGAGGATGTGTTGGATATTCTAGATGGGTTGAAAATAGATAAGTCCCCTGGTCCAGACGGGATTTACCCTAGGATTCTATGGGAGGCAAGAGAGGTGATTGCAGAGCCACTGGCTCTGATCTTCAGGTCGTCGTTGGTCTCTGGTATAGTACCGGAAGATTGGAGGACAGCGAATGTTGTCCCATTGTTTAAGAAGGGGAGCAGAGACTTCCCTGGGAATTATAGACCAGTGAGTCTTACTTCTGTAGTGGGCAAGGTTTTAGAAAGAATTATTAGGGATAGGATTTATAGTTATTTGGAGAGTAATGAATTGATTAGAGATAGTCAGCATGGTTTTGTAGCGGGAAGGTCGTGCCTTACTAACCTTATTGAGTTCTTTGAGAAGGTGACCAAAGAGGTGGATAGGGGTAAGGCAGTAGATGTGGTATATATGGATTTTAGTAAGGCGTTTGATAAGGTTCACCATGGTATGCTTCTGCAGAAAATGCAGATGTATGGGATTGGTGGTAATTTAGGTACTTGGATCAGGAATTGGTTAGCAGATAGGAGACAGAGGGTGGTGGTTGATGGTAATTATTCATCATGGAGTTCGGTTACGAGTGGTGTGCCTCAGGGATCTGTTTTGGGGCCACTGCTGTTTGTAATCTTTATTAATGATCTGGATGAGGGTATAGTTGGGTGGATTAGTAAGTTTGCTGATGACACCAAAGTCGGAGGTGTGGTAGATTGTGAGGAAGGGTGTCGAAGTTTGCAGGGTGACTTGGACAGGTTGCAGAGCTGGGCCGCGAGGTGGCGGATGGAGTTTAATGCGGAGAAGTGTGAGGTAATCCATTTCGGTAGGAATAACAGATGTGTTGAGTATAGGGCTAACGGGAGGACTTTGAATAGAGTGGAGGAGCAGAGGGATCTAGGTGTATGTGTACATAGATCCCTGAAAGTTGGGAATCAAGTAGATAAGGTTGTTAAGAAGGCGTACGGTGTCTTGGCGTTTATTGGTAGGGGGATTGAATTTAGGAGTCGCAGCGTCATGTTGCAACTGTACACAACTCTGGTGCGGCCGCACTTGGAGTACTGTGTGCAGTTCTGGTCCCCACATTACAGGAAGGATGTGGAGGCTTTGGAGAGGGTGCAGAGGAGGTTTACCAGGATGTTGCCTGGTATGCAGGGGAGGTCCTATGAGGAGAGACTGAGGGATTTGGGGTTGTTTTCACTGGAAAGAAGGCGGCTGAGAGGGGATCTTATAGAAACATATAAGATGATTAGAGGTTTAGATAGGGTGGATGGTGATAGCCTGTTTCCTCGGATGGAGAAATCTAGCACGAGGGGGCATGGCTTTAAATCAATGGGGGGTAGTTATAGGACGGATGTCAGGGGCAGGTTCTTTACCCAGAGGGTGGTGAGGGACTGGAATGCCCTGCCTGCTGCAGTTGTAAATGCGCCTAGTTTGGGGGCGTTTAAGAGATTGGTGGATAGGTTTATGGACGAAAAGGGATTGGTTTAGATTAGTGGGTCAATGTTTTTTTTTAAAAATAAGACTGGTCGGCGCAACATTGTGGGCCGAAGGGCCTGTTCCGCGCTGTAATGTTCTATGTTCTATGTTCTAATGTTCAAGAGGCGTGAATTAGAGATGTTTAGTTATCACTGAGGATAGTCTTCAACGTGCTGGTTGAGGTTCCACAGCCCACTGGGGTGGAGAATTCCAAATACTACTTTCAATGAAGAAATTCCTCCTCATCCCAGTCCTAAATTGTCTTCCCCTTATTCTGGAACTGTGTGAATAACCCCACATTATATTCCATCTGTCAAATATTTGTGCATTCACTTAGCCTCTCCAATTCCCCTTGAAGAGTCCTTGTATCCTTCTCAAACTCGCCCTTCCATCTAGTTTTTTCATGGACAGACTTAACCCCCACATCCAAATCATTGATCTAGATTGTGAATAGCTAGGGTCCAAATGTGGTACCCCACTCGTCAAAGCCTGCCAACTTCAGAATGACCCATGTATTTCTGTTTTCTGGTATGCTCTAATTATTGTGTTGTACCTCATCAAAGGTTTTCTGAAAATCTAAATATATAAACTATATCCACTGGTTCTTCCTTAACTATTCTGTTAGTTACACCTTTGACAGGTTTGTTAAACATGATTGCTCATTTATGGCAATGTACTTAATATGTTGACATATTTAATAAATATTTGTATGTTGATGCCTTTAACATATTTATATGGTGACACATTTAACATATAAATATGCTGGTTTATTTAACAAATGTTTGAAATGATGCTGTCAGTTCAGGTTTGCGCTACTGAACGAGGCCATTGTTGGGACAGCATATTTGGGATGAGACTAAATAGCCTAATGGCTGGTTACTAGAGGTGACTTAATATTGCAGCCACTTCCCAACAATATGGTTCAGTATTTACTTACTCAGTTTACTTTTATTTCAGCTGACATATGTACTGCTGGACATTGTATTGCAGGAGCTGTTTCCAGAACTCAGTAAGGTAAGAGCAAGGGTGGACACACGTAATGTGTGGAACCATGTAATTTTCTCAGATTTTTGAAAGCCTGAGTACACTATCTCCTTGTCTACTATTACTTGAGTTTTGAGGAGAGGATTTATCCCCATTTTGGTTGGAGCAGAATCTTTACAGAAGATTTAATAGGACATATTTAAATTACGAAAGGTTCTGATGGTGAATAGGCAAAGTCTATTTCTTCAGATTGAAAAGAGTCAGCAATGAGGGATCATCTTGTTGTCCAAAGTTGTTGAGCAGAGAATGCTTTGGTGAGGCAGGATTGCATCTTTTAAGGGAAATTAAAGCTGCATTTTTTTGAAATAATAGGGTATAGGATTCATTTTGGATTGGATAGTTTTAATGGACCATGCTGTAAATTTCTATGGTGTGTCAAATCACTGTGTCACTCTCCATTTGTTTGGCTCACTATTTTCTCACTAGTGCTTTCACATATATAGTTCAGATACTTAAATAAATATCAAAAAATAGCTAAACTTCTGTCTCATAAGAACATAAGAAATAGGAGCAGGAGTAGGCCATCTAGCCCTTCGAGCCTGCCCCGCCATTCAATAAGATCATGGCTGATCTGTCGTGGCTCAGTTCCACATTCCCGCCCTCTCCCCATAACCTTTAATCCCCTCTCTTATCAAAAACCCATCAACCCGCGTCTTAAAAATATTTAGCGAGGTAGCCTCCACCACTTCAACGGGCAGAGAATTCCAGAGATTCACCACCCTTTGAGTGAAGAAGTTCTTCCTCAACTCCGTTCTAAACCGCCCCCCCCCTTTATCTTGAGGCTGTGCCCCCTAGTCCTACTGTCCTTTATGAGCGGGAAGAGTCTCTCCACCTCTATCGTATCCATCCCATTCATCATCTTATACGTCTCAATGAGATCTCCCCTCATTCTTCTAAACTCGAACGAGTACAAGCCTAGTTTATTCAGCCTCTCCTCATAGCTCAACCCCCTCAACTCCGGCATCAGCCTAGTAAACCTCCTCTGCACTCCCTCCAAGGCCAAAATATCCTTGCATAAGTACGGCGCCTAAAACTGCACACAGTACTCCAGCTGCGGCCTCACCAATGCCCTATACAGCCGCAGCAAGACCTCCCTACTTTTATATTCAATCCCCCTCGCTATGAAGGCCAGCATCCCATTTGCCTTCCTGACCACCTGCTGCACCTGCAAGCTGGGTTTTTGCGACTCATGCACAAGGACCCCGAGGTCCCTCTGCACCGTCGCCTGCTGCAGTTTTTCGCCACAGTTTTCGCCTCATCTTGCATGTCTGAACTCTCCCTCTCTCTGAAGGTTTCTCTCTCCCTTCCCTGTGTCTGACCACACTAAATTGCACAAGATCTATGTAACACAATAGTGGATCTCTTGTATCATTGCTCGAGGTAAGACCTTGGATGCATTATCTGCCTGAACCTGTTTGTGTCACCTTTTGTGTTGGAGATTGTGTCACTCTCTCTTCATTCTTATTATTCATTATTCCACTTGCTTTATGTACTCCAGTGTCCAGAATGCATCCCTATTGTCACCTACTTGCCCTTCCAGCCACTCTGTCATATATTGTCTGCTGTTTCTTTGTCCTTTTTAAGATGGGTTCTCAGTATATTATTTTAGGGATCTAGTAAGCACTGGGTAATGTGATTTACCTGGAAGTTAATCTAAACCAAAGCAAAACTACATAATGCAAAATGAATATTAAACATAATTCTACTCTCATAAATTTCCAATATAGCTTGAGCCACAATTGGAGGTTGCCATGTGGCAGCCAGCAGGCTGTACAGAAATTGTATGGGATGGATTGCCCAACATTGTCATGCTTTACATCTGTGTCAACTTTTGGCCTAGATCAGGGAGGGGAATCATTTCAAAGTTTTTTTTTCTTGGGACAGCAAGTACAGAAATCACCATAGTTGTTGAAAAAAAACTGACATCTGCATAGAATGGTTGTGAACTACATGCTGCCAAACATTGGGATTAAAAACCTGAAGATTGCCAGAGAAAGGGGAAACCTAGAGAAGATGAAGAGTTACGCAATTTTGAGTTTCTGCGAAATACTTTCTTATTTCAACTCTCAGGATGCAGAAGAGTGTTTACGCATGGGGAAAATTGTAAAAAATTTCTGAGTATCACTGTTTGAAGTGATATCAATAAAATGGTTTAGTTTGGAAACAAGATGAGAAGGATTACGTTGTGTAGGGAAAGCATTTCTTCTCTCCTAACAACTGGAAATATGTCAGAGGAAGTTCCTCAGCTGTGGGAATGCAGTTTAAAACCTTGGTGGACTTGGGTTTCAAGAAAGAATTGCAGTTTTGTTAAAGGTCAGTCGTGATTACAAAGTCAAGAATGTTGATACTATCCAGTCTTAACGCAAATTCTGATATTGCTGAGCTTTCCATAATTTTGCTGTTGTTTACATTGCTTAATCAAATTGTTAGATAATTCAATTTATAGCTTGAAAATGTTTGCTATAAGTAATAATCTGGCTAACAAACTGACTATCAGAATGGGATAAATTGCAAGTTATTTATGTGAAATTAAACTGGGTAATGACCGATCCTGCCTGACTAACCCTTTTAAACCTTTGAGGAAATGGCAGGCTAAGTGAATGTCCAAGTTCTATTATGTTGCATAGATAGATTTCTGTTATATGAAAGTCTACATGATTTTAAAGTAAAGTTTGAAGGTTGATGAGAAATCCTCTGAAAGAGGAGAAATGAAGGGCGATAGTTTGTGAAGTGATGTCAGGCTAAATGGAATACCCTGAGGATTTGTGCTGGGGCTCCTACCATTTCCAATCACATCAATACGCTTGGTTCAGAAAAATAATGCTCATTCACAGCTACCTGGCACGCAGGAGATTGAGTTACTGATGATGGGTCTAGTCAAAATTTGCACATGCATTGAATTTTATTTGACATGGTTAAGCTGATAAACATTGGAAGAAATAAATGCTTGAAGAATAATGTTAATCAGCTTGGGGAGAGATCCAAGTCCATTCATTGCAGATCTTATTCAACAAAATAACCAATGCTGAGCTATTGTGTTCGATCAGTAGAGTATAAGTTAGAGGTTGTGTAGCATCGGTAATCAGGCAACATGTTTGAGTGCAAATCTGATCATATCCAGACCCAAGTAGTCTAACAAAGTGTGGCTAAGGTGATTCCATGAGTCAGTTATGAGGAAAAGTCCTCATATAAGAAATAGATCTTTTCATTGAATCATCAGAAGACTCACAGAAGAGACCCTTTTGCCCGAAAGACTCTTCCCGCTCAGAAAGGACAGTAGGACTAGGGAGCACAGCCTCAAGATAATGGGGGGGCGGTTTAGAACGGAGTTGAGGAAGAACTTCTTCACTCAAAGGGTGGTGAATCTCTGGAATTCTCTGCCCGTTGAAGTGGTGGAGGCTACCTCGCTAAATATTTTTAAGACGTGGGTTGATGGGTTTCTGATAAGAGGGGGGATTAAGGGTTATGGGGAGAGGGCGGGAATGTGGAACTGAGCCACGACAGATCAGCCATGATCTTATTGAATGGCGGGGCAGGCTCGAAGGGCCAGATGGCCTACTCCTGCTCCTATTTCTTATGTTCTTAAGTCCACACCAATACTTAGAAACACAAACTCTCACGTAAATCCATCTGCCAGCACTTGAAATAGACAAATGAGTGTGGCCTTGAGGTATATAAGATGCTAAATTGAGGTGAATCCAGTACCCTCTTTCAACCCAAACCATGTCTAAAGGACAAGATTGATCGATACAAACCAGAATAATACAAGTTCAAGTTTGGGAACAATACTTGCGCAGGGTATTGTCATTACTTGGAAGGGTTTTAGGTTAAATGGTGGGATCAAATCTGGAGTCATTCAGAAAGAAGCTAGGTACTGTGTTGGCAGCGCCAGTTGATTCTAATGAAGATAGAGGTAAATGGGTCAAAGTGGCCTCACTCATCTTTGCTTCTCTTTGTGACCAATGTGGAGTCATCAAATATAAGAGGTAGTACCCATCGATGAGCATTGCAGAAGACACAAGAACAGTCATTAGTAGATTGTAAACAGGATTCTGATTGTTCCTTTGTAAGTTATGGAGGATATCAGGTTGAAATAATTCAGCCTCTAAACTGAGTGGAATGGAGATTGGGGGTGCTTATGATCTCAAGAAAATTGATGAATGTTGAGTAGATTCCTCAATAAAGCAGTTAATTAGAATTTGAAGATGAGTGGGATTGATCAAAAGAGGCAGCAAAGATATCTTCTGAAATGCTATTGTTATTACAGTTAGGGATGTTTGGTAAATGTAACATTTTTGCACTTCAATACGGAATATACTGAGAGCTCCAAAACCAGGTGCAGCATGATCCACAAACACACTAAAGCTTTTTTTAATGAGTCAACATAGTCCTTTGGATGACAATCAAAGCAAAGGGCCACAAATTCCAATGCCAGCTCCAGTTTGGTCTCTAAGCTGGCAATTCTGTGTCCAGTAATGTGTGATTTTGTTCCTGAGGCCTTGTGATTTTATTGATTGGGGCTGAAATCATGAGAGTGCCAGCTAAAAACATCTCTGTCCAAGTACTCTTGTGACCTAGTGACTGCTTCAAAATGTATTGTCTGAATGGTCTTCTGTATATTACAGGTGCAGAAAGAGACAGCATCAACTTCCATGTGGAAGTGAAGAATATTCATTTCCCTCTGTGAGATCCTCTATTTTTTTGTAGGAGCTGGAGTGCAATAGAACCATGCTGTGTGTACACCGCAGAATTATGTGTATGAATACTGAATGTTTTTAGTGAAACTTGTGTGTAAGTAAATGTGAACATTAATTTTATGAAATTTGTGCTGTAGATGTCAACATTAATTTTATTTGAAAAATGCTGATTTCTTTTCTAATGTGTGCATTCAACAACACCACACCAATAAAGGATAATGCATCATTGTTTATGGAAATCCACATAATCCTGTGACATTATCTGTAGATGGATTGAGCATTAGGCCTAAAGCCCTAGACGACCGAGTTAAGCAAAATTTGCGCTTTGTTTTTTAATCTGATCCAGACGTCCGAGATTGATGTGTAGACAATATGTCAATCTCCTTGATGCACACAGAATGTGGCTGGCCTGTGACCTTGAAAGCACTGGATTTGAATTTACAATGCGTAATAGAATATTCACAGAAGCCCACAAGTGGTGTGAACAGACGACTGCACTGCCAGGATCATGTCAAGTAAAGTGGCTGAAGACTGACTTCTTTGATGGTGGGAATCTCAGGAGGAGGCATGGATAGAGTGGATAGTCAGAAGTTTCTTCCCAAGGTGGAAGAGTCAGCTAGCAGAGGGCAAAGATTTAAGGTGTGAGGGACAAGTTTTAAAAGAGATGCACAAGGCAGATTTTTTACAGAGTGTGGGTGCCTGGAACACGTTGCTGGGGGAGGTGGTGGTAGCGGATATGGTAGTGACTTTTAAGGGGCGTCTTGACAAGTACAGGAATGAGATGGGAATAGAGGGATATGGTCCCTGGAAGCGTAGGGGGTTTTAGTTAAGTCGGGCAGCATGGTCGGTGCAGGCTTGGAGGAGTGAAGGGCCTGTTCCTATGTTGAATTTTCTTTGGTTTTTGTTCTTGAGGGCAAGATGATCATCTACTCAGCACTAAAGATGATTGCAAATTCTTCAGCCTTGTCTTTTGCAATGGTGTTCTGGGCTTTGCCCACTTTCAGCTTGGGGCTAGTCAGTTGATTTAATTGCCCACATCTGGAAATGGTAAGACTGCAGAGATTTGATCTGATCCATTCTTATTGGATCACTTTGCTGCCTTTTGTGTGCTGCTTCAGTTGTTGACATACATGAAATTGTGTCTTGTTGCTTCCCAAATTAGTACCTCATTTTATGATATGCCTGGCGATGTTCCTAGCATGTTTCTCTATGGATCTCATTGAAGATGGAGGGATATACGAGCCAGGTTGGAGTGATGTAACTATTCCACTGCTGATGCTGCCCTCTCAATGTCTCATAGATGCCCAGTTTTACCTACCCCATTTAACACTGATGGCAGTGCCAAGCAACTGAACAGGGTTTGTTATCTGAGTGAAAAGGGGACTGTGTTTCCTTAAACGCTGCGCAGTGGTCATTCCTACCAATACTGTCATGAGTAGATAAACGTGTGAAGGCAAATCGATGAAGATGAAGTCAAGTAGGTTTTTCCCCATGTGTTGGTTCATTGACCACCTGTGAAGTTTCCATATGGCAGTTATGTCCTTTGGGTTTTAGTCAATTTGGCAAGCACTAGTGTAACTGAGTCTGTCTCATTGATGACCATTGAAGTCCTATCCATAGTACATTCTTCACCCTTGCTGCCCTCAATTCCTCTTCCAATGACATTCAACATGGAGCAGCCGGTCAGTGATAATCAGCCAGAGGTTTCCTTGCCCATGTTTGACCCGAAGCCTGGAGATTTCATGCAGGGCCACTGCATGCAGATTGTATACCAATGCACCACCACTACTATCTGTTCTGCTGTGGTGGGATAGTTCAATGACCAGGGTTGACAATTGAGGATTCTGGGACAATGGCTGAAACTTATAACTCTGTGAACATGGCTTTGCCAGGTTGTTGTTTGTCAAGTCTGTGGGACAGTTCTCTCAATTTTGGCAGAGGTTCCCAGATGTTATTGAGGATAACAGTACAGTTAATATTAAACTGAAACATTTCAAACTCATAACATGGATTGTGATTCAATCATTAAGAAATAACCTTTAATGTAAACAATGACCAAAGTACCTCTGGATTAAAAAACATTAAAAGAAAAAACATTTGCTGTTTGTCTATTCGTCAAATTGAGAGATGGGATTACTGCTTGATCACAATTATGATTATGCTAGGGACACAATTAATAACTGATTATTCATCAGCTAGCATTTATCATTGTCAAGCAAGTGCAACACTTGATGCACATAATTTATTTCAAAATCAAGATATGTAAAACTAAAAAGATATAATTCTTAAATCCCTTCAAACATGCTGCTGTTTTATTATAATATTGATTTCAGTTTAGCTAGTGCTTTCCAACAATTTCAGCTCATCAGTCATCCCTGACCTTGCTTATCTACATTGGCTCTTGTACCCTGGTGCTTCAAGTTTAAAATTCTCATCTTTGTATACAAATGCAGTCATGATTTTGAAACTTACTATCTCAGTAACCCCCATTCCAATCTCATCTTCGATGAATACTCCCACTTCTCAGACTTGGGCCTCTTTTGTGCCCCAATTTAATCATCAGCAGCAGTTTTTTCCAGCTTCCTCAGCTCTACAGAAGTTTTCTGAACTACTCCATTTGCTCTCCATTTAAGACCTTAATCTCTTATCTATCTCACCTGATTTAATATCTTTGGTTTGACATCCATTTTTCTCTTTGACCTCTGTGCTGTGGGGCATTTTACGGATCACTACAAAAATGAAAATTGTTTGCAGCTTCTTTCACTATGTCCTGCAGTCAGTATTTGTGTAGAACTGTAACCTGGTGTGCTTTTTGCATCTAGCGGTATAATGCAGGTAGTGGAGTTGTGGAAAAAATTCCGAATTCTCAAAACTGGGATTATGTTCATACATGATTGTAAATTTACAGTTATGGTTTCCTTTATAATTTTTAAATATTACTTGGCATACAGTGTACAATATCATAGGATTAAATGACCGTAAATTCATTTTTTAAGAAAACTTTGCTGATTTGCAGTGTTTCTGGAACCCAGTGAAGATAATGTTAACATTTCACAGTTTTTCACGATCAACCCAGCAGTGTGAACGTTAATCATATGTCAAGGGAAATGGGAATCCTGAGTGGTTTTTGCTATCACCTTGAATTAGGTCAGAATTTTCTTAAAACGCAATGCAATGTCAAGAATTCAAATAAATAATATGGATTGTTGGAGCTTCCCTTGATTATATATTAAAGTAATTGTATTTGTTGAGCTCCTATGTTTCCTAAAGCAATCCTTGATATAATTAAAACAAGCTGTAGCATTTGAGATATTCATCCAGTGTGTTCAAGTGATCCAACAAGACTACTGGAAGGGATAGACATGACTGCCACTAAAAGTCATGAAGGTTTGTGCCTTTCCTGATGTTGATTTCTATTATGTATTAATGTTTGTAAATGGAGTGAATGGTTCTAAGAATATTTCATAAATATTGCGTAAATATTCAGCTTTCCAAATGAGAGACTTCACTTAAAATAATTTTAAAAGGGGTAGTATGAATCTAAGTTAATATTCCTGCCTGAAATGACCCCATCCTCCTGGAAAATGTTGGAGTTGTTTGTTTCCCAGGCCTTACTTTCCATGCTAATCCCTTGAATATACTGTCAAAAGTTGCAGCCTTCAGCAAAAATGTATCCTTCAGTTTCGCATGCAATTTTATTTTCCAATTTTTCAAGATTTCATTGATCTTTATTGTACCAAGCTGTCTGTAAAGCACACAATACATAATTCCTCCATGAACTAGTACCTATACTGAGTTTTTACAAACTGGGGTAAATTATAGCATCCTCCACTACCCAGTCTTTTAGTTGATTCATGTTGCACTGAGTAATCATTGCCCATTTCAATTTTAGCTGAGTTTTGATCTATTTATTTATCCAATTGAAAACTATCACAGAACTGTTACAACACAGAAAGAAGCCATTTAGCCCATTCTGTGTGCAATGACTTGGTGCCATTTCCTTGCTTTTTCTCCATAATTTTGCACATAAGATCATTATTTGAACAGAAACAATGTCCTCTTGAATGCCTCAAGTGAACCTGCCTTCACCACATTTCAGACCCAAATCACTTATTGTGTGAAAAAGATTTTTCTCCCACTTCATTTATTTCTTTTGCAAATCATTTTAAATCTGCGTCCTCTCATTCTTGATTCTTTTGTGAGTGGGAACAATTTCTCCCTATCAACTTTGTTCAGCCCCCTCATGATTTTGACATCTCTATCAAATCTCCTCTTGCCCTTCTCTCCAAGAAGAGTAGTCCCTACATCTCCAATCTATCCTCATAATTGAAGTTCCTCATCCCTGAAACTACTCTTGTAAATCTCTTGTGTACTCTTGTTGTTCACAATCTCCCCACTGTGTACAGTTCTGTGTGCCACAATATTCCAGCTGAGGTCTAACTAGTGTCTTGTGTAAGTTCAACATAACCTCCTCGCTCTTGTACTCTATACCCCTTTTAAAAGGATACTATATGCTTTATCAACTGCTTCCACCACCTGTCCTGCTACCTTCAATGATCTATGCAGATACACACTCAGGTCCCTCCGCTCTTGTACCTCTAAATAATTTTAACCCTTATTCTATAAAATTTGATCATTATCCTCCTACAGAAATGAATCACCTCCCATTTCTCTGCATTGAACTTCATCTGTTACCTATCTACTCACTCCATCAATTTTTGTATCTTTTTGAACCTCTACACTGACCTCACAGTTCACAATACTTCCAAGTTTTGTTCTAAACTTTGAAATTGTCCCCTGCACACATCTCAATCATTGACATATATCAGGGAAAGCAAGAGTACCAATACTGGCCCCTGGGGAACACCTGTAAAAAATCTTCTTCCATCCAAAAAATATCCACAATGTTTCCTATTATCAGCCAATTTTGTATCCACGTTGTTACTGTGCCTTTTATTCCTTTCCCACGAGTCTCTTGTGTGATCCTGTACAAAAATGCCTTTCAAAAGTACATTACGCCACTTCCAATGCAACATCTCTTCAAAAACTCCAGGAAATTAGTTAAACACTATCCCCTTTTTGAAATCCATACTGGCTGTTCCTAATCAATCTATATTTTCCACTATGATTGCTAATTTTATCCTGAATAATTGTTTGTAGAAGCTTGCACACCAGTAGTTAAACTGACTGGCCTGTAATTGTTTGAGTTATCCTTACAATTTTTTTTTGAATAAAGGTATAACATTTGCAAGTCTCCAATTCTCTGATACTTCCAAGTCTAGAGAAAACTGGAAGATTTTGCAAATTGGAAATTGCAAGGGCCAGCGCCCTTGCAATTTCCATTTTCACATCCTTCAACATGTTGGATGCATCTCATCTGGTCCCTTATCAACTTTAAGTATCGACAGTCTATTCAGCATTTCCTCCTTATCAATTTTGAACCCTTCTAAGTTCAGAGTTTCCTCATCTATCACTGTGTCCTGGGTAGTGCCCACCTCATTATAGAGACGGATGTAAAGTATTCATTTAATACCTTAGACATGTCCCCAGCCTCCATGTGTAAATTCCCTTTAGCTCTTTTCCTTTTACCACCTTATTACTATTTAAATGTCTATAAAAATTTGAGATTCTCTTTTATGTTGGGTGCCAGTCTTATAATCCCTTTTTGCTTCTCTAATGTGCTTTTTCTCCTCCCCTGTAAACTTTCTTTTTTCCTCATGGCTCTCCTCTCAGTTGTATTTTCTACCTAATGTCTTGGCTGCTTTATCAACTTTTTCACCCAAGGAACTCTGGATTTGTTTGCCCTACCTTGCCCTTTTTCGGGAATATGCCTTTACTGGACCATATCTGTTTTGTAGATGGTCTGTTGTTCAGCCATAGTTTTTCTGCCAACCTTTCATTCCAATCTGTGGCCCAACTCTGTTCTTGCCCCATTGAAGTTGGTTCTCCTCCAGTTAATCTGACTCTGTATTTGTCCATTGTCCCCTTCTATCATAATCCTAAACCTTATAATACAATGATCGCTGTCTCCTAAATGTTCGCATACTGACACTTGATCTATCTGGCCTACCTCATTTCCAAGAAGCAGGTCCAGCAGTGTATTCTTATTGGAATGGATAGATACTGCTGTCGAAAATCTTCCCAAACACAATCCAGGAGCTTCTGCCCCTCCACCGTTTAATTACCCAAATGTAAACTGGGACTGTGCTAGTAAAGTCCCCCATTATAATTACTCCATAATGTCTGTATATCTATAACTTCCCCGCAGATTTGTTCTTCTATGTCCTTCTCACTAGATGGTGGTCTGTAGCAATGTAATTGCACTCTTTTTGTTCCCTAGATCCAACCAAATTGATTCTGCCCTTGAACCCTCTGGGACATCCTCTTTATCAGCACTGCAAAATGCTCCCCTTGACCAGTACCACTACTCCTTCTTTCCTATTACTTACTGAACACCTTTTTCCCAACAATATTGATCATCCAGTCCTTCCCTCCCTTCAGCCTGGTCTTTGTTGTTATCACACGGAGGCAATAGTATCGTGGTATTGTCACTGGGCCAGTAATTCAGAGACCCAAGGTAATGATCTCCCACCACAGCAGCTAGAGAAATTTGAATTTGACACTTAAAATTTGAATTCTAATGACCATTTTTGATTGTCATTAAAGCCCATCTAGTTTACTAATGTCCTTTAGGGAAAGAAATCTGCCATCTTCATCTGATCTGGCCTAAACATGACTCCAGATCCACAGCAATGTGATTGACTCTTATCCACTTTGGTAGAAATAATAGTAGGAGGGATTATTATTTAAAGGGCAAAAAGCTGCAGCATGCTACAGTGCAGAGGGACCTGGGGGTCTTTGTATACAAATCGCAAAAACACAGTCTGCAGGTGCAGCAGGTGATCAAGAAGGCGAATGGGATGCTGGCCTTTATAGCGAGGGGGATTGAATATAAAAGTAGGGAGGTCTTGCTGCAACTGTACAGGGCACTGGTGAGGCTGCAACTGGAGTACCGTGTAAAGTTTTGGTCACCGCATTTGCGAAAGGATATATTGATCTTGGAAGGAGTACAGAGAAGGTTCACTAGGCTGATACCAGAGATGAGGGGGGTTAGCCTATGAAGAGAGATTGAATAGACTGGGTCTGTACTCGTTAGAGTTTAGAAGACTGAGGGGGGGATCTAATATGTCTCTATAAGATAATGAAGGGGCTAGACAGGGTAGAGGTAGAGGGATTCTTCCTGCTTAGAAAGGACAGCAGAACTAGAGGGCACAACCTCAAAAAAAAAGGTGGGGGGGTGCAGTTTAGATCAGAGTTGAGGAGGAACTTCTTCACTCAAAGGGTGGTGAATCTCTGGAATTCTCTACCTGTTGAAGTGGTGGAGGCTACCTCGCTGAATATACTTAAGTCACAAGTAGATAGGTTTCTGATAGACAAGGGAATTAAGGGTTATGGGGAGAAAGTGGAACTGATCCACTTCAGATCAGCCATGATCTTGTTGAATGGCGGGGCAGACTCAAAGGGCTAGATGGCCTACTCCTGCTCCTATTTCTTATGTTCTTATGCTCCTCTGTAATGGCTGAGCAAGCAACTGTTTTAAAGGGCAATTAGGAATGGGCAATAACTGCTGCCTAACCACTCTTGCAAAAAACATATTTCCACAACATAATCTGTGACTGTAACTTCTCAGCCTTTTTCACCATGCTCCTTCATTCACATACATGCATGGTAGCGTCATTACTTTTTTCCTTATCTTTATGCATTAACTTACTATTCTCTATACTAGTGCCATCTTCTCTGCCAGTATCTTGTGCACCTTAGTATTCCTGTCTCATATTTTGACTCGATACCCATACCCCTGCTGAGTTAGTTTAAAACTCCCTCATTCACAATAGCAAAATGGCTTGCAAGGAACTCAGTCCCAGCTCTGTTCAGGTACAACACACCCACTTGTACTTGCAACATTTTCCCGTGTCCAAGGAATCTAAAACCCACCCTCCTGCAGCATCTTTCCAGCCACACACTTATCCTCCTACTTCTGTACTCACTTGCACTAGTACACTCTTAGAACTAGTGGATTATTTGGTTAATATAAATGCATATTAGAAATATTAATTTTAAATTAAGCAGATAACACTTGAGCATTCATGTAGGTGAAAGGACTTCAGAAACTAGGAGCTGAAAGATGTTAAAATGAATTGCTGCCAGGTTAAAATGGATTGGGAGCTTTAGCCATTTCCATGTCTTGGAGAACTCTGGAGCTGGTACAGATGGAGTATGCCTTGGGTTATGTCATCGAGGTTTATAGCATGGAAACGAGCCCTTTGGCCCAACTTGTCCATGCCTCCTTTTTTTAAAACCCTTAAACTAATCCCAATTGTCTGTGTTTGGTCCATATCCTTCTATACCCATCCTACCCATGTAACCCTCTAAATGCTTTTTAAAAGACGAAATTGTACCCACCTCTACTACTACCTCTGGCATGTTGTTCCAGATACTCACCACAGTCTATATGAAAAAATTGCTCCTATGGACGCTTTTGTATCTCTCCCCTCTCACCTTAAACCTATGCCCTCTAGTTTTGGGAAAAGATATTGACTATCTAGCTGACCTGTGTCCCTCATTATTTTATAGACTTCTATAAGATCACCCCTCAGCGTCCTATGCTCCAGAGAAAAAAGTCCCAATCTATCCAGCCTCTCCTTATAACTCAAACCAGCAAGTCCTGGAGCATCCTACTAAATCTTTTTAGTTTAATAATATCCTTTCTATAATAGGGTGACCAGAATTGCACGCAGTATTCCAAGTTTGGCCTTACCAATGTTTTGTACAACTTCAACAAGACATCCCAACTCGTGTATTCAATGTTTTGACCAATGAAACCAAGCATGCTGAATGCTGCCTTCACCACTCTGTCCACCTGTGACTCCATTTTCAAGGAGCTATGACCATGTACCTCTAGATCTCTTTGCTCTGTAACTCTTCCCAATGCCACACAATTAACTGAGTAAGTCCTGCCCTGGTTCAATCTACCAAAATGCATCACCTCGCATTTATCTAAATCAAACTCCATCTGCCATTCATCAGCTCACTGGCCCAATTGATCAAGATCGCGTTGTAATCAGAGATGACTTTCTTCATTGTCCACTATGCCAATAATCTTGGTGTCATCTGCAAACTTACTAACCATGCTTCCTATATTCTCATCCAAATCATTAATATAAATGACAAATAACAGCGGACCTAGTACTGATCCCTGAGGCATACAAGCCACCAGTTTGAAAAACCCTCTACAACCATCCGTCAAGAAGTCAATTTTGTATCCATTTAGATACCTCACCCTAGATCCCATGAGATCTGACCTTATTCAACAACCTACCAGGCTGTACCTTGTTAAAGGCCTTGCTAAAAGCCATGTAGACAACATCACCGCCCTCATCTACCTTCTTGGTTACCCCTTCAAAAAACCCAATCAAATTTGTGAGACATGATTTTCCACTCAGAAGCCATGCTGTCTCTAATCAGTCCTTGTGTCTCTAAATGCCTGTAGATCCTGTCTCTCAAAATATCTTCCAACAACTTACCCATCACAGATGGCAGGAGACTGCAGTTACTAAAATAAATCATCTGCTTAATTCTAAGCTAGACTTGGATTTAATTTAGCTTGAGATTCTAAGGACAAGGTATACAACAAGCACATCTGCACCCATACTCCAGCCAAGTGGCATTCTGCTGGTGGTTAACAAGGTCACTTCAGCCCTAAGATTTTATGCCATATGAAAGGTTAGCACTATCTGTCATGCACAAGTATGTCAAGCTGTTGACTTGATGTGTTGTGCATCAAAGCTAGCACCATCAATTCCATATGGAAAACATTTTTTAATTAACTTGTGTCAGTACAGACAAGAAATGCATAAATTCATTGGTATTCATTGAAGATGCAACTGATCTATTTCCATAAGTACAGATTTCAGTTCATTGATGCATGTTCCCAGGAGGCAGGCATGCTGCCTTTGTTAAGGCATTCACCTTCCCTTATCTGCCCTATTCAGGAAATGTAGGATTGGTCATATCCCCCTTTCAATTGGGTAGTGAATTGCAGTACGTAACGTGGAGGGTGAGAAATGATTGAACCCCTCGATGTAGCCATGGTATACTGGAGCAGTATTAAGGATAGTTATTGTATCCGTAAACTATTGTAGGCTTGATTACCTTCAAAGGTAAACTTCTCAACCATTAATATGTATGAACCCCATGAGAGGTATTACCTGGAATACAGTTCAGTAATATAAACTATACTGGACCAGGAAACATTATGTGTGGACATGTGCCAAGACTTTAACCAAGGAAAATCACAAAAGCTTGACATAGCAAAGAGAAGTTACTCAAAAGCATGCGGTAAGTGGAAGATCCAACACTTGTGTTGGCTCACATCCAAAAAAAGGAGTTTGAGGAACAAAACTATTTATCAAGATCCAGATGTGTATTCAGACAAAAATCAACTGCGAAGAAACAAGGGCAGAATTAAAATGGGTTGAAGACATACTGAAAAAAGACATTGTTTTTCAGCCATGGCTCAAGTGGTAGCACATATGCTTCTGAATTGCAAAGTTTTGAGGCCTCATTTGCCTGCCCAGGCTGATAAAAGATCCAATGGCAATATTCCAGATTCTTCGGGTTGAAGTCCATCTGCCACTTCTCTGCCCAGTCTTGCATCCTATCTAACATCCTATTTCATCCCTCCAAACTTTCCACAACACCTCCAACCTTAGTGTCATCGGCAAACTTACCAACCTATCCCTCCACTTCCTCATCCAGGTCATTTATAAACATCACAAACAGCAAGTGTCCCAGAACAGATCCCTGGGGCACTCTGCTGGTGACTGACCTCCATGCAGAAAAAGACCCATCTACAACCACTCTCTGCCTTTTGCGGGTAAGCCAGTTCTGGATCCACAAGGCAACGGCTCCTTGGATCCCATGCCCCCTCACTTTCTCAATAAGCTTTGCATGGGCGGCTTTATTGAATGCCTCACTGAAGTCCATACAAACCACATCCACCGCTCTTCCTTCAGCAATGTGTCTAGTCACATTTTCAAACAAAACTCAACCAGGCTCGTAAGACACAATCTGCCTTTAACAAAGCCTTGCTGATTACTATACTTCTCTAAATGTTCATAAATCCTGTCTCTCAGGATCTTTTCCATCAACTTACCAACCACAGGTTAGACTCACTGGTTGATAATTTCCTCGGCTATCCCTATTCCCTTTCTTGAATCTAGGAACCACATCCGCAATCCTCTGGAACCTCTCCCGTCTCCATGGATGACGCAAAGATCTTCGCCAGAGGCTCTGCAATCTTTTCTCTTGCCCCCCCACAGTAACATGGGGTACAGCGTGGGCTTTCCTCCGGGTGCTCCGGTTTCCTCCCACAGTCCAAAGAGGTGTGGGTTAGGTTGATTGGCCATGATAAAATTGCTCCTTAGTGTCCTGAGATGCGTAGGTTAGAGGGATTAGTGGGTAAAATATGTAGGGATATGGAGGTAGGGGCCTGGGTGGGATTGTGCTCGGTGCTCTGCACTGTAGCATTTTATGATTCTACATCCTATCCGGTCCCGGTGACTTATTTATCTTGATGCTATTCAAAAGCTCTAACACATCCTCTTTCTTAATGTCCACACATTTCGAGCTTTTCAGGCCGCCGCAAGCTTGCACTACAACCACCAAGATCTTTTTCCACCGTGAATACCAAAGTAAAGTATTCATTGAGCACCTCTGCTATTTCTACCAAACTTTCCCACTGTCACATTTTATAGATCCTATTCCTTCACATCTCATCCTTTCACTCTTCACATATTTGTAGAACACTTTTGGGTTTTCCTTAATCTTACCTGCCAAGGCCTTCTCATGACCCCTTCTGGCTCTCCTAATTTCCTTGAGTTCTCTCCTACAAGCCATATACTCCTCTAGACCCCTAACATTACCTAGCTCCCTGAACCTTTTGTACAGTTTTCTTTTTGACTAGATTTGTTACAACTTTCGTGCACCACGGTTCCTGTAACCTACCATAACCTCCCTGTCTCATTGGAACGTTGTCGTGCAAAGCTCCAGTCAAACATTCCTTGAAAATCTGCCACCTTACTTCAGTACATTTCCCCGAGAATACCTCCTTCCAATTTACTCATCTAATTTCCTGCCTGATGGCTTCATATTTCCCCTTACTCCAGATAAACACGTTTCCAGCTTGCTTGATCCTATCCCCCTCCAATGCTACAGTAAAGGAGATATGAGTTGTGATCACTATCCCCAAAATGCTGTCCCACTGAGAGATCTGACACCTGTCCAAGTTCATTACCCAATACCAGATCTGGAGTATTACTTGTAATCAATGCTAAGACTTTAATTATCTTTGCATTTCTGAATTCTTTCACCCCGAATATCTTCAATGGACATTCACGGTGCAATAGCTGGCTATAGTAATGTTCAACTTGGAACTCCCCCTCTGTTTGGTTACTTGAGAGAATGATAAGTTTTAAATACAACAAGAAAATCATTGTAATGTCTGCTAACAGGGGGATTGGAAGATTAGGACCAGTACTACCACAATTTTGTCCCTTATTTTTCTCAGCATCCTTGGATGTAAGCCACCCAGATGGTGACATTAACTTTAAATACAGCCAGTTTTTCTATCAATTTTTAGCTGGAGTACTGTGTGCAGTTTTGGGCGCCGTACTTACGCAAGGATATTTTGGCCTTGGAGGAAGTGCAGAGGAGGTTTACTAGGCTGATGCCGGAGTTGAGGGGGTTGAGCTATGAGGAGAGACTGAATAAATTAGGCTTGTACTCGTTAGAGTTTAGAAGAATGAAGGGAGATCTCAATGAGACGTACAAGATGATGAATGGGATGGATAGGATAGAGGTGGAGAGACTCTTCACGCTCAGAAAGAATAGTAGGACTAGGGGGCACAGCCTCAAGATAAAGGGGGGGCGGTTTAGAACGGAGTTGAGGAGGAACTTCTTCACTCAAAGGGTGGTGAATCTCTGGAATTCTCTGCCCGTTGAAGTGGTGGAGGCTACCTCGCTAAATATTTTTAAGACGCGGGTTGATGGGTTTCTGATAAGAGAGGCGATTAAGGGTTATGGGGAGAGGGTGGGAATGTGGAACTGAGCCACGACAGATCAGCCATGATCTTATTGAATGGTGGGGCAGGCTCGAAGGGCTAGATGGCCTACTCCTGCTCCTATTTCTTATGTTCTTATTATCCAATACCTTGTCTACCCACCCACATTGACTTAGGCAGCATCTTCTTCCAAGGTAAAGATCAATCAAAATTATCTAGCCATACCCCTGCATCCATGTATAGATCCCCTTCGTCCTACCTAATCAGCCTGATCCCTCATCTTATCCTTTTACTACATTCCAATAGAAAAATTTTAGATTCCCTTTTATGTTAGCTGTCAATCTCTTCTCATTCTTTCTCTGTTTGCTTCTCACTCCTCTGTCAACTTTCTACGTTCAGTCTGGTTCTCACCTGTACTATCAAACTTAACATCTATCATGCACCCCTTTTCTACTTCTTGCTGTCTATCTCTTGTCATTCAGAGAGTCTTGGAATGTATGCAAACTATCTCCCCTGTAAAGCAACCTGTTCTTCTTTTATAGTTTTTCTGCCAATCATTGATCCCAATTTACCAGAGATGGATTGTTCTCACCCCATTGAAATTGGGCTTCCTATTTAGCATTTTTTATTTTGGACAAATCTTTGCCTTTTACGATAGTTAACCCAAATCTTATTATACTTATAGGTCCTCAGTTGACACTGGATCCTCCTGTCACATCTCATTTCCCAGAACTAGATCCATCAATGCCTCCTTCCTCATTGGGCTAGAAACACACTGCTCAAGGAAATTCCCTTGACCACATTTCAAAGAGCCTTAAATTTTGTCCTTTGCTGATTTTGTAATTCCTAGCCCAGAGGGTGGTGAGGGATTGGAATGCCCTGCCTGCTGCAGTTGTAAATGCGCCTAGTTTGGAGGCGTTTAAGAGATCCGTGGATAGGTTTATGGATGGAAAGGGTTTGGTTTAGGTTAGAGGGTCATTGTTTTTTAACTGGTCGGCGCAACATCATGGGCCGAAGGGCCTGTTCTGCGCTGTAATGTTCTATGTTCTATCTATTGATTTACTTTTGGACTGGTACTCTCTGTCCCTTCCTGTCATGGTCTGTTTGTCATTTCCCATGTTAGTACCTCCTTCTGTTCCTATGCCTCTACTCAATGTCAATCCCCCTGATGTACTGTTCCCTACCACCACCACATTCCTTTCTGCTCCCTGACTCTGCACTTTTTGCAGACATGTTTGTCCTGCTGTGCAGAAGTCCCCACATTCCACAGCAGCAACATAACTCTTGTCCTGCCATTGTTACTTATGCTAATTAGTTACTTCCTTAAAAATCTTAAGTAATTCTTATGTATAGGAAAATCTCACTCCTTCTTGCGCTCTTAATTTCCCAGCTCTATTCTCACTCTCGCTCCTTGCACTCACTTGACCCCTCTGAAGGGTCACAATCGGTGTTTGGAGTCTCCAGTGTAGAGGAAACCGTATCATGAGCTGTGAATGCAGTACAGTAAATACAAATAAATTGCCAGGAGTATTTGGGATCAGTCTTGGAGATGACATTTGCAAAGTGCTATGAGGAAGAGAATAAATGAAGAGGAGTCACGAGATTTGAAACAAACCAGCTTAGTTATGGAAGGAGCAGGTTTGGGCATCTAGCTGCAGCACCTCAAAACCCTGCTAAAATAATTGAATCAATTAACACTTGAGTGCTTGTGAGAATAATTAATGAAGACCAGTCAACATGGCTTTAGACAGAAAAGATTGTATCTGACGCACCTCTCTAATCTCAATGAGGAGGTGAACCTAAAGGAGGGTAGCATAAATATGTAACATGATGTACTTATTTCCACAAAGAGTATTTTATGAAAGTAGTGGTAATTCAAGGTAAAATATAGGCAGGGTTAAGGAAATGACTGAATCAAATAAAGCATGTGATGAGGAAGTGATATCAGAATAGAATGTTACGTGATACTGAACTTGATTGGTTTTTGTTGCTGATCTACATTTAATGATTCAGATTCCGAAATCTAATATGAGCTGGGATGATGCTAAACTGAGGCAGTATTTCTGAGATGCACATGGTTAATAAAAGGAGTTAAAGAAAATCTACAATTAGGCAATCATTAACAGATGCACTTCAATACAGATATCCCAAAATACTGCATAACAACAAAAAGCCTCACACCCATATTTAACAGCTTATTCAACTGTGACAGACTTAACTGTCATCTGTCTGGTGGCACAGTTGTGAGCACTGTTGCCTGACAGCACCAGAGACCCAGGTTTAATTCTGGCCTTGGGTGACTGTTTGGAGTTTACATGTTTGCCCTGTGTCTGCTTGGATTTTCTCCAGGTGCTCTGGTTTCCTCCCACAGTCCAAAGGTGTGCAGTTTAGGTGGATTAGCCATGATAAATGCACAGGGATAGGGCAGGGAGGTGGGTCTGGGTGAGATGCTCTTCTGCAGAATCGGTGTAGACTCTGGGCTGAATGGTCTCCTGCTTCTATGGTTATACCAAAGCAGATTGCAGCTCACTCACTGATACACCTCCCACACCTTAAATGGACAAGGTGACACAAAGCAGCACGTAACTGGTGGCGGTGGCGGGTGGGGAGGGGACCGGGCGGGATGTGATGAGGAACAGTCATGACTGCATTAATTCACACTAATGGAGGAGATGGTGTTCACCATCATTGGACAGAGTGTGACAGGCTGCGGCCACAGCAGTGCTGAAACAATTGAAGATGGTGGTATGCTCATACCTAACCATTCTCACATCCCACTTCTGCATCCTGCAGATGCACTACCTGGATTTGCACTGCCCCCCACCTCCCATTCCTTTCACCATAACCCTTTCCGTTTGCCTCTCAGATAATTGAGAAATGTCAGCTAATGATGTAGGAGCAAGACTTATAACAGACTGATGATGAAGAAACACCACTTGCATTTGGATTCTCCACACATGGAAACATTTTCTCTGCCCTTTTGAATCTATTCCTCATGTTAAAGACTTCTGTTGTTCAATCTGTATTGTATTAAGTCCACAATAGTATTAACCATTTGTTCTTGAATTGTGGGCAACGCAGACAAGATCTCCTTTATTTTTAACCTTTAGTTACCAAGATGGAGGTCAGCCTTTTTGGACTACTGCAGTCTTTGTGGTGATGGTGCTCCCATTTGGGCAAGAGTCAAGAGTGAGTTATCTAAACTCTGTAATTTAAAATGTTAACGTGGTATCAGCACAAATATTTCCATTTGAAAGTTGACAGGACCTGCAGTCATTGTCCTGGCTAGTACATTTAGTCATTTCTCAAAATTATATGGAGTGAATCAAATAGGTGTCAGAGTGTGCTGCATTCACTGGCCTACAGTGCCTCACTGATGTACGCTTTTGAGCTGTTAGATCTGTTCTTAATTGATTTTTGCTAAACATAGTGGTATAACACCACAAGACTTAATGGAAGATATCCCCAAATGAAAAGATGATGCTTCATCTCCAATAAAGTTACCTTGACAGAAGCATCTATAAAAGATAGATTGGTAACAGTGAGATCAAGTAGGTTATTTATCTGTGTAAGTTTTCTCAACAGCTGCAGCAAGAAGTAAGAGTCATGTCCTTCAGTTCTGGATATATGGCGAAGCTACTGAACCATTCTTCATGATGGCGATTGATGTCTCTCAGTCACAGCACATTGTGTCTTTGCTACCATTGGTGTTTCCCCAAGTAGTGTTCAACATGGAAGAGTTCTGATTCATCACCTGAGGGAGGGAAGTCAGTGGCTATCAGCAGGACCTTCCTTGCCCATGTTTTGATTTGATGCTAAGAGACTTCAGTCAATATTGAGGACTCTCAGAGTTGGTATTCCACTGTGCCCTGACCTCAGGAAGGTTCAGTAAGATGTCTTACAATACCAGGTTAAAGTCCAAGAGGTTTATTTGGTAGCAGGAGCTTTTGGAGCACTGCCCCTTCATCAGGTGAGTGGAGAGTTAGGTTCACAAACATGGCATATATAGACACAGAATCAATTCAAGATAATGGTTGGAATGCAATAATCAGGTAATCAAGTCTTTACAGGTACAGACAATGTGAGTGGTGAGAGGCTGAAGCACAGGTTAAAAAGGTGTGAATTGTCTCAAGCCACGACAATTAGTAAGATTTTGCAAGCCCTGGCAAATTGTGGGGGTTAAGGTAGTGCGACATGAAACCAAGATCCTGGTTGAGGCCATCCTCATGTGTGTGGAACTTGGCTGTCAGTCTCTGCTGGGCGATTTTGCTCGGACTCTGAATGCCCGTGACTGCTGAATTGTTTCCTGACAGGAAGGGAACATTCCTGTCTGTGATTGTCGAGTAGTGTTTATTCATCCATTGTCATAGCGTCTGCATGGTCTCCCCAGTGTACCGTGCCTCTGGACATCCTTTCCTGCAGCATATCAGGAAGACAATGTTGGCCGAATGGCATGAGTATGTACCATGTACTTCGTGGATGGTATTCTCAGGTGAGATGACGGCATCTGTGTCAATGATCCGGCATGTCTTGGAGAGGTTGCTATGGCAGGGTTGTGTGGTGTGGTCACTGTTCTCCTGAAGGCTGGGTAGTTTACTGTGGACAATTGTCTGCTTGAAGTTGCGTGGCTGTTCAAAGGCAAATAGTGGGAGTGTGGGGATGGCATTGATGAGATATTTGTTTTCATCAATAACACGTTGAAGGCTCCGAAAAAGATGTCATTGCTTCTCCATTCCAGGCAAGTACTGGATGACGAAAGGTACTCTGTCTGTGTCCCGTCTTCGTCTTCTGAGGAGGTCAGTGCAGTTTTTCGCTGTGACATGTCTGAAGTGGGGAAAATCATAAAGATGGGTACCTGACACATAAAATGGCTGCCTGGCACATAGAAAGGTTACCTGGGAGACAGACATTAAGCAGGCACTGACTTTTAACGCAGACAGCTACTTGAAATTGAAACATGCAGCACAAACAGTCATTTAAAGTTAAGCATGCAGGAATCAGATACTACAGGAAGCCAGTAAAGAGCTTGAGGCAGTTTAAAGATAAGGACAGACTCAGGACAATAAGGTCTGATAAAGAGATCAGCCATAAATGGGAACAGGAATACCTAAATGCAGGAAAAACAATTACTGTATGTATAGACCAAAACCAAGTCGTTGATAGTCACTGAAGGAGGAAATGTATCCATTCTATGAAACAATGCGATGTCAAAAGCCAATGTCTGTATATGTCTGGCTGTAATGATGTGTTAAACTATCGATCCTACTCAACTATAACAATGTGTTAAATGGCTAATATCTGGACCACCCAATGTTTGAAAAGTATAAAATTGAACCACTCCTATTGTATTATTGAGAAGGTAGCTGTCAAGTACTGTGAAGCACCAATGGTTTTTCCCTGAAGTTTCATGTCTGAAATAAAGCTGTACTTTTGAACCTCCTGTCTGACTCTGGTGGTAATTTCCCACAAGAATTGGCACAGTCGGCTAGGATCCTATTACTGGTAAGTTTTGATAGATTGGCCACAATCGGAAAGCCGGGGTAGACATCACTGAATCTGTGGGAGTCAGACAAGGTCAAGAATACAGTTTGAAAAGGGTTTAACTTAAGAGATATTTGTAGTAATAAGTATTGTTATATATGGTATAGTGATAAGTACTAACTGCTGACAGTGAAAAGTAACTGTTACTTGTGCTGACCGACAAGAGGACAAGGTAGTGCCTGTCTCAAAACTCCCAGCCTTAGACCAGTTGTTAAGAGGGGAAATTCCCCACACGAAAGTCAGGAATTGAAGTGGGCAAAGAGACACCAAGGGCACTTAGGATTGTGAAGCACAAGTTGCAGAGGTCAGTTAACATCAAACTCTGTAATGGCGAACAAATGCAGAGTTGCCATCTGATTGCATGAAAGTTTGTAAAGTTAGGTACTAGATTGTCCGGTGTGGAAAAGGAGGTTGATCAACTCTGACCTAGAGCCGGACTCCAGTGGAGAAGCACATTGCCGAGGTGGTAATAGCGGAAGCCGTGAGCATAAATTGAAATCCTGAGACGGTAGTGAAACATGGTGCTAGAGTAGTGATAGTGGCCGGGGTTAGTGAAGTCCCTGTGGTAGAGAGCACACTTTATTAGGGAGTAATCGTGACCATATGGTGCCTAAAGCACGTTGCCAAGGTGGCAATATTGACCGGGGTTGGTGAAGTCTGCGAAATGGCAGATAATAAAGTTAAGAGAGGACCTGCAGGATCTCTTATTGAAGTGTATACGACAGGCAGGTGAGCATTAATAAACAGGATGCAAAGGGATGGCTGGGATACTTCTCAGACCTTAGAGCAGCAGAGAAAGTGGGTAGATGGAGAAAAGAGAAACAAGATAATGTTACGCCGCTGTTTAAAAAAAGTAGCAGACAAAAGGCAGGGAATTATAGGCTGGTTAGCTTACTGTCCGTAGTTGGAAAAATGCTAGAATCTGTCCTCAAAGAAGAAATAGCAGGACACCTAAAAAAGAATGGTTTAATCAAGCAGATGCAGCACAGATTCGTTAAGGGGAAGTCGTGTTTAATGAATTTATTGGATTTCTATGAGGATGTGACTAGTGCGGTAGACAGAAGGGAACCGGTGGATGTGGTGCTTTTAGATTTCCAGAAGGCGTTTGATAAGGTGCCTCACAAAAGGTTGCTGCAAAAGGTTAGGGTGCACAGAGTTGGGGGTAAAGTGTTAGCAATGGATTGAGGATTGATTATCTAACAGGAAGCAGAGAGTTGGAATCAATGGGTGCTATTCTGGTTGGCAGTAGGTGACTAGTGGAGTGCCGCAGGGATCGGTGCTGGGGCCTCAACTGTTTACCATTTACATAGACGATCTGGAGGAGGGGGCTGAATGTAGGGTAACAAAATTTGCTGATGACACAAAGATGAGTGGAAAAGCAAATTGCGTGGAGGGCGCGGAAAGTCTGCAGAGAGATCTGGATAGGCTGAGTGAGTGGGTGAGGACCAGGCAGAAGGAATATAACGTTAGCAAATGTGAGGTTATCCACTTTGGTAGAAATCATAGTAGGAGGGATTATTACTTAAAGGACGAAAAGCTGCAGCATGCTACTGTGCAGAGGGACCTGGGGGTCCTTGTGCACAAATCGCAAAAACCCAGTCTGCAGGTGCAGCAGGTGATCAAGAAGGCGAATGGAATGCTGGCCTTTATAGTGAGGGAGGTAGAATATAAAAGCAGGGAGGTCTTGCTGCAACTGTACAGGGCACTGGTGAGGCCGCAACTGGAGTACTGTGTGCAGTTTTGGTCACCGCATTTGCAAAAGGATATATTGGCCTTGCAGGGAGTACAGAGGAGGTTCACTAGGCTCATACTGGAGATGAGGGGGTTAGCTTATGAAGAGAGATTGAATAGACTGGGTCTGTACTCGTTAGAGTTTAGAAGGCTGAGTTTTAAGGCTCTATAGAGACTTACAAGATAATGAAGGAGCTAGATAGGGTAGAGGTAGAGAGATTCTTCCCCCTTAGAAACGATAGCCGAACTAGAGGGCACAGCCTCAAGATAAGGGGGGGCGGGGGCAGTTTAGGACAGAGTTGAGGAGGAACTTCTTCTCTCAGAGGGTGGTGAATCTCTGGAATTCTCTGCCTGTTGAAGTGGTGGAGGCTACCTCGCTAAATATATTTAAGTCACGGGTAGATAGGTTTCTGATAGACAAGGGAATTAAGGGTTATGGGGAGAGAGCGGGAAAGTGGAACTGATCCACTTCAGATTAGCCATGATCTTATTGAATGGCGGGGCAGGCTTGAAGGGCTAGATGGCCTACTCCTGCTCCTACTTCTTATGTTCTTATGTTTGAAGACAAAGAAGATAGGAGGATTGTTTATACATCAATTAGCTGGTCGAATTGAGCAAGTAGTCGCCTCTACTAATAAGTGGAGTGGAGATAAAGAAAAGAGTAGAGAATTAGAATCCCGAGTGAGGGAACTGGAGAAACAAAACCAGGCATTAGAAGGAAAGCAATGGAGAGCAATGTTCCTCTACCTCCTTATGAGTCCACACAACAGGGACCAACCGCTCCTCCAGAGGAGTGGGAAGCGCTAGAACACAACTTAGCGCCAGTGACCTGAGGGAGAACAGATGCACAGCCAAAGGCAAATTATAAACCCTTCACCCCAGGTGAGAGACAGCAGATAATGGCTTCCCTGGATAAATTACAACCTAGGAGTGCAAACACTAAATTCTGGGAAGAATTAGACACAATCTGGGTAGGGCACCAACTACACCTGAGAGATGTACACCAGCTGGTCAGGGCAGCCTGTCCAGCAGATAAGTGGAGGCAGGTGGACCCGCTGCTCCTCCAGCACAGGATTATAGTGGGGGACGGTGGACACATGTAGTGCCCCTAACATCGGAGATAGATGCCCAACAGGCACCCTTCACCCAATTTAAAGCAGAGATTCAGAGGGTATTAGAGAATGCTCCCATTAACTGGAACAGAATAACCACAGCAAAACAGTTAAAAGGGGAGGAGCTTCTGAATACGTGGAACGATTGTTCCAGGTATATCAAGAGTGCTCAGAACAAGGGAATCCAGGTTGAGGAGATCGAGCATTCATCCAGGCTTTAAGGATGGACTCTCTAACACTCACCAATCCATCCTGAAAATGGGAGTGATTATGTCCTAAGATTACTGGTAGAATGGGCTAGTAGCATACCTGGAGGCGGAGAGGAGAAATCTTAGTTTTTGTATTTCAGTGTGTTTGTGTGGTCTGGTTGCTTGTCAAATGTAGGTGGTTGTTGTTGCATTAGAGTGAGAGCAGGAGTTGGTGAAGCCTGTTTGCTGTTTGTTCTTGTGGAGTGTTTGTTGCAGGCAGTGAATGTGGTGCTTTGCGCTTTGGTTTAGCCTCGGTGGTGGTGAGGGGGGGGGTTGGTTTGCTGGGGAAGTGTTAAAACTGTTAAAGATTAAAGTGATAAGATTTTTTGAATTTATTTTTGTTTCTGAATTCAATTACAGTTTGGAAGAAAGAAGAATGAAAGTGACTGTCTTAATCAATTTTCTATATTCTCTTTAAGTGTTTTATTTTCATCCCAGTTTAAAATTGTTAAGTTTGAATGAAAGAGGAAGTGCTGTTGAACTAATTTTGGAAGCTTCCATGTGTGTCTGTGTGTGTTTAACAAAGTGGTTGCGTGGATGTTTTGTTGTTTGCTTTAATGTTTTAATGTTCTTCCCCAAATTGTGATTTTACAACAGTGGGTTTGATACAGAGTTTAAATAAAAATTGGGAAGTAAATTGAAATTTAAGAAAGGATTTAAACCTTGGAGGGAACCATGTGCTCTTTCCTTTGTCATGAAGTAGAAATTATGAGAGAGTTAGCCGAGTAGTTAGGAGAAGAAAATAAGTAATTTTGTGGAAGGGTAGAAAAGCAGAAACAAAAGAATGAGGTAAATATACTGTCTGTGAGTCAGTTTAAAGTGCATCAAGTCAGCGAAATACAGTATTAAGGTCCACAGAGTATAATGATTTACGAACATCTGATTGTTTAGTATTCTGTAACTGGTTAAAGTTAAGTATTGCTGTCGGAATTTCATGTGTCATCTATTGTTCATAGTTTGCCAAATATAAAGCTTAACTCAGTTTAAAAATAGAAACAAATTAAAAGGATTTGGATACCGTGGTTATGATGTGTAAAGTGGCATGATACAACCGTCGCTTTATTATTATACAGTATAACACTGCTATATAGACCCGAGAATAAAATCAAATCCAGAATAACTTGCACAATGCTGCTAAATGTTGGTGCTAGGCATCTGAATGCACTTCTTTGTAGGTAGGGTAGTGGCATTTTGTGAAGTATTGTAATGTGGTGCTTGCACGCAAACAAATGATCAAATTATATATAATGTAACAGTACATCATATAAAGATGGGAGCTGTATGGCACGTGATTTCAATGGGGAAAGCGATGTCTTTTGATAAGATTATACACAAATGAATGAATGTCCAGCTGCAGCCAAAAGGCCAGTGTAAAGTGTTATTTGATTCACACTAAGCTTTCTATGGAAGGGGGATATGTAATTAAATATTTTGCACTACTGACGTATAAGTGAATTGCAGAGTTATTGCCCACTATACTAATGAGATTAAGAGCTACCACAAACCGGACAACCGGATTAATCCCTTATCAACTAATGACGGGACAGGCGATGCAATTACCAGAAAGCAACGTAACAGGTGGGACCGATGTAGGTCCACTAAAAGATAAAATCAGGAGATATGTTTCGGAACTAACTCCCTTACGTTCCAACAGCGGGAAGTCGCGTCCTAGTGAAAGCATTACCTAACAAACCAGGGATTGCACAAAATGGAATGGGCTATATAAAGTTATAATTAGTGGAGACTCCTGTGCCTGTCTAGACACAAGAGGGAAAGGTATATGGAAACATTGGACCCAGCTGAAATTACACAAAGAAATGAATGAATGAATGACTGAATTAACCAGACTGCTTTCCTCAACACAGGCAAAGAGCAACTGGCACATTCGAGTTAATATTTTAACTTTCGGAGATTATATAAATTATAGTATTAGGATTGATACTTGATTGTTGCGAATATGTATATAATCACACATGTGACTGTACTGCTTTGCATTGTCGTGACTGTAAATTTGACTGTAAATTTGAGGATTGTCTATTTTACAAAGCTCGTATACACTTATATGGGAATCGGACTGTAAGTTATCCGTTAGCACAATCGGTAGAAGCCCTATTTGTAGTCACCCTTGGGTGGCTCCCTCATGACTTATATACTGTAGATACATCAGGTGCACCCTGTAAGGGACAAATTGGCAAATATAAAAGAGGTATACAGGGGACATGTGTGGGACTTGTAAACCGCACAGATCCTGTGTGCAGGGGGTTCCAACAGGTTGGAGGAAAAGCTTGTTCAGATACCCCAAGCTATCCGCTTTGTTTTACAGGACAGGGATGTGGGTGTGCCTATGCCTTGGTCCCTAAGAATGATTCCTGCATGCAGACGCAGTGTGTCAGTCAACATTGTCGGGTTAATAAGAGACAGATTACTTGCACTTGTGAGGAACAGAAATGTTTAAATATAACCACAGGAAGACAACTCATTTGTGGACAATGCAATAGGACTCATGTAAGCTCAGCCAAGTAGACATGGCCATTTGATACTTACCAGCTGGTGGGATCAAACAGGGAGTCAAGTGAACTGAACAATTGGCCATATGAACAAATTCATAATCAAGACACTAAATGTTACCAGGCTAAGGAGGGATATGTGTTCCCCTTCAATGGTACTTACACAACAGAAATACCAAACCTCCCAAACCGTTTTGCAGTAGGAACAATAGGACCACTGACTGTTCCATGCCCTCAGAAGGACATATTTGGAGGAGAATAGTAACCCGGGCTATTAGCAAAGAATTCTGTACCAACTGGGAAGCCCCGGGCACAATGGGATCCTCACTGGGACATGGGTTCCTTGGAGACTTTTCTCGGGGGGACGGGGGCAGGAGTGATTAGTGCAAAGAATAGGAATCATATTGTTTGTGGACTAACAGTCCTGGGAAACAGCACGTCAAAAGCACTGGAGGCTGTTAACCAAGAAATGGCTGAACTGAGATTACATGCACAGCAGACACGAAATACAGTGGACTACCAGTTAGCACAACAAGGGGGAGTGTGTACAATCATTAGCAACAAATGCATAACCCATGTCACAAATAAGTCTTATAACATTACACAAGTCATCAATAGCATCAGAGAACAACTTGATAACTTCAGACAGGGACCCAAGAAAGGAAGTAACTGGCTGAAATGGCTAGTGGGGGGTCCTGGGAATCTTATTTATTACATGGATTAGTCATACTTATTTCAATTGTAATTGTCTGTTGTCTAATTGTTGGATGCCTAAAAATCTGCTGCAAGGTTATGGTAATGAGAATTGTGCCAGGAGCTAGTGTATCCATCAAGGAAGAACCCATGATAAAGATCCCTGAGGACATCAGAAAAAACAAAGAAGAAAATTGACCTCCATACGTGAATGTGTAATTGTTGGTCTAGGGATTATTAAAGTCATAATCCAGACCAAAAGTGGAGATTGAGGTGGGGAAAATCATAAAGATGGGTACCTGACACATAAAATGGCTGCCTGGCACATAGAAAGGTTACCTGGGAGAGACACATTAAGCTGGCACTGACTTTTAGCGCAGCCACTACTTGAAATTAAAACACGCAGGATAGACAGCCATTTAAAGTTAAACATGCAGGAATCAGATACTGCAGGAAGCCAGTAAAGAGCTTGAGGCACTTTAAAGATAAGGACAAACTTAGGACAAAAAGGACTGATAAAGAGATTAGCCGTAAATGGGAACGGAAATACATAAATGCAGGAAAACAAATTATGTATAGACCGAAACTAAGTCATTGATAGTCACTGATAGAGGAAATGTACCCATTCTATGAAACAATGCAATGTTAAATGCCAACGTCTGTATATGTCTAACATGAAGATGTTGGCATATTGAGGTGTGAATTTTGTCCCCATAGCTGTTCTGTGTGTCTGGATGAAGAACTGGTTGTTGAAGGTGAAGACGTTGTGGTCCAGGATGAAGCAGATGAGTTGTTGGCATTGAATACTGAGGCAGTTACAGAAGTGCTATCATTGTGGGGGATGATGGTGTAGAGTGCTGAGACATCATTGTGACGAGGAATGTTCCTAGTTCAACTACCCTATGGGTGCTGAGTTTCTGTAAGAAGTCCATAGTATCACGATAAAAGCTGGGAGTTCCTTGTACAATGGTTTCAGGATGCCCTCAATGTAGTCAGAGAAGTTTTCACATAGGGTCCCATTGCCTGATACGATGGGATGGCCAGGTGTGTTTGCCTTATGTATCTTCGGGAGGCAGTAGAGATCTCCAACGCGGGGAGTACATGGGATGAGAGCACGGAGGGTGCTCTGAAGATCTGGATCACAGTCTTGGTCAGTCTGTTGAGCTGACAGGTGTGTTCTTTGGTTGGATCTGCAGGTCTGTCAGTAGTGTTCCTGGTTATTCAGTTGTTGGTACACTTCTTTGCAATAATCTGTTCTGTTCAGTATGACAGTGGCCCCTCCCTTGTCTGCTGGTTTGATGACAATGTTGCGGTTGGTCTTGAGAGAGCAGGTGGCATTGCACTGAGCTTGGGTGACATTCAAGGTTGCCTTGTGAGTGCGGCTGATGAATTTGGCATTGACGCATCTCCTGACGGCTTGGGCGTACATGTCAAGTTGAGGGTGTGAGGGCCATCCTCACATCTCCACTATTTGCCTTCAAACAACTACACAACCTCAAACAAACCATTGTCCCAGCAAACTACCCAGCCTTCAGGAGAACAGGGACCACGACACCACACAATCCTGCCACTGCAACTTCTGCAAGAGATACTGGATCATCGACACGGATGCCAACATCTCACATGAGAACACCATCCACCAGGTACATGGTACTTACTCATGCAATACGGCCAATGTTGTCTATCTGATACGCTGCAGGAATGGATGTCCCCAGGCATGGTACATCGGGGAGAACTTGCAGACACTATGACAACAGATGAATGAACACTGCTTGACAATCACCAGGCAAGAGTGTTCTATTCCTGTTGGGGAACACTTCAGCGGTCACTGGCATTCGGCCTCTGATTTTCGGGTAAACGTTCTCCAAGGTGGCCGTCATGACACACAACGCAGAATCACTGAACAGAGACTGATAGCCAAACTCTGCACACATGAGGACGGCCTCAACCGGGATCTTGGGTTCATGTCACACTATCGGTAACCTCCACGACTTGCAAAATCTTAATAACTGTCTCGGCTTGAGATAATACACAGCTCTTTAACCTGTGCTTAACACTCTGTCCACTTGCATTGTCTGTACCTGTCAAGACTTGATGACCTGATTATCGAATTCCAACCATTATCTTGCATTTGAGACTGTGTCTGTATATGCTGTGTTTGTGAACCCAATTCTCCACTCACTTTATGATAGGGCAGCGCTCCGAAAGCTTGCGCTACCAAATAAACCTGTTGAACACCTTGGTGTTGTGAGACTTCTTACTCTGCCTATCCCAGTCCAATGCTGGCATCTCCACATCTCAGGAAGGTTGACCTATTGGTGGGACAAGACACAACAGAAATGGCAATGAAGGACCATGGGGTGTTAAGTAAATGGCATAGAATCTTCCAGCACAGAAGACTACGTGACTCATAAATAAATGCCAGATCTTAATGGCTCACTGCAAAACAATCTTATTCCTAATTCTCCTCTGGTTCTTTTGCTGATTATGTTAAACCTGTATTGTCTGGTTCCTGACCCTTATTTGAGTGGAAATAGTTTCTTCTTCTTTATTCTATTAAAACTCCTCTGTGATTCTAAGGCTATGTCAGACCATTACTTGAATGTTCTATGAAACAGCTCTGGTTTGGCACCTGTCCTTGGGTAAGGATGCTTGTCTCATTCCCTAAAAGACATTAGTAAACCTGTTAGCTTTATATGACAGCTTCATGATCACCCCTACTAACACTACTTATTTCTAAATTTCATTAAAAATATAATTGAAATTTCTGTAAGTTGTATTTGAAGGACATTCCCTGGATTAATAGGCCAGGAGTCTGTCTAGTAACACTCCAGCGCCAATGGTTACAACAACAGCAATAACTTATGTTTATATCGCGCCTTTAAAACACCCCAATGCACTTCATATGGAACACAGAAATATAGAACAGTACAGCACAGTACAGGCCCTTCAGCCCTCAATGTTGTGCCGAGCTATGTCCAAACCCAAGATCCAGCTATCCCACTCCCTATCATTCTGGTGTGCTCCATGTGCCTATTCAATAACCGCTTGAACGTTCCTAAAGTGTCTGACTCCACTATCACAGCAGGCAGTCTATTCCACACCCCAACCACTCTCTGAGTGAAGAATCTACCTCGGACATCCCTCCTATATCTCCCACCATGAACCTTATAGTTATGTCCCGTAGTAACAGCTACATCCACCTGAGCAAATAGTCTCTGAATGTCCACTCTATCTATCCCCCTCATCATCTTATAAACTTCACTTAAGTCACCTCTCATCCTCCTCCGCTCTAAAGAGAAAAGCCCCAGCTCCCTCAACCTTTCCTCATAAGACCTACCCTCCAAACCAGGCAGCATCCTGGTAAATCTCCTCTGCACTCTCTCCAATGTTTCCACATCCTTCTTACAGTGAGGTGACCAGAACTACACACAATATTCCAAATGTGGTCTCACCAAGGTCCTGTATAACCTCCTGGTTCTTAAACTCAAAACCCCTGTTAATAAACGCTAACACGCTACAAGCATTCTTCATGGCTCTATCCACTTGTGTGGCAACCTTCAGAGATCTGTGGAGGTGAACCTAAGATCTCTCTGTTTCTCCACATTCCTCAGAACCCTGCCGTTGACCCTATAATCTACATTCAAATTTGTCCTACCAAAATTAATCACCTCACACTTATCAGAGTTAAACTCCATCTGCCACTTTTTGGCCCAGCTCTGCATCCTATTAATGTCTCTTTGCAACATACAAGAGCCCTCCACCTCATCCACTATTCCACCAATCTTGGTGTCATCAGCAAATTTACTTACTCACCCTTCAGCTCCCTCTTCCAAGTCATTGATAAAAATCACAAATAGCAGAGGACTCAGCACTGACCCCTGTGGTACACCGCTGGTAACTGGCCTCCATTCTGAAAATTTTCCCTCCACCACCACCCTCTGTCTTCTACGATACAGCCAGTTACTTATCCAATCAGCCAAATTTGCTTCGATCCCACACCTCCTTACTTTCTTCATGAGCCTACCATGGGGAGCCTTATCAAATGCCTTATTAAAATCCATGTATACAACATCAACTGCTCCACCTTCATCTACACACTTAGTTACATATTAGTTACATATCTACACACTTAGTTATATATTGAATATGTATAAATATATAGAATCCCCATCCAACCCATATAGTTGGATACTGTCTCACCTTGTCCTGCTCTGTCTTTCTTTCTGCTGCATAGCTGGGAAATTTCCCTTCCTGTCAGTTCTTTTGATGAGAAATGTCTGCTTTTTGTATTCCTGATCTGAAGAATCCTTCTGAAAGCCTGCAATTTGCCAATCATCTCTCTGCTGCCTCTTTTCCCTGTGTCACAGGCTCCCACTTACTCTGCATAAACTGCCTGTGTGTGAAGTTTATTGCTTCTCATTCCCAGCCCACACCCAAACAAGAAATGTGATAATCCCCAGGCAGGATGTGGCTTTTCTGATGCCAACGTTGCCCAACAAGAAGGATGTGGGATTTCTTATATTTGGGTTAACCTGATTTGTGTTGAACCTTTCCACTCTTAATTAAAACCACATTGCATATCTGACTGAAATAACTCAGTGCTACCAATGCAAACACGGTTACAGTGAGTACTAATATTAAAATCTGGTGAACCCTCCTCTGATGAGGAACAGGCTTTAATGTTTGGAGAAACATGGAGTATTTCTTATTTTAAACCGATAACTTGAATGGTAGCACCTCCTACAAACTTCAGCCATTGTACACAGATTAATTCTGCAAAGTGTTTATACTTGAATGTGAACTAATTTTCTCTCTACTCTGGGGTTTCTGGCATTTTGTTTTTGCTTTTTTCGGAAGGAGAACCAGCAAGTGGTTATCTTTCATAGAGACCTGACAAATTATAATGAAGGTTGTTCTAAATTGATGGTTAATAATTATTAACAAATGTGTGAGAGAGTTCACAAGATTAATTTTCAAACTTTGGGTTCCTGGAAATGCAGGCCAGCAATGCCCTAATATTTCATACACTTCGAAAAAATGCTTGGAAAATTAGGCACTGCATGTTCACATTTCTAAGGCAGCAGCAAACCTCTAATGAGTTCATTCAAAAGTCAGTCAACACTTACAATTTTGTAAGAAGCATTAGTTTCAAGTGCCTCAAAGCAACTCTATCTTTTAGTTTGTGCCTCGTTGTCTTTTCTTTCCCTTTTGCTCTTCACCACCTCTCATTTCCTTCATGCGGATAAACTACAGAGGATCAAATGCAGAAAGAAATCTGTACAACAACCTAGTGGCTTTGAGAATACTTGATTTATTTGTTTTGAGGATATAGTAAGTTCTTGTGTTATTATTTAAACATTAATCAGATTCTTAAAACAATATAGGAAATAGACTGTCTTTGAAAATACACCAAATAGTCCATTTTCAAAATAAGTTAAAAAAAATCTGAAAACACGAAGATGACCAGTTTTGGCAACTGTAAGTTGCAATTTTTGTAATAATTGTAATGCAGACAGATGTGTTGTAACTGCCCTCAATTCCTAGACTAGGAATGATGAATTCTTGGAGAGCCTTATGGGCCAGGAAAAAGGATTAAATCAAAGAGTGAAACACATCATTAAATACATTAGAGGAATCTTTTAGAACATAGAACATTACAGCGCAGAACAGGCCCTTCGGCCCACGATGTTGCGCCGACCAGCTTTT
The DNA here is from genome assembly GCF_965287045.1 of Carcharhinus amblyrhynchos. Classification (NCBI taxonomy): domain Eukaryota; kingdom Metazoa; phylum Chordata; class Chondrichthyes; order Carcharhiniformes; family Carcharhinidae; genus Carcharhinus; species Carcharhinus amblyrhynchos. The sequence continues at coordinate 28,609,360 of NC_137335.1, read as the reverse complement.
AAAAAAAAACAACACTAACCCACTAATCTAAACCAATCCCATTTCGTCCATAAACCTATCCACAGATCTCTTAAACGCCCCCAAACAAGGCGCATTTACAACTGCAGCTGGCAGGGCATTCCAGTCCCTCACCACCCTCTGGGTAAAGAACCTACCCCTGACATCAGTCCTATAACTACCCCCCCTTAATTTAAAGCCGTGCCCCCTCGTGCTAGCTTTCTCCATCCTAGGAAAAAGGCTATCACTATCCACCCTGTCTAAACCTCTAATCATCTTATATGTCTCAATAAGGTCCCCTCTTAGCCGCCTTCTTTCCAGCGAAAACAACCCCAAATCTCTCAGTCTCTCCTCATAGGATCTCCCCTCCATACCAGGCAACATCCTGGTAAACCTCCTCTGCACCCTCTCCAAAGCCTCTACATCCTTCCTGTAATGTGGGGACCAGAACTGCACACAATACTCCAAGTGCGGCCGCACCAGAGTTGTGTACAGTTGCATCATGACGCTGCGACTCCTAAATTCAATCCCCCTACCAATAAACGCCAAGACACCGTATGCCTTCTTAACAACCTTATCTACTTGATTCCCAACTTTCAGGGATCTATGTACACATACACCTAGATCCCTCTGCTCCTCCACACTATTCAAAGTCCTCCCGTTAGCCCTATACTCAACACATCTGTTATTCCTACCGAAATGAATTACCTCACACTTCTCCACATTAAACTCCATCCGCCACCTCGCAGCCCAGCTCTGCAACCTTTCTAAGTCACCCTGCAAACTATGACACCCTTCCTCACAATCTACCACACCTCCGACTTTGGTGTCATCAGCAAACTTACTAATCCACCCAACTATACCCTCATCCAGATCATTAATAAAAATTACAAACAGCAGTGGCCCCAAAACAGATCCCTGAGGCACACCACTCGTAACCGAACTCCATGACGAATATTTACCATCAACCACCACCCTCTGTCTCCTATCTGCTAGCCAATTCCTGATCCAATTACCTAGATCACCCCCAATCCCATACATCTGCATTTTCTGCATTTTAAGATTGTATTTGGCAGGATCTATTGGGCCACACATTTCCACACAACAAGAGGTTCTACACCATGTTCCTGAAGCTATTGTAGAACGGGGAGAATTTCTGGTGCTGAAGTAAAATACAGATCACTGAAAACACACTCCCCTCATCATTGATACATGTTTAATTACCCAAACCTAAACTAATAAAATTAACAATGACTTGGACAAGTGTGAATTAAAGAATCCCAACGCAGATTTGCCATGATGAACTAGCAGGATTGAGTTTTTTGATGAGATAACTGAGAAGGTTGATGAGGGCCATCTGGTTGATGTGGACTTCCAAAAGGAGATTGATAAAGTGCCACATAAAACATTTTTGAGCAAAGTTGAAGGCAAGGAATAGAACTGACTCTGCTGGCAGCATAGGTACAAAATTGGCTGAGTGACAGGAAACAGAATAATAATGAACAGTTATTTTTTGGACTGCATGAAGGTACACAGTGGTTGTTCCCGGTGGGCAGCGTTAGGACTCCTGCTTTTCTTGATCTATATTGATGACTTGTGTGGGTGTGCAGGGCACAATTTCAAAATATGTGGATGGCACAAAATATTGAAGCATTGTAATCTGCAAGGAGGATATCATTATATTACAGAAGAACACAAGCAGACTGGTTAGGGTACACGGAGTTGGAGGTAAAGTGTTAGCATGGATTGAGGATTGGCTACCAGGGTTGGAATAAATGGATACTTTTCTGGTTGGCAGTTGGTGACGAGTGGAGTGCCGCAGGGATCGGTGCTGGGGCCTCAACTGTTTACCATATACATAGACGACCTGGAGGAGGGGGCTGAGTGTAAGGTAACATAATTTGCTGATGACATGAAGCTGAGTGGGAAAGCAAATTGCGTGAAGGACGCGGAAAGTCTGCAGAGAGATCTGGATAGGCTGGGTGAGTGGGCAAGGACCTGGCAGATGGAGTATAATGTTAGCAAATGTGAGGTTATCCACTTTGGAAGAAATAATAGTAGGAGGGATTATTATTTAAATGGTGAAAAGTTGCAGCATGCTACAGTGCAGAGGGACCTGGGGGTCCTTGTGCACAAATCGCAAAAAACTCAGTCTGCAGGTGCAGCAGGTGATCAAGAAGGCGAATGGGATGCTGGCCTTTATAGCGAGGGGGATAGAATATAAAAGCAGGAGGTCTTGCTGCAACTGTACAGGGCACTGGTGAGGCCGCAGCTGGAGTACTGTGCAGTTTTGGTCGCCGCACTTGCGGAAGGATATACTGGCCTTGGAGGGAGTACACAGAAGGTTCACCAGGCTGATACCGGAGATGAGGGGGTTAGCTTATGAGGAGAGATTGAATAGACTGGGCCTGTACTCATCAGAGTTTAGAAGTCTGAGGGGGGATCTTATAGAGACTTACAAGATAATGAAGGGGCTAGATAGGGTAGAGGTAGAGAGATTCTTTCCACTTAGAAAGGAAACCAGAACTAGAGGGCACAGCCTCAAAATAAGGGGGACAGTTTAGAACAGAGTTGAGGAGGAACTTCTTCTCAGAGGGTGGTGAATCTCTGGAATTCTCTGCCCAATGAAGTGGTGGAGGCTATCTTGTTGAATATGTTTAAGTCATGGGTAGATAGATTTCTGATAGACAAGGGAATTAAGGGTAATGGGGAGCAGGCAGGAGAGTGGAACTGATCCACTTCAGATCAGCCATGATGTTATTGAATGGCGGGGCAGGCTCGAAGGGCGAGATGGCCTACTCCTGCTCCTATTTCTTATGTTCTTATTTCTTATGATCTTATGTTTAAAATTGCAGAAAGCTGAGGGGTCAGTGTCATTCAGTTCCACACATCACACCCAGTGACAGGAACAGGGTAAGGGATAGCAAATTTAAAACAGAGTTGAGGAGAAACTACTTGTCCCAAAGGGTTGTGAATCTGTGGATTCCCAAAGTACAGTGGCTGCTGGAATAGGGAATAAATTTGAAGAGTTAAGACAGATTTTTAATTGGTAATGTGTTGAATGGTTATAGGGAGAAGGCAGGAAAATGGGAATAAGGACCATATCACCCATGATCGAATGGCAGAGTGGTCTTGATGGGCCGAATGGCCTAATTCTGCTCCTACATCTTATGAACTTATAAATGGGTGGACATGTGGCTCATCCAATTTGCCACACAGAAATGGAAAGTGATCCATGTTGATAGGAAGAGCACAGATAGGCAATATAAGCTAGAGGATTCTGAAGCAGGTGCAGAGAGACCTAGAACATAAGAACATAAGAACATAAGAAATAGGAGCAGGAGTAGGCCATCTAGCCCTTCGAGCCTGCCCCGCCATTCAATAAGATCATGGCTGATCTGAAGTAGATCAGTTCCACTTTCCCGCTTTCTCCCCATAACCCTTAATTCCCTTATCGATCAGAAATCTATCTACTCCGTGACTTAAACATATTCAACAAAGTAGCCTCCGCCATTTCAATGGGCAGAGATTTCCAGAGATTCATCACACTCTGAGAGGAGAAGTTCCTCCTCAACTCTGTTCTAAACTGCACCCCCCTTATTTTGAGGAGGGAACACCCCAACCATTCTCTGAATTGTCATCCTGAGAAGACAGATAAGAAGAGTCTTTGAACATTTTTAAGGCAGGAGTGGATAGATTTTTGGTAAGCAAGGCGATGGTTAGATCATCCAGAGTGCAGATCTGAGGTTGCTATCGGATCAGCCGTGTTTTTATTAAATGGCAAAGCAGGCTCGAGGGGCTGAATGGCCTCCTGCTCCTTGTTTGAATGTTCTTATTGAATAAAGAAGAGATTGTGGGGCTACCAAGGAAGAGCGGGTGGGGCAAGTGGAACTAATTGGACAAAACACAAAATTCCAGCACAGTATAAATGTAAACTGGTCTTGTTAATTTTCATTCCAAATGTTCCCCATGACATATTTTGGAACACAAAAAAATAAATTCTTAGATTTAGGCAACTGACGCGAGCCAAGTGAATATATTATTGCTGGAGTGATTCTTTATAACTGGCACAAGATGGCACGGTGGCACAGTGGTTAGCACTGCTGCTTCACAGCACCAGGGACCCGGGTTTGATCCCCGGCTTGGGTCAGTGTCTGTGTGGAGTCTGCACGTTCTCCCTGTGTCTGCTTGGGTTTCCTCCGGGCGCTCTGGTTTCCTCCCACAGTCTGAAAGATATGCTGGTTAGGCCATGCTAAATTCTCCCTCAGTGTACCCGAACAGGCGCCTGAGTGTGTTGACTAGGGGATTTCCGCAGTAACTTCATTGCGGTGTTAATGTAAGCCTTCTTGTGACACTAATATATCAACTTTAACTTTAATTGACTAAAACCAATTCACACACTGGGAGAAGTACCTACCCATTCCGGTGTCTGGTTGCACTGTTAACATTAACCCAACTGTTTTTGTTCCTGCTGAGTCAGCAATGGATAGTTTGTAAGCACCACTGTCAGTGAATTGTAAATCTTTCAACAGCAGTGATGCATTTTCAGGGAAAAAAACAACTCGGTGCTTGTAGTGATTGGGAAGAGGCAGGTAGTGGTCACATTCATAAGAACATAAGAACATAAGAAATAGGAGCAGGAGTAGGTCATCTGGCCCTTCGAGCCTGCCCCGCCATTCAATAAGATCATGGCTGATCTGTCGTGGCTCAGTTCCACATTCCCGCCCTCTCCCCATAACCCTTAATCCCCTCTCTTATCAAAAACCCATCAACCCGCGTCTTAAAAATATTTAGCGAGGTAGCCTCCACCACCTCAACGGGCAGAGAATTCCAGAGATTCACCACCCTTTGAGTGAAGAAGTTCCTCCTCAACTCCGTTCTAAACCGTCCCCCCCTTTATCTTGAGGCTGTGCCCCCTAGTCCTACTGTCCTTTCTGAGCGGGAAGAGTCTCTCCACCTCTATCCTATCCATCCCATTCATCATCTTATACGTCTCAATGAGATCTCCCCTCATTCTTCTAAACTCTAACGAGTACAAGCCTAGTTTATTCAGCCTCTCCTCATAGCTCAACCCCCTCAACTCCGGACCTAGGGGTATGTGTGAGCAGAAAAACATAATAAATAGGAGTGGGAGAAGACAAAGCAAGCTCTGCCATTCAATATGATCATGGTCAACCTTGGACATCAAATTTCTTGTCCACTCTGCATATCCCATGATTCACTGAGAGACAAAAATGTGTCTATCTTACCTCAAATATATTCAATACTAGCATAACAACAATCCTCTTGGATAGAGAATTCACAGTCCTTTGAGTGAAGAAGTTTCCCCTCATCTCAGTCCTAAATCATCAGCCATTTATCCTGAAACTATGGACTCATGTTTGTGCCTGCCCTGTCAAGCCTCTTCAGAATTTTGCATATTTCAATGAGATCACCTCTCATTCTTCCAATGCCCATGTAGACACCATTTATTCAGTTCCTTATCATAGGATAACACTCTTATCCTAGGGACCAATCTTGCATGCCTTTGCTATATTATCTCCAATGCAAGTAAATCGTTCCTTAAATATGAGAATGAGATATGAGAATTAGGAAAGAGATAGGGAATCTGATGAACTGGTGCAATGACAGTAATTTCTCCCTCAATGTTAACAAAATGAAGGGGACTGTCATCGACTTCAGGAAGTGTAGTGGAGGACATGTCCCTGTCGACATCAATGGGGATGAATTAGAAATGGTCGAGAGCATCAAGTTTTTAGATGTCCAGATCACCAACAACCTTTCCTGGTTTCCCCCATGCCGACGTGTAGGTGAAAATGGGCATGGGGGAGTATGTAGGTCAGAATGGACATGGCAGGCGTCTAGGTGAAAATGGACATGGGGGTGTGTAGGGTGGAATGAGTGTGTAAGATGGAATAGGCACGGGAGGTATAGGTGAGAATGAACATGGGGAGTGTGTTTAGGTGAGAATGTGCATGGGAAGAGTGTTAAGATGAAAATGGGCATGTGGGTATACAGGTGAAAATGGACAGGGGGTTGTGTAGGTGAAAATGGACATGGGGGTGTGTAGGGTGGAATGAGTGTGTAAGATGTAATAGGCACGGGAGGTGTAGGTGAGAATGAACATGGGGAGTGTGTTCAGGTGAAAATGGGCATGTGGATATATAAGTGAGAATGGACATGGGGGATGTGTAGGTGAGAATGAGCAAGGGGAGGATGTATAGGTGAAAATGGGCATGGGGGTGTGTAGGTGAAATTGGGCAAATCGATTCGGACCAAGGGACACACTCCACTGGAAAGGTGGTAAAAACAGTTTGCCAATTAATGGGGATAAAACAGAAATTACACATCCCTTACCATCCACAGAGTTCTGGAATGGTAGAATGTATGAAAAGTACACTTAAGAATGCACTGGCTAAAATCATACAAATATTGGTAAAAATGTGGACAGAAGCATTGTCCACTATATTAATGAGGCTAAGAGCTACCACAAAACGGACAACTAATGACAGGACGGGCAATGCAATTACCAGAAAGCATCATAACTGGTGGGACAGATGTAGGTCCGCTAAAAGATAAAATCAGAAGATATGTTTTGGAACTAAGTGCCGAACTAAAAGGGATGTGCAAATTGGTAAAAGATAATCAAGAAAAAAGAGATGCACAGAGAGAGCTTGAAGTGCTCCCTGACGTCCCAACAGCGGGAAGTTGTGTCCTAGTAAAAACATTACCTGAAAAACCAGGGTTTGCACCAAAATGGAATGGGCCATATAAAGTTATAATTAGTGGAGACCCCTGTGCCTGTCTAGACATAAGAGGGAAAGGTATATGGAAACGTTGGACCCAGCTGAAATTACACAAAGAAATGAATGAATGAATTAAAGTGATTAGAGTGCTTTCCCCAAAGCTTTGTCCGAAATAAAACTGTATTTTTGAAACCTGACTCCAAAGTGATAAATTTCCCACAACAGCATTGGGGAGTGTGTAGGTGAGGATGGGGAGGATGTGTAGGTGAGAATGGGGAGGATGTGTAGGTGAGAATAGGAATGTGGAAGTGTAGGTGAGAATGAACATGGGGAAGTGTAGGTGAGAATGAACATGGGGAAGTGTAGGTGAGAATGAACATGGGGAAGTGTAGGTGAGAATGGGCATGGGAGTGTGTAGGTGAGAATGGGCATGGGAGTGTGTAGGTGAGAATGAACATGGGGAAGTGTAGGTGAGAATGAACATGGGGAAGTGTAGGTGAGAATGAACATGGGGAAGTGTAGGTGAGAATGGGCATGGGAGTGTGTAGGTGAGAATGGGCATGGGTGTGTGTAGGTGAGAATGAACATGGGGAAGTGTAGGTGAGAATGAACATGGGGAAGTGTAGGTGAGAATGGGCATGGGAGTGTGTAGGTGAGAATGGGCATGGGAGTGTGTAGGTGAGAATAGGAACGTGGAAGTGTAGGTGAGAATGAACATGGGGAAGTGTAGGTGAGAATGGGCATGGGAGTGTGTAGGTGAGAATGGGCATGGGAGTGTGTAGGTGAGAATAGGAACGTGGAAGTGTAGGTGAGAATGAACATGGGGAAGTGTAGGTGAGAATGGGCATGGGAGTGTGTAGGTGTGAACAGGCATGGGGGGGTGTGTAGGTGAGAATGGGCATGGGGCTGTGTAAGTGAGAATGGGAATGGGGAGTCTGTAGGTGAGAATCAGCATGGGGGGTGTGAGAATGGGCATGGGGAGGGTGTGTAGGTGAGAAGGGGCATGGAGAGGTTGTGTAGGTGAAAGGGACATGGGAGGGTGTGTAGGTGAGAAGGGGTATGGGGCGGGTGTGTAGGTGAGAAGGGGCATGGGGAGAGTGTGTGGGAGAGTAGGGGCATGGGGAGGGTGTGTAGGTGAGAATGGGCATGGGGAGGGTGTGTAGGTGAGAAGGGGCATGGGGAGGGTGTGTAGGTGAGAATGGGCATGGGGAGGGTGTGTAGGTGAGAAGGGGCATGGGGAGGGTGTGTAGGTGAGAAGGGGCATGGGGAGGGTGTGTAGGTGAGAAGGGGCATGGGGGAGGGTGTGTAGGTGAGAATGGGCATGGGGAGGGTGTGTAGGTGAGAAGGGGCATGGGTAGAGTGTGTAGGTGAGAAGGGGCATGGGGAGGGTGTGTAGGTGAGAATGGGCATGGGGAGGGTGTGTAGGTGAGAATGGGCATGGGGAGGGTGTGTAGGTGAGAAGGGGCATGGGGAGGGTGTGTAGGTGAGAATGGGCATGGGGAGGGTGTGTAGGAGAGAAGGGGCATGGGGAGGGTGTGTAGGTGAGAAGGGGCATGGGGAGGGTGTGTAGGTGAGAATGAATGTGTGGAGGGTCTGTAGGTGTGAATCGGCATGAGGGGATGTGGAAGTAAGAATGAGCATGCGGAGGAGTGTAGGTGTGAATGGGCTTGGGAAGGGTGTGTAGATGACAATGGGCGTGGGTGGGTGGTGATTGGAAAATCTGCAGGCAACACAAACATAGGCTGAGTAGTGGATCGTGTACAGGATAGCTATACTCTACAATACAATATTGATGGATTGGTGGAGTGAGTGGTGAGCGGTAAGTGGCAGATGAATTTTAACACAGAAAAGTGTGAGGTTATGCATTTAGGGAGGTCAAGTAGTTATAGGGAGTACACAATAAATGGGAAAATACCAAGATGGGTCGGTGAAGTGAGTGATCTTGCTGTACAAGTACACAGGTCCCTAAAGGCAGCAGTTCAGTAGAAGAAGGCATATGGAATGCTCCCCTTCATTAGCAGAGGTTAGAATATAAAAGTAAAAATATAATGTTGGAATTGTATAAAACACTAGTGAGGCCACAGATGGAGTATGTGTGCAGTTCTGGTCACCACATTACAGGAAGGACATAATTACTCTGGAGAGAATGCAGAGGAGGTTTGCACAATGTTGCCAGGTCTATAAAAGTGTGGCTATGAGGAACAATTGGATAGGTTGGTGTTATTTTTCTTGGAACATGAAGGCTGAGGGATGATTTGATTGAAGTGTACAAATTTGAGGGAAGTAGATAGGTAGATAGTCTGTAGATAGTCTGTGATAAGTAGTCTGTAGATAAGTAGATAGTCTGTGGTAGGTAAAATGTTAGAATCTGTCATTAAGGAGGAAATTGCGAGGCATCTTGAAGGGAATTGCTTGATAGAGCAGACGCAACACGGTTTCATTAAAGGGAAGTCGTGTCTGACAAATTTACTGGAGTTCTATGAGGATGTGTCTAGGGCGGTGGATAGAGGAGAGCCGGTGGATGTGGTCTTTCTAGATTTTCAGAAGGCGTTTGACAAAGTACCTCACAAGAGGTTATTGCAGAAGGTCGAGGGACATGGAGTTGGGGGTAGGGTGTTAGCGTGGATAGAGGATTGGTTGTCAAATAGGAGGCAGAGAGTGGGGGTCAACGGGTGCTATTCGGATTGGCGGATGGTGACTAGTGGAGTGCCCCAGGGGTCGGTGCTGGGGCCTCAGCTTTTTACCATTTATATAGATGATCTGGAGGAGGGAACCGAGTGTAGGGTGTCGAAATTTGCTGATGACACCAAGATTGGGGGAACGGCAAATTGTGCGGAGGGTGTGGAGAGTCTGCAGAAGGATCTAGATAGGCTGGGCAAATGGGCCAGGAAATGGCAAATGGAATTTAATGTTGGCAAGTGTGAGGTGGTCCACTTTGGTAGGAAGAATGGTAGGAAGGACTATTACTTACGGGGCGAAAAACTGCAGCAGGCGACGGTGCAGAGGGACCTCGGGGTCCTTGTGCACGAGTCGCAAAAACCCAGCTTGCACGTGCAGCAGGTGGTCAGGAAGGCGAATGGGATGCTGGCCTTCATAGCGAGGGGGATTGAATATAAAAGTAGGGAGGTCTTGCTGCAGCTGTATAGGGCATTGGTGAGGCCGCAGCTGGAGTACTGTGTGCAGTTTTGGGCGCCGCACCTGCGCAAAGATATTTTGGCCTTGGAGGGAGTGCAGAGGAGGTTTACTAAGCTGATACCGGAGTTGAGGGGGTTGAGCTATGAGGAGAGGCTGAATAAACTGGGCTTGTACTCGTTAGAGTTTAGAAGAATGAGGGGAGATCTCATTGAGACGTATAAGATGATGAATGGGATGGATAGGATAGAGGTGGAGAGACTCTTCCCGCTCAAAAAAGACAGTAGGACTAGGGGGCACAGCCTCAAGATAAAAGGGGGGCGGTTTAGAACGGAGTTGAGGAGGAACTTCTTCACTCAAAGGGTGGTGAATCTCTGGAATTCTCTGCCCGTTGAAGTGGTGGAGGCTGCCTCGCTAAATATTTTTAAGACGCGGGTTGATGGGTTTTTGATAAGAGAGGGGATTAAGGGTTATGGGGAGAGGGCGGGAAAGTGGAACTGAGCAGCGACAGATCAGCCATGATCTTATTGAATGGCGGGGCAGGCTCGAAGGGCTAGATGGCCTACTCCTGCTCCTATTTCTTATGTTCTTATGTAGATAGACTGGACAGGATAAAATTGTTTCCCTTGATGGAGGATTCTAGAACCAGGGAACATGGATTCAAGTTAAGTAGCAGTAGATGTACAGGGGACATGAGGATTTTTTTTACACAGAGTGGTGGGTATGGGAATTCACTGTCTGAATTGCTGGTGGAGGCAGAGACCCTCACCTTAAGTGCTGTAAACTACAGGGTTATGGGCTAAGTGCAGGAAGATGGGATTAGAAAGGGCACATAGTTGTCCTCGGGCTGGCATGGATAAGATGGGGCAAAAGCCCTCCTTCTGTACTGTAACTTTTCTATGGTTCTATGGATGTGCAAGTGTGAAGGAGCATGGGGGGGTATGTGTGGGTATAATACTGAGGGAGTTGATGATAGAAAGGGATGGTAAAGGTTAAGAGGGTATTCACTTATCCTGGTGGTTAAGGTGAGGTCATTCATCAGTTTGTGGCAGTCCTTTGATGGAGGCCATGAGTACTGACCACCCTGGAGACTGGCTCCTTTGCATGATCACAAGTCTCAGCTGTCTCCATCCATCCTTGAGGTACAGGTCTCTCCTGGCCTCCACTACAATGCTGAGTGTGAAGGAAGTTGATGTCTAGGTGCCTTTTTAAATATGGAGCCTGGATGTGATGGTGGAATGCATATCATTCAGCCATTCTGCCACACAAAATGTTGGAAAAGCTCAACAGCATAATTAATTAGCCCATGTCATGTGATTTGGCACAAATCCCCACCTCCAGGATGAGAATCACTTCCAGTTCTTGCCCATACCATGGACTTTGGCCTGCAAAGGAAAATCTTGTCTCCCAGTTCAGCCTCATCTATATTTTTGTGAACAATTCCATGCACTGCACTTTATGATGGGTGTGAAGGCATGGAGAGGGCACAGAAAAGATTTACTAGAATGCTTTGAGGGATGGGGACCTTCAGTTAAGGGTATAGATTGGAGCAACTGTTGTCCTCAGAGAAAAGTTTGAGAGGAGATTTTATAGAGATGAGGAGTCTAGACATGTATAGAGAGAGAAACTGTCCAGAATCGCAGGATCCCAATTTAAACCAGTTGGCAAAAGAACCAAAGAAACATAGAAGCATAGAACAGTAAAGGCCCTTCGGCCCTCAATGTTGTGCAGAGCTTTGTCCGAAACCAAGATCAAGCTATCCCACTCCCTATCATTCTGGAGTGCTCCGTGTACCGATCCAATAACCGGTTGAAAGTTCCTAAAGTCTTTGACTCCACTATCACAGCAGGTGGTCTATTTCACACCCCAACCACTCTCTGAGTAAAGAATCTACCTCGGACATCCCTCCTATATCTCCCACCATGAATCTTATGCCCCCTAATAACAGCCACATCCACCTGAGGAAATAGTCTCTGAACGTCCACTCTATCAATCCCTCTCATCATCTTATAAACCTCTACTAAGTCACTTCTCATCCTCCTCCGCTCTAAAAAGAAAACCCCAGCTCCCTCAACCTTTCCTCATAAGACCTACCCTCCAAACATGGCAGCATCCTGGTAAATCTTCTCTGCACTCTCTCCAATGCTTCCACATCCTTCTTATAGTGAGGTGACCAGAACTGAACACAATATTCCAAATGTGGTCTCACCAAGGTCTGGTATAGTTGCAGCATAACCCCACGGCTCTTAAACTCAAACCCCCTGCTAATAAACGCCGACACACTATAGGTCTTCTATATGGAGTGGCAACCTTCAGAGATTTGTGGATATGAACACCAAGATCTCTCCACATTCCTCAGAACCCTGCTGTTGACCCTGTAATCCGCATTCAAGTTTGTCCTACCAAAATGAATCACCTTGCACTTATCAGGATTAAACTCCATCTGCCATTTTTCGGCCAGCTCTGCATCCTATCAATGTGTCTTTGCAGCCTACAACAGCCCTCCACCTCATCTATTACTCCACCAATCTTGGTATCATCAGCAAGTTTACTGACCCACCCTTTAGTCCGCTCTTCCAAGTCATTGATAAAAATTGCAAATAGCAGAGGACCCAGCGCTGATCCCTGTGGCACACCGCTGGTAACTAGTCTCCAGTCTGAAAATTTTCCCTCCACCACCACCCTCTGTCTTTTATGAAAGCAACTAGCTTTCAGAACGCTGTTCCTTCATCAGGTGAGTGGGGAGTTCTGATCACAAACAGGGCATATATAGGCACACACAGTTTACAGAATACTGATGAGTCTTTACAGCTAATTTGCTATTCAAGTCTTAAAGGTGCAGACGATGTGAGTGGAGATAGCATTAGCATAGATTAAAGAGATGTGTATTGTCTCCAGATAGGACAGTAAGTGAGATGTTGCACGCCCAGGCAAGTCATGGGGACTACAAATAGTGTGACATGAACCCAAGATCACAGTTGAGGCTGTCCTCATGTTTGCGGAACTTGGCTATCAGTTTCTGCTTAGTGACTCTGCGCTGTTGTATATCGTGAAGGCCGCCTCGGAGAACGTTTACCCGAAGATCAGAGGGCGAATGCCTGTGATCGCTGAAGTGTTCGCCAACAGGAAGGGAACAGTCTTGCCCGGTGATTGTCGAGCGGTGTTCATTCATCCATTGTCGTAGCGTCTGCATGGTCTCCCCAATGTACCATGCTTCGGGACATCCTTTCCTGCAGCATATCAGGTAGACAACGTTAGCTGAGTTGCAAGAGTATGTGCTATGTACCTGGTGGATGGTATTCTCATGTGAGATGATGGCATCCGTGTCGATGATCCGGCATGTCTTTGCAGAGGTTGCTTTGGCAGGATTGTGTGGTGTTGTGGTCACTGTTCTCCTGAAGGCTGGGTAGTTTGCTGCGGATAATGATCTGTTTGAGGTTGTGTGGTTGTTTGAAGGCAAGAAGTGGGGGTGTGAGGATGGCCTGTTTGATATGGTCGTCTTCATCAATGACTTGTTGAAGACTCTGGAGAAGAGGTCGTAGCTCCGGGGAAGTATTGGACGACGAAGGGTACTCTGTCCACTATGTCCTGTGTTTGTCTTCTACGGAGGTCGGTGCAGTTTTTCGCTGTGGCGCACCAGAACTGTTGATTGATGAGTCGAGTGCCATATCCTGTTCTTATGAGGGTATCTTTCAGTGTCTGGAGGTGTCTGTTGCGATCCTCCTCATCTGAGCAGATCATGTGTATACAGAGGGCTTGTCCGTAGGAGATGGCTTCTTTAACATGTTTAGGGTGGAAGCTGGAGAAGTGGAGCATCGTGAGGTTACTTTCTTCATGAACCGACCATGGGGAACCTTATCAAACACCTTACTAAAATCCACGTATATGACATCAACTGCTCTACCTTCATCCACACACTTAGTTACCTCCTCAAAGAATTCAATCAAATTTGTGAGGCAAGACTTAGCCTTCATGAATCCGTGCTGACTATCCCGGATTAAGCTGCATCTTTCCAAATGGTCATAAATCCTATCCCTCAGGACCTTTTCCATTAACTTACCGACCACCAAAGTAAGACTGACGTCTATAATTACCACGGTCATTCCTATTTCTTTTCTTGAAGACAGGAACAGCATTTGCCACTCTCCAGTCCTCTGGTACTATCCCTGTGGATAGTGAGGACCCAAAGATCAAAGCCAAAGGCTCTGCAATCTCCTCCTTTGCCTCCCAAAGTATCCTAGGATGTATCCCATCTGGCTGAAGGAACTTATCCACCCTCAGGTTTTTCAAAATTGCTAATACATCTTCCCTCAGAACATCTACCTCCTCTGTCCTATCAGCCTGTATCACACTCTCACCCTCAAAAAATGGCCCCTCTCCTTGATGAACACTGAAGAAAAAGTATTCATTCAACGCCTCTCCTATCTCTTCTGACTTCATGCACAAGTTCCCACTACTATCCTTGACAGGCCTTAGTCTCACCCTGGTCATTCTTTTATTTCTCACATAAGAGTAAAAGCCTTGGGGTTTTCTTTTATCCGACCCGCCAAGGACTTCTCATGCCTTCTCGTAGCTCTCCTAAGCCCTTTTTTTAAACTCATTCCTAGCTACCTTGTAACCCTCAAGCGACCCAACTGAACCTTGTTGTCTCATCCTTACAAACGCTTCCTTTTTCCTCTTGACAAGTCATTCAACATCTTTTGTAAACCATGGTTTCCTCACCCATTTCCTCCCTGCCTGACAGGGACTTACATATCAAGGACATGCAGTATTCGTTCCTTGAACAAGCTCCACTTTTCATTTATGCCTCTTCCTGACAGTTTCTGTTCCCATCTTATGCTTCCTAATTCTTGCCTAATTGCATCATAATTACCCCTGCCCCAATTATAAACCTTGCCCTGCCATGTGACCCTATCCCTCTCCATTGCAATAATGAAGGACACCGAATTGTGGTCACTATCTCCAAAGTGCTCTCCCACAAACAAATCTAACACCTGGCTCTTACCCGCACAATGAAACACACTTTTATGTATTGAGTACTTAGATCTGGAATGTGCTATCTGAAAGGATGTTTTCTTTTTAGTTTGTCATGGAATGTGAGTGTCACTCACAAGCCAGCACTTTGTTGCCCATCCCTAATAGCCCTTGAACTGAGTGGCTTGCTTGTGGGTCTGGAGTCACATTTGGAGCAGGCCAGGTAAGGGTGAAAGGTCATTAGTGAATCAGATGGGTTTTTATGACTATCAACAATGGTTTCATTAGAATGTTAATTCCAGCTTTTACTTGAGTTAAAAGGATTTGAACCAGGATCCTCAGCGTGTTAACCTGGCTCTCTGAATGATTAGTCCATTGACAACGTCACTACATCACTGCCTCCCCTCAATGGAAACAGAATCAGTCTTAACTTCCAAAAGGGGATCAGAAAGAGAAAAATATTGTAGTGTTGTGCTGTAAAATTGACGGGATGAAGGATTGGGGGACTCACTGAATTGCTGTTGCAGAGAGCTGGCGTAGGCTCAACATACCACTTGGCCAAGTAACTGCTGTAACTTTAGACATCAGCATATGCCAGTAGAATTTAAAGCTTACTGTAATCCAAGACTTTGGTGAAATGAAGTCAGATTCTTCTCCATTTCATCCTGAGAATATAAACAAATAAACTTACATAGAATATACAGCACAGTTTGGTGCAAATAGCCTCTGCTGGTGTTTCTGTACCATACAAATCTCCTCCAATTCTAGCTATCTCATTCCAGCCTTTCAGAATATTTTTCTATTCCTTTTTTCTCTCATGACACCAATCTAGTTTGAAAGCATTTGAGGATATTAAGTTCAACTAATCACTCTGAGTAAGAAGTTTGTCTTTATTTCTCTGTGGAGCTATTAGTAATCCTCATCCATTTACAATCTTAGTTTTGTATTCTCCCATAAATGGAAATGGTTTCTCCACATCCCAGCATGATGCCACAGTGATTAGTGCTGCTGCCTCACAGCACCAGGGACCCAGGTTCGATTCCGGCCTTGGGTGGCTGTCTGTGAGGCATTCGTACGTTCTCCCTGTGTTTGCGTGGGTTTCCTCTGGGTGCTCCTGTTTCCTCCCAGGGTCCAAAGATGTGTGGGTTAGGTGGATTGGCCATACTAAATTGCCCCTTAGTATCAGGAGGATTAGCAGGGTAAATATGTAGGTTATGGGGACATGGCCTGGATGCGATTGTGGTCGGTGCAGGCCCAAAGGGTCAAGAGGCCTCCTTCTGCACTGTAAGATTCTATGATATTCCTATGAAACTCATTTATAAATTTAAAGACCTCTATCATATAAATAGTAAAAAGATGATAAAAGAAAGGAGTAGGTCTGATTAGGGACTGAAAAGGGGGTGGATATACATGGAGGCAGTGGATATAGCTAAGGTAGTAAATTAATACTTTGCATCTGCTTTTGCCAAGGAAAAAGATGCTGCCCAGATCATGGTGAAAGCAGAAGTATTTTAGACACATGAAGGGCTTAAATTTCTTAAAGAGAAGGTACTGAATCAAATGTCAGTACTTAAAGTTGGATGACAGCCATCCAAAGACACTAAGGAAAGTAAGAATGAAAATAGAGGAAGCACTGCCTACAATATTTTAGTCTTTTTTAGGCAGGGCCAGAAGTCTGGTGAATTACAAATGGTACATTCTTGATCAAATTAAGGTGAGGGACTGAGTGAGAGTAGGTGAGTCAGTGAGATTGAGGGTGGGTGAGAGTGCAATGGTGAGAGAGTGAACGTAAGGGTAAATGAGTGGGGAAGAAAGCAAATTACTGCGGATGCTGGAATCTGAAACCAAAAGAGAAAATGCTGGAAAATGTCAGCAAGTTTGGCAGCATCTGCAAGGAGAGAAAAGAGCTGACATTTTGAGTCCAGATTACCCTGTGCGACTAAGGGTTATCAGGACTTGAAATGTCAGCTCTTTTCTCTCCTTACAGATACTGCCAAACCTGCTGAGATATTCCAGCATTTTCTCTTTTGGTAAGTGAGTGGGGGAGTGAGTATTAAAGTGGGTAAGTGAGTGGGAGGGTGGGTGAGGCAGGGAATGAGAATGGTTGAGAGCATGAGTGATTTACACACATTATCCATGAACCATGCAGCAGGTTGATTTTCAAGTGTCTGTGTGTGTGTGTGTGAGAGAGAGAGAGAGCGAGAGAGAAAGAGGGTGTGTGTGTGTGAGAAGGAAAGAGAATGAGTGTGTGTGTGTGAGAGGGAAAGAGGGCGAATGTGTGTGAGAGAGGGAAAGGTGTGTGAGAGAGGGAAAGAGGGTGAGCGTATGAGAGAGGGAAAGAGGGTGAGTGTATGAGAGAGGGAAAGAGGGTGAGTGTATGAGAGAGGAAAAGAGGGTGAGTGTATGAGAGAGGGAAAGAGGGTGAGTGTATGAGAGAGGGAAAGAGGGTGAGTGTATGAGAGAGGGAAAGAGGGTGAGTGTATGAGAGAGGGAAAGAGGGTGCGAGTGTGTGTGTGTGTGTGTGTGTAAGGGAAAGAGAGTGAGTGTGAGAGAGGGAAAGAGGGTGAGTGTGAGTTTAAGAGAGGGAAAGAGGGTGAAAGTGTGTTTAAAAGGGAAAGAGGGTGTGTGTGTGTGAGAAAGAAGTAAAAAGGTGAGTGTGTGGGAAAGAGGGTGAGTTTGTGTTTAACATCTTCTTGATGAGTGTGTATGTGAGAAAGGGAAAGATGGTGAGTGTGTGTGAGAAAGTGGAAAAGAGGGTATGTGTGTGTGTGTGTGTGTGTGTGTGTGTGTGTATGAAAGAGAGGGGGATGAGTATGTGTGTGTGTGGGAGGGAGTGTGTGTGCGAAAGAGAGAGGCTGTGTTAGAACATAGAACCCTACAGTGCAGAAACAGGCCCTTCGGCCCACTGAGTCCGCACCAACCACAATCCCACCCAGGCCCTATCCCCATATCCCTACACATTTACCCACGAATCCCTCTAACCTACACATCCTTAGACACTAAGGGGCAATTTTAGCATGGCCAATCAACCTAACCGCACATCTTTGGACTGTGGGAGGAAACCGGAGCACCCAGAGGAAACCCACACAGACACGAGGAAGGAGGGGTGATTGTGTGTGTGAGGGAGAGGTGCATGTGTGTGTGTGTGTGTGTGTGTGTGTGTGTGTGTGTGTGACGTTGAAATGTGCTCCTTCTCTGCCCCACCCCATATGATCAGGTTGAATAATCCTGACCTACATCCTGGTGTATGGACACAACTTCGAAATTAGTAGATGATACAAATCTCGGAAGTATTGCGAACAGTGAAGAGGATAGTGTAGAACTTCAAAAAGACATGGTGGAGTGGGCAGATAAGTGGCAGGTAACACTAATACTGATAAATGTGAAGTGGTTAATTTGGTAGGAAGAATGCAGGAAACAGTATAAAAGGTACAATTTTAAAGCGGATGCAGGTGCAGAGGGACCTGTGTGAAATGTGAATAAATCATTGAAGGTGGCAGGACAGGTTGAAAGATTAATAAAACATCCAGTATCCTGGGCTTTGTTAAGCGGGGCATCAAGTATAGGAGCAAGGGTGTTGTGTTAAACACTTTAGTAAGGAATTGAAGGTATTAGAGAGCAGAAAATTCAAGAGTGGTTCCAGGGATGAGGGAATAAATTTAGAGATAAGGAAGTTAAATTATGAAGATAGGCTGGAGAAGTTAGGGCTTTTTTTCTTGGAGAAGTTTGAGCGATTTGAGGGGTCTGGACAGAGCAGATAGGGAGAAATTGAACTGGTAACCAGAGGACAGTTATTAAGATAATTGGAAAAAGAAACGGTGGTGACATGAGGAGAAATGCTCTCACTCAACAAGTGATTAGGATGTGAAATGCACTCCTGGAATGTGGAGGAGGCAGTTTCAATTGAGGCATTAAAGAGAGAATTGGATCATTATCTGAAATGGGCTAAGAGGGTGGGGGTGTGGCACTCAGTGAATCTTTTGTAAATGTTTCTTTCACTTTTTCCAGTTATTCCATGACCTTTTTTACAGTAGGAGGAGCAGAACTGTGCACAATACTCCAGATGCAGACTGACCTTGGGCTTAGACAAGTCAATCATAAATTTGCTACTTTAGTGTCCCTGGAAATAAATCTCTGTGCTTTATTAGAATTGTTCATTTATTTGCTGAGCTGCGATGCTGCTCTTCATCAGCAAAAGAAAAGTTCATTCAGTCCATCGGGTCTTCTGTCACCAACACCAGCTTTAGTGTCAGAATGGCCTTCTCAGAGTTGGATTGTATGCATCTGCTGGTACACCTTAACACTCCATGGTGATTAGTGCCATGCAAGATGGTCAACTACCAGTTAGGTGAAAGGTCAAATAAAATCAGGAAAATAGTTAAGGGACATCAGGTTATATTTGAGTTTAAAATACAATATCATAGAAGGAAGGAAAGTTATCTAAATTTTAAATAATTGTAAATAAATTAAATTCCAGCATCATAGAAAAATGCAAAGATATTAGATGACGCTGCTCTTTAGGTTATTTGAAGTCTGACCACTTAACCAGATTTGGGGCCACCAATTCCTTTCTACAAAATAAACAACAGCTAATATGCATTAATGTTGTTGTTCATCCACAGTCTTCAGAACAGCCCCTTCCCCCCCACCTCCCCCAATCCTGTTCCCTTTTGCCCTGCTTGTCTCTGTTTGGTGCAGAGGTTCGACACTCTTACCTCTAAGTTAGGAGTTTGTGAGTTCAAATACCACTTCAGAGATTTTGGAACAATTTCCCTTCGGATGCTCCACTGTGGTGCTGAGGGAGCTGCTGTCCACGTGGATGAAAAATACTCCCCGGACAAAGAGCAGGAGAATTTCCCCTGCTGCCCTGGCCAAACTTTGACCCTCAGCCAAAATAACTTTAGCATATATTGTCCAGTCATGATCATGTTTGCTGTTTGTGGGATCTTGCTGTGCTTCAAAAGCTTTTCATTGGCGGCAAAGCACTTTGGAATGTTTCCAGATTGTGAAACGTCAACTCAAGTCTTTCTATATTTACTGTCGAGGGGTAAGACTGTCAAAGGCTCTCACCTTTCACCAAAAGATACTCGTGGCCACCGAGGCGGACTGCTGCAGCACGTGGTGGGAAAAGTCAGCTGTGCAGTCTGTGAGCATCCGGTTATCTCACCTCAGCCAAAATACAGCCCTTAGTGTTCCTCATTGTCTGAATGTCAGTGGTATCATTCACGAGGCCATTAATGGATAACTCTTTCTCCCTTATTAGCGCACAACAAAAATATGACAGGAAACATCAGTACTTAATTCAGCCACTGCCGGTAAATGTTTATTCAGGAACTGAGGTTTGCGTTTTAACAGTCCTGCCAGTTACACCTCTTCAGCATGAATCAGAAAAGTAAACTAAATGGACTCAGGAGCTGGCTCATGTTTAGCAACAAGGGCTGTAGCAGGTCTGAGTATGATTGAGGATTACCACATGCCCTTTCACTTCCGCAACTAGAACCGAATGCAGCTCGGAGCTGGGATGAAAGCATTCTCTGTCAGTGACTAAAGACCTTTTTGTGAAGCGAAGTTGGAGAGTGTCCATACAGTTCCGAGCTGAAACTGTTTGTTAACATAGAATTTGCCCGCTACAGAGAGAGGTCAGAATAAAGATTGTTGAGAGCAATGGTAATACCACAGTGGTGTAGTGGGCGATAAACCGAGGACCATTCAGGAGAAATCTTACTCTTGATGCCTTTAAGACGGCAAAGTGCCATGTGGGAGAAAGGGATGAAGTTCAGGCAATTGGTTTGATGAAATAGAGTGGAAGAATACTTTTGTCAAGCATTTTAATTGAGACATTGGCACAGAGCAGTTGTTTTTGTGCTGTATATTCTCTGCAATGATGTGAGCTCCAAAGAAATATTTGGAAAGTGTTTATGGAGCAATTTCAATCTTGCTACACTTCACACACAAAATCGGAGATGATCTGACTGTGCTCTCGCCCTTCTTCACAAGGGTAATTATGGACGGACAATAAGTAATGACCTAGCCAGCGATGTCCACATCCCACAAACCTGTGGCTCTGATCATTCTCTAGTTGCAGATGTGGTGCTGGGGTCTGTTAAAATGTTTTCAAATGGAGGGAGGGGGTATACCAATTAATTACAGGCTAGTCAGTCTAACCTGGGCACTGGACAAATTACTGAAAACAATTCTGAGGGACAATTTTGTTTTTTCATTCAAGGGATGTGATGTCACCAGCGTAACCAGCATTTGTTACCCATCCCTAATTGCCCTTGTGAAGGGGGTCTCTTGAACCATTGCTGTCCTTTGCCACATTGCTGTTGTGAAGGTAGTTACAGGATTTTCACCCAGTGGTAGTGAAGAAACAGGGTGGGGACTGGAGGAAGGAGGGTGGAGACCGGAGGAAGGAGGGTGGGGACTAGAGGAAGGAGGGTGGGGATCAAATGCCTCAGCCTCTCAATCTGCATAACAGGTTTGAGGTTCTTGCTTCCAGTGTGGACAAGAACGAGGGCTGTGAGGTTGGTGAGCAAACTGCACACGGTACAGTGATGCAGACACAGGATATAGGCAAAGAGAAGGTGAAAAGGAACGTAGTAGTAATTGGGGATAGTGTGGTTAAGGGTATTGACACTGTCCTTTGTCACAATGACAAAGTGCACAGAAGGGTGTGTTGTCTGCCTGGTGCTCAGGTCCAGGATGTCGCATCTGGGCTGCAGAGGAACCTGGAGTGGGAGGGTGAGAATCTGGTCGTTGTAGTACATGTGGGTGCCAACGACGTAGGCAAAATGCGAACTGAGGATCTGGGGAGGGAGTATGAAAAGCTGGGAATGGAATTAAAAAGTAGAACCAACAAGGTGGTTATCTCTGGACTACTGCCTGAACCGAGTGCAGACGGGCGTAGGGTTGATAAGATTAAGGAAGTGAATGGGTGGCTCAGGGATTGGTGTGGGAGGAATGGGTTTGAATTTGTGGGGCACTGGCACCAGTATTGGGGTAGGTGGGACCTGTTCAGGTGGGATGGGGTTGGTCTGAACCGTGCTGGGACCAGAGTCCTGGCGAATCGTGTAGATAGGACTGTAGATAGGGCTTTAAACTAATTGGGGGGGGAGGGTGCGAGGGTAGGTGACATTACGGGGTCTAAAGTAAAGGAGAGGGTACAGGTAAGGGAAGAGGCCAAGAATGTCTCAATAATAAAAGGAGTAGGAGGCATGAGTATGGTTGGTGGCATTCTGGCAAATAGGGTACAGGTGAAGGCTGGGATGAAGGCACTTTATCTGAATGCACGAAGCATTCGGAATAAAGTGAATGAGCTGGTGGCGCAGATCAGCACAAATGGATATGATCTGGTGGCCATTACAGAGACGTGGCTGCAAGGTGACAGGGACTGGGAGCTGAATGTCCAGGGGTATCAAGTGTTTAGGAAGGATAAGCAGGAGGAAAAAGGGGGGTGCGTAGCTTTGCTGATTAAGGATAGCATCAGGGTGGTAGTAAGGGATGATATAGGAGCCAAAGAGCAGGAAGTGGAATCGTTGTGGGTGGAGATTAGGAACAGCAAAGGGAGGAAGATGCTGGTGGGTGTCGTTTATAGGCCCCCAAATAATGATCTGGAGGTGGGATGGGCTGTTAACGCGCAAATAAATGCGGCGTGCAGGAATGGAACAGCAATAATTATGGGGGATTTCAATCTACATATTGATTGGTCGACCCATGCTGGACGCGATGGGCTTGAGGAAGAGTTCTTGGAATGCTGCCGGGATAGTTTCCTTGAACAGTGTGTATTGGAGCTGACGAGGGAGCAAGCTATCTTGGATCTGGTGTTATGTAACGGATGCGTTTAGAGTAGCTAAGAGTAGTGGGCGAGAAGAGGATTGGGAGAGGTTTAAACGTCAACAAAGAATGACAAAGAAGTTGATAAAGAAGGGTAGGATAAACTATGAAGCTGGGCTAGCGCTTAATATAAAAAAGGATAGCAAGAGTTTTTATAAATATATAAAAAGAAAGAGGCTGGCTAGGGTGAACGTTGGACCCTTAGAGGATGAGAGGGGGGACTTAGTGGTAGGGGATGGGGAAATGGCTGAGGCCTTGAATAACTTTTTTGTTTCGGTCTTCACGGAGGAGGACATGAATAATTTGCCGGGTGTTAGTGATGGAAGGATGGTAGGAGTGGAGGGCCTGAATGACATTATTGTTACTAGAGAGGCGGTGCTCGACAGACTGGAGGGACTGATTGTGGACAAGTCCCCAGGACTGGATGGAATGCATCCAAGGGTTCTGAAAGAAATGGTGGAGGTGATAGTGGATGCCTTGGTGATTATTTTCCAAACGTCGCTGGATTCCGGGGAAGTGCTGGAAGATTAGAAAACGGCTGATGTTACGCCGTTGTTTAAGAAGGGTGGCAGGCAAAAGGCAGGGAATTATAGGCCGGTTAGTTTAACGTCTGTGGTAGGTAAAATGTTAGAATCCGTGATCAAGGAGAAAATAGCGAGGCATCTTGAGGAGAATTGTTTGATAGAGCAGACGCAGCACGGTTTTGTTAAGGGGAAGTCGTGTCTAACGAATTTATTGGAGCTCTATGAGGATGTGACTAGGGCGGTGGATAGAGGAGAGCCGGTGGATGTGGTCTTTCTTGATTTTCAGAAGGCGTTTGACAAGGTACCTCACAAGAGGTTATTACAGAAGGTCAGGGGGCATGGAGTTGGGGGTAGGGTGTTAGCGTGGATAGAGGATTGGCTGTCAAATAGGAGGTAGAGAGTGGGGGTCAATGGATGCTATTCGGATTGGCGGTTGGTGACTAGTGGAGTGTCCCAGGGGTCGGTGCTGGGGCCTCAGCTATTTACCTTTATGTAGATGATCTGGAGGAGGGAACCAAGTGTATGGTGTCAAAATTTGCTGATGACACCAAGATTGGGGGAACGGCAAATTGTGCGGAGGGTGTGGAGAGTCTGCAGAAGGATCTAGATAGGCTGGGCGAATGGGCCAGGAACTGGCAAATGGAATTTAATGTTGGCAAATGTGAGGTTGTCCACTTTGGTAGGAATAATGGTAGGAAGGACTATTACTTACATGGCGAAAAACTGCAGCATGCGACGGTGCAGAGGGACCTCGGGGTCCTTGTGCATGAGTCGTAAAAACCCAGCCTGCAGGTGCAGCAGGTGGTCAGGAAGACTAATGGGATGCTGGCCTTCATAGCGAGGGGGATTGAATATAAAAGTAGGGAGGTCTTGCTGCAGCTGTATAGGGCATTGGTGAGGCCGCAGCTGGAGTACTGTGTGCAGTTTTGGGCACCGCACCTGCGCAAGGATATTTGGGCCTTGGAGGGAGTGCAGAGGAGGTTTACTAGGCTGATGCCAGGGTTGAGGGGGTTGAGCTATGAGGAGAGGCTGAATAAACTAGGCTTGTACTCGTTAGAGTTTAGAAGAATGAAGGGAGATCTCATTGAGACGTATAAGATGATGAATGGGATGGATAGGATAGAGGTGGAGAGACTCTTCCCGCTCAAAAAAGACAGTAGGACTAGGGGGCACAGCCTCAAGATAAAGGGGAGGCGGTTTAGAACGGAGTTGAGGAGGAACTTCTTCACTCAAAGGGTGGTGAATCTCTGGAATTCTCTGCCCGTTGAAGTGGTGGAGGCTGCCTCGCTAAATATTTTTAAG
The DNA here is from genome assembly GCF_965287045.1 of Carcharhinus amblyrhynchos. NCBI lineage: Eukaryota > Metazoa > Chordata > Chondrichthyes > Carcharhiniformes > Carcharhinidae > Carcharhinus > Carcharhinus amblyrhynchos. Next base: position 28,584,852 of record NC_137335.1, on the reverse strand, counting down.
AAGCTGGTTGATGGGTTCTTGATAAGAGAGGGGATTAAGGGTTATGGGGAGAGGGCGGGAAAGTGGAACTGAGCCACGACAGATCAGCCATGATCTTATTGAATGGCGGGGCAGGCTCGAAGGGCTAGATGGCCTACTCCTGCTCCCATTTCTTATGTTCTTATGTAACTATGAGGAGAGGCTGAATAAACTAGGCTTGTACTCGTTAGAGTTTAGAAGAATGAGGGGAGATCTCATTGAGACATATAAGATGATGGATGGGATGGATAGGATAGAGGTGGAGAGGCTCTTCCCACTCAGAAAGGACAGTAGGACTAGAGGGTACAGCCTCAAGATAAAGGGGGGGCAGTTGAGAATGGAGTTGAGGAGGAACTTCTTCACTCAAAGGGTGGTGAATCTCTGGAATTCTCTGCCCGTTGAAGTGGTGGAGGCTGCCTCACTAAATATATTTAAGACGCGGGTTGATGGGTTTTTGATAAGCGAGGGGATTAAGGGTTATGGGGAGAGGGCGGGAATGTGGAACTGAGACACGACAGATCAGCCATGATCTTATTGAATGGCGGGGCAGGCTCGAGGGGCTAGATGGCCTACTCCTGCTCCTATTTCTTATGTTCTTATGTTCTTATGTTAGTAAGTCACTGATGATTCACGATATTCAGAACCAAAGTCACAACACATGTATAACACATTCACGTCAGGATGGTATGTGACTTGGCGCAGAACTTGCTGGTGGTGGTGTTCCCATGCATCGCATGCCCTTGTCCTGATAGGTGGTTGATGTTGAGGTTTTGGGAAGAGCTATTAAAGGATGCCTGGCAAGTTGCTGCAGTATATCTTATGGTACTCATTGGTACCACTGTGTATCGGTGGTGGAGGAAGGTTTAAGGTGGTGAATGGGGTGCTGATTAAGCTGGTTGCTTTGTCCTGGATTGTATTAACCTTGAGTATTGTGGAAGCTGCACCCCTGCAGGAAAATGGAGAGTATTTATTACAATATTGTGCCATATTGGTGGTGGGCAGGCTTTGGGAGGTCGGGGGATGAGTTACTTGTCACAGAATTCCCAGACTCTGACCTGCTGTTATTAGCCACAGTATTTATATGGCTGGTCCGGTTCAGTTTCTGGTCTATGACAACCAGCCAGGATTTTGATGGTGGAAATTCAGCAACGATAATGCCATTGAATATTAAAGGATTAGATTCTCCCTTGTTCAAGATAGCCATTGCTGGGTACTTGTGTCGTGCGCATAATGCTCATCTGAATATTGTCTAGATTCATTGCATCCGAGCACAAGCTCCCTCAATGTATGCAGAGTTGTGACTGTAGTTCCGAATATTGTGAACATCCTCGCTTCTGATTTTGTGACAGAGAGAAAGTGATTCATAAAACAACTGAATAGGAGGTGAGAATAAAGCAAATGTTTTCCTCACTTTGATGGGGTTAGTTGATTTTGCTGTTGTGTGTTACCAATGTTGCCTGTGAGACCCTAGTATTGTGCAACATACTGATTCTGGTCACCTATTGTAGCATGATTAAGAATGAAATTACACCGAGAATTGCATTCTATCAATGTGGCAGGCTGCATCAAAGAGTCTCAGGGGCTGCCTGTGGGCTGGGCATTGGACAAGCCTATATTATGGCATAACTAAAAATTAAATGACGCTGAAAATTACATTCTGTGAAAGGAGGCAACTGCCAAAGATGAAACTGATGCAGACGACATTCTCATATGAAAGAAGTAAGTATATTGGAAATTTAAAGATCAATTTCAGACTCACGTACATAGAAAACGGAAAGAATAATATAATCCAGGCCAAGCTTTTTGAGTTATGGGAATAAGCAGACGTGGAAGTAGAACTGTGATGAGGCCATGGCCATTGAAATGGCAGAAAGAGATATTTGCAAGTAGCAAGTTCCTGAGCTGACAGGATGGGGCTGGGAGATTTCAGCAGGATCCTGGCCATGACGTCCAACCTTACAGTCTCATGACCCCATTTTCAGGCGTAGTGGGGAAGTTGGTCATATCCAGATGACTTGCAGGAAGAGAAGAAGCAGTAATACTTCAGGGAGTGGTAAAGCTCCTGATTGAAGACATAATACACTCAGTCGAGATTGTGGGAGATCTAAAGATAGTTCAGAAGCCCAGAAGTCCTTGAATGCACTTGTGATTGATTTGGGAATAGAAGTTAATGTTAACAAGGTCAAGAATTGTTCCCAGTCGGATAGTAAGAAAAACAGCATTTGGTAAGAACAGGACTGAAGACATAATGCCAGACCCCAGAGTAGAAATGAATGTCAAAAATTTACAACTTACTTTTATCATTGAGACTGTTGCAATAGTGTCTGTTATCTCTGGAGAATAAAATAAGTCCCTAAGTCAGATTTCCTTGCAGGAAACTGGTGCAAAACTGACTAGTGATTCCAGTAATATTCCAATAGTGTTAGGTTAAGTTAATGTTATGGTCAAATATGAAGAACTGTGTTTCATGATCCAGTAATTCTTTTGTTTAAAGTAGAGAAATCTAGAGACAATATTTTTGTTTAAAGTAGATAATCCCAAATCTGCTAGATGGAATACAATGTGGAAAAATGTGAGATTATGCACTTTGGAAGGAGGATTGGAAACATAAACTATTTTCTAAATGGGAAAATGCTTAGGAAATCATAAAGGAACTTGGGAATCATTGTTCAAGATTCTCAAAAGTTACTATGTGGATTCAGTCGGGAAGGAAGTTAGGAAGCAGATGTGACCAATTTAGTTCCTTTGAATTACTCAGCACCCCACCCAAACGTCAGTGTCCATGGTGAGCTACATAACTCTGAGGGATTGCAAGAATCCATTTTCCAAGATCTGGGGTGGGATTCTCCAGTCACGCTCGCCCCAATGCCAGGGAATCCTGCCTGAGGTGAATGGACCTTTGCATGCTGTTCCCCCCCCCAACCCATCTGCCACAATTCCTGTTGCGGGTGGAATGGAAGAAATCCCCCCATAGCCTCTGAATTCCCTCAAAAGACTCAGACTGCCTCAATGACTGCACACCTGCCCCCATTGGTTCAAACTCCTCCTGAGTCAGTCTTTCCTAGGATTCACAAAGCTGCTATCCAGCATCTACTTACTGGCACAATTTCAACTCTTTAGCAGACCATTAGTTTCATTGAGCTGGCATTGCCCCTGGGTTTCGCTAAACTCCAGGCACCTGGCTCAACTATAACTATAACTGGTTCCCAGGATTTCTTCTGAGCCTTATCCCTTTCCGATGGAGCCAGAAACTCCTGCCACTTTCTCATCTTATCAGGGCTTCTCTTGGGCTATCACTTGCTGATTCCTGTTGCAGCAATACTTTTTTCAGGCTGGAGCCTCTTCTGCTGCCTTCCCAACACACTCGATCATGTGGGGCTCTCTTTGTCCCAGCACCATGTTCCAGTGGTCAGGTTTTTACATCACTAGTACTTTGCAGGCTCCAAGGTAATCTCTGCCATGACTTTGAGGAGTCCAGAGTGCTGGGGCTGAAGATGTATGGCCTGTCACCTTGCCACATTCCACAAAGTGTCTGAACTCTTGGACCTGCTAGAAAATCAAGTCCTCAGCCTCTACAGGTAAGTTCACATTGCTTAACACATCTTATTACTTGCCATAAGTTATAATAGGAGGAGGACATAGTCTCCCTGATGGGAAGAAATTGGCTTAAAAAGATACTGGGGGGAAGGAGAGGGGGGAGTGGAATTCTCCGAGTCCACTAGCTCTAATCGCGAATTGAGGTGGCTCGGAAAATTGGGAGTTAGTGGGAAAGTCGGTTTTGCACTCTGCACTCAGACTTGTTGCAAGCTCCCATCCTGTGCTTCCAGCCCCAGTCAAGTTCCCTTTCCAACGCCTATTAATATTCAAATTACCTCTTCAGCATCTCATTAACAGGCTAGGAGATCGATTCAATGGTCTCTCGAGATGTTCCCACCCCTCCAGCTGGAAGTCTCCCCGGCATAAATCGGACAGGTCCTGAAAAGCTGGAGAGCTGGCTGTGTACAGAAGTATAGTGTAAATGAAGTAACTTTGTAATGGGACTTTCACCTTCATGGAGTTACTACACAGAGACAGGCTAATGGAAAAGGAAATGGAGACAGATATCCACAGAAAGAGAGAAAACCCTGATAGATTAATTGAAAGTATGTAGAAATGAAGAAGAAAATAAAAACACAGCCAACCTATTAAACTTCAAGTATTGTTGCTATTGGTTTTTCATATTGTATTCTGGGAAATTATGCACCTATACCCCCATTAAACATTTTATCTAAAAGTTGTTTTGTTTTTGAGCGGGGAGGGAGTGTAGTGTAAACCTTCCTCTCTGTTGTCCTCTGTTTACGTTGGAAAGGTGTAAATAAAGTTAGTCTGAAAATGGATGCCTGAAGTTGAGTCTTTGCTAGTCTTGCTTAGTGCACTATACAACCACAATCAAGGACAGGCACGCCCTAAGGATCTTCAGCAGAAATGTCCTGGAGTTGAGATTGTTAACCTTTAACAATGATAGCCATCTTTCTTTGTGCTGGTATAACTCCAACCAACGGAGAATTTCACCCTGATTCCCATTGACGCCAGTTTTGCTAAGGTGCCTTGATGCCACAGTTGTTCATACATCTTTTCTTGAATCCTATGTCTTCAGCCATTTCTTGATATTGAATAGATATTTATAAGGTTGGATATCTCAGGAGGGGGCTAGAATGAATCATCCATTCGACACTTCCACCTTAAAATTGTTATAGATGTTTCAGCCTCCTCCTTCAGTCAGTTGTTTATTTGTTCAGCACCGTTAGAATCCGTCATCAAGGAGGAAATAGCGAGGCATCTTGAGGGGAATTGCTTGATAGAGCAGACGCAGCACGGTTTCGTTAAGGGGAAGTCGTGTCTGACAAATTTACTGGAGTTCTATGAGGATGTGTCTAGGGTGGTGGATAGAGGAGAGCCGGTGGATGTGGTCTTTTTTGATTTTCAGAAGGTGTTTGACAAGGTACCTCACAAGAGGTTATTGCAGAAGGTAAGGGGGCATGGAGTTGGGGGTAGGGTGTTAGCGTGGATAGAGGACTGGTCGTCAAATAGGAGGCAGAGAGTGGGGGTTAATGGGTGCTATTCGGACTGGCGGTTGGTGACTAGTGGAGTGCCCCAGGGGTCGGTGCTGGGGCCTCAGCTATTTACCATTTATATAGATGATCTGGAGGAGGGAACCGAGTGTATGGTGTCGAAATTTGCTGATGACACCAAGATTGGTGGAACGGCAAATTGTGCGGAGGGTGTGGAGAGTCTGCAGAAGGATCTAGATAGGCTGGGCGAATGGGCCAGGAACTGGCAAATGGAATTTAATGTTGGCAAGTGTGAGGTTGTCCACTTTGGTAGGAATAATGGTAGGGAGGAGTATTACTTACGTGGTGAAAAACTGCAGCATGCGACGGTGCAGAGGGACCTCGGGGTCCTTGTGCATGAGTCGCAAAAACCCAGCCTGCAGGTGCAGCAGGTGGTCAGGAAGGCGAATGGGATGCTGGCCTTCATAGCGAGGGGGATTGAATATAAAAGTAGGGAGGTCTTGCTGCAGCTGTATAGGGCATTGGTGAGGCCGCAGCTGGAGTACTGTGTGCAGTTTTGGGCGCCGTACTTACGCAAGGATATTTTGGCCTTGGAGGGAGCGCAGAGGAGGTTTACTAGGCTGATACCGGAGTTGAGGGGGTTGAACTATGAGGAGAGGCTGAATAAACTAGGCTTGTACTCATTAGAGTTTAGAAGAATGAGGGGAGATCTCATTGAGACGTATAAGATGATGAATGGGATGGATAGGATAGAGGCGAAGAGACTCTTCCCGCTCAGAAAGGACAGTAGGACTAGGGGGCACAGCCTCAAGATAAAGGGGGGGGCAGTTTAGAACGGAGTTGAGGAAGAATTTCTTCACTCAAAGGGTGGTGAATCTCTGGAATTCTCTGCCCGTTGAGGTGGTGGAAGTTGCCTCGCTAAATATATTTAAGACGCGGGTTGATGGGTTTTTGATAAGAGAGGGGATTAAGGGTTATGGGGAGAGGGCGGGAATGTGGAACTGAGCCACGACAGATCAGCCATGATCTTATTGAATGGCAGGGCAGGCTCGAAGGGCTAGATGGCCTACTCCTGCTCCTATTTCTTATGTTCTTATTCACAATAGGATGTAGCAGTGCTGCAGGTCTGTAGGTTGTGGGAACCTTATGCCCTGAATGTCACATGTTGGATATGCTGTTTGGCTTGCATGGTGTCCTGTTTTGTAGCCCCACCATGGTGGCACCTTATTGATCCAAGGTTGATTTCTTGTAGTGGAATGTAATAGTTGAGGGAGGGATATGATGGGCCATGAGATTAGAGGTGATGGTTGAAAATAATTTTACTGTTGTTGATGGTCCACAGCATCTTATGGATGTTTTGAGCTGTTAGATCTGTTCTGAGTCTATCCCATTTAACATTTAATATTGCTACTTACCACGATGCAGGGCATCCTCAGTGGGATGATGGGACTTTGCCTAGACAATGATTTTGTGGTGGTCACTCCTACCAATGCTATCATGAGTGGGTGCATCTGTAACAGCTAGATTTGAGAGGGTGGGGTCAAGTAGGCTTTTACTTCTTGTTGGTTCCCTCACCACCTGCTGCAGAACCAGTCTAGCAGCTATGCCCTTTCGGATCCAGCCAGCTTGGTCAGATAAGGTGCTCCTTGGTATTAGACATTGAAGTCATCCTGAGTGCTTTCTGGCCTCTTACTACCCTCAATACTTCCTCCAAGCAGTATTCAACATTGAGAAGTACTGACTCATCAGCTGAGGGTGGTAATCAGCAGGAGGTTTCCTTGCCCCTGCTTACCTCCATGTCATGAGACTTCACAGGGTCTGTTATTGATATTGTGTACTCACAAGGCTCCTGCCTCCCAACTATATACCACTGACAATTAGGGATGAACAACAAATCCTGACTTTTCCAGTGACACCCAATTGCATGAAAGAATAAGCAAAGAATAAATGGTGCCACTAGACATTGGTGAGCTTCTTTAACAGTAGTGCCGGCATGGGAGGACCCAGGTAGGTTGTTGGTGATCTGAACATCTAAAAACTTGAAGCCCTTGACCCTTTCTACATTGTCCCCGCTGATGTAGACAGGGGCATGTTGTCTTCTATGCTTCCTGAAATCGATGAAAATCTCCTTCACTTTGTTGACATTGAGGGAGAAATTATTGTCGCCGCACCAATTCATCAGATTCTCTATCTCATCCCTGTACTCTGTCTCGTCATTGTTTGAGATCCGACCCACTACAGTCATGACATCAGCAAACTTGAAAATCAATTTGGAGGGGAATTTGACCACACAGCCATAGGTGTATACCGAGTGTAGTAGGGGGCTGAGAACACAGCTTTGTAGGGCACTGGTGTTGAGGATGATCATAGAGGAAGTGTTGTTGCCTATTCTTACTGATTGTGGTCGCTGAGTTAGGAAGTTCAGGATTGAGTCACAGAGGGAGGTGCCGAGGCCCAGCCAACAGAGTTTGGAGATGAGTTTCATTGGAATAATGGTGTTGAAGTCTGAGCTTTAGTCAATAAATAGGAGTCTGACATAAGTGTCCTTGTTATCTAGGTGTCCCAGAGTTGAGTGCAGGGGCAAGGAGATGGCATCTGCTGAGGACCTGTTGTGGCAGTAGGCGAGTTGTAGTGGATCCAGGCAGTTCGGAAGGCTGGAATTGATTCTTGTCATGATTGACCTTTCGAAGTACTTCATAATGATGGATGTCAGAACCACTGGATGATAATCATTAAGGCACGCTGCTTGGTTTTTCTTAAGTATCGGAATGATGGTCATCTTCTTGAAGCAGATAGTGATCTCAGATTGTTGTAAAGAGCTGTTGAAGATTCTGCAAATACCCCCGCCAGCTGATCTGCGCAGGATTTGAGTGCTCGTCTAGATACTCTATCCAGGCCAGTCACTTTTCCATTAGTTGATCGTTGAGAAGGCTGTTCTGACATCTGCAATGGTGACCACAGATACAGTTCATCCAAGGCTTCCAGGATAGAGGGCTTGTTCTGGCTGACCTCTTGCTCAAAACGGGCATAGAATGCGTTGAGCTTGGCCTGATTGAAATCCCCATGGCCCAGTTTGGCTCAATTTCCCACATGAGTGTCGATTGAGCTGGGTCTGCCTTTTTTGTTTCTGGTGCTGGGTGTTCTGTCCTGAGTTTTATTCTCTTTTGACTTTCTATAATGGCTTAGCATGACTGACTGGCTTGCTTTTCAGAGGGCAGTTCGGAGTCAACCACGTTGATCTGGAGCCACATATAGGCCAGATTAAGTAAGAACAGTGGATTTCCTTTCCTGAAGAATATTGGTGAACCAGATGGGTTGTTGTGTTGAATTATAAGTAAAATTTATTTATTAGTCACAAGTAAGGCTTACATTAACACTGCAATGAAGTTACCCAAGTCGCCACCTAACCAGCATGTCTTTCAGACCTTGGGAGGAAACTGGAGCACCTGGGGGAAACCCATGCAGACGCGGGGTGAACATGCAAACTCCACACAGACAGGACCCAAGCTGGACTTTCAATGTCACCATTACTGAAAATAGAACAAAACCAAGCTTTGACCAGGCAGTCAACAGTCCATTCAGAATCCCATCTGGCAAGACATTGTAATTGTGTCTGTAATGTGGAGTCAGAAAAGCAAAGTAAGTCTTCAAGACCTAGATTTAGGAAAATGACATATAGCCCAGTGTCCAGGAGAGCGCAAATCATGAATGTCCACGTAAATCTGATGTGGAACAATTAAACTGCACAGTAATGTCCAAATTTGAACCAATTAAGATAACCATGATTAAGTGGGCGTCCAGTATTGTTGGAGGTTGATACAGGTGTGTTGGTGGTTAAAGAATCAGTATTCAGTAAACTTTGCACTGGACTCCAAACCTCAACTTTAATCAAGATGTTATACAGGGGAATCTGCTGGGAGTTGAGAGTACAACCTTTGTTCCTATCACTTACAAAAAGCAGCTGGTTTGCTTACCATTAATGGAAATGGAGAGTTCAGGCCGAAGCCTAGCATGGTGAAACTGTTGAGAGAAATCCACCTGGAGTGGATAAATACCTTCCAGTTAGAAAATGGTTGCTTGAGTGACGTCCTGCTCAAATACCCAGAGGTTTTCCGAGAACATTCAGGAACCATAAACGGAGCCAAGGTGGCCTTACATGGCACTCAGGACACAGTCCTGTGATTTTGCAAGGCCTGCCAGTACTGTTTTGCTTAGTTGTTCACCACCATTTATGAATGGTCATGGGGTGACTGCAGAGCTTTGACCTGACCCTTGAAGAGAGGGCTGAGAGGAGATTTGATAAGACACATTCAAAATCATAGTAGGTCTGGACACAGTAGAGAGGGAGAAATTATTTCTATTGGTGGAAGGATCAAGAATGAGAGGGCATAGGTTTAAGGTAATTGACAATAGAAGTAATAGCAACGTATGGATAAATGTTTTCACACAGAGACTGGTTAGGATCTGGAATGCATTGCTTGAATGTGTGATGGAGTCAGATTCAATCGAGACATTCAGAAGGGAAATGGATTGAAAAAGGAAGAATGTGCAGGGTTATGGGGGATTTGTACGAGATGAACTGTTCATTTGGAGAATGGCTGCAGATACAACTAGCCAAATAACCTCCTTCTATACTGTGATTCGGTGATCTATTGATTGTGGAATTTCTTAACTCTGTCTATAGCATCCTGTTTCTGCTCTTTAACATGTCCTGTATTATATCTTCACTGAGTTAGCAGCACATCTTCGGGTATGTCTACCTATACTGCCCCCAGAGACCCCCAGTTTGAGCTGATAGATTCAGAACAAACCTATCCCATTTACCACAGTACTAGTGTCACATACGGTGGTGCATGATTTTTATATAAAGATGGAACTTGATCTCCAAAGGACTTGGGGTGGCCCACTATGTTATGGACAGATATGTTTGAGGTAGCTAGATTGGTGAAGGTAAAATCAATTGGTGAAGACAAGGCCAAATAGATTATCTCCCCATGTTGGCTCTCTCATTGCCTGCCATGAATCTGATCTGGTATTTACATTTTCCAGGGCTAAGCCAGCCCCTTCAGTCTCCAACCCAGAGTACATTCTGTGTTCTTGCTACCATCAGTACTGCTTCCAAAGAGTGTCCAACATGGCAGAGTATGGATTAATTATGGTCAGTAAGTTTTGAGATGGCACCAAGATTGGTGGTATAGTGGGCAGTGTAGAGGTTTATCTAGGATTGCAATGGGATCTTGATCAATTGGGCCGGTGGGCTGACAAATGGCAGATGGAGTTTAATTTAGATAAATGTGAGGTGATGCATTTTGGTAGATTGAACCAGGGCAGTACCTACTCAGTTAATGGTAGGGCGCTGGGGAGAGTTACAGAACAAAGAGATCTAGGATTACGTGTTATAGCTCCTTGAAAGTGAAGTCACAGGTGGACAGATTGGTGAATAAGGCATTCGGCATGCTTGGTTTCATCAGTCAGCACATTGAATACAAGCGTTGGGATGTCTTGTTGAAGTTGTATAGGACATTAGTAAGGCCACACTTGCAATACTGTACACTTCTTGTCACCCTATTATAGAAAGGATATTATTAAATTAGAAAGAGTGCAGAAAAGTTTTACTAGGATGCTACTGGGATTTGATGGTTTGAGTTATGAGAGGCTGGATACATTGAGACTTTTTTCCCCTGGAGCATAGGAGACTTAGGGATGATGTTATAGACTTCTATAAAATAATAAGGGGCATAGATAAGGTAGATAGTCAATACCTTTTCCCAGAGGTAGGGGAGTCTAAAACTAGAGGGTATAAATTTAACGGGAGATACACAAAAAGGTCCAGAGGGACACTTTTTTCACTCAGAGGGGGGTGAGCGTCTGGAGTGAGCTACCAGACACAATAGTAGAGGTGGGTACAATTTTGTCTTCAAAAAGCATTTAGATAATTACATGGGTAAGATGGGTATAGAGGGATATGGGCCAAACGCAGGCAATTGGGACCAACTAAGTGGTTAAAAACTGGGCAGCATGGATAAGTTGGGTCAAAGGGCCTGTTCCCATGCTGTAGACCTCTATGACTCAATAATCAGATGAAGATAGGCCATGATTAAAAAAAACACAGCTAAAGCAAAATGTTTTTCCATTGGCACACAAATAAAACAGATTTAACTTTTGAGTACCAAATATCTTTTGAAACTTGCACAATTGTTGATTGCTAAAATGATTTTTATTTCATTTCATCAGACTTTATGGTTGAGGACTTCCAGGACCACTCCCCTTAGACTACTTAACATACTAACCCTGCTTTGGAGAGTCTGTTCTGTTGGTGGAACTGGGCAAATTCAGGATGAGTGATGCACGTCTGCAGGATATTTGATCGATCATCCCATTCCCCTCCTGTCTCCAACAATCCCATTCCATATGCTCCTGCTATTGCTCATCTGATCCTTTCTGTACTGAATGGATGAATTTTGACTGGCAGTTAACTAGCTCTTTCTCTCCAATCTCCAGTCTTTAGAGCATTGGCAACCCTAGCGCAGAGTCCAAGAGCACTTATAGTTATTTTATCGTGATAAATGATCCATGTTATTGGTAAATCATTGACCACAGACTGTTACTATGGGCTGTCACCCATTTAGAATTGGATTTAGATTGCCTATAATCAGCCATCAGAAAGAGATTCTTTTCCAATTAATAAAGGGCTGGATTTTAACCTGGCATGAATGTCCAAATTTCCTACACTTCCACACTCAAATACATTTGTTTGTTCACACAATTTGCATAGTTAAAAAAAATTGCAAGAGTAAAATCTGAAGAAAAGCAATTACACAAAGTAAACAACTAAATATCTTTATTCAATCTCCAACAGATAAAAAATCAATTCACTGATCAATTAGATACAAAAATATTAAGATGGCAATAGATTGGAGGCAGTAACTGTGTCACTGCGTGAAATTATGGAATATGTAGCTCCTGATAGTGAAATAATTTCTTTGTCTTCTATATGTCAAGAAATATCTCTTAAGTTGAAATCAAATCACTTTCAGAGAGAGTATAGAAACAATGTTTTACCAAAGATGTTTTAGAAAGTGAAAGGAAATCATTCTTGGTATATCAGTAAGGATTTATAAGTTAATTTTAAAATAATTTTATGATGAAGGGGTTGATCTTTCATGGCTCTCAATGACTGGAAGCATATATTACTATGTAATTGTACAGACATGTTGTGATGCAGGAAACAATGCAGCCAATTTCTATACACGCTCCCTCAAAAAAGTACTGAAATAAATGACCAGAAGATGTTTTTAGTTCTTGATTGAGGGATGAAATTTTACCAGTTCAGTTAATGAGTGAAGCATAATCATGCTCTTCATCGAAATAGTGTTATGGCTTGTACATTGACAGACAAGCCCTTTGGGATATTCAGGGGCTGTGACAGGCACTAAATAAATGGAAGTCTTTCTCAGTGCATTTGTTAATTGCTCTAAGCAGCTCCACTCCATTATCTAGAAATCTATGTGCCTCCTCAATGAGCAGCTAAACTGGGGATCATCTGTGTTAAATGGAAAATGCGATTAACTTCTCTGGGAATGTGCAAATTTCAGGGAATATGCAAAACAAGATTTCATTAAGAAGATCAACGGTGAATTCATTGAACTAATTAATTTGTCACAATCATCATAAATGGAAGGAGCATGCAAAAAGTGAGAGAAAAAGCAATCCCATTTTCAGATTAATGTATGACCGCGTGCCACTGTTTCCAATGAATGATATTCTTCCATCAACTGCAGGATAAACCCGTTGCATTTGTTTGATGTAACTCGAAACAACTGAATAATCAGTGTCACCTGCAATAGCAAAAGAATACTTAAAGTTACATTTTACATTAATACTAGCAGAGATCCACAAAATATTTACAGTGAAATCAGACTGGAGACAATCCTGAACCTGCTTCCACTGTCTGCAAGAATGGCAGTGGGGGTTAGAGTTGGCGAAACTATGGAACTCACAGATTTAATTGGCGAGATTACAACTTCCGATGTTCCCTACCATTCACCGGTAACGTAATCTCGTTCAGCCCCATAAATGATTGCCTGAACCTGGTTTACATTAATTTTAATATAATTGCATTTTATTAAACCACCCTCCCCATCGTATATTGACCCCCCCCAATGAGTTTACAACAGGTAATTGTGGACGAAACCAGTCATGGGCACACCCCCTCCCCCCCGCCACCCACCTCCCCCCGCCACCCACCTCCCCCGTCCCCCAGGGCATAAAGGGGACTATAATTCCTGGAGGAGAGGGCCACGGCCAGGCAGTGTCCTGGGCACTGCCCCACAAAGGCTGGCATCACACCCATGCCAATTTGGCAGTACCAACCTGTGCCAAGGGGCAGACCCCAGTGGGAGCGTCATCGGAGAGGATTCATTTATATATGATGGTGGCTGGGAGCTGGGGATGCTAGCGGTGTGTGTTTGGGGAGTGGGGAATGGCTAGGGTTGGAGAGGTTCCAGCTCTGACTCCCATTAGGTAGGGGGTGAATGCTGGCTACTATTTAGGTTTATTTGGGCAGGGGGTGCTGATGGTGGGGCTGAATCGCAGCTTTGATTAGGAAGGGTGGGTAGTGGGGGCAGCTGGGGCGAGCCCTTTAGATCTCTGTTGTGGGCTGAGGTGGGGGAAGCTATCTTCATGTTGTAATTGAGGTGCCCTTTGAACATGGCACCCCGATCTCAGTGCAGCTGGGTTTTGCAGGCGTGTGGTGGCCCCGACTCCCTACTTGATGGCGTGAAACTGGAAACTGGGAGAAGCTGGAATCAGATGACAGTTGAGTAAAGGTAACTAAAGCAGCATGAGGGAGGAGCTGACCAGAGCCGAGGAGCCTCGCAGGAAAGACGGTGAAGCAGCAAATGGTGGGAATTTCTGGCAAAAGTTGGGGAAACACAGCAAAGTTTCATCCCAAGGAAGAAGAAGCATACCAAGGGGAGGACAAGGCAACCATGGCTGACGAGGAAAGTCAGGGACAACGTAAAAGCAAAAGAAAAATCATACAGCGTAGCAAAGATTAGTGGGAAGCCAGGAGATTGGGAAGCCTTCAAAAACCAAAAGAGAACAACGAAAAGAGCAATAAAGGATAGATGAAATAAGGGTAAAGTAGCGAGGAATATAAAAGAAGATTACAAGAGTTTTTAAGATATGTAAGAGGGTAAGACAGTCATGAGTGGACATTGGATTGCCAGAAAATAACGTTGAAGTAGTAATGGGAACAAAGAAATGGCGGAGGTATTTTGCATCAGTCTTCACAGTGGAAGACACCAGTAACATACCAAAAATTCAAGAGAGTCAGGGGGCAGAGATGAGTGTAGTTGCTATTAATAAAGAAAATATGATTGGGAAACTGAAAGGTCTGAGAATAGATTATCTAGACCAGATGGACTACACCCCAGACTTCTAAAGGAGATAGCTGAAGAGATAATGCAAAATGATTAGTGATCTTTCAAGAATCCCTGGAAGCAGGGAGGTTCCTAGAGGACTGGAAAATTGCTCATGTGACAACCCTGTTTAAGCAGAGAGGAAAGCAAAAGACCGGAAATTACAGGCCAATAAGCCCAACCTTGATCACTGGTAAGATTTTAGAATCCATTATTAAGGATGAGATTTCAGAATATGTGGAATTGCATGGTAAAATAGGGTGGAGTTAGCATGGTTTCATCAAGTGGAGCTCATGCCTGAAAATATCTGTTAGAATTCTTTGAGGTAACAATGAGCAGGTTAGACAAAGGAGAGCCAGTGGACATTATCTACTTGGATTTCCAGAAGGCCTTTTGTCAAGGTGCCAAACAGGAGGCTGTTGAGTGAGGTAATAGCCCGTGCTGTTAGAGGCAAGATACTAGCATGGATAGAAAATTGGCTGACTGGAAGGCAGCTGAAAGTGGGGATAAATGGGTCCTTTTCACGATGGCAACCGGTGACTAGTGGAGTTCTGCAGGGGTAAGAATTGGGACCACAACCTTTCACTTTACAAATCAATGATCTAGATAAATGAACTGAGGGGATTGTGGCTAAGTTTCCAGATGATACAAAGGTAGAACTTAGAACATTACAGCACAGTACAGGCCCTTCAGCCCTCAATGTCACGTCAGCCTATGAAACGAATCTAAAGCCCATCTAACCTAGGTGGAGGGACAAGTAGTATTGAGGAGGTAGAGAAGCTGCAGATTAGGAGAGTGGGCAAAGAAGACGGAATACAACTTAGGAAAGTGTAAGGTTATGCACATTGGTAGGAAGAATATAAGTGTAGACTATTGTCCAAATGGGGAGAGACTTCAGAAATTGGAAGCGCAAAGGGACTTGGGAATCCTAATTCAGGACTCTGTTAACTTGCAGGTTGAGTTGATAGTTAGAAGGCAAATGCAATTTTAACATGCATTTCAAGAGGACTAGAATACAAATGCAAGGATATAGTGCTGAGGCTTTATAAGGCTCTGGTCAGACCGCATTTGGAATATTGGTGAGCAATTTTGGGCTCCGTATCTAACGAAGGATGTGCTCGCCTTGGAGAGGGTTCAGAGGAGGTTCGTGAGAATGATCTGCTCGATGTATGAGGACCATTTCAGGAATTTGGGTCTGCATTTGATGAAGTTTAGAAGGTTGAGGCGGATCTCATTGAAACTAACAGAATACTGAAAGACCTGAATAGAGTGGATGTGGGGAAGATGCTTCCATTAGTAGGAGAAACGAGGGATCCGAGGACACAGCATCAAAGCAAAGGGAAAACATTTTAGAACTGAGATGAGGAGGAATTTTTTCAGCTAGAGGGTGGTGAATCTATGGAATTCATTGCCACAGAAGGCTGTGGAGGCCAGATCATTGAGTGTATTTAAGACAGTTTAAGAGAGGTTCTTGATTGGTATGGGGATCAAAGGTTACAGGGAAAAAGAAGAATAGGGTTGAAAAACTTAACATTCATGATTGAATGACAGAGCAGGCTTGATGGACCAATGACCTAATTCTGCTCCTGTATCTTATGGAAACATGCCCTGTTGTTCTTTTTGTGGCAGAGTGTGGTAAGATCTGGAGAGAAAACTGACCCATACTGGGTGGAATTTTCCTGTCACATCCACCATGGGAATTGTAGCAAGCAGGACAGAAAATTTGTCAGACCCTGCAAAGGTCTGTTAACCTTGGGGGGGTGGGGGGCGGTGGGAGTTCTTGGACGTGTGGCCGGAAAATCCTGCCCACTGTTTTTCTTACTGGAACCAACACTGCCATTTCTGTAAGATTTCACCCACTCTTTATTGCAATTATACATCCTTAAATTCCCATCTTGTGCCATTCCATCCATCCCAGGCCATACCCATTGCTCTCCTCTCTCTCACTTCATGCCCAGCTCTATCCCACCCCTTCCCCCTATTCAATCCAATCCATTGGGCATCTCCCATGCCTCAACCCTCTGCCAAGTTGTCTACCCCCAATACTGATCCCCCACAATGCCATTTCTCTCCTCACATGCTGTTCTCCTCGGTGCCATTTCCTGCTCCCTCCCGTGCCATCATCCTCCTCCAGCCACAGGAACTCTTTTGTTGGGCTCCCCTCACTTTCTGCTATTTTTTACCCCTCCCCACCACCAACATCCCTCAAACTGGCGATCAACTGGCGGCACGGTAGCACAGTGGTTAGCACTGCTGCTTCACAGCTCCAGGGTCCTGGGTTTGATTCCTGGTTCGGGTCACTGTCTGTGTGGAGTTTGCACATTCTCCTCGTGTCTGCGTGGGTTTCCTCCAGGTACTCCGGTTTCCTCCCACAGTCCAAAGATGTGCAGGTTAGGTTGATTGGCCATGCTAAAATTGCCCCTTAGTATCCAGGGACGTGTAGGTTAGAGGGATTAGTGGGTATAATGTGTAGGGATATGGGAGTAGGGCCTGGGTGGGATTGTGTTCGGTGCAGACTCAATGGGCTGAAGGGCCTCTTTCTGCACTGTAGGGTTCTATGATTCTGTGAATAGCAAGCACTGGAAGCCGATGTACATCTAATGTTTCATTTGGCCTCATGGTTCATGTGCCCTGCCCACCAAATCAACCCATTGAAAAAGATGAGTGCTGCCCTAAGGGGAGGGTGCTAAATTGGGGGAAGGCTAGATACAGCCGGATTAGGCAGGAGCTTAGGGATACAGACTGGGATAGGCTGTTGGAGGGCAAGTCCACGTTAGGCATATGGGAGTCTTTCGAGGGAAAACTGAAATGGTTGCAGGAAAGACATGTGCCGGTTAAGAGGAAGGATGGGAAAGGTAGGATTAGAGAGCCGTGGATTACTAGAGATAGAGGACTTGGTCAGGAAGAAACGAGAGGCATATGTTAGGTCTAAGCAACTGGGAACGGAGAGAGCATTGGAGGAATACAGAGAGAGTAGGAGGGATCTCAAAAGGGGAGTTAGGAGGGCAAAAAGGGGGCATGAAATGGCTTTGGCAGGTAGGATTAAGGAAAATCCAAAGGTGTTTTACTCCTATGTTAGGAACAAAAGGGTGGCTAGGGAAAAAAAAAAATCGGTCCTCTCAGGGACAGAGGAGGGGAATTGTGCTTAGAGTCCAAGGGAAGGGGGAGATCCTGAATGAATACTTTGCGTCGGTATTCACAAAGGAGAGGGGCTTGATGTCTGGTATGGTCTTCGAGGGAGCTGTAGACCAACTGAAGGAACTATCCATTACGAGGGTAGTGGTGTTAGGGCTTTTAGGTAGCATTAAAACAGATAAATCTCCGGGGCCCGATGGCATTTATCCTACGCTGCTTAGGGAGGCAAGAGAAGAAATTACTGGGCCTCTGACACAAATCTTTGTCTCTTCTTTGGACACAGGTGAGGTCCCAGAGGACTGGAGGATAGCAAACGTGGTACTGTTGTTTAAAAAGGGTAGGAGGGATAACCCTGGTAACTATAGGCTGGTGAGTTTGACGTCAGTGGTAGGCAAGTTGATGGAGAGGATTCTTAGGGATAGGATGTATAATCACTTAGAGCATTGCGATCCGATTAGGGATATGCAGCATGGCTTTGTAAAGGGGAAGCCTTGCCTTACGAATCTGGTAGAATTTTTTGAGGAGGTGACAAAAACGGTCGATGAAGGACGAGCCGTTGATGTCGTCTATATGGATTTCAGTAAGGCATTTGACAAAGTCCCTCACGGTAGGTTGGTTGCAAAGATTAAGGCTCATGGAATACAAAGCCAGGTATCTAGATGGGTTGAGAACTGGCTTGGTAAGAGGAGACAAAGAGTAGTAGTGGAAGGGTCCTTTACTAGCTGGAGGTCTGTCACTAGTGGTGTGCCGCAGGGCTCAGTACTGGGACCTCTTCTTTTTGTAGTATATATAAATGACTTGGGAGTAAGTGGTGTGATCAGCAAATTTGTAGATGGCACTAAGATGGCTGGATTGGCGGGCAGTGAGGAGCAGTGTTTGGCAATACAACGGGATATAGATAGGCTGGTATATTGGGCAGATATATGGCAAATGGAGTTTAATCTTGATAAATGTGAGGTGATGCATTTTGGCCAGAATAATGTAGGGGGGAGTTATATGATAAAGGATAGGCCTATGAAGAGTATAGAAACGCAGTGGAACCTGGGGGTGCAAGTGCACAAGTCTTTGAAGGTGGCAGTACATGTGGAGAAGGCTGTGAAGAAAGTTTATGGTATGTTAGCCTTTATAGGAAGGGGTATAGAGTATAAGAGCTGGAATCTAATGTTGCAGTTGTATAGAACGTTGGTTAGGCCGCATTTGGAGTACTGCCTCCAGTTCTGGTCCCCTTACTAGTGGAAAGACGTGGAGACCCTGGAGAGAGTGCAGAGGAGGTTTACCAGGATGCTGCCTGGTATGGAAGGACTGGGTTATGAGGAAAGATTGAGCAAATTGGGGCTGTTTTCCCTTGAAAGACGGCGACTGAGGGGAGATCTAATAGAGGTATAGAAGATTATGAAGGGTATAGATAGAGTAAACACTGGTAAGCTATTTCCTATGTTAGAAATGCACAATACGAGGGGCCACGGGCTTAGGGTGAGGGGGGAGAGGTATAACACGGATATTAGAGGGAGGTTTTTCACAGAGGGTTGTGGGGGTATGGAATGCTCTGCCAAGCAAGGTGGTGGAGGCAAGCACGCTGGAGTTGTTTAAGACTTACTTAGACAGGCACGTGAGTGGGTTGGAGATGGAAGGATATAGGAGATTGTTTTAAATAAGGTTCAGTAGCATTGGGACGTCCCTGGTAATGTAAAAGGATATGGAATGATACTAATGTTTTTCTCTTCTAATTCACAGGTTTTAAGTCAGTCCGCCTTGTTGTCCAACGAGGGGCATACACGAGATGGGTTGTACAAGGGCTGCTCTTGGATGTTCGAGAATAGCCTAGTACTTCATGTCGTTAGTGTACGCTTAAACTGGACCAGATGCTGAGCAACACGACAGGTCAGTGACTATCACTGTTTGCTGTGCAGACACATGGATTTGGGCCAGTGTCTATGGGAGTTTGCGCATTCTCCCAGTGCTTGCATGGGTTTTCTCCGTGTGCTCCGGTTTCCTCCCACACCCCAAAGATGTGCTATTAGGCTGATTGGAGGTAATAAATTGTCCCTAAATTAGTTTTCCCTCAATGTGGAATGCCATAAGCATAGATAAGGGTCATGGGTGGAGGGGGGACTGGTAATGTTAAAATGGCGGCACGGGCTCATTGGGCCAAAGGGCCTGTTTCCCGGGCTGTTTTTGTTCTTAATCAGGACAGTGTGGACTGTTAGAAACTGCATATTATTATAGGTTGGTGATTTGAACATTAGGTGAAAATGTGTACATACCAGTATCATGTTTCAGATTGTTATCCCTCAACATGCTGAACCCATCTCCACCTCCAGCAAGATAAGAGCCGACAACAATTTTGTAAACTTTGGAGTCTTTGAGTGGCTCATAGTGTGGCACTCGGCACTCTGAGCAGAGAACATCCAGTCTGACCACCCTGTGACCCGGCTTTTTACTCAGGTCAAATTCCACGTGGACGCCTAAGGAAAAAAAATGTCAGATTGGCAGTAAGGAGAGAATTAACATCATAGACATAGACAATCACATTTGGCACCTATGGGTGGCTCACCCAAAGGCCAGAAATTTCCACCTGAGGTCAACAGACCTGTGCATGGTCCACCCCCACCCACTACAATCCCTATGGTGGGCGGAATAGGAAAATTTCACCCACTGTGTGTGTCCCTGAACCTGTTTGCTTTAATTCCCTTCCAACTGGACTCCTCTCTTCTCTTTGAGCCCTTCCCCTTTCATTTGCTTTTGATAAATGAAATTCTTCTATTGGTTGTGGGATGAAGACCCTTCATTTGTGTATAATATACATGTTTTAGCATCCTGTTTAAATATTACACGTGACTGCCCACCTGAAATTTCAGGTCCTCTGGCTGGTCTTCTCAGGACCCTTGGGAAGGAGACAGCATCGGAGTGTCATCATATTCAGATCAGCATCTCCATGATGATTCCTTTCTTATAGGTACACCCACAGTGCTGATAGGGAAGGATTTCTAGGATTTTGACCCAGCGACAGTGAAGGAACGATGATATAGTTCCAAGTCAGGATGATGAGTGACTTGAAGGAGAACTTCTGGGTGTTCCCAGATATCTGCTGCTTTTGTCCTTCTAGATGTAGTGGTCATGGGTTTGGAAGGTGCTGCCTAAAGACTAATTTACCTCTCTGACCGGCTTTTCTGCAGGTTCCAACTATTCCCAGAATGCCAATAGGTGTCCTATGAGATAGCCTCCTATTTTTTCAATTAAAAAAGATCCTAAAACATGAAGGCTCTTCAGATACCCCATGAACAAAAGTAACCATGGGCAAATACAAGCATTTAGAAGGTGGGATGTCTACCAACCCCATTTTGAGGAAGTTGTGCTTTCAGCAAGTTAAAATTGGCTCCAAATTATAAATTATGACTACTTGATAGATTTAAAGTAATGATCAACAGTGTTCCAAGAAGTATGAATGATTGAAGTGTATTTTTGCCAGAGATTACCTATTGTACTGCAGCTACAATTGTCTTGTAGGATAGTTTTGTGTTCAGTGATGTAGAATGACCTTACCAGCCACCTGCAGGAACTCCCCTCTTCCTTGTCCGTATCTGTGAACAGAATGCTCAAAAGCTGCTCTTAAAGTGGAACCGTAAACTTTCAGCAGATCAATGGTATTTCCAAATGGTAAAACAGTTAAAACATTTTCTGCTAGTATTGTTCCTGTGCATAGAAAAGAAAAGATAAACACATTAAGTTATTTCTAGCTTTATTCATTGAGTTTTTAATCCCCCAAACTGGAGAGTTTTACATTTCAAATTCACCTATTATTTATCTTGCCCTCAAATACTTATGATGTGGAGATGCCGGTGTTGGCCTGGGGTAAACACACTAAGAATTCTCACAACACCAGGTTAAAGTCCAACAGGTTTATTTGGTAGCAAAAGCCACTAGCTTTCAGAGCACGCACTGTTCTTTCATCAGATGAGTGGGAGTTCTATTCACAAACAGGGCATATAAAGACACAAACTCAATTTACCAAATAATGGTTGGAATGCGAGTCTTTACAGGTAATCAAGTCTCAAAGATGCAGACAGTGTGAGTGGAGAGAGTGTTAAGCAGAAGTTAAAGAAATGTGTATTGTCTCCAGCCAGGATGGTTAGTGAGATTTTGCAAGCCCAGGCAAGTCATGGGGGTTACAGATAGCGTGACATGAACCCAAGATCCTGGTTGAGGCCGTCCTTGTGTGCAGAACTTGGCTATCAGTCTCTGCTCAACGACTCTGCATTGTCGTGTGTCATGAAGGCTGCCTTGGAGAATGCTTACCTGAAGGTCAGTCCCATCTGTGAGAGCTGTCGGTCAGATTGACTGAAAGCTCCCCAGACCGGCCAGGCAGTGTTGCAGTGGCCAGAAGCGGTACTGCAGCACCCTGCCTGGAACCAAGTCCCAGGAATCCCCAGGGTGGGTGGGTAAGGGGCACATTGAGTTGAGTGGGGGGTGGGCGGTTTGGATCTGGGTGATCGATCATGGTGTCAAATGGTCAGCTGTGGGGCAGCGGATCCCAGGGCTTCAATGTCCTGAAGGAGACAGAGTCGCAATTCTGTCGGGGGGGGGGGGGGGGGGGGGGGGGGGTGCAGGGGTTGCATTCAGACTGAAGTGCCCACCTTTTCTTTCCGCTCTAAATCGCCTTAGATGGAGACATTTATTTTTTGGCACTTTCCTATCCTACCTGCATCCACCAGCCTGCGCAGGAAGTCACCACTTAAGAACAAAGAACAAAATCAGCTTGGGAAACAGGCCCTTCGGCCCAACGAGCCCGCGCCGCCATCCCAACACCACCAGTCCACCTCTCTACCCACGACCCCTATCTAATGTTTTGTGGCCATCCAGATTGAGGGAAACTGATTTAGGGACAATTTATTCCTGCCAATCAGCCTAACAGCACATCTTTGGGGTGTGGGAGGAAACCAGAGCACCCGGAGAAAACCCACGCAAGCACGGGGAGAATGCGCAAACTCCCACAGATACCGGCCCAAATCCATGTGTCTGCACAGCAAACAGTGATAGTCACTGAGCTGTCATCTTGCCCAGTATCTGGTCCAGTTTAGGCACACACTAACGACATGAAGCACTAGGCCAATCTCGAACAACCAAGAGCAGCCCAAGTACGACCCATCGCGTGTATACCCCTCGTTGGACACGAGGTGGACCGACTTAAAACCTGTGAATGAAAAGAGAAAAAACATTATCATACTATACCCATTTACATTACCAGGGACGCCCCAATGCTAATGACTCTTATTTAAAAGGTTCTCCTATATCCACCCATCTCCAACTCAGTCATGTGCCTGTCTAAGTTACTCGTAAAGGACTCTAGCGTGTTTGCCTCCACCACCTTACTTGGCAGAGCATTCCATACCCCCACTACCCTCTGTGTGAAAAACCTCCCTCTAATATCTGTGTTGTACCTCTCCCCCCTCACCTTAAGCCCATGGCCCCTTGTCCTACATGTCTCTATTATAGCAAATAGCTTACCTCTGTTTACTCTATCTATACCCTTCATAATCTTATATACCTCTATTAGATCCCCCCTCAATCGGTGTCTTTCAAGGGAAAAGAGCCCCAATTTCTTCAATCTTTCCTCATACCCTAGTCCTTCCATACCAGGCAACATCCTGGTAAACCTCCTCTGCACTCTCTCCAGAGTCTCCACGTCCTTCCGGTAGTAAGGCGGCCAGAACTGTACGCAGTACTCCAAATGCGGCCGAACCAACGTTCTGTACAACTGCAACATTAGACTCCAGCTCTTATATTCAATACCCCTTCCTATAAAGGCTAACATACCATAGGCTTTCTTCACCACACTCTCCACTTGCACTGCCACCTTCAAAGACTTGTGCACTTGCACCCCAGGTCTCGCTGTGACTCTATACTCCTTACGGGCTTACCCTTTATCATATAACTCCCCCCTACATTATTCCGGCCAATATGCGTCACCTCACATTTATCCGGATTAAACTCCATTTGCCATGTATCTGCCCAATCAACCAGCCTATCAATATCCTGCTGTATTGCCAGACACTGCTCCTCACTGCCCGCCAATCCAGCCATCTTGGTGTCATCAGCAAATTTGCTGATCACACCACCTACTCCCTCTTCCAAATCATTTATATACACTACAAAGAGAAGAGGTCCCAGTACCGAGCCCTGCGGCACACCACTAGTGACAGACCTCCAGCTAGAAAAAGACCCCTCCACAACTACTGACTCCTCTTTGCAAGCCAGTTCTCTACCCATCTAGATACCTGACCACATATCCCATGAGCTTTAATCTTCTGTACCAACCTACCATGAGGGACTTTGTCAAACGCCTTACTGAAATCCATATAGACGACATTAACGGCTCGTCCTTCGTCAACCGTTTTTGTCACCTCCTCAAAGAATTCTACCAGATTCATAAGGCAAGACTTCCTCTTGACAAAGCCATGCTGCGTATCCTTAATCAGATCGCAACGCTCCAAGTGCGCATACATCCTATCCCTAAGAATCCTCTCCATCAACTTACCTACCACTGACGTTAAACTCACCGGCCTACAGTTACCTGGGCTATCCCTCCTACCCTTTTTAAACAACAGTACCACGTTCGCTATCCTCCAGTCCTCTGGGACCTCACCTATGTCCAAAGAAGAGACAAAGATTTGCGTCAGAGGCCCAGCAATCTCATCCCTCGCCTCTCTAAGCAGCCTAGGATAAATGCAATCAGGCCCCGGAGATTTATCTGTTTTAATGCCCTCTAAAAGCCATAACACCTCTTCCCTCGTAATCAATAGATCTTTCAATCGGTCTACCACTCCCTCAATGACCGTACTAGACATCAAGCCCCTCTCCTTCGTGAATACCGACGCAAAGTATTCATTCAGGATCTCCCCCATTCCCTCTGCCTCTAAGCACAATTCCCCACGTCTGTCCCTGAGAGGACCGATTTTACCCCTAGCCACCCTTTTGTTCTTAAGATAGTAGTAAAATGTCTTTGGATTCTCCTTAACCCTACCTGCCAAAACCATCTCATGCCCCCTCTTTGCTCTCCTAACTCCCCGTTTGAGATCCCTCTTACTCTCTCTGTATTCCTCCAACGCTCTCTCCGTTCCCAGCTGCTTAGACCTGACATACGCCTCTCGTTTCTTCCTAACCAGGTCTTCTATATCTCTAGTAATCCATGGTTCCCTAATCCTACCTTTCCCATCCTTCCTCCTAACCGGCATATGCCTTTCCTGCACCCTTTGCAGTTTTCCCTTGAAAGACTCCCACATGCCTAACGTGGTCTTGCCTTCCAACAGCCTATCCCAGTCTGTATCCCTAAGCTCCTGCCTAATCTGGCTGTATCTAGCCTTCCCCCAATTTAGCTCCCTCCCCTTAGGGCAGCTCTCATCTTTTTCCATTCGTATCCTAAAGTAGACAGAGTTGTGGTCACTATTAGCCACATGCTCGCCTACCGCAACCTCAACCTCCTGACCCGGCTCATTTCCCAGAACTAAATCCAGTATCGCCCCCTCTCTAGTCGGGCTATCTACATACTGTTGCAAGGATCCTTCTAATACACATCTTACGAATTCCTCCCCATCAGACCCCCCAGCTCTAGGCACCTTGCAATCCACCCCAGGGAGATTAAAATCTCCCACTACAACAACCCTATTCTTCCTACACTTATCCAAAATGCCCCTACATATACCCTCTTCCACTGCCCGCGGGCTATCGGGTGGCCTATAGTACACTCCTAGCATAGTAATGGCCCCCTTCCTATTCCTCAACTCCACCCACAAAGACTCAATTTCCAACCCCTCCATGTTATCCTCCCTCTGCACTGCTGTGATCTGCTCCCTAACTAAGAGTGCCACTTCCCCTCCTCTTTTCATCCCTCCCCTATCACGCCTAAAACACTTATACCCTGGAACATTTAGCTGCCAGTCCTGCCCCTCCTTTAACCACGTCTCTGTCACTGCCACCACACCTAAATTCCTCGCGAACATCAAGGCCCTAAGTTCATCCGACTTTCCCGTCACACTCCTTGCATTAAAACAGATGCACCTAAGACCCTCAGTCCCTCTCGGATCCTCCTTCTCCTGGGGGATTTTCCTATCAACTAGACTTACCCTGACCTCCAACTCACTCCCAGTGCCTGAGCTGTCTCTCTCCTCCCCACCGCCCCTCCATGCTAGTTTAAACCCTGCCTAAACACTCCAGCCAACCTCCCAGCTAAAATATGTGTCCCCTTCCCATTTAAGTGTTCCCTATCCCTCTCATACAAGTGCCCTTCCTTTGCAAAGACTTCCCAATGGTCAACAAAACTAATACCCTCTGTCCTGCACCAATCCCTCAGCCACGCATTCAGCTGCAGGATCTCATTATTCTTATCCCCGCTATTGCTGGGCACTGGCAGCAGCCCAGAGATTGCCACCCTGGAGGCCCTACACTTCAGCCTGGCTCCCAACTCCCTGAACTGCGTACGTATTTCCCCCCTACTCTTCCTTCCTATGTCCCTCTCTCCTACATGTATAATTACATCCGCCTGGGTCCCTTGGCCCTTCAAGATTCCCTCTACCCTCTCCGACACATCCTGTACCCCAACTCCAGGGAGGCAGACCACCATCCTGGAGTCCCGCTTTTGCCCACATAAGTTAATAAGTTAAAAGGGGCAGAATTCCTGCCCAAGGTCCTGCCCAATTCAATGTGAAATTGCATTAGGGTTTGGATGAGTGGTCTCTGTGGGGAATCACATCCATTCAATTTTACACTCCCCAGTGACTACCCCCTGCCCCCCCAGCCTCAACCTCAGACCCTGCCATGGGGATAGCATAAAATTCTGCCCAATGTTGTTGCCTTTATTCATCCACATCCTCACTTCAGGGAATAACGTGTCCAAACCAATTATTCTCTGTAACCATCTGCTCCCTTCTCCATCTTCTGATGGACTGCTTTATCTCATACAGAGTTATTGGGCTGGATCCTTCAACCTTGTCCGCAGCTGGGATTCTCCAGTCCCTGCTGTGAATGGAAATTTGGCTGAGTGCAAAATTCTCCAGTCTCACTGGCAGGGTGTGAACAGTCAGAGAATTCTGACCCTTATTTCCAATTATCTCACAAATGTCCACAAAACTGTACCTTCTACCATCCGTTTGCTTTCTATCGCCACAGCAACAGCTTACAGCTGTTTCACAGGAGGGGAATCGGGCACAAATCTATCAACTTCTTCATATTTTCCTTCTGGCATTTGCTTTCCTCCTCAATGTTTACCAAGCCTGTATTGTCATTGGTAGGTTTTGAGATTGTGCTAATTCAAATTATATCTGTGTATATCTAACTGCCAACTTGGTCTATCCTATGCAAGATCCATTTGCCTTCATTTGGTATCATAAATGGATATAAATGGATTATTAGAGGAGACGTTTCACAAGAGGATCAGGAAGTTTTGTTATTAAAGCTAAAAAAGGCAAGTTGTTAGAAAATACAAACAAAGCACAAGAAGAAATGTAGCAACATGGATGGTTGTCTGATACCAAATGAAGGCAAATGGATCTTGCGTAGGATAGACCAAGTTGGCAGTTAGATATACACAGATGTTTTGAGATTGTGCTAATTCAAATTATATCTGTGTATATATAACTGCCAACTTGGTCTATCCTACGCAAGATCCATTTGCCTTCATTTGGTATCAGACAACCATCCATGTTGCTACATTTCTTCTTGTGCTTTATGTTTGTATTTTCTAACAACTTGCCTTTTTTAGCTTTAATAACAGAACTTCCTGATCCTCTTGTGAAACGTCTCCTCTAACAATCCATTTATATCCATTTATGATACCAAATGAAGGCAAATGGATCTTGCGTAGGATAGACCAAGTTGGCAGTTAGATATACACAGATGTTTTGAGATTGTGCTAATTCAAATTATATCTGTGTATATATAACTGCCAACTTGGTCTATCCTACGCAAGATCCATTTGCCTTCATTTGGTATCAGACAACCATCCATGTTGCTACATTTCTTCTTGTGCTTTATGTTTGTATTTTCTAACAACTTGCCTTTTTTAGCTTTAATAACAGAACTTCCTGATCCTCTTGTGAAACGTCTCCTCTAACAATCCATTTATATCCATTTATGATACCAAATGAAGGCAAATGGATCTTGCATAGGATAGACCAAGTTGGCAGTTAGATATACACAGATATAATTTGAATTAGCACAATCTCAAAACCTACCAATGACAATACAGGCTTGGTAAACATTGAGGAGGAAAGCAAATGCCAGAAGGAAAATATGAAGAAGTTGATAAATTTGTGCCCGATTCCCATCCTGTGAAACAGCTGTAAGCTGTTGCTGTGGCGATAGAAAGCAAACAGATGGTAGAAGGTACATTTTTGTGGACATTTGTGAGATAATTGGAAATAAGGGCCAGAATTCTCTGACTGTTCACACGCTGTGGATGTGCCAGCGTTGGACTGGGGTAAATCACCTGACGAAAAGGGAAACCTCAAAAGCTTGTGCGTTTACTATCAAATAAATCGGTTGGACTAAAACCTGGTGTTGTCAGACTTTTTACTGTGTTCACACGCTGCCAGTGAGACTGGAGAATTTTGCACTCACTTTCCATTCCCTTTATCTAGAGCTAATGTTGCGAAGTTGAGTAGAGTAATTGTAGGTTAGCGTTTGTAAAATTGTAAAATGCTAGGTTCTTTTAAAAGGTGGTGCTTTTTCCTGTGCTTAGAAAATTTAAAAGTGCGCATAGAGCCCCAAACTGAAACATTTGTATCCTAAGAACAAGCAGCAGTGTTACTAAGACAACAGGCTTTTGAATTCAGCCAATCAATCAATTTGAATAGGCATGCAGATACCAAGAACCTATTAAATTTAAATCTAATGGTTTTGACAACCTGGGACCAATCTTCTTGTGGAAATATTGATATGTCATCACAGCTAATAAAAGGGACTTTGACAGGATTCCTGTTACATCATTAATGGGGGCAGATGAGATAAGAGAGGAGAGGGGTGCCAAGGATAGTAGCTATGGGAAATCCCACCAGCAATAAATCATGTTTTGGGCCTTCCACCAGAGTTGTTTTGAGTCTGGAAGATTCTTTCTTAATTGTTACAGCTTTACAGCTACCTCTGAGGGGCATTCTTTTTAAACACCAAACAACTTCTAAATCATAATAAAGCTCATGGATCTTTTTGTTTTAGACAAAACTTTCTTTTACATTTTCAATTCACTAAATTTGCTGAATTTGGGCTTTTCCAGTGGACATATGTTTACATGAAAGTTTCATCAGGTTTATTCATGGACAGTAGTGCTCAAAGTGTTTGAAAGGGTTAATAATCACAAGTTTAAAAATCACAATATGCAAGATGCTAAACTCAGTCACACAGGACAAGTATGAGAAAACCATAGGTCTTGATGAAAACAGACACACACACACACACACACACACACACACACACACACACACACACACACACACACACACAATCTCTATTGAATGATTCACAACTGCAATTCTAACAAGAGACAGTGGGACAGGGGAAGCCATGAGAGATTGATAAGGGACAGGGGAAGACAATGAGGGGTTAGAAAGATAACTGATAATTGTGTAGAAAGAAATATGGCCTGGTGATGTTATAATTAGGTAGACATGCACAAGATGTAATTGGACAAGTAAACTCATGTTATTCATATGTAGTCCCAATTGTTAATTTTGAGTGGATATAGATAACTTCAATATATCTGATTGGTATATGTTAATTACTTGTAATTGAAACTGGACACACATCTGTTTGTGAAACTGCAGCCAGTGCTTTGGAATGCGCTACCAGCTGGTGTACTGGAGCCCTAGCTGTAGTTATAGATTTTAAAACTCTAAAATTCTTCAACTGGTCACTTGAAAGCAGCAAAGTCGGTAAACAGCTGTGGTCCCTCTACAGTATTTGTGAAAATAATAAATGATCCACAAACCATTGCCACTGAGTTCATCAATGGGTGCACGGATTCCACCCCCTTGAAGCAAACAAATGGATACATGGGTCCAAGACTTTGTATCTGGCTTTCGGATATTTTCATAGATCTAAAATTATTGAAGATAAAGAGAGAATAGCAATGTAGGTTCTGTTAGCTCAGTTATGTGATACGCTGTAGTTCTGTCTGACGTTCATTCTAATCACTGCTCAGATGCATGTAGTTTGTCACAGACATTTCCTGGTTAGTGAGATACTACTACAACTACAACTACAACCTACAAACTACAACTTGTATTTATGTAGAACTCTTCTGTAATGGAATGTCCTAAGATGCTTTGCATATCTAAGACAAAGTGTGACACCAAGCTATAAAGAGCTGGCCAGGAGCTTGATCAAAGAATTGGGTTCCAAGAAGCCTCAAAAGGGGGAAAGTGAGGTGGGAGATAAAGGGAGAGGGCATGGATCTGGCAACTAAAGACATGGTCCCTAGTTCTGGGGCAATTATAAATGGGATTGCATAAGAGGCCAGAATTAAAGGAGCACAGATATCTCAGAGGGCTGTGGGGCTGGGGGAGATCACAGAGGTATAAGAACATAAGAACTAGGAGCAGGAGTAGGCCATCTGGCCCTTCGAGCCTGCTCCGCCATTCAATAAGATCATGGCTGATCTTTTTGTGGACTCAGCTCCACTTACCCACTCGTTCACCATAACCCTTAATTCCTTTACTGTTCAAAAATTTATCTATCCTTGCCTTAAAAACATTCAATGAGGTAGCCTCAACTGCTTCACTGGGCAGGGAATTCCAGTTACACAATCTTTCATGTGAAAAAGTCCCTCCTCAACTCAGTCCTAAATCAGCTTCCCCTTATTTTGACGCTATGCCCCCTAGTTCTAGTTTCACCCACCAGTGGAAACAACTTCCCTGCTTCTATCTTATCTATTCCCTTCATAATCTTATATGTTTCTATAAGATCTCTCTCATTCTTCTGAATTTCAAAGAGTATAGCCCCAGTCTACTCAGTGTCTCTTCATAAGCCAACTCTCTCAACTCCGGAATCAACCCAGTGAATCCCCTCTGCACCCCCTCCAGTGCCAGTATATCCTTTCTCAAGTAAGGAGGCCAAAACTGTATATAGTACTCCGGGTGTGGCCTCACTAGCACCTTATACAACTGCAACATAATCTTGCTGTTTTTAAACTCCATCCCTCTAGCAATGAAGGACAAAATTCCATTTGCCTTCTTAATTACCTGCTCTACCTGCAAACCAACTCCTTGAGATTCCTACACAAGGACACCCATGTCCCTCTGCAATTTTTTACCATTTAAATAATAGTCTATTTTGCTGTTATTCCTACCAAAATAGATGACCTCACATTTATTAACATTGTACTCCATCTGCCAGACCCTTGCCCACTCACTTAGATTATCTATATCCCTTTGCAGACCTTCAGCGTCCTCAGCACACTTTGCACTTCCACCCATCTTAGTGCCATCTGAGAATTTTGACACACTACACTTGGTCCTCTAATCTAGATCGTTGATGTAAATTATAAACAATTGCGGTCCCAACACTGATCCCTGAGGCATACCACAAGTCACTGATCGCCAAGCAGAAAAACACCCATTTACCCCCTCTCGTTGCTTTCTGTTAGTTGACCACTCCTCTATCTATGCTAATACGTTACCCATAACACTGTGCACCTTTATCTTATGTAGCAGTCTTTGGTGCATCACCTTGTCAAATGATAGAAAGGGGAAAGGCCATGGAAGGATTTGAAAACAAGAATGAGAATTTTAAAATCAAGGTGTTGCTTGACAGGGAGCCACTGTAAGTCAACAAGCACAGGGATGACAGGGGAACTGGACTGGCTGCAAGATAAGACACAAGCAGCGGAGCTTTGGATGACCAAATTTGCAAAGGGAGACTATGGGTGACTGTGGGAGACTAGCTGGGAGTGTATAGGAATAGTCATGCCTCGAGGTGACAAAGGCATGGATGAGGATTTCAGCAGCAGATGAACTGAGATGGATGAAGTTGATGCTACCAAGTTGGAAATGGTTTTCGTGATGGTTTGAATATTTCAACATAAATGACTCAATCATTATG
This sequence comes from Carcharhinus amblyrhynchos, assembly GCF_965287045.1. Classification (NCBI taxonomy): domain Eukaryota; kingdom Metazoa; phylum Chordata; class Chondrichthyes; order Carcharhiniformes; family Carcharhinidae; genus Carcharhinus; species Carcharhinus amblyrhynchos. Next base: position 28,553,141 of record NC_137335.1, on the reverse strand, counting down.
GGTGGCACAGTGGTTAGCACTGCTGAGTCAATGTCAGGGACCTGGGTTCGATTCCCGGCTTGGGTCATTGTCTGTGTGGAGTTTGCATGTTCTTTCCATGTCTGCGTGGGTTTCCTCCTACAGTCCAAAGACGTGTGGGTTAGGTGGATTGGCCACGATAAATTGTCCAGTAGTGTCAGGGGATTAGCAGAATAAATATATGTGGTAACAGGATAGGGCATAGGTGGGATCGTTGTCAGTGTAGGCCTGATGGGCTGAATAACCTCCTCCTGCACAGTAGAGATTCTATGACTCTATGATCATTATCATAACTATAAAAATGTTTTGCATTTTACTCTAAATTGATATAGTGACATGATTAATGAATATGAGGGATGCAGATAATGCAATGGAATAAATATTATGTTTCTATTGACTAATAGAAGGACATGCACTTGGTTTTGATATAAACTCAACTGATAGTAAGCCCCACTTAATGTTGACTCACTTTAGCATTATTGATTTACAGCAGATTTTATGGTCTTGCTCGTTCCAAAACCATAAAATCCCGCCCAAGGTCAGCAGACCTTTCCATGTTCCCCACCCCTTGTCTGCTCCAATTCCTGTAGCAGGCCTGGGGGTAAAATTCCAGCTGGTGTTGAGGTATCCATTTACCGTCACAAGCTTCGCTCACATACTGGTTGCTCACATTTCCTGATCTCTAGGCTGCCTCCGCACATGACCTTCTTTCCCAGTGGTTAAATTCCACCCCCTCAGTCCTAAAATCCATCGTGTTCCCATTCCCACCCTTCATTCTTACTTTTAAAGTTCCTGATATGCATTGTCACCACTGGGAAATCCTTTAGCTGCTCCTCTTAAATTTTGCTCCTAGCATTACCCCTGGCCTTGTTTCCGCCTCTGCTCCCTTCATGGCTCCTGACTTTGCTCCAACTCCCACTCCCATCCTCAGTCCCTCTTCTACCCACTCCTATTCTCACCTCTTATCTTTATAGTCCCCTGTTTCTGTTGCCATGACTGGGGACTTCTTCAGCTGCTGCACTTTTCCTTGCTCCCCTTTCCTCTCCGAAATCACACTTAAATCCTGGGACTTCAGCTGTTACCTACACTAACCAATTTCTGTCACTAGATGGAACCTGGTCAATCTAAAGCCAGGCAGGTGTAGCTTTTTAAACATTTAATTATGGTTATCGTATTTTTTAGTATTTTAAAATGTATTTCAGTTTTAAGCTTAGTTGTTACAAATGAATGCCGATTCCCATTCAAGCCACATGCCATCCTAACTTGGAATTGTGTTCCCATTCCAGGCTTCACTAAGCAGTGGGCCATAATTCTGGAATTCTCTCCCTAACAGTACTAAGGGTGTACCTATGCCACAGGGACTGCATCGGTTCGAGAAGAGAGGTTACCACCAACTTCCCAAGGGTAATTAGGGATGGGCAATGAATGCTGGCTTAGCTAAAGATGACTGCATCCTGTGAATGCACAGCACTTTAACTTAAAATGTTTTAATGTTTCCTTCTGCTGAGAAAAAGTATACAGTACCTCAGTATAAAGTATTTATTTTATATTTAGTGAATTATTTTACTTTGTAAATTAGTTCATCTATGAATACATTGTACCGTAGGTGCATGTTACCGTATTTCAACCGGTACATTGGGTTTTCCAACAACAAATATAAAAAGGAACGTAACTCTGATTTTAACATTGATTCCAACGGAAACCAATGATTCAATTAGTTTCACTTAAAACATTGATTTTCAGAAATGCAATCATAACTTTAAGTGAGGCCTTACCTTAGTTCCATTGTGCATATAACCCACAGCTCGAATTTACCTTTAATTCTGCACCAACATTGAAATTTCATACTTAATTACAGTAATGTAGGAAGTGTAAAGAAGGTTAGCATTGATGTTCATTTTGAAACTGGAATTGAAGTATCTCTTTACCAAGGAGATGGATGCTAACCAGGACATGGTGACAGATGAGGAATGTCACTAGAAGTGTTTAAAATTGACGAGGAAGTGTTGAATAGATTGTCAGTACTTAAAGTTGACAATGCACTGGGACCAAATGAGATGTAACTAAGGATATTGAAGGAAGACAGAATTTCAGGGGTGCTGGAGATCATCTTCTTTGTCTTCACTAGACTCAAGGAGGTGCCAGAGGACTGAAGAATTGTAAATGTTACACCCTTTTTCAAATAGATTGTAAGAATAGCCCCAGCAATTAAGGTCAGTTAATTTAACATCAGTTGTGAGCAAGCTTCAATAAATTATTATTTGGGACAAAATTAATCACATGGAAAAATGTGGGTTAATTAGGAAGAGCCAGCATATATTTCCAAAAGGGAAATTACGTTTTACTAACTTGGAGTTTTTTGAGGACTTAACAAAAAGGGTCGATGAAGGTAATGCTGTTAATATAGTGTATGTGGACTTTCAGAAGACATTTGATACAGGGCCACACAACAGACTTGTGAGGAAGGTTCTAGCTCATGGAAGAAAAGGGACAGTGGCAATGTGGATGCAAAATTTGCTGAATGATAAGAAGCAGAGATTCATGGTCAATGGATACTTTTTAGGCTGAAGGAAGGTTTGTAGAGGAATTCCCCAAGGATTGGCATTGGGACCCTTACTTATCCAGATGTGTATTAATTATGTAGACCTTGGTGTGCAGGAGACAATTTCAAAGTTTGTGGATGATTAAAAACTTGGAAGAATTGTAAACGGTGAGGAAGACAGTACAGAATTTTCAAAAGTACAGAAACAAATTGGTGAAGTGGGCAGATAGGAGGCAGATGAATTTGAATGTGAAGAAGTGTGAGGTGATGCATTTTGGAAAGAAGAACGTGGAGAGACAATATAAACCAAGGAATACAATTGTTGAGGGAGTGCAGGAGCAGAGGGACCTGGGTGTATTTGTGCAGAGATCATTGAAGATAGCAGAACAGGTAGAGACAGCAATTAATAAAACATAAAAAATTCTGGGCTTTATTAATAGGGACATCAAGTAAAAGGCAAGGAGGTTATGCTGAACTTATTTATACAAGACATTAGGTAAACCTCAGCCAGAGTATGGTGTATAGTTCTGAGTGCCGCACTATTGGAAAGATACAGAAGAGGTTTACATAAATGATTCGAGGGATGAGAAACTTCAGTCATGCAGATAGATTGGAAAGGTTGGGACTGTTAACATAGAACATAGAACATAGAACATTACAGCGCGGAACAGGCCCTTCGGCCCACAATGTTGCGCCGACCAGTCTTATTTTTAAAAAAAAAACATTGACCCACTAATCTAAACCACTCCCTTTTCGTCCATAAACCTATCCACCAATCTCTTAAACGCCCCCAAACTAGGCGCATTTACAACTGCAGCAGGCAGGGCATTCCAGTCCCTCACCACCCTCTGGGTAAAGAACCTGCCCCTGACATCCGTCCTATAACTACCCCCCCTTAATTTAAAGCCATGCCCCCTCGTGCTAGATTTCTCCATCCGAGGAAACAGGCTATCACCATCCACCCTATCTAAACCTCTAATCATCTTATATGTTTCTATAAGATCCCCTCTTAGCCGCCTTCTTTCCAGTGAAAACAACCCCAAATCCCTCAGTCTCTCCTCATAGGACCTCCCCTGCATACCAGGCAACATCCTGGTAAACCTCCTCTGCACCCTCTCCAAAGCCTCCACATCCTTCCTGTAATGTGGGGACCAGAACTGCACACAGTACTCCAAGTGCGGCCGCACCAGAGTTGTGTACAGTTGCAACATGACGCTGCGACTCCTAAATTCAATCCCCCTACCAATAAACACCAAGACACCGTATGCCTTCTTAACAACCTTATCTACTTGATTCCCAACTTTCAGAGATCTATGTACACATACACCTAGATCCCTCTGCTCCTCCACTCTATTCAAAGTCCTCCCGTTAGCCCTATACTCAACACATCTGTTATTCCTACCGAAATGGATTATCTCACACTTCTCCGCATTAAACTCCATCCGCCACCTCGCGGCCCAGCTCTGCAACCTGTCCAAGTCACCCTGCAAACTTCGACACCCTTCCTCACAATCTCACAATCACAATGTTCTCCTTGGTGAGAAAACAGCTAAGAGAAGGTATTGCAGAGATGTTCAAAATCCAAGGAAGCGGGACTAGAGTTGATGGGCAGAAACCATTCCCATTAGTAAAAGGATCATAAATGAGAGGACACAGGTTTAAAGTGATTTGCAAAAAGAAATCAATGTGATCTGAGAAAAATGTTTTTACACAACCAGAGCAATTTTGTGCCTGCATTTGCAGTGAGCATAATTGATTTTAATTTGATTTATTATTGTCACACACATTAGTGTAGAGCGAAAAGTATTGTTTCTTGCGTGCTATACAGACAAAGCATATCATTCATGGAGAAGGAAACAAGTGCAGAATGTAGTGTTACAGTTATAGCTAGGGTGTATAGAAAAATCAACTTAATGCAAGGTAGGTCCATTCAAAAATCTGATAAGTGTAAACAACGATGGGGCCGGAATCTTGCAAGAGTTGGGAAATAGGATTCTTGCTGGCAAAATTTTGTCTCCTGGTTTTCCCTGCCTCACGCCAGTGCCAGTGAGGCTCCTGTCCACGAAGGGCAGAGACCCAAGTTAAATATATTTGAATGAATTTACATTTTATTAAAGGGCCTATATGCCACATGATTTCCCCCTCACCCTCACTGAATATTCAATCTCATTAATGTAAGGTCACATCAGCAAGATTCATAATAGGTTTATGAAGACAGTAAACAGTCAAGAGGATCCCACTGAGGTGTCAAGCTTGCTATAGTTCTTGATGGGAGAGGGCAGTGCACTGCCAGCTGTGCCAACCTATGCCAGTGACAGTGCCAGGGCAAGCCTTCTGGGCAGCCCAATTGGTGCAGGGCGGGGGGTGGGGGGGGGGGTGGAGGAGAGTCCTATTGGGTAGGTGTGGAGGGGGGTGGGTAGAGCACCAAGGCTTTTGAAGGGAGTACTTGGCAATGGCAGGGAGAGTGCTGGCGGTGAGGGGAGGGAAACTGGCATTGGGAGGGTTGGGAGTGCTGGCAGCGAAGAGGGGGAGGACGGACAACTTGGCAGTGAGGTGGGGTGGCGGGGGGGGGGGGGGGGGGGGGGGGGGGAAAAGACCAGCGATATGGCCAAGGGGGGTGTGGAGAGCCCCTGATAATTGTGCAGTGGTGGTGGGGGGGTGGCGGGGAAGAGCCCCCGATATCTTTATGGTGTAGGTGGGGGTTCTGAGGGAGTTTCACGAGTATTGATCGGGGTGCCCTTTAAAAGGTGGTGTCCTGATCGCTGCAAGGTGGGCCTTTCCGTCTCTATCAGACACTGCCCCTCCAGGCTGACAGCATAAATATGCCCCTCATTTTATTTTGTCGGACTGGCTCAAGGTCTGATCTGAAAATTCTGTCCATCTGAAAAGATACACTCCAGAGCCTGATACTGTGACATGTACTGCTTGGAAGTATGGTGAAAGCAGGTTTAATTGAGGCATTAGATTATTACTTGAATAGAAACAACATGCAGGGACACAGGAAAAAGGCAAGGGAATGGCACTAAGTCATTATGCCTATTTGGAGAGTTAGTACAGGCATGATGGGCCAAATGGCCTTCTTTTATGCTGTAATGATTCTGTGATACAAATACCACCTCAAACCCCGCTGTATCCATTTTGAAACATGCTTATGTTTCAGTGGGTGCTGAAGATTCAACATGAATTCCTCCTGCTAATTGTTTTGTAAATGCCAATGAGCAAGGTCAATGTAGATATCCACAGGATGAAAGCAAGTGACTTGCAGAACATTTTTCATGACCTCAGAATGTCCCAGTGTGTTTCTCAAATACCTTTTGAAGCAAAGGTCCAGATCTACGTGTCCCAAAAATGTTGGGAATGGATGTTGGTTTGACAACAAAGGTCAGTGGAGCTGCAATTTTTAATTTCCAACCGGAAAAGTAGCCTGCACAAACTTCCCAGGACTGGGAAAAGGTCTAGATCAGGTTCAGGTTACAACCCTGTGTGAACGTCCTATGATATCAGGGTCATTTACAGCCCCAGCGGAAATCTGTTTTCCCTGTCCCGCAGTGCTTTTGTCAAGTCAGGTGGGTTTTGCAAAACCCAGTTTGTTTAACAGTTTATGAATCTTGGGAAAAGCCTGCTGAAGAGCGGGGAACATTCTGACAGGTAAGTGTTAAATAGTCTGATGGCTTCACATGTTATTAGTGGATCTTCTTTTATAGGTTTGATGCATTTTTACTGCAGTGCTTGATCAAATTCTATTTTGCAAAAGTAGGTTGACTATTACATTGACTGGCATTGTGTGTACATTGAAATGTATTAGAGTACCTTTCCTACAGTCTCAAAACTGAAAACAATAATGCTTGCAAAGTCTTGCATTATGATCTGAATTGATTTAAATGCCCAGTGTTATTTTGCATAGCAAAACAAAAAAAAAACAGCAACCACCTCTGGGACTCCTTTGATTGATAGGACATCTGGTATAGCTCAGGAAAAAAAAAATCACAGGGCAAAATTTTACATTTTTTTCTCCAAGTGCTGGACCAGGTGAAAAACCCAGTGTGCAACTCCTCATTTGATTAGCCCATCTTGCCACCAGCACTCACTCCTTTGACACAACCTTGAGGGTTGGACAACCTGAACCATGTCCATCCATACCTCCAGGAGATAAAAACATGTCACATTGTGACAGAGGTGACAAGCTTAAGTTTCTAAAGTGAGGAAATGGCCCAACCCACATTTGGCGGGCCCAAGATAAAAGTCCAGCCCATTGCCTCAGATGTTGTGGATGGAAATGCTGCAGTCAGTTTATGCTCATAAACTCCCACAAGCAATATTGTAATAATGAGCAGCCAATCTGTGTTCAGTGCTGTTGGTTGAGCGTATAAGGGGGCGCCTGTTATAAATGCCTCCTCCTCAGTTTGAAATAGTTTCTTGGAATTCCAGTGCTCTATTGCATTGCACCTTCACCTCAATCTCCTTCCTTCAGCTGTTTCAGTTCTGTTACTTAACCCAGTATTAAACTAAATAACTCGAAAATGGAACCAGAGTTCAGAGCAGGATGTACAAAATCAAAAGTTGGTGATACAATGTGCTCCTAATATCATCAAAAGTTGGTGATGTAATGCGCTCCTAATATCATCGCAGGAGTAGAAATTGCTTCCTGTAGATTCTATCCAACTTTTATGACTTGACCACTCAGACATATTGGTCAAGTATGGAACTCTGACATGTAAATGGCAGGTTTGACAGTCTAAGCTTTCAGTCAGTCACCAGCTGCTGCCTGTGTGAACATCCATGAGAGAATGGCAAACTATATCTAAGTATAAATTTCTATCTTTCAGAGGTGAGCAATGAGAACAGGGAAGAAACTGGAGGAGTTCCTATCACTTGATGATTGTGCAACCCAGATCACTTGAACAAGTGACAGAAAATGGAATGAAGACAGCCTTCCCCTGTTTCAATTAAATAATGTCAGATCATCATATACTATTGGGTTGATATCAGTGAAGTAAATGACACTGAGGTTGTTCACACAAGTGGGAGGTAATGGTATAGTGGCTTTATCACTGGACTAGGAATCTCACCATGGCAGATGCCGAACTTTGAATTTACTAATAATCTGGAATTAGAAATGTAATGATGGCCATGAAACCCATGTTGCGGAAACCCATCTGGTTCACTAATGTCCTTTAGGGAAGGAAATCTGCCATCCTTATCTAATCTGGTTTACATGTGACTGCAGACCCATAGCAATGCAGTTGACTCTTAAATGTCCTCAGTTCAAGGGCAGTTAGGGATGGGAAAATAAATGCCAGAGAGCAATGCCTATGTCCCATGAATGAATTTTGAAAGTGTTTCTTACCATGGCTTCACAGATTAAATTCCCCATATTGCATTCCCGGTTCCTGCATTCGTCCGTGGTTCCATTCAGGTAGACCAATGTTCGCCCAATATATTCCTTTGAAAAATTGCCAAGTGCTTTCTTCCAGTTGTTTACATCCATCAGCAGCGTCTCATCTGAAGGTCAGACAGGGCAGAAAGTGTTAATGCCATTGATTTACAGAATTAAATAATACTCCTCGACAGCTTTTCTTTTTCTGCACCAGAGGAGAACTCCCCTGCTATTATTCAAAGTAACAGCAACAGCTATTTGAATTTATATTGTGCCTTTAATATAGGAAAAGTCCCAAGGCATTGCACAAAAACAGTATCAAACACCAAATCACATGGGGAAATACTGGACCAAAAACTTGGTCAAACAACAATGTGTAATGGAGGATTTAAAGGAGGGTAGAGAGCTGGAAAAATTTAGGGAAGGAATTCCAGAGTTTGGGTTGAAAGTAGTCACCAATGGTGGAGTGATTAAAACCAGAAATATGCAACGGCTCAAATTTGGAAGAGTACAGAGCTTTGAGTGTGCCAGAGATGTTTTATGTCCACATGGCAGGCTGGATGAGGCCTTAGTTTAACATTGCATCTTTCAGTGCTGCATTCTCAGTACTTGTCTGCTGTGGCTCAGTTGGTGGTGCTTTTGTCTCTAAGACAGAACGTTGTTTACTTCTGGCTCACAGGCCTTCATTTTTTGATGGTTTAGTGGCATTCTTCAATGACTGTACCAACCTCTCCACCAATCTGTTAGTGGAAGGATGATTAGGCACAGTTTTGATATGATGCATGCCATGACTTCTAAGGTAGTCCATGAATTCCCTCAATATGAACTGAGTCCCATTATTGCTACTAATTGCTCTGGGTTGCCAAACCATTCGTTCAAATATTGCATCTATTCATTTGATTGTCTTTTCACTAGTCGTTGACTTCACCATTATGATTGCACATTTCAAATGGCTCATTCAGTAGAACAAGAAACATAAATCCCTCAATTGGCCCCAAAAAATCAAAACAAACTCTTTGCCATGGCTGTCTCAGCCAATTCCACGGGAGAAGTGGTTGAAGAGATGGGGTATTTTGTATCCTAGCACAAGACTAATACTGCCCTACTCTTTTATTCTGTGAATCTAGTCCCAGTCACCTTGAGTTCTTTCGTACGTACAATTCCTGGATGTCCTTCAAGAAGTTAGTCTATTATGACTCCTCAAACATGGAGGAATGATTACTCTGATTCCCCAATAACAGTACTCTGTTTTCTAGTGTTAACTCATTAAGTTTGAATTCTTGATTCCTCCTCTGATTATCCGATGATATTCCTTTCAAAATCATGTCAATGGCCTTTCCCCATCACTGGATCTGATCTGGTGCGTCTTTTCACTTGAGATGCTGCAATAGGTACATTAACAACCTAGGAAAAGTACAAGATGTTCACATGATTCTCCTGTGGTTCAGCTTTGTTCTGAATTGATAGACATGGAATATCGGTGTTCACATGCTGTTCAGACCTTCTGTATTTAATCTTATAATTATGCGCTAATAAAATGAGGGACAATCTCTTGCAGCTAGGGATGGTATTCCTATGTTTAAACCAAAGATAATTGTCAAAGGCCTGTGATCTGTTAACAAGGCAAAATGTCTTCCAAACAGATAGTGATGTTCTTTCTTGATTCCAAAAACTATACTCAGGGCTTCCTGTCCAATTGAGCATCATTTTGTTCAGCACTTGTCAATGTTCTCAAAGTGAAGGCTAGTCTTTCAACTCCATATGGCATTATAAATGAGAGACAACTGCACCCACCCCATTAGGCGGTGTCATGCGAGTTGGACTTTTAAATGAGAATAGAAATGAACAAAGTCTTCCAATTTTGTGAGCTTATTTTTGACTTCATTATGTCTTTTTGCAGTCTTTTTTCCAAATCCATTATTGGTTCATACATAATAACAGTTTTAATTTGGTAGCAAGATTTGGAATAAATTTTCCATCGTAATTGATGAATTCTAAAATAGATCTCAGTTGTGATATATTCTGCGATCTAGGTGCATCTAAAATTACAGTCACCTGCTTAGCTCCCTTGTGAATCTATCCTCATCAATTACACGGCAAACATAGCTTATTCTTCTTCACATGAAGATTGTACTTCTCTACACTCTCCATTGCTTCTTCTAAATTCTGTAAATGTTCCTGTTCATCCTTCCCGATGATTAAAAATGTTGTCCAAATGACATTGAGGCCACTTAGGACGTGACTCAGTTCCACCTGCATTTGAAGGTATGCTTGGGAAAAGTCTATTACTGAACTGTTGACTCCCAGACAATCCAGTGAATAGATCCCCAATTAATGGTAAGGGATACAGGTCAACAGTACTGGATTTCTCGTTGTTTTGAAATTCTTATAGAATCATCTGATTTAATGACAGGGACAATTAGAGTTGCTCAATCGCTTGTGGTTACAAATTTGATCATTCCATCTTTTCAAGTTCCATTTCAACTTTAGGATGGTTAGTGTAAGGCATAGTTCTTTAGTCATTATGTGTTGCTATTAGGTTTAATCTTAAGTTGTGCCTCGACTCCTGTCATTTCCCCTAAAGCATTTTCAAATACCTTCTTGTATTCTTTTAAGACTTTCTGTAATCTATTCTTTCCATCAATCAATTGGTTAAATGCTTGCCAATTTAGTCTGACTTTGGTTTAATCATGTTCTTCTGTAAGGTGCAGGAAAATTTCCTTTCACAACATGTAATGGCAATTTTTCAGATTGACCACTTGTTTCAACCTGCACCATGGTATAACTGGAACTATTCCATGCAAGTTCTCAGGACAGGAAGCCCTGAGTATAGTTTTTGGAATCAAGAGATTTCATCACTATCTGTAATGGTACAGTCTAGTGATTTTGTTGATATATATGTTAGAGATAAGAAATATGGTGGCTCCCATATCTACTTCCATTTTTATTTTGTTCCCATTCTGTTTCAGTTAGGCCCACAATCTCTGTGTATTGCCTTGTATCTATAATACACCAAGTTTTAGATCCTCGATCTCCACGTACATATGTATCTTCTTGGGAAATTCCATAGCTTTTGGTTATTCTATAGACCTTCTGCGTAAATTTGGCTGTATTCTTGTGTTTATCCTTGTTCGAGGATTCTGTCTGGTCCAACACCCCTTGGTTATATGATCTTCTTTGCCACAGTTGCGATATTTGTTTTCTCGACACCAACATTCCCTGTGGAGAATGCCCCACCTGGGTACACCTATGGCATGCTTGTGTGTTGATAGATACTGTTTCTTCAGTATTCATCTTGTGTATTTAGCCACCAGCCTAAACTTAGTGGCCAATTCCATGGGCACTGCTAGCTCACCAGCAAGTTTTCATGTTAAAGAGCATTTGGTGAACAATCGTGTTTGAATAGTTTCATTTCAAAGTCCACAAACAAATCTTTCTCAGAGTGTCTTCAAGGGTCAGGCCAAATTCATTACTCTTTGTTAGTTCCCGTAGTACAGATACAAATTGTGGAATATTTTCACCTTTGTCTTGGCTCTGTTGATGAAATCTGAATCTCTCCGCTACGATTAAAGCTTTAGGTAAGAAGTATTCTTCAAGAGTCTTTGTCAATTCTTTGTATGTTTTTAAACAAGGTTTAGCAGGAGGAACAAGATTTTATAATAGGTTTTCCACACTATCACACTCAGGAAAGTCACTATTTTAATTTCATCTTGTATCCTGTTTGCAGCAAGGAGTATTGAAGTCTCTCTTCATGAATACTCACATAATACCATCTGCTTCTGCCATCGCCGTTATCCATTCTTAATTTGTAATACTTTCTTTAACTTTTCCTCTTAAGAACATAGAGCATAGAACACTACAGCACAAACAGGCCCTTCGGCCCACAAGTTGCACCGATCGTATCCATACCTACCAGGCCATAGAACTATCTATAACTCTCAATCCCATTAAATCCCATGTACTCATCCAGAAGTCTCTTAAAAGACCCCAAGCGAGTTCGCCTCCACTACTACCGACGACAGCCGATTCCACTCACCCACCACCGTCTGAGTGAAAAAAAAACTTACCCCTAACATCTCCTGTTCCTACTCCCCAGCACCTGTGTCCTCTCGTTGCAACCATTTCTGCCCTGGGAAATAGCCTCTGAGAATCCACCCTATCTATACCTCTCAACATTTTATAAACCTCTATCAGGTCACCTCTCATCCTTCGTCTCTCCAGAGAGAAAAGACCAAGCTCCCTCAACCTCATAAGGCATGCCACCCAATCCGGGCAACATCCTTCTAAATCTAAATCTTGTTTGATTTATTTTCTCTTCCAATCTAATTTATGTTATTTGTTTTCTTTGTTTCTTTAAAATGTTCTTTTTTTTGGACTGCAGCTTGGAGAAAACATTTTCTCCTTTTTTTCCCAAACATCCTGTTTCAAAACAAGGAGATTTCAGCTTTAGTTCTGCTTAATCTTGGTTACAATTGTGTTATTTGTTTTCCTTATTGAGTAGTGGGTACTCCAAAAGTAGGTTTCTCTCTCTCTCTCTGAGATTGAGGACTCGATGCTGCAGCCTGCCACGTATGAAGGCAGCTGCTGAAAAAGACATCCCTAGCTTCAGTAAGTGAAGCTGTTTCTACACAGCCTACACTCTTATTTTTGCACCTCGTTCATGTTCTCAGAGCCCACTGATTATTTTAATCAGTCAATATCACTGGCGACATGCTGGCTGAAGAAATGTTTTTTCTTTTCCTACTCCGATTCTGAGAGCTTACAAGGTTGCAGTGAAGTTAAAAAAAATTAGAGAATGGTCCAGAGTGCTTTTTATCCATTTTAAAACTGATGTACACCCTTAGCAAAGGCTATAAGTCCATTTCCAATGACCAGATTTACTGCACTCCAATTGATGGTGGAGTGGTCTCCTGAAAATAAATTCTTAACTCAAGGTCCAGGTCTGAATTATTTCTTCTAATTATTTTCACCATCTTTGTCACCAACTTTGTCTTTTACTGTTGTGTATTAAAGTGGTCAGCTCACTTTAACAGCAAAGGTAAAATAATAAAAAGATTACCACGCGATGGGTTATTTAACCAGTTGGTGGGTGAAGCTTTATTAGATAGGCACTGCTTGCTCACAATCCCGGATGGAAGAGAGAAAAAACAAAATCTCCCAAATGCCTCTGATGTCACCAAGTAATCATATGACACACTACATAGCGATGTATTGGTTTACTTCTTTCTTTCACTGAGGTGTTAGCTTGGTTAATGCACTCAAGTTCCTGGAGTAGACATGCCCCCACAGGCTTCTGACTCACAGACGAGGATGGTACCCAAGGCCGACACTGGGCACAGCGTCAGGCACTGCTCTGGATGCAAGTAATGCATTATAGGAATGTCAACAAAGCAGTCTCCTCAATTCTAGTCCAGTTCCTCAGAAGTTCTGGAGTAGAATAAGCTATTTTTATACACATTATAATAAAAAGCAACAATTATGTAGGAGTTGAGACTGCCATCTTTAGATCATGCATCTTAAGTACAAAGACAAAGAAAATAACATTCAAGCATAAGGGCAAAATAAAGTAACATGATGAATTTTATGAGGATCAATAATAAATATAATGATTGGATAGAAAACGAGGGAAATTTGAATGGTTGCTGCAAGAGACAGCAATCCAGCCTCCTCCAGTTGCACTGAGCATCAGTCATTGTATCCAATCCAGTTAAATTCTTTTCATAGCATTTTGAGCCATGACACAAGGCAATGAAAAGTTGCTTCAAAAATTTTTATAATTGCTGGGGAGATTATTCATTGCAATGTCTACTTGTCATATTACCTTGAGGAATGTTGCTGTTTAACAGTATTGGATTTCCCTTCGCTTTGGTCACCAGTCCCTTCGCATCAAATGTCACCTTCAGATATCCAAGGTATTTTCCGTAAGCGTAGGCCTGTACGACAGGAACGTTTCTGCCATCGTCTGAATGTACCATATAGGGGTAAGGACCAACTGGCTTATCATTGGAAGGAGCCTTGCCTGTTGGGTTAAAACATACAATGTAATAAGTAGAGAAGATAGGCAAGGACCAATTTATTTGCCTTAGTCATAGAATTGTCCAGCACATTGAGCTGATCAAGCCTGTGTCGGTTCATTGGATGAACTTAAATATCCCAACACTCTGCACTCTCCCAAAGTTCTGTAGATTTTTCATTTCAATATAGATCCAATTCCCTTTTGAAGGTTATTGATGAATCTGCTTTCATCATATTTCTAGAAATGCAATCTTGACCATAAAACTGTAAAAAAATAAACAAGAAATTCTCCTCATCTTCTCTGCCCATTATTTAAAATCATCCTCGAGTTACCAATCGCCTTCCCGGTGGAACCATTTTCTCTTGATCAAAACCCTTCATTTTCTATTCAATCTCTCCTTAACCATTGCTTGAAGGAAAACAATCCCAACTTCTCGAGCCTCAACATTGAGCTAAAATCTTTCATCCCTGGTTCCTGTTGAATAAATCTGCTCTTGTACTCAAGGCTTTATCCAGTCTAAAGTATGGAGTCTAACACTGGACCAATAAACAGCTCGGGTCTGATTAGTGATTTGTAAAGACTTAGCAAAATGTTCTTGTTTTTGTACCCTATTGTTTCAATGTATAAGGGTGAGGATTCTGAATGCTTTCCTCAATGTCTGAGTTATTTATTCCCTGATTTGATCCTTCAGTTCAACAGCCAATAAAACAAACTAACAATTCCCTGTAAACATCAGGAAAAAGATGGAAGAATTGCATGATAATCCCAAGTCTTGAACAGCCAGTCAAATACTTAAGTATAAATTATAATGTGGGAAACATGGCAGCCAAATTGTACACAGCACAATGCCTCAAACAACAATAATGACAATAAAATCCCGTGGCACAGTGGGCAGCTCCCCGGCCTCGGAGCCAGATGCTCTGGATTGAAGTCCCACTCCAGGACCTGATGTTGGCCATGGAAGATGCATTTATACAGCCAAAAAACAGAAACAAATTGAAGCCTTATTATCACTATTCATAGCCCCAGGCTACAACATGCACTGAAAAATGAGCACTGCCTCAGCAACTCCAATTCATTGGAGGCTTGTTGGTTGGTAAAGATCAGATGAGTGTCAAAAGCACAAAGTTTGATCTCCATTCCAGCTGGGGTAGATCCAGGAAGCCTTTCCTTGTCCTACCCATAATGCAGATCAGACCTGCCTTCAGGCAAAGAACAAACAAAATTACAGCACAGGAACAGGTCCTTCAGCTCTCCAAGCCTGCACCGACTATGCTGTCCGACTGAACTAAAACCCCTGACCCTTCTGGGGATCATATCCCTCTCAAAGAACAAATCTGTTTTAGGTGGAGGGGTAAATATTGGTTAGAAGTTAACTGCTTTTCTCTCTGGGATTAGGAGAGAGAATATTTGGTCATTTATTTCTAATATTGTCACTTTTGTTTCTGTTGCAGCAGCAACAATTTGAAGTTGTCATTACTACATGATGTGTGTTGGGGGTGGATGAGCAGTTGATATCAAGGTGCAGATTCTCTTAAAATGGGGCTGAAGTAAATGAAGAAACAGCATCATATTAAAACCACAGGAGAAAACAAACAAGTCAACGTTTCAGCAGCACCCAAGAATTGGATTTAGGGTTTTATCAATTTTACTGAACCACAATTCTCCATCTTTGATTCCTCAAAGTACATCCACTCTTCCTCTTTCCCAAATAAAGGTTCCAGATGTGAAAACAGATTTCATAAAATATCATAATCTGGTTCAAATTATCACAAGTTACATTTTTTTGATGAAGGGGTCAATGGATCACATGTTTTTGGAAAATAGCATGTGAATGATGCCACCAATTATTGATCCACTAATCAACCAGCGAGCTGGAGAAATGGAGATACGTATGAGTTAGGGGAGGCAATGGCCTAATTATATTATCCTTAGACTATTAATCCAGAAATTTAGCTAATGTTCTGGGGACCCAGGTTTGAATCCTGCCACTGCTGAAAAATATCTGGAATTAAGAATCTACTGTTGACCATGAAACCATTGCCCATTGTCGGAAAAACCCATCTGGTTCACTAACGTCCTTTAGGAAAGGAAGTCTACCATCCTTACCCAGTCTGGCCTACATGTGACTCCAGAGCCATAGCAATGTGATTGACTCTCAACTGCCTTCAGGCAACTAGGGATGGGCAATAAGTGCTGGCCAGCCAGCAACGCCCATGTCCCACAAATGAATAAATAAATTAAAAAAATGCATGTGTGAAGACATTATTTTTCATATTTTTAGGGTGTGTGTGTGTGTGTGTGTGTGTATATATATATATGTGAGTCAGAAAAAAAAAGAAACTAATTTAGTCAAAGAAGTGATGAGAGGGATGCACTTAAAGTAAATGTGGCCAAATGGAATTCTCTACAGGTGGTTAAACCAGTAGGGGAACTTGCACTGGGAAATAAGAGATGATTTGGACTTTTTGTTGTTAAAGGGCTTACAACTTGGAAAAGATCATGTCTGACTTTCTCTGCTCTCACACCCCACCACCACTGCAAGACTGGAGAATTTGGTGCTTAGCCAAATCTCCGTTTACAGCCTCGACTCTGCAGAATCCCAGCCACAGATGATGTAAATAAGTAGAGCAAGGTTATAAGAACATGAGAAATAGGAGCAGGAGTAGGCCATCTAGCCCTTCGAGCCTGCCCCGCCATTCAATAAGATCATGGCTGATCTGTCATGGCTCAGTTCCACATTCCCGCCCTCTCCCCATAATCCTTAATCCCCTCGCTTATCAAAAACCCATCAACCCGCGTCTTAAAAATATTTAGCGAGGCAGCCTCCACCACTTCAACGGGCAGAGAATTCCAGAGATTCACCTCCCTTTGAGTGAAGAAGTTCTTCCTCAACTCCGTTCTAAACCGCCCCCCCTTTATCTTGAGGCTGTGCCCCCTAGTCCTACTATCCTTTCTGAGTGGGAAGAGTCTCTCCACCTCTATCCTATCCATCCCATTCATCATCTTATACGTCTCAATGAGATCTCCCCTCATTCTTCTAAACTCTAACGAGTACAAGCCTAGTTTATTCAGCCTCTTCTCATAGCTCAACCCCCTCAACTCCAGCATCAGCCTAGTAAACCTCCTCTGCACTCCCTCCAAGGCCAAAATATCCTTGCGTAAGTACGGCGCCCAAAACTGCACACAGTACTCCAGCTGCGGCCTCACCAATGCCCTATACAGCTGCAGCAAGACCTCCCTACTTTTATATTCACCCCCCTCGCTATGAAGGCCAGCATCCCATTAGCCTTCCTGACCACCTGCTGCACCTGCAAGCTGGGTTTTTGCGACTCATGCACAAGGACCCCGAGGTCCCTCTGCACCGTCGCCTGCTGCAGTTTTTCTCCACGTAAGTAATAATCCTTCCTACCATTATTCCTACCAAAGTGGACCACCTCGCACTTGCCAACATTAAATTCCATTTGCCATTTCCTGGCCCATTCGCCCAGCCTATCTAGATCCTTCTGCAGACTCTCCACACCCTCCGCACAATTTGCCTTTCCACCAATCTTGGTGTCATCAGCAAATTTCGACACCATACACTCGGTTCCCTCCTCCAGATCATCTATATAAATGGTAAATAGCTGAGGCCCCAGCACCGACCCCTGAGGCACTCCACTAGGCACCAACCGCCAATCCGAATAGCACCCATTAACCCCCACTCTCTGCCTCCTATTTGACAACCAGTCCTCTATCCACGCTAACACCCTACCCCCAACTCCCTGTCCCCTGACCTTCTGCAATAACCTCTTGTGAGGCACCTTGTCAAACGCCTTCTGAAAATCAAGAAAGACCACATCCACCGGCTCTCCTCTATCCACCGCCCTAGACGCATCCTCAGAACTCCAGTAAATTTGTCAGACACGACTTCCCCTTAACGAAAATTACATTTTATTTTACTGAAAGTGGGAGCAGTAGGGAGAACATAATAGATTTTGATCTCCTGGGAAAGGCGAGTTTCAAAGAAGGATAAGGACAATGGAATGAGAGGAAATAAGGAAAAACTGGTTTAGGAGAGATGTGAAAACTGTGGGAGTGGCCATGTGAGAGCTCATGGAGATTATTCTGTGCTGGAAAAGTGATTAACCTTCTATCCAGTCCAGCCAGAAAAGTGTCCATCTGCTTTTTCAGAAAGCAGGGTTTTATTTCAAAGTGACTTGAATTTCTACAGCAGTGAGGGAGCTGAGAAACCCTGGAATATTCCTTCTCTGCAGCAACAGTGGGTTTGCCTTGTGGTCATACCACTGAACTTTTTAAAGTTAAAAAGAAAGGGATGTTCATTTTGAGAGTCTAACCAAGTAGGAAATTCATTTTGGGAAATGTTCTGTAAATTTAATATTAACACTGTAAATGAAATCTTGTGTATTTTTTGTTAATACATATTTTAATTTAAACATTCAAAATCCTAAAAAAATGTTACAAGAATTTGTGGCTTCAGGATTCAGTGTAAATGTCCCTTCTCATTATTAAAAAAAAACAAAAAGAGTTGCGATATGTAGGCTAGTTTCCATTTGGGATTTGGTCTGTATGGCAATTCATATGCATCAGATCATAACACATGCACCTTGTAAAATGTTGTTAGCAATTATTAAAATTTCAAGTCTCACACTTTTTTTTCTACTTTTCTCTCTTTTTCCAATCTTTCTTTCCTCTCTATATATTTTTTCTGTACCTGCTTCAACCTCTATCATCCTCTGTCTCTATTGGTCCTCTATTTATTTTCCAATCCTCAAACCTTGCTTTTTGCCTCATCATTCACCAGGGTCCCCAGAGTCCTGCTGTCCTTGACATTCCATTATCATCTCACACTTGCAGCAACTTGCTGAAATATTTCCTCTGAGTTGATAGCTGAGGGAAATGTCTACCTAACAGCAAGACTTGGCCCAATATAAATTGTAGAAACATTGTGAATATTAAATAGCCTGTGACATTAGAAAGTGCAGATGATGTTAAAATTAAACAATAGTGATTATCCTCCTTTGAGGACAGACCCTTTAGGAATCTGTTCACTCCAAGGTGGCATGCCTGATGAAAATGAACCAACTATGTCCACCTTGATGATCTGATATCTGAACCAGGTTAAGTCTAGGAAACTGCTGATGCTGTTTGGCCCACATGGGGCAGGAGACACATCACTGTGAGCTGGGCATTACTTGATTTAAAAGTCAGCTGTAGCCTTGCACACACAATTCCTAGGCCTTTAATTAGACTAAGGCCTATCAATTTGGGAAGGTTTGGCCCCAATTACCCACTCCACATGGGGAAGAACACATAACCATCAAACAGTAAGTCCACCTCTGTAACTTCATATTGGGTCAGAGACTGTTACACAGGAACAAAAGCAGCCTTATACTTCTGGGGACCCCACACTTTTCTTCTTTGCAAGGGTTTGATGAAGTCACAGCCTGCCCCCTAATGATGTGGCAACCTACCTACCAGTGAGGGCCTCTCCCTCACTTGCCCAGCCGTGGTCTGGGGGTTGAGTCACCACTGCAGCTGACTCCCCTTTGCTGATCTGAGCTCACAAATGTGTTGGTGGCTCAATGGCTAACTGGCTGCTGGTGCTGGCTTTATCTGGCATGCCTTGGCCTCTGCTCTTGTTGGCGGCCTTATCCTCTCCGGTCCTATTGCCGAGTGCCCCTCATTCTCAGCCTTGGCCTCTGGTAGAGTTGCCTGGTTGCTCTCTAAAAACCAGTTGGCGCCTACCAGGCCCTCACACTTCCTGACCAGGGTGATGAGCCTTGACAATTGTGTGTGCTCCTGGCTGGGTGCTGACTGCTGTTGCTGGCTTTCTTTGGCCTGGCCTCTGCTCTTGCCCTCTCTAGTCTGGTTGTCAACCAGCCCCCTCTCACTCTCCGCCCTGGTGTTGGATTGAGGTGCCTCATTGCTTCCTGAAAAGCATGCTGGGACATGCCTGGCCCTCACACTTAGCGAATAATAATAAATTATTATTAATAATAAAGTTTGATATTATCTTGGTGGATAGTGGGCAATAAGGGGACTTGCTTTGGGCTCAATGAATTTTCAAAGTAGAGCTCTGTTTTCAGGTCGTTGTTTAACAATGAAATTATTCTTTCCAATCGCTTCCATTCAAATACACACTCCTAATGCTTGCAGCAATGCCTTTTCAACAATTCACCACTCCAACCCTCTGACTGATCTATTCACAGCTCTGATGGCCTCTTCAGCTCTTCACTTTGCAATCGATATTCCAAAATTTCTCTCAGTTTCACATGACAATACATTAAATGTTACAGGATCACAAGAAAAATATTGGTAGTGATTCTCCCAACCTAATTCCAAGTGTCAAATTCATGTAAAAACTGGTGTAAATCCCGCTGGGGTTTTCAAAACGTATCTCCCACATTCTGTGCACTGCAGAGTGCACTAGTGTCTTTCACTCCAAATATCAGTGGGCAGGGCCTATTCCCACTGGAGAGGCTGGCAGCATTGCACTGAGTGGGCCACTGCGCATGCACACTGGCCCTGCACTGCTGGCCCCCTGATCGCTGGCCAGCTCCGTGACACCTCATCGCTGCCCCTCCGAGCCTCCACAGCCTAACTGCTGGCCCCGCGAACATGTCCGGGCCAGCTTTGTGCCCCTCCCATCCCAATCCCCCCCACAATCCCCTCCAAGCCCTCAACGGCGGTCCTGACCCCCCTCCGCCCCCGGGCCTGCCAATGATACTTAAAATAGATTAACATTAACATTTAAATAAATTATGCAGCTCTGCGCTGATTTCCAGCACAGAGCTGACAGCGCTGGAAAGCTGTGGTGCCCAGCGGGGAGCCTGCAAAATGGCTTCTGCTCGAGTCTCCCGGCTAAAGGATCGTTCCGCAGCTGCACTAGTTAGTGGCAAGATCAGAAAAATGTCGTACAATGTGGACAGGTTAAGATAATCACCAAATCTATTTACTCACCCAATCTCGGCTGGTGATGTCCATTGGCGAGGGATACTTGGGTCTCAACTGCCCGATCGTTGCAGTGGCTGCAGATTTGTGACCTTTGTAGCCTCTGCAATTATCCTCGTGATTGCATCCCCTCTTGGGAGATTGCGTGCCCTCCTTGCTGCCTGAAGTCCCCGTACCCGTATCGTATCCCACGATTGCAGTACACGGATCGAGGACTTCAGATCTCGGGGAGAGATCTGAGGGGCCCATGACGAACACCCCTTTGAAAGGGCGCCACTTTTGAACAATGTGCTCAGGGGAAGCGATTGTTCCCCCTGTTCCCCCGCTAGCTACACTACTGGCTGCTGGCCTTATCTGGCTTACCCTGGCCTCTGCTCTCAGCCTCGGTTGACCGACTCGCCCTCACCAGTATGGTTGACATACCGTCCTCTCTCCTCAGCCCTGACCTCTGGTCATGTGGTGTCGCTACTCCCCAAAATCCACGCAAATTCAGAGCTACCAGACTGATTGCTGTGGGAGCACCAATCTCTCAGTATTGGACTGGGGCCCTGCGTTGCAGCTCTGTGTGCTTCATTGTAAGTCCACCTCTTGGATCAAAGGATCATTTAGTTTATCAAGCCTGTTGCACCGTTCGAATAGATTGTGGTTACTTCTCTACCCGAGTTCCATAAGCAAAAATCTACTCATCTCAGTTTAGACATTTTCAATTGAACTAGCCTCAACAGCTTTTTGGTTAAGAGTTTTAATTTTCCAAAACCCTTTGAACGAGGAAGTGCTTTCTCACGTCAGCCCTGAGTGGCCTAACTTACTTAAAATTTCTTTCACCTGGTCCTGAACTCACCTACCAGGGAAAAATAGTTTCTTCTTATCAAATCCTTTTTTGACACCACAATTGGATCATGCTATCATCTTCTAAATTAAGTTTATGTACAGTAAGGAGTCGCACAACACCAGGTTAAAGTCCAACAGGTTTACTTGCACTGCTCCTTGATCACGTGATTCACCCAATGCTCATGATTCCAAATAAACCTGTTGAACTTTAACCTGGTGTTGTGAGATGTGCCCACTCCAGTCTAACGCCAGCATTTCCACATCATAAGTTTATCCAACCTCCTTTTAGGTAAGTTCTTACTCTGATGAATCTGTACTGCATTCTTTCCATGGAAAATGTATCCTTCCCAATTGTGCTGAATGCAGTTCTAAATAGAGTTTGATCAGAGCCCTGTACAGCTGTAACAAAACTGCCACTCCTTTATAAAGCATTTAAAATAAATGCAACATTCCAGTAGCCTTTTGAATTAGTTTTTTTTATAGTTGTCCATTGGCTTTATCCTGTGTGTCTGGGGCTCAAGACCTTGTGGTTTCTCCCCAGTTCCTAGCTTCGTGACAATTAGAAAATAGACTAATCTATCTTTTGCTAGCCCAAGAACTTCCCACATTGAATTCATCCACAATCTTCTGATGTTGGGTTGCGATGCATGACAGATATTTGACTGACTAAAGGTAGATTGGGCACAGTGGTCAGGGTGCAGAAGTGGGAAAGTTGCAGAGGTGAGGGGATTCAAGAAGATTCAATAGAGAATTCTCAAAAGAGAATTTATGTTAATCTTGAACGTGATTAATTTGCTGGGGGGAAAGAGTATGACTGAGAACTTTTTCAAACAACTGGCCCTGGTGCAATGCACAAAATGGCCTCCTTCTGTGCTGTAAAATTCTCTAACTTTGACAGAACTGATAGGAGTTGTTTGAGATGTTTACCTGTGTAAAGAAAAGTGTTGGTATGTCCTCCGATTACAACATCAACCCCTTTCACTTTCTTTGCAATTTCTTGATCTGTTTCGAATCCTGCATGACCCAGGGCGATAATCTTGTTAACCCCCAGAGTTGAGAGTTTGTTTACTTCACGTTGCACAGCTTCAATCTCATCTTCGAAGATTAGATGTGGGCCTGGAATATATAAATAAAAAATTAATTGTTGCCCATTTCAAAGCTCCAGTTGACAGTGAAGCTCAGTTTCAATCAGTACCTACCTGGACTTGAAAGTATTGGTGTTTCTTTGGTGGTGTATCCAATCACACCTATCTTCTGCCCATTGACTTGTAGGATCTTATAAGGATGATAATAGCCGCTGAGTTTTTGGGATAAGCTTTGGTCTGCTTTGATATTCGCACTCAGCACTGGGAAGGAAACGTTCTTAAGAAAGGGGTCCAAGAGACCTTCCACGCCATTGTCAAATTCATGATTCCCCAGAGCCTAAAGAACACAACAGCAATCGAGTTACAAAGTTAAAACAAGGACAAAACCATACAGGGCATTAAAATTGATCAGCCTCAATTCAGTCTGCTTTATGATTGTATTGGTCAATCTGTTCAATTTAAACAGTGAGTGCAAATGGAGATAGGGGGTGAAATCTGTTTCAATTCTATCTTAATTTTACAGTGAATCACAGAGTGAACTGGAAGGGAAATTAAACAGTTTGGGTATGGTGTCACCCTAGGTTCTGGCCAATTTGACACAGAAGGAAGAATCAGCAGTGGGGAGCCAGGTGGGCACGGGAAATTTATGTGGCATGAGGCCAAATATCAGTTTCCCAATGTTTGGTTAAACATTAGCAATTATGTTTCTCGATACTTTACAGATTGGCCAAGATCACGGATGAACAATTCTGGAATGTCTTTTTGCGTGCGTACGTGCTCATTAAAAGGCCATCTCCCGGGAATTAAGTTCCCCTCCAAATTAAAACTCCCTGCCAGTGAGAAATTAGAACTTTCATATTCATGACTGCACACACGTTGTGACCACCTGGTGAGACTGATTCCAACCATCAACAGTGTTGCTGATGCATTGTCCACTTAAAAGTTTATTTATTAGTCACATGTAAGGCTAACCTTAACACTGCAACGACGTTACTGTGAAATTCCCCTAGTCACTGCACTCTGGCGCCTGTCCAGATCATTGCACCTGTGGTAGGAAACCGTTGCACCCAGAGGAAACCCATGCAGACATGAGGAGAATGTGCAAACTCCACACAGTCAGTGACCCAAGCTGAGAATCGAACCCAGGTCCCCAGCACTGTGAGGCAGCAGTGCTAACCACTGTGCCACCATGATGTGCCTGAAAATGCCAGCTTGTGCTTGAGTACAAGTTGAGCGGAGCATGACCAAGGGAAGGGGAAAGGGTTAGAAATTGATTTGATTTATTATTGTCACATGTATTAACATACAGTGAAAAGTATTGTTTCTTGCATGCAATACAGCAAAGCATACTGTTCATAGAAAAGGAAAAGGTAGAATGCAGAATATAGTGTTACAGTCATAGCTATGGTTTAGAGAAAGATCAACTTAATGCAAGGTAGATCCATTCAAAAGTCTGATGGCAGCAGGGAAGAAGCTGTTCTTGAGTCGATTGGTTTGTGGCCTTAGATTTTTGAATCTTTTTCCTGACAGAAGAAGAAAAAAGGAGAGAATGTCCAGGGTGCGTGGGGTTCTTAAATATGCTGGCTGCTTTTCCAAGGCAGCAGGAAGTGTAGACAGAGTCAATGGACGGGAGGTTGATTTGCTTGAGTGGGTTACATTCACGACCCTTTGTAGTTCCTTGCGGTCTTGGGCAGAGTAGGAACTGCCCAAGCTGTGATACAACCAGAAAGAATGCTTTCTATGGTGCATCTGTAAAAGTTGGTGAGTCGTAACTGATATATCAAATTTCCTTAGTCTTCTGAGAAAGTAGAGGCATTGGTGGGCTTTCTTAACTATAGTGTTGGCATGGGGGATCCAGGACAGATTGTTGGTGATCTGAACACCCAAAAACTTGAAGCTCTCAGCCTTTTCTACTTTGTCCCATCGTTACTGAAACTAGCTTTCAGTTCCGGACTAGTTAATTGGGTGCATTTAGATTCCACCAGCTGTAGTGGGTACGGAGCTACATCCCTATAGCTTCAGCCCGGGCCTCAGAATGAGTAGTCCAGTGACGTTACCATGACACCACCATTATTGCTGCTGTCCTCTATCCAACTCGCAGCCAAATCAGATCTGAAAACATTTCTTATCTTTGGAATTCAAAGTGGATGAGTGTCTCCAGTCCCTCAGTGAGGCTGTCTATCTGAAAGCAATCAAGTTGTTTGAGGTGGCAGTGAAAACAGAGCAGAGTGATTAGCTGCTGATCAACTAGATTTGGGGAATAGGCAACAGTCTGCATAGCTGCTGGTGATATAATTAACCCAAGTTTTGTCTGCCTGTTTGTTGAGAATAGAATCAGAGGCTGCTTTGAAGAAACTTGGTCAGTGAGGGATTGCCTAACTCTGCTCGGCTCTGAGGTGTTAAAAAACCTTGGAAAATTTGGGATTACTATTTAAAGGGCGAAAAACTGCAGCAGGCGACGGTGCAGAGGGACCTGGGGGTCCTTGTGCATGAGTCGCAAAAACCCAGTCTGCAGGTGCAGCAGGTGGTCAGGAAGGCAAATGGAATGCTGGCCTTTATAGCGAGGGGGATTGAATATAAAAGCAGGGAGGTCTTGCTGCAACTGTACAGGGCACTGGTGAGGCCACAGCTGGAGTACTGTGTGCAGTTTTGGTCACCACACTTGCACAAGGATATTTTGGCCTTGGAGGGAGTGCAGAGGAGGTTCACTAGGCTGATACCGGAGATGAGGGGGTTGGATTATGAAGAGAGGCTGAATAGACTGGGTTTGTACTCGTTGGAGTTTAGAAGATGAGGGGGGAATCTTACAGAGACGTACAAGATGATGAATGGGATGGATAGGGTCGAGGTAGAGAGATTCTTCCCGCTCAGAAAGGACAGTAGGACTAGAGGGCACAGCCTCAAGATGGGGGGGGGGGGCAGTTTAGAACAGAGTTGAGGAGGAACTTCTTCACTCAAAGGGTGGTGAATCTCTGGAATTCTCTGCCCGTTGAAGTGGTGGAGGCTACCTCACTAAATATATTTAAGACGCGGGTTGATAGGTTTTTGGTAGGCAAGGGGATTAAGGGTTATGGGGAGAAAGCAGGAAAGTGGAACTGAGACACGACAGATCAGCCATGATCTAATTGAATGGTGGGGCAGGCTTGAGGGGCTAGATGGCCTACTCCTGCTCCTGTTTCTTATGTTCTTAAAATTGCCCTACAAAAAGCGGGACAAATCCAATTTGTCAGGTAAATGCCAGTAGCAGCTTTGTTGTAGCAGTTTGCTTAGGGCTGCAGTTAGTTCTGGAACTTCATCTAGTCAGGATGTTGATGCAGAGCTTTGATCTGACTCACTGGATGTGGAACCCTTGGCTGTGGTTTTCTGGCATGCCGTGCCCGGTACTGATTGTATTGGGGCGGCGTGAGGTCGGTGAATTGTGGGTGAGGGGTTTAGCGTACTCACTGATGCAAAACCCCACTGCAATCCTCCCAGCTGCCGCGCCCAAATGTATCCAGGTTCCTGCCCACTGAGGAGGAGAACCATATTTAAACAGGTTTAGTCCATCTGAGGCTGGATTCTCCCTGCTCCCCGGATTCTCTGACCCACGAGCACAATGAAAACCTGGTGAGAATCACTACTGATCTCTACAAATGGAGACCAGGTGTGATGGCCACGCAAGAGGGCTCAGAGGCTACTGAGGCCCCTGGGTGGTTGGCGATATGGCTGGGCAGTGCCAACCTGGTAGTGTCACATGGCACACTGGCAGTGCCAATCTAACGTATCAACTGATCGAACGATCATCTCTTGACATTTGACAGCATCACCATCACTGAATTCCCCACTATCAACATACTAGGAGTTACCATTGACCAGAAACTGAAATGGACTAACCATACAAATACTGTGGCTACCAAAGCAGGTCAAAGGCAAGTAACTCACCTCGATTCCCTAAAGCCTGTTAACCATCTACAAGGCACAAGTCAGGACTATAATGGAATGCTCCCTACTTGGCTGGTGTGAGTGCAGCTCCAACAACATTAAGGAAGCTCAACACCATCCAGAACAAAGCAGCACCCTTTGATTGCTACCCCTTCCACAAAAAACATCCAATCCCTCCACCATCGAGGGACAGTGGCAGCTGTGTGTACCATCTACAAGATGTACTGCAGGAACACAAAGGTTCCTTAGACAGCACCTTCCAAACCCACGACCACTAACATATAAAAGGACAAGAGCAACAGACACCTGGGAACACCAGCACCTGGAGATCTTCCCCCAAGTCAATTATCTTGATTTGGAAATATATTGTAAGAAGTCTCAGTAAACCAGGTTAAAGTCCAACAGGTTTATTTGGTAATAAAAGCTATTAGCTTTTGGAGCACTGCTCCTTCATCAGGTAAGTGGGAGTTCTGTTGACAAACAGGGCCCTTAGATGACTCTAAGTTAACCTAGACTGGTGTGCCTCTGTGTCTGAATCTAACGCCTATGTCAATTCTGAATAGTCCAACCCGTTATACAAAGAACAAAAAAGTACAGAACAGGAAGATGCCCTTTAATCCTCCAGGCCTGTGCTAATCATGATGCCCTAACTAAGCTTAAAAACCCCTTCTGCCCTTACGTAATCTGTATCCCTCTATTCCCTCCCTATTCAGGTACCCATCCAAATGCCTCTTAAGTTTCGCTAGTGTGCTTGCATCCACCTCCTCCTCTGGTAGTGTGTCCCAGACACCCACCACTCTCTGCATGAAAAACTTTTCTCTCTCTCATCTTGAAGCTATACCCCCTTGTAATTAACACTTCTGCCCTAGGAAAAAGCCTCTGGCTATTTACCCTGTTTATGCCTTTCATAATTTTGTCGACCTCTATCAGGTGTCCCCTCAGTCTTTCCAGTGAGAACAATCCTAGTTTATTCTACCTCTCCTCATAGTCAATGCCCTTGAGACCAGGCAACATACTGGTGAACCTTCTCTGCACTCTCTCCAAAGCTTCCATGTCCTTCTGGTGGTCTGGTGACCAGAACTACTTGCAACACTCCAAAATGTGGCCTAAGCAAGGTTTTACATAGCTGCAACATGACTTCCCATACTTTGTTCTTATTTTACCTACCTTGGCAACAGTTTGATACAACTGAGTGGCTCACTCAGTCATTTCAGAGAGTAGCTAAGGTCACTGCTTACTCTAAACTCCAAATGGATACAAACCTAGTTTTATGCCACCCATTATTGAACTTGCTGGCAAGTCCACTTTAAAATTTCACTCAGTCTCAGGCCCACTCCTCTCTCCTTTGAACTGAATATAAAATTCAGTCGTATTATAAATGCCTGGGGTTGCAGGAATAGGGCCTGGATGGGATTGTGGTCAGTACAGACTTGATGGGCCGAATAGTCGAGTGATTCTATGACTACCAGGTCTGGTATAGCCTGCTCTCTGGTTGACTCCAGAAGATATTGCTTTAAGAAACTATCCTGAAAACATTCTCGAAACTTGTTATCTAGTCTATTTTTGTCCATCTGACATTTTCAGTCACTGTGTAGGTTAAAATCTCCCGTGATAAATCACTATCCTTTCTGGAAAGCTCCGATTAATGCTCCACCCTATTACATGGTTATTGTTAGGAGTCTGCACATGACTCACACAAATGACTTCTTGCCTTTATCAGTTTTTATCTCTTATCCGAATCGTTTCTACATTGGTTTCCTGAACTTAGGTCATCCCTCTCTATGGTGCAAACACCATCACCAACTAACAGAGCCCTCCCTCCACCTCTGCCTTGCTTCCTGACCCTCCTAAATATCCATTACCCATCAATGTTCAGGGTCCAATCCATGTCCTCCAGCAGCCATGTGTCCGTAATCGTACCTACTTATTTCTATGTGTACTCTCAGTCCATCCGTTTTGTTTTGAACGCTACTTGCATTGGAATATAGCTTCTAATTTTATCCTTTTTATAACCTCCAGTCCAATTTGTTGATTTACTGTTAGATTTGAATTCTCTAGCCCTTTGTTAGTCTGTTTTTCATTTCCAATAAAAATACTTTCTCTTTTGCCTTTACCATATCTTCCCAAATTTGATTCCATACCCACACTATTTTGTTTAAAACCCTCTCTAGTTCCGGCTTGCATGAACATTGGTCCCAGCACAGTGCAGTGGGGATTGTTTATAACATGGAATCTTGGATTTACTCATAACTTATCAGTTTAAGTACATAAGGAAGGCGATAAATGTGTTGAAAGTATAAGATTTATTTATTTATTTACAATGCTGGGTCTGAGGGAAATGTTCTTTATTGTTACATAAATGAAGAAATCAAGAGCCCAATTCTCCCATCCCGACTCAGATGGTTTTTGGTGCGTCGGGATGGGGGAATCACGTGTCAGCCATTTTGTGGGATTTCAAGCATGTGATCCTAACGCATGCACGTTTCCCATAGCAGGAGAACAGGTGCAGTCGGGACTACGCTGGGAACCGGCGGGAAGAGTCTTTTTAAAATGTATTTTAAGTGTGATTATTGGGCCCGGCACCAAATTCTCCAGGCCCAATAACATCTCACCCTGCCAGGCGTATTTCACTCCAGCAGGGTTTAGAGTAGCTCCCTTGTGGGGAACTAGCAGGAGACCCCGCTGGAGTGAAGGAGTGGGCAATCGGAACCCCCTGGACATGGACACCTGGCACTGCCCAAGGGACAAAGTGCCCATGCCCAGGGGGCACCTTGGCACTGCCCATCTGGCATCAGCAGCATGAATTGGCCCCATCTCCTGAGCTTTTAATGAGACTCACGATTGTGATCTTTGCAGTGCACAGATTCTTTACTGAAGTTGAACTGAAAAAAGTTGTGATTTACACCAGTTTTCTCACCAATTCAGCACTTTTGGGAGGACTGTTCCCCCAGTTTTTTTTCCAGAAATGGTGTCACGCCCTTTGTTTAATCTTGTTGATAAGTTTTAACGCTGAGGGTGGAATTTTAACTGTGCTGCATTGCTCTCGACAAGCAGAAAAAAAAAGTGGCTATCACCTTCACTCTTTACGCTCTTTCCCAAGTGACTGCTATTAAAATTTAAGCGCTGGTGGCTTGCACATGAGATCGCTCAGTGCCAAGAAAGCCACTGTGGTACTGTCAAGCTATAAAAGAGCCTTCTGGACAAACAGGGACCCTCTGCATCACATCCACAACCTCCACTGACATTAACACAAGATGTACACAAAGGTGATATGAGTGATTTTCAAATTTAAATATTAATACCAATGTTTCATGTTCTTCAAGTGTGAATCATCGTTATTAATAGAGAAGGTTCGTTTGAGAATTAAATGTACTGACACACCTTATGTCACAGTTGGCACTGATGATTACAGGGAATTAAGAGACATTCTTCATTATGGAAAAATAATGATGCGTCTTGGCATTTACTCTTTATTTATGTTAAATTGTTTATGGTAGTCTCCAATGTTTTATCCAGTCTTTGGTGAGACATAGTTGAACTTTCAGGCTCAACCGATTTGCCCTTCAATACATTGTAAAGGACATGTCCGAAAGCACTCAGTAGGGAGAATTCAAATGTGGGTGAATTCACAGACCCATGCGTGGTTCTTTAGGTCATTGATTTTTAGCCTTGACTGACTGACTGTTCCCAGCCACACTCAGCATACTAGGTTCTTCACTCTTCCACACTCTGATGCCACTCCTCCCTTAGATCCTCTTTCTATTCCTCCATGCCACAGCTCCATTCCGCAATCCCCTCCTTCCTCACCAAGCCTGAGCCTCCATTCAACGTGCCATCCTCTTGCCACCTCCTCCACTGTGCCACACAGTTCAAAGAAAACCACTGACCTCAGAGACAACTACACAAAACTGGCTGTTGCATGCCACTTTGAAATGAACGTGAGCTGGGTGCTGCCATAAGATTCCCACATGCCACTAACTTTAAGGTAGAACTTTATTAAAAACAGTTCATGCTAATGAGATTCTTTGCATGCAAATATATTCAGAGTACAAACATGCCAGAGTACGGCATGAGGCCCGACCCCCCTAACCAGACCACGGGCTTAATCTCTGCATCTCAACCTGTTATCAGCAAATCAAAATTTCAGCTCTTACCTAATTGAGTCATCCCCTTTCCGCTCTTGTGGGCTACATAAAACCCTTACAGCCTCATCCCATCCAAGTGCAAGAGTGTATAAAGGAAGTGCGTCATGTGAAAATATCTTAATGATGACCTCTTTGACCTGTGAGGGTCAACCCTGACCAGCATTAGTGACTGCAAAAATCATATTGCAATAGATGGGTTAAAAAAAGGGAAGTCGCACTAGAAAGGAATAATTACAACCTTCAGAAGATGTCAGTAATATATCATATCGCCTGAAGATCTTCCTTTCTGGTCTTGGAACTGAAGGAGGTCGCACTTTCTGTAGTTTGACCAGATATAACAGAAGGGGAAGAAAGTTACTCATACTGGAAGTTATAAAGTATTAGAAGAAAGACCAAGAAACAAAAATCCTAAATGGGCAAATGATCCAGCTTTGTGGTCATGCAGTGCAATACCTTTGCACTGACAGTGACTTTGCTCCTGATTCAATTCTGTTTAAAGAGGCAGGGAAAGATCGGGAAGAATGAGAAATAACAGGAATCAGCTGCACTGCAACTTCAATTGGATTGTACCAGCAATTCTAAGACACAGCAGCATTCAAACCAGCACAGGATATTCAACTAGCTAACCACAAATTGGCATTATCCTCCTAAACAGACAATTTTAGTGCTTAATTCAGCTGTTGATAAAAATAGATCAGGAGGAGATATTTAAAGGGTTGGCAATTCTAAAGTAGTCATTTAGTCTGATGGGATGCATCCAATGCCTCAAGGAAGAACGAGTGAAAAATAGCTGAGGCTTTATAAGTGTGGTCACTAGTAATAATGTAGGAAGCTCAGCTGTCAAGTCACATGTAGCAAGGTCCCACAAACATGTTATTTTACCAATTATTTTAGTCTCCTGTTTTAATGAAAAAAAGGGTCATCTGTTTTTCTTTGGTGATGTTGGTTGAATTGCTGCTGTCCATGTGGTGTCGGTACATTCACTGTGCTGTTAGGGAGGAAGCTCAAGGATTTTGACCTAATGACAGTGAAGGAACAGTGATATATTTCCAAGTCAGGATGATGAGTGACTTGGAGGGAAACCTCCATGTAGTGGTGTTTCCAAGTATCTGCTGCTCTTGTCCTTCTAGATGGTAGTGGTCATGGATTTGGAAAGTATTGACCAAGAAAGCTTGGTGAGTTCCTGCAGTGCATCATGTAGATAGTACACATGACTGCCACTGTTCATTGATAGTGAAGGGATTGAATATTTGTGAAAGGGGAAGCAATCAAGTGGGCTGCTTTGTCCTGGATGGTGTCAAGCTTCCTGGTTGTTGTTGGAGCTGCACTCATCCAGGCAAATGCAGAGTATTCCATTAGACTCCTGACTTTTGCCTTGAAGATAGTGGAGGGGCTTTGGAGGAGTCAGGAGGTGAGTTACTCGCTGCAGGATTCTGAGCCTTTGACCCGTTTTTATGTGATTAGTGCAGTTCAGTTTCTGGTCAATAGTAACATGAAAAGAAACACTGACTGATCTCTAACCTAACTTAGAGTGATAGGGATGAATCTCCCACTCCCACCAGCAGTGGGAAGCTTGGCTTGTGGGAGAACTTAAATTGGCGTATGACCAAAATGATAACAGGAGGTTGCACTACAGTAATTATGTTTTGGAGACTTAAAATTGGGTTAAAGCTTCTTACTCATTAAAAGGACCAGCTCATCAGAGTTAAGTTCCCCCTCCAGTTCCCTGCCAGTGAGAAATTGCAATGTTCATATTCAGGCCAGCATTTATTCCCTATCCCCAAATGTCCTTGAAAAGGTGATGGTGAGCTGCCTTCTTGACCTACTGCAGTCCATGTGGTGTAGGTACACCCATGGTGCTGTTAGGGAGGAAGCTCAAGGATTTTGACCCAGTGACAGTGAAGGAACAGTGATATATTAGTGGCTGACACCCATTTTTCTTGACTAATGGTGAGTTGCTGCTGCATCGTCCTCTGGGTAGTGTCTGTCAATGCCAACCTATCCTTGACTAATTGGTGGCTGTGCAAATTGCATGCAGAGTGACCAAGGAAGAGTTAACGTGGAAGGATAAAGCAGTAGCTAGGCAAAGATGAAGGGGATTGTGCAGGATACCTGGGTCTCCTTTTAATATGATGCTTGGACCTTTAACTCCATGAAGTGACTTCGTTCCGTTACTGCCATGAACAGTGCTAGATTAAGCAGCCCAGTGGAAATCATTCTAGCTTCCATGTCCCTATCAAGCTTCAACACCAGAACAGAAGATACCAGCCATTGAATCACTGGACGGTTACAGCACCATTCAATCCACCATATTTGTGTTGGCTCTGCAAAGGAGCAATTCACCTAGTACCCCACACCTGCCTTTTGCCTATAGCTCTGCAAATATTTCCTTTCTTTAGGTAAGAATCCAATTTTGTTTTGAAAGTCCCTATTTACCATGCCTCCTCCTCACATTCATTGAGTGAAAAGATTTCTTCTGTTCCCATTGCTCCCTTTGACAATTACTTTAAAACTTTGCTTCTTGCTCCTTTGTCCAAACCCACATTATTCACGCTGAACACTGCTGTAAAATTACTGTGAAAATCCCCTAGTCGATATACTCCAGCACCTGTTCGGGAGAGTTTAGTATGGCCAATTCACCTAACCTCCACATCGTTGGACTGTGGGAGGAAACTGGAGCACCCAGAGGAAACATGCAGACATGGGGAGAATGTACAGCCTCAACACAGACAATGGCCCAAGCCGGGTATTGAACCCAGGTCCCTGAAGCTGAGGCATCAGTGTTAACCACTCTGCCAATGTGAGATGTGGGTGTTGCTGGCTGGGCCAGCAATTATTGTCCATCCCTAATTGCCCTTGAACTGAGTGGCTTCCTAGGCTATTTCAGAGGGCATTTAAGAGCCAACCACATTGCAGTAGATCTGGAGTCACATGTAAGCTAGACCAAGTAAGAATGGCAGATTTCCTTCTCTGAAGGGAATTAATGAACCAAATGTGTTTTTATGATAATTGACAATGATTTTATGGTTATCATTAGACTTTCTATTATTGAATTTAAATTTATATTCTGCCATGGTGGGATTTGAACCCAGATCACCAGAGGTCTCTGGATCACTAGTCAAGTGACAAGACCACTGCACCACTGTTTCCCATAAAAATTTCCAAACTCAAACAAAAGGACTGCTACATAGGGTTGATCATTGGGTGTGAAAAGGCTTGCAATACCTTCATCTCAAATCTTCTCTTAACCTTTGCTTTTCTAAAGAAAACAGTCTCAACTTCTCCAATCTTTAAGTAACTGAAGCCCCTCATTCCTGGAACCATTCTTGTGAATTTTTCCTGCACCCTCTAATGCCTTCACATCTTTAAGCTATGGTGTCCAGAACTCAATACACCAGTTGAGGTTGAACCAGTGTTTTATACGAGTTTAATATAAATTCATTGCTTTTGCACTCTATGCCTTTGTAGGTAACTCCCAGAATATTGTACACTTTAACTGTGCTCTCAACTTGTCCTGCCATCTTTGATGATTTATGCACATGTGCACCCAAGACCCTCTGTTCTGACATTTCTTTTTAGAATTGTACCCTTTATTATGTATTGCCTCTCTCCATTCTTCCTACCAAAATGAATCACTTCCCATTTTCTCCATTAAATTTCATCTGCCACTTGTCCACCCATTGCATCAACCTGTTTCTGTCCTTTTAAGTTCTACATTAGCCTTTTCTTGGTCCACAATGCTTCTAAGCTTCGCATCAATTACAAATTTGGAAATTGTGCCTGTACACCAAGGTCTAAGTTATCAATATGCATCAGGAAGAGCAGGGTTCTTAATTCTAATCCCCTGGGAACTCTACTATAAACCTTCTTCCAGTCCAAAAAACAACTCAGCCAATTTTCTATCCATGTTGCTTTGGTTCTTTTTATTCCATGAGCTCTACATTGCTCACAGGTTTGTTATATGGATTTTTGTCAAATGCCTTTCGAAAGTCCACGTATATCACATCAACAGAATTACTCTCTGTTAGTTAAACACCATCTGTCCTTGAGAAATCCATGCTGGCTTTCTTTAATTTCCCTAGTGTTAGCTATCTCTCCCAGTATTCTTCGCACGTTGGTATTTCACTCTAATGTTACATCTCACCCCTTGCCATGTTAGTTTAAGTCCTCCCTCAAAAGCAATTGTAAATTGCCCTGTAAGAAGCTGAGTCCTGGCTCTGTTCAGACACAAACTGTTTGGCCCATACAGATCCCATCTCTCCCAGAGCCAATGTCCCAGAAATCTAAAGCCCTCCCTCCTGCATCATCTTTCTCGCCACTCATTCATCTTTACTTGTGTGGTGCCAAGAGTAATCCAGAAGTCCCTACCCTAGTGATCGCGTTTGCTAATTAGTTTCCTACATTCTGATTACAGGACGGCATCCCTTCCTTTGGGTGGCACGATGGCACAGCAGTTAGCACTGTTGTCACAAAGCCACGGACCAGGGTTCAATTTCGGCCTCAGGTCACATTGTGTGTGGAGTTTGCATGTTCTCCTTGTGTCTGCATGGGTTTCCTCTGGGTGCTCCAGCTTCCTCTTACAGATCAAAGATACGCAGGTTAGGTGGATTGCCATACTTAATTGCCCCTTAGTGTTATGGAGATTAACACTAATTTATGGAGATTAACTGTGGAGTTACAGGGATAGGGCTGACTGGCATTGTTGTCAGTGCAGGCTTGATGGGGCAAATTGGCTCCTTCTGCACTGCAGGGTTTCTATGATTCTCTGACACCAAAGTTGGTCATATCAATGCAGATCACAACCACTGGCTGTTCACCATGCCCCAGGGTGCTCTGCACCCATTCAGTGGCATCTTTGACCTTGGCACCAGGGAGGCAACATGCTATTTTGGATTCACATCTGCGGCCATTGAAATTCCTGTTGATTCCCCTAACTATTGAATCTCCTATCACTAATTTCTCCTTCATGTCATCCTGTACTGCTAACCCACCTCTGGGGTAATGGACTTGGCTCTGGTTACACTCCACAGCTGAAGCATCACTCCCATTAGCATTCACGGCTTAACACGGGTTGGAGAATGAAATGCACCTTGGGTCTCTTGGGCTACCTGCCTCTATTCATGGCTAGCTAGCAGTCACTCATTCCATCACTCCCTGGGTACTCTCAAACTGTAAAAGGTGACCACATTTAAAATCATGCTGTCCATGAAGCTCAAGATGCACTGCATCAACACCAGCTCAGGTTTGAAAACCCAGAGCTCAGGCTGCTGTAGCTGACAATATTTCCTCCACAGGTAGTTATCAAGGGCAGGGATCAAAATGAAATCAAATCTCACCAACTACTGCCTTTTTGTCTGTGTCCCTTAAACATAGGGAGAGGAATTAAAATTTGGGCTTACGTGTTTTAGACGGGTGCCTCTGCCGATTCCTACCATCTTTATCCTTCACTAAAACAACCCTCCAAAAAGCACAGAATCCAAAGCCAAGATTTGGGAAATGTGAAATTGTCCAATTTGCCGGGATACAAAAAAAAAATCAGCTTGTTATGTAAGTGGTGAGAGATTGCAAATGTCTGAGATACAGAGGATATTGGGTGTCTTAGTGCATGAATTGCAAACAATTCATTAGGAAAGCTCATGGAATGTTATAGTTTATTGTGAAGGGAACTGAACAAAAATAAAACTTGGGAGATTATGCTTCAGTGATACAGAGCACTGGCAAGACCACGGCAGTGATTTTCTAATCTCACTGTGCCTTTGGTAGATCATGCCAATCCCAGAGAATAACGTGCGGGTCTAAAAATCTGTTTTGCACCAATTCTCCTGGCCATTCCCTTATGACTCCTGGGCTGTTAACTCACTCCCAGAATGATGTTCGCCCCACCAGGGAAGAGGACCCACCTCAGCCAATCAAGTGGCTAGCAGCTGTCCTGCCCCAGCAGTGTCACTGGGCATGTAGGCAGTTCCCAAATGCAAGGAGCCATGGATCCAGAGTCCCAGCTAAGTTCAGGGTTTTGCTGGGTGCACATTGTCAAGGGGTGCGTGTGAGAAACCGGGGGGGGGAAAATATGGAGGGGAAAGAAGTACGGTGGAGACAACCTGCTCAGCCTGTAAATGGCTGCTTTGCCATGTAGTATGGACATCTCTTACCACTTGAATCAGGCCCTTAAATTGTCACTTCAAGGCTGCAAATGACACAAAGGTGGGCAGGCCACCTGACAGCTCCCCTTCCACTGGTAGTAAGAACATAAGAAATAGGAGCAAGGACAATGCTGCTATCATGGGACCTGATTTTACTGCCTCTCCAATTGCCAGCCCACTCCCAGGAGATATAAAATTCCAACCCATGTGATGCATTATGACCAAAATTGCATTTACATGCAAGAGTCATTCGTCAAGATCCCCTCTCTTTGCCAGCCACACTAATGATGCAATTCTCTTTCAGAAATGACAGCTTAGTGATAAACATCAGCTGCTGCTTAATGATTAATCCATTTATACATAATTTTACATGGCTGCTATTTCAGTCAATGACTTGTCACTGTGCAGTCACCTCATCTACTTGAATGAGATGCTGAGACAGCGCAAGGCCCATGCTCATACGGTGAAATAATAGCAATTTTTTAAATTACCTCAACTGGCTCCTTAACAAAGATAATTGTCTGCTTGCTGCTATCAAGCAGATGGCTATCCTCTCTAAAAAACCACTTGCAGAAAAGGAAGGAAATTGGGCAAGCTAAACAAGTGGGGGAAAACAGCCTCCACCTCCCGCTGAATATTGGGTTCTTACACTCAGTTTTAGGCACCATCCATTTGGAAGGATATCAAGGACATAGGAAAGGTTTCTGTGAATGGTACAAGGCATGAGAAGATATTCTCTCCAAGCCAGGAAGGCCAAGAAGAGATTTGATGAAGTGTTTAAAGTAAGTAAAAAGTAAGGGATATGTGGAAAGGACACTGTGCTGGAGTGGAATGGAATGAGTGTGAGGTGGGAAATCGGTTCAGGTGGGAATTCAGCACCGAGGTGCAAAGAAGATTTTCTTTCTCTACTGCCTTTCAGCCTCCAGTGTTGTTGGTGGGTTTTGTTTCTTTATCTTCAAGCTGGTTGAGTGCAATTTTATCAGTATAAATGATCATCTAACTAAATAAATTCAACTGGACAAAAATGGCAGGGCAGGTTGTGTGCTGTGACTGCAGTATGTGGGAATCTGGAATGCAATCCCAGGACAGTCATATCTGCAGCTCAGGCAACTTTGGCTCTGAATTGTTAAGCTGAAGTTTGAGTTGCAGACACCGTGTGGCATCAGGGATTGGGAGAGTTACTTGGACGCTTTGTTCTAGGAGACAATCACACCCCTTAGGTTAGGTAGAACCTCAGAGTTGGTCAATGGCCAGAGACAGGAGGATGCTACTGTGAGTCAGGCAGGTTTGAGGATCCAGTATATAGTGATGGGAGAGCTTCAGCTCTGACTTTGTCCAGCAAGTATGTGATGCTTGCTCCCTGTATGGATGAGAAGCAAGGTGGATGAACAGATTGGCCATGGCATTATGGTAATAGATGGCATTTAAATGGATGGGTGGGGGGGGGGGGTGGTGATGGTGGGGAGGAAGGGAGGGAAGAGGAATGAGGTAGAGGGGAGTATAGTCAGGAGGTTAGAAACTGTGACCAGGAGCTCCGAAGGTTATGTTGCACGGTCAGTGCTAGGATTAAGAATATCTCATTGTGGAGTGGGAATGGGAAGATCCAGTTGTTGTTTTCCACATGGGAACAAATGACATAGGTAGAAATGATGTTTGACCAAGGAAAATTGAGTATTTAGGTACCAAATTAAAGGGTAGAACATAAACAATACTAATCTCTGGACTGTTACCTGAACCCTGCTAGCAGAACAGAGAATTAAATGTGTAGCTCAAAGAGTGGTGCGGCAAGAAGGGATTTCAGTTCATGAGGCATAGAAATATGAGCTATTATGTTGGGATGGGTTTCACTTAAATTGGTCAGTGTCCTTGTCAATCATGTAACCAGAGCTATGGATAAGGCTTTAATCTGACAGGTTGTGATTGGGTGGAGTGGATATTTAGAAACACAAAAAGAAAGTTTGAGACATCAGAACAGTATAGCAATGTGCTTAAAGGCAGTGGGACACCAATTGGCAAAGGAAGGAATTTTCCCATATGTTTCCAGAATGTCAGGCTCTGACTGAATCTCAGTTTGTAGCTCCCCAGCTGCACAGCCCAGGTTTTAGTCCAGATTTTGAGCCTCTCTGATCAAGAAGGATTTCAGGAGGCATGATTTATGTTACTGTGGAACCAGCTTTGAATGGGGCAATCTATACAAAAAAAAAAGAGCTGGAGTGCTCTGATCAGCACAAAATGAAACCTCATTCTCAAGGCCCAGCCTCCACAGATATGGGACACCCCCATAAACGGATCACTGGCTTCTCCTCTCTCCCCCCTGCCGCCAACCCCCATCACTAGCATCAGCACTGGGAGCTTCTCCTCCCCAACAAACATAATGTAAACCTCGCTCCCCATGGGGCTCCCCAGAAAGTTCACCCTGGCACTACCGCTGGGGGCTATAATTATATTGGCACGCCGTGGTGGAATCCCCTCAATTGATTCTCATTTTCCAGAACCTGTTGTAAACTTCTCCGATGTGACTTCTCATTGGCAAGGTATGAATATTCAGTGAAGGGGGAAATCATGTGGTGTGGTGGGGGGGGGGGGGGGTGGGCTTGTTAAGTATATTATTTTATATTTAAATGAAGTTCTTGCTCTTTGAGAATGTACTACATCACGTTGCTGATAAGGGGCAAGGAAAAAAAAAATCAGAAAACAGGATCTTGCCAGTGGCAATTACCTTTCAATCCCTGTGGGATTTTCCCCGTTTTGCCTTTCTCACTAATGGCTAACAAGCTGAAAATTGGCCCCTTTGAGTTCACCAAAAATTGTACATTGGCAATTAATGATGTGGCAATTAATGATGTTGCAAAGGATAAAAGTAAAACATTTAAATTAAAGTTTTTTTAAAACCTGAATGCACAAAAGAATCTGCAATGAGATAGATGAACGAATAACACAAAGAGGTAAATGCTTTAGATTTACTCACCATTAAAGAGACATAGTTATCAAGATTGGGAAATAAATATTCCAGGGGTACACATTAGTTCAGAAAGACAGTGGCGAAGAAGGAGGTAGCCCTAATAGTAAAAGATAACATAAGGATATTAATAAGAAAGTAGAATCAGTGTGGATGTTAAGATTACCAAGAGGGGTAATAATAAAGCAGAGTTAATTTATAATATCATCATAAAACATCTACTGGGAAATAGTGATCGTAATACCATTGACCTCATTAAATATGAAAGTGACATCTTCCAATCTCAAATAGGAATATTAATCTTAAACATAGCGAATTACACAGGTATGAGGGTTCGGCTTAATTGGGTGAATCGACTCAAAGGTATGGAGGTAAATGACGAATGGGAAACATTTACAAAAAACAATTCAAAATCTTCAACAAAAATACATTCCATTGAAAAAAAACATCAAAGCTCAGCAAGGAAGACCCATCTGTCACTCACTCAAGAGGACAGTATTAGACTAAAGGAGATGATAATTTTGCAAAAACATATGAAGTATGATTACTAAAAGTATTTTAGAAACGAGGAGGCTATCAGAAATGGGAAAAAGTAGAATGAGAGTGAGCTTGCCATTAATAACAGATTTTTGAGAAAACTGTCAAAGTAAACATTGTTTCTAAGAAACAAAAAAAGGAGAAGTTAGCATGGGGAAGTGAGGAAATGGCAGAAGTGAACAAATACTTTGTTCTCACAGTAGAAAACACTTCCATACCGGAAATCAATGATAATCTAGGGGCTAAAAGAGTGAGGAAATTAACATCAGCAACAAAAAAAAAGTAGTGACAAAACTTAAAGGACTAAAATCTGAAATCCCCAAGAGCTGATTGCCTAGGATTCTAAAAAGATCACTGCAGAGCTATTGGCTAAGCTGGCTATAGTTTTCCAAAATTCCTTAGATTCAGAAATGCTTCCATTAGTTTGGAAGTTGGCAAATGTTATGCTGCTTTTCAAGAAAGGAGGGAAAGGGAAAACAGTTAACTACAGGCCATTTAGTTTTTTGAGGATGTAACTTATAGGGAAGGGGAACCAGTAGATGTAGTATATCTGAATTTGCAAAAGGCATTTGTGAATGTGTGACACAAAGGGAAACAGGGAAGATAAAGGCTCATGGAGTTGGAGGTACTGTTTTAAAATGGGTAAAGGATTGCTTAATGGATAGAAAGCACAGAGCGGCAAAAACAGAACAAAATAAGTTTTCAGTTAGCAAGCACTGAATAGTGGAGTGCTGCAAGGACTAGTGCTGGGGCTCTAGCTATTTATAATTTATATTAATGACTATGTTTCTTTATCTAAATCACGTACCTAAGTTTGCAGATGACACCAAGCTAGTGGGAAGGACACAGAGGCTGGCAAGAGATATAGACAAGATAAGTGAATGAGCCACAAGATTACAGAAGGTATATAATGTAGAAAATGTGAAGTAATTCACTTTGGTCATATTTTAAAAAGTGGGAAACTTGTTTATATTACTGATGTTCAAGTAGATTTGGGTGTGCATATACAAGGAATGCAAAAAGTTAGAATGCAGTTGCAGCTATCATTTAGGAAGGTAGATGGCATGTTGACCTTTAATAGAAGGCAGATGGAGTACAAGAATAAAGCAGCCTTGATGCAATTGTTCAGGATTTTGGTGAGATCTCATTTGGAGTACTATGTGCACTACTGAATATGGAGTACTAAATATGACCTCCACATTTAAGAAAGAA
Organism: Carcharhinus amblyrhynchos; assembly: GCF_965287045.1. Lineage (NCBI taxonomy): Eukaryota > Metazoa > Chordata > Chondrichthyes > Carcharhiniformes > Carcharhinidae > Carcharhinus > Carcharhinus amblyrhynchos. The sequence goes on along the minus strand of NC_137335.1, from coordinate 28,511,404 downwards.
CGAATGTCCATGGAGGGAGTACTGCAAGGGTTCACTATATTATTGCCTGTGATGACAGGCTAAGTAATATTCAATGGAGCTTAGAAGAACGAGAGGCAATCTCATTGAAACCTACAAAATTTTGAAGTGGTTTGATAAGGTCTTGTTTGATAAAGTGGTTTAGAACATAGAACATTACAGCGCAGAACAGGCCCTTCGGCCCACGATGTTGCGCCGACCAGTTAAAAAACAATGACCCTCTAACCTAAACCAATCCCTTTCCATCCATAAACCTATCCACGGATCTCTTAAATGCCCCCAAACTAGGCGCATCCACAACTGCAGCAGGCAGGGCATTCCAATCCCTCACCACCCTCTGGGTAAAGAACCTACCCCTGACATCCGTCCTATAACTACCACCCCTTAATTTAAAGCTATGCCCCCTCATGCTAGCTTTCTCCATCCGAGGAAAAAGGCTATCACTGTCCACCCTATCCAAACCTCTGATCATCTTATATGTTTCAATAAGATCCCCTCGCAGCCGCCTTCTTTCTAATGAAAACAACCTCAAATCCCTCAGTCTCTCCTCATAGGACCTCCCCTCCCTACCAGGCAACATGCTGGTAAACCTCCTCTGCACCCTCTCCAAAGCCTCCACATCCTTCCTATAATGTGGGGACCAGAACTGCACACAATACTCCAAGTGCAGACGCACCAGAGTTTTGTACAGTTGCAACATGACGCTGCGGCTCTTAAATTCAATCCCCCTACCAATAAACGCCAAGACACCGTATGCCTTCCTAACAACCCTATCTACTTGATTCCCAACTTTCAGGGATCTATGTACACATACACCTAGATCCCTCTGTTCATCCACACTATTCAGAGTTCGATTATGTTCTTAGGTCAATGCTGAGGGATTGTTTCCATTGACTAAGGCTTTAAAAGGCAAGGGCACAGTCTCAGGATAAGGAAAAGGCCAAGGATCATTTAGAACTGAGGGGAGGAGAATGATTTCACTCAAATGGTTGGAAATCTTTGCCCCAGAAGACAATAGATACTGCATCATTGAAAACATCTAAGACTGGGATAATCAGATTTTTGGTCTCTCAGGGAATTAAGGGATTTGAGGATTGGGCAGAGAATGAAATTGAAATCCACTGTCATTCATAAGCAGACTCAATGAGTTCTGCGATCTACTCTTGCTCCTATTTCTTGTGTTATTGTAAAGTCTTGAATGGTGCAGTTAATTTACCCTTACCACCCTGTTTCCAGTGGAAAGAGGATCAGTAACCAAATGACACAGGTTTAAAGTGAACTATAAAGAACCAAACACATGAGGATACTTTTTTATATTGCAAGTTTTATGATTTGGAATGTATTTCCTAAAAAGATAATTGAAACAGATTCAATAAGAACAATCAAAGGAGAATTAAATAAGTAGTTGAATGCGTATAAGTAGAAGGTTATGGCAAAAAAAAAGAGGGAGTGGGATCAGTTGAGATAGCTGTACTAAAGAGACAGCACAGGCATAGCTGAACAAATGGTCTCCCTCTGTGATACATCATTCTATGATTCAAAATTACATGCTCAGGAGCAATGGAATTGAAGCATCCTTTATGTCAGTTTTCATACCTTTTGTATGATTTGGTATAATGTTCCTTAAATCAGAATATAGCCATTATTTATAATACAGGTCTTCTTAAATTTTTACATTTTATACGAATGACTTGGATGAAAGGATCAAAGTTACACTGGCTGAATTTCTTCATGGTATTTAGATAGGTAGGAAAGTACTTGTGAAGAGGACATAAGGAGGTTATAAAAAGATACAGGCAGGTTAAATGAGTGGGCAAATATCTGGCAAAATGTGGGAAAAGGTGAAGTTGTCCATTTTAGCAGGAAAAATTAAAAAGCAGAATATTATCTAAATAGTGAGAGATTGCAGAGCTCTGAAATTCAGAGGGATTCAGGTGTCCTAGTACAAGAACCACAAAAGGTTAATATGCAGGTACATCAAATAATTAGGGAAGCTAACAGAATGTTATATTTTATTGCAAAGGGAATTGAAACAAAAAGGAGGTTACGCATCAGTTCTACAGATTATTGCCAAGACCACATCAGTATATGGTCTCCTTTTTAAGAAAGGATATAAATGAAGTGGAAGCAATTCAGAGAAGGTCACTTATTTAAGACAGGTGGGTAGAAATGTTTCTCTCAATTGGTACTGAAGCTTTGAAACTCTTCTTCAAAGGCGGTGGAAGAGTCTTTGAATAGTTTTACGGCAGAAGTAGTGTTAGCATAGCAGATCAGAAACCCCAAGGTATATTACGAAGTCAGGCTAGACCCCAACAATTTGCCATTTTGGGCTTTGAGTGGTTATGGGGAGCGATTTTCCAAAAAAAAACCCGAGTGTCGAATGGGTGGGAAAATGGGACGTTTTCCCACCCGTATTTTGGGCATACTTAGTCATTTGAATTTCTGGCACTCTCTGCTGCAGAGTCTGTATGGGCTACATGCTGGCAGTGGTGGAGGGTTGGGGGGTAAATCTCACTTGAGAGGCTGGCATCAGTGCATTGAGTGGTCCACTGGACCCCCCCCCCCCCCCCCCCATCATCACCCGCCTCCCAGTGGCTACCCAAACCTCCCCCAATTGCTGGACCGGACACTTCCTACTCCTGATCGCTGGCCCTGACCTCCCTCCAGTTGCCTGCCCACACACACTCCCCTTGAAGACCAGCCAAAACTCTGTTTCAGCTCTCCCACTGGCATTTTCTAGCCTGCTGTGCTACTTGAGCAGCATAGTGCGCTGGGAAATTCATGTTTCAATCTAGGTACAATTCTGATGACAGAGTGGGAAGCAGTAAAACAAATTTTATTTCACAACATGGTTTAACTATAACAAATGAATTAGCTTAACTTTAACAGCTGAACAATACTTAAAGATAACATACAATTCTTAACTGCTCATCTCTCGCTATGAGTTCCAATTAAGCAACATTCCTTTTATAGACTTAAAACTCATTTTTAACATTAGTTAGCAAAACACAGGCATACTTGCTCGTCTTAGTTCAACAGCCCTAGAGCCTTCGGAACACCGAGAGAGAGAGAGAGAGAGAGATGCCTGTTTCTTCCGGCAGTCCAAACAGCAACTGCAGTTAAAGAAATTAAGCCGAAACAGTAGGAGTGATTCTCCCAAAAATGTTATAAAAGTGTTGAATTTGTGGGAAAACTGTAAGTTGCAATTGTTTTTTTTCGGTGGGAGTTCCTACTCAAATCTCCCACGCTCTGTGCAATGCAGAGGTCACAATCATGAATATAATTAAAAGCTCAGGGATGGGGTCTGTTCACACCAGAGTCTGACAGTTCCAGACCTCTGAGCTTGCGCAGTGGCCTGTCAGCCTGCACTTTGCTGGCCAGCCCAGGACATCCACAGTGCTGATCCCATGGCCTAATCGTGGCCCTCACAAGCATTCCTGGGCCAGCCCCAACACCCTCCATCCCAGAGTGCCTCGGTCTTCAGCAGTCACGATCCACTCAGTGGGCAATGCCAAGGTGCTCCCTGGGCATGGGCACATTGCCCCTTGGGCAGTGCCAAGGGCACAGGCTGGCACTGCCAGGATACTCATGCCTAGGGGGCACTACCCCACTGTCCAACTCACCTGATTGCTCCCCCTTCACTCCAGCAGGGTCAGGCCGCTAGTTTCCCGGAAGTGGGGAGCTTGTCTTAACCCCACTGGAGTGAAATTTTACTGGCAGGGTGGGAGATGCTAGCCAGCCTGGAGACTTCAGTCTTGGGCCCGAAAATCACATTTAAATAAGATTAAAGATTAAAATGACTTACCTGCTCTTCCTGCTGGTTTCCAGCATGGTCCTGGCTGCACTGGTTTTCTGGCGCTGGGAGATACGCACGCATCAGGAACGCATGCGTGAATCCAGCAAACTGACCTGCACATGATTCTCCCAACTCAACCCACTTAAAGATTAGTGCAGCAGGATGGGAGAATCACCCTCAGTTTTTTCTTCCCTGCCAGCTTAGCTCTTTCCAATAAAGATATGATTCTGTCCTTGTCAATCGAGTTGATCCAAACTCTACACTGAAGCCCCCAAGGAAAACCCCCCCAAAAAAAAACCACAAATGAATTGGCTTTGCTTAAAACAAACACTCCAGGTCTAAAGTGAGCACTTATCCTGTGCTCCCAGCTATCACTTTAAAGGTTTTGCTTAATAAATCGACAACTTACAAAATAGATCCGAATTCTAAACAAACCCCTTACAAGAAACATGAAGTACATATATTTCTAAAAGGCAGTGCGTCATCGCAGTAGATAGATTCTTGATAAACAAGGGCATGAAAGTTATCAGGGTAAGCAAGAATGGAAGTTGAGGTTACAATCATATCAGCCATGATCTTATTAAATTGCAGAGCAGGTTTGAGAGAGAACTTACTCCTGCTCCTAATTGGTATATTCAAAATGTTTATGTTAGTTTGACATGGTAAGAAAAGGAGAAGGATGTGTACCTCTTTTTGGTCAGCCACATGGGAGGACAGTGTTGTTTACTGATTGGAAGTTAACCTTCTCAAATGAAAAGTCAACTGGAACTAAAACAAATTCACTGAGACCAGGAGTTGGAGATTTGTCTTGTATTGCACTACCACGTTATACAAAGTGCCCACTATCTTTGTGCCAACATCAATGACGAATTTGTGTCCTCAGCTCTACAATTACAGTTTCATTACACTAAGGGTCAGCCAAGTTCTGGCTCCATCACAACATAAGAACATAAGAAATAGGAGCAGGAGTAGGCCATCTAGCCCTTCGAGCCTGCCCCGCCATTCAATAAGATCATGGCTGATCTGTCGTGGCTCAGTTCCACATTCCCACCCTCTCCCCATAATCCTTAATCCCCTCTCTTATCAAAAACCCATCAACCCACGTCTTAAAAATATTTAGCGAGGCAGTCTCCACCACTTCAACGGGCAGAGAATTCCAGAGATTCACCACCCTTTGAGTGAAGAAGTTCCTCCTCAACTCCGTTCTAAACCGCCCCCCCTTTATCTTGAGGCTGTGCCCCCTAGTCCTACTGTCTTTTTTGAGCGGGAAGAGTCTCTCCACCTCTATCCTATCCATCCCATTCATCATCTTATACGTCTCAATGAGATCTCCCCTCATTCTTCTAAACTCTAACGAGTACAAGCCTAGTTTATTCAGCCTCTCCTCATAGCTCAACCCCCTCAACTCCGGTATCAGCCTAGTAAACCTCCTCTGCACTTCCTCCAAGGCCAAAATATCTTTGCGCAGGTGAGGCGCCCAAAACTGCACACAGTACTCCAGCTGCGGCCTCACCAATGCCCTATACAGCTGCAGCAAGACCTCCCTACTTTTATATTCAATCCCCCTCGCTATGAAGGCCAGCATCCCATTCGCCTTCCTGACCACATGCTGCACCTGCAAGCTGGGTTTTTGCGACTCATGCACAAGGACCCCGAGGTCCCTCTGCACCGTCGCCTGCTGCAGTTTTTCGCCCCGTAAGTAATAGTCCTTCCTACCATTCTTCCTACCAAAGTGGACCACCTCACACTTGCCAACATTAAATTCCATTTGCCATTTCCTGGCCCATTCGCCCAGCCTATCTAGATCCTTCTGCAGACTCTCCACACCCTCCGCACAATTTGCCGTTCCCCCAATCTTGGTGTCATCAGCAAATTTCGACACCATACACTCGGTTCCCTCCTCCAGATCATCTATATAAATGGTAAAAAGCTGAGGCCCCAGCACCGACCCCTGGGGCACTCCACTAGTCACCATCCGCCAATCCGAATAGCACCCGTTGACCCCCACTCTCTGCCTCCTATTTGACAACCAATCCTCTATCCACGCTAACACCCTACCCCCAACTCCATGTCCCTCGACCTTCTGCAATAACCTCTTGTGAGGTACTTTGTCAAACGCCTTCTGAAAATCCAGAAAGACCACATCCACCGGCTCTCCTCTATCCACCGCCCTAGACACATCCTCATAGAACTCCAGTAAATTTGTCAGACACGACTTCCCTTTAATGAAGCCGTGCTGCGTCTGCTCTATCAAGCAATTCCCTTCAAGATGCCTCGCAATTTCCTCCTTAATGACGGATTCTAACATTTTACCTACCACAGACATTAAACTAACCAGCCTATAATTCCCCGCCTTTTGCCTGGCACCCTTCTTAAACAACGGCATAACATTAGCCGTTTTCCAATCCTCCGGCACCTCCCCGGAATCCAGCGACGTCTGGAAAATAACCACCAAGGCATCCACTATCACCTCCGCCATTTCTTTCAGAACCCTCGGATGCATTCCGTCCGGTCCTGGGGACTTGTCCACAATCAGCCCCTCCAGTCTGTCGAGCACCGCCTCTCTAGTAACAGTAATGTCATTAAGACCCTCCAGTCCTACCACCTTTCCATCACTAACACCCGGCAAATTATTCACGTCCTCCTCCGTGAAGACAGAAACAAAATACTGCCATAGATAATGCACTAAATCTGACATCTTTGCCATTAAAAAAATACTCCTTGATCTACTGTTCGCAGGATTGTACTTGCATTAAAAGTGTGCTGGTGGTCAATCCAACATTGACCTTAGTGATATGAGTCGAACACCAACCAGTACCTAGTACCCGACTATATGCCCGTCACTGATGTAACATTAAACATGTTTAAGTTTTGAATACTCAGTGGAACTTTGTGTTCACTATTGCATGTTTTTAGCTAATACAGAACTTAATATAGAGCAAGAGCTTTCTTTATTCTATAGCATCTTATTGTCAATTTTTATGTTTCCATTACAAAATGTTTGTTTCCACTGTACAGTTCATTAGTGCTTTGCAAAATCACAGGGTGTAGGAGTATTTCTAACACTGATTGCACTGCATAACTTTTGATCATTCATTTACAATAATACTTCTACTGTATTTAATGTGCTCACTCACACCCTCATCTCCATCTTAAGACGCGGGTTGATGGGTTTTTGATAAGAGAGGGGATTAAGGGTTATGGGGAGAGGGCGGGAATGTGGAACTGAGCCACGACAGATCAGCCATGATCTTACTGAATGGCGGGGCAGGCTCGAAGGGCTAGATGGCCTACTCCTGCTCCTATTTCTTATGTTCTTATCTTATTCACATATCACATTAATGAGGCAAAAAGCCATAAAATGATTTAGACAGTTCTAAATACGTGTCAAGAGGCAATTCCTACTGTTAAATACAATTATAAAGTTTATTTGTTAGTCACAAGTAAGGCTTACATTAACACTGCAATGAAGTTACTGTGAAATTCCTCTCGTCACCACACTCCGGCACCTGTTTGAGTCCATCCACCTAACCAAGAGACCATCACTACTGTTAAATGCAATTGGATATATCAACTCAAGAGAATTATTACAAATTCATTCTACCCATTGTGTGGCCTTGCTTTGGGTTTCCTCAAGTTCTGTAGCTGTCAAAATAGTCTGTAAGAAGAATTGTCTTACTTTTGTAAAACACTATTTGTTGGATTTGACAATTGTCCCCATGCTAATCTTTGATGGATCTATCCTTTCGGCTATTGCTGGAAACTAATTGTAAAATCTACCCACCTTGTAAACTTTTACAACTCTGTTGTGTTTGTATGACATATATACACACACACACAACAGAAGAGAGAGAACTACCCTCATTGGGTAAGATCGTCATTATTTTTCCTGAAAGAAAGCGCTACAGAAGCTTTTACTGTAGCATGGGTCAAAACAAACTAATTCTTCAAAATATTGACTGTGCACATTTGGCAATAACTATTTTCTGACATCACTTTTCCCCGAGTCCCCAAATTATTGCCCAGACCCAGCAATTTTCATAGAATCCCTGCAGTGCAGAAGGAGGTCATTCAGACCATTATGTCTGCGCTGATTCTTCAGAGCATCTTACCCAGGCCCTACCCTCATAACTTCACACATTTACCACACTAATTACCCTAAGCTACACATCTCAGAACACTAAAGGGCAATTTAGCATGGTCAATCAACCTAATCTGATCACCTTTGGCGTGTGGGAGGAAACCCGTGCAGACATGGGGAGAATGTGCAAACACCACACAGAGTGACCCAAACCAGGAATTGAACCTTGGTCCTTGGTGCTGTGAGGCAGCAGTGCTAACCACTGTGCCACCAGTGGCAATTAATCTTTACACCATAATCTATTAGTGATTAAGTTATAATCTAATAAGGAGAACGCAATGAACCAATTATTATCAACTATATACACATGACCTGACCTTTGGATTCGCACAATTGAATTGTAATTTGTTAGCATTTTATCAAAGTCGACAAGTCGTGAGTTTTGTTTTTTTCAAATTATTCATTCACGGGGTATGGGCATCGCTGGCCAACATATCTAGTGTTCCTGAACTGAGTTATAGAATCAGAGTCATAGAAATTTAGAGCATGGAGACAGGCCCTTCGGCCCAACTTATCCATGCCGTCCAATTTTACCAATAAGAAAGCCCCGATTGCTGTTTTTGCTCCACATCCCTCTATACTTGGCATGGTGGCACAGTGGTTAGCACTGCTGCCTCAGAGCCAGGGATCCGGGTTCAATTCCAGCCTCAGGTAACTTCCATGTGTTGAGTTTGCATGTTTTCCCCGTGCCTGTGTGGGTTTCCTCTGGGTGCTCAGGTTTCCTCCCATGCTCCAAGGATGCAGGGATTAGGTTGATTGCTCATGCTCCCCCACCAACACAACAACCACCTGTCTGGCTCCATTCCCCTGAATTAGTTCCAGCACAGCTCCCTCCTCTGTATATTGACCAAAAAGGTTTTCCTGTGTACATTTTAAGAACTCTACTTCATCTAAGCCCTTAGCATGATGGCTATCCCAATTAGTGTTATGAAAGTTGAAATCACCTAATATAATTACCCTCATTATTTTTACACCCTTTCATGAATTGCGCACTCATTTGTTCTTCAATTTCCCACTGACTATCTGGGGGTCTATAATAAGTAACTAGCAATGTAGCTGTCCCTTTTTTATTCCTAAGCTCTATTCACAAAGTTTAATGTCCCCTCCAAGATATCATCTCTCCTTACTGCAGTAACTGCCTCCTTAACTAATAATCCAATGCCTCCTCCTTTTTATTGCTCCTCTGTCTTGCCTGAAGATTCTATATCTCAGGATGCTGAGCTGCTAACCCTTGCCCTCACTCAATCACATCTCTGTTATGGCCCTCCAGTTATAACAAACACTGATGTTAATGAAGAAAAGGCCATAAAATGATTAGGACAATTATAAATGTGTGACAAGAGGCAATTCCTACTGCTAAATGCAATTATAAAAATTTATTAGTCGCAAATAAGGTTTACATTAACATTGCAATGAAGTTAGTGTCGGATTCCCCTAACTGCCACCTGTTTGGGTCAATCTACCTAACGAGCACACCTTTCAGACTGTGGGAGGAAGCTGGAACTCCCGGAGGAAACCCACACAGGGAGAACATGCAAAATTCACACGGACAGTGACCCAAATTGGGAATTGAAACCGTGTCCAAATCGAGAGAGTTATTACAAATTCATTCCAACCCATGTTGTGGCCTTGCTGGGGGTTTTCTTAACTTCTGTAGCTGTGAAAATAGTTTGTAAGAAGAACTGCCTCACTTTTGTAAAACACTATTTGCTGGATTTGACAATTGTTTCCCAGTTAATCTTTGATAGATCTATCCTTTTGACTATTGCTGGAAACTGTAGAGCCTACCCACCTTGTAAACTTTTACAAGGTTGGTGTTTATGTGAAATACGTACAATACAGAAGAAAGATGGGTAAGATCTTCATCATTCTTCTGATAGAAAGTTCTCCAGAAGCTTTATTGCCCCTGACCATCAGCTTGAAGTTAAATTCTGTAGCATGGGTCAAAACAAACTAATTCTTCAAGATAGTGCACATTTGGCATCACTTTTCCCGAGTTCCCAAATTATTGCCCAGTAGTTTTCATAGAATCCTTGCAGTGCAGAAGGAGGTCATTCAGTCCATCAAGTCTGCACTGAATCTGCAACAGAGTATCTTATCCAGGCCCCACCCCTGTAACTCCACATATTTACCCTACTAATTCCCCTAACCTACTAAAGGGCAATTTAGCAAAGTCCATCAATCTAATCTGAACATCTTTGGAGTGTGTGAGAAACTGGACTACCTGGAGAAAACACAAGCAGACACAGGGAAAACATGCAGATTCCACAGAGAGAGTGACTCAAGCTGGGAATTGAACCTGGATCCCTGGTGCTAAGAGACAGCAGTGCTAGCCATTGTGCCACCACCATAAGACAAGGACAAACTCCAGTGACAATTAATCTTTGCACCATAATCTAGCAGTGATTAAGTTATGACTTAGAAAGAGTAATGCAATAACAATTACTCTGTTGATATCTATTATCATCATCGATACACAGGTTAATCTAAAGGGTGCAGGTCATGTAATCATGAACAGTTTATTAACATCGTGAGGGATTCTCTATATACCATCTTGAGCAAGCTGGTTAATGTATTCATGCCAAAGTCACACATTGGGTGTTATAGCACCTATTTATCTTAAAACGGTTTGATAAGTAGGTCATGTGGTAAATTAACATGACAACCAATGAGCGTTAAAAACAGCAAAGTGAAAAGTCTCAAATTCATGAGGTCTTTGCTTCTGGAGAAATGAATTAGCAAATCCATCCATTCCAGTAAATGAAGTTCACCTGCAAACACTTGCGCAACATTTCTTCCTGAGCCATGTTTCACTAATAAATCCTAAACTGACCTTTAGATTTGCACAATTGAATTGTAATTTGTTAGCATTTTATCAAAGTCAGCCGGTCGTGAGTTGGGATTCTTTTTTACTATTCATTCATGGGACATGGGCATCACTGGCCAGTCAACATTTTTGTCCATCCCTAATGTTGTTGAACTGAGTCATGGAATCATAGGGTCATAGAGATTTACAGCATGGAAACAGGCCCTTCGGCCCAACTTGTCCATGCCGCCCAGTTTTACCCATAAGCTAGCCCCAGTTGCCGTTTTTGGCCCATATCCCTCTATACATTGTATGGTGGCACTGTGGTTAGCACTGCTGCCTCACAGAGCCAGGGACCCGGGTTTGATTCCAGCCTTGGGTGGCTTGGTCTGTGTGGAGTTTGCATGTTTTCCCCGTGTCTGTGTGGGTTTCCTCCGGGTGCTCAGGTTTCTTCCCATGCTCCAAAGATGCGTGGGTTAGGTTGATTAGCTTTGCTCCTCCAAATGGCAAATGGAATTTAATGTTGGCAAGTGCGAGGTGGTCCACTTTGGTAGGAATAATGGTAGGAAGGATTATTACTTACGTGGAGAAAAACTGCATCAGGCGACGGTGCAGAGGGACCTCGGGGTCCTTGTGCACGAGTCGCAAAAACCCAGCTTGCAGGTGGTCAGGAAGGCGAATGGGATGCTGGCCTTCATAGCGAAGGGGATTGAATATAAAAGTAGGGAGGTCTTGCTGCGGCTGTATAGGGCATTGGTGAGGCCGCAGCTGGAGTACTGTGTGCAGTTTTGGGCGCCGTACTTACGCAAGGATATTTTGGCCTTGGAGGGAGTGCAGAGGAGGTTTACTAGGCTGATACCGGAGTTGAGGGGGTTGAGCTATGAGGAGAGGCTGAATAAATTAGGCTTGTACTCGTTAGAGTTTAGAAGAATGAGGGGAGATCTCATTGAGACGTATAAGATGATGAATGGGATGGATAGGATAGAGGTGGAGAGACTCTTCCCGCTCAGAAAGGATAGTGGGACTAGGGGGCACAGCCTCAAGATAAAGGGGGGGGGGGGCGGTTTAGAACGGAGTTGAGGAGGAACTTCTTCACTCAAAGGGTGGTGAATCTCTGGAATTCTCTGCCCGTTGAAGTGGTGGAGGCTGCCTCGCTAAATATTTTTAAGACGCGGGTTGATGGGTTTTTGATAAGAGAGGGGATTAAGGGTTATGGGGAGAGGGCGGGAATGTGGAGCTGAGCCAAGACAGATCAGCCATGATCTTATTGAATGGCGGGGCAGGCTTGAAGGGCCAGTTTGCCTACTCCTGCTCCTATTTCTTATGTTCTTATCAATACATCAACCATCTGTCTGGCTTTATTCCCCAGAATTAGCTCCAGCACAGCTCCCTCCCTTGTTGAATCCCCTACATATTGACCAAAAAGATTTTCCTGTATACATTTTAAGAATTCTACTCCATCTCAGCCCTTGATGACTATCCCAATTAATGTTGGCAAAGTTGAAATCACTTACTATAATTATCCTCTTATTATCTTTACACCCTCCATGAATTGCACACATATTTGCTCTTCAATTTCCTGCTGCCTATCTTGTGGTCTATAATAAACACCTAGCAACATAGCTGTCCCTTTTTTTATTCCTAAGCTCTACCCACAAAGCTTCATTTGATGGCCCCTCCAAAATATCATCTCCTTCCTGCAGTAACTGCCTCCTTAACTAATAATGCAATGCCTCCTCCTCTGTCTTGTCTGAAGATTCCATATCCCGAGACGTTGAGCTGCCAATCCTGCCCCTCACTCAACCATGTCTCTGTGATGGCTATTATATCATTATTACACATGACGATCCTTGCCCTTAACTCATCCAATTTATCATTAATACTCCTGGCATTAAAGTAGAGGTTCTCCAGCCTTGTCTTACTTCCTTGAAACTTACCACCACTGTATTCCCTTTGACCTGATTGTATTTCAATGTTATAGTGTGTCCCTATTCCTTATTCATCTAGGTTCCCTCCCCTGCCAAATTAATTCAAACTCTTCACAACAAGTAAACCTGCCAGCAAGGAAGTTAGTCCTTGTGTTTCTAGTACAAAACATTTTTTGTTTTCACTGTACAATTCATTTGTGCTTTGCAAAAAAAAAAATCGCAGGATGTAAAAGTATTTCTAATGCTGATTGCACTGTATAACTCCACCAGCAAAGTGAAGAGTCTCAAATTCATGGGGTCATTGCTTCTGGAGAAATTAGTAAATCCATCCATTCCAGTAAATGAAGTTCACCTGCAACATTTCTCCCTGTGCTATGTTTCACTAGTAAAGCCTAAACTGACCTTTGGATTCACACAATTGAATTGTAATTTGTTAGCATTTTATCAAAGTCAACAAGTTGTGAGTGTTTTTTTTTATTATTCATTCATGGGACACGGGCATTGCTGGCCAGTCAACATTTATTGTCCATCCCTAGTGTTCTTGAACTGAGTCACAGATTTACAGCATAGAAACAGGCCTTCTGGCCCAACTTGTCAATGCTACCCAGTTTTAATCCATAAGCTAGTCCCAACTGCCCATGTTGGCCCATATCCCTCAATATGTGGCACAGTGGTCCACTGGTTAACACTGCTGCCTCAGTGCCAGGGACCTGGGTTCGATTCTGGCCTCCGGTCTGTGTGGAGTTTGTACATTCTCCCCATGTCTGCGTGGATTTCTTCCGGGTGCTCTGGTTTCCTACCATGCTCCAAAGGTGTGTAGATAGATTGATTGGCCATGATAAATTGACCCTTAGTGTCAGGGGGATTAGGAGCACAAACATGTGGGGTTATGCAGATACAGCCTGGGTGGAATTGTTGTTAGCGCTGGCTCGATGGGCCAAATGGTCTCCTTCTGCACAGTAGGTACCAAGATTTTATACCAACCTTGGCTTGCTAGGCCATTTCAGAGAGCAGCTGAGTGTCAACCACACTGCTGTGGCTCTGCAAACACATATAAGCCAGACCAGGTAAGGATGGCATGTTTCCTTCCCTAAGGGCATCAGTGAACCAGATAGGTTTTTCCTGATAAACAACAATGGTTTTCTGGCCTTGAGCAGATTCTTAATTCCAGACATTCTTATTGAATGCAAATTCCACTATCTGATGTGATGGAATTCAAACCCTGGTCCCCAGAAAATTAGCTGAGTTTCTGGATTAATAGTCTAGCGATAATAACATTTAGGCCAATGCCTCCCCTTACTTTTGAGGTATGAGAGGCACACACTAAACACAAGGCTTTTATGAAGAAAATATAATGTACAGTCCATATATGTTAAAGAAGAAAAAGAAAAAAAATGTGCAGGAGATTTACAAAGATATTACCCCATTGCCAACCACACCCCCCAACCCCCTCCAAACTCCTGCAATAAATGGAGACGGCATGTTAAAGATTGTTGTATTTTCCTGATAACAGATGCTAGGCTATCTGGTCTAGAATAGTGTCTCGCTCTCATTTCTTGAATAGTGAACAACATGATCAATTTTCCAATCTAAAAGAACAGTTCTTAAATTGAGTGAACTTTGAAATTTGGTCAAAAGAACAGAAGAGTCTGCTCCAAAAAAAAACAATCCATTTACCACAAGCTGTGTATTTGTGAAAGGAACATGGATTTGCTCCAAGTTCCGTCAGGGTTTCCAACACCTATTAGCCTGACTAATAAAATCAAAAGGAAACAAATCAGCTCATTAGATATTAACTATACCTTCAGGCTCTTGGATAGAGAGTGAGATTTTATGGCCTTACTTGTCCCCTTCCCCCTCCCAAGATCAAATGGCCTTTCACCTCTTGCCCACTCTGATTCCCATGGCAGATGGGGTGGTAAAATTCCTGCCACTATGTAGGTTGACATTCCACAGCACTGCCAGAAGGGCAGCACTGCCAGAGGGGCTATCTTTGGATGTGACATTAAGCCAAGCATCATCTATGATTCTCAGGTAGACATAAAATATAAGCATGAAAATATTCCATGAAATGTTGAAAGAGCAAGGGGTGTTCTTCCTGGTATTCTGGCAAACTTTTACAATTCAACCAACACCTGAAGCATGTTTATCATTTTGCTATTTGAGGGATTGATTGTGTGCACCTTGGCTGTTCCTACATTTCTACACTTCAAAAGAACTTAATTGACTATACAGCCCTTTGAGATGCTCTGGGATGGTGAAGGAGGCTATGTAAATGCAAGTTCTCGGAAAGGAAACAGCAAACGAAAGCTTTACCTAACATCTGATGACAAAGGACAGTCCTTTCTACAGAATGAGATTAAGGATTTCCTCTGACTCAGATTGGAAAATGAATATTTCCAGCTCATTAATGTTCTCTTACCATTGCATCGTATTTCAGTTTGTTCATGAAGTGGGCAGCCTCAGTACCTTTGTAATAATTGAACCAGATGGTTCCCTGGTACTGATCCCCGGCATCCAACAGCAGCACATTTTTCTCCTGCTTCCTGATCTCTCGGATTTTAGTTAGTCTCCTGGCCACACCTGCATAACAGTTTGATCTGCACTTGCTCGAATCCTCGCTGGTCTCCTCCACCCTGGCATGCACATCGTTAGTGTGGAGAATCGTGAGCTCAAAGGGAAGAGTGCCCCTGATGCTGAGCAGCCAGAGAGCCAGCAGCAGCAGTGCGGAGGAACAGCCCATTCTGAGCGAGAGAGCGCTGCAAATAGCTCACTGCTTTCAGCCGCTCATCCTCCAGCTTTATAGGAACCCGAGCCTTGGACTGTCTTACACATGAGGAGTAGGCGGAGTCTCAATTACTGATGCAGCTTCATAGTGTAAATCACAAGGAGTTCATTGATGACCCCGGGAACTGCAGAAATTTGAGAACATTTGTTGACAAAAAGCTACAGATTTTTAAGTTCACGTAACCATATTCAAATCTCTGCATTTCCCCCACACTACTGAGTGGCCGGAACTTTTTATAGGTCACCGATAGTTCATGCCTGGGTTAGTAGCAATGAACTGAGCGTTGAGGCTGACTTGAACACAGCCTGTGTTAAACCGAGGTCCTATCTACTGCCAGGTTTTTGGAATTCCTTCCTCAGAATGAGGTGGAAGCAGAATCTTTGAATATTTTAAAGCAGAAGTAGATGGATTCTTGATAAGCAAGGGGTGATGGTTAGCAAGAATTTAGGTTGCAATCAGGTCGCAGATGGCACGGTGGCACAGTGATTAGCACTGCTGCCCCACAGCGCCAGGGATCCTGGTTCAATTCTGGCCTCGGGTGACTGTGTGGAGTTTGCATCTTGTCCCCGTGTCTGTGTGGGTTTCCTCCCACAGTCCGAAAGATGAGTAGGTTAGGTGGATTGGCCATGCTAAATTGCCCCTTAATGTCAGGACACTGTAAGGGTAAATATATAGGGATAGGACTTGGATGGGATTGTGTTTGGTGCAGTCTCGATGGGTTGAATAGCCTCCTTTTGGACTGTAGGGATTCTATCATTCTAGATCAGCCATAGTCATATTGACTAGCAGAGCATACTCGAGAGGCTGAGTGGCCTACTCCTCTTCCTGAT
The DNA here is from genome assembly GCF_965287045.1 of Carcharhinus amblyrhynchos. Lineage (NCBI taxonomy): Eukaryota > Metazoa > Chordata > Chondrichthyes > Carcharhiniformes > Carcharhinidae > Carcharhinus > Carcharhinus amblyrhynchos. The sequence goes on along the minus strand of NC_137335.1, from coordinate 28,495,097 downwards.
CCATTTGTTCAGCTGGAAGTGAATGTAAAAGATTCCCAGGAACTGTATGAAAGATCAAGGAAGTTGTTCCTGATACCTTGGTGAATATTTACCCTTAAACCAGCAACACTATAAAAGATCTAGTCATTATTGCATTTCTTTAAGTGTTTGCTGTGTGTAAATTGTCTGTCAGGTTATCTACATCACAATAATGACCACACTACAAAAGCATGAAGCATGCTGGAATATCCCAGTTGTGAAAGTTATTTTATAAATAAGTCTTTTTTTCTCACTGAAGTCACAGATGTGTTCATCTGAATTTGGAAGTGTGTTAGGAACACTGATCCTCATTCTCCAATGGTCTCCTGACTTCACCTGGAGATGAATTAGCTTCTCATAGAATCCCTGCAGTGCAGAAGATGCCCATTTGGCCCATCAAGTCTGCACCGACTCTCTGACAGAGTATCTTACCCAAGCCCTCTCCCCTGCACTATCTCCGTAACTCATAAGAACATAAGATATAGGAGCAGGAGTAGGCCATGTAGCCCCTTGAGCCTGCCCCGCTATTCAATAAGATCATGGCTGATCTGATAGTGGTTCAGTTCCATTTACCCTCCTGCGCCCCATAACCCTTAATTCCCTTATTGATCAGAAATTTATCTACCTGTGTCTTAAACATTTTAAAGGGGTAGCTTCCGCTGCTTCAATGGGCAGAGAATCCCAAAGATTCACTACCCTCTGAGAGAAGAAGTTCCTCCTCAACTCTGCTCTAAATTGACTCCCCCTTATTTTGAGGTTGTAGCCTCCTAGTTCTTGTTTCCTTTCTAAGTGGCAATAGTCTCTCCAGCCCCTTCGTTATCTTATACGTCTATAAAAGATCCCCCCTCAGCCTTCTAAACTCCAACGAGTACAGGCCCAATCTACTCAATCTCTTCTCATAAGCTAATCCCCTCATCTCCAGTATCAGCCTGGTGAACCTTCTCTGCACTCCCTCCAAGGCCAATATATCTTTTCGCAAATAAGGGGACCAAAATTGCACACAGTACTCCAGTTGCAGCCTCACCTGTGCCCTGTACAGTTGCAGCAAGACCTCCTGCTTTTATATTCTATCCCCCTCGCTATAAAGGCCAACATCCCATTCGCCTTCTTGATCACCTGCTGCACCTGCAGGCTGAGTTTTTGCGATTCATGCACAAGGACCCTCAGGTCCCTCTGCACAGTAGCATGTTGTAATTTTTCACCATTTAAATAATAGTCCATTTTACCATTATTCCTTCCAAAGTGGATAACCTCACACTTGCCAACATTATACTCCATCTGCCAGGTCCTCGCCCACTCACTCAGCCTATCCGGATCTCTCTGTGTCCTCCACGCAATTCGCTTTCCCACTCATCTTTGTGTCATCAGCAAACTTTGTTCCCCTACACTCGGTCCCCTTCTCCAGATCGTCTATGTATATGGTAAACAGTTGAGGCCCCAGCAGCAACCCCTGCAGCACGCCACTAGTCACCAACTGCCAACCAGAAAAGCACCCATTTATTCCAACTGTCTGCTTCCTGTTAGATAGCCAATCCTCAATCCACGCTAACACTTTACCCCCAACTCTATGTACCTTAATCTTTTGCAGCAACTTTTGTGAGGCATCTTATCAAACGCCCTCTAAATCTAAAAACACCACATCCACCGGTTCCCTTCTGTCAACCGCACTCATTACATCTTCATAAAAATCCAGTAAATTCGTCAAACATAACTTTCTCTTCATGAATCCATGCTGCGTCTGCTTGACTGAATCATTCTTTCCCAGGTGTCCTGCTATTTCCTCTTTAATGATGGATTCCAGCATTTTCCCAATTACGGACATTAAGCTAACCGGCCTGTAGTTACCCGCCTTTTATCTACCTCCTTTTTTAAACAGTGGCGTCACATTAGCTGTTTTCCAATCAGCCGGCACCTCCCCAGAGTCCAGCGAATTTTGATAAATTACAACTAACACATCTGCTATTCCTTCTGCCATTTCTTTTAGTATCCTGGGATGCATTCCATCCGGGCCCGGGGATGTGTCTACCTTTAAACCCATTTGCCTACCAAGCACTACCTCTTTAGTAATAGCAATCGTTTTAAGGTCCTCACCCCCTACAGTTCCACAACTGCCAATTTTCAGTCAGCTATTAGTGTCCTCTACCGCTCCCAGCCTACATTAGCCAATTCTGCCCTCATCCTATTGTAGTCCCCTCTGTTCAAGCAGAGGACACTGGTTTGGGACACTACTTTCTCACCCTCCATCTGTATTAGAAATTCAACTATATTGTGATCACTCATCCCAAGAGGATCCCTCCACACATTTACCATGGTTAATCCATTTACTTACACACCTGTGGACACAAAAGCACAATTTAGCAAGGCCAATTCACCTAACCCACGAATCTTTGGACTGTGGGAGGTAACTGGAACACCCAGAGGAAACTCACGCAGACGTGGGGAGAATGTGCAAACTCTACACAGTCAGTCACCCAAAGCCGAAGTTGAACCCAGGTCCCTGGTGCGATAAGGCAGCAGTGCTAACCACTGTGCCACCATATGGCCCCACATTTCAAATCACATTTTTGTTTAACTGTGACAAATACTTTTTAACTGAGAACCGAAGCTTCAATGAGGCAAAAACTTTGGATTGCTAACCCTGGTCAGACATACTCTCCGCGGCTTCTTCACAAGTCAAAATGACAATTGGTTACCATTGTAAAGTGAGACAACATTGACCTTGAGATAACATCATAACTCCTTGCACTGTTCCACCAGTAAAATGATTGAGAGAAGATAAACACACAAAGCCTTGACAATCCGACAGACTGTCTCCTAGAAGCTAACAACAAGGCTGGTGGGGGTTGGGGTGGATTCTCTCCTTCTTTTGGGAGGCTGGGATTGGCAACAGAAGCACAGAAGACCATGGGAGTCCTAAAAATGCAGTTTACACCTGTGGGATTTCCCATTCTGAATGTCTCCCCACCCCCTGCCAATGATGTAACAGGAATACTGATGTTGGACATTGGGGTACTATTGGAATTAATTTAAGTATAATCATCATACCAATGTAAACCCTGACAGATCCCCCATAACATGCACCTGTCAAGCTCAACCCACCAGAACATGCAGATAAGTACATCCCCAGGGAGAAAGGGATGTGCCTAGACAGTACCCTTGCACTTACCCACTGGCATTGCACCCTGACACTGCATGGGCAGTACTGGTGGGCAATGCCAGCGGGTAGTGCTGGAGGATTTTCCATGGTGGAAGAATGGGTGCATTCTGTAGGGCAGGGGCTTCATGGAGGAGGGTTGATTGGTGAGTCGGTAAGTGTTTCTATTTTAATAGGGCATGAATGACATCATGGGATCCAACCCTTAACTTTTTTCAACTGTTGTCAGCAATTTGCCTAGCAGCAACAGCAACAAGAATTTAGAAAGGCCTGAAAGGTAGAAATCTGCCTAATAGCAGTAACAGCCAGTCTTACCCAGGCTGTAAAAGTGATCAGGGCATTCTAAAGGCATGAAAGCATCTAAAGAGGATCAGGTATAAATTGCTGCAGGAGAAGAAACTGATGACTCCTACATAAATGTTAAATTCTTCAAGCAGAAAGAGTTTACCTAAATAATTATAGAAATGCTAAGCTCCACAAAAGGAAGCCATTCGAATTATGTGGGCAGCCTCCTTTTAATTTTGAAATACCAAAAGGGGAAACAGTATCACTATTAGTCCATCTCAGAAGCAAACAAGCTAGTCCACAGCTCACAACCAGAGGTCAGTCCACACCTCACAGCCAAAAGCCAGTCTGTAACTCACAGCCAAAAGGCTAGGACCCATTTCACAGCCAATGGGTCCTATAACATTTTTACTTCTCAGAGATGCTACAGTGGTTACATCTAAGTCTTAGATCCAAGGTATTGCAGGAAATCTTTTGTAAAGGCAGTTTAAATATCTTAGCTGGACCAGGAAAATGTGTTTCCTAAACTTGACCATCAGCCCTGTATTTTGTGGTAACCATAAGCTGGATTTGACTTAGAGAGCTATTTAGTTGGATGTTGTCTGGGAAAGAGAAGTCTTAGTGAGTTCAGGGGTAATTCCTATAGGTAGGTGTGTTTGGTTATTTCTGTACTTAAGTGTCTTAGAGCATTGTAATCCTTTTCAGTGGGAATTTGTTTTTTCTTTTAAGTTAATAAATATCCTTTAATAATTGTTGTATGGCTATTGGGCTGATTCCTCACTGGAGTTTAATGTGACTCCTCACAATATTCCAAAAAACTCCAAAGTTTAAAGTTGGGGGATACTCTCACAGGTGATATCAGTGTGGTTTGTGACACTTTGAACGCTAATGTTACGCCGCTGTTTAAAAAAGGTAGCAGACAAAAGGCAGGGAATTATAGGCCGGTTAGTTTAACCTCTGTAGTTGGAAAAATGCTTGAGTCCGTCATCAAAGAAGAAATAGCAAGGCACCTGGAAAGGAATGGTTTGATAGAGCAGACGCAGCACGGATTCGTTAAGGGGAAGTCGTGTTTGACGAATTTTTTGGATTTCTATGAGGATGTGACTAGTGCGGTAGACAGAGGGGAACTGGTGGATGTGGTGTTTCTCGATTTTCAAAAGGCGTTTGATAAGGTGCCTCACAAAAGGTTGCTTAAGAATGTTAGGGGGCATGGAGTTGGGGGTAAGGTGTTAGCGTGGATAGAGGATTGGTTGTCTAATAGGAGGCAGAGCGTTGGTATCAATGGGTGCTATTCTGATTGGCGGTTGATGACTAGTGGAGTGCCGCAGGGATTGGTGCTGGGCCCTCAGCTATTTACCATTTATATAGATGATCTGGAGGAGGGGGCTGAGTGTAGGGTGACGAAATTTGCTGATGACACGAAGATGAGTGGAAAAGCAAATTGTGCAGATGGTGTGGAAAGTCTGCAGAGGGATCTGGATAGGCTGAGCGAGTAGGCGAGGACCTGGCAGATGGAGTACAATGTTAGCAAGTGTGAAATTATCCACTTTGGCAGAGATAATAGTAGGAGGGATTACTATTTAAAGGGCGAAAAGCTGCAGCATGCTATGGTGCAGAGCGACCTGGGGGTCCTTGTGCATGAGTCGCAAAAACCTAGTCTGCAGGTGCAGCAGGTGATCAGGAAGGTGAGTGGAATGCTGGCCTTTATAGCGAGGGGGATAGAATATAAAAGTAGGGAGGTCTTGCTGCAACTGTACAGGGCACTGGTGAGACCGCAGCTGGTGTACTGTGTGCAGTTTTGGTCGCCACACTTGCAGAAGGATATATTGGCCTTGGAGGGAGTGTAGAGGAGGTTCACTAGGCTGATACCAGAGATGAGGGGGTTGGACTATGAACAGAGACTAAATAGACTGGGTCTGTACTCGGTGGAGTTTAGAAGGATGAGGGGGGATCTTATAGAGACGTATAAGGTAATGAAAAGGATGGATGGGTAGAGGTAGAGAGATTCTTCCCGCTTAGAAAGGATAGCAGGACCAGAGGGCACAGCCTCAAGATGGGGGGGGACAGTTGAGAATGGAGTTGAGGAGGAACTTCTTCACTCAAAGGGTGGTGAATCTCTGGAATTCTTTGCCCGTTGAAGTGGTGGAGGCTACCTCGCTGAATATCTTTAAGACACAGGTAGATAGGTTTTTGGTAGGCAAGGGAATTAAGGGTTATGGGGAGAAAGCGGGAATGTGGAACTGATCCACTTCAGATCAGCCATGATCTAATTGAATGGCGGGGCAGGCTCGAAGGGCTAGATGGCCTACTCCTGCTCCTATTTCTTATGTTCTTAAAAACACAGCAGAGGAAATTACCCTTGGGGCTGACAGCTTCCACACCATTTTTCCTATCTGCTTTTTTATTTATTCATTTGTGGGATGTGGGCATTGCTGGTTAGACCAGCATCTACTGCCATCCAAAGTTGCCCTTGAGAAGGTGGCGCTGAGCTGCCTTCTTGAACAGTTGCAGTCCCTGAGGTGTAGATACACCCTCAGTGCTGTTAGAGAGGGAGTTTCAGGATATTGATCCAGCATCATCCACTTCATCAAAGCCATCCTCCTTCACCAAAGTGATGACTTCATGCTCAGCCTCATGTACAGTGTCATAAAATTCACTGTGATCACCAAAATATTTGGGCTACAATTTCTGCCACATTCCATTCAGACTTCAGTCCATGAATCAGCGATATTGTCGATGCCATGAAGAATGCTGTAGCCACACCAAAATTCTTAGATGGATGGTGCATTCTCATCATCAGTTGCCTGGGTAAACTGGGAGAAGGTATGCAATGAGTATTCAGCCTTGAATATTGCAAATGCTCCCTGATCCATGGGATATATCTATGAAGTTATGTTAGATGGCAGGAAAATCCTCTTCACATTTTCAGACTATTCATCAAGGTTGATAGGATGACCTGGGCAAATACCAAGAGAAACATTGGGCAGAATTTTATGGGCTTGCTAGGGTGAGACCAGAAATTCCCACTCGAGGTCTGTTGTTGGATCCTAGCTCGTGCTGATTCCATGGCGGGTGAGGTGGTAGAGTTCCTGCCAATATCTTTAAGGCAATATTTTCTCTGGTGCAATACGTCCTTAAGGCAGGATTGACATACAGAGAACACCATTTTGAAAGAGTGCCTCTGTCACCCAGGAATATTTGAATTCCAATGGATACATGCACAGGTGTTTCTTGGAATAATCCCTCAAAGCCCTGGGTGTCTCAGATTGATACACCACCAAGGGCTTAAACTTGAAACCCTGTGCATCTTCCCATCAAGCACAGCAATCAGGTGATCTTTGGCAGCTTTAAGTCTGGCACCATTTTCTCTTTTGGAATTGTACATTCTCTGTGGCATACGCTTCCAATAAAATCTAGTCCATCAACCTTAAAACCTTATTTTGTTGAATAGCCTACCTTCTTCAATGATTGTCTTCAAATTGGTGAAGAGAAACTTCTTCACCCAGAGAGTGGTGAATCTGTGGAATTCACTACTACAGGAAGTAGTTGAGGCCAAAATGTTGTGTGCTTTCAAGAGGAAATTAGGTATAGCTCTTGGGACTAATGGGATCGAAGGATATAGGGGAATGGGATCAGGGTATTGGAGAGGATTTTCCGGCTGCGCTCACTCCATGACCGGAAAATCCCACCTGAGGTCAACAGACCTTTGCCTGGTCCTTCTCCGCTCACCCCCACCCCCCACCCCTCCCTCTATGGTTTCCATGGCAAGCAGAAAGAGAAAAATCAGCCCATTGAATTTGATGATCAGCCATGATGAAAATGAATGGTGCAGCAGGCTCGAAGGGCTGAATGGCCTACTCCTACTTATATTTTTTATGTTTCATCCTACATTAGCACTAATGGCTCCATTCGTCACTTTAATATTGTGTAGATAAGAATTGAAACATTGAAACCATCTAAGACCAGCATCAAAACTTTCTACTAAGAATATTTGCCCTGCTCATTCTGTATGTCTTCATATAAGCTTTTGCTTGAACGGCTAACAAACTAAGAGGCACCTGGTGCTGGATTTGGGCTTTGATCTAGATTGCCAACAGCCTGTCCATATTGTCCGTTATGCTGCTTCCAGTCTAATTTACTCTGCTAGCACTTAAAGATGTCACAATCTGAGTGCTTTGTTTAGTGTTACCACAGATTGTTCCCACTGAGCTAGATGGTAGTCTAAGCATTCTATCAATATTGACTGCTCATTCTCTGGCTTTAAGTCATTTTAAAACCTTAAATTTGATTGCTCGAGCGATAATTTTTCTTCTTTTCCTAGTATCAGCAAACTTAATATTATTATTTGCTGGGCTTTTCTGACTTATCTTTAAGATTGATCCCAAGGGATTACAACACTAAATCACTAAGGCACAAAGGACTTACTGACTCAACTTACCTCACTGGTTTCAAAATGGCTTTGTTTTAACACCTGCTGCAGAACAAAGGCCAGACTTGGAACTCTAACATTAATCAGAACTTTTCAGAGTCAGCCGTCTGAAGGGGAAATGAAGCAGTAAGATGTGTTGTTCTATCTTGGACTCCAAGCATGGATTTTGTTCTTAGGCAGACTGTTCATACTCGGACATCTGCTTAACATTAGTTTATTAGTACTGCATCTAAGTAAGTAGGAACGTTGCTCTTGGGCATAATTCTAATCCCTCCCTTAAGAGTCTAACACATGATTGACTGATATCATTATCTATGTCAAACCTTAGCACATAGCTTTGGTTAATGCTTGATTTGATTCATAGAATCCCTACAGTGCAGAAAGAGGCCATTCGGCCCATCAAACCTGCACTGGCTACAATCCCATCCAGGCTCTATCCCCATAACCCCACATATTTACCCTGCTAATCACCCGATACCAGGGTCAATTCACCACGGCCAATCAACATAACATGGACATCTTTGGACTGTGGGAAGAAACCGGACTACCCGGAAGAAACCCACACAGACACGGGGAGAATGTGCAAACTCCACACAAACAGTGACCCAAGGCTGGAATTGAACCTGGGCCCCTGGCATTGTGAGGCAGTAATGCTAACCACCGTGCCGCCCCATTTAGAAGAATCATCTGGGCCAGTTGCTTTCCATGGAAAGCTGCTGTGACATCTGCACTGGTTTATTGAAGGCTTCCAGGATGGAGGACATGCTTTCGCTGACCTCTTGCTCGAAACGGGCATAGAATGCATTGAGCTCATCAGGAAGGAGAGCGTTGGAGTTGGCGATTTTACATGTCTTCATCTTGTAAACTACAAGTCCTACACCCTGTAACATTTTACATCCAAACAAGCTGAGATAAGGGAAGTAGTTTTACCTGTATACTATAGCAAAAGCCACTCTTATAATATTCAGAATGGTCTCAATGCTTTATAACTAGTGTAAAACATCATATAGTTACATCAGGAGCACCAAAGTTATAATCAGCTTGCAGAATCAAGAAACGGACCTTCAGTTCACAAAAATGAATAAGCCAGGCTTTAATTTCACTCTTGAGAAAAGAAGTTGGTTTGGATATTCTTCAGTGAGAACTTTATTTTAAAGACTTTTGAAAATAATTTGATTTTTCTTTATGTGATTTGATTTATTATTACCACATGTATTGGGATACAGTGAAAAGTATTGTTTCTTGTGCAGTACACAGACAAAACGTACTGTTCATAGCTTACATAGAGGAGTAAGAAAGGATAAGGCGCAGAATGTAAGTGTTATAGTCACAGATAGGATGGATAGAAAGTTCAGCTTAATATAAGGTAGGTCAAAAGTTTAATGGCAGCAGGGAAGAAGCTGTTCTTGTGTCGGCTGGTATGTGACCTCAGACTTTTGTACCTTTTTCCTGTTGAAAGAAGGTGGAAGGGAGTAAGGCCAGGTTGCATGGGGTCCTTTATTATGCTGGCTACTTTGCTGAGGCAGCAGGAAGTGTAGACGGAGTCAATGGAAGGGAGACTGGTTTGTGTGATGGACTGGACAATGTTTTGTAGTTTTTTGCAGTCTTGGTCAGAACAGGCGCCATACCCCATATGATACAGCCAGAAAGAATGCTTTCTATGGTACATTGTAAAATTGGTGAGTCATAGTGGAGATGTCAAATTTCCTTAGCCTACTGAGAAAGTAGAGGCGTTGGTGGGCTTTCTTGACAATAGCATCATACTCCAGAAGAGTCACATCCCAGAAGCCACGATGCCCCTCCTGCCCTGATTCCATGGCAGGAGGGGCAGTTGAATTCTGGCGATGGTATCACTGTGCCAATGAGAACTATTTCTCAACTTTTATCCCCCAGTCTCCCATTCTCCCTTCCTTTGTTTTTGGAGATGGTCCAAATTCATTCATCTTATTGGCTATAGGACACAATTCAGCTCATGTCACCCCACCTTTGCCTTATGGATCATAAACTCCAGAAGTTTACATTCCATCAAAACGAATGCACATCTTCTTCCAACTACAGAGAAGCCATAAGTAAAGTCACATTCTCTTGTCAATATATCTTAACCCAAGCTCAACACTAAAGCTATTCAGATCAACAGTTAAGAGCATTTATTATAATATCAGAGCATAAGAGTTTCCTCTTTGGTATACATCCATTAAAGCATGCATAATTTATTTAACGTAAGATGCCATTTAAGTTCACAATGTTTTAGCCATTCCTTCAAACTGACGGCATGATGGCACAGTGGTTAGCATTGCTGCCTCACAGTGCCAGAGACCCAGGTTCAATCCCTGGCTTGGGTCACTGTCTGTGTTGCGTTTGTGTGTTTTCCTCGTGTCTGCATGAGGTTCCTCAAAGTGCTCCGGTTTCTTCCCATAGTCCAAAGATGTCTCCATTAGATGGATTGGCCATGTAAAACTGCCCCTTACTGCCAGGGTGACTAGGTGGGGTAAATGTATGGGGTCATGGAAATAGGGCCTGGGTTGGATGAAGGTCAGTGCAGACTCAATGGGCCAAATGGCCTCCTTCTATACTGCAGGGATTCTATGAAGATATCTTCAGCTCAACTCAAACGAGCTCCATCATAAAATAATAGAACAAGTTTGTTTCTGCACAAATATTTTCTGTACAAAATGTTTTCCCAGCCATCTTGAGTGTTAATAGCTCAGCAAGTCAGAACTGAACCACTTAAAATGAAACTGTGTGTACAGAATAAAATCCATAAATATTACTAATTATAAAAAATAATAGAACTCTCAAAATCTTATAACATGAAGCATTAAAAGTTGGCATGCAAGTACAGCAAGTGATTAGGAAGGCAAATAGAATGTTGCTGTTTGGTGCATGGGGAATGGAATATAAAAGTAGAGATGTTTTGCTGCAGTTATACAAAACATTGGTGAAACCACAACTAGAATGCTGTGGTCGCCTTAGGAACTTACAAATTAGGAGCAGGCATAGGCCATGTGACCCCTTGAGCATGATCAATAAGATCATGATTGTAATCTCATCCCCACATCCCTGATAACCTTCCACCTCTTTGTTAATCATGAATCTATCTAGCTCTGCTTTAAAAAATGTTCAAAGATTCTGTTTGTACTTCCTTTTGAGGCAGAAAGTTTCAGAGACTCAGACCCTCTGAGAGAGAGAATTTCTCCTTATCTCTGTCTTGAATGAACAACCCCTTATTTTTAAACAGGGACCCCTTGCTCTAGGTTCTCTCACAAGCGGAAGCATCCTCTCCACATCCAACCTGTCAATACTCCACAGGATTTAAAGGCTTTGATCAAGTCCCCTTACTCTTCCAAACGCTAGTGGATACAAATCTAATCTCATGAATCTTTTCTCATAAGAAACCTAACCACTTCTGGGGTACTAGTTTAGTAAATCTCCTCTGAATTGCTTCTAATGCTTTTATGTCTTTCCAGATGGGGTCTCACTAATGCCCCATACAACTGAAGCATAACCTTCAACTTTGTCATCAATTCCCTTCACAGTAAACAATAACATTCTATTAGCTTTATTAATAATTCACTGTACTGTGCATTAGTCTTTTTGATTCATACAGGAGGACACCTTTAAATTTCCTTATTTAACAGGGAAATAATTGCATGAGAAACAATCAGAAGTTCACGCGACTGATTCCTGCAATGGAGGAATTACTTTAATGGAAAAGTTGGACAGGTTGGTCATGTATCCATTGACATTTAGAAGATTGAGAAGTGGTGGTGTAATGGTACTATCACTGAATTACTAATCCAATATGATGAGAAGGACAAAAAAGGCTTTTAGCAGGTATAACAGGAGCAAATTAGCAGAGGCCTTACTGAAACACAGGAAGTTCGATGTGGAACTTAAGAAAGCAATTAGGAATGCAAAGGGGAAATATGAGAAAGCTCTGACAGCTAAAAGTTTGTAAAATTATGTATTGTTTCTTGCACGCTATACAGACAAAACATACCATTCATCAAGAAGGAAATGAGAGAGTGCAAAATATAGTGTTACAGTTATAGCTAAGGTGTAGAGAAAGATCAACTTAATGCAAGATAAGTCCACTCAAAAGTCTGACAGCACCAGGGAAGAAGCTGTTCTTGAGTCGGTTGGTATGTGACCTCAGACTTTAGTATCTTTTTCCCGAAGGAAGAAGGTGGAAGAGAGAACGCCCAGGGTGCGTGAGGTCCTTAATTATGCTAGCTGCTTTGCCGAGGCAGCAAGAAGTGTAGACAGAGTCAATGGACAGGAGGCTGGTTTGTGTGATGGATTGGGCTACATTCACGACCTTTTGTAGTTCCTTGCGGTCTTGTGCAGAGCAGGAGCCATACCAAGCTGTGATACAACCAGAAAGAATGCTTTCTATGGAGCATCTGTAAAAGTTGGTGAGAGTCATAGCTGACATGCCAAAAATTTCCTTAGCCTTCTGAGAAAGTAGAGGCATTGGTGGGCTTTCTTAACTATGGTGTCAGCATGGGAGGACCAGGACAGGTTGTTGGTGATCTGGACACCTAAAAACTTGAAGCTCTCAACCCTTACTACTTCATCCCCATTGATGTGGACAGGGGCAAGTTCTCCTTTGCACTTCCTAAAATCGATGGCAATATCCTTTGTTTTGTTGACATTGAGGAAGAGATTATTGTTGCCGCACCAGTTCATCAGATTCTCTATCTCATTCCTGTACTCTGTCTCGTCATTGTTTGAGATCCAACCCACTATGGTGGTATTGTCAGCAAACTTGAGAATCGAGTTGGAGGGGAATTTGACCACACAGTCATAGGTGTGTAAGGAGTATAATAGGAAGTTGAGAACTCAACCTTCTGGGCACCAGTGTTGAGGATGATTGTGGAGGAGGTGTTGTTACCGATCTTTACTGATTGTGGTTTGTGGGTTTGGAAGTTCAGGATCCAGTCGCAGAGGGAGGAGCCGAGGCCTAGGCCACTGAGTTTGGAGATGACTTTCATGGGAATAATGGTGTTGAAAGCTGAGCTATGTTCAATAAATAGGAACCTGACATAGGTGTCTTTGTTATCTAGGTGTTCTGGGGTTGAGTACACGGCTAGGGAGATGACGCCTGCTGTGGACGTGTTGCAGCAGCAGGCAAATTGTAATGGATCCAGGCAATCTGGGAGGCTGGAATTGATTCGTGCCATGACTAACTCTTCGAAGCACTTCATAGTGATGGACGTCAGGGTTACCGGCCGAAAGCCATTAAGGCATGTTGCTTGGTTATTCTTAGGTACCGGGATGATAGTCGTCTTCTTGAAGAAAATAAGGATCGATTTTACATGCCTTTATCTTGTAGCCTGTTAGGTCTTGCAGACCTTGCCATAGTCGGTGGGGTCGGTGTGCTAGCCTGGGACTCTAGCTTGGTATGGCACGGTCTTTTGGTATCTTTGATGGATCTCCTTAGATCGTATCTGGCTTTCTTGTATAGGTCAGTGTCGCCTGACTTGAACGCCTCAGACCTGGACTTCAGCAAGCAGTGGATATCCCTTTTCATCCATGGTTTCCACTTGGGGAACACATGGATTTGCTTCTTTGGTACGCAGTCTTCTATACACTTACTAATGAAGTTAATTAGTAGTGGTGTACTTGTTCAGTCTGGTCAGGGAATTTTTAAATATTGACCAGTTCACGAACTCCAAGCAGCCCCATAGGAGATCATCCGATTCATCAGACCAAGGAAGTGTGACTCTCTTTGATAGATGCTCCCACTTCAGTTTTTGCTTGTAAGCCAGGAGCAGGTGCATAGCCTTGTGGTCTGATTTGTCAAAGTGTGGGTGGGTGATAGAGCGTAGACATGTTTAATATTTGTGTAGCTGTGGTCTAGGATGTTTGGGCCTCTGGTGGAAAAGGAGGCATTGTGAAGTTGCACGAATGAAGTAGTGGCATGATGGGAAAATTGGTCAACTATTTGGTACAAAGTAAGGAAAACTGACTCCACATAACCTAAGACATGAATAAGACTGGAGAAGGTCAAGACCTGATAAGGTGGATTCCACATAACCTAGGGCTGTATGAGTAAGACAAGATAAGGTCAGGGATGAAGGAGTCACCGACCTTCTTCTGTTCTATCAAAGGACAAGATAAAGGTATGACTGATGAGACAAAGAGTTCTAGGAGGTCAGCAGGTTGTACCATGATTTATGGTATTGCTTATGACGCTACTACTGATCGAATTCCTGAATAAGCTCTGAACACACAAACTGACAATGATTATGTATAAATACTGAACTGATTCTTTATGTAAAGTGCAGACTTGAGAAGGAATGAACAATTCGTAACAACTGTTCTCCAAACTCAAGATTTTGCGTGCAGTCTTTCGGAAATAAAGACTAGTTATTTTGTTGGAACGAACTTTGTTGAGCCTTTCTACCACAGTCGAGAAACAGGAAAATTTCCACTTCAACAATATATTGGTGGTAACTTGTTAGTATGCTCTTAAGCTTGACCTGATTGAAGTCCCCAGCCATGATGAACAAGGCCTTGGGATAGTTTGTTTCAAGGCTATTCGTAATGATGTATCTTTCGTCCATCACAATCTTCACATCCGCATAGGTGGGATGTAAACTGCCATCAGGATAACGGAGGTGAATTCCCGCTGAAGGTATTCTAGGTCTGGGGAGCAGAAAGTTGCCAGTGTTGCTATGTTTAGGCACCATGAAGTGTTGATTAGGAAGTAGACACCACCTCCCCTAGCTTTGCCTGAGGCCGCTGTATGGTCCATTCAATGGATTGAGAAGCCCTCTGGCTGTAGGGCATTGTCCGGTGAAGCAGGAGTGAGCCACGAATCTGTGAATCAGAGTACACAGCATCCCTCAGTTCTCTTTGAAAAGTGAGTCTGGCTCTGAGATCGTCTAGCTTGTTTTCCAGAGTCTGGTCATTTGCAAGGAATAAGCTAGGGAGGGGGGCCTTGGGACCACATTGTTTCACTCTCACCTGCAGGCATGCACACTTTCCATGTTTTCTGGAGTGTCTGCTTCTTTTCGAGCCTGGGAGACGGTGAGAATGGTTTGTGGTGTTAAGGGTATGGGTGTGTCCAATGAGGTTCTTTGCTCTGATCGGTGTGTAGATTTGATTGAATCTTTTGAGGAGGTGACCAGGTGTGTAGGTGAGGTCAGTGCAGTCGATGTAGTTTATATGGATTTCAGTAAAGCCTTTGATAAGTTCCCACATGGGAGACTTATAAAAAGGGAAATATATGCACATGGGATACAGGGTAATTTGATAAAGTGGATTCAAAATTGGCTCAGTTGTGAGAGCCATGATGTGGAGATGTCGGCTTTGGACTGGGGTAAACACAGTAGGAAGTCTCACAACTTGGTGCTGTGAGACTTCTTACTCAGTTGTGGGAGACGGAGAGTGATGACAGAAGACTGCTTTAATGACTAGATACAGTAAGAAGTCTCACAACACCAGGTTAAAATCCAACAAGTTTATTTGGTAGTAAACGCCACTGGCTTTCAGAGCACTGCTCCTTTGTCAGGTGACTAGATACCACGTATACCACAGGGTTGGATCCTCTATTATTTGTAATTTATATAAAAGGCATAGATGGCTGAATGGGATGGGGGGCTGGGGAGGTGGGGAGGGGGAGATAGAATTAATAAGTTTGCAGATGACACTAGGATTGGTCAGGTGGTTAACAATGAGGCTGAATGTCTTGGGCTACAAGATATAGACCCGATGGGCAGATAGAATTTAACCTGGAAAAATGTGAGGTGTAATTTGACAAGGAAGTGTTCAATGCACAGCATGACACTAGGAAGTTCTGTGGAACAAATAGACCTTGGCATATTTGTCCATAGATCTCTGAAAGTGGAACAGCATGTTAGTACAATGGTTCAAAAGGCATATGGGATACATCTTTATCAGTTGCGACATAGGTTACAAAAACAGGAAAGTCATGTTGGAGTTGCATAAAACTTTGAGTTCACAGCCACTTCAGTTCTGGTCACCATATTACAGGAAGGATGTTATTGCACAGGAAGGGATGCAAAGGATATTGAAAAGGAATAGTTCCTGCAGTTGCAGATTCCCTCACATTTAAGATGGACAGGTTGGAGATAAATAGCTTTGTACCTGCTTGATTTCGTTAGATTCCATCCAAGAAAATCCAGCTTTTGTATCACTATTTCTTCCTATTTCGGAGCTAGTCCCGAGTTCCATTTCAAAATTTTCCCTCCCTCAAGCTATTAGTGAACTCGATGCTCAGGAGATCTGGACTGTCTCCTGTCTGTTTTCCCAAGCCCACTTCCTTTCCTATATTCTATATATTTCCTAC
The DNA here is from genome assembly GCF_965287045.1 of Carcharhinus amblyrhynchos. Classification (NCBI taxonomy): domain Eukaryota; kingdom Metazoa; phylum Chordata; class Chondrichthyes; order Carcharhiniformes; family Carcharhinidae; genus Carcharhinus; species Carcharhinus amblyrhynchos. The sequence continues at coordinate 28,478,894 of NC_137335.1, read as the reverse complement.
ATAAAATCATAGGATCACCCCAGTTCAACCTCAGACCTATCTTGCATTCAATGAGAACGTGGTTGATCTGTACTTTAACTTCCATTCGCCCAGCTTAGCTTCACCAAGTCTTCTCTGATTACACAGATTCCGCACCCCACAGGCTGAGTCCCAACCCCTTTTGTAGTATCTGCTTCATCCCAAAGGTTTAATCAAAGCCAAACATGTGACCTCACGATTTCATGTTTAAAATATTTCGACTTAATAAATCCAGTCATCTAAACCGATAGCTGACACTAACAATCACAATGAGAGCTTGCCAGCTCCAGCTGTGAACAGCACCACGTCAAATCAAAATAGATTAAAGCAAACTGGGATAATAATTGCTGACCTTCTCCCTACTTTGGAAATCCTCCACTAGCCAGAGTTAAATTTTGTGAGCCTTTCCACTTTTAACTGCTGAAATGTCTAATTAACCAGGTATCACTCTCCCAACCCCCACACAAGGTGTTCCGCATACCTGATTAAACTGTATAATTCTAGAGGGAGTGTACACCACCACAACAACACAGACAGGAGATCAGACCGGACCTTGCCGTCTGTAGAATCCCTATTTCAAAATCCCAAGAGACATGCTATAGCTTTTCCAGAACTTGCCCCTTACTCACCTCCACCTCTGACCCAGTCCAGTGGTTAATAACCAAATAATAGCTGTCAGTTCCTGCATTTCAGTGACTACCTTTCAACCTTGAAACAAGTTTTTAAATGAACATATTTGCAGAAGGAACCACAATTTGCAATAATACCTTTGATAGAATTTAAAAATCCAAAGTAATGGTGGCTAAGGCTGCAGTTGTACCCTGTGAGATGGGTATCTGCTATTTACCATGCACGATGTGGAGATGCTGGAGTTGGACTGGGGTAAGCACAGTAAGAAGTCTCACAACACCAGGTTAAAGTCCATCAGGTTAATTTGGCAGCACTAGCTTTCGGAGTCTCAAGCTCCTTCATCAGGTAAGTGAGGATTTGTGTTCACAAACAGGGCATGTAAAGACACAAACTCAATTTACAAGATAATGCTTGGAATGCGAGTCTTTACAGGTAATCAAATCTTAAAGGTACAGACAATGTGAGTGGAGAGAGGGCCAAGCACAGGGCCAAATGGGGGGACCAACCAACCAACCTTTCTCCACTCACATTGTCTGTACCTTTAAGACTTGATTACCTGTAAAGACCAGCATTCCAACCATTATCTTGTAAATTGAGTTTGTGTCTTTATATGCCCTGTTTGTGAACACGAGTTCTCACTCACCTGATGAAGGAGCTTGAGACTCCAAAAGCTAGTGCTGACAAATAAACCTTTGGACTTTAACCTGGTGTTGTGAATCTTCTTACTGTATTTACTGTGCAGCCAGTTTAGCTGATATTGGAGCACACTGTAAAGACGAAAGTACAAAGCTTCAAAAGTTTCCATGTAATCTAATGCAGGAGTTCACAACCTTTTTGCTTCCAAGGCACGCCTTCTGTGTTACAAATTGTGTGACAGAAGCAGACTTTTTTTCCTGTGTTAAAATAATTATGCAATTCATTACATATATTCGTTAGTGTTTTGTTTGACAATGTAAAGCTTATTGTTGATGCTAGGCAACTGTTCCGCATAAGATGTCTTTGACAATAATATCTTTACACATGTACAATGTTCAATGTGCTTCAGTGTTTTGTTTTCATTAATCCCATTTAATGCTATTTCTTTAAAATCCAGCTTTGCGTGTATTGGCTGTACCAAATTGGACAAATATTTTCACCGCTCCAAAAGCAGAAGTTCTGTTTTCATTGGAGTATTCACTCTGGCAGCATTTCATTGAAATCTCAAAACTGTGTCTGATGGAACGTCAGTGAGCTCTTCAAATAGATTTCTAGAGACAGATCGTGGGAATATTCACTTGAAAAGTGGTTTGGAGCCCACGAGTATGTGACAGTTGTTTGGTTGTGAATTCTGGAAAATAAGAACTATGTTTGTCATATGGATCAGAAAGATGTGTTACATCTGACATTAAATCAATCTGTTCCATGACAGTGGCCGGAATTTTACTGCCCCAGCACCATGGGAATTGGAGGGGGTGAGGCGCGGACAGTGGGAAGGTCCATTGACCTCGAGTGGGACTTTATGGTTTTGGGACAAATGAGGCTGTAAAATCCCGCCAACATCTTTTGACATCAGTATTTTCGTGATTTCTTGACCTTCTGTCCAAATATTCGCCTTTTGATTCCGGTAGCCTTGTCAACTCTGTACCAAGTGGTTCCCAAACTTTTATGTATTACAGCATACCTCGATACTACAAAGACATTTTGAGCCACACTTCCTGTTTTCTCTGAACTGCTCTCCAACAAGACATTTTTGGCATGATTTTCAGCTTGCCGTCAGAGAATGACGGTGAAGTAGGGGGAAAATCAGGAGAGAATCGGGAAATGCAGGTTTCCATGTCTTACTGTGCATGTGTGGATGCCAAAACTAATTTCCACCATAACAATGCTGATAGCTTCAGTTTCAGCTATTGTAAAACCTGGCTTTGGGAAAATGTAAACAATACAACATTAATGTGAACTATATGAAGGGAACTTTGGTTTCCTTATAAACAACAATTCACAAATAATTGTTCCAGTTTAGACAAGGTTTAGTACTTTGAAATCATCATCAATACGAATTTTGACTTTTTCTCTCTGCAGATACTGCCTGATTTTTCTCCTTATATCAGATTTCCAGCATCTACAGTATTTTGCTTTTACATTAATATTGTAATGATACTGCACCTTTAAGAAATTTATTTAGGTCAGGTTTCTTGTGCAGGATCTATTTTAGCAGTTTGTTTTGTTTTCGGTGCCATTTTGTAGGTTCCATTACCTACAAGGAAGCTATCGCAGATATATTCTATGAACTCCTCCTCAAGGCTGCATTGACTGACCTAGTTTGACCAATTGATATGTAGATTAAAATGCCCCATGATAATTGTTGCACCATTTTTACACGCATCAGTTATTTCTTTGTTTATTTCTTGCCCCACCATGATGTCATTATTTGGTGGCCCATAGACTGCGTCGATCACTGACTTTTTCTCTTTACTATTTTGAATTTCCACTCAAATGGATTCAACCTTTTTTTCCATAGAACCTATATCATCCCTCACTACCGTCCTGATATCATCCTTAAATATCAGAGCAACCTTACCTTCCTGTCGATCCCTCCGAACAGTCTGATACCCCTGGATATTCATCTCCCAGTCGTGACCATTCTGCAACCATGTCTCTGTAATGGCCACCAAATCATACTCGTTCGCAATGATTTATGCCGTCAACTCATTTACCTTGTTTCAAATGCTACGAACATTCAGATAAAATGCCCTTATGCTAGTTTTTGTATCATTTTTTGAAGTCTAACACTTTCATTAATAACATCTCCTGAGTTCTCCTTCTTTTTAACTTTTTTCCTGATTTTTTTTATGTAGCTGGAATCCTCTCCTCACATTTTGTCCTTGCTGCCTCCTTCTCGGACTAAAATTTGTCTTGGAGATACCAACCTCAGAGCTGATGATAAAGGTTAGTTTTAATTTAATTACAAGACTTTTTAGTCATGTTAACTACCTGGCCAGCATTAATGACATCTGCAAATTTTCTTCTCAGTGTGGAGTGCCCACAGGAATTAGTCCTGGGGCCTCAGCTATTTACAAACTATATTTAACAACTTAGGCAAAGAAACTGGGAGCGATGTATCTAAGCTTGCTGATAATACAAAGATAGGTAGGTATGTAAACAATGTAGAAGACATCACAAGGCTGCAAAGAGATATAGATAAAGTAAGTGGGGAAGTATGAGCTTATTCAATTTAGTTGTAAGATAGAGAAGCAGGAGTTTTAAAAATGTTAAGTGTGACTTTGGTGTTCATATCAGGAATATAGAAGGTTAGCATGCAAATACAGCATATAACCAGGAAGGCAAATGGCTGCTAGCTGTTATTACAAAAGTGTTTTGAGTGCAAAAATACAGGATGGGTTTTTTCCCCCACTGTGTTGGTCAAGTAGCAAAGCAGGGAGGGAAAATGTGCAGGAAGCAGAAAAACACGAAACGCGCCCGGTGTTGGGCCTTCTGCAATCTTTCCAGGCCATTTTCTCTAGCACGATTTGCACATCAATTTAAATGTTTTTGCGTTAGTTTCCATATCATTAGTGAGTTTGACAAGACATTTCTCCCATCCTGTATCTTTCTCCCCTTTCTGGTGTGATGCCATGCCGGGAGGAGGGTGGGCGTAGTACCCCGGTGCTGCAAAGTGCTAGCTGGGTGTTTGCATGGATGCTGGGGTTTGGGGGAGGCCTATGTCAGTCTTGGAGTCCGCAGAATGGGTGGTGTTGCTGGCTCCAGGCTCATCATGAGTGCATTGCTTCTGGCTGCAGAGAGACCCCCGAGGGGTGCCACTTGAGGTCTACCCATCAACCCCACGAGTATCGACTTGTTTGCCCTGCAATCTGTCTGCTGGACAGGCACTGTGGCTGAGTGCAGACTTTGCATCCCAGGCCTCATTTACAGTAACAGGCAGCAGGTCAGGCAGCTACTACTCCAATCAAGAGAGCTAAGCAGGTGTTAACACAGTCCCTCACAGTGCATGGACCCTGCTTCAAAAGAGCAAGGTTCATTATCATGTTGTGTGAATAGCTTTTTGGCATCTTCTAGATACACTACCTATGTGACTACCCAATCTCACCTGCATGATCACTCTTAAAGAGAAAGCTGAGACTAACTTTTGGTTTGTTGTTACTTCCAGAAACATCAGAGATAATAGAGTATCAACAACAATATCAAGTTGTTAAGATGAGAAGTGAGAGCGAAACAACACTCATTTCAACAAAGAGATCGTGTATTTGGGTGTAATTATGTAATTTGCTAAAACTATGGTATCAGCCATAGTTCTAATTTTTACGTGGTTCAAACAGAAGATGGACTAGTTTGGCAATGCCATGCTGACCAATTGTTATCATCTCAAAATGACTTCCCAGAAACATCTCCAGAAGCACGAGTTTCTTTCATCCAGACTGTTGTGAGAACTACTGCGGAAATCTGAGTTGCCTGATGACTCTGTCTTTGCTATTATACCGAGTGAGAATGACACAGAAGTAGCTCCAGAAGAAGAAGTGTGTTGGTGGTATTATCTTTAGCACCACCTGATCAAAAATCTGGTGTTTTGTGTCCATATTTATGGCAGGAAGTACTTGGAGGTGGTAAAGCAAAGGTTCACAAGATTGGTTTCTCAAATGAAATGGTTGTCTCATGATGAGAGGACAAATGTATTAGGTCTAACTCTTTGGAGTTTGGAAGAATGAAAGGTGATCTCATTGAAGCCTACCAGATACTGAAGGAGTTTGACAGGATAGACACTGAGAGCATCTGATTTTGGAAAATTGATTTCTTGGAATACCGTTCCTTGTTTGGTCTAGTTTGGTCTTGTTTAGTGTATTAGCAATTTTGAGAAACCTGAGGGTGGATAAGTCCTTTCGGCCAGATGGGATACATCCTAGGATATTTTGGGAGGCAAGGGATGAGATTGCGGAGGCTTTAGTTTTGATCTTTGGGTCCTCACTGTCCACAGGGATAGTAGTCATGATGTGGATATGCTGGCGTTGGACTGGGGTAAACACAGTAAAAAGTCTGACAACACCAGGTTTTAGTCCAACCGATTTATTTGATAGTAAACTCACTAGCTTTCGAGGGGATTCCCTCTTCTTCAGGTGAATGGAGAGCTCTGGCCTCAGACAGAGCATATAAAGCACAGACAGTTTAGAGATTACTGATTAGAATGCAAATCTTTACACCTAACCTGCTGTTCAAGTCCTAAAGTGGCTGACAATGTGTGTAGAAGAAGCACTGATCACAGGTTAAAGAGATGTGTATTGTCTCCAGACAGTACAGTAAGTGAGGTTTTGCAAACCCAGGCAAGTCACGGGGGTTACAGATAGTGCGACATGAACCCAAGATCCCTGTTGAGACCGTCCTCATGCGTGCGGAACTTGGCTATCAGTCTCTGTTCAGCGACTCTGCGCCGTCGTGTGTCGTGAAGGCCACCTTGGAGAATGCTTACCTGAAGGTCAGAGGCCGAATGCCCATGACCACTGAAGTGTTCGCCAATAGGAAGGGAACAGTCTTGCCTGGTGATTGTCGAGCGATGTTCATTCATCCGTTGTCGTAGCGGATGAATGAACATCGCTCGACAATCACCAGGCAAGACTGTTCCCTTCCTATTGGCGAACACTTCAGTGGTCATGGGCATTCGGCCTCTGACCTTCGGGTAAGCATTCTCCAAGGCGGCCTTCATGACACACGACGGCGCAGAGTCGCTGAGCAGAGACTGATAGCCAAGTTCCGCACACATGAGGACGGTCTCAACAGGGATCTTGGGTTCATGTCGCACTATCTGTAACCCCCGTGACTTGCCTGGGTTTGCAAAACCTCACCTACTGTACTGTCTGGAGACAATACACATCTCTTTAACCTGTGATCAGTGCTCCTTCCACACACATTGTCAGCCACTTTAGGACTTGAACAGCAGGTTAGGTGTAAAGATTCGTATTCTAATCAGTAATCTCTAAACTGTCTGTGCTTTATATGCTCTGTCTGAGGCCAGAGCTCTCCATTCACCTGAAGAAGAGGGAATCCCCTCGAAAGCTAGTGAGTTTACTATCAAATAAATCAGTTGGACTAAAACCTGGTGTTGTCAGTCTTTTCACAGGGATAGTGCCAAAGGACTGGAGAGTAGCGAATGTTGTTCCTCTTTTCAAGAAAGGAAATAGAAATGACCCTAGTAATTATAGGCCAGTTGTCTTACTTCGGTGGTAGTTAAGTTAATAGAAAGGGTCCTGAGAGATAGGATTTATGACCATTTGGAAAGATTCAGTTTAATCCAGGATAGTCAGCTTGGTTTCATGAGGGGTAAGTCCTGCCTCACAAATTTGATTGAATTCTTTGAGGAGGTACCTAAGTCTATGGACGGATGTAGAGCAGTTGATGTCATATACATGGATTTTAGTAAGGCGTTTGATAAGGGTCCCCATGGTAGGCTCATGAAGAAGATAAGGAGGTGTGGGATAGGAGGAAATTTGGCTGATTGGATAAGTAACTGGCTGTATCATATTAGACAGAGGGTGGTGGTAGAGGGAAAATTTTCAGACTGGAGGCCAGTCACCAGTGTACCACAGGGGTCAGTGCTGGGTCCTCTGCTATTTGTGATTTTTATCAATGACTTGGAAGAGGGGGCTGAAGGGTGGGTTAGTAAATTTGCTGATGACTCCAAGATTGGTGGAGTAGTGGATGAGGTGGAGGGCTCTTGTAGGCTGCAAAGAGACATTGATAGGATGCAGAGCTGGGCCAAAAAGTGGCAGATGGAGTTTAACCCTGATAAGGGCGAGGTGATTCATTTTGGTTGGACAAACTTGAATGCGGATTACAGGGTCAACGGCAGGGTTCTGAGGAATGTGGAGGAACGGAGAGATCTTGGGATTCATCTCCACAGATCTCCGAAGGTTGCTACTCAAGTGGATAGAGCCGTGAAGAAGGCTTATACTATGTTAGTGTTTATTAACAGGGGGTTTGAGTTTAAGAGCCGTGGGGTTATGCTGGAACTATACCGGACCTTGGTGAGACCACATTTGGACTATTGTGTTCAGTTCTGGTCACCTCACTAAGAAGGATGTGGAAGCATTGGAGAGAGTGCAGAGGAGATTTACCAGGATGCTGCCTGGTTTGGAGGGTAGGTCTTATGAGGAAAGGTTGAGGGAGTCAGGGCTTTTTTCTTTAGAGCGGAGGATGAGAGGCGACTTAATAGAGGTTTATAAGATGATGAGAGGGATTGATAGAGTGGACATGCAGAGACTATTTCCTTGGGTGGATGTGGCTGTTACTAGGGGGCATAACTGTAAGGTTCATGGTGGGAAATATAGGAGGGATGTCCAAGGTAGATTCTTTACTCAGAGAGTGGTTGGGGTGTGGAATACACTGCCTGCTGTGAAAGTGGAGCCGGACACTTTAGAAACTTTCAAGCAGTTATTGGACAGGCACATGGAGCACACCAGGATTATAGGGAGTAGGATAGCTTGATCTTGGGATTGGACATAGCTCGGCACAACATTGAGGGCCGTAGGACCTGTACCGTGCTGCAATGTTCTGTTTCTATGTATGTCTCTAATTTGGAAAATAATCTTTCCTGATGCAGACATTATTCCAAACTCCCTGGCACTAATTTTACACCATGTTCATTGCTACTCACGGCTCCTCAGATACTGAAGTGGAGCATGTTACCAGACACCAGTCAGGCTTGTGCTGACAAGTGGCAAGTAGCAAGAATGTCAGCAATGACCATTCCAGTAAGAGAGAATCTAACCATCTCCTCTTGGCATAACTGGCATTACCATCGCTGAATCAATTTTTCACCATCAATACCTCGGAGTTAGCATTAACCAGCCATCTAAAAACTGTAGCTAAAAAGAGGCTGGCAAAGCTGCATTGAGTAGCTGTCCCACTAACTCCACAAAGCCTGCCCCCTGGAGTTTGGAATGTGATGGAATACTATCCACTTGCCTGGTTGAGTGCAGCTCCAAAAACACCCAAGACAAAACAGCCCACTCAATGATGGTGTCAGATGAGGTGAAATCACGCTGTTTGTCACGCTTTTTGGGTATTGAGTAAATGTTATTTGAGTGTTGGTGAACTCTTGATAAAATATCACGGAGAGTCTCAAAATATGATTCAGAGATCCATTTCACAGCTCCAACAACTAGTGAACATGAAATGGTGAGTATATTTTAAGTTGGGCTTAAAAGTGACATTTGGCACTTGTTTATTCCCAAACAGCTGGTTGATGTTAGGAAATGGCATTAGTTGAAAGCTAGAGACCAGAATGCTATGTAGCCTCGTTTCTACAGCAGCAATCACTGTTTAACAAACCCCTAGGCTTTCTGTTCCTGTTCCTGGTGCTGGCTTCAATATTTTACCAAGTATCATATGTGTGAAATGTGGACTAAGTGCCATTTCAGTTTAAGACCACATCCTGGCCACCTCAGATAGTCAGTAAAACCCCAAGTGACCAGTAAAAATCTCCCCCCCATTCCTTTATAATATACCTGGGGGTGTTTCCCCATCTAAAACCATATCAATGCAAATATTGATAAATGTAAGTAGTCATTGATATTTGACCCAATTGTTTTCTGCGATTTCTTGATTCTAATTCTGCCTTTTGCTCTGTGATCTTTCTCAATAATTCTTCTTGAGTGCTGTGGTTAGATATGTTTACAGCCATGAGATAATTGAGCCAAAAGGGAAGATTGTATCCCCTTATTTCCTGGCACTAAATTCTATTTGTACTGTCATAAGCTTACAGAGAATTTACAACACTTACTCTGTCTGCATAATCTTCCCTTCCTTGCCTTCTGCTGTGCTTATTTAGCTCCCCCTTCAATACATTCACATGATTCATCGTAACTATCCCAAAGAAACAACTCCCCTGTTTTTATCACTCTATGTGTAGAAACATTTCTCCTGCTTTCTTATTGGATTTTTTAGTATCTGTGGCCCTTAGTTTTGGAATCCCTCCACCCTCCTTTTTCTGGAGAAAAGCATTTCAGCTTTTTCCATCATTCTTGATCATTATAACATTTCCATTCTGGTACTATGGTTGCAAATTTTTTTTGTACCTCGTCCAATACCTCTCTAACTCCTTTGTAATGTAGAAACCAGAACTATGGACCATATGCTAAATAATGGCTGTGATTCTCAGGGGGAACACAAACAAGTGCTGCCACCAAAAGTTGACATCTTCTCTGGAGCCTTCAACATGCCATTGATGAAGACGAACATTGTGCCAGGGCTATTCCCACAGCCCCACTTCTTGCCTTCAAAGAACCGCACAACCTCAAACAGTCCATTATCCACAGCAAACTACCCAGCCTTCAGGAGAACAGTGACCACGACACCACACAACCCTGTCGCAGCAACCTCTGCAAGACATGCCGGATCATCGACACGGATGCCATCATCTCACGTGAAAAAACCATCCACCAGGGATATTGTACATACACTTGCAACTTGGCCAATGTTGTCTACCTGATACACTGCAGGAAAGGATGTCCTGAGGCATGGTACATTGGGAGACCATGCAGGCCTATAACAATGGATGAATGAACATCGCTCGACAATCACCAGGCAAGAGTGTTCTCTTCCTGTTGGGGAACACCTCAGTGGTCACGAGCATTCAGCCTCTGGTCTTTGGGTAAGCATTCTCCAAGGTGGCCTTCATGATACACAACAACGCAGAGTCATTGAGCAGAGACTAATAGCCAAGTTCCGCACATATGAGGACGGCCTCAACCGGGATCTTGGGTTCATGTCACACTATCTGTAACCCATACAATTTGCCTGGGCTTGCAAAATCTCACTAACCGTCCTGGCTGGAGATAATACACACCTCTTTAACCTGTGCTTAATCCTCTCTCCACTCACATTGTCTGTACCTTTAAGACTTGATTACCTGTAAAGGCTTACATTCCAATTTGTAATTTGAGTTTGTATCTTTATATGCTCTGTTTGTGAACAGAACTCCCACTCACCTGATGAAGGGACAGCGCTCTGAAAGCTAGTGGCTTGTGCTACCAAATAAACCTGTTGGACGTTAACCTGGTATTGTGAGATTTCTTATCAAACGGAAGACCAGAGAGTTTCCAGCTGGTGCTGGCAGTGCCTCCCAGGTGAGATTCACTCACTTTTAGCAATGTAAAAATATGCTTAATGGGAGGCATTCACTCAGATCTCCAGCTTTTGAACTGGGACATTGACTAACTATCCTTTCTATTTCCTTCTCAATGCCCAGCCACAGACATAATCCCTAGCTAGTGCCTTCATTTTACTTTGACCTGGATGAAAGTCATGTTGTTCCTGTAACCAGGAGTTGTCTCCCCAGGGGTAGGATTATAACTCTAGCCCCCACTGTAACACTCTGCTTTCACATGTTATTTCCATCCTTCTACTTTGATAGGGTTTTAGCAACTCTGACTTCTCATATCACCTCCCTTGCATTACCATCTTTTCTACTTTTGACAATACAGGGTCTCTCTCTTTCTGTCCACAACTTTATATGTTTAGCTAAAACTGGTAAGGTCTCTACCAGATTCAAAGCCAGTATAATCTCTTGAGGAACCAGTGGTGATGCTACTGTTTGTGGCAAAGACGTCTGCATGTGATACCTATGTTCCAGGGTGATCTTGAAATGTGCAACTGAACACTGGTGTTATCACTGATTTCTTATGAACTAATCGCAGGAGACTCAGAGTAGGTTTTGATTTGATTTGCTTTGATTTATTATTATCACATATATTAACATACAGTGAAAAGTATTGTTTCTTGTGCGCTGTACAGACAAAACATACCGTTCAAAGAGAAGGAAACGAGAGAGTGCAGAATGTAGTGTTACAGTCACAGCTAGGGTGTAGAGAAAGATCAGATTAATGCAGGGTAAGTCCATTCAAAAGTCAGACAGCAGCAGGGAAGAAGCTGTTCTTGAATATTTGGTACATGACCTCAGCCATTTGTATCTTTTTTCCAATGGAAGAATGTGGAACAGAGAATATCCGGGGTGCGTGGGGTCCTTAATTATGCTGGCTGCTTTGACGAGGCAGCAGGAAGTGTGGACAGAGTCAATGGATGGGAGGCTGGTTTGCATGATGTATTGGGCTATGTTCACGACCTTTTGTAGTTCCTTGTGGTCTTGAGCAAAGCAGGAGCCATACGCTTTATTTAAGCATATGCAGGGAGAGCTCTACTTTAGAGAAAGGCCTTTGGAGCAAACTCTGATATTTACAGGAAAGTTGCATATATTTGTACCATTCTTTGCATGTCCACAGAAATTGTTTAATTTTCGATAGGTTTTGCCAAAAAGGGGTACATTTTGTATTAGTCACATATTTAATGTTGTACTCAATGCAGATGCTCCTAAATTATCTTAGTATGACTACCCACTATTTTGCTGTTTGACTCCAAAGCTTGTTATTGCTAAGGAGGTCAGATTATACAGTTCTTGCAAGTTGTACAAAGTGCTAACCTTTGTAACAAAGAGAAAGCTTTTTTTTAACCTACCACATACAGACGTTATAATAGACAGAGGGCAACTTGAACAATAAAGGCTTTACTGCTAACAGAATAATAATTTACACGTACAAAAAGGTAAGACTAGATTACAAATGAGACTGCTCTTCTTGACTCCTGGGCTCCAACTGCCAGTCCCTCCTTGACCCGTAGTTCACCCCATCCTGCTGATTGGGTCAGCTCCTGCTGGGGCCATCCATAGGGTCCTCACTAATCACATGGTCTCAGGTAATATTCTTCCTTAAAGGGCCACGCTGCTACACTCCTTCCCCCTAACATTCAAATCACTGCAAAGGAAAAACAAAGGACGGAGTTAGTAGAAACACCACATGTTCTTCTACAAAAAGGGTATCAGGAGAAGCCTTTGGAAAACTCATCAAAAGTTCTATCGGTGCAGAGACTTACTGTTAGAGTCCCTCAGTCCAGTGTCTACATTAAAAGGGCCAGATTGGACAGATGAGAATGGCAGGCTCATTAATCTTGTATCCAATGGCTTAAATCAATTCAGGCTCCAGGTTCCTTCATCACCTCTAACGTGGATGGCTCAGGCCCCACATTCTCCACCAAAATCCAATAGCCAGACCTGGCAACCTTGAACCATCTGCAAGGATTGCCTTGTGTCCATTACAGATTCTGAGGAGCAAAATTATCTCAGGAGAAACCCAGTACAGAACTATCATTTATTATCCAACGCATTGGGAGCGCTCAACCCCAGAGAAGGCCTCTGGGATTGACTCTATTTTAGCTGAGGAACCATACAATATTTATACATTGTAGGTAAAATAGGAAAGACATTATTTACATTCCAATATTGGCTGGTTCAGGCTTTACATTAAATAATTTGCGGCTGTTCACAAGACAATGTGCCTACTATCTGGAGAATTATCTGTCTGTCTTAACTCTCTTTAGCTCCATGCAGTCTCTTTTCCCAGTGCTTGTTGCTACCAGGCTTTGGTCTTGCATTGTTAACTTTGTCGGCTGATTCAGGCCATCGGAGTAAACCACAGACATGTTTCCCAGTACTGCTGTAAACCACATGCCACATTAGCATGTTAACTGGGTGATATTTTACTTATCCTTCCCAATACTACACTATATAGTTTTTAAAAAAACCCTGAAAAGTCTCTTCAGTAAGTTACTAGTTTCTTTTGGTTGTTTGATTGTAATCCTTTGACCTTTAGAATCCCTTAATAAAGCATGATTGTTGTCTGCCCTAATAAATTGTTGTAATAATCCATAATTATGTTTCCTTCTTACATGGTTGTCCTCCTCAGGTGGTCCACATGTTTCCTAAGCCTGCAACCTTGTACCTCCACCAGCTGCTCATTCCGGGCTTGCTGCAAAGTATCTGACTATGACTGCATCTTCCACTTTGAATACTGTTTTTCCTTCCAAAGTAATGATTTATCTTCTAGGAGGCTTGCCTAGCCTTCACCCTTCAAATTTAGGAATGTCATGTCTAATCTTGTGCATAACTGACTTCGGCTGGTGTGACCACTATGGTCACAGGCAGGATGTTATATGATAAAAGAAAGGTAGAGAAAGGGGCCCATTCACCTGTTTTTTTATTGACAACTTAAAATGTGTGTACCACCTGCTCTGCTAGCCCATTTGATGCTGGGTGGTCCAGTGCCGACCTCACATGGTGAATGTCATTGGGCCTGAGAAATTTTTGGAATTCTTCTGCCATGAATGATGTGCCATTGTCTGACACCACCACTTCTGGAATGCCATGGATAGTGAATATCATCCTTAACTTGTCAATGGTGGCTGAGGCTGTTGTGGACTTCATCAACTGCACATCTAACCACCTGGAGTGTGCATCTACTGATATAAGAAACACATGACTCAAATGGCCCAGAAAAATCAATATGTAGCCTTACCATGGACAGCCTGGCCACTCCCATAGTCACAAATTCACCGGTGGTGGTAAAGCCTATTGAGGTTCACAACTGGGGCATTGACCAACCATCTCAGTCAATGCCCAGCCACCACACATAGTTCATATCTAGGGCCTTCACTCTGCTTTGACCTGGATGAGAGTCATGCAATTCTTTTATCCTCTTCCCCCCCCCACACAATAACACCCCATCTTCACAGACCTTCTACTTTGATAGGGCTTTATGTCTGACTTCTCATAGTGCCAGCCTTGTATGACCACCTTTTTCACTTTCAGCAATACAGGATCTCTTTCTGCCCACAACTTAATGTGCTTTGCCAAGACTGGCAAGGCATCTGTCAAATACAGAGCCAGTATAATTTCTTGAGGAACCAATAGTGATGCTACTGTTTGTGGCAAAGGCAACCAGTTAAGTGCATCTGCATGCTGAGGCAATGCTGAAATGTACAACTGTATACTGTTGAAAAAGAGCCAATCTCTGTCTTCTATGAGAAGTGTTGGGTGGCACAAGCTTATTTTCTCTGGATAGAACTAACAATAGTTTGTGGTCTCTGACTATTGTAAAATGTTGGCTCTATATATGTATATTCTTTTGGAGTTCCTTGACCGTCTGGATGACAACCAAGCTTTCCTTGTCTATTTGGGAGTATTTCTTCTCCGCATTGAGCACTGTCCTAGAGCAAAGGCAATCGACTTTTCCGCACTATCAACTCCCACTCCATACAGTGAAGCATGACAAGTTACTATTAAGGGTTTATTTGGGTTGAATTGATCAACAAGGCAGACAATTGGAGAACATGTTTAACTTCCGCGAAAGCTTTCTTCTCCCTATTTCCATCTTTGGTGTTTTTTTAATAGTTGGTGAAATGGGGCTAAAATGATAATATTTTTCAAAAAATCTACCGTAATAATTTAAATTCATAATTTAATTATGAAATGATTTCAGAAATGATTTCAGCTCGGATATGTCATTTGACAGTGGGACATGATTTTTTTATATACATTCATGGGCCATGAGCATCGCTGGCTGACCAGCATTTATTGCCCATCTCTAGTTGCCTTTGAGAAGTGGTGGTGAGCTGTCTTCTTGAATCGCTGCTGTCCATGTTCTATGGGTTGACTTGCAATGCTGTTAGGGAGAGAATTCCAGGAGTTTGACCCAGCCACTGCGAAGGAACAGCAATATATTTCCAAGTCAGGGTGGTGAGTGGCTTGGAGGGGAACTTGCAGGTGGCGATGTTCCCATTTATCTGCTGCCCTTGTCCTTCTAGGTGGAAGTGGCCATGGATTTGGAAGGTGCTGTCTAAGGATCTTTGATGAATTGCTGCAGTGCATCTTGCAAATCGTACACACTGCTGCTAGTGAGTGTCGGTGGTGGAGGGATTGAATGTTTGTAGGTGTCGTGCCAATCAAGTGGGCTGCTTTCTCCTGGATGGTGTCAAGCTTATTGAGTGTAGTTGGAGCTGTACTCATCCAACAAGTGGAGAATATTCCATCACGCCCCAACTTGTGCCTTGTAGATGGTGGATAGGCTTTGGGGAATCAGGAGGTGAGTTACTTGCCGTAATATTCCTACCCTCCGACCTGCTTTTGTAACCAATGTGTTTATGAGGTGAGTCCAGTTGAGTTTCTGGTCAATGGTAACCCCAAGGATGTTGACAGTGGGGGATTCAGTGATGGTTACACCATTGGATGTCAAGGAGCAGTGATTAGAGTGCCTTATTGGTGATAGTCATTGCCTGGCATTTGTGTGACGCGAATATTACTTGCCACTTGTCAGCCCAAGCCTGGATGTTGTCCAGACCGTCTTACATTTGAACATGGACTGCTTCAATATCTGAGGAGTCACGAATGGTACTGAACATTGTACAATCATCGGCAAACATCCCCACTTCTGACTATCTGACAGGGGGAAGATCATTGATGAACCACCTGAAGATTGTTGGGCCAAGGACACTACCCTGAGGGATTCCTGCAGAGATGTCCTGGAGCTGAGATGATTGACCCTCCACAATCAAAACCATCTTCCTATGTACCAAATAAGACTCCAACCAGAGGAGAGTTTGCCCCCGATACCCATTAATTCCAGTTCCTCTAGGGCTCCTTGATGCCACACTTGGTTGAATGTGGCTTTGATAGCTTTGACCTTTTTTTTCCACAGGATACAGACTCTTTGAATTGACCCTGAATCCTAAAAGGCAATTTCTTCTGATTGAAATGTACATTTCTCTTGTTTCAGCCTAACCCCTCCTTCCTTAAACTGTCGTCAGGTAAGGTACCAGTGATTAGTACATCATCGAGAAAAAAACACTACATTCAGAATGCCTTGCAAGAGACTCTCCATCATATTTTGGAAAATGGCTGATGAAACTCCAAGTGGCATGTTGATTCTTACTAGCTTTTGTGAATCCGTATCCAACTCCAGCTGCTGATAAGCATGGCTGAGGTCCTATTTAGTCTATTTTAAACCTCCTGTCAGTTTAGCATAGAGATGTTCAATTCTGAGTATAGGGTATCTATCTACCTGTACTCCTTTATTAACAGTTAATTTGTAAGCTCCACAAATTCTTACTGTCCAATCCAGTTTTAAAACTGGATGCAACCCATTCAGAGAATTGTATGGGCTTTATAATGGCCAAATCTACCAGCCTCTTAAGCTCAATTTCCACCTTCTAATGAAGGGTATTAGGCACCGGGCAGGCCTGAAAAAAATTAGGCATTGCTTTCTGATCTAGATAGATTTGAGTTTTAGCTCCCCATATGCATCCTAATTAATCTCCGAAGACCTCAAAATATTTACACAGCAGCTTCTGAAAGCCTCCATCTGTCAGGTTTAATAATTCCTAACAGTTTAACATATCTGCTTTAACCAATCACAGCAAACTGAACAATGTTTGAGACCTGTGATTACCAATGCTGGCAGCTTTGCCCGATTCTGATATGCAGTGGTGCACCTTAGGTGTTGCTGCACCTAAAATCAGCAGCATCTCTCCAGTGATTGTGGACAAATATCATCTGATTCATTTAGTTTCAATGATTGAAGTTTCTTCTGAAGATAACAAAATGCCTATTTCGCTATGACTGTGTTGCTGCTGCTGTATCCACTTGCATTATAAATATTTTGACATTTACTTGCAAAGTTTTCTCTATTGAGGTCCCTCTGTTTAGCTGAACCTGGTTGAGGGTGAACGAGTCAGACCCCGTGTAGGGCCCCTCTTCCAGATGTTTTTACAGGAGTTAAGCTAACAGTCACTTTTTTTTTGCATTCACTGTTCTGGTTGCTTTGCTCTGCAGCAGTCCTTTAAGTGACCTTTCTTGATACACTTGAAGCACGCATAGTTCTTGCACCAATGAACTTTTTGGGAGTGTTCACTCGTACGTTGAAAACGCACTTCAGCTCCCAAGTTGCACTTCTTCTCTCAGGCACTGCCTGCAATCTTCTGGGTCGTTTTGCACCACAGCTGTTTCCTGCCACAAACAATTTATCTTGCTTGGCATACCTTGCAAATTTTGCAACTCTGTTACGCTCTGCTCTGCACATTTAGTCACCTAGGCCAGTACATACAGCTTTTCCGAAGGTGATTTTGGTCTCTGCCAGTAGCTTTATTTGTATTATTAAGCTGTTTATACCATAGGCCATTATCATAGAAACCCTACAGTGCAGAAAGAGACCATTTGGCCCATCGAGTCTGTACTGACCACAATCCCACTAGAACCTACTCCCATATCCCTCCATATTTACCCACTAATCCCTCTAACCTATGCATCTCAGGACACTAAGGGCAATTTTTAGCATGGTCAATCAATCTAACCTGCATATTTTTGGACTGTGGGAGGAAACCAGAGCACCCAGAGGAAGCCCATGCAGATACGAGGAAAACGTGTAAACTCCACACAGACAGTGATCCAAGCCGGGAATCGAACCCAGGTCCCCGGAGCTGTGAAGCAGCAGGGCTAACGACTGTGCTACCATGCCACCCTTTATGTCCTTTAACATTTCAGATAATGCTGGGCTGAACTGATAGATTCAAGGGACTGGCACAGCACTATCAACGAAACCTGAGACTGTCTCCCCGGCTCACAGATTGCTGAAAGAAACTTGTATCTCAGCCTAATGATCAAGGGGCGGTGGTTAAAATGATTTCTGATCAGCTCCGCAAGCTTCCTATCTGCAGCATTTGGTGAAGTTAATGTTCTCACTAAGCTGTAAGTCTGTGAACCATGACAATAAGCAAAATAACCTTCCTAATGTTATTTCATAATATCCCGTTTAATATGTATAGTCCACAGTCATTGACCTCTGGGTTGAATGCCTTGATAATTCCAATCATAGGTACTGCTAAATGAGCGTACCTCACCTTTTATTACTCTCGATGCTCATGTCTTCTCCCTCTCTAGCTGAACACTACAATTCCCGATGGCTTTGATGTTTGCCTTGTCGCCAACGTAATAGATCGAGGGTGATTTGATGCAGCTTTAACAATAAAGGCTTTATTGCCAACAGAGTAAATATGTATGTTAGCTTTTATAGGACGGGGTGTAGAGTATAAGAGCTGGAGTCTAATGTTGCAGTTGTATAGATCGTTGGTTAGGCCGCATTTGGAGTACTGCGTCCCGTTCTGGTCGCCTTACTACCGGAAAGATGTGGAGACCCTGGAGAGAGTGCAGAGGAGGTTTACCAGGATGGTGCCTGGTATGGAAGGACTGGGTTATGAGGAAAGATTGAGCAAATTGGGGCTGTTTTCCCGTGAAAGATGGCGACTGAGGGGAGAGCTAATAGAGGTATATAAGATTATGAAGGGTATAGATAGAGTAAACAGAGGTAAGCTATTTCCTATGTTAGAGACACACAGTGAGGGAGGAGAGGTATAACACAGATATTAGAGGGAGGTTTTTCACACAGAGGGTAGTGGGGGTATGGAATGCTCTGCCAAGTAATGTGGTGGAGGCAGGCACGCTGGAGTTGTTTAAGAGTAACTTAGACAGGCACATGAGTGGGTTGGAGATGGGAGGATATAGGAGACTGTTTTTAAATAAAGTTCATTAGCAGTGGGACGTCCCTGGTAATGTAAAAGGATGTGGTATGATAATAATGTTTTTTCTCTTTTAATTCACAGGTTTTAAGTCGGTCTGCCTTGTTGTCCAACGAGGGGCATACACGCGATAGGTCGTACAAGGGCTGCTCTTGAATGTTCGAGATTGGCCTAGTGCTTAATGTCATTAGTGTTTGCTTAAACTGGACCAGGTGCTGGGCAAGACAACAGCTCAGTGACTATCACTGTTTGCTGTGCAGACACATGGATTTGGGCCAGTGTCTGTGGGAGTTTGCACATTCTCCCCGTGCTTGCGTGGGTTTTCTCCGGGTGCTCCGGTTTCCTCCCACACCCCAAAGATGTGCTATTAGGCTGATTGGAAGTAATAAATTGTCCCTAAATTAGTTTCCCTCAATGTGGATTGCCATAAAAACAATTGATAAGGGTCATGCGTGGAGGGGGGTACTGGTAATATTAAAATGGCGGCGCAGGCTCGTTGGGCCGAAGGGCCTATTTCCCGGGCTGTTTTTGTTTTTTGTTCTTTATATATGTACAACAGGGTAAGACTAGATTACAATGCGACTGCTCTTGATTCCCTGGCTCCAACAGCGAGTCTCTCCTTGACCTATGTCCTCCTGCTGATTGGCTCAGCTTCCCATCGGGGTGATCCATAGGGTCCTTGCTGGTCAAGTGGCCCTCGGGAAATGAAACACCTTCAAGGGCCATGTTACTACAAACGTCATCCATACACGAGCTGAGAAACATTGCACTTGCTTTAAAACAATGATAACCTGATTACTGAAACAAATTGTCAGCACTTCTTGTGGTTCTGTTTATATACTTCAGAAATTGTTTGTAATTAAAGCTTAAGATAAAGTTAATTCCCCAGGAGGATAAGATTAACACAACAGTAGCACAAATCTGTGAACATCCACATAAAGTACATAGACTCTCACAGCTCATAAATTTCAGACAGTTAATTCTCAGCAATCTTTTACAGCTGTAGCTTCAAGCACTACATACTCAGAATCCCTTGATTAAAATAACAAAAACAAGATCCTCCATTCTCCTTCATTATAATTTAACTTATTTTAACCTGACTTTTTTTGGGTGCACCTGTTCTTTGTTGATTCAAGATCTCAAATGCATTCTCATCCAAACACATTACCATCTGCAAAATGCTTGTTCTTTATCTGGGGTGATGTGGCAACACAACAAAATTCTCACTTATTCCAAATTTGTCCAGACTATACTTAAAATTTCCAAATTTAACTGGTTTGTTTGTATTCCCACAAATCCACAATTAAATCTTATATCAAGTAACTTGGACGCATACATGATCATAGAAAATGTTAGTTTCCAACAACAGATCAGCTGTTGGCTGAAATGGTAACTTTTCTATAGGACCTAAAGTCACAGGGAATAGGTGGAGAAAATGTAGTATGCAATTATGTCATTTTATGAAATTAAAAAAAATTCAATATTTTTTATGATAGTGAATTCCACATATTCATCACTCTCTGGGTGAAAAAATTTCTCCTCACCTCAGTCCTAAAAAGTTTACCCCTTTTCTTCAAACTATGACCCCTAGTTCTGGACCCTCCAACATTGGGAACATTCTTTCTGAATTAACTCTGTTTAACGGCACACAAAACTCCAGTTGTGACCAATGTTTTATACAATTACAACATTATGTCCTTAGTTTATATTCTATATCTCTGTCAATAAAAGAAAACATTCCATACGCCTTCTTTACAACCTTGTCTACTTGAACTGCTGCCTTTCGGAATCTGCGTACTGGTATGCCAAGATCTCTCACTTTATCTACCCCTCTTAGTGTATTTCTATTTATTGTGTACACTGTATAACCTCTTTAAATGCATAACCTCACACTTCTGTATATTAAAATCCATCTGTCATTTTACCACCCTCTCGACTAACCCATTGATATTGTTTTGTAGATTATAGCTAACTTCTACCTGATCCACTACTTGGCCAAGTTTTGTATTGTCTGTAAATTGTTCAACTGTGCCCCTGCATTCATGTCCAAATCGTTAATATATAACAAAAACAGTAAGGGTCCCAATACCAAGCCCTGTGGAACACCATTTGAAACAACTTTCCATTTGCAAGGGCATCTATTGACCATTATTAGAACATAGAACAGTACAGTAGAGGCCCTTCGGTCCTCGATGTTGCGCCGAGCTACGTCTGAACCCAAGATCAAGCTATCCCACTCCTTATCATTCTGGTGTGCTCCATGTGCCTATCCAATAACCGCTTGAAAGTTCCTAAAGTGTCCAGCTCCAGTATCACAGCAGGCAGTCTATTCCACACCCCAACCCCACTCTGAGTGAAGAATCTACCTTGGACATCCCTCCTATATCTCCCACCATGAACCTTATAGTTATGCCCCCTAGTAACAGCTACATCCACCTGAGGAAATAGTCTTTGCATGTCCACTCTATCAATCCCTCTCATCATCTTATAAACCTCTATCAAGTCGCCTCTCATCATCCTCCGCTCTAAAGAGAAAAGCCCCAGCTCCCTCAACCTTTCCTCTTAAGACCTACCCTGCAAACCAGGCAGCATCCTGGTAAATCTCCTCTGCACTCTCTCCAATGCTTCCACATCCTTCTTGTAGTGAGGTGACCAGAACTGAACACAATGTTCCAATTTGGTCTCACCAAGGTCCTGCATAGTTGCAGCATAACCCCATGGCTCTTAAACTCAAACCCTCTGTTAATAAATGCTAACACACTATAAGCCTTCTTCATGGCTCTATCCACTTGAGTGGCAACCTTCAGAGATCTGTGGATAGGAACCCCAAGATCTCTCTGTTCCTCCACATTCCTCAGAACCCTGCTATTGACACTGTAATCTGGATTCAAGTTTGTCCTACCAAAATGAATCACCTCGCACTTATCAGGGTTAAACTTCATCTGCCACTTTTCTGCCCAGCTATGCATCCTTTCAATCTCTCAATTCTTTATTTATTCTTTATTTTTATTTATTTATTTTTATTCTTTATTTCCTGTTACTAAGCCAACTTTGTATCCAGTTTGCCACATATCTTGTATCCCATGAGCCCTTTTTTTAATTAATCTGTATTGTGGGACCTTGGCAAATGGCTTGCTAAAATCCATGTATACAACATCCACTGCACTACCTTCATCAACCCTTATTTTCCAAATGTCGCTGGATTCCGGGGAAGTGCTGGAAGATTGGAAAACGCTAATGTTACGCCGTTGTTTAAGAAGGGTGGCAGGCAAAAGGCAGGGAATTATAGGCCAGTTAGTTTAACATCTGTTGTAGGTAAAATGTTAGAATCCATCATCAAGGAGGAAATAGCGAGGCATCTTGAGGGGAATTGCTTGATAGAGCAGACGCAGCACAGTTTTGTTAAGGGGAAGTCGTGTCTGACAAATTTATTGGAGTTCTATGAGGATGTGTCTAGGGCGGTGGATAGAGGAGAGCCGGTGGATGTGGTCTTTCTTGATTTTCAGAAGGCGTTTGACAAGGTACCTCACAAGAGGTTATTGCAGAAGGTAAGGGGGCATGGAGTTGGGGGTAGGGTGTTAGTGTGGATAGAGGATTGGCTGTCAAATAGGAGGCAGAGAGTGGGGGTTAATGGGTACTATTCGGATTGGCGGTTGGTGACTAGTGGAGTGCCCCAGGGGTCGGTGCTGGGGCCTCAGCTATTTACCATTTATATAGATGATCTGGAGGAGGGAACCGAGTGTATGGTGTCGATATTTGCTGATGACACCAAGATTGGTGGAACGGCAAATTGCGCGGAGGGTGTGGAAAGTCTGCAGAAGGATCTAGATAGGCTGGGCGAATGGGCCAGGAAATGGCAAATGGAATTTAATGTTGGCAAGTGCGAGGTGATCCACTTTGGTAGGAATAATGGTAGGAAGGACTATTACTTACGGGGCGAAAAACTGCAGCAGGCAACGGTGCAGAGGGACCTCGGGGTCCTTGTGCATGAGTCGCAAAAACCCAGCCTGCAGGTGCAGCAGGTGGTCAGGAAGGCGAATGGGATGCTGGCCTTCATAGCGAGGAGGATTGAATATAAAAGTAGGGAGGTCTTGCTGCAGCTGTATAGGGCATTGGTGAGGCCGCAGCTGGAGTACTGTGTGCAGTTTTGGTCGCCGCACTTACGCAAGGATATTTTGGCCTTGGAGGGAGTGCAGAGGAGGTTTACTAGGCTGATACCGGAGTTAAGGGGGTTGAGTTATGAGGAGAGGCTGAATAAACTGGGCTTGTACTCGTTAGAGTTTAGAAGAATGAGGGGAGATCTCATTGAGACATATAAGATGATGAATGGGATGGATAGGATAGAGGTGGAGAGACTCTTCCCGCTCAGAAAGGACAGTAGGACTAGGGGGCACAGCCTCAAGATAAAGGGGGGAGCGGTTTAGAACGGAGTTGAGGAGGAACTTCTTCACTCAAAGGGTGGTGAATCTCTGGAATTCTCTGCCCGTTGAAGTGGTGGAGGCTGCCTCGCTAAATATTTTTAAGACGCGGGTTGATGGGTTTTTGATAAGCGAGGGGATTAAGGGTTATGGGGAGAGGGCGGGAATGTGGAGCTGAGCCACGACAGATCAGCCATGATCTTATTGAATGGCGGGGCAGGCTCGAAGGGCTAGATGGCCTACTCCTGTTCTTATGTTCTTATGTTCTTAAGTTCTTATGTTCTTATGTTCTTATGTTCTTAAGTTCTTATGTTCTTATGTTCTTAAGTTCTTAAGTTCTTAAGTTCTTGTCACTTCCTCAAAGAATTCAATCAAATTTGAGAGGCAAGCCCTTCCTTTAACAATTCCAGTGAGGATTGAAAAATCATCCTCAGAACATCTGCCATCTCCTCCCTAACCTCCTTCAGCAGCTTCAGAAACCATCCATCTGGCCCTGGTGACTTATAGACTTTCAAGGATTCAACCTCTTCAAGTACTTTCTCTCACTGTATGACTATCCCATCCAATATTTCAGTGTTCCTCCTGGACTATTATATCTGCATCCTTCCTCTCCTTTGTAAACAGAGTCAAAATATTCATTTAAAATCCTTCCTATGGCCTCTGCATCTACACACAATGTCCCTTCTTCATTTCTGATATGTCCAACTTATTCCTTAGCTCTAACCCTTTATCATTAATATATTGGTAAAGCATCTTTGGTTTTCTTTGACTTTACCTGCTAATCTATTTTCACGCCCTCTTTATGACTTCCTTATTTCCTTTCTTACTTTGTCCCTGCACTTCTTATATTCATCTATGCTATCTTCAGTGTTTAGTTCTTTGTGCACTTTATTTTTTTGTTTGATCTTCCCCCATATTCCTCCAGACAACCGGGGTGGGAAGGGGATGGTCTAGACTTGGCAGTACCATTCTTTTGTACTTTGTAAATTTGGGATCTCGCATGTTAATGCTTCCTACTGATTTTCCACCGATTTATCCTCTCGCAGTGCTATTCAGTCCACCTGAGCCTAGTCCCTTCTCATTCTCACAAAATTTGCTTTCCCTCAGTTTAACACTTTTACTCCTGCTTTTTTGCTGTTCTTTTCCATGGCAATGCTAAGTCTAATTGAATTGTGAATACTATCCCTGATATGGTTGTCAACTATCATTTCACCCACTTGTCCTTCTTCATTCCCCAAGATTAGGGGCTGAACTTTATAAGAAAAATTCTATGCCCAGCTAGCATGAAATGGAAGCGTTTCAGATCCTTTTTTGAGCAAGGCTTTACTCCCAATCTTATGCAATTAGGGCATGCATAAGTGGGCGAGACTGTTTTCAGCCCATAAAGGCAGTGGGTGGGACTTAATTTGCCAGCCAAGTTGCACTAGCAGCAGAGGGAGCTATTGCGCATATGCTGACGTCTGTGGGTGCACATGCACAATTACAACAGCAGAGGCCTACAGAGAGAGAGAGAAAGAGAGAGAGAGAGAGAGACCTGTCAGGCCTCTGCTGCTGCAGCTGGACTAAAAGAAGACCTCCCCTTATTATCGTGGAGACCCGCATCTGATTGCAAGCCCCACACCACCCCCCGCCATCCAGGTTGATCACACCCCTGCCCCTACCCCCACGATCAACTGTAGGGCAGCAGCAAGCTCTCCTCCCTCTCCCATCAATTGCACGCAGAGCGCAAGTCGGGTCCCCTTCCTCCCCCACCAATCGCATACAGACAGCTTAGTGGGTCCCTCTGCACCCAACCACCACCCCCCCCCCCGCCCACTTGTGATGCAGAGTCGGCAGCAGATCCCCTCCTCTCTCACTGATCGGGCTACATTGGCCTGGCTCCACCCCTTCAGGCCTTGTTGTGTACGTCATGCCCCTGTAAAGACGCCCTTGGCAGTGCCAAAATGCCTAGTGGGCACTGCCAAGGTGTCACCCCCACTTGCCCTCAACCTCCCTCGGGAGGCCTCAATAGCGTCTGGTTCTACCAGTGAGGCTAACACAGCTGTTCCTGTTGCTGGGGTGCTTTCCTCGCCAGAGAGAACCTGTCCCGGACGTTTGCGTCTCGGGCTCACTGATAACGTGCTAAATTCAAAAAATATATTCAGCCTTTCACCAGAAATGGGTGAAAGGCTGATCGCGCTGGCTATCCGGTGCCGGTAAGATCTTGCATGATTCTATCAGCTCACCCCATCAATGGACAGTACAAGTCAGTAAAATTGTGACCTAGGTCTGGAATTACATTTCTTCTCACTGAGTTTATCATTAATTAGTGGAAAGAATTTCCCTGGATGCACTTCATGAATTGTTTTCCCTCAGTGCCTCTTTGGAACTGCCCACTGGTCACCTTGCCAGGGACGGGGCCTGAAGGAGACATGGCCCATGTGAAAGGGCCTGAAAGGACGGGGCCAGGTCAGGGCAGCCCGACAGGGGGGGGAGGGGGGAGGGGGGCCTCACTGCACACTCTGTATGCTGTCGGTGGGGGGGCTGCTGCTGCCCTGCCATCGATCAGTGGGGGGAGGAGCGCGCGGGGGGTCCATTGTTCTTCAGTCGATGGGTAAGGGGGGGGACGCTGTTGCACTGTAGTCAGTCAATCAGTCGGGGGGGGTGGTGGTGCGCTGCTGCTCTCTGTATGGGACCTTGAATGCTTTGATCTCTTCTTCCAAAAGATGTAATCCTTTTGAATTGACCCTGAATCCTTAGCAGGTGACTTCTTCTGATATAAATTTAGATTGTCTCCCGTTTTGGCCTAACTCCTGTTTCCCTAATACCAGCTCAACACCTGTTTTAGATTGTCTCTCTGTTCTTCAGGCGATGTTCCTGTGATCAGTACATCATTCAGATCAATCACTATGTCGGTGAGGCTTTGTGAAAGACCCTGCACCATATGCTGGAAAATGGCACAAGCGGATAAGACTCCAAAAGGCAACTTTGTTTACTGGTAGAGATCCTTCTGTGTGTTGGTTGTAACCAGCTTACATACATCCTCATTTAACAACAGCCACAGATAGACATGGCTGAGGCCCAGTTTAGTATATTTTAAACCTGTTGTCTTGTGTAGGAAATGAAAACAACCCAAGTCTACCCAACCTCTCTTCATAACTTAAATCTTCCATCCCAGGCAGCTCCTGGGGAATTTCCTTTCCACCCCTCCAGTGCAATCACACATGTTCCATAATATGGTGACCAGAATTTCACACAGTACTTTAGGTGTGGCCTCACCAAAGTTCTATACAACATCAACATGACTGTCCTGCTTTTGTAATCTAGGCTGCGATTGATAAAGGCAAGTGTCCCATATGCCTTTTTCACCACCCTACTAACATGCCCTTCTGCCTTAAGAGATCTATGGGCAAATATGCCAAGGTCCCTTTGTTCCTCAGAATTCCCTAGTGTCATGCCATTAATTGAATACTTCCTTGTAAAATCACTCCTTCCAAACCTTGCACTTTTCAAGGTTAAATTCCATCTGCCACTTATCCGCCCATTTGACCATTCTGACTATATTTTCCTGTAGCCCACAGCACTCAACCTCACTGTTAATCAACTGGCCAATCTTTGTGTCATCTGCAAACATATTAACCCCATTACCTGTTGCGACCTAGGCCAGAAAGTCCGAGGTATTTTGTGAAGTTAGCCTAGATTTTTACATTTGAATTTGGCACAGGTGAACATTAGATATTGCACTGTAAATTTAATTTGGAGTGAGTGACTTAGATCCCTTGCCGGGTTCCTCACCAATTTCTTTAAGGGAACTAAACTAATGGTCATTGTCTAATTTTTGTTCTGACTTTACTGGTTGCTTCGCTCTGCATCATGACTTTAAGAATGAGACTGTGATTACACTTTATAAGCACTTAGGAAACACTTTAGAATGTCCTACATTTATGAAACTTGCAATATTAATGCAAACTCTTCTGTCTCCTTGCTTCTTTGTTTATTTTTCCATTCTTTTTTACTTTCACTAATTTAAATATTAAAGTTGAAACTTGACTGCCTTCCAGAAATACTTAGAACATTGACTTTTCAACATTGCTCAGTGAGATGCAGACAGAAGCCTATAAAGCCTTTTAAGGTCAGAAAGCAAATTGCATAAATATTACACAGTGTTCCCTGTGACAAGGTAATGGAGTGCAGGAGAGAACTGCTCCTGACTATGTGAATTCATCTGAAGAAACTTTGTGACCCATGCAGACATTTGTATAATTGAGGTAAGGTGGAACACAACAACAGCAACGCTAATGCTTTAAGTGTGTGCTTAAGGGGTGTAAAGGGAAATTTTAAGGCCATGATAATAACTCAAATGCGTTTCAGAGGAATGCAATATTGTGTGGGGATTCAGAAATTCCAGTACATGGAGTCATAGAGGTTTACAGCCTCTGGGCCCACCTTGTCCATGCTGCCCCTTTTTTTAACCCCTAAGCTAGTCCCAATTGCCTGTGTTTGGCCCATATCCCTCTATACCTATCTTATCCACATAACTGCCTAATGCTTTTTAAAAGACAAAATTGTACCCGTCCCTACTACTACCTGTGGCAGCTTATTCCATACACTCACCATCCTCTGGACCCTTTCGTATCCCTCCCTTCTCACCTTCTCACCCTTACCTTTAGGAAAAAATACTGACTATCTAACTGATCTATGCCCCCTCTCCAGCTGATCTATGCCCTATAGATGGGCATGTGACGTGTGGTCGCCCAATTATAATGGAACCTTTGGATTTAGTCCCAGTTGAAGTGGAGCAGATCCATATCTGCAATTCTCATTTCTCATATTTAGAGGACCAGTCCAAAAATTTAAATTGGAGGAATTAAGAGATTGAACAAAGAAAGAATTTATAACCGTAGGACAACCCAAAATACTTTACATCTTTACATCTACTTTTGAAGTGCAATTACTGTTTTAATATAAGGGATGTGGTAACCATCATTACACACACAGCAAGATCTCACAAATGGCTCTGTTGACTAAATAATCAGTTTAAATGACATTACTTGTTATATAAATATTGCGCTGGGCACTGGTAAGAATTCCTTTCTTTAAAATATAGCCATGGGACCTTTATGTCCAGCTGACAGAGCAGAAGAGGCTTTAATTTAACATCTCATCTGAAAGCCTTATTATGGATTCAGGACTGTCAAAGATTGTGCTCAATTTAATCTTGCTCTGCTCGATTGAGGAGTAAGAGAGGGATGCACTTCCCCAGCAAAGAGAGGAAGAAGGCATGGCAGGAGATGATCCAGCAGCCCCACGTCTGCCTTCAGTTCAGGAAATAGTTTGATGGCCTAATGGTTTTAGGAAAGTGAGCATGATTGCATATTCATCTACATCTTATTGTGCATATCAACCTGACCCTCTCTCTGTCTAAGCATCATCCATGGAATTCACTTACCCTGCAATCATCTTAAGCACTCATCCCACTTCCTCATCTATCCACCTGCCAGTAGCCTTACCTTGATGCTTAGGCAATTTATGTCTGTTCCTCACAATCACTAAATGAATTGGACGGCAAGGTGGCACAGTGGTTAACACTGCTGCCTCACAGTGCTAGGGACTCAGGTTCAATTCTGGCCTTGGGTGACTGTGTGGAGTTTACATGCTCGCCTCGTGCCTGCGTGGGTTTCCTCTGGGTGCCCCAAGTTCCTCCCACAGTGTAAGTTAGGCTGATTGGCCATAGTAATTGCCCCTTAGTGTTAGGGGGATGAGTAGGGTAAGTACATGGGACTAAGCGGATAGGACCTGGATGGGACTATTGTTGGTGCAAGGTTGATGGACCAAATGGCCTCCTTCTGTACTGTAGGGATTCTATGATTCACTGGGTGAACGGTAATTCAGAGTTCTCTTTGAGGAGAAAGAATCATTGTACAGAAGGGAAGGTGATGGTTATCCACAAATAAATAGCTGCAAAGCTATCCAATTAGGGATGTACAGATTGGGATTGCCCAGAAAACTAATGACAGATTAAATGACAATAACCCATAAATCAGCAGTAAGTGAAATATAACTGTCTTTACAATGATCATTCTTGCAGCACAGGGGTTAGCACCTATCTGTGTGGAGTTTGCACATGGGTTAGCCATGGTAAACATGTGATATAACACGAATAGTGCAGGGAGATAGGGTCCTTCTGGAGAGTCAGTGCAGACTCGATGGGCTGAATGGCCTCCTTCTGCACTGTAGAGATTCTATGGATTCTTAGCCTGTCAGTTTTAATTTTTGCCTTTCCCCTTCACCTCAGGGTCTTCATGAAAGCAGCAGCAGCCAATAGACCTTCCAAGTGATGAATTCGCAGAGAAACTGAACCTTTCTGAGGGTGCATTGTTGCAAGACGTGTGCTTATTGTGCACCAACGGAGAGACGGGTGGCACGATGGCACATTGATTAGCACTGTCGCCTCACAACGCCAGAAACTCAGGTTCAATTCCTGGCTTGGGTCACTGTCTATTTGGAGTTTGCATGTTCTCCTCGTGGCTGCATGGGTTTCTTCCAAGTGCTCCGGTTTCCTCCCACACTCCAGAAATATGTGGGTTAGATCGATTGGCCATGCTAAATTGCCCCTTAGTGTCAGGGGGTTAGTAGAATAATTAAATAGGGTATGGGGATAGGCCTGGGTGGGCTTGTGGCCGGTGCAGACTCGATGGGCCAGATGGCACTGAAGGGATTCTGTAACTTGTTCTTTGATTGTTCTGATTAGAGAGAGAGCTGGGTTTTCAGCTGATCTTTCACAGTTTATAAATGAGCAAGAGCCCACAGTGTTTGTATGAACTGCTGTTGAAAGCTGTCTTCAGAGGACCCCCTTCAATACTGCTCTGATGCACATAGTGGGGGCGGAGTGGGGGGTGGGGCTACTGAGGATAATGGTCAAAGAGCAACAGAAAATCTCAAGTCTGCTGGTAGCTCTTCCATGCACGCTGTCCACAACCACACAGAATCATAGGGTGCAGAAAAGGCCCTTCAGCCCATTAAGTCTGCACCGACATATTAGAAACACCTGAACTCCCACCTAATCCCATCTGCCAGCACTTGGTCCAAAGCCCTGAATGTTATGATGTGTCAAATGCTCATCCAGACTCCTTTTAAAAGATGTGAGGCAACCCGCCTCTACCACCCTCCCAGGTAGAGCACTCCAGACTGTCACCACCCTCCGGGGAGAAAGTTTTTCCTCATATCCTGCCTAAATCACTTGGCCCTCACCTTGAACCTATGTCCCCTCATGACTGACCCTTCAACTTAGGGGAACAGCTGTTCCTGATCCACTCTAACCATGTCCCTCATTATCTTGTAGACCTTGATCAAGTCACCACTCAGTGTAATATCCTCCAACAAAAACAATCCAAGTCTATGCAGCCTGTTTTCATAACTTAAGTGTTCTTCCCCAGGCAGCATCGTGGTGAATTTCCTCTGCATGCCTTCCTTCCCATTTCTCAATGCAACCCATGTAACCTCACGTCATGATATTCAGGCATATTGTTTCTCTTCATGTCTTTAACCACTATTGCGACACACCTTACATTTTTATTCCATTCTCTGTCCTGCCTGAAAGCCCTGTGTCTAGGAATGTTGAGTCTATGGAAACCCTGAGCTCAAATTCCTTTGGCTGACCACACTTCCTGCACATTTGTTTGCCAAAGACATGAGAAACATAATGAAATTCTCACTTGATACAATATGTGTATTCAATAGACCAGAGACGGCCTATCACGCCTCTCTTTATTAAAGTACAAATTACATTTCTCAAACAAAAGATGCTGAAAATACCAGGCAGATCAGGCAACATTTTTCAGGTCAATAATTGCTCATCAAGGCAGATGACAATTTTAAAAGATTGGAAGCAGGAGATCAGAAGGAAGAACAAGAAGGAAAGGCCTGTGATAGAGTGGAGGGCTGAAAACCTTAAACATCAAACAATTTCACAATCCAAAAGCCAAAGAGATTGGTAATAGGTTTAGTGAAAAACAAAGGTTGTGCGCAGATGAGGTGTAAATGGCAGCCATCTGAATAGATAAAGAAATGAACAAGTCAGCAAAAAAAACACATTGAACATGATAGAAGCAGAGGATATGACCTGAAATTGTTGAACTCAGTATTGCTGAGATGAAATTTGAGGTACTTTTCTCATTGCACTTTATTGGGAAACTGCAGCAGGCCTTGGACAGAATGATCAGAAAGGAAGTAAAGTGGAGAATTAAACTGAGAAATGACTGGAAATGCAGAATTGTCCTTGCAGTCTGAATGGGGGTTTCTCCAAAGTGTCCACGCTATTGTAGAGGAGACCACATCGTGAACAGTGAATACAGTACACAAAATTGGAAGAAGTGCAAACAAATCACTGTTTGACTTGGAAGGAGAACCTGGGCCTTGGATAGTTTAAATTAGTGTCGAATTTTCCCATCATAGTCACAGCAGGTTCCGTGGTGGATGGGAATGGGGAACATAGGAGCAGGCAAAAAGTCGGAAACCCACCTGCCACTCTCCCGATGACAGGTTAATGGCAGCTTGGTTATCCCACTGTTTAGCAGCGTGAACATCATTTGTTTTCATTAACAGCTCACAAATGCTCATTGAAACAGCTGCTCACTGGAATCTCCCCACACCTCCCAATCTTTCATCGCACCAGCGGGAAATTACATTTGCCTCAAACCTATCTGAAAATGAGTGGCATGCACACGTCAGATTTCAGTTCACTTATGACTTCAAGGTGCATGTAACATACAGAGTCTACCAGTTATGGTGCTGTGCCACACTCGTTGTGATGAATGCTACACTTCTGGGCCTGTAGGGTTGGTCTGCTCCTGCTCTATGCCAACATTGTCTAGACAGACAAAATGAAATCATAGAATCCCTACAGTGCAGAAGGAGGCCATTCGGCCCATTGAGTCTGCACCAACCACAATCCCACCCAGGCCCTACCCTTATGTAGAGGCAAGGGGACCTCTACATATTTACCCACTAATCCCTCTACCTATGCATCTCAGCACACTAAGGGGCAATTTTTTTTAAGCATGGCCAACCAACCTAACCCATCCATCTTTGGACTGTGGGAGGAAACCAGAGCACCCGGAAGGAACCCCATGCAGACATGAGGAGAATGTGCAAACAGTCACCCAAGCTGGGAATCAAACCCAGGTCCCTGGAGCTGTGAAGCAGCAATCCTAACCACTGTGCTACTGTGCCGCCCCAAGTGGACAGGATTTTATGGCCTCCCTCATCTCGCAACAGTAAAATCCCGCCCGAGGTCAATGGACCTTTCTGTCTCCATCCCTCCCATGTGGCAGGCAGGATGGGAAAATTACAGCTAACTATGCTGTGGTACTGATGCAGGCCTTTGTTTTTAGGCATTGACCAGTACTGCATCAGGATTGGGGAGTGCAAGGGTCTTCTTCAAATGGCTGACAACATTGTCCAGAAGAACACCATTGTACAGGAATACTCAGACAGAACTTTCACAAATGACAATGTTGAGTGGTGGGTGGGTGTGAGGGAAGGGTGGGGATGATTAACACAAAGAAAACAAAGAAAAGGATTGCTGTGCAAGGGCTGTGAGTGGGAAGGGGGCACGATGGAAGGCAGAGGGAGGCAGAAGATAGATCATGGAGTAGAAAGTTGACAAGGGTAAATGAAATGCTGTCAAACAAGGGTATACCAAATATATGACTGGGAGGGGTTGCATATAGATTCTGGGGTGGGGTTCATTAGGCTCGTAGCACATAAAGGATGGGTCACACTGAGGCTCAGAGGTGAGGGCAGTAATCTGGGAGGAGACGCTGTAATTTTTAACTTTCATGCAATTGAAGATCTGTGAAGGTCCAAGTCCTTGGTCTGGGGCTTGCAGTCAGGAGTCACTGAGTAAAGACACTCCTGTGTTGATGTGGAAAGGAGTTACAGATTACAGGCTGTCCATGGCTATGTTAACCTCATTGTCAGAAGTCAGAGACAGGAGACAGCCCCGGGGGGGGCTGGGGGGTTGTGGTGGAAAAGAGGAGTAGGCAGCCTGAAACAAGAGGAATCATTGGGAACATGGTATACTCCAGCTCCTGGAAGCTGTGAGCTCCATTAGGAAAGAGGATAGCCTGGTGTGCCGGCCTGTCTCACAGTCACCACCCTCAGCCTTGCCGGTCTCTACTGGGCTGCAGATGGACTGTTGATGGTGACTGGAGTCATCTGCAGCCTGGAGATTGAAAACATGTAAAGCACATCGCCACTGGGGGGCAGGGTGTTCAGCTTTGTGGGTGATCCGTACACAGGCTCTAGATGAAGCAGGTAGAGGTAGGCATGAGGCATTGGCTATGGGCTCGGTGGTGGGGTGGGGGCAGGAATGTCCACAACAACAACTATGGGAGCCAGTATTATTGGGGGAGGCTGGAGAACAATAGCATGAAACTCTGTTTTCACATATTGATGTTCGAGATGTATATTTGACACACAGAAGACAGTGAGAGGGAGTGTGTATTCTGCTTGGAGAAACACCATCTTGTTGTACTACACTAATGACCACCAGCTCAAAACTAAAGTTACATTGGGAGTGGTCTGAGACAGTGAGAGATGAGTATGTTGCTAGGCTAAGGGACCCCTTCTGTGAGTGCCCCCTAACTTGTTGGTGCTGCAAGAGTGAACGGGGTCATCTTAGTTAGAAACGAGGAAGAGTCTCTTGGGAAGAAAGCTACTGAAAGCCAATACTTTCATTAGAGCTGTTACAGCTACTCAGAACTTTGTGACTTCACATTACAGATCCTGCATTTCAAGGGTAACAGCTATGAATGTGGACTTTATGAATGCAGGCAATAATGAAACAGGCCACAGCTGCATCATAAATGGCATTCCATTAAGTGCAGAGGGACAAACAGCCATTGTCCGTCATTGAGCGGTGCATTGGCCTGCTGAAGATGTGGTTCCGCTGCTTGGGCTGTTCTGGGGGGGGCCCTCCAGTATGACTCTGTGTGTGCTTCGCACATCATTATCGTTTGCTGCACTCAGCACATTGCCCAGCAGCAGGGAGACCAGCTGGAGCAGGAGGAGGAGCAGAGAGGGGGTGAAGTGGGCATCCCACCACATGAAGAGCTGGAGGAGAGATGGCAGTGGCAGGTGTCTGGCAAAGAAGGGCAGAGAGGGACTCCTTGATTGCAACCCATTTCATTCACCCAGCTGGTGCTGTGCAGCGAGGGGGTGCAACCAACACAAATCCACCACACCCCAGGAGCAAGTGCAGTCACTATTCCCCCTCCAAATCAACCTGGGCCCCCAAACCACCACATCACTCTTCCCCTGCTCCTGTCATCCCATCACTACATCCCCCAGAAACATCCGACCCTATAAATCTGCCTGGGCTGGCAATGGTTGCGAGTCTTGGTTGAAGGCTGGAGGGTGATGACGACTCACTGTTGTGCGCAGTGGGATCCTGCCCCTGGTGCAATTCAAGTCTGAATCCTACTTGTACTCCAAATGCACACTGCCACCCTGGCCTACGGAGCTGTAAGGGTTGGGGGACACATGTTTTTTGGGCAAAGGGAGGTTGGGTCACTTGCATCAAGAGTCTGGTGGATGTTGGGGAAGGCACTCTGAAACATGGGCTGAGTCTAACAAAGCTCAACAGACAGCATGTCTATGTTTGGGAGTCAGGAGCACTGAGCTGTGGGGGGCTGGGGGAAAAGAATCAGTCACAGCATGATGTACAATTAACAGTTTATTCTGCTCTTAACATAAATGATTACCAAACCCTAGCTAATGCTGACCTTCAGTCGTGACCTTTAGTGAATTACAACTTTCTAACTTTGTGCTGTCTACTGCTTCGAGGTGCTACCCCAGGACGCACATCGGAGGTGGAGGTGGCCATCTGTTATGCACACCCCATTGCCTGTAATTCCCTTGGTGGATGTTCCCTGGGTGGCCGGGATCTGGAGAGTCCTGGCTGAGTTGCACTATTTCGGTGCCACCCTGGTCATCTCGCTGGCCCTGATATGCTCTGATGTGAGGAAAGGAGGAATTGGTAGGTCCTGGGTGAAAGACCCCAACATTGGCTCAAGCCTTTCCTCTTCCCTTGGGGTGCCCAGAGGCTCCAGGAGCACTCCATGGAACGCCAGGATAGCTGGACTGAGCTCCAGAAGCTTCAGTGTCACTTGGCTCTGCCAGTCCTGGAGGCCTAGATGCTTAACATAGAACAGAATCATAGAATCCCTACAGTACAGAAAGAGGCCATTTGACCCACTGAGCCTGCCCCATGATGCATGGTCCCCCAGCCCTGACTCGGCCAAGCTCCGGAGCCCCTCTGCTTCAGCATTCTGGGAGCAAGGCTCTGGAGCCCCTCAGCAGTGGCCCTCTGAGCCTGGGCTAAGTTATTGAGGCTCACAGCCACTGCCTGCTGTGTCTCCAGAATGCCAGCCAGAGTCCTGGGCATGGCCAGCAGTGTCTCCCACTTGCCTTTGACACCCATGGTCATGGCACACTGTGCCTCCTGAAGCTGGAAATATACTTGCCCGTG
Organism: Carcharhinus amblyrhynchos; assembly: GCF_965287045.1. Taxonomy (NCBI): domain Eukaryota; kingdom Metazoa; phylum Chordata; class Chondrichthyes; order Carcharhiniformes; family Carcharhinidae; genus Carcharhinus; species Carcharhinus amblyrhynchos. The sequence continues at coordinate 28,442,882 of NC_137335.1, read as the reverse complement.
GCCTGTTGTCTCTCCAGGATGGCCTGGGCTCTGTCACCTATGAGGACAAGGGTTATGGGTGGAGGGGGGGGGGAACTCAAATTGTTAAAATGGCAGCATGGGCTCATTGGGCCGAAGGGCCTGTTTCCCGGGCTGTCTTGTTCTTTGTAGAACAGACCCCTGAGCCAGACTTTCCACTGCAGTCACCACTCGTGAGGTGTCGGCCTGGGTCTCACGCTGCGTTGGCACCACCTCCTGCAACAGCACTCTGTTTGACTCCCCTAAACAGCCTTGCAGTTGCAGCCTGGTTGCTGTTGGCCCTTCCACAACTCCCTGTGTTTCCTGATGCATCGCCACCAGCCTTGGGAGGGACAAACCCAGAGGTCCAGCAGCTGGCTTGGGGACAGCTGAATCCTGGCCTTTGGCAGACCTCCGTGTGCCCGAGCCCTCGGATGTGCCCGCCTCCACCCAATGCGCATCAGTGGCTGCGATGTGCTCACCAGTTCGTGATCGAGAAGCCTCAACACTAAAGGTAACCACTGTGGTGATCATTTCTGTGTTGGTGGGTTGTGTGGTACATGCTGGTGACAATTTAGTGGTGCTGTCCTTGGAGGGTCCCTTAGTGCCTCCCTCTGAGGTGTCATCCAAGGAGTTGTGGGCAGTTTGTTCGAGAGCAGCAGGAGTGGCGGTGTTGTGGGAAATTATCACTGGAGTCAGACCGGAGGTTCAAAAGTACAGCTTTGTGTCTGAATTAAAGCTTCGGGGAGAAAGCACTGGTACTTCACAATACTTGGCAGCTACCTTCTCAATAATACAAAAGGAGTGGTTCATTTTTACACTTTTCAGACATTGGATAGTCCAGGCATTAGCCATTTAACACGTTGTTATAGTTGAGTAGGATCGATAGTTTAACACATCATTATAGCCAGACATATACAGACATTGGCTTTTAACATTGCATTGTTTCATAGAATGGATACATTTCCTCCTTCAGTGACTATCAATGACTTAGTTTTGGTCTATACTTACAGTAATTGGTTTTCCTGCATTTATGTATTCCCAGTCCCATTTATGGCTAATCTCTTTATCAGTCCTTATTGTCCTGAGTCTGTCCTTATCTTTAAAGTGCCTCAAGCACTTTACTGGCTTCCTGCAGAATCTGATTCCTGCATCTTTAACTTTAAATGATTGTCTGTCCTGCATGTTTTAATTTTAAGTAGTGTCTGCGCTAAAAGTCAGTGTCTGCTTAATGTTTCTCTCCCAGGTAACCTTTTTATGTGCCAGGCAGCCATTTTATGTGTCAGGTACCCAACTTCATGATTTTCCCCACTTCAGTCCCCACTTTTGGTCTGGATTTAATAATCCTTAGACCAACAATTACATATTCACGTATACAGGCCAATTTTCTTCTTTGTTTCTTCTGATGTCCTCAGGGATCTTTATCATGGGTTCTTCCTCGATGGATACACTAGCTCCTGGCACAATTCTCATTACCATAACCTTGCAGCAGACTTTTAGGCATCCAACAATTAGACAACAGACAATTACAATTGAAATAAGTATGACTAAGCCATGTAATAAGTAAGATTTCCAGGACCTCCCCTACTAGCCATTCCAGACAGTTACTTCCTTTCTTGGGTCCCTGTCTGAAGTTAGCAAGTTGTTCTCTGATGTTATTGATGACTTGTGTAATGCTATAAGACTTGTCTGTGACATGGGTAATGCGTTTGTTGCTAATGATTGTACACACTCCCCCTTGTTGTACTAACTGGTAGTCCACTGCATATTGTGTCTGCTGTGCATATAATCTCAGTTCAGCGGAGAAGTGTGAGGAAATTCATTTTGGTAGGAATAACAGATGTGTTGAGTATAGGGCTAACGGGAGGACTTTGAATAGTGTGGATGAGCAGAGGGATCTAGGTGTATGTGTACATAGATCCCTGAAAGTTGGGAATCAAGTAGATAAGGTTGTTAGAAAGGCATACGGTGTCTTGGCGTTTATTGGTAGGGGGATTGAATTTAGGAGTCGCAGCGTTATGTTGCAACCGTACACAACTCTGGTGCGGCCGCACTTGGAGTACTGTGTGCAGTTCTGGTCCCCACATTACAGGAAGGATGTGGAGGCTTTGGAGAGGGTGCAGAGGAGGTTTACCAGGATGTTGCCTGGTATGGAGGGGAGGTCCTATGAGGAGAGGCTGAGGGATTTGGGGTTGTTTTCGCTGGAAAGAAGGCGGCTAAGAGGGGATCTTATTGAAATATATAAGATGATTAGAGGTTTAGATAGGGTGGATAGTGATAGCCTTTTTCCTCTGATGGAGAAATCTAGCACGAGGGGGCATGGCTTTAAATTAAGGGGGGGTAGTTATAGGACGGATGTCACCACCCAGAGGGTGGTGAGGGATTGGAATGCCCTGCCTGCTGCAGTTATAAATGTGCCTAGTTTGGGGGCGTTTAAGAGATCCGTGGATAGGTTTATGGATGAAAAGGGATTGGTTTAGGTTAGTGGGTCATTGTTTTTTAACTGGTCGGCGCAACATCGTGGGCCGAAGGGCCTGTTCTGCACTGTAATGTTCTATGTTCTATTTCTTGGTTAACAGCCTCCAGTGCTTTTGACGTGCTGTTTCCCAGGACTGTTAGTCCACAAACAATATGATTCCTATTCTTTACACTAATCACCCCTGCTACCCCTCCCAGAGATAAGGCTCCAAGGAACCCATATCCCAGTGAGGATCACATTGTGCCCAGGGCTTCCCAGTTGGGGCAGAATTCTTTGCTGATAGCTCAGTTACTATTCTCCTCCGTGTATGCCCCTTCTGAGGGCATGGAACAGTCAGTTGTCCTATTGTTCCTACTGCAAAACGGTTTGAATGTAGGCCCGAAGCCTCCTCCTATTCTCATGAACAGTTGCCCTGCTTCCTGAGACCCTTCAGTGTCCACTTCCCATGATGTTTACGGCTGTCTGCCAGACAAGTCCTACCTCCCGCAGAATGGACAATTTGAAGTAACAGCGCTCGGAATACTCAAACCTGACTTTCACAGGATTGCCTCACTGTGGATCTTTTCCAATGATGTGGGTATGCTGGCGTTGGACTGGGGTAAACACAGTAAAAAGTCTGACAACACCCGGTTTTAGTCCAACCGATTTATTTGATAATAGACTCACAAGCTTTCGGGGTTAGCCCCTTCGTCAGGTGAATGGAGAGTTCTGGCCTCAGACAGAGCATATAAAGCACAGACAGTTTAGAGATTACTGATTAGAATGTGAATCTTTACACCTAACCTGCTGTTCAAGACCTGAAGTGGCTGATAATGTGAGTGGAAGGAGCACTGATCACAGTTTAAAGAGATGTGTATTGTCTCCAGACAGTACAGTAAGTGAGGTTTTGCAAACCCAGGCAAGTCACGGGGGTTACAGATAGTGCGACATGAACCCAAGATCCCTGTTGAGACCGTCCTCATGTGTGCGGAACTTGGCTATCAGTCTCTGTTCAGCGACTCTGCGCTGTCGTGTGTCGTGAAGGCCGCCTTGGAGAATGCTTACCCGAAGGTCAGAGGCTGAATGCCCGTGACCACTGAAGTGTTCGCCAACAGGAAGGGAACCAAACTACCCAGCCTTCAGGAGAACAGTGACCACAATACCACACAACCCTGCCACAGCAACCTCTGCAAGACATGCCGGATCATTGACATGGATACCATCATCACACGTGAGAATACCATCCACCAGGTACACGGTAAATACTCTTGCAACTCGGCCAACATTGTCTACCTGATACGTTGCAAGAAAGGATGTCCCGAAGCATGGTACATTGGGGAGACCATGCAGACGCTACGACAACAGATGAATGAACATCGCTCGACAATCACCAGGCAAGACCGTTCCCTTCCTGTTGGCGAACACTTCAGTGGTCACGGGCATTCAGCCTCTGACCTTCGGGTAAGCATTCTCCAAGGCGGCCTTCACGACACACGACAGCGCAGAGTCGCTGAACAGAGACTGATAGCCAAGTTCCGCACACATGAGGACGGTCTCAACAGGGATCTTGGGTTCATGTCGCACTATCTGTAACCCCCGTGACTTGCCTGGGTTTGCAAAACCTCACTTACTGTACTGTCTGGAGACAATACACATCTCTGTAGCCTGTGATCAGTGCTCCTTCCACACACATTGTCAGCCACTTCTTGAACAGCAGGTTAGGTGTAAAGATTCACATTCTAATCAGTAATCTCTAAACTGTCTGTGCTTTATATGCTCTGTCTGAGGCCAGAACTCTCCATTCACCTGACGAAGGGGCTAACCCCGAAAGCTTGTGAGTCTATTATCAAATAAATCGGTTGGACTAAAACCTGGTGTTGTCAGACTTCTTACGATCTTTTCCAATGCCATTCTTTGAAGTCCCAGGGTGTTGCTCATTCTCCTCCTTTTTCACCAGAACAGAATGCCAGCAGGATGTGTAGGCCATGAAGCAGCCTCATTGCCAGTTATTAAAGATGCCCCTAAGGATTAAGGGTGCATAAAGAAGGGAGCTCTTTATTAAAGATGTGCACTGATCACAGTCAGCTCTTAGATTACCCAACAAGGTCCTAAACTGGGAGGAGCTAATTAGGACCAGGGGTCACCTGACCCACATTCTTAAAGGGGCAGTCTGCACCCCATACCCGACATATAATATACATACATATATCATACATTGTGGAGAGATACTCAGTTTTGAGCTGCTAGATTTGTCTTAAATCTATCCCATTTACTACATGGTGGTAAATAGAATTTTTATATGAAGATGGAGCTTCCTCTACATAAGGACTGTAGGGTGGCCGTTCTGTCATGGACAGATATGTCTGAGATAGCTATGTTGGTGAAACTAAAGTCAACTGGTGAAGGCAAGGTCAAGTAAATTATCTCATGTTGGCTGTCTCATTGCCTACCACAAATCTGATCTGGTATTTACATTTTCCGGGCTAAGCCAGCCCCTTCATCTTCCCACTCAGAGTACGTTCTATGTCCTTGCTACCATCAGTACTGCTTCCATGGCAGAGTATGGATTAATTAGCTGAGGATAGGCCACAATTAAAAACACACAGCCAAAGCAAATGTTTTTCCAGTGACACGCATCACTGAAATAAAATAGATTTAATTTTTTGAGTACCAAATGTCTTTGAAACTTGCACAATTGTTGATTCGTAAAACTGATCTTTATTTCATTTCATGAGACTTTATGGTTGAGGACTCCCAGGACCACTCCCCTCAGACGATATCACATACTGTCCCACTTTGGACGGTCTTTCCTGTTGGTGAAACAGGGCAATTTCAGGATGAGTGATGCATGTCTGCAGGACATTATCTGATTGGTCATCCCATTCCCCTTCTGTCTCCAACAATCAATCCCATTCCCCACGCTCCTGCCATTACTCATCTGACCTTTCCTATGCTAAATGGAATGGGAACTGAATGGATGAATTTTGACTGGCAGTTAACCAGCTGGTTCACTCCAATCTCCAGTCTTAGAGCATTGGCAACCCTAGCGCAGAGTCCAAGGGCACTTACAGTGATAAATGATCCATATTATTGGTAAACCATTGACCACAGACTGTTTCTATGGGCTGTCACCCATTGAGAATTGGATTTAGATTGCCTATAATCAGCCATCAGAAAGAGAAGATTCTTTTCCAATCAATAAGAGGCTGGATTTTAACCTGGCATGAATGTCCAAATTTCCTACACTTTCCATACTCAAACACGTAAGTGCTCCTTCATACAGAATTTGCATAGTTAAAAAATTATTTTGCAAGAGTAAAATCTGAAGAAAAGCAATTACACAAAGTAAACAACTAAATATCTTTAGTCACCCACCAGTAGATAAAAAAGCCAAGTCACTGATCAGTTAGATTTTGTTAATTTTCAGTGATTACATAGCAGTGTGTGTTTCCATTCAATGTGAGCAAAACCATGGAAGATCAACCCCTTCACCATAAAATTATTTTAAAATTAGCTTATAAACCCTTACTGATATTATGCCAAGTATGATTTCCGTATACGGGGGGGTAATTTTGAGCCTGCTTTGGGAAGGACAAAATCTCAAGAGGGTTGGGAAATGAGATTTTCGCCGGCGAGATTTCGTTTCCCAATTTTACACGCCCTCCCTGTGACTTAACATCCTTCCTGTACAGTAACCTCATTTTAATAAAGTTATTTGTCATGAAAGGGCTTCTTGCAATATGCTTGCCTTCACTGACTATTCATGCTTTGCTGATGTGATGTCATAGAAAGTAATAGAAACCCTACAGTACAGAAAGAGGCCATTCAGCCCATCAAGTCTGCACCGACCACAATCCCACCCAGGCCCTACCCCCATAACCGTACACATTTTACCCACTATTCCTCTAACCTATGCATCTACGGTCAATTTAGTATGGCCAATCAACCTAGCCTGCACATCTTTGGACTGTGGGAAGAAACCAGGACACCTGGAGGAAACCCACACAGACTCGAGGAGAATGTGCAAACTCCAAACAAACAGTGACCCAAGCCAGGAATCAAACTCAGGTCCCTGGTGTTGTGAAACAGAGGTGCTAACCACTGTGCTACCATGCCGCCCGCTGTCATGTCAGCGAGGTTTATAACAGGTTCTTAAAAGCTTGAAACAATTGAAGAGAAACTGCTGGAGGCTTCAAGCTAAGCATAGGAGAGGAACATGCCAGGGTAGTGCCTTCTGGCAACCTGGCACTGTCACTGGCAGTGCCTACATGGCAGTGCAGGGCAACCCTTGGGAAGCCTCACTGTGGTGGAGGGGGGTTCTTATATGTGGTGGGAGGGTGTGCCCCAATTCTTGTGAAGATGGGGGTTATGACTCTTGTATGTAGGTGCATGCTATGGGGCGGGGGGGGGAATTGATGCTTGTGTGGGGTGGGAGGGGACACGGTGGTCATACTATGTCATGGACATTCCACGTGTCCATGATGGGTTGCGGGGAATTTACAAAGGAAATGGAAGTCTTTCTCAGTGCAGTTGTTGTTTGCTCTGTGCAGTTCTACTCCATTGGATCGATAGATACTGCTGGAGGTAAGGCTGTTGATGAACTAACTTTTATTGGCTTCACATACAAATATCTCAGTACACTCTGTCCTGTGATATTACATCACATGTAATGAACATTTGGACAGGTAGTATATATGGACTTCAGCAAGGCATTTGATAAGGTGTCCCATGCAAGGCTTATTGAGAAAGTGAGGGGGCATGGGATCCAAGGGGACATTGCTTTGTGGATCCAGAACTGGCTTGCCCACAGAATAATCTGACAACACCAGGTTTTAGTCCAACCTATTTATTTGATAATACACTCACAAGCTTTCGAGGGGACTGCCTCTTCGTCAGGTGAATGGAGAGTTCTGGCCTCAGACAGAGCATATAAAGCACAGGCAGTTTATCTCTAAACTGTCTGTGCTTTATATGCTCTGTCTGAGGCCAGAACTCTCCATTCACCTGACGAAGAGGTAGTCCCCTCGAAAGCTTGTGAGTATATTATCAAATAAATAGGTTGGACTAAAACCTGGTGTTGTCAGACTATTTACTGTGTTTACGCCAGTCCAACGCCGGCATACCCACATCTTGCCCACAGAAGGCAGAGAATGGTTATAGATGGGTCATATTCTGCATGGAGGTCGGTCACCAGTGGAGTGCTCCAGGGATCCGTTCTGGGACCCTTACTCTTTGTGATTTTTATAAATGACCTGGATGAGGAAGTGGAGGGATGGGTTGGTAAGTTTGTTGATGACACAAAGGTTGGAGGTGTTGTGGATAGTGTGGAGGGATCTCAGAAGTTGCAGTGAGACATTGATAGGATGCAAGACTAGGCAGAGAAGGGGCAGATGGAGTTCAACCCAGATGAGTGTGAAGTGGTTCATTTTGGCAGGTCAAATAGGATGGCAGAATGGAATATTAATGGTAGGACTCTGCGCAGTGTGGAAGACCAGAAGGATCTTGGGGTCCGAGTTCATAGGACACTCAAAGCAGCTGCTCAGGTTGAAGCTGTGGTTAAGAAGGCGTATGGGGTACTGGCCTTCATCAATCGAGGGATTGAGTTTAGGAGTTGAGAGATAATGTTGCAGCTATATAGGACCCTGGTCAGACCCCACTTGGAGTACTGTGCTCAGTTCTGGTCGTGTCATTACAGGAAGGATGTGGAGACCATAGAAAGGGTGCAGAGGAGATTTACAAGGATGTTGCCTGGATTGGGGAGCATGCCTTATGAAGATAGGTTGAGGGAGCTCAGCCTTTTCTCCTTGGAGAGACGAAGGATGAGGGGTGACCTGATAGAGGTGAGATAGATGTTGAGAGGTATTGATCGAGTGGCAAGTCAGAGGCTTTTTCCCAGGGCTGAAATGGTTGCCACAAGAGGACACAGGTTTAAGGTGCTGGGGAGTAGGTATAGAGGAGGTGTCGGGGTAACTTTTTCACTCAGAGAGTAGTGGGTGCGTGGAATGGGCTGCCGGCAACGGTGATGGAGGCGGATTCGATAGGGTCTTTTAAGAGACTTTTAGATAAGTACATGGAACTTAGTAAAACAGAGGGTTATAGGTAAGCCTGGTAATCTCTAAGGTAGGGTTAGGCACATCTTTGTGGGCCGAAGGGCCTGTATTGTGCTGTTGTTTTTCTATGTTTCTATATTTCTAAACCTATGTGCCTCCTCAATGAGCAGCTAGACTGGGGATCATCCCAACACTGCATTAAATAGAAAATATGATTAACTTCTCTGGGAATATACAAATTACATCAACAAGGTTTCATTAAGACAGCAAACTGCAAATTCACTGAACTAATTAATTTGTCACAATCAGCATAAATGGAAGGAGCATGCAAAAAGTGAGATAAAAAGCAATCCCATTTTCAGATTAATGTATGACTGTGTGCCACTGTTTCCAATAAATGATATTCTTCCATCAACTGCAGGATAAACCCATTGCATTTGTCTGATGTAGCTCCAAACAACTGAATAATCGGTGTCACCTGCAACAGCAAAAGAATACTTATTAAAGTCACATTTTATCTCTATACTAACAGAGATCCACAAAACATTTATAGTGAAATCAGTACCTTTGTTGCAATTGTACCTCCTTAAATTTCCATCTTGTGCCACTCCATCTGTCCCATGCCATCCAATTCAGGCCATACCCATTGCTCTCCTCTCTCACTTCATGCCCAGGTCTATCCCACCCCTTCCCCCTATTCAATCCAATCCATTGGGCATCTCCCACCCCTCAACCCTCTGCCAAGTTGTCTACTCCCAATACTGATCCCCCACAATGCCATTTCTCTCCTCACATGCCGTTCTCCTTGGTGCCATTTCCTGCTCCCTCCCGTGCCATCATCCTCCTCCAGCCACAGGAACTCTTTTGTTGGGCTCCCCTCACTTTCTGCTATTTTTTTACCCCCACCCCCCGACCACCAACGTCCCTCAAACTGGCAATCGATAGCAAGCACTGGAAACCGATGTACATCTAATGTTTCATTTGGCCTCATGATTCACGTGTCCTGCCCACCAAATCAACCCATTGACTAATCAGGACAGTGTGGCCTGTTGGAAACTGCATATTATTATAGGTTGGTGATTTGAACATTAGTTGAAAATGTGTACATACCAGTATCGTGTTTCAGATTGTTATCCCTCAACATGCTGAACCCATCTCCACCTCCAGCAAGATAAGAGCCGACAACAATTTTGTCAACTTTGCAGTCTTGGGCCTGATTTTAACATTTTCATTCTGAATCTGGGTTTAATTCAGATCCCACTTAGAAGTCTGCTTTCAGACGTCCCCATACACAGTCAGCCTGAAAAAAAACATTGCGAGTCCCATTTGCGCTATGGGCGGGGCTTAGCGTGGCCAAAATGATTGGAGCTGTGAGCTGTGGGAGCGCAGTGATAAAAAGATTTGAAAAAGCGCACCCTTGTCAGATCGCTCCCGGGCCACAGAAAGCAGAGAAAGTGGCCTGGGAGTGAAAAGCCTTGCTCCCTTCCCACCCCACCGATCACCCGCAGAGTGGCAGCAGACCTTCCTGCACTCCCCCACCAGAGATCCATCTGCCCCGCTCCCCACCAGTGAGCGATCAGGTCTCTCCCCCACCCCCACCAGAGACACATCTTATCCACCTCCCTCCTCCCCCCCGCCCAGAGAATGGTCTGGCCTCACTCACCACTCTCCCCCTCAGAGAGCAAACTGGCCTCACTCCACCCTCACCCCTCCCCACCCCCAGATAACGATGTGGCCTCACTCATCGCCCCCCCCCCCAGAGAATGGTCTGGCCTCACTCCCCCTTGTCCCCCAAGAGGAACATCTGACCCATCTCCTTCCTCCCCAGTAGACAATGATCAGCCCCCCCCACCACCAGACAACGATCGCCGCCCCTGACAACGATCGGCCCTCTCCCCCAGACAACAATTGGCCCTCCCTCTCCGCCCCCTCCCCACCAGAGATACATCTGACCTGCCTCCCTCCCTCCTCTCCCCCACAATACTGATCTGAGTCAGAGAGCCGTTGGAAGCTCTGAACTTGCCTCTTCAGCAGCTGGTGTGCCAGATTCAGACTTTTATTCAGCAGGTTTATTTCGGTGTGATTCTGGATTGGCAAATGTTGTGGTAAAGGGGGAAATGCTGATAAAGTTGGGCGGGCAGTTCATTAATTCAATTTAAATGCATGCAAATACATTTAAATCGCTGTTGCACCCATTTCAGTCACGAATCAGATCGCTGCCATTCCCGGTTTTGGTAAAGTGGCCATCTGCGCGGACATGGGAGCAGATCGCGTTAATGGCCTCACACCTGACTTCACCACGTTTTTGCACCCCAAAATGGGCACGACACAACGATAAAATAGGGCCCTTTGAGTGGTTCATAGTGTGGCACTCTGCAGTGCCACAGAGCAGAGAACATCCAATCTGATCACCCTGTGACCCGGCTTTTTACTCAGGTCAAATTCCACGTGGACGCCTAAGGAAACAAATCATGTCAGACTCGGCAGCAAGAACAGAATTAACATGGTTGACAATCACATTTGGCACCGTATGGGTGGGATTTCTGGCCATGCTCACCCAAAGATGAGAAATTCCTGCCCAAGGTCAACAGACCTGTGTATGGTCCACCCCCGCCTGCTACAAACCCTGCAGTGGGTGGAATTGGAAAACTTTGCCCAATGTGTGTATCTCTGAACCTGTTCGCTTTAATTCCCTCCCAACTGGACTCCTCCCTTCCCCCTGAACTCTTCCCCTTCCATTTGCTTTTGATAAATAAAATTCTTCTATTGTGGGTGAAGGTGCTTCATTTGTGTGTGATATACAAATCACAGGATCCGGTTTAAATATTACACGTGACTCCCCACCTGAAATGTCAGGTCCTCTGGCTGGTCTTCTCAAGACCCCTGGCAAGGAGGCAGCATTGGAGTGTCACCATATTCAGACCAACATCTCCTTGATGATTCCTTTCTCCCTGTCTGAAGCTGCAGATGTGAGCGGATACCCTTGAACTCCTCTGACAGAGCAAATATGTTCATTTCACTGATGGGGGCAGAGTTTCATTCTGCCCACTTGTGAACTCAGTCCCAGTGTCTGCACACAGCTTTGTCTTGAAGTTGCTGAGGCTCCCCAACAAGCAGAAAGTGTTGAAACCCTCTCCATTGCACTTGAAGACTTTGATCTGTAACAAGTTCAATGTGTAGTGCCTCGTAAACGATTTAGCTGCCAGCTCAACGGATTTCTATCATCTGTCAGGCACCTGTGTTGATTTTTATTTCCCTTCACAGTTGAATGTGCCTGAAGTACTCCTTCATCTTGACCACAGTCTTGACAGAATCTAATCCTGATTGACAGTCTGTGGTTTCAATCCCTCTTTGAAGTAGTTTGTTTGGAGCCTGTCCCAATGGTACAGTGACCTTCTGTTCCAGTTCTGGTCCCAGTGTCCCATAAAAAGGGAATCTTTCTACCCCCCATACATTTTTTTAAATTCATTTTGCGGGATGTGGGCATCACTGGCTAGGTACTAATTATTACTTATTCCTAGTTGCCCTTGAGAAGGTGGTGGTGAGCAGTCTTTTTGAATGTTGCAGTCCCTGAGTTGTAGGTATACTCACAAGTGCTGATAGGGAAGGAGTTCCAAGATGTTGACCCAGTGACAGTGAAGAAATGGTGATATATTTCCAAGTCAGGGTGGTGAGTGACTTGGAGGGGAACCTTTGGGTGTTCTCAGGTATCTGCTGCTCTTGTCCTTTTGGAAGGTGCTGCCTAAAGACTAATTTACCTCTCTAACTGGCTTTTCTGCAGGTTCCATCTATTCCCAGAATGCCAATAGGTGTCCTATGAGATAGCCTCCTATTTTTCTGATTAAAAAGATCCTAAAACATGAAGACTCTTCAGATACCCCATGGACAGAAGTAACCATGGACAAATACAAGCATTTAGAAGATTGTATGTCTGCCAAGCCTACTCTGAAGAAGTTGTGTTTCCAGTAGGTTAAAAGTGGCTCCACAATTATAAATTATGACTCTTTGATAGACCTAAAATAATAATCAACAGTGTTCCAGGGGGTATGAATGATTGCTGAAGTGTATTTTTGCCAGAGATTACCTATTGTATTGCAGCTACAATTGTCTTGTAGGATAGTTTTGTGTTCAGTGATGTAGAATGACCTTACCAGCAGCCTGCAGGAACTCCCCTCTTCCCTGTCCATATCTGTGGACAGAATGCTCAAAAGCTGCTCTTAAAGTGGAACCGTAAACTTTCAGCAGATCAATGGTATTTCCAAATGGTGAAGCAGTTAAAATATTTTCTGCTAGTATTGTTCCTGTGCATAGAAAAGAAAATATAAGTTATTTCTAGCTTTTTTATTGAGTTTTTAATCCACCAAACTGGAGAGTTTTACATTTCAAATTCATCTATTATTTATCTTGCCCTCAAATATTTACCCAGCCTTCTTTGAAAGCATGCAGTTTTCGTGTCTATGACACTATGGTTCCAGGGTATTGACCTGTTGAATTCACATTATATTATTTCTTTGATATTAATGTCTTTTCTACAATGAGGCTCCCTCCCTAGTAGCTAAAGACACGCTCATCGTGGTCCACCCAATAGTTGTACAAATTTATCATTCCTTCTTTAATCTTGTACGCTGTACCTGTATTTTTGAGAAACACTATGGCTGGAACTCTACCACCTTGAACCACCCCATCATGCTGTGAGAGTCCAGCAATGGAAATCTCTGTTCACCTTGGGCAGGAATTTGTGGTCTCGCCCAAGCGAGGCCATAATATCCCACCTTCTGGGTAGGATTTTAAGGATAGTGAGCAATCGGCACCTCTCCATTCTGAGAGTTGACATGTAACGCGCTAGCACCAACATTTTAGCTCCTACTGCCATTTAAAGCTCAGTTGAGCATTGATTAACAGTGGGCAGGAATTCTATTCACCATTGGATAGTAGTCCCAGCTGTGAGAGCTGTTGGCCAATCAGATTGACTGAAAGCTCTCCAGACCGGCCAAGCACAGTGTTGCAGTGGCCAGAAGCGGTACTGCAGCACTCTGCCTGGAACCAAGGCCTGGGACCATTGGAAAGGTAAGTAAGGGATCCCTGGGGTGAGTGAGTAGGGACACACTGCGGGGGGAGGGGGTTAGGATTTGAATGATCGATCACGGCATCAATGGTTGGCCAGCAGGGAAGTGGATCCCAGGGTTTCAATGTCCTGGAGGAGAAGAATTCCCAATTCTGGGTGGGTCTTCAGATTGAGGTGCCCAACTCCCCTTTCTGCACTGATTGTCTTAAATGGAGATATTTTTTCTGGCAGTTTCCTACCCCACCTGCATCCACCAGCCTAAAATTTGAAGTTGGGCAGGAAGTGGCCACTTAAGAGCTTTGACAAGTTAAAAGGGCAGAATTCCCACCCAAGGGAATTGGAATATATTCCCATCCACCACCACTCTCCTCCACCTGGCTGAACTCATTCTCTCTCTCTCAACAACTTCTCCTTTAACTCATCCCACTTTCTCCAAATCAAAGTGTAACAATGGATACCCGCATGTGTCCTAGCTCTGCTTATTTTCTTCTGGGGTATGTGGAACATTCCTTGTCCCAGGCCTACCAGTGTCCCCTCCCACAACTCCTTTATTTGGTGCTGCTTCATGCTCTTGTCCAGATCTGGAGAAATTCATCAGTTTTGCTTCCAGTTTCCACCCCACCATCACCTTCACCTGGGCCACCTCAGCCACTTCCCTTCCTTGACCTTTCGGTCTCCATTTCCAGCAATAAATTATCTATAAATCTCTATTACAAGCCCAGTGACTCCTATAGCTATCTGGACACCCTACATCCTGTAGGACTCCATCTCTTTCTTTCAGCTCCTTCTCGTCCATCTCATTTGTTCCAATGATGCCACTTTCCAAAGTGGTGCTTCTAATATGTGCTCCTGCTTCCCCAATTGTTGCCTCCCACCTATAGTTGTTGACAGGACTCTCAACTGCATGCAGTCCAGCTACTGCACCAAGACCCTCATCTCCACCCCTCCCTCCACCAGCCTCCACATTCAAAGCATAATTTTCTGCCATTTTAGCCAACTCCAGCGTAATGCCTCCACTGAACATATCTTCCCTTCATTTCCTCTGTTAGCATTTTGCAGAGACTGTTCCCTCTGGGATAACCTAGTCCACTCCTCCACTGTACCCAACATCTCTCTGATCACCCATGGCACCTTTCCATGCAATCGCAGAAGGTGTAGCACCTGTCTCTTTACCTCTTTTATGCTTACCATCCAAGGTCCAAAACACTCATTCCAGGTTAAGCAGTATTTCGCTTGCACCTTTTTCAATTTGATCCACTGCATTCGCTGCTCCCAATGTGGACTCCGCTATATTGGGAAAGCAACCAGCATAATTAAGGATCCCATGCATCCCAGAGATTCTCATTTACACTTCCTTCCATCAGGAGAAAGATACAAAAGTCTGAGGTCAGGTACCAACTGACTCAAGAACAGCTTCTTCCCTGCTGCCATCAGACTTTTGAATGGACTTACCTTGCATCAAGTTGAGCTTTTGCTACACCCTAGCTATGACTGTAACATTACATTCTGCACTCTTTCATTTCCTTCTGTGTGAACGGTATGCTTTGTCTGTATAACGCGCAAGAAACAATGCTTTTCACTGTATACTAATACATGTGACAATAATAAAGCAAATCAAAATCAAACGTTTGCTGAGCACATTTGGTCTCTGCACAATCAGGACCCTGATCTCACCCCTGCTTGCCATTTTAACACACAATTCTGCTCCCATGCCCACATGTCTGTCCTTGGCCTGCAGCAATGTTCCAGTGAAGCTCAATGCAAGCTGGAGGAACAGCATCTCATCTTCCGGCTAGGCACATAACAGGCTTCTGGTCTCAACATCGAATTCAACAAACTTCAGGTGATTCGCTCTACCCCACCTTGACCCCTTTGTTTTCATTTCATTTAATTTTAACTGTTCTCTACCTTTTATTTCTTTATTGGCTCAAGGATTGGTGTGGGAGAAATGGGTTTGAATTTATGGGGCATTGGCACCAGTATTGGGGTTGATGGGACCTGTTCAGATGGGATGGTCTTCGTCTGAATCATGCTGGGACCAGAGTCCTGGTGAATCATATAACTAGGGCTGTAGATAGGGCTTTAAACTAATTAGTGGGGGTGGGGGGGGGGGGGGGGGGGTGTGTGTGTGCAGGGGTATGGGGAATTACAAAATCAAGAGTAAAAGAGAGGGTACGAGTGCTGGTTAATGTTGAGGACATTCCACTAATTAAAGGAGGAGAGGGCGCGGGAGAACATAAGAACATAAGAAATAGGAGCAGGAGTAGGCCATCTAGCCCTTCGAGCCTGCCCCGCCATTCAATAAGATCATGGCTGATCTGTCGTGGCTCAGTTCCACTTTCCCGCCCTCTCCCCATAACCCTTAATCCCCTCTCTTATCAAAAACCCATCAACCCGCGTCTTAAAAATATTTAGCGAGGTAGCCTCCACCACTTCAACGGGCAGAGAATTCCAGAGATTCACCACCCTTTGAGTGAAGAAGTTCCTCCTCAACTCCGTTCTAAACCACCCCCCCTTTATCTTGAGGCTGTGCCCCCTAGTCCTACTATCCTTTCTGAGCGGGAAGAGTCTCTCCACCTCTATCCTATCCATCCCATTCATCATCTTATATGTCTCAATGAGGTCTCCCCTCATTCTTCTAAACTCTAACGAGTACAAGCCTAGTTTATTCAGCCTCAAATTGGGTCCAGATAAAGGCTGGTATAAAGACACTTTACCTGAATGCACAACACATTTGAAACAAAGTGAATGAGTTGATGGCACAAATCAGCACAAATGGGAATGATCTAGTGGCCATTACAGAAACGTGGTTGCAGGGTGAGCGGGACTGGGAACTGAATATCCAGGGGTATCATACATTTAGGAAGGATAGACAGGAGGAAAAAGGAGGTGGAGTAGCACCGTTAATAAAAGATAATATCAGAGCAGTAGTGAGAGACGATATAGGGTCCAAGGAGCAAAACATGGAATCGTCGTGAATCGTTGTAGGTGGAGATAAGGAATAGTAAGGGGAGAAAGTCACTGGTGGCTGTGGTCTATAGGCCCCCAAATAATAATTTTGAGGTGGTGCGGGCTATAAACAAGCAAATAATTGATGTGTGCAAAAACGGAACGGCGATAATCATGGGGGATTTTAGCCTGCATATTGATTGATTGGACTCAGGTCGGATGCGGTGGACTTAAGGAAGAGTCCTTAGAATGCTGTCGGGACAGTTTCCTTGAACAGTATGTTACAGAACCTACAAGGGAGCAAGTTATCTTAGATCTGATTCTGTGTAACAAGGCAGATAGAATTAGGGATCCTCTTGTGAGGAATCCTCTTGGGATGAGTGATCACAATATGGTTGAATTTCTGATACAGATGGAGGGTGAGAAAGTAGGGTCCCAATCCAGTGTCCTCTGTTTGAACAGAGGGGAGTATGATAAGATGAGGGTGGAATTGGCTAGTGTAGACTGGGGGCGCAGATTGGTTGGTTGGACAGCTGAGGAACAGTGGAGGATTTTTAAGGAGATCTTTTTCAGTACTCAGCAAAAATATATTCCAGTGATAAAGAAGGACTGTAAGAAAAGGGATAACCAGCCGTGGATATCGAAGGAAGTAAAGGAGAGTATTAAATTAAAAACTGATACGTACAGAGCGGCTAAAAATAGTGGGGAATTAGAAGATTGGGAAAGATATAAAAAATAACAAAGAATAACTAAGAAAGTGATAAAGAAAGGAAAGATAAAGTATGAAACTAAACTAGCTCTAAATATAAAAAAAAGTAAAAGTTTTTACAAATATATAAAGAAGTAGAGAGTGGCTAGAGTGAATATTGGACCTTTAGAGGACGAGAGGGAGGATTTAATGGTGGGAAACGAGGAAATGGCTGAGACTTTAAATAAGTTTTTTGTGTTGGTCTTCATAGTGGAGGGCGCAAATAGCTTACGGAATATTAAAGATAGAGGGATGGTAGGAGATGAGGTTCTTAATACAATTACAGTCGCTAGAGAGGTAGTGCTTGGTAGACTAACGGGACTGAAGGTAGACAAGTCCCTGGGACCGGATGGAATGCATCCCAGGGTTCTGAAAGAAATGGCAGAAGTAACAGCAGGTGCGTTAATAGTTACTTATCAAAATTCACTGGACTCTGGGGAAGTGCCGGCAGATTGGAAAACAGCTACTGTTATGCCGCTGTTTAAAAAAGGTAGCAGACAAAAGGCAGGTAACTAGAGGCCTGTTAGCTTAACGTCCATAGTTGGGAAAATGCTAGAATCCATCATTAAAGAAGAAATAGCAGGACACCTAGAAAAGAACGTTTTGATCAAGCAGGCGCAGCATGGATTCATGAAGGGGAAGTCGTGTTTGACGAATTTACTGGATTTCTATGAAGATGTGACTAGTGCGGTAGACAGAGGGGAACCGGTGGATGTGATGATTTCCAGAAGGCGTTTGATAAGGTGCCTCAAAAAAGGTTACTGCAGAAGGTTAGGGTGCACGGAGTTGGGGGTAAAGTGTTAGTGTGGATTGAGGATTGGTTATCTAACAGGAAGCAGAGAGTTGGAATAAATGGGTGCTTTTTTGGTTGTCAGTAGGTGACTAGTGGAGTGCTGCAGGGATCGGTGCTGGGCCTCAACTGTTTACCATTTACATAGACGATCTGGAGGAGGGGGCTGAGTGTAGGGTAACAAAGTTTGCTGATGACATGAAGATGAGTGGAAAAGCAAATTGCGTGGAAGGCGCAGAAAGTCTGCAGAGAGATTTGGATAGGCTGAGTGAGTGGACGAGGACCTGGCAGATAGAGTATAATGTTAGCAAATGTGAGGTTATCCACTTTGGAGGAAAGAATAGTAGGATGGAATATTATTTAAATGGTGAAAAGTTGCAGCATGCTACTGCGCAGAGGGACCTAGGGGTCCTTGTGCATGAATCGCAAAAACTCAGTCTGCAGGTGCAGCAGGTGATCAAGAAGGTGAATGGGATGTTGGTCTTTATAGCGAGGGGGATAGAATATGAAAGCAGGAGGTCTTGCTGCAACTGTTCAGGGCACTGGTGAGGCTGCAACTGGAGTATTGTGTGCGGTTTTGGTCCCCTTATTTGCGAAATGATATATTGGCCTTGGAGGGAGTGCAGAGAAGGTTCACCAGGCTGATACTGGAGATGAGGGGGTTAGCTTATGAGGAAAGATTGAGTAGATTGGGCCTGTGCTCGTTGGAGTTGAGAAGGCTTGGTGGTGGTGGGGGGGGGGGCGCGGCAGATCTTATAGAGGCTTACAAGATAATGAAGGGGCTAGATAGGGTAGAGGTACAGAGATTCTTTCCACTTAGAAAGGAAACCAGAACTAGAGGGCACAGCCTCAAAATACGAGGGGGGGGGCAGTTTAGAACATAGTTGAGAGACTCACTACTCTCAGAGGGTAGTGAATCTCTGGAATTCTCTGTCCATTGAAGTGGTGGAGGCTGCCTCGTTGAATATGTTTAAGTCACGGGTAGATAGATTTCTGATCAATAAGGAAATTAAGGGTTATGGGGAGCAGGCTGGTGAATGGAACTGAACCACTTCAGATTAGCTATGATCTTATTGAATGGCAGGGCAGGCTCGAAGGGCTAGATGGCCTACTCCTGCTCCTATTTCTTATGTTCTTATTGTCTTTCTTTATTTTTCTTCCCCCTCCCCCACTCTTTCCCCTCATTTTATCTCCTCTTTCCTTATTTTTTCTCTCTCTTTGCTTTCCCTTTCTGTATTTTTTCTCAATTTTACCTCTTTCCCACCCATTCCCCTCTCCCCCCACATTTTTATTTATCACAGTTTACCCTCTGATTTCAGCTTCTCTGCTGTTTGGCCATTCACACCTTCCATTCTCTCCATGGACTGCCATTAGCAACCTTTTCCCTTGTTTTTGTGGGTATGACTCATCTTTCATTCCCTCACCCTGCAGTATAAATATTTCTTACTTTCTTTGCCTTTTAGCTTTGCCAAAGGATCATCCGGACTCAAAACATCAGCTTTTTTCTCTCCTTACAGATGCTGCCAGACGCACTGAGATTTTTCAGCGTTTTCCCTTTTGGTTTCAGATTCCACTACCCGCAGTAATTTGCTTTTATTCCCACCCGAGGTCCTGCCCAATCAAGTGTGAAATTGCATTAGGATTTGGGTGGGTGAGTCCCTGCAGGGAATCACGTCCATTCAATTTTACACTCTCCTGTGACTGCCCCCCCTCAGTCCAAACCTCAGAACCCACCATGGGGGCAGGTAAAATTTTGCCCAATGTTGTTGCCTTTTTAAAGGTTTATTCATCCATATTCTCACTTCAGGGAATAATGTGTCCAAACCAATCAATCATTCTCTGTAACCATCTGCTCCCTTCTCCATCTTCTGATGGGTGGCTTTATCTCATACAGTGTTCTTGGGCTGGATCCTTCAACCCCATCCGCAGCTGGGATTCTCCAGTCCCACTGCTGTGAATGGAAATTTGGCTGAGTGCAAAATTCTCCAGTCTCACTGGCAGGGTGTGAACAGACAGAGAATTCTGGCCCTTATTTCCAATACGCAATATTTCATAAATATTCATAAAAAGCATAGAACATAGAACATTATAGTGCAGAACAGGCCCTTCGGCCCACGATGTTGCGCCGACCAGTTAAAAAACAATGACCCTCTAACCTAAAGCAATCCCTTTCCATCCATAAACCTATCCACAGAATCTTCTATCATCTGTTTGCTTTCTATCATCACAGTAACAGCTCACAGCTGCTTCATAGGAGGGGAATTGGGCACAAATCTATCAACTTCTTCATTTTTTCCTTCTGGCTTCTGCTTTCCTCTTCACTGTTTACCAAGCCTGTATTTTATTGTCATTGGTAGATTTTGAGATTGTGCTAATTCAAATTATCTCGGCGCATAGAGAAAAACTATGGTCATCGAATATCTCACTGCCAATTTGGTCTATCCTATGCAAGATCCACTTGTCTTCATTTGGTATCAGACAATCATCCATGTTGCTACATTTCTTCTTGTCGCCAGGACTGGATGGAATGCATCCGAGGGTTCTGAAAGAAATGGCGGAGGTGATAGTGGATGCCTTGGTGGTTATTTTCCAGATGTCGCTGGATTCCGGGGAAGTGCCGGAAGATTGGAAAGTGGCTAATGTTACGCCGTTGTTTAAGAAGGGTGCCAGGCAAAAGGCGGGGAATTATAGGCCAGTTAGTTTAACGTCTGTTGTAGGTAAAATGTTAGAATCCGTCATCAAGGAGGAAATAGCGAGGCATCTTGAGGGGAATTGCTTGATAGAGCAGACGCAGCACGGTTTCGTTAAAGGGAAGTCGTGTCTGACAAATTTACTGGAGTTCTATGAGGATGTGTCTAGGGCGGTGGATAGAGGAGAGCCGGTGGATGTGGTCTTTCTTGATTTTCAGAAGGCGTTTGACAAGGTACCTCACAGGAGGTTATTGCAGAAGGTCAGGGGACATGGAGTTAGGGGTAGGGTGTTAGCGTGGATAGAGGATTGGTTGTCAAATAGGAGGCAGAGAGTGGGGGTCAATGGGTGCTATTCGGATTGGCGGATGGTGACTAGTGGAGTGCCCCAGGGGTCGGTGCTGGGGCCTCAGCTATTTACCATTTATATAGATGATCTGGAGGAGGGAACCGAATGTAGGGTGTCGAAATTTGCTGATGACACCAAGATTGGTGGAACGGCAAATTGTGCGGAGGGTGTGGAGAGTCTACAGAAGGATCTAGATAGGCTGGGCGAATGGGCCAGGAAATGGCAAATGGAATTTAATGTTGGCAAGTGCGAGGTGGTCCACTTTGGCAGGAATAATGGTAGGAAGGATTATTACTTACGTGGCGAAAAACTGCAGCAGGCGACGGTGCAGAGGGACCTCGGGGTCCTTGTGCATGAGTCGCAAAAACCCAGCTTGCAGGTGCAGCAGGTGGTCAGGAAGGCAAATGGGATGCTG
This sequence comes from Carcharhinus amblyrhynchos, assembly GCF_965287045.1. NCBI lineage: Eukaryota > Metazoa > Chordata > Chondrichthyes > Carcharhiniformes > Carcharhinidae > Carcharhinus > Carcharhinus amblyrhynchos. Next base: position 28,421,374 of record NC_137335.1, on the reverse strand, counting down.
GCCTTCATAGCGAGGAGGATTGAATATAAAAGTAGGGAGGTCTTGCTGCGGCTGTAAAGGGCATTGGTGAGGCCGCAGCTGGAGTACTGTGTGCAGTTTTGGGCGCCGTACTTATGCAAGGATATTTTGGCCTTGGAGGGAGTGCAGAGGAGGTTTACTAGGCTGATGCCAGAGTTGAGGGGGTTGAGCTATGAGGAGAGGCTGAATAAACTAGGCTTGTACTCGTTAGAGTTTAGAAGAATGACGGGAGATCTCATTGAGACATATAAGATGATGAATGGGATGGATAGGATAGAGGTGGAGAGACTCTTCCCGCTCAGAAAGGATAGTAGGACTAGGGGGCACAGCCTCAAGATAAAGGGGGGGCGGTTTAGAACGGAGTTGAGGAGGAACTTCTTCACTCAAAGGGTGGTGAATCTCTGGAATTCTCTGCCCGTTGAAGTGGTGGAGGCTACCTCACTAAATATTTTTAAGACGCGGGTTGATGGGTTTTTGATAAGCGAGGGGATTAAGGGTTATGGGGAGAGGGCGGGAATGTGGAACTGAGCCACGACAGATCAGCCATGATGTTATTGAATGGCGGGGCAGGCTCGAAGGGCTAGATGGCCTACTCCTGCTCCTATTTCTTATGTTCTTGTACTTTATCTTTGAATTCTTTAACAATTTGCATTTTTTAGCTTTAATGTAGCAAAACTTCCTGATCCTCTTATGAGACCCCTTTTCTAACAACATGTTTATATCAATTTCATTAATTGCATTCCCTTTATCTAGAACTTATGTTGCAAAGTTGAGTAGAGTAATAGAACATAGAACATAGAACATTACAGCGCAGAACAGGCCCTTCGGCCCACAATGTTGCGCCGACCAGTCTTATTTTTAAAAAAAAACATTGACCCACTAATCTAAACCAATCCCTTTTCATCCATAAACCTATCCACCAATCTCTTAAATGCCCCCAAACTAGGCGCATTTACAACTTCAGCAGGCAGGGCATTCCAGTCCCTCACCACCCTCTGGGTAAAGAACCTGCCCCTGACATCCGTCCTATAACTACCCCCCCTTAATTTAAAGCCATGCCCCCTCGTGCTAGATTTCTCCATCCGAGGAAACAGGCTATCACCATCCACCCTATCTAAACCTCTAATCATCTTATATGTTTCTATAAGATCCCCTCTTAGCCGCCTTCTTTCCAGTGAAAACAACCCCAAATCCCTCAGTCTCTCCTCATAGGACCTCCCCTGCATACCAGGCAACATCCTGGTAAACCTCCTCTGCACCCTCTCCAAAGCCTCCACATCCTTCCTGTAATGTGGGGACCAGAACTGCACACAGTACTCCAAGTGCGGCCGCACCAGAGTTGTGTACAGTTGCAACATGACGCTGCGACTCCTAAATTCAATCCCCCTACCAATAAACGCCAAGACACCGTACGCCTTCTTAACAACCTTATCTACTTGATTCCCAACTTTCAGGGATCTATGTACACATACACTTAGATCCCTCTGCTCCTCCACTCTATTCAAAGTCCTCCCGTTAGCCCTATACTCAACACATCTGTTATTCCTACCGAAATGGATTACCTCACACTTCTCCGCATTAAACTCCATCCGCCACCTCGCGGCCCAGCTCTGCAACCTGTCCAAGTCACCCTGCAAACTTCGACACCCTTCCTCACAATCTACCACACCTCCGACTTTGGTGTCATCAGCAAACTTACTAATCCACCCAACTATACCCTCATCCAGATCATTAATAAAGATTACAAACAGCAGTGGCCCCAAAACAGATCCCTGAGGCACACCGCTCGTAACCGAACTCCATGATGAATAATTACCATCAACCACCACCCTCTGTCTCCTATCTGCTAACCAATTCCTGATCCAAGTACCTAAATTACCACCAATCCCATACATCTGCATTTTCTGCAGAAGCATACCATGGTGAACCTTATCAAACGCCTTACTAAAATCCATATATACCACATCTATTGCCTTACCCCTATCCACCTCTTTGGTCACCTTCTCAAAGAACTCAATAAGGTTAGTAAGGCACGACCTTCCCGCTACAAAACCATGCTGACTATCTCTAATCAATTCATTACTCTCCAAATAACTATAAATCCTATCCCTAATAATTCTTTCTAAAACCTTGCCCACTACAGAAGTAAGACTCACTGGTCTGTAATTCCCAGGGAAGTCTCTGCTCCCCTTCTTAAACAATGGGACAACATTCGCTGTCCTCCAATCTTCCGGTACTATACCAGAGACCAACGACGACCTGAAGATCAGAGCCAGTGGCTCTGCAATCACCTCTCTTGCCTCCCATAGAATCCTAGGGTAAATCCCGTCTGGACCAGGGGACTTATCTATTTTCAACCCATCTAGAATATCCAACACATCCTCTGTATCAACTACAATACTTTCTATTTTACACCCCTTCACCCCAGTGACCTCCTCAGCTACATTCATATCGTCCTGCGTGAACACCGAAGAGAAATAATGGTTCAATGCCTCTCCAATCTCTTCCGGTTCCACACACAACTTCCCCCTACTGTCTGTAACTGGCCCTAATCTTGCCCTAACCAACCTTCTGTTCTTGACATACCTATAGAACGCCTTAGGATTCTCCTTAATCCTATCAGCCAAAGTCATCTCATGCCCTCTTCTAGCCCTTCTTAACTCCCTCTTCAACTCCCTCCTAGCCAATCTAAAGCTTTCTACTGCACTACCCGAGCCCTCAAGCCTCATCCGAACATAAGCCTCCTTCTTCTTCCTAACCAACAAATCAACTTTTTTTGTGCACCACGGTTCCCTAGCCCTACCAATTCCTCCTTGCCTGACAGGGACATACCTATCACAGACCCACAGTAGCTGCTCCTTGAAAAAACTCCACATTTCAGACGTTCCTAGTCCCTGTAATCTCCTAGTCCAATCAATGCTTCCTAATTCTCTCCTAATGGCCTCATAATTACCCTTCCCCCAGCTAAAACTACTGACCCGAGGTTCATGCCTATCCCTTTCTATCACTAAGGTGAACGTAACCGAATTGTGGTCACTATCACCAAAAAGCACACCAACTTCCAAGTCTAGCACCTGGTCTGGCTCATTTCCCAGCACCAAGTCCAATATAGCCTCACCTCTAGTTGGCCTATCTACATATTGAGTCAAAAAACCTTCCTGCACACTTTGAACAAAAACTGACCCCTCTAACGAGCTAGAGCTATAGCAATTCCAATCAATGTTAGTAAAGTTAAAGTCCCCCATAACAATTACCCTATTACTTTCACTCCTAACCAGGATCGTCTCTGCAATCCTTTCCTCAACCTCTCTAGAACTTTTTGGAGGTCTATAAAAGACTCCCAACAGGGTGACCTCTCCTCTCCTATTTCTAATTTCTGCCCATACTACCTCAACAGACAAGTCCTCATTAAACTTCCTCTCTGAGACTGTGATATAGTCCTTGACCAATAATGCTACTCCACCCCCCCTTCTACCTCCTTCTCTACTCCGACTAAAGCACTTGTACCCCGGCACCTGCAACATCCATTCCTGACCCTGCTCTATCCACGTCTCTGAAATGGCCACAACATCAAAGTCCCAGGTACTGGTCCACGCTGCAAGTTCATCCACTTTATTGCGAATACTCCTCGCGTTAAAGTATAAACATTTCAAACCTCGCTCCGCCCCACCCCCACAATGCCGTGCAATGCCGTCCCCTTCTATGCCCCCCTCACTTTCACCCCCTCTACCCAGGATCCCACCCCCCCTCTGAATCAGTTTAAACCACTCCGCATAGCCTTCACAAATTTACCCCCCAGGATATTTGTTCCCCTCTGGTTCAGATGTATACCATCACTCTTATAGAGATCCCATCTTCCCCAGAATGAGCCCCAATTGCTCAAGTAATTAAACCCCTCCCTCCTGCACCATCCCCTCAGCCACAAGTTCAAACTTTCCCTCTCCCTATTCCTCTCTAAACTATCCCGTGGCACAGGCAAGAGTCCAGAGATAACCACTCTGTTTGACTTGGCCTTTAGTTTCCATCCCAACTCCATGAAACTCTGCTTAATATCCCCTTCCCTTAGCCTCCCTATGTCATGTGTCCCCACATGAATTATAACTTGGGGTTGATCACCCTCTCCCCTAAGAGTCTTGAATATCCTCTCTGACACATCCCGGACCCCAGCCCCTGGTAGGCAACACACCAGCCCTGAATCCCTACCCTTACTACCAACTCTCCTATCCGTCCCTTTAACTGTAGAGTCCCCAATCACGAGGCCCAATCTCTTGCATCCCCTAGACACCTGAGCTTTTACAATAGGCTCACCCCCAGAGTCCTGCTCCCTCTGGCTATCCCCAGTTGATGCTTCCTCAACTGTAGCCTCCAGGACCGAAAACCTATTTTGGAGGGGAACAGCCCCAGGGGATTCTCCTCCCACATGCTTCTTTCCCCTCCTCTTGACATTGACCCAAGACTGATTACTAGGAGTGACTATTTCCTTAAAACTCCTATCAATGTCTCTCTCTGCCTCACGAATTATGCGGAGCTCATCTAATACCTCCTCCAGCTCCTTAACACGCTCCTCCAGAAGCTTCAATCGAAGACACTTCCTACAAGTAAAATCCCCTGAAACACTACTGGAGTCCCTCACCACATACATCCCACAGGAGATGCAGCACACTGCCCGAACTGCCATCCTTGAAACAGGTAACAGCAAAAAAAAAGTAAAAAATATAAAAAAAAACTTCCCCACACTTATAATTTAGGTTAGAGGAGGTGGGAGGGTGGGATTCTCTACTAGTGTAGAGAATCGGGTATCCTCTCTGGACTAATTTATAGGGTTAGAGGCCTGAAAAAAAAAATTGTAGATTAGTGTTTGTAAAACTGTAAAATGCTAGGTCCCTTTAAAAGGTGGTGCTTTTTCTGTGCATAGAAAGTTAAAAAGTGCACATAGAGCCCCAAACTGAAACATTTGTACTGAAAGGACAAGCAGCAGTATTACCAAGACAACACGCTTTTGAATTTTTTGAATTCAGCCAATCATTTGAATTAGACACTTAGATATTCAGAACCTATGAAATTTAAATCTAACAGTTTTGACAATATAGGACCAACCTTATTGTAGAAATATTGATATGTCATTACAAAAAGAGGGGTAATGGGACTGTAACAGGATTCCTGTTACATCATTAATGGGGACAGATGGGGTGGGAGGTGGTATCAGGGACAGTAGTTGTAGGAAATCCCACCAGCATAAATCATGTTTTGGGCCTTCTCCCAGAGTTAAGGTTTTGAGTCAGGATGACTCTTTCTTTGTTGTTACAGCTGCCTCTGAGGGTCACTCTTTTTAAATGCTGAATAACTTCCAAATCTTAACAAAGCTCATGGATCTTTTTGTTTTAGACAAAACTTTCTTTTATGTTTTCAATTCTCTAAATTTGCTGAATTTGGGCTATTCCAGTGGACAAATGTTTAAATGAAAGCTTCATCAGGTTCATTCATGGTCAGAAGTGCTCAAAATATTTGAAAGGGTTAATAATCACAAGTTTAAAAATCACATAAGCTGCAAGATGCTAAACTCAGTCACACAGGCCAACTATAAAGAAAACCACATAGAACATTACAGCGCAGAACAGGCCCTTCGGCCCACGATGTTGCACCGACCAATTAAAAAAGCAATGACCCTCTAACCTAAACCAATCCCTTTCCATCCATAAACCTATCCACGGATCTCTTAAACGCCCCCAAACTAGGCGCATTTACAACTGCAGCAGGCAGGGCATTCCAATCCCTCACCACCCTCTGGGTAAGAACCTACCTCTGACATCAGTCCTATAACTACCACCCCTTAATTTAAAGCTATGCCCCCTCGTGCTAGCTTTCTCCATCCGAGGAAAAAGGCTATCACTGTCCACCCTATCTAAATCTCTAATCATCTTATATGTTTCAATAAGGTCCCCTCTTAGCCGCCTTCTTTCTAATGAAAACAACCCCAAATCCCTCAGTCTCTCCTCATAGGACCTTCCCTCCCTACCAGGCAACATCCTGGTAAACCTCCTCTGCACCCTCTCCAATGCCTCCACATCCTTCCTATAATGTGGGGACCAGAACTGCACACAATACTCCAAGTGCGGACGCACCAGAGTTTTGTACAGTTGCAACATGACGTTGCGGCTCCTAAATTCAATCCCCCTACCAATAAACGCCAAGACATCGTATGCCTTCCTAACTACCTTATCTACTTGATTCCCAACTTTCAGGGATCTATGTACACATACACCTAGATCCCTCTGTTCATCAACACTATTCAGAGTCCTACTGTTAGCCCTATACTCAACACATCTGTTATTCCTGCCAAAGTGAATTACCTCACACTTTTCCGCATTAAACTCCATCTGCCACCTCTCGGCCCAGCTCTGCAACTTGTCCAAGTCTCTCTGTAAACTATGACACCCCTCTTCACTATCTACCACTCCTCCGACTTTGGCGTCATCAGCAAATTTACTGATCCACAGGTCTTGATTAAAGCAGATCCAATAAGCATCTAGGACCATAACATTCACAGTCACATAGCACACACACACACACACACACACACACACACACACACACACACACACACACACACACACACACACACACACACACACATCACCGCCACTAAATTATGCACAACTGCAGTTCTCAGTTTCGGTTCTAACAAGAGACAGTTGGACGGAGAGGACATGAGGGGTTGATATGCCACTGGTTAGAAAGATAACTGATAAATGTGCAGAAAGAAATATGGCCTGGTGATATTATAATTAGGTAGATGTGCACAATTTGTAACTGGACACGTAAACTCTTATGTTATTTGTCCGTAATTCCAATTGTTAATTTTGAGTGGATATAGATAATTTCTATACAAATGTACATTTCTGATTGATATATGTTAATTGCTTGTAATTGAATCTGGACACACGTCTGGTTGCGTGAAACTGCAGTCACTGCTTTGGAATGCACTACCAGCTGGTGTACTGGAGCTCTAGCTGTAGTTATAGATTTTAAAACTCCAACATTCTTCATCTGGTCATTTGAAAGCAACAAAGTCGGTAAACAGCTGTGGCCCCTCTACAGTATTTGTGAAAATAATAGATGACCCACAAGCCATTGCCACTGAGTTCATCAATAGGTGCGCACGTTCCACCTCCTTATGTCAAACAAATGGATACATGGGTCCAAGACTTCGTATCTGGCTTTTGGATATTTTCATAGATCTGAAATTATTGCAAAAAGAGCAGTGTAAAGTCTGTTAGCTCAGTTATATGACATACTGTAGTTCTGTCAGACATTCATTCCAAACATTGCTCAGATGCATGCAGACTGTCACAAACAATTCCTGGTTAATGAGATTCAACAACAACAACAACAACTTGTATTTATGTCGCATTTTTTCCATAATGAAATGTTCTAAGGTGCTTCACATAATAAAAGACAAAGTGTGACACCATGCCAAAAGGAGCTGAACAGAAAAGTGATCAAAGAATTGGGTTCTAACAAGCCTCAAAAGGGAGGAAGTGAGGCGGGTAGGTAAAGTGAGGGAGTTTCAGAGTTTGGGTCCTGGGCAACTAAAGTCATGGCCCCTCATTGTGATCTTGTGCACACCAATGAGTAGAGACTATGCTGGTGGGAGGAAGACTGTGGCTGGAGTGAGACTCAGCCAGAGCAAGGGTATTGGAAGTTTGGAGCTGAGTGAGAATTTGGTGCTGAGGGAAAGAGATGCTCATTTTTGGGAAGAGTGGGAAGCAGACTTGCGAGGGAGGCTCACGGGCAAGTAAGAGGTAGAAAGAAATCAAACCATGAAGACACAGCCAGCACGTAAACGATGGTAAGTATTTTTTTCTTTTCTTTTTTTCTCTTTCTTTTCTTTTGGCATTGGAATTGATGTTGTAAGTTAACTTAATGGTTAAGTCATGGCAGAAGAGCCCAGGCCCATGTTATACTCCTCTTGTGCAATATGGGAATTCAGGGATTCTTTCCAGCATCACTGGCTCCTTCACATGCAAGAAGTACATCCAACTACAGCTGCCAACTGTTAGACCACTTGATGGCGCTGGAACCGCGATGGAATAACTTTGGAGCATCCATGATACTGAGGAAGTCGTGAAAAGCACATTCAATGATTTGGTCACACTTCAGATAAAAATTACTGAGGGAGATAGGAAATGAACGACTACCAGATAGTGGAAGTAAGGCAGTGCAGGGTGCCCTGTGGTCATCTCCCTCCAAAACAGATATACCATTTTGGATACTGTTGGGGGAGATGGCTCACCAGGGGAAGGTAGCAGCAATCAGGTTCATGTCGCCATGACTAGCTCTGCTGCAAAGGAGGGCAGGAAAAGGAGTGTCAGAGCTATAGTGATAGAGGATTCAATTATAAGGGGAAGAGGCAGGCATTTCTGTGGACGCGAACTAGACTCCAGGATGGTAAATTGCCTCCCTGATGCAAGGGTCAAGGGTGTCTCAGAGCAGCTGCAGGGCATTCTGGAGGGCGAAGGTGAGCAGCCAGCTGTTGTAGTGCATATAGGCATCAACGATACTGGCAGAAAATGGGAGGAGGTCCTACAAGCTGAATTTAGGGAGTTAGGAGTTAATCTAAAAAGTAGGACCTCAAAAGGTAGCAATCTCAGGGTTGCTACCAATGCCACATGCTAGTCAATTAGAAATGGCAGGATAGATGAGATGAATATGTGGCTTGAGGGATGGTGCAAGAGGGAGGAATTCAAACTCTTGGGACACTGGAATTGGTTCTCGGGGAGGTGGGACCAGTACAAATCGGGCAGTCTGCACCCGGGCAGGACTGGGATCAATGTACTAGGGAGAGTGTTTGCTAGTGCTGTTGCAGGGGGTTTAAACTAATATGACAGGGGGATGGGAACTGGTGCAGGAAGCCAGAGGGAAGTAAGGTGGGGACAGAAACAAAGGCAATAAGGGGAAAAGTGGAAGGCAGAGAAATCAAAAACGAAAATCAAAAAGGCCCACAGCACATTGTGTGGAGAACTCAGTGAATGGATCCAGTAAGGCTAAGAGAAATAAAACACAAGGAGACTACAAAACATGACAGGACAGACGGTCTGAGGTATGTTTGCTTTAACGCAAGGAACATGACACGTAAGATGGATGAACTTAAAGCTTGGATTGCTACATGGAACTATGACGTTGTGGCAATTATGGAGACTTGGAAAGATAGCTTAGCAATCCAGGACTTAGATGTTTCAGGTGAGACAGAGAGGGTGACAAAAGAGCTTGCTTCACTGATTAGGGGGGATTCACAGCTATCCAGAAGGAAGACACCTTGGTGGGATCATGCAGTGAGGCCATATGGGTGGAACTCAGGAACAGGAGCAATGCAATCATACTGTTGGGTTGTACTACAGACCTCCCAGCAGCCAGCATGAAGCGGAGGAACTGAAATGTCAGCAGATTATGGGAAGATGTAAAAACAACAGGGTTGTTGTGGTGGGTGATTTTAACCACCCCAACATAGACTGCAATTTTTTTAGTGCCAGGGGCTTGGATGGGGCAGAGTTTGTTACATGACCAGAATTTTACTGGTACACCCACCCTGATTTCGGGTGTGGTTGAAGCTTAGAGAACAGAATTCTCCATTGGCTTCAGGCGGGATCGTATGAAACTCCAGCGGATGTGCTGGTAAAATTCCACCCAGCGTGTCCAAGAATGCTTCTTGAGGCAATATGTAGATAGTCCAACTCAGGAAGGGACTATCATAGACCTGGTTCAGGGAAGCGAGCCTGGTCAGGTGATTGGTGTCTAAGTGGGGGACCATTTTGGGAACAGTGATCACAATTCTATAAGTTTCAAGAAACTTGTAGAAAAGGATAGAAGTAGTCTAAACTGGGGGAAGGCTAACTATGATAGGCAGGAGATAGGGAATGTGACTGGGGTGGCTGTTTGAGGGCAAGTCCACATCTAATATATAGGAGTCTTTTAAAAGTCAGCTGTTAATAATTCAGATCAAGTATGTCTCTGTAAAAATGAAGGATAAAAATGGCAAGATTCGGGAATTCTGGATGACCAGGGAGATTGTGAGCTTAGCAAAGGGGAGAAGGAGGCAAACATAAATTTCAGGAAATTGAAAACAGATAAGGCTCGAGGAGTACAAAGATAGCAGGAAAGAGCTTAAACAGGGACTTAAGAGAGCAAAAAGGGGCCATGAAATGTCCTTGGCAGACAGGATTAAGGAGAATCCAAAGTTTTTTTGCATATATAAGGAGGAAGAGGGTAGCTAAGGAAAAAGTGGGTCTAGTCAAAGAAAGTGGAGGGAATTTGTTTGTGGAGCCAGTTGAGGTAGGTGAGGTCCTTAATGAGTACTTTGCATCAGTATTCACAAAGAAGAAGGATGGGGTGGATGCTGAGTGTAGAAAGGAGGATGTTGACTTTCTAGGACATGTTGAGATAAAAAGGATGGAGGTATTGGAGGTTTAGAAAATCATTAAGGTGGACAAGTCCCCTGGGCCAGATAGTGTCTATCCCAGAATAGTGAGAGAGGTGAGGGATGAAATTGCTGAGGCCTTGGCCAAAATCTTTGTATCCTCTTTAGTCACAGGCAAGGTACCAGTGGATTGGAGAATAACTAACATTGTTCCTCTGTTTAAGAAGGGCAGAAGAGACAATCTGGGAAATTACAGGCCTGTGGCCTTACATCAGTAGTGGGGAAATGATTGGAGAAGATTCTTAGGGACAGGATGTACTCACATCTGGAAGAGAATAGGCTTATTAGTGATAGGCAGCATGGTTTTATAAAGGGGAGGTTGTGTCTCACAAACTTGATTGAGTTCTTTGGGGAAGTGACAAGAAAAATTGGCCAGGTCTGGGCAGAGAATGTTGTATACATGGATTTTAGTAAAATGTTCGATAATGTTCCTCATGGCAAGCTGATACAGAAGATGAAGTCATGTGGGATTCGAGATGAGCTGGTAAAATGGATGCAAAACTGGATGGGTTATAGGAAGCAGAGAGTAGCGGTGGAAGGGTACTTTTCTAACTGGAGGTCTGTGACAAGGATCAATGCTAGGACCTCTGCTGTTTGTAATAGATATATATAAATGATTATAGGAGGAAAATGTAGATAGTCTGATTAGTAAATTTGCAGATGATACAAAAATTGGGGGAGTAACAGATAGTGAGGAGGATTGTCAGAGGATACAGCAGGATATAAATCGGCTGGAAACCTGGGCCAAAAGATGGCAGATGGAATTTAACTCAGACAAATGTGTGGTGATGCGATTTGGAAGGTCTACTGCAGAAGGAAAGTATACAGTAAATGATAGGCCCCTTAGAAATATTAGCATACAGTGGGATCTAGGTGTGCAGATCCACAGTTCCCTAGAGATGGCAACTCAGGTGGACAAGGTGGTCAAGAAGACATATGGCAAGCTGGCCTTCATCAGTCTAGACATTGAGTATAGGAATTGGAAAATCATGTTGCAGCTGTATATTTGGTTAGGCCACATTTGGAGTATTGTGTACAATTCTGGTTGCCACATTACTGGAAGGATGTTGCATTTGAAAGGGTGCAGAAGAGATTTACCAGGATGTTGCCTGGTTTGGAGAAATGTACAATGAAGAAAGGTTGAACAAACTTGGATTGTTTTCTTTGGAACGTCGGAGGATGAGCGGGTTTACAAGAGGTTTACAAGATTATGAAATGCTTGTGGATAGTCAGTGTCTTTTTCCCAGGGACAAACTACCCGGGGGCATATGTTGAAAGTGAGAGGGGAAAAGTTTAATAGAGATGTAAGGGGCAAGGTTTTCACACAGAGGGTGACGAATGCCTGGAACGCGCTGCCGGTGGGGTTGGTGGAAGCATATTCTGTAACAACATTCAAGGGGCTTCTGGATAGATACATGAATAGATAGGGAATAGAGGGATCTGGATCATGTAGAACAAGAAAATATTAAATTAGAAAGGCACCTGTTTTGGCACAGACTTGGTGCGCCCCAGGGCTTGTTCCTGTGCTGTACTGTTCTTCTTCTTCTAATTATAAATGGGAATACATAAGTGACCAGAGTTAGAGGAGCACAGATATCCCAGAGGGTGTGGGGCTAGGGGAGATCAGAGAGATAGGAAGGGGAAAGGCCATGGAAGGATTTGAAAACAAGAATGAGAATTTTAAAATTAAGATGTTGTTTGACAGACCAACTCGGCCAATACTGTCTACCTGATATGCTGCAGGAAAGAATGTCCTGAGGCATGTTTCATTGGGAAGATCATGTAGACGCTACGACAACAGATGAATGAACACCATTCGACAATCACCAGACAGGAGTGTTCTCTTCCTGTTGGGGAACACTTCAGCAGTCACGGGCATTCGGCCTCTGATTTTCGGGTAAGCGTTCTCCAAGCTGGCCTTCATGACACACGACAACGCAGAGTTGCTGAGCAGAGACTGGTGCCCAAGTTCCGCACACGAGGACGGCCTCAACCGGGATCTTGGGTTCATGTCACACTATCTGTAACCCCGACGGCTTGCTTGGACTTGCAAAATCTCACCAACTGCTCTGGCTGGAGACAATACACATCTCTTTAACCTGTGCTTAACCCTCTCTCCATTCACATTGTCTGTACCTTTAAGACTTGATTACCTGTGAAGACTTGCATTCCAGCCATTATTTTGTAAATTGAGTTTGTGTCTTTATATGCTCCGCTTGTGAACTGAAATTCCACTCACTTGAGGAAGGGACAGCGCTCTAAAAGCTAGAGGCTTGTGCTACCAAATAAACTTGTTGGACTTTAACCTGCTGTTGTGAGACTTCTTATTGCGTTTACCGCAGTCCAATGCCAGCACCTCCACATCAGGGTTAATATTCCCTAGGACACCAGGGAAACCTCCCACTCTTTATTGAGATAGTTTCATTGGAATTCCACTGCTCTATTGCACTGCTTCAGCTACTTCACTCATTGTAATAACCCAATATGTTAAACGAGGTAGCATAAAAATGTAATCAGATTTTTGCACAGGATGTACAAAGTCAAATTTGAAGGGCAAATTCGGAGAAGCCCAGCCATGGCTCACAAAAGAAATTAAGGATAATATTAGATCCAAAGAGGAGTCATATAAATTGATGCAAAGTACCAAGTACTTAAGGATTTGGAGCAGTTTAGAAGTCAGCAAAGGAGGAGCATGGCATTTATCGAGAATAATAAAAATGTACAGATCAAACTGGCAAGGAACATAAAAGTGGATGTAAAAGCTTCTAAAACTATGGGGGGGGGGCGGGTTTGCAGGTTAATGAAGACAAATGTAGGTTCCTTGCCGTCCAAAGTGGGGAAAGTTGTAATAGAGAACAAGGAAATGGCAGAAAAATTGAATGATTACTTTAGTTTTGTCTTCATGGTGGAAGGTACACATAATATCCCAGAAATGCAAGGGAACCAAGGATCTAGTGAGAGGGAGGAAACAAAGAAAATTAGTATTCATGAAAAAAAAGCTGGAAAAGTTAATGGGACTGAAAACCACTAAATCCCCAGGGCTCGAAAATCTACATCCCAAGGTACTAAAGGAGATGGCCATGCAAATAATGGACGCATTGGTTCTCGCCAAATTCTATAGATTCTGGTACAGTCCCAGCTGACAGGGAAGTGGTAATATATCCCCACTATTTAAAAAAAGGGAAGAAAGATTCAGGCAGTGACAGACTGTCTAGCCTAATATCAGTAGTAGGGAATATGCTAGATTCCATTATAAAGGATGTGATAACAAGACACTTAGAAAATATCAACAGGATTAGAAAAAGTCAACATGGATTTCTGAAAGGGAAATCATGTTTGACAATCCTACTGGAGTATTTTGAGGATGTAACTAATAGAACAGATAAAGGTGAACAGTGGATGTGGTGTATTTGGATTTTCAGAAAGCTTTTCATAAATTTCAACATGAGAGGATCATGTGCAAAATTAAAACTCATGGGACTGGGGTTAATATATTGCGCATAATTTGAGATTTGGTTGACAGACAGGAAACAGAGTAGGAATAAATGGGTCACTTTTCAAATAGCAAGTGGTGATTAGTAAGGTCCCACAAAGATCAGTGCTTGGGTCCAGCTGTTTACAATATACATCAGTGATTTGGATGAGGGAACCAAATGTAATATTTCCGAGCTTGCTGATGACACACAACTTCTGGAAACCTAGTAGAAAATGTTAAGGAGTTTCAAGGTGACTCAGATAAATTGAGTGAGTGAGTAAAAACAAGGCAGATGCAGTATAATATGGATAAGTGTTAAGTTATCCACTTCAATGGAAAAAGTGGAATGGCAGATAATTATTTAAATGGTGATAGACTGGGAAATAAGAACATAAGAACATAAGAAATAGGAGCAGGAGTAGGCCATCTAGCCCTTCGAGCCTGCCCCGCCATTCAATAAGATCATGGCTGATCTGTTGTGGCTCAGTCCCACTTTCCCGCCCTCTCCCCATAACCCTTAATCCCCTCTCTTATCAAGAACCCATCAACCCGCTTCTTAAAAATATTTAGCGAGGTAGCCTCCACCACTTCAACGGGCAGAGAATTCCAGAGATTCACCACCCTTTGAGTGAAGAAGTTCCTCCTCAACTCCGTTCTAAACCGCCTCCCCTTTATCTTGAGGCTGTGCCCCCTAGTCCTACTGTCTTTTTTGAGCGGGAAGAGTCTCTCCACCTCTATCCTATCCATCCCATTCATCATCTTATACGTCTCAATGAGATCTCCCCTCATTCTTCTAAACTCTAACGAGTACAAGCCTAGTTTATTCAGCCTCTCCTCATAGCTCAATCCCCTCAACTCCGGTATCAGCCTAGTAAACCTCCTCTGCACTCCCTCCAGGGCCAAAATATCCTTGCGCAGGTGCGGCGCCCAAAACTGCACACAGTACTCCAGCTGCGGCCTCACCAATGCCCTATAAAGCTGCAGCAAGACCTCCCTACTTTTATATTCAATCCCCCTCGCTATGAAGGCCAGCATCCCATTCGCCTTCCTGACCACCTGCTGCACCTGCAAGCTGGGTTTTTGCGACTCATGCACAAGGACCCCGAGGTCCCTCTGCACCGTCGCCTGCTGCAGTTTTTCGCCACGTAAGTAATAGTCCTTCCTACCATTCTTCCTACCAAAGTGGACCACCTCACACTTGCCAACATTAAATTCCATTTGCCATTTCCTGGCCCATTCGCCCAGCCTATCTAGATCCTTCTGCAGACTCTCCACACCCTCCGCACAATTTGCCTTTCCCCCAATCTTGGTGTCATCAGCAAATGTTGACGTACAAAGGGACCTGGATGTCCTTGTACACTGTTCACCAGTTGTACAAGACATTAGTGAAATCACAGCTAGAGTATTGTGTGCAATTTTATTCTCTTTACCAAAGGTGGGTTATACTTACCATAGAGGAAATGAAGTGAGTGTTCATCAGCCTGATTCCTGGGACGGTAGGATGTTTATATGAGGAAAGATTGGGTCTTTTAGACCTGTACTCAATGGAGTTTAGAAGAATGGAAAAGGGATCTCATTGAAATGTTTAACATTCTGACAGGGCTAGACAGACTGGATGCAGGGATAATGATCCCCCTGGCTGGGGAGACTGGAACAAGTGGCCACAGCCTCAGGACACAGGATCGGCCATTTAGGATTGAGATGAGGAGAATCTTTTTCACTCAGATGGTGGTGAACCTGTGCAATTCTCTACCACAGAAGGCTGTAGAGGCCAAATTACTGATGTATTTAATAATAGATTTGTACACTCTACAGGGGTCAAGAGGTATGGGGAGAATATGGATGTATGGCATTGAAATACAGGATCTATGATGATCATAAAGATTGGTGGTGCAGGCTCAAAGGGTCAAATGGCTTGCTCCTCCTGTTTTCTATTTATCTGAACATTAATTTCTGAGGTGAGCTGCGGGATTGTAAGGAAATTGATGAAATCTCTATCAATGCAATGCAAATCAAATAAACAAGTAATAGAAAATGGAACAGAGGTACCCCTTCCCTATCTTAAATAAATAATGTCAGATTGCCTCATATTACTGGGTTTATAACAATGAAGTGAATGACAGTGAATTTGTTCACATAAATTGTTACCACGGCTTCACAGATTAAATTCTTCATATTGCATTCTCGATTCCTTCATTCCTCTGCGGTTCCATTCAGGTAGACCAATGAATTGCCCAATGACTTCCTTTGAAAAATTGGCAAGTGCCTATTTCCAGCTATTTATGTCTGCGAGCAGTGCCTCATCTGAAGATCAGACAGGAGAGAAAGTTTTCATGTCATTGATTTATAGAATTAAATGGTATTCCTCAGCAGCTTTTCCTTTTCTGTCCCAGGGGAGAACTCCCCTGCTTTACTTCAATGTTAAACTCCCAAGGCGTCGCACGTACGCATTATCAAGCATCAAACGTACAGAGAAATATTGGACCAGAAGTTTGGTCATGGGGTCAATGTGTAATGGAGGATTTAAAAAAAGGGTAGAGATCTGGAAATATGTAGAGAGGGAATTCAGGAGCTTAGGCTGAAAGCACAGTGATTAAAATCAGGGATGTGCAATAGTCCCCACTGATGCGAACTGTGCCATCCATTTTTAATACCTGAACAATTGGGGTGGCCCATTTGCTGGTGGTCACTGGTTCTAGCATCCCCATGTTCATCAGCCATTCCAGTTTTGCCTCCACTTTCAGCTGCATAGCACTTGGTACCAGATGTACCTTCAGAATCCATACTGAGTCTCTGGCTCCAAATTGAATTTTAATTTTGACCCTTTCATCTCATCCAGGTCCCATTGAACACATTCCTATATTGATCTAGGACAACATGTGAACTTTTTCCTGAATCCGCCAGCCTATTCTCTACGTCCCTGTTTAATTTAAATTCTGCAACCAGAAGCATCCACACAGGCCAGCAGTGTATACACAGGACCATTGTATATGGTCAAGGACCATATAACTCCACACACTGATCCCTCACTTGTCCCTTCACCAGTATATAGCCCTTCAGGTGGCACCATTTGCTCCATATAAGTACGTAGGATATTCTTGGCCAGCTTCAACGGCAGTGCTTTTAATTTATCTCCATATACTGAGTCCAAATTCAGTGACACTGCTGTCCCCCTATTCAACTCCATTTTAATTATCTTCCCTTCTATCTAGGGAAGGATCCAGAACCGATAGGTTTCTCCCTGGACTGAAATTTCACAGATTTAAGCTCCTTTGCTTCCGTCGCAGATCCGACGGATTCCCTGTTCTCTTCCTGGCTGGTGCCACCTTATGCTGAGTCCATAGGTTCATCTCTCTCCAGCTACTCCTTTCTCTTTAAGTTGCGCCCTACAATTCTAAGAAATATGCCCCATCTACTTACATTTGTGGCACTGGGCTTCATGAATCTAGCATGTTGATTCTTTGTGGTCAGATTTGCCTCATTGGCAGCATTGTGTGGTGCTTCAGAACTCAGCTGCAACACCCAGCTGTATTGTTTCATTGGCGGCCAACTCCATCATGGAAAATACTTTGAAATCTAGGACTTTTTGTTAAATGTTTCTGTTGGATAGCTTTGTTACACAGGCCACGAACTAAACAGTCTGGAAAGCATCTTGAAGGAACCTGCCAATTTCACAGTGCTCTGTCAATATTTTTTAAATGGCTAGAAATTGAGCGATGGACTCACCTTCCAGCTGTACCCTTTAACAAAACTGAAGATGTTCTGCTATGAGCCACGACAGATCAGCCATGATCTTATTGAATGGCGGGGCAGGCTCGAAGGGCTAGATGGCCTACTCCTGCTCCTATTTCTTATGTTCTTATGTTATTATTGGTGGCTTGGGTGCAAAATGGTTTCCTAACACCTTGCACAATTCCCCAAAGGCTTTCTCCATGAGCTTTTCTGGTTGCACTGGACTTCTTAACATAGCAGACATCTTACTCCCCATGGTGCTAAGAAAGATCGCTACCTTGAGGTCTTCATCTACCTTATTAGTTTTTAAATATGAATGAAAATTCTCTGTTTATAATGTCCAGCTTTCTGTTTCTTCATTGAACGGTCCTATTGCTCCAAATTGGCCTGCCATTTTCTCTTCCACTAGTGGGAATATTTCCTGCCGGTCACATTCAGTCACTACTCGCAGCCTGCTTCCCCTCATTTCCCGTTCTTTGTGTCAGCCACTTCCTAGCCAGTTGTGCTCTCGCTACTCTTCCCGTCAAGAGCCGAGTCGAGTCTCCTCGCAACTGCTTTCCCATGACGATTTTGATGCTCGTGGTCGAGAAACTCTCTCTTATTCTATCCATCAGCTGCACCCAAGTCCATGACCACTGCCTTCAGCCTGATACCTGGTGAATATCTTTTTCTTTGAGGTGTTGAATACAGCCAAATCCCTTTGTGACCACTTCCCTCGCTGCCTAGGCCCACTACCTCATCACTTTGTGCCATTTTCAGAATCTGGGCAATGTCTGATCTTCCTCCCTTCTTCTGAAAATCTGGCGATTCCACGCAATCTATGGGCTGAAACTCAGCCTCATCGCGAGTTCTTATGTACGAGGTCCAATTATGGACTATAAAGAGACACAGGTAAGTAGATGTAAATCAAACAGGAATGGTTTATTCGACATTGTGTAAGTAGCACAGTAGGTACAAGACTGCTCTAACAAGATCCATCCGGGGTGAGTTTTTGCCCTTGGTCACCCAACTTGCTCTCTTAAAAGGGCATAGGCCCAATGACGTACATAACATATTGCACTGTTAGAGACACTGACATTGTTAAACTGAGGTTTTGTCTGTCTGTTGGGATGTATGTAAAAGAATCCAGAGCATGATTTTGAAGAGGAGCTAGCCCTAATGTCCTGACAAGAGTTGAGAACCTGCTGATGAGCACACTGACTGTTGTAGAATTTGTTGTGCTGCTGTTTCATACATTACAACAGTGACTACACTGTACTTCATAAGTCGCAAAGCACTTTGATATCAGGCAGTAGTGAAAACTGCAATATAAATGCAAATATAATCCTTTCACTGAGATGTTAGTTTAGTGAATGCACTCAAGTCTCTGGAGTGGACAAGCTTCTGACCCACAGGCAGGAATGATATCATAGAGTCAAAACTAGGCACAGTGTCAGGCATAGATGCTTGACATAGAAACAAGAAGCAGGAGGAGGCCATTTGGCCCTTCGGGCCTGCTACACCATTTATTTTGATCATGGCTGATCATCAAATTCAATATCCTGATCCCCCTTCCCTCCCATATCCCTTTAGCACCTGGAGCTGTATCTAATTCCTTTGTGAAATCACACATTTCAAATCCTGGCATTCTGGAATAAAAACAAGTGATGCAGTTTCTTAGCATCAGTGAAGAGCGAAGACAGGTTACCAGAAACTGAGAAATTAGGAGCAGCAGTAGACCATTTGGCCCTTCGAGCCTGCTCTACCATTCGATCTGATCATGGCTGATCCTCTGTCTCAATGCCATACTCCCACTCTCTCCATACCCCCTGACACCTTTAGAGTCTAGAAATCCATCTGTTTCCTCCTTCAATATACTCAGTAATTTGGCCTCCGCAGCCTTCTGAGGTAGAGAATTCCACAGCTTTAGCACCCTCGGAGTGAAGAGATTTCTCCTCACCTCAGTGCTAAATGACGGACTCTGAATCCTGAGACTGTGACCCCTTGTTCGAGACAATCCCCTTCCTTCCTAGCCTGAGGAAACAACATCCCAGACTGTGCCACATTTGCTGGACAGATGGGAAGTGGGAAGGGAAGGGATGAAATGAAACTCTAAACCTTGGCATTCTGTGCTGGTGTCCTACTGCAGATATCAGGTGCACAGGGCTGCCTACTTATTTATTTATTACAGGCACTGCTCTCGATGCAGATAATGCATTGTGGGAATGGCAACAAAGCATTCTCCTCAAACTGAATTCTAGTCCAGTTCCTCAGAAAGGATTTACTCAGCTGGAAGTTCTGGAGTAAAATAAATGGTCTTTTTTAATACATATTGACCAGAATTCTGCAGTCTCGTACACTCCGCCATTGTTACCAGTGAGAACAGAGAATTTGGTGCTTAGCCAAATTTCCACTCACTGCAGTGGGACTGGAGAATCTCAGCCACAGACACAGCCAGAGAATTCTGGCAATTATAAACAGCAACAATTGTGTAGGAATTGAGCCTTACATCATGCAACGAAAAACAAACACAAAGAAAACAACATTCAAGCATAAGGGCAAAGTTAAATAACACGATACAGCTTATGAGGACCAACAATAAATACAGTGGTTGGATAGGAAACAGGTAAATTTGAATGGTTGCTGCATGAGGCAACAGTCGAACCTCCAATTGTAATGAGCATAAATTTCCATCCATCAGCATTTGAATTCAATCTGGTTAAATTCTTTTTTTCATTGCATTGTGTTATAGTTCAAAAAGTTATGAAAAGTTGCTTCAAGAACTCAGTTTTTTGTAATTGATGGGGAAATTATTCATTGCAATGTCTACTTGTCATATTACCTTGAGGGATGTTGCTGTCTAACAATATTGGATTTCCCTTCGCTTTTATCACTCTTCCTTTCTCGTCTCACGTCAGAAGTTCAAGGTATTTTCCGTAAGTGTAGGCCTGTACGACAGGAACGTCTTTGCCATTGTCTGAACGTACAATGTGGGTGTAAGGACCAACAGGGATATCACTGGAAGGAACCTTACCCTGTTGGATTAAAACATACAATGTAATAAATAGAGAAGATAGGCAAGAACCAATTTATTTGCCTTACCGTCATAGGGGATGACCTTATGAAAACATTCTAAGTTCAGAACAAGTGTGAAAATGGGAGAGTTTCTGACCCATTTTTTGGCTGAGTCCAAATCTGCGATCTTATGCACTCATAAGAAAAACATGAAAAACCATTTCTTGTCTGTAGGGGGAGGGAGGTGGGGCTTGAATCGACCAAACACTGGTTGAGAGCAGCAGGGGATATCATTGCGCATGTGCAGGTCCTTCTGCTCTGAGAGCAGCAGAGGTCTGTCACTCAGGCTCTGCTACTCTCAGCCAGCCTCCATGGTCTAAAGCAGGCCTCCTCCTCTGTCACCGTGGGAGTCCCCTGGGTTGGATGGGATCTTTTCCAGGTTACTGTGGGAGGCAACGGCAGAAATAGCTGGGGCCTTAACAGGTATCTTCACATCCTCTGACCACAGGCAAAGTTCCAGAGGACTGGAGAATAGCCAAAGTCATTCCCTTGTTTAAGGAAGGAAACAAGGATAATCCAGTAAATTATAGGCTGGTGAGCCTGATACCCATGGTGGGGAAGCTCTTAGGAGAAAATACTGACGGATGCAACATATGCATTTGGAAGAAAATGGATTAGTTAGTGACAGGCAGCATGGTTTTGTACAAGGAAGGTCATGTCTCACCAACTTGATTGAGGTTTTTTAAGACTTGACAAATACTTTTGAGAGAAGGGCGATGGATGCAGTTTATATGGACTTTAGTTCGGCATTTGACAAAGTCCCACATGGCAGACTGATACAAAAATTGAAATCACAGGGGATTCAAAGTGGGCTGGCTCATTGGATACAGAACGGGCTTCATTATAAAAGACAAAGAGTAGCAGTGGAAGAGTGTTTTTCAAAATGGAAATCTGTAGTTAGTGGTGCTCCATAGGAAGCTGTGCTGGACCTCTGTTGCTTGTAGTATATCATATATATAAATGGAGGAAAATGTAGGTGGTCTGATTAGTAAGTTTACGGATAACACGAAGATGGATGGAGTTGCTGATAGTGTCGGGGATTGTCAGAGGATACAACAGGATTTGGAGGGCATCCTGAAACCCATTGTACAAAGAACCTCCAGCTTTTGTTGCGACACTATGGACTTCCTACAGAAACTCAGCACACATGGAGCAGTTGAACCAGGGGCACTCCTCGTCACAATGGATGTCTCAGTGCTCTACACCAACATCCCCCACAATGATGGCATTGCTGCAACTGCCTCAGTACTCAACACCGACAATTGCCAGTTTCCAGGTGCAATTTTACAACTCATTTGCTTCATCCTAGATCACAATGTCTTCACCTTCAACAACCAGTTCTTTATCCAGTCACATGGAACAGCCATGGGGACCAAATTCACACCTCAATATGCCGACATCTTCATGCACAGGCTCGAACAAGACTTCTTCGCCGCACAGGATCTTCAACCGATGTTATACACTAGATACATCGATGACATTTTCGTCCTTTGGACTCATGGTGAACAATCACAAACAACTATATGATGACATCAACAAGTTCCATCTCACCAGACTCACCATGGACTAATCTCCAGAATCGGCTGCATTCTTGGACACACGCATCTCCATCAAGGACGGTCACCTCAGCACTTCACTGTACCGCAAGCCCACGGATAATCTCACGATGCTCCATTTCTCCAGCTTTCACCCTAAACATGTTAAAAGAAGCCATCCCCTATGGACAAGTCCTCCGTATACACAGGATTTGCTCAGATGAGGAGGATCACAACAGACACCTCCAGACGCTGAAAGATGCCCTCATAAGAACAGCATATGGCGCTCGACTCATCGATCGATAGTCCCAAAACACCACAGCAAAAAACCGCATCGACCTCCTCAGAAGGCAAACACGGGACATGGTGGACAGAGTACCCTTTGTCATCCAATACTTCCCTGGAGCGGAGAAGCTACGACATCTTCTCCAGAGTCTTCAACATGTCATTGATGAAGATGAACATCTCGCCAGGGCCATCCCCACATCTTGCCTTCAAACAACTGCCCAACCTCAAATGGACCATTGTCCGCAGCAAACTACCCAGCCTTCAGGAGAACAGTGACCACAATACCACACAAC
Organism: Carcharhinus amblyrhynchos; assembly: GCF_965287045.1. NCBI lineage: Eukaryota > Metazoa > Chordata > Chondrichthyes > Carcharhiniformes > Carcharhinidae > Carcharhinus > Carcharhinus amblyrhynchos. Next base: position 28,398,505 of record NC_137335.1, on the reverse strand, counting down.
CCTGCCACAGCAACCTCTGCAAGACATGCTGGATCATCGACATGGATGCCATCATCTCCCGTGAGAACACCATCCACCAGGTACACGGCACATACTCTTGCAACTCGGCCAACGTTGTCTACCTAATACACTGCAGGAAAGGATGTCCCGAAGCATGGTACATTGGGGAGACCATGCAGACGCTACAACAACAGATGAATGAACATCGCTCGACAATCACCAGGCAAGACTGTTCCCTTCCTGTTGGCAAGCATTTCAGCGGTCACGGGCATTCGGCCTCTGATCTTTGGGTAAAAGTTCTCCAATGCGGCCTTCACGACACACGACAGCGCAGACTCACTGAGCAGAGACTGATAGTCAAGTTCTGCCCAGATGAGGACGGCCTAAACCAGGATCTTGGGTTCATGTCACACTATCTGTAACCCCCATGACTTGCCTGGGTTTGCAAAACCTCACTTACTGTACTGTCTGGAGACAGTACACATCCCTTTAACCTATGCTTAATGCTATTTCCACTCGCATTGTCTGCGCTTTTAAGACTTGATTAGCTGTAAAGACTCGCATTCTAATCAGTATTCTGTGTGTGCCTTTATATGCCCTGTTTCTGATCAGAACTCTCCTCTCACCTGACAAAGGAACAGCATTCCAAAAGCTTGTGGCGTTTATTATCAAATAAACCTGTTGGACTTTAACCTGGTGTTGTGAGACTTCTTACTGTGTTTACTCCAGGCCAATGCCAGTATCTCCACATCATCGCTGACTTGGCCAGTCTTTATTGCCCATCCTAATTGACCCTGAGAATATGAGTTACCTTCTTGAACTACCACAGTCTATGTGGTATAGGTACATCCACAGTACTGTCAGGGAGGGGATTTCCAGGATTTTGACCCAATGACAGTGAAGGAACAGCAATATATTTCCAAGTCAGGATGATTAGTGGCTTGGAGGGAACTTTCAGGTGGTGGTGTTTCCATGTGTCTGTTACCCTTGTCCTTCTAGATGGTAGTGGCTGTAGATTTGGAAAGTGCTGCCTTACGAGCCTTGGTGAGTTCTTGGAGTGCACCTTGTAGATGGTACACCCTGCTGACACTGTGCTTCAGCAGTGTGGAGTGAATATTTGTGAATAGGGTGGCAATTATGCAGGCAGCTTTACCTTGGATGGTGTCGAGCTTCTTGAGTGTTGTTGGAGCTGCATTCATCCAGGCAAGTAGACAGGAGATCAACCTAGCAGGATAGCATGTCAGGAGCAGGTAATTTATGTCTAAAAATCACACCTAGGGAAGCTACTTGCACGATAAACAGCATAAGCAGCAAGTGACAGGCAGAGTCACAATTAACAGATCAGATCTAACCTCTGCATTCCTACCATATCCAGCCGTGAATGGTGGTGGACAGTTAAACAACTCATTGGAGGAAGAAGATCCACAAATATCCCCATCCTCAGTGATGGAGGAGTTCAGCACATCAGTACAAACAAGAAGGCTGAAACATTTGCTACAATCTTCAGCCAGAAGTGCCAAGTTGATGATCCAACTCAGACTGCTCCAGAGATTCCCAGCATCACAAATACTTGCCTTCAGTCAAATCAATTCATTCCTTGTGATTTCGAGAAACAGCTGCAGGCACTGGTTACTGCAAAGGCAGTGAGACCTGACAATATTCTGACAATAGGACTGAAGATCTGTGTTCCATAACTTGCCATTCCCCTAGCCATAATGTTCCAGTATTGTTATGACACTGGCATTTACCCAACAATGTGGAAGATTGTCCAGGTGTGTCTGATACATAAAAAGCAGGACAAATCCAAATCAGCCAATTTTGGCAACAATTGGTTCTGCAGTTTTAAAGAAATTCTTTCATGGAAAGTGTATTTCATTGCCCAAGACCAGCATCCTTAATTAGCACAACTGAATGGGTTGCTAGGTTATTTGAGAGGGAATTCAGAACGAACTGTATTGCTGGAAGTCTGGAGTCACATGTAGGCCAGACCAGGTAAGAGTAGATTCCCTTTCCTAAAGAATATTCTAAACTAGACGGTCTTTACAACAATAACGATAGTTTCATGGTCATCATTACTGAGATGAACTTTCAATTCCAGACTTGTTAATTAGGTGTAGTCAACCTGCTGTGGTGGGTTTGAAGCTCCATCCCCACAGGCTGTCTATCTGTAAGCAACTGAGCTGTTTGACGTGGCAATCAGTGAAAACTGAGCAGAGTGATTAGCTGCTGATTGCCTAGATTTGGGAAGAGGCAACAGTCTGTATAGCTGCTGGTGGTATAATTAACCCAAATCTTGTCTATCTGTTTTTTGAGAATAGGATTGGAGGCTCTTTTGAGAAAACTTGGTTAGTGAGGGATTGACTGACTCTGCTTGGCTCTGAGGTGTTGATTGGATTTGTCCTGTTTTTTTGTAGGGCAAATTTTCAATTTGTCAAGTTGACACCAGTGTTAATAAGAACATAAGAACTAGGAGCAGGAGTAGGCCATCTGGCCCCTCAAGCCTGCTCCACCATTCAATAAGATCATGGCTGATCTTTTTGTGGACTCAGCTCCATTTACCCACCCACTCACCATAACCCTTAATTCCTTTACCATTCAAAAATTTATCTATCCTTGACTTAAAAAAATTTATTGAGGTAGCTACAACTGCTTCACTGGGCAGGGAATTCCACAGATTCACAACCCTTTGTGTGAAGACGTTTCTTCTCAACTCAGTCCTAAATCTGCTTCCCCTTATTTTGAGGCTATGCCCCCTAGTTTTAGTTTCACCTGCCGGCGGAAACAACTTCCCTGCTTCTATCTTATCTATTCCCTTCATAATCTTATGTTTCTATAAGATCTCCCCTCATTGTTCTGACTTCCATTGGGTATAGACCCAGTCTACTCAGCCTCTCCTCGTAAGCCAATCCTTTCAACTCTGGAATCAACCGAGTGAATTTGCTCTGCGCCCCCTCCAGTGCCAATATGTCCTTTCTCAAGTAAGGGGACCAAATCTGTACACAGTGTGGCCTCACCAGCATCTTATACAGCTGCAATGTAATCTTGCTGTTTTTAAACTCTAGCAATGAAGGACAAAATTCCATTTGCATTTTAATGACCTGCTGTAAACCAACTCCTTGAAATTTCTGCACAATGACACTTAGGTCTCTGCACAGCAGCATGTAGCAATTTTTTACCATTTAAATAATAGTCCATTTTGCTGTTATTCCTACCAAAATGGATGACTGGCCTATAGTTACTTGCCTTTTGTCTACCTCCTTTTTTAAACAGTGGCGTCACCTTTGCTGTTTTCCAATTTGTGGGAACACGTGAGATCCAGCAAATTTTGGTACATTATCACCAGTGCATTTGCTATTTCTCCCGCCATCTTTTCTTATATCCTGGGATGCATTCCATCAGGACTATAAACTTGTCTACCTTTAGCCCCATTAACTTGCCCAACACTACCTCTATGGTGATAATGATAGCCCTCGCCCACTCACTCAAATTATCTATATCCCTTTGCAGACTTTCAGCGTCCTCTGCACACTTTGCTATTTCTACCCATCTTTGTGTCATCTACGAATTTTGACACAATACACTTGATCCCAACTCCAAATCATCTATGTCAATCGTAAACAATTGCGGTCCCAACACCGATCCCTGAGGCACACCACTAGTCATTGATCTCCAGCCAGAAAAACACCCATTTACCCCCACTCTTTGCTTTCTGTTAGTTAACCAATACTCTATCCATGCTAATACATTACCCCTATCTTTATCTTATGTAGCAGTCTTTGGTGTGGCACCTTGTTAAATGCCTTCTGGAAATCCAGATACACCACATCCACAGGTTCCCCACTGTCCACTGCACATGTAATGTTCTCAAAGAATTGCACCAAATTAGTCAAACATGACCTGCCCTTCATAAACCCATGCTGCGTCTTATCAATGGGACAAGTTATATCCAGATGTCTTGCTATTTCTTCCTTGATGATAGATTCAAGCATTTTCCCTACTGCAGAAGTTAAGCTAACTGGCCTATAGTTACCTGCCTTTTGTCTACTTCCTTTTTTAAACAGTGGCGTCACATTTGCTGTTTTCCAATCTGCGGAAACCACCCGAAATCTAGTGTATTTTGGTAAATTATCACCAGTGTATTTGCTATTTCTCCTGCTATCTCTTTTCGCACCCTGGGATGCATTCCATCAGGACCAGGAAACTTGTCTACCTTTAGCCCCCTTAACTTGCTCAACACTACCTCTTTCGTGATAATGATAGTTTCTAGGTCCTCACCTGCCATAGTCATCAATTTTTGGAATGTTTTTTGTATCTTCCACTGCAAAGACTGACACCAAATACCTCTCAATGCCTCAGTCATTTTCTCATTTCCAGTTATTACATCCCCCTTCTCATCCTCTAAAGGACCAATGTTTAATTAAGCCACTCTTTTTTGTTTTATATATTTATAGAAACTTTTGCTATCTGTTTTTATATTCTGAGCTAGTATTGGAGCAGCTTGCCTAGGACCTCTATGACTCTATGACTGGCTGCAGTTAGTTCTGGAACACAAGTTTTTAGATGCAGTCAGGATGTTGATTCAGAGCTTTGATCTGATTCATTTGATGTGGAACTCTTATCTTAGACGATAGCACATCATTTCCATTGTTTCAGATGGATGGAGTTCTGTAGCAGGGTGGCACCTCACTTTCAGTATGACTTATGGTGTTCCTGGCATGTTCTCTTATAACTGTTCACTGAACCAGGATTGATGGTTATACCTGGATGATGGATATGTCAGACCATGAGTTTACAGAGTCTGGTTGATGACAGCTCCTGCTGTTGTCTCATAGATTCAGTTTTGAGCTGCTAGATCTGTTCTGAGTCTATACAATTTAGTGGTAGTGCCACACAATGTGATAGAAGGTGCCCTGAGTGTAAAGACAGTATTTTGTATCCCCTGTTTGCTGGTTATCCCATAAATATGGACATTGACAATGCATCTACAACAGATAAATTGATAAGGACAGGGAGCTTTTCTCTTCATGTTGCTTCTCTTACAAACCTGCCACAACTCCACTCTGACAACTATGTCCTTGAGGATTCTGCTGACCTGATTAGTAGTGGAACTATTGAGTCACTCAGTGATAGACATTGAAGTCCTCTCTCCTATAGAATATTCAGTGATACTGCCAACTTTAACACTTCTTCTGGCTGATGTTCATTATAGAACAAAACTGATTCATCAGTTGAGGGATGATAATGAGCAAGATGATTCCTTTGATATGTTTGACCTGATGTCTTGAGATTTCATAGAATTTGAAGTCAGTGTCAGGATTCCCAAGGCAAGCTCCACCCTACTGTGGACTTCTACATCAATGCTACTGGTGGGGCAGCTCTGCCAGTGAGATGCCCCAGTGATAGGGGTGTCTGTGAAATTGCTGTTGGTGTAATTTAGCACTGATTTGTTTGAAATGACTTGATAACCTGATTCAGTCTGTCACATGGTAAGTTAACACCCATGTGACAACAAGTGAGCACAATAAACAGCAAAATGAAGAATTTCAGATTCATGCTGCTGAAATTAAGGTTTGGGACTGCTGTTGTAAAGCAATGCATCTCTGTCTGACTAGTCTCATGATGTGCTGTGACATCGCCAGAGGCATTTGCAGGATTTTATCCCTCTTCCATGTCGGATTCAATATGGCAACAGCTCTTATATAAATATGCGCTGAGTTGATTCAAAACCCAGTGTGGCACCTCTTCATCTTTTGTCCTGTTGGTAATATTGGTCAAATGTCTAATAGACAACAGGGACACACTCAAAGTTGGTGTGGGTAGGAGTGAATGTGAAACTGCCCAAGATCACCCTGTTAACATGATATTAAGTTGGATGGCCAATTAAGGCCCTCCCAGTGTACAATGTGTCTACTATTAGTTATCCGTGCAGATGGGAGCACGTTGGGTCTATTGCAGACTCAGCCTGAGGTTTAAAAGGAGAGGGGGAGCTCCCTGAAAGTTGCATGAGTTTTGGCAAAAGCTTTGTGGCTGAACACGGCTTCTCTTGTGTGGGTACTGTGTATGTAGAGACTGCTCTCTAGGAATGTCATGGACGCCAGGAGGCCATGGAGGGCAGGAGGGTAAACTGGATGGGGTAAGTGCCCCCATTTTATAGATGAATGTCTGTCTGTATTGGTGAAAGGGGTCAGTGCCAGGCACAGCATCCTGATATCTAGGGATGGAAAGAGTAGGCCGCCCCACCTAACAGATAAGGCCTGGATGGAGGGTGCTGCCAAGGTCATTGGGCACAATGTGATGTGCCACAGCTGTGTACAGCTGGTAAGGGTAAGCACTGTGAGAGTATGGTCCTGTGTGGAGATGGCATGGACCTGAGTGGAGAGGTGTAGTCCGGTTTTCGTTCCTCTGGGCACTCGGATTTGTGTGTGTCTGCCAACTGGCACTGAAGTCTGCCCTGCCAAGGCTGAACTGTCAACCCAATAGCCCATAGTGCATTGGAGGGGGAAGGCGTGCCGCAGTGAAATCATAGAATCATAGGATCCTACAGTGCAGAAAGAGGCCCTTCGGCCCATCGAATCTCCACCGACCACAATCCCACCCAGGCCCTACCCCCATATCCCTACATACTTTACCCACTAATCCCTCTAACCTATGCACCCCTGGACACTAAGGGGCAATTTCTTAGCATGGCCAATCAACCTAACCCACACATCTTTGGACTGTGGGGGGAAACCGGAGTACCCAGAGGAAACCCACACAGACATGAGGAGAATGTACAAACTCCACACAGGCAGTGACCCAAGACGGGAATCGAACCCAGGACCCTGGAGCTGTGAAGCAGCAGTGCTAACCACTATGCTACCGTGCCGCTAAGTGACTAACTAATTGCCCATGTGGGGGATGGGGACATCCAGAATGGTCCTTGAGGAAGATGGAACCCTTTCTATTATCCCCTGTCAGGAACAGACATGTCTCAATACTGCAGAGCGTCACTGAATTGATGGGTGAGTCTCCAAATTGTTGGTCCTGACTAGGACTGAGAGTGATACTCTGGAGTTGAGTTACCATCATCCATCATCTCAGCAGGCCACCTACCATGTCTAATGACAATGAAGAGTGAATTCACTGATATTGTGTCTTTCTTCCACAGGTGTGCTGACTGCACTACCCGAGGACCCTCCATCAGGCTCTCATGAAGACATTGCTCCTGAACCTCCATCACGCTGCATTTCTATAGCAGATACCAATGCAAATGTTAACATGTTGGTGGCAGTTATGTCATTAGCTCTGTGGGTAGTGCACTCTGTATGAGGTAGTGACAGAGGCAGAGAGGTCCCAGGGTGCTGACAGTGGGAGCACTGCTGGAGACTGGGACTATGCTGACTCAGAAGTAGATATGGAGCCTCTAGACTTGTCCATCAGATGGCAAATTCTTCATGTCCAGCAGGATGTGTGGGGAGATCTATATTAAAATAGCCCACTTCCTAACCAGGTTAATAATTTCATGAACTTCATCTTTACTTAATAGCTTCCAGTGAGGGATTTTTTTCATGTGTTTCCTGAAGTCTACATAAATATCGATAGACATTTCATTATTTTAACAACCTCCTCAAATAGTCAATTGGATTTGTCACATGACCTTACTATTAGCAAATTTATGCTGGCTCTCTGGTCAGCTGAATACTTTAAATGTGTTCATCTACGCTATCCTTAACTGTAGCTTCTAGTATTTTACAGAGAGATAACAGAAATCAGGCTAATTGGCCTAGAATTTCCTTGTTTTCCATTAGCAATTGTCCAATCGAAAAGAGCAGTTTGTAAATTGATTAAGCTTTGAAGGTTGGTCAAAAAAACAACAAATTTACTCTGACTCAAACTGGAAAGCAGATATTTCCAGCACATTAATGCTCTCTTACCATTGCATCGTATTTCAGTTTGTTCATGAAGTGGGCAGCCTCAGTACCTTTGTAATAATTGAACCAGATGGTTCCCTGGTACTGATCCCCGGCATCCAACAGCAGCACATTTTTCTCCTGCTTCCTGATCTCTCGAATTTTAGTTAGTCTCCTGGCCACACCTGCATAACAGTTTGACCTGCACTTGCTCGAATCCTCGCTGGTCTCCTCCACCCTGGTGTGCACATCGTTAGTGTGGAGAATCGTGAGCTCAAAGGAAAGAGTGCCCCAAATGCTGAGCAGCCAAAGAGCCAGCAGCAGTGCAGAGGAACAGCCCATTCTGAGCGAGAGAGCTGCTAGTGCCTCATGGCTTTGAGCTGCTCACCTTCACAAGAACACAAGCCTTGAATGTTCTCTTACAGACAAGGGATAGGGGGACCCTCAATGTAAATCACAAGGAGCTTATTGATGACCCCGAGAACTGCAGATTAGCTGCAGAAATTTGAGAACATTTCTTCGACTCATAGGATTATAGAATCCCTATTGCAGAAGGAGGCCATTCGGTCCATTGAGTCTGCACTGACTGTTGTTCATCCATCGTCATCAAAGAGGACCTTGACACCATTAGTCATTTTGAGGCTGGATGCGGTGTGTCCGAAGATGACTGATCAGGCCAATACGGGCATGGAATGTCCTGGCACATATTGGACAGACTTGTGTAGACAGTAGTTGTTGCGCTGGTGGCTCTGGACTTGCGCAGCTCGCGCTTAAGTTGTGCTTCAACAATACACCTTGCTTCGTAAGCTCGACAGCCTTTGTGGATGAGACAGCGCCAGGTAGGGCAGTTTTGTACCAGCGTTTCCCAGGTGGTCATGTCAATGTCTAGTGACTTCAGGGAGGCTTTGAGTATGTCTTTGAAATGTTTCTTCTGTCCTCCATATGAGCGTCTTCCAGCAGAGAGTTCCCTAAAAAGGAACTGCTTGTGTATGCGCTCATCTGACATACAGATGACATGACCTGCTCACCGGGTCTGCGCTCTCATTAGCAGTGTGTGGACTGATGGTAGACTTGCTCTAGAGAGAACTTCAGTGTCTGGTACTTTGTCTTGCCAACAGATGCGTAATATTCTGCGAAGACAAGTCATGTGGAAATGATTGAGCTGTCTTGCATGCCTTCGATACACAGTCCACATTTCACAGGCATACAGGAGGGTAGTGAGAACCACGACGCTGTAGACCTTCAGTTGTGTTGCTGGGCTGATTCCTCGATGTTCCCATACAGTGGGGCACAGTTTACTGAAAGCAGAACTTGCCTTTGCTATTCTGCGGTTAACTTCAGTATCAATAGTCACTGCTCGGGAGAGGGTGCTGCCAAGATAAGTGAACTGGTCCACTGCCTGTAGTTTTTGCCCTTTGATTGTGATTATGGGTTCTGTGTACGGTGCATGAGGAGCAGGCTGGTGCATGACTTCGGTCTTTTTAATGTTGATGGTGAGTCCAAAGTTGTCACAAGCCGTGGAAAATTTGTCCATACTGACTTGCATCTCTGGCTCTGAGCCAGTATACAGGGTGCAGTCAATCGGCAAAGAGGAAGTCTCTCAGAACAGTCTCTTTCACTTTGGTAATAGCTTGAAGTCTCCTCAGGTTGAAGAGTTTCCCATCCACTCTGTACTTGAGGCTGACTCCAGCAACACTGTCCTGGAAGGCATCATTCAACATGGCGGTAAACATCATGCTGAACAGTGTGGGTGCGAGCACACAGCCCTGTTTGACACCATTGGTGACTGGGAATGCCTCAGAGGATTCTCCGCCATTCAGTACTCTGGCCATCATGGAACTGGCGTACCATCTGAATGAATTTGGAGGGGGGGGGGGGCAGCTGAACTTTGACATGATCTTCCACAGGCCTTGTCAGCTTACAGTGTCGAAGGCTTTCATGAGGTCGACAAAGGTTATGTAGAGCTCATGATTCTGCTCCTGATACTTTTCCTGAAGTTGCCGTGCAGCAAAAATCATGTCAGTCTCACGACCTTTGTGGAAGCCACACTGTGACTCTGGAAGCAGGTCCAGCTCCAGATGAGTGACCAGACGATTTAGCAGGACTCTTGCGAGGGTTTTCCCTGTGACGGAGAGCAGCGAGGTTCCTCAGTGGTTGTCACATACTTGCCGATTGCCCTTCCTCTTGTAGAGGTGTATGATGGAAGCATCTTTAAGTTCCTGAGGATTGGATCCTTGCTTCCAAAAGGACTGGAACAACTCGGTGAGCTTCTCGATAAGTACAGGACCAGCAGCTTTATAGATCTCTGCGGGTATGGCATCTGCCCCTGGGGCTTTGCCACTGGATAGCTGGCTGATAGCTTTCGTGACTTCGGCTACTACCGGTGGGTCATCCATGGCGCTGTTGATATCAACCTGGGGAATCCTGTCTATTGCCTCATCGTTAGTAGATGACGGTCAGTTGAGGACGGCTTCAAAGTGTTCAGATCTCTGCAGGATCTGAGTCCCCTCTGTAATGAGAGTTGTACCATCTGTACTCAGGAGGGGGGAACTCCAAAGAGATTGAGGTCCATAGAGAGTGTTGAGAGCTTCATAGAACCATTTCAAGTCATTTCTGTCAGCGTATCCCTGTATTTCATCTGCCTTGGCGCTCAGCCAGGCATCCTGCATTTTATGCAGTTTAATCTGGACTGTCCTGCGAGCACTGGTAAAAGCATTTTTCTTGGCAGCTGAAGATGGGTCGTTCTGACAGGCCCGATGAAGACGGTGCTTTTCAACAAGTAGAGCCTGTATCTTTCCTCATCATTCTCATCGAACCAGTCATGCTGCTTGTGGGTGGAGGGCCGGAGCACCTTCCGTGCAGATGAATGTACAATATCTCTGAAGCGTTCCCAGTCATCCTCAGCACTGCCTGCCAGGTGTATGTCAGCAAGCTTGATTTCTAAGTCTTTAGCCAGAGCTGAAGCTATGCTGGGGTTCTTTAGCTTGGCCGCATTGATTCTTTTCATAACCTTGCTTCCATGTGGTCGCCTCTTGGGTCTGATACAGAGCCTCATTTTGGAGACAATGAGCCTGTGATCTGTCCAGCAGTCAGAACCACACATGGCCTTGGTCACTCTGACATCCTGCCTGTCTTTTCTCCTGACAGTGACATCGTCGATAAGATGCCAATGCTTAGAATGGGGGTGCATCCAGGAGGTCTTGTTACGGGTAGGCAGACGGAAGGTTGTGTTGGTGATGAGGAGGTCATGTGCTGCACAGGTCTTCATTAAGAGCAGGCTGTTACTGTTACAGTTGCCCACTCCATGCCTCCCAATGACTCCCTGCCAAATTGCAGACTCACACCCTACTCTTGCATTGAAATCACCAAGATCAGCTTGTTGGTGCTGCTCACTGCTGATAGTAGGGCATCTAGTTCTTCGTAGAATTTGTCTTTTATCTCGTTCAGGTTGTTAATTGTGGGGGCAAAGGTGCTAATCAGGGTGGCTTGACTTCTGCTCTGTAGTGGAAGCTGTAATGTCATAAGCTGGTCGTTCACACCCTTGGGTAGACTAACAAGTTTCTGAACAAGGTGACTCCTGACGGCGAATCCAACTCCAGCATCACGACATTCATCGCTGCCGCGACCGCTCCAGTGTATCCGTATCCACCTCCAGTTTCAGTCAACTGACCTACATTGGCAAGACGAGTTTCGCTCAGGGCTGCAAAGTCAATGTTGTATCTTGCAAGCTCTCTGGCACCTAAGGCTGCTCTTCTCTCTGGTCTGTCTGCTGTAGGGTTGTCCAAAAGCGTGTGCACGTTCCAAGTGCTAATGGTGAGCGGTGTCACCTTGTGTTTTATTTTGTTTGTTCGACCGCAAGATGGGATCCCCGCCAGCCACGGTAAACTGGCCAGCATGCAGTGAAGCAGGCAATGTTTAGGGCACCTTTTCTGGCCCCTTCCTCATTCTACGGAGGTGAGCAGTGCGTTCCTGAAGAGGACTGCTCAACCGCCCAGGTAGGCGCCGAGTTCCACTGCTGCTTCGATCAGCGAAAAACAACCATTAGACCTGAGCCGCCTGCGTGCAGGTCTGTGACTACAGCTCCTAGTGTATCCACGCCTGATGCTTCGTCGCTCGCCCATCGCCACAGGACTTCAAGGGTTGAACAGGACACTGAAGATGATGATGATGGTGTCGAAACTAGCGCTTGATTTGGATTAAAGTGAGGGAGAGTTGCGCAGCATCAGCCTCACTCTCCCTTCCCAATCCCCACCTAGATCCAGTGACAAGACAAGAGTCAAGACAGCTGGAGGTGGGACTAGGCTCAGTGGATGACCAGGATGTCTTCTGTGTCTTGTCCTGCTCTTTGTGTTCCATGACGCTTGCAGAGGCCGCCTTCTTGACCGTTGGACTCAATCCACCGGACTCTGTCTTCACATGCTGGGATAGACATCTCCCCAACTCACTGAGGGTTGAGACCTGTCAGCTACCCTCACCAGGTTTAGCTGGCTTGTCGAGGCCATTGCCCGGGGTGTGGCTGCTGTCGCATGCAAACAGCTACAGGGAGCCACAGGTGAGAGCTGAGAGCCAGGTGGGGACAAAAGATGGACAAATTGCCCTGAATGGATGCGACATATTCCCCCAGCAAAGGTACTACCCCTCCCTGACACCCCATACACGCGCCCCATACTGCACCGACTACAATCCCACCCTATCCCTGTAATATATATATTTATCCTGCTAATCCCCCTGAGCTAGGGTGAATTTAGCAAGGCCAATTAACCAAACCCACACATCTTTGGACTATGGGAAGAAACCGGAGCACTTGAAGGAAATCCACACAAGGGAGAATGTGCAAACTCCACATAAATTTGTTCACAAAAAGCTACAGATTTTTAATTGCACGTACCATATTCAAATCTCTGCATTTCCCCCACATTGAAGAGTGGCTGGAACTTTTCACACTGACAGTTCATGCCTCCTCTTCAGCTTATCACAGGTCACTGACAGTCAGTAGCAATGAGCTGAGAGTGTTGAGGCTGACTTGAATACAGCCTGTATTCAGCCAAGGTCCAATCTGCTGCCAAGTCTTTGGAACTTCTTCCTCAGAATGAGGTGGAAGCAGAGTCTTTGAATATTTTAAAGGCAGAAGTAGATAGATTCTTGATAAGCAATGGGTGATGATTAGCAAGAATGTGAAATTTAGCGAGAATGTTAGGTTGAGATTACGGTCAGATCAGCCATGGTCTTATTGACTAGCAGAACAGGCTCAAGGGGCTGCGTTGTCTACTCCTGTTCCTAATCCATGTGTTTGGCTGGAAGTGAATGTAAAAGATTCCCAGGAACTTTATGGAAGATCAAGGAAGTTGTTCCTGATATCCTGGTGAATATTTACCCTTAAACCAGCAACACTAAAAGATCTGGTCATTATTGCATTTCTTTAAGTGTTTGCTGTGTGTAAATTGACTGTCAGGTTATCTACATCACAATAATAATCACACTACAAAAGCATGAAGCACGCTGGAATATCCCAGTTGTGAAAGTTATTTTATAAATAAGTCTTTCTTTCCCACTGAAGCCACAGACTTGTTCATCTGAATTTGAAAGTGTGTTAGGAACACTGATCCTCATTCTCCAATGATCTCCTGACTTCACCTGGAGATGAACTAGTTTCTAATCACATTTTTTAAAATTGTGACAAATGGCTTTTAATTGAGAACTGGAAGCAATGAGACAAAGGGTTTGGATTGCTAACTCTGGTCAGACATATTCCTTGCAGCTTCATCACAAGTCAACATGACAATTGGTTACCGTTGTAAAGTGAGACAACATTGACCTTGAGATAACATCATAACTCCTTGCACTGTTCCACCAGTAAAATGATGGACAGAAGATAAGCACACAAAGCCTTGACAATCCGACAGACTGTCTCCAGGGATATACAAACCTAGTAGCTGATAAAAGATAAATTGGACTCACTGTTCAGTGTTTCAGGCTATTGGCAGCATTAATTACTGGGTGTTCCAGAATGTTCTGGGATGAATGATAACATTAAGAGAGTTGATAAACTTGTTCTGTCATCATTGAGGCATAGCCTGATGATGCCCTGCACACACAGTGGGACCATTTTCAGAAAAAAAGGGGTGAAGTAGGATTTGGACTGCAGTGGACTGAATCCTTCCAGATATCAACTGTATGATCTGAATGCCATGCTGGAGATCCCACAGGAGTTAGAATTGGACCCTGCAGGCTCCATGCCAGAATTCCTAATGTGGACCAGATCAAAAGTTGCATAAGTTATTTCTGTCCTTGCAGAATCATAGTTTCTTTTTTGATTTTCCTGTTGGGAATCCACTCTCCTGTCAAATTTGGGAGTAGCAAGCTCAATCTGGTACGAAACTTTCATCCCATTAATTGCTCTCTTTGTCCTCTTTGAAGAGGCCCAATTATGGTTGATAACTATAAAAAACTGTCAACAATAAACATGGATGAAAGACTTCAGGTTGGCCAGGTGTTCCTGCTCTGAAGCCCCGGATGACCAAGATGCTATCTAGGTAAACTGTTACCTTGGATAGCCCTTGAAGGATGCTTTCCATAACTCTCTGGAAGATGGCACACGCTGATGAAACCCTAAAAAGTAAATACGTATACTCATAAAGTCCCATATGTAGATCGATTAATACATATTTCTGGGAGGACTTGCCCAATTCAAACTGAACTCAGGCATGGTTTATGTCCAATTTCGAAAATGTCTTGCATTCTGTTAACCTAGCATACAAATCTTTGAGCTCTGGCATGGGGTACCAATTACAATTGGAGACCCGATTAACTGACAGCTTTTAGTCTCCACAAGACAAAATGATTCGTTGGGCATAAGAACAGTGATTAGGCGTGTGATCCATTCTGTAAATTGCACAGGCTTTATTAAATCCAAGCTCTCAGTGCGCTGTGGTTCAGTTTTTACCTTCTCCAGCATGGAGTAATGGACTTGCCTGGCTCTGAAATACCTCAGTGTAGCATTGGGGTCAACATAGATCATGGCCTTGGCTCATTCTATTTTTCTCAGGCCCTCTTAGAAAACTTCAGGGTAGCTGATAGCTTCATTTAGTCCCCCTACGCCCAGCCTAAAGATCTCCAACTAGTTCAGCTGGATCTTCTAGAGCCAACCTCTCCCCCTTAGGGTTGGTCAATGCCCCTGTACAACAATGAGTAGGAGATGGGCTGATTGCTGCGTCTGCCTGTATGTTACTGGGGCCATTGTGATGCCTTTTATTTGTAGAGGTTCCCCTGTGTAGGTGGCTATTCTGGCCTTCGTATCTTCCAACATTCAGAACTGGATGCCTGATTGGAGTTGATTATAGGTCTGTTCCCTTACAACGGAGACTGTAGCTCTCATGTCCACCTCTATCTTCAAGGGATGGCCATTCACTAATAATTCCATCCTTATCAGGCAACTTCCATTGAGCAATTTAGTTCCGTTGTTGTGTCCCTGTCTGTGGAAGAGGGGATACCAGCATGATACACTTAGATATTGGCCTAGGTTTTCATCCGAGGCAGCACGTGTTTTGTCTGTTCCTGAAACTTCACTATGGTGGTATTTCTTGACAGTACTTGCACTTGTCACCTGGCAGCTGCACCTTTCTGCAGTATGTTCTGTAATACTGTTGGGTCCTTACTGCCTTTTCTTGACTGACAGTTTAAAGAGCAGGAACAAAGAACAGTGACAGTTTAAAGAGCGGG
This sequence comes from Carcharhinus amblyrhynchos, assembly GCF_965287045.1. Classification (NCBI taxonomy): domain Eukaryota; kingdom Metazoa; phylum Chordata; class Chondrichthyes; order Carcharhiniformes; family Carcharhinidae; genus Carcharhinus; species Carcharhinus amblyrhynchos. The sequence goes on along the minus strand of NC_137335.1, from coordinate 28,382,897 downwards.
AACACAGAACGGCCACAGTTTAAAGAGCAGGAACACAGAGCAGCGACAGTTTAAAGAGCGGAAACACAGAGCGGTTACAGTTTAAAGAGCGGGAACACAGAGCGGTTACAGTTTAAAGAGCGGGAACACAGAGCGGCGACAGTTTAGAGAGCGGGAACACAGCAGCGACAATTTTGAGAGCGGGAACACAGAGCAGCGACAATTTTGAGAGCGGGAACACAGAGCAGCGACAATTTAAAGAGCGGGAACACAGTGCGGCCACAGTTTAAAGAGCAGGAACACAGAACGGCCACAGTTTAAAGAGCAGGAACACAGAACGACGACAGTTTAAAGAGCAGGAACACAGAGCCGCAACAGTTTAAGGAGCAGGAACATAGAGTGGCGACAGTTGGGAGTCTGGGTGGAGAGGATGGCAGTTAGGGCAGTTCAATGCTCCTCTTGCAGAATGTGGGAGGTAAGGGTCACCTGTGGGAGGTGCATCCAGCTCCAGCTCCTCAGAGACCACCTTAGGGAATTGAAGCTGGAACTGGATGAACTTCGGATCATTTGGGAGGCAGAGTGGGTGATAGATAACAGTTATTGGGAAGTGGTAACATCTAAAAATGAAGCTAGCTGGGTGACAGTCAGCAGAAGGGAGGGGGGGAAGCAGTCAGTGTAGGGATCCCCTGTGGTTGTTCCCCTCCAAAATAAGTATACCATTTTGGATACTGTGGGGCGGGATGACCTTCCAGGAGTAACCAGGTCTCTGGCACGGAGTTGGGCTCTGTGGCTCAGAAGGGGAAGGGGGAAAATAGGAGACCAATAGTAATGGGAGACTCAATAGTTAGAGGCACAGACAGGCAGTTCTGTGGGCGTGAACGAGACTCCAAGATGGTAGTCTGCCTCCCTGGTGCCAGCGTTCTGGATGCCTCTGAGAGGATAGAAAGCATCCTAAAAAAGGAGGGTAATCAGACAGACATCAGTCCATACTGGTACAAATGACGTAGGCAGAAAGAGCAGGGAGGTCCTGCAAGAGCAATTTAGGGAGTTAGGTCGAAGGCTAAAAAGTAGGATCTCTAAGATAGCAATCTCTGGATTGCTCCCCAGGCCACATGCTAGTGAGGCTAAGAACAGGGAGATTGTGCAGCTGAACACGTAGCTAAAGAACTGGTGCAGGAGGGAAGTCTTCCAGGGAGGATGGACCTGTACAAGAAGGATGGTTTACACCTGAACTGGAGGGGCACCAATATCCTGGCTGGGAGGTTTGCAAGTGCAGTTTGGGTGGGTTTAAACTAATGTGGCAGGGGGCTGGGGATTGGAACAATAGCGTAGAGACTGGGGACAAGCATACGGCCAAGACAAGGCTACCTAAGAGGAACAGCAACCTGGGGGAGGATGAACTCAGTGGGCATGGAAGACTGGAGTGCATCTACTCCATCTTGAGGGGAATTGCTTGATAGAGCAGACGCAGCACGGTTTTGTTAAGGGGAAGTCGTGTCTGACAAATTTACTGGAGTTCTATGAGGATGTGTCTAGGGCGGTGGATAGAGGAGAGCCGGTGGATGTGGTCTTTCTGGATTTTCAGAAGGCGTTTGACAAGGTACCTCAGAAGAGGTTATTGCAGAAGGTTGAGGGACATGGAGTTGGGGGTAGGGTGTTAGCGTGGATAAAGGATTGGTTGTCAAATAGGAGGCAGAGAGTGGGGGTCAGTGGGTGCTATTCGGATTGGCGGATGGTGACTAGTGGGGTGCCCCAGGGGTCGGTGCTGGGGCCTCAGCTATTTACCATTTATATAGATGATCTGGAGGAGGGAACCGAGTGTAGGGTGTCGAAATTTGCTGATGACACCAAGATTGGTGGAACGGCAAATTGCGCGGAGGGTGTGGAGAGTCTGCAGAAGGATCGAGATAGGCTGGGCGAATGGGCCAGGAAATGGCAAATGGAATTTAATGTTGGCAAGTGTGAGGTGGTCCACTTTGGTAGGAATAATGGTAGGAAGGATTATTACTTACGTGGCGAAAAACTGCAGCAGGCGACGGTGCAGAGGGACCTCGGGGTCCTTGTGCATGAGTTGCAAAAACCCAGCTTGCACGTACAGCAGGTGGTCAGGAAGGCGAATGGGATGCTGGCCTTCATAGTGAGGGGGACTGAATATAAAAGTAGGGAGGTCTTGCTGCGGCTGTATAGGGCATTGGTGAGGCCGCAGCTGGAGTACTGTGTGCAGTTTTGGGTGCCGTACTTGCGCAAGGATATTTTGGCCTTGGAGGGAGTGCAGAGGAGGTTTACTAGGCTGATGCCGGAGTTGAGGGGGTTGAGCTATGAGGACAGGCTGAATAAATTAGGCTTGTACTTGTTGGAGTTTAGAAGAATGAGGGGAGATCTCATTGAGACGTATAAGATGATGAATGGGATGGATAGGATAGAGGTGGAGAGACTCTTCCCGCTCAGAAAGGATAGTAGGACTAGGGGGCACAGCCTCAAGATAAAGAGGGTGCGGTTTAGAACGGAGTTGAGGAGGAACTTCTTCACTCAAAGGGTGGTGAATCTCTGGAATTCTCTGCCCGTTGAAGTGGTGGAGGCTACCTCGCTAAATATTTTTAAGACACGGGTTGGTGGGTTTTTGATAAGAGAGGGGATTAAGGGTTATGTGGAGAGGGCGGGAATGTGGAACTGAGCCACGACAGATCAGCCATGATCTTATTGAAGGGCGGGGCACGCTCGAAGGGCTAGATGGCCTACTCCTGCTCCTATTTATTATGTTATTATGTACTCCAATGTAAGGAGTGTAACGGGCAAAATAGATGAGGTTAGAGTCTTAATGCATGCAAGGATGTAGTTGCAATGACAGCAACTTGGTTAAAAGAAGGACAGGACCAGCAGCTGAATATTCCGGGGTATAAGTGTTTTAGGCAAGACAGAGGAGGGGCTAAAAGAGGTGGGGGAGTAGCAATACTAGTTAGGGAGCATTTTACAGTGGTACACAGGGTGGAAAATATGGAAGGATCATGTAACAAGACACTGTGGGTAGAGCTCAGAAACAGGAAGGGCACAGTCACTATGCTGGGGGTATACTACAGGCCTCCCAACAGCCCACAGGAAGTTGAGGAACAGGTATGTAAGGAGATTCTGGTCAGATGTAGAAAAAATAGAGTTGTGATGTGGGAGACTTTAATTTCCCTCATATAGACTGGAAATCGCTTAGGGCTGGGGTCCGGACAGGGAGGAATTTATAGACTGTGTCCAGGAAGGTTCTTTGGAACAATATGTTGCTAGTCCAACTAGAGAAGGAGCTATACTGGACCTTGCACTGGGAAATGAGCCCAGTCAGGTCATCAAAGTTACAGTGGGGGAACACGTAGCGAACAGTGACTGCAATTCTGTAAACATCTTAATAGTCATGGAAAAGGATGAGTGTTGTCCTATGAGTAAGGTGCTGAATTGGCTAACTACAGCCAGATTAGGCAGGATTTGGTGGCTGTTGACTGGGAGAGGCTGTTTGAGGGTAAATCCACATCTGGCATGTGGGAGTCTTTTAAGGAGCAGTTGATAGGAGTGCAGGACAGGCATGTTCCTGTACAAAGGAAGGACAGGAAAGGTAGGATTCGAGAGCCATGGATAACCAGGGGAATTGTGGGTCTAATCAAAAAGGAAAAAGAGGCTTACATAAGGTCTAGGCAGCTAAAAACAGATGAAGCAATGGAGAAATACAGAGAGAGTAGAAAAGAATTCAAACAGGGAGTTAGAAGGGCAAAAAAGGGTCATGAAATGTCCTTGGCAGACAGGATTAAATAGAATTCCAAGGCTTTTTATACGTATGTTAGGAACAAGAGGATTGTCAGAGAAAGAGTCAGACCTCTCAAGAACAAAGGAAGGGAATTACGCTTAGAACCCAAGGAAGCAGGTGAGATCCTAAATGAATACTTCGTATCAGTATTCACAAAGGAGAGGGACATGTTGATTGGTAGTATCTCAGAGGGATGTGTACACCCGTTAAAACAAATCACAATTACAAGGGAGGAAGTGTTAGGTGTTTTAGGAAGTATTAGGGTAGACAAATCCCTAGGGCTAGATGGCATCTGTCCTAGATTACCGAGAGAGACAAGAGATGAAATTGCTGGGCCTCTAACAGAAATCTTTGTTTATTCATTGAACACAGGTGAGGTCCCATAGGATTGGAGGATAGCAAATGTGGTCCCGTTATTTAAGAAGGGCAGCAAGGATAACCAGGGAAATTATAGGCCAGTTAGTTGACATCCGTGATAGGGAAATTGTTGGAGAAGATTCTTAGAGATAGGATCTATACGCGTTTAGAACTGAATAGTCTCATTAGCAATAAACGACATGGTTTTGTATGAAGGAGGTCATGCCTCACAGATTTGGTTGAGTTTTTTGAGGAGGTGACAAAAATGATTGATGAGGGAAGGGCCATGGATGTCGTCTACATGGATTTTAGTAAAGCGTTTGACAAGTCCCCCATGGCACACTGGTGCAAAAGGTTAAATCTCACGGGATCAAAGGTGAACTAGCTAGATGGCTATGGAACTGGCTTGGCCATAGAAGTGATGTAGAGATGCTGGCATTGGACTGGGGTAAACACAGTAAGAGGTCTCACAACACCAGGTTAAAGTCCAACCAGTTTATTTGATAGTAATCCCACAAGCTTTCGGAAATGCTGTTCCTTCGTCAGGTGTGTGGAAGGAAGAACCTTTGTTTGGTATGTTTGGCCATAGAAGACAGAGAATAGCAATGGAGGGGTCTTCTTCTGATTGGAGGTCTGTGACTAGTGGTGTTCCACACAGCTCTGTACTGGGACCTCTGCTGTTTATGATATATATAAATGATTTGGAAGAAGATGTAGCTGGTCTGATTAGTAAGTTTGTGGACGACACAAAGATTGCTGGAGTTGCGGATAGTGATGAACATTGTCAGAAAATACAGCAGGATATTGATAGGCTGTTAAATTAGGTGGAGAAATGGCAGATGGAATTTAATCCAGATAAATGCGAAGTGATGCATTTTGGTAGATCTAATGTAGGGGGGAGCTACACAATAAATGGCAGAACCATCAGGAGTATAGACATACAGAAGGATCTGAGTGTGCAAGTCCACAGATCCTTAAAGGTGGCAGCACAGGTGGAGAAGGTGGTAAAGAAGGCATATGGCATGCTTGCCTTTATTGGACAGGGCACAGAGTATAAAAGGTGGCATGTGATGTTGCAGTTATATAGAACATTGGTTAGGCCACATTTGGAATACTGTGTCCAGTGCTGGTCGTCACACTACCAGAAGGACGTGGAGGTTTTGGAGAGAGTGCAGAAAAGGTTTGCCAGGATGTTGCCTGGTATGGAGGGTATTAGCTATGAGATGAGATTGAGTAAATTAGGGTTGTTCTCCCTGGAAAGACGGAGGTTGAGGGGCGACCTAATAGAAGTTTATAAAATTTTGAAGGGCATAGATAGGGTGAACAGTTGGAAGCTTTTTCCCTAGGTCAGAATTGACAAACACAAGAAGTCACAAGTTCAAGGTAAGGAGGGGGCAAGGTTCAATATGGATATGCAGGGGCCGTATTTTACACAGAGGTGGGGGCCTGGAATGCACTACCAAGTAAGGTGGTTGAGGCAGACACGCTAGGATCATTTAAGACTTATTTAGATAGCCACGTGAACAGATTGGGAATAGAGGGATACAAACAGATGGTCTAGTTAGGAATACATGATTGGTGCAGGCTTGGAGGGCCGAAGGGCCAGTTCCTGTGTTGTATTGTTCTTTGTTAGAACATAGAACACTACAGCACAAACAGGCCCTTCAGCCCACCAGTTGCACCGATCACTTCTATACCTACTAAGCCATAGACCTATCTATAACCCCAATCCCATTAGATCCCACATACTCATCCAGAAGTCTTTTAAAAGACCCCAGCGAGTTCGCCTCCACCACCACCGACGGCAGCCGATTCCATTCAGTCACCACCATCTGAGTGAAAAACTTACCCCTAACATCTCCTCTGTACTTGCTTCCCTGCACCTTAAATCTGTGTCCTCTCGTAGCGACCATTTCAGCCCTGGGAAATAGCCTCTGAGAGTCCACCCTATCTATTCCTCTCAACATCTTATAAACCTCTATCAGGTCTCCTCCCAACCTTTGTCTCTCCAGGGAGAAGAGTCCCAGCTCCCTCAACCTATCTTCATAAGGCATGCCTACCAATCCAGGCAACATCTTTGTAAATCTCCTCTGCACCCTTTCAATAGCTTCCACGTCCTTCCTATAGTGAGGCGACCAGAACTGCGCACAGTACTCCAAGTGGGGTCTGACAAGGGTCTTATAAAGTTGCAGCATTACCTCCCGACTCCTAAACTCAATCCCTCGATTAATGAAGGCCAGTACACCATACGCCTTCTTGACCACATCCCCCACCTGCGAGGCTGATTTAAGAGTCCTATGGACCCGGACCCCAAGATCCCTCTGCTCTTCAACACAGCTAAGACTCCTACCCTTGATATTGTATTCCTTCATCCCATTGGTCCTGCCAAAATGGACCACTACACATTTATCTGCGTTGAAGTCCATCTGCCACTCCTCCGTCCAGTCTTGCATCCTATCTATGTCCCGCTGCAACTTCTGACATCCTTCCAGACCATCCACAACACCACCAACCTTCGTATCATCTGCAAACTTACTAACCCATCCCTCCACTTCCTAATCCAGGTCATTTATGAAAATGACAAACAGCAAGGGTCCTAGAACAGATCCCTGGGGCACTCCACTGGTGACTGACCTCCATGCAGAAAAATACCCATCCACAACCACTCTCTGCCTTCTGCAGGCAAGCCAGTTCTGGATTCACAAGTCCAAAGCCCCCTGGATCCCATGCCCTCTCACCTTCTCAAGAAGTCTTGCATGCGGGACCTTATCAAATGCCTTGCTGAAGTCCATGTAAACCACGTCCACCACTCTTCCTTCGTCAATGTGCTCAGTCACATTCTCAAAGAACTCAACTAGGCTCGTAAGGCACGATCTGCCCTTAACAAAACCATGTTGACTATTTCTGATCATTCTAAATTTCTCCAAATGCTGATAAATCTTGTCCCTCAGAAGCCTCTCCATCAACTCACTAACCACTGAGGTCAGACTCACCGGTTGGTAATTTCCCGGGCTATCCCTGTTCCCTTTCTTGAAAATAGGAACCACAACGGCAATCCTCCAATCCTCCGGAACCTCTCCCATCTCCATCGACGATGCAAAGATCATCACCAGGGGCTCTGCAATCACTTCCCTCATCTCCCACAATAACCTGGGGTACATCCCATCAGGTCCCAGCGACTTGTCTATCTTGATAGAGTTTAAAAGTTCTAACACATCCTCTTCCTTAACATCCACATACTCAATATTTTCAGACTGCCGCAAACCTGTAGTACAACCTCCCAGATCACTTTCCACCGTGAATACCGAGGCAAAGTACTCATTAAGCACCTCTGCCATTTCTTCCGGTTCCACACAGACTTTTCCCCCTTCACCTTTTATAGGTCCTACCCCTTCTCTTCTCATCCTTTTACTCTTCACATATTTGTAGAAGGCCTTGGGATTCTCCTTAATTTTACCTGCCAAGGCCTTCTCATGACCCCTTCTGGCTCTCCTAATTTCCTTTTTAAGCTCCTTTCTACAAGCCTTATACTCCTCTAGATCCTTACCATCTCCTAGCTCTTTGAACCTTTTATACACCTTTCCTTTCTTCCTGACTAGGTTCACCACAACCTTTGTGCACCACGGCTCCCGCGATCTACCAAAGCCTCCTTGTCTCATCGGAACGTTGTCGTGCAGAGCTCCAGTCAAACATTCCGTGAATATCCGCCACCTTCCTTCTGTACTTTTCCCCAAGAACGCCTCCTTCCAGTTTATTCGTCCAATTATCTGCCTGATGTCTTCATATTTCCCCTTACTCCAGATAAACACCTTCCTAGCCTGCCTGATCCTATCTCTTTCCAATGCTATCGTGAAGGAGATAGAATTATGATCTCCATCCCCAAGATGCTCTCCTACTGAGAGATCCGACACCTGTCCTGGTTCATTCGCCAGTACCAGGTCAAGTACAGCCTCTCCTCTCGTAGGCTTATCCACGTACTGTGTCAGGAAACCTTCCTGAACACACCTAACAAACTCCTCCCCATCCAAACCCCTTACCCTTGGGATATTCCTGTCGATGTTTGGGAAATTAAAGTCTCCCATCGCGACAACTCTGTTATTACTACATCTCTCTAGAATCTGTTTCCCTATCTGCACCTCAACTTCCCTGTCACTATTGGGCGGCCTATAGAAAACACCCAGCAAAGTTATCGACCCTTTGCTGTTCCTAACTTCCACCCACAGAGACTCCGTAGATAGTCCCTCCACGGCATCCTCCTTCTCTGCAGCCATGACACTGTCCCTGATCAACAGTGCCACTCCACCACCTCTTCTGCCACCCTCCCTGTCCTTCCTGAAGCATCTGAATCCTGGCACCTGAAGTACCCAGTCCTGTCCCTGAGACATCCAAGTCTCCGTAATGGCCACCACATCACATTCCCCAGCAGCAATCCACGCCCTAAGCTCATCTACCTTATTTACTACACTCCTGGCGTTAAAATAGACACACCTCAGCCCCTCAGTCTGGACATTTCTCTTCTCCACCATCCGTCTAACCTCCCTCTCATACTGTCTACAGTCCTTCCCTACCCGGGAGCTAACCTCCTCGGTCTCAGTCTCCTCATCTCTGTTCCCTCCCCCACAACCTTTCTAGTTTAAAGTCCCCCCAGTAGCCCTTGCCAGTCTTCCCACCAAGATATTAGTCCCCCTGGGATTTAAGTGCCACCCGTCTTTACTGTACAGGTCACACCTGCCCCTAAAGAGGTCCCAATGATCTAGGAACCGAAATCCCTGCCCCCTGCTCCAGTCCCTCAGCCATGCATTCAGCCTCCACCTCATTCCATTCCTGCCCTCATTCTCCCGTGGCACAGGCAGCAATCCCGAGATTACTACCTTCGCTTTCCTCTTTCTCAGCTGCCTACCCAGTTCCCTATAGTCCCTTTTCATGACTGCTTCCCTCTTCCTGCCTATGTCAGCAGTACCTATATGAACCACAACCTCTGGATCCTCACCCTCCCCCTTTCAGGATGTCTGGGACACGCCCAGAGACATCCCGGATCCCAGCTCCAGGGAGACAAACCACCATCCACGACTCACGTCTACGTCCACAAAAACGCCTGTCCGCCCCCCTCACTGTGGAGTCCCCTATTAGTACTACCTTTCTGCTCTCTTTTTTAATTTTTTGACATACTGGCTCAGCTCCAGAGACCTGGCCACTGCTGCCTCCCTCAGATGAGCTGTCCCCCCCAGTAGTACTCAGGCAGGAGTACTTATTTTGAAGGGGGACATCCACCGGCGTGCTCTCCATCACCTGAGGTTTCCCCTTCCTAATAGTTACCCACGTGCCTTCTTCCCGTTGCCCTGGTGTGACCACTTGCCGATAGCTCCCATCAATTATCACCTCATTCTCTCTAATGAGACGAGTGTCCTCATGCTGCATTTCCAGTTCCTTTACCAGGTCCCGTAGGGACTGCAGCTCCACACACCGAGCACAGGTATGGATGTCTGGGAGACCAGGAGCCTCCAAGACCTCCCACATATTGCATCGGCAACAACATACTGGCCTCACACTCATACTTGCCCTTTTTAGAAACCCAGAGGAAAAAAAAGTAATAAAAACTTATAAACTTACCTTGCCTCACCCTTTTTGCTTTGGCCCTCTGAGCCAAAGCCCTTACAGCTCACACAAAAACAAAAACAAACGTACCTGCCCTCACTCAGAGCCCTTCTCTCTCTCTCTCTTTTTTAGGTTAGAGGAGGAGGGAGGGGTGGGATACTCTACCTGTGTAGAGTATCGGGTTTCTTCACCTCTCCAATTTATGGGGGTCCGGAGGGAAAAAAAACTACTTCCCTATGACCACTTCCTGTGTCCGATTTAAAATTAAAAAAAAGCTAGAGACGTTAGTTTAAAAAAGAAACACAGTAACTCACTCAGAAGCTCTCCCCTCACCAGTCTCTCCCTCTCTGATGTGCTCCCAAGGAACAATGTTCTTTGACTGGTGGTGACATTAGGGTTCCTATATCCTACATCCTATACAAGCGCTTTCCATTGATGACTGATTAAATGAGATCCACCCCACTAAAGGGAGAACACTGCTGTCTGATGTCCCTTGTAGTTCCTGAACACCTTTCTCTGTATTCTCAAGTGACAAGATTATTTCAACAGCTTTTTTAAAGTCTAAATTGGGCTCTGCCGACAGCTTCTTTTGGAAGGTTAGATCCCTTATGCCGCATACCGATTTGTCATAAGATCATAAGATAAAGGAGCAAAATTAGGCCATTCAGCCTATTGTGTCTGCTCTGCCATTCAATCATACCTGATAAGATTCTCAACCCCATTCTCCCATCTTTTTCCCACAACCTCTGACCCCCTTACCAATCAAGAACCTACACATCCCTGTCTTAAATACACTCAATGACTTGGCCTCTACAGTCTTCTGTAGCAATGAATTTCATAGATTCACCACCCTCTGGCTAAAGAAATTCCTCTGCACCTCGGTACTCTGGTTTCCTTCCACAGTCCAAAGGATGCGCTGGTTAGGTGCACTGGCCATGATAAATTGTCCCTCAGTATACCTGAACAGGTGCTGGAGTGTGGTGACTCTGGGATTTTTGGTGTAAACCTATTGCAGTGTAAACGTAAGAGATGGATAAGATAATGAAAGGGATGGATAGGGTAGAGATAGAGAGATTCTTCCCGCTTAGAAAGGATAGCAGGAGTAGAGGGCACAGCTTCAAGATAAGGGGGGGGGGTGGTGCAGTTTAGATCAGAGTTGAGAAGGAACTTCTTCACTCAAAGGGTGGTGAATCTCTGGCAATCTCTGCCCATTGAAGTGGTGGAGACTACCTCAGGTCTTAGTTTCTCCTACTATTGGAAACATCTTCTCCACATCCACTTTATCCAGGCCTTTCAGTATTCTGTCAGTTTCAATGCACCCCCCCCTCCCCAACTTCCATCCTTCTAAACTCCATCAAGTACAGACCCAGATTTCTCAAACATTCCTCTTATGTCAAGCTTTTCATTCCCAGAATCATTCTCATGAACGTTCTCTGGATTCTTTCCAAGGCTAGAACATCCTTCCTTAGATATAGGCCCAAAATTACTCACAATACTCCAAATGTCTCGCAACATTGCATTAAGAGGTGATCAATAGTCTCAGTGTTCAGGTAGTTTCTACAACCTAGCCAAGGACTCAGTGACACATTCCCCAGGAGTTCTCCCAGCCTTATTGAAATGATATTGCTTGAGAACTACTGGGGGATTCAGATCATAATGTTTGTTTACCACGTCTACCAGTTCATTAAAAGTTTTTGAGTGAGGGTCATCTGGGTAGGTCAATCTTCTTATCACACTGAAGGTTGGGGCCCCACATGCTGTTAACAGTATCACTTTTTGTTTCCCATCTCCTTTAATGTTGTTAGCATGAAAGTAGTAACGCATGTGCTTAGTGTATTGGGCCCAGTCTTCCCCATGGGTATCATAGGGCTCAGGTTTCTGGAAAAGAGGCTTTTTCCGACCAGAGAAGGTTTTTGATGTTCTGAGATTGTCCAGAGGGAAGGATAGAGAGAGGGAAAATTATCCTCATCACCAATGTAGTATTTCAGCCTAACACCGGTTTCCCATAACCAAAACCATTTATTGCGCACCAAAGAAAAGGGCTGCAGTTGCGGCTTACAGTCAGGTAGTCTTCACCTCGGGACCTAGAACAATGGCCCAAGTAGAATAACAGGTTAAAAAAAACCCTCTAACCATTTCCCATCGGGCAGGCCTCTGCTTCTTCAATAAGGTAGCTCATATTCCATGAAGCCCACGGACAGATCCATTGATGATCCCCCATGGCCTTCGTGGCCATCATAAGAGCTTCCTCATGCTAGTGGCACTATTTCCTTACCAAACATTGTGACAAGCTCAACCAATCCCCAAATCCATCTGCACAATGTGCAGTACAGCATCCGGCACCTATTGCAACCATCAAGCCAACTCAGCCTATTAAAGCAACATTCATGTTTGTGTCATTTTCAACACACCAAAACAAAACATTCTGGCCACAATGTAGAGAAACTGAAATACTGAACACAAATTATGTCACCAGTGACAAACCCCTGTTTTGTGTTCAAAATGCCTTAAACTTACATTTGTGGGTGCTGAGTCTTGGTTTCACCACCACTGGCAGTGGCATTGGAGGCAGTCTGTTGTCTCTGTTGTCTGACAATCCTAATGAACTTTGCAGTCATCCTCTGGCCAGTGGAGTAGCTGCACCGGGAAGGATGCACCTAGCACCAGGGCTGGGTATTCCTCAGTCATTGTGGCAACATAGAAGCATTGATCACTGGAAGAGAGGTGGATGGGCTGCTACCATCCCCAAAGTGGAGACCATAGAGACAATTAGCAGTTTGTCTGCCAGCATGAAGTACGCTTGCACTTTCCTGCTCATCACTAATATATAGACACAACTAGGAGAGACTAGGTGCCTCATCCATCTCAACGCTGGCAGTGACCTACTGAGTTCAGGGTTTGGGCTTGCAGGTCCAAGCAAAGGCTCAGGAACTGCTGCCTGTTCCTGAAGCTGCCTCTCTATGAGAGTCACCACTCTGATAGCCAGAGATCACTTCGAAAGGAGGAGGTGGAAGATGTTCAGGAAGAAGTGAAAACATGGAAGAGGCAGCTGAGATCTCTTCACTTCAGACGGGCAGTTCAGACTCTACATTCATTTGGAGAACACCTTTCACCAGTATTCCCCACCCAAGTGGGATATCAAGGGCTGGAAGCAGGAATCAGAAGGTATCTTCATTTCCAGATCACAAATTGAATCAGGAACTGTTTGGCATTTTCACTGAGGCAAAACCCGAACAGCTGAGAGATAGAAGTGGCAGCCAATTCATGGCTGTGGATTGTGTGTGTGTGTGTGTGTGTGTGTGTGTGTGTGTGTGTGTGTGTGTGTGTGTGTGTGTGTGTGTGTGTGTGTGTGTGTGTGTGTGTGTGTGTGTGTGTGTGAGTGAGTGGTGAATGGGGGTGGGACTTCATTTCCCTCCCTTGTGAAAATTGGCATTGTCAAAACATAGGCTTTTAATGCCATCTTTGTGGTTGTTTACCTCCTTGCTGTCCCAACACAGTGTATGAAAATCCAGCCCTGGACCACTTCAACTCCTCTGCCAATTTTCCTCTTTATTTGGCATGTGGATGTTGCTGGCAAGGTCAACATTTGTTGCCCATCCCTAATTGTCCTTTAGAAGATGCCTTCTTGAACTACTGTAGGCAAATTGCAATGCTGTTATTTTGACCTTGTGACAGTGAAGATATGTTGATATATTTCCAAGTCAGTGGCTTGCAGGAGAATTTGCAGGCGGTGGTGTTCCCATGCATCTGCTGTCTTTGTCGTTCCAGGAGGTAGAGAACATATGTTTGGAAAGTACTGTCGAAGGAGCCTTGGTGAGTTGCTGCAATGTATGTTGTATATGGTATACACCGCTGTGACTGTTAACCAGTGATGGTGGGAGAGAAGATGGTGCATAAGCTGGATGGTAGACTGCTTTGTTCTGCAAGGTGATGAGTACCTTGAATCCTATTACAATTAAAACCACCAATGATAAACTTTCTATTAAATCGCTATCCAAAAAAAACTTCCACTTACCTGAACAGAAATATACTGCTCACTCTTACACATTCTCTTGAAGTAGGGTTGTCTGGAACCTTACCTTTGGGCCACTGCCTAGCCCTGATGCCTCTGTACTTCGCCCTCAGACTCACCCTGAAGCCTCTGTCTTGGAGGTGAGAAAGGTTCCAAAGCAGGTGGAAGTGGGGAAGATTCCAGAGCAGTTAGATGGGGAAAGCTCTGGTGCAGGTGGAGGTGGGGAAGGTTCTGGTGCAGGTGGAGGTGGGGAAGGTTCTGGTGCAGGTGGAGGTGGGGAAGGTTCTGGTGCAGGTGGAGGTGGGGAAGGTTCTGGTGCAGGTGGAGGTGGGGAAGGTTCTGGTGCAGGTGGAGGTGGGGAAGGTTCTGGAACAGCTGGAAGTGGGGAAGGTTCTGGAGCAGGTGGGGGTGGGGAAGGTTCTGGAGCAGGTGGGGGTGGGGAAGGTTCTGGAGCAGGTGGGGGTGGGGAAGGATCTGGAGCAGGTGGAGGTGGGGAAGGTTCTGGAGCAGCTGGAGGTGGGGAAGGTTCTGGAGCAGGTGGGGGTGGGGAATGTTCTGGAGCAGGTGGGGGTGGGGAATGTTCTGGAGCAGGTGGGGGTGGGGAAGGTTCTGGAGCAGGTGGGGGTGGGGAAGGTTCTGGAGCAGGTGGGGGTGGGGAAGGTTCTGGAGCAGGTGGAGGTGGAGAAGGTTCTGGAGCAGCTGGAGGTGGGGAAGGTTCTGGAGCAGGTGGAGGTGGGGAAGGTTCTGGAGCAGATGGAGGTGGGGAAGGTTCTGGAGCAGATGGAGGTGGGGAAGGTTCTGGAGCAGGTGGAGGTGGGGAAGGTTCTGGTGCAGGTGGAGGTGGGGAAGGTTCTGGAGCAGGTGGAGGTGGGGAAGGTTCTGGAGCAGGTGGAGGTGGGGAAGGTTCTGGAGCAGGTGGAGGTGGGGAAGGTTCTGGAGCAGCTGGAGGTGGGGAAGGTTCTGGAGCAGGTGGAGATGGAGATGGGGAAGGTTCTGGAGCAGGTGGAGATGGAGGTGGGGAAGGTTCTGGAGCAGGTGAAGGTGGGAAGGTTCTGGTGCACGTGGAGGTGGGGAAGGTTCCGGAGCAGGTGGAGATGGAGATGGGGAAGGTTCTGGAGCAGGTGGAGGTGGGGAAAGTTCTGGTGCAGGTGGAGGTGGGGAAGGTTCCGGAGCAGGTGGAGATGGAGATGGGGAAGGTTCTGGAGCAGGTGGAGATGGGGAAGGTTCTGGAGCAGGTGGAGATGGAGATGGGGAAGGTTCTGGAGCAGGTGGAGGTGGGGGAGGTTCTGGAGCAGGTGGAGATGGAGATGGGGAAGGTTCTGGAGCAGGTGGAGGTGGGGGAGGTTCTGGAGCAGGTGGAGATGGAGATGGGGAAGGTTCTGGAGCAGGTGGAGATGGGGAAGATTCTGGAGCAGGTGGAGATGGAGATGGGGAAGGTTCTGGAGCAGGTGGAGGTGGGGGAGGTTCTGGAGCAGATGGAGATGGAGATGGGGAAGGTTCTGGAACAGCTAGAGGTGGGGAAGGTTCTGGAGCAGGTGGAGATGGAGATGGGGAAGGTTCTGGAGCAGGTGGAGATGGGGAAGATTCTGGAGCAGATGGAGATGGAGATGGGGAAGGTTCTGGAGCAGCTAGAGGTGGGGAAGGTTCTGGAGCAGGTGGAGATGGAGATGGGGAAGGTTCTGGAGCAGGTGGAGGTGGGGAAGATTCTGGAGCAGGTGGAGATGGGGAAGATTCTGGAGCAGGTGGAGATGGGGAAGATTCTGGAGCAGGTGGAGATGGAGATGGGGAAGGTTCTGGAGCAGGTGGAGGTGGGGGAGGTTCTGGAGCAGGTGGAGATGGAGATGGGGAAGGTTCTGGAGCAGCTAGAGGTGGGGAAGGTTCTGGAGCAGGTGGAGATGGGGAAGGTTCTGAAGCAGGTGGAGATGGGGAAGATTCTGGAGCAGGTGGAGATGGGGAAGATTCTGGAGCAGGTGGAGATGGAGATGGGGAAGGTTCTGGAGCAGGTGGAGGCGGGGGAGGTTCTGGAGCAGCTGGAGGTGGGGAATGTTCTGGAGCAGGTGGAGTTAGAGGTGGGGAAGGTTCTGGAGCAGGTGGAGGTAGGGAAGGTTCCAGAAGAGGTGGAGGTGGGGAAGGCCCAGGCACTGGGAACCAGTGGTCATTAGAAGTATTTAAAATGTAGGTGGATAAATATTTGATTGGTCAAGGAATAGAGGGCTGTGAGGAAATGGCATAGAAAAGGAACTGAAGCCAACATAGATGAACAATGATCATATTAACTGGTGGGACAGGCTTGATAGGCCTAGTGGCTTACTTCTGCTTCACTTTGTTGTGTTCTTGTGTTCTTAGGATCTCCCTGTCATGTTTGCAGAGAACATCTGTGTATTTTCTCTATATATTCAGTAAACCATATATCTTGCAGTTTGCAAATCCACCTTGGAGTTTTTGTTCTCGTCCATAGATATAGGGTGAGATTCTCCAATCCTATTTACCATACCCCACTGCCAGCAAAAATGGAAAATGTGGCACTCAGCCAAAACTCCATTCACTGCAGTGGCACCAGAGAATCCCAATCACAGGCAAGATCAGAGGTTTCCGGCTTTGATATGTACTTCATATCTGTTAATCAAAGTCCATTACTACCGTCTGGTTCCTATACCTGCCTGACTAACAGTCACATTCTACTGGCTCTTATCCAATTCATGATCTTTTGAGCTGTTATCATTAGCTCAAGTTTCAAATCCTTTACCAAGGTGCTGTCTTGTCTTAGACTTGAAACCTGGGTGAAATTGGCATTTTAGCTTCAGACTTGGCCACTTTGAAGGCTCTTTAGTGTTGAAAATCGCTGGGGAAATAATTGCAACTTTTGTTTATTGGCTGATGGCTTCAGTGGTTGCATACTTTTTAAAGTGGTTTGTGTTTCTAGTGTTAGATAAACAGTTAAATAGTATTAAACTCAGAGTAAAGCATTGTGAAATAGCTATTGTGCAACATGACAGAAGAGCTGAGGCCTCTTGTTTGTACATTCTGTACATGAAGAAAAGTGTCCAGGACACTTCATGTGTCCTGGAAAACTACACATCCAGGAAGTGTAGTCAAGTGTGTTCAAGAAGGCGTAATGTGTACTGGCCTTCATTAATCGAGGGATTGAGTTTAGGAGTCGAGAGGTAATGCTGCAACTTTATAAGACCCTTGTCAGACCCCACTTGGAGTACTGTGTGCAGTTCTGGTCGCCTCAGTATAGGAAGGACGTGGAAGCTATTGAAAGGGTACAGAGGAGATTTACAAGGATGTTGCCTGGATTGGGAGGCATGCCTTATGAAGATAGGTTGAGGGAGCTGGGTCTCTTCTCCCTGGAGAGACGGAGGTTGGGAGGCGACCTGATAGAGGTTTATAAGATGTTGAGAGGAATAGATAGGGTGGATTCTCAGAGGCTATTTCCCAGGGCTGAAATGGTCGCTACGAGAGGACACAGATTTAAGGTGCAGGGAAGCAAGTACAGAGGAGATGGGGGTAAGTGAGTGAATGGAATCGGCTGCCGTCGGTGGTGGTGGAGGCGAACTCGCTGGGGTCTTTTAAAAGACTTCTGGATGAGTATATGGGATCTAATGGGTTTGGGGGTTATAGATAGGTCTATGGCTTAGTAGGTATAGAAGTGATCGGCGCAACTAGTGGGACAAAGGGCCTGTTTGTGCTGTAGTGTTCTATGTTCTAAGTGTCAACTGTCTGGGCTCGAGCTCAGACCTTCAGAACTCAATGGCTGGCAGCCAACATTAAAGTGCCTATAGAATGCTGAGTGGATGGCACATTTCAGGAGTTGTTATACTACAATGACAGAGAATTTAGGAAGTGAAGGATTTCGTGACCACATATCAGTTCAGGAGGGACAGACAGGCAGTGCAGAAATCCACTGAGAATATGGCACTCACAAACCAATGTTAAGTGTACATTAGCAGTGTGGGTGATGAGACCTTGTGGGGAGAGCAGTCAAATACAATTCCACAGCATCCATGAGAGACTCTATATACAGGGGAGTCTGAGACCATCAGGGTGATAAACGTGCATTGCTACATCTGTAGTCAAGAATCCTGAATGATATATGGTCTTTCTGGTGCCAAGGTAAAGAATATCACTGAGCTGATGCAGGACATTCTGCAAAGTGAATCAGATTGGTCAGAAGTTATTCGTCCATTTGGAAATCATTGACATAAATGGGAAAAGGTTGTGAACCTAGAGATGGAGTTTTAGAAGCTACGGAAAGGATTCTAGAACAGGATCACCAAAGTTGTCACGTCTGGATTATAACCAGTGTCACAAGTGAGTACAGAAACTGGAAGATAGCTCCTGTGAAGGGGCATTAACAGATTCCTGGGACATTGGCACCAGTTCTGGGGCATGAATGACCTGCACAAGTTGAATGAGTTACACCTGTACAAGCTGTAACCAATATCCTTGTGGGGAATTTAAGTAGTAAAGTGGAAGAAGGTTTTAAATAATTGGTCAAGGGACAATGTAGCAGTGGAGTGAAAATCATAGAATCCCTACAGTGCAGGAGGAGGCCATTGGGCCCATCGAGCCTGCACTGATAATAATTCCACCGAGGCCCTATCCCTGTAATCCCATATATTTACAATGCTAATCCCTCAACACTAAGGGGCAATTTGGCATGGCTGATCAACCTAACCCCCACATCTTTGGAGTGTGGGAAGCAACCGAAGCACCCGGAGAAAACCCATGTAGACATGGGGGGAATTTGCAAACTTCACACAGTCACCGAAGGCTGGAATTGAACCCTTATCCCTTGAGCTGTCAAGCAGCTAGTTTTTGCCCAGTCATCCAATCTATCTGTATCCCAATGCAGAATCAATTCAATGAAAGACAGGGGTAAAAAAAAAGTACAAATTCAATAGAGGAAACAATTGAAGTCAACTAATAATGTTAGAATGCAAAATGTATTAGAAACAAGGTTGACGGGTTATAGGTGCAATTTGGCACATGGATTTTTGAAGTGGTAACTATAATGGAGACCTGTTTTAAACATTGTCAGGAATGGGATTCCTGGTAAAATGAGAGACAATGAAGAAAAGGAAGCGGCGTGTCATTACTGATTGAGAAGAGTACAAAGAGACCGTACATCAGTGGGAGCAAGGACTGAATCTGTTTAGTTCAAAGTGAAGAACATAAACAACGCTGTTATTTTGCTGTTTTTTTTTCTATAGAATCCCAAATAGTGAGAATGAGGTTGAGACACAAATCTGTAGGCACATTTCAGAGAAGTGTAAAAATAATATGAGTAAAATTGAGATCTGTAATTACTCTCACATAGTCCAGGGTAAAACAGAGCAAAGAGAGTAGAGAGAGTGAAAAATGAGAAAATGTGTGCTCACTGTTTTTCCAGCCCAATGAGGAAGAAAGCAATGCTGGACCTAGCTCTGGGAAATGCTATCAGACAAAAGGAATATGTAGGAGTGGATAAACATCTGGATAACAGTGATCAGGATACAGTAAAGATTAACAAAGAAAATAACAAAGAAAAGGCAAAAGTCAAACTATCCAACTAGGGAAGAGACCCAATTTCGATGATTTGTGAAAGGATTTAGGACAGGTGGACTGCAAACAAATGTTAGATAATGACCATTGGCAGATCTCCCAGGGGGTTGAAAAATATATGATTCAAAGCTGGACGTCCCAGAGCAACAATGGAATAATGGTTAATTAGGAAACTAAGTATATGCCTATGAGCTCTACTGCTGCTGCTTGAAAATTGAATTCAAATCACGGGACTAATAAATCACATCCTGCCATGGTTGTAGTGATTTACTACAGTTTAAGATATGCTTTCTACGGTGCGTCTGTGAGAGTTGGTGAGACTTGTAGCGGTCATACCAAATTTCCTTAGTCTTTTGAGAAAGTAGAGGCATTTGTGGGCTTTCTTAATAATAGCTTCGGCATGGGGGGACCAGGACAAGTTGTTGATGGTCTGGACACCTAAAAACTTGAAACTCTCAACCATTTCTACTTTGTCCTCATTGATGTATACAGGGATGTGTCCTCCACTGTGCTTCCTGAAGTCAATGACTATTTCTTTCGTTTTACTGACTTTGAAGGCGAGATTATTGTCATTATATCATTTCACCAGAGTCTCTAGCTCTTTCCTGTACTCCATCTCATCATTGTTTGAGATCTGACCCACTATGGTGGTGTCATTGGCAACTTGAAAATCGAGTTGGAGAGGAATTTGGCAACACAGTTATAGATGTGTAAGGAGTATAATAAGGGGCCAGTGCTGGGGTGATCTGGAGGAGGCGTTGTTACCTATCTTTACTGATTGTGATATGTGGGTTAGGAAGTTCAGGATCCAATGGCAGAGGGAGAAGCTGAGCCTCAAAGCACGGAGTTTGGAGGTGAGTTTTGTAGGTATAATGGTGTTGAAGGCTGAGCTGTAGTCAATAAATAGGAATGTGACATAGATGTCTTTGTTATCTAGGTGTCCTAGGGTTGAGTACAGGGCCAGGGAGATGCTATCTGCGGTAGGAGAACTGTAGTGGATCTAGACAATCTGGGAGGCCAAGATTGATTCTTGCCATGACTAACCTTTCGAAGTACTTCATAATGATGGATGTCAGAGCCATTGGATGATAGTCATTAAGGCATGCTACTTGGTGTTTTTTGGTACCTGGATAACGGTTCTCTTCTTGAAGCAAATGAGGACCTCAGATTGTTGTAAAAAGAAGTTGAAGATGAGTACAGGGGCTTGTGGAGGCTCAGCTTCTGGGGACTCCTCAGGTCAGGGGTTGCCATGGGTTAGGATCGTGAAGTGAGCATTCTCCTTGTCTGCTGAGAGACCCCTGAGGTGCCACCTCTCAGTTGGGAAGGCTCCGAGTTTTAGTGTGTACATCCTATCCCAGCCCTCACTAACAGTCACAAGCATCTGGCAGCTGTTACCTCAGTCAAGGGAACTCACTAGGTGTTAACACAGCTGTGTACACCTCACGGACTCTGCAGTGCTCCCAAGAATGGCCACTGTTGCAAGGAAGTCAGGAGGTGCCTTCCTACCATCTGTCTGAACTGGACACCATGTCTGGAAGCCACTTTGCACCCAACTTCCAAGTAGGTACATGTAGATTTCTACTACAAGGGTTCTTCACTGGGGAACGTCCCACAAGCACCCTTATGCGCAAGTGAATGCCTTATGCTGCATCTGGGTGGTAGAGGGCAGCCATCTGGGTGGCCAGCACAGCCGGATGCCATGTGTTGCTGAAGGCTGTGCCTGAGTGTGGAGACAGTGTGACACTTGTGCCATGTCCTTGCAGTCCTGGCACCTGATGACAGTGAAGGTGACGGAATCCCTAAACTTCAACGCCATTGGCTCATTCCTGGTCTTGAACAGGGACCTGCATGGCATCTCGCATTCGGTGATGGATGCCCTGTATGCCTGGGCAGGCCAGTGCATCCACATACATCTGAGCCACCCCAACAGGATGCATGGGGTGAAGGCTTCACTGCAAATGCTGGCAAGCCTCAGGTTCAAGAGGCTGTAGATGGCCCTGTGGAATCAGGGAGCTCATGGTTGATGATACCAGGCAGAGGCCTTTGAGTGCGGCGGAAATCTGATACAATGAGGCCCACACTGCTATCCGGTTTGTCATTGAACGGTTCATTGGACTGCTGAAGATGTGGTTCTGCCGACTGGATCACTCTGGCAGTGCTCTACAGTTTAGCCCCCAGAGAATTTCCCCAATCATGGTGATCTGTTGTATGCTCCACAACCTGGCGCAGCAGCTGGGGGGAGGCATCCTGGAGGAGGAGGATAAGGCAGATGCCACTGTGGAAGATGTGGATTAGAAAGGCATGAAGGACAAAGCTGAGGAGGAGCTTGAGGGTGCTGGACCTGGGGTGGCAAAGGTCCACCTGGCTAGGAGGACCCGGGAGGCCCTCATTGCTGCAAGGTTCACCCATTAGGAGGCATGGTTTCTAGAATCTCCAACCTCCTCCTGCAACCCTCCCCCTCCTCTCCCCCCCACCTCCCTGACATTACACCAGGGTGATGGGCTTGGGTTGGCTGGGCCCTTGTGAGTGACTAGTCCAGGCAGGAAGGTGATGATGACTCACGCTGGGGCAAATTGTGATGCTGCCCTGGTGAAGCTTGAGTTTCAGAATAACAGGCAGACCAGGGAATTTCGTTACTCAGCGTGCTGAATCTTTGGAATTTTCTAATCTGGAAGCATGTTTAAGACAGAAATTGATAGATATTTGGATCCTAATAACATCAAGGAATACAGGGAATGTGGCATTGAGGTAGATGATCAGCCATGATTTAATTAAATGATAGAGCAGGTTCCGATGGGCTGAATGGTCTACTCTTGCTTCTGTGTTCCTATATGACAGCAATACGTCTGAATAAAACAATTATTTTTTGTTTGGACTTGGTTACAATGATTTGTTGAAGACTGCTGTACGTTTTTGTTTTACATGTTGGAGGATTGTTTGTTTACAATGGGATTATTTGCTGTTTCTGACTCGTATTTATCTGATTTGGTATTTGCTTCGTTGCACTGTCATGTTATTTGATGTTCTTTCTTGATGTTCAGGGTGTTTACTGATAATTTTTGCAGTGTTCCATATACAATCAGTTTGGTGTACTTGAATTTTCTGTCCATTATTTATCTTGAGTAATTTGTTCTCCCCGTGCTGGTCATGGGCACTTTTCATATTCCCCGTTCTTTACTTAATATATCTCTTACTCCTGGTTGTATTGACAGGGGATGGTGGGCCACACTTGTCCACTGAATAGTAATTGGCTCCACATTGCGATGAAGTGCGCATGTTTGGAATGGGGATACATATTTGGTTCAAATTGTACCACTCAGCTTGTTGGCTGATGATCTGTGTTGTCAAGCTAGTTGGTCATCTTCCGGTGTAAGAATGGGGGAATTCCAGTGACATTACTTATGAACTGTATTTTTGTAATTTTCTTGATGATACCATGAATGGTGACCAAGGTTGGTTTTTTGCACACCATTAAGCCTTCAATCTATGGTGTCCACAACATAAAGCACCAGAGGCAAACAGGGTGAGTTGCTATAAAAGCCATGAGCATAATGAACACAGGGATGGAACCTCTGAGCAGTTGTAGGTGGTGAGATTGGATTTGGGCAGTTGAAATATCACTTGCTGATTTTTTTGGGTACATACATTTTAGTATATAAAGTGAAAGGGTGTTTGCACCTGCACTGATATCCGGTTTTGCACTTAGGTTAAGCTGCCTCTTCAGCTGTGGGCATGTAATCTGGATAGTGACAAAGTTTTCAGTTGGTTCCTCTACCAATACATTCTTTGTTGTTCAGTATGCTGAATGTCTGCTCACATCGAGTGTTGATGGTTTGGTTAAGCTCATCATCCACTTTGTGGGCCTTATCTTGATGATGTTTCTTTGGTACATGCTCTTGCTTATTTAGAATGCTGCACCTGTTTGGCCTCTCACGGTTTGGAACCATTGTTTTGATTGTTGCTCCCTGCACTGATGCTTCCGGTGTGCTTTGCTGGCAGATACTTTTGCATACAGTTTAAAAGTCAGGCATGTACAAGGCCACACTGTTTACTAAGTTTGGCTGCATTCACTATTGCACCAATGGTGGAGGAATTAAGCATAGCCTATAGATGCTGTCTAGCCAGTAGTAAGGCTTTGCACTTGTGTCCATTTTGTATTAGTGTTTCTGCGGTGTAACCTTTGGATTGATTCAGGAAGTCTTTTTTGGGTAAATGTTATAAAGAACAAAGAACAAAGACCAAAACAGCCCGGGAAACAGGCCCTTCGGCCCAACAAGCCCACGCCGCCATTTTAACATTACGAGTCCTCCCTTCACCCATGACCTTTATTTATGCTTATGGCATTCCACATTGAAGGAAAACTAATTTAAGGACAAATTATTACACCAATCAGCCTAATAGCACATCTTTGGGGTGTGGGAGGAAACCGGAGCACCCGGAGAAAACCCATGCAAGCACAGGGAGAATGCGCAAACTCCCACAGACGCTGGCCCAAATCCATGTGTCTGCACAGCAAACAGTGATAGTCACTGAGCTGTTGTGTTGCCCAGCATCTGGTCCAGTTTAAGCGTACACTAATGACATGAAGTACTAGGCTAT
Source organism: Carcharhinus amblyrhynchos (assembly GCF_965287045.1). Lineage (NCBI taxonomy): Eukaryota > Metazoa > Chordata > Chondrichthyes > Carcharhiniformes > Carcharhinidae > Carcharhinus > Carcharhinus amblyrhynchos. The sequence continues at coordinate 28,359,024 of NC_137335.1, read as the reverse complement.
TCTTGAAACAACCAAGAGCAGCCCTTGTACGACCCATCGTGTGTATGCCCCTCATTGGACAAGGCGGACCGAAGCACCTGTGAATTAATAGAGAAAAACATTAGTATCATCCACATCCTAGCCAGCTCTGCTGTCAGGAATTTTGAGTTGTGCCCCTTTGTGAATTGGTCAATTGTTTCTGTTCACTGTGATCAAATGGAGATGAATTCCAGACGTGTACACTGAAGTTGAGCTTCACTTGTAATTAATTTTTGGGAGGTGACCATATTCTGTCACTGGGTGGACCTAATATATTGAGTCTCTGGCAGCCTTCATTGCCCAGAGTAGTTTTAATATTTATGGCTGGGCTTAAAATGACTAAGGGTTTGGAAATGGCCAAGAAAACACAGTTTGATGTATTATCAGAACAATGTATACTGGGATAGGAGGTCTGCTGCCTACTGGTTGAGTGTTAGAAATTTTGTGGTTATTGTATGACTATTGCAGGATTATTAGGACCTTCTCTGAAACAGGACAGCTATCCAGGTTCTCTTTTGTTGCTCTGCTAAGCTTAAATTAGTTCTGAGTTGCAGTACCTTCGGTGGTCACTAGCATAGGTGATTGTAGGTTGCTGAGTGACTGCAATGGTTGAACCATTAAGTTTTTTACAAAACGGTGATTTAGGTGCCAGTATGTACTGTAGGCTTCAAAGGTAATATAAAACAGTGAAACAAGCACTTTTACAGAATTCTGGTTGTTGGGACCTGTTCCTGGATGAAGTTCTCTCCCTACCCCAGTTTGCAGTACTTTAACTTCCCCCTGAGCTCCCGTACAACAGTAATCACCAGTAATGGAGTCTCTCTTGTCTGTGATTTCTGCTGAAAGCTGGACTTTCCAGAGACAGCTATTTACTTTCTCCTCCTGCTTAAATTTTGCAGCAGGTAGACCCATATTGATTAAGCATTCCCAAATTCAAACAATCTTATTGGGATTGCCTTGAGTGAGATACAATCCCACAACAAAGGTTGGTAGGATTCCGATAGAACAATAAATCAAATTCACTTGATGAGTAATTTATGGTTGTTGCACTTTATTAACTTCCTTCATTGTTGTAACCATTCCATGATTCTTTGATTCTACAATTGCAAGCTTATAGCTATTCAGAAAGACCAAACAGGCTGGGGCCATTTTCTTTAGAAATGAGAAGGCGGAAAGGTGAACTAACAAAGATCTTTAAAATTATAGAATCATAGCTTTAGGTGAGAAGGTTATCCACTTTTGGGGTTGTCCAAAACCAGGTGCCAGAAATAGAAGATGTCTCTTCTAAATTCAGTGGGAAATTCAGACTTATTCAGAGAATGGTGAGAATGTGGAACTCACTATAACATGTAGCAGCCTATTTAAGTCTATTTAAGGAGATACTAGATATGAATATGATGAGGAAGGTAATAAATAGTTCTGTGGCAGTGTTGGATGATGTAGGGTGGGAGGAGTTTCTTGTGAAATTTAATTGCCATTGGTTAGTTGGGAAGAATGGTTTGTTTGATGTCATGTATACAATGTAAATCCCTCCACCTCCCCTGCCCCCTTAAGATTTGCCTTGAACCATCCTCTGACACAGTTGTTTGACACACCCTAATCTTTCCACGTTTGACTTTGAATCCATTATTTATTACAACCATAAGGAAGCATTTGAGGAGTTTTGCTGCATCTCAAACATTATAGCAATGTTGTAGAATTTGATTATCACCTTAATGGAAGAAAAAAGAAAACTTTCATTTACATCGTGATCTCAGGAGATCCTGAAGCATGTAGCAACCAATGAAGTTTTTGGAGTGTTGTCAGTTACATAGGAAAATGCAGCAACAAATTTGCACGCAGCATGACTCCACAAACAGCAATGTGATAATAATCAAATAATGCTTCTATTGGTGTTATTTGAAAGATAAATATTGGTCCAAGACTCCAGGGAGAACTCCCTACTCTTCAGAATAGCCACATGGGACTGTTTAACCCAGGGGGCAGACAGGGTCTCAATTTAGGATTTTATCTAAAAGACAGTAGGGGTGAACCTGCCAAAAAATTTTAAGGATTGAATGAGCGTAGAAATGAGAGAGAATCATATCCATTTTCTCCGACAAGAAAAAAATTCAAATCGTAGGGAAAGAAAATGTGATTCGTGCCAGTAGGGGTAGTGGATAGAGCCTATTCATGCCAGGAAGCCAGCTGCTGACTACTACAGGGTATCATTGTGCATGTGCAAGATCTCCCTGTGTACACAGTTAGTGCACTGGGAGTCTGACATTCTCCCCCACCACCCCGGATCATGGGCCCCTCCGGGTCAGTTGCCACTCTGTGGCCATCTCTGATTGCAGAGCTGCACACAGCCACCCCTTAGGTCCCACCCCCTCCCCTGGTGGGCACTGCCAGGGTGCCAGAATGGCAATGCCAGGATCCCGGACTGGGTGAACCTGTCATAAACTGTGCTGATTTGACATCACGTCGGCAAGTTTGAACTTATGGCAAGGGAGGAACATGTATCACAGGGGTGGTTAATCATATTTGAATTTATTAAAATCAAATTCACAGCCATTATAGTTGTGGACCTGATTACGTCACCGGCTGGGAAAACAAAATTCTGGATTCAGGATCTTGCCGGTGAGATTCGCGATTTTCGGGTTTGGCTGGATATTGAGCCCCCTTCACCAATCCCCTGGATGGAGACGGTGTGCTCAAGACTGACCTCTATATCACTGTTCCATCACTATTATGGAATCAAAATCATGGAACTCCCATTGGAGGAATACCCAGACCTCAAAGATCGCAATGGTTCAAGGAGGTGGCTTATCAGCACTTTCATAGAATCCCTATTGTGCAGAAGAGACCATTAAATCCATCGAGTCCACACTGACTCTCTGACAGAGTGACATACCAAGGCCCTCACCCCACTTATCCCCATAACCCTACACAATTCCTTTGGTTAATTCATCTAACCTACATATCTTGGGATACTACAGAGCAATTAGGCATGGCCATTCCACAAAATCTGCACATCTTTGGGCTACGGAAGGAAACTGGAGCAGACACGGGACAATGTGTAAAGTCCATGTAGACAGTCATCCAAGGACGGAATTGAACCGGGTCCCTTGAGGTGTGAGACAGCAGTGTCAACCACTGTGTTACTGTGCTGCCCTTTCTCAATGACAAGTCATAGAATCATAGAATCCTACAGTGCAGGAGGCCATTCACCCCAGCGAGTCTAACAGAGTCTGACAGAGCACCTTACCCAGGCCCTTTCCCTCACCCTATCCATGTAACTCCATATATCCACCATGACTAGTTCATCTAACCTAATCCAAGATGAACAATAAATGCTTATCTTTTCAGCAATACCCACATTCCATTAATGACTAAAATAAAATAAAAACTAAACTAAGTGTTCTTTCCTTGAATTCTGTACATGAAAGAAGAACTTTCCCTGAATTTAACATTCAATGTGGAGATCTTAATCGTCATCACATCCCCCCTTATGTTCTCATTCTCCAGAGATTAAAGTCCCAGTATAAACAATCTTTCATCTTTAAGTCAACTGTTTAAAGTTCATGAATCAGCCTTAATTCTCCTCCAGATTCCTTCCCTAAAAATCACGTTTCCAGGACTTCAAATGTGGCCTCATCAAGAGCAGTCACAACTTAACCTCTGCGGTACGTTACTTCATCTTCCGATCTTCTAGCTTCTCACCTTGTTTACCTAGTTTTAATTCTGCATATATACTCCCTAGTTAATGATTAATTAACCATGGGAATAACCATTTACTACTCAGACTTTGAAACACTATCATTGGCAGGGATTTCCTGGCCCCTTTGTGGACAGCTTTGGAGATGCAATGTCAGGAAGGGCATGAAATCACAGGGAAAGGAATCAGAAATAGGAGAGAGCATCATCAGGGCAGGAATGGATTTTAAAAGGGATGAATTAATCTGAAAACAAGGTGATCAGAGCATCTTGTATGCCAATTCACTGGGATTTTGTGGGTCTGTTTCAAATTTGAACCAAATGCATTGGGGTTATAGGGCGTTAGAATCCTAGTAGGTATATCAGTGTGGCAACAAGGTGGCAGCTTAGGCGCACACTAAATTTAGCAGCCGTCAGATGAGGCAGTGCACCTTCACAACAAGGTTAGCACAGTCTGGTTATGGTATTTTGCAATAAGGAGGAGGAGTTTGGGTGCCAGGGCTTTAGCTGTAGAGTCTTTATCTGGCTGCTGGCACTTGGTGCATTGAAAAGGGGCTGAGAAGGTGGTGGAGTGGGGTGTAGGAGGTGAGTGTTCCTTGAAGTTGGCAGTACTTCACAGCCATGGCATCGTCCACTGAGGAGGCAAATCCTCCAATGAGGCGAGCCTCAGAAGGCAGGAGATACAGTCACAGTGATCCAGACTGCAGCAATCTCATGGCCACTTGCTGGGAAGTCTGAAGATTGAACCAGAAACAGACTGCAAAGCAGAGAAGAATAAGCACTGTAGCAATGGTCTATAGGCAAGATGAACTACCTCCAGATGTCAGAGAAGCAGTGTCACTGAAGTCTGTGCCTCTCCCATTTTTGATTTGATTTGATTTATTATTGTCACATGTATTAGTATACAATGAAAAGTATTGTTTCCTGCACACTATACATATGCACCGGAATTTTATCACCTCACTCACCTCAGAGTCGGACTGGGAGAGGGGCAGACAATAGAAATATCCGTTGTCCTTGGTGGGAATTTCCAGTCTCGCTCGAATGAGGCTGTAAAATCCCGCCCATAGTTTCTTGTGCATTATAGATCTTTACGCCATGATGATGGATCAGCTGAGCCCCACTGGCATTGGTGATCAATCAATGCCAGTGCTGATGAAGGCCACTGTGGACCTTAGCTTCTATCCTTCAGTTCATTGCAGGGATCCACTGGAAACTTGTAGCATTTCCCATACATCAGTGCATCATTGCATCAAGGTGATGACTAATGCTGTCTTCAAGTGGACCAGCCAAAACATCCATTATCATACTGAATCAGACAGTCATTCTGAGAGAACCAGAGGATTCCCCCGAGATGCAAGTTGTGATAAACTGCACACGTGGTAATCAAGGCTCCCAGAGGCAAGCGATGGTCTTGATCAAATCAAGAAAAGGCTTCTATTCCATTAAGATCCAGCCATTTGTGTGTACAGTGTCAATGGATCTTGCAGGTGTGTGCTTGGTTCCCTGGAATCAGCCTTCATCTTCAAGCATTCTCAGGTACCGTAACTTTTCACTTCTCCTGTGCACTTTCAAGGTTAGATTTTTGGCAACAAATGCTATTAAGGAGATGCTTACTAACACCAGTGAGGAACTGGAAAAAAATACAACATGAACTATGCAGCTATCATTAAGCAGATCATGCTTTCCTGAAGATGAGACCTTGGTGCCTGGATAATTCCAGTGAGGCACTTCAGTATGCCCCCAGTCGTAATGATTGGTTGGACTTTTCACAGCCTGGCACTGCAGAGTGACAAGATCCTGATCACTGAGGATTTAGTGGAGTGTGAGGGACCTCCTCAGACAGGGAAGATGATGAGGAATCTGATAACCAGCCACAGGATCCTGAGAGACACGAGCGACTGCATAGAAGGTGCAGTGACAGAGAAACAAGGGAATTGGCAGGGAGTTCATACATACATGTTTCAAATTAAATTTCCAACATCATCTTTCTAGTCAAATAAAAGTTTACCTTCAAGCTTCTGCGATTATAACTTACCACAGGCTCCTGTGCCCAGTGTCTCCTGGTACTTCCACATGATCAAAAAGCACCACTGTAAGCACCATAGTCCATCCCAAACAGATTCTGGAGTGAGTGATGATACTCCTGCACTTTCAGAAAGCCTCTTCCAATAGATGGAAATGTCAACATAATGCATTAGACCTTTACTGGAAATAAAAGGGTTACATTTAAGATGTTTAGGACAGAGAGCAGAAAAATTTATATTGTGAAGAGACTGGAAACTCTCAAACTGGAGCTTGAGGATGCATCATCAAAAAGTCAGTAATTGAAACAAAGTCCAGCTAACATTGAGGAACATTGAGGTTGTGACACAAGTGGAGAATGTTGTCAGGAAGGCTTATGGAATGCTAGCCTTTATAGGAAGAGGTATAGAGTTTAAAAGCTGCCGTCTAATGCTTCAGTTGTATAGAACGTTGGTTAGACCGCATTTGGAGTACTGCGTCCAGTTCTGGTCACCTTACTACCGGAAGGACGTGGAGGCTCTGGAAAGGGTGCAGAGGAGGTTTACCAGGATGTTGCCTGGCATGGAGGGGTTGGGTTACGAGGAAAGGTTGGAGAAACTGGGACTGTTCTCTTTGGAAAGACGGAGATTGAGGGGTGACATGATAGAGGTATATAAGATACTGAAGGGAATAGACAGGGTCAATAGTGAGAGATTGCTCCCTAGATTGGTTACGAATACAAGAGGACATGATTTAAGGGTGAGGGGGGAGAGGTATAATTTGGATATGAGAGGAAGGTTCTTTACACAGAGAGTAGTGGGGGTATGGAACGCGCTACCGAGTGGGGTGGTGGAGGCGGGAACGTTGGACTCGTTTAAGGTTCAGTTAGATAGGCACATGAGTGAAACGAGGATGGAGGGTTATGGTAGGGGTTATTGAATAAGGGTTAGAACCTCGGGAGACACCGGAAAGGCAGGCTTGTGATTAACGTTTTTGTCTTTTCACTCCGCAGGTGGAGGTCCACCTCGTTATCAAACGAGGGGCATGCACACGGTGGGTCGTGCGTGGGCTGCTCCTGGAGATTCCGGGAGTGGCCTAGTACTTCGTGTCGGTGTGTGTGCTTGATCGTGGACCGGTAGACGGGCGCCGCAACAGCTCGGTGACTAGCACTGCTAGCTGTGCAGATACATGGATTTGGGCCTGTGTCTGTGGGAGTTTGTGCATTCTCCCTGTGGTTGCGTGGGTTTCCTCCGGGCGCTCCGGTTTCCTCCCACACCCCAAAGATGTGCTCTTAGGCTGATTGGTTTTACCAAATTGACACTATTCTCCCCTGAATCTGGCTAAGTCAGGGGTTCTATTCGTAGACACACAGGGTAGAATAGGTGTAGGGTGATGCGGCGGCGCGGGCTCGTTGGGCCGAAGGGCCTGTTTCCCGTGCTGGGTTGTTCTTTGTTTTGTTTGTAATAGTTTAGACCATAGGCGAAGGAAAGGGGAATAAAGGAATAAGGGAATTGTGCATAAACATGGGAATAGAATTACTATTGGTATGGAGGATGAACACTGGCCATTCCAGATTGTAATTTCTATTTAATGGCTTCAACAAAACTAATGCAATTAAATAATTAAACTTCTGATCATGACACAGAAGGGTAAAAAGGCCCATTTTTGTGTCATAGTTTGCTTTTCATGATACTAATGCACTTCCCCTCTTCCCACACACTCCAACTCTGATATCTCTGCATAAAGAGTTTGAAGTGTGGATTTAGTGTACATGGAAATCTCACTCAGTCGGAATGTGCTAGTTTTATTCTTAGGATTGAGAGTTGACTCCTGCACCCCATTCTCAGAATACTTATTGCAGATGATCTCATTTTTAGCTGTAGGTCTGAATGTTGGTAATTGCTTCCTTTTGACACTGCACTCCAAACTTTTGTCCTGAGGATTTTCCTTTACTCTGAAGGACAAAAATGGTGTAAAAAATGTTTGTACATTTTTGTCTTCTTTGTAGAGTGAATACAGAACAATCTGTATTCTGCAACATACATTTGTGTTTCTTATTGCCATTCTTACATGGCTCCTTGTGTCAAACTGTTGGGTGTTGGAAACAGTTTATAGTTTACATCAAGCTTGCTGGTGTCTGTTCTAAATTTGAAGATGTTAGACATCCAAACATTTTGTTGGTATATCTTAGAAAGGTCAACATGTGACACATCAGCAGATGCAATCAGTAAGTATTGCTGAAATATCAGCTGAGTTTTGTTCACCCTCCTAACTGTCTTATTCATAAGTAAATCTAAGGATATTATGGTGACAATTAGAAGATACAACCTACTGTGAAACTAAATGATCAGTGCAGGGATTCACAGAGAAGGCATTGTCAATTGTCACTGAATTGAATTTTCTGTAGAAAACCTATCACTTTACAATAACGTGGAACGAAAAAGAAACGAAAAGCCTTGTTTTGAGGACTAGGATCATATAAGGAGGTCAATTTTTCTAGCCTCAGTGTAGTATGCTTGGAGACAGGGGCTGCAGGAAAATAGTATCCAAAAATCTATCCATCTCTGACTTCATTGTGTCAAATAACTGAGTATCCACAGGCCTCTGGGGACATTCTGGCGTGTAGAGAATTTGAAAGATTTACAGCCCTTTGGTGAAGAAATTCCTCCTCACCTTAGTCCTAAATAGCTGATCCCTTATTCTGACTCTGTGTTTAAAATTCCCCCAATCACAGGAAAGATTTTTTTCAGCATCTCCCCTGACAAGCCCTTTAAGAATTATATGTTTCCATTAGATGACTTTTCATTCTTCTAACACCAGAGGATATAAATTTAATCCACTCTATCTCTCCTCATAAGACTTTCCCTGGAGCCAATCCAGTGAACTTTTACTGTACCCCTTCTGAGCTGAGCTAACAAACCAAAAATTCAGACAGAACTCCAGATATAAATGCCTTAATGTACATTTGTAATATAACTTTGTAACTCTTAAACTTGAATCATTTTGTAACAAAAGCTAACATACCATTTACCTTCTTAATTGCTTACTCTACCTGAATATTAACTGTGATACAAATCTATGGATACCCAAGTCTTTCTGAATGCAAACAGTTCCCAATCCACTTCAAACATTTTTTTCTATTAAATTGATAAATTCATTCACTTCAACAACCACAACTTATATGACCATCGTATTCCCACAGTGCAGAAGGAAGCCTTTGGCCCATTGAGTCTGCACTGATTCTCCAAAAGACCTTCTTACCCAAGGCCCACAATCCCTGAAACCACTCTCCCCCCAACCCTATCCCCATAACCCCAAGTACTTAAGTTTAAGTTTATTAATGTCACAAGTAGACTCGCATTAACACTGCAGTGAAGTTATTGTGAAAATCCCCTAGTCACCACAGTCTGGCACTTATTCGGGTACACTGAGGGAGAATTTAGCATGGTCAATGCACCTAACCAGCACACAGCAGCAGTGCTAATGCCTTTAATGTAAAGCAACAGCCAAAGATGCATCTCAGTCTCTACCATTTAACATATTCCCCTTTCCGTATTTGGTCTTATTGCATACTTAACATGATTGTTTTAGACCAGGACACGTGACTTGATTATCAGGCCATTGGGGTATTTCACAGGCCTTTAGTTTTTTCAGTTTTTAGTTTCAGTTTCTGTTCCGTGCAGAAAATCACTCTTTCAATAAACTTATTTTATGTTAGTTTGAATTTACATGTGCAAACCTTTTTTTTAAAATATTTAAAACCCACAACCTCTAACAAATTTACAACATTACAAAGAGAAAATTAACCATGAGCCGGGATATTGTTTTGTCAAGAACATTGAGAAAAGATCCTAAGTAGAAGAAAAAACATTTTGGGTCCTCAGAGTTTGAATATTAGAAGGCTGGGGGAAATCAACGACAGGATTTAAGATTGAATGCCAGCGTTGGAAGGCTGATTGAAAAAAAGGTGAAAGCTCCCGGTGTGTTTTTAAAAGAGAGATATATTTTCAATCAGAGAAGAGTGAGATTATAGGCATATTTGAAAAGAAGGTGTGCTTTGCTGAACAGCTGGAGATGGTTTGAACAAAAATAATCAAGTTAACAGTTTCCAGGGTAAAGAGGGTGCTGGGAAGACAGTAAAATGAAATGTATGCCAAGTGGTCTTGAGCAGCTATTGCCTTCAAGAGAAACGGTGGGTCATTTAGGAAACCAAAGGTCCTGTCAATGAAGAAAATGAATCATGGAGTTTCTATGGCAAGTATTTTCATTCAGTATTTTGTACGAGTGAATAAAATTGCAAACAAGCACCAGCTTTTTTCAGTACTATAGATAGTAAAATCTTCAATTAGCTCCAGAGCTTGGTTCATGCAGCAGAGCCAGGAATCAAAACTTATAATGACTTGACAAAGATCCTTGAAAAGCATTACTCTCCAAAGCCATTGATCATCACAGAATGGTTCAGGTTCCACCGAAGTAATCAAGTGGAAGACAAAAGCAGTTTGTAACAATGTTTTGAAAGGCCGGCACAACACTATGGGCGAGATTTTACAGGCTCGCTCATCCTGAAATCGTAAAATCCCGCCCGAGGTCAACGTATCTTTCCATATTCTGCCCCTCACCCACTCCGATTCTCGCGGGCAGGGTGGTAAAATTCTAGCCTGTGAGGTTGGTGAGCCATTAGAAGGTTCTCTTCGAGACCATCTAGTTTATAGTCTTCAAACTGAGGCTATCTAAAGAAGATTGCTCACTGAGCATGCTTTAACTTTAAAGACAGCAGCAGAAATCACCCTGTCAATGGAACTGGCTGCTAAAGAGGCTTCACAATTTGGTGCAGAAATGAAGATCCACAAGATGGGAAGTCAAAACAGCAACAAGCATGCCACAGATGTGCATAAATGGGCCATTCAGTGAGTGATAGCTGGAGCAAGGATAGTCAATGATGAAAGATTTGCAGCAAAATGGTCACATTGCAAAAGCTTGTTGTGCCAGACCAGGTTTCCCTAAGAAGAATATTCAGAAAAAGGATCTGGGTACGCTTAAGAAGATGAAGTTGCATTCAACAAAAATATTTTATAGTATAGAAGAATTAAGACTGTGAAGAAGAGAATGTCCAGAAATATGCTGAAGAGCTCCAACTGGGCAGCATGGTGGCACAGTGGTTAGCACTGCTGCTTCACAGCTCCAGGAACCTGGGTTCGATTCCCGGCTTGGGTCACTGTCGGTGTGGAGTTTGCATGTTCCCCCTGTGTCTGTGTGGGTTTCCTCTAGGTGCTCTGCTTTCCTCCCACAGTCCAAAGTTAGGTGCACTGGCCATGCTAAATTGCCCCTTAGTGTTCAGTGATGTGTAGGTTACAGGAATTAGCAGGGTAAATATGTGTGGTTATGGGGATAGGATCTGAGTGGGACTGTTGTCAGCGCAGGCTCGATGGGCTGAATGGTCTCCTTCTGCAGTGTAGGGATTCTATGATGATAACTTAAAACATCTTAACCATACAAGGTGAATCACATAGATTCTGGGTGATTCTGAAGTGGACAATGTTGATACTGGTGCAGCTGTATTTTAATTTCTGAGACTACACACAAATAACATCTAAACCATCTTTCTTTAAAACCAGCCAATGTGATTTTAAGAACATACACAGAGATCATAATTTTAAAAGGTTACATCATGGTCAGTGTAAATTTGGGTGGTCAAAAAGTGGAGTTGCCTCCTACTGATTCAGCCACCCCCCTCACCCTCACTGGTATAAATCTTGTCCGATTTTCCTTGTCTTCAGCTCTGATGAAGGGGCATCCTGACTCAAAACGATGGCTCTTTTCTCTCTTCACAGATGCTGTCGGATCTGTTGAGATTTTCCAGCATTTTCCGTTCTTGTTTCAGATTCCAGCATCCACAGTAATTTGCTTTTATCGTATAATTTCATAGAATCTCCACAGTGCAGAAGAGGCTATTCGGCTCATTGAGTTTGCACTGACTCTCTGACAGAGTATCATACTCACCCCTTGCCATATCTCGACAACCCCAAGTATTTACCCCACTAAACCCCTATCTTGGGACAATCAGGGGAAACTTATCCTGGCTAATCCATCTAACCTGCATGTCTTTGGACTATGGGAGGAAACCAGTGCACCCAGAGGAAATCCACACAGACACAGAGAGAATGTACAAACTGCACACAGTCACCCAAGGCACTGTGAGTCTGCACTGTGCCACCCTTCCTCTGAAAGAGTAAGTTGAGAACTACGTTTGATTTATTATTACTTCTAAAACATCAGAGATAGTAGAGTGTCAACAACAATCTCAAGTTGCTAGATGAGAAGTAAGGGCAAAACAATACTCGTTTCAACAAGCAGATTAGGTGTAGTTATGTCACAAGTGAGAAATGGGTACCAGCCATAGTTTTAGCAAAAACAGGACCAATATTTCTTACATGGTTTAAACAGGAGATGGATTAATTTGGCGACATCATGCTGACCAATTGTTGTCATCTCAAAATGATTTCTCTGAATCATTTGCAGAAGTACCAAACTCTTTTGTCCTAAGTGTTGTGGACACTACTACAGAAGCCTTAGTTGTATCTGAGTTATCAGAGGATTGTTTTTCTGCTTCTATACTGATTGCGAATGGTGTAGAAATAATTCAGAACTAGGGCTGTTCTCCAGTCCTCTGGAACCACACCTGAAGCCACAGAAAATTGGGAAGTTTTGGTCAGAGCCTGTACAATTTCCTCTCTTGCTTCTCTTAATAGCTTGGGTTACATTTCATCTGGCATGAATAATTTGCGTACTTTTACAGAAACTAAGGGTGGGATTTTCCACACCCCTGTGGCATGTTTTGTTATAGTAGAGGCAGCCTTCCATTGACCAGTGGTAGCACCTTCTGATCCCACCATTGTCAATGGGGTTTTCCGTTCTGTGTACACTCTGCCGCCGGGAAACATATGATGGGGATTCACCATCGGTGGGACTGGAAGATCCTCTTAATATTACTTCTCTAAGTTCCTCCTGTCAACTATTGTGTGCTCCTAACCAAAAACATTTGCAACATCTCCCAGTTTTATGAAGACAGATGTAAAGTATTCACTAAGAATAGGTTATCTCCACGAGGCACTATTTTTTCCTTAGTTCAGCAACAACAAAGGCCCACTAAGACCTGTGAGCATATATCCCATGCCGAAACTCATCCCCAATAATCGCTGAGTGGTTCGTGCACATTCTGTTCACTGCCCCCTCTCCAATGGATTCCCCAGAGGGTAATGGTGACATGAGTGCTCACCTCTGAAATTCAGCAGTGAGGGTTCTTACTTTTATAGAGCTGTTGTAAATTGTAGGAGTGTGATGTCTCGCTAATAAGTTGTCAATGCATTTATTACATCATGGATGAGGGGCGTGGAAAATTGTGAAACAGGGTTTTACCAGTGAGAATCATGAAGCCCAACTTGTTGGATTCTATGCTTGTGTCGCCGTTAATGCTAACGGGGGTTCAAAATTCTGCCTAATGCCTCTTGTTGCTTGCTCATCCTTCATTATATCCTTTCTTATCATTGAATTAATTTCATCCTTAACCACCAAGACCACACTTTCTCCTCAACCATTTCCCTCATTTTTCACATAGCTCTTATGACTCAGCATAGTTAGTTCCCTCTCCTGACCATTTTGCAGCCTGACTCAGTAATGGTTAACATGTCTCCCTTTCTTATTGAATTTTCATCTAGAATTCATTCAATTTGTTACTTAAACTCTCTTAACTGCCCTGTCTCCCATTTCTGATGAGAGGCTAACTATTAATATTCCTTATAAATCCACTGACTCCCACACCTACTTCAACTAGACTTCCCAGCACCCTACGTAAAGGATGAGACACAGAGAAGGGAAATGAGAGGAATGGAAGGAGCAGGGAGAATGACACAGAGTGAGAGTGAGAGTGAAGCAGATGCATGAATAAATCACGAGGATAAATTGCCGAAGTGTGCACAGAATGAATGAGAGAAACCGTACATTGAAGTTGTGATTAATTGTTGTCAGTTTGAGTATGTTTTATTGTTGGACTCATTGCCTGTGTGTTCATCCCTGTCAGATTTTCAGTCTGTTTTGGAGAAAATTCCTTTTCCCTACTTACAGATTGAATAAACAAATATCATAAAATCAATTACTCACTGATGGCACATCATCATTTAAAAACTATGCTTTAATATCTCTTTGATCACTAAATTCAATAAAAATTGAAGCTGATCTCATCAATGTGATTAAATTCTTCTCATTGTAGCTCACTCACAAAAAGCATAATGGGAGATATGGTCCTTTTTGCTCGAGTTGACCCATAGGGCTGGATTCTTTCGTCTACCTCTGGTCTGTTTCTCACAGCGGGAGATGGCACTCCATTGGCTGGTGGTGGGATCTTCAGTCCCATTGCTGCCAATGAGATTTCCCATTGATTCCACCCCACACTGCCAGGAAAGTTACAGCGAGGGTGCGCTGTTGGCATGATCAGAAGATCCCATCGGTGTGAAAAGCTGGAAAGTCCCGGCCATTGTTTCAGTCTGTTTATGTCCCACTGAACTGATTGTTTCCTATTTTGAGTCCATTTTTCCTCCCCTTGTCCAATCTGCTCCCACCTACAACTGTGGCCCTTTTGATGTCCTCCATCATTTTAAAAGTTTTCAATTTGAGTATTGCTGAAAAAAAAATACACTGTTGACATTTTTCAGCTTATGCTCATCAGGACATTCTCAAGAATACCAAATTATAAAAGGAACAATAATTTATACTGCATGAGAAGAGAATGGTCACCGATTGTTGAACGGACTCAAATAAAATGTGTTGCAAGAGACGTATAGACCCTAGCTATCCCTGTCTTTTTATGGGCTAAGTTAAACGTTTCTTGTTCCGGTTCCAAATATCCCCATCCCTCCACTCTTTCTGGAGCATTGATGGCTATACCAATGCTGTGTCTTGCTCTCGCCCTAGATTGGAAAACTTTATGAACTTGCTTCCATTTTCCATCCTTTTCTCAATTCCACATGATCCAAATCATGTCTTCTCTGTTTCCATTTCTGGCAATAGACTAACTGTTAATATTCATTCTGAGTCCATGGACTCCCACAGCTATCTTGATGAGACTTCCCCATACTGTACACCCCGTAAGGATTCTGTTCCATTCTCCCAGTTCCTCCATCTCCATCACATTATTTTGATGATACAACTTCCCTCAACAATATTTGAGATGGCTGCTTTTTTTTCCCCTCAATCAGGGAATCCAGCCCACAGCAAAATGCCACATTTCCCACACAAAGAACAAAGAAAATTACAGCACAGGAACAGGCCCTTCACCCCTGCACCAACTATGCTGCCTGATTTAACTAAAACCCCCTACCCTTCCAGGGACCATATCCCTCTTTTCCCATCCTGTTCATGTACTTGTCAAGATGTCCCTTAAAAGTCACTGCTGTGTCTGCTTCCACCACCTCCCCCAGCAACGAGTTCCAGGCACCCACTACTCTCCGTGTAAAAAATCTGCCTGTACGTCTCCTTTAAACCTTGCCCCTTGCACCTTAAACATGTGCCCCCTAGTAATTGACTCTTCTACCCTGGGAAAAAGCTTCTAACTATCCACTCTGTCCATACCCCTCATAATCTTGTAGACTTCTATCAGGTCGCCCTCAACCTCCGTCATTCCAGTGAGGACAAATGAAGTTTCTCCAACCTCTCCTTATAGCTAATGCCCTCCATACCAGGTAACATCCTGGTAAATCTTTTCTGTACCCTCTCCAAAGCTTCCATATCCTTTTGGTAGTGTGGCGACCAGAGTTGAACACTATATTCCAAGTGTGATCTAACTAAGGTTCTAAAAAGCTGCAACATGACTTGCCAATTTTTAAACTCAATGCCCTGGCCAATGAGGGCAAGTGTGTCATATGCCTCCTTGACTACCTTCTCCCAGCTATATTGCCACTTTCAGTGACCTGTGTACTTGTACACCCAGATCCCTTTGCCTGTCAATACTCTTAAAGTTTGCCGTTTACTGTATACTTCCTTTCTGTATTAGACCTTCCAAAATGCATTACTTCACATTTGTCCAGATTAAGCTCCATCTGCCATCTCTCCACCCAAGTCTCCAACCGATCTATATCCTGCTGTATCCTCTGATGGTCCTCATCACTATCTGCAAATCCATCAACCTTTGTGTCATCTGCCAACTTATTAATCAAACCAGTTATATTTTCCTCCAAATCATTTATATATATTACAAATAGCACAGGTCACTCCACTGATCCCTGAGGAACACCATTTGTCACAGCCCTCCATTCAGAAACGTACCCTTCCACTGCTGCCCTCTGTCTCCTTTGATCGAGCCAGTTTTGTATCCACCTTGCCAGCTTACTTCTGATCCCATGTGACTTCACCTTCTGCACCAGTCTGCCATGTGGGACCTTGTCAAAGTCCTTACTGAAGTCCATGTTGACAACATCCACTGCTCTACCCTTATCAATCATCTTCTTCACTTCCTCGACAAACTCGACCAAGTTCGTGAGACATGACCTCCCTTTCACAAAACCATGTTGCCTCTCACCAATACGTCCACTTATTTCCAAGTGGGAATAAACCCAGTCTCGAAGATTTCTCTCCAATAATTTTCCTACCACTACTGTAAGGCTCACCTGTACAAAGAACAAAGAACAACCCAGCACGGGAAACAGGCCCTTCGGCCCAACGAGCCCGCGCCGCCGCATCCTCCTACACCTACCCTACCCTGCGTGTCTGCGAGTGGAACCCCCAACTTAGCCAGATTCAGGGGAGAATAGTGTCAATTTGGTAAACCAATCAGCCTAACAGCACATCTTTGGGGTGTGGGAGGAAACCGACACAGACACAGGCACAGACCCAAATCCATGTATTTGCACAGCTAGCAGTGCTAGTCACTGAGCTGTTGCGGCGCCCGTCTACCGGTCCAGGATCAAGCACACACACCGACACGAAGTACTAGGCCACTCCCGGAACCTCCAAGAGCAACCCATGCACGACCCACCGTGTGCATGCCCCTCGTTTGACAACAAGGTGGACCTCTACCTGCGGAATAAAAGACAAAAACGTTAAAATATAAGCCTGCCTTTCCGGTGTCTCCCGAGGCTCTGACCCTATTTAATACCCCCTACTATAACCCTCCATCCTCATTTCGCTCATGTGTCTATCTAAGTAAACCTTAAAAGAGTCCAATGTTCCTGCCTCCACCACCCTACTCAGTAGCGCGTTCCATACCCCCACGACCCTCTGCGTGAAGAACCTTCCTCTCACATCCAAATTATACCTCTCCCCCCTCACCCTTAGATCATGACCTCTCGTAATTGTACCCAGTCTAGGGAGCAGCGTCTCACTATTGACTCTATCTATTCCCTTCAGTATCTTATATACCTCTATCATGTCCCCCCTCAATCTCCGTCTTTCCAAGGAGAAAAGTCCCAGTTTCTCCAACCTTTCCTCATAACTCAGTCCTTCCATGCCAGGCAACATCCTGGTAAACCTCCTCTGCACCCTCTCCAGAGTCTCCACGTCCTTCCGGTAGTAAGGCGACCAGAACTGGACGCAGCACTCCAAATGCGGTCTAACCAACGTTCTGTACAACTGAAGCATTAGACTGCAGCTCCTATACTCTATACCCCTTCCTATAAAGGCTAGCATTCCATAAGCTTTCCTCACAACCTTCTCCACTTGTGTCGCAACCTTCAGAGACTTGTGAACCTGCACTCCCAGGTCCCTCTGTGTTTCTATACTCCTAATTGGTCTACCCTTTATTACGTAGCTCCTCCCTGCATTATTCCTTCCAAAATGCATCACCTCGCATTTGTCAGGATTAAATTCCATCTGCCACCTATCTGCCCAATGTACCAACCTATCTATATCCTGTTGTATCACCTGACATTCCACCTCAGTATTCGCCAACCCTGCCATCTTGGTGTCATCCGCAAACTTGCTGATCACACCACGTACGCTCTCTTCCAAATCGTTTATGTATACTACAAAGAGGAGAGGTCCCAGTACTGAGCCCTGCGGCACACCACTGGTCACTGGCCTCCAGCCCGAAAAGGTCCCCTCCACAACTACCCTCTGTCTCCTATTGCCCAGCCAGTTCTCAATCCACCTAGCTACCTGTCCTTGTATCCCATGCGCCTTAACCTTTTCTACCAGCCTACCATGAGGGACTTTGTCAAACGCCTTACTGAAATCCATATAGATGACATCAACAGCTCTCCCATCGTCAACCGTTTTTGTCACCTCCTCAAAGAATTCTACCAGATTCGTAAGGCAAGACCTCCCTCTAACAAAGCCATGTTGCGTATCCCGAATCAGATCGCAACACTCCAAATGCTCATACATCCTACCCCTAAGTATTTTTTCCATTAATTTCCCTACCACCGATGTCAAACTCACCGGTCTATAATTTCCAGGGTTATCCCTACTACCTTTTTTAAACAGCGGTACCACATTTGCTACCCTCCAGTCTTCTGGGACCTCACCTGTGTCCAAAGAAGAGACAAAGATTTGCGCCAGAGGCCCAGCAATTTCATCTTTCACCTCCCTAAGCAGCCTGGGATAAATACCATCAGGCCCTGGAGTTTTATCCGTCCTTACGCTCCCTAAAAGCCCTAGCACTTCCTCCCTCGTAATAGATATTTCCTGCCACTGATCCACAGCTCCCTCCAAGACACTGCACGACACCAAACCCCTCTCCTTCGTGAATACGCAAAGTATTCATTCAGGATCTCCCCCATTCCCTCCGACTCAATACATATCTCCCCACTTTTGTCCCTAAGAGGACCAATTTTCCCTCTAACTACTCTCTTGCTCCTAATATAGGAATAAAATGCCTTCGGATTTTCCTTAATCCTATCAGCCAAAGTCATTTCATGCCCTCTCTTCGCCCTTCTAACTCTCCTTTTTAGCTCCCTCCTACTCTCTCTATATTCCTCCAGCGCACTCTCCGTACCCAGTTGTTTCGACCTAACATACGCATCCCTCTTCTTCCTCACCAAGTCTTCGATACCCCCTGTAATCCACGGCTCTCTTATCCTACCTTTCCCACCCTTCCGCTTAACCGGAACATGCCTCTCCTGCAACATTTTCAGTTTGCCCTTAAAAGCCTCCCACTTGCCAACCGTGGACTTGCCAGCTAACAGTCCCTCCCAATCAGTGTCCTTCAGCTCCCTCCTAATCCGGCTATAGCTCGCCTTACCCCAGTTCAGCACCCTCCCGTTTGGCCAGCACTCATCCCTTTCCATTTTTATCCTAAAGTAGACGGACTTGTGGTCACTGTTAGCCACATGTTCGCCTACCTCAACCTCAACCACCTGCCCCGGCTCATTACCCAACACTAAATCCAGTATAGCCCCTTCCCTTGTTGGGCTAGTTACATACTGCTCTAGGGACCCTTCCAAAACACATTTTACAAACTTCTCACCCTCCGTACCCCCAGCTCTAGGCCCGTTCCAATCTACTCCAGGAAGATTAAAGTCACCCACTACAACCACCCTATTCTTCCTGCACTTATCCAAAATGCCCCTGCAAATGCCTTCCTCCACTGACCTCGGGCTGTTGGGCGGCCTATAGTATACCCCTAGCATCGTAATCTCCCCCTTTTTATTCCTCAACTCCACCCACAGCGACTCAATCCCTAACTCTTCCATATCGTCCTCCCTCTGCACTACTATGATGCTTTCCTTTACTAACAGTGCCACCCCTCCACCTCTCTTCAACCCTCCTCTGTCACACCTAAAACACTTGTACCCAGGAACATTCAGCTGCCAGTCCTGCCCTTCACGTAACCACGTCTCCGTTACAGCCACCACATCTAACTTCCTCACAAACATCAAGGCCCTAAGCTCATCCGTTTTTCCTGTCACACTCCTTGCATTGAAACAGACACAATTCAACCCACCAGTGTCCCTCGGAACCTCCTTCTCCCTGATAATTTTCCTTTCACCCAACTCTCTCCCAGCCACATCCCCACCCCCCCCTCCTTATTAGTTTAAACCATTCCTAAACACACCAGCTAACCTCCCTGCTAAGACACTAGTTCCCCTCCCATTCAAATTCTCTCCACCCGTCCTGTACAGTTGCCCTTCTCTCATAAATACCTCCCAGTGATCTACGAAAGTAAAGCCCTCTACCCTACACCAATCCCTCAACCATGCATTCAGCTGAATGATCTCGTCATTCCTAGCCCTGCTGGTACTAGGCAGCAACACAATAAAAAGTCTGACAACACCAGGTTTTAGTCCAACCGATTTATTTGATAATACTCACAAGCTAACCCTGAAAGCTTGTGAGTCTATTATCAAATAAATCGGTTGGACTAAAACCTGGTGTTGTCAGACTTTTTACTGTGTTTACGCCAGTCCAACGTCGGCATACCCACATCATGACTAGGCAGCAACCCAGAGAATGCCACCCTGGAGGTCCTGCTCTTCAGTTTGGACCCCAACTCCCTAAATTGCCTACGGACATCTACCCTACTCCTCCTTCCTATGTCCCCCTCCCCTATGTGTATTATTACCTCTGCCTGGGTCCCCTCCCCTTTCAAAATTCCCTCTACCCTTTCTGTTACGTGACTCCAGGATGGTGGTCTGCCTCCCTAGAGCAGGGGTACGGGATGTAACTGTAATTACCTGGATTATTCTTGCTACCCTTCTTAAACAAAGGAACAACGCTGGCTATTCTCCAATCCTCTGGGACCATACAAAGATTTCTCTCAAGTCCCCAGCAATTTTCTCCCTGGGCTGTCTCAGTATTCTAGGGTATATTCCATCAGGCCCTGGGGACTTGTCTACCTTAATGTTTCTCAAGAAGCCCAACACCTTACCCTCTTCCCCTTCTTTCCAAATTATGATAGCGTTTTCCTTATCTTCCACCACACTAATCTGTGTACTTATTTCTGCTCCCTCCAGCAGCATGCACTATGAAACACGTATTCCCATCCTTTCTCCTGACAGCATTCTGAAGGGACCAATCCCTCTGTAATACCCTAGTCCACTTCTAAATTACAACTTCCACCACCCTGTCCATGCTAAATTGTCCCTTAGTGTCAGGGAGTTAGTAGGGTAAATAAGTAGGGTTATGGGGATAGGGCCTGGGTGGGATTGTGGTCGGTGCATACTTGATGGGCCAAATGGCCTCCTTCTGCACTTGAGGGATTCTGTGATTCTGTGATTCTGTGAACACTTTTCCATGCAAGCATTGATTTGATTTGATATTGTCACATATTGGAAAGCATTGTTTCTTGTGCACTATACATACAAGGTATACTGTTCAAAGGGTTACATAGGGGAGAAGGAAAGAAGAGGGTGCAGAATATAGTATTACAGTTACAGATAGGGTGTAGAGAAAATTCAGCTTAGAGTCATAGAGGGTCACAGCATGGAAAACAGGCCCTTTGGCCCAACTTGTCCATGCTGCCCTTTTTTTTAAAACCACTAAGCTAATTCCAACTGCCTGCATTTGGCCCATATCCCTCTATACACATGTAACTGTCTAAATGCTTTTTAAAAGACAAAATTGTACCTTCATCTACTACGACATTTGGCAGCTTGTTCCAGACACTCCCAACTCTGTGTGAAAAAATTGCCCCTCTGGACACTTTTGTATTTCTCCCTCTCATCTTAAACCTCTAGTTTTAGACTCACCTACCTTTGGGAAAAGATATTGACTATCTAGCTGATCTGTGCCACTTGTTATTTTATAGATCTCTATAAGAAAAAAAGTGTAACTGGATCAAAAAGGAGGAGGTATTGTTATTATTATCCCCTCAGCCTTCTACGCTCCAGACAAAAAAGTCCCAGTATATCCAGCCTCCCTTTATAACTCAATCCATCAAGTCCCGATAACATCCTAGTAAATCTTTTCTGCGCTCCTTCTAGTTTAATAATATCCTTTCTATAATAGGGTAACCAGACCTCTATAAGATCACTCCTACACCCCAGACAAAAATGTCCCAGAATATCCAGCCTCTCCTTATAATTCAAAACATCAAGACCTGGTAGCATCCTATTTTCTGCACTCTTTCTAGCTTAATAATATCCTTTCTATAATAGGGTGACCAGAACTGTACACAGTATCCTAAGTGTGGCCTTACCAATGTCTTGTACAACTTCAACAAGACATCCCAACTTCTGTTTTCAATGTTCTGACCAATGAAACCAAGCATGCTGAATGCCTTCTTCACTACATTGTCCACCTGTGGCTCCACTTTCAAGGAGCTATGAACAGGTACCCCTAGATCCCTTTGTCCTGTAACTTTCCCCAATGCCCTACCATTAACTGAGTAAGTCCTGCCCTGGTTTAATCTATCAAAATGCATCACCTTGCATTTATCTAAATTAAACTCCATCTGCCATTCGTCAGCCCACTGGCCCAATTGATCAAAACCCTGCTGCAATGAGAGATAACTTTCTTCACTGTCCACTATGCCATCAATCTTGGTGTTATCTACAAACTTACCAACCATGCTGACTATATTCTCATCCAAATCATTATATAAATGACAAATAACAGTGGACCCAACACTGATCCCTGAGGCATATCGCTGGTCATAGGTGTCCATTCTGAAAAACAACCCTCTATAACCTCCTCTGGCCAACAGCCAATTTTGGATCCATTTAGATACATCACCCTGGATCCTGTGAGATTTAATCTTATGCAACATCCTACCATGCAGTACCTTGTCAAAGGCCTTGCTAAAGTCCATGTAGACAACATCAATTGCACTGCTCTCGTCTACCTTCTTGGTTATCCCTTCAAAAAAGTCAATCAAATTTGTGAGATATGATTTTCCACTCACAAAGCCATGCTGACTGTCCCTAATCAGTCTTTGCGTCTCTAAATGCCTGTATATCCTATCTCTCAAAATACTTTCCAACAACTTACCTACCACAGATGTGAGGCTCACTGACCTATAGTTCCCAGGCTTTTCTCTGCAGTCCTTTTTAAACAAAGGCACAACATTTGCCACCTTCCAATCTTCAGGCCTCACCCGTGACAACCGATGATTCAAATATCTCTGCTAGGGAACCTGCAATTTCCTCCCTAGCCTCCCACAATATCTGGGATACATTTCATCAGGTCCCGGGGAATTATCAACCTTGATGCAAAGAACAAAGAGAACAAAGAACAAAGAGAACAAAGAACAAAGAGAACAAAATCAGCCCGGGAAACAGGCCCTTCAGCCCAACGAGCCTGCGCCGCCATCTCAACACCACCAGTGCCCCCCTCCATCCATGACCCTTGTCTAATGTTTTATGGCCATCCACATTGAGGGAAACTAATTTAGGGACAATTTATTACTGCCAATCAGCCTAACAGCACATCTTTGGGGTGTGGGAGGAAACCAGAGCACCCGGAGAAAACCCACGCAAGCACGGGGAGAATGCGCAAACTCCTACAGACACTGGCCCAAATCCATGTGTCTGCACAGCAATCAGTGATAGTCACTGAGCTGTCGTCTTGCCCAGTATCTGGTCCAGTTTAGGCACACGCTAACGACATGAAGCACTAGGCCAATCTCGAACAACCAAAGAGCAGCCCAAGTTGGAAGACCAACTTGGTCAGCCCAACAGCCCAAGGAGAAAGCTAGCACGAGGGGGCATGGCTTTAAATTAAGGGGGGGTAGTTATAGGATGGATGTCAGGGGTAAGTTCTTTACCCAGAGGGTGGTGAGGGATTGGAATGCCCTGCCTGCTGCAGTTGTAAATGTGCCTAGTTTGGGGGCGTTTAAGAGATCCGTGGATAGGTTTATGGATGAAAAGGGATTGGTTTAGGTTAGAGGGTCATTGTTTTTTTTAAACTGGTCGGCGCAACATCGTGGGCCGAAGGGCCTGTTCTGCGCTGTAATGTTCTATGTTCTAAGTATGACCCATCGCGTGTATGCTCCTCGTTGGACACAAGGCAGAAAGATTTAAGATTTCCAGCTTCTCCTTCTCTGTAATACGTACACTCAAGACATCCCTATTTATTTCCCCAAGTTCCCTAACATTCATGCCTTTCTCAACAGTAAATACTGATGCGAAATATTCATTTAGGATCTTACCCATCTCTTGTGGATCCATGACCTTGGTGATCCTTAAGAGGCCCTACTCTCTCCCTTGTTACTCTTTTGCCCTTTATGTATTTGTAGAAGCTCTTTGGATTCTTCTTTGCCTAAATTTATCAGCTTAATATATGATAGAATCGTTCAAAAGTCTGATGGCACCAGGGAAAAGCATATAGGAGATATAGCAACTGCCCTTCTCAATTATCCAACATCTCAAACACTCCTTCCAGGTGAAGCAGCAATTTATGTGGTATTTCCTTCAGTTTTTTCCACTGTACTTGCTGCTCACAATATGATCTTCTCCATTTTGGAGAAACTAAACACAGATTGAGCAACCTAGTTACAGAGATCATTGTTCACACTGCAAGCATGACCTGCAGCTTTGGGTGGTCCGTTATTTTAATTCTCCACCTTGCATTCATTCTGGCAACTCTGTCCTTGGCCTGTTGCATTGTTCCAGTAAAACTCAACACAAGAATGCTGCTCCTGGTTTGCGGAAAATGAATGCCTGTCAAGGTCCCCTTTCAATAAGTTGCTTGGACCATCAACACAATGAGGTAACAGGAGGGACATCAGCTTGCTGCCTATCCCCACCATGTGATTTGCTGCTGTCCTCGATGATGAATGGCTATTTGGCTGGGTGCTGTGTGACCCTTCATGGCTAGTCTTCCTACCTACAAGCAGTAGTGGTGTGAATCTTTGTAACTGACATCAACAATCTGGCCAGTCTTGAAGATTTCACAGATGCCAGCTGTATGTGGGGCTGCTGCTGCCTTGCTGAAGAGAACATAGAACATAGAACATAGAACATAGAACATTACAGCGCAGAACAGGCCCTTCGGCCCACGATGTTGCGCCGACCAGTTAAAAAAAAACAACAACAATGACCCACTAACCTAAACCAATCCCTTTTCGTCCATAAACCTATCCACAGACCTCTTAAACGCCCCCAAACTAGGCGCATTTACAACTACAGCAGGCAGGGCATTCCAATCCCTCACCACCCTCTGGGTAAAGAACCTACCCCTGACATCTGTCCTATAACTACCCCCCCTTAGTTTAAAGCCATGCCCCCTCGTGCTAGATTTTTCCATCAGAGGAAAAAGGCTATCACTATCCACCCTATCTAAACCTCTAATCATCTTATATGTTTCAATAAGATCCCCTCTTAGCCGCCTTCTTTCCAGCGAAAACAACCCCAAATCCCTCAGCCTCTCCTCATAGGATCTCCCCTCCATACCAGGCAACATCCTGGTAAACCTCCTCTGCACCCTCTCCAAAGCCTCCACATCCTTCCTGTAATGTGGGGACCAGAACTGCACACAATACTCCAAGTGCGGCCGCACCAGAGTTGTGTACAGTTGCAACATAACGCTACGACTCCTAAATTCAATCCCCCTACCAATAAACGCCAAGACACTGTATGCCTTCTTAACAACCTTATCTACTTGATTCCCAACTTTCAGGGATCTATGTACACATACACCTAGATCCCTCTGCTCCTCCACACTATTCAAAGTCTTCCCGTTAGCCCTATACTCAACACATCTGTTATTCCTACCAAAGTGAATTACCTCACATTTCTCTGCATTAAACTCCATCCGCCACCTCTCGGCCCAGCTCTGCAACCTGTCTAAGTCTTCCTGCAAACTATGACACCCTTCCTCACTATCTACCACACCTCCGACTTTGGTGTCATCAGCAAATTTACTGATCCACCCAACTATACCCTCATCCAGATCATTAATAAAAATCACAAACAGCAGTGGCCCCAACACAGATCCCTGAGGCACACCACTTGTAACCGAACTCCATGATGAATATTTACCGTCAACCACTACCCTCTGTCTCCTATCCGCTAGCCAATTCCTAATCCAGTTCCCTAGATCACCCCCAATCCCATACATCTGCATTTTGTGCAGAAGCCTACCATGGTGAACCTTATCAAACGCCTTACTAAAATCCATATACACCACGTCCACTGCCTTACCCCCATCCACCTCTTTGGTCACTTTCTCAAAAAACTCAATAAGGTTAGTAAGGCACGACCTACCCGCCACAAAACCATGCTGACTATCTCCAATCAACTCATTACTCTCCAAATAACTATAAATCCTATCCCTAATAATTTTTTCCAAAACCTTGCCCACAACAGAAGTGAGACTCACTGGTCTATAATTCCCGGGGAAGTCTCTGTTCCCCTTCTTAAACAATGGGACAACATTCGCTAACCTCCAATCATAGAACATAGCTCCAGCAGCATAAAAGCATAAGATTGTATCTAAACAACTAGAACAGAGTTCATGCTTGATCCAGATTCCTGTTGCCTCATAATTTTCAATCTGGTTAAAATACTGCTGTGAACTTGCAGTAATGTGTGGGTTTGCCAAATTCTCTTAGAAATTTGCAGTTCTGACCACCCTTGTCTCCTAACAAGCTCTCCAAGGAGTTTACTGAAGATGAGGGTGTAACCCGTTCCTTCCCCCTTGTCCTCATTTTGAGCAAAGTAATAGCTCATTGAATAAAAGGGACTGTAGCAACATGACTACAAAATTGGCTGAGTAATACAAACAGGGTAATGGTCGATGGATATGGAACAGCTGTGAGAAACTGATGATGAACTAAGCAGATAAATGAACAGGAGTTCATTATCAAAAGCCAGAGATAAGAATGTTTCCGAACTCCACAACTCCAGGATTCTAACTGTCAGAATACCAATACTTCCATTCTTGATTTGTGCGTTTCTCTGCGATTGGCCCAATGGGTCATGTGTCTCCCCAGTGACTTAGCCCTTAAAGGAGCATGCTACCTCTTTCAGTCCTTAATTAATATTTTACAATAACAACAACACTGTTTACAATATTAAACAGCAAAAGGGGGAAATGCAATACAATTTCTCATGAAGTTATTCTACCTGGAGACTTCCTAATATTTTGAGGGCACTGTAATCCTTTATTACCTGATGAAGGAGTAGTGCTCCGAAAGTTCATGATTCCAAATAAACCTGTTGGACTTTAACCTGGTGTTATGAGACTTCCTACTGTGAACGGAAAAAGCCCATTCAACCTTGGTGGAGTCATAACTTCTGCACTTCTTGTTTAGCCTCTAACCTCCCCACTAAATTTGGAAATATGAGATACAGTTTTGTCTGAAGCCGTCTTTCCATGAGCAATTCAGCAGGGTTAACAACTATAGTTGCATCCGGAGTTCTATACATTTGTTAAAAATGGGCCAGTTGAAGTTGTAAAGGTGCAGAGGACTGTTTTTTTCTTGGCAGTTTTAAATGTTTGGATGGCTTTTTCAGGTAAACTGTTTGAGGCCAGGAAGCATGGGGATGTTCTAATGTGTAGATTGCAGTAAGCGTTGAAATTCTTTGCTCACAAATGCAATCCCATTGTCAAAGACCAACATCTGCTGTAGTTTATCAATTGTGGCTAAGAATGTAGTGGTTTACACCAAATCTGTTGTCCAAACCTGTGTGCTTTAACCTCAGTAGCGAATAAAGACATAAAGTTGACTTTAAATACTTAAACACAATTTCCTTTCTTCTGTAGCTACTTAAATAGCAGTAAATACTTGCAATGCATAAACCAAATACTCACTATCTGTTATTTTGCTTAACTTAAGATTGATTTCCACTTGCAATTAAAACCTGGCCAGGATTTTGTTGTCACATGGAATCAGTTCTTTATTCTCTTCTTCCAGATGTTGTCTCTTCTTGTGAGCTTGATTCCCGGGTTCTACACACTGCCTTTCTGAACAAGCTCTTTGTGTTAGCAGAGTTAAAACTCAAAAAAATTCCTTGGTAGTCGGCCAGTGAATTGATCAAGACCCCAACTGCATCATTCAATTAGGCCAATCAAATCCAATCATAATATCATTGGTCACTTCAGACCTCATTATCTAAGTGCATATAGTTTACATTCCAATGCCCAGCTAAGGAACACTGGCTCCAGGAGTCTGTTCACAACTCACCCCTGCCAAGGACAAGCTGTTAAATCTGACACCTTCTGTCCTTTGACAACTTCCAGGCCACTGGCCACAAGGAAAATCCAGCATAGTGAAAAAAACAACTTCAACCAAAAAAATCAGGATTGTTTGATTGAAGATCTTTCAGCGCATTAAAAGTTAAAACTCCATTCAGCCACACATCTATTTCAAATGAGCATCAATAATGAGGAGAAACATGCTGCCCATGAAGGGGCCCACAAATTCAATATAGAGAGGTGTACTCACAGCCTACCTGCCCATTCCCCTGCCGAGCTGAGGGTGGTAAACTTTGCTGTACTTGACACTTGTCGCAGTGTCTAATGAGACCTTTGATGTGTTTACCAAGCAAAAGCCAACAGCGTAACTCTGGGCTAACATTTTCACTTTTGTCATACCGGGATGTGCACTGTGCAGTTTTTCAAGCAGGACCAGGAATGACTAACCACCTTGGTTCCCCACAACAGTCTTTGTAACTCAGCTCATCCTTTCTGATTTTGAAAAGTTGAAGTTGTTCGGACTCAGCATGATGCCAAACGTGAAGGACCATCCATTTGACCCCAGGCAAAATGGGTTTCTTTGGGTCCATGATTTGGTTTGTCATGCTGATACAGATAACATGTCCAAAAGATAAAAGTGAGCATAATTTCTTGAGGAACTGGTGGTGGTGGAATATTTTGTGGTAAAGAAAGGCAGCTTAAAGCATTGGCATTGACAATGTGGATGTCTGGCATACGTTGGAACGTAAAGTCATATGCTGCCTACAGCAGGGCCCAAGATTGGAAGTTGCTGAAGTAATGGGGGGAATGGCTTTGTCCTCAATGTGGTTAATGGTTGGTAATTTTCATAAAGTGCTGAAATTTTTTCACCCCATAAATAATAGCCAAACCTTCCTTTCAATCTGTGAATAGGCCTTGTGTGTCTGTTAGTACTCTTGAAGCAAAAGCAATAATTTGCTCTACATTATCACTCCAATAGGAGTGGAACAGTATTCACATTCTGTAGGGCGAGGCATCACAGATCTGCACTATTTCTTTTGCAGGATCAAAATGGGTCAAGAGGCTTGAAGACTGCAATGTAATTTTGACATGCTCAAATGCTTCCTTTTGATATCCATTTCATTGCCACCTATGTTACTTCCCAAGAAATGCATGCAAGGGGCCAGGAACGTGGATAGGTTGGGGATAAATCACGCATTATAATTAACCATCCCCAATAATGATGCAAGGTCTGATATGTTTCTGGGGCTGGTGCTCTCTGGATTGTCTTTATCTTCTTCTTTCTTTCCATAGGAAACGGTCCTTGAGCATTGACTCTAAAGATGTTAGTATGTGTGCATGGAATGTACATTTTCTCCCTTGAGTCATACCCTCACTTTTTAACTTTGTTCAACACTTCTAAATTTGCTAAGTGTCCTTCTTCAGAAGCTAATTAATATACTGACAACTAAATTGACAACTACCATGGGTAGGCCCTGTAACAAGCTTTCCATGGTAGATTGTAATATGGCACTTGCTGAAGATACTCTGAACAGCAGCTGGATGTATTCATATAAACCCTTGTGGGCACTGACTGTTACAAATTCCCTAGATACCTCACCTAACTCAATCTGCTGATAAGCATGGCTCATGTTGAGTATCTTATAAGTCAACCCTCCAACTAAATTGGCATATAGATCTACGATTTTCAATATAGGATACCAGTCTTTGTTCTGATGCTTGGCTGATGGTTAGCTTTTAATCTCAGCATATCCTGATATTCCGGTCAAGTTTAATAACAGGGACGATGGGAGAAGTTCATTCAGAAAACTGCACAGACTTCATTATTCCTAAATCCTTCAACTGCTTGAGCTTAGCTTCTACTTTTCGTGAAAAGCATAGGGCACTAGACAAGCTCTGTAGAACTTGGGTGTTGCCTCAGGATCAACGTATTACTGTTATTCATTAATGTTACAAGTAGGTTTAACACCACAGTGAAGTTACTGTGAAAATTCACTAGTCACTACATCTTATTCGGGTACACTGAGGAAGAATTTAGCATGGCCAATGCACCTAACCACCATGTCTTTTAGACTGTGGGAGGAAACCAGAGCACCTGGAGGAAACTCTCAGACATGGGGAGAACGTGCAGATTCCATGTAGACAGTGACCCTAGCCGGGAATCGGACCTTGGTTCCTGGCGTTGTGAGGCAGTACTGCTAACCACTATGCTGCCCCTGATTTTGGGCTTAATACCCTGCCCAGTTCAATCTGAAATACTTGGTATTTCCTTAATATTTCATGCAAATTGCCTTTATTAATACTGATGATCTCTAACCAATCTAATTGAATTTGATGGAGACAATCTCAGCCTTCGAGACTAGGCCCTTGATCATGATGGTCAGTAACTCAGGTGACTGATGTTGGTAGGTTACTGGTGCTGCTGTTGTACTGAGTTCAAAGTATCTCCCATGTACATGGCCACCCTGGCTATTGTGAATTTCAATTCCAGGCCTGGACTTCACTCTGGTGGCACAGGTTGCAGTATCCACCTCCATTCTTAGTGGCTGACTGTTCACTATTAATACAAGAACAAATGAGGCTGACTTGCTCACTTTAATGTTATTAAATCAGCAAACTTTAGGTTCTTCTTAGGAGCCATTTTCTAAACTATGCATTCGACTCATAACTTTTTTTTTACTGGCCCATGGCAAGTTTTGTTTGGTTTTGCATTAAATCCTAATATGCCCCCTTCTGTTTCAGGCAAAATATGTTACATCTTTAAATTTATATCTCTCCTGGGAATGCTCTCCCCCTCAATTGGTAGCATTTTGCTAACTCCTTGGTCTGCAGACCTGATTTTCTGTATCTCGTGCCTGGTCTTGCTCACTGCTCTTTGGCTCTCAACTTTCAACACCCTCATCCTTGGCACCATGACTTTGAGATTTGGTTAGCTTTGCCTGGTTGCATGCTTTGCAACTCTATGCACATTTTTCAGTGCTGTCTGTAGCCTGTGCAATCTCTAACACTCTAGTCAAGGTCATTTCTGTCTCTGCTAATAGTCATTTTATATGGCGAGTTTATTCATGCCAGAAACTAATCTACCTTTTGTCTTAGCACATCATCTAAATTCACATTGCTCAGCTAACTGCCTCAGCCGTGTTATTGAATACTGCTTGGTTTCTCATTTTTGAATTTAATTTATTTCTCTGCACACTGTGGTGTTCAAAAGATGAAAAAGATAAAAGGCTACACCAACATGCTGCAGGATCTTTGTATCAGACTGTGTACTCTAAATAACGAAACAGTGCTGTGATTTAAACCCACCTCTCCTTTACTTTTACCCCAAAGTCTGCTGTTGCCATTTTCAGCCAAGCTGTGATGATTTTGGACTCTTGAATTTCCTCACCAATTCAAATCAAACCAGAGACTGGTGGCAAAGCTACTTGCAAATTTGAATGAGACAGACTTCGGCTCGCCCTTTAAAGTACAGGGTGATGTTCAGTGATATCTTGCCGAATTTGTCTTTGGGTGATAGTATTCTTTGATTAGTGCAACCAATTGTTTAAATGGTCTGGTATCTGAGGCCTATTAATTAGCAGACAAGTAGTATTGAAGTTCAATGTAGAGAAGTGTGAGGTGATGCACACCTTCTTTGATGGGAAGAACATGGAGAGATAATACAAAATAAATGATAAAGTTCTTAAAGGAGTTCGGGAGCAGAGGACCTGGGCGTATGTGTACTAAGATCAATGAAGGTGGTAGGACAGATGGAGAAAGCAGTTAATAAAGCATGCAATGTCCTGAGCTTTATTAATAGGGCATAAAATACAAAAGCAAGGAGATTATGCTGAACTTATACAGATGCAAAGAGTTCAGATGGAATATTGTGTTCAATTCTGGGTGCTACACTATAGAAAGGATGTGAACACATTTCACATTCTTCCACTTTTTCACACAAGTAGTTGGGATCTAGAATGCACTGCCTGGAAACATGGTGGAGGCAGTTTCGATTGAGGCATTCAAGAGAGTATTAGATGATTATTTAGATAGGAACAATGTGCAAGGGTATGGACAAAAGGCCGGGGACTGGCACTAAGTCATGAGTTTTTTGGGGAGCCAATGAAGACATGATAGGCCAAATGGCCTCCTACTGCATTGCAGTAATTCTGTAGGTCTGTGATTTGTCTTCAGTTTCCACACTCCAGGTACCGGTATAAATTAAGTCTTTATTCACAGTCTACTCTTTTCATCATTACTTAGTGTGACTGCTCCAATGTCTGGTGGTCATATGATAAAATGTGAATGGAGTTGTTGACAATGTGAGCCAATCAATTTCTATTTATTAGACATGAGGTGAGAAAAACTGCCAGGTGGTGTAAAGCTTTGGGATCCAGAAGTTTCATAGAATCTCTGCAGTGCTGAAGGAGGCCATTCGGCCCATAAAGTCTACACAGACTCTCTGACAGAGTATCTTACCCATGCCCTCTTCTCTGCCCTATCCCCGTAACTCCACATATTTAGCATGGCTAATCCATTTAATTTACACATCTTGGGACATTAAGGGGCAACTTAGAATGGACAATGCACTCAATTCTTTGGACTGTGGGAGGAAAATGCAGTACTCAGAGGGAACCCAAGCAGACATGAGGAAAACATGCAAACTCCACTCAGACAGTCACCCAAGGGTGGAATCGAACCCAGGTCCTGGCGCTGTAAGCCAGCAGTACTAACCACTATGCTATCCTTTAAAGTCATTTGCTCCAGTAGTCAGGATCATCATACAGAAACAAGAATGGAAAGAGCTGGAAATACTCAGGCCGGAATTCTCTGGCCATGCATGCCACATCTCTGCTGCCACTAAGGATGGATAGTTTGGCACTCAGCTAAATCTCCATTCACTGCAGCGGGACTGGAAAATCCCAACTGCGGGTGAGGTCAGAGAATCCAGCCCTCAGTCCCAAGAAACACTTTTTAGACATTGATTGGATGACTTCTGTTTCTTCTTGCCTGATCTGATGAGATTTACCAGCATTTTCTGTTTTAAGAACATAAGAAATAGGAGCAAGAGTAGGCCATCTAGCCCTTCGAGCCTGCCCCGCCATTCAATAAGATCATGGCTGATCTGTCATGGCTCAGTTCCACATTCCCGCCCTCTCCCCATAACCCTTAATCCCCTCGCTTATCAAAAACCCATCAACCCGTGTCTTAAAAATATTTAGCGAGGCAGCCTCCACCACCTCAACGGGCAGAGAATTCCAGAGATTCACCACCCTTTGAGTGAAGAAGTTCCTCCTCAACTCCGTTCTAAACCGCCCCACCTTTATCTTGAGGCTGTGCCCCCTAGTCCTACTGTCCTTTGAGTGGGAAGAGTCTCTCCACCTCTATCCTATCCATCCCATTCATCATCTTATACATCTCAATGAGATCTCCCCTCATTCTTCTAAACTCTAATGAGTACAAGCCTAGTTTATTCAGCCTCTCCTCATTGCTCAACCCCCTCAACTCCGGTATCAGCCTAGTAAACCTCCTCTGCACTCCCTCCAAGGCCAAAATATCCTTGCGTAAGTACGGCGCCCAAAACTGCACACAGTACTCCAGCTGCAGCCTCACCAATGCCCTATACAGCCGCAGCAAGACCTCCCTACTTTTATATTCAATCCCCCTCGCTATGAAGGCCAGCATCCCATTAGCCTTCCTGACCACCTGCTGCACCTGCAGGCTGGGTTTTTGCGACTCATGCACAAGGACCCCGAGGTCCCTCTGCACCGTCGCCTGCTGCAGTTTTTCGCCATGTAAGTAATAGTCCTTCCTACCATTATTCCTACCAAAGTGGACCAGCTCGCACTTGCCAACATTAAATTCCATTTGCCATTTCCTGGCCCATTCGCCCAGCCTATCTAGATCCTTCTGTAGACTCTCCACACCCTCCGCACAATTTGCTGTTCCACCAATCTTGGTGTCATCAGCAAATTTCGACACCATACACTCAGTTCCCTCCTCCAGATCATCTATATATATGGTAAATAGCTGAGGCCCCAGCACCGACCCCTGGGGCACTCCACTAGTCACCAACCGCCAATCCGAATAGCACCCATTAACTTTGCTGCTGAATATTTCTAGCTTTACCGTTTTAGAACGGAGTTGAGAAGGAACTTCTTCACTCAAAGGGTGGTGAATCTCTGGGATTCTCTGCCCGTTGAAGTGGTGGAGGCTGCCTCGCTAAATATTTTTAAGACGCGGGTTGATGGGTTTTTGACAAGCGAGGGGATTAAGGGTTATGGGGAGAGGGCAGGAATGTGGAACTGAGCCACGACAGATCAGCCATGATCTTATTGAATGGCGGGGCAGGCTCGAAGGGCTAGATGGCCTACTCCTGCTCCTGCTCCTATTTCTTATGTTCTTATGTTTTCAGATTCACAGTAGCGGCAGTATTTTATCATTGTGTCAAGAGGTGAAAGCAGTGAGTGCTTTGATCCAGGCAATAGTTCACAAAGTGAATAATCATGCAGTGACTCTGTTCTCTTGTGGCAGAAGTTGAGGGCGCAACATTGGCCAGAACTCCAGGACAGTTTGCTACTCAATAGTTTCATTTTGGACCAGCTTGAAGAGATAGGCTGTATCTTCTCCACTCAGTGCCTGTTGTGAAAGCAGGCTCTTTGACAATGCAGCACTGTCTGGGCCTTAGCTATTCTGTAGCACCAGCCTCATCACCATAAAGGCTGGTTTGGGGCTTGAACCCCAACTTTCAGGATTGATTGTCCTAGCAACTGCAGCAAGCTGATAACTGCCTAATGTTTCAGTGTTAAACTTGCTATAAAGCTTTCTGTATCAGCACTGTACACATAAAATACAACAATGCTGTTGTCAGAGCAACCAAATGTTTAATGGAAAAACAGCCCTTTATTGCTAGGGGCCTCTTCTGTTGTGGTGTAGTATTTTCACATTGACAAGAGTTGTCAATTAAACTCACTGCAGGTTGGGATTTGCTATAGGACTCAAAGAAGGTTTTTATTTATGTTCATACACAATAAGGAATGAATTTTTGTTCATTAGTAAGGAGTGAATTTGAACCCTCTCCTGCAACACTGGAAGGGGTGGAGCAGAGTTATGATGGCTGGGAAGTGTTAAAATTGGGAAAATGAGTTTCCATGGCCATTGCAACTCAGTTCCTGCCCACTGCTATTTCACCTTTCTTCACCTTCAAATTGTAGGTGGCATCGTTCATTCCTAGCAAGTGGAAATTGTGGAATTCCATGCATTTAGCGAGTCATTGAGAATCCCAGTGCTATTGGTAGATAAAATAATAAGTGTCACGGTAGACAGAGTGGTTACATGAGAACATGATGACGCAGCTATGTAAGAGGTTACATGGTGGGAGTTATAAGGTTGAAGTTTATTTATTAGTCACAAGTAGGCTTACATCAACGCTGCAATGAAGTTACTGTGAAAATCCCCTAGTCGCTACATTCCAGTGCCCGTTCGGGAACACTGAGGGAGAATTTAGCATGGCCAATGCATCTAACCTGCACATTTTTGGATGGTGGGAGGAAACCGGAGCACCCGAAGGAAACCCATGCAGACAGAGGGAGAATGTGCGAACTCCACTCAGACAGTGACCCAAGCAAGGAATCGAACAGGGTCCCTGGCTCTGTGACACAGCAGTGCTAACCATTCTGCCACTGTGCTGCCCAGGTTATATTCAGGAGCAGGGCAGAGCATGTGGGCCATTAACTCACAGACAATGGTGTAAATCCCAATCCAGGGGGCATGGTGGCATACTGATTTTTCACTAAACTTGTAATCCAGAGACGCAGAGTAATGCTCCTGGGATCAGTGTTCAAATCCCAACATGGTAGAAGGTGAAATTTGAAGTCAATAAAACAAAATCTGTATTTAAAAATCTATTGATGTTCATGAAACCATTGTTGATTGTCATAAAAACCCAGCTTCTTCATTAATTTCCATTTGGGAAGGAAATGTGCCAGCCTTAGCCGGTCTGGCCTAGAAGTGACTCCAGCCCCACAGCAAATTTCTTTAATGACCTCTGAAATGGCCAATTAGGGGTGAGCAATAAACGTTGGTCTAGCCAGCATCGCCGCCGACACCGCATGAGTGAATTAAAAAAAAAACAACAAATGGCCATTCCCAAGGACATCAAGCTTACAGTGCTTTCTTGGTATGACAAAGTATCCCATGTCATAATGAGGTCACTGGACCTCCTTGTCAACATCTCCACCAGGATGTCTAAAGGTGCCGGCATGAGCATCACACAGCGGCCTTCAGCAGACTCAAACAGGCAGCTCCACCAGTGCCACAAAATGTTTGAGTGCCCATACTAATATCACTAATCTTCAAGTGACAGCTTCAAAAGATGCATAGTGCTCTAGAAGCATTGTACTGAGGGAGGTGGAAGAGGAGAGGAAGGATGGGAAGCAGATGGACAGAAGCAACTACAACAGCAAGAAGTTCAACAACACTGAAGTGAAGCTACAAAGAAAGGTAAAATAAAAGGAAAATTACAGTGGAAGCTGAAATCTGAAACAGAAATAGAAAGTGCTGGAAACTCAGGTCGGGCAGCATCTGTGGAGAGAAAACAGAGTTGACATTTCAAGTCCGTATGACTCTCCTTCAGTGTTAGCTCTGACTGAATCCACTCAGTAAAAAGTCTGACAACACCAGGTTTTAGTCCAACCTATTTATTTGATAATATACTCACTAGCTTTCGGGGTTACCCCCTTCGTCAGGTGAATGGAGAGTTCTGGCCTCAGACAGAGCATATAAAGCCATTCACCTGACGAAGGGGGTAACCCCGAAAGCTAGTGAGTATATTATCAAATAAATAGGTTGGACTAAAACCTGGTGTTGTCAGACTTTTTACTGTGTTTACGCCAGTCCAACGCCGGCATACCCACATCATGACTACTATCGAATCCACTCAGCCAGCAACTTACATTTTTAAAATATTGGGCTCTCTGATGTCAAATAATTAAAAATAGAATAAGCCCCCACAATCCCACCCAGTGCCTATCCCCATAACTTGACGTATTAACCCTGCTAGTCCCTCCGACACTAAAGGGAAATTTAGCATGGCCAATGCACCTAACCCATACATCTTTGTTCAGAGTGTGGGAGGAAACCGGAGCACCCAGAAGAAACCCACAAATGAAGACAAAAAAGAAAATTAAAAGAACATTTACATTGGAAGACAACAGGAAGTCCCGACATCCGACAAAAATCAACAGCACCATACATCGGGCTGGTAAGATCGTGGGCAGGAAGGAAGGTCCAAAATTAATTAAACTGGCACTCCGAGGAGTTCAGGCTGCAGAGTTCGTCATGTATACCATTAGAATATACATAGCGATGGACTAGGAGAGAAAAGATTTTTGCACTGCTGTAAGTCTTTAGAGAAAAATAGCTGCTACAGTTGACTCGCACTGCCATAGAATCTAGACTATTTTCTATCAAAGATGCTATTGTGCAGTTTACAGTGCTAGTGAAAAAAAGTGGGACATTTTGGTGCCATTGGGCTATACAAGGAAGAACCTGAGAATTGGAAGTCTTACACAGAAAGATATCACTATTATATCCAAGCCAATAAGATATCTGAAGATATTGTAGTCTGTTTTCCTAAGCACTATTGGCAGCAAAACATTCAATCTACAAAGGAGCTTGGTTCAACCCAAGAAACTAGTAGTAAAACTCAGAACCAAAAATCAAAGTAAAACCAAAATTTTAGAAGATCATTATGCTCCAAGACCATTGATCATAGCAGAGCATTTTCATTTTCATAAAATAAATTAGATAGATGGAGAAATTATCACGCGGTTTGTCATAACCCTGAAGTGCCTCACAGAGCAAAGTCAATTTGGTGACTCTTTGGATAATACTATCCAAGACAGACTCATTTGTGCCCTTAGAAATAAAGCTATACAACAAATATTACTAATGAAACAGAATTTATTGTTAAAAACAGTCCTGGAGATAGTCATTTCAATGGAGCTTGTTGTAAAAGAGGCCTCTCAGCTCGGAGCAGGCATGAAAATCTACAATATGGGCGCCACCCAAAGGAAGTCTACCCCAACAAGCGTGCCATTGCTGTGTGAAATGAACCATTCGCAGGCTAACTGCTGGAGCAAGAACAGTCAATGTAAAAACTGTGGCAAAATTGGTGACAGCCAGGGCTTGTTGGAAGAAAGCAAATTCTGCATAAAAGTGTGTCTCTAAAAACAACTTGGATATACTAAAAGAAGAAAAAAACAAGTTTTACCAAAAATAATTTATAATATAGAAGAACAGGAAAAACAGGCACGCTGGAGTTGTTTAAGTGATACTTAGATAGGCACATGAGCGGGATGGAGGTGGAGGGATATAGGAGACTGTTTTAAATAAGGATCAAGAGCCTTGGGACATCCCTGGGAATCAATTGATTCCTAGGGACCTTCCAACATATTTTCTGGCTCACTTGTTTTACTTTTGAGCTTCTGGGGATTCCCTTGAATGTTTGCATAAGGATGTGATTATAGATGTTTTTCTCTTTTAACTCAAGTGCTTCGGTCCGCCTTGTTGTCCAACAAGGGGCATACACGAGGTGGGTCGTACGAGGCCTGCTCTTGGATGTTGAGTGTAGTCTAGTTCTTCACGTCGTTACTGTACGCTTAAAGTGGACCAGCTGATGGGCAGCACGACAGCTCAGTGACTACCACTGTTTGCTGTTCAGATACATGGATTTGGGCCAGTATCTGTGGGAGTTTGCACATTCTCCCCGTGCTTGCGTGGGTTTTCTCTGGGTGCTCTGGTTTCCTCCCACACCCCAAAGATGTGCTCTTAGGCTAATTGGTGTAACAAATTGTCCCTAAAATAGTTTCCCCTCAATCTGGTTTCCAATGTGAAGCGCCATTAGCGTTGACAAGGGTCATGGGTGGAAGAGGGGATTCACAATGTTGAAATGGTGGCGCGGGCTCATTGGGCCGAAGGGCCTGTTTCCCGTGCTGTGTTGTTCTTTAAACGAAGACCCAACATACAAGTCTGATCAGGAATTAAAGATGAATTCTTGATTTGAGGTAAATCACACCAATTTTGGGTAATTCCAGAATTGAATGGGAAATCAATCAGAACAGAGGAGATCAACATGGTGGCTGCTGTCATCCTAATTCCTGAGAAATTCACCAACAAAAAAATATCTGAAGACTTAAAGCCCAAATGACAGATCCACCAAACTATCCCTGAAGCTAGAGTGTAGCATCCCCAAAAGCTTGTTAACAGAAATCCAATATCTATTGTAGAATGTAGAAAATAAAAGAAAAACACCCAGGAGGTAACCGGCAGCCAAAAAGGACAGAACTCCATGTAGTGGATAAGTTCTTAAATAGCATTACAAAGGTCAACCAAATATCACAAATTACTGCAAGATTCCTTGAGGGCAATTTTCCCACTCCATTCACCATGCCAATCGTAACGGACAGGACCATACAAAAGTCTGTTGGCCTTGGGCAGGATTTTCTGGCCTTCGGGTGACCTTTAATAAGGTCCTACTCCTTATTTAAATGTCATAATGAGGATTTTTAATATATTGAACTCTGAATACATGCGGAACAGCCCAATCCTGACCTTTCTGACCAGGTCTAGCAGGAACCTGTTCTCCCAACAGCTGCAGAGATCTATTGGCAAATGCAATGGAGAAGCCTCGTGGCATGGCACAACCCCAGGAAAGCCACACACCTCCCATCATGAACAGAACACCTACCCCTTGAGGTCTATCTTCAGCTCAATAACAGCTAAATGCTTTTTCAAAATTTGCAATCTACTGTATGTTGTTCAAACAATTGTTCCTCTCCCTACTTGCCTTGCGCAACCCCAGCTCCTCCCCCAACTCCACCCCTAGCCTCAGCCCCAATTCCACCCCCTCACCCCTGTCCCAAACTCCATCCCCTACCCCATCTCACTCAACTCTTCTTCAATATATGTGAGGCAGATGAGGAGACAGGGGTGTCAGGGGGAGGTGTGGAGTTGGGGAGAGCTTGGAGTGGTGGCTGCTGGCACAGTGTGTTGGGGGGATCCAGGGCGCTTGGGGGGGTGTTGTGGGGAGGAGACTCTGGGGGAAATGCCAGGGGTGGATGTCAGTGGTATGGGAACATTTTCACAGCCATATTGTTTGAAAAGACCATACTCCTGAGCAGGCTTTATATCTGAGCATTTACAAATAAATCCACATAAATACTGTAGCGAAAACATCCTTTGTGTTGAAAAGTCCTGGTGTTACAGACCCATCAGGGTGAGCCGCACTGGAGTGCTTTCCAGAAAACAACTTCTGGATGAGAGCCTACATGAGTTCTAAAGTAATTGCAGCATTGGTATGGCCCTCATCAACAGCAAAGTTTTCACTGTTTGCCACTATAAGGATTGCAAGATTAGGGTTGATGCCTTTGCGATAACTGCTCCCCTGAGATATCAGTCACCTCAAGACTGTAAGATTCTTGGAGAATTAACCCAATGATCCATTTAACCGTATCTCATTGAGGTAATTTGATCAGAGACTTAAAGTTCTAAAGTTCGAAGTTTTAAGTTTATTTATCAGTCACAAACAGGCTTACATTAACACTGCAGTGAAGTTACTGTGAAAATTCCCTAGTCGCCACACTCCGGCGCTTGTTTGGGTACACCGAGAGAGAATGTAATATGGCACTACATCTTTTGAACTGTGGGAGAAAACCGAAGGACCTGGAGGAAACCCATGGGGAGAACGTGCAGACTCCACAGTCAGTGACCCAAGCCGGGAATTGAACCTGGATCCCTGTCGCTTGAGGCAGCAGCGCTAACCATGTGCACCCAACTTGAACTCATAAGTAAGCTGGCACTTAGGGTATGTTATGCTTAGAAGTATTGTGGAAAGGGAGAATGAATTGTTTGGTGTCTTTGGATGAATAAATAATCTGTGATCACAAAATTCTCAATTCATTTTTGTATATATCTGAAAACATTTGCACGAGAGGGAAAATGTCAACTCCTTTCTTATGTACAAAATATACAGAAGTCTTAGACAAAGAGAGACTCTGTTGGGCTGTGGGACCGAGAGTGGGAGCTGTGAGGGACTTTATTTGGGATACCACTATTCATTCATTCATTAAAGGCAGTGGGCTCTCAGTTGTCTCCTCTTTTCTCTGGTTCCTGGCTGGCCTTTCGCATGACACAATGTGAAAGTGGAAAAAGTCCCTTCCTTTCCTCTTCATCATCATTGTTAGCACTATTAACTCCTGAAAGCTGAAAATCTTTCATTGCAACATTATGTGGAACTCAAAAAGCTACAATGGTTCTTGAGTTTCTCATTCAGATTGGAGTCTTTAATCAGACTGACTCTGACCTGCAGAATAAGATGTGAGCGTTACTCATTTATTCTGTGACATTTTTGGTAATTCCGTGGGCCTGGTGACTGTTGTCACTATCTGTATGGGGAAGCCTTGCTGGAGACATCAGGCATGGACTTCAGACTGGTATTGCTCTTCAGTTAACCATGCATTTACAGCACCAAGTCATGAGGTCTGATTGTGGACTGTCCTGTGATGAAAAGGTCAGATATCTGACACTGATGTGCAGGATGAGCTTCACATGCTAGCGACACATTAATCAAAGAAAACCATTTCTCTTCATGAAGTGGGGCTACAAGTGCTACATGGATTCCATCAGTGCTTTTTGTGCCTATACGAACCATATCAAAATCAGCAGACATCACTCTCATTCAGTGCATCCACTGAGAAAGATAACACTTGCAGCCTTGTAATATGGTGAGAATAATTTGGGAAAATAGAATGCCATTTAAATAGGTTGGTATCGACTAGTA
The DNA here is from genome assembly GCF_965287045.1 of Carcharhinus amblyrhynchos. Taxonomy (NCBI): domain Eukaryota; kingdom Metazoa; phylum Chordata; class Chondrichthyes; order Carcharhiniformes; family Carcharhinidae; genus Carcharhinus; species Carcharhinus amblyrhynchos. The sequence continues at coordinate 28,317,425 of NC_137335.1, read as the reverse complement.
GTAGTTATTATAGTGAGCTGGCAGGTTTTTCAAAATATTAATTGGGAGCAGTGTTTCATGGACAGACAGTATCCATCACTGTCCTGTTTGACTTAGTTTTGTGCCATTAATCTTTCCCAACATGGGCAATGGATCCAAGGAAAACTTGACTACGCCCAAGGACAAGACAAAGGTCATTTTAGTGAGGTAATTCTGGCACCCAAAATGGTATTAAGCTGCTGCAGGCAACATTTGAAAAACAAATGTTTGGATCCAATGGTGGAAACCTTTTCAACTATTGAAAACATGAATTATTGGTATCAGGCACAAGCCTATTGACCTCATTCAGACCCAGTGAGAAACAATGAAGTAGGAATAGAATTTAATCATGTGGATGCAATTATTACCGTACCAAGATTTAACAGTATTCAGGATAGAACCTTTACCTGCCAAGTAAAGGAACGCTCTCCAAATAATCACTTATTTATTTTCCTTTCATTAAAATAATCTGCACCATCCAATTTTGTAATAGGCATAAGTAAGACTTTCCCTACCGATATAGTATGGCAGGAATACATGGGAAAGCTGAAGAGCCCTTTAAAGGCTCTTTAGCTTTTCCATATATTCCTGCCAAACTTTGAAACATAAAATACTTCCTCAAATTGCTAAGACATTGGACTAGAATTTTCTATAAAAATAGCAGTGAGGCTAACAGTACTCACCATTATATGTACTGACATTGACCAGACAGAGACTTAAAGCATGCACAGGCATACAGATAAACACAAAAAACTGCAATTTGTTTCTGAGTAATGGTACTCAATCAGCTTAAAACCATCTGCTCCCATTCAAATGTTTATCATATGTGAAGTTAGACATTGTCTGTTTCAGTCCTTTTTTGACTAGAGTGAGAAGTCTTACATGCTGCCAAACAATATTTCCAGCATTGACATTTATATGCAAGTGTGCAGTCTCATTCCTTTAGATCTTAATTGTTGAAAATGTAACTTTTGAAACATTTCCTTGCTGTCATTTTCTGAATTCTTTCTCCCTCTTTATTTCACTTAATAAGGAATTCATTATTCTAACATACATTTCCTCATTCAGTCTCTGGACTGGGCAATTGTCAATCTGTCAGTCTAATCGCTTAAGGATGTAATAAATTTTTTGTCCTGTTCACGATGATCTCAGATGGCCTCAAAAGTGTGTTTGCATTGTCCTCTACTTGCACCAGCAATAGTACATTGTAGAAGTCACATGAATATTGGACCTAGAGGGGCAACTTGTTTTCAGGAGGGCTAAGTACATTCTGCGCCATTGACCAACTTTTCTCTTGTCTTCTGTTAATTAAGTGCAAATATTCCTTTTAAAAATGACATTTCTTGCCCTAGATGTTGGTCACCACTGGCAAAGTCATCAAACTTACTAAGTCGTAACAGACCAGTTTTAAACAGAAGGCTGGAGTCCTAATATACAGAAAAAGTATGACAAGGAGATGATTGATGTTCCTGGACTGGTTTGTCATAAATCATAATGGCTGTAACTCAGGTAAAAATCATGGCTCAGTTAATAGCAACCCAGGTCCTTATCCATCCTCCAAGTGGCTCTCTGCATGAGACAGCAACCATACCCTGGAAAACTGCCTCCCCAGCCAGGCTAAACAGGTGAGGGTAAGATGATAGACCTAAGTCCTTGGTGAAACAGGGTTTGTCTATCTGAGTTTGTGAAGTCTGTGTCTGATGGACACAGAAATCCATGCACACATGCAAGTGCACACAATCACACACACATGCAGATGCACACACAGCACCACTCAGGAGACTTTTACGAGTTAGTTCTGCTGCTTGGATTTTTGTTTTCTATTAAATACTAGTTTTTAAAATGGTCAAGTTATTCCTTTGGCATTTAGTTTTGTTTGCTCAGCAAGCTTGATGTTTTCACAGTATGTTAACTTTTTAAAATTTATGTTGTGCCAAACCAGATCTCAGACACGGCCGCTGGGTTTCTTGCTGAAGGAGAATGAGAGGCTCACAATGGCTGTGTATTATTTGGCAGGCCGGCAAAAGGGGTTATTTTTGACACAATAGAAGTAGGAAATGTTGGAAATGCTCAGCATGTCTGGTGGTATCTTTGCAGAGAGAGAAACTGATGTCCGTGTCGCTTTGTCAGAACGAGTGCAGGTCATAAGCTTAACCACTAACTCTGTTGTGTCATATCAAATGTTAATGTGGAAAATAAAAGCTCATGTTAAAGAGAGTAACATATTAGCACGAATAGAAGATTGGCTAGTTAACAGGAAGCAGGGAGTAGGCAAAAATGGATCTTTTACAGATTGCCTTGAGATAAGAAGTGGTATACCACACGAACTGTTTACAATTTATACAAATAACTTGGATGAAGATATTGAAGGGATGGTTGTCAAATTTACTGATGACACAAATGTAGGTAGGAAAGTAAGTTTTGAAGAGGACATAAGTAGCTACAGAAAGATATGGGTTAAATGGGTCTTCAAACAAAGATCCGGCAAATTGGAGTATAATGTGGGAAAATGTGACCATATCTATTTTAGCAGGAAGAATAAAAAAGAAGCAGAGTATCTAGAGAGACAGATTTCTTGAGAAGGGAATGGAACCCAAAATTAGGGAAGTTATGTTTCCATTATACTGAACACTAACGAGACCACATTTGGAGTACTGTGTACAGCATTGGTCACTTCATTTAAGCAAGGATGTAAATGCATTGAAAACCAGAGAAGGTTTAATAACCAAAATGGGTGAGTTGTCTTATGAGGAAAGGTTAGATTTGTAACCAGTGGAGTTTAGACGAGTAAGAGGTGACTTGATTGAAACACGATTCTGAGGGGCTTTGACAGAGTGGCTGTAGAGAGTTTCCTCTTGTAGGAGAATCTAGAACTAGAGATCACTGCTTAAAAATAAGGGATTGACCATTTAAAATGGAGATAAGGCAATTTTTTTTCTCCTCAGAGGGTCACGCGTCTTTGGAACTCTTCCTAAAAAGAAACAGTGGAAGCAGTCTTTGAATATTTTAAGGCAAAGGTGGATAGATTCTTGGCAAGTAAAGGGGTGATAGTTTATTGAGGGTAGATGGGATGCTTATCCAGATGTCAACAACTCCAAAGTGGGAATTGCAAACTGCTTACAATTAGAGTTTGAATACAACAAGTCAAAGTGAACCATTGCAACTCTGGGACACATATTCATGACAGCTGTTTGATTTGATTCCATAAGCTATAACACATCCGAAGTTAGTATTTCCAGAGAGTGGCACTGGGTTCCACTGCATCCAGAACATGGAATTTTTAATGGGAGGGCAGCAAGGCTAGTCTGGGACCTGCCACAGCTCCGTCAAAGAACTGTTTAGCGAGTTTGAAGCTTAATAATTCAAATTGTGCCAATTTTGGCTTTGTGATCAGCAGGCATGGGGAACCTGAAATGCTCAGAGTGGGGCGGTCATCAAGGACAAAGAAGACATAAGGAAACTCATACAAAAAAATGGACAATCATGCTCACCTCCTCAAGCAGTCACACACTGGTTGTCAGTACTTGTGGTGAGAGGTTTGAATCTCCCAGAGAGAGGCCAAAGTCTGGAGAAGGCATCAGGATGCTGGAATCACATGGACAGAGTTTACAGAGGAAGACCTGTACAGAAAGCAGCAGCGGCTCAGGGGCTGGCAATGGAAGGAAGTGCAATGTTGTTGCACTGAGGATTGAGGAGGAGCCTCAGTTAGGAGCAGACCAGAGGATCACAGAATGGGTTTGCAAAGGAGAGAAGGCAAATCCAAGACAAAATTGCTGACTCGTGCATGGGCAGTAGCCTTTTAAATGATAAGAGTGTCAGTGCTAGAGGAGACTGTACAGATGGAGATTTGCAGTCTGGATCAGAGTGCAAATGACCATGGCAGTTCCCTAGCAGCTGTCAAAGACTCCACTGTCTTGAATTTTTATGAATCGGTTTGTTCCTGGGGTCATCAGCAGGCCTGAGGGGGAATCTCACTGTCAGCAATTTGACACACCATCAGGCAGATCACAGATGCCTTGTTCAGGTGGTCAGCAAATACACCCACTTTGAAATAGAGGAGCCTGCACAGGTACGATAGGCATTGACATTTGCCACCATCAATTTTACAGGCAACATGGTAGCACAGTGATTCGCACTGCTGCCTCACAGCACCAGGGACATAGGTTCGATTCTCTACTTGGATCACTATCTGTGCAGAGTCTGCATGTTCTCCCTGTGCCTGCTTGGGTTTCCTCCAGGCTCTCCGATTTCCTCCCACAGTCAAAGATATACTGGTTAGATGCTAAATTCTCCCTTGCGTACCCAAACTGGCGCCAGCCGGACAGTGGCAGAATAGGGGATTGTCACAGAATTTCAGTGAAGTGTTAATGTAAGCCTACTTGTGACACTAATAAATAAACTTAAAATTTGGATTCCCCCAAGTTTAGGGGGTCATTATTTGTACCCAAGTAGTCATCAGGGCACTAGTAAACGGGTCAGTCAGATTCTCGATTAGTGAATATCTAACCGCTCTGTAACCCTGGGAGGTATATTTTGCAGGTCTGTATTCCATTCCTGGGTAGGTGTCATGATACTATTATTCTGCGAGGAGCACTGGTATTGCATCTCTTCAGGCAAGATCCAGGCTGTTGGGTGCCTGCTGGGGGAATAAGAGTTAACCCGAGGAAGTGGCTGCTGACAGATATAGAAATGGAGAGATGGTACAACCAGAGTCTTCTAGTGCAAGTCTTAATTGAATGGACCATTGGCATATTGAAGATACACTTGCATTGCCTTGAACTTCAGTACAAGGCAGCTAGATATTATATTGCCTGCTACACACACCACAACGTGACTGGATAAAGAGACCTGGAGCTGGAAGAGAAAATGATGGATTAGTCTTACTGAGAGGCGGAAGAGGAGGAGGGCAGGAAGTGGTACCACAGAACCTGGTGCCCATGCTTTGGAGGGAGGATGCTGAGGCCCATCAGTTGGATGTCATAGCCACAAGGACATTGCAAGTGAAGGGAAACTCTTGCAAGAAGGGATTGTAAATGTTGTGTTCTCCCCACTCACTGACAGCAAGGACATTCAATAAAAGGCCTCTGGGAAAAAAAATCATAATGCAATCAAATTCTCAATTATGCTTGAGAGTGTAAAAGGCAATTCCAGCAACTGAGTGAATAAAATCAAAGGAATGGTCGTAAATAGACAATAGCATATTGACTCAAAATCTTTAACAAATATATATTCCATTAATAAACAAAAGCTCATCAAGATCCATCCATGTCTAACCGTACAGTAGGAAACTATGTACAGACCATTATGTAACAAGTTAAATGATTGAGTTGTCACAGCTAGTGCATAGCCATTGCACCTCCTTTTGCACCAGTTTTTTCTGTTATAGAAAGCTGACGGTTGAACGACCGAAGTCAGGCTAACCAGCCTATAATTTCCCGTCTGCTGCCTCCCTCCCTTCTTAAACAGCAGCGTTACATTAACTGCTTTCCAGTCCTCTGGTGCCCTCCCTGCCTCCTGTGATCCTGAAAGATCATCACCAATACCTCCACAATTCCTCAGCTATCTCTTTTAGAACCCTGGGGTGTAGTCTATCCAGTCCAATTGATTTATCCACCTTCAGACCTTTCAGTTTTCCCAAAACTTTCTCCTTAGTGATGGCCACTGCACTCACCTGTGCCCCCTGACTCTCCTGGAGCTCTGGCATCCCACTGGTCTCTTCCACCTTGAAGACTGATACAAAGTAACTATTCAGTTCCTCTACCATTTCTTTGCTTTCTATTATTACTTTTCCAGCCTCACTTTCCAGTGATCCAATGTCTACTTGTGCCTCTCTCTTTTATATATTAAAAACTCTTCCTATCTTCTTTAATGTTATTAGCTAGCTTACACTCATGTTTCATCTTCTTCCACCTTATTGATATTTTAGTCATCCTCTGCTCACTTTTAAAGGTTTCCTAATCCTTAGGCTTCCCACTAATCCTCACCACATTGTATGCTTTTTCTTTTATGCTGTGCTTGACTTCCCTTGTCAGCCATGGATACTTTGTCATCCCCTTAGCATGTTTCCTCCTCCTCGGGATGAATTTCTGTTGTGCCTCCCGAATAACCCCCAAAAACTCCTGCCATTGCTGTTCCACTATCTTCCCTACTAAGCTCCCTTTCCAATCAACTCTGGCCAGCTCCTCCCTCATGCTTACCTTGCAGTTACCTTTATTTTAATTGTAATACTGTTACATCTGATTCCAGCTTCTCCCTTCAAACTGCAGGATAAATTTTATCATATTGTGGTCACTGCTCCCTAAGGGCTCCTTCACTAAGTCCCTAATCAAATCTGCCTCATTACACATCACCAAATTCAGAACTGCCTGTTCCCTAGTAGGCTCATTTCAGGGTCCCCTTTCTCCTTCTCCATCTGGAAAAGGAATGACTCAAATCTTTTGATAGCCTCAGGGCTTGCTATGTTGAGTAGCTTGTGCCTTTTTTGATTTGTCAGAGAGTGCAGCACCGTAGCTCTCTGCAATCTGTCACATTGTCAGTAGGACGAGACAATTAAATCACATGCACGCTTGGATGTCTGACTTATCATCTATTCATAATAGGTGGCCTCAAATTCTCCCTCATTATTTCATATGGAGGCCTGAACATATCCTGCCCACTTACTTCAATGCAAAGTAATAAAGGTGTATTTCCAGCAGATGGCAGTAAGTGATCATTGAAATGCAGAAAGAAAGCTTCAGGGCACAATTTAATTCAGGTCCCAATTCTGTTCATTAGGTTATAGAGGAAACTTTGCTGATTTAGAAAGAAACTTCCTCACAAACCTGACTGAAAGTTTCTGATCCTTGTTTTCAAAACCCTACTGGGTTTTGAAACTACTACTCCCATCCTTTTCCTGAGCTGCGACCTCCTCCAGCTTGACAAAGCTCTAAGATCTGTGCCTTCTCCTGATCTGATAAGGCAGCACAGCTGATCCTTGCTGGCACTGATTCCTCCTCAATTGGTCATGTGACTTTGTGTGGCCATCTTGGTAGGCGTGGCTGCACTCACTAGCCATGTTGAAGAAAGGATGAATTTGATCCAGAAAACAGAGGGGCAAGTGTTGAAAATACCACCATCCAACTGCATTCTAACCTTCTGCAATTCATGCGCTAGTACAACCTGATCCCATTGCATCTCAGAGCTCTGCAAGTTCTCACCATTTAGATAAAAGAACAATTTTTATTTTTTCTGCCAAAATAAAATCTTAAAAACTTTCCATCACCTACCTAATCGCCAAATAAAAGACTTGAGCACTCACCATCCTCTGGAAGCTGATAAAAAGATACAAAAAGCAGCATATCCTTCTCTCTCTGCACTAAATTCCCAAGTTAGCACTCATACCTCCTCTCACTCAGATCCCTTCACGGTCTGTGCTCTCACTCTCGATTCCCACTGGTGCGGAATGTCATCAGTTGTACGTATGTGGTTGTCAAGGCTCCCACTGACCAGCTTGCAGTCCTTATTGATGGGAAAAGCCGTCTGCTAATTCAATATACAACTGGTCTGTGACCATGGCATACAGGATCTCCAGGAATGTATGCTGTTCTCAGGAAGTCACCATGAAGCCTACGTAATAAGGCAGTTCTAGATGTCAGAACTTTAGTTTTAGTGGCCATCATGCAAGTCTTCCAATAAGATAGTTCAGAAGCCTGGTGATCTGGTGAAGCTCTAAATTATGCCCAGTAAGGCTCTTCTGGTTCATTCTCATGTGCTGTGCTCTATCCAGCCTGGTTCTCTCAATGGGAGACAAATTGAACATTGAGGGTATTGAGCACCGTGGTTGGGCATAGTCCACCTCGGATGATGAGGAGAAGGAGGAGGGTGATGACCAGGCACAGGGTGCTGTGCAGCCCCAGAGGCCTTAGTAATACAGAACCAGTTCATGTGACCCCACTGGCAGATCCTGCAATCCAATAAAGCTTTGCACTGCAGCAGTGTTGCTGCCTTGCCTCCTTCATTAACCTTACCAGCTAGGTAGTTCGTTGTGGTAAAGGGAATGTCTCAATATCACGTGCTCCCATCCTTCAAACTCTTTGATAGAGCAAGGATGTCCTAAATTTCAAACGTCCCCCAGGAGATGAAAGGAACACTCAGCCTCTGTCACATCATAAAGCTGATGGTCTTACAAATATTTTCATGGCTTCATAAATCCCAAAACAAAGTAACCTGTGAACCATGAGTGCAGCTAGGTTTTTAAATCTCTTTTGTGTGTTCCAACATGGTCCTTTCTCTATGATTTCAGTAGAAACAACATACTGAAGCAGCTTTCCTGTGATGTTGGATGACTTTGTCTTCTGACTGTTTTAGGCCCAGAGGGCTCTGGCACATTGAGGGCCTTCTGCACAAGTGTGAAGCCTCCACTGTAATCATGGATAAGTGAGCTTTTGGTGTTACTGTTAGAGGGGCAGCTGTATCTTGACAGGAGGCCCCAGATGTAGAAGGATTCTCCTCCCTTTAAGACACATCTGTCCTTCTCTGCTCACATTCCTGAGGAACAAGAGTACCAGGCACAATGAATCTAGGCACTTTTCACCCACCCACCCCTCACCAAACTATTGCTGCTCATGAAGTTAGTAATGGGATATAGGTCCACACATATCTCCAACATCCACAGAATGGTCTACTGGACGTGGCTTTCCGTAAGTGTGCCAAACTCTTGATAGATGAAGCCATGCATGTATACAGCAAAGGCATGATGGCATTATTGGCCTGCTTGGATTCCTCCATTACCTATGCATGGATCCACATACCTTCTGCAAGCTCTGCCAAATGTTTCCTTTTCTCCCACTGTAGTTTCAGGACTGGCTGTCTTGCTAATGACTCCAATGGCATGCCATCACTCTGGGCTCAGCGATTCTGGGCCTTCCGAGAGTCCTCTGAACATCCATGGCAACAACTGTCACAGCCTCTGTCAGGTGCTTGAGTATGCTTGTGCTGAGTTCAGAACATTCTGATCCCAGATCGACTTGTGAATGGATAAGCACTGATATGAAAATACCTGCAATGACGGAAGGTGCTGGTGAAAAACCTACATCATCAGAGGTTTCCTCACAGCTTCACAGCTGTCTTCAGTGAACAAACTGCTCAGCTGTCTATGTTTATCTTGGACCTGTGTGAAAGGAAAGGGTAATTAAAGGATGATGAACATTCCAGCATGTTCTTCAGTCCACTCCTAGTGCGAAGCTTCATGTGATCGCTTATGGAGACATGACCACTATGCCTCACATTCAGCAGAGGCTTTCTTATGCTCATACGTTCAATCTTGTCTCTCCATTCCATCTCATCGTCAGTGATGGGGTAGCCCCTGTGCTGTCCTCCAAGTTTGAATGCCTCCTTCTGCCTGAAAAGAGGGCTCATGATTAACAAGTTAAGCTATTTGATGAATATTGTGTTGGAGATTGATACTCAGGAAGACTCGGTAAATGAATGTAACTTTATTGCGGTGTGTTCTCTCTCATACTCTGCTGTTTCTCTGTTTTCTGTTTTACATCACAGTACATCACTTCCTTGCATACATTACCACGTGTACATACATGTATGGTGAGCTAAAAAGGACAAATTAATAACCGTCTGTAATGGGGGAATAAATAGTTGAGACCTTCACTGTGGCTATAGATATGTTTCAGCTTTGCTTAAGGCTGCTTGGGGAAAAGGATGAGACTTCTAAAAAACACAGCACTATCAATTAAATGTAGAGGTATAAAGTGGATTCTGCAAGTGAGAGTTTGAAGATTGTAATATTTAAATCAGCTGCTCAATAGTTGGTGAAGTCAAGGTATAATTTTGCTGTTGACTCTCTCAGACAGCCTCTCTAAAGGACAGAAGTTATTGGTAGCCAAGGGTCATCTTTTGCAGAACCTGGAAACTAAGGTAAGGAAGCTATCATAATCCACAGACATTACAGTTAGGAGGGAGAGCATTCTTGCCTGAGTTAGATGGTTATGGTCTCTAGTTCCAATCCATGGCCTAAGAGCATAAAAATCTAAGCTGATATGAGCATAATTTTTTAGATACAATCACTATGTTAAAGTGTCCTGGCTAATGTTTACCCCTCAATATCAGGTCATTATCACATTGTGGGAGCTTCCTGTGAGAAGGTGTTGATAGGTTTTGCTGATGTTGGGACTATTTTCAAGCTGGCAGTCTTATTCTTGTGAGATGCTTTCAAGCATCTTGCACCACTCCAACCATAAAATAACATATTTATGGAGATTCAACAACAAACCCTATCATTAACTGGACTTGTAGTCTGCTATTGGGTTCTTAAGTACATTGACTTGGAAGTTTGAGGACTGTGTTACAATTCTGTCAGTGTTAAGGTACTGGAGCATTGCCCAGTTCAATGAATTTCACAGCATTGGCCAATCCCTGAGTTCCCAACAGAGTTTGAATTGTAAGAGTCTCTCTGTTCACACCCTTTTGTATTGTTGAAATTGAGAAATTCTTCAGTTACAGCTGGTTCCCTGATGAATGGTTAGGATGTCTCCAGTAATACTGGGTTAGACAGACTTTTGATCCATAAGCCTGTCTGCAGAGCAAGAAGGAAAGTGGGGTTGAGGCCACAATCAGATCAGATGTGATTTTATTGTGTGGCAGAGCGGGCTCAATGGACCTAAAGGCCTCATCCTACTCTTTTTCATGTTTTAATGTGTCACATAAGCATTACAAACTCTCATGAAAAAGCAAAAGAGAAACTCTGAAAACATAAAAATGGCAATAAAAAGATCAAAAAAGGCATAAAATGCTCACATTGTTTAAGAGTTCCATCACAGGTAAATTGACCTTTCCATTGTTCCACAGGTGAGGAAATAGAATGCAGGTAAGCTACAGGGATCAGGGATTACAGGAATGTGATGCCGATTCTTTAACAGTTTTTAGGTGTGTTTCCTCAACAGAAGTGGAGGACTGTTGGAGTTGGTTGTTGCTGGGCAGGAAGTGCCTGCAGTGAAAGCTGTGTGAAGTACTCAGTAATTCATACCAACTCCTGTCTAATGATTAAATTAAGCCATTTGTCCTCAGTAATTGCATTTAGATAGCCTGATAGTTTACTGGAAAATTGTTAAAGCAAGTAGTTACTTGGTTCCAGGGCAGATATTCCAAATCTTCTAGAGCAGGCTTGTCCGACCTATTCACTCCGAGGGCCATATATTTTCTTACTCACAGGCTGATGAGCAAATTTGGAAAAATAAGTTTTGACAAAACAATTAACTGAATTCCAAAAACAGTCGAGGTTTTAAGGAAAGAACGAATTGCGAAAAAATGTAAAGTAATGTTGTAGCAATAAATTGTTGAGTTAAAAGAATGAGCCACAAAAATGACCAGAGAGTTGGAGAGTCAGTGTATGTGGGTGGGAGTCTGTGGTTGTGTATGTAAGTGGTGGTGAGAGGGAGTGAGGGACAAAGTCTATCTCACACACACACTCACACACTCTACCCCACACACACACTGTCATACACACACACACACACAAACACACACCATGCACACATACTGCCCCTCCATAGACAAATACACATACACTGCTCTCCCCACACACACGAACACACTCGCACACTGTGCCACACGCACACACACAAACACACACCATGCACACATACTGCCCCTCCATAGACAAATACACATACACTGCTCTCCCCACACACACGAACACACTCGCACACTGTGCCACACACACACACACAAACACACACCATGCACACATACTGCCTCTCCATAAACAAACACACATACACTGCTCTCCCCACACATACAAACACACTCACACACACACTCCCCACACACATGAACATGCTCATCCTGTTTTCTGTGTATAGGACATACCAATTTCCACATTGCTGTAGATGCTAATGTTGTTTCTGAACTGGCACTTGTCTAGGGGCATGAAAAGTTCTGGAGCACAAGTATTCAGTACTATTACCAGAATGTTTCGGGCCGATTGCCTTTGCAACTGAATTGATGAAGACTGCTATCTGTGATGCTGGGGACATGTGGAGAAGGTTGAGATGGATCATTCACTCTGCACTTCTGACTGAAGATTGTTGTAACTATTTCAACATTATTTTTTACACTCTTGTGCTGGGCTCCTCTATTGTTGAGGATGGGGATATTTGTGGAGCCTCCTCCTCCAGTGAGTTGTTGGTCCACCACCATTCATGGCAGGATGCAGCAGGACTGTAGTGATTAAATTTGATCCATTGGTTGTGGGATCACTTAGCTCTGTCTATCACTGGCTACTTGTTCTGTTCATCATGTAGCCCTGTTGTAGCTTTACTAGGTTGACACCTTATTTTTAGGTGTGCCTGGTGTCTTTCCTGGCATGTCCTCATGCACTCTACATTGAATTTATAATCTGCTGAATACAAATGAACAGGAAAAATTTGTCTTCATTTCAGCATGGTGAGGGTGAAGAAAGAAAGAAGGTCTTGCAATTATATAGCACCTTCCATGACCTAAGGTCTGCCTAAGGTACAGCCAATTAAGTACTTTTGAAGTATAATCCCTGTTGTAATGTAGAAAATATTGTGTGCAGCAATGAAATCATCTATATTTAATGATACTGAATGAGATAGTAATAGGATATTGGCTAGGAGAAGCTCTGTTGTTCTTTGAAATGGTGCCATGAAATCTGTAATGACTGAAGGTGACTAATGATTTCAAATATGAAGAGTTTATGACCAACAATATTTATATATACAATCAAGTGTCTGACAGAACTGCAATATACGTATTCTTTTCTCCCCTCCCTGCCTTCAATTGAGGTTCCTCCTGACCTGGGATGCATACCCATGCTTCCGATTGGCTCGACTCCTGCTCCGCCTCTTCAGCTGAATCATGTGGCTCTGAGGGAACTCCCCCCCCCGTTTAAAGAGGCTACACTACCACACTCCTGCCTCCACCTTCTGAGTTCAACTCTGAATGAAACAAAAGGGACATCATTAAACAGAGGCATGCGAAACTCAACAAGGCATCAAAGACACTGAGGAAAAATTCATCAGAGATGCAGTCTGTTAGAAGACTTCCAGATCCAGGAGGCACGTCTCAATTCAGCACTATGATCTTCAGTGAGTAAAGAATCTGAGCGGGCTGTTGGAAAAGATAAATCCATCAGCCTGGAGTCAAGATCCTCTTCAGTAGCTACAGTCCCCTCCGTTTCGGAAAACACTGAGTCCTCTGACTGCCCACTTATAACAGAAATCCCTGTATTAGCAACTGATAGTCACAAGTCTACCACAGGAAATACCAGTTGATGCTTAGCATCAAGCCCAACACTTCCTCAAACAATCCACATGCTTTTTTTGCATGACAACCTGGTACTTATACAACGTATGAGTTGGCGATGTCCTTTCCACAATTTTTCCAGGCACCCAAGTATCCGCTTGGAAAGTGCACTTTCTTTTTAAAGGATTGCCTGCTTCTTTAAATCTTCTCAAAACTTTAGGGCTGCATGGTTGCACAGTGATTATCACTGCTGCCTCACAGTGCTAGGGACCCCGGTTCAATTCTCACTTCAGATAATGTCTGTGTGGAGTCTGCACATTTTACCTGTATCTGTGTGGTTTTCCTCCGAGAGCTCCAGTTTCCTCCCACAGTTCAAAGATGTGCAGGTTAGGTTGATTGGCCACGCTAAATTGCCCCTTAGTATCCAAAGATGTGTAGGTTAGGGGGATTAGCGGAGTACATGATTACAGGATAGGGCCTGGGTGAGATGCTCTGTCGAAGAGTTAGTGGAGACTCGATGGGCCGAATGCCTCCTGCACTGTAGGGATTCTAGTCTATGAACTTCCTCTAAGTGTGACCTGTCTTCCTCAGGTGAGGCACATGTAATCAGGATGTCATCAGTATGAAGGGATTGCATAGTGGCATAATGGTTAGCACTGATTCCTCAAATGCCAGAGACCCGGGTTCAGTTCCACTTTGGGTGTCTGTCTGTGTGGAGTCTGCATATTCTCCCAGTGTCTGCATGGGTTTCCTCTGGGTGCTCCAGTTTTCTCCCACAGTCCAAAGATGTGCGGGTTAGGTTGAGTAGCCATGGGAAATATGGGGGGTTACGGGGATAGGGTAGGGGCTGGGCCTGATAAGATGTTCTTTTGGAAAGATGGTGCAGGTTTGATTGGCTAACTGACCTCCTTCTGTGCTGTAGGGATTCTATGGTCCAGGTACATCACTATGTTCGGAATGTGCTGTAGTAAACCTTTGATCATACGTTGGAACATGGCACAAGCTGATGAGACTCCGAAAGGTAAACGGTGCAATCCCTTGTGGGTGTTAATAGTAACCAACCTCTGAGAATCCTCATCCAAATCCAGCTGTTGGTAGGTGTGACTGAGGTATGACTTGGTGTATTTTAAATCCCTGAATAGTTTGGCGTAGATGTCTTTGATTCTAGGAATGGGGTATCTATCTGAGATCCTCAATTGACTGTTAGTTTATAATCCCCACAAAATTTTTACAATACGACCCAGTTTGAGGATGGAGACTTTGGATGCAGCCCATTCAGAGAATTGTTCAGGCTTTATGACACCTGAACCTTCCAATCTCCCAAACTCTACTTCAACCTTATGGCGTGATGCAGGACGGACCCGAGAAAGTTTGGCATTGCCTTGGGATTCAAATAGGTTTTAGCTTTTGGCCTTTTTGTTTGTCCCATTGCCTTTTGAAAAACCTCAGAGTCTTTGCACAGAAACACCAGGTTTAATATTTCCAACCAATCTAATTTTATCTGCTCCAGCCAATCCCGATTCACTAGGCAAGGTCTGTGACCCTCAGTGACTAGAATAGGTGATTGTACTGTTTCGTTCTTGTAGAACATGGTGACTGTTGCTGACCCTATGGTCTTCAATGTCTCTCCCATATAAGTAGACAATATGGCTGCTAACTTTTGATTTGATTTATTATTGTCACATGTATTAGTATAGAGTAAAAAATATTGTCTCTTGCTTGCTATACAGACAAAGCGTACCGTTCATAGAAAGAGAAAGGAGAGAATGCAGAATATAGTGTTACAGTCATAGCTGGGGTGGAGAGAAAGATCAACTTAGTGCAAGATAGGTCCATTCAAAAGTCTGATAGCCACAGGGAAGAAACTGTTCTTGAGTCGGTTGGTATGTGTCCTCAGACTTTTGTATCTTTTTCCCAATGGAAGAAGGTAGAAGAGAGCATGTCTGGGATGCATGGGTCCTTAATTATGCTGGCTGCTTTTCTGACGCAGCGGCAAGTGTAGACAGAGTCAATGGATGGGAGGCTGGTTTGTGTAATGGACTGGGCTTCATTCATCACTCTTTGTAGTTTCTTGTGGTCTTGGGCAGAGCAGAAGCCGTACCAAGCTGTGATACAACCAGAAAGAATGCTTTCTATGGTGCATCTGTAAAAGTTGGTGAGAGTCGTAGTGGACGTGCCTAATTTCCTTAATTGTCTGAGAAAATAGAGGCATTGGTGGGCTTTCTTAACTATAATGTCCATGTGGAGGGACCAAGACAGTTTAAGAATTAGGAGAGGCTACTTACGAATCTAAATATTACAAGATAAAAAAAAATCAAGGGCCATCTAGTTTCCTGCATGATGCATTGCTCCATACAAGATTATTGACTAATCATGGCAATCGATCTCTGTCAATTAGTCTACAACCAGATAGGATATGGGAAAAATCTCAATGGTGGAGAAATTTCAGAACCTGTTCCACCCAATAAATTACACTTACCAGATGTCACATCCCAAATTACTCAGATCTACTATCCAAAATGATGTTTTCTGAAAGCGAATTAACAAACTTGCATGTAAGTGAGCGAACATCAGTTGCTTTTACTGTCACCCCAAGATGCCCTGTTTCACTGAAATTGTAGCATCCATTTCCAAACTCAGATTAAGCCTAAGTACTTTTTAACTCATCTATGGAATGTGAGCGTCACTGGCTAGGCCAGCATTTATTGCCCATTCCTAATTGAACTTAAAAAAGTGATGGGGAACTGCCTTCTTGAACTGCTGCAGTCCATGTGGTGTAGGTACATCCAAGTGCTGCTAGGAAGTGAGTTCCAGGATATTGAAGCAGTGACAGTGAAAAAATGGAAATATGGATGGAGTGACCCACTCAAGCAGGCTGTTTTGTCTTGGACGGTGTCAAGCTTCATGAGTATAGTTGGAACTGCACTCATCCAGGCAAGTGAAGAATATTCCAACACATTCCTGACTTGTAAGTTATAGATGGTGGACAGGCTTACAGGAGTCAGGAGATGAGTTATTTGCCATAGGATTCCAAGTCTCTGATCTGCTCTTGTGGCCACAGTATTTATATGGCTAGCACAGTCCAGTTTCTGGTCAATGGTAATCTCCAGAATATTGGAGTTTCATTGAATGCCAAGAAGACAATGGTTAGATTCTCTCTTGTCATTGCCTAGCACTTGTGTAGTGCAAACATTACTTACCACATGTCAGCCCAAGGCTGGGTATTTCTCGGGTCTTACTATGTTTGGACATGGATTGCTTCAGTATCTGAGGAGTTGCAAATTGTGCTGAACATCAGCAGCAAACATTTGACCTTATAATTGATGGAAGGTCATCGATGAAGCAGTTGAAGGTGGATGTGGAGGTGGTTAGGCTCATGGACACTACCCTGAGAAATTGCTGCAATAATGTTCTGGAACTGAAATGATTAACCTCCAACAACCACATCCATCTTCCTATGTTCCAGGCATGAGTCCAACCAGTGGAGAGTTTTCCTTCTGATTCCCATTGACTCTGTTTTGCTAGGGTTCTTTACTTCTGCACTTAATCAAATTCTGCCTTGATGTTAAGGGCAGTGACTTTCACTTCACCTCTGGATCTCAGCTCTTTTGTCATGTTTGAACCAAGGCTGTAATGACATAAGGAGCTGACTGAACCTGACTGAATATGATCTCAGCATCAGTAAGCAGGACTTTCTTTCATGGTTAAATTATATTTTGATTTCTCTCAACATGGTTGAGTAAGTATTGGTTGATAGCACTGTTAATGATGCTTTCCATCATTTTCTGATGATCGAGAGGAGACTAAAGGGCCAGTAATTAGCCAGGTTGAAATTATCCTGCTTTTTGTGGATGGGACTTACCTGGGCAATTTTCCACATTGCCAGGTAGATCCCAGTGTTGTTACTGTCCTGGAACAGCTTGGATAATGTTCAGTAGTCAAGTGTTCATCTTCAGTACTGGAATATTGTCATGGCCCATAGCCTATGCAGTGTTCACTGATGTTGAGAGCCTCAGGAAGAGGCTGAGATCATCCACTCAGCACTTCACAGCCTTGTCTTCTGTGCTGATCAGCTGGGTTCCCCCATCATAGAATCCTACAGTGCAGAAGAAGGCCATTCAGCCCATCAACTCTGCACCAACCTCAATCCCACCCTGGCTCTATCCCTGTAACCCCACATATTTACCCTAGCTGATCCCCCTGACATTAAGGGGCAATTTATCATGCCATTCCACCTAACCTGCATATCTTTGGACTGTAGGAGGAATCCGGAGCACCTGGAGAAACCCATGCAGATACGGGAGAATGTGCAAACTCCACACAGATAGTCGCTGGCGCTGTGAGGCAGCAGTGCTAACCACTGCGCTATTGTGCGACCCATCATTGAGGATGTACTGTAGAATTCAGATCTGATTCATTGGTTGGGGATCACTTTGCTCTGTCCATTTCATGCCACTTCTACTGTTTGGCTTGCAGATAGTCCTGTGTTGTAGCTTCACCAGGTTGACACCTCATTAGCTGAGATGATGCACATCCACATGATACATAAGAACCTAAGAACTAGGAGCTGGAGTACGCAATCAGCCCCTCAAGCCTGCTCCACCATTCTGTATGATCATGGCTGATGTCATCTCAGCTTTATCTCCACCTTCCTGCCCACTCCTCAAAACCTTAATTCCATTACTATTTAAAAACCCATCTATTTCTTCAAATTTGTCTAGTGTTCTGGTGTCCACTATACTCTGCAGTAGAGAATTCCACAGATTCATGACCCTTTGAATGAAGTAATTCCTCCTCTGTTTGAAATCTGCTACCCCTTAATAGCCTAAAAGTCTGGCCTCTTTTTTCCAGAATGTCCAACAAGGTGAAACATCTACCCTATCAATCTCCTTTAGCATCTTCTATACCTCAATTAAATCTCCTCTCATTTTCTGAACTCCAGTGAGTATAGTCCTAAAGTGCTCACTATCTCTTCATAAAACAAGTCCTGCAGCCCTGGAACCAATCCAGTGAACCTTCTATGACAAAGGATCATCTGGACTTGAAACATCAGCTAATTTCTCTCCTTATAGATGCTGCCAGACGTGCTGAGATTTTCCAGTGTTTTCTCTTCTGGTTTCAGATTCCAGCATCTGCAAAAATTGGCTGTGATCCAGTGCTTAACTCACTGCCACTTTTCTTTTAGGAATGCCTACCCTAAAGAAATGCTGCTCTTCTCTCCGACAGGATTTCCGTAAGTCTCCACCCCCACCCTGCCCATTCACTTTCATTTCTTTCCATTTCTTTCTTAGTGTTGGACAAGATATTTACCAACACTCGCTTCCATAGCCATATTTCCTTCCTAGGGACTTATCCCATAAGGATTTCAACTCAAATTCCACCCTGCATGTAACCTTTAGGATTACAGATACTGAAAGCCACATTTACTTCCATGTGCCACATGAAGACACTCGATATCTCTCTCCAAACACGGTCTCACTCTCTCTCTCCCTCAAAGCTGTCCCTGCCCTCAGTTTCATTTCATCCTCCACATCATTCAACATCTTAACAAAAAACTTCTACTTTTTGCAGATGAAAAGGAACGCAGCATTGACAAGAGGTCACCTGGCTTCAAAACAGCAGCTCTTTTCTCTCCTTACAGATGCTGCCAGTCCTGTTGAGATTTTCCAGCATTTTCCATTTTGGTTAACCTTCTTTGAGCCACCTCTAATGCATTTGTGTCCTTTCTCAAGTAAGGAAACCAAAACTATATGCAGTACTCCAAATGTGGACTCACCAATGCCCTATACAGTTGCAACAGCACTTCCCTACTTTTCTCTACAATTTCTCTTTGACTATCTAATGACCGAGTTCACAAATACAGTGGAGAAGGTTGGGAATCAAGTAGATAAGGTTGTTAAGAAGGCATATGGTGTCTTGGCGTTTATTGGTAGGGGGATTGAATTTAGGAGTCGCAGCGTCATGATGCAACTGTACACAACTCTGGTGCGGCCGCACTTGGAGTATTGTGTGCAGTTCTGGTCCCCACATTACAGGAAGGA
Organism: Carcharhinus amblyrhynchos; assembly: GCF_965287045.1. Classification (NCBI taxonomy): domain Eukaryota; kingdom Metazoa; phylum Chordata; class Chondrichthyes; order Carcharhiniformes; family Carcharhinidae; genus Carcharhinus; species Carcharhinus amblyrhynchos. The sequence continues at coordinate 28,298,109 of NC_137335.1, read as the reverse complement.
TGTAGAGGCTTTGGAGAGGGTGCAGAGGAGGTTTACCAGGATGTTGCCTGGTATGGAGGGGAGATCCTATGAGGAGAGACTGAGAGATTTGGGGTTGTTTTCGCTGGAAAGAAGGCGGCTAAGAGGGGACCTTATTGAAACGTATAAGATGATTAGAGGTTTAGACAGGGTGGATAGTGATAGCCTTTTTCCTAGGATGGAGAAAGCTAGCACGAGGGGGCACGGCTTTAAATTAAGGGGGGGTAGTTATAGGACTGATGTCAGGGGTAGGTTCTTTACCCAGAGGGTGGTGAGGGACTGGAATGCCCTGCCAGCTGCAGTTGTAAATGCGCCTAGTTTGGGGGCGTTTAAGAGATCTGTGGATAGGTTTATGGACGAAATGGGATTGGTTTAGATTAGTGGGTTAGTGTTGTTTTTTTTTAAAAAGCTGGTCGGCGCAACATCGTGGGCCGAAGGGCCTGTTCTGCGCTGTAATGTTCTATGTTCTAAGGAAATTTTGAGTTTTCTGCTTTCTCTTGAGGTAAGTAGAAGCAGAGTAATAGAAGGAAGAGGAGTGGAAGTATGCCAAATTAGACACAATGCTGGTTGAAGTAAGAGGAAGCAGGGTGTCCTGTTTTCCACCAATGAGAAAAAGTAGTCTCCAGCTAAATTAGACAAGCTGTGCCGTGAGATGTTGCAAGACATAAACAGCAGATGTATGCATTTAGTTAAGAGGTGGCCAAATTTGCAGTGTTCCACAAAAGTTATCATAACCTGACCAGAAATTCAGATCCCCAGGGGTTTTCCCCTGACATGTTGAAGTGGTGTCTCTGGAGTATATCAGAGGGCTTCAGGTCATAGTGGTTTTTCACTAAGCAAGCTAGCTCATTAAAAGTTTTTGAATCAGGGGTATCGGGGTAGATCAGACTTTTTTATCACACTGAATGTCGGAGCCCTGCATGCCTTTAACAAAATTACTTCTTTTTTCAGTTTCCCTCTAATGTTGTCAGTGCGAAGAAGTAATGCATGCATTCTATATATTGGGCTTAGTCTTCCCCACTGGTATCATACGGTTCAAGTTTCCCAAAAGAGGCATAATTGCTTTTCTTACCACAGAAGAGATTGTCCAGACACAAAGATAATGTTTCTACTCCTCATTGTCAATATAACAATTCCATCACCAAAAATCCTTTAATGGTAAGTAAAAGCCACACCTGTTGCTTACAGCCTGCAAGTCAATACCTGGAGACCTACAGAATACCGGGCTGAGTTGAAACAATGAGTTTTAACCCACCGCTATTCACTTATCATTTGGTGAGTCTCTGCTTGCTCAATAATACTCCACAAATGATACTCCATAAAGCCCACAGGAAGAGCTGTTGATGATTCCCCCTTTGTAGCCATCATAACAGTTGTGTTAATGAGACAATGATGTTCATGATGATGTACGCATGATATTAGGATGAGATAGCCAAGAGGCTTCAAGAGAGCAAGACACAGAATAGTCTGTGTCCAGAGAAACATATACTTACAACAAGCTCTTCATATATAGTTCTTAATAAATAGCTTCAAGAAAACCACATACTGACTATAACCACTTACTTATCCAAACACAGTGACAGCTGACCTAGATTTAACTCTGTGTTCTTGTCAGGAATATATATGCACTGAAATTTGCTGGTAAGTTTAAACTTCCAGTGGGTTGATTTGCCCAGCCCAGGACCCTCCACAAAAGTCTCCAATATTGAGTTTGAAATAACTCCTCAAAGGCTTATGTCCCTTCATCAGATTCCCTTTATATACAAGTTCTATTCCACTTCTAACAGTGCTTCAAGTTATAATATCAGAATCCAGAGTGTCTGTAGCCCTGATACTTCCATATTTATATCCAAGCAGGCAATTATGAACTCAATCAGGGAGCTCATACTCCAAGAGGCTAATCTCATGGGGCTTGTTGACGTCATTGCAGTGCTTAGTGTCAGAGACTTCAGCCATATATGTGGGACTTACCTGGATACTTATCCAAGAATATAGTAAACACCTGTTCTAACTTAGAGGTTAGCCAGTATAATTGAACTGAGCACTACAACTGACTGCCCCACCCAGCCCAATCACTGACCACGACCTGACTACACCCCCTGACCTATCTCAACCACCCCATCAAATCAACTGTGCCTCCAGTTTGATTACCCAGCTCACTCCATCCACTCACTCATCCATTCAGTCACAAGGAGTTAGACAGATTTTTAATTGGTAATGGGTTGAAGGGGTATGGGGAGAAGGCAAGAAAATGGCAATGAGGAGCATATCATCCATGATCAAATAGCAGAGCAGACACGATGGGCTGAATGGCCTAATTCTGCTTCTATATCTTATGAACTAATGAACCTACACAATTCATTAAAAGACTGAAGACCGATAAAAACTTACCTAAATACAGCCACAAGTACTATAAAAAGGGGGCATATCCTCTCCTTCCTTCAACTCGCCTGCATTTGCTGGACTTAGCCTGGCAAGGCTGCATTCACTAATTTGCGCTGCTGCTGGCTTCAGAAGTGTTGGCTGAATATGGACAGCTCCTTCAGGACGCAGAAAACCTAATCGGCAATGACAATTTGGGCCAGTTCCTTCTGAAGTCCACTGCTTTAATTACCGCTTCAAAAAAAACAATCAAATTCCTTTACAACTCCACAGTGGCTGTCTCCAATCAGCTGAAAATTTTCTAGGCATTCAGTCACTTGAAGCTTTTAGTCCCTGGTAATCTCCCAACATCAGATGGTAGGTTAATAGGTTAAAATCTGTCAGCTCCCCCTCTCTCACCTTTCTTGACTAGTAGACAGACAAATACAATCTAAAAGGTCAATTCCCAAAACAAGAGAACTTTGGGAGGTTATAGTTAGTGTGTTTGTGAATTTCTCATTTACTTCCTTTCCTTGGGGAATTATCTCTCTTTGCCATTATTTTCTCTATTATTGTTTGCTTCCTTGCAATAATCCTGGTAAGACCCTGCCCTGGATTCAGTATCAGTTTTCTTGGGATGTTAATACCTACTGGAAATAATTATTCCTGTGTCCACCATTTCTTTACCTTCATTGACAATATCAGTTTTTAAGAACCAATATTACTCCTGACCACTTTGTTTCTGAACATAATTGTTGAAAAAATTGTTGATTTTTGGAGGTTCCTTTTTGTGCTTACTTTTACAATCATTTTAGTTACTCACTGCTGTTTTTCACATATTTCTCATTCACCAAGATCTGTGTTAATTCATTCTGATGCCAGATGGAGAACAATGAAACCAGACTCCAATCTTTTACCTAATCCTAAATCCATAGATTTATTTACAGAATAGAACATTGTAAATATCTGCCTCCTTCCTAACCAACACCCACACTCTCCAAAGACTCTTTTTATATGTCTTTTTGAAATCCAATATCGGTAACTCATTAGCAGTTAAATATCCTGTTATATTTGAATTAAATGTCCAGTTAAATTTGAAAGGGGATTTTTATGCTATTGAACCTTAAAGGAAACGTGAGATAAACAAATTAAAATATATATGCAGGGGTGTGCTCAAAGTACTTAATCAACTAATGCCCTTTAGCTGTGTCTGCTTAACCTCGGTAATACAATTAACATACCATGAATAGGTTCATGGTATTCTTTTTCATTTCTCTTCTTTACATCAAAACTTTAAAATACACAAACAATATTTCAAAATAAATCAAAGAAAGAAGAGAAAATGAATATATTGCAAATACTGTACATCACATGCAAGACATCCAACTTCAAGGACATCCAAGTCTCTTAGTGCAGGCATTCATTTTGTAAAGTAATTTGATAATTGATGATTTGTGTCAACCCAATTATCTCAAGGCTTTCTTTCCTGTCTCTTTTACACTAGCAAGGTTAATTCTTAATTTTACAATCACAGCTTTTGTTGAATGTATGTTATCCCACAGGGAACAATAATTAACATTCAATGGACAAACTATTCTCAGAACAGAGACTGGGGAAATTAGCTCAAACGTTAGAGTGCTAGCTTCACGTGTGAGAGGCAGTGGGATCAATGCCCACATTCTCCACTTTTTCCATGCTGTAAACCTCTATGACTTTACGATTCTAACGTGCTGGGGGTGATTTTCCAATCTTGCCCGCTCAGGCACCGATCGTGCTGGGACTGCGCAGGATTGGAGAATCATGCGTGAGGGGATTAATACATTTGGCACTGGCGAGAACTGCCTTTAGGATTCTCCCAATCCCCACAGATGTAACCTGGTTCCCACCCAACGAGGTGGGAATATTCATTTAAATAAACTTAGTTGATTTAAAGTAGGATCCTCCCTGCTGTCAAGATTCTCCAACCCTTGGGCACAGCGAGAACCCAGCAATAATCACCACTGGTCTCCATAACTGGAGGGCCTCGGAGGCCATTGAAGCCCCCAGGTGGTCGGGAACATAGCTGGGCAGTGCACACTGGCACCATGGCAGTGCCAGCTTGGCAGTGCCCCTGGCCCTTTGCAATGCCAAGGGAATAGTGCCTAAAGGGTTGGGATCAGGGGTGGGGGTCATGAAGTGTTTGGCATGAAAGGGAAGTATAAAGGGGGCATCAAGCAGGGCTGGGCATGAAAGGGGCTGGGCATTAAGGGGGATCCATTAGGAGGGCCCCAATTCCCTGATGCTGATGAATTAAGTTCAGGTGGGTGGATGAGTGGGGAGATCTGGTTGATGATTTATGTTGGGGAGTAAGGGAAAGCATTCCTTCAATGAGGAGCGACATGTCCTGATGTCCAGGGAAGGAGGGGGTTTTCAATTTCACTTTGAGATTGGGGCACTCTTTAAAAGGGCACCTGATCGTTGTGAAGTTGGGCTTGCTAATGTGTTTCGGCCCTGCTCCTCTCCAAACTGGTGCAAAACCTGTGCCCCTCCCAAAAAATGACTAAGTGCGGGAAGATCACAATCCAATTCTTGCTGATATGCATGCATGTATTGCACCAGTTTTCTCATCCGAAATGTCATTCTTTGGGAAAATTCCACCTATATCTATTGCCTCCACAGGAGCCAGTGTTTTTGCAAATAAATATTATTAATCATCATTTTTATTTTCTTGATTTCACAGGGCAAGAGACAACAGTTTCCATTTTCACCTACTGAGAATCTGAAATATGAACTGCATTAGAATACCTATCTAATAGATTGGCATAAGAAGCATCATTGAAGAGAATTAATTTCATGTCCTTCATGTATTCCAAGGTTGAATATCTGAATATTCTCCACATTTATTTATTTTGTTCTTTGTCCTTAAATCAACCTCAAATGCTATGTGTTTCATCCCACTACTTAGTTTCAATAGATCAAAGCTGACATTTGGTCTTATTGGAGTGCACTACCAATTCAACTGTCCAATCAGGCCCATTTCCTCCTTAAATACAAAATCAACTTTCTTTGATGACCTTGTACAATTCATTATGATTTGAATAAACCTTTCTAGACAAGAATGTTGGCTCAAGGTTACTCCCACCCTTTTCTGTTGAAATCCCCCAATTTCTAATCTATAATTTGCCTTTCATTTTATTGATAACAAATGATTAAAATCCATTGAATTTCCCCATAGAAAATCATCAACTTATATCATAAGGATGCCTGAGGGTTTGCCTTTATGCAACAAATAGCCACTGGCAGCATTGTAGCACAGTAGTTAGCACTGCTGCCTCTCAGTGCCAGGGACCTGGATTTGATTCCCGACTTTGGTCACTGTCTAAGAACATAAGAACTAGGAGCAGGAATAGACCACCTGGCCCCTCGAGCCTGCTCCACCATTCAATAAGATTGTGCCGATTCTTTTCATGGACTCAACTGCGCTTACTTGCCTGCTCACCATAATCCTTAATTCTTTTACAGTTCAAACATTTATCCGTCCTTGCCTTAAAAAACATTCAATGAGGTAGCCTCAATTGCTTCACTGGGCAGGGAATTTCACAGATTCACAATCCTTTGTGTGAAGAAGTTCCTCCTCAACTCAGTCTCAAATCTGTTCCCCCTTATTTTGAGGCCATGCCTCCTAGTTCTAGTTCTACCTGTCAATGGAAACCAGCTCCTGGCTTCTATCTTATCTATTCCCTTCATAATTTTATATGTTTTGATAAGATATCCTCTTGTTCTTCTGAATTCCAATGAGTATAGCCCCAGTCTACTCAGTCTCTCCTCATAAGCCAACCCCCTCAACTCTGCGATCAACCCAGTGAATCTCCTCTGCACCCCTTCCAGTGCCAGTAAATCCTTTCTCAAGTAAGGAGACCAAAACTGTACACAATACTCCAGGTGTGGCCTCACCAGCGCCTTATACAGCTGCAACATAAGCTCACTGTTTTTAAATTCCATCCCTCTAGCAATGAAGGAGAAAATTCCATTTGCCTTCTTAATTACCTGGGTGCGTAAGGACACCCAGGTCCTCTGCACGCTGCAATTGTTTACCATTTAAATAATATTCCATTTTTCTGTTAATTCCTATCAAATAGATAACCTCAGATTTGCCAACATTGCGCTCCATCTGCCAGAGCCTTGCCCACTCACCTAGACTATCTATATTCCTTTGCAGACTTTCAGTGTCCTCTCTGTACTTTGGAGTTCTCGCCCTGTCTGCGAGAGTTTCCTCCACAGTCCAAAATATGTGCTGGGTTAGGTGCATTGGCCATGCTAAATTCTGCCTCAATATACCTGAACAGGGGATTTTCACAATAACTTCATTGCAGTGTTAACATAAACCTACCTATGGCATGAATAAATAAAACTTAAAACTTAAATAGAGCATTGCTGGATTTGCCCTCAGACACATGCAGTGTACTTTTAGCAAGAAAAACCTATCCAAGAAATACTATACTGTCAATACATCATTCAATTCAACAATACATTTATTTAATTTCCATGACTTCTATATTGCTTGCCTCTTTACATAGGAACATAGGAATTAGGAACAGAAGTAGGCAAATTCAGCCCTTCGAGCCTGCTCGGCCATTTAATCAGATGATGGCTGATCTCTTCCTGGTCTCAAATCCACCTCCCTAACTGTTCCCCATAATTCTTTATCTTTTTTTTAGAATTATATCTATCTCCTACTTAAAACTATTCAAAATTTCAGACTCCACTGTGCTATGGAGCAGCAAGTTCCACAAATTTACCAGCCTCTGCGAGAAGTAGTTCTTCCCCATCTCAGTTTTAAATTTACCACTTCACAACCTATACCTGTGGCCTTTTATTCCATGTTCTCCCATAAGAGGAATCATTTAGTCTACATTTTATCAATCCCTTTTAAAATTTTATATACCTCAATCAGATCCACTGTCATTCTTCTAAACTCTAGCGAGTACAAACCCAAACTGTTCAATCTTTTCTCATACGTCAACCCCTTCATCTCCAGAATCAGAACCTCCTCTGAACTGCCTCCAATGCCACTACACCCTTTCTCAAATAAGGGGACCAAAACTGGACACAATACTTCAGATGGGCGGCATGGTGACACAGTGGTTAGCACTGCTGCCTCATAGCGCCAGGGACCCAGATTCAATTCCGGCCTCGGGTCTCTGTCTGTGTGGAATTTGCACTTTCTACTTGTATCTGCTTGAGTTTCCTTCAGGTGCTCCAGTTTCCTCCCACACTCCAAAGATGCGTGGGTTAGGTTAATTGGCCATGCTAAATTGACCCTAGTATCAGGGGGATTAGCAGGGTAAATATGTGGGGTTACAGGAATAGGGTCTGGGTGGGTTTGTGGCTGGTACAGACTCGATGGGCCAAATGGTCTCCTTCTGTACTGTAGGGATTCTATGATGTGGTCTCACCAACACCCTATACATCTGCAGCAACACTTTCTCTACTCTTATACTCGATCCTTTTGCAATAAATGCCAACATCCTATCTGCCTTTTTTATTACACACTGCACCGGTATCCTGACTCTTTGCAATTCATAGACCCCAGATCACTCTGCCTGGACGCATTTTGAATCTGCTTTCCATTTAGGTGATAATTTTCCTTTCGATTTTTTCTGCAAAAATGGAAAATTTTACTCTTATCCACATTAAACACCATCTGCCAAATTTTGGCACATTCGCTTAGCCTATTTATATCTGTCTCTCGAATCTTTATATCCTCTTCAGTGCCTGCTTTCCCACCTATTTTAGTATTGTCCAGAAATTTTGCTATGTTACACCCTGTCCCTGCTTGCAGATCATTTATATAGATTGTAAACAGTTGAGGTCCGAAGAACTGACACCTGTGGCACTCCGCTAGTTATACTGCACCAGTCAGAGAAGGACTCATTTATCTGTCCTAACCATCTTCTTTCTGTGAGTCAGCTAATCCTCAATCCAACCTATTATTCTACCCCCAACCCCTTGCGATCTCACCCCCTGGATCAGTATTTCATGCGAGACCTTGTCAAACACCTTCTGGAAGTCTAGATATACCATATCCCCAGGTTCCCCGCTATCCACTTTGCTGGTTATGTCCTCAAATAACTCAAGTAAGTTTGTCAAACATGACTTTCCCTTCATAAAACCATGCTGACAGTGGTGGACTGAGCTTTGTTTTTCCAAATGCCCAGTCATCTCCTCCTTAATGGTTTAGTTTAGCATCTTCCCCATCACAGAGGTCAAACAATCTGGACTATATAATACTGGTGAGGTATTGATGGGGAACACAGAGATGGTGGAAGCATGAAACCAATATTTTTCCTCTCTTCACAGTAGAGAATAATGAAGATTTTCTAAAAACTGTAGTTAATGCAGAAGAATGTGGTGCAATAGTCATCACTAGGGGGAAGGTATTGAATAGATTAATGGGATTAAAGGCAGATAAGTCTCTAGGACCTGATGGCTTGCACCCTAGGGTATTAAAGGAGGTACCAGCAGAGCTAGTGGATGCTTTGGTTGTGATATTTCAAAATTCCTTGGATTCTGGTAAAGTCCTGGTAGATTTGCTTTTGGTATCTGGTTTTATGTTTTCTATTACTTTCTTGTTGTAGTTCATCTTTGCTCTTTTGATTCTATTTTTAGTAGCCTATTGCTGAACCTTAAAGTTCCCCCAATCCTTCATCTTGCTGTTAGCTTTTTCAGTTTGGTACGCCCTAGTTTTTGCTTTTATGTCCTCTTTGACTTCCTTGTCTAGCCATGGATCATTTTCGTTCCTTTTTTTATTATATTTTCCTCTCTCTCTCTTTTTGAGCAGGGGCTTCACAACAGTTTATTTCCAATCCACCAGGACTTTACCAGAATCCAAGGAATTTTGAAATATCACAACCAAAGCATCCACTAGCTCTGCTGGTACCTCCTTTAATACCCTAGGGTGCAAGCCATCAGGTCCTAGAGACTTATCTGCCTTTAATCCCATTAGTCTATTCAATACCTTTCCCCTAGTGATGACTACTGCACCACATTCTTCTGCATTAACTACAGTTTTTAGAAAATCTTCATTATTCTCTACTGTGAAGAGAGGAAAAATATTGGTTTCATGCCTCCACCATGTCTGTGTTAGAACATAGAACATAGAACACTACAGCACAAACAGGCCCTTCGGCCCACGAGTTGCGCCGATCACATCAACACCTACCAATCCATAGACCTATCTATAACCCCCAATCCCATTAAATCCCATATACTCATCCAGAAGTCTTTTAAAAGACCCCAGCGAGTTCGCCTCCACCACCACTGACGGCAGCCGATTCCATTCACTCATCACCCTCTGAGTGAAAAACTTACCCCTAACATCACTTCTGTTCTTGCCTCCCCGCACCTTAAATCTGTGTCCTCTCGTAGCAACCATTTCAACCCGGGGAAATAGCCTCTGAGAATCCACCCTATCTATTCCTCTCAACATTTTATAAACTTCTATCAGGTCGCCTCTCAACCTTCGTCTCTCCAGGGAAAAGAGTCCCAGCTCCCTCAACCTAACTTCACAAGGCATGCCTCCCAGTCCAGGCAACATCCTTGTAAATCTCCTCTGTACCCTTTCAATACCTCACCAGTATTATCCTCTAAAGGGCCAACATTTACTTTAGCTATTTTCTTCCTCATTATATATTATAGAAGCTTTTGGTGTCTGGTTTTATGTTTTCTATTACTTTCTTGTTGTAGTTCATCTTTGCTCTTTTGATTCTATTTTTAGTAGCCTATTGCTGAACCTTAAAGTTCCCCCAATCCTTCAGCTTGCCATTAGCTTTTTCAGTTTGGTATGCCCTAGTTTTTGCTTTTATGTCCTCTGACTTCCTTGTCTAGCCATGGATCATTTTCGTTCCTTTTACAATTTCTCTTTCTCTCAGGAATATACTTTAACTGAGAGGTATTCAATATCTCCCTGAACATCTGTCATAGTTCCTAAACTGTCCAGCCCTCAATTATTTGTGCTCAGTTTACTTGGGTCAACTCTTTCCTCAGGCCTGTATAATTACCTCTGCCCAATGCTAAAACTCTAGTATGGCATTCAGTCTTCTCTTGCTCAATCTGAATCTGAAATTCTAGCATGCTGTGATCACTCTTTTCAAGAGGATCTTTAATGACAAAACAGTTTATCAACCCTTCTTCATTACATAATACTAAATCTAAAATAGCCTGCAGTTTCAAAAACACCACTCTGAAATTTTTTCTATTGCAAAAATGTGGCTTTTATCTCAATTTCTACCAATTTATGACCAATAAGTTCAAAGAAATTTGGAGGATTGCTTTTCTCACTCTGACGGTATCCACTTTAAATCTTGATTACCCTATCACACTTTGAAACCCCAAGCTATTAATCTTGCTTTAGCCTTGCAAGCCCCATTTTCTATGCATATCCATCTGGCATAAGGTAAACCAGAGTAGACATCAAATTCCTTCCAACTATCCAACTCTTTTTTTTTGTTTTGCCTTTTTAATTTATCTTCTAATTTGTTAGTAGCCATAAAAACATTTCAATCATAAGGGCTTCTATTCTAAAGTGTTGTTAGATTGTCCTATAGTCCTTGTTCGATTGCATAATTTAAACAATATACGGCCTCTATTGCCCTCCCACCTATTTCTGGACTGAAGGATCTGCTGAAGGGTCTCTTCTTTCTAGATCAGAAGTTCTGTTGCCAGTACATGATTGTTTCCTAGTGGAATAGTCACTCCCAGGTCCACTATCAGAACTTACTTTCCAACGTTTGACCAATTTTGCCAGCTCATACATCTTGCCTGTCTCTTGGACTTTAGACAATGTTTGAACTTGCCAGTAGCTTTCCCTGCTCTCCCTACAACAGTCATATCCCTCATCCATTAGACCCTTCTAGTATTTATGTCTAGTATCTATGTCACCCGAGTACCCACTCTAGGCAGTTATCATGTGCATCAGTATAATTCTGCCTATCACCCCCTCATCTACAACATTCTACAATCATATAATCACTACAGTGCAGTAGGAGGCCTTTCAGCCCTTCAAATCTGCACTGAGTGTCCAACAAAATATTTTACCCAGTCCTACATGGACACTCCTGGCCACACCCCTGACCACCTGGCCTCCAACCCTTGGCTTGGCCGTGACATCTAGTTTCTGCTAGTCTCGCCGGTATGACACCTTACTGTTCTCGCCAGTAAAATGGGGCCGGGAAGATAAACTGGCCTGGTGCAAATTGGATTTTTGGCCTCTCACACTATGTTCCAAGCTTGCCACACGGATTGATGGACACAAGGAACCAGTAAGATCACACCTTATGTTTCTGTTTTTGTTCCACTCCTTTAGATCCATGGTTACTACGCTGAGGTCTCATGTCAATGGAAGACTTACAATGGGACATGGAGGTATCCTCTGATACTTACATATATGTCACATTTTCCACCAATCTCTTTGAGCCTTTTTATTCATCATCCACCACACCTGTATCCTATAATAGGATTTTTGATCTGTGACAAGGGTGGACAATTTGTTACGTAACTTTAATTTGCTTTTTTCTCACATTCTTACCACCTGATGCCATTAACACATCTTTAACATTCTGGTTAGAAATGTTAAGTTTTGTTAAGGATATGAAATAATGTCCTGACTCAGGAAATTACAGATCCATTCTCTTAACAAAAACAATTGCTTTCTGATGTTTTACGTCCAATTCCATTTATGCCTTTTTCATGGAAGGCTTGCTCAACAGCAACAGTATCTTAACACAAACCATATCAGTATGAATAAAGGGGCTCACTCCAGCTGTTCTACATGGAATCACCACTCTTTTCAGTGATCTCAAGTATGTTGTCACCCTCAAACGTGTAACAAGTAGAACTTTCAGACTCCCCTGAGCTAATTACTCCTTTAACCAACCTGTTCCTCACACTGTTGAGGTACAACCACAGTCTAACACAGTGCAATTAAATAAATCAGCATCTGACATACTCCTTACTGGACTAAAGTTTGTTGTGAATAGAATGATTCATTCAGACTGATCATCATCATCATCTACAACTTTTGAATTTTCTGTGTCATACTTTGAAAACCTGGCTGTTCTGCTTTGGGTGGTTCATCACATAACAATATTTTGAATCAGATTAGAAACATCTGTTATTAGGATCCATAGATTCCAGGGATTCATTAATCTATTATTGCTACACCAATCCTTCTGCTTGCCAGATCCGCTTAAGATGCCTTCATCCTCATTCATTTTGCCTGTAACTTGTGAAATACTGATGCCAGTACCCTGAATCTGAACAATCTGAACAATCTCTAATCATTGAGCCCGCCATCTTTTGTGACACCACAGAATGTCTCATTTGTACCATCAAGGCTGCTGGAAATGAATGCTTCCCCAGGATTTGTATTTAAAACAGCAGAAATTTGATCCAAAAGGATGCCCTTTCCTGAGAACTGAAAACCAGAAGCCTATCCTGATGTGTCATTTCAGCACAGTTCAGCAATTCAAATGTGGCCACTAAATAAAGCAATTCCAGGTTGAGCTCCTTTTCTACAATCTGTTCAAGTCCATAATACACTCCCCTATCCTTTCAAAATCTGTCAAAATCTGGCGAAACCTCATAGGCATCTAACAGAGCATCTTTCTTGTAAACTTCATCCATGAAGCTTAACTGAAGATCCAAACTTTTATCAGCATCCAATTGATGGACATATAGCTCACAAGTACTGATTTGCCTTTGTTTGGAAGCAAAATGCCCAGACCATACTTTGTTCACTCTAGCCCAGTGCCCACTTGGTACTTCATTTTCCCACTAGTCAAAAGGTTTAGATTCTGTGAACTTGGGTTGATAACTATACCCTGACAATTTGCACTTTATTTCAGCCATTCTTCAGAAAATGCATCTGATGACAATATATACTACCACATTCATTCATTCATAAAACACCTCTCTGAAATTTTTTCTATTGCAAAAATGTGGCTTTTATCTCAATTTCTACCAATTTATGACCAATAAATTCAAAGAAATTTGGAGGGTTGCTTTTTTCACTCTGACGGTATCCACTTTAAATCTTGATTCCATATCACACTTTGAAACCTCAAGCTATTAATCTCGCTTTAGCCTTGCAAGCCCCATTTTCTATACATATCCATCTGGCATAAGGTAAATCAGAGTAGACATCAAATTCCTTTCAACTATCCAACTCTTTTTTTTGTTTTGCCAGTTGGTGAAGTAAAGAACCAGACAGTTGTTTACTTAATACTAGGTTTATTTAGTCATTTGTTAGAGAGGAGGCAGACATTTGTAGCATGGCAAATGTCTGCCTCCTCTCTAACAAACGACTAATGTTGCAGAAGTCTCTATTTATACTATTTTTAATAAACCAAAGAATCAATAAAATAAACTAATGAGAGGGGCTGGAAGTCTCTATTTGCATCTGTTCAATCAACGTCCTTTATCTTCATAAACAATTAAAGCAATGTTAACATTCACATTAGTTTCTTCCATTTGTATGGCATTTAGAGGTAAAAGAAAAAACCTCAAATGTTTGAAACTTAGCATAGAAGGCAATGTTAACAAAGAATTCAGGCCAGTGGCTCACCTTCACAACTGGTCTTGATTTCCAGGATTTTTCTATTTTGATCTCATGTGAGGGGTTCAATATCATTGTGAGATCTTTTTTGCATGTAGTGGTTGGTGTGACGTCTTTGTATTGTTACTTTGTTCTGGTGAAAAGAAGCAGGATAAAAGAAAGATGTAAAAGCCCCCCTTTACGTTAGCTGTGATTTCAGTACAAATGTGTAAGTCAACAGTTACAGGCACAAGAGAATTTACTAATCATTTCTGTGAAGTTTGGGCCAAACTGGATCTCCACACATAAAGTTGTTCTTTAAGTTTGGTCTAAAAATCTACATATGAAAAGCATCTGAGAGTGGCAAAGTCCAAGGGTATTATTACTGATGCCCAAAAGACTGATGGAAAATTAAATCTGTGCTAAAGTAGAATTAAGTGCTGCTAGCAATATAAATTGTTTCATTTAAAAAGTTTCAGGCAGCATACAATTACCCAAAGTCTTTTCTTCCACTCTTTCTCAACCTGTAAATTAAACCTAAAGTTACGGTTGAACAATTCTAGTGTGCATACTGAGATTAGCTACATTATTGCACAAAGATTGCTGCTGTGCTGTAATTCAGTGAAATTCAACTTATTAAGTAGCATTTGTCCAATCAACAATTCCCTCATCTATCTAATGGTTTACTTATTTTTGCTTATTTTACTTTTGGCTGGTAATTTTTAAAGATTAAAGCCTGTCCTGTTCTGTTTCATTCTGAGTTTGAATCAGGAGTAGTTGCTTGGTGCTATAACGAGGATGGGATCAATAATCTTTAATGTTCCAGACCATTGAGACCATAAGGTCTGAAGAAGCTGGAAACCCGAAATAAAAACAGAAAGTACAGAAAGACAGAAAATAAAACTCTACAGGTCTGGCAGTGTCTGTGGATAGAGAAAAACAGAGGGCTATCATTTCCCTGAGTGGCAATCAGCATCATATTGGGAGGGTTACAATGGACGTAGGGGAGAGGTCAAGTTGGCCTAGGTATGGGGTGTGATCAGAGTCGGGTCAAAGGTGGGGGATGAGGCTGGGCATTGGGTGGGTGTGGGGTTGAGTCAGGCCCATGGATGGATGGTTAGTTGGTTGGAATCTCTTATGGGGTTAGCTGTTTAAGGAGAATCTTGGGAAGGTGGGGGAAGGGGATAGGGTAGTCCCGTGGTGGGGGGAGGGCAGTCTCTGTCTCCATAGTAGTTCATCCAGAAGCTAGAAGAGGTTTTAATTCTTCTAACTTTTTCTATGTAATTATTGGTGTAACCCCGTCAGAACCATTGGAGATTTGCAATTTAAATGGCATTTCTGGATGGTTCCCAGCAGCAGGCAATTGCCCAGAGAAAATTTACAGTTCTGGATAATGTGAACCTTCACCTGCAAAGTTCCTAGAAGGGTTCTCCAGTGGATCTTCGGGGTAGACCCTCCCCCCCACCCCCATCCAATGAAGGGGAGTATGATGTTTTAAGCCAGAATTAATGTTCTAAGATCAATACAATCCTTCTTTTGAAGCAGAGTCAATTTGGACTTGAAACATTAACCCTCTTTCTTTTTCCACAGATGAGACCACAATGGACACAGAAAAATGAAGGCAACAGGGTTTGACCATTTGGAAAGTTGCGCTAGTATCCCCCAGATAATTGTAACAAATACTTCAGACTTTTACCTGTAAAACTGCATTTACTGATCAACAACTTCAAAATAATAAGTGAGACTACGGGTGGGATTTTACAGCCTCACTCGTCCCAAAACTGTAAAATTCCACCCAAGGAATCTCTCCTCCACCTTCAACCCATTTCTATTTATTTATTCCATTTCATTTCATCTCATTCATCCATAAGACACAGGAGCAGAATTAGGCCACTTGTACCATTGAATCTGCTCCGCCATTCAATCAGGGCTGATATTTTTCTCATCCCCATTTCCTGCCTTTTCTCCATAATCCCTGATCTCCTTATTATCAAGAACCTATCTATCTCTGTTTTAAATTTTATCCATTTTATCATCTTTCTTTTTCATTTCTATTCTTCCACTTCTCCGTTCCAGCTCTCCTTTCCATCCCCTCCTCCCCCCCCCCTCCACTTTACAAGGCAACTGTCACGTTCCTCAGGCAGTCCTTTAACAAAGAATAAAGAACAAAGAACAACCCAGCACGGGAATCAGGCCCTTCGGCCCAACGAGCCCGCACTGCCATCTTAACAAAGCATTTTCCTACACCTACCTTACCCCGTGTGTATGCGTATGGTATCCTTATTGTAACCAGATTCAGGGGAGAATAGTTTAGGGACAATTTGTTACACCAATCAGCCTAAGAGCACATCTTTGGGGTGTGGGAGGAAACCGGAGCACCCAGAGGAAACCCACGCAACCACAGGGAGAATGCGCAAACTCCCACAGACACTGGCCCAAATCCATGTGTCTGCACAGCGAGCAGTGATAGTCACTGAGCTGTTGTGGTGCCCGTCTGCTGGTCCAGTTTTAAGCACACACATCGACACGAAGTACTAGGCCACTCTCGAAACATTCAAGAGCAGCCCATGCACGAATCCCGAGTGCATGCCCCTCATTAGACAACAAGGTGGACCGACACACCTGAGGAGTAAAAGAGACAAGACATTAACATGTAGCATTACATTTCCAGTATCGTCCCGCGGCTCTGACCCTTTTTAAAACCGTCTCCTATAACCCTCCATCCCTGTTTCATTCATGTGCCTATCTAAGTAAACCTTAAACAAGTCCAGCGTGCCTGCCTCCACCAACTTACTTGGTGGTGCATTCCATACCCCCACGACCCTCTGTGTGAAAAACCTCCCTCTAGTATCCAAATTATACTTCTCCCCCCTCACCCTTAGCCCGCGACCCCTCGTGATATTTGTCTCCAATCTAGGAAAAAGCCTGCCACTGTTGACTCTATCTATACCCTTCATTATTTTATACACCTCTATCAGATCCCCCCTTAATCTCTGTCTTTCTAAGGAGAAGAGCCCCAGTTTACCCAATCTTTCCTCATAACCCAGTCCTTCCATACCAGGCAGCATCCTGGTAAACCTCCTCTGCACTCTGTCCAGGGTCTCCACGTCCTTCTGGTAGTAAGGTGACTAGAACTGGACGCAGTACTCCAAACGCGGTCTAACCAACGTTCTATACAACTGAAGCATTAGACACCAGCTCTTATACTCTATACCCCTTCCTATAAAGGCTAGCATTCCATAAGCTTTCTTCGCAACCTTCTCCACCTGGGTTGCCACCTTCAGAGACTTGTGCATTTGCACTCCTAGGTCCCTCTGCATTTCTATACTCTAAATTGGTCTACCCTTTATCATGTAACTCCTCCCTGCATTATTCCTTCCAAAATGCATCACCTCACATTTGTCAGGATTAAATTCCATCTGCCATCTATCTGCCCAGTATACCAGCCTATCTATATCCTGCTGTGTCACCTGACACTCCTCCTCACTATCCGCCAATCCTGCCATCTTGGTGTCATCTGCAAACTTGCTGCTCACACCACGTATGCCCTCTTCCAAGTCGTTTATATATATTACGAAGAGAAGAGTCCCAGTACTGAGCCCTGCGGCACACCACTGGTGACAGACCTCCAGCTAGAAAAGGACCCTTCCACTACTACTCTCTGTCTCCTGTTGCCTAGCCAGTTTTCAATCCATGTCCCTGTATCCCATAAGCCTTAACCTTTTCTACCAGCCTACCGTGAGGGACTTTGTCAAACGCCTTACTGAAATCCATATAGATGACATCAACGGCTCGTCCATCGTCAACCATTTTTGTCACCTCCTCAAAAAATTCTACCAGATTCGTAAGGCAAGACCTCCCCTGAATAAAGCCATGCTGTGTATCCCTAATCAGATCGCAGCGCTCCAAATGCTTATACATCCTATCCCTAAGAATTTTTTCCAACAATTTTCCTACCACCGATGTCAAACTCACTGGCCTATAATTACTAGGGTTATCCCTACTGCCCTTTTTAAACAGTGGTACCACATTAGCTATCCTCCAGTCCTCTGGGACCTCACCTGTGTCCAAAGAAGAGACAAAGATTTGCGTCAGAGGCCCAGCAATTTCATCTCTCACCTCTCTAAGCAGCCTGGGATAAATGCCATCAGGCCCAGGAGCTTTATCAGTTTTTATGCTACCTAAAAACCCTAACACTTCCTCCCTCATTATGGATATTTCCTTCAGCTGGCCTACAGCTCCCTCCAAGACATTACAAGACACCAAGCCCCTCTCCTTCGTGAACACCGACACAAAGTATTCATTCAAGATCTCCCCCATTCCCTCAGACTCAATGCATAGTTCCCCTCCTTTGTCCCTAAGAGGACCTATTTTCCCTCTAACCACCCTCTTGTTCCTAATATATGAGTAAAATGCCTTTGGATTTTCCTTAATCCTGTCAGCCAAAGCCATTTCATGCCCCCTTTTTGCCCTTCTTACTCCCCTTTTAAGCTCCCTCCTGCTCTCTCTATATTCCTCCAGTGCTCTCTCCATTCCCAGTTGCTTAGACCTAACATATGCCTCTCTCTTCTTCCTGACCAAGTCCTCAATATATCCTGTAATCCACGGCTCTCTAATCCTGCCTTTCCCATCCTTCCTCGTTACCGGCACAGTCTTTCCTGCAACATTTTCAGTTTGCCCTTGAAAGCCTCCCACTTGCCAACTGTGGACTTGCCCGCTAACAACCTCTCCCAATCGGTGTCCTTCAGCTCCTTCCTAATCCGGCTATAGCTCACCTTCCCCCAGTTCAGCACCCTCCCCTTCGGACAGCACTCATCCTTTTCCATTTTTATTCTAAAGTAGACAGACTTGTGGTCACTGTTAGCCACATGTTCGCCTACTGCAACCTCAACTACCTGACCCGGCTCATTACCCAAAACTAAATCCAGTATAGCCCCCTCCCTAGTCAGGCTAGTTACGTACTGCTCCAAGGATCCTTCCAGCACACATTTTACAAATTCCTCCCCATCCGAACCCCCAGCTCTAGGCACCTTCCAATCCACTCCAGGAAGATTAAAGTCACCCACTACAACAACCCTATTCTTTCTGCACCTATCTAAAATGTCTTTACAAATGCCTTCTTCCACTGCCCTTGGGCTGTTGGGTGGCCTATAGTACACCCCTAGCACAGTAATCGCTCCCTTCCTATTCCTCAACTCCACCCACAGCGACTCAAATCCCTAACTCCTCCATATTGTCCTCCCTCTGCACGGCTGTAATGTGCCCCTTAACTAACAACGCCACCCACCACCTCTCTTCAACCCTCCTGTGTCACACCTAAAACACTTATACCCAGGAATATTCAGCTGCCAGTCCTGCCCTTCCTTTAACCACGTCTACGTCACTGCCACCACATCTAAATTCCTCACGAACATCAAGGCCCTAAGCTCATCCGTTTTACCCCTTACACTCCTTGCATTAAAACAGACGCAATCCAACCCTCCAGGCCCACTCGGATCTTCATTTCCCCTGATAATTTTCCTTTCAACCGAACCTACCCTGTCACCCAACTCACTCCCGATCCCAGTGCCTAATAAGCTATCAGTCTCATCCCCCCCCCCCCATATTAGTCTAAACCCTGCCGAAACACTCCAGCTAACCTCCCAGCTAGGATATTTGTCCCCCTCCCATTCAAATGTTCCCTATCCCTCCTGTACAGGTGCCCTTCTCTCACAAATACTTCCCAGTGATTGACAAAAGTAAAGCCCTCTATCTTGCACCAATCCCTCAGCCATGCATTCAGCTGCATGATCTCATTATTCCTAGCCCTGCTGTTACTAGGCAGTAGCCCAGAGAATGCCACCCTCGAGGCCCTGCTCTTCAGCTTGGCCCCCAACTCCCTGAATTGCCTACGTACATCCCCCCTGCTCTGCCTTCCTACGTCCTTTTCTCCTGTGTGTATAATTACTGCAGCCTGGGTCCCTTCACCCTTCAAAATTCCCTCTATCCTCTCTGATACGTCCTGTACCCCTGCTCCAGGGAGGCAGACTACTATCCTGGAGTCACGCTTTTGCCGTCAGAACCGCCTATCAATTCCTTTGGCCCTCCCATCCCCCAACACTATCTCATTGCCAGCCCCCTTCCTTCCCTCTGAGGCATTCTGACCCTCCTGACATTCCTTTTGTACCCCTGTCGATGCCTTTTGGGGGGCCACTGGGGTGGTCTTTGGACCAGGACTATTCTTCTTCTTCTTCTTCTTCCCCCTCCTAACAGTTACCCACCCGTCCTGTCCCCCAGGCCCTGGGACCTCCACTTGTCCATGGTTCATAGCCATTATCTCCTCGTTCTCCCTGACCAGAAATGCATCCTCTAAACGCAGCTCCAACTGCCTGACCCGGGCCCTCAAACGCTGCAGCTCTAAACACTTGACGCAGACGTGGGCCTTCGGGAGACGTGATGCCTCCAGGAACTCCCACATGTGGCACCTAACACAGCTAAAGCATCTCCCCATTAAACTATCTGTACCCTGCCATTCTCATGTTCTGATCACTTAATAGACACCCTCAGCATTGTCTCAGCTTTCTGTATCCTCATTTACATATTTTTGTCCCATTCCATTCCCCACCCTCCCCCAATAGTATAAATCTCTCCTGATTCTCTTTGCTTTTAGTTCTATGAAGGGTCATCTGGGCTTGAAACGTGGGCTCTATTCTTGCCCAACAGGTGCTGTCAGACCTGCTGAGATTTTCCATCATTTTCTATTTATATAAGAACATAAGAAATAGGAGCAAGAGTAGGCCATCTAGCCCTTCGAGCCTTCCCCGCCATTCAATAAGATCATGGCTGATCTGTCGTGTCTCAGTTCCACATTCCCGCCCTCTCCCCATAACCCTTAATCCCCTCTCTTATCAAAAACCCATCAACCCGCGTCTTAAAAATATTTAGCGAGGTAGCCTCCACCACCTCAACGGGCAGAGAATTCCAGAGATTCACCACCCTTTGAGTGAAGAAGTTCCTCCTCAACTCCGTTCTAAACCGCCCCCCCTTTATCTTGAGGCTGTGCCCCCTAGTCCTACTGTCCTTTCTGAGCGGGAAGAGTCTCTCCACCTCTATCCTATCCATCCCATTCATCATCTTATATGTCTCAATGAGATCTCCCCTCATTCTTCTAAACTCTAACGAGTACAAGCCTAGTTTATTCAGCCTCTCCTCATAGCTCAACCCCCTCAACTCCGGTATCAGCCTAGTAAACCTCCTCTGCACTCCCTCCAAGGCCAAAATATCCTTGTGTAAGTACGGCGACCAAAACTGCACACAGTACTCCAGCTGCGGCCTTACCAATGCCCTATACAGCCGCAGCAAGACCTCCCTACTTTTATATTCAATCCCCCTCGCTATGAAGGCCAACATCCCATTCGCCTTCCTGACCACCTGCTGCACCTGCAAGCTGGGTTTTTGCGACTCATGCACAAGGACCCCGAGGTGCCTCTGCACCGTTGCCTGCTGCAGTTTTTCGCCACATAAGTAATAGTCTTTCCTACCATTATTCCTACCAAAGTGGACCAGCTCGCACTTGCCAACATTAAATTCCATTTGCCATTTCCTGGCCCATTCGCCCAGCCTATCTAGATCCTTCTGCAGACTCTCCACACCCTCCGCACAATATGTTGGACGTTTATATGTTGGATGTTCCCATGATTTGCTCCCTGCTTGCTCCGATTGCCATGGCACATGCAATGGTAAAGCTCTGCTCTACATCTAATTCATAAAACATTGAATGCAACTGGGGTGGACTTTTTATAGCCATGAGCTCTACAACTCTGCAAATGCTAATGCTGTGAAAAAATATGGGGGTGAGGATGTTGGGGGGAGGCCTTATAGAACCATTCAGGTGAATACTACATTATTGGGAACTCAAATCAGTATGAGATGGTTTTCTGGAAGATCGTCTCATTTCAGAGGTTCAATGGTTTGAATTGATTCTGCACTACACTGTCTTCTCCATTGGTTTGAACCTACACGCCCTGCTGAATAACAATAGTGGCAGCTGACAAAATTAGAACAGTTTGAGTATCAACCTAATTTCTTCTGGCAGCTCCCCTCTTAGGTATAAAAGCTCTGGTGCTCCTGTGTCAGTGAAAAGAGAATTAATTTATCACAGCAAGTTCTTGGGAGCTTCATGGGTTGTGTGAAGTATTGAAATGGTGAATGTTAAAACACAGGAGGAGGTAATTTGGCTCCTTGAAAAATCTATTTGATTAGTTCCACTTCCTGCTCTTTTCCTGAGCCCTGCAAATTTTCCCTTTAATTGGATGTCTACTGTCAAGTTTAAAAAATTCCACCTTTTCACTGTTCTAATTGAAAGTGCAGACCAATGGAGAACTGACATTCTGACATGGAAGACAACCTTAGAAGTTTGAAGATCCTCCGTTTGAGTTCCCAATATTGTCATTTAAGTCTAATGGTTTCATAATGGCTACATTTGTTTCTGCCATTTATTTAGGTAATGCATTTCAGATCATTGAAGCAGAAGAAACATGTCTTCTCTGGTCCTTTTAAGAACATAAGAACTATGAGCAGGAGTAGGCCATTTGGCCCATCAAGCCTGCTCTACCATGCAATAAGATCATGGCTGATCTTTTCATGGACTCAGCTCCATTTATCCGCCTGATCACCATAACCCTTAATCCCTTTATTGTTCAAAAATTATCTATCTTTGCTTTAAAAAAATTGAATGAGGTAGCCTCAACTGCTTCACTAGCAGGGAATTCACAGATTCACAGACGTTCCTCCTCAACTCAGTCCTAAATCTGCTCCCCATTATTTTGAGGTCATGACCCCTAGTTCTGGTTTCAGAATAACCTCCCTGCTTCTATCTTATCTATTCCGTTTGTAATATTATATGTTACTATAAGATCCCTTTTCATTCTTCTGAGTGAATCTCAGGGTGAACCCCTGAATGAGTATAGCCCCAGTCTACTCAGTCTCTCCTCATAAGCCAACCCTCTCAACTCTGGAATCAACCTAATGAATCTTCTCTGCACCTCATCCAGTGCCAGTATATCCTTTCTCAAGTAAGGAGACCAAAACTGTACACAGTACTCCAGGTGTGGCCTCACCATCA
This sequence comes from Carcharhinus amblyrhynchos, assembly GCF_965287045.1. Taxonomy (NCBI): domain Eukaryota; kingdom Metazoa; phylum Chordata; class Chondrichthyes; order Carcharhiniformes; family Carcharhinidae; genus Carcharhinus; species Carcharhinus amblyrhynchos. The sequence goes on along the minus strand of NC_137335.1, from coordinate 28,275,055 downwards.
CCTTATACAGTGACAATATAACCTCTCTGTTGTTAAACTCCATCCCTCTAGCAATGAAGGATAAAATTCCATTTGCCTTCTTAACTACCTGCTGCACATGCAGACCAACATTTTGTATTCCATTCACAAAGACACCCAATTTTTTATTATTTAAATAATAGTTAATTGCGCTGTTATTCCTATCAAAATGAATGACCTCACATTTACCAACATTGTACTCCATCTGCCACACTCTTGCCCACTCACCAAAACTATCTTTATCCCTTTGCAGACTTTCAGAGTGCTATTTTACCATTTTTCGTGTAAGTGCTAGGTGGACTTGAAACTGGGAGTGTTTCAGATCTGTCTTTTGGGCCCATTTTTAGGCACTCACATACATGCTCTACCTGCAAATATTTCAAAATGTCCAATTCTCACTGCAGAAACCTGTGGGTTGTGCTTAATGTACCAGAAACTCTGCAGCTTTGATCGGAGCCTCCAACTGCGCATGTGCAGAAAAAAGAAAATAATGCTGTTCCTCTGCCACATCCCTCTTGGGCTGGATTATGCCTCCTCTTGGCCCTTACGGACATTGGACATCCCCACAACATTACTGACCCCCTTATTCCACCCCCCCCCACCCCCCGCCATCACTGAAACCGATCGCGGTCCCCTCCCTCCCTCCCGGCCATTGTTTACAGTCAGATTGATGCCTCCGCACCACCCCACCAATCACAGGCAGAGTAATCTGGCTTCTCCTCCTGCCCACCAATGGCAGGCAGAGTGATCCTGCTCTACCCCCACAGATCCAGGCAGGGTGATCCCAGCACCCCCCCAACCTTCCCAACACATTCGCAGAGGCCTGTTGACCTGAAACGGAATATGGCTGCCACGAAAAGACCTCCGTAAGCAGCATGGAACTGTCCAATGGTAGGCACTTACCTCCTCACTGATAGAGTGCCTGAATTGGATTTTTATTGAGCATGTCTATTCCAGGCCGATTTCAGATTGGGCAAATGTGGCAGTAAAGGCAGACGTGCTGGTGAAGTGGAGCATACAGCTCGTTAAGTGGATTGAAATCCATGCAATAATATTTAAATTGATGACACGACCATTTTAGGTTCCCAATTGCAGCCTTGGTAAACTGCAAAGCGACGCGGAAGCAGGCGCTGATCACACTACTCACCTCACGCCCAACTTTACCAAATTTTTGCACCCGAAAACAGATGCAATGTGATGGTAAAATTGCCCCCTCAGTGTCCTCCGCACATTTTGCTCTACTATTCATCTTAGTGTCATCTGCGAATTTTGACACACTACACTTGGTCCTCAACTTCAAATCATCTACGTACATTGTAAACAATTGCAGTCACAACACTGATCCCTGATCACTAGTCACTGATCACCAACCAGAAAGACACCCATTTACCCCCACTCTTTGCTTTCTGTTAGTTAACCAATACTAATGCATTACCTGTAACACCGTGCACTTTTATCTTTGCAGCAGCCTTTGGTGCGGCACCTTGTCAAATACCTTCTGGAAATCTAGATACATCACATCCACAAGTTCCCCACTGTCCACCGCACAATTAACATCCTCAAGGAAATCCACCAAATTAACCAAACATGACGTCCCTATCAGATCCATGTTGTGTCTTCCCAACGGAACAATTTATTTCGTGATGTCTTGCTACTTCTTCCTTGATGATAGATTGAAGCAGCTTCCCCACTACAGATGTTAAGCTAACCAGCCTATAGTTACCTGCCTTTTGTCTATCTCCTTTTTTAAACAGTGGCATTACATTTGCTGTTTTCCAATCTGTGGAAACCACCCTAAAGTCCAACAAAGTTTGGTAAATTACCATGAGTTCATTCGCTATTTCCCCCGCCATCTCTTTTAGCACCCTGGGGTATATTGTCAACCCTTAGCCCCATTAACTTGCTCAACACTACCTCTTTAGTGATAATGATAGTTTCTAGGTCCTCACCTGCCATCGCCTTCTTGTCATCAATTTTTGGCATGTTATTTGTGTCTTCCACTGTGAAGACCAACACAAAATACCTGTTCAATGCCTCAGCCATTTTCTCATTTCCTGTTATTAAATACCCCTTCACATCCTGTAAAAGACCAATGTTTACTTTAGCCATTTTTTTTGTTTTGTATATTTGTAGAAATTTTTGCTATCTGTTTTTATATTCTGAACTAGTCTCCTCTCATAATCCACCTTACTTTTCTTTATAGCTTTTTTTTGTGGCTCTCTGTTGAGCTTTAAAGATTTCCCAATCCTCCGGTTTCCCACTAATCTTTGCCTTTTCTTTCAAACTGATACATTTATTTGCCCAATTATTTTAAATGTGTAATTAATAATCAACTTCCATTGAACACAGTTCCACTGTATCAAAACCCTTCTCAACATCCCTATTAAATTTTCATTTAACCTTCTCTGCTCTTAAGAGACAAATCACACCTTAGCCAGTTTCTAGTTTCTCCACGTTCTCTATTGAAAACCCTGCTCCATTCCTCATCTCACCCCCACCCTTCCAGCCCTCACTTCCCAGCCCCCAAGTATCCAATATATTATTTATCTCAGGATTCCCATGAAAATCTTCAAAAATAAAACTAGGTCTAAGTACCAATTGGAGAGGTTCTGGCTTTGTGACTAGAATGGAGGAAGAACAGTGGCAGAGGTAGGTCCAATTGAAGCATTCTAAAGGGAATGAGCCTGTTATCTGAAAAGGAAAAATATGCAGGATTCTAGGGACAAGGCAGGAGAATGGCACTGTGAATTATTCATTTGGACAGCTGGTGCAGACACAATGGGCCAATGGTCTCCTTCTGCACTGCAACATTGCTGATTTTCTATGTTTCATTAACCCCCTGGCAAGGACACTCAACTTGGACTCCATAGCAAAACATTGGTTGCAGAATGAATGTTAGCAGAGACACAGAGGAAACTTCCTACTCTTCTTTAAATACCAACATGGGATCATAAACTGGAGCAAGTAGACAGAGCAAGGGGCCATATTTTCAACAGTGCCACATCACACAAGATGACATGAGGTTGAACCAGACTGTTTGGAATTTTGCTGTTATATTTGACCTTGAAACAAGCTTCTAAACACATATTTACGCCTTCATAAAGACTATGAACGGAATTCTAAGTGTTGAATTTGTGTGAAAACTGGAGTAATTCACGCTGGTTTTTTCAGTGGGAGTTCAGAGAAGAATCTCCCACACTTTGTGCAGTGCTGAATGCACCAGCATGAATATAATTAAATTTCAGGAGATGGGGCCTATTCTCATTGGAAAGGCTGAAATCAGCACACTGAGCAGGCCACTGCACATGCGCCGAACTATCAATGCTAAGATCGACGCATGTGCAGTGGCCCCTGTTTGTCGACCTCCCAATTGTTGGCCAGCCCCGCAGCCCCTGAAATGCCAGCTCTCCATCCCCCATGGCCTGATCAGTCCTGACTGCCCCCCCCGCAATGCTGACCACCCTCCCCACCCCACCGCAGCAGGCTGACCGCACCCCCTCCTGGCAACTGACATGACATTTCAATCCCGGGCCCGCTAATAGCATTTAAATTAAATTGAAATGAGCATTTAAATACTTACTTTGCCTCCACCGATTTCCAGAGTGGAGCAAACACCTCTGGAAATCCGGCACTGGGAACACACGCATGAATCCTGTGCATTGCTCGCCGTGAAATTCTCTTGGCCTCCTGCACTGAAAAATTAGCGCAGCAGGATGAGAGAATCGCCCCCAACATATTTCCAACTCCATAACATTGCCTAACTCAACATTGCCTCAGCTTATCTGCTGTGGGAATCCTCACTTTTGTCTTTCTAAAGTTCTAGATGTGACTTCCTTTCTCTTTTTGCTTTTGCGATGTTAAGTCTGATTGCCACACTGCTGGTTGATCATCCTTTCTGTCATTCTTTGCAGGGATGGCAGAGTGGTTCTGTCACTGGACTAGCAATCCAGAAACCCAGGGTAAATTCCTGAGGACTAGTGTTTCAATTCCACCACAGCAAATGTTGAAATTTCAGTAAAAACCTGAAATTCAAAGTCTAATGATGATCAGAAAACCATTGTTTTTTTCTGTGAAAAACCAAGCAGGTTCACTAACATCCTTGAGGGAAGAAAATCTGTCATCTTTATCCGGTCTGCTCTACGTGTGATTGATTATAACTATTAATATGGATGACCACTAACTGCCCATTGAAATATAGCGAGCCACACAGTTCAAGGGCAAATAGGGACAGGCGATAAATGCTGGCACATCCTGCAATACTCATGTTCCATGAACAAACAAGATATTTTTACAGTCAGATCCCCTTCCTGCAGCCCACCTTCCCTATTTTTCTGGCTGGGCAATGACACCAATACAAGTTATCTGCAAGTTAGTGGGCTATCTTCAGACTTGACTTTTCCAGAATATCCCTGATTGGCCTTCACATTCTGCACTCTATAAATTTTAGTTAATCCAAAATCTCTCATGTCCTTACTTGCACAAAGTCTCATTAACCTGTTGGCGTATACTTACTGACTTACATTCGCTCCTGGTCAAGCAACACCTTAATTTAAAAAATTCTCATCCTTGTTTTCAAGTCTATCCATAACGTTGTCCCTCTCTATCTCTGTAACCTCCTCCAACCCAATAAGATTTTTATGGTATCTGTGATAATTTAATCCCAGCCTCTTGAGAATCTCTAATTTTAATTGCTCCATTATTGGTTGGTATACCTTTAGCTGCCTACGCCCTAAGATCTGAAGATCTGGAATTCCATCACTAAATATCACCACCTTACCAGAGTTGGAGGATTGTTTTATGTTTGCACAGGGCTGCCATATATCTTAGATAACTGAATGATCCCAGAACAACGTAGTGATTCTGCTAGTTCAAATCCATACAGTTTAATTTACAGAACTTTAAGGAGTTTCAAGTACATACATGTTCACAGCTCAGAACTCAGATCCCCAGATTCCTTAACCCTTTAGCTCCATCAACTGGCATAAGCATCAAGCAAATGTACAAGGGTAAGGTACCAGAGTAACATAATCAAACACAGGTGAAACAAACCATTGAATATTTCATCTTCCCCCACCTCACTTTAACTTAAAACCTTAATTAAAGTGAAATTATTCTAAACAACAAACATTTATACATCAAGCCATTTCTTAGAGCTCAAATTGTCTGGTTTCTATTATCTTTGACACATGAAGATGTCTTGATCTGCAATTAGATCTATGAATCTGATGTTGTGGTTTTGTGTTATTAACTTGCTGAGGCAGATGATCAATATCACTCATAGGATAAGGAACTGTATCCCCATAATCATTGTCTTCGAAATATCTTGGTCTGCTCTCTATCAAATATTTCAGATCATAGGATAAGGAACTGTATCCCCATAATCATTGTCTTCGAAATATCCTGGTCTGCTCTCTATCAAATATTTCAGATCATATCAGATAAGTATTGATACTGAACACTTGCTTGATCTGCTTTGGACCTGATAAAGATGATGCAAGTTTACAGTTGCAATTTGTCCATTTGATACAAACCCAAATGGTGTTCCTTCCCTAATACCTGTTTTTATGTCAAAGTATGATTTTGCTTTACCTTGTTGCAATGTGATTTCATACAAAGAACAAAGAACAAAGAACAACCCAGCACGGGAAACAGGCCCTTCGGCCCAACAAGCCCGCGCCGCCGCATCACCCTACACCTATTCTACCCTGCGTGTCTACGAATAGAACCCCTGACTTAGCCAGATTCAGGGGAGAATAGTGTCAATTTGGTAAAACCAATCAGCCTAAGAGCACATCTTTGGGGTGTGGGAGGAAACCGGAGCGCCCGGAGGAAACCCACGCATCCACAGGGAGAATGCACAAACTCCCACAGACACAGGCCCAAATCCATGTACCTGCACAGCTAGCAGTGCTAGTCACCGAGCTGTTGCGGCGCCCTTCTATCGGTCCAGGATCAAGCACACCCACCGACACGAAGTACTAGGCCACTCCCGGAGCCTCCAAGAGTAGCCCATGCACGACCCACCGTGTGCATACCCCTCGTTTGACAACGAGGTGGACCTCCACCTGCGGAATAAAAGACAAAAACGTTAATCACAAGCCTGCTTTTCCGGTGTCTCCCGAGGTTCTAACCCTTATTTAATAACCCCTACCATAACCCTCCATCCTCGTTTCACTCATGTGCCTATCTAACTGAACCTTAAACGAGTCCAACGTTCCCGCCTCCACCACCCTACTCGGTAGTGCGTTCCATACCCCTACAACTCTCTGCGTAAAGAACTTTCCTCTCATATCCAAATTATATCTCTCCCCCCTCACCCTTAAATCATGTCCTCTTGTATTTGTAACCAATCTAGGGAGCAGTCTCTCACTATTGACTCTATCTATTCCCTTCAGTATCTTATATACCTCTATCATGTCCCCCCTCAATCTCCGTCTTTCCAAGGAGAACAGTCCCAGTTTCTCCAACCTTTCCTCGTAACCCAACCCCTCCATGCCAGGCAACATCCTGGTAAACCTCCTCTGCACCCTTTCCAGAGCCTCATCTGCTTTCACTCAGACATTCTTGTTAACTTGTGGTGGCAGTTTAAGAATAATCAGTGGCATGTGAAGTTTAATCCATCATAAGATGTCTTCATAGGGTCATCTTGTCTCCTCTTCCGACTAAAGCCTTTTTACACTCTAAGCACTGGGAAGCTTTTCCTCATGTTTGATCTAATATGCATCTTTAATCTGTCATTCTTGCTGCAAGCTTTGTTACAATAGGGCGCTGGTAGGTTGCTCACCAATTTGCACATAAATGTTCCACTGCTGGCAAATTTATGGCCACAACAGGGACAAATCTCCTTCACTCCAGTATGTGTGCTTTTATAACTCTTAAACACACAGATCACATTTGCAAGTCCATTCCATGTTGTGTATTAACAGGTGACAAGAAGAAGGAAGTCTGAAATAAAGATTCCTCACACTTGAATAGTCCAAGTGTATCTTTTTGTGGTTCTTGCACATATTTCTGGGGACAAATCCTTTTCCACCAGGTATGTATTTATAGGATTTGTCTTCAACTGAGCATTGTTTAAATCGACCTTGTGATTTACTTTACAGGGTGTTTACTGTGTGCAGCCAGGCATCTACGAATGAAGAGGCTGCAATGATGCCACAGATTGCAGCATTCCTTCAGTGAGTGAGAGATGTGAATCTATAGTGGAAGCTGGGCGGCAATGAGTGATACAGATGCTGCTTCAAATGTGAGTTCTGTTAGAAAACTGGCCAGAGATCCAGCAAGGTTCCGAAAGGATCAATGTTAGCCAGTGTTTAAGGATGCAACCAGAGGCAGCAGCAGATAGCAGGGGCAGAGAGCATCACCCTTCATGGGGCATCCCCTGACTGTCCTAGCCATGTGGCTTTTTTATGTAATATGGGCTACCTGGCAGCACATGGTTCACCTGCCATTAGGCCACATGATCCAGTGTGCAGTAATGTTTCTGAATCCCCTCCCTCATTTGATGTGGGACTTGGCAGTGAAGGAATTTCCATGAGTTGCTCCAACTGCCTGCACTAATGTAGGCTTTCAAGGGAGAGAGACCCTTTGTCACTGGAACTTGTTTAATGTAGAGTTGGTTAAGGGAGGGCTGGCCTGAGTCTCTCCATGAGGCCAAGGCTAGGCCAGACTGTGAGTGCGTGGTTTGTACAAGTATACAGGAATGCAGATGGCCTTGGTGCAGACATTGAAATCAATGTTATAGCTCAGAGCTGAGAAAGACAGACAGATAAGTGTACAGTTTTAGCGCAGGTGTCTGTAACTAATATGGATGGGGTTAACTGCTAGATCTCTGAAACTGAATGAAAGCTGTTTGGCGAGGCTTCCCTGTCCCGGGGAAACTCTCGAGGTCAACCCCTTCCCTTCAACTCAAATCCCTGTGTTGTCCCAGTTGAGATGCAACCACGCCACCCCCCACCCACCCCCCCCCAGCTCAGCAAAGAAGTTCTTAAATGTTCACTTACCTCCTTGCTTCCCCTTGGATCCCTTGCTGTCAGCCCCCTGCTTCTGAAAAGCAAAACCAACTGACACTTGCATGACTTCCAGCAGAGAGAACAGGTGGCACAGTGGTTAGCACTGCTGCCTCACAGCACCAAGTGGTTAGAATGTAACAGGGATAATTTTGTATTGGATGAAATGTGACCAATGGGTAAGAAGATGTAAGTTGACCCAGTAAACCTTGGAACCAATTACAGAATGATGTAAATAAAAGCAAATTACTGCAGATGCTGGAATCTGAAACCAAAAGAGAAAATGCTGGAAAATCTCAGCAGATCTGGCAGCGTCTGTAAAGAGAGAAAAGAGCTGATGTTTCAGGTCCAGATTACCTTTTGTCAAAGCTAAAAGACATGAGCAGTGAAGGTAGATGAGGGGAGTGGGGGGAGACATATGGAAATCTTGTCGAAGATGTAATAGTCAGCTGACCAGCTGACTCACTATAAATAAGAACCTGTGTAGAATTGTGGGGAGCTTGGATTGGCCCAGGGTGAGGACCCAAGTTTAGCGTAATGATGTTTCTTTATTAAACCCTTTCTTTGATTTATAAGTTGGAATAAGTTTTGTTCTATTTTTATTGTCTGTACTTGAAGAGTTATTTCTGATGAAACATTGGTAGAAACTGAAAAACCAGGGAGTTGCATTCAATTCCCAGCTTGGGTCACTGCCTGTGTGAAGTTTGCATGTTCTCCCCGTATCTGTGTGGGTTTCCTCTGGATGCTTTGGTTTCCTTCCACAGTCTGAAAGACGTGCGGGTTAGGTGCATTGGCCATGCTAAATTCTCCCTCAGTGCATCAGAACAGGCGCCAGACAGTGATGACTAGGGGATTTTGATAGTAACTTCATTGAAGTGCTAATGTAAGCCTACTTGTGACATTAATAAATAAACTTAAGGCGCATGGCGGAAGGCCACTCAATTGGCTGTCTGGCCTGCTAATGACATTAAAGTCATCAGTTTTGCATAATTATTGGTTGCTGCCCGTTATGAGCAGGAGCTCGATCAGGGCTGGCAGTCTAGATCAGGTGAGTACTGATTGCCTTGATGCTAATTGGGAATCCTGCTTCTTCGAATCCTCTAGCTACAAAGGCCAAAATATACCATTTGCCTTCTTCACTGCCTGCTGCACCTGCATGCTTACTTTCAGTGACTGGCATACAAGGAAACCAAAGTATCATAGAACCCTACAGTGCAGAAAGAGGCCCTTCGGCCCATCGAGTCTGCACCAAACACAATCCCACCCAGGCCCTACGCCCATATCCCTACATATTGTACCCACTAATCTCTCTAACCTACACATCCCTAGACACTAAGGGGTAATTTCTTGGATGGTCAATCAACCTAACCCGCACATCTTTGTACAGTGGGAGGAAACTGGAGCACCCGGAGGAAACCCACGCAGACACGAGGAGGATGTTCAAACTCCACACAGATAGTGACCTGAGCCGGAAATTGAACCCAGGACCCTGGAGCTGTGAAGGAGCAGTGTTAACCACTGTACTACCGTGCCACCCTCATTGCATATTCTTCTCTCTCATTCTATAGCCATTCTGAAAATAATCTGTCTTCCTGTTTTTGCCACCAAAGTGGATAACCTCACATTTATGCACATTATACTGATTCTAACATACATTTGCCTACTTTCTCAACTTCCCAGCCTTGTAACTTCCAGCAGACCTCGAGGTAGAGATAATGCCACTGCTGGTCTCTAGCTTTTAGTCAGCAGATCACTTCAAGAGACAGAGGCAATCCTTGCCACTGGTTACTAGCTAGCAAACAACCAACAGCAAATTCTTCACTCCAGGAAGGCAAGAAGACCTGCTTCCAGCTAGCCAGCTGAATTTATAACACCAGGGAGAGAAACACACTGTTGTCAGTCTGTATTCCACACAGCTTCTAACCAGAACAATCAGCAACCAAAATTGAAAGTAAAAAACTCTTGACAGAGGAAAAATGAACTGTCCCACCTGACCTGTCAGACAATCTTTTCACAACACTTCAAAAGGTCGTAAACTCCTAGCAAGGGCATTAGTCCCATAGTAAAAATAAACAAAATCCTATTCAAACCATTTAAGCAGCAATAAAAAGACATCTAAGCAAACAGATCAGCAACAATGAAAAGAAAGCTGCTTACAAACCGCAGAGAACATGATTAAAAATAAATTTTTAAAAGGCACAGTAGCATCACATCTGTGACACTGACTCATCCAGTTTCACAACTTCGCTTTCCCCCCCTTGACTTGGAAACCGTTTCTTTTCAGATAAATGTCCAGATAAAATCTGTCTCGATCACATTCTCAGTGGGGAAGCATGGTATTGGAAAGGAATAGATTGGCTCATAGATTTCACTGCACTACGATGGCATTACCTTTATTCTTAACGGAGGGTAGAGTCAATATGCAAAAGTGTGCACTTATTTGTTCCTGATGACTTCACATAGGTAGTCACTGCATGGTTATGTCAGGGCAAAGCAAGCTGATATATTGCCATGTTGTTGGAGAATTAATGGATTGAGGGAATATCTTTTGATTGGAAAGTGAGGAAAATGATATAAGGCTATGGCAGAGAGAGTGAAGAAATAGAGAAGGCGGCAGTGATTAAATGTTTCCTGATATGTCATTGTGAGATGATCAGCAAGCTGTAATTATTCATTACATGTGATCCAAAGATTTTGCAGAGTCATACAATGTATATAAGCAGTAAAAGAATGCTTTTAAACCCCTGATGACCATTCACGTAGAAATATATACCTTTTGTAATGCTCCTCTGCTATTGCTCAGGACACTCTGACAGAGATTACTATCCTTGTGAAGAAGGTGGCCTTTGTCATTCATTGGTGTGTTTTCTTCCTTGAGGAGGACTGGGATTACCAAGAGGTAAAAGATACTGTGACAACATCCTACATATTTGACATTGACATATAAGATCCTCTGCAAATTGTCGTTTGGAATGGAGGCTTACTCAGTTGCAATAGTTCTGTTGGAACCAGAATGGCAATATCATCGGTTGCAACCTTAGACTAGGGGAAACCAGAAACCCTATAAAACTGGTGGCTTGTTTTGCTGCAAAAAAAAAGGTGATGAATTAGCTATTTGTCCTGTAAAGTACTCCAGTATCTTGATGAATGCAGGCTCATGCTTCAGTCAGGTTGGTTTTGCTGAGATTGCTCATGGACAGCTGAAACAACCTAGCTCCTGGTGACAGTGGCAACCTTCATATCTACAGGCAGAGCAGGGCAGGCAGAAGAATGTGACTTCAAACCTTTGTGCATGAGGTGATTTAGCTGTTCTTTTCTGGTGAAGCACACTCTTTTCATACACATTTCCATTTAGAAAGGACCGCCTGACCAGTGCTGTGTCTATGCACTTGGACATATGCTCCTTGAATGGTTCCTGGCACTCCTTTCAACCACATGATCCAACTATTGCTCCTCCTCCATGATAACCATGCACAGATATATACTGATGGGACATGCCATAGCTGCTCCTGAATGTAGTATTAAGGGTTAATGTTAAATGTGTAAATATATAGTCTATATTATCAGTGATGTAAGATCACATGACAACTACCAGCAGTTTACCAACAGACTTGCCTCCAGCAGTATCTGTCAGGTCAGACCATGAACAACTCCATCTAAAACCCACAATGATAATAGCAAAGGTGACAACAGAAAGCACAATGAAAGAAACGACAAATGAATAACATAGTGACAGGAAGGTTGTTCTCCTGGAGGCATAAAATATGAAGCGACTGCCCCTATTCCATAAGATAGGTAGCTTCAGATTAAAATGAACCCATACATCAAACTTTTGCAAAGCATTTTTGACATATTTGTAAGCTTTCTCACATTCTGTTGTCCAGTTCTATGATGTTTCCCACACAGCTATATTATTGAAATCATTGAATCATTTACTAAGTTTAGAACAAATTTGCCATAATAATTCACTAATCCTAGAAAGGACGCCAATTGTGTCACATTCGTTAGACGTGGTCCTTCTAAAATAGTGGCCATCTCTTTAGATGCTTCATGTAGGCATTTACTATTAATCACATATATCACTGACATCTGAAGAAAGTCACACTTTTCTTTCTTGATGTGCAGACTACATGCTTGAAGAAGTTCCAATATTGCTTCTAAATTATTCAACTGCTCCTGTTCACTGAAGCCGGTAATTAGAATAACATCCAGGTAACATTCTACACCAAAGAGACCACTTAAAATCTGATCATCGATCTTTGGAGTAGGACTGATGTATACGTTATTCCAAAAGGCAATCTTTTATAATGAAAAAGACCTTTAAGAGTAATGATGGTAAGCATTAGTTTGAGATTCAGTGGTTACGGTTCTACGGTGCAGAGGACCTGGGGGTCCTTGTGCACGAGTCGCAAAAACCCAGTCTGCAGGTGCAGCAGGTGATCAAGAAGGCAAATGGAATGTTGGCCTTCATAGTGAGGGGGATAGAATATAAAAGTAGGGAGGTCTTGCTGCAACTGTACAGGGTACTGGTGAGACCGCAGCTGGCGTACTATGCGCAGTTTTGGTTGCCGCACTTGCGGAAGGATATATTGACCTTGGAGGGAGTGCAGAGAAGGTTCACTAGGCTGATACCAGAGATGAGGGGGTTAGCCTATGAAGAGAGACTAAATACACTGGGTCTGTATTCGTTGGAGTTTAGAAGGCTGAGGGGGGATCTTACAGAGATGTATAAGATAATGAAAGGGATAGATAGGATAGAGGTAGAGAGATTCTTCCCACTTAGAAAGGATAGCAGCACTAGAGGGCACAGCCTCAAGACAAGGGGGGGGGGTGCAGTTTAGATCAGAGTTGAGGAGGAACTTCTTCACTCTGGTGAATCTCTGGAATTCTCTGCCCCTTGAAGTGGTGGAGGCTACCTCGCTGAATATATTTAAGTCACAGGTGGATAGGTTTCTGATAGACAGGGGAATTAAGGGTTATGGGGAGAAAGCGGGAAAGTGGAACTGATCCACTTCAGATCAGCCATGATCTTATTGAATGGTGGGGCAGGCTCAAAGGGCTAGATGGCTACTCCTGCTCTTATGTTCTTATGTTACACTCATCTGTAAAAATACTTGTGAATCTTGCTGAATTTCTGATAAACCAGCAAACAAATCTTCACATAAAGAAAGTGATATTGATCATCACACAATACTGGATTTATGCCTGTTTTAAAGTCATCAGAAATACAAACAGAACAACCTGGTTTCATGACAGTATGATAAGGGTAGTTGAGTCACTCATTGCAACTGGCTCTAACACACCAATGTTCCCAAGTTATACCAATTTTTTTTCAACCTTGCAATGAATTGTATATGGCACAACTCTTGTTTTAAGACTTTTTTGGTTGACTATTAGGCTTTATCTTGAGTTTCACTTGAACTTCCTTCATTGGATCAAGTGTATCTTTGATAAATACTCCTGTACTTATCTGGAAGGTCTACGTCTAACGAATGTGACACAATTGACATCCTTTCTAGGATTAGTGAATTATTATGGCAAATCTGTTCTAAACTTAGTAAATGATTCTATGACTTCAATATTGTAGCTGTGTGGGAAACATCATAGGTCTGTTTTGGCATGGATTAATCTGGTGACAGCACTCTGTTTTGTCTTCTTATGGGCAGTTCCCAGCTTGTGGATCTTCATTCTTACACCAAATTGTGAAGCCTCTTTAGCAGACCATTGCATTGACAATGACTGAGCAATGCGTTCACCTCCCATTTGATTCCTTTGGTGGATCCTGAACCATTCTGCAATGATCAGAGGCTCTGAAGAGTAATTCTTTTCAAGATCTTTGTCAATTCATCAGAAGTTTTGGTGCCTGGTTTTGCTGAATGCACCAAATTCTAGAGCAAACTAAACGTTCAACATCCTATTGTACGGAGAAAAGCAGGTACGAGCAACTCGTTCACAATTTTATTTTGTTGTGAAAATACTGAAAATACTGTGGCTAGGAACTCCAAGGTTTATTTTCTTCATTGAAAGGACCCATGGCTGTTAATTGACCCACCATTTCAGGCACTAGTGACTCGAGACTGCTCAGTAAATACTTTATTCCCAATACTTCCTTTATTACCCTGGAGAACATTGACTTGATGTATTTATTTTCAAATAGCCCCTCTTGCACAGCAATTCATTCCTTCTTTCCAAATATGACAGATACTATCTGGAATCTTACTCTTCTCTGATTGGAAAATCTCCCCTCTTTTAAAACCACACAGAGAGCTTCCACCCCTTTCAACAGCATAGTGAGTCTCCCACTCTACTGCTAGAGTGCAATATAAGCAAAGACCCTGCAGCTTAGTGGAAATAACCCAATTTATTTTTTTCTTATCGGAAATGCAATTTTTTTTCCCTTTTTCTTACTTGGCACTTCAGTCTTTAATCCTGTTGTTGACCTTCCCAGTTTTCTAATATTTGAAGTGTGAGGACCCAGAATGTTTTTCTCACTATATTGGGTCTTTTCTCAATGTTTTTGATGAAACAAAATTCTGGCTCATCGCCAATTTTCCTTTTGCAATATCGTAATTATGTTTGGGGTTGTGGGTTTTACACAAAAGGAAGAAGATGTGGTTTGCACACATAGGGCCCTATTTTACCATTGTGTAAAATGTCATGAAGTTGAGTGTGAGGCCATTAATGCGATCCGCACCCGCATCCGCGCAGATGGCCACTTTACCGAAACCTGGGAATAGCCACAATCCACTTTGCGCCCGAAATGGATGCAACGGCGATTTAAATGTATTTGCATGTATTTCAATTGAATTAATGAACTGCCTGCCCAACTTTATCAGCGTTTCCCCCTTTACCACAGCATTCGCCAATCTGGAATCGCGCCGAAATAAACATGCTGAATAAAAGTCTGAATCTGGCACACCAGCTGCTGAAGAACAAGTTCAGAGCTTCCAATGGCTCTCTGACTCAGATCAGTAGTGGTGGGAGGAAGGAGATGGGTCAGATCATTCTTTCGTTGCAGGGGGGAATGAGGTCAGATCGTTGTCTGGTGGGGAGGGCGGGGGGAGGAGGAGGAGGCGGGTCAGATATATCTCTGGTGGGGAGTAGGAGAGGGAAGGATGATTGTTGTCTGATGATTGGGAGCAGGGGGAGAGCTGATCCTTGTCTGGTGGGGAGAGAGGAGGAGGCAGGTCAGATGTTCCTCTGGGGAGGTCGAGTGAGGCCAGATTGTTCTCTGGGGAGGAGGGATGAGGGGTGGAGTGAGGCAAGACCATTTTCTGGGGGGGAGGGTTGAATGAGGCCAGACCATTCTCTGGTGGGTGGAGGGGAGGAGGTAGTGAGGCCAGATCATTCTCGGAGGGTAGAAGGGAGGAGTGAAGCCAGACCATTCTCTGGGTGGGAGATGAGTAAGGCCTGACTGTTCTATGGAGGGGAGGGAGTGAGGCCAGATCGTTCTCGGGGTCGGGGGGTGAGTGAAGCCAGACCATTCTCTGGGGAGGGAGGAAGAGGGAGGTGGGTAAGATTATCTCTGGTAGGAGGGGGAGGCCTGATCACTCACTGGTGGGAGGGCAAATGGATGTCTGATGGGGGGAGGGAAGGGGGCAGGAAGTTCCGCTGCCACTCTGTGGGTGATAGGTGAGGTGGGGAAGGGGGCAGAGGATCACAATCGATCTGGGTAGCGGGGGGGGTGGGTGGATAAGGGGGACAGTGATGTCTGTCGGGCCATCGCTCCCGCTTTTCACTCCTGGGCCACTTTCTCTGCTTTCTGCAGCCTGGGGACAATCTGACACCGGCGCATTTTTTCAATTATCTTCTAACTGCTCATGCGCAGTTCAGAGCTCCGATCATTTCAGGCGCGCTAAGCCCTGCCCACAGCATGATTCAGACCTGTGTTTTTTTTTAGGCTAAGTGCGTCTGGGGGCACCTGAAAGCAGATTTCCAAGTCGGATCTGAATTACGCCCAGATTCAGCATTTAGAATGAAAATGGTAAAATCAGGCCCATAGATACAAGAGAATTATAGGAAGGATTATATCCACATTATAGGAAGGATGTGGAGGCTTTAGAGAGGGTGCAGAGGAAGTTTACCAGGATGTTGCCTGGTATGGTGGGGAGGTCCTATGAGGAGAGACTGAGGGATTTGGGGTTGTTTTCGCTAGAAAGAAGGCGGCTAAGAGGGGACCTTATTGAAACATATAAGATGATTAGAGGTTTAGATAGGGTGGATAGTGATAGCCTTTTTCCTCAGATGGAGAAATCTAGCACGAGGGGGCATGGCTTTAAATTAAGGGGGGGTAGTTATAGGACGGATGTCAGGGGTAAGTTCTTTACCCAGAGGGTGGTGAGGGATTGGAATGCCCTGCCTGCTGCAGTTATAAATGCGCCTAGTTTGGGAGCGTTTAAGAGATCCGTGGATAGGTTTATGGATGAAAAGGGATTGGTTTAGGTTAGAGGGTCATTGTTTTTTAACTGGTCGGCGCAACACCGTGGGCCGAAGGGCCTGTTCTGCGCTGTAATGTTCTATGTTCTATGTTCTAGAACAACAATAGATTTATAAAAGAATCTGCTGCCTGTACAGAGTACAAAATGAAACTGGAATCTGTGAAACATCCCAATGACATCACCATCAAATCATGTAACCAGCTCTTAAATCAATCATGCAAACACTTAAATATATAACAAGTATCAAAATAGTTTGCTTGACCTTCTTAGCTATTACAAGGATACAATATAAAAATGGTCAAGCCACACTAAAATCTAACTAACCAGGCCTCTTTATTGTTGTCATTACTTAAAGTGAATAGATTAAGGCACAAACTTGATGGGCAGGATTTTATGGCCTCACTCACCCTGAAACCATAAAATCCCACCCAAGTTCAATGGAAGTTTCCATGGTACACCCTCGCCTTTGCCGATTTCTATAGTGGATGATAAAATTCCGGCCAATGTGTCAAATGGCCTCCTTTCATACCTTAAGGGGGCAATCTTACCAAAAAAATTCTAAGTCAGGGTGGGCATGAAAATGGGAGAGTTTCAGATGCATTTTTGGATGATTTCAAATCTGCTATCTTATGCACTCAATGCATGAAAAACAGCAGAAATGGTTTCTCGCTTGTAGTGGGGGGAGGCGGGGCCTAAGTCACCTGAATGCTGGCTGAGAGCAGCAGAGGGCACCATTGTGCATGTGTAGGTCTCCAGCAGCAGAGACCTGTCATTCAGCTCCTGCTGCTCTCATCTGCCTCCATTATTAACCACAACACTGTTCCCCCCGCCCCAGCTGCCGTGGGAGCCAGGCACCTCCCTCTGCACCTGACCTCCCCGCCGGTCTCAGTGGCCTCTGGTTTTACTGGTGAGGCCATCACAAGTGGTCCCCATTGCTGGGGACCAGTTATGATCCTCATCAGAAAAATCTTTTCCCTGTGGATAATAATGATATCCTGAGCTCATGAGATCAGTGTAAAAAAGTATTTGTGTATAATTTACATAAATAATTTAGCCTTGCACCGGAAATGGACACAAGGCTGATCGGCCAGGTATCCAGTGCCGGTAAGATCGCAAGAGGGGAGAAATTGGGCATAAACATGATTTGTCGGCTCTCGTGCGATCAACCAGCTCGTTCCTTCCATCAGACAGCAGGGCACAACGGTAAGATTGCCCCCTATATGCTCCTATGTTTCTAATTCCAAACGGGATGTATCTGTGGATGCTGATGATAATAATAGAAAACCTGCAAGGATTTGACTATCTAAATATCGGTACCATGTTTGTTAGTGAAATTGAAGCCAATGGGGTAAAAAGTGTCAGCATGATATAATACTGGCTAAGGATTGGAAAAGAGAGTTATGGTAAATGGCTGTTTCTGAGCTGGGGGAGGGGAACAGTGGCATTCCCTAACGTTCCCTTTTCCCACAGCTCCACATTTCTTTCCCTTTAAGCAATTAGCTAATTCCCTTACAAAAAATAATACTGAATTTTCCACTACTCTTTCCAGCTATGCATTCCAGATCATTACAACGTATTGCAAAATATATTCCTCTAGCCTGAGCTTTCAGTTCTTAACCCTTCCATGAATTTACTCTACCAAAATGCTTTCAGGATTTTGAATGCCTCTGTTAAATTTTCTTTTCACTTTCTCTGTTGTAAGGAGAACAACACAAGCTTCTCTAGTTTCTGCACCTCACTGAACTTTTTCATCACTGACACTGTTTGAGTAAATCAATTCCGCATCCTCTCTGAGGCATGGACATCCTTTCTAAGCGTGGTACCTAGATTTGAACACACCAACTGAGGCCTAACCAGTGATTTGTAAAGATTTATGAAGTACTCCCGGAAGTAATGTAACAAAAAGGAATAGCTTTAAATTAAACAAAAAGCTAAATGCCGTGGATGCTGGAAATATGAAATATAAACAGCTAATGTTGGAAATGTTCAGCAGGTCTGGCAGCACCTTTGGAGCGAAAGGCAGAGTTTAACATTTCTCTCTCTATAAATGCTCTCTCTATAACATGCTGACAGTTTAAAATTACACTTGTTGTTACAGCAGTCAGACATGTACTTACTGCATTTGCTCTTCCATCAATCTGTAAGTTTTCTGGTCAATCCAGTGTCCAGAGTATGGAAATCAAATGTTGTGATTAATAGGCTTCAAGCCAAGCAAATTACTGAAAAATCTATGCAAGCGATGTTTTGCTGTCTCCAATTAGAAGTGCACGCTCCTGATCGGGGTAAGCAGCAGACCAAAAATAATGAAGCTGTTAATGCCGTATTGAGTTAGATCTACAGCATGAAAACAGGACCTGAGGGATCTAAGCCAGCATTTAAACTCCACATGAGACTCCTCCCATCCCTCTTCTTACAAGTCTATCAATATGTTCTTCCATTTCACTCTCCTTTGTGTGCATATACAGCTTCCTCTTAAATCAATCTGTATTATTCATCCACACCACTTCTTGTGATTTACATTCATTCCACCTTCTTATTGTTCTTAGGGTAAAGAGGTGTTTTCTGAATTCCCTATTGCATTTATTAGTAACTACCTTATATTTACCGATAGCATGGTGGCACAGTGTTCAGCACTGCTGCCTCACTGCACCAGGGACCTGGGTTTGATTCCAGACTCCAGTCACTGCCTGTGTGGAGTCATTGTCTCAGGTCACTGTCTGTGTTGAGTTTGCATGTTCTCCCCGTGTATGTTGGGTCTCGTTTGGGTGCTCCGGTTTCTTCCCACAGTCCAAACGTGTGCAGGTTTAGGTAGATTAAATTGTCCCTTAGTTTGTCTGAATGTCAGCGTGGCAATGCCTGATCTGGTGGAATGCCTCTCAAGTTATAAGCTTCTGGTGACAAACTAGCAACCTGTTCCAGGAATAATTAGCTACAGAAACAGATGAAAGTCTGACTTACGTACCATCGGGTCTGAAAAGGGTGAGAGAGAAGGACCTTATTTTTATGCTGAAAAAGAAAATGCTGGAAAATCTCAGCAGATCCGGCAGTATCTGTAAGGGGAGAAAAGAACTGTTGCTTTGAGTCCAGTTGACTCTTTGTTAAAACCATAATTTGCTTTTATACAATGCTTATATTTATGCCACTTAGTTTTAAAGTCTCCTATTACTGTAATAATTTACTTTACATTTACATTTACCCTATCAAACCCTTTCATAATTTTAAAACCTTCATCAGGTCAGCTTTCAGTCTACTCTTTTCTACAATAAAGTGTCCCATGTTGTTTAATCTTTCCTGATAGTTCTAATTTCTCAGTTTTGTACCTTGTGAATGCTTTTTCCACATTATCTGGTGCTTCTATATCCTCTTTATAACATGGAGACATGAAATATTGTCGAAGTCTACCACTATTTAAATTTAACATGAGTTCCCTGCTTTTCAATCCTATTCTCCCAGATATTAGTCCCAGTGCTCAGTTTGCTTTATGTGGCCTTATTAAACTGTATTGCAACTTTAAGTACAAAACAAAACAGAGTGGATGCTGGAAAAATGAAATAAAAACATAAAATGCTAGAAATACTCATAGGGCTTGACAAGGATTTCAGATCCGTGACCATTCAAAGGAACTCAGAAAAGTTAGACATGTAACAGGTTTAGAGCAAATGAAAGGGAGGAAGTGGCAGTAACAATTAATAGAAAATATTGGTATAGGTAGAAACAAAGAAACATAAACGATAGGAGCAGAAGAAGGCCATTTGGACTTTTGAGCCTGCTCCAACATTCATTACGATCATGGCTGATCGTCCCACTTAATAGCCTAATCCTGCTTTCTCCCCATAACCTTTGATCCCATTCACCCTAAGTGCTATATCTAGCTGCATCTTGAATACGTTCAATGTTTTGGCATCAAGTACTTCCTGTGGTAATGAATTCCACAGGCTCACCACTCTTTGAGTGAAGAGATGTCTCCTCACCTCCATCCTAAATGGTCTACCCTGGTTCTGGACTCCCCCATCATCAGGGAACATCCTCCCTGCATCTACCCTGTCCAGTCCTGTTAGAATTTTATAAGTCTCCATGAGATCTGCCCTCATATATCTGAACTCCAGCGAAAACAATTCTAACCTAGACAATCTCTCCTCATACATCAGTCGGACCATCCCCGGAATCAGACTGGTAAACATTCTCTGTACTTCCGCAAGAGCAAGAATGTCCTTCCTCAAAACAGATCAAAACTGCACACAATACTCTAGGTGTGGCCTCACCAAGGCACTGTATACTTGCAACAACACATCCCTGTTCCTGTACTTGAAACCTCTCACAATGAAGGCCAAAATACCATTTGCCTTCTTTACTGCCTGTTGCACCTGTATGCTTGCCTTCAGTGACTGGTACACAAAGACAGCCAAGTCCCACTGCACACTCCCTCTCCCAATTTACAGCCATTAAGCTAGTAATCTGCCTTCTTGTTTTTGCTTTCAAAGTGAATAACCTCACATTTATCCAAATTACACTGCATCTGCCATTGGTTTTCCCACTCACCCAACCTGTTCAGATTATTCTGAAGGATCTCTGTATCCTTGCCACAGTTCATCCTCCCACCCAACTAAAGAGCAAGAGAGGTTAGATGATACAATGTTTCATGGTATTTGGCCAAGGAAACAGGTAAGAGGACAAATATAGATATAAAAGATGTGTCTAGAGGAGGCTTGAATAGCACGATCCTGTCTCACAAGAGGAAAGTAAAGGAAATAAAAGAGAAATGGGAGAAACAAAACAAAGAAAAAAGAAATGACATGCGGGCAAAGGTTACAATCTAAAATTGTAAAATGTAATGTTGAATCTCGAAATCTGTGATGTGTTCTGTTAAAAGGTGAGATGCTGGGCGGGATTCTCTGGCCTCCCAGCCGCATGTTTCTCGGTGGCAGGAAATGGCATGTCATTTGCTGGTGGCGGGATTCTCTGGGCCTGCCACTGTCAACGGGAGCATGGGGTGAGGCCACCCCATGCTGCCAGGAAACCCCACTGGTGGGTCTGCACTGCCAGTGGGACCAGGGAATCCTGCCACCAGCGAATGTCCAGAGAATCCCACCCACTGTTCCTCGAGCTTGTGTTGAGCTTTATTGGAACATTGCAGCAGACTGAGGACAAAAAGGTCAGTGTTAGAGCAGGTTGGGGAATAAAAATGACAAATGGCCAAAGCTGGAGGTCACACTTTGTAAACTGAACAGAGGCCTCATTGTATACAAGAAAGTGACATATCTCCAACTTTTTAAGGACAATTAGGAATGGTCAATAAATGCTGGGCTTTCCAATGATGCCCAGACCCTGTTAACTAATTTAAGCAAACAGAATATGGCCGCTTATTCTAACCAGTAAAGTTCACCATCTTGTCTTATCTATATTGAAATTCTATTACCAATTTACCTTGCCTTGCCTTGTGTTTTTTCACAAATGTTCACCAAAATACCATTATCTGTATCAACTCATTAGACACCCAAGCATCAGCCCATAATGCCATTTTTAAACAGTCTTTATACATTGCAGAAAACAGAGTCTACTTATTCAAACTATTTAGTTCAACTGAAGGAGGCCTAATGGTCAAATGGGAGTATCCCTGGATTCGACTCCTACTCCAGGACTTGATGGCTACAGTAGTTATATCAGGCTGGGCAAGTTGAGTACCAGCCTGCAAATCCTTCCAGTACGACTATGGTAGGCAAAACAGCAAGAGAGAATCCTGGTCAGTCATGCTTGATATAGGGTGACTCCCCTCAGGCTATAGCATCTGTCTTCAGGAGGTGTGTTCCTGGAAAAACAAGCCACAGAAACAGATTTAAGCGTGTGTGCTTTGTCTGCCTTACACGTCTCTAGATGTGAGAAGAGAATTGAGACAGATTAAACCGGAATCTGTGAACTACAAAACAGAATTCATGATCAAAACTACAGCAGGCTCCTGAAAAAAAAGCAAGGATATTTAAACATAAGAACATAAGAAATAGGAGCAGGAGTAGGCCATCTAGCCCTTCGAGCCTGCCCCGCCATTCAATAAGATCATGGCTGATCTGTCGTGGCTCAGTTCCACATTCCCGCCCTCTCCCCATAACCCTTAATCCCCTCTCTTATCAAAAACCCATCAACCCGCGTCTTAAAAATATTTAGCAAGGCAGCCTCCACCACCTCAACAGGCAGAGAATTCCAGAGATTCACCACCCTTTGAGTGAAGAAGTTCCTCCTCAACTCCGTTCTAAACCGCCCCACCTTTATCTTGAGGCTGTGCCCCCTAGTCCTACTGTCTTTTTTGAGCGGGAAGAGTCTCTCCACCTCTATCCTATCCATCCCATTCATCATCTTATACGTCTCAATGAGATCTCCCCTCATTCTTCTAAACTCTAACGAGTACAAGCCTAGTTTATTCAGCCTTTCCTCATAGCTCAACCCCCTCAACTCCGGCATCAGCCTAGTAAACCTCCTCTGCACTCCCTCCAAGGCCAAAATATCTTTGCGCAGGTGTGGCGCCCAAAACTGCACACAGTACTCCAGCTGCGGCCTCACCAATGCCCTATACAGCTGCAGCAAGACCTCCCTACTTTTATATTCAATCCCCCTCGCTATGAAGGCCAGCATCCCATTCGCCTTCCTGACCACCTGTTGCACCTACAAGCTGGGTTTTTGCGACCCATGCACAAGGACCCCAAGGTCCCTCTGCACCGTCGCCTGCTGCAGTTTTTCGCCCCGTGAGTAATAGTCCTTCCGACCATTCTTCCTACCAAAGTGGACCACCTCACACTTGCCAACATTAAATTCCATTTGCCATTTCCTGGCCCATTCGCCCAGCCTATCTAGATCCTTCTGCAGACTCTCCACACCCTCCGCACAATTTGCCGTTCCCCCAATCTTGGTGTCATCAGCAAATTTCGACACCCTACACTCGGTTCCCTCCTCCAGATCATCTATATAAATGGTAAAAAGCTGAGGCCCCAGCACCGACCCCTGGGGCACTCCACTAGTCACCATCCGCCAATCCGAATAGCACCCGTTGACCCCCACTCTCTGCCTCCTATTTGACAACCAATCCTCTATCCACGCTAACACCTTACCCCCAACTCCATGTCCCTCGACCTTCTGCAATAACCTCTTGTGAGGTACTTTGTCAAACGCCTTCTGAAAATCTAGAAAGACCACATCCACCGGCTCTCCTCTATCCACTGCCCTAGACACATCCTCATAGAACTCCAGTAAATTTGTCAGACACGACTTCCCTTTAATGAAACCGTGCTGCGTCTGCTCTATCAAGCAATTCCCTTCAAGATGCCTTGCAATTTCCTCCTTAATGACAGATTCTAACATTTTACCTACCACAGACGTTAAACTAACCGGCCTATAATTCCCCGCCTTTTGCCTGGCACCCTTCTTAAACAACGGCGTAACATTAGCCGTTTTCTAATCATCTGGCACTTCCCCGGAATCCAGCGACGTCTGGAAAATAACCACCAAGGCATCCACTATCACCTCCGCCATTTCTTTCAGAACCCTCGGATGCATTCCATCCGGTCCCAGGGACTTGTCCACAATCAGCCCCTCCAGTCTGTCGAGCACCGCCTCTCTAGTAACAGTAATGTCATTAAGACCCTCCAGTCCTACCACCTTTCCATCGCTAACATATTTCTCCAGCAAGGTTCAATGGATGGAAAATGGGCCAGCAAAGCTGGGCTGGGACAGGAGTCCTGGAAATGTAAATGATCCTATCCATGAGTTTTGGAACAATTCTCCATCCTTTGGTGTGGGTGATGGATTCTTCATTCCACAGTGTGCACACCAGCACACCCAAACATTTCCAATGATCTTTAAGTGGAATTGAAGCTGCTGGATGAATGGAAGCCAGTTTACTCACAAATAAAATTACTGTTCTTTCTAATGTAAACTGATTTTGCAAGTTCTGTCGAAACAAGCTGGAGGGGCAAACTTCAGAACTCTGGCTCTCTCTATCTTGTTTCTTTCACCACTTGCATCAACAGATGGCCAAGTCTTTGTCATGCCTCACCTTGAACAAAGCCTGTCGGCTAATGAGCCTACACATTTTATCGAACCAGCAGCAGAAGTATGCAGTGTTTGAAGAAAATAAAATGATCATTTTTTTTAACCTAAATGAAACCGAGCAACCGTTCATTCAGCTCTGCTGCTTCTTTATCCTTTCTGCCTGATATTGAAGTCCCATACGAATCCTCGGTATGAATGTGTTTTGATGATCTAGGATTTCACTACAGCTGGGCGGAGGGGCTACCTATCAACAAGACAGAAATCAAATATCGCATCCTAATCTTTAGAAAAGATGATAGAGTTTGATCACCAGATTATTCCTTTGTTGTGATTTCTTAGTCACTGACGTCTGAGCTTGTGGGTTCTGTCCACACTCCTAAAAAGACATTGCCATCAGAGAAATGATCTTATAAAATGATTTATCAGCTTATTGTCTTAAGGGAAGCACAAGGATACAATGAAAAATGTTGGTGATTGCGAAGCTAGAAACATTTGCTGTTCAAATTTATTGAAATTACTAAAAAAAAATCAGTGGTAAAGAAGCCTATTAATAGATTACTCTACTTCAGGGAGAACCAGGGACATGAGTTTATACTTCAAAAAGGTAGGAATAGACTGGATATCGGGTGGTTCTTCTTTTACACTGAGGAATTGACCTTTAGGATGAAGCTGATGTGATGGCATTGACTTTCTGTATACCTTCAAAAGGAAGGTGCAGAGATTTTTGACTCAGACCGAGATTGAATCATATCAAAGGTGAAATGGCTTTACAGGTGCCACGTGGTCCATTGATCTGCTGGATTGGCTTTTGACTGCCTGACGTGGTCGGCGAAGAAATCTATGGAGTATTCTTTCATATGTTAGTCCCGGGGGTTCTGCCATCCTGAGGTTGCATGATTACATGACTGTGGATGCACTTCTGCACTCCAGGAGGTGGAGAAGGGAGTTGTAGGGGAGAATTGTCTAGTCATGATGCTCCATCCATGAATGAGGACCAGATTTGATGAACCAGTTGGTCCTTTTTTGATATTATTTCAACTCATTCAGAGGTTTCAACACCGAAAGTAGTGGCAATTTCCATGTAAAAATGAATAAAATGTTCCTACCAGCCAACTGACTTGAAGGAGATGATGATCCAGGGCTGTTAGCCCCTTCCATTACTCCCAAAGGCCAGTTGAATCAGGTGAAAGGGCCAAATTAGGATTCTTGCTAGGTGTCAAGTCCATTGCGAATCGCTTGGCTCACTGCTCCTGGTGAGATTCGACTCCCATCCAGAGAGGGCAAGAACATGTTCAGAACTAATTTAAGTGCAAATTTTAATTTAAGTGCTGGAAGTCCCGTGGGCACCTATAGTCCTGGCAAGTGGGGGCCAGGCACTGTGGACTTTGAGAGAGGGGAATAGAAGTTGTGTTGCCTCAAACTGTGCCAATGAGCTCCTCTGTTGCTGGCAAATTGCAGAAGGGGGCCCCTCTAGGGAGAAGGGGACTCTCCTTGTTACTCTGGAAAACATGGAAGTCACTCTTAGGATGGTGATTTCAGGCACGTTTCTGTTAAAAATATTTATGATTCGCTATGTTCAGTAATACCTTTGAAGTGGCCTGGTCATTTTAATATCCATACTCGTGAATGCCTGGAAATCTTCAAAAATCACAGCACTACTCTATTCTACAGTAGAGATTGTCCTTGGTTGATTTCAGAAGCCCTGATGTTACCAGACCTCTTTGAAGTGCTTTGATTGACAAGGCCATTCAGTTTCACAAGGGTGATTCCCTTACATTCTCACATAAGCCCTAGTTGCTCTGAAACCTGTTTTCAATGGTTTGATTAACAGAAACATTCAATCATTAGAGAGATCCCCTTTCTGACTTGAATTGTCCCCAGTAATGGGGAGAAAGGGGGAGGGGAGGTATCCATTAGAAGTACCATGATCTACAGCGCTACTTACCAAGGGCTAAAAAATGATTCCCTCTCAGCCAGCAGATATCTGATGGGCTGAATGGCTGCTCCTCTGCTATTACTTTCTATAAATCTATAGCCAATCTCCTCACTTTAATGAATTGTCCTCAGAAGGATCATTCAGATTTAGGTAGATAAGACTTCCAAATAATTTTACCATGACATACGAGATGAGGATGCAGAATCTTGTCCACTTGAACACTAGCTCTCAGGAGTTTCCAAGACTGACTTTTGTTGTGGCTTCTTTGGGTTTGAAGTGGAACTTAGAGCTATGGCAATACTATGAGGATGTGTCTAGGGCGGTGGATAGAGGAGAGCCGGTGGATGTGGTCTTTCTTGATTTTCAGAAGGCGTTTGACAAGGTACCTCACAAGAGGTTATTGCAGAAGGTCAGGGGGCATGGAGCTGGGGGTAGGGCGTTAGCGTGGATAGAGGACTGGTTGTCTAATAGGAGGCAGAGAGTGGGCGTCAATGGGTGCTATTCGGATTGGCGGTTGGTGACTAGTGGAGTGCCCCAGGGGTCGGTGCTGGGGCCTCAGCTATTTACCATTTATATAGATGATCTGGAGGAGGAACCGAGTGTATGGTGTCGAAATTTGCTGATGACACCAAGATTGGTGGAACGGCAAATTGCGCAGAGGGTGTGGAGAGTCTGCAGAAGGATCTAGATAGGCTGGGCAAATGGGCCAGGAAATGGCAAATGGAATTTAATGTTGGCAAGTGCGAGGTGGTCCACTTTGGTAGGAATAATGGTAGGAAGGATTATTACTTGGAGAAAAACTGCAGCAGGCGACAGTGCAGAGGGACCTCGGGGTCCTTGTGCATGAGTCGCAAAAACCCAGCCTGCAGGTACAGCAGGTGGTCAGGAAGGCAAATGGGATGCTGGCCTTCATAGCGAGGGGGATTGAATATAAAAGTAGGGAGGTCTTGCTGCGGCTGTATAGGGCATTGGTGAGACCGCAGCTGGAGTACTGTGTGCAGTTTTGGGTGCCGTACTTACGCAAGGATATTTTGGCCTTGGAGGGAGTGCAGAGGAGGTTTACTAGGCTGATGCCGGAGTTGAGGGGGTTGAGCTATGAGGAGAGGTTGAATAAACTAGGCTTGTACTCGTTAAAGTTTAGAAGAATGAGGGGAGATCTCATTGAGACGTATAAGATGATGAATGGGATGGATAGGATAGAGGTGGAGAGGCTCTTCCCGCTCAGAAAGGACAGTAGGACTAGGGGGCACAGCCTCAAGATAAAGGGGGGGGCGGTTTAGAACGGAGTTGAGGAGGAACTTCTTCACTCAAAGGGTGGTGAATCTCTGGAATTTTCTGCCCGTTGAGGTGGTGGAGGCTGCCTCGCTAAATATTTTTAAGACGCGGGTTGATGGGTTTTTGATAAGAGAGGGGATTAAGGGTTATGGGGAGAGGGCGGGAATGTGGAACTGAGCCACGACAGATCAGCCATGATCTTATTGAATGACGGGGCAGGCTCGAAGGGCCAGATGGCCTACTCCTGCTCCTATTTCTTATGTTCTTATGTTCTTATGTACACTAAACAAACATGCTAGATCCTGCACATGAGATCTGTTATTAAAGCATCAGACACTACATGATTTTGCTTTCTCCTTCTCAATGTAATTCATTGGCACTCTAGACTATCATGAGGACATGATGAGGTGCTATGCAAGAATGCAAATCTTTTTATGATGGTTTTGTCATCATTTTCACAATTGAGATTGTGAGCAACTGCTCACTAGGAGGTGCAAGGGCTAGTATTGGGGTAACTTTCCCTCCCTATGTGGAGAATGTTTGCTTTCCAATAAAATGATGAGATTGGAAACTTGTGAGGCTTTATATGTGCTAATCTATGGCCGGGATTCTCCCAAAAAAAAACCAAGTGCCCAATGGGTGGGAAAACGGGAGTACTTTTGGGTGTACTTACCAGAACGAATCTCCAATCTGCTTCCAGACCCCCTCCCACCCAAAATCGTTAGCCTACCTGACCTTCCTGGGCTGGCCCAATCTCTTCCCCTGCCTCCCTGCCAGTCCCAATCTCTTCCCCCTACCCTATCACAACTAATCCCAACCCCACCCCCATCATGATGGTCAGCTCCAATTCCACCCCCCCCCACCTCATTCCCCCACCCCCAATGACCAGGCCCAACCCACATCCTCCCTCCCACTTACAACTCTCAAAGTGCAGACTGGCAGCGAGGCCCTGTCTCCTCTGGCCTCACCCCTTTGACACTGCCTGTAGCACCAAAGTGTCTGGTGGGCAGTGCCAGTTTGCCCCTTGGGCAGTTCCAGGGTGCCAGGCTGGTACTGCCCAAAGGACACCCCCTTGCCCTAGCATTCCAGGGGGGCCCTAATGATCATTGTCACCACCAGCAGTATGAGGACACCTGTTTCCCTTTAGTGGAGAGCAGTCATAAACCCCACTGGAAGGAACTACTCTTGGCTGGGTTGGGGGGTGGGGGGGAGTGCGGCAGGGGGGGCAGAGAAGATGCCAGCAGGCCTGGAGAATTGGAGAATAATGACCTGAGCCTGCTAATCGTCTGGAAATTGTTATTTTCATAAGATAATCAGCTGATTGATTTAACAGAAAACCCTTGGGAGACTGTGATCACTGACCTCATTAAAGGACCCCGCTGTTGTCCCCCGGCCTGTTGTGCTGCTCGAGCAGCACAGCTGGCTGGGAGAATTCCAGCCTATATCTCTCTGCATTAATGTATACAAGCTCAAAACCCTAGTGTCACTCTAATGCTCCTGCACTGGGTACAATTTCAGAGCTACACCTCATTCTATTATCATGCAAATGTGTGAGAGATAGAGATGCAGTTTTCATGGGTAAACTAAAGGTTTGATTCAGCGATATCACATATTCTAAATGAACATTGCGTGGAACATCTAATTAATCTCGTTATGAACAAAAACCTATTCAGTTACAGACATTAATGATTTTTTTCTGGGATTTTAGAGACTGTCAGAAGTAAATCCACAGCTATGACTCAAAAAGGTTGATCTCATAAAGATCTAACATGAAATGCTTTCTGCATTAATGAGAGGCTAGGTTATTCATCCTTCAGATATTCTGAAAGAAGGAAAAGCAGGAAGTGTTCTTGAGTGAAAGCTGAAGAGTTGATTGCTGACTGGGGAGCCTCACACTCTGGTGTGTTTGGGCTAGCACAGTTAACGTGGGGACATCTTTTTGAGTTTTAAAGTGGTTGAATTCCATTTCAGTTGTGCTGCTAGCATCAGCAGGGACTGCACTGATTTGCCCGCTGGCGACAGCACTTCAAATTCATTCACAAGAATTGTGGCCAAAAACAGAACAGTCATATAGTGGTCTTTTCTTTCAACATTATTCAATAAATATTAAAGGTTTGAAAAGCTTTGTGCGCTGGAGAATATTCCTCACACAATATATGGCTTTTACAGACACTGTCAGGTTCACTCGAAATTACACTCCCATCAGACAACTCCTGCATCCATCAATTCTTCCTTTCATCTGTTCCTATTACAGTCTCAGAATCTCAGATTTTGCCTCCCTTGTGGTCTTCTCACATTCAATAGTAGCAGTTTTAGTTCTTTACAACCCCTGACTTGACAATTGAAATTTTATCTATCACCCTAGCTGCATGAGCACTTTGTTTCAATGTTGGAGTTCCAGTAAGTGGACTGCTGTACTGTTGGTGGTGCCAACCTTTGGATGACAAAATAAACCAAACCCGCCCTCTCAGGTGGATGTAAAATATCCCATGATACAATTTTAGAAATGTACATTTTTAAATGATGTCTCAATTTCCAAACTCACAGACAGCCCCCACACTCACCTCCCCCGACCAGCACCACCAATCCCTCACCAAAGAGGGACATTCTGCTCCCCACGCACAAATGACAGGTAACCACCCGCACACCAAGCAGGCAGGAGGGTGAATCGATCCAACCACTCCGCCCTAGAAACTCCATTCAACACCTTTCCCCTCAGTCTGCTCATTCCCCCCTCAGATCGCCAACTCAGCCAATCTTAGACCTTCCACTCAGGATTCCTCCCCTCAGATTCTCCACTCAGGCCCCTTCCACAATCAGGAAATCTTTTGTCACTCAAAGAGCCATTTTTCCATAGGGCACTTGCAGTGAAGGATCCTCTTGGGGAGAGTGATCATTGTATGGTGGAGTTTCTGGTGCAGATGGAGGAGGAGAAAGTGGGTTCCCGGACACGCGTCCTTTGTTTGAACAGAGGGGAGTACGGTAGGATGAGAGAAGAATTGGCAAATGTGGACTGGGGGAGCGCGTTGGAAGGTAGGTCTGCTAAGGAGCAGTGGAGGATCTTTAAGGAGATCTTTCTTGGTGCTCAGCAGAAATTTATTCCGATGGTCAAAAAGGACCATAGGAGGAGAGGTAATAAGCCGTGGATAACGAAGGAGGTGAAGGAAAGTGTTAAATTAAAAGCGGAGGCGTTTAGAGTAGCTAAGAGTAGTGGGTGAGAAGAGGATTGGGAGAGGTTTAAATGTCAACAAAGATTGACAAAGAAGTTGATAAAGAAGGGTAGGAGAAACTATGAAGCTGGGCTAGCGCTTAATATAAAAAAGGATAGCAAGAGTTTTTATAAATATATAAAAAGGAAGAGGCTGGCTAGGGTGAACGTTGGTCCCTTAGAGGATGAGAAGGGGGACTTAGTGGTAGGGGATGGGGAAATGGCTGAGGTCATGAATAACTTTTTTGTTTCGGTCTTCACGGAGGAGGACGTGAATAATTTGCCGGATGTTAGAGATGGAAAGGTGGTAGGACTGGAGGGTCTCGATGACATTACTGTTACTAGAGAGGTGGTGCTCGACAGACTGGAGGGGCTGATTGTGGACAAGTCCCCAGGACCAGATGGAATGCATCCGAGGGTCCTGAAAGAAATGGCGGAGGTGATAGTGGACGCCTTGGTGGTTATTTTCCAGACGTCGCTGGATTCCGGGGAAGTGCCGGAAAATTGGAAAACGGCTAATGTTACGCCGTTGTTTAAGAAGGGTGCCAGGCAAAAGGCGGGGAATTATAGGCCTGTTAGTTTAACGTCTGTTGTAGGTAAAATGTTAGAATACGTCATCAAGGAGGAAATTGCGAGGCATCTTGAGGGGAACTGCTTGATAGAGCAGACGCAGCATGGTTTCGTTAAAGGGAAGTCGTGTCTGACAAATTTACTGGAGTTCTATGAGGATGTGTCTAGGGCGGTGGATAGAGGAGAGCCGGTGGATGTGGTCTTTCTTGATTTTCAGAAGGCGTTTGACAAGGTACCTCACAAGAGGTTATTGCAGAAGGTCAGGGGACATGGAGTTGGGGGTAGGGTGTTAGCATGGATAGAGGACTGGTTGTCAAATAGGAGGCAGAGAGTGGGGGTCAATGGGTGCTATTCGGATTGGCGGATGGTGTCTAGTGGAGTGCCCCAGGGGTCGGTGCTGGGGCGTCAGCTTTTTACCATTTATATAGATGATCTGGAGGAGGGAACCGAGTGTATGGTGTCGAAATTTGCTGATGACACCAAAATTGGTGGAAAAGCAAATTGTGCGGAGGGTGGTGAGAGTCTACAGAAGGATCTAGATAGGCTGGGCAAATGGGCCAGGAAATGGCAAATGGAATTTAATGTTGGCAAGTGCGAGGTGGTCCACTTTGGTAGGAATAATGGTAGGAAGGATTATTACTTACGTGGAGAAAAACTGCAGCAGGCGACGGTGCAGAGGGACCTCGGGGTCCTTGTGCATGAGTCGCAAAAACCCAGCTTGCAGGTGCAGCAGGTGGTCAGGAAGGCGAATGGGATGCTGGCCTTCATCGCGAGGGGGATTGAATATAAAAGTAGGGAGGTCTTGCTGCGGCTGTATAGGGCATTGGTGAGGCTGCAGCTGGAGTACTGTGTGCAGTTTTGGGCGCCGTACTTACGCAAGGATATTTTAGCCTTGGAGGGAGTGCAGAGGAGGTTTACTAGGCTGATGCCGGAGTTGAGGGGGTTGAGCTATGAGGAGAGGCTGAATAAATTAGGCTTGTACTCGTTAGAGTTTAGAAGAATGAGGGGAGATCTCATTGAGACGTATAAGATGATGAATGGGATGGATAGGATAGAGATGGAGAGACTCTTCCCACTCAGAAAGGATAGTAGGACTAGGGGGCACAGCCTCAAGATAAAGGTGGGGTGGTTTAGAACGGAGTTGAGGAGGAACTTCTTCACTCAAAGGGTGGTGAATCTCTGGAATTCTCTGCCCGTTGAAGTGGTGGAGGCTACCTCGCTAAATATTTTTAAGACGCGGGTTGATGGGTTTTTGATAAGAGAGGGGATTAAGGGTTATGGGGAGAGGGCGGGAATGTGGAACTGAGCCACGACAGATCAGCCATGATCTTATTGCATGGCGGGGCAGGCTCGAAGGGCTAGTTGGCCTACTCCTGCTCCTATTTCTTATGTTCTTATGTTCTTATGTTCACTCCCTATTTAAACTAACTGAATACAAGACTTAAAAAAAATCACCAGTTCCTCAAACCCACTGCCTTTAAATTCAATAATCCCGAGCCAAGTAAGGAATTACAGGGTGGAATTCTCTGGCCACACTGGTCTTAAAGCCAGAAATTCCTGCCTGATCATCAATGGCGTTTCACATTCTCTGCAACCATCCCACTAAAATTCCAGTGGCAAGCGAGATAGGAGATTTCCAGTCATAGTATTTAATCCTGTAAGAGTCCCCACTTTTTTGTTATATATTGTGACACCAGACTAGTCCCCAATAATTTTTCTATTTTGTATTAAATGTGAGGAAAGGATACTTCATTCCAGGGGTAATTTCATTAACAAATTAGGAATTTTAAAAATCAAAACAAGCATTATTTATAACACAGTTTACATATACGTCTAACAAAATGAAGCAGTTTAACTTCTAACCATTGAACAATTGTAAACATGAAAAAAACTCTTAATTTCTAACTTATCACTATTTCAGCTCCAAGTAAGCAACAGTCTTCCCAATACAGTAAGCAAACTCAGGCCTACTTGCTTGAAATTATGGTAACAGCCATCCAGAGAAATGTTTCAAAGAGAGAGAACTACTTGTAAGCTTCTATCTTTAAACAGCCCTCTCCAGCAACTGAACACATAAAAAAAAATTTCTGCTACACACCAAGTTCCTCCCACTTCTGGTATTGCATGACTATATTACCTGTATATCCAACTCACCTTCAATTACTTTAATAAAAATATAATCCCAAAGGTCCTCTTTCACTTATAACCAAAATGCAATTATTCTAAACATTACAGGGTCAAAATTAGTAATTATCCTGCTTTGCAGCATCTTTTGACTTCCAAAGGACAAAGAACATAGAACTATAAAAATTTCAGCACAGGAACAGCCCCTTTGGTTCTCTAAGACTGCACCGACCATGTTGCCCGATTGAACTAAAACCCCCTACCCTTCTGGGGTCTATTCCCATCCTATTCATGTATTTTTCAAGACATCCCTTAAAAGTCAGTACGGAATCCGCTTCCATTATCTTCCCCAGCAACGAGTTCCGCCACCCTCTGTGTAAAAAATATGCCTCGTACATCTCTTTTAAACCTTGCCCCTCGCACCTTAAACCTGTGCCCCCTAGTAATTGACTCTTCCACCGTGTGAAAAAGTTTCTGACTATCCACTCTGTCTATCTCTCTCATAATCTTGTAGACTTCTATCAGGTCATTCCTCAACCTCCGCCATTCCAGTGAGAACAAACCAAGTTTCTCCAACCTCTTCTCATAGCTAATGCCCACCTTTCCAGGCAACATCTTCGTAAATCTTTTCTGTACCCTCTCCAAAGCCTCCACATCCTTCTGGTAGTGTGGCAACCAGAATTGAACACTATATTGCAAGTACGGCCTAACTAAGGTTCTATAAAGCTGCAACATGACTTGCCAATTTTTAAACTCAATGCCCCGGTTGATGAAAGCAAGCATGCCATATGCCTTCTTGACTACCTTCTCCACCTGCATTGCCACTTTCAGTGACTTGTGTACCTGTACACCCAGATCCTTTTGCCTATCAATACTCTTAAGGGTTCTGCCATTTGCTGTATATTTCTTATCTGTATTAGACCATCCAAAATGCATTTGTTCAGATTAAACTCCATCTGCCATCTCTCCGCCCAAATCTCCAACTGATCAATATCCTGCTGTATACTCAGACATAATTCATAACTCATTGCTATCCACAGATACATCAAGCTTTGTCATAGAGTCATAGAGGTTTGTAGCAAGGAAACAGGCCCTTTGGCCCAACTTGACTACGCCGCTCTTTTTTTTTAAAACCCCTAAGCTAATCCCAATTGCCGCATTTGGCCCATATCCCTCTATACCCTTCGTACCCATGTAACTATCTAAACGCTTTTTAAAAGATAAAATTGTACCCACCTCTACTACTACTACCTTTGGCAGCTTGTTCCAGACATCGCCACCCTTTGTGTGAAATAATTGCTCCTCTGGACACTTTTGTATCTCTCCCCTCTCATCTTAAACCTATGCCCTCTAGTTTTAGACTCCCCTACCTTTGCGAAAATATATTGAATATCTACCTTATTTTATAGACCTCTATAAGGTCATCCCTCAGCCTCTTATGCTCCAGTGAAAAAAGTCCCAGTCTATTCAGCCTCTAGTTATACTCAAACCATCAAGTCCCGGTAGCATCCTAGTAAATCTTTTGTGCGCTCTTTCTAGTTTAATAATATCCTTTCTATAATAGGGTAACCAGAATTGCACACAGTATTCCAAGTGTGGCCTTATCAATGTCTTGGACAATTTCAACAAGACATCCCAACTCCTGTATTCAATGTTCTGACTGACGAAATCAAGCATGCCGAATGCCTTCTTCACCACTCTGTCCACCTGTGACTCCACTTTCAAGGAGCTATGAACATGTACCCCTAGATCTCTTTGTTTTGTAACTCTCCCCAATGCCCCACCATTAACTGAGTAAGCCCTACCCTGGTTCAATCTATCAAAATGCATCATCTTGCATTTGTCTAAATTAAACTCCATTTGTCATTTGTCAGCCCACTGGCCCAATTGATCAAGATCCTGTTGCAATTGGAGATAACTTTCTTCACTGTCCTCTATGCCACCATCTGCAAACTTACTAACCATGCCCTCTATATTCTCTTCCAAATCATTAATATAAATAACAAATAACAGTGAGCCCAGCACTGATCACTGAGGCACACCGCTGGTCACAGGCCTCCAGTTTGAAAACCAACTCTCTACAACCACCCTCTGGCTTCTGTCAAGAAGCCAATTTTGTATCCACTTAGATACCTCACCCTGGATCCCGTGAGATTTAACTTTATGCAACAACCTACCATGCGTCTGCAAACTTACTAATCAAACTAGTTACCTTTTCCTCCAAATCATTTATATATCTTACAAACAGCAAAGGTCCCAGCACTGATTCCTAGGAATACCATTTGTCATAGCCTTCCGTCCAGAAACGCACTCCTTCCACTGCTACCCTCTTGTCTTCATTGACCGAGCCAGTTTTGTATCTGCCTTGCCAGCTCACCTCTCATCCCATGTGACTTCACCTTCTGCACCAGTCTGCTTCAGGAAGGCCTTGTCAAAGGTCATACTGAAGTCCATGTAGACAACATCCACTGCACTACCCTCATCAATCACCTTTGTCACTTCCTCGAAAAACTCGATCAAATTCATCAGACACAATCTCTCCTTCACAAAACCAAGCTGCCTATCACTAATACGTCCATTTATTTCCAATTGGGAGTAAATCCTGTCTCAAAGAATCCTCTCCAATAATTTTCCTACCACTAATGTAAGGCTCACCTGTAATTAACTGGATTATTCTTGCTACCCTTCTTAAACAAAGGAACAACATTGGTTATTCTCCAATCCTCTGTCTTCCCTCCAGACATACTGACTACACTGAGAAAAAAAACACTGACCTTTGCAGAAACATAAATCATATCAATAGCACATTATTATCATACCCTTTCCTCCAAAGTCTTGTCTCCACCCCACCTCATCCTTTTCCTCCATCTCATGATCTGTCCCCCTGTTCCCTTTTTCAAGAGTCACTGTTACATTACACCAGGGTGATGGTCCTGGGTTGGCAGTGTCAGTGGGTCTACTCACAAGGTAGGAAAGTGATGCTGACGTGGTGTGAGGAAAGCTGTGGTGGTCATTAGTGTCACAAAATGTCTGATACCGTCTTTTTCATGTCATCTCAGTGACCTTCTGATTCATTCTTGAGTGTGCAATAGGGGTACAGTTATCTGGGAAACGTTTAGTTAGGGAGGGTGGGTGTTCACGGAAGTGACAGGGACCTTGATGAAAGAGTGGTTTAGTTATCAATCAGAATATGTAACTTTGGCTTGCATGGCCTCCTTCTTGAGGGTAAGGGCCAGTTGGAAGATGAGATTGTAGCTGGAGACAGGAGAGCCAGCCCATGTCTTTGCCCATCTCCCACTGATCAGGCTGACCACACAAAGTGAAAGATTACTCAGGCGAAGAGGAAAACAGATTTTAATGGTGGATTTGAACTTTTGGTCCCTGTTCTCCCTACCAACACTGTGAAACTTCATCTGTATCAACTCAGTGCTCTTGAAACTTCTTAACTTTGAGGCTTACTGCTCCTTCTAGCTGCTTCCAGGGAGCCTGTGAACTGGTGTAACTTGCACAAGCCTCCATCCCAGTTCCCCGATGTTAAGTGGGAGGATTCCTCCATTGATAGTCCTCCACTGGGGACATTCATCACTGGATCGCGTCAAGGCTCACTACAGTGTGTCCAGATGATGGGCAATGGCAAGGTAATGGAAGGAGTGCAGCAGCAGCCCATACAGGAAACCCTTCCGTGCAGTGGCAAATACAGGAAAAAGTTTCCAGAAACAAGTTAGAGTGTTTTGAGTGTGGAGGTTCACACTATGTCAATCAATGTAGGTTTATGGACACTGTCACCAATGCTATAAGAAAAGGCATTTAGTGAAGAAATGCAGAGGAAAGATAAAGCTGAACAAGGAAGTTTAAATTTGAAGAAGCTTCAATCAACTATATGATATGGACCAAATGCAGGCAACTGGGACTAGCTTTGGGGTTTAGAAAAAAAGCGGCATGGACAAGTTGGGCCAAAGGGCCTGTTTCCATGCTGTAAACGTCTATGACTCTATGACAATTGTTTAGTTTGATCACAGGATAATTAACCCTCTGGATTTTCCCTAACTTCCTGATAGCAATCTCACTTTTTAAGTTACGCTAAAAGACACCATCTTGATGACCTTCACTCTTGATTTTTCACTCACTTCCATCAGCTAAGCATTCCAGAGAATGGGTCTTATAATAAAACCTGACATTCTGAATAGAGAAAAGACAAACTTTGTCATTAAACAGATAAATGCATCTATAGGAAGATTAGAACTATTCAAGGTTATCCTGAATGACAAGAATTGATACATCCTTGGAGACCTGTGCTGATTAACTGACATTCTACAGATATTGCTTGTTTTAATAGATTCTGCAGACTGTCTTTTTAATTAAAATAAAATGGATTTCTTCATAAAACCTTTTCTGCTATTGTTCCCAAAAATAGCCTGGACTGGCACAGGAGCCTTTTGACTTTACTAGCTATCAGGGATTGGATCCTATGCTGCCTGGTCAGATACTTAGAGAAGAATTGGCGGAGAACCCAGTTCTCATGGTCTGTGTAGGAGCTGGTGACATAGGTAGAACTAGGAATGGGGTTCTGCTGAGACCGTTTAAGAAACCTTGGTTCCTTGAATTAAAATGCTGAACTTTGAGTGGTAATCTCCAGATTGTTACCTGAGGCACAGACACATCAGCAAAAAGATAAACAGATTAGAAGATTAAATGCATATCAGAAAGAATGTTATGGAAGGCAGGGTTTTGCTTCTTGGGGTGCTGGCACCAATACTGGAGAAAGAGGAAATTGGAAAAACTCCACCTCCGCCAGAGTCTGAGTGAATCAAATAATAAGGGAGGTAGAAAGGGCTTTGAAATACTAATGTAGGTAGCTCAGAGGGAAATTCAAAAGCAGTGAGAGAAAAGTCTCAAGGTTGCAGAGCAAATTAGTAATTTAGGGAACAATAAACAAAGTGGGTCAGGTAGGGACCAAGAGATCTTAACATCTCCACTTCTGAGCTTATGATGGAATGAAGGTTATTGATGGAGCAGCTGAAGATGATTGGGCCTAAGACGCTAACCTGAGGAACTTCTGCAGTGATTTCCTGGAGCTAATATCTTGCCTCCAATCACCACAACCATCTTCCTTTGTGCCAGATATGACTCCAAACAACAGAGAGTTTTCACTCAATTTTTGCTAGGACTCCTTGATGCCACAGTCAAGTGCCATGTTGATGTCAAGAGCTGTCACTCTCACCTCACCTCTGGAATTCAATTCTTTGGTTCATGTTTGAACAAAGGCTGTTATGAGGCCAGGAGCTGAGTGACCCTGGTGAAACCCAAACTGAGCGACTGTGAGCAGGTTATTACTAAGCAAGTGCCACTTGATAAGCACTGTTGGTCACCCTTTCCATTATTTTATTGGTCATTGGGAGTAGACTTATGGGGCAGTAATTGGCTGAGTTAGATTTGTCCTGTTTCTTATGTACAGAACATACTTGGGCATTTTTTGTGTTGATGCCACTGTTGTTGCTTTACTGGAACAGCATGGCTAGGAGCATGGCACATTCTGGAGCACAAGTACTATTGTCAGAATATTGTCAGGGCCCATGCCTTTGCATGTTCAGCTATTTCTTGATATCAAGTGGAATGAACAGAATTGGCTGAACACTGACATTTGAGATGCTGGGGACCTCCATAAAGGCCGAGTGGATCATCCACTCAGCACTTTTAGCTGAAAATTTCTGCAAATGCTTTAACCTTATATTTTACACTGATATGCTGGGCTCCTCCATCACTGAGGATGGGAATATTTGAGGAATTGCCTCCCCCAGTGAGTTGTTTAATTGTCTACCATCATTCCCAGCTGGCTTTTGCAGGACTATAGTGCTTAGATCTGATCCATTGGTAGTAAGATCGCTTAGCTTTGTCTATTACTTGCTACTTATGCTGTTTGAACATAAGAACATAAGAACATAAGAAATAGGAGCAGGAGTAGGCCATCTAGCCCTTCGAGCCTGCCCCGCCATTCAATAAGATCATGGCTGATCTGTTGTGGCTCAGTTCCACTTTCCCGCCCTCTCCCCATAACCCTTAATCCCCTCTCTTATCAAGAACCCATCAACCCGCTTCTTAAAAATATTTAGCGAGGCAGCCTCCACCACTTCAACGGGCAGAGAATTCCAGAGATTCACCACCCTTTGAGTGAAGAAGTTCCTCCTCAACTCCGTTCTAAACCGCCTCCCCTTTATCTTGAGGCTGTGCCCCCTAGTCCTACTGTCTTTTTTGAGCGGGAAGAGTCTCTCCACCTCTATCCTATCCATCCCATTCATCATCTTATACGTCTCAATGAGATCTCCCCTCATTCTTCTAAACTCTAACGAGTACAAGCCTAGTTTATTCAGCCTCTCCTCATAGCTCAATTGGCATGCAATTAATCCTGTGTTGTAGCTTCACCTCCTTTTTAGTTATGTTTGGTGTTCCTCCTGGCATGCCATCCTGCATTTTTAGTTGATCCATGGTTGATTCCCTGTCTCAGTGGTAATGGTAGTAGGGAATGTGCCAGGCCATAAGGTTACAGACTGTGGTCGAGTACAATTTAGCTGTTGCTGATGGCCCACAGCACTTCAAGGATGCCCAGTTTTGAGCTGCTAGATCTGTTCAAAATATATCCCATTTAGTACAGCGGTAGTGCCACACAACACAATGGAGGGTATCCTCAATATATAGTTGGGACTTTGTCTCCATAAGGACTGTGTGGTGGTCACTTCTGCCATTACTATCATGGCTAGATGCATCTGCAGTAGGCAGATTGGTGAGGATGAGGTCAAGTATGTTTTTCCCTCTTGTTGGTTCCTTCACCACCTGCTACAGTCCCAGTCTAGCAGCCACGTCCTTTAGGAACCAACATGCTCTGTCAGAGGTGGTCCTACTGAGCCATTCTTGGTGATGGACATTGAAGTCCCCTACCCAGAGTAAGTTGCTTTCTCAGCACTTCTCCAAGTGAAGTAGTCCATGTGAAAATGCAGCAAGACTTGGACAATACCCACTTTTGGGCTGATAAAAGGCACGTAACATTCACACTACGCAAGTGCCAGGCAATGACCATCCCCAGCAAGCAAAAATCTAGCCATCAGCCCTGAAAATTCAATAACATTCCCAATTTGCATCCCCGACTGTCAACATCCTGGGGGCTGCCATTGACCAGAAACTGAACTGGACCAGCCATACAAATATTGTGGCTACAAGAATGGGCAGAAGCTAGGAATCCTGCGGCAGTAACTCATCCCCTGATGCTCTAAAACCTGTCCACAATCTACAAGGCATAAGGAGTGTGAAGGTATATTCTCCACTTGCTTAGATGAGTGCTCCTCCAATAACACTCAAAAAGCTTGACACCATCTAGGACAGAGCAACCCACTTGATCGGTACCCCATTCATAACATTCAATTCCTCCACCACTGATAAATAATGAATGCTATGTGTACCATCTACAAGATGCACTGCAGGTAGCCACTATGGCTCCTTAGGCTTCCAAACCCATGACTGCTCCAATCTAGATGGACAAAGGCAGTAGATTCATGGGAATGTCACCACCTCCGAGTCACTCACAATCCTGACTTGGAAACATATCATCGTTCTTTCACTGTCACTGGATCAAAATCCTGGAATTCCTTCCCCAACAGCAATGTGAGTATACCTACACCATAGGGACTGCAGTGGCTCAGGAAGACAGCTCACCACCATCATCCCAAGGCTAATCAGGGATAGGCAATAAATGCAATGTTCACAATCCATAAATTAAAAAAGCAAAGGGAATACGGCCACGGTGATTAAGGTGGCTCAGGGAAAACAGACAAAGGATGGAATTTTCCAGTTTTACTGAAGGTGACCCCCCTGCCTGCAGCAGGTTGCCCAGTGGCAGGATAGGCAAGCTATACAAACCATCTGATGGGATTGGAAGGTCCCCTGAAGTAGGCAATGGCGAACTCCATCTGCCTCCAGAAACATGCCATATTGATGGGAAGGGAGAGGTAGAAAGTCCCACCCAAATTAAAGGTAAAGGCACTGATTGTATGAAGCCTTCATGACAAAACAGAGGAATTATAGCACAGATAGGAGGAAATGAGTTTGATTTAATGGTCATTACAGAGGTATTGTTATTGAGTGACCAAAGTTAGCAACAAAGAAGAAAATTGGATAGAAAGAAAAAAACGTCTTGCATTTATATAGTTTTCTTTTATAACTACAGAGAGTGGGATTCTCCAGTCTCATTTGTGGTGGGACCTGTTATGAGCGAGAACATACAATTTGGCATGTCGACCAAAATTCCATTCACTTTTAGCGGATCCGGAAATCTCAGCCACAAATGAAGTGGAAGATTTCAGCCACTACGTCCAAAACTCTTCATAGTCAGTGAAGTACTTTTAAATTGTAATCACTCCTGTGACATAGAAAAAAATGCAGCTAATTTGTGCACAGCAAGTTCAGGCTGCAGGCACGATCCTTTAAAACAGAGATGAGGAGGAATTTCTTTAGCCAGAGAGTGGTGAATTTGTGGAACTCTTTGCCACAGAAGGCTATGGAGGCCAGGTCATTGAGTGTCTTTAAGACAGTGATAGATAGGTTTTCGATTAATAAGGGCATCAGGGGTTATGGGGAAAAGACAGGAGAATGTGGATGAGAAAAATATCAGCTATGATTGAATGGCAGAGCAGACTCGATGGACTAATTCTGCTCCTATGACTTATGGTCTTATGGTCTAAGCTTACACAAATCTTTTTTTGATAATGACCAATAATCTGTTTTTGTGATTGAGGGATATATTTTAACCAGAACATGAGTGACAACTTCCCTGCTCTTCCTTGAAACAGTGCTATAGGATCTTTTTAATCCAGGATATTTACCCCCCATTGAGAGGGCAAATGTCTCATCTAAAAGACATCAGCTCCCTAAGCACTGCATTAGAGCGTCAGTTTTTATTGTTATACTGAAGTTCAGGAGCAGCACTCAGAGCTCCAAACTTCTGACTATAAGACAAAAGTGCTACAACCTGAGTCTTGAAATGATAGCTTTTTTTGGGTTCAGTTTTTTTGGGTGTGTGAGTCACAGATTGTTCCCATGCAGATTGAGATAGAAAATACATATATTTGGTTTAGCCACCTCATCTATTCCTCTATTCTTCCTGTGGCCTTTGCACTAGCGGAACTGAAGAGGTGGCTGTGTTGTTCACAGACTATATGGTACAGACAGCCTGCTGTTCCTAAAGGCAGGCTGTACTTTAAAGGCAAGCTGCACTGAACAGGTGGTAGATAGATGGGAGAGGTCACAGATTTGGAAGGTGTTATTGAAGGACCCTTGGTGAATTACTGTGGTGGATCTTCAGATTCTATACATTGCTGTTGTTGTGTGCGGCAGTGGATGAAGAGAATGTTTGTGTTTGTGGATGGAGTGCTAATCAAGAAGGTTGCTTTGTCCTGGACAGTGTTGAACCTTTTGAATGTTGTTGAAGCTGCATCCATCCAGGCAAGTGGAAAGTATTCTATCACACTGCTGATTTGTGCCTTGTAGATGGTGGATAAGCTCTAGGAAGTCAGAAGGTGAGTTACTTGCCACATGATTCCTAGCCTCTGATCTGCTCTTGTAGCCACAGTATTTAAATGGCAAGTCCAGTTCTGTTTCTAGTCAATGGTAACCCCCAGGATGTTGATCATGGGGGATTCTATGACAGTAATGCTTTAGATTCTCTCTTGTTGGAGGTGGCCATTGCCTGGCACTTGTGTGGATGAATGTTACTTGCCACTTATCAGTCCAAGCCTGGATATTGCTGCATTTGGACAAGGACTGCTTCAGTATGAGGAGTTGAGAATCATACTGAACTTAGTGCAATCATCAGCGTACATCCCCACTGCTGACCTTATGATGGGAGGAAGATCATTAATGAAGCAGCTGAAGATAGTTCAGCCTAGAACACTTCCCTGAGAAACTCCTGCAGTGAAGTCCCAGGGCTGGGATAATTGGCCTCTAACCACCGCAACCATTTTCCTTTATACTAGGTCTGACTTCAACTAATGGAGAGTTTCCCCTG
Organism: Carcharhinus amblyrhynchos; assembly: GCF_965287045.1. Taxonomy (NCBI): domain Eukaryota; kingdom Metazoa; phylum Chordata; class Chondrichthyes; order Carcharhiniformes; family Carcharhinidae; genus Carcharhinus; species Carcharhinus amblyrhynchos. The sequence goes on along the minus strand of NC_137335.1, from coordinate 28,231,389 downwards.
AATCCCATTGACTCCAGTTTTGCTCAGGATTTTTCATTCCGGACTTGGCCAAATGTGGCCTTGATGTCAAGGACAGTCACTCTCACTCCACCTCTGGAGTTTGACTTTTTATCCATGTTTGAACCAAGAATGTAAGGAGATCAGTAGCTGAGTGGTAATGGCAGAAGCCAAACTTAGCGTCCGTGAACAGGTTAAAGATAGTAAGTGCCATTTGGAGCACTGTCAATGACTGAATGGCTGGAATTTGCTGACCTGGCCTGAAGCTGGGATTCTCTGGTCCCACTGCAGTGAATGGAGATTTGGCTGAGCACCAAATTCTCCATGCTCATTGACAGCAGCAGTGGGAGAATTCCAGCCACTAGAAAACAGATTTTGGCAATGAAATTAGATAGAAGTGCAAATTCCAATGGCAGCAAACAGCAGTAGGAATTATGGTGAACAAAATCTGACAGCATCCATTGGCTTATTAAACTTTGTTCTTATTTGCAAGAATGGCAAAAGTGTTCAATCATTTTGCGTTGAGCCTCAATATGGCTGTATTCAGTTGTATTCTGCTGTAGGGTCCTAGTGTCCATATATTTTAATCACAGATCATGTTGACCTTGGTGATTTTGTTCTGAAAGGCTGATTTGGCTTCAGTATTATCATTCTTATTGCTATCACTGTTACAGACTGCCAAAGGAAAAATATATACTGGATCACTTGAGAACAGGCCAGTATAGCTGTACCCACTTTGAAAGGTGTGAGGAATTCATGATCGAGCTTGAGAACCATTCCATTTATACATTGAAAGGGTGCATATGCTCTTCAGTCTTAATAATATGTGTCAAAAGAGGAAGTGAAGGGTCCAGCCTTGGCTGTGTTCTTTGCCCTGTACCTCTCCCTTTCCCTTATCCCTTTGTCAATTAATATAAAAAGAGGGGGCTGTTGTAAACCCTCTACTTGCATCAGAGTGCGTGTAAAACAAACTCTGATTTTAACTCCAGTTTGCTACATGGTTATTAATAGAAGATTGGATCACTCCAAAACTTAAACATTGTGAGAAGTAAACCACCACTTGTAAAGGGGGAAATCAAAAATCAAAAATGCATCCTTCTGTTGATGGATGGGTGGTGAGAGGGGAAATCAAGGCTGCTTGAAATTAAACCTTCTTCTAATTCTGTCAGCTTCTGCCCTCCCTCCTCCGGTGTCAGCTACCTCCCTCTTGTGGGCCAGCTTGGCCTGGATGAAGGCAAATGGATGTAGTGTGATCAGGTTGGGAAGCATGCATCCCTGCTGTGCCCTCTCCAGGAAGGGCTGGGGATGGAATTTGTGCATCAGGATATTTCATGACAACTGTGTGATTCAACACAGACTTGCACGAGTCATCCTTGGGGCAAGGGAAATGCTGCACACCATTGATAGGCGCCTCTTGGAAGTCAGTGTTGACTTTCAAGGTGGGCCTTTGACACAGCCATTTCAAAATTTTTTTTCTTTTCCTGAAAACTAAGTTAGAGAAATTTAGGGTATCATTTAAATATGGCGCACAGATCTTTGAGCCCGTTAGGTGACGGCCGGGCAGATGAATCAGTTTCCGAGTTGCCATGTGATTCAACGAGAAACTGCATAATTAATGAGCTTCCGAGTGGTAAATTGGATGTGAATTCCCATCATGGCTGGACCCTCAAACCACGGCAATGCACTGTAGCTATAGCTATAATGTTGAAAAAACTACAGACTGCTGAAAAAAAGAAACACCCTGTACAAAAATGGATAGAAAAATATTTTGTTCTGTTCTCCAATGCTGTCGCTTCACTAAGGCAAGCACGTTGTCATTATCAGCAATGAGATATAGACACAATGAAATGTTCTTAAGCTGGACTGCCTTAGATTGTTGTGGGATAGCAATTCAGCTTATTGCACAGATCATCAAGTATTAATTTTAATATGCAATTTCCATTTGTGTATTTTAAACTAAGCTGAATCATTTAATTTAATATAGTTTTAAGGTACAAACACAAATATTAATGATTAATATGTGTGCTATCTGAATTAATTCTACAAAAATGGGACAAACTACAGTGTATTAAAATTAAAATTGAAACTCAGCATTTTTTTATTCATTTAATGACATCACTGTCAGCTTTTAATTAACCTTATGTTCATTCTTAACTGGTATAAAATGAAGGGGGAACGTTTTAATGTTGTTCATTCCCAGTACTGTGAATAAATCTTTTCCACACGAAAATCGCTGTAGCCAGGATAATGTTTCCTGGGCAATGCTGTTTCCAATGATGGAGTATTGCTGCAAAGAAGGAGGCCATTTGATCCATTGTGCCCGTGTTGGTTCTTTGAAAGCTATCCAGTTGGTGCCATTTCCTTGCCCTGCACCTAAAGCCATACTATTTCCTTCCCTTTAAATACTTTATTTTAATTGCTTGGGAAAGTCACTATTGAATCTGTTTCTGCCATCCTCTCCAGCTCTCCAGATTAAAATAACTTGCTGCATAAAAATATTTTCCTCATTCCATGCCCAAATTTGTGACTCCAAAGAATGGGTGTCCTCATATGCAGTCACTCTCTCAATAGCTTTCCAAAGCTACAACAGGTGGCAAGGAACCTTGACTAATGGCAGCACAGTGGCATAGTGGCTGGCATAGTGACCCAATGTTTGGCACTGCTGCCTCACAGTGCCAGGGACCCAGGTTCAATTTGTGCCTTGGGGACTATGTGGAGTTTGCATATTCTTCTTATGTCTGCGAGGGTTTCCTTCGGGTGCTCTGGTTTCCTACGACAGTAAGAAGTCTGACAACACCAGGTTTAAGTCCAACCGATTTATTTGATAGTAAATTCACAAGCTTTCGAGGTTCCCCTCTTCATCAGGTGAATGAAGAGTTCTGGCGCAGAACTCTACTATCAAATTTTACTAGAGTTTACTATCGAGTTTACTATTGAATAAATCTGTTTTAAATTTATTGAGTTTACTCAAGTTTATCGAGTTTACTATCAAATAAATTGGTTGGACTTAAACCTGGTGTTGTCAGACTTCTTACTGTGTTGACCCCAGTCCAACGCCGGCATCTCCACATCATTCCTACGACAGCCCAAAGATGTGCAGGTTCAGTTAATTGGCTCTGATGAGCTGTCCCTTAGTATCCTCCAGCATCTGTAGATTTGGGGAATTAAAGGGTTAAAAATATGGGGTTGCGGAGTTAGTAAGATGCTCTGTTGGAGAGCTGTTGCAGACTTAGTGGACTGAATGGCTTCCTTCTGCACCGTAGGGATTCTATACTGTGTAGAAACTGTTGAAGCACAAAGTTCACTTCATCAGGGAATTATTCTTTTGAGGTTATATTAAACTGCTGGGTAACACATTGTTAATGGGAACAGTTATGGGAGCAGTACGTTGGGGACACTGCAAAATTAATTCTGAGAGCATAAACTTAAGGCTATAGACAGAATTGTGTAACTTAGATGGAGGTCTTTCAGCTCATTGAGTCACTGCTAGATCTCTACAACAGCCAGCCTCTTTTAGCTAGTCCCATTCCTGCAACAAGATTAATGCAAAAAGTTTTTACAACTACATTAGAAGGAAAGGATAGTGGGGGGACTTGGTACTTTAAGAACAAATATTGGTAGGTAATAGCTACAAGGCACAATGACAACTTGGCAGGTAAAAACTAAATGAAGTTATTTATTGTAAGACAAGCTATACATAGAGCAGAATGATGAATGTGACTTTACTCTCCAACTCCTAGGTTCCAACTGAGGGACAGTCCACTCCTGGACCCACATTCCCTGGCACAATTGGCCCACGTTCACACATATTGCTGCAATTGGCCCACCAGGCCATGTGACCTGTGGTCATTCACACTTTTTAAAGGGGCAAAGCTACCAGATCATCACCCTCCCACCGCCATCCATACCCCTCCCCACCCCAAACCCCTCAAGTTCTTTATTAACAAAAACTGAAAATGCTGGAGAAACTGTATTGGTGCTACTTCATGCTTTTGGCTGGATCTGGAAACAAATGATCAATTTCACTTCCAATTTCCACTCCTGTATCACTGTCACATGGTCCATCTCTGATACCTTCTTTCCTTGACCTCTCTGTCTCTATCTCTCAGTTCCTTCACCACTGCAAAAGTCAGACCTGCTGAATTTCTCCAGTATTTTCTGTGTTTGTTTCAGATTCTAGCATCCGCAGTATTTTGTCTTTATTTTGAGTTCCTTATTAACTCTGTTTGCACATAGATAACTATTTACAGCAATAGACAAGATAGAAGGGAGTAAAACAGTGCAGTCTCTTATGAAGTCAGTCTATATGGAGACTTCTGAATTCTCTGAGAACCTCACTCAGAATGCGCATCGCGATAAATGGAAAACCGCAGCTGGAAGAATCGCAAGAGGTAAAAACCCAAGTACAATCCTGATTTTTCACCTGTTAGTTGAACTTACAGGTTCACCACGCCGATCGATTGGCAGGACAAGCCAATAAGATTGGCCCCAAAATCCTTAAACCTGCGTTTCTCCTGTGAGTTCTCTCCTCTGCTTCTAAAGCACTCTTCTGTATTTTTGGGTTGCTGAGCCTTTCTTTCTCATTCTGACCCTGTGTTGTTCAGTAGCATTCTGCTTTTTGTTGTCTACACCCTCAACTCTGGCAGCACAATTTGCAGTAACAAGTCTCACAACACCAGGTTAAAATCCAACAAGTTTATTTGGTAGCAAAACCCACTAGCTTTCGGAACGCTGCCCCTTCGTGAGGTGAATGTGAGTTTTATTTACAAACAGGGCATTCAAAGGCACAAATTCAATTTACAAAATAATAATTAGAATGCGAGTCTTTACAGGTACTCAAACCTTAAAGGTACAGATAATGTGAGTGGAGAGAGCGTTAAGCATAGGTTAAAGAGATGTGTATTGTCTCCAGACAGGACAGTTGGTGAGATTTTGCAAGCCCAGGGCTTGCAAAAGTAACCCCTATGGGGGTTACAGATAGTGTGACGTGTACCCAAGATCCCGGTTGAGGCCGACCTCATGTGTGCGGAACTTGGCCAGCAGCCTGTGCTCAGTGATTCTGTGATGTCGTGTGTCATGAAGGCCGCCCTGGAGAACACTTACCCGAAGATCAGAGACCGAATGCCCATGACCGCTGAAGTGTTTGCCAGCAGGAAGAGAACAGTCTTGTCCGGTGATTGTTGACCGGTGTTCTTTCACCTATTGTCGTAGCGTCTGCATGTTCTCCCCAATGTACCATGCCTCAGGACATCCTTTTCTGTAGTGTATCAGGTAGACAATGTTGGCCGAATTGCAAGAGTATGTACCGTGTACCTGATGGATGATGTTCTCTCGTGAGATGATGTCATCCATGTCGATGATCCAGCACGTCTTGCAGAGGTTGCTGTGGCAGGATTGCGTGGTGTCGTGGTCACTGTTCTCCTGAAGGCTGGGTAGTTTGCTGCGGACAATGGTCTGTTTGAGGTTGTGCGGTTGTTTGAAGGCAAGAAGTGGGGATGTGGTGATGCCCAGCAATTCCCAGGCAAGACTGTTCTCGTCCTGTTGGGGAACACTAACGAATAAACCTGTTGGACTTTAAACTGATGTTGTGAGATTTCTTACTGTGTTTACCCCAGTCCAACGCTGACATCTCCACAACGTGATGAAGGCATATGCCATCTTAATCACCTTGGCCACTTGTGTTGCCACTTTTAAGGAACTGTGGACCTGCACACTCAGATCCTTTTGTATGCTAATGTTTCTAAGGGTTCTGCCATTTACAGTGGAATTCACACCTAAATTTGATCTTCCAAAATGCATCATTTCGCATTTATCTGGACTAAACTCCATCTGTCATTTCTGTGCCCAAGTGTCCAATGTATCTATATCTTGCTGTATCCTCTGACAATCCCTGGCACTATCAGCAACTCCACCAATCTTTGTGTCATCTGCAAACTTTCTAATCAGAGCACCCACATTTTCCTCCAGATCATTTATATATACTATAAACAATAGAGGTCCCATCCAGCACTGATCCCTGAAGAAAATCTCTACCTACAGGTCTCCATTCTGAAAAATACGCTTCCACCGCTATTCTCTGTCTTCTATAATCAAGCCAGTTCTGTATCCATCCAGCCAGCCCACCACGAATCCCATGTGATTTTGTTTTTTGTACCAGTCTGCCATGTGGGACCATGTCGAACACCTTACTGAAGTCCATAAAAACTACATCCACAGCCCTTCTCTTCGTGAGATTTTGCAAGTCCAGGCCAGTTGTGGGGGTCATTGATGTATCTAGTGTATAGCATCGGTTGAAAGTCCTGTGCAATGAAGAAGTCTTGTTCGTGGTAACCTACCACCTCCTGAGATGTGGTCAGGTAAGTTAACTTAATCATTCATCCAAGCCTGAGTTTTTCTGATTTGTCACATTTGCAATGCGTTCATTTGTCAGTCCTTTTTGTGGGATAATGAAACATTCCTTGTTCCAGTTCTACTCAGGATCCTCTGTCTCCTCTTTTTCTGGCATTTTGATGACTATTGATATTGTTTCCTGCTCTTGCCCTGAACTGGAAAATATTAATATATTTCCAATTTCCTCTCTTTCTCACCTACATCTGCTCCATTCCTGATTCTTCACTTTCCTTCCTTAACTTCTGTGTCTCAGTTTCTAGGCATAGACCATCAGATGCTATTCAATCCTGTGGACTCCCATAGCAACCTTAACTACAATTTCTCACACCTTATTTCTTGTAAGGACTCTTTTAAATTCTTCAAGTTCCTTCACTTCTGTCACATCTGTTCAGACTATTCAAACCTTCCATACTGACACTTCCAAAATGTCTTCCTTTTCCTCAACCAAGGATTCATCCCACCCGCCTCCACAATGGCTGACAGGGCCCTCCACCATGACCAATTTATTTCACACACTTCCACTCTTACATCTTCCTCTCCCTCCCAGAACCATGATGGGGCTCCCCTCATCCTCACATTCTACCTCACTGACCTTTGCATTCAAAGGATCATCCCCACCACTAGGAGAATTTCACTGTAACTTCATTGCAGTATTAATGTAGTCTTACTTGTGATGAGTAAACAAAATCTTTAAAACTTTAAACCATTGTCGTCACTGGTATGCTATCACCACCAAACACATCTTCCGCTGCCCTTGACTTACAGCATTTAAAGGGATCATTCCCTCTGTGATACCCTGGTACATGCCTCAGTGAACCACAGCACCTTTCCATGGCATCTTTCCATGCAAGTGCAGGAAACGTAACACCAACCCTTCTGCCTCCTTCCTTCTCACCATACAAGGCCCCAAACATTCCTTCTAAGTGAAGCAGTGATTTTTATTGACTATTTTCACTTTAGTATACATTATCGCTAGTCTCCTCTACCTTAGAGGGTCCACACGCAGGTTGCATGACTGCTTTGCAAACACTTCTGTTTAATCTGCAAGCATGATTTCAGCCTTCAGACTTTACAGCCTTCCAGACAAAGCATTGAGTTCAACAACTTCAGAGCATGAACTCTGCCCTCCACCCCATTTCCATACATTTTATTTCATTTCATCTCATTCTCCATTTTATTGCTTTCCTTCTTTTCATTCTCTCCACCCAATCCCTCTTCTTCAGACCAACTGCCACATTCCTCAGGTAGTCTTTTACCAAACTGTACCTCTGTTTTGCCACTAATGCATTCTGATCACCTTCAACATCTTCTCAGCCTTCTGTAGCCTTATGTATATTCCCATTGTCCAATTCCATCACTCCTCCCAACTCTCATTGTATAAATCTCTGCTGGCTCTCTTTTCTCTCTGCTCTGACAAAGGGTCATCTAAATTCAAAATGTTGGCTCAACTTTCTCCCCACAGATGTTATCAGACCTGTTGAGATTTTCCAGCATTGTTCTGTTTTTGTTTCAGATATCAGTATCCACAGTATTTTGTCTTTATTTTGTTTTTCTTGCTGGTTCTGTTGATCTTATTTCTTTATTTGTTCACTTTGCATTTGGATTTTTCTCTATCTAGCCCTTTACCCCTAAACTGTGCACTTCTTCTGCTTTTTTTGTGAGTCTGTAGACCAAAATAACTCCTGTCTGGTCCCATATGACATGAAAAGAAATCCAAAACGTTATTCTTCTGGTGTTTTTTTATGGATTTTCTGCTGAACCAAAAAGGATGGCTGCTACAAAATGCATGACCACTGGATTGATCCTTTGTCCTGCCAGCTACCACCAGAAGTTACAAGAACAAAATAATTCATCACTCAACCTGTAGAATCTCACGCCTCATTGTACTGACTCTTTGTAATCAATAAAAACAAACAAGTGCAGACAAACTGGCTCCCCAATGTGACCTATCACAAGAGAAAGGGATTAAAGCTTGTTATATAGGAAAATTTGCCAATAATCACTTCATCTCCCTCCCAAGGAGGAAGAATGGAAAAGCATAGAAACTGCCAGCAAGAACAGAGAAGCTGGCTAATGAGATTTAAAACAGGGGCTTTGAATAATACTTGGGTTGCCTTCCACTCTGGGCGGGAAGCCAATCAAGGTCAGTGGGACAGGTGAATCTTGATTGTCTTCATGCCTGCAGGAATCCTGATTTTTGACTGATGTCAAATTCAGCAAGTATGGTTTCCCATGTGCTTCTCTCAATTGGTGGTAAAAGGAATTAAAATTAAATAATGTATAAATCTACTAGATAAGCAGAAATAGAAAATATCATAATACTTACATAAAGTCTTATAGGCCAGAAAAAGTAATTAAACAGAGGTGGTAAAACTACAGAAACCAGAGGAGAAAATAAATTGTGGATCAAACTGAAAAGTTCTGGTTATGAGACTGAACCTACCCATGTTAAAGTATATCTGAGCCCCCCCATCAACTCTCTTCTCCTGAGACAGCTAGATGATCAACTTATCCTTTACTCTGAGCCCAGATTTAGATCAACATAAAGATTAACCCAGAGATTTTTATGTTGTTACCAGACCTGCGGCTAATATAACCGTGCATTCATCAAATGATTTCCCTTGTTACTGCTGCTTTATTCCATTACAAAGACTCAAGCACCAAGGAATACAAATAACAAATAGTTCACCATTTGTTAAAAGCAATAAGAAGACAGAAATCCTAATTACATTAAATCTCAAAGATTAGTTCACAATGATATTCACCAAAGGCAGGAGGACTGATTTCTCAGAAAGTATTATATGTTTTCAGTCAGGAAATGGGAATTATTGGTTAGTGTTGCCCTGGAGAGATAACGATGGAAACATCTTTCTCAGTTCAACAAATAACTATTGCTATGGTCACCATGGGGAAACCGTCAAAAGGAATAACAAATTTTGCTTAACCACCAAATGAATAAATTATCAACTAGATTCTACTTATTGTAGCTTTTTCTTTAACATGAACCGGGACCAATCCAATTTCCACATAAATTAACATAAATTAACACTTCAAATAAAGAGGTAAATTTCACTTTAATTAGTTGATATGACAAAAATACATCTTACATGCATCCATATTGCTCGTCGCAGACATGTGGCACTATGTCGTCACACAGTTCCACAATAAACTGTTCTCTATTCATGCAGCTTAGGTCAGGAACCCTATTAATACTCCGGTTCATGGTTTAACAACTTCTGGGAAAACATCCAGCTCCTTAACATTTCCTACCTATTCACACTGCTTTCCATGTTTTAGACCTTTCATGAGGCCTAGGGAAGATTTCAACTCCATTGTGTTCCTCAGAGTTGAAGCTCTTTTTATAGCCTTCATCTTCGCTTAGGATGTAACCTATCCTTGTCAACTCTATACACAAGGTACATTAACTTATTTACCTGGAACACACATTTTACGCTTTTCAATTGAATGCCAACATCAGAAAAACACACCATAAGACCTCTTCCAAATGCTTCAACTGCTCCTCAGCAGTAGCTCCTGAAATTAAAATGTCATACAAATAGATTGCCACTCTGAGCACACCTTAAAGGATATCCTCAATCACCCTTAAAAAATACACAAGCCAAAGACACTCCAAAGGGCAAGTGACTACACTCATACAGTCCTTTGTGAATATTTATGGTGACATATTTCCTGGATGATATCTCAATCTCCCATTGCAGATGGGTGTGCTCATATCCAATTTAGAAAATAAGTGATTCCCAGCCACTTTCGCATGGTATAGATGATCTGTCTAGGCAGGAAGGTCTGTTGACTGTCAATTTATAATCCCCAAAAGAGGTGGACCAAATTGTTCTTGATTTGATTTGATTTATTATTGTCACATGCGTTAGTCTACAGTGAAAGGTATTGTTTCCTGTGTGCTATACAGACAAAGCACATCATTCGTAGAGTACACAGGGGAGGAGGAAAGGAGAGGGTGCAGAATGTAGATTTATAGTCATAGCTGGGGGGTAGGGAAAGGTCAACAAAACTGGGACTACTGGCATGACCCATTCAGCAAATTGTACTGGGGATATAATATCAGGTTCCTCTAGACATTCCAATTCAGCCTCTACTTTGGTACATAGGGCATATGGGACTGGTTGTGCCTTGAACTATTTAGGTCAGGCCACTGGGTTCATGTAGATCTTGGCCCCAGCACCTTTATTCTTCCTGAGGTCTTCTTGGAACATTTTAGGATACTTCCTAATTATTTTATATAAATTGCCATTTTCCATTTTAAAGATCTGTTGCCAATCCAAGAGGATTTTCTGAAGCCAGTCCCTTCCCAAAAGGCTGGGCCCTGGTCCTTGCACAACCAACAGGGGGGGAGTTGGATTGTTTATTGCCTGTGTGTAACTGGGGATTATAGTAGTCCCAACAATACATAAGGCTCCCTAGTGTATGTCGCCCATCTTGTCTTGGTGTCCCATAGGCTTAAAGGCAATATGCCCAATTGGAGTCGTCTAAAGGAATGCTTCCCAATAATCAGTACAGCAGCTCCTGTGTCTCTCTTCATGTCTAAGGCGTGGCCATTTACCTGGAGTTTAATCTTGATTGGACCCACTTTGGGTGCAGTGATGCAATTTAGCTGCATGAATTCCTCATTCTCAAGCTGATTTATTTGTAAAGCCCTGTCCTGAGGTGGATTCAGCCTTTAGCTTGGGCATAATGCATTTTGCCTGCCTCAGCAGCATAATCTGGGGCAGATCACATGACTACAATGCTTGCTTCTCACTGTATGGTGGACAGAGTTCTGAAATCTCATGGCCTCAACTCCGATCGGCATTTCTTGGCAGCAAATGGGAGAGATGGGTGTTATCCACTGGGGAGTTGGTTCTGTGATATGGGGATTGTCCAAGGCTGAGGATGAGACCGTCTATGCATGCCTGAATTTCCACGGCTCCTTATCCTGCATTTTCATGAGAAAGGGCCAATTCTATGGCTTTCTTGAGGTCCAGAGTTGGTTCAGTCAGCAACATTTATTAGTTCACAATATCATTAATTGTACATACTAAACAATCCCACAACAATTCCAGAAGTGCTGGCCCTCACACGGTGTTCCACCAATTACCGCAGTCTTGTTAAGAAATCGGTGACTTGTTCCCCAGAGTTGCTACTTGTCGTGTTAAACCTGTAACATTGCAATATAACAGATGGTTAGGATCATAGTGGTTGTACCACGTGTCATTTTGTTGGAAGATTTTGAGTCCGGGACTACTGGATAGGTTAAACCTAATGCTGCAAGTCAGCAAGTTATTTGTAAAAATCTCCTATCTTCTATCTCATTCTTTCAACACACCTGCATCATAATGCTGTAAGTCAGGATCCCACAAGTGATCAGGAGAATGACCTTTGCCAGTTCCCCTTCTATCCTGTTTGCCCAGAAGAATATTGTGTGCAGTTTTAGTCTCCTTTTCTGAGGAAGGATGTTCTTGCTGTCGAGGGAGTGCAACAACAATTTACCAGGCTGATTTCGGGGACGGTAGGACTGATGTATGAGGAGAGATTGACTAGGTTAGAATTGTTTTCACTAGAGTTCAGATGAATGCGGGGGGGAATCTCATAGAGACTTATAAAATTCTGACAGGACTAGACAGGGTAGATGCACGAACGATGTTCCCATTGGTGAGGATGATCAGAACTAGGGATTACACTTTGAGGATATGGACAATTTAGGACAGAGATGAGGAGATATTTCTTCACCCAAAGAGTGTGAGCCTGTGGAATTCATTACCACAGGAAGTAGTTGATACCAAAACTTTGAATATATTCATGAAGCAGCTAGATATAGCATTTGGGATGAATGGGATCAAAGGTTATGGGGAGAAAACAGGATTAGGCTGCTGAGTTGGATGATCAGCCATCATTGTGATGAATGGCAGGAGCAGGCTTGAAGGGCTGAATGCCCTCCTCCTGCTCCTATCTTCTATCTTATTCTTTCAGCACACTGGGACCAATCTTCCACACCCCCATCATAAGGTTCCAGTTTTTCAAACTGCAACATTTTCAATATCTCTCCATCAGTCTTACTGAATTTGTTGAAAGGCAAGGTTGTCCAAAACTTCTCTTGTTCTTTGTTACCAATGTAATAATTCAAGAAGCGCAACTGGATGTGATGCACAGAGTACCAGAAATTCATTCCACTAAATGCACCCAAAAAGCAGGAGGGAAAATCTCCCATTTTCTCGCCCATTGGGCACTTTGTTTTTTTTGGGAAAATTGCCCCTTCATTTCTGCTAATAAAGTGGTTTACCCCAGCTATTTTATACAGAATCAACAGTCTCTTTAGTGACTTTAACATGTTATTGTTCCCAAACCTGAAGTAAGTAGAACTTTCATACTCTTTCACCTTACTTCAGTCTTTATTTAAACAATCTGGGTAACACTTTAACCAATCTACTCTACACACTGGGGACATGCATATCCTGTCTAACACAACACAATTTAATGAGTCAGAACTGGAACACTCATCGCCAGACTAAATCTGCTGGTGGCCAGTACAATTTCTTCTGACTGATCCATATCATCATCTTCCCCTTCCCATCTTTCTCTGTCACATGTCATTTTAAAAACCATTACCCCATTTCAGACAATTCATCATATAATAATGATATTTCAAATCATACCTGGAACACTTGTTTATCATTCCTTGGTTATTCCTGAGGTTCATTTTCCTGCCATAGTTACCCAATTCCTGTCATCTGTTAAAACTGTCAAAAGGTTCTGTATCCTCAGTTCTTTGTGGTTCTTATCATGCACTGATGCTTGTGCCCCATAGATAAAGTCTCGAATTGCTGCCCGCATTGAATCCTCCATCTTTCATGGTGCCATGAAAGTGGCTGTAAATCAATGTTTCCCAGAATTTCTTTTAACGCTTCAACTATTCCAGAAGTGTATCTCCTTCTGAGAGTCGAACTCCAATCACTACCTGATGCCCATCCATGTTCGATACATCAGCAAGTCCAACAGTTTGAAAGCAAGCACTTGATTAGGGATCTCTAAATAGAATTTCCACAGGCTAGCATATAACCTGTTAAATTCCATAATAAATTCTTTGATGCAAGAGTCTTATCAAAGTTTGACCATGTCTCATATGTATTTCAAAGAACATCTTTTTTGAATAAGTTTTGCCCATACATTTTAAGAGATTATCCAAACCTTCCCCAATGCCCAAATAATGAGATACAGACTCCAAAAATTCTTTGCATTGATCCTGCGAATGTTGGGGAGCGAAAATGCTGAGGCCATACTTTGCTTTTCCCTTGGTAAGGCCATAACCCATAGTCCATAGATCACTCGATTTTTCCAATAGTCATAAGGTTCTACTTCACAGAACACTAGTGGAAAATTGTACCCTGATACTTTGCACTTGGTTCAGACATTCTTCTCCAAAATAATTCGAATTACAACCTTCTGTCTGAAAATAGATCTTAGTTTCTAATTTTCAGCTCTAAGTCAACTATTCTCTATTACTACTATTAATAACATCTGAGTGATTGGTGAAGTTGAAACCAAGATACAGAGCTTTTCTTTACTAAGAGAGCTTATTACCTTTATCCAGTCCCAACAGTCCTTTTCCCCAATAGTGTTGAGGTTATCCCCTAAATATATGTGCTCAAAATACTTAATTAAACAATGCCCTTCATGAGCGTATTGTGAAAATATAATTAACATATTATTTACAAGTAGTGCCTATATTATCTGATGCTGGACATTACCTTGCATCCTCCCATTGCAGCTGATTACCTCTCCTCCATTGCTGTTCTCCTTCAGGGACTGACTGCAGTCCCAGCAATTGCCACTGCCCAGAATGGCATTGATGAGGCTAGAGAGCTGCCAGGCACCTAATTGTCCATAACTTTAGGAAGAGAGACATCCTTCCACATGGGACAGGAACCTCATCCTCAGGCAATAAACTTCCTAACGACGGCAGAACAAAGTCCTGACTTCCTTGGCCAGTAAAAGCCATGATTTTACTCAGAGGGCAGGACCACAATTACATGTAAAATTTGGCCAAGCAATTGCTAGATCAAAATTTTTTCACTTACTGATGTGGGAAAAGCACAATTTTAGAACGAAGGGCACAATTTCTTTATGTCACCCCCTTTGTGATTTCAGGATTTAAGAAACCATTAGTTTTCTTTCAGAATGCCAACACGTTAATAGATTTTTAAATGGCTTTCCATGCACTTATACTGACTTGAGATGCTTCTCATGAAGAAAATCTGTCCAGTACATTTTTATTTCCAGGATGGCTACTAGGAAGATGAGCAGTTAATGTTGCATAGTAATTCTCTCAGAAAGCAAATAATCCTTCACACCCAATACATTGAAATGGAAATAATACATTAACTTAGGTCAGAAATGGATTGGATGAAGACTGAATGGTTTTAGGGAATATAAATGAAGGATAATGTTTGATACTGAAGCTTAGCTTTATCAGTTAACTTGACAAAGTGAAATTCAAAGTGATATCTAAATTTGCTAGAAGGGATACCAAGGCATTGGCAGATGGGACACTGTCTTAAATGTTCTGAATGCTGTTGAAAGATTGGGGGGTATCCAGTTTGTAGACAACAAACTGTGGATGAAGGCGAGGTGAGGTGAGGAGACCAGGCACCAGGTGATGCAGCTATTGAGTGAGCCAGCACATTTCCTGTGGTTGTCATCAGGCAGAAGTGAATGTGAGGATCGAGGGGGAGTTGGCAGAGGTCAAGAGGGGAGCAGCGGGGCAGCTTGACCAGGCCAGGAGGGCTGAGGAAGGCTGGACAATGAGACAAGGATGAGGTGATGTGGCCAGATAGCCAGACAGGCAGCCACTGAGCCAGCAGAACAGCAAAGTCGTTGACTGAACAGGGGCAACTTGAACCCCAAGGCTGAGGAGAGCCTGCTTTTTTAGAAAATTAATTTGTTAAGATCATGAAAGAGCAGTTAATATGAAGTGACACTATCAATCTGGTAGTAAGTACAGAAAATTGAAGGTGAGGCAAGAGGACAAAGCTAGGCAAAAAGACAGTTTGTCATTTTACTTTAAAAATTTGAAGTTTTGAAAGTGCACAAACTGCACATTCATCCTCATCCACCAAGAGTATGGGTGCATTATATGATGATTTTGAATTGCTGATTTCTGGAGATACCACCTTACTTGATAAAGTTGAACAAAAAGTTCAAGAATAAGAAGTAGATCCTGAAGTGACAATAGAATTACAAGAAATTGCTGATTCTTTTGTTGAAGAGGAGGAAGAAACTTACCCTAAAGACATTGCCTTATGGCAAAAAACTTTTCCATTGGGTATGATAGAATATTTTGTATTATAACCAGCAAACATAAGGAACAGGAAAAAATTGAGAAGGGAGTTTGAGATTGGAGGCCAAAAGCAGGTTAGAAATCTTCTAAATTCCATTTTCTGAGAGTGAAGAGAAATGTGATTACAGAAATTAGAAATTGGTTGATTTTTTAGGAAACTTCTAAGACCTCTACTGTTATGTTTGCAAATTATTCCCTGACCTGAGTAAAAGGAAATAAGTATCTGTCAATGGGTCTGCTAACTGGAGAAATGTTGGTTGAAATATTGCTGATCCTGAAATTTTCAAAGTTCATATTAAAGCTGTGTGTGTGTGTGTGTGTGTGTGTGTGTGTTCAAAGATGTAAATGATCTGGAAGAATCGATTCTGCATTATTGCCTTGGTTTGAAAAGGTGTGTCCTTATGAAGGGAAGTGCCGAGACATGTTACCACAGTCAAACCTTTTAGCCTGCCTTGAATATCTCAATGAATTTGATGTGCTTCTTAAAGACCATTTGAAAAGTTATAAATATTGTGGCACTGGGAAGACCAACTTTTTAAATCTACAAAGACTTCATCCCTACATTGGCACAGTGGCTCAGAAACTAATTCATTAATGAAGTAAAATATGCCAAATACTATTCCATGATAGTTAATTCAACACCAGATGGGAGCCATGTGGACCATTAACATTAATTTTAAGATATGTGATCAGCGATGGCGAGGTTGCAGCGTGATTTCTCTGTTTTGTCCAGCTACAATCCCACACTTCTGAGTGGTGACAACTGTTTTGGAAATCACTGCAGATTTACGTGTAGACATCAAAAATTATCACAGGTCGAGTTTTGATTATGTCACAGATATGGCAGGAAAATAGTCAGGTCTACAAGCAAGGCTGAACAATGCAAGCACCTGGGCATCATCCATTCCTTGTTCCAGTCTCTCCTTGAATTTAACCTGTAACTTGCAGCTAAATCCTGTGAGGTAGTTGTACATTGTTTTGACTTTGTTTAAAACTTGTGTGCCTTTCTTTCCCATCAGTGGACTATGTTGCAATCACATTTGCAGCAGGCACAGGGAAAACATTTGATGGTAAAAAGAATTCGTGACACCAGGTTGTGCGCTTGTGTAGACATTGTTTTCACTTTGGAACTGAGTTTTGTCGACGTAAAGGAAACCTCATCAGACATAGTTTCACTAAATTGAGAAAAACCACGTGTGAAGCAAAATCATTAGCAGGGAAATATGAAAATTATGATACTGCTTCTTTTACTGTTTTGTGGAACTATATTTACTTCAAAGAATTAATGCTGTCAGCAAATTACTGCAAAATGTTGAAACAACTTTATTGCATGTTGCACAACCGTTAGCCTCAGTTAGAAGTTTTATTATGGAAGTTTGAGATGACTATAGCTCGATGGAGGCAGAGATACTAACATTAACAAAAAATACAGGTCCCTCTGGTGATGTGAAGTATACAAGATGCAGGAAGTTATTTTTCAATGAAACTAGTGATAATAAAGTTAGTATAAAAGGGAAGGAGAAAATTATCATCGAAACTGTCAATGTTATTTGAGACACAATCATGATGCACTGGCATAATTTAAGTGACTGAAGAAAACTATTGATTTATTCTACGTGCTTTTTGACAGAAATTTGGATGAGAATGCTAAAAGCACTGATCATCATGTAGCCATCAGTGAACATCCCCACTTCTGACCTTATGAAGGAGGGGAGGTCATTGATCAAGCAGCTGAAGATCGCTGAGCTGTGGACTTTACTGTCTGTGGACTTTACTGAGGAACTCTTGCGGTAATGTTCTAAGATTGAGATGATTGGTCTCCAACAACTACAAATGTGACAGGCATGACTTCAAGCAATGGATAGCTTTCCTCTTCTAATTCTCATTGATTCTATTCTTGCTAGGATTCCTTAGTGCCACATTCAGTTAAAGGCTGCCTTGATGTCAAGGGCAGTCACTCTCACCTCTGGTATTCAGCCCTTTTGTTCATGTTTGAACTAAGGCTGTAATTTTGTCAGGAGCTGAGTGACGCTAACAGAAGACAAACTGAGAATCAGTCAGCAGATTATTGCTGAGTAAGTACCAGCTGATAGCACTGTTGATGACTCTTTCCATCACTTTACTGATGATCAAGAGTAGGCTGGTGAGGCAGTAATTTGCTAGATTGAATTTCTTCTGCTTTTTTTGGAAGGGACACACATGGAAGGGGTGGGGGGGATATTCTCCCAGCCCACTATGCTGCTTAAGTAGTGCAGCGGTCGGAAGACATCAGCGGGAGCCGTTTCGAGGGCTCCCCGCTGGGGACCATGGCCTTCGCACATCTCCAGAACCAGGTTTTTCAGCGTCATCAGCTCCACACCAAATATTGAAATTGCAATTTCCATCTAATTAGTGGGCCTGGCACTGAAGTCCCTGGGCCTACTAACATCTCCCCCCACTGCCATCAGCCCCTGGCCGGAAATTGTTCACTCCGTCAGGATTTACTCCTAGTTTCCACTAACAGGGAACAGGTGGCACAACCCGCTGGAGGGAAGAGGTCCCCCTGGGAGGTTGGGGGTAAGGGGGCCAGGGAGACAGTGCCAGCCTGGTAGCCTGGCACTGCTTAAGGAACAAACTGGCACTGACCATTGGCACTTTGGTACTGCCCACTGGGTCATCAGCTACTGCCAAGGGAGTGGGGACTATGGGGGGGTGGAGCCTCTTGGGGACAATAGGCAGGGGGGAATCCACTGCTGCTCTGTATTGGGACATTGGGAGAGGGAAGGAAGAGGGCAGTCAGGGATGGCCCGATGGGCGGGTCTGGGTGGAGGGGTCATGGCTTATGGAGGGGCATCGGGATTGTTGGGGGGAGATCAGGTCTGGCTGGTGGGGGGATCATCAGGACTAGGTGGCAAGTTCTGTGAGCAGCGAAGGGGGGGAAGGGTTGGGGGCGGCTGGTCGGGGCTGTCCAGTGGGTCGGGTCTGGTTGTGGGATTGGGAGATTGGGACTGGCCTGGGGCAGGCAGGGAGACATAGGGGCTGTTCTTGGGGGGTCAGGGACACTAGAAATCGGGATGTAGGGGAGTGGTCAGAAGAACAATGATGGGGGTTGGGGGCCGGCCAGCAATCTGGAGGCCAGCAATAGTTGGGGGGGGAGGGGGGGAGGCTACTGTAAGAACATAAGAATATAAGAAATAGGAGCAGGAGTAGGCCATCTAGCCCTTCGAGCCTGCCCCGCCATTCAATAAGATCATGGCTGATCTGTCGTGGCTCAGTTCCACATTCCCACCCTCTCCCCATAACCCTTAATCCCCTCTCTTATCAAAAACCCATCAACCCATGTCTTAAAAATATTTAGCGAGGTAGCCTCCACCACTTCAACGGGCAGAGAATTCCAGAGATTCACCACCCTTTGAGTGAAGAAGTTCCTCCTCAACTCCGTTCTAAACCGCACCCCCTTTAGGAGGCTGTGCCCCCTAGTCCTACTATCCTTTCTGAGTGGGAAGAGTCTCTCCACCTCTATCCTATCCATCCCATTCATCATCTTATACGTCTCAATGAGATCTCCCCTCATTCTTCTAAACTCTAACGAGTACAAGCCTAGTTTATTCAGCCTCTCCTCATAGCTCAACCCCCTCAACTCCGGTATCAGCCTAGTAAACCTCATCTGCACTACCTCCAAGGCCAAAATATCCTTGCGTAAGTACGGCGCCCAAAACTGCACACAGTACTCCAGCTGCGGTCTCACCAATGCCCTATACAGCCGCAGCAAGACCTCCCTACTTTTATATTCAATCCCCCTCGCGATGAAGGCCAGCATCCCATTCGCCTTCCTGACCACCTGCTGCACCTGCAAGCTGGGTTTTTGCGACTCATGCACAAGGACCCCAAGGTCCCTCTGCACCATCGCCTGCTGCAGTTTTTCGCCACGTAAGTAATAATCCTTCCTACCATTATTCCTACCAAAGTGGACCACCTCGCACTTGCCAACATTAAATTCCATTTGCCATTTCCTGGCCCATTCGCCCAGCCTATCTCGATCCTTCTGTAGACTCTCCACACCCTCCGCATAATTTGCCGTTCCACCAATCTTGGTGTCATCAGCAAATTTTGACACCTTACACTCGGTTCCCTCCTCCAGATCATCTATATAAATGGTAAATAGCTAAGACCCCAGCACCGACCCCTGGGGCACCCCACTAGTCACCATCCGCCAATCCGAATAGCACCCATTGACCCCCACTCTCTGCCTCCTATTTGACAACCAATCCTCTATCCACGCTAACACCCTACCCCCAACTCCATGTCCCCTGACCTTCTGCAATAACCTCTTGTGAGGTACCTTGTCAAACGCCTTCTGAAAATCCAGAAAGACCACATCCACCGGCTCTCCTCTATCCACCGCCCTAGACACATCCTCATAGAACTCCAGTAAATTTGTCAGACATGGCTTCCCTTTAATGAAACCGTGCTGCGTCCGCTCTATCAAGCAATTCCTCTCAAGATGCCTCGCTATTTCCTCCTTGATGACGGATTCTAACATTTTACCTACAACAGACGTTAAACTAACCGGCCTATAATTCCCTGCCTTTTGCCTGGCACCCTTCTTAAACAACGGCGTAACATTAGCCGCTTTCCAATCTTCCGGCACTTCCCCAGAATCCAGCGACGTCTGGGAAGTAACCACCAAGGCATCCACTATCACCTCCGCCATTTCTTTCGTTCTTTCAGAACTACTGTGCATGCACTGATCTCGGCACTGACAGATCGTTGCATGTGCAGTGGCCCACTCAACATTATGCTGCTGGCCTCTTGGGTGAGAGTAGGCTTTGCCTCCAGATTTCCAGAATGAGTCATGCTAGGGTGCTGTGCAATGCACAGATCATCAGAGGTTCATTCTGGAAATCACGCTGAAAAAAACAACAGGATCTACTCCCATTTTCTTGCATTTTGGGAACTTAGAATTTATTTGAGAATATCCCAACTGAGCAATTTTTCACATTGTTTGGTCGATACCAGTGTTGTAGCTGTAATGGAACAGCTTGGCTAAGGTGGCAACTCCGTACGGGGCACAAACCTTCCCTACTTTGCTCGAATGTTGTCAGGGCCAAAGTCTTTGCCTCATCCAGTACCTTCAGCCATTATTGATATCATGGAAAGTGAACTAAATTGGCTGAAGACTGAGATCTGTGATGTTAGGGACCTCCAGAGAAGGTCTACATGGAACATTCACTCGGCACTTCTGGTTAAAGATTGTCATGAATGATTGATCTTTGACTTTTACACTGATATGCTGGGATGGGGATTTCATTGGGCAAATCATTCATTCACCTAGGCTATTATATTTCAGATAATGAGAAGACGGAGTAGTGTGATCAATACTGTATTTCACATGTGAATCCTCAAATGGCTCACCAATAAATTATGGTTCTACGAGTGAGAAAAAAATTTAAATGTGGTCCCTCATTTAAAAATGTTGGACAAACTTGCCTTAAAGGCACATTACAGTAATCTGATGGTGGAATGGCTGCTTCTATGTTGTATGGTTCTATAATTCAATGGTCATACTGGAATTAAGCCACAATTCTGTCACGACAAACAGGGCATAGTATGTTTTATAGCACCTCATACTTTGTTCAGAAGATCATATAAATGATAGCCTGTTGAATAAGAAAATAATAATTTGTGAGAAACTGCCAGTGCCTGATCTCTTGTGCATGAGTGATCAGTTTATGGCTACTGCTGTAAATGAAGACAGTCACTATTTTTTAAAGAAAACATATAATAGATCCGTGCAGTTAAAAGCCCCATGAAATCTGACTACAATTTATCAGAGCCTCTCTAAAGCTAATCTCACCATGACTCATTTCATAATACTCATAGCCACTTAAGTCCGTTTGCACATTGGGTAATGATCAGCTGGTTCCTGTCATTCACTAGCTGAAATTCACAACTGGAGAAATCATGTTTTGCTCAGTTAATGGATTTAATGTAACCTTACCTTAATGCTGCCTTACTGACTTTCCAATTCCATGGAGTATCAACAAATAGCCTTAATGTCCTACTGAACAATTTCTTGAACTGTACAGTATAAAAGGAGAATGGCAGACTCATTCACAAGTTTTAATCAAACCCATTAATGATCTGTTCCTTCTATATTTAAGAGGTTATTATTGAATGCATTATTAATTCATGTACTTCATTGTACGCTTTCTGGATGTAATTTTCACCTCTGTCTGTGTGGGTTGGTGGGTATCTGGGCATGGCAGCAGGTTAGAAGGGCATAAAATGTCAGGGTCGGCAAGTTGACAGGAACACATCAACTTCTGCAGGTCATTTCAGCACCTTTGGTAACACATGGGGAATCCCTGCGGTAAGGTGTTAAAATTAGCTAAAAGGCATTTAATTACATCTTTAACCCTGAATTCCTTAACTGTCAGAGCACAGGTTTTCTGGCCTTCCTCTAACCCACTTTCTAACCCAGTCTAAGCACCTTCCCATTTAGAAAATAGTCTATTCCTCCATTCCTCCTTCCAAAGTGCATAACCTCAAACTTTTCCACATTGTATTCCATCTGCCACTTCTTTGCCCACTCTCCTAACCAGTCCAAGTCCTTCTGCAGACCCCCTGCTTCTTCAATAGTACCTGACCCTCTACATATCTTTGTTTCATCTGCAAACTTAGCAACACTATTTTCAGTCCCTCCCTTCAAATTGTTAATGTATATTGTGAAAAGTTGTGGTCCCAGCACTGACCCCTGAGACACACCACTAGTTATCAGTTGCCATCCTGAAAAAGACCCTTTTATCCCCACTCTCTGCCTTCTGCCAGTCAGCCAATCCTCTATCCATGCCAGGATCTTACCCTTAATACTATGGGCTCTTAATTTATTTAACAGTCTCCTATGCGGCACCTTGTCAAAGGCCATCTGGAAATCTAAATAAATCACATTCACTGGTTCTCCTTTATCTAACTTCCTTGTTACCTCTTCAAAGAACGCTAACAGATTGTCAGACATGACCTCCTCTTGACAAAGCCATGCTGACTCAGTCCTACTTTATCATGCACTTCCAAGTACTCTGCGATCTCATCTTTAATAACGGACCCTCAAATTTTGCCAATGATTGAAGTCAGGTTAACTGGCTTATAATTTCCCACCTGCTGCCTCCCTCCCTTCTTAAACAGCGGTGTTACATTAACTACTTTCTAGTCCTCTGGTACCCTCCCTGCCTCCAGTGATTCCTGAAAGACCACCACCAATGCCTCCACAATTCCTCAGCTATCTCTTTTAGAACCCTGGAGTGTAGTCCATCCGGTCCAGGTGATTTATCCACTTTCAGACCTTTTAGTTTCCTCAGAACCTTCTCCTTTGTGATGGGCACTACACTCACCTGTGGCCCCTGACTCTTCTGGAGCTCTGGCATCCCATTGGTGTCTTCCACCATGAAGACTGATGCAAAATAACTATTCAGTTCCTCTGCCATTGTTTTGTTTCCTATTATTACTTCCAGTGGTCCAATGGCTATTTTCCAGTGGTCCAATGGCTATTTTTGCCTCTCTCTTGCTTTTATATATTGAAAAAAATTCTTCCTTTCCTCTCTTACATTACTAGCTAGCTTACACTCATGTTTCATCTTCTTCCCCCTTATTGCTTTTTTAGTCATCCTCTGCTCGCTTTTAAAGGCTTCCCAATCCACTGGCTTCCCACTAATCCTCACCACTTTGTATGCTTTTTCTTTTATGCTGTGCTTGACTTCCCTCGTCAGCCATGGATGCCTCGTCCTCCCCTTGGCATGTTTTCTCCTCCTCGGGATGAATTTCTGTTGTGTCTCCCGAATAACTCTCAGAAACTCCTGCCATTGCTGTGCCACTGAATTCTCAGCAAGGCTCCCTTTCGAATCAACTCTGGCCAACCCTCCCTCATGTGTTTGCGGTTACTTTTATTTAATTGTAATACCGTTACATCTGACTCCATCTTCTCCCTTTCAAACCGCAGGGTAAATTCTATATATTGTGGTCACTTAAGTTCCCTAATCAAGTCTGCCTCATTACACATCACCAAATCCAGAATTGCCTGTTCCCTAGTAGGCTCTGTCACAAGCTGCTCCAAAAAACCACCTGTTAGACATTCCACAAATTCCTTTTCTTGGGATCTACTACCTATCTGATTTTCCCAATATACCTACATATAGAAGACTCCCATGATTATTGTAATATTGCCTTTTTTATATGCCTTCTCCATCTCCTGATTTATTTACTGCCCCACATCCTGACTACTGCTAGGGGGCCTAGACATAACTCCCATCAGGGTCTTTTTACCTTTGTGATTCCTCAACTTTACCCACAGAGATTCTATGCCTTCTGATCCTATATCACTTCTTGTTTTCGATTTAACTTCATCCCTTATTAATAATGCACCCTGTCCCCTTTGTCCATCTGCCAGTCCTTCCGATAGGACACATATCCTTGGACATTTAGATCCCAGCCCTGATCCCCTTGCAGCCTCGTCTCTGAGATGCCCACAACATCGTACTGGCCAATTTCAATGTGCACAACAAGCTCATTTACGCTGTTCCGTATACTGCGTGCATTTAGGTATAACACCAACTGCTTTGACTACCCTTCTTATACTTGTCACCTTTTTTGCTCTGCCTGAGGTTAGATTCCTGCCACCTTCTATATTCTCTGTTCTATTACGTAGTCTGGAAACTTTACTAACCTCTCCTGAGCCCTCAGCTCCATTAACCTGCACTTCTTCTACCCTCTCCTTTAACTTTGATTTTCTAATTCTCCGTACAACTGAACCCTACCCCCACTATTTTGTTTAAAGCCCTATCTACAACTCCAGTTATACAGCACGATTCAGATAAAGACCATCCCATCGGAACAGGTCCCCTCTTCCCCAATATTCGTGCTAATGTCCCATGAATTCAAACCCATTCCTCTCACACCAAATCTTTGAGCCACGCATTTACGTCCTTACTCTTATTGACCCTGTGCCAATTAGCTTGTGACTCAGGTAGTAATCCAGAGATTGTTAGCTTTTTGGTTCTGTTTTTTTAATTTAGCTCCTAGCTGTCCATAGTCCCTTAGCAG
Source organism: Carcharhinus amblyrhynchos (assembly GCF_965287045.1). Taxonomy (NCBI): domain Eukaryota; kingdom Metazoa; phylum Chordata; class Chondrichthyes; order Carcharhiniformes; family Carcharhinidae; genus Carcharhinus; species Carcharhinus amblyrhynchos. The sequence goes on along the minus strand of NC_137335.1, from coordinate 28,206,578 downwards.
AACCTTTGTTCCTGTTCTACCTATGTCATCGGTACCTATGTGGACCACAACAACTGCGTCTTTACCCTCCCACTCCAAGTTCTTCTGCAGCCCAGATGAGATATCCCAAACTTGAGCACCAGGCAGGCAACACAACCTTCAGGACTTTTGATCTTGATCACAGAGAATAGTGTCAATGCCCCTAACTATACTATCCCCAATTATGACTATGTTTCTTCACCCCCCCACCCCCGCTTGAACCTGGTCAGTTTGCTCATCCTCCCTGCAGTATCCATTCCCACCCATACAGGGAGCAAGAATCTTGAATCTGTTGGACAGGTTCAGGGGCTGGGTTCTTGCAATCCTACTTCCTGGATCCCTCTAACTGCCTCACTCACAGCCACACCCTCCTGTACCTGTCCACTGGCTAAATTCAAGGTTTTTAATCTAAGGGGTGTGACTGCCTCCTGGAACACAGTGTCCAGGTATCTCTCCTCCCTCCCTGATGTGTCACAGCATCTGAAGCTCAGAATCCAGCTCATCCACTCTGTGCAAGCAACCAACACTTAGTTCAGACATGCTCACTGGGAACCACAATGTGGGTCCACCAGCTCCCACAGCATGCATGAACAACACATCACCTGACCCTCCATCTCTATTTTACTTAATTAATTTTTAATTTGAGTTTTAAATTTTTTTATATTGGTTATACTCCATACCCCTCACTCCGTAGCGCAGCTACTAAAAGCAGGAAAATTAAGGGCTGTTTTCGACAGCCGCCGAGCAAAGTGGGGGAAAGCAGCAGGATAACAGAAGAACCATTAGAAGGAGAAGATGTAATGGAATTATATGTGGATGGATCAAGGAAGTATGAGGGGGTCCCATGTATAGCTGGGTGGTAGTGGATACAGTAAGAAGTTTCACAACACCAGGTTAAAGTCCAATAGGTTTATTTGGTAGCAAAAGCCACGAGCTTTCAGAGTGCTGCTCCTTCATCAGGTGAGGTACCCCAGTCCAACACCGGCATCTCCACATCATGGTAGTGGATTGAACAGGCACTGTACTAAAGGGAAGTCAGATCCCAGGGACTGAGTCAGCTCAAGTAGCAGAACTGATAGCCCTAATGGAGGCATTACGACTAGCCAAGGGAAAGAGGGCTGACATCTACACCGATAGCCATTACACAATTGGGGTAATTCACAATATTCTCTGGTAGCTTGGGCTCGAAGAGGATACATAACTTCCTCAGGGGACACGTACAGCATCAGAATTGTATAAGGGAGTTGGTAGAGGCAGCTAAAGCACCAGCAGAAGCTGCAGTAATCAAGACAAGTGTACACAAAAAGATATATTCGCTGCAGCAGCGGGGCAACGATTACCCAGACAGCCCTCACAGCGCAGACTCAGAAAGTGCGAACAATCAAAGCAGCAATCAAAGCAGTAGCAGCAGCAGGATCTACAGGCATTTGGAGATGCAAGGACTGATCGTGGACAGTTAGCATGGCTTTGTGAGTGGAAAATCATATCTCACAAATTTAATTGAGTTTTTTGAAGGGGTAACCAAGAAGGTAGATGAGGGCAGAGCAGTTGATGTTGTTTACATGGACTTTAGCAAGACCTTTGACAAGGTACTGCATGGTAGGTTGTTGCGTAAAGTTAAATCTCATGGGATCCAGGGTAAGGTATCTAAATGGATACAAAATTGGCTTCTTGACAGAAGCCAGAGGGTGGTTGTAGAGAGTTGTTTTTCAAACTCAAGGCCTGTGACCAGTGGTGTGCCTCAGGGATCAGTGCTGGGCCCACTGTTGTCATTTATATTAATGATTTGGATGAAAATAAAGGGCCATGGTTAGTAAGTTTGCAGATGACACCAAGATTGGTGGCAAGGTGGACGGTGAGGAAGGTTATCTCCAATTGCAGCGGGATCTTGATCAATTGGACCAGTGGGCTGATGAATGGCAGATGGAGTTTAATTTAGACAAATGCAAGATGATGCATATTGGTAGATTGAACCGGGCAGGACTTACTCAGTTAATGGTAGGGCGTTGGGGAGAATTACAGAACAAAGAGATCTAGGGGTACATGTTCATAGCTCCTTGAAAGTGGAGTCACCGGTGGACAGAGTGGTGAAGAAGGCATTAGGCATGCTTGGTTTCATCGGACAGAACACTGAATACAGGAGTTGGGATATCTTATTAAAGTTGTACAAAACATTGCTAAGGCCACACTTGGAATACTGTATGCAATTCTGTTCATCTACTATAGAAAGGATATTATTAAACTAGAAAGAGTGCAGAAAAGATTTACTAGGATGCTACCGGGATTTGATGGATTGAGTTATAAGGAGAGGCTGAATAGATTGGAACTTTTTTCTCTGGAGCGTAGGAGGCTGAGAGGTCACCTTATAGAGGTCTATAAAATAATGAGGGGCGTAGACAAGGTAGATAGTCAATATATTTTCCCAAAGGTAGGGGAATCTAAAACGAGAGGACATAGTTTCAGGTGAGAGAGGAGAGATACAAAAGTGTCCAAAGGAGCAATTATTTCACACAGAGGATGGTGAGTGTCTGGAACAAGCTGCCAGAGGTAGTAGTAGAGGTGGGTACAATTTTATATTTTAAAAAGCATTTAGATAGTTACATGGGTACAATGGATATAGAGGGATTTGGGCTAAATGCGGAAAATTGGGATTAGTTTAGGGGTTCAGAAAAAAAGGGCGGCATCGACAATTTGGGCCAAAGGGCCTGTTTCCATGCTGTAAACCTCTATGATTCTATGAGACACTATACAGGATTTCCTGCACGAACTGTGAAGGGGACAGTGGTTCCCCATACCTTCTGAAATGGGACTAAACACAGAAACCAGGACGGAGGAAGTGGATATTCAGTCCATATTTAAATTTAATGGTGGGATGGGCTGACCTCCCTCCCTTTGTATGGGAACCCTGCTTTGACAGTCAGTACTGTCAGGAATACTGAACTTATGTATAGACTCGGATGTCAGGAGATTAGATGTTATAACCTTTGTACTTGTGGATATCAAAAGCCTACCCGATGCCCTCAGTTGATTGACCTCCCCTCGGATGGACTAGTTAGGATAGGGAAATCTAAAACCCTACTACACAATGTCACAATGGTGTCCTTAGAAATAACATACAACCTCTCCGGGATGTTGGAAGTTTTACACTTCTAGTGGCGCGATCACCCCAGGGCCATTAAATGGGCAAAAATGAGACTATAGGAGACCATATACGACAATAGCAGTAGGATAACCCCGGAAGCTAGGTACACAAGCGTAGTAAGAGGAGCACTTTAGAAGACATTAGAGGGCTATTTTGCAGCGCAAACTCAGTCATAAATTTGGAGCAGCTAGCCGAAATAAACAGTTATGACTCCTGGGTAGCCACAGAAGTTAGAAAAGGGCTACAATATGAGGCATATGGGACCGGGTATGTACTGACTGCCATTGACTCATAAGGAGAGAGGCTCCTGCAGGCCTTGGACAAAGTATCTGCGGGTATAATTAACACCATCAAGCACAAGCAAAGGGGAGAGCCTGTAATACTTTTGCTACAGATTCGATTGATAGTTTCCAGGCTGACATTGAGGACTTGATACTCAGGACTAACTGTGGCACACCTACCCAGCTCCCTATACGAAGTAAACCTCCTTACCATACACAGGGACAGGCACAAACTAGTCGTCACAAGATCAGGTAGAGGGCCAGTAGAGAGAGGGATAAAATTTATCATGGCAGTTCCACAAGAGAACCCATCCAAAGGAACCTTTAGGAACAGTTATTGGTTTGAGTCACTGGGACAGTGCAGGAGGGCTGAGTTTACCAGGCTGGATCCAATCTCTGGGACACAACATTGTTGGGATATATTCGTTCCAAGGTCAGCAGGAAACCAATTAATAGATGTGAGGGAGAAAATTAGAGTAGGGATGACTGTTGGTATGGGCATAAGGTCGGTGTGGACCACGTTTATGTGCTGTCTACAATGGAAACTAGATAAAACTCAGACGTCCTTCAACATACCCCATAAACAGCCCATTTCATACAAGAAGGGGAGAAGCTAGTGGCTGTTATTCACAGCAGAGTGGTTTAGGACACTTTCCATGATCTGGAGGGCTGGCCACCCAAAGGATCTGGCACCATGTCCCCACCAATGACCAAGGCGGGAGAGCTCCCACTAGAAGAGGCAACAAAATCTACAAGGTACAAAATACACCAATAGATGTCTGTTAGTGGCTTTCTTGAATATGACCAAGAGCCATCAGGGGGGATTGCTGTAGGGCAATATCAGGAATTGTGACTTTTATATTTTAATGTATATGTCCATTTATATTTTATTTAATTTCAATATAATACATTCAGGGCCACATAGAGCAAGCCCAGAGGGAAGGAACGGGTTAATGCAGACAGCTAGAGGCCTGCTCTGCTGATAGATCACGATTAACACATGCTATCAATTTCTAATATGCAGGAGATCATTCCAAATTATCACGACAATGGGAGGATTGGCATTAAGACAGCCAGGCTCCATATAGGTAAGGGAGGGCATAGTCTTCTGTAAAACTTGATCATCTAGCAGAGGGGAGAATAATTAACACATCAGTGCAAATCAGTTGGGCAAATACAATGCTTTGACATTAAAATCGGGTAAATAGAACTATCTAAGAACTGATTATTGAAGTTGTACTGAACAATGCAGTCTGCATAATGAGATTAGATGAACCATCTTGTATCCAATTTGAGGAATTAATATGCTAATATAAACCTTTGTGACTCAAAAAAGTATATTAACCTGTACCAATCCATCAGGGGCAGAGAAGGACTTGCAAGAAACCTGCAATTTCAGGCTGAAGGCCAGCTCTTCTCCTTCATGCATGTGGAGTAAAAACCTTTCCTGAAGTTCGACATGGTCGCCAAGGCTTGACTCATTTTATTTCCCTCCTACATGACAATCTGTAACTGTGTAGAGGTGCGTGACCAAATTCTGGTGTAGATAACGATATAGTCAGCACTCAGAGATTGTTGTGGAGGGACCTTTCTACTGAAGAATTACATGTGCCAATGTTCATAAGCATAGATTCACTCTTGTACTTCCCGCTCTTCAGGATAGTATTTGTGTCCAGCTTTTAACATACACATGATGTGGAAGCAATTGTTTCCTTCAAAATACACTGAGAGTACAGCTCCAATCACACTTCTGAAATCACCTGTTGCGATGTACATTTCTGTATGTGGGTTGAAATGTGTGAGGACTATCGGAGAGCATATTTGCACCTTTAATGTGTCAAACACTGTTTACTGGGCGATTGTTCCAAGATGGCACTGGAGCAAGGCAATTTCTTGCAAACTGTGCCCAGCATACCTCCTAATTCTATGCTTATAAAACTTCATTCTAACTCTTTTAAACTCTCTAACAATGCTGTAATTCAATCTCTTCATTAAGTTGATCTTTCTCTACACCTTAGCTATGACTGTAACATTACATTCTGTACTATTGTTTCCTTCTCTATAACGGTATATTTTGTCTGTATAGCGTGCAAAATCAATACTTCTCACTGTATACTAATACATGTGACAATAATAAATCAAATTTTACAAAAACAATAAAAAGTCAAATGTTCATTCTCATTGTTCCAATTCCAAAGAGTCTCTGTGATCTCTGCATAATTAGGTATGAATTTGAGGTAAAAGCAGGTGGTGCGGAGGAACAATGCCAACTCTTTTACATTAGACTGGGCTAAAAGAGCATGAATGGCTTTGATATTGGTGTGTGTAGGCTTTCTTAGCTGCTGTCACTATGTTACCTAGAAAGTCAATCTCTAAACTCTCTCTTCTCTCTTTCCTCGTGTTCCCTTTAAAAAGCTCTCTCCTTTTCTTTTTCCTCTCTTTCCTATCGCTTTGTAATTGATGTCTAGCTAATACAATTTCCTCAGTTCTCAAAATATCGGTTTGGCTAAGCCTTTTCATTCAACTAAATGCGTTGCCACACTTTCAGTGATCTCAGCCTTTCCAACCCCTGTAGATAAGACTACTTCCAATTTATCTGCCAATTTCATCAATTTGGCTTTCAGCACTTCTCAAATTTGCTCAGATTATATTGTTTATTTCCAGATAAAATCAAGCTAGATTAAGAGGAGCCCTTTTTGCAGCCTTCTTACATTAAATAATATGGCAGTGCACAACCTACACAGGGGTCAATGCTGGGGTGGACCCCAGTGGGAGCCACATGGGGAACTTGGCAGGATTCATTAATTTATAGTTAGTGGGTGGAAGCAGATGTAGGAGCTGGGGATTCTGACAATGGCTGTTTGGTAGTGGGAGTGGGGTAGTTGCTGGCAATGACTGCTGGAGGGAGTAAAGGGGTCTGCTGTTTGGGGGGAAGGTTGCTGGCACTGACTGCTGGAGGGGTGGTGGTGAATGGTGACGCTGATTGCAGGAGTAGAGGAATGGAGGGTTAATGCCAGCTTCAACGGGTTGGGGGGGCAGAGGGGGGGAGGTAAATGCCAGCTGTGATTTGGGGAAGGGGAAGGGGGTGAATGTCAGCTCCAATCAATGGGAGGGGAGGAAATTCTGGCTCCTATTGTTTGGGAGTTGTGGGGGGAGAGGTTTGTCCTGAGCAGGGTACCTTTAAAACAGGGCACCCCAAGCTCACTGTAGCAGTGTGTTGAGCCATCCCAGCTGCCTCTTCAAACACACAATACAGTCTAGGAAATGTCATTTCCTGGTCCACCAAAGAAATTTAAACAGCCTTTACAAAGACTTTTCTGCAATGCATTAGCTATAAGACTTCGGGCCTGATTTTACCATTTTGATTCGAAGTGCTAAAACTGGGTGCAATTCAGATCTGACTTGGAAAACTGCTCTCAGGTGCCCCCAGATGCACTCAGCCTGAAAAAAAAGGCACAAGTCTGAATCGCACTGTGGGTGGGTCTTATCATGCCCGAAATGCTGCAGCTCTGATTGGAGTCTTCAACTGCACGCGCGCAGTGAAAAAGAAGAATTGAAAAACGCGCCCTGTCACATTGCTCCCGGGCTGCAAAAAGCGGATAAAGTGGCCCAGGAGCGATGGCCCCCATAGATGTTGCCCCACCCCCACAACATAACTGTCCCCCTTTTCCACCCACCGCCCTACTACCCAGGCAGATCACCATCTCCTGTCCCCTTTTCCCCCAGCAATATTATGTAAATGGCTGTCTTCCTGATACTAAAGCTGCCCAGATATTTCTTCCTTTTTGCTCCAGCACATTGTCTTGTATTGAACAAAGAATGAAGAACAGTACAGCATAGGAACAGGCCCTTCAGTCCTCCAAGCCTGGGCCGATCATGATGCCTGCCTAAACTAAAACCGTATGCATTTACGGAGTCTGTATCCTTCCATTGTCATCCTATTCATGTATTCGTCTAGTTGCTCCTTAAGTGCCGCTATCGTACCTGCTCCCACCACCTCCCCGACAGTGCGTTCCAGATATTCACCACCCTCTGTGTAAAAAAAACTTGCCTCAAAATTTTTCCACCTTAAACCTATGTCTCCTAGTACTTGACTTTTCTGTAGTAGGAAAGTGCATCTGACTATCCACTCTGTCCATACCACTCATAATCTTATAAATCTCTATCAGGTCGTCTCCTCAACCTCTGTCATTCCAGTGAAAACAAACCGGTTTATCCAACCTCTCCTCATAGCTAATATCCTCCAGACCAGGCAAAGTCTTGGTAAACCTCTCCTGTACCCTCTCCAAAGCATCCACATTCTTCTGGCAGTGTGGTGACCAGAATTGTACACAATATCCTAAATGGGGCCTAACTAAAGTTTTGTACAGCTGCAGCGCAACCTGCAAATTTTTATATTCAGTGCCCCGACAGATGAAGGCAAACATGCCGTATGCTTGAAGTTAGGATAACTTGGCTAATTTAATGTAATTTTGAGGCAGTATCTCCAATTAGATAACAGCAGTTAGAAATTACAGTCTTGCAGCAGCTTGGCACACAATAGAGCCCAAAGAGAACCATTTAATTGAGACTGATTCACTTGTCAGAGAACATTAATCATTGTGCTGAACCATAAGGCATACACTGCATCCATTACTGAGTTCATAATCACTTTGCGATTTGATAGCTCATTGCATGGAGTCAATGTTTTCATATGATATAGCACAATGATTGAGTGTTTTGATTAAAGTTCACTGGCATATATCTTAGACTAAGAGAAAGGGACCAGGCTCTCACAATGTGAGCATTCGTTTCCAAATATGGGCCTTTTGAATGGTGTACTCCTGGGTTAACAGACATTTGGATAGTGTCTTCAGTTTACAAGTAACAGTTTAAAATACAAGCCTAGACAGAAAGACTCTGTTAGGGTCTTGGACCAGATATCCAAGATATATTATGAAACCAGACTACATCCCAACCATTTTGTTTATTTTGACATAAATTAGAGGATAAGATGCTTCACTCCAGAAGTAATTCTGCTGACAAATTAGTGATTTTTTTATAATAAAACAAACTTTAGTTAATAACACAGTTTAAATATAACTGCAAGTCTCTCACTTGCCCAAAGTCAAAATGGCTGACTCGTGAGATATCCCATGCTTGGAAGAACTCATGGCATAAATTATCAGACTTTCACTGGCACTGTTAGTGCATTGGAAATGGTTGATTGGTATTTTATCTGCAACTTTTTGTGGGCTGAAATGGAATGTCTCAGTCAATTTCTTCCGGTAGCTTGAGCTTTTCCATTGTGCCCAGGTAGATGAACCCTTATACATACATACATACGCTACCTGAGATAGTCTGATATAATTTTTGTACTATCTGCACTTCCTGCTGCCCTCCTTGCCTCCATCTACTTTTTTTGCTCTACTGCCTTTCACTTTTCAATGATCATTCGGCCATGCTTTGGAATTGGAACTTCTGTGACTTACTCTATCACTGTCGAGCTGATTGCCTGAAGATATCTTGTGTGTGTCTGTGCATCAGTATTTTTCTATAAGTCATAATAATTGGTGTGGTAGCTTCTATTCATATAGAACATAGAACATAGAACATTACAGCGCAGAACAGGCCCTTCGGCCCACGATGTTGCGCCGACCAGTTACAAAAACAATGACCCACTAGCCTATACCAATCCCTTTTCGTCCATAAACCTATCCAGAGATCTCTTAAACGCCCCCAAACTAGACGCATTTACAACTGCAGCAGGCAGGGCATTCCAATCCCTCACCACCCGCTGGGTAAAGAACCTACCCCTGACATCCGTCCTGTAGCTACCCCCCCTTAATTTAAAGCCATGCCCCCTCGTGCTAGCTTTCTCCATCCGAGGAAAAAGGCTATCACTATCCACCCTATCTAAACCTCTAATCATCTTATATGTTTCAATAAGATCCCCTCTTAGCCGCCTTCTTTCCAACGAAAACAACCCTAGATCCCTCAGTCTCTCCTCATAGGACCTCCCCACCATACCAGGCAACATCCTAGTAAACCTCCTCTGCACCCTCTCCAACGCCTCCACATCCTTCTTGTAATGCGGGGACCAGAACTGCACACAGTACTCCAAGTGCGGCCGCACTAGAGTAGTGTACAGTTGCAACATTACACTGCGACTCCTAAATTCAATCCCCCTACCAATAAACGCCAAGACACCGTACGCCTTCTTGACAACCTTATCTACTTGATTCCCAACTTTCAGGGATCTATGTACACACACACCTAGATCCCTCTGTTCATCCACACTATTCAAAGTCCTCCCGTTAGCCCTATACTCGACACATCTGTTGCTCCTACCAAAGTGAATTACCTCACACTTCTCCGCATTAAATTCCATCCGCCACCTCTCGGCCCAGCTCTGCAACCTATCTAAGTCTCCCTGCAGACTATGACACCCTTCCTCACAATCTACCACACCTCCAACTTTGGTGTCATCAGCAAATTTACTAATCCACCCAACTATACCCTCATCCAGATCATTAATAAAAATTACAAACAACAGTGGCCCCAAAACAGATCCCTGAGGCACACCACTCGTAACTGCACTCCATGATGAATATTTACCATCCACCACCACCCTCTGTCTCCTATCTGATAGCCAATTCCTGATCCAACTTCCTAGATTACCCACAATCCCATACATCTGCATTTTCTGCAGAAGCCTACCATGGTGAACCTTATCGAACGCCTTACTAAAATCCATGTATACCACGTCAACTGCCTTACCCCCATCCACCTCTTTGGTCACCTTCTCAAAAAACTCAATAAGGTTAGTAAGGCACGACCTACCTGCTACAAAACCATGCTGACTATTTCTAATCAATTCATTACACTCCAAATAACTATAAATCCTATCCCTAATAATTTTTTCTAAAACCTTGCCCACAACAGAAGTAAGACTCACCGGTCTATAATTCCCGGCAAAGTCTCTGTTCCCCTTCTTAAACAATGGGACAACATTCGCTATCCTCCAATCCTCCGGGACTACACCAGAGACCAATGACGACCTGAAGATCTGAGCCAGAGGCTCTGCAATCACCTCTCTAGCCTCCCAGAGAATCCTAGGGTAGATCCCATCCGGACCAGGGGACTTATCTATTTTCAGCCCCTCAAGAATTTCCAGCACATCCTCTTTATCAACCGTAATACTGTCTATTTTACACCCCTGCAACCCAATGTCCTCCTCAGCTATATTCATGTCCCCCTGCGTGAACACCGAAGAGAAATATTGGTTCAATACTTCTCCAATCTCCTCCGGTTCCACACACAACTTCCCCCTGCTGTCTGTAACTGGCCCTAATCTTGCCCTGACCAACCTTCTGTTCTTGACATACTTATAGAACGCCTTAGGATTCTCCTTAATCCTATCAGCCAAAGTCTTCTCATGTCCTCTTTTAGCCCTTCTCAACTCACTCTTCAACTCCCTCCTAGCCAATCTAAAGCTTTCTAGTGCACTATCTGAGCCCTCCAATCTCATCCGAACATAAGCCTCCTTTTTCTTTTTAACCATCGACTCAACTCTTTTAGTGCACCACGGTTCCCTAGATCTACCAAATCCACCATGCCTGACAGGGACATACCTATCAAGGACTCGCAGTAGCTGCTCCTTGAAAAAATTCCACATTTCAGATGTTCCCAGTCCCTGTAATCCCCTAATCCAATCCATGCTTCCTAATTCACTCCTGATAGCCTCATAATCGCCCTTACCCCAGCTAAAATTGCTGACCCGAGGTTCACGCCTATCTCTTCCCATCACTAAGGTGAACGTAACCGAATTGTGGTCACTATCACCAAAATGCACACCAACTTCCAAGTCTAGCACCTGGTCTGGCTCATTTCCCAGCACCAAATCCAATATAGCCTCACCTCTAGTTGGCCTGTCTACATACTGAGACAAAAAACCTTCCTGCACGCTTTGTACAAACACTGACCCCTCTAGCGAGCTAGAACTATAGCAACTCCAATCAATATTCGTAAAGTTAAAGTCCCCCATAACAATTACCCTATTACTTTCACTCCTAACCAGGATTGTCTCCGCAATCCTTTCCTCAACCTCTCTAGAACTTTTAGGAGGTCTATAAAAGACTCCCAACAGGGTGACCTCTCCTCTCCTATTTCTAATCTCCGCCCATACTACCTCAACTGACAAGTCCTCATCAAACTTTCTCTCCGACACTGTGATACAGTCCTTGACTAGCAATGCTACCCCACCCCCCCTTCTACCTTCTTCTCTACTCCGACTAAAGCATTTGTACCCCGGAACCTGCAACATCCATTCCTGACCCTGCTCTATCCATGTCTCAGAAATGGCCACAACATCAAAGTCCCAGGTACTGATCCACGCTGCAAGTTCATCCACTTTATTGCGAATACTCCTCGCATTAAAGTACACGCATTTCAAACCCTGCTCCGCCCCACCCCCACTATGCCGTGCCTTGCATTCCCCAACTATGCCCCCCTCACTTTCACCCCCTTTCCTCACTATCCCTCCCCCCCTCCGAATCAGTTTAAACCTTCCTGCATCGCTTTTGCAAATTTACCCCCCAGGATATTGATTCCCCTCTGGTTCAGGTGTAGACCATCCCTCTTATAGAGGTCCCACCTTCCCCAGAATGAGCCCCAATTGCTCAAGTACCTGAACCCCTCCCTCCTGCACCATCCCCTCAGCCACGAGTTCAAACTTTCCCTCTCCCTATTCCTCTCTAAACTATCCCGTGGCACAGGCAAGAGTCCAGATATAACTACTCTTTCTGACTTCGCCTTTAGTTTCCACCCCAACTCCATAAATCTTTGCTTAATATCCCCTTCCCTTAATCTCCCTATGTCATGTGTCCCCACATGAACTATAACTTGGGGTTGATCTCCCTCTCCCCTAAGAGTCCTGAATACTCTGTCCGATACATCCTGGACCCCAGCCCCTGGTAGGCAACACACCAGCCCAGAGTCCCTACCCTTACCTCCAACTCTCCTATCCGTCCCCATAACTGTGGAGTCCCCAATCACGAGGCCCACTCTCTTACCCCCAACCACCTGAGGCTTGCCAATAGGCTCACCCCCAGAGACCTGCTCCCTTTGGCTATCCCCAGTTGATTTCTCCTCAACTGTAGCCTCCAGGACCGAGAACCTATTTTGGAGGGGAACAGCCCCAGGGGATTGTCCCCCCAACTGCTTTTTGCCCCTCTTCCTGGCAGTGACCCAAGACTTATTCCTAGGAGTGACTATCTCCTTATAACTCCTTTCTATGTCTGCCTCCACTTCCCGAATTATACGGAGCTCCTCTAATTCCCCTTCCAGCTCCTTTACACGCTCCTCCAGAAACTGCAATCTAACACACTTCCCACAAGTAAAATCACCTGAAACACTGTGGGAGTCCCTCACTACATACATCCCACAGGAGATGCAGCTTACAGCCTGAACTGCCATCCCTGAATCAATTACCAGCAGAAAAGTAAAAATATAAAAAAAAAACTTCCCTCACACTTATAATTAGGTTAGAGGAGGTGGAAGGGTGGGATTCTCTACCAGTGTAGAGAATCGGGAATCCTCTCTGCACTAATTTATAGTGTTAGGGGCACGAGAAAAAAAAAACTACAACTACCGGTAAGCGTCCTAGTGACGACTTCCGGTTTCTAACTAATTTAAAAAAAAACCGCCGAAACTCGCGACTTAACACTAAAAATAAAAAGTTAAACGGAATAAACAGAAAAATATACCTTATTTTTGCCTCCTCGCACGCCCAAAAATCGCTGCCTCTCGACTCAGCTCCACAGGAACAATGAGGCCGAGACACGGAGGTAGGTGTTTTTAAACCCGAAAAAAAACTACAACTACCGGTAAGCGTCCTAGTGACGACTTCCGGTTTCTAACTAATTTAAAAAAAAACCGCCGAAACTCGCGACTTAACACTAAAAATAAAAAGTTAAACGGAATAAACAGAAAAATATACCTTATTTTTGCCTCCTCGCACGCCCAAAAATCGCTGCCTCTCGACTCAGCTCCACAGGAACAATGAGGCCGAGACACGGAGGTAGGTGTTTTTAAACCCGAAAAAAAAAAACTACAACTACCGGTAAGCGTCCTAGTGACGACTTCCGGTTTCTAACTAATTTAAAAAAAAACCGCCGAAACTCGCGACTTAACACTAAAAATAAAAAGTTAAACGGAATAAACAGAAAAATATACCTTATTTTTGCCTCCTCGCACGCCCAAAAATTGCTGCCTCTCGACTCAGCTCCACAGGAACAATGAATATATACGTGATGACTCAAACTTCAATCATCTTGTTTAATATCCTTTAACTTAGGTAAAGTAATTATGTTCCTCTAACCTTTCCTTCTAAGATCAAACAAACCATTTTGTAATGTAATTCTAACAAGGCCAACATCAAGCAGTATTGTGTTTTCCTCAACATTCAGAGTTTAAGAGTGCCAGGAGGATCATCTTTTCCACAGAACCATTCTGGGGCAGTTTGCTGCATTTTAACTTCCTCACTCATGTCTCTTTATGTTTTTGTGGAAACAAGAAAATGCTGCCCAAGATTATGTACCTATTTTTGCTGAAAACTAAATGAATGACAAACGCCTCAGTTAATGCACAAATCAGCTAGCAAATTGTAGCAAAGAGGAGATACCCTGTGAATTGAAAATTATTCCAAGTTGCTGGTCGATTTACATAATTTGACCATTTACTTCATGAAAATGGTATTTCACACTTAACCTTCTAGGACTTCAATGAAGTTGTTGTATTTGCTGTAAAGTTGTACATTAAATTCACCAAAGGATGATACATTTAGCTACTAATGACATAAGTTCCCATTTAGCAATGTGCCTAATAGCTAATGAGTGGCAATCAAGTTATTTTGGCCAGAAAATGAAGAATTCTCATTTCTGCAGATTAAAGTTTGTTTGAGGACATTTAAAAGACATCAAATTATGAATTTTTACCTTTTTATTCTTTTCCAAGACTGATTTCCGAAGACTGTTTTCTCTCTTTCTCTTATCCAATTTTTCTTCCAACCTGTTTTCTTTATTTAATGGTCAACATTCTCAAGGTCCTTTCGATTTGTTATTCTTCAGCAGACCATTAATTGCAAACATTAATTACAGGTTTATTGCTGTTGATGTTTTGTGGCTGGCTGGTCACTGTTGCGCCGTATTATTCTTCAGTGATCTGACATCAGCACTTTTCTGCATTCATGTCATCGATACATCTTCGTGGATACATCTTGTTCACTACATTGCAGAATTTTAAACATTCGCCTCTCTGACCTTAGTGAAATCTCATTGCATTTATTGAAACTGCCAAATCCTTCTTTTGTAGGCACAATGGCCCAGATTCTGCATTCACTGGCTCTGTACTTACCACTGACCTTGAAGAAAATTTCCCACAAAGATCTAATGATCTCTGTGATATAGACTTCACCTATCCTAAAGTTAGTATGAATCTGATCAGTTATGAGGATAGATTGGAAAGGTTGAGACTGTTTTCTTTGGTTGGAAGAAGGCTAAGGGGAGATCTGATAGAGATGTTCAAAATCATGAGTGGACAGAATAGATAAGGCAAACTATTCCTGTCCTTAAAAGAATCAAAAATGAGAGGGCACAGATTTAAAGTGATTTGCAAAGGAAGCAAATGTGATTGAGAAATAACTTTTCACACAACGAGTAGTTTGGGTCTGGAATGCAGTGCCTGGAAGTGGGATGGAGGGAGACTCAATGGAGGCATTCAATAGGGATTACTTGAACAGAAACAATGTGCAGGGTTAAATAGAAAATGCAGGAGATCGCACTAAGTCACAATGCTCACCTGGAGAGCCAGTCCAGACACGATGAGTCAAATGGCTTCTTCTCTATGCTCTAACATAGTTCCAGTGGAACTGGAACTCTAGCCCTCATGATTGGGAGGAAGCAATATACTCATAAACCTTGCAACAGCCACCAACACCTTTGTAGCACTGTTATTCTATGGTGCAAAGTCAAAGATATTACCAGGCATTCAAAGACAGTGATGTCATCAAACAGAACAAGCTGCCAATCATAATGAAGAATTCTCACAGGCAGCAAACCAAGGCGTAAAATCTGCTGATTGGATTCAAGTTTAAAAGCATTTAACGAGAGCAAAATAAAAATTATGACACACACATTAGGAAAGAAGTTGCAGAACAATGTATTTTTATACAACACACACACTGTGATGACTTCAGCCAGGCTAATGAGATTGTTACAGTATGAACTATCTGATGAGTCTTGATGCATGGGCTGCTAAGCTTGCCCTTTTTGCCCTCTTGTGAAGTCTGTGGACCATGTCTTTATTACATGTTATAGCTTGCACACCCTTTTCAGTTTCCTTAAAAATCTTTTATTGATGTTTTGTTTGCATGTCAGGCCCACGCTCCTGATCTATGGGCACCTGGTGCAGAGAGGGGTGGATCGGGATACCGACCTCCTCATGAACCTGCTCCTGGGCCTGGCAAGACGCGCCATCTATAGGTCCAGGCTGTGGGCAATCAATGGGGTCGTTTATCCTGACTGTCTGCTTCTTTACTGCTGCTACATTAGTGGCCAGGTGTTCCTGCAAAGGAAGCATGCAGTGTCCATAGGCACAGTTGATGCCTTCCATGCCCACTGGGCACTGCAGAGACTATGGTATATTATAAGCCACAAAAATCATATCATGATTTAATGCTTAAGTTTCCTTTTGACCTTGGCTTTTGTTTGGGCTGTTCCCCTTCCTTTTGGGGAGCGGGCCTTTAATTTGTCCTTAAGTTAATTTGAGTTTGTTTCTTAAGTTGGTACCAGAAAAGAAGTACCTGATGAATCTTATTCCACGGGCTCCAAAACTTGCCCTTTCGCATCCTTGCAAAGTCCGTGGATCATGTCTACATTACGTGTTACAGCTTTCATACCTTTTTCAGTTTTCTTAAAAAAGTTTTATTGGTGTTTTGTTTGCATGTCAGGTCCTGATCTATGGGTGCCTGGTGCGGAGAGGGGCGGATCGGGATGAGGACCTCCTCGCGAATCTGCTCTTGAGCCTGGAGAGATTCGCCATCAATGGGTGCAGACAGTGGGCAATCGACAGGGTCATCCATCCCGACTGCCTGCCTCTCTACCGCGGCTAAGTTCACAGCCAGGTGTCCCTGGAGAGGGAGCACATTGTGTCCATGGGTGCAGTCGACACCTTCTGCGCCCACTGGGTGCCACAGGGGCTGGGGTGTATTATAGACCCTGACAATCACCTTTTGATTTAATGTTTTAAGTTTCCTTTGGACTTGGGTTTCTGTTTGGGCCGTCCCCACCTTCCTTTTTGGGGGGCTGCCCCTCTTAATTTGTCCCTAAGTTAATTTGAGTTGGTTTTACTCGTTTGGCGCATAAAAAGAACTACCTGATGATTCTTAATTGATGGTTAAGTCAGGGAGACTCATGCTTCCTACTTAAAGCAGGTGTGTCAGACTCCCAGCCTGCATTCAGCAAAGAGCAACAGGAGAGCTAGTTGTGTACAGATGTATGGTGTAAGTAAATAACTTGGTGACGGGACTTTCACCTCCGTGGAGTTATTGCAGTGGTGATGAGGCGAACGGAATGACCTGAAGGAACTTGCTAAATCACTGCACATATTGAGGATAAGCCATTGTTGAGAAAACATGCCACTGTTTGGAAAGTTAGACTTTTTTGACCCTGCAGTGGAGGACAAGGCCCAGTATGTTGAAAGGATGAAGTAGCTCTTCAGGGCAAATGGCATAACCTCAGATGAGAAGGGTTATCTTGCTGACTGTATGTGGACCAGCAGCTTTTTCAATTATGCACAGTTTTACTTACCCAGCGGTACCAGACACAAAGTCCTTCCAAGGGTTGTCAAACTTAGTTCAAGAATATTATGACCCTCAGCCACCCCTGATCCTGCAGAGGTGCCGTTTTCATTCCACATTTTGAGAAGCAGGGGAGTCAATCACCAGTTTCCTAACAAGGCTAAGACATCTGGCGGAAGCTTGCGAATTCAGGACATTAAATGACTTTCTCCAAGACCAAATGATGTGCAGAAATAACAATATGAATATATAGAAATGCCTCTTGATGAAGGCCCAGCTGGATTGTAAACAGGCATTACAGCTGGCTTTGTTAAGTGGCAAGCAGAGTGCATGAGCTCCAAGGTATCCTGATGGAGGTAGAGGCCAACACTAGGGAGACTGTGTTAGGTGAAATCATGGTGGAAGACAGGATCCTGTTGTGGGGTGCACGAGCTATTGTCCTAAGGCAGGGCCTTAAGGCCATACAGCCCGAACTATATGATGGGCACTCTGGAGTATCAAAAATGAAGATGCTGGCCAGGAGCTATGTCTCGTGGTCTGGTCTGGACATAGACATAGAAAAACTTGTAGGACAGTGTCAGAAGTGCCAACAGGGGCAGAAGAACCACCAGCAGCCCTGCTGCACCCGTGGGAATGGCCAGGCAGATCATGGTCACGACACCATGTCAATTTTTTGCAGGCCCGTTTATGGCATCCTTATTTCTGGTGATAATAGATGCCCGCGCCAAGTGGTTAGATGTCTATAAGCTAAACTCGACAAACATGTCGGCAACCATTGAGAAACTGCGCACCTCGTTCGCAACGCACGGGATCTCAGGTATTAGTTTCCGATAATGATTCAGTATTCACCAGCCTAAAGTTTACAAAATTATGAAATCAAATGGGATCCGAGACATCAAGATGGCACCTTACCACCCACCACTAAATGGGCTAGTGGAGAGAGCAGTGCAGATGTTAAAGGCTGGGTTGAAAAATAGCCACCAGCCTCATTAGAGATAAAACTCTCAAGGTGGTTATTTGACTATAGGACTATTCTACACGCCACCATGGGAACTGCAGCAGCAGAGTTACTGGTGGGCAGATGGCTCCGCACCAGACTGAGCCTGTTGTTGCCAAACCTGGGACAGAAGGTAGAAAGACACCAGGAAGCCCAATGCATGGTCCATAACAGCACTCGCCGAGAAAGGCACTTTGAAGCAGGGGAGAGAGTTTGGGTTAGAAATTATGAAAATAGACCTGCCTGGGTAATCCGAACAGTCAAGTTCAAAACCAGATTGATATCCTACTGAGTACTCATTGGTGAGACAGTGGTAAGGAAACACCCGGACCAGGTCTGGGCCTCAAGTTCTCCACTCGTTCTTTCTGACCTGTAGTCCTAGGGATGAGCAGAATCCCCCTCGACATGCCAGTACCGCCTCCCTTGCACCCTTGATGGGGACCTCAGGGCCCAAAATGGACACGGCGGACAAAGTTGCTGCGATTCCCCTACCACCTGGTGGATGAGGAACCAGACCTCCGGCAATCCCTGTGGAAGAGATGGGTTCCCACCCATTACATATTGCCAACATCAGAGGCCGAGTTGGAGGATCCTGACCAGGTGCTCAAGCAGTGCAAAGGATTCCTGAGGGAAGTAAACTGAGGGTATTCCTCGGACTTAGGGGGAGGGAGGTGTGTGATGACTTCAGCCAGGCTAATGAGGTTGGCTTGCTACAGTATGAACTACCTGATGAGTCTTAATTGATGATGAAGTCAGGGAGATTCATGCTTGCTATTTAAAGCAGGTGTGTCAGACTCCCAGCCTATATTTAGCAGGGAGCAACTGGAGAGCTAGCTGTGTACAGATGTATGGTGTAAATAAAGTAACTTGGTGACGGAATTTTCACCTCCATGGAGTTATTACACACACAAAAACAAAAAATGGTGGAAAATCTCAGCAGGTCTGACAGCATCTGTGGAGAGAGAATACAGCCAATGTTTCAAGTCTGGATGACCCTTTGTCAGAAAAAGGTATTTGTTCCATTAAAAATCCTGTGGAATTATCAGAACGGAAAAATATGATATTATAAAAAATTACTTTTCTAGGGTGAGAAAGGTTCTGAAGGAATCATGACTTAGTGCACTACTAAAAAGCCAATGACACCACAATAACAGGGCAAAATAATTTTGGGTGGTTTAAAGAGCAATACCACAGCACAAATGAGACAGCTTATGCCAGATTTCTAAAGACTGCCCTCTGTGACAACATGAGTCACCAATTACTGACAGCAAATTCAGGATTTCAGACTTATGGCTTTGAGCATATGGTGTCTTAAAGTTGCTCTCAGTTTTGCAAGATAATAATATTGGTGGTTGACAGTTTTGCCATCATTATAAATACAAAATCTGAGCCATTTAACTTTTCTACATTAAGTTCAATCACACATGGCATGTGCACAAATTTGGCAGGCATGGAAGCGAATATAGAATCCATTCCTGAATGAGATTGTGTTCTCAAAGCGTTGTCTGGTTGGCAGTGTGGGCGGAAGTGCAAATAAGTTGGGCAGCAAGTCCGATGGAGACCTGTGGGGGATTTAAAAACTCTACAAACAGCACCCTGAGGACTGCGGTGGAGGCAGAGGGAGTTTTCTGCATTAGAAAAAGGAAACATTGTTTGGGATAATGTTCTTAGCATCTGATGGCCATGGAAGGTTGGAGGCCAACTCCAGTGAGCATTCTGTTCCCCATTGAATGCCTTAGTGTTCCGGTGGAGTTGGTCAGTGCCAGGCAGGACATTTTAGTGCTCAAGGATGGCAACAGGAGGCTGCCTTTCGTCACTAAGAAGGCCTGGGCAAAGGATGTCACCCAAGTCAGCAGCACAATGTGGCTTTAGTGGCACGAAAGGTTCAATCTTCCGTGATTGTCTAGGGTGAGTACAGAGATGGCATGGAACTGTGGGGGGAAGTGTAGTCAGGTGGCTGTTCCTCATGATGTTCAGGGGTATAAGAGTTAGTTTGTGTTAGCTGACATGAAGCGTGTGCTGCTAAAGCTGGGATATCTGCCTGGCCTTCATGCATTGGAGGGTGAAGCACGCCATTCTGACATGTCCTACAACCAAGCTCTTGGAATAATTCTTCAGGGAGAGGGAGTACTAATAATGAATTCTACTCTTCCATTTCAGGAGAAGAGAAGCCATAATGCGGCAGAAAGAAAGGACGGGGTGGTGGGGTGCCCGATATGCATCCTGATCCACTACGAGATGGATTCACTAGACATTAAATGCCACCCTGGAGCTACTCCACTAGTTGTGGTGGGGCAAGGGTCTTGAATGAAGGAAAGAGTGCAGTGCACAGATGACAGTGTGGTGGGGAATGCAACCATTGTGGGGTCCTCTCATCAGAAATAGAAATGATACAGCAAGAGTCCCTGGTGACACCAAAGACCCCTTTTAACCTCTGATGATGAGACACTGACACCTGCACCAACATCTGAATTAACACCCAGCATAGATACAATCACATTGGTTGGCATTAGGTCATCAACTCCACAGGTATTGACAGTGATAATCACACACACACGAGCTTTTCTCCCATTCATTCCAGTATTGTGGGTGTCATTGGCTAGGCAAGCACTTATGGACTTAGGTGTTAAGTACAAGATTATGAGGGATATGGACAGAGTGGATAAGGAGTTGCTGTTCCCCTTAGTTGAAGGGTCAGTTATGAGAGGACATAGGTTAAAGGCGAGGGGCAGGATGATTAGGAGGGATGTGAGGAAAAACTTTATTCAGAGGACGGTGACGGTCTGGAAAATGCTGCCTGGGAGGGTGGTAGAGGTAGGTTGCCTCACATCCTTTAAAAAGTACCTGCATGAACTCTTGGCACATCATAACATTCAGGACTATGGGCCAAGTGCTGGCAGTGCATGTCAGACCATCACCACCCTCTGGGTAATCTTATACACCTCATCCCTTCATTAAGTGCAATAGATACAAACTTGAATGCTGATGTGGACATTTTGATTAGCTGTGCATCACTTGATCTGTCTGCATTATATAAAACACTACTGGGTCCTGCTCTTTGCTCAAAGTACTCTTCTTTCTCAGATCATTTTGCAATGCAAAGAGAATCAGCTTCTCTTTTCCACTATAAATCATGATCTTAGATCCCTCTACCTGCCTCTCCTATCTCCAAGAACTACTTCAAATTATTCCTGTTTCTCTATTATCTCTCCTCATGTCCCCTTTGAGTTCATATTGTCAGTGAGACCCACTTCCTGGGCCCTCAGCCCTATTCACACCAAATTGCTGCCCACTCAACTTATCTTTCCCACATCTGGTTAAACAATAAAGACTGCCATAGATAAAGGAGGAAAGATGATAGAGAAACAAAAAGAGTACTATCATTCATAACAATTAACAATGAGAAATGAAATGCACAATCTTACAGTAAAAGTTAATAATTACTCATATGTATTAATGATGGCTTCGATGTTATAGTTTACTTTGCAACTTACTTGTAGCAAGAGATTTATAAGGATTACATTTCATTTTTTGTATGAGACAATTACTTTTTAATGAAGAAATTAATGTAATCACCCAAAGGCTACTTGCATTCCATCAAGAAGATTTAATATTCTTAAGGCAATGACCTTGGACTATGAACATACTCATTAACTGTCTGGATATTGGAAAATGTAAATGTGTAATATTGGGTAAGCAGGTGCAAGAGAGATAAAAGGTATATGGTGTGATTGTGATCAAAGGAGCTAAGGACATAAAATAAAATTCAATAAGTTTGATCTAAAGCATTCATGCACTGTTAGCCGCTCCACCACTTAAATTGGCCACAATTAAAATCCGATTAATAGCACTAATTAATTGCTATTAAGTGTATCAACTGAATACTTTGAGCAAAAGCAAATATACCTTGTTATTGTATTTCATTACCTTGAAGTAGTGTTGGCTGCAATTTGATCAAAACCTTAAAGATCCTACGGGATATTGACAGGGTGGATGTGGGGAAGATGTTTCTTCTTTTCAGAGTATCTCAAACTAGGGGTTATGTTTTTTTAATACAACAGAACCATAGAATCCCTACAGGGCAGAAAAAGGCCACTCAGCCCTTCGAATCTGCACCAACAACAATTCTACCCAGGCCCTATCCTTGTATCCCCACATAATCCCCTGACACTAAGGAGCAATCCCACCCAGACTTGGTCCCTATAACCCCAAGTACTTACCCCGCTAATCCCCCGAACCTACACATCGTGGGATACTGAGGGGCAATTTAGCATGGCCAATCCATTTAATCTGCACATTTTTGGACTGTGGGAGGAAACCGGAGAACCCAGAGGAAGCCCACACAGACACGGGGAGAATGTGCAAACTCCACACAGATAGTGACCCGAGACCCGAATTGAACTCAAGTCCCTAGCACTGTGAGGCAGCAATGCTAACCACTGTGCCACCATGCCAGCCCAAGACAGAGAAAGGTAGATTTGTGATAAGCAAAAAGAGGGGGGTGGTGAAAGATTATTGGAGGTAGTTGGTAATGTGGTGTTGAGTTTACAACTACATTAGCTATGATTTTATCGACTGATGGAGCAAGCTCGAGAGGCAGGGTGGCCTGCCCCTCCTAATTTGTATTTTAAGAGTTCAAATATATCTCAACATCACATGTTTCATTATTATTTGCAAATTGCCACCTGCTCTACCAACTTCCAGCCATAAAAATTGTTTTCTGCAATCTATAGTACAAGTCAATGAGCTGGATTCTCTTCTACCAAACAAATGGGGAAATCCCCACTGCCACTATACTTACCACCTCTTGCTGTATTTCACTCCCTGCAGTCATGATGATTACTGCTGGTCACTTTTTCCTCATGCGCAAACAACTGATAGCCAACAGGCTCCAATGGATTTTCCCAGGATTCACCTCAATGTAAGTGTTGTCATGTGGACTGTGGTGATAAAACTGGGGTAGGTGGGGGGTAGGGGGCATTGGCAGGCATAATAAGGAAATTCAATGCGTGGAAAATATGTTTGAAATAAATGTTCGAAAACAAAACTCTTCATATTTACAATAACTGTCAACTAAGGAAACAGGTTCAAAGAATATAGGATAATTAAAGAGTGCAGTGTAGGCTGAAATGTCCTCTGGGCAGTGAAGTGGCCTTTTTCTCACTTTAGATTTCTCCAAACAAAACAGCATTCTCTCCACTAGGAGAGAATGGGAATTTGGCAAAATTATTATCGGTTTATTTATATCACTCATCCTACCTAAACTCCCAACATCAGAGGTAGAAAAGAGTACAAAATAATTCTTGGGATTGTAGTGTGGTCACACAAACAGAGTCATGGCTCAGACAAGGTCTCAAATAGTACCCCTGTGATGCAGAACAAGGCCATTTGACCCATCAAATCTGTACTGACTCTCTGACAGAGCAACCCACCTTAGCCCTATCCCCATAGCCACTCTCCAAATCTCCCTTACCTACACTTGTAAGAGGCAATTTAGTGTGGCCAGTCAATATAATCCACACATCGTTGAACGGTGGGAGGAAACTGGAGCACCTGGAGGAAACCTACGCAGGGAAAACATGCAAACTTCACAGTCATCCAAAGCCAGAACTGAACATGGATCCCTGGCACTGTGAGGCAGCAATGCTAGCCACTGGGCCTCCATTGTATTGGTATCTTGCATTCCTGCTTACAAAATATACACAAAGGATAGAGAAGGGAAAGAAGTGAGGAGTGAGAGAGATGAATTTCTGATATATACAGGACTTTCTGCATTGTTATGTTTGCAAACCAACAAAAGAGGAAGCTGTATTAATCGGTTCTGGGAAATAAAGTAAGATACAAAGAATATAGTAAGATATATGGAATATGATGCAGAAAATCATCCAACAACATTAACTTGATTTAAATCAATTGTAGAAAGAAATCAGAAAACATCAAAAGTAAAAATGTTCAGCTGGGGAATAGTTAATTTCAGTGTTTGTAAGAAGGTGGATTGGAAAGATGATTATGGAGTAAAACTGTAATGGAGATAACAGAGAACAGGAACATGTAATTGAAATGAGATTAATGCACACACGATTTTACAAATATTTTTGAAAGTGAAAGTTTGTCGCTTCAAGTGAACACTGTTTAAGAATTGTACATAAAATGGGATACTTGCATGAGAGAACAGTTGCAGCAGTTTTAAACAAAATCTATTCAGTACATTAAAATAAACACAACTAAGCGAAGAAGTCTAAATTTATAAAGAAATGTGGATGTAATTTGCTTTTTGGGCTGACCTAACAGAAATTTAAAAATGGCTGGAAAATGTTGCGCAGTGGAGTTCTTATGAAATCAATTCCACATGCTTCAACAGGAAATCAAACAGGATTTTTTCGCAAACGTGGATTGTGCAAAGATCCTATTCACCAAGATCAGCCACAAAACATGAAACAGACAGGATTGAAAAAAAGTTCACTTTTGCTGCTGCATCCTAGTAGCTTTAAATTTTGAAACTTGCTTTAAAGTTCTTGTGAAGTTTCAAGAAAACTTTCCTCTTCTGACATTTTTTCCATGAATTGTGGTAAGGAGAGAATGAGTACTGTGCATATATGAGCATTGTCATAATCTCTGATAGCTTCCTCTTCATCATCTTTGTGACTGTGCTTCTGTTCCAAACCATTAACATGGGTATTCAGTGCAATCAATTCTGATGTTCCTTCATGGTCATTGCTTTCATGTTCAGCAAGAAGATGCTTCCACAGTCAGGCCTCTCATCTCTGTTGGGCTTTATGTTTTTGCTTTTCTCTTCTTTGGTGAAGCTACTTTCTTCACTACTTCCATCAACTGTGGCATACATTCTATCAATTTTGTCTTGCATCTCTTTTTATTCCAGCTCAGCCAACCTGGCCCACAATTCCTCCTCACTTACAATAGTTGACCTGCAGTTACCACCACCATCACCATCCTACAATTCTGCTACAAAAATCCTCTTTGGGTCAGTCAGGCATCACAAGGCAGATCAACCTCAAGAAGTACTCCAATCACCTCAGTTCATGTCCTAACATAGAAATATAACAGAATGTTTTAACAAAATTCACTGTTTCAACATTACACTTGTAGGAGACTGCAAGTTTATTAAATCATCCAACATATAGAAGCAGCATCCACATACAAGACAAATTCAGGATTAAACTACACAAAATGGAGAAAGACAAAATCATTAGGAGGGTACACAGACTGGTGCAGCTGAATGCTTTGATCCATGATATTTAAATACAGCTTTGAAACGTTGCCCTTAGAAAATACCCATGTTAGATGAGTTAAATCTAAGATTTTCAAATGCAAAATTCTTCTTGAAGCTGAATGCCAAGCATAGTTGCTTGGTCAGTACACCTTGTGGAGAGGTCCCAAAAGCTTAGTATCCCATTCGGACGATACCGTTTGCAATTACTTACTTTCGGACTCTTAGCCAGGATCTCTTTCAAGATCACATGGAAAGCATTACATGCATTGTACCAGCGAGCATCTGATTACAGATGATATAGCTGTTATGGAAAGAGCAAAGCAAGAACACGACCATAAGCTGCACTAATTGCTGCAAGCAGCACATAATGAAGGTGTGATGCTAAATGCAAGATCGAGGTGAAGTTGCATGGGATCAGAGGTGAGCTGGCAAGATGGATACAAAACTGGCTCAGTCGAAGAAGACAGAGGGTAGCAGTGGAAGGGTGTGTTTCTGAATGGAGGGTTGTGACAAGTGGTGTTCCTCAGGGATCGGTGCTGGGACCTTTGCTGTTTGTAATATATACAAATAATTTGGAGGAAAATGTAACTGGATTGATTAGTAAGTTTGCAGACAACACAAAGGTTGGTGGATTTGCGGATAGCGATGAGGACCATCAGAGGATACAGCAGGACATAAGTCAGTTGGGGACTTGAGTGGAGAGATGGCAGTTGGAGTTTAATCTGGACAAATGTGAGATAATGCATTTTGGAAGGTCTAATATATATAGGAAATATATAGTAAATGGCAGAATCCTTAGGTGTATTATAGGCAGAGGGATTTTGGTGTATGTAAACAGGTCACTGAAAGTGGCAATGCAGGTTGAGAAGATAGTCAAGAAGCATACAGCATGCTTGCCTTCATCAGCCAGGGCACTGAGTTTAAAAATTGGCACGTCATGTTGCAGCTTTATAGAATCTTACTTAGGCTGTACTTGGAATGTAATGTTCAATTCTGGTAGCCACACTACCAGAAGGATGTGAAGGCTTTGGAGAGATTATAGATAAGATTTACCAGGATGTCGCATATATGGAGGGCATTAGCTATGAGGAGAGGTTGGAGAAACCTGTTTTGTTCTCACGGGAACGACGGAGGTTGAGGGGCAACCTGATAGAAGTCTACAAGATTGTGAGGGGCATGGACAGAATGGATAGTCAGAAGCTTTTTTCCAAGGTGGAAGAGACAATTACAAGGGGGCATAGGTTTAAGGTGTGAAGGGCAAGATTTAAAGGAGAAGTACGAGGTAAGTTTTCTTACAATGGTGGGTGCCTGGAACTCGCTGCCAGGAGAGATAGCGGAAGTGATATGATAGTGATTTTTAAGAGGCATCTTGAGAAACACATGAATAGGATGGGAATGCAGGGATATGCTCCCTGGAAGGGTAGTGGCTTTTAGTTCAGCAGGGCAGCATGGTTGGTGCAGGCTTGGAGGGCCAAAGGGCCTGTTCCTATGCAGTAAGTTTCTTTTGGTCTTTGTTCTTTATGCAATCCAACTATTACAACATCAAACAGTGAACATTAGCTTTAGTGTTTGGAATCATGCATTTTCATATCTACTTGTTTGGTAAAAGATTTGCAGTAGAGACTGATTACAAGTCACTGGAAATGATTTGACCAGTGCATTGCCAAGATCGCAACATCTCTTCATAAAGATTCAGTATTACTACGGGAGACTTTACAAGTCAGATAGCTTGGCAGTCACATTGGATCCATTAGCAAAACAGAAGTGATATCCTAAGATCCACAAATTGACTTAATTGATATTGAACTTGAAGATGTTCCTCAAATTGATCTGGGATATTTTACACAATGTAAATGCCAGCAGGTACAGCAACGAATTCTACACTTCAGAAACCATGGAAAACCATCACTGAAGGATGGCCTGATTCAAACACAAGGTCATTTTGGCCTTAAGATCCCCTGAGGAGTCATTTTTAAAGGTAGATGGGTCATCAAATCAGAATCTTTGTGACCTGATATTATTTAACTTCATTGCTCACACATGGACTTACATTGGATGGGAAGACTTGCAAGGCATTGTAGTAACTGTCAAGAAATGTGAAACATGTCAAGAGCCTTTATCAAGTCAGTACAAAGCACCATTGATTCCACTTGAATTTCCTCCACATCTTTGGTCTAAAATTGCATCTGATCTCTTTCATGTCCATGGCATTAAGTTCCTTGTCACCGTCGACTACTTTACCAAGTATCCCTTTATTTGACAATTCCACACCTTAAGGCCGGAAGTTTCCCTTCAAGCTGCTGGGATCTTCTGACTCTGATGAAGTCAATGAGCATTGAATGGTACAACGCATCTACTGCCTGGGAATCTGCCATAGTGAGGCTGGAAGATCCCAACCTGAGCGCTATTTTCAATTTAGTTGGTGTGTCTAGCTGATTCATTCTGGATAATGGTCTGCCATTTATTGGCAAGCCATTTCAGGATGCTCATTACTTTGACCTAATGACCTAGCTGAGTGATTCTCACAGTGAAATCCCTATTTTACAATGTAGAGAGACCATGAGAGATCTACATATTGTAATGTTACATCTGAGAACAACACCTTTTAAACGCAATAATTCAATCCAAGCAGGGCTCATGTTTGGAGACCAGTGCATACTAATTTACATACTTTTATCTATTCTACTCTCTCAGAAACTGGACCTTTAAAACTACCAGAGAAGAAGACCAACCTGTATGATAACAATGAACAATGCAGGTGCAGTAAGGCTAAATTTACAATAGAGACAATAAACAGGGAAGTTGTTTCCACTGGCAAGTAAAACTAGAATTAGGGGTCATAGCCTCAAAAGAAGGGGGAGCAGATTTAGGACTGAGGTGAGGAAGAACTTCTTCACCCAAAGGGTTGTGAATCTGTGGAATTCCCTGCCCAGTGAAGCAGTGAGGATATATCATTGAATGTTTTTAAGGCAAAGATAGATTTTTGAACAGTAAAGGAACTAAGGGTTATGGTGAGCGGATGGATAAGTGGAGCTGAGTCCATGAAAAGACCAGTCATGATCTTACTGAATAGCAGAGCAGACTTGAGCTCTCCTGCTCCTAGTTCTCATGTTCTTATGTTCACATCCAGGATTTCACAGAAAGTACTTGAAACCAGTCGAGGTGACAAGGACACGTTTCACGGTGATGGGAGGCAATATGCCACTTGCTGGGGGTAGGATCTTGTGGTCCCACAGTTTTCAACAAGGTTTCCTGTTGAATGCATTCCTTACCACCAGGAAACCCATAGATGTTGGCAGGATCACAGGATCTTGTTGGCATGAAAGGCAGCAGGATTTTGACAAAGGTCCCATGAAGTCATTGTGATTTGGAGATTCATAGATTCATCAGTTCTATTCACTTATGCAACAATGAATAAATATGAACATGTATTGTAAATAGTAATACTTTTTTGGAATGGGGGAGTATCTTTGAAAAAACTGGGGGAGGTTGTTACATACCTTTAAGGGGTATCAGAATGATATCACTAGTGGGGAAATGTGTCATGAGATTCAATCTTTGTTTTACTTTTGCTTTGAGCAGAGCACACCTCTGATGCCTTCAAGCTTTATACTGTTCTCATGTACTTAGTCTTGATAAATGATCCCACAGCTTGTTTACCAAATCACTTATGTGTAATTGCTGTCTTGTGTTTTGTACAGCAAATAACCCCAAGGTATTGTATCATTATAATAACACAAGTGTCCACTGTTATTCCAATTATCCTTATTTCTCTAGCTCATAGAATCCCATTTAGCCATTTTTAAACAACATTTTAGAACATAGAACATAGAACATAGAACACTACAGCACAAACAGGCCCTTCGGCCCACAAGTTGCGCCGATCACATCACCTACCAACCTACAGACCTATCTATAACCCTCAATCTCATTAAACCCCATATACTCATCCAGAAGTCTTTTAAAAGACCCCAGCGAGTTCGCCTCCACCACCACTGACGGCAGCCGATTCCATTCACTCACCACCCTCTGAGTGAAAAACTTACCCCTAACATCACTTCTGAACCTCCCTCCCCGCACCTTAAATCTGTGTCCTCTCGTAGCGACCATTTCAACCCGGGGAAATAGCCTCTGAGAGTCCACCCTATCTATTCCTCTCAACATTTTGTAAACTTCTATCAGGTCGCCTCTCAACCTTCGTCTCTCCAGGGAAAAGAGTCCCAGCTCCCTCAACCTAACTTCATAAGGCATGCCTCCCAGTCCAGGCAACATCCTTGTAAATCTCCTCTGCACCCTTTCAATAGCTTCTACATCTTTCCTATAGTGAGGCGGCCAGAACTGCGCACAATACTCCAAATGAGGCCTGACAAGGGTCTTATAAAGTTCCAGCATTACCTCCCGACTCCTAAACTCAATCCCTCGATTAATGAAGGCCAGTACACCATACGCCTTCTTGACCACCTCCTCCACCTGCGAGGCCGATTTAAGAGTCCTGTGGACCCGGACCCCAAGATCCTTCTGCTCCTCAACACTACTCAGACTTCTGCCCTTGATAGTGTACTCGTTCATCCCGTTGGTTCTGCCAAAATGGACGACTACACATTTATCCGCGTTGAAGTCCATCTGCCACTTCTCCGCCCAGTCCTGCATCCTATCTATGTCCTGCTGCAACTTTTGCCATCCTTCCAGATTATCCACAACACCACCGACCTTCGTGTCATCAGCGAACTTACTTACCCATCCCTCCACTTCCTCATCCAGGTCATTTATGAAAATGACAAACAACAAGGGTCCCAGAACAGATCCTTGAGGCACTCCGCTGGTGACTGACCTCCATTCAGAAAAAGCCCCATCCACAACCACTCTCTGCCTTCTGCAGGCAAGCCAGTTCTGGATCCACAAGGCCAAAGGCCCTTGGATCCCATGCCCTCTCACCTTCTCAAGAAGTCTTGCATGGGGGACCTTATCAAACGCCTTGCTGAAGTCCATGTACACTACATGGAGAATTCTGGAGAATTTTATTTTGTAAGGGAATGCATTGTTTATTTAAATGTTTGCCACTGCTTAATTACCTTATATTTAAACCTCATTTCCCATGATATTTAAAATTCTTT
The DNA here is from genome assembly GCF_965287045.1 of Carcharhinus amblyrhynchos. NCBI lineage: Eukaryota > Metazoa > Chordata > Chondrichthyes > Carcharhiniformes > Carcharhinidae > Carcharhinus > Carcharhinus amblyrhynchos. Next base: position 28,175,958 of record NC_137335.1, on the reverse strand, counting down.
CATGGGACTTGGATAACGCAAGCAAGACAAGCCCATCCCTAATTGCCCTTGATGATGATGATGCCCTGGTGCAAACTAGACTGATTCCTACCTGAGCTCTGCCTGCACACTGGCACCTGGGCCCACATCTGTGTAGTGGGGTAGGGGATCTGAAACCCCCATACAGGGCCCTGGGGCGGGTGGGTTGGGTGATGAGAGGGAATCGCTCATGGGTTCTGGGGAACAAATGGTTTCCTTTTCTCAATGACAATGGTTTCCTTTTCTCAATGACATAGCATTGAGAGGCCTCCCCAAATGACATCAACATGAAGCATCTCTCAGGCAATCATCAATGGAAGAGGATTCATAATCAAGACAAATTAGTCGCAGGTGACTGGTAAAAAAACATTTATTTGCTATAAAGGTGTTTAAATAAGATGCTATAACATAAAAACTTGTGAACAGAAAATGTTAACATGCGTAAATATCTTTCTCATCAGTGCAGCCCTTCACCCGTGCCACCTCAGCACAACTATAACTTCCTAACCTTACGTGGCCTACGCTATGTTTCAGTGACTCTCCAGAATGTACGTCAGAGATGGAGGGGGCCTATCATGCCCCGTAGCCTGTGATGAACATGCAGGCCCTCTGGAGGCCCTGGACCTTGAGGGCCCTGACCTGCTTGCAAGTATCTGGGATGTTTCCATGCCACCCTCTTTATCCCGCTGCCCCTGAGATGCCTTGGTATCAGGAAAGGGGGAATCAGAAGGTGTAGCCACAATCACGGTATCCTGGCTGGAAGACCCCGGCACGCGCTTGAGCCCATCCTCCTCCCTTGGGGTTCCTTTGGGCCGTGGGTCACTTCACAGGATGGCGGTGATCACCTGGCACTGCCAGTCCTGGAGGACCACCTGCATCCTACCCATGGTGGTCGAGCCTTCTGCGATGGTTACTTGAGTCAGGGGCCACCTTTCAATGGCCGCAGCAAGTGCCCTCTGAGACTGGGCCATGTTCTGCAAACCCTCAGCCGTGGCCCTCTGAGACTGGGCCATGTTCTGCAAACCCTCAGCCGTGGCCCTCTGAGACTGGGCCATGCTCTGCAAACCCTCAGCCGTGGCCCTCTGAGACTGGGCTATGCTCTGCAAGCCCTCGGCCATGCCCCTCTAGACTGGGCCATATCCTCAAGGACTGCTCCTGTAACCCGCTGTGTCTCAGCACTGTCCCTCTGGGTCTCCTGCAAACTCTCGAGCCTCTCAGCCATGGGCTGCAAAATCTTGAGAAGCCTGTTCAGTCTCTCAGCTGCGGCCCGCTGTGACTCGGCAGTGGCCCCCTGGGACTCCGTTGTGGCCTGCTGTGACTCGGCCATCGCTTGGAGCCTGCCACTTATGGTGAGGATCCCCTGCCCTAGGCTTTCCACTGCACACACCACCTTTCTAGTGTTGGGCTGGGAAGCACACAAGACAGGCAACAGCTGATCCACCTGAAAGCTTTGGGATTCCTCTCAATAGCCTCATAATCAGTCCAGTGTGGCCATCAGCCTCTCCTGCATTCCCCGGCTCTGTTGCTGCATCTCCAACAGCTGAGGGAGAAGTGATCTCAAAGGCCCAGCGTGTAGTCTGAGGCAAGCTGATTTCTCACCTCCGGCACCCCACGCATGCCAGAGGCCTCGGATGTTCCCTCCTCCACATGATGTACATTTGCAAATGTGTCATGCTCACCAGAGAGTGATCCAGGAGCCTCAACAGTAACTGGACCTACTAACGTGTAAGTATCTGGGATGGTGAGTTGTGAGGTGGAAGCCGACGTCAAAACTGTGCCACCCTTGGAGGTCCCTTCACCTATATCCTCCGAGGACTCATCTGAGCTTCCTGGATCAGGGTGAATGGAAGCTGCATCAAGGGCCTGTGGTCCAGAAGGCCCCAAGGTGAGTGGATATGTCCCTGCAACACAGGACGTAAGGTTAAGTGCAAGGGAGGATGAGGAATCCAGGATGCCAAACACATGATTCACATGGCTCCGTTCAATGTAGAACAAAGCACCAACAAAATTACATCACAGGAACAGGCCCTTTAGCCCTCCAAGCTTGTGGCAACCAGGTTGCCCATCTTATTTATAATCGCCTACCCTTCTGGGGACCGTGTGCCTCTATTCCCATGCCATTCACATAGCTGTAGAGATGCCCCTTAAAGGTCACCATTGTATCTGCATCCAAAATGTCCCTCGACAATAGGTTCCAGGCACTCACTTCCCTCTCTGTGTATATAAACATGCCTCATACAATTCCTTTAAACCTTGCCCTCACACCCAAAACCAGTGTCCTTGAGAAGATGTCTCAAACTGATTGACAGAATGACAGATGCCCACGTCTTGACGGCAGCCTGACCAGGCTGTTGCTGACAGCTTGCATCTCCTCTTCCTCTGACAGCTCCAGCGCCTGCTCCTCAAAGGGGGTGAGGACCCAAAGGTCTGGCTCACCACCCCGTCTTCATCCTGTCACGGGTATTATGGTCGATCTTTTCCTGTAAAGACAGTAGGAGCCATGAAAGAAATGATGATGTGACTCCTGCAGAGTATCAGGTGGTGGCCCTTAAAGGGCAAGCACAGTGGGTCTCATTGGGGGGATAGGAAGGAGGTGCTTGGGGGTCAGGAGCTGGAAGCATGCAGAGTACTGTGAATGGGAGGATCTGGGGCAGATCTGGGGGAAGATGCAAGATGAGGTTCAGCACTGACCCTTGCTGCCCAGATGAGTCATTGACTTTTTCCGGCATTGCTTTGCGGTTCAGAGGGCCAGTGCCATGGCATTGACCAAGGTGGCGACTTCCTCCAGGCCACTCTGCCTGAGATTGTTCAGGGGGAGGGGGCCACTATCTGTCTGGGTGGCGGGCAGATGGGATGATAAGGGGGTCAGTCACGTCTGTGGGGGCCTGGGGTAGGCAATATCCAACCTGGGCATGATGTGATAGGGGAGCAGCATTCTATTTTTCTTTTTGTGAACATGAGCAATCGGGATGCCAATCGGAGCTGCAGGGTTTTGGGCGGATTAATCTCTACCCATAGGCTTGTGCAGCGCAATTCAGAATCACTGATATTTTTTCAGGCAGAGTGCGAATGGGGGTGCTGGAGAATGGGTCTAAAAGCTGGATCTGAAACACGCCCAGATTCATTCCTGAGAGATGTGTACACGATTATGAGAGGCATGGACAGAGTGGATAGTCAGGAGCTCTTTACCAGGGTGGAAGAGTCAATTACTAGGGGGCATAGGATTAAGGTGCGAGGGGCAAGGTTTAAAGGAGGTGTATGAGGCAGATATTTACACAGACAGTACTAGGTGCCTGGAACTCATTGCTGTGGGAGGGAGTGGAAGTGAATATAGTAGTGACTTCTATGGGGTGTCTTGACAAATACATGAATAGAATGGGAATAGAGGGATATGGTCCCTGGGAGGGTTGGGGGTTTTAGTTAAGGGCCTGTTCCTGTGCTGTAATTTTCTTTGTTCTTTGTTCAAGTCCGCCCAGCACTTAGAATCAAAATGGTAAAATAGGGCCTCATGAGTGTGAATAAGTGAATTTACTGACTGATTCTAAAGGTCTTCACTTTTTGTCACTTTTACTTTAACATGATACAGGATCAATGTAAATTAAACGAATTAACAGGCAAATGATACTTCAAATAAACAGGTAAATTTTCCTTTATATAGGTGATACAACATAGATATGTCTTACATAACCACAAGTATTCCTTTGCTCCCTTCTGACATCTGGTGCAATCTCCACTGTTCTACAATACGCTATTCTTTATTCATGTAGGATAGGTTGGGAGCCTTGTCTAACAAGAATTTCACTGGTTTGATTCTCACCAACAAGGCATGCTTCCACGAGTCCTCTCTCGTCTGGGTTATGACAGTCCTGATGGTGAAGCTTTCAAGAATTTTCAACCAATCAACTAATAACACTCCAGTCCATGGTTTGACCATTTCTGGTAAAATATCCGGCTCTTTAACATCTCCAAGCTATGCATATAGGTTTCCTAGTTTTAGACCTTTTCTTCCTGAGGGAGGTTTGCTTCTCTTCACAAGAATTTTGAGTGTTCCTCTTTCTATCTCTGTCTGCTTTCTCTTTGGGTGAATTTGGTAGTGGGGTCCTTATGACTGGTCCCTGGCCAGGATTACCTAATATGTTAAATTTCCAAATGAGACCCCAATTTTGTTATTCCCCCAAGGAGCAGGATACACTGACTCCACTTAATTCAACACCACCTCAGTTGGTCATAACAATGTTGGTTTGAAAGGAGTCTGTTCCTTATGGATAATTCTTCCCAGTCCAAATGTATTAAATGTATTAAAATGTTTAAAAGGAGCCAGTTTAACCAGGCTTGCTTGAGTCAAAAGAACAACTAAGTTTATTGGTTATGAAAGAAAACCCCAAGAAAACTCCAAGAAAATAATGAAGAATGCAAAACAAGGAAGAATGTAAAATCACATTAACACACTGATCAATTGAGAAGTCAAAAGTCCAGATAAAAGTAAAAAAAAATCAGTTTAGGCTTGTCTATGAACACAGGTAGCAGTAAGTTGCGGCCGTTAAGTTGGGTGATTCCAGTAGATTTGACTTTGGAAGATTTGCAGTTAGTTTGGAGACACTGGATTCTGAAGGGTGGCTGAAAATCATCCAATTTCCTTTAGCTTGTGGCTTTTGCTGAGATTTCTTCCATCCACAGAGAAAGAGAACATAAGAAACAGGAGCAGGAGTAGGCCGTCTAGCCCCTCGAGCCTGCCCCATGGCTGATCTGAAGTGGATCAATCCACTTTCCCACTCCCTTCCCATAACCCTTAATTCCCTTGTCTATCAAAAACCTATCTACCCATGACTTAAATATATTTAGTGAAGTAGCCTCCGCCACTTCAACGGGCAGAGAATTCCAGAGGTTCACCACCCTTTGAATGAAGAAGTTCCTCCTCAACTCCGATCTAAACTGCACCCCCCCCCTTATCTTGAGGCTGTGCCCTCTAGTCCTGCTATCCTTTCTGAGCGGGAAGAATCTCTCTACATCTACCCTATCCATCCCCTTCATTATCTTATACGTCTCTATAAGATCCCCCCCATCCTTCTAAACTCCAACGAGCATAGACCTAGTCTATTTAGTCTCTCTTCATAGTGCAACCCCCTCATCTCCAGTATCAGCCTAGTGAATGTCCTCTGCACTTCCTCCAAGGCCAAAATATCCTTGTGCAAGTGCAGTGACCAAAACTGCACACAGTACTCCAGCTGCAGCCTCACCAGTACCCTGTACAGTTGCAGCAAGAAACATCTTTTTCTTGCACATTTTTTGCAGGGGTGACAGACAGCTGTCTCTCTTTATTTCCGTGTCACACACATTGACACAACAGCACCACAACACACAGATCAGATTTGCACCTGGTTTTTAAAAAAACATCCCAGTTCGCTGTACATTTTGAAAGGGGACAAACTCGTGGTAATTTATCAAAATTCGTTAGAATCTGGGGAAGGTGGCGGGGTGGGGGGGTCCCACAAATTAGAAAACAGCAAATGTGACACCACTATTTAAAAAAGCGGGTAGACAAAAGGCAGGTAACTACAGGTCGGTTAGCTTAACTCCTGCAGTAGGAAAAATACTTGAATCTATCATCAAGAAAGAAATCTGGATATAAATTGTCCCATTATAAAGACACAGCATGGATTCATGAAGGGCAGGTCATGTTTGACTAATTTGGTAGAATTCTTTGAGAACATTATGTGTGCAGTGGACAATGGGGAACCTGTGGATGTGGTGTATCCGGATTTCCAGAAGGCATTTGACAAAGTGCCGCTCCAAAGGCTGTTGCATTAGAGGAAGGTGTGCGGTGTTATGGGTAATACATTAGCATGGATTGGGGATAAATGGATGTATTTCTGGTTGGTGATCAGTGACTAGTGGAGTGCCTCAGGGATCAGTGTTGGGACTGCAATTGTTTATGATTTAGAGTTGGGGACCAAGTGTGGTGTGTCAAAATTCATAGATGACACTAAGATGAGTGGCAAAGCAAAGTGTGCAGAAGATGCTGAAAGTCTGCAAAGGGATATAGATAGTCTAAGTGAGCGGGCAAGGATCTGACAGATGGAGTACAATGTTGGTAAATGTGGGTCATCCATTTTGGTAGGAATAACAGCAAAATGGACTAATATTTAAATGGTAAGAAATTGCAGCATGCTGCTGTGCAGAGAGACCTGGGTATCCTTGTGCATGAATCACAAAAAGTTGGTTTACAGGTGCAGCTGGTAATTAAAAAGGCAAATGGAATTTTGCTCTTTATTGCTAGAGGGACTGAGTTTAAAAACAGTGAGGTTATGTTGCAGCTGTATAAGGTGCTGGTGAGGCCACACTTGAAGTACTGTGTAAGTTTGGTCTCCTTGCTTGAGAAAGAATATACTGGTGCTGAAGGGGATACAGAGGAGATTCACTAGGTTGATTACAGAGTTGAGAGGGTTGGCTTATGAAGAGAGACTGATTAGACTGGGGCTAAATTCATAGGAATTCAGAAGAATGAGCAGAGATCTTATAGAAACATATAAGATTATGAAGGGAATAGATAAAATAGAAGCAGGGAAGTTGTTTCCACTGGCAGGTGAAACTAGAACTTGGGGGAATGTCCTGAATATAAGGGGTAGCAGATTTAGGACTGAGTTGAGGAGGAACTCAACCAAAGGGTTGTGACTCGGTAGAATTCCCTGCTCAGTGAAGCAGTTGAGGCTACCACATTGAATGTTTTTAAGGCAAGGATAGATAAACTTTTGAACAGTAAAGGAGTTAAGGGTTATGGCATGCACGTGGGTAAGTGGAGCTGAGTCTACAAAAAGATCAGCCATGATCTTTTTGAATGGCGGAGCAGGTTCGAGGGACCAAATGGCTCATGCCTGCTCCTAGTTCTTATGTCTCTCACCCTAGAGTCAGTTTTCTTTGAGCTCAGACAATTTCCACATTCTGTGATTTAGATCAACAGAAGATGGGTTTTGGGTGTCTACTGAGATGGGACAAACAGTCTCTATTGTCTCTGCAGCCACAGGAGATTAACTTCAGTCTTATGCATTTATCCTATTTCCCCTTGCAAGTATCTTTGTTTGAATTAAGCTATGGTACTCTCCAAATGCAACATTCAATGGTCTCTTCAGAAAAATTATAATCCACACTGAAATTTTCTAGAAAGTGGATACTTTACACTCTCAGTCACCTTTGGCTCAGTGTCTTTGATTGTGTTTTTTAACACATATTTCACTTAAGTTCAAAATGCCTGTAAGTAATTTGGAACTGTAATGAATCATCATGATTCCCATCTCAACCGTGATTAAGTCTGGGTGGGAATGTCTGTGAACAATCTTTCCATCATGCTGCCAATTGAGGATCTTTCATCAGCAATTAGTATGCGCTTAAGGACCTCAGCCTGCTGCTAGATCTAGCCCAATGGTGGGCAGAGGGCTCAATGTATGGGGAGCATGACAAGCAAATTCTGACATTTTGCTTGCAGGCTCCTGGAAGCGTTCTTTGCTCAAGGGCACTTACCGCCTGATTGAGGGAACCCAGCATCAGGGCCTTGCTGCCTAACCCCCCTCCTCTCTTCTCCCAAGATCCTGTTCCCACCCATCAGTCACCTGCTCTTGGGTCACTCCTTGATTCAAGGTCTCTGATATGTATCACTTTGACAACAATCACTTTTCCCTGCTGGTATTCAGAAGAACGGCCAATCTCTGATTTGCCAGCAGCTCTCAGCAGGTGGGACTTCCACCTCCGCAGCCTTGCTCCTTGGGGAAGGACTACAGCTGACCTGTTAAGTGCCCTTTGTGACTTAAGTGCTGATTGGTGCCTATCTTCAGCTTTCCTTTGTGTCTGGCCATATAGCATCAAAATCTTAATTCCTTGCTGTTGGTTCTGCTTCCACATCAAGGGTCATGTCACAATCACCAGTATTTCTTATTATCCAAGAAAGGTACAATTGATCCCTTTACAACTGCTGCAAACTCTTAAGTGCTTAAAACCAATTGTAGAATCCATGCATCAAAAAAACCTACTTTTTTTACTGTATTACTTGCAGGTCAAATGTCATCATACAAGTGATAATTCTCCACATCTAATTAGTACTGTGATCATTTGACTTTATTATCTTCAGCTTCCTGAGATGCTGTTTAGATGAAGAAATTAATAAAATGAATAATTTACTTAATATGAATTCTTAAATATGTAATTGGGATGCAATGTATTATTTTTTCTGATTAAATTAGTAATAATTTGCATATACTTTTAGTTAATTTTTAGCTTACTTAATATTTGATTGTTATTTTATTTCTTTTATCCTCTGTATGGAACTAAACTCACTCACAGGGTAGAACCTTTGAACTGCTTCTGCTATTGGGAACAATTGTGGTTTCTGCTGCTACCTGGGCTCGCTGGTCACACAGCATAATAATCTTATGGTATGCAGCCAAGCGTGAATGGTGAACAGGTCCCTAAAGTGGGAGGCTCTTCCATCTTCTTCCATTGCGAAAACGATACAAATGTCTGAGCTCACGTACCAACTGACTCAAAAACAATTACTTTCCTGCTGCCATTAGACTCTTGAATGGATCTACCTTGCGTTAACTTGGTATTTCTCTACATTCTAGCTTTAACCGTAACACTAAATTTTGCACTCTCTTGTTTCCTTCTCTATGAATGGCATGCCTTGTCTGTAAAGCATGAAAGAAGCAATACTTCTTACTGTACACTAATATATGTGACAATAATAATGGAATCTCTGGACAGCCAGCAACACCCACCCATGCACCGCCGCCCCCCACCCCCCCCCCCCCCCCCCCCCACCGCCCTGCAACCTACGTGTAGAAATGGGTATTGCTGTTGCAATAGGAGATCACAAGGGCTCCTCAAAATGGAGACACTTGTAGCATTCTGAAAATTTAAAAATTACTCTGGACCACAGATTTGAAGGCCATCAAGGCGGAGGGGCTTTCCCTCCTCATGACTTGTGGTCGGGGCTGTGGACTTCTCAATCTAGTGGCTTCATTTTTAAAATTCATTCATGAGATGTGGGTGTCTCTGGCTGGATCAGCATTTGTTATCCATCTCTAATTGCCCTTGAGCCAAATAGAATCTGCTGTGGGTAGGAGTCACATATAGTCCAGATTTCCACCCCTAAAGAACATTAGTGAATCAGATGGGTTTTTATGACAATCAACAACGGCTTCATAGTCATCATTAAGACTTTTAATTCTAGATATTTTTACTGAGTTCAAATTTCACCATCTGCCATGGTGGTATTTGAACCCAAATCCCCAGAGCATTACTCTGGGTCTCTCAATTACTGCCTTTTGGTAATCCAAGCATATCGTGTCAACTCGTTCCACTTTATTTACCCCATGAGATACATCCTCAAAAATGTCTAATAACTTGTCAAATGCAGCTCCCCTTTAGTAAAACTATGCTAACTTTACCTGATCATACTGTGATTTTCTAAGTGCATTATGAAGACTCTCTTAATAATAAATTCCAGCACTTTCCCAAAGATTGATATCTGGCTAATTGGCCCATAGTTCCCTGTTTCTCTATCTTTTCTTTTTCATTGTGATAGGACAAGCCAGCAATGGTGATGGAATTGTCTGGGCAGTTTGGTCAAAGGTATAATTCAAGAAGTATCACAATGTCACAATGTTGTTTCACTAACACTTCCAATTTTGGCCCAAATCCGATATGGTCATGAAGGGTTGATTGGGATGAGAATGCATTTATATTGTCCAAACCTGATACCTAGTTTGTGAGTGGAAGAAGGAAAGCAGCTGAAACAATAGGGCATGGTTGGAGGTTGTTGAGGAGGTCAGTCGCAGAGTGTGCTGCCTTGCTCCTGAATCAACTACAGGAAGTTCTTCAATAACCTAGTGGGGCAGGAAAGTTGAGAGCACTGGCTTATTCCCCTGCATCTCATGCATACAGCACCTCACCCACCTCACTTCTCTGGCTCTGTCTTCTCAAGCGTATTCCAACATGTCACTCCTCACTTCAACTTATCTTGCTGATACACCCATTCCTCTCTGTGAGTTTACATTTCTTCACATCCCTATTTGTCCATCTACTACTGATTTTAATACAGTGTTATACCTATCCCTCACCATAGCTTTCAACAAAGGTCGTTAATCCGTCCATTACTCTTCCTAAGATCTCTTCTTTCCCTCTCTTCTTTCCCTCCTTTGAGAAGAGAACACAGAATACCAGGGAGAGACAGAGAACAAGAGATCATCCTCCATCAATCTCCCAATTAACATCTGCAAAACAGAAAGTCCTGGAGATCAATCGAATCTTACTGTGTCTGGCCATTGGTGATGAGGACCTTCCAGCTATGGTGACGGAATTAAATATTATACAGCCACATGGTGTGCAACTCACTCACATTGAGTTGATGTCAGTGTCATCCACAAACTTACCACTGCAATGCTGCTCTTTCTACCTTTATATGCAGAACCTTCAGCCATCTTGGCCCCAAGTTATAGAACTTACCCTCTGAACTATTCCAGCTCATTCACTCTCCCCATTTTTAAAAGTCTCCTGAAACTCCTAAACTAGGCCTTCAAGAGCTTGCTTCTCACTTTCTGGCTCCATTTCAATTACATGCTTCTGATCTTTGACCATCTGGTTGGAAGGGAATGGGCAGTTTACAGGACATCCTCATAGGGTTACTTACAGGCCTTGTCAAGGTGGCCATCAACAATTCTAGGTAGTGGGTAGTTGATCAGGATGTCTGTCTCTACAGTGGTTAGAACTACTGCAATTTCAGTCTTGGGTGACTGTGTGGAGTTTGCACATTCTCCCTGTGTCTACACGGGTTTCCTCTGGGTGCTCCTGTTACCTCCCACAATCCAAAGATGTGCAGGTTAGGTAGATTGGCCATACTAAATTGCCCTGGTGTCCAAAGATATGCATGCTAGATGGAATAGCGAGGATAAACACACAATGTTATGGTCATAGGGTGGAGGAGAGGGCCTAGGTGGGATGTTCTTTTGGAGCATTGGTACAAACTCAATGGGCCAAATGGCCTCTTTCTGGATTTTAAGGATTCTATGGTACTCCACAACCATGTTGGAATAATGGTCTACCTGGAGAGAAACAAGCAGTATCCAGTAATATCTTTGAGTCTTCCATGTCCAGTGGGCACAAGACAACTGGAGTATTTTGTTAACATCTGGAACTAAGTCTTTATTTAATTTAAAGTTCCTTTAAATTTTGTTTAATTTACAATTTATTGGTTGTGTTTCCTTCGGAAGGATACACTTTCTATCTTCTAATTGGTGAAAACTTCTGTTTTCAGGCAATGTTAATATTATAAAACAGAAAAATTGGACCTTTCGTCATTTGCCCTAACAGTTCCACTTTACTCACTATCTATTTTTGTAACTCTGAAGCACCTTGGGACATTTTATTACACTGTCTGAATACAACTTGCTAAACACCTAGGTTTCGGTGTAGCATCATTGAAGTAGAGATCTCAATGCTCAGGCAGCAACTTCTGTCCAAGACTTGGACTAACAGATAAAAGAACTCGGAGCAAAATCGCCTTGTAATAGGACCATTCTGATCTGTGTAATACTTACACGAAAAAGTCATGTGGGAATAACCTAATAATTCTACACCATCAACTGAACTACAATGTTTACAGATACATTTAGTATTGTCAATTAAAGTGCAGATTGAAAAGGAGTTGGATAGTGCAGGTTCGGTGGATTATCCATGGTAAATGCGCAAGATTATAGGGAGTTGGCCTGGGTAAGATGCTCTTTCGAAGAGTCAATGCAGACATGGGCCTAATGGTCCCCTTGTGCACAGTAGGGATTCTATGGTTCTATGGATAGTCTGGAAGATCATTTCTTAAATGGGCAATATTCTTATTTCTGACCCTACTGCTTGGCAGTGTGAGGTTGACATTAATCACATGAAAAGCTGAGCAGAATCTCAATGAAGTTTCACTGACTCCTCAAGTTTAGCTTATGTCAGCAAACTAAATACTTAATAAGACTGTTCAATGTTGGCTGAAACTGTTCAGATTTTCCTTTGTGGAACAGTGGAAAAGAGGGTTGGGTGGGGTAAGGTTTTCTCTGTAAGTGAGAAGATTTGTGTTGTGTTTTAAGCCTAGGTAATATGAAGAGATGTTAAACCAGTCTCTATGTGTGAAATGGGAGTTCTATTCAGTGCTTTAAAATGTTTGCTTTCGTGTTTACAACAGCTTGCCTCTGTTTGGTTTCTCTTTCTCAGTCACTACAAGCCACAGTGAAAAACTGCACCAACCTCTTCAGAAAACAAATACAGGACACAGTGGACAGAATACCCTTCGTCGTCCAGTACTTTCCTGGAGTTGAGAAGCTACGACATCTTGTCTGGAGTTTTCAACATGTCATGGATGAAGAAGAACATCTCACCAAGGCCCCCCCCACACCTCCATTTCTTGCCTTCAAACAACTTCACAACCTCAAACAGACCATTGTCCACAGCAAACTACCCAGCCTTCAGGAGAACAGTGACCATGACACCACACAACCCTGCCACAGCAACCTCTGTAAGACATGCCAGATCATCGACATGGATGCCATCATCTCACGTGAGAACACCATCCACCAGGTACATGGTACATACACTTGCAACTTGGCCAACATTGTCTACCTGATACGCTGCAGGAAAGGATGTCCTGAGGCATGGTACATTGGGGAGACCATGCAGACGCTATGACAGCAGATGAATGAACATCGCTCAACAATGACCAGGCAAAAGTGTTCTCTTCCTGTTGGGGAACACTTCAGCAGCAATGGGCATTTGGCCTCTGATCTTCAGATAAGCGTTCTCCAAGGCAGCCTTCACAATACACGACAACGCCAAGTCGCTGAGCAGAGACAGTTAGCCAAGTTCCGCACACATGGGGATGGCCTCAAATGGGATATTGGGTTCATATCACACTATCTGTAATCCCCACGACTTGCCTGGGCTTGCAAAGCCTCACTAACTGTCCTGGCTGGAGATAATACACACCTCTTTAACCTGTGCTGAACCCTCTCTCCACTCACATTGTCTGTATCTTTAAGACTTGATTACCTGTAAAGACTCACATTCCAACCATTAGTTTGTAAATTAAGTTTGTGTTTTTATATGCCCTGTTTGTGAACAGATCTCCCACTCACCTGATGAAGGGGTAGTGCTCCAAAAGCTGTGGCTTGTGTTACCAAATAAACCTGTTGGACTTTAACATGGTGTTGTAAGATTTCTTACTCAGTCACTACACCCAGGCTTCCATAGAGTGGAATTTTACAGCCTTATTTGAGCGAGACTGGAATGAGGTCACCAGACAATTCCATGGTGGGTGGGGCAGTAGAATTCCAGTGTTAGAGACTTGGGAAGAGTCATCAGACACACATAATCAAAGACCAAACAACTGAACACTACCCTCCACAGGACATGAATGTTCACTTCCAAACTATTAGTAGTTCCAAAATCAATAGTTTCAGTGTAACCATCATTTTGTATTTGAATTAATATGTTATTAAGAATTTGGTGCTAAATTGACAAAAGACATTTAAAAATAAGCTAAATCAGCATTACTGGAAACTAGCCACATAGAATAAATAATTAATTAATATATATGTTAGGAAGGCTGGGGATGTCATACAAAGAACAAAGAACAGTACAGCACAGGAATAGGCCCACCGGCCTTCCAAGCCTGTGCCGATCACGTTTGTCTATCTAGATCGACTGCTTATATTCCTCTATTCCCCATTTGTTCATATGTCTATCAACATAAGTCTTAAATGTGGCTAATGTAACTACACTATGGGGATTCTATGGTTCCAGGTTCCCACCACACTCTGTGTAAAAAACTTCCCCTGCACATCTCCACTGAACATTTCCCTCCGTATCTTGAACTTGTGCCCACTTGTAATTCTGCCCTAGGAGAAAACTTCCAACTGTTCGCCCTATCTATACCTCTCATAATTTTATAAACTGGAACACAAGAACTTTATAACTTTTATAATTCTAAACACATTACTAACACTTAAATTATTGACACAGATTCTTAAAATTATAAGATACTCCCATCCCACAAAAGAAAAAGATAACATGACTTGTTTAACCTTGATAGAAGGAATGAATTGGTTCCTATTTGAGAAATCTCAACTTTAAATAACTCTATGTTAACCAATTATTGGTCAGCATTTGGGCTAGCTCAAGAGAAGATGCCGTTGTCTTAATGTTGAAACAATATATGTAATTAACTAAAAACAATGGGTTAACCATGTCATTATTGACAAGTTATGGACCAACTGACTGTCGCCAATATTGACTAAGGTGAGTTTTCAACATCGTTAAGGTATAAAAAAGGGATCTTGAGAAGCCACATTGGTAGAAAGAGATGTTTAGAGGGGGGATGTTGAGGGGTGTTGGTTTTACATGTTATCCAAGTCTGAGAAAGGTGGTGAGAAGCCTGTTCAATTGTTAAAGTTAAGCTTTCTCCTTGCGTTTAATTACTGATAACTACTATTAATTGACACTTTGCTTTTAATCTTTCTGATCTGTTAACTTTTTAATAGTTAGCTAACTTTCGGAATTTACCATTTAACATGTTCTTTCTTGCCTTTTAGCTAAGTCTTTAGAACCAGATGTAATTTACAACAGGGGAGGGGGGATTTCAAACAAGTAAACACATAAATCTTAGTTCAAATAAATCATAGTTGTTACAAAACAATTCTCCAATTGAGGTTCTGCTAAAATCTTGTCAGGCTCAACAGCATTGAATGATCTGTATGAGAAGGTTTGATACAGGCTAGGGAAATATTTACGAGGTATACAATACACGTTTAGCGTTCACAGATTTTATCAAAAGTTTGAATTGACCGACTTCATAGGAAAAACTATTGGGGGTACATCAAGTATCTTATTGACTCCCCTGAATGAAACACTCAGGGCACAATCTTACCGGCTGTTCACGCCAAACCTCCATTCGCTGCAGCAGGATGGGAATTTCCCACCGGCGTGAACTATCATAACAATCCATCCTAATTCATTTTTACAACTTAGTTTGGATTTAAAAATACATCAATGTCCCAATGATTTTGATACAGAAACACAAGACATAGAAGAAAACAAGATCAGTTGTAATACCAAAAGAACAGGGAAATTCCTAAATTAGCAAGGGAAAAGGGTAAAGAGATTGGATATGCCCTAACAACAGTATTTGAGATTTTCTTTTATACATTTAACTCTGACAATATTCCAGGGCAAAACTTCATATGCAATTAAAATCAAATTAAATGTTCAAGGAAGCAATCTGACCGACCTTCATTAAGCTCTGACAGGCAAAACATAATTAAAAGGAAAATGGTAATGCAAACTATGCGGTGTCATGCTTCCCTGCTAAAATCAATACTGCACCGTGGAGACAAACTGAGAGAAAGTGCTTGATCACTCTATTTCATTTCAATAGTTACTGGGGTGTAAAATACAATACAAAATAATAAGTTAGTGTCAGACTTTTATAGTCATTTCCTCATGAAAAAACTTACAACTGTCTTTCATGTCTGAATGGTATATGAAATAGCAACTGGCCTTCAGAGAAAAAATAGAATCAATTATTCTGAAGAAGGAAGACAATGCAGTTAAAGGGGTATAGACTTCATATTATAATCTAGGATTAGGCTGTTTGGCTCTATTTCAAACAACACAGGAACAGGAAGATGGGTTGAATGGTTTCCTTTTCTGCTGGAAATGTTTATGATTCTTTAACTTTGGGCGTATTTTCTTGAAGTGTTTTTTAAGATCCTTTGAGTAATGATAAAGAATAAGACCTTTGTAAATTAGTTCCACATCTGAAAAAAAAACACTCACTGGTACATGTAAATATATTGCTTTAACAACAGAAGCAAAGATGAGGTTAACTTGCAGAAGTATTGATTGTAAGCAAGTCAAAATAAAGCCCATAGTATGCAAATACACATTAATTAGTTACTAAGAACGAAATGTATATTTGCATATTATGGGCTTTATCTTCACATGCTTACAATCAACACTTCTGTAAGTTAACTCCATGAGCTAATCAAGGAAAATCAGCATGAATTTGTAAAAGCTAAGTTTGTTGAACTTTTTTTAGCAATTAAAAAATGTGACAGATAAGGAAAAGTCTTCAGATATTATTTGTATGGATTTCCAGAAGGTATCCAATAAAATTCCACATAAGAAACTGTTAAAAAATGAGCACATGAAATTGGAGACAACTTACTGACATGATTATGGACTTGGTTAGGAAATAGGAAACATAGGCTTAGGCGGCACAGTGGTTAGCACTACTGCCTCACAGCATCAGGGACCCGAGTTCAATTCCTTGGGTCGATGCGGAGTCTGCATGTTCTCCCTGTGTCTGCATGGATTTCCTCCAGGTGCTCTGGTTTCCTCCCACAACCCAAAGATGTGTGAGTTAGGTGAATTGGCCATGCTAAATTACCCCTTAGTGTCAGGGGGACTAGTTAGGATAAATACATAGGGTTTTGGGGATGGGGCTTGGGTGGAATTGTGGTCAGTGCAGACTCGATGGGCCAAATGGCCTCCTTCTGCACTGTAGGATAATATGATTCTATAGATTCTATAATGAGTTTGGATGCAAATTGGTAGAATATGACTCATGGTGTTCCCCAGGGATTTATAGTGGGGATGTAGCCTTTCACTACATTTTATAAATGCTGTGATGTAGGAATTGAGAATCATATATCTAAGCTGTTGATGAAAATAGGTCAGATAGCATGGTATAAAGTGCAAATAGACAAAGTTGGAAAAGGATAGTGATTGATTAGTGGTGGATCCAGCAGAGGGAAATCTGTGCAGGAAAGTGTAAGGTCATCCACTTTGGACTTTAGAATTAGAGATCTGAGTACTGTCTAAATTGCGATAAACTAAGAAATGTGGATGAACAAAGGAAATTTAATAAGCTATGTTTAAAAATAACTAAAACCTAGTGGGCAGGTTGTCAGGAAACAGAGTTAGTTTTAAGTGATCTATATTTGTATTGCTGGATGTTAGAAATATGGTATAGATTTGACTGAATTCAATTTAGTGGTTCTGCAAAAGGAGGGGTAAAATTCTAGTTATATTCATATTAAACAAAGGTGCTTCCATGAATGGGTTATTTATACTTTCATATTAAACTGTGGCTGCATTGAACTTCGCAGGGAGAGGGAGAGAGTGAGAGAGAGAAAGAACATCTCTCAGCTTTGCTAGAATAAAAGGCATACAGTAGAACAAGGAAGCAAGTGTCAGAAACCTAAAGAACAACTAGTTAAGGAAACTGAAGAAATTAAAAGAAGTTTTGAGGAAGTTTAAATTTAAAGGAAGAGCAAACTGGGACTGGAACACAATACTAAGTCACAGACAGAGCTGAGAAGGAATTGGCTAGCAAGAAGACAGAGAGATACCTGCCATTAGCATTTGGAGTGAAAGGGTCAGCAGTGGTATCAGGTAGTCAAATAGAATAATACCTTTTACAGAATGCAGTTAAGTCAGATCGTACTGCCAAGATGATTGGTCTGAATATCTCCAAATCAATCAGGTGTTCAGATGATACCATAAGTTTCCCATCTGCTTGACTATGCCTAAAAGATATTTATTTGTATGTCATCAACACACTTGGACTGTGAAAATTCTTCAATTGCCTTGGTCTTTTGGGGGTCCTCTGCTATTCTTTTGGTGTACTTTTAAAACCTCCCTGACTTAGGGCAGCATGGTGGCACAGTGGTTATCACATAGCACCAGGGACCCTGGTTCAATTCCTGGCTTGGGTCACTGTCTGTGTGGAATTTGTCCATATTTGCATCGGTTTCCTGCAGGTGCTCTGGTTTCCTCCCACAATCTGAAAGCCTGAACAGGTGCCAGAGTGTGGCAACTAGAGGAATTTCACAGTAACTTCACTGCAGTGTTAATGTGGCTTACTTGTGACTATTAAATAAACTTTATTTTACAATGCTTGTGCTCTTTTCCAAATTTTTTTTATATAAGCAAGTAATTCCTTTTTTGCCTTCAAGGAATGTTGGACAAAGTGCATTGAAAGATTTCTGGTGCACAGAAGATGCCAAAGGGAAGTCAATTGGAACAAAGGTGGCCAAAGGGAGTGATACATATTGGCAATAACGTTAATTCTTGGCAATATGTGCTTTCCAAAAACTGCTGTTGGTATCAAGCTTAAAAAGAATAGTTTTCGACAACTTCCCCAAACTCTCATCAATAGAAGACATTGGCCATATTCCTTCTTGAAAATAAGCAGATAGGTTAGGCATCTGGGCGTAGGGTGATATGATATTGAATTTTGAGCCTCTCCAGCCCCTGGAAATACTTAGGAAATACATTCCAAAATATGGTTTCGATGTTTTCTTATGTTATCTCATTCGACTCTTAAAAAATGTCTTGAAGACGTTGCCCTGTTGAGCAGAGGGGATAAATGGGTTCTGTAAGATATTAAGAGTTCTATTAATTTCTTTATCTTTATGTCTAAGGGTTGTAACGATCTGATCTTTCACTTTGATGTCTGTGCCTCATGGCCCTGTAGCTTCATTTTTCAAGGTTGGGTCACAACACCATTAAGCCAGCTCAATTTTTCCATGATCCTAGCCGCAGTGTTCAGTTTAAATGTTGTTCTGTTCTGTATCTAGTTCTACAGACCAGAAATTCTTCTAATGAGATTTTCAGCTTCAATATCTTTGTTTCCAATTTTGTGTAATTAGGATGTTTGGAAGATTGTTCCAGCTTTCTTCCTTTAAGTTGTGCTTTAGATTTGCAGAATTGTTTAAAATGTCCAGTCATACCACAGAGAAAGAATTTAGTTCCCTTGCTGGGCACTCTTTGTAGCAATGCTGAATCTGGAAAATCTTAAAATAATTGGAAGGGTTTTTTCTACCTCTTTGGCAGTTTTAGTGGGTTTTCATGGGCTATTTGGTGGACAGGGCTCCAGATTTTGGCACATTTACTGGATTGACCCCTCCTGCACCTCAATGTCTCCTCCTAGCACATCCCAATTCTACTTTCACTGTTCTATCTGCCTTGCAAATGGTTTGACCTTCTCTAACATTGCAAGCTTTTTCCACTGAGGCTAGGGGAGAAAAAAACTAGAGGACATGGGTTAAGGGTGAAGGGGGAAAAGTTTAAAGGGACTATTGTGGCAGGGGGGAGGAATTCTTCACACCGTGAGTGGTGGGAGTGTGGAATGAGCTGCCAGATGAAGTGGTAAATGCAGGCTCATTTTTAACATTTAAGAAAAAAATTGGACAGGTACATGGATAAGAGGGGTGTGGAGGGATATGGTCCAAGTGCAGGTCAGTGGGACTAGGCAGAAAAATGGTTCGGCACAGCCAAGAAGGGCCAAAAGGCCTGAATCTGTACTGTAGTGTTCTATGGTTCTATGGTTTGCAAGAAGTCTGAAAGCATTTCATCTAGCACACTGATTAAAATGTGATTATGGCTTAACTCTCATTTTAAAGCTCTGTAGTCACAACTACTGGCCAATCTATACAATCTATAAATGAATCAATGGATTCACACAGTCACTCGTTCCTTTGGTTAAATCTTGCTAGTTCATTGCCCAGATTCTTCTTAGGGCTAAAATAATTATCAAAACCTTCTAGTAAGATGCTTTCTGACTCCTTGTCTCACCAGGACATCATCAGATATATCTTCAATTACATATAGGAGAGCACTGACTTGTGCATTTGTGTCCTTTCTTGTAAGCCTGAAGATATTTGGTATCTTTCAAATTGGCACCTCCAGAGCTCCCATCTTTAACGTTGATGGGATAATGGTTATTCAACAACTGCAGATATTTTAAGTAGTTTGTTTACTATGCCCTATCAAGGTATGGCTTATTTTTACTGGTCTTATTTGCAAAGTCAAGCTGTTCTTAGGTCTTCACCTGTGGGTTACCGATATGCAGCTCAGTTTTCTTAAACTGTGGCCTCCAGCACTTTCACTATCAGTTGTCTTATTGTCCACTACTTGTGCTGCCTTCAAGTTGGATGAGATTTCTTTTACTCTGAGTGACTTGGGCATAGTTTAAAAAAAAATGAATATAGACTATCTACATCCAAGACCTCATATGAAGCATATTTTTCTCTGGACACAGACTGTTCTGTGTTTAGCTCTCTTGGTGTCTGTTGGTTACCTGACCCTGATGTCATGCTTACATCATCATTAGCATTGTTGTCTATTAACATAACCATTAACCCTTTACCCTGCCTACACCAACAACACCAGCAAATTGCTCCACAGGACATTGTTCCTAGCTCTGTTTATATGCAACTAGTCCATTTTGTACAGGTCCCTGCTCCCTAGAACCATTCCCAATGTCCTAAGAATTTATAGCCCTCCTGCCTGCTCCATTTCTCCAGCCATGCAATCATCACTTCTATCCCCCTATTTATATACTCACTGGCATGTGGCACTATAAATAATCCAGGGATTACTATCTTTGGAAATCCCTTCCTAAATCTCTAAAATCTGCCTGCAGGACTCATCTTTCTTTCTATTGAAGTTCTTGATACTATTATGGACCACTATCACTGGCTGTGCTCCCTCCAACTTTCAGAGGGACATGCAGCTGTTCAGTGACACCCTTGAACCTGGCACCAGGTAGACAGCAAACCATTCTGGATTCACATCTCTGGTTACACCTGTCTAATCATCTTACTATCCAATCTGCCATCTATATTGATTTAAACAATCAACGCCCCCCCTCCCCAACCTGGTACATCTGGTGCCATGGATTTAACTCTGGCAGTACTCCCCAGATAGACTATCACCCTTAACAGCATTCAGATCCAAATACTGGTTGGAGAGTAAAATATATTTCCTGGGACTGCTGCCCGATCTACATTGTCCTCCTTGTCTGCCTGGTCATCACCCATTCCCTCTCTGCTTATGCTTTTTAAGCTTTTTTAATTAGTGTAGCAGAAATAAACTTAGGACACATGACTCAACAATCAAGTGTTTCGTTTGTGCTGACACGCATATATGGGAAGGTTAACTTAAATGCTATTACTTAATCTTATTATCTATATATAGGATTTTAATTCACTGAATAATTCAGAACCCTTTAATATTACTATCGTGCATTAATTAATTTAATCTTTATCTCCCAGACCTGATTAATTAACTGAACAATGATTATAATAATCTATAATTTATCAAATAGGTTTTGATTTTTATACTAATTAATTGATCTGATATTACATTATATTTATTAATTTAAATTAAGTTAAAGTTTATCAGTGTACTTGCCCCATGAATCTCCTTAGTCTTGCCATCATTTCTGAGATTTATTCCTGTTGTATTCTTGAGTTTCCAATGCAGTCAAAAAATGCTAAAAGATTTGTCAAATACCATTTGTCTTTCATAAATCTATTTTGTCTCTGCCTAATCATATTATGATTTTTAATTATCCTGTTATCAGATCCCCAGTAATAGGTTCCAACATTTTACCTATTACTGATGTTAGGGTAACTGGCCCATTTTCTCTCTTCCTCCTTTCTACAGAGCAGGCTTATGTTTGCTACCTTCAGTCTCTGCAGTTGCCTGATTAAAGCCAAGGTTGTCAGATCCAGGGGATTTGTCATTATTAAATCTCATTAACTTTGCCAGTATTATTTCGTTACTTACACTGATTGTCTTAAATTCCTTATTCTCATCAGGCCATTTCCTCCCCACTGCCCCCCCAACTATTTCCAGAATGTTTTTGTAACTTCTATCACAATGTACTAGCTTAATGTGTCTACCATTTCTTATCCTCCATTACAATTGCACACCTTTCTGCCACTAATGTTTACTTTCAATAATCTCTTCCTACTTACATACCTTTCAAAATATTTACAATCTCTTTATATATCTTTATATCTTTTTATATCTCTTTTGATTTGATGTTGATTTTTCACATATAGTGAAAAGTATTGTTTCTTACGTACTACACAGACAAAGCATACCGTTCATAAAGAAGGAAACAAGAGAGTGCAGAATGTAGTGTTACAGTCAAAGCTAGGGTGTAGAGAAAGATCAACTTAATGCAAGGTAATTCCATTCAAAAGTCTGACAGCAGCAGGGAAGAAGCTGTTCTTGAGTCGGTTGGTACATGACCTCAGACTTTAGTATATTTTTCCTGATGGAAAAAGGTGGAAGAGAGAATGTCAGGGGTACATGGGGTCCTTAATTATGCTGGCTCCTTTGCCAAGGCAGCGATATGTGTAGACGGACTCAATGGATGGGAGGCTAGTTTGCATGATGGATTGGGCTACATTCATGACTTATTGTAGTTCCTTGTGGTCAGAGCCATACCAAGCTGTGATACAACCAGAAAGAATGCTTTTTATTGTGCACCTGTAAAAGTTGGTGAGAGTCGTGGTCGACATGCCAAATTTCCTTAGCCTTCTGAGAAAGAAGAGGCGTTGGTAGCCTTTCTTAACTACAGTGTCGGCATGGGGGGACCAGGACAGGTTGTTGGTAATCTGAAAGGAAGTTTTCATCCCTTTCTACTTAGTTCCTATT
This sequence comes from Carcharhinus amblyrhynchos, assembly GCF_965287045.1. Classification (NCBI taxonomy): domain Eukaryota; kingdom Metazoa; phylum Chordata; class Chondrichthyes; order Carcharhiniformes; family Carcharhinidae; genus Carcharhinus; species Carcharhinus amblyrhynchos. The sequence continues at coordinate 28,153,401 of NC_137335.1, read as the reverse complement.
GATGTAGACAGGGGCATGTTCTGCTTTATGCTTTCTGAAGTCAATGACATTTGTTGATATTGAGGGAGAGATTATTGTTGCCAGTTCACAAAATTCTCTATCTCATTTCTGTACTCTGTTTCTTTATTATTTGAGATCCAACCCAGTACAGTGGTGTCATTAGCAAACTTGAAAATTGAATTGGAGGGGAATTTGGCTGCACAATCATAGGTATATAAGGAGTATAGTAGGGGGTTGAGAACACAGTCTTGTGGGGCACCAGTGTTGAGGATGATCATGGTGGAAGTGGTGTTGTCTATTCTTACTGATTGTGGTCTGTGAGTTAGGAAGTTCAGGATCCGGTTGCAGAGGGAGTTGCCGAGACCCGGGCCACAGAGTTTGGAGATGAGTTTCATGGGAATAGTGTCTTGCCAACCTATTCTTGTATACTCTTTTCTCTTTCCTTACCAATTTCCTGATCCTTCTTTGTTGACTTTAAATCCTCCCAATTTTCTCTTGGGACCATTATTCCTTCTTCCTTTGATCTATCACCATCTTTAACTTCTCATGTTAGCCTTGATTGAACTACAATTTCTCAAAGACTTCTTGTTGCTTAAAATATTGTAAATTTGTTACAAAATTTGTATTGATTCTTTACATGCTTGCCATTGCTTGTCTACCATCATAGTTTTTAATGTAGTTTCCCAATCTATCTAAGTCAACTCAACTCCCATTCTTAGAAAACAAAATACTGGGTGTGTTAGAAATCTGAAATAAAAACAAAAGCATGTTGAAAACTTGATACACCCAGTCAATATGAAGATTAAAATCTCCTCAGGGTTACCCTTACATCATGTTTTCAATGTATACTTCTTCATGGTCAATGCATACATCTTTCCAATGTATGCTCAGCCCTACACTTTAACTACAGTTAGGGGACCTTTTTAAGCAACCCCCACCAAAGTCATCTGTGCCTCTCTACTTCATTGCTCAACGCAAACTGATTTTATTTCCTGACTTTTTGAGTAAGATCTTTTCTTCCTTTAGGGTTACCCTTTTCTTTCCATTTTGCTTATTTTTTCTAAAAGATAGCATCCATTAATATCCACCCTCTCTGCCAACTGTCTACCTTCCCTTGACTATCTGCCACCATAACCCTGATTATTTTTTATTGTTATGTGTGATGTGTGATGGGACGTTAGAAGTAAAGGGGGATGGATGTCATATAATTGGGGCAGTTGTTGCATTGTTGTGCTGCCACTTGTATAGTTTGTGATGTCATTGGCTGCTTCACACTCTTTGCTTCATCTAGATCTCAACCTCATCTGCCCCTCCTGACTGTCCATCCTCCCAACTGCCTGATACTAACCCATATCTCTGATTCCCGAAACTCGAACTGTCCAATTCTCCCCTGATTGTCTGATTCTCCTCAATGACTGTCTGACTCCTTCTTCCAAATGTTACGATTCCCCCTCTCCCCTATCCCAGCTGTCCAATTCACCCCAGCTCCCCTCCTCCCCTCCAACTGCTTGGACCACCCCCCACCTGCACTTCCAAGTTCTACCCTGACAAACCTACCTTGCACTTGGCTTGAAACCTGATTTACAGCATCCAGTGCCATAAAAAAGGGGTTCATGGTCTCTGTTGTATACTGCACTTGTAGGATGGAAAAACATGAAGTGACAGCACTTAGGGTTGGATGAAAATAACAATGCAGATCTATTGATAAGCTGTTGACCCGATGAAGGCTTGATTGAGACTAGGCTAAAGCACGCAAAGCAGCCAATGACATCACAAATTATACTCGTGGCTAGTTCTTAAAGTGGCAGTGCAACAACACAATAACAGACCCAAATATATAACATCCCCCCCTTTACTTCTAAGTTTTCAAAGCAATAAATAACCATAGTATCTTAGATAGTCACCAAAACAATATATAAAAGGGCAGACAATGCATCATTATGCAGTAATAACACAGTTAATAGGAAAGATGATCTGAGGGGTGTCTATTCCATACCGGTTGCCTGTACACTTCAGGGATTTGGTAGTCTTTAGGAGTACTCTTCAAGTTTTCAGAGGATGTCTCTATCCTGGAAGATGTAAGAATCTCTTTTGAAGACTAGTAGCAACAAAGGATTCTTCTGCAATCTCGGTTTCTGCTGTACGATCTGAAGTCGCAGCTTTAGTATCCAATGGTATGGTTGGTGGTTCATCCAGAGGTAGTTCTGGCACATTGATGCATGTAGCTAACAACTGATCCACATATAGTCTTCACACTAGTCATCTTCAGTTTCTACTGTATAGGAGATAGGGCCAGTTTGAACTAATACAGTTGCAGGAACCCACTTTTTGTTAGTGGTATAGCTGAAGCCAAAACTTGCTCTCTTTATCCAAACAAGTGTCTTTTGAAAGCTTCTTCTCTTAAGATTTGGAACTGTTGATTGTATTCCACTATCTTGGACATGTCCTGTGGTAAGAATAAATCAAGTTCTCAGCTTCCTCATCAGTAGTAAAGTTGGGGAACTCTGAGTATTTGTGTGTGTGGTGTTGTGATATGTCACCAAAAAATGCTAAGATGGCAATTTAATGAACCGTGGTCCTGAGAGGCTTTCAGTGAATGTTTCAAAGACTGGATAAACCTTTTTGGCTAATCCATTCATTGGTGGCTGGTAAGGTGGTGTTTTTGTGTGTTGGATTCTGCTCACCTTCAAATAATCTTCAAGGTCTTGAGTTGTAAATTGTGGTCCGTTATCACTCACAATTTGTTCTGGTTTCCCAAATCTGACAAAAATCTCATTGAGATTTTCACTGGTTTGTTCCACAGTTGTTGACTTCATTAACACAATTTCCAGTCATTCTGAATGTGCATCTTTGGCATCCATGAACATGTGTCCCTTATATGGACATGTGGCATCAATGTGTAGACATTGCCAAGACATTTTAGGCCATTTCAATGGATGCAATGGGAACAATGGAGGTGCACTCCTTACCCAAGCACCTGGCACAGTCCTTTTTCCTTGTCTGAACATTTGGTTCAGGCCACCTGAAGCAGCTCCTTACATGTTCTTTCATTTGCACTGTATCTGGATGTCCTTCATGTAATTGTTTCCAGTTTCCTTTGTTGCAGATTTGGAGGAATTATTACCCCCATCCTCCACAACAAACATCTACTCTGTATTGTCAAGTTGAATTTTCCAGAAACACAGATGTGTTCCCGATGTCCTCCCTTTTAACACCATTTTCAGTACCTTCCCCATCACAGGACCATTTCTGTTCTGCCTTTGGGCCAGAGCCACAGACACTGGGATGTATTCTGTGAAAAGTAGAAGATATTGAAAATACTACTGAGTGGTTTTTGACCAGTAGGTAAAGGCAATCGTGACAATGCATCAGCATTGGCATGGCTCTCGGGCTGACAATGCTTTATCTTGAAGGAAGGTGTGGATAATATTAAAGACTATCATTGAAGTCTACTTTCTGCAAGCTATTGAATATTTTTCAGGGGCCCAAAAATAGTTGTTAAGCAACAGTGGTGACCCATCAATAAGGTGAAGTGACAGCCATAGAATACTGATGAAATTTCTGTACTTCAAAAATAACGATCAGTGCCTCTTTCTCCAACTGACTGTAATCTGATTCAGCACTTATCTAGGTATGGGATGTGAAAGCTACTGGTTCTTCTTCCCTTGATGGTAGAATGTGTGATGCCGCTGCTCCAACTCCATGTGCCAAGGCATCACTGGCAAGTTATTGTGGCAACTTCGGATTGAAATGTACCAACACTGAATTCTGCAGGGCTTCTTTAACTGACTGATGTATTTTCTCGCACTCGGCTGTCAATCGCCATACTTGCTTTGTGCACAATATATTATACAATGGTTTAGTAGGATTACTAGATTTGAAACAAATTTGCCATAATAATTAATTAATCCTAGGAATGATCTGAACTGTGTTACATTCATTGGTTGTGGAGCCTCTGTTACCTGCTGCACAGTCTGTTTTAACCCTCATACGGTGGACAAATAACTACGAGTAGACATCTTGTTAGTACAACCAATATTTATTTAAACCCACAAAATCAATAATCACCCACCCGACCAACAATAAGTTATCTTACAAAAAAATGCTAGAGTTCAAGTCCAATACAAGAGCTTGACTTAACTTTGCATGACTGGCAAGTATCCAAGCAAATATTGGCCTTTATCTGTGCATCAGTCTCGGTCGGCCTCTGCATAGTCTGATCTTTTGGTCTGGTCTGGCATTTTCGCTCTGGTCTTCCTTCCTTCCTTCTTGGGTGTGGTGGCTCTCCTCATGCTGGTCATCGCTGGCAATGTTCACCATTGTTGTAGCTTGTTTGTGGGGTCAGAGAGAGAGAGAGAGAGAGAGTCCTGGCTGTGCAGCACCCTTTATACCCGTTTGGTTTCATGCCCCTTTTGGCCATTGCCAATCAATCGATCAGGATTTGATCCCCCTGGTCGATAACAGTCCAATCAAGTGCCATCATACCAATCTCTGGGTGTATCCCTAACGGCCATGTCTGTAGGTGCTGGAGGTACATAGGTCATATACTTCCCTCCTAAATAAGAGTTCACAATGCCCTTATGTCTGGTACTCAAGCCAGTGTGACCAGAAAGTCTCTTTCATCCTGGAGATGAAACAACCCAATGTGACCATAAAGTCCCTTTCATCCTGGAGATGACCCATGTCCTGTTTATTCACTTGTCAGGTTTGCAGCCTGTTTGTCTCTGTCTTTAAACTGCAGCCTATCGGTTCTGTTCTTGCCCAATTGTCCCAGAGTGCTTTAAAATCACCATTTTAGATGGCCCATTTGGCCACACCTCCACGATAGCCTCCATCTTCTTAGGTGCTTTTTGTCAACTCTTGCTATCAATTGCATGACCTAAATACTGTATTGATGTTTGAAAGAAGTTACACTTAGCTTTCCCGACACAAAGACCGTGGGTGGGATTTTCAGGCCTCACCTGCCCTGAAACTGGAAAGTCTCATTCGAGGTCAACTGACTTCTCTAAGGACCTCCTCTTGCTTGGTCTGATTCCTGTGGCGAGCGGGTCAGTAAAATTCGTCCCTATGTGTCTAAGGGTGTTTCAGGATGGCTTCTCCATTACATATGTGTTCTTGTTCGTTGGTGCAGTGATCACTATGTCATAAAGGTAACATTGCAGCCTCTGTAAACCACTTAAGACCTGGTCCACGGACTGTTGAAATAAAGTAGATGCTGAAGTTATCCCAAAACTATTCTCTTATAGTAGAATAGTTATAATGGTGAACAGGTGTTGAGATTCAGTTACAATATTCATTTGCAGGCAGGCACATTCCAGTGACTGCAGCTCAAGTTCAACAACACAGACTGTCGGGTTAGTGGTAAGGTTACCTCCTGGAACACAGACTCTTGGGTTAGTGGTCCAGGGGTACAGTTATCTCCTGGAACACAGACCCTCAGATTCCAGTATAGTTACCTCCTGGAACACAGACTCTTGGGTTAGTGGTACAGTTACTGCCTGGAACACAGACCCTTGGGTTAGTGGTACAGTTATCTCCTGGAACATAGACTCTCGGGTTAGACATATAGTTACCTCCTGGAACACACATCCTTAGGTTCGCAGTACAGTTACCATCTGGAACACACACCCTCGGTTAGAGATATGCCACTTTGGGGATGAGGAGAGGGGAAGATAATTCATTTGTCAGGTTCAGAGCAGAGACAAAATATTAAATGGTTTCTTTATTGATAAAATGTGGCTTAAACCAGTCATCATTCCTACTATTAGCATTCAATGAGCCAATACACTTTCATTTCATAAATGGAATCCAGTCACAGTTAAATCAAAGTCTGATTTTTATCCAAAAAGCTGTCATATGTACTTGAAGAGCATCAATAATAGATGATAATGATGACATTTCCACAAGGCAAGAAAGATTATGAGTTATTATCTGTCTCTCTTAAATCAGTGCTGATTGACAGCACTGTGGGAACGAGAAACTTAGGTCATTAGAGCCAGCACAACTGCTTCACATGGTAAATGTTGCTACTCAGTTCCCTGCACACTGATTGCACTGAGAGAGGCTGATAGAAGCTCAGACACCAGCATCAATATAATCCAAAATATGGACAATTAACTGGATCAAGGAAGACAATGGTGCAGTGGTATTGTCGCTGGATTAGTAATCCGGAGATCCAGGCTATTGGAGTCATAGAGTCATAGAGGTTTACAGCATGGAAACAGGCCCTTCGGCCCAACTTGTCCATGACACCCTTTTTTTTAAACCCCTAAGCTAGTCCCAATTGCCTGCATTTCGCCCATATCCCTCTATACCCATCTTACCCATGTAACTATTTGAACGCTTTTAAAAAGACAAAATGGTCCCTGCCTCTACTACTACCTCTGGCACTACCTTGTTCCAGATACTCACCACCCTCTGCGTGAAAACATTGCCCCTCTGGGCCCTTTTGTACTTCTCCCCTCTCACCTTAAACCTATGCCCTCTAGTTTTAGACTCCCCTACCTTTGGGAAAAGATATTGACTATCCAGCTGATCTATGCCCTTAATTATCTTATAGACCTCTATAAGATCACCCCTGAGCCTCCTACGTTCCAAGAAAAAAGGTCTCAGTCTATCCAGCCTCTCCTTATAACTCAAACCATCAAGTCTTAGTAGCATCCTAGTAAATCTCTTCTGCACTCTTTATAGTTTAATAAAATCCTTTCTATAATAGGGTGACCAGAGCTATACACAGTTCTTCAAGTGTGGCCTTACGAATGTCTTGTATAACTTTAACAAGATGTCCCAACTCCTCTATTCAATGTTCTGACCAATGAAACCATTATTGATTATTGCTCTGGCAACCCGGGTTTGAATCCCACTGTGGTAGATGGTGAAATTTGAATTCAATTTTTAAAAGTCTGGAATTAAAAATCTAATGATGACCATGAAACCTCGGTTGATTGTCGTAAAAACCCATCTGGTTCACTAATGTCCTTTAGGGGGCAAAATCTGCTGTCCTTATGTGGTTTGGCCTATATGTGACTCCACATCCACAGCAATGTGGCTGATTCCTAACTGCTCTCAGAAATAGTCAATTAGGAATGGGCAACAAATGTTGACCCAGACAGCGATGCCCACATCCCATGAAAAAATTTTTAAAAAGTACCAAGTTCAGAGCAAATGATATTTTAAAGAAAGTTATGACAGTCATTGGATTAAGCAAAGCTAAATAACATGGTAACATACTATATCCCCTTCAGTCTGGGCTCAAGACATTTCCTTGATAGCAAGTATAATTTAACATGCTTTATTGTTTGCCTTTTCTTCTCCCCTCAACTTACTATTTTAATGTTCCAGACAAAACAGCCCATGTTCACTTCTCCCCAGTATCCCCATCAATAAAACATTCCGTGATTCTGAGACATATGGGGTGGAATTTTACGAGAATGTGTTCAAGCTAGCATAAAGATGAGATCATTATAGAAAGGTTTTTTGGGTGAGTTTTCATGCCCAGTCTTGTGCACATAGTGCATGGAAAAATGATCCAGAACATTTCTAGCTGCTACAGGCAGTGGGTGGGGCTTAATTCACCAGCCAGCCTGCAGAGGGAGCTGTTGTGCATGTACACATAAGCAATACTGTCAGCAGAGATCTGGACAGACAGACTTCGCCCCTTCCTACAATCATGGGGGCCTATGGCTGATCGTGAGCCCCACACCGTCCGAAATGCAGCCCTTGCTGCCTCTACACCACCCAGACTGATTGCGTCCCCTACAATGATTGCGATACAGACCGGGCTCTCCCTACCTATACAAGCCCCGCACACATATGCCCGCCCCTATAAGCCGCACCCCATATAACCCGCTCCCTGGCACTTCCCGGTGGGCAGTGCCAAGTTGCCCAGTGGGTAATACCGAGGTGCCAGGCTAGCAGTGCCAAGGTGCAGGCTGGCACTGCCTAAGGCCTTACTCTCGACCTCCTCAGGGGAACTCAATGGCCTCCCGTTCTACCGGCGAGGCCAACACAACTGTTCCCTATTCATGGGGAGTAGGCATTTTCGTCACTGGAGAAAAACCTCTCCTAGCAAGGCCATAAAGGCAAGTGAGCCCAAGCGATTCAGTGCCGGGGTCACTAATACCATTTAAATCAGCATTAAAATAAATTAACATAATTTATACAGCCTCTGGCCTATTTCCAACTCAAGATCACAAGACCTAAGAAATTGGGCATGATCCTGATTTCTCAGCTCTTACATGATTTTACCAGCCCGCTCCGTCCATTGAAGGGTGGAGCGATTCAGTAAAATCCCGGCCGAGGCATTGTTGTACTGGTGAACTCAATGCCAGAAGGCTCATTGCATCAATGTACCCGTCCTTGTACAAGCTATATACACACGCAGAGTGTCATCACAAATGCAATCCAATATGAAATACATTGCGCGTGCACACACACATGCCTGCATGTAAGCACAATCATAATGTGGTATTTTTACCCTTAGGTTAGAGGTATGGCACAGTTAACTTCTAAGTACATAATATCAAAACATTGTGGTATCACCTAAGATTCTGATATGGTAGAAAACACTGCCAGAAACACTTTGTGGTGCTTCATAGTAACAGACAAAAAAATCACCAGTAATCCATGTAAGTGGAGAATATACATGAGGATCAGCAGCAAACATCAAATAAAGCACAGAAAATAAATTCTTTTCTAAGTAATCTGTCAAGTCTGAGCCTATTGTTAATCTCTAGTGGTACATCTCATTAGACGTGTCAGCTGGAAAGTACTTACCAGTCCCACATGTATTCTTTGCATCTTTATCCTTGGACCTGCCAAGGGATCATACTCAATCAGGGAAAGGGAAAATAATTTCTTCATTAACATCTGCCTAGACATTTCTCTGCATGACACTATCAAAATATTAGCATCTTTTCACATAAAATTACATTAATGAAGGCACAAATCCATCTAAAAGAAATTTGCATTTTTAGCCTAGTATTTTTCCAACAAGAACATCCATAAGAACGTGAAGTTTTCTAAGAAATTGCAGAAATCGGTCGGAATTCTCCCCCACGGCCGCTGCCAGCAAGAATGGAGAATTTAATGCTCAACCAAATCTCCATTCACTGCAGCAGATCAGGAAAATTCCAGCTGTGGGTGAGGTTGGAGAATCCAGCCCATAATTTACAGAAAGAGTTAAGACTACACTCTCTGACCTGGAATGTATCAGAAATTATTGTAATGCTGTGCCTTAGAACTCCTTTGGTGTTTTAAGTTCAAAAATTTGCTTCCTCTATCATATGGCAGCCTGAAAATAAACTGAAGATGAACAGTTCCTCCAATCACTTCTCCACTCAAATTTCCCTGGGCTACATTCTTACTGACAGTGTGTAGGTAGCAGCTTAGTTGTTGCCCATGACACTCTTGAAGGTATTAGGTGGCTCATGACTACGAGTATCAAACTGTCATTTTTCTTCCGAGTCAAATCATTCCAGGGATTTGCGCACAGAATCTAGGTTGATGCTTCGGTGCAGTATTGAAGAAAATTTGTTGCACTGAGAGAGGTTTCGTCTATTGGATAAAGCAATAAACCAAAGAGCCTCTTATCTTCTCAAATGAGTTAAGGGATCCCATGACATTATGTCCAAATGGAATGGAGCAGGGAAGTTTTCTCTGTTATCCTGGCCAACATTTGGTCCCTCACCCAAGTGAAGCAGATTATCTAGGCATTTACCTAATGCTGTCATTGGGACAGGACTATGTACAAATTGGCTGCCGTGTTTCTTAAATTTCTCTTCAAGAGTACTTAACATTGCTCTAAGACACTCTCAGCATCTTTAGGTTGTGAAAGGTGCTTCATAAATGCAGTTTTTCATTCTCTTGTTAGCAAGTCAGAGACAATGATTCATCTAATTCCACATCCATACTCTTCTCGTCAACAACTAACCGTTGAATTTTGTGAACCACCACTGCAAAAAAAGCACAGGAAAACAGTAGAAGCTGTACTTAATGTAATAAGTATAGAATCACTATAATGCAGGGCCCATCAAATCTGCAGCAACTTTCTTAAACAGCATCCACCCAGGTCCTCCTCTCCATCTGATCCCCGTAACACCACATGTTCAGCGTGGCCAAATCCACCAAACTGGCACATCTTTCAATTATGGGAGGAAATCAGAGCATCTGGAGGAAACCCATGTAGATATATGCAAACTCCACATAGTCACCCAGAAATAATTGGTTGAGTGTTGACTAGTGGTTGAATTGCCACAACAGCTTCAGCAAAAGATCATTGTAAGTACTAGACAAACTCTGGTAGAATTAATGGCACTGAGAAGCAACACTAAACTTGTGTGTAATTAGGTTAATGCTACAGCTCATCAGTAGAACCTTCCCATGTGGAGATCAGCAAAAGTCACTGGAGAAATGAGTCTATGAGTTCCAAGTCGCCCACTGAAGCAATTGAGGCTACCTTGTTGAATGTTTTTAAGGCAAAGATAGATAGATTTTTGAACAGTAAAGGAATTAAGGGTTATGGTGAGCGGGTGGATAAGTGGAAATGAGTCCACAAAAAGATCAGCTATGATCTTATTGAATGGTAGAGCAGGCTCGAGGGGCCAAATGGCCTGGTCCTGCTCCTAGTTTTTATCTTCTTATTAACTGTTGTGAAAAACTTAAAAGAAGCCATTTCTTCACGAATAAAGTTTGAATTTGGAGAATCCTGTGGAAATCTTATCTCCTAGTTTTTAAGACCTAGAACTGCCACCTCAGGCTTGGATAATACCAGAGAGGCATGGTAATGTGCTGAGCTCATTGCAAATCGGATTTTTCCAAAGTTCAGTTTTAAACAATCTACTGAAACCTGCAACCAAAATTGATGGGTGTCATTAAATATTTGTTTATTCTTCCACAGGACATGGACATTGCTGGTTAAATCAGCATGTATGGCCCAAAGCTAATTGTCCTTGAGAAAGTGGTGGTGAGCTGTCATCTTGAACTGTGGCTATTCATGTGGCGTAGACACACACACAGTGCTGTTAGGGAGGAAGTTCCAGGAGTTTGACCCAGAGCTAAGGAAGTGACAGCGATATATTTCCAAGTCAGGATGATCAGTGGGTTGGAGTGGAACTTGCAGATGGTGATGTTTCCATGTATCTACTGTAGTTATCCTTCTACATGGTAATGGTTGTAGGTTTAGAAGATGCTGTCTGAGTCTTGGTGAGTTCCTGAAGTGCATCATTTTTTTATTTCAAATATTACTGCAACTGTGCATCTGTGATGGATAGAGTGAATGTTTATTCTGGTGGGTGAGGTGCCAATCAAGTGGGCTGATTTGTCTTGGAAGGCGTTGAGCTTCTGGGGTGTTGTTGGATCTGTACTCATCCAGGCAAATGGAGAGTATTCTATTACAGCTCTGACCTGTGCCTTGTACATAGTGGACACACTTTGGGAGACAGGAGGTAAGTTACTAGTAGGATTCCTTGCCTCTGACCTTCTCTTGTATCCAATTCAATTTCAGGTCAATGGTAACCCCTTGGATGTTGATCCTGGGATATTCAGCAATGGTAATGACATTGAATATCAAGAGGAGATGATTGGTTTCTCTCTTGGAGGTGATGTGAATGTTACTTTTCACTTATCAGCCCAAGCCTGGATATTGTACAGGTCTTGATGCATTTGGACAAGGACTGCTTCAGCATCTGAACAGTCGCAAATGGTGCTGAACATTGTGTAAGCTTCAGCGAACGTCCCCATTTCTGACTTCTATAATGGAAAGAAGGTCATTAATGAAGCAGCTGAAGATGGTTTGGCCTAGGCTACATCCCTGAGGAACTCCTGCAACTAGTGGATAGGATTTTTAAGCTTGTTCTTGTAAAATCCTTCCTTTCACCTACAAAGTGTGACCATGGAATAGGAGCTGACATTTTACAGGCATTGCCCTTGGAATGTTTATGCAATTGTAATGTTGCTGACCTTTTATTAAGTAAGACATTGCATTATCATATTCTCGGTCAATAGTTAGGTCGTGTTTGATTTCCCTAGATGGAGTGTGAGGAGCACTGAGGAAGGTCACTGTAACTACTTCGAAAATAAAATTGATTGTTTGAGATTTGATTATTTGTTTCCTCTCTTGAATCCAGCAGACTTAAAATGACACTGGCAGGGATTGAAAAGTCAATAATGTCAAAGCAAGATACTGCACGTATTAAATTCAGAGACATCTCATTGTGGATCCAACAAGAAAGGGTTTATTAAACTAACATTATCAATATATACAAGATCAGGGTCTGATAGAACATATACTTTCTTCTCCTCCCTGGCTCCAACTGGAGGTCCTCCCCATCCCAAGACATGCTCCCTCACTCCCTGGCTTACTGCATGGCATTTCCAATCTGGCCTAATCACTTGGTCTGCATTTGATTGCCCCTTAAAGGGATCACGTTACCACACTCCTTCCCTGTAACTCTTGAGTCTACCTATGAATGAAAACAAAAGAGAACATCATCACACATAGGCATGCAGACACAATGTCACATATGGACAACAAAGGAAAGTCCATTCACAAAATTAATTGGTCTGGAGATTTCTGGATTCTTGCTGAATACTACAACTTGATACTGGGTCCTTCAATACATAACATATCTGGTCAAGCAGAAGTGAAAGACAAAATCATCAGATCAGGATTTGCATCTTTCCCAGTGACTTCTTCTCCCTCAGCTACAGAAGCTGGCAGCTGCCTTGGCTCAATGGAGGCTGCAAGTATTTTGGGGTCTGTAGCTGGCAAAAAAGAGTCTGTAGCAGGACACAACTGGTCATCCCTGGATCAGGCCTTGCTCTCTTCCTCACATGATCCACATGTTTTTTCACGCTTGACTTGCAACACATATGAAACTGGTCACATTCTTCCTGCCACCCAGGTTGGTCCATCGCCATAGTCTCTTGCCAAGACTAGGTTGTTGACCTCGAACATTCTGTCCTTGTTTTTTAAGTTATGGTGTTCTTCCTGTGAGGCTTGCTAGCCTCTGCCCTCCCAACAAATCTGGAAGTATCAAATCTAAGTGGGTTGTAGGCAGCGCCCCATTAATAATTCAGCTGGCGTAACCTCTGTGGTAGCATTTGGTGTCATATTATACAAAACAAGAAATTTGCCAAGCGTAAGGATCAGTGGCTTCTGAAAGTTCTTCTTCATAGAAACTTTAAATGTCTGTTTAGTTTGTTCTGCCATGTCATTCGAGTTGGGTGGTAAGGGACTGACCAAGTGTGGTATATCCCTTTTAACCTGACAAATTGCCAGAACTCCTCAGCTGTAATTGGTGTACCATTGTCAGACACTAAGACCTCAGGGATGCCATGTATGATGAAAATATGTTTGCACTGTTTCCTCACTGCAGTAATTTGGACATCATCTAAATATACCACCACCTTGTGAATACCCTACAACAAACTTTCCATTGTACGCTGGAAACAGACATAAGCTGAGGAGATTCCTAATGGCAGATGTTAATGGTGAGCATCTTTTGGGAACCTTCATCCATCTCCAGCTGTTGGCATGCGTTACTAAGATCTAACTTAGTATACTTAAGGCCCCCTGCTATTTTGCATAGAGGTCCTCTATCCTTGGAATGGGTGTCAATCTATCTTGGTTCCTTGGTTCACAGTTAACTTATAGCCTCCACAGATTCTTACAGTGCGATCTGGCTTCAAAACAGGGACTATGGATGCAGCCCTTTAAGAAAACTGAACTAGTTTTATGACACACTAGTCTTTCAATCTTTCTAACTCCATTTCTACTTCATTATGAAGTGCATAAGGCACTCAGCAGGCTGGAAAGAATTTAGGTATAGCCTCAGAGTTCAAAGAGATTTTGGCTTTAGCCCCTTTTATTCACCCCAGTTCCTTCTGGAAAACTTCAGAGTACCTGCGCAGTAGTGCTTGAAAACCTCCATCCTGAACATTTGATATCTCCAGCCAGCCCAATTTTATCTGTTTCAACCAATTGTGACCCATTAGTCAAGGTCTGTGACCCTCAATCATTACAACTAGTAACTGTGCTGTTTGGGTCCTGTAGGATACCGTTACTGCAACTGTTCCTACTGTCTTCAGCATCTCTCCTGTATAAGTAATAAAAATTACTTCTGAACAGCTCATCCTCAGGGGTTCTAGAGCTATCTGAATGCTTGTTCACTTATATGACCGCGGTTCCAGTGTTGATCTCCATCTTCAGAGATCTGCCATTGACCATCAGGACTATCTTAATAATTTCCTTATTGAGCAGGACTTGATTTAAACCATAAGTTTCAGATCCCTTGTTAGGTTCCTCCGCCTGTTGGTTTAACACTGTTGCCTTAATTATTTTTTTTTGTGTGTTCTGTCATGCCTGCTTTGTTCTACATCAAGCCTGCAAATGACCCTTCTTCTTGCAGTGAAAACATATATAATCTCTGCACCAGCAAGTTCCCATTGAATGTTCTCCCCCACACTGAAAACAAACTTCCATCCCGATCCTGTACTACCCCTCTCAGACTCTGCTGCATCCTCACTCGGGCTGTTCCTTGCAGTAAAATGGTTGAATCGTTCACAAATCATATCATTGGGCCTGCCTTGTAATTTATTTATGTCTTGCTCGGCACATTCAGTCACCTATCTCTATATCTTAACCAAAGAGATTGTAGTCTCAACTAGCAGCAGTTTTTTGTACTGTGAGGCTATTGATCCCGCAGACCAAACAGTCTCTCAACATCTCCCCCAAAGCTGAGCAGAATATGCAGTGCTCTGCTAACGCTCTCAATCTGGCCATGAACTCAGAGACCATCTCCTTCAGTTCTCCCACAGCCAAATTAAACTTATACCTCAGCATGATGATTGAAGGTTGAGGATTAAAATGGTCTTTGTCCAGTTCCACAATATGATCAAAATATTTTGGATGGGATTTTCCCAGGCGTGTTCGTCCCAAGAACTGAAAATCCTGAGGTTAATGGACCTTTACATGGTCCTGTCCCACCAACAATGATTCCCATGGTGGGCGGGATGGAAAATTCTGCCCTTTGTGTCCAGAGTGTCAGGTGATGTTAGGCTCCTCCGCAGGCTGTAGGTTTGTGGGCCAGAGACTGTGAGTAGTATCATCCTTTGTTTTTCTTCCACAATGATCTTGTTAACCACAAAAAAAAATCCTTTTGCTGCTATATTGCTCCTAGCTCTCAACTTCTGAGTCAAACACCTCTATCTTCCTGATTAAAAGTACAGATGCCCCTGTCTCTTCTTGCTTCGGCAATCACTTTTCTCCCCACTCTAACTGCACACTGCGATCCCCCAATGACTTATCCTCGTCAACAGTGTAGTAAATTCAGAGGTGATTTGTTATGGCTCCAACATGAAAAGATTTATTAAACTAATATTATATATATGAACGAAATAAAGGTCTGATAGAACATACGCGCAGGTCTACTCTCTTCTTTAGCCTGGCTCCAACTGCAAGTCCTCACCATCCCAGGACACTCTTAATTGGCCCGGCTTCCAGCACAGTCTCCAATAGGG
The DNA here is from genome assembly GCF_965287045.1 of Carcharhinus amblyrhynchos. Classification (NCBI taxonomy): domain Eukaryota; kingdom Metazoa; phylum Chordata; class Chondrichthyes; order Carcharhiniformes; family Carcharhinidae; genus Carcharhinus; species Carcharhinus amblyrhynchos. Next base: position 28,137,882 of record NC_137335.1, on the reverse strand, counting down.
TCTGGCCCGATCACATGGTCTGCAAAGGCTCACCCCTTAAAGGGTCCATGTTATCACACTGGAAATCTAAACTAAAAGCAAAAAATGCTGGAAAAGCTCAGCAAGTCTTGACAGCATCTGTGGAGAGAGAAACAGTGTTAAGTTTCAAGACAATGGCATTCCCACCATGCATCTGCTGCCATTGTTCTTTGAGATGGTTGAGGTCATGTGTTTGGAAGGTGCTCTCAAAGAAGCTTTGGTGAGTTGCTACTGTGCATCTTGGAGATGGTATGCATCGATAGTGGATGTTGCAGGTAGTGGATTGGCCGCCAAGAAAGTGGGCTTCTGTACCTTGGATGGTGTCAAGCTTCTTGTGTGCTGCTAGAGCTGAACTCATCCGGGCAAATGAAGAATATTCCATCACAACTCTGATTTGTGCTTTGTAGATGGTGGACAGCTAGGGAATCAGGAGGTGAATTACTCAGGAATATTAATTAAATGTGGCATATAAGAACGTCAGATTATGCCCAATGCATGCCAAAGATAGTAAGGATACAAAATTTGCATATTTGAAAACAGAACTTCAAAAAAAACTGAAAATACAAGTCATTACTGGCAAGGATTATAGACATCATGCCTGGATTTTCAGAGTAGGGATGACTCAGGAACCCATTAAAAATGACAGGTGGGTCCCCATTCCGGGATTTCCAATGTTTAAAGGGCTGGTTCTTATCAAAAGCCTGCATTTGGCACTCCCAGCCAGGCTGGCTTCATTGCGGAGATGGGTATGTCCTAGTCATTGTGTCAGATTTTAAAGGATTGTGTTTCATGGCTCAGCAGAGGTGATGTGAACCCTAATCTGCATGAATCGGCCTTTTAAAAAGTTCAGAAGGTCCTCCCCATGCCCCCTATGCCATGTCTGTCCTTCCACCCATCTGTCCATAGCGCCTCATACCCCCAATCCTAAGAGGAGAAAACTTCAAAGATCTCCAGACCTTGAGTAGATGGTGTCACAGTTAGAAAGGGGTTTCAGATGGAGGCCTCCAACCCTTTCCTGCCCAAGAAGTAGCTTTGGTGATTTTAATGTATCCCCCCCATCTGCCATTCACTCGTCAGCCTAAGTATTCTAGCTGGGTTGGCAAAGGTCCTTAAGGGGCTATCAACTGGCCATTTAAGGGCCTTAATTAAGACAAGGGCAGGATTCTGCCACCCCCCCCCCTCCACCACCACCCCCAACCAACCCCACCCTCACCATGGCCAAGGAGGCCCTGCCTGCCACTTTCAAGAAATTGGGTCGGTGTGTTTCTGGATGGTATTATGTCCATGACATTTCACCCTCCATCTCCCACTTCAAAATCCACCACAGTGGAGGTTCGGGGTGGCGGGGGGGGGGGGGTGGGTGGGTGGGGGGCGGCGGGTGGTGGTAGCGGAGAGCAAGTGTAAAATTCTGGCCATTGTGAAATTAACAGATATGATCTGTAAACAAGATGTTGTTAATCAAGCAATGTTTTCTCAGGGATGCAGCTGTGCAGCAGGGGTTACAGGGATAGGACCTAAATGGGACTGCTGTCGGTGCAGACTTGATGGGCCAAATGGCCTCCTTCTGCACTGTAGGAATTACATAAGAACATAAGAAATAGGAGCAGGAGTAGGCCATCTAGACCCTCGAGTCTGCCCCGCCATTCAATAAGATCGTGGCTGATTCAGTTCCACTTACTCGCCTGCTCCCCATAACCCTTAATTCCCTTATTGGTCAGAAATTTATCTACCTGTGACTTGAACACATTTAACGAGGTAGCCTCCACTGCTTCAATGGGCAGCGAATTCCAAAGAATCACTACCCTCTGGGAGAAGAAGTTCCTCCTCAACTCTGTTCTAAATTGACTCCCCCTTATTTTGAGGCTGTGCCCTCTAGTTCTTGTTTCCATTCTAAGTGGAAATAATCTCTCTGCTTCTACCCTGTCTAGTCCCTTCATTATCTTATATGTCGCCATAAGATCTCCCCTTAGCCTTCTAAACTCCAACAAGTACAGGCCCAATCTACTCAATCTATCCTCATAAGCTAACCCTCTCATCTCCGGAATCAACCTGGTGAACCTTCTCTGCACGCCCTCCAAAGCCAATATATCCTTTTGCAAATAAGAGGACCAAAATTGCACACAGTACTCTAGTTGCGCCCTCACCAGTTGCAGCAAGACCTCCCTGCTTTTATATTCCATCCCATTCACGATAAAGGTCAACATTCCATTTGCCTTCTTGATCACCTGCTGCATCTGAAAACTGAGTTTTTGTGATTCATGCACAAGCACCTCCAGGTTCCTCTGCACAGTAGCATTTTATAATTTTTCACCATTTAAATAATAGTCCATTTTACTATTATTCTTTCCAAAGTGGATAACCTCACACTTGCCAATTTTACACTCCATCTGCCAGATCCTTGCCCACTCACTTAGCCTATCCAAATCTCTCTGCAGACTTTCTGTGTCCTCCACGCAATTTGCTTTCCCACACTTCTTTGTGTCATCCACAAACTTTGTTACCCTACACTCAGTCCCCTCCTCCAGATCGTCTACATATATGGTAAACAGTTGAGGCCCCAGCACCAATCCATGTGGAAATCTATGATTCAACAAGAGTAATGGTTCTCTGAGCTCTCAGCCAGGCTGAGAGGTAGATGGGAGCATGAGGTGGCATGGGTAGTGTGTGAGTGGTGAGGTTTGGAGGGCCTTCATGTTTTTATTTTAATTGGTTTATGTCACAAAGCACCGAGGAGGGCCTTTTGAACAGCCTGACTTTGCATCCATCAACCCTGTATCTGACTCCAAACTTTTTACCTGGTCAACTAGCTCGACACCAGCCTGCAACCATTCCCGCACAATGTAGGTCCCGTCTTTGCAGGCACTTCCTCCCAAGGTGGGTGGGCCAAGCCAGGAATTTTCCTCGCTCCCACTTTTCGACTCAAGGATGGAAATTCAGGCCCATGTCTCCAGTTCTTCAGCTACGTAAACCCACCTGCTGTTTTATGATCTTGCCTTTTCATGCTCTTAACCTCTAAAGTCAATTTGGCCCCAGCCTTTTATGAATAGTAGACTTCAAGTTTATTTTAATTACTTTCATCCCATTTCTACGGTTAAAGGACCTGATTGTCCCATTTAGGACTAATTTCTCCCCAGCAATGGGGGAAAAAAAAAGGGTGCTTCCTGCTGGCAGCATCGGTCAAATGGGATTCACCCACCAAAAGATGCCAATGAGCTCATTTCGAGCAAACCACCACCATCCCTGCTGTTCTGAGATCAGGCTGCCATTTTTAAAGGGTGCCCCGATCTCTTGTACTCGGAAACGGGCCCAATTCCCCCCAAAAAATAAATGGTACCCCACCCCGCTGGCCAGGGGTGCGCCACCAACCCCTCACCAAAGAATGGCATCCCCCTCCCACCAAACCACACAGGCATGAGGGTGACCTGGCTTGATTTCGCCTCCCCCCCCCCAGACTCCCCACTCAGCCCCACATGTCCCTCAGGCCCTCCCCCTCTCAGCCCCCTTCCCATTCATGCCCCCCACTTAGTCTCCTTTCACTCCAGGCAGCCACAGCCCCCTTCCATCTCAGAAGCCCCCCCCGCCCCCATTCACCACTGCTCAGGCCATGTGCACTGCCCCCGGCACCCTGGCACTGACATCTTGTCTGGTGTCTTGAGCTCCGAGGGGCTCAAGGATGTAAGTCCAGTGGCCATTTGCCCCTCTGGTGCTGCCAGACTGCAGAGGAAGGTCACTCAAAGATCCTGGAGGTTGGGTGGGCTCAGGCTGGGGGTAAAGGGTTTGACCTCACCACTCTCTGCTGGGATGGTGTGTCTTGGCAGCTCTGGCAGGTCTGAAGATCACCCTTGCATGGTGATTTCAGGCAGCCCTGTGATCAATTTCTGCATTCCTGCCTGTCAGTGAAAATTCTGAAGTGGCCAGGTTGCTTTAGCCTCCATGCACCCTGTCATCTAAATAAGAACATAAGAAATAGGGACAGGAGTAGGCCATCTAGCCCTTCGAGCCTGCCCCGCCATTCAATAAGATCATGGCTGATCTGAAGTGGCTCAGTTCCACTTTCCCGCTTTCTCCCCATAACCCTTAATCCCCTTGCCTACCAAAAACCTATCTACCCATGTCTTAAATATATTTAGCGAGGTAGCCTCCACCACTTCAACGGGCAGAGAATTCCAGAGATTCACCACCCTTTGAGTGAAGAAGTTCCTCCTCAACTCTGTTCTAAACTGCCCCCCCTTTTCTTGAGGCTGTGCCCTCTAGTCTTGCTGTCCTTTCTGAGCGGGAAGAACCTCTCCACCTCTACCCTATCCATCCCTTTCATCATCTTATATGTCTCAACGAGATCCCCCCTCATCCTTGTAAACTCTAACGAATACAAGCCCAGTCTATTCAGCCTCTCCTCATAGCTCAACCCCCTCAACTCCGGTATCAGCCTAGTGAACCTTCTCTGCACTCCCTCCAAGGCCAAAATATCCTTGCGCAAGTGCGGCGACCAAAACTGCACACAGTACTCCAGCTGCGGCCTCACCAGTGCCCTGTACAGTTGCAGCAAGACTACTTTTATATTCAATCCCCCTTGCTATGAAGGCCAGCATCCCATTTGCCTTCCTGACCACCTGCTGCACCTGTCGGCTGGGTTTTTGCGACTCATGCACAAGGACCCCCAGGTCCCTCTGCACCGTAGCATGCTGCAGCTTTTCATCCTGTAAGTAGTAGTCCTTCTTACTATTATTCCTACCAAAGTGGATAACCTCACATTTGCCAACATTGTATCTGGCAGGATTTTAAATCACTGCAGCACTCCATTCTGTAGCAGAAATTTTCCTTTCTCCCTGTCAGAAACTGAAGGTGAGAGCAGAGCCCTTTGAAGTCTTCTTACAGAGAGGAGAAGCCAATTTTAGCCTGTGAGAGTGCCCCGATCTCTGCACTCGGAAATGGGCCCAATTCCCCCCCAAAAAAATAAATGATGCCCCACCCCGCTGTGAGGGGGAAGGGATGGTGCGGGTGGCTTCCATTCTCCACAGCTGTGCACTCATCCTCAATCTGCAAAATACTTCACAGAGGATATTAAACAGCAGACTGTCAATCAGGATTAGACTATGTCAATGTTATGGTCAGGATTAATGGGGTACTTGAGATGCATTCAACCATGAAGGGAAATAAAAATAAACACAGGTGGCTGCAGGATGATGAAAATCCTCTGTGTTGGCAGCTGAATCTTTTACAATGCATTGCAGGTTGAACTTGTTACAGATCGAAGATTTTAAATGCAACTGAGGGGGTTTCAGTGATTTCAGCTTGCTGGGAAGACTCAGCAACTTCAAATCAAAACTCTGTGCATACAATGGGGCTCAGAGCACAGTTGGCCAGGCAGGAACACCACCTCTCCACCCCCCCCAAGCATTGTCCCCCTAGTGGGTAGCACATGTAAAGCCCACCTGGTGCCACTCCTGCTGGTGGGCCACGTGAATGGTGGGAGGCTGGTAAATGTCCTGTCAAACCTGCTAATGATATTCAAATGAGAGGGTTTACATAATTATTGGGTTGCCGCTTTCTCTGGGTGGGAACCTGACTGGGACAGGCAAGCTGGGTTGCGGAAATGCTGAAGGCCTTCATGTCCATCGGAAATTCCAATTTTCAGCCAACCCCCAGTCACTGGGCATCAGGATTCCTGGCAGTTGTCTGAAGGGGTCGGACAATCGGGCCCAAACTTCAATTCTAAAACAGATGGACCATGAACCCAACATTCACAACACTATCTGTGATAAGCTTTTGTAGCTGCGTTGGGTGATTTTTTTCCCCCTAAGTGCCAAGCATGCAAAACATTTCTGAATTCCATTCATAAAACTATAAGCTGTCTCGAAAGGATATTTTGCCAAGGTCAAAGATGTGTACATCTGTAATAAATATTTGTTATTTCAAAGAAATTGTCTTGTTAAGGGGGTTATTTGCACATCTGTGGCTAATGCTTCGAGATCACAGGACACTATTTTGGAAACAGAAGTGTCACTTAACCATAGCAAAGACTGTCAACTGATAGGGCAACTTCTGACCAACTCTGCAAACTGCTCGTACACATCTTTATGTGTGTTTGTTCCATCGAATATAATTGCCAATGAGTGAGGTTGGCACTTGTTAAGGCAATAAATACTTGCTGAGGGTTTTCAATGAAATTTTGCATTCCTCTCCCTTAATGAATCAGGATGCTGCCAGGTCAAGTGTCAGCAGTTTCAGTCTAAGAATCATCAGTGGTCAAAATAGCAAATAGTGCATGGTCATTGATTTTATAAGTGATCTTAAGGGGTCTCTGTCTCAGCAAGCAACACACAGAGCAGTGTAGAGAGCCCCAGGAAATCTTGCAGTCTTGCAAGTCACTAACTCTAACATTTCCAGGAGATATATGCCACCATTAGGGTCCACCCCCTGAATCCATCTGTTTCCAGCAACTTCTGGGCTGATATCAGGTGAACTTACTCTCCATGAATGGTGCATGACCCTCCTTGCTCCTTCATCACAATTTCAAATGGATTGCCTTGACTTCTCCTGAGAGACTCTCAACGGGATAGGGGCACGAGGGCACAGCTGGAGAGGTGAATGGCAAAAGAACAAATTAGTGCAAAAATTCATTAAACTCTTCAATGTCGAAAAACCCTCACTTCTTCCTGTCTCAGCTGATCCAGGCATCAGTGGCACTTTACAATCATCAGAGTAACTTCTCTTAAATGCATTTTAAGGATACGATGAAAGTCAATACTGCATGTCATTGGCCCTATTAAAATGTATTACAATTAGATAATTCACAACTCAACAGATACCATGTGAATTGAATACCTACTGATCTCAAGGGGATTGATATAGAGGTAGAACCATGCAGAAAAGATCTCCATCCTATTTTGCTACCAAAACAGATCACTTGTCCCAGTGATCCATGGAAATGAGACCATGGTCTGTCATAGATCATTATCAATTTAGCACAGATTAAAATGGTTCACAATTGCACATGTGTCAGGAAGTTAGCCAACATAGATCAGTCTGTTACTCTCAAGGCAGTTTGCATCTTGTCTATAAACTTAGGATCATTTTAATCACTCTGAAACATGGTACATCCACACAAAAATATGAACAGCTCAGTTGGACTGATAAACTACTCATTAACTCTTAGATCGCAAACTTCTTCCTGTTCCGATGGAAGATCATCAACGTGAAACACTGAGCGAGTCTCTGCTCTCCCCTCAGCAATTCTCTTGGTGGTGAGGGGCAGTGTGCCATTCGCTAGCAGCAGGATTTTCTGGTCCTGTCCCTGTCAATGGGAGTTCACACTGAAGCCACCCCAAGCAGGCGGGAAACGAAGGGGATAAACCCCCAGCAGGATCAGGGAATCTCGCCAGAGTGGACAGTGGAAAATTCTGGCCATTAACTTTCTCTCTCTGAGTAGCTAGTCCCTTTAAGGGTGTGGACACCAGGAGGGTCACGTGACCCAATTGCCCAATGGGGAACAAGCATGTGGCTCTCAGTTCAGAGCATGGGTTTTTGCAACCAGAGTAGATAGACTGTAGAGCTGGAAACGTTAACATTGTGAAACTACTTTGTATATTTATCTGCTTGTAAATAAATCATTATAGTTCACTATACTAACTGGTGGTCACCAAATCTTGCAATTACCACACTCTCTCACTGTCTATCCAGGACGCTACCTGAATTTTGAGTGGTTCCAGCATTTGCTGTGTTTATTCAGGGTGATACCTGACCTGAAGTACATTCAGCATGATGTCATTATAGAACCATTTCAGGAGATTAATCAACACAAACAAATGAATAATCAACATAAACAAATAATTGCAAATACTGGAAATATGAAATAAGAACAGAAAATACTGGACAAACTCAGCACGCGTGTGGAGAGAGAAACAGAGCAAATGGGTGGAACTTAGAGGCTGATGGAGTGGAAAGCAAGCAGGAGGATGGAAGAATTGAATGGGAAAGACTAACACTGGGAGATATTGGCAGTGGGAAAGCAGCAATTTTTCCTCTCTATAGATATTTGAGAGCCCCTGGCTTCCTCCTTGAGATGACCCATCATCTTCTGGTGTTGGCACTTGTGATGTCCACAATTTCCTGCACCATGGAATGCACATTATGCATAATGGAATTCATGCCTTCCACTAGTGCAGTGTGGAAGTCCTGCACCAAAGTCTCCACTGTGATGCCACCTTCACGGTGTTGACCTGGCTGCCTCAGAGTGCTGGCACTATCTCCTTGGATAGGAAGCATTGAGACTCTTCAATTCGGCCTTTCAATTTGAAGAGTGTAGTTGATATCACTTCCTGATGTTTCCGACTTTGAAGCTCCGGCAACTGAGGCATAACCAAATCCAAAGGCACGCCATCTGAGTGGACTCCAGCAGAATCCTGGCTTTGAGCAGTCCACCAAGTACCACCTCCATGGACCGTCCCTGCCTCTGCTTGCTGTGGATTAGAGAGAGCGAAGTACTCACTAGTTTGTGACCCCGAGGCCTCACCGTGAGCAGCATGGTGGCACAGTGGTTAGTACTGCTGCCTCACAGTGCCAGGGGCCCGGGTTCAATTCCAACTTCAGGCGACAGTCTGTGTGGGTTTACTCTGGGTGCTCCGGTTTACTCCCACAGTACAAAGATATGTTAGGGTTAGGTTGATTGGCCATGCAAAATTGACCCAAAGGCCAGGGGGATTAGAAGGGGAAATATGTGGGGTCATGGGAATACAGCCTGGGTGGTCGGTGTAGATTCAATGAGCAGAATGGCCTCCTTCTGCACTGTAGGAATTCTACGATGCTGCTAAGTCCCATTGAGGAGTGTTTCTCTGTGTTGGTGGAGGTGTGGGTGAAAGATATGACGCTTCTTCAGTTTCAACGTCGGAGAATTTGCTGGTGTCTGGGGTGGAGTCTCATGGCTGGCTGATGGAGGTGCTGGGCTGCTCCCCTGATGTGCCTGCTCGAGAAAAGAAGTGACATGAATGCGTGGCAGGGGCATAAGGATAGGAGAGATGAGACTTTCATTAGTATGATGAGATGAATGGTGGTGCAGTGGTGTGTACACACTTGAATTTTGGGGCCCAACTCACCCTTGAGGCAAGAGCGGTCCTCGTCCCCAGCTAACTCCTCGAATGCCAAAAGGATTTTTAACTTGGGCATCCCTCTGCCTGTCTGGGATCTCTCTCTTCTTGTGAACCAGCTTGTCCTGCATGAAAACAGATGGGAAATGTGTGAGCAGGCCCTGTGATGGCAGATAGTAAAGAGGGCACAGGGCAGATGGTAAAGAGGCCTGGTGTGAGTGGGAGCAGGAAGGTGATAAGGAGATAAACCATAGAGAAGATGAGGATGTGTGTGGGAGAGTGAATGGCGGCAGAGAGTGAGCTCCCTGTGGATGTGTGATGGGTAAGTGAGTGGGTGAGTGCTGACAGATGAACAGAGATCATTCATCCTCTCCCTGTATGGGGTGCCTGTCTTCTTCTGCAGGGAGCTGGTCCTTACAGCACTGTCACCGTCTCCCATGCGGCACTGGTGATTTTGCTCGAATGACTCCTCCCCATCCATGCCTTTCCTCTAGGATACCCAGCGTTATGGTGAAGGAGCCCTCTGAGCCTTCCTTGCAGCTATTCTCTTTGTTGGATTTAAAACAACTGCAGGGAGTCTGGGGTGGCCTTTAAGTAGAGTGCCCATGGAGTGAGGAGCTCAGTTAATGGTGGGATGGGCAAATCAAAGTCTGCCCACACAAAGGCAGTATGAAACCTGTAAAAATGATTTTAACAAGTGTCTAAAAATATGGTGGGAAAATCTGCCAATGCCACTGGCAGGCTACCCTGTACTTTTTTCACTTGAGATCCTGAGACGACACTTCACCAAAAAAACTTGGAAAGGGTATTTGGATTCTTGGATAATGAAGAGGGACAGTATGGAGAGGGTCAGCTTCACCATCTACAATGCACAAGCCAGGAGTGTGATGGAATATTCCCCAATTGCTGGGATGAGTACAGCTCCAACAATACTCAAGAAACTCAACACGATCCAAGACAAAGCAGCCCGCTTGACTCTATCCCTTGCAACACTTTCAACATTCATGCCCTCTGCCATTGATACATAGTAACAGTGTGTGTATCATCTACAAAATACATTTGATAGCACCTTCAACCAAGAGGGTGCTGGAGCGTGACGACTTCTTGCAAGTTGTGCCCAACATACCCTCTAATTCTATCTTTTACTCTCATTCTATGCTTCTAAAACTCTATTCTAACTCTTTTCTACATCCTAGCTTTGACTGTAACACTACATTTTGCACTTTCTCCTTTCATTCTCTAGGTACGGTATGCTTTGTCTGTATTGCATGCAGGAAACAGTACTTTTCACTGTATATTAATACATGTGACAATAATTAATCAAATCAAATTGAAAAACACCCAGAAGTACAATGGAAGCAGATGCATGGAAATACTATCATCTTCAAGTTGCTTTCCAAGCCTTACCATCTTAACTTGGAAATACATCACTGTTCCTTCATTATCACTGGGTCAAAGTCCTGGAACTCCCTCCCTGACAGCACTGTAGGTGTACCTATGCTACATTGACTTTAAGTTTAAGAAGGCTCACCATCACATACTCAAGGTCAGTCTGGGATGGGAAGTAAGTGCTCGCCTAGCCAGTGAGGCCCACTGGAAGAATTAAATTTGATATTGCAAAAGAATGATGATGCTGTGCAGACTGCAATATGTATGGAAATTTTGAAGAAATATTAGTTATGAATATGAAAACAGTATTGTATGGAAAGATATATCTATAAATAGAGATGTGATTCATTACTCCCAGGCAACCTAGGAATCTGGGTTTTGTGAAGCTGATCCCTTGTGTCATCTGGTTTGAACAATTGCATGCATTGGACAGGCTAAGTCCTGCAATACCACTTATAACAGCCTAGAGGCTGTAAAAAGTATGTTGTCTCTAGTCAGACATGTGTTGAATACAAAATCTGATTTGAAGTCAGTTTCCAAATCTTGACAGATGTCAAAAACCATTTGTATTGACAAATGGAATCTCTAAAAATGTGGGCATTTGCCTACATAAAAGCACTGAAACATTCGCACACGCAGCCACCCCCTCTTCTCTCCAATTTCTCATGCCGTACTGATTCTGCATTACATACAAGAAATAATCTCTGCTTATTGTATAGTTGTGTTGTACCCTAGCTATTTATTTTTCACCCACACTTGAGAATTCATTTCATTTAGTTTACTGCACATACCCAATTGGCTTTCACAATTAGATGGAAAGATTGCAATTTATGTATAAAGCTTGTGTTTTGATCTTAGAATCATAGAATCATAGAATGGATGTTAGGGAACTTGGAGAAATAAATAGTGATGTCTTGAGGAATGTACATATTACAGAGAAGGAGGTGCTGGAAATCTTAATGTGTATCAAGGTAGATGAATTCCCGGGACCTGATAAAATGTATCCCAGGACATTGTGGGTGGCTAGGGAGGAAATTGCGGGTCTCCTAGCAGGGATATTTGAATCATCAATGTCACAATTGAGATGCCTGAAGATTGGAGTCTGGCAAATGTTGTGCCTTTGTTTAAAAAGAGCTGCAGGGAAAAGCTTGGGAACTACAGGCTATTGAGTGTCAGATCTGTGGTGGGTAAGTTGGAAGGTATTTTGAGAAACAGGATTTACAGGCATTTAGAGATGCAAAGACTGATTATCGACAGTCAGCATGGCTTTGTGAATGGAAAATCATGTCTCACAAATTTGATTGAGTTTTTTGAAGGGCTAACCAAGAAGGTAGATGAGAGCAGTGCAGCTGACGTTGTCACCTAATCTGCACACCTTTGAACTGTTGGAAGAAACTGGAACACCTGGAGGAAACTTTAGCAAGGCCTTTGACAAGGTACTGCATGGTAGGCTGTTGCATAAGATTAAATCTCATGGGATTCAGGGTGAGGTAGCTAAATGGATACAAAATTGGCTTGATGACAGAAGTTGATGACAGAGAGTTGTTTTTCAAACTTGCGGCCTCTGACCAGTGGTGTGCCTCAGGGATCAGGACTGGGTTCCCTGTTATTTATCATTTATATTAATGATTTGGATGAGAATATAGGAGGCATGGTTAGTAAGTTTGCAGATGACATCAAGACTGGTGGCAGAGTCGATAGTGAAGAAGGTTATTTCGGACTGCAGTGCGATCTTGATCAATTGGGCCAATGGGCTGACGAATGAAAGATGGAGTTTAATTTAGATAAATGCGAGGTGATGCATTTTGATAGATTGAACCAGGGCAGGAATTACTCAGTTCATGGTAGAGCAGTGGTGAGAGTTACAGAACAAAGAGATCTATGGGTACATGTTCATAGCTCCTTGAAAGTAGATTCAGAGGTGGACAGAGTGGTGAAGAAGGCAACTCAGCATGCTTGGTTTCATTGGTCAGAACATTGAATACAGGAGTTGGGATGTCTTGTTGAAATTATACAAGACATTGCTAAGGCCATACTTGGAATATTGTCTACAGTTCTGATCACTCTATTATAGAAAGGATATTATTAAACTAGAAAGAGTGCAGAAAAGATGTACTAGGATGTACTGAGACTTGATTGTTTGAGTTATAAAGAGAGGCTGGATAGATTGGGACTTTTTTCTCTGGAATGTGGGAGCTGAGGGGTGATCTTATTGAGATCTATAAACATAATGAGGGGCATAGATCAGCTAAATAGTCAATATCTTTTCCCAAAAACTAGAGGGCATAGGTTTAAGGTAGGAAGGGAGAGATACAAAAGCGTCCAGGGGGCAATTTTTTTGCACAGAAGGTGGTGAGTATCTGCAACAAGCTGCCAGAGGTATTAGTAGAAGCAGGTACAATTTTGTCTTTTATAAAGCATTTGGACAATTACATGGGTAAGATGGGTATAGAAGAATATGGACCAAATGTCGGCAATTGGGACTAGCTTCGAAGTTTAAATAATAGGGCGGCATGGACAACTTGGGCCAAAGAGCCTGTTTCCATGCTGTAAACCTCTATGATTCTATGACCCTACAATGCAGAAGGAGACCATTTGGCCCATCTAGCCTGCACTGACAACAATCCCACCCAGGCCCTATCCCCATAACCCTACATATTTACCCCACCAACCTCCCTAACATGACGGGGCAATTCAGCATGGCCAATTCACCTAATCTGCACACCTTTGAACTGTTGGAAGAAACCGGAACACCTGGAGGAAACACACAAAGACATGGGGAGAATGTGCAAACTCCACACAGTCACCTGAAGTTGGAGTTGAGGGTGCCTGGCACTGTGGGGCAGCAGTGCTAGCCGCTGTGCCACCATGCTGCCCCTTAATTTATGTAATCATGGAATAAGAAGATACCATTGCACAATCAGTTTGCGCCTTGTCAGATAAAAACCTTTGCGGTCAGGTGACACTTCTGCTCCCTTATCACAATGAAATATGCACAAATGCTCCCATTCAATGCAGCTTCTCTGAAGTGGTTCACTTTTATTACAGCAACTCACATCTATGACCTTAGATACCCTATCAAGGCTATAGCTTTAAAAAAAGACACCAAGACAATATCCCAAATGTCACCTGTCAGCACTTGTCAAACTAATGTTGCTAAAGGTGCTGATATTCCATACATTTAGAATAAAATCATAGTCGGATTTGGATAGTTTGAGTTGAACTGCTTGGTCCTATGCGACACAGCTTCGCATAAATTTCTTAACACTTTCAGCTTCTGGTGTGGGCTCATCTGATTAACAAAAGAGAAGCTTCTGACATTTGATCTGCTTTCCTCTTTCTGAGGTGATTAAAGTATATTTTTGTTTTCAATTATAATTTATTTTCAATCACGGCTTGCACGAACCACTGTAAGTAATTAAATGAATTCAACTGCATCAGCAGGGCAGGGACCTCATGTCATGCAGCCATTCATCCAGATATTAGCATCATTGTCTCAAATCATCAAATGACAGCTGGTGAATTATCTTATTGTGATTGGAAATGACTTTCTCGTTCATGAGCTTTCTGTTTGCTGCAAAGCATGCTGCTAGAGTCATTTTTCAAGTTTATATCAAATGAATTTCAGGGTTATCAAATAACAGTTTCAATATATGAATCACATGGTCAGGTGCAGGGCACCAGGAACACCCAAATCCCCATATCACAGAGGCTGAATAAGGTAAAATACAGCAGTTTATATTATACTGGAAAGAATTGCATAGAATTTACAGCACACAACAGCCATTTCGCCCAACATTCTAATGCAGCTCCCATCTGCCCCACTTCCTCGAACCTTATCAGCATATTCCATTCCTTTCTGTCTTGTGATTAGCATGTGTTGGAGTTAAAGAACAGGAAAAAATCTTTACGTTGGCAGGTTTATGCTCCTGACACACACAAAACAAAGGGAGAAAGACTTAGGAAAATTACAGAGCATCTTAAAAATAATAAGAAATAAAAACAGAAAATATTCAGAATGCTTAGCAGATCAGGTAACATCTGTGGGGAGAAACAGAATTTTGTTTGAGGCATCTGAGGTCTTGCCCACCACTGAAGAACCAGCAAGAGACGCACTTCTTTTCGTGAAGAGCTGAACCACACACCAATCAGGCAACGGTGAGGTCAGCAGTGGGGGAATCCCTGGAATCAAGACCCCAGGGGCAGAAGTCTCAGCTACTCAGAGCTGCCAGTAAATCAGGGGCCAACAGTTCTTATGCTCAGCAGTGCCACTGCTGGGGTTGTGGCTGGTTTCAGAAGGATAGGTGTAGAGCAACTTAGGCTACTGGTAAATAATGTGGGGGATGCAAAACGGAGGGGGTGTGCGAGAAGGGGGTGTACGGGGAGAGGAGTGCAGGGGGGCCAGCAGTTGTTTTAGTTGTTGTGTACTGCATATGACAAGAGGCCCCCTGCTATGGATTAATAACAGCAGCGGAGAGTTGAGGCCCTTCGGTAGTCATTAATAGGCCATCCAAGGACTTCATTTTGCAGTGGTGTGGGAAGGTTAACCATGGGTCTTCTTGTCCAGAACTTAATATTGTCAGAGACTGTAAAGTGGTGGAGTTAAGGTACGCCTCCAAGCTCATCACCAACGAGATACAAGATTCTGCCCAATGTCAGGTTGATGGCAACTCTTCACAAGAGTCTGATGTAAGGTCACCATAGATTGAAACATTAATTCTGTTTCTCTCCACAGATGCTGCCTGACCTGCTGAATATTTTCAGCACTTCCTGTTTTTATTTCAGATTTCCAGCATCATATGACTACAATGTGGTTGTATAGAGTTGTTTTTCAAACTGGAGGCTTGTGACCAGCCTTGGGGATCAGTGCTGGGCCCACTTTATTTGTCATTTATATTAATGGTTTGGATGAGAATATAGGGAGCATGGTTCGTAGGTTTTCAGATGACACTAAGATCGGTGGCATAGTGGACAGTGAAAAAAATTATCTCCAATTGCAACAGGATCTTGATCAAGTGGGCAGACGAATGGCAGGTGGAGTTTAATTTAGACAAATGCGAGGTGATGCATTTTAGTAGATTGAACCAGGACAGGACTTACTCAGTTAATGGTAGAATGTTGGTGAGATTTACTGAACAAAGAGATCTAGGGGCACATGTTCATAGGTCCTTGAAAATGGAGTCACAGGTGGACAGAGTGGTGAAGATGGTATTCGGCATGCTTGGTTTCATTGGTCAGAACATTGAATACAGGATTTGGGATGTCTTGTTGAAGTTGTACAAGACATTGGTAAGGCCACACTTGGAATATTGTGTGCAATTCTGGTCACCCTATTATAGAAAGGATATTATTAAACTAGAAAGAATGCAGAAAAGCACAGGAACAGGCCCTTCTGCCCTCCAAACCTGTGCCAATCATGATGCCCTATCTAAACTAAAAAGAAAATTTCTGCCCTTACTCATTCTCTTTCCCTCTATTCCCTCCTTACTCATGAACCCATCCAGATGCCTCTTAAATGTTGCTAAAGAAGAACAAATACACATTGCATACAAGATCCTGTGTGACTGTGAATTATGATGTGGAGATGCTGGCGTTGGACTGGGGTAAACACAGTAGGAAGTCTCACAACACCAGGTTAAAGTCCAACCAATTTATTTGATAGTAAGGACTATCAACCAATGCTATACACTAGATACATTGATGACATTTTCTTCCTTTGGACTCATGGTGAACAATCACTGAAACAACTATATGATGACATCAACAGGTTCCACCTCATCATCAGATTCACCATGGGTATTCTCCGGAATCGGTTGCATTCTTGGACACACGCGCCTCCATCAAGGACGGTCACCTCAGCACTTCACTGTACCACAAGCCCAAAGACAACCTTATGATGCTCCATTTCTCCAGCTTCCACCCTAAACACGTTAAAGAAGCCATCCCCTACAGACAAGCCCTCCGTAAACACAGGATCTGCTCAGATGAGGAAGATCGTGACAGACACCTCCAGATGCTGAAAGAGTCCCTCATAAGAACAGGATATGGCGCTCGACTCATTGATTGACAGTTCCGACACGCCACAGCGAAAAACCGCACCGACCTCCTCAGAAGACAAACACGGGACACGGTGGACAGAGTACCCTTCGTCGTCCAGTACTTCCCTGGAGAGGAGAAGCTACAACATCTTCTCTGGAGTCTTCAACATATCATTGATGAAGACGAACATCTCGCCAGGGCCATCCCCACATCCCCACTTCTTGCCTTCAAACAACCGCACAACCTCAAACAGACCATTGTTCGCAGCAAATTCCCCAGCCTTCAGGAGAACAGTGACAACACCACACAACACTGCCACAGCAACCTCTGCAAGACATGCTGGATCATCAACATGGATGACATCATCATACATGAGAACACCATCCACCAGGTACACGGCACATACTCTTGCAACTTGGTTAACGTTGTCTATGTTGCAGGAAAGGATGTCCCAAAGCATGGTACAGTGGGGAGACCATGCAGACACAATGACAATGGATGAATGAACATCGCTCGACAATCACCAGGCAAAACTGTTCCCTTCCGGTTGGCGAACACTTCAGCGGTCACGGGCATTCGGCCTCTGACCTTCCAGTAAGTGTTCTCCAAGGTAGCCTTTACGACACACGACAGAGTCGCTGAGCAGAGACTGATAGCCAAGTTCCGCACACATGAAGACGGTCTCAACCGGGATCTTGGGTTCATGTTGCACTGTCTGTAACCCCCATGACATGCCTGGGTTTGCAAATCCTCACTTACTGTACTCTCGGAGACAATACACATCTCTTTAACCTATGCCTAATGCTCTTTCCACTCACATTGTCACATCTTTAAGGCTTGAATAGCAGGTTAGTTGTAAAGACTCGCATTCTAATCCGTAATCTGTAAACTGTATGTGCTACAAAGAGAACAAGGAACAACACAGCACGGGAAACAGGCCCTTCGGCCCAACGCTGTTATATGCTCTGTCTGAGGCCAGAACTCTCCATTCACCTGATGAAGGGGCATACCCCGAAAGCTTGTGAGTTTACTATCAAATAAATTGGTTGGATTTTAACCTGGTTTTGTGAGACTTCTGACTGTGAATTACCCAGGTTTCCCACTGTTCTGATGCACTAACAACTGTTTGGTC
Organism: Carcharhinus amblyrhynchos; assembly: GCF_965287045.1. Taxonomy (NCBI): domain Eukaryota; kingdom Metazoa; phylum Chordata; class Chondrichthyes; order Carcharhiniformes; family Carcharhinidae; genus Carcharhinus; species Carcharhinus amblyrhynchos. The sequence continues at coordinate 28,120,221 of NC_137335.1, read as the reverse complement.
TGCTGATGAGTTTCTGCAACCCATACATAGGGGCAATTTTACCAAAAAAATTCTAAGTACTAAAAAAACTCTAGGACAGACGAGAAAACAGGGAAGTTTCAAATTGTTTTTTTTTGGCTGGGTTCAAATCTGCTATCTTATGCACACAGTGCGTAAAAAACAGCAGGAACGGTTTCTTGCCCATATAAGGAGGGGAACAGGGTTTAAGTCACCCGAACACCAGCTGACAGGAGCAGCAGGCGTCATTGCATTTGTTCAGTCTCTTGTAGCAGAGACGTGTCAATCAGTCTCTGCTGCTCTTAGCCAGCTTTCATGACTTCTACAAAATACCCAGCCTCACAAACATAGCCATCCCCTTTAGCTACCATGGGGGCCTATCGCAATACCCTGCCCCCCCCACCCCCCCACCACCTGCCCAGATCAATTCCCCCATCCATATCTCCTCCCACTATCGACAGCCCAACCCCCCAGTGATCGGCAGCCTGTCTCCAAACCCCAGGGATTGGCTGCCCAATCTCAACTGCACCCCCCCCGGTAATCACCTGCCCACACCCACTGCGATCGCCGGCCTGAATCCTTTTTCTATGGCCATTCCCGATCATCTCACCACTCCCCCATTGATCCCTGATGCAGAGTGCACAGTGGGTCCCAACATCTCGCGCCCCCCCCCCCCCAACCCCGCCGGTCACCCCCAGTCTGGCCTTGCAAGCTAGTCGGCCCGCCCCTTGTCCCCATCCATTTGGCACTGCCAGCTGCATGATCCCAGGGTGCTGGTGGGCAGTGCCAGGGTGCCAGTCTGGCAGTGCCAAGCTGGCGCTGTCCAAGGGGCAGCCTCTCCCCTGCCCCTGGTTACCTCAGGAGGCCATGATGGCCTCCAGTTCTACTGGCAAGACCATCATGGCTGGTCCCTGTTGCCACCTGATCATGGGGGTTTGAGGCTGGACTGCTGATTGCCAGGGGGCGGCTGGACCACCAATCGCGGTGGAGGGGAAGGAGAGGGATTAGTCCGGGCAGGTGAGCAGGTGGGGAGGGTGTTGCCTAGTCTGAAGATCTTCAACCAGTTCTGCCAAATCTGCTGGAGCCAATCTCTCCCCATAAGGCTTTGTCCATGTCTCCGTACAACAATGAGCAGAAGATTAGCTAATTGATGCCTGTAAGTTATTGGGGCAACTGTGGTCCCTATTATTTGTAAAGACTCTCTGTGTAAGTGACTGGTTTGGCCTTAATATCTTCTAACTCAGGAGTTGGATGCCTGATTGGAGGTGTTATAGGTCTGTTTCCAATAATGGGGATGACAGCTCCAATGCCCACTTTCACCTTCAAGGGATGGCCATTCATTAGTAATTTCACCGTTATTGGGACAACTTTAGTTATAAAAATGTGATTCAGTTGTAGTGTCGCTGTCTCTGAAAGAGACAATACCTGCATGGTGTACCGAGGTGTTAGCCTCAGCTTTCTTCCGAGGCAGCATGCATTTTACCTGTTCCTGACACTTCACTGTGATGGTGTCCTTTATGTGGATATGCCGGCGTTGGACTGGGGTAAACACAGTAAAAAGTCTGACAACACCAGGTTTTAGTCCAACCGATTTATTTCACAGTAAACTCACTAGCTTTCGAGGGGATTCCCTCTTCTTCAGGTGAATGGAGAGTTCTGGCCTCAGACAGAGCATATAAAGCACAGACAGTTCAGAGATTACTGATTAGAATGCGAATCTTTACACCTAACCTGCTGTTCAAGTCCTAAAGTGGCTGACAATGTGTGTGGAAGGAGCACTGATCACAGGTTAAAGAGATGTGTATTGTCTCCAGGCAGTACAGTAAGTGAGGTTTTGCAAACCCAGGCCTTTGACAGTGATTGCAATAATCCATCATGTGGCAACTATGGTCGAATTTGCGGAAAAGCTGGCGTGACTCCTGCTGGTTTTTTTGACATGATTTTCAAAATGAATCTCCCACACTCTAGGCAGAAAAACCAGTAGGCGGGGTCTAAACTCGCTGGAGAGGCCAGCAGTATAGTGCAGAGTGGGCCAGTGAGCATGTGTCGATCTGTCAAAACGGAGATCGGTGCATGCACAGTAGCCCTGCACTGTTGGCCTCCCAATCGCTGGCCAGATCAATTGCTGGCCAGCAGATTCCCCACATTGCTGGCCATGTGGCCTCCCTCACCCCCTGGATGTCATCAGTGGAGGTTGTTTAGCGGGCTCCCGATGTCACCGCCAGTCCAAATCTACTCTCCCCTGCCCCCTCCCCTGGCAGTTCTGATCTTCCTGACCCCCACCTCAGCTGTCCTGATTTCCCTGGCAACCCTGACTCCCTAGCAGCCCACCTCCCTCACCCCGATTAGCCTCTTCCCTCCCGATGCCACTGATCCCAACTTCAGAGTGGCAGCAGAATCCCCCACTGATCTCCCCCCACATAGGCCCCACTCTCTTGACATTGCCTAAACGCAGTGGCAGTGCCATTTTGTCCTTTGGGCAATGCCAGTGCCAGGCTGGCATTGCTAGGTTCCACTGCCCAGGGGATAGTACCCCATCCCCGACCTCCAGACAGACTTCCATCTTCCCATTAGTGGGGAGCTGTTATAAACCTCACTGGAGTGAGCAATTCCTGGAAGGGGTAAGAGCCTAGTGGGCCTGGGCCCGCTAAAGATATTCAAATGAGAATTTTAATATTTAAATCAGCTCTGCGCCGATTTCTGGTGCGGAGCTGACGACTCCAGAAATCCAGAACACGGAGATGTGCGGGGAGCCTGTTAAATGGCTCCATTGATGTCTTTGGGCTTGCTGCGCTGCTGAAGCAGCACAGTAGGCTGAGAGAATCTTTCTGGAGTATGTTCTTCAATACTCTTGGGATTGTCACTGTATTTTCTTGACTGTCTGGTGGTGACATTAGAGTTACATAATAACATATAAACTAGCAGCAGGGTTAGGCCATTTGGCCTGCTCTGCCATTCATTATAATCATGGCTGATCATCAAACTCAATATCCTCATCTTCTCCATGTCCAACCCATATTTAATTTCTTCTTGAAATAATACATTTTGGTCTTGATACTTTCTGCAGTAGTGAATTCCACACATTTACCACTCTCTGGGTGAAGAAATTTCACCTCAGTTTTAAAAGGTTTCCCCATGGCGCTAAGTTCAGGACTCCCCCACCATCAGGAACATTCTTTCTAAATCTATCCTGTCTAACTCTGTTAGAATTTTGTAAGTTTCTACGAGATCCCCTCTCACTCTTCTAAACTCTCATGAATATAATCCTAACCGACTTAGTCTCTCCTCAGTTGACAGAACTGCCATCCCAGGTAAATCTTCACATTACTCCCTCCTATATCAAAATGGGCCCTTCAAAAACTGATATACGCAAATATTCTCCATTAAGGACAGATTACTCATCCTGCCTAATGCCCCTTATAATTCCTAAGCCCCTTCTTCTACATTTTCAAAGGACAAGACTATTTCAACAGCATTTTTAAAATCCCAACTGAGTTCTGCCAACAGCTTCTGTTGAATGGTTAGGTCACTAATGCTACATACAAGTCACGGGTAGATAGGTTTCTGATAGACAAGGGAATTAAGGGTTATGGGGAGAAAGCGGGAAAGTGGGACTGATCCACTTCAGATCAGCCATGATCTTATTGAATGGCGGGGCAGGCTCGAAGGGCTAGATGGCCTACTCCTGCTCCTATTTCTTATGTTCTTATATACCAATCTGTCTCGCAGTATTTCATTAAAAGTGGTCCAAAATCATAGTGATCAGCTATTCTCTGCAACCTAGCTAAGAACTCAGTGACAGATTCCCCAGGAATTCTACTAGCCATGTTGAGGCAATATTTTTAGAGAATTACAAGGGGATTCGTGACATTTTTTTAAAATCAATTCTACAAGTTTATTATGAATTTTTGAGTCACGTCATTCAGATAGGTCAGACTTCTTATCACACTGAAAGTCGGGACCCTGCATGCAATATCACTTTTTGCTTTTTGTCTTCTTCAATGTTGCTAACACAGAAGAAGTGTCACATGTATTCAGTATACTGGACCTAGTCTTCCCCACTGTGTCATAGGGCTTGAGTTTCCTGAAAAAAGGCACAATGGCCTTTTATTACCAGAGAAGACTTTTGACATTCGAAGGTTCTCTGGAGGGAAAGATGGAGAAAAAAATGTTTTTCTCCTCATCATCAATGTAGTAATTCAGTTACATGCCAGTTTCCTGTCACTAAAACCCTTTATTGCGCACCAAAGGAAAAGGCCGCTCCTGCCGCTTAGAATCAGGTAATCTTTACCTCCAGACCAAGAACTCCAGTCCAGGTAAAGTTGCAGGCTTAAACCACCCTCCACTGGCTGCCTCCCACTGGGCAAGTCTCTGCTCACTCAATATGGCAGAACATACTCCACAAAGCCCATGGGTAGATCTATTGATAATCCCCCATGGCTTTTGTGGCTGTCAAAACAGATTCTATTTAAGACATGCAAATCATTTCAAACTAAAAGCATGTTCAGAAAATTATCTGATAATTTTTGAAATGCAGATTTGAGAACAATCCCTTGTAGCCAATTCTGGTTGAATGAAAGTTATACCAATGTGAAACTAATGCAGTCCCTGAGATTGTGAAAACACCAAATTGCTCACTATAGGAAGGTGCTCATATAATTTTAAAAAATCTACTTCCAGCAATTGGTCAGCGATACTAAAATATAGAACGAGCCAATGTACTTAACGCATAATTCCCTAATTTACCCCTTATGATGGAAAAGAAACAAGCTGTTCCATGGCCTTAATTGTTCTTTCCACAGTCTGCTGACAGTGAGTTTGTCAGGCCACAAGGAAACGTTTAATCACAAAAGAATGGCTGGTATATGTTGGTTGAGGGTCTCCAGTCAGAGGTTCAGCTACCTTCAAATCTCTGAGCAGCAGTGTCTTCAAAGACTGCACTTCACTGATATGTCTGCAATACTGGAAGATGAGCTGGGTCCCATGAAAGGTTGCTGGCCACTCAATGACAATGATACTGAAGGTCACTGTGGTGCGAAAATGATACACCTCAGGGTTTTTCCAGGGATCCACTGAAGATATATGTTGGATGTCTCAGTCTGTGATTCCTCAACAGATTTAGATAGTTAGTGATGGATGCCCTGTTTGAGAGAACAACTAATTATATGCATTTTTGCAGATGTTTAGACTTCAAGCTTAAAGCATGATTGGTTTTGGGGCCATCGCTGGTATCATCCATTTGCAGTGTGATCAACTGCATCTAGAGGATTTACAGATTATCATGTGACTTTCATCAACAGAAAGGTTTCCATTTAATCCAGTGTTCAACTGGTCTGTCAACATGGCAAACAGATCCTTCAGGTGTGTGCAGAATCCCAAGGACATAGAATGACACATACATACTTTGGCAGTCTCAGGCATCACAATTCCCCACCCCCCAATGCTTTCAGTGACAAAGGTTTCAAGTCTGACAGCTGCCCTGACCTTCTCTGCTGCTTACAAATATTAGCAGTTGACTGATCAGGCACTGATTCCCTGTCAGAGTGTGTCTGTTTGCTCATTACTATTTAGTAATGCATATTATTATACCACCTATGGGCTAGCTTTTGCTGTTTACTTGAAAGGCCTATCACCAGGGGCAAAGCCTATGCTGACGCCACTTTGGTGAATGGTGAGATCTGAGACAATATATTTCCAACTGGCCAGAGTCCCTGTTCAATTAAGTATAGTGACCCCACCCAAGAACTACCAGCCCAAGCAAGAGGGCAAGCTATTCAGGAGGCTGTGCAGCACTAGCACTGGTGATGGCCATTGCTGGGGCTCCATCACTAAAGGAAAAGCATCTTCTCTTCAGTGTAGAGATATCCTTGAAGACACATTTGTGGTTAGCAGAAGGTGGGGATCTGGTAGCAATTGTTTGGTTGGAAGGTGCCTGAATCATGGAGAACTTGCAGCACTGTTGCTGCAAGGATGGCCATTGCTGATGAGGCTCCCCACTATGGATTATGGAGCATCCATCAAGGAAAATCACACTCAAAACCCAAATGGAGACTGCAGGGTTTACCTGGTGGTCTCCCCATGCAGTGGCAGACTCTCCCAATCTGGGCAAAATGCCTAGTTGGACTCTCAGTGGAAAGCCCAGCATCCAGGTTTCTTGCCACTGGCAATATTGCCTGGGGGAGTGATTCTGTTCCAATGCCCTCTCACCTCCCTGCCTGTAACCAATGGACCAGAGAATGTAGCCCTATAACTCAAACCTGACATCTCCGTTGAAGCACCTTAAAATTAGGGCTGCAAGAGTTTAAATTATAAAGTCAGTGGACTTGAATCCTCCTGAGTATAGAAGAGATTATCAAATGGAAATTTTTAAATTGATTAAAGGAATTGAAAAGATGAATAGAGAGAGAAACTATTTTTTCTAGTGGAGAAGTACAGCATTTTCCTCTGTCAGTCACATGTAGTCGCCAGCCTGGGAAATGACAAAACATGCTTCTGGACACGATTGGTCTCAGACTGCAATTTCATGCTGGCTGGCCATTTAGCAGGCACAGTAAGATACTAGGTTAAAGTCCAACAGGTTTATTTGATAGTACAAGCTTTTGGAGGGTTGCTCCTTCTTCAGGTAAATGAAAAGTTGTGTTCACAAACAGGACATACATAGACACAGACTCAATTTAATGGTTGGAATGCGAGTCTTTACAGGTAATCAAGTTTTTACAGGTACAGATAATGCGAGTGGAGAGAGGGTTGAGTACAGGTTAAAGAGGTGTGAATTGTCTCCAGCCAGGACAGTTAATGAGACTTTGCAAGCCCAGGCAAGTCATGGGGGTTACAGATAGTGTGGGTGAACCCAAGATCCCGGATGAGGCCGTCCTCATGTGTGCAGAACTTGGCTATCAATTTCTGCTCAGCGATTCTGTAGTGAAGGCCGCCTAGGAGAACAATTACCCAAAGATCAAAGGCTAAATGCCTGTGACTGCTGAAGTGTTCCCCAACAGGAAAAGAGCACTCCTGCCTGGTGATTGTTGAGCTGTTGTCATAGTGTCTACATGGTCTCACCAATGTACCAATGTTAAGGCCTCGGGACATCCTTTCCTGCAGTGTATCAGGCAGACAACGTTGGCCAAGTCGGAAGGGTATGTACTGTGTGCCTGGTGGATGGTGTTCACTTGAGATGATGGCATCCATGTCAATGATCTGGCACATCTTGCAGCGGTTGCTGTGGCAAGGTTGTGTAGTGTTGCGGTGACTGCTGTCCTGAAGGCTGGGTAGTTTGCTGCGGACAATGGTTTGTTTGAGGTTGTGCAGTTGTTTGAAGGCAAGAAGTGGGAGTGTGTGGATGGCCTTGATGAGATCTTCGTCTTCATCGATGACATGTTGAAGGCTCCAGAGAAGATGTTGTAACTTCTTCACTCCAGGGAAGTACTGGACGATGAAGGGTATGCTGTCCACTTGGTCCTGTGTTGTCCTCTGAGGAGGTCAATGTGGTTTTTTGCTGTGGCACGTCAGAACTGTCGATCAATGAATTAAGCACCATATCCAATTCTTATGAGGGCATCTTTTAGCGTCTGTAGGTGTCTTTTGCGATGCTCCTCATCTGAGCAGATCCTGTGTATACGGAGGGCTTGTCCGTAGGGGATGGCTTCTTTAACATGTGTAGGGTGGAAGCTGGAGAATTGGAACATTGTGCGGTTATCTGTGGGCTTAAGGTGACCGTCTTTGATGGAGATGCGTGTGTCCAAGAATACACCCGATTCCGGACAGTAGTCCATGGTGAATCTGATGGTTGGACGGAACTTGTTGATGTCAATCATATAGTTGTTTCAGTGATTGTTCGTCATGAGTCCAAAGGAAGAAAATGTCATCGATGTATCTAGTGTATAGCATCAATTGAAAGTCCTGTGCGGTGAAAATGTCTTTTTCGAACCTGTGCATGAGGACGTTGGCATATTGAGGTGCGAACTTGAAGCCCATGGCTGTTCCGTGTGTTTGGATAAAGAAATGGTTGTTGAAGGTGAAGACGTTGTGGTCCAGGATGAAGCAGATGAGTTGTAGAATTGCATCTGCAGATTGGCAGTTGTCAGTGTTGAATACTAAGGCAGTTGCAGCAATGCTGCTGTTGTGGGGGATGTTAATGTAGAGTGCCAAGACATCCATTGCAACAAGGAGTGCTCCTGGTTCAACTGCTCCATGTGTGCTGAGTTTCTGTAGGAAGTCCATCGTGTTGTGATGGAAACAGGGGTTCTTTGCACAATGAGTTTCAGGATGCCCTCGATGTAGCCAGAGAGGTTCTCATACAGGATCCCATTGCCTAATACAATGGGAAGGCCTGGTGTGTTGGCCTTGTATATCTCTGGGAGGTAATAGAGATCTCCAACATGGGGAGTATATGGGATAAGAGTACAGATGGTTCTCTGAAGATACAGATCAAAGGTCTTCATCAGACTGTTGAGTTGATGGGTTGGTCAGATCTGCAAGTAACTGTATGTAGTATTCGTTGTTGGACAGCCTCAACTGGGATCTTGGGCTCATGTCACACTATCTGTAAACCCCACGACTTGCCTGATCTTGCAAGATTTCACTAACTGTCCTGGCTGGAGACAATTCATACCTCTTTAATCTGTGCTTAACCCTCTCTCCACTCGCATTGTCTGTACCTGTAAAGACCAGATTACCTATAAAGACTCACATTACAACCATTATCTCGTAACTTGAGTCTGTGTCTATGTATGCCCTGGTTGTGTTCACAACTCTTACCTGAAGAAGAAGCAACACTCCGAAAACTTGTGCTATCAAATAAACCATTATCTTGTAAATTGAGTCTGTGTCTATGTATGCCCTGTTTGTGAACACAACTCAACACTCCGAAAGTGTAAACCCATTTAATAAACCCATTTAATAGGCAGCCAGTGTGGAGTGCATGCTGTGAAAAGCACAGTGCTGCCGGGGAAGGCAGGCACTGAGAAAAGGAATTGTGTGGACTGGCACTTCCAACGTGCTCCTTCAGGACAGCCACCTGCTGTCTCAGAGCTGCAGACTGTAAGAAATAAATTAGAATGGAGAAATGCTGCAAAGAATGTCCGGGCAGCACATTCAAGCACAACTTCTGTCCCAGAAAACATTCTTAATATTACTTCAGCTGTGACACTTCAACCTACCCTGGATCACTAAAATGTAAAGGCTGCCTGGCCAATCAGTCAACCCAACAACTTTAAAAGTTAGCGGACCGTGCAAGGTTGCATTCAATCGGTCCCTTAATGGACTAAATTGCCTCCTTGATTGTTAGTGTACGTGTTTCCAACTCTTTGGGGCGCCTGTTAACCGAAATAACACCGTGGTAGACATCTTCTAATGTGATTTCATGAGCTTCTGGATTGGGCATAATTTGAACTGTGCTGTTCAGTGATGATATCAGAAAGCATCTTTTCACACAGAAGATAATGCAAATCTGAACATTTGGCCCTCCAAAACTGGTGAAGCTTGGTTAATTGAAAATTTTAATATTGAAATTAATCGCTTTTTGTTAGTTGAGGATATTAATTGATCTGGAACTGAAACAGGCAAAAAAAATACGTTTACATGGCTCCTTTCACAATCTCAGAACATTCCAAAGTACTTTACGGCCAAATAACTTCCTTTGAAATGTCTTCACAGTTGTACTGTATCAAATTTAGTAGCCAATTTGCACACTAATCAGCAGCACTATGATGGTTATCCAATAATCTGTTTAATGATATTGATTGAGTGATTATAGAGAATACTCCTCTTCTTCATCTCATGGGATCTTTTACACCCAGCTGAGGGATCACGCAGGGCCTCAGTTTCATGTCTCATTTGAAAGACAGCACCACCAATAGTGCAGCACTCCCCAGGTCCTTCTTTGGGGTGTCAGCTGTGATGAACCCTCTTGATGTTGCATGCGAGGATACCCCATAATCCAGAAGAATGACTTGGTAATCTAAGACACCCTTTTCCCAAACAATATCCAATATTAAATAACTATGAGCTACTTCCAGAAAATAATTACTATACATAGGTTAAAGTGGCCACATCTGGGAAATAGATTCAGCAAAGGTGAAAAATGAGAGATTACATCTGCAATTGCTGTGGTTCTGAAGTTAACTATGTTTTCCTCCCTAGTTAGTGTTCTACAGTTGTACCTTTGATATTATCCACCCTGTGGAATTGGTATTTGGCAGGTATGTATCAATTTCCTTGTCTCTCCATTTTGAAGTTACCTCTTCTGCAGCCCCATTGTTTTCTCTAGTCACATATGTAAACAGTTGTTTTTCCAATCATAGGCTAATTCACATCTCATAATTTCTCCAAACATTGGCCTCTAATTATCTCCCTGTTTTATTTTCTTTTATCTATTGTTTCATTTAATTGTTTCACCAATTCTTAACACAGCCTAGATATTTGTACTCAAATCTTTGTAGTGGAACTTGAACTCACAGGTTTTTATGCCTTCCAGATGAGAATGTTAATAATTAAAACAATGATACTCTAAAGTAAAGCTGAAATAGAGATCAGCCCTGATCTAATTGATGGCAGAACAAGTATGTGGGGCTGGATAAGGCCTATTCCTATTCCTCTGTTCCTAAGGGTCCATGAGCGACTTATGCAGAGCATTGTTTAGGTGTCCATCACTACAGGAAAGATCTTCAGTCAAAAGATATGTAACTTTCTTTGGTCTTAACTGAAAAGTTAGTTTCTATAAGTTTCATTACTGTTGCATCATGTATGCTGGTTGTCCACACAGATGATCAATCACTCCCCTTCGCTTTGACCATTCTTTCTTTGTGAACCAGGAATTCTAGGCAGATCTTTCTGGTATAGTATTTTGCATTAAACAGTTATTTTGACTACCCAGTCTTCAAATGCACCAGACAAAGAAATTGCAGAATAACAATGGGCTAAATTGAGAAATTATTGGCAGAGGGGGTAAACACTCTCTTGGTGTGAAGCGAACGTTGGGAATGTCCCAGGCAGTTCTCATGTGTTAGCAAAAACCCAAATGTCAAAATCATAGAATCCCTACGGTGCAGGAGGCCATTCACCCCATCGGGCTTGCAACGACTCTGCCACAACATCCTAACCAGGCCTACCCCATGCCCCATAACTCCATGCATTTACCCGGCTAATCCACCTAATTTATACATCTTGGGACACTAAGGGGCAATTTAGAATGGCAATCCATCTAACCTATACATCACTGAACTATGGGAGGAAACCAGAGCACCTGGGGAAACTACACTGAAGAACATGCAAACTCCACACAGACAAGTCATCCAAAGCTGGAATTAACCCGGGTCCCTAGCACTGTGAAGGCAGCAGTACTAAGCATTGTGCCACCCCTGTTGCTGCAATTATTCCTCTGATATCAAAAATGTAGTGGGCTTCTGAATGCTGGTGAGGGTATACCGTTGACAGAGTTGTGCTTTGTCTGGTCATAGGCAGCAGTACAGCTCAGCACTGCTCTAAAGTAAGTGATTAAACTTTCATCTGCTGTATGGCAATCTCCAGTGATTTGTTATACAATGACTGCAACATTCACCATCTTTTCAAATTTCATCCCCACCTTGTACTTTAGTTTACTTATAGTTTTACATAAGAATGGAAGAAAAAGGATTCAATAAAATCATGTTGATCTTTCAATTCCAATTTTCCATTATATTCCCAGTTTCAGTATTTTAGCATATTTTCCCTTGAGTTTCACTGGGAATTTCTTTCATCCAGCTAGGAATGAGTTTGCATAAAAGAGAAATTATAATCTTGTATCTGCTTCCTATGGTATACGAAATACAATGGTTGAACTCCGTATCTGGTTGCAGTATAGCATTTATGGAATTTGCACAATTTGCTATTAGTGTGTAGCATGACTTCTTAATAGATCTGGCATAATTTAACTCTCTTCCTCAACTGAAATTGATGCTGGATCAATTATTAATTTGAAACTTGAGGCTGATGGACTTTTGTTAATAAGATGTATTATGAGATATGGGGCAATGCTGAGTACATGGAGATAGATCTCAGATCATCCATCTTCATGTAGGGTGAAAGAAGTTGCAAGGGCTACATAACCTAGTCTTGTTCCTATATTTCAATCCCGTAGCAGTTACTGAATTTTGAAAAATAATTCATTGTGATATTTTGAAAGGTGCTATTTCAATTGTCTTTTATTTATTCTTAGGATGTGCACATAGCTGACAATGTCAGCATTTATTGCCCATCCCTAATTACCCTTGAGAAGACGGTGGTGCGCAGTTTTCCTAAATAGCAAACTCTGTCTGGTGAAGATATTCCTACCATATTATTAGATAAAAAGGATATGACACAGTGGCATTAACAAATTGACAAGATTGTGCTTGCTGCCCTGTCCTTCTAAGTTGTATAGATTGTGGGTTTGAGATGTGCTGGTGAAGAAGATTTGGCAAATTGCTGCATTACTTCTTGTAGATGGTACACACTGGGCACAGTCAGCAGTGGTGGGGGGTGGTGGATGGTCATAAGGTGAATCACTTGCTGTACAACAACCAGCTTCTGACCTGCTCTTGTTGCCCATTGGTCCAGTTACATCTCTGACCATCCCAGGATGTTGATAGTTGGGGATTCTATTATGGTAATGCCCTTGAATGTCAAGGGTAGACTGGCTGGTCTCTCTATACAACACAATGTTATTGCCATTTACATTAGTCCATGCTTGAATGCTGTTCTGGTTTTACTGCATATGAACAAGGACTTCTTCCTTAACTGAGACGTCAATGTATCTGTACACTGTGCAGTGAGAATCCCCATTTAGCACTGTATGATGAAGAGGAATTTATTAATGAAGTAGCTGAGGATGATTGGATATAGGACAATGCCCTGAGAAATTCCTGCAGCAAAGTCTTCCAGTTGAGACGCTTGGACCCCAGAAACCACAATTATTTTCTTCAAGTTTCCAAAGGCTTCTTGATGTCACCCTAAATGGTGCCTTAATGTCAAAGCCAGTCACTCTCACCTTATCTCTGGAATTCAGCTCTTTTATCCAAAATGAAAATTGTCCAAGTATGGAAAGAAAAACTTGCTTTTGTTTAGCATCTTTTACAACAAAGGCTGTAATGATATCAGGAATAGAGAGGTCCTCATGGCATTGGCAAGCAGGGTATTGGTGAGAAAATGCTACTTGACAGCACTGTTAATGATCTTCCAACACATTGCTGATGATTTGGGGCAGAACTTTGGTGCAGTAGTTAGCTGTACTGAATTTGTCCTGTTTGCCAGTCAGCTGTAACTAAGGTTGTGTGCTCAAGTCCCACTTCAGGACTTCAACATAAAAATCAAAGGGGGACACTCGAGCTTTATACTGAGGCAGTACTTCACTGTCAGAAGTGCTGCCTTTCAAATGATAAATTAAATCAAGGCGCTGCCTTCCCTCTCAAATGGGCATACAAGATCCCATGGCAGCATTTTGAAAAAAAGTAAGGGAGATACAATATATAAAACAAAAATGCTGCGAATGCTGGAAATCTGAAATTTAGAAAAAGCAGAAAATGCTAGAATAGTCAGCACTTCTGGCAGAATTTCTGGACAGCAAAACACAGTTAATATCTCAGATCTGCAACCTTCCATCCTCAGGGGAGTTACTGTCAATGTCTGAGCGAATATTTATCCTTTAAGCAACAGCATAAAAACAGATCATCTGGTCATTATTACATTGCTGTTTGTGGACATTGCTGAATGCTAACTGGTTGTTTCCAACAGTACAATTCAAAAAAAAACTTAATTTGCTGTAAAGCACTTTGGAATATGTTGTGCAAAAGCAAATTACTGTGGATGCTGGAATCTGAAGCAATTTGGAATATGTTGTGCAAAAGCAAATTACTGTGGATGTTGGAATCTGAAACACTTTCATCCCACACCAGAATGGCCTGAGAGCTCTTTGATTTTTTCTTGAAAAGAGGCCTGAACAATTCCCATCCACCACCACTCTACTCCACCTGGATGAACTCATTCACTCTCTCAACGACTTCTCCTTTAACTTATACCACTTTCTCCAAATCAAAGCTGTAGCAAAGGGTACTTACATGAGTCCTAGCTATGCTGATATTTTTATGGGGTATGTGGAACATTCCTTGTTCCTGGCTTACCTGGATCCCCTTCCATAACTCCTTTACTGGTACATCAATGACTATTTTTACGCTGCTTCATGCTCTAATCTGGAGCTGGAGAAATTCATCAACTTTGCTTCCAGTTTCTACCCCTCCAACACCTTCACCTGATCCATTTCAGACACTTCTCTTCTGATCTTTGACCTTTCTGTCTCCATTTCTGACAATAGATTATCTACCAACATCCACTACGAGCCCACTGACTCCCACAACTATCTGGACTGCAGCTCTTTACACCCTACATCCTGTAAGACTCCATCCCTATCTCTCAGCTCCTTCACCTCCGTCGCATTTGTTCTGATAATGCCACTTTCCAAAATGGTGCTTCTAATATGTGCTCTTTCTTCCTCAACCGTGATTTCCCACATACAGTTGTTGAAAGGGCCCTCAACAGCATGCAATCCAGCTTCTGCACCACGACCCTCACTCCCTCCCCTCCCTCCCAGAACAAGGATAGAGTCCTCTTTGTTCTCACATTTCACTCCATCAGCCTCTACATGCAAAGCATAATCATCCGCCATTTTTGCTAACTCTGCCGTGATGCCACCCCCAACAAATCTTCCCTTCACTTCCTCTGTCAGCATTCCACAGAGACTGTTCCCTTCAGGATAACGTAGTCCATTCTTCCTCTATAACCGAGATCTCTCCGATCACCCACGGCACTTTCCCATGCAATTGCAGAAGGTGTAACACCTACCCCTTTACCTCTTCCATGCTTACCATCCAAGACCCAAAACACTCAATCCAGTTAAGCAGCATTTCACTTGCACCACTTTCAATTTTGTCTATTGCATTTGCTGCTCTCAATGTGGTCTTCTCTATATCGGAGAGATCAAACATAGACTGGGTGATCATTTGGTCTGTGTGCAATCAGGACCCTGACCTTCCCGTTGCTTGGTATTTTAACACACGATCCTGCTCCCATGCCCACATATCTGTCCTTGGCCTGCTGCAATGCTCCTGTGAAGCTCAACGTAAACTGGAGGAACAGCAGCTCATCTGCCAGCTAGGTACATTACAGCTTTTGGTCTTAACAACAAATTCAACAACTTCAGATGACTAGCTCGACCCCACCTCAACCACTTTGTTTTCACTTTATTTATTTTTACCTGTTCTCCTTTATTTCTTTATTGTCTGTCTAGTCAAAGAGAAAAAGGAAGCATTTGTCAAAGCTAGGAGGCAGGGGACACATGAAGCAAGTGTGGAATACAAGGAAAGTAGAAAGAAACCTAAGCAAGGAGTAAGAAGGGCTAAAAGGGGTCATGAAAAAGCATTGGCCAACAGGATTAAGGAAAATCCCAAGGCTTTTAATACATATAAAGAGCAAGAGAGTGGACAGGGAGAGGGCTATGCATGGAACCAGAGGAAATGGGTGAGGTATTAAATGAGTACTTTGTGTCAGTATTCACCAAAGAGAAGGACTTGGTGGATGATGAGTCTGGGAAAGGATCTGTAGATAGTTTGAGTCATGTTGAGATCAAAAAGGAGGTATTGGGGTTCTTGAGAAACACTAAGGTAGATAAGTCCCTAGGGCCTGATAGGATATGTCCTAGAGTACTGAGAGAGGCAAGGGAGAAAATTGCTGGGGACTTGAGAAAAATCTTTGTATCCTCACTGGCTACAGGGGAGGTCCCAGAGGATTGGAGAACAGCCAATGTTATTTCCTTGTTTAAGAAGGGTAGCAAGAATAATCCAGGTAATTACAGGCCGGTGAGCCTTACATCAGTGGTAGGGAAATTATTGGAGAGGATTCTTCGAGACAGGATTTATTCTCACTTGGAAGTAAATGGACATATTAGTGAGAGGCAATATGGTTTTGTGAAAGGGAGATTGTATCTTAAGAACTTGATTGAGTTTTTCGAGGAAGTGATGAAGATGATTGATGAGAGTAGGGCAGTGGATGTTGTCTTCAGTAAGGCCTCTGACAAGGTCTATCATGGCAGACTGGTGCAGAAGGTGAAGTCACATGGGATCAGAGGTGAGCTGGCAAGATGGATACAAAACTGGCTTGGTCAAAGAAACAGATGAGAGCAGCAGAAGGGTGCATTTCTGAATGGAGGTCTGTGACAAGTGGCGTTCCTCAGGAATCAGTGCTAGGGCCTTTGCTGTTTGTAATATATATAAATTATTTGGAGGGAAATGTGGCTGGATTGATTAGTAAGTTTGTGGACAACACAAAGGTTGGTGGATTTGCGGATAGCAATGAGGACTATCAGAGGATACAGCACGATATAGATCAGTTGGAGACTTGGGCGGAGAGATGGCAGATGGAGTTTAATTTGGACAAATGTGAGGTAATGCGTTTTGGAAGGTCTAATACAGATAGGAAATATACAGTAAATGGCAGAACCCTAAGGAATATTGATAGGAAAAGGGATCTGGGTGTACAGGTACACAGGGTGTCCACTGTACACTGGGTGTACAAAAAGTGGCAATGCAGGTGGAGAAGGTAGTCACGAAGGCATATGGCATGCTTGCCTTCATTGGCTGGGGTATTGAGTTTAAAAATTGGCAAGTCATGTTGCAGCTTTATAGAACCTTAGTTAGGCTGCACTTGGAATATGGTGTTTAATTCTGGTCACCACACTACCAGAAAGATGTGGAGGCTTTGGAGAGGGTATAGAAAAGATTTACCAGGATGTTGCCTCGTATGGAGGGCATCAGCAATGAGGAGAGATTGGAGAAACTTGGTTTGTTCTCACTGGAGCGACGGAAATTGAGGGGCGACCTGATAGATTTTTATAAGACTATGAAAGGCATGGACAGAATGGATAGTCAGAAGCTTTTTCCCACAGTGAGAGTCAATTACAAGGGGGCATAAGTTTAAGGTGCGAGGGGCAAGGTTTAAAGGAGATGTACAAGGCAGATTGTTTACACAGAGAGTAGTGGGTGCCTGGAACTTGTTGCTGGGGGAGATAGCGGAAGTGAATATGATAGTGACTTTTAAGGGGCATCTTGACAAGTGCATGAATGGGATGGGAATAGAGGGACATGGTCCTCATAAGGATATAGGGTTTTAGTTAAGTTGGGTAGCATGGTCGGTGCAGGCTTGGAGGGCCAAAGGACCTGCTCCTATGCCATAATTTTCTTTGTTTTTCTTCTTCCCCCACTCTTCCCCCTATTTTGTCCCCTTTTCTTATCTTTTCCCTCTTTCTGCTTCCTTTTTCCCACTTTTTCTCAATTTTTCCTCTGTCCCATCCTTTCCTCCCTCCCCTCACATCTTCATCTGTAACAGTTTACCCCCTGATTTAAGCTTCTCTGTCATTTTGCCATTCACACCTTCAATTCTCTCTAGGGACTGCTATTAGCAGCCTTTCTGTTGGTTTTTGTGGCTATTCCCTCACCCTACAGTATGAATATCGCCAACTTTCTATGCCTTTTAGCTTTGACAAAGAGTCCATTAGACTCAAAACGTCAGCTCTTTTCTCTTCTTAAAGATGCTGCCAGACCTGCTGAGACTTTCCAGCATTCTCTCTCTTGGTTTGGCTCTTTGTGGTTGTGAATGTTGCTAAACAAAGCAAGTCTTTCTTTCTTTGGACAGGATATACTTGGACAACTTTCATTTTGTTTGGTACATGCTATTGTTGTAGCTGTTTTGGAACAACTTTACTGGAGGTGTGGCTTGTTCTGAAGCACAGGTCTTCAGCATTGCAACCACAGAGACATTGGGGTCCATAACCTTCGCTGTATCTCGTACGTTCAGCTGTTCCTTGATTTCACATGGAGTGAATTAAATTGGTTGAAGACTGGTGTCTGATGGCAGGGGCCTTGGGAGGAGTCTGAGATGAATCATCCATTTGGCATTGGTTGACTGATGCTCGTTGCAATTGCTGTAGCCTTGTGTTATGCATTCATGTTGGGCTCTGTCAGTATTGAAAATGATGATATTCATGGTGTTTCCTCATCCCTTTAGTTGTTTCATTGTTCAACATCATTTACAATGAGATGCAGCAGGAATAGCAGAGCTGTGATCTGATCTGTTGATAGTGGAATTTCTTGTAACATGTTGCTTCTGCTGTTTGGCAAAAAACGATTTACATTTTTTTGTAGGATGTGGAAGCTATTGAGAGGGTGCAGAGGAGATTTACAAGGATGTTGCCTAGATTGGGAGGCGTGCCTTATGAAGACAGGTTGAGGGAGCTAGGTCTCTTCTCCCTGGAGAGACAAAGGTTGAGAGGCGACCTGATAGAGGTTTATAAAATGTTGAGAAGAATAGATAGGGTGGATTATCAGAGGCTATTTCCCAGGGCTGAAATGGTCGCTATGAGAGGACACACGTTTAAGGTGCTGGGGAGCAAGTACAGAGGAGATGTTAGGAGTAAGTTTTTCACTCAGAGGGTGGTGAGTGAGTGGAATCGGCTGCCGTCGGTGGTGGTAGAGGCGGACTCGCTGGGAGCTTTTAAAAGACTTCTGGATGAGTACATGGGATTTAATGGGATTGGGAGTTACAGATAGTTCTATGGCCTGGTAGGTATGGATATGATCGGCGCAACTTGTGGGCCGAAGGACCTGTTTGTGCTGTAGTGTTCTACGTTCTATTTATATAGTGACTTTCATGATCATTTATCTCAAAGTGTTTTACAATCAATGAAGTATATTGATTGCAGCCACTGTTGTAATGTAAGAAACACAGCAGCCAATTTGCAAATAGAATGCTTGCAGAGTCACATTACCAGACAACCTGTTTTATAGTGTTGATTGAGGGGTAAATATTGTCCAGCACACTTGGCTTAACTCTCCTGCTTTTCTCTGAAATACTGCTAGAGGAGTTTTTATGTCTACCTGAGTGTGCACTTGGGGCCAAACTCTCTCATCCAAAAGATGGTACTTCCAACAGTCCAGCACTCTTTCAGTACTGCAATGCAATGTCAACTTGAATTTTTACGCTCAAACCCAGAAATACAAATAACAAAGAAAATTACAGCGCAGAAACAGGCCATTCGGCCCACTAAGCATGCACCGATCATGCTACCTGACTCGACTAAAACCCCCTATCCTTCCGGGTACCATATCGCTCTATTCCCATCCTATTTATGGATTTGTCAAGATGCCCCTTAAAAGTCACTATCGTACCTGCTTCCACAACCTCCCCTGGAAACGAGTTCCACGCACCCCTCACCCTCTGTGTAAAACATTTGCCTCGTACATCTCCTTTAAACCTTGCCCCTTAAACCTGTGCCCCCTAATAATTGACTCTTCCATCCTGGGAAAAAGCTTCTGACTATCCACTCTGTCTATGCCTCTCATAATCTTATAGACTTCTATCAGGTCACCCCTCAACCTCTATTGTTTCAGCGAGAACAAACCAAGTTTCTCCAAACTCTCCTCATTGCTGATGCCCTCCATACCAGGCAACATCCTGGTAAATCTCTTCTGTACCTTCTCTGAACCTCCACATCCTTCTGGTAGTGTGGCCACCAGAATTAAACACCATATTCCAAGTGCGGCCTAACTAAGGTTCTATAAAGCTGCAACATGACTTGCAATTTTTAATCTCAATGACCCTGCCGTTGAAGGCAAGCATGTCGTATGTCCTCTTAACTACCTTCTCTATCTGCGTTGCCACTTTCAGTGACCTGTATACGTGTACACCCAAGTCCCTTTGACTATCAATACTCTTAAGAGTTCTGCCATTTACTCTATATTTCCTGTTTGTATTAGACCTTCCATCAGCCACCTCTCTGCCCAAGTCTCCAACTGATCTATATCCTGCTGTATCCTCTGATGGTCTCATTGCTGTCTGCAAATCCACCAACGTTATGTCGTTTGCAAACTTTCTAATCAAATCAGTTACATTTTCCTCCAAATAAGTTATATGTATTAGAAACAGTAAAGGTCCCAGCACTGATCCCTGAGGAACGCCACTTGTCACAGCCCTCCATTCAGAAACGCAGTCTTCCAGTAATACCCTCTGTCTTCTTTGACCGAGTCAGTTTTGTATCCACCTTGCTAGCTCACCTCTCATCCCATGCCACGAAGGACCTTGTCAAAGGCCTTACTGAAGTCCATGTAGACAACATCTACTGCCCTATTTTCAATCATCTTCGTCACTTCCTCGAAAAATCTGATCAAGTTCATCTGCCCTGTTTGTGAACAGAACTCTCATGTACCTGACGAAGGAGCAACGCTCTGAAAACTAGTAGCTTTTTCTGCTAAATAAACCTGTTGGACATTAAACTGGTGTTGTGAGACTTGTTACTGTGTTTACCCCAGTCCAACGCCAGCATCTCCTCTTCTGGACTTGGCCAGTTCAATCAGTAAAGATGCTGTCAAGTCTTGGTGAAATACATTGAAGTTCTCTCATCCAGAGTATAGTTTATGCCTTTGCTATGCTCAAAGCTTCTCCTAAGTATTGTTCAATATGGAGGAGTACTGATTCATTAGTTGAGGGAGGGTGATAGGTGGTAATCATCAGGTTTTCCCATCTATGTTATATGTAATTGATTTCATGGGGTCCACAGTCAATGTTGAGGACACCCAGAGTCACTCCCTCTCGACTGCATACCGCTGTGTCTCCACCTCTGGTGAGTCTGTTATGTTGGGAGACAGGGTATAGAGGGGGATGGTGAGTGACGGAGAAATTTGGGATGTGGGTTGAAAAGCATGATTCTGTGAATATGAGTATTGTTTAACCGATCAGTGCGGCAGCCTTTTCAATTTCTTCAGATTGGAGTGAAGATTTTATGGGGTGAACTGAACTGGTTGTGCCTTTTTCATGTATAAATCTGGGGTCTAGTTGTTGTCGGTTGGAATGTTTTGTTTATTCATACTTCTTGTCATCATTTGATACAAGTGAGTGGTTTGTTGGACCAATATAGAGGGCAGTGAAGAATCAACTGCATCACAGTGGGTCTGAAGATACATATAGCCCAGACCAAGTAAGGTTGACAGATTTCTTCCCTAAAAGGGATTAGTGAATCATGGTCACCGCTCTTTACCTAGCTTTTTATTCCCTATTTATTTTATTAATTGAACTTAAACTCCCCCAGCTGCTATGCTGGGATTTAAATGAATGGGCTTGATTTTCAATAATCTGTGGTATGAGGTTGGGTATGGTCAGGCTTTGAAATTAGTGCTCTTAGTACCTTGGGAACAGCTGCTATTTTCAGTGCAATTGCCATTAACTGCAAGGAGTTTGTTAAAGGGCTGAGGAGGGCACAGTTAGTACACAGCACTGTTTCGTTGTATACTGGTTATCTCATTTGCTTTACATGCAAAAGGCCCTCAGTTTGAAAGTGGGACCTATTCATTTAACTGTGAAGAAAAGTTGCCATTAGTACATAGCAGGTGCAGTGTGGGGAGCCATTGAATCAAGCTTCTGCTGAACAATAATCTTTTGAAAAAGAGGCTATTCTTTCAGAGCGGGGTTTTGTACCTCTTTGTTGATTGTTTAACTACTTGTCTGCAAAGTAAGACAAATGGCTTCTGATCTCTTGCCTCATCTATTCTGCAGGTGCAGTGATGGCTGTCATCTTTCTTTGGGGAGTATACACCCAAGTCAGTTCCACCAATTGGCAGCACATGCGTCAGTAATTGGGCACTAAGTTTGCACCAGTCATGCAGACATTGGGTTTCACCACCATTACATCATTCCCTCAGATGCATAGATTGTCGATGTGGGCATCAAGGCACCCAGAAGCTCTTGTTGAAATGGAGTTTTTCAACAAGAAAGCCTTCCACTCCCTGAACATCCAACTGGTCTGCAACCACAACAAGAGCTTCCTTCCAGTGTGTGCTCACTTTCCTGACAACTGCATAACTCTTTCTACCTCCATCAGGATGCCTGATGATCTTCACTTCAATCTCCAAGTGCTGGATATACTCAATGGGACAAGGGAAATCCCTTGAGGCGGTAGTTATTCTCCCCTCCACAGCAACCCCAAAACAGAGGCACAGAGACGATATAATCAATGACACCTGTTTAACAGGACATCCATTGCACAGGCAGTTGGCTTCTGAAGATGTGATTCTAGTTTCTAGCCAGTTCAGGTGATATTCTTCCAAAATGACGAGGTGTCACCTCCTGTCTCTGTTTTGGCAGAGGATCTTCCTCCCCTTCATTATTGCCTGCAACATTAGATGAGGCATCAATGAAGCAAGTGACAGCACTGCCCCAGGTGTCACTGCACCTCCAGCACCACTGCGAAATCCAGCTTCTCCATATTGAAATGGAAAAATGTAGCATAAACCCAGATCTCTCCCTTGGGACAACCAGCAGCCTCTGTGATGGCTGCTTTGAAATGCTTAAATGAGTCCTACTGGATTTATTTTGGGCAGGGGCACATAAAAAGAATAGTGAGGGGCCCACTTCACCAGCCTCCTGCCCACCCTGAGCTCACCCCCATAACATGGGAGGGTGGGCGAGCACCAAAATATCCACCATACTCAAATATTCAAGGGTCAATGAGACTTGTTATCAAGCAAATTGACCCTGATAACAAGCTGCCCTTGCCATAAAGGGAAGGCAGTGGCACAGTGGAAATGTCACTGGATTAGTATTCCAGAGACCCAGGGTAATGTTCTGGGGACCTGTGTTCGAATCTGTCCAAAGCAGGTAGTGAAATTTGAACGGAGTTAAAAATCTAATGGCGACAATGAAACCATTGTTGATGTCTTTGAGAGAAATCTGCTGCCCTTACCTGGTCTGGCCTGCATGTGATTCCAGATCCACAACAATATGGTTGACTCCCCTCACAGGCAATTAGGGGTAAATACCCACATTAATACCACGTTAATATCCAATTAAGTAATAAATACCCACATCCCATGAAAAAAAAAGTTTGGCATATGCAACTAAGTAGGAATAGGCAGCCTGATTTAAAAAAAACATCTTCAGAGGACAGGAAAGAAGGATGGTTTTCTCTTTGAAGGCTGTACTTGGCTGATTGCAGGGTGGGTCAACCCCTAAGATCACAAATCCCTTCCTTCCTACCCAGCCACAGCCTTAAACAACCCCCCCCTCCCCTTTTCTGATCAGGACCAGGGGCTTAGCTGCTTCGGGCCTTTATCTTCCTTCTGCAGTCCTGGCATTGCCACTCACGCATTCTTGATGCTGCTGGAACTGATGGAGCTGCCAGCCAATTGAGGGCAGAACTTCCTCCCCAGTGAGAAATGGAAGAACTCTCACTCATCCTGTCTTGCAATGCATCATGGCAGTGGGGCATGTCAGATTTGCTTCTTACTTGGGGGGGGTGGAGCTGTATAACACTACCCCACTCAACACATATTATTCATCTGGTGCCTCCATTTCCGTTCCCATATCAATTTAAGGACTTAGCCCTTTGAAAATTAGAACTTCACTCGGTTTCCCACCAGAGGTTAGTTTCTGACCCCTGTTCAGATCCTGTTTTCCACCTTATGATGAAATTTCAGCTGAGAGAGTTAGTTGCAGCTTAAAAGGATGCATATGACAGACATAATACCATTGAAAACCTGATTGAAAAGAGGAAGTTCAAAGGGAAGTGAAAAAGGAAATATAAGGGACAAAGAATTCGAAGGGACTGGCAGCTAAAATGAATGGGAATGAAAGGGAATTATTTAGTGTTCTGTAGACACATTAATGATAAACGAATAGTAAGAGCAGGACTGAAGTCAATTAGGGACAAAAAAGAATATGCACGCATGGAAGGAAAGAACATGGCTGAGGTAGTAAACTAGTAGTTGTACCTGTCATTATCAAGGAAGAAGATTATACCGAACAATGAAAGAAGAGGTAGTTTAAATATTGAATGGACTAAAAATAGATAAAGAGGAGATACTTTAAAAACTGGCTTATTTAAAGTTGTTAAGTCACCAGAGCCGAATAAGATGTGTCCAAGAATGTTGAAGGAAGTAAGAAATTGTGGAGGTACTGGCTGTAAACCTCTAAATCTCCTTAGAAATGGTGATGGAGAACTGGAAATGTCATACCTTTGTTCAAAAAAACAGTATGAGAATCAATGAGGCAAGTCAGTTGGTTTAACCTCTGTGATGGAAAGCTTTTATCAGAAATAATCCAGGTCAACATTAAGTCATTTGGACAAGTGTGGACTGAGGAAAACCAGCACAGATTTGTTGAAGGCAAACTGTCTTTAACTAACTCAATTGAGTCTTTAGATGAGGTAGTAAAGAGGCTTGATCAGGGTAACATGGTTCATGTGGTGTTATATTTTCCTCCAAAAGATGTTTTATGAAGTTACATGCAGCAGGCCTGCCAGTAAAAGTGAAGCCCTTGGAATGAAAGAGACAGTGACAGAATGGATATGAACACTGCTGACTGACAGGAATCAGAGAGTAGAAGTTTTTTTAGACTGCATGGAAGTACAGACAGGATCTCCTATGAATATAGGACCACTACTTTCTTTACGACAAGGTTTTCATGGAGTCATGGAGACTCTCTGTACCTTTAAAAATGGCAGACGGGACCCAAATCTAGAAGCCCCAGCCCCAAATCTGGAAGATCCCATTTTCACCGGTAAGGAAATTGGCAGAGTTAGAGGAGGGAGCGGAGAGGGGAGCATGAAGTGCACAGGCAAGAATGATGAATCAGAAGGGCTATTTAAATTCAGTGTGCAGAATAAGCAGACCTGAATTTTGCTCAAGGAACAGCCTCAACTTATAATGTGTGCTCCACAACTTAATGTTGGAAATGTTAATACTCTTGAAGGGTGGATGAGGTATGTGAAACTGTCAATCTGACAACTTATTTCAGTTGCCTGCCCTTGAAAAATTGAGAAGAAACTGTGTGCCTGTGTCTGTGAGAGTAAAAATATTTTCTAACAGTTTCAATAGGTATTTGTTGACATAACCCTAAGTGCTACCATTATAGTGTTATTACTGCCTGACGGCTCAGAGGTTATTAAAGGATTAGCTGTCTTTGGCATGGGGTTATGAATACAAGTGTATTGATGTTATAAGGGAATATACTGTTTGTAATAAATATAAATGATTTGGAGGAAAATGTAACTGGTTTGATTAGAAAATTTGAGGATGACACAAGATTGGTGGATTTGCGATGAGGATCATCAGAAGATACAGCAGCTTATAGATCAGTTGGAGACTTGGGCGGAGGGATGACAGATGGAGTTTAATCCGGACAAATGTGAGGTAATGCATTTTGGAAGGTCTAATATAGACAGGAAATATACAGTAAATGGCAGAACACTTAAGAGTATTGATAGGCAAAGGGATTTGGGTGTACAGGTACACAGGTCACTGAAATTGACAATGCAGGTACAGAGGGAGTCAAGAAGGCATTTGGCATGCTTGCCTTCATCGGCCGGGGCATTGAGTTTAAAAATTGGGCAGCATGGTAATACAGTGGTTAGCACTGCTGCTTCACAGTTCCAGGGACCTGGGTTCAATTCCCACACCGTCTGTGTGGAGTTTGCACATTCACCTTGTGTCTGCATGGGTTTCCTCCGGGTGCTCCAGTTTCCTGCCACAGTCCAAAGATGTGCGGGTTAAGTCGATTGGCCATGCTAAAATTGCCCCTTAGTGCCCTGAGATGCATAGGTTAGGGGATTAGCGAGTAAATGTGTCGGGATATAGGAGTAGATCCTGGGTGGAATTGTGGTTGATGTAGACTCGATGGGCCAGATGGTCTGTTTCTGCACTGTAGTGTTTCTATGATTCTAACCTTAGTTAGGTCGCACTTAGAATATAGTATTCAATTCTGGTCGCCACACTATCAGAAGAATATGGAGGCTTTGGAGTACAGAAAAGATTTACCATGATGTTGCCTGATGTGGAAGTCATTAGCTATGAGGAGAGGTTGGAGAAACTTGATTTGTTCTCACTGGAACAACAGAGGTTGAGGGGCAACCTGATCGAAGTGTACAAGATTATGAGAGGCATGGACAGAATGGGTAGTCAGAAGGTTTTTCCCAGGGTGGAAGAGTCAATTACAAGCGGCACAGGTTTAAGGTGCGAGGGGCAAGATTTAAAGGAGATGTACAAGGCAGATTTTTTACACAGAGGGTGATGGGTGCCTGGAACTTGTTGCCAGGAGAAGTAGTAAAAACGGATATGGTACTGACTTTTACAAATACATGAGTAGGATGAGATTAGAGGGATAGGGTCCCTGGAAGTTGGGGGTTTTAGTTCAGTTGGGCAGCATGGTCGGTGCAGACTTGGAGGGCTGAAGGGCCTGCTCTTAAGCTGTAATTTTCTTTGTCATTTGTTGTTAAGTACTTGAGAGGATTTGCATGTACTACATGTACTTTCATGAATGTGTTTATTTTATCTTGTGAACTTTGTAATGGATATTTAGAATTTTATTCAATCTCAGCATGGCTCCTGAGGTTTACCTTTGGGGGATACTGGGTGAGTTGGTATGGAGTTTGTAAGGGTAAAGGATGGTGATAGGGGACACAGGTAGGTATGGGTTGGCAATAAGTTGGTATAGAGGTTTTAGGAGCCATGGGATCAGAAGGGGTCATGAGTTGGCTAGGATTGACATTAGCATGGGGCTACAAGGGACTAAGGGGTGGATGGGTGGGAAGTATGGGTTGATACGATTTGTCATGGATGGGGAATGGGATGTGTACAGGGGTGAGAGTTAGAGGGCTTAATATTTAACAAAACAACTGGAACACAATCTCATTGAATTGAGAAGGGATATTTATCAGATCCTTTGGCATTCAACAGTCCCTGTAACTCCCCCCACCCCCACTATTTGAGACACTTTCTATCAAAGTTGGAGTGTCAAGCAAGGAAATTTTGGGCATGAACCATCCACCTAGAGAGTGAAAATCTGGTGCTTAGACTTGTACAGGGCACACCTTCAGAATATGCAGTTGAAACAAAACTTGGAAATATGGTGATTTGTGAGAAGAACAGTAAAAAACTTTGAGAGGTTCTAGAAATGTTAGTAGAAGGGGCAGTCCCATCGAATGTTCAAATTTAATGCAGAGAAGTATTCATTTTGGTGTGAAGAACAAGAAGAGCCAATATAAAATAAAGGCAGAATTCTAAAAGGAGCAGGGAGGCCTGCAGACATGTGCGTTCAAATTGTTGAAGGTGGCAAAGCACGTTGGGAAAGTTGTTAAAAATATATGGATTTAGCACAAAAGCAAAAAACCTTTATTAGAAACCACAGAAACCCTACAGTGCAGAAGGAGACCACTTGGCCCATCAAGTCTGCACGGACCACAATCCCATCCAGGCTCCATCCCTGTAATCCAACCTATTTACCGCACTAATCCCTCTAACCTACACATCCTGGGACACTGAGGGGCAATTTAGCACAGCCAATCCACTTACTCACCCATCCTTGGACTGTGGGAGGAAACAGGATGACTCAGAGGAAACCCATGTAGGCACGGGGAGAATGTGCAAACTCCACACAAGCAGTGACCCAAGCTGATAATCAAACCCAGGTCCCTGGAGCTGTGAGACAGCAGTGCTAACCACTATGCTACTGTGCCATCTCACTAGTTTGGCTCAACTGGAGCAATTTATCCAATTTTGAGCTGCAAACTTTGGGAAGTATGTGATTGCTTTAGAGATGCTCAGCAAAAAAATACAAGAATTCTTCTCGAGATAAGGGACTCCAATTATGCGGGTAGGCTGGAGAATCTGGGGAGAGAAGATAAAGTTGAGAGGAGATTTGATGGAGGTGTTCCAGATCATGAGGTCTCTTGACAGAGGAACTAATTAGAAACTGTTGTCATTGGTAGTTGATAACTAGAGGACAAAGAATTAATGTGATTAATGAACAAACCAAAGGTGACATGAGGGAAAATATTTTATGCAGCAAATGGAATGCACTGCCAGTGAGTGGTATGTGGAGGCAGATTAAATTGTGGCTTTTGGAAGATGGTTGTACAAGCAGCTGAAGATAAACAATCTGCAGGGTTTAAAGGAATGGGTAGGGTAATGGGACAAGATAAGTTGCTCTCTTAGAAAGTAGGCATGGACTCAATGAACTGTCTTTCGTTCCTATGGTTCACTCCAGCATTAACTGGCCATAGACTTTGGATTTACCATGTAAGTTTAGTATTAATGTGAAATTGTTTTCCAGAATTACTGAAATTGCAATGCTGACCAAAATAAGTGGTTTAATTTCAGGTATTGTATCATGTGACTGAACAAATAAACATTTTGCCACTGACACTAATTAAGACCTTATCCTTAGAAGTTACTATGGATGTTTGAAAGTAATTAATTTCCTTGTGTTCCTGTTTCCCTAAACAAGTTTTCATTATTTAATAGATCAAAATAAA
Organism: Carcharhinus amblyrhynchos; assembly: GCF_965287045.1. NCBI lineage: Eukaryota > Metazoa > Chordata > Chondrichthyes > Carcharhiniformes > Carcharhinidae > Carcharhinus > Carcharhinus amblyrhynchos. The sequence goes on along the minus strand of NC_137335.1, from coordinate 28,091,867 downwards.
GTTTTTGCTTTCTATCCATAGCCGCACCAAACTGCTTCATAGGACTGTGAAAAGGATTAATTTCCTGTAACTATCAAATTCATTGGGATTGAAATAAAATTGGTTCATATCAGCAGTAAGATCACTCATCAAGACATTAACAGATCAACCTTCCAGAGTAGTTTCAATTTCAGATTTAGCAGTGTTCACTACTGGCTTGTACTAGGATTATACAAATTTTTTTATTGTTCTTTTGAACACATGGACACTACTCCTGATTTTGTTTCGGACATTGGTATATCATAATATATTTAAACAATGTTATAAGCAACAAAGTTATAAATATTAAAAAACAAAGAATGCAGAAGAACTTACAAGTCATATTAATGGTTTGAAAGAGATTGTCTTTGTTAAATAAGGAACCGTGCTTTAGCTGTTCTTCTGCTGTGAAGCGAAGTTAAACAGAGCTCCCAGTCTCCACAGATATATCGTAAACAATGGGAAATCATCTGACAAATGAAGTACTGTCCTGTCTAATCTCTGTTTAAGTTTCTCCAGCTCCACACAACTCACAGCAGCAATTCCGCCTTCTACTGAGTTCTTGTGCTGTAAAAGCTGCTCCAGCGTCCAAAATAGGTAGTAGACATTTTCATAAGAAGATACATCAAGTTCTGTCTAATTATTGGAAGAAATACAGAACACTAATTAATAAAAATACCAACAGAGTATCTGATAGGTGTCTTATCTTATCAACTGGTATGAGATGGAATAGCTCCACTTGTAACTCCCTTTACTTGACAGAAACCTGGTTGTGGTGGGTCAATGGGGGAAGTGGTTTGAGACGGTAGGTGGGAAGCAGGGAAAATACAAAGAACAAAGAAAATTACAGCACAGGAACAGGCCCTTTGGCACTCCAAGCCTGCACCAACCATGCTGCCGACTTAACTAAAACCCCCTACCCTTCCAGGGACCATATCCCTCTATTCCCATCCTATTAATCCTTAAAAGTCACTACCATATCCACTTCCACCACCTCTCTTGGCAACAAGTTCCAGACACTCATTAATCTCTGTGTAAAAAATCTGCCTCGTATATCTCCTTTAAACTTTGCCCCTTGCACCTTAGTCCTAGTAATTTACTCTTCTACCGTGGGAAAAAGCTTCTGACTCCCCACTCTGTCCATGCTCTTCATAATCTTGTAGACTTCTGTCAGGTCTCCCCTCAATCTCCGTCACTCCAGTGAGAACAAACCAAGTTTCTCCAATCTCTCCTCATAGCTAATGCCCTCCATACCAGGCAACATCTTGGTAAATCTTTTTTGCACCCTCTCCAAAGCCTCCACATCCTTCTGGTAGCGTGGTGACCAGAATTGAACACTATATTTCAAGTGCAACCTAACTAAGATTCTATAAGTTGCAAAATGAGTTGCCAATTTTTAAACTCAATACCCCAGCTGATGAAGGCAAGCATGCCGTATGCCTTCCTGACTACCTTCTCCACCTGCATTGCCACTTCGAGTGACCTGTGTACCTATACATCCAGATCCCTTTGTCTAACAATATCTTAAGAGTTCTGTCATTTACTGTATATTTCCTATCTGTATTAGACCTTCTAAAATGCATTACTTCACATTTATCCAGATTAAACTCCATCTGCCATCTCTCCGCCCAAGTCTCCAACTGATCTATGTCCTGCTGTATCCTCCGATGGTCCTCATTCCTATCTGCAAATCCACCAACCCTTGTGTCATCCACAAATTTTGAGTTTTGATGTTGCATCACTTTCAGCATTATGGGTATGGTTTGATTATGGATAATTTGACAGTATGGGCCCCTCATATACAGCTATTGCTGTTCATGTGAGGGGGCTACGTTTTGAATGACTTATTAGCATGTGTTTGCAAAATGATGAGTCCCATGATAATGATTGTGAGGATTTCAGCTACAAGAATGAGACTGTGTCCAACTGATTTATTGTCTTCCTTGTACGGACAGCAAGTCACTTGAGTACTTTGTGGAGTTAATGTACAAGGCTCTTTTGGTAGAAGTCATGGACTGACTGATGGCAATTTTGATATCTGAGGACCTGTGAGAATCCATTTTGTGCAAGAACCCATCTGGTGATCATCTCTCCCTACATAGAGTCAGCCCTGGCTACATGACTTTGCCTCCCAGCTGAACTGCTGTACCCTTATGGGGCTGTGAATAAAATTTTAAGGCAAATTCCTAATTACTCCAAAGTTCCCTAAAGAACTATGCCAAGTTCAAACCTGCATCATATGCACTCAGCAAATTTCGGGTGAACACCCGCAGACTATCAAAATCAAATGAGAGTGGAGGCAGTTGGCGATTTGAATTGCCAGCTATCTTAATAAACCATGCACCATACCACAGTGCCCCCCCCCAACAATCTCCATGAAAATGGAAAATGATATGTTGTGTTGTGATGAAAATCTGAGAAATTTTATTCACAACCCCATAAGAGGCACAAAAGCAATTCCAACTGTCTTACTTTAACCTGAAGGAGTAGGAAAGTGAGGTTTCTGATAAGACCATAAGACATAGGAGCAGAATTAGGACACTCGGCCATCGAGTCTGCTCCACCATTCAATCATAGCTGATATTTTTCTCATCCCCATTCTCCTGCCTTTTCCCCATAGCCCCTGATCCCCTTATTAATCAAGAAACTATCTAACTCTGTCTTAAAGACACTCAATGACCTGGCATCCACAGTTTTCTGCAGCAAAGAGTTACACAGATTCACCACTCTCTGGCTGAAAAAAATTCCTCGTCATCTCTGTTTTAAAGGATTGTCCCTTTAGCCTGAGGTTGTGCCCTCTGGCTCTAGTTTTTCCTACTAGTGGAAACATCTTCTCTACATCCACTCTATCCAGGCCTCACAATATCCTGTAAATTTCAATGAGATCCCCCCCCTCAACCTTCTAAACTCCAATGAGTAAAGACCCAGAGTCCTCAACCGTTCCTCATACAATAAGCTTTTCATACCAGGGATCATTCTTGTGAACCTTCTCTGGACCCTTTCCAAGGCCAGCACATCCTTCCCTAGATCTAGAGCCCAAAACTGCTCACAATACTCCAAAAGGGATCTGACCAGGGCTTTATACAGCCTCAGAAGTACATCCCTGCTCTTGTATTCTAGCCCTCTCGACATGAATGCTAACATTGCATTTGCCTTCCTAACTGCCAACTGAACCTGATGTTAACCTTAAGAGAATCTTGAAAAAGGACTCCAAGTCCCTTGGTGGTTCAGATTTCCTAAGTATTTCCCCATTTAGAAAACAGTCTATTCCTCCATTCCTCCTTCCCAAGAGCATAACCTCACACTTTTCCTCATTGTATTCCACCTGTCATTTCTTTGTCCATTCTTCTATCCTGTCCAAGTCCTTCTGCAGCTCCCTTGCTTCCTCAATGCTACCTGTCCTTCTACATATCTTTGCATCATCTACAAACTTAGCAATGGTGCCTTCAATTCCTCCTTCCAAATTGTTAATGTATATCATGAAAAGTTGCGGTCCCACCACCAACCCCTAAGGCACACCACTAGTCACTGGCTACCATCCTGAAAAGAGCCCTTTAACCCCACTCTCTGACTTCTGCCAGTCAGCCAATCCTTTACCTATGCCAGGATCTTTCCCTTAACACATCGGGCTCTTAATGCATTTGACAGTCTCCTATACGGCATTTTATCAAAGGCCCTTTGGAAATCTAAATAAATCACGTTGACTGATTGTCTTTTATCTAACTTCCTTGTTACCTCCTCAAAGGACTCTAGCAGATTTGTCAGACATGACCTCCCCTTGATGAAGCCATTCTGATTCAGTCCTATTTTATCATGCTTTTCCAAGTACTCCGCAATCTCATCTTTAATGGACTCTAAAATCTTGCCAATGACTAAAGTTAGGCTAACCGGCTTATAATTTCCCATCTGCTGCCTCCCTACCTTCTTAAAAAGTGATGTTACACTAGCTACTTTCCAGACCTTTGGGACCCTCCCTGCCTCCAGTGATTCCTGAAAGATCACCTCCAATGCTTCTACAATTTTGTCAGCTATCTCTTTCAGAACCGTGGGGTATAGTCCATCCAGTCCAGGTGATTTTTCCACCTTCAAACCTCTCAGTTTCCTCAGAACTTTTACTTAGTGATGGCCACTGCACTCATCTATAACCCCAATTCTCCTGGAGCTCTGGCGTCCCACTAGTGTCTTTCATTGTGAAGACTGATGCAAAGTAACTACTCAGTTCCTCTGCCATTTCTTTGTTTCCTATTGTTACTTCTGACAGGGTAGTTATATTATCCCTACTGACTCATGCACTGAGGTGCCAGGACGAACTATGTTCTGAAAAAGGGCGCAAAGTGTTTTGTGCAAAGGGACATAGACGATGAGCACAGCAGCCTTACCCACATAGGCCCGAGAAGCCAGTCATTGTGAACAGCCAGAGGGAAGGTACAACATCAGCAGGAAGAAATTGGTGCTCATGTGCCAGGAAGGAGGAAGAGAAGTGGCAGGTTAACCAGATGCTATCCTGTGTGAAAGTTGTACAGATCTAGGGCAACCTACCTCAATACAACAAAGAACCAATGTCAAAGGCTAACCTGTGAGGTGGAGACAGACATGTAGTTGCATGGTCCAGGTACAACCTGAGCCACAATTCATCAACCTCCATGCCCTGTCAGCGGCTGTGAAGGTAACTCGCTTTCAATGCCTCTTTGCGATGGATTGTCAGGAGTCCTGTCTGATATATCCCAATTAGGAGTATACAGCTGCATTAAGGCTGTAACTACTGCCCTGTTTGCTTGTTTGGGATCGCATTCATTTTCCTATATATTTAGCATCTCTCACAGAGTAAGCCATAGCCTTTGTCCAAAGAGCAGGGTCTCCCAGATCTAGGGTGTTATTGATTGTATCTACCTTGTCATAAAGACTTCAAATCAATGTGCAAACAGCTTTCTCAACAGAACTTCTTCTTTATCAATGTACAGATGGTTTGTGCCCATCACAAGGTTTTCCTTCATGTGTATGCAAGGTTATCTGTCAGCTGCCTTGACCCCTTCATGCTAATGGTGTTCCCAACTCCTCAGATATTTCAGCCACAACAGTAGACATGTCATTACCAGGAGTACATTGAGTAGGCAATTGGCACTTTAAAGATATGCTTCAGGTACCCTCAGTGCTCAGATGCAGCTCTGCAATATGTCCCAGCACATTTCTGTGCAATGGATGGCACACTAATCGATGGTGACCACACCATGATTCGAGCTTGGATTTGAGGAAGAAGCCTGTGTTCATTCAAAAGATTCCAAAATGATGAGAATGAGAAGGTCCAATGGCAGTTCAGCTGGGAGGCAAGCCATGTAGCCAAGGCTGATTCTTATGTAGGAAGAGATGATCACCAGATGGGTCCTTGTACAAAACAGATTCTCACAGGTCCTTTCATATCAAAATTGTCATCAGCAGTCCCTGACTTCGACCAAAAGAGCCTTGTATATTGACGAACAGCTTTTCATTGCAAAAGGACTAACACCCGCCCCTTTACCTCCTCCCTCTTCACCATTCAAATCCCAAATACACCTTTCAAGTCAAGCAGCGTTTCACTTGCACTTCCTTCAATTTGGTTTATCATATTCACAGCTCCCAAAGGGAGTGACTGCTTTATGGAACACTTTTGCGTAGTCTGTAAGCTTGAACCCAAATGAGTCATAGAGCCCGATTATACCATTTTCATTCTAAGTGCTGGGCGGAGTTGAAACTGGGAGTATTTGAGATCCAACCTTATGGCCCATTCTGAGGCGCCCCCATACGCACTCTGCCTGTAAAAATATCAGAAATTCCGAATCACGCTGCAGAAGCCTGTGGGCGGGCTTTAATGTGCCTGAAACTTTGCAGCTTCAATCGGAGCCTCCAACTATGCATGTGCAAGAAAAAGTGATAGGATGCTGCTCTCCTCCCACATGCTTCACGTGCTGGATAATGCTTCCCCCTGGCCCCCATGGACATTGCCCCGTCCCCACATTACTGATCCCCTTTTTCTCCCTCGCCCTTGCCACTCAGACTGATCGCGGCCCCCTCCTCCTGCCAATCTCAGGTGGAATGGCAGCGGCTCTCAAAGAACAAAGAACAAAAACAGCCCGGGAAACAGGCCCTTTGGCCCAACAAGCTGCCATTTTAACACTACCAGTCCCCCCCTCCACCCATGACCCTTATCTATTGTTTTATGGCCATCCACATTGAGGGAAACTAATTTAGGGACAATTTATTACTGCCAATCAGCCTAATAGCACATCTTTGGGGTGTGGGAGGAAACCGGAGCACCCGGAGAAAACCCACGCAAGCACGGGGAGAATGCGCAAACTCCCACAGACACTGGCCCAAATCCACGTGTCTGCACAGCAAACAGTGATAGTCACTGAGCTGTTGTCTTGCCCAGCATCTGGTCCAGTTTAGGCACACACTAACGACATGAAGCACTAGGCCAATCTCGAACAACCAAGAGCAGCCCATGTACGACCTATCGCGTGTATGCCCCTCGTTGGACAACAAGGCGGACCGACTTAAAACCTGTGAATGGAAGGAGAAAAAACATTATTATCATACCATATCCATTTACCTTACCAGGGACGCCCCAATGCTAATGAACCTTATTTAAAACAATCTCCTATATCCACCCATCTCCAACCCACTCACGTGCCTGTCTAAGTTACTCTTAAACAATTCGAGCGTGCTTGCCTCCACCACCTTACTTGGCAGAGCATTCCATACCCCCACTAGCCTCTGTGTGAAAAACCTCCCTCGAATATCTGTGTTATACCTCTCCCCCCTCACCTTAAGCCCATGGCCCCTTGTACTGTGTGTCTCTATCATAGGAAATAGCTTACCTCTGTTTACTCTATCTGTACCCTTCATAATCTTATATACCTCTATTAGATCCCCCCTCAATCTCCGTCTTTCAAGGGAAATTTGTTCAATCTTTCCTCGTAACCCAGTCCTTCCATACCAGGCAACATTCTGGTAAACCTCCTCTGCACTCTCTCCAGAGTCTCCACGTCCTTCCGGTAGTAGGGTGACCAGAACTGGACGCAGTACTCTAAATGCGGCCTAACCAATGTTCTATACAACTGCAACATTAGACTCCAGCTCTTATATTCTATATCCCTTCCTATAAAGGCTAACATACCATAGGGTTTCTTCACAACCTTCTCCACTTGCACTGCCACCTTCAAAGACTTGTGCACTTGCACCCCCAGGTCTCGCTGCGGTTCTACAGTCCTTATGGGCTTACCCTTTATCATATAACCCCCCTGTAGCTGCCTGTAGCTGATCTGCTATAACAAGGGGCAGCTCCATAAAAACTCCAAGGATGGACAGGCAGAGAGGCATTGTAGGAAGGCGACCTTGGGAGGCTGCTGGATGCGGCACAGATGAGGCAGGACACCCTCTTCCCCCCAGCAGTACGCAGATCCAGAGAGGGTGACGGCAAAGTGGCTTGGGAGCCAGTTGCCGCTTCCATCAGTGTCATGGCACTGGCCCCCAGAATAGGGAAGCAGTGCTGCAAGAAGGTCAATGACCTCATCCGAGCAACAAGGATGAGTGCTTAACCCCATTTAGCATCTTCATCCGGATCCTTTCACCCCCAGGACCCAGCATACTTCCAGCCCCTGACCCCCGAGCACCTTCTTCCATCTCCTTTCCCCCCTCCCCTCAACAGTAGCACTGTGCTTGCCCTCCAAGGGCCACCACCTGATACTCTGCAGGAATAATTTATTTCATGGCTCCTCCTTTCCCCACAGAAGAAGTCTGACCATAACACCAGAGAGAGGGCGAAGATAGTGGGCGGCGAGGCAGACCGCCACGTTCTCACCCCAGGAGCGAGTGCTAGAGCTGTCCAGGGAAGGGGAGGTGCGGACTATCAGAGACAGCATGGTCAGGTTGGAGTCAAGAAGTGAGCACCTGTCAATCTTCCACTCAATTAAGGCTACTTCTATAGGTCATGCGTTTTGGGTGCGAGGTGCATGGTTTAAAGGAGATGCATGAGGAACGTTTATTTCCACAGAGAGGTTGTGGGTGCATGAAACTCACTGCCGGGTGAGGCAGATAAAAGAGTGATCTTTATAGCTACATGAATGGGATGGGAATAGAGACATATGGTTGTCAGAAGGGTAGGGTGTTACAATTCAGAGGGGCAGCGTGGTCGCATGCCGGCTTGGAGGGCCAAAGGGCCTACTTCTGTGATGTAATCTTCTTTGCGCTTTGTTCGATGTTCAATGGGAAAATGTAAATCGAGATTTTTGCATCCCGGATTCCTCTCTCTCCCTTGCACTTAATCTTGTGTACTGTGTTGCAGGGGAGATCTAGATCCCCGGGCCTTCTGGCATCATGGCTCCCACTGAGGCTCCCGCCCATCCTGCTCCAGATAGCTTGGATGAGTCCTCAGACCATATGACTGAAGGGATCTCCGAGGGAGACAACGTTTTGGTGTCAGCTTCCACCTTGCAGTTCACCATCCCAGATACTGATACATAGTGGGTCCAGTTAGTAGTGAGGCTTCTGGGTCACTCTCTGGTGAGCATGACACACCTGCTGATGTACATCGGATGGAGGAAATATCTGAGGCCTCTGTCATGAATGGGCCTGCCAGAAGTGAGGACTAAGCTGGTCCCAGGCTAATTGCTGGGCCTCTGAGATCACTTCTCCCTCAGCTGCTGGAGATACAGCAACAGAGCTGGGAATGCAGGAGGGGCTGACAGCCACACTGGACCAACTGCAAGGCTGTAGCGAGGAGTCCCAAAGCTTTCAGGTAGGCCAACTATTGCCTGTCTTGCATACTTCCCAGGCCAACACTGCAAGGGTGGAGTCTGCAGTGGAAAACTTGGGGTAGGGGATCCTCACCATGAGTGGCAGGCTCCAAGCGATGGCTGAGTCACAGCAGGCCACAGCAGAGTCTCAAAGGGGCATGGCCCTGTCGCCGTGGACCAAAACTGAGGGACTCAACAGGATTCTCAAGGTTCGGCAGCCAATGGCTGAGAGGTTCGGGAGCTTGCACTAGACCCAGTGGGACAGCGCTGAGACACAGCAGGCTATGGTTGCAACCCTTGAGAATGTGGCCCAGTTGCAGAGTCATGGCTGAGAGTCTGCAGAGCATGGTCCAGTCTCAGAAGGTACTTGCTGTGGCCATTGAGATGTGGCCGCCAGCTCAGGTGGCCATCGCTGAAGGCTCAACCACCATGAGGAGGACGCAGGTGGTGCTTCAGGACTGGCAGCGCCAGGTGACGCTGGAGCTTCTGGAACTCACTGCAGAAGCATTGCTATCACATGGAGTGACCCAGGGGCCCACAGGAACCCCTAGGAAGGAGGAAGGGCTCAGGCCCATGCCAGGGCCTTCCAGCCAGGAGACTGTCTGATTCGCTCCTTCCTTACACCGGGGCATCTTAGGGGCAGCAGGATGAAGAGGGTGCCATGGAAACATCCCAGACACCTGGAAGCTAGCCAGGGCCCTCAAGATCCAGGATCTCCAGAGGATGCCTGCCAAATGCATCACAGGCAACGGGGCAAGGTTGGCAGCTGGCCCCCTCCATCGCCGATATACATTCTGGGGAGACATTGAGACGTAGTGATAGATCACGTAAGGTCAGAAAGTTATAGTTGCACTAAGATAGCATGGTGAAGGGCTACACTAGTTAGATAGATCTTTAAGCACCTTAACATTTCCCGTTCACACATTTTTATGTTAGAATTTATTACTTAAACACCTTTATTGTAATCATTTAATGTTTTTCACCACCCACCTCTAACTAATTTGTCTCAGATTTGTGTCGAACAGGAACCCTCTTCCATTGATGATCGCCGGAGGGATGTTTCATGTTGATGTCAGTTGGGGAGGCTCCTCAATGCTGTGTCACTGGGAAAATGAAGTCACTGGTTCCCCAGAACCCACAAGTAATTCCCTCTCCTCCCCCACCCCACCCACCCTGGGGCACTGTCTGAGGGTTTCAAACCCCTTACCCATTGCACAGAAGTAGGCCCAGGTGCCAGCGTACATGCAGAGCTCATTGCAGACTAACTGCACCAGACATAATCATAATGGTGCTTATCAAGGCGTGATCACCTTCCTGCCTGCCAAAGAAACTCGCTAACACAGTGTACCCAGGCCCGCCATTCTGGTGTGACAATGTTGCAGGAGATAGGAGGGCTTTGGTGGGGGCAGATGGGGGTGGAAATAGAACCCATGTGCACAGGCACAGGCCCAGGCCCAGGCCCCTAGTGACTGAAACGCCAGGTGATCAGGGCCCCTAGCTATCCTCGTATGCCTTTTTTGAGCTGCTAGGCCTCCAGCGCCTGGATGATGTTGCTCAGAATGCTCCACTTCCTCCTTCTCTTCTAATAGGCTACTTTTCTGCTGTGCCAGGCTGTGTAAGGCACAGCACACCATTACAATGCAGGAAGAGATCGGAGGGTTGCAATGTAGGGTCCTGCCAGAGCAGTCCAGGCATGGGAATCACATTTTATGGAGCCCTATGCACCTCTCCACTATCAAGCAGGTGGCTACATGGGCCTCATTATAGTGGGTCTCCATCTCAGACACAGGCCTCCGAAATGGGTAATCAACAAGCCACCCCTGCAGCCTGGACTCCTCCTCAAAGGCCTCCGTTATGTCAGAGCTCTTGAGAATGAAGCTCATGCACACTGCCAGGGTGTCTTGTGCAGATGTGCATAATGTTCATATTGTGGTCACACACCAGTTGGACATTTAGGGAGTGGAACCCCTTTCTGTTGACGAATCTCTGTGAATTCTGTAGCGGGGCCTTGAGGGTGAATGGGTGCAGTTGATGGCCCCCTACATCAGGCATCACCCCCCTGCAGCCGGGCTTCCTGATGGGCCTGGTCCAGGTTAATTTTGATGTACTGCCTAGCCCAGGCATGCAGGTCTTCCATGACCTACTTGACACAGGTGCGCACAGCTGACTGGGAAATGCCACATATGTCTCTGCTAGGGGTCTGGAAGGAGCCAGTGGCATAAAAGTTCAGATTCAATTTGACAGCCACCGAGAGTGGACGCTCCCCTGCCCTGCAACAGGTGGCACAGTTGTTGCACTGTCTCCTCTTGGAGACGGAGCCGTCGGCAGCACATGGTGTTCGAATCTGTTCGAATGACACTCGTGCACAGAACTACCAGGGTATCCATCCCTCCTCTTGCTGGCTGAAAGGTGGCCACCTCCTGCCACTGGTGGTCGTCTCCCTCTATTCCTGCAAGTGGTAAGGCCTGAGCCTCCTGTGCCCACAGTTCTTCCTCCTGCTTCTCCTCCTTAGCTCCAGCAGAAATCAAAGAACAGCAAGATCAATCAACTGCATCGCAAAAACTATCTTGTCGCTCTCAGTGGGAGAGGAGGTTGGAGATGAAGACGAACCCATACAGAAGTTAAGGAACTCTGCTTGCCCGTAGTCCAGCAACACATTCTGTCCATACTGCCCATACCCCCACCCACATGCCCTCCAGAATCACAGCTCCTTGAAATGTTCTGAGGCTGCAGCAGTGCAATTTGCAAGGGCTTTGAATACATCCTTTAGCTGGCTGACTGCTGAGGGTACTAGGATCTGGCAGCATCCATAATACTGAAGGTCAATGCTGAGACCCAGGTCCGTGCTGCAAATTGGACATCGGACACCCTGCTAAACAACAGCCCTCCATCCCCACACACTCGCAGAGACCCCACCTGACCTGAGAAACAAAATGGCTTCAACGAAAGGATCCCTGTAAACAGCAGAGAGCAGTCAGATATCAGGCACTTAACTCCTCACTAACCCTCACTGATGGAGCATACGAATCGGACTTCTATGAGTATGTCTGTTTCACGTCAATTCTGGGATTGGTGAATGAGGTAGTAAAGGGGGACATGGTGGTAAAGTTGGGCATGCAGCCCATTAAGTGGATTGAAATGCATGCAAATGCATTTAAATAGCCGTTGTGCCTGTTCTAGGCGCAGTCCCGATCGCAGTCATTTTCGGATTTTGGTAAAGGGAGAACCAGCGCAGTTCACGCTACTTGCCTCACATCTGACTTTACCAAGTTTTCGTGCCTGAAAATGGGCGCAACTAATGGTAAAATCACCCCTATAGAGTTTTACAATACAAAGAATTCCTTCAGTTCATCGTTTCTGCGCTGGCCATCAAACACTGACTCTAATGCCATTTTCCAGCCTTGCATACTATGGCATTTCAAGTGCTGACCTAAATACGTCTTAAATGTTGTGAGGATTCCCACATCTACCACCGTTTCAGACAGTGAGTTCCAGATTCTCATCATCCTTTGAGCAAAAAAGATTTTCCTCAAGTCCCTTCTAAATCTTCAGTCCATTACCTTAAATCTCTGCCCCTTGTTTATTGACTCGCCCAACTAAGGGGAAAAGTTTCTCCCTCTGTACCCTATCTATGTCTGTCATAATTTTAAATACTTTAGTCAGGTTCTCATGTTCTAAGGAGAACAATTCAGCATAACCAGCCTCTCTTCATAGCTGAAACGGTCCAGTCCAGGGAACATCCTGGTGAATCTCCACTGTATCCTTTCTAGTCCAATCATATCCTTCCTATAGTGTGGCGATCAGAACTGCGCACAGTATCCGAGCTGCGGCCGAAAAATATTTAATACAGCTCCATCATAACCACTCTTATATTCTATGCCTCGGCCATTAAAGGCAAGTGTCCATGTGTCTTTTTAACCATCTTTTCTACCTGTCCTGCTGCTTTCAGGGAACTATAGATATGCACTCCAAGGTACCTCTGATCCTCTGTACTTCCTAGTGTCTTACCGCTCAGTGTGTATACCCTTGCCTTATTAATCGTCCCAAAATGTGCCACCTCACATATTTCAGGATTAAATTCCATTTACCATTGTTTTGCCCATCTGACCAGCCAGTCCATATGGCACTATAATCGAAGGTTTTTCTCCTCACCAGTTACCACAACAACACTAATTTTGTGTCATCTGTGAATTTACCAATCATACTCCTCCACATTCATGTCTAGATAATTAATATACATACACTACAGACAGCAAGGAGCCCAACACTGATTCCTGTGGCACACCACTGGACACAAGCTTCCAATCACAAAAACAATCTTTGACCTTTAATCTCTGTCTCATGCCACTAAACCAATTTTGGATCCAATTTCCCAATTGCCCTGAATTCTATGTGTTCTTACCTTCCTGATCAGTCTCCCATGTGAGACCTTGTCAAAGCCTTATTGAAGTCCATGTAGATTACATCAATTGTGCTGCCCTAATCTAAACACCTAGTCACCTCCTCAAAAAATTCAAATTTGTTAAACATGATCTCCCCTTGATAAAGCCTTGCTGATAATCCTTGCTTAATCCTTGCCCCTCCAAGTGGAGATTAATTTTGTTCGTCGGATGTTTTTCAATAATTTCCCTACCACTGATGGACTCACTGGCCTGTAATTACATGGTTTTTCCCTAATTCCCTTCTTGATTTAATTCTCCAGTCCTCTGGCACCTCAGAAGAATGGGTATAACTTTGTCTTTTAAAAGCGTTTAGACAGTTACATGGGTAAGATGGGTACTGTCCTCTGGCATAGTGGACATTGAAGGTTTTCTAGAATTGCAACAGGATCTTGATCAATTGGGCCAGTGGGCTGATGAATGGCAAATGGAGTTTAATTTAGATAAATGCGAGGTGATGCATTTTGGTAGTTCGAACCAGGGCAGGACTTACTCTGTTAATGGTAGGGCTTTGGGGACAGTTATAGAACAAAGAAATATAGGGGTACATGTTCATAGCTCCTTGAAAATGGAGTCACAAGTGGACAGAGTGGTGAAGAAGGCATTCAGCATGCTTGGTTTCATTGGTCAGAACATTGAAAACAGAAGTTGGGGCGTCTTGTTGAAGTTATACAAGACATTGGTAAGGCCAAATTTGGAATACTGTGTACAGTTCTGGTCACTCTATTATAGAAAGGATATTATTAAGCTAGAAAGAGTGCAGAAAATATTTACTATGATGCTACCAGGTCTTGATGTTTTGAATTATAAGGAGAGGCTGGAGAGACTGGGACATTTTTCTCTGGAGCGTAGGAGTGATCTTATAGAGGTCTATAAAATAATGAGGGTGTAGATCAGCTAGATAGTTAATGAATTTTCCCAAGGGTAGGGGAATCTAAAACTAGAGGGCATAGGTTTAAGGTGAGAGAGGAGAGATACAAAGGGGTCCAAAGGGACAACTTTTTCATGCAGAGGGTGATGAGTGTCTGGAACAAGCTGCCAGAGGTAGTAGTAGAGGCAGGTACAATTTTGTCTTTTAAAAAGCATTTAGATGTTAGATGGGTAAGAAGCTTATAGAGAGATATGGGCCCAATGCAGGCAATTGGGATGAGCTTATAGGATAAAAAGGGGCAGCACGGACAAGTTGGGCTGAAGGGTTGTTTCTATGCTGTAAGCCTCTATGATTCTATGATTCATCTGTGGCCAGCGAGGATTTGTAAATTAATGTCAGAGCCCTGCAATCTCCTCTCTTGCCTCACACAGCAGCCTAAGATATACCTCATCTGATCCTGGGGATTTATCCACTTTTAAGCCTGCTAAAATCACTAACACCTCCTCCCGCTCAATGCCAATCTGCTCAATTATATTACAGTCCCCTTCCCTGCTTTTTATACCTTCCTGTTGCATGCCATTTTAACTCTGCACCTTGCTCTCAAGCCTACATGTCCATCCTTGGCCTGCTGCAATGCTGCAGTGAAGCCTGGCACAAGCTGGAAGAATAGCATCTTATCTTCCAATTGGGACACATTGCAGCTCTTGGGACTCAACATTAAGTTTGGCGACTTTAGATTTTGACATGTCTCCTACATCTTAAACCTCCTTTCTTCTCTTTATTTTAATATTCCATGCATGGATCGCCTTTGTGCAAAACACCCCCCCCCCCAAAACACACCAAGCCATCTGTCATTTGTTCTTAAAGTTGCTACATTTTGTTGCCATTTCATTTGCTCTAGCATTCCTCCTTTCAGTGACAAAGGATCAATGACTTGAAACGTTAACTGTCTCTCTCTCCTGATAGGTGCTAGCAGATCTGCTGCGTTCTTCAGCATCCTCTGTTCTGCAGATTCCAACATCTGCAATATTTTGCTTATTTTCGACATTTTTAGAGGTCAGGTTCATGGAGATGGGAATTGTGCCATCATTTCACACCCAATCCAAGAGTGCAAATCTGGGCCCTTGGCTTCTCACTGTGCTTTTACAATAAAATTACACCAGTATTTGGACACTTTGAATGCTAATTCCCTTGCTCAAGACATCCACACCTCTCTCTGCTAATGATGGTATACTTTACTGGCTCAACACGGGGCAAACAGATGGAGGAAATTCAGGGCTGATGTTTATTTTTCATGATAGATTCTGACTTCACTTTTGATCGACAATCTACTAACCACATTCCAAAAGCAATGGAGTAAAAATGGCAGCCCACAGCTTTTAATCTCCTTCGACACTGCTGCAATCCATATAAAATAAAATTTCTACGTGTTTGATCATATTCCTGCAATTGCTTTGTAAAGTTGAAAAGAATATAAGGAAGTGGAATTGTCTGCAAAGTTTTTGTTATCTCTGAATTCATTATTGCTTTTGTTCCTTCCCCAATGGTGGGGTGAGAGAAATGATAGTAATTTATGATGTTTGCGCATTATACTGTGTTTTGATGCTTTTCTTAGAAGTCTTTGAGTGTGCTCTGAGCAGCAAGCTTGTCACATCCTGCTTTGCTCCATCATCTCACTAATTGTCATTCTTAACAGTTTGATTACAATAACTCACTGCCAGACTGCTTATCATTGCAGTGGAGTCTGCATGCCAAATCGTAATCTACAACAGATAAAGAAGGTCACAGAGAAAAGAAATGTTAAAAAGTTTGTTGTACAATGACTATGCATCTGATGTTACATTCTGACATTAAAAGGGAGATCCCAAGTGGTCAGAATTTAATTATTTCTGTTATTTCCCCAATAACTTTATATGTAGCATTTATAATTTGGAAGTGACAGATTTTCATTTTGCTGAATATTACTATTCTATCAACTTGCTTTAGTCTATTTCTGCAAATATATTCACAGGAAATTAAATCAACTGGAATGAATACATCGAATTTACTCATAATACATTGCAGAAACAATGAAAAAAAACAAATGCAACATGAAAAGCAATTCAACTGATTGGTGTCTTCACTGCGACTATTTGATAACTCCAATGTCAGCACCAGCTGCTTATATTGGAGTGTATGAGTCGGGAAAAAATACAAAAGTCTGAGAACACGTACTAACTGACTCAAGAACAGCTTCCCTGCTGCCATCAGACTTTTGAATGGACCTACTTGTATTAAGATCTTTCACCACCCTTTCTGAACCCTCTCCTTTCCTTCTCCCTCATATACTCTATGAACGCTATGCTTTATCTGTATAGTCACAAGAAACAATACTTTTCACAGTATACCAATACATGAGACAATAATAAATCAAAGCAAAACAAAACCAGGTACTGATTTGGGTTTGATTAGCACGCCAGGAACTTTGTTTAAATGAGGCTCTGCTGTTAAAAATAGCTTGGACTCCCTTCATATTCCAAGTGCTGCATGGTCTACATGAACGATGCCTGTATTAAAATCAGGGCATTGATGTAGTGGCTATCAGATTGCATTTTCGCTGCAATAGAACTGCTTCGCAGTTTAAAACCAGTGTTTTTGTTAACATCAGTTCAAATTAAAATTTGAGTTAACTTATACTACTTTTGGTCATCGCTTCAAGGTGGTAAGGCCCAGGTGGGATTGTTGGTGCAAACTTGATGGGCCAAATGATCTCTTTCTGCGCTGTAGGGTTTCTGTGATTCTATAAGTGAGATCAGTAATCCAAAAACTACTGCATATTAATTTCAAGATATTCACTGATATTTAATTTTCAGAATAAGATGAATTAAAATAGATGACATTTTTGAGGTAAACATTGAATCTTAGGCACTTGACAGATTTGTAGAAAGGCACTCTACCATGTTCCTTTTAAAACAAGCAATATATTGAATGACACTTCAGACAGTGAGCGCTAGCTGCTGGAATATCCCATGGGACACTGTGCAAATAATTCACAATCAGGCATAATTCACAGAGGATGAGCTACTGAATAAATCAGCTGGTCTCACAAGATTTAGGGGAACTTATTCTCCACCTCCTCTCATCAATCTGTTTACATCTGTATATGTGACTTTTTTAATGGCAAGTTACTTCCATATTAATATAATTATGCATATTTTCCAGAGGTTTAGTATTTCTTATTCTTTGAATTAAGTTAACCTTCAAATATCACACATAAATCTCTTTGGGAAAATAGGTCATTTCATAAAAAGCACAGCAAATTTAACCCAGCCGAGTACTGCTCCATTAGTCTACTTTCAATCATGAGCAAAGTGATGGAAGATGCCATTCATAGAGCTATCAAGCTGCATTTGCACAGCAATAACATAGAACATAGAACATTACAGCACAGTACAGGCCCTTCGGCCCTCAATGTTGCGCCGACCTGAGAAACCAATCTAAAGCCCATTTAACCTACACTATTCCAATAGCATCCATATGTTTTCCAATGACCATTTAAATACCCTTAATGTTGGTGAGTCCAATACTGTTGCAGCAGGGCATTCCATGTCCTTACTACTCTCTGAGTAAAGACTCTACCTCTGACATCTGTCCTATATCTATCACCCCTCAATTTAAAACTATGTCCCCTCGTGCTAGCCATCTCCATGCGAGGAAAAAGGCTCTCGCTGTCCACCCTATCTAATCCTGTGATCATCCTATATGGCTCTATTAAGTCACCTCTTAATCTTCTCTCTAGCAAAAAGAGCCTCAAGTCCCTCAGCCTTTCCTCATCAGACCTTTCCACCATACCAGGCAACATCCTGGTAAATGTCTTCTGCACCCTTTCCAATGCTTCCACATCCTCCTTATAATGCGATGACCAGAACTGTACGCAATACTCAAAAGTGCGGCCGCACCAACGTTTTGTACAGCTGCAACATGACCTCATGGCTTCGAAACTCAATCCCTCTAACAATAAAAGCTAACACATCGTACATCTTCTTAACAACCCCAGCAACTTGTGTGCAAACTTTCAGGGATCTATGCACATGGACATCGAGATCTCTCTGCTCATCCACTCTATCAAGTAACTTACCATTAGCCCAGTACTCTGTATTCCTGTTACTCCTTCCAAGGTGAATCACTTCACACTTTTCCACATTAAACTCCATTTGCCACCTCTCAGCCCAGCTCTGCAGCTTGTCTATGTCCCTCTATAACCTGCACCATTCTTCCGCACTGTCCACAACTCCACCAAATTTAGTGTCATCTGCAAATTTACTAACCCATCCTTCAATGCCCTCATCTAGGTCATTTATAAAAATGACAAACAGCAGTGGCCCCAAAACAGATCCTTGTGGCACGCCATGAGTAACTGAACTCCAGGATGAACATGACCCTCTGTCTTCTTAACATTAAGTAATTTCTGATCCAAACCACTAAATCACCTTCAATCCCATGCCTCTGTACCTTCTGCAATAGCTTACCGTGAGGAACCTTATCAAACACTTTACTGAAATCCATACACACCACATCAACTGCTTTACTCTTATCCACCTCTTTGGTCACCTTCTCAAAGAACTCAATAAAGTTTGTGAGGGACAGCCTATCCTCCACAAAACCGTGTTGACTACGCCTAACCAAATTATTCCTTTCTAGATGATTATAAATCCTATCTCTTATAATCCTTTCCAAAACTTTACCAACAGAAGTAAGGCTCATTGGTCTATAATTACCAAGGTTGTCTCGACTCCCCTTCTTGAAAAGGGGACAACATTTGCTATCCTCCAGTCTTCTGGCACGATTCCTGGAGACAATGACAACCTAAAGATCAAAGCCAAAGGCTCTGCAATCTCCTGCCTAGCCTCCCAAAGAA
Organism: Carcharhinus amblyrhynchos; assembly: GCF_965287045.1. Classification (NCBI taxonomy): domain Eukaryota; kingdom Metazoa; phylum Chordata; class Chondrichthyes; order Carcharhiniformes; family Carcharhinidae; genus Carcharhinus; species Carcharhinus amblyrhynchos. The sequence goes on along the minus strand of NC_137335.1, from coordinate 28,072,871 downwards.
TCCTAGGATAAATCCCATCTGGCCCAGGAAACTTAACTATTTTCATACTGTCCTTGGCTGGCCCTAATCTTACCATAGTCATTCTTTCATTCCTGACATAACTATAGAAAGCTTTCGGGTTTTCCTTGATCCTACCTGCCAAGGACTTCTCATGACCCCTCTTGGTTCTCCTTAGCTCTCTCTTTTGGGCACTTGTTACTCTCAAGTGCCCTAACCAAGCCTTCATGTCTCATCTTGACATAAGTCTCCTTCTTCCTCTTCACAAGAGATTCAACTTCTTTAGTAAACCATGGTTCCCTCACTCGACCACTTCCTTCCTGCCTGACAGATACATACTTATCAAGGACTCGCAGTAGCTGTTCCTTAAACAAGCTCCACATTTCAATTGTGCCCATCCACTGCAGTTTCCTTCCATATCCTACGCATCCTAAATTTCACCTAATTGCATCATAATTTCCTTTCCCCCAGCTATAACTCTTGCCCTGCAGTATATACCTATCCCTTTCCATCACTAATGTAAACGTAACCAAATTGTGGTCACTACCACCAAAGTGTCCACTTATCTCCAAATCTAACACCTGGCCTGGTTCATTACCCAGTACCAAAAGCAATGTGGCCTCGTCTCTTGTTGGCTTATCTAAATATGTGTCAGGAAACCCTCCTGCACACATTGGACCAAAATTGACCCATCTAACGTACTCGAACTATAACTTTTCCAGTCAACATTTGTAAAGTTAAAGTCCCCCATAACAACTACCCTGTTATTTTCACTCCTATCCAGAAAAATCTTTGCCATCTTTTCTTCTACATATCTGGAAGTTTTCGGATGCCTATAAAAAACTCCAACAGGGTGATCTACATGAGAACATAAGAAATAGGAACAGGAGTAGGCCATCTAGCCCTTCGAGCCTGCCCCGTCATTCAATAAGATCATGGCTGATCTGAAGTGAATCAGTTCCACTTTCCCGCTTTCTCCCCATAACCCTTAATTCCCTTGTCTATCAGAAATCTATCTACCCGTGACTTAAATATATTCAACGAGGTAGCCTCCACCACTTCAATGGGCAGAGAATTCCAGAGATTCACTACCCTTTGAGTGAAGAAGTTCCTCCTCAACTCCGTTCTAAACTGCTCCCCCCCTTATTTTGAGGCTGTGCCCTCTAGTTCTGCTATCCTTTCTAAGTGGGAAGAATCTCTCTACCTCTACCCTATCTAGCCCCTTCATTATCTTGTAAGTCTCTATAAGATCCCCCCTCAGCCTTCTAAATTCTAACGAGTACAGACTCAGTCTATTCAATCTCTCTTCATAAGCTAACCCCCTCATCTCCGGTATTTTTTAAAAATTATTTATTCTGATCACATGCAAGCTGTCCAGAAGGCCATCAATTCCCAAGTATTAACCACATTTCTACTCTTTGCATTCATGCCCTTGACCCACACTCCCCAGACAACACCCCGTTTGAGTCTCCTGGTGTACAGAGTTTAAAACATTGCCTAAAAGACAGAGCGAGAAAGGATCACATGGCCCATCCGCCCTGCTCCAGCTGGAGTCCATTCAATCATGATAAATACCTGCCTCATATTTCACTGGAATGTCTCATGCCTTTCATATTCCTGTGATCACAGGAGATTCATTTGACAGGTGGGAGGGGCAATGGGTTCACAATTCTGGCCTGGAGTCTCACCAGCTGATTGTGTCCAACAAGAAATTATGCTACCTGTAATCAACGCAACCGGCAGATGAGGCTCCCTGGTGGTAGCACCAACTCAAAAGAGCTGCCTGATATATCAGCCTGGTGAACCTTCTCTGTACTCCCTCCAAGGCTAATATATCCTTTCGCAAATACGGGGACCAAAACTGCACACAGTACTCCAGTTGCAGCCTCACCAGTGCCCTGTACAGTTGCAGCAAGACCTCCCTGATTTTATATGCTATCCCCCTCGCTATAAAGGCCAACACTCCATTCGCCTTCTTGATCACCTGCTGCACCTGCAGACTGGGTTTTTGCGATTCGTGCACAACGACCCCCAGGGTCCTCTACACTGTAGCATGCTGCAGCTTTTTACCCTTTAAATAATAATCCCTCCTACTATTATTTCTACCAAAGTGGATAACCTCACAATTGCTAATGTTATACTCCATCTGCCAGGTCCTCGCCCACTTACTCAGCCTATCCAGATCTCTCTGCAGACTTTCCACGCCCTCCACGCAATTTGCTTTTCCACCCATCTTCGTGTCATCAGCAAATTTTGTTACCCTACACTCAGCCCCCTCTTCCAGATTGTCTATGTATACGGTAAACTGTTGAGCCCCCAGCACCGATCTCTGTGGCACTCCACTAGTCACCAGCTGCCGACCAGAAAAGCACCTCTCCTTTCCTGTTTCTAACTTCAGCCCATACTACTTCAGTAGATGAGTTCTCATCAAACGTCCTTTCTGCCACTGTAATACTGTCCCTGACTAACAATGCCACACCTCCCCCTCTTTTACCACCTTCCCTGATCTTACTGAAATATCTAAACCCTGGAACCTGTGATAACCATTCCTGACCCTGCTCTATCCATATCTCCAAAATGGCCACAACGTCGAAGTCCCAGGTACCAACCCATGCTGCAAATTCACCCACCTTATTCCAGATGCTCCTGGCATTGAAGTAGACACACTACAAACTACCTTCCTGCCTGCTGGTACACTCCTATGACCTTGAAATCTTATTCATGACTTCACTACTCTCAACCTCCTGTACACTGGAGCTATAATTCAGGTTCCTATCCCCCTGCTGAATTAGTTTAAACCCTCCCGAAGAGCATTAGCAAATTTCCCCCCAGGATATTGGTGCCCCTCTGGTTCAGGTGTAGACTATCCTGTTTGTAGAAGTCCCACCTACCCCAGAATGACCCCCAATTATCCAGGTATCTGAATCCCTCCCTCCTGCAGCATCCCTGTAGCCACGTGTTCAATTGCTCTCTTTCCCTATTCCTCTCCATGCTAGCACATGGCATGAGTAACAAACCAGTGATAACAACTGTTTGTTCTAGTTCTAAGCTTCCACCCTAACTCCCTGAATTTCTGCCTTACATCCCCATCCCTTTTCCTACCTATGTCTTTGGTGCCTATGTGGACCACGACTTGGGGCTAGTCCCCCCGCCCCCGCTTAAGGATCCCGAAAACACGAACCGAGACATCATGGACCCCGGCACCTAGGAGGCAACACACCAATTGCAATTCTCTCTCATTCCCACAGAATCTCCTATCTGTCCCCCTAACCATGGAGTCCCCAGTGACTAATGCTCTGCTCCTCTCCTCCTTCCTTTCTGAGCAACAGGGGCAGACTCTGTGCCAGAGACCTGTACCACATGGCTTACTCCTGATAAGTTGTCCCCCACAACAATATCCAAAACGGTATACTTGTTATACAGAGAAACGGCCACAGGGGATCACTGCACTTGCTGCTTCTTACCCCTTCTAACAGTCACCCAAATAGCCTCATTTTTAGGAGTAACTACCTCCCTGTAGCTTTTATCTACAATTGTCTCTGTCTTCTAAATAATCTTGAGTTCATCCAGTTCCAGCTCCAGTTCCCTAACATGGACATCAAGGAGCTGGAATTGGGTGCACTTCCTGCAGGTGTACTCAGCTGGGACACTAATGGTGTCACTGACCTCAAACATCCCACAGGAGGAACACTGCACTGCCTGCACTGCCATCCCTGCTAACGTCCCTACTTAGAAGTGAAAGAGAAAAGAAGAAAGAAAAAAAGCTTATCTGCTTTCACACTAAGTCTTTTTTTTCAGGTGAGAGGAGGGGTAGGGTGGGAGACACTGCATATGTAGTGTCTCAGGTAGCCTGCTCACTCATGCTCAGTTTGGCTTCAGACAGGAAGACCTGACTCCAGACCTCATTACAGCCTTGATCCAAACATGGATAGATGAGGTGTCAGGGGCTGCTCTTAGCACCAAGGCAGCATTTGAAGGAATGCGGCAATAAGGAGCCCTCTTAAAATTCAAGTTAATGGGAATTAAGGAGAAAATTCAGTTATATCAACAGAGTGAAAAATCAAGCACTGTTTCTTTAATTGCACAGTAAGAAGTCTCAGAACACCAGGTTAAAGTCCAACAGGTTTATCTTGTAACATAAGCTTTTGGAGTGTTGCTCCTTCTTCAGATGAGTGAGGAGTTGTGTTCATAAAGAAGGCACATATAGTCACAAAGTCAATTTACAAAATAATGGTTGGAATGCGAGTCTTTGCAAGTAATCAGGTCTTAAAGGTACAATGTGAGTGGAGAGAGGGTTAAGCACAGGTTAAAGAGATGTATATTGTCTCCAGCCAGTGAGATTTTGCAAGCCCAGGCAAGTCATGGGCGTTACAGATAATGTGACACGAACCCAAGATCCCTGTTGAGACCGTCCTCATGTGTGCGGAACTTGGCTATCAGTTTCTGCTCAGCGATTCTGCATTGTTGTGTGTCCTGAAGGCCGCCTTGGAGAACGCTTACCCGAAGATCAGAGGTTGAATGCCCATGACTGCTGAAGCGTTCCCCAACAGGAAGAGAACACCCCGTCTGGTCATTGTCGAGCAGTATTCATTCATCCGTTGTCGTAGCATCTGCATGGTCTCGCCAATGTACTATGCCTTGGGACATCCTTTCCTGCAGCATATCAGATAGATGTTGGCCAAGTCGCAAGAGTAGGTACCGTGTACCTGGTGGATGGTGTTCTCATGTGAGATGATGGCATCTGTGTTGATGATCCGGCACTTCTTGCAGAGGTTGCTGTGGCAGGATTGTGTGGTGTTGTGGTCACTGTTCTCCTGAAGGCTGGGTAGTTTGCTGCGGACGACAGTCTGTTTGAGGTTGTGCAGTTGTTTGGAGGCAAGAAGTGGGAGTGTGGGGATGGCCTCAGCGAGATGTTCGTCTTCATCGATGACATGTTGAAGGCTCTGAGAAGATGTCACAGCTTCTCCGCACCGGGGAAGTACTGGACGATGAAGAGTGCTTTGCTGTATCCTGTATTTGTCTTTTGAGGAGGTCGGTGCGGTTCTTCACTGTGACGTGTTGGAACTGTCGATTGATGAGTCGAGTGTCATATCCTGCTCTTATGAGGGCATCTTTCACTGTCTGTAGATGTCTGTTGCGATCCTCCTCATCTGAGCAGGTCCTGTGTATACAAAGGACTTGTCCGTAAGGGATGGCTTCTTTAACGTGTTTAGGGCGGAAGCTGGAGAAGCGTCCTTCTTGGAGATGTGTGTGTCCAAGAACGAAACTGATTCCGGAGAGTAGTCTATGGTGAGTCTGGGATGGAACTTATTGATGTCATCACATAGTTGTTTCAGTGATTGTTTGCCATGAATCCAAAGGAAAAAAATATCATCAATGTATCTAGCATCGGTTGAAGGTCCAGTGTGGTGAAGAGGTCTTGTTCGAACCTGTGGGTGAAGATGTTGGCATATTGAGGTGCGAATTTGGTCCCCATGGCTGTTCTGTGTGTCTGGATGAAAAACTAGTTATTGAAGGTGAAGCTGTTGTGGTCCAGGATGAAGCAGATGAATTGTAGAATTGCATTTGGAGATTGGCAGTTGCCAGTGTTGAGTACTGAGGCAGTTGCAGCAATGCCATCGTCGTGGGGGATGCTGTGTAGTGTGCCAAGACATCCATTGTGATAAGAAGTGCTCCTGGTTCAACTGCTCTATGTGTGCTGAGTTTCTTTAGGAAGTCCATAGTGCCACGACAGAAGCTAGGAGTTCATTTTACAATGGGTTTCAGGATGGCCTCAACGTAGCCGGAGAGTTTCTCACACAGGTTCGCTTTGCCTGATACAATGGGGTAGCTGGGTGCGTTGGTCTTGTGTACCTTCGAGAGGAAGTAGAGATCTCCAATGTGGAAGTACGTGGGATGAGAGCACAAGAATGCTCTGAAGGTCTGGAACAAAGGTCTTGATCAGTTTGTTGAGTTGACAGGTGTGTTCTTTGGTCAGATCTGTGGATAACTGTCTGTAATGTTCCTCATTGTTCAGTTGTTGGTACGCTTCTGCAGGTTTGACGGTCTTAAGAGCGCGGATGATATTGCTTTGAGCTTGGGTGAAGTTTGGGGCTGTCTTGTGAGTGCAGCTCATGAATCTGGTATTGAGGCACCTCCTGACAGCTTGGGCATACATGTCGAGTCGAGGGCAGCGGCCTTCCGGAGGAGTCCAATTCGACTTTTTTAATTGCAATGTTTGTTTTTAGTTTAAAGACAGGAGATTTAAATGTTTTATTAACTTGACAGTTCCAAGGAACTTGACTGTCCCAGTGAATTTATCCACATTTAATTCACATTCATGTCTACCTTTTAAGCTCACAAAGGGGCACCTGACCTCTCCCTAAAGATACCTGACCTCTACCAAAGATGTCCCTGTACCTATCCAAAGGGTATGCTGCATCTTCAAAAGGGTACCTTACTTCGCCACAGAACTTTGGCAACTCTAGATCTTCATCTGAAAGGTCTAAATGCCACAACATGTATTTTGGACATTCCAGTTAAAAAAATTTGTTCTGTTTGAAGGTAGCTGCACTTTTATATGAGCAACTACCTTCATGAACCATGGATGTTCAAACTACAACTTGCTCCCCTATTTTCCCCCCTACCCCCACTCATCCAGGTGAAAATGTTAAGTGCTGGGTTTAGGGGTGGGACTTCTGGAATTGGTTCCCCACGCATTTTTGGCTAAGCTGGAGATCTCCTTGGTCCTAATGAAAACTCAGGACTTTGTGTCATCACAACTTGTTTCTCCACCTATCTTTGTATGATCAGCACCCTTCTGCTGGGTGCTCCTTCAATTGGTGCAAAATAGTTGTGCTGAACTCCTCCCACATGCTTTGGGACCACTCCCATATTGCTTTTATCAAGCTTGTTTCTCCACCTGCGTCATGGACCACTGAAGGTGAATGTGGTCCTCATTAGATTTGTTAATGCAACCAGCTTCCAACCTCCCTCTGTCACGCACCAAGTTTCTTCATCTTCCTCCAGAGTCACTGCCTCCTAATTCCCATTGCATCTGTAACTATTCAGCATCCACATTATCCTTTATCCACCGCTGTATAGACTGAAATTCCTGTACTCCCTAATCTCTTAAATAGTCATTCCCCATGTTCTTGATCAATCTGATCCCTCCTTTTCTCAAGGCCACATGCACCCTTATGTATTGAGACTATCTAATACCCACCCCATGACTTTTCAGCAACGAACATACAGAATCCAGATGACGCACCCCCCCCCCCCCCCCCCCTCCACTGAAACTGTGCCCTCTGTTTCCCAGCACCATGTCTCAAACTCCCAGGGTCAATTACCTTAGTTGACTGACCATGCCCCACACACCATTCTGTGTATGACTATCACCGCTAAGAGAAGCCTTCTTCTGTCCAAGACTGGGACAAAGTCATATGTGCCATGCAGAACCCTCCATGCCTTTGACAGCATGGCTTCAGCTCCAGAATGGTCTTTTAAAAATGCCCAACAGTGTGGCCTCGGCCCCACGGCAGTCTAATATGTCTCTGATAACATGGCCTCAGCCCCAGGACAGTCCTTAAACATTCTCTGGACAATCTTTTAACTTTTACCTCTGAACAGTGTTTCACTCTTCCATGAACAGTCAATTAACTTTTACTCTTGGGAGTAAATGGGTTTCACTCTTCTCCTGTTCTTTACCCTGTCTCCCCCCACAACCCCCCACCTGCCTCCACATCCTGGCTTCACCTCATCCTCCTCTCTAGTCATGCCTCCTGTGCCTACCCTTGGGGTGGTTTGTGCTACCCGATGTGTAGCAGTGATGCTATTAAAGGATGGCAAAAGCAGCATTCACTGACCTCAAAGTCATGGATGAAGTGAAGCTTATCAGGTGCGTGCCATTTATATACAGCTGTAAAATAGACTGTTCTAATTATCTACTAGCAGGACACTTAATTTGGAGGGGAAATGTAATCCAACAAATTTACCTTTTAATGAGTCTTACCCATGTAACTGTCTAAATGATTTTTAAAAGACAAAATTGTGCCCACCTCTACTACTACCTCTGGCAGCTTGTTCCAGAAACTCACCTCCCTCTGTGTGAAAAAATTGCCCCCTGGACACTTTTGTATCTCTCCCATCTCACCTTAAACCTATGCCCTCTAGTTTTCGACTCCCCTACCTTTGAGAAAAGATATTGACTATCTAGCTGACCTGTGCCCCTCATTATTTTATAGACCTCTATGAGATCATCCCTCAGTTTCCTACGCTCCAGAGAAAAAAGTCATAGTGTACCCAGCCTCTCCTTATAACTCAATCCATCGAGTCCTGGTAGCATCCTCATAAATCTTTTCTACATTCTTTCTAATTTAATAATATCCTTTCTATAATAGGGTGACCAGAACTGTACACAATATTCCAATTGTGGCCTTACCAATGTCTTGTACAACTTCAATAAGACGTCCCAACTCCTGTATTCAATTTTGTGACCAATGAAACCAAGGATGCCGAATGCCTTCTTCACCACTCTGTCCACGTGACTCCACTTTCAACGAGCTACGAACATGTACCCATATATCTTTGTTCTGTAACTCTCCCCAGCGCCCTACCATTAACTGAGTAAGTCCTGCCCTGGTTCAATCTACCAAAATGCATTACCTCGCATTTGTCTAAATTAAACTCCATCTGCCATTCGTTAGCCCACTGGCCCAATTGATCAAGATCCCGCTACAATTGGAGATAACCTTCCTCACTGTCCACCATGCCACCAATCTTGGTGTCATCTGCAAACTTACTAACCAACCCCTCTATATTCTCATCCAAATCATTAATATAAATGACAAATAACAGTGAGCCCAGCACTGATCCCTGAGGCACACCACTGGTCACAGGCCTTCAGTTTGAAAAACAACTTTCTACAACCACCCTCTGGCTTCTATCAAGAAGCCAATTCTGTATCTATTTAGATACCGCACCCTGGATCCCATGAGATTTAACTTTGTGCAACAACCTACCATGCTGCACCTTGTCAAAGGCCTTGCTAAAGTCCATGTAGACAACATCAACTGCACTGACCTCATCTACCTTCTTGGTTACCCCTTCAAAAAATTCAACTAAATTTTTGAAACATGATTTTCCAGTCACCAAGTCATGCTGACTGTCCCCAATCAGTCCTTGCATCTCTAAATGCCTGTAGATCCTGTCTCTCAAAATAGCTTCCAACAATTTACCCACCACAGTTGTGAGGCTCACTAGCCTGTAGTTTCCAGCTTTTCCCTACAGCCCTTTTTAAACAAAGGCACAACATTTGCCACTCTCCAATCTTCAGGCACCTCACTTGTGATGATCGATGATTCAAATATCTTGGCTACAGGATCTGCAATTTCCGCCCTAGCCTCCCACAACGTCCTGGGATATACCTCATCAGGTCCCACAGATTTATTTACCTTAATGCGCTTTAAGACTTCCAGCACCTCCTTCTATGTAATATGTACACACCTCGAGACATCAATATTTAATTCTCCAAGTTCTCTAACATCCATGTTTTTCTCAACGGTAACTACGGATGAGAAATATTAATTTAGGATCTCACCCATATCTTGTGGATCCGCACATAGATTACCTTGTTGATCCTTAAGAGGCCCTACTCTCTTCCTTGTTATTCTTTTGCCTTTTATATATTTGTAGAAGCTTATAGAAAATTGTTCTGAGAAACTGCTGTGAACACACTCTATGAACCAATCCCCAAACAAAGCTTTGCCAAGGTTGATGGAGTTCAGTTACAAGGGAAAATCAGAGATCAGAGATTTTCTTCTTAGAGCTGAGAAGATTCTGGGAAAATCTGACATATTTAAAAATGTGAGGAATTTGGATAGACTGGAATGTTTACCTTTTACAAACGGGTCAGTTACAAGAGGTCATGAATTATTGACAAATTGACAAGCTTTTACTGTCACTTCAGTTGCTGATTTTGGTTTGGTATGCCAGTGCATTGATAAGGTCAAATGATCAAAGCAGACAGTTACTTTGACATGTACATGGTGAGGAGTAATTTGTGGAGTTATGTAGAAAAAGGTAAAGAGTAGGACTACATTTGATAGCTCTTCCAAAGGCACATATGCAACAGGCTTCTTTCTCTGTCCTACAATCCTCGGATTCTGTAGCCACGATCTTAGCAGCATGGGATAATTCCCAACATCCAGACAAAATGGGGTCCTGAGCCCAGATGGTAGCTCACCAGCCTAATTAGCATACCAAGAGATGTTGCCGTTGCTGTGGCTGCAAGGTGAAGGAGAGGGCGCTTTCCTCTTGAGATCACCTGAACTGACTGGTGAGAAAATTATAAATGCACCAGAACTGGCAGGCAGATCTTAGTGATCAGAGGAGTGAACTCTCCTGTGACGGCTTTGGGGAATAGACACTGGCTGATGGCAAGCCTCTGGAAAGGAAGGCTTCTCTCCTGCTGCCTTTTGCTGTGTTTTTTCCACTTCTTTTACCTTGTTGCCTGTCTCAAAAAGTTGATTAAATCTCAGCCTAATTCTTCTAAAGTACTTCATTAATTGTAAAAGGTTATGGGATAACTTAAGATTTTGAAAGTCACAGTATAAGTTACTTAATAAGTTACTGAACCGTGAATAATATAGCTTACTTACAATTTACACCAGACGTACTGTGCAAGCAGTTTGTTTAAAACCCATCTCAATTAGATTTGAAAGTGTGAGTAGCTTTTAATGAATGGCAGTCTGAATGAGATTGTGCTGCAATATGATCATTATTCCATCAGAGCTTCTACTGTCACTTCAGTTGTTGATTTTGGATTGATATGCCAGTGTCAATTTCACTGTGGCAATGATATGGACGTTTCTTTCTTTATAGCATAAAAGCACAAATACTTCACTTATCCATTTTTGAAATATATTTCTGGGAATGCTGTTACCCTTTATTTGAACTTCCATTTATATGATGACTTTGGAAAGGTTCATAGAATGAAACAACGGGGGACATTTTCCCAATAAAAACGAAGTGTCCAATGGGCAGGAAAATGGGAGATTTCCCTGCCCGTTTTTTGGGTGCGCTTAAATTGAAATGAATTTGCGGCACTCTGTACTTTACAGATTCCACCAGATACTTCACAACGATAAGGGGGGGGCGGGGTCAGGGTCTAATCCCGCCCAAGAGATGGGCATCAGCATGCTGAGCAGGCCACTGCACATGCAGCAATCTGTCAGTAGAGAGCTAGTGTCCGGATCATCGGCTTCCGTGACCTCTTCCAACTAATCGCCGGCTTCACTGACACCCCCCCAATCGCTGGCCTCCATGACCCCCCCAACCTGATGGTCAGCCCTGATGCTCATTCCCGACCGCGGGCCTCCCTACACCACCCCCAGGCCAATCCTGATCGCCAGTCACCCTGGGCAAGCCCTAATCTGCCCCTCACTTCCCCATCAATCCTTAATGCAGAGTGTTCAGTGATTCCCCCAACCACCACCGATCAGCCCTACCCCCCCCACCTCCTCTCCCACCCACAGTAGGTCCTTCTCAGGTCCCGCTGCCTTGGCACTGCCTGTGCCCAGTGGGTAGTGTCAGGGTACCCGGTGGGCACTGTTAGTGTGTCCAGCTGGTAGTGCCAAGTGGCACACCCTGACCCTTATCTCCTGGGAGGTCTCAATGGCTTCTGTTCCCACCAAAAGGTCATCATGCCTGGTCCCCATTGATGGGGACCAGCTGTAAGCTCTACTGGTGGGAAATTCTCCTTGTGGATGGGGGGAAACATTAGTGAGCCTGGAAGATACATCCCAGGCTCTCTAATGAGATGGAAATTCAGATTTCCATATTGTAATTAGACTCATGTTGATTTCTGGCTGATTAAGTTACAAAAAAAAGGCTTGGGAAAGTCACGATCAGCTATATGTCGGTCGTGACTCCTGCTACAGGAGTCATTGACATTTACTGGTGCACTACACTACTTGCCCCAAATGTCCATCATGCCTGTGATGGACTACTCTCCACCTGCCTGGATGGGTGCAGATCCAACAACATTTAAGAAGCTTGACACCATCCTGGACAAAGCAGACTGTTGAATTGGCACCACATCCACAAACATTCACTCCCTCCACCACAAGCGCTCAGTTGCAGCAGTGTATACTATCTACAAGATGCACTGCAGAAATTCACCAACTATCCTTAGACAGCACTTTCCAAACCTATGACTACTTCCAGCTAGGACAAGGACAACAGATACATGTGAGCACCACTGCCTGCAAGTTTCCCTCCTACCCACTCACCATTCTGATTTGGAAATAGATCACGGTTCCTTTGCAGTTGCTGGGTCAAAATCCTGCAATTCCCTCCCTCACGGCATTGTGTGTCAACACATAGCACATGGACGGCAACTGTTCAAGAAGGCAGCTCATAATCACCTTCTCAAGGGCAATTAGGAATGGGCAATAAATGCTGGCCACCCAGCAACTCCCATGTCCCATGATTGAATTAAAAAAATCTTAAACTGTTTTACTGGGGGGAATTTTCCGCTTGTTCATGCCAGTGGGATTTTCTGGTTTTGCTGGACTGAACGGAGATTTGCAGCTGTGATGAGGCCAGTGATGTCCATGGTGAAGTGAGAGGCCAACAATCTCAATGCTGGGGACATTTGTTTAGCGATCTCCCAGAGATCGGCCCCTGCAAGGTGACCTGCACAGTGCGCTGATATCAGCCTCTTAGCAGGAATAGGCCTCGCCCGCCACTTTTCAGCATGATTAATGCTAGTGCACTCTGTGATGCACAGAGTGTGGGAGATTCATTTTGAAAATCCCGCTGAAAAAGCATGGGATTTATTCCAGTTTTTACTCGAATTCGACATTTAGAATTTTTTGGGGAGCCCATATTTATGTAATTTTCACTTAGCCCTACAGCCCATCATAATCTCTGCACAAAAACATTATTGGACAACATTATTGCTATTTTATATCTTCAAATTATTTAAGACGTTTGTAAACATAGAGATATTGGAAGAAAAACACATGATGAAAAACACTAATATGGGAAACAGAAATTAAGATGCTGATAAAATAAATAAGGCTTTGGGTCATTACTGAATTCTTAGCATTCTAAGTTATTTTGTTAGCATCTATACCACATGCTGTGATATTGGATGAAGATAGTTACTGATTTCTCAATGAGTAGTTTTGACAGGAAACATTAGTATAAACCAATAGTATTGGCTCAGCAACCCATTAAACACCTCTCTCAACTGATATCAACAGAGGTGAAAATCAGGAAAGATGTTTCGCATTGGCCTGAATTGATGTTGCATGTTTTGCACAGATACCACAAGCAAAGTTACCTGCCCCACCCCGGTTCAGTGTATGATAGAGTACGGTGTTGATCCATGCACACCACATGGTGAACAGTGCTAATTTATAATCATGTGGGCTTAATAAGTGCATCAGACTTGATTCAGTGGTAGCACTCTTGATTCATCTAAGTTGGCTGATTGTGGATCCTAGCCTCATTCCAGAGATGCAGTGAAGAAGAGGCAACAACTGCTCAAGCCCACTAAGAGCCGTCACCCAAGGGGTTGTGCAGCAAATGCCATATGGGAGGCAGTGGCTGCAGCTGCAAGTGCCCATGTACTGGTAAATCGTTCCAGTGCTGGAAGAAGATGAACGACCTTCTTCGGGCAGCAAGGATGAATGTGCATCCCATTCTGAAACCAGTACATGTGCTGTGCTTACAATGTGAAAACGTACCTTGACACTTCCCCAGAATTGCCTCCAACCCCTGTGGAACACCTCCCCCAAGCAGCACCTCCCAGTGGGGAGACATTGCCCCGGAACGGCCCACCCAAGCACCTCACCTCACTCCTGACATACATCATGCTTTCAATCCCCTTTATGTCCCTGTAGGAGAAAACTGAACATGACCATCAAGAGAAGAGGAAAATTGGTGGTGGAATATGCGAGCTATGCCCGCTGAAAGACTTTGAGCAATGTGCCCTGGAGCTGGCAGGAGAGGTGGAGCTGAGAATGGTCATCGACAGCCAAATTGGCATCTGGCATGCAAGTAAGCATCAGTTGAACGCTATTCCTAAGTCTTCTTTGAAGTAAATGCCATGCTATGCAGGCTGTTTTCCCTCCCTTCCACTAACATGTGCCCTTTCTTATAGGGGTGGATCCTGACGCTCCAGGCCTTCCTGGGCCCTTCTAAACTCTTTCAAGCACTTCCCTTCTGTTCATGCTGTGGCTCCTTAGGATACCTTGAAGGGAGACCCTGAAGAATCATCCAGGACAGCATCAGTGAATCTGCATACAACCTACCAACATAAGAGATAGATTATCATGACAGTGGGTCATGTTACTACTGAGGCTTCTGGGTCATTTACCGATGAGCACATCACAGCAGGAGGTGGGGACATCAAAGGGCTTGGGCACGTGAGTGTCTGCAGGAAACAAGGATTCAGCTGGCCTCAAGCCAGATGCCAGGCCTCAGGGTTCGTTCAGCCAGAAGCTGGTGGAGATGCATAAGCAAACCCAGGGAGTTGTGGATAGGCAACCATGCTGCAACTGCAATGCTGTTTTGAGGAGTCAAACAGAGCACTGTCATAGGAGGAGGTGCCGGCACAGAGTGGTAACCAGGTCAACATTGCAGGGGAGGCATCCACAGTGGAAAGTCTGGCTCAGGGATTTGGGTTCATGGGTGACAGCATGAAAGCCATCTTGGAGACACAGCATGCCATGACAGAAACACAGCTGGCCACAGTCGAGGGTGTCGGTTACATATTGACACAACTGACCATGGCTGGGGTTCTCACAGGGATTCTGGAAACACAGCAGGCCCTGGCAATGGGCTTTGACAACTTAGCTCAGTCTCATAGGGCTAATGCTGAGATGCTCCAGAGCTTGGCTAGCTCACAGAATGCTGTAGTGGAGGGGTTCCAGAGCTTGGCCCAGTCTCAGAAGGCCAGTGCACAGGGATCACACACCATGGGGCAGACACATCTGGGCCTTCAGGACTGGTAGAGTCAGGTGACACTGGAGCTTCAGAGCTCAGTCCAGCTGCTCTGACATTCCATGGAGGCCAATAGGCACCCTGAGGGAAGAGAAAGGGCTAGAGCCCATGGCAGGCCTTGCACCCAGGAGACTCTGGATGTCCCGAGAACTTCCAAGTCCCCCTTCCTCACACTGGGGCATCTCAGGGCCAGCAGGATGAACAGGAACAGAAACATAAGTGTCATCTGCAAGTCAACTGGGACACTTCAGGTCTTGGCCGCTCAGGGGATGCCTGTCAAGAACATTACAGATAACGGGGCAGCTGGGTGCCTCCACCTCCCACGTGCATCCTGGAGGAGCACTTAGACAAAGCAGTAGGCCGCACAAGATTAGAAAGTTGGGAGACACTGGAGGCCTGGCCGCCAGCAGGAATCCCGCAAAGCGGTCACCACTGAATCTATATTCTACGATGTCATTACACTTAACTACGATTAGAAGATACCAATTTTAAAGACACATTTTTGAATATACGTAGCTTTTCCTAATGTTTTAATAATTCCCTGATGTTTTATTATTAGATGAGAATAAAATTCTTGCATGCTGCTCTCAAAAATATTATTTCATCCCGACATCAGAATTTCATATGCTAGCTACCATTATGACCCTTCGTTTCAAAACTTTAACTTTGTGTCAGTTTTTGCCAACATTGCATTTTGGGCTTTTGTTCACTAGGAATAGAAAATATAATATTAATACAATATGAATATAATGACTTCCCCCCACTAGCAATTCCTCCTTTATGGCATGACGTCACACTGGTGGCATTTACCATTGCTCTATAAAAGCCTATAAATGCTGCCACCTGGCATGGTAGCACTGAAGAGGAGCAAGGAGGCAAGAAACTACAAAGGGCTGTGAATGAAACCCAGTCCATCACTCAAACCAGCCTCCCATATATTGACTCTATCTATATTTCCCACTGCCTCAGAAAAGCAGCCAGTGTAATCAAGGACCCCATGCATCCTGGACATCCTCTCTTCCACCTTCTTCCATTGGGAAAAAGATACAAAAGTCTGATGTCACGTACCAACTGACTCAAAAACAATTTCTTCCCTGCTACCTTCCCAATCGCCTCCTGGGCCCCGCCCCATCAGAACCCACCCTATGACCAATGAGCACGTCCAAGATGCCTGCTGGGCATTGACACTTTGCCCTTGGGCACTGCCAGGGGTCAAAGCTGGTACTGTCAGGATACCAATGCCCAGGAGATATCACGTCTCCACTGCCTGACCCCTGGGGGCCCCAATTGCTCCCCTTCACTCCGGGTTGGGGGGGGTGCATTAGCTCCCCGAAAGTGGGCAGCTATTGTAATCCCACTGGAGTGAAATACTTCAGTCCCAGGCCCGCTAATCATATTCAAATAGCTTTGAAATGACCATTTAAATGGTCTCTGCGTCTCCCTGCCGATTTCCAGTCCATGGGACATGAATGCTTGCACAAACCCTGTGAATCAGCCACCACAGGACTCTCCTGGCCCACTGGGAGAATCGTGGCCATAGTCGTTAGTGGTATGCTAGTGCAATTTCCAACTGGCCTACATTACTCAAAACCAGCTTACATTTCTTAAAAGGGATGTGTATTGTGACTGGATCAGGGGCTGGAAGTAATTCTACAATTGATTCTTACATTAGAAAGACAAAAGAATGGCAGAGGACAGGCTCCAATTTGTTCCAATGCTGCACATGAGACCATCATCAAGCTAGGAGAGTCAAACTTTGTGAAGATAGTCTAATCAAATAGTCTTGCAGGCAGTCAATGCAGTTGATGGACTGTTGCAAAACATTCACTCACCTCACACTAAGACAAGGTCAATCCATGTATCTTCAAATGCCACATTGTACCAGCTGCTTCACTGGCCTCAGATGCTGCTAAATGAACCTAACTCCTGTCATGCACCTATCACTATATTAATCACAATTTACACCAATTAGTTCAATCTGAAATAATGAATCTAGCAGTCAGTCTAGTTCGTGAATTTTAGGAAAGAAATGGGAGTGGGCTACTTGCTACTGGGGGATTCTGATAGTCATCCCATGATCACTCCCTTTGGTCCTGCAGCATTAAATATCTCCTGTTATCCACATCATCAGAGATCTTCTCTTGAATTTTCTTTCCTGATTCTCACTTGATTATAAATTATTACATCGCCAGGTTTTTCAAACTGTAATGAAAGGTAATCAAACTGAAAAGTTTACTCTTCCTCCTTCCATAGATTTGCTGCGTTTTTCCAGGATTCTCTGTTTCTATTCTGAACTTCCAGCATCTGGAGTATTCTGCTTTTGTCCGATTTTAAACTACTTCCTCCTACTGAAACACTGATCACTGTGAAACCATTGGTACAAAGTGTCAAGATATTCGATTAGGTTGAATTCAGTGAGCAATGCAAAATACTTAGATATTATTTTCAGTAAAATTGTAATTCAGTGTTCTTTTTTGCATTGTAAAATTATAGCAAGTCAATTCTACTATTTACATATTTTAGATAAAGCAACATTGATATTATTTCAATATCACAGTACCTATGCTTAAAATATACAAAGTTAATCCATTCCATCAATAGTACTGTTCCAGTACAGTTACAGCATTGGCATGTACCAAACAATATAGAAAACTGCCCAGGTATGTCCAATCAGCAAAACACAGGAGAAATTCAATCAGGTCAATGGCCACATCATCAGTCTCAATCATCAGCAGAGTGATGGAAAGTATCATTGACAGTGCTATCAAATAGCACTCACTCAGCAATAACCTGTTCGTTGATGCTCAGTTTGGTTTCTGCCAGGGCCACTCAGCTCCTTACCTCATTACAGCCTTGGTTGAAACACCTACAAAAGAGCTGAATGAATATAAGACGCAAAGTAAAAGTCTATGGCATTAAAGCAGCATTTGACAGTGTATGGCATCCAGGAGCCATAGCAAAATTGGAGACAATGGGAACCCAGGGGAAATTCACCACTGGCTGAAATCCTACTTAGTAGAAAGAAAGATGGTTGTCGCTGTTGGTGGTCAATCATCTCAATCCAAAGCCACAATTGCTGGAGTTGCTCAGGTAGTGCCCGAGGTTCAGCCATCATCAGAAGAGATGATATTTGCTAATGATTGCACAACCAAGGCTATAATGAGGTAAGGAGCTAAGTGGCCCTGGCAGAAACCAAACTGAGCATCAATGAACAGGTTATTGCTGAGTGAGTGCTATTTGATAGCACTGTCAATGATACTTTCCATCACTTTTTTGATGATCGAGACTGATGAGGTGGTCATTGACCTGATTGGATTTCTCCTGCTTTTTGCTGATTGGTCATATCTGGGCAGTTTTCTAGGTTGTTCAGCACCATTCACTATTACTGAAGCAGTCTGTTGAAAATATTCAAGTTTGGGCTAAAATGTGGCAAGTAAAATGCCCAGCCGGAAATGGAAAGGATTGACAGATTGTAGCTCTTTCTCAAAGAACAAAGAACAACACAGCACGGGAAACATGCCCTTCGGCCCAACGAGCCCGTGCTGCCATCTGAACAATGTGTTTTTCCTACTCCACCCTTGACCCATGTCTATGCTTATGGTACCCCCATTGGAAACCAGATTAAGGGGAGAATAAGTTAGGGACAATTTGTTACACCAATCAGCCTAAGAGTGCATCTTTGGGGTGTGGGAGGAAACCCACACGACCACAGGGAGAATGCACAAACTCCCACAGACACTGGCCCAAATCCATGTATCGGCACAGCTAGCAGTGATAATCACTGAGCTGTTGTGGTGCCCATCTGCTGGTCCAGTTTTAAGCATACACAAACGATGCGAAGTACTAGGCCACTCTCAAAACATCCAAGAGCAGCCCACGCACGACCCACCGTGTGCATGCCCCTCGTTAGACAACAAGGTGGACTGACGTACCTGCGGAGTAAAAGAGACAAAACATCAACACGTAGCATTATATTTCCAGGAACGTCCTGAGGCTCTGCTCCTTATTTAAAACAGTCTCCCATAACCCTCCATCCCTGTTTTGCTCATGTGCCTATCTAAGTATACCTTAAACAAGTCCAGCGTGCCTGCCTCCACCACCTTACTCGGCAGTGCACTCCATACCCCCACGACCCTCTGTGTGAAAAACCTCCCTCTAGCATCCAAATTATACCTCTCCCCCCTCACCCTAAGCTCGTGGCCCCTCGTGATATTTGTCTCCAATCTAGGAAAAAGCCTGCCACTGTTTACTCGATCTATACCCTTCATTATTTTATACACCTCAATCAGATCCCCCCTTAATCTCCGTCTTTCTAAGGAAAAGAGCCCCAGTTTACCCAATCTTTCCTCATAATCCAGTCCTTCCATACCAGGCAGCATCCTGGTAAACCTCCTCGGCACTCTCTCCAGGGTCTCCACATCCTTCCGGTAGTAAGGTGACTAGAACTGGATGCAGTACTCCAAATGTGGTCTAACCTATGTTCTGTACAACTGTAGCATTAGACGCCAGCTCTGCTACTCTATACCACTTCCTATAAAGGCTAGCATACCATAAGCTTTCTTCGCAACCTTCTCCACCTGTGTTGCCACCTTCAGAGACTTGTGCACTTGCACTCCCAGGTCGCTCTGCATTTCTATACTCTTAATAGGTCTACCCTTTTATTATGTAACTCCTCTCTACATTATTCCTTCCAAAATGCATCACCTCGCATTTATCAGGATTAAATTCCATCTGCCATTTATCTGCCCAATGAACAAAGAACAAAGAACAAAAACAGCCCGGGAAACAGGCCCTTCAGCCCAACGAGCCTGCACCGCCATTTTAACCAGCCTATTCATAGCCTGCTGTGTCACCTGACACTCCTCGTCACTATCTGCCAATCCTGCCATCTTTGTGTCATCTGCAAACTTGCTGATCACACCACGTATGCCCTCTTCCAAGTCATTTATATATATTACAAATAGATGAGGTCCCAGTACTGAGCCCTGCGGCACACCACTGGTAAAAAGTCTGACAACACCTGGTGACAGATCTCCAGCTAGAAAAGGACCCTTCCACTACTACTCTCTGTCTCCTGTTGCCTAGCCAGTTTTCAATCCATCTAGATACCTGTCCCTGTATCCCATGAGCCTTACTTAGCCTTTTCTACTAACCTACCGTGAGGGACTTTGTCAAACACCTTACTGAAATCCATATAGACGACATCAACGGCTCGTCCTTCATCAACCATTTTTGTCACCTCGATTCTGTGATGGTGGTGCATGGCCGTTCTTAGTTGGTGGCGCGATTTGTCTGGTTAATTCTGATAACGAACGGGACTTCTCCATGCTAAATAGTTATGCGACCCCTGAGCGATCCGCGTCCAACTTCTTAGAGGGACAAGTGGCATACTGCCACACAAGATTGAGCAATAACAGCTCTATGATGCCCTTAGATGTCCGGGGCTGCACGTGTGCTACACTGAATGGATCAGCGTGTGTCTACCTCACACCACACAAATATCAGACATTGATCATCTCCAACAAAAGAGAATGCAGCTATCACATCTTGACATCTTGAGGGGCGGCACGGTAGCACAGTGGTTAGCACTGCTGTTTCACAGCTCCAGGGACCTGGTTCGATTCTCGGCGCGGGTCACTGTCTGTGTAGGTTTGCACATTCTCCTCATGTCTGCCTTGGTTTCCTCCAGGTGCTCCGGTTTCCTCCCACAGTCCAAAGATGTGCAGGTTAGGTTGATTGGCCCTTAGCATCCTGAGATGCTTAGGTTAGAGGGATTAGTAGGTAAAATATGTAGGGATATGGGGGTAGGGTCTGGGTGGGAATATGGTCAGTGCAGACTCAATGGGCCGAAGGGCCTCTTTCTTCACTGTAGGGTTCTATGATTCTATGACATTCAATGGTATTATCTGCACTGAACTACCCATTATCAATATGCTGGAGGTTCCACTAACCAGAAACTGAACTGGGACAGCTGTATAAATACTGTGGTTCCAAGAGAAAGCCACAGGCTGGGAATTCTGTAGCAAATAAATCACCTTCTGATCCCAAAGTTCTGTCCAGTATCTACAAGGCACAAGTCTGGAGTGTGATGGAATACTTCACTTGCCTGAATGACTACAACAGTCTAGAACCCTGACGGCATTCAGGACAAAGTATCCGTTTGATTGGCAACTCATTCATAACCTTCAATATTCACTCCCTCCATTACTGACATATAGTGACAAGAGTGTGTACCATCTACAAGATGCGCTGCAGCAACTCACCAAGGCTCCTTCAGTAGCAGCTTCCAGATCTGTGACCTCTAAGACCTCGAAGGATTAGGGGCAGCAAATGTATGGTGTAATGTCATTGATTTATTATTGTCACATGTATGAGTATACAGTGAAAAGTACTGTTCCTTGTGTTCTATACAAAGCATACCATTCACAGAGAAGGAGAAGAGAGTGCAGGATGTAGTGTTATAGTCATAGCTAGGATGTAGAGAAAGGTCAACTTAGTGTGAGGTAGGTCTATTCAAAAGTCTGATGGTAGAAAGGAGGAAGCTGTTCTTGAATTCTTGGTACATAACGTCAGACTTTTGCACATTTTTCCTGACAGAAGAAGGTGGGAGAGAGTATGCCCAGGGTGTGTGGGGTCCTTAATTATGTTGGCTGCTTTTATGAGGCAGCGGGAAGTGTAGACAGAGTCAATGGATGGGAGGCTGGCTCTAACTATTTTAGGGGTCATGGATTTTAAACAAAAATAAAAAGACATGGTTTGCACATGTAGATTCAAAATAACAAAAACAGATTCATTCCAGTAGTTGTTGCCTATACAGAGTAGAAATTGAAACTAAACAGGCACTTGTGAAACACCCCAATGACATCATCATCAAATCATGTCGCAACCACTTAAATATATACTACCTCTACCATTTGCTCCTGAGGTCATGACAACCAATCACTACAATGTTATCCATAGAATCAATAATACTTTACACACAGTACTATGCACCATCAATCATTATACACAGTCAAAAGGAAATTCAATCAGGATGACATCTATTCCTCTTTGGTTGAATAAGGGAATTTGACTATAGAAGTATGATTTGGAAGTTCCACAGGCACTTCTTGTCTTGGAACTAATTGAATAATTTGCACATGGTACAGTAACAAATATACAATCCTCAGGCAACTCAAATTCAACCAAGTCATCCATTATAGTACTCACAACACTAGGAACTAAAGAGCTTGGACTTCTGGGAATGATTCAGAAATATCATTTTGCAAAGACAACAGTTGTTCAGCATAGCATCACCAAACTAGTTCATCTTAAGTTTGAACTGTGTAAGAAATTGGGCCTGTTTTTGCTAAAACTTTGGTTGATACCCATTTCTCACTTGTGGCATAATTATGCTCTAACACTTGATCTCTTTGTTGAAATGAGTGTTATTTTACCCCCGCTTCTTATGTAGCAACTTGAGATTGTTGTTGATGCTCTGAAGTTTCTGTAAAGAATAACAAATTAAACGTAGTTCTCAAATTCATCTTTAGGTGTAGTAATGCAGGTAAACTTCGAATAGTTGCATGAGTAGTGTTTCTATAAGATGTCATAAAGCTATTCACATGATGTGATAAAGAACCTTCCACACTCAAAGCATTTAAAGCATTAAGTTTTAAGTATTGCACCAAACGTTCAGCTAATCCAGTGGTTGATGGATGTTAAGGTGCAGATTTTATATGTTGAATACTTTGAGATAATCCCCAAACTCTTGTGAAGTAAACTACAAACAATTATCATGAACAATCTGTTCCAGTCTATCAAATCTTACAAAAATTTTGACTAGTTTTTAATGGTTTGTTCAGTTGTAGTAGATTTCATAATAATCACCTCTGGCCACTTTGAGCCTTCATCAATTATGACTAAGAACATGCAACCTTCATGTGGACCAGCAAAATTTACATACAATTGTTGCCATGGCATTTTAGACTACTCCCAAGGATATAAAGGAGACACCAGTGGTGTATTTCTTATATGTGCACAGGATTGACACCGTTCCACTTTTTCTTCAATCTGAGCATCCAGACTCGGCCATCAGAAATAACTAAGTGCCACTTCTTTCATTTGGACTACACCAGGAAGTCCTGTAGTTACTCAAGAAGTCTTCCATGCAGACTAGGAGGAATGATCACTCAGTTTCCCGACAATAGACATCCACTTTGGACAATCAACTCAAACTTTCTTGATAAATATGGTTTCAAATCAGGATAAAGACAAAACATAAGAACATAAGAAATAGGAGCAGGAGTAGGCCATCTAGCCCTTCAAGCCTGCCCCGCCATTCAATAAGATCATGGCTGATCTGAAGTGGATCAGCTCCACTTTCCCGCTTTCTCCCCATAACCCTTAATTCCCCTGTCTATCAGAAACCTATTTACCCGTGACTTAAATATATTCAATGAGCTGGCCTCCACCACTTCAACAGGCAGAGAATTCCAGAGATTCACCACCCTTTGAGTGAAGAAGTTCCTCCTCAACTCTGATCTAAACTGCGCCCCCCCACCTTATCTTGAGGCTGTGCCCTCTAGTCCTGTTATCCTTTCTAAGCGGGAAGAATCTCTCTACCTCTACCCTAACCATCCCCTTCATTATCTTATACGTCTCTATAAGATCCCCCTCAGCCTTCTAAACTCTAACGAGTACAGACCCAATCTATTCAGTCTCTCATCATGGGCTAGCCCCCTCATCTCCAGTATCAGCCTAGTGAACCTTCCCAGCACTCCCTCCAAGGCCAATATATCCTTCCACAAGTGCGGCGACCAAAACTGCACATAGTACTCCAGCTGCAGCCTCACCAGTACCCTGTACAGTTGCAACAAGACCTCTCTACTTTTATATTCTATCCCCCTCGCTATAAAGGCCAACATTCCATTCGCCTTCTTGATCACCTGCTGCACCTGCAGACTGGGTTTTTGCGATTTGTGCACAAGGACCCCCAGGTCCCTCTGCACTGTAGAATGCTGCAGCTTTTCGCCTTTTAAATAATAATCCCTCCTACTATTATTTCTACCAAAGTGGATAACCTCACACTTGCTAACATTATACTCCATCTGCCCGGTCCTCGTCCACTCGCTCAGCCTATCCAGATCTCTCTGCAGACTTTCCACACCGTCCACGCAATTTGCTTTTCCACTCATCTTTGTGTCATCAGCAAATTTTGTCACCCTACACTCAGCACCCTCCTCCATATTATCTATGTAAATGGTAAACAGTTGAGGCCCCAGCACCGATCCCTGGAACTGATGGTCATGGAGATGGTGGAAGGGGTGCTAAGCAAGCAGGTTGCTTTGTTCTCTGGTCACCAACTGCCAACCAGAATAGCACCCATTGATTCCAACTCTCTGCTTCCTATTAGACAGCCAATCCTCTATCCACGCTAACACCTTACTCCCAACTCGGTGCATCCTAACCTTCTGCAGCAACCCTTTGCTGGAACAAAACGTTCCAGTTATGTTGCTTTCAATTCCATATCCATCAACTTCCTTATCATGGGATCATTTCTGGTATGTCTCAAAACTTGAGAAGCTATCACAGGCAAATGGACGTAAAAAACAAAGAATTTTAGGAAAACCAGTTAGCATCTGCTTAATAGATAGTGGTAAGTGTGATAATGCATCAGCATGGCACTGTAACTGGTGATTCTTTACGTTGTATGAGTATGCAGATAAAATCACAGACCATCTTTGCAATCTGCGGACAGCTAACGAAGGTATGCCCATATACGATCCAAAAATAGAAGCATAGATTTCCTATTATTGTCAGTGCACGCTTATTGAACCTGCACTGACAACAATCCCACCCAGGTCCTATCCACATAACCATATAATTTATCCTACTAATTCCTCTGACACGAAGAGACAACTTAGGATGGCCAGTCAACCTAACCTGCACATCTTTGGACTATGGGAGGAAACCAAAACACATGGAGGAAACCCACACAGACACGGGAGAATATGCAAACTCCACAGACAGTTCCCAAGGCTTGAATAAAACCTGGGTCCCTTTGAGGCAAGAGTGTAAACCACTGTGTTACTGTGCTGGAATAAAGGGTTAATGGTCAGTCAATGATGTGAAATGTGGAACATATTAATAACGATGAAACCTTTGTATACCAAATATTATGCTCAATCCTTATTTTGTAACTGAGTATAGTTAAGATTTGGCACTAGTTAGAGTATGCAAAGCAAAAGCTATTGGTCATTCTTCTCCCGAAGGCATGATATGTGAAACAATTGCCCTATCTTCATCAGGTGAAGCATCGTAATCAAACAGTAAAGCTGGCTTCAGACTGAATGGCCTCCTCCTGCACTGTAGGGATTCTATGGATTAAAATGAACCATACATTAGACTTCTGCAAAGCAGCTTTGATATCCGAGTACACTTTCTCACATTCTGTTGTCCAGTTCCATGACTGTTTCATACATTGTAAATTATATAATGGCTTCAATAATGTAGTTGAGTTAGGAACACATATGCCGTAATAATTTATTCATGCTAGAAAGGACCCCAATTATATTAGTCGGAGGTGGTACTTCTAAAATAGTTTTCATCTTTGTAGGTGCTTTATGTAGGCCTTTACTATCAATAATGTGATCCAAGTACTGGACTGATGTCTGAAAAAGTCACAAAACAAGATTTACTTTCTTGATATGTAGATCATATGCTTGAAGATGTTGCAATGTTGCTTCAAAATTATTCAAATGCTCTTGCTCACTTGATCCTCTAATTAGAATATCATCCAGGTAACATTATTCAGCAGAGATACCTTCTCTGATCAGAAAAAAAACCCCTTTTAAAACCACACAAACAGCTTCTACCCTTTTTCAACTGCATAGTGATTCTCCTGTTCTGTTGCGACATGTGCATGACTGCAGTTTAGAGGAGTCGACCTGAATTTTTTCCAGAAGTAAAAGTGATATGTATTTTTCCTTTTACTAGAGAAATCTGATTCATTGATCTGGTGCGGACGTTATTCTAAAAGGCAATCTTTTAAAATGAGAAAGACTTTACGGGTAACAATGGTAAGCAATGGTTGAGATTCAGTAACTACATTCATCTGTAAAAATACTTGTGAAAGATCAATCTTGCTGAATTTATGCCCATCTGGTAATCCAGCAAACAAATCTTCAATTAAAAGGAAGCAGATATTGATCAGCACACAACATTGGATTTGTGGTTGTTTTATAATTACCACAAACACAAACTGAACCATCTGGTTCCATGACAAGTAGGTAGCACAGTCACACATTTAAACCAGCTCTTGACACACCAGTGTTAATAAGTTGTTTTAATTCTTGTTCAACCTTGGGACAAATTGTATATAGTACTGCTCTTGCTTTGAAAATTTTTGATTGAGTATTAGGTTTTATTTTGAGTTTCACTTGAACTCCTTTCATTGAACCAAGTGTCTCTGTGGATACACTGTTGTATTTATCCAGAAGGTGTTGTGTGGGTCTATTTTGGCATTAATCAATCTGTTGACACTATCCAGGTTAGCTTTATCTTCTTCAACCATGATCTCCAAAATAGAGTTGAAAAATTATCATGGACAATATGGAGAGGCAACTTTGTCCATTCAACTTTACACTGACTATAATGTAACTGTTTAGCAACAGGGAGGTCTTGCCTTACAAATCTGGTGGAATTCTTTGAGGAGGTGACAAAAACGGTTGATGATGGGCAAGCCGTTGATGTCATCTATATGGATTTCAGTAAGGTGTTTGACAAAGTCCCTCATGGTAGGCTGGTAGAAAAGGTTAAGGCGCATGGGATACGAGGTCAGGTAGCTAGGTGGATTGAGAACTGGCTGGGTAATAGGAGACAGAGGGTAGTTGTGGAGGGGACTTTGTCCAGCTGGAGGCCAGTGACCAGTGGTGTGCCGCAGGGCTCAGTACTGGGACCTCTCCTCTTTGTAGTCTACATAAATGGCTTGGGAGAGAGCGTAGGTGGTGTGATCAGCAAGTTTGCTGATGACACCAAGATGGCAGGATTGGCGGGTACCAAAGTGGATTGTCAGGTGATACAACAGGATATAGATAGGTTGGTGCATTGGGCAGATAGGTGGCAGATGGAATTTAATCCTGACAAATGCGAGGTGATGCATTTTGGAAGGAATAATGTAGAGAGGAGCTATGTGATTAAAGGTAGACAAATTAGGAGTATAGAAACACAGAGGGACCTGGGAGTGCAGGTTCACAAATCCATGAAGGTTGTGACACAAGTGGAGAATGTTGTCAGGAAGGCTTATGGTATGCTAGCCTTTATAGGAAGAGGTATAGAGTTTAAAAGCTGCCGTCTAATGCTTCAGTTGTATAGAACGTTGGTTAGACCGCATTTGGAGTACTGCGTCCAGTTCTGGTCACCATACTACCGGAAGGACGTGGAGTCTCTGGAAAGGGTGCAGAGGAGGTTTACCAGGATGTTGCCTGGCATGGAGGGGTTGGGTTACGAGGAAAGGTTGGAGAAACTGGGACTGTTCTCCTTGGAAAGACGGAGATTGAGGGGGGACATGATAGAGGTATATAAGATACTGAAGGGAATAGACAGGGTCAATAGTGAGAGACTGCTCCCTAGATTGGTTACAAATACAAGAGGACATGATTTAAGGGTGAGGGGGGAGAGGTATAATTTGGATATGAGAGGAAGGTTCTTTACGCAGAGAGTAGTGGGGGTATGGAACGCGCTACCGAGTGGGGTGGTGGAGGCGGGAACGTTGGACTCGTTTAAGGTTCAGTTAGATAGGCACATGAGTGAAACGAGGATGGAGGATTATGGTAGGGGTTATTAAATAAGGGTTAGAACCTCGGGAGACACCGGAAAGGCAGGCTTGTGATTAACGTTTTTGTCTTTTTATTCCGCAGGTGGAGGTCCACCTCATTGTCAAACGAGGGGCATGCACACGGTGGGTCGTGCGTGGGCTGCTCCTGGAGGTTCCGGGAGTGGCCTAGTACTACGTGTCGGTGTGTGTGCTTGATCCTGGACCGGTAGACGGGCGCCGCAACAGCTCGGTGACTAGCACTGCTAGCTGTGCAGATACATGGATTTGGGCCTGTGTCTGTGGGAGTTTGTGCATTCTCCCTGTGGTTGCGTGGGTTTCCTCCGGGCGCTCCGGTTTCCTTTTTTTTTGTGCTCTTAGGCTGATTGGTTTTACCAAATTGACACTATTCTCCCCTGAATCTGGCTAAGTCAGGGGTTCTATTTGTAGATACGCAGGGTAGAATAGGTGTAGGGTGATGCGGCGGCGCGGGCTTGTTGGGCCGAAGGGCCTGTTTCCCGTGCTGGGTTGTTCTTTGTTCTTTGTTGTGATCTCTTTCATGCATGACCTTAAAATCACTTCAGCTGGTTTTAAAGATGATTGTGCTTTTGTTGATATGTAGTCTGAGGAATTAAAGGTACAGCAGCACCAATATCCTAATAGATTGTCCACTTAATTTCAAAATCACCCAAAAATCTATGATATTCACCCTGTATAGATTAGGGATTCAGTTAGATCTCTTCATCAAATTCCTGCATATTCTCTATTTCACAGCTCTAATCTTTTTCTTCTACGTTGTAAATTCTTTTGTAGAATGCAATTTGCTCCTCTTCTTCAAGGTACCTAGATTCTTTTTTGAATATTTTTCTCAGGGATCTGACACAATACGCTTTTGCAATGTGACACATTTTGCCATAATTCTTGCACTGACTATCCTTGCTCCAGCATCCAGTTGCTGAATGGTCCAATTCGGCATATCTGTGACATACTTGTTGCTGTCTTGACTTCTTATGGCAGTTCCCAAGTTGTGGATCTTAATTTCTGCCCCAAGTTGAGTATAGGGCTAACGGGAGGACTTTGAATAGAGTGGAGGAGCAGAGGGATCTAGGTGTATGTGTACATAGATCCCTGAAAGTTGGGAATCAAGTAGATAAGGTTGTTAAGAAGGCGTACGGTGTCTTGGCGTTTATTGGTAGGGGGATTGAATTTAGGAGTCGCAGCGTCATGTTGCAACTGTACACAACTCTGGTGCGGCCGCACTTGGAGTACTGTGTGCAGTTCTGGTCCCCACATTACAGGAAGGATGTAGAGGCTTTGGAGAGGGTGCAGAGGAGGTTTACCAGGATGTTGCCTGGTATGCAGGGGAGGTCCTATGAGGAGAGACTGAGGGATTTGGGGTTGTTTTCACTGGAAAGAAGGCGGCTAAGAGGGGATCTTATAGAAACATATAAGATGATTAGAGGTTTAGATAGGGTGGATGGTGATAGCCTGTTTCCTCGGATGGAGAAATCTAGCACGAGGGGGCATGGCTTTAAATTAATGGGGGGTAGTTATAGGACGGATGTCAGGGGCAGGTTCTTTACCCAGAGGGTAGTGAGGGACTGGAATGCCCTGCCTGCTGCAGTTGTAAATGCGCCTAGTTTGGGGGCGTTTAAGAGATTGGTGGATAGGTTTATGGACGAAAAGGGATTGGTTTAGATTAGTGGGTCAATGTTTTTTTTAAAAATAAGACTGGTCGGCGCAACATTGTGGGCCGAAGGGCCTGTTCCGCGCTGTAATGTTCTATGTTCTATGTTCTAAGTTGAGAAGCCTCTTTAGCAACCAGTTCCATCGATACTGCTCTTCTATTTCTGTCTTTGAAGTCAAAATATTTTCAGTGAGCAATCTTCTTTGGATAGCCTCATTTTGGGGACCACAAAATGGACGATCTTGAAGAATATATTCTAATGACTCAAATTGACAATGTTGTGTCAGCCTTTTTAAGGTTGCTACATACTGAGCAATGTCCTTGCATTCCACTTGATTTCTTTGATGGAACTTGAACAGTTCCAGAATGATCAGTGGTTTTGGAGGGTAATGTTTTTCAAGGATCTCTGTTGTTGGACATTTTGGTTCGTTTTGCTGGATGAACCAAGAGCGGAGCAATTTCAAGGCTTTACTTTCCATTGTACCGAGACACGTTGGTGTGAGCAACTCACTTGCACTTTTATCCACTTGTACAAGGTACTGAAATGCTCTGCCTAGGAATTCCATGATTCATTTACTTCATTGAAGGGACCCATGGCTCCTAATTGTGCTGCCATTTCTCTTGCCATAGTACCGACTTATGACAGTTCAGTATTTTTTTTTACTGTCTTTTTACAGTGGAGACCATTGATTTGATGTATTTGTTTTCAAACAGCTCGACCATATTGCAGAGTGTTTTTTTTAAATATGCCAGATACTGCCTGGAATCTCAACCTTCTCTGATCAGAAAAATACACTTTTAAAACCACACAGCTTCTACCCTTTTTCAACTGCATAATGATTCTCCTGCTTTGCTGCTACACACTGTAACATGTGCGTGATTACACTTCAGAGGAGCTGACCTGATTTTTTTCCAAGAAAGAAAAGTGACACCTATTTTTCCTTCTTTGTCTTGCAGATGTTCCTTCACGAGCACTTCAGTTTTAATCTTGTTGTTGATTTTACCCAGTCTTCTAATATTCAAAGTGTGAGGGCTCACAATGTTTTGTTTTCTCTATTTGGGATCTTTTATAGTGTTCTTGATAATACAAAATTTTCTTTTTGCAATGTGTTAGCTATGTTGGGGTTGTGGGTTTTAAACAAAAAGGAAAATGTGATTTGCACATGTAGCTTCAAAGCAATAAGGAGCTATTGCCTGTACAAAGCAGAAACTTAAATTGAACAAGGGCATATTAAACGCCCCAATGACATTACCATCAAATCATGTGGCCAGCTGTTAAAGCTATCAAGCAACCACTTAAATATATACATTATATATATCAAATGAGAACACCAACAGTTCACTCCAAGCCATGCAATATCCTGACTTGAAATTATATCGCTGTTCCTTCCCTGTCACTGGGTGAAAATCTTCGAACTATCTTTTTAAGAACACCGTGGGTGTAACAACACTGTTCTGCATGTTGTATTGATATAAAGGCACCAATCTCTCACATGCGATTGTGAATACATATTGTCGGTTCATTAATTAAGAAGTGGTACATGTGAACATACATATGTGGACAGAAAGCTTGAAGACTTCAGAACTATAGAGCTGTATGACTGAGTTCTTCTCTTGGCTGAAGTGAAACTAAGACTAGATCACATCACACTTCCCTTAAATTGATGTCTGCTATCCCTTAAAAGTATGTTATATCTCCCTTTCTTTGTACCCCCTTTCAATAAGTGTAACTATTTATAAGGCACGCTCATGTTTAATTACCATTATGTAAGTGTATAGGACTGGTGAAACTATCTGGTGGGTCTCTAAAGCAATAAGGCAGTCTGCTAGTCTGATCAGTTTTGGAATAGTCACTGAAATAACTCCCATGAGGCCACTGCCCCTTCACCAAATCTAGATTTATTTACAATAGTTAGTAATATTCAGACAGGTACTTCCCAGTTCTGAGCATACATGCTGAGTGCCAGTAACCCGAGCACTACACATTATGTATCTCTGCAGGGACAGCATTAACTGCTTCTATCAGGGAGCTCAAATTCTAACAAGTTCACTCACGAACCTCGTTAAAGTCATTACAGTCACCTTTACTCCATCAAATTTTCACAATGATCTGTCAGATCTATACTACTGGATGTATTCAGGTTTTGGAATCTAGTCCTCCAACAGAACTGCATGGTGGTTGATGATCTGGAATAGATCTGATTTGTCCTCAGTTGCGTCTTCTTGTGTGCTTTTGTATGTAGTGACACCATTGAAATTTGGTTCCAAACAAATCTGTGCCACATATGAGACTGTTGAACATCATTCCTTTATTATGTACCACTTACATCAATAATTGCTGATGATGATCATATTTTTGCTTTATTCTTCCCACGATGGCAATGTCATCAGTGACACAGATACGTCCTGGTACAGTACATGTAATGTGGTCTATATGAGTTTGAAAGAAATCCTGGTAACAGAAAGTCATTGAAAACACTATTCTAGATGAGGTAAAAATGTGGTAAACTCTTGGGACTTCTTTTGCAGAATGCATTGGGGAATCTTACCACAAATGGCAGAGTGTGGGTTCAGGTGAGAAAAATAGCATGTATCTCCAGATATTACCACACTCTATCACAATAAAAACAGCTGGACATGTTTCATGCCATCATGTAGGGAGTGGGCCTCAACATATCCACAAGCTTGGCTGCAGTGAGATTGGTTGGCATGTTTAAAGGGTGTCCTGATCAGGGAAACAATGACCTCTCCAGCATAACAGCACAGAGGACTCAAGAGCTTGCACTCCCCCACCCCACCACCACTCCCACTCCAATGATCAGAACTGGCATTCACACCACACCCTCTGATCAGCAACAGCATTACCTCTGACGATTGAAGCTGGCATTCCGTCCCTTCCCCTCAAACATCAGACCCCTTGAGGCACCCCACTTCCCCCTGAACATTGGACCCCTTCCCCCACCATCAACCACCCGAACAGTCATCGCCAGCATCTCCAGCTTCCATGTCCACCCCCCATCACCACCATGAATAAATAAATTCCTGCGATGCTCCCACTGGGATCCGCCACTGGCACTGCCGCCTGTCACAGGATGGCACTGCCAGATTGGCACGGTGCCAATGAGATTCCAAACTTTCAGGTTTCATCGAATATTGAGTATTCATTGCCAATCCTGTGAACAACGAACAAGGTCTCAAGCTCCTGCCCATATTGACCAGTAACCATGTTTTGCGTAAAACTCCAAGAAGTTTGCAGCTGCAAATCTCAAATGTAACGCCAGTGACTATTTTGTAAGGATGTCTTAAAGTTTCATTTAAGTGTCATGTGGAGGCATACTGTCAATCATCTGTCCTTCTTTATGACACATAAATCCATGGCTAGATCCCGGATTGTGGGGCAGTAACCACAATCTTATAGAGACTTACAAGATAATCTTATGGATTATCTTTTAAGTCTTATACTTGGGGATCTTATAGAGACTTACAAGATAATGAAGGGGATTGATAGGGTAGAGGTACAGAGTTTCTTTCCGCTTAGAATGGAAAACAGAACTAGAGGGTACAGCCTCAAAATAAAGGGGGTGGGGGACAGTTCAGAACGCAGTTGAGGAGGAACTTCTTCACTCAAAGGGTGGTCAATCTCTGGAAATCTCTGCCCATTGAAGTGGTGGAGGCTACCTCGTTGAATATTTTCAAGTCACAGGTAGATAGATTTCTGATAGACAAGGGAATTAAGGGTTATGGGGAGAAAGCAGGAAAGTGGAACTGATCCACTTCAGATCAGCCATGATCTTGTTGAATGGCGGGGCAGGCTCGAGGGGCTAGATGGCCTACTCCTGCTCCTATTTCTTATGTTCTTACCAGTAGGAGCAATAATGGTTTGGGAAAAGTAGACAAAGTTGGAGATTCAAGATGTTTACTGAGTAAATAAAGGCATACTATTCCATGAGTTTTGGATAAACAAAAATAAACTTTACTATCCAAGCTCAGGAAGATAAAAATGTTTACAACATTTATCTTATACTCATTCAGGGTAACTATAAGTTACATGTGAATTAACAGACAAACTGTGGTCAAACACACCACAGTGCCTAATAAATATCAAACGCAACCGAAGTATATTCCATGGAGTTTTAAACAACCCACCTAAATGTTAGTGACATGGTGAGTCAACCAATCTCACTGAAACCCCAACTCTTTCACAAGAGTTTCCAATCTTCACTTTTGAAGATTTTGCCTTGGAATTCTCTCCACAAGTCACTCCAACTTGGATAACTTAAATGATGTTCCATTTTACATAGTTACAATCATGCTTCTGAAATTATATTCCCCTGGACTTCTAAGTATACTCAAGCATCAATTTATAAGTATATTTTCAGATTTTTGACTGTGCCAAGCAGAACACCATTGTTCCAAAGGGGCACCTTTGTCTCAATGGACTGTGGCAGTTTAGCTGCCTTCTCAGATCTTCAGAGCTTCTTCCAAGCCCACTTCACTTAATGTCTGCTCTCGGCAAATCTTTCTTTAACTTGTTTCTCTGCTCCTTTGTTTTTTCTTAACAAGGATATGTTCCTGTCCATTGCCTTTGTCATTTGCCTAGGACTACTTCTTGGATCTCTTCCTGTGCTCCTCCCTTGTCCTTCTCTCCGTGGAACACTTCTTTTCAGATTTAAACTGACTTTCTTACTAAAACACTGAATCACTACATGTTGAACTTACCTCGCAACCTATCACAACATTCCAAGAGGGTTTCATCTTTGTTCTTAGGAACAAATCGAACAAGCACTGGGATATTCTGTATTTCAAATGTGACAAATTCCACAGACTGCTAACGGCGCACACAGAAACAGAATGAGTAAATTTCATAATACCTCCCCACTTAATGATTCTTTACAGTGGCTTTGCAATTTCCTTACAAGGAGCACTTAACCTCAGACTTCTAACATACTAGAAAACACTGTATTTTGCTTCACTATTACACACAACATATTATAAAATTCAAAGATTTAAGCAAAATAAAAGTCAATTCATGATAGAAGTATCATTACTCCTTATCTGCCTTTTGTCCCAGACCCTTTCTTTAACTTACAATTGAACCTACATGGGTCTCAGCCATAATCTTTTCACATGTTAAAAATGCTCTTTAGAAACATCTTGAACAGCTTGTATTTCTGTTTTGTATTAAGGTTTTCAACCTTGATGGTGTGACTGCAAACCAGTTACTAACAATCTTCCCCCCTTCAAATATGGATGCATATTAGTCCTCTTATGGTCAAACTAATCTTTCACCAAAATTTCTTAACTTTAATACAGAAGGACATGGGATTTTTCTTACTCTTCTCCTCTGTGAACAGAAACATACCTTCAATGGCTCCTTCACGTTTATGTCAGATTGACAACCAACACCAAAATTTTCTTCCTCATGAATTGATTTGATCAACACTAGATGAATAAATCTGAAGAATTTTTCATCCTTATTCAAGTCATTATCCAGTTTACCCAAGATGTATGGAACAGTCTTCCGAACAGGTTAATATTTTTCTTGTTAACATTTCAGAATAAGAAGTCTCACAACACCAGGTTAAAGTCCAACAGGTTTATTTGGTAGCAAAATCCATTCACTTTTAGAGGACTGCTTAGAATCCCTACAGTACAGAAGGAGGCCATTCGGCCCATCAAGTCTGTATTGACCACAATCCCACCCAGGCCCTATTCCCGTAACTCCACACATTTACTCTGCTAATCCCTGAAACTAGGGTCAATTTAGCATGGCCAATCAATCTAATCTGCACATCTTTGCACTATGGGAGGAAACCAGAGCACTTGGAGAAAACCCATGCAGACACAGGTAAAAAGTGCAAACTCCACACAGTGACCCGAGGCCAGAATTGAACCTGGGTCCCTGGCGCCAAGAGGTAGCAGTGCTAACCACTGTACCACACCAAATAGATTACAGAATGATGTCATTCTGCATGTTGTGACTGTGCTAGCTTTCTGCAAAAGGAAGTTATCTAGTCTCACTCCCTCTCCTTTTCCCCATAGCCTTGCAAGTCTTTCCCTCTTCCTCATGGATTGTTTTGATCAACACTAAATACATCTGCAAAATCCTTCATACAAGCTTAACAACTCCATCTGAACCTTCAGTTCATTTTGGAATCTTTCTTGCACAGTCACTGTCTGTTCCTTAAACTTCTTAGATCCTCAATCTATTTCTTTGAATTTTCTTTGTCTGGTTTAAAAAATTGACTTTGTTGTTCCATAATGAACATTTTGTTTCTGAACGTCGGTTCTCTACATTGATCAGGTTTTCCTTCAATTACTCCTGATCAGTAATAATGATCAGTAATTGTTCTTGCATGAGCAAGTCGTAGGATCCCACTACCCTGTCTGCGATTTCATAGTTCCCCATAGCTGTGAATTATTTTCCTTTTCCGATAATTGTTCAATTGTGATGGTATTATGCCTTTAAGAAATGCAATTTAATCATGTTTCTCTACAGGATGTTTCTGTAATCCTTGGCAGTTTGTCAGCGCCGTGATGTCCATGACCGGTGCCTTTTATTGCTGTTGATACAATATAATTGATATCATGTTGATTTTAATCTGGGTTAGTGCAGTGTCCTTGGGTTTTAATGGTCCTTTGGGAATTGCTGAGTAGAGCTTGATTTTGGAATGACTGAATAATGTGAAAAGTCAGAGGACAGTGTAGAACTTCAAGTAAACTGAGAACAGTGCAGAATCTCTGAAAGACATAAACAATTTGGTGGAGTGGGCAGATAGGTGGCAGATGAAGTTCAGGTCAGAGAAGTGTCAGGTGATGTATTTTGGTAGGAAGAACTTGGACATATAATATAAAATAGGGACTAAAATGCTTAAGAGGGTATAGGAGCAGAAGAACCTGGATTTATATATGTATAGATCATTAAAGCCTTTCTGTGCAGTCACCACACCTCAATTTCAAGACTCTCTAATGTTTGAGTCAATCGAGGACTGACCAAAACATTGAAAGTTTGTGCAAACACATTGTGGGCTCATTGATTAAGAATAGGCACATGTCCGAACATATGCAGGTTAGCAGACTAGCCATGTTAAATTGCCCCTTATTGTCCAACAATGTGTTTCTTAGGTGGATTAGCTATGGTGAATGTGCGGGGTTATGGGGATGGGGGGATGGTGGTGGCACTGGGTAAGATGTTGTTTGGCGAGTTGGTGCATACTCAATGAGCTGAATGGTTATTTCTGCACTGTAGGGATTCTATGGTTCTATGAAGATGTATACATGAGTAGAAAGCTTGAAAACATCAGAGCTGCAGAACTGTGTTTTGTATTCTGCTACAGGCAAACATGAATCAAACATGAATCATGTGGCACATTTTGCTTACGGCAAGGTTTTCCTAACCTTTTAAGCTGCAGAACCAGTAGTGACTTCCCAAGCAGTCATAATGTCAATGCTCCTCTTTTTGCCATGAAACAGTTGTGAACACAGAAATCAAATATAATCAAGTATTTTCTAGCTATATCGATGAATTTATTAGGAATTTGGAAGAGGAACATAGTCACCGACTACATGGCCACCTCATGTTAACTCCTGGCCAAGACACCCTCCCATGGCTCCTTAACATTAACCCTCGAAGTAATACCATCTTTATGAGTGGGTAATGTACATGCACATACACAAATATAAGAACATAAGAACATAAGAAATAGGAGCAGGAGTAGGCCATCTAGCCCTTCGAGCCTGCTCCGCCATTCAATAAGATCATGGCTGATCTGTCGCTGCTCAGTTCCACTTTTCCGCCCTCTCCCCATAACCCTTAATCCCCTCTCCTATCAAAAACCCATCAACCCGCGTCTTAAAAATATTTAGCGAGGCAGCCTCCACCACTTCAACGGGCAGAGAATTCCAGAGATTCACCACCCTTTGAGTGAAGAAGTTCCTCCTCAACTCCGTTCTAAACCGCCCCCCTTTTATCTTGAGGCTGTGCCCCCTAGTCCTATTGTCTTTTTTGAGCGGGAAGAGTCTTTCCACCTCTATCCTATCCATCCCATTCATCATCTTATACGTCTCAATGAGATCTCCTCTCATTCTTCTAAACTCTAACGAGTACAAGCCCAGTTTATTCAGCCTCTCCTCATAGCTCAACCCCCTCAACTCCGGTATCAGCCTAGTAAACCTCCTCTGCACTCCCTCCAAGGCCAAAATATCTTTGCGCAGGTGCGGCGCCCAAAAATTCCAGAGATTCACCACCCTTTGAGTGAAGAAGTTCCTCCTCAACTCCGTTCTAAACCGCCCCCCCTTTATCTTGAGGCTGTGCCCCCTAGTCCTACTGTCCTTTCTGAGTGGGAAGAGTCTCTCCACCTCTATCCTATCCATCCCATTCATCATCTTATATGTCTCAATGAGATCTCCCCTCATTCTTCTAAACTCTAACGAGTACAAGCCTAGTTTATTCAGCCTCTCGTCATAGCTCAACCCCCTCAACTCCGGTATCAGCCGAGTAAACCTCCTCTGCACTCCCTCCAAGGCCAAAATATCCTTGCGTAAGTATGGCGACCAAAACTGCACAGCTAACAATCTTTCATCACAAATGAAAGATATTCGAGATTTTAAGCTCCTAAGCAACTACAAGGTATGGGATAAATCAAATGTCTGTGGAGTAAGAAGTCTCACAACACAGGTTAAAGTCCAACAGATTTATTTGGAATCAGAAGCTTTCGAGCACTGATGTACGAGAGTTAAGTGAAGAGGAGGTTAAGTATGTGTATGTTTGTGTGAACATTTGATTTATCCCATACCTTGTAGTTGCTTAGGAGCTTAAAATCTCGAATATCTTTCATTTGTGATGAAAGATTGTTAGCTGTGCAGTTTTGGTCGCCATACTTACGCAAGGATATTTTGGCCTTGGAGGGAGTGCAGAGGAGGTTTACTCGGCTGATACCGGAGTTGAGGGGGTTGAGCTATGACGAGAGGCTGAATAAACTAGGCTTGTACTCGTTAGAGTTTAGAAGAATGAGGGGAGATCTCATTGAGACATATAAGATGATGAATGGGATGGATAGGATAGAGGTGGAGAGACTCTTCCCACTCAGAAAGGACAGTAGGACTAGGGGGCACAGCCTCAAGATAAAGGGGGGGCGGTTTAGAACGGAGTTGAGGAGGAACTTCTTCACTCAAAGGGTGGTGAATCTCTGGAATTCTCTGCCCGTTGAAGTGGTGGAGGCTGCCTCGCTAAATATTTTTAAGACGCGGGTTGATGGGTTTTTGATAAGCGAGGGGATTAAGGGTTATGGGGAGAGGGCGGAAATGTGGAACTGAGCCACGACAGATCAGCCATGATCTTATTGAATGGCGGGGCAGGCTCGAAGGGCTAGATGGCCTACTCCTGCTCCTATTTCTTATGTTCTTTCCACAAAAGGCTCCTGACCTGCTGAGTTTCCAACATTTTGCATTATTGCCATTATTTTCTCTAACTTTTCACATTATTCAGTCATTATACATTGTATCACTGGATCCGATTAATTTCAACAAAATATCACATTTTCAGGATATGGTTAGGAGTTTAATTTGGAAACGATGGATTAAACTGAATAAATAATTACTGTTGCACTGCTGAATACTTTCACTTCACGATCTCTGTACTACAATCTTTATTCAACTGTGCCTTCTTGATCATAGAAACTATCATTGCTGATGCATTTGATTTCATGCAATATTGAAACATATGACTTGTAATCAAAGTTTCTCTTTCAATACACAAGAGACTTCTAAATGTTGAATTTTTATTGTCTATCTTGATCTAACAAGTGGATGTTGTGACAAGGACAACAACAATCTTATAAACAAAGCTGTAGTTTAAAGGGTTTCTGACAAACACTACCCACACACAAAACATTAAACTGTCTTCACCCTTTCAGATGCCAATGATTGAACAAATGTATTTCCATTACTTGCTTTTTTTCTCTAGGTTTTCAGTAATTTGCCTTTTAAACCTGAAGAGAAATTGTTTAAAATATTGCTACATTTTATTCACTTTTATTTCTTAGAGAGTTCTTACTACTGTTATTCATCAATACGTCACTATTTGTTGCTGCGCAGTTCCCTAACAAGGTGAGTTGCATATTGTCTTTTTATGGATGCAGCTTTGGACAGAAGGAGTAAATGTAGGCAGAAAGCAAATCCCTGAGCTCTACACTTACAGGGCTGAAATTAATGTCCCCACCCCATCGAGGTGAATTTGGAGGCCACAATTGGTATGCCAATTGTTCAGGAGGAAGGGTGCAGGATGGGTCCTACTTGCTAGAAGGCCAATTGGGGCCCTTAAGTAGCCCCTTGAGGACTTCATCCCACTGCTGCTGATGTTCAACTGGGGGACTTGCCCTGCAGAAAGGCTGGCCAGCAAACCTGATCAGGAGATTTCGTATCAGGGAGAGTGGCCTGCTGAAAGCTTCCTATCCTACCACTTTTTCTGAACCTCCTCTTCAACCAACGTTCTCTCTCTGTCACCCCATCTTGCCTGCATTTATTTATCTCCAGGGATCCAGCAACAAACACTCCTAAATAATACTAGCAACAGCTCTGCTCTTGGTGGTGCTTCAGCTACTGGAGAGCAGTCAGCCTCTGATTAGCTGAAAAATCTCAGTGGTGGGATATCCACTCTACTGGCGACTTGATCAAATGGGAGATCTATTGCTAGGCTGTTAAATTTCTGATTGCTTTGAAATAGCTTGGGGCCTCCAAGAAAGAAGTGACTCAGCGCTCCATCCTGTTCTCTCTTAATTTTACCAAACACCTCAACATCCCGACAAGCTTCCAACCAGACCCAATTACCTCTCCTCTTATTACAATTACGAAACCGACTGTCCAACTATACCAAATGCCCAATTACTCTACTGACCACCCTGTAACCCAACTGCCTATTCAGCCATGAACCCACTTCACCCACTGTCCACTTCACATACTTACCAACCTCACTGATTCATTCACTTAGTCACACATTCACTAATGACACTAATTCATCAAGTTATATGAAAATCTTTAAAACTTACCTGAATATGGCAGTACTGTCATAAAAAGGGGACATATGCTCTGCTTCCCCCAATTCTCCTTTGCTCTCTAGACTTAACCTTGGAGTGCCTCCACTGCCCATTTCTGCTTCAGCTAGGTTTGGAAGATACTGGGGGGAAATCTTCAGCCCTCGGAATGCAGGAATGGCAGCTCTTGGTACACAGGAATGGCACACTCAAAATCTGGAGAAACTCAGAAAACACAATTCTCACTGGCGAGTTTCTGATCTTCCAGCTCCCTTGCCATCAGAGTAGCATGAAATACACCATGAGACATCAGGAAGTTCATTTTAATACATTAGGGTGTCAGATGGGCTGGAGACTCAAGGTCGTCTGGTTGGAAAGTCATGGGCTGTATTGCTATTGATCCTCTTCCCTTCGGGTTCCCAGGGGCCCATATGGGTGTTCCCTTTGTGGGTTGGAAGAGCAACTAGAATGAGATTCAGAAGCACCGCCATCCTCTGGTGTTGACACTTGTGGATTCCCACCAGTGCCTGCACAATACAGTCAAAGCCTGACCCATGGAGCTCATGCCTTTAGACATGGAGGTAATGAGCTGAGCCATGGTGTGGGCACTCTAGCCATGGTGTACTCATCCTGCGCCAAGGGCTCCACTGTGGACGTCACCCTCACAGTGTTGGCCTTGTTGTGCTTAGGTGATAGTACCGGCTCCTCAGGTAGAAGGCAATGGGACCCCTCCAGTTGGCCTTTCCGTCTGAGGAGGGCTGCTCCATCCCCTCCATGATGCTTGCAACTCCAGCAGCTGAGACAACCAGATCCAGGGGTACATCATCGGCATGGAGCTCTGGCATCCCTCCAAATGCCGGTTTTCTGGGGCGTCCCTGCCTTGACCTGCTGTGGATTTTCAGATGTGAAGTGCTCACCAGTGGGTGACCCAGAAGCCTGCTGACTAAGTGATCCCACCGAGGTATGAGTATCTGCGCTGGTGCCACATGCGGATAAAAGCTGTGACACCTTTTCAACTGTGGGGTTGGAGAAGACCCCTCGGAACTGCTGGAGTCTGTTGGGTCCAGGAGTCGTGAGGATGGTCCAGCCTGTTCTGCTGGTGGGTCTGCAAGAGATGAGAGATGGCATCAATGTATTACCCAATGCATGTCAAGGGAAAATTGATTACTCATTTGAGATTTGAGGAATGACAAATGTCTTGAGGATTCTCACGTTTGTCTGCTGCCCCCACTTCACCAACAGCACAGGCCTGGTCTTCCTCCTCCACGGCCAGCTTGAGAGCTCATTCTCAAAACGCATGAGGTGTCAGGTCTCTAGCATTCTCCAGATGGTTGCACCTGTTCATGCTTGTTGTGGTTGAGTTTGTCCTGCAATGACACAGATGGGAAGTGTGTAGATGGGAGTGTTAACATTTAAGATGATTATGAGATGTTTTGATTTGATTTGATTTATTATTGTCACATGTATTAGCATTGAATGAAAAATATTGTTTCTTGCACACTATACAGGCAAAGCATACTGTTCATAGAGAAAGAAACAAGAGAGTGCAGAATGTAGTGTTACAGTCATAGCTAGAGTGTAGGGAAAGATCAACTCAGTGAGAGAGTTTAAAAGAGTTAGAATGAAGTTTTAGAAGCATAGAACGAGAAAGATAGAATTAGAAAGGTATGTGGACACAGCCTCGTTTCAGTGCCATCTTGATTAAGGAACAACACCTTGGTCAAGGTGTGGCAGGCATGAGGCATGTGTGGGAGCTGGAATGTGAGGGGCATAGCAGCTACTGGAGGGACATCATGCTTGTGGAAGGGAGAGGAGAACCTGGCGTCTACAAAGGTCACAATGGCTGAGTGAGAGAAAGGTTTAGGGTTGCGAAGTTGGCTGAAGAGATGGAATGGGACTAGAGAGACAGGGATCTCGAGTCCCTGACCCTGGCTGAGTGAAGAAGATCATTCATCTCCTTCTGGCACTGTTGCCCTGTCCACTTCTGGAATGTGCTTACACTGAACAAGACTGACACTGCCTCCCAAGTGATGCAAGTATTTTCTGCCTCTGCTTCATTCCGTCCAATATCATAGTAAGGGTCCCCTCTGAAAAGTACAGTGCGGGCTTCTTGGCGGCCATCCTCTGCAGTTATTGTGGAACAAATGCTGGGGAACCTTTTTTATGGAGCTCTCAAGCACTTGCAGCAGTTAAGTTGTTGAGGAGTGGGTGAATCAGGTGAAACACGTCGCAGGTGCAGTATGATACTTGTGAGCATATAAATTATTATTAATGAAGCATAAGATTTGATCCACAAACACGCCATCAATAAGAAACACTCCATTTTTCACACCGGAACCAACACTAAGCTATTTTTGGTAAGGTTTTGGTAATAGTTGAAAATGTGTTGTTGGATTAAATTTTACAAGCATTTGACCAAAAGATCTAGGCAACTGTTTCCAGCACTTGAGTGTGTCCTAGCTGTTTTTGCCTTGCAGTAAAGATCCCTCTCCGTGACTATCACTTTCCTGTGAGTTG
Source organism: Carcharhinus amblyrhynchos (assembly GCF_965287045.1). NCBI lineage: Eukaryota > Metazoa > Chordata > Chondrichthyes > Carcharhiniformes > Carcharhinidae > Carcharhinus > Carcharhinus amblyrhynchos. Next base: position 28,029,856 of record NC_137335.1, on the reverse strand, counting down.
ATAATCAGAGCAGCATGACATGTGTTGAGAATACAGCAGCAGCTTTGTATTCTACATCAATTCAAAGAAATCACTATTATTGTGGGACTTTGTTAATAATGTTTTTTCTCTTACAGTATGTTAAAAATGAATTAGCATTCCATGGAATTTTCCACTGGTTCCATTCTGTTTGAAATCAAAGTAGACACTGAGGAAAAGAGACAGTTCAAATAGATTTGCAAATGAGCAATACACAGAAGATAGGATGCAGACGATTTGCGAATGAATCCTCATGACTGGCATTATTAAGGCATATTAATTTTATGCAGCGAACAAGGAATTAACAGTGCCCTAGGGAGGAACTTTGAAATTGTGATTAATATTGCACTGTCAAAAAAAGTAAGATGTATCTAAAGCTAAATAGATAATAATTGTCTTATGTGCCTGGATTGAATGCACTACTGAAGGGTTGTGTTGGAGAACTTCATTTTTGTATGACAATGAATGACAATGAGATAGAAACCAAAATAGGTGCAATTCCCTCATTTTCTCATACTCCTATGTAATAGACAAACAGTGTCAGGCACATGCTGGGCTGACAGGGAGTCAGGCTTTAAAAGGGAACTAGCTGTGCTGGAGCCAGCAATGTTTTTATTTGGAGCATATATAAAAGAGAACATTAACTCTGTGAGAGCTGAATTCATCAGCATTTGTCTTTGGAGGATTCTGTCCAGACTACTGGAAGTAAGATTAATCATTGATATTGTTAAAAATCTATAAATAAGAATTATAACCCAAATGGCATTCTTTTTGTCTTATTCGCAGCAGGGAGAAAGGATTAAAGCAAGGAGAGCAAGAGAGTTTCAACTGCACTAGAAGCAGACTGCCGACAGTTAACCGCATGCAACTGTGAATTTAAACCCAGGAGCATCTGGCAGGACCAAGGAAAACTGCACCATAGAGATAGCAGCATAGTTGCGTCACTTTAAATCTGTTAACCTCCACGATAATTATGGCAATTACAGTGGCAGTCAATAACATTACATTGTTAAACTGTATCAGATTATCAGACTTAAGCTTACACAAAGATATATAGTGGCCTATGGTGCACAGATCCATCAATCATTTGTTGCTTAACAGAACAAACAACGTTATCAGTTGCTATTCTGGAAGCCCACCATCAGAGTAAAAGGGTCCTGAAAATTCTTTCCTTTGAAGTATTCCCAGCCAGTGATGAACCTAACCTATGAAATCATCCAGGTCTCTGCATGTAAGTTGTGAATAGCAAACAATACCAACCCATCAATCAGCAAGTTCTTAGTGGTCAGTGACAAGGAATCATGATTTTCTCTTGTTGGAGATGGTCATTGCCAGGTACTTGTGTGACACAAATGTTACTTGTCACGGATCAGGCTAATCCTGCGAATGTTGCCCAGAACATGCTGTATCTGGCCATAGGTTGCTTTATTGTCTGAGGATGTATCGATAAAATTTAACAGCGTGGAGGTCAGACATTCCATGTCTGACCTTATGATGGAAGGAAAGTAATTAATGAAACAATTGAATAATTGGCTCTGTCTGGGGGCACTGCCCTGGGGAACACCTGCAGTAATGTCCTGCGATGAAAATGATTAGCCTCCCACAACTATACCATTTTCCTTTTGGCTCCATATGAATTCAAACAGTGGTGAGCTCTCCCCCTTACTCCCATTGACATCAATTTTATTAGCACCTCTTGATGTCACACTCAGTCAAATACTGCCTTGATGTCAAGGAAAGTCACTCTGGGTGGCACGGTGGCACGGAGGCACTGGTGCCTCACAATGCTATGGACCCGGGTTCTATGCCCAGCTTGGATCACTGTCTGTGTGGAGTTTGCACATTCTTCCCATGTCTGAGTAGGTTTCCTCCCACAGTCCAAAGACATGTGAGTTAGGTGGATTGGCCATGCTAAATTGCCCCTTAGTGTCAGGGGCACTAGGTAGGGTAAATGCATGGGAATATGGGGATAGACCTGGGTGTAACTGTGGTTGTGCAGACTCAATGGCTGAATGGCCTCCTTCTGCACTGCAGGTATTTTATGATGACTTTCACCTCACCTCTGGAACTTAGCTGTTTTATCCATGTTTTCACTGAAGTTTATAATACGTGTTCCTGAATCCATAACCTTCTGAGGTAGAGGTGAGAATGTTGCCGACACCTCCTCATTTTCAGATAATCTCCTGTGTTTGGGTAGTTTGAAAAAGCAAGCAAAGATTAAGCACAGCTCTCAGGAAATCAATGTTTCTCTATTCAGCCTGGTTTTGACAATATTGAGAAAGAAAGAAGCAGCAGCTGAGCAAAGATACAGCTCATTCAGTGACCAGGATCATGATGTGTTCCATTCTTGAGGTTCACTTAACAAGTTTCCAAAGAGGAAGGAATCGGTGAATATCCCATGGACACCTGTTATGCATATTTATTGAAGATGGAAGCTTTCTCACTACAGAGGCTCTATGTGGGATTTTCCAGCTGCACTCGCCCCAAAACCTGAAAATCCTGCATAGAATCTCCAGAATGGAAAAATTCCCCCTACATATGTGTTACACTGTTCAAGTTTAATGAACATGAAAGGCCCAATTTTACCATTGCGTTGCGCCCGTTTCGGGCGTGAAAACTTGGTAAAGTCTGGCATGAGGTGAGTAGTGTGATCTGTGTCCATCCCTTTACGAAGGATATTATTAAACTAGAAAGAATGCAGAAAACATTTGCTAGGATGCTACCGGGATTTGATGGTTTGAGCTATAAGGAGAGGCTGGATAGAGTGGAACGTTTTTCCTGGAATGTAGGAAGCTTGGTGGTGATTTTGTAGAGATCTATAAAATAATGAGGGACATAGATCAGCTAGATAGTCAACATCTTTTCCGAAAGTTAGGGTAGTCTAAAACTAGAGGGGATAGGTTTAAGGTGAGAGAGGATACATGCAAACAATCCAAAGAGGCACTTCCTTCACACACAGGGTGGTGAGTGGAGAACCCATCACCTGGACATTTACAGTTTCTCAGTGAGGCACATGTCCATTTTGTCTAGTTTAATAATATCCTTTCTATAATGGGGGGTTGGGGGGGCAGGGGTCAGAACTGTACACATTTTTCCAAGTGTGGCATTACCAATGTCTTGCATAACTTCAACAATACGTCCCAACTCCTGTACTTAATTCTGAAATATAAACAGTGCATCAGAATGAGTGAAATAATGAACCAACCCAACATGGGTGCAGGTGACCAATGCTGCAAGTGCCCTTGGGATTCTCAAGAGGTTGGCAACACAATACCAGAAGAGGAAGAATAATCTGTAATATGCCTTCAGCAGACTTGGGACACTAAATGGAACAGGGGTGAGGGTGGAAGACCCTGAAGTTCCAAAGAAGAGACATCAACAAAGACCACAAAAGATGCTCTGAGCATATGACAAAGATCCTGAAGTTCTGAAGCAGCCGAGATCTGCATGAAGACCTGTCATCTTCCAAGGGCTGCTTCATGCTGGCACTGTATGCACGCCAACCATGCAAAACACATGTTCCTACAGGGTTAAGTAGTTGCAGACCTCTAGTATCTTCTCCCTCAGATGTTCACAATCTGAATAACACCCTAAAGATAAGTCTCAATATTTGCATGCCATGTTCACCCAGACATATCCTAGACTTCCCTTTAGGGCCTTGTAGAATCGGATGTCAAGGGAGGATTTCATTTAGGCCTTCATATCCCATTAGTCAAATGTAAATGGTTTCATGCTGGCCCCTAGCGGGATCCCAATCTGCAGGCACCACTGGAAGACCTGCTGTAAATTCACACAGGGGTGAAACTGATCTTTGGGCCTCCCATTGATTTTCCCAATCCCTGCCCACCATTGATCCCACTGGCAGGGACATGGGAGAACTCTGCCCAAGGAGTCAATTTCATCAAAGCTGGAGAAAGTCAGCAAAAAAAAAGATTTGTTCTCAATGTATTCACGATGATAAGGGTATATGAGTAATGTAAGTGATAATTGCACATTCTGAGAAAGGTTGATGTGTTACATGATTTTTCAGATACACAGCACATTCTCTCAAAATTGTTCTTTTTAGATCCCATTTGTTGAAGTTCTAATAGAACTAGTAAATCAAGGAATTCAAACTTTCCTGTTAAAAAAAATTCTCAGTTTTGCTTTTTGGAAGCAGGAAATTTGCTTTCTTGCTGCTTTCCAAGATTGACGATGAAAGACTCAACACATTCATCAAATGCAAAGTGATTTCCATACTTGATTAGCATACATTTCAATTATATATTGCAGGAAAGACTTTCATGTCTGATAACTGACTGACAATGCACTCAGAGCATGAATTCACAATGGTGGAATGTATAGGCTTGAAATTACCTGCAGAACATTCAATATTTAGCAGAACGGATCACACTAGTGTTGGTGTATAATTGGAAAATAGTGCAGAAAATAATAAAGAAAGTTGAAAGGAGCGTGTAATCCATTCCTTTGGATTACTCTGCAGCTGGTGATGTTGAAAACCAACCCATTTTTTTCTAACACCTCTCAATGTCACACTGCAACTTAAATAATTAGTTATCTGCCTCGTGTGCTGTAGGGCTCTGCATTTCTTCTTTCTCATTGAGGCAGAGGTTGTGCGAATGTACCATTGTATTCCATTCTGTTATTTTAGTTTTAAAATTGGACCCTCAAAGACACCGATCCTACAGGATGTAAGTCTCGTTGAAGTATATTTCTATTTATTTAGCAAAAGCATCCTAATAACCACATGGTAGTACCATGGGAAAATTCAAATGATATTGTTAATCATCCATTCAAAACTGGAGTTTTGGATTATCTCCAAGTGACTGACAAATGTGCAAATGACTGACATTGCAAATGTATCACTGAATCTGACAGATCAGAAAAACTCAGGCTTGGATGAAGGATTAAGTTAATTTATCTGACCATGTCTCAGGAGGTGGTAGGATATAACAATTGGCTATCACATTCCTGGGATTAAAAAAAAACCACAGTTTTCACTTCTGATGGCTTTCTTGTAATTTTTACTTGAAAACATGCTGGAATTCTACCACCCCGCCTGCCCACCACAGGAATCAGAGCGGGTGAGGGGCAGACAATGGGAAAATATGTTGTCCTCGGGTGGGGCTTTACGTTCTTGGGTTGAGCAAGGCTGTAAGATTCCACCCATGGTCTTAGAAACACAATGGAAAAACATTGCCCAGGAAATCAGAAAGTCAGTTCAGCGCATCAGTTTTTTTTTTAACTGGGTCATCTCATCAGCATTTTTGAATGACTAAGTAAACTTCCTCCAGGCTATAACCTATAGCCCACTGCTAGCTGATGAATCAGTGATCCTCCTTGTTCAGCAACACTTGCAATAAGCAGTGAAGGTACTAAGGATACAAATTCTACTGGTTGAATGTCCACCATCAAAAGTGGACCATAGCATCATTGCTGACTGGGCTGATGGTGTCAAAGAACATAGAAAATTACCGCAAAGGAAGAGGCTTTTTGGCGCTCCAAGCCTGTGCCCATCATGATGCTCTAACTATAGTAAAAAGAACTTTCTGTCCTTACTCAGTCCATATACCTCTATTCCCTCCCTATCCATGTACCCATGCAGATGCCTCTTAAATGTTGCTACCTCCTCTGGCAGCATGTTCCAGGCACCCACCATTCTGCATGAAAAGCTTCCCCCGCACATCCTTCTTAAACTTTCCCTCTCTCACCTTGAACCAGTGCCCCCTTGTAATTGACCCTTCTACCCTAGGAAAAAGCCTCTGATGATCCATGCTGTCTATGTCCCACATAATTTTGTAAATGTCTATCAGGTCTGTCCTCAGCCTCCGTCTTTCCAATGAAAACAGTCTTATATTGTTCAGCCTCTCCTTACAGTCACTACCCTTAAGACAAAGCAACTTTCTTGTGAACCTTCTTTGATCTTTCCTTAAAGCTTCCACATCCTTCTGGTAGTGTGATGACCAGAATTGCATGCAATACTCCAAATACGGCCTAACAAATGTTTCATATATTTACAATGTGACTCCAAACTCTTGTACTCAATGCCATGGCTGATGAAGACATAGAGTTCTTCAACAAAAGTATCCTAATAACCACATGGAGGTATCATGGGAAAATACAAATTATATTGTTAATCATCCTTTCAAAACTGGGGTTTTGGATTATCTCCAAATGACTGACAAATGAACGCATTGCAAATGTGTCAATGAATCTGACAGATCAGAAAAACTCAGGCTTGGATGAATGATTAAGTTAACTTAGCTGACCTCGTCTCAAGAGGTGGTAGGATACCATGAACAAGAATTCTTCGCCGCACAGGAACTTCAACTGATGCTATACACTAGATACATCGATGACATTTTCTTCCTTTGGACTCATGGTGAACAATCACCGAAACAACTATACGATTACATCAACAAGTTCCATCCCATCATCAGATTCACCACGGACTACTCTCCAGAATCAGTTGCATTCTTGGACACATGCATCTCCATTAAGGACAGTCACCTCAGCACTTCACTGCACAGCAAGCCCACAGATAACCTCACGACGTTCCACTTCTCCAACTTCCACCCTAAACACGTTAAAGAAGCCATCCCCTATGGACAAGCCCTCCGTATACACAGGATCTGCCTAGATGAGGAGAATCACAACAGACACCTCCAAACGCTGAAAGGTGCCCTCATAACAACAGGATATGGCACTCGATTCATCGATTGACTGTTCCGACGGGCCACAGCGAAAAACCGCATCAAACTCCTCAGAAGACAAACACGGGACATGGTGGACAGAGTACCCTTCATTGTCCAGTACTTCCTTGGAGCGGAAAAACTACAACATCTTCTCCGGAGCCTTCAACATGTCATTGATGAAGACGAATATCTTGCCAAGGCCATCCCCACACCCCCACTTCTTACCTTCAAACAACCGCACAACCTCAAACAAACCATTGTCTGTAGCAAACTATTCGGCCTTCAGGAGAACTGTGACCACAACACCACACAACCCTGCCACAGCAACCTCTGCAAGACGTGCTGGATCATCGACACAGATGCCACCATCTCACATGAGAACACCATCCACCAGGTAAACTGTACATACTCTTGCAACTCGGCCAATGTTGTCTACCTGATACGCTGCAAGAAAGGATGCCCCGAGACATGGTACACTGGGGAGACCATGCAGACGCTATGACAGCAGATGAATGAACACCGCTCAACAATCACCAGCAAGACTGTTCTCTTCCTGTTGGGGAACATTTCAGCGGTCACGGGCATTCGGCTTCTGATCTTCGGGTCAGTGTTCTCCAAGGTGGCCTTCACAACACACGATAGCACAGAGTCGCTGTGCAGAGACTGATAGCCAAGTTCCGCACACATGAGGATGGCCTCAACTGGGATCTTCGTTTCATGTCACACTATCTGTAACTCCCATGACTTGCCTGGACTTGCAAAATCACACTAAGGGAAGGGCTGTGGATGTAGTTTATATGGACTTCAGTAAGGCGTTTGACATAGTCCCACATGGCAGACTAGTACAAAAGATAAAATCACATGGGATTGGTGGTGGGCTGGCTGGATGGACACAGAACTGGCTTGATTACAGAAGACAGAGAATAGCAGTGGAAGGGTGTTTTTCAGAATGGAGACCTGTAGATAGAGATTTTCTGCAGGGATCAGTATTGGGCCTCTGTTGTTCATAGTATATATAAATGATCTGGAGGAAAATGTGGGTGCTCTGATTAGCAAGTTTGCAGATGACATGAAGATTTGTGGTTGCTGATAGTGCCAGGGATTGTCAGAGGGTACAGCAAGATATAGGTACATTGGATACTTGGGCACAGAAATGGCAGATGGAGTTTAGTTCAGATAAAATCCTTCGATATATTGACATTCTCTAGAGCATTCATGCACCTATCCCAGACCGCAACATCTGTAATGTTCTTCTCCTTGGTGAATACCCATACAAAGTACTCGTTAAGGATCTCACCCACTTTCTGTGGCTTCACACATAACTTCCCTCCATTGTCACTGAGTGGGCCTATTCTTTCTCTTAACATAGAAACATAGAAATTAGAAGCAGGAGTAGGCCATTTGGCCTTTTGAGTCTGCTCCACCATTCATTTTGATCATGGCTAATCATCGAATTCAATATCCGGACCCTCCCTCGCCCCACCAGCTTTGGTCTCAACTACATTCTGTGGTCATGAATTTCATACATTCATCACTTTCTGGGTGAAGAAATTTCTCCTCACCTCAGTTCTAAAAGTTTTACCCCTTGTCCTCAAACTATGACCCCCTAGTTCTGGACTCCTCCGCCATTGGGAACATTCCTCCTGAATCTACCCTGCCTAAACCTGTTAGCATTTTGTAAATTTCTATGAGATCTTTTTCTCACTCTTCTAAACTCCAGTAAATATAATCCTAACCGACTTAGTTTCTCCTCATATGAGAGACATACACGCGGTGGGTCGTGTGGGGGCTGCTCTTGGATGTTTCAAGAGTAGCCTAGTACTTCACATCATTTGTGTATGCTTAAACTGGACCAGCTGATGGGCAACATGACAGCTCAGTGACTATCACTGTTTACTGTGCAGATACATGGATTTGGGCCAGTATCTGTGGGAGTTTGCGCATTCTCCCCGTGCTTGCGTGGGTTTTCTCCGGGTGCTCCGGTTTCCTCCCACACCCCAAAGATGTGCTCTTTGGCTGATTGGTGTAACAAATTGTCCCTAAATTAGTCTCCCCTCAATCTGGTTTCCAATGTGGAGTGCCATAAGTGTAGACAAGGGTCACGGGTGGAAGAGGGAACTCACAATGTTAAAATGGCAGCGCAGGCTCGTTGGGCCGAAGGGCCTGTTTCCCGTGCTGTGTTGTTCTTTGTTCTTTGAGACCTGCCATCCCAGGAATCAGCCTGGCAAACCTTCGCTGTACTTCCTCTATAGCAAGGACATCCTTCCTCAGATAAAGACACCGAAACTGTACATAATACTCCAGGTGTATTCCAAAGCCCAATAAGATTGCAGCAAAACATTCCTATCCTGATATTCAAATCCTCTCGCTATTAAGGCTAATATACCATTTGTCTTCTTCACTGCCTGCTGTAGCTGCATGCTTACTTTCAGTGACTGATGCACAAGGACACCAAGGTCTGGCTGAGTATTCACCTCTTTCAATTCACACCCATTCAAGTAATAACTTGTCTTCCTATTATTGCTACAAAAGTTGATAACCTCACATTTATCCACATTATACTGCATCTGCCACGCATATGCCACATACCCACCCAGTACAAATCATGCTGAAGTATCTCTGCATCCTCCTCACAGCTCACCACCCACATCCAACTTTGTATTATCTGCAAATTTAGAGGTAATAGATTCAGTTCCCTCTTCCAAATCATTAATACATAATGTGAACAGATCCCTGTGGAACCCCACTAGTCACTGACTGACAATGAGAAGAAGACGCATTTATGCTTCCTCTTTGCTTCCTACCTGCTAACCAGCTTTCTATCCATCTCAAGACATTACTTGCAATCCCATGTGCTTTAACTTTACATAGTAGTCTGTTATGTGAGATCTCGTCGAAAACCTTCTAAGTCCAAATAAACCATATTTACTGGTTCTCCTTAATCATCTCTACTAGTTACATCCTCAAAGAATTCCAATAGATTCGACAAGCATGATTTCCCTTTTGTAAATCCCTGCTGACTTTGTCTGATTATATCATAAGAACATAAGAACATAAGAAATAGGAGCAGGAGTAGGCCATCTAGCCCCTCGAGCCTGCCCCGCCATTCAATAAGATCATGGCTGATGTCGTGTCTCAGTTCCACATCCTCGCCCTCTCCCCATAACCCTTAATCCCCTTGCCTATCAAAAACCTATCAACCCGCGTCTTAAAAATATTTAGTGAGGTAGCCTCCACCACTTCAACGGGCAGCGAATTCCAGAGATTCACCACCCTTTGAGTGAAGAAGTTCTTCCTCAACTCCGTTCTAAACCGCCCCCCCTTTATCTTGAAGCTGTGCCCTCTAGTCCTACTGTCCTTTCTGAGCGGGAAGAGCCTCTCCACCTCTATCCTATCCATCCCATTCATCATCTTATACGTCTCAATGAGATCTCCCCTCATTCTTCTAAACTCTAACGAGTACAAGCCTAGTTTATTCAGCCTCTCCTCATAGTTCAACCCCCTCAACTCCGGTATCAGCCTAGTAAACCTCCTCTGCACTCCCTCCAAGGCCAAAATATCCTTGCGTAAGTGCGGCGACCAAAACTGCACACAGTACTCCAGCTGCGGCCTCACCAGTGCCCTATACAGCTGCAGCAAGACCTCCTTACTTTTATATTCAATCCCCCTCGCTATGAAGGCCAGCATCCCATTTGCCTTCCTGACCACCTGCTGCACCTGCAGGCTGGGCTTTTGCGACTCATGCACAAGGACCCCGAGGTCCCTCTGTACCATCGCATGCTGCAGTTTTTCGCCATGTAAGTAGTAGTCCTTCCTACCATTATTCCTACCAAAGTGGACAACCTCACATTTGCCAACATTAAATTCCATTTGCCAGTTCCTGGCCCATTCGCCCAGCCTATCTAGATCCATCTGCAGACTCTCCACACCCTCCGCACAATTTGCCGTTCCACCAATCTTGGTGTCATCAGCAAATTTCGACACCATACACTCGGTTCCCTCCTCCAGATCATCTATATAAATGGTAAATAGCTGAGGCCCCAGCACCGACCCCTGGGGCTCTCCACTAGTCACCAACCGCCAATCCGAATAGCACCCATTGACCCCCACTCTCTGCCTCCTTTTTGACAGCCAATCCTCTATCCAGGCTGACACCCTACCCCCAACTCCATGCCCCCTGGCCTTCTGTAATAACCTCTTGTGAGGCACCTTGTCAAACGCCTTCTGAAAATCAAGAAACACAACATCCACCGGCTCTCCTCTATCCACCGCTCTAGACATATTCTCATAGAACTCCAATAAATTCGTCAGACACGACTTCCCCTTAACGAAACCGTGCTGCGTCTGCTCTATCAAACAATTGTCCTTAAGATGCCTCGCTATTTTCTCCTTGATCACGGATTCTAACATTTTACCTACAACAGACGTTAAACTAACCGGCCTATAATTCCCTGCCTTTTGCCTGCCACCCTTCTTAAACAACGGCGTAACATTAGCTGTTTTCCAATCTTCTGGCACTTTCCCGGAATCCAGCGAGGTTTGGAAAATAATCACCAAGGCATCCACTATCACCTCCGCCATTTCTTTCAGATCATATCTTTCATTTCTTTCAGATCATTTTCTTTCATATCACTGCCTTTCAAAGGCTGAGATATGAAATCCTTGATAATAGACTCAAGCAACTTCCCAATACTGACGTTAAGATCACTGGTCTATAGTTCTCCGTTTTCTCTCTGCTGTCTTTTTTGAATTGCGGGCATACATTAACTACCTTCCAATCTGCAGGAATCAGTCCACAGACCAAAGAATTTTGGAAAATAACGACCAATGGGTCCACTATTTCCAGGCCCTCTTCCTTAACTGCTTTGGGATGAAGATGAGCAGGATCTGGAGTTTTATCCGCCTTCAACTCCATCAATTTCCCCACACCATTTCTCTACTGATGCAACGATTCTCTACGAATGTAAGTATTGCAACTTTCAACTCTGATTACTCTATTTCCGTTGTTTAAGATCCCATATTTGGCTGTCAAATCATCTTGGTATGTTCAATATGCTCTTGCGTCCACAGGTATGACTTTGATACTTTCAGGCTATCCTTTCATCACTGCTTTGTGCAGCACTTGGAAGTTGCTTCTTGTTCATTAGTTTGCTTGATTTAAGCAAAGTGCTTATCTATTAAATACTATGGGTGGGATTTTTGAGCCATCCCTGCTGGTAGGATCTTCTGGTCCTGCCAATGACCCTAACATGCTCCCCCAATCCCCCATACCTCCACACCCCCTGCGGGTTACCCAACAGCAAAGGGTGCAAACAATGGGGCCAGTAAATCCCACCTCTGATCAATGCTGGGCTGCCTCCACCACCAAAGAAATAAGCTGCAGGGGTGGTGGAAAATCCTGTCCATTGTTTTGGCTAGTCTGGTGACTTCCAGATTATGTTGAGCTGCTGCTTCACATTGGATCTGAAGAATTTCACATTCTGTTGTAATGTCCTCAGATTTCTTCACAGGAAGTGCCTTTCTCAACAGCACATCTATGAAGTATAGATGCTTGTATGTCACGTCCAGATAATACCTTGATAAACAAGGTATCACTGCAGATATCTTGGAGCAGAGAATAGCAATTTGAAGAAAATGCTCTGAAGTGGATTGTGGTCAGACTCCACTGTTACTTTGTCTTTCTCAAGCAGGTAATAATGAAAATGCTTATACACAAAAACAAAAGCCAGGCACTATTTCTTGATCTAAGCAATGTGTCATTCCTTTTGATTTGATTTATTATTGTCACATATTAGCATACAGTGAAAAATATTGTTTCTTGCACATTATACAAAGCATACCATTCATGGAGAAGGAAACAAGAGAACACTGACTGTACTGTTTCACTCAGAAGTAGGGTGTAGAGAAAGAACAACTTAATGCAAGGTACGTCCATTCAAAAGTCTGACAGCAGCAGGGAAGAAGCTATTCTTGAGTCGGTTGGTACGTGACTTCAGACCTTTGTATCTTTTTCCCAACGGAAGAAGGTGGAAAAGAGAATGTCTGGGGTGCGTGGGGTCCTCAATTATGCTGGCTGCTTTGCCGAGGCAGCGGGAAGTGTAGACAGAGTCAATGGATGGGAGGCTGGTTTGTGTGATGGATTGGGCTACATTCACAACCTTTTGCAGTTTCTTGCAGTCTTAGGCAAAGCAGGAGCCATACCAAGCTGTGGCACAAAAAAAAAGAATGCTTTCCATGGTGCATCTGTAAAAGTTGGTGAGAGTCATAGCTGACATGCCAAATTTCACAGAAACATAGGACAGCACAGCACAATACAGACTCTTCAGCCCTCAATGTTGTGCTGAGCTATGTCCAAACCCAAGATCAAGCTACCCACTCCCCATCATTCTGGTGTGCTCCACGTGCCTATCCAATAACTGCTTGAAAGTTTCTAAAGTGTCCGACTCCACTATCACAGCAGGCAGTGTATGCCACACCCCAACCACTCTCTGAGTGAAGAATCTACCTCAGATAACCCTCCTATATCTCCCACCATGAACTTTATAGTTATGCTCCCTAGTAACAGCTACATACACCCAAGGAAATAGTCTCTGCACGTTCACTCTATCTATCCCCCTCATCATCTTATAAACCTCTATTAAGTCGCCTCTCATCCTCCTCCACACCAAAGGGAAAAGCCCTAGCTCCCTCAACCTTTCCTCATAAGGCCTACCCTCCAACCCAGGCAGCATCCTGGTAAATCTCCTCTGCACTCTCTCCAATGCTTCCACATTCTTCTTATAGTGAGGTGACCAGAACTGCACACAATTTCCTTCATCTTCTGAGAAAATAGAGGCATTGGTGGACTTTCTTAACTATAGTGTCGGCCTGGGGGGGACCAGGACAGGTTGTTGGTGAAGCTTTCCACCATTTCTACTTCATCTCCGTTGGTGTAGACAGGGGCATGTTCTCCACTATGCTTCCTGACGTCAATGACAATCTCCTTCGTTTTGTTGACATTGAGGGAGAGATTGTTGTCGTTGCACCATATCACCAAATTCTCTATCTCATTTCTGTACTCTGTCTTGTTGTTGTGAGATCTGACCCACTATGGTGGTGTTTTCAGCAAAACTGAAAATTGAGTTGGAGGGAAATGTGGCCATACAGTCAGAGGTGTATAAGGATTATAGTAGGGGGCTGAGAACACAGCCTTGTGGGGCACTGGTGTTCAGGATGATTGTGGAGGAGGTGTTGTTGCCTATTCTTACTGATTGTGGTCTGTGGGTTAGGAAGCTCAAGATCCAGTCACAGTTCATGTATTTGTATTCATGCCCTGGACCTAAATGTGACTGGCTGTCCTTGCTGCTTTGGGGTTGCTCCAAATCTTGTCTTGCTACCCTCTTGCTTCTAATATATGCATAAAAAGCCTTGGGATTCTCCTTGACCCTATCTGCTAAAGACATTTCTTGACTGCTTTTTGCCCTCCTAATTCCACGTTTAAGTTCCTTCCTACTCTCACTATAGTCAAGTGTTTTGTAAATTTTTAGATACTTCTTTTTCATTTTTGATGTAACTTACAATTTCCCTAGTCATCCAAGGTTTCTGAATCCTGCCATTTCTATCCTTAATTTTTGCTGGGACATGCCTGTCCTGTACTTCAATCAACTTGCCTTTAAAAGCCATGCCAGACATGGATTTGCCCTCAAATAGCCATTCCAATCCACATTCCCCAGTTTTGTCTAATTTGGATGTAATTGGCACTCGCTCAATTATGCACTCTCACCTGAGGGCCACTCTTATCTGTGACTACTTGAAATCTTATGGAATTATGGTCGTTAAGCTCAAAATGCTCCCCCACTGAAACATCAAACACCCAGTTTGGCTCATTCCCCAATATCAAATTCCATATGGCCCTTCCCTAGTTGGATCGTCAACATATTGTGTCAAAAAAACCCTCCTGGACATATCTAACAAATTGCTCTCCATTTGAGCCCATGGCTGTAAGGAAGCCCCATCAATATGGGGGTCGGGGGGGCGAACATTGTTGCCAAACAAGTTGTGTGGCAGGTGATGGAGACTCAACACACAAAAAACCTTCTTGGACTTGTCCTCATCAATCTGCCTGTTGCAGATGCATCCATCTATGACTATCAATAATAGTGACCACTGCTTAATGCTTGGGGAGAAAATTCCCATCTTCACAATGAGGATACCGTCCATTGTGTTGTGTGGCATCATACACCATGCTAAATGGGATAGTTTCACAAATCTCCTCTCAACCCCTCTTCTCCACAGAGAACAGACCCAACTTTTCTAATCTTTTTAGTAACTGAAGATCGTCATCCCTGGATCTATTCGTGTGAATCTTTTCTGCACTGTCTCTAATATCTTTACATCCTTCCAAAAGTGTGTACCCGGATTCAATGCAATACTTCAGGTGAGGATGAACCACAGTAAGGTGATACAGTGGTTTGTGCTGCTGCCTCACAGTGCCAGGGACCTGGGTTTGATTTCCAGCTTGGGTCACTATCTGTATGGAGTTTGCATGCTTTCCCCATGTCTGTATGGGTTTCCTCTGGGTGCTCCAGTTACACAGTCTGAAAGATGTACTTGCTAGGTGCACTGACCCGAACAGGCACCAGAGTGTGGTGGCTAGGGGAATTTCACAGTAACTTCATTGCAGCCTTACTTGTGACTAATAAATAAACTTTAACTTTTGAACCAGTGTTTTATACAGACTTAATTTCACATTTTGCTTTTGTATTCTATGCCCTATTAATAAAGTCAAGAATGTTGTATGCTCTATTAATTGCATTCTCAACGTGCCAACTTCAATGATGCGTGCACATGTACATGCAGGTCCTTTTAGAATTGAACATTTTTCTTTACCTTGTGTCGCTGCACTCTTCCTGCCAAAACAAATCACTTCACACTTCTGCATTAAATTCAACCTACCATTATTGCCCATTCCATCAATATGTCTGTACCCCTTTGAAATTCTGTACTATCCACCTGATGCTTCACAATACTTCCAAGTTTCATATCATCACAAGTTTTGAAATTCCACCTGCAAACCAAGGCCTAAGTGATCATATGTATCAGGAAAGAGAGGTCCTAATGTTGATCCTAGGGAACTCCACTCTAAACCAAAAATCAATGTTGGCTTTCCTTAATTAACTGCATTTTTCCAACTTACTCATAATTTTGTCCCAACTTGTCATTTCTAAAAGCCACCAAATTAAAACTTACTGACATGTGGTTGTTTGGCCTATCTTTACACTCTTTCTATTTTTCCAATGAAAATGAATAAATTTACATTTCTTGACATCATAATCCATTTACCACAATCTTGTCCACTCACTCACTGTCTGTATTGCTTTTCAACAAAGAACAATACAGCACAGAAACAGGCCCTTTGGCCCTCCAAGCTTGCACCGATCATGTGTTCCTAACTAGACCATTCGTTTGTATCCCTCTATTCCCAGTCTGTTCATGTGGCTGTCTAAATAAGCCTTAAATGATCCTAGCATGTCTGCCTCAACCACCTTGCTTGGTAGCGCTTTCCAGGCCCCCACAACCTTCTGCGTAAAAATACATCCCCCACAAATCTGTATTGAACTTTGTCCCCCTTACCTTGAGATTGTGACCCCTTGTGTTTGTCATTTGTGACCTGGAAAAAAATTTCCAACTGTTCACCCTATCTATGCCCTTCATATTTTCATAAATTTCTATTAGGTTGTCCCTCAACCTCAGTCTTTCCAGGGAGAACAAACCTAGTTTACTCAATCTCATCTCATAGCTAATATCCTCCTTTTCTGCACTCCAAAGCCTCCACGTCCTTCTGGTAGTTTGGCGACCGGAACAGGATGCAGTTTTCTAAAAGTGGCCTAACCAACGTTCTATATGACATCATAAGCCAGCTTTTATACTTTATGCCCTGTCCAATAAAGGCAAGCATGCCATATGCTTTCTTCACCACCTTTGCCACCTGTGCTGCCAACTTTAAGAATCTGTGGATTTGCACACCCAGATCCCCCTGTGTGCCTGTACTCCTGATGGTTCTACCATTCATTGTATAGCTCCCTCCTGCATTAGATCTACCAAAATGCATCACTTCGCATTTATCTGGATTAAATTTCATCTGCCATTTCTCTGCCCAATTTTCCAGCCTATCTATATCCTGCTGTAATCTCTAACAATGTTCACCACTATCCGCAACTCCAGCAATCTTAGTGTCGTCCACAAATTTACTAATCAGGTCAGCTACATCTTCTTTCAAATCATTTATATGTATCACAAACTGCAGAGGTCCCAGTACAGAGCCCTGTGGAACACCACTAGTCACAGACCTCCAATCAGAAAAAGACCCCTCCACTGCTACTGTCTGTCTTCTATGGCCAAGCCAGTTCTGTACCCATCTAGCTAGTTCACCTCTGATCCTGAAAAAATTAACCTTTTGCACCAGACTGCCATGAA
Organism: Carcharhinus amblyrhynchos; assembly: GCF_965287045.1. NCBI lineage: Eukaryota > Metazoa > Chordata > Chondrichthyes > Carcharhiniformes > Carcharhinidae > Carcharhinus > Carcharhinus amblyrhynchos. The sequence continues at coordinate 28,012,688 of NC_137335.1, read as the reverse complement.
GGACCTTGTCAAATGCTTTACTAAAATCCATGTACACAACATCCACAGCCCTTCCCTTCAATCATTTTTGTCACTTCCTCAAAAAACTCAACCGAATTTGTGAGGCGTTACCTCTCTCACACAAAACCATGTTGTCTATCGCTATTGGGATATTCAGTTCTAAATGTGTATAGATCCTACCTCTAACAATCTTCTCCAACAATTTCCCTACCACAGACATCAAGCTCACTGGCCTATAATTACCTGTGTTATCCTTGCTACCCTTCTTAAATAACAGGACCATATTTGCTATCCTCCAATCCTCTGGAACCTCACCTGTGTCCAATGAAGAAACAAAAATTTCTGTTAGAGCCCCAGTAATTTCATCTCTTGTCTCTCTCAGTAATCTAGGACAGATGCCATCTAGCCCTGGGGATTTGTCTACCTTAATACTTCCTAAAACATCTAACATTTCCTCCCTTGTCATTGTGATTTGTTTTAACAGGTCTACACATCCCTCTGAGACACTACCAATCAACGTGTCCCTCTCCTTTGTGGATACTGATGCAACGTATTCATTTAGGATCTCTCCTGCTTCCTTGGGTTCTAAGCGTAATTCCCCTCCTTTGTTCATGAGAGGTCTGACTCTTTCTCTGACAACCGTCTAGTTCCTAATATATGTATAAAATGCCTTGGGATTCTCCTTAATCCTGTCAGCCAAAGTCATTTCATGACCCCCTTTTGCCCTTCTAACTCCCTGTTTGAGTTCTTTTATTTCTCTGGATTCCTTCAGTGCTTCATCTGTTCTTAGCTGCCTGGACCTTATGTGTGCCTCTTTTTCCTTTTTGATTAGACCTACAATTTCTCTGGTTATCCACGGCTCTTGAATTCTACCTTTCCTGTCCTTCCTTTTTATAATTCTGCACTCCTGTCAACTGCTCCTTAAAAGACTCCCATATACCAGATGTGGATTTACCTTCGAACAGCCTCTTCCAATCAACAGCCAACAAATCCTGCTTAACCTGACTGTTAAGCCTTGCCCCAATTCAGCGCCTCACCCATAGGACAACACTCATCCTTTTCCATGACTATCCAAAAGTTTACAGAGTTATGGTTACTGTTCGCAACATGTTCCCCCACTGTAACTTTGATGACCTGACCGGGCTCATTTCCCAGTACGAGGTCCAATATAGCCCCCTCTCTAGTTGGACTATCAACATATTGTTCCAAAGAACATTCCTGGACACATTTTACAAATCCCTCCCTATCCAGACCCCCAGCCCCAAGGGATTTCCAGTCCATATGAGGGAAATTAAAGTCTCCTACTACAACAACCCTATTTTTTCTACACCTGTCCAGAACCTCCTTACATATCTGTTCCTCAACTTCCTGTGGGCTGTTGGGAGGCCCCCAGCATAGTGACTGCACCTTTCCTGTTTCTGAGCTCTACCACAGTGTCTCATTACATGATCCTTCCAAACTGTCCACTCTCTGTACTGGTGTAATATGCTCCCTAGCCAGTATTGCTACTCCCCACCTCTTCCAGCCCATCCTCTGTCTCGTCTAAAACGCTTATACCCTGGAATATTCAGCTGCCAATCCTGTCCTTCTTTTAACCAAGTCTCTGACATTGTAACCACATCCAAGTTCCGCGCATGTATTAAGGCTCTAAGTTAATCTGTCTTGCCCATTATGCTCCTTGCATTGAAGCAGATGCACTCCAGACCTCCAGGCCCATTGAATTCATCCTCCCCCAGATTACTTATCCTCTTAGGTAGCCTTGTTCTGGCCCCATGCTCATCACCAGCCTCTACTTGCTGACCTACTGTTCTGATCCCCAACCCCCTGCCACACTTTCACATCCTCTCCACAGGTTCTGCTGGAAATGTGCTCAGATCTGTATTCTATCATCATAGATATGGGTGTGTTTCAGCAGTAGCTAGATGAGAGTGGATGGGACATCTTGACCTCCTGTTAGATGTTCCATCTCGTCAAGAAGTCACAGAAGGGCCTTCAAGCACCCAAAGGGAGGAGAAGCATCTGGCAGACATTCTGGGGCATCCACCCAGGACACTCCAAGTGTGCAACTTCCCAATTCCCTCTGCCAGTGACTCCAATAGCTGAAGGTACACCTGCCTCTGAATAGGATACCCAAAGAAGGCCGGGGTCCTCCGGGCCTTGGATCTCCAGATGATGCCTACCAAAATCATCACAAACAAGAGGGCATAGTAATCTTCCTTCACCTCTGCAGTAGATGATCCACCAGCAGGATTTTCCAGTCCTGGCAGTAACACAACTTGCCAAATATTGTGAATTCAGACAGCTAAAAGATGATTTGATTAAAGGTAGATTAATCTTTGGCTTATGAGGCCCCTAAATGAGAGAGTCTACTAAAAGATGATAAACTGACACTCAAGAAAGTGACAGATATATGCAGAAATATGAAAGTTGTAAAACTTCAGAACATACCAGGACACATTATGCTGAGAGTCTTTCCAACCTTTCTAGAACAGAGCAATTGCAGGCAAATACTGTAGAGGATAAGAAGAAACCCAATGGGAGGAAAGTAGCATTACAACTGCAACAAACAGAATCATTTTGCACACAAGGATGCGGTGAGAAAAAAAAAACAAAACAAGGCTGTACAGATGGTTTCTAGAGAGATCAGCAGGAGAATCTGATGAAAAACTATACACGACACAGCAGGCTGGTTCTGTCAAATCTATGGAAGATAAATGGTTTGTGACTTATAATGTTGATCATAGAAGAAAGTGAACAATAAATATCATTATGTTGTATGATACTAGTGTGTCATGCAACATAATGATCTTCTCAGACTTGTGCAAAGTGGCACAACATAGTAATCCAAAAATGAAACCCTCAGAAGTAAAGTTGAGGTTATATGATGGCATTACAATCAGAGTAACGGGACAAATTAGTCTGAGAGCTGGATGCAATGGCAAAAAGATCTAGAATCCAGATCACAGATGGAACACAACAGCTACTTATCTCAGCTGACGGGTAGCCCTGAACAACCAACGAGAAAGGGCAGCAAAAGACATCAGAGAAAGAACAGAAAAAGAGCCGAGGGGGAAGACAACAAATTTCGGAGAGGCCACAGAAAATATCAGAGAGATGCAGAGAAAAGACTTCAGAGAGGAAGACAATATTCAAGTAAACCACAAGATAGTTGCAGGCCACATCAATGTAATGAAATGAATAAGCTAAAGGTAAAGGAAACAGTTCTATAGGAAAATGTTCACATCAGAGCTGAAGTAGAAGACTTGAAGAACAAAATTCTAGCTGAGTATATACCATTGAAAATGCATGATAAACTGAAGTCTTCAGTGAAACAAACTGTGCAAGATCTGAATAAACAAATTTCAGAGGTGACGCAAAAGGTACCAGAAGGAATTAATGATCCTTAAATTTACAGCTGGCAGCTCAAAGCAGGAATTCAAAAGAAAACTCAAGCAGATGTACAGCCAGGCAAAATAGCGGGCAGAAAAGGCATGCAAAGAAGTTGCAACCTTAAAAGACTGAATATGGAGGAGAGAGCTACCATTAATCCCAGTGGTCCACATGCCCCCAAAACTGTAATGGAACAACAAGTCCTAAGTGAGAAATTGTCCTCAAATTACCAATAATCTATCACTTAAGGGCCTCAATTGTGGTAGGGTAATAAGAACATAAGAACATAAGAAATAGGAGCAGGAGTAGGCCAACTAGCCCTTCGAGCCTGCCCTGCCATTCAATAAGATCATGGCTGATCTGTCGTGGCTCAGTTCCACATTCCCGCCCTCTCCCCATAACCCTTAATCCCCTCTCTCATCAAAAACCCATCAACCCGTGTCTTAAAAATATTTAGCGAGGCAGCCTCCACAACTTCAACGGGCAGAGAATTCCAGTTGAAGATTGGTTTCTCTGATGTTTGGAACCTCAGGAGGGGGAGACGACCATCCACTCAATATTCTAAAGATGGTTGCAAGTGCTGCAGCCTTATCATTTACACTGCTGTGCTGCTGTTCCTCATCATGGAGAATGGGCCTATTTGTGGAGCCTCTTCCTGTTGGTTGTTTAATTGTCTACCACTCAGGAATGGATGCAGCAGGACTTCAGAGCTTTGATCTGATCCATTGGTGGGACTGCTTAGCTCCACCTGCTGATTAAAATTTCTAAGCTAATCTAGAATGTTTATGCATTTTTTAGCCTTGAACTCTTAATGCAGTGTATCCTAAACTACTAGTTTGCTGCACATCCTAAGGATTAGGCCCCTTGATGTGATTCTACCAGTAACTTTCTCGGAACAAGTATTTTGTGCCTTCCACCTTTTCGTATTTATTTTAGTGTTGTTTTCACGTGATGGCGTTTTAGTCTGACATGTTGTATAGTGAAAAGTATCGTTCTCTCCGTCTGAGGTATATAGTTGACAGTCTTTCTGACTATTGCCCATTGAGCACTCATCTAGGCTGGAGTTGGCCTTAAAGAGTTTTTGAAGGTACAGTATGCATGGCTAGATCTCAATTAATGCCACCTTCAGGATTTATTTGCTGTCTATTAATCTTGAGGTGAACATGATGTGATAGTGAAGTCCGGGTGGAGAAATTATGATTGCATTATAATTGATAGAATGAATGTTAATCATGTCTAATTCGAAGATATCAGTATAGGTCTTGTTCTGTGAGGAAAAATCATTGACGTTTCCAAGAGGTGAAGTATTCAGAGGCAGTGATCAATCATTACCCCTCTAAAAGCTTCAGCAGAATGTAGAGCTAGTTACGACTTAAAATGACTGCCTTATTTTCTAGTAATATTTACTGCCATAAATAAAGTTTATTTCCCTGAGGACAAACACTCACATTTAAGTAAACCCTCATTTATATTCATTCCAGCTTTTTACTTTTTTGAGTGAGATATGTATGTCATTTGTAGTCTTTTACATTATTACACCATTATTTACATTATTAAATCATCACCTTATTTAAAAGTGCATAAATGATCAGGAAACCTCTCTCCCTTTTGGTTAAAAACACATAATGCAAAGACAATAAGAACACAGGGCGCAATTTAATTGAGCTCACTGCAGCAGGTATGATGACAAGGAGAAGTAGGTGGGTGACAGAGCTAGAGGAATTGAGCATGACTACCCTTACGGGATTCCTGACATTGGGACAACAATCCCCAGTTAAACTGGCAGCGGGAATCACCCAATGCAAGTCTCTCACCAGCCAGCAGCGGCATGACAATGAATGGGAGTTGCATGGCTCAACCCCGCCTCTTAAGGTTTCCCACCAACAGCCTTGCAGACAGCAACTCAGCATCAGTAATGAGGGGGACTGCTGAAAGCCATTTCTTGCCCTTACCTCTGACTTCCCTCCAAACCCTCTCCCTATGACTCTCCCTGGTGATCCTCTCCCTATGACTCTCATCCTTCCTCACTCACCTTCAGTCGTGGATTCCTTGTAGATCTTGGACCTCTGGTGCAGTGCCGGATTTAGATTTGGTGAGGCTCTGATCTATATAAAGCTTGGAGGCCCCTTGTTAAAAAGTTACACCAAAAAGTTTCACAAAGGTGCATACAAAATAGGACTTTGGGTCACCACAAAAAAATTGGACACATAATTATGCCTTTTAATTATTTAATAGTGAGGTATTTAAAGAGAAAAATACAAATTATTTTCAAATGAATGCAGTTACTGATTACATATTTATCATTTGGCTGGCTTGACCTCTCTCATAGATTGTAATATAGTATACTCTGGAAACAATACTTAAATGTAATTTCTAAAATAATTTTAAGATACATTACTATATATACAAAATGCTGACAAAATAAGTAATCAGGATCACTTTCATTACTCTAAGTAAAATGAAATTGTTTGCAAAATCAGAAAACTAATATCAGATACAACTTAAAACATTTTCTTTCTTGATTTCTCAAAAGCAAAATCATGAATTATGTCCTCAAATGATATGCTACGCAGCTTATTGCTTTCTATGCGCGTGATGCTAAGCGCAGACAGTTTGTCTGGAGACACGGTTGCTCTCAGTTCATTTTTGATTCTCTTTAATTGTGAAAATGACCTTTCTCCTGAACAAATTGTTACAATCAGACATAAGAATAGCTGTAATATTGCTTCCACATTAGGGAAAACTAAATGAATCTTGTCTTGGAAGATGATTTGATATAGATCTCTGTGGCAAATTTGTTCTTTTCCTGGATAATTCTGCTTGACATAAGTGTGGAAGTGCTTCAGTTCCCCCGTTAGGTTAATATCAACATCATTTGGATACTCTTTCATCAAAGTTTCTACTGCTTCTTCTGCTTAATTGTTTCCTTGACAGATGTAATGTCTTCCCTAAAAGCTAGCCCACGTTCTGTTAATGCACGTATCACCGCAACAACACACATGTCTCCAGTACTGTTGTTCTGTTTTTATTTGTTCTGCTAGTCTTGAGTCTAAGGTTGAACCACGCTTTCTTGCCAAGTATGTCAGCAAAGCTGTTCTATGCTCTTCAGAGTTTTCATGACTTTTAATTGCAATGGGATTTCGCCAGTCAGAAAACCCACCAGAAGCTAGTGCTGCAGTTGATGTTGAAAAGAGCTTGCAGATAAAGCAGTAAACACAGCCAGTTGTTGGAGAGTGGACTAGCCATTCCCAATCATATATTTCATCATTAACTATTCTGTACTGAAAAAGACCTTTTGAACAATATCTATCTTGATTTTTGAATGACTGTTTTGAATTTTCAAATGGGCCGTTCTAGTGTTGACTCTCTGAAGGACCCTTAAGGATCCAGTACGAGAGTTCATCCTCGGTTAAGACACCCCATTGGCCTACATCATTGAGTTTTGTGAATTTTGTCGTTTCAACTGTGGATATAGGCTTTGCATCACTTCCAGTGTTTTCCTCAGCTGAGATTCCAGACTCTGTTGTCTCAGTAGCAGAGACACTAGGCTGTGGTTGTTTTGTACTTTGCTGATCACCTTGGGTTTGTGGATCCTTATCCGTTTCTGGAGTAAAGTAACTGTCAACTTTTGGTAAATTTTTGAGTTGTTCTTCAAGCTGGTGCTTTCTTTTTCTTTTCTGGTATCCGTTCTTAAATGTTCTTTTCATTGTAAACCTTCTGAAATTTTGTGGGGCCCCTGCGTTTGTGAGGCCCTAAGCTGTAGCTTGTTTAGCTTATGTCTAAATCCGGCACTGCTCTGGTGGATAAATTAAGTTGCTATTGCTTTGGTAGTATTGATGGTAAGATTCGCTGCCGGCTTCCAATAGGCTGGCAACTCTCAATGGGTGGAACCTTTGGGGCCCTCAATCCCGGGAAAGGCCTAATATTAACCAGTTAAGTGACTGATAGGCATTTAATTTGGTAGACCCTCTACTCCAACTTCCCTATCTGTTCTTCAACCTGTGGGCAAGGGTTCTATTGGGCCCATTAAATCCCACCCATGTGTCATTTACGCACTTTCACAAAAATGACTGCGTGTTCTTCTGGCTTTTTTTTACCAGAAATTCACAGTTACTATTCCATTCAATTTAAGATAAATGTGCCAAGGATCTCCCAATGTGATGTGTCTTCGGTCATAAGTACTGATCAGATAACTGATCAATACTGGAAATTATGTGCTCATTTCTCATGTGTTTTTGGTGATGAAGTTCTCTGCCAAAAGTACAGTTAGACAACTGCCTCTAAAGAACAAAATAATGGTGAAATTAAAACAGTTCAATGATCAAAGCTTGCGCTTAATGATCATTGTGTCTTGAAAGTAACTCTAAAGATTTGTTTTCTTTTATCAGCATAGCAAACTTTGTTACTTGAAGTTTAAAAAGGTGCTGCAGTCCCATATTAAATTGAATAAGAAGTCCTGATGTGTATTGCATTCTCAATTATTGCTACTGAAGGGAAGGGCTTTGAAAATATATATCAGAGTTAAAATCATTAAGGTATGTATTATTTACAAATGTCACAGTTTTAAAATTGGAAGCTCTAGTTATTTTAAGATGAAAAGATTTAAAAAAGACTAATCGTCATGAAGTTATATTGTGCATGAACTCAATATTGATTGCTCTGTTTCAACTATTCCAAAAGCCTTCAAGGAAAATCTATCTTATTTAATGCCTGAAGAAAATTTACAGAAATCATTTTCTTTTGAAGGTAAGCACAGGGACTGAAATACATACTAACATCTACGAATGTACTTATTAAGTTCCAAAGAGTTTTGGGGTACTAAAACTTGAGTCCAAAGCCTGAATTTTCACAAGCCAGAAGATATCCATGTCTTAGCCAAAGTGGCACTGGAGCCCTGATTCTAGTTCTACCCCGAACCCAGCACCCCCAATTTCATCCAGGGGATGGGGTTGACGGTGACACAGGACTGGGTTGTAGGTTGCAGATCCATGGTTTACAGAAGCAGCTGTACAAGTGAACGTACAGATGTTTTCATAGGGATGAAATTTTTGTATCTGGGATGTCCAAAGCACAGTTTGTGGGTTTCAGACATTTTGATGACCAGGTCTAAAGATGCTGGAATTATTTGGAAATGGAGGATACCCATGTGGAGAGGTCCGGATAATCCCCCTTTGGGAGAATTAAGGTGCACCTTTAGGGGAAGTAAGGTGCTCTTTGAAATAATTAAAAGTAGGCATGAATGCATGTGAAAAGTGGATAAGCTCAGTGGAACTGTTAAGTTGCTGTGTCAATTAAATGCCCAAGTCCTTTAACTTATGGAAAGAGCAGTCTGCTACAGCTGCTTGCAATTTCACTAGGTGCTTCTTATTGTAAGCCGAAGGGTTAGCATCATAGAATTGGTGCAGAATGACTGATTCTGGAACTTATCGTTATCACAATGGGGGGAAGCCTGTAAGTTGAGTGTTTGATTGACAGCTCCGAGTAGTTATAAACTCTTTGATGTGGGCTTTGAATACAAATATTTGTTTTCATAAGGGATTACTTGAAGGATATGTTTGTTTTTTAAGGGATAACTATTTGTAAGAATTTGTACTGAATATGGTTTTATAAAGAAGGATGTTTTTTTTAGAAAAATTGATATCTACAACAGACACTCCTGCGGTCTGCCCACGGAGGATACTGAATGAGTTAGCTTGACAGTGTAGGGCAAAGGTCGGTGAGTTATGAGTTTAGAGACTGTAGAGACAATAAAGGTATATATGGTGGGTAGAGCAGCATAAGTTGGCATAGTAGAGTATGAAAATCCATGGAAGATCGGTGGAGGGGAATGAGGTGGCACGTTTTGGCATGGCTGTGTGGGGATAAGGGTGTCAGAGGGTTTAGGGTGAGAGCTCTTTTTTCTTTTCTTGTTTTTATTCTCATTTAGCTACAGTGGGCCTTTTCATTAGCCTGTCTCGACAACTGGCAACCCCTGTGATTGCCTCACAACTTTCTCCAATGGCAGAAAACCCAGCTCCGCTTAACACCTCTTCCTCATTTCCCAGAACAAAAATTCAAGGCACTTTCTTCTGAGTTGGGTTTACAGGGTCGGGAATTTTAACTGCTTTCTCAACTTAGGAGCCCTGAATGTATCCAATGTAACTGAGAAAATGATTGTCAAGAAATCTTAACAGTCAACCAAATAAATGAGACTGAAAGTAAATTTTTTCTTAGAAACTACACAATGTTAATTATGCACTTTTTTTTAGTGAGGTCATCAATCCACCTGTATATACTATTGTCTTTATTGAATATCTTTGAAGCATTGGGAAATTGGGCTTGCGACTCTTAGGTGATTGGTTGATCCTTGATTTGAAGTTGATGTCTATCCACGGTCACGAGTTTCTGCCACAGGTCTTCAGGTGACTGAAAAGGCCGATTTTCGACCTGCTAATCTTTGGGCACATGTCAGATATGGTCCTCTGACAGTAAACAGCCCACGTCCTTTAAAGGCACTTCAAAGATTAGATAGCCAAAGAATGGGTTAAGGAATCCCAGAAATAAGACCTACCCTCCATTTTTAAAGGGCTCCCAAGTCAATCCAAATGGTGAGAATTCAGACCAATAGATCAGCAAATTTCTGAGTAGTGTAAAATCAACTGTGCAGTAATAGCAGAGGTTTCAACTATTACTGGGATAGAAACATTGTAAAAAGAATAGAAGGCACAGAATTATTAAAATGCCATCAGGAGAAATTTTAAGCCATTATATAGCCCAATTAGAGAAATTGGACTTGATTTAGGAGATGAGTTTTTAATAACATTGGAGTAGAATTGAAAATTAAGAGGCAGGCTTGTGGGACTGTTAAGTATATTGTTTTAGATATTAAACATAGATAGTAGATTTGGAATAACTTTAAATCAACAATCTTTTTAAAAGTGTTATGCCATCTCGATTAATCATCCCAGGCCCTTATAGAAATATGTGTTGTAGATAATCTATGGTTACACTGCATTGGCCCATTTCTATCAATGCTCTGGAGACAAATTCTATAGGATATTTATTGCCACTCTTCTGGACCTGAATGGGTACAGCTCCAAGACCTTTGAGTACGCATCAATGTCTATTGCTGTGGACAATATTGAATGTAGTATGCAAGTACATCTGAACAGATATTTCTTGATATGTGAAATGTACTGGTTGGCTCAATGCCCCTGAACCACTGTTGGCCCTTTCATAGAGGATCTCTGAATGGTTCTGTAATGGTATCTAGATTTGGAATAAATATTGGGCATGATTTGCTGGAATATCTCAGGAACTGAGATAATATCCCAAAAGGAAGGTGCTTAAAATAAAAACATCTGAATGACTTGGCAAATGTTGTCAACAGCCTGGATTCCTGGTTGGGGGGTATTTGCCAAAACTCACTATTAGCCCCCAGTATGGTGAAGCAGACAATGTTGGCAAGTTTTGCATGATGTTATCCACCAACACCATAGGATGATTTTCTTCTGGAATATTTTGTTTAATTGTGTGAGCCTGAGCTGACCATTCAGTTTGAGGAGCCCCACATACCAGCATAGTATCTGGAAGAAATGCATTATAGTATTGGTGTTTGAGCTTACAAAGCCCCTGGAAGAGATGTGGGAATTCTTAGCAGAATTCAGTCCTGTTGTCTAGTTGTAGGACTCTGCTTTTGCAGAATGCCTGGTTGCATGCCCATGTTTCTACTGAGTAAAGAAATGCTCACTACAAGAATTAGATCTCCTGATTTAAAAGGCACCTATACAGTTAATTATTATTTGTAACACTCAGTGGTGAGTTTAATGGGCAACTAACGTGCAAATCCAGCAATTTTTTGAAATTCGGAGCTGGAAGGTGAGCTGCCATTTTTGCTAACAGCGAAAGATCCAACAACTCGTGCTGATTGGCAATTGATGGAATATTTCTGCCTTACCTCAAGCTGTTGGATGATTTACAAATTTTATACCAGTTATGCCTACTAAGTTGCCAGCAAATTTGGGACCCGTGTTGTAAATTAGTTTATTGCAAATCTCACATTTGGCGAAGCCCCTGTTGGATGAAAAATCCATTTGAGGCCAGCAAAACAGTACTGATATCAACAGATATAGTCGTCAGAAGGAATTATTTTGTATATCATTGCCAGTTGGTTATAATAGGAATTTAAACACATTGACTGTATAATAAAACTGTTTTTTCAGAAGTCAAGTGGCAAAATAGGCAGTTCAACTGCACTGTGACATTCTAGATTTGCAGTTTGAACTCTAATAGACTTTTAAGATATAATTCAATAAATGAAGACAGGATAAATAAATGACCAATGAAAACACATTGTTGGATTTATCAGTCAGCTGCCGAAAAGACAGTAAAATTGATAGATGAGTAAAACAAATTGGTTCAGAAATGGCAAGCCCGAGGTCTCAGACAGCCTGAGGCGTTGGCAGAATGATGAACTAGACACCGAAAAAGAGTGACCACAGAGTTACAATGTACTATTCACTGATAGATTAATATTTCAATGAATGTTGTGGTACAGAGCAAATTTCTTGCAACAAACTACTTCAGGACTAACAAGCGCAACATATCTCATTTTCACCCTAATATGATGACACAGCTGTAGCTGTGATAATGGTGGTTATACCCAAAGATACCACAAAAAATGTACGTTACTGTGTTTTTCCGATTCCCATAAGAAGAATGTACCAAAGTAGACCAATGGAAGGTGTGGAGCATTTGACACAGAATAGGCTTGAATCATTTTTTGGTTCGCCATCAGAAATTAATGATGAAAATCTGAACTATATTGCATCATCAGAATGTAAACCACACTGTATCATCAGATTCTAATCAAAGTACACCATCACAGATTAAACCATATTGCTCGAACACAATTCAATACATATCCATCATTAGAGAATAAAACCAAATTTCATGAACAGAATCAAAAATCGGAATCTAAAATCATATTGTATCATTAGGATGTAAATCAGATTTCATCCATCAAAATTTGAACCCTATGTTGCCATCATATTCCAAACCATACTGCCTTTTCTCAATCTAATGCATTATCCATCACATGGACTATGGATAGAGCTACAGAAAAATATGTGCTTAGAGCAAATAAAAATATACAAACGCTATAAATGTAATCAAACAAACTTGGGAAAAGTATGATGCAAAGTGAGAAAGTGAAATTTTGTGAACCGTGTTTCCACAATTCTCCTTTGAAACCTCTACATGTGCTTCTCTTTCAATCACAAGAAGACACGACTTCAAAACTTCTCATTTAATTCATACACTCATCTATTAGTCTGGCTTCTCGCAGTACGAACAACGGTCCACTTTTATCTGCTTTCAACTGTGAAGTATTTCACCCTTCTGCTAACTGCTTTAATCACTGAATCATAGAATGCCATTCGGCATATTGAGTCTGCACCAACCACAATCCCATCCAGGCCCTATTCCCGTAACCCCACATATTTACCCTGCTAATCCCCTGACACTAGGGTCAATTTATAATGGCCAATCAACCTAACCCGCACATCCTTGGACTGTGGGAGGAAATTGAAGCATGCAGAGGAAACGCACACAGACACGGAGAGAATGTGCAAACTCCACTTAGTAACCTGAGGCCGGAATTGAACCCAGGTCTCTAGTGCTGTGAGACAGCACTGCTAACCACTATGTCACCGTGTCACCCTAGATCAGCAAAAAAAGCAAACTTCAATAATGTTATATTTATGCTTTTTATTAAAATAGCCTTATGAAAACATGATTTTCTTGTAGTTAAATGGGTAACCACTTGGTTACTAGAGATCAGCTATTATTTTTACATTGGCATTCGAGAGATGCTTTACTATGATTTCAGATGCTCAGTTTTCATGTACCCTGCAGTAACTCCCTAGTTATCACGCCATTATTCCTATGGAACCCATCTCCTAACTCCTGTCGGATCATATCCTTGAACAGGTTAACGGGGGCAATCTTACCATCCCGTCCCACTGGTCGATGGGCAGAGCGAGCCGTTAGGTTTGTGGGAGAGGTGAAAAGTTTCTCGCCTTTTGCAATCTTACCAGGCCCAGATATCTGGAGAGATCAGCCTCGTGCCCTACTGGTTATAATATTCAAATCCATGTTAATGTGGATTTAAATATTATTAGTGAGCCTGGGACAGAATTTTCCAGGCTCAATTGTCTTAACAGTCTCCCCTGTGAAGGTCCTCATCAGGAGGTGGTGGTGGGTGTTTTTAGCCAGTCTTTAAAAAAAAGTTTTCTTTACAAGTTTCACGCCACCTCCATAGTGGACAGACTCTTACTTTCAGCTGAGTGCTTCAGTTAGTGGGGCACTCCATTTAAATGCCGCCCCAGCACTCTCCAGCCACTTCTTCATGGTTCACCACAAAGTATGGCTGCTAACAACTCTGCTCCAAGGTCTCTAGCAGCTTCCTTCACCAGACTGCTGGATGCTGTGGAGCAATGATGTGCTTCAGGACTCAGTTATAAGTCAGTTGCTGGAACTAGAAGGCAAAGCAGGGAACATCAAGAAGGGATGTCAGCTACACTCCTTGGATTGAAAGACAAAATGGAGCAGTCCTACTGCCTTCTGTCTGAAACAAATAGTGCTGACATTCTGAGTCAACCAGGTCAACACAGCAAAGATAGCGGTCACAATGGGAAGCTTGGTACAAGACCGTCTGCCCTGCACTGATGCAGGATATGAGCACTATGGTGCATAACATGTACTTCCTCATGTCAGCATTTGTGGGCATCCACGAGTGCTAGCATCAGAGGACAGAGGGGCTTCTCAAGCTCCCTCCAGCTGCCTCTTATCCCAAGGAGGAAGCCAAAGGCCTTTTGTCCTACTACGGAGAAGGTGGTGCACAGCCCACAGCCATCCACGCAAGCGACTTCAGGAGCATCCAGCCCATCCAATTCCCCTCTTGCTGTGACCACCTCAATTCTATTCTCACAGGCCAAGAAAGGCAGCATTGCCACACAGCAGCATCCTGAAAGCAGGCTGGGGACTTCCAGGTCTTGGCTCTTCAGAAGATGCCCGCCAAGATCATCACAGACAACAGGATGTTCACCTCTGTGTGGATCCTGGGATTTCACCAAGACATAGTGACAGGATTAGAGAAGATAAGAAAGTTTAGTCATGCAACGTGGGCATGGCTGTTAGGCATTTGTAGATAATGTGCACCTCTGTAAATAAATATCCACCTCTGCAAATAAACTCTAACTTATTGCAAACTCTCTAGGCTCCTTGTTCTGATAAGGTGTCTTCCTTAGTGCTGCTCAGACAACTGCACTCCTGTTCCACAGAAAGGCTGGAAGCTAATCCATCTGCTTTCTGCAGGGATACCAGTAAGTTGGCAGAATCCCCTCACAGTGACAGAATACAGCAGTCATGTGCGTTTCATGTAGGGAACAAGGAGGTCCCCCTCAATGTCAGGGCTCCCATCACTTAACCCAGTCATTGTCAAAGTCAGCTCTCGGCACATGTTGCCCAGTGGCTAGACCCAAGTGACAAGTCAGCCTTGTCCTCTGGTGACACGGAACCACACGGACACAGAAAACAAAGGAGGATCTTAGAACAGGAGAGCTGAAACTCTCAACGTAACAGAGCCATGATATGATTCTGGTATCTGAGAGTGAACAAGCATTTAACCGGACAGGTGTCAGATATTCATTGCACTTCTTTATGGAACGATACACTGTCCCCACTGCAACATAAGGACAATGAGCAGCTGCTTCCTCCACGTGACACACGACATAGTGGCATGGTTAGAAAAGTTAAAGAGCGTTATCAGCAAGGGATGCACTTCCAGCATTCACACAAGACAGCAGTGCTCCTGGAAGGGATTTTAGGATGATGGGATATGATCATGTACCCTAATCATCACCATCAATGAATCGAGTGGCTTTGAGCACGTCTCGAGCATTTGCCACTTTTGGCCATTGCCACTGCTTCATGCCTGATCTCCTCACCTTCCAAAACCCCTTGTTGTCCACATCAAAGTCCTCCTAAACCAAGGAAATGTGCCACTCCTCCATCTACGCCCCAGGCAATTCTTCCCCCTGTTGAAGTGCTAGGTTATGAAGGATATAACAGATGACCATGATGAAATACCCTCTGCAGGCAATTCTGCAGGGCTCCATCAGACTGTTCCAAGCACCAGAACCACGTTTTCAGCATCCCAATGGTCTGCTCCATCAAAGTGCGAGTAGCAGCATGAGCTTCATTGTATCTTGTGCCTCTGCACAAACATCATCAACCATATCCTCAATTGTCCCTGAGGAGCCAAGCTGTAGCTGCTGCGGGCCCTGAAAATTGCTGGGAACCTGAGAGTGGCTCAGGATGTATAAGATATGTACACTCCCAGGAATCCAGCACACATTGGGGTACGTGCGTTATGTGGTCATAGACAAGGTGAACATTTAAGGAGTGGAAGCCCTTGACGTTGATGAATGTACTCCTTAATGCTACAAAGATCAGATAACCATGTGAGAGCAGTCAACTGTACCGGTGTTATGTACTGCACTCTCAGGATAACAGAACGTGGACTGTAGCATGTAGGGCTGAAGTCTGCTGATGGAAAGCAATGGAATACACTTACGTGGTCCAAGAATAGTTGTTAAGGGACAGCAATGTGAAGTAACGACCATAGAAATATTGGTGAAATTTCCGCACTCCAAAGTATCTTTGTCTCGAACTGGGTGTCTGATTCAGCACTTGCTAAAGCACGCAATGCAAAAGCTATTGAACTTTCTTCCCCTGGAGATAGTATGTGTGACACCATTGCTCTAATTCCACAAGATGATGCATCACAGGTAAGTTGTAGTGGTAAGTTCGGGCTGAAATGTACCAACACTTTTGACTGCTTTAGTGCTACTTTAACCAACATAAAATTTTTTGCACTCTGGTGTCCACTGCCATACTTCTTTTATGCAATGCTTTAAGCATGATTGCTAGATTCAGAACAAATTTCCCATAAATATTAATTGACTCTAGGAATCATCTTAACAGAGTTACATTTGTTGATCGTGGGCCCTCCATGATAGCTATCATCTTCTTAGGTGTCTTGTGTACATCCTTGCTATTGATTATATGGCCTAAATATTGTTCTGATGTTTGAAATAAGTCACACTGATCTTTCCTGACATGAAGACCATACATCTGAAGGCATTTCAATGTGGTTTCTAGATTACATCAGTGTTCCTAATTGTTGGTACCACAGTTCACTATATCGACCTCCATCGAAGGTGGTCACTGTATTGACCTCCATCCTTATAGGCTGTCCATTTAATTTGGAACTTCCCAGAACCAATGTGATTCACTTTGAGCTTAGCTCTGATGAAGAATCATCCTGACTCAAAACCTTGGCTCCACTCTCGCTCCACAGATGCAGTCAGACCTGCTGAGATTTTTCAGCATTTTCTATTTTTGTTTCAGGTTTAGCATTTGCACTAGTTTGCCTTTAAGAAATTTCGAGGAATGTTTTAGATGTCGGGTTAACCAAGCCCCAGAGAAGTGCAGGTTTTGGGATATGGAGTGTTTCAAGTGGTAGAAGAGGCCACCTAAGGCATAAACGTAGAAGCAAGCAGAGCCTGTTCGGTTCAGTAAAGGGGCA
Source organism: Carcharhinus amblyrhynchos (assembly GCF_965287045.1). Taxonomy (NCBI): domain Eukaryota; kingdom Metazoa; phylum Chordata; class Chondrichthyes; order Carcharhiniformes; family Carcharhinidae; genus Carcharhinus; species Carcharhinus amblyrhynchos. The sequence continues at coordinate 27,995,668 of NC_137335.1, read as the reverse complement.
AAAGTCAGTATTGGTCCATAGTATGGGGGAGTGCCAGTCACCTGACCAAAATGTGTTGACACTGAGCCACATTGACCTGGGCAGAGTTTCCCTAATAACGTGGTGTTTCTAGTTAATGGACGTCCTTTGAAGATGGAAGTAGATACTAGGCTTGGGCAATCATTATCGGGGAACAAACTTACCTTTACTTATAGGACAGGGTCAAATCATTGAGGTCAGAAAACACTGCAATCAGACTAGCCACGTATATAGCTTGAAGTGTTGGGCCACATAAGGGTATTATTATCATACTTGGACAAGGACCAAGCCTGATGGAGAGGGACTGGCCCCAACATACGTTAAACTGGATAGAGATACTCACTGTGTGAGGAGGGATTATACAAAGTCACCTGAAGATGTCCAAAGTTTTCCAAGAACTAGGAAAAATAGAGATCTAGGCTGAGATATACGTATACGTCGAAGCAACATCAAAGTACTACTAAGCAAGATCAGTCCCTTACTTCATGTTGGAAAAGGTGGAGCAGAACTTAAACACCATGAAGATCTGGGCATCTTAAGACCGGTGCAGTTTGCCTAGAAAGAGCCACACCTATTGATCCTGACATCAAACCAGACAAGTCGGTCCACATTTGTGGAGATTACAAGCTAATTGTTAATCGAGCAGTAAAATTCGACAGGTTTCTCATGCCAAATTAGCCGGCGGCCTGGCATTTACTGAGGTAGATCTGAGACACGCTTCCTTGCCGCTTGAATTGGATGAGTCATCCCAAAAATATGTCACTATCAACACTCACAATGACTTGTACGCGTATATCTGGTTACCGTTTGGAGTATTATCAACATGCACAATTTTTCAGCAGATAATGAAGAATTTATTAAAGGAGTTACCCAGAGATGCAGTTTATTTCGATGGTGTATTGATTGCCAGTTCAATGGAACAGGAGCACTGAAATCAATTTGGAAGAGGTGTTAAAAAGGTTCACAAATGCCGGACTGTATTTAAAAATGTACCTTTCATTCTTTCATGGATCCAATTGTGTCCTCAAATACACAACTGTATTTCTCTAAAATGCTCTGTAGATCTGTTTGAGAATCAACTGAATTATTCACAGCACTTCAATCCAACTTTAGCCAAGAGCAGCCCAAAGAGAACTGGAAAACATCCTCAGGCAAGATAGAGTGACAGCACTACAGTTTGCCCATTTAACTCTATTTTGACTAAAATATATCCACTTAGAGGCAAAATTCCCTCAGTATAGGTCCTCAGGATGACATCTGCTGTCTTTAATGGTAAGTGATTCAATTTTTGCTTATAGGTGGTCTCAGGAATTAGGGAGATGGCGGTCACTGTATCGAACTCCATCCTTATAGGCTGTCCATTTAACTTGGAACTTCCCAGAACCAATGTGATTCACTTTGAGCGACCAACTGAGGTAGCCTACTTGGGGTATAAGATAGACACCAAGGGAATGCACTACTTGGAAGAAAAAGTAAAGATCAGAAGGGAAATACCTGTTCCCAGGTATACTATGGAGCTAAAATCCTTCCTGGATATCGTAAATTGCTACAGTAAATTTGTCCCAAATTTGATCATCTTATTGGCAGCTTTCCTTTTGGAACTGGAGCTATACTTTTTTCAGATTGAAGGATGGAACTGAGAGGCCAATAGCTAATGTGAAAAAGAACCCTCTCCGAAGCAGAAAAGAGTACTCCCAAATTGAAAAAGACGCATTGGCGGTCATATTCAGCATTATGAAATTCCATCAATATGTATATGGAAGGCATTTCACAATGGTGCCACTCGATAAACCATTACTGGGACTCTTCAAAGAAGGTAAAGCAATCTCTCCTATTGATTCTGCCTGAATACAACATTGGGCCTTATTGCTCTCAGCATTTGGATACACCTTGGAGCTGCATCCTGGAGCCCAAATAACCAATGCCTTCAGATGCTGACCACTGCCCATGAGTTTAACTCCCCCACCAATATCTGAAGAAGTTGTAGGATCTGGACCTTCTTAGATATACTGCCCTTATCTGTAAAACATATCAGCACTTGGTCGCAAAATGACCCAGTACTATTAAAGGTCAAAAACATGATGTTAGTCAGGGTGTTCCTGGTCAAATCTCAGAGGCTATAGAGCCTCACTTGGTTTAAAAAGATGAATTAAGCTGTGAGGAAGGTGTGATCCTCTGGGGGGCATGCATAGTTATTCCCAATCTAGGAAGATGCTTATTATTAGAGGAGCTGCATTGAACCCACCCAGCCATATCAGAAATAAAAATGTAGGCAAGAAGTTACTTGTAGTAGCCCAGCATTGACACCGACAATACAAACATAGTCAAATAACGTGACCAACATGAAGAACAATGGAATTTACCCCCAGTGCCCCACTACACCTTTGGGAATGACCTAGTTGGCCTTGAGTAATGATACACATAGTCTTTTCAGGCTCTATATTTCTTTTGTTGGTGGATGCTTACTCCAAATGATTGGATGCGTACCAAATAAAGTTCAATACCCGTTATGCAGCAATTGAAAATTTAAATCAGTGCTTTTGCATTCATGGAAACCGAGGTTCTGGTTTCAGATAATGGTACTGCTTTACCTGCATGGAGTTTCAAAAGTTCATGTTTTTCAATGGTTTTAAGTATATCAAAACAGCGTCATACCACCCAACAAAGAACAAAGAAAATTACAGCACAGGAACAGACCTTTGGCCCTCCAAGCCTGCACCAACTATGCTGCCGACTGAATTACCCTTCCAGGGACCATATTCCTGTATTCCCACGCTATTCATAGAACATAGAACAGTACAGCACAGTACAGGCCCTTTGGCCCTCGATGTTGTGCCGAGCTATGTCCAAACCCAAGATCAAGCTATCCCACTCCCTATAATTCTGGTGTGCTCCATGTGCCTGTCCAATAACCGCTTGAAAGTTCCTAAAGTGTCTGATTCCACTATCACAGCAGGCAGTGCATTCCACACCCCAACCACTCTCTGAGTAAAGAATCAACCTCTGACATCCCTCCTATATCTCCCACCATGAACCTTATAGTTATGCCCCCTAGTAACAGCTACATACACCCGAGGAAATAGTCTCTGCATATCCATTCTATCTATCCCCCTCATCATTTTATAAACTTCTATTAAGTCGCCTCTCATCCTCCTCCGCTTTAAAAAGAAAAGCCCCAGCTCCCTCAACCTTTCCTCATAAGACCTACCCTCCAAACCAGTCAGCATCCTGGTAAATCTCCTCTGTACTCTCTCCAATGCTTCCACATCCTTCTTATAGTGAGGTGACCAGAACTACACACAATATTCCAAATGCGGTCTCACCAAGGTCCGGTATAGTTGCAGCATATCCCCACAGCTCTTAAACTCAAACCCCGTTAATAAATGCTAACACACTATAAGCCTTCTTCATGGCTCTATCCACTTGAGTGGCAACCTTCAGAGATATGAACCCCAAGATCCCTCTACTCCTCCACATTCCTCAGAACTTTGCAGTTGACCCCGTAATCCGCATTCAAGTTTGTCCTACCAAAATGAATCACCTCACACTTTTCAGGGTTAAGCTCCATCTGCTACTTTTCTGCCTAGCTCTGCATCCTATCAATGTCTCTTTGCAGCCTACAAGAGCTCTGCACCTCATCTATTACTCCAGCAATCTTGATGTCATCAGCATAGTTACTAATACATCCTTCAGCCCCCTCTTCCAAGTCATTGATAAAAATCACAAACAGCAGAGGACCCAGCAGTGATCCCTGTGGTACACTGCTAGTAACTGGCCTTCAGTTTGAAAATTTTCCCTCCACCACCATCCTCTTTCTTCTATGAGACAGCTAGTTACTTATCCAATCAGCCAAATTTCCTTCCATCCCACATCTCCTTACTTCCTTTGTGAGCCTACCATGTGCCTGTCCAATAACCGCTTGAAAGTTCCTAAAGTGTCTGATTCCACTATCACAGCAGGCAGTGCATTCCACACCCCAACCACTCTCTGAGTAACCTTATCAAACGCCTTACTGAAATCCATGTATACAACATCAACTGCTCTACCTTCGCCTACACACTTAGTTCAAAGAATTCAATCAAATTTGTGAGGCAGGACTTACCCCTCATGAAACTGTGCTGACTATCCCGGATTAAACTGCATCTTTCCAAATGATCACAAATCCTATCTCTCAGGACCCTTTCCATTAACTTACCAAACACTGAAGTAAGACTAATTGGCCTATAATTAGCAAGATCATTCCTATTTCCTTTCTTGAAGAGAGGAACAACATTCGCTACTCTCCAGTCCTCTGGCACAATCCCCATGGACAGTGAGGACCCAAAGGTCAAAGCTAAAAGTACTCTGCAATCTCATCCCTTGCCTCCCAAAGTATCCTAGGATATATCCCATCTGGCCCAGGAGACTTATCGACCCCCCAGGTTTTTCAAAATTGCTAATACATATTCCCTCAGAACATCTACTTTTTCTATCCTATCAGCCTGTATCACACTCATCCTCAAAAACATGGCTCCTCTCCTTACTGAACACTGAAAAAAAGTATTCATTCAATGCCTCACCTGTCTCTTCTGACTCCATGCACATGTACTTGTCAAGACGCCCCTCAAAAGTCATTATCGTATCTGCTTCCGCTACCTTCCCTGACAGCAAGTTCCAGGTACCCACTACCCTCTGTGTAAAAAACTTGCCTCGTACATCTCCTTTAAACTTTGCCCCTCACACTATAAACCGATGACCCCTAGTAACTGACTCTTCCACCCTGGGAAAAAACTTTTGACTATCCAAGAAGCTTCTACCCAATAAACTTCCCACTGTTAAATGGTTTGGCAGAATGAGCTGTGTGAACTTTCAAATCTCAAATGAAAAAGCAGTCACTTACAACCATGGACATGAAGATGACGCAATTCTTAAGAGCCTACAAAAACATCTCACACTCAACAACAGGAATAGCCCCAGCAGAATTACTAATGGAACAAGATATTTCCTAATCTGGCAGAAGGGTGGAGTCTAGGCAAGATATCCAAAAAAAGAATCATGACACCTCAAAGGCAGAGACATAATTTAAGGTGAACAATCAAGTTATTGCGAGGAACTTTGAGAGTGGTCCAAGCTGGATCTCAAGAATTGTTGCAGCAAAGTTTGGACCAGTATCGTAAGAGGTAAGAGCACAGGACAAAATTCTGAGGAAATATTTGAGGAAAAGAAAAGCCTTCGTCAGAGCTGCTGGCATCATCAACCTGATTTTGCCCATCATTAGTATCAACCAAAATATCGGGAGAGCTGAATAGGTCATTGTAAGCCCAGGATCTGTTACTGCAGAACTTAAAGAAACAAAGTAGAGGATGTCCTTGTACCAACAGAAGCCGATGGAGAGGTTGGCCAGAGCGAGACAACCCCTACAGCGAAACCTCAACTAGTGATACTCCATTGCTCTCAACATAAGCGGAGGTCTCCTGAGAGACTAAGCTATTGATGTCAAGATCTTTACGTAATAGAGGACCTGAAAGGGGAAGTGTGTCACGGTGATCTCGGAAACCACTTGATCTTCTCATCCAAGGTTTCAGCAAACCTCTGGAACCACATGACTCATCAACCAATGGGATGGCAATGAGAGCATTTTGAAGCTGGTGAGTGGACTTTAAAATCCCTGGATAGCAGGTTATGTTAGTTCCAATAGCAGTGTTGCCTTATAAATGTTTCTTATAAATAGTCTTTTCTTCCTTTAAATAGTTGTTGCTCCATTAGCTGCTCGGATGCCAGGTGTTTTGTTAATACAGGGAAGGAGGCTTCCTTCCCTGTATTAACGAACATCACAGCATTAGGTGTGGGAAATGTCCATCAAGTGGATCTTTCAGTCTCAGTGTCTTTATGAAGGTCCATCCTGCTAGCTTCAGTTTTCCTGAAAGTCCATCTTCTCTCTTCAAGAGGTCTCGCTTCTTCCTTCAATGGTCAGTCAGTGTTGTCAGACAACTTTTCAGTTAGTGTTCAGGTATGACAGCAGGACACACACCATCAAGCCTGCCTTGCCATGGAAGATGATACAAAACTCCCTGGTGCATAATTAGTTACACTGGGGATTGAAGATGTGGCATGGATTCCCATCATTCAAAACAGCAGGAAATGTTCCCTAACCCCTCTCCACCATGGGACTAAGTCCCAGAGAGAAAAAAATTATCCCACATCTCTGTTCTCTGCTCTGTAAGCGTTCTTGCCTTGGCTGCTGCATATTAGTGCTGAGTTGTCCATGTACAGACTCCTCTAGCTCACTCCCTAACCCAACTGTGATGTAATTTTTTGTGTTGGTGCTTGGCAGTGATGCAATACTTGATGATGCCATCTCAGAATGCTTTCCTTTTCTGAGTTATCTTCTTTGGGGAAGCTGTAATTGTTCAGAAAGGATTTGGAGTAAACAGAAAATAGCCAAGTGATAGGATGGGACAGAAAGACTGAACAGAAGAAGGTGTTAGTCATCACAAGCAGCTTGATATAGTCATACTGAATTATTGTGAGACTTTTAGTGATTCATCTAAGAGGTGCAAGTAATAACCAGAAGATTTGATCACAGACACCTTCAGTTGGATACCTGAGAACCTCACAGCTCTGGAGGAGTCACAGATTTCCAACGCTTGCTGTTCCAGATGTGACAGCACCACGTCCTCCCCAGATTAACTCCTCTTACGCTTTTGTGAAATGTTTTATTCTACAGAAAGGGTTACTAATATTTTCCTGGTGAAAGGAGAGTGCCGAACTACACATACATTGAAAAGTTGAAGGAGAGAGAGGCAATCAAGATGGGAGATGTCAAGTTGAAAGCTGGGGTGTAGGATGTAATGAGGAAGGAGTCATGAGGGAAGGTGGCTATTGTCCAAAAGCTGGCAAGTAAGAAGATATTTGTTCGAATAATTGCTGAGTTGGGAATAAAGTTGAGCATGTATTTACAATGAGAAAGCAGAATGATTGGTGAAGGGTGAACTGGGAAATGAAATTGTGGTAGAGGAAGAGGAAGCTTTAGGGATGATATTCTTGGAGCTGACCATCTATGCAATGCTTCTCCATGTCTGATGGGTTTAATATTTTTTGATCCTCATGCCACTGGCTGGAAAGAAAACTTCAATCTTCACACTGACCTTTTTAAGCAGGTCCTCAGGGAAGTCTCAGAGGGCTTGTTGGGCCGAAGGGCCTGTTTCCCGTGCTGGGTTGTTCTTTGTAACCTGTGGGGGATGGGGGAGCTGCTTGTCTGTGATTAATTCATGAGCAAACCACTTTTCCAGCAATGAAACTGCAATATCAAGCAAAAACAGAGGAATTCCTGCGCAAATGGCTCTGCCAAGAAATTGAGGGAAAAGGACAAGGCAAGGGTTGCGGGGGGAGGTGGAGGGCTTTGATGCACTGCCTGAGGGTTTGGGTGAGGCACAGTTAATTGAGGCCATCAAAAGTGGATTGGATTACTAACAGAAAGGGATCAATATTGCAGGTCTACAGAGAAAAGGCTGGGAAGTGGCACTGGTAAATTGCTCCTTCAGAAGGCCTCCACAACAACATGGAATCAATGATCTCCATCTGTGCTGTAACTGTCCAATGATTCCAGTTTCGCATCAATCCTGCTTTCTAAAACATAATAAGGTTGAAATCAGGAAAGAGTAATATTCCTACTGTAATAGCTATTTGATTTAAATCAAGTGGATAGCTTTGATCTGAATGTCAATTTGTTTAAATGGCAATTTACGAAAATGTCTATTAATCAGAGCAATAATGTGAGTTCAGTACCTGACGCACCTGCCAGAGATAATCTATGAAGAGATTAATTCCTGAGAGAAGACTGTCAAAAACTTGAGTGCTGAGTGATGAGCATTGTCCAAGTATGATGAGAAGGTCAGCCAACAATTCCTGTTCCTGAAACTAAGCAGATAAACACATGAAACACTTAAATGATGTTCACCTGATCTGAAATGAATAAGAGAAGATTACAGACACGCACATGAATTAAGAAACTGGCAAGATTGTAAGTAACAATTTAAAGATTGTGACCATACAGACCTGTTATGACTAGGTCTGACAGATATGCATTTGTTTATAGTTTCTGAAACTCACTGTCACATTGAGTTGAATTTTACAAGTCTTGCAAAGAAAGGGAAGGACTGGAAGCAGGTGGCATAGGCCTTCCTGCTTCAACTCCTATTGCAATCTCACACCAGCTGGCCAAATAACAGCCAGCAGATGGGAGGGGTTGACCAATCAGCTGTTGGGGGCAGGTTGAGGCAGCAGCCATATCATCACACGATGCAGAAGGAAATGCTGACACCATGTTTAAAGGGCTGCCAGCACTCAAGTCTTAAACATCCAAAGCATAAAAGGCTTTAGCAATCCTTCCAGGAAATATCCTATGAAGGCTCAGGCCTGCAAGCATCCAGTTACAAGACACTTTCCTCCAACTGTTAAACACCTTCTTCCAGCTATCAGTGACATAAGAACATAAGAAATAGGAGCAGGAGTAGGCCATCTAGCCCTTCGAGCCTGCCCCGCCATTCAATAAGATCATGGCTGATCTGTCGTGGCTCAGTTCCACCTTCCCGCCCTCTCCCCATAACCCTTAATCCCCTCTCTTATCAAAAACCCATCAACCCGCGTCTTAAAATATTTAGCGAGGCAGCCTCCACCACTTCAACGGGCAGAGAATTCCAGAGATTCACCACCCTTTGAGTGAAGAAGTTCCTCACCAACTCCGTTCTAAACCGCCCCCCCTTTATCTTGAGGCTGTGCCCCCTAGTCCTATTGTCTTTTTTGAGCAGGAAGAGTCTCTCCACCTCTATCCTATCCATCCCATTCATCATCTTATACGTCTCAATGAGATCTCCCCTCATTCTTCTAAACTCCAACAAGTACAAGCCTAGTTTATTCAGCCTCTCCTCATAGCTCAACCCCCTCAACTCCGGTATCAGCCTAGTAAACCTCCTCTGCACTCCCTCCAAGGCCAAAATATCTTTGCGTAGGTGCGGCGCCCAAAACTGCACACAGTACTCCAGCTGCGGCCTCACCAATGCCCTATACAGCCGCAGGAAGACCTCCCTACTTTTATATTCAATCCCCCTCGCTATGAAGGCCAGCATCCCATTCGCCTTCCTGACCACCTGCTGCACCTGCAAGCTGGGCTTTTGCGACTCATGCACAAGGACCCCGAGGTCCCTCTGCACCGTCGCCTGCTGCAGTTTTTCGCCACGTAAGTAATAGTCCTTCCTACCATTCTTCCTACCAAAGTGGACCACCTCACACTTGCCAACATTAAATTCCATTTGCCATTTCCTGGCCCATTCGCCCAGCCTATCTAGATCCTTCTGCAGACTCTCCACACCCTCCGCACAATTTGCCGTTCCCCCAATCTTGGTGTCATCAGCAAATTTCGACACCCTACACTCGGTTCCCTCCTCTCCCCAATCTTGGTGTCATCAGCAAATTTCGACACCCTACACTCGGTTCCCTCCTCCAGATCATCTATATAAATGGTAAAAAGCTGAGGCCCCAGCACCGACCCCTGGGGCACTCCACTAGTCACCATCCGCCAATCCGAATAGCACCTGTTGACCCCCAATCTCTGCCTCCTATTTGACAACCAATCCTCTATCCACGCTAACACCCTACCCCCAACTCCATGTCCCTCGACCTTCTGCAATAACCTCTTGTGAGGTACTTTGTCAAACGCCTTCTGAAAATCCAGAAAGACCACATCCACCGGCTCTCCTCTATCCACCGCCCTAGACACATCCTCATAGAACTCCAGTAAATTTGTCAGACACGACTTCCCTTTAATGAAACCATGCTGCATCCGCTCTATCAAGCAATTGCCTTCAAGATGCCTCGCAATTTCCTCCTTAATGGCGGGTTCTAACATTTTACCTACCACAGACGTTAAACTAACCGGCCTATAATTCCCCGCCTTTTGCCTGGCACCCTTCTTAAACAACGGCGTAACATTAGCCCTTTTCCAATCTTCCGGCACTTCCCCGGAATCCAGCGACGTCTGGAAAATAACCACCAAGGCATCCACTATCACCTCCGTCATTTCTTTCAGAACCCTCGGATGCATTCCATCCGGTCCTGGGGACTTGTCCACAATCAGCCCCTCCAGTCTGTCGAGCACCGCCTCTCTAGTAACAGTAATGTCATTAAGACTCTTCCATCCTTCAGCTATCAGTGAGTCCTCCAACATCCAGTTACCAGTGACCCCTCCAATATTCAGCTAATAGTAACACCTTCAAAATTCACTTACCAGTGACCCATCCAACATCCAGTTTCCTAAAGCCTCTCCAATTTCCAGCTACCAGTGATCAGTCCAGAATCTAGCTTCCAGTGACCCCGGAACAATGCAGCTGAGGGACTTCAATGTCTAACACCAATAACAGAACTACCACAGACTGGGCTGGCTGGATCCTAAAGGACATAGCTTGTAGACTGGGACTGCAGTTGCTTGTGAGGGAACCAAGAGGGAAAAACATACTTGACCTCCCCCTCACCGACCTGCATGCCGCAAATAAGAGTCATAGAGGTTTACAGCATGGAAACTAGCTCTTTGGCCCAACTTGTCCATGCTGCCCTTTTTTTTAAAAAACCCCTAAGCTAATCCCAATTGCCTGCATTTGGCCCATATCCCTCTATATTTATCGTACCCACGTAACTATCCAAATTTTTTTAAAAGATAAAAATGTACCCCCCTCTACTACCATTTCTGGCAACTTGTTCCAGACACTCACCACCCTCTGTGTGAAAAAATTGCCCCTCTGGACACTTTTGTAGCTCTCCCCTCTCATCTTAAGCCTATACCCTCTGGTTTTAGACTCCCCTGCCTTTGGGAAAAGATATTGACTATCTACCTTGTCTATGCCCCTCATTATTTTATATACCTCTATAAGGTTACCCCTCAGCCTCCTACGCTCCAGACAAAAAAGTCCCAGTCTCTTCAGCCTCTCCTTATAACTCAATCCATCAAGTCCCAGTAGCATCCTAGTAAATCTTTCCTAGTTTAATAATATCCTTTCTATAATAGGCTGACCAGAATTGCACACAGTATTCCAAGTGTGGCCTTACCAATGTCTTGTACAACTTCAACAAGACATCCCAACTCCTGTAATCAATGTTCTGACCAATGAAACCAAGCATATCTAATGCCTTCTTCAGCACTGTCCACCGTACTCCACTTTCAAGGCGCTATGAACATGTACCTCTAGATCTCTTTGTTCTGTAACTCTCCCAACGCCCTACCATTCCGGGTGATGTAATCCACCTTAGCCACAATCTCACCCTCCCTCCCATGTGGGTGTCAGCCCCCTAAAGAATTACAGGATTTGCCCTCATATCAATATGGAGGAGCAGGAAGGCCAAGAGTAAGTCTTGCCCTGGTTCAATCTACAAAAATGCATCATCTCGCATTTGTCTAAATTAAACTTCATCTGCCATTCGTCAGCCCACTGGCCCAATTGATCAAGATCCCTTTGCATTTGTAGATAGCATTTTTCACTGTCCACCATGCTACCAATCTTGGTGTCATCTGCAAACTTACTAACCATGCCTCCTATATTCTCATCCAAATCACTAATACAAATGACAAATAACAGTGGGCCCAGCACTGATCCCTGAGGTACATATCTGGTCACAGGCCTCCAATTCGAAAAACAGCTCTCTACAACCACCCTCTGGCTTCTGTCAAGAAGCCAATTTTGTATCCATTTAGATACCTCACCCTGGATCCCATGAAATTTAACTTTATGCAACAATCTACCATGTGGTACCTTGTCAAAGGCCTTGCTAAAGTCCATGTAGACAACATCAACTTCATTGCCCTCATCTACCTTCTCTCCATGACGGTATCGATAGGGGTAAGCACAGCACATTCCTCAAGGAGACAAGTCCTGTCTTTGTATCGAGAATACTCTTCATGTTGTGTGCTACTACCACCATGCTAAGTGGGACAGACAGCAAACAGACCTAGCAGCTCAAAAGAGAATCCGTGAGGTGCTGTGAGCAGCAACAGCATTATACTCAACCACAATCAGTAACCTTAAATCCCAGCATATCGCCCATTCTACCATTACCACCAAGCCAGGGGATCAACCCTGGTTCAATGAAGAGTGCAGGAGGGCACACCAGGAGCAACATCAGGCAGACCTAAAAATGAGCTGTCAATCTGATGAAGCTACAAAACAGGATTACTTGCACACAGTAGTCAAGTTGCGGCCTCACCAGTGCCTTGTACAGTTGCAGCCAGACCTCCCTGCTTTTATATTCTATCCCCCTCATGATAAAAGCCAACATTACATTCGCCTTTTTGTGAATATGTAGGGTTACGGGGATGGGACCTGGGTGGGATTATTGTTGGTGCAGGTTCGATGGGCCAAATGGCCACCTTCTGCACTGTAGATTCTATGATTACATCGGGGGAACAACTCTCACACCATCCCACACAATTTTACGTCCCTCCCCACATACAAAATTGTGTCCATTTCTGGAAGTAAAATCCCAGTCATTATTTTTAAAACTAAGGAGAGCAATTAGCTAATTGCTCCATTATGAGTATCAGAAGACACTATTTTACAGTTATTCTTAAGTATTTGAAATTTTGAAAGAATTTTCACAACATAGCAGCATGTTATGAACTTGCATTTTTTAGTGTCTTTCATAAACCCAGGATGGGAAATATGGACGAGGCCCAAAAAGTACATGCATGATCAACCTGTATCTGTCTGTCATGATACAGGCAGCATGAAAACTTTGTTCTGCTTGGTAATGGAATAGATAATAGTATGCAGGGGGCTGATTTTTTTCCTGCAAGAGAAGGATCCACAATATGCAAAACACTGGGGCCCATGACCTTGGGGGCCTGGCTCAATATGCGGCTTTTGCCTTTGCTTTTACCAGCAGCACTACTCCTCTCCATCTCAAATGGCCACCTCATGCCTCAATGTACTCACATGGAAGCAAATGGTAGGCAAGCTCTAGCGCTTGAGACCCTATTTCAGGACAGAGACCCTGAGACTAGCTATGTTTTCATAGGAGGTATTCCAGGTGATGTAATCCACCTTAGCCACAATCTCACCCTCCCTCCCATGTGGGTGTCAGCCCCTAAAGAATTACAGGATTTGCCCTCATATCAATATGGAGGAGCAGGAAGGCCAAGAGGTATGGCGGTGTAATAACTCCATGGAGGCGGAAGTCCCGTCACCAAGTTACTTTATTTACACCATACATCTGTACACTGCCAGCTGTTCAGTTGCTCCCTGCTGAATGTAGGCTGGGAGACTGACACACCTGCTTTAAAAAGGGAACAAGAGACTCCCTGGTTTAATCATCAGTTAGGGCTCATCATGTAGTTCATACTCTAACAAGCCAACCTCATTAGCCTGGCCAAAGTCATCACAGGTGGCTGCAACAACAGTGAGATCAGGGGCAGTTGGTGGGATTAGCCAAGGCAAAGAGGTGCATCTTGCCAAACTCCTCAGCAATATTAATGTCCAAACCTTCCGAGGGAGATAGGGAATGCATGAGTAAATGATTCTTCATAAATAAGGGGTAAAAGATTAGTGGAGGCAGGCAACAATATGGATTTGAGGTTACCATCAGATCAGCCATGAGCTTAATGAATAGGGGAGCTGGCTTGATGGGCTGAGTCACTTACTTCTGCTCCTAATTTATATGCTTGTATGAATGGGAATAAAAGACAAGACTGGTTCTGAGCCTATCACGGACATACACACAGACAGAAGCTGCCAGGGGAGAGGACAACACACATCCTCCCTCTCCTGCTCCAAAAACCAATCCACATAACAGGCTGCGAGAGGAAGAAAACTCAGGCTGATAAGCAACCTGCTTCTGGCCTACACTTTCATATGAGGCCAGTTCGGAATGTGCACCACCAGAGGTAAACGCAAATTGGTGTTAGTTAAACCCAACTACTTAGCTCAGCCCTAGTTCCCTCGCCTTCCTTGATTAGGACTTGTGACCTACTCTCGTTTCTTCCTAACTCAGGGTCTTAAGCAAAAAGGCAAGAAAGTTTAGTAGTTAGCTCATTTGCCTGACACATTTTAATAGCAATTCTTATTGATTATACTTTTTAAGTCATCAATTTGTTCCTTTAATACTATTTTTATCTCCATGTCTTAACTTTTTTTTGAAAATCATGTTTAATATTGTGTAAAACCAGATCTCAGGCAGCTGCTGCTGGGTTTCTTGGTGAAGGGGAATGAGAGGCTCACAAGAAATCTGATTACTTTTTGAAAGGCTGGTGACTTTTTTCTCCAATAGAAACAGGAAAATTTTTAAATGCCCAGCACATCTGGTGGCATTTTAGCAGGGAGAAACAGAGGTCAGCGACCCTTCGTCATAACTACTGCATACCGTGGACCTGAAGCATTGACTGTTTCTCTCTTTACAGATGCTGCCTAGTCTGTTGAGTATTTCCAACACTTTTCGTTTATATTTCAGATTATCAGCATCTGTAGTACTTGTACATCTATTATTTCAACATTCTGAACATCTTTAAGTGTTAAAAATGGTTAGTTTCAATTTAAAATGAGAAAACATTTAGCACTCAATGCAATGTGCAATTTTTCTATTAACAAAGCCCATCTGTGGGGATAGAAATAGCACATTATTGCAGATGAATCGGTTAGTGCTAATTTACTGCAAAGTTCTACCATTTTTAAACTTGGAAGTGAAACCAGGTGTCATGTGCCCAGAGATTATATCACTGTTTGTTCAAGATATTCTCATCCGTACATGGTTAATTTTTTTAAAATGTTGCCATCTGGATATTGCATGGGCCAGGTTCAAAGAAGTGGAGCTGGTTACAGAATATGAATGAGCAAGTTGTGTGTTGAAAAAGCTGTGGTTGCGAAGTGTATCATAATGAAGCCTGATCTTTTGCTGGAATTTATAAATAGAGGCACAGAGTAGAACATTTTGCTAAACTATAAAACGTTTGACTCCATTGTGACCATGGTTCCCAATTCTGGGCAAACAGTGTGAAGAACGTGAAGACTTCATAGAGGTTTTAAAGATGTGCCCTAATGGCTCAAAAGTTGAAGGGTTACAGAGAAGCTGGGTTTGTTCTCTTTAGAGCCAAGGAGCATGAGAGAAATTGGTGAAGGTCTATAAATTATGAATGGTTTAGATAGATTAAATAGAAACTGTTTTCAACGGCTGAAGGATTGATCATTAGATTGTCCAGATGTCAGTTAATTGGCAAAAGAACCAGAGGCAACGCAAGGGAAAAACTGGTTAGGATTTGGAATATACTCCCTGATATTATGGTGGGTGCAGATTCAAACTAGTGTTAGGAAGAAAACCGGATAAATACTTGGAAAAAAAAATCAAAGGGACGGAGTGGATTTCTCTTTGAAAGAGGTGACACAAACTTGATGGGCTGAATGGCCTGCTTCTGTGTTGCAGTATCCTATTCCATAGAACACAAAGCTCATAAAGCTCATTGTGAAGGCACTTGATGGAAGCAATTGACAGCAAGATCACTCTATAAACAGAAAGTGTATTGATAATTAGCCTATTATGCGCAGTATCTTACTGTGGGAGAATTCATTCCACAAGAGGACAAATGAGAGAAGTATGGAAATTAAACACTTGAATAAAGTAAGGATAAGATGTGGATGAGGTGAGAAACTAACGAGCATAATGTGAAATTAAAATTAATCACACAACATTAAAATTTCCATAGGGTGCAGCTTGAGATTCAGTACCCTGCTATTCTGTTTCAGGTCTATATTTGTTAAAAGCTCCTTAAGGTTGGTGTACTTAATGAGGAAGAACTAATGATTAAGATATATTTATCCAGTGATAATCAGCTCTTAACTGCTGCAGACAGAATTAAACAACAAATGGCGACTAAATACATTCTGCTGATAGAAATTATGATCGGTAACAAAAATGGATTGCATCAATTATCTTTGAATTCATTCCACATTTTGAATTGTTGATTTCACTTTTAAAAAAATGAATAACAGGAAGAATTGAAGTCTTCAATTTAAACTAAAATGAAAACTCTATCATTCATACACATCATTCAATGTTCTTGTACGCAGCATGCAATCAAAGAGTACAGCTACCTCTGGTCTTATCTACAGTAATTTGCTATTAGTGGCAACTTAAATTAATTTAATGTTCGCTAGAATTTTTAAAATTCATTTTATGGGATGTGGGTGTCGCTGGCTAGGCCAGCATTTATTGCCCATGTCTAGTTGCCCTTAAGAAAGTGGTGATAAGCTGTCTTTTTGAACCACTGCAGTCCCTGGGATGTAGGTACATCCAAAATGCTGTTAGGGAGTGAATTCCAGTACATTCACACAGCGACAGTGAAAGACAGCAATATATTTTTAAGTCAGGATGGTGAGTGACTTGGAGGGGAACCTCCAAGTGGAGATGCTCCCAAGCATATGCTGTTCTTGTCCTTCTAGATGGTAGCGGCCATGGGTTTAGAAGGTGCTGCCTAAGGAACTTTGATGAGTTCTTGCAGTGTATCTTGTAAATGGCTGCCACTTTCATCAGTGGTGGAGGGACTGAATGTTTGTGGAAATGGTAGCAATCAAGCATGCTGCTTAATCCTGCCTGGTTTTGAGCTCCTTGACTGTAGTTGGAGCTACACTCATCCGGGTAAGTGGAGAGTATTCCATCAGACTCTTGACTTGTGTCTTGTAGATGGTGGACAGGATTTGGAGGGTGTCACAGGATTTCAAATCTCTGACCTGCTCTGGGAGCCAGATTGCTAATGTGATTCATTCAGTTCAGTTTCTGATCAATGGTAACCCCCAGGATGTTGACAGTGGGAAATTTAGTGACGATAATGCTACTGAATGTCAAGGAGCAATGGTTATATCCTCTTTTGTTGGAGATTGTCACTGCCTGGCACTTGTAATGTGTGAAAGCTACATGCCACTTGTCAGCCTAAGCCTGGATATTGTCCAGGGCTTGTTGCATTTGGACATAACTGCTTCGGTATTTGAGAAGACAATGGTATTGATCATTGTACTGTCATTTTTAAACATCCCTACTTCTGACCTTATGATGAAGGGAGGTTATTGATTAAGCCGCTGAGGATGGTTGGGCCTAGGACACTACCCTGCAAAACTTCTGCTGTAATGTCCTGGAACTGAGATGATTGACCACCAATCACCCTTCATTCACCTTTCTTTGTACCAGTAAGACTCCAACCAGTGAAGAGTCATCTTCTCCTGATTACTACTGACTCCAGTTTTACGAGGGTTCCTTGATGCCATACTCTGTCAAATGCTGCCATGATGTCAAGGGCAGTCACTCACACGTCACTTCTGTCATTCAACTCTTTGTCCATGATTGGATCAAGATTGTAATGATGTTAGGAGCTGAGTTCCCTGGTGGAACCCAAACTGAGCGTCCGTGAGCAGGTTATTGTTGAGTAAGGGTCACTTGACAGTACTACTGATGACCCTTCCATATTTTGTTGATGATCGAGAATAGTCTGACAGGGCTGTAATTTCTAGGTTGGATTTGTCCTGCTTCTTGGATATATCAGAGCTATTTTCTGCATTGCTGGGTAGATGCCAGTATTGTAGCTGTATCGGAACAGCTTGGCAAAGGGCACAGCAAGTTCTGGAGCACAAGTCTTTTAAGACTATTTTGGAACAGTGTCAGGGCCCATAGCCTTTTCAGCCATTTAATGATATCACATGGAGTGAATCAAATCAGCTGAAACCTGACATTTGTGATGCTGGGGATCTCCAGAGGCAGCCAAGATGGATCATCCACTTGGCACTTCGGAGTGAAAAATGTTACAAATGCTTCAACCTTACCTTTTGTACAGGTGTGCTGGCCTCTGCGATCATTGAGGGTGGGGATACTTGTGGAATCTCCCTCTCCAGTGAGCTGTTTACTTGCCCATCACCATTCTGGATGGGGCAGAATTGCAGAGCTTAGATCCGATCTATTGGTTGTGGAATTGCTTGCTTTTGACTATTACTTTCTGCTTATGCTGTTTGGCATGCAATAGTCCTGTGTTCTAGTTTCACTAGGTCGACACCTCATTTTTAGTTCTGCCTGGTATTGCTCCTGGGAAGTCCTCCTACACTCTTCATTGAATCAGTGTTGATCCCCTGGCTTGGTGGTAATGGTGGTGGGGAGGATATGCCAGGTTATGATGTTGCAGATTGTGGTTGAGTACAATTTTGCTGCTGCTGATGGCCCACAGCACAAAATGGATGCCTAGTCTTGAGTCGCTAGATATAGAACATAGAACATAGAACATTACAGCGCAGAACAGGCCCTTCGGCCCACGATGTTGCGCCGACCAGTTAAAAAACAATGACCCTCTAACCTAAACCAATCCCTTTTCATCCATAAACCTATCCACGGATCTCTTAAACGCCCCCAAACTAGGCGCATTTACAACTGCAGCAGGCAGGGCATTCCAATCCCTCACCACCCTCTGGGTAAAGAACCTACCCCTGACATCGTCCTATAACTACCCCCCCTTAATTTAAAGCCATGCCCCCTCGTGCTAGCTTTCTCCATCCGAGGAAAAAGGCTATCACTATCCACCCTATCTAAACCTCTAATAATCTCATATGTTTCAATAAGATCCCCTCTTAGCCGCCTTCTTTCTAGCGAAAACAACCCCAAATCCCTCAGTCTCTCCTCATAGGACCTCCCCTCCATACCAGGCAACATCCTGGTAAACCTCCTCTGCACCCTCTCCAAAGCCTCCACATCCTTCCTATAATGTGGGGACCAGAACTGCACACAATACTCCAAGTGCGGCCGCACCAGAGTTGTGTACAGTTGCAACATAACGCTGTGACTCCTAAATTCAATCCCCCTACCAATAAACGCCAAGATGCCTTCTTAACAACCTTATCTACTTGATTCCCAACTTTCAGAGATCTATGTACACATACACCGAGATCCCTCTGTTCATCTACACTATTCAGAGTCCTACCGTTAGCCCTATACTCGACACATCTGTTATTCCTACCAAAGTGAATTACCTCACACTTCTCCGCATTAAACTCCATCCGCCACCTCTCGGCCCAGCTCTGTAACCTGTCTAAGTCTCCCTGCAAACTATGACACCCTTCCTCACAATCTACCATACCTCCGACTTTGGTGTCATCAGCAAATTTACTAATCCACCCAACTATACCCTCATCCAGATCATTAATAAAAATTACAAACAGCAGTGGCCCCAAAACAGATCCCTGAGGCACATCACTCGTAACTGGATTCCATGACGAATATTTACCATCAACCACCACCCTCTGTCTCCTATCTGCTAGCCAATTCCTGATCCAATTTCCTAGATTACCCTCAATCCCATACATCTGCATTTTCTGCAGAAGCCTTCCATGGTGAACCTTATCAAACGCCTTACTAAAATCCATATATACCACGTCAACTGCCTTACCCCCATCCACCTCTTTGGTCACTTTCTCAAAAAACTCAATAAGGTTAGTAAGGCACGACCTACCTGCTACAAAACCATGCTGACTATCTCCAATCAATTCATTACTCTCCAAATAACTATAAATCCTATACCTAATAATTTTTTCTAAAACCTTGCCCACAACAGAAGTAAGACTCACCGGTCTATAATTCCCAGGGAAGTCTCTGTTCCCCTTCTTAAACAATGGGACAACATTCGCTATCCTCCAATCTTCCGGTACTATACCTGAGACCAATGACGACCTGAAGATCAGAGCCAGAGGCTCCGCAATCACCTCTCTTGCCTCCCAGAGAATCCTAGGGTAAATCCTGTCCGGACCAGGGGACTTATCTATTTTCAAACCCTCGAGAATATCCAGCACATCCCCCTTATCAACTGCAATACTGTCTAGTTTATACCCCTGCAACCCAGTGTTCTCCTCAGCTACATTCATGTCCCCCTGCGTGAACACCGAAGAGAAATATTGGTTCAATGCCTCTCCAATCTCTTCCGGTTCCACACACAACTTCCCTCTGCTGTCTGTAACTGGCCCTAATCTTGCCCTAACCAACCTTCTGTTCTTAACATACCTATAGAACGCCTTAGGATTCTCCTTGATCCTATCAGCCAAAGTCTTCTCATGTCCTCTTTTAGCCCTTCTTAACTCACTCTTCAACTCCCTCCTAGCCAATCTAAAGCTTTCTAGTGCACTACCTGAGCCCTCAAGTCTCATCCGAACATAAGCCTCCTTTTTCTTTTTAACCAACGAATCAACTTTTTTAGTGCACCACGGTTCCCTAGCTCTACCAATTCCTCCTTGTCTGACAGGGACATACCTATCAAGGACTCGCAGTAGCTGCTCCTTGAAAAAACTCCACATTTCGGACGTTCCCAGTCTATCTCATTTAGTATGGTGGTAGTTCCACACATGATGGAAGGTGTCATCAATGTGAAGTGGACAGTGCGGTGGTCACTTCTACCGATACTATCACAAATAGATAAAGCTGTGGCAGGCAGATTGATGAGGATAAGGTCAAATATGCTTTTTTGGCTTATTGGTTCTCTCATTACCTGCCGAAGTCCCAGTCTAGCAGTTATGTCCTTTACAGCGAGGCAACTCTGTCTCTGGTGGTACTACCAGAGTACATTCTGCACCTTTGCCACCCTCAGTGCTTCCTCCAAGTGATGTTTGACATGGAAGAGTACTGATTCATCAGCTAAGGGGGAAATGCTACATCGTAATCAACAGGTGGTTTCCTTGCCTATGTTTGACCTGGTGCCTTGAGACTTCACGGGGTCTAGAATCACTTTTGAGGACTCTCTTGGCATCTTCCTTACAACTGTATAGCATTGTACCACCACCATCTCTGCTGGGTCTGTCCTGCCAGTTGGACAGGGCATATCCAGGAATGGTGGTGATGTGTCTGGGACATTATCCGTAAGTTATGATTCCATGAGTATGATATGTCAGACTGTTGCTTGACTAGTTTGTGAGATAGTTCTCCCAATTTTGGCACAAGCTGCCAGATTCTAGCAAGGAGGACTTCAAGCATCGACAGCGCTGGGTTTGCTTTTGCCATTTCAATGCCTAGGTCGATGCCAGGTAGTTGGTCTGGTTTCATTCCTTTGCGTTTTTTTCGTAGTGGTTGAATACAACTGCATGGCTTGCTAGGCCATTTAAGGGTCAACCAAATTGCTGTTGGTTTGAAGTCACGTACGTCAGACCAGGTGAGGAAGGAAACCAGATAGGTTTTTACAACAATCAACAATGGTTTTTCATGGTTATCACTAGACTTTTAATTTCAGATTTTTTTTACTGAGTTTAAATTCCACCATCTGCCATGATGGGATTCAAACCTGGGTTTCTGGATTACTTGTCCAGTGATAATACCACTGCGCCATCACCTCACCGACTATTTACCACTCTAGTTACTTGGACTGAAATACAGACTTGGACTTCCAGCAAGAGACTTTGCCCAGGGATCGGCTCCTTCAGCTACACATGGAAGACTGCAGGAAGTACCCTTGGGCAGTGACAGTCTATTGGAAAGGAAGGGTTGGGGATGTGAAAGAAGAAGAATGAAGAGGTAGTGAAGGAGTTTCACCCTACAGTTGGGGAGGTTGAGGTAGGCTGGGGGAGTCTCTTAATGGGTTAGTTGAAATGGAGCAGAAGGGTAGGAAAGGCCATGGTAGGCTGTGGACTGCTGGGGGAAGGGCAGGGAGGAGGAGGAACATGGGGAGGTAGAGGGGGCTTTTGCAGGTCTAAAACAACATGGGGTGTAGAGGTATAAAGAGATATGGCAGGGTGAAGAAGTGTGAAAGGGTCTTAGAGGTGCAAAGGTGTGAAGGTGTAGACAGGGAGGAGTTGGTGTAGTCAATAGTGGACTCTTAGGATGTGAACTGAGGGTATCTGTGGTAGGAAAATATAGTGAATGTTAAAGGGAACAAAGGGAACCAGAAGGATGAAAGGGTGAGGATGTGGCAATGTTGTGTGAAGTAATGTGGAGTGTTGTCAGTGCGGATGTGGAGATGGACATGGATTCTGGGGGGCGGGCAGGATGAGGACAAGCAAGGCAATGGTGACAGCAGCAGGAGAATTGGGGAGGCCAGGCTTCAACGTTAATTCGCATATCTCTGAAGGTGATGCAAGAGGGCTGAAGGGTGACAGTGGGAAGATTGAAAATTATATAGGGGAGGGCCGGGGATTATAGGGGATTGGGGATAGGGCATGGATGATTGTGGGAGGGGAATGCATTGGATCAAAGACAGAATGTCACTGTCACCATGGCTGAGCTGAGGGGTGGCGGAGGAGGTAAGGGTCTGGGGAGTGCGCTAAGCCTTAAGGACTGCAGCTAAAATAGAACAATGGACATTATCAAAGTGCAAGTGAATGGGGTGATTCTCTCATCCTGTTATGCTGATTTTTTAGTGTTGCAGACAGAGAGATTCAAGCTGGGCATCTGGCCCTGAGCATGGCTATCAGCGCCAGATTTCCAGCACTGACACCTCTGTGCCAGCTATATTTGATATATACAATAAGTCTGCACCTTCTAAGATGCAGATGGCTCTCTATGTCAAAAGGGCAGCGCTCCGAAAGCTAGTGGCTTTTGCTACCAAATAAACCTGTTGGACTTTAACCTGGTGTTGTGAGACTTCTTACTGTGTTTACCCCAGTCCAACGCCGGCATCTCCGCATCGAGGCTATCTGTGGCAGAGCCCATGCTATCTGATATCACTGAGAACATCAAAGATGATAGTACCTTCCTGCCTTATTCCCCTTCAAAACTCTTGGTTGACCCTCACTGTCAATTACCTGGCATGATCAACAACTGCTGAAAAAGTTTAACCTCGAACTCCTTTCTTTCCGTCCCACCCTGTTCTCTCACCCCAACTTTCCTCTTCTTATTTCTTCAGTCACAGTAAACCCAACAGGAAGAGAGGTTGCAACATCACAGCAATGATGAAAAGGTACATCACTTGACCTGCACTTTCAGCCATGAGATGGGTCATGTGGACTTGAAACGTTAACTCTGTTTTTCTTGCCACAGATGCTGCCAGACCTACTGAGATTCCACTGAATCATTATTAGCACAGCTACAAATCAGAATTTTATGCCTACGGAGTTTCTACTGGCCAATCATCTCTATAATGCAATACAAAACTTTTTTATTTTATGACTCCATATAAAGCTGCTGATTATTGACAACATACTCAGTATTATCCCTATTGAATCTAGAAGATGAATACAATTTAATAGGTTATGGCTATACATGGGGATGTGTGAGGAAGATACTTCTAGATTGATCTGAGTGCTTTTGATCAGCCAGAACATTTGACATGTTTGATGTGTGACTCTCCTCAAAAGGATCAATTGCTTTGGGACAGCAGTTGAATGAATTATAAAGTGTTGCCAGGAATTAAGATGTAAATGGGAAGGCTTCTGACATGTTATGAAGAAGACTGACAAATGAAAATAATGCGCCTTCCTTCACAGCTGACAGGCTGGCCTGTATGCACTGCAGGTGGGTTTTGACACCTAGCTGGGGAAAATGCTGTTTCTTCCTGGCCAGTTTGACATTAAAGAAGCTCAAATTTAGAATTAATTTCTTTTAGCAGAAAATAAAAAATTTCACTACAATTTATTTAGTTATTGGAACAGTAACCTTTCGATTCTCCTTTCTGGCGACATCAAACTTACAATTATACGGATAGGTTAGATGAGTGGCCAAAAATTGGCAGATGGAATTTATAAATGTGGGTCAGTATGAGGTTATCCATTTTGATTGGAAGAATAAAAAGGCAACTTATTATCTAAATAGAGAGAAACTTCGAAATGCTTTGTTGCTGAGGAATCTGGTTGCCCTTGTGCATAAATTGCAGAATGCTAATACGCAGGTGCAGCAAATAATAAGGAAGGAAAATAGGATTTTGGTAGTCATTGCTAATGGAATAGAATATCAAAGTACAGAAGTGCTGTCACAGTGGTATGGGACATTGGTAAGCATCTGGAGTACTGCAGACAGTTTTTGTGCTCTTAATTGAGGAAGGACATAAACGCATGAGAGGCAGTTCAGAGAAAGTTCCCTAAACTAACTCTGGGGATAAAGGATTTGTCTTCTGATGAGAGATTAAGCAATTTAGTTCTATATTTGCTGGATTTTAAAAGAATAGGAGGGGATCTAATTTAGGTATATAAGAGGTTAAAAGGGATTGATAGGGTAGATGTAGAGCAAATATTTCCCCTTATCGGACATTCTAAAATGAGAGGCCATAGTTTTAGTCTAAGAGATGGTAGAAATTAGGACAAATTACTTTACTCGAAGGGTTGTACATCTGTGGAATTCACTAACTGAGAGTGTAATGCACATTGGAACACTAAACAAATTTAGAGAGGAGAAAGATAGGTTTTTAGTTAGTAGTGGGATGAAGGGTTATGGGGAGCAAGCAATAAGGGGATGAGGCCGAGATGAAATCAGCCATGATCTTACTGAATCGGCTTAGGAATTGAATTGTCTACTCCTGCTTGCTAGATTTATGTTTCATTCTATGAAGAACTAGATTTTTCAAGGCAAATCTACTTCTTATGACGCGGAGATTATCCCCCTTTTGAGGCATAACGCCGAGTCTGCCAAAGAGGAATACCTTGTCTCGTAATGTGTTAAGTGTGTGGGAAGATGAACTGTCCTTCAGTGACATTTAGTGATTAACTAACAGAAATACCTAATATTCCCTTTAAGGTGCACACTTAACAATTAATTTATTTAACCAATAGGGAACTTTAACTAAACAACTAAGATACTGAATAAAGTAAAATTCTATCAGAATGCTGTTCAAGTAAGTACTGTACCCATTCATTAACCAAAAAGAAATAGAATTTATAGGAAAAAAAACAGGTTGTGTTTTTCAAAACCTTCTGGAGTTTCTCAGTTGATCTCTCTGTCTGCAAGTTCTTTTTGATTTGGTATCTTTCGCTGGTAAGATGGTGTGTTCTCTTAAGAGATACATAAAGCTGGCAGGGTTAAGAACTGCTCTCTCCCTCTCAAGATTTAAAAGGTGGCAGTTGTTATCCCCTGCTTTTCCCTTTTGCATTCTCTTTTATACCTGTGATGACCTATTGGTTTTCTTACAATAGGATTGGTCTGCTGTTGTCAACAATATCAAATTCAAATCTTATAGGTTCTCAGTAACTGAATGCCTGCTTTAAATTGATTGGTCAAAATTCAAACACAAACGGGTTGCCTTGTCAAGACCACTGCTTGACTTTTTGATACAAATGTTTCAGCTTAGACTTAGATTGTACTTTGCATATTAAACCTCCAACTACTGAAACAAAATACCAGCTTTTAAGGAGACTACACAAGTTTTTTACCCTCTTGCATTTTTTACAATTTTTTTACATCTTTATCAACATCACATTCCAACTTTACAAACTCAACTTTCTAACACTTGCTTGTTGCAAATTATTAAAGGAAATATGTATGAAATTTAGGTTGGAATTTTCTGGTTTTGGAAGCCTTGCTATCAGTGCCAGCGAGAACAGAGAATTCAGGATAATTTGAGCCGTGAGTGAGGTCAGATTATACCAGCCATAGTGAAAATTCTTACAGCTCTTTGTTTAGGTGTGATTATAATCTTCAACCCCTTGTCTTGTTGTCTCTGAATTCCATTAAGTTTTCCATCCATGTTCACACACATCTCTCAAGCTTCTCCACCTCCCCTTGGGCACTCTATTCCACTGACAAAAATCCCTCACCAGCCATCGGCTTGGCTGTGGTAATACTATATTAGTCACATGAACTAATATTTGTAGCCACAGGAGTTAGCATAGAGGCTATAAAACACCATGGGTATGGGTAGAGGTTAGCATGGAGGGCATGAGGGCCATAGGAGATGGGTGGGGGATGAACTGGCATGATTTGGATGTTGTATGGGGAGGGCATGAGGACTGATGGTTGTTTTTCATTTTCTTTTTTTTATATCTTTGATGAAGTACTAGAGCACTGAGGCAGGCAAATGTGTACAATTACTTGACAAATATCTAATAGCAGTCATTACAAAACCTTGCAGCATTTATGTTTCACCAAATATTGAGCTTTTTGAGCCAAAGTTGTCAGGAGTACTTTGACATCATTACATGACACTTACAGTTTCTCTAGATCATCATGGATCTCAGACTTAAACGGGTCTACTTCCAACCTTCTGGAGACCAGTATGTCATAGTTAATATTCTTGAGTTTCTCAACTGTCAGAAATGGAAACTTCCAATGTAAGGAGTCCCTGCAACCTTAGCCTGCCCTCTGATGTGGTCAGCCTTTGGCCTTCTGAGGAATTGGGAAGCTTCTTAAAAGGTTGACAGAAATTTCAAAACCTCTGTTGGATTCTACTGTGTCCTATTCCTGTTTAAGCCATAACAATGGACTCCCACCAGGGATGCAGGAGTCTGAAAGAACATCCATGGCAATCAGACACATGGGCTTGAATTTTCACTTGGGTTGGGAGAACAGAATAAGAATAATTCCAAGCTTTGCAAACACAACCTGAGAAAATATGCCCTGAGTTTCTGACTTTCAGTCCGAGGTGTGAGTGATAATGGGAGTACTGACAGCTGGCTCCGGAAAGAATTCTGAGGCTGCAAGATGTGGAGGTTCACTTGGCAGAAGGCCTGCCTCGGTGCTCTGGTACTTCATCAAAGATATAAAAAAATGAAAATGAAAAACAACCATCAGTCCTCATGCCCTCCCCATACAACATCCAAATCATGCCAGTTCATCCCCCACCCATCTCCTATGGCCCTCATGCCCTCCATGCTAACCTCTACCCATACCCATGGTGTTTTATAGCCTCTATGCTAACTCCTGTGGCCACCCTGAAGGCATTTTAAAGCTGCTAACCTAATGCCAACTCATGTACTATTACTCTTTGCCCTTATACCTTCCATGGGAAGCCCTCAAAACTCATGCTGAGAACAAATAAAGTTCAAAATGTATATTGATGAGTTCACTATTTTAAAAAATTATCGTTGGTAAAAACCCATTAATTACACTTAACTTCCTTTAATTCCTTATAATAAAATTTGTATTCATAGTCCCACTTCAAAGAGTTTAACTGACTGACACCCCTCTGTGATGATAGGTTGTGAAACCAGTCATATAGCACTAATCCTGCAATAATGGTCCTCACGCCTATATTAGTAAAAGGAGTGAAATAACACATGTTTTTTTAAACTCTGCAGATATGTTTTTCTAATGTTCAAATGGCAGGAAATCTTAATGCCTCGGGAATTTGGCAGTTCTTTTGATAGTTCTCTTGACAGTTCCAATGAGTTACGCACTTTGTATATACATACATGCCTTGTCTCAAATGTCACCTTACCTCTCCCAAAGGGCACTTGACCTCTTCCAAAGTAACTTGATCTCTCCCAAAGTGTCCCGGGATCAAATCCAACAGGGGACCTTACTTCTTCAAAGAATTCCAGCAGCTTTTGATCTTCTCCTACCTATTTTAAAGTGCACAAGTGTGTTTTGAGTGTTTAAAATCAGATCTGACTGAGGCACTTGCTCTCTAACAGACACAGTTACCTTCATGAACCATGGATGTGCACATCTTATCCTGTCTTCATTTCTCCCACTCTGAAAATGGTAAAGACCAGGTTTGGAAGCTGAACTTCCAGATCCAGGCTTCCACCACCATTTTAACAAAGATGGAGAGCCTCTTCATTTGTGTTACTAGGGGGCATAACTATAAGGTTCAGAGAGTGGTTGGGGTGTGGAATGCTTTGCCTGCTGTGATAGTGGAGTTGGACACTTTAGGAACTTTCAAGCGGTTATTGGATAGGCACTTGGAGCACAGCAGAATGATAGGGAGTGGGATAGCTTGATCTTGGCTTTGGACATAGCTCGGCACAACATCGAAGGCCAAAGGGCCTGTACAGTGCTGTACTCTTCTGTGTTCTATGTGTACTAATTTTGGCCACAATATTTAAATTAGATAGCCATTTAGTTAAAGAACATATTTGTAGTTTTCTTCTCTCTGTTGAATTAATTCTGGACCTAGATTTTCACGGTGTCATGGAAACTATGTGCCTCAGCCTGGATCCTGGAATCCCAAATGCTCCCACCCCAGTTACTTCTGCTAGATCCCATTATTGCCAACATGGGAAATGAGGTGTGATATTGAGTCACACATGTAAGAAACCCAAATCTAGCAGGATCATTTGAACTCAGTGCTGAGTGAAATCAAATCCAACTTTTGCTGGAACAAGGTTCATTTCCCACTATGTGTGTGTGTGTGTGTGTGTGTGTTTACAATTTTTAAGAGAAGGCATTCCTGTGCATGAAAGGTGGACAAGGATTGCGGAATTATCAAGCTGTCATGTTATTTATATTTCCTACTCTTTAAATTTTGAAACATAAAGCAATTAGCCATGTCTCTGAATTGAGAAAACTATGCTTACAATTTCAGCTGTTTGTTGTTATAAATCTGTGGGTCATATTTATAGGGTTATTACTGCTTGACTTCTGTCACAACCTATCATATTTGTATTGGGGGTGAGGTATAGGGGTCACTCTAAGTTCACAGTTTGATTGATAACTCTATCTGATCTAGTTCTTTCGATACAAATGTATGTTTCATATGGGATTAAATACTTGAAGGGATTTAAATGGGATTGTCTTTTTAAGATATAATAAAATCTAGAATAGATACCCAAAACTTTATTTTATCTCAGCATTGCTTCTGACTTCTGCCCATGATGAACATTGTGTGAGCTGACATGGAAGGCTGGGTGCAAGGGTAAAGGGTGGTGGCTGGGGGCCATGGATTGGCATAAGTTGGCATAGGAGTTATAAAGGTACCATGGGGTAAATGGGTTGGCATGAGTTGGCATTCAATTGGCATATGGAGGTTTAAAGTGCCATTGGTGGATTGAGAGCCACAGGTTTACATTAAGTGCACAAGGGGTCAAATGAGATGGGCAGAGGCATGGTATTAGCATGGATAGGACATGAGGAATATACTGGCAGGTGAGGGTTGTGATGATTTTTTCCTTTAATAAAAATGGACCAAACTCCTAAAATGCCAAAGTGGGCCTCTTTAACAGCTTACCTTAATTTTCATCAGCCTCTGTGCTATATGTGCGCTGTTTCAGGTTGGAGATGAAGGGCAGGCATGGAGGCAGAAGGCATGAATCAACTTGCTCGAGCTCCTCCCATACCATCCACTCACGGCCCTCACACTCCCAGAAAACAAAAATCCAACTATTCAGAGCTATTTCTCCAGAAGCTGATTACCACGTCAGGGATTTTCTTGACTGTTCACTGGCCTCGAGAACGAAAGTCTGGGACTTGGTTTTGCTGCTTTCTTTAGATCAATCTAAACCACATACCATTCTCCAGTACAGGCTGGACAAACAGCTTGCACCTGAATCCCTGTCTATGTCTTTCTTGTGGATGACATTAAAGAATAATCAGCAGTGGATGTGAAAACAGTGATTCTCACTGCAGAACTGAATAACCTTTAGCTCCCTCTGATGGCATGGCCTCTATTTACATTCCATGGCAAAACACTGCAACTTATCTCGAATTTGGTCCCAATGAGGTAAATACACAAAATGATTTAGAGGAATTACACTTGATGCTAATTGGCAAGTCAAAAGTTTCCAAAGACACAGTCCATTTTCAAATAACCTTACTTCAGCAACAGTTAGTTGTCTCTTCATTTGAGCTTCTGTACACAAGGGACAGAATTAGATGTGAGAAAACTGTCTGCAATGCCCAGAACAGAAGTTTGTATAGATTTGACACTGGAATTTCAGGCAGAAATTTGAATTGATACATCGGCTTAAAACATAGCTGCTAAAGCACTTGTCTCCTGCCATAAGAAAATAGAAGTTTTATGTTCTCTTGTTTCATATTCTTACAGTGGACTAATGGCCTGCTTATAGAAGACAGACTTCAGCATCAGCAGGACATCTTACTAGTGCAGGGGAGATAAACTGGCAAAGAAAATTGCACAGAAAAAGCATTTAAAATACTGAAATAAGTCACGTATAGAAATCACCTCTTCACCGTATTTTTCTTAAGTGCACATTTTCTCAACTGCTTCTCCAATCCACCTTCTACTTAATTCTCCGTTGTCACATTTTTATCTAGCTAATGCTACTGATTTTTGAACATTATGTAGCATTTTACTTTAATACACAGATGCTTCTAACACATTTACATTTTTGCGAAGGAAAACAATACTATCCGCTATACGTCAGATGTGGTCTCAGCACTGCCCAATGTCCTGAACAACTGAGGCACACCCTCCCTACTTTTGAATTCAATTCCCCCTCAATAACATTCTATTAGCTTTCATCTGCTTGCTGTACCTGTATACTAGCCTTTTATGATTCATGCACAAGGACACCCACATCCGTCAGAGCTCTGCAATCTCTTACCATTTAGAGAACAAGCTTCCTCTTATTTTCCCTGTTAAAATGGACAATTTCACATTTGCCCACATTATACTCCATTTGCCAGATTTTTGCCCACCCATTTAACCTGTCCACATCAATCTGTAGTTTCCTTACATCCTATTGGCAATTTACTTTCCTATCTATCTTTGAGTGGTCAGCCAATTTAGTAACAATCCCTTCAGCCCCTTCATCCAGTCATTTATATAAATTGTAAAATGTTGAGGCCCCAGCACTGATCCCTGTGACACACCATTTGTCACATCTCACCAACCAGTAAAAGACCTATTTATGCCAACTTTCTATTTCCTGTCAGCTAACCAATCTTCAATCCATGCCAATATATTACCCCCTAAAACATTAGTATTTATTTAATGCAATAACCATTGATTTGACACCTTATCAGATGTCTTCTGGAAATAATCGTAGAATCAGCAATGAAAGAGACCTGTCATGTTTCCAATGGCAGCTTACTTGCGTGAACTGTTGCAACTTGGGTTGCTTGCCTCATCAGCAGTGGTCCTGAGGAAAGTCTTGGAAGGGAGGAAAAGAAAGGATTGGATCCAGAATGGCCAGCACAGCCTGCTGTCACTTGTGGGGCAGGTGAAGGTTGAAGGGTTGGATATGTTTGGAGATTTCTGTGTTCCCTCCACTGCCTCAACTCTGCCCCTGCACACTCTGGAAAAAGTCGTGATGTGCTTAGTGCTTTCCCTCCTGAGCCTTCACCATTCTGTTGGTCACAAGCTACGGTGTCCCATGAGTCAGCTGGTATGTTTAATTCCATTAAGGCCATTTTGAGTACATCCCTAAAACGTTTCCACTGTCCTCCTGGAGGTCTCCTGCTGCAATTGAGCTTTAAGTAGAGCAATTGCTTCTGAGCCTGATGTTAGGTATACAAATAACAAGTCCCACCCAGGAGAGTTGGTTTTGAATGATGAGTGACTCGATGACAGGCAAGTTGTTACAAGGACACTGCTGTTGGACTGCCTTTCTTGCCATTGGATTTGGAAGATTTTGTGAAGGCAATGCTGGTGGTACCTCTCCAGTGCTTTGAAGTGTCTGCTGTAGATTGCCCATGTCTGCAAAGCAGGGATCACCTCTGGCAAGTAAGCTGTGATCTTGGTCTTGAGTTGAAATCCTGGCCTTTAAACATATTTTTCCTCAGTTGGTTGAAGACTGAGTTGTGACCCTGGAAGGAATTCCTCAGCCACTGAAAGTAAGCAATTGAGCAGCAGCCTTGCAATGATCTTCCCTGTGGCAGTCAGCAGGAAAACATCTCTGTAGTTTTGTTTCCAGATGAGTATTAGGTTTTATGAGCGTATCTCCGCTATGTTTAAGAATGGAACAGGAATTTGAGGGACTTTGTTGTTTTTCAGCTCTCAAATGGGTTGTTCAGCTTTACTTCAGATTGGGTTAGTGCCAGGATCAGGCCAGAGTCGAGGATATTCAAGTCAAAAACAGAGTCTTAGTTGAAGGAGTTCTTTCCAGCAATCACTGACTGCTTGATGAGCTCCTTTTTATGTCTGACAGACAGTGACACCCTTGAGTGCCTGGACCACAGGTAGGCATGACAGCACTGAGTATACTATGCATATCATTGGTATCTGCAAGCTGTTAGATCTCCCACATTCTTTCTACCCACCATTTGTTCTCCATAATGGGTTTTATGCTCTACTGCTGCCTTCAGCAGCCTTTAGGAGTGCTGCTTTTCTCTTGAGCCATGGTGAAGTTTCCAGAGGCCAAACGCTCATGGATGACCTTAAAATCACCATAAAATGCACCTGCAAAGAGAAATGCTCTGTCTCGTTACCAGAAAACATTATGACTGGTTTGATAAAAATAATTAAGAGATCCAGGACCTAATTGAGATCAGCGTAAAACTTTCACTGACACTTTGGCTCTTGGTAGCTGGAAGTATTAAGGCTGGCATTGAGGCACTGATTGGGCAGGGAAACTTTTTTTATTTGTTCACCAGATGTGGAGTAACTGGCTAGACCAGCATTTGTTGCCCTTGAAAAGGTGATGATTGACTTCCAACAACTATAATCATCTTCCTCTGTAAGATTCCAGTTACTGGAATTTTTCCCTTGATTTCCATTGACTTCAGTTTTGGTATGTTACATATAATCAAATGCTGCCTTGATGTCAAACGTGGTCACTCTCACTTCATCTCTTGACTTCAGGGGCGCACTTTTCCCAAAAATACTCCAAGTGCCCAACAGGCGGGAAACAGGAGGTTCTCCTGCCTGTTTTTTCGGGCAAGTTTAGTTAAATGAATTTATGGCATTCTGTGCAACACACAGGCTGTCAGGCAATTCACGTCAGTAAGAGGAGGGTGGGCCTAATCTAACTTGAGAGGCCGACATCAGATTGCTCAGGGGGCCTTTGGGCCTGCGCTGAGCTGCCTGTCCCCCTCCCTCAATGTTGCTGCCCCCCCCCCCCCACCCCCCTGGACACCGATGGCAATTTTTATGCTGAGACCATTCCTGGGCAAATTTTCCACATTATTGAGTAGATACGGGTGTTGTAGTTGTACTGGAGTAGCTTGGCTAAGGACGCAGCTAATTCTGAAGTATAAGTCTTCAGTATTATTGCTGGAATGATGTCAGGGGTCAGAGCCTTTACAGTGTCCAGTGTCTTCAGACATTCCTTTATTTCATGTGGTGTGAACTGAATTGGTTGAAGAGTAGGATCTGTGATGCTGGTGGCCCAGGAGGAGTCCGGGATTGATCTACCCAGCACTTCTGGCTGAAGATAGTTGCAAATACTTCAACCTTGCCTTTTTCATGAACGTGCTGTACTTCTCCATCAATGAACATGGAGATATTTGTAGAGCGCCTCCTCCTTCAGTTAGTTCTTCAATCTGCACAACCATTCATGACTGGATGTGGATATGTGCAGATCTTAAATTGATTTGCTGGTTGTGGGAATACTTGGCTTTTCCATTGCATGCTGCTTCTGTTGTTTGACATGCAAAGTAATACATCAGATTGCACCTCATTTTTAGGTATACTGCTGTTGCTCCTAAAATGCACTCCTGCACTCTTCTTTAAACCAGGTGGGTTCTTTGAGGCCTTCAAAGTAAATTTCCTTGCATCATTGCTACTGTTGTCTCCAATATTTGGGGGCCAAGTTGATGAATTGGGATTTTATATCAAACCCAACAGCATATAGCACTGTGCGCAGTTCTGGTCGCCTCACTATAGGAAGGACGTGGAAGCTATTGAAAGGGTGCAGAGGAGATTTACAAGGATGTTGCCTGGATTGGAAGGCATGCCTTATGAAGATAGTTGAGGGAGCTGGGACTCTTCTCCTTGGAGAGACGAAGGTTGAGAGGCGACCTGATAGAGGTTTATAAGATGTTGAGAGGAATAGATAGGGTGGATTCTCAGAGACTATTTCCCCGGGCTGAAATGGTCGCTACGAGAGGACATAGATTTAAGGTGCAGGGAAGCAAGTACAGAGGAAATGTTAGGGGTAAGTTTTTCACTCAGAGGGTGGTGAGTGAATGGAATCGGCTGCCGTCGGTGGTGGTGGAGGCGGACCCGCTGGGGTCTTTTAAAAGACTTCTGGATGAGTATATGGGATCTAATGGGATTGGGGGTTATAGATAGGTCAATGGCTTGGTAGGTATAGAAGTGATTGGTGCAACTAGTGGGCCGAAGGGCCTGTTTGTGCTGTAGTGTTCTATGTTCTATATAATTTAAAATAAGCACAGAAAATGCAGTAAAGACTCAACAGGTCAAGTAACATCAGAATTGTGACGAGTTTGAGATGTAATAAATAGGTTTTGAACAAGGAGTGGGTGAAATAAGGACAATAGAAAGGTCTATGATAGTGTGTAAGACAGGAGAGATTGAATGGTAGAAAAGTTAGAAAATAGTTACTTTTAAACTCCAGTGAATATAATCCTAACCTTCACCATATTCCCTCTATAGTAAAGGGAATTCTTCTTCAGATAAGGACACCACAACTGCACACAATATTCCAGGTGTGGCCTCACCAATATCCTATACAATTGTAGCAAAACATCCCTATTCCTATACTCAAATCCTCTCGCTATGAAGCCCAATGTACCATTTACCTTCTTTATTGCCCGCTGTACCTGCATGCTTACTTTTAGCAACTGATGCACAAGGACACCAAGGTCTCGCTGAGTATCCACTTCTTTCAATTTACACCCATTCACATAATAATCTGTCTTATTATTGCTACCAAAGTGGATAACCTTACATTATAATGCATCTGCCATGTATATACCCACATACTCAGCCTGTCCAAATCATTCTGAAGCATCTCTGCATCTTCCTCACAGCTCACTCACCCACTAACTTTGTATTATCTGCAAATTTAGGATAATACATTCAGTTCTCTCTTCCAAATCATTAATATATAATGTGAACAGTTGGGGTCCTAGCACAGATCCCTGCAGAACCTCACTAGTCACTGATTGCCAATGAGAAAAAGGACCCATTTATGCCAACTCTTTGCTTCTTATCTGCTAACTAGCTTTCTATCTATCTCAAGACATTATCTGCAATCCCATGAGATTTTGCTTTATATAGTAATCTGTTATGTGAGATCTTGTCGAAAGCTTTCTGAAAGTCCAAATAAGCCACATCCACTGGCCCTCATTAGTTGTTTGGATTTTAGTAGATGTTGCTTTCTGTTCTATGTCCCAATATCACTGAATGTCCTTGGCAGTGAGCTTGTATACTGGCTCACACTCTGACAAAAAAATGAGCAAAAGTTTTGCTAAATAATTCACAAATCCAACAAATCATTGCACTGCTTTCAGATCTGGTGACTGCATAGCTGCTTCAGTTCTCACTTTATTATAATCTGAGTGAAAATATTTTGCAATCAATACTAACATGACCTACATACTTGAATTCAGGCACCTTTAGTTGCAGATTTTACCTGTCCAGCATCAGATTAATCTGGTGAGTGCTCTCTAGCAATTGTATTAAATTCTGATAATAGTCAGCAATGGTTTCTTCCATTATATCTACACATTCATAGACCAGTAGATCATCCACTATGGCTTCCACTCCAGGAACATCACTATCTCATGATGTCTGTGGTCATCATTATAACAGTCACAGTCAACTCACTCTCTATAGACTTGACAGAACCAACTTTTTGAATCTTGAATAGTTTTTCATTAGGGCTCTTCTGCTGTTATCTCTCTAATGGCCATCTGTATAGGTTGCTTTCCTTTTTTATTAGACAAACACTTGTGTGTAAATAGATTTTGATTCTTACAGTTGAAACACTGATTTCCCCATGCTAGGAAATCACTCTTTTCCTTTGCATGATGTTCTCTGGAATATTTACATCCTGCACTTTGTATGTAATTGCCCTGTCCTTTCAGCTTGGAATGTCTCTCAGCATAATGTATCTTCTGGTCTGTCCTGCCATACATATGCTCTAGCTGATGGTTTACAACTTTCACATTTTGACACGTCTATCGCTTTCTTAAGCGTAATTTGTTACTCTCTCAGTCGACTTGCTCTCACTAAGGGGTCTCCTAGGTTTAAAATTATTTGGGCTTTAATCAGATCATCTATTAGCTGTCCAAATGCTCATAAGGCTACAAGCTGTGTTATTGCAGTCACAAACTGATTAAAGGTTTCCTTTTTAACTTGAGCTCTAATGTTGAATACACAGCATTCATACATAACATTCACCTGGTGTTGAAAGCATTCATTCAAGGCTTTCAAAATCTCTGTTCCCTTTGTTTCTCAGTTAGATTTAGGTTAGTATACAATTTGTAGCTATTCCTCCCCAGCAGTGTTAGAAATGCAGCCACTCTTAATGGTTCTGGCTTGTTAATTAAGTCTGTTGCAAACTCATAGTTTTGCTACTGCAAGTGGTAAAACTACCAGTTCTGCCACATATCACCTTTCATTTCTGTTGGAGCCGGGATTAGAAAGTTTAGTGTCATGTTCACTCATCCAGTATTTTACTTGCAGCCTTTAATATATGTTTGCTTTCCCTTGTCTTTAGCAGTAATCACTGATATTTCCTTGTCCACTCATTTACTATTTCACACAACTGAATCAGATCTGTTGGGCACAAATTCTCCTCTACAAATCCATACTCTCTAAGCAGCTGAAAATTTTCAGTCTTCAGCCATGCTATCCTTAATATAGAACTGAATAATTTCCTGACAACAGATCTTAGACCAAGAGGTCCATAATTCCTAGATTTGTCTCTCTCACTTTTCTTAAACAGTTGAGCGGCATGAGCAATTTTTCATCTAGAGGACCCGTTCTTGGATTAAGAGAGCGATGATAGTTAGGGCATCTGCAAAATTCTCACCTCCTTCTTTTAAAACCTCAGGAAGAAACCTCGGGATTTTTCAGTCTTTACTGGCATTATTTTCTTCTTTATTGTAATTTTGCAAACACGAATTGGAGTTTCTGTCCCTGATTCATTATCAGTTTCCTTGGAATATGTGATGTACTGACCTCTTGCACTGAAACAAAGTAATCATTTAGCATGTAGAACATTGACTTTTTTTATTGATGATATCACTGTTTTCAGTTTTTAAATGGCTTCCACTTTGGTCCTGACCACACTTTTTTTCAAATACAATTGTAGAATTTTTGTGTGTTGATTTTGATTTTCCCTGTATACTCCTTTCTTTTCACTCTTACATTATGGATCATGTCTCTACTTGTCTACAACTACTTTTTTTTAGCAAATGGAGCTCTTGTCCCTTAGAAGGCTCAATTAATTCTATTTCACACATTATTTTTTCACTTTTGTTCCTTTCTCAGTTACAAAACCAATGTGCAGGGTCAACAGGGCAAGCTCTTAATTCACCCGTTGATTGCTCCAAAAACTAATTCAAACTGAATCCAATTCATGGTCCCTATAAAACAGACATACAAGATCCAAGCTGACAAGAACAGACATTACAGCCGATTTCATACTTGATCCTACATTTGATCTTAGCCAAAGGGCTGAGAAGCGATTAAATATTTTTACTCCATTCTTAAACTTGGGTCAAGTTTAAACTCCGACTTGGGTCATCCAATCAATATGCAGATTAAAATCCCCCATAATTATCGTCGTTCCGTTTCTGCACGCATCAATTATTTGTTTTCTATAGCCCGCCCAACCTAAAAGTTATTATTTGGGGGCCTATAGACCACACCCACCAGCGTCTTTCTCCCCTTACTATTCCTTATCTCCACCCAAAATGTGGAATCGTTGTGGGTGGAGATAAGGAATGGTAAGGGGAAGGGATAACCAGCCGTGGTTTTCGAAGGAAATAAAGGAGAGTAGTAAATTAGAAGCTGATGTGTTCAGAGTGGCTAAAAATAGTGGCCGATTAGAAGATTGGGAAAGATTTAAAAAACAACAAAGAATGACTAAGAGAGCGATAAAGAAAGGAAAGATAGAGTATGAAGCTAAACTAGCTCTAAATATAAAAAATGATAGTAAAAGTTTTTACAAATATATAAAGAAGAGACTGGCTAGAGTGAGTGGTGGACCCTTGGAGGACGAGAGGAGGGATTTAGCGGTGGGTGATGAGGAAATGGCTGAGGCTTTAAATAAGTTTTTTTGTGTCGGTCTTCACAGAGGAAGACGCAAATAGCTTGCCGGATATTAAAGATAGAAGGATGTAGGAGATGAGGTCCTTCATGTGATTACTGTCACTAGGGACGTAGTGCTTGATAGACTAACGGGACTGAAGGTAGACAAGTCCCCAGGACCGGATGGAATGCATCCCAGGGTTCTGAAAGAAATGGCAGAGGTGATAGCGGATGCCTTAGTAATTACTTATCAAAATTTGCTGGACTCCGGAGAAGTGCCGGAAGATTGGAAAACGGCTAATGTTACACCGCTGTTTAAAAAAGGTAGCAGACAAAAAGCAGGGAATTATAGGCTAATTAGTTTAACGTCCGTAGTTGGAAAAATGCTAGAATCCATCATCAAAGAAATAGCAAGGCACCTAGAAAAGAACGGTTTGATCAAGCAGACACAGCACGGGTTCGTTAAGGGGAAGTCGTGTTTAACGAATTTATTGGATTTCTATGAGGATGTGACTAGTGCGGTAGACAGAGGAGAACCAGTGGATGTGGTGTTTTTAGATTTCCAAAAGGCGTTTGATAAAACATAAGAACATAGGAAATAGGAGCAGGAGTAGGCCATCTAGGCCTTCGAGCCTGCCCCGCCATTCAATAAGATCATGGCTGATCTGTCGTGGCTCAGTTCCACATTCCCGCCCTCTCCCCATAACCCTTAATCCCCTCTCTTATCAAAAACCCATCAACCCGCGTCTTAAAAATATTTAGCAAGGTAGCCTCCACCACTTCAACGGGCAGAGAATTCCAGAGATTCACCACCCTTTGAGTGAAGAAGTTCCTCCTCAACTCCGTTCTAAACTGCCCCCCCTTTATCTTGAGGCTGTGCCCCCTAGTCCTACTATCCTTTCTGGGCGGGAAGAGTCTCTCCACCTCTATCCTATCCATCCCATTCATTATCTTATACGTCTCAATGAGATCTCCCCTCATTCTTCTAAACTCTAACGAGTACAAGCCTAATTTATTCAGCCTCTCCTCATAGTTCAACCCCCTCAACTCCGGCATCAGCCTAATAAACCTCCTCTGCACTCCCTCCAAGGCCAAAATATCCTTGCGTAAGTACGGCGCCCAAAACTGCACACAGTACTCCAGCTGCGGCCTCACCAATGCCCTATACAGCCGCAGCAAGACCTCCCTACTTTTATATTCAATCCCCCTCGCTATGAAGGCCAGCATCCCATTTGCCTTCCTGACCACCTGTTGCACCTGCAAGCTGGGTTTTTGCGACTCATGCACAAGGACCCCGAGGTCCCGCTGCACCATTGCCTGCTGCAGTTTTTCGCCACGTAAGTAATAATCCTTCCGACCATTATTCCTACCAAAGTGGACCACCTCACACTTGCCAACATTAAATTCCATTTGCCATTTCCTGGCCCATTCACCCAACCTATCTAGGTTCTGTAGACTCTCCACACCCTCCGCACAATTTGCCATTCCACCAATCTTGGTGTCATCAGCAAATTTCGACACCCTACACTCGGTTCCCTCCTCCAGATCATCTATATACATGGTAAATAGCTGAGGCCCCAGCACCGACCCCTGGGCACTCCACTAGTCACCATCCGCCAATCCGAATAGCACCCATTGACCCCCACTCTCTGCCTCCTATTTGACAACCAGTCCTCTATCCACGCTAACACCCTACCCCCAACTCCATGTCCCCTGACCTTCTGCAATAACCTCCTGTGAGGTACCTTGTCAAACGCCTTCTGAAAATCAAGAAAGACCACACCCACCGGCTCTCCTCTATCCACCACCCTAGACACATCCTCATAGAACTCCAGTAAATTTGTCAGACACGACTTCCCTTTAACGAAACCGTGCTGCGTCTGCTCTATCAAGCAATTCCTCTCAAGATGCCTTGCTATTTCCTCCTTGATGACGGATTCTAACATTTTACCGACAACAGACGTTAAACTAACCAGCCTATAATTCCCTGCCTTTTGCCTGGCACCCTTCTTAAACAACGGCGAAACATTAGCCATTTTCCAATCTTCTGGCAGTTCCCCGGAATCCAGCGACGTCTGGAAAATAACCACCAAGGCATCCACTATCACCTCCGCCATTTCTTTCAGAACCCTCGGATGCATTCCATCCAGTCCTGGCGACTTGTCCACAATCAGCCCCCTCCAGTCTGTCGAGCACTGCCTCACAAAAAGGTGCCTCACAAAAGGTTGCTGCAAAAGGTTAGGGTGCACTGAGTTGGGGGTAAGGTGTTAGCGTGGATAGAGGATTGGCTGTCTAATAGGAAGCAGAGAGTTGGAATCAATGGGTGCTATTCTGGTTGGCAGTTGGTGACTACTGGAGTGCCGTAGGGATCGGTGCTGGGGTCTCAACTGTTTAGATCGGATTCAGGTTGCCCAGTTTAGATCGGAGTTGAGGAGGAGTTTCTTCACTCAAAGGGTGGTGAGTCTCTGGAATTCTCTGCCCACTGAAGTGGTGGAGGCTACCTCGCTGAATATATTTAATCAC
Source organism: Carcharhinus amblyrhynchos (assembly GCF_965287045.1). Classification (NCBI taxonomy): domain Eukaryota; kingdom Metazoa; phylum Chordata; class Chondrichthyes; order Carcharhiniformes; family Carcharhinidae; genus Carcharhinus; species Carcharhinus amblyrhynchos. Next base: position 27,955,179 of record NC_137335.1, on the reverse strand, counting down.
GGGTAGACAGATTTCTGATAGACAAGGGAATTAAGGGTTATGGGGAGAAAGCGGGAAAGTGGAACTGATCACTTCAGATCAGCCATGATCTTGTTGAATGGCAGGGCAGGCTCGAAGGGCTAGATGGCCTACTCCTGCTCCTATTTCTTATGTTCTTAAAGTTACCAAGCCAATAGTAGGCCTGGCAGACCCAAATACAACTCCTCGCATGCTCCAAAAACAAATTTAAATTGCATCCAATTTATCAATCCCAGAAGAGAGACAACTGAGATCTAAGCTGAAAAGAGAAGACAATGCACCTTACTTTGGGTTTGATCCAACACTTAATCTTAGCCAAAAGGCCAAGAAATTATTATTTTTTGAACATCTACCATTTATCTTTTTACCCAATGACAGTTTTGCTCAGTTTACTATGGACAGTCTGTTTCTCATCCCATTAAGGTCAGTATCACCTAATTTAGAATCCCTGTAAATGCTACATGTTTTTTTTCTTTTCAAACAACATGTTGAACTCAATTATACTATGATCTCTATTACAGAATTGTCCGTGCACCCTTAGGCTTCTAACTGAATCTAGCTTAGTACTCATTACTAATTCTAATATGACACATTTCCTCTTGAGTCTAGGACAAAATAGTGCAGTGAACTACCTCGACACACTCAAGACCTTTTTATGCTAATTTGTTGGGAGTATCACCTCTTACTCTGTGTTCACCCCTTCCGTCCTGTGGAGCGACACACGGTTGAATGGATGGCAGTAGCTGCCTCTACTGCTGGTGGCGTTGCCGGAACTGCTCTTCTTGTTTCCCTGCAGAGGTCTAAGTGAGACCTGCAGATGCTGCTCCCATGTTGCTGAGAAGATTGGCAGCTGAGAAGTGCAGATCAAAGTCAAAAAGTCTAAGATGGTAGAAATGACCTCTAAAGTTTTGGAAATCATCGTCAAAGAAGTGAAAGTACTCAGTCAGAAAAATTCCTGTGAGCAAAGATGTTTCACTTTTAGATAGGAAGCTTTCCAATCTGTCCATTACTCAGCCCTACTGATCCCCTCTGTGCTTTTACCTTATTGAACATGACAACCTTTAGATCGCCCAGGAAACATGTGTGTTGTCAGTTAAAGCCCATATCCAGGGTAAAAACACAACTTTTTGCATAATTAAATATCAAACCCATTAATTCCATGGGAGTTTCTGACACGTGCTTAGCCTTTGTGAGTTAAAATTCCCCTCAATGCTTCCATAATTAGTCCATAAAGGCCCTTAACCATTTTAAAATTGCTATTAAATCTGCTCCTAGTTCTCTGTTCCAGTAGAAATACTAGTTGTCTGATTTTTTGACAAGATCATTATGAGATACTTCATCAAACACCTTATGAATATCCATTGCTACGAAGGCTATAAAGGGCATGAGGGATCAACTGATCTTGCCGTGGTCATCATTAAATATGAACTCCCTTACTGAGTGGAGGCTTGACCAACAGTAAGTAGGCAGCGGTGGGTTAAACCCCATTGCTTCAACTCGGACTGGTATTCTGTGGGTCCTGCTTACTGACTTCCATGCTATAAACCATGGGTGCAGTTCTTATGTGTGTTACCATTAACAGCTTTTAGGTAATGGGAGACTGGCCTTGGCAGAATTATTACATCCATATGCATTGCATTTATGAATTTTCATATTTCTTTTAAATTAATTTTACTCCATTCTTAAAGTTACAAAGCCAATGCTCAGAGTGGACTGGGCAAGCTTGAGTCATTGGCCTTGCTTGCTCCATTAAGTAAATTCAAATTTAATTTAATTCATGGTCCCCATAAGAGAAACAAATAAGCTGACAAGATAAGACATGAATTTGTATAATATATCCAGTCAATTGTTAAAAAAAAGTTCCATTAAATTTATCCCTTCTTAATCTATCCTGCTGTCCTTGATTATGAACACATTTATATATTGGGCACGATTTTACCATTGCATCACACCCGAAATGGGGTAAAGTCGGGCATGAGGCCATTAACGAGACCTGTGCCCATGTCACGCAGATGGCCACCTTACTGAAACCTAAAAAATGACGGCGATCCGATTCGCGCCTGAAACGGATGTAACAGTGATTTAAATGCAGTTGCATGCATTTAAATTGAATTAATGAATTGCCCACCCAACTTCATCAGCATTTCTCCCTTTACTATCGCATTCACGTGTCCAGACTCAGTGCAAAACAGACGTGCTCGGCAAAAGACCTATTTCAGGCACTCCAGCTGCTGAAGAAGTTAAGTTCAGAGCTTCTAACAGCTCTCTGACTCAGATCAGTGGTGGAGGAACGGGGGTGGGAGGGAGGAGGGAGCCAGGTCAGTTCATTCTCTGGTGGGGGGGGGTGGGTAGGAGCAGGGACACCTGATTATTTTCTTGTGGTTGGTGGAGGGGGGTGGGGAGGGGGAGCAGGTCAGATATCTCTCTGGTGGATGGGGATGAAGTGGGGGGAGGTTCAATCATTGTCTGGTGGGGTGGGGATGGAGGCCCGATCATTCTCTGGGGAAGGGGTGGGGGTGGCGGGGCAGGTGGCCCAATCATTCTCTGGGGGGAGGGGGTCTGCTGCCACTCTGTGGACGATTGGTGGGGAGGGAAGGGGGTAGAGGATCACGGTTGGTCTGGGTAGTGGGAGGGCTGTGAGTGGATAACGGGGACAGTAATGTTGCTGGGATGGGGGTGATGTCTGTGAGGGCTATCGCTCCCGAACCATTTTATCCACTTTTTCTAGCCGGCGAGTGATGTGATGGCGGCGCGATTTTCAATTTTTTTCCCCCTAACTGCGCATGCACAGTTCAGAGCTCTCATTATTTCAGGTGTGATAAGCCCCGCCCGCAGCGTGATTCAGACTGGCGATTTTTTTTTTCAGGCTATGTGCATATGGGGGCACCTCAGAGCAGATTTCCAAGTCGGATCTGAATTGCACCCACATTCAGCACTTAGAATGAAAATGGTAAAATCGGGCCCAATGTCTCGATTTTTAGCTCAAATTATAGATTTTAAGTATTTGCATACAGCTGATTTTTGACAAATATGACTGGAATATAGTTCTTCAGTTCAATCTTCTTTATGTCATTTAGCAAAGATGTCATGCTGTCTACTTTCCATTCTAAGATATGTAATTTGCATATCAAAGATGGATTGAAAAATTATGGTCAAATCTTTTGTCTTTTTTCTTTCTTCAGTAGCCCTGATTCACTCCTTTATTAGTTGTGTTTTGCACATCTTGAGCTTTGCTAATTATGTTACCGTTCTGTCTAGAATATCAGGAAGACGAATGGGATGTTGGCCTTCATAGCGAGGGGGATTGAATATAAAAGTAGGGAGGTCTTGCTGCGGCTGTATAGGGCATTGGTGAGGCCGCAGCTGGAGTACTGTGTGCAGTTTTGGGCGCCGTACTTACGCAAGGATATTTTGGCCTTGGAGGGAGTGCAAAGGAGGTTTACTAGGCTGATGCCGGAGTTGAGGGGGTTGAGCTATGAGGAGAGGCTGAATAAACTAGGCTTGTACTCGTTAGAGTTTAGAAGAATGAGGGGAGATCTCATTGAGACGTATAAGATGATGAATGGGATGGATAGGATAGAGGTGGAGAGACTCTTCCCGCTCAGAAAGGACAGCAGGACTAGGGGGCACAGCCTCAAGATAAAGGGGGGGCGGTTTAGAACGGAGTTGAGGAGGAACTTCTTCACTCAAAGGGTGGTGAATCTCTGGAATTCTCTGCCCATTGAAGTGGTGGAGGCTACCTCGCTAAATATTTTTAAGACGCGGGTTGATGGGTTTTTGATAAGAGAGGGGATTAAGGGTTATGGGGAGAGGGCGGGAATGTGGAACTGAGCCACGACAGATCAGCCATGATCTTATTGAATGGCACTGCAGGCTCGAGGGGCCCGTTGGCCTACTCCTGCTCCTATTTCTTATGTTCTTATGCCCCCATACACACTTTCCTGAAAAAAATTGTGAGTCTGAATTGTGCTGTGGGCGGGGCTTATCGCACCTGAAATGCTGCAGCTCCTGCACATGCGCAGTTAAAAAAAAATGAAAAGCACATCCCTGCCACATCGCCTCCCCCTAGACCCCACAGACATTGTCCCACCCCAACAACATAACAGACCCACTTACCCCTGCACCCTCCGCCACCCAGACCAATTGTGGCCCCCTCCCTCTTTCCCCTCCACCAAACTCAGGCAGAGTGGCAGCGGACCCCCCTTCCCCGTCACTCATCTCAGGCAGAGTAATCCACCCTGCCCTCTCCACCCTACAGTTATCAGGCAGAGTAATCCCCTCATCCGCACTCTGGACCCTCCCATGCAAGGCCCCATTTCCTCTGGACTTCGATGGTTCTGTGACACCTCATTCTCTCTCCCCTGTCCCCAATCATTGAGGCACTGACCCATACCACCTCCCATGCCCACCTCCCCCCCACCCCCCCACCTCGTCCAAGTGCAAGTGTTCACTTGTCTTCCCCTGAATGCTAACAAGCAAACTGTATGTAACTTGCTGGAATGCTCTGCCAAACTGCCTGCAGCTGATCTGCCCTAACGAGAGGCAGTTCCATTAAAAACTCAAAAATGGACAGGCAGGCAGTGCAGGGAGAAAATGAACATAGAACATAGAACATAGAACATTACAGCGCAGAACAGGCCCTTCGGCCCACGATGTTGCGCCGACCAGTTACAAAACAATGACCCACTAACCTAAACCAATCCCTTCTCGTCCATAAACCTATCCACGGATCTCTTAAACGCCCCCAAACTAGGCGCATTTACAACTGCAGCAGGCAGGGCATTCCAATCCCTCACCACCCTCTGGGTAAAGAACCTACCCCTGACATCCGTCCTATAACTACCACCCCTTAATTTAAAGCCATGCCCCCTCGTGCTAGATTTCTCCATCAGAGGAAAAAGGCTATTACTATCCACCCTATCTAAACCTCTAATCATCTTATATGTTTCAATAAGATCCCCTCTTAGCCGCCTTCTTTCCAGCGAAAACAACCCCAAATCCCTCAGCCTCTCCTCATAGGACCTCCCCTCCATGCCAGGCAACATCCTGGTAAACCTCCTCTGCACCCTCTCCAAAGCCTCCACATCCTTCCTATAATGTGGGGACCAGAACTGCACACAGTACTCCAAGTGCGGCGGCACCAGAGTTGTGTACAGTTGCAACATGATGCTGCGACTCCTAAATTCAATCCCCCTACCAATAAACGCCAAGACACCGTATGCCTTCTTAACAACCTTATCTACTTGACTCCCAACTTTCAGGGATCTATGTACACATACACCTAGATCCCTCTGCTCATCCACACTATTCAGAGTCCTCCCGTTAGCCCTATACTCGACACATCTGTTATTCCTACCAAAGTGAACTACCTCACACTTCTCCGCATTAAACTCCATCCGCCACCTCTCGGCCCAGCTCTGCAACCTGTCTAAGTCTTCCTGCAAACTATGACACCCTTCATCACTATCTACCACACCTCCGACTTTGGTGTCATCAGCAAACTTACTAATCCAACTCGCGACCAGCTTTCTGATTTTCTGAGGGCGGCCTTGGGAGGCTGCTAGATGCAGCAGAGGCAAGGTGGGACACCCTCTTCCCTCCAGGAGGACGCAGACACATGTACACTTCCACATCTTTCTTATAATGCGGCAACCAGAACTGTACAAAATACTCCAAGTGCGGCCGCACCAGAGTTTTGTACAGTTGCAACATGATCTCACGGCTCCAAAATTCAATCCCTCTACCAACAAAAGCTAAATATAGTAAAGCTAAAATATAAAATATAAAAGCTAAATATAGAACTAGTACAGAAAGAGACCATTCAACCCACCGAGTCTGCACCGATCACAATCCCATCCAGGCCCTACCTCCACATCCCTACATATTTTACTCACTAATCCCTCTAACCTACGCATCTCAGGACACTAATTTTAGCATGGCCACTCAACCTAACCTGCACATCTTTGACTTTGGGAGGAAACCGGAGAACCTGGAGAAAACCCATGCAGACATGAGGAGAATGTGCAAACTCCACATAGATAGTGACTCAAGTCAGGAATCAAACCCGGTTCCTGGAGCTATGAAGCAGTAGTGCTAACCTCTGTGCTACCGTGCTGCCCTATATATGAACCTAGTCCATGCAACATGCTACTCCTCTCAAACATGCTGTTTTCTTTCAGCCAGAAAAGATCAGGTACAACCAGTGAGAGCATGAGAGACTCTGAGAGGGGGTTGAGCCCATTTCTCAGGTCATTCAAAGAGTTTGAGAAGAGGGTTGCTGAGCTTGCAGGAGTGAAGCAGGGCTGATCCTTTGGTAATGGGGACCTCTGACATGGATGTCCAGCTAATAACTGTCCATCTGTTCAATGCAAACCTGAGGGTCAAATGTGCTCCCATGTTGGAGACAGCTGATGCTGGCACTTGTACTCTCCTATGTCACTTACAAGTACCTCCAGGAAGAGATCAAGGCCCAGGAAGGAGGATAAGTGCTCCTCATCAGACCTCAGCCTAGAGATGAGCCATGAGGGAGTGGAGGAGGAGAGTTCCACAGTTGTAAAGGTGTCACAGTACTCACTTGCACCCTCCACTAGCTCAGGTACACACGCCTTATTGAGTATTAATACTAGTTCAGGAAAGGTCTCACTATCTAGTATTCACCAGCGCTAGTCACCATTGTCAGTTACAGAAGAATTTTGTTCAAAATCTTGTATTTTTTCATAGATTATCATTCAAAGAACATGCATGTGTTTTGGCATTTCTGAAATAGCTGCAAATGGTTACAGCTTTGCATTGTTTTGTGCTTAACATTGATTCAGGTTGCCCAGAGCAAATGCCACCGTGTAACTTTGACCACCATAATGTTACTGCAAGCACAATAAGATTTTGTCATGTACGTGCGGTACAAAACTTCCACCTACCTGTGGTGTTTTGTGGTTCTGAGAAGTTTGAAATAATCACAATTTTGATGCAGATACCAGACCTTCAGGATATTTTCCACATCCCTCCTTGCATATGGCAAAATGATGGAATCTTCAAAGTTGTTTGGTACATTGACTTAAGTGCAATGTGGTGTTGTGATCATCTATGTATACACACACATGACAATATAGTACCTAAGTCATTTTGGAATAATGTAACAACATACCACTACCAGATGCATGGTGCATTTCTGACTGGGTGCGTTTCTGAATGGAGGGCTGTGACAAGTGGTGTTCCTCAGGGATCGGTGTTGGAACCTTTGCTGTTTGTAATATATAGAAATGATTTGGAGGAAAATGTAACTGGATTGATTAGTAAGTCTGCATTTGTGATGGTTGATTTGTGGATAGCAATGAGGACCATCAGAGGATACAGCAGGATGTAGATCAGTTGGAGACTTGGGTGGAGAGATGGCAGATGGAGTTTAATTCGAACAAATGTGAGGTGAAGCATTTTGGAAGGTCTAATAACATAGGAAATAAACTGTAAATGGCAGAACCCTTAAGAAAATTGATAGGCAAAGGGATTTGGGTGTACAGGTCATGGAAAGTGGAAATGTAAGTTGAGAAGGTATCCAAGAAGGCATATGGCATGCTTGCCTTCATCAGCCGGGGTACTAAGTTAAAAAATTGGCAAGTCATGTTGCAGCTTTATAGAATCTTAGTTAGATCGTACTTGGAATATAGTGTTCAGTTCTGGTCAGCACACTACTAGAAGGAAGTGGAGGCTTTGCAGAGGGTACAGAAAAGATTTACCAGGATGTTGCCTGGTATGGAAGGCATTAGCTATGAGGAGAGATTGGAGAAACTTGGTTTGTTCTCACTGGAGTGATGGAGGTTGAGGGGAGACCTGATAGAAGTCTACAAGATTATGAGAGGCATGGACAGAGTAGATAGTCAGCAGCTTTTTCCCAGGGTGGAAGAGTCAATTACTAGGGGACATAGATTTAAGGTGCAAGGTGCAAGATTTAAAGGAGATGTACGAGGCAGATTTTTTACACAGAGTAGTGGGTGCCTGGAACTCATTGCCGGCGGAGGTAGTGGAAGTTGATACAGTAGTGACCTTTAAGGGTCATCTTGACAAGTACATGAATAGGATGGGAATAGAGGGATATGATCCCCGGAAGTGTAAGGGGTTTTAGTTAAGTCGGGCAGCATGGTCGGTAAGGGTTTGGAGGGCCGAAGGGCCGTTCCTGTGCTATAATTTTCTTTGTTCTTTATTCAAACCATAACTTCTGGTTGCCCAGCATCAGATTTGGGGACTACCCCAAAAATGTGCAGGAGAATCCTCTTGGAACTTCCTAAGTAAGCATTTGTACCTCAATTGCGCAGAAGTGTGCTGTGCTGGGAACCATTCAAAAATGTGATTTAAGTCACTGACTTCAGATGGTTTCACCTGTGTTACATCATTGGTTTCTCCAAAAATGTTTGACGAATTAAAACTTTTTCCAATGTCTGGGTAACTAATACTCATTCCCATCTCCCGACTAACCACCTCCTATGACCTCACTCACCCCAGACACACCTAGATTTCCATTTACATGGGCCTCCCCAAACAATCTGCAGGCATGACTGTCATCTCAAACCCGAATTCCTGACTTGGCTGTACACCATCCCAAACTCCTATTCCCTGACGCAACCAATTCACTGATATTTGATCCCTGCCATCTCTCCGGCCCAACAGCCATCTTCCCAACCCACCCATTGATATCTGAATCCCCCAGATATCTAAATCCACACCCTCCCATATATGGCCCCTACATCCAAATCCCCAAGATATCAGATCCCCCCAGCCCCAATTCTTCCTGCCAATGTTTGTCTTCTCAATGCCCGATCCCCTCTACCCCCTCCCCCTCCCCAATCCTACTCACTTATCTTAGATACTCAACTTTCACTCTGGCCTTTCAATTTCAACCAGGCCTTTAAACTTATTGTTGCAAATAAGAGTGTGTGTTATACTTCACTCTGAGTCAGTTAGACCTCAAGGCTGGGCTTCAGAGGTAGCTATGCTGCCTGGATCTCGCAATGTCAAGTGAGACAGGCATGGAAAAAATTTGGCATAGGTATAGGTAAGTAGGCACAGAGTGGCAATCCAACACTGATTGCCACTCCAAGTAATTACAGCCCTCATGTTTATCCAGTTTTGCTTCAACTATAGCAGTCATTTCATGGAGTCAAATGTTACGAGATGCAATAGACAGCGGTGCACAGAAATTATGAGACAATTTATTACTTCTTAAGAAAAAGTTGGGACATTTTCAACAGGTCTTAAATACGGAAAGTCTATTTAGAAAGGAGACAATAATCAGCCTAATTAGATTAAGGATGCTTTGAGAGAATAAATTTATCCCCATCTCCATTTTAATGGTCCCTTATTTTGATACTATGGCTAGTACTTAATGCTTTCCCTCATAGTAAGCTTGAAGGCATGAAGGCATTTAGTCTGGTGAGGTGGAGGCACATCCACCCAAAATAAGTCAATGGCAAGTAGGCCAATGCACAGCCTTCCCTCCCTGCTGTCAACTGTGGCCCTAAAATGGGCAATTGATGCTAATTTAGCAGCTCTTCTTGCTGCCATTGCCATTAACCTAGTAGCAACCAGTTCCAAGTAAAGCTTACATTAACACTGCAATGAAGTTACTCTGGAATTCCCCGAGTCACCATGGTCCAGTGCCTGTCGGATCAATGTATCTAACCACCATGTCTTTCAGAATGTGGCAGGAAATCGGAGGACCTGGAGGAAACCCACACAGACACGAAGAGAATGTGTAAACTCCGCACAGACAGTGACCCAAGCGGGAATTGAAACTGGGTCTGTGGCGTTGTGAAGTCGCAGTGCTAACCAATGTGCTACAGTGCCACATTCTAGCAAATGTCCTGATGGGTGCATGACAAAAAGCTTAGACATGTCTCTTTTTTCAGCAATATTCAAGTTCCGTACCACCAAATTACTATTTTGCATACGAGGTGGTTCCAGAAGCTTATAGGCCAAAGTTTAGAAATCTGAAGAAGTAACTGACTGCTGCTTTTTTGGAATTCGCTGGAAAAAAATGAATTACAGGTGGAATTTTATGATTTTTTTTCAAACGTTGCCTTGAGCATTATGCAGGTAGGAGAGGAAATCTTATGTGGGGGGGAAGTAATGTGGGAAAGTGTTAATGACATTTAAATGCATCATAGAATCATAGAGCCCATATTGTAATGGTGTTCCCAATCATTCATGGCGGGAACCCTGTTATGTCACTGGTGGGAGGCAGCGTCAATTGAACAGAGAAATCCTGCCAATGTGAAAGTTGCTTTGGGACGACCCCTTGATTCTCCATCCCGCCATCATTCTGTCCTCCGAAAATGGTGGCAGAAAATCCTCCTGATGTCTTTCTCTGCCTCACCAGCTACAGCAAGTCTGGGCTGACATCATTAAGTACTCTTCTTGCCACACGCCTCTCCATCCTCTTTTTTAGGTCTGAAAAATTCAACTGTATCTATTACACTGGAATTTGGGCTGTCTCTTTCTCTCTCTCTCCTCTGACTGTATCAACTAGTTTTGCCTCCTGATCTAAGCTTAATTGAATCATCTTTGTCATCATCAAAACACCTCAGTGCTGAGAATTGTCTAATAATGCATCATCCACTACTCCAACAATTACTCTGTTATGAATTACCATCTCCTTCAGATTGTCATACTCACAGTCTTCTGCTAATCAGCATAAATCATTAATAAATGCATTGATGTTTTTATTGGATTTGGCTGGTCCACAATGGGGTTCCTGTAGGGATTGAAGTATTTTTCCAATTCATGGATAACCTCAGCATATGTGGGGTAACTAGGATGTTGTCCACACACTCACCCATTGCATACAAATATATACTGACCTACTCACAGTCCATCTTCACTGCAGGACCCAAAGCGGTGTGAAATCAAGTAAATCTTCAGCTTGAATTAGACCTGTGACTGTCTCATAATACTCTGTTACAGGTAAAAAGACCTTTCTAGGACCATCTTTTTACTGGTACCACTATATATTATTGTGTTGTTGAGTTGAAGTAGTTGCAATAAATTCTCAAAATCTGCTGGCTGCAAAATATTCTATCTTTATTCTAACATGTTTACAGATGGAAGAACAATTGATAATAGGTTCTGATCATGCTTACTTTCCTCAAGTCATGAATCACATCTTGGCAAATAATGGCAGTAGCCTTGAACATATTTGGGAGACAATGGCAGTTGCCATTGTGAAAACAGTAGATAGATTGAGAGTCTCTAAAATACCAAGGAAATGTTGAGAATGTTAGGTTGCAAACAGTTGTGCTTTAAACTGTCCATTTAATTCCAAAGTAAAAGAGATGAGGTCTCAAGGATAGCTAATCAGCATTTCTACCTGGGTACAAAGCCCATGTGATTCACGTTGTGATGGAGATGGGGATTGAAAGGGGAAGGGTTTCTAAGAGTTTCTAAGGATTTCGCTATAGAGACTGTAACAAATTCAACATATTTGGGCCTGTGTCTGTGGGAGTTTGTGCATTCTCCCTGTGGTTGCGTGGGTTTCCTCCGGGCGCTCCGGTTTCCTCCCACACCCCAAAGATGTGCTCTTAGGCTGATTGGTTTTACCAAATTGACACTATTCTCCCCTGAATCTGGCTAAGTTAGGGGTTCCATTCTACACAGGGTAGAATAGGTGTAGGGTGATGCGGCGGTGCGGGCTCGTTGGGCCGAAGGGCCTGTTTCCCGTGCTGGGTTGTTCTTTGTTCTTTGTATAATATTAAAAAAGGTCACTGGTTTGTCACGGCTGTCAGTCATGATGAATCTGATGCAGAGGTCTCCCCATTTTTAATTCTTACCAAACAACAAATGATTGCTACACATTTTTAGCATAAAAGCAGTGTGTCTTCAGAAGAAATATAAAGAAAATGTTCCTAAGGTAAATACTTTGCCAATATGGAGTCATATTTCTCTTTCAGTGGCATTTCACGTTGATGGGCTTGACATTTACTGCCACTTTTCCAGAACATCTAACATAAAATTGTAATATTAATTGCACAATTTGAAAAATTTCTACCTTTCAGATTACAAGTATACAGCTATATATCTATAAAATACAATTAATTATACATGGAATCTTCAGCGATTGACCTTACTTCTGACTTATTTAAAGTTTAACTGTTTAAGCAATCAAGTCAAAAGTAACACCAGAGGGATGTTTCCTCAATTTTTTTTGTCTTTTTATGAATAGAGAATAAGAATATTTAGAAAAGCAAAATACCACAAATGCTGGAAACTGAACTATGAACTGTTCAGATGGAAAGATATAAATCTGAAACATTAGGCAGAATTTTCCCTTCTGCTATAAGTCCGGTGCCAGGCTGGAAAGTAGATGTGGCTCCTATTAGGTGACTGGACAGCTGAACAAGTGAAAACACTGCTTTTAAGCTTGCTTATTATTCACCCGTGACATGTATGGCAGCCCTCATTGTGGAGTGGGATTCGCCTGCCGCATCAGTGTCCCATGATTAAAAGTCCTGTCGCCTTATTTAAATGCACTCGAACTGACATTCACTCACTGCTGGACAGGTGTAATGGCTTGAGGAGAGTAAAGCCCTTTGCACCACAGGTCAGTAAAGCCTCTCTGGGGATTTACCTCCAGACTCTCCAGGAAAGGCAGAAAGTCCTCTTTACAAGGGATGGGTGCAGGAGGTCTTCTCATCTGACCACATTGGCTAGCAAAGAGTCACAAGGGAGGATAGCAACGATGGCAATCAAAAATGGAGGCCCTGCAGTGCTGCAAAAAGATAAATAGTCGGCTCTGCTCTGCCAGGATAACTGAAATTTCTATTCACTGCAAACTCACACATAAGTGCATTAGGCAGCCAGAAATGTCACAGATGACAAACAGTTGGCATACCAACATTAAATGTCTGCCAGTCACTTTAAACTCACCATCTCGTAAAAGTTCTTTCATCTCTTCTTAGATAGGGCTTAGCAGAAACAAAAGACAAGTATGCTTCTGAAACACACTTTCATCAATAGCGCTCAGTCAATGCATTCATCTTTATGCAGGACAAGTTCTCACGTAACAAAAGGGAGACAGCCAAGACTCCCAGGGGAATTCTAGAATGAGAACAGGCCCAATGCTGAGAAACAGGCTAGAGCTGGCTGGTGAGAATAGGGATTGTTCCATTGTGGAAGGCAATATCGGCCTCTCCGAACAAGTCAGTGAGGATGCATCCAGTGTACATCAATGAAATGCAGACAATGACTGTGAGTGATCTTTAATGGATAGCCTGCTTAATCAACTGTAATATCTTGGAAAAAGTAGTGACGACCAAGTTGAGCAAATAAAGAATTACTTACTAACATGAATAACTATATACAGAGAGTGAAAAAAACGCTACTAAAGACTTTGACTCCAGTCTCCAGACTGGTCATTGCTTGGCGCTTGTATGACTCAAATGTTGCTTTCCATTTATCAGCTTGTCTGAATGTTGTCCAAGTTTTGTCACATATGGATACAGATTGTTTCAGTTTCTGAGGTATCGCAAATGCTGATGAACATTGTGCAATCATCATCGAACATTTCCCCAACATTATGATTGTTGGGCGTAGGACCGAGCCCTAAGTGATTCCTGCAGTGTTGTCCCATGAGTGACATAATTTCTGATGCTATGGTCTTGACTCCCTGGAGAAACTCCCAGACACCAAATGAATATTCATACAATGAGTCACTCAGATACCAGCAACTCTATTGTTAGGATGCAAAGAGAGTGAAAAGTAAATCAGAAAAAAACAGAGTTTGAAAAGACACTGGAAACTAACATAAAAGTATTTTTAAATTCTAGGCATATAAATAATAAAATGGTAATAAGAGGAGGGGTAGGACCTTGGCTTGGAGGTAGAGAGAGTAAGAAATCTCACAACACCAGGTTAAAGTCCAGCAAATTTATTTGGGAGCACAAGCCACGAGCTTTCGAGGTTGTGCTACCAAATAAACCTGTTTGACTTTAACTTGATGTTGTGAGACTTCTTGCTGTGCTTACCCCATCTCCACATCTTGGAGTTAGAGGGCATAGCTTACATACCAAATGAGTACTTTTCATTTATTTTTACAAGGGAAGAAACCTTGGGAGTTGTTGGGAGGTCGGGGAGTTAGAGTTAGTTCCTGGGTGGAGAGGAGGGAGGCACTTGAGGGATGGAGGTGTAGTTGGCGGGGTTGGAGATGGTTGGGGAGAATGGGGGTTGGTCAGGGAAGGGTTGGAAGTTGGTGGGGTACTTAGGTAGTCTGAGTATAGTTAGGTGGTTGGGGGGAGGGGGTGTGGGAGTGGAGGTGATAAGTCAGGAGTTTGGGATAGTAGCTGGGTGGCGGGGAGTGTAATCGATGGTCTAGTGGGGAGTCAGTAGTATAGTTATCCAGGAGTTAAAGCTGATTTCACTCCTTCTAAAGTTTTCTGACTGTCTGTTCTGCTAAATGAATTGAACCATCCAAGATCTCCAACTTTGAATCAGAGTTTCGGAGGGCTGAAACTTCCCAGGCAATTCCCGTGCAGTTTTTGTCTAGGGATTTCTTAGGGGTCCTTCAGTGCATCTTCCCAGGTACATCCACAGTAAAATTCTCTTGGGAATGGGCCAATCAACTGGGACAAAATTTTAAATAATTTGGACAAATATGGATCAATTAAGGAAAGTAAACAGCAATTTATTAAGAGTAAATTGTACTTAACTGACTTGATTCAGTGTTTTGATGAGGTAACAGAGAGAGTTGATAGTTCATTAAGGGTGGTATTCTCTGGCCACATGAGCCCTTTAAATGGTCCGCTGAATTTTCTTTCTCAACCACGACAGTTCCCCCGATGAGCAGTCGGGAGAATTTCAGCCAAGCACTTCCAAAAGGGAGTTTCATGAATTGAACTTAATAGGCTTTTCAGTAAAGTTGAGGAACAAAAGGGACAGTGGCAGCATGGATACAAGCTTGGTTAAATGACATGAAAGAAAGAGTTGTTAATTTTCAGTACAGAAGAAGGTGCTCCCCAGAGGGAGGGAGCACCTTATTGGTAGGGGGATTGAATTTAGGAGCCGCAATGTCATGTTGCAACTGTACAAAACTCTGGTGCGTCTGCACTTGGAGTATTGTGTGCAGTTCTGGTCCCCACATTATAGGAAGGATGTGGAGGCATTGGAGAGGGTGCAGAGGAGGTTTACCAGGATGTTGCCTGGTATGGAGGGAAGGTCCTATGAGGAGAGACTGAGGGATTTGGGGTTGTTTTCGTTAGAAAGAAGGCGGCTAAGAGGGGACCTTATTGAAACATATAAGATGATTAGAGGTTTAGATAGGGTGGACAGTGATAGCCTTTTTCCTTGGATGGAGAAAGCTAGCACGAGGGGGCATAGCTTTAAATTAAGGGGTGGTAGATATAGGACGGATGTCAGAGGTAGGTTCTTTACCCAGATGGTGGTGAGGGATTGGAATGCCCTGCTTGCTGCAGTTGTAGATGCGCCTAGTTTGGGGGCATTTAAGAGATCAGTGGATAGGTTTATGGATGGAAAGGGATTAGTTTAAGTTAGAGGGTCATTGCTTTTTTAATTGGTCGGCGCAACATCGTGGGCCGAAGGGCCTGTTCTGCGCTGTAATGTTCTATGTTCAGTCTCAGGCCACTGATTTTCTTTATTAATAATAATGATTTAGGCTTGGGTTTACAGAGCACGATTTCAAAGTTTGCAAATGGTTTGGATCTGGAATGCAGTACCTGAAATTACAGTGAGGGCAGATTCAACTGTGGCAAAAGGGAACTGTTATGACTGAAAATAAAAATCAAAAACATGAGGTTATGGGGAAAAAACAAGAGAGTGGAGTTAACTGAATTCCTCTTACAGAGAACTGGCATGGACTTTATGTGCCAAATTGTCTCCTTCTGTGCAGTAATTATTCTATGATTCTAGGGGAAGCACCAGATGCTTCTAGGCAGAAGGCCCTCACCTCAGGAGGACATTCACCACCATCTAATTCACAGCACTTTCGAGAGAAATGCTCCATAATCAGATTCCTGAGCACTGTTGCTATATGATGCACATTCTGTGACTCTGGAAGTCCATTATTTACACTCAATCCTTTCGACTATTTTTATTAGAAGATTAGAACAGAAAATGTCAAGGATCTATCACCCAATTACTGAAATTATTCCTACTATACATCAAAAACAAGCAACATAAATATGACTGAAAATTTACAAATATTAAGTGATTCACGTGTATGTATGTGTGTTTGTGCATGTGTACGTGACACCTGTCATAGGTCTGTCCAGTAGAGCAGTAAGTAAATTTAACAAGACATAACAGGATGCAATCTGCCCAGCAACAGGTAGAAATCTGCATAGCAACAGCAGGAGCCAGATTTCAGAAGGCATTCCAAACATGTAATTTTCCTAATAACAAGATTAGCAGGCATCTAGACAGGAACAGGTGTAAATTACTCTATCAGTAGGAAACAGCTTACCTAGACAACCAAGAGATCACTGGAGGAATATACATGCTAATTTCTACAGTCCATGATTTGAAAGCTGCAGACAGTCAAATTCACAGAATTAAGAATCAAAGAAGAAAAATGGTACAACTGCCAGAACCCTCAGAAGCAGGCAGGCCAGTTTACATCCAACAGCCTGAGAAGCCGGTCCACAATTCAGTCAGGCCCATAACCAAGTTTAGAACCAAGGCAGTGCAGAAACCTCAGTGAAGGCAGTTTAAATGTCTTCTTTGGACCAGGAAATTATGCTTCCCAGACTTGATCATCAGCCTTGTATTGTTTGGTAACTATAAGCTGGATTTCTAGATTTATTTAATTTGAATGTTGTTTGGAAAGGGGAAATTCTTAAGGACTTCAGGGATCATAGATACATTTTGGAACAATGGAGTAATTTCTGTATAAACTATGTGTATGTGTTTAGTGATTTATGTACTTAATTGTCTAAGAGTACTGTAGTCCTGTTTGTGTGTATTTGTATTTTCTGTAATTTAATGAAAAGTCTTTAACAATTAAAGTTTCAAGTCTATTTAATAGTGTCACAAGTAGACTTACATTAACGCTGCAACAAAATAACTGTGAAAATCCTCTCGTCGCCACACTCTGATGCCTGTTTGGATACACTGAGGCCAATGCACCTAACCAGCACATCTTCAGACTGTGGGAGTAAACCCGAACAGCTGGAAGAAACCCATGCAGACACCGGGAGAACATGCAGACTTTGCACGGACAGTGACAAACTGGGAATTGAAGCTGGGTCCCTGGCACTGTGAAGCAGCAATGCTAAGCACTGTGCCACCATACCGCTGGGTGAAATGATTGTTAAATGATTGTGAATATAGTTGTTATATGATGACTGGACTGGTTCTTCTCACTGGGATTTCACATGACTCCTCACACCATTCTAAAAACAAAATTATACACAACCATGAACAGATGCTTCAAGTTGGGACATCCTTGCAGATAATATTAGCGTGATTTAGCCAACTCTATGTCCATGCCTTTGCAATTGCCTTTGCGCATTGTTGAAGATACCAGTTTCAGACCCAAGTTACTCACCTGAATGTGAATGTAAAATTCTATCATGTTATATTCATGTTTACCTAGAGGGTCCTTTACTATGAAATAATTAATTAAGTCTGTCTCATTGCACATTACCAAGTCTAAAATAGCCTGATGGCTGTTTGGTTCCAGTATGTATTATTCTAAGAAATGGTCCTGAATGCAATATATAGGCTGCATTTTACAGACCCTAGGAGCAGTTTGTCAGGTGGGGATGATGGGAAGATCTAAATTGGGCAACATGTCATGGTGCAGTTCCTGGGCTGAACCTCTTATCCTTACCAGACATTAACTAGCAACGGGGTAAGGCCTTGGGACGCTTGTTTGCCCATGACCAGTGAGGCCCAGAAGTGAGTTAAATCTCAGCAGCAGTGGAAAAGGTTCACATCAAGTGTGCAACTTTCACTGCTTAGGCTGGTGTCTAGGCAAGGGGTGGTCCCTCCTTTAAGTACACCAAGTGCCCAAAGGGCCTCACCACCCAACCCCACCTCCCTCATCCAAATAGATCTTTCCACCCCTACATCTACCCTTTCCCCCTGCCCTGTCCACCTCAACCACCCACCTGCCAAACTGTGACCTACCAGCCTGGCTCTAATAATTGCCATTGAAAACTAGATGCAGTCTCTACAATGTTGCCGCACTGCTGGGACCAGGGAGCTTTGGTTGAATGGAAAGTCTCGGAGGTGGAACTTTCTCACCAGATGAAAATGGAAGACCAGGTTCAAGCTAATTAACAGTCTAAGGGCCAATAACTGACTGTGGGGCAAACTGGCAAAGTGAGGGTGAGTTCTTCACTGACTTTTACACACTCCCCCTCAACAAAACACGGCCCTATAAACTTGTTTTTAAGATAGCATTTCCAATTTGACGTTTTCAATCTACATGAAGATCACTGCAGTATCTTGATTTATATTCTGTCGTGCAATAAAGCCATCATTAAGAGGGCTATTGACTTCATCTACCATTCCCTCTTTATTTCTTATTTAAAACTGTTTTTACACCATGAACTTCTCAGACAAGCTCATTTCCTAGCACTGTACTGGCTTACATTATTCGCAAAGCTACCAAGCTCCTTTTCCTTTCTTCCTATCCTTCCGGAATGTCAAATATTCCCAAATATTCAGTTCCCAGGCTTGATCACAGCCATATAAAGATCATACCCATTTATTTTGATTTGTGTCATTAATTCATCCATCCTGTTGGTATGAATGCTGTGTGCATTCAGGTCAAAAAGGCACAATATTGGGTGGAATTTTCCCATTTTGTTTTCACAGTGCCAAGCTCTGACTGAGAACTGGGGCATGGATCTCTCCAGCTGCACAGTCCAGTTTTTAGACGAAAACAAAGCTGTGGTTTACGCCATCAGTCTGGTGGGGTGAGGGATGATACAGCGAGCTGCACAAAGATTGGGGCGTTCCAAACAATACAGGAAGTAAACATTCCTCAGAACCCCCGTCCCATGGATACGAAGGGCGCCCCTCACAAACATACACCTTGCCCACCACTGCAGCACAAGCAATGGAGCTCTCCCCAACCCCCCAACACAATACTAACATTGCCCCCTCCGCCCCCTCCCTTGCAGAAATCGGGGTGATCCCCCCCACTATAACCGCAGACTCTCCGCCTCTCCCTATCACCACTGTAGTTTTGGGCACACTCCCCACCCCGACAACCGCAGTCTCAGGGGCACATTCCCCACTTACAGACATCAGCCCTCCCCAAAATGCATAAGGAGAACACTTCTTGTGGGACAACCTGGAGGATCCACCCCTAGCACTGTGCCTTGGCAGAGCCAACCTGTGCCTCAGAATCCCCTCAAATGTTTCCCATCTTCACAAACCTCACCAACATGACATCACATGGCACAGATCAATTCCAGCCTCCCAGATTCCCTGGATCCACTACAGTTCACCTATCACCGCAACAGGTCCACAGCAGACACCATCTCCCTGACCCTACACTCAACCCTAGAATACATGGATGACAAAGACACTGATATCAGAGTCTTATTTATTGACTACAGCTTACTTTTCAACACAATTATTCCTACAGAATTTATCTCCAAATTCAGCGGCTGAGGGCTCAGCTCCTCCCTCTGCGACTGGATCCTAAACTTCCTAACCCACAGACCACAATCAGTAAGGACAGGCAACGAATGACATCTCCTCCATGAGTATTCTTAACACCAGTGCCCTGCTAGACTGTGCCTTCAGACCCTTACTATACTCCTTATACACTTATGACTGTGTGGCCAAATTTCACTCCAACCTGATTTTCAAGTTTTCTTATGACACCATCGCAGTGGGTTGGAGAAAAGGAAAGAGGTAGAGAATCTGGTGAATTGTTGCAACGACAATAATCTCTCCCTCAATATCACTAAAACAAAAGAGATAATCATCGATTTCAGGAAACATAGCGGAGGACATGCCCCTGTCGACATCAACAGGGATGAAATGGAAATGATCGAGAGCTTCAAGCTTCTCGGTGTGGACATCACCAACAACCTGTCCTGGCCCCTCCACACCAATGCTATAGTTAAGAAAACCCACCGAAGCCTCTACTTTCTAAGGAGACTCAGAAAATTTTGCACATCTGCTATGACTGTTACCAACCTTTACCAGTGCACCATAGAAAGCATCCTTTCTAGTTGTATCACAGCTTGGTATGGTTCCTGCTCTGACCAAGACCAGAAACTACAAAGGGTTATGAACATAGCCCAGTCCAAGATGCTATCCACTGACTTCGTCTACAATTCTTGCGGCCTCGGAAAAGCAGCCAGCATAATCAAGGACCCCATGCACCCTGGACACACTCTCTTCCACCTTTGTCAGTTGGGAAAAGGATACAAAAGTCTGAGATCGCGTACCAAGCAACTCAAGAACAGCTTCTTCCCTGCTGCCAGCCTTTTGAATGGACTTCCTTTATATTAAATTGATCTTTTTTTCCACCCTACCTCTGACTGTAACACTACATTCTGTACGCTCTCCTTTCCTTCTCCCCTGTGTACTCTATGAATAGTATGCTTTGTTTGTATAATGTGCAAGAAACAATACTGTATACCAATTCATGCGACAATAATAAATCAAATCAACTGGGGGGGGAGGGTGCGAGGTTAGGTGAAATTACGGGGTCTAAAGTAAAGGAGAGGGTACAAGTAAGGGAAGAGGCCAAGGATGTCCCAATAGTAAAGGGAGTAGGGGGCGTGAGTATGGTTGGTGGCGTTCCGGCAAATAGGGTACAGGTGAAGGCTGGGATGAAGGCACTTTATCTGAATGCACGAAGCATTCGGAATAAAGTGAATGAGCTGGTGGCGCAGATCAGCACAAATGGATATGATCTGGTGGCTATTACAGAGACGTGGCTGCAAGGTGACAGGGACCGGGAGCTGAATGTCCAGGGGTATCAAGTGTTTAGGAAGGATAGGCGGGAGGAAAAAGGGGGGTGCGTAGCTCTGCTGATTAAGGATAGCATCAGGGTGGTAGTAAGGGATGATATAGGAGCCAAAGAGCAGAAAGTGGAATCGTTGTGAGTGGAGATTAGGAACAGCAAAGGGAGGAAAACGCTGGTGGGTGTCGTCTATAGGCCCCCAAATAATGATCTGGAGGTGGGGCGGGCCGTTAACGCGCAAATAAATGCGGCGTGCAGGAATGGAACGGCGATAATTAAGGGGGATTTCAATCTACATATTGATTGGTCGACCCATGCTGGACGCGGTGGGCTTGAGGAAGAGTTCTTGGAATGCTGCCGCGATAGTTTCCTTGAACGGTGTGTGTTGGAGCCGACGAGGGAGCAAGCTATCTTGGATCTGGTGTTATGTAATGAGGCAGGTAGAATTAGGGACCTTGTGGTGAAGGATCCTCTTGGGAAGAGTGATCACTGTATGGTGGAGTTTCTGATGCAGATGGAGGAGGAGAAAGTGGGTTCCCGGACATGTGTCCTTTGTTTGAACAGAGGGGAGTACAATAGGATGAGAGAGGAATTGGCGAGTGTTGATTGGGGGAGTGCATTGGAAGGTAGGTCTGCTGAGGAACAGTGGAGGATCTTTAAGGAGATCTTTCTTGGTGCTCAGCAGAAATTTATTCTGATGGTTAAAAAGGATCGTAGGAGGAGAGATAATCAGCCGCGGATAATGAAGGAGGTAAAGGGAAGTGTTAAATTAAAAGTGGATGTGTTTAGAGTAGCTAAGGGTAGTGGGCGAGAAGAGGATTGGGAGAGGTTTAAATATCAACAAAGAATGACAAAGAAGTTGCTAAAGAAGGGTAGGATAAACTACGAAGCTGGGCTAGCACTTAATATAAAAAAGGATAGCAAGAGTTTTTATAAATATACAAAAAGGAAGAGGCTGGCTAGGGTGAACGTTGGACCTTTAGAGGGTGAGAGGGGGGACTTAGTGGTAGGGGATGGGGAAATGGCTGAGGCCTTGAATAACTTTTTTGTTTCGGTCTTCATGGAGGAGGAAGTGAATAATTTGCCGGGTGTTAGCGATGGAAAGATGGTAGGAGTGGAGGGCCTGAATGACATTATTGTTACTAGAGAGGCAGTGCTCAAAAGACTGGAGGAACTGATTGTGGACAAGTCCCCAGGACTGGCTGGAATGCATCCAAGGGTTCTGAAAGAAATGGCGGAGGTGATAGTGGATGCCTTGGTGATTATTTTCCAAACCTCGCTGGATTCCGGGGAAGTGCCGGAAGATTGGAAAACAGCTAATGTTACGCCGTTGTTTAAGAAGGGTGGCAGGCAAAAGGCAGGGAACTATAGGCCTGTTAGTTTAACGTCTGTTGTAGGTAAAATGTTAGAATCCGTGATCAAGGAGAAAATAGCGAGGCATCTTGAGGACAATTGTTTGATAGAGCAGACGCAGCACGGTTTCATTAAGGGGAAGTCGTGTCTGACAAATTTATTGGAGTTCTATGAGGATGTGTCTAGAGCGGTGGATAGAGGAGAGCTGGTGGATGTGGTGTTTCTTGATTTTCAGAAGGCGTTTGATAAGGTGCTGCCCAAGAGGTTATTACAGAAGGTCAGGGGACATGGAGTTGGGGGTAGGGTGTTAGCGTGGATAGGGGATTGGCTGTCAAATAGGAGGCAGAGAGTGGGGGTCAATGGGTGCTATTCGGATTGGCGGTTGGTGACTAGTGGAGTGCCCCAGGGGTCGGTGCTGGGGCCTCAGCTATTTACCATTTATATAGATGATCTGGAAGAGAGAACCGAGTGTATCGTGTCGAAATTTGCTGATGACACCAAGATTGGTGGAATGGCAAATTGTGCGGAGGGCGTGGAAAGTCTGCAGAAGGATCTAGATAGGCTGGGCGAATGGGCCAGGAACTGGCAAATGGAATTTAATGTTGGCAAGTGTGAAGTTGTCCACTTTGGTAGGAATAATGGTAGGAAGGACTATAACTTACATGGCGAAAAACTGCAGCATACGATGGTGCAGAGGGACCTCGGGGTCCTTGTGCATAAGTCGCAAAAACCCAGCCTGCAGGTGCAGCAGGTGGTCAGGAAGGCTAATGGGATGCTGGCCTTCGTAGCGAGGGGGATTGAATATAAAAGTAGGGAGGTCTTGCTGCAACTGTACAGGGCACTGGTGAGGCCGCAGCTGGAGTACTGTGTGCAGTTCTGGTTGCTGCACTTACGCAAGGATATTTTGGCCTTGGAGGGAGTGCAGAGGAGGTTTACTAGGCTGATTCTGGAGTTGAGGGGGTTGAACTATGAGGAGAGGCTGAATAAACTAGGCTTGTACTCGTTAGAGTTTAGAAGAATGAGGGGAGATCTCATTGAGACATATAAGATGATGAATGGGATGGATAGGATAGAGGTGGAGAGGCTCTTCCCGCTCAGAAAGGACAGTAGGACTACAGGGCACAGCCTCAAGATAAAGGGGGCGCGGTTTAGAACAGAGTTGAGGAGGAACTTCTTCACTCAAAGGGTGGTGAATCTCTGGAATTCTCTGCCCGTTGAAGTGGTGGAGGCTGCCTCGCTAAATATATTTAAGACGCAGGTTGATAGGTTTTTGATAGGCAAGGGGATTAAGGGTTATGGAGAGAGGGCGGGAATGTGGAACTGAGACACGACAGATCAGCCATGATCTTATTGAATGGCGGGGCAGGCTCGAAGGGCTAGATGGCCTACTCCTGCTCCTATTTCTTATGTTCTTATGTTCTTAAATCGAAATCAAATCAGTCATGGCAGCAAGTTTTTAATGTTCCATAAGAGGGGATACTGAGGAGGGCAGGCCCTTTAAACATGTGTAAATGCATTAAAATGTATTTAAATATTTGATTCGTCACCAGTGAGGGTGGGGAAAATTGGGAACTGAAATCTTACAGGCAAGAATCTCATTTCCTGATTCACATGAGGTTTTGCATTCGTGTTGCTGTTCACACTAATGGCAAATGTGGGCTCAAAATCCCCTCCATTACCTGTTTACCATTTTTCCTACCCTGACAAAATTTGTTGGCATCTTACCAAATGCTTTTGGAAAATCCAAACACACTGCATCCATTGGTTTTATCTTATCTATCCGTTGGTTCCATCCACAAAAAAATTCCAATAGATTTTATAAATGAGTTATTTTTCGTAAATCATGTTGACATTGATTAATAATATTATAACTTTCTAATTATCCCATTACCTTGTCTCTAATAATAGATTCGAGCATTTTGCTACCACTAATATTTTGCTAACTGGACTATAGACAAGTTATCTTGAACCTCCTTTCTTAAATAGTGGAGTTATACTTTCTCCTTGGGAACCTTCCAATCCTTGGGAACGGTTACAATATCCAAAAAATTCTAGAAGACCAAAACCACATCATCGCAGCTACCAAGCATTTAAAGAGTGCTGGTCATCGTATTCAAGTATTTCTGGCTTCTTACTCTCATCAATTTCGCCAGTATCATTTATTTACTTATTCTAAATTCTTTATGTTCCTCATTCTTACTAGACCCTGGTTCCCTATTACTGTTGGGGAGATGGTATTGCATTTTTGTGGAAACTTGATGTCTGTGTCGATATGCTCGATCTTCTTGGAGATCCTCTCCACTTGGAGCCAACAGTTTACGTTGTTGATCGTATTGCACCTTTGTAGAAACTTGATGTCTGTTGCATCTTTGTAGAAACTTGATGTCAACCTCTAACACAGACTACACTGAAAGACTTTGCCGTTGCACCTCTCTCACACTACTCAACCACCTCATACATCAGCTCTACAGCAGACCTGGAAACCAAGAGAGAGTCCATATTCTCAAATTGATCTCAGGATGCAGACCAGCTGCGAAATACTGCCAAGCAGATGAGACAACGGAACTATGCCATCTACATGCACACCAAGAACAGAAAACTTGAGAAACTTGGCATCATCACCAGTAGCAACTAAGCCTCCCCCGGTACCACAGTAGAAAACACTACCACTGCAGGGAAGTCCATTGTCAACTTGTCGGACTACACACTTCAACAGACGAAATCGAAGTTCTCACCCGAAGGTTCAATTTCTGCCCCACCAAAATGGACCCCATCAGTTTCGCAGCAGTCACAGAGGAATTCATCAGGCGAATGAGGCTGCAGGAATTCTTCCACAAACCCCAAGAAGCCAACAGTGAATACAATGAAACAGCCAATGAACCAGAACAGCCGGTGGAGAGAACCACGGTGCAGCAACCGAAGAGGAAAGAGTCGAATTGAACCCCTCTGGAACTCCGTTGCCCTCGACTCAACATTATGTTCAAGCTGTCAGGAGGTGTGTCAATGCCAGGTTCATCAGCCACGCCCACAAGATAGCTCTGACCATCACCCAAACACAACACAACACAACGCCAACCACGCTCTCAAGACCAGCTGCAACATTGTCATCAAACCAGCAGACAAAGGAGGAGCCAATGTCATACTGAACAAAACAAATTACTGCAAAGAAGTGTACCGACAACTGAACAACGAGGAACACTAGACAGTTACCCGCAGATCTGACCAAAGAACACACCCGGCAACTCAACAGACTAATCAAGACCTTTGATCCTGACCTTTAGAGCACCCTCTGTGCTCTCATTACATGTACTCCCCATGTTGGAGATCTCTACTGCCTCCCGAAGATAACAGCGCCAACACACCTGGCCGTCCCATCATATCAGGCAATGGTGCGAGAACCTCTCCGGCTACATCTAGAGTATCCTGAAACCCATTGTACAAACTTCTGTCGCGACACTACAGACTTCCTACAGAAACTCAGCACACATGGAGCAGTTGAACCAGGAGCACTCTTTGTCACAATGGATGTCTCGGCATTCTACACCAGCATCCCCCATGACGATGGCATTGCTGCAACTGCCTCAGTACTCAATGCCAATAACTGCCAATCTCTAAATGCAATTCTACAATTCATCTGCTTCATCCTGGACCACACGTCTTCACCTTCAACAGCCAGTTCTTTATCCAGACGGAACAGCGATGGTGACCAAATTCACACCGCAATATATCAACATCTTCACGCACAGGGTCAAACAAGATGTCTTCACCGCACAGGACCTTCAACCGATGCATCAATGACATTTTATTCCTTTGGACTCATGGTGAACAATCACTGAAACAACTATATGATGACATCAACAAGTTCCATCCCACCATCAGACTCACCATGGACTACTCTCCAGAATCGGCTGCATTCTTGGACACATGCATCTTCAAAGACAGTCACCTCAGCACTTCACTGTACTGCAAGCCCATGGATAACCTCACGATGTTCCACTTTTCCAGCTTCCACCCTAAACATATTAAAGAAGCCATCCCCTATAAACAAGCCCACCATATAACAGATCTGCTCAGATGAGGAAGATCACAACAGACACCTACAGGTGCTGAAAGACGCCCTCATAGGAACAAGAAATGGCGTTCGACTCATCGATCGACAGTTCCTATGTGTCATAGTGAAAAACCGCACAGACCTCCTCAGAGAACAAATACGGGACACGGCGGACAGAGTACCTTTCATCGTCCAGTATTTCCCCAGAGTGGGGAAGCTATGACATCTTCTCCAGAGCCTTCAACATGTCATTGATGAAGACGAACATCTCACCAAGGCCAACCCCACATCTTGCCTTCAAACAACTGCACAACCTCAAACAGACCATTGTCCACAGCAAAATACCCAGCCTTCAGAGAATAGTGACCATGACACCACACAACCCTGCCACAGAAATCTCTGCAAGACGTGCCAGATCACCGACATGGACGCCGTCAACTCACGTGAGAACAGCATCCACCGGGTACACAGTACATACTCTTGTGACTCAGCCAACGTTGTCTTCCTGATACCCTGCAGGAAAGGATGTCCCGAGACAAGGTACATTGGGGAGACCTTGCAGATGCTTCAACAACGGATGAATGAACACCGTTTGATAATCACCAGACAGGAGTGTTCTCTTCTTATCGAGGAACACTTCAGCAGTCATGGGCATTCAGCCTCTGATCTTTGGATAAACATTCTTCAAGGTGACCTTGACGACACATGACAATGCAGAATCGCTGAGCAGAAACTGATAGCCAAGTTCCGCACACATGAGGACGGCCTCATCCAAGATCTTGGGTTCATGTCACATTATCTGTAACCCCCATGACTTGCCTTGGCTTGCAAAATCTCAGTAACTGTCCTGGCTGGAGACAATACACACCTCTTTAATCTGTGCTTAACCCTCTCTCCACTCTCATTGTCTGTACATGTAAAGACTTGATTACCTGTAAAGACTCGCATTCCAACCATTATCTTGGTAAATTGAGTTTGTATCCATATATGACCTGTTTGTAAAGACAACTCCTCACTCATGTGAAGAAGGAGCAAGACTCTGAAAGCTTGTGCTACCAAATAAACCTGTTGGACTTTAACCTGGTGTTGTGAGATTTCTTATTTCCAGAATATTTTCTGCATCTTTTACCTCAAAGTATTTCTTTACTGTCTCTTTCTTTATTCTCTATTTTAATTTCAACCGTCTCTGCTTTCAATGGGCCCATATTAGTTTCACATATCTTTTCCTATTTCCATATCTACAGGAATCTTTAAAATTTTATGTCTCTCACCAGTCTATTCTCTACTCTCCTTTCTCTTTCCTTATGAATTTCTTTACTAAACTGCAAAATCCCCACAATCCTCAAGCTCATTCTGGCAACATTCTAAACCTCTTTCTTTAATCCAATACTTCTTTAATTTAACTTGTTAGTCGTGGCAGGTCCAGTACAGATGCATCGTGGGAGGGTGTTGAATCAGACTTTCAGCCCAATAATTACATACATATAAACAGTTTTGCGTATTCATCGTGGTGGGAACTTTCTTGGGCTGGTACAGCGGGCTGGGAGAATCACAGTGAGTTTGCCGCATGGCAGAAATCTGTTTTAGGCCCAAGGCTCAATTCAACAGGCTGTGGGGTTCCCACCAGGGATTTGCAGGCCTGGCGAGTCCTGGTCATTACATAAATGCACCTGTTTCTTTCAGTGAATGGATAAACTGAGATCAATGGTCTGGAAATCATTAATATGGCAATGGGTAACACCCACGTCTACAGTACATGCACAGAAAATTAGAGTGCAAATATTAATTTTTCCTGCAAATATTCCTCAACTTATTGCCTAAACAGCAAAAGCACAGAGCAGATTGCTAGGAGGCAAACATGTAAAGAAAACATGCACTGAGCAATTTATATAAAACTATGCTAAGTGCTGAAATGTCATGCTCTCACTAAGTAAGTAGATGTAATTCAGCTGTGTAGCTGTTAAATCAGCTTGGGGAACTGTAGCAGATGCTTAGATTAAATAGTTTTTCCAAGTCAGATTGGAACAAATTAATTAGTATTATGCAGTCCCCAAAGTAATTTCCCAGCCAACTGAAAGATATATGATAAATTATTTTAAAATCGCAACAGCTGAGAAATGAGTTTGTGGAAGTATGGTGCAGAGTTGGAATATTCAATTTCAGATTAGTACTAACAGGCCTCCCAAAAATTTTCTATCAAAAATAATTATAGATGAATGAAGAAACAAAAGTCACTATCAAGACAAATTAATTGACATGCATGTTATAGTGGCCACAAAGGACATAGAGGGCCTGATTTTACCAAACATTTGCACCTGAAATCATGGTAAATTCAGGCTTCGGGCCTGTAACGCGATCTGCACACAAAACCGAGCAGATCGCGCCTTTACCGACACCCGATTTGGGCACGGATCTGGTCCGTGGAGGGGGGGGGGGGGCAGGGGGCAGCGCAGGCTCAGATGGATCGCTAGTCGGGGTGGTGGGGGGAGGAGGGACTTGGGAGAATCTCCACCACCCCCCAACCAGAGCTCCATCTGAGCCCGCCCCCTCTTCCTCCAGCAGACGCCGGTGGAAGGCCAAGAGGGTGCTGAAGGATGTCCAACGAGTGCAATAAGAAGTCTCACAACACCAGGTTAAAGTCCAATAGGACGTTAACCTGGTATTATGAGAATTCTTACTGTGTTGACCCCAGTCCAACGCTGGCATCTCCACATCAACGAGTGCAGGTCAGAAGGTTGGTGGAGGGAGAGCAGCAATCAAGGTAGGTTGGGGGTGTACTCTGCCGAGGGGGGTCCTGCCACCCAGGAAGTGGGGGAGCCTGCCTCCCACGGGGGTCCAATCACGGCTCATTCCCACCCTGCCTCCCCCAACACCGGCTCTCTCTGTTTTGTTTTTCGCGCCCGGGCGCGCTGTTTCAGATCTTTTTCGAACTCCGCATGCGCAGTTCAGAGCTCTGATCGTTCCGGCAGCGCTAAGCCCCACCCCACAACGTGGACCGGATCAGAGCTGGCAAAAAGCATATGGGTGCGCTGGAACGAGGATTCCAGGCTCGGATCCGTTTTACGTCCGGATCCGGCACTTAGCCTCCGATTAGTAAAACCCAGCCCAGAGTGTCATTAATAGATCTCCTCGTGGGCTTTGTGGAATATAAGTTTCCAATTTGAGTGAACCAGAACTTGCCCAATGAGAGATGAATGGCAGGATTAAAACCTCACACCCTGGACTTCAGGTTATGTAAGTCCAGAGCATAGGCCTTAATTTGTTGTCAGACGGCCTTTTCTTCTTTGTTTTAATAAATCAATGTTGCACTGGAGAACTGGCCTTGACAAGGTTATTACATTGATGACGAAGGTGAACAAGATTTGTTTTTCTTCCTTTACACCTGATAAACGTTGTCATTGAGCAGAAAGCAGTATTTCCTCTATGGTAAGAAAAAAAGAATAAAAATGCCTTTCTTCAGTAAACTCGAACCTTATGATGCCAATAGAAAGTCTGGGCCCACTACAGAGAGCACAAACACTATTTCTTCCAGACAAATAATACTGAGGGAGGTGAAATACAAAAAGTAATCTTACTTACAGCATGTTGGTGCCCTGACATTCAGCATAATAAAAAGCTTGACTTTCCCAGGTACCCCAATTCAAAGAATTTCAATGAACTTATAGATTTGGTTAAAAACCACTATTATCCAAAGCCCTCTGTCATACTCCAGAGATATCATTTTATTACAACAGGGAAACCTCCTGGGTAATCCGTTACAAATTTAAGGCCAGATTGCAGAAATTGGCAGAACATTTGAGTCATCTCTCAATGAAACACAGAGAGAGATTGGTGTGTGGAACAAACAATTCGATAATCCAAAAAAAATCTACTGGTGGAACCTGATTTGAACTTGAAGAGATCTATTGAAATAGCCTTTTCACCGCAAAGTGCAGAATGGGGGCTCAAGAACTGCAAGAGACATCTGAAAGTGGTATTCTATGTACAGGGAGAGGCATCATGAGTTATAGTGGCCATTCATCAACTGAGGGTGCCTGTGCAAGTAAGAATCAGAGTTTCCACTATAATATCAAAGGCTAACTCATGTCACCAGGCAATGGAGGAAATGCAATGATAGCCCCAAATGTGGAGGCAATCATATTCTGGAAGGTTGCAAGTGGCAAAAGTCAAATTGTTTTAGGCACAGCCAGGTGACTCAACCAAGGCACAGTAGCAGGAGTGAACTAAACATGTGGTGCTCCGGGAAAGAAATCAAGACCAGGATTGATCCATACCATGAAGGTACATCCACTTCCAGAGAAAGAAACAATGCAACGAAAATGTATTATTATGACCAAGCTCACCTCAACAATGGAAGAGCTGCTGGTGAATGCACACCCAATGAAAATGGAGGCGGATACAGGAGCTACAGTTTCCATTATCGGGGAGCAGGCATATAACTACATCCAAACCAGTATTTAACATTTGAAATTGGAAAACACAAAGTTCAGACTAGCTAACTACACAGATGAGCCACTTAGGGTAAAGAGTATTACAATGACCCCAGTGACCTATGGACAGCAATCAGCCCCACTCCCGCTCATCGCTGTATGAGGGCAAGGACCGAACCTAATGGAGAGAGATTGGCTCCAGAAAATCAGGTTAAATTGGTTGAAAATCTTCCAGCTAGGTAAGGGTGGGCTGTATGAGTAATTAACAGAATCACAGAAACCCTACAGTGCAAAAGTAGGCCATTTGGCCCATCAAGTCAGCATTGATTTGCCAATGGGGCATCCCATCCAGACCCTAGCCTTGCGTGTTTACCCCACTAATCCCCCTTGACTTGCACATCCTGAGACACTAAGGGATAACTTTAGCATGGCCAATCAACCTAACCAAATCTTTGAACTGTGTGAGGAAATGGGAGCACTTAGAAGAAACCCACAAAGGCACTCACATTCCACACAAAGAATCACCTAAGGCACATTTGCAGGAGTAAACAAAATGCATGTTGCTCTGGAAGGTAACAAAGACCAGACTGGCCCATATAATGGAGGTACATCCACTACCTCCATGTTAATTTTAACTCATATATATGGTGGCATGATGTCAGAATAGCATAAGGTACAACTGAACGCAAAAGACAACAACTCCAAGGGGAGTGCAGCACTTGCAAAGCACCCATGTGTCTTCAAGTTTGGAGAGGGTGCACAGGCAAGTCTGCACAGCAATTTCTTTGTATTACCTTGTGGTGCCGAGGTATGGACTTCAATGATGGTCTGAAGAGAGGGAAGGAAACCCTGAAGCAGTATGCTTTGACAGTCATGACTTCCAAGTGGCTTCTTCTGACTTGAAGTGTGCTAGCTGTGTGCAAGGGCAGCCTTTAAATATGGCACCTGGATTACTGAAGCGCTGAGGTAAAGGTAGGATAGGTGAATCAAAGGCCTCCTGCTAGTAATCAGATGTGAACACTACACTTTTTATACAAGGTGTCGCACAATATGATGTAAAAAGCTGCCATTGCCACTGGCATTTTATCTATCCAAAATCAGACTATGCCAATTTCAGGGACGATTGTCCCGGTCAGTTAATTCCTTCTATCACAAGGGATCAGTATAAACTTCCCTTACAGTATTTCCCATATAGCTCCCAGCAGACATCCAAGGTGTCACTGAACCGAGGAACAACATTTCCCCTTCTTGACTGCAATCTTGCACTTTTTTCATTTTGAACTCAACTTCTTCAAATTGCATGTTTGAAGAGTCCCTTTAAATATTTGAATTGAAATCACATCATGCAGATGGTCATCACGTCCACTAGTGCTAATTTGTTGAGAAACCAAGCAATATGATAATCCACTGACTGGGTCAAAAAGCCATTGATAAGCCCACGACATAGACTTCTGAGTTTTCCATGAACTACTGTCATCACTCCTCTTCCTACAAAGTAACCTAACAATCTTGCCTTTTGTCTCTGTTGCAGAATTAACACATTCCCGTTCTTGGCACCCAGCAATGACAACCAGGTGTTGAGGACTGCCTGGAGAAAAAGAGTAAAACCTGGGGAGAAATGAACAGGTGCAATCAGCAATCTATCCACAAGTAGGATACAGTGAATGGTGCTGCGGAACTAGGCTAGAAATTCCCCAATACCTTCAATATCTCCCATTGCTAGTGGACTAAATGTAATGCATGGAATCATTTCTAGCTCCAAACAAGGGAGAGAAAAACTTAAACTTGCAGAAAAACATAACCCATTCACTTTGCACACCCTACATCCATCCTGCTACCTTTATAAGGAGACAGTGGTGTTGTGGTAATATCACTTTGGTGAATTCTCTGGGGACATGGGTTCAACTCCCACCACGGCAGCTGGTGCAATTTAATTTCAATAAGAATTGAAAAACTTGGCTCAGTAATGGTGGCTATGGGTCTGATTTTATCATTTTCTTTCTAAGTGCTGAATCTGGGTGCAATTCAGATCCGACTTGGAAATCTGCTTTCAGGTGCCCCCATACGCACTTAGCCTGAAAAAAAATCATGAGTCTGAATCATGCTGTGGGCAGGGCTTAGTGTGTCTGAAATGACTGGAGCTCTGAACTACACATGTTAGATAAAATTTGAAAAAGTGCACCTCTGTCAGATTGCTCCCGGGCTGCAGAAAGCGGAGAATGTAGCCCGGGAACAAAAAGCAGGAGCGATGGCCCCCACAGATATCACTGTCCCCCTTATTCACCCCCCCCCCCCCGTTATCCAGATCCATTGTGACCCTCTGCCTCTTCCCCCCCGACCAATCGCCCCAGAGTGGCAGCGGACCCCTCTGCCAGCCCCGTCCCCCCCACCAGGATACATTTTACCGCCTCCCTCCTCCCCTGCTTCCCAGAGAATGATCTGGCTCACTTCCCCCAGTGCCCTCAGAGAATGATCTGGCCTCACTTCCCACCCCACCCCCCATCTCACCCCAAAGGTTGAAATTTAAAATTAGCAAACTGGTGGTTAACTCAAGTGAAACGTTGACTGAAGTAGTTTTATATTTAGCCTGAATTAACTCCTTTCTTTGCCATAAATAACTTTGTGCAAGAATTTTCAGCTGCTTTGGATTGTATTCAGCTGAATCTGACATTCTTGCCTGTCAGACTTCCTTGAAGCATGAGACCTAGCCATACTCCAAACAAAGGGTTGCTCCAGCCCAGAAGTCACAACAACAGGGACTGCAACACCAGCTGAATGTCAATTGTCACCACGTCAGAAATCCCAATTTTTAGCCAACGTCCAGTCAGCAGGGCATCAGGATTCCCACAGACCATATGACAAGGTTGGAGAATCCCCCTGTGACACTAAAAATAAATATATTTCATTTATTCTCCCTCTCTCAACATTTCTATTCATAAAACCCACAAAGTTCCTCGAGAGTGAGGTGATTTGTTGTTTTTTTGATTTGGCTAAGAAAATATACCATGTCATTTTATAAGACCATAAGATACAGGAGTAGAATTAAGCCATTTGGCTCATCGAATCTGCTCTCCCCATTCAATCATGGATGATATGTTTCTCAACCCTATTCTTCAGCCTTTTTCCCATAATCTTTGACGTCTTTACCAATTGAAAATCTATCTATTTCTGTCTTATTATGTCTGATCTGCTCAGTCTAACTTATGAATTGGCAATGAAGTAATGTTCACAGGGATGAAAAATGGAAACAAATAGAACTTTATAAACAGTGCACTATAAATAGCGCATATTTCACTTCAAACAAATGGTGAGAGCTGGAGATTTATAATGTACTAAAAATCACAAGGGGAATAAGGAGCAGCAAGATTGGATAAATCAAGTGCTTTGAAATTTTAGTTCCGATAGTGACAACATTTTTCTTGCAGCCATTCTCAGGCACAAGCCAACTCAGTTAATTCAACAGAATAAACAACTAGACCTATTCCACCAGATATCAACATCATCGTCTTCTTCCTTTCTGCAAATGGGTGATGGTTAAAATTTTGAAAATTAATAGCATATCGGGAAATAATGCATCTCTTGACTCAAAGCTTGTTCTACAAGGCAAAAATGTGGAGATGCCAGCGTTGGACTGGAGTAAACACAGTAAGAAATCTCACAACACCAGGTTAAAATCCAGCAGGTTTACCTTACTATAAGGCAAAGTCAGGAGTGTGATAGAAAGCTAAATCACAGCAGCTATTGAAGGGACAGATAAAAAAGCAGGTGCCGATTTCCTTGCCAAAGTGAAAGTTTAGAAATTTTGCTAAGGATCTGTTTCCAGCATTTTGGGTGACTGGCTACTTTAGATGTTTGTGTGTCTGACCTCGCCTTCTATCTATCATACATCAGATTAGCAAAGGTTCCACTTATGTTGCTTTACCTTGAACTCCAGATGAAGATCAAAGTGAGCAGCACCACATCCAGCATGGGGGAACCAGCATGAGGAGCAACACCAGCAGGGGTAGCAACAGTCTTCTACTCCAAAGGAGAAATGGGATGAGCTTGCTGTTACAGCTCACAAGAAATAATACCCACCACACAATATATGGTCAGTGTAACAGCATTGTCAATATGTTCAAACACCAGTGTCTCAAAGGCTCAGGGCTTCCAATCAGATCAACAGAGATATCTGTTGCCTACGTGAAGATGGCCTGAGACCAAATGATCTGGTGGCTACACTTTGTCAATGCTATCAAAGCTACCACCATCGACAATATCTTTGCCTCTCATTCACTACTGCGATCTGCACAAGATGTTTTCAGAATATCACAGCCACAAAAAATGCATCACACAGGCGATCAATACCATGTTTACCAGAGCAAAAAATTATAACCACTTTGTCATTGACGGGGTCAGTCAGAACAGCCTCGCTCAAGTCTGAACGCTCAGGCCTGCTCTTCATGGATGCAGGGCATGACTCATTACTCATGTGGCAATTAGATATCCTAACATCCCCTAGAAAGGTACATCAACTGTAAAGGCTCCAATAACTCCATCAATGTAGAGCAATGTGCAATCACAAAATGATTATCATGCAGTAAGATGCAAGATTCCCATTCATCCTGTGCCAATCTACACTCTGAGCTCTTCAGATCTCAGAACAAATTTACTGGTTGGCTTCTAGGGAACAAGACCGATGACACACATGATGAACCTAAACAACCAGTTCCAAGAGAACTAAAATAACAACTTATGGCAAAGGGTTAGGCAATAGAACAAGCAATCAAGATGCTAAAGGTGCCTGGAAGGAATAGAAGATGGCCTGTAATATGAACTAACCACAATCTCAAGAATGACTGCTCCATGTTGCACCATGCACAGCATCATGCAGCAGCAAGGTTTGGAGCTGCAAAATAAGTAAAATGCAGAATATATTGCCTCTTCAGAGGAAAAGAAGGAACTGGAGGAGAGAAGGAGAAAGAACAACATGATGTGGACAATGCTCCAGTAGCAGTGCACATTGTTACCTGGGATGCCCAGCATGATTAGTTAAGTGTCCCAGTGCAACCATTTGGCAGCCATTTGCTGAATTCATATGGCCTCTCAACACAAAACAATCTGCAATTCACAAAGCATCCCTTTCACAGGCATCCATTTTTCAGCTTTAAGCATTCATCACAAATGAAAAAGCCATCAGGAGCAATACAGCAAAATGGCAGAAAGATTGATACACCCACATCATAGTTTCTTGTGAACTGAAGGCCACTTCGTT
Organism: Carcharhinus amblyrhynchos; assembly: GCF_965287045.1. Taxonomy (NCBI): domain Eukaryota; kingdom Metazoa; phylum Chordata; class Chondrichthyes; order Carcharhiniformes; family Carcharhinidae; genus Carcharhinus; species Carcharhinus amblyrhynchos. The sequence continues at coordinate 27,919,141 of NC_137335.1, read as the reverse complement.
CATGCTACTCTTTAGCAATTGAGTTTTAGACCACTCTGATGTTACACTGACATGATGTAAGATTGGAATGCCTAACACAATACCAGTGGGCACCGGTTTAAATGAGTATTCGTGAAATGCAAATGGCATTTACACCACCAGTCAGCGAGAAAACCAACCCACCATTAACTTCCCACAGGGAGAACTGTAATGTGATTTTGATTTGATGGCTTTCTGACTTCTTGGCTCCCACTAGATTCTCCTCCACTCCAGCATGCCCCCAAACTTGCCATGAGTGGGAATAGGCGTATTCCACCTATAAGATTTCACTGGCTGATCTCATGTGGTGTTGTTCACATACGTATAGCTGTTTTACTATAAATATGTTTCACTTTCTTTTCTGCAACTTGTCTTGCACTCTGGTTCTCACATTCTTTTATAATCTCTGCTTCCCTGTTATAACTACACTTTGGACAGAATTTTGTGGAGGCGGAAGGGAAATCACTGCCAGGATAGAAAGCAAAGGGCGGCTTCACTTTGACGAGTGGCAAGACCCAGGCTGCACTTTGTCAACAGCAGTAAATTAAGTGGCACCAAGTGCTGCCAACTAAATCAGAGGGTTATCAACCCAGCAATCTTAGTAGCAACACTAGATGGCTATCGTTGGACAGCGGCCTACTAGAGTGAGGGCCAATGATGGTAGTCAGGTTCCAGTTAGAGGAGCTCGCTGAGGCCCGGTAGTGTCTTTGCCACAGAGACTGTCATTGCTGCCTGGAGGTTCCCTCATGGGCCAAATAATTTTTTTGTCCTAATTATTGATTTCTTATTCTTGCTGTTATATGTCTCATTTCTTTGTCATCACATTTTCCTTGAATTATTTTTGAATTTTTGTTTTTCAGTATCTTTGTCTATTGTGCAAGTCAGACTTTGCTGAACAGTATGTAGGAAATCCCAGGTGGAAATGATCTTTCAGAATTATGCATGTATGATATGTGGGTGTACTAGCACACTGCAAATGCAGTCATCCCTTTATATCTGAGAAAAGGAAATTAAGAAACATAATTATAGATTGAGGGAACAGGTAACTTAGCCACATTGTCAAATTATGAAATTAACTCCTGAAAAGAGTGATTGCTGATATAAAGTATTCAAAAAAAAACATTCAGCATGTTTATTTCTACTCATTTTTTGCTGTCTAGATTAATAGATTATTTTAGGCATGGCTTTAGAGAGGATGCAAAGGAGATATATCAGAATAGTATCAGGGATGTGGGATTTATGTTACCTGTAAACACCAGAGAAACTGAGATTGTTCCCTTTAGACCAGAGAAGGTTAAGGGTTGATATAGAAATGTTTAAAACTGTGAAACGTTCGATAAAATAGGTATGGGGAAACTATTTTCACGAACACCAAGGTTTTTAATCAGAGGATACATACTTAAGATAACAAGCAAAAGAATCAAGATGAAAAGAAAATTACTTTTATGCAGCAAGTTGTCACAATCTGGAATGTATTGCTTGTTTCGGGCTCTTCCTATTGTTTGTCCTCGTAGACCTTTATTTGTTTGGTCTCTCTCAATGAGGTTTCGCTTCTTCTGTGAGTCACTTGGAAATGGTTATTTAGTTTTTCTTGAAACTCTTTACTTAGAACGATTTACATTCAAGACTTTGTAATAAGTACATTGTTCTCTGGACACAAACTGTTCTGTGTCTTGCTCCCTTGCAGCATCTAACCCTGATATCGTGCTTATACAATCATCAGCATTGTGGGCTGCACTGGCACAGTGGTTAGCACTGCTGTCTCATAGCTCCAAAGTTTGATTCTGGTTTGGATTGCACATTCTCCTCGTGTCTACATGGGTTTCGTCCCACAGTCCAAAGATGTGCAGGTTAGGTTAATTAGCCACTCTAGACACTCCCATAGTGTCCCTGGATGCGTAGGTTCGAGGGATGAGCAGAGAAAATACGTAGGGTTATAGGGGTAGGGCCTGGTGGGATGTTCTCAGTGTAGACCTGATGGGACGAACGGCCGTCTCCTGCACTGGAGGGGTTCTATGATTCTTTCTATGGTTAATTAAATAACCAATAACCCTTTACCAACCCAAGTCTTTTTTTTAAATTGAGGTTTACGTTTTCATCCCTCAGAATCTAAGTGAATGGCATAATGGTATTGTCAGTGGACTGGCGATTCAGAGACACAGCTGAATGCTCTGGGGACTCAGGTTTAAATCCCACAATGCCAGATGGTGACATTTGAATTCAATAAAAATCTGAAATCAAAGGTTAATGATGAGCATGAAACTATTGTCAATTGTCATAAAAACAATCTTGTTCACTAATGTTGATTCGGAAAGGAAATCCTCGCGTGGCCTGGCCTGCAAGTAACTCCAGTACCATAGCAATGTGGTTGACTCTTAAATGCCCTCTGAGTTGGCTTAGCAAGCCACTCAGTTCAAGGGCAATTAAGGGCAGACAATAAATGCTGGAATGATTTACTTAAAAAAGCATGGCAGTCAACAGAGTTCACGTTGACTGATCCTCACCAATGGTTTACACATACTGAAGTCCTGTTTAAATAGGAATGATCAAAATTTTTGTTGGCCTTTCAAGGCTCACTGACATGCAGCATAGTTCTTTGCAGCTCATTGTTAGGAGGGATGCATGAGTGAGCACGATGGGAAAATTGACTTGGAAGTGGAGATGCTATTCAAAGCGCTTCCACTCCTCAATTGATGCCACTGCTCGACCAATACCCTACATGCTGCGTCTTGTCCTGCAGAGGTGCAGGTGGAGTCTTCACAGATTTTCAGCAATTAGAGCACAGATCTGAGCAATTTGGCTGCACCTCTGTCAGTATCTATCAGGATAAAGCTGTGCTGCGAGACTCGTGCAGCTATCGCAACAAAGATTCAAGAAGCTTGACCAGGAGCTGCAACACAAGGTGAGGCTGGGGACTGGGGGGATGTATTACAAAGACATAGGGGATAATGTGGATGGAAGAGCAGGTCAAGGGTGATGGCTCAATGCCAGACAGAAGGGCAAGGAGGCTGGTAAAGAAGTCAAACAATGGAAGGTAGAAAAAACAGTGAGAAGTTGGCCCCAAAGAGGCTTCATAAAAAGCTCATAAACAAGGAGGGGGAGAGAAGTGCAAAATGGATACTACATCATTTACTAGAAGGAGATGCACAAAGACTCCAGATGCAGTGGGTAGAGATCCAAGTGGGACACAAGGATGGCTGAATCAAGGAACAGACTTCTACTTGAAGCAGCTACCCTTTTGCCTCTAAGTTGCTGACAACCTGCATGGTCTGGTGAAGACAGGAAGGCTGGAGAGACTGGTATGATTCTGCTGAAACGATATTTAAATATGGTGCTGGGATCACAATACTCGCCATCAGATGGCAGGCAGACAAATCAGCAAATTATTCACCAGTACATAATTAATGACATTCCAAATTTCCAAATAGAATATGGTGTGAGACTATTCTGGTCAGTGGAAAAGGTGCCACTGGAGCTGCCAGTCACTATGCTTAGTCACAAAAATGGAGAATTCTGCCCTATATTTTGAATACATACAATGCCTATTATGCTTTCTGTTTGGCTATCATCAATATGTCTCAGGAGAAGATTCTGTAATTTTTTGCAAGTCATTTTCTGGGATGATGTTTCCAGCCTAATGAACTTCAATTATTTCTAATATATCTAGAGTAATGCATCTATCAGAAAGCATAACCTTCTTTTATCAAAATGGACTGCACGCTGCCCTCTATATCACTGCTATGTTAAAGATTCAAATGTTAGCCTTTTTTCATATCCACTAGTGAATCTCATGTGAAATTGCTGTGCAAGACCTAGACTGTTGCTCTTGATTTTTAACATAGCTCTGAAACCGTGAGGTCCACTTCCTGTCCTAAAGCATTACCTTTGCTTCTGAATTTTGATTCAGATGTGTCAGCATTTGCTCTTGGTGGTTCCTGGAATCTGAACTAATAATAGTCTTTATTCCTTACACCGTATGTGCTTGGCGTGGGCAGCTGCCTATATCAGTCAAACGGTGCTAGCTATTTTTGATTACCATGAGCAACAAGTACAAAGGCACCACTAAAGTCATAAGAATACCTGCTAATTTATATAGTTCGATGCTCAGTAATTTAAAGGTTTATTTTTCTTTTAATGTCTGCAACCAACTAACACCTTGCTCAGCAACATTAACACTATTTGCTAAAACCACAGAGGCATAAATTGAACAAAGATATTGCAGGAGGGCCCCCTGGAGGCCCCAGGATGACTTTTGGGTGTCATGGGTAAGCCGTGCCATTGTATTCAGCCTGCTGCCCGTGAGATGTACCGGTGTAAGGAAAGAGAAATTCAGAAGGGCTGGGACAGCCAGACTCTCCCAGATGTCTTGCAGCCACTTTGGTGAGCCTCACCTCCATGACAGTGTGATTTGCACTGAGGCTCTTTCATTGCACTAAGTATTGCAAGATTGCAATGTAGAGCGCGCCCGAGAGGCCAAAATGTTCACCCCATTTTTCTCACCATTATGACACTGAGGGCACGATCTTATGAAAAAAATTCAAAACGCCTTGATGAGATTCTTACCAGCATGGATCCTACGGGTGTGTGACTCGCACAAAGTTTTTGCAGCTTTGTGCTGTTAACAAAAGACAACTTCATATAAGCATGAACGATGAATAAAGACAGTCAAGCTAGGAAGATGGCACCTCAAAGTGAGATATTAAGGGGTTAACATCGCATGCAAATAAGAACTTCTGAGTTGATTTCAAAATGACAAGCTTAAGACATTTGTGATCAACAAATTTACCTTTTAACAGTTCTCTTTCTTTCAGCATAACACTATTACGACCTTAGATATGGTTAACCTGACTAGAAGAAAGGGTGTCTTGTGATTAGCTGCATTGTATCAGATCACATGTGATCTGAAAGATTGTTAAAGTTACATAAAGGATGACTGTCCCGTTGTCCGGTGCACCTTTGCTACGTGACTCCCAGCACTGAGTGGAAGTTATGTAGCAAAGGTTTGCCAGCTTGCATATGTAAGAAGAATTAAAAAGTTTTGAATCGGACAGTGGTTGGTGTTTGCCTTTGTATCAAGAGTCTCGTAAAAAATGAACTTAACTGTTAGATATAGACATAGAACCCTACAGTGCAGAAAGAGGCCCTTTGGCCCATCGAATCTACACCGAACACAATCCCACCCAGGCCTTACCCCCATATCCCTACATATTATACCCACTAATCCCTCTAACCTACGCATCCCTGGACACTAATGGGCAATTTCTTAACATGGCCAATCAACCTAACCCGCACTTCTTTGGACTGTGAGAGGAAACCGGAGCACCTGGAGGAAATGCATGCAGACACAAGGAGAATGTGCAAACTCCACACAGACAGAGACCTGAGCCGGGAATGGAACCCAGGACCCTGGAGCTGTGAAGCAACAGTGCTAACCACTGTGCTACCGTGCCGCCCTGAATGAATAAATGAATATTTGTATTTATTTGAACAACATTCCATTAGATTCTTATTTTATTCGGTATGCTGCTTGTCACCTCTTGGTGACTCTTCAGAATTATAACAGCTACAAGAAGGTGGCATGTAAATTCTCCGGCTCCAATGCACCTCTCTGATGAGCTCAATGCATTCTACGCCCATTTTGAGCAAGAGATTAGCGAGAGCATGCCCTCCATTTTGGAAGCCCTGGACAAACCTGGATCTGGGGTCACCACTGCAGATGTCAGAGCAGCTTTCTCGAAGGTCAACCCACGAAAAGCAACTGGCCCAAATGGGGTGCCTGGACGAGCACTCGGATCTTGTGCGGATCAGCTGGCGGGAGTATTCGCAGACATTTTCAACCTCTCTTTACAACAATCTGAGGTCCCTATCTGCCTCAGGAAAATGCCCATCATCCCCATACTGAAAAAACAAGCAGTATGCCTTAATGACTATCAGCTGGTGGCTCTGACATCCATCATTAAGAAGTGCTTCAAAAGGCTAGCCTTGGCACAAATGAATTCCAGCCTCCCGGACTACCTGGATCCATTAATTTTGTCTATCGCAGCAACAAGTCCACAGCAAACGCTAACTCCCTGGCCCTGCACTCAACCCTGGAACACCTAGATAACAAGGACACCTATGTCAGATTCCTATTTATTGACTGCAGCCCAGCCTTCACCATTACTCCCACGAGCTCCATGGGCCTGGGTTTCGGCACCTCCCTCTGCAACTGGATTCTGAACTTCCTTACTCATAGACCACAATCAACAAGGACAGGGAACAAGATCTCCAACACAATCATCCCCAACACTGGAGCCTCACAGGGCAGTGTCCTCAGTCCCTTACTATACTCCTTATACATCTATGACTGTATGGCCAAAGTCTGTGTAGTCAAAGTCTGCCAACTCTACTTTTATAGAAGACTAAGGAAATTTGGCATATAGAACATAGAACATTACAGCGCAGAACAGGCCCTTCGGCCCACGATGTTGAGCCAACCAGTTAAAAAACAATGACGCTCTAACCTAAACCAATCCCTTTTCATCCATAAACCTATCCACGGATCTCTTAAACGCCCCCAAACTAGGCGCATTTACAACTGCAGCAGGCAGGTCATTCCAATCCCTCACCACCCTCTGGGTAAAGAACCTACCCCTGACATCTGTCCTATAACTACCCCCCCTTAATTTAAAGCCGTGCCCCCTCGTGCTAGCTTTCTCCATCCGAGGAAAAAGGCTATCACTATCCACCCTATCTAAACCTCTAATCATCTTATATGTTTCAATAAGGTCCCCTCTTAGCCGCCTTCTTTCTAGCGAAAACAACCCCAAATCCCTCAGTCTCTCCTCATAGGACCTCCCCTCCATACCAGGCAACATCCTGGTAAACCTCCTCTGCACCCTCTCCAAAGCCTCCACATCCTTCCTATCATGTGGGGACCAGAACTGCACACAATACTCCAAGTGCGGCCGCACCAGAGTTGTGTACAGTTGCAACATAACGCTGCGACTCCTAAATTCAATCCCCCTACCAATAAACGCCAAGACACCGTATGCTTTCTTAACAACCTTATCTACTTGATTCCCAACTTTCAGGGATCTATGTACACATACACCTAGATCCCTCTGTTCATCCACACTATTCAGAGTCCTCCCGTTAGCCCTATACTCGACACATCTGTTATTCCTACCAAAGTGAATTACCTCACACTTCTCCGCATTAAACTCCATCCGCCACCTCCCGGCCCAGCTCTGCAACCTGTCTAAGTCTCCCTGCAAACTATGACACCCTTCCTCACAATCTACCACACCTCCGACTTTGGTGTCATCATGTCGGCTATGACTCTCACCAATTTTTACAGATGCACCATAGAAAGCATTCTTTCTGGCTGTATCACAGCTTGGTATGACTCCTGCTCTACCCAAGACTGCAAGGAACTACAAAAGATTGTGAATGTAACCCAATCCATCATGCAAACCGTCTTCCCATCCATTGACTCTGTTTACATTTCTCGCTGCCTTGGCAAAGCAGTCAGCACAATCAAGGACCCCATGCACCCCAGACATTCTCTCTTCCACCTTCTTCGTTCTGGAAAAAGATACAAAAGTCTGACGTCAACCGACTCAAGAACAGTCTCATCCCTGCCGCTATCAGACTTTTGAATGGACTTATCTTGCATTAAGTTAATCTTTCTCTACACTCTAGTTATGATTGTAGCACTACATTCTGCATTCTCTCGTTTCCTTCTCTATGAACAGTATGCTTTGTCTGTATTACATGCAAGAAACAATACATGTTGATACATGCGACAATAATAAATCAAATCAAGTCAAATCTGCATCTGTCTCAACCTCTGCCTGCCGAAGCACAGCTCCCAACAGAACCCACCCAACTGTCCCATCCCTGAAACCCCGTGCCCTTCCAGCCATCAGTCTTTCTGTCCTCTCCTGTCCCCACAGGCGAAAATGGCCCATAACCGCCAGGAATGGGAGAAAATAGATAGTGGGGTACCTGACCTGTGAATTCTCACTCCCTTTGAGGAGAGTGCCCTTGATCTGGCAGGAGGAGGAGGAAGATAGGACCATGAACAGCAACCAGATCAGCATGTGACCACGAAGCGAGCATCCACCAATCCTTCATTCATATGACATATCTCAGATAAGTGGCATGCTGCTCAAACCTCGCCTCTCCCTTGCACTGCACCTTGTACAGTTTGTTGCAGGAAACAACTCCAATGCACCCGCCTATCTGGCATCACTGTGCCCCTGCTGCTCCCACAAAGATGCCCCACAGCAGCTCGGAGGAAACCTCAGAGGAAGGCACTGAGAAATCCTCTAAGGCCAGCCCAATACATTCGACACAGGCTTCCAACACACAATCCACCAGTACAAAAACTATCACCGCAGTGAAACAAGTTAGTGGTGAGGATTTTGGGTCACTCACTGATGTTACATTGGGTGGATGCGGGAACATCTGGGGCCTTGGGCATGCAGAAATCCACTGAAAGTAAGGAAACAGCTGGCTTCAAGGCAAGTGTTGGCCTGTTGCAACTAGTCCTCTCTTAGTTCTGGAGATGCAGCAGCAGAGCTGGGGAACTAGGAAGGGGTGTCAGCCCCACAGCCCTCAGATGTAGGAGATTGTGCTGGTACTGTGTGATACCCAGGCTAACACTGCAAGGGTGGACTCTGCAGTGGAAAACCTGGGTCAAGAAATGGTAGCCATGGGTGGCAGGGCACAAAGTATGGCCAAGTCACAGCCATGGCTGAGTCAAAGTGGGCCAAGGCTGAGAGACTTGGGAACATTCTCAAGTCACGGCGCCTCATGGCTGTGGGCCTTGACAGCACGGCCTAGTCACAATAAGCCATTGCTGAGGGGCTGCGGAGCTTGGCCCAGTCTCTGAGGGCACTTGCGGAGCATCTTGAGAGCTAGGCCCAGACTCAGAGCGTCATCATCGAGGGCTCACACGCCAAGGTGTGAAAGCAATTGGGCCATCAAGACTGGCAGGACCAGCTGACACTGGGGCTTCTAGAACTCAGTCCAGCTGCTTTGCCATCCCATGGGGTGACCCAGAGACCCATTTGGCATCCTGAGGGAGGAGGATGAGCTGGAGGGGAATTAGCAGATAAATATGTGAGGTTACAGGGATAGAGCCTGGGTGGGATTGTGGTCGGTGCAAATTCGATGGGCCAAATGACCTCTTTCTGCACTGTAGGGATTCTGTGATTCTATGAAGTTGTAGGGTCATCAAGAGGGCACACAAACTTAATTGCACTGTTAGTTTCCTGCTGTCTCCCAGGGCCTTCCACCCAGGAGGCAGCAGCTACTGCTAGGCCTTCCATCTCCCCACTTCCTGACACCAGTGCATTCAAGGGCAGTGGGATGAACAGGGTGGCACAGATATATTTGTGCCTCTGAAAAGTCGGCCATGGCCCTCCAGTTCCTGGCCCTCCAGGGGACGTCAGCCAAGGGCATCAAATGCCATGGGGCATGGAACGCAGTTGACTGCCTCCGTCTCTAATGTTCATTCTTAGGTGGACCATTCCACATAGTGGTAAACTCCGCAGCCCCTCAGCAGTGGCTCATTGTGACTGGGCCATGTTGTCTAGGCCCACAGCCATGAGGCGCCATGACTTGAGAATGTTCCCAACTCCCTCAGCCTTGGCTGACTTTGACTCAGCCAAGGCCGTGATTTGGCCATACCTTGCAATAACAATTATTGATGAAACTAACAGTGCAATAACATCAGTCATATTCAACAGTGCAATGTAACAGATGTACATGATTCTGAATAGTGCCTATTTCCGTAAACCTAATTCGTGCAATCCTTCACCTGTGCCCTCTTGGTGACCTGACAAGTGTGTAGAATCACAGAATCCCTACAGTGCAGAAAGAGGTCATTCAGCCCATCGAATTTGCACCTCTCCATTCACGTCCCACAGCATGACCATATCCTGACTGTGCCCAGAGGGGCTCAGAGCATCATTCTGCATGATTATGAGAAAGTATCTTCATTTAGAGTCATAGAGCAAAACAGCACAGAAACAGGCCCTTTGGCCCGATCGGTCCATGCCGACCATCGTGTCCTCCCAGCTAGTCCCAATTGCCCAAGTTTGACCCATATCCTTCAAATCTTTTCCCATCCATGTACTAATCCAAGTGCTTTTTAAATGTTGCTATTGAACCTGCCTCAATTATTTTATCTGGCAGCTCATTCCATATAACCACGCTCTGCATGAAGAGGTTGACCCTCAGGTCCCTTTTAAATCTTTCCCCTCTCACCTTAAATCTATGCCCTCTAGTTTCCAATTCCCCTACCCTGAGTAAAAGATGTATGTCCATCCTATCTACGCCCCTCATGATTTTACACACCTCAATAAGGTTACTCCTCATTTTCCTACATTCCACAGAATAAAACCCTAGCCTGGCCAACCACTCACCAGAACTTATCCCACTAGTCCAGGCAACAAACTTGTAAATCTTCTTTGCGCTCACGAGTCGTCTGGGGATTTAGTGAGGGGGGGGGGGTCGCTTGTCTGTTCCATGTTGGGAGTAGGGGAGGGGGGCATCAGTATGGGCCTGTACAATAGTTACCTATGAGTAATAAGTGGCTCTAATTCTTACTATTGATATAAGGCAGTTGGAACTATCCAGAGTTTGTAATTTAAATCACATTTTCAGATGGTTTCCAGTGCAAGGCAATTGCCCATCAGAGGTTTGCACTTCCCAGGCAATTGCCATACAATCCTTGGGAATTTGGGAGTGGGACATGGAGGGGGAGTTCTCCAGCAAATGTTTGGAATACCCCATAGTTACACTGCCCCAGAGCTAATAAACATCTGAAATAGGTGACAATGTAATCAACAGGCTTACATGAAGTCTATAAATGCATTAATAGTTTTATATATGGGAATTAAGAAGTAATAATTAATAGAGGCAAACAGGTGATACACACACCGAATAATCTCAGGTTAGCGCAGTTTTAATTCAGATTTGGTTTTCTCTTTTTGCACTTACAGCAGGTATCATTATGAATACTAACTACCCACACACTGTTTGGGATTAAGATTGCAATCTCAATTTTGCTTGAATATGGAGAAGTAATCCAGAATTTGTTAAATTAAAATCATCAGGAAGTTTTTTCCTCCCATGCTCTTAAGGGCAGCCAAGCAGAGAATCTCCCCTCATTAACTGATGTATTCTGATAGCTTATGTGATTGCATTCTCCTATGAATAACAAAGAACAAAGAAAATCACAGTCCAGGAAAAGGCTCTTCAGTCCTCCAAGCTTGCACCAACCATGCTGCCTGATCGAAATAAAATCCCCTCCCCTTCTAGGGGCCATATCCTTTTATTCCCATCCTATTGATGTATTTGTTAAGACACCCCTTACAAGTTACTATCGTATTTGTTTCCAATACCTCCCCGGTAGTGAATTCCAGACACTCACTACTCTCTGTGAAAAACTTTCTTCGTACATCTCCTTTAAAACCAGAGGGATCTTGACTACCTTCTACACCTGCGTTGCCACTTTCAGTGACCTGTGTACTCTTAGGAGTATTGATAGGCAAAGGGATCTGGTTGTATAGGTACACAGGTCACTGAAAGTGGCAACGCAGGTGTAGAAGGTAGTCAAGAAGGCATACTTGCCTTCATTGGCCGGGGCATTGAGTTTAAAAATTGGCAAGTCATGTTACAGCTTCATAGAACCATAGTTAAGCCACACTTCGAATATAGTGTTCAACTCTGTTCGTCTTGCTACCAGAAGAATGTGGAGGCTTTGGAGAGGGTTCGGAAAAGATTTACCAGGATGTTGCCTGGTATGGAGGTCATTAGCTATGAGGAGAGGTTGAAGACACTTGGTTTGTTCTCACTGGAACGATGGAGGTTGAGGGGCAACCTGATAAAAGTCTACAAGATTATGAGGGGCATGGACAGAGTGGATAGACAGAAACATTTTCCCAGGGTGGAAGAGTCAATTACTGGGGGGGGCATAGATTTAAGGTGCAATCTCCTTTACACCAAGATCCCTCTGCTTATGAATACTCTTAAGGTTCTGCCATTTACTGTGATAGACCTTCAAAAATGCATTCCTCACATTTGCCTGGATTAAATTCCATCTACCATCTCTCTGTCCAAGTCTCCAACCGATCTGTATCCTGCTGTATCCTCTGATGGTCCTCATCGCTATCCGCCATTCCACCAATCTTTGTGTCATCTGCAAACTTACTAATCAAACCAGTTACATTTTCCTTCAAATAATTTACATATATTACATACAGCAAAGATCCAAGCACTGATCCCTATGGAATGCCACAAGTCACCGCCCTCCGTTCAGAAACACACCCTTCCACTGCTACCCTCTGTCTCCTATGACTGAGCCAGTTCTGCATCCATCTTACCAGCTCACCTCTGATCCCGTAAGACTTCAACTTCTATAACAGTCTGCCATGAGGGACCTTATCAAAGCTGGAATTAAGTCCATGTAGATTGCCCTACCCTCATCAATCATTTTCATTGCTTCCTCAAAAAACTCGATCAAGTTAGAGACAAGAGCTCCTCTTCACAAAACGATGTTGTCACTTGCTAATATGTCCACTTAATTCCAAGTGGGAGTAAATCCTGTCTTGAAGAATCCTCTCCAATAATTTCCTTACCACAGATGTGAGGCTCGCTGGTCTGTAATTACCTGAATTATCCTTGCTATCTTTCTTAAACAAAGGAACAACATTGGTTATTCTCCAATCCTCTGGGGCCTCCATTGTAGTCTCAAGGCCCCAACAATTTCTTCCCTTGCCTCTCTCAGTATTCTGGGGCATATCCCAACAGCCCTGAGGACTTATCCACCTTAATGTTTCTCAAAATCTCAATACCTCCTCCTTTTTGATCTCAACATGACCCAAACTATCGACATACCCTTCCCCAGACTCATCATGCACCAAGTCCTTCTCTTTGGTGAATACTGACGCAAAGTACTCATTTAATACCTCACTAATTTCCTCTGACTCCATGCATAGATTTCCTCCCCTGTCCTTGGCTATCCTCATGCTTTTTATATCTATAAAAAGCTGTGGCATTATCCTTAATCCTGCTGGCCAATGACTTTTCATGACCCCTTTTAGCCCTTTTGACTCCTTGCTTAACTTTCTTTCTACTTTCCTTGTATTCCATACTTGCTTCATGTGTTCCCAGCTTTCTAACATTGACAAATGCTTTCTTTATCTTTTTTGACTCGGATCATAATATCTCTCATTATCCAAGATTCCCGAAACTTGCCATACTTATCCTTCATCCTCACAGGAACATGCCGGTCCTGAATTCCTATCAACTTGCAACTTGAAAGCTTCCCACATGCCAGATGTTGATTTGCCTAATCTACATTCTTCAATTCCTACCTAATATTGCTGTAATTAGCCTTCCTCCAATTTAGAACCTTCACCTGAGGACTACACTTATCTGTATCCATCAGAACCTTAAAGCTTACTGAATCATGGTCACTGTTCCCGAACTGCTCCCCTACCGTAACGTTGACCATCATTCCCCAATACCAGGTCCAGGGTGGCCCTTTCCCTAGATGGACTATCTACATACTGTTTCGAGAACCACTCCAGATGCTCCTTACAGGTTCTGCTCCATCCATACCCCTAGCACTAAGTGAGTCCCAGTCAATATAAGAGAAGTTAAAATAACCCACCAGAACAACATTGTTACTTTTATACTTTGCTAAAATGCGTCTGCATATTTGTTCCCCTATCCCCCGCCGGCTGTTGGGAGGCCTGTTGTAAACCCCCAACATTACGACTATACCCTTCTTATTCCGGAGTTCTACCCATCTTGCCTCATTGTATGAGCCCTCTGAGGTGTCCTCCCGCAGCACAGCTGTGATATTCTCCTTAACTAATAATGCAAACCCCCATTCCTTTTACAGCCCAAATGCCTATGTGGCACCTGATTTCAGTTTTGTGCCAATTTCTTTTACATTAGAAGCTAGACTAACTAATTTTATTCTATGTAGGGCTTTATAGCAAGGAGATTTTAATTTTAATAATCTGAACCAGACATGGACCAGAATCCACCCTCTACAAGGCAAAAGTCAGGAGTGCTTTGTGACACCCTCTATTATGTAGAGATGCTGGCGTTGGACTGGGGTAAACACAGTGAGAAGTCTCACAACACCAGGTTAAAGTCCAACAGGTTTATTTGGTAGTGAACTCCACTAGCTTTCGGATCACTTTTCCTTCGTCAGGTGAGTGGGTGAATACTCTCCATTAGCCAGGACGAGTGCAGCTCCAAGAACAAGCAAAAACCTTGACACCATCCAGGACAAAGCAGCCCACTTGATTGGCACCACATCCATCATTTAAATATTTACTCCCTCTGCCACCAATGTACAGTGATAACAACGTTCATAACCTACAAGATTCACTGCAGCAACTCACCAAGGATTCACAAACTGCACCTTCCAAACCCACATCTTCTACATCCATAAGGACAAGGGCAGCAGATGCATGGGAACACCACCGCCTGCAAGTTCCCCAGCCATGTACCATCCTGACTTGGAATTATACTGCCATTTCTTCACTTTTGCTGGGTGGAGGTCCCCGAAGTTTCTCCCTAATAGCACATTTTATGTACCTAAACCACATGGCCTGTAACAATTCAAGAAAGCAGCTCACTACCACCTTCTCAAGGGATATTAGGGATGGGCAATAAATACTGACTTAGTCAGTGATGCTTAGAGCCCAAGAATTTAAAACAACCTTAGCTAAAGTGTTGAAGTTACTGCAACACCCAATGCCCAATATTACTACAATTGAAGTTCTTGTTGACTTGAAATGAATTCTATCTACCAATAGCTGTAAGTGCCTGTAGTCATGTGAGGCATATCTGGTAGAACTCAGTGGTCCCCAAAATGCAATTCCATGAAAATTTAATAAACATTTGTGGCTGGCTGAACCTGTTGGATTTACACTTCTACTTTACTGAAAAGATTTATAGTTTTTTATGACCTTTGGAGGACACAATCATTTCTTGATATTTCAAACTGTGTTTGTTAATTCTTAATCCCTTAGAATCCATCATCAAAAGCAACAGATGTATTTAACTTTCTGACACTTCACTAACACATTCTGGCTCCATTATTGCAGCTAAAGATGGAATCTTCACTGCTCAACAACACCTGAATTTCCAACTGGTGTAAATACTGACTCTTACAATTAAGAGTTGATTAAACTATTTTGTTAGCTGCACATTAGCTAAAGTAAGTTGAGCCAAATGCTTAGCTCAGTAGTCTAAAGGCAAAAAGGCATTATTTCACATAAACCATCTGCTGGCAAAACATAAGAAACCATTCACCAACGGAAAATTTATCAAGGGAACTATGATGGTTGCTGCCAACATCTTGTTCAAAGAGTTCAAAAACAAAGATGAAATTATAACAGCCATCAACAGCATGCCACTTAGTGATTTAACAGTAGCCAGCAGGGTGGAATTGTTATCCGAGGATGTGGACTTAAGTCCTTTAACTTCTTAAGTCTATGCAAATAAGAGTGGCACAGTGGTTAGTGTAGCTGCATCACCGCCAGAGTACAATTCCAGACTCAGGTCACTTTCCATGTGTGTTTGCACGTTCTCCCAGTGTGGGCATGGTTTGTCTGCAGGTGCTCCTGTTTTCTCTCACAGTCTAATGACGTGCAGGCTAGGTGAATTGGCCATGCTAAATTTCCCCTTAGAAACCTTAGTGAAGGCTATGGAGATTAGTAGGGTAAATATGTCGAGTTACGGAGATAGGTCAGGGGGTAGGCTTGGGTAAAGATGCTCTATCGGAGAGTCTGTGCAGACTCAATGGGCTGAATGGCCTCCTTCTGCACTGTAGGGATTCTAAAGTATTAGACGGGAGAATTATTGAGATCAAGATAACTATTTACTTTAGGTACTTTGAAGAAATATTTTATATCTGATTTCACAGCAGAAGACACAAAAACATTCCAAGAATTGTAGGAAATCAAGAGGCAAAAGGGAGGGAGGAACTTAAAGTAATCATTATCACTAGAGAAAAGGTATGAGGAAAACTAATGGAATTAACGAATAACAAGTCCCTATGACCTGATGTTCTGGGAATCTTAAAAGAAGTGGCTTCAGACATAGTGGATGGATTGGTTATACTCTACCAAAATTCCCTAGATACTGGAAAGGACCCAATGTATTGGAAAATGAAAATATAGCACTTCTATCCAAGACAAGATTGAAAAAAAACAGGGAATATAGACTAACATTTGCCACTGGGAAATGCAAGAATCCATTATTTAAGAAATAGTAGCAGGATACTTAGGGCATCAAAATATAATTAAGCTGAGTAAATGGATGAGATTTACCATGCAACGCACAGTACATTTCATGGCTGTGGGAGGCAGTCTGCCATTGGCCAGCAGTAGGATCTTCTGGTCAGTGGGGTTTCCCATTGAAGACACTCCTTGCCACCTGGAAACCCATGGCGGGAGTGTGCGTCCATGGAAAGTGGAGTTAAGGCCACAATCAGATATGCCAAAATCTTACTGAATGGAGGAGCAGACTTGAGAGGGCAAATAGATTACTCCTGCTCCTATATTTTAAGTTATGTTTATCTCACTTGCATATCTTACAGTCCTCATAGAGAAAAATAACATTTAAAATATATGAATTTCTGAGTGACTAACAGAGAAAGAGTTGCACAAGAGTTCACAGTTTCAGACTATCACTATCACAAACAAACAAAAATCAATATGACAAAACATTACTTAGCAAAAAACTAAAGCTACTGAAAAGATATTTCTCATTAGCTAACACAACTGCATGTCAGCAGTAAAGCAACGTACCTTTTGCCTCACGCGGGGGGAACCTATTTACTATGTCTTCCAATACTTCCAATATGAACAACCATTAAGTGGAAATTTAAGAAAAATTTGTGCTATCTTCAAAGAAACTTGTGTCAAGTTTCCCAACAGTTTAAAGTGGCATGCACCAGTCGAGATTGTTCAATCTTTGGATCTGAGCTAAAGCTTTGCCCAACTCAGCAGCAATATTGCAGGAGAAGCTAGACACTGATAAAAGCAAGTAAGAGGAAGTGTGGAGAGAGAATGGTGGTGATTGGGGCCTCAAACGGCACTACTGATAGAGGAGTGGTGGTCTATGTCATTCTAGCTAAACTCTGTTGACTTGGAAGTTGTCCGAGCATCTAGGTATCTTGTTTTTTTATCTTTCCTTTGTATTGGACTGTGCTTTGTTGATTTGGCAGCTGTTGATTAATCCATTTCTTCCAGAACAGACAAACTTTGTGCTTATAAGAACTGGGAGCGTGAGTAGCCCATTTGAACACTCGAGCCTGCTCCACTATTCAATAAGATCATGACTGATCTTTGGTGGACTCTGTTCCACTTAACCGCCCGCTCACCATAACTCTTAACTCCCTTACTTTCAAAAATTAAAAATATTCAACAAGGTAGTCTTAACTGCTTCACTGAGCAGGGAATTCCACAGATTCACAATCTTTTGGGTGAAGAAGTTCCTCTTCAACTCAGTCCTAAATCTTCCCCTTTATCTTGAAGTTATGCCCCCTAGTTCTGGTTCAATCCACCAGTGGAAACAACTTCCCTACTTCTATCTCGTCTAATCTCTTCATAATTTTATATTTCTATAAGAACCCTCGTATTCTTCTGAATCCCAATGAGTATAGTCCCAGTCTACTCAGTCTCTCCACATAAGCCAACGCTCTCAACTTTGGAATCAACCGAGTGAATCTCCTCTGCACCCCCTCAGTGCACAATCAGTAAGGATAGGTAACAACACTTCCTCCACGATTATCCTCAACACCGGTGCTCCACAAGGCTGTGTTCTCAGCCCCCTACTAGTACATCTATGACTGTACAGCCAAATTCCCCTCCAAATAGATTTTCAAGTTTGCTGACGACACCACCATAGTGGATAGGATCTCAAACAATGACGAGACAGAGTACAGGAATGAGATAGAGAATCGAGTGGATTGGTGTGGCAACAATAACCTCTCCCTCAATGTCAACGAAACGAAGGAGATTGTCATCAATTTCAAGAAGCATAAAGGAGAACATGCCCCTGTCTACATAAACGGGGACGAAGTAGAAATGGCCGAGAGCTTCAGGTTTTCAGGTGTCCAGACAACCTGTCTTGGTTCCCCCCATGTCAACACTACAGTTAAGAAATCCCACTAATACCTCTACTTTCTCAGAAGACTAAGGAAATTTGACATATCAGCTGTGACTTTCACCGACTTTTACAGAGGCACCATTGAAAGCATACTTTCTGGATGCATCACAGCTTGATATGTTTCCTGCTCTGCCCAAGACTGCAAGAAATTACAAAAGGTTGTGAATGTAGCCCAATGCATCACGCAAACCAGCCTCCCACACATTGAGTCTGTCCACACTTCCCGCTGCCTCGCAACACGGCCAGCACAATTAAGGACCCTAAGCAACCCAGACATTCTCTCTTCCACCTTCTTCCTTTGGGAAGAAGATACAAAACTCTGAGGTCGCATACCAGCCGACTCAAGGACAACTTCTTCCCTGCTACGGTCAGACTTTTGAATGGACTTACCTCACATTAAGTTGATCTTTCCCTACACCCTAGCTATGACAGTAACACTACATTCTGCACTCTCTCGTTTCCTTCTCTATGAACGGTATGTTTTGTTTGTATAGTGCACAAGAAACAATATATATGTTAACATATTTGACAATAATAAATCAAATCAAATCAAGATAGATGGTCAATACCTTTTCCCAAGGGTAGGTGAGTCTAAAACCAGAGTCTAAAACTAGAGGTTTAAGGTGAGAGGGGAGAGATGCAAAAGTGTCCAGAGGGGCAACTTTTTCACACAGAGGGTGGTGAGCATCTGAAACAAGCTGCCAGAGATAGTAGTAGAGGCGGGAACAATTTTATCTTTTAAAAAGCATTTAAATAATTACATGGGTATGATGGGTATGGAGGGATATGGGCTAAATGCGGGTAATTGGGATTAGCTTAGGATTTTAAAAGAAAGGGCGACACGGACATGTTGGACCGAAGGGTCTGTTTCCATACTATAAATCTCTACGACTAAATCAAATCAAATCAAAAAGTATATCCTATCTCAAGTAAGGAGACCAAAACTGCACACAGTAGTCCAGGTGTGGCCTCACTAGCACTTCATACAGCTGCAATATAACCTCCCTGTTTTTAAACTCCATCCCTCTAGCAATGTAGGACAAAATTCGATTTGCCTTCTTAATTACCCGCTGCACCTTTAAACAAACTTGTTGTGATTTATGCACAAGGACACCCAGGTCCCCTCTGCACAGCAGCATGTTGCAATTTTGTACCATTTAAATAATAGTCTATTTTGTTGTTATTACCACCAAAATGGATCAACTCACATTAACCAACATTGTATTCCATCTGCCAGACCCTTTCCCACCCACTTAAACTATCCACATCCCTTTGCAGATATTCAGTGTCCTCTGCACACTTTGACATACCATTGATCTTAGTAGCATCTGCGAACTTTGATACACTACACTTGGTCCCCAACTCCAAATCATCTATGTAAATTGTAAACAATTTCAGTCCCAATACTGATCCCTGAAGCACACAACTAGTCATTGATGGGCCAAGCAGAACAACACCCACATAGCTCACACTTTGCTTTTCATTAGTTAGCAAATCTTCTATCCACGTTAATACATTACCCGCATCGCCGTGCATGTTTATCTTATGCAGCAGTCTTCGGTGAGGCACCTTGTCAAATGCCTTCTGGATATTCAAATACACCACATCCACTGGTTCCCCATTGTCCACTGAGCTCACAATGTTCTCAAAGAATCCCACTGAATTAGTTAAACATGACCTGCCTTTCATGAACCCACGCTACGTCTTCCCAATGGGACAATTTCTATCCAGATGTCTCGCTATTTGTTCCTTGCCAATAAGATTCAAGCACTTTCCCCACTTCAAAAGTTAAGCTAACTGGCCTACGATTACCTGCCTTTTGTCTATCTCCTTTTTTAAACAGTGGCATCACATTTGATGTTCTCCAATCTGCTGGAACTGCCCCAGAGTCCACTGAATTTTGGTAAATTGCGAATGCATTTGCTATTTACCCTGCCATCTCTTTTAGTACCCTGGATGATTTCATCAGGTGTCGATAGTAGTCATGGTGTGGATGCGCTGGCGTTGGACTGGGGTAAACACAGTAAAAAGTCTGACAACACCAGGTTTTAGTCCAACCGATTTATTTGATAGTAAATGCACAAGCTTTCGAGGTTTCCCTCTTCGTCAGGTGAATGGAGAGTTCTGGCCTCGGACAGAGCATATAAAGCACAGACAGTTTAGAGATTACTGATTAGAATGCGAATCTTTACACCTAACCTGCTGTTCAAGTCCTAAAGTGGCTGACAATGTGTGTGGAAGGAGCACTGATCACAGGTTAAAGAGATGTGTATTGTCTCCAGGCAGCACAGTGAGTGAGGTTTTGCAAACCCAGGCAAACTGTCTGTGCTTTATATGCTCTGTCCGAGGCCAGAACTCTCCATTCACCTGACGAAGAGGGAAACCTCGAAAGCTTGTGCATTTACTATCAAATAAATCGGTTAGACTAAAACCTGGTGTTGTCAGACTTTTTACTGATTTCATCAGGGCCAGACTTGTCTACCTTTAGCCCCATTAACTTCCCTAACACTGCTTCTTAAGTGATGATGAACATTTCTAGGTCCTTACCTGCCATAGCATTCCTGTCATCAATTTTTGGCATGAGTTTGTGTCTTCCACTGTGAACAGACATAAAATACCTGTTCAATGCCTTGGCCATTTCCTCATTTCCCATTAATAAAGCCCCTTTCTCATCCTCTAATGGAGCAATGTTTACATTAGCTACACTTTCTCTTTCTATGTATTTGTAGAAACTTTTGCTATCTGTTTTTATATTCTTAGCTAGTTTACTCCGCTCGAAAGTTTCCCACCCCCCCCACCCCCAAGCAGAATGTAATGGAACCTACAAAGGAGCAAGCTATCCTAGATCTGGTTCTGTGTAATGAGACAGGAATAATTATTGATCTCACAGTTAAGGATCCTCATGGAAGGGGCAATCACAGTACGGTTGAATTTAAAATGCAGATGAAGTGTGAGAAGATAAAATCTAATACCAGTGCTTTGTGCTTAAATAGAGGAGACTACAGTGGGATGGGGGAGGAATGAGAGCAAAAACTTTATGGTGGGACAATTGGCAAACAGTAGAGGATTTTCAATGTGATTTTTCACAGTGCTCAGCAAAAGTATGTACCAGTGATAAGGAAGGACTATCGAAAAAGAAATAATCAGCCATGGATAGCTAAGGAAATAAAGGAGGGTATCAAATTGAAAAAAAGTGCTTACAAAGTGACAAAGATTAGTGGGAAACTAGAGGATTGGGAAATCTTTAAAGGCCAACAGAAAACCATGAAAAAGGCTTTGAATAAAAGTAAAATATAGATAATGGGGGGGGGGGGTGGATAAGAGGGTAAGATTATGGGGGTGGGGCAATTTCTGCAGGGGCCGGGGGAGCCATTATCCAGCCCGAGAACGAAGTGGCAGGGGAGGCACATTCTATCATTTTGTTTTTTTTTGCGCATGTGCAGGATTTTGGGCACATTAAACCCTGCCCCAGGATTCTGCAGTGCGATTTGGGATTGCTGATGATTTTTCAGGCAGAGGATGCTTAAAAGTCGGGTCTGAAACACTTTCAGTTTGAAATCCGCCCAGCACTTCTAATCAAAATGGTAAAATAGGGCCCAATGTCCCCTTCTCAACCATCAAATATTTATTTTGATGAACATTTTATTTTCTGGAAAAATAACCAATAGGTCTTTCTATCCTTTTTTCATTTTCTTGTAACAGTATACCATCAAAGCCCACATCATTTATGAAATAGGCTAATAGTCATACTAAGAATCATACTCATTGAAAGGATTAAAAGATTCCATTTAGCAGAACAATCATACACACTTTCAGCTGTGAGCAAGTACCCAAGAGTACAAACTGTCAGTTCTCAGGCAGCGACATCGCAGGTACCAACCTTCATGGACTGTAACATAATTCACTTTGTTCAGACAACCAAATGGTCTAAACATAACATAGGGAGGTAACACTGTTGACCACTTTAACATTGGGGTTGTTTATCTGTCAAACCTCCCTAGCCTGAGAGAATTCATCCAACACCAGGGACCTTGCACATGGGGAGGATAATTGATATCCACAAGTCAGATACAAGTTGTTATGTTAAGGACCAGATAGCATATTCATTTACAGTAACTGAATATTATAATCAAGGAGGCATGCACATGTTGTGATTGGTTATAATATTTGTACCTTATGCATGAAGGAAATCTAATCAATAGTTGTGAGCGGCTGTAGATAATCTTTATACAAATGTAAATCTCTGATTGGTATATATCAATATCTTATAATCAAATCTGGAAAATTGTTTGTGTAACTCTGTACCCAGTGCTCTGGACTGCACCATGAGTTGGCAGGCTGGAGTTCTTGCTTTTGCTTGTAGATAAAGGCCAATTTTAAAACTCCAAAATTCTTCATTTGGACACTTAAGGAGAACAAGATGTGTAAGCAACTGGCCATCACAGCACCATAACAACTTGCATCGACGGTCACTTTGAAATGTTTTGCATAATTTGGTATCAAAACTGGTGCATTGGTTAACACAGTTTTCATGTTGTCAAATGCTTTCTGACATTCAGACATCCACTGAAATTTCCTATGCTTTTAAGCAAGATCAGTGGGGAAAACATACTGCTACAATTTGGTACAAATTTCCTGTAGAAACCACTCACACCTAGGAATCTCTGCACTTCTCACTGACGGTATTGGGAACTCCCCAATAACTTTCATTTTCACATTCCATGGGCCATCTGTCCATGTCCAATCATATAGCCTAAGCACGTGACTTGGGCTTTTGCAAATTCACTTTTAGCCAAGTTTACCTCCAAGCCCATCTCTTGTAGTTGAACAAACAATGACTTTAAATGTTCCAAATGTTCCTTCAATAATTGGCTGAAAACTAGCAGATCATCTATGTACACTGCACAATTATTTAGTCCAGAAATGACCTTGTTGGTTAGTTCTAGGAACATTCATTCCAAACAGCATGGGTTTAAACTGACAGAGAGTCACCCACATTATTTCTAATGCAATAACGTTGCAGTATACATTCCAATCCTCCTACTGTGCATGCGTTCTGATATAACTGCTGCATCTCTGCATCTTTCTGTTGCAATACTGTCAAATTTCCTCAACTAAAGGTATCTTCTTCACAGAACATAACAGCGAACAGGCCCTTCGGCCCACGATGTTGCGCCGACCAGTTAAAAAGCAATGACCCTCTAACCTAAACCAAACCCTTTCCATCCATAAACCTATCCACGGATCTCTTAAATGCCCCCAAACTAGGTGCATTTACAACTGCAGCAGGCAGGGCATTCCAATCCCTCACCACCCTCTGGGTAAAGAACCTACCCCTGACATCCGTCCTATAACTACCACCCCTTAATTTAAAGCTATGCCCCCTCGTGCTAGCTTTCTCCATCCGAGGAAAAAGGCTATCACTGTCCACCCTATCTAAACCTCTAATCATCTTATATGTTTCAATAAGGTCCCCTCTTGGCCGCCTTCTTTCTAACGAAAACAACCTCAAATCCCTCAGTCTCTCCTCATAGGACCTGCCCTCCATACCAGGCAACATCCTGGTAAACCTCCTCTGCACCCTCTCCAAAGCCTCCACATCCTTCCTATAATGTGGGGACCAAAACTGCACACAATACTCCAAGTGCGGCCGCACCAGAGTCTTGTACAGTTGCAACATGATGCTGCGGCTCCTAAATTCAATCCCCCTACCAATAAACGCCAAGACACCGTATGCCTTCCTAACAACCCTATCTACTTGATTCCCAACTTTCAGGGATCTATGTACACATACACCTAGATCCCTCTGTTCATCCACACTATTCAGAGTCCTACCGTTAACCCTATACTCCACACATCTGTTATTCCTGCCAAAGTGAATTACCTCACACTTTTCCACATTAAACTCCATCCGCCACCTCTCGGCCCAGCTCTGCAACTTGTCCAAGTCCCCCTGTAAACTAAGACACCCTTCCTCACTATCTACCACACCTCCGACTTTGGTGTCATCAGCAAATTTACTAATCCACCCAACTATACCCTCATCCAGATCATTTATAAAAATTACAAACAGCAGTGGCCTCAAAACAGATCCCTGAGGCACACCACTCGTAACTGAATGCCATGACTAATACTTACCATCAACCACCACCCTCTGTCTCCTATCCGCCAGCCAATTCCTGATCCAATTACCTAAATCACCCTCAATCCCATACATCTGCATTTTCTGCAGAAGCCTTCCATGGTGAACCTTATCAAACGCCTTACTAAAGTCCCACGTCAACTGCCTTACCCCCATCCACCTCTTTGGTCACTTTCTCAAAAAACTCAATAAGGTTAGTAAGGCACAACCTACCCGCCACAAAACCATCTTCATCCTCCACCTGTTCTTGTTCTTTAACAACCATCTCGTCAAAGGTTATTTCTGATAACTGAACCTAAGCCTCATTATCTTTACTCTTTGGTTTCTTCTTCTGTCTCAACCTGTGGCTTCATGATTTTGTTACCACAGCCTGGTAATACCTTAGGAAATGTTTCCTATAACACCTCAGTTTGATTTTCTACTGGATTTTCAACCACAGTAGCCATCATTCCCACCTATGATCCATCATGGCTGGACCCAGGATTAACTGTACCCCTGAAAAAGGTCACTTGTCTATTACTCCTTCTACCTACTTCACCACTTGTCACCAAATTCTCTAACCTTATCTTACATAATGGGACACTACTCCCTTCACAATTAATACCACATATTACCTCATTTTCTGGCAATGCTGCTTCCAGATATCCCTTCATCTCTCACCATTAAAGATAGACTTGCTCCTGTATCCCTTAATGATCCTAACGTCTTTACTTACTCTACCTTGTCATGAGTACACAAACAAAATATTTAAAAAGATCTGACATCTGGTCAACAACCAACCTCTGAACAGGCTGTACATTCTTTTGCACCTCTTCAGCTTCAACCATGGTTTCCTTTGCCAATTTAACAATCCCCTTTTCAGTGCAAGCTCAGATGATGCATGTTCAGGCACTCGACTTGGGGAACATGGTTTTCCGTTTGAGTTTTTAAATGGAAATTTCGACCAATGAGCTATTTTAATGTTTCTCAGGACTTTCTGCATGCTGAAATTTAAAAGTTTTAGCTCATCCCTGCTCCTTCTGCTGATTCAGCACTTAGGGAACTGAAGCTGGACTTCCAAAATGTCGCATTTTGCAGCCTTTTGTTTGCAGCCCTACCCCTTGGAGAAACAGTGGCCCATTGTTCAATTTGAAGCTCATGCCCGCTCTCAATTCTAACTACCAATATAAAAGTTGCACAATCATAAGATCAAACCTCAAACCAAAGGTTGAGTAAGCAAAAACTGAACGCACAAGGCACCCCCGTGATTGACGGGTCTTTATGTATGTGAGCATTCTGTGAATGGAGGAGAGGAAGTTGGAAAAAGGAAGTGATTAGGCCAGCTTTACCATAGCTCTGGCAAGGTATAAGATAAGGCACCCAAAATAGATTAGGTACAAAGACTTCTGGAAGACGAAATCACAAAGGGCTGTGAATGTGGCCCAGTCCATCACGCAAACCAGCCTCTAATTCACTGAATCCTTCTACATTTCTTGCTGCCTCGGGAAAGCAGCCAGCATAATCAAGGATCCCATGCATCCTGCATATACTCTCGTCCACCTTCTTCCATCAAGGAGAAGATACAAAAGTCTGAGAACACGTACCAAACAACTCAAGATCAACTTCCCTGCTGCCATCAGACTTTTGAGTGGACCTACCATATATCAAGCTGATCTTTCTTTACAACCTGTGACTGCAACACTATATTCTGCACCGTTTCCTGAACTTCTCCTTCATGTATCCAGCACACAAGAGTGAAAACTATATCCCAAAACATGTCAATAATAAATCAAATCAAAATAATTCATGAGGTACCAAGGAGATGGATGAGGAGCAAGAGGCAAGGTTGCTACAAACAGTTACAACTTATAGAATCAGAAACCCTATAGTGCAGAACAAAGCCATTCGGCCCATCAAGTCTGCACCGACAACAATCCCACCCAGGCCCTTATCCCTGTCACTGCATATATTTTCACCACTAATCTCTCTAAACTACACATTCAGTGACACTAAGGAGCAATTTAACATGGTCGATCAACTTGTCACACACACCTTTGGAGTGTGGGAGGAAACTAGAGTACATGGAGGAAACCAACGCAGACATGGGGAGAACGTGCAAACTCCGCACAGACAGTGAACCCAAGCCTGGAATCGAACCCAGGTCCTTGGAGCTGTGAGGCAGCAGTGCCCTATTATATCCAGGATTTTAAGTTTCAATTGTACTCTGTAAATCTGTACTCTAATGTATTAAGTTTTGCTTATACTGAATAAAGTTAAATTACCACCAATATGGGTTATCTCCAAATCACTTGACGTTAATCCAAAAAGGATTACAGATCAAATGGGGACAGAGTTTCTCAGAATGTTGGCTCTTGAGGACAAAGGGAAGAAAATATGAATTGACCCTGTGTTCACAGCTTTAGATGTATGTCAACTTGTCTTTTGGTGTTTTGTTGAATAATTCTTACAATTATTTTAGTTGGTAGGTAATGCATTTGAATTCAAGCCTTTCGTACTTATGTACCTAACTCCTTTCTGGCTCCAATGTCATGTTAAACTTTATCTTTCTGTTCTCCAAGTCCCAGTAGTATTTTACAGCTTACAGTTCACTAATGAGTACCAGATCAAGATTATTGCTGCCTCTCATGATTCACCTGGTCAATGTGCCATCATGCACTACATCTACCAACTCTGAATTTAACACACTTGAGGTTTATCAGTTTGTACCACTTTGATTTAAGTCTTCCATTGAACTGGCCTGATTACACCTCACATAACATACTTTAGAAATATTTAAACACAAGTTAATTTTGTAGTTTCCCACTAGCAGAAGATTAACTCCCTTTATCTCAGAGGACCCTGGCAGATATAGCTAATTTTATTAATTTTACTCTGCAGCACTGAATGTTTTCATCTTCTGGATTCAGTCATGCTTCCGATATATATGATGATGCCCCCACATCAATATGTTCTATTGCCATAAAGCTTCTAGTTGTAATATCTTATTTCTAATGCTTCTAGTGTTCACCTATATACATATTATCAGGGATGTGCCTCCTCTCCTGCTTGCAACAAAATAAATGATTAGAAGAGTGCTCAAAGCTGTTTTAATAACAAGTAGTTTCTGATGACATTTAACTGCTGAATTACTGCCTTTAGCTGAAACACTGCAATCTAGCAAAACCCCATCCTTTCTGGCAGAATTATATCTTCCCATCAAATTGCACGACTACAGTACTGCACTGCAAGTCTCCGAAATGTCCATAACCCCATTATCTTCTCTGAAGCACAATGAATTGCAAAACTCAGAAATAAAAATCAAACCAACAGAAACCTTCAACAGTCACTTAAAGTTTAGATAATCTAATAAAAAAACATCATCGGCAACTACTACAGTCTCATTTCTGGAATATGGTCATAGAGTCATAGAGGTTTACAGCATGGAAACAGGTCCTTCGGCCCAACTTGTCCATGCCGCACCTTTTTTAAACTTCTAAACTAATCCCAGTTGCCCACAATTGGCCCATATCCCTCTGTACCCATCTTACCCATATAAAACTGTCTAAACGCTTTTTAAAAGACAAAATTATACCTGCCTCTACTACTACCTCTGGCAGCTTGTTCCATTCACTTACCACCCTCTGTGTGAAAAGATTGTCCCTCTGAATATTTTTGTATCCCTCCCCTCTCACCTTAAATCTATGCCCTCTAGTTTTAGACTCCCCTATCTTTGGGAAAAGATATTGACCAACTAGCTGATCTATGTTCCTCACTATTTTATAGACCGCAATAAGGTCAACCCTCAGTCTTCTATGCTCTGAAGAAAAAAGACCCAGTCTATCCAGCCTCTCCTTATAACTCAAACTATTTACTAGGATGCTAGCAAAAAAAGATTTACTAGCATCCTAGTAAATCTTTTCTGCACTCTTTCTAGTTTAATAATATCCTTTCTATAATAGGGTGACCAGAACTGTACACAGTACTCCAAGTGTGGCCTTAGCAATGACTTGTACAACTTCAACAAGTTGTCCCTACTCCAGTATTCAATGTTCTGACCAATAAAATGAAGCATGCTGAATGCCTTCTTCACCACTCTGTCTACCTGTGACTCCACTTTCAAGGAGCTACGAACAAGTACCCCTAGATCTCTTTGTTCTGTAACTCTCCCCAACTCCCTACCATTAACTGAGTAAGTCCTGCCCTGGTTCAATCTACCAAAATGTATCACCTCGCATTATGTAAAGTAAACTCCATCTGTCATTCGTCAGCCCGCTGGCCCAAGATCCTGTTGCAATCGGAGATAACGTTCTTCACTATCCACTACACAACCACTCTTGGTGTCATCTGCAAACTTACTAACTATGCCTCCTATATTCTCATCCAAATCATTAATATAAAAAACAAATAACAGTGGATCCAGCACTGATCCCTGAGGATGCAGGCCTCCAATTAGAAAAACAATCCTCTACAACCACCCTCTGGCTTCTGTCAAAAAGCCAATTTTGTATCCATTTAGATACCTCACCCTGGATCCCGTGAGATTTAACTTTATGCAACAATCTACCATGCGGTACCTTGTCAAAGACTTGGCTAAAGTCAATATAGACATCAACCACACTGCCCTCATCTAGCTTCAAATATATTTCAGCACAACCTCTTGATGCATTCTCAGCTTATCTGTCATTCTGCATACAAGACGGAATTTCTTTGTGTGATGTAATGTGAAATTATACAAACACACTCAAGCAGAAACATTAGCAGAGAATTTTTTAAAAAATCAACATATGAACAGAAGTTTATTCAGCAAAACTCAGGTAATGCCTACAATGGTATCACAAAGGCAATAACAATCTCAGGTCTATATTATACAGTTTTATGCCTACAGTGAATTTAAGCATTTCAGAGTCATGTGATTTTCTATATATAAGATTCAAAAATTATTTTCTTTGTATCATGCAACCATAATATTCCTGGATTAATATGGCAAGACAGGAAGAAATTAGCTTATTTTTCCCATCATATAGGATTTCATTTCCTTCTCTATGCTCTTTTATGTGAACATTATACAAATAAAAAAAACACTATTTCAGATTTCCAGCTTCTACAAAAACTAAAATATTCAAATTACTTAGCCAAAAGCATAAGAGCTAGTATACTAGCCGACTGAATTGCAAGATCATAAAATAGCTGCAAATGGGAAGAATCCTTATTCATCAAACAAGAGGAAAATATTTGTTTCCGTAGCATGCCATGCAAACTATATTGATTACCCAAAGCAAGCAGCATTGTGGACCCCTACGTGCACAATCCACATGGAAACCTAGAATGATACAAATGAGATATCCACACTAGCTTATCTGCTGCTGAAACCCTCAATCAATTGTTGTTCACTCCAGACTTGGCTATTCCAAGGCATTTGTGGTCAACTTCCCAAATTCTACCCTCCATAAACTTGAGGCCACCCAAAGCTCAGCTGTACGCGCCCTTATTTGCACCAATCATGCATCACTCCTGTGCTAACTGGCATGCACTAGCTTCAGACAAGCAATATCACAATGTTCAATCACTCCAGACCCAAAACCCTCCAATATATCTGCAGTTCCCCAAATCTTACCTCTTGAGCATCCTTGATTTTATGCGCTGTACCACTGGTGGACATGTTTCCAACTGCCTAAACATTGAGCTCTAGAATTTCCTCATTAAACTTCTCCACCTCTTCTTTTTCCCTTAAAAAGCTACTGAAAAATTGACTTCTCTTGACCGTTTGCCATAATATCAACATATGCTGCTGTGTCAAATTCTGCAATAAAATGCTTCTGTGTACTGTCCGGGAATGTTTAATTGCATGAATAATGCATATCAATACAAGTTGTTTTTGACCACAACAGCATCTTTTATATTTCTGTCCCTCCAGTGGCCACAGTCTCAGTCATGGGTATTCCAACCCATCTTCTCCATGGCCTGAATTTTACACACGACCTGCATATGGTGGGTGGGACTGGAAGCAGCCATGTTCCCCTATCCCGCCTGAGATCAATTATCCATCACAATACTATGCTGGTTAGCCACTTAAGTGGGGCCAGTAGGAGTGGGCACACAGTGGGCACTGGGTCCAATGGAAGCCCGGCGCGAAGTTTAAAGGCGGGTGTCAGACGCCACTGAAGACAATGGAGAAAGCAAAGGGAGGTCAGCATCATGGCAGCTACAGCACCAGGAAGACACTGCAGGTGGGAGGGCACTTCCAGTAGGCAACAAGCCCCCCCACCCAACCCCATTTCCTCACTTTTCAGAAATATGGGCACACCTTTGCGGTGACAGCCAGGAGAAACATCCTCATGCCAAGGAAAGGAAGGAGGAGGCCACCCCACCTAACCAAGAAGGCCCAGGTAGAGGTAGCAGCACTGGATACATGGGCATGGTCTAGTGTGGGGGAGTAAGGAAGGGTGCCTGTCCATTGTTGCACTCAAACTTGTGGGAATCTGAGTGTTTCAGAACACACCTCTGCTCATTTGTGTTAAGGCTGCAGAGAAGATCTGAAGCCCTGAGTCAAAGAACAAAGAACAACCCAGCACGGGAAACAGGCCCTTCGGCCCAACGAGCCCGCGCCGCCGCATCGCCCTACACCTATTCTACCCTGCATGTCTACGAATGGGACCCTACTCAGTCAGATTCAGGGAAGAAATAGTGTCAATTTGGTGGAAACCAATTAGCCTAAGAGCACATCTTTGGGGTGTGGGAGGAAACCGGAGCGCCCGGAGGAAACCCACGCAACCACAGGGAGAATGCGCAAACTCCCACAGACACAGGCCCAAATCCATGTATCTGCACAGCTAGCAGTGCTAGTCACTGAGCTGTTGTGGAGCCCGTCTATCGGTCCAGGATCAAGCACACACACCGACATGAAGTACTAGGCCACTCCTGGACTTCCAAGAGCAGCCCACGCACAACCCGCCGTGTGCATGCCCCTCGCTTGACACGAGGTGGACCTCCACCTGTGGAATAAAGACAAAAAATATTAATCATACAGCCTGCCCTTCCGGTGTCTCCCGAGGTTTAACCCTATTTAATAGCCCCTACCATATCCCTCCATTCTCATTTCACTCATGTGCCTATCTAACTGCATCTTAAACGAGTCCAACGTTCCTGCCTCCACCACCCTACTCGGTAGCGCATTCCAGACCCCCACAACTCTCTGTGTAAAGAACCTTCCTCTTACCTCCAAATTATACCTCCCCCCCCTCACCCTTAAGTGATGACCTCTTGTGTTCGTACCCAGTCTAGGGAGCAGTCTCTCACTATTAACTCTATCTATTCCCTTCAGTATCTTATATACCTCTATCATGTCCCCTCTCAATCTCCTTCTTTCCAAGGAGAATAGCCCCAGTCTCTTCAGTCTCTCCTCGTAACCCAGTCCCCCCATGCCAGGCAACATCCTGGTAAACCTCCTCTGCACCCTTTCCAGAGACTCCACGTCCTTCCGGTAATAAGGTGACCAGAACTGGACGCAGTACTCCAAATGTGGT
The DNA here is from genome assembly GCF_965287045.1 of Carcharhinus amblyrhynchos. Taxonomy (NCBI): domain Eukaryota; kingdom Metazoa; phylum Chordata; class Chondrichthyes; order Carcharhiniformes; family Carcharhinidae; genus Carcharhinus; species Carcharhinus amblyrhynchos. The sequence goes on along the minus strand of NC_137335.1, from coordinate 27,887,287 downwards.
CTAACCAACGTTCTGTATAACTGAAGCATTAGACGGCAGCTTTTATACTCTAAACCCCTTCCTATAAAGGCTAACATCCCATAAGCCTTCCTAACAACGTTCTCCACTTGTGACGCAACCTTCATGGATTTGTGAACCTGCACTCCCAGGTCTCTCTGTACGTCTATACTCCTAATCGGCCTACCTTTTATCACATAGCTCCTCTCTGCATTATTCCTTCCAAAATGCATCACCTCGCATTTGTCAGGATTAAATGCCATCTGCCACCTATCTGCCCACTGCACCAACCTATCTATATCCTGTTGTATCACCTGACAATCCAGTTCTGTACCCGCCAACCCTGCCATCTTGGTGTCATCAGCAAACTTGCTGATCACACCACCTACTCCCTCTTCTAAGTCATTTATGTAGACTACAAAGAGGAGAGGTCCCAGTACCGAGCCCTGCGGCACACCACTGGTCACTGGCCTCCAGCCCGACAAGGTACCCTCCACAACTACCCTCTGTCTCCTATTTCCCAACCAGTTCTTAATCCACCTAGCTACCTGGCCTCGTATCCCATGCGCCTTAACCTTTTCTACCAGCCTACCGTGAGGGACTTTGTCAAACGCCTTACTGAAATCCATATAGATGACATCAACGGCTCTCCCATCGTCAACCGTTTTTGTCACCTCCTCAAAGAATTCCACCAGATTCGTAAGGCAAGACCTCCCTCTAACAAAGCCATGTTGCGTATCCCTAATCAGATCGCAACGCTCCAAATGCTCATACATCCTACCCCTAAGTATTTTTTTCATTAACTTCCCTACCACCGACGTCAAACTCACCGGCCTATAATTCCCAGGGTTATCCCTACTACCTTTTTTGAACAACGGGACCACATTTGCTACCCTCCAGTCTTCTGGGACCTCACCTGTGTCCAAAGAAGAGACAAAGATGTGCGCCAGAGGCCCAGCAATTTCATCTTTCGCCTCCCTAAGCAGCCTGGGATAAATACCATCAGGCCCCGGAGCTTTATCTGTCCTTACGCTACCTAAAAGCCCTAGCACTTCCTCTCTCGTAATAACTATATCCTGCAACTGCACCTCCGCTCCCTCCAAGAGACCGCACGATTCCGAACCCCTCTCCTTCGTGAATACCGACGCAAAGTATTCATTCAGGAGCTCCCCCATTCCCTCCGACTCAATACACAACTCTCCACTCTTGTCCCTAAGAGGACCAATTTTCCCTCTAACTACTCTCTTGCCTCTAATATAGGAATAAAATGCCTTAGGATTATCCTTAATCCTACCGGCCAAAGCCATCTCATGCCCTCTCTTCGCCCTTCTAATTCCCCTTTTTAGCTCCCTCCTACTCTCTCTATATTCCTCCAGCGCACACTCCGTACCCATTTGTTTTGACCTAACATACGCCTCCCTCTTCTTCCTAACCAAGTCTTCAATATCCCCCGTAATCCATGGCTCTCTAATCCTACCTTTCCCATCCTTTCGCTTAACCGGAACAAACCTCCCCTGCAACCATTTCATTTTATCCCTAAAAGCCTCCCACTTGCCAACCGTGGACTTGCCAGCTAACAGTCCCTCCCAGTCAGTTTGCTGCAGCTCCCTCCTAATCCTGCCATAGCTCGCCTTTCCCCAGTTCAGCACACTCCCGCTTGGACGGCACTCGTCCCTTTCCATTTTTATCCTAAAGTAGACGGACTTGTGGTCACTGTTTGCCACATGTTCGCCTACCTCTACCTCACCCACCTGCCCTGGCTCGTTTCCCAACACTAAATCCAGTATAGCCCCTCCCCTAGTCGGGCAAGTTACATACTGTTCTAGCGACCCTTCCATAACACATTTCACAAACTCCTCTCCCTCCGTACCCCCAGCTCTAGGCCCCCTCCAATTCACTCCGGGAAAATTAAAATCACCCACTACAACCACTCTATTCTTTCTGCACCTGTCCAAAATGCCCCTGCAAATTCCCTCCTCCACTGACTTTGGGCTGTTGGGTGGCCTATAGTACACCCCTAGCAGTGTGATCTCTCCCTTTTTATTCCTCAACTCCACCCACAGCGACTCAATCCCTATATTTGAGTCCATCAAAAGGTCAGGAGTGCAGGGGCATTGGAAACATCCACATGCCTCGTGGGGATAAGGTGGGTGGAGGGGCAGCGTGGTATGGTGCTGGAGGTGGGGGTGTTGAGTATTTAATGGAACTCTGCATTTACAGGAGAAATGTGCAGAGCGGTCTGCCACAGGGGGTGGGGTGGCAAAGCTAGCAATCTTCAACAACTACAAGCTGGGAGCCCGGGAGGTCGGAGTGCGAGTCGGAAGGGCAGTCTCTCAGGTTGCAGAGAGGCTGGCACCTCTGAGGAAGCTAACAGCCCAATAGATTGAAATGAAACAGACTGAAAGTGAAAAGAAGATATGGACGTCTTATACCTCATAAGGGCTTCACTGATGCACCAATCACTGAGCCATCATGATGCAATTGATACCAATCACACTAGGCCAAGTATCATGGACATTAACTGTGTGACATAACAAATAATTCTGACCAGTTGATTTCATCCCTCAGATGAGACATCCACTAAAGGCAGCCAGGAGATCAACAATCCTCCACTGACATCAGAGCAGGCATTCATGGAAGATGCACCTGCAGCATGTCCTCTCGAAACACCAAGCACCAGCGCAGATAATAGGCAATAAGTGCATTGGCTTAGTTGGTGATGCAGAGTTGTGAGGGTGTTGGCAGTGGAGGATTGCTGGAGACCAGGATCATCTGCATTGAAGACAAATGATGAGATTCTGGAGTCAACAATTAGGTGGAAAATGCTGGATGCCAAGTGTGATGCACGAGGAAATCGGGCAGAGATCCCTGATGGTCTGCATGCCATGATCTCTCTTATGGAGGAGTCCTTGAAGAGCATGAGCACAGCATTGTCCCTGAGCTATGAGTATACAGCCTTATTCATTGAGAGAGTGGTGACTCATACGGGAAGGTGATGGCCTAGTGGCAGAAGTAGAAGTAAACCAATGGGATTTGACGTCTCCATCTTTTCAGATGCTGAACCATATTGGCAATGGAAGGCAGACTGCAAGTGTGGATCTTTGTCACTGCAATACTGAAGAAAAAAGCAAGGTATGGCATTACCTTTGTCATTTCTGATAAGGAGCAAAGTATTTTCTGATTGGCTAGCAGATGCCCTAATTAAAGAATGGCTACAGCTCCTGCTACGGTACTTAAATACATTTTACCAAAAAAATGTGTTCTTGGAGAATTATGTAGGACAGTGATTTTTGACATGATCAAGTAACAAGATACCCAGTGCATGGAAGAGTATATCATGGAGTTTGATAGGGGCTGTAACAGGCTAATGAAATTTTATTTACCGATTTTGGATGCAGTATTGACCTTTAAGTTGTTGGACAGTGCGTGTCTCACTCATATGGATATTCTTTTATTAATGGCTGGAATACAATTAAGGGGACCACAGCCCCATTTTGATCAAATGACAGCATCATTAAAAAGCTTTTCAGGCAACAATTGTTCCCTGCCACCTTGTTAAATACAGGCTGAAATGCCACAGGCGTCCAGAACGGAGGAGTCAATGGTAACTCAGTCCTGAGCCAGACCCTTAAGCAGAGACAGTTACGCTAATAACAGACTTAGCGTTGAAATCAGATATAATTGACTTGATAATGGGGAAAGAAGAAGCACATGAGAAACTGGCAAAAGACCTTTAAAACAAATAAATGCTGAAGGGATTGTGAATCATTGTTTCCAATGCGATTTCCTCATGCCACTACATAGTAAACTGCCCGAAAAGAAGAAGTTGTGTTTTCAAACTACATATGACACAGAACATGTAGAAACTGACAGTGATGAGGATAACGATTGGAAGGCATTGTTTTGGGAGCAGAAATGTTGAGTCCTATAATGAGCATCCTGATGATGGACAGTTTCAACTGTGCTGTTTTACATAGCAGATGTATGTCCACTGTCTATGGCCAAGATTGGCTAAATTGTTACTTAGGGTCTCTTGATCATAAAGACTGAAAGAACATAATAGTTCTAGCTGCTTTAGATTTGGAGATCACAATATTTTAACTCCTTCCAAAAGGGTGGTACTTCCCTGTAAGATTGTGGGAATCAGCTCATTCATAAGTGATTTCCAGTGATATACCATTGTTAATAAGCAAGTCTGCGATGAAGAAAGCTCAGATGACCATCACTTTGAAACAAGATAAAGCTGTGGTATTTGGGAATTTTATAATATCTGGCCGTTATTGCCTTCTCTTAAGCGAACCAAAATTATCGGACCAAAAGGTTCCTGATGCATTAATGCCACTTACAGATAACAGCATGATGGACAAAAGGATTATTTTGAAACTGCATAAGCAGTTTTCTCATCCAGCACCACAGACTGAGAGCACTGATGGAGGTCTGCTGGGCAAAGGATATAATGATCTCATAAAACAAATATCTACCCAATGTGAAATTTGCATAAAATATAGGGCACTCCCGCATCCAGTCATGAGTCTACCATTAACACGAGATTTCAATCATATAGTAGTGATGGATCTGAAGATATAGGATAAGGACAAAGGCATCTATCGCATTTTGTGGACATGGCCACCCAGTTTAGCATACCTATGCTGATTTACAGCAAAGGTAAAAAGACTATTATAGAAAAAATTGTGATTCACTGGATTGGAACAGGGTTGAGGACACCATCTAATTTTTTGACAGACAATGGGGGTGAATTTGCAAATGATGAATTTCAAAATGACTAACCTTTCGAAACACTTTATAATGATGGATGTCAGAGCCACCAGCTGATAATCTCCATGTAAATATCTCTCAATAACTTGCTTGTTAAAATGAAAACTTCCCTTTTACTCAGTAACTGCAACATAAACTTATGAGGAGAATTTAAAAGTTACAACAGGTGAACACAATACTGTAATCTCTTTCAGACACTGTAAACAGCCATGTGACAGTGACCATTGGCAACTCTAATGCAGATGCTGCCATAGATACAGGAGCAACTGCCAATGTCACGGGAGACAAAACATACAAGAAAATCTTCAGGATTGCCACATTCTCTGCAATCAGAACAATGACAAACTACTGAAAATTCTTGGAAATTTTGAAATGCCAATCTCATCCAAAGTTCATCACTAGGATAAAGGCTGAATTTGTGCCATTTCTGGGGAATGTGATATGTTCATCAATTTTCACACAGCAAATGAAGCTACATTTGATTACTATCACTTACATAATTCTTACATATATTAGCAACATTCTCAAATTGTATGCTAACCACTTCACTAGTATCAGCAAACAAAAAGCTATTACATACAAGTTGCATGCAGTTTCCAATGTGCCTCCAGTATATCGATGTTGGCCAATACCATTTCTTGTCAGGAAGCAGACTGAGACAGAACTTCGATGTCTGCATGATTTTGACATTACTGAAAAAGTTGGGGACGAGCCTACCCCTTGGGTCTCATGTCATCAAGAAACACAAGTGTGAGAACAGATTAGAACTTGCATATATATGCAGTCACCAAATCAAATCATCAATGAGGAAGACACCTGACACCGATAATCAATGACATTGTAAAGAAAGTACATGGTATTAAACACTTTGCTAAACTTGACCTCAATGCAGGATATCAAACTGAGCTTTCAGAAGAATTGCAGTATCTTACAACTGTGGTTCCCAACCAGTGTGCCGCAGCACACTGATGTGCTGTGAAGACCTCCCAATTGTCTTCCTGGGCTGCACCATGAAATTAATGTTCAACACGCACATGAAGGGCATCAGAGTAAATGCAGAGAGAAGCATGAAATTTATAGTTACATCACTAAGGCCAGGAGACAAACGAAAACACCATCTGCAAGCATGGCAGCAATCTTATTAGAATTTGGCAAAGTGTAGATTCCAGCAAGAGAAATGGAGTGAATCATGCTGATGGCTATGCCATTATTTCTGACCAAACCTTAAACCTAATCCTTACACCGATTTGAGGTCGCTACCTGCTTCAAGAAGACAGCCATCATCCCTGCACCAAAGGAAAACCAAGCAGTGTGCCTTAATGATTATCACCTGGTGGTTCTGACATCCATCATCATGAAGTGCTTCAAAAGGTTAATCATAGCACAGATCAATTCCAGCCTCCCAGATGGCCTCGATCCACTACAGTACATCTATCGCCACAACAGGTCCACAGCTGATGCCAGCTCCCTGGCCCTGCACTCAACCCTGCAACACCCGGATAATGAAGACACTTATGTCAGGCTCCTATTTACTGCCTACAGCTCAGCCTTCAACATCATTATTCCTACAAAACTCATCTCCAAACTCCAGGCCCAATCTCAGCTCCTCACTCTGTGACTGGACCCTAGACTTTCTAACTTACTTTCTAGACTTTCTGAGTCTAACCTCAGTGGTTGGTAAATTGATAGAGAAGATTCTGAGAGACAGGATTTATGAACGTTTAGAGAAGTTTAGTATGCTCAATAGTAGTCAATATGGCTTTGTCAAAGGCAGATCGTGCCTTACGAGCCTGGTTGAATTCTTTGAAAATGTGACTAAATACATTGACGAAGGAAGAGTGGTAGATGTGATTTATATGGACTTCAGCAAGTTGTTCGATAAGGTCCCCCATGCAAGACTTCTTGAGAAAGCAAGGGGCATGGGATTCAAGGGGCTGTTGCCTTGTGGATCCGGAACTGGCTTGTCTGCAGAAGGCAGAGAGTGGTTGTAGATGGGTCTTTTTCTGCATGGAGGTCGGACACCAGTGGAGTGCCCCAGGGATCTGTTCTGGGACCCTTGCTGTTTGTAATTTTCATAAATGACCTGGATGAGGAAGTGGAGGGATGGGTTGGTAAGTTTGCTGACGACACGAAGGTTGGTGGTGTTGTAGACAGTTTGGAGGAATGTCAGAAGTTGCAGTGTGACATAGACAGGATGCAAGGCTGGGCGGAGAAGTGGCAGATAGACTTCAACCAGGATAAGTGTGTAGTGGTCCATTTTGGCAGGTTAAATGGGATGAAGGAGTATAATATCAAGGGTAAGACTCTGAGCAGTGTAGACGATCAGAAGGACCTTGGAGTCTGGGTCCATAGGACTCTTAAATCGGCCTCGCAGGTAGAGGATGTGGCTAAGAAGGCGTATGGTGTACTGGCCTTCATCAATCGAGGGATTGAGTTTAGGAGTCGGGAGGTAATGTTGCAGCTTTATAAGACCCTAGTCGACCTCTCTTGGAATACTGTTCTCAGTTCTGGTCACCTCGTTACAGGAAGGATGTGGAAGCTACTGAAAGCGTGCAGAGGAGATTTACAAGGATGTTGCCTGGATTGGGTGGCATGCCTTATGAGGATAGGTTGAGGCAGCTTGGTCTTTTCTCCTTAGAGAGACGAAGGATGAGAGGTGACCTGATAGAAGTGTATAAGATGTTGAGAGATGTAGATCGGATGGATTCTCAGGGGCTTTTTCCAAGAGCTGGAATGGTTGCTACGAGAGGACATAGGTTTAAGGTGCTGGGGAGTAGATGAGGAGATATCAGCGGTAAGTTTTTCACTCAGAGGGTGGTGGGTGAGTGGAATCGGCTGCCATCAGTGGTGGTGGAGGCAAATTCGATAGGGTTTTTCAAGAGACTTCTGGATGAATACACGGAACTTAATAGAATTGAGGGTTTTAGATAAGCCTAGTAGGTATGGCTATCATCAGCGCAACTTATGGGCCGAAGGGCCTGTTCGTGCTGTAGTTTTTCTATGTTCTAACCCATAGACCACAATCAGAACGGATAGGCAGTAACACCTCCTCCACGATTATCCTCAACAATGGTGTCCCACAAGGCTGTGTCGTGAGCCCCTTACTATACTCCTTATATATCTGTGACTGTGTGGCCAAATTCCCCTCCAACTCGATTTTCAAATTTGCTGATGACGCCATCGTAATGGGTCGGATCTCAATGATGAGATGGAATACAGGAGAGAGATAGAGAATCTGGTGAATTGGTGTGACAACAATATCTCTTCTGCAATGTTAATAAAACAAAGGAGATTGTCATTGATTTCGGGAAGCTTAGTGGAGAACATGCCCCTGTCGACATCAATGGGGATAACGTGGAAATGGTTGAGAGCATCAGATTTCTCAGTGTCAAGATCACCAACAACCTGTCCTGCCAACGCTATAGTTAAGAAAGCCTCTATTTTCCCAAGAGGGTAAAGAAATTTGGCACATTTTTACAAACTTTTTTTGGCACGTTTTACAGAAATTTTTACAGATACACCATAGAAAGCATCCTTTTTGAATGTATTAGGGCTTAGTACGGCTTCTGCTCTGTCCAAGACCGCAAGGAACAACCAAGAGTCGTGAATGAAGCCCAGTCCATCACACAAACCAGCCTCTATCCATTGACTCTGTCTACACTTCCTGCTGCCTCAGTAAAGCAACCAATATAATCAAGGAACTAAAGATCAACCTACTTAAAAGCAGCTTGTTCCCTTCTGCCATCAAATTTTTGAATGCACCTACCATATATTAAGCTGATCTTTCTCTACACCCTGGCAATGACTGCAGCACTACATTCTGCACCCTCTATATATGTTTTGTCTGTATAGCTTGATACAATACTTTTGTATTGTTTCGCAAGAAACAATACTTTTCACTGTATACTAATATATGTAACAATAGTAAATCAAATCAAAAGACTTTATGGTAACGAGAATAATGCCGCATCTATGGTGGCCTCCCTCTGATTCACCTCCCAAGGCTAAAATTAATCGCACCACTGACTGGGTAACATCATTAAAATAACAACCCAGGACTCCACAGCACTTGTTCCACATCTCCATAAGTGGATGGCAGCCAGTTGTAATGCTCACTAATAATATGCTGATGCATTCAAATTAGGTTTGCACCCTTTCCCAGCGTGTTCCACATCATTCTGCCAGCGAGGTTAATTCAAAAATTAGAAAACACAATTGTGCTGGGGAGAATCATGCTTTTCCGAACTTTCCACATTATGAGCCTATGCAACCATTTCTGCGGAAGGCAAATGCGGGCTCAAGACACCACCCATTAAATCCAATTCCAACACCAACATCTCAGATGAGGAGCATGAATTAAATGAGACTAGACTGAATATTAGATGATATTCTACATGAGAGGGAAAAAAAACATACGTAAGGGATTATGTTATGAAGTAACCGATTTTCAGTTGGTGAACTTTCATCCAACTGCATATAACTGGGCATATTGAGGCTGATTCCAGCAACACTGTCCTGGAAGACATCATTCAGCATGGCAGTAAACATCATGTTGAACAGTGTGGGTGAGAGCACACAGCCCTGTTTGATGCCACTGGCGACTGAGAATGCCTCAGAGGATTCTCCGCCATCCAGTACTCTGGCCATCATGTCATCATGGATCAGCCTCAAGTACAGAGTAGATGGGAAGCTCTTCAACCTGAGGAGACTCCAAGCTAGATGGCTCTGAGAGACTTCCTCTTTGTCGATGACTGTGCCCTGTATATTGGCTCAGAGCCAGAGATGCGAGTCAGTATGGACAAATTTTCCACAGCTTGTGACAACTTTGGACTCACCATCAACATTAAAAAGACTAAAGTCATGCACCAGCCTGCTCCTCATGTACCGAACACAGAACCCATAATCACAATCAAAGGGCAGAAACTACAGGCAGTGGACCAGTTCATTTATCTTGGCAGCACCTTCTCCCAAGCAGTGACTATTGATACAGAAGTTTACTGCAGAATAGCAAAGGCAAGTTCTGCTTTCGGTAGACTGCGCTCCACTGTATGGGGATGTCAAGGAATCAGCCCAGCAACAAAACTGAAGGTCTACAGCACCGCGGTACTCACTACTCTCCTGTATGCCTGTAAAACGTGGACTGTGTATCGAAGGCATGCAAGACAGCTCAATCATTTCCACATGACTTGTCCACACAGAATATTACTCTTCAGATGACAAGACAAAGTACCAGATACTGACGTTCTCTCTAGAGCAAGTCTACCATCAGTCCACACGCTGCTAATGAGAGCGCAGACCCAGTGGGCAGGTCATGTCATCCGTATGTCAGACGAGCGCATACCCAAGCAGCTCCTTTTTGGGGAACACTCTGCTGGAAGGTGCTTGTATGGAGGACAGAAGAAACGTTTCAAAGACACACTCAAGGCCTCCCTGAAGTTGCTTGACATAGACATGACCACCTGGGAAACGCTGGCACAAAACCACCCTACTTGGCGCTGCCTCATCCACAAAGGCTGTCACGTTTACGAAGCAAGGTGTATTGCTGAAGCACAACTTAAGCGCGATCTGCGCAAGTCCAGAGCCACCCAGTGCAACAACTACAGTATCTACACAAGTCTGTCCAATGTGTGTCAGGACATTCCATGCCCGAATTAGCCTGATCAGTCATCTTCAGACACACCGCAACCAGCCTCAAAATGACTAATGGTGTTGAGGTCTTCATCTATGACGATGGACGAACAACAACAACTGGGCATATTAGAAATTGATACAAGGAAGAAGAAGATGTAAGAAATTGAATGTTCAAGTTATGCTTAAATTTATTGCTGGAGATAAATTATTGAAATATGCTGGGTGTGATCTTTCTGACCCGCTGCATTGATTGAGGAGTGCAGCGGCATCGGAAATATGAGCATGAGGCAGAAAATCGAGTTCGCACCTGATTTCTCGACGTTGCTGCTCCCGGCTGCCCGTGAAATCAGCCTTAAACCTGGGAAGGGTACAAGGCTGATTTAAATATTTATAAACATATTTTAATATCATCTGTTAGCCTGAGATGTAATAGTCCAGGCTCACTTAGCTTTCCAACCTCGCAGGTGGAGGTTCTCACTGGCAAGGATCGCAGATGATCCCTACCAATGGGGACCAGATGTGATGGCTACGCTGGTGGGACTGGGAGCCATTAGAACTACCTGTATGGTTGGGAACAGGGGGGGTTGTGGCCTTTGAACAGTATCAGCCTGGCACCCTGTTACTGCCCACTGAGCAATGTCACGTGGGCAGGGCCTCAGGAAGCAGGATGTGACAGTGTCTGATGGGGCGGAGCCTGACAAGGGGAGGCAGGGGTTGAGGCTGGCAATCAGAGGGTTGGCAATCAGGAGGCTGGAGGCAGTTGGGGGGTGAGGGTGGCGATGCAATCAGCAGGGTTGAAGGTGATGATTTTGGTGGGGGGGGGGGGGGGGCAGTGGGTTGGATCACTGTCCATGCAACTCATCTCCCATATACTATATACATCTGCACACAGTATATGGGCGAATCAGGACGCATGCCTAGCAATCTGCAGCCGGCTTCCCCAGCAAGCTTAGGCTTCACACCCCCTACTGGCATGAAACTTCTGACTGCCCGAAAAAATCGACAGTGTGGGAAAGCTGCCATACATAATTGCACTGACAGGGGGAGTCTATAAACAGAAGCAAGAGCCTGATTAAGCTATCTTAATAAAGGAGCCATGTTACTCATGCACTTTAATTGTGGTCTGTCTCTGGCTGTTTCTTGTCCCAAGAACTTCAAACCTTACAATCACACCTACAGGCATCAAATAAGATAAAGAAATCACTCTTTTTGAGTACAGCTTTAACAGAACTTCTGGAATAATTATTTAAACGTATTAAATTGATCGAAGTCAGATAGTTCAAATACAAAACAGGACCCAGATGTTTTCCTTGTTAGTAGTTTATGCAGCATTACTGATCTCTACTTCTTAACTACTAACACACTGTTCCAGCTAATTCTCTTTGTAAATCAAATGAACTGTTTAACAGCTCCTTAAAGGGGCACTGATAAACAAGACTTGAAAGGAAATGTATTGAAATTAAATTAGCATTAATGTAGGATGCATGGCAGCCAATTTGCACATGGTAAGCTCCCATAAACAGCAGTGTGATAACAGCCATATAATGCTGTTGCTTGCGGGATCAACAGTGACCAAGGCATGAGGGAGTACACTCCCCGACTCTTTAAAATAGTGCCAGAAAGTGGGAAGATGGAGCCTCAGTTTAACACCCCATCAGATATAGTACCCAACAGTGTAGCCCTCCCCAGGTCTGACACTGTAGATGCCAGCCTAGATTTCTGTGCTCAGGAGTTGGGAGAGGTAGTGGTAGCAGATATGATAATGACTTTGAGAGAGCAAATACATGAGAGCAGGAGCGTGAATAGGGGGATATGGTCCCCTGGAGGGTGGGGATTTTAGTTCAGACTAGCAGCATAGTCAGTGCAGGTTGGAAGGACTGAAGGGCCTGTTCCTGTGCTGTAATTTTCTTTGTACTTGAGGCAGATAACACACTGTGCCCCATATGGCATCCACCGGTTCATAGAAATCCTACAGTGCGGAAAGAGGCCATTCAGCCCAACAAGTCTGCATTGACCACAATCCCACCCAGGCCCCACTCCCATATCCCTACATATTTACCCACTAATCTCTCTAAACTACACTTCTCATGTCGCTAAGGGGCAATTTTAGCATAGCCAATCAACCTAACTCGCACATCTTTGGACTGTGGGAGGTAACCAGAGCACCCGGAGGAAACCCACGCAGACACGAGGAGAATGTGCAAATTCCACACAGACAGTGACCCAAGCCAGGAATCGAACCCAGGACCCTGGAGCTGTGAAGCAGCAGTGCTAACCACTGTGCTACGTGCCGCCCTATTGGGAATGTGGAGTTAACCAGTTGTTAATTCCATGTTCCCAATCCTTAAACAATACCAATCACCTGGGTATCTTCTGCAGTAAAATAAACCATCAGCAGAGTATTGGCAACATTTTTGAAAAAGCAACTCAAAGTCTCCCAATGTCTTTTAAAAGTCCTCTTCAAAAGTAAAAGTTAAGGCTGATAGACATGGTGCCAAGGTAGCACAGTTCCAGGGGCTTGGGTTCGATTCCTAGCTTGGGTCACTGTTTGTGTGGAGTTTGCACATTCTCCTTGTGTCTACATGGGTTCCCTCTGGGTGCTCCGGTTTCCTTCCGCAGTCCAAAGATGTGCGGGTTAGGTTGATTGGTCATGCTAAAATTTCCCCTTAATGTCCTGAGATGTGTAGGTTAGAAGGATTAGCAGATAAATGTGTAGGGATGTGAGAGTAGGACTTGTGTGGGATTGTAATCAGTACAGACTCAATGGGCTGAATGGCCTCTTTCTGGACTGTAGGGTTTCTATGATTCTATGACATCTTAATAGCTCTCAGCAACAACTTGTTTACAAGATTACTGTTAGGACAGCATATTAAGTCAGGCATTCCTGTCATGCTCAATAAAGCATTTCATATACATAACTTTTTAAAAAGGAACTGTACTCATTGTGGAAACTTCAGGAACTGACTCTTCTTTTAAATGTAGCTAATAATGTGCTGCAAATGATGGTGACTGAGGATCATCTGACTTGATCTGTGCTTTCAGAACTACCATACCATCCCATAATGACAAAAAAAAGACACAGGATTCCAGGCTAAGTGTCACTACCCAACTCTGGATGCAGTCCTTGACACATTTCACAACTTGAATGGGTTATTCTAAACAAAAGGTGGTGACTGTATCAACATCCCAACAAGTCTATAACTTGTAAAAATGCACTTTTCTCCTCAATTATATTTACTTTCAATGTGTTTGTGTGTGTAACTAGGTTAGTAAGTGATGTGGCATTAGATTTTGGGGCTGAGTTTGTGAATAAACAAGCCTCTTTACTTAAACAAAAGTTTGCTGCTTGCTTGCCCACACACTTGGGTTAATAAACACACAAATCTTCCTCTCAAAAGCTTACTGATTAGGCAGTGGAGAAGAGATCAAGGGGTTCAGTAGTTTTCTCTCACTCTGTCCTTAACTCTTCCTTAGTGAACATTAACAGGCAAATAAATGGCAATCAGTTCTTCAAAAATCCACCTACACTCCTAAGCATGGACTAAAGTGATATTTTAACTTATGAACTCATCATGGCCACTTAGAAGACGATCACCTTTATCACTGTTTAGTTCCTCCTTTCTCTAACAGTAGTTTGTTCTGTCTTGTGGTGTCTGGTCCCTTTAAGGCAAAATAGTCTTAAAGGGTCACATGGCCCAGGCTGGCCAATTGGGAACCAAGTTAGAGTTTCAACCCAACTTGCCTGGGCAGGTCCCAGCAGTTAAATCCCAGAGTCATGGCTAGAAACATTAAATCTGCAACACGTTAAATAGTTGTTGTTCATCAATAAACGCTTATAGTTTGTTCTTAGTTGGTACAGCCACGTTACTAACTTTGGCAATGAGGTAAAAAGCAGCAAGTGCATGGGTGGCATGGTGACACAGTGGTTCGCACTACTGCCTCACAACACCAGGAATCCGGGTCCGATTCCTGGCTTCGGTCACTGTTTAGTCTGTGTGCATATGATGACTTCAGAAAGAAATCTCACAACACCAGCATTCAAGAAGTTTATTTGTAGCAAATGCCCCAAGCTTTCGGAACACAGTGTTCCTTCGTCAGATGGGTGGAAGTTAAGCTGGTGTTGTGAGATCTCTTTCTGTTTTACCCCAGTCCAACACTGGCATCTCCACATTATGACGACTTCAGCCAGGCTAATGAGGTTGGCTTGCTAGGGTATGAACTACCTGAAGAGTCCTATGTTGCATGTTATAGGCTACACACCCTTTTCAGTTTTTTCAAAAATCTTTTATTAATATTTTGTTTGCACTTCAGTCCCACACTCCTGATCTATGGGCACCTGGTGTGGAGAGGGGAGGATTGGGATGGCGACCTCCTCGTGAACCTGCTCCTGGGCCTGGTGAGACGCGCCATCAACAGGTCCAGGCAGCGGGCGATCGATGGGGTCATCCACCCCAACTGTCTGCCCCTATACCGTGGTTACATTCGCGGCCAGATATCCCTGGAGAGGGAGCATGCGGTGGCCACAGGTGCAGTTGACGCCTTCCACGTCTGCTAGGCGCCGCAGGGGTTAGGTGCATTATAGACCCCGACAATCACATCTTGATTTAATGTTTTAAGTGTCCTTTAGACTTTGTCTTTTTTTCCGGCCATCCCCCCTTTCCTTTTTGGGGGGCTGTCCCTTTTAATTTGTCCCTAAGTTAATTTGAGTTTGTTTACTTGTTTGGTATGCAAAAGAGCTATCTGATGAGTCCTATGTTGCATGTTATAGGGTACACACCCTTTTCAGTTTCCTCAAAAATCTTTTATTAATATTTTGTTTGCACTTCAGTCCCACGCTCCTGATCTACGGGCACCTGGCGTGGAGAGGGGCGGTTTGGGATGGCGACCACCTCGTGAACCTGCTCCTGGGCCTGGAGAGACATGCCATCAACAGGTGCAGGCAGTGGGCAATGGACAGGTCATCCATCCTGACTGTCTGCCCCTCTATCGTGGCTACATTCGCGGCCAGGTGTCCCTAGAGAGGGAGCATGCGGTGTCCACGGGTGCAGTTGATGTCTTCCGCACCTGCTGGGTACCACAGAGGCTAGGGTGTATTATCGACCCTGATAATCACATTATGATTTAATGATTTAAGTTTCCTTTCGGCTTTGTGTTTTGTTCAAGCTATTCCCCCTCCTTTTGGGGTGTTGCCCCTTTTAATTTGTCCCAAAGTTAATTTGAGTTAGTTTATCGTGTTGGTGCCAGGAAAGAAGTACCCGATTGTTGCATGTTATAGGCTACACACCCTTTTCAATTTCTTCAAAAATCTTTTATTGGTATTTTGTTTGCACTTCAGTCCCATGCTCCTGCTCTACATCTGGTGCAGAGGAGAGCGGGTCAGGATGAGGACCTCCTCGCGAACCTGCTCCTGGGCCTGGCGAGGCATGCCATCAATAGGTCTAGGCAGCAGGCGATCGAATGGATTGTCGACCCTAACTGTCAGCCCCTCTACCACAGCTATGTTCAGGGCCAGGTGTCCACGAAGGGAACGAAATTGATGCCTTCCGTGCCCGCTGGGCACTGCAAGGACTGAGATGTATTATTGACCCCAATAATCATATTTTAATTTGATGTTTTAAGCTTCCTTTCTACTTTGCCTTTTCATTTGGACAGATCCCCCCTCCTTTTAGGGTGCTACTCTTTTGGATTTTTCCCTCAGTTAATTTGATTTAGTTTATTTCGTTGGTATACAAAAAGAGGTACCTGATTAGTCTTAATTGATGGTTAAATCTTATTTAAAGCAGGTGTGTTTGACTCTCAGCTACATTCAGCAGTGGAAAGTTTGAAGTATTTCTTCAGGGCAAACGACTTCAGATGAAAAGCAAAGGGTTATCCTGCTGACTGTGTGTGGACCAACAGCTTTTTCAATTATGCGCAGTTTAACTTCCCTGGAGTCATCGGACACAAAGTCCTTCCAAGAGTTGTCAAACTTAGTTCAAAAATATTATGACCCTAAGTCACCCCGATCCTACAAAGGTACCTTTTTACTCCACATTTGGAGAAATAAGATAGTCAATCACCAGTTTCCTAACAAGGTTAAGACATGCCTGAGACTGATTGGTACGCGGAATTAACGATATGACTGTACAGACATGCCTATTGTCGGAGACCCAGCTGGGATTGTGAACAGACATTACAGCTGGCCCTGTCATTTGTCAAAGCAGCAAGCTAAGTGCATGAGCTCCAAGATATCCCAATAGAGGTAGAGGCCAACAGCTGGGAGACTGGATTAGGGGACCACTATGGGGCAGGCCACCACAAAGCGGTTCTCCGGAAGGATTCGGATATGAGGGAGCCCAAGTTTGCCTACAGAACCACATCTAGACAAGGTCAGGTTGACTCCAGAGTGACAGCAGTTCTAGAGGCCCGACACGACATTGCTATGGTTGCCAGTATCAGGACGCACAGAGGAAAAGCAGGTCTCCTAAACCAACATGGCCAAAAAGAACATTTAGGCCAAGAGACAGGAGAATGTACAACCTGGAAGCTCCCCCTACCTCTGACGAGGAACAGCTACTGTGCGTAGTGATGATAAAAATCAAAACCCATCAAATTGTCAGTGAGACTGGATGGACGTCCAATTTTAATGGAGGTCGACACAGGCGCAGCTGTATCGGTTATAGGGAAGACAGTGTTTAACACGATTCGCACTGGACTCCAACCCTTAGCCCTAACCAAAACTTTGGCAAGGCTGAGGACCTATATGGGGGAACAACTGAAAGTGGTAGGTAATACCCATGTGCCAGTTGCTTATGGAAAACAATTAGTTAGGCTTCCATTAATGATAATGGAAGGTTCGGGACCCAGCCTGTTAGGACGAAATTGGCTAAAAGAGATCCAGCTAGGCTGGACAATGCTCCCCTGAGTGAGGTCCTGAGTAAATATCCGAAAGTTTTTCAGCAAGGCCTGGGGACCATCAAAGGAGTCAATGCAAAATTGCACGTCAACCCAGAGGCTGTCCCAAAGTTTTGCAAAGCCCAACCGGTAGCTTTTGCATTAAAGGAAAAGGTCAATGTGGTAATCAAAAGATTATTGCTCGAAGGAATAAAAAAACTGGTCCAGTTTGCTGAATGAGAACACCCATGGTTCCTATCTTGAAGCCGAATGGCTCGGTGTGCCTTTGTGGTGATTTCAAACAGACAATAAATCATTACTCTCAGCTAGACAAATACCCAATTCCCAGGATTGAGGACTTGTACGCAAAGTTGGCAGGACTCCTATTCACAAAACTGGACATGAGCCGTGCATATCTGCAACTATGGATGGACGAGGATTCGCAAAAATTTGCCATAATAAATACGCTGGAAGGCCTCTTCCAGTATAAAAGATTGCCTTTCAGGATTTTGTCAGCTTGTGCCATATTCCAAAGGAGCATGAAGAGCATCCTACAGGGATTACCAGAAGTTGCCACTTACCTAGACAATGTCCTTATTACGGGTAAAACAAGGGCGGAACATCTGCAGAACCTGGGGGAAGTGCTCAGGAGATTTGCAGCAGTGGAAGTGTGTCTGAAAAGGGAGAAATGTGTCTTTTTAGCACCATAAGTCACCTACCTCGGGTATAAAGTGGATAAGTCAAGCCTACATCCTCTGGAGGATCAGGTGCGAGCAATAAAAGACGCCAAGCTCCACAGCCATCCAGGAACTACGGGCGTTTTTAGGACTGGTAACATACTACAGGAAATTCATACAGAATATGGCCTCCATTCTGGATCCCCTCCACCAATTGCTAAAAAAGGAACAAACGTGGGAATGGTCGGCCCAGTAAAAAGTCTGACAACACCAGGTTTAAGTCCAACCGATTTATTTGATAGTAAACTCACTAGCTTTCGAGGTTTCCCTCTTCTTCAGGTGAAGAAGAGGACATTCATTGGTACATTCACCTGAAGAAGAGGGAAACCTCGAAAGCTAGTGAGTTTACTATCAAATAAATCGGTTGGACTTAAACCTGGTGTTGTCAGACTTTTTACTGTGTTTACCCCAGTCCAACGCCAGCATATCCACATCATGGTCGGCCCACCAGGAAAGGGCCTTCAAAAAAAATTAAACAGCAACTCTCACCCAAAAATGTATTGGTACATTATGACCCCAAGAAGGAAATGGTACGTGTAACGCGTCCCCATATGGAGTGAGCGCAATCCTGGCACAAAAGTGGCAGAATGGACAAGAGTGGCCAATAGCATATGCGTCCAGGATCCTGGCAGTGGCAGACTGAAGTTATGTCTAGATTAAAAAAGGACTGGTGGTAATCTTCGCAGTCAAAAAATTTCACCAGGATTTATATGGGCGAAAATTTATGATCATGACAGAACATAAACCCTTGCCGGACTGACTAAAGGAAGACAAAGCAGTGCTGTCGATTGTGTCAGCCTGGGTACAGCGTTGTGCATTATTGCTGGCAGCATATCAGTATCGATTGGAGCAGCGAACAGGGACTAGAGTGGCAAATGCCAATGCCTTAAGCAAGCTATCATCACCGGACACCCCACCGTTGGTACTCAGGATGGAAATGAAGTTAAACTTTATGGATATCCTCCCGGTGGATGCACACAATATTCGCCAGTGGACACAGAAAGACCCTGTGTTGGTGAAGGTAAAGCACTTGGTGCTAACAGGGCAGCTGGAAAGATTGGTCCATCCACAGTTCCACTCATACTGGAGCAGGATGGAGCAGATCACGGTAGAAGACGGGATACTGCTGTGGGGAGCAAGGGTCGTTGTCCCAAGGCAGGGCAGTCGGGGCATTCTGGTTGAACAAACCATGGACACCCTGGAGTATCAAAAAGATGCTGGCCAGGAGCTATGTCTGTGGCCTGGTCTAGACGCAGACATTGCAAAACTGGTAGGACAGTGCCAGAAGTGCCAACAGGGGCGGAAGGCACCACTGACAGCCCTGCTGCACCCGTGGGAATGGCCTGGCAGACCATGGCCGCGACTGCACGTCAATTTTGCAGGCCCGTTTATGGGATCCATGTTTCTGGTGATAATAGATGTCCACTCCAAATGGTTAAATGTCTATAAACTAAACTCGGCAAACACGACAGCAACCATTGAGAAACCGCGCATCTCATTCGCAATGCACAGGATCCCAGTGGCATTAGTTTCCAACAATGGTTCATTGTTCACCAGCCTAGAGTTCACAAAATTTATGAAATCAAATGCAATGGCACATCAAGATGGCACCTTATCACCCAGTATCAAATGTGCTAGCGGAGAGCGCAGTCCAGACGTTAAAGGCCAGATTGAATAAACAGCCAGCGGCCTCATTAGAGATGAAACTCTCAAGGTGATTATTTAACTATAGGGCCACTCCATACACCACCATGTGAACCGTGTCAGCAGAGTTATGGATGGGCAGCCGGCCCTGCACCAGTCTGAGCCTGTTGTTGCCAAACCTGGGAGGAAAGCTGGAAAGACACCAGGAAGCCCAATGCAGGGATCATAACAACACTCGCCAAGAGAGGAACTTCGAAGCCGGGGAGTGTGTTTGGGTTAGAAATTATGCAAATGGCCCCACCTGGGTAACCGGAACAGTCCAGTTCAGGAATGGACCAGTATCCTACCAGTATCTCGACAAGCCAGTACTGCCACCTCTGCCCCCTTGATGGGGACCTCAGGGTACAAAATGGACACAGGACGAAGCTGCAGCGATTCCCCTACAACCTGAAGTGGACAAGAAACCAGATCTCCGCTTCGCGATGGAAGAGATTGGGTGCCCAACCATTACACTGATGACATCAGAAGCCAAGTTGAAGGATCCTGACCGCTTAAGTAGAGGAAAAGACTCCTGAGGGAAGCAAACCGAAGGGATTCCTCAGACTTTGCGGGGGGGAGCAGTGTGATAATTTCAGCCAGGCTAATGAGGTTGGCTTGCTAGACGATGAAAAGAAATACCTGATGAGTCTTTGGGGTGTATTATTAACCTTGATCAAAACATCTTGATTTGATGTTTTAAGTTTTCTTTGTGATTGATTTTTGGTTTGGGCTGTTCCCTCTTCTTTTGGGGAGCGGCCCCTTTTAATTTGTCCCTAAGTTAATTTGAGTTCGTTTTACTCGGGCCGTTGAAAGAACTACCTGATCAGTCTTAATTGATGGTTAAATCAGAGCGCCTCATGCTCTCTATTTAAAGCAGGTGTGTCAGACTCCTAGCCTGCATTTAGCAGGGAGACCTGGTTATGTACAGATGTATGGTATAAATAAAGTAATTTGGTGATGGGGCTTTCACCTTCTTGGATTTATTACAGTGGGTTTCTTCCCACAGTCTGACAGATGTGCTGGTTAGGTGCACTGACCCAAACTGTAGTGGCTAGGGAAATTTTGTAGTAACTTCATTGCAGCGTTAATGTAAGCCTTATTTGTGGCTCATCAATAAACATTAAAAACTTTTCCTTTACCTTGGGAGCATGAAGAAACTGTTGAAAATTGTCTCATTAACTCCATCAATCCTCTAATGAAAATTATCCTTGTTTACCTTGTAAGCCCATGTTTAGCAAGTATTAAAGGATAATACCAGAATTCCTACAGTGTAGGAGGAGGCCATTCAGCCCATTGAGCCTATACCAATAACAATCCCATCCAGACCCTATACCTGTAACCCCACACATTTACCTTGCTACTTCCCCTGACGTAAGGGGCAATTTAACATGGCCAATCCACCTAACCCACAACTCTTTGGAGTAGGGTGGAAGCCCAAGCACTTGGAGGAAACCCATGCAGACACAGGGAGAATACGAAAACTCCACACAATCACCCAAGGCTGGAATTGAACCTGGGTCTCTGGTGCTGGGAGGCAGCAGTGCTAACTGCTGTGCCACTGTGCCACCCCTCATCTGAAAGACCAAATAAATAGCACTTTATGTTCACAGTCTGTCAATTGATTTTATTCTATCCAAAGACAAAAATACAAATACACATATATTTACAAATCTGAGAACCCGGATGAATGAATTAGATGACTTTAAAAAGTTTAAAAACTGATCAAATTCCATTTAAAAATGACAAATTGCTGTTTTCATTGTAGGAATAGATGCCTTTGTAATGTACCTTTACAATAGTCATTGATTTCCTAACTGTTAGTCACAATACTTCCAGTTTCTCGGAAAATGTCGGAAAGTTCACTAGCATTTATTCTCTAACTTTTGTACTTGAAAGCCTTAATGCGTTTTTACCAAAGAACTAAAAGGTGACAATTTTACAGTATGGCATAAGTCCCTGCTGAAGTAGATGTGCGAGGAAAGTTTTTTTCACACAAAGGGTGGTGAATGTCTAGAACGCACTGCCTGGGGAGGTGGGGGGAGCAGGTACGATGGTGTCATTTAAGGGGCACCTAGACAAATACATGAATATGATGGGAATGGAAGGATACGGATTCCATGAGAGTATATGGTTTTAGTTTAGGCAGGCATCATGATCGGCACATGCTTGGAGTGCCAAAGGGCCTGTTCCTGTGCTGTACTTTTCTTTGTTTTTTGTCTCAGGTGGAGAAAAAACAATTCTTACTATACTGCCACGGCAATAATCTGGTTCAATAAAGTCATAGAATCATAGAATTGTTACAGTGCAGAAGAAGGCATTTTCTGCACACTTTTCAGTGCAATCACATCCTCCCAGTGGTGTGGTGCCCAGAACTATACAGGATATTCCAGCTGAGATCTAACTAGTAGTTTGTATAAATATGACCTCCTAACTCTTGCACTCTATTTTCTATTAATACTATAAGTTTTATTAATTGCTCTCACCACCTGTTCTGCCACCTTCAATGATCTATGCACATATACACAGGTCGCTCTGCTTCGGCACACCTTTTAAGAATTTTATCCCTCATTTTATATTGTCTTTCCATGTTGTTCCTTCCAAAATGCATCACCTCACACTTCACACAACTGAAATCAACAGAATGCAAATCAGTCAGGTTCTCTCAAGGGAGGATGGTCCACTTTGCCAGATTACCTCCCAGATAGTAAAGTTTACAAATCTACCCAGTTGTATCATAACTCTCACGTCTGACAACTTGCCTGTGCAGTGTTTGTTCATCTCAGGTTCCAGTAGTTATTTTACAATTGCAGTTAACATCCGCAAGGAAGGACTGATAAAAATTCAGCTGCAGTTCCTGCTCTTGAGCTTGTAACCTCAGTGGAAAGTGAGCATTCACAGTTATCACCTTTGATAATACAACAAATCAGAATGCCTGTCCTCATGACTCAGAACCATGAGTCCAAATACTTAAATGGTGATCAGGACCATTACCTGCATTCATAATTGTTGATTCCATCTATTCATCTCCAGATAGAAAAGGTACCGACAATAGCTTAAAAGCAAATTACTGCAGATGCTGGAATCTGAAACCAAAAGAGAAAACACTGGAAAATTTCAGCAGTTCTGGCAGCATTTGTAAGGAGAGAAAAGAGCTGACATTTCGAGTCCAGATGACCTTTTGCCAAAGCTAAAAGGCATATAAAGTGAGATATATTTATACTGCAGGGTGAGGGAATGAAAGATGAGTCATAACCATAGAAACCAGGGGAAAAGACTGCTAATAACTATCCACTGAGAGAATAAAGGGTATAAATGGCCAAATGGCAGAGAACTGTGACAGATGAAGATGGGGGTGGGGGGGGGGGGGGGGGCAGGGGGTGCGCGATGTTGAAGGTGGGAAGCTGAAAGGCAGAGAAGCTTTGACAAAGGGTCATCCGGACTCGCAACATCAGCTCTTTTCTCACCTTACAGATGCTGCCAGATCTGCTGAGATTTTCCAACATTTTCTTTTTTGGTTACCGACAATAGCAGTTTGCAAGCTCCATTTTAGATGCCTGGACATGTGCTGGGCAGACCCAGCCAAACTAAACTTTAAAAAATCATTGTATCATGCTGTGTTCTGCATTACTGTAGTGAAGAAATGGCTCACTACTTCTGTGTAGATAGAACCACAAAGTAAAAATCACTGCAAATAGACATTTCCACCTTCAAAAATTCTGACTGAAATACTCTACACTCTTTAAACCTATTTCTGCCTATGAGCTGATCCTGGCATCTTACTTAGTCAGAACATTTTGAGAGTAAAAATGCAGGTAACACAGCTACTGCATCACTGACTCAGATCATAGTATACTTAACAGTTTACTGGAGACTTATGGCCAGATTTTTGCTGACAAGCTTAAGTTGGAAAATTTCCCAACCAACTTGACATACGCATCTCAATTTAAAATGCCGGGCAGACGGAGGGATGGTGGTTTGGGTATATACATAATATATTACTAGATGAATGGGCATGGAAGGAACCAAGTTTGCATTGAATGAGCATGAAGGGCCATGGGGGGTGGCTTGGTGTACACAGGTAAGACATCTTGACTTTACCTTTCAAACACTTTCAGAATACAGATTGTGGTTTATGATTCCTTTGAGGGGCCTTGAATGATGAGTCACGGAGAGGTTTCAGCCAACATAATTAAGGACCCCAGGCACCCAGACATTCTTTCTTCCCCTTTCTTCCCTCAAGAAAAAGTTACAAAAGCCTGAGGTCACGTACCAACCGACTCAAGAACAGCTTCTTCCCTGCTGTCATCAGACTTTTGAATGGACTGACCTTGCATTAGGTTGATCTTTCTCTACACCCTAGCTATAATCGTAACACTACATTCTGCACTCTCTTGTTTCCTTCTCTATGAATATGCTTTGTCTATATAGCATGCAAGAAATAATACTTTCCACTGTATGCTAATATGTAACAATAATAAATCAAATCAAATCAAATCCTCAACTCCACAAAATTACGCAAGGCTAGGAGTTGCCTAAACCCACAATGCAGCCTGCCAGGTCGTGAGTGCAAGGTGTAACTCTGCAATACATAATCTTATACTGCGCAGATGAAAATTGTGGGTGCCAGTAATGAGGGTGGGGTCCCAAAATCTGGTCCCATCCACTATTCTTAAGTTTCTGCGCTGAGGAATCTCACAAAGCAAATGTGAAAATGACCAGATAATCTATTTATTTAATCGTGTTGACTGAGGTAGAAATATCGATCAAGGCACCAGGTCAGCTTGCAAAATGTCATGGAATCTTTTACATCCAGCTCAGAAGAGGCCTCAGTATAATGACACATCTGAAAAACAGTGCCTCTGACAGCACTGCAATGGAATATCAGCCTAGACATATTGCTTGCGTCTTCAGCATACAACGTTAACCTTCAAACTTCTGACTAAGAGGCATGAATATTAACAATTGAACCATGGTTGATGCAACATGGAGTAAAACTGGTGGCACCAGGTTGTATCCTATTTTACTGGCAAAAAATTAATTTGCTTTGAGTATACACTTAAATTATATCAATAATTATGTTGTAATTCTATCACTCCCTTGTTTAATGTTTGAATGGCCAATTGTTGAAAAATTACAAATTTCAACTCTGTACCAATTCTCAATAGGCTGAAGCATAAACAGTTTCATGTGGAAACATTACTTTACAAAGTCAGCAAGTATCTTGCATGAAAATGATATCAATACTTTCATGCTGTCTTAAGTAATTTTTAAATTGACAGCAAGACAATTAAAGGTATGATGTACAACATGGGATGCAAAATCTAGCACAAATCAATTACTGAATGTAAGAACTGAGAACACTGGAAAAACTCAACAAGTCTGGCAGCATCAACAGGAGAGAAATCAGAGTTAACATTTCAAGTCCATTTGATTATTTGTCAGAACTAAAGTGCACAAAATGTGTTGGATATTAAACTCTAACTGGGAGAAATTGCAACAAGATGTAACAAGAACAATTGATCTAAAATAAGAACATTTGGCTTACTAAGTGCAAGACTTTGATTCAAACAACATTTTTAGAAATTCCCATATCTTAAGCTGTTGGAGAGAAGGGTCTTCTGACTAATTAAAAGCTAATTTTGTCTCATCCTGTAAATAATTTAAATGTCTGGGCACACAGGTGGTTGGTTGGAAATTAAAGACTCAGCAATTTTACCCAATTCCCACTGACTTCAACTTTGCTGGCGCTGCTTGCTGCCTCAGTCAGTCAAGTGTTGTTTTGATGTCAAGGGGCAGACCCTCTCACCTCACCTTCCGAGTTCAGCACTTCTGTCCACGTTTAGACCAATGCGGTAATGATGTAATGAAGTCAAGAGTCGAGCAACCCTGGCAGAATCCAAACTGAGCACCAGTGAGCAGATTATTGCTATGTTTTTCTTGATAGCAATGTTGACTATATTTTCCATTACTTTGCTGATGATGGAGAGCAGACTGATGGGATGGAAATTAGCTTGATTAAGTTCTTTCTCACTTGTGGACTGATGAACCTGAGCAATTTTCCACACTGTCAGGTAGATGCTAACAATGCTGGAGCAGAATGCAATGTATCAGATGTGAGATATGAGGAAGCAAGCGTTACAAAAGTGGTGAATTTGTGAGTATGAAAAGAATGACAGGGAGTGAAGTGTGGTGCTGTGCTTGTTGGAAATGGAAAGTGAGTTAGAACAGTATTGAGGTTCAAGTTATTGGATGTGTGAGTGGGCAGCGATATTCCTACCTTGACAGCTCTAATGAGTTGACTGAATTTCATTCATCTGTATTTAGCTAATGAAAAATTAACTCAGGACTAAATTTTATGCAGAGGCAGTAGGTTCATCCAACAACAGCTGAAAAGACCTTCGCTGGCCAAGTAAACCACAACCAAATTTTACAGTCATCAGTAGGTTAATTGCCTAAGATCATGGCTTTCATCCCCGTAAGGAAAGATGTTCCACCTCCAAGAGCAGCTGGCCAGTTAGATGGCTGGCCTTCAATATTTAGTCTCAGCAGTGCCACAGGGAGTGGTGGCCATTGCTGAAACCACAGTCATTTCCCAAGCAGGTTTGTCTCTGCAAGCTGTGCTTTAATGTCAGTACAGCAGCTCCTTTGTGGTCAGTCAGGGAGAACCCAGGAGGGTGGTAGTGACAACTGGAAGATGGAAGCAGTGCCAGGATCCAAGTTCAATTCTGGCCTCGGGTCACTGTTTGTGTGGAGTTTGCACATTCTCCCGGTGTCTGCATGTGTTTCCTGCAGGCGCTCCGGTTTCCTCTCACAGTGCAAAGATGTGCGGGTTAGACTAATTGGCCATGATAAATTGACTTCTAGTGTCAGGGGATTAACAGGATTAATATGTGGGGTTATGGGAATAGGGTTTGACAAAGGATCATTTGGACTCGAAACGTCAGCTCTTTTCTCTCCTTGCAGATGCTGCCAGACCTGCTGAGATTTTCTAGCGTTTTCTTTTTGGTTACAGGAATAGAGCTTGGGTGGGATTGTAGTTGGAGCAGACTTGATGGCCAAATGGTCTCCTTCTGCACTGTAGGGATTCTATGATTCTAACAGGCAGAGAGTGCACAAACAAGAGGGACACAACCCCTCCTTCACCCTACCCTATAAGCCTGCAGTAAGACCTTTAATTAGACAATAAAGGGCCTCAACTGGTCTCAAGGACAGGCAAGCTACCCATCACCTACACCACTGCTAATAATATACACTTACAAGGGCTAAAAATTCTGGCCTTTATTTCTCTTTTCACAAATGCTGCCAGGCCTGCTGAGTATTTACAGCATTTTGTGTTCTTACTTCAGATTTCCAGCATCTGCAGTATTTTGTTTCTATATCAAGGAAAATTCATATTGAATAATGTCAATTGGTTTGATGTGACGGGATGCATAGAGGCTTCATTCCAAAGGGCACCCAACATTATTTTTGCCTATTAAAGATAGAATTGAGACCCCAAGTAATAAGAGTAAATATAAAGGTATTCAAACAGCTGTTCCTAGATGTTTAATGAAAACAAAAAGAGAAACAAAAGCCAGATGAAAAGTGAGTTTTGCATGTGGAAGTTGAATTACTTCCAATGAATAAAGGAAGTTATTGTTATAACACTGAATCTCATCTTATTTTTGTCAATAACTCTTATGTAAAAAACCATTCCTTGTGTTTAAGCCTCAACAGATAATGATGGGAAGCCAAACAAAGAGGAAAGCTCAGTCATCATAATTAACCTCCAATCCACTGAAATCAAACATCGACATTTTTCTCCAGGATCAACAGATAGTAATTTGGAGCAAAATGTTCCCCTCGTGCCAGCTGATGTTAGTTGGAATATGGTAGAATTCTAAGGCAGAATTTTCCATTTTGCATGATGTGACACATCAGGTGTGAAAAACTTTGGGCTTTATCATAACGCTTCCAAGTCACTTATATATGCACGCAAGGGAAACCAATTGGGTTACTGGTGGACAGCCTTGGATTCATCCACCTCACCGTGATCATTGCCTCATCCCAGAAGCCATTAAAGTGCACTTGAGCACAATATATCTATCAATCAATGCAGTCTGGGACTGATCACAAAGATCAACTACCAAATGTTAGAACAAGGGAAGTATACATGTCAGATAATGGGCTAGTGAGTGGAGAAAAGCCACCATAGTAGAAAGGACAAGAAAGGCCACAGGGAAATACAAAAGTTGGCTGAGTGTACAAGACAAGAGACAGAAGATTAAATCTATGAACTAACAGAAGGAAGTAAAAATGTGGAAAGTCAGTAAACATGGTGGAAATTCAGATAATGGGTCTATTGGTTGTCACAGCCCAAGAATAAGATCAAGAACTTGTGAAAGGAAGTCTAGTTGCAGGAGGGATATGTCAAGTAGGAGGAGTCCAGATAGGCACAGGAAATCAAGTAGATGATGTAGTTTAACAAGAGCAAGGACCAAAGAAACAATGAATGACCAATAGGCAGGAGCCTCTGTAATACAGTGTTGGGCAGTGGAGAGGCAGTACCTTTCTGCAGAACGTTTAATTTCCTCTTGGCCAGAACTACACAGTTGGTCACACGTACTACGTTTCCCCATAAGACGCACACAAGAGTGGAACAGGAACTGGTATAAAATAAGAACGTAAGAACTAGGAGCAAGAGTAGGCCATCTGGCCCCCCAAGCCAGTTCCGCTATTCAATAAGATCATGGCTGATCTTTTTGTGGACTCAGCTCCACTTACCCACCCGCTCACCATAACCCTTAATTCCTTTACTGTTCAAAAATTTATCCATCCTTGCTTTAAAAACATTCAATGAGGTAGCCTCAACTGCTTCACTGGACAGGGAATTCCACAGATACACAACCCTTTGTGTGAAGAAGTTCCTGCTCAACTCAGTCCTAAATCTGCTTCCCCTTAATTTGAGGCTATGCCCCTTAGTTCTAGTTTCACCCGCCAGTGGAAACGACTTCCCTGCTTCCATCTTATCTATTCCCTTCATAATTTTTTGTGTTTCTATAAGATCTCCCCTCATTCTTCTGAATTCCGATGAGTATAGCCCCAGTTTACTCAGTCTTTCCACATAAGTCAATCCTTGAAACTCTGGAATCAACTTAGTGAATCTCCTCTGCACCCCCTCCAGTGCCAGTATATCCTTTCCCAAGTAAGGAGACCAAAACTGTACACAGCACTCCAGGTGTGGTCCCACCAACACCTTATACAGTTGCAACATAACCCTGCTGTTTTTAAACGCCATCCCTCTAGCAATGAAGGACAAAATTCCATTTGCCTTCTCAATTACCTGCTGCACCTGCAATCCAACTCCTTGAAATTCCTGCACAAGGACATCCAAGTCCCTCTGCATAGCAGCATGTTGCAATTTTTTTACCGTTTAAATAATAGTCCATTTTGCTGTTATTCCTACCAAAATGGATGACGTCACATTTACCAACATTGTACTCCATCTGCCAGACCCTCACCTACTCACTTAGACTAGGTAAGCAGGTGGCAGGTACAGAGACGGCTTGAACAAAGTCCATTTAACTGTGGGCCTGCAGAGGCCTGGTCTGAATGCCTGCAGAGAAAGATGGATGTGGGGGCAGCTGGTGAGCAACCTGAGAGAAGATTTGGTTGACTACTTGCCTTTGAGCTTTGTTTAGCATGCAATCTTGGGACTGACAAACTGGGACTGGCTGAGAACCCAATCCTAATAGGACCTTAACTCTCCTGATACTGATTTAAAGACTCTCCCTCTGTTTTGGTTTGATTGCTCCAAAGCTTCAAAGGACTTCTCAGAAACACGAGCAGATTTGCAGAAAAAGATTCATTTGACAAAAGCCACGCATGATTAAAAGGAAAAAAATTGCAAGAACCAGTCAAACAAGAGTTGCAGAAAAGATCTGAGAGTGCAACCAATGAAGTGAATAAACTGAGGAGTTTGATTCAAAGGAAAGAGGAAGCTGAACAGAAACTCCAGACAAAACTGAAGATCACTGGAATCTCAAGAGGGGCAAAAGAAGAAATATCAGGCCCATTTGGAAGACTTAAAATTTAAACTTTCTCAAAAGTCCGAGATGTTACCCAAACTGCAGCAGCAGATGGCAGGGCTGAGTGAGCAGCTAGCTGTGAATGAAGAGAAACTCTCGAAGATACAGAAGGATCACTAGGCCTCTGAAACCAACCCAGCCTAACCAAGCTTCAGTCCAATATTTACTGGAAAGAATTGGGACTGTTTTCAACCAGTCATGATCTGAAGACTAAGGAGGAGTTGTTGTTCCTGGCTGTGGAGAACAAGAGAGAGAAGCTTGGGCAGCAAATGACAGATAAACCCATTTCCAAAGACAAAGCAGTGCAAGATAAGGAAAATAAACTGGAGGTCCCAATGAAATGCCTTGTGAAAGAAGGTTGTGAAAGTTTGAGTTGTTTAAAGTTCTGGGACAAATGTTATTTGGAAAGATGTTTCTGGTTACAGAAACACATCATTCGGATGCTGGACAACTATAAGCTTTAAAGGTGCTTAAAAAGGTTACATTATAAGTAAGAGACTATGTTTAGACTAAACTAAAATATGACATATTAATTGAAGTAAATCATCTGTTCATTGTCAAATTTCACTATACTTTCCAGACTGCAGGGGAGATCTACCTTGTATTGGATTTCCTTAGGGGAGGATACTTTTTCATGCAACTATCCAAAGAGTTAAGTTCATTGAGGAGGATGTGAAATTTTACCATACAAAGTTGACACTTGTTTTTTATCATCTACGCAGCATGGCAATGCCTGTAGAGATCTAAAACCAGAAAATATTTTGCTGGATAAAGAGGGTCACATTAAATTGACAGATTTTGGATTGAGCAAAGAGTCCATCGATTATGAGAAGTTATTCATTCTGTGGTTCAGTGCAGTATAGGGCATCAGAAATTGTCAACAAAGGGATCACATGCAGAATGTTGACTGGTAGTCTTTTGGTTTCTCGCGTTTGAGATGCTTACAGGCACCTAGCTTTTTCAAGGGAAGGCTAGAAAGGAAACTATGACAATGATACTCAAACAAGCTAAGGCTCCACTAGAGACAAACTTGGCCAGCAGAGAAACCAAGGACAAGGAGAAAACTCTGCTGCAGGCAGCGAAAGAGAAGGCTTTGAAAGAAGAGGAATTAGCAAAAGAAAAGCTCAGAATGACAAGCTGCAAGAAACCAAGATGTCTCTGGAAAAAGAATCGAACAAACTTACTGAACATAGCACTGTGTCAAAGACTCAAAAGTGGAAAAAAAACATTTAAGAAAATAGAAGAACAATTACTTTTAAATGAAGTAGATTTGCCATCTGAAATAGTTAAAGACAAAAAATCCAAAGAACAAAATAAACGGCAGTATATTAAAGGTAGTATTATCATACCTCTCTGACTGGCAAAAATGATAAGCAGCTCTTATCTAGGCTAAAATCCCCCAAAACATAAGATTGAAGAGTTGAAGAGCAAAGATGGAAGTAAAGCAAAGGAAGTTAAAGCAAAAGCAAAGCAGCCAAGTCGACAAAAGGAAGACCAAGGAAGAAGCAGAAGCAGATGCAGATGCAGAAGTGTGTGTTAGCTCAGCAACTCAGACTCCCTGAATGATTATAACGCACCACCACCTTTCAAGGACAGATCATTATGAGCAATGAAAACATACTTAAATCACATCACATCATGACAACTGAAGTTGGCAAAAGCTTTTAAACTTACCTGCCAAAAAGGTTCCCAACTCCACAGCAGGCTTCCCCCAAGGCTTACAAACCCAGTGTCATTCCCATACCTTCAGGAGCCCACATGCCTCAATGATAATAGCAATTTTAAATGGAAGCTGAACTTGCAGCAGGCATTTCAATAGTCAACCAGATGTCACTTCAAGTGAAAGTTGCATTGTGAGCCAGCACATTTCCTGATTACGCAAAAATGGCAGGGGCAGAAACTTAAGACATAAAAATGTAGCCCTGCACACCTCCCATCTCATCCTCCCGAAGTAGGTTGCTCAAAGGAAAAAAATCAGCCCAAATTGTTCAACATCTTTGCCATTTCATTGTCCCCTGTTATGATTTCTCCCATGTCAGCCTGAAGGGGGCCTATATTTACTTTGAATAAAGTATTCATTTTTATATGTCTATAGAAGCCTTTATAATCTGGTTTTATATTTCTGGCTACTTTATTGTCAGTCTATTTTCTTCCTCTATCAGTTTTTTTTTGCCATCCTTTTCTGTATCTACAGTTCTTCCAATCCTCAGGTTTAATACTATTCTTTTGATTTTCACCAACAGGTATGAAGTATTTGCTATCTGTGTGGATGAGAATGGGGGCTGCAAAGTAAGTGGGTGAACCGACCATAGCACCACAATGGAGGTGGCATTGTGGGAGTAAAAAGGAATTTGATAGAAATCAGAGACAGTATAGTAAAGGGAATAAATATCATTCTCTGGTGCCACAACTGGGAGTTCCAAAGATCATGCTGTTTACTCAGTACTACGATTTATTCTAATTTCTATTTTACACATTGACTTATACTAAACAGCTATTTTTTTTTAACTGCTCACTGCCACAAGCTGCCACTTCAAGTATTTGAAATGAAAATTTAAAAAAGCAGCACTTCTTCCCCCACTGCACTCAATACCTGATTTTAGCACTCTGTTTATGCTAGTCAATTCTAAAAACACCTTGTGCATAACAAACACTGTTTCTGATATAAAGCTTATGACTCACACCCAAGTTACAGCTGTTATGTCAGCATCCTGCTCACAGTAATTAACACCTACAGCTGAGTGCCAGTTAACTGCCTATATTTCTATAACTAAACAAGTCTGCATTTTATTTTACAGTTTTTAAAGCTGTACATCAAATTCTAAATGTTCAATTTAATTTCAGTTCGAGAAATACCAGAGAATTCCCACTTGCACAGAGGTAGGAATACGGACAGACAATTGGGCCCTTTAAGCTTAATGTGATCATGGCCCATTATTCTCATGTTCTGACTTTTCATTGCAAAACTTGCCTAATCATCGACACGGATGCCAACATCTCACTTAGGAACACCATCCACCAGGTACACGGTACATACACTTGCAACTCGGCCAATGTTATCTACCTGATACGCAGAAGGAAAGGATGTCCTGGGGCATGGTACATTGGGGAGACCATGCAGACACTACGACAACGGATAAATGAACACCGCTCAACAATCACTAGGCAAGAGTGTTCTCTTCCTGTTGGGGAACAGTTCAGCAGTCACGGGTATTCGGCCTCTGACCTTCGGGTAAGCATTCTCCAAGGCGGCCTTCACGACACATGACAATGCAGAGTCGCTGAGCAGAGACTGATAGCCAAGTTCCGCACACAATCACTTCTTGAGTTCATGCCAAACTATCTGTAACCCCCATGCCTTGCCTGGGCTTGCAAAATCTCACTTATTGTCCTGGCTGGAGACATAGAACATAGTACATTACAGTGCAGTACCGGCCCTTCGGTCCTCGATGTTGTGCCGACCTGTGAAACCAAGCAAAAGCCCATCTAACCTACACTATTCCAATATCATCCATATGTTTATCCAATGACCATTTAAATTTCCTTAATGTTGGAAAGTCCACTACCATTGCAGGCAAAGCATTCATCGCCCTTACTACTCTCTGAGTAAAGAACCTACTTCTGATATCTGTCCTATATATATATCTCTCTCCTCAATTTAAAGCTATGTCCCCTTGTGCTAGCCATTTCCATCCGAGGAAAAAGGCTGTCACTGTCCACCCTATCTAATCCTCTGATCATCTTACATGCCTCTATTAAGTCACCTCTTAACTTTCTCTCTAACGAAAACAGCCTCAAGTCCCTCAGCCTTTCCTCATAAGACTTCTCACCATACCAGGCAACATCCTGATAAATCTCTTCTGCACCCTTTCCGATGCTTCCACATCCTACCTATAATACATCAACCAGAACTGTATGCAATACTCCAAGTGCGGCCACACCAGAGTTTTGCACAGCTGCAATATGATCTCATGGCTCCGAAACTCTATCCCTCTGCCAATAAAAGCTAACACACTGTACGCCTTCTTAACAACCCTATCAAACTTGGTGCCAACTTTCAGGGATCTATGCATATGGACACCGAGATTTCTCTGCTCATCCACACTACCAAGTATCTTACCATTAGCCCAATACACATCTCTTTAACCTGTGCTTAACCCTCTCTCCACTCACATCGTCTGTAACTTTAAGACTTGATTACCTATAAAGACTTGCATTCCAACCATTATTTTGTAAATTGAGTTTGTGTCTTTATGTGCCCTGAAATCCCACTGACCTGATGAAGGAGCAGCGCTCCGAAAGCAAGTGGCTTTTGCTACCAAATAGACCTGTTGGACTTTAACTGGTGTTGTGAGACTTCTTACAATGTAAATACAGCCAGGATATGTGATCAGTAGATATCTTGATTCTCATTTGCAAATTATCTTAACAGCTAAAACGAAAGCATCTAATGCCTGTGACTTCACCTTATTTCAATGCTTATTTCTCCTATTTGGAACAAAAAAGCTGCTCAATCAAAGGAGGCCTGGAACTGTCTGTAATCATCCTCAACAAGAAGATGGCAAAAAGGGACAATGAGGATTGCACAATTCCAAGACTTACACTGGCTTCCTGATTCCAAAAGCAGGTGGTAAAAGGCACTCCATACAGGTTGAAGAGGTATCTGAGATAACCCTCACCTCTGCCCCAAAAATCACATTCAAAAGATCTCAAAGCTACAAATGAAAGTTGAGGGCCTGATGTCTATTTCTAACTCCTGGTGCCTGGCAATCTATGTTGAGGCCTGGTATACTTTAAAGACCTGGTGATCGTTTCTGACAGTTAACAAATGCAATGAACACTTTTGAATGCAAATTATCACTCTTGAGTGCTAATGACCGCTTTTGAGCACTAACGATCACTTCCACAAATTTACTGATGCAATGATGGCTTTCAAAAACTTCTGAACACTTTGAAGACTCCTGAAGCAATCAGGAGTGATAATAAGTAATCATGGTGATGGCAAATGATGACTGTGACTGCCATAAAAATTCATTCAAAATTATATCTTTTGATATTAAATGGCGTTACTGAACGTTCAGTGCAGGTGAACACAAATAGATGTTGAAAATGTAACTGGTAGCAGTTGCTTTTGAATCATTATGTTCTGGATTCAAATTCAATAGAAGATTCAAGTACAAAAATCAGAGTGTCAGTCCTATAATACTGAAGTGATGTTGGCATTGTCATTGGTGCCAACTTTTGGACGAGCCATTGAACAGAGGCTCCGAACAGAGAGCCCAGGCATCTGCTCAGAAAGATGTAAAATAGCACTATTCAGTAGCAGAGCATGGGACTTAATCCCAGTGTCCCAATTTATATTTATCCCTCAATCAATATCACAAGAGAACAGATCATTTATCACTTTGCTGCTTTTGGGTGTTTCCTTTGTGCAAATCGGCTGCTTCATTTTCTATACTATATGAGCTATACTTCAAAACCATTTCACTGATTATAAAGCATTTGGGATGTCTGATGGATGCGAAAAGCACCTGCTAAATATAGGTCTTTCCTCTTTTCTTTTGTGTCTTTACAGTAAAGAATCAGAAAGAGGGGCTAACAGTAAGAGGGGCTAATGTAAAACTCAAGGTACCATATAGTTGAGAAATTCCTATGCCCTTGATTTCAAAAGGGTGTAGTGCAGACTAGTTGATGCATTGGTATGATTTTCCAAAATTTCCTATATTTTAGAATGGTCACTCAGATTGTAAATTAGCAAATATAACTCCGCTATTCAAGAGAGGGTGAGACAATAGAGAACTGCAAGCCAATTAACCTGCCAATCATCACAAAGTGCTGAAATCTATTATAAGGAATTTTTAACAATGCTTTTAGAAAATTGTAGTACGATCACAAAGTTCTAAGAGATTTTACTCCTTATGGTAAATATAGAACATTGTTACAGAGCAAGGAGGGAGATCAGGAGAAATTTCTTTTCTGAGCGTTGTGAATCTTCAGAATTTTCAACTTGAGAGTTCTGTGGAGGTTGTGTCATTGAAAATATTCAAGGCTGTTTTTTGAACTATGGTCAAGCAAACAGACAGCAATGGGAAGTTAAAGTCAAGAGCAGATCAACAATGATCTTACTGAGTACTGGAACAGGTTCCAAGAGTCATGTAGGCTTATTAGCGATAGGCTGCATGGTTTTGTGAAGGGGAGGGCATGTCTCACAAACTTGATTGAGTTCGTTGAGACAAGAAAAATTGACCAGGGCAAGGCAGAGGATGTCGTATACATGGACTTTAATTAACACCTTCGATAAGATTCCTCATGGCAAGCCGATACAGAAGGTAAAGTCACATGCGATCCAAGATGAGCTGGTAAGATGGACAGAAAACTGCATAGAAAGCAGAGAGTAGCAGTGGAAGGATACTTTTTTAACCGGAGGTCTGTGGCAAGCGGTGTTCAACAAGGATCAATGCCGGAACCTTATATATAAATGAATTGGAAGAAAATGTAGGTAGTCTGACTAATAAATTTGCAAATGATACAAACAATGATACGCAAATAGTGAGGAGAATTGTCAGAGGATACAGCAGGATATAAAAGTTGGCAGATGGAATTTAAGCCGGACAAGTGTGAGATGATGCGATTTTGAAGGACTACTGCAGAAGGAAAGTATACAGTAAATAGAAACATTTGCACACAAAGGGCTCTAAGCATGCAGATTCACAGTTCCCTGAAGGTGGCAAATCAGATGGACAAAGTGGTCAAGAAGGCGTATGGCATGCTGGCTTTCATCGGTCGGGGCATTGAGTATAGGAACTGGAAAATCATGTTGCAGCTGTGTACAACTTTGGTTAGGCCACATTTAGAGTATTTTGTACAATTCTGATTGCCGTACTACCAGAAGGATGTTGATGCATTGGAAAGGGTGCAGAAGAGACTAACCAGGATGTTGTCTTGTTTGGAGGATATGGACCATGAAGAAAGATTGAACAAACTTGGATTGTTTTCACTAGAGGATGAGGGGAAGACCTAATAGAGGCTTACAACATTATGACAGGCTTGGATAGAGCGGATAGTCAGAGTCTTTTTCCCAAGGTCGAAGGGTGAATTCCTTGGGGGCATAGGTTGAAAGTGTGGTGGCGGGGTGGGCGGGGGGAGAGATGTAAGAGGCAAGTTTTTCACACAGAAGGTGGTGAATGCCTGGAACGCCAGAGGAGGTGGTGGAAGCAAATTCTATAACAATGTTCAACAGGCAGCTGGATAGATACGTGAATAGACAGGGAATACAGGGATATGGACCACATAGAGACAAGAAGATATTAGATTAGAGGCATTTGTGTCGGCACAGGCTTGGAGAACCAAAGGGTCTGTTTCTGTACTGTTCTTTGTATGTAGTCCAGTAGTATTCCTATTTTTACGCTATTGCTTGTATTAATACATTTAGATAATGTATTAACACAAGCAATGTAAATAATGATTTCAGTCCATTGGTTTTTCTGCGATTATGATTATGCCTGAAGAACAGAACATTTGTTGAATACTTTTTCTATTTGAATGGAAGTGAGTATATCGGTAATCCAGAATGTAGACCGAGTGGTCAAATGAAATGCAATGATGTGGTTACATAAGAGCGCACGTGACAGTCGGGCGGGAATTATTACTGGGATCGCAGACAAAGCACAAGTACTATATGTAGCGGTTCAGTTTAGGAATAAACTACCTTCGTTAATGTCAGTGATTTGAGGAGCCTAAAACATTCTACGTGGCGTCAGGAGTTGGCAGTACGGCATGACAACTTTACCACATCAACCTGCTCATCTTTGATAAAAATATTACATTAGTTACGATAGTTTTAAAAAGTTCCAAAAACACTGGCATATTTACTGCAGAAATGACTCTCACAACAGCAGGTTAGAGTCCAACCAGTTTATTCGATAGTAATCCCACAAGCTTTCGGAAACGGTGTCCCTTCGTCAGGTGTGTGGAAGGTATTTACCGCAGTGCAGCACTCTCGGTCAAAAAGGTATAGGGCACAATCTTGCCAAAAAATTTTAAGTGATGAGCAAGTGCGAAAATGGAAGAGTTTCAGATCCGTTTTCTCGGCAAGATCACAAATGAAATGTTATGCCACTTACACTATCTGATTTTTGCTAGCAGGGGGAGGCAAAGGGGACTAAACTTGCCAGAAAGCTGACTGGTCACACCAGAGGATGTTATTGCACTTTCAGATCTTTATCGACCCGTCCCTACAATCGCCGGTCTCCCCGGTCGATATCCACCCACCCCTACCCCACCGGACATTGCTCCTCCTGTAATGTCCACCCCCTTTGGCACTATTCAGTGAGCAGTGCCAGGGTGGCTGGTGGGCAGTGCAGACTGACAGTGCCAAGCTCTCAGATTGGCACTGTTCAAGGGGGCACTGCTCCCTCTGCCACCGACACCTTGGTGGGCCTCAGTTGCCTCTGGTCCACCAGCGAGGCCACCATATCAAGTCTCCGTTGATGGGTAATAACTGTGATCCTTGCCAGTGAGAACCTTTACCGGCGAGGCCATTAAGGCAAGTGAGCCCAGACAACTGCATTTCGGGATCACGAATTACATGTAAATTCAATTTTAAATATTAAAATCAGCCTCACTTGCTTCCCCGGCACAAGGCTGATCATGTCAGAAATCTGGGGTTGGTATGATCATGAGAGATGAGACCCTAGGCGCAAACCTGGTTCTTCACCTCTTGCACAATCTTACCGGCTCACCCTGCCCATCAACCGGCAGGACGAACAAGGACGATCACCTCCAAAGGCTTTTATTCTATTAAACTTAGCAGGCCCCAAAGGTGTCAAAAAATTGAGTCATTTGTTTTCCAGAGAGAAAAGATGAAAGATGATCCTGAGATAATCGTTAAATATTTTGAGAAAATTTCCCTCCCAGTAAAAATACTTAATCCTTGATCAACATACATTCAATTCTATGAACCAGAAAGCAATGAGTCAATACAATTTTACACAGCTCCCCTCCTAAACATTCTGGCAAAGACATGTCCAGCTGCAGTAGCTGTTGCAAGAAAAAGACAATGTTTCAAGCAGCTATCAATATCTGTATATTAAATGATCAGAAATGAAGCAGAAGTTTTAGGTAAAAGACCAAGATATTCACACCACAGGGAACAGGCATCCTGTTCCAACTGCAGCAACAAAACCACTCCCCCCCTCCCACCACCACCCCCCCACCTCCAAATAGAACAGCTTGTTTTGCAAACAATAAGAGATGCAACAAATGCAGGAAATGGAACCACTTTGTTAAATGCTGTAGATCCAAACCACAGTAACCCTCC
Source organism: Carcharhinus amblyrhynchos (assembly GCF_965287045.1). NCBI lineage: Eukaryota > Metazoa > Chordata > Chondrichthyes > Carcharhiniformes > Carcharhinidae > Carcharhinus > Carcharhinus amblyrhynchos. Next base: position 27,848,204 of record NC_137335.1, on the reverse strand, counting down.
CCTGCCATCAGCCACTTGGCAGCAGCTCAATCCGTCAGAAGTAGGAGAGTCAATAAGATGAATGAATTGAAGCTCAACAAAAGCAGAAAAGCAACAGAGCTCCAACTAACTCTATTGCGAATGCATTGACAACACCAAGGAAAAGAGTAAGTTATACCAAACTTAAAGTCAAGATTTATGTAGCTGTTAACATTATAAATAAAGTGCCTTCATTAGAAGTCCTTGATATCGGTGAGTTGAGGAATCCACAGCATTCTAGACAGAGTATTAGATATTTTCTATGTAAATTTCATGTTTTGTACACTTTTATATGGATTAACTAAAATGGTCTCAAGAACCTAAAAGCAGCACAATGGTGATATAAACTCTTGACAATACAATCATTTAGATTTAACTATATTGTTAATCGACAATACCAGAAATAAACTGTACTTCAAATGAACATTGAGCTGTATTGTTTGAGAATCTTAGCACATTTTCTTTGATCTTTATTTCATTTGTAAAAATATCTGCATTCTATTATTCCTATAATTATTACCAAACATCTGCCCATAGAAATGAAATGGCTTAAGTGTTCACTTGGGAATTTTATGTAAAGTTAGCATGGATAGGCATTAATTGACAACCGCTCTCAATGTTTTAGTACGGAAAGAATAGAGTTCACAGCAACTCAATCCTTAACATAGTGAGAGTCACAAAATGAAAAAGATGACTAATAGCTGGGTTCTTTTTCTCCACAGGTAAAGGCCTCAAACTTCATACATTCAATATATTCTAGAACAAAGATACTCTGTAAGAAAATAAATTCTTGTCAAACCTCGACTGTTGAGTCAGACACATCACTGAATTAATTTATGTTAAATATCCTATTAATTACAAGTGTAATTAACAGTTTAGCTACTTCAACTGAAAAGGAATGAGGGGAGTTTCTTAAAATTGTTGTTGGTGACAGTTAGGGCTTCAGCCAGCCTCTGAAAGAAATTCACTTAAATCACCAAAGTACACATTCATTTGAAATCGTTGTTAATTTAGTGAAAACAATGATACATTTAATTAAGTAAGTGGGCTCACAACTCCCATAAAATACCAGACAAGACTGAGCATCAACAATGCAAGCATCCAATAGCACACTTTCAGGGTCTTGCTGTTCTAATTTATGAATGCAATCTGTCGCTAAATCATCTCAGAAACACCAATCAAAATTTCACCACTTTAATTGTATACAAAATGTTTATAGTGAAGATTATTCCCCTCTGTATATAAGCTGTTCGTAGTCCCTCAAGATTAATGCCCCTAAAATATGCACTACTACTAAGAGTATATAATTACAAAAGAAAATTCACATTCAACCAACGGTTAAGCAGAAGCATTTTGTGACGATAAGTAAATGCTTACTTGAGGAACAAAACATTACGCAAAATATGCTTACCCGATTTACTTCTGTGTTGTCCAAAATGACTTTCACCACTGCCTTCACGAGCTCCTCCACTCTCTTAATACACTGTGCAAGGACCAGCTTTGGCAATTTACCATCATGCAAAAAGTGGACAAGAGTCTGTGTTGTTTCCATCAGCAAAGAAACTGAGGGAAGAGATCTAGGTTTCGTACAGAAAACTAGCAAACTCTTAGCAAGATGTGAGACTGAATCTGTCACCACAGAGCAGTCACTGCCTACAGCCAGTATTTCTGCTGTTGAAGTTTTATTTGTTGCTATCTTTCTAATTCTTATTAAACTCTGTAGAAATTGAGTGTGAAAATTGAGCTCTTTCTTTTGTAGTTCTTCACTCTTGGAAATGTTTGGTTCAGGATGAAACAATGCAGAATTGGCTAATGTCTTATTTTTTTCACTAATTACTAAATATGAATCAAGGTATCCCAGGCTCTGATTAGCTAATAGGTAATGAGTATCTGATCCTTGTCCATTAGATATATCACAACCAGAATCTTCTAGATGAATAGACTCATTCCTAGATTCCAGAGAATCCTGAGTTGGCATATCCATACAAAAAGCAGAGTCAGCTCCTGGAAAATATAATAAGCCAATTATTTATAAAAATTTTTTTTTGTACTATGACTCTAAAACTTCAATACATGGTTTATAGTACTTTGCAATTCCCAAGTTAAATTAGAAAGGCATTTCAATGAATACAGACTTCCCTTGAGATCTGTTTTCTGCTATTATATATGTTGTTGGCACAAGTGTTAAAAACTTTGCTCCCTTACAACAATAAAATATTCCATTGTCAACTGCAAAGTTGAGCCAACAGTCCATTCACATTCCATTTAGGCACAATATAAAGGCACGCAGATCAAACCCAATGCTTCTCGTCATTCACCAAATTCATATTACATTTGAAATAGCAAGCCAGTGTAACCTTGGAGTCATTTAATCTTGATCCATTAAGCTAGGGTATTTATGCTTTATCCATTTTGGATCGTCACATAATTTGTATAGTTACAATAAACTGTAACTATAAATTGTACAATAAATTGTAACTATACGTCATGTTTTATGAAGGTGTGGAGTGAGCAGGAATGCAATGGAAATTACTACCAATGTCCACTTTTCTGCATAAGGATACTGAAAAAATACATTCTGCGTAGATTTGTTTCATTATAAGTTAGTTCAGGTGAGGAAAAACCAGGGTTATAATATTGTAGCCCTCTCGCAGTTATAGTACTACACTCCCACCTAATGTGTTAAAAACTGAGGATTATAAAATGGTCCCTTCTTTGCTACAGAGAATAATATGTTGAAAATGTTATCCACACTGGACCAGATTAGGATGTAGCCTTTCAGAAAGGTCAGGTTAGTTGCTTTGTTCTGAAATTAGTTAGAGAAGACAACTGCTCATAAATCACCAACAGTCCCACTGTCAAGAATAATTAAATCAAAATTTGGGAAGAAAGACAAGCTAATCAAATTGAGTTGGCTAGCACAACATAGGATAGGGTTCTATGCATTTTCTACATTTTAACACAACAGCTATAATTTGTTATATTACTATATCATTTCCTTTAAATATGCAGCAGATAATAGGGTTGAAACGACTGAGATACAGACGTACACTCAGACTCAGTAAGAACAGATTAATCCTCGGGATAGTTTAATCTCACAAATAAGGTTTTATTGTGAATGTTAGTTCAGCTCAGTTTATTAGGAAAGCTGAATTGTTATCTTTTTTCATTATTCCTATGTTCAAGAAAGAAGTATAAGTTAACATTTTTCTAATTAATTGTTGTTGACTTTGTGACTTTTCAATATTTAATAGGTCCATTTTCATAGTTTCTAAGTTCCTTGTACAATTTGATCATGGCCAGGATTTTCTGTTTGTGTGACCATCAGCCCATGAATTTCCTGTGGATGAGGAAGATGTTTAACCATTGAATTCTTCCATCTATAAAGATCTATTGTCGAAACTCATTGCTTACTAAGTGATTCCAAGGCTCCTCCTCCCCCCACTTCACCTCTGCCCAAACACACTTCCTTAATGATTTTCAATCCACACCTCCCACCCCATCAAAGCCCCTTTCCATGTCCCTCCCTCCTACCACCTTAATAGAGGATGATCAATACGGATTAAGGTTAACAAATCCAATCTAATTTACACAAAGTCACTATTACAATAAACAGATTTACAAACAGCTTTCAATAAAAACTGATAAGACACTAAATGATAAAATACCACGGTGTAATGATGAAGCCACAAGATGGATCACAAATAATTTAAAGGATAATAAGCAAGGAATAATTTTAAATGAGATTAGTTTCCAATTGGATAAGGTCAAGAGCAGGATAACTACATATTGATTTAAATCTTTGTGTAAGATGCCGTAGCAAATAAACTAATTATTACATTCATTCAGTCATCATGAATAGTAAAGCTAATTTTCTGAATTTACACCCAAATTAACATCCCCTTCCCTCCAATCAACTATAATTCTACAAACAAGACTCAAAGATTAAAACTGTTAGCTCCCTATCATGCAGGTCATTGTATGTCAGTTAACATAACTGAACCAAATTAACTAAGTTGCTAAATAAACAAAGTATTGTGATATGCTTACTGTTGTGGGTTGTTAGTTACAGTTCAGTGGGTCTGAAGAAGTTTTCATACTTATACTTAGGTTAAATGCAAATCTAAAGTGACTCTCAGAACTCCTCGCAAATATAGAGTAAAGTACAAGCTCGGATCTGTCCCCATGCTTGCTGGTAACACACGGTTCTCTCCAACACTCAACTGACGCTAGATGCAAATCATGTGCTCTCTTACATCACTGTGTGGGAAGTTCCACATACTGTCCCACATTAAACACTTGTATGCCAGACCCTTATACTACACCTCCCCACCCTCCAAGACCTTATCAATGTATTTAAGTTATTATAGTTTATCTTGTTTTACATGTTTCTTCTTTATGTGAGAATCTAGAACTTGGAGTCACTGTTGAAAAATAATGGATTGTTCATCTAAGACAGGGATGAGAAGAATTTGCTTCTCTCAGAGAGTAAAAAGTCTTTGGAACCTCCTTCAAGACAGTGGAAGCAGACTTTTCAAGGCAGAGGTGGATAGATTCTTGATAAACAAGGAGGTGAAGGGTTACTGGGGTAGACAGGGGATTAAATTCTGACCAGCCATGATCATATTGAATGGTAGAGCAGGCATGGAGGGTTGAGTCGCCTCCTCCTAATTTGTATGTTTGTCAGTACATTGTTATCACTATCATGACTATATTATATCATTACTATATTATCATTACTATATCATTACTATATTATCACTATCCCAGCTCCCCTCCTTCAACTCCTAATTCAAAGATTCAGGTGATCTGGAGGTCTTACAACCCTTTCAATTCTCATTCACACTACCATCAGAAGAGCGGTAGACTGTCGCTGCTGGTTCTTTCTGTAGGTTTGGAGGTTGTTCTGGAATCTCAGTATGTTTTCATGTTTTTCTTTCATTCCTTCATAATGAACTGCATTGGTTGGATTGACTATTGTGCTGGTAGGGGTGGACAACCATTGTATTAGTCTCCATTGTCATGTAGGGCACAGCAGTATCCTGTGGTGGAGAATGAGTATTCCTGTGACTAGAATGAGGTTTATAAGTATAGTCAACTCTGTATTTCACTGTCAGGAATGGATGGCTGATACCAGGTTCCAGCATCTTTTGTGGCTTTGGCATGTTGGCTAGAATTTGCTATGTATGTTCAGTGGTTGTAAAGTTGACCTGCTGTACTGTCATCAAAACTAGAAGTTAAAGCTCATTTGACTGCTGGTCAAGATCACTTACATCCTCCAATGCATGACTTGTGGTAACCTCATTGGTCGTTAGATGGCCTAACCACTGTAGGTAACAAACATATACAAATCTGCTCCACAAAGGGAGAAGACAGTAAAGAGCTGAAGTCCTGGTCAGGAAATTCTTTTTCTTGTTTGACTATTCATGAACCTGCAGTAATAAGTGATTGTCTTGACATCTTCTATTCTTCTGTTATTTTAAAAAAGTCCAGGGCCCATAGAGTGATGAATCTGTTGTTCAAAGCCATGGTTCTTTGTCTAAAGGACACTGCCCCTTTTGTCTAATAACTAATTTAAAATTTGTTAAATGGCCATTTACTGAAATGTCCCCATTCCTAATTTAGAAACCAAGATATTTGACAATGCTCAAGATGCATAGCAATGTGTCTTCTGGGCTCACAGTCTTGGTCTCATGGATAATCTTTGGGCATTTTGTGGGTTTTAGAGTTTTGCCTTGCACCATTTGCTGTAGCAGCCAATCTTGTTGCTCTGAAAGCACTGGGCTGAAATTACAGGACATTGATCTTTCCTGTGGAGAAGTGTTCCTCTGCAGCACTGGCACATTCGCTATACTGGCTAGTTTGGGTATTGTTTTCCCTTGACTGGTGTCCATGTGTCATTGTTGTTTTGCTAGCTGAACTGTGGAATGGCCTCTGCACTGCAGTTTATTTTCTCCCATTAAAATAATGCAGTGTTGTTCATTGATTGTCTTTTCCTTTGCTTGCAAGAGGTTGAAGAGTGCTATGATATTCTGTCTCTAATGAGAACAAAGAACAAACAAAGAAAATTACAGCACAGGAACGGACCCTTCGGCCCTCCAAGCCTGCACTGGCTGTGCTGCCTGACTTAATTAAAACCCCCGATCCTCCTAGGGACCATATCCCTCTATTCTTATTTCATTCATGTACTTGTCAAGATGCCCCTTAAAAATTATCAAGCATATCCGCTTCGACTACCTCCCCCAGCACCGAGTTCCAGGCACCCCCTACTCTGTGTAAAAAAATCTGCCTCGTACATCTCTTTTAAATCTTGCCCCTCGCACCTTAAATTTATGCCCCCTAGTAACTGACTCTTCCACCATGGGAAAAAGCTTCTGACTATCCACACTGTCCATACCTCTCATAATCTTGTAGACTTCTATCAGGTCGCCCTCAACCTCCGTCGTTCCAGTGAGAACAAACCAAGTTTCTCCAACCTCTCCTCATAGCAAATGCCCTCCATACCAGGCAACATCTTGGTAAATCTTTTCTGTACCCTCTCCAAAGCCTCCACATCCCTCTGGTAGTGTGGCGGCCAGAACTGAACACTATATTCAAGTGCAGCCTAACTAAGGTTCCATAAAGCTGCAACACGACTTGCCAATTTTTAAACTCAATACCCCGGCCGATGAAGGCAAGCATGCCGTCTGCCTTCTTGACTACCTTCTCCACCTACAGTGCCACTTTCAGTCACCTGTGTATTTGTACACCCAGATCCCTTTGCCTATCAATACTCTTAAGGGTTCTGCCATTTACTATATATTTTCTATCTGTATTAGACCTTCCAAAATGCATTACCTCACATTTGTCTGAATTAAACTCCATCTGCCATCTCTCCACCCAAGTCTCCAATTGATCTATATCCTGATGTATCCTCTGATGTCCTCATCGCTATCTGCAAATCCACTAGCCTTTGCGTCGTCTGTAAATTTATTAATCAATCTAGTTACATTTTCCTCCAAATCATTTATATATATTACAAACAGCAAAGGTCCCAGCACTGATCCCTGAGGAACACCACTTGTCACAGTCCTCCTTTCATAAACACACCTTTCCACTGTTACCCTCTGTCTTTTTGACCAACGGTAGTCATGATGTGGAGATGCCGGTGTTGGACTGGGGTGTAAACAGTAAGAAGTCTCACAACACCAGGTTAAAGTCCAACTGGTTTATTTGTAGCAAACGCTACTAGCTTTCGGAACTGGCTGTTCCTTTGTCAGAACTCCCACCCACCCATCGTAGGAACAGCCAGTTCCGAAAGCTAGTGGCGTTTGCTACAAATAAACCAGTTGGATTTTAACCTGGTGTTGTGAAACTTCTTACTGTGTTCTTTGACCTAGCCAGTTTTGTATTCACCTTGCTAGCTCATCTCTGATCCCATGTGACTTCACCTTCTGCACCAGTCTGCTATGAGGGACCTTCTCAAAGGCCTTAAAGAAGTCCATGTACACAGCATCTACTGCTCTACCCTCATCGATCATCTTCGTCACTTCCTCACTTCTGAATGAGGTCAGATTTTAAGTCTCCATACTTGCAAACCTCTGCCATCCTAGACAGATCACTGATAAATTAATTAACAGGTCCTCCTGGCTGCTGCACTTGCTTGTTAAATTTAGTTCTCTTGAATTCAAAAAAGCATCAAAATATTTTAATATTTCTTCGAATTTAGTGGATTATTTATTGATACCTTGTCTTTCAATAGTGCGATCCACAACCAGGTCACGAAGTAAAGTAGTATGTTAACCTTCTCTGCCTTTCTATTTAAACCAGAAGTGACACTGTCTTTTAGGAAATCTTTTCCCCAAATCCCTGAATGTTGTGATTGAACTGGACCTTGGATTAATCCCAATTGACTTGGAAGTATGGAATTCTGATCCAGGCCAAACATTTTAAAAGTTTAAGTTCTGCTGTAAGAGCTGTCTGAATATTAAGGTGGCATCACTGTTGACTTGGACAGAAAGGAATTTCCCATGCTTGCCAGTTCTGGTGGGTTTTACAACAATGCTGAAGGCGCTCAGCTTGAAAAAAAATAACTGGCTATCTGAAGCAACTTATCTTGTTTAGCATTTTACTTTGTTTGACTCAAAAGTCTATCAAATTGTAACTTCTGGTTGCCATTTACTGTGACAAAAAATCTTGATGTTCGCAAGATATTCAATTAAACCTTTCTCGTTTTTCTGATGGGCTTTGGATGCTACATGTTCAGGCTCCAGCTCAGGGATCAGGTTTTAGAGACAGATTTCTCTGAAACTTCACTTCTAACTCTGATTTACCTCAAACATTTCTCAGAATTTGCTGCAGCCTGGAATTTTAAAAGGTTTAAGCTCATCCTTGCAAGTTCTGCCAACTCTACACTCTGAAGCTGGACTTCCAAAGGAGATTCAATAAAGTCTTCTGCTAAGTAGTGCAATTTAAATTGTTGCCTTCGGTTTTCAAACCTTTCTTTGGACTTTTGCAATTTTGCCTCTGCATCACTGCTACTGGCATTTTCTTTCAGATCAGAATGCTTTTTTGAATTTTTCCTCTGTCTTCCAGCATTTTGGTTTGTCTCTGTACTTTTGTGAAGCTTTGGGCTTTTCTCCCTCTCAAGCTGCCCCAAAATTGTGGGGTATCGGTTATAGCTTGGTAGGTCTGAAGAAGTCTTTGTAATCACATTAAGTTAACTGTAAGTTTTTATTGACTCTTGGAACTATTTACAAATATACAATAAAGGATACGAGCAGGGACACACAGATCTGTACAACATCTGAGTGAAAAACTTACCCCTGACATCTCCTCCAGCACCTTAAACCTGTGTCCTGGGAAAAAGCCTCTGAGAACCCACCCGATCAATACCTCTCAACATCTTATACACCTCTATCAGGTCACCTCTCATCCTTCGTCTCTCCAAGGAGAAAAGGCCAAGCTCTCTCAACCTATCCTCATAAGGCATGCCACCCAATCCAGGCAACATTCTTTTAAATCTCCTCTACATCCTTTCAATGGCTTCCACATCCTTCCTGTAATGAGGCGATCTGCGTCCACTTCTGCGTTGGTTCACACCTTACCAAAGCCCAAAAATAACCGCAATTCGGAACCTGCCCAAAATGGCTGCAACGTTAATCTAAATGTTTTTGCATGGATTTCCATCCACTTAACGAGCTGGTGGTGAGTGAATGGAATTGGCTGCCGTCGGTGGTGGTGGAGTCAAACTCGCTGGGGTCTTTTAAAAGACTTCTGGATGAGTATATAGGATCTAATGGGATTGGGGGTTATAGATAGGTCTATGGCTTAGTAGGTATAGAAGTGATCGGCGCAACTAGTGGGCCGAAGGGCCTGTTTGTGTTGTAGTGTTCTATGTATGTTAACATGAGTGGATGCAGGTCAGTGTCTCGAACAATACTGTCTAGGCAGTACATTACTCAGTCTCACATTATCCCTGTATGTGCCAGACTCTTATACTACACTTACCATCATTTGATCTTGAAGCAGATTTCATTCGACTAAGTAACAATTCTTGGCGTAGGCGTAACACTTCAGCTTTCCAAGCCTCAGCTTTTAGCTTCCATTCAACCTCCTTCTGACCCAAGGTTTTAGCTAAGTGCTCTGCATACTCTCGGCTGCTCTTCTCTGGAGGGGTACTACCAATTACAGCCAAAGCCAGTGCTAACTTTGATGTTTTAAGGTACCATGTTAGTACATGTTCATTCAGCAGTTGTCCTATCAGTGCGACAGAAGAAAATATATGACCATAATTACACACTATACTGAACAGTCACAACTTCTAATACTACCACGAAATAGGATTGTGTACCTAAATTGTTACTGTCTATTTGAAAAAGAAAAAATATATTAGCAATGTTTGAAGTAAAACAAACTGTTTTTGGAAACATTGAAAGGTTAAAACAAGCTATCTACTACTAGAAACTAGATATGTGATATTTAAATCACATAATACAATGTTAGTTTGAATAATGTTTTATGCTATACTGCTGTGTGTAAGTCTAAACAATAACACCTCTTTTCGGGCCTCCTCGTAACTTTCTCTTTTAATATGAATCATAAACATCTATAGAACAGATAATCAGTAGGACTGCATTGCAAAAGGTGCATGAAGTCCTGAAATAATGATTAACAAATGAACCAATGAGCCCAAAATTCTCAGTAAGCAAATAGATTTAAAACAAAAAATTCCCCTTGAGTAATTCAATTTAACATAAACAATATACATGTTTTAAACCTTGTACCATTCATCACATTGCTGTTTTGTGGAAATTGAGCCTCTTGACACTTTCAATGGAATTACCAAGAACATGCTCAATTCTAATATACTTTTGAAGATACATTATTTCCTGCACTTCAAAATCATATCCTACATATATAAGAAATTGCAGATCAAAGCAACTGAGTTCCCAAAATCACATCAGGAATGTTCCATTGCACACATTTTGTGCTTTTAGACTGTCCCTAGCCAGCAGATTAATCTCATAAAATGTAATGAAAAGAGATTACTGAGAAATACCAATATAGCAGGGACCTCTTTCAGCATAACATTTAGAACTGTATAATTCAGCAGAATGAATTTCATCCTTAACGATGAGTTAACATCAAATCTAAGTCAAACTCATTCACTTTAAATGTTAAATTTACCTTACACAAAATACGATTACACAAAATTAGATTATTCAATATCAATAATCAAAAAAATAAACTTCACAATCTGAAAGTCAAATGGCAAAGCTGCACCACATTCCAAATAATGTTGGTGTTTTGTACATTTAAATTATATAATTTAAAAACTATAAGCATTAATAATTGAAGAAAGAGAGAACAGAGAGAGTATTACAACAGTATTTATGTCAGTTGAAAAATAAAATGAGTATAAAAACAGGCAATGCGGAGAATACTGAGCAGAGCCTGTAGCAAGGCAAAAACCAAGAGAAAGTGTTTCCGATCGATAATCTTTTATCAGAAGAGGAAAACAGTTAGACATATAGCAGTGTAATAGGTCCTTGGAGGCAGAAGTCCTTTCACCTACACCCCTTTATTTACAAGTCTGACGACAGCATACAGAGTGCTTTCCGATATTAGTCTACACTAGGAGTCCCAGAGGAACTGACACTCCTGGTTAAGTACAAAGGAAGAGGCCCTCTGATTCGCCCATCAATTTGCCCCTTAATCAGAGAGTTCATATTCTAACAGGCCAACCTCAATTGCCTGATTAAAGTCATTACATGCAGCTTTTAAGCAAGTACAGAGTAACAGGGGAAGGGAGAAAAGAACAAAGGGGAAATTTTATGATAGGATGAAAAGCAAAAAAGATTAAATGACAAAGGGGAGACAAGTAAAATAACTCAGCATCAATGGAATGCCAAATATATAGATGGTATATCCTAACAACTGGCACATGGTAACGGCTGCTCGCAATAGCAGAGAAATAACCATACGAAACTAAGCCATGCTTGCAAAACTCAGGACAGGGTCTAACATAAGATTTGACTCCATGATTGGACAGTACTTGCTGAACAAATGTGAGCATGCTAAGTAGAATTGTGCTAACAACCAATTCAAAATTACTCAGGCTTATAATGTGGCTCACTTACTAGAGCCAACATATATTCATACATTCCTTTTCTGCTCTCTGCAGGTGAAACACATCCAGACATTGCATTGTCCCCTTTTTCAATTAAACAAAAGCACAGGGTTAATAGCTCCGTGGTGCATTCTCCATGGTAGGGCCTCATTTAATCAATCAATTTAATTAATCAATCAACTTGCCAACCAACCCTTTTCTCATGCAAATTTCCCTTTGAAATTTGGTGTTCTTGCATCTGTCCTGATGTGTGCAAGACAAAACGTTTCAACATGTCTCTTTTTTCAAAAGTACTCAAGTTTTCTACTCCAAATAGATGGAAATGGGAATTCCTCTCAAGCTGCTCCCACTTCTCATTCCCTGCCTGCACTCCTGCCCCACAGCTTAGGCTGAGACCCACATGCTGCCTCTACACAAATGAAGAGTCATATTTAGCAGAACTCTCAGGGGAACCACAATTGAATGGACATGTGGCATAGCTGTCAGTTATTAGAGAAAGGTAATGAGAATCCTGTTCTTGGTAGGGATAAACCAAGCACAAGTAATAAAAAATGCAAGAGGAAGACTTTTTGGTTGGCCAATATTAGGAATCCATATCTTCAAGAACGTTTTTTTAAATGGAAGAGTATGGCTATTAGTTCAGTGAGCAAACTACCTTTTCCAAAAAGTTACATGACAGCAAGGCACCTGAGGAAATGTGGGATCCTCTATATGGTTTGCATTAGTTAATAGATTTCATTTTAAGGTATTTCTAATGTAGCTAATTATGCTATGTTTAAAGCTAACTTGAGCTAATTTGGCCACATTTTACAACTCAACTTGGAATTCTGGGTTTAGCTTGGAAATTGGCTACATTCTTTGAAAGTATAATGTAAGGTAAACAGCAGTGTTTCATGGTCACAGCTGCCAATTGTTTGTGTTAACTTAAGATTGCTTGTACCCAGTTCTTAAATAAGGCAGATAACCAAACCAATTGTTAATAACAGCTATCTGTTCAGTTTGTATTCAGTCAAATGCTGCAAGGTTTTGAATTCAACTCTCTGTAATCAGGCTCGATTGATTGGGCTCTCTCTCTCATTTAAACATAGAACATAGAACATTACAGCGCAGAACAGGCCCTTCGGCCCACGATGTTGCGCCGACCAGTTAAAAAACAATGACCCACTAACCTAAACCAATCCCTTTTCGTCCATAAACCTATCCACGGATCTCTTAAACGCCCCCAAACTAGGCACATTTACAACTGCAGCAGGCAGGGCATTCCAATCCCTCACCACCCTCTGGGTAAAGAACCTACCCCTGACATCCGTCCTATAACTACCCCCCCTTAATTTAAAGCCATGCCCCCTCGTGCTAGATTTCTCCATCCGAGGAAAAAGGCTATCACTATCCACCCTATCTAAACCTCTAGTCATCTTATATGTTTCAATAAGATCCCCTCTTAGCCGCCTTCTTTCCAGCGAAAACAACCCCAAATCCCTCAGCCTCTCCTCATAGGACCTCCCCTCCATACCAGGCAACATCCTGGTAAACCTCCTCTGCACCCTCTCCAAAGCCTCCACATCCTTCCTGTAATGTGGGGACCAGAACTGCACACAGTACTCCAAGTGCGGCCGCACCAGAGTTGTGTACAGTTGCAACATGACGCTGCGACTCCTAAATTCAATCCCCCTACCAATAAACGCCAAGACACCGTATGCCTTCTTAACAACCTTATCTACTTGATTCCCAACTTTCAGGGATCTATGTACACATACACCTAGATCCCTCTGCTCATCCACACTATTCAAAGTCCTCCCGTTAGCCCTATACTCGACACATCTGTTATTCCTACCAAAGTGAATTACCTCACACTTCTCCGCATTAAACTCCATCCGCCACCTCTCGGCCCAGCTCTGCAACCTGTCTAAGTCTTCCTGCAAACTATGACACCCTTCCTCACTATCTACCACACCTCCGACTTTGGTGTCATCAGCAAATTTACTAATCCACCCAACTATACCCTCATCCAGATCATTAATAAAAATTACAAACAGCAGTGGCCCCAAAACAGATCCCTGAGGCACACCACTCGTAACCGAACTCCATGATGAATATTTACCATCAACCACCACCCTCTGTCTCCTATCCGCTAGCCAATTCCTGATCCAATTCCCTAGATCACCCCCAATCCCATACATCTACATTTACTTTCTATAATTTTTTAAATTTCAAGTTATATTCAATAAATCATTTTTAAAATTATCAATTGCCCACAGTTATTTGGAGGAATGGTTGGATCCTACAGGAAATAAAAATTATTTATTTACTGGAGTTTTAATTGCTGGGGGGCTGGGGACAGGGAGAAATATTCTTTCAGACATAGAGGCCCGGATGATTTTATTGGAAACTACATGACTGAGAGGAGATTCTGTTCCAAACTTATGCTTTGAACTGGGGTAACAACTAAAAAAGCGAAGATTGCTCAACTTACTTTCTCCATGTCTTCTCTGAAATTCAATGTGGTTATCAGCATCCAGCTAGTGATCCTCATCTCAGTATAACTTGGAAGCCTGAGAAGCCGAGGCAGCAGAGAGATCCCAAGGACACTGTTCACATTCTATTCTTCTCCACACTGAAACTCCTCTGGAAAGATTTCCCGATAACTACCCATGACCAGCGATCCCCTTCTTAAGCAGACTCAACACTGTCAACACTACAAACTTTATCAATTTTTCATCAAGTTTTCCTACTGGCCAACCTCTGCAGACACCCTACTTGTTTTGTGCTTTTTGTGTGTGTGTGTGTGTGTGTGTGTTGGAATAAAAGGGACATACAGGGAGCGATTTTACTATCACATTGTGCCCACTTTTGGGTGCAAACATTTTGGAAAGTTAGGTGTGAGGCAAGTACCACGATCTAGAACATAGAAACATAGAAAAACTACAGCACAAACAGGCCCTTCAGCCCACAAATTGCGCCGATCATATCTCTACCTACTAGGCTTACCTATAACTCTCAATCCTATTAAGTCCCATGTACTCATTCAGAAGTCTGATGAGAAGTCTGATGAGAAGTCTCATTTAGGCTGATACCGGAGATGAGGGGGTTGGACTATGAAGAGAGACTAAATATACTGGGCCTGTACTCGTTGGAGTTTAGAAGGATGAGGGGGGAATGAGGGGGGATCTTATAGAGACGTATAAGATAATGAAAGGGATGGATAGGGTAGAGGTAGAGAGATTCTTCCTGTTTAGAAAGGATAGCAGGACTAAAGGGCATGGAGTTGAGGAGGAACTTCTTCACTCAAAGGGTGGTGAATCTCTGGAATTCTCTGCCCGTTGAAGTGGTGGATGCTATCTCGCTAAATATATTTAAGTCACAGGTAGATAGGTTTTTGACAGGCAAGGGGATTAAGGGTTATGGGGAGAAAGCAGGAAAGTGGAACTGATCCACTTCAGATCAGCCATGATCTTATTGAATGGCGGGGCAGGCTCGAAGGGCTAGATGGCCTACTCCTGCTCCTATTTCTTATGTTCTTATGTTATGAAGTCTCTTAAAAGACCCTATCGAATTTGCCTTCACCACGACCAAAGGCAGTTGATTCCAATCACCCACCACCCTCTGAGTGAAAACTTACCCCTGACATCTCCTCTGTACCTACTCCCCAGCACCTTAAACCTGTGTCCTGGGAAAAAGCCTCTGAGAACCCACCTGATCAATACCTCTCAACATCTTATACACCTCTATCAGGTCACCTCTCATCCTTCGTCTCTCCAAGGAGAAAAGACCAAGCTCTCTCAACCTATCCTCATAAGGCATGCCACCCAATCCAGGCAACATCCTTGTAAATCTCCTCTACACTCTTTCAACGGCTTCCACATCCTTCCTGTAATGAGGCGATCTGTGTCCACTTCTGCGTTGGTTCACACCTTACTAAAGCCCGAAAATAACCGCAATTGGGAACCTGCCCAAAATGGCTGCAACGTTAATCTAAATGGTTTTGCATGGATTTCCATCCACTTAACGAGCTGCACACCCTACTTTACCAGCACATCTGCCTTTACCACGGCGTTCATCCAAGCTGGAATTGGCCTGTAACAGACATACTCGAAAGAAGTCTGATTCGGTCGTCCATCAGTGAGGGTTAGTGAGGAGGTAAGTGCATACCATCAGATGGCTCCGTGCTGCTCACAGGGGCGGTGGGGGGGGGTGGGTTGCGGGGTCCTTTCCCAGCAGCCATGTTTCAGGTCGGGAGGGCTCAGCTGCCTCACAACACCAGGGACCCGGGTTCAATTCCCAGCTTGGTCACTGTCGGTGTGGAATTTGCACGTTCTACATGTACCTGCATGGATTTTCATTGGGTGCTCCAGTTTTCTCCCACATTCTGAAAGACGTGCTGGTTAGGTACACTGACCCAAACAGGCACCAGACTGTGGCAACTAGGGGAATTTTACAGTAACTTGATTGCAGCATTAATGTAAGTCTTACGTGTGACTAATAAATAAACTTTGACTTTGAGCGATGACCCCAGCAGTTCCGCACAAGAATGTTGTTAGAACAAATGTCAAGCACCGTGTGCCGACGGCTCCGAAAGGAGACAGTGCAACAGCTGGACTACTTGTTGCAGGACCTGGTGCCTCAGGGCAATGGGGGGGGCACTCACTCTCAGTGGCTGTCAAATTGATGGCCACTCTGAACTTTTATGCCACTGGCTCCTTCCAGACCCCCAACGGAGATGAATGTCACCATTTCAGTAAGCTGTCCACACTTGTGTCAAGGACATCACAGATGACCTGTATGCCCAGATTGGCCAATATATCAACCTTTGTGATGGTGCCTTGGTGCAAACTAGTTTCACTCCTACCTGAGCTCTGCATGCACAATGGCACCTGGGCCCATACCTGCTTAGTGGGTGAGGGATCAGTGAACCCCCATACTGATACCTGGGTGAGGTGGGGGAGGGAGGAATCAGTTTGACCCAGCAGGAAGTCTGGGTTGCAGTACTCAGGGCAACTGTGGGGATGTGTAACATCCAAGTGCTTCGTTAACTAGGGACCTGGATTTGTGCACATGGGTTCTATCCATCCACCGCCCCCAACCCCCCACCACCCGACCCCCCAACTCCCCACCCTACCCCATCCTCCGCCCCCAACCCCCCGCCACCCCACCCCCAACTCCCCACCCTACCCCCACCACCCCATCCTCTGCCCCCAACCCCCCGCCACCCCACCCCCCAACCCTACCCCCACCCCCCATCCCCACCCCATCCCCCACTAAGTCCTATCTCTTGCAACATTGTAACACCAGAATGATGGGGCTGAGTACACGGTGTTAGTGAGTTTCTTTGGCAGGCAGGAGGGTGATGATGACTCGCAAAGCACCCTTGTAGTTGTAATGGGGATTTTAAATTTACAAATATTGACTGGAAAAGCGATAGTTCAAGTACTTTAAATGGGTCAGTTTTTGTCCAGTGTGTGCAGGAGGGTTTCCTGACACAGTACGTAGATAGACCAACAAGAGGCGAGGCCACATTGGATTTGGTGCTGGGTAATGAACCAGGCCAGGTATTAGATTTGAGGTAGGGGAACACTTTGGTGATAGTGACCACAATTCGGTTATATTTATTTTAGTGATGGAAAGTGGTAGGTATATACAGCAGGGTAAGAGTTATAGCTGGGGGAAAGGAAATTATGATGCAATTAGGTGAGATTTAGGATGCATAGGAGGTGGAAGGAAGCTGCAGGGGATGGGCACAATTGAAATGTGGAGCTTGTTCAAGGAACATGTCCTTGATAAGTGGTTGAGCAAGGGAACCATGGTTTACTAAAGAAATTGAATCGCTTGTGAAGAGGAAGAAGCAGAATTATGCCAAGACGAGACATGAAGGGCGCTTGAGAGTTACAAGTTAGCCAGGAAGGACCTAAAGAGAGAGCTAAGAAGAGCCAGGAGGGTGCATGAGAAGTCTTTGGCAGAGCAAATCAAGGAAAACCCTAAAGCTTTCTATAGGTAGGTCAGGAATAAAAAAATTACTAGGGTAGGATTAGGGCCAGTCAAGGACAGTGTTGGGAAGTTGTGCGTGGAGTCCAAAGAGATAGGAGAGGCGCTAAATGAATATTTTCTGTCAGTATTTACACAGGAAAAAGACAATGTTGTCAAGGAGAATGCTGAGATACAGGCTATTAGACTAGATGGGACTGAGATTCATAAGGAGATGTTAGCAATTCTGGAAAGTATGAAAATAGATAAGTCCCCTGTACTAGATGGGATTTATCTTAGTGTTCTCTGAGAGGCCACAGAGGAGATTGCAGAGCCTTTGCCTTTGATTTTTAGGTCATCGTTCTCTACTGCAATAGTGCCAGAAGACTGGAGGATAGCAAATGTTGTTCCCTTCCCTGGTAATTATAGACCAGTGAGCCTTACTTCTGTTGTGGGCAAAGTTTTGGAAAGGATTATAACAAATAGGATTTATAATCATCTAGAAAGGAATAATTTGATTAGGGATAGTCAACACAGTTTTGTGAAGGGTAGGTCATGCCTCACAAACCTCATTGAGTTCTTTGAGAAGGCAATCAAACAGATGGATGAGGGTAAAGCAGTTGATGTGGTGTACATGGATTTCTGTAAAGCATTTGATTAGGTTCCCCACGGTAAACTATTGCAGAGGATACAGAGGCATGGGATTGAGGGTAATTTAGCAGTTTGGGTCAGAAATTGACTAGCTCCAAGAAGACAGAGGGTGGTGGTTGATGGGAAATGTTCATCCTGAAGTTCTGTTACTAGTGGTGTACCGCAAGGATCTGTTTTGGGGCCACTGCTGTTTGTCATTTTTATAAATGACCTGGATGAGAGCGTAGAAGGATGGGTTAGTAAATTTGCATAGAGTTGTGGACAGTGCAGAAGGATGTTGCAGCGGGACATAGACAAGCTGCAGAGCTGGGCTGAGAGGTGGCAAATGGAGTTTAATGTGGAAACGTATGAAGTGATTCACTTTGGAAGGAGTAACAGGAATACAGAGTACTGGGCTAACGGTAAGTTACTTGGTAGTGTGGATGAGCAGAGAGATCTCGGTGTCCATGTGCATAGGTTGCTGAAAGTTAGCACCCAGTTTGATAGGGTTGTTAAGAAGGCGTATGGTGTGTTAGCTTTTATTGTTAGAGGGATTGCGTTTAGGAGCAGTGTGGTCATGTTGCAGCTGTACAAAACTCTGATGTGGCTGCACTTGAGCATTGTGTACAGTTCTATTCACCGCATTAAAGGACAGGTATGGAAGCATTGGAAAGGGTGCAGAGGAGATTTACCAGAATGTTGCCTGGTATGGTGGGAAGGTCTTATGAGGAAAGGCTGAGGGACTTGAGGCTGCTTTCGTTAGAGAGAAGGTGGTTAAGAGGTGACTTAATAGAGGCATGTAAGATGATCAGAGGATTAGATAGGGTGGACAGTGTGAACCTTTTTCCTTGGATGGTGATGGCTAACACGAGGAGGCATAGCTTTAAATTAAGGGGTGGTAGTTATAGGACGGATGTCAGAGGTAGGTTCTTTACTCAGAGGGTAGTAAGGGCGTGGAATGCCCTGCCTGCAGCAGTTGTGGACTAGCCAACTTTAAGGGTGTTCAAATGGTCAGTGGATAGGCATATGGATAACATTAGAATAGTTTAGGTTAGAGGGTGATTAGATTGGTTCCACTAGTCGGCGCAACATCAAAGGCCGAAGGGCCTGCATTACACTGTAATGTTCTATGTTCTGTGTAACTAAAGAGGAATAGACATCTTCCTGATCAACTTTCTTATTGACTGTGTATAATAATTAATTGGGCATAGGATCAATAATACTTAGGATACAATACTATGTATAACTTTGAAGTAACTTTTTATGATGACCACAGAAGTAAAGTGAGAGGAATGTTATATATTTAAGTGGTTGCATGATTATTTTCAGAGCTAGTCACATAATTTGGTGATGTTATTGGGTGTTTCACAGGCTTCTGTTTAATTTCATTTTTTTATTTGCTACAGGCAACACCCCCTGCAATAAATCTGTTGTTATTTTTAATATATATGTGCAAATCACAATTTTTTTTAAACCCACAATCCCTGAAATAGTTAGAGTATTACACCCTCCCACCACTGGAAACAATCCATAGAATCCATTCTTTATGCCAATGGAGTTGAGCTAATCACTTGTAACTGTTGTTGTCCCTGCTCTATTAACATTCTGCAGCAGAACTGGAGTATCCTCTCCAGGGTGCAAACCTGGGCAAAATTTATGGAGATCCCAAGCTGCACAAATGTCAGAGTCCCCCATAAACCTCCCTGGTTGAGTTCTTTAAGCACAAAACACTGATACTGGATTTTACCTTCTCACGCTCCATCTGTATTTTGAATTCAACCATACTGCCATCAATCCTTCCGCGAGGATCCCTAACTGTGAGATCATTAATTATACTGTCTCATTAATGTTTCTCAAGAAATCTATTTTCCTCGCATGATTTGTTTCTAAGGAATAATGAACCAGAACTGGGACAGCTTGCTCCTTCGTAAGTGCCATTACATATTGTTTGAGAAAAGTATTGCAGATCCATTCTATGAACTCATCCTCAAGGTTGCCTTGACAGGCTTGGTTTGACCAATCACCATGTAGATGAAAATCCCTCTTGCTAATTTGTACCTGCATCAGTAATTTCCTTGTTTATTGCTTAAGAGCCAAACATTCTTCCTTTATCCAACAAATCAATATGATGCATCTTGCGTGTAGGGTGTGTGTGTGCATGTGTGTGTGAGAGAGAGAGAGTTAGCTTGCATTCCACTTTTACGTTCTGGTTCATTATTCCTTAAAAACAAATCAATGTGAGGAAAGTAGATTTTTTGAGAAACATTAATGGGACTGAATCTCCAAGGAGTGGCAGTCAGAGTCAGATTGCCACACTGTTCTTAGTTTCTTAGACAAAATCTTTCTTGATCTTGTTTTGCCTGACCTTCCAACCCTGCAAAATCCAAGGAGTGCAGCATCCTTGTAGCTCTGTCGAATGTGAGGAGACCACACCATTTTTCTTAATGCACTATCTGCTACAAACTATGTAAGTTAAGGGTCCAGCCAAGTCTAAAAGCTCCTTGACCTGCCAAGACGGTATCCAAGGTAAACTGGAAGATTTGGTGGGGTGGGAGAGGTATTGAGTAGGATTTTGGGGAGCAGTGTCTTATGCCTCAGGAAGGTTGTGTAGGGTTGGGTCTCAAGGAGGAGGCTGGAGTGTCAGCCCCTTTGAGAGTGGGTTGGGCTCTGAGGTGGGGAGTCAGGCCTTGAGTGTGGTGTCACATCAGGCGAGGGTGAGAGCTAGGCCTGGTGCAACGGAGTAGAGGAGTGTCAGGTAGACCTGGGGGGGAGGGGGGGTGCTAGAGGGTGAGAGGCAGGTCTGGCACATTGTGGTAAGAGTTCCCATGGGTGTGGGAAATCACGTGGATTAGGGAGTTCTTGTCTACGGGTATAGCCCATCTCCTGTGGGTGGGTCAGTGAAATCCCATGTAGGGTTACTATGCTACCCAGAAGTTTCTCTCACCAATCTTCTTTTTGTCAAAAATGGACATTTCACATTCACACCTTATATTCCATCTGCCAGATCTTTGACCATTCTTACCGTTCTATATTCCTTTGTCTTCTCTTTCAATCCTCTTCACAATTTACTCTCCTACCTATCTTTGTGTCATCAGCAAATTTATCAACCACACCTTCAATCCTTTCATTCATTTATATAAGCTGTAAAAGGTTGAGGCCCCAAAACTGGTCCTTGTGGCAAACCACTTGTTACATCTTGCCAAACAGATAATGATCCATTTATGCCTACTCGGATTTCAATAAGCTAGCCAATCATCTATCCATGCCAATATGTTAACTACAAACTATCTTTGATGTAGCACCTTGTCAAATACTTGCTGGAAATCTAAGTACAATACATCCACTAGTTCCTTTCATCCATTGCACATTCAAAGAACTCCAATAAATTGGTTCAACATGATTTCCTTCTCACAAAGCCATATTAACTCCGTCTGATTATGTTGAATTTACATAAGTGCTCCGCTATCATACTTAATAACAACTTCTAACATTTTAGGCTAACTGGCCTGTAGTTTCTTGCTTTCTGACCCCATCCCATTTTGAATAAAGGAGCTGCATTTGCTATTTTTAACTCTAATGGAACCTTCCGTAAGGAATCTCACTATCTGCTTCCTCTAAGACTTTAGAATGACATCCGTCAGGGCCAGTGGACATGTCAGCCCGCAGCTCCAACAATTTGTTGAGTGTAATTTGATTGTAATTTTCTTTGAGTTCTTCCCTCCCCTCAATTTCCTGATTTGCAGCTATTTCTGGGATGTTACTTTTATCTTCTATAGTGAAGACTGGGGCAAAATAACTTCTGTATTCATCTGCTATCACTTTATTTTCCATATTAATTTCCTAGACCATGACCAATGCTCACTTTGTTAACTCTTTTCCTTTTAAGGTTTCCAAGGAAATTCTTAAGGTGGAATTTTCCAGCCCCACCTACCATCAGAATTGCCCAGTTCCGATGAAAGGTAATGGACTTTTGGCTGGGCTGCCAAATTTCTTGCACCAGATCCAATACAATGGGGATGGAAATTCCTTGCCTAACTATGTGTCTTTTTAAAATATCTACAAAAACTTTATCTGTCTTACTGTAGAATCTCTTATCTATCTGGATATTTCTAGTTACTTTTCTCTCATTCTCAAATCTTTTAATCATTCTTTATTGTTTTGTATATTCTGTCCAATCTTCTGACCTGCCACCCATTCTTATGCATTTATATGCTTTTCTTTCGATTTGTTAGTATCTTTAACTTTTCTCACTGACCACCACTGTGGGTCCTCCCCTTGAAATTTTTCCTTCTTGATGGGATGCATATACTCTGTGTATTCTAAGGTATCCCCTAATGTCTGCCACTGCATCTCTATTAACATATCCCTTCACTTAATGTGCCATTTCACTTTTGCTAGCTCTGCTTTCCTTCCCTCATAGTTGTCCTTATTTAGGTTTAAAATACTAGTCTTACATCCATTTTTCTCTCTCTCAAACTGAATGTAAAGTTCAATTGTGTCATGATCATTGCTTCTTTGGTGTGCCTTCAAGGTGGTACAGTGGTTAGCACTGCTGCCTCAAGCACCAGGGACCCATGTTCAATTCCCGGCTTGGGTCATTGTGTGTGCAGAGTCTGCATGTTCTCCCCATGTCTGCTTGGGTTTCCTCCCACAGTCTGAAAGATGTGCTAGTTAGGCACATTGGCCATGCTAAATTCTCCCTTAGTGTTCCTAAAGTGTGACAACTACGGCATTTTCACAGCAACTTCACTGCAGTGTTAATGTCTAATTGTCTAATTGTGACACTAATAAACTTAAAAAAACTATGAGATCATTAATCAATTCTGTCTTGTTGGACAATATCAGGTCTAGTATAGCATGTTCTCTGGTTGGTGCCAAAATGTGCTGTTCTGAGACACTAGCCTGAAAATGTTTTACGAATTCCTCATCTAGGCTACTGGCGCCCATTTGATTTTTCCAGCCTAATTGAAACCTTCCATTATCATCACTGTACCTTTCTGACAAGCTCCTATTCTTTTTTCCTTTATACCGTCTATGTGGTTTGTTAAGGGGCCTAAATATCACTTCCACAAGTGACTTCTTGTCTTTATCATTTTTAATCTCTAATCAAACTACTTCCGCATCCTGCTTTTGAAAACTTAGGTCACCCGTCTCCACTGTGCTAATACCATTATTAATCAACAGAGCCACCTTTCCATCTTTACCGAGCTCCCCCTCCGTCCTAAATGTTACATGCCTTTCAATATTCAAGTCCCAATCAATATTATTCTGCAGCCATGTCTCTGCAACAGCTATCGGATCGTATTTACACATTTCCATTTGCACAGTTCATCTGTTTTGTTTCAAATGTAGTGTTATTTCAGAAACAGAACTTTAATTTTGTCATTTTATTATTTTTGTAAGATGTGCAGGTTAGGTAGGTTGGTTGGCCATGCTAAATTGTCCTTTAGTGTCCCAAGCTGCGTAGGTTAGGGGGATTAGCAGGGTTACTGAAATGGGATGGGGCTGGGTAAGATGCTCTATCTGAGAGTTGATGCAGGCCCAAAGAGCCGAATGGCCTCCCTCTGCGCTGTAAGGATTCAATGATTCTAGCCTTACTTGCTGATTTGCTCTGGGATTTGTGCTCTGTCCCTTACTGTCATGGTATATTGCTCATTTCCTGTTGATCCCTTACCCCCACTGTGTATTTAAAACCCTCTCTACTGCCCGAATTGCAAAGGCTGGACTTTTATTTCTGCATTGAAGCAGGGCTTTGACGTGTTTAAGGTTGTAACTTGGCTCCTAGTTATTACCTTTAGTGCTGATTAACTTAAAGAGCAACTAGATAGCATTGGAGTTCCAAATGCTTGAAAAATGTTAACGTATATGAAATTGAGGCATATTACAGACTAATTTAAATATAGTCCCAGTGGGGTACATGTGTAGACTGTCCCAATGGGGCAGCTCCCACAGTATTACTAGTGATAATGCCCATGAATCAGAACCCACTTCTCCCACAGTAATCTTCGAGTCACACATTCATCGCTCTAATTTTACTTTATGCCAATTCCATATGGTTCAGGTAATAATATTATCCTTAATGTTCAACTTTTCAATTTAGTGCTAAGCTCCTCATATTCTCTATGCAGAACCTATTTCCTAATTCTACCTGTGTCATTGGTATCTACATGGACTATGACAACTGGACCTACCCCTCCCACTGCAAGTTTCTTTCTAGTCTTGAGCATATATTTTGAGCCCTGGCACCAGGCAGACGAAACAGCTTTTTGGATTCTCACTTTTGGTGCAGAGAACAGTATTTATTTCCTTGACTATACGCTACCTTACTATCACTATATTCCTTTCTGGTCTTGTTCCCTCTCTCTTGCCCTCCACCTGCCCTTCTCACACCACCCACCCCCCCCCCCCCCCCCACCCCACCACACAGACATACACAGACACACAGCCTCACTTGAGCAGCTTCCATGGCCAATTTGCTCATCTACACTGCAGTCCTCAGTTTTGTCCACACAGATTACAAGCATCTCAACCTACTTGATATATGCAATGTCTGAGGCTCCGCCATCTCCTGCTTTCCTCACAGTTGACCCTCCTGTCTATCACCGCTGACCAAACAGGCAACCCTATTCAAAGTTGTGTAACCATCTTCTGGTATAAAATATGTGGGTATCTCTCACCCCATCTCTAAAGTTGCATAGTGTCTGCAGTTTGGCTTCCAGATCAATAATCCTGATCTGGATTGCAGTGGCATCCAGGAAACCCCACATTCCATAGCTGCAAGATAAAAACCTTCCTGCTGTTGTTACGTAATTATTTGGAACTCTCTTCCACAAAGACAGTTAATGTTAGATCAGTTGCTAATTTTAGATCTGAGATTTTTTTTAAACAAAAGGTTGTCAAATAGGAGGCAGAGAGTGGGGGTCAATGGGTGCTATTCGGATTGGCGGATGGTGACTAGTGGGGTGCCCCAGGGGTCGGTGCTGGGGCCTCAGCTATTTACCATTTATATAGATGATCTGGAGGAGGGAACCGAGTGCAGGGTGTCGAAATTTGCTGATGACACCAAGATTGGGGGAACGGCAAATTGTGCGGAGGGTGTGGAGAGTCTGCAGAAGGATCTAGATAGGCTGGGCGAATGGGCCAGGAAATGGCAAATGGAATTTAATGTTGGCAAGTGTGAGGTGGTCCACTTTGGTAGGAAGAATGGTAGGAAGGATTATCACTTACGTGGCGAAAAACTGCAGCAGGCGACGGTGCAGAGGGACCTCGGGGTCCTTGTGCATGAATCGCAAAAACCCAGCTTGCAGGTGCAGCAGGTGGTCAGGAAGGCGAATGGGATGCTGGCCTTCATAGCGAGGGGGATTGAATATAAAAGTAGGGAGGTCTTGCTGCAGCTGTATAGGGCATTGGTGAGGCCGCAGCTGGAGTACTGTGTGCAGTTTTGGGCGCCGCACCTGCGCAAGGATATTTTGGCCCTGGAGGGAGTGCAGAGGAGGTTTACTAGGCTGATACCGGAGTTGAGGGGATTGAGCTATGAGGAGAGGCTGAATAAACTAGGCTTGTACTCGTTAGAGTTTAGAAGAATGAGGGGAGATCTCATTGAGACGTATAAGATGATGAATGGGATGGATAGGATAGAGGTGGAGAGACTCTTCCCGCTCAAAAAAGACAGTAGGACTAGGGGGCACAGCCTCAAGATAAAGGGGAGGCGGTTTAGAACGGAGTTGAGGAGGAACTTCTTCACTCAAAGGGTGGTGAATCTCTGGAATTCTCTGCCCGTTGAAGTGGTGGAGGCTGCCTCGCTAAATATTTTTAAGAAGCGGGTTGATGGGTTTTTGATAAGAGAAGGGATTAAGGGTTATGGGGAGAGGGCGGGAAAGTGGAACTGAGCCACGACAGATCAGCCATGATCTTATTGAATGGCGGGGCAGGCTCGAAGGGCTAGATGGCCTACTCCTGCTCCTATTTCTTATGTTCTTATGTTCTTATGTATTAAGGAATATGGGCCAAAGGCAGGTATATGGAATTAGACCATAGATCAGGCATGATCTCATTGAATGGCAGAACAGGCTCAAGGGATAGAATGACCTACTCATGTTCCTATGTTATATTAATTACTTAATTAACTTAGAATAATTCCTATACATACTGCAATTTACTGCACTTTAATTGCTGGTATCACCTTCAACTAAGAGTTGTGTTTCTTAATTACTAAACAGCTTGCCAGTTACTCATCAACCAGCTCCTTCCACTGCACCAATGTAAGAGACAAATAGAAAAAGACTTCCTGTTCCCTCTTCATCAAAATTCCATTCAACAGTATCAAAACAGTTTGCCTTGCCTGCAATCTGCACTCCACTGCCAAAGCTGCACCCAGACCTCTATATTTCATATTTGGAGCTGAAACAGATTGGACTCGTTAGACAATTAATAAATACTGCTCTCCAGTACAGCTCGTTTATCTCTGACGAAGGCTGGAAGAAAATTACTTTCATTTATTAACTTACTTTAAGTAAATACCAATGAAATGCTAACTGCTGAAAAATATTGAGACAGCAAACCCGTTTCAGCTCACTCTGCTTGCAATCTGCATTCTATTTCCCAGGAAGATCTTGGAGGAGAAGGAGCAGAGATATGGAGGGCTATTGAGGAGGGGTCATTTCAAAGCTTAGGACCTTGACAGCAGAAGGACCATTTGCCAATAGCCAGGGTTACAGGATGCACTAGAGTTGGAGGAATGCAAAACTTTTGAAGGGTTTTAGAGTTGCAGAATGCTACAGAGATAGTTCATTTGCTTCTGAACTAAAAGTGCTGGAAATTAAAATGAATCAATTCATACCAAATAGTATTGATGCACTGGGAAAACAGGAATGCTGCACATGCTCAGAATATTCAATTCAAATTCAATTCACTCACAGCTGCGGGCAAAAACAGTCCAAACCAAGACTTTTAGGAAGAGACTAAAGTCAAATAAAAACTTAAATAAAGTATTAAGAGACACAAAAGATAATTCCATGGCTAATCTTAATTACATTAAGTTAGGGACACTTATGGTGCTTGTATCAGGTGCCCTTTATTTTCAGATGTCCCTATTATCAAACTAATCATGGATTGTGGAGTAAACGGGTTGAACCAAATATGGCTGTATTACCTGAAACATTCTTTTTATTTGGCATCAGCTGGAATTTTCCCAATCGAAGGATGTACCAGCAATTTCAGTTCATTTTCTGTTCAGTTCATAATTTGAATGTCCTTAATTTCAAGGTGTGTATCAATTATGTGTATAGCAATTATCATGTAAGCTATTTGTAACTCAATGTGTTAATTTTTGCAGGTGTCATTGCTCACGTTTTATAGTGTGTTGACGATGATAATTTCAATTACTGAAGGAAAAACAATGGCTAAAATGAATTCTCAGCAATTATTTTGCACAAATTGAGAGAATTGGTTTGCCAAATCAGCATCATCATTTTAGATGGACAAAATTCATTATTAATGGCTCATTGGAAGATATCATGAAAGGAAGTTGTCACTGAAACTTTTAATAACATGCCTTATGTGTAATAATACAAACTGAAAATGCTGGAAATACTGACTTTTTTTTATCAGAACTAGAAAAAGTTAAAAATGAAATTGATTTTAAAAAGGTAACACAGGGAAGATAACATAAAACAAGAGAAGATCCGTGTTCTTGTGGTTCCCAGAAATTCAAAATTATCTCACTGTTAATCACAAATACAGCTTTTCATCAAATGTTTTCACAGACCTCATTATGTACTACAAACTAATATATTGTTACTCAGCAGCTGGCTGCTGTACAGAGCACTGTTGTAGATTCTAGATGTAACAGTATAGTACTTCCTCTTAACAAATAATATAGCAATATCAAAGTTCACAATCATGTGAAATCAGGGACATACTAAATGGAAAAAAAAACCAAAGAGTGTAATAATGGAACCACTAAAAAATAGCGTCCACAGGAGGTGTGAAAAGCAGAACAATGAACAGCTGTCGCCTGAAAGCAATAAATGTAAAAAGTGCCGTGAACTTACCAGCTCGCCACGCCAGTCAATCAGCCTGGCAAGCCGGGAAGATAGTGGATAAGGATAAAAATCCAATTCGTGTCTGCTTTCCTCCCAGTCCTGTTTGCCAGCGACATCAGTTTTGTACCCTTCCAACCTTCCAATTAATGAGAGCTAAAAGGATTTATCTTGGTCCCACACAGCTTCTTCCCACCTCTTGGACTCTTTATCCTCATCAGGAGGTCCCCCGGTTCACTGGGAGATCCGGGTGCCCAACCGTTCTAAAGCCAGCTTCACTGGCATACTTAGGTTCTGTTACTCCACCACCCCCCCTCCCCCACGCCAGTGCAAATCTCCCAGCCATTAGAAAAACTAAGATTGTGGGAAGATCGCAATGCTGAACTCGCCTAAAAAAAAAACCCAGTGTGGAACACTCCTGTTTTCAGACTTTTGTGACACTTCCAACTTCTTTTCAGAAGATTCTTCCCAAGGAGACAAAATGTCGGAGGGAGGAGTGCAGAGTTATGATCTGAAATTTTTAATTCAATGTTGAGTTCAGAAAGCTGTAAAAGAATTAACTAATCAAAGGTGACTTGTAAACCAATCTCCTTTCACACTGAATGTCAACACCATGTGCTTTTTAATTGGAACAGCAAACTCTGATGTGTTCATTAGGACGATTGCATCATTCCCAAATTCTACTGTGCCTTCACATACTCTATGACCAAATTTTCCAAATTTGTATCAAATACAATTAGAACTTCAGTCCCATGGCATTATTCAAAGAACAGCAGTAGTTTTCCTGGCTGGCATTCCTCCTTAAGCCAAACAGGGCAATGTGCTATTCACCCTATCGTTCTGTGCAGGCCGCTGACGTCATTCCAAATGTAATTTACCTTCTGAAGAATGTTGTTACAATTCTGCATGACATTATATAAATGCAAATATTGCTTTTCAGATTATAAAACATTCCTTCCTCCATTGGGGGTCAAAGGTCTTGCCACCACATTAAAAAGGCACCTGGACAGCTATTCATTCACTGCAAACCAGGAGTTCCAGATTCTGCAGCAACATGAATGTTTAAAAGGCAAACTTTGGCCTTAACCGTTTTCAACACCTCCCTGTCAAGAGGGCTCTCCTCTAGGGTGTCCTGGAAATGCAGGAGGTGCTCCTCCTGAGGGGTGAGAACAGGAGGTCCTCCCACCTGATATCACTAGCTGAGGTGAGGGCCAATGGTGCCCAGAAAAGGACCGATCCGCAGTGCAGGAAGCCAATGAAGGATCTGCTGTGCTCCCTTAGGTTAAATGAATCATCTGTTCACTACAAACTCATATTCTCATAAGAGCATCAGGCAGTCTACGATTTGAGTGTACAGCAATCAGCCACTTTAAGTTCTCCATCTTTTATTAGTGCCTGAATAAACAGCTTCTTAGTCATTTATTGTAGAGGTATCAGCAGTGACAATAGGTTTGCATGCTTCAGAACTAATTATTCACTCACTGGTCTCACAATCAATCCTTATGTGTTTCAGCAGGACAAGATATCATAGAATCATAGAACCCTACAGTGCAGAAAGAGGCCCTTCGGCCCATCGAGTCTGCACCGAACACAATCCCACCCAGGTCCTACCCCCACATCCCTACATATTATACCCACTAATTCCTCTAACCTACGCATCCCTGGATACTAAGGGGCAATTTCTTAGCATGGCCAATCAACCTAACCCACACATCTTTGGACTGTGGGAGGAAACCGGAGTACCCAGAGGAAACCCACACAGACATAACGAGAATGTGCAAACTCCACACAGACAGAGACTCGAGCCAGGAAACAAGCCCAGGATCCTGGAGCTGTGAAGTAGCACTGCTAACCACTGTGCTACCATGCCACCCACAAATATCTCAAAGGAAAAAAGCATGCCTTCCTCTGGACCCAGCAGCTAATATTTCCACCCAGTATTGTGGCAGTCCAGAACTGGCAGGCCGATCTGGGTTGACTGATGTCTCCTTGCAGCCCACTGGCCCTTGGTTAAGAAAGTTTAACCAAGCCTCTCCGAATAGAAACATTCCAGAATATGTGGTACTGCTTGTAAATCCTTATTTTCCCATTCAACCATAAGCAGGGAGGGAAATAGGATGAGAAAGACTCATGCCCCCATAAAGTAAATTTGGCAAACTCCAGAGTGGCATGGTGGTTAGCTCTGATGCCTCACAGTGCCAGGGACCTGGATTCAATTCCGGCCTTGGGTGACCACCTATGTAGGTTTCCTCCCACACTCTAAAGCTATGTGGGTGGATTAGCTATGTTAAACTGCCCCTTAGTGTCAGGGAGGTTAGCAGGGTAAATACATGGGGATAAGGTCTGGGTGAGATTGTTATTGGTACAGGCTCGATGGGCTGAGTGGCCCCCTTCTGCATTGTGAGGATTTACAGCTGAATTTGGCAGACATTGCTGAGGGCAACGTGGGAATAAGACACGTGAATCATTTCTGTTTTGTCAATCTAAAAAACCATCAGGCAACTTGGAAAAAAGGATTCCTTCACAATTTGTGGAGATGGTTAGATGAATGAAGGAGGTCATACATATGATGAAACATCCAAACAATAAGCCTCATATGGCAGCTACAAAATACAACAAACTATTCAATATACAGGCTCCCGTTATAAATCAACTGCTTGCAGCATCTAGGTACATCACCATAGTTACTGCCGCCGATGAACGCTATGAACACCAATGTGTTGACTGTTTTGGAATAAACACACTCCTGAGCCGCAGAGCGACGCTTGCAAATGTGGATTGAAAAGGCTGAGAATTGCACAAAATTATTAAACTGGATTTAAATCCAGTCCTCCCATCGCCAACGCACTTGCTAATACTGGCATTTCCTATCTTGATTCCCAGCTCTGGGACAATCTCTCTCTCACCGTAGCAGGTTTGGCTTCCGATCGCTGCGCTCTCCTCAGGGCCGCCTCCCGCCTCCATAACCGTCCTCCCCCAGCTCGCGCCTCTCCCGCCCGCCCCCAGCTCGCGCCTCTCGCCCCTCTCCCGCCCGCCCCCCAGCTCGCGCCTCTCCCGCCAACTGCCCTCACGCGCTTCACACCCTGTGACGGCACCGCGGGGGCAGGAGAGCGGGCGGAGCTATGGAGACGTGAAGCCTCTACGAGTAATTTATTAGCCTGGTTTAAAACCACACTGGAATAACAATATGCAGTTTCTGCTGCTGTAATAGCAAAAGGATAAAAAGGTACTGGAATGGTTATACGGCAGAAGGAAATCATTTGTTTCTATGCTGACCCCCGATGATTCACCCCTTAACGTTGCCCTGCCCTTTTCCCATAACCCTGCAAACATTTCCTCCTTGCATTCAAAATTATAGTTTTTGATATTTTGGGCGCGATTTTCCCCTCAACAGACTCCTCCCACTTCGGTTTTTAAGCAAGTAAAATGAATTTCCCACACTCTGCAGCGCAGAGGCTGTCAAGGTGTTTACATCAGTTGAGGGAAAGGAGTCCAAACCGGCCAGAGAGACCAACAGCACAGGGGATCAGTGTGCATATGGGGATCTCCCTCAGCTGACATCGCTGGCCCAGATGCCCCCTTGCCTAACATCACCATCCTGAACCCCACCTGCTGATTGTCAGTGCCCCAAATCCCCATTCCAACGTCACCAGCCCCATCCTTTGAGCACCGGCCCCTCCACCAACACCCACTGACGCTGGCGCCTCCCACGCGGGTGGGAGGTCACTCCAACACTTTCGCCGTACCCATTGAATGCAGAGTTCCATCTATTCCCTCACCTGCTACCCCCTCCACCACCCCTCAGGTCCTACCCCCTTGGCACTGTCCATACTTGGTGGGCATTGCCAGTATGCATTGTTGGCAGTGTCAGGGCATGGAAAAGCTGGCATTGGACTGGAGTAAGCACAGTAAGAAGTCTCAATATCAGGTTAAAGTCCAACAGGTTTATTTGGTAGCACAAGCTTTCGCTCCTTCTTCAGGTGAGTGAGCTCTTGTGTTCACAAACAGACCATATATAGACACAAGCTCAATTTACAAGATAATGGTTGGAATGCGAGTCTTTACATGTAATCAAGTCTTAAAGGTACAGACAATGTGAGTGGAGAGAGGGTTAAGCACAGGTTAAAGAGGTGCGTATTGACTCTAGCCAGGATAGTTTGTGACATTTTGCAAGCCCAGGCAAGTCATGGGGGTTACATATAGTGTGAAATGAACCCAAGATCCTGTTTGAGGCTATCCTCAAGTGTGCGGAACTTGGCTATCAGTTTCTGTCCAGCTATTCAGCGATTCGGCATTGTCGTGTGTCACTTACCCAAAAATCAGAGGCCAAATGCCTGCGACTGCTGAAGTGTTCCCCAACATGAAGAGAACATTCTTGCCAACAGCTGCCAATCTCCAGATGCAATTCTACAACTCATTGCTTCATCCTGGACCACAACGTCTTCATCTTCAACAGTTCTTCATCCAGACACATGGAACAGCCATGAGAACCAAATTCGCACCTCAATATGCCAACATAAGAACATAAGAACATAAGAACATAAGAAATAGGAGCAGGAGTAGGCCATCTGGCCCTTCGAGCCTGCCCCGCCATTCAATAAGATCATGGCTGATCTGTCGTGGCTCAGTTCCACTTTCCCGCCCTCTCCCCATAACCCTTAATCCCCTCTCTTATCAAAAACCCATCAACCCGCTTCTTAAAAATATTTAGCGAGGCAGCCTCCACCACTTCAACGGGCAGAGAATTCCAGAGATTCACCACCCTTTGAGTGAAGAAGTTCCTCCTCAACTCCGTTCTGAACTGCCCCCCCTTTATCTTGAGGCTGTGCCCCCTAGTCCTACTGTCTTTTTTGAGCGGGAAGAGTCTTTCCACCTCTATCCTATCCATCCCATTCATCATCTTATACGTCTCAATGAGATCTCCCCTCATTCTTCTAAACTCTAACGAGTACAAGCCTAGTTTATTCAGCCTCTCCTCATAGCTCAACCCCCTCAACTCCGGTATCAGCCTAGTAAACCTCCTCTGCACTCCCTCCAAGGCCAAAATATCCTTGCGCAGGTGCGGCGCCCAAAACTGCACACAGTACTCCAGCTGCGGCCTCACCAATGCCCTATACAGCTGCAGCAAGACCTCCCTACTTTTATATTCAATCCCCCTCGCTATGAAGGCCAGCATCCCATTCGCCTTCCTGACCACCTGCTGCACCTGCAGGCTGGGTTTTTGCGACTCATGCACAAGGACCCCGAGGTCCCTCTGCACCGTCGCCTGCTGCAGTTTTTCGCCACGTAAGTAATAGTCCTTCCTACCATTCTTCCTACCAAAGTGGACCACCTCACACTTGCCAACATTAAATTCCATTTGCCATTTCCTGGCCCATTCGCCCAGCCTATCTAGATCCTTCTGCAGACTCTCCACACCCTCCGCACAATTTGCCTTTCCCCCAATCTTGGTGTCATCAGCAAATTTCGACACCCTACACTCGGTTCCCTCCTCCAGATCATCTATATAAATGGTAAATAGCTGAGGCCCCAGCACCGACCCCTGGGGCACTCCACTAGTCACCAACCGCCAATCCAAATAGCACCCATTGACCCCCACTCTCAACATCTTCATGCACAGGTTTGAACAAGACCTCTTCATCGCACAGGACCTTCAACTGATGCTATATACTAGATACATTGATGACATTTTCTTCCTTTGGACTCATGATGAACAATCACTAAAACAACTACATGACAGCATCAACAAGTTCCATCCCACCATCAGACGCACCATGGACTACTCTCCAGAATCGGTTGCATTCTCGGACACACGCATCTCCAGCAAGAATGGTCACCTCAGCATTTCACTGTACCGCAAGCTCACGGATAACCTCACGATGCTCCACTTCTCCAGCTTCCACTCTAAACACGTTAAAAGAAACACCCCCTATGGACAAGCCCTCTGTATGCACAGGATCAGCTCCACTGAGGAGGATTGCAACAATTACCTGCAGACGCTGAAAGACACCCTCACAAGAACACAATATGGCGCTCAACTCATCGATGGACAGTTCCGACCTGGCACAGAGAAAAACTGCACCGATTTCCTCTGAAGACAAACACAGGACATGGTAGACAGAGTACCCTTTGTCATCCAGTACTTCCCCGGAGCGGAGAAGCTACGACATGTTCTCCGCAGCCTTCAACATGTCATCGATGAAGAAGAACATCTCGCCATACGCCCACTTCTTGCCTTCAAATAACCGCACGATCTCAAAATTGTCCACAGCAAACTACCCACCTTCAGGACAACAATGACCACGACACCACACAATCCTGCCACAGCAACCTCTGCAAGACATGCCGGATCATCGACACGGATGCCATCATCTCACGTGAGAACACCATCCACCAGGTACACGATACATACTCTTGTGACTCGGCCAACATTGTCTACCTGATATGTTGCAGGAAATGATGTTCCGAGGCATGGGACATTGGGAAGATCATGCAGGCGCTACGATAACGGATGAATGAACACTGCTTGACAATCACCAGGCAGGAGTGTTCTGGCATTCAGCCTCTGATCTTCGGGTAAGCGTTCTCCAAAGCGGCCTTCAAGACACACAACGACGAAAAATACCTGAGCAGAAACTGATAGCCAAGTTCCACACACATGAGGACGGCCTCAACCAGGATCTTGGGTTCATGCCTGGGCTTGCAAAATCTCACTAACTGTCCTGGCTGGAGACAATACACACCTCTTTAACCTGTGCTTAACACTCTGTCCACTCACATTGTCTGTACCTTTAAGATTTGATTACCTGTAAAGTCTTGCATTCCAACCATTATCCTGTAAATTGAGTTTGTGTTTTTCTATGCCCTGTTTGTGAACACAACTCCTTGCTCATCTGAATAAGGAGTGACACTCCGAAAACTTGTGCTACCAAATAAACCTGTTGGACTTTAAACTGGTGTTGTGAGACATCTTACAGTGGCAGAGTGCCAGACTAGCACTGCGAGGGTGCCAATCTGGAAGTGGTAGGTTGGTACTGCCTAAGGGGCACCCCTGCCCCAACCTCGCAGGGGGCCTCAATGGTCTCTGGTGCACCAGTGAAGCTATCAAGCCCAGTCCTTGAGACCATACGTCATGGCCACTAGTATGGATCTCCACCAGCGGGGCCAGAAACTTTAACGAGCCCAGACAATTGCGTCCTGGGCTTGCTAAATAGATGCATACAACCACTTGTATAGAGTAATCAGCCTTGTGCTGTCCCCTGGCCCCTGGGTTATTAAATTAAAAAAATGACTCAGGAAGATCTGGTTGTGATTCCCATTTTTGGCCATCCTGCTGACATTTCCTGGCATGCTACGCCACTGAAGCAGCTCAGTGGGCCAGAAATATAACTCCCCTTGAATGTCTGCACAAAATATTAGACAAAATTCCCCCAATAAATTTCTGAGTGCTGTCCACAGTGCAAAAACTGGTGATTTAAATATACTAATCTGATATGTCACACTCCAAAAGAGGGTTCTCCTGGTGCTAACCATGCTATGATTCCCTCCCCCACAATTCCCAGCCCAGCAAAATCAGCACACATGTGAGCGGGGTCAGACAGTTGTGCTTACTGTGTTACACTAACCAATATACTAAACCAGTCTGAGTAGAGCAGTGACATTCACGTATTCTAACCTCTAATTACTCTAATTGCCCATAGTGTTGATGTTTATTCAATACCAGTTTATTAAGAAAGGAATTACCAATTGACAAGGATTCAATTGTCTATTTGGAAATTCTCCATGGTTTTATTAAGTTATAATCAAAGTCTTGTTGTGTGAAAAATGGTACAAGGACAAGCCAATTATCAATGCATCAATGATTCATAGGATTTTTTAGCTTGACTTGAATAGAACATTTCTTCACGTTTCTTCTTCAGTCTCCTAAACCAAATTATTTTAAATCTTTTACGAGTGGATACTGACCCATTACCAGAAGACAAGTTAGACACCCAATACTTTGTCTGAAATGTGTAATTTGAAACATTTATTGTAAAGTAATTCAAGTTCTCTTTAACATGTAATTTAATGCATTCATTGTCAGGATGGTTACAAATGGCATATAGTGCTATCACTACTGCTCCCAGGGAACAAGAACGTTCAGTACTCATGGGTTAGGTGCAAATACAGTGCCAAGATAATCAAGACAGAAGCAAAATACAGAGGGATGTTTGAAATTTGAAATATAAACAGCAAATGCTGGAACTAATCAGAAGGTCAGGGTGAATCCTTGGAAAGAAAAACAAAGTTCATGTTTCAGGTTGATGGCATTTCATCAGAATTGGGAAACATTAGAAAGGTTTTAAGCAAGCTAACATCAGTAAGTTCAGAGCACATGCAAAATTCACACTCAAGTTTAGCAGCAAGTTTAGTACCGGACCAAGCTAGAGTCCCAGGCTAGCCATGCCGACTCCCGCCAGCTATGGCAAGGTCTGCAAGACATAACAGGCTACAAGAAAAAGGCATGTAAAATCACTGGCTTCAACACACCCCTCCCTGAAGAGCTTAATGCATTCTATGCCTGTTTAGAGTAAGAGGTCAGCAAGAACATGCCCTCTACCCTGGAAGCCCTGGATGAACCTGTATCTGGGGTCACCCTTGCAGATGTCAAAGCAATTTTCTTGAAGGTCAGTCCACAGAAAGCGACTGGTCTGGATGGGGTACCTGGATGTGCAGGATCCTGTATGGATCAGCTGGTGAGGATATTCACAGACATCTTCAACCTCTCTTCACAACAATCGAGGTCCCTATCTGCTTCAAGAAGATGACCATCATCCTGGTACCTAAGAAAAACCAAGCAGCATGCCTTAATGACTACTGGCCAGTTGTTCTGAAATCCATCATTATGAAGTACTTCAAAAGGTTTGTCATGGCACGTATCAATTCCAGCCTCCTGGACTACCTGGATCCACTATAGTTTGCCTAATGCCGCAACAGGTCCACAGCAGATGCCATTTCCCTGGCCCTGCACTCAACTTTGGAACACCTAGATAACAAGGACACCTATGTCAGACTCCTATTTATTGACTGCAGCTCAGCCTTCAACGCTATTATTCCCACAAAATGCATCTCCAAATTCCATGGTCTGGACCTTGGCACCTCCTTCTGTGACTGGATCCTGAATTTTCTAATTTACAGACCACAGTCAGAAAGGATAGGCAACACCTTCTCCACGATCATTCTCAACACCTGTGTCCAACAAGACTGTGTTTTCAGCCCCCTAATAAACTCCTTATACACCATGACTGTACAGCCAAATTCCCCTCCAATTCAATTTTCAAGTTTGCTGACGACACCACCATAGTGGGTCGGATCTCAAATAATGACGAGACAGAGTACAGGAATGAGATAGAGAATCTGGTGAACTGGTGCGGCAATAACCTCTCCCACAATGTCAACAAAACAAAGGAGATTGTCATCAACTTCAGGAACCATAAAGGAGAACATGCCCCTGTCTACATCAATGGGGATGAAGTAGAGAGTGTCAAGAGCTTCAAGTTTTTAGGTATCCAGATCACCAACAACCTGGTCTGGTCTCCCCTAAAGTTAAGAAAGCCCACCAACGCCTCTTCTTTCTCAGAAGACTAAGAAATTTGGCATAGAACAAAGAACAAAAACAGCCCGGGAAACAGGCCCTTCGGCCCAGTGAGCCCACGCCGCCATTTTAATATTACCAGTCCCCCCCTCCACCCATGACCCTTATCTATTGTTGTTATGGCAATCTACATTGAGGGAAACTAATTTAAGGACAATTTATTACTTCCAATCAGCCTAATAGCACATCTTTGGGGTGTGGGAGGAAACCGGAGCACCCGGAGAAAACCCATGCAAGCACGGGGAGAATGTGCAAACTCCCACAGACACTGGCCCAAATCCATGTGTCTGCACAGCAAACAGTGATAGTCACTGAGCTGTTGTGTTGCCCAGCACCTGGTCCTAGTTTAAGCACACACTAACGACATGAAGCACTAGGCCAATCTCGAACATTCAAGAGCAGCCCAAGTACGACCCATCGCGTGTATGCCCCTCGTTGGACAACAAGGCGGACCGACTTAAAACCTGTGAATTAAAAGAGAAAAACATTATTATCATACCATATCCTTTTACATTACCAGGGATGTCCCACTGCGAATGAACCTTATTTAAAACAATCTCCTATATCCTCCCATCTCCAACCCACTCATGTGCCTGTCTAAGTTACTCTTAAACAACTCCAGCGTGCCTGCCTCCACCACCTTACTTGGCAAAGCATTCCATCATGTCAGCATGTCAGCTGTGACGCTCACCAATTCTTACAGATACATCATAGAAAGCATTCTTTCTGGTTGCGTCACCATGACAATCCAAACAAGGTAGCTGCTATAGATTGGTAAATGTCAGTTTTTAAAAATTTTCCCTTTTATCCTAGTCAGTACCATCTGCAGTTTACCTTGAACCCGACAGTGAAACTAAACCCAACTATTTAGTCAAAGTGTCTCCTTAGTATGATTCCTGGTCTGCCTAAGACTGCAAAGAACTGCAAAAGATTGTAAATGTAGCCCAATCCATCATGCAAACCAGCCTCCTATCCATTGACTCTGTCTACATTTCCTGCTGCCTCGGCAAAGCAGCCAGCATAATTAAGGACCCCACGCATCCCAAACATTCTCTTTGCCACCTTCTTCCTTCAGAAGAAAGGTACAAATGTCTAAGATCACATCCCAACCGATTCAAGAACAGCTTTTTCCCTGCTGCTGTCAGATTTTTGAATGGACTTACCTTGTATTATTTTGACCTTTTGCTACACCCTAGCTATGACTATAACACTGCATTCTGCACTCTCTCGTTTCCTTCTCTATGAACGATATGTTTTGTCTGTATAGTGTGCAAAAAACAATACTTTTCACTATGTGTTAATATATGTGACAATAACAAATCAAAATAAAAAAAGTGTATGTGCAACTATAACATGTGCAAAGAATTGCAGACAAAAAAAATGGAGCTGAGCAAGGTGACTTCTTGTGAACTGTCCCCAGCATATCCTCAAATTTCATCATTTACTCCATTCTCTTCTGCACCTTGTCCTTTTCCTTTTCCCCTATGTAGTTCATGAATGGTATGCTGTGTCTGTATAGCACGCAAGAAACAATATTTTTCACTGTACCCGAATACATGTGATAATAAATCAAATCAAAAATGCATTGCACTCATATTGCTGAATGCAGAGAATGCACATGATTGATTTCAGAGAAACCACAGCACCTACTCAGGTCAGCTCAGCAAACACGCAGCACACACACAGTGTGATCAGTGAATGTGCAGCATTCACACTACCAAGTTCAAAGAAAGCACAACATTAGCACAACATTGATTTCAAAGAGAGCACAAATAGAAAAGCGTGAAGTTATGGAGTAATTTCAACATAAGGATGAGCATTTTAAAATTAAGATGTTGGTGGACCATAAGCCAACTTACATGATAGATGAATGGAATTCACTGTGAGGTACGATATTTGCAGTTTACAACACAGCTCTTACTCATTAACATTGGAAGATGGGTAACTGGCTATAAGAACAATGACATAGTGCTGATAAAAGGAGTCATGCTGTCAAAGCTTTTTTGCTTGCAGTTGTCAGGACAGATGCAAGAATGTCAAATTTCAGAAGGAGTAACAATTTAGAGAACATGAGAAAACAGCTGATTGGTTGACAAGTCAATTGGTCAAGGTGTAGCGATGGAGAATGTAAGCAGAGAACTGTTGTCCCACATGTTTTTGTTTAACTCAAAATTGGCACAATGCCTGGACATGCTCCTTTTGCCTGCAGATGACAGGTCCCTCCATTGAATATATGTAGCTTCTAGCAGCTTATGCAAGCCACAATGGGAGCCTGATTGATAATCTTAAATTGGTTGTTAGTATAATTCTTTGCATATTCAGGATTATTCAGCATGCATTATCCAAATGTGGAATCACACTTAACATTAACATTATGGGAGTTATTTTCTGCCCTACCTACAGTGTGCTTCTCGTGGCAGGAGACGGTGTGCCATTTGCCGACGCCAGGATCATCTGGGCCCGTGCTGTTAATGGGATTTACTATTGACTACACCCCATGCCAGCAGGAAACCTGTGGACCTGGACCAGAAGATCCTGCAATCATGAACATCAGGAAAACCCCAGCCCTTGTTTTTAGTTTAGCAAGCACAGGCTGGTTCAATACAGTCAATACTCTGCCTATTGCAGTCCCAATAACTGATGGATTGTATTAAACAGCACAATCCCTTGGAAGTTCACAGTAGCTTCTGATTCCTTGTCAGTTTAATTCTCCATCGTGCTTTCATGCTGACATCTCTGTCCTTGGTCTGCTGCAGTGTTCCAATGAGATTCAACATAAGCATCAGGAAAAGCACCATCTCTTTTGATTAGGCACTTTACAGCCTTGATTTGACATTGAGTTGAACAAAATAGTGCCAATTTTGAGTTCAACTTCAGACCATAAACTCTGTCCCAATTTTGTTTTACTTGTTTTGGATTGTTTTCTTTCAAACAGCAGCACAGATGCTCTTAGCATATCTTTTGTTTCTTTGTTTTGGGCACCACAAGGAGGAATATGAAGGCATGGAGAGGATGCAAACAAAAATTTTACAGCAATGGTTTCCAGGGACTTCATTGAAGTGGATAGC
This sequence comes from Carcharhinus amblyrhynchos, assembly GCF_965287045.1. Taxonomy (NCBI): domain Eukaryota; kingdom Metazoa; phylum Chordata; class Chondrichthyes; order Carcharhiniformes; family Carcharhinidae; genus Carcharhinus; species Carcharhinus amblyrhynchos. Next base: position 27,807,245 of record NC_137335.1, on the reverse strand, counting down.
TTGAGTAAGCAGGATGCAGACATAATGATTGAATATCCTTTTTCTGCAGCATTACCTTGCTATGGTTGTAAGAGAAGAGTAACAGAGATTTGATACAGGTATTCAAAATCTGGGTCTGGACAGAGTAATAAGAAAAACCATCCCACTGGTGGGAGGACGGAGAAAACAGAAAGAAATCCCACAACACCAGTCTAAAGTCCAAACAGGTTTATTTGTGGCAAAAGCCCCAAGCTTTCGGAACAGCCTGTCCCTTCATCAGGTGGCTGGGGAGGGACAGGCTGTCCCAAAAACTTGGGGTTTTTGCTACAAATAAACCTGTTTGGACTATAAACTGGTGTAGTGGGATTTCTTTCTGTTTTACACCAGTCCAACACTGGCATCTCCACATCAGGAGGATGGAGAACCAGCGTGCATCAAAGTAAGATGATTAGCAAAAGATTAAATGGTAATTGATGTTTATACAATCAATGATTTTTCTTAAATGTACTACCTCAGAGCATAAATGAGGAAGATTTAATTTTGGCTTTCAAAAGAGAATAGGACAATTATCTGAAGCAAAACAAGTTGCAGGGGCAGGCTACGGGGAAAATGCAGAACAGTGGGACTAGGTGAGCTGCTCTTGCAGAGAGCCAGCACAGACATGACGGACCAAATTACCTCTTTCTGGCTGTAACCACCCCATGATTCAATAGTAAAATTCTAATCTCTGCTCCTTGTCATCCTCTCTAAAGTGTGAATTGAACACAATGCTCCTGCTAAAGCCTAACTAGTTGTTTGGCATAACTTCCATGCTTCTACACTCTATGCCCGTATTAATAAAGCTAAGTGTCCTGTTTACTTTTAGCAGCCTGCTTCAGACTTCTCCGTCTCTAATTTTTTTTTAAATTGTACTATTTAGTTTATATTGGCTGTCCTTCATTCTTCCAATGAAAACAAATCACTTTATACTTTTACACTCAATTTCATCTGCTACATATCTGCCAACATCACCTTTCTATGTCCTCCTGAAGCCTGTTCTTCTCCTCATTGTTAACTACATGCCTGGCTTTTGAGAAATCTGCAAGTTTTGAAATTATGTCCAGTATAAACTAATCCAAGTAATTTCTATCAAAAAGAGCAGTAGACAAATCGCAAATTCTGACGTTTACTACTCAAGTCTTCCCTCAGTCTGCAAAGTGATTTCACACTGCGTTCTTTACCTTAACCAATTATGTATCCACACGTCCACTGCTCCTTTAATCCCCTGGACTTCAGTTGTATTTACAAGTCTATATGTGGTACCTAATCAAATTTTGAAACCCCACATATACATCAACAACACAGGTCCCTGGAACTGTGAAGCAGCAGTGCCGCGTGTTTAATTGGACAATGCTTTCCAAGATGTAACTTCCACCCCAATTAGTACCCCAATTCCACCTCAGTTGATAGCTCAACAGCTGTAAAATGACTGAGAAGGGTGATATAGCCAAGTGGAGGTGGGCTCGCTCCCAAATTAAAGTATAAAAGGAGGTAATTCGCTCCCATCTTGCCTGGAAGAGCAACTCACCTGATCCCATCCCTTTTTCCCATTGCCCTGCAAACATTTTGAATTCAGATAACTTTCCAATTTCTAAGCCTCAATTGACTCTGCCTCTAGCACACTCTCAGGCAGAGCATTCCAGATCCTAACCGCACATTGTGTAAACAAAAGGTGTCCCTCATGTCACCATTGCTTCTTTCACCAATCACTTTAAATCAGTGTTGCCTGATTCCACCAATGGAAACATTTCTTTCTATGTAGTCTGTTCAGCCCGCTTATGTTTTAAAAAATCTCTCAAATTTCCTTGTAATTTTCTCTGAAGAGTACAGTCCCAAATTCTCCAATCTTTATATATGAAAGTAACTTTGCAATATTGAAAAGTATGGATGAGCAAAGAGACATTGGCCGGAATTTTATTGCCCCACCACCACGGGAATCAGAGTGGGTGAGGGCTGGACAATGGGATGGTCCATTGATCTCGGGCAGGATTTTACCGTTTTTACAGATGAACGAGGCTGTAAAATTCCACCCATTAGGTTTGAATTTTCAGGTCCCCCCCTGAGATTGAGAATGAAAATGGGGTTTTGGAAAATATCAACACAGCTATAGGTCAGTTTCAAGATACTTTTTAGTACCAGCATTGCCCATCAGGATAGTAAGGAGGTGGGTGGGGCAGTGAGTGCACTAGTCTCCCTATTGAGACCAATTAATACATAAAGAAGCACAATTACAGCTAGTTAGAATAGAATAGAATCCCTACAGTGCAGAAGGAGACCGTTCAGCCCATCAAGTGTGCACCGATGCTCTGAAAGAGCACCTTACCAGTCCCTATCCCCGTAACACCACATATTTATGTCACTAACCTCCCAAACATACACATCTTGGGACACTAAGGAGCAATTTAGCATGGCCAATCCACCTAACCCACATATCTTTGGACAGTGGGAGGAAACCAAAGCACCCAGAGGAAATCCATGCAGGGAGAATGTGCATACTCCACACAGACAGTCACCCAAGTCCAGAATTGAAAGGAATTGAACCTGGGTCACTGGCATTGTGAGAAAGCACTGCAAACCACTGTTAGTTGGGAAGATCAAAATGTTTAAGAGGGTGCAGGATTTCAGAAGTTGTCCTTTCTTGATCATTTAAGAGAGAGGGATAACAAATGCAAAACTCATGGTTTGAGTTACGGTTGCCTCAGGGAATCAGCTAACCCAATAAGGGGACCAATGGGAAGGTTCAGCATTCAGAAAACAGTGATTTTGGCATGCACAGCACCAAGGCATTGAACAGAGTTGTCACCTACTGGCACTGTGGGGCAGAAGAGCGGTGGAGAGGACAAGGCTGTGAATTACAAAAGGACAGCTACCTGCCCAAAATGAGGGATGCATCAGGCAAAGGGAGCATACAGTACAGAAGGAAGCCATTCAGCTCATCAAGTTTACATTGACTCTCTGAGAGTATCTTACCTAGGTCCTCTCTCCTGCCATATATCCATAACCCCATGGCTACTCCATCTAATCTGCACACTTTAGGACACTAAGTGACAATTTAGCATGACCAATCTATCTAACCTGCGCATTTTTGAACTGTGGGAGGGAATCTCAACACATAGAGGAAGCCCATGCAAAAACAGGGAAAATGTGTAAACTCAACACAGTCACCCAAGGCCAGAACTGAACCTGTGTCCCTGGCACTGTAAGAGAGCTGTGTAATCACTGTGGCACTGTTATGCCCATCTTGAAAGTTACTGATGTTCTCTTTGCAGGGTAGGATAGGATGCAAGACTGGGCGGAGAAGTGGCAGATGGACTTCAAAGCGGATAAATGTGTAGTGGTCCATTTTGGCAAGACCAATGGGATGTAGGAGTACAATATCAAGGGTAGGAGTCCTAACAGTGTTGAGGAGCAGAAGGATCTTGGGGTCCAGGTCCATAGGACTCTTAAATCGGCCTCGCAGGTGGAGGATGTGGTCAAGAAGGCGTATTGTGTACTGGCCTTCATTAATCGAGCGATTGAGTTTAGGAGTCGGGAGGTAATGCTGCAACTTTATAAGACCCATGTCAGACCCCACTTGGAGTACTGTGCGCAGTTCTGGTCGCCTCACTACAGGAAGGATGTGGAAGCTATTGAGAGGGTGCAGAGGAGATTTACAAGGATGTTGCCTGGATTGGGAGGCATGCCTTATGAAGATAGGTTGAGGGAGCTAGGTCTTTTCTCCCTCGAGAGATGAAGGTTGAGAAGCGACCTGATAGAGGTTTATAAAATGTTGAGATGAATACATAGTGTGGATTCTCAGAGGCTATTTCCCAGGGCGGAAATGGTTGCTACGAGAGGACACACATTTAAGGTGTTGGGGAGCAAGTACAGAGGAGATGTTAGGGGTAAGTTTTTCACTCAGAGGGTGGTGAGTGGGTGGAATCAGCTGCCGTCAGTGTTGGTAGAGGTGAACTTGCTGGGGTCTTTTAAAAGACTTCTGGATGAGTACATGGGACTTAATGGGATTGGGAGTTACAGATAATTCTATGGACTGGTAGGTATGGATATGATTGGTGCAACTTGTGGGCTGAAGAGCCTGTCTGTGCTGTGGTGTTCTATGTTCTATGTTCTACATTTATTTCAAGACAGATGGGGTATAGCAGGGACAAGGGGATTCCTCTGAGTGTCGGGCATCATAGATTGCATTCACTTAACTATCATGGCACAAAGCAACTGCCCAATCAGATTTACCAAGAGGAAGTGTTTCCATTTCCTCAAAGTCCAACTGCTCCAAAGAGACAATAAGAGCTTACTCCCAGTGTGCCCTCATTTCCCAGACAGCTGCCATAGCTTCTTCATCCTCTGACAGTCCTGGCTGCCTCAGATTTTGAATCCAAAGTGCATGGGTGGATCCTAAGGAACAAGGGGTTCCCTCTACGGAATCCCCAGACAGAGGTAATACAACTAATGCAACCTGCTCATTCGGGAAATTATTGTGGAGGCTGATTGGGCTTCTGAAGATGCACTTTGGTGCCTCGACCATTGGGCGATACCCTCTAATAACCTATTGCTAGGTCAACTATGATTACAGGTATGCTGTATTCCCCTTAACATGGTCCCCTGAAGAGGGGTGGACCTTGAGAATGATGAGGTCCTAGACCTTATTGGGGGAAGAGCAGGGCGAGGAGATGAGAGAGGAGGAGGAATTAGAAGTAGAGGCAGATAATGCCATGTTCTCCAACTACACATCAAGGTGACTAGGCATGAATTGGGGCATAGTGTTCAATTATTTTGTGTTTGATTATGTGTGCTTATTGTGCTTGATTGGTTAAGCCTGGGCGTGGACACAGAGGAAAGTAAACAAAGCCCTAGAAAGAGCTGGAATCCAGAGCTAGAGCATGGAGTAGACATTCTAAAAGCACGCTGAAATCTGTTACACATATGAAAACTCGTGTTATGTTTGCACAGATATGAGAAATAAAACACATAATAAAGTGGCAATAAAGACGTTGGAGTAAAGTTTAAATTAATCTATTCTTGCAGCTTTCCTTTCTTAGCTGGGAGATTCACTGATGCCTGTGGATTAAAAGCTTCTGGAGTTCAGGAACTACTTGCTACCAACAGGGATGGAGATTCTGAATGGAGCAGTGATCCACAGGAAGGCAATACTCATACGTTATGTATCTTTGAGTAGCTCTCAGAAGATATGCCTATATTTTATGTGGCAGTAAGTATTCTCAAAAAATACTTATTGTCAAAGAAAATGTGATGATGAAATGATATACATTCTGACAGAGATGCCAGGGAAATGGTGAGTCTATAAAACAGTACATGGCAGTGTTGTAGCAATTGACCTCTGCATGTAAATTTTGCATGCTAACCAATAAACTAATTTATGATCAATTAATTGAAAATAATTCAAACCCACAAATTAGGGAACATCTCCTCTTGGTGGATAATGATTTCACCTTGGAAAAATCCACAACCTGGGCAGTCCAAATTAAATCTCCCATATTAAATTTGAAGAAGTTATACAGAATCCACCTTCGGCTTCAGAGTTGCAGACACAGCATTTCTAACCAGCTCAAGTGCAAGGATTATGGACAAAGAGCCTCAATGGTCCCATCAATTCGAGTCCCATTACAGTCAGATACTGTCAAAACTGCCTAAATTGTGGAAATGTTCATTGAGGCACAATGCCAGGTCTTTCTCAAGGGTAAAATTGTAACTCATGCTTAATGTGGAATTATTTTGCAAAGATATGCAGATCGTTGAAGAAGAGGACTTCATTGATTTGACACATTGAAGAGTCTTCCTAATAGTGAGGTAGTTTAAAGTTTATTTATTGGTGCCACAAGTAGGCTTACATTAACACTGCAATGAAGCTACTGTGAAAATCCCCTAGTCACCATACTCGGGCGCCCGTTCGGGAACACTGACGGAGAAATTAACCTGGCCAATGCACCCAACCAGCACCTCTTTCAGACTGTGGGAGGAAACTGGAGCACCCGGACGGAACCCATGCAGACACTGGGAGTACTACAGACCCTACACAGACAGTCACCCTAGTTGGGAATCAAACCCAGGTCCTCGGCGCTGTGAGGTAGCAGTACTAACCACTGTGCCATCATGCCGACTTTGTATAAGCTCATTGTTCCGTGGGAGCAGTGAAGAGAGGCAGCGATTTGCGAGTGGAGAGCTTGTGGGTGAGTACAGCGATTTTTTAAAGCTAACTTTTTACTAGTTTTTTTTCTTTAAATTTAATTCCGGAAGCAGTTGCTAAGGCACTCAGGTAGAGTTTTTTTTTACCTTACTATAAATTAGACTGGTGAGGAATCCCGATACTCTACATAGGTAGAGTATCCCAGCCCTCCCCCCTCCTCTAACCTAAAAAAGAGAGAGAGAGAGGGCTCTGACTGAGAGCAGGTAAGTTTGCTTTTGTTTTTGAGTGTGCTGTAAGGGCTTTGGCTCACAGGGCCAAAGAGACAAGGGTGAGGCAAGGTAAGTTATAAGTTTTTTTTTTACTTTTTCCTCTGGGTTACTAAAAAGGAGCAAGTATGGGTTTGAGGCCAGTATGTTGTTGCCAGTGCAACATGTGGGAGGTCTTGGAGGCTCCTGGTCTACCAGCCATCCACACCAGTGCTCGGTGTGTGGAGCTGCAGTCCCTACGGAACCAGGTTAAGGAGCTGCAAATCCAGCTCGAGGACCTTCGGCTCATTAGAGAGAGTGAGGAGATAATTGACAGGAGCTATCAGCAAGTAGTCACACCAGAGCAACGGGAAGAAGGCACGTGGGTAACTATTAGGAAGGGGAAACCTCAGGTGATGGAGAGCACGCCGGTGGATGTCCCCCTTCAAAATAAGTACTCCTGCCTGAGTACTACTGGGGGGAACAGCTCATCCGAGGGAGGCAGCAGTGGCCAGGTCTCTGGAGCTGAGCCAGTATGTCAAAAAATTAAAAAAGAGAGCAGAAAGGTAGTATTAATAGGGGACTCCACTGTGAGGGGGGCGGACAGGCATTTTTGTGGACGTAGACGTGAGTCGCGGATGGTGGTTTGTCTCCCTGGAGCTGGGATCCGGGATGTCTCTGGGCGTGTCCCAGACATCCTGAAAGGGGAGGGTGAGGAACCAGAGGTTGTAGTGCATATAGGTACTGCTGACGCAGGCAAGAAGAGGGAGGCAGTCGTGAAAAGGGACTATAGGGAACTGGGTAGGCAGCTGAGGAAGAGGAAAGCGAAGGTAGTAATCTCAGGATTGCTGCCTGTGCCACGGGAGAATGAGGGCAGGAATGGAATGAGGTGGAGGCTGAATGCGTGGCTGAGGGACTGGAGCAGGGGGCAGGGATTTCGGTTCCTAGATCATTGGGACCTCTTTTGGGGCAGGTGTGACCTGTACAGTAAAGACGGGTGGCACTTGAATCCCAGGGGGACTAATATCTTGGTGGGAAGACTGGCTAAGGCTACTGGGGGGACTTTAAACTAGAAAGGATGGGGGGAGGGAATTGTGATGGGGAGACTGGGACCGAGGAGGTTAGCTCCCAGGTAGGGAAGGACTGCAGGCAGTATGGGAGGGAGGTTAGACGGGGGGCGGAGAAGGGAAATGTCCAGACTGAGGGGCTGAAGTGTATCTATTTTAACGCCAGGAGTGTAGTAAATAAGGTAGATGAGCTTAGGGCGTGGATTGCTGCTTGGGAAAGTGATGTGGTGGCCATTACGGAGACTTGGATGTCTCAGGGACAGGACTGGGTACTTCAGGTGCCAGGATTCAGATGCTTCAGGAAGGACAGGGAGGGAGGCAAAAGAGGTGGTGGAGTGGCACTGTTGATCAGGGACAGTGTCATGGCTGCAGAGAAGGAGGATGCCGTGGAGGGACTATCTATAGAGTCTCTGTGGGTGGAAGTTAGGAACAGCAAAGGGTTGAAAACTTTGCTGGGTGTATTCTATAGGCCGCCCAATAATGGCAGGGAAGTTGAGGTGCAGATAGGGAAACAGATTCTAGAGAGATGTAGTAATAACAGAGTTGTCGTGATGGGGGACTTCAATTTCCCTAACATCGATTGGAATATCCCAAGGGTAAGGGGTTTGGATGGGGAGGAGTTTGTTAGGTGTGTTCAGGAAGGTTTCCTGACACAGTACATGGATAAGCCTACGAGAGGAGAGGCTGTACTTGACCTGGTACTGGCGAATGAACCAGGACAGGTGACGGATCTCTTGGTAGGAGAGCATCTTGGGAATGGTGATCATAATTCTATCTCCTTCACAATTGCGTTGGAACGAGATAGGATCAGGCAGGCTGGGAAGGTGTTTATCTGGAGTAAGGGGAAATACAAAGACGTCAGGAAGTTAATTGGACAAATAAACTGGAAGAAGGCATTCTTGGGGAAAAGTACAGAAGGAAGGTGGTGGATATTCAAGGAATGTTTGTCTGGAGCTCTGCACGACAACGTTCCGAAGAGACAAGGAGGTTTTGGTAGGTCGCGGGAACCGTGGTGCACGAAGGCTGTGGTGAACCTAGTCAGGAGGAAAAGGAAGGTGTACAAAATGTTCAGGGAGCTAGGAGATGTTAAGGATCTCGAGGAGTATAAGGATTGTAGAAAGGAGCTTAAAAGGGAAATTAGGAGAGCCAGAAGGGGTCGTGAGAAGGCCTTGGCGGGTAAGATTAAGGAGAATCCCAAGGCCTTCTATAAATATGTGAAAAGTAAAAGGATGAGAAGAGAAGGGATAGGACCTATAAAAGGTGAAGGGGGAAAGGTCTGTGTGGAACCAGAAGAAATGGCAGAGGTGCTTAATGAGTACTTTGCCTCAGTATTCACGGTGGAAACTGATCTGGGAGATTTTGCTACAGGTTTGCAGCAAATGGAAAAGATTGAGTATGTGGATATTAAGGAAGAGGATGTGTTAGAACTTTTGAATGCTATCAAGATAGATAAGTCGCCGGGACCAGATGGGATGTACCCCAGGTTACTGTGGGAGGTGAGCGAGGTGATTGCAGAGCCCCTGGCGATGATCTTTGCATCGTCAATGGAGATGGGAGAGGTTCCGGAGGATTGGAGGATTGCGGATGTGGTCCTATTTTCAAGAAAGGGAACAGAGATAGCCTGGGAAATTACTGACCGGTGAGTCTGACCTCAGTGGTTGGTAAGCTGATGGAGAGGCTTCTGAGGGACAAGATTTATGAGCATTTGGAGAGGTTTAGCATGATCAGAAATAGTCAGCATGGTTTTGTCAAGGGCAGGTCGTGCCTTACGAGCTTAGTCGAGTTCTTCGAAAATGTGACTGTACACACTGACGAAGGAAGTGCAGTGGACGTGGTGTACATGGACTTCAGCAAGGCGTTTGATAAGGTCCCCCATGCAAGACTCCTTGAGAAGGTGAGAGGGCATGGGATCACGGTGAGGCCTTCCATTGTTTGCTGGAGCAGAGGAGTGAAGGAGCAGAGAGAGAGAGATAAGAATTTACCTGTTAAAAACCTGTTTAAATTTAAGTTTAAAGCACTTTGTTCCTCGTTTAAATCATTTAAAAGCATTTTTGCGGGCCTTTTGTATTTACCTCTTTAAGAATTCTGAGGGAGTGGTTAAAAGGGAGTTGTGGGGGAGCAAGCTTTAAATCAGCGCCAGGTTTAAAAAGAGGCCTGGTGTAGACAGCGGGCAGCGTCAGAGCGGGCAGCAGAGTGAGGGGGAAGCAGAGTGAGCTATTAGGGCTTAGGAGCAAAGGGCTGGGGAGAAAGAGGGCCAGGTAAGTTAGTGTTGAAATTTTCAATACTACTACAGTGATTAATGGAGGGGCATGTGATGTGTTGTTTCTGTATGATGTGGGAACTGGTGGACCCCAGGGTCCTTCCCAGTGACCATGTTTGCAGTAAGTGCAGGTTGCTGGAGGAGCTCCAGCTCAGGGTAAATGAGCTGGCCTCTGAGCTACGGACGCTGAGGCTCATCAAGGGGAGAGAGGGTGCCATTGTCAATGGGGTGCAAGTGACATCCACCCCCCCTAGACTGGCTAACTCTAAGGGTCAGGAACAAGAGGGGGCTGCTGAGAGGAGGAAGGAGGGTGGGGAGAGGAGGAAGGAGGGTGGGGAGAGGAGGCCTCAGCCTCTCAATCTGCATAACAGGTTTGAGGCTCTTGCTTCCAGTGTGGACGAGGACGAGGGAGGTGAGGTTGGTGAGCAAACTGCACACGGTACAGTGATGCAGCAGGACATAGGCAAGGAGAAGGTGAAAAGGAACGTAGTAGTGATTGGGGATAGTGGGGTGAAGGGTATTGACACTGTCCTTTGTCACAATGACAAAGTGCACAGAAGGGTGTGTTGTCTGCCTGGTGCTCGGGTCCAGGATGTCGCATCTGGGCTGCAGAGGAACCTGGAGTGGGAGGGTGAGAATCCGGTCGTTGTGGTACATGTGGGTGCTAACGACGTAGGCAAAATGCGAACTGAGGATCTGGGGAGGGGGTATGAGAAGCTGGGAATGGAATTAAAGAGTAGAACCAACAAGGTAGTTACCTCTGGGCTACTGCCTGAACCGAGTGCAGACGGGCGTAGGGTAAATAGGATTAAGGAAGTGAATGGGTGGCTCAGGGATTGGTGTGGGAGGAATGGGTTTGAATTTATGGGGCATTGGCATCAGTATTGGGGTAGGTGGGGCCTGTTCGGGCGGGATGGGGTTGGTCTGAACCGTGCTGGGACCAGAGTGCTGGCGAATAGAGTAAAGAGGACTGTAGACAGGGCTTTAAACTAATTGGGGGGGGGAGGGTGCGAGGGCAGGTGACGTTACGGGGGCTAAAGTTGAGGAGAGGGTACAGATAAGGGAAGAGGCCGAGGATGTCCCAATAATAGAGGGAGTAGGGGGCGTGAGTATGGTTGGTGGCGTTACGGCAAATAGGGTCCAGGTGAAGGCTGGGATGAAGGCACTTTACCTGAATGCACGAAGCATTCGGAATAAAGTGGATGAGCTGGTGGCGCAGATCAGCACAAATGGATATGATCTGGTGGCCATTACAGAGACGTGGCTGCAAGGTGACAGGGACTGGGAGCTGAATGTCCAGGGATATCAAGTGTTTAGGAAGGATAGGCAGGAGGGAAAAGGGGGGGGTGTAGCTCTGCTGATTAAGGATAGCATCAGGGCGGTAGCAAGGGATGACATTGGAGCCAAGGAGCAGAAAGCGGAATCGTTGTGTGTAGAGATTAGGAACAGCAAAGGGAGGAAGACGCTGGTGGGTGTCGTCTATAGACCCCCAAATAATGATCTGGAGGTGGGGCGGGCTGTTAACGCGCAAATAAGTGCGGCGTGCAGGAATGGGACAGCCGTAGTTTTGGGGGATTTCAATCTACATATAGATTGGTCGACCCATGTTGGACACGGTGGGCTCGAGGAGGAGTTCTTGGAATGCTGCCGGGATAGTTTCCTCGAACAGTGTGTGTTGGAGCCGACGAGGGAGCGAGCTATCTTGGATCTGGTGCTATGTAATGAGGCGGGTAGAATTAGGGACCTTGTGGTGAAGGATCCTCTTGGGGAGAGTGATCATTGTATGGTGGAGTTTCTGGTGCAGATGGAGGAGAAGAAAGTGGGTTCCCGGACGCGCGTCCTTTGTTTGAACAGAGGGGAGTACGGTAGGATGAGAGAAGAATTGGCGAATGTGGACTGGGGGAGCGCGTTGGAAGGTAGGTCTGCTGAGGAGCAGTGGAGGATCTTTAAGGAGATCTTTATGGTGCTCAGCAGAAAGTTATTCCGATGGTCAAAAAGGATAGTAGGAGGAGAGGTAATAAGCCGTGGATAACGAAGGAGGTGAAGGAAAGTGTTAAATTAAAAGCGGAGGCGTTTAGAGTAGCAAAGAATAGTGGGCGAGAAGAGGATTGGGAGAGGTTTAAATGTCAACAAAGATTGACAAAGAAGATGATAAAGAAGGTTAGGAGAAACTATGAAGCTGGGCTTGCGCTTAATATAAAAAAGGATAGCAAGAGTTTTTATAAATATATAAAAAGGAAGAGGCTGGCTAGGGTGAACGTTGGTCCCTTAGAGGATGAGAAGGGGGACTTAGTGGTAGGGGATGGGGATATGGCTGAGGTCCTGAATAACTTTTTTGTTTCTGTCTTCACGGAGGAGGACGTGAATAATTTGCCGGGTGTTAGAGGTGGAAAGGTGGTAGGACTGGAGGGTCTTAATGACCCTCTGTTACTCGAGAGGAGGTGCTCGACAGACTGGAGGGACTGATTGTGGACAAGTTGCCAGGACCGGATGGAATGCATCCGAGGGTTCTGAAAGAAATGGCGGAGGTGATAGTGGATGCCTTGGTGGTTATTTTCCAGACGTCGCTGGATTCCGGGGAAGTGCCGGAAGATTGGAAAGCGGCTAATGTTACGCCGTTGTTTAAGAAGGGTGCCAGGCAAAAGGCAGGGAATTATAGGCCTGTTAGTTTAACGTCTGTTGTAGGTAAAATGTTAGAATCTGTCATCAAGGAGGAAATAGCGAGGCATCTTGAGAGGAATTGCTTGATAGAGCAGACGCAGCACGGTTTCGTTAAAGGGAAGTCGTGTCTGACAAATTTACTGGAGTTCTATGAGGATGTGTCTAGGGCGGTGGATAGAGGAGAGCCGGTGGATGTGGTCTTTCTGGATTTTCAGAGGGCGTTTGACAAGGTACCTCACAGGAGGTTATTACAGAAGGTCAGGGGACAGGGAGTTGGGGGTAGGGTGTTAGCGTGGATAGAGGATTGGTTGTCAAATAGGAGGCAGAGAGTGGGGGTCAATGGGTGCTATTCAGATTGGCGGATGGTGACTAGTGGAATGCCTCAGGGGTTGGTGCTGGGGCCTCAGCTATTAACCATTTATATAGATGATCTGGAGGAGGGAACCGAGTGTAGAGTGTCGAAATTTGCTGATGACACCAAAATTGGAGGAAAGGCAAATTGTGCGGAGGGTGTGGAGAGTCTACAGAAGGATCTAGATAGGCTGGGCGAATGGGCCAGGAAATGGCAAATCGAATTTAATGTTGGCAAGTGCAAGGTGGTCCACTTTGGTAGGAATAATGGTAGGAAGGATTATCACTTACGTGGCGAAAAACTGCAGCAGGCGACGGTGCAGAGGGACCTCGGGGTCCTTGTGCATGAGTCGCAAAAACCCAGCTTGCAGGTGCAGCAGGTGATCAGGAAGGCGAATGGGATGCTGGCCTTCATAGCGAGGGGGATTGAATATAAAAGTAGGGAGGTCTTGCTGCGGCTGTATAGGGCATTGGTGAAGCCGCAGCTGGAGTACTGTGTGCAGTTTTGGGCGCCGTACTTACGCAAGGATATTTTGGCCTTGGAGGGAGTGCAGAGGAGGTTTACTAGGCTGATGCCGGAGTTGAGGGGATTGAGCTATGAGGAGAGGCTGAATAAACTAGGCTTGTACTCGTTAGAGTTTAGAAGAATGAGGGGAGATCTCATTGAGACGTATAAGATGATGAATGGGATGGATAGGATAGAGGTGGAAAGACTCTTCCCGCTCAGAAAGGATAGTAGGACTAGGGGGCACAGCCTCAAGATAAAGGGGGGGCGGTTTAGAACAGAGTTGAGGAGGAACTTCTTCACTCAAAGGGTGGTGAATCTCTGGAATTCTCTGCCCGTTGAAGTGGTGGAGGCTGCCTCGCTAAATATTTTTAAGACGCGGGTTGATGGGTTTTTGATAAGAGAGGGGATTAAGGGTTATGGGGAGAGGGCAGGAATGTGGAACTGAGCCACGACAGATCAGCCATGATCTTATTGAATGGCGGGGCAGGCTCGAAGGGCTAGATGGCCTACTCCTGCTCCTATTTCTTATGTTCTTATGTTCTTATCCAAGGGGCTTTGGCCTTGTGGATCCAGAACTGGCTTGCCTGCAGAAGGCAGAGAGTGGTTGTGGATGGGTCTTTTTCTGCATGGAGGTCAGTCACCAGTGGAGTGCCCCAGGGATCTGTTCTAGGACCCTTGCTGTTCGCCATTTTCATAAATGACCTAGATGAGGAAGTGGAGGGATGGGTTAGTAAGTTCGCCGATGACACAAAGGTTGGTGGTGTTGTGGATGGTCTGGAAGGATGTCAGAAGTTGCAGCAGGACATAAATAGGATGCAAGACTGGGCAGAGAAGTGGCAAATGGACTTCAATGCGGATAAATGTGTAGTGGTCCATTTTGGCAGGACCAATGGGATGAACGAGTACACTATCAAGGGCAGGAGTCTTAGCAGTGTTGAAGAGCAGAAGGATCTTGGGGTCCGGGTCCACAGGACTCTTAAATCGGCCTCGCAGGTGGAGGATGTGGTCAAGAAGGCGTATGGTGTACTGGCCTTCATTAATCGAGGGATTGAGTTTAGGAGTCGGGAGGTAATGCTGAAGCTTTATAAGACCCTTGTCAGGCCCCACTTGGAGTACTGTGCGCAGTTCTGGTCGCCTCACTATAGGAAGGACGTAGAAGCTATTGAAAGGGTACAGAGGAGATTTACAAGGATGTTGCCTGGATTGGGAGGCATGCCTTATGAAGATAGGTTGAGGGAGCTGGGACTCTTCTCCCTGCAGAGACGAAGGTTGAGAGGCGACCTGATAGAGGTTTATGAAATGTTGAGAGAAATAGATAGGGTGGATTCTCAGAGGCTATTTCCCCAGGTTGAAATGGTCGCTACGAGAGGACACAGATTTAAGGTGCGGGGAGGCAAGTACAGAGGTGATGTTAGGGGTAAGTTTTTCACTCAGAGGATGGTGAGTGAATGGAATCGGCTGCCGTCAGTGGTGGTGGAGGCGAACTCGCTGGGGTCTTTTAAAAGACTTCTGGATGAGTATATGGGATTTAATGGGATTGGGGGTTATAGATAGGTCTATGGATTGGTAGGTATTGATGTGATCAGTGCAACTTGTGGGCCGAAGGGCCTGTTTGTGCTGTAGTGTTCTATATTCTATGTATAAGCCATCACAAAGAAAATACTGGGGCTCATTTTAAAGAATGTTCAGTTGAGCTTGTGGGCATCTCAGTGTCTCTTCTCAATCATATTGGACAAAAGTAGGTATTTTGAATGACAAACTTTACCATTGCTTTTTTTTACAATTTGTTCTTATTAATGCAACAGACATTTTTTTAAGCTTGCTGTTGGTGGGGTTTCCGAGCTGGCTGAGCATCGCCAAAATTTCAGACAATACAAGACTCATGAAACCAGTGTCTCAGTTTAAAGATGTAACTTTGATTTTGACCAATGGCAGCTAGGGGAAACCATCAAAGGATCAAGGCAGCTCCAGAAATAGAGCAACTAGACCTCACTAATGAATTCTGATATAAAATATTCAAAACAGGTCGATTATAGGTTTTCTTATCAATTACTCCCAGCTTTCATTAGCTTTAAATCAATCATCTTCAATGTACATAAATCAACATAATACCTATCATATGCTCAGCCAATCGCATCTTATCCTCTGGCATAATGGCATTTCATTCGTCCATAGAATCCAGAAACTAACTCCTGTCTTGGTTTGCCCCACTCCCCATATCCCTTAGTAATCTCAGACACTAGCCCAAAATTCAAATGAACTTTCCCAACAATTTCCCATATAGTTCACTGCCAAAACAGATTAAACATGACTCTGCGTCTGGGTATGCATCTATCTGGACAGTGAATAAACCCTATTCATAAAATTTGATTAAGTGTTCTGAATATTTTAACCATAGAAACTCTACTGATAAAACTTGCATATTCTCAAGGCTTTAATATTCTCTTAGAATATGGCTTTACTTGAATGTCCTTTACCATGATGCTTTGTGGCAATCTGCCTCTGGCTAAAGTGAACAATGATTCTTAAAAATACATTAATACATTCAAAATATCAACGTCTATGTTTTAAAATCATCATCACTTGTTTGGATCTCTTACTGCATTTCATATGTGTGTAAACTCCTTTCTCATTAGCTCATAAATCTGTTTTAAAAGCCATTTAACTTAATGCTGGTAGTTCTGTCAGTGCCTTAATGTCTAATGGTTTAAAAATCTTTACTAACTGTTTAAGATATCTCCCCTTACAGTTAGGACAACTCAATGACTCAATGATTCCTGTTTTGGGAGCAATCACTATTTCTTAATTCTACAAAAATATCACCCTTGACAGGTTCATGGTCTATGTAGCTAAAGGCATAAGCCTTATGGGTGTAAATCTTTTCAGTAAGTTTGGATTCAAACTTGAAGACGCCCACAGGAGCACACATTAATATTAAACTATATATGTTGGTATATTTTCCTATTTGCCAAATTTGCAGAAATTAAGAGATACTGTCATGTTCCCTAAGTCAACACATAAGTCCCACTGGTATAGAAAAATTTGAGATGCTTGCTATTTGTAATCCATGCCAAAATGTCACCAGAAAGGAAACAACAGTGGATTTCAATGGGCAAAACAATTTATAGTCATGGATATCAAATTTACTCATTGCACAACATAAATCTGGCAAGCCCACCTTCGGTGTCACGCTTAAGACAATAAAAAATTCGTAATTCCAGACAAATGCCACTTCTATACAATCAAAAACTAGCTCATTTCATAATTCCACAATATTGCTGAAAAACGAGACATACCATCAAAGCTTTTTGTCTTGCAAACATCAGGATAGCTTACAAGATTTTTCCAACAGAAATGTGGTAACAGCAAACTCAAGAATGCTGCCATGTTCAATCTTCAAAAGTGTCCCATCTATCTCAGATTATCCTGGAAGGGTAAGGTTTTCAGAAATTTGAGTAACGGTTGAAACCAGCTATTTCATGCTGTTACTGTGCAGTAGCAACACGTGGGATTCTCAACTAGCAGATGTTGTCATCAAGCCAAAAAGGTGTTCTGCCAATCATAAATGAGCAAAGTGGCGGGAGAATTTCAGTGCTGGTGTGTTTCTATGTATATGGGCTGGATGTCCCAGTGATTGGCAGATCATGTCAGACAATATGTCCCTTCAGCAGTTTGCAACAAGCACTGACCATACCTATGGTAATGTGGCCCCTTCAAGGGTGGATCCTTCACATGCCATGTGATTGGGCTGCACCCTGTGGAACGGAAGAATAGGAAGCTGGGCCAATCGGTTTTATCATTTGGAAGTAGGCAGAAACTGCAGGGCCTCTTTGAACGATACTGTGCAAAGATGTATGATGGAAATGGACAATTACACAGCAAATAGGATTTAACATGATAAAGATGATGATAACATCTGCATCAGTTCTCAAACATTACAACCCATACACAGAAATGTAGGGTGGCACATTACACAGTGGTTAGCACTGCTGCCTCACAGCACCAGGGACCTGGGTTTGATTCCAGCCTTGGGTGACTATCTGACTGGAGTTTGCATGTTCTCCCATGTCAGCATGGGTTTCCTCTGGTTGCTCCAGTTTCCTCCCACAGTTCAAAGATGTGGAGGTTAAGTGGATTGGCCAAGCTAAATTGCCCTTTAGTGCCCCAAGACTTTTTTATTCGTTCATGGGACGTGGGTTTTGCTGGCTGGCCAGCATTTATTGCCTATCCCTAGTTGCCCTTGAGAAGGTGGTGGTGAGCCGTCTTCTTGAATTGCTGCAGTTCTGTAGGTTGACCCACAATACCGTTAGGGAGGGAATTCCAGGATTTTGATCCAGTGACTGTGAAGGAATGGTGATATATTGCCAAGTCAGGATAGTGAGTGACTTGGAGGGGAACTTGGTGCTGGTGGTGTTCCCATTTATCTGCTGCCCTTCTCCTAGATGGAAGTGGTTGTGATTTGGAAGATGCTGACTAAGGATCTTTGGTGAATGGCTGCAGTGCATCTTGTAGGTAGTACACACTGCTGCTAGTGTGTGTCAGTTGATAGAGAAATTGAATGTTAGTAGATATCATGCCAATCAAGTGGGCTGCTTTGTCCTGGATGATGTCAAGCTTCTTGAGTGTTGTTGGAGCTGCACCCATCCAGGCAAGTGGGGAGTTTTCCATCACGCTCCTGACTTGTGCCTTGTAGATGGTGGATAGGCTCTGGGGGGTCAGTAGGTGAGTTTCTCACCTGCTCTTGTAGCCATTGTTTTTATGAGGTGAGTCCAGTTCAGTTTCTGGTCAATTCCCAAGGATGTTGACAGTGGAGGATTCAGTGATGAATACACCATTGAATGTCAAGGGACGGTGGTTAGAGTGTCTCTTATTGGTGATGCTCATTGCCTGAAATTTGCGTGGCGCAAATGTCACTTACCACTTGTCTGCACAAGCCTGGATATTGCCCAAATCTTGTTGCATTTGAACATGGACTACTTCAGTATTTGAGGAGTCACGAATGGTGTTGAACCTAGGATGCTACCATGAAGGAGTCCTGCAGAGATCCTAGAGCTGAGATGACTGGCCCTTCACAACCACAACCATCTTCCTATGTACCAGGTATGACTCCAACCAGTGGACAGTTTGCCCCCTGATACCCATTGATTCCTAGGGCTCCTTGATGCCACGCATGGTCGAATGTAACCTTGATGACAAGGGCTGTCTCTCGCACCTCACCTCTGGAATTCAGCTTTTGTCTCCATGTTTGAACCAAGGCTGAAATGAGGTCAGGAGCTAAGTGACCCTGGTGAAACCCAAACTGGCCGTCACTGAGCAGGTTATTGCTGAGCAGGTGCAGACTGATAGCACTGTTGATGACCCCTTCCATCACTTTACTGATGATCAAGAATAGACTGCTTGGGCAGTAATTAGCTGGGTTAGATTTGTTCTGCTTTTTGTGTATAGGACATACCTGGGGAATTTTCCATGTTGTGTAGATGCCAGTGTTGTAACTGTACTAGAAGAGCTTGGCTAGGAGAGTGGCAAGTTCCGGAGCACAAGTCTTCAGCGCTATTGCTGGAATGTTATCAGGGCCCATTGCCTTTGCAGTATCCAGTGCCTCCCACCGTTTTTTGATATCGTGTGGAGTGAACTGAATTGGCTGGAGACTAGCATCTGAAATGCTGGGGACCACTGGAGGAGGTCAAGATGGATCATCCACTCAGCACTTCTGGCTGAAAATTGATACGAATACTCAGCCTTATCTTTTGCTCTGATGTGCTGGACACTTTCATCATTGAGGATGGGGATATTTGTGAAGCCTCTTCCTCTAGTGAGTCGTTTAATTGTCCACCACCATTCTTGACTGGATATGGAAAGACTGCAGAGCTTAGATCTGATCCTTTGGTTGTGGGATCACTTAGCTCTGTCTATCGCTTGTTATTTTTGCCGTTTGGCATACAAGTAGTCCTGTTTGGTAGCTTCACCAGGTTGACACCTCATAGGTATGCCTGGTGCTGTTCCTGGATTGCCCTCCTGCATTGAAACAAGGTTGATCCTCAGGCTTGATGGTAATGGTTGAGTGGGGGATATGCCAGGCCATGAGGTTGCAAATTGTGCTGGAATA
Source organism: Carcharhinus amblyrhynchos (assembly GCF_965287045.1). Classification (NCBI taxonomy): domain Eukaryota; kingdom Metazoa; phylum Chordata; class Chondrichthyes; order Carcharhiniformes; family Carcharhinidae; genus Carcharhinus; species Carcharhinus amblyrhynchos. The sequence continues at coordinate 27,787,887 of NC_137335.1, read as the reverse complement.
CAATTCCGCTGCTGTTGATGGCCCACCAGTGCTTCATGGACAGCCAGTCTTGAGCTGCTTGATCGCTTCGAAGTCTGTCCCATTTAGCATAGTGATAGTGCCTCATAACACAATGGAGGTTATTCTCAATGCGAAGGTGGGATTTTGTATCCACAAAGAATGTGTGGTGGTCACTCTTACCAATACTGTCAAGGACAGATGCATCTGCAGACAGCAGATTGGTAAGGATGAGGTCAAGTGTGTTATTTCCTCTTGTTGGTTCCTTCACCACCTGCTGCAGACCCAGACTAGCAGTTATATCCAACCAGCTTGATCAGTCGGGCTGCCGCTGAGCCACTCTTGGTGGTGGACATTGAAATCTCCCATTCAGAGTACATTTTGTGCCCTTGCCACCCTCAGTGCTTCCTCCAAGTGTTGTTCAACATGAAAGAAAACTGATTCATCAGTCGAAGGAGGATGGTATGTGGTAACCAATAGAAGGTTTCCTTGCCCATGTTTAACCTGAAGCCATGAGACTTCATGGGGTCCAGAGACAATGTTAAGGACTCCCAGGGCAACTCCCTCCCAACTGTATACCACTGTGTCACCACCTCTGCTGGGTGTGTCCTGCTGGTGGGTCAAGACATATCCAGATGGTGGCGTCTGGGGTATTATCTGTAGGGTATGGTTTCGTGAGAATGCCTATGTCAGGCTGTTGCTAGATTAGTCTGTGAGGCAGCCCTCCCAATTTTGGCACTAGCCCCCAGATGTTAGTAAGGAGGACTTTGTAGAGTTGGCAGGGCCGTTTGTGAGGATAAATATGCGGGATTACAGGGATAGGGCCTGAGTAAGATACTCTGTCAGAGAGCTGGTGCTGACTCAGTGGGCCAAATGGCCTTCTTGTGCACTGCCGGGCTTCAACGATTCTATGTTGCAACAGATGTGTCAGGATATATGGTTGGAGCTGTACTCTTGCACTACTTTGAAGGAAGAGAACAGCTCATCACTCACATGCCATGTCTGTTGTTGGAACAGGAGCAGGAGTAGGCCAGTCAACCATCAAGCCTGCTCCACCATTCAATTAGATCATGGCAAATCATCTATCTCAATGTCATTTTCTTGTGCTATTCCCATATCCCTTCATTTCATTAGTAACACGAAATATATGGACTTATGTCCTGAACATGCTTAATGATTCAGCTTTCACACTCCTCTAGGGTAGAGAAATCCAAATATTCACCACCCTCATTCCTCCTCATTCCAGTCTTAAGTGGCAAGATCCTTACTCTGTGACTGTGTCCCTGGTTCTAGACTCACCAACCAGGGGAAACATTCTCTCTACACCACACCAACTCTTTCACGCCATGTAAGAATTTTGAGAGTTTCAATGAGAACACCTGTCAATCTTTGAAACTTAGAAAATGCATTCTCACTTTTCTCAATCTCTCCACCTAAGACAATCTTGCATTCCCAGGGATCAATCTGCTCAACCTCCATTGCAGTCTATTTATGACAAGCATATCTTTTTTTTTGATTTGATTTATTATTGTCACGTGTCCTTCCTTAGATAAGAAAACACCTAAATTGTACACAATTGTGCAATCTCACAGAAATTCAATACAATTGCAATAAGACATCTTTACTGCTGTTGTCAAATCCCTTGTGTTGAAGAGCAAGTTACCATTTGCCTTCCTAATAGCCTTCTGCATCTAGTCTAACTTTTAGTGATTAAAGGACACCTGGGTCCTTTTGGACACTAACACTCCCTAACCGCTTACCATTTAAGAGATACTCCATGGCCTCAATTTTGATCATAGAATCCCTGCAGTGCAGCAGAAAGCCATTCAGCCGATCTAACAATGCATTTTACCTCGACACACCCTCCACCCTATCCCCATCACCCACATATTTACCCCACAAATCTCCCTCCCATACATATCTTGGGGCACTAATGGCAATTTAGCATGGCCAATGCAATAAGTCACACTTCTTGGACTGTGGGAGGAAACTGGAGCACCCAGAGTAAACACACGCAGACATGGGGAGAATGTGTAAACTCCACACAGACAGTCACCAAGCCTGGAATCGAATCTGGGGCCCTATTGCTGTGAGGCAGCAAGCAGTTCTAACCACTGTGCCGTCATGCCTCCAACCTGTGGGAATCGTCACAGACCAGGATGGAAAACCTAATGGACCAATAAAAGTCCATTGCTTTTGCATGAGAATTTCTGGTCCTGTAGCAGGGGGGACTGGAAAGTCCTGTCCTGCCTTTTTGTTTTCTCGACCAAAGTAAATAATTTTACACTTGTTCACCTTATCTGCCATGTTCTTGCCAATTCACTTTGCCTGTCCAGGTTCCCTTGAAGCCTAATTCTATCGTCCTCATAAGTTACATTCTCACCTAGTTTGGTGTCATCAGCAAATTTGGGAATGTAATGTTTGGTCCCCACATCCAATCATTTATGTATCTTGTGAACAGCTGTGATCTCTTGTGGCATTGCACTTGTAACAGCCTGCTATCCTGAGAATAATCCACTTACTTTCACTCTCTGAATTCAGTCTGTTAATCAATTCTCAATCCTCATCAATATACTATCCCTGATCCTATCTACATAGAAACATAGAACATTACAGCACAGTACAGGCCCTTCGGCCCTCAATGTTGTGCTGAGCTATGTCCAATCCCAAGATCAAGCTATCCCACTCCCTATAATTCTGGTGTGCTCTATGTGCCTGTCCAGTAACCACTTGAAAGTTCCTAAAGTGTTTGACTCCACTATCACAGCAGGCAGTCGATTCCACACCATAACCACTCTCTGAGTGAAGAATCTACCTCGGACATCCTTCCTGTATCTACCACCATGAACCTTATAGTTATGCCCTCTAGTAACAGCCACATCCACCCAGGAAATAGTCTCTGCATGTCCACTCTATCAATCCCTCTCATCATCTTATAAACTTCTAATAAGTTGCCTCTCATCCTCCTCCGCTCCAAAGAGAAAAGCCCCAGCTCTCTCAACCTTTCCTCATAAGACCTACCCTCCAAACCAGGCAGCATCCTGGTAAATCTCCTCTGCACTCTTTCCAATGCTTCCACATCCTTCTTATAGTGAGATGACCAGAACTGAATACAATATCCCAAATGTGGTCTCATCAAGGTCTGATATTGTTGCAACATAACCCATGGCTCTTAAACTCAAACTCCCTGCTAATAAACACTAACACACTATAAGCCTTCTTCACGGCTCTATCCACTTGAGTAGCAACCTTCAGAGATCTGTGGATATGAACCCCAAGATCTCCCTGTTCCCCCACATTCCTCAGAACCCTGCCGTTGACCCTGTAATCTGCATTCAAGTTTGTCCAACCAAAATGAATCACCTCACACTTATCAGGGTTAAACTCCATCTGCCACTTTCGACCCAGTTCTGCATCCTATCAATGTCTCTTTGCAGCCTGCAAGAGCCCTCCACCTCATCCACTACTTCACCAATCTTGGTGTCATCAGCAAATTTACTAACCCACCCTTCAGCCCCCTCTTCCAAGTCATTGATAAAAATCACAAACAGCAGAGGACCCTGCACTGACCCGTGGTACATCGCTGGTAACTGGCCTCCAGTCTGAAAATTTTCCTTCCACCACCACCCTCTGTCTTCTATAAGACATGATGTGGGTATGCTGGTGTTGGACTGGCGTAAACACAGTAAAAAGTCTGACAACACCAGGTTTTAGTCCAACTGATTTATTTGATAATAGATTCACAAGCTTTTGGGGTTAGTCCCTTCGTCAGGTGAATGGAGAGTTCTGGCCTCAGACAGAGCATATAAAGCACAGACAGTTTAGAGATTACTGATTAGAATGCGAATCCTTACACCTAACCTGCTGTTCAAGACCTGAAGTGGCTGACAATGTGAGTGGAAGGAGCTAAAACCTGGTGTTGTCAGACTTTTTACTGTCTATAAGACAGCCAGTTACTTATCCAATCGGCCAAATTTCCTTCTATCCCACACATCCTTACCTTCTTCATGAGTCTACCATGGGGAACCTTATCAAATGCCTTACTAAAATCATGTATACGATGTCAACTGCTCTACCTTCGTCCACAAACTTAGTTACCTCCTCAAAGAATTCAATCACATTTGTGAGGCAGGACTTACCCATCACAAAACCATGCTGACTATCCTGGATTAAGCTGCATCTTTCCAAATGGTCATAAATCCTATTTCTCAGGACCCTTTCCATCAACTTACCGACCACCAAAGTAAGACTGACTGGCCTGTAATTACCAGGGTCATTCCTATTTCCTTTCTTGAAGAGAGGAACAACAGTTGCCACTCTCCACTCCTCTGGCACTTTCCCCGTGGATAGTGAGGACCCAAAAATCAAAGCTAAAGGCTCTGCAATCTCATCTCTTTCCTCCCAAGGTATCCTAGGATGTATCCCAAATGGCCCAGGGAACTTATCCACCCTCAGGTTTTTCAGAATTACTAATACATCTTCCCTCAGAACATTTATCTCCTCCATCCTATCAGCCTGTATCACACACTCATCCTCAAAAACCTTAGTGAACTCTGAAGAAAAGTATTCATTCAACGCCTCACCTATCTCTTCTGACTCCATGCACAAGTTACCACTACTATCCTTGACTGGCCTTAACCTCACCATGGTCATTCTTTTATTTCTTGCATTAGAGTAAAAAGTCTTGGGGTTTTCTTTTATCCGATCTGCCAAGGACTTCTCAAGCCCCCTCCTAGCTCTCCTAAGCCCTTTCTTTAACTCATTCCTAGGTACCTTGCACGCTGCGCGGACCTTAATGGCGTACCTCACCAGGAGCAGGTTCATGAGGAGGTTCTCCTCCCGACCCGCCTTCCTCTGCACCAGGCACCCGTAGATCAGGAGCATGGGACTGAAGTGCAAACATAACATTGAACAAAGCAAAAAGAAGATTATATCACAGGAACAAGCCCTTTGGCTCTCCAAGTCTGCAGCGACCAGGCTGCCCATCTGAATTGTAACCCCTTATCCTTCCGGGGACCAAATGCTTCTCTTTCTCATACCTGCCTCCACAACTTCCCCCAGCAGTGAATTTCAGGCACCCACCACCCTCTCTGTGCAAATAAACATGCCTCACGAATCTCCTTTAAACCTTGGCCCTCACATCCAAAACACATGCCCCCTAGAAGTTGTCTCAAACTGAGTGGAGGATTGACAGGTGCTCACTTCTTGACTCGACCATGTTGTCGCTGACAGCCTGTATCACTTCTTCCCTTCACAGCTCCAGCATCCACTCTTCAAAGGGGATGAGGACCCAGAAGTCTGGCTGACCATTCCCTATCTTTGCCCTCTCTCGGGTATTATGGTTGGTCTTCTCCTGTGGGGACAGAAGGAGCCCCTTATCATGAAAGAAATGAGGTTGACTCTTGCAGAGTTTCAAGTGGTGCTCTTAGAGGGCAAGCGCAGCGCTACTCTTGGAGGGGGTAGGGGGTAGGTAGGAGGTGCTTGGGGGTCAGGGGCTGGAAGCATGCAGGGTACTAGGGGTGGGAGGGGGAAGATGCTAGATTGGGTTAATCATTCACTCTTGCTGCCTGGATGAGGTCATTGACCTTCTTGCAGCACTGCTTCCCTGCTCTGGGGCCAGTGCCCTGGCACTGATGGAATCGGCACCTGTCTCCCAGGCTGAATTGTCATTGGCCCTTCTGTGTCTGCGTCCTGCTGGGGGGCAGAGGGTGTCCCACCTCGCCTCTACTGCATACAGCAGCCGCCCGGGGTCACCCTTAGAAAATCGGGGAGCTGGTTGTGTGCTCATTTATTTTCCTGCACTGCCTGCCTGCCTGCCTGTCCATCCTTGAGTTTTTAATGGAGCTACCATTATTTAGGGCAGAACAGCTGTAGGAAGTTTGGTACAGCATTCCAGCAAGTTACATGCAATTTGCTGGTTAGCATTGAGGTGAAGGCTAGTGAGCACTAGCAGGTGTACTGATGGAGTGAGGGCAGTGGGGGATCAGTGCCTCTATGATTGGGGACAGGGGAGAGAGAGGGAGGTATCACATAGCCATTGGAATCAGGAGGAAATGGGGGCCTTGTGCAGGAGGGTTTAGGGTGGGATGGAGGGGGATCATTCTGTCTGGGATTGCTGGGGGGAAGGGAGTTCTGCTGCCTTTCTGTCTGAGATTAGCAGGGGAGAGATTGTCTGCTGCATTCTGCCTGAGATTGGTGGAGGGGAAGAGGGGATCTGCTGCCACCCTGCCTGAATCGGTGGAGGGAAGGGGTTTGCATTGCCACTCTGCCTGAGATCGGTGGGAGAAAGGGGAGTCCATTGTCCCACGGCTGATATGGGTGGGGGGAAGGGGGTCACGATCAGTTTGGGTGGTAGGAGGTGGGGGGATAAGGGGGTCAATAATTGGGGGGGGGGGGGGTAATATCCATAGGGGCCAGGGCGGGCATTATCTGGCCCAGGAGGGATGTCATGATGTGGATATGCCGGTGTTGGACTGGGGTAAACACAGTAAAAAGTCTGACAACACCAGGTTTTAGTCCAACCGATTTATTTGATAGTAAACTCACAAGCTCAGCCACTTCAGGATGTGAACAGCAGGTTAGGTGTAAAGATTTGCATTCTAATCAGTAATCTCTAAACTGTCTGTGCTTTATATGCTCTGTCTGAGGCCAGAACTCTCCATTCACCTGACGAAGAGGGAAACCTCGAAAGCTTGTGCGTTTACTATCAAATAAATCGGTTGGACTAAAACCTGGTGTTGTCAGACTTTTTACGAGGAGGGATGTGGCAGAGAAGCAGCATTCTATAATATTTTTTGCGCATTGTGCAGTTGGAGGCTCTGATTGGAGCTGCAGGATTTTGGGTGCATTAAGCCCCACCCACAGACATGTGCAGTGCAACTCAGAATTGCTGATACTTCTGCAGGCAGAGTGCCTATGGGTGCACCTCAGAACGGGCCTAAAAGGTGGGTCTGAAATATTACCAGTTTCAAGTCTGCCCACCACTTAGAATCAAATTGGTAAACTAGGGCCCAAGGTCTGCATTATTTTGAGATTTTTGTGAAAGATATTCCCATCGTGCCAAGGACTTCTGCCAAAGTGGATCCCTTGTTGATTTTACTGAAGTTGTCAGTAATGACAACTGAATGGTGGACTTAATTTCAAAAAGCATTGGACATGGATTGATGCTATGGAAGAAGCATAAGTTTAGTTCCAAACAGGGTATCACTCATTCACCAACTTTCTGAAATGCCTACTGCATCAGTGAATGGCAGCAATGTTTGTGTTGCTACACTTTTCTTCAATTCACTTCTGCTATCTGCATGTATGAAGAATTGTGACTACTTTTAATTTATACCTGTATCCATTTAAAGAGCTGAATCTGTATAATCTCCATCCTCTTCCACTCCCTAATCTGGCAGAAAGATCAATTCAGGAAATAAATTGAAATCTGTTTCTAATTATACCACCCCAGGAAATGTATTTAAATAAGTAGTTGAAATTCAACTCATCTTGTTATCAAGCCAATTGACCCTCATAATTCACTACCCATGTTGCCATATGATATTTGGTATGGACAATCGGGTAGGAATGGACAGCCCAATTTTTTAACAACATTCTTCAAGGGGTGAGTAAGCAGGGAATTTGATCTTTAGGAGCTGCTCTTTTTTGATCGGTATGCACACCCTCCCTTCCCTAAGATTTAATCCCTCCTATCAACCTGGAACCTTAAACCCCTTGTGGTGTCCATGTGTATCATCGAGGTCTCTGTGCCTGTTGGATACCATAAGAATTGAGAATCCCTAGCAACGCCTTTAATCACATTTTGATTTAATGTTTTAAGTTTTATTTGTGATTTTTGCTTAGGGCAGTATCCCTATAAGGGGCAGCCCCATTTATTTTGCCCCTCAGTTTGTTTAAGTTAATTGTTTAACTCAACAAATCGGATTGGCCAGCAGCACCACAGGGTGGAATTTCCTCCCCAGTGACAGTTGCAAGTTCCACTTGGCCCTTTTTTAGCCAGCCATAAAGCACTGCTGGACGAGGAGCCTTCCACAACTCTTCCTCCCACCCCTCGCCCCCATACTATTCACCCCATGAGGTGAGGAAATCTTATAATGGAATCATAAGCCCCTTCACAGATCCAAAATCACCTGTTCACCCAATCATGCGACACTTAGACTTTTGCTTCCTAGCTTCAGCTTCCCAGTCTTCCTAAGTGACTGACTGCAATCAGTAAGGATAGGCAACAACACCTCCTCCACATCATCCTCAACACTGGTGCTTTGCAGCGCTGTGCCCTCAGTCCGTTACTATATTCCTTATACACCTGTGACTGTGTGGTCAAATTCTCCTCCAACTTGATTTTTAAGTTTGCTGATGACACCACCATAGTGGGTGGGATCTCAAACAACGATGAGACGGAGTACAGGAATGAGATAAAGAATCTGGTGAATTGTGCCCCCATCCCTGCAACTTTTTTTTATTCAATTCCTTATTGAGGCTATTATTTAATCTATATTTGCCACACCATCAGGCAGTGCATTCCAAATCCAAACCAATAATTGCATAAAAAAGCTTTTCCTCAAGTTGCCTCTGCTTCTTTTGCCAATCATTGTGAATCTGTATCCCCTGGCTATCAACTTTTCGGCAACTGGAAACAATTTATCTTCATTTGCTCTATCTAAATTCTTCAAGACTTTCAACATCTTTGTTAAATCTTAGCTTTGTCTCAAATTACTCATATGTTTTATCTGGAAGTAATATTTTCTGAAAAAAGCAGATCTAATTTCCTTTGAATGAATCAGCACTTATTATGTGCAGGCCATGTCCCCTGGTTCCACTTTTCTGGAGAAAATAACTAGCTTGTCTTCATTATCTAGTTTCTTTAGAATCTGAAAGAAAGCAAAATCAAATCACCTCTCAACCTTCTCTTTTTCAGCACCTCTAACCCATTGATCATTCTGGTTGCACTCTTTTGTATCCTCAATATCTGCAATATCCTCTTGTGCTGTGTTGACAAGGTTACACACTATCCTCAATGCAATCCCATGAATGATTTATAAAGTAATAGGATTATCTCATTACGTCAGCTCAATATTGATCAACAGCTGATTTGTTGTAAATGTCAGTGTATGCACATATGTGCGTTGATATATTTGGTTAAATGAGTGATTTTGTCCATATCAATAATGCTGTTCGTAAAATACTGATAGACCGGAGGTAGATAATGATATAGAAATAAAGTTGTGTATTTCCTTACAAATAATTGCACTTCGCATTGCAGGAATCGAGCTCAAAGTCTACTTTTTGAGAAAGGAAAATTTGTCATAAAAAGATTCAAGCAAAGTTCATGCATGCCATCTAAGCATCTGCCTGCAGTAGGCACTTCACAACATTAAACTTCCAGGCATAGGTTATTCAGCTTTATGAATTTGTATTGCATATTTTAGTGAAAAGTACAACAGTCAGTAATTGCTGACTTCAGATGATAAATAAAAGTCTTGATTTTACAATCAAGGAAATGGGATAGATGGCCATTATACTGGCTGGAAATCTGAAATAAAAGCAGAAAATAATGAAATATAAACAAAAAACTCAGCAGGTCTGTTAGTAAATGCGGAAAGAGACACAGAATTAATGTTTTGAGCCCATTTGACTCTTCTTCAGAACTCATTATACTTGTTATCTGCCACGTATTGTATTTTTTTTGGCTGCTTACTGTTTTTTGCAATGGTTATAGTACCCATGCATGGTTAAGTGAAAATATAATGAAAATGATGATTTGAGTCCCATTTTCCATTAGTTGTACCTTATTTGCACTAAATCATTACCAATATAAAAACACCATCCAGGGTTGCTTGCCACTTCAGAAAAGGTGAAAGAGTCACTCAAATAATAAACTGTACAATACTTTCCTATTGGGAGATTCCTTTCAATGGTACCACACGCAAAGAAGAACTGGGTTTTAAGGAATCTCTTCAAGTAGAAGTGGTGTTTCTGAAGAGAATTCCCAGATTGTAGGGTCTATGTATCTCAAGGTAGAATATCTGTGGTGAGCTGAAGAGATTCACAGGACATACACAGAAGAGGCTAGAGTCACAGTATCAGAAATTTCAAGGGAAGTGGGTGGCACAATGATTAGCGCTGCTGCCTCACAGTGCCAGGGACCCAGGTTCAACTTTGGCCTTGGGTGAGTTTGCACATTCTCCCTGGTGCTCCAGTTTCCTCTCACGGTCCAAAGATTTGCAGGTCAAGTGGATTGGTCATGCTAAATTGTCTCTTAGTGTCCAAAGATGTGTAGTTTAGATGGAATAGCCATGGTAAATGTTTGAAGATTTATGAGGATAGAGCGGGGGAAGCAAGCCAGAAATAAGATATTCTGATTCTGCACAGAAGAGGGATTGTATGATTTAATGATTTTTTTGAAGTGTAGTGTTTGTGTCTGTTTATGAAATAGGGGGAGGTAAGGCCACGAAAACTTCTGGGAACCAGGAGTTAACATAGGTCAATGAGCACATTTCTCACTTGATGGATGAAAAGGACTTGGTGCAAGATGAGATGTGGGCAACTGAGACAAAATTTGCATGAGACAAAATTTATGGAATTTAGAAGAAGGGACTCAACTGGCGACAGTTGAAATAATTACCTACAAGTAACAAAAATCTGTATGAGGCACGGACTGGAAGTACGTAATAATATGGGAAAAGAAGTAGGTCTCTGATCTCTGTAGGTAAGGGGGAATGGGCTTAGAAGTTCAGCTTTATGTTGAATTATAGAATTGTATTTAGCCCATCATGTCAGTACCGACCACAATCCCACCCAGGCCCTGTTCCTGTAATCCCACACATTTATCCTGCTAATCCCCCTGACACTAGGGTCAATTTGGCATGGCTAATCAACCTAACTCACACATCTTTGGACTGTAGGAGGAAACTGGAGCAGACACTGGGAGAAAGTGCAAGCTCAACACAGACAGTGACCCAAAGTCAGAATTGAACCTGGGTCCCTGGTATTGTGAGGCACCAGGGCTAACCACTGTGCTACTGTGCCACCCTAAAAACAGTATTTTTCTGTTTGATGCAGTGGTAAAGGGGGAATCAATTCATTATTAGGTGTATAGAATTCAGGGTTTTAGTATAAATGTCTGGCACATATAGGGTTAATGTGGGACAGTATAGTACAGTGTGGTACAGTGATATAAGAAGGCACATGATCCAGACCCAGGGTCAGTATAGAGTTGAGAAAAGACATGTATAAACCTAAGCATGGAGACGGTTCCTAGCTTGTACCGTTTATTGTACATGTGTAAATAGTTCTCATGGTTAAAGACTTTGAAGTTTACCTCCAGAAGGCTATTTCTTTAAGACATACCAATACACTTAACATGGTTGGGAACTAAAACAAACACCTTTTGGTCTCCCCAGTGTTTTGCCAGAAGAAATTATTGTTTATCAAAGACCGGGTGTTGGTCAAATGATCTAACAGAAGAGAAGAGAGATTGTGGAGTCAGAACAGGGTTTCATCACTGTATTTGCAGTTCTCACCAGATTTCCACGGGTGATGGCACCAAAGCATAGATAGAGCTAAAGAAATTGAATCCAGCTCATAATGAGGGGAAAAGATATTAGAGATGCTTGGGCTATGATCATATAAGCCAGGAGAAAAGCAAGGACAATTTAGGCAAACAATAGAGGGGAGGATTGAGAGTTGATTGTATGGTTGACCATGTCAGAGGGTGAAAAGGAGGTCAAGTAGGCATAATGCACCATGGTTACGTTTACAAAAATGCTTCAGTAAGAGCCAGTGTGGGAGGATCAGGAATCCAATTGGAAAGAGTCATATAGGGAACTGGAAGATAACAACATGCTACAGAATTTGGGGAAGGAAAAGGAGTTTGAAGATGAGGTGGTAGTTTTCAAGGACAGATGATTGTGGATGAGCTTTCTGAGGGAGGGGATGATAACTGTGAAATGAAAGCAAGAGAGACTGCTTGTGACAAAGAAATTGCTTATGTCAGCTATCATAGGGACCAGAAGAGAAAGTTGGATGGTTTGCAGTATAGGCTTGTAATGTTATTTTACTGCCTGTATTAAGCTATTTACTGCATGTTATCTATGATACTAATGTAACTGAGGATAATAAGAAATTATATCCATCTGTCAGTCTTGTGTGCTATATGAAATTGCTGATCTGGGATGAGGAACACAATGCCATAAGCTGAAAAACAGAATGCTTAAACGTAAGAATAGGCTGTTTTATGCTAGGACTGAGAGAAAAAGACTCCACAAAACAATAACAGGAGAATACACCTGGTATCCTGTAGATAAGCAACAATGTGCAGAATGTCAGGTGAGGAAACCTGTGTCAGTAAATAACTTGAACTGAGACGAATGTAACTTGGACCAATTATAGGCTGATCACACACTCAGAGTTCATTATTGGACTGAGAAGATTGTACTGTGCAGGGAGATCTTGGTACTTAAACTGTGTGAAAGAGCACGGAAAGTATCAAAAGGCACAGCAGGGAAGAGAAAAGACCATGTCAGGCAAGAAACAAGAGAAAGCAGACCTTGCTTGCTCCATAGATGAAATGGAATAAAATTTCTCTGTTGTAATCATTCTGTCCATTTTGAACCAGACAACAGGAAAGCGAATTTCCTTACAGCAGTTTGGTGCACATGGAATCAAGGATGCAGGGGAAAGGTTTTATTGTTGAGATGGGCCTACAGGCATAATTGTAGACAATGGCAGAGGAACAAGAGAAGTGTAGTGGTTTAGAATTATGAGATGTAGAGGTTTGACCTGATGAGCAAAGATAAGGTTTGAAGCAAAGGTGATCTGTCTTGTGATAAATAGGTTCTTCTTAGATGCTGAGAGAAAAGAATAATAATAAGATGCATTTAAGGAGGTGGTTGATAGTGGAGGAAATAAACCAGTGGTTATATTTTGTCTCCAGGATGATTGTTGAGTTTAAAATAAATTTTGGAGTTTGAAAGATGAACTGTTTTTGGAGTTTGAAAGATGAATGGCAGAGATACAAGGGAAGTGTAGTGGTTTAGAATTATGAGATGTAGAGGTTTGATCTGATGAGCAAAGATAAGGTTTGAAGCAAAGGTGATCTGTCTTGTGATAAATAGGTTCTTCTTAGATGCTGAGAGAAAAGAATAATAATAAGATGCATTTATGGAGGTGGTTGATAGTGGAGGAAATAAACCAGTGGTTATATTTTGTCTCCAGGATGATTGTTGAGTTTAAAGTATTTTTTGGAGTTTGAAAGATGAACTGTAAATGACTTGAGGATTATTTTTTTCCAGCTGTAGAAAAACATAAGGATAGAATGTAGTAAAAGTGTTTTTTATGGTGAGATATACAGGAAGAATACAGTGATGATTTGCCAGTGAGATCATAGGAAATATAAGATTAAGCTTTGAATATGGAACTGTTATGGTTCACAGAATACCTTAATTATATTAAAAAGTCTCATTCCTCACCAGCTCAGAGTCTGAGGAATTGTGGACTCAAGTCCAAATCTGGGGAGTCAAGCACAAATACTAAGCTGTCACTTCAGTACAGTGCTCCAAAATCTTGTCAGATGAGCCTCTCAAATTGATGTAAAAGATCTCTTGACACCAAACAAAGAAGTGTTCTAGGTCCTGGCCATTATAGATTTCTCAATCAACACCAAAACTAATAAACTGATTCCCAGATATATACAAATGAACTGCTGCATTTTCCTACTTTTCAGCTATATATCAAAGGGAAGACTTTTGTGGGACTATTGAAAAAAAACTTTCTTTTGCAAAGCAAAATATGTAATTTTTTTTCTGAATTTGCATAAATAGTAGACAGAGTTAATTCATGATAAAGCGATCTTCTCTGGTCTGGATAGAGATTCAATTTAATTAGCCTCTCCACCATTTCACATGTGGAGCATGCACTCAGTCCCCTTTGATTTCCCCATTGATTTTCCAGTGCAATTTCTTTACAGCTTGCTCTTCCGCTATCAAACACCAACATGAAATACATCAGCTGTATGTTCTTGTTCCAATTACCTATGTTCATCCAGCATACCAAAACAGCCTTGCTAACAGAGTGCGTAGAGGGATGAACTTCTGCAGGGGTTCACTGTGATGGAAGCGTTATATGAACCCTACAAATAGCATAAATGCGGCATCATCTTTTTTCTGGTGTGCCTGCAGTTTCTCTAGAACTATAGCTGTCAATCAGGAGAAACACAGAAATTTAGCAGTGTGATGTTTAGGGAGGAAAAAGACGAGATTTACATTGAAACAAATTAAGGATGAGAAATAAGTGAACTAGATATGACAAAATAATTTTGATAGTTTAGCAGTATTGCTGCAGTGTTTTATGCCTGAACAATGATTGCCATTCGATCTGCACTTACTGCTGGTTGCTTAGTGCCATGAACAATTTTACACTACAACTTTATCATAGTAAATAAAACCCTTGCATACTCATAGAACATAGAACATAGAACACTACAGCACAAACAGGCCCTTCGGCCCACAAGTTGCGCCGACCACATCACCTACCAACCTACAGACCTATCTATAACCCTCAATCTCATTAAACCCCATATACTCATCCAGAAGTCTTTTAAAAGACCCCAGCGAGTTCGCCTCCACCACCACTGACGGCAGCCGATTCCATTCACTCACCACCCTCTGAGTGAAAAACTTACCCCTAACATCACTTCTGAACCTCCCTCCCCGCACCTTAAATCTGTGTCCTCTCGTAGCGACCATTTCAAACCGGGGAAATAGCCTCTGAGAGTCCACCCTATCTATTCCTCTCAACATTTTGTAAACTTCTATCAGGTCGCCTCTCAACCTTCGTCTCTCCAGGGAAAAGAGTCCCAGCTCCCTCAACCTAACTTCATAAGGCATGCCTCCCAGTCCAGGCAACATCCTTGTAAATCTCCTCTGCACCCTTTCAATAGCTTCTACATCTTTCCTATAGTGAGGCGGCCAGAACTGCGCACAATACTCCAAATGAGGCCTGACAAGGGTCTTATAAAGTTCCAGCATTACCTCCCGACTCCTAAACTCAATCCCTCGATTAATGAAGGCCAGTACACCATACGCCTTCTTGACCACCTCCTCCACCTGCGAGGCCGATTTAAGAGTCCTGTGGACCCGGACCCCAAGATCCTTCTGCTCCTCAACACTACTCAGACTTCTGCCCTTAATAGTGTACTCGTTCATCCCGTTGGTTCTGCCAAAATGGACGACAACACATTTATCCGCGTTGAAGTCCATCTGCCACTTCTCCGCCCAGTCCTGCATCCTATCTATGTCCTGCTGCAACTTTTGCCATCCTTCCAGATCATCCACAACACCACCGACCTTCGTGTCATCAGCGAACTTACTTACCCATCCCTCCACTTCCTCATCCAGGTCATTTATGAAAATGACAAACAACAAGGGTCCCAGAACAGATCCTTGAGGCACTCCGCTGGTGACTGACCTCCATTCAGAAAAAGCCCCATCCACAACCACTCTCTGCCTTCTGCAGGCAAGCCAGTTCTGGATCCACAAGGCCAAAGGCCCTTGGATCCCATGCCCTCTCACCTTCTCAAGAAGTCTTGCATGGGGGACCTTATCAAACGCCTTGCTGAAGTCCATGTACACTACGTCCACGGCACTTCCTTCGTCAATGTGTTCAGTCACATTATCGAAGAACTCAACTAGGCTTGTAAGGCACGACCTGCCCTTGACAAATCCATGCTGACTATTCCTGATCATGTCAAACCTCTCCAAATGTTCGTAAATCTTGTCCCTCAGAAGCCTCTCCATCAGCTTACCAACCACTGAGGTCAGACTCACCGGTCGGTAATTTCCCGGGCTATCTCTGTTCCCTTTCTTAAAAATAGGAACTACATCCGCAATCCTCCAATCCTCTGGAACCTCTCCCGTCTCCATTGACGACGCAAAGATCATCGCCAGGGGCTCTGCAATCTCTTCCCTCGCCTCCCACAGTATCCTGGGGTACATCCCATCTGGTCCCGGCGACTTATCTACCTTGATAGAATTCAAAAGTTCCAACACATCCTCCTCCTTAATATTCACGTACTCAATCCTTTCCATCTGCTGCAAATCCATAACAAAATCTCCCAGATCGGCTTCCACCGTGAATACTGAGGCGAAGTACTCGTTAAGCACCTCCGCCATTTCTTCTGGTTCCACACAAACCTTTCCCCCCTCACCTTTTATCGGTCCTATCCCTTCTCTTATCCTTTTACCTTTCACATATTTATAGAAGGCCTTGGGATTCTCCTTAATCTTACTTGCCAAGGTCTTCTCATGACCCCTTCTGGCTCTCCTAATTTCCCTTTTAAGTTCCCTCCTACAGTCCTTATACTCCTCAAGATCTTTAACATCTCCTAATTCCCTGAACCTCTTGTACACCTTCCTTTTCTTCCTGACTAGGTTCAACACATCCTTTGTGCACCACGGTTCCCTCGACCCACCAAAACCCCCTCGTCTCATCGGAACGTTGTCATTCAGAGCTCCAGATACACATTCCTTGAATATCTGCCACCTTCCTTCGGTACTTTTCCCTAAGAACGCCTCCTTCCAGTTTATTTGTCCAAGTAACTTCCTGACTTCTTCGTATCTCCCCTTACCCCAGACAAACACCTTCCTAGCCTGCCTGATCCTATCTCGTTCCAACGCAATTGTGAAGGAGATAGAATTATGGTCACCATATCCAAGATGCTCTCCTACCGAAAGATCCATCACCTGCCCTGGTTCATTCGCCAGTACCAGGTCAAGTACAGCCTCTCCCCTCGTAGGCTTGTCCACATACTGCGTCAGGAAACCCTCCTGAACACACCTAACAAACTCCTCCCCATCTATACCCCTTACCCTAGGGATATTCCAGTCGATGTTTGGGAAATTGAAGTCTCCCATCACGACAACTCTGTTATTAAAACATCTCTCCAGAATCTGTTTCCCTATTTGCACTTCAACTTCCCTGTCACTATTGGGCGGCCTATAGATTACACCCAGCAAAGTTTTTGACCCTTTGCTGTTCCTAACTTCCACCCACAGAGATTCTGTAGACAATCCCTCCACGACATCCTCTTTCTCTGTAGCCATGACACTATCCCTGATCAACAGTGCCACGCCACCACCCCTTCTGCCACCCTCCCTGTCCTTCCTGAAGCACCTGAAGCCTGGCACCTGAAGTACCCAGTCCTGTCCCTGAGACATCCAAGTCTCCGTAATGGCCACCACATCACAATCCCAAACAGCTATCCACGCCCTAAGCTCATCTACCTTATTCACTATACTCCTTGCATTAAAATATATACACTTCAGCCCCTCAGTCTGGGCATTTCCCATCTCCACCACCTGTCTAACCTCCCTCGCATACTGCCTGCGGTCCTCCCCTACCTGGGAGCGAACCTCCTCCGTCCCAGTTTCCCCAACACAGTTCCCTCCCCCCATCCTTTCTAGTTTAAAGTCCCCCCGGTAGCCTTAGCCAGTCTTCCCGCCAAGATACTAGTCCCCCTGGTATTTAAGTGCCACCCGTCCCTACTATAGAGGTCCCACCTACCCCTAAAGAGGTCCCAGTGATCTAGGAACCGAAATCCCTGCCCTCTACACCAGTCCCTCAGCCACGCATTCACCCTCCACCTCATTTCATTTCTTCCCTCATTCTCCCTTGGCACAGGCAGCAATCCTGAGATTACTACCTTCGCTTTTCTCTTCCTCAGCTGCCTACCCAGTTTATAGTTCTTTATGAAAACGTATGCAATACAAACATATGCAATAGTATCAGAAATAGACCATTCAGCCTATTGAACCTGTTCCAACATTTGGTAAGATCATGGCTGATCTGTTGGTGTTTCAAGTTCTACATTCCCATATACCCATAGAACATAGAATCATAGAAAAACTACAGCACAAACAGGCCCTTTGGCCCACAAGTTGCACCGATCATATCTCTACCTACTAGAATTACCTATAACCCTCAATCCTATTAAGTCCCATGTATTCATCCAGTAATCTCTAAAAAGACCCTATCGCATTTGCCTCCACCATCACGGACGGCAGCTGATTCCATAGAACATAGAGAAACTACAGCACAAACAGGCCCTTCAGCCCACAAGTTGCGCCAATGATATCCCTACCTACTAGGCTTACCCACAACCCTCAATTCTATTAAGTCCCACGTACTCATCCAGAAGTCTCTTAAAAGACCCTATCGAATTTGCCTGCACCACCACGATTCTAAAAATTCTAATTTCTTATTCCATTCACCCACCACCCTCTGAGTGAAAAACTTACCCCTGACATCTCCTCTGTACCTACTCCACAGCACCTTAAACCTGTGTCCTCTTGAGGCAGCCATTTCAGCCCTGCGAAAAAGCCTCTGAGAATCCACCTGATCAGTACCTCTCAACATCTTATACAGGTCTATCAGGCCCCCTCTCATCCTTCGTCTCTCCAAGGAGAAAAGATTGAGCTCTTTCAACCTATCCTCATAAGGCATGCCACCCAATCCAGGTAACATCCTTGTAAATCTCCTCTGCACCCTTTCAATGGCTTCCACATTTTCCTGTAATGAGGTGACCAGAACTGAGCACAGTACTCCAAGTGGGGTCTGACCAGGGTCTTATACAGCTGCAGCATTATCTCCCGACTCCTAAACTCAGTCCCTCGATTGATGAAGGCCAGTACACCATACGACTTCTTAACCACATCCTCTACCTGCGAAGCCGATTTGAGAGACCCATGAAGCCGGACCCCAAGATCTTTCTGATCTTCCACACTGCTAAGAGTCTTACCCTTAATATTATATTCCTTCATCCCATTGGACCTGCCAAAATGTACCACTACACATTTATCCGGGTTGAAGTCCATCTGCCACTTCTCCGCCCAGTCTTGCATCCTACCTGTGTCACGCTGCAATTTCTGACATCCCTCCAAACTATCCACAACACCTCCAACCTTTGTGTCATCGGCAAACTTACCAACCCATCCCTCCACTTCCTCATCCAGGTCATTTATGAAAATTACAAACAGCAAGGGCCCCAGAACAGATCCGTGGGGCAATCCACTGGTGACCGACCTTCATGCAGAAAAAGACCCACCTACAACCACTCCCTGCCTTCTGCGGGCAAACCAGTTCTGGATCCACAAAGCAACGTCCCCTTGGATCCATGCCCCTCACTTTCTCAATAAGCCTTGCATGGGTGACCTTATCGAACGCCTTGCTGAAGTCCATACAAACCAGATCCACCGCTCTTCCTTCGTCAATGTATTTAGTCATATTTTCAAAAAAAAACTCAACCAGGCAGTCACATTTTCAAAAAACTCAACCAAGCAGTCACATTTTCAAAAAACTCAACATAGAACAGTACAGCACAGTACAGGCCCTTTGGCCCTTGATGTTGTGCCAAGCTATGTCCTAACCCAAGCTATCCCACACTCTATCATTCTGGTGTCCTCCATGTGCCTATCCAATAATTGCTTGAAAGTTCCTAAAGTGTTCAACTCTACTATCACAGCAGGCACTGCATTCCACACCCCAACCACTCTCTGAGTAAAAGCTCTACCTCAGACATCCCTTCTATGTCTTCCACCATGAACCTCATAGTTATGCCCCCTAGTAACAGCTACATCCACCCGAGGAAATAGTCTCTGCACGTCCACTCTATCTATCCCCCTTATCATCTTATAAACCTCTATTAAGTCACCTCTCATCCTCCTCCACTCTAAAAACAAAAGCCCCAGCTCCCTCAACCTTTCCTCATAAGACCTACCCTCCAAACCAGGCAGTATCCTGGTAAATCTCCTTTGCACTCTCTCCAATGCTTTCCCATCTTTCTTATAATGAGGTGATCAGAACTGCACACAATATTCCAGATGTGGTCTCACCAAGGTCCAGTACAGTTGCAGCACAAGCCAACGGCTCTTAAACTCAAACCCCCTTTTAATAAATGCTAACACACTATAAGCCTTCTTCACGGCTCTGTCCTCTTGAGTAGCAACCTTCAGAGATCTGTGGATATGAACTCCAAGATCTCTCTGTTCCTCCACATTCCCCAGAACCCTCCCGTTGACCCTGTAATCCACATTCAAGTTTGTCCTACCAAAATGAATCACCTCACACTTATCAGGGTTAAACTCCATCTGCCACTTTTCGACCCAGTTCTGCATCCTATCAATGTCTCTTTGCAGCCTACAAGAGCCCTCCACCTCATCCACTACTCCACCAATCTTGGTGTCATCAGCAAATTTATTAACCCACCCTTCAGCCCTCCCTTCCAAGTCACTGATAAAAATCATCACAAATAGCAGAGGTCCCAGCACTGATCTCTGTGGTACACCGCTGGTAACTGGCCTAAAGTCTGAAAATTTTCCCTCCACCACCACCCTCTGTCTTCTATGAGTGAGGTTTTTGGCATTCAGCCTCTGGCCTTCGGGTAAACGTTCTCCAAGGCGGCCTTCACGACACACGACAGAGCAGAGTCGCTGAGCAGAGACTGATAGCCAAGTTCCACACACATGAGTATGGTCTCAACAGGGATCTTGGGTTCATGTCACACTATCTGTAACCCCCGTGACTTGCCTGGGTTTGCAAAACCTCACTCACTGTGCTGTCTGGAGACAATACACATCTCTTTAACCTGTGATCAGTGCTCCTTCCACTCACATTGTCGGCCACTTTAGGACTTGAACAGCAGGTTAGGTGTAAAGATTCGTATTCTAATCAGTAATCTCTAAACGGTCTGTGCTTTATATGCTCTGTCTGAGGCCAGAACTCTCCATTCACCTGACGAAGAGGGAAACCTCGAAAGCTTGTGCATTTACTATCAAATAAATCGGTTGGACTAAAACCTGGTGTTGTCAGACTTTTTACTGTGTTTACCCCAGTCCAACGCCGGCATTCCCACATCATGACTTCTATGAGACAGCCAGTTATTTATCCAATCAGCCAAATTTCCTTCTATCCCACACCTCCTTACTTTCTTCATGAGCCTACCATGGGGAACCTTATCAAATGCCTATTAAAATCCATGTATGTGACATCAACTGCTCTACCTTTGTCTACACACTTAGTTACCTCCTCAAAAAATTCAGTCAAATTTGTGAGGCAGGACTTCCCCCTCACAAAACCGTGCTGACTATCTTGGATTAAGCTGCATCTTTCCAAATGGTCATAAGTCCTATCTCTCAGGACTCTTTCCATTAACTTACCGACCATCGAAGTAAGACTAACTGGTCTATAATTACCAGCGTCATTCCTATTTCCTTTCTTGAGGAGAAGGGCCTCTTTCTGCACTGTAGGGTTACTTTGATTTTCTTTCTATGATTTTTCTATGATGACTGATGGGGGGAATGGAGGAAGAAGCCAGTGATCGGCAAGAAAATGGAGAAAGGGCTGCTGATCAGGAGGGGGAAAGGGGCTGATAATTGGGGAGGTGGGAGGAAGAGGCCAATGATTGATGGGGAAGTGGGGTAAGGGGCTGATGATTGGTGGGGAAATGGGGGAAGGGGCTAATGATTGGTGGGAAGGGGCCAATGATCAAATGGGGAAGGGACAGATGCTTGAGGAGAAGTGGTGGGGTAGGGGAGAGAAATGCTGACTCTGATCGGGGGTGGGAAGGAGAGCCCTTGAGACCTCTGTGATGGGCTGCAGGTAGGTTTATTCCTGCTATGATTAGGGCAACCTTTAAAGATGGCACCCTGATTTCAGTGCAGCTGGGTTTGCATGGTGAGGCCCTGACCCTCTGCATGATGATGTGAAAGACACTGCTTGACTTTTTTTAGGCAGTGTGCCATAAGATCTAGAGAGAAAACAGGCCTGCTTCTGTGGAAAAACACATTGTTTTCATGCCGCAAACAACACTGTGCCATGTTTTGGTCAGATTCACCCCCCCCCCCCCAACCACCACCCCCCGTTTCACTAGGAGCTAATTAGAGTTTGCAGCAAGAATGTATAGGCAATAGGATGGAGAAAGTGTTTAATAGAAGCATGAAGGACTATGGAACATGCTTATATTGGCATTGAGGTAAGATAGCAAAATGTGTTAATTGAGAACAAATGTCAGTCCTCAGTGAAAGCAAAAGTGAAGAACAAGTAACAGGTGGCCCAATGGAGGGAGTGGGTTGTTTTCAGGGAAAATACAGTGACCTTCCTCCTCCACCTTGACTCCTTTTTGTTCATTGTATAAAGTTGTTGAAGTCAGCGTTGAGGAATGTAACAAACCTAATTGGAAGATGAGGTGTTGTTCCTTTAGTTTGCGTTGGGCATCACCGGAACATTGCAGCATGCCAAGAATGGACATGTTGGCATGAGAGAAAGATGCTGAGTTAAAATGGCAAGCAACAACAATGTTAGGATCATGTTTGTGGATTAAGTGAATGTGTTCCACAAAGTGGTCATCCAGTCTGCATTTAGTCTCCCCAATGTAAAGGAGACTTTATTGGGAGCTGTGAATACAATAGACCAAATTGAAGGGAGTACAAGTTGCTTCACTTGAAAGGAGTGTTTGGGCTCTAAACAGTGGGGAGGGAGGAGGAAAAGGGGCATGTGTTGAACCTTCTGTGATTGCAAGGGCGGTGGCATGGGAAGGGATTGAGGAGTTGGGAATAATGGATAAGCGGTCAAGGGTGTCACAGAAGGAGCAGGCCTTGTGGAATACTGACATGGGATGAAGGGACGATGTACTTGTGGTGTCATCAGGCTGATGTTGATGGAAATGGCAGAGGATGATCCTCTGAATACAAAGGCTGCTCCCTCATCACAAAATACATCTTCCCCCTCAATTTGCCATTTCAACTTAGCATCTTGTTCTCATGTTCACATGTTCGTCCTTGGCCTGTCGCTGTGCCCCAGTGAAGACCAATGCAAATTGAAAGAACAGCACCTCATCTTTTGATTAGGTATGTCACAGCTCTTGGGACTCAACACTGAGTTGAACAACTTTAGACTACAATCTTCCTCCACCATCTTGACCCATTTATTAATTCAAAAATATTGCTTGTCCCGAAGTAAAAGCCTCCCCCCACTGGGCCTTCCATCACTTGTTCTTTAGTTTTACTCTCACTCAGCACTGACCTTTGACATCCTGTTAATACATTCTGCTATCTTACCATAATGCTTCCATAATCATTCACTCTTCCACTAACACATGCTCTGTCCTTTGAGCGACATATCTTAGTTGCAATCTTTCCTAGCTCCCACTGATCACTGATCTTCTAATTTACTCCACACCCTCTTAGACAATATATAATCAATCACATTTCTCCCTCACTTTAACCCTGAAGAAGAGTCATACTGACTCAAAACATTAACTCTGTTTCTCTGCACACAGATGCTGCCAGATCTGCAAAGTTTTTCCAGCACTTTCTGTTCTTTTGATCCCATCGACTTGTTGAACTGTTGACAGAATCTTCCTCTAGTAAATGTCCTAGAAGTTTTGCTGGTGCTAATTTGTTATTTCTCATTTGGAACTGGACCTATATTTTAAACAAGGACACACATTTTGTAGTGGGCTCTGGTTTCTAATAGTAAACATTCATCTTTTTTCACTCTTTTGAAGGTATGGTAATTGAATACACAAGTCAGTCCCCCCGTGTATCCAGCAGTTTGAGAATGGCTGTAGACACGTTTTCTAACTGCAGGCAAATGTTTTCAGTTTGTGTGAGGTGTACTGGAGCAGATACTGCTGGAAAAATAAATGAGTTCATGACATCCAACATGAATTAATGCATAAAAAATAGCATTTGGTGGCAAGGAAGAGATTCAGAGAAATATGAAGTTGAGGATACAATTAGATCAGTAATGAATGGCAGAGAAAGTTCAAAGAGGCAAGAGGTTGACTCCTGCTCCTGATTTGTATGTTTGTTTGCAAAAAGAGTTGTAAATAAACTGTGCTGACTGCAGGTTTTTAACAAAATTGGGGTTTTATATTAACCAGGGAAGATAAGTTGGATAATCATGAATAGATTTAATTTGATCTGTTCAGGTTAACATATAATAAATTTTCTGAATGTGAAAATTAGTCATACTTGTAGAAGTGTGGCGAGTGAATGCAGCGTCATTCTTTGAGAAATGTTGCTGTTGATGGTCTCAGTGCTGTCTACTTTCGGCTTTCGGTTCACTTCATCATCCAATTGCTTTTACTTCAGCCTTTAAAATATTTTCTTTTCTTTCAATCTTTCATCTTCTTTACTTTATGGCTCTATTTTCCTTTGAGCGTTTTTCCCTGGAACATTTTTGAAATAAGCTATTAAGTAATGTACAAAATACAAATATGATTATAACCTGAAAGCAAGGGATTGTGGGAAACTGTTATTGCTATGCCCCCAGCATTACTGAAAGATCAACCATAGTGGCGGAATTCTTCCCAACACCCACTGATAGGTTCAATGGTGGGCAGAAGGAGCATTTGGCAGGAGATCAAACCAGTGTGAAATTTCAGTGGAATCTTCTGATCCTGCCCACCATGGGAGATTGGGAATTCTGCTGGAGGACAGCATGAAACTGATCTGCATCTGCTATTGGATATAGATTAAGGCCCAATCCCAATCCCAGTGTCTGATTCTTTACAACAGCAGCAAGGAAAATGCACTGATCTGGAACATATCTGGACCATGACTGACATGCAAAAGCCATAACTAAGCTTGAGGGCCCTGCTGAGTGCTGGTGGTCATTTGACAGGATAAGCAAATGCGGGAGGCCTATATTTACTGGACCTTGGAAGAACACGTGCATTGTATAGTGGGTGGAGACTCCACATTGCTCCTCCATGAAACAGCTGTCAGAAGGTGGGAGATCTCCATGCAGCAGGTTCAACCTTGCAGAGGTTTCGGAGTATTTTCCAGAGACTTTGCCATAGAGAGGCATGGATGAACAGCAAAGATGTGGGCAGTGGGAAATGTTCAGGTCTGGGGTGGGGGGGGGGGGGGGGGAGGTGGTTGCAGGGCCACAATGACACAGTGGTTAGCATTGCTGCTTCATAGAGACCATTGTGCAATTCTGGCCTCAGCTGACTGTGCAGATTGTGCTTGTTTTTCCTGTATCTGCATGGGTTTCCTTTGGGTGCTCCAGTTTCCTCCCACACTCTGGAAGATGTTCTGGCTAGGTGTATTGGCCATGCTAAGTTCTTGCTCAGTGTACCTAAACAGGCACCAGAGTGTGGTGACTAGGATATTTCCACATTAACATTATTACAGTGTTAATGTAAGCCTACTTCTGACACTAATAAATCAACTTTAAAAAAGGGAATGTCCATGTGAACATGTTCATATGGAAGGCTGATGGAATCAACATTTCTCTCCTAGGGACCAAATTCAGGCTGAGGAAGGAATGGGCAGGATGGGAGGATGAAGTGATGACAGTATTGGCAGAATGAGCAATGAGGATTGTTGGTGAGGACACAGGGACACACAGGCATGGTACAGCTGTTTTGGAGGTCTTTGTGGATGAAGGTGGGCTCCTCTGGAAGAAAGGGAACATGAACATTCTGGAAGGAGAAGGTTTTAGGCTGAAGGACGGCAGTGGAGTTTGAAAGTGATGACAGGGAAGGTCAGCAGTCATGGGGAAAGAACGTAGGTGACTGGGGAATGGGAAAATTGTGGGGAACACAAAGACTGTTATGACTACTCGCTGGTGAAATCAAACAAACATGACTGGAGCCTCATTTTGGATGGGCACTGGTACTGTGTGGGAGTTCAGTTAATGAATGGGTGGAGATGCAACTCAGCTTAGCTGGACCACTGAAAGAGAACCACAACAGGCAGCAATGAAAATGCTCAGGACCTGTGAGATGAGTGTGATGGTTGGAGGTTCTGTGTGCAGAGGAGGATGCTTGCACATGGTTTTGAGAGGCCCTGCCACCGACCCTTCTCATTCCTCACTCAGTTGTGGTCTGGCTGAGTGCAGAAGAACTCTGGAGGGGGTGGGGGGGGTGGGGGGGTGGGGGAGGCTGTTGGGATGCATCTTGCTGAGAGTTTGCTGAGATAAAACTACACGTTACACAGTATTACAATACACAATATCAAGTTAATCTGTGACATTGTGTTCTCACATGCAGCAACTTGTGGTCAGAACATCTGGATTTTTCTTGACTACCTAGTCCTGACGTCCATAGCAGGCAGAGGCAGCCTGTGGAGTTGTCTACCCTATTGCCTTTGATAACTTCGGCATTTGTCCTCTGGCCTGCTGGAGGGCCCTGGCTTCCTTTCTCCGCCCTCCAGTAGGCCAGCTGCTCCTTCTGCAGTGACAGAGGGTGAGGCTGAAGGGGTAAGAAGCCGAATGGATTCAGAGGGAGCAGACAATCTCTGACAGAGTAGATGACCTGGGGTGTCCAGCTGCCTCCTTCCTTCAGGTGCTGAGGACCCAGGCCTGACCCCTTGAGAGGAAGGGGCATATGGAGGGAGGTTGCATCGTATTGCCACAGCACAAACTTACCCATGGCAATGATGATAGAATGCAGATTTGAGCATAGCTCCACCAGAAACTGGCCACCATGGTGAACGCCACCCTCCTTATGGAGACCTTGAAGCATGCACATGCGGGCAGCCCTTCATCAAAGAGCAGGCAGACGGACTCCTCCAACTCACTTGCTATCTGTTGCAGGCTTCCAACAGCTCTGTCTGATGTTGTTCAATCTCTTGCTCACTCTCTGTGTACTCAGTATACCCTTTATTTCATGTTGCTGGAAAGTGGATTTTTGCCTTCAAAATGAAAGAGCGTGTATGCAATAAACACGAGTATACTCAATACATTCTCCATTGCGCTCTTTCTGTCAGGGAAACTCTTAAGAAAGAAGTTGCTGAATATGAGTACAGCAATTTGCTTTTCAGTTGCTAATTTTGCTTCATAAGAAATGCTCTGAATTTCTTGGACCAAAAATAATGATTTTTGTTTCAGTTTTGGCATGAAGTCTGAGCAGTAACTCATTTCCAAAATAATCAATAGACCATCTGGTTTTATTGCAAAGCTATGATTTACCTGATGAATTGTTCAATTGGCTGTTTGACATCCTTGGATTGTCAGAAGTGAATATTTCCTTCTTAATACAGGACCTGTGTAACAGTTCATCAGGAAAGCATCCCTAACCAAGGATGTTCATCTCTAACAACTTCATGGATGTCATCAGAGCTTACTTTCTGAGTACTATCAAAGTAATAAGCTAAATTATTTACTGCTATATGTCTCTTCTGATACAACTGCACGTGTTATTATTGCTGCTTTCACCACAGTTGTGCATGTGGATGACACCAATAATAGTTTACACTGGTGAATGCTGACAGAATTCCCAGGCTCACTTTTTAAAGTGGTCTAGCTATATTAATAAATTGAACTAGAAGTAAGGGCAGGATTTTCCAGTGACGCTAGCCCCAAGACCGGAAGATCCCACCCGAGGTTAATGGACCTTTGCAAGGTGATCTCTCCCCCCCACCCACCCCCCTCCATCACCTCCCATGGTGGGCAGGACAGTCTAAGTTCCAGGCTCACTATTTAGCATCCAGCATATACTCAACCAAGTCCCATTGTAAGTCCCATCACGAGTCATTTATTTTCAGACATGTACTTTTGTTAAATATCTCTATTCTTGTTAATTGTTGTTGAGGCATTTTAATGTAAAGCCAATGTTTGTTTCATTGCCTGATGATAGCAAGATATGCAGTCACAGGTAAGAAATACACACAACACAAATGAAACAACATTTCAGACACAATGGCTTTGAACATTTTGGAGTTCAAAGGTCTCTGGAGCCATTTAAAAAGTAGTGGGGCGTACCGATTCCAGGACTCCTGCCCCCAATCCTGGCACTCCCAATTTTTGCTGGCATGGGATAAGCGAGCCTGCACCCTGCACCCCCAACCTGGTTGGCTCCATTGTGGGGGTTGGCATCTCCTAGTCACCTGTCATACCGTTGGGCCTGCTTCTCTGTGACTCATGGTCCATAGACCTTCAGAGGAGTCATGAACCAGTCTAGATTTTGGAATCTTTTGAAGGTTAGTTTACAAGATCTCAGTCATGCCTCCATGCCTGTTCCATGCCAACACAATGCTGACTCATGCCCCCACCCACCTGCATGTTCCATAAGGATCTCATGCCAACTCAACACCAATTCATGCATCTCTGCATATCCCCAATGGTCCTTCATACCCTTAATGGCCCTTCCATGTCCATTCACCCAGTTTACACTAAGTTCAGAGCCAATGAACCTGCTCAAACAAATTAATCATTCTTTGAAAAGACTGGAGTTCCAGTAAACGTATAAAAGCATTAATCAAGCAGACCATTAAAAGATCAATGTTTACTAAGAGAATATTAAGAGGTGTGAAGTGCTTAAAGCTTCCGTTATTTATTGGCATTCAGATAGCATGAGGGCATAGTAGTGGCATGGTAAGTGGTTGTGGGTTATTAGTTGTTGGGGGTGAGGACTGGAGAGCCAAAATATAATCATACAACAGGGACAATATATTGGAGAACCAAGGCAATCACTTTTACCAGCCTCTCTTAGCTCTTGGCAACCCCGTGGACACCTTTGATCTATTTCTAGAGGTGGCAGACAAGACTTATCCTTCCCATGCATATCACAGAGTAAAAATTCAACCATTCAGGGAATGTGATGGGCTGAATGGCCTCCATCTGTGCTGTAAATTTCTATGATGCCATAATTCTACTAACATTATTATTACATTTCCCCTTTTACATTGCTGCAAGTGGTTTTCATTTTACTTTGGTACAAAAGTGGGCTGCATAGCTCCAAAAGTCTGTGAATACACTTTTCTTTATTTTTGTTCTATGAATTTGAACAATATTCCAAGGTTGTGTGCATTATCCAGCCTTAGTTCCCCTGAGAAGGTGCTGAGATTCTCTGATTTTGCGAGCCCACATTCATTAGCCATTGGAAGCCTCCCTGGGATTGTCCTCCCCAGTCCTCTTCGGTGCAGAATTCCAATAGCAACAATGTGAGAACTATCACGTACCCATAATGGGATGCTGAGTGAGGAGAGAATTTGGATGTGATATATTTCCCACAATATTTCTGCTATTATTCTTCTCAAAGGTAAAGATCATGGCACAGGGAACTGTTTTTGAAGCAACATTGGTGAATTGCTACAGTATACTCTGTAAATCATATTTACTGTAACTATAGCTGAGAGGGATAGATGTTGTTTTCAGTTGCTGGGTCATTGATTTGGCAAGTTTCTCTGTCATAGAACATAGAACACTATAGCACAAACAAGCCCTTCGGCCCACAAGTTGCACCGATCATATCCATACCTACCAGGCCATAGAACTATCTGTAACTCCCAATCCCATTAAGTCCCATGTACTCATCCAGAAGTCTTTTAAAAGACCCCAGCGAGTTCGCCTCTACCACCACTGACGGCAGCCGATTCCATTCACTCACCACCCTCTGAGTGAAAAATTTACCCCTGACATCTCCTCTGCACTTGCTCCCCAGCACCTTAAACCTGTGTCCTCTCGTAGCGACCATTTCAGCCCTGGGAAATAGCCTCTGAGAATCCACACTATCTATTCCTCTCAACATTTTATAAACCTCTATCAGGTCGCCTCTCAACCTTCATCTCTCCAGGGTGAAGAGACCTATCTTCATAAAACATGCCTCCCAATCCAGGCGACATCCTTGTAGATCTCCTCTGCACCCTCTCAATAGCTTCCACATCCTTCCTGTAGTGAGGCAACCAGGACTGCACACAGTATTCCAAGTGGGGTCTGACATGGGTCTTATAAAGTTGCAGCATTACCTCCCGACTCCTAAACTCAATCCCTTGATTAATGAAGGCCAGTACACCATACGCCTTCTTGACCACATCCTCCACCTGCAAGGCCGATTTAAGAGTCCTATGGACCCGGACCCCAAGATCCTTCTGTTCCTCAACACTGCTAAGACTCCTACCCTTGATATTGTACTCCTTCATCCCATTGGTCCTGCCAAAATGGACCACTACACATTTATCCGTGTTGTCCTCCTAGATGTTATTGAGCTTCTAAAGTGTTGTTGCAATGGCACTCAGCCAGATGAGTGGCAGATATCCTACTACACTCCAAACTGAGACTTATAGATAATCAGTGGGCTTTGAAGTCAGTCATCATAGGTGACCCAGTCTACGTTCTCTTATAAGTATGGTATTGAAATAGCTGGTTAATTTTGTCTTAGCAATAGTAACTTCTAAGAATTAAATGGCTGGGTTATCTTTTGTTCAAACTGATCACTGCTTGGTAGTTCTGTGGTATGTATGTTACCTGTCACTTACAAGTCCAAATCTGGATGTTGTTCAGGTACTGCGGTAGAATGGCTGCTTTATGATCAGTGGAAGTGGGAGTGGAATTGAATTCAGTGCCATTATTGGCAAACAACCCTGCTGTTGACCTTATGATAGAGTGAAGATCATTGATGAAGCAACTGAGAATGGTCAGGTATGAAACCAATGTTCACCTTTTTACTTCATTGGCTGTGAAGCCGTTTTGGATGTCCATTGGCTGTGAAAACCAATATAAAAATACAAGTTTTTTTTTTGCTTCAACTGCAAATGACTTGAGTTTTGTAGGGCTCCATGATGCTTTATTCATTAAATACTGTCTCGATCTATTATCACCTTTCCTCTTTATCCATGCTTGGATTAAGGCTGTGATCAAGTTTGCGACTGATTGGTTTTTGCAGACCCTAAATTTAGCATCAGTGAACGTGTGATTGCTGATTAGGGCCTGGATTTTCACTCTTGGGTCAAGAGCATAGAGATGGAACTTTTCCTGGCTCCACTAACCCAATCAGGAGACAAAGGCCGAGACGTTAAAATGTTCATTTTGGGTGTGGGCAGGGGAAGAGGGTTGGATTAGATGTCTGTCTTGAGTCCCTGGAATGAGTATTTACCTTGTTGGATATGGAGGCAAGCTGGACAAATGTCTGCCTTGGAGTTCCACCATTTTGTTGTATTTATTTAAATAATGAACAAAAAGCCTTCCCCCCCCTCTCCCCTCAATACCCTCTTCGTATCCCCCACACACTCCTCATGTCCCATCCATGTTTACCCATGCTACTGTCATGCACAATGTCATTCATGATGGCACAGTGGTTGGCAGTGCTGCCTCACAGCACCAGGGACCCGAGTTCGATTCCCAGCTTGTGTCACCGTCTGTGTGGAGTTTGCACATTCTCCCTATGTGTGCATGGGTTTCCTCCAGGTGCTCTGGTTTCCTCCACAGTCCAAAGATGTGCAGGTTAGGTGAATTGACCATGCTAAATTCTCCCTCAGTGTACCCAAACAGGTGCCGGAGTGTGGTGACTAGGAGATTTTCACACAGATTTCATTGCAAGTTAATGTGAGCCTACTTGTGACTAATAAATAAACTTTAACTTTTTGCAAAAAATTTCCATTTCAGCTCTGCAGTTTTAAACTTGGTTTCCATATTTCAAGATTTTATTCATTCTCATGAAAAACAATCAATATTTCTGTAACAATCCTGGGAGTCATGGGTCACTTGACCACAGAGTGGCTTGCAAATGCCACTTTAGAGTCACATGTAGACCCAAACAGGTAAGGATGACAAATTTCCTTCCCTAAAGAACATTAGTGAACCAGATGGGTTTTTAAAACAATTAGCAATGGTTTCATGATTATCATTAAACTTTTGAATTCCAGATTTTCATTGAATTTAAATTTCACAATCTGCCATGGTGGAATTACTTGTTCAGTGACAATACCACCACACCACCACCTTTCTATTGATGATTCCTTCCATTAATTTACTGATGGTTGGTAAGAAGATGATAGGGCAGTAGTTAGCTGGGTTACATTTATATTTATCTCTGTGATTTAGAGCATAAGTAGGCAGTCTTACACATTGCCAGATGTGTCATAAATATACTAGAATAGCTAGTTTCGAGGAGCCTCAGCCTCTGGTACATAGGTTTTTGCAAACCATAGTCAGGTTATTATTATATCCATAGTTTTTGTTGATGCTAGGGTCTTCAAATGTTTCTTAATAAAGTGTGCTGAACTGGTAGCCATCATGTTGAGAACCTAGAGAGGAAACACAAGTATGATCAGCCCCCCAGGATTTTTCAAATACTTCAGACATGTTTCTTGCGCTCATATAAACTTCAACATTGGTGAAGGTGGAAATGGCCATGCAGTTTCCTCTTGAACTCCAAAAGTTACATCCTTATTCAAAAAAGGGTGTAAAGTTAAATCCAGCAACAAAAGGCCAGTTAGTTTAACTTTGGTATCCTGGATACAATAATCTAGGACAAAATTAGTAGTCACATGGACAAAAATGGGTTAAATATGGAAAGTTAGCATGGACTTCTTAAGTGAAAATTGTGTTTAACTAATTTGCTGGAGTTTTATGAAGAGGTAACAGAGAGGGTAGATGAGGGTAATGTTGTTGATGTGGTGTGCGTGGACTTCCAAAAGGCATTTGATACATTTTCACACAATAGACATGTCAGGAAAGTTATAGCTCATGGAATAAAAGGAAAATAGTGACCTGGATACAAAATTTACTGAGTGACGGGAAATCGATCAGTGGTTAATGGATGTTTATCAGGCTGGAGGAAGGTTTGTAGTTCCACAGAGGTCATTGTTGGAACACTTGTTCTTGATATATATTAATGACCTAGAACTTGGTGTACAAGCAACAATTTCAAAATTTGCTGATGATAGAAACTTTGGAAACATTGTGAACTGTGCGGCAGAGAGTGTAGAAGTTCAAATGGACATAGAAAATTAGCAAAAATGAGGAGACAAGTGGCAAATAAAGTCAATGGGGAGAAATGCTGAACTTGTATAAGACACAAATTAGGTCTCAGCTGGCATACTGAGTCCAGTTCTGAGCACCACACCACACCTTAGGAAGAATATGAAGGTATTAGAGAAAGTGCGGAAAAGATTCACAAGAATGGTTCCAGTGATAAGGAACTTCAGTGATGAAATAGATTGGAGAAGCCAGGATTATTTTCCCTGGAGAAAAGAAGGCTGAGAACAGATTTGATAAAGGTATTTAAAATCATTAAGGGTCTGAATAAGGTTGATTAGGAGAAATTGTTCCCATTCATGAAAAGATTGAGAATGAGAGGGCAGAGATTTACACTGGAATTTGCCAGCCATTTATGCTGGTTGGATTTTATGATCTGGTTGATGGCAGCTTTCCTAATGGTGAGGAGCACATTCAATGAGAAACCCTGTTGACAGCAGTGGGACTAGAAGGTCCCGTTGCCTGCCAATGGTGGGCCATTCCGCTGTAGCAAAACATGTGGCAGGTGGAACAGAAAATCCCACCTTTAGATTAATTGACAAAAGAAGCAAAAGTGATATGAGAAAAATCTTGTTAACGCTGTGAGTGATTAAGGTCTAGATTGCCTGAGGAAGCAGATTCAATCAGAACATTGAAAAAGGAATTAGACTGTAATTGAAAAGGAAGAATGTGCAGGGTTAAGGGGAGAAAGGCAGAAGAGTGGCACTGAAGGGGAATTGCTCATTCAGAGAGCCAGTGCGGATTTGATGGGCCGAATGCCCTCATTCGATGCTGTCATAATTCTATGCTTCTGCAATTTGCCTGATTGTCCACATGGCACTCATGCCCGAGTATGATTGGTCTTAAGGAGTTTTCTGGAACTGCTTAATTCTAGCTATTGCCTGTTGCTCAGAAAGTGCAGTATGCAGTGAGCCCTACATAGCAGCTTCAGTTTCATTTCTCATCCTGTTATTATTCTTGGCACATCCATCTACTTTTCACATTCCTTCAAGATTGATATGGATTAACGCTGATCAACGGATGTGCTGGGCCTTGTGATTATAAATTGGGTTGGGATGAAATCTTGCTGCTGCTGATGCTCTTGGATGCTCAGTTTCTGGTTTATAGATCTCTCCTTAGTCTTATTCCATTGAACATGCTTGTAATTCTACACTACATGATGATAAATGTCATCATGGTGGAAATAAGGACTGTCCACTGAACATGTTATTGTGGAGAGACCTATCTGTGACAGGTAGCTCTTTTTGCTCACGTTTCTGTTGCACTTGGCACAGGTCCAATACTGGCACCAAAGTCCTTCAGGAACTGGGTTGGTTGCCTCAGTTACTGTTCAGGGTGGGTGTTGAAATAGACTACATTCTGCGCCCTAGTTTTCTCCAAATGATCTTCAATTGTCAGGTGCATATTCATCAGTTGTGGATTCAGTAAGTATTGATTGTCAGGAGGTCTCCTTGTGTCTTTTTAACCTGAAGTTGTGATTCTTTTAGACCCAAAGTTGAGGGCTCCCAGTGTCAATCCCATCTGTCTGTAGGGATGGTGATGGATGAGTCGGGATGATGACAGCTCTCCCAGCATAGGCACCAATTAGTGACGAGGACTTTATTTTGATGCAATGTTCTTACTTTTCCTCTGTTTGCTGTCTGAGTGGTTACTGATAGGTCCATTTGTTTTTTTTAATCATCAGTGAACTTTGGAGCAATCGTTTAAAATAACCACTTCAGAGGGGATTTAGAATTAACCGTTTGATATAATACTTGAGGCCATATGTAGGTTAGAATAGCTGAGAGATTCTGTGCAAAGCTGGAAGCATTCCTCAAATTTGCTCAAATTTTACTGAGTTGATTTTGATGTCCCCCCTCCTCCCCCTCCCTGCAGAAGTGGGAAGGGTGGTAGGAGGGGTGTAAAATTACAGCTGCTCAATGTCTGTTACCTATCGACAGTGCCTGCCCCATAGCTGTTTTACCTGCAGCAGGCAAGCCGTTGGGTGGCCCCCTTATCCATGGGCCAACTGAGGCCCTTAAGTGGTCAATTTATGACAACATAAGGATCTCCTCCCAGTCTCATGGATGTTGCCCCGAAAGTCCAGGTCCCTGCTGTCTCCTTTTTGGGACATGTGGCACTGCTGGAACAAGACAGCTTCCAGCCATTTGATTAACTGGCAGCTCTTGGAGGCAGGACTTCCTCTCTAATGAGAGCAAAAGGCCTGGCTCCAGCCAGTGATTGGCCAGATGGTTACAAAATGGCTGTGGGCTGGGTTGTCTGAGCCCAGGTCAGCTGACTGTGATGGGATTTGAGCTCATGATCTCTGCTTTTTGTTCATTGCCGTCATTTCTTTGTTAGGAACAGTAATTATTTTGCTTAAATATTGGCTGATTTGCAACTGTATCCCAAGCGATTGATTCAAAGAATATTGCACAAACGTAGAACTGAAATAGGTCATCTAGAAGGCACCTTTCAAACATAAATATATATCAGTAAATCTGATTAAAACTAAATTTCAGAAGCAGTTCATTTCATACAGAAAATTACTTTGTAGCTTAATCAGAAAGCTCTATAAAAGGGTGATATAAAATAGTAAAAAGCTTATAGAACTTTTCTGCAATGCAGCCTGTTTGCCACCTTCAGTTCACAAGCAGTTCTGCAGCCATAAAATACTCTGATGTAGCCGAAGAAGTTTGTGAATCTAAACTTCAGACTGTTGCTTCTTTTACCCATGAGGCAATCTTCATTGGTTCTCACTGCCTAGAGATACACGTAGAACTTTCAAGGCAGGTGCCATATCTCAGAGAATACACAGTAGATTCATTAGAATCTGTGGAGAAGAAAGAAAAGCTATGTTTCAGCTGCAAAATAGCTGTAGACTTTTTGCTTACAGATGCCAACAGTTCTGTTGTTAATTTTTTTTGTAGGGCTTTCTGCATTCAATTCAATTTTCAATATTTAGATGTGAGGTCAATTGCTCCTCTTCCATGATCAAGTTCATTGCCAGATGCATACTAATTAAAATCTATTTTCAACTTCACCTGTCTGTAAAGGGGAATTTTAAGCTGTTTGGCAGGCAATGTCACATAACAAAAGTGTGGATGGTTCCTGTGTGCACCTTTCTGGCTTCATAGTCAAATGTCATATGCTGCTTTGCATGCACTTA
The DNA here is from genome assembly GCF_965287045.1 of Carcharhinus amblyrhynchos. Classification (NCBI taxonomy): domain Eukaryota; kingdom Metazoa; phylum Chordata; class Chondrichthyes; order Carcharhiniformes; family Carcharhinidae; genus Carcharhinus; species Carcharhinus amblyrhynchos. Next base: position 27,751,979 of record NC_137335.1, on the reverse strand, counting down.
TGGTAAGCAATATTGACTGAAGCTCCCGACAAGTAGCATGAAATCAGAATACAGAGCCACACACATAAAAACATTTGGACAAATGTTATTTGCGGTTTGCTTTTGTACAGAATAGACACACAAAGATGTGCACAAACACTATGCAGTATTTTCAGTTTAGAAATAGGCCATTTGGCCCAACATGTCTGTGTTTATACTCCAATGACCATGCTCCCATTCCGCCTCTTCTCATCCATTCCAAGTACCCTTCTATTTATTTCTCTCACGCGTTACCAGGATTGCCCTTAAATGCATCAACACAATTTGCTTAACCACTCCTTTGATAATGAGTAGCATACTCTCACCATTGTTGAGCAAAATATTTTCTCCTGAATTCCCCATAATGCTACTGTTTTGATCAACTGGCTCAGTGTTTACAACAGATGAGGTGTATAGCTAAAAAAAAGCCTGAAGTGAATTTGAATAAAGGGGGAATGTACAAAGGCCTCCAGCTGTAAATTGGAAATCACATGCTGAAAAATCTCCACACTTCACAGTTCAGGCAGATTGCTTAATAGTTTTTTTTAAATAAGGGAAGGTGGTGACAGCTGAAGTTATTTCCTGATGCATAACATCATCTGTGGGAACTAGAAACACAAATAAGGTAGTCAAATGCATTGTTTAAAAGAAGGAACTTCTTTATATAAATAAGTAACGACATTTGACAATAACATAATTCAGCAGAATAGTAAGTATTCTCAGGATGTCTTTAGTGTATGGAAGTCTGTCAAGTTGCATTGTGACCTACACAATATCACTAGCGAATCTTGTAATGGGTGATCTGGCATTACAGGTGAAGAGGTAGATTGAGAATCTGTACGTAAATGTTCCTCTTCCACTCCACAGCAGAGTCAACTGGCAAACCTGGAAACACAGGAATTACTTCCTGGTGAACACCCACAGCAGCGTTATCTTCCACCACATTATTGGTAATGGTTGCTGACTTTGAAACTTTTCCTGACTCTGAGTCATAACACAAACAAATATGGTCTTGGTGTCTGTGTTGCAGTATCATGTCCCAAGATACTGGACCACTTTTGTTTAAAATTATTCCTGGTAACCACTCCTGGGTTCTACTAAAGTTCCTGATGTGAACTTGATGATCTGGTTTGAACTGCCTCTCTTTGATGTTGTATCCCTTCATCTCACCATAGAGTGAGGCATCTCACAACAGGATAAATTCCCTGTTTGAATCAAAATGGACTCGCAGATTAGCTAATTGCAGCAATGCTTTCACATCTTTGAAAACCTTCTTCTGTGCTGACTCTCACTTCCATTGGTTTCTTTATGTATAACCAGGTTCAGTGGAGCTAACAATGTAGATAGGTCTGGCAAACACTTTTCATAGTAGTTTACCAAGCCCAAATATGACCTGAGCTCAGCCACATTCTGGGGCTCCAGGGCTCCCATAATGGCTTGAATTTTCCCCTCCACAGGAGATAAGCCTTGTATAGTGATTCTGTGGCTGAGATTCTTCATGCTTTGTCCCTGAAAAATGCACTTGCTCTATTTCAGATGCAGCCCGACCTCTGAAAACCATTTTAAGATTTGATCCAGGCTACTGAGAAACTCCCCGTCAATCTTCCCTGTAATTAAGGTGTCATCCAAGTAAACTGCAACATGAGGAATGCCTTGTAACAGTTCTTTGAAAGATTGGCGGACTGGGGGAAACTCCAAAAACCAAACAATTGTACTTAAACAACCCTTCAGGTGTGTTGATGGTCACGTACTGCTTCGGATCTTCCTTCAGCAAGAGTTGTTAATTTGTCTGGCTCTAGTCCAGTTTTCAAAATGTCTTGCCTCCCACAAGAGTTGAAAACAAATTTTCCACCCTAGGTAATGGATAAGCATCTAATGTGGAAACCTGGTTAATAGTGAAGCGTGTAGTTACTACATATACACATTGTACCATCATTTTTAAGGGCAAGAATGATTGGAACTGCCCAATGAGAGAACTTAATGGGCTCAATGATTCCAAGTCTTTGCAGCCATTCTAACTTTTCCTCTGTTTTCCTTCTTATGGCAAGGGGCAATGTCCTGGGCTTGAAAAAGTGAGAAGCAGCGTAAGGATCTATGTACAATTTCACAAGTATCACACGATATAACCAGTTCATCCTTAAACACATCGGATACTTCTTTACAACATCTTCAGTCACTCTTGTGCGCTTGACCTTGCCCCAGTTCAATGCAATTTTGCTGAGCCAGTCACACCTTAGCAAACTCGGCCCCTGCCCTTTGACCACAAGGAAGTGTGCCTTTGCTTCTTGACTATTATATGAAATATGGACTTCCAACACCCCAAGTAATGGAATGGGCTCTCCGGTGTATGTCTGAGGATTAATCTCTGCCAGAATAAGAGCTGATGCTCGCGCACCGCTCCATACCAATGTAGAAACATAGAAGATAGGAGCAGGAGGAGGCCATTTGGCCCTGCAAACTTGCTCTGCTATTTATTAAGATCATGGCTGATCATCCAACTCAATAGCCTAATCCTGCTTTTTCCTCATAACGTTTGATTCCATTTGCCCCAAGTGCAATATCCAGCCACCTCTTGAATGCATTCAATGTTTTGGCATCAGCTACTTCCTGTGGTAATGAATTCCACATTCCACCACTCTTTGGGTGAAGAAATGTCTCCTCACATCTGTCCTAAATCATCTATCCTGAATCCTCAGACCGTAACCCCTGATACTGAATTCCCCCACCATTGGGAATATCCTCCTTGCATCTATCCTGTCTAGTCCTGTTAGAATTTTATAAGTCTCTATGAGATCCCCCCTCATTCATCTAAACTCTAGCGAAAACAATCCTAAGCAAGTCAATCTCTGCTCATACACCAGTCCGCCGTCCCTAGAATCAACCTGATAAACCTTTGCTGCACTCCCTTGAGAGCAAGAACATTTTTCCTCAAAAAAGATCAAAACTGCACACAATACCCTAGGCGTGGCCTCACCAAGGCACTGTATAGTTGCAACAACACATCCCTGTTCCTGTCCTCAAAACCTCTCGCAATGAAGGCCAACTTGCCATTTGCCTTCTTTACCGCCTGCTGCACCTACATGCTTACCTTCAGCGACTGGTGCAAAAAGACACCCAGGTACCGCTGCACACTCCCCTCTCTTTTAATTGACAGCCATTCAGGTTGCAATCTGTCTTCTTGCTTTTGCTTCCAAAGTAAATAACCTCATACTTATCCAAATTATACTGCATCTGCCATTGATTAGCCACTCGCCCAACCCCCTTCAGATCATTCTGAAGGATCTTTGCATGCTCGCCACAGGTCATCATCTGCAGACTTTGAGATGTTCCATTTTGTTCCCTCATCCAAATCATTAATATATGTTGTGAATAGCTGGGGTCCCAGAACCAATCCCTGTGGCACCCCACTAGTTACTGCCTGCCAATTTGAAAAGTACCCATTAATTCCTACTTTTTGTTTCCTCTCTGCAACCAGTTTTTTATCCATCTCAATACACTTCCTCCAATCCTGTGCACTTTAATCTTGCACAATAATTTGTTGTGCAGGACTTTGTCAAATGCTTCCTGAAAGTCCAAATATACCACATCTACTGGTTCTCTCTTGTCAACTCTATTAGTTACATCTTCAAAGAATTTCAACAGATTTGTCAAGCATTATTTCCTCTTCATAAATCCATGCTGATCCTGCCACTGATTTCTAAATGCACTGCTGTAAATGGATTCGAGAATTTTCCCCACTACCGATGTTAAGCTTACTGGTCTATATTCCCTGTTTTCTCTCTACCTCCCTTTTTGAACATTGAAGTGACATTTGCTATCCCCCAATCTGCAGGGACTGTTCCAGAGTCTATAGAATCCTGGAAGATGACCACCAATGTATCCACTATTTCTAGAGCCACTTCCTTTAGTACTCTGGGATGTAGATTATCAGGACTTGGGAATTTATCCGCCTTCAATCCTATCAACTAATTTCTGTACTAATATTAGAACATAGAACATAGAACACTACAGCACAAACAGGCCCTTCGGCCCACGAGTTGCACCAATCACATCAACACCGACCAATCCATAGACCTATCTATAACCCCCAATCCCATTAAATCCCATATACTCATCCAGAAGTCTTTTAAAAGACCCCAGCGAGTTCGCCTCCACCACCACTGACGGCAGCCGATTCCATTCACTCACCACCCTCTGAGTGAAAAACTTACCCCTAACATCACCTCTGTACTTGCCTCCCCGCACCTTAAATCTGTGTCCTCTCGTAGTGACCATTTCAAGCCGGGGAAATAGCCTCTGAGAATCCACCCTATGTATTCCTCTCAACATTTTATAAACTTCTATCAGGTCGGCTCTCAACCTTCGTCTCTCCAGGGAGAAGAGTCCCAGCTCCCTCAGCCTAACTTCATAAGGCATGCCTCCCAGTCCAGGCAACATCCTTGTAAATCTCCTCTGTACCCTTTCAATAGCTTCTACGTCCTTCCTATAGTGAGGCGACCAGAACTGCGCACAGTACTCCAAGTGAGGCCTGACAAGGGTCTTATAAAGTTGCAGCATTACCTCCCGATTCCTAAACTCAATCCCTCGATTAATGAAGGCCAGTACACCATACGCCTTCTTGACCACATCCTCCACCTGCGAGGCCGATTTAAGAGTCCTGTGGACCCGGACCCCAAAATCCTTCTGCTCTTCAACACTGCTAAGACTCCTGCCCTTGATAGTGTACTCGTTCATCCCATTGGTCCTGCCAAAATGGACCACTACACATCTATCCGTGTTGAAGTCCATCTACCACTTCTCTGCCCAGTCCTGCATCCTATTTATGTCCTGCTGCAACTTCTGACATCCTTCCAGACCATCCACAACACCACTGACCTTCGTGTCATCAGCGAACTTACTAACCCATCCCTCCACTTCCTCATCCAGGTTATTTATGAAAATGACAAACAGCAAGGGTCCTAGAACAGATCCCTGGGGCACTCCACTGGTGACTGACCTCCATGCAGAAAAAGACCCATCCACAACCACTCTCTGCCTTCTGCAGGCAAGCCAGTTCTGGATCCACAAGGCCAAAGCCCCTTGGATCCCATGCCCTCTCACCTTCTCAAGAAGTCTTGCATGGGGGACCTTATCAAACGCCTTGCTGAAGTCCATGTACACCACGTCCACTGCACTTCCTTCGTCAATGTGTTCAGTCACATTTTCGAAGAACTCAACTAGGCTTGTAAGGCATGACCTGCCCTTGACAAAACCATGCTGACTATTTCTGATCATGTCAAACCTCTCCAAATGCTCGTAAATCTTGTCCCTCAGAAGCATCTCCATCAGCTTACCAACCACTGAGGTCAGACTCACCGGTCGGTAATTTCCTGGGCTATCTCTGTTCCCTTTCTTGAAAATAGGAACCACATCCGCAATCCTCCAATCTTCCGGAACCTCTCCCGTCTCCATTGACGACGCAAAGATCATCGCCAGGGGCTCTGCAATCACCTCGCTCACCTCCCACAGTATCCTGGGGTACATCCCATCTGGTCCTGGCGACTTATCTATCTTGATAGCATTCAAAAGTTCTAACACATCCTCTTCCTTAATATCCACATACTCAATCTTTTCCATCTGCTGCAAATCCGTAGCAAAATCTCCCCAATCAGTTTCCACTGTGAATACTGAGGCAAAGTACTCATTAAGCACCTCTGCCATTTCTTCTGGTTCCACACAGACCTTTCCCCCTTCACCTTTTATAGGTCCTATCCCTTCTCTTCTCATCCTTTTACTTTTAACATATTTATAGAAGGCCTTGCGATTCTCCTTAATCTTACCCGCCAAGGTCTTCTCATGACCCCTTCTGGCTCTCCTAATTTCCCTTTTAAGCTCCTTTCTACAATCCTTATACTCCTCGAGATCCTTAACATCTCCTAGCTCCCTGAACATTTTGTACACCTTCCTTTTCTTCCTGACTAGGTTCACCACAGCCTTCGTGCACCACGGTTCCCGTGACCTACCAAAACCTCCTTGTCTCATCGGAACGTTGTCGTGCAGGGCTCCAGACTAACATTCCTTGAATATCCGCCACCTTCCTTCGGTACTTTTCCCTAAGAACGCCTCCTTCCAGTTTATTTGTCCAATTAACTTCCTGACGTCTTCGTATTTCCCCTTTTCCAGACAAACACCTTCCTAGCCTGCCTGATCCTATCTCGTTCCAACGCAATTGTGAAGGAGATAGAATTATGATCACCATTCCCAAGATGCTCTCCTACCGAGAGATCCACCACCTGTCCTGGTTCATTCGCCAGTACCAGGTCAAGTTCAGCCTCTCCTCTCGTAGGCTTATCCACGTACTGTGTCAGGAAACCTTCCTGAACACACCTAACAAACTCCTCCCCATCCAAACCCCTTACCCTTGGGATATTCCAATCGATGTTTGGAAAATTGAAGTCTCCCATCACGACAACTCTGTTAACTACATCTCTCTAGAATCTGTTTCCCTATCTGCACCTGAACTTCCCTGTCACTATTGGGTGGCCTATAGAATACACCCAGCAGAGTTTTCGACCCTTTGCTGTTCCTAACTTCCACCCACAGAGACTCTGTAGATAGTCCCTCCACGGCATCCTCCTTCTCTGCAGCCATGACACTGTCCCTGATCAACAGTGCCACTCCACCACCTCTTTTGCCTCCCTCCCTGTCCTTCCTGAAGCATCTGAATCCTGGCACCTGAAGTACCCAGTCCTGTCCCTGAGACATCCAAGTCTCCGTAATGGCCACCACATCACATTCCCAAGCAGCAATCCACGCCCTAAGCTCATCTACCTTATTCACTACACTCCTGGCGTTAAAATAGATACACTTCAGCCCCTCAGTCTGGGCATTTCCCTTCTCCACCCCCTGTTTAACCTCCTTCTCATACTGCCTGCAGTCCTTCCCTACCGGGGAGCTAACCTCCTCAGTCCCAGTCTCCCCATCACAATTCCCTCCCCCCATCCTTTCTAGTTTAAAGTCCCCCCAGTAGCCTTAGCCAGTCTTCCCACCAAGATATTAGTCCCCCTGGGATTTAAGTGCCACCCGTCTTCACTGTACAGGTCACACCTGCCCCTAAAGAGGTCCCAATGATCTAGGAACCGAAATCCCTGCCCTCTGCTCCAGTCCCTCAGCCACACATTCAGCCTCCACCTCATTCCATTCCTGCCCTCATTCTCCCGTGGCACAGGCAGCAATCCCGAGATTACTACCTTTGCTTTTCTCTTCCTCAGCTGCCTACCCAGTTCCCTATAGTCCCTTTTCACGACTGCCTCCCTCTTCTTGCCTACGTCAGCAGTACCTATATGCACTACAACCTCTGGTTCCTCACCCTCCCCCTTCAGGATGTCTGGGACACGCCCAGAGACATCCCGGATCCCAGCCCCAGGGAGACAAACCACCATCCACGACTCACGTCTACGTCCACAAAAACGCCTGTCCGCCCCCCTCACTGTGGAGTCCCCTATTAGTACTACCTTTCTGCTCTCTTTTTAAATTTTTTGACATACTGGCTCAGCTCCAGAGACCTGGCCACCGCTTCCTCCCTCAGATGAGCTGTCCCCCCCAGTAGTACTCAGGCAGGAGTACTTATTTTGAAGGGGGACATCCACCGGCGTGCTCTCCATCACCTGAGGTTTCCCCTTCCTAATAGTTACCCATGTACCTTCTTCCCGTTGCCCTGGTGTGACTACTTGCTGATAGCTCCTGTCAATTATCTCCTCACTCTCTCTAATGAGCCGAAGGTCCTCGAGCTGCATTTGCAGCTCCTTAACCTGGTTCCGTAGGGACTGTAGCTCCACACACCGAGCACAGGTGTGGATGTTTGGTAGACCAGGAGCTTCCAAGACCTCCCACATGTTGCACTGGCAACAACATACTGGCCTCACACCCATACTTGCCCCTTTTTAGTAGCCCAGAGGAAAAAGTAAAAAAAAACTTATAACTTACCTTGCCTCTCCCTTATCTCTTTGGCCCTGTGAGCCAAAGCCCTTACAGCACACTCAAAAACAAAAACAAACTTACCTGCTCTCAGTCAGAGCCCCTGTCTCTCTCTCTCTCTCTTTTTTAGGTTAGAGGAGGGGGGAGGGCTGGGATACTCTACCTATGTAGAGTATCGGGAATCCTCTCCAGTCTAATTTATAGTAAGGTAAAAAAAAACTCTACCCGAGTGCCCTAGCAACTGCTTCCGGTGCAAAACTTAAAGAAAGCAAAAAAAAACTAATACAAGGTTAGTTTTAAAAAAAGAAAAAAGTCACTGTACTCACCCACAAGCTCTCCACTCGCAAATCGCAGCCTCTCTTCAGCGCTCCCACGGAACAATGATGTTGATCTCCCTTAGTTTTTCCCCCTTACTAAGTCTTGCATTCTCCAACATTTCTGGCATCTGATTTGTATCCTCTTTTGTGAAGACAGAACTAAAGTATGTATTCAGTTGCTCTGCCATTTCTTTGTCCCCTATTGTACATTCCCCATTTCTGTCGTGGGGGACCTACATTTGTCTTCACCAATCTCTTTCTCTTCACATATCATTTGATACACTTAGTATCAATCTTTACAAATCTTTATGTTTCCTGCAAGCTTACTTTCATATGATATTTCCCCCTTCTTAATCAATCTCTTAATCCCTCTTTGTTGAATTCTAAACTGCTTCCAATCTTTAGACCTATTATTTTTCTTGGCCAATCTGTATGTTTCTTCCTTAGATCAGATACTTTCTTTAATTTCCTTTGTATGCCATGGATTGGCCCTCACCCATTTTGCTTCTGTGTCAAACAGGAATAAAAAATTGCTGCTGTTCCCCCATGCATTCCTTGAATGTTTGCCATTGTCTATCCACTGCCATCCCTTTAAGTAATTCTTCCCAATCTATCAAGGCCAACTCACACCTCATCTCCTTATAGTTTCCTTTATTAAGATTGAGCACCCTAGTCTTCGAATCAACTACTTCACTCTCCACCTTGACAAAAAATTCTATCATGTGAAGACCGCTCATCCCCAAGAGATTTCATACAGCTAGATTGGCAATGATTCCTTTGTCATGACACAGTATCCAGTTTCTAAATGGTTCTTCCATATATTGATCAAGAAAACTATCCCGTGTACACTCCAAGAAATCCCCTTCTATGGTATTGTGGCTAATTTGATTTGCCCAATCTATGTGCAGATTAAAATCACCCATGATCACTGATATTCCCTTTTCACATGCATCATTAATTTCATGTTTAATGCCATTCCCAACATCACCACAGCAGTTTGGTGGTCTATATACAACACTCATAAATGATTTTTACCCCGTGATATTTATCAACTCTACCCTTATGGACTCCATTTTGTCACAGCTAATATCCTTTCTAATTATTGTATTAATTTCCTCCTAAACCAGCAGTGCCACTTCACCACCTTTTCCTTTATGCCTATACTTCTTACATATTGAATACTTTGGGACGTTCAATTCCCACCCCCTGGTCACCCTGCAACCATGTCTCCATTATCCTAATTATATCATACCCATTTATATCTATCTGCACGATTAGTTCATTCACTTTATTGCAAATTCTCCATATATTAAGGTACAGAGCCTTTAAGCTTGTCTTTTTAACATTGTTTGTCTTGATCCCAATATTTTTCTCTATAGCCCTGTTTGAACTTTGTCCTTGGTTTCTCTGCTGATCATTTTTCTTATTCCCTTTATTACCTTTTGTTTTGTCCTTTCTCCCTCCTTCCCTGACTCCTTACATGGGTTCCCATCCGTGTGGCATATTCGTTTAAACCCTTCCCAACTGCTCTAGCGAACACTCTGCCAGGACATCAGTCCCAGTCCTGCCCAGGTGTAACCCTGTCCAATTTGTACAGGTCCCACCCCCACCAGAATCAGTCCAATACCCTAGGAATCTGAAACCCTCCCCTTAACACCATCTCTTCAACCACGTATTTATCCGATATATCCTGTCATTTCTATTCTGACTAACACATGGCACCAGTAGTAAACCTGAGATCACTACCTTTGAGGTCTGATTTCTTAACTTTCTTCCTAGCACCCTGTACTCTGCTTTTAAGACCTCATCCCTTTTTTCACCTATATCATTTGTACCAACATATATTACGACCACTAGCTGTCTGCCCTCCCCCTTTAGAATGTCCTGCAGCTGCTCCAAGACATCCTTGATCCTAGCACCAGGGAGACAACATTCCATCCAGGAATCTTGTTTGTGGCCACAGAAACGCCTGTCTATCCCCTTACAATTAAATCTGCTATAACTATTGCACTGGCACAAGTTTTACCCCACCCCTCTGCAGCAGAACCAACTGTGGTGCAACGAGTTTGGCTGCTGCTGCTTTCCCCAGATAGTCATTCCCCTCAACAGTATTCAAAACAGTATGTCTGTTTTGCAGGAGAATGGCCACAGGAGATTTCTGCACTACCTGCCTATCTCTCTTGCTCTGTCTGATGGTCACCTTCCTGCCTGCGGAATCTGAGCCTATGGTGTGACCACCTTTCTATACGTGCTATCCACAGTACTCTCTGACTCGCAAATGCTCCACAGTGCCTCCAGCCGCCACTCCAGCTCTGAAACTCTGAGCTGCAGCTGGAGACACTTCCTGCACACATGCTGACCCAGGGGACTGGAACTGTCCCCAGCCTGCCACATGGAGCAAGAGGCTCGGAGCTCTCCTGTCATGCCTTACCCCTTTAAGTTAAACTCTTGAAGAATGTTTTGTTTCAAATTATATCCAATTCTCTAAGGCAATTCTTTCCTGCTCCTCATTACTACTGAATGTAACCTTTAGAAACCATAAATCACAGAAATTACATGGAAACATTATTATAGTGCACAACAACAACTACAATGCCAAGAGTAAAAAGAAAAGAAAAAATTACTTATTTACTTACCAGTCACCAAGCAATCACTTACCCGCTGGCTGTGACGGCACAGTTCGATTTCCTTCTAACTCTCACTTGCCCTTGAATTTCCCTCGCAGTTCCGCCTCTCCTGAATTCCCATTCAGCTCCAAATTCCTGAAGCCCTCACTCTGGCTGAACTCACTCCGGCTGCAGTCTCTCTCCCACTGATGTGCTTATTTATAGGTCTCTTCACAATTCCGGATGCCGAGTTTGCTGTGTCCACCTCCTTCTTGATTTGCTTACCATTGACCACCACTGTAGTAAAACTAGGCTCTGTTTGTGCCTCCTTAAACATGCCATAAGCTACTATATCTGTTTTGAGCTGTCTAGAAGATGCTTAACTGATTGAGACTTTTTCAAATTAAATTTCTCTTGCTTAGCCTTTGCTTTGCTCTTCTTGGCCCTACATTTCTTTGCTAAATGCCCCTTTTTGTTGTACCAGAGACACACAGCATCCATTAACTTGCAATGATTTGTATAAAACACTCCACTGCTTGCACATTTCTGTTTGCAGCTTCTTTCTGGCACAGTGTTGGTTCCCCCACGTGGACACCACCTTCTGAATATCTTTAGTATTGCTGTCAACCATTTCCATGCCCTGAGAAGTTCCTAGAGCCTTATTAAAGGTAAGTGTGGCTTGTTAGGGACCAGATCAGAAACTCCAAGGTTTATTATAGAGTTAGCTTAGACCCCAACTTTTTTTGATTTTGACATTAGGACGAGTATAAGGTGTTTTGCTCCGAGTGTGATTCTGTGACCCACTAGGTAGATTTTATTTAACAAACTTTATTTAACAACATTGTTAAAATATAACAAAAAAATTAACATAACTTTTACCAGTAGAAATATTTAAACATGACAAGATATAATTCTTAACTACTAGCTATCTCTGTAGTTCCAACTTAAGCAATATTCCCACAAATGTAAACACCTTTTCAGAATTAGAAAAAACACACAGGTTTGCACAGGGTGCTAGTCTTCCAGTCTTTTAACATCTCTAGACAGAGGTATAGAGAGACATCTGTTTTCTGACTTCCAGACAGCAATCTCCAGAGAATGATTCATCTTCAAACAGCAAAACTTCAGAGAAAGAGACATATTTTCTGGCAGGTCCCAGAATCCAATCTCTAAACACAGCTAAAAGTAGACAGAGCTACTGCACTGTAAAGATTCAGAACAGCAACTGATGCTTGTTTCTCTCCGTTAGGTGAGCTATGCCCAGTCACATGATTTTTCCTGCCAATCAACCTAATCAAACCCAACTCTGAAAATCCCAGGGGAAAACACAAAAGTAACAAAATTGCATTAGCCTAGATTAAAACAAAACTTCAACAATTAAGTTAAATCATGCAGTATCAAAATAGACAAAACAGTACTGGGTAAATAGGACTGATTTCTAAATAAATATCCTTCACAAGAAACAAGATACAATATACATTTCTTAAAGGCACAGTATTTTCACAGGCTTCACTCAACAACTGATGCTGAGTATTGTCCTTGTTAAAGCCACAGACCAGCCTATCTCTGAGCATATCTTCTAAAACCATACCAAATCACAATGTTCTGAAAGGTAGGGTAATCCTACCGCAAGGTTAGCTACCAATTTACCTGTTTTTTTGAAAATGACTATGACATTTGAATCTTTAAACAATCACTGAGGGTTTTGGTTTGTGATGATTCTGGACCAGAGCAACCCAATCTACAAATTAAATCCCCCCTGGCTTCTGTGGCTTGACCAGATTTCTCATCAACTTTTGAGTCCTCACACTGCGCACTCAAAGAGAATCAAACATTACTTCACCTCATCTTCTGTTCCATTTGTTAAATAGAAATGCCACAACCTGTCCACATATTCAGCCCAGTTCTCGCATCTGTCTTCACATTCACCAACTGCTCTGAACATAGCCATGGTACTGCTAATTTGAAATTCCAGTAATAACCCAAGATGAAAATTAACTATTCACTGTATGCAACCTTATTGCCACACTGAACATTGAAAACATTTGTTTTTGTTTTTGGCCATTCTCTCCTCATTGCCAAAAGGAGATGTGGTAACTTGAGACCACAAATAAGGTAGAGAATGTGTTGTTCAAAAGAAGGAATTTATTTATATAAACAAATAACAAAGTTTAACCATAACAGTAACTAAGCAAAATAGTAATAATAGTAGTAATGATGAAAACAGGAGCGAAAGTAAAATAGGTCTTACTTAGAGCCATAGGGTCATACTTGCAAAACATTCTCTTGCAGATTGAAAAGCTCACAAAAAACCCATACATGTTCAGAACCCTCAACAGACACATTGGAAATAGGCTCATAAGAACACTCTGTACTCAAAATGACACTGTGTAACATCATCAAAAAAGCTCTTAATGCATGACTTTATGCCATCCACCTGACCTTGCATTGTTGCACTGGGGTGCTGGATTGCTTCAGCTTGTGTTTCAATGGCGGTTGAGGAAGTGATTACCAGATGCTGTATTGCAGGTGGATCTAATGAGCTACCACACAGTTGGTCACCATTTTTATGCGAGAGTCACAAATGAATTCTATGTGATTGAGACAAAGATAATGTCCTTCCTCGCCATTCTTGGCCTGTTTGCAATTTTTGATAACGTTATACCCATCCTCCTCCATAGCCTCTCCATTGTTGTCCAGTTGAGTGGGATAGCTCTCACCTGATTCCATTCTTATTTATCTAATCATAGCTAGAGAATTATCTGCAATGGTCTCTCTTTTTGCTCCTGCACCGTTACCTCTGTTGACCCCCAATCATTCATCCTTGGCCCTTCTAATCTCTCTCCTGCAGGCTACCCCTTTGCAACATTATCCAAAGGCACAGTGTTGATTCCCATGTTTACACTAAGTATTACCAACACTATCTCACCACCACCTCTCTTGACTCATTTATCACACTGATTATCTGAAATCCAATACTCACTCTAAATTACATTCCCTCGCTCCTGACTCCATTATTCTCCCTGGTACAGTCTGAGATGAATCCAGCATGTTCACAACATTGGGCAAAATTTTCACCATGATGAGGAGCCATATAGATTATACCCTCATTCACTTTGATCTGTATCATCCATTTTCATCATATCATCAATGATCAGTGTTAAGGTTTAGGTGGATTGGCCATGTTAATTTGCCCCTTAGTGTCCAGAAGATAGGTAGGTTTGGTGAATTAGCCATGGTAAATGCATGGGGTTAGATGGATAGGGCGAAGAGGAAAGCCTGTTTTTTTTGGAGAGTCAGGACAGACTCAATGGGTTGAATGGTCTCTTTCTGCACTGCAGAACTCAATTGTGGACAAAAGATCTCTGCACAAACGTTTGTGCCATATATGTTGGGTGGGTGTGGGTGCATCCTGACAGTTAGATAGCAAGGGGGCAAGTGGATAGGATAAAGAGAATTCAGTGACATTTTGATTTTAAAATTCTCATCCCAATCTCTGTATACTCCACCAGCGAACATCTCAATGAAATACCATTCTCAATTTTAATCACTCCACCACTGGTGACTATGCTTTCAGTTGCTGTGGTCTCAAGGTCTGGAATTCCATCCCGACACCTGTCTGCCCCCTACCTCACTTACTTCCTTTAAGACACTCTGAAAACCTATCCCTTTGACCAAACCTTTCGTCATCTGACCTAATATTTCCTTACGTGGCTCGGTGACATACTTTGTTTTATAATGGTTCTTAGGATCGAGTTCCTTAAGATGTTTTATTACATTAAAGGGACTACATAAATATAAATAGTTGCAGGTGTTGTAAAAATGATACACTCTAAGCTCTGCACAAAGTCTTATGCCAAATTGGGGTCCGACTCTCCCATGTTCCTTGACAGTGACAAAGGGCTGTGTCAATGCACCAAAGTATCTTCACGTGCATGATCATCAGCATCCTCTTCTATAAAATAGAATAAAACCAGAAAATGCTGGATTGTCTCAGCAGGTCTGGTACCATCTGTGGAGAGAGAAACAGAGTCAATTTTTTGAGGTCATTGGAGAGGGGAGGAGGCAGAATAGAAGGTCAGGGTTAGGTGGGAGCTGTGGAGAGATTGACAAAGATGTCATAGACACAAGGCAAGTGGAATGTTAATGGTTGCATTATGGATTAAAGAAGTGCAAATATTGGCATAAACTTAGATAGCAGAAAGTGTTAATGGGACAACTTTTACTTTTTTATTTTTTAAGTAACTATAGAAATTCTTGTTCTTTGTTTTTAGATTTCTAGCTGGTTTCCTCTTGTAGTCTAATTTACATTCCTGATTATCTTTTTAACCATTCTCTGCTACTATTTATATTGCAACCAATCACCTGACCTGCCATTCATTTTTGAACAGTGAAATGTTTTTTTCTTAAGTTTGATGCTTTCCCTAATTTCTTACTTAACCATATGTAGTGGATCCTCTCCTTAGAATTTTCCAGTATAATAGGAGTATACTTAGCCTATGTATTCTGAAATATCATTTAAATACTCGACTCTTCTTTCTATTGACCTATCTCCTAGCTTTGTATCCCATTTCACCTAACTTAGTTTTCCTAATCACATGGTTAAGGAGCGAGATACAAAAGGGTTCAGAGGGGCAATTTTTTCACAATGAGTGTGGTGAGTATCTGGAACGAGCTGCCAGAGGCAGTAGTAGAGGCATGTACAATTTTGTCTTTAAAGAAGTGTTCAGATAGTTAGATGGGTAAGATGGGTATAGAGAGACAGGGGCCAAATGCGAGCAATTGGGACAGGCTTAGTGGTAAAGATTAGGCGGCATGGACAAGTTGGGCTGTAGGGCCTGTTCATAGATCATAGAACCCTACAGTGCAGAAAGAGGCCCTCCCGCCCATCGAGTCTGCACTGAACACAACCCCACCCAGGCCCTACCTCCATAACCTTACATATTATACCCACTAATCCCTCTAACCTATGCATCCCTGGACGCTAGGGGCAATTTCTTAGCACGGCCAATCAACCTAACTCACACATCTTTGGACTGTGGGAGGAAACCCACGCAGACACGAGGAGAATGTGCAAACTCCACATAGACAGTGACCTGAGCCAGGAATCGAACCCAGGACCCTGGAGCTATGAAGCAGCAGTGCTAACCACTGTGATACCGTGCCACTGTTTCCATGCTGTAAACCTCTATTGCTCTATGCCCTTATTTAAGATTAAAATACTAGTCTTAGATTACTCTTTCTCCTTTCAAACTGAATGTAAAAGTCAATCATATTGTGGTTGCTGCTATCGTGGAGTGTCTTTATTTCTGAGGTCAATAATTAATATTATCAATTACACATTGGCAAGTCTAATGTAACCTATTCTTTGGTTGGTTCCAGAATGTGTTTACTTCAAAAGCGTATAATGAATTCCTCATAATCTGGTTCTTCAAGTTTACATATGGATTATTGCCATATCTAAATAACAAGCACCCAATATTTCTTCTTGTATACTTTATCCTACATTGTGGTTTCTGTTAGGTGGCCTGTAGATCAATCCAATAATGAATTATTTTACCTACCGTTCCTCATCTTCACCTAAACTGATTCTGCATCCTGAATAAAGGCGTTATACAGCTTTAATTTAAACACCTTCCAAGCATTCCAGTCTAATGAGATAAAGAAGGATTAGATTAAATTAAATTATTTCTTTATTTAACACTTCAAGTACCAACTCATATGTAAACAGTTGCAACTCATTAACCCTTTACTGAACTTTAACTCCAACTGAACATCAACTTTCAACTGAAGTTTAACTCTTTAAACTGCACTTTAACTTTAACCAAACATTAACTTTAACTATTTAACTGAAAATAGATACTACCACATTTAGGAAAACCTGGGACAATAAATATCCTCGACGTAGAATCTATCTTCTCCTTCTCGAAGCGTCTTTCAGTGAACACTTCTTGCAATGGTCGGTCTCTTCATGTTGTCGCTACCAAACAAAGGACTGCAGTGTCTTCTTATCCACAATTCTTCACTTGCTTCCGGAATATTCTCTGTCATTCAGCCAGTTGTGTAACCAGAAAGCAATCACATGGCTCGAACATACAGTGAAATTACTTTTGAACAAAGTCATTACACTTAGTTCATTTGACATGTCCCATGCATAACAGCCATATAAGTCAGAAATGCAGTGTCTCCACTAATGTAAACAGTTTCCCTTATCTGGGCCAACACAGGAAGTTTCAGAAAATCTGCATCTGTTTTTAATCTATAAATTGACCAAAAATCCCAGCATGCTTAGCTCCAGAATAACCATTTTAAAGCCATTTATTGCCATTATTGTTGTTAAATCATTGTTGTAGCCATTCTTTCTCCGTCCACAGCCCCTCTTCTTGATCCTGAGCGTACAGCAAAATAGATCACCGATCACGACAAAACTCTTTCCCAATTAGGTAGCATCAAACTCCAACCAAATTAACTATTAATATGTCACAAATGTTATATTTACAATTAACAGAATTTTTTTCGTAATAATATTTCCATATGCAACTGTTGCATTATTTTCCCTTTCCATCTTACAAATTGAACAGTAAACAGTATATACTTTAGTAATCTCTATATCTGGATGCTTAACTTCATTATACAATTCAAATTGTCTTAACCTGCCTGGTTAATGTTTGAAGTTCAAAGTCCGGATTTGTCAAATCAGCAGTATTAACTGTGAACATTTCTGCACTATAGCAGATTCTAAATCATTAATGAGTTCCCTCCCCTGGTGACCTTAAACCAGCAAACCATTCTTGCTCCTCATTCGTCACTTCTTGATTTAACAACCTGTGTTAAATGAAAAATATAACTCCCAAAGTTGAGAGGGACACCAATCAGGTAAATATATTTTAGTGAAATCCAATACAACTGGTACCAATTCATAATGAATATTGTCATACATTTTCCTGTTTGCATCTGTTATTACTAAACCATTTTGAGGTCCAAGAGTATTCACAAGACAAAAATATGTTATTGGTGGAGATGAGGTAGTTGAATAAAATTCAGATTCAAATTCAGGCATACTATGTACCAAAGAAGGTACTGAAGAGGTAGGTTTAACTCTCCAACATACTTGATATCTATCTACATAATGAACCCCTTTGCAAACACTCCATTCATACTTATCATACTTGTTTTGGAATTTGAATTCAACCAATCTCAACTCTGGGTATATAGGTTCTACATAACCTTGTAACTTGTACACACTTGTCACTATGAGATGTTACATGCTGTGACATAATTAAACCTCTTATAAAGTAAAACATGGCACAATGGATTTGATTATACCATTGTATAGCAAACTCATGTTTAAACATGTAGAGGCATTCAAACATAACTACTGCATCGGGATTTACCCATAAATGTCCACCTTCACACCGTGCTGCATTCCAAGGCGTAAACCATAAATCCTCCAGTTGTCCTTCATTATTTCTGTTGTGAGATATCGATTGTGATGACCCTACATCATTCAGCAAAATCAGAAGAAAAATTCCCATGGATGAAGCCATTTCCCCTGCAACAGATCAAGGTAGTACCTTCTGTTGTGTACAGTTTATATTAGCTTCTGTTCTTATTTAGAAACTAAAATTTTAAATAGTTTTGGATTCATCTTCCTGTTAGAACAAATTTGATTTAAAGAGAAACGAACCCTACCCTTTACATTGAAAATTTGATAACTACTTCAGATGACGCGTTTTACCACTAGGAGCATTTACAAAGAGCCATCTCTATAGGATGATAACAAAATAGCCCATAATGAAAAGGTAGGAACCAGTTCTGGTGAGAAGAAGCAATAGGAAACTATTGATCAGATAAAACTGGAGAAGACTGATCCAAGAAGAGTTGGAGAAAATCTGGCTGACATAAGGAACGCAGAGTATCAAGATGAACTATGTCCAATCTACAAGATAGTGCAACATGTAACAACTACCCTCAGAAACATCAGCCTTGAGTACCATGCAGTTTACTAAGTTTATCTGGAGGCACATGATTCTTAATTTGAATTTCATCCACTCTACCAAGAACCTCACTTTGTAGCCTATCACTAGTTCCAGCAGCATTTTGATCAGAAGCATTCTGGCGAGCTGATCATTGCTTTTTATCACTGTGCCAACTCTCACATTGACTCCTACTGACCCCTGATTATTATCGTTAGTAGCTGTCACTCTGATTTTGAACCTTCTAACTTTGGAATGCTGGATCTCCTTTGCCAAAAATTTCTATCCCCTCATGATCAGAAGTGTTTGCTAATTCTGTCCATCCCGATGTATCAAATGCTTGTAATTCTTCCGAAGTATCTGCAGATAATTTTGGTCTAATCACATTTGTTACAGAAGATTCTAAAGGAGGTTCCTTTGAACTAGGTTGGAAAAGAAATGGACTCAATGTTTTCAGAGTCTGAATCATTTGAGGAAAAATCATCAACGTCATAGGCTACCAAAATCATTTGATACTGTAGAATACCTTGTTGTGTCCCATATAATTTAAATTGGTTAACATAGTGCCAACCAGTTTTCCCAGTATATAATAGCACTCTGTACACAGATGGTCTAGCTTTTTCAATTATGACATAAGGACCTGAAAATCTAGGAGATAAAAATGTCCCAGGATTGTAAAGATGAAGCATCATCTTCTGCCCTACAGCATACTCAACTCGATTTATCTTACTATCAAAATATGCATTGCTCTGTTGTTTCTTCTGTCCCATTTTGACAGCTGCTGTCATGTGTGCAGCCTGTACAATCTCTAACAATTGCTGCACTTCCTTTTCATGATTAAGAACCGTAAGTACTGGTTCTGAGACATTTTACCCACTCATAGGATGCCCAGTCATTAGCACGGGAGGAGTATACCCAATGGAACTAGAAACAGCTGACTGCTGGCTACAGTAACGGAGTAACCTTGTTTAACATTCCTATAACCCACTGTTAAATGACAAGAGCCATCAGGCTTTCTGCTGGGCAAATCACAGAATTGTTATAGAAGTCACTGGATGCAGCACTCCCTGCTGTAGCAGACTGTCAATCACCTTAGCAACTTCACCTTCAGCCTGCTTAGGGAAAGCCTATTGTTTCTGTGTTTTTGGATCTGGACCATCAACCACGATTTCACCCTCTATCCTTCCACAATCATGATCGTGCTTGTGTTTGTTTAACCCTTTGCCTATCGGCATCATCAGACATAGTCTCAGGATTAAACCAAAATTCACCCACTAAGACCCCACAGCTACTTCTGCTGGAGCTCTATCAGCCATTTGCCAAATACAACAGTTAACTGGATCAAAAGAAAGGTTACACTTTGTAACTAAATCTGAGCCCAAAATATGCTGTGCCATCAGGGAAAGATCTACTAAAATTGTAGGGTGGTAACAACCCACATTCCCCGATTGAATTTCTAATGGTTCTCTAATCATTCCCTCTTTTAAGTGAACAGTGAATCCACTCAGTAAAATCATACCATTAGTATGCCAGGGTGGTTCAAAAATTTTGGATGTGTTAGAGGTATTGTGGGATCCCCGTGTGTCCCACTGGAACTTGACGGGGCGGTCTCATACCTCGCTATCCACCAAGGGTTGCCGTACACTATCACATCTTGTATTACACACCCAAGTTAGAGAGGCCAAACACTGTCAATTTCTCGCTTCATATGGCAGGAGTTCAGGATAAAGAAAACTGCCATTTTCTGTCTCTCTCACTGGAGTTTGCCATACAGGTCCCTCCAATGGTAACCTACAAGGTCTCTGCAGAGATCTCAGACTCGACTCCGGTCTCAGACTCGGTCCCGACCTCTGTCCAGGCTCAGTTCATGGATCCCGTGGCTATTGTCCCTGTATTTGATTGCAAAAGCCCCCTAGTCATGAACAACATGTCCTAATTGCCCACAATGAAAACACCTCATCTGTCTAGAATCACCCATTGACTGATCTCTACCATTAGACTCATATGGTGGAGCTCGCCATGAGTAAACACCATTACCTCTCCCTCTACCTTCATTTCTCCGGACAGAGACAGAATCAGAAGCTCTTGCTAGCATTTTTCTCCTTTTCTAAATCCTGCACTTCCTGTCCCCAAGTTTGGGTCCCACACCTTATAACCCATGCCTCATCATGTCTTATGTCAGTTGATTCAAAAAGCACACAAGCTTTCCGACTCTCCTCAGTAGCATGTGATATCAAAGTCGGCACCCATTTAGCAGTGTTCTCTTTATCTAAATGCGGTCTCTGTATTTACCCAAAAACATCCTGAAAGTGGATCCATAAGTGACTGGCAAAGGCTGTTGGATATTCCCCCTTATGCTGTCTACACTTATTCAATCCTCTACCGAATCACCGTTGTTGTACCTAATTGCAGGTAAAATCGCTTCTTTCATCTCCACTAAAGTTCCTTCCCCAACATTTTGAGGATCAGGCAATGCAGATTGCACTGCTGGACTAAGACACATTACACATAATTTTACCTGTTCTGCCTCATCCAACCCATAAAGCACACCCTGTTGTCTAACACTTTCAAGGAAAGCAAACAGATCTGCTGCTGTCTCGAATGCAGTAATTTTCTTAGCTATCTGAGCTAACTGTGCCACTGTGAACTGAATTGAATATGTAACTGTCTCAGACTCATTGCCCCCACTACATTGAGTTGTCATCAGTTTCTTTGAAAAGGAGGTGGCCCTGGAGTTGCTGAAGGGTCTCGTCCCACAGGAAAGGAGGCGAAGGCCCCCAATTTTTATTACGTTCCAAATATTGATTTGTTGCTGCTTGCAAGGCACCCCAATCTATTGCATTTTCCTCATCCTGCACCTCAAATGTCTCAAATGCACACATCAATCCCTGCTGTGTTGATAACTGTGACTCAACTTTTCAATTTCTTGCTGGCACTTTGAATGGTCAGCTGCGGAATCCTGCTTTTCATGACTGACTTGATGTAAAACCTTAAATGCTGCCTGCAGATTTGTGCATTCCTTTGTTAATGCAGACACAGCCTTTTCTGCCTCATTCTTTTCAATAATAGCCCGCTGCTTTTCATGATAAGATTTTTCACTATGAATCTGAAACTGAGCCACGTGCAGCAAATTAGCTTGATATTTTTGTTCTTGATCTGCCACTTTAACTCAAAGCCCTTTTATCTCTTTCTCCATGCTATCCATTTTAACTTTAGTATCCTCTTGCACTTTCTTTACTTCTGTATCTACAACATCCTCTCTCATCTTCACTATTACTTGTAATTGCACAGTTTCTAACCTCACATTCGCTAGGTCATCATTTAAATGCTTAAACATGCCTTTCTTTTCCCTGTTTCTGCTCTAAACAACTCACAATCACTGTAACTTTACTCATTTTATCTGCTTCCTTCCCTTCATCTCAATGCCCTTCATTTCAACACGTTTGATCCATGGATCCCAGATTCTCTTCACTAATAATACAAAACTCCATCAAATGTGGCCATTTTTTCTGGAGATAATTTCTTAATGTTTCTTCCCATTTTGAACACTGCCATTTTCTCTGTTCGTTCGAGATTAAACTAATGGGGGGAGACATACAACTTAGCCCAGGAATTCAATTTGCGTTAAAAATCAGCTCCTACTCCCCCTATGCCTGGCATATCAGGGAAGTGAATCAATCCACCCCCACAATACTGCTGAAAGATGGGTCTTTAATCCCTTCTCACAGCTGGCTATAGGGTTGCCACTGCCTCGTTTAAGTTAGGATCCCCTATACTGCATTTATTTGCTCAGAGTAAACATCAGGCTTGTTCAAAATCATTTAAAAGTTTTAAGAGTCTAATCTGGAGCAACTTTTACATTTACTTCATATTGAGTCACACTAATGTTGTACAACTTTAATTTAAACAACTTCCAAGCATTTCAATTTAAATGAGACAAACAAGGACAGTAATTCAATTACTACTTTATTTACATTTTTAGTACCAACTCAAACATGAACAGTTGCAACTGATTAATTCTTTACTGAACTTTAACTCTAACTGAACATCAACTTTCAACTGAACTTTAACTCCTAAACTGCACTTTAACTTTAACTGAATATTAACTTTAACTAAATATCAACTTTAACTATTTAACTGAAAATAGATACTACCGAGTTTAATTAAAGCTGGGCCAAGAAATGTCCTCAATGTAGAATCTATCTTTCCCTTCTCTGAAGTGTCCTTCAGGATACACTTCTTCTTGCGATGGTTGGTCCCTTTGAATTATTGCTGCCAAAGGACTACAAGGTGTTTTATCCACAATTCTCCACTGGCTTCCAGAATATTCTCTGTCATCGAGCCAGTTGTGTAACCAGAAAGTAATCACATGTCTCAAACATCCAGTGAAATTATTTTTGAAAGACATCATTACACTTAGTTCATTTGACTGGTTCCATACATAGCAGCCATATAAATCAGAGACGCTGTGTCTTGGTTAATGTAAACAAATTCCCTTATCTGGGCCAACACAGGAAGCTTCAGATCACAGCTCTCAGACTCAGACTGGAGCGTCTTCACATCTGGTTTTAATCTATAAAATTGACCAAAGATCCCAGCATGCTGAACACTCAGCCAGAATAGCCATTTTAAAGCCACAATTGCAATTATTGTTGTTAAACCATTGTTGTAGCCGTTCTTTCTCTGTCCACAAAAGATAGTCTCTAACAATCACAAAAATACCATCCTTAATTAACAGTGCTACCCCTTCACCTTTACCTGGCTTCCATTTCATCTTAAATATCATATACCCCTCAATATTTAGGAACAAATCCTTGTCACCCTGCAGCTATATCTCTGTCATGGCTATCAGATCATATTTATTTACCTCAAATGTATGCTATTATGACATTTGCTTTGTTATAAATGCAATGTCCATTCAGATATAAAACCTTCAGTTTTGTCTTTTTGTTAACTTTGTAAAATCTAGTCTTGATTCTTGATGCATTCTTTGGTTTGAATCTTTATCCCTTCCTGCCATTCTCAGACCCTCATTTCCCATATTGCTAATTTCTCCCTTCCCTTTGATATAATACACCTGTCCACATTTCATCCTTTTCCCCACCATTTAGCTTAAAATCTCTCTACTTTCCTAGTTATATGGTTCACAACAACACTGGACCCAGCTGGGTTCAGATATGGACTTTTGCAATGGTGCAGCACCTCCTTTCCCCAGTACTGGTACCAGTGCTCCACTAACTGGAACTCACTTCTCTCATGTTGAGCCATGTACTTATTTCTCCAACTTTATGTACCCTATGCCAATTTGCACTTGGCTCAAGTAATAATCCCACCTTTTGAGATTCTGCTTTTTAATTTAGTGCCATGCTCCTCATAACCTATGTGAAATCTCTCTCCTAGCTCTACCTCTATAACTTCATGGACCATGACAGTTGCATCCTTCCCCTCTCTTTGTCAGTTCCTCTCAAACCCAGTTCAGGTCTCACCCAAACAAGTGGAAAGAATCTCAGACCTATTGGGCGGCATGTTGGTACTGTGGTTAGCATTGCTGCCTCACAGGACTAGGAACCCGGGTTCAGTTCTGGCCTTGGGTAACTGCCTGTATAGAGTTTGCACAGGCTCCCTGTGGGTTTCCTCCAGGTGTTCTGTTTTCCACCTTTGGGTGGAAAACAGAACAGTCCAAAGGTGTGCAGAGTAGGTTGATTGGTCATGTTCACTTGTCCCTTAGTGTCCCAAGATGTATAGGCCAGGGTGACTAGTGGGGTAAATATTTGGGGTTACAGGGATAGGGCTTGGTAAGATGCTCTGTTGAAGCATCAGTGCAGACTCGATGAGCCAAGTGGCATCCTTCTGCTCTGTTGGAATTCTTTGATTCTATTGGATAATAGGAGAGACTGACACTCCTGACTTCACCTACATCACTTGGAATTACATTCTCCTGCCACTGATCAAATCACAAGAACCTATTCTAAGCGGTGTGACTGTGTCCTGGTACAAAGTACATGGGTAACTCTCCTCCCTGATACATCAGTATCTGCAGCTCAGTCTCCAACTCAGTGACTCTGATTGAAGTTCCTTGAGCCATAAGCACTTACTTACTGCAGATGTGTTTGCCCTAGATCACAGTGTTATCCAGAAGCTTCCATATGCTGCAGCCTTGACACATCAACAGTCCTGCAATCCTTAATGTGTTTTAATTAATTAGTTATATGTATTATTCACTTATTTATATTGTTTATTAATATATTTTATTAACTTTACTACCAATTTGGATACTTCTTTAAACCTTAGGATTAGAATATACAACCAATCACCAGATACTCACCAAACCGTTAGTTCCTTTCCCTCTAGTAGAGTAGGAACCAATTCCTTCCAAGGTGAAAGAAGTAGAAAAAACAAAAGAAACATCCCCCCCACCCACCAATCCCACCTCACTGAACTTCCTCCCTCACCAAACTCTCAGATTTACACTCAGTTTCCACAGCTACACTCAGTTATGAGGAGAATTGAAACGAGGAGGAATTATAATGTTTTCATGCTGCTTACCTCAACAGGCAAAAATTAACCCCTACCCCCGCCCCCTCACAGTTTATAATGTCCACCAAAAAAAACTGAGAATTGGCAGACACTTCAATGGGAAGCGTGGGGAGACATTCAGATGATGGCATTGATTATTTTAACACTGATGTTGTGTTAGAACAACATGGGAAATTGTTTTCACTGACTATACTGCAAATTAATTGCTTTGGTGCATTTTGCTGCTCTACTGGATGTGCCATCTGTCAAATGACATATGAGATCAAAGTTTCCCTCCTACCTGGTGAAATGGGAATAAAAGATGACACTATTTGAAGAAGAGCAGAGTCTTCATAGTATTTTAATCAACATTATTCCTTTAATCAAAACTACATAAAGAAATACAGGAGATATTTAAATCACTGACCGTGTATCCTCTGGTGACTTTCCCTCCAAGGCTTCCCACCTCATAGTTTTCCAACTTTGTACAGCTCACTTCTACCTCCCTCCCCAGTCTTGGCATTGTTTCAGCCTGTTCATGCATCACTGAATTGATTTCTTCCAAACTTGCTTTGGGTTCTAACTTTGCTGCCTTTTTGTAAGATATGTTGGAACATTTCTTGTTCCAGTCATTCTCAGCCATTCATTGATGGTGGCACTGGTGACATGTCTTACTGTCATCCCAATTAGAAACCTGAATCAACATCGCTTCCAATTTTCACCCTTCCCATGGCTCCACATGGCCCACCTCCGACTGCTCCCTACCCTGCCTCGACTTCTTACTCAGCATCTCTAGTGAATTAGTATTCATTGTTATCCCACAGATTTCCACAACTACCTTGATTGGACTTCCTCACACCCTAAACCCTGTCAGGATTCCATTCCATTCTCCAAGTTCCTCCGTTTTGTTGCATTTGTTTTGATGATGCTGCCTTCCACACCAGCATTTCTGACTTGTCTTCCTTTATCGCTCACTACGCATTACCCCCACCCTCTCCTGTCGCCATGGTTAACAGTGTCTGCCACATTTCCTGCACTTATTCTCTCACCCTGCCCTTTCCATTCCACAACCATGAAAGGATTTCCTTGCCCTCACTTCCACCCCACAAATTTCCAAATTCAATGGATCATTTTTCTGTTAACTCTGCAACCTCCAGCATGATGCCATTGGTAGCAAACATATCTTTTTCTCTGCTCACCTTTCAACATTCCCACAGGATTGTTCCCTCTGTGATATCATGGTCCACTTCTTAGTCACCCCTGACAACCCATCCCCTTTCCAAGGCACTTACTCATACAAACATAACAGATGTAATGTCAGTCCTTCCATCTCATCTCTTTTTACTGTCCAAGGCCTCAAACATTCCTTCCAGGTGAAACAGCAGTTTATTTGTACTCCTTTCAACCCAGTCTATTGTGCCATCTGTTCACAATATGGTGCCCTCTACACTTGCATATTTGGTGCTGCTTTGTGTAGTACCTCCATTGAGTTTGCAAGCTCCCAGTGCCCTGTTATTTTAGTTCATGGAATCATTGAATCCTACAGTGCAGAAGGTGGCCATTCAGCCCAATGGGTCTACACCAACTATAATCCCACCCAGGCCCTATCCTCAGAACCCCATACATTTACCCTAGCTAGTCCCCCTGACACTAAGGGGCAATTTAGCATGGCCAATCCACCTAACTCACACATCTTTGGACTTGGGAGGACACCTGAACACTCAGAGGAAACCCACGCAAACATGGGGAGAATGTTCAAACTCCACAGACTGTGACCTAAGCCAGGAATCGAACCCAGGTCCCTGGCGCTGTGAAGCAGCAGTGCTAACCATTGTGCCACCGTGCCACGTCTTATTCTCGACCTTAATGAAACTCAATGTAAGCTTTTTGAACAACAATTCATCTTTTGATTCGGATCTTTCACAGGCAGTAGTTGCCTTTTGGATCCGTGTGTATATGGCCTTTTCCTCACAAATGATCCATAACAGTTTGTATCAGTACATCATCTAAGCTTGGAGGCCATCACAGTAAAACAGAATTCCAGCCTTGTCCAGCATCTACACACATTAACTTCAAGATGGGTTATTGTATGTTGATCACAAGTTGCAGGTCAATTTTTCCTTCCCTATTCCAGAGACTACCCCTGCTTCTATTACTCTTGCCTTGTACAGATCACCCAGCTCACCAAAGACTAGGGAGTAAACCTTACCGTGACTAAATGTCAGCTTTGTTTAGCTAGCAGAATACTTCCTTCTGAAACAGAAGATGCAAGAATCCAAAACCCTTACAGGACTTAAACACATCATTTTGGATTCTGTGCTGTCTTGAGGGATTATTACATATTTATTGATGCCAACTTTCTGATGAGATGCCAACTTGAAACTACCTCTTACTGTTCTGCTGTATGTAAAACATCCCTTGGCATTATTTAAAGACAAACAGGAAAGACAATAATATTTAGTATTCAACCAAATGAACAAAAACAGAGTAACCAGTCATTTGCTATTTGTGGGGTGTTGCTGTTTGTTTCACGAAACGACAAAGAGAGGAAATTTAAAGCAAATTATTTTGATTGAGAGGATTGGAAGGGAAAATGCACCAAAGATCACAATTTATGCTTTTAATTAGAAGTGGTTTGACTGGTAAAAATACACAGCAACAGTGACTGCATTTCAAAATGCACTTCGTTGGTTGTTGATTGACCTGAAACATTTTGTGGTTAGGATAATGCACAATGCAAACGTAAAAGAAATATAGATCTTTATCTGGGAACCATGGAGGGCTGGGAATGGAGGTATGCATTTCCTGAGCAATTTTTATTTGCTTATTAATAAATACAATAGTTTTTAACAGTGGTAAAGCTTCATTACCACTGTGCAATGTAATTTTCATATGAAGTCATTAAAACTGCAGTGAATGTCTTTTGCATTTTCTCTCCTGCCAACACATTATTGGCAGTTGCACCTTCAGCTATTAGACCCCACCAATTCTGGAATTTCCTCTTTTAACATCCATAGTAAGAGCCATCTCTTTTGGTCATCCCTCTTAACATCTTTGCCTTGGGGTTTATATTTTGGTAATGTCTTTCAAAATTCTTTGGGACATATTTCTATGATAAGGGGACTACGCAAACACAAATAGTACCAGTCCTAAGATTGTCTCCAGGCAATATTCTGACCCGAAATGAGAAAATGCTGGAAAACCTCAGTTGGCCTGACAGCATCTGTAAGGAGAGAACAGAGCTGATGTTTCAAGTCCACAGATATTCTGATCCCCTTCACTTGTGCTTCCTTCCAGCCTGTCATGAAATAAAGATTGGCAAAGTTACAGGCTTCATTTTGATCTTTTTCAGCCATGATAGGAGGCTGGTAGCATTCCGAAAATTAACCAGAGCACAGAGCTCCCTTTCAATTAGAAAAAAATAGAGTGGATACCAATAATATTACACAAGCAGCCAGTCCCCTGAGCCTCAAACCATAATACAATGAGACTTGAAAAATTGCTGCTTAAGTCGTACAGCTAAATTAATGGTCAAGAGGGCAGAGGAAAAGTCAGAATTTCTCTTGTGGTATAACAAGAAGCCTTTACCTACGTAGGGTTGCCAACTCTCATTTCATGTATTCCCCAGGTCCTATTGATCTAGAGATAATGTAATTGTCATACCTCTGGCCAAGTAAACACAACTGTTTGTCCAGAAGGCTGGTTCTGAACTGAAGAGTTATAGATCTGTTTTTTTTAAAATTATATTCAAACCCTTAGTAGAACCACACTTGATATTGGCTGCCTAAAGGTAAAAGCAGGTCCTGTTGTGTAATGAAGCTAACTTCAAACTTATGGATGTTGGGTTTCAAATGAAAGAAAAACATTCTATGCAAACTTCATTGGTCAAGTTGATCTACTTGGGAAGCCCAAGGCCCACATGCACGTATACGAGTATATGCACATACAAATTAATCCCACTTTTTGGTACATCGGTTTTCAATTATCTATCCTGCCCCAGAACCTGCTCACTTGTCACCCCATTCTGAAATTTCAAACTTAAAATTTCCAATCTTATGAAATGCTTATTATAAATCTATGTTGAAAATCTATTACCATTTTAGTTTTTTCTTTTGTTTGTTTGCCTGATCCAGAGATTGATAAGTACAGGGACTTCCTTCGCTAAATGCTTCAGGACATGTTGAGGACTAATTTTCTTTCTCTGCTATGCAGGCTATTTGTTAAAGTGTGCTGGGCATTTAATTTTTTGCATGCAGTGTAACTTGCAGGGGATACAGTGAGATACAAAGGAGGGAATTTTAATCTAAAACAGAAAATGTTACAAAATCTCAGCAGGTCTGACAACAGCCGTGGAGAGAGAATAGAGCCAACATTGAGTTTGGATGACCCTTTGTCAGAGTTATAAATTGAATGTTGACTTGAATGTGGGTTGGGAATTGAAGTGCAGGAAAAATGTGAGTGTATGACATGTATGTGAGTGTATGAGTGTATGGCGTTTGACAAGGTACCTCACAAGAGGTTATTGCAGAAGGTAAGGGGGCATGGAGTTGGGGGTAGGGTGTTAACGTGGATAGAGGATTGGTTGTCAAATAGGAGGCAGAGAGTGGGGGTTAATGGGTGCTGTTCGGATTGGTGGTTGGTGACTAGTGGAGTGCCCCAGGGGTCGGTGCTGGGGCCTCAGCTATTTACCATTTATATAGATGATCTGGAGGAGGGAACCGAGTGTATGGTGTCGAAATTTGCTGATGACACCAAGATTGGTGGAACGGCAAATTGCGCGGAGGGTGTGGAGAGTCTGCAGAAGGATCTAGATAGGCTGGACGAATGGGCCAGGAAATGGCAAATGGAATTTAGTGTTGGCAAGTGCGAGGTGGTCCACTTTGGTAGGAATAATGGTAGGAAAGATTATTACTTACGTGGCGAAAAACTGCAGCAGGCGACGGTGCAGAGGGACCTCGGGGTCCTTGTGCATGAGTCGCAAAAACCCAGCCTGCAGGTGCAGCAGGTGGTCAGGAAGGCGAATGGGATGCTGGCCTTCATAGCGAGGGGGATTGAATATAAAAGTAGGTAGGTCTTGCTGCGGCTGTACAGGGCATTGGTGAGGCCGCAGCTGGAGTACTGTGTGCAGTTTTGGTCGCCGTACTTACGCAAGGATATTTTGGCCTTGGAGGGAGTGCAGAGGAGGTTTACTAGGCTGATACCAGAGTTGAGGGGGTTGAGCTATGAGAAGAGGCTGAATAAACTAGGCTTGTACTCGTTAGAGTTTAGAAGAATGAGGGGAGATCTCATTGAGACATATAAGATGATGAATGGGATGGATAGGATAGAGGTGGAGAGACTCTTCCCGCTCAGAAAGGACAGTAGGACTAGGGGGCACAGCCTCAAGATAAAGAGGGGGCGGTTTAGAATGGAGTTGAGGAGGAACTTCTTCACTCAAAGGGTGGTGAATCTCTGGAATCCTCTGCCCGTTGAGGTGGTGGAGGCTGCCTCGCTAAATATTTTTAAGACGCGGGTTAATGGGTTTTTGATAAGCGAGGGGATTAAGGGTTATGTGGAGAGGGCGGGAATGTGGAACTGAGCCATGACAGATCAGCCATGATCTTATTGAATGGCGGGGCAGGCTCGAAGGGCTAGATGGCCTACTCCTGCTCCTATTTCTTATGTTCTTATGTTCTTATTGGGAAGCTAACTCCATTCCAGTAGCCTCTGCATTAGACTGCAGTGCATTAAGCTGCATGTGTGCAGCTCTTTGGGAGAGAAGTGTTCACAGTTTTGATACTTTAGTTGCTCAGTCAGAATTTTGTAGTTCACCTTTAGCTTTATGAGTTGCCTAGACTTATTGGAACACAGCCATGAAAGCAAGATGAGAACACAATTCCAATCAAGGAGACTGAAGCCATGATAGCAAAATATGAAGTCAGAATTCTGTGCTCGGTTTTCACACTACTTTCTTACTGGGAATGCAAATAGCAAATGCTGTAAACATTCAGCAGGCCTGGTGTCGTGTGTGGTGAAAGAAAAATTATATAGGGTTATATCTATATTGAGGTATAGATAGGGTAGATTCTCGGAGGCTATTTCCCAGGGCTGAAATAGAACATAGAACATAGAACATTACAGCGCAGAACAGGCCCTTCGGCCCACGATGTTGCGCCGACCAGTTAAAAAACAATGACCCACTAACCTAAACCAATCCCTTTTCGTCCATAAATCTATCCACGGATCTCTTAAACGCCCCCAAACTAGGCACATTTACAACTGCAGCAGGCAGGGCATTCCAATCCCTCACCACCCTCTGGGTAAAGAACCTACCCCTGACATCCGTCCTATAACTACCCCCCCTTAATTTAAAGCCATGCCCCCTCGTGCTAGATTTCTCCATCAGAGGAAAAAGGCTATCACTATCCACCCTATCTAAACCTCTAATCATCTTATATGTTTCAATAAGATCCCCTCTTAGCCGCCTTCTTTCCAGCGAAAACAACCCCAAATCCCTCAGCCTCTCCTCATAGGACCTCCCCTCCATACCAGGCAACATCCTGGTAAACCTCCTCTGCACCGTCTCCAAAGCCTCCACATCCTTCCTGTAATGTGGGGACCAGAACTGCACACAGTACTCCAAGTGCGGCCGCACCAGAGTTGTGTACAGTTACAACATAACGCTGCGACTCCTAAATTCAATCCCCCTACCAATAAACGCCAAGACACCGTATGCCTTCTTAACAACCTTATCTACTTGATTCCCAACTTTCAGGGATCTATGTACACATACACCTAGATCCCTCTGCTCATCCACACTATTCAAAGTCCTCCCGTTAGCCCCATACTCGACACACCTGTTATTCCTACCAAAGTGAATTACCTCACACTTCTCCGCATTAAACTCCATCCGCCACCTCTCGGCCCAGCTCTGCAACCTGTCTAAGTCTTCCTGCAAACTATGACACCCTTCCTCACTATCTACCACACCTCCGACTTTGGTGTCATCAGCAAATTTACTAATCCACCCAACTATACCCTCATCCAGATCATTAATAAAAATTACAAACAGCAGTGGCCCCAAAACAGATCCCTGAGGCACACCACTCGTAACCGAACTCCATGATGAATATTTACTATCAACCACCACCCTCTGTCTCCTATCCGCTAGCCAATTCCTGATCCAATTCCCTAGATCACCCCCAATCCCATACATCTGCATTTTCTGCAGAAGCCTACCATGGTGAACCTTATCAAACGCCTTACTAAAATCCATATACACCGCGTCCACTGCCTTACCCCCATCCACCTCTTTGGTCACTTTCTCAAAAAACTCAATAAGGTTAGTAAGGCACGACCTACCCGCCACAAAACCATGCTGACTATCTCCAATCAATTTATTACTCTCCAAATAACTATAAATCCTATCCCTAATAATTTTTTCTAAAACCTTGCCCACAACAGAAGTGAGACTCACCGGTCTATAATTCCCGGGGAAGTCTCTATTCCCCTTCTTAAACAATGGGACAACATTCGCTAACCTCCAATCTTCCGGTACTATACCAGAGGCCAACGACGACCTGACGATCAGAGCCAGAGGCTCTGCAATCACTTCTCTTGCCTCCCAGAGAATCCTGGGGTAAATCCCATCCGGACCAGGGGACTTATCTATTTTCAAACCCTCCAGAATATCCAGCACATCCTCCTTATCAACTGTAATACTGTCAATTCTACTCCCCTGCAACCCAGTGTCCTCCTCAGCTATATCCATGTCCCCCTGCGTGAACACCGAAGAGAAATATTGGTTCAATGCCTCTCCAATCTCCTCCGGTTCCACACATAACTTCCCTCTGCTGTCTATAACTGGCCCTAATCTTGCCCTAACCAACCTTCTGTTCTTGACATACCTATAGAACGCCTTAGGATTCTCCTTAACCCTATCAGCCAAAGTCTTCTCATGTCCTCTTTTAGCCCTTCTTAGCTCACTCTTCAACTCCCTCTTAGCCAATCTAAAGCTTTCTAGTGCACTACCCGAGCCCTCACGTCTCATCCGAACATAAGCCTCCTTTTTCTTTTTAACCAATGAATCAACTTTTTTAGTGCACCACGGTTCCCTAGCCCTACCAATTCCTCCTTGCTGACAGGGACATACCTATCACGGACTCGCAGTAGCTGCTCCTTGAAAAAACTCCACATTTCGGACGTTCCCAGTCCCTGTAATCTCCTAGTCCAACCTATGCTTCCTAATTCTCTCCTAATAGCCTCATAATTACCCTTCCCCCAGCTAAAACCACTGGCCCGAGGTTCATGCCTATCCCTTTTCATCACTAAGGTGAACGTAACCGAATTGTGGTCACTATCACCAAAATGCACACCAACTTCCAAGTCTAGCACCTGGTCTGGCTCATTTCCCAGCACCAAATCCAATATAGCCTCACCTCTGGTTGGCCTATCTACATACTGAGTCAAAAAACCTTCCTGCACACTTTGTACAAAAACTGACCCCTCTAACGAGCTAGAGCTATAACAATTCCAATCAATATTAGTAAAGTTAAAATCCCCCATAACAATTACCCTATTACTTTCACTCCTAACCAGGATCGTCTCCGCAATCCTTTCCTCAACCTCTCTAGAACTTTTTGGAGGTCTATAAAAGACTCCCAACAGGGTGACCTCCCCACTCCTATTTCTAATCTCCGCCCATACTACCTCAACAGACAAGTCCTCATCAAACTTCCTCTCTGACACTGTGATACTGTTCCTGACCAATAATGCTACCCCTCCCCCCCTTCTACCTCCTTCTCTACTCCGACTAAAACATTTGAACCCCGGGACCTGCAGCAGCCATTCCTGCCCCTGCTCTATCCATGTCTCTGAAATGGCCACAACATCGAAGTCCCAGGTACTGATCCACGCTGCAAGTTCATCCACTTTATTGCGAATACTCCTCGCATTAAAGTATACGCATTTCAAACCCCGCTCCACCCCACCCCTGCGATGCCGTGCATTGCAGTCCCCATCTATGCCCCCCTCACTTTCAACCCCTCTACTCAGGATCCCACCCCCCCTCCAAATCAGTTTAAACCTCCCTGCATAGCCTTAGCAAATTTACCCCCCAGGATATTGGTCCCCCTCTGATTCAGGTGTAGACCATCCCTATTATAGAGGTCCCACCTTCCCCAGAACGAGCCCCAATTGCTCAAGTACCTGAACCCCTCCCTCCTGCACCAACCCCTCAGCCACGAGTTCAAACTTTCCCTCTCTCTATTCCTCTCTAAACTATCCCGTTGCACAGGCAAGAGTCCGGAGATAACCACTCTATCAGACTTGGCCTTTAGTTTCCACCCCAACTCCATAAATCTCTGCTTAATATCCCCTTCCCTTAACCTCCCTATGTCATGCGTCCCCACATGAACTATAACTTGGGGTTGATCTCCCTCTCCCCTAAGAGTCCTGAATACCCTTTCTGATACATCCCGGACCCCAGCCCCTGGTGGGCAACACACCAGCCCTGAGTCCCTACCTTTACTTCCAACTCTCCTATCTGTCCCCTTAACTGTGGAGTCCCCAATCACGAGGCCTAATCTTTTACAGCCCCTAACCACCTGAGCTTTCACACTAGGCTCACCCCCAGAGACCAGCTCCCTTTGGCTATCCTCAGTTGATTCCTCCTCAACTGTAGCCTCCAGGACCGAAAACCTATTTTGGAGGGGAACAGCCCCAGGGGATTGTCCCCCTGATTGCTTCTTTCCCCTCTTCCTGGCAGTGACCCAAGACTCATTTCTAGGAGTGACTATCTCCTTATAACTCCTATCGATTTCCACCTCCGCCTCCCGAATTATGCGGAGTTCCTCTAATTCCACCTCCAGCTCCTTTACACGCTCCTCCAGAAGCTGCAATCTAACACACTTCCTACAAGTAAACTCACCTGAAACACTACTAGATTCCCTCACCACATACATCCCACAGGAGATGCAGCTTACTGCCTGAACTGCCATCCCTGAAGCAATTACCAGCAGAAAAATAAAAATAATAAAAAAAAACTTCCCCCACACTTATAATTCAGGCTAGAGGAGGTGGGAGGGTGGGATTCTCTACCAGTGTAGAGGATCGGGTATCCTCTCTACACTAATTTATAGGGTTAGGGGTCCGAGAAAAAAAAACTACAACTACCGGCAAGCGTCCTAGTGACGATTTCCGGTTTCTAACTAATTTAAAAAAAAACGCTGAAACTCGCGACTTTAAAACTATAAATAAAAAGTTAAACAATATAAACAGAAAAATGTACCTTTTTGCTGCCTCCTCACACGCCCAAAAATCGCTGCCTCTCGATACTGCTCCTCAGGAACAATGAGCGCTACGAGAGGACACAGGTTTAAGGTGCTGGGGAGCAAGTACAGAGGAGATGTTAGGGGTAAGTTTTTCACTCAGAGAGTGGTGAGTGAGTGGAATTGGCTGCCGTCGGTGGTGGTAGAGGCGAACTCGCTGGGTTCTTTTAAAAGACTTCTGGATGAGTACGTAGGATTTAATGGGATTGGGAGTTACAGATAGTTCTATGGTCTGGTAAGTATGGATATGATCAGCGCAACTTGTGGGCCGAAGGGCCTATTTGTGTTGTAGTGTTCTATGTTCTATGTTCTATATTTCAGGCCTGTGGCCTGTCACTTTAACTAGCATAGAGCTGAAATGTTAATTCTGTTTCTCTCCACAGATGCTACAACTCACTGAGTAGAATCAAGTAGATAGGGTTGTTAGAAAGGCATACGGTGTCTTGGCGTTTATTGGTAGGGGGATTGAATTTAGGAGTCGCAGCGTCATGTTGCAACTGTACAAAACTCTGGTGCGGCCGCACTTGGAGTATTGTGTGCAGTTCTGGTCCCCACGTTATAGGAAGGATGTGGAGGCTTTGGAGAGGGTACAGAGGAGGTTTACCAGGATGTTGCCTGGTATGGGGGGAAGGTCCTATGAGGAGAGACTGAGGGATTTGAGGTTGTTTTCGTTAGAAAGAAGGCGGCTAAGAGGGGACCTTATTGAAACATATAAGATGATTAGAGGTTTAGATAGGGTGGACAATGATAGCCTTTTTCCTTGGATGGAGAAAGCTAGCACGAGGGGGCATAGCTTTAAATTAAGGGGTGGTAGTTATAGGACGGATGTCAGGGGTAGGTTCTTTACCCAGAGGGTGGTGAGGGATTGGAATGCCCTGCCTGCTGCAGTTGTAAATGCGCCTAGTTTGGGGGCGTTTAAGAGATCCGTGGATAGGTTTATGGATGGAAAGGGTTTGGTTTAGGTTAGAGGGTCATTGCTTTTTAACTGGTCGGCACAACATCGTGGGCCGAAGGGCCTGTTCTGCGCTGTAATGTTCTATGTTCTGTGTTCTATTTCCAGCATTTTCTGGTTTTATTTCAGATTTCCAGTAGCCTCAGTATTTTGCTTTTCTACTTTCTTAGTTGCTCAGGTGAAATGATTTATTTTCTTGTGCTGAGAGGTTACCTTACTGTTTTCATGTACATTTTGGAGGTTTTGCAGCTCTGATCAATCAATCAGTGTGGGTGCTGCATACTTTTTTTTCGCTGTGTGAGAGTTACAATGACCAGTATCGCCACAAACAGCAAGACAGCAGACCAGCAACAAGGGTGCCTTCAGCTATATGAACGCCAACAGCAGGGGTAGCAATTTGCTGCTTCTAGACCTTTATTTCAACAGAAGAGAGAAGATGAGCAGAAAAATGCAAAGATGTGTGGGTTAGGTTGAGGGGCCTTGCTAAATTACCCCTCAGTATCAGGGCACTAACAGGGCAAATACATGGGGTTACGGGGATAGAGCCGGGTGAGATTGTTGTTGGTGCTGGATCGATGGACCAAATAGCATCTGTCTGCAGTGTAGGGACTCTATGATTCTAGGTGCAGTTATAGAACATAGAACATAGAAAAACTACAGCATGAACAGGCCCTTCGGCCCACAAGTTGCGCCGATCATATCTCTACCTACTAGGCTTACCTATAACCCTCAATCCTATTAAGTCCCATGTACTCATCCAGAAGTCTCTTAAAAGACCCTATCGAATTTGCCTCCACCACCACCGACGGCCACCGATTCCACTCACCCACTATCCTCTGAGTGAAAAACTTACCCCTGACATCTCCTCTGTACCTACTCCCCAGTACCCTAAACCTGTGTCCTCTTCTGGCAGCCATTTCAGCCCTGGGAAAAAGCCTGAGAACCCACCCAATCAATACCTCTCAACACCTTACACACCTCCAACAGGTTACCTGTCATCCTTCGTCTCTCTAAGGAGAAAAGACCGAGCTCTCTCAACCTGCCCTCATAAGGCATGTCACCCAATCCAGGCAACATCCCTGTAAATCTCCTCTGCACCCTTTCAATGGCTTCCACATCCTTCCTGTAATGAGGTGACCAGAACTGAGCACAGTACTCCAAGTGGGGTCTGACCAGGGTCTTATAAAGCTGCAGCATTATCTCCCGACTCTTAAATTCAATTCCTTGATAGATGAAGGCCAGTACACCATACGCCTTCTTAACCATATCCGCTACCTGTGAAGCCGATTTGAGAGTCCTATGAACCCGGACCCCAAGATCCTTCTGATCTTCCATACCGCATGAAGAGGTGGGCTTATGAAGGGGCCGAACCTGTCACACATGATATACAGGCTGGTGCTAAGCTATCCCCAAAAGTTAGAATATCAATGTCTCAGAAAAATCAAAGAGTCACATTGGGTGGTAGCAGACATCAAAGGATATTGTGGAAAATAAAACCTCATGGTGTAGGGGGTAACATATTGGCATGGATAGAAGATTAGTTAGAAGATTAGTTAACAGGAAATAGGATAGTCATGAATGGGTCATCTTCTGGTCGGCAAGATGTAATGAATGGTGTGCCACGGGGATTGGTGCGGGCTTCAACTTCTTACAGTTTATATACATGACTCAATGAAGAGACTGATGGTGTGGTTGCTAAATTTGCTGATAACACAAATAAGTAGGATAGGTGAAGAGAACACAAGGAGGTTAAAAATGGATGTAGGTAGATGAGGTGAGTTGGCAAAGATCTGGCAGATGGAGTATAATGTGGGCAAATGGGAAATTGTCCATTTTAGCAGGAAGAGAAAAGGTGTTCATTTTCTAAGCGGTGAGAGATTGCAGAGCTCTGAGATGCAGAGGGATTTGGGTGTCCGAGTACATAAATCGCAAAAGGTTAATGCAGGTAGAACAAGTAATTAGGAAAGCTAATGAAATGTTATTATTCATTGCAAGGAGAATGGAGTACAAACATGGACAGAATATGATTCAGTCATGTAAGACATTTGTGAGACCACAGGCAGGATTCTCCGATCTTGTTCTTTCCAGCCTATGTCAGCAAGAATGGAGAAGTTGGCAGTCAGCCAAAACTTCATTCACTGCAGTGACACTAGAGAATCCCAGCCATGGACAAGGTCGGAGGTTTCTGATGCACATCTAGAGTGCTGTGTATAGTATTGGTCTCCATATTTAAGGAAGGATGTAAATGTATTGGAAGCAGTTCAGAGGACATTTAAGGGCAAAATACTGGAGATGCTGGAATCTGAAACAAAAACAGAAAAATACTGTAAAATCTCAGCAGGTCTGACAGCATCTGTGGAAAGAGAATAGAGTCAATGTTTTGAACCTGGATTACCTTTTGTCACCCGAAGGAAATGCATGCAGACACGGGGAGAATGTGCAGACTCCACTCAGACAGTGACCCAAGCCGAGAATTTTGAACCTCGGCCCCTGGCGCTGTGAGGCAGCAGAACTAACCACTGCCGCACAATTGAGGTTACAGTCAGATGAGCCATGATCTTATTGAATGGTGGAGCAAGCTCAAGAGGTCAAATGACCTATTCCTGCTCCAAATTTGCACATTCATATTTGCAGCTGCTCGAAGATGACCTGTTGCTAAGACCTGGGCCATACTTTACCAATGGCTGTCAAAGTCAACACCACCTTCAACGTTTTGGCCTTAGAATATTTCCAGGCCAAACAAGAGCAATTTTCAGAATCTCAGTCAGTGACACATGCGTAAGAATGGTAATAATGTTGGCTTGCTTACCAAGATGTCACCTTTACCTGTGATTCTGTCAGATAATATGAATGTTTTCTCAAGTTGCAGTTGTAATTGGTTTCCCACAAATCGCGTGGGAACTGTTCACATGTTCGCAATTAAGTTGCTACTCATATCTTGGAGCAGAGATACCACCATAGAATCTAAGGAATGAGACGCAGGAAGAAAAATTGAAAGCATATAAACACTAGATGTATAATTGACTATTGGCATGAGTGTGACGTTAGTATATCTTTAAGAAAGGTTTTTTTAACATGGTTTCTGCAGCTTTCCCAGGTTCATTAGTTTCTCAGCTCACAGCTTCAGTGATATCATTGTTGCTGGCTTGACTGGAGATGTCCTTTTATTGCTACTTAAGTGGCTTAGATGGAGTTGTTTGTGTTTACTCCAGGATTAGTTTTATGATCTTGTTTTGTTCGAAGGACAGTCATGTATTTTTTCATTTTCAGTTTGGAACTGCAGGTTTGAGTTTTAGTTTTAGGAGGGACAGCAAGCTAAAAAGAAGTATTTTCCCTCTCTCCCTGTTGTTTTGAAAATTCTGTTAGTTTGCTGAAAACAAGACCTTGTTTTCCTGAAGGATGAGAATCTATTGTTGTTGGGGACTGTAGCAGAGTCTCCCTGGTGCTTTGGGAGACTACCTTGTCTTCAAACTGTTCAGAATGAATCCAGAAAACTGCAGACTTCAACCAAAGGACTTGATTTCCAGGATCACATGAGCATTAGTCTGTGCTGTGTTAAACCTGTGAAAAGGGTCTTTTGTCTGTGGATTGGTTTGATTGGAACATTATAGATATCTTTGTTAAAGGTTATTCATTATCATGATTGTTTGTTTCTTGTTTGTAATTGATAAAAGTTCTTACTAATTTTCTTACTATATATGTTGACTATATTCTTAAATAAACTTTGTCTGATAAAAGCTCCCTAGTGGGTCATTTGAATCATGCCTGAGATGAAGCCTATCATGCTTGTTCTAACCAATTCAAGATGCAAAACTTATAATTCAGGCAGCCTCCATAAAACACTTTGGATTTTCTAACCTGAACCATAACAATGATGAATATGTGCTTCAAATGTCTGGACAGATCTGGAGGTGCCCATCAATACTCACCAGCCACAGTCTCCAGATTCGTTGTGGTGAGCTGGGCTCATGTGTACTGGTGCCTTCTAATCGCTGTCCGGTCCTATGACCCAGCAACTCTGCTCCTGTGGTACTGCCCACCGCCCAATCGCTGGCCTTCCAGATGTCTCCAGGCAGCCCCGAACCCACCCTGCCTGGCTCAATCTCCCCATCTCCCCACCCAAACCTCTGGCAGTCCCGATCTCCTGATTTCCCCCATGCCTGAGTGTCATGCTAATGCTGATGCATAATCTTGCTTAACTTTACCTGACGCTAGTTAATTTTGCTAATATTCTTTAATTTTACAAGTAGATCATTTCCCTGTGACAGCTTCTTAGACATATCACAAATGATCTTGTGATGGGGAAAGTGATAGATGTGGTATTAAAAGGAACAATAGCTTGAATGCATTGTCAGCATCTTGTTTTGAAACCTTTGCTGGAATTCTCCCAGCCTGCTGTGCTGCTCGAGTAGTGCAACAGGCTGGGAAACATCAATGAAGGGCCTGTAGTGGGGCTTGCGATTGATGTATTCAGCCCCACACCGATTTCCAGTGTGGGGCTGATTACCATATGGAAATTACCATTTCCATATGATTAACAAGACCAGGATGGTAGGATGGGAACCAGCATGATCATTTTTCCTAGTCTGCATGGAAGAGTTTTTGAACAACTACATGAAGGACATCCTGGTGTAGACTGGTTGAAGGATTTGGCACTTAGTTTTTTTTTGTGCCAACATTTAGATGTCAGATTGAAGACAAAGTGGACAGTGTAAATTTTGTGCATTGATAAGAAATATACTACTGTTGCCTCCTTTACACTCCTGAGAGTGATCTTTAATGCCATGACAACCATTACATATAGACGTTGCTGATTCCTTGAGGACAATACATTCTTAACCACAATTGATGCCCACTTAAAGAGATTATCATGAGATCTTCTACATTGAAGAAGTCATTGAAAAACTTGACAAAATTTTTGCAAGATTTGGTAAACCGGAACAGATTGTTAATGATAATAGTTCACAATTTACTTCACAAGAATTTGATGGTTAGCTCAAAGTAACTGGCATTCAGTGTATAAAATCTGCCCCTTTCCATTAGGCAACCAATGGATTAGCTGAAAGTTTCATTCAATTCTTGAAACATTCTTTAAAATCTTCCAAACAGCAAGGTTCATTATCACGTCATGTGAATAGTTTTTTGGTACCTTATAGAAACATTATTCATGCAACTATCCAAAATTCATCTGTGTTACAAACCTTACAAAGAAATTTGAGAACTACATTTAATTTATTATTACCTCCAGAAACTTCAGATATAGACGGTGGGATTCTCTGGCCACACTCGCCTAAAAACTGAAGGTGAATGGACCTTTACATGGTCTGTCCCCTGGCTACTATAGTTCCCATGGCAGGCAAGATAAGAGAATTCCAGCTAGAGTATCACCAACAATCTTGAATTGCTAGATGTGAAATTGAGGGCAAAGCAATATTCAGTTCAATAAGGAGATCGAGTGTTAGTACATAATTTTGCCACTGAGTGAGAAATGGGTACCAGCCATAGTTTTAGCAAAAACAGGACAATTTCTTACATGGTTCAAACAGGAGGTGGACGAGTTCAGCAACACCATGCTGACTAATTGTTGTCATCTCAAAATGACTCATCTCCAGAAGTACCAACTTCTTTCATCTCAAATGTTGTGAATACTACTACGGAAAACTTAGTTGAATCTGAGTTGACTGATGATTGTGTCTGTGCTACTATACCATGTGAGAATGATGCAGAATTAGTTCCAAGAGAAGAAATATCTACTGAATTTCCAAATCATATATCTCGGGTCAAGAATAGTCAAATTCCTGAATGTCATTTAAACCAAAGAGGAATAGATGTCCCCCTGGTCGACTTTCCTATTG
This sequence comes from Carcharhinus amblyrhynchos, assembly GCF_965287045.1. Classification (NCBI taxonomy): domain Eukaryota; kingdom Metazoa; phylum Chordata; class Chondrichthyes; order Carcharhiniformes; family Carcharhinidae; genus Carcharhinus; species Carcharhinus amblyrhynchos. The sequence continues at coordinate 27,709,476 of NC_137335.1, read as the reverse complement.
ACTGTGTATAATGATTAATGGTGCATAATACTGTGTCTAGAGTTTTACTTATCCTATGTATAATATCGCAGTAATTTGTTGCCATGACCACAGAAGTAAAGGAGAGGGATATTATATATTTAATGGGTTGCAGATTGCTTTGTGAGCTGATGACATGATTTGATGATGATGTCATTAGGGTGTTGCCACAGATTGCTGTTTTGCTTTCAGTTTGCAATCTATGCACTGCAGATAACATCTCTTTCAATAAAACTTGTACTGTGATGGTTTGAACTTATATGTGCCAACCACATTATTTTCTTTTCGTTAAAACTCATAACCCCTAACATAGGACATTATAATACTAGTCTTGTCCAACAAGTGGCCAGGATCAGGCTTGTAACATATTTCTATCTGGCCTGCCAAACATTACTGGAGATACAACAGACCTCTGTGGCTGTGACTTGACAAACAACGAGAAGGTATGTCTTCTGTTTCAGATCAGGAGTGGGAGTGGTGCTCAGAATGGGAGTGAGAGAAGGAGTGAGACCTGTTGTAGGGCCTGGAGCAGGGCCCAGAATGAGCGCAGGTCCTGGAGTGGTGTTCAGAAAAGGAGGAAGAGCAAGAGTGGAATCTGGAGCAGGGCTTAGATTGGGAGTAGATCCCAGAGGAAGAGTTCGATGCAGAGAGAGACCTGGAGCAGATGCAGGGCCCAGAGTGAGAACTGGGCTCGGAGCAAGGCCAGGGGCAGAAGTGGGGACCGCCAGAATGAGTGAATGTGAGAATGTGTGTGTGAAAGAGGATGTGTGTGTGTCTGTGTGTGAGGGAGAGGGGGGAAAATTGTGTGTGTGTGTGTGTGTGTGTGTGTGTGTGTGTGTGTGTGTGTGTGAGAGAGAGAGAGAGATACCCTCACCCTCTCACCCACTCACACAATGGGCTAGTGTGAGTGTATGAGCATCCTGGGACTGGGATGGATACACACACGCTCACCCTCTCACATTCTATTGTCATTTTTATTTATTTGCTCATTTCAAACAATGTATCAATTTATTGTTTTAAAACTGTTCTTTTGCTGAGCAAGTTGTTTCTTTTATCACCTCAACTTTTAATTTAAAAAAATCATATTGTGCCAAACTTTATCTTTTTGAAATGTGCTGATCAGCTCCTTGAGTGAGAAAAAATTGAAATATATCCTCACATGCGAAAAGTCTGCTTTATTCCTCATCCCTCAATCTTTCCACACCTGACAGTGCATAGGTCAGACTTTCATCAGCTTCTGTAGCTAATTATTCCTGGAACAGGTCACTAGTCTGTTGCCAGGGGCTTATAGCTTGTGGGTATTACACCACATCAAACACAGCCATACTCACACAGACTAGCATGGCCAATCAATCAATCTAACAGGCTTGCCTTTGGAATGTGGGAATACAATGGAGTGCACTGAGGAACCCATGCAGACATGGGGAGAATGTACAAACTCCACACAGTCACCCAAGACTGAAATTGAACTTAGTTCTCTGGCACTGCCAGACAGCAGTGCTAACCACTGCACTGACATGTGACAATGCCTCATCTACCTTGTTATAGAATCCATACAATGTGAACCCATATCGTGTTTACCAAATCTCTTAAGAGTAATTGGTGCCTTCTGTCTTGTATAGTAAATAATCTCAAGTTATGTCACTGCAATAACATAACAAAGTGACCAGCAGCAGTCAGAAAGGATGCAGTAAAATTAAGTACCAGTATGACATGGTTAACAGCTTCAGATTATGCAAAATGGCATGAGCCAACTCTCAATGTTTTGGTTAGACAGCATTGGGGAGCGTTAAAAAGGGAGTGTAGTTATAGTGAAGAAGAGCTTTGTAGACAGAGGCCAAGACAGTGCTCACATAAAGAGCTGGTAAGTAGACAAATCCCTAATGCTGAGATTGTTGTGCATAGTCCCATGGGTGGGATAGTGTGTTGAGAAGACCAGCACCATGTGAGCTCAGTTGGGAAAGGTGAGTGACCAGAGTGTCAGATTGTATCAATAGCAAGCGAGGACAAGTCAAATAAAAAAAGTCATAAAAGTTGAACGAGAGAATGTTGCAATTATAATGGGTGGCTTTGGAAATTGCTGAACATTAAACTGAATAAAAAACAAGAATGCCATTACAACAAGGTACATTCTTGTCGCATCTTGTCTTCACGGGCAGAGCATTGGAAAAGCACACAAAAGTTGCAGTGACACCTATCCCAGGCACTACAGGAGAAGGAAGATGCAAAAAGCTGCAACACAAAGGGCATGGAGGTACTTGTGCACAAAATACAGAAAGCTAGTACACGACTTGAGCAGGTAATCAGGAAGACTGATGGAATATTGACCCTTATTTCAAGGGGTTGGCATATAAAAGTGGGAAAGTCTTGCTGCAACTGCACAAGGTATTGGTGAAACCACATCTGGAGTACTATGAGCAGTTTTAGTCCCATTATTTGAGGAAGGATACTATTTCATTGGAGGCAATTCAGAGAAGTTTCACTGGGATGATCCCTAGTATGGAGGGATTGTCTTATGAGAAAATGTTAAACAGGCTGGAACTCTACTCATTGGAATTTAGAAGAATGAGAGGTGATCTCATTGAGACAGGTAGGATTCTTAAGGGGCTTAACAGGGTAAATGCTGAGAGGATGTTTTCCCTCATGGGAGAGTCCAGGACCAGAGGGCGTAGTCTCAGAATAAAGGGGTGCCAATTTAAGATTGAGATGAGGAGAAATTTCTTCTGAGGGTTGTGAATCTTTGGAATGCCTTGCAACAGAGAACTGTGGGGGCAGAGTCCTTGTGTATTTCTAAGGTTGAAATAGATTTTTGATCAGTAGGGGAATCGAGGGTTATGGGAAAAGGGAAGGAAAATGGATGTAAGGAAGGTTGGATCAGCCATGATCCTACTAAATGTCACAGCAGGCTCGTGAGGCTGAACAGCCTACTCTTGTTCCAATTTCCTATAGTCTAATGTTTGTATGGTCAAAGGGATATTGTCAAAATATCCAGAAAATTCTTCAGTTTGAATTGGGATGCAGCTGGCCTACTTCCAAATTCAATATGTGTGAACAGCTTTCAGCATTGTGGTTTCTTGATTCGGGTGTGTCTGAATCAAATAGCAAGCCAAAAAAAGTCATCTGGCAATTGGGAATGAAGGTCAATATAGGCTAATCACATCAGGATTGACAGAAGAAGAGCTAAAGGATCCTCAAAAATATGGACCAAATTGGAAAACCTGTTCAGAATCAGGTTAAACTTTTGTCTTCATCAATTAGAATTCACATCATTTCAACAACCTTCAAAATCCATAGACCACTTTGTCAGCAGATGCAGAGAAAAGTACTCTGATTTTTCAAATGCAGAGCTAGCAGATGGAATTGCTGAGTTAGTGATTTCATCCATTCTCATGGAAGCATTCCAGAAAGATCTGTTAGATAATCCCAAATCATGCAGGATGAATGAAAAAACTACTCAAGGATGGATGTAGATGTGAAGTGATCCTCTCAGGTCAACAAAAATTACAGGTTGTAATTACAACTCAGTAGAACACCCAAATCTAGCAAAACATATGGAAGATGTGTACTTCTGCATGTATCTAGGAAATAATCAGCTTTCCATCAATTTTGCAAGGCTGATGGCAGAAAAGGGCCATTGGCAGCAGTAGTGTACTAGAGCAAAGACTGATGCAGCTACGGAGCGCCATACACTGATCCAAACAGACTGTGCAGAATGGATATCTTCAAGCAATAAGAATGACCATCCAGTATTTATTCAGAAACACATACATGAGGTGATTGACAAGTCAGATGCCATCTCAGTTAAACTTCATACATATTGTCTAACCCAGTAAAAACAGAATATATATCCTAAATCTAAATGTTGACTTCATTGATATTGAACTTGAAGATGTTGCTCAAATTGATCTGGGATATTTTGCACAATACAAATGCCAGCAGTTACAGGAAGAAACAGTGGAAGATTCTACTCAATAGAAACAGTAGAAAATCATTATCAAGGGATAGCCTGATCTCTCTCACCCTGTCCACAACACATGAGACTATGTTGGCCTCATCAGGATGAGCTAGACATCTCCCAGGGAGACATTTGAAAGGCAGGCAGGTCATCATACTGTGATCTGATATTCTTCAACAACTTTATCACTCACATGTGGCATGAAATGGATGAGGTGTTTCACAAGAGAAACAGTCTATTGGCCAGATATGAACCATGACATTTATGTCTTGTCAAGAAGGGTGAGGCATGTCCTGAGCAATTGACAAATCAGCACAAAGCAGCATTGATTCCACATAATGATCTTATGCATCCCTTGTCCGAAACCACAGCTGATCTTTCTTAAATCCACTGCACTGACTTTATCATCATTACTAGCTACTTTTACTCTATTATTTGACATTTGCAGGATGCATCAAGGAAAACTGTCGCCTGCGCTCTTAGGAACTATTTTTAGTTTATTTTGTGCACCTGGAGAGATCATTACTATCCTCAGTTGTAGGTAAGCAATTTCAGTGCATTTATGAGAAGTGAAATAGTTCTTCTCATTACCCTAACAGCCTGGCTGAAAGAATGCTTCTCAAATCTCAGATGTAGGCATCACAATATCTCAAATGTAGGCAGACCAAGAAAGATCTACACATTGCAGTGTTACATCTGAGAGTGACATCTTTAAATGCAACATCATTGGCAAGCCTTGGGTGGGATTTTCTGGAATGCCACCATATGTTTTGAACCAACGGATGCAGCCCACCATTGGAAGATTTCACTTCTGTCAATTGGGTTATCTGTTTTATGCACCCCCACCATCAGGAAACCGATGATGGGGTTAATCATTGGAAGATTCTGCCGGCAAGAATGGCTAGAAAATTTCAACCCATATTTGGCTGAGCAGTGTGTGCTGATCTACTTACTCTTACTCATTCTACTCTCAGAAACTAACCAGTAACTTTCAAAAATACAAGAGAAGATGACCAGCATGCACGAAAAATGCAGGTATAGAATTGCCAAGTTTACAGTTGGAAGAACATATTTGCATTCAGGATCCCACAGAAAGTACATGGCAACCAGCTGAAGTGACAGGATTTGTTCAGAATTAAATTCTATAAAACCACTACACACAAAGGCATGGTGGTGCAACGTAATCGAAGACAAATCAGGTCCATTCCAGTTCCTCAATCACCAGACAGACTTATTACATCGAGGGTAAGATCTCAAATGCAAGCAGGAACAACATCCAAGAATGCGAATCCCACAGATCACTGAACAATTATAGAACCATTCAGACAAGGTTACCATCACAAGATCTGGTTATACAATAGATCTTCTTATGTCACAGCAACTAAACAGGAATATGTATAGTAAATAGTGATATTTCTTTGGAAGAGGTGGGGGGGGGGGGGGGGGGGGCAAGTATCTTTAAAAAAGAAGGGTGCTGTTATAATATGCCGTTAAAACCTAGCAGCATGATATCACTAGAAGGGAAATGTGCTATGTGATTTATCTTAGAGCACAACAGACAATTCTGATGCCTTCAAGCTCTATACCTATGGATAGTCCTAATAAATGAACTCACAATGAGTCCAGGGTATTATATCACTATAATAACATGAATGTTTCTAATCAACACATCAGGGTGTGATTGATGGCAGCTGATTTCTTGTTGAGTGCTTTAATTATTGAAGGACAATACAACTGTTGAACAAATGCTTAAACATTTCCGTATGCTTGGAAATACTGCAAGTGTGACAGAGCATTCCTCTCCTATAAATCATTAGAAATAGTAGACAAGATTCAAGGGATGTTCAAATGAAAATCTTATTTCCCTTCATTTGGCAATGTATATTCATGTCAGCAGTAAAATCATAAAGCCACATCAGAAGTAAATACTTTATTGTTTTCCAAAGCATGTTCTGCATAACTACATAAAAGAAAACCAGATCCATGCGGCAAAACTCCAAACCTTGCTGCGTCATTAATACAATAATGCACAATTAATAAGACCCACATGTATTGGTGAAAAAGAACACCGAAAATATGTTTTTAAGCAGGATGTAGGATCAGCCAAAGTTGCAGGGTGGCTCACAACATTGACCACCTGTGTCAAAAATGTGCCCTGCAGCAATTCCTGAGGCTGACATCAGCAAGGATATAATGACCAATCTTCAAGATATCCAATAAGTACTGTAGGTAGCAGTGAGCAGATCATAACATTATTGCTTTACCTCAGATGTCAAGAAGTGCCCTCTGAATTTCCTTAAATGTGTTCTCAGAATGGAATTCCAGCTGTATCCACGCAAAATGGAGTCAGTCGTTAAACTGAATGCTGGAAAATCCAATCAAATTAAACAATAATGAGGTGTATTTAATCAAAACAACTCCTATCTGTAATAACATGTTAGCATTAAGGATTGATCTCAGTAGTAGCATGCTAGTGGACCATAAAATATGCTGTGGGAATCTGTTAAATACAAGTAAAAGAAAGATTGATGCATAACGAGAGCAGAAATTGTCCATCTTGTCTAGGTGTCTGTGCTCCATTAACTTTGGCACGTTTAAGGACATTTACATGCCTGACGTAGAAGGAAGGATTCTTCAGCCATATGTATTGTCCAGATTCAATTGAATATACGAAACAGTATTTGGCATATCTTTCAGTACATTTTTTTTTGTCTTCATCAGATGTAGGATCCCCTTGTTGTGAAGAAGATCTGTCTTTTCATGTCTTCCAGCTGATGTAAAAGAGTATCTTTACAAAGTATATCCAGCATGGAAAATAAGAGATTATATCAGGTACCTTGTAAGACTATACTATCCACTCAGGCAGAGATAGATGCGAATTGTGCAAGTAGACTGACATTATGGAAAGTGAGAGCTGCCCCTATTAATGGATTCACCAGAACTGAGGATCCTAGTGGAACAAGCAAGTTCATCTCTGAATGGGCACATAAGCTTCATACCTTAAAAATTAAGAATGTTGTCCCAGAAAAATGGTTCGGCACAGACAAGAAGGGCCAAAAAACCTGTTTCTGTGCTGTAATGTTGTATGGTTCTGTGGTCCCAGTGTTAATTTGATATTTATCAATCTAGTTAATGCTAAATTGATATGATATCTGAGCTGCCATTAAAATTTTTGCTTTCCTCGCTATTAACTTTATCAGTTAAATTTTATCTAAATTTCACAGTGGTCTTTACCTTTAACTATTTATTCTCCTTATTGTCAATATACTCAATATTTAAGATAATTATGATCATTGTTTTGAAGTACAGAACTTGAGTATTGCTGAGAAAGGAGGCATGTTGAAACTTTGTCTTATACTCATCAGGGCACTTCACAAGAATAGCAGTATAAGGGAAAACAACAATTTATACTGTATGAAAAGAGAAAGCTGATTGATTGGCATGTGGCCCCTGTTTGGTAGAGGTGTTGCCATAGAGAATGCGCCAGTTAATATTGACTGATAGTTAACTGCCAAGAATTGTTTAAAATTTAATTCAGGTAGCTGGACCCTGATTGATCAAGACATTGACCTGAGGAATAAATCAGTGTTGCTTATTTTGTTTAGCTGAAACAGGGGCAGTGTTCTATCTCTCTGCAAAAGATAGGGCCCTGTGTATTAATATATGTAGCTTCCAGTACACACAAATGCACCATGCTGCGAGCTCAATTAAAATTCTTAAGTTGGTTGTCAGTGTTAATTCCTAGCACACTGAGGATTATTTGGTCCAACTGCATAATCAAATGTAATGTTAGACAATCTGCTTTGAGTTTGCAAGGAATGGATATGTTGTTTGACACAATCTGCCAGTGTTTGGGATGTATGGCTTACATACCTAGCATCACACTGGCACTGAAATTCATATAGCACATTACTCATTTGTGTGATAGGCAGACATCTTTTTGGTTTGATGGCAGCATCCTGTTAGTGGTGAACACTACTCATATTACGGGTGCGTAGTTGCAGCATGTCCCAGCCACTATTTGCAATGGGCATGGTACAGACCATACCCAACAAGCCCATGCTTGCAAAACTGAAACACATTGTCCAACGTTAGATGTGATTTTGCAATTAGACAACATTTGCTAAGTAATTCTCAGTGTTAAGATCTACACTAACAACCAACTTAAGATTGTCAGTCACATTCTCGTTGTGGCATATTTGTGTGTACTGGAAGCGATGTAAATTAATACACAAGGCTATGTCCTTTGCTGACAGAAAGAACATGTACGTATGAAATAAAATAGGTGACAACCATTCTATGATTCATCTCCCAGGGAAAGGCCAATCAGGGTCAAGTTACCTGGTTTAAATTTCAAACAATTCCTGGCAGTTAACTTTCAGAATCAACTAGTGCATTCTCCATGGCAATGCCTTTAGCAATCGAAGTCCACTTGCTAATCAATCAGCACTGTCTTCTCATTGAGTAAAATTGTTTCACTTTTCTCCTGCTACTCCAGTGGGATATTCTGATGAATGCAAGATGAAAATCTTTGACGTGTCTCCCTTTTCATCAATAATTACAATCATTTAATAAGTAACAAATGGTTAGTGTATACGTTTCTTTCTGAGTTACTTGATGATTGGGAAGAAAGGGTTAATTCATTCACTCAGTGGCTTGTAGGTAGGGCTGCGGTGAGATGTTCTGATGAGTGCAAGATTCATTCACTCAGTGGCTTGTAGGTAGGGCTGATAAGATGAACTGAAATTTACTCTAATCTCTAAGACAATTTGGCAAACCAAACCTAGGCATCAGTCATTCCTGCACTGAAGCTAGGTAGTAAATCACATAGTTCTTTAGTGTGGAATGATAATGAAGGGGGATTAGAGATTTATCTCATTCCTTGGCGCATATTTGTTGAAATACTGAAATGAAGTGTTCCTAAAGGCTTTGGTTCAAATGATCCCAGAATAAGGAATTTAAACCTCTCCCCAGAGGGATATTCAGCCCAGCATTTCAGGTCTATGACTCAGATCTCCATTATAGTTGTGTCTGATTTCAGTGGAGAATCCTGTTCCAGGATATTAATTAATATCACACATGGTAGCAACAAAATTTTAACTATTTCATTTTGATCAGGGTTTAGGCAGGGTCTGGGGATTATCTATTCTCACAAAATAAACCTGTGGAATTTCTAAACTATTGTTCTTTACTTATAGCAAGTATTTATGTATTTGGACCTCTCCATGAGGTCGGAGCTTCTCCTCCTTACAAATAAAGTTTCAAGTTTATAAGTTGTCATTAGAGTCACAAGTAGGCTTACATTAACACTGCAATGGAGTTACTGTGAAAATCCTCTAGTCGCCACACTCCGATGCCTGTTCATGTACACTGAGGAAGAATTTAGCATGGCTAATCCACCTAACCAGCATGTTTTTCAGATCACGGGGATGATCATCTCTGTGTGGTGAGTTGTGTGGTACATGCTGGTGCCGCTTTAGTGGTTTTAGTGATTCCTCAGTGCCTCCCTCTGAGGTGTCATCCAGGGGGTCATGGGCAGTTTGTTCCAGAGCAGCAAGGGTGGCAGCAACACTTGAAGGACCAGGTTGCTCTGGGTCCAGAGTTGTAAAAAAGAACACACATTCGGGGGAAGGAGGCAAAATATTCCATATAGTATCACACTTACTTAGAGAAGGACCCACGCTTCTGTTCACTTGCATGTTGGACGCTGACCTGGCTGTCGGTGACCATTTGGGATGGCCCATCACCCCTTGCCAGTTCCATGGCACGCTCCTCCATGCTGGTCAGCTGCCACAGGTCAGGCACACACAGACGACCAGTTTGTGTCATTTCCCATGCGTTGTAGATGTTCTTTTCCTGTAAGGTGGATAGCAAGCATGAACATATTGCAGTGCATGGTGCGTAATGTGTGCCTGTGGGGGTTGGATGGTGGTGATTTGAATGCTGGAGGGTCTTTTCAGCGATCTCCCAGCGATGTGCGCACGCGCGGGTTCCTGCTCATCCCACCAATTTCAGGCTCTTTGGCGCGAATAGGCCCTGCCCCCCCTGCGTTTTTAATGATACTCATGACTGGGACCCCTGCAGTGCACTGAGTGAGAAACTGAACTGAGAAAACAGTCATGATCTAGAACGGTTTTCTCACCAATTCAGCACTTTTGGGAGAACTGCCTCCAATGTGCCTGCTCCATTGCCTGTGTAGGCGTAGTCCTGATAAACAAATGTGAAGCAGTTACTAGAGAATGACCAAAGCATCCCTTGTGGAAAAGCACCACATCTAGAGTCCACAGCCAAGAAGGAACATCTCAGAGCTTTAAGTATCTGCTTTGTTTTGTAGGTTAATGTCAGATTCTAGCATTCACAGTATTTTGATTGTATGCAGTCTGAATTCAAATGATTGTCTTGAATTTATTCACATACTAACTTAATAAATCTCATCCTTTCAGAATTGCAGTCTTATTGCCTTTCCATCAGATTAGCTGTAAGCCATGCCTCAGTGTTGCACTTTCCTCTCTAAAGAAGAATGTCGTGTGTTCACATCCCAAACCAGAGATTTGAGTACCGGGTTGAAATCAAAAAGTATCACCATAGTAACACAACAATCAACACAGTGGGATGAGGATCCAAGTCTAAGGGTTTTTAAGGCAAGGTTATACATTAAGAAATTACATTTCATTTTTTGTGCATTTAGTAATTTTACCATCTGATTGGAGGGAAAAGAGTGCTGGTAAAAACATCGAATAGAACAAGGATGGAGCTGCTTGTCCAGTAACTGTTTTTTTTAAGTTTAATTTCTATTAGGTTAGTTAATGATAAATACAGGGACAGTAGGACACTTTAATCCTGCAGAATGCATATCCTGTTCCATGAGGGAGGTCAGGATACTTCTCAGGTCCTGGACAACCGCATATGCAGGACATGAAATCAACTGGAGGAGAATGAGCTTTGGGTTTTGGGGATTAAACAGCAAATGGTGTCACGGAGTACATCCATGAGACTGAGTTATATGGACTGTTTGCTTCTGGACTGCCCAGTCAAGCAGGACCAGGCAGATAGTACAGGCTTCTATCTCACTCTCTAACCAGTATTCAGTTCTGAATGCTGCTAAGGGCAACCGTTCATCCAGGGAATATAGCCAGAGCCAAGTCTATGATACTACGAGTGGCACAGCTCTGTAAGGATGGAGAAGGAAGGTCTGGAAAGTGATAATGACAGACAAGCTTTTTTGCCGACAGAGGTGATTCCAAGATGGTATGATGCTTTCCTGTTGTCAGAGTCAAAGTTGTTACTGGATGGCTGTGAGCATTGTGAGAGGAGGATGAACAGCCAAAGGTCATGATCCATATTGGTTTCAATTACATGGGAAGCCACCAGCACAGTGACACAGTGGTTAGCACTGCTGCCTCTCAGCGCCAGGGACACAGCTTGGGTCACTGTTTGTGTGGAGTTAACACATTTTCCCTGTATTTGTGTGGGTTTCCTCAGGGTGCTTCAGTTTCCTCACACAGCCCAAAGATGCGCAGGTTCAGAGGATGGGCCATGTTAAATTTCCCATTTGTATCAGGGGAAACAAGTGAGGATAAATGCATGGAGTTACGGGAATTGGGCCTGGGTTGTGGTCGGTGCAGACTCGATGGGTCAAATGACCTCCTTCTGAAGGATTCTATGGGAAGGCATGGTGGCACAGTGGTTAGCACTGCTGCCTCGCAGCGCCAGGGACCTGGATTCAAACCCAGCTTCGGGTCACTGTCTGTGTGGAGTTAGCACACTTCCCCTGTGTCTGCGAGGGTTTTCTCTAGTGTTCTGGTTTCTCCCACTGTACAAAGATATGCAGGTCAAGTTGATTGGTCATGCTAAATTGACTCTAGTGTCAGGGGGATTAGCAGGATAAATATGTGGGGTTACGGGTAATAGGGCCTCGGTGGGATTGTGGTCAGTGAAGACTTGATGGGCTGAATGGTCTCCTTCTGCATTGTAGGGATTTTATGAAAGAAGGATGAAGCCATAGAGGAGAATTTCAGGGAGGTAGCAAACATATTACAATAAAAGAACCTCAGAAACATTAATCTCTGATTCACAGACATAAGAACATAAGAAATAGGAGCAGGAGTAGGCCATCTAGCCCTTCGAGCCTGCCCCGCCATTCAATAAGATCATGGCTGATCTGTCGTGGCTCAGTTCCACATTCCCGCCCTCTCCCCATAACCCTTAATCCCCTCGCTTATCAAAAACCCATCAACCCGCGTCTTAAAAATATTTAGCGAGGCAGCCTCCACCACCTCAACGGGCAGAGAATTCCAGAGATTCACCACCCTTTGAGTGAAGAAGTTCCTCCTCAATTCCGTTCTAAACCGCCCCCTCTTTATCTTGAGGCTGTGCCCCCTAGTCCTACTGTCCTTTCTGAGCGGGAAGAGTCTCTCCACCTCTATCCTATCCATCCCATTCATCATCTTATACGTCTCAATGAGATCTCCCCTCATTCTTCTAAACTCTAATGAGTGCAAGCCTAGTTTATCCAGCCTCTCCTCAAAGCTCAACCCCCTCAATTCCGGTATCAGCCTAGTAAACCTCCTCTGCACTCCCTCCAAGGCCAAAATATCCTTGCGTAAGTACGGCAACCAAAACTGCACACAGTACTCCAGCTGCGGCCTCACCAATGCCCTATACAGCTGCAGCAAGACCTCCCTACTTTTATATTCAATCCCCCTCGCTATGAAGGCCAGCATCCCATTAGCCTTCCTGACCACCTGCTGCACCTGCAGGCTGGGTTTTTGCGACTCATGCACAAGGACCCCGAGGTCCCTCTGCACCGTTGCCTGCTGCAGTTTTTCGCCATGTAAGAAATAGTCCTTCCTACCATTCTTCCTACCAAAGTGGACCACCTCGCACTTGCCAACATTAAATTCCATTTGCCATTTCCTGGCCCATTCGTCCAGCCTATCTAGATCCTTCTGCAGACTCTCCACACCCTCCGCGCAATTTGCCGTTCCCCCAATCTTGGTGTCATCAGCAAATTTCGACACCATACACTCAGTTCCGTCCTCCAGATCATCTATATAAATGGTAAATAGCTGAGGCCCCAGCACCGACCCCTGGGGCATTCCACTAGTCACCAACCGCCAATCCGAATAGCACCCATTAACCCCCACTCTCTGCCTCCTATTTGACAACCAATCCTCTATCCACGCTAACACCCTACCCCCAACTCCATGCCCCCTTACCTTCTGCAATAACCTCTTGTGAGGCACCTTGTCAAACGCCTTCTGAAAATCAAGAAAGACCACATCCACCAGCTCTCCTCTATCTACCGCCCTAGACACATCCTCATAGAACTCCAATAAATTTGTCAGACACGACTTCCCTTTAACGAAACCGTGCTGCGTCTGCTCTATCAAGCAGTTCCCCTCAAGATGCCTCGCTATTTCCTCCTTGATGACGGATTGTAACATTTTACCCACAACAGACGTTAAACTAACCGGCCTATAATTCCCTGCCTTTTGCCTGGCAGGCTTCTTAAACAATGGCGTAACATTAGCCGCTTTCCAATCTTCCGGCACTTCCCCGGAATCCAGCGACGTCTGGATAATAACCACCAAGGCATCCACTATCACCTCCGCCATTTCTTTCAAAACCCTCGGATGCATTCCATCCGGTCCTGGGGACTTGTCCACAATCAGTCCCTCCAGTCTGTCGAGCACCAGCTCTCTAGTAACAACAATGTCATTGAGACTCTCCACTCCTACCACCTTTCCATCGCTAACACCCGGCAAATTATTCACGTCTTCCTCTGTGAAGACCGAAACAAAAAAGTTATTCAAGACCTCAGCCATTTCCCCATCCCCTACCAGTAAGTCCCCCCTCTCATCCTCTAAGGGTCCAACGTTCACCCTAGCCAGCCTCTTCCTTTTTATATATTTATAAAAACTCTTGCTATCCTTTTTTATATTAAGCGCTAGCCCAGCTTCATAGTTTCTCCTACCCTTCTTTATCAACTTCTTTGTCAATCTTTGTTGACATTTAAACCTTTCCCAATCCTCTTCTTGCCCACTACTTTTAGCTACTCTAAACGCCTCCGCTTTTAATTTAACACTTTCCTTCACCTCCTTCGTTATCCACGGCTTATTACCTCTCCTCCTACGGTCCTTTTTAACCATCGGAATAAATTTCTGCTAAGCACCAAGAAAGATCTCCTTAAAGATCCTCCACTGCTCCTCAGCAGACCTACCTTCCAACGCGCTCCCCAGTCAACATTCGCCAATTCTTCTCTCATCCTACCGTACTCCCCTCTGTTCAAACAAAGGACGCGCGTCCGGGAACCCACTTTCTCCTCCTCCATCTGCACCAGAAACTCCACCGTACAATGATCACTGTCCCCAAGAGGATCCTTCACCACAAGGTCCCTAATTCTACCTGCCTCATTACATAACACCAGATCCAAGATAGCTCGCTTCCTCGTCGGCTCCAACACACACTGTTCAAGGAAACTATCCCGGCAGCATTCCAAGAACTCCTCCTTGAGCCCACCGCGTCCAACATGGGACGACCAATCAATATGTAGATTGAAATCTCCCATAATTACAGACAGTATCATGCATTAGTGAATACAAAAATAGGAGGTTAGATTGCATTCCTGGAGAGATGCAAGAGGGAGGGCTTTAGATTCCTGGGCCACTGGAACTTTTTTTGGGGCAGTTGGATTCTATATAAGCTGATCATGTTGCATGCCAAGAACCAGGACCTAATTTTTTGCTGGGTGATTTGTTAGTGTGGTAGAAGAGGACGGGTTTGAATTAGCTTGGCATTGCAATGGGAATCTGAGAGTAGATTTAGAAGGGAGAGCAGCAATCTAGAAATGAAAGGGAGAAAATCAGTCAGTGAATAATGGAAGTCAAGGAACCCTAAGCTGGAAAAATTCAACAACAGAGTTGGTTGATGATTCGTCAATTCAATGCAATTACAAAAAGGGCTGAGGACACGGATAGACACGTGGAAGTATGATATTATAGCTTTAACTGAAAAAATGCTTAAAGACAGGTTGGAATAATAGCTTACAGGGTTTTCAGAAGGGAGAGGGAAGAGAATAATAAAGAAGGGGGGAGGGGTCACAATATTGGTTAACGAAACAATCAGAGCTGTGAGGATGGAAGATATGCTCAAAGGAGAATCAAATGAAGCCAAACCAGAAAATACTGGAAAATCTCAGCAGGTCTGATAGCATCAGTGGAAAGATAACCCTTCATCCTGATCTGATCATCATAGAGGCAAATTTTCACTACCTCTTCCCCACCCCCATCAGCACACTTGCAAGCGCTGACTTGGCTTCCCCTCCATGGCAACAAGGCAACCTGCATTAAGCTTGCTGGAATCCTCTAACAGCCATGTGACTTGCCCAAACTGCTTCCAGCTGAACTGTCTTAACAAGAGAGAGCTCCATAAAAACTCCAAAGATGGACAGTCAGACAGGCTGTGCAGGAAGATATGGCCTTAAGGAAGATTTTTAGAAAAAATTATTAGGGATAGGATTTATAGTTATTTGGAGTGTAATGAATTGATTAGAAATAGTCAGCATGGTTTTGTAGCGGGTAGGTCGTGCCTTACTAACCTTATTGAGTTTTTTGAGAAGGTGACCAAAGAGGTGGATGGGGGCAAGGCAGTTGACGTGGTATACATGGATTTTAGTAAGGCGTTCGATAAGGTTCACCATGGTAGGCTTCTGCAGAAAATGCAGATGTATGGGATTGTGGGTAATCTAGGAAGTTGGATCAGGAATTGGCTATCAGATAGGAGACAGAGGGTGGTGGTGGATGGTAAATATTCATCATGGAGTACAATTACGAGTGGTGTGCCTCAGGGATCTGTTTTGGGGCCACTGTTGTTTGTAATTTTTATTAATGATCTGGATGAGGGTATAGTTGGGTGGATTAGTAAATTTGCTGATGACACCAAAATTGGAGGTGTGGTAGATTGTGAGGAAGGGTGTCATAGTCTGCAGGGAGACTTAGATAGGTTGCAGAGCTGGGCCGAGAGGTGGCGGATGGAATTTAATGCGGAGAAGTGTGAGGTAATTCACTTTGGTAGGAGCAACAGATGTGTCGAGTATAGGGCTAACGGGAGGACTTTGAATAGTGTGGATGAACAGAGGGATCTAGGTGTGTGTGTACATAGATCCCTGAAAGTTGGGAATCAAGTAGATAAGGTTGTTAAGAAGGCGTACGGTGTCTTGGCGTTTATTGGTAGGGGGATTGAATTTAGGAGTCGCAGTGTAATGTTGCAACTGTACACTACTCTAGTGCGGCCGCACTTGGAGTACTGTGTGCAGTTCTGGTCCCCGCATTACAAGAAGGATGTGGAGGCGTTGGAGAGGGTGCAGAGGAGGTTTACTAGGATGGTGCCTGGTATGGTGGGGAGGTCCTATGAGGAGAGACTGAGGGATTTAGGGTTGTTTTCGTTGGAAAGAAGGCGGCTAAGAGGGGATCTTATTGAAACATATAAGATGATTAGAGGTTTAGATAGGGTGGATAGTGATAGCCTTTTTCCTCGGATGGAGAAAGCTAGCACGAGGGGGCATGGCTTTAAATTAAGGGGGGGTAGCTACAGGACGGATGTCAGGGGTAGGTTCTTTACCCAGCGGGTGGTGAGGGATTGGAATGCCCTGCCTGCTGCAGTTGTAAATGCGTCTAGTTTGGGGGCGTTTAAGAGATCTCTGGATAGGTTTATGGACGAAAAGGGATTGGTATAGGCTAGTGGGTCATTGTTTTTGTAACTGGTCGGCGCAACATTGTGGGCCGAAGGGCCTGTTCTGCGCTGTAATGTTCTATGTTCTATGTTCTATGTTCTAAGATCGTTTCTTCAATAGAGATCTAAGTTGTTTGCTGGAGGCAATGGAGGCCAGGCAGGAGACCCTCTTCCCCCTGGAGAGACATCGCTCCAAGGGAAGGGAGCGGGCACTGGAGCTTGCGGGAGGGGAAGGGTTGCAGGGCTATTAGCGACAGCATGGTTGGGCTGGAGCATAGAAGTGAGCACCTGCCAGTCCTTCACTTGTTTGAGATATCTAAAGTAAGTTGCATGCAGCCCAGATTCCTGTCCCTCCCTTGCACTTGTGTCCCATTTTACAGGAAGACACCCACATGTGCTGTGCCCATCTGGCATCACTGTCCCCCTCCTCACCCCCACACCCAGCTGCTGCTCCCATCCATCCTCCCCTGATAGCTGAGAAGACACCTCGGAGAAAATGGATGAAGGGACCTCTGAAGTTGGCACCAGTTTGGCATCAGCTTCCAATTCACAACTCACCATCCCAGAGACTCTCACAGAGACTGGCCCAGGTCAAGTTTTATATTTTAGCCAGCCTGGGTATATAAGGCATCCGTGACCTCCTTCACGCACTTGTGGATGGATGAGTGGAAAATGCTACAAAGGTCTCATGTCAGTCTGGAAGTATATGGTGGTGTAAAGGTTTAAGGCAGCCATCACTTTCACAACCTCCAGGAGTGGGTGCCTCCTTGTGTCCTGAGGTGCCAGATCCTGCAACAAATGGCACAGGTGTCGCACTGTCTCCTATTGGAGCTGGAGCCATTGTCAGCATGCAATGTCCGACAGTTGCTCAAAGGACGCTCGCATGCAGAACTGTCATGGTCTCTGCTCCCTTTTTATCATTCCCTCCAACTCGGGGCAATTGGCCACCACTTTCTTCCTCCGGCGGCCGTCTCCCTCTCCTCCTGCAAGTAGTATGGTATGGGCCTCCTCTGCCCACGATTCAGCAAACTCAATGGATTGCATTGTTTAAGCCATTTTCAATCTGGAGAGATGAGGAGGGTTATATGGGGGTGAGGGTGGGGTTGGGGCATGCAGAGAGAGAGATAGAAATGTTGGAGAACTCTGCTCACACGCCAGCCCAACAACAGACACACCCTAATTCCCCACACAAGCCACATACATGCCCCAATTTCCACCTCCCATCCACCCAAATGGCAACACAGACCTCCCCACAACCACCCAGAAGCCATGCAGGAGTGGCCTGAAACATCACTGTTTTACAAGTCCTGAGGCTGCAGTGCTCCGAATTTTGAGACTTTCCAGCCCATCCACCAACATTACTTACTGCTGCTAGGATCCAGAGTCAGCGCTGATACCCAAGGTCAGCACTCAGACCTGGGTCAGTATGGAGAGGCCAAAGTCAGGACCCTGTGAGCAACAACAGCCCCCCAACCCCCAACACACAAAGGCCTTCCCTGACCCGAAATATAACATGGCCACCATGAATCAACTCTACCTCTGCAGCACAGAGCCATTTGGAATCAGAGACCTACCTCCTCACTCACTCTCACTGCTCCAGCGCCTGAAGATGACTTTTATAGAGGAGGTATTTTGTTGGCCGGTTGCAGCTGCGGTGAACAAGGTGATTAAGGCAGGTGAGCTGGGATGATTGGGAGTGAAGCTCATTAAAGACATTGTAATGAATGCAAAAAAATGCAAATTGCCGTTTTGCCTATTTGGACAAGATCTCGATCATGCCAATGTTTTTTTGGTAAGGTGGGAATTGGTGCAAAAATGAGCCAGTTAGCTCACTTCCAATTTTACAACATTTTCTCACCAAAAAATGGGCATGACGAGGTTGTGAAATTGCACCCTATATTTTTATGAAGTATATATTAACATAGCTACTTCTTAAAATTTTAAAAGCTGGATTTCGAAAGACTCCTAAAAGGCTGAAGCTATGTTTACCTGTAACCTTGCATAATAGGAGCTCATCTAGCAATGTTAAAGAAATTTGTGCCTTATTAGTTCTGAAGCGAATGACCTTATGAGTGGAGACATTAAATTCAAAGGAAACTATATGAAGACCATTTCCTAGGTCAGGTTTGACCAATGGAGATTACCAGTCTGCTGGGCCAAAGGACCCTGCACGTTTCCTTTCAAATTCAAACATTAACCATCTGAAGACTTCAGACAAAGGAAAATACATTCTTAGTCAAAGCCAAAGTGGACAGCTGGGAGTCATGTGACATGACCCCTACCTGGAGGAATCTGCAACACTGTCTTGCTGTACTGCCAATTAATATGCCATCTTCCATCTAGCAAACACTAACTCAGAACAAGAGCTTGGTCAAGGTGAATGCCAGAACTTCTGAACTTCTGTACCAGTCCCTCCAAGTCAAATTCATCTGTACATGATAATCCCATCATGGAAGTCAGCTCTGCTGAAAAAGTAAATTATCCAGCATCAGTCTTCAACCTACCAAGCTTTGTGAACTTATACACCATTAGACTTTGATTCTGGACTCTGGACTCATGTGAAATGATAATTATTTATTCTGTGGTCTTTGATCTGTAGAACTTCCTATCACTGTTCCCTCTGCTTTTATTGAATGCATGAAAAAGGAGGCAACATTGTTACCCTCCTCTCATGCTTGAATGATTGTAAATGAAATACTTCTTTGACTTTACCCTATCTCGAGTTTGCTGTGGAGTTATTAATTGAAATTGGATCATCCCAAAACTGAGGTGTTGACAAATACAACACTGCTTACAAAGGGAGAAATCAAAACAACTTTCTGTTTACAAAGGGCAGTGAGAAGAGAGATCAGACTATCCTGGCCATAACAGATTCCCCTCCCCCCAAACTCTCAAAGGGAGATAGATGAACAAATATGTGGTCAAATTGTTGAGAAGTGCAGAAACACCAACTGCCCGAAAATCAACTGGCATAAACTCAGTGCAAAAGGTTCAGAGCATACAAAACTAATAATATGTTTTCAAGAGAACTCCTTTAAGCCAGTATTGAGGAAACCCAGCAAAAGAGGGGAGTTAGTTTTAGGAATAAATTTGGGTAAATGGAAGTGGTATCAGGAGGAGAGCAGTTTAGCAGTGGTAATTGAAATTCAGTTAGATTTGGAGTAGTTATGGAAATGAATGATAATGAACCAAGAGTAAAAGTTTCACATTGGGAAATGGTCAATTTGACTACGCTGAGATGTGATGTGGCAGAAGTAGACAGAAAACAGCTACTTGAAGGTAAGTCAGGCTGAAATTTTACTGCCCCACCCTCCTCGGGCATCAGAGAGGGTGAGGGGCGGACAATGGGAAGGCCCACTGATCTCGGGTGAGATTTTATGGTTTCAGGAAGAGCAGGGCTATAAAATCCCACCCTCATGGTAAAAGTAGTAGGAGATGTTCAAGCAGGAAGTAAAAATGGTTCAGAAGAAATATGTTCCCACAAAGAAAAAAGGTGAGACTGACAAATCTAGACAACCCCCATCCACCACCCCATGGCGTAGACAGTAACCATGAAAAAAAGCTTCTGTCAGCTGCTAAGAGTCCAATGCTACAGTAAACCTAGACAAATATAGAAAGTGCAGTTGGAAGGAAAAAGAATATTAGGAAAGTAAAGAGATGTTATGAAGTGATATTGGTAAGTAATATCAAGGAAACCCCAATGATGTTTTATATATATATACACAAAGGGCAACAGGATAACTATGGAAACAATGGGTCCAAAGAAACCAAAGAGATAATTTGCCTGGAAGCAAAAGAAATAGACAAAGTTTTAATGAGTACTTTGCGCTGTCAAGAGACTGCAAAGCAGGTCCCCAACTCATACTTGCTGGCAGTTTGAACAGCTTGGCGATTTTACAGCAGGCCAGCCCTTACCAAGCCAACAGTAGGCCCGCCATCCAATTAATCACAGCCATCAGATGTTTCATCAATGTTGAGTTTGCAAGCTTCCCCTTGGAGTGGATCCAAGCTCTGCACAAAGCCCTGTATCAGGTTGGAACCAGATTCCTTCATGTTCCTTGAGGGTGACCACATGTTGTCTGTTGAGCCTGCTAATCCACTAAGTATTTCTGTGTTCACTGGTTACCAGTTTGTTCCTGCCAAGGGTCCACTGAAATCGTCCTCTCAGGCCTCAATAGCATTTGTGTGCAGCCTCATCCCCTGGGGAGCTGGTACACTTGTCTGTTTTGCTTTGCCCTGGCTGCAGCCTACCAAGTGTCCATTAACTCATCATATGTGAATCCCACCTCAGTGCTGTCCACTGATATAGCAATTCCCAAACTGTGTTTTTTAATTCCTTCATGAGATGTTAACAAAGCCAGTATTTATTGCCCATTCTAGTTGAGAATGTGGTGGTGATCTGCCTTCTTAAACTGCTGCAGTCAATAGGTGTATGGGCATGTACAATGCTGTAAGGGAGGGAGTCCCAAGCCAGGGTGGTGTGTGCTTCGAGGGAACCTTTCAGGTGATGATACTTCCATGAGTCTGCTGCCTTTGTCCATGGTAAATGGCCCAGATTTCTGTCCTTGGATCAGGTGCACAGAATTGGGAGATTTACCAGTTCTTGAGAGCCCAACCTTTAAGTAAGAGGCGTGAAATCAGGTGACCCTGGAATGAAGATGGAGGCTGCTGGATGCTGAGATAGCTTGGGTGGAAGGCCTGCTCTGTGTTACAGCACACTGTTTAAACAAATAAAAGATTGAAACAAAAACTATCCCTATAGCCCTCAAATGTCACCTCTTATGCTCTATCCATGGTTTTATGGAAGAGATATAAACACCCTTAAAGGGTAGACAAAGTCTCAAAGTGTCACAATCAGAATTGATTTAAATCCCCAGCACTTAATAAAAAACTAGGTTGAAGCTTGAAATACCCCCAGTGTTTCATCCATGCCAGCCTATGTCAACTCACACTCCCATGCAACACCTTATGGCTCCCATGAAGTTGTGTATGTATACACAACTTCCCATCACCCTTTCCCTTATTCCTCTATGTCAACTCAGCTAAC
This sequence comes from Carcharhinus amblyrhynchos, assembly GCF_965287045.1. Taxonomy (NCBI): domain Eukaryota; kingdom Metazoa; phylum Chordata; class Chondrichthyes; order Carcharhiniformes; family Carcharhinidae; genus Carcharhinus; species Carcharhinus amblyrhynchos. The sequence continues at coordinate 27,687,724 of NC_137335.1, read as the reverse complement.
CACTTGACACCTGGACATTTGGCAGCTTTGACAGCTTTGATACTTCCATTGCAGCACTGATATTTCTTGACAGTTCATTGACAGCTGAGCAGTTCACTGACAGCTGCATAATTCCTTGAGAATAAGATAGTTTCTTGATAGTTCTTTGAGAGTTGAATAGTTATTTGACAACTTGACAGTTTCAATAAGTTTGTGCATAACAAGTGCATGTTTAATTTTAACAATTCCAACATGTGCCTTATCTCTCCTAAATGGTGACTTACCTCTTCCAAAGTGTGCCTCACTTCTCTCAAAAGTATCCTGGGACCATATCCAAAGGGATACTTTACCTCTCTAAAAGGACACTCTGACTGTCCAAACAAATCGGCCTGAATCCTGTTTTTGCCTGGTCTAATTTGCACACTGTGTTCTATATTCTTGGTGTAGCAAATTCCTACCTCAGTGGAGGCTGTGATTTAAATGACCATCTGCTTCCATGAACTATGCATTCGTGAATCCCACCCAACTCCAATCTAGCCACCATGAAAATGGGAAATTGGGAAATATTGATTTCAGGACAGTATCTTAGAATCTTTGGCCATTTCCAAAATTTTTCACCATTGGAGAGCCTGATAGCAAAAATCTGGGCCAATGTATCCATGGGTTATGTCAAACATGTTTAGGGTATGCATGGAAGAAATTGTGGAATGGTCCACTTAATGTCCAACTCAAATATTTTCTTCATTTTCTTTCACTTTTGAATATTCTCCCAAGAGATTTCACAAATGAAAGTTGGCAGGGAAAGGGATGCAATTCCTGAAGGTAGAGATTAGTAAATTATGACAACAAATATCCAGAAAGATATGTTTTGAGAGGATATTTAAAGGACCTGTGGCTGGTCAGCAACCTTTGGGAAATGCCAGCAATGAAGTTTAATGAAACCACTGGAACAGATGGTTTTTTTTCTAAATGACACCATATGGCTTGTCAGTCAATGCACAACAGTAGAGTGTGTCTGATTTTTTAAATAAAAAGTTTCAGCCAGTTTTTTATTAAATGCTGGGGATTTAAAACAATTCAGATTATGGCATTTAAAAAGACTTTATCTGCTCTTCTAGAGCGTTTATGCCTCCTCCATAATATCATGTTTGCCAAACTGAGGGACTTGGAATAGAGAAATGGATTCTATTTAAAATTAGACCTCATTTTAAATGGTACTGCTGCGTTTGGGTGTGAATGATTCCCCATGCTTTACCCCACTAGCAAAAATGGGATCTATCAGAAATGGGGGTGTAACTTCTGCATCTGGGTCCATTCCACCATTTTGAAGACCCTCAAGACCTTTCCTGACTCTGTGAAAATTAGCCTTAAGAGTGTACTAATGGAAGTTCTCAACAGTTCACAGATTTTCAGTTGATTGCATGCTGGCCTTCCTCAACTGAACACCGTCAGGAAAACTGTAGGATCACTGACAGCAACTTCTAGATTTCCATATTTAATTGCAAATGTGCAGAATCCTGTCATTGTTATTAGTTTCAGTGGACTAATGATTGTTCATTAAAACACAATATCCGAACGATTATCTTTCATCAAGTTTCCTACCAAAAGGGATGAGTTTTATACTTTTCTGCACTATGTTTCATCTTCCCTGTGTTCATCCATTCTAGCAGCCTGACTGTGTCTCCTTGATTGCTGATAGTTTTTTTTTCAAAATATACTGCACTTCCAAGTTTCATGCTGTCTACGTATTTTGAAAATGTGCCTTGTAGACTCAATTCCAAGTCACCAAATTAGAATCAAAAAGAGCAATCGTCCTGAACATTGGGTAACTCCAATTTATACATCTTTCTAGTCAGAAAAGTGGCTATTTGCCACAAGTTTAAAGTTAAGAGTTTCATTCACTGCAACTCTCTGCTTTCTATGTCTTAACCAATTTTGTGTCTAACTGTCCCTTTTCACAATGGGCTTCAGGGCTGAAAACTAATCTCTTACAAGTTGCTTTGTCAAATGCATTTTGAGCACAGTCAGCTGCAGTGCCCTCATCCATCCTTTCTGTACCCCATCAAGGATCTCAACCATATTAATCAAACATGATTTACATTGAATAAATCCATGCTGGCTCTCTGCTAATCTTGTTTGTTCAATCGGATTCTTAGTTTTCACGTGAATAATAATAATAATTCACGTGAAAACTATTGGGGGTGATTCTCCTAATTGGCAGGAATACTGTTCTAAATCCCGCCTTTTTTTGTCAGTTCATCTTCTCACCTGAATCTCCTCACTCTGTGCACTGCAGAAGTACCAGTTGTGAATGTCATTAAAAGCTCAGGGGGGGTGGAGCCTATTTGTGCCGGGTCTGACAGCCCAGGAGCTCTGTGCGTGCACAGTGGCCTTGAACTGTCAGACACACCAGTTACTGGCCAGCTCGATTGCTGGCCAGCTCAGGACACTTGCGGTGCTGTCCCTTAAGCCCCCTCCAGGGCCTGATCGTGGCCCCCACAACTATTCCCAGGTTCCCCATCCCAGGACGCCCAGATGCACAGCAACCCCCCCGCCTCACCCAGCAGACCCCCCTCCCCCCCCCCCCCCCCCCGGGTCAGACCACCCCCCAGGAGCAACTCTGCCCCCCCAGGACAACCTCCCTCAACCCACCCCAATCACTGCCCTCCCTCCATCCTGGACTGATTGCCATACAGAGTGGCAGCAAGATCCCCACCCCCACCGATTGCCCCTAGACCCTGTCCACAGTAGGCCAAACCCTTGGCACTGTCCAATGCCAAGTGGGCAGTGCAAGGTGCCCCCTGGGGATGGGAACTTTGCCCCTTGGGCAGTGCTGGGGACACAGGCTGAGGGTACTATCCCCAGTCAAATGACCCCCTGAGGGACCCCGATTGCCCCCCCCCCTTCATTTGACGGGGTCTCCTGCTTGTTCCTCAAACATGGGGAGCTAGTCTGAACACCCACTGGAATGAAGTACTCCTGGCGGGGTGGGAAATTCAATCGGACATGAAAGTTCCCTGTCTTCCTGCCGATTTCCAGTGTGGTCTAACCAACGACTGTTCTCCAGCTCAGGGTGTGTTCCTGTTGCAAGTGCAAATCCCTGTTCAAGGCTGGCGATGCGCATCTCCCACCACGACCCAACAGAAAAGTTGTAGGTCGCGATGGCAGAATCATAGCCATTGTTTCTAAAAGCTTCTCTGCCCCCAGTGCTGAACAGACTGGGATGTAATGGGCCAGGTTTAGCCTTCTCATTATTTTTGAATGTTATCAATCATTCAATCATTCAGTTTTTTTGTCTTTGCCCTGTAATTGATTGGGAAATCGCAGTTAGCACCTCCACAGTTTCTATTCTTACTTTACTCAACTTTCTATGTTACATCCCATCTGGACCAGGTGACTTATCCACTTTAAGTCCTGGCAGCCTTTCTAGTCCTTCTATTTAATCTATTTTAATCTCACCCTAGTCTCTGTCAAGAACTTACCTTTAAAGGAGCAGGCAGGAAATTGGTGGAGAGACCGGCCATCAGGGAATCATACTCTCCACCACACGTTCAGACCAGGGAGCAGCCTGTGATTGTGAGTTGTGTTCAGGGGTAGTATCTTTTTAACCCCTTCATTTCTTTAATATTTTAGTTCAGTGGAACTGAATAGATCAGTGGTTTAGACAAAATTTAGATTATATTTAGTTCTAATTAGTTCTTACTATAGTGGGCACTAACTGAGACAGTTTAGTGAATAATTAACTTGGTTGATCAACCAATTTAGTTATTACTTAAACAAAAGAGAGTTCACACAAATTAAATTAAAATTTTAATCAATTAACTATAAAGGGTAATGTCAGTCACGTCAGTCGTATGCTCCACTTGCAACAAAAAAAATGATGGGAAAGAGAGCAGATTTATGAAGAAATTACTGAGAAATGCCCAAATTATAAAGTTGTGAAAGTAGGAGATGTTAACCACCCTTATTAATTTTGATTAAATATGAAAACATATAAATGTTTTCATATTTAATGAAACAAATATTATTTACATTCCAGAAAGCCAGCTGATGAAGCATAGATCTGGACCACTCTTTTCCAAGCATTTATTTACAAGAGTTACACAGTATAAACGTATACCTCCTGAACCAGCAATCACAATTTCAGTCTATGACTATTTTGGGAGCACAAGTGAATCTCTGTTTTATTTTCACCACCTGTTTATAATTAAACACAATTAATAATTTAGACTGCAGTGTAGTTTCTATGATGCTAACTGTTACTTGTTTTATTTCTAACTCTAGTAGTCTGTTTCTACTTCATAATATTCCATCAATTATTTTAAATCCTCCCCCATGAGACCACTTAGTCTATCCATAATGATGTTGGTTCCAGCTATGTAACCTCACCATCTTGAACAGATTGCTCTTGTCTCAGAGCTGGTCCCAGCAATCTGAATACTTCTCTCCTGCACCATATCTCTAAATATTAACCAGTTGTACCTCTTATTTATACTCTATCTATTGCAAGGCAGTGAAAGTAATCCAGAGATTACTTTTTAAACTTAGAATGGAATCATAGAAACCCTACAGTACAGAAGGAGGCCATTCAGCCCATCGAGTCTACACCAACCACGATGCCACCCAGGCCCTATTCTTGCAACTCCACATATTTATCATGCTAATCCCCCTGTCACTAGGGGCAATTTAACACGGCCAATCAACCTAACCCACACATCTTTGCATGGTGGGAGGAAACCGGAGCACCTGGAGAAAACCCATGCAGACACGGGGAGAAAGTGCAAACTCCACACAGTCCACACAGACAGCGACCTGAGACTGGAATTGAACCCACGTCCCTGACACTGTGAGGCAGCAATGCTAACTACTGTGCCACTGTGCCACCTGAAAGTGACTCACTTCCTCCCAAATCCCTTATACAATGGCTTCAGGAACTCATATCTCTGTCCCTATGTCATTCTTTTTGATTTGAGCCACAATTTCTGGCTCTTCCACTTCCCCTTGCAGAATGCTCAGCACCCTCATGATACCCCTTACCCTGACACCAGGGAAGCAATATCATTTACTGGTCTCATGTTGATGGTGGTAGAAATTCCTGCCTGTCTTGCAGACTATCAAATCCAAAATTACTATTGCATTTCTGCCCTTTACCCTACTCTTCTGTGCCTCAAATTGCCAAGCTTGGAACTGAACTCCATTGTGGCGTTGTGATCCTCACTGGTATTCAATGTTGGATATCATTTTAACAGCACCATGTTCCTGGTGGTTTCCTACCCTGCACTGGTCATCTTAGCATTCCTAATGGTCATTCACTTGCTATTTAGAATTCTATCTGGTTGTGGAGTGAGTGCTTCTTGCAACCCAAATTATTTGAAACATTCAGCCACCCAAATGCCTTGTTGTGAATCTAGCCATCCTGTAAACTCATTAATCTTCAAAGTGAGCAGGATAGACCTCACTGGAATACTGCACACAGTTTTGATATTCTTATGTAAAGAAGGATATATTTGCCTTGGAAATAAGAACATAAGAACATAAGAAATAGGAGCAGGAGTAGGCCATCCAGCCCCTCGAGCCTGCCCCGCCATTCAATAAGATCATGGCTGATCTGTCGCTGCTCAGTTCCACTTTCCCGCCCTCTCCCCATAACCCTTAATCCCCTCTCCTAACAAAAAACCATCAACCTGCGTCTTAAAAATATTTAGCGAGGCAGCCTCCACCACTTCAACGGGCAGAGAATTCCAGAGATTCACCACCCTTTGAGTGAAGAAGTTCCTCCTCAACTCCGTTCTAAACCACCCCCCTTTTATCTTGAGGCTGTGCCCCCTAGTCCTACTGTCTTTTTTGAGCGGGAAGAGTCTTTCCACCTCTATCCTATCCATCCCATTCATCATCTTATACGTCTCAATGAGATCTCCTCTCATTCTTCTAAACTCTAACGAGTACAAGCCCAGTTTATTCAGCCTCTCCTCATAGCTCAACCCCCTCAACTCCGGTATCAGCCTAGTAAACCTCCTCTGCACTCCCTCCAAGGCCAAAATATCTTTGCGCAGGTGTGGCGCCCAAAACTGCACACAGTACTCCAGTTGCGGCCTCACCAATGCCCTATACAGCTGCAGCAAGACCTCCCTACTTTTATATTCAATCCCCTTCGCTATGAAGGCCAGCATCCCATTCGCCTTCCTGACCACCTGTTGCACCTGCAAGCTGGGTTTTTGCGACTCATGCACAAGGACCCCGAGGTCCCTCTGCACCGTCGCCTGCTGCAGTTTTTCGCCCCGTGAGTAATAGTCCTTCCTACCATTCTTCCTACCAAAGTGGACCACCTCACACTTGCCAACATTAAATTCCATTTGCCATTTCCTGGCCCATTCGCCCAGCCTATCTAGAATAGAATGTTACACAGAATGTTCATAGATTGGGTCCTGGGCTGAGAGACTTGTTTTTTTGATGAGTGGCTCTGTCCACTCGATCTATACTCACTGAAGTTTGGGAGAATTATATTCAATGCAATGGTTTCAAGAAGGCAGCTCACCACCGCCTTCTGAAGGGCACTTAGGGATGGGCATAAGTGCCAGCCTAGTGTCTAGCCAAAAATGCCCACAACTCATGAATAAATTAAAAAAAGAATGAGAAGTGATCTAACTGAAATGTATGAGATTTTGAAGGGGCTCAACAGAATAGATGCAGAGAAATCAGGGAATCTAGAACCTGGAGGCACAGTCTCAGAATAAGGAGTCTATCATTTAGTATTAAGATAAGGAAAATTTTTGGAACTTTGCATTTCAGAGGGTTTTGGATGCAAATTGTTGAACATATTTGAGGCTGAAAATGAGGGAATCTTGTTTCTCAAGCAATCAAAGGATATTGGGAGCAGGTTGGAAAGAGAAGTTGAGAAGCCATTCTTTTATTAAATGTCAGTGCAGGTTTGAGAGGTCATACCATAAAGCCATAGAATCATTACAGTGCAGAAGGAAGCCATTTGGCCCATCATGTCTGCACTATCTCTCTGACAGAGCATCTTAGTCAGGCTCACCCCCTTCCTTATACCTATATCCCTTACTATTTCCTGCTAATCCCTCTAGCCGACACATCTTTGGACACTAAGGGGCAATCTAGCATGGCCAATCCACCTAACCTGCACATTTCTGGACCTTGAGAGGAAACTGGAGCACCTGGAGGAAACCCATGTAGACATGGGGAGAACATGCAAACTTTACATAGTCACCCAAGGCTGGAATCAAACCAGATCTGTGGGGCTGTGAGGCACCAGTGCTGATCGCTGTGCCACTATGCCATCCATATGGTGAACTCCTGTTCCTGTTTCATACTTTGGAAAACCTGTGCAGCATTCCCACCAAGGCTGATTTATTATTCCTAGGATTGATCTCCAGCACTGCTCACACCACTGCAGGTGTCAAACTAGAGCTCTGTCTAGTTGAAACGTGGCTTTTATCTATTTCTATTCTAGTCCTCTGGATACAAAGGCCAGTAGATACAATAATGACTTAGACTTAAGGGTACAGGAAGCAGTGCGAAAGATAGTAATCAACTTCAAGCGAACCTAGGCAGGCTGGTGGAATGGATGAGCATAATGAAACTTGATGCAGTAAAGTGTGAGGCGATATACTTTGGTATAAAGAATTGAAGAGATAACATACAAATAGTATCATTTTAAACTGGGTGCAACAGAAAGAATCCAGAGGATGTTTGTGCTCAAAACTTTGAACATAGCAGAGCAGGTTAATAAAACATGGGATGGAATTTTCCCATCCCGTCCGCCATAAATCAGACCGCACAAACCTTAGGCGGCATTTTCTGATCTTGGGGTGAGAGTGGCTGGAAAATCCCTCCCCATGGAATCTAGGGCTTTATAATTCAAGGTACAGTCTAAAAACCAGGAAGTTATGCTAAGCCTTAATAAAGCATTAATTTGTCCCCAGCTGAAGTATTGTGTCCAAATCTAGGCACAAATATTTAGGAAGGACTTGAAGACTTTGGAGAGTGGTCAGAAAAGATTGACTTGATTGCTCCAGGGATGAGGGATAACAGTTATATGGATAGATTGGAGAAGATGCTGTCCTCCTTATGACAGAGATTTTTAAAATATTTTATTTTGTATTTTTTTTCATGGGATGTGGGCCATTTCTAATTGCCATTGAACTGAAAGGCTTTCTCAACCATTTCAGAGAGTAGTTAGGAGTCAAGAGATTATGCTTCAGAAGGTGCTGAGCTGACTTCTTGAACTGCTGCAGTCCATATAGTGTAGGTACACCCATCGTGTGTTAGGGAAGGAGTTCCAGGATTTTGACAGTGACAGTGAAGGAATGGTGATATATTTCCAAGTCAGGATGGTGAGTGGCATGAAGGGGAATTTGCAGGTGGTGCTCCCATGCATCTGCAACCTTATATTTCTAAGTGGTAAAGGTCACAGGTTTGGACGGTGTTGTCAGAACAAGTCTTGGTGAGTTGCTGCAGTGCATTTTGTGGATGGTACACGCTACTACTGCTGTGCATCGGTGGTGAAAAGAGTGAATATTAGTAGAGGTAGATGGAGTGCCAATTAAGCAACCTATTTGTGTTCTGGAAGGTGTTGAGCTCCTTGAGTGTTGTTGGAACTGCACTTATCCAAGAAGTGGAGAATATTCCATTGCACTCCTGATTTGTACCTTGCAGGTGGTGGACCGTCTTTGGGGGGTCAGGAGGTGAGTTACCCACTGAAAGTTTGCCATCCTGTGACCTGCTCTGCTCTAATAGCTACATTATTTATGTGGCTAGTCTAGTTTAGTTTTATCTCAGTGATAACCTCCAGGATGTTGATAGTGGGGGTTTCAGTAATGGTAATGCCATTGAATGTCAACGGGAGATGTTGGATTCACTCTTGTTGAAGATGATCATTGTTTGGCACTTATATGACATGAATGTTATTTTTCATTTGTTAGCTCAAGCCTGGATATTCAGGTCTTGATGTATTTAGACATGGACTACTTCAGTAACTGGGGAATTGTGAATGGTGTTGAACATTGTGCAATCATCTGTGAACATCCCAACTTTAGGCCTTATAATAATTGTTTCAGTAACTGCGGAGTTGTGAATGATGCTGAACATTGTGCAATCGTCTGTGAACATCCCAATTTCAGACTTTATAATGGAAGGGAGGTCATTGATGAAGCAGCTGAAGATAATTGGGCCTAGGGCACTGAGAAACTCCTGCATTGATGTCCTGGAACTGCGATGACTGACCTCCAACCACTACAACCATCTTCCTTTGTGTCAGATATGATTCCAACCAATGCAGAGTTTCTCTCCAATTCCCATTGACTCCAGTTTTGCTGGGGATCCTTGATGCCACACCATCAAATACTACCTTGATGTCAAGGACAGTCATTCTCACCTCACCTTTTGAGTTCTGCTCTTTTATCCATGTTTGAACTAAGGCTGTAATGAGGTTAGAAGCTGAGTGATCCTGGCAGAACCCAAACTGAGCATCAGTGAGTGGGTTATTGATAAGTAAATGTCACTTGATAGCACTGTCAACGACACTTTCCATCACTTTACCGATGATCAAGAGTAGATTGATTGGGTGGTAGTTGGCCAGGTTGGAGTTTTATGGCTTTTGGTGTTTAGGACACCCTGGGCAATTTTCCACATTGCCGGGTTGATGCCAATATTGTAGCTGTGCTGGAACAGCTTGGCTAGAGATGCAGCTCATTCTGGAGCACAAGTCTTCAATACTATCGCTGGAATGTAGTCATGGCCCACAGTCTATTTAAAATCATGAAGAGTTTAGATGAAGAAGACAATGAGAAAACGTTTCCAGTGGCTGAAGGGTTGATAACCAGAGAGTGCAGATCTAAGGTTATTGACAAAAGAAGCTGGGCAACAGGAAGAATTCTTATGTAAAAGTGGTCAGAATTTTGAATGTACTGCCTGAAAGGTTACAAATATAACAAAAGCCTTCAAAAGGGAATTGGCTAAATAGTTAACCAAGGAATAAATGACAGGTGATAAGGGGAAAGGATGTGTGAATGAAGAGATGGAGCATCAAAGTGATAGGGCAAACCTGAAGGACCAAATGGCCTCTTCTGAACGCTTCTACCACTCTTGTATACTCCTACTACCTGAAATATTCTCACGTGATCTCTCCACCTTGACACCTCCCTCTATGTTTTCAGCTCTTGAAATCTATCTCCTTTGACCAGGGTTTTGCTCCTCCTTAATTTTCATTTCCTTCTTGTTTTCTGGTGTTCAGTCTGCTTTTTCCCCTTCCGCCTTTTGGGTTAGTGTTCTGTGAAGCAATTATATACATACACATTATTGTTGCTTACCCTAACTTTCCATCTACTTATTGATTGGATCTTCAAGGAAAACTGACATATATAAAGCTGAAGAAAACGTTAAATTTACATTTTCCCTTCTTTACCAAATATTCCTGCAATTAATCTAATGTTACTAAAGCTTCTGGCTCAATGGTGTTAGTCCCTCTGATTAAATGAATCTTCATTATTGTTGAATTCTTCACTAAATAAGCAGAGCTAAAATAATACAGCTGATGTAATGATTTAGAATACATTATAAAATATGAAGAGTTGCTTTCAGTCCCCATCTATGAATATAGTATGGTTGCCAATTGTTGGCACAGTGGAGATGCTGTAGAGAACATACTAGAATCGGTTGTGGTAGGATGTAAGCAAAATGCAGAAGCTGTAGGTTAGAATGGGTAAGTTGTGATGCAGAGAAGAAGATGGAAGCCTTTAAATGTAAAATGGGCCAAAAGGTGCCAGAATTAGTATGACACCAACAAAATTATTCTGGATTCTTGAAAGAGGGCAATTTTTCAAGAACACACCTTATTGGGTAGCTTCATGTCTGAAGTTTAGGGTTTTAATCTCAGCTAATGGCACAAGATAGCTGACAAACAAATTGTTGCAAAAATATTTCAGCAATTTGATTGGTTTGTTCTGAAAGTTTTAATGGTTCGTAAATGATAGCTTGGGGGAAAATATCACTTCACTGTTGCAGGTGGTAGCCTGTTTTTGATTTCTAGCTTTTCTTACTTGTCTAATGAACAATGGTTGCTTTTTGATTGGTGCAGTCAGTCAATGAGCTGTTTGACAATCTGTAAGGTTAATTTGACAGATAACAGTTAATCACAATTTATTTCCTCTGAGAAACCTTTGAGATGTGACTCCTTTGAGAGCTGTGACAGTACAGATGTGCACTAGAAACTGTTTTGAAAATGTGTTATTAATTGTTCTATTACAAGCAATGCAACATTAGGATTGACAGATTATTTTCTTTAAAAATATTCAGCAGGAATGGAAGAAATGTATTTTCTATATGATATGGACAGAATGCTTAGGAAGTTCAGTAACAAAATCTTTAGGGACTGGTTCAATTAAGCCCAGAAGCTAATCAAGGAAAGGTGTTTGACATTTTATCAAAAGTGTTCTAATAGACTTGCTTGCTGTATATCTAACCGATTCTCAATTGAAAAATGTAACATATGTGTGCGGTTTTAATAGGAAAATACAATTCATTCAACCAGCCAACGGGATATATGTGATTAGTTTACCATCTGTGTCATCAATTTGTTTTCTTTCTTACCTATGGCTCCAATTTTTTTTCCTAACGTTCGTTTTATTTAAACAGTTGATCCAAATACATTACAATCCAAATGCATCATCGATTACAATCTAAATGCATCATCAGTTACAATCCAAATGCACTATATTTTCACAATGCTAAATTATTAAAATAATAAGGTGATATAAACATAATGTAAACAACAAATATACATGCCTTAAAACAGCAGTAAACACTCTCCCTTCCAATGAAAACAGAGCTGATTATAAGTTAATCTCCTTTCGAGGCTACACCTTCTGGGATTTTCACTTCTGGGGTTTTGCCTTTTGGGATTTCGCCCACTGTGGTTGCATCTTCCGGGGTTATGCTTCCGAGGTTTCTCCTTCTAGGCACAGGAGTCCCAACCGGATTAGCAGTTTTCATGTAAGTCCCAACTGGGACAACATTACTCACACAAGTCACAAATGGGTTCAGTTAAGCTGCTAATTATGTGAATTCTGTGCGTATCTTGTTGACACAATCTTCACTGTAACAACTAAGTGAATTGTAATAATTTGTCCCCATGTCCCAATCAATCAGGTGAGGAGGTACACATGATCTTCAATTAAAGCACAGAATCCTTCTGGCATACCCAGAGTTCAAACATTTCCCAGATTCTGATAATATGTTTGCATTTAGTTGGCCATCAGAAAACGAAATGTAATTTGAAAATGATACTTTTCTTTTGACTTATCCGTTCACATGATGTGGATGTCGGTGGCTAGGCCAACATTTATTGCCCATCCCTAATTGCTTTTGAGAAGGTGGTGGTGAGCAGTGTTCTTATCACTCAATATAATTTCTGCCTTCATGTTATAAATTTGACAGCTCTGTTAGTCTGCACCACATATACACATGGAAGTACCTTCATTTGTGAAAAATGGAGTGTTTATCTGTAAAATGTTGATAACTGAACCTACATAGAACATCAGAAGTATTTGAAAACAGACATTAGATAATGAACAATGAGAAGATAAAATAAACTCTATACAGTTCCTTTCTGTGCAAGCTCCCCTGTCCTCCAACATCTCCAACACAAAAAATCAGCCGCTTTAACTCAGGGTCAAACATAACTGGGCGACAATTGGCACCAATATAACAAGTGAAAAGTTATGAGTTTATGGTTGAAATTTCCACCTGAGATCTACAGTTACCTTTTGTTCGGACAATGCTGGGCCAGTTACTACCCACCACATCCCCATCCACTTACACTAAAGAGATAGAATCTAGTAAGCCAACCTATTTCTCCAGAGGATTTGCTCATTATGTATGTAGGTCATGTTCCTGATGTGTTACCTGCTGCTGCAATCAAGGGAAATTGCAGTAATATTGCTGCTTGCCAGAGGCAGTTACAGCAAAGCTGAAGGGGCCACAGTGCAATAGGATCTGAGAGGGGGTTGGAGATAATCTGTTAGGCAAAAGGTGCCCCCATAATGAGTTGTGGGAAGAAAGGTGCACATCTTGTAAGGAGCAGTAGTAAAATATATCTCAGATCCCAGTGCACTGTGGCCCCTTCAGCCCTGCAGTTCTGCCTCAGGTAGTGCAACAGTACTGCTGCAATTTCTTTTGGTTGCAGCAGCAAGTAACACATTAGGAACTCATTATATATAACATATAATGATATAATATATATAATATATAACTCATTATATATAATGAGCACATCCCCTGTAGAATTGATTGTGCTCTATATGAAAAGTCAAGATCCAATCTGCCTCTGAGGAACAGTGGTGTGTTACCTCAAAGAGAAGGACATCTTATAGTTTGGGCTGGACACACATTGGCTGTGATGTTATTAGGGCCTGCAAGCTGAATGGGTAGCCTTGCCTATGTGGGCTATGGGAACCCTGGCTGTGTGTTTTGACTGTTGGCAACTAATTAGTTGTGGTTGAGCCTCCCATCCTTTTAAAAGATGAAAACCTGCCTCCAGGAGCTGATGGCAAGTTGGCGGTCAATAGCTCAGCTAAGCCACTGTATGTGGATTAGTGAGGGCAGGAGCATTGCTAGGGGGTGGTCTTTGCTGCTAGGAGACCCCATCATGGGCCACAAATTATCTAATTTGGAGCCCATCCACTGCTAACATCACAAGGAAGTCACCAGGTTTCATCCGACAGAGTCCCTATGCAGTGAGAGCCAATTGGTCGTTGATAAAATGCTGGAAGAGGCCCTTAATTAGCCACTTGTTTCGGCAGTCATTCTCCACCTTTCCCACCTCTGGTAAAAAGCCATGACAGAGGGAAGGTGATGGGATATTCATCCCTCAATTAATGGCCATTCAAGGACCCCTTCCTGCAGACGCTAGTATTTTACTTTTGGTGGGTAGACACTCACCACATTGGGCTTTGCTCTGATTGGTCCTGGCAATCCACGTCGCTCTTACCTTTACTTCAGGCCTCCATGATGCTTGTTGGGTCTGGGACTGCTGCAGTCCTAGCAGTGACCACCATGCCTGGTGGCAATGCTGGCACTGAGTTGCTGCTGGTCCTCTGATTAGCCTGCAGTTCTTAGAGGTGAGGTATCCTGTCTTAAGGGGGCAGAAGCCATCATTTCAGGCAACTAATTGCCTGAATCATATTCTTTCAGATCAGTGGTGAGGAACCTTTTCACTGAGGGAGGGAGGGAGGGCTTCCATGGAGTGGGGTCACTGCCTCCAAATTAAATCCCAGCCATGTAATCACCTTCACTTTGCTATGGAATACAGATTCAGAAATAAATCAAATATCATAGGATCCCTGCAGTGCAGAAGGCGGCCATTTGGCCCATTGAGTCTACAATGACAACAATCCCACCCACGCCCTATACCCATAACTCCATGTATCCCTTGGTAATCCCCCTGACACTAAGGGGCAATCTAGCATGGCCAATTAACCTAACCTGCACATCTTTGGACTTTACATACTTTACACATATTTACTGAGTGCTATGAAAATAAACTATGGTGATGCCTTACTACAAAGTGAAGTAGTCATCTTTCACTGGTAAAATTAACCACTGAGTTACCAATTATGTGCTCTGCAAAGTGAATTAAGGACAATGTCCAAGAATATTCAATAATAATTATTTTCCAATGAAAAGTCAAATCTCAAAATGTAATGTCAAAATCTAACCTCCATCTTTCATGTATTTTGGGAGTTAAAGTGTTGAATCACACTATTTATTCACATACCCTGGCTCCCAGCATCCACCCAACTCCAAAGAAAGAACTGTTTGAAATTGAAGATGGTTGCCTTGATCAAAGGAACAGCCAAGGAGTCCGGAAATTGTCTTTGGCATTTCCATTTTACTTTGCTTTACTTTCTGAATTGAAATTGCCGATGAGTTCTTAGATAAGTACTCAAAGGTGATTTTAGGATATTATCCTTGAATATTATTTAAGGAAATTGATAATGTGAAAAGGTTGAAAATTTGAACTAGATCAGTAATAGCTGTGTTGAATAATCTTGAAGAGTGACTAAAATCTGAAGAAAGGTTGAGAGTAACCATCACAATCTATAAATATTTTTCGCTATATTAAAACATCTCATTTAAATGACTATGATATGCATTTTTTTAAAATCCAAAATAGTTAATTATTTCACATATTTACTGAGTGCTATGAAAACAAACTATGATGATGCCTTACTACAAAGTGAAATAATGATCTTTATTGATGAAATTTATCTTGTTCCATTTTGCCATCCATTGCGACCCGATTAGAGAAAATGCTTGTAATTCTATTTTAGTCTTGGTGCCTCTAGAGAATACTGGCAAGCAAGGCCCAGAGCATTGTGAGATTCCCCCATACTTCATTCAAGTTTGTTGACCTTGTGCTATACCAACAGTACATTTTAGTGCATCAAACACACAAAGGCAGCTAAGTGTTATCTAAATCAGACAATACAGAGCCAGTCTATGAAATTCCCACTTTCCCAACCAGCTCAAAGTTCAAGCACATCAAATGGACATTAAAGGCAACCAAGTTTATTGCTTGTTTGAAGGGATTCTTTAAATATCCACTATATTTGTCTCCCCCATCATGCAATACCAACCTAGAAGGTAACAATTCAATGATACTTTCTACAGAATTTCTGCCAAAGTGGGATGCTATAAATGTCAGATGGCAATGGAGCTGTAATGCCCACTGTTGTACTACTGAACAAGAGTCATAAATGATGGAAGAGAAATTCTTTGACAGGCTCAGGTTAAAGCCTTTATACAAACTTGTCATCTGCTTCAAGAATACCTGCAGCCAAATTTGAGCTTTGAAATAGTGCTGTCAATAGTCGTTGCTATCATTATTAATTTTGCTTCCTGCTTCTCCTAGGCTGCTGCAAGGGAATTCTGAAGTATTAGTCCATTTTCTTCCGTGGATGCATCAGACAAATAACTCTAAGTTCTTCAGCAAGGGCTTTTTTTATTTTTGTAATGAACAGCAATACCAGCCTGATAAAGCCGTCCAATTCTGCTGCAATACAGCATTCCTAAAGTGGAGAGGTTCATTTATAGTTCCCATGTGGCCGTCCAATGACATAACCTACAAAAATGGAAAAAGCTGTAATAGTATTTCCTTGGTAATAGAAAGAATAGGTTTATATGAAGGAGCAGAAAGAATACAAAGATTTCTGTGAATCCAAAACTGCCTTTTTCAATCCTGCCTAAAGACAATAGAGCCCATGCAGCTACCAGGAGCATTTTGGAGCCGAATATAGACACCTAGAAATAGCATTTTACATGGCTGA
The DNA here is from genome assembly GCF_965287045.1 of Carcharhinus amblyrhynchos. Taxonomy (NCBI): domain Eukaryota; kingdom Metazoa; phylum Chordata; class Chondrichthyes; order Carcharhiniformes; family Carcharhinidae; genus Carcharhinus; species Carcharhinus amblyrhynchos. The sequence continues at coordinate 27,671,402 of NC_137335.1, read as the reverse complement.
ATAGAACATGGAGCAGTTTGTCATGAAACCTCTGCAAGATTGTTATCAGCTACTTCACGTTGTGCAACCTTCAAACTGAAGACAGCCAAGCAGAGGGCAACACAGTGACACGGTGGTTAGCATTGCTGCCTCATAGCGCCAAGGACCTGGGTTTGATTCCAGCCTTGAGTGGACCATCAGTGTGGAGTTTGCACATTCTCCCCATGTCTGCATGGGTTTTCTCTGGGTGCTCCGGTTTCCTCCCAAAGTCCAAAGTTTAGTCAGAGTAAAATTGCTCCTCAGTGTCCAAATGTGTGTAGGTTAGATGGATTAATCATGGATAATGTGTGGGGTAATGTGGATAGGATGGGGGAGAGGGCCTGGGTAACATATTCTGTTGGAGAATTGGTGCAGGCTAGGTGGGCCAAATGGCCTCCTTCTGCACTGTAGGGATTTTATGATTCTATGTCAAAGCTGCACATACGTTGCAATTGAGAAAATATCACAGCAGAAACATTAATCGAGACTGGGGAATTGCTGTACATGGGATATCCTAGGGATGACCAATTAAAGCGTGAATTCACTGAACTCAATCGACTTTAAGCAAAACATAGAGGAGGTCTCTAGCTTTGGCTCCACACTTTCTCCTTCTGTCCTATCATGTCCAGCATGGCTTCTTCAAGGGGACTCAAAGGTTTGAAATTGTGACTTCTAATTTTCATAGAATCATAGAATACTACAGTGCAGAGGAGGCCATCTGGTCCATTGAGTCTGCACCGACCACAATCTCACCCAGGCTCTATCCCCATAATCCCATGCATTTACCTAGCTAGACACTCTGACACTAAAAGGAAATTTAGCACGGTCAATTCACTAATCCGCACATCTTTGGACTGTGGGAGGAAACCAGAGGATCCCCATGCAGACACTGGTCAAATGTGCAAACTCCACTCAGACAGTGACCCAAGCCAGGAATTAAACCCAGATCCCTGGTTCTGTGAGGCAGCAGTGCTAACCACTGTGCCACTGTGCTCTTCCTGTTATTTGCCATATTGGGATAGAAATTTGCCAAAAATTTACATCAAGCCTCATAAGGAGATATTAGGTCATGTGGCTAAATCCTTGATAACAGAAAGGTTTTGAGCAGATACTTACAGGATTAAGGAGAAATGTCGAACGGTTCAGGGATGGAGTTCCAAAGTTTAGAATTTGTTGAAGGCAGGATAGCCAATGATGAAATGAAATAAGTGGAGATTGCACAATAGGTCAGATCGTAAAGAATAGGAGCAGGAGTAGAACATTTTGCCCATCAAGCCTGTATCAAAACCCAATAATCTGATTGTGGCCTCAACTACACTTTCCTGCCCATCCCCCATATCACCAATTCCATTGTAGATGAAAAACCTGTGTAAATCTAAACCCTGAATAATGTCAATGACCTACCTACACTGCTCTTTGCAGTAGAGAATTCCAAAGGTTATTGACTCTCTGAGTGAAGAAATCCCTTCTCATTTCTTTCTTAAATGGGAAACCCACTATTTGGAAACAACATTCTGAGTTCTAGATTTTCCAATGAGGGAGAAACTCTCAGCATCTCCCCTGTCAAGCCCACTCAAAGTTTTACAAGTTTCAGTAGATGGCCTACTCCTGCTCCTATTTCTTATGTTCTTATGTTCTTATGTTCTTATCACCTCTCATTCTTCTAAACTTCAATGAGTACAGCTCATCCTATCCTCATGAGATAAACCCTTCATCCCAAGCATCAACTTTGTGAAATTTCCCTGAACTGTTTCCAATTGAAGTATATTATTCTTAATTAAGGGATCCAAAACTGTATGCAACACTACAGGTGTGGTCATGCCAATGCCCTGTACAGCTGTAGCACAATTTCCCCACTTTTATACTCAATCCCCCTTGCAATAAATGCCAATATTCAATTTGCCTTCCTAATTACTTGCTGTACCTGCATACTAACTTTTTATGATTCATGTATTCATGAGGTGGATGTGGTTTATATGGACTTCAGCAAGGTGTTCGATAAGGTCGCCCATGCAAGGCTTATTGAGAAAGTGAGGGGGCATGGGATCCAAGGGGACATTGCTTTGTGGATCCAGAACTGGCTTGCCCGCAGAAGGCAGAGAATGGTTGTAGATGGGTCTTTATCTGCATGGAGGTCGGTCACCAGTGGAGTGCCCCAGGGATCTGTTCTGGGACCCTTGCTGTTTGTGATTTTTATAAATGTCCTGGATGAGGAAGTGAAGGAGTGGGTTGGTAAGTTTGCTGATGTCACGAAGGTCGGAGGTGTTGTGGATAGTGTGGAGGGATGTCAGAAGTTGCAGCATGACATATTTAAGTTGCAAGGCTGGGCAGAGAAGTGGCAGATGGACTTCAACCCGGATAAATGTGTAGTGGTACATTTTGGCAGGTCAAATGGGATGAAGGAATATGATATTAAGGGTAAGACTCTTAGCAGTGTGGAAGATCAGAAGGATCTTGGGGTCCGGCTTCATAGGACTCTCAAATCGGCTTCACAGGTAGAGGCTGTGGTTAAGAAGGTGTATGGTGTACTGGCCTTCATCAATTGAAGAATCGAGTTTAGGAGTCGGGAGATAATGCTGCATCTGTATAAGAGCCTGGTCAGACTCCACTTGGAGTACTGTCCTCAGTTCTGGTCGCCTCATTACAGGAAGGATGTGGAAGCCATTGAAAGGGTACAGAGGAGATTTACAAGGATGTTACCTGGCTTGGGTGGCATGCCTTATATGGATAGGTTGCGAGAGCTCGATCTTTTCTCCTCAGAGAGACAAAGAATGAGAGGGGACCTGATAGAGGTGTATAAGATGATGAGAGGTATTGATCAGGTGGACTCTCAGAGGCTTTTCCCCAGGGCTGAAATGGTTGCCACAAGAGGACACAGGTTGAAGGTGCTGGGGAGTAGGTACAGAGGAGATGTCAAGGGTAAGTTTTTCATTCAGAGGGTGGTGGGTGAGTGGAATCGGCTGCCGTCGGTGGTGGTGGAGGCAAATTCAGTAGGGTCTTTTAAGAGACTTCTGGATGAGTACATGGGACTTAATAGGATTGAGTTCCTTCTATCCTGCAATATTCTGTAGTGTCTCTCCATGTAAATAATATTCTGCTTTTCTATTCTTCCTACCAAAATGGGTAACCTCCCATTTTCCCATATTATACACCACTTGCTAAGCATTTGCCTATTTATTTAACCTTTTATATCACTTTGCAGATTTTTTAGGCTAGATTTTGGCTACTAAAATGGATAGCTCAAGTCTTGCTGAACATGTCTTGGTAAAAATATGATAGTATGCATGATTTTACTCCTGGGAATGGGCATGAGGTAGAATTGGGTCCACCAACCCTGGAAGCAGAGAAAAGATGTCCACAAAGCCGATGGCAGCCATGGTGGCATGTTGGTAGGCCTGCCCCCCATCTCTAGGATTAGTTTCCAGTTGTTTTAGAAGTTACTCTAGTTCTCATCCCACACATCCTCATGCTCTCACCCTCTTGCCACTTATCAGACCATCCATGCCAATTCATGACCCCTGCGAACCTCCATGGCTCAATGCTGCTTATGTCCCCCATCCACTTCCCACAGCCCCTGATACCCTTCATGCCACTTTCGTAGCCAATCACCTAGTATTTACCAAGAGGAGGTCTCATATGGAAATTAAAAGTAAACTTGCAACAATCTAGTGCAGTTCTCAGTCCTACAAAGTGGTAGTGAAAATAACTCTCCTTAACAAAATCCATTCAAAGCTTTTAAATGTCTTCAAATAGTTAATCTCCTATAAAACAAACTTCTATTCTGACCCCATATCAAAGGTAACTAATTCTTCCATAGTCTCCTTAAACTGCCAGTCAAACCGTGAACTTAGAAATCCCTGTTGAGATTATTGTGGCTTTTGAAACTCAAGCAAGTTTTCATAATGATATTAAGATAGCCCTTGGGGAAATGTCAACAATGAGTTCTATTGGAACTGTAGGACCAGCTGCTTTTTTCTTCTCTATTATACCTGTGAAGCAAAGACATCCAGTAGAGGGTTTTTCTGAAACTCTCACTGATAACTGCAAAATTTCAAAAGCAAGGAATTTAAAAACTTCTGGTCATGATAGTTATACAAACTGTACCCACCCTTCAAGAATGTTTCAGTTTATTCCATCAATTTGCGGCTTCCATTCTGCAGGCCAAGGCCATTGGCCCAGCCAAAATGAGGTCTATTTGAACTCAATACTAACTTCAGATGACCCGATTGAGTTCTGGTTTTCCTCCTGTGTGAATCATATCCCTCCCCCTTTCTTCTGCAGACAAAATTGGATTTGTCAGAAATAGGGGTACATTTGTAAAGATCCGTGAAGTCTTCCTGACCCAGGAAACTCTGACCCTTTGCATCCTCCTGATGAGTTGCTTTCTCATCAATCTTTGTGTTGTTGGCTACAACACACCCTGTTCCTTCATCCAACTCATCAAAATAAATTGTAAACAGTTTAGGTCCCATCACTGATTTCTGCTATAGTTGTAGTTTCTCCATTTCTCCTGATTCTCTGTTTCCTGATATCCTCTATCCATGCTAACATATTACTCCATGATACTGAATGCTTTCCATGAGAATATACAAATTAGGGGCAAGAGTAGGCCACTCAGCCCCTCAAGCCTGCTTTGCCATTCTATAAAGTCATGATTGCGTGGCATGTGGCACAATGGTTAGCACTGCTGCCTCACAACTCCAGGGACCTGGGTTTGACTCCTGGCTTAGGTCACTTTCTGTGTGAAGTTTGCACATTCTCCTCATGTCTGCATGGGTTTCCTCCAAGTGTTCCGGTTTTCTCCCACAGTCAAAGATGTGTGGGTTAGGTTGATTGGCCATGCAAAATTGCCCCTTAGTGTCCTGGGATGCATAGATTAGAGGGATTAGTGGGGTAAATATGTGGGGTTATAGGGATAGGGCCTGGGTGATATTGTTGTCAGTGCAACTCAATGGGCTGAATGGCCTCCTTTGCACTGTAGGGATTCTATGTTCTATGACTGAACTGATCTTGCCATATCAGAAAGGAAATCCAATTGCTGTACATCTACTAGTCCCCCTTTATCCACCTTGCTTGTCGTATCCTCCAGGAACTCTAATAAATGTGTCAAACATAATTTCCCTCACATAAAACCATGCGATCTCTGCATGATTGTGTTATGATTCTCAAATGATGTTTTCAGAACTCAGGGCTTTTTGGATGATTACAAGCAATACAAACACTATCACTGTGGGCATTTCTTTTGATGCAGACCAAGGGGTCTAGAGGACTAGTGAGCATTTAATTCCATTAGCTCTTGTTGGATTTTGTTCTCTAGTGATTGTGGATCTTTTATATTTCTCCTTCCCTCACCCCCTTGATTTTCTACTAGGGATTTTCTGTCGTGGAAACACATACAAAATACTTGATAAAAAACTCTGCCCTTTTCTTAACCTCCATTATGATTTCCCCAGCTTCCCCCCCCCCCCGCCCCCCGCCAGACAAATGTTTATTTAAGCTATTCTCTTCCTTTAAATATGCTGGCAAAACTCTTACTCTCTTTATTTAATATTTCTTATCAGTTTATTGTCACATTCTAATTTCTCCATCTTTATTTTTTATTAGTCATCCTTTGCTGGTTTCTATCCTCCAGTCTCCTGACCTATCACTAATCTTCGCAGCTTTGAAAGCGGAACACATTGCTTTGCAAGGCTGGAGCAGGTTGAAGAGGTGAGGAAGGTGTGCGGCTATGGAAGGATTTGAACACAAGGAGAAATGCTTTGCAGTTGAGGCATTGGCGGAAATGGAAGCCAAGGCAAGCTCAGGAGTGATGAGTAAACAACATTGTTGCGGGTTAGGATACATATGCAGACGGGTTAATATTCCCGCTGTCAGGAAATCTTGGGCGAGTTTCAGAACAAAGCCGGCGCAAATTTCGCTGCCTGCTTAGCTTCCGACTCTCTCGGCTTCTCACTCCCAAGCGTAGCTCAATAGAAGAATACATTTGAGTCTCATTATTAGGAGAGCCGAATGTTTGTTGCTGTCTCTTAGAAAATTGTCATTCCATTTTCGCCAACATATTAGTGTTGCGTTTGTTGTTTTTAATGTATCTGTTGAATACTCATAGGTGCACCTCCTTTATGGAGTACTGGAGTTTATAAATTCACAGTGCCTCTATTGACGCCTCGTCTCGGATGAGCAAGTTAATAGTTAACCTTTGATTGTGTCAGGCTTATGAACTAAGTCTGCGACCAACACATTACCGAGGGAGGCAGTTTATTAGATAAATACAAATTTCAGCATTGTAGATTGCGCGTTTTAATGCGAAATAAAGTCTAAATAAAAAGTAATTGAATAACAGAAAACAAACAGGTTTTTAAAAAGGAAGTTTCGAAACAACATATTGGAAATCGGTAAACTGTAACCGCATTACGATCCTTTCATAATTTCTGAGATTCCGATGTGGCATTGTGAATTATATTCACTCGCGAATAATGCCATGGATTATCTGTAGATTTATTTACTTTGCGAGGCAAGCTTTGATCAATTTGATGTTTCTTTTATGATTGCTGATTTGCAGCAAAAATATGAAGCTTGGTGTTTGCGAAATAGTTCAGTTATTCATGCCAGCCGATTGTAAAACATTCCTGGAGCGCAGACAACTGCTGGACTATAAAGCAGGCAGAGTGTAAGAGATTGAGGGGGATGTATGGCGTGAATGGTTGATGCCGATTGAGTAACGTGGACATCTCCCGGCCAGACTCAATGTGCCAATTCTGCAACTTGTATCGCTTCACAGTTGAAGGTAAAAAGCAAGTGGCCGAGCATGATTTGGCGGGGGGTGGGGGGGGGGGGGGTGCGGGAGAAAACCCTAAAATCAAAATAACGAGAAGTAGAAAGTGTTGATACAAGCAGTTTAAATGTAAATTATTAAGGAACTTACTACAGGACAAATTCGGATGTGATCATTTTCTACTTTGTCCTGGGGCCCTTAGATTTTGTTTTAATATTAATGATTCTCACACTGTGCTTTTGAAGGGACCAGTGTATGACATTCCTCTCTGTGAAACATTGCATTGACATCTCACAATATATATTCGCCCGGAATGGCGTTCCAGCTACCTTTCCCACTTTGGCTGCCTCCAGGTAGTCGGGGAACACCTTAGTAGATAATGATCGACTAAAAGTGGAGATGGTTAAAAAGATGCAAAAGAAATCGCCAGTCGAGTGTCGAGAACATCCTTTCATCAGAATCCTCCCTACAGCCTATGTACGTCAACCAGTGCAGCCTTTCTGACAGTCCTTTCCCCCAAAGAATCTGCCTGAGAAAGCTGCTGTGGACAGAACAAGGAGCACTATGACCCAGAGGAGGCGCTTTGGTGTGCGATAGGACTGGAAGCGGAGAGAGGCTGTTTCAGTTTGTTCAGACTCCCCAACAGTGTGGGAGGGACGCTATAAAACTCGGAAAGAGTGCGGAGCAGACACGATTCCTACAAGAGGCACTAAATAAACACCGTTATACTCCAGCCCCAAACACAACCGTGGACGAATCTGAAGCAGTTCGGGGGAAAACACTGCGAGAAATCCCAAGGAAATATCTGGCGTGTGGAAATCTACGCAAATTGGTATTATATATAAAATAATGAAACTGAGTTTAACAGACTCTGGATTTCGTCATCGTCTGAGATGAAAATGACAGATAAAATATATTCACCCGAAAGTGGCAAACGAGCTTTATTTAGGTTGTATATTTAAAAAAAAATCCCTGTCTTGAGCAATGTGAAAAGTCAGTCGGAGCAATTTTTCTGAAGCGAGATGGAAGTGACTGAAGCAGCAATGACTGATTGGAGCATGCAGAAGTTGACATAGTAAAACAGTCATGTTCAAGCTGTACAGCTCTACTGCAGCAGACCTCTGCGTGCGAAGCCGCTTTAAACTTCTTCCAAATAAGCTTCTGGACACAGGCACTTACTTCATCCAGTCAGTCTGATGTAGACTCTGTCCTTCTGTGGCCAATAAATGCCCGCAATTTCAGTCCAACTCTGGCGGCGTGTTGGGGCAGTAATGTGGGTGCGAATCCATGCCGGGAGACACCGTTCATTGTCCTCAACGATTTTGTGATTTCCAGCTAGGGGCAACGATGAACCAATCTTGTGTGGAAGCCAATGGTGTTGACTTGCAAACCAATTCCAGGCATCTGAACTGCAGCACGAAGTTGGACCCTCCTGGTGGGGCTGGTGGCATCACAGCGCTGGGCATCTCAGTCTCGGTTCTCCTGTGCCTCCTCACCCTGGCCACTGTCCTGTCCAACGGCTTTGTAATCGCCACTATCTACCAGACCAGGAAGCTGCATACTCCGGCCAACATCCTGATCGCCTCCCTGGCAGTGACTGACCTGCTGGTCTCTATATTAGTAATGCCCATCAGCATTGTGTACACTGTCACCGGCACCTGGAGTCTAGGGCAGATTGTCTGTGATATTTGGCTGTCCTCAGACATTACCTGTTGCACCGCCTCCATCCTGCATCTGTGTGTGATCGCTTTGGACAGGTACTGGGCTATCACAGATGCGGTGGAGTACTCGATCAAGCGGACCCCCGAGAGAGCGGCTGGGATGATAGTCACAGTGTGGGTGATCTCCATCTGTATCTCCATCCCACCTCTATTCTGGAGACAGGCAAAAGCGGGTGAACTTATGCATTGCACAGTCAACACCGACCAGATCTTCTACACCATTTACTCAACTTTCGGAGCCTTTTACATCCCCACCCTGCTGCTCATCGCTCTGTACGGACGGATCTACGTGGAGGCCAGATCCAGGATCCTCAAGCAGTCCCCCAAGAGGACGGGCAAGAGGCTGACCAAGGCTCAGCTGGTCACCGATTCCCCCGGCTCAGCCTCCGTCTCCTCGGTGAACTCTCGGGCCAACGAGGCTTCCAGCGAGACGGGCTCCCCTGTCCACTTCAACCACATCAAGGTCAAAGTGTCGGATGCTCTGCTGGAGAGGAAGCGGATCTCAGCCGCCAGGGAGAGGAAGGCGACCAAAACGTTAGGGATAATCTTAGGAGCTTTCATCGTGTGTTGGCTGCCTTTCTTCATCATCACCCTGGTGTTACCCATCTGTAAGGAAGCGTGCTGGTTTCACCATGCCATCTTTGACTTCTTTAACTGGCTGGGCTATCTCAATTCACTCATCAACCCCATCATATACACCATGTCCAATGAAGACTTCAAGCAGGCTTTCCAGAAACTGGTTCGCTTTAGATGACTCTAGTTTGCACCAATCACTGTACAAGTCAACTCACTGAAAGATCCCTTCATTTAGCCTCTCTCCCTTGCTGCATTTCCAAACGGTAACAAAAGTTAGCTGACAGCTCCCCTCGCAAACCCCAGTAAGCACACCAGATATTTGGAGCATCTGATTTCGCAACTTATTCAAACAAAAACACACACACACTTAAGGGAACTCGCTAGATGTATGTGTTGCGTAGATTTACCAGTAAATTGGACGAATGCGCCGGGTTTTTACTGAGTCGGATTCAGAAGTCCACAGAAGAGCTTTGAACTGGCTCTCGCCATTCTGTGTAACACCCAGCGTTCAAATGGTCCGTAAGATAGTTACTATCGATTGATGCTGAGATACCGGAGGAATCCCATATCCGCAGCATGTGGCAAATTGAACTAATAATTAAGCGCATTCCTTGCCCTCACCATGGGTCAACATTTGAAATCTAGCTTTGGCCGACTTTTTGAGATTGCGCCTCTTTCAAACCTTAGCCTTTTTTCGTTTTAAAACATCCGGGAATCGGGATGCTGCGTTAGAAATACGATTTAAATGATAGATTTTCCCATTTTACATTGCTTTGGTCCCACGTGCTATCTGAGCAGCGTTTTTTTAAAAATAAGTATTATTGAATGCCACTATATGAAAACGCCTCGGTGCAAAAACATGCTCTAAAAAATAATCTCTAATCTCGACGCGTTGTTTCGATTTGGTTACCGTCGTTTCAAATGATGGAAACCCAGAACTGGATTCAGCCCCCGGTGTCTCTCTCTCTCTCTCACATACTTAGCTTTATGGTGTCATTGCACATTCATTCTGACAGTACAAAGAAAGTTCTGGTTTAAGACAAATAAAATTGGCTGTTGATACCTGACCATGCAAAGTGCATTTTTATTTTTGATTCACGATCGATGAATAAATAGTAAAAACAGACCAAGACAGATCTTTCACAAAACTTTCAAACTGTGAACAAAACCATAGGTATTGTCTTTCACAGAATTAGTCTTTCATTTTTTCTCCAGTTCTCTCCAATCAACCCAAGAAAGTTCTTTTTGCACCCAGAACCAGGTCGATCTTTGGGATACAATCCATTTAAAAAAACAAGTGAAATAGTCACACCAGGGGAAAGCACATTTGTGTAGATTTTTGTTTTTCTGGAAGATTGCAATATAAACCAGTGAAAGGTGTTGTGGAGAAAGCTTACATTACCATAGATATTACCATACAGTAATTGCTTTGTAAATCACGATGGTGAGTTTTTAGCTAAAGAAACTGGGCGACATGCAGAAAATGTCAATTCACCCTGAAGTTGTGGAGATAAATTTGTCCTTGTACACATTGCCTAAGTCCACAAGGCTCTGCATGTAAACAAGGGACTGGAGCTATTTAATAAATGCCGACAAAGCCAACTTCAATTGGATTCATTACTGATCAGCAGATGCTAATGGCATTACAGTTTGGGAAGTTCTAAACTCCAGTTTAATGGTGATAAGCAGTAACTGACCATAACAGTGTGCACCCCAGACATTTAAATTCATTTGATTATCTCAGTAAGACTGCACATATTCTGTGTAAATTAGAATTAGTCAGGGATAAATTGGATTGTCTCTGAAAACAGACATATGGACCATGAGGTGTGATTATCATAGCATCATGGAATCCTTACTGTGCCCTGTATCCTTTCAGTAGAACACAGGCAGCATGACGTTCTGCATGTTGCCAGTATTAACTGCACCTTTCATTGGATGGATACATCAGCAGGAGGCCCAATACTGCTCATTTCTCGCACTGCTTAAAGCTGATTTGTATCCCTGAAATAGAAAGTGCATTGTGGCTGCTGGACTTGCTGATATAATTTGAAAGAATGCTGCACAACAAAGAACAATCATTGGGTAACCATGGCAGAATGCCTGCATTCAGATTCTCTGATGCTGCACTGGAGGTCTTGCAAAGGAATAGAGATGTCCTGTATCTCCAGAGGAGAAGGAGACACTCCAGACACATGGGAAAAAGACAACAGGAACAGAGGGCTATTGAAGTCAATGCCAGGCCTTTAGTCTCAAGGATGTGGATGTTATGCTGATCTCACACAGATGTCAAGGTCAGTGAATGCATCTTCAAATAACATATTAGCCTCAGCCTCTGTTCATCACACAGTCATTACTCACCTGCCAAGAATTTACATCAATCTAAACTCATATCTCACATTCATGTGCTTCTCCTCACCCTCACACGCTTCACTGCAAGCCTTGACACCCACACCTCTCTGCTTGCACGCACTGCCAGCTATCCAACTATAACAATCGCACTGCCTAAACAGATTGCACATCATTGATTGATACACTACCCTATCTCTCTCTCTTTCTTGCTGGAGAATGTGATGCAGCACCAAAGCAACAGGAATTAACCATATGGGAAAATGTGTGCCTGCATAATCTGATCCCTATGGAGCACATTATCAAAAAGCCATTTCCCAGTATCTGCTAAAACCATTGAAAATGATGGCGTTCTCAGATCTAAATGTCCTTCTTACAAGGTATATACCCCACATCCAATAGCCTCCTCTGAATTTCAATATGTAGGCGACAGTAGAACTTTTACTTTCTCCCCTCCCCTCACCATAACAGTATCCTTGCATCTTTTTCCTTTCAGATACCCACGAAAAGCAACCAGACCAGACAGTGGAGGGACAGAGGACAATAATGCTGATTTGATTCCACACTCACAATCACCAGCACCATCTGTCATTTACAGGATACCATAGAAGTGAGATTTGCACATTGTGAGACAATGAGACATGAGCTCTGCAGCCAAGGAAGGGGACAAGGAAAGTGCAGATGACAACTCAGAGGTTGAGGTCATTCATGAGTTCTGTGGTGGAGGACTCAGATGAGGACTTTGATGGCCAGTCTATAAAGGAAAGCTAAAAGCACATTACCCTGAATGCTGGTATTTGAAACAAAAACAGAAAACGCTGGAAAATCTCAGCAGGTCTGATAACATCGGTGGAGAAAGAATAGAGCTAAAGTTGTTTGGATGACTCTTGGTCAGAATTTCCTTGATATTTTATTTATTAAAAAATGCACAGATATATTTTTGGGAAAGTTGCTGGGTATAGACAATAAAATGCTTGTGCATTGGAAAGCCTACCAGAAAGCTAGCATTCAATGCAAGGAAGAATGTGCACCAAGCACAGAGTTAGGAATATATCCTTTCCAGTATGGGAATGATGGTTAATCCATCAGCACTCTTATGGATCCAGCCATGATGCAGTGCTTGATGTAAACACCTCAGCATCCAGCACTAGCTGCTTTCATCAAAAGCTTGGTGCTGTTGTGCAAAATCAGATTGAAGATTTCATGGCTGTGGGTCCCAATGTTTAAATATGCTTAGAGGGTGTCACACCCATCCAGCAATCTCTCTTCTAGTAGATTGCTCAGATACCTAAGGCATATGAGTGACAGTAAGGAGCTTAGGATGATAATTTTTGTGATCCCACTCCTGCCACATCACCATTGTCCTTTCTGTTGTCTGTTTGGCAGCCTGTTCAAACTGCTGCTGTCAATGGTAGTCTGAAACCAAAATCAGAAAATGCTGGAAAGTCTCAGCAGGTTTGACAGCATCTATGGGGAGAGAATAGAGCTAATAATTCAAGTCTGGATGGCCCTTTGTCAGAGTAGTCTGAAGCCAGTTCACCTAGGCTGAGAGGTGTTCATCCTCAAAGGCCATTTGCAGTCAGCCTGAGTGAATGCCAGCAATCTTCCAGTATGCATTTTACAGTCATTGGGTTAACACTGAGTTGTAACACTAGGATAGGTCGAGGCACATGGGAGCCAGGCAATAACGGAATGCACAAAAGTGATTAGTTTGTGTTTGTATGCATTAAGGCGTGATATCACCAGTAAATGTTTATTTTGTGGTAACTTCCCATTGTGGCCAAAGTGATGGTCAAAATTAGAGCTGAAGTAAAGAATGTACTTCAGAACCTGACCAAAGTGGCCTTGGCAAAGCAATCATTTGTTCAACATGCCAGTAAGCTACTTTATTACAATTCACATGGTGACATGAATCTCACTATATGTATGTATGGTCTGTGCAATGGTATCATAAGTAATGTCATCAGCAGGTATCTGTTGTCACTCAGTAGCTACTTTTGGTTTGTAATGCTATCTTGTACTGCTTTTGGTTACACATCATGGCGGCACATTGGCACTGCTGTTGCACAGAGTCAGGGACCCGGGTTCGATTCCTCCCTTGGGTGACAATCTGTGTGGAGTTTGCATATCCTTTGCATGTCTGCGTGAGCTTCTTCTGGGTGCTCCGGTTCCCTTCAACAGTCCAAAGATGTGCAGATTAGTCTGGCCATGTTAAATTGTCCCTTAGTGTCCAAAGAAGTGTACGTTGGGGGATTAGTAGCGTAAATGCATGGGGTTACGGACATAGGGTGCGGGGTTAAGACGTCGGTGTGTCAGTGCTGACTCGATGGGCCAACTCGATCTGCACTGTAGGGATTCTATGATCATCTGGATGTTGAGGAGTGGAAGTCCTTTCAGTTCTGGTATATGGCAGAGTTGACATGTATTGCTCACAAAACAAAGTGTGTGGAGTCAGTGGTACCTGTACCATGGGAAACCTACGATTCAAGTGAACACTCAAAACTTGCTCTGCCTGCTGCATCCTGAAAGGAAGAATATTCATCCCGCTTCATATAGAATTTCCCTATGCAACAGCACACTAACTGCAAGAGGCTGCTCACATCAGTCTGGAAGGAGCCAGACACATTACCAGGATCTACTTCACAAATTCCCTGTCAACTTTTCAAACAACGAACAACTCCAGGAAGCAGAGAAACATGTAGAATTGTAGCAACAGCTGGGAGAAATCAACCAGACACTAACATGTAAGTAGTCAATGATCCTTTTAACTAGTGTCTTGCATTGATGTGGAGGATGGGGAGAGCTCTTCTCCCTGCTTAACATGTTTCACCTATGTGAACCTAAGAGAGGGTGTCAACTGAACAGTTAAACTGCAGAATGGCAACATTGGCGTCAAATCAAATCCTCTGCAGGGAGGCAAAGGCCCAGTGGTATTATCACTAACATATTAATCCAGAAACATCAGCTAATGTTCTGGTGTCCCGCGTTCAAATCCCACCATGGCAACTGGCGGAATCTGAATTCAATAAAAAATATCTGGAATTAAGAATCTACTGATGAACATGAAACCATTGTCGATTGTCGGAAAAACCCATCTGGTTCACTAATGTCCTTTATGGAAGGAAATCTGTCACCTTTACCTTGTTTGGTCTACATGTGACTCCAGAGCCACAGCAATGCAGTTGACTCTCAACTGCCCTTGGGCAACTAGGGATGGGTAATAAATGCTTGCCATCCAGCAACGCCCATGTCCCACAAATGAACAAAAAAAATATTAATTATGTTCTTGTTATGCCTGCGCCAAAAAGGTGTCTCATGTGTCACTGATTTTTGAACTCTAAGGGCATTCATAGCACCTAAAATAGAAATACTACTGAGCCCAATTTTGTGCCCTTAATCTCTGAAGAGAACTGGACAGGAATATGGTGGGAGTGCCTTGATCAAATGCTCTGGGAAGTATTAAAAGTGATGAGTGCCAGATTGAAAAGTAATGTTTAAGTAATAAGTAATGGGAAAGTTTCAATTGTCCTGAAACTGATTGAGGTACAAGCGTGGAAAACTTCTGTCATGGGAAGAAATTAATTATGAAGCAGAATTTGCTTCTAAAGTACTAAGTGGGGGAGTCAACAATGGAGAATGTAACTGTAACCAATAAGAAAGGAACCTATGGAGTAAAATGGTCACAATTTGAACATTTCTCAGGTAATAAATAAAGTTAGAAACTCGAAGGAAGTCCATAAAGGAGCTTGATTTAGGACAAAATGACTTTAAGTTAAGGAAAAATCCCATGAGCACTTTAAAGTAGGCAGATATACTAAAACGAAAGGGTATGTTTGAAAAATGTGATGCACCAAAGGAGTACTTTTGAAAATATAGAAATCAGTAATTTCTGAAATGATTAATGGTTGAAATAAAAGAATGAAACCAATATGTGAAAAACTTTACAGCAGAAGAGAAAGTATCTGGATATTCAAAAACTCAGGTAAAGAACCACATGAAGGCATCTATAATGACAAGATCAACATTTCAAATAATAATCAGAGCTGCAAAAACAGACAAGATGAAAATCCAACAGAATGTATAACTGACAGCCACGACTCCTTCAAGCTTCACATTGGAAGCTGACAATGTAAAGAAAGAAATTGCAGTATTAAAAATGAAAAGGGGACGATTGCTTCAGCCAGAGTTGCTGGAATGTCAAACCTTTATTTCAGAAACAGTATTTATTATGAAGAGAGAGAGATTATACTGAAATCTTTTGAGGCAGGTGCAGACTTGTTTCTTTTATAATCGCAGAAGAGCCGACGTTAAGTATTAAGATATTAAGCCAATATTAAGACAAAGCGTCTTTACTCCAGGGTTTTAAAATACTTGGTCTACATATGCTGAATCACCTTCTGTTCTTGAGCATACTATGATTCTTAGATATTTCTGGAGTTTCTCAGACGACACAGGTCTGGAAAGTGTAAATGAAACATTTACCTTTAAAACAGGGCTCCAAAGCCAAGATACCAAATGGCTATGTTTTAAGTCTTGAATCTTTGTGGTAAAATTGCTTGAATCAATGTTGGGGGATATCAAGTATAGAGTATAGATTATTTGGAAATAGCCACTTATAAAATGTGAGGACATGTAAAATTAATTGGACTTTCTTCAATGAAAATACGCTGCTGTGGATTAGGGCAAGGTAATTAATGTTGATCATCTAGATTTTAAAAGGATATTTCACATTTCTCTCATGAAAAAATAGTGTGTAAGTTCAGGACTATGGGATAGAGGAAAATATTAAATTGGATCAATGAAAGACTAATTGAAAGAAAAACCTAAGAAGTTACAAGATAGTATCTGGTTGGGGATCAGATTTAATTGGAATTGGCAACAATTGCAGTGTATGATTTTGACAAATGACTTATGGACCAGACTCAGTTTAAATATATTCATATTCCATAGTGTACCATAATGGAAACAATGGCTAATAATGAGATGTGATGCACAAATAACAGGTGTTTGCAAATAAAAACAAAGACTTAATTTTTTATGTCACCTTTCACAACCTCAGGCCACGGCAAAGCACTTTACAGCCATTGAAGATACCATAAAGTGGTGTCACTGATGCAATGTAGGAAATGTGGCAGACAATTTGTACATCACTAACAATGATTTAATACTGGCTAGGTAATTTGTTTATGTGATATTGGTTAAGATTAAGGTTAAAAATTGGGCTGTACTCTGGGGAAATACCTTGCTGCTCTTCAGGGAACCTTTTACACCTAGCTGGGAAGGTAGACAAGGCCTCAGCTAAAGGACAGCATCTTTATTAGTGCAGTGCAGGAACGTCAGTCAAGGAGATATGATCGCATTTCGGGAGTGGGATAGTGATTCTCACATTCTTCTGATTCAGAGGTGTGAATGTTACACTGGGCCACAGCTCCCATCCGCACTAGGTTTGTGTACACTTTCACCCAGGTGTATGGAAAAAGACGACGTTCCACTACTTGGACATACCCCAGGAGATATGCTATGGGACCTCTCAGAAGCTCCAATACAAGGGCATTGCCTGGGAGGTTTGAACTTCTGACGGGCAATTCCCCTGCTGCCCAGAACCCCCTGCAAATATCTCCAGCTCTAAGTTAGAGCAAGGGATTTTGGATGGATCTGACTTACTAGGCTTTACCCATGAAAGTTTAGATATAGAGACATAGAAAAAAGGAGTGAGAAGAGACCAGTCAGCACTTTGAGTCTGCTCCACCATTCATTATGATCATGGCTAATCATCCAACTCAGTAGTCTGAACTAATATAAATCCTGGACAGCTAAACAACTGACCACTCATCACTCACTCTGAACCCCCTGACTCCCTCATCACTCCTTCAGGACTATCCACCTAATTCCCCAAACAATTCCCCTCACTGCCTCTGACCTGACACCACTATCTGACTCCCCCAGCCCCCCACCCTCCAACCCAACCTGAATATCCTCTGTCCCGGCTCCTCAGTGACCCAGCCTGACACCATGCTTGACTCCCAATACTTCCACCCTGCCCTTGACCCTCCAAACTCCTCTTGAGCCAAGCTGACTAGCCCCGACCTGACAGCCTCTCTTGACTGGCTCTGACTACCCCTCAAGCCAATTCTCACCTCCCCAACCCAACTCCCACCCTGTCTCCTTACCCAAATACCCTCTCCACCCTACCCCCTTACGCACTTACCTTACACACTTAGCTTCTCCATGTAGCAGTTTTAAAATTGTTTTGGGATATTTAAGCTCATCATTTAGAAACATAAAAAATTGGTGCAGGAGTCCACCATTTGGCTCTTTGAGCCGGCACCACCATTCAATATCCCACACTTTCAGTATCCCATTCCCCCTTTCTTTCTACATCCCTTGATGCCTTTAGCCCAGCTCCCTTTTGAACATATGTAAGTTGCTGGAATGTGGCAGCTAGTGCTCGTGCATGAATTCTCTATACTGCTCCCTACAAGAATAGTTACACTGGCAGTAAGGATTCTCCTTGAAAGATTGCTGAGAAAAAAAGGAGGGCTGTAAGTATATATTTTGTTGTCCGTTTCCAATTTTGATCAGAAGACCTAGGCCTATCTTTACTCTAGGGTAATATGAGTATTGATGGAAAATCAAAAAC
Source organism: Carcharhinus amblyrhynchos (assembly GCF_965287045.1). Classification (NCBI taxonomy): domain Eukaryota; kingdom Metazoa; phylum Chordata; class Chondrichthyes; order Carcharhiniformes; family Carcharhinidae; genus Carcharhinus; species Carcharhinus amblyrhynchos. Next base: position 27,653,326 of record NC_137335.1, on the reverse strand, counting down.
ATCGTCAAACAAAAGCAGCTATCAGATTGTTGCACCAAATTGTTAAGCATATGTAACATGTAGCTCAAAGAGGTGATCGTAAAATTGTATTGGGACTTGGGGGTGAGATCATAGTTGGAATATTGGGTAGAATTCACCGGTCCTGTGGGCATGTTTGGAGACAAGAGGTTTGTGTTAATGGGCAGGAAGGTGTAGGGTGCAGATTCCTCTATCTCCCTGCCTTACTCTGTCTAGGTCCAAGGTGAGTAGCCTTGTTGGCAGCCTTTCCATGCAGAGGCTAATTCACGGGAATTCTCTGCAAACCTGCATCTTTCCCTCCTTGTTCCTCACTGTGTGAGAGAGGTGTGTGTGTGTGTGTGTGTGTGTGTGTGTGTGTGTGTGTGTGTGTGTGTGTGTGTGTGTGTGTGTGTGTGTGTGTGTGTGTGTGTGTGCGCGAAAGAGAGGTGAGTGTGTGCAAGAGGGATGATTGTATGTGAGAGGGATGATTGTCTGTGTGAAAGAGGGATGAGCGTGTATGTGTGAGAGGGATTAGGGTGTGTATGTGAAAGAGCGAAGAGGGTGTGTATGAGAGACAGGGATGAGGGTATGTGAGAAAGGAATGAGGTTATATGTGTGTGTGAGAGAAATAGAATGTGTGTGAGAGGGATGAGTGTGTGAAAGGGATGAGCGTGTGTGAGAGAGAGAAATAGAATGTGTGAAAGCTACGAGTGTATATGTGTGTTTGTAGTGAGTGTATGTGTGAATGTCCAGCAGTATTATATGTTTAATTGGTTGCATCATTGTTTTAAGACAGATCACATGATTTGACAGTGATGTCATTGATGTTTCACAGGCTTTTAGTTTCAGTTTGTACTCTGCACAGAAAAAAGCTCTGAGAATAAATCTCTTATTGTTACTTTGAATCTAAGTGTGCAAACCACATCATTTTTTCTTTAAAACCCACAACCCCTAACATAGCTAGGACATTACAAACAATACACCTCCCAATAAAAGTGATGAAAAGATAAGATCCAAGTATATTTTTTAATCAGAGAACTTTCAAATTATAGTAAACACATACATATAATAGAAAAGACTCCTATAAATTGGGTTTTGTACTTATTGCATGAAAACAATTATTTGTAGTTTGTCTTTTCAACACAATAAGAATGTTTTTCAAAGATTATGTTAGTACTGTTGGGAGATCAAAAGGTCTTGACAACTGGGAAGGTTGGGAAACCCGACTATACAATCCATCATATATTTTCCCCTCTTCAGCTCTGAAGAATATGAACTCCAAATGTTAACTCTGTTCCTCTTGCTACAGATGCTGTCAGAACTGCTTGGTTTATCTGGCATTTTCTGTTTTTACTTCCATAAGATTTTACATAAATTTTGTTTATAGCAGAAATTGAAAATTTACAGTTGGCAATGAGTAACTTTCTATTTTAAATAGTGTACTTGGATTGACAAGATTTTACGTTGCTAGATTAAAGGAACTGGGGGCAGAAGCAAAACCCTTCAGGGTGTCATTGTGAATGAGTTCAAAAACAATGAGCTTGCAAGAGTATGCTTCCTCCTTCATAATCTTACTAGGAAAACTTCAACAGCTGGGGACTGACATTTCAATGAGCCAGTTCCACCGACAGAGGGAGCTAGATGTCAGGGGTGAGGATGGGGAAGGGCAGGAGGTGGGTGGTTATATATATTCATGTCTGGAGAATTTGACTCTATCCATAATGCCTAGTCAGAATGAATGGCCAGCACGCCCCTCTCTGCTCATTGTGAAGAAATGGTATTGTACAATTTACAAGTATATTCTAGATTTCTGAATATGCCGACACTTAACTACAATATACTAACCCATTGTAGACACTAACCTAGTATATATTACTTTAAATCTATGGTGGACAATAATCTGAAGTATATTGGTATAAATTTCTAGTAGACATTCACTTCCTATATGCTTGTATAAATTGAGTGTGAACACTGGCCTAACATACTGGTATAAATCTATGGTGCTCATTGATCTGGCATGTACTAACATAAGTCTACGGTGGGCACCTATCTAGTCAATAATTTTGTTTCAGTTCTGAGCAGAAATAGGCAATGGTGATCAGTATCACAAACTCAAAATTAAAGGGAAAATGGACAAGTTACTTAAATTCTTCTTTATAAAAATGGATGGAAACAAATACAAGGCAAATGGACGACTTCTTCATTTCATCTAATTGCTGGTAATGTCATTTAAGCATGCTATTAGAATGTTCATACAATCTCATCAACAACGGTGAAGCTTCCTGCTAGGTTCACAATATTCATAACATCAAATTAGCATCAGAAAATTGCCCTATTGTTGTGTGATGCTAACTGGTGGGATTAATAATTAAATGCTGACTTTATTTATGAATAAATTGTTCCCAGTCCCACACAGTCATTTTGAAGTCATGACTGGGAGAAAAATTTAGATGTGAAAGTGTTAGTCAATTGGGTCAGCTGTCCAATGCGTTCCTGCCTCCATGGGTGAACTTGCTGGAGGAGGCTCATCAAAGACAGTGCCTATGCACAATAGTGGCAGGTAGCCAGTTTGACTAATTAAGTACTCGACTGTGGGCAAATTAAGGATAAAGACAAAGACAAAGACAAAGAACAATACAGCACGGGAAACAGGCCCTTCGGCCCAACGAGCCCACGCCGCCGTCCCACTGTCTGTGACCTATTCATGATTTTAGTCTACACCTAACGTGCGAGGATCAGGGAGGTCCAATTTAGCAACAATTTAGTACCCAATCAATCAGCCTAAAAGCACATCTTTGGGGGATGTGGGAGGAAACCGGAGCACCCGGAGGAAACCCACGCAACCACGGGGAGAACGTGCAAACTCCCACAGACACAGGCCCAAATTCATGTGTCCACACAGCAACAGAGATAGTCTCTGAGCTGTCATGTTGCCCTCGAGATGGTCCAGTTTAAGCACACTAACGACATGAAGCAATAGGCAACTCCCGAAGCAACGTCCAAGAGCAGCCCACTACAACCTGCCGCATGCATGCCCCTTGCTGGACTTAAATGCCTGTGGAGACAAAAACATTCATTATTAAACAGGCAAAGACTAACATCCCTGAGGCAAAATGTATTCCCAAGCCTACAATGTTTAGTAAGGCCTACTATATCCCCCTATATGTAGCCCGCTCATATGGCTGTCTAAGTGACTCTTAAACAACCCTAGCGTGCCTGCTTCCACCACCTTACTCGGCAGTGCATTCCACACCCCCACTACCCTTTGCGTGAAAAACTGCCCTCCAATATTTGTCTTATACCTAGCCCCCCTCACTCTAAGCCCGTGACCCCTCGTTCTATCCATTTCTAATAGCGGAAAAAGCTTACCACCATTTACTCTATCTATCCCCTTCATAATCTTATAAACCTCTATTAGATCCCCCCTCAGCCGACGTCTCTCAAGGGAAAACAGCCCAAGTTCATTCAATCTTTCCTCGTAAGACAGCCCTTCCATACCAGGCAACATCCTGGTAAATCTCCTCTGCACTCTCTCCAGGATCTCTACGTCCTTCCGGTAGTACGGCGACCAGAACTGGACGCAGTACTCCAAGTGAGGCCTAACCAACGTTCTATACAACTGCAACATCAGACTCCTACTCTTATATTCTATACCTCTTCCTATGAAGGCTAACATACCATACGCTTTCCTCATCACATTCTGCACCTGCACCGACACCTTCAGGGACTTGTGCACTTGCACCCCCAGGTCTCTCTGCGTATCTATACTCCGGATAGTTCTACCTTTTATCGTATAACTCCCCTCCACATTATTCCGGCTAAAGTGCATCACCTCGCATTTCTCCGGATTAAATTCCATTTGCCATCTATCTGCCCAATCTACCAGCCTGTCTATGTCCTGTTGCATTGCCAGGCACTGCTCCTCAGTACCCGCCAATCCAACCATCTTAGTGTCATCAGCAAATTTGCTGATCACACCACCTACCCCCTCTTCCAAGTCATTAATATATACCACAAATAGAAGAGGTCCAAGTACCGAGCCCTGCGGCACACCACTGGTGACAGGCCTCCAATTGGAAAAGGAGCCTTCCACTACTACTCGCTGTCTCCTCCTCCCAAGCCAGTTCTCCACCCATCTACATACCTGGCCTTGTATCCCATGAGCCTTCACCTTTTCTATCAGCCTACCATGAGGGACCTTGTCAAACGCCTTACTGAAATCCATATAGACGACATCAACGGCTTGTCCTTCGTCAACCGTTTTTGTCACCTCTTCAAAAAATTCCACTAGATTCGTAAGGCACGACCTCCCTGTAACGAAGCCATGCTGCGTATCCCTGATCAGATTGCAGCGCTCCAGATGTTCATACATCCTATCCTTGAGGATCCTCTCCATTAGCTTGCCTATAACTGAAGTCAAGCTCACCGGCCTATAATTCCCTGGGTTATCCCTCTGACCCTTCTTAAACAACGGTACTACATTTGCAATGCGCCAATCCTCTGGGACCTCACCTGTGTCCAAAGAAGAGACAAAGATTTGCGTCAGAGGCCCAGCAATTTCATCCCTCACCTCCCTTAGCAGCCTGGGATAGATGCCATCAGGCCCCGGAGATTTATCTGTCTTTATACTGTCTAAAAGTCCCAACACCTCTTCCCTCGTGATGACTATATCCCTCAACGGATCCTCAAACTCCTCAAGCACAGCACCAGACATCCGGCCCCTCTCCTGCGTGAATACCGACGCAAAGTATTCATTCAGGATCTCCCCCATTCCCCCAGGCTCCAAGCATAGTTCCCCTCCTCTGTCCCTGAGAGGACCAATCTTCCCTCTAACCATCCTTTTATTTCTAACATAGGAGTAAAATGCCTTAGGATTTTCTTTAATCCTACCCGCCAAAGCCATTTCGTGGCCCCTTTTTGCCTTTCTGATGCCCCTTTTAAGTTCTCTCCTACATTCTCTGTATTCTTCTAACGCTATCTCTGTCCTCAAATGCCTAGATCTAATGTACGCCTCCCTCTTCCTCCTGACCAGGTCCTCAATATCCCTAGTTACCCACGGCTCTCTAATCCTACCCTTCCCATCCTTCCTCTTGACCGGCACGTGCCTTTCCTGCAAAGATTTTAGTTTTCCCTTGAGAGACTCCCACATACCCAGCGTCGACCTGCCATCAAACAGCTTACCCCAGTCCGTATCTTTAAGATCCTGTCTAATCCGGTTGTATCTAGCCCTCCCCCAGTTTAACACCCTCCCCTTAGGACAGGCTTCATCTTTATCCATTAATATCTTAAACCAGACAGAGTTGTGGTCACTGTTAGCCACCTGCTCTCCTACTTCAACGTCAACCACCTGCCCAGGCTCATTCCCCAGAACCAAGTCCAGTATAGCCCCCTCTCTGGTCGGGCTATCCACATACTGCTCCAGGGATCCTTCCATTACACACTGTACAAATTCCTCCCCGTCAGCACCCTCTGATCTCGGCACCTTCCAGTCTACCCCGGGGAGATTAAAATCTCCCACTACCACCACCCTATTCTTCCTGCACTTATCTAGAATGTCCCTGCTTATCCCTTCTTCCACAGCCCTCGGGCTGTTGGGCGGTCTGTAGTACACACCCAACATAGTAACATCTCCCTTCCGATTCCTCAACTCCACCCATAGCGACTCGATTCCTATATCCTCTATACCTCCCTCCCTCTGCACTGCTATGATGCAATCCTTAACTAACAACGCCACTCCCCCACCTCTCAGCGACCCACCCCTATCACGCCTGAAGCACTTATACCCGGGAACATTCAACTGCCAGTCCTGCCCTTCCTTTAACCAAGTCTCTGTCACCACCACCACTTCCAACTTCCTTTCGAACATTATTGCCTTCAGTTCATCTGTTTTGCCAGTCACACTCCTAGCATTGAAACACATGCACCGAAGACCCTCAGAAACAATCCGATCCTTCTTCCTACCCTCCGGGCTTACCCTCTCCCCAATCCCAGTTCCGTCCACATCCCCACCCCCCCTCCATATTAGTTTAAACCCTGCCGATGTCACTGGGACCTTCCTGGTGGTGCATACGCTTCTGCTAAGAACAAAGCCGGGCAGGTATATGGAGGTGATTTGTTAGTGGCTCCACCTCAGGATGGAGATACCCTCAGTGTCTTCCTCCTGCAACAGCAGTGCCAACCTCAGCCAATAGATCTGCTATCCATAAACCAAAGCAAAATGCTGTGGATGCTGCAAATTTAAAATAAAAACAGAAAGTGCTGGAAAATCTCAAATGGTCTGGAAGCATCTGTGGAGAAAGATACAGAATGAATGTTTTGAGTCCAATGTGACTCTTTTTTTGGAAGGATCTGCTTTCCTTCCAAGGATACAAGCCATTTGATTGGTCCCATGGTCTCAGGAAACCATCTGTCATCCTTATTTGGATGTTCGATAAAGAGGTGACCAATTTAGGCATCACTTTCTAGAAGACCGCGCCAATGGGCAGCTTGTTGGCAAGTGCTGAGTGAGGAGCCAAAATCCCCCCCCCAATGACTATTCTAAAAGAGAATTCAATTGTTGCCACAGTATCCATTTTATCTGTGATTGGATAATGCTTAGACGTGATTCATAAAAGTTGTTTACATGGCTGTTTACATGAAAATGGTTGATCTTGGATTTTGAGACAATATGGAATTGGAAGCTCAATTCAATGTCAAGTGAGATGGCAAGGCTGTAAGCAGTCTGAGACAGCAGGGAGCATTTGACTTAGTATCTGGACCGACAACTGAACAACAAGGAACAGTTACCCGCAGATCCGACCAAAAAACACACGCATCAACTCAACTCCCTGATCAAGACCTTTGATCCAGACCTTTAGAGCACCCTCCATGCTCTCATCCCACGTACTCCCTGCATTGGAGATCTCTACTGCCTCCTGAAGATACACAAGGCAAACATACCCGGACATCCCATTGTACCGGGCAATGGGACCCTGTGTGAGAACCTCTCCAGCTACACTGAGGGCATCCTAAAACCCAAAGAACCCCCAGCTTTTGTTGCAACACTATGGACTTCCTACAGAAACTCAGCACACATACAGCAGTTGAACCAGGAGCACGCCTCGTCACAATGGATGTCTTGGCACTCTACAGCAGCATCCCCCACGACGATGGCATTACTGCAACTGCCTCAGTACTTAATGCCGACAAATGCCAGTTTCCAGATGCAATTCATCCGCTTCATCCTGGAACACAATGTCTTCATCAACTCATTCGCTTCATCCTGGACCACAATGTCTTCACCTTCAACAACCAGTTCTTTATCCAGACACACCAAACAGCCGTGGGGACCAAATTTGCAACTCAATATGCCAATATTCTCATTCACAGGTTCGAACAAGACTTTTTCACCGCACAGGGCCTTCAACTGATGCTATACACTAGATACATCGATGACATTTTCTTTTTTTGGACTCATATGAACAATCACTGAAGCAATTATATGATGACATCAACAATTTTCATCCTACCATCAGACTCACCAAGGACTACTCTCCGGAATCAGTTGCATTCTTGGACATACGCACCTCCATTAAGGATGGTCACCTCAGCATTTCACTGCATCGCAAACCCACGGATAACCTCACGATGCTTCACTCCTCCAGCTTCCACCCTAAACACGTTAAAGAAACCATCCCCTACGGACAAGCTCTCTGTATACACAGGATCTGCTCAGATGAGGAGAATCGCAACAGACACCTCCAGATGCTGAAAGATACCCTCATAAGAACAAGGTATGGCGCTCGACTCATCGATTGACAGTTCTGACGCGCCACAGCGCAAAACCGCACTGACCTCCTCAGAAGACAAACACGGGACACGGTGGACAGAGTACCCTTTGTCGTCCAGTACTTCCCCGGAATGATGAAGCTACGACATCTTCTCCAGAGCCTTCAACATGTCATTGATGAAAACGAACATCTCACCAGGGCCATTCCCCCACCCCCACTTCTTGCCTTCATACAACCACACAACCTCAAACAGACCATTATCCACAGCAAACTACCCAGCCTTCAGGAGAACAGTGACCACAACACCACGCAACCCTGCCACAGCAACCACTGGCATCTCCACATCATAATGTCTGGAAAACAGAGTTGGCATAGGTGTTTACAGAAGTGGTGGTGTGGTGGAACTGATTGATATTATTATCCATCTGGAATCTGATGTCAGATAATATTGCTGCGGGGCAGCGTAAAATGGGAAAATGAAGGAAGTAAAATGTCACTTCAGTGACATGCCCAGCGATTAGATGAAGTCGTCCATTTGCCTCATGTCTGCTTCTATCCATTTTTATAAAGAAGCATAAAATAGGAAATTGAAGGGAGGATTCTAGAGGTGATGGTGCAGGGGCAGAAAGAGGAGTCATTGAAGGAAATTCTCCGTGACATTACTGAATAGGTAAGAGAGGAAGAAGGCAAGGGTAGTTCCATTCAGCTGTACAAAGGAGCAGAGGAATTGGAGGAGGATTGTGTGGTTATCTGTTCAAAGATTGAGACAGATGAGGAAGATAGTGCCCCACAGAGGACAAATACTGCAGATGCCAGAAATAAAAATGGAAAATACTGGAAATACCCAGCAGATCTGGCAGTATCTGTGGAGAGATTAATCAAGTTAACATTTTGTGTCAATAATTTTAATCAATGTTCTAATGAAACATCACTAGAATGATGTTTCTTTCATTTTGTTTCTCTCTCCCAGACACTGCTTGACTTATTGAATATTTCCAGCACAGCTAAGGGAAATGTAATTTGATCCGTGCTTTTTCATTTCATGGTGGGAGCAGGAAGCTAACTGGAAAGGTTCAAGCATGAAAGCCTCCTATGTATTCCAAATTTTTATCTTGTTACAATGGTGGCTATGCCTCCAGTTGCCTCGCCCTTAAATTCTGGGAGTCCCTGTCTATACTTCTCATTTCTACCTTTCTTTCTCCTTCTTTATGGTACTCTTGAAATCTTCCTCCTCGACTCAGTATTTAGTCAGTTGTTCAAATTTCTCCTTATGTATCTTGGTGTTCAATTTATTTGGAAATGCTCCAGTGAAGCATCTGGGTATGTTTAACTCCATTGAACGTAAAGATGCAAAGATTCATTGAGTTGCAGGAAAGATTGGTACGGATTTGGAGATGGTAACGTGTTCAAGGACTTTGGGGAATAAAGGTAAGTTGGAAATGGGGTTGTAGTTTTACAGTGACAGAGGTGTCATGATGGGATTTTCGAGGGGGGACTGATTGCAGTGAAACACTTCACTGGAGCATTTTCAAATAAATTGAACACCAAGATACATAAAGAGAAATTTGAACAACTGACGGAATACTGAGTCAAGGAGGAAGATTTCAAGAGTACCATAAAGATGGAGGAAGAAAGTAGAAATGAGAGGTATAGACAGGGACTCCTAGAGTTTAAGGCCTAGGCATAGGAAAGTCCTTGATGATTACAGCATCAGCAACATAGGGACAATAAAGGATAGTTGATTGCCAACAGTTCACCGGGAATAAGGTCGAGATCAAAAGGTGATTCTCAAGGGCAAGGTGAATGCCTAACATCCTCTTTTCTGGCTTGTTGCCAATTTATGTCTGATTACACTCCTATGATACACCTTCAGATGTATTACTACGTTAAAGAGACTAAATGCAAGTTGCTGTTGTTCACTGCTTTAACTCAGTAAACGGAGACAGAACTCGTTTGCATGACATTTTCTTTATGGACTCAATTATTTCTAGAATAGGATGCTATCCATGAAGTTTCTTAATTTATGCTGTCACTTGGTGTGTACTAAAGTGATTAACTCACTTTAACTGCAAAGATAAAAGAAGGAAAGTAACCCACAAGATAAGTGACTTAACCAGTTGGTGGAGCTTTATTAGATAGGTGGAAAATGACTTACATTCTGACTCAAAACGTTGACTGTATTCTCTCTTAACAGATTCTGTCAGACCTGCTGAGATTTTCCAGCATTTTCTCTTTTTGTTTGAGATTCCAACATCCATAGTAATTTGCTTTTACTTTAATTAGATAGGTGTTGCTTATTTACATCCAGGGTGGGAGAGAGGGAAAATCTCCCAAATGTCTTTGATGACATTACTACGTAATCATGAGAGACACTACACAGAGATGCATTGATTTACAATACATAACACATGGGAAGCAGACCTACAGCTAAATGAAGGATAAGTGTAAGGGATTGTTTTGTATAATATATATTTTTTGTCTATATAAAGTGAACATTGCATTTTCTTATCAATGTTCCATATTAGAAATACAGAGTTATTCAGCCCATTATGATAGGGTGAGAATTTAGTAGAGGTATCCAATTAATTCTATTACTCACATGTTGGTCAAAGCCCTGCAACTTTTTAAAATCTTTAAGTAGTTATCCAGTTCCCTTTGAAAAGTTTTATTAAATCTACATCTGCTATTTTTTCAGGTGGTATATTCCAGGACATAGTGCCATGGTATGTAAAAATATTTCTCCTCATCTTACCTCTGATTCTTTTGCCAATCATTTTAAATCTGTACCCTTTAGTTACTGACTCATCTACCACTGGAAATAGTTTGTCCTTGCTAATTCTATCAAAAATGATTCCTGATTTGGAACACCTCTATTAAATAAACTAACATTAACTTTCTGTGCTGTAGGGAGAATAACACCAGCTCCATTTGGCTTCAGCCTTGCATGTTTAGTATATTCAAGTGAATCCCCTTTGCACTCTCGAAGGCTTTGACATCCTATCCAAAGTGTGACACCCAGAATCAAATACAATACTCCTAACTGGCTAACTGATGGTAAATATTCGTCATGGAGTTCGGTTACGAGTGGTGTGCCTTTGATGGTAAATATTCGTCATGGAGTTCGGTTACGAGTGGTGTGCCTCAGGGATCTGTTTTGGGGCCACTGCTGTTTGTAATTTTTATTAATGATCTGGATGAGGGTATAGTTGGGTGGATTAGTAAGTTTGCTGATGACACCAAAGTCGGAGGTGTGGTAGATTGTGAGGAAGGGTGTCATAGTTTGCAGGGTGACTTAGAAAGGTTGCAGAGCTGGGCCGCGAGGTGGCGGATGGAGTTTAATGTGGAGAAGTGTGAGGTAATTCATTTCGGTAGGAATAACAGATGTGTTGAGTATAGGGCTAACGGGAGGACTTTGAATAGTGTGGAGGAGCAGAGGGATCTAGGTGTATGTGTACATAGATCCCTGAAAGTTGGGAATCAAGTAGATAAGGTTGTTAAGAAGGCATACGGTGTCTTGGCGTTTATTGGTAGGGGGATTGAATTTAGGAGTCGCAGCGTCATGATGCAACTGTACACAACTCTGGTGCGGCCGCACTTGGAGTATTGTGTGCAGTTCTGGTCCCCACATTACAGGAAGGATGTGGAGGCTTTGGAGAGGGTGCAGAGGAGGTTTACCAGGATGTTGCCTGGTATGGAGGGGAGATCCTATGAGGAGAGACTGAGAGATTTGGGGTTGTTTTCGCTGGAAAGAAGGCGGCTAAGAGGGGACCTTATTGAAACATATAAGATGATTAGAGGTTTAGACAGGGTGGATAGTGATAGCCTTTTTCCTAGGATGGAGAAAGCTAGCACGAGGGGGCACGGCTTTAAATTAAGGGGGGGTAGTTATAGGACTGATGTCAGGGGTAGGTTCTTTACCCAGAGGGTGGTGAGGGACTGGAATGCCCTGCCAGCTGCAGTTGTAAATGCGCCTAGTTTGGGGGCGTTTAAGAGATCTAGATAGGTTTATGGACGAAATGGGATTGGTTTAGATTAGTGGGTTAGTGTTGTTTTTTTTTAAAAGCTGGTCGGCGCAACATCGTGGGCCGAAGGGCCTGTTCTGCGCTGTAATGTTCTATGTTCTATGTTCTATACACAATGCCTCCATGTGTAATATCAAAGATCTGCTTTAATCCAGGTCAGAAACTCCAAGGTGTTTTATGAAGTCAGCCTAGACTATAGGTTTTGTACCTTGAATTTGGTATGGGTAAGCGTAAGATGTTTCACTTCAGGTATGATTCAAGTGACCCACTAGGGAGTTTTTAATCAAAGTTTATTTTAGAATACAGATAACACATAGAAAGAAAATTAGCAATAATATTTACCAATTATAAAGAAGAATGAAAAACAACTATGATATTGTATAAACCATAACAGCTCAATATACTATTCCAAACAAAGAAACACTCTTTTAAATTCACACTCGTTCCAGGTTTAGCGCAGAAACTAAGAATGCTCATGTGACACTGGATTTTCCAGCTCTCCAACACCTATTGTGAATTGATCCTTTGGATGGAGAATTAAAACTCTTTCCAGCTCGAGAGCTTCTAGCTCACCTCAAAGTAGAGATAGAGCCACAGCTTGCCTCTAGCTATCAAACCACAAACGGCAAATATTTCACTCCACAAAAGTAAGAAAGACTACTTGTTGATGTTTCTATAGCTCTTGGGGCTAAAGGGGTTAAAGGGATAAGGGAGAAGGGGGGATCAGAATTTGAATTTGATGATCATCCATGATCAAGATGAATGATGGAGCAGGCTCAGAGGGCCAAATGGCCTACTCCTGCTTCTAGTTTCTGTGTTTCTGTTTTCAACTATATCAGGGAGAGAGATAAAACACTGCATGTAGCCTAGAGCCCAAACACCTTCTAAGTAGCCAGAAACTAAAATTGTAAGTTAAAAAAACTCCTGGGAGGTAAAATCTGTGCTGCCTGACTTGTCAATCATCCTTTCCCCTCCAACAATTCCAAAAAAGATTATAAAATTCAAAAAAAGTGTATTGGCCCAGAATAAAAATAAACAAAAACCCATTCAATCATTTAAGCAGCAATAGTCAGATGGGTCAGTAACAAGCACAAAAGGACCTCTTAAAGAGCTGCAGAGAAACATGGTTAAAATACACTTCTTGAAGACACAGTAGCATCACAGATCTTAATTGCGTTAATACTCCTCTCAAACTGGACCCAGGTTTCTCTGATTCTGCACCCTTTTAAAATTGTATCATTTAATTTATATTGTCTCTGTCTCACTCTTAGAATCATAAAATCCTACAGTGCAGACGGAGGCCATTTGGCCTATTGAGTCTGCCCCAACCACAATCCTACCCAGTCCCTATCCTTTAAACCTCATGTATTTACCCTGACTAGTCCCTGACACTAAGGGGCAATTTAGCATGGCCAATCCACCTAAACTGCACATCTTTGGACTGTAGGAGGAAACCGGAACATCTGGAAGAAACCCACGCAGACACGGAGAGAACATACAAATTCTGCACACTCTCGTATGTAACATCCCCAGGGTTTTGTAACACTGAAGACTTTGAAACCTCATGGTGACCTCTCTGTGAAATGAAATAGTTTCTTCCTATCCACTCTAACTCGGCCCCTCATAATTTTATGTGCATCAATTAAATGGCCCCTCAGCTACCTCTATTCCAAAGAAAATGACAACTGGTCAAATCTTTATTCAGAGCTAAAATTTTCCTTTTCTAGCAATATCCTTGTATGACTCATCTGAATCCCCTCTAAACTGATGGCATCCTTTCTTCAATGCGCTGATCACAACTCTAAACAGTTTATCTGTTAACAAAGCTTTTATACAAATCTGGCAAAATCTCTCTGCTTTATATTTTGTGTCTTAGCAAATGAAGATAATTGTTCTTGGAGGTGTAGGATACATTGAAGCCAGAGGATTTGCAATTAAGCAGGATGTGGACAAGTATTGTGGAGAAGTTTGTTAATACTTTTGGGTCAAAGGCTGTCTCACAAATTAGTAGGAGATCATTTTGGATGGTAATGCAAATGTTGAAAGTATGTGAGACACACCTGGCCAAGTCAATAACATATATCAAAAAGAGCAATGTTCCAATACTGACCACTTGGGGCCACCAAAGTATACTTTCCTCTAGCCCGTAAACAATCATGCACCACTATGCTCTGCTGACTATCTTCAGCCAATTGCATACTGAAATTCCACTCCCTCTTAATCCTGTGGGTTTCTATTATGTGTTACTTTATCAAAAGTCTGTTTAATGTTCCTATGCCCAACTCCAATCACACTACCTTTATCTACTCTCTTTGTTACTTCATCAAATAATTCAACCAAGTCAAACATAATTTGCCTTTAACCGACCTAAGCGATTTTCATTTATTAACCCATGTTTTTCCAAGTGACAATTTAAGGTTACCTCTGATTATTGTATCTAAACATTTCCCCACTACTGCTGAGTGGCCTATAGATGTTCGGTTTATCCATCTCCAATTGTTTGAACAGAGTGTAACATTTGATATCCTCCAGTCCTTTACGACTGCTGCCAAATCTAAGGAGGATTAGAAGATTGTGACCAAAACCTTCACAATTCCCACCCTGACTTACTTAGAATTCAACATATTTAGACTGGTGGAATTGTTTACTTTGAACAAGGCTAATCCTTAATTTACTTAAATATTATCGATTTTAACCTATCCATTTTTGTTACTTCTATATGGCATTGGCAGCATCCTCGTGTTTTGTGAGGACAGAAACAGTAAATACTCACTTTGTATCTCAGCCTCTGCCTCCACAAGAAGATCTTCTTCTCGTCCTAAATTGGGTCCACTGATCCTTCAATTACCCACTTACTATTTAGCTGTTAGGAAAGGTCTTCCCAATTCCCCTTTGTTACTCAAATCTGCTCTCTTTGCCTTCCTTATTTGCATATATTTTTCTTCACCTGCAGATTGTTTTGCACCTGTTCCATCAGGGAGACAATACAGTATAAGAATCATGTCTGCAGTTGTAGATGTGCCTGTCTATCCCATCTATGGACTATTGAATGCCCTGGACTTTGTTGCACTCCTGTTTGGATAACTTTCCTACCCTGTTTTTTAATCTTGCTAGGTTAAAAATCACAGTGCACAGACATCAGTTGTTTGAATCATGTTATGATCATCTCTCTAACAAGCCTTAGGAGTATTGATAGGCAAAGGGATCTGGGTATACAAATACACAGGTCACTGAAAGTGGCAATGCAGGTGGAGAAGGTTGTCAAGAAGGCAAACGGTATGCTTGCATTCATTGGCCGGGGTATTGAGTTTAAAAATTGGCAAGTCATGTTGACGCTTTGTACTACCTTAGCTCTTGGAATATAGTGTTCAATTCTGGTCGTCACACTCCCAGAACGATGTAGAGGCTTTGGAGAGGGTACAGAAAAGATTTACCAGGATATTGCCTGGTACAGAGGACATTAGCTGTGAGGAGAGGTCGGAGAGACTTGGTTTGTTCTCCCTGGAGCAACGGAGGTTGATGGGAGACCTGATAGAAGTCTACAAGATTATGAGAGGCATGGGCAGAATGGATAGTCAGAAACTTTTTCCCAGGGTGGAAGAATCAATTACTAGGGGACATAGGTTTAAGGTGCGAGGGGCAAGTTTTAAAAGAGATGTACGAGGCAGGTTTTTTACACAGAGAGTGGTGGATGCCTGGAACTTGTTGCCAGGGGAGGTAGTGGAAGTGGATACGGTAATGACTTTTAAGGGGCATCTTAATAAGTACATGAATAAAATGGGAATAGAGGGATATGGTCCCCGGAAGCGTGGAAGGTTTTAGTTAAGTCAGACAGCATGGTTGGTGCAGGCTTGGAGGGCCGAAGGGCCTGTTCCTGTGCTGTAATTTTCTTTGTTCTTTTGTTACACAATCTAACATGGATACTCATGAAAATCATACCACACAATTCTGATATGATTCTACTTCTTTATTAAGTTCACAATTTACTGTGAAAGCTCAGATATATCAGACTTCACAATTGCAGCATATAATGGTTTACTCATTATTCTGATATGAATTCTACCCCTGATCTCCACATTCCACCATGCATGCTGACAAAAAATTACAATAAATCAAAAACACACAAAGCAGACTTCAAATTAACACAGAGCCAAGAAAATACATTCATGTTCCGTGAATCTCTGCCATGATTTTTTTATATGAAAGATTTTCAGTCACTCTATTAGTATAACCAGTGAGCAGAACAAATCTGTAGACCGTCAGGAAATGGATGAATGACCTTCATACTTTTCTGCAGCTTCCCTTCCTTGCCTTAAGCCTGCATCATAAAGCAAAATGAAGCTGTTCTAGATCCTAGAAATGCTGCTCCAGTATACAGTCCAAGACACCAAAACACGTGAGTAGCGTGACTCAATATTTCCACACCCGCTATGCAGTCTTTTGGCAGATTTGGTCTGGGCTACACTCATTTGAGGTATACCTTATCGCTCATATACAGTACCAAAAACGGTTTGTGAATATTGCATGCCTGAAGGATTCGTGCACAGTCTGCTTCTTCATCCTGTAACCAGAAACTGATCAGGACCATCTATAAATCCTGTGGCAATAAGGGCAAGTTGGGGGCTGCAAATATTACAGAGAGTAACTCACTTCCTGATTTTGCAAATGCTGTCCACCATCTACACGGCACAATCAGATGGGTGATGGAATATGCTCCACTTGCCTAGATGAGTGCAGCTCCAACAACGTTAAGAAGCTTGACACCGTCCAGGATAAATCAGCCCACCTGATTGGCATCCCATCCACCATCTTAAATATTCACTCCCTCCATCAATGACACACAGTGGCAGCAGTGTGTAACATCTATAAGATGCACTGCAGCAACTCACCAATAGCAGTTGTTAAACCCACAATCTCTACCATCTAGGAGGACAAAGGATGCATGGGAACATCACCAACTGCAAGCTCTCCTCCCAGCAACACACATTCTGACTTGGAAATATATTGCCATTCCTTCACTGTCCCTGAGTCAAAATCCCAGAACTCCCTCCCTAACAGCACTATGGGGTCTGCAGCAGTTCAAGAAGATAGTTCACCACCACCTTCTCAAGGGCAATTAGGGATGAGCAATAAATGCTCACCTAACCAGCGACACCCACATCCCATAAATGAATTTTAAAAAGTAGGTTCTATTGAAGATTACAGATATGTCAGTCTGGAGATTGCATTTTCCATGTTTAAGTTACTAGATTGTGGTCAGATATTGCATTGAGATAAGCTCCTGGTCTTAACAGACATTTGGTTCTCAGAAAAAGACATCCTTTTGGAATAAATTTCTGCTGCTTTAAATTCTGGGAAAACATTCATTTCCAGCAGCTTTGATGGTGCAAATGAGACATTCTGTGGTGTCACAAAGGATGGAGGACTCAATGATTAGAGATTGTTCATATTCAGGGCACAGGCATCAATACAACACCTGTTACAAACAAAAGAATGAGGATGAAAGCATTTTTAGCAGATCTAGCAGGCAGAAGGTGTAACAATAATAGATGAATGGGGCCCAGGAACACCTAGGGAACGGTTAACAGACGTTTCAGATGTGACTCAAAATATCATTATGTGATGAACTAACCAAGGCACAACAGCCGAGTTTTTGACACAATGCATGACACGTAGAATTTGGAATTTGAAGATGATGATATTGATCAGTCTGAGTGAATTGTACTGCTCACAAGAGGTTTTAGTCCTCTTCAGTTGGCATGAGACTTTAATGAAGACATAGTTATAAAGGTGTGGGATCTATCAGAAACATTTTTATTCTGCATTTTATAGACATGACAACCAAATTGAATCTTTCTACTGTAAATGGTAAGGGAAAAGGGATGATTGTAGTTATTGTCATGGGATAATGCAGAGACTTTATTGAGTATACCAGCTAAATTTCTGTTTGACAATGGAAAATAATTTACTGATACCAAGTTTAGAGACATGTTCAAACATATAACACTCATGAACACCACAGCTGAACCGTTTGGGGTGGCACAGTGGCACAGTGGTTAGCACTGCTGCCTCACAGCACCAGGGATCCAGGTTCAATTCCTGGCTTGCGTCACTGTCTGCATGGAGTTTGCATGTTCTCCCCATGTCTGCATAGGTTTCCTCCAGGTGCTCCGATTTCCTCCCACAGTCCAAAGATGTGCTGGTTAAGTGCAATGGCCATGCTAAATTCCCCCTCAGTGTACCTGAACAGGCACAGGATTGTGGCAACTAGGGGATTTTCACAGTAACTTCATTGCAGTGTTAATGTAAGCCTAGTTGTGACAGCAGGCTTACATTAACAAAGCCTACTGTAAAAAAAAACATATTAAAAAGAATATGCTTTCAGCAATGGACCTTGTGAAAGCAAACACAGAATGATCAACGAGATGCTCCATCTGAACTTAACCAATGAACCAACTGCAAGTTAACAACTGCCGTGTCATAGGCAGTTCATGCAAAAAATTCGTTTCAAATGCTTTGGGGCTCAATTCTTTTCCTTATCAGTTGGTGCTAAGAATTGAAAAAAAATCTCTTAAAGTCACACAGACTATTTGCTCAAC
Organism: Carcharhinus amblyrhynchos; assembly: GCF_965287045.1. NCBI lineage: Eukaryota > Metazoa > Chordata > Chondrichthyes > Carcharhiniformes > Carcharhinidae > Carcharhinus > Carcharhinus amblyrhynchos. Next base: position 27,634,939 of record NC_137335.1, on the reverse strand, counting down.
ATTCTTGCAACAGATTAAAAATCCTACTAGAAGACACAGGTATGGCTGAGAGAAGTGACTCCCTGTTTGGAGTGAATTTTCCCATTGGTGTTGGGCCCCAAAATCTCCTTCAGAATTCACAGCTCCACAATCTTAGCCATCTCAATGAAACCCCCTTTATTGCTATCCTACTCTGCATGGAGGGCATTCATGCACAGTCTGTTCATGCACACATCAGATCAGAGGACTGCCTTATTGCTCTGCTCCTGGGTCTGCTTTTTTATCCTGACGGCCTGCCCCTCTTCTGCATCTTCTGCATCATTCTGTTTCACTGCGAGGGCAGTGAATATCGAAACAGCTCAATATCACTCCTCAAGGAGTCAGCCTGGGAGCCTCAAGCACCCATAGGGCTGAGGACCAGCAGCTGGACATCCAGGGGCCATCCACCCTAATGACTGCGGAAGTGTTCGGCTGATCCGAATCCCTTTTTCTTGTGACCCCATCACCTCTACTTCAACAGGTCAAAGAGGGTGCACCTGCCCCACAGCAGGATATCCAAAGCAGGCCTAAACTCTCCAGATCACAGTCCTACACAGGACACCCTCCAAAATCAAAACAGATAACAGGGCCTAGCAATCAGCAGGAGCCTGTACCTCAGCGGTGGATGTTGGGGAGCACAAAGACATAGTGGCAGGGTAAGTGAAGTGAAAAATGGAGTTGTGCAACGTGGGCACATGTGTTAAATATATGTAAATAATAGAACATAGAACATAGAACACTACAGCACAAACAGGCCCTTCGGCCCACGAGTTGTGCCGATCACATCAACACCTACCAATCTATAGACCTATCTATAACCCCCAATCCCATTAAACCCCATATACTCATCCAGAAGTCTTTTAAAAGGCCCCAGCGAGTTTGCCTCCACCACCACTGACGGCAGCCGATTCCATTCACTCACCACCCTCTGAGTGAAAAACTTACCCCCAACATCACTTCTGTACTTTCCTCCCCGCACCTTAAATCTGTGTTCATGTTTCTCCATTAACAAGCAATATATAATCGACCTAAACATAGCTCTCCTATCCCATTTTCCTTTATCTACTGGAAAGTGCTTTGTGCCACTTCTCACCACTGATAGCAGAAAGTTATCATGGAGATTGGTGGGAACAAATCACAGAATATTACAGTGCAGAAGAGGCCCTTCAGCCCATCGAATCTGCACTGACACATGAAAGGCCCTGGCCTGCCAACCTAATCCCCCTTGCCAGCACCTGGCCCACAGCCTTGAATGCTATGACATGCCAAGTACTCGTCCGGGTACTTTTTAAAAGGAAATGAAGCATCCTGCCTCCACCATCCTCCCAGGCAGCAGATTCAAGACCATCACCATCCTGAGTAAAATAGTTTTTCCTCCAATTCCTCCCTAAACTTTTAATTTGTGTCCCCTCATAACAGACCCTTCAACAAAGAGGAACAGCTGTTCCTTTCCACCGTGTCCAAGCTCCTCATAATCTTGAGCACCTGAATCAGGTTGCCCCTCAGTCTTCTCTGCTCCAACATAAACAACTCAAGCCTATCCAACTTCTCTTCATAAATGTTCCATAATGTTCACAGATGTAAATACACTCGCAATCATTTCATGTCTCCTTTTGTCTGTACCCCTCTCTAATGAGAAGCTGTGTTAATTCAATCACATGTGAAACCTTGGTTCCTGCACACATTATAATTGCAATGGTTTCTATCCTGAGTCTCTCTGTGTGCAGTGTGTTACAAGCTAACCACAGCAAGTGTTCTGTATCAACATCACTCTCTATATCAGTATGTCTGTCCCTTATTGTAAAATATGGTTCTCACAAGAACCTCTTTCCTATGTGTCACTGTGACCTGCAATCTGCATTCTTACCTCTGCACCATTGAGACAGAGGCGTCCCCCTATCTCATCTGCATTCTTTAGAGGGAAAGGTGTGGTGTTTAAGCAGTGATGTGATAAGGTATGCAGAAAGTTTATGTACCTCCAGCTCGACCTGTCCGCTGTCTTCCAGCAGGCTTTCAGTGAGTTGAGCCTATTAGCAGAGTACATTTTCCTTGGCCAAGCAGGTGACCAACATTCCCAGCGTCAACATGATCTCAGCAATAAGCAGGAGCACCTTGCCAGCTCAAGGTGACAAAGCAATTGCATACTTCTCCTCAAGGAATCAGCCTGGGAGCCTCAAGCACCCACAGGGATGAGGACCAACATCTGGACATCCCAGGGACGTCCACCCTCGTAAAAGGTGATCCGAGTCACTTCTTCCTATGGCTACATCAGCTCCAGTTTGACAGGTCAAAGCGGGTGCACCTGTTCCACAGCAGGACACCCAAAGCAGGCCTAGTCTTTCTGGATCTCCACCCTACACAAGTCACTCTCCAAAGTCTCAGCACAGCACAGGCATTGAGATGTCCAATCTTAAGCCTCTCTCGCCCTACAGCAATGACAATTAGGGGTAGAAGGGTTTCGCAAAAGTTGTCTATGAGACTGCCCTGCTCATCAAGTCGCTGTGAAGCCTGGCACTGATCCCTACAAGCACTGTGCAATGAAAGCTTACAAACTCACCTCTCCATCCCGAGTGACATACAGAAGGCCAGCTGCACGTCACTTAAAAGCTATTGTGAAACATGACTTCCCCTTAACGAAACCGTGCTGCGTCTGCTCTATCAAGCAATTCCCCTCAAGATGCCTCGCTATTTCCTCCTTGATGACGGATTCTAACATTTTACCTACAACAGACGTTAAACTAACCGGCCTATAATTCCCCGCATTTTGCCTGGCACCCTTCTTAAACAACGGCGTAACATTAGCCGCTTTCCAATCTTCCGGCACTTCCCTGGAATCCAGCGACGTCTGGAAAATAACCACCAATGCATCCACTATCACCTCCGCCATTTCTTTCAGAACCCTCGGATGCATTCCATCCGGTCCTGGGGACTTGTCCACAATCAGCCCCTCCAGTCTGTCGAGCACCGCCTCTCTAGTAACAGTAATGTCATTGAGACCCTCCAGTCCTACCACCTTTCCATCGCTAACACCTGGCAAATTATTCACGTCCTCCTCCGTGAAGACCGAAACAAAAAAGTTATTCAAGACCTCAGCCATATCCCCATCCCCTACCACTAAGTCCCCCTTCTCATCCTCTAAGGGTCCAACGTTCACCCTAGCCAGCCTCTTCCTTTTTATATACTTATAAAAACTCTTGCTATCCTTTTTTATATTAAGCGCTAGCCCACCTTCATAGTTTATCCTACCCTTCTTTATCAATTTCTTTGTCAATCTTTGTTGACATTTAAACCTCTCCCAATCCTCTTCTCGCCCACTACTCTTAGCTACTCTAAGGGGAAGTCATGTCTGACAAATTTACTGGAGTTCTATGAGGATGTGTCTAGGGCGGTGGATAGAGGAGAGCCGGTGGATGTGGTCTTTCTTGATTTTCAGAAGGCGTTTGACAAGGTACCTCACAAGAGGTTATTGCAGAAGGTCAGGGGACATGGAGTTGGGGGTAGGGTGTTAGCGTGGATAGAGGACTGGTTGTCAAATAGGAGGCAGAGAGTGGGGGTCAATGGGTGCTATTCGGATTGGCGGTTGGTGACTAGTGGAGTGCCTCAGGGGTCGGTGCTGGGGCCTCAGCTATTTACCATTTATATAGATGATCTGGAGGAGGGAACCGAGTGTATGGTGTCGAAATTTGCTGATGACACCAAGATTGGTGGAACGGCAAATTGCGCGGAGGGTGTGGAGAGTCTGCAGAAGGATCTAGATAGGCTGGGCGAATGGGCCAGGAACTAGCAAATGGAATTTAATGTTGGCAAGTGCGAGGTGGTCTACTTTGGTAGGAATAATGGTAGGAAGGATTATTACTTACGTGGAGAAAAACTGCAGCAGGCGACGGTGCAGAGGGACCTCGGGGTCCTTGTGCATGAGTCGCAAAAACCCAGCTTGCAGGTGCAGCAGGTGGTCAGGAAGGCTAATGGGATGCTGGCCTTCATAGCGAGGGGGATTGAATATAAAAGTAGGGAGGTCTTGCTGCGGCTGTATAGGGCATTGGTGAGGCCGCAGCTGGAGTACTGTGTGCTGTTTTGGGCGCTGTACTTACGCAAGGATATTTTGGCCTTGGAGGGAGTGCAGAGGAGGTTTACTAGGCTGATGCTGGAGTTGAGGGGGTTGAGCTATGAGGAGAGGCTGAATAAACTAGGCTTGTACTCGTTAGAGTTTAGAAGAATGAGGGGAGATCTCATTGAGATGTATAAGATGATGAATGGGATGGATAGGATAGAGGTGGAGAGATTCTTCCCGCTCAGAAAGGACAGTAGGACTAGGGGGCACAGCCTCAAAATAAAGCGGGCGCGGTTTAGAACAGAGTTGAGGAAGAACTTCTTCACTCAAAGGGTGGTGAATCTCTGGAATTCTCTGCCCTTTGAAGTGGTGGAGGCTACCTCGCTAAATATTTTTAAGACGCGGGTTGATGGGTTTTTGATAAGAGAGGGGATTAAGAGTTATGGGGAGGGGGCGGGAATGTGGAACTGAGCCACGACAGATCAGCCATGATCTTATTGAATGGCGGGGCAGGCTTGAAGGGCCAGATGGCCTACTCCTGCTCCTATTTCTTACGTTCTTATGTTATGTCATTCTAATTGGATTTAATTTCACCATGGAGGGATGATTCTGGTGAGTAGACATCATAATGAGATGCTAATGTATACTAATGTTTGCAACATTTTATGGTGGGAAATGCAGCCTGCCATGGATGGGTGAACAGCCCTTTTGCGTCCTCTTTTTATGTGGTCACAAATCCCATTTCTTGTCTTCTCGCAAGATTCAGCTTCACCATGATACCCACCCCGAGCAGGAGCAAGAAATCCCGGTGGAAGTCACTTGGTGCTGGGTTTCCACAAGAGCTACTCCTCAATCTTTTCACCACTGTCCTGCAAATCTTTTCCCTTCAGGTAAATATCCAATTCTCTTTTGAAAACCTCAATGGAGTCTGCCTCCTGCATTTTCTCAGCTAATGAATCCTTAATCACTTGCTGCATAAGATCAGTTTTCCTCACGTCTATGGTTGCTTTCCCAATCACCTTAAATTGTGTCCTCCTTTCTGTAAATGGGAACAGTTTCTCCCAATCTACTTTATCCAGACTGTTCTATTAAACCTCCCCTCAACTGTCCCTCCTCCCAAGAGAGCCTCTACTCCTCCAGTCTATGCATGAAACGGAAGTTTCTTATCCCTGGAACCATCTCCTGAATCTTTTCTTCACTGCCTTCCAAAAGTGCATGTTTGGAATGGGCAGAATTGTTCTGGTCCTGCAAGAGTAGGCTGAAAATGGGACTAGAAGGGAAATTCAAATATCTTGATGTTGGATTAATGATGTGGGAATTGGAACCGTGAAGGGGTCATATGGACTTGAAACATGATGCTACCAAACCTATTGAGTTTATCCAGCATTTTCTGTTTTTATTTGCAGCATCCACAATATTTTATCTTTAGTTTTGTTTGATAAAATTTTTGGTCATCTGATCAATATCTCCCTGTGAGGTATCTTGGGACCTTGTATTATTTTAAATGTATATATAAATTCAAGGGACATGATCTTACCGGCCACGTACGCCATGCTCCCACTGCACCGAGGTTAGAGAATTCAGCGCCCAGCCAAGCCTTCGTTCATTGCAGCAGGATGGGAAAATCCCACTGGTGTGAACGATGGTAACATTAGTTGTTACTAATGTAACCTTGAGAGGTCTTTAAAATGGGTCACTTGGGACCCATTTTAAAGACCTCTCAAGGGATAGCACATTCAAATTGAGGATACAAAATGCAGCCAATCCAGGACTTTGTGCTGTCAGCGAAGGCATTAACTCAGATCAATGCTACTTCTCTTCAGCAAACTAAAATCCAATGGATGAAAAATACAGAAATATATTTATCATTTTAATAGCGACTTTTAGCTTTTTAAAACACACCTCGGGACTATAAGATCTCTATTTCAATCTCCAGTATTTCATAGTTTTTAACTCTTATAACTTGCTAACTGAAGCATGGAATACCTCGCGCTATAGCTTTCAGCTCAATGTTGAATTGGTCGTCCTCCCGTTATTCCAATTATATATCTAGTTCGGAAAAATGTGGTAAACTAGCTCTGATTCAAAAACTGTGCTTTTATCCTGTATTAAATTATAGTCAATGAGACCATAGCATTACGAGGCAAATCTGGATCAGAAATAGTGAGGTTTAGATTGTGATGACATCTCTATTACATCTGAGAATGAAGATTGGAGCCCCGCTGTTTGCTAGATGCAGGCAGATTCTTTATATTTTCAATTAACAAGAATGCAGGAACATGACTCAATGTGCCAGTCTAATTGTTGCTCTTTCAGAACAAAAATGAGATTTTGTAAAATGTAAGACTCAAACTAGTCAGAGCTGGGAATACTTTCCATTATTGGCAAGTGACAAATGTGTGTTCGGAGACATTTGAATTATGTTCTAAATAGCTGAACCATTAAAGGAACTTTCAAATCATTGGCAGAAATGACAAAACTAGACAACATGTGATTTTATTTGCTGTAGGGTTTCAAAAGGAAAGCAACAGATTAGAACAAAGAATAGCATAGGAACAGACCTCTGTGCCCTCAAAAGCTATGCCAATCTTGGTGCCCCAACTAAACTGAAAAAAAAACCTTCTGCCCTTACTCGGTCCGTATCCCTCTATTCCCACCCTATTCCTGAAACCATCAGATGCCTCTTCAATGTTGCTAATGTGCCTGCTTCCACCACTTCCTCTGGCAGTGTGTTCCTGGCACCCACCACACTCTGTGTGAAAAACTTCCCCTGCAGATCTCTCTAAAACTTTCCCCCTCTCATCTTGAACCTGTGCCCCCTTGTAATTGACACTTTCACTCTTGGAAAAAGCCTCTGACTAAAAGACCTCTCAAGGGGTAGCACGTTCAAATTGGGGATACAAAATACAGCCAGTCCTGGAGTTTATGCTGTCAGCAAAGGCATTAACTCAAATCAATGCTACTTCTCTTCAGCAAAATAAAATCCAATGGATGAAAAACACAGAAATATATTTATCATTTTAATAGCGACTTCTGGCTTTTTAAAATTCACCTTGGGATTATAAGACCTCGAATTCAATCTCCAGTATTTCATAGTTTTTAACCCTTATAACTTGCTATCTGAAGCATGGAATACCTCGCGCTATAGCTTTCAGTTCAATGTTGAATTGGTTGTCCTCCCTTTATTCCAATTATGTCTATGCCTCTCATAATTTTGTAGACCTTTATCAGGTCTCTTCTCAGCCTCCCTCTTTCTAGTGAGAACAATCCTAGTTTATTTAACCTCTCTTCATAGCCAATACCGTCGAGACCAGGCAACATCCTGATGAAACTTCTTTGCATTCTCTCCAAAGTTTCCACGCCCTTCTGGCAGTGTGGTGACCAGAACGGCACACAATCCTCCAAATGTAACCTAACCAATGTTTTAAATAGCTGCAACATGATTTCCCAATTCGTGTACTCGGCTTGCCCTGGCTGATGTAGGCCATATGTCTTCTTAATCATTTTGGCCACCTGTGTTGCCACTTTTAGGGAACTGTGGACCTACACACCCGATGTCTCTGTATGTTAATGTTCGTAAGGGTTCTACCGTTTACAATATGATTCATACCTAAATTTGATTCTCCAAATGCATCACCTCATATTTGTCCAGATTAAACTCCATCTGCCATTTCTGTGCTCATGTCTCTAATCTATCTCTATCCTGACAATCCCTGGCACTATCAGCAATCCCACCAATCTTCGTGTCATCCGCAAACAACTAATCAGACCACCCACATTTTCCTCCAGATCATTTACATACACTGATCTGGAGGAAAATGTGATAATTTGAGCATTATATGTTTTGAAATTTAACAGATGGCAAGAAATGAGTTGCTCCCAGGAGCTTTCTGAACAGACAAATGGGTGTCTTGCCATTGTTGGATATGTTGTGATTCACTGATAGATCTCTTACTGAAGTCGCTGATGGAGATGATTGGACATTCAAATCTCCCTTTGGAGTCTTCAGCAAATGATCCAGTTGAGATGGAGTTAAGATGGCATGCCATAGGGCAAGGTATTACCAATGAAGTATTGCATCAGAAGACATGTGTAACCAACACAATTTCTTGTCTGCTTTGAATGATGATTAACATTACATATCACATCATTACATTCGTGTTAGAACTAATCTATTTATTTTCAAGTGAAATATTACACAGAAAAAGCAAGAAAATAGTAGTTTTCTTGCTACTAGGTCACAGCATTGATCCCTGTGGAACACTACTAGCTACAAATCTCCATTCTGAAAAACATGAGAGTTCTGTTTACAGCCAAGGAAAAATAGAGTAAATATAATGTCATTAAAATAAATGTTTAAACTTTTAATTGTCCAACCATAGGGTGGCACAGTGGTGCAGTGGTTAGCTCTCCTGCCTCACAGTGCCAGGGAACCAGGTTTGATTCCGGTCTTGGATCACTGTATGTGTGGAGTTTGCATGATCTCCCTGTGTCTGCATGGGTTTCCTCTGATTTCCTCTCATCATCCAAAGATTTGCAGGTTGGGTGGATTGGCCATACTAAATTGGCCCTTAATGCCAGGCGGTGGGTGGGGTTAGCAGGGTAAATAGATGGGGTTACAGGGATAGGACTTGGGTGGGTTTGTTGTCAGTGCAGACTTGATGGGCCCAATGTCCTCCTTCTGCACCTGTAACTGTGAAGAGTTCATTTATGATTTGTAAGTAATGGATTTGATATCCGTAATTGACAAGCAGTACTGTGATCCCCATTTCCTGTTTGATATTTTCTAAACTACACTTGGCATAATGTTCAATGAAAGATGCAATAAAAATGTTATTCGAATGGAATGCCAAAAGGTTAGACTCCTGTTAGGCAATTCAAGTATTGAACTATTATTTTCTTGCTTTCTCTGTGTAATATTTCACTCCAAACTAAATAGATTAGTTTTAACTTGAACATAATGATGTGATATGTAATATTAATCATCATTCAAAGCAGACAAGAAATTGTGTTGGTTACACATGACTTCTGACACTACTTCATTGGTAATACCTTGCCTTATGGCATGCCATAGATTCATCAATCAGATTACATAAGTTTTCAATTACTTTTATTCTTTTGGGATGTGTGCATTGCTGACTTGGCCTGGATTTATTGCCCATCTCTAAATGCCCTTTAGAAGATGATGGTGAGCTACCTTCTTGAATCGCTGTAGTCCATGTGGTGTAGGTACACCTACAGTGCTGTTAGGAAAAATGTTCTAGGATTTTGATCCTGCAACAGTGAAAGAATGGCGACATAGTTCCAAACCATAGTGGCGTGTGACATGTGGGAGCTTGCAGTTGGTGGCGTTCCATGCATCTGCTGACCTTGTCCTTCTGGGTGCTAGCAGTCATGGATTTGGGAAGTATTGCTGAAGGAATCTTGGTGAGTTGCTGCAGTGCATTTTATAGATTTTGGGAGACTTAGGTCTGGCTTTTCATGACAAGTGAAAAACCTCTCCACCATTGCAAAAAGGCCAATATCCAGAGGTTCAGGCCCTCCACATCTACTATTTTCAGCATTTAGTTTGGGACTTGTGAGTACATTTTTCATGGAGGCAGCTGGCTATATAAATCAGCAGCTGTCTCCACTCATGTCTAGTTCTGGTGATCCATGTGTATGAGACATGATTTGCTCAGCATACACCTAAGGAGCAGGTCTGAACAGTGTAGAATCCTTTGGAAAGGTGAGGTACAATTTTGGAGAGATAGAGCATTCCTTTGGATATGGTCCAGGGACACCTTTGGGGAGCCCTTAACATTGTTAAAAGTAGGCATGAATGTGTATAAGAAGCGCATAAACTCATTAACTGTCAAGATCATTGGAGCTGTCAAAGACATCAAAATGAAATGACAAGGTAGTGTCCAAATGACCTTAGAATGTTATTCCAGTCTGTTTGTTGTCACATTATAGGTTACTATTATTACCATTATAGGTGTAAGGACAAGGTGTAGTGGGTGAGGGCACTAAGTTGGCAAGTGGAGCTATGAAGGGACATGGGGTGAGGAGCATGAAGTGGGGGGGAGGGGTCATGAAAGTGGCCAGAGAGGAATAAGTTAATATAAAGGGTTTGAGGATGATAGTGGGTGGATGGGGCATGGGGACTGTATAACGGGTTGTGGGAATGGGTAAGGGTTGAAGGGTTGTTTTTGTTTTAATGCTTTTTAAAAGGTCTTTGACAAAGTGACAGTGCCCCAAGGCTCACCTTTTGCCCAGCCTGCCTCCATACCCGACAGCCTCCACACTTGTTCTGGGGTTGCCCACCCTGACCCCTGGAGCACCCTGAAACCGGAGAGTGAAAATCCAAACTTTCGGGGCACTTCCTCTTGGGTCAGATTTGCAGAGACGTCAAATACCCAAACTCAGCACTCTTGACCCGAGAACAAAAATCCAGGCCCCAATCTACTTATGGCAGCTACTTTCCCATGTGGGACACAATGAAATACACGAGGAGAAAATTACATAGATTTCTTTCAGAAAATAACACTGGGGATGCAGCATGTATTTTGAGATATGGGATGGTAAGTCTAGGATGCTGGGAAGGAAAAAGATTGTCCTCAGCTTTCATCTTGTCCAATGGTGGGTTTAGATTTAGTTGATGCTCTGTGCGCAATTTCATTTTCAGGCCTGCCTACACAGGACCCAACAAAGTTGAAACTATATGTATCTCCCTCACAAGGAGCTCTGAGAATCTAGCCAGCAGACTGCCTGCCATGAAGAATGTCTTAATTTCTTGGAATAAGCATCCAACCTCACTTTTAGGTTCTGCTTGTTTTGATGCAAGTCCTTTTCTTACCATGTGTTGATGTGGATGCCGGCATATGTCAAATTCCATTTTCAGGCAGTATCCTTGGACTTAGCCTCTGAGAATTCTTCTTTGAGTTAAAAGGTGGAAGAAAAATATTCCCTCTCCCTCCTTATGTCCGGGAGTAAGCTGCATTTCTGTTACTGAAAAAGTGAAGAGAATTAGGCCTGTCAAATTTTGAAATTTCTTCCTTTCAAAGCTGTCAAGTTTCAGTTTTCTTTCTGGTTAAGAATACCTTTTGGTATTCCATTTTTTAATCACAATTTCCTTTTTCTTGAGATTGTCGGTATGGCTTCAATTAGATGCAGTCCTACAGCAGTAATATTTCCTATCCATCCTCCCATGCTGTTCTTCCAACCACAGTTAGGAAACCAATGCGAAACCCTGGAAGAAAATTTATAATTTAAAACTATAAAGATAGTTGCACCCAATCAATCTGTTGGTGATTTTGTTATATAGAAAGTCAGGGCAGCACGGTGGCACAGTGGTTAGCGCTGCTCCTTCACAGCATCAGGGACTTGAGTTCAATGTTGGCGTTGAGTGACCCTTTGCGTGGTTTCCTCTGGGTGCTCTGGTTTCCTTCCACAGTCTAAAAGGTGTGTGGGTTAGGTTGATTGGCCAAGTAAAATTGCTCTTTCATATCGGGGATTAGCAGGGTAAATATATGGAATTACAGGGATGGGACCTTGGTGGGATTTTTGTCAGTGAAGGCTTGATGGGCCAAATGGCATAGAACATTACAGCGCAGAACATTACAGCGCAGAACAGGCCCTTCGGCCCACGATGGCATCCTTCTGCACTGTAGAGATTCAATGAAATCTTGCCATAGGTATACACAATGTTAGTCTTACATTGATGCTGTTTGCATTGCATATTGAAGATGATTGAGATGATGTTCTGGAGGTGAATGTAACATTTCAGTATCTTAAAGAGTTCTTGCCTTGAATTTTCTAAAATATGATTGTAACTATGCTTCAAAAGGACTTCAAGACAAACACTTTAGTGGCACATTGAAAAGTCTGTGAGGCTGCAAAATAATACCAGCTTGAGGCCTTCAATAGGTCAATTGGTCACCCTGTTTTGTGGAGCAGGCTACCAATCTGATTTCCAGTCAGCTTCATGGAGATGAGAATGTGTTATGGAGCTGACCTGATGGGCTTTCCACTACTATTTCATCCAGCACCCACCTCTCTTGAACCTTGGAGATCCCTGTAACATTGGCGCCCTGTGCTGTGGCACAGTGTGTTTCATGGTAAGTCTGCCGCTGCTCCTGTTATTTCTGGATCTGTTGCAGACTAAGTGATAGAAACTGATGGCAACAATTATTTTGCAGCTCCACAGAAATTGTGTCATTTGACTTTCAGAATATTAGAGGCTAACTAGGTGGACCGTGGTCTTTTTAGTCCAGCAATTCCAATTCAATTACTCTTTTTTGGCACATCTTAGGGAGACCCATATCATGATTGGCTTCTCCAGCGTGACAAGTGGAATGCCATGGAGATCAGTGCTGGGTCCTCAACTATTTACAGTTTGTATCAAAGACTTGGATGAAGGGACTAAAAATATGATTGTTGAATCTACTGATGACACAAAGATCAGTAGGAAAGTAAGTTGTGAAGTGGACATAAGGAGCCTGCAATGGGTTATAGAAAGGTTTAGAGTGTAGGCAAAAAATTAGCAAATGGAGCATAATGTGGGCAAATGTGAATGTGTCTACCTCAGCAGGAAGAATAGAAAAGCAGTGCATTATTTAAATGGAGAGAGATTGCAGCTCTCTGGGGTACAGAGGGATTTAAATGTCCTGGTGCATGAATCAGGAAAAGTTTGTGTGCAGATACAGTGAGTGATTGAAGGCAAATGGAATGTTGTTGTTTATTGCAAGGGGAATGGAATATAAAAGCTGGGATTTTTTGCTACAGTTGATGAGACCACATTTAGAGTACAGTTTTGATCTAATTTAAGAAAGGTAATAAATGTGTTAGAGGTAGTTCAGAAAGGATTCACTCAACTGATATCTCGGATAAAGTTGGGGGCAATTATTCTCTAAGGAAAGGTTGGACATTTGGGCCTGTATCCATTTAAATTTAGAAGAATGAAAGATGATCTTATTGAAACATAAGTTCCTGAAGGGATTTGACAAGGTGGATGCTGAAAGGATGGCCGTGATTCTTCCATTGCAACCCACAGTTTTTCTGGTGGGTCGTGGTGGAAGATGTGGATCTCCAGCCTTGAACAGAGATTTGTGCATGTGCCGAGAACGCATGCACATCTCCCAGAGCTGACGAACAGTTGCCGGTCAGACCATACTGGAAACCAGCTGGAAGGCCATTTAAAGCTTTTTTGCATGTGTTTGAAATATGCATATTAGTTAATTATCTGGACCTTTCAGGTCCTGATTTGAATCTCCCAACCTGTCAGCAGTACTTCATTCCAGCAGGATTCAGACTACCTCCCCACATTTGAGGAACTAGCAGGAGACCCCGCTGAATGAAGGAGGGGCAATCAGGGCTCCCCAGGGGATCAGGTGACAGGGAATGGTGCCCTTTGGCATGGGCACCCTGGCAGTGTCAGCCTGTGCCCCCTGGCACTGCCAAAGGAGCAAAGTGTCCATGCCCAGGGGGTATCCTGGCACTGCCTAATGAGCATTGGGCAGTGCCAAGGGTGTGGGGCCTATTGTGGGTGGGGTCTAGTGGTGATCAGTGAGGGTGAGGGGCCCTCTGCCAATCTGCAGACAGGATTGGCTTGGGATAGAGGGAGGGCAGTGATTGGGGCGGACTTGGGGGGGTGATCTGCCGGGTGGGCTGCCTCTGGGGGAGGGTCAGCGGAGGGTGGGTCTGCCGGGGTGAGGGAGGTGGGGGAGTCGCCACTGCTGAAGGGATGTGGGCTGGACATTGGGGCACTCTGGGATGCGGGGAGCTGTCAGGGCTGGCTTGGGAATTGTTGTGGGGGCTGCGATTGGGCCATGGGGGGGCTGGAGGGATAGCACTGTGGGGGTCTCAAGCTGGCCAGTAAACAAGAAGACTGGCAGATCAGTACCACTGTGCATGTGCAGAGTTCCAGAACCGTCAAACTCCAGCGTGACAGGCCCCACCCCTCTGGGTTTTTAATGAGATTCCCAACTGAGACCTCTTCAGTGAACAGAGTATGGAGATTTAGGTGAGAAGCTGAACTGACAGAACAGTAGTCGGGATTTAGAACAGTTCTTCCACCAATTGAGCACTTTTGGGAGAATCGCGGCAGGTGTTTCCCCTTATGAGAAAGATGAAAATTTGGGGGCACAGTTTTCGATTTTCAAAAGGCGTTTGATAAGGTGCCACACAAAAGGTTGCTTCAGAAGGTTAGGGGGCATGGAGTTGGGGGTAAGGTGTTAGCGTGGATAGAGGATTGGTTGTCTAATAGGAGGCAGAGAGTTGGTATCAATGGGTGCTATTCTGATTGGCGGTTGGTGACTAGTGGAGTGCCGCAGGGATCAGTGCTGGGGCTTCAACTATTTACCATTTATATAGATGATCTGGAGGAGGGGGCTGAGTGTAGGGTGTCGAAATTTGCTGATGACACGAAGATAAATGGAAAAGCAAATTGTGCGGAGGTGTGGAAAGTCTGCAGAGGGATCTGGATAGGCTGAGCGAGTGGGCGAGGACCTGGCAGATGGAGTACAATGTTAGCAAGTGTGAGGTTATCCACTTTGACAAGAATAATAGTAGGAGAGATTACTATTTAAAGGGCAAAAAGCTGCAGCATGCTACGGTGCAGAGGGACCTGGGGGTCCTTGTGCATGAGTCGCAAAAACCCAGTCTGCAGGTGCAGCAGGTGATCAAGAAGGCGAATGGGATGCTGGCCTTTATAGCGAGGGGGATAGAATATAAAAGCAGGGAGGTCTTGCTGCAACTGCACAAGGCACTGGTAAGGCCGCAGCTGGAGTAGTGTGTGCAGTTTTGGTCGCCGCACTTGCGCGAGGATATTTTGGCCTTGGAGGGAGTGCAGAGGAGGTTTACTAGGCTGATACCGGAGATGAGAGGGTTGGACTATGAAGAGAGGCTGAATAGACTGGGTCTGTACTCGTTGGAGTTTAGAAGGATGAGGGGGGATCTTATAGAGACGTATAAGATAATGAAGGGGGTGGATAGGGTGAAGGTAGAGAGATTCTTCCTGCTCAGAAAGGACAGCAGGACTACAGGGCACAGCCTCAAGATAAGCCGGGGGAGCAGTTTAGATCGAAGTTGAGGAGGAACTTCTTCACTCAAAGGGTGGTGAATCTTTGGAATTCTCTGCCCGTTGAAGTGGTGGAGGCTACCTCGCTAAATATATTTAAGACACGGGTATATAGGTTTTTGGTAGGCAAGGGAATTAAGGATTATGGGGAGAAAGCGGGAGAGTGGAACTGAGCCACTTCAGATCAGCCATGATCTTATTGAATGGCGAGGCAGGCTCAAAGGGCTAGATGGCCTACTCCTACTCCTATTTCTTATGTTCTTATGTTCTTAAAAATAAGGAATCTTCCATTTAAGACAGAATGGAAGATATTTTTCTCTAAGAGGATTGTGAATCCCTCATGGCAGGCTGGTGCAAAAGGTTAAATCTCACGGGATCAAAGGTGAACTAGCTAGATGGCTACTGAACTGGCTTGGCCATAGAAGACAGAGGGTAGCAGTGGAGGGGTCTTTTTCTGATTGGAGGTCTGTGACTAGTGGTGTTCCACGGAGCTCTGTATTGGAACCTCTGCTGTTTGTGATATGTAAAAATGATTTGGAAGAAGATGTAGCTGGTCTGATTAGTAAGCTTGCGGATGACACAAAGATTGCTGGAGTTGCGGATAGTGATGAACATTGTCAGAGAATACAACAGGATATTGATAGGCTGGAAAATTGGGTGGAGAAATGGCAGATGGAATTTAATCCAGATAAATGCGAAGTGACGCATTTTGGTAGATCTGATGCAGGGGGGAGCTATACAATAAATGGCAGAACCATCAGGAGTATAGACACACAGAGGGATCTGGGTGTGCAAGTCCACAGATCCTTAAAGGTGGCAGCACAGGTGAAAAAGGTGGTGAAGAAGGCATATGGCATGCTTGCCTTTATTGGACAGAGCAGAGAGTACAAAAGTTGGCATATGATGTTGCAGTTATATAGAACATTGGTTAAGCCATATCTGGAATACTGCGTCCAGTTCTAGTTGCCATACTACCAGAAGGACGTGGAGGTTTTGGAGAGAGTGCAGAAAAGGTTTACCAGGATGTTGCCTGGTATGGAGGGTATTAGCTATGAGGTGACATTGAGTAAACTAGGGTTGTTCTCCCTGGAAAGACGGAGGTTAAGGGGGCGACCTAATAAAATTTATAAAATTATGAAGAACATAGGTAGGGTGAACAGTTGGAAGCTTTTTCCCAGGTCAGCAATGACAAACACAAGGGATCACAAGTTCAAGGTAAGGGGGCAACGTTCAATATGGATATGCGGGGGACGTATTTTACACAGAGGGTGGTGGGGGCCTGGAATGCACTACCAAGCAAAGTGGTTGAGGCAGACACACTAGGTCATTTAAGACTTATTTAGATCGCCACATGAACAGACTGAGAATAGAGGGATACAAATGGATGGTCTAGTTAGGAACATATGATTGGTGCAGGCTTGGAGGGCCAAAGGGCCTGTTCCTGCGCTGTATTGATCTTTGTTCTTTGGAACTCCTTCCAAAGAGAGTGGTGATGTCAGAGTCAGTTAAGATTCTTAAGGAAGTGGTAGATAGATTCTTGACTCACAATGTGAGTTGAGGTCACAATCCGATCAGTTATGATCTCATTGAATGGTAGTACAAGCTTAAAGGGCCGAATGATTTACTCCTGCCTCTAACTCATATGTTTGTATCATTAGAATAAATTGCTCCAGTTGAACAGCTTGCTTTGCCATATTTAGAATTAGCCAAGTAATGTTTTGTGCTTAAACCACACTCAGAGTAAAGGAATTTCTCAAAAAAAAATTTAATTAGGTAGATTCTATTGTTCAATCAGAGTGATCTGACAGCTGCCTATTCCTGCCAGCAGGAGGCAAAGCTGTTCCCATTCTGTTGATACATTATGTGCCCCAAACAGGTGTTATCATTGTAGTGCACCAGATTTGGTTGGCACAATACTGGGAGATGCTGCTGGCAGCTAAAATTGATGGGATTGCACTGCCCTTCCCTTTTTTCCCTGTTTGATATTTCTTTATAATGATCTGATATTTGCAGTGCAGAGAATTCACCGCACACTACAACATGTGATCAATGAATTTGCATTTATTGGGAGACCTCTGAGTATCAGTAGCTTTTAAAATGCTGCTGGTCATCTTGAAAGCAATCGTGTTCATAGGGAGAAAAAATAACCTCAGTAAGCTAAACCTCCAAGACAGTCTTGGATGTTAGCTGAGGGATCAACATTAGCCAGAACATCAGAGAAAAGTCTTCTGCTCTTTGAAAAAGTGCCATTGATATTTTGCAGTCACCTGCAAGATAACACTACCTCACTGCTGTATTTAAATATCAAACTAGAATTTATACTCAAATTTCTGAAGTGAGATTTAAACTCACAACCTTCTGACAACAAGAGTGCTCCCACTAAGCAGCAGCACAAACTTGAGAATGGCATCAATCATTAGGCAGCAAGCAGAGAAGTCAATTACAGAATCAAGTATTTATTGTGCATGAGCTGCACAAACTACCTGATGATTACTGGTGTTGATTTGGAGCAGTCGAGCGTGCATGTGAGATTGGGAAAATTATTACAATGTTTTCTCTGAGGGGAAAATAATGGCTGAATGAAAAAATGCAAGAAGCTGTAGCATTTTTCTATGAATAGAAACATCTGTTATTCCCACAGCATTTTTTTTTCACATGAGCAATATATCTTCTCTACACTGTAATCATAATGGGCAGTATCATGGATAACACCTGATCCCATCAAAATCAGATTCCAATTAAATCACTTCATTTTCATGCAGCCAGATATTTTTTAAAGAATTTCTCTGAGAATTTTACAAATACAGCGTTGTCCTTTTAGATGTTTACATACAAATATTTACTCTCGAAGGGCTTACTGCAGTGATGGGCAACCTTCAGCCCAGAGGCCATATGAGGCCCGCTTGGGTTCTGATTGCAAGACATTTTGTTGCTCACACACAGGGTTGCCACATTCCACTGATTTCCATCTGCAGAATTTCTTTTCCCTATTGGAGTGACTGGAGTAAAACAAGGGCAAGTGAAGTGAAGTGCATGCTGATTGCACACAACATTGACTGTGAGAGCTGTGCGCGCCCTCTGCATCCAAAGTATAAAAGTTTATTCTAATTTTACCATGTGAAGCTGATGGTTCTATCAACATTTAAATGATTAAAGATTTTCTATAACTTGTTATAAAATATCCGGCCTATATTAAATACAGTTTATTTATTAACATCACAAGTAGGTTTACATTAATATCGCAATGAAGTTACTATGAAAATCTCCTAGTCACCACAATCTGGCAGCACCTGTTCAGGTACACTGGGGGAGAATTTAGCATAGCCAACGCACCTAACCAGCACGTCTTTTGGATTGTGGGAAGAAACCCATACAGACACTGGGAGACTGTGGAAATGCCGTACAGACAGTCACCAGAGGCTGGAATTGAACCCAGGTCCCTGTGAGGTAGCAGTGCTAACCGCTGTGCCACTATGCTACCTTATATTGATCTTATTCATTGGGTCATGGTTTGTGAACAAGCCTGATTTCCATCTGGTAGCCCACTGAGATGAAGGAGGGCCCCTCCTGCGGCCCACTCACTAGTCAAGGTTGCCCATCACTGGGTCACTGGGTTAATGGGTAATTGCATTCTGTGGTGTGATACTAAATCATTGTGACTAAGAAGATTCCAGCAGGGAAATGGAAAAGCAGGAGAAGAAAAGTACGCAAAATTCACTACTCACATTATTCAAATACACTTCATTCAAATTTGACCAAACAGCACTATTAACCGTGTTCTCTGTCTGCTTTGAGTTATCTGATCTAAGGCTAGCAGTGCAACAGCAGGCCTCATTGTCCAATGATAAAGGGAATAACACCCAGAGTTTACACAATTGGTTGCTGCCAAGTGACCTCCAGTGAAGTGCATGATGAGTATAAGAAGCTGTCTACTGAGGCTAATGTGCTTCCACTGAGACACTCGGTTCCTTTAAATAAAAGAGCTGATGAACACTTTGGGGGATTAAATTGTTCTGTGCACTCATTTATGTTGCAATGTATTTATGTAAAATTCCTTTGTCAGTGATTTCATAAGGTCAATAGCAGTTTTATTTGCAAATGGTTATCGATGGTGTTGAAATATCATTCAGAGGGATTTGATGTAAAACAGAGCACAAAGGATTTCAACTCATCTGGGACTAAACTGGATTTTGGCTTTATAAATAGACACAAGTACAAATTCAAGAAAGTTATGTTAAAACTGTATAAGATACTGGTTTGGCTCCACCTGGAATATTGTGCCCAGTTCTGGGCACCACACTTCTGGAATCATGTGAATGCATTAGAGAGATTGCAGAAAAGATTCACAAAAATGGTTCCAGGAATGAGAAACTTCAGATAAATTGGAGAAGCTGGGACTCTTCTCCTTAGAGAAGAGAAGGTTGAGAGGAGATATTCAGAGGAAGTCTTGCAAATCATGATGGGTCTGGACAGCATAGATGCCATTCCCTTTGGTGAAGGATCGAGAACCAGACACTGCTCAATTCATCACCCAAATCACACCACCAACAATTTCAATCAGGACTCATAGGCAACATTCAAATACTTCAATGCACCCTCATCCAATCAGCGCTGTTGAGAGTCCCATATCCATACCCTACAATTTGCATGCATTGCCAGCTCTTCAACCATGACAGCCACATCAGCTAAACAGTTTGTACCACACTCTCTGACACGCTTGTCTCCCTCTTGCTAGAGAAGGTGGCACAGCTAGAATGGTTATGTTCATTTGCATGTTCCGACGATATCCCGAAACCTAATCATTCTCTTCACATCCCATCCCACCAACTAGGATGGTTGAGGTGCCACCCTAGGGGAGTGGCAATGGCACTGTGGAGCACAAACCTGCTGTTCTTTCTCAAAAAGACAGCAATTGCCCTCTCACTCCTGCCAACCCACCAGTGCTCTTGCTGTTGGCTTTCACCAGACAACCTGGACTGTTGTGCATATAATCCAAAGATGTGCGAGTTAGGTGGACTGACCATGCTAAATTATCTCTTAGCGTCAGAGGGAATAATTAGCAGGCTAAATATATGGGGTCACAAGGAAAGGGCCTGGTAGGATTGTTATCAGTGCAGGTTTGGTGGCCAAACGACTTCCTTCTGCACTGTAGGGATTCTATGATTCTTCAATGATACTGAGTTAGTGTCATAAGAAGCCTGGCCTGAGCTGCCCAGAGTTGCTTGAAGTTTATCCTGCAGGCCATTGCTTGGTGCACTAAGTTGGGTAAAGTTACAGAAAAGACAGGAACTAATGCAAATCACAAAGGCTGTCATTTTACTGAGTCGACAATGTAAAATGTTGCATGATTTGATTAATAAATTTGGCATGGGATGTTTATTTTGGCTTGGCTTTTATTTTCCCATTGTAACAAAATGGACACTGTGCTGTTCAGTGAATGAGGGATGTAAGATATGGTACTTTTGGTTTTGGGGAATTAGGATTGTGATTACTGGTATCACAGTTGAGTTCTTCATTTGCAGCCCTGACTAAATTGCTTCCTCCCTTTCTCTTTCTCCTCCGGCACCTCATGCTCTTGCTTCCCAGCTGGTCACCTTATAGCTTGTAGCAAGGGCTTACCTATCATGATGGTGCACAGAGATCTTGCCACGTTTCCTTTTCTACCAACTGAGTACTGCTCTTCATGGTTCAAGCAGTGGAGCTGGTGTTCCAACATTGGCAATAATCTGCTTTATTTAGCTTGGTAACTTTCATGTCTTTCATGCTCTGTTTGACTCATGCACCACATCATGTCACGCCATCTTGTCACCCAAATACTACCCTTGCCTTTGCCATGGCAGCTCAAATTCTGACATTGCATTATATGGAAGGTTTACACTTGGTCCATGTGATCTCCTGGAGTGGTTTTAATCACTTGAGAAGAATTTTCCAGAGTATCTATTTTGCCTCTCTCAGGGTTCCGGGCAGGGGGAGGAAACATTTAGTCACAACTCTCATGGTGCGGAGCAGACTGATTTCATTCTTTTTAGAATCATAGAACCCTACAGTGCAGAAAGAGGCCATTCAGCCCATTGAGTCTGCACTAACCACAATCCCACCCAGGCCCTACCCCCATATCTCTACATATTTTACCGGCTAATCCCTCTAACGTACGCACCTCAGGACACTAAGGGGCAATTATAGCATGGCAATCAACCTAACCTGCACATCTTTGGACTGTGGGAGGAAACCGGAGGAAACCCACGCGGACACGAGGAGAATGTGCAAACTCCACACAGACAGTGACCTAAGCCGGGAATCAAACCCAGGTCCCTGGAGCTGTGAAGCAGCAGTGCTAACCACTGTGCTACTGTGCCACCCCATTCTGTAATATATTCTCTTCCCATTCTCTAACCCCATCTGCATACCCTCCCCAACAGTCTTGTGTCTGAGTGTAACCTTCCCCACTCCCACCCCCCTCAATGGAGCCCCAGTCCTCTCCCTGAGGCCAGTTGACCACCGCCCCCCAACTCTCTTCCTCAATAAGGCTTAGTCCTGCAGTAAATTAAGAGCTACTCCTGCCTTATCACTGGTAGATAAAGACTCATCTGTGACACTCCTCCTCTTCCCCATCATGCCTGTTACAAACCAGAGTGGAAAATCCAGGCCAATACCTCCCAAAGACTGTCAGCTGAAAACATTCTAACTTTATTTTAACATATGTACAGTTGTGAGAACTGTATACTACATTCTTTTAATATTGCTTTCCCTTAGATCCTCTCAGGTCACATGAGTAAATGTTAATTTTATCTGTGACACCTCAAACTATTACAATGAGCCCTTTATGGGACTTTGTTAACATACTCCATTATATTACATCTCCATCCCCCTGCCTACCCCGGAAGACTCTGTTCAGACATCAACATTCTTGGATGTTTCTGGAAATCCAATGCTTCAATGTCCTCATCAATCTGAACATTTCTGTGTTTTGTAGTCCCATAGAAATGTAACCCTTTCTTGTTCTGAGGTAAACATTTTACTTTCTTTCTCCATATTCTCTTCATGTCCTCTCTTCTCTCTCTGCTTTTTTTAAGGTGTTCACTGTCCCTTACACTGATAAATGCTGTGGTGTCTCCACTGGTCTACTCTATCTTGTTCTCTCCTTGTTTGTATGAAATAAGCATTCTCATTCCCGGATACTATGGAACAGAATTCAAACTAGCCAATGGGTTGAGATCACCTGCGTCAGAGTCCTCTTTCAATTCTGATGATTGTGACCTCCTTGCGACCTCTCTGCTCTCTGATTTTCACTCTTGTTGCTCAGATGCAATCAAAACGTTTTATTTTATTCTGAATATGCCTTGTTCCATCTGGACGACATTAGATGTTGGGTGTGGCGATTTCCCCAATCTCAATCATGGATGAGGATCTGATAGTCTTCTTGCTTTGTGTTGACTATTGTCATGCTTCATCTGTTTGTGAAGATTCCTCTCTCATGCTTTCTTTAAGTCGGTGCCTTTGACTTGTGACATCAATGTATGTGGAAGGGTAGGAATCTGTGTCTGCAAACTTTTTCCCATGAGTAACTCACATGGAGCCAATCCATTCTGCAAGGGTGAGGATCTATGAATGAAGGGCCAGCTGAATGTCCCCATGCATATCATCATTGGGACACTATGCTGAACATTGCTTCTTTGGTGCCTGTCTTGGCAAATATCACTCCTTCCATATCCACCGACTTGCAACAACCCACAAAATGACAGGAAAAGTTCACAATGCCCCCCGACTGCCACTTCACGCTGATCTAATCAACCCACCCAAGTTGTGACTTGGTGAACACTGAGTGAAAGGCTGAGTGATCCCAGGGAGAGCGATACTGAGTGAAAGGCTGAGTAATCCCAGGGAGAGTGATACTGAGAGAAAGGCTGACTGCTCCCAGGGAGAGTGACACTGAGAGAAAGGCTGAGTGATCCCAGGGAGAGTGACACTGAGAGAAAGGCTGAGTGATCCCAGGGAGAGTGACACTGAGAGAAAGGCTGAGTGCTCCCAGGGAAAGTGACACTGAGAGAAAGGCTGAGTGCTCCCAGGGAGGGTGGACACTGAGAGAAAGGCTGAGTGCTCCCAGGGAAAGTGACACTGAGAGAAAGGCTGAGTGCTCCCAGGGAGGGTGGACACTGAGAGAAAGGCTGAGTGCTCCCAGGGAAAGTGACACTGAGAGAAAGGCTGAGTGCTCCCAGGGAGGGTGGACACTGAGAGAAAGGCTGAGTGCTCCCAGGGAAAGTGACACTGAGAGAAAGGCTGAGTGCTCCCAGGGAGGGTGGACACTGAGAGAAAGGCTAAGTGCTCCCAGAGAGAGTGACACTAAGAGGCTGATTGCTCCCAGGGAGGGTGGACACAGAGAAAGGCTGGTGCTCCCGGGGAGGGAAGCGCTGAGAGAAGTGATGGTGCAGGTGGGAATTTCAAACATGTTCCCTGAAGAGTGACAGCTGCCTCAGGGAACTGCAGTATTGTTCCAAAGAAATGTGGCAAACTTTCTCTATCATGCAGAATCAAGCAACTGGCAGAATAGCATCACAACCCTCAAACATTTTCTTTTATTTTACTTCATCCCGGACATTTTATCCCCTTCTGTATCATTAATAATGCTAATACATGAATGCTGACTGGCCTATTAACCCATGTGCCAAGTGTAAAGACACACAAGCTATGTAAATTTAAGGTCAATCGTGTGACTAACGGACTAAATTGCCTTTTCAATTAGGTGTAAAGGGGACATGAGGGAGAACTTATTTATGCAAACAGTGGTGGGCATCTGGAACTCTGCCCAAGTTGGTGATAGAGACCCTAAACTCTTTTAAAAAGTACCTGGACCTGCACTTTAAGTGCTCTAAGCTAGAGGGCTATAGATGGAGTGCAGGAAGGTGGGACTAGACTGAGGATGTCCTTAGGCGGGCATGGACAAGATGGGCCAAATGGCCTCCTTCTGCATGGTAACTTTTCTATGGTTCTATTTGTGATTGGTGATGCATGTGCTTCTGACTCTTGCAAACTGACCAAAGCATCACGCAAAAGCACCGTGATGTTGCAACGTGCCCCCAAAGTCTTATATGATTTCATGCAAGTTCAGTTCAGGCATGCACCTGCTCAAGCTCTGTAAAATTCTGGCTAATATGCAGCCGGAGGCATGTATATGAGGAATGGCTTCAGGTTGCTGGGGCACTGGGATTGTTCTGAGGAAGAAGTTACCCATTGAAAGTAATGGGTTTCACCTCAAAAGGACTGGGACCAATGTCCTCATATCAACTTCACTCGTGTGCTTGGGGAAAGGTTTAAACAAGATTGGCTAGGGGATGGCCACTAGAGGAAAAGTAGAAAAGAGGACTAAGGTGCATAAAAATGCGCACATTGGGTAATACAAGTGAAGGAAGCCGTACCATAATAGATAGGAGCAGACTCAGATTGTTTCAGAGAAATACAAGTATAGGTCTAGAATTCATCCGTGTAAATACAAAAAAGCTGTTGAATACAAGCTCAAATAGCTATTTGAGAAAGTGAAGCAGTGCTAATAATGGAAACATGGAATAAATTAATATTCAAGAGTACAAAAATGTTTATGAAATATTGGGAAGGAAAATGGAGGTGGGGTGTCAATAGTGCTTGAGGATGACATTTTGTAATGTTGGAAATAGAGAATGTTCTTGATGGGACAAGGATAGAATCCATTTGGTTAGTGTTACGAAGCAAAATGGATCTGATCAAGCTACCAGGGCCAGTCAAGAAGCCTCCAAATTTGATTGAATTTTTTGAGGATGTTACAAGGTGTGTAGGTGAGGTTAGCACAGTTGGTGTGTGTATCGATTTCAGCAAAGCCACTGAGAAGGTTCAACTTCAGAGGCTTATAAAGAAGGCAAATGCACATGGGATACAGGGTAATTTGACAAGGTAGATTCAAAATTGGTGCAGTTGTAGGAAACAAAAGATGATGTCAGAAGGCTGCATTAGTGACTGGAAGCCAGTGTCCAGTGACATACCACAGGGATCTGTATTGGGCCCTCTGTTATTCATCATTTATATAAACGTAGATGATTACGTGGAAGATGGGATTAACAAGTTTGTGGATGATTCAAAGATGGGCCAGGTGGTGAACAGTGATGTTGAGTGTCTTGGGCCTCAGAAAGTTATAGACAGGATGGTCAAATGGGTGGATAAGTGGCAGTTGGAATTTAACCTTAGAAGGTGTGAGGTGTTAGATTTTGGAAGGAGTGATTTGACAAGAAAATATTGAATAGCATGACACTAGGAGGTTCTGTGGAACAAAGGCTGCCCATTGTATCGCCACCTCCAGCCTTCTTGCAAAGGTTTGCTGGCCCCTTCCTGCCAACTGGTGCAGATAGAATCTGGCCTTTGTCTGACTGCCAGCAAGGGGGGCCTCCATGGATATAACAGGAGCAGGAGTAGGCAATTCAGCTGCTCAAGTCTGCTCAGCCATTCAATAGGATCATGGCTGATCTTATTTCAGTCTCACCTCCATCTTGCTGCCCGCTTCCCATATCCCTTCATCCCAATACTAATTAACAGCCTATCTATCTCCTCCTTGGAGAAGGTGTTTCTAAATTATCGAGTAACTTTTCCTTGTCCAAAAGCTATTGCTGCAGCCTGTCTGAGTGGTGCCCTTGTGCATCATAGAGATTTGCCAGCACCATGACCCTCTGGCTAACCTTAATTGGTCAGCTCCCCTGCCTGCTGACCTTTAATTGGCATTTCTTTGTCAAGTTGCTGAGGGAGTTCCGCTTCCTGTCGTGTACTTCTCCAACATCAATTTCCCCCATCAATGTAAGGTCATTTGCCCAGTCAGTAAAATTCAGGCCTGTGACTCAATGTCATAGGGGTGGCACCATGGCACATTGGTTAGCACTGCTGTCTCACAGCGCCAGGGACCCGGGTTCTATTCCTGGCTGGGTCACTGTCTGTGCAGAGTCTGCACAATCTCCCCATGTCTATGTGGTTTTCCTTCGGGTGCTCTGGTTTCTTCCCACAGAAAGGTGCGCTGGTTACGTGCATTGGCAATGCTAAATTCTCCCCCAGTGTATCTAAACAGGCCCTGGAGTATGGCGACTAGGGGATTTTCACAGTAACTTCATTGCAACGTTAATATAAGTCTACTTGTGACACCAATAAATAACTAAAAGTAAATACAAAATAACAATGAGTTTATGACTCTGTGGATCACTGTTTTCAGGACAGAAGAGATGAGAAAATAAATTGTTCTAAAAAGTACTGGAAAAAATGATATGTGAAAGTGATTACAGCGTTGTGATTAAGTGACTGTGATAAAATAAATCATTAACATGCAACTCAAATAGTTTCAGACTGTCACTTGAATTGATCACTCTTGGACTCGCATCTGGATATCAGTTATCTCTTGGTACTATGCATCTGTTTGTGCTGTGTTGTATTCAGTTCTGAGTAAACATTATACACAGAGCAGTCCTGCCATTGACTGCCATTGACATATAATGAAGTGCTCCTGAGAATCAATACTTGTGCTATGATTACAGTACATTTCTCAACAAGTAATCTGATGTAGATTGCTTCCAATATCTAGGCTGAGGTATATTTTTCAATGTTATGTATCAACTCAGCCACTATTCGATTCATTAGAGTTTGGTGTCTCACTGCGTTCCTATCTACGAATGCTGTCTAATCAAAGACAAGCAAATCGCACCTCAGTGTTGGGGCACCACATAATTCAGCAACCAGCCAACAAGTACAAGAATAATCAACTGTGAAACTTGAAACAAACAGTGAATCAAAAATGGGTGCTCGACCACAGTCGCCACAGCAGAATCTTTCATTTATATCATTTCCTTGGTGTGATAAATTGTCCCAAGATACATTGCAGGAGCAGAGTAAGGAGCACACAATAATTGGGGGAACAGAATCATTTGTAAATAGAGTATTAAACTCAGGATTATGGTGCAGGGAGGAATTTGGTACATAGATGGAAGGAGTTGCTGCTTTTTACTCTTTTTTTTGTTTTATCTCCAGTACTGCTGAGTGTTCATTTTCTGTCTTTGAGCTAAGAGATTGTAATTTGTTTTATAATTTGTTAACTAGCTATTAATTAGGTGATTTAAAAAAATGGATAGACAGACAGGCAAGGCTGTTGCTGTACTATGACTGCAACCGTGGATAGCCCTGTGATCCCAGACAATTATATCTGTGGTAAACATTTGTGTCCTGAACAACTTTGACTCAGAGTTGTTGAACTGGAGTCTGAGCTGTAAGACATTAGGAAGAGTAAGAGTTACCTGGGAGTTTGTTCCAGGAGGCAGATACATTGATTGAGTAGAATTTTGCAGTTGATCAATGGGAGGGTGACTCTGAGCGGGTAGGGATCTGGGATATAATGATAGAGCAGCTTCAAATCTTGACTTATACCAACAGATACAAAGTATTTGTCTCCTATACTGATGAGAACAAAGGTTTCTGGATGGGTGGCTATATGCTAACCATGGGACCATGGTGCAGAAAACCATGCAAGTCAGGGGAGTGAAAAACAATGTGGTAAGAGTAGGGGAAAGTATAGTCAGAGGAAGTGATATAGTCTTCTGCAGCCACAGCCTTGAGTTTTGAAGGCTATGTTGCCTGCTCAGTGAAAATGTTAGAGACATCTCTTTGTGGCTAGAGAAAAACTTGTCTTCAAAATGGAGGAGGATTCAGTTGTTGTAGTCCAAGTAGGAATGAATGACAGAAGAGTTGTGTTATTATAATACAATACCTTGACTTGATTTACTGTGAAAGGCACATGGTGCCAATCATTCAGAAGGCATTTGGCAAACAGATTGTGGGTTTGTTTATTAAGACTAGGCACATGGGAACAATTATACATAAGCTTAAAGCTTGAAGCTATCAGAGCTATGTGTATGTGCTCTGCTCAAAGTAAAAGTGAATCTAAGACTAAATCACATGCCATTCTTCCCTTCTAATAATGTCATGCTACTATTCCTTAAAGACATTTTATAATATTTCCCTTTCTTTTCAAAGATACTTTCCCCACTTCCAATGGAGTATCACCACTTATACCAAAATGCCATTTCATATGTATGCTGAGCTGATGAATCTATGGGCAGGATTTTATGACCTTGTTCGACCAGAAAACCCCCCTGAGATCAATGGACCTTACTATTGTACGACCCTTGCCCGCTCCAATTCCCATGGTGGGTGGGGCGGTAATAGTCACTAAACTGTAAAGATAATATATTCAGGTCTTGTGATGGTAAACCTGTCTGGAAGTCTTTTTGAATTGTTCAGTGTGATCTGTGGGATTGTCATTTATGGATATTGTTCCTGCTTGCATTTGAGATTTTGTCCTAGATGCAATAGGATTGTACATTGGTTGAGGAGCTGGAATGGATTTACAATGTCCAAGGTTGTGCCTTACCACTACACCTTTTTGTGTAATGACTTCATAGGACCTTAGTTCTGGACAAATCCTGTCAGCTTGGCTGGCTGCAAGGTGCCTTCTGTGGGTTTCTGAATCTGAAGTTCTCGTCCCAACTGTAAACTGGTGATTTTGTACCTGCATTTTACCATGTACGTTGGTCTTCTTCCCTTGTAGTTTTAAATGTTACTGTCTAGTTTCTGAGAGTGGTATTGGTAAAAGTAGGTAGATTGGTAGACACTGGTCGCAAACATTAGTTCTGCCAGTGATGGAATAGTTGCATTTAAAGATGTAACATTGCAATATGTAGATCTTACTTGGTCTGTCTACATTTGAGAATCATTCACTCAGCTAAGCCATTATGTCTAGTGTAATGAGGAGAGGAAGTGCTATGTGATCAATATTCCACTTCTCATACATATACTGAAATAGCTTGTAGATAAATTATGGACTGTTATCTGCAATCATCTCTCTAGGCGCACCAAACAGATTGAAAATAGCACTTAGAGTTTACCTGACAATTGTGCTTGATGTATTGTGCAATTGTCAAAAAATGGGGTACTTGGTAAATGCAGTGCCATGAACATGTAAAATATTGGATTTGACCAAGGATGCAGAGGAGCATTACGTGGAATTAATGGCTCTTTGTACAGACTTGGCAAATGCTCTTGACAATAACTTCAATATCAATATTCATACCCAGCCAAGAAATTGTATCTTTTGCAAGTCTTCTCATCTGATCTGTGCCTCTATGTGAATGATGAAATTGTTGAAGAACACCAGGCCACAAAGAATCTGGTATGATGACCTTCCTGCCATTAAAAATGGCTCCCCAGGAGATGCCTAGCTCATCCCGAAAAAGCCAAAATGGCTTTCTGTGTTTGTGGACATGTGAATTGAACCACGCTATCTTTTGATGATGGTTTTCCACAGTTTCTGAAGTGTAGAATCTTGCTATTTCATCCTGTATCTGCTAGCATTTGCATTTCATAAAATGTGCCAGATTAATTTGAGGAACATCTTCGAATTCAATATCAATTAAGTCAACTTGTAAATCCAAAGATATAGCTCCTGTTTTTGTTGGGTTTGGCAATCTGCTAACGTATCCAATGTGACCATCAAGTTACCTGGCTTTCACCTAATCTCATAGTCATAACGTTAAACCTTAATCAAGATAGCACCAGTGGCTTATGGTCACTCTGCACCACAAATCTTTCCCCAAAGTGTTAGTTACAAAAACACATAATTCCAGATACTAAAGATAATGTTTACTGCCTGATGTTTGAGTGTTACAGACAGAGGTTTTGAAGCAAATGCAATTGGATTGCCTTTTTGTAGGATGCATGCTCTCAGACTTTTCTATTAGGCACCTATCTCCAGGGCAGTTGTCTCTCTAGGATGTGTTAAGACTCAGGCCAGAAACTCCAAGGTATTTATGAAATTTGCCTAGATTTTTACATTCAATTTTGGCATTGGTGAGCATAAGGTGTTTCACTCCAGGTATGATTCAAGTGACCCACTAGGAAGCTTTTATCAAACAAAGTTTATTGACGAACATAGTTAGAATATAACAAAAATAAATTAACATGACTTTTACCAATCACAAATTTAAACATAACACAGTGTAAATTTTAACAGCTAGCTATCTATGATGTTTCAAGTCAAACAGTATCCCACAAACAGACATCCTTCTTCAGACTTGGCACAGAAACAGGTATGCTCATGTGATGCTGGATTTGCAGCTTTTTAACACTTGCAGTGAATTGGTCCTTTGAATGTCGGATTTCTGAGGTTTCCCAGTCTTGGACCTTTCAGCAAGCATCTGGAGAGAGAGAGAGGGACAGAAACATTGCCTTTCTCCACCACCTTCCAGCAGCAATTGAGAACTGAAACTAAAACTTGGACTTTTCTGTGGGAAAAAAAATGTCCCCAAGTGTATCACCCGACCTGTCAATCATCCCCAAATTAATCTCTGCTCAGCAATCCCCAAAGGACCATAAAACCTCAGAACACTGAATTAGTCTAGAATAAAATCAACATGATATCAATTATGCTGCCTTAGCAGCAATAATGACACCAGTCACAGACATCATGATGCCAAACTGCTAGAAACTCCCTGCAAAGGAAAATGATTAAAATACATTTCTTAAAGGCACAATATCATCACAGATTGTAAAATTACCATGTTGATTTTTTTGTTAATGATTATTCCAAAACTTTGAAGAGATATTGGTGGTCCCCGTACCACAGGAATGGCACATCCTTTTTCAACACTTACCCTAGCGATGAAGATTTTTGAGTGAAATTGGGAACGTATGGAGACATGAAATTGAAGAGAAGTAGATTCTTTGAAGATTGTCTTTTTCTTAAGGGGATGGCGAGGCTTTAATATTCTTTTTTAATATTCTTTTTTAATATTCTATTTTAATATTAAATAATATTAAATAATATTCTTAATTAAAGTGCAGAGAAGGTTCACTAGGCTGATACCAGAGATGAGGGGGCTAGCCTATGAAGAGAGACTAAATAGACTGGGTCTGTACTCGTTGGAGTTTAGAAGGCTGAGGGGGGGATCTTATAGAGACGTATAAGATAATGAAGGGGATGGATAGGGTAGAGGTGGAGAGATTCTTCCCACTTAGAAAGGATAGCAGGACTAGAGGGCACAGCCTCAAGATAAGGGGGGGTGGGGGGCAGTTTAGATCAGAGTTGAGGAGGAGCTTCTTCACTCAAAGGGTGGTGAATCTCTGGAATTCTCTGCCCGTTGAAGTGATGGAGGCTACCTTACTGAATATATTTAAATCACAGGTAGATAGGCTTCTGATAGACAGGGAATTAAGGGTTATGGGGAGAAAGCGGGGAAGTGGAATTGATCCACTTCAGATCAGCCATGATCTTATTGAATGGCGGGGCAGGCTCGAAGGGCTAGATGGCCTACTCCTGCTCCTATTTCTTATGTTCTTAATTGTATTGATATTTGGATGGATTCCAGTATTGGAATAAGTAGAACTGAAGAAATTGACCTGCAGCATATTGATGCTATATTTCAGATCTTCAATATCAATCTTCATTATTTGCTGCTTACATCGCAACTAAGTGCAGATTATGGTCATTTGGCTTTGTTCTTTCCATAACAAATCATCTACAATACAGATGTATCCTTGCACAGTTTATATAATGCAATACATATGATTTTAATAAGAGATCCTAACTAACAGATAGTCTAAAAAGAAATAATTGGAAATAGTATTCTCTGAATGGGATACGAAATTCAGTAAGCTTTTGGGGCTTCTCACTGGAATGCACTGAGCTGTCATCATATTTGGGCAGCAAGGTCGAGAAGAATTTTGCACCTGCAAATCTTATATTTAACTCTCCTAATGAGGATATTTTGTAAACACAATGGGCCCAATTTTATCATCACTTTGCGCCCATTTTCAGGTGCTAAAACTTGGCCTATGTCTGTATAATGGGTAAGGAATCTGAAACCCCTATACAAGGCCCTGGGGCAGATGAGGTGGAGAAATGGGATCAGTAATGTTGTGAAGTTTGGGGCAGTATCTATGGGGGCAGGGGAGCATTATCTGGCCTAGGAGGCGTGTGGCAGGGGAGTGTTATGCTATCATTTTTTGTCTGCGCATGCACAGCTGGCAGTGCCAATCGGACCTGCATTGTTTCTGATGTGTTAAGCTCTGCCCACAGGCTTATGCAGCACGATTCAGAATCACTGATATTTTTTCAGGCAGAGTGCATATGGGAGCACCTGAGAAAGGGTCTAAAAGTCGAATCTGAAATACTCCAGTTTCAAGTTTGCCCAGCACTTAGAATCAAAAAGGTAAAATAGGGCCCAATGTTTCAAAGCGCTGTTTAAATGTTATAGATTGAGGCATGTTTTCAATGATCTGTTCTTTTTTACACCACATGTGACTGAGTAGTGTGCTCTTACACACTTCTAATTATTCTGTTATTTTTCTATTTTGTACAGTGAATCAATTAACAAACTTGCATTCCCCTGCAAGTGTAATGTTGCTGCTCCATTGAAGTTGCCAATTTTGTCAAAACATTCTGGGTGTTGAAATGTTCAGCCATGAACTGAGGTGATAGGAATAGTTTCGCTGGTTGATTTGGCTTTTGATTTCTTACTGATTCTGTGAACTGTTACTAATCTGAGTTCATAACATGCTGGTTGACCTACAATCATTGTGCCTTTAGATTTCACGATGTAGAACAGTTGTGACATTCAAGAGCATGGCATCACAAGAAGGTAAATGTCTCATATGATCTATTCTTAGTTTCACATTTGCTTTGAACAGAGGACACACACACATATACATACGCTAACTGTACAATGTTCTGACACTCTTAAGATCGCACACGCAGAT
Organism: Carcharhinus amblyrhynchos; assembly: GCF_965287045.1. Classification (NCBI taxonomy): domain Eukaryota; kingdom Metazoa; phylum Chordata; class Chondrichthyes; order Carcharhiniformes; family Carcharhinidae; genus Carcharhinus; species Carcharhinus amblyrhynchos. The sequence goes on along the minus strand of NC_137335.1, from coordinate 27,602,006 downwards.
AGATAGAAGCATCTTTGTAGAACTTGTGCTCCTGATATCCAGGGACCCTTGTTCACCATCCATGTTGCTGCTGTGGTGTCTCAATAGCCTCCATATGTGATGGAGCCAACTGCATCCTTCCTGTTGCCCAGATGATACCCATGCAGCCTGGTTAATGCCCAGATGATGTCAGTTGTACTCAGTGGCCCGGAATTGACAGGGATCTCATCCCTGTCTCTTTCTATCCTGCCTGGATGAGCTCTTGCAACTTTCCACTGAACACAGCAATACCTTTCAGCCATTTAAACAAAACAAATGAAGTTTCAATTGTTTTTCCTTCATGGTGCCTCAGCCCTGTTCCTGTTCATGTTTCCACTCACTGGGTGTGAAAGCTGCAGGCTCCTGATTCCCGGCTGCCTCTTGGAAAATTACATTGTGTCTCAAATTGGGCCTGCTATTGTGGTCTCAATGAGCTTGATTACTGCTTTAATAGTCACAGGTCTAGTTTCTCACATTGCGCAAAATGTTGGAGGGCAGAAATGAAAGAAGGATTTCTGCACTCATCACCCAGCAGACATTTTGTTTGTTGTCTGCTAACATTCCACTCTGTCTCGATGCAACATGGGAAAATTCTGACTAGGGAGTTTAATGGGAGTTAATCTGCAAATAATGTTCATGCAAAGATTAATAGTAAAATACTTGAAATTTCTTTTTCTGAATGTGAAAAGCATTCATACAGTAGATGAGCTAACAGCACAATTAGGGATATATGGCTTAGATCCAATTTCTATTACAGAGATATTGGTTACATGTCGACTAAGGTTAGGAAGTAAATATTTCAAGATACACAAAAATTTTAAGGATTAATATATTAGTACACAGTGAAAAGTATTGCTTCTTGCATGCTATATAGATAAAGCATACTGTTCATAGAGAGGTAAAGAACAGGGTGCCATCTCTTCCATCTGTAAAAGTTTCTGCAGGGCTACTTCCTGTGAACCATTGTCATGTACAGTCAACATCTTCCTTCCGAAAGTACACAAATCTGGAAGAGAGGTGGAATATAAAAGATCAATTCTGTGCAACAACTGCATGTGCATTCACATAAACTAAATGAATTTTTAAATTTATTATTGTCACATATACAGTGAAAAGTATTGTTTTTTGCATGCTGTACTATGCATACCGTTCTTAGAGAAGGAGAGGAGAGAGTGCAAAATGTAGTGTTACAGTCATAGGAAGGAAGTAAAGAAAGATCAACTTAAGATGAGATAGGTCCGTTCAAAAGTCTGATGGCAGCAGTGAAGAAGCTGTTCTTGAGTTGGTTGGTATGTGTTCCCAGACTTTTTCCAGATGGGAGAAGATGGAAGTGAGTATGTCTGGGGTGTGTGCTGTCCTTAATTATGCTTGCTGCTTTTCTGAGGCAGCGTGAAGTGTGGAAGGTGTCAATGGATGGGAGTCTAATTTGAGTGATTAACTGGGCTTCGTTCATGACCCTTTATAGTTTCCTCTAGTCTTGGGCAGGGCAGGAGTGATACCAAGCTGTGATACAACCAGAAAGAATGCTTTAAATAGTGCATCAGTAGAAATTGGTGAAAGTTGTAGCAGACATACCAAATTAACCATAGTGTCAGCATGGAGGGACCAGGACAGGTTATTGGTGATCTGGACACCTAGAAACTTGAAGCTCTCGACCATTTCCTGGTGATGATCACGTCCTCCAGTATGCTTCCTGAAGTTGATGACTATCTGTTTCATTTTACTGACGTTGAGAGAGAGATCATTGTTATCACACCAATTCATCAGATTCTCTATCTCTTTCTTGTATTCCATCTCATCATTGTTTGAAACCTGACCCACTACAGTGATATCATCAGCAAGGTTGTGAAGTAGGGAAAGGGTTAATGAATTTAATGCATTTTGTATCTAGCATATATCACTAACATAACCCTTCCTCATAGCTGAGCTCCTCAAGCTTATACTGCTCCTGGCATCAATATAAATTATTTATTCATGTTTTCCTCACTTGTTCATGTCTTTCATTCTTTAACTTTCAATTCCATAAAGACAGATAGTCAAATGTGAATGTTATTTTGCAGACATTGCAAACCCCTTATCTGTTTGTGCTAACTGAACATCATTAAACAGCTGCAGTTGGTAGATTGCGATACCAGCTTTTTCTCAGGAGGAGTCCTGCTGGGACAGCCGTGACCATCCAAGTAACTTCAATGGAGAAGCTGCTGAAGCCGCTGGAGAGGCTGTGAATCATGACGGTACTGATGCCTGCATCATGATTGAAGCTGCCAGACAGGCTGCGAGTCCAGGTTGAAGCCAGGGGCTGCATCCTTGCTGGAAGTGGAAACGTTGCGAGACCTAACTGATACCAGTGTTTGCATCGTGACTGGTGCTCAGAATCATCATGTATAAATACTCACTTGTATTTGTGTTCAATGAGAAGCCTGGTAAACCATTATTAGGGCCAAGTTTCTCCCAAAAGCTTTTGAAATAAAACTTACCGTATTTTGACTCACTAACAGTCTCAGAGATGTCTTTTACCTACAATAATTAAAAATTGAGTTGGAGGGGAATTTGGCTACAGAGTAATAGGTGTATAAGGAGTATAGTAGGGGCTGAGGACACAGCCTTGTGGGAGGATGATAGTGGAGGAGCTGTTGTTACCTATCCTTACTGATTGCAGTCAGTGGATTAGGAAATCTAGGACCTAGCCACAGAGGGAGGAGCCGAGCCTCAGGCCACAGAGTTTGAAGATGAGTTTTGTTGGAATAATGATGTTGAAGGCTGAACTATAGACAATAAATAGGAATCTAACAAGAATCTTAAACTTCAACGAAGCCAATAATATAGGTATGAAAAGAGAGCTGGCTGAGGTTAATTGGATAAATAGGCTAAAAATTGTATCAATAAATCAATAGGAATAAATATTTAAATGTTAATTCAAAGTGTTCAACAAAAATTCTTTGCAGTAAAAAAACAAAAACTTAGCAAGTAAGGTCCATCCTTAATTTACTCGCTGGAATTTTACTGCCCCACCTGCCACGGGAATCGGAGCGGGCAAAGGGAAGAGCATGGGAAGGTTGATTGACCTCAGGTGGGAATTTATGGTTTCAGGATGACCAAGGCCATAAAATCCCACCCCCTAGGTGACTTAAGGATAGTATTAGATTTTTAAAAAAGACATACAATGTTACAAAGAATAATAATAAACCTGAGGATTGGGAATGCTTTGGAAACCAGCAAAGAGTGACCAAAAGTTGATGAGAAAGGAATACAATATTAGAGTGAACTACCTCGGGATATAAGAACAGGCTGTAAGAGCTTTCACAAGTGTATAAAAAGGAGAGTAACTTATGTAAGCATTGGTTTCAAGGAATTATCAGAGGACCTGAAGAAAAGGCAGAGACAGTGAACAAATATTTTTTGGATGTACTCACAGTTCAAGACACACATTAAACATTATAAATAGAAAGTAGGCAGGGGACTGAAAAAAAGTGAGGAATTTCAATTCATTAATATCAGCAGAGAAACTTAAGGGATTTGAAGCTGACAATCTCTAGGACCTGATGGCCTACATCCCAGTGTTCTGAAAGAGTTGGCAGCAAGTTAGTCGTTACATTATTTTTGTTTTCCAAAAATTTCCTGGGTTTTAGAATGTTTCCAGTGGATTAGTAGTTTGCAAATGTAACTCCACTATTCAAGAAAGGGAGATATGAAACAGGTTTGGTTAGCCTAACATCATTTGTCGGGAAAATGTTGGAACCTATTTTTAATGAATTCACAACATTCCATTTTGTATGATCAGCCAAAGTCAACATGGTTTATGAAAAGGAAATTGTGTTTGACAAATTTATTTGAGTTTTTGGGGATGCAAAATGTAAAGTAGATGAAGAGGAGCAAGGTAATATAATTACTTGAATTTCAAAAAGGCATTTATTGAGGTGTCACAGAACTGTTTAATGTGCAAGATAAGAACTCATGGAGTTGATAATATATTATCATGGACAGGGCATTGGGAAATGGGCAGAAAACACAGAGCAAACTGAAATGAGGAGGAACTACTTCTCGCAGAGGGTGGTGAATTTGTGGAACTCGCTGCCCCATTGCACGGTGGAGTCTGAATCGTTGAATGGTTTTAAGAAAGGGATAGATATATTTCTAATAAAAAACGGATAAAAGGAAATAGGGAAAAGGTGGGGAGGTGGATTTGAGACTAGGGAGAAATTAGCCATGATCTGATTGAATGGCGGAGCAGGCTTGAAGGACTAAGTTTGGCTACTTCTGCTCCTAATTTCTATGTAAACATAGGAGACATGGCATTTCCAACTTGACATGGAACTTTGCACAAATCTTGGAACACACACTTCCCAGCATGGACATGATGGCCAACTCATTAATAGCATTTGCAGATCAAGTCATAATGCAGCATCTGGTGGGCACTATCTTGGTTTCTATTGCAACACAGGCTGAAGACACAAACTCTAACAAATGTGAGGTTTGTTTGCTGAGGTAACAGCGATAGTTAATATGGTGTACAGGGACATCCAAAGGGATTTGATAAAGACTTCCCAGCAAAGTTGAAGGCCATAGAATCAAAGTTTTTTTTTACATGGATACGAGGTTGGCTGAGGGACAGGAAACAGAAAGTAATGTTGAACCAATGCTCTTTGGACTGGATGATGCTATATAGTGATGTTCCCCAAGTCTTGATGCTGGAAACACTACTTTTCTTGATCTATATCAATGACTCAGTCAGGTGTGCAGGAGACATTCAAAATTTGAAAATGGCATAAAAATTGTAAGCATACTGAACTGTGAGGAGGCTAGTGGGAGACTTTGAGAGGACATTGACAGGGAGAATACCATAGCAGATGAAGTTTGAAACAGAATAATGTGAAATGTTTCATTTTGATAGGAAGAATGTGGAGACCAATTTTAAAACAGAAGACACAATTCTAAAGGAGTGCAGGAGGAAAGGAACAAATCCTTCATTGTGGCAAGGCAGGTTTAGGAAGTTGTTCAAAAGACATATGGGATCTTGAATGAAAGTGATTGACAAAAGCACAAACTCAGAAATGAGGAAACACTTCTTTAGCTTTAGTTAGGATAGGAATGTGCTAAATTATGCTAATTGCCATTTCCATGTAATTAGCGGGCCAGGGACTGAAGTCCCCAGGCCTGCTAGCTTCTTCTCCACCCCCCTCCTCTCCCCCACACCAGGGTTTACAACAGCTCTCCATTAGCGGGGAGCTGGCAGCCTGACTCCATTGGAATGGAGCGGAGGGTATGGGGGACCCAAGAGATTGGGGTAAGGGTGAGGTGCCTTCTGGGCAATGTCAGCCTGACAAGGCCAGTTTGGCCTCCTGGCAATGCCCAACAGACAAAGAAGCAATGCCCAGGGGGCATCTTGGCACTACCCACCAGGCATCGGGCAGTGCCAAGTGGACGGGGCCTCTGGGAGGGAGATCAGTTGGGCGGGGTGGGCAATCCCACTGCCACTCTGTACTCAGCAGTGACAGAGGAGGGAGGGCAGAAACCGGGGCTGGATATTGGGGTGGGTGGGGAGGGGGGAGGGCGGGGAGGTCGGCCTGCCTGGAGGGGAAGGGGACTTTGAGTGGAGGGGAAGTAGAGGGAGTTGGTGAGCTACAAATAAGATGGTGGAAAGGATTGCACGACCAGCAATGCAGGGTTGCGGATACAGCCAGTGATCGAGCTAGATAGCAACTGGGAGGCCTACAGTGCAGAGCTACTGTGCATGCACCGATCTCGATGCTACCAGATCAGTGCGTGCGCAGTGGCCCTCTTAGTGCTATGCTGCTGGCCTCTCCAGTAGGAATAGGCCCCACCCACTGATTATCAGCATGATTCACACTCATGCGCACTGCAGTGTACAGAGTAGGGAAGATATATTTTGAAAATCCCGCTGAAAAAAGCAGCAGGATTTAGTCCCATTTTTATGCAAATTCAACACTTAGAATTTTTTTGAGAGAACCCCACCCAAAATATCTTAAATGGTTATTTACCGGCACTCATGTTCAATAGAATTTATAAATTTACAATGAAATGGAATCATTAAGAGTCTTTAGGAATATGCTTTACTTCTGAAATTGTGAGCTTTGGTCCCTGAAAATCTGGGGTTAACTTTCACACAAGTGATCTCAAAGAGGACAGTTTTTTTAGGTCACTGAATACATACGACAGAAAAGATTCCAAACCATCACATCAGCGCATAATACCTATCGCCCAATAGGCAGCCTTTGACTTGATCATATCATAGAAACCCTACAGTACAGAAAGAGGCCATTCGGCTCATCAAGTCTGCACTGACCACAATCCCACTCAGGCCCTACCCCCATATCCCTCCATATTTTACCCACTAATCCTTCAAACCTACGCATCTCAGGACACTAAGGGCCAATTTTAGCATGCCCAATCAACCTAACCCGCACATCTTTGGACTGTGGGAGGAAACCCATGCAGACATGGGGAGAATGTGCAAACTCCAAACAGACAGTGACCCGAAGCCGGAATTGAACCTGGGTCCCTGGCACTGTGAGGCAACTGTGCTAACTACTGTGCCACCATGTCACCCTTGTTGATTGTTTTGCATAAGCAAGTGTTGATTAGATAACTGCAAAATAATTTTGGACCTTTGTCTCGGCTGACAAATTTCTTATTAACTTTGCAGTGGGATGAGGAACCATGTCAGTATGGGTGGGTGGGTCTGAAACACAAATCACTCATGCCCCTGGGATCGTACTTCAGCAGGCGTCAATGCCTTCAGGGGAGAAAAAAGGGAGAAAGAAAGGAAACTGTCCCATAAAAAAAATCAGTAGATGAGAGTGCATTCTTCATTGATTGATTCATTGGGTGCACTGCGTGCATAACTAATAATAAGACCATTCAGCCAATTGAGTCTGATAGCATCTTACCCAGGCCCTGTCCACACCCTAGCTGTGACTGTAAACACTACATTCTGCACTCTTGCCTTTCCTTCTCTACGAATGGTATGTTTTGTCTATATAGTGCGCAAGAAACAATACTTTTCACTATATGTTAATACATGTGAGATAATAAATCAAATCTGCCCTACCCTATCCCCGTAATGCCCTACACATTTATCATGGCTAATCCACCTGACCTACACATCTTTGGACAAAAAGGAGCAGTTTAGCATGGCTAAGCCACCTAACCTGCTGGACTGTGGGAGGAAACTGGAACTCCCGGAGGAAGCTCATACAGACACAGGGAGAATGTGCAGACTCCAGACAGACAGTGACCCGAGGCTGGAATTGAACTGGGTCAATTTTAGATTTGGTTTTGTGTAATGAAGAAGAGTTAATAAGGGATATTGTGGTTAAGGATACCTAAAGGGTAGTGACCACAATATGCTAGAATTCAGGGTAGAGTGTGAGGGTAAATATCACTGATCCATAACCAATGTCTTCAACTTAAATCAGGGCAACTATAATGTTGAGAGAAGCAGTATCCAAGGTGAACTGGGTAAACAAGCCAAGATACAGGTCAGTAGAAGGGCAGTGGCAAATATTCATCAACTGGTCCAAAATGCTCAGTGGGAGTTTATCTCAATCAAAAAACGGGATTCCATGAAAAAGAGGCAAAATCCATGATTAATAAAGGAAGTCAAGGGTAGCATTAAATTGAAAAGCTGGATATACAAAGCAGCAATGGATAGCGATAGACCAGAGGATTGGGAAAATTTTAGAACCCAGCAGCAAAAGAGTAAAAAGAAGGGAGAAAATGAATTTTGAGAGGAAACTTGCACACAGCAGAAAAGAAACAGTAAGAGTTTCTCTTGTTAAGGTACCAAATCAGAAACTCCAAGGTATCTTATGAGGCCAGACTAGACTCCAAAAATTTTCTATTTTGGCATAAATAAGATGTTTCGCTCAGGCAGAATTCTTCTAACAAACTGGCAAGTTTTTATCAAAACAAACTTCATTTAACAACACAATTTAACAAGAGCAAATTAATTAGTTTAATATTTAACAATACAGTAATACTTAAACATAACAAAATAAGTCTAACCTGCTAACTCTGCTCCAACATTCAGTAATGTCTTTTAGGGAAGGAAATCTGCCATCCTTATCTGGTCTGGCCTACGTGGGCCACAGCAATGTGATTGACTCTCACTGCCATCTGAAAGAGCCTAGTGGGCCACAAGTTTGATGAAACCCCACTCACATTTTACAGGGATCAGGTAAACAAATAGTTGCAGTCAATGCTTCAGGCCATATAAAGGAATATTGCTCAAGGGCAATCAGAGGGGCAGTAGTGCAGCAGTGTCAGCAGTGTTTTGGTGAGTGTTGGTAGTAGGAGTGTTCTGCTGAGGATTGATAGTGGGGGGAGGGTTAGTAGTTCTGGTGAAGATTGGCAGGAGGAGTATATTTTTGATGACGAGAGTGATCTGGTTAAATTCGAATGAGGATTGATGGGAGGAGTATTCTGGTGAGGATTGATGGGAGGAGTATTCTGGTGAGGATTGATGGGAGGAGTATTCTGGTGAGGATTGATAAGGATATTCTGGTGAGACATAGAAATGGGAGCAGGAATAGGCCACTTTGCCCTTTAAGCCTGCCTCATCATTCAACATGATCATGGCTAATTATTTATCTTAACACCCTTACTCCTGAATTCTCACTATTCCATTGAAAGCTTTAGAGTCTAGAAATCTAACTATTTCCTTCTTAAATACATTCAGTGACTTGCCCTCCAACAGCCTCCTGTGGGAGGAAGATTCACCACCCTCTCAGTGAAAAAGTTTCTCCCCATCTGTGTAGGTTTCCTCTGGGTGCTCCAGTTTCCTCCCACACTCCAAAGACATGTGAGTTAAGTGGATTGGCCATGGTAAACAGTCCATTCATATCAGGAGGATTAGCAGGATAAGTATATGGGGTTTCAGGGATAGGGCCTGGGAGGAATCATTGTTGGGCCAAATGGCTTTCTTCTGCATTGTAGGAATTTTATGATCTCAGTCTGCAATGGCCTGCCCCATATCCTAAAACTAATCCATTGTTCTAGATACCCCTGCCCCCACCAGAGGAAATAATATCTCTGCATCTCATCCCATCCAGTCCTGTCAAAATTTATACATTTCAATTAAATCCACTCTCATACCTCTGAATTCCAGTGAATACAGGTCCACTCAACCCAACTTCTCCTCATACAACAATCCTTCCATCCCAGGAATCAGTCTGGTAAACTTTTGCTGCGCTTCCACTAGGGCAATTTTATCCTTTCTTCAAAAAGGAGACCAAACCTGCATACAATATTGTACTAAAGATTGGAAGATAGAGTACTCACTCCGCATTGCCTGGTTAATTCTCGACAGAAGAGATCAAAATTATAATTGTGTTAGGCGATGTCTGCCTTACTATATGAAGCTGTCAATAAATAGAAAATTTTGAAAAGATTGGTTCCCATTCAAACCTTCACAAGCCTTTGTGGACTAAAACGTGGGGTCACAGGACAAATGTTTTAAAGGTGAAGGTTGGAAGTTAAAAAATATATAGACAGAAAACTACAATCCTAGTGACTATTGTGGAAAATGGGAGAAAGTAAATGTGATTTGTTGAACCTGTAATGTTCCTGGTATCTGAACCACAATTCCTGTGGAAGTTAAAAATTGGTATGAACATATGGGTTAACAAAGGACAGCACAGCACAGGAAACGGGCCCTTTGGCCCCACAAGCCCGCGCCGCCCATTTCAACACTCCACAATAAAGGGGTGCAAATTTAGGGAATTATATGCGCACCAGATTAAAGGAGATCCAATTCAGGAACAATTTATTGACACCAATCAGCCTAAAAAGCACTTTTTGGGATGTGGGAAGAAACCGGAGCACCCGGAGAAAACCCACGCAAGCACAGGGAGAATGTGCAAACTCCCACAGACATCAGCCCAAGTCAGAGATCTTACTCAGGTCTGCTGTAACTGCACAGCACACAGTGATAGTCACTGAGCTGTCGTGTTGCCCATCAATTGGTCCAGAGTAAGCGTAACGGACCAACTAACGGACGTCAAAGCAACATCCAAGAGCAGCCTTCACATGACCCATCACGTGTATGCCTCTTGTTGGCCAACAAGGCGGACCGAATCGGCTGTGGACGTAAAAAAGAGACATCAATAAACATCAATAGACATACATATGTTGTAACTGTGACCATCGTGATGCCACTTCCTACAAGTAAAATATTTTGTGAACTGGTTGTGAGTGAGTTGGAAAGTGATGAAGGTTTCAATATTCAAGTAGAATTCTTAGATAAAATTTGCAAGAAAGGCTTCAGACAGATCATTAATGAGGCATAGACTGACATTGATAGATTGTGGAAAACAGACAAACAGATGGCCATTCCAATGAAAAATACACCATAGATTTTAAAGGGTTGTACAAAAGGTTGACGAAATTCAATTTTGAGTTCCCTAGATCAGAATTCACATTGAAATTGTTGGATTGTACTATAGTGTCTTATAAGGACAGGCTACTGGTTCTAACTGGTGTTTGATTCTTAGGGAGGCAGACTCGGTTAGATCAGGTGTTTTCTGCCTTGGAAGGAATCCTGAGAAACTGTTATATTCTTCAGTGATCGTACACCAAATGAAAGAGTGAACCCAATGATTGCCAGATTACCAAATGGCATCAGTAAAATGGAAAGATTAAAGATAGTCAGAATGGGGATGAAAACACCTTTAGCAGATCTGGCTTTTACAGCAGCAGACAAAATTGGAGACATTATAGTTGAATGAACCTCAAAAACACCTAAGCAACAGGATGGCTTGGAGCATCAGAAGAGATGAACTGTCCAAAACGGAGAGGGAAGGTCCTCAAAATGATATTTGACAAAAGATAATCCTAAGTAAAATGATGAAAATAATAACAAATGATACTGGTCATGGACAGTTTTAATCCTGTAACAACGGTGTTAGTCACGGTTGGTCGTTTAACTGATCATATGAATCTTTAACTGCTCAGTGCTAGTTAGTGCTTCTACTTCTGGATGGAACAAATTCATTGACAACTGATATGCCAATGCTGTTGAATAAACATTCTATGAGGAAGCACAAACTTTGCCAATGAGCATGATGAGCAATTATTTTTAGGAAAGTCAGTGGATCTGCATTTTATACCCAACAAGAAGCATTATTGTATTCTCTTAATCTATGTTCGCAGTGGGCAAAATCTTACCAAAAAATGACAGAGTGTTGTTTCTGATGTGAAAACCGATGTGTTTCTCACCAGGAAAAATGGAAGGTGTTCTCTCCAGATCTTATGACACTCTGGCCAAAAAAAAATTTAGGGAGTGTTTCACGCTTCCATACAGGGTTACAAGGCCTCAACAGGGTTAAAGGGTGCCCCAATCAGAACCTGAGTAAACCTTCCCTCATCCCTAGCCCACCACTGAGGTCTCAGGGGCCCCCTTTCCTCACCCCCAATCGGAATTGGCACTTCTCTAACTCCCTGATCATTGGTCTCTTCTCCCGCAATCCCTCTCTCCCATTCTGTTCATTGTAAGTATCCCACCGCTTACAGTGTGAGTTGGCTTCCACCTCCACCACCACGACTGACCTCACAACTCCCACCACCTCATCTCATTACTCCCTGTCTCCTGAACAGCCATTGCCAGCACCCCCCAACTCCACTGTCTGCTCTTGGCCACCACCATATCGAAATGAATTCCTCCATCCCACATGAGATTACCACTGGGGAACATCTCTTGGCACAGGTTGGTGTCAACCAGTGCAAGCGGCAATGCCAGAGGGCATTGCCAAGCCATTGCCTGTCCATGTTCCTCTCCTCTGGAGGTCTACACTTACCTTTACAACCCAGGGAAACCCTCAGGACGGGTTCATATCTCAGTAAGCCTGTTGTAAATGGGGCTGACCTGACAGAATGCTGCCGTTGGCTAAATATCCGGTGAGGAGCAAGTACCGGAGAGAGGTCTCCCTTTCTGCGGTCCTGCAGTATGTTTCAGACCACTACAATAGCAAGGGGCAGCAAGGTCGAAACTCAGAAACTCGCTGGTGTGAATTGCACTCTCTGAATTTTGAATACATGCTGCCATTCCTGCAAATGGAGAGTGTGGGCTCAATGCCTGTGTTAGGCCAGTATTAAGAGCATCAGGAGATAGGAATCAAGAAGGAAAAAGAAACAAAATGTCTAAAAGCTATTTTGACTAATACGCTGAGCACATTGTCAAAGGTTAAACATCATTGACAAATAGCCTGAGCAAATTGTCAAAGGTTAAAAATCCTGCTGAAGGATGTAGATATGATTGATGAGGAGCTTACGAGGCTAATAGGAGAGATTAGTGAGAACTGTGTGATCTATAAAATACATTGAATGATGGCACTTCATCCTATTATAAACTTCTTATTGAAACAGGGCTTCAAATCAGGTTGTTGCCATGGATCTAAATATAATGGCAAATAAAAACGCATTTTCATGGTTAGATTTAAGGTGAAAGAATGCCCACGGAACAGGTAACAGATGCATCAGTATCAGGGGAAATGAACTGTCCAAAACAGAGTCAAGGTTCTTAAAATGACATATGACAAAGATATTCTGAATAAGATGATGAAAACAATAATGATTGTAATCAAATTACACTGATCCATAAGATGTAGGAACAAAGTAGGCCATTCAGCCCATTAAGTCTGCTCCACCATTCAATAATATCATAACTGATCTGAAATGATAAAGTCAATCCTACTTTCCCATCTTATCCCCATAACCCTTGATTCCCTCCTTTATTGATTAAAATCTGTTTACCTCAGTCTTGAATACATGTAACACTCCAGTCTCCACAACCCTCTGTGGTAAAGAAATTCACAGGTTCACTAGCCTCTGAAAGAAGAAATTTCTCCTCATCTGACTTAAACAGGTGAGCCCTTCCATTGCGATTATGCCTTCTGGTCCTAAACTCTTCCCACAAGAGATAACAACCTCTCAGCATCTATCCTGTCAAAATCCCTAAGAATCACGCAGGTCTCAATAAGGTTACCTCTTATTCTTCTCAATTCCAATAAGTACAGGTCCAATCTACTCAAACGCTTCTCCTAAGAAAATCTCTCCATAACCGGGATCAATCTAGTGAACCTTCTCAGGACTGCCTCCAATGCCAGTATATCTTTCCTTAGATAAGGGAATCAAAACTGTTCACATTCCAGGTGTGATCTGACTAGTTTCTTGTATAGTTTTAACAAGGTTACCTTCTTTTTATATTCCATTCCCTTTGAAATAAAGGCCAAATTCCATTTGCCTTCCCAATTATCTGCTGAATTTGCAGGCTACCTTTTTGTAATTTAAGCACGAAACTAAATTCCTCTGAGCTGCAGTTTTCTGCAGTCTTTCTCCTTTTAAATAATATTCAGTTCCTTTATTCTTCCTATCAAAGTACGTAATTTCATATTTTCCTACATTATGTTCCAAATGCAAAGTTTTTGCTCACTCACTTAATCTGTATATATCCCTTGGGGACTATTTGTGTCACTCTCATTATTTGCCTTTCCAACCTATCTTTATGTCATCCACATACCTGGCATTAGTACATTGACTTCCATCATACAAGTCATTAATATATATTGCAAATAATTGTTGCCCCAGCACTGACCCCGGTGGCACTCTATTAGTTACAGATTATTATCCTGAAAATGCCCCTCTTATCTCAACTCTTTGCCTTGTATCAGTTAGCCAATCCTCTGTCTGTGTTAATATACTACCTCTAAGTCCATGGACTGTTACCTTTTTAAATAACCTTTGTGCAGTACCATTTTGAACGCTTTTGGAAGTCCAATTTTATTACATCTATTGGTCTCGCTTATCTATCTTGCTCATTACAACCTCTAAGAATTCTAACAAATTTGTCAGACATGATGTCCCCTTCATGAAGCCATGCTGACTCTGCTTGATTATATTATGCATTTTTAAATGCTCTGCTATTATATCCTTTATCATGGACTCTAACATTTTCCCAATGACAGAAGTTCAGCTAACTGGTTTATAGCTAGTTATCTATTTTTTTGTCTCCTGCCTTTTTGAATAAAGGCATTAATTGGTTGTTTTCCAATCCTCTGGGACTTTTCAAGTATTAAAAATTCTTGGAAAATTATCACCAGTGCATCCATCATCCCTGTAGCTACTTTAATATCTTCAACCCCATTGATTTCCCTAGTACTTTTTCCCTGGTGGTTGTTATTGTATTTTTTTTCCTCCATTTCTTTTGCCCCTTGATTATTTAGTATTATGGAATATTATTTGTGTTTTCCACTGTGAATAGTGACATAAATTATTCATCAACTCCACTTCCATTTCCTTGTTCCTCATTATTATTTCTCCAGTCTCATTCTCTGAGGGATCTATGTCCACTTTGGCGTTCCTCTTCCTTTTCATATAATTAAAGAAGCTCTTGCTGTCCATTTTTATATTAATTGCCAGTTTACCCTCAGTTTATCTTCTTCTTTCTATTTTTCTGGTCATCTTTTGTTGGTTTTGAAAACTTTCCTAATCCTCTGGTTTACCAATCTTTGCCAAATGCTTTTAAATTTTAGTTTAATACTATCCTTAACTGCCTTGATTAACCATGATCGACTTATCTCCTTCTTACAATCCTTCTTCACTGGGATATAACTTTGTTATAAGTTATGAACTATTTTCGTAAATGTCTGCCATTTCTCCTTTCCCAGTCCACTCCAGCCAACTCTGCCCTCATTTCTTTATAATTAATTTTATTTAAATTTAGCACAGTTTTTTCTGATCCAAATTTCTCAATCTCAAAATGAATCCTCTACCATGTTATGGTCACTGTTTCTTAGGGTTTTTTTCACTCTGGGATTGTTTATTAAACCTGCTTCATTGCACATTACCAGAACTAAAATAGCCTGATCCCTGGTGGGATCCACAATACATTTTTCAAAGAATAACCTTGAATTTTTCCCCATGGCTACCTTTGCCAATTTGATTTTCCCAATCTACATGAAAATTAAAGTCACACATGATTAATGTGCTGTTATATATGTCCTCATTGTGTCTTGATTTTTTCCCCTATAGTATAGCTATTATATGAGGGTGTATAGACTACTTCCACCAATATCTTCTTCCTTTAGTTATTTCTTACTTCCACCATATGCATTGCATTCTACATGTTCCGATCTAAGATAATTTCTTGCTATTGTACTTATTCCATCTTGTACTAACAAAGCTACCTGACCACACTTTCCTTCCTGCCTGTCCTTATGAAGAGTCACACACTCCTGAATATTTAGTTCCCAGCTTTGATCTCCTTGTAACCACAACTCTGTAATGGCTGTAGGATCATATCCATAATCTTAATTTATGCCATTAATTCATTCATTTTGTGCCAAATACTACATGCATTTAAGATCCATTAATTTTGCTTTTTTAAAATCATTTTTCCCCTTTGATCCAATTTGTTTTTTAAGAATCAACGTCATACAGTACTGAAGAGGGCCCTCAGTCCATCTCAACAAAACAACACTAAATCTACATGTTATGACATTTCAAGTGCTCGTCTTTATACTTTTTAAAGGTTGTGAGCTTTTCCATTTTTACTACCCTCCCAGACAGTGCATTCCAGACCTTCACCAAACTTAGGTTGAAAAGATTTTTCCTCATCTTGAATCTAAACCTCCTGCTCCTCACCTTATAATGGGGAATTTTTGTTTTAGTGGGTGGCAGGGTTGCACAGTGGTTAGCGCTGCTGCCTCACAACACCAAGGACCCAAGTTCAATTCCGGCCTTTGGTCACTTTTTGTGTGGAGTTTGCATGTACTCCCCATGTCTGCATGGGTTTCCTCTTGGTGCTCCTGTCTCATAGCACAGTCCTAACGTTCGCAGGTTAGATGCATTGGCCATGCTAAATTGTCCTTAATATCCCATGGATTAGCCATGGGAAATGTGTGGGGTTACTGGGATAGGGTGAGAAGAGGGCCAGGGTAAGATACTCTGTCAGAGAGTCAGTGCAGGCTTGATGGGCCAAATGGCCTATTCTGTATTATAGGGATTCTATGATGATTATGTATCGTTGTTATTGGCCCTTCAAATAAGGGGTACAGCTGCTTCCTATCCATCATGTCCATACCTCTCAAAATCTTACATCTCAATTTCAATCAGGTCCCTCCTCAGGCTTCTTTGTTCTAAAGGAAACAATGATGTGGAGATGCCAGTGTTGGACTGGGGTAAACACAGTAAGAAATCTGACAACACCAAGTTGTGCAGAACTCTCCATTCACCTGACGAAGGGACAAACCCCGAAAGCTTGTGAGTTTACTATCAAATAAATCGGTTGGACTTAAACCTGGTGTTGTCAGACTTCTTACTAAAGGAAACAACCCAAGCCTACCAGTCTCTCCTTATATCACAAATGCTCCATCCCAGGCAACATCCTGGTGAATCCCCTTTACATTCTTTCCACTACAATCACATCCTTTCTATAGTGTAGTGACCAGCACTCAGTACTCCAGCTGTGGCTTAATCAAAATTTTGTACAGCTTCAACATTGCCTCCCTGCTCTTATAATCTATGCCACGATTGATAAAGGCAAATGCACCATATGCCTTCTTAACTACCCCAGTCACCTATCTTGCCACCTTCAGGAATCTGTGGACAAGTACCCCAAGATTCCTCTGTCCCCCTGAGCTTCCTAATGTCCTACCATTCATTCCCTTGTCCTGTTACTGCTTTCAACGTGCATTACCTCACTTTTCAGGGCTAGATTCCAGCACATTCATCTGCCCATCTCATCCATATCTTCTTGCAACCTAAGGCCTCCTTCCTCACTATTAGCAACCATACCAATCTTTGTCACTTGTCAAGTTACCCAGGATCCCATGTGCTTTTATCTCCTTCACCAGTCTCCCATATAAATACTCATTTAACACCTTATCAATGTCCTTGGCTCCATGCACAGATTGCCCCCTTGGTCCCTAATGGGCCTGGCTCTTTCCGTGGTTATCCTCTTCCCTTTAATATATATTTACAGAATACCTTGGGATTCTCCCTAACTCTACTCATTGATACTTTTTCATGCCCTGCTTTAATTTCTGCTCAAAACTTTTTATTCTCTGCTAAGGCCTCCATTGATTTCTACCTTTTGTACCTAATAAAAGCCTCTCTTTTTTTTCTTAAGATGCAACATTCTCTGGGCATGCTGCTCCTACATTTCACCCTGAGGGGAACATGTTGGGCCTGTCCTCTCCCCACTGCTGTAGAATTTCCAAAAAGAAGCTGTTCCTAGTCATCTTTGATCAGACCCTGCCTTATTCTAATAAAATCTGCCTTCCCCCACTCCAAAACTGTTTGTTGCAAACAATCTTTTTCCTTTTCTATAACAAATGTAAATTGTACTGTGTAGAAACCCGGAGCTCATGTTCCTGCATTTGGGGGCACTTCCTTCACATGTGATCACAGGTTGCTGGTATGGCCCTTGACTTCCCACATATAATAGGTCATACATTCCACTTGGCTGACCTTACCTATTATGTCTTTAACTTAAAACATAATTTGTCTTACTTGCTCACTTTTCAATTACTTAGTCTTAAAAGATACTCCACTTACCTTAACTTAGTCTCCTTGCCTAATTCTACTTGGCTTACTTATCCTTGTATTACTTACCACTTCATTATGCTGTCTCTGACTTTTACTTATCCCTAATACTTCTCAGTTAATCCCTTAATATTACACTTTTCTAATTTGCTACTGTTTAGGGTCAGTCCCGAATGGTAGTTCCATGTCAGGCAGGTCCATGTCACCTGACCTTACTCACCCAATCAGCTGTTCCTCTTGCCCTGCGATTCTTTCTGAATCCTGCTGTCACCTGGGAGCTCTGATTCTGGTTTCACTGAGTGCTCACCATGCTGTGCTTTGTAAAGTGTCCTGCTGCTCTGATCAGCTGCTCCCACCGGGTTCACCCCCACTCCAGCTTCTGGTGTTCTATGCCCCTGGCCCTTGTTGCGCTGTCCTTTTTAAAGTGTCCCCCCACTCTGATCAGCTGCCTCCTTCAGGTTCAACCTCTCTCCAGCCTCTGGTGCTCTGGGTTTTCCTATGATATCACCCTGTTTTTTCCAAAGAGAATTGACAGGAGGACATTGTTCCTAGACTTATATTTGTACACTTGGTCCCTTCCTGTCAGGGTATCATCACCTAAAAACAGTTGCCTTGTAGTCCTGCCATAATTTTTGCTTTATAAGTCTACATATCCCCTCTCCAGAGCCATCAACCTACCCCCTCCACTATTTAGCTCAAAGCCCTCTCTACTTCTCCACTTTTGCGTGCTTCTCAAACTCTTTCTCTTTGCAGAACCTCTTTTCTCATTCTACCTATGTTGTTGGTACCTACAATAATCCATGAAAATGGCATTCGTACCTCACCTTCCCCTCCCAATACCCCTACCCCCCACTGCAAATTCCTGTCCAGCTTGGAGCAGATGTTCCTGGACTCTCACTCCTTGTTTCAGTGAACAGTGTCAATTTCCTCCTCACTATACTATCCCTTACTATCCCCTTCTTATTCATTCCTCCACTTGACGTACCATGGTCAGTCATCTGATCCACCCTGCAACCTCCACTCTCATCCAAACAAGTTGATAGAATCTCAAACCTGTTGGACAATTGCTGAGGCTAACACTCCTATATTCCTGCACTCTGGATCCCCATACTTGCCTCAGGTATAGTCACTACCTCCTGTCCCCGATCACGTTCCAAATCAGAAGACCCTATTCTAAGGAATGTGATTGCCTCCTGAAATAAAGTGTCCAGGTAACTCTCTTACTCTCTGATTCATCAGTGTTTGTAGCTCAGCCTCCAGCTTAATGACTCTGAGCTGAAATTTCTCGAGGCACAATCACTTCCTGTAGATGTGCTTGCCCTGGATCACAATGTTATCCAGGAACTCCCACAGGCTGCAGCCTTGACACTTTATAAGACCCTTGTCAGGCCTCATTTGGAGTACTGTGCGCAGTTCTGGTCACCTCACTATAGGAAAGATGTAGAAGCTATTGAAAGGGTACAGAGGAGATTTACAAGGATGTTGCCTGGACTGGGAGGCATGCCTTATGAAGTTAGGTTGAGGGAGCTGGGTCTCTTTTCCCTGGAGAGACGAAGGTTGAGAGGCGACCTGATAGACGTTTATAAAATGTTGAGAGGAATGGATAGGGTGGATTCTCAGAGGCTATTTCCCTGGGTTGAAATGGTCGCTACGAGAGGACACAGATTTAAGGTGCGGGGAGGAAAGTACAGAAGTGATGTTAGGGATAAGTTTTTCACTCAGAGG
The DNA here is from genome assembly GCF_965287045.1 of Carcharhinus amblyrhynchos. Classification (NCBI taxonomy): domain Eukaryota; kingdom Metazoa; phylum Chordata; class Chondrichthyes; order Carcharhiniformes; family Carcharhinidae; genus Carcharhinus; species Carcharhinus amblyrhynchos. The sequence continues at coordinate 27,582,704 of NC_137335.1, read as the reverse complement.
GTGGTGAGTGAGTGGAATCGGCTGCCGTCAGTGGTGGTGGAGGCGAACTCGCTGGGGTCTTTTAAAAGACTTCTGGATGAGTATATGGGGTTTTATGGGATTGGGGGTTATAGATAGGTGTTGATGTGATCGGCGCAACTCGTGGGCCGAAGGGCCTGTTTGTGCTGTAGTGTTCTATGTTCTATGTTCTACATCAACAGTCAGGGCAGCCATCCTTAATGTGTTTTAAATATTGACAATCAAATTCTTTACTTATTCATGGTGCTTTCTATTTTTTTAGATAATCACTAAGTTGTGCACTTTTTAAACAGTTTTCTCTAACTCAATTCTATTTTGGGCCTACTTGTATCACCTTACTGTATGAGGCTTGAACTGTGCCTTCTTTTCAGAGTAAGAAGTCTCACAACACCAGGTTTAAGTCCAACCAGTTTATTTGATAATAATCCCCTAAACTTTCAGAAACAGAGTTCCTTCGTCAGCAGGGGAACAGACAGGCAACCATAAAGTCACAAGAAGGTAAGTGTTCAGTGACAGGGCAGAGTGTGACAAATCTACATCTGAAAAGAAGGTCATGATGTAGAGATGCTGACGTTGGACTGGGGTAAACACTGTGAGACTTCTTACTGTGTTTACCCCAGTCCAGCGTCAGCATCTCTACATCATGACCTTCTTTTCAGATGCAGATTTATCACACTCTGCTCTGACACTGAACACTTACTTTCTTGTGACTTTATGGTTGCCTGTTTGTTCCCCTGCTGATGTTAGTTACTCACCAAGTACCACTTTCAGAAAGGTGAAAAAGTTAGAAGAAGCAAAAAAGCACCAAATTCATGCTATACTCACTTGGACTCCCTCACTCAGCTGAAGTCTCTCCCAAACGTGAGTGTGCCTACCATGAGAGCTTCAAAAAGTCTTTTTTTCATATGGGACTGAGATGAGTCACCCTCAATTTTAGCTTCTAAACTAATCAAAACCATTTGAGGCCTCATTCATACTTCAGGTGATTGGCTGAGTCAGCTACCTTTTTAATATTTTAACTATGCTCGTTAACTTTTAAAACTATGCTCGTTAATGTAAACTGTTCAATTCCCACTTTGATCCAAATTCTCAAATCTACTCTCTCAATTGCGAGTGTGCCTCCATCATGGGAAGTTTTAATTCTGTAACAAAGGGGTTAGTCATGGGGTCTTTTAACTGATCATATGTATCTCTATCTTTTCAGTTCTAGTTTGTACTGGTTAGGTAAACCAGACAACTAAATTTAATCATTCTACAACACAGGTAAGGACAAAAGGGTTATTATAGGCAAAATCAAGCGCACAGGACCAGGGATTGGATTTGAGACTGCAGTGAAGATCTTATCGGATTATCGATGGGAAACTATCAACAATGAGTTCAGGGGTAAGTGTGAAAAGATGAACATCGTAGTTATGAATACAATGGATGTAAATCCTTTCAGTAATAGCCTCTGTGAAAGGAGTCCTGCAGTGATGAACTGCTGCATACAATTGTAGCCAGTGGACCAGATTGCAGGTTGGCAGCTACCCTGACATGATTCATGGAAATAATTCAATCCTGACGCTGGAGGATATAATCCCAATCAATTGGCCTATGGGTGGAAATCCCAAAATGCTTCAGTGCTGAGCAATTGCCCTCTTTCTCTCAATGACTTCCAATTTTTTTTGGCACATTTGAATGCTTCACATGCAGGAAGACAGGTTTTCATCAAGGTTGAGATGTTGAACAAAATACTGAGAGCTTTGAAGCATCATATCAGGCCATTCAGGAGTGAATTTATTTCAGGAGATTCAGTGTATTTTAAGAGAGAACGTCCAAGAGAATGCAAATATGCTTATAAGAACATGAGGGGGTCATGCTGATACTCATCAAATATTGTAATCAAAGTATTCCAGTTCATTCCTGGTGATTCATTGGAACAAATTACAAATTCTCTGACATGGAGCTAATACATTCGCAGGCCAATATTGATTAACAAAATGGGTATGGATACAATAATTGTGGAATGTGCAGGAAAAGGTTTGAATGTTCAGGATGATGGTTAAGAAGTGAAACACATGGCCGAGCAGAATGGGGTGTGGGAGTGTGGAGTAAGGAAGAACAGGGCAAGTAGCTCTTGTATCAGAAAGCAATTATATTGGGAAAGACCCTGTAATAGTGAAAAAAGACAATCTCGCAAAAGACATAAAAGTGCAAGTCAAGGTCATAGCTTCAATGGATTATAAAATGAAATCAAGACCTCAGATCAGAACTAGAAGTAAAAGTCCTAATAATTGTGAAGTTTAGGCTGTTGCCAACACACATGAGAGATAAATGGAGGCAAAACAAAGGCAACAAAGGTTGGCATTGACATATGTTACTAGGTTCTGAAAGTGCTTGTGGCACATAAAGTTTGTACATTTGTTCTGTGCTGCACTCATTCAAATATGCAATTGCAATTCAGCTTCAGTTTAAGTTCAGAACCCTGGAACATCAGTGTAATGATGGTTGATTAAACCTTTGCTCTTGAAGAAATTCTATTTCTGATTTCTGTGTCTCTCGTTGTTCTTCACTGTACCTGTCTACACTGCTGTTGTGAAAGGAATTATATTTTCTAACCTGACAAAAAGTATAAAACTACTCAGAAATCTGTCACTAAACAAGTTCCCAAAATGAATAATTAGAGCTTTGAGTGAATATATGTGCAACATTCTGATACTGCAGGGGGAAGGGATTTTTTGTATTGGCTGAATTGTGGTTTCATTATAATTCAAGGGCTGGAAGTACTGGATAGGTGCGGCTGGGAGATCAAGCCCAGATTGAGAAACCATTGTGCAATCAAAGTCAGTGCACAAAATGACTGTGGATTAATTTAAGAAACCAAACAGTGAATGAGCACAATTAGCTACTGGGTCCTGGGTTGAATACAATATTACCATATTTAGGCAAAGGTTCAAACAGCTTGACTGATCATGAAGAATTTGGTGCACAACTTGGCAACAGCACCTTTACTTATCTGTTTCTGGATGAGTGTCACTAGCAAGGCCAGCTTTGATGGCTCATCCCTAGTTGCCCTTGAGCTGATGGCGATGAGCTGCTGCCTTAAGCCACTGAAATCCACGTGGAATGGAATTTTATGAGAAAAATTCTAGATGCCAAACTAGCATGAAAATGGGAGAGTTTCTGATCAATTTTTGGGTGAGTCCAAGATCACAATAGAGTCATAGAGGTTTACAGTATAGAAATAGGCCCTTCAGCCCAACTTGTCCATGCTGCCCTTTTTTTTAAAACCCCTAAGCAAATCCAAATTGCCTGCAATGGGCCCATATCCCTCTTATTCCAACTGGTCCCCATTCATGCAAAGCAGCCATTTTCTTTGCTGGAGAGATTGTCTCCCGGCAAAGCCAAAAGGCAAGTGAACGCGGATAACTGAGTCTTGGGCGCATTACATCAATGCAAAATACAATTGAAATACAATTTGAATAAATTATTCAGCATCATGCCAGAAATGAACATGAGGCTGAATGCGCCGGATATCCGATGCTGATAAGATCATGAGCGGTGAGAAATTGGACGTGAACCTGATTTCTTGGATGTTGTGCGATTTTACCAGCTTGCTCTGCTCAATGATTGGGCTGGGTGAGTTGGTAAAATCTCCCCTGTGGTGAAGATACACCCCAGAGCTGATAAGGGGCGGAGTTCCAGGATTTTGACCCAATGAACCACAACATATTTCTAAGTCTGGATAGGGTGTGGATTGGAGAGAAACCTGTAGAATGTGGTGTTCCTGTGCATCTGCTATCCTTGCTCCTCTAGGCGCCAGAAGCCTTGGTGATTTGCTGCGGTGCAGTTTGTAATGGTGTATATTGCAGCTGCCACTGTTTGTTGGTGGTGGAGGGAGTGGATATTGAAGGTGGTGGCTGGGGTGCCAATCAATTGAGCTGCTTTGTCCTGAGCTTTGTGAGTGTTTCTCAGGTGAGTGGAGAGTATCCTATCACAATTCTGACTTGTAGATTGTGGGCAGGCTTTGGTGAAACATGAAGTGAATCTGTGCAGAATTATCAACCTGTGATCTACTTTTCCAGCCACAGTATTGAGTTAAGCTAACAGTCAATAAAACTGAGAATAATGCTAACGCCATTGATCATCAAGGGAATTGTTTGAATCATAGAATCATAGAATACTACAGTTCAGAGAGAGGCCCTTCAGCCCATCGAGTCTGCACCGAACACAATCCTACCCAGGCCCTACCCCCATATGCCTACATATTATATCCACTAGTCCCTCTAACCTACGCATCCCTGGACACTAAGGGGCAATTTCTTAGCATGACCAATCAACCTAACCCGCACATCTTTGGACTGTGGGAGGAAACCGGAGTACCCGGAGGAAACCCACACAGACATGAGGAGAATGTACAAACTCCACACAGGCAGTGGCCTGAGCCGGGAATCGAACCCAGGACCCTGGAGTTGTGAAGCAGCAGTGCCAACCACTGTGCCACCATGCTGCTGTTTGATTCTCTCCTGTTGGAGATGGCCATTCAATCACTAATAGATATTCAGACTTCTGACCATATGTTGGAGACAAGGGCTGAGTTGGCTTTAGGACACTTTCCTGAGGAACTTCTACAGTGATTTCTTGGGGTTGAGATAATAAGCCTTCAACATTCATAACCATCTTCCTTTGTACTAGGTATGACTCCAGCCAGTGATGAATTTTCCTTCAGATTCCTGCTGATCTCAATTATACTTAGGGTTTCTTTATGGATGAGCACCAGATGTTGGCCTAGACAGCAATGCCCACATCTGGTGAAAGAATTTTAAAAAATTAAAGTTGCCTTCAATGTCAAGAGTAGCTAGATTGATGTTGGAGCCTATCATTTTTATTGTATCCAGCGCACTTTTCTAATTATAATGTTGTGTGAATCGAATTGGCTGAAGACTGACATCTGCGATGCTGGGGACCTCAAGAGAAAGCCAGGATGGATCATCCACCTGACACTCCTGGATGAAGATAGTTGGAAAAGCTTCAGCCTTGTCTTTTGCTCTGACATGATGGGCTCCACTATCTGTCTGTTGTTCTGGAGGAGTTGACAGTTTATCACCTGTGGAAAACCTCCTGTTGCTACCGTCATCAATCATAGAGTCATTCATACAATGCAGAAAAGGCCCTTTGGCCCATCAGGTTTGCACCAACAATAACTACCGTGAAAAGCCCATTTAATCCCATTTTCCTTGAATGTTATGATATTTCAAGTGCTCATCCAACTATTTTTTAAAGGTTGTAAGCTTTCCGGCCTCCACTACCTTTCCAGGCAGTGCATTCCAGATTCCCACCACCCTTGGAGTGAAAAATCTTTTTCTCAAATCCCCTCTGAATTGTCTGCCCCTTACCCTAAAACTATGCCCCCTCATGATTGACCCCTCAACCAAAGGGAACAGCAGCTCCCGTAATTTTATACTCCTCAATCATGTGCCCCCCCCACCGCCCCCCCCAGTCTTCTCTGCTCTAAAGAAAACAATCCAAGCCAATCTAGACTCTACTTACACTTCAATTCCAGGCAACATCCTAATGAACCTCTTTTGTACTCCCTCTCGTGCTATCACATTCTTCCTGTGGTGAGGTGACCAGACTGCACACAGTACTCCAGCTGTGGCCTAACCATGCTCTATATGACTCCAGCATTACCTCCTTGCTCATATACTCTATACCATGACTGATGCTTTCTCAACTGTGCTATTCACATGCACTGCTAACTACAGGGATCTGTGAATAATTACCCCAAGACCCATCTGTTCCTCTGAGCTTCCCAATGTCCTGCCATTGCCCAATTTGTTTACTTTTCCAAAGTGCATCACCTTGTACTTATCAGAATTAAATCTTATCTGCCGCTGCTGTGCCCATCTGACTAACACCTCTACATAGGGCAAGATTAGGGCCAGTCAGAGACAGCAGTGGGAAGTTGTGCGTGGAGCCTGAAGAGATAGGAGAGGCACTGAATGAGTATTTTCTGTCAGTATTCACGCAGCAAAAAGTCAGTGTCATCGAGGAGAATACTGCGATACCAGATAGTAGACTAGTTGGGATTGAGGTACATAAGGAGGAGGTGTTGGCAATTCTTGAGAGTATGAAAATAGTTAAGTCCCCTGGGCCAGATGGGATTTACCCTAGGATTCTCTGGGAGGCTAGGGAGGAGATTGCAGAGCCTTTGGCTTTGATCTTCATGTCGTAATTGGCTTCAGGTGTAGTGCCAGAAGACTGGAGGATAGCAAATGTTGTCCCCTTGTTCAAGAAGGGGAGTAGAGACCATCCTGGAAATTATAGACCAGTGAGCCTTACTTCTGTTGTGAGCAAAGTTTTGGAAAGAATGATGAGGGATAGGATTTATAATCATCTAGAGGGAAATAAATTGATTAGGGATAGTCAACACAGTTTTGTGAAGGGTAGGTCGTGCGTCACAAAACCTATCGAGTTTTTTGAAAAAGTGACCAAAGCGGTGCATAAGGGTAAGGCAGTTGACGTGGTGTATATGGATTTTAGCAAAGCGTTTGATAAGGTTCCCATGGTAGGCTATTGCAGAAAATGCAGGTGCATGGGATTGAGGGTGATTTAGCAGTTTGGATCAGGAATTGGCTAGCTGATAGAAGACAGAGGGTGGTGGTTGATGGGAAATATTCAACCTGGAGATCAGTTACAAGTGGTGTACCTCAAGGATCTGTTTTGGGGCCACTGTTGTTTGTCATTTTTATAAATGACCTAGAGGTCATTTAGGTCATTTATAAGGTGTAGAAGGATGGATTAGTAAATTTGCTGATGACACCAGTGTTGGAAGAGTTGTAGATAGTGAGGATAGATATTACAGTTTGCAGAGGGACATAGATAAGCTGCAGAGCTGGGCCGAGAGGTGGCAGATGGAGTTTAATACGGAAAAGTGTGAGGTGATTCACTTTGGTAAGAGTAACAGGAGTACAGAATATAAGGCTAATGGAAGGACTCTTGGTAGTGTCGAGGAGCAGAGAGATCTCGGTGTACATGTGCATAGCTCCCTGAAAGTTGGCACCCAGGTTGAAAAGGTTGTTAAGAAGGCGTACGGTGTGTTAGCTTTTATTGGTAGAGGGATTGAATTTCGGAGCCGTGAGGTCATGTTACAACTGTACAAAACTCCGGTGCAGCCGCACTTGGAGTATTGTGTGCAGTTCTTGTCGCCGCATTATAAGAAAGATGTGGAGGCATTGGAAAGGGTGCAGAGGAGGTTTACCAGGATGTTGCCTGGTGTGGTGGGAAGGTCTTAAGAGGAAAGGCTGAGGGACTTGAGGTTATTTTCATTGGAGAGAAGAAGGTTGAGAGGTGACCTAATTGAGGCATACAAGATGATCAAAGGATTGGATAGGGTGGACGGTGAGAGCCTTTTACCTTGGATGGTGATGGCTAACATGACGGGACATAGCTTTAAATTAAGGGGTGGTAATTATAGGATGGATGTCAGAGGTAGGTTCTTTACTCAGAGGGTAGTAAGGTTGTGGAATGCCCTGCCTGCAGCAGTTGTGGCCTCGCCAACTTTAAGGGTGTTCAAATGGTCAGTGGATAGGCATATGGATAACATTGGAATAGTTTAGGTTAGAGGGTCATTAGATTGGTTCCACTGGTTGACGCAACATCGAGGGCCGAAGGGCGTGTACTGCACTGTAATGTTCTATGTTCTACATCTTCCTGTGACCTATGACCATCTTCTTACTATTAACCACCCTACCAATCTTGGTGTCATCAACTACAAACTTACTTATCATTCCCCCACATTCTCATCTATATAATTTATGGGCCAAATGGCCTCCTCAAAGGGGTCCAAGTAAGGGTCCAAGCACTGACTCTGTGGTACACCACTGGACACTGGCCTCCAGTCACTCAAATAGCCTTTTACCACCACCCTTTGTTTCCTATTACTAAGCCAGTTTTGAGTCCATCTCACCAAGTTTCCCTGAATTCTATGTGCTTCAATCTTTTCAATCAGTCTCCCATGTGGCACTTTGTCAAAGGCTTTGCTAAAACCCATAGAAATTGCATCAACAGACTTTCCCTCATCCAAACACTTGATCGCATTTTTGAAAGGTAAGCTGGATTAGTCCTGGCAAATAAGTTGGATCACAGGGATAGGGCGGAGGATGAGCCTATGTAAGGTGCTCTCTCAGAGAGTCAATGCAGACTCGATGGGTTGAATGGCCACCTTGTGCACTGTAGAGATTCTGTGTACTCTATGGAATTTCTCCTGGTAGCAACAAAGGTTTAATCTAACAAGGATCACTTTCCCTTAGATACCTTTTCTAGATACAATAGTTATAAAAACAAGCCAACTTAACCAGGCTTCCTTGAGTTAAGATAGGGTAAGTTTATTAATTAATAAAAAGATAAGAAGAAATAGTAAAACATAGGCATTTACATCCAACACTAAGCAATCAGAAATAAAAATTATACAGAAAATTCCTTGAGTGGTAAGGAGTAGATAATGAGCATTACCATTTGATTCCAGTATTGTTGACTCCTGTTGACAAACGGTTAATTCTCCAATTCAGCTGTTCTGCTGTTTTGTTGAGAGATTTCAGTTTTTTTTCCTGCTGTGATACTTTTGATTGACTTCCTTTGTCAGAGAGAGAGAGAGAGACTTTTCAGATATTCCTGCAGAAGATGGCTATTTTTTGCAGGGACCCTGCTTCAGTTACTTTATCGCACCTTTTCAGTTTGGAAAGCTTCCAGCTGCTTTTCCTCACGGCATACACACACACACGCAAACTAACAGACAGACTCCAGCAGGCTGGTAGCAAGCAGAGTTTAAACCCTCTCCCATGTATATCTTCAAAGGACTGGGATACACTTGTCTCATCTAGGCAATTGTACCCAGGGTTTTCGAGGTGAGATGCAATTATGTTCCTCTGGATTACCATACAGAGATGGTAATCTGTTTTTGGATGTTTTTAGGAGTATCCTGTCTGGAAGCACAGGGAGGACTTCCTTTGACAGTTAGAGGAACACTCCACTCCTGTCAGTGGCTAACTGCACATTTTCGACCATACTCAGTGTTTGCATTCATTCTAAACGATAGAACTCAGGTCTTTTTAAAATCTGATATTTCTGTGCATAATTCCATTTTTTTTTTCTCTATCATGACAATATTGTTAGGCCCTGGATCCAGAATCCCAAATTACAGTAGGAAGCCAGAATAGACCCCAACAATTCTTCTGTTTTGGCATAAATGTGAGGGAAGGACGCTTCACCCCAGAAGTGATTTTGATATAAATGTAATTCCAGGCTGCGTGTGCCTTTATTGTTTATGGCATTTAGGTTAATACTGGTTGGTCCCTCCTGTTTTATTTTTAGCTGTTTTTTTCTGCAGTTGTTTGAAACAATGAGCAGATTGTTAGGCCACTGCAGAGGGCAGTTAAGAGTAAACCACATTGATGTGTGTCTGGAGTCATGTGTAGGTCAGACCAGATATGGATATTAATGAACCAGGTGGGATCTTGTTTTATGACAATTCCGGGAGTTTCAAGATCATCAATATTAAGACTCACTTTCTCTGAGATTGATCAGAATCATAGAATTCCCTCCAATGCAGGAGGAGGCCATTTGGCCCATCATTGAGCTTGGACCAACAACAATCCAACCCACGCCCTATCCCAATAACCCCACATATTTACTCTGCAAATCCCCCTGACACTAAGGGGCAATTTAGCATAGCTAATCAACCTTACCTGCACATCTTTGCTCTGTGGGAGGAAAGTGGAGCAAGCAGAGGAAACCCACGCAGATATGGGGAGAATGTGCAAATCCTGCGCAGACAGTGATCCAAGCTGGGAATTGAACCTGGGTCCCGAGCGCTTTGAGGTAATTGTGCTAACCACTGTGCCACCCCACTTAGTTCATGAATTTAAATTTCCTCAGGAACAGTGGGAAACCAGAGCATCAGCCTGGGCCTCTGGATTCCTAGCCCAGGAACATTACCATGATATTGTCAGCCCCAATCCCATTCCGCCTCACTGAAGAATTCTGCCGGTTGGCAGCTACTGCTGGGGATGGGCAGGGTTGTGAAGGACGTGCGATAGTGATGATGGTGCTGTTAACTTCAATGATCCTTATTACAATCAACCAGAGTTGAAGTCGTACAAAATGAAAGGGGGCTTACCTTACAGATTAATAGGCTGCATAAAACAATATTTACAGACAATAGGCAGGGAACTGATTCTTCAGGCTTTGGGTCAACATAGAGTCAGTGGCAAATATGTGCAGACTGCAGCAAGGAAAGATGTATGACCATTTTGCTTTTAAGCCAATGCATTTCATTACCCATTTTCAGCGGTGCTTTCATTCACACTGTCGACGCATTCTTTTACTCTGTCCCCAGCTCCCCTTGCCTCTGGAGAGATTGGATCAGATTGCTCTTTATGTTTACATTGCAGAGAAACACAAAGAATAATAATTCAAAATGTGCTTGTCATGGTATTTATTTCTAGGTTGAAGTAGAAACAAAAATATTTGTAAGATGTTTAGCAAAATGTTGAGAATAAATTAAAGATTAAAAGATCACTCTGTCAATGCTTTCAAATGAATGGTTTCTGCAGTTACAATTTCTACCTCACCCTTTAATCTCCTGACGGTATTATGTAAACCATTTTTCTTTGATCTTGGTTCTCCATTCTTGAATTCAGGCTAGTTCTTTTCCATAGCTGACACTCCATGAGAATGGAACCATTGTGTTCCACGGACTATTTGCATCACGCCTGTCTATGTTTAGCTCTGTAACCTTCAATCCTTTTTCTAGGCATCCCTTATCAACTTTATATTGAGATAATAAATCAAACAGCATTACCAGCTAGGGCTATGGTTCACATATTCATGAACCTGAGCAGCAGAATCTTTCAACCTTTATTTGCAATCAATGCATCTTAATCTTGAATAATCTGTAAGTGTTTCATCCTTGCAGTATAATTAATTAGTTTATTCATTATCGACACAATTCAGTTTAACGACTGAGAACATAACTAATATATTTTTCAGATTCACAAATTACTTTAAAATATAGAGCCAGACTGTATGGTTTGATGGCAAACAAGATTGCTTGCTTTGGCCTTGAAGAAAGCCTCGCTGAGAGATCTAGTGATCTTTGATTCAACTATCTCGAATTGGACTATTGCTTAATGGGAATCTCCAGTGCCAAGCTGCAATGATATGATCGAGCTGTCCAAGCAGGCAGTCACGTTCAATAATTCTTAGACAGCCAACCAAGAAATGAAAAACACCAATAATCAAGTCACATTTTTAAAAGTTTGCACAAAGCAAAATAAATATGTGGATGAGGGTTGAAGCTGGAATATGAAAATACTTTAATCAATTGTAAGGGATTTGTTTTAATAATCTAGAGTTGTTGAATCACCACAACACAGGATGTTCATTGTATCAATGTGGGAATGTCATTTTTAAAATTTAGTAATTAATCACAATGGATCACTTTTAACAGCATTCCACATATTTTTCAGGTCAGTTTGTTTGTTCAACAACAGTTATTCCTCAGCATTCTGTTTAATAATCCAGTCAAACCTTGCAACAACTCATATTTATATAGCGCACTTTGACGTAATGAAACATTTCAAGGCATTTCAAAAGATTATGAAACAAATTATGACACCAAGCCACAAAAGGAGATATTATATCAGGCAACAAAAAGCTTGGTCAAAGAGGAAGAAAAAGCAGTGTCTCAAAGGAGGAGATTGTGATAGAGAGTTGGATAGCGGTGTTGGGAAGGTATTACAGAGCTTGGGGTCTACACAACTGAAGACATGGCCACCAATGGTGAACGACTGTAATTGGGAACACACAAGAGGCCAGAATTAGAGGAGCACAGATACCTTGGAGGCTGTGGGGTTGGAGGAAATCACCAAGAGAGGCATGAGTCCATAGTGGTCTTTGAAAATAAGGATTTGAAACTAAGATGTTGCTCGACTGGAAACTACTGTCAGTCAGCGAGCACAAGGGTAATAGGGAGAATTAGGACTTTCTGCATATTAAGATATGAGCAGCAGAGGTTTTCATGACCTCAGGCTGGCGGAGGGAGACCAGCTAGGAGAGCATTGAAAATTGTCAAGTCCAGTGCTAACAAAGACATGAATCAGGGTTTTGCCAGAAAATGAGCTGAGACCAAGAGGAAGTTGGTGGATTCAACAAGTGTGGAAATAGGCAGTTTTGGTGATGGTGTGAACATTAAACCGGAAACTCATGTTGGGGTCAAATGTGAGTTGTGAACAGATTGACTTCGACTCAGAGGCTGGGATTTTCTGACCATTCATACCAGCAGGATTTTCCCATCCCACTGCAGTGAACGGAGATTTGGCTTGTTGCCTAATTCTCCGATTTTGCTGCAGTGGGAGCATAGCGTGAATGTGTGGTAAAAATTGCACACAGACGTTTGCCAGGGAGAAGGACAGAGCCAGTGGCTAGAAATGGTGTTTGGAACAGGGATCAAGAACAATGGCTTCAGTCTTCAGTCTAATGATTTAGCAACAGTGGAGTAGATGAGAAAGATGTTGGTGAGATGAAGCTGGCTGCCATCACTGAACTAGTGAGAACTGACACTGTGCCTTTACGTATGTCACCCAGAGGCAACACATAGGCAACTGAACACAATTTAACACTTATGAAGTTCGTAACAGCAGAATGAGAGGGGAAGTGGACAAACTCTCACCAGAATAACTGATTTCATTAATTGCTGACTTTGTGGTTGGGGAGGGTTTGGGTGTATTTTTTGGAGAGTGGGGAGTGGTTCCATCGTGCAACCTATAAGGCAGTAACAAATCACAAACCGCAGCTTCAGAACTGCTGTTGCTAATCTGTGCTAATGCAGAATTCTGAAGTTACAGTCATGTTCCAATAGTGCAAACATTGAGAGTTTTCTGCCAAAAGACCCACATTTCAGGCCATGGAATCAGTATTGTGGATCTTAAACATTTTCCAATATCACAGGATTGAATCATAGAATCACTACAGTGTAGAAAGAGGCCATTCGGCCCATCAAATCTACGCCAACCACGATCCCACCCAGGCCTCTTTTCCACAATCCCACATATTTACCCTACCAATCCCCTGGCACTAGGATCAAATTAGCACGGCCAATCAACCTAACCCACACATTTTTGGTCCATGGGAAGAAATCAGGGCACCCGGAGGAAACCCATGCAGACACGAGGAGAAATGTGCAAACTCCACACAGACAGTGACCTGAAGCAGGAATTGAACTCGGGTCCCTGGCAATGTGAGGCAGCACTACTAACCACTGTGCTATCATGTCACCCAAGAGTCCTTGATTGTAGGGCAGTTGAATGTCACACAATTCTCCAAATGTGGCCTCATTGGAAAGTTGTAATTGCTCAATCTGAATTAAAAGGAAATACCCGTGAGATGCATGTTATTAAATTGATGGCAGAAGTTTTATCTGTAGCTGGGAAACTAGATAAAACCCTTTCAGTGAAAAATGGTGAAAAAAAGCATTTTCCTTTTCTAATGTTTTCGCTGAGGATCGCTCCATTTTGTACGTTTCTTCCAATATGCATTACCGTACATTATCCACATTACACCTTTCTTCACTATTCTATTTTCTAAATGAATACACATGCAGTTTAATGTACCGATCTTCCATACACTTGCACTTAACCACATAGTTTAGTGCCATTAGGATATTTTTATAAAATTACAAGAGGTTCCTTCCACCATGCCATTCCACAACAGTATGAGCAATGTGATTGCGAACACACTCCTTTAGAACTACTCTAGGTCACTGACTCTGTTATGGCCTGACAGATGGTGAGTGCCAAGCTGCCCAAATCTCAGAAGGAAACTTGAACAAGCTACCACAACGATTTGCAATTTGTATATTACGAGGAGGTATCTGAAGTCAGGAAAAGTTAATGTCAGACCACTTGGGAAAATTTTAAATATTAAAATTATAACACTTAAAGACACAAAAACACATTTACACAGTTAACAATATTTCTACAAACATTTCTTAAAATATTAAGTAAACACAGAACAAAACCGTTTTTTGATAGCAACAGTCCTCATAGAGTTTTAATTTATAAAAGAAAATCCAGTAATATAATTCAATACTAAAAGGCAACCGCTGTTCCAAAGGCCTTGAAGACAAAATCACATTTCACTGAGGATGGTGGCTGATGGGTTTCACATTTGTTTCCAGCACATACCATCTTGTCAGACTCTCCTAGTGACACAGTAACGATCTTCAATTCCTCTTTACTTATGTCTTTTTCCCTTTGATCTCCCATTCCATTGTTTCTACAATCTTTCATGTTACTGTATGGCTACAATTTTTGTGATAAAAGTACTACTTTGCCTCACCCATTTACAATATATTCCAATTGTGTATGTTCCTTTTGAATTGCAATTAACTTTAAATCACTTTCATTATCTATCTAATATAAATTCTTATTCATACCCCCTGCTCCCCCTCCCCACCCACAACCATCTTAGCCATTTTAGCTCCGTTAATTTCCATGTCAACACTAACATGCCTCTCACTTACCCCTTAATGATGTCTGCAGTCTAACTGTTTAATTAAGCCACTCACTCCCATACTGACATACACAAGCTGTTTCATAATGTATCATGAAATCCTTATGGTACAGGAGGAGGCCAGTTGGCCCATCGAGTCCATACCAACCACAATCCCATCCAAGCCCCATTTCCGTAACCCCACAATTTACCTTACTAATCCCTCTGAAACTGGGGTCAATTTAGCAGGGCTAATTAATTTAACCCACACATCTTTGGACTGTGGGAGGAAACCGGAGCATCCAGAGGAAACCCACTCAGGCCTAGAGAGAAAGTGCAAACTCCACATAGACAGAGGCTGGAATTGAATCTGCATCCCTGGCACTGTGAGGCAGCAGTGCTGACCATTGTGACACCGTGCCACCCTGATAACGATATTGAAAAAAACAGAGAGAAATCTAATTTTTCCTCAAAATTCCCATGTTTCAATCCTTTGTTGGCAACCAATGCACCTAACCTGCACATCTTTGGACTGTAGGAGGAAACCTGAGCACCCAGAGGAAACCCACACAGACACAGGGAGAATGTGCACAGACTGTGACTCAAGCCAGGAATTGAACCCGGGTTCCTAGCACTGTGAGGCAGCAGTGCTAACCACTGTGCCACCATGTCGCCCACCCCCCAACACGCTGCATCACGATATTTCAGGAGATGGGCATACCAGATGGTTGCCAGCTTGCCTGATGTCAATTAAAGGAGCAATAGGACTAATTACAGGGACAATGGTAAGAAGCACATGTAGTTTTACAGATTTGCAGAGGCACATGGGGATCTTGCAATGTGCATATTCTCCAAGGTAACATGTAAGGCTGCAGAAGGACCAAAGATTGTGCAGGTAGGAGTTAGAATTATAGTATCCTGACACTGCAGAAATAGCCCATCTGGCCCATCAAGCCTGTACTCACAACAATCCTACCAAGGCCCTATCCCTGTGACCCCGTGTATTTACCCTGCTCACCCCCTTAACACTAAGAGGCAATTTAGCATGGCCAATCAACCTAACCTACCCATCTTTGGAGTTAATGTTTATTGTGTGAGCTTTGACTTTCTGGATTGTTTTGTGTACTATTTTGTTCGATTTCTTGGAAGATCAGGAGGCAACAATCAAATTGACCATGTCACCGGTCAGTCTGCTCCTCTGAAATGCAATTCTTTAAAATGTGAATTGTCCCATCAGGCAGAGGCTCCTCGAATGAGGAAAGGGAGAGGAGAAGTAGGGTGAGGAGGCAAGCTGACTAGAGATAGCATCAATGTACCTGTCCAGAAGAACAAGCAGCATATCTCGCAGGGTTTAAAGACCAGCGTGGCTTATGAAGGAGAAGGGGCCAGTTGAGGCATAACTGCCCTGCTGGCAGAAGTACCAAGTAAGATCCAACTACCTGGACTTGATGGAGGTGTGGTGCAACAAAAGGATCTGCAAAATGATAGGTCTTGCAATAGCCAGGCTCATATTCCTCTATATCCATCTTACCCATGTAACTATATAAATGCTTTTTAAAAGACAAAATTGTACCCACCTCTATTACTAGCTTCGGCAGCTCGTTCCAGACACTCACCACCCTCTATGTGAAAAAAATTGCCCCCTGGACCCTTTTGTACTCTTCTCACCTTAAACCTATGCCCTCTAATTTTAGACTCCCCTACCTTTGGGAAAAAAGGATGTTGACTATCTAGCTGATCTGTGCTCCTCGTTATTTTGCAGACCTGTCTGGCTTTCACACTGGCAATGTCCTGCTGAGATCACTGTCATATGTCGGAAAATAAACTCAGAAACCTTTGATTGACCTCCTAGAGCTGGTGTGCCATAAGGGTTGCCAATCTCTCAATTGAGAGGCTGTGTATTCAGAGAAGAGGGTGACTGCAGCACTCATGCCTCACGTGTACTCCAGTGCATGCAAAAGCCCATGTACTGGGGTGATTGTCCCTTTAAGAATCAATCTGCAGAGTGAGGGGCACATGACCCAGGGAACCAATCAGGGAACAGGATGGGAGATCATCCTGGTAAGGGTGAACTTCTGTCTCGGGAGCTGATTGCAGCCACGAGGCTGCAAGCCTCTGTATAATTTAAACCGATATAAAAAAAAGTTGTTTTCCCTAAACTGGGGAATGAGCGTCCCTGACAGTCATGGTCCTCTCAGTGAGTGCCTGCTTTCTTGGCCAGCCATTTAATTGGCAAGTCATTGCTGGCAGCAGCTGACATTGGGTGGGAACAAGCTTCTGGTCCTGCAGATACGGCATGCACGCTGAGTGTAATATTCAAGCCAAGGACTAAGCCACTTGGCCCCTCAATCTCGCTCCACCACTCACCGAGATCATGGCTGATCTGACTGTGGCATCAACTCCATATACCTGGCTCTCCAAACCTCCCCTTCCTGCCCTCCCCCCCACCCCCTACTCTACACCCCATTACCTTTGACTGTCAAGACTCGATCTAACTTGGTTTTGAATAAATTCAGTGACACAGCTACAAGTGCGTCCTGGATAACACTATTCCACAGGCTAACGGGAGACTATTAGTGAGCCAGAAATTGCCTGTAGTTGCTTATACCAACTGCATAAGTGGGGTACAGAGCGGCCCTATTATGGGTTGGGGTCCATAAAATGTTATCGTGAAAAAAGTGGGGTCGCGCTAAATCGGGGTTCAAGAAAATCTGTGTTCAAACTGACCCAATATTGACCTAACATCCTAAAACACCCCTGTTATCATCCTATTTGACCCATTTTTTCATGTTTACCATGTGGCAAGTAAAGTATCTTTTAATTAAAGAATTCTGCAAATAAATCATTGTTGTTACAGTAGAAATTAAAACACAGATTAATTTTTAGTAAAGCTTTTTAATAAACAAAACAAAACAACAGTTTATTTCTTAAAAAAGTGATCGAGTGTGCCTTGCTTGAACGTGGTATTTCACTGGCTGCGGAAAGAGCAAAAAAAGGGTCCAATGATTCATCATGTTATATCTGAATTTGCGCTAGATCGGGGCACATAAAATTGGGTTTCACAGTAATTTCTTTAGAAACTGCACGTTGAGTTTTGCCACAGGAATGGCTGCTCAGAAATGGCTGATTTTTTTAAGTGCTACCTATTCACTCGTCTAAATGATTAACTCTTTGATAAACCACAAAGAATACTCTGGTACGTGCAGATGATAAACCACCAGATTGTCAATATCTCGTGGCTGATTTGTCATTTACTCTGCATTCAGTTATTGCTGATATTAACAGATAAATACTCAATATATTTGTATGATCTTTCTTACTACTACTTTGCTACTTTAGCATTGACCCATTTGAAATAAATTGTAATATAGTACAGGCATTTCATAAAAAGTTATTAATTAGTTACCATCAGTAATCTGTAAACTCATGAGTATAGACAACCTTTAAAAGCCTCAGATGTGGAACGACATCAAATAGTGGCTAAAAGTCATTAATTTGTTTAGAACATAGAACATAGAACATTACAGCGCAGTACAGGCCCTTTGGCCCTCAATGTTGCGCCAACCAGTGGAACCAATCTAATGACCCTCTAACCTAAACTATTCCAATGTTATCCATATGCCTATCCACTGACCATTTGAACACCCTTAAAGTTGGCGAGTCCACAACTGCTGCAGGCAGGGCATTCCACAACCTTACCACCCTCTGAGTAAAGAACCTACCTCTGACATCCGTCCTATAATTACCACCCCTTAATTTAAAGCTATGTTCCCTCGTATTAGCCATCACCATCCGAGGAAAAAGGCTCTCACTATCCACCCTATCTAACCCTCTGATCATCTTGTATGCCTCAATTAGGTCACCTCTCAACCTTCTTCTTTCTATCGAAAACAACCTCAAGTCCCTCAGTTTTTCCTCATAAGACCTTCCCACCATACCAGGCAACATCCTGGTAAACCTCCTCTGCACCCTTTCCAATGCCTCCTCATCTTTCTTATAATGCGGCGACCAGAACTGTACGCAATACTCCAAGTGCGGCCGCACCAGAGTTTTGTACAGTTGCAACATGACCTCACGGCTCCGAAATTCAATCCCTCTACCAATAAAAGCTAACACACCGTACGCCTTCTTAACAACCTTATCAACCTGGGTGCCAACTTTCAGGGATCTGTGCACAGGTACACTGAGATCTCTCTGCTTGTCAACACTACCAAGAGTCCTTCCATTAGCCCTATATCCTGTACTCCTGTTACTCTTACCAAAGTGAATCACCTCACACTTTTCCGCATTAAACTCCATTTGCCGTCTCTCAGCCCAGCTCTGCAGCTTATCTATGTCCTTCTGCAAACTGTAACATCCACCCTCACTGTCCAGAACTCTTCTGACTTTGGTGTTGTCAGCAAATTTAGTAACCCATCCTTCTACACCCTCATCTAGGTCATTTATAAAACTGACAAACAGCAGTGGTATTAGACTGTCTATTAATTCTACTATATTCACCATTGCTTCTTCGATTATGTTGACTATTCCATGAGTTTCCTTTGGGCGCTCTGGTTTCCTCCCACAGTCCAAAGATGTGCAGGTTAGGTGGATTGGCCATGTTAAATTGCCCTTTAGTGTTCAGAGATATGTAATTAGGGCAATTACTGAGGTAAAAACATGGGGCTACAGGAATAGGGCCTGTTTGGGTTGTTCTGTAGGAGAGTGCAGACTTGATGGGCTGAATGGCCTCCTTCTGCACTGTAGGGATTCTATGATTTAACATCATTTTTCAAATATCAAATCTTTGGCTAATTGATCTATAATTTCCAGTGTCACATTTTGCTCGTATTTGAACTATTTGGACTTATTCAAATTTGCGACAGATTTCTTCACCAAAAGGGTGGTGAATGTATGGAATTCACTACCACTGAAAGTAGTTTAGGCCAAACATTATGTGATTTCAAGAACAAATTAGATATAGCTCTTGGAGCTAAAGGGATCAAGGGATATGGGCGGGGTAGGGGGATCAGATACTGAATTCGATGATTAGCCATGATCAAAATGAATGGTGGAGCAGGCTCGAAGGGCCGAATGGCCTATTCCTGCTTCTAGCCTCTACGTTTCTATATTACCTTCAGTTCTCAGAAGCAGCTGAATGTTGTTCATACAACTGAATATTTTCTAGAGCGTCACCTAAAGCCAAATTTAAGGGCGTTCAAATGGTCAGTGGATTGGCATATGGATAACATTGGAATAGTTTAGGTTCGAGGGTCATTAGATTCGTTCCACTGGTCGGCGCAACATCGAGGGCTGAAGGGCCTGTACTGCACTGTAATGTTCTATGTTCTATATTCTATTTCTTTACTAATTTTCCACCTCCATCAACTAACTGCCTGGCTGACATTAAGTTTATCCCTCATATAACTTCAATGATGTCTGCTTTTTAAATTCTTAAGCTAAAATGACTGACTCTTTGAAACCTAATGTGAAGACTTAATTTAGCTTATTTGTTACTTCCTTATTTCCTGTGGTGTTCCTCATTTATTATTTCCTAAATGGACTTGTTTAAGTCTTTAATGCATCAGCTGCTACTGCCTCGAATAAATTCTTTGGATTCCTCTCACTGAGAACTGCAATCTGTCTGGCCATGATTCTTTTACCTTTTTACGACTTACTTTTATCTGTGATTTTTTTAAATGGAAGATCTGATACCGACTGCCGTTCATTGTAACTAAATGTCATTCAATTAAGTTCAAACACTGCTATTAGAAAGAACAGCACTTTCAGAATCTTAGTTAACCAGCATACACCTCCTGGAATTAAATGATGGCAGTAATTACATTTTTGAAAGGTAATGCTGGTGCCAGCAACTCACAGTCAGCAGTGACATTAACCCGTCAAGATATGAAGAACCAGTTTTGTCCCAAATTAACATAATCAATATTATAACAGCAGGCTGACCTGTCAAGAGGATATCATTGAAATATAGTTGAAATATCATAAGCTGTACATCAGTGGAACTAAAGTTTTTAAAATTTATTTATTATTATCACAAGTAAGGCTTATATTAACACTGCATTGTAGTTACTGTGAAAATCCCCTAGTCACCATATTCTGGTGCCTGTTCGGGTACACTGAGGGAGAATTTAGCTTGGTCAATGCACCTAACCAGCACGTCTTTCAGACTGGGAGAAAACAGAAGCGCCCGGAGGAAGCCCATGCAGACACAGGGAGAATGTGCAAACTCCACACAGACAGTCACCCAAGCCAGCAATCAAACCTGGGTCCCTGGCACTGTGAGGCAGCAGTGCTAACCACTGTGCCACGTGCAATAGCATATAATGGTCCCATATTGAACAGGTAATGTGTTTTGCACAAGGCACAAATTTTCTTTTCCATTGAATTCAATTGACTTCACCATTCTGCAATCGAGGGCAATTTCACCTGCACGATGGTTTTCATAGAATCATAGAATCCCTACTGTGCAGAAGGAGGTTGTTTGGCCTATTCAAGCCTGTAGCAACAACAATCCCACCCAGGCCCAATCCTTGTAACCCCCACATATTGAGCCTACTAATCCCCCCTGACACTAAGGGACAATTTAGCATGGCCAATTAACCTAACCTACATCTTTTGAGCATGGGAGGAAAGTGGAGCACCTGGAGGAAACCCACGCAGACACAGGAAGAACATGCAAATGCTAGACAGTCACCCAATTCAGAACTGAACCCGGGTTCCTGGCGCTGTGAGGCAGCGGTGCTAACTGTTGTGCCACCATGCCGCTCTTTTGGAGAAGAAGTTTAACTAGAAAAAGAATCATTCTTACGATTAAAGAGGATAGTATTCAGCCTAATTCTTATTCTTATAGATTAGTTTCCTCCCTATGTCCCTTAAATCCTTTTATCTTCAATAAAGTACTTCAATTCTCACGTGAACCCAATGGCTGCTTCTGGTAACTTCCCCTCAGTTTTATTCCCTAATGGATGCAAATGTTCTCACCAACTTTCTTCTAAGTCATAAAATCTTTTATTTAGCTCATATTCTGTAATATTCTTATCCTTGGCCAAAGTGGACAACATTTGATATTGACATGTCAGTCCATGCATTATTTTTAATACTCCCATGATGTCATCTTCAAGTCTAAGGTTCAAAGTGAAATCAACTGACTTCCTTATCTTTTCCTCAGCACTGGGAATGCTCATAGCTGGAATTATCAGGCTTCCATGCTTCTGAACCCAATCAAAGGCAACAGTGCCCAAACAGAACTATAAAACTCACTGTGTTACATTATCCAAGTGTGTCCTATATTACAACCCTTTGTAACTACACTTCTAAAGTACTTGATTGGCTGTAAAACATTATGGGATGCCCTGATGTCTTGATATCAATGCAGGTTGTTCCTTCAGTGAGTTGGAAAATGGAGAATAGATAGCACACACTGTGGTGAATTTTCATTGGGTATTTTGGAAGAGGCAGAAGCAATTGTGCAGCTGCCAGATTGATTTTTATGCAGCTGGAAGGTTGCTTTGACTGTCAACATCGTGTTTACAACTTCTTTACTCATGGGCAAAACTTTATGGGCACTCCTGTCAGCGGAATTTTCTGGTCTTGTAGAATTCAATGGATTTCTGAATAGCTCACTGGCTTTTCCAGCCTCTACCCTGTGGTGGCGGAGCAGTGAAATTCTGCCCCGTGAAATACTTCAGACAAATGGCATAGATGCACTTAAGGGAAACTAGGCAAGTACATGAGTTTAAAGTTTATTTATTAATGTCACAAGTAGGCTTACGTGAACTTACTGTAAAAATCCCCTAGTTGCCACACCCTGGCGCCTGTTCGGGTACACTCAGGGAGCATTTAGCATGGCCAATGCACTTAACCAGCACATCTTTCGGACTGTGGGAGGAAACCTGAGCACCTGACAGAAACCCATACAGACATGGGGAGAACGCGCAGACAGTGACCCAAACCAGGAATCAAACCCAGGCCCCTGGTGCTGTGAGGCAGCAGTGCTAACCAAGAAAGGAATAAAAATGAAAAGACTTGCATGAAAATAACACTGTTGTAATGTAGGAACTGCAGCAGTCCATTGGTGTACAGTGGACTCTCACAAGCAGCAATGTGATAATGATCAGAGTGGCTTAGTGATAGAAAGATGAGCGTTAGTCAGGACAACAGGGAGAATTCTCCTGCTTTTCTTCCGAATGGTATCATGGGTGCAGGTGACAGGGAAGAAGTGGGGGTGGGGCGGTGGTGGTGTGGATTTTACAGTGCCCCCAAAATAAATAATTGGTCAGGAGCCTGTCTTGAAAAAGTAATCTTTTCACTCAGGGGCAGACTTCCTCCTCATCTGATGTGCAGCAGCTGAGTAGTGGCAGCAGTGCCAGGCTTCAGTGTGCTGCCACTACTGGGATAATAACCCGTCCACAAAGAAGAGGAGGTTATGGAGACTGATCTGAAGGTAAGTCTGGGGTATCGGTGTGGCCACGCTAGCTGCTCCCAGTGAGGAGAGTGAGGGAGTCGGGGGATGGGGTTTGAGAGTCTGAGGGGAAGGGTTAATAGAAGAGCATGATCTTGATGATGGAGTACCTGTGTTGGGAACAGGGAACCTCCCAAAGAGCTCTCCCCATTGCCAGCTGATAGTAGCGTGCCCAGACAAAGCTGCTGGGCTATCATTTAGTGTGGGCCTCCCTAGTGATTTTTGATTTGATTTGATTTATCATTGTCACATGTATTAACATACAATGAAAAGTATTGTTTCTTGCGCACTATATAGACAAAACATACCATTCATAGAGAAGAAAATGAGAGATTGCAGAATGTAGTGTTACAATCATAGCTAGAGTGTAGAGAAAGATCAACTTAATGCAAGTTTCAAAAGTCTGACAGCAGCAGGGAAGAAGCTGTTCTTGGGCCAGTTGGTATGTGATCTCACACTTTTGTATCAAAGGAAGAAGGTGGAAGAGAGAATGTCCAGGGTGCATGGGGTCCTTAATTATGCTGGCTGCTTCGCCGAGGCAGCGGGAAGTATAGACAAAATCAATGGAGAGGAGGCTGGTTTGCACGATGGATTGGGCTATGTTCATGACCTTTTGTAGTTTCATGTGGTCTCAGGCAAAGCAGAAGCCGTACCAAGCTGTGATACAAGCAGAAAGAATGCTTTCTATGTTGGTGCGAGTCGTAGCTGACGTATCAAATTTTCTTAGTCTTCTGAGAAAGTAGAGGCATTGGTGGGCTTTCTTAACTATAGTGTCAGCATGGAGGGACCAGGACAGGTTGCTGGTGATCTGGACACCTAAAAACCTGAAGCTCTTGACCCTTTCTACTTCATCTCTATAAATGTAGACAGGGCATGTTCTCCTTTATGCTTCCTGAAATCGATGATAATCTCAGACATTTTGTTGTCATTGAGGGAGAGATTATTGTTGCCAGACCAGTTCACCCGATTCTCTATCTCATTCCTGTACTCTGTCTCGTCATTATTTGAGGTCCGACTCACTATAGCAGTGTCATCAGCAAACGTCAGTGGGTAAAATAGCGGCAGGGCATGGGATGAGGTACTTGAGTGGACAATAATTGACCACTAAGGGCTTCAGTAGGTCCAAGGAGAGATGGTGTGCCTAATATCTCCACTGCCCCCTGTAAAATGGCAGATGGATCAGGGTGGGAGAAATGGCGGCAGGAAGGTCATGTGTTGTATATTACGAGCACACCTAGTCCTCGAACCCACCAGTGAAAGCGTGTAAAATCCATATGGGGGTATTTACATCCACTTGCAAACAGAGCTTTTGTTTAAAGTAACAGCATAAAGTCAGCACCCTGATAGGGCAGCGCCCCTGACAAGACAGCACCCCTGATGGGACAGCACTGCAGTGTCAGGTTAAATTTTTGAATCCGCCTTAACTGGCATGTGATGCTGGAACGTTGTGTTGCTGAGGCAGAAGCTGGTACTCAATAAAACAAGACTGACACCATTAGATGGGTGGATAAGTAGTTTGGGAGGAGGTCCAGCAGGAGCATAAATCCCAGTACAGACCAGTTGTGCCAAATGGTCTGTATCTGTTCTGTAAATTCCACCTAATCTTCTGCAGGCCTCCTGTAATTCTAGCATCAGCAGTATCGAGCCATGGTCAGTGCTGGAGAACTTGGGGATGAGCCACAGATTAATTCTCTATTTCTATGCTCAGTCCAACTTCCACAGGTGATAAAGTCTAATAAAATCCACTTTTAGAATCTGTACGAGGCAGGGTTATCAGCTGGACCTATAAGATTCCGGCCATGTATACCGGATTGCTTCAATCATTCAGAGTAACACAGGGTCCATGTGCCTGTGGCAGACTTGCACTTTGTGGGCCCAACACTCACCATCATTTGTGAGGACCCCAATGGCATCATGCACCGGGTCAATGACATCACACCCCACCCCAATGATGTCATACCCACTCCCTCATGATGTCACATGGAGTACTGTGTGCAGTTTTGGGCGCCGCACCTGCGCAAGGATATTTTGGCCCTGGAGGGAGTGCAGAGGAGGTTTACTAGGCTGATACCGGAGTTGAGGGGATTGAGCTATGAGGAGAGGCTGAATAAACTAGGCTTGTACTCGTTAGAGTTTAGAAGAATGAGGGGAGATCTCATTGAGACGTATAAGATGATGAATGGGATGGATAGGATAGAGGTGGAGAGACTCTTCCCGCTCAAAAAAGACAGTAGGACTAGGGGGCACAGCCTCAAGATAAAGGGGAGGCGGTTTAGAACGGAGTTGAGGAGGAACTTCTTCACTCAAAGGGTGGTGAATCTCTGGAATTCTCTGCCCGTTGAAGTGGTGGAGGCTGCCTCGCTAAATATTTTTAAGAAGCGGGTTGATGGGTTCTTGATAAGAGAGGGGATTAAGGGTTATGGGGAGAGGGCGGGAAAGTGGAACTGAGCCACGACAGATCAGCCATGATCTTATTGAATGGCGGGGCAGGCTCGAAGGGCTAGATGGCCTACTCCTGCTCCTATTTCTTATGTTCTTATGTTCTTATGATGTCACACCTCACCCCAATAATGTCTCCACCCTTCCCCCAGTGATGTCACATCCGGCCCCCTTTCCCTTTCTTGGCCACTCTGGGAACCAATACCAGGGTGGCTTTGGCAGAAGCCGGCAATACTGGTATGAGGGAAACAGTGGCAGTGGTGTTGGGTGAGGGTGGGTCAGGAGCCAGGGTGAGGGCCGGGGTGTCACCTGGGTGACTCTGGCTAGCCTGATGGGAGATGGTGCCTTATCTTTCTTCTTCTTCTTGTCTCCTTTGGTGAAGGAGTTGAAGCTTTTGTCACCCCACTCAGCCACGCTGGCTGGGTGTCAGGGCTGGGCTGAAGCCAGGCACTCATGGCCATCTCAGTTGAGTGACTCAGGAGGAAAGAGGTGGTGCTGGAGGGACTGGAAGCTGGCCAGAGCCACCTGCAGCAGGCTGTACATCAGTATGCAAACCAGGGACACCATTGACAATGGATCATCTGCATCTTTTTTGCCAATTAGATTGGTGGAATTGCCCAACTGAAATCTCACTGGAAGGTTGCAACATTGACACCTTCCCATCTGTAGCCAGTGTACAATGTGCTCTGTATTCCCAGGGCCAGCGTACACTGTGCTCTGTATCCCCGGGGCCAGTGTACACTGTGCTCCGTATCCCCGGGGCCAGCGTACACTGTGCTCCGTATCCCCGGGGCCAGTGTACACTGTGCTCCGTATCCCCGGGGCCAGCGTACACTGTGCTCCAGACCGCTGGGGCCAGCGTACACTGTGCTCCAGACCGTTGGGGCCAGTGTTCACTGTGATCCAAGCCTCAGGGCCAGTGTACACTGTGATCGAGACCCCAGGGCCAGTGAACCCTGTGATCCAAACTCCAGGGCCAATGTACACTGTACTCTGTACTCCCAGGGTCAGTGAACACCATAATTCAGTCCCCAGGATCAGTATTCACTGTGATCCAGACCTCAGGACCAGTGTACACTGTGATCCAAACCCAGGGCCAGTTTTCACTGTGATCCGGACCCCAGGGCCAATGTACACTGATCCAGACCCCAGAACCAGTGTATACTGTGATCCAGGCCCCAGGGCTGGTGTACACTGTGATCCAGACCCCAGGGCCACTGTACACTGTGATCCAGACCCCCCCAAGGCCAGTATACACTGTGATCCAGACCCCCAAGGCCAGTACACACTGTGATCCAGACCCCCAAGGCCAGTATACACTGAGATCCAGACCCCAGGGCTAGTGTACACTGTGATCCAGACCCCCCATGGCCAGTATACGCTGTGATCCAGACCCCAGGGCCAGTGTCCCTGGCAAACCAGGAATTGAACCAGCAGCAATGCTAACTATTGTGCCAACGTGCTGCCCAGTCAGCGAGTTCCAGGTCATGTTCACTCTGCATAAAATTAATTCTTCCTCTTTCCTCCCTGCAAAATCTCAAACCTGTGTCCCCGAGTTCCTGTGCGATGATTCAATAGAAACTACTTTTCATTGTCTACCTTTCTTTTTAGTTGTAGCTCTCCACATAATTGCTGAAATGTTGAAATGTGTGCATTGTAATGAAAAACACAAGAATGAAGCAGTGTCTCAGGAGGATTCTCAAATGTCACCAATCAGGAGATATGGGAGAATCAAGCTGGAGAAAGCTGGAGTCGGAGTTTGGAAGTGACCTTCCGACACCCGAGTGAATCGCTGGAGATCTGAAATAACCGGTATCACTTTCACTCCAGCACAACTTCACTACAAGAGTCACTTCTAATTCCAGTCATTTGCAGTTTGGCAGAATATGATCTTTCTTTCCAACTCAAAAATAGAGATAATCTGAGTCTGAAATGGGCCTGAGCTTCAGCAGAGTCAGTTTACCACCCTGCTCTTCATTTCTTAATTCAAATCCTTCGATCCTATCTCACCTGACATTCTGACTGTGTAGGGTAGTGCACTCCACAGATCTGCAGAGTCAATAAGAAACCCATGCCCCCTTTCTTATGGCACTTGGCCACTTGTCAGGTTATAATAGATTATCATTTATAATTACTGTTTTGTATTCTCTGGTGCCTTAACTATCACAAGCCTGTGTGTGGAATTTTCACATTCTCCCCATATCTGCGTGGGTTTTCTCTGGCTGCTCTGGTTTCCTCCCCAGTCCAAAGATCTGTGAGTTAGGTGGATTGGCTATGCTAAATTGCCCCTTAGTGTTAGGGGGACTAACTAGGGCAAATGCATGGGGTTACAGGATAGGGCCTGGCTGGGATTGTGGTTGGTGCAGACTCAATTGGCCGAATGGCTTCCTTCTGCCCTTTAGGATTCTATGAAAACGTGACCCTAAACATCTGGTCATTAATTACTTTAATTCTTTATATCATTCTCACTTTGACCACAGCATCCTTTTCAAATGGAAGATAACAAGCTTCAGCAACAGCTGTGTGTGTGTGTGTGTGTGTGTGAGAGAGACCCACTGGATTTATAACTTTTAAATCCAGCCCTATGTTTGCTATAGTTCCTGCAGTACATCCCACCCAGCCTCCAATTCATTGTCTGGTACAATTACCCTTTACACTGAATATTGTGTTTGTTTCCCTGGAAATATAACAGCTGCCATCAGTAAGCCTCTTCTGTCCAACTGAGTGGAAGCGTGTGCAGGGCGGCACAGTGGTTAGCACTGCTGTCTCACAGTGCCAGGGACCCAGGTTCAATTCCGGTCTTGGGTCACTGTCTGTGTGGAGTTTGCACGTTCTCCCTGAACCTGCATAGGTTTCCTCCAGTTGCTCTGGTTTCCCCCCCATTCCAAAGATGTGCAGGCTAAGTTGATCCTTTGTGTCAGGGGGAATTAGCAGGGTAAATACATGGGGTTACATGGATTGGGACTGTTGCTGGTGCAGGCTCGATGAGCCAAATAGCCTTTTTTTTTAACTGTAGGGATTCTATAAAGTGAGATAGTGAACTGGCTTTCAAACCACTCATTAGAGCTTTATGATGCACAATGCAGTGGACCAGGTCAGAAAACCCAAAATATAAATAAGACTTCTGCGATAAATCTCAATTTTTGTCGATACGATTGGGTCAGAATTTCTCAGCTTGCAACATTCAGCATTATTAGCCTGTCAATCATTCCGCCAATAGCCTCGTGTAAACAACATTTCGCCATCAATCTTCCTGTGAGTTTCAAGAAATGCCTGCATTTACACTTTATTGAGCAGTTAAACTCACTGCAGTTAGTTGAAGCCTGTATTTAACAGCACAAGCATCTTCTTAACTGTTGTTAACTGTTGTGTGCTGGTTTGTCTAACGTCAGAATAATTACAGAGATGTTGGTATGTTCAAACAACACAGTTTATTTTATACAACAGAAGTATGTATGCTACCCGTGATTGCATGTTACGCTGCTGAAACCATGAACATTCTCTCTCCTGACTCCTCATCATCTGTTCTCCTATATCATCATTATGGGGGTGTTATTTACACAGTGTAATAACTCAAGCCTCCAGCCTTGGCAATGCACACTCTTGCTTGTGATAGTTTCAGGTTCATGCGCTTGTGTTCCATTGGTTTTGGCCTGGTCATATCGCCCACTAAAGGGGCCACACTACACAGTCACACACATTAACCCTTACAAACCCTAATGCTAAATGTATGATGATCTTTATGTTCCAGTCCAGAAAAGGAACATTAGAAACTGTGCAGTCCCATTTTTATGTTTTGTAAATTGTTCATTGTGATTTTTTTTTTATAATTTTCCCTTCTGACTCATTTTGTTTCCTTTTCCTGTAATCAAATCTTTACTTCCCTCTCTTTATTCCTCCTCATATGCTGCTGGGAAGAGTGTCTTCACAGTCAGAATCGCAGTGAAGCAGTCTGGGAACCATAACCATAGAATCCCTACAGTGCAGAAAGAGTCCATTTGGCCCATCAGGTCTGTACTGACTTTACAAAAGAACATCCCACCAAGGCCCTCCACCCTATTCCCCATAACCCCACTCATTTACCATTGTTAATCCACCTAACCCACACATCTTAGGACACTAAGGAACAACTTAACATGGCCAGTCCAGCTAACTTACACATCTTGGGACAGCAATGGACAACTTAACATGGCCAGTCCAGCTAACTTACACATCTTTGGAAGAGCATCTTCAGAGTCGCAGTGAAGCAGTCTGGGGAGAGTGTACATGCAGCCAATTCTTGAAAAAAAATGAAATCACAGGAAAACCCGTAAGAGTGCAGTGAAAAGTCTGAGTGCTCGTTTGGAGTTTAAAACTCCTCACAAAACATCAGGATTCAAAAGTAATGTGCAACAAGTGGCAGCAACTGATTGGATGAATAGAGTCAGGAAAGTATTTGCTATTTGTATTGCTTATAGTTTGTATTTGTTTTGCAATCTCTGGTTTGTCAGGGTTATATTCTATAGTCACAACAGAGTGCACCGAGCAAGGTGAGTGGTGGTTTGATAGATGTGGGAGTTCGGTGAGTAGGTTGGTTGGGAGGTAAGTTGATAGCATTCTTATATAAGCAAATGTTTTTGTTTAAAAGGGGATTAAGGGTAGCCAAGGCAAGAGAACTCGCACCTGTGATATGCTCCTCCTGTGCTATGTGGCAAATCACAGAAGCATCAGTTGTCCCTCGTGACCATGTGTGCTGATGAAGTGTGTCCATCTGAAGCTAGTGGCTAACCGCATTTCAGAACTGAGGGTGGGTTCACTGTGAGGCATCCACAATGTTCAGCAAGTCATGGATAGCATGTTTAGTGAGGTGGTCACACTGCAGGTGAAGATTGAGCAGGCAGAA
This sequence comes from Carcharhinus amblyrhynchos, assembly GCF_965287045.1. Lineage (NCBI taxonomy): Eukaryota > Metazoa > Chordata > Chondrichthyes > Carcharhiniformes > Carcharhinidae > Carcharhinus > Carcharhinus amblyrhynchos. The sequence continues at coordinate 27,552,375 of NC_137335.1, read as the reverse complement.
AGGGCATGGGTGACCATCAGGCAGAGTAGAGGAAGGCAAATAGTGTAGAAGTCCCCAGTGGTCAACACCCTTCCCCAGATATACTGTTTTGGATACTGTTGGGGGAGATGATTGTATAGGGGAAAGCAGTGATAGCCAACTTCATGGCACCATGTGTGGGTCTGCTGCACAAAAAGGGGAAGAGGAAGCACAATAGGGCTATTGTGGAATGGGATTCAATTGTAAGTGGAACAGACAGGCATCTTTTAGGAATATTGACAGGCAGAGAGATCTGGGCATACACACCCACTAATCACTGAAAGTGGCAACACAGGTGAATAAGGTAGTCAAGAAAGCACAGGGCATGCTTGCCTTCATCGGTTGGGGCATTGAGTATAAAAATTGGTGGGTCATGCAGCAGCTGTACAGAACTTTAGTTAAGCCTCATTTGGAATATTGTGTACAATTCTGGTCGTCATACTACCAGAAGAATGAGGTTGCTTTGGAGAGGGTGCAGAAGAGGATTACCAGGATGTTGCCTGGTATTAGCTATGAGGACTGGTTGGATAAACTTGGCTTGTTCTTACTGGAATGATGGAGGTTAAGGGGTGACCTATTAGAAGTTTACAAAATTATGAGTGGCATGGACAGAGTGGATAGTCAGATGCTCTTTCTCAGTGTAGAGAAGTCAAATACTAGGGAACACAGGTGCATGGGGAAATGTTTAGAGGAGATGTGCAAGGTAAGTTTCTTTACACGGAGGGTAGTGAATGTCAGTAACATGCTGCCTGGGGAAGTGTTGGGAGCAAGTATGATCATGGCATTTAAGGAGCAATTAGACAAATACATGAATAGGATGGGAATGGAATGATATGGACTCCATAAGTACATAATGTTTTAGTTTAGGCAGGCATCATGATCAACCTGTTCCTGTGCTGTAATTTTCTTTGTTCTCTATGGCCACAAAAGAGACTCCAAGATGGTATGTTGCCTCCCTGGTGCCAGGGTCAGGATGTCATTGAATGGCTGCTGGGCATTCTGAAGAAACAGAGCAAACAGACAGAAACCATGGTACATATCGGTACCTCTGAAATAAGGAGAAAAAGGGAAGAGATCCTACAAGCAGAATTTCAGTAACGAGGAAGCAGATTAAAAAAATAGGACCCAGAAGACTGGATTACTTACTTATTTAGGAATAGAATATGAGTACAGATGACTGCATGGCTGGCAAGATGGTACAGGAGGGAGAGCTTTCAGACCTCTAGGACATTGGGGTATATTTGGGGACAGTGAGACCTGTCCAAGGCAGATGGGTTACACGTGAACTGAAATGGGACTGGCATCCCTGCAGGGACGTTTTCTGGTGAGGTTGGAGAGGGTTTAAACTAACTTGGCAGGAATGTGGGACCCTGAGAGAAGGCTCAGCAGTGCGAAGATGAACAGCCAAAGTTAGAAGAGACACCAGGTGAGTCAGGGAAGCATAGATGTTATAGGCCAGTTAAGGCACAAGAGAGTTTGACAAGATTGGATGATACTTATTTTAATGCAGGAGTCTGATGAACTTGGCAGATGAGTTGAGGGCACAAATTTTGATCAGGAAATCAATTACAGCAGTAAGGAAGAATGATAGCTTAGAAGGCTCTTCTAATGAAGTAGAACTTAAAGCCAAGAAGGAGCAATCAAATTGCTGGGAATGTTCTACAGGTCCCATAACAGTCCAAGGGAAATATAAGGGCAAATATGTTCGCAAATTTCAGAGAAGAGTAAAAGTAACAGGGTAGTGATAGTGGGCCAACATTAACAGGGGTAGTCAGTCATAGTGTAAAAGTCTTAAAGGGAGCTGAATTCTTAAAATCCAGGAGGACTTTTTAAGCCAGTACATAGAAGATCCTACAAGAGAGGGGGCGGTAACAAAGCCAAGCAAGTGGTTGAAGTATCATCAATAGGGGAGCATTTTGCAGATAGTGATCATAACTCTGTTTGATCAAGACTGTTATGGAAAAGGACAAGGATGGGCCTGAAATCAAGTTCCAAACTTTGGGGAGACTGATTTTAATAAGATCAGATATGATTTGGCCGGAAAGAATTGGGAGCAGACACTTTGAGGTAAATCTGTGACGAAACAGTGGGACGTACTCAAGAAGTACATAGGGAGAGTATAGGGCCAACACGTTCCAATAAAGTAAAAGGGTGGCCACAACTAACCCAGTGAACCTTGGATATCAAGGGATATACACCTTGGATAAAGAGAAGAAGGAAGGCTGATGGCAGACACTGAGGGCTCAAAACAACAAATGTCTTAGAGAAGTATAGAATGAGTAAGAGGAAACTTAAAAAAAGAAAATTATGTAGGGCGGTAAACAGGAGGATATAGATAGGCTGGTGAGATAGGTTGATCAGTGGCAAATGGAATTCAATAAGGAAAAGTGCGAGTAAGGTGATGCTCTTGAGCAGGACACACAAGGCAAGGGAATACATGATGAATAGCAGGATCCTGGGAAGCTCAGGAGATCAGAAGGACCTCGGTGTGCATATGCAGCAGTCCCTTAACACAGCTGGACAGGTGGATAAAGTGGTTAAGGCAGCATATGGTATACTTACCTTTGTTAGTTGAGGTGTGGAGTTTACGAGTTGGGAGGTTAAGCTGGAACTATATAAAATGTTGGTTAGGCCACAGCTAGAATATTGTGTGCAGTTTTGGAACCCACATTATCAGGGGATATGATAGCATTGGGAAAGGGTGTCGGGGGAATTTACCAGGATGTTGCCTGGGCTGGAGACTTTTAGTTGTGAAGAGAGTTGGATAGGTTGCAGCTGTTTTCCTTGGAGCAGAGGGGACTGAAGGGAGACTGAGTGATTGAGATATACAAAATTATGGGGGGTGGGCGGGAGGGGCAGCAGACAGAGTAGGCAGGAAGAAACATTTCTCTCTGGTGGAGGGATCAATGACCAAGGAACACAGATTTAAGGTAAGAGGTAGAGCGAATGTGAGGAAAAACTCTCACCCAGAGGGTGGTAGCAGTCTGGCACTGACTGCTTGAAAGATGGAGGCAGAGGCCCTCACATTTAAGAAGTACTTAGATGAGCACTTGCGACGCCGAGGCAAAGGCTATGGACCAAGTACTGGAAACCAGGATTAGAGTAGTTAGATGGTTTTTCTGTGACAGATGCAGAATCAATGGTCTGAAGGGCCTTTTTCTGTGCTGTAGACCTCTATGATGTTATGATGCTATACATGATTTGACTTTAGTTTAACATTCTCTGTTGTTCCTGTCTTTCTTCTTCATTGTTGAATTGCTTTGGTTGAAGAGATGAAGTTATAAAGTAATTCTGGGTACAAAGGGAGGTTATTCGACACATCAACGCCACAGCAGATCTCCATGGAATAATCCGGTCAATCCAATTACCTATTTCATTCCAGAGTCCTGCAAATTCATTTCATTTAAATATACATCCATATCCCTTTAGAAATTGTTCAATTGTCTCTGCTTCCACCACCCTCACTGGCAGCAGGATCCAAATCATTACCACTTGCTGTCTAAGAACATTCTTCCTCACATTCCAACTGCAACTCTTGTCCAAAACCTTACATTTGTGTCTGTTAGTCCTTGTACCATCAGTTGAAGGGAACAGTTTAAAGTTTAACTGTGAAAATCCCCTACTCACCACATTTCGGCACCTGTACAGGTACACTGAGGGAGAATTTAGCATGGCCAATGCACCTAACCAGCAAGTCTTTCAGACAGTTGGAGGAAACGGAAGGAAACCCATAAAGTCATGGGGAGAACATTCATACTCTGCACAGAGTGACCCAAGCTGGTAATCAAACCTGGATCCCTGGTGCTGTGAGGCAGCAGTGCTAACCACTGTGCTACCATGCTGTCCCAGTTTTTTCCCTTATCTACTGTGTCCAAACTATCATTTTGTCTTCCTCTATGATATCTCCTCTCAATCTCCTTTGCCCAAAGACAACAACTCCAGCTTCTCCAATCTAATCTTGTAGCTAAAACCCTTCACATTGCAACCATTCTGGTGAATTTCCTCTGCACCTTTGAATGGACCCTCACATTCTTTCTATTGTTAGACTTTTGATCCAGACATTAACTAAGATTCCAGATGGCATGTTAAGAACATAAAGAGAAGCAGAAATCTCAACTGATCTCAATCTTGAGTATGCTCAACAATATCCTCAACTAATCACAAAGACAAATCTTAAACTTAAACAAAGGTAAGTACATGTCTAAACATTACATCGCATACTAAGTGTAAACCTGCTGAAGCTACACCACAGGACTACTTGCATGCCAATCATGAAAGCATACAATAAACAGAGGTGAAAAATCCTACAACCAATAAATCAGCTCTAAGCGCTGTTGTCTTGCCACATGAATGGTTGTGGACAATTAAACAACTCACTGGAATAGGAGGAGGCTCCACAAAAAGTTGATTTGTTGGTTAGGAAGAAGAAGGAGGCTTATGTTCGGATGAGGCTTGAGGGCTCGGGTAGTGCAGTAGAAAGCTTTAGATTGGCTAGGAGGGAGTTGAAGAGGGAGTTAAGAAGGGCTAGAAGAGGGCATGAGATGACTTTGGCTGATAGGATTAAGGAGAATCCTAAGGCGTTCTATAGGTATGTCAAGAACAGAAGGTTGGTTAGGGCAAGATTAGGGCCAGTTACAGACAGTAGGGGGAAGTTGTGTGTGGAACCGGAAGAGATTGGAGAGGCATTGAACCATTATTTCTCTTCAGTGTTCACGCAGGATGATATGAATGTAGCTGAGGAGGTCACTGGGGTGAAGGGGTGTAAAATAGAAAGTATTGCAGTTGATACAGAGGATGTGTTGGATATTCTAGAAGGGTTGAAAATAGATAAGTCCCCTGGTCCAGACGGGATTTACCCTAGGATTCTATGGGAGGCAAGAGAGGTGATTGCAGAGCCACTGGCTCTGATCTTCAGGTCGTCGTTGGTCTCTGGTATAGTACCGGAAGATTGGAGGACAGCGAATGTTGTCCCATTGTTTAAGAAGGGGAACAGAGACTTCCCTGGGAATTATAGACCAGTGAGTCTTACTTCTGTAGTGGGCAAGGTTTTAGAAAGAATTATTAGGGATAGGATTTATAGTTATTTGGAGAGTAATGAATTGATTAGAGATAGTCAGCATGGTTTTGTAGCGGGAAGGTCGTGCCTTACTAACCTTATTGAGTTCTTTGAGAAGGTGACCAAAGAGGTGGATAGGGGTAAGGCAGTAGACGTGGTATATATGGATTTTAGTAAGGCGTTTGATAAGGTTCACCATGGTATGCTTCTGCAGAAAATGCAGATGTATGGGATTGGTGGTAATTTAGGTACTTGGATCAGGAATTGGTTAGCGGATAGGAGACAGAGGGTGGTGGTTGATGGTAATTATTCATCATGGAGTTCGGTTATGAGTGGTGTGCCTCAGGGATCTGTTTTGGGGCCACTGCTGTTTGTAATCTTTATTAATGATCTGGATGAGGGTATAGTTGGGTGGATTAGTAAGTTTGCTGATGACACCAAAGTCGGAGGTGTGGTAGATTGTGAGGAAGGGTGTCGAAGTTTGCAGGGTGACTTGGACAGGTTGCAGAGCTGGGCCGCGAGGTGGCGGATGGAGTTTAATGCAGAGAAGTGTGAGGTAATCCATTTCGGTAGGAATAACAGATGTGTTGAGTATAGGGCTAACGGGAGGACTTTGAATAGAGTGGAGGAGCAGAGGGATCTAGGTGTATGTGTACATAGATCCCTGAAAGTTGGGAATCAAGTAGATAAGGTTGTGAAGAAGGCGTACGGTGTCTTGGCGTTTATTGGTAGGGGGATTGAATTTAGGAGTCGCAGCGTCATGTTGCAACTGTACACAACTCTGGTGCGGCCGCACTTGGAGTACTGTGTGCAGTTCTGGTCCCCACATTACAGGAAGGATGTGGAGGCTTTGGAGAGGGTGCAGAGGAGGTTTACCAGGATGTTGCCTGGTATGCAGGGGAGGTCCTATGAGGAGAGACTGAGGGATTTGGGGTTGTTTTCACTGGAAAGAAGGCGGCTAAGAGGGGATCTTATAGAAACATATAAGATGATTAGAGGTTTAGATAGGGTGGATGGTGATAGCCTGTTTCCTCGGATGGAGAAAGCTAGCACGAGGGGGCATGGCTTTAAATTAAGGGGGGGTAGTTATAGGACGGATGTCAGGGGCAGGTTCTTTACCCAGAGGGTGGTGAGGGACTGGAATGCCCTGCCTGCTGCAGTTGTAAATGCGCCTAGTTTGGGGGCGTTTAAGAGATTGGTGGATAGGTTTATGGACGAAAAGGGATTGGTTTAGATTAGTGGGTCAATGTTTTTTTTTAAAAATAAGACTGGTCGGTGCAACATTGTGGGCCGAAGGGCCTGTTCCGCGCTGTAATGTTCTATGTTCTATGTTCTATGTTCTAAATATCCCCATCCTCAATGATGGAGGAGCCTCGCACATCAGTGCACAAAGTAAAACTGATGATTTGCTACAATATTCAGCCAGAAGAGTTGAGTGGTTGGTCATCTTGGCCTCCACCAGAGGTCCTAGCATCACAGATGCCAGTCTTCAGCCAATAACTGTGTAAAAGACTGAGTGCCAAAGAAGCGAAAGTGTTGTGTTTCCCAATGGGAAACCACGGATGAACAGGGATATCCACTGCTTGCTGAAGTCCAGGTCTGAGGCATTCAAGTCAGGTGACCCTGACCTATACAAGAAATCCAGATATGATCTATGGAAATTCATCAGTGATGCCAAAAGACAGTTTCGGAACAAGGTGGGAGTCCCAGGCTAGCCACACAGACCCACGCCAACTATGACAAGGTCTGGAAGACATAACAGGCTACAAGATGAGGGCACATAAAAATCACTGGTACCAATGTACCCCTCTCCAAGGGGCTCAAAACAGACTAAGCCCATTCTGAGCAAGAGGTCAGCGAGAGCACGCCCTCCACCCCAGACATGTCAGATGGACCTTATCTGAGGTCACTGTCACAGACATTTCATCAGCCTTTTTGAAAGTCAACCCATGGATGGGGTACCTGGATGAGCACTCAGATCCTTTGCGGACCAGCTGGTGAGGTATTCGCAGATATCTTTAACCTCTCTTTGTAACAATCTGAGGTTCCTATCTACTTCAAGGAGATGGCCATCACCCCAGTACCAAGGAAAAGCCATGCAGCATGCCTTAGGGACTGTCATCCAGTGGTTCTGACATCCATCTTTATGAAGTGCTTTGAAAGATGGTTAATCATGGTATAAATCAATTCCAACCTCCCCGATTGCCTGGATCCACTACCGTTTGCCTACTGTTGCAACAAGTCCACAGCAGGCACCATCTCCCTGGCTCTACATTCAACCCTGGAACACCTAGACCACAAAGTTACCTATGTCAGACTCTTATTTATTGACTACAGTTCAGCCTTCAACACCATTATTCCCATGAAACTCATCTCCAAACTCCATGACCTGGGGCTCAGCTCCTCCCTCTGTGAATGAATCCTAGACTTCCTAACCCACAGACTGCAATCGGTAAGGATAGGCAACAACACCTCCTCCATGATCATCCACAGTCCCACAAGGCCGTGTCCTCAGCCTCTTACTATGCTCCTTATACACCTATGACTATGTGGCTAAATTCCCCTCCAATTTGATTTCAAGTTTGCTGATGTCATCACCGTCGTGGATCAGATCTCAAACAGCAACGAGATGAAGTGCTGGCAAGAGATAAAGAACCTGGTGAACTGGTTCGACGACAAAAATTTCTCCTTCAATGAAGGAGATATTCATCGACTCAGGAAATGTAGTGAGAATATGCCCATGTCTACATCAATGGGAATCAAGTGGGTATGGTTGAGAGCTTCAAGTTTCTAGGTGTCCAGATCACTAACAACCTGTCCAGATCCCCCCTGGTAACACTAATTAAGAAAGTCCACCAATGTCTCTAATTTCTCAGGGGGCTAAGGAAATTTGGCATGTCCACTACAACTCTCACCAATGTTTACAGATGCATCATAGAAAAGATTCTTTCTGGTTGTATCACAGCTTGGTACGGCTCCAGCTCTGCCCAAGACTGTAAGAGGGTCATGAATGATGCCTAGTCCATCATGCAAACCAATTTCCCATCCATTGACTCTGTCTACACTTCCTGCTGCCTTGGAAAAGCAGCCAGCATTATTAAGGACCCCACACACTCTGAATTTACTCTCTTCCATCTTATTCCATTGGGAAAACAATGTAAAAGTCTGAGGACAGGTATCAACTGACTCAAGAACAGCTTCTTCCCTGCTGCCATCAGACTTTTGAATGGACCTATCTCACATTAAGTTGATCTTTCACTACACTCTAGCTATGACTGTAGTACTACATTCTGCACTCTCGTTTCTTTCCCTATGTATGGTACGCTTTGTCTGGTAAAAAGTTTCACAACACCAGGTTAAAGTCCAACCAGTTTATTTGATAGTAAACCCACTTTGCTATCAAATAAACTGGTTGACTTTAACCTGGTGTTGTGAGACTTTTTACTGTGCTTACCCCAGTCCAACGCTGGCATTTCCACATCATGCTTTGTCTGTACAGTGTGTAGGAAACAACAGCCTTTACTGTATACTAATACATGTAACAATAATAAATCAAATCAATTTGATTCACTCCACATGATACCAAAAAAATGGTTGAAGGAATTTCATACTACAAATGCTGTAGGCCCTGACAATATTTCAGCAATAGTACTGAGAACTCATGCTCCAGAAATACTCGTGCCCTTAGTCAGACTGTTCTGGTACAGCTACAACATTGGCATCTATGCAGCAATGTGGAAAATTGCCCAGGTACGTCCTGCCTACAAAAAGCAGGACAAATCTAACCTGGCAAATTACCATGCCATCAGTGTTCTCTCGGTCATCAGTAAAGTGGTAAGAGATGTCAACTACAATGTTATCAAGTAGCATTTTCTCAGCCATAACCTGGGTTCAGCAAGGGCCGCTCAGCTCCTGACCTGATTATAGCCTTGATACAAACATAGACAATATCTCAGCTTTCACTACAGCACAAGCAGAAGCCACCACTGCCTCTGTTTCAGTGGGAGCTCACACTGAGGCAATATGATCTCATCTTATGGCTATGCCAGTGCAGCTTGCTGCAGATATGTTCAAAAGAGCTGGCAAATTGTCATAGTAGTCCAGTAATCTGTTACTAGGATGTCACTCTGGAGCAGAAACCTACAGTTCTATCTCAAGATGCTCCCACACTGCCATTCCAGTATTGGCTTTGCTGTTGCCTTTCCGCCAGCGACCCCATCGCTGCCACATATGCCAAGGTAATGCAGTCTGAGCTGTTCTTGTTCTTCACTTCCTCCTTCTCCTCTTCCACACCCTCTTCGGTTATTCACCATATTCCTGGGGCTTGGGCTCTGCCCTCACAATAGCAAAGTTGAGCATCATGCAGCAGATCATGACATTCTCTCTGGTGAGCATTGGAAGGCTCCTCCACAACAATCAAGATCAAAGGATGCCTCAGATTGCCCAATAACCCTCACCAATCTGCTCCATTAATGTTCTTTAGAGAAGGAAATCGGCTGTCCTTACTGGTCTGGTCAACATGTGACTTCAGACCCACAACAATTTGGTTGACTGTAGAATGTCCTCTGAAATGGCCTAGCAAGCTACTCAGCTGAAGACCAGTTAGGGATGGGCCATAAATGCTGGACTAGTCAGCATTGTCACATCTCATGAATGAAAAAAATAAATGCCACCCACCGAAGTCATGAGCCACGTGGGGTCAGCACCCAGCCCTCCTCATCCAGCAGCTAACTTGTTGTTCATCCTGATGAGGACTGGTGCAGAATTTGACATGTTGGCAGGGTACTGGAGATTCACCTATATCATGTGTTGAACCAGCTGCACATTCAGAGAGGGGAATTGGTTGTACCGTCAATTCCTCTCTGCATTTAGCTGCAATAATTACAAAACCAGGTATGTGTGCAGAAGCTTGCTCCACTGGTAAAGATATGTGCATGCTCCAACGAAAACAAAAAGTGCTGGAGAAACTCAACAAGTCTGACAGCATCTGTGGAGAGAGAATAGAGCCAATGTTTTGAGTCTAGTAGACTTTTTGTCAGAGCTGAAGAGAAGGAAAATATTTATACAATGAGGGTGGGGGGGCTTTAACTGGGCAAAGGCAATATAAATGGTGATGATAAAGGCTGAGAATGGTGCAAAGAGAGTTCATTAAGTGACCGGAATGTGAGAATGGCAGAACAAGGTGCAGATAGGGCGACACAGTGGCACAGTGGTTAGCACTGCTTCCTCACAGCCCCAGGGACCCAGGTTCGATTCCCTGCTTGGGTCACTGTCTGTGTGAAGTTTGCACATAGTCTTCCTATGGGTTTCTTCCAGGTGCTCCGGTTTCCTCCCACAGTCTGAAAGATGTGCTGGTTAGATGTATTGACCTGAATAGACACTGGAGTGTGGCGACTAGAGGCATTTCACAGTAACTTCATTGCAGTGTTAATGTAAGCCTTACTTGTGACTAATAAATAAACTTAAGCTGGGATTGTTAGGGGACTACCCAGGGAATGTGACAGTTGCCCTGGGTGTGAGCAGAGTGGGAGGCTGGAGACAAGATGGAAAGCAAGATTGCAGAAGTGGGAAAATAAAAGTGAGAATAAATCATTAAGAGTGGATGAATGAGATGAAAGGAAGAAACAAAATGAAATAAATAGAAATGGGGTGGAGGTGGAGGGGAGAGTTCATGCTCTGAAATTGTTGAACTCAATGTTCAGTCCAGAAGGCTGCAATGTGCCCTGTTGGAAGATGAGGTGCTGTTCCCCCAGTTTGTGCATACTCCACCCATTTCCCCCGCTCAGAAAAAAGAACATGTACTCATTAACCTGCATAAAGAATTCTTTAAAGAATCATCCCTTCTGCAGCAGCGGATAATGGACAGGGGAGACATTAGGGGTGTAGCCTATTGTATCTTGGAAGGATCACAATGCAAAGAAATTAATGGCCATGGTCACTTACACATTGATTGACAGTACTACTTCTGCTGAGATTATCGAGAAATGTGCAACAGGAGGCAAATTTCAGTGAGCATTTCCTTCTTTCTCGATATTCAACTTTTCTGACGACACCACCGTAGTGAGTCAGATTTCAGTGATGAGACGGAGTACAGGAATGAGATAGACATTCTGGTGAACTGATGCAACAACAATAATCTCTCTCAACAAAACAAAGGAGATGGTCATCGTCTTAGGAAGTGTAAAGGAGAACATGCCCCTGTCTACATCAATGGGGATGAAGTAGAAAGGGTCGAGATCTTCAGGTTTTTAGGTGTCCAGATGACCAACAACCTGTCTTGGTCCCTCATGCTAACACTATAGTTAAGAAAGCCCACCAATGCCTCTACTTTCTCAGAAGACTAAGGAAATTTGACATGTGAGCTACGACTCTCACAACTTTTACAGATGTACCATAGAAAGCATTCTTTCTGGTTGTACCACAGCTTGGTATAGCTCCTGCTCTGCCCAAGACCGCAAGAAACTACAAAAGGTCATGAATGTAGCCCAATCTATCATGCAAACCAGCCTCCCATCCACTGACTCTGTCTGTACTTCCCACTGCCTCAGTAAAGCAGCCAGCATAATCAAGTACTCCAAGCATCCTGGACATAACCTCTTCCATTGGGAAAAAGATACAAAATTCTGAGGTCGCGTACCAATCGACTCAAGAGCAGCTTCTTCCCTGCTGCCATCAGACTTTTGAATGGGCCTACCTCACACTAAGTTGATCTTTCTCTACACCCGAGCTATGACTGTAGCACTACATTCTGCACTCTCTCCTTTCCTTCTCTACGTACGGTATGCTTTGTCTGCATAGTGCACAAGAAACAATATTTTTCACTGTATGCCAATACGTGTGACAATAATAAAGCAAATAAAATCCTAAAACAGAGAAAACGGACATGGTCTTCCTAGTTTGGGTTGAGGTAAGAGAAGAGAAATGTGCCCTTAATACCTTGGGTGGATAAAGCCACCTGCTGAGAGCCCTTCTGCCCATCTTTCATCTCCTCTGTGCCACCTCTAAAGTCTTCCATGCTGCTAGTCAGGAGAGCTGATAACGAGAGCAAATGCTATAACTGGACACCCAAAGTCTATGTCACATGTAACACCAATCTGCATTGGCTTCTCCAACTGTAAACAGCGCTAAACAACCTCACAGCACTTCTGGAAACGCAGACAGAGCCAGCAGAGTTCAATTAGCAACTAACCCAAGTGCAAGTTGTTGAATCCCAAGAAAGATCATAGTGAGGGTTGGGTGATGGCAGTCGTGCTGCCAAATGAATATTAAATTGTCTGTTTAAGAAGGAATATTAGCTAAAACAGGAAGGTTTAAAATGGCAGCACTGGTACCTAATCGGTGTTACATTCAGACTGAGATTACAATCCAGCTCCTCTGCACACTTTGACATTCACTCCTAAAGGCAGTGCTCATGGTCTCATCAAAATGATGTTCCACACACATCACACTAAGACTGGATGCAATTCCCTTTATCAATGACGCTGAGGGGCTGGATTTTGCAGCCAAAGCATAAGCATATTATTCTAAAGGATGCATGCAATTTCATTGATTCACTAGAAATTCTTGTGGTCAATGCTTTCTTTTCAAAAATCCAGTAGACACTTTTATATATGATAATTTTAAAATCAAATAGCCAATATTTTCATCCGAAGGGACCAGGTATGGTTTTATACAAACTCACACCTCAAGGACAAACTAACTGCGTTACCATGCCAGCCACTTGCATGCAATGCTATCACAACAAAAGGTTCTTGCTCATTTTCCTTTGAAATAATGGAACATTTATGATTTTTCATGAAACCATGGCTTTTTAATTAAAGAAAAAACTGGCTTCTAGTTGCTTGGTAGTATAAAACTTGAGTTCTAGCAAACAAAAATGAACCAAGTTAAAAGTTCAACTCATTATTTTAAATTGGTTGTAAGTATAGTCATTGGCACACTTCAGCAAATGTTGCCCAGTTGCAGAATTACATCTTACAGCAGATATTTTAGTTTGGGTTTTGCAAGTGTGGGCAGGTAGAGTACAGTGTTTATTCTAACTATTAGAAACAACCAAGCAAACATGGTACATGACTCAATCAGCCAATGACATGTAAAGGCTATGTAGCTGGCATTACATTGGCACTAGTATTCGGACACAATATTGCTCAATTGTGGGAGGCAGAATGTCTTTTTGGACCGAGGGCAGCATCATGTTAGTAGAAAAATACACTAAAGCATAGTAGCAATGTTAAACAGTTTGCTTAACTTGTTCAAATTTTTGATAATTCTTCTTTTCCAGGCTGCTTTGAAGTTGACTGAGCACTTTACAAATTTGCCAAAAGATCAGAATACTGAAGTTATCTTAAACAAACACAACTATAAGCTTTTGGTCATACAGTCATTGCATATTGCTGGAAAAAGAAACATGTTGGCTAAGGTTTCCACCTTACACTCATTCAGATCACAAGAGTACCAAAAGTAAAAGGAACAACAATTTATACTGTATGCAATGAGAGTGCTGATTGGTTGGCAAGTGGACTCTGATTGGTCAAGGTATTGTGGTAGAGCATGCAGCAGGGAACAGTTAATTGCCAAGCTCTTGTTCAAATTCAGGCAGGTTGACTCTGATTGGTCAATTTGTTCCCCTTGGTAATGAACCAGGGAATGGCTGCCTCCATGCTTTTGGAACAAACCTAATTGTGCTAAGAATGACACTGAAAACCAATTTAAGATTATCAGTGCCTCAGCCAGAGCTAACTTGCCAAACAATCAGCACCTTTTCCTCCTGTTGTGTAAAATGTGATTGTTTAAAATTTGACATTGTTGCATTTGCCCAGGGTGAAAGTGCAGGACTAAAAATTTCAGAAACAAAACAGACTTTTGTGAATATTTATTTATAATCCAACAGGTCAAATATCAGTACTTTTCTAATTATAAAATCTGCACAAGCAGTTCAGCTGACAATGTGACCAGCAATCACAAGCCAAAATATTTAGAGATACAGAGCAGAAATTAAAAAAACAAGCATTTAAAATAAGAATAGCAATTCTTAAGAATTGTGACTTTTTTCAATATCCCTCCGATTGAGGGATCAGGTACCACTCAATTGAAAAAGGTGTGTGTCAGCTGTGACTCGGTACAGTAGACTTTTACCTCTGAGTCATAAAGTTGTGGAATTAGTTCCACTCCATGTGTCTGAATACAACATTCTCACTGATGCTGGTACATTATCAAAGGAGTGCTGCACTGTTGAAGATAATTTTCCTTTGGATAAAACAATAAGTTGGGACTCCGTCTGTCCACGGTGGACGTGAAGACTTCACAACTTGTTTGGAGAGGAACAAGAGAATTCTCTTTGTTATCCCAGCCAATATTAATCCCTCAACCAATATCACTAAAATAGGTTCTTCAATCATTAGCATACTTTGATCATATTAGCATCCTGTGGGATAGAGTCATACAGCACAGAAACAGGCTCTTTGGCCCACCATGATCTATGGCAACCATCAAATCTATACTAATCCATTTACATAAACCATAGCCTACTGTGTCTTGGTGATTTAAGTACTCCTCCAGATGCTTCTTAAATGTTACCTGCTTTAATCATCCTCTCAGACAGTGCGTTCCATACTTCCAACAGCCTCTGGGTGAAAGAGTTTCTTACTCCTCACCTTAAAATGTCTTCTGGTCTTAGACATCTCTGCCATGGAGAAAAGATTTTTATGATCTACCTTTTCTATGCCTCTCAGTTTTGTATACCAATATCAGATTCCCCCCTTAGCCTCCACTGCTCCAAGGAAAATAGCCCAGCCGATCCAGTCTCTCCTCATAACAGACTTTCCATCCCAGACAATATCCTGGTGAATCTCCTCTACATCCTCTCCAGTGCAATCATGTCCTTCCAAGAGTGTGGTACCCAGAACTGCACACAGTGCTCCATCTGTGGCATAAACAATGTTTTACAAAGTTGTACCAAGAACTCCCTGCTCTTATATTTTATGCCCCAGCTAATGAAGACAAACATTCCATGTATATTCTTCATCACCCTTCAGTGATCTATGGACTTGTACACAAGATCCCTTTGTTCTTCAGTACTCCCTTAGGATCTACAGTTCATTGTGTATATCCTATCCTTACTCAACCTTCCAAAATATATCACCTTACACTTATCAGGATTAAATCCCATCTCATTGCTCTGCTCAATTTATCAGCTGATCAATCTCAGTCTATAGCCTAAGACTACCCACCTCACTATCAACAACACCACCATTTGTTATATCATCTGCAGATTTATTAATTATACCTTCTACAGTCACATCCAAGCTGTTAATGCATATGACAAGGATCCTAGCTTCTGTGCCCACTGGGCACCGCAGGGGCTAAGGTGCGTTATAGACGCCGACAATCACATTTTGATTTGATGTGTCTTAAGTTTCCTTTGTACTTTTGTTGTTGTTTGGGCTGTTCCCCTTCTTTTTGGGGAGCTGCACCTTTTACTTTGTCCTAATTTAATTTGAGTTTGTTTATTTGGTTTGGTTTGACCATAAAAGAAGACAAGGATCTCAGCGTCAATCCCTGTGGCATAACACTGGTCTCAGGCTTCTGTTCACAAAAGCAACTCTCCACAATGACCTTTTGCCTCCTATTAACAAGCCAATCTTGCTGTGTTGCCACATTTTCCTATTTGCAACACTGATTACATTTCAAAAGTGCTACATTGGTTAAATGCAAGTTAATTGAAAGCCCAGATGTCAGTTGGGTTCAGGTACAAAGTAACAGGAGCACAAAGAGAGAAGCTGTTACACAGTGAGGAGCTGTCAGGAACCCACCAGGAAAATGGTTTGTTTGTCTCACTGTAGCCATGGAGTTTGGTAAATTTTATTGACAACTTCATGAAAAAAATATACTGAGATGCAACAAAACAGAATTACAGCACAGCAGTGCAGAACTGCATAGGAATCAGAAAAGAGATTGAGAAAATAATCACATGTCAGTTTCTCTGAGCATTCAGTTTATCTGGGTGCCACCTGTGGAGTCAGATTAATAAAAGCTCCAACTCCACTTCCTGACCCCGCCCCTGCCCCCCCGCCACCCACCTCCCCTCTGCCCCGCCCTGCTCCACCCCGCCCTGCCCTGCTCCACTCCACTCCACTCCACTCCATCAGCTTGGACCATATTCACAGTACTTACTGTTCACATCACTAATTCTTCATTGCAGCTAATTATAGACTGAACGACCAAACAAAGTTAGTTTATTATTTCCTGCTGGGCCAGCATTTATTGGCCATCCCTAAAGAGTTCCCAGTTTGAAAAAAAAATTCCCTAATGACTCTTGAGAAGATGCTGATGATCTGTTTTATTGAGCTGCTGTAGCCCTTATGGTGTACTAAAAGGACAAAGTGCTATTAGAGAGTTATATGGGGTTAAATTTTATTTATATTGGCTATGAGTATTTTGTTCCCAAGGTTGCATTTATTGTCCATCCCAAGTATGAAGGTGGCCTTCTTGAACTTCTGTGTGTATGACTTTGGCATGGTTTGACACAACTAAATGGTGAATAGTTAGGAGACAGCCATGTTGGTGTGAGACAAGGAGACATGCAGATCAGGTTGGCCAAGTACTACTACACTTTGGAAACTTCTTGTTTTACACAGTAAGTAATGGAAAGGTGCCTCAGTATTCCCAAAATCCAGTAGCAGCTATGAAATTCTGTACATGATGCATAAAATGTCCTTTTAACATCAAATTTTGGGATGACATTTGATATTCAGATGCCCTTTCCAGATTGTTAATTTTGATGCCTGTATTGTATTTAAACAAAAATCAATTTTTAATCAGACCAAGTGAAATGTCAAGTAGTTATGATAAATTTTGGAATTCTATTGACACAACACTAATCTGCCATGCATATTCATTCAGAATACAAAGTTTGCAGTATTTGAAGGCTCTTTAGCTTTTACCTTCCAATACCCAATTAAAGGTCCATGGATACCTCTGAGATAACGGTCCCTCTTTTTTTTGGTCAGTTCAGGTGATTTATTAAAGTGTGATCCCTTTAAATTATTTTGCTTAGCTGTGCATGTGCGCTAACTTACAGGTCAGCATGTACATGGCTAACATGTGGACTTTCATGTTGGCCGTGCAGATTGGAAGGAACATCATTCAAAGGATTGTGTGACTGGCAGAGATTATAGAGGGAGGAGAAAAACCAGGAAAGGACTTGCAAGCAGGGATGAGAATTTTAAAATCAAGTGATTGTTCAACCTGGGGCCATTGTATGTCAGGGGTGATGGAGGAAGGCATTGATGCATGTCAAGAGACAGGCAGTGACATTTTAGATGAGTTTATGGAGGGTAGATTGTGGGATGCTGATCAGAGTATGTTGGAATAGTTAAGCCTAGGGATAACTATAATCCTCTGGTGTTGTACGCCCTGGTCCACTGCCAGTGAGAACAGAAACTTTGGTGCTCAGCCAAATCTCCATTCACTGGTGGTGGACCGGATAATCCCAGCTGTGGGCAAAGTCAGAGAGTTCAGAATTGTCAATAATGGATTGGGAAGTACTGCCAGAGCAGAATAGTCCCATTTGCTGCAATATCAGCATTGTACCACACAACAGGCTTTGTTCCTTTCAGGCTACTTCACATTATCTTGACCTTTTATCCCATTGCATTAAACATCAAGCTTGCTGAATCTAGGGAGAAATCTTTCAATTGCTCCCTCAAGTTCCTAGTGATTAGAAACTACATTTGCCCAGCAATGGTGCCCTCCACTTATTTTTCAGGGGCAATTGTTTTACAAGTGAGCAAACATTAGGTTGATTGGTCATGCTAATTTGACCCTAGTTTAAAGGGGATTAGCAGGATAAACATGTGGGGATAGGGCCTGGGTGGGATTGTGGTCAGTGCAGACTTGAGGGACTAGATGGTCTCCTTCTGCACTGTAGGGATTCTATGATTAGTAATAATCCTAATGTACAAAACTGCTGTGTGGGATTTAGAGGCCTGTTGTCCACGGGCATAAATCCCGTCATAGCCACTAAACTTGGCAAGAGGCTGAAAACGGGGTTTGTGCCGGTGAGATTTCCAATCATGATGTTCTTGGGTCCTCCCTGATGATGTGATCAGATTCACATACAGGTGAGGGTTGAACCTGATTTGCATGAATTTGAATCGTTATCATATACCTAGTGAAGTTAATGCCTCATTTTCAGCCCTCATTAGGCATGGCGTCACACTGGTGTAAATCACTACTACCTTTTCAAACAAGAACAAGTGTCATGACCTCAGAGGAGAAGGGGGTGAACATCACTGTCTCCACTGAGGACCAAGGGGTCAGAGCTCCGGGGAGGAGGTGGGAGGATGCTCAGGGGAGGGGGGAGGAGGGAGGCCAGGGGGCGAGGGAGGTTGGAGGGATCTGAGAGAGAGGGCAGGTGTTGGCTGCATAAGGCTGCACTCAGAGTGGGGTGGCATTCACAGTTGGTGTGGGTGGTCCTGAAATCTGCTGTCTGTGTTGTTTAAGTGAGGTTTTAGGGCTCTGTAAATCAGCTGTCTGTGGCATGGGAGTATGGGACTGAGCAGCTATGGGGCACATGAAGTGGGGTATAGGGTGTGATAAGAGACCAGGAGCCAGACCTTGAGTGGATGAGACCCTGAAAGAGAAGACAATATGGTGCCCACACCCAGGGCTAATCTCAGCCTCTAGAATTGCCAACCAGCAGGCTTCAGTGTTGAGGCAATAAGATCTGTGACTAAGGCAGCTTGATTAGGCAGGGCTGCCTATTAGCTCTGCCTCTCCCTGAAGCAGAAACCATGAGGCTTCTTTGCTGATCTCCTCTGAGGTCATATCGAGAGTAGGCAGTGGGACACTGTTGAAGTATGGGCCAGGCTGACTGGGTGATGTTCCTGCAAGGAAGGGGATATGGAATTGCTATGTAGCCAGTTCTGAAGAGTGCCGGATGTGTGAGGAATCTTGTGGGAAGTCGAATGCTGCATTGCTGCTAGGCAACAGCACTAGGGGTCCAGGTAACATCCTAAGGGGTGATGGCAAGATGAAGTTCAGAGAGGACACAGGGAGGACTTACCCTGGCAGAATGGAGTAGTCATGATGTGGATATGCCGGCGTTGGACTGGGGTAAACACAGTAAAAAGTCTGACAACACCAGGTTTTAGTCCAACCGATTTAGAGTAGGTCATTCATCTTCGAGGCATTGCACCTTGTCCTCTTGGACAGGCTGGCACTGACCAGTGCTGTGACCATCTCTTCTAGGTGGGGTTCATTATCCTGCTGGAGGGTCTCCTCCCAGCCTGAGGGTATATTACTGCCCATCTCTCCTCCATGGTATCCAGTATACAGCTGAGTGCTCTCTCTGTGAATGGAGGAACAGGTTTCCTCCTGGCTTGAAATGACACCAAGTTCTGTGCAGCAGGTTAAATATAGCACCCTCTTCATTGAAATGTTCAGATTACCCCATGGAGCAGTGGGGGCTAATCAGATGCTTCATGCCCATTTCATTTTTGGAAAATTCCATCCATTGGGCAGGATTTTATGGCCTTGCTCGGCCTGAGACCGGAAAATCCGGCCTGAGGTCAACAGACCTTCCCATTGTCCATCCCTCACCCACTCCAATCCCCATAGTGGGCAGGGTGGTAGAATTCCAGCAGCTGTGTCTGACATACAATAGAAGTAAGTTAGAAGATGATTGTTAATAAATCCGCAGTCCATTTTACATCTCCTGAATTTATTTTCAGTGAAGTCAATTGTAGGTTTTCGATTCGCTTTTGCTTGTTTAATGTTAGTTAAAGTCAAAATGACCTCTTATTCATTCTATAATACACTCAGCAAATTCACCGCCATAATTCACTAGCTATAGTTGATCAACTTGTACATGGTGTCGTGCTGTTCAAGGCATCGTTACTTGAACTCAGCCACCTCAGCATAGCAAATCACACTTAGATACTAAAAAACACTCCTTTCTAATACATTTGAGAACTAGCTCAAAGTGTTTCAAATATGTTTTGAAGTACTGCAGTATGTAAGGAAACATGGAAGACGTTTTACACACAGAAGCCTCTCACAAATAGCAATCAAAGAATGAGCAATTAATCGTTTTAGTGAACTGGTATTGCAAAAATGCAAGATCCTCTATGACCTCCTTCCTTACTGTTGAAGAATGTGATAGATGCATTTAAACTGTTTGCAAATCTGTCTTTTTCATAATCCAAAACAGTTATTTGATTCATGGCTCACTGACATTATCATTATTGCTACATGAAATTTGTTGCCTTAAGATTTTTGTATTAATGATTCATGCTGTAGACGTGGGGAAAACAACAGCCTAAGTCAATTTGAGGTACACTCATTTGCGGCTATTGATCTGAAGAGGAAGTCTGCCTCAGACAGTAAAAGGCTGGAGGCCCTAATTTTTCCAATCAGTTAAACTCATTTCAATAAAACTTCAAATGCACAGCTATGTCCAAATGTCCTTTTGGAAATTACTCTTGAATTCATATAACTTCACGTGGATACAGCGTTGGGATATATGGGATGGGATTTTCTAGCTGGGTTTGCCCTGAAACTGGAAAATCCAAACCTAGGTCAATGGACATTTCCATGGATGATCCCTATGGCGGGTGGAGCAGGAAAATTCGCCTCATGGACTCAGTTCTGCAGCTTAGTGTGGTGATGCATTGCGTGTTACGCAGTTTTTGTTTTAATGTTGCACACTCTAGATTTTCACCATATATTACACGTATATCGTTTGGAAGAAGAATACATGATCACCTATGGCATACTCCAGAAAATAAGATGGTGATGGACAGAAGGAACATAAGAACATAAGAAATAGGAGCAGGAGTAGGCCATCTAGCCCTCTGAGCCTGCCCCGCCATTCAACAAGTTCATGGCTGATCTGAAGTTGATCAGTTCTACTTTCCCTCAACTCCTCAACTCTGATCTAAACTGCGCCCCCCCTTATCTTGAGGCTGTGCCCTCTAGTCCTGCTATCCTTTCTAAGCGACCTGATCTAAGGGGACCTGATCTTCACACATCTTTTATTTACAGAGATGCATGGACCTCCTAAACCAACAACCACAGTTTCAATTCGCACCTGTTTATAGTGGTACATGTGAATCCCCAGTTAATGTCCAGCAACACATGGAATTGCTGTAAAATTAACAGATTCCCTTCTCTTTTTCTTTCAATAAATGTTCAAGTTGATATAACCAAATTTTCAAAGCAAATTAAATCAATGATCTCAGTTGTTTTCATATCTTTCATGGGATGTGGGCGTTGGTGGTTAAGCCAGAATTCATTGCCCAGTTCTAAGTGCCTGTCAGAAAGTAGGGGTGAGCCAGTTTCTTGAACTGCTGCATTTCTTGCAGTGTTAGATACTCCACTGCAAGAATTTTGATCAGGTTACAATGGCATAACAGTGATATCATTCCAAGTCAGAAGTACAGATTGGTTTGGGAAGTGCTGTCCAAGATTAGTTGCTGCAATGCATCTTGTAGATGGTACATGCAGCTGTCACCATGCATTGGTGATGGGGGGGAGTGCATGTTTAAGGTGGTGGATTGAAAATTACAACGGACACAATTTTACTGCAAATCCCAAAACTTAAAAGGGTTCTTAAATAATTGAAAACAAGTAGTTGCTGCTAGGTAGTCAGACTGATTTGGGTCTGATCTTACAAGGACAGATCCACTTTCAGTGGGACCTCACTCCTTGATGGTCTGATTCTAGTGGCTTATGCCAATGAGAACTCAAATTCTCCTTTAATGCTTTGGCTACACAGCAATGGCTTTCGTGTTGATCCACTTGTCCTCCTCATTGGTTTTTGGTGTTCTTGATCAGTCTCTAATTGGTCCAAATAGAACTGAACTTGGTCCAACAGATCACAGATCTGGTTTTAACCCACAAAATCTTCCTGCACACAATGGTTTAACCATGGAACATGTAGTGTGCCTGCCCTTTGTCTCCAAGTTCAGTTATCTCACACGTGGTTGCCTTGATGTTGAGTTGTTGGTATCAAAGGTGGTTTGGGAAAAAAACGGAAGTTTTTTTTAGAAAAGGCAGTTTTGCGAATATGTTTTGAGAATTGTCAGTTCAGCACCATCTCACTTTAGCGTCAAATTCAACCAAATCCTTCAGCATAATTTAACAGTCTCGTCTTAGGTATCCCTCGTATTCCTTCCAAACAACTTGGATATATCACCTCAAGGTAATCTTGTACCTTAATATTTTGATACACTTGGACCATCAGTTGATACAGTTGATACAGTTTTTGCTTCTTCATCTACCTAGTAAGATTGATCAGTAGGTACAGCACTATTATCGATTGAAGGGAGGTGGTGGTATTGTCGTTGGATTAGTCATCCAGAGATCCAGGGTCATTCTCTGTGGACCCGGGTTTGAATCCCACCTCAGCAGAAGGCAGGTTTGAATTTAATTTTAAACATTCTGGAATTACAAGTCCATTGATGACAATGAAGCCATTGTCAGTTTCATGAAATCTCATCTGGTTCACAAATATCCTTTAGGGAAGGAAACCTGCCATCCTTGCTGGTCTGACCGCCAGTCCCACAGCAATGCAGCTGGAGTACTGTGTGCAGTTTTGGTCGCCGTACTTACGCAAGGATATTTTGGCCTTGGAGGGAGTACAGAGGAGGTTTACTAGGTTGATACCGGAGTTGAGGGGGTTGAGCTATGAGGAGAGGCTGAATAAACTAGGCTTGTACTCGTTAGAGTTTAGAAGAATGAGGGGAGATCTCATTGAGACATATAAGATGATGAATGGGATGGATAGGATAGAGGTGGAGAGACTCTTCCCGCTCAGAAAGGACAGTAGGACTAGGGGGCACAGCCTCAAGATAAAGGGGGGGCGGTTTAGAACGGAGTTGAGGAGGAACTTCTTCACTCAAAGGATGGTGAATCTCTGGAATTCTCTGCCCGTTGAGGCGGTGGAGGCTGCCTCGCTAAATATTTTTAAGACGCGGGTTGATGGGTTTTTGATAAGCGAGGGGATTAAGGGTTATGGGGAGAGGGCGGGAATGTGGAACTGAGCCACGACAGATCAGCCATGATCTTATTGAATGGCGGGGCAGGCTCGAAGGGCTAGATGGCCTACTCCTGCTCCTATTTCTTATGTTCTTATGTTCTTATTCTTAGCAAACCACTCCAAACGCAACAAAGCCTACAAAAAGGAATGAAACTGAACGGGCCACTCAGCATTGACCTAGGCACCAGAAACAACAGCAGCAAACCCAGCCCCATTGACCCTGTAAAGTCCTCCTTACTAACGCCTGGGGCTTGTCAAAATTTGGAGAATTGTCTCAACATCAACTCTGGACATGAAGTCTCATGGCACCAGGTCAAAAATGGACAAGGAAACTTCCTACTGACTACCACATTCTGTTCCCCTCTGAGCTGATGAGTCAGCACTCCTCCATGTTGAATACCACTTGGAGGAAGCACTAAGGATGGCAAGGACACAGAATGTACTCTGGGCAGCTGTAGTAATTGCAATAAATGTCGACCACCAGTTAGGAGACAAAAAATGACAACTTTATTACTACTTAGAACTATGTACAGAGCAATACAGTTTGATGCTTATGGCATTTTGCCAGGACCTAACCCCAACTTGGCTCCTGATTGACCAACCTAATTCATGTGACCCTTCAGAAGATCACCCCTTAGGGGCCAGGCATTGCATCCTTCCCTCCTCTAAGTTCCTCTATGTACAGAATAATAAGTAACTTATACAGTTCCCACTAACTTACAACAATGAACATCTTTAATTGGTCCATCAAAAACTCAGTCTTTCAGGGGACTTTCTCTTTCTCTGGGAGCAATATAACTCAACTGGTTGAGGTTCAACTGTAGAGGCAGTTTGGGTACTCCCCACAGATTCAGAGAGTCTTGTTTGGTGTAACTACTGGCACAGTAGACGTTGCAGGCCTGATGGTGCCCAAGTGTTTCAGTCATTTTATCTCTGTCTCTACCTTCTCTGCTAGTGCATAGGGCACAGGTCTTATTCTAAAAAATCTCGGGGTGTCTTTTGGATCCACATGGATATTTGTTTGCAATCCTTTGATCTTTCCCAGTTCCTCCTGAAACACCATAAAAGCAAAATTAGGTCACTTAGCCCATCGAGTCTGCTCCACCATTCAATCGTAGCTGATTTTTCTTTTCTCTCATCCCCATTCTCCTGCCTTCTCCTCATAACCCCTGATCCCCTTATTAATCAAGATCACATCCTGGTATTTCCTGATGGCTTGTTGCAGACTCCCAGTTTCTATTTTAAAGATTTCTAGCCAATTTAACTTGACTTCTTGGAGCCATTACACTCGATCCTTGGTCTGACACCATTATCAATGATAACTGTGTAGACTGCTGTCTAAAACTCACTGGAGTCTTGGTCGTCGCTACTGTCTTGAAGGCCTTTCTGGTATATGTAGCTATCCAACTGCAATGATCTTCAGCTCAGGGATTGAAACCCTTCTTGCAGATACTGGTAGGTCTGCTCACTCATGACACAAGTTGACAGCACTGTATCTATTTCCATCATAAGAAGTCTCACAAAACCAGGTTGAAGCCCAACAGGTTTATTTGGTAACACAAGCTTACAGAGCGCTGCTCCTTCTTCAGGTGAGTGGGAGTTCTGTTCATAAACAGGGCATATAAAGACACAAACTCAAACTCAATTTACCAAATAATCGTTGGAATGCGAGTCTTTACAGATAACCAAGTCTCAAAGGTACAGACAATGTGAGGAGAGAGACCGTTAAGCACAGGTTAAAGAGATGTGTATTGTCTCCAGCCAGGACAGTTAGTGAGATTTTGCAAGCCCAGGCAAGTTGAGGGGGTTACAGGTAGTGTGACAAGAACCCAAGATCCCGATTGAAGCCATCCTCATATGTGCAGAACTTGGCTTTCAATTTCTGCTCAGCAATTTTGTTGCGTGTTGTGAAGGCCACCTTGGAAAACGCTTGCCCAAAGATCAGAGGCTGAATGCCCGTGACTGCTGAAGTGTTCCCCAACAGGAGGAGAACAGCCTTGCCTGTTGATTGTCGAGCAGTGTTCATTCATCCGTTGTTGTACATCTGCATGGTCTCCCCAATGTACCATGCCTCGGGACAGCCTTTCCTGCAAATGTATCAGGTAGACAATGTTGGCCGAGTTGCAAGGGTATGTACTATGTACTTGGTGGATGGTATTCCCACATGAGATGATGGCACCTGTGTCGATGATCCAGCATGTCTTGCAGAGGTTGCTGTGGCAGGGTTGTGTGGTGTTATGGTCACTGTTCTCCTGAAGGCTGGGTAGTTTGCTGCGGACAATGGTCTGTTTGAGGTTGTGCGGTTGTTTGAAGGCAAGAAATGGGGGTGTGGGGAGGGCCTTGGTGAGATGTTCGTTTTCATCAATGATGTGTTGAAGGATCCGGAGAAGATGTCATACTTCTCCGCTCCAGGGAAGTACTGGATGACGAAGGGTACTACTCTGTCCACTGTGTCCCGTGCTTGTCTTCTGAGGAAATCATGTGGTTTTTCACTGTGGCGCGTCGGAACTGTCGATCCATGAGTCGAGCGTCATATCCTGTTCCTATGAGGGCATCTTTCAGTGTCTGGAGGTAGCTGTTGTGATCCTCTTCATCTGAGCAGATCCTGTGTATATGGAGGGTTTATCTGTAGGGGATGGCTTCTTTAACATGTTTAGGGTGAAAGCTGGAGAAGTGAAGCATCGTGAGGTTATCTGTAGGCTTGCGATACAGTGAAGTGCTGAGGTGACCGTCCTTGAGGGAAATGTGTGTGAACAGAACTCCCACTCACCTGATGAAGGAGCAGCGCTCTGAAAGTTTGTAGCTGTGCAATCAAATAAACCTGTTGGACTTTAACCTGGTTTTGTGAGACTTCTAACTGTGCCTACCCTAGTCCAATGCCAGCATCTCCACATCATGTCTATTTCTATCTTCAGTGGTCAGCTGTCAGAGATTTACAGCATGGGACAGGCTCTTCAGCTCAACTTGTTCATGCCACCCTTTTTAACCACTAAGCTAGTTCCAATTGCCCATGTTTGGCCCATATCCCTGTACACCCATCTTAACCATGTAACTGTCTAAATGCTTTTTAAAAGACAAAATTGTATCCGCCTGCACTACTGCCTCTGGCAGCTTGTGCCAGACACTCATCACCTTCTGTGGAAAAAATTGCCCCCGGACACCCTTACCTCTTATCTCTCTCCTCTCACCTTAAACCTATGTCCTCTAGTTTTAGACTGCCCTACCTTTGGGAAAAGCTATTGACTATCTAGCTGATCTATGGCCCTCATTATTTAATAGACATGTATATGGTCACCCTTGAACCTCCTACGCTACAAGGAGAAAAATTCCACTCTATCCAGCCTCTCCTTATAACTCAAACCATCAAGTCCCAGCGGCATCCTAGTAAATTGTTTCTGTGCTCTTTCAAGTTTAATAATAACCTTTCTATAATAGGGTGACCAGTTCACTAATAACGTTACTGATTAGTGTTGTTATTAACACTAATGCGGCTTACCTTGCCTGCTTTCACATTATTTAGTGACAAAATGTTCTGCTTACCTGCTGAGCAATCCTCCATCCTATGAAGTGGGGCTCAATTATTTGCTCCACTGGTACTGGATAGGACATGCTTGTTTTACACTTGTTCCCCAAATGCCCCTTTCTTCCCCACGCCTGTAGCACTCTGCATTATTGTTGTTTAAATCTTCTATACTTTGTGACGCTTCTGGCTCCCTACATAATTCCAGGCACCACTGCTGCTCACAGCTTCCTGTCCTAACTGATGGATCCACTCTGTGCATTTTGTATCTTCTGTTGCCCTTCTCGGTGTTCTCCATCATTTATGCCATTCCTAGCACCTTTTTAAAAATTAACACTGATTAAGCTAACGATTTTTTTTGAATAGCTGCATTGTTTACAACATATATCTGTCGGTCGAGAGTAACAAATTTAAGTAAAACGCTTATACAAATCAGCCTTTAGACTGTCCATGACATTCAAAGTGTTTGTATAATCTAAAACAAATACTAAATACTATTGAATACTAAAACAAACAGGTTAAAGTAAAACAAAAGTTTCTGTAGCGGGCACAACACCTCCGTGGTGCAGTTAATATTATGTCTTGTAGTATGAATCTCACACAAGGAACCATTGTGCTGCAAGATGCCATGGAGACAATCAACTTCTGTCTATGTCTTCTACAGCCATGAAGTTCAATTCCTGTTGGTATCCAATCCACATTCACCAGGTGGGTGTAAGGTTGATTATCTTGTGCATTTATATGCTCCCCTTTTATTGTCCCAGTGTTTTTCAACCAGAACACTGTATTGGGTTTCTCCACATTCAGAACCATGGGGAAATACAAGGTTACTCCTAGCATGGTCATATTAAAACCAAAGCCTCTGTCATGCGACTAAGAACTAACACAACATTTTTTTTATAAAATATATATGGATATGCTCACTGTTAATTTCTCTTTTTAAAAAATCTGGACAAAGCTCATTTAAAATGGTTGAATCAATGGACAGGATTTTAATGGCCTTGTCTGTCCCAAAACCATAGAATCCCCCCTGAGGTCAATAGACCTTTCCATGCTCTACCCCATCACCCAGTCCTATTCCTGTGGTGGGCAGGACGGTAAAGTTCCCACGTCTTTCTGTCACCCTTGAACAAAAGGAGCCACCTTTTTGGACATAACACACAAACGTGTGTCTCTGAAGAGACATTAACTACTCTCGCTGTGGGTTGCAGATACCAAATTTGAGGAGAACAATACAAAGGTAATTTGCAATTCTTGGTCATTTGCGTTCTTGGAATGCTGCCGGGATAGTTTCCTCGAACAGTGTGTGTTGGAGCCGACGAGGGAGCGAGCTACCTTGGATCTGATGTTATGTAATGAGGCGGGTAGAATTAGGGACCTTGTGGTGAAGGATCCTCTTGGGAAGAGTGATCATTGTATGGTGGAGTTTCTGATGCAGATGGAGGAGGAGAAAGTGGGTTCCCGGACATGTGTCCTTTGTTTGAACAGAGGGGGGTACGGTAGGATGAAAGAGGAATTGGCGAATGTTGATTGGGGGTGTGTGTTGGAAGGTAGGTCCGCTGAGGAACAGTGGAGGATCTTTAAGGAGATCTTTCTTGGTGCTCAGCAGAAATTTATTCCGATGGTTTAAAAGGACCGTAGGAGGAGAGGTAATGAGCCGTGGATAACGAAGGAGGTGAAGGAAAGTGTTAAATTAAAAGCGGATTCGTTTAGAGTAGCTAAGAGTAGTGGGCGAGAAGAGGATTGGGAGAGGTTTAAATGTCAACAAAGAATGACAAAGAAGTTGATAAAGAAGGGTAGGATAAACAATGAAGCTGGGCTAGCGCTTAATATAAAAAAGGATAGCAAGAGTTTTTATAAATACATAAAAAGGAAGAGGCTGGCTAGGGTGAACGTTGGACCCTTAGAGGATGAGAGGGGGGACTTAGTGGTAGGGGATGGGGAAATGGCTGAGGCCCTGAATAACTTTTTTGTTTCGGTCTTCACGGAGGAGGACGTGAATAATTTGCCGGGTGTTAACAATGGAAAGATGGTAGGAGTGGAGGACCTGAATGACATTATTGTTACTAGAGAGGCGGTGCTCGACAGACTGGAGGGACTGATTGTGGACAAGTCCCCAGGAGCGGATGGAATGCATCCAAGGAAATGGCGGAGGTGATAGTGGATGCCTTGGTGATTATTTTCCAAACGTCGCTGGATTCCGGGAAGTGCCGGTAGATTGGAAAATGGCTAATGTTACGCCGTTGTTTAAGAAGGGTGGCAGGCAAAAGGCAGGGAATTATAGGCCGGTTAGTTTAACGTCTGTTGTAGGAAAAATGTTAGAATCCGTGATCAAGGAGAAAATAGCGAGGCATCTTGAGGAGAATTGTTTGGTAGAGCAGCCGCAGCACGGTTTCGTTAAGGGGAAGTCGTGTCTGACGAATTTATTGGAGTTCTATGAAGATGTGTCTAGGGCGGTGGATAGAGGAGAGCCGGTGGATGTGGTCTTTCTTGATTTTCAGAAGGCATTTGACAAGGTGCCTCACAAGAGGTTATTACAGAAGGTCAGGGAGCATGGAGTTCGGGGTAGGGTGTTAGCGTGGATAGAGGATTGGCTGTCAAATAGGAGGCAGAGAATGGGGGTCAATGGGTGCTATTCAGTTTGGCAGTTGGTGACTAGTGGAGTGCCCCAGGGGTCAGTGCTGGGGCCTCAGCTATTTACCATTTATATAGATGATCTGGAGGAGGGAACCGAGTGTATGGTGTCGAAATCTGCTGATGACACCAAGATTGGTGGAACGGCAAATTGTGCGGAGGGTGTGGAGAGTCTGCAGCAGGATCTAGATAGGCTGGGCGAATGGGCCAGGAACTGGCAAATGGAATTTAATGTTGGCAAATGTGAGGTTGTCCACTTTGGTAGGAATAATAGTAGGAAGGACTATTACTTACGTGGCGAAAAACTGCAGCATGCGACAGTGCAGAGGGACCTCGGGGTCCTTGTGCATGAGTCGCAAAAACCCAGCCTGCAGGTGCAGCAGGTGGTCAGGAAGGCGAATGGGATGCTGGCCTTCATAGCGAGGGGGATTGAATATAAAAGTAGGGAGGTCTTGCTGCAGCTGTATAGGGCACTGGTGAGGCCACAGCTGGAGTACTGTGTGCAGTTTTGGTCGCCGCACTTACGCAAGGATATTTTGGCCTTGGAGGGAGTGCAGAGGAGGTTTACTAGGCTGATTCCGGAGTTGAGGGGGTTGAACTATGAGGAGAGGCTGAACAAACTAGGTTTATACTCGTTAGAGTTTAGAAGAATGAGGGGAGATCTCATTGAGACGTATAAGATGATGAATGGGATGGATAGGATAGAGGTGGAGAGGCTCTTCCCGCTCAGAAAGGACAGTAGGACTAGAGGGCACAGCCTCAGGATAAAGGGGGGGCGGTTTAGAATGGAGTTGAGGAGGAACTTCTTCACTCAAAGGGTGGTGAATCTTTGGAATTCTCTGCCCATTGAAGTGGTGGAGGCTGCCTCGCTCAATATTTTTAAGACACGGGTTGATAGGTTTTTGATAGGCAAGGGGATTAAGGGTTATGGGGAGAGGGCGGGAATGTGGAACTGAGCCACGACAGATCAGCCATGATCTTATTGAATGGCGGGGCAGGCTCGAGGGGCTAGATGGCCTACTCCTGCTCCTATTTTTTATGTTCTTAATTCATAAGCTAGGCTGGCTGATCAGGGCCTGTCCATCAGCTAGGTCAAAGTAACACACAATTTCAGGGGCAGCACCGTGGCACTGTTGCCTCACATTCCAGGAACACAGGTTCAATTCCAGCCCCAGTCACTGTCTGTATGGACTCTGTATGTTCACCCCATGTCTATGGGTTTCCTCTGGGTGCTCCGGTTTCCTCCCGCAGCCCAAAGATGTGTGGGTTAGGTGGATTGGCCATGCTCAATTGACCCCAATGTCAGGTGGATTAGCAAAGTAAATGTGTGGGGTTACGGGAATAGGGCCTGGGTGGGATTGTGGTTGGTACAGACTAGACGGGGCAAATGGCCTCCTTCTGTACTGTAAGGGATTCTATGATTCTAAGTCTTAATGGTTGCAAGAATTAATCATCTTGTGAACCCAGATGGGGGATATGCACCTTCTGTCAAGGACAGGGTGAAGAGATGGAAGTCATATGACATGGAACCCTCTGGCTTGTGTAACCAGTGAAATTGTTTTGCTGTGTTGTGAAAACCTCATTTTACCATTTACAAGTGGCAACACTAAAAAGGGGCTCTACTGAGATTGAACATGTGGCTCCATCTAGACTGGTTCTACTAGAACTTCTGTAAAATCACCCATAGGATTGGTTCATCCCTGCTGCCCATCACCCATGTGCTGTCAACTCCGCTGGAAAAAAATAATTATGCAGTATCAGTTTTCAGCTACTGACCCCATGGGATTTTGATATGGGATTCTGTGAAACAATTATTCATTTCTCTCTGTTCTTTGCTCTGAAAATCTCTCTTTTCTGTAGGCCATTTATAGAACCATAGAGGTTTACAGTAAGGAAACAGGCCTTTTGGGCCAACTTGTTCATGCTGCCCTTTTTTAATCACCAAACTAATCCCATTTGCCCACGTTTGGCCCATATTCCTCTATATGCTTGTAAATGTCTAAAAGCTTTTAAAAAAATCAAAATTGTACCTGTCTCTACTTCTACCTCTGGCAGCTTGTTCCATACACTCACCATCCTCTCACCTTAAACCTATGCTCCCTAGTTTTAGACTCCCCTACCTTTGGGAAAAGATGTTTCCTATCTAGCTGACCTATGTCCCTCATTATTTTGTAGACTTCTATAAGATTTCTCCTAAGCCTCCTACGCTCTAGGGAAAAAAGTCTATCTATTCAGCCTTTCCTTACAACTCAAGCCATCAGGTCCTGTTAGCATTCTAATAAATCTTTTATGCACTCTTGCTAGTTTAATAATATCCTTTCTATAATAGGGTGACTAGAACTGTGCATAATATTCCAATGTGGCCTTACCAATATCTTGTACAATTTCAACAAGACGCCCAACTCTTGTATTCAGTGTTCTGACAAATGAAACCAAGTGTGCTGAAAGGTGCCTTCATCACTCTGTCCACTTGTGATTCCACTTTCAAGGAGTTATGAACCTGTACCCTTACATCTCTTTGTTCTACACCTCTCCCCTGTACCCTGTCATTAACTGAGTAAGTCCTTCCCTGGCTCAATCTACCAAAATGCATCACCTCGCATTTATCTAAAATTAAACTCCATCTGCCATTCATCAGCCCACTAGCCAAATTGATCAAGATCCCGTTGCATCTAGATAACCCTCTTCACTTTCCACTATGCCATCAATCTTGCCATCAGCAAACTTACTAACCGTGCCTCCTAAATTCTCATCCAAATCATTTATATTAATGACAAATAACAGTGGACCCAGCACCAATCCCTGAGGCACAATTGATCAAGATCCCGTTGCATCTAGATAACCCTCTTCACTCTCCACTATGCCATCAATCTTGCTGTCATCTGCAAACTTACTAACCATGCCTCCTAAATTCTCATCCAAATCATTTATATTAATGACAAATAACAGTGGACCCAGCACCAATCCCTGAGGCACACTGCAGGTCACGGGCCTCCAATTTGAAAAACAACCCTCTATATCCACCCTCAGGCTTACTAAAGTCAATTGCTAAACTTACTAAAGTTTAGGAATGAAATGTGGAGAAACTTCTTCACTCAGAGGATGATGGACCTATGAAATTCTCTATCACAGGAGGCTGTGGAAGCCAAATCATTGAATATATCTAAGAAGGAAATAAGTAGGTTTCTAAACTCTAAGGGCATCAGTGAGTATGAGGAAAGTGCGGGACTATGGCGTTGAGTTAGAAACATCTATGATCATACTGAATGGTAGAGAAGACACTTTAGAGCCAAATGGCCTACTCCTGCTCCTATTTTCTATGTTTTGATGTTTTTCAATGCATCCTTCTTTTGCTGTATTTGTGCATTAGTGCATAAAGGGCTATGTGGTGATCTCCACTGCACTCACGTTTTGATTTGTGTGAAGATAAACTAACCTAATCTTAGGTTTGCTGTGGGGAGTGCTAATAGAGGATTGGATCACTCCAAAACTGAGGGATTGGGGAAAATAAACCACCAGTTATAAAAGGAGAAATCAAAAACTCCTTTCTATTTATGGACAGGTGATGAGAAATCAGGGCTGTTTAAATTAACCCCCTCTTGTCTGTGACACCCACATTCCTGTATTACTGAGTTGATGTGGGTCTGTATCCTTAATACCAGAGAAACATGTGAATTTCGCCATGACATCTAGGTCTCGATTTTTTTTTTTACCTAATGAGGAATCTTCTTTTATCAATCTTAAATTCTCCCGTGCCCGTTTCAGCAATCCCCAGGATCCATATATTTTGTTTGTTCTTTATTGTAGCTCAAAAATAAATTATACCTGTCATTTCATAATTGCAAAATTATCCTAAATTCAGAAAACAGTGTTGTTGGGTTGCCAGGTTCTATTTATGTTCAATTTATTTATGCTCATGAGAAACTTTATTTTCTTTCTGTGAATTGGGAAACTGCCTGGACTGATTTTTCATTACTCCCTTTTGCGAAAATAAGATTAGCACCTTAAAATTCAGCTTCATTTGTCTCTGAGTGCCTAAAATTGCAATTTGTGTCGATTCATCTGATCAGTTCCAATTTTAAAATCAATTATGCCTAGGCTGGCGGCTTGTGACAGTTATTTTATATCAGACACTAATGCTTGCAATATGTTGCAATGGTCCAAGTTGTACTGTACTGTGGTTTAATTGTCAAAACGGCTAGATTTCTTGCTGCATCTTTAGGATTCATGTAGACCAGCTGAGCACCATTGTCAACTGTTAAAAGAAAATGTAAATAATCAATTCGGGCTTCTCAAGAGCCCAATTGATTAATATCTCTAATCATATCTGGAGACTCCAATTATTTCAAAACTTTCAGTTTTGTTTTACAAGGGATTTTCAACCTAAGATTTTCATGTAAGCAGGATGTCCCAAGTAACAATTCACACCTCGTCATTTCAGAACTGCCAGTTCCTAAATGAGATGATGTTATATCCAGAAGGGAAATTCTCACATAATCAACCATAATAATGAAACATCACCATGGACACTTATGAGATTCTAGTTTTCACATCCTCACCACTCCAAATTTAAATCAATGCTTATCAAACTAAACACAGGATATAATATCATAAGCTTTAAACAAAGAAAGACAAATGACTTAATTTTTTTCCTTCCTCTTCCCTTTCTTTAGATACTTTTCAAAATGACTATAATAAAACTAAAACAAAGTTAGACAGAACCTATCAACATTCTTATATCAAAGATTAGGATCATAAAATTCCTACAGTGCAGAAGGAAGCCATTTGGTCCATTGAGCTATACGTCAACCATCCCACCTAGGCCTTATCCCCATAACCCCATGTATTTACCCCACTAGTCACCATGACACTGTGGGGCAGTTTAGAATGGCCAATCAACCTAAACTGCACATCTTTGGACTGTGGGAGGAAACCAGAGAACCCGGAAGAAACCCACACAGACATGACAATGTGGAAACTCCACACACGCAGTGACCAAAACCGGGAATGGAACTGGATCCCTAGTGCAGTGAGGTAGCAGTGCTAATCACTGTGCCGCCCTACAAAATTCGATTCTAGTGGAGAGATAAAGAGAGTGTTTCAATTCTGAAATATCTCTCACCAACTTCTTTAAAATGCAATCAGGTTCCTATTTTCCCAGTTTATTTTCTAAGAGCACAATCTTAAAGAACATAAGAACATAAGAAATAGGAGCAGGAGTAGGCCATCTAGCCCTTTGAGCCTGCCCCGCCATTCAATAAGATCATGGCTGATCTGTCGTGGCTCAGTTCCACATTCCTGCCCTCTCCCCATAACCCTTAATCCCCTCTCTTATCAAAAACCCATCAACCTGCGTCTTAAAAATATTTAGCGAGGTCGCCTCCACCACTTCAACGGGCAGAGAATTCCAGAGATTCACCACCCTTTGAGTGAAGAAGTTCCTCCTCAACTCCATTCTAAACCGCCTCCCCTTTATCTTGAGGCTGTGCCCCCTAGTCCTACTATCCTTTCTGAGCGGGAAGAGTCTCTCCACCTCTATCCTATCCATCCCATTCATCATCTTATACGTCTCAATGAGATCTCCCCTCTTCTTCTAAACTCTAACGAGTACAAGCCTAGTTTATTCAGCCTCTCCTCATAGCTCAACCCCCTCAACTCCGGTATCAGCCTAGTAAACCTCCTCTGTACTCCCTCCAAGGCCAAAATATCCTTGCGTAAGTACGGCGCCCAAAACTGCACACAGTACTCCAGCTGCGGCCTCACCAATGCCCTATACAGCCGCAGCAAGACCTCCCTACTTTTATATTCAATTCCCCTCGCTATGAAGGCCAGCATCCCATTAGCCTTCCTGACCACCTGCTGCACCTGCAAGCTGGGTTTTTGCGACTCATGCACAAGGACCCCAAGGTCCCTCTTCACCGTTGCCTGCTGCAGTTTTTCTCCACGTAAGTAATAATCCTTCCTACCATTATTCCTACCAAAGTGGACCACCTCATACTTGCCAACATTAAATTCCATTTGCCATTTCCTGGCCCATTCGCCCAGCCTATCTAGATCCTTCTGTAGACTCTCCACACCCTCCACGCAATTTGCCGTTCCACCAATCTTGGTGTCATCAGCAAATTTCGACACCCTACACTCGGTTCCCTCCTCCAGATCATCTATATAAATGGTAAATAGCTGAGGCCCCAGCACCGACCCCTGGGGCACTCCACTAGTCACCATCCGCCAATCCGAATAGCACCCATTGACCCCCACTCTCTGCCTCCTATTTGACAACCAATCCTCTATCCACGCTAACACCCTACCCCCAACTCCATGTCCCCGACCTTCTGCAATAACCTCTTGTGAGGTACCTTGTCAAACGCCTTCTGAAAATCAAGAAAGACCACATCCACCGGCTCTCCTCTATCCACCGCCCTAGACACATCCTCATAGAACTCCAGTAAATTTGTCAGACACGACTTCCTTTTAACGAAACTGTGCTGCGTCTGCTCTATCAAGCAATTCCTCTCAAGGTGCCTCGCTATTTCCTCCTTGATGACGGATTCTAACATTTTACCTACAACAGACGTTAAACTAACTGGCCTATAATTCCCTGCCTTTTGCCTGGCACCCTTCTTAAACGACGGCGTAACATTAGCCGCTTTCCAATCTTCCGGCACTTCCCCGGAATCCAGCGACGTCTGGAAAATAACCATCAAGGCATCCACTATCACCTCCGCCATTTCTTTCAGAACCCTCGGATGCATTCCATCCGGTCCTGGGGACTTGTCCACAATCAGCCCCTCCAGTCTGTCGAGCACCGCCTCTCTCGTAACAGTAATGTCATTAAGACCCTCCAGTCCTACCACCTTTCCATCTCTAACACCCGGCAAATTATTCACATCCTCCTCCGTGAAGACAGAAACAAAAAAGTTATTCAGGACCTCAGCCATATCCCCATCCCCTACCACTAAGTCCCCCTTCTCATCCTCTAAGGGACCAACGTTCACCCTAGCCAGCCTCTTCCTTTTTATGTATTTATAAAAACTCTTGCTATCCTTTTTTTACTTACTTAACTTACTTTCATTAATTTTACTTTCAGTTTCAGGACAATGTTCAAGTTTAGTTTTATGGGACATATCAACTTCAACTTTAAATTTCTTTTCTTTTGTCAGGCTTTAATCCTTAATTCAGTAGCTTGTTAATATTATCATCCACCTGCTCTGCACCAGCTCTGTCCGCACTTGGCTGAAACCACAGCAGCTCACATTGCCTCAGCTGAGCCAACAGTTCACATATCCAAGACAGGGCCACAAGAACTTAAACAACTGATACACACTCATACAAACTGAAAAAGAAGATAGTCTTTCATTTACAACTCACTAGACACACTCAGTCTGATTGCTTTTCTTCATATGGGTTTCTTTAATCTTCTTTTCCCCCTTCTATCCTACTTCTAGTATTCATGAGAACATAAGAAATAGGAGCAGGAGTAGGCCATCTAGCTTTTCAAGCCTGCCCCACCATTCAATAAGATCATGGCTGATCTGAAGTGGATCACTTCCACTTTCCCGCTTTCTCCCCATAACCCTTAATTCCCTTGTCTGTCAAAAACCTATCTACCCGTGACTTAAATATATTCAACAAGGTAGCCTCCACCACTTCAATGGGCAGAGAATTCCAGAGATTCACCACCATTTGAGTGAAGAAGTTCCTCCTCAACTCCATTCTAAACTGCTCCCCCCTTATTTTGAGGCTGTGCCCTCTAGTCCTGCTATCCTTTCTAAGTGAGAAGAATCTCTCTACCTCTACCCTATCTAGCCCCTTCATTATCTTGTAAGTCTCTATAAGATCCCCCCTCAGCCTTCTAAACTCTAACGAGTACAGACCTAGTCTATT
Source organism: Carcharhinus amblyrhynchos (assembly GCF_965287045.1). Taxonomy (NCBI): domain Eukaryota; kingdom Metazoa; phylum Chordata; class Chondrichthyes; order Carcharhiniformes; family Carcharhinidae; genus Carcharhinus; species Carcharhinus amblyrhynchos. Next base: position 27,515,223 of record NC_137335.1, on the reverse strand, counting down.
CAATCTCTCTTCATAGGCTAACCCCCTCATCTCTGGTATCAGCCTAGTGAACCTTCTCTGTACTCCCTCCAAGGCCAATATACCCTTTCACAAATGCGGTGACCAAAATTGCACACAGAATTCTGGTCGCTGGTTCCTTGATAATGGTAGAGTGGGGGAATATGCCAGACAATGAGGTTGCAGATTGCGTTCAAGTACAATTCTGCTGCTGCTGATGGCCCACAGCACCTTATGAATGCTCAGTTTTGAGCTACTAGATCTGCAATACAATTCCTTAACTGGCAGTCTCATATCTTAAAGGTAAGGTGTCCTTCAACATTTGTTGATGTTGTATCTGTTTGTCTATTCCATTTAGCATGGTAGTTCCACACAACAACCCACAACTTTTATTTATATAGCCTAGCTATATATTGAAAGTGTCCTCAGTGTGAAGGTGAGACAAGGAATATGTGGTGATCATGGACAGATACATCTTTGACAGACAGATCAGTGAAGCAACATCAAGTAGGCTTTTCCTTTTTGGTTTTCCCACCACCTGCCATTGGCTCATCTGCACAATATGTGATAAAGGACCGGGCCAACTTGGTCTGTAGAGCAGTTACTCAGCTACTCTTGGTAATGAACATTGAAGTGCTCCACTCATAATATATACTGTGCCCTTACTACCCTTAGTGTTTCCTCCAAGGGTGATGTTCAATGTGGAGGAGCATTGATTTACCAGTTGGCAATCAGCAAGAGGTTTTCTTGTCCATATACGTGATGATGAAATTTCATGGGGTCTGGTATCAATGTTAGGAACTTGCAGGGCCATTCCCTCCTGACTGTGCCACCAGCCCTGAGGGTCCACCATGCCAATAGGATAGGATTTGCCTCAGCTGGATGTGCCTTTGTCTTGTATAATACTGAGATCGATGTGGGATGGTCTATCCAGTCTTATTCTCATTATGCTTCTTTCGTCGTGTTTAAATAAAACGTTTGCTTTGCCATTGCAGAGTACTGATTGCTGGGGGTCTGGAGTCACGTGTAGGCCAAGCCAAGTGATATTGACACATTTCTTCTCCTGAAGGACATCAGTGAACCAAATGGGTTTTTACAACAGTCCAATAGCTATATGGTCACAATTCCAGATTTATCTCATTAACTGGAATACAATTCCTTAACTGGCAGTCTCATATCTTAAAGGTAAGGTGTCCTTCAACATTTGTTGATGTTGTATCTGTTCAATGTATTAGTGACTACAGCTCTCGTCCTTGCTTTCTGAACTTTTCAGATTGATTGAAGCAACTGGGGACTTGATCAGCTCCTAATATTTGAAGTTGTCTCTGTAGTCATCGTAGCTTTGTTCAAGAAGGTGCCTGTATCAACACATTCCCAGCATCACTGTGGCAGAAAGACAGATTCAGAGACATTGTTGGCCATTCAGATTGGTTCCTTCTCATTCCTAATCATGTTATCTTCACATCAGTAAATCCCATCGTTAATTTCATAAATATTTGGGCCATATACAATTCTTTCAGCTTTGACAATTCTGAACAAGTCGGACTACAAAATAGTGACAGATAGCTGAAGGTATGAACTTAATTCATTTATCATGAAGTTTGTCCCATCTTTTTAATGCCATCTTGCCATTCTCTTCTGACAGAATTTATGATCTAAAGCCACAGTTCATATCTCCAGTATTAATTCCTGGAACATTGCTGCCCTAGAGCACCAGGGACTTGGGTTCGATTCCTGGCTTGGATGACTATCTGTGAGGAGTTTGCACATTCTCCCCATGTCTGTGTGGCTTTCCTCTGCGTGTTCTGGTTTCCTCCCACAGTCCAAAGAATTGCAAGTTAAGTGGATTGGCCATGCTAAATTGCCCTTTAGTGTTCCAATGATGAGTAGGTTAGGTGAATTAGCCAAGATACGTGCACTAAGTTAGGGGGATAGAGCGGGGAGGTGAGCCTGGATAAAATGCTCTTTCAAAGAGTTGGTGTAGACTAGATGGCCTGAAAGGCCTTGTTCTGCACTGTAGGGATTCTTTGGATTCTATGAAACATTATAAGGAAAATTTAGAAGAGAGATGAGTGCAAGAGGTGTAATGTGTAGTCGTGCAGGAGTTATGTGGTATTACCGAGTGGGGGTTTAAAGTTATGTTAGGGGATATGGTGCACTGAATATAGAGTAAGTTTATGGACTTGGCTTATCCCAAGAGTTTGCAAAATTTTGTTTCCAATGCCCATCTTCTGTGTTATAAAAATTCTGCAGATGCCTTGTAACACAAGTATTTTTTATACAAAGTTACATGATTAAGCATAAGTATTTATTATTTTTGTTTTACTTAATTGTTAGTACTGCTGAGCAACAACGATGTCAAAGGATGGAGATTTCTTTGACCAACAAATACTCATGCATAGGGGATCAACACTGGTTAAATGAAAACTGGAACAGTACCCGACATAGCTAAAAATGAAGCATCAACCTGGTGAAACTACCAAACAGGGCTATTTGCATGCCAAGCAGCAGAAGAAACAAGCGATTGACAGAGTTAAGTGATCCCACAACCAACAGATCAGATCTAAGTTCTGCAGTCCCGTCATATTCAGTGGTGGACAATTAAACAACTCACAAATATTCCCATCCTCAACGATGGGGGAGTCCAACACATCTGTGCAAAAAATAAAGCAGAAGCATTTGCAACAATCTTCAGCTAAACGTGCCAAGTGGATGATTCATCTCAGTCACCTCCAGAGGTTCTCAGGACAACAAATGGCAATTTTCAGTTAATTCAATTCACTCCTTGTGATACAAAATAATGACTGAAGGCACTGGATACTGCAGACTATGGGCCCTGAGAACATTAAATCAACAGTAATGAAGACTCATGCTCCAGAATTAGCTCCAGCCATTGACAAGCCACTCCAATGCAACTGAAACACTGGCACTTACCCGGCAATGTGGAAAATTGTCCAGGCATGTCCTGTTCACAAAATATAGGGCAAATCCAACATGGCCATCCAAGGTTACCACTCCATCAGCCTATTATCAGTCATCAGCAAAGTGATGGACTTCAGCAAGGCCTTCGCCAAGGTACCACATAGCAGACAGGTCAGTAAATTTAGATCACATGGGTTCCAGGGAGAACTAGCCAATTGGATACAACATTGGCTTACTGATAGAAGGGTGGTGGTGGTAGAGGGTTGTTTTTCAGACAGGGGGCCTGTGACCACTGGTGTGCTGCAGGGATTGGTGCTGGGTTCACTGTTGTTTGTCATTTATATAAACAATTTGATGGACACATGGTTAGTAAGTTTACAGTTGACACCAAAATTGGCGCTGCAGTGAACAGTGATGAAGGTATTGAAAATTACAATGGGATCTTGATCAACTGGGCCTGTGGGTCAAGGAATGGCAGGTAGAGGTTAATTCTGATAAATGTGAGGTGTTGCATTTTGGTAAGTCAAGCCAGGGCAGACCTTACACAGTTAATGATAGGGCCCTGGGGAATGTTATCAAACATAAAGGCCTAGGGGTGGAGGTACATAGTTCCTTGAAAGTGGTGTCACAGGTAGACAGGGTGGCGAAGAAAGCATTTGACACGCTTGCCTTCATCGGTCAAAGCATTGAGTGCAAGAGCTGGGATGTTATGTTACAACTGTACAATACATTGGTAAGGCCACATTTGCAGTACTGCATGCAATTCTGGTCACTTTGCTATAGGAAGGATGTTATAAACTGGAAAGGGTGCAAAAAAGATTTACAAGGATGTTACTGGGACTGGAAAGTTTGAATTATAAGAAGAGGCTGGGTACCCTGGGACTTTTTTCCCTAGAGTGTAGGAGGATGAGGGATACCTTATAGAGACTTATAAATTCATGGAGGGACATAGATAAGGTGAACAGCCAAGGTCTTTCTCCAGAGTAGGTGAGTCCAAAACTATAGGGCATAGGTTTAAGATGAGAGGGGAAAGTTTTTCACATAGAGGATGATGCATATATGGAATGAACTGCCAGAACAGGTTGTAAAGGTGGATGCAATTACAACATTTGGACAGATACATGGATGGGAAAGGTTCCCCATGGTAGGCTACTGCAGAAAACACAGATGCATGGGATTGAGGGTGATTTAGTGGTTTGGATCAGGAAGTGGCTAGCTGATAGAAGGCAGATGATGGTGGTTGATGGGATATATTCAACCTGGAGTTCAATTACTAGTGGTGTACCTCAAGGATCTGTTTTGGGGCCACTGCTGTTTGTCATTTTTATAAATGACCTAGATGAGGGTGTAGAAGGATGGATTAGTAAATTTGCAGACGACACTAAAGTCGGAGGAGTTGTAGACAGTGAGGATGGATGTTACAGTTTGCAGACGGACATAGATAAGCTGCAGAGCTGGGCCGTGAGGTAGCAGATGGAGTTTAATACGGAAAAGTGTGAGGTGATTCACTTTGGTAGGAGTAATAGGATTACAGAATATAGGGCTAATGGAAGGACTCTTAGTAGTGTCGACGAGCAGAGAGATCTCGGGGTACATGTGCATAGATCCCTGAAAGTTGGCACCCAGGTTGGTAAGGTTGTTAAGAAGGCATACGGTGTGTTAGTTTTTATTGATAGAGGGATTGAATTTCGGAGCTGTGAGATCATGTTGCAACTGTACAAAACTCTGGTGCGGCCACACATGGAGTATTGCGTACAGTTCTGGTTGCCATATTATAAGAAAGATGTGGAAGCATTGGGAAGGGTGCAGAGGAGGTTTACCAGGATGTTGCCTGGTGTGGTGGGAAGGTCTTATGAGGAAAGGCTGAGGGACTTGAGGTTATTTTCGTTAGAGAGAAGAAGGTTAAGAGGTGACCTAATTGAGGCATACAAGATGATCTGAGGGTTAGATAGGGTGGACGGTGAGAGCCTTTTTCCTTGGATGGTGATGGCTAACACGAGGGGACATAGCTTTAAATTAAGGGATAGTAATTATAGGATGGATGTCCGAGGTAGGTTCTTTACTCAGGGGGTAGTAAGGGCGTGGAATGCCCTGCATGCAGCAGTTGTGGACTCGCCAACTTTAAGGGTGTTCAAATGGTCAGTGGATAGGCATATGGATAACATTGGAATAGTTTAGGTTAGAGGGTCATTAGATTGGTTCCACTGGTCGGCGCAATATTGAGGGCTGAAGGGCCTGTACTGTTCTATGTTCTATCTTCCTCTGATATGAAAAACATGACCATCACTGAATCCCCCACCATCAATATCCTGCAAGTTACCTTTGACAAGTGACTGAACTGGATCAGCTGTATAAGTCTATACAGCAGCAGGTTAGAGGTAGGAATCCTGCAGCGAGGAGCTCACCACCTGACTCAAAAGCCTGAACACCATCTATAAGACTTGAGCCAGGAGTGTGATTCAATGCTCTCCACTTATCTGGATGAGTGCAGCTCCACAACACTCAGAAAGCTTGATATCATTCAGGACAAAGTAGCCTACTTGATTGGCAAAACATCCACCACCTTAAATATTTATTCCCTCCACCTCCAATGCATTATGACAATAGTGTGTACATCTATAAGACGCATTGCAGCAATTCAGCAAGGCTTTGTCAACAGTGCCCCCCAAATCCAGGACATCAAACACCTAGAAGGACCAAGGGCAATAGATGTGTGGGAATATCACAGCCTACAGGTTCCTCTCCAAACCATACACTATCTTGGAAATTTTTTTTTGTCTTTTACGGAAATGCTGGATCAAAATCCTGGAATGCCCTTCCTAACATCACGGGATGAACTTACAGTACCCACACTGCAGGGTTCAAGAAGGTGGCTCACTGCCATCTTCCTAAGGCCCGTTAGGGATGAACAATAAATATTGGCCTAGCCAGAGGTTTCCAGATCCCGTGGATAAATAAATGAAAGAAGGGTTTAACCAGGGGGTTCATTGTTTTATTTTGATGAATATCATTGCTGAAGATCCAGCTTTGTGCAAGTTGCTTGTATTAAATAGGATAACCTCTTTCAATGCTGCAGGAGAAGCTGTTATTCATTGGAGCAATCACACCAGCATCTCTCTGCTAACATTTCACTGATCTCAGTTCTGAGGGAGCTATCTGATGAAATGTCAGTCAGCCCTGCTAATAGCTTCAATGGAACAGACGGTGGCAGTTTAGCATCAACATTCTCACTCAAGGGGCTTGTAGCCCACAGGTATGGATTTCGAGAAGGATAAGTATTAAATTGTTTAGAATGCATGACGGCTGATTTAATCAGAGTTAACGACTTTTTTTGAAGGATGTAAGAATCATAGAAACCCTACAGTGCAGAAAGGGGCAATTTGGCCCATCAAGTCTGCACTGACCACAATCCCACCCAAGCCCTACCCCCATATTCCCCCACTAATCCCTCTAACCTAAGCATCTCAGGACACTAAGGAGCAATTTTAGCATGGCCAATCAACCTAACCTGCACATCTTTGGACTGTGGGAGGAAACCGGAGCACCCGGAGAAAACCCATGCACACAGGGGAGAATGTGCAAACTCCACAGAGACAGTGATCCGAGCCAGGAATCGAACACATGTCCCCGGAGTTGTGAAGCAGCAGTGCTAACCACTGTGCTACCATGCCGTTCCTCAAGAGCTCAAACATGTGAGCAATAGGTAAAGATGCTGTTAACACATGTATCTGTAGAGCATAGAGAAATAGCTTAAAGTTAAATAGATTGGATATAGTCAGGCACATTGATAACCCACATTATGGAAACAACTGTGAGTTTAGTCATAAACATAGGACATAAGGTTCGGTGCTGCTAACACAGCATTAGTTAGGGATAATAAAAAGACTGCCTGTAATGTGGAGATAACACCAGAGATGTGATGGGCAGTGAAGCATACACCACATCCTGCAGGAATGTAAGAGGCCAAGTTACAAAAAGCAAATGGTCTGCAAGATGTGTTGTTTTTACAACTAAGCATAAAAGGGGGAAAAGGTCACTGAGATAGTTGGGACAGCAGTGATTAAGTTGGCAAAGGATTGATTACCGCCAATCTGAACTGGACATGTAACAGTGTTGGATAAGGTGGATGAGTTTGCTAATGCACTCTTGTGATAACAGGAGACATTGTTAGATGAGGAGTAGAGGGGATGACACCTCGAGCCAATAGGGGAATGACAACACACAGATGGGACAGGGACCACCAATTAGGGGAGAACAACATATTGCAAAGCCATTACAATGCTTGTAAAAAAAGTATAAAATGTGCTGCCAATTTATGTAAAGTGTGCCTATTTCGCTAGACACCCGGTCTTGCAAGAACGTCAAATAAAATCTTGCTCCTTCAGAACTTGACTTGACTAAATTGTTTAACTGTGAGCTGTGTTTCTCACAAACATATCAATATTCTTCCCGTAGAGGAGATCTTTGCAGACTTGCCATTTCCTGTATCAATTCTTTCACACCAAACAATGCAAATCTGATGTAGTTTTATTCAGCCGATTCATCTCACTTTGCAGTCAGTGCCACAGTGATGGCACTTCCAGCTAACACTGAGCAGACCTACACAAGGGCTTATCTGGTGGAAGAATCCTGGATATTGTGAGAGAGGGTCCCCTTCCTCTGTCAGACGTGGCACCGTACTGATCAGCTATGATCTTATTGAATGGCGGGGCAGGCTTGAAGGGCTAGATGGCCTACTCCTGCTCCTATTTCTTATGTTCTTATGTACTCTGTGGTGTAGACAGAAAAGGCAGGCTATTATGGGGGCAGCTTTCAGTCACCTCACCAAAAGAAATAAAGCATCTGCTGCGGCATTGGGAAGTTATAGAAAGTAAGCTTCACTAATTTTACAAAATTAAAAATTCAAATCTAATTTTATATAACTACATTAATTTTGAACAGATAAATCATTTTAAAAAGTGATACTTTAAAAATCCAAGTAAATCATGCTAAATAAGTCATGGATTTTAATTTTTTAACAAGATTTATTACACTTTTTAAAGATTCCACATTGAGAAATCAATATATTTTAACTTTTTTTTGCTATGTTCTCCTGATTGAGTATTCAAGAATTGGGAGAATCTCTGTACACATGAGGAGGGAATTGTATTCTCCCACCTCAAAGTGTTGCTATGGATGTAATGCAATTGATTATTCTCACTGTTACAATCAATCTGAAGACCGTTCTAATTGCAGCATGCAGCACTCTGCCTCTGATTGTAATATTGCTCTGAGCAGACCTGAACTGCTAGCTGCCTGTGTTCTCAGCAAGTGGTCAAGCAACATTTGCACAACCAACTTGCTCCTCTTAAAGGCAATCTGCCCCTCTTAAAGAGAACCTGCAGTCGGTGGAAATGGGCTGCTGCTGACTGCCTGTACTAACACTGACTATAAGTAGTAGCTGCGCAAATGGAATACTCAGAGAGGAGAAAGAGCTGTTGTCTTCGTGAGTCTAGTGCTGGCAGCTTTATTAATGAAGTTTGACAGGAGGAACAAAGTCATGTTTCCATAGGTGGCCAAGATGCCCTTAAGGATCAGCCTCAAATGGAAATTTGGTGATGACATTATGACTTCAACAAATGTATTTGGGTCACATTTTTTGTGCAGGATCTGTTTTAGCAGCTTGCTTTATCACTGATGCCTTTGGGTGGGATTTTATGGCTCTGCTCATCCTGAAATCATAAAATTCCACTCAAGGTCAACAGACATAGCCATAGTCTGCCTTTCACTGCTCCGATTCTGTGGCGGGTGGGAAGGTAAAATTCCAGCCATTTTGTTTGCATCTTGCAGCCCTGTTTTTATGCAGCAGCTTAATTGCTAGAATGTTTGTTTAATCTGGACTAAACCTGTTCTATTATTTTCGTGTTTTCCCCTGGAGTTTTGCTGAGTAGGGCTTGATCAGGTTGATTGACAAAAAAAACCATGTGACTGGACGGAGCTTACACAGCCTTACACAGAGAAATAAAGCTTGGATGCTGTCTGGAATTGTTAAATAGCAGTACTTCGCTTTCTCTCTCTGGATTTGGAGACTGGAATATGCCAGGAATTAAATCTCTTTCTCTGCGATTCTGATGTTTGAAAGTAAATCTGTATCTGAAAACTGCTATATAGGAGTCAGAAGGCAGGTGTATTGCTCTCTCTGTCCAGACGGGTTAAAAGGCGGAAACATAGCACCCACATGAAGATGTGTGTTTTGTGCTGATTCTTAGAGGAATTTGTGTCTGAGGATACTGCTTACATTGGAACTGCAGAGATAGCTTGTTGTTAAGAACTATACCCGTCATGTTTAAATATTTCCAATTGGTAAGAACTGAAATCATTATTTTTTGTTGTCTTTGAACTCTGTTCTTAAAATTAAATTGTGTTTTAATTAAAGCTTCCTTGTGGCTCAATTGAAACATAACTGGAGTGAAATATCTTATGCTCAATTTAATGCCAAAAAATAAATAAAGTTAGAGTTTGGGCTAACTTCAGGATATACCTCAGAGTTTCTGACCTGGTCCCTAATAATTAAAGCAGATGAGATGAGAGGTCAATGCCCAGAATCTGGTCCTGAAGACCGGGCAGTAATGCGAGATAATGATCAATCAGCTCACATAGTGGGGTTCAAAATCGGTAAATGAACCTTCATACAGGCAACCGCTCATACTGCTCAATGCAACACAACCCATAATTCACTCATCCATCAGTAATCAGAATTCAGGCCGAATATGCAGATACACCATCTCATTCACACACACCTCCAATGATGACAGCCTCACGTATGTCTCATGTACCCGCAAATAGTTCCAGATACTCATAGAACATAGAACATAGAACATAGAACATTACAGCGCAGAACAGGCCCTTCGGCCCACGATGTTGCGCCGACCAGTTACAAAAACAATGACCCACTAGCCTATACCAATCCCTTTTCGTCCATAAACCTATCCAGAGATCTCTTAAACGCCCCCAAACTAGACGCATCTACAACTGCAGCAGGCAGGGCATTCCAATCCCTCACCACCCGCTGGGTAAAGAACCTACCCCTGACATCCGTCCTGTAGCTACCCCCCCTTAATTTAAAGTCATGCCCCCTCGTGCTAGCTTTCTCCATCCGAGGAAAAAGGCTATCACTATCCACCCTATCTAAACCCCTAATCATCTTATATGTTTCAATAAGATCCCCTCTTAGCCGCCTTCTTCCCAACGAAAACAACCCTAGATCCCTCAGTCTCTCCTCATAGGACCTCCCCACCATACCAGGCAACATCCTAGTAAACCTCCTCTGCACCCTCTCCAACGCCTCCACATCCTTCTTGTAATGCGGGGACCAGAACTGCACACAGTACTCCAAGTGCGGCCGCACTAGAGTAGTGTACAGTTGCAACATTACACTGCGACTCCTAAATTCAATCCCCCTACCAATAAACGCCAAGACACCGTACGCCTTCTTGACAACCTTATCTACTTGATTCCCAACTTTCAGGGATCTATGTACACACACACCTAGATCCCTCTGTTCATCCACACTATTCAAAGTCCTCCCGTTAGCCCTATACTCGACACATCTGTTGCTCCTACCAAAGTGAATTACCTCACACTTCTCCGCATTAAATTCCATCCGCCACCTCTCGGCCCAGCTCTGCAACCTATCTAAGTCTCCCTGCAGACTATGACACCCTTCCTCACAATCTACCACACCTCCAACTTTGGTGTCATCAGCAAATTTACTAATCCACCCAACTATACCCTCATCCAGATCATTAATAAAAATTACAAACAACAGTGGCCCCAAAACAGATCCCTGAGGCACACCACTCGTAACTGCACTCCATGATGAATATTTACCATCCACCACCACCCTCTGTCTCCTATCTGATAGCCAATTCCTGATCCAACTTCCTAGATTACCCACAATCCCATACATCTGCATTTTCTGCAGAAGCCTACCATGGTGAACCTTATCGAACGCCTTACTAAAATCCATGTATACCACGTCAACTGCCTTACCCCCATCCACCTCTTTGGTCACCTTCTCAAAAAACTCAATAAGGTTAGTAAGGCACGACCTACCTGCTACAAAACCATGCTGACTATTTCTAATCAATTCATTACACTCCAAATAACTATAAATCCTATCCCTAATAATTTTTTCTAAAACCTTGCCCACAACAGAAGTAAGACTCACCGGTCTATAATTCCCGGCAAAGTCTCTGTTCCCCTTCTTAAACAATGGGACAACATTCGCTATCCTCCAATCCTCCGGGACTACACCAGAGACCAATGACGACCTGAAGATCTGAGCCAGAGGCTCTGCAATCACCTCTCTAGCCTCCCAGAGAATCCTAGGGTAGATCCCATCCGGACCAGGGGACTTATCTATTTTCAGCCCCTCAAGAATTTCCAGCACATCCTCTTTATCAACCGTAATACTTTCTATTTTACACCCCTGCGACCCAATGTCCTCCTCAGCTATATTCATGTCCCCCTGCGTGAACACCGAAGAGAAATATTGGTTCAATACTTCTCCAATCTCCTCCGGTTCCACACACAACTTCCCCCTGCTGTCTGTAACTGGCCCTAATCTTGCCCTGACCAACCTTCTGTTCTTGACATACTTATAGAACGCCTTAGGATTCTCCTTAACTCAGCTAAGATCATAAGATGACAAGAAATGGAAGAAGGAATAAGCCATCGAACCTGATCTGCCATTTAATACAATTTTTGGCTGATCTGTCTGTAGCCTTAACCTAATTTTCATGCCTGTCCCCCATTACCAGTAAACCCATTGTTTAAAAATCTGTCTAATTCAACCTTGAATACATGCAATGATCCAGCCTCCACTGCTCTTTGTAGAAGAGAATTCCATAACAACTCTCTTGAGGAAAGAAATTCCTCTCATCTCTGTCTTAAATGAGAGATTTCTGATTTTTTTAAACTGTGCCCCCTAGTTCTAGATTGCTCTATGAGAGGAAACTGCCTCACAGCGTCTACCCTCAGTACCTTATATATTTCAACAATAAGATCACCTCTTATTCTTCTAAACTCGAAGGAGTACTGACCCAACCTGTTCAATCTTTTCTTATAAGGCAACCCCTTAATCCTCGCCACCAGTTAAGTGAACTGTCCCTGAACTGCTTCTATATAGCCATCCTTGAATAGGGAGATCAAAACTGGACACAGTACCAGAGGTGTAATCTCACTAATGATCTGTACAGTTACAGCAAGCTTTCCCTATTTTTATACTCCATCCTCTTTGCAATAAAGGCTAACATTCCATTTGACTTCCTAATTACTTGCTGTACCTGCATGATAACACCTTGCGATTCATATACAAGGACTTTTAGCTCTCTCTCAACCTCAGTGTTCTGTCGTTTCTCTCCATTTCAATAATATTCCACTTTTGCATTCTTCTGGTCAAAGTGGACAACCTCAATTTTTCCCACATTATCTCTTATCTGCCAATATTTTGTCCACTCGCTTAACTTATCTATATCCATTTGCAGACTCTTCGTATTCTATTCCCAACCTGCTTTCCTACCTCTCCTTGTATCATCAGAACTTTTGGCAACATTATCAAGGCCATTAATATAGTTGACAATAGTTGAGGCTCCAGCAACAAACCCTGCAGCAAACCACTCATTTGTGTTTGCCAACTGGGAAATGACCCATTTATCGTAACTCTGTTTCCTAATAGCAATCTAATCACCTATCCATGCTAATATATTATTGCAAACATCATGAGTTCATATCTTGTGCAGTAGCCTCTTATATGGCACTTTAACAAATGTCTTCTGAAAGTTCAAGTATATTATTTGTTCTGGTTTCCTTCTATCGATCCCACTAGTTGCATGCTCAGAGAACTCTAATAAATTTATAAACATTTTAACTCTGCTTGTTTCTACAATGATTTTTTAAATGTCTTGTTACTACTTCCTAAATTATGAATCCAGCATTTTCCCAATGACAGATGTTAGGCTAACTGGCCTATAGTTTCCTGCTTTCTGTTTCCTTTTTTTCTTGAAAAGAAATGTTGCATTTGTGATTTTCTTATCCCTGAGATCTTGTGTGGATCTATGGAATTTTGAAAGATTACAACTAATGCATCCACCATCTCTGATTAGGTCTAAGGGACTTGTCAGCTTTTAATCCCCTCAGTTTTCGTGTTACTTTCTCTTTAATGAATGCGATTGTTTTTAAATTCCTGCTTATAATTTTCTTCCTGGGACTTTCTATTATTCTTGGGATTCTTGGTCCTCTACTGTGAAGACAAATACAAAATACTTTTTCAAAGTCTTTATTATTTCCTTATTTTCCATTATCAATTCTCCAACTTATCCTCTAAAGGACCAATGTTTATTTTAGCTACTCTCTTCCTTTTTATATAGAAATTATTGATATTTCTTGCTGGTTCACTCTTGAATATAGATTTCACTCTTAATTATTTCCTTAGTTATTCAATGCCCAGTTTTAAAACGTTCTGAATCTTTCGGCCTAGTACTAATCTTCACCACATTGTATGCTGTGCCTTTCAATTTGATACAATTCTTAACTTCCTTAATTAACCATGGTTCACCTATTATTTTGATATGGTTCTGTTGTGTATAGCACTGAGTACGGAAAGCTCAACTGTAGACAGCCATGACTGATCTGAATTTATTTGACTCCCAAACAGAGAAGGCAGCACTGAGGGCAATATAACAAAATCCCCAGCTTTTGCAATATACAACACACCATCCTCACTTTAAAAAAATTATACATTAAAATGTAAAATGATACATATAATTTTCCAGAATACAATATGACTGAACAAACATCAATAATAACTGAAAATGTATTAGGTTGGGTTGCATACTTACTTTTACTATAATCACAACCAAAACATATATGACCAATATTTATGAACCAATCATGTTGTAGTCACTCCCAGCGACACAGTTTGATATTCAACACATTTTCCTCTTCATAGTTTTGATAAAGAGCCAAATGGACTTGAAACATTAACTCTGTTTCTCTTTTTACAGAGGCTACCAGACCTGCTGAGTTTTTTTTCAACATTCTCTGTTTTTGTTTCTGGTTTCAGCATTCACAGTTTTTTGCTTATTCTAAGAACAGAAGTTACTCAAACTCACCTCACATGAAGGTTGGATTTCTGGTCCTATTAAATATCAACAATGTGATATTCCACTTGTAGCTGAACATATGTTCATCTTTGTGGGACAATTCGGAGGATTCACTGGACTGGTGAGCTTTTGTCAGGGAGAATCCATCAAAGAAAGTCATGCATTATTGGTCTGAGGAATCGGATGATCTCCACTGGAACTGCTTAGAGTTTGTAGACTGGTGAGTATTCAGAAACTCTGCACCCAGCCTGAACAAGTACGTCACTACAGTAACTGACTTCATTAGTAAATGTGTAGAAGACTGTGTGCCAAAGAAGCAAATCCATGTATTTCCCAACTGGAAACCATGGATGAACAGAGATATCCACTGCTTGCTGAAGTCCAGGTCTGAGGCGTTCAAGTCAGGCCACACTGACCTATACAAGAAAGCCAGACACGACTGGCAGATCCATCAAAGATACCAAAAGACAGTACTGGACCAAGTTAAGATACCAGGTAAGCCACTGGGACCCCCGCCATCTCTGGCAAGGTCTGCAAGACATTACATGTGACAAGATGACGTAAAATCGCTGGCTACAATGCATCCCTTCCTGATGAGCTCAGTGCATTCTATGCCCGTTTTGAACAAGAGGAGAAGAGAGTACACCCTCTACCAGGAAGACTCGCACGAACCTGTATACATGGTCACCATTGCAGACATCAGAGTAGCCTTTTCAAAGGTCAACCCACAGAATGTGACTGGCCCTGACAGTGTATACCTGGACAAGCACTCAGATCCTGCTCGGACCAGCTGGCAAGGGTATTTGTGATATCTTGAATCTCTCTTTACAACAATCCGAGGCCCCTACCTGCTTCAAGGAGATGGCCATCATCCCAATACCAAAGAAAAGCTAAGCAGTGCGCCTTAACGACTATTGGCCAGTAGCTCTGACATCCATCATTATGAACTGCTTTGAAAGATTAGTCACGGCATGAATAAATTCCAGCCTCCTGGATTGCCTGGATCCACTACAGCTCGCCTACCACCGCAACCATCTCCCTGGCCCTGCACTTAACCCTGGAACTCCTAAACAACAAAGATACACTTGTCAGGCTCCTATTTATCAATTATAGCTCAGACTTCGACACCATTATTCCTACAAAACACATCTCCAAAATCCTTAGCCTGGAGTGCGGCTCCTCCCTCTGCAACTGATCCTGAATTTCCTAACCCACAGACCACAATCAGTAAGGATAGGCAACAGCACCCCCACAATCATCCTCAACAACAATGGCCCACAAGGCTGTGTCCCCTGCCCCTTACTATATGCCTTATGCACCTTTAATTGTATGACCAAATTCCCTTCCAACTCAATTTTCAAGTTTGCTGATGACACCACTGTAGTGGATTGGGTCTCAAACAATGATGAGACAGACTACAGGAAAGAGATAGAGAATCTGGTGAACTGGTGTGATGACAATAATCTCTCCCTTAATGTCAACAAAACGAAGGAGATAGTCATCGACCTCAGGAAGCATAGTGGAGGACATGCCCTGTCTACATCAATGGGAATGAAGTAGAAATGGTTGAGTGCTTCATGTTTTTAGGTGTCAAGTCACCAACAACCTGTCCTGGTCCCTCCATGCTGACACTATTGTTAAGAAAGCCCATCAACGCCTCTACTTTCTCAGGACACTAAAGAAATTTGGCATGTCTACTTTGACTCTCACCAACTTCTATAGATGAACCATAAAAATAATTATTTCTGGTTGTACCACGGTTGGAATGGCTCCTGCTCTGTCCAAGATGGCAAAAAACTACAAAGGGTCATGAACGAACTCCAGTCTATCACTCAATCCAGTCTCCCATCCATTGACACCGTCTACACTTCCTGCTGCCTCAGAAAAGCAGCCAGCATAATTAAGGACACCACGCACCCCAGACATGCTCCCTTCCACTTCCTTCCTTCAGGAAAATGATACAAACATCAGAGGACATGCACCAACTGAATGAAGAACAGCTTTTTCCCTGTTGCCATCAGATTTTTGAATGGACCTACCTCACATTAAGTTGATCTTTCTCTGCACCCTAGCTATGACTGTAACTCTACATTCTGCACTTTCTCCTTTTCTTCTCTATGTATGGTATAGTTTGTCTAGCATGCAAGAAACAATACTTTTCCCATGTATACTAATACATGTGACAATATCACATGTCAGATGAAATCTTTGAGCCAGGAGGGCTGTATGAAACCACACTTTGGCAATGGCATTCTCGTACACGCCTGATTTGCTCTTGTGAGGGCCCTTCCTAGAATGGGTGCTATGGGGACCAAGTAGGGAGCACTGCGCACTCCACTCAGAGGGCATTCAGCTTCTGTGCTACTGGATACAGATTTACAGTGGAGTAGAATTTTAAAAAATAAAACAAAGTACTTTTGTTTCCGCACAGCAGCACCAGATTGTCTTTTGGTCTCTGGTGTTGTACCATCAGTGCAGAATTCAGTGCAAATTTAGTCATCTGATTTTGGCTGAATTCATGTAATCATTCAACAATTCTGACTTTGTTATTTTCTTGGCATTTGCAACACAAAAAGTTGTCTTTATTTCTTCACTCCGCACAGACTGAATGTTAGATGAATAAATGGGGCATTTTAGTTATGTCTGGATTGTCAAGTTGTATAGTACAGACATTGTCATGCAACTAATCAATACACTGCAGAACTATTTCTTCTGATATTAAATGAGTATGTTATTTGACAGTGCCATTGGAGAATGGTATTTTTTCAGTTCCTTGACTTTCTGCCATCTCAGCATTCCCTTTATGATTTCAATGATACACAAAAACTCCTCAGCAACTAAGCGCTTTAATAATTTTCTATGTGACTAAGTAGGATGAGTCAGCTTTTATCAGTGATTCAAGTAGCTTTCCTTACTGATCAGTTCCTTAGCCTTTCACTCAAAGCCACATTACGGGCAATGATCTGCTTTTTTCAAACATTCATTGTCCAGTACTTGTCCACAGTTTACACACAGTGGTTGAGGTAAATCTCCACTTCCTTTACAAATAAAACGAACACTTAAGTCTTCATATTTCCTTAATTATGTGGGGTTAATGGGGCTTTACATACTTTATTCATATCTCTGCACCTGCAGTGTTCTTCAAACCTTCTGGGTGAGCTCGGTGAAGGAAGGTCTGTTTCATTGTTCTGAAGACTTTGGTGCCTTGAATGCAAAGTTCATATGAAAAATGTACCTATCTCCAGTATTGACTCTGTGCATTTTCAATGATTCCCAATAAGCATTAGCTCTGGGACTCTCCCAGCATTAGTTTTCACATGTACACTGATCATCAGCTGACCACCTAGCCCTACCTCACCATCACTCTCTTGACTCCTTGTTTGTTGCTATATTACCCAACATCCATTGAAATTTCCTTCAGTTAACCATTCAGGAAACTAATGCCATTCTTTCTGTTCCTGTTCCAAATTCCATTCCCAGCAGCAGTTTGAGATTAAGCCAGTCCCTTCATAACATTAGTGTCACAGTCGACCCTGAGATGAATTTCTGACCACATATTCATGTTCACCCCTATAACAGCCTTTTTCCATAACAGTAACACACAAACAGAAGATAGGAGCAAGAGGAGGCCAGTTGGCCGTTCAAGCCTGTTCCATCATTCATTATGAATTCAATAGCCCAATCTTTCTTTCTCCCCATAACCTTTGATCCCATTTGCCCCAAATGCTATATCTATCCACCTCTTGAATACATTCAATGTTTTGGCATCAACTACTTCCTGTGGTAATGAATTCCACAGACTCACCATTCTTTGGGTGAAGAAATGTCTCACCTCCATCTGAAATGGTCTACCCCGAATCCTCAGATGGCAACCCTTGGTTCTGGACTCCCCCAGCATCGAGAATATTCTCCCTGCATCTATCCTGTCTAGTCCTGTTAGAATTTTATAAGTCTCTATGAGATCCCCTCTCATTTGTCTAAATTCCAGTGAAAACAATTCTTACCTAGTCAATCTCTCCTCATCCATCAGTCCAGCCATCTCCAGAATCAGCTGCTAAACCTTTGCTGCACCCCCTTAAGAGCCAGGACATCCTTCCTCAGAAAAGGAGAACAAAATTGCACACAATATTCCAGGTGTGGCCTCATCAAGGCCCTATATAATTGCAACAACAATTATCCCTGTTCTTGTACTCTACCTCTCAGAATGAAGGCCAACATACAATTTGCCTTCTTTACCACTTGCTGCACCTGCATGCATATCTTCAGAAATTGGTGCAAAGGGACACCCAGATACCACTGCACACTCCCCTCTCCCAATTTACTGCCATTCAGGTAGTAATCTGCCTTCTTGCTTTTGCTTCCAAAGTGAATAACCTCACATTTATCCAAATTATACTGCATCTGCCATTGATTTGCCCGCCCGCCCAACTTTCCAGATCGTGCTGAAAGGCCTCTGCATCCTCATCACAGTTCACTTTCCCATCCAATTTGGTATCATCTGCAAACTTGGAGATGTTACATTTTGTTCCCTCATCCAAATCATTAATATATATTGTGAATAGCTGGGATCCAGCACCGATCCCTGTGTCACCCCACTAGTTACTGCCTGCCAATTTGAAAAGGATCCATTAATTTTTACTCTTTGTTTCTACTCTGCCAACAAGTTTTTTATCCATCTCAGTACACTTTCCCCAATCCCATGTGCTTTAATCTTGCACAATAATCTCTTGTGCAGGACTTTGTCAAATGCTTTATGAAAGTCTAAATATACTATATTGACTGGCTCCCCCTTGTCAACTCTATTAGTTATATCTTCAAAGAATTCCAACAGATCTGTCAAGCATAATTTCCCCTTCATAAATCCATGCCAACTTTGTCTGCTCCTGCCACTGCTTTCTAAATGCTCCACTGCAAAGTACGTGATAATGGGATTTGAGAATTTTCTCCATTACTGATGTTACGCTTACTGGTCTATAAACCCCTGTTTTCTCTCTACCTCCCTTTTTGAATATAGGAGTGACATTAGCTACCATCCAATCTGCAGGAACTGTTCCAGAGTCTGTAGAATCCTGGACACTCCTGTCTCAGCTGATCTGCTGCTGAATATCGAGGCTGGACTTACACTTTCCCACCATCTGCTATTGTAGATCAATTATAAGCCACAGGACTAGACAACACATCCTGTTGAGGTGAGAGTAATTGACAGCAGTGTAAGTTATATC
Source organism: Carcharhinus amblyrhynchos (assembly GCF_965287045.1). Lineage (NCBI taxonomy): Eukaryota > Metazoa > Chordata > Chondrichthyes > Carcharhiniformes > Carcharhinidae > Carcharhinus > Carcharhinus amblyrhynchos. The sequence continues at coordinate 27,495,938 of NC_137335.1, read as the reverse complement.
CCCTTAAAGGTAGGTGTGTGATGTATAATAATATCCCCCTATTTTCTAAACTGGAACTTTCCCTTTAAAGAATCAAACTATTTATATGACAGCAAAAGAAAGCAATGAACAATTACACAAAGCAATAAGTTTGTAAGTTTCTGAAATGCATCCCTGGTTTACTTCTCTGTACAAGTTTAGTAATGGCGATCTTAGCTAAAGGCTACTGTATAGTTACAGAATGCTTATGCTGTTTGCAGTGGGATTGAACTGTGCAGGTGGTCTTGAGCATGCACTCTGCATTTGTGGGAATGGTGGCAGGGGCTCAAGATCCAACAAAATAGACAAATGTTTAAGATCAGAAAGAACAGATTCAGGGATGAGGCAAAATGGATAGCAATTTATCTTCAGGACGGAAAGAGAGCAGGGTAAAGTGTATTTATTCAGAGTGGCAGAGAGTGGGAAGTGGGGCTCAGATCATGGCTAGGATAATGTGTTCACAATTTACATTAACAATTTAGACTTTGGAATCGAAAACACAATTTGTAAATTTGCAGATAACACCAAATTGCTGGAGACAGTCAATACTGCTGAGGCCTGTGACAAATTACCAGAAAAAAATAACAAACTTGGAAAATAATTTTCAACACTGATAAATGTGAGGTATTACACTTTGGCAAGAAAAATATGGAAGTTGCATATTACACGGAACAACATGTACAAGCAACAACATGGCATAAAAGCGTAGAGGGATCTGAAAGAGGGATATTAGAAAAAGATATAGAGATTAACAAGGTCATGAAAAAATGAGTGTAGCGCTGGGGTTTATTTCTAGAGGAATGGAATTGAATAGGGTAGAAATCAGACAAACCTTTTATTGAACCATATCTGAGCATAGTGGACGAAAGAACAGAAGAGGAGCAGTGGTAGATCACATGACCCATGGAGCCAGCTCCACCATTCAATATGAACATGGCTACTCCCTATAACCCTTCATTCCCTGAGAGATCAGAAATCTTGTCTATTCCAGCCTTAAATATACTCAACCATGGAGTATCTACAACCCTCTGGGTTAAATACTTCCACCCTTGGAGTGATGAAATGCTCCTCATCTAAGTTTTAAATTGTCAGTCCTTTATCCTGAGAATGTACCCCTGCTTTGCCCCCAACCAGAAACAATGGGGTGAATTTTACTATCCTGCTTGCCATGGGAACTGGAGCGAGCGAGGGGCGGAGCCCAGAAAGGTCTGTTGATCTCAGGCAGGGTTTTCTGGTTTCAGGGTGAGTCCAACCTGTCAGCTTTCACCCTATGAAGCAAATTCAGGATTTTGTAGGTTTCAGTGAGATCGCCCCTCACCCCTCTAAATGCCAGAGAATATAAACCCAATTTACTCAGCCTCTCATCATAGGGCAAACCTCTCATCCCAGGGACTAATTTAGTGAACTTTCACTGTATTACCTCTAGTGCAGTCCATGATAATTCTGGTCCCCATCAGTGTTCCCTCTAAACTGCATGTTTGTGTGGCCTTGCAACAGTAGGGAATGTGTTGCATGGGGAACAAATAGGCCACGCACAAGCAGCATTCCCTTTAAGATGTAAATGTGCACAGCCGCGAATCTATCTTAAAGGGATTGTCCACAGCAACAAGCTGGTCAAGTACAACAAACAGAAATTAGACAGAACATTGCTTGTGATGTTATAGAAAAAGATCTAGAAGTGTTGAGATGATGACAAAAACAATTCTCAAGGCCAAGAAAAAAAAGGCTGGTATGCCTATGAGGGGAGGATGAATAGGCTGGCTCTCCCTCTCTTGAAAACTAAAGGCTGAGAGATGATATCTCTTTAAAATGATTAAAAGTTTTGACAAGAGTGGATATAGAGAGAACGTTTATACTTGCAGAACTAACAGTCATTCACTTTGAGATAATCACCATGGAAACAAATAAGGAATTGAGAAGTAACTTCTTTACCAGAAGAGAGATGAGAATGTGAAACCTTGGGGTTTTTTTGTCCATTCAAGGGATAAGGGCATCAGTGGCTAAACCTGCATTAATTGCCCATCCCTAACTGCCCCTTGAGAAGCTGCTGATGGGCATTTTTTTGAACTGCTGCAGTCCATGTGGTGTAAGTATGCTCATAGTGCTGTCAGGAAGGGCATTTCAGTATTTTGACCCAGTGTCAGTGAACGAATGGTGATATATTTTCAAGTCAGGCTGATGAGTGACTTGGAGGTGAAGCTCCTGGTGGTGGCATTCCCACATATCTGCTCCAGTATCTGAGGAGTTGCAAATAGTGCTGAACTTGTGCAATCATCAGCAAACATCACCACTTCTGATTTTATAATGGAAGGAAGGTCATTGCTGAAGCAGCTGAAGATTGTTGGGCCGAGGACTCAACCCTGAGGAACTCTCGCTGTGATGTCCTGAAGTTGAGATGATTGACCTCCAGCTATCACAACCATCTTCCTATGTGCCAGGTATGACTCCAGCCAGCAGAGAGTTTGCCCCTGATACCCACTGATTCCAGTCTTATTAGGGCTCCTAGATGCCACACTCGATCAAACGCTGTCTTGATGTTGAGGGCAGTTACTCCCACCTTACCTCTGATATTCAGCTCTTTTGTCCATGTTTGAGCCAAGTCTGTAATGAGGACAGGAGCTGAGTGACTCTGGCGAAACCCAAACCATGTCACTGAGCATATTATTGCTGAGCAGCTGCTGCTTGATAGCACTGTTGATGAGCACTTCCATCATTTTAGTGACAAAGAATTGTAGACTGATGGGGTGGCAATTGGCTGGGTTGGATTTGTCCTGATTCTTGTGTACTGAGCAATTCCTGGGCAATTTTTGGCAGTATCAGGTAGATGCCAGTCTTGTAGCTGTTATGGAACAGCTTTGCTAGGGGCATGACTAACTCTGGAGTACAAGTCTTTAGGATTATTGTTGGAGTATTGTTAGGATCCATAGCCTTTGCAGTATCCGATGTCTTTAGCCATTTCTTGATATCATGACTGGTATCTGTGATACAGGGGACCTCTGGAGGAGGCTGGGATAGATCACACACTTGGCACTTTTGGCTGAAGATTGCTACGAATGCTTCAGCCTTATCTTTTGCACTGATGTACTGGGCTCCTCCATTATTGAGGAAGGAAATATTTGAGGAGCCTTCTCCTCCTCCAGTGAGTAGTTTAATTGTCCACCATTATTCGTAACAGGATTGCAGAACTTAAACCTGACCTTTTGGTTGTAGAATAGTTTAGCTCTATCAAGATTGTGTTTTGGGAACAAAGGGTTTGCCTCTGAAGTTAGATGAGGAAAGATAGGAGGAGACTTAGGTGGAGCATAAACAACAGCAAGAACTGGTTGGGCTGTGTGACCTGTTTCTGTACTGTATGCATGGAATCTTGTTATGTATGTTGTGGGTGTAGTCCCTTTACAATAACAGGTTGTGTGACGCTGGATGTCTGGAGATCTGCCGGCGTCCTGGGAAGGCAGTATGAGTTGGAGATGGAGCCAGTGAGACTGGAAAATAAATACCTGTGTTCCCCGACTCTGTCTATGCAATCAGTTCTTGGGCTACACCCCAATAACTGAATACACACCAAATCCTATGTAAAAAAAAAGAGCCAATCACTCAATTTGATAGAAAAGCCTTTGGAAAAGGTTTGTGATTCTTTTTTATTTTAAAATTTCCCCCATGCAGTAACAGTTAATAATCCACTACTTGGAGAAAAATTTCAATTGATTTGCTCATTCCCAACATGTAAGATTTGAACCCAACCTGACTGACACTGGTAACATTTTCAACAGGTCGGAGGAGAGCATCTTGTGTGCTAACCCAGCAACGTAACCCAAATCTGCCCCCTAAACAAAGCGAGTCAACTCTATTACCATCTTAAATAGTGCATAATTCTTGCCTGCTGTTACTTTGTGAACTGTAGCCAATGAGGTAAATGCACTCCCTCCATGGCTTCATCGACGTACAGCCTCTTAGAAATGAAGATTCACATGAAGTGCTATACACACTGATGATTTTGTTTCTTTATATTCGCTATCTGCTTTCTCATTCTCATTTGTTCTTCCTTCTTGTGCTCACTTGGAACCTTGCCAGTTCCTCCCCAGACTCAGACTAAATGCCGCAAGAAGAAGGCGATTCAGCCCTGTATGTCTTTGCTAGTTCTTTGAAAGAACAATTAAATTGGTCCCACTCTCCTGCTCTTTCACTGAGCCCTGCAATTTGTTCCTTTTAAGGAAACTTATTATAGATTTAATTCTTACCTTCTGTGTTGGCTCCAGTAGACTTTCAAGAAGTTGGTTCCTCTTCCACAGGATCAATGCTATATTGTTGGAAAAGTTGACACAGCAAAGAAGAAAGCTGCCATATCCGTTCAAAGACTGCCCAAACTTAATGTTACAATCGATGAAACATTTAAGGTAACTTTGCAATCCTATGTTCAATTCAGTCAGCCATGCTTGCAGTCAGCAAGTCAGGAACACTGCAAATTATTCAGGAAAAGAAAGGAACTTGCTTTAGTATAGCACCTTTCCTCATGTCAGGACATAAAACACTTTATCAATATCTGGGGGTAAAATGTCAACATGTGTCCTGAGATTCTGCCTGCTCATAACCCCACCTCATATTGCCAGCAGGAGGCAACCTCCACAAACAGACCCTCAATAGCTTGGGCTGCAATTCCAATACTCTCCTGCCATATTTGCTATTTTCCAATCTAATGAGACCTTCGCCAAATCTAGGGAGTTTTGGGAAATTAAAACCATTGCATCAACTATCTCGCTGGACACTTCTTTTAAGGCTCCAGAATGAAATCCATCAGGACCCAAGCTCTTGTCAGCCCACAGCTCCAACAACTTACTCAGCACCACTTCTCTCGTGATTGTAATTTTTGAACAGTGCACAAACTGCATATTTATCCTCATCCACCAAAAGCATGGGAATTATCTGATGACTTTGACTTGCCAATATCTGGAGAAACCATAACACCTGGAAAAAGTTGAGCAAGAAGCCACAGGTTTAAGGTGCTGAGGAGTAGGTACAGAGGAGATGTCAGAGGTAAGCTTTTCACTCAGGGTGGTGGGTAGTGGAATTGGCTGCTGTCGGTGATGGTGGAGGCAAATTCGATAGGGTCTTTTAAGAGATTTCTGGATGAGTACATGGGACTTCATAGGATTGAGGGTTATAGGTAAGTCTAGTAGGTAGCGATGTGATCGGCACGTCTTGTGGGCCGAAGGACCTGTTTGTGCTGTCGTTTTTCTATGTTCTATGATTCTGAGTCAAATCTGAAATGGCAGTGGAACTACAAGATATTTCTTCTGTTGAAGTGAGGGAAGAAATCTACCCTGAAGACATTTCCTTATGGCCAAAATCTATTCCACTGGGCATTTTGTACTAAATAAACTAGAAAACATAAGTAGTATGGAAAATTTGAGAACTTTTTCTAACCTGCCCAAAACTGGATAAAAATCTTCATAGGTCCCACGTTTTGAAGATGAAGAGAAATGGGATGACGAAAATTAGAAACTGGTTGATTTTTTCTCAGAAGCTCTAAGGCAGTCTAAGGTTAGGTTTACAAATTATTCTCTGACCCTAGTACAGAGGAGCAAAGATTAACCAATGGGTACTCTAATTGGAAGAGATATTGCTGATCATGAAACTTCCAAAACTCTTATTGAAGCAATGTACACATTTGTTCAAAGATGTGAATTAGCTGGAACAATTGATTCTGCATTATTGACTTAATTTGAAAAGGTGTGTTCTTACTGGAAGAAAGTGCTGGGATGTGTTGTTGCCACAGACAAATTGCTGTCTTCTTTGGAGCTACCTCTAAGAGGACATGATGGCCGGAATTTTACGCCTCACTCGTCCCAAAACCGTAAAATTGTGCCCAAGATCAATGGACCTTCCCACTGTCCGCCACTGGTCCGCCCCAATTCCCATGGCGGATGGGCCAATAAAATTCTGGCCAATGAGTCATCAATGTCAACTCGAAGGAGGAAGGTCTGCTTTGAATATCTCAGTGAATTTGGTGATATTCTCAAATAACATGTCAAAAGTTATCAATGTTGTGGCTTAGGAAAGGCAGCTTTTTAACACACTGAACCTATGATGAGTTCATTGCTATACTGGCTGAGTGGCTTAGAAACCAATTCACTAATGAAGTTAAAGATGTCAAATACTATTCCATAATAGTTGATCCAACACCAGAAGTGAGTCAGTGGACCAATTAACATTAATTTTAAGATATGTGACCAGCGATGGTGAGGTTGTAGAGCGATTTCTCTGTTTTGTCCAGCTACAATCCCACACTTCTGAGTGTCTGGAGACAACAGTTTTGTAAGTCATTGCAAATTTAGATATAGACATCAAAAATTGTTATGGGCAGAGCTTCAATAATGTCACAGATATGGCGAGAAAATGTTCAGGTCGACAAGCAAGACTGAACAATTGCCCCTGTGCATTATTCATCCATTGTTCCAGTTTCTCCTTGAATTAATCTGCAACCTACAGCTGGATCCTGTGTTGAAGCTGAACATTTTTCATACATTGTTCAAAACATGTCTGTGTTTCTTTCTGGTTTCCACGCATTAGTGAAATTTGTTACAATCACGTTTGGAGCAGGAAAATGGAAAACATTTGATGGTCAAATGAATGTGTGACAAAAAGTGGTCCATTCATGCAGATGCTATTTCGGCTTTGAAAATGAACTTTGATTTAAAGAAAACCTTATCAGAAATAGCCACCTGAAACTCAGAGAAATCACATGTGAAAGCCAAATCAAAATCCTTAGCAGAGAAGTTTGAAAAGTACAATATTGCTGTTTTTACTGTTTTGTGGAATTGTTTACTTCAAAGAATTAATGGCTGCAAAATGTAGACACAACTTTATTGAATGCTACACAATTGTTAGCCCTAGCTGAGATGATTATAGCAGAGGCACTAACATTAACAAAGAATTCAGCTCCCTTTGATGATGAGAAGTAGATACAGGAAGTTATTTTTCGATGAGACTAGAGAGTTTGAATGGGAAAGAGAAGTTCATCAGTGAGACTGTCAATGTTATTTGTGACACAATAATAGTTTGATTACAGATGATGAGCTATGCGCTTTGAGATCACTAGCTGATTTGTACAGACTTCATAGAATCCTGACAGTAAAGAAGGAGGAGATTCAGCCCATTGGGTCTGTACTGACCGCAATCCCACCCAGACCCTATTCCTGCAACCCAACATATTTATCCTTGCTAATTGCCCTGACACTAGGATCAATTTGGCATGGCCAATCAACCTAACCTGCACATCTTTGAACTGTGGGAAGAAATCAGACCACCCAAAGGAAACCCACACAAACATGAGGAGAATATGCAGACTCCACACAGACATTGACATGAGGCCTGGAATTGAACCTGGGACCTTGGTGCTGTGCCACTGTGCTGCCCTATCACTTGTACGTGATGACTTCCAGACAACATTTCCAAATGTGACAGCCATTCTGAAAATAGTTTTCATAATATCTATCACAAATGTTTCCAAAGAATATTCTTTTTCTGTATTGAAAAGTGTTAAAAATAATTTGCAAAGTACGATGAGTCAAGGACATTTGACAAATTCAGCAACATTAATGATTGAAAGTGCATCTTTACTAGATTATATCTATGGTGATGTAATTGATGATTTCATGAAGCAAATGTGTCAAAGACAAACTGTCTAAATTGCCATGCCAACAAGGGATGAAGCAAGGAAATCTTTAAAAATCTATTTGTCTTCGGTATTCTCTTTTTTAAATTCTGTTTTTCAAAATAGACCATTGCTGCTCTGATTTAATGGTTGCAGCTGGTCACATGCTGGTAGTTTTCACCACCACCTCTCTTCAGACTGGCCTTCAGAAAGCCTCTGGGACAAAGAACAGAATTGTGCAGACAGAGCCAAGGATATTGGATTTGGACTCTCTGGGCATTGCACTCAAGTGAGTTTATGGCAATAACATCTTTAATTTTGTGAGATGAAGTAAAGAAGTTAACTTTTGAAACTGAATAAGTCACTGTGAAACATATTGAATGGCTGTGTATGCATCTTGTTGATTGGAGAATTTGCTCTGGCACTGGACCGGCTCATTCTGTCCTGCATTCCCCTGTGCTGCAGTGATGATATTGGCTGGTTTTTCCATCTCAGTGCTCATTTGCAAATTCCATGCTTGATCGCCTCAAAACTCAAACGTGGAAAGATTGACTATTTTTGCTGTCATTCTGATAAGAAGTAAACTTGAATTTCAATTCCGTGGTTATTCATACAGGCATGTTTTACAAGTTATAAAGCGCTACAGCAGGAAAGTTTAATTTTACACTCTGAGACCTCATGTTCTGTCGCTGATATCTCACTGTCGGGTTCAGGAGGAGGAAATTCTGTTTGCTTTTGAGAATTAACCGCAAGGGCTTTGGTGAAACTCATTCGTTTTAGGACCCCCCGTGCCAAAGCATATTGTGTCTCATTGTAAATCGGCACCCTGTCTCCAACTGCTTTGTAAGCTAATCATGATTCAATTTCTTCCAGTTGAATACCAAAGCACAACTCGCTTCACACACACATTGCACTGTAATTCCATCCCCCCCTCGCACCCAAAACCTTTCCAATGGCCAGGTAGCTGGCTGTACCAATTACAGTGCAATTTGTAATGAGAGTCAGGATTAAACCCCAACAAATGCCTTCCTTCAATGCCATTGGATTCAGCCAGCCTTCAGTAACATTCTTTGAAGCTTTAAAAGACTGCCAATTTCCAGAGGCAGATTACAATGTAACACACTGTGCTGAGGCACAGGGTCCTGACCACAGGGGGATCCTCATATCAGCTGGTGTCCCTGGTCACCAATGAGAGCCTGATATCTCAGCATTTGCTGATGAATTCAGTTGTATTTGTTAAGCCTATCAGCCCATCAGGCAGTGCAGAGTAACAACAGACTCTGATTGATCGAGCCCCCCCCTACAGCAGGAAAACAGGTTGGTCTGAATGCTGAGGTACGTATGAGGCACGAGAGGCGATGAGATGAGGAGGGAGAGAGGCAGAAGGCAGAAGATCCTGTGCTTTACTTCAGTGAAAAGCACAGCCAGCAGGTTTCTCAACTCAGGGCTGAGGGCAGGCCAGCCAACAATAGTGAGACACTGGGTGAAGGCCAGGGGTAGGATTTCCTGGCTGCATTCACCGCAAAACCAGAAAATCCCACCCGAGGTCAACAGACCTTAGCATGGTCCACCCCCGTGGCGGGTGGGACAAGTAAACTTCCCCCACCCCATGAGTCAAGGCGAGCCAGCCAGTCAGCAGTTGTTGAATAGTGAGGGGAGCAGGGGTGACATGATTCCCAGGGCTGAAAATGAAAGGTCAACCAACAACAGTGGGCTTGATGTGCTGAATCAAGCTCTACCATCTCGAGGAGGCAACTAGTGAGGCAAAAGGCCTCAGTCGAGTGATGTTAATGAGAATGGAAGAGTGTGATGGGTGGGGGGGAGACTATGATGGGATTGGGGTGGGGGAGGAATATGTGTGAGGGGCGTTAGGCAGGGTTACAGACTTTCAGGGAGGGAAAGTGTGTGAGGATGAGGCTGCCTTTTGGAGGGAGGGGTAAGGAGGAGTTTGTCAGGGGGAATAGGCTGGAGAAGAATAGAGTGAATCTTGTTTGAAATCCAGTCACATCTTCTAGTCCACTCCTCCACTATACCCAACACGTCTCCCATCACTTATGATACCTTCCCATGCAATCGCAAAAGGTGTTACACCTGTCCCTTTACCTCTTCCATGCTTACCATCCAAGGTCCAAAACATTAATTCCAGGTTAAGCTGCATTTCACTTGTACCTCTTTCAATTTGGTATATTGCATTCGCTGCTCCCTACATAGTCTCTGCTATATCGGAGAGACAAGTGTAGACTGGGTGATTGCTTTGCTGAGCACCTTTGGTCCGTGCGCAGTCAGGACCCTGATCTTCCAGTTGCTTGCCATTTTAACACATAATCCTGCTCCCATGCCCGCGTGGCTTCTTGCACTGTTCCGGTGAAGCTCAACACAAACTGGAGGATCAGCATCTTATCTTCCAGATAGGCACTTTACAGCCTTCTGGTCTCAACTTCAAATTCAACAGCTTCAGATGATTTGCCTATCCCACACTGACCCCTCTGTTTTCATTATAGTTTGTTTTTACTGTTCTCTACCTTTTATTTCTTTATTGTCTTTCTTCATTTTTCTTCCCACTCTTTTCCCCTGCTTCCCACACCTTCCCTTACCTTTCCTCCCCCTTTGCTTCTCCTTTTCTAAATCTTACCTCTGTCCCATTAATTTTCCTCCTCCCTGCAGCATTTTCATTTTAGCTCTCTGCCATTTGACCATTCACACCCTTTATTCTCCCTGTGGACAGCTATTAGCTGGTTTCTGTGACTATGACTCATCTTTCATTCCCTCATTCTCCAGTATAAATATTTCCCACTTTCTAAGCCTTTTACCTTTGACAAAGGGTTGTCTGGACTTGAAACATCAGCTCTTTTCTCTCCTTACAAATGTTACCAGACCTGCTGAGATTTTCCAGCATTTTCTCTTTTGGTTTCAGATTCCAGCATCCACAGTAATTTTCTTTTATCCACTGCTCATGCAGATACTGTTTTGGCTTTGAAAATGAACCTTGCTGATATAAAGGAATCCTTATTAGACGTAGCTGCATCAAATTCAGAAAAAATACACATGAAAGCTGAAGGAAAATTTGAAGCGGAATAATTTAAAAAATGACAATATTGCTGTTTTTGCTCTTTTGTGGAACTGTTTACTTCAAAGAATGAATGCCATTAGCAAACAACTGCAAAATGTTGATACAACTTTATTGAATGCTGCACAACTTTTAACCTCAGTTAAAAATCTGGTCTTGAAAGTGTGAGATGACTATAGCTTGGTGGAAACAGTGGCACTACAATAATAAGAATTACAGGTCGCACTGATGATGAGGAGCATCAGGACACAGGGAGTTATTTTCGATGAAACTAGAGACAAAGAAATCACTTTAAAAGTGAAAGGGAAGATCATTGTTGAGACTCAGTGTTATTTGTGACACAATAATAGTGCAGTTGCAGAGTGAAAGTGAATCTCTGAAGACAACTGCTGATTTATTTTGTTTGCTTTTCAACAGAAGTTTGGACAAGAATGTTAAAAGCTACTGCAGTAAGAATTAAAAGAATTCTATCAGGAGGGTACAAATTTTTTTGAAGATGAAATGAAACAGTTAATTAATTTCAGTGATAGTGATGAATTCTGTACTTTGAGATCATCAGCTGATCTGTACAGACTTGTATCTGATGATTTGCAGGCAAACCTTCTAAATGTGGAAACCATTCTGAAAATATCTTTAACAATATCTGTCACAAATGCTTCTGGTAAATAGTCTTTTTCTGTATTGATAAGAGTTAAAAATAATTTGCAAAATACAACATGTCTGGAACATTTGACAAGTTCAGCAATATTGACAATTGAAAATGCTTTATAAGGTTTTATCTATCGTGATGTAATTGATGATTTTGTGATGAGAAAAGAAAATGCTATCTAAATTGTCATTTAGATTTTTTCCATCTTGTTGCTCATCAGCAATTCCTTATTTGGTCGCCTCAGGACTCACACGTAGCAAAATTGATGATCTTTCCTGTCATTCTTGTAAGAGATAATCTTGGATTTCAATTCAGTGATTATTCATACAGACATGTATTTACAAGTTTAAAAGCACTGAAACAATGACCAATATGTGTATTCTTGCAGTTAGTGCCTTTGCATTCTGTGGAGTGGGGTAAGGAAGGATGGGACATCGAGGGAAGGGCAGAAATGAAGGTGAATGTGAATTGTAAATCTGCCTCTGCCAATTTTACATTGGGCCCGTTTTTGTAATGCAACTGATTGCTATGTGTGCAGTTCAATTATGAAGACTGATTATTTATATAAATGAATCTCTGGGACTTCGAGCAGTGCCAGTACCAAGGATAAACATGTATCCTTTGTACCCAGCATTACTAGGTTTCAAATGAAAGAAAATACAACATATTTCCCTCATTTGCACATTGTCATAACATACCTATCCATTGGACCCTATCCTAACCTTTGTCTGCAACTGCTCCAATTGTTCAGGATTAATGTCTGAAACTATTGGCCAAATGCACTGGCGTGCATTCTCCCTCATAACTAAAGCAGATTACCTGATCATTATCACAGTGAACAAGTTATTACTGTGCTACATTACTGCAATGAATATACTTCAAAAACACTTCACTCAGTTTGGGACATCTGAGGTTGAGAAAGATATTACAGAAATGCTCATCTTCCCTTCTTTTTGAGTTGAGCAGAAATAGGCTGAATCTACATATTCTATTGGCTCAGTGCATGCAAGTTAATGTTTTCTTCTCTATGGGGTAGATTCTCTGAGCCCGCGAGCTCCCGGCGAGAATCACAATGTCCTGGAGCATCAGGCATAAACTGTGTTTGATGAAAATCTCCTGGTCTGCCCCACTGGCATGTTTGGGTTCCCACCCATAGCGGGTTGAACCTAAAAAATATTCAAATGCAGGACATAATTTTAACCAAAATTGGCAGTGTGTTATTTCCGGCATGAAAGCTGGAGTGATTTCAGACTGAAACTTATGCCTCATTAATAATAATTTTTATGCCCACGAGAGTTACACTGCACTTGCTGTGTGCTCCCTCTAGTTCACCCATCCCACTACAACTTAATAACTGCATTTACTGGACATCAGGCTCCCCAGCACTTCCCAGTACATGTTAGAACATAGAACATAGAACATAGAACACTACAGCACAAATAGGCCCTTCGGCCCACGAGTTGCGCCGAACACACCAACACCTACCAATCTATAGACCTATCTATAACCCCCAATCCCATTAAACCCCATATACTCATCCAGAAGTCTTTTAAAAGACCCCAGCGAGTTCGCCTCCACCACCACTGACGGCAGCCGATTCCATTCACTCACCACCCTTTGAGTGAAAAACTTACCCCTAACATCACTTCTGTACTTTCCTCCCCGCACCTTAAATCTGTGTCCTCTCGTATCGACCATTTCAACCCGGGGAAATAGCCTCTGAGAATCCACCCTATCTATTCCTCTCAACATTTTATAAATTTTATGTTCCACAATAACTGCAGGGTATGGCAACCAGGAAGCCTCTCACCAGAATGATGGATGGAGTGGAATTGAGGTCATAGGATCATACAGCATGGAGACAAGCCCTTCGGCCCAACTTGTCAATGCCAACTTTTTTTTAAAACACTAAGCTAATTCCAATTGCCCGATTTTGGCCCATATCCCACTAAACCCATTGTACCCATGTAACTATCTAAATGCTTTTTAAAAGACTAAATTGTACCTGCTTCTACTGCTACCTCTAGCAGCTTGTTCCAGCCAGTCACCACTCTAAGGTGAAAAAATTGCCTCTCTGGACACTTTTGTGTCTCTCCCCTCTCACCTTAAACCTATGCCCTCTAGTTTCAGACTTCCCTATCTTTGGGAAAAGATATTGACTATCTAGCTGATCAATGCCCCTCGTTATTTTATAGACCTCTATAAGATCACCCCTCAGCTGTTCCAGAGAAAAATGTCCCAGTCTGTCCAGACTCTCCTTATAATTCAAACCATCAAGTCCTGGTAGCACCGTAATAAATCTTTTCTGCATTCTTTCTAGTTTAATAATATCCTTTCTATAATAGGGTGACCAGAATTGCACATCGTATTCCAAGTGTGGCCTTACCAATGTCTTGTACAACTTCAACAAGACATCCCAAATCCTGTATTCAATGTTCTGACCAATGAAACCAAGCACGCTGAATGCCTTCTTCACCACTCTGTCCATCTGTGATTCCATTTTTAAGGAGCTATGAACATGGGACACATTCTGCTCCTGGTCCAGGAAAAAGCCTTCCTGCAGGGTCACCACCCCTTCCTGAGATGCAGTGGCAGCCCTAGTGAGTGCAAGCGCACACAATAGGAAGATGGGATAGCTGTCAGAAGAAGATGAACAATCGTCTTCACTCAGGCACTGTAAGTTGAACCACACCAGTTCTCCCTCTGGACTCCTTCACACACACCTCACACTTCGACCCCATCTCTCACCCAGCCACCTTGGGAATCACCAACACTAGACATGAGGCCTTCCTACCCCTCCCCCAGTCATTAGGGACCTCCCAGCAGCTGCTATGCTCCTCACACTCTCCCAGTCCAAACCTCAAGCCTGTCAACCTTATCCCCACCTTAAATGTCAACACTCCCGCCTACACTCTCCCCATCTGTGTCATTTTAGGACAAAATCAACCCCAACAAGTGTGAGTGGGCGCAGCCAGCTGGACTCATGCTGGAACTCAGAACATTTACATGTTTTGAGGAGAGAGTCTTCAAGCTGGCCAGGGAAGAGGAGGAGTATTTCTATATTGCTGGTGAAGTGGGGGCAGCAGGCAAACATGAAGTTTATTTGACTGGAACCCCCTCCCATCCTACTCAACCCCCTTCCCTTTCAGACCCCCCATTCTGACACCCTTTCCCAGCAGATCCCCAATCAGCCCCCCCTTCTCCCTCAGGCTCCCCACTCAGACCTTTCTTTATCAGACACCCCACTCAGACTCTTCCCCCTCAGACCCCCCCTTCCTCCTCCCCCTCCCCAATCAGCGCCCCCTTCTCCCTCAGGCTCCCCACTCAGACCTTTCTTCATCAGACACCCCACTCAGACCCCCCATTCAGACCCCCTTCCCCCTCCCCAATCAGCCCCCCTTCTCCCTCAGGCTCCCCGCTCAGATTTTTTTCCCTCAGACCCTGTCACTCAGCCCCTCTTCAGGCCATACACCTTGGCTGAGCAAATGGTGCATTGCTTCCTGGCATCAACACCTTGGCCTGGCACCTTGGACCCCAAGGTGAGTCAAGGAGGTAGGTCTGGTGGCATTTGCCCCTCTGCTGCTGGTTTCACTTCAATAGGATTGGTCTGATGTTTGTCATGAAGCAAGTACAGACTGTCAATCAGGCTTGGCATCTGTTTATGTTGCAGTAAGGATCAATGGAGTAATTGAGGTGAATTCAACCATATAGGGATGATTGGAATCAATTGAGCTGTCAAGCAAAGTCTTTTTCATGGAACTGCCCATTGAATTTGTTACATATTAAAGGTTTTCATTAGACTGGAGAGGATTTCCAAGCTTGCACCTTGCTGGGAAGCTTCAGAAACTTCAAATCAAAGCTGTGTGTATACATGCACAGGCATGGAGAATGGAATCCATCCCCCCCCCCACCCCACCCCCTCACTCCCCTGCTCCCCAGGTGAAATTGACATCCTCTCTCTCTGTCAGAGGACTTCAAAGGGGTCTGCTCACACCTGTAGCTTCTGACAGGGAGAAATTGAAATCTCTGCTGCAGAATGCTGCAATAATTTAAAATCATGTCAGGGGCCTGGAGATGAAAGTGATCTGGCCATTTCAGAATGTGCATAGCTGACAGGCAGAATAGCAGATATTGATCACAGAGTTGCTGAAATCACCATGCAGGAGGGATCTTCAAATCTACCCAGGGCTAGAAGGGGCAGTCCAGCCATGGCACCTCCATCCCCTCAGAAGCCCCCACCCAATCCCCAGGCCAAGCTCATCCAAACTTTAGGAACCTTTCCTCTGCAGGCTGGCATTAGCAGCAGAGCAAATGGCCACAGGATCCACCTCTTTCACCCCCTTGGAGCCCAAGGTGCCAGGCCAGAGTGTCAGTTCTTGAGTGCCATGGGGCAGTCACCATTGGGGTCAAAAAATGACGCTGGTTCCTGCTGAAGAGTAGCCCTCTCATCTGCCTCTGAGAATGCCTCAGCCCTTTCATGGTGCCATTGATAGCTGAACAAGGCCATCTCCTGGGATGCAACTAATATCCACTCCTTGTATCGTTGCACCATTCTTGACACTGAGCAGTCCATGCGAGTCTCACTCTCTTTGTGTATGTTAGACTGCTGCAATTCCACCAAGTGCTGCCTCATTGAGCACACTCTGCCTCCTGTCCATGCCATCTCCCAGTGCGCATTGTTTCTGCAGGGTGAGGAAAAAATGATACATGAGTAGGCCACCCTTCCTCAACTCTCACATGTTACATATGCTGTTTCTGAAATAAAGCTTTCAGAAACTGAATTTTAACTGTAAATTCAGTGGGAAAACATCTCTGGTAAACATTTGGATGTGGGCATACAGCACAGACTTAAGATAATTACAATGCAAAAGGTGACTTGTGTAAAAGGGTGAGAGTCATAAAACAGTAGGTGGACGTATTTGCGTAAAGACTGGAGACATGATAAAAGAACACAAGAACTAGGAGCAGGAGTAGGTAATTCAGCCCCTCAAACCTGCTCCACCATTTAATATGATCCTGGCTGATCTCATATTGGCCTCAAGTCCACATTTCTGTCCGTTTATCATAGCGCTTCGAACCCTTATTATTTAAAAATCTGTCCACCTCTTCCTTAAATTTACTCAAAGTCCCAGCATCCACCATGTTCTGGAGTAGTGAATTCCACAGACTCACAACTCTTATCTACCCACCCTCCTGCTACCCAGACCGATCGTGACCCCCCCCGCCCCCTTCCCCCCCACCGATTGCCAGCAGAGTGGAAGCGGACCCCCCACCCCCTCCAGCCAGAAATCCATCTGCCCCACTCCCCCACTAGTGAGCAAACGGGCCTCCCCCACCGCCCCCCCCCCCCCCCAACTAGAGATACATCTTACCCTCCTCCCTCCTCCCACTCCCACCCCGTCTCAGAGAATGATCCAGCCTCACTCCACCCCAACTTGTCCCCACCAGAGTTACATCTGACCCACCTCCTCCTCACCACCACCACCCTCCCCTTCAACCAAACAACGATCTGGCCTCACTCCCCTACTCCCCCCCCCAAACCAGAGAATAATCTGACCCCCCCCACCACTCCCCTCCCCCACCCCCCCCCAACCCGAACCTCACCATCGATCTGAGTCAGAGAGCCGTTGGAAGCTCTGAACTCGTTCTTCAGCAGGTGGAGCGCTTGATTCAGACTTTTATTCAGCTGATTCATTTTGGTGCGATTCCGGATCGGCGAATGTGGCAGTAAAGGGGGATATGCTGATAAAATTGGGTGGGCAGTTCATTAATTCAATTTAAATGCATGCAGATACATTTAAATTGCCATTGTGCCTGTTTTGGGCACAAATCAGATCGTGGCCATTCCCAGGTTTCGGTAAAGTGGCCATCTGCGCGGACACAGGTGCGGATCGCGTTAATGGCCTCACACTCAACTTTACCATGTTTTCACGCTAGAAAACGGGTGCAGCGCAATGATAAAATAGGGCCCGTAATTTCTTCTCTTCTCTGTTTTAAATCTGCTACCCCTTATCCTAAAACTATGACCTCTTGTTCTAGATTGTCCCACAACAGGAACCACCCTCTCCATGTCTGCTTTGTTAATCCCCCTCATCACCTTGTACACCTCAATTAGATCTCCTCTTAATCTTCTAAACTCCTGGAAGTGCAGGCCTAAACTGCTCAATTTCTTTTCATAAGACAAACCTCTGACATCTGCAGTTATTCCAGTAAAGCATGAAAGTTATTCATGCGATTTTCCCAGAATTAAAGCAACCTTTGTAATTAAAAGAAAGTCAATTTGTATTTCTACCAGAGCAAATTTGAGGGGCTGATTTGCCTACTTGTTTGTTATTGCCTATTTTGTTTGTTAGTAAATTTGTACCTGGAAATGTGTGTGGCACATTGCCATGGAGATGGTGGGATTAGTGAGATTCTTTGTTTTGATTTTGCCTCTGTGAGTTCAGTCAATGCATAACCAGTAAGTAATTGATGTTTGGAAGAACAGTTGAGAAACCATGGCAGCTTTGGATCTTATGTAGCTGTAGCTCCTTAGATGTCAAGAGATCAAGGCAGATCTATATCTCAAATAGAATAAATGTTAGATCTACATTCATGATACAGCCTGTGAGTGGGAGCTAATATTCAGCATAAGACAAAAGTGAGAACAGCTGGAAGATTTCTTTAGCTGGAAGCTAATAGGGAGACATGAAAAGGATGTTCCTCTTTGGGTGAGACCAGAACTAAGAGGCACTGTTTTAAAATTAGGGGAGTCCCTTTTAGGACACAAGTGAGAAGATTTTTTTTCTCTCAGAGGGGTGTACAACTTTGGGACTCTCTAGGCAGGATTTTCCAGCTGTGGTCTCCTTAAGAACAGAAATTCTGCCCAAAGTCAGTGGACCTTTGCATGGTTTGCTCCTGCACACTACAATTCCTGTAGTGGGCAGGACGGGAGAATTCCCCCTTTGTATCAGGAGGTGATGGAAGCAGAGTAATTGAATATTTTTAAGGCACAAATAGATAGATTGTTATTGGATAAAGGAATGAAAAGTTGATCGAGGTAGATGGGAATGTAGAGCTTGAAACACAAAACAGATCAGCCAAATTCTGATCAAATGGCTGAGATGGTCTGAGGGGCCGGGTGGCCTAGTTTTGCTCCTATTTTATATGTTTGGAAGAAACCTACCATCATCCTCTCAGTGAAAGGCAGTCAACCTTGCTGCAATTTTAGGTGAGAAAGCTTGGTTGCAGTTTGATGCCATCGCAGCAGACTACATAAGAACATAAGAACATAAGAAATAGGAGCAGGAGTAGGCCATCTAGCCCTTCGAGCCTGCCCCGCCATTCAATAAGATCATGGCTGATCTGTCGTGGCTCAGTTCCACATTCCCACCCTCTCCCCATAACCCTTAATCCCCTCTCTTATCAAAAACCCATCAACCCGCGTCTTAAAAATATTTAGCGAGGCAGCCTCCACCACTTCAACGGGCAGAGAATTCCAGAGATTCACCACCCTTTGAGTGAAGAAGTTCCTCCTCAACTCCGTTCTAAACCACCCCCCCTTTATCTTGAGGCTGTGCCCCCTAGTCCTGCTGTCCTTTCTGAGCGGGAAGAGTCTCTCCGCCTCTATCCTATCCATCCCATTCATCATCTTATACGTCTCAATGAGATCTCCCCTCATTCTTCTAAACTCTAACGAGTACAAGCCTAGTTTATTCAGCCTCTCCTCATAGCTCAACCCCTTCAACTCTGGCATCAGCCTAGTAAACCTCCTCTGCACTCCCTCCAAGGCCAAAATATCCTTGTGTAAGTACGGCGCCCAAAACTGCACACAGTACTCCAGCTGCAGCCTCACCAATGCCCTATACAGCCGCAGCAAGACCTCCCTATTTTTATATTCAATCCCCCTCGCTAAGAAGGCCAGCATCCCATTCGCCTTCCTGATCACCTGCTGCACCTGCAAGCTGGGTTTTTGCGACTCATGCACAAGGACCCCAAGGTCCCTCTGCACTGTCGCCTGCTGCAGTTTTTCGCCACGTAAGTGATAATCCTTCCTACCATTATTCCTACCAAAGTGGACCACCTCGCACTTGCCAACATTAAATTCCATTTGCCATTTCCTGGCCCATTCGCCCAGCCTATCTAGATCCTTCTGTAGACTCTCCACACCCTCCACACAATTTGCCTTTCCTCCAATCTTGGTGTCATCAGCAAATTTCGACACCCTACACTCGGTTCCCTCCTCCAGATCATCTATATAAATGGTAAATAGCTGAGGCCCCAGCACCGACCCCTGGGGCACTCCACTAGTCACCATCCGCCAATCCGAATAGCACCCATTGACCCCCACTCTCTGCCTCCTATTTGACAACCAATCCTCTATCCACGCTAACACCCTACCCCCAACTCCCTGTCCCCTGACCTTCTGCAATAACCTCTTGTGAGGTATCTTGTCAAACACCTTCTGAAAATCCAGAAAGACCACATCCACCGGCTCTCCTCTATCCACCGCCCTAGACACATCCTCATAGAACTCCAGTAAATTTGTCAGACACGACTTCCCTTTAACGAAACTGTGCTGCGTCTGCTCTATCAAGCAATTCCTCTCAAGATGCCTCGCTATTTCCTCCTTGATGACGGATTCTAACATTTTACCTACAACAGACGTTAAACTAACCGGCCTATAATTCCCTGCCTTTTGCCTGGCACCCTTCTTAAACAACGGCGTAACATTAGCTGTTTTCCAATCTTCCGGCACTTCCCCGGAATCCAGCGACATCTGGAAAATAACCACCAAGGCATCCACTATCACCTCTGCCATTTCTTTCAGAACCCTCGGATGCATTCCATCCGGTCCTGGCAACTTGTCCACAATCAGTCCCTCCAGTCTGTCGAGCACCTCCTCTCTAGTAACAGTAATGTCATTAAGACCCTCCAGTCCTACCACCTTTCCATCTCTAACACCCGGCAAATTATTCACGTCCTCCTCCGTGAAGACAGAAACAAAAAAGTTATTCAGGACCTCAGCCATATCCCCATCCCCTACCACTAAGTCCCCCTTCTCATCCTGTAAGGGACCAACGTTCACCCTAGCCAGCCTCTTCCTTTTTATATATTTATAAAAACTCTTGCTATCCTTTTTTATATTAAGCGCAAGCCCAGCTTCATAGTTTCTCCTACCCTTCTTTATCATCTTCTTTGTCAATCTTTGTTGACATTTAAACCTCTCCCAATCCTCTTCTCGCCCACTACTCTTAGCTACTCTAAACGCCTCCGCTTTTAATTTAACACTTTCCTTCACCTCCTTCGTTATCCACGGCTTATTACCTCTCCTCCTACTGTCCTTTTTGACCATCGGAATAAATTTCTGCTGAGCACCAAGAAAGATCTCCTTTCTATTAGCAACCAACGGTGTTTGCAGATGTTTTAAACCTCCGTGCAGGGAGATCTGTTCCTGAGCTGTGGAATCCAGAGCCGTGAGAGTTTTAAATGAAAATCGGTGGGTCATTTCATCAAACACTGGTGGAAAAACTCCCATGGAATCTTATACTTGGAGAATAGCTGGAACATTGAAGAGAAAACAAAGTTAATTCTGGAGAGCTGTGCTTTACTTGCAGTTTGATCCCAAATTTTGTCAGATAAGGGAACTCTTAGAGGATAGTAAAGAGGACCTATGTTTATAGTATATCTTTATCAGGTATGGGGTTGGGTTAAAGAGCTTACATTGTTCAATTCTTTTTGATATACAATAATGGATATTTTTATTTAAAAACATGAAATTATGTAGCATAGCTGTTAATTGGTAGCTGTTCAGATTTCTTTCTTAAATGTTCACAGTCCCTAATAGGATATTGATACAGAATGTAACACTGGCATAAGCAATTGTGTTTGATGCCCCAAGCTCATTTTGACCCCACATGTGAGGGTAACTGACTTGACTCAGCACTCGCTCTGGCAATGTTAGGGAGCCTTATTGGCGTGCAGTCTGCTGAGCTGGTATACATGCTGCTGTAAACAGAGTTAGAGCTGCTTTTCACTCACCTTCCCACATCTTGTGAGGCCTTTGAAATGCTTGCAATACTGGACAACACCTCCTCCATCACGCTGTGACTGCTTACCTACTCAGCCACCTCCACTCATGCCTTTTGACCTCCTGGGGGAGGTTTGTCCAGCCAGGTGCCTGGAAGAAAATCTGCCACCTCTTGGTCACAACCTCGGTGAGGATTTCTAGGGAGACAACAGGAAATCGGGTATTTTGATGCCTGGCTACTCCCATCCCATTCTTGACCCTGGGCAGCCATCTCCACAACAGGTGGCAGGTCCAGTCATGGCTGCCTCTTACCTTTCCAAAGGGCATCACAATAACTGTGTCCGGCCTCCAGGCCACATTCAACATGGCTGATTGGGTGCCACATCTGACCTTGGGCCAATCAGACCAGGTACATTTGAAATTGATGTTGCACCAGTGATGAGGACACAAGGTGGGCTTGTGACCTGGAATTGACCCGACAGCTTCCTGACCCGGAATTGACCCAACAACCAGATTCCTGACCCGGAATTGAACCGAAAGCCAGTTTCCTGACCCGGAATTGAACCAACAACCAGTTTCCTGACCTGGAATTGAACCGACAGCCAGATTCCTGACCCAGAATTGAACCGACAGCCAGCTTCCTGACCCGGAATTGAAAATCCAGCTCCATTTGCTCAATGCAAATTGGAATAATTTCCCTACAAGTGTGGGAGGTTCAGGCCCTGATTGTAGAAACCATACAGCATGGAAAGAGACCATTTGGCCCATTCCATTTGTTGGCATTAAGGAATTAATCACGTTCTCTTGTTTTACCCCCTGGGCTCTGCATTTTTATAATGGTAAAAACAGAAAATGCTTGAGAAACTCAGCAGCTCTGGCAGTATCTGTGAATAAAGAAAACAGAATTAATGTTTTGACTCCAAATGATCCCTCTTCGGAGTTGAATTTCTTCTCCTTTTCAAGCACATATGCGACTCAATTTGAATGTTATTACTGAATCTCTTTCCCCTGCACCCTTTCAGGCAAGGCAACTGAGATCTTGGCAATCTACAATAGCAAAATATTCTCATTTCCCTGAAATTTATTTTGCCAATTGTGATCTGGATTTATGTCTAACTTTGGGATATGACATTAACTGAGAAAATCAGAAGCTCTTCTATACATTTTCACCACAGGATATGATCTGACGTGGTATCCCAAGCAGTGGCCATATTTCTATTTGTGGAAATATCCAAACTACTGGTAGAAATAAGCAAAGGCCTTGAGAGAGAGGTATCTTATTGGTTTACTGTACTAGTCAATTGGTGCGGAAAGTTGGTAAGATAGGCCGAAAGGTGAAAAATCCGGTTTGTGATTGGGTCAGGTGATCGACTGGAACGGCAATTGTTGGGAGGGGGAGGTTGGGGGGTGGGGGGGTGGTGGCAGGGAGAGGCAACATCCATGAGGGGTGGGATGTGGGGGTGGTAGGGGGTAGTGGCAGATCTCCCAGTATACTGGGAGATTGGGGCGCCTGTGTAATGGTGCCCCTAGAACTCAGCAGCCGGCCTCATAGGCAAGCTGAGACTCTACTCTCTCCAACTGGTGAGATTCACATTGCGGCCTCTGTATTGCACAGAGTACTGTAAATTACCATCACCTACCCTGTTGAAAAAAAACAGGCAAGAAAACAGGAAGTTTTCTCATCCATTTTATACTTAGAATGTTTTGAGAAAATTCTATCCCGCACGTTCCCTTCCTCTCATTGTTGGGGTTAAGGTAAAGAGTTTAGTTTAGAGATGAACTGAATTTTCCTGTTCAACTATGGGGTCGGGTTTAAGGTACCAGTTCTACATATCGAAGAAACTGTCATATTGGTGCTTCATAAGAATGTAGGAATTGCTGTGACAAGGTAAGTCCATGGTCCATTTGCCTCATCCTTTTCCATCCTGGTGGTTGACTATTCATAGCAACCTATTTCAGTCAAGTAATCAACTATAGGTCCAGCCATGACACAGGGAAATCTTTAGTGCTATAGAGCTTTAGGAGCCATAGGTCTAAAGCCACCTTTCTTCCCCCAAGAACACAGTGGGCAAAATTTCCTGCAAGAGCCACTGACTTCTGCATGGAAATCTCAGTATGCAAATGCTGTTTTTTTTTTGGGCAGGACAAAGCAAAAAGCAGACCCTATATTCACCCTTCCATGGCAACTGGTTCCTTAATGATTTGCTGATGGCAGTCCTTCTCCAAGAATTTTATTCTTCCCTCCTGTAATCTGCGGGTGGAGAGTTTTTTTATCCATTCATGGGTCATGGGCATCACTGGCTGGCAAGCATTTATTGCCCATTCCTAGTTGCCCTTGGAGGGCAGTTGAGAGTTATCCACATTGCCATGGCTTGGAGCCACATGTAGGCCAAACCAGGCAAGGGTGAGAGATTTCCTTCCCTAAAGGACATTAGTGAACAAGATGGGTTTTTCTGACAATGGTTTCATGGTCATCAGTAGATTTTTAATTCCAGATATTTTTTGTCAAATTCAAATTTTACTATCTGCTGTGGTGGGATTTGAACACAAGTCTCCAGAACATTAGTTGACTTTCTGGATTAATAGTCTAGCGATAATACCATTAGGCCATTGTCTCCCCAATTTTTTTAACAGCCTGAGCTCCGTGTACAAATTTGCACACACTGCACTTGCTGCTTGACAAGATCAGAACGATTCCCAACTGGTTGCTTGTGAATAATTTATCTGCATTCATTGACCAGTGTTCTGATTGATTTTTTTCCCACTGAGGTATTGGTGGTAATGCATCTGACTTCAGAGAAAGTACAGAGCGACTGTGCCAAAAGAATAAAAAAAATAGAAAATTAATCCTCATTGAATTTTTTTCTGTGCATTAAACAAAACATCCCATTCCATCCCCAATCAGAATTGAAGGAATGGTAAATTCTCATGAGCGAGTGAGGAAAAGCTAAGGCATATCAAAGCTGACAACATAATTCGCCTTTATTACTGTAACTGAATCCTGTATGGACAGATTTTATCTGTGTTTTAATAATTTATTTTCTCCACTGTAAATTTATACGTTTTTAATGTGTTCTTTGCTATTAGTGCACAGACAAATCCTAAGGGGCTAATCTTCTACATTTATGTAGTTGCTGTGAAATTGAAGTTCTGCAATTTACAATTATGAAAAGAAATCCTTTTATTTCACTGCAGAAAAATGAATAATATTTGAAATAAAAGTAGAAATGTTAATCCTTCAGGTTCAAGTGAAGGCTTTGCATTAGATTCTTCAGGTCCCAAATGGTAATACCAGTCGTTCCATCCTTTGTAGTCTTTTCAATTTAAGAGTATATTTAATACAAATTTCTATCAAATTTAATCAAACCTAATGCAGACAGTTGTATTTTTTGTCAAATAATGAGTTCATCGCATTGCTCTGTGCTGCTCCAGCTTTCTGTGCACATTCTCCATGAGTCTTTGAACTAACAGATATTAATTTATGGATACAATGAACATTTTCAATGTCTTGCTATTAGACAGAAGTATTGTGTTCAATTCTGGATACCATACATGTCAAGATGTTAGAGATGAAGCAAGAAAGATTTACTGGAATGGTACTGGAGATGAATGGAAGGGTTTGTTCTCCATCAAAAAGAGGGAATTGTTGGAAGATTTATTACAGGCGTTTAAAATTATAAGAGGTTTTCATTAGGAAGAAAGCAACAAAGTGCTTCCAGTGGCATTTGGGCTGAAATGGAGAGAATGGTGGAAAAATTCAGTTGTGACTTTCAAAAGGGAATTAGGTAAATATTTGAAAGGAGAAGTTTTGCAGGGTTTTGGGGAAAAAGCTGGGGACTGGAGCTAATTAGATTGCTCTACCAGACAGCCACCCTAGACACGATGGGCCGAATGTCTCTATCCATAATGCCAAGTCAAAATGAGAAGCTAAGTTATTATTCATGGGCTTAATGAGCACAATAGATTTTTTGAATCAATTTAGAAAAGTCAGTATAAATTTCTACAGGAAACAGCTGAAATCATGTATTGCTGTATGAAATGTGTTCAGTTTGTTGCCAAGAAATTAGTATCATTAGGAAAGTAGTATTGGAGGAATGAATGAAACCAAAATTTGATAAATTCTCTGGATCTGAAGATCTACATCCCAGAGGGTTGAAAGAGGTGGCTCCAGAGAAACTGCATGAAATATTCCAGCTCCACTCAGTAAATGCAGAAAAGGCTTTTCCCCTGAGTGGATGGCCTAGTATCAGAGGACACAGTCTCATAATGAGGGCCAGACTACTTAGGACTGAAATGAAGAGGAACTTCATCACAAGGTCCTCTCTCCCTTTGTGATCTAACCTTGTCCCCTCTACCTTTGGGACCCCTCTCTGTCACCTCTCCCTTTGGGCCCTCTTCCTGTTCCCTCACCTGATGGGATCTCACCCAGTTCCTTCTCTCTTTGGGACCTTCCCCCATCCCAGCCTGGGACACATGTTCTCAATGGTGCACTGCTCCTGGTCACATCATTGGGTAGCACAGTGGTTAGCACTGCTGTCCCACAGTGCCAGGGACCTGGGTTCGATTCCTGGCTTGGGTCAGTGTCTCTGTGGAGTTTGTACGTTCTCCCAGTGTCTGCATGTGTTTCTTCCCACAGTCTGAAAGAAATGCTGGTTAGGTGCAATGACCCAAATAGACACTGGAGTGTGGTGACTAGGGAAATTTCACAGTAACTTCATTGCAGTGTGAATGTAAGCCTTACTTGTGACAAATAAATAAACTTTTACTTTGACATGATTATTCTGTGGTCCATTGCAACTTGGAGTTCCTAGCTTCTCTTCTCAACCTTAAGGTAAGTCTAGCATTTATAACTAATGCTTCTACAGAGATAGAGACGATCATAATCTCAGTTATCCTGTCAGCTAGCTCTGATACTCTAAAGTTGCAATCTTGCTTCTTTTCATTGCATTTACTAATGAATGGATCAATTGTTCCCTAAATTTTAGATGGCGTATTGTTATAATTCAGGTCAGAAACTCCAAAGTGTTTTATGAAACCCACCTGGATTATAAATTCTGCACTTTGAATTTGACTGGGTAAGCAAAGGATATTTCACTTCAGGTAGATTGAAATGACCCACCAGGGAGCTTTTATCAAACAAAGTTTATTTACGTATACAGCGAACATGTATAGAAAGAAAATTAGCAATAACTTTTACCAATTGCAAACAAAAAAAAGCAATGATATTGTATAACCCTAAACAAGTATACAAAATGCTCCAATCAAACAAACTTCCCTGTACAAAACCCTTGCAAAAGTCCGACAGGTTTGTTTGGTAGTAAAAGCCACTAGCTTTCGGAGCACTGCTCCTTCATCAGATAAGTGGGAGTCCTGTTCACAAACAGGGCATATAAAGACACAAACTCAATTTACAAAATAATGGTTGGAATGCGAGTCTTTACAGGTAATCAAGTCATAAAGATACAGACAATGTGAATGGAGAGAGCGTTAAGCACAGGTTAAAGAGATGTGCATTGTTTCCAGACAAGACAATTAGTGAGATTTTGCAACCCCAGGCAAGTCATGGGGGTTACAGATAGTGTGACATGAACCCAAGATCCCAGTTGAGGCAGTGCTCATGTGTGCAGAACTTGGCTGTCAATCTCTGCTCAGCGACTATGTGTTATCATGTGTCGTGAAGGCCGCCTTGGAGAACCTCTCACCAAGGCTATCCCCACACTCCCACTTCTTGCCTTCAAACAACTGCACAACCTCAAACAGACCATTGTCCGCAGCAAACTACCCAGCCTTCAGGAGAACAGTGACTACAACACCGCACAACCCTGCCACAGCAACCTCTGCAAGACATGTTGGATCATCGATACAGATGCCGTCATCACACGTGAGAACACCATCCACCAGGTACACGGCATATACTCTTGCAATTCGGCCAACGTTGTCTACCTGATACGCTGCAGGAAAGGATGTCCTGAAGCATGGTACATTGGGGAGAACATGCAGACGCTATGACAATGGATGAGTGAACATGCTTGATAAACCCCAGGCAAGAGTGTTCTCTTTCTGTTGGGGAACACTTCAGCGGTCATGGCATTCGGCCTCTGATCTTTGGGTACATGTTCTCCAAAGCAGCCTTCATGACACACGACAATGCAGAGTCGTTGAGCAGAGATTGATAGCCAAATTCCGCACACATGAGGATGGCCTCAACTTGGGTTTTAGGTTCATGTCACACTATCTGTAACCTGCACAACCTGCCTGGGCTTGCAAAACCTCACTAATTGTCCTGGCTGGAGACAATACACATCTCTTTAACCTGTGCTTAACCCTCTCTCCACTCACATTGTCTGTACCTTTAAGACTTGATTACCTGTAAAGACTCGCATTCCAACCATTATTTTGTAAATTGAGTTTGTGTCTTTATATGCCCTGTTTGTGAGCAGAACTCCCACTCACCTGATGAAGGAGCAGCGCTCCGAAAACTAGTGGCTTTTGCTACCAAATAAACTTGTTGGACTTTAACCTGGTGTTGTGAGACTTCTTACTGTGAGTACCTCAACCAGGTCTCTCCCTGTAACCCAACACACTCACCTTGGTTAATCTATCTAATCTGCACATTTTATAACACTAAGGGGCAATTTAGCATGGCCAATCCATCTAACCGACATATCTTTGAATGTGGGTGGAAACTGGAGCACCCAGAGGAAACCCATGCAGATACAGGGAGAATGTGCAAACTCCACACCGACAGTGATCCAAGGCTGGAATTGAACCTGAGTCCCTGGCTTCACCCTCTTGCTGACCGCATAGTCCTGTGTAACCACCAGGTTCACCATGAGCTCCTGACTTGCTAGGAGTGACAGTCTGTTCTCCCATTATCCTGACTAGATCCAATACTGTTTTCTCCACTCTGGTGATACAGTAGGGAAATGGCACTCCTCGTCCTGTCTGGACCCTTTCCTGGCTAATTGTGTGTCATTTCTCTTGCAAAGGGAAAGAAAAGAGACAGTGATATGGCATTGCTACTCACAGGGCTCAGGGTCACCTATCTCATTAGGAGCTGCAAGTCTCAGTGGTGACAGATCCTCAGCAGTGTAATGACTATGAGTGGCCTGGGTATATATTTCTCATGTGCTCAGGAGCAGTATGTTTCCCTGGGGCTCCTCAAGTGCTGTGTTTTCTGGAGGCTGAAAGCCCAGAGACCTGTCCTGAGGATTGAGGTGGACTCACCTTGTCAGAACAAATGAACTATTGAATCTTTTATGGCATTGAATCCAAGTTCTCCTTCTGCACCTGTGTCTCAATTAGTGACCTTCTCCTGTCAGCCAGGAAGACAGCCTCTCTCTTGCCCCTGGCTGCCGTGCTGGCAGTGATGAAGGGAGAGGTAGCCCAGTCACAGGTGCCAGATCACCAGTTGTCCTGTGCCATCTCTCTTAGCTCTGGCACTGTGAAGGTTTCAGCACAATCAGCAAATGTCTGTCTTAAGGCAGACAACAGCAAGATGGCTGCTGTGGGAAGCTAAATCAGTCGCCCACTTCATCTGATCAACCTTCATTCCCAGATGGTGGTAGGGAGACACCCTACCACCTCTGAATCAAAGGCCCGTCCAGGAAAGTCAAGATCTGATCTATTTCCCAGTTGAAAGCAATCTGACTTCTGTACCCTGCCTCTGTAGGGTAAGCTCAGCTAGGCGTGCTTAAGCACCTGCAGTGGCGAAAGCTTTTCAATTTTTAATGTAAGTAACTTTTGCCATAAAAATGCTTTCAAGGGAACAGAAAATACAGATTTCACTGATTTTTATGAAATGCTCATGAGCTGCTATTGAAAGAGTGGGAGAATGGTTGGTTTCCTGCTGTGTCTGAGAATCCCTGACCAGCAGTGTATATTGTTTATGCAGGTACCTCACAAATACACAAAAGCCTGTGATCTTTTAAATTACAGGATTGCAATGCACCTGGATATAGGAATATATGAGGGAAAATACATAGGAAAGTCCAGGGCACAATTTCAACAGTACAAATATCTACACAAGTCCCTGAAAATAGACTTTTTTATTTTGACTACAGTTCTTAGGAAGATGCTGTACTCTCTGGGGAGATCCCTACCCTGAAAGAGATGGAGCTGAGGTAGAAGGTGACAGTCACTGGCCCACACTGGGCAGAACTGTAAACAGAGTGTGTGAGATTAGAATGAAAACTGGGGGATGCCATGGAATGGATTTTTGGTCTGGTGTGTCTAAAATGATGTTTGCCCAATGATGGGAGCTTTTAAAACTAAATTAGATAGCTGCTGGAGAGCTCTGTTCAGTTCTGGGAACCTCACTTTAAGATATCAAAGTCTTGGAAAATGGCAGATGAGATTAACTAGAATGACAACAAGGGTAAGGGAATTCTGCCCTGTGGAAAGACTGCGGAAGCAGGCATTCTTCTCCAGTTGGCAGGCAATTTCGCTGCCTGGGCAAAGCAGCCAGCATAATTAAGGACTCCACACACTCCAGACATTCTCTCTTCCAACTTCTGTCAAGGAAAAGATACAAAACACTGATGTCACGTATCAGTTGACTCAAGAACAGCTTCTTCCCCGGTGCTGTCGGACTTTTGAATGGACCTATTTTGCATTAAGTTGATTTTTCTCTGAGTGTAACACTAAATTCTGCACTCTCTCCTTTCCTTCTCAGTGTATGATGTTTTGTCTGTATAGTGCACAAGAAATGATACTTTCCACCGTATACCAATATATGTGACAATAATAAATCAAATCAATGTTAAAGGGTGATTTTATGAAAGGATTGGAAATTACGAAGGGCTTTTATAGAGTAGATAAGGTGAAACTGTTTCCATTGGCAGAAGGTTCAGTTACAGAGGATGCTGATTTAAGATAATTTGCAAAAGAACCAGGGAAGAGGTGAGGAGAGTTTGCTTTATTGCACTAAGTTATTATCTGAAATGGGAGAAACGGATTCAATAATAATTTTCAGAAGGAAATTGGATATTTGACAGTAAAAGCAACATTTGCAATCCTGTGGACAAAGAGCAGGCTATAGGACTAATTGAATAACTTTTTCAGCCAGCTGTCTCAGATAATGTTGTCAACATCCTCCTCCTGGGCTATAATTCTATGATTCTACAATAATGAACAGATTGATTTTTGGGGGCCAATTCTAATTCCAGAATATTGAAAAACACTCTTAGTTAATTAAACATTGCAAAAAAAACCATTCAAATCCTATTTATGATTTTTGTCATTTGTGATGCTTCTTTTGCACAAGTTCAAGACATTTGTTCCAACAAATTCTGAAAAATTGTTCATTCCAAAAGATTTTGCATACATTCTGACGAGACCATGATATGAAATATAGAGAAACACTGGGCAGAGGAAATCAAAGACAAAACACGTTGGACACTTGCTCCTCAATTTTCCACTGTTCTACACTAGTATCTGCAGCATAGACAACCTGAAACTCGACACTAAACGCTGTACAATTTTAAAAAATGATGAAAATGTCCCTGACTATTTCATGACCATTCAGCCTGTAAACTACTGCTGAGACTATCAACTGTTGATCATTGCACCAATGTTCCTGAATCAGCTCAGTGCAAATTTGAACAGGTTTTGTAAGCAGGCTAGCCTG
Organism: Carcharhinus amblyrhynchos; assembly: GCF_965287045.1. Taxonomy (NCBI): domain Eukaryota; kingdom Metazoa; phylum Chordata; class Chondrichthyes; order Carcharhiniformes; family Carcharhinidae; genus Carcharhinus; species Carcharhinus amblyrhynchos. Next base: position 27,464,916 of record NC_137335.1, on the reverse strand, counting down.
TGAAGAGGAAATTGTTTTTTTGTCAAATTTAAAGGGATGGGCTCAATTAAAGATACTGGGAAAGAAGGTTGAAGGAAATTTTCCCAAGCGAGAGGTGCACGTTAATTCCCTTAAAAGTGATGTTGGGTACAGATCTTGACATCTTATGATCTTCGAGGATTCACCTGAGCTCAGTGGCAAGGAATGAAACACCCTCTGACATGTTGGACCCACTCACAATGTTTAAAAAGCCAATTAGGAGCTATTTAACCCACATTCAGGGCATTTGTCTGCTTGCCAAATTGTCAGCAAACTGCCTGCCTCACTAAGCACTGTGACAAGGTTATCCTTAATGAAACTGACAGACTGGGAAGGCATTAATCATGTATGTTGAAGAGTTCCGGCCATGGCCAAATGAGTGGCTGCATTTCATTGCACCTCTCCTCTCTGTGTTTTCACATTGCGACAGTTGATTCTCAATTTCTTGTAGGGTATTTAACATTTCACTGACCTCCAGCTGCACTTGCCTCCTGTTGGTGTTTACCAAGGCACAGGAGCAGCTTGTGCAGCTCCATTTTGCATCCCTGATGAGGGACCAGAGGAACAAAATTGCCACCAATAGCATCAGGAGCCAGAGGGGCAATACCAGCAGGGTCTCTTCAGCCTCATGCTCCTGCAGAGGGGACTGATAGAGATCTAGTTAAGGGAGGAGCAATCCCAATGCAGAGTCTACAGGGAGATGATCAACTCTGTCTGCATGTGTAAACACCAGTGCCCCAGGTTATTACTTCTTCAGAAAGACTCTTCAAATGCAGGTAATTAAAAAAAGCCTTTCCCCAACTTATAAATCAAAAAAGGATTTAATAAAGAAACTTCATTACTCTAAACTTGAGGCCTTACCCTGGGCCAATCCAAACTCCTCACAATTCCCAACAGCTTCTTATTTATAGTGAATCAGCTGCCCATCATTCTGTAATTGGTTCCATGGTTTACTGGGTCAGCTGACCCTTTCAGCTTGTTCTCATTGGTCACATTACATCCAATATAAAATTATCGCCAGTTACATTCTAACAGATTCCCTTTATTTTAATTTTTTTTCAAAATAATTTAAGACAACCTTCCTCAGTATTCTTAATAATTTTCCAGTACCTGCACCCTTTTTGTAAAACAGTTGGATAGCTGTAGATTTATACCAGCACAGTTAGGTTTGGAAACTTTCTCATTTTTCAGCATTTGTTTAATGCTGGCCAGATCAATTCTTAGTCATTTTTCTGTTGCACTTTTTGTCGAGTGAACATTATCCTATAAAGACCGATTGTCCACAAAGCACTCAATTGGTACTTTTTACCTGATGTGCCCGTAACAAAATTCTGTTAATATATCAGACGTATCTAATGCCTCTGCTAACGCTAGGGTTTCAGCTACCAACGTACTTTTGACTTCTTTGCTTCCCAGGCTAAGAGGCAACATTTTCCTTCCTTACCTACCAGGAGTATTATGAATACAGCACTGCTTGAATGTTCATCTGGCGGATTGGCATATGAAGCATCACTAAACACAACTAACTCCATATCTTTCGGTTCTCCTAGTGCTGGGAATTTAATCACACATTCCTCTATTTTTAGCTTTTTTAAAGTTTTATTTGCCTGCAAGATTCTCCAATTCTGGCATTTCTCAACATATTACTGAGCTCCAGGGCATTACAGCTCCTATCCTGTCTTGCCTGTGTGCATGGTCAATTTAGCTGTCCTGTCATGCTCCTCAACAATTTTGTTTCTTTTCAGTTGGCCAGTTCTCATTTTCCATCAATCTTTCTCTGGTGATGGCAATGGGATCAATAGTGTTTCGATGTCTCTGTTGACTCATTGTCACACCAGAGGTATTTTGTCAGATATCAAGACCAAAATATAAGAAAACCCAGTTGCTTGACTCCTTACTTTAAATTCTGTTTTCAACTTCTCAATTATCCTCTTTTCAAACACTTCTTTATCAACCCATTGGAAATCATCCATATGTATTATAAAATTCCAGCTAATTTTTCTTTAGCTTTCCAGTAAGACATTGCTGGATCTGCTTTTAAATGGACAGAGCCAGTTTTCAGCAATACAGATCATACAGAGAAACACCAAATCCTTGATACCTCACTTAACCTATATACATTTGTTCAGTTTCCACAAAATGTCCCTGTGTATTACCTGCTTCTTTGTTTGGCCTCAAAAAGCTTGTCTCTGAAATGTTTTGCCCTGCAGAAATGCTGCTTTGGTGCCTATTGATTTACACATTCAATTGTTAGATGCTAGAACAGCGAAAAATTTTTCAGTATCACTTTTCCTGCTGTGGGTGAATCAATCCTAATGCCTCTCCCCTCCAAGTGTCTTCATACCCATGGACTACTAATCTGACTTTAGCTTTACATGTTCCATTTTGCAAAAATTCCTCTGTGCAAACCCACTTATGGGACAAAGTAGATTGCCCTTCATCTGGTACCTCAGTGTATACCCCAAACTCTTTCCAACTGTCCAGCTCTCTTTGCCTGGCCTTTCTTACTTCCACAAGCTCCATTTTATTTGCAGCTATCAATACTTCCTTATCATGGGGACTTCTACTCCTATTCCTATCAATGGTTTGATTCCCAGCCTTCCTCGTTAAACCCTGGCTTCTACTGCCATATCTGTTTCTGTCAGGGCTGCTATTCTCAGACCGCAGTTCTCTGTTGACACAACTTCAGTCACAGATTCATGACATTTTCCTGAGTTCACAAATGCTTACTATCCCATCCTCAGGACTTAGGTGCCCCTTTTTTTGCTTCCATCTGTCCATTCCATTTTCCCAATCTATAGCTTTGGCTTCTTGCCCTTTCTCTTGGATGTTGAGCCAGACTTTATACTTTCCTGAGGCCTTTTCTGCTTTCGATTATAGTGGCTTCTCTCCACTCACTTGGCTCTTCAGGTATGCATGATATCACTGTGCCTACTTCGGGTAGCTGCATCTTTAAAGTAGTAGCTACATCCTCTGCTTCACAGGCACTTTGTTAATCATTAGATTCCCTCTCATCTATTATTGACTGATAGTCATAATAACTCAGGGTATGTGCATGTGCAGTATAAGGTGTCTCCTGCATCTTGCTGAAATGCTTCAAATTCATACCCAATTCCCAGTACTCAAAGAGTGGGCTCTCACTGGCTGTTTACCATGCTGTAATATAAGTACCTTGCTGTCTGTTCCCATCATTTTCCTGGAATCTTTCCATTCTTTTATAGTAGACCCTTGTATATCCCCGATGGTCATATACAATGTCTTTAGGCCCTTTTTATCCATTCTGAAACCTCAGCCTTAATAAAGGCCTTTCTCCCTGCATGCATAGCATTTAAGTGTGCACTGAAGGAGCCTCTGTTAATGCTGATGGCAAGTTTGGATTCCTCCTGTATACCAACTGGTATGGACTACAGCCCCCTACTATCTGTAAAGAATTTTTCCCATGCACTGCCCATGCGAATGCAACCTGCAATTTACAGCCTGGTTGATTCTCTAAAATTTTATGCAACATTTCATCTGCATGATTCCTTTCACAGAGGCCATTGCTAAATGGGCTCTCTGCTGCAGTATGCATGATTACAATATTTACATTTTCACATACATCTTAAAATTCATCATTTGCAAATTCACCCCCATTGTCTGTATAAATCTACACAGTGCTCCCAACATTGCTCCAATCCAGTGAATCATAATTTTATCTATAATGGTCTTTTTATCTTTGCTGTATATCACCATAGGTATGCTAAACTGGGTGGCCATGTCCACAAGTGCAATAAATAGACATCTTTGTTTTTGTCCAATATCTTTAGATCCATTGCTATGACATCATTGAAATCTTGTGCTAGTGGTAGACTCATGACCGGACATGGGGGTGACCTTCTATATTTTATGCAAATTTCACACTGGACTGATATTTGTTCCATGAGATCATTACATTCCTGGTAAGTAAGGCAGGAAGGAAGGATTCATAATATTCCTGGTAGGTAAGGAAGGAAAATGTTGCCCCTTGGCCTGAAAAGCAAAGAAAAAAGGTAATCAAAATGTTGGGTGGCTGAAACCCTAGTGTTAGTGGAGGCATTGGATATGCTTTGTCCAGCACACCTCCATCCTGCAGGAGTGCTCTCAGAATCTGTGGTGCTGGATGATCAAACTGCTTATGGAGTTTCAGAATAATCTTCTTGTCCATCATTGCTGTTGTCTGTTAGTGACACTAATGCCTCATGAATTCTTTGGTCGGATAATTTTGGTTTGCTTAAAGGAAGACAATAATGGCCAGATCTTGTAAAATGTAGGTCCACAGTTTTCCCAAATACTATAGCTTTACCCTGTTTCTAATTGATGGTCATCTGAGCTTTCTTCATCTCAGACCTGCTTAAATACAAAGGTATATCACTGGGAACTACATCTGTGCTTATTAATAAACTGATTCCTAGAGCTGGGGGGTCTGATGGGGAGGAATTCGTAAGATGTGTATTGGAAGGATCCTTGCAACAGTATGTAGATAGCCCGACTAGAGAGGGGACGATACTGGATTTAGTTCTGGGAAATGAGCCGGGTCAGGTGGTTGAGGTTGCGGTAGGCAAACATGTGGCTAATAGTGACCACAACTCTGTCTACTTTAGGATACGAATGGAAAAAGACGAGAGCTGTCCTAAGGGGAGGGTGCTAAATTTTGGGAAGGCTAGATACAGCCAGATTAGGCAGGAGCTTAGGGATACAGACTGGGATAGGCTGTTGGAAGGCAAGACCACGTTAGGCATGTGGGAGTCTTTCAAGGGAAAACTGCAAAGGGTGCAGGAAAGACATGTGCCGGTTAGGAGAAAGGATGGGAAAGGTAGGATTAGGGAACCGTGGATTACTAGAGATATAGAAGACCTGGTTAGGAAGAAACGAGAGGCGTATGTCAGGTCTAAGCAGCTGGGAACAGAGAGACCGTTGGAGGAATACAGAGAGAGATGGAAGGATCTCAAACGGGGAGTCAGGAGAGCAAAGACGGGGCATGAGATTGCTTTGGCAGGTAGGGTGAAGGAGAATCCAAAGGTGTTTTACTCCTATCTTAAGAACAAAAGGGTGGCTAGGGGTAAAATCGGTCCTCTCAGGGACCGGCGTGGGGAATTGTGCTTAGAGGCAGAGGGAATGGGGGAGATCCTGAATGAATACTTTGCGTCGGTATTCACGAAGGAGAGGGGCTTGATGTCTAGTACGGTCATTGAGGGAGCGGTAGACCAATTGAAAGATCTATCGATTACGAGGGAAGAGGTGTTATGGCTTTTAGAGGGCATTAAAACCGATAAATCTCCAGGGCCTGATTGCATTTATCCTAGGCTGCTTAGAGAGGCGAGGGATGAGATTGCTGGGCCTCTGACACAAATCTTTGTCTCTTCTTTGGACACAGGTGAGGTCCCAGAGGACTGGAGGATAGCGAACGTGGTACCATTGTTTAAAAAGGGTAGGAGGGATAGCCTGGGTAACTGTAGGCCGGTGAGCTTAACGTCAGTGGTAGGTAAGTTGATGGAGAGGATTCTTAGGGATAGGATGTATGCACACTTGGAGCGTTGCGATCTGATTAAGGATACGCAGCATGGCTTTGTCAAGGGGAAGTCTTGCCTTACGAATCTGGTAGAATTCTTTGAGGAGGTGACAAAAATGGTTGACGAAGGTCAAGCCGTTGATGTCGTCTATATGGACTTCAGTAAGGCCTTTGACAAAGTCCCTCATGGTAGGTTGGTACAGAAGATTAAAGCTCATGGAATATGTGATCAGGTATCTAGATGGGTAGAGAACTGGCTTGCAAAGAGGAGTCAGAGAGTAGTAGTGGAGGGGTCTTTTTCTAGCTGGAGGTCTGTCACTAGTGGTGTGCCGCAGGGCTCGGTACTGGGACCTCTTCTCTTTGTAGTGTATATAAATGATCTGGAAGGGGGGGTAGGTGGTGTGGTCAGCAAATTTGCTGATGATACCAAGATGGCTGGATTGGCGGGCAGTGAGGAGCAGTGTCTGGCAATACAGCAGGATATTGATAGGCTGGTCAATTTGGCAGATACGTGGCAAATGGAGTTTAATCTGGATAAATGTGACGTGATGCATTTTGGCCGGAATAATGTAGGGGGAAGTTATATGATGATAAAGGGTAAGCCCATAAGGAGTATAGAATCACAGTGAGACCTGGGGGTGCAAGTGCACAAGTCTTTGAAGGTGGCAGTGCAAGTGGAGCGTGTGGTGAAGAAAGCCTATGGTATGTTAGCCTTTATAGGAAGGGGTATAGAATATAAGAGCCGGAGTCTAATGTTGCAGTTGTACAGAACATTGGTTAGGCCGCATTTGGAGTACTGCGTCCAGTTCTGGTCGCCTTACTACCGGAAGGACGTGGACACTCTGGAGAGAGTGCAAAGGAGGTTTACCAGGTTTGCCTGGTATGGAAGGACTGGGGTATGAGAAAAGATTGAAGAAATTGGGGCTCTTTTCCCTTGAAAGACGCCGACTGAGGGGGGATCTAATAGAGGTATATAAGATTATGAAGGGTATAGATAGAGTTAACAGAGGTAAGCTATTTGCTATAATAGAGACATGTAGGACAAGGGGCCATGGACTTAAGGTGAGGGGGGAGAGGTACAACACAGATATTAGAGGGAGGTTTTTCACACAGAGGGTAGTGGGGGTATGGAATTCTCTGCCAAGTAAGGTGGTGGAGGCAAACACACTAGAGTCCTTTAAGAATAACTTAGACAGGCACATGACTGAGTTGGAGATGGGTGGATATAGGAGATCCTTTTAAATAAGGGTCATTAGCATTGGGGCGTCCCTGGTAATGTAAATGGGTATAGTATGATAATAATGTTTTTCTCTTTTCATTCACAGGTTTTAAGTCGGTCCACCTCATGTCCAACGAGGGGTATACACGCGATGGGTCGTACTGGGGCTGCTCTTGGTTGTTCGAGATTGGCCTAGTGCTTCATGTCATTAGTGTGTGCCTAAACTGGACAAGATACTGGGCAAGACGACAGCTCAGTGACTATTGCTGATTGCTGTGCAGACACATGGATTTGGGCCAGTGTCTGTGGGAGTTTGCGCATTCTCCCCGTGCTTGCGTGGGTTTTCTCCGGGTGCTCCGGTTTCCTCCCACACCCCAAAGATGTGCTGTTAGGCTGATTGGCAGGAATAAATTGTCCCTAAATCAGTTTCCCTCATAAAACATTAGACAGGGGTCGTGGGTAGAGATGTGGACTGGTGGTGTTGAGATGGCGGCGCGGGCTCGTTGGGCCGAAGGGCCTGTTTCCTGGGCTGATTTTGTTCTTTGTTCTTTGATTCCTACAATCCTACAGGGCAGTATCACCCTTTGGCAGCATGTCGAAGTATTGTCATCTCCAAATCTAAAGCTGGTGGAATTATCATGTTCTTTTACTTTCTTTTGGTCTTTATGATCAAGAGACCCTAAGTCACAATTTAGTGAATCTTGGCTGCAGATAGTGGACGTACATCCACTACCTAAAACAGCACAGTTGAAAGAGTCTATCATCAGGACATTCATTATGCGACTCAACCTTTCTGCTACCAAAACAATGCCTTCCTCTCCCTTATCCTCGTCATTGTCGGTTTCCACATACTCTGGTTTCAAAGACATGATTTCTTCTTTTTGGACAGTTTACAATGTAGTGGTATGGGGAATTGCATTGGAAATAATGATTCACAATCCCTCTAGCATTCCTTCAATTTAAACCTCTTATCAGTTTCCCACATGTGTTGTCTTTCCCCAATTTCAAATTGGTTATAACCGTTTTCAACACTATGTCTATTATCAAGGTAGCTGTCTCTGTTTAAGGGCCTTCATGTACCATTTGGTATGGCACGTGGCTATGTCACTATTGACTCCATCATTCTGGCACGATGGCAATTCAGTCTGCATTAAAGGAGTGTTTCTTGAAAAACTTCTTAATGATGCTGACATTTGATCAAACTGGGGCACAGTTCCCCTTAATTGTATTCCAGTAATTGCTAAAAGAGTGTCTATTTGTGATAGGCATGCACAGTCCAACAATTTAAAGACCAATACTGCAACTGGAATCTCCAAATTAAATTTCATTAGCTGTTATGGCCCCTATCAAAATCCATGACAATACTTTTACACGGACTGGATATCTTGTCACCTAATCCTGTCAAACACCACTCATCCTTTGTAATTCTCCAAGAAGTCAACTTTTTGGTAAAACCTATCTAAGTATTGTAGCAGGAGCTGCAGTCCTTCTTCTCTATTTAGGGCATCTGCCATCCAATCAGAAAATACTGTGCTCCTTATTGGAAGCGACAAAGCTAATGCCATACCTTGTTTTTTTTTGGTATTGTGGTGTTTGGTATTGTGGTATTTGGTATTCCACCTCTGTCTTCCATTGCCAATATGGTTCAGCATCTGAAAAGACAGATTAAACCCCACCAGTTTACCTCTATCTTCTGCCATAGTTGTAGCACTTCTTCAAAAACAAACACCAGGTCACGATGGGTTTTCCTCTGCTCCCAATGTTTTTTCAGAAGGAACTCTTCAAATGCAGACAATAAAAACATAACAAAGCTTAGTCCAACTTATAAATCAAAGAAAAGGTCTAATCTTGAAACTTCATTGCTCCAAATTTGGGCCTCGCCCTGGATCAATCCAAGTTCCCCACAATTCCCAACAGGTTCTTATTTATAGTGACTCAGCTAGCCAGCTGACCATCACAACATTCTGTAATTGGTTCCATGGCACCTCAACACATTATATCGCTCACCCTTCCCACTCTTAGTGGGATAGATATGTGGAGTTATTGGGGTAGGGTATCGGTAAGGTATTTTTTCAGAGATTTGATGCAGACTCGAAGAGCTGAATGGCCTTCTTCTGCACTGTCAAGATTCCAAGACTCTCCCTGGATTTTCTTGCTGCACTGTCTCCAGGCCTTTTCCTTTAATTCATAATGGGATATGGCCATTGGTGGAAAGGCCCATATTTTTGCCAACTCATAATTGCCCTTGAACTGCATAGCTTGCTAAAGCATTATAGAGGGTAGTTAAGAGTCAAACGCATTGCTGTGTGTTTGGTATAGCATGTAGGCCAGACTAGGCAGGCTTCTTTCCCTAAAGGATATGAGTGAACTAGATTGGTTTTTATAACAATGGCTAATAGTTGTCATGGCTGTCATTACTGAGACAAGGTATATAAATCCAAATTATTTCATTGAATTTAAATCCTACAATGATTCACAAGGGATCCCAGAATCAGGATACTGTGCTGAGAAAATCAGTAAAGCCTGTTCCAGCTGTAAATGTATGTTGTCACCTCGCAAATGATCCCGATGTTTAGCCAGGGACTAATTTGGGAAAATTCCAACACAAATTTGGAATGCCTTTTGGAGAGACTCAGATGGTATCTCGACTGTTGATCAGTTTTTATCAATGGTAAAACAATCAGGGATAAAGAAAAGGTAGATAAAGGGGAATGCAATTCAAAGGTGGAATTTTAACTTCCAAGGACTCGTGTTTGGGGATGAATCTCTGAAAAATGACATTAGATTGGGAACCTGACATACTCATATCCAATTCTGGGTTTGTCCTAAACAGATTTATATGGAACCCTCGCACAGCTATTGTTTCAGCTTATTTATTATTAGTATTATGGAGAGAGAATTTAGTATGGCCAATGCACCTAACAAGCACATCCTTCAGAGTGTGGGATGAAATCTACACAGACATGGGGAGAATCACACAGACAGTTACTCAAGCCGGGAATGGAACCCAGGTCCATGGCACTGTGAGACAGCAGTGCTAACCACTATGCCACCGTGCCATCCACATTTTTAAAATACTAGGAACATTTTTAAAACATGATATTAACTTTGAAGCTAAGTATGCATTCTGACCTTAATAGCTAACACACATCTTTCAGTGAATAAATCTGGAATTATAAAGCTCGTCTCAGTAGTGACAGCTTTCATGAGTTCTCTTGCCTGGGTCACTGAGGTCAGACTGTGAAGGGCAATACTTCTTTAGTGAAATAATGGAAACAGATAATTAGGTGGTTAGGTGCATTAGCCATGCAAAATTCTCCCTCAGTGTACCTGAACAGGTGCCGGAGTGTGGCGATTAAGGGATTTTCACAGTAACTTCATTGCAGTGTTAATATAAGTTTACTTGTGACACTAATAAATACATTTTAAACCTTTAAAATTTTAAGCCTTTCCCAAAGCAATTAGAAAAAGATCCCTCTCCTTGGTCCTGTTATATTCCTCTGCTTCAAATATTTCCCAATTTCCTTTAAGAAGTGTCACCCACTCTGCCCCAATCAAACTTGTGGTGACGCATTCCATGATCCAATAATCCTCAGAAATTCCTCCTCACTCTCTCTTTACTTGCTTCTTAATGATCTTCAAGAAATAAATTACTTGTTATTGACTCAACAAAAAGAAGGGACGAAAATGGGGACGGGGCGGCATAATCGTAATGTCACTGGACTAGTAATCTAAGGGTAATGCTCTGGGAACATGGGTTCAAATCCCACCAAGTTGTTGGAGGAGTGTGAATTCAATTAATAAAATCTGGAATATAAAGCTAGTTTCAGTAATGGTAACAATGAAACTATCATCGATTGTTGTAAAAACTCATCTGGTTCACGAATGCCCCTTAGGGAAGGAAATCTTCTGTCTTTACCTGGTCTGCCCTCCATGTGACTTCAGACCCACAGCGATGTGGTTGACTCTTAAAAGCCCTATGAAATGGCCTAGCAAGCCACTCAGTTCAAGAGCAATTAGTGATGGGCAACAAATACTTGTTATGTATGTTGGGGCATAGTCTCTTAGAGGGAACAGGTCATGTGATCTCAGGTGTAGGATGAACTGTTGGGACTGTGTGGACAGTCAACATTTGGTGTGTGGTGCAAGTAGACATAATAAAGAGCTATGTTTCCTAACTGTGGAGTAGTTTGTGAGGAGAAACCTCAGTATAACAAGATTGCCAGTAATGTCCACATCCCATGAAAGAACTTTTTAAAACTGCTACTATTCAAAATACTTCAAAATCTAAACAAAACTCTATTAAATCTCTTCTTCACCTTCATTCTGTGGAAATATTTCCAGTGCCTCAGGTTTGTTCTGAGTAATTTGGCTTCCAACCTTTATCTGTGATTTTTGTGAATCAATGATGGATTCTTCTGATAGTTTGATGCCCCTTAGGAAAAAAAAGTCATCATCTTTGTGTACACTTTCAGAAATGGACATTTCTATTGGTAAACACATTGGTGCCGATAATGGTGCCAGCTGGTGGGGAATCAATAATAGATGTCAATTCACACATAAAGAGGAAAACAAAAAGGTACAAAAATGAAGAAAAATGGTTAAGAAATGGCTGAATTGCAATGACTCTGATATCATTGACATCCTTTCTATAAAATATCTTCTGCCAATCTTTGACCTTCCAAACAAATTTCAAATGGCATAAAATGTCCAAAATGGTGGAAAACAATGTTTGGGATTGAGGTGCTGAAGGATTAATACTAAAGTAAAGGTGGAGTATTTCCATGCAGCTGCTCCTGCTCCATCGCCAAATAATCCCCCAATTATCCGATCGCCTGTTTTCTTAGTGATTTTGGATAAATGTTGGCCAGGATATAGATGATACCTTCCCTGCTGTTACTCAAATAATACCAAAGGATCTTTTCCGTCCATCCTAGAGGTGGACAGAGCTTTGGTTTAAAGTCTAATTGGAAAGAGTGTCCCTCTGGAGTGGCAGACTAGACTTGGTGCTAATTTCTAGAATGGATTTGGCTCAGCTCTCTCAGGAGTGATCGTACATCATGATACAATGATACTAGGGGTGGCATGGTGGCACAGTGGTTAGCACTGCTGTCTCACAGCACCAGGGATCCAGGTTTGATTCCGGCCTTGAGTGACTGTCTGTGTGGAGTTTGCACATTCTCCTCTTGTCTGCATGGGTTTCCTCCAGGTGATCTGGTTTCCTCCCACAGTCCAAAGGTGTGCAGGTTACGTGGACTAGCCATGCTAAATTGCCCCTTAATGGCTTAAGAGGTTAGAGGGATTAGTCATGTTAAATACTTGACATTTTGAGTATAGGACCTGGGAGGGATGCTGTGTCAAAGAGTTGGTGCAGACCCAATGGACCGAATGGCCTCATTCTGCACAGTAAGGATTCTATGACTGTTCTATGACATGAGCTGTGGACAAGTCAGCATTTTGGAACCATTGTTCCTCATTTGTGCAGATTGTTCTTGCTGCTGAGTGACCTGCAAGAGATACTAAAAAAAAAATCAGTAGAAAACAAAAGGAAAGTTGAAATGAATTGGCTCATTGAGATGGGAATGCTGAGCTGTCCATGACCTACTTAAGAAACATAGAAAAACTACAGCACAGTACAGGCCCTTTGGCCCACAAGGTTGTGCTGAACATGTCCCTATCTTAGAGATTACTAGGCTTACCTATAACCTCTATCTTACTAAGTTCCATGTACTTATGTAAAAGTCTCTTAAAAGACCCTATCGAATCCACCTCCACCACTGTTGCCAGCAGCCCATTCCACGCACCCACCACCCTCTGAGTGAAAAAACTTATCCCTGACATCTCCTCTGTACCTATTCCCCAGCACCTTAAACCTGTGACCTCTTGTAGCAACTATTTCATCCCTGGGAAAAAGCCTCTGATTATCCACTTGATCACTACCTCTCATCATCTTATACACCTCTATCAGGCCACCTCTCATCCTTCGTCTCTCCAACGAGAAAAGGCCGAGCTCCCTCAGCCTATCCTCATAAGGCACGCTCCCCAATCCAGGCAACATCCTTGTAAATCTCCTCTGCACCCTTTCTATGGCTTCCATATCCTTCCTGTAATGAGGCGACCAAAACTGAGCACAGTACTCCAAGTGGGGTCTGACCAGGGTCCTACATATCTGCAACTTATCTCTCGAATCCTAAACTCAATTCCTCGATTGATGAAGACCAGTACACCACACACCTTCTTAACCACAGCTTCAACCTGCACAGCTGCTTTGGGCATCCCATGAACTTGGAGCCCAAGATCCTTCTGATCTTCCACACTGCCAAGAGTCCTACCATTAATATTATATTCTGCCATCTGATTTGACCTGCCAAAATGAACCACTTTACACTTATGGAGTTGTGAAGTTCACAACTTCTGGATAATAAAATCAGGCATTCAATCCAGGTTGAACATTTCACACAGATTATCACCTCTCAGGAGCAGCCACTTGGGAGTTTGATTGAGAACAGACTTAACAGCAGCTAAATTGTAGCAAGGTAGAAAATGTCTCATTGATCATTCACTGTCCAATCTAATTAATATGCCATGCCTTAACAAACTCATTTACACTACAGAAGAAGGCTATTTGCTTCAATGTATCCCTTTGCTGCAGTAATCATAATTAACCCTACTGTCTGCTCTCTCTTTCTGTGACCCTGCTTCAAATAATTACCCAATTTACTCATTAAAGAATTGATGCCTAAGCCACTTCCCATGGTTAAGCATTTAACTGTCAAAATTTTCTGGTTGAATTTTGAATGATTCTCTTGTATTCTGGTGCATTGAGAGGGTCATCTCATATGAGTCTGTCACATAGAGACTTTTACAATTGTGAGGTTCTGATAGACTGGCTGGGACAAATTGGCAGGAAGAATATAGGCTTAAAATAATTAGCAAACTGAAGTGGGCTAGGGTGAGCTGAAGAGCAGGGTTTAACACAGCAGGTTGCTGCAATCAGGAATGTAATTGCCTGAAAAAGTTGGTAGAAGCAGATTCAGTAGGAATGTTCAAAGGAGAATTGGATATATTGGGAAGATTTGCAGGCCAACAGTAAAGAGCAAGGGGATTAATTGGTCACTTCTTCATGGAGCCAATATGAGCATAATGGGGCGAATGACCTGCTTCTGGACTCGATGATTCTACGATTCTCAATCTTGACTGGAGTGTAGGGGAAGTATGAATTTGATACACTGAATTTAGGAGGCAAGGCTTGTAGCAAGACGCTTCATTATGTGGAAATGGGCATTGACCATGTGAGGGTTCAATCCAAAACGGACTTGGAGTAACCTGAGTCTTATCCTGCTGACTCCCCCCAAACCGGGAAAGGCATATCAGACGAGAGAACATTCAGAAATCCTCAGCACTGTCTCCTGCTTCCCCAGATCAAGATAATAATTGCCACTGACCCATGATCAAGGAAACCTGATGAAACTAATAGCTAGGAGAGAGCATTCCAAATATCTGCTAACCTCTCCAATAATGATGGCCTGGACATCCTGAAGTTCAGACATGCGGAGGGAGTTTTCAGCCCGTATTCACTGTCAGGAAGAACAGCGGAAAATACAGAGAGAATCGGGAATTGGAATTCCGGCCGGTAGGATGGTGTTTCTCGATTTTCCCTGCCCCTTGCCGGTGGTGTAATGAAATTCTGGCCCAGAAGGCAGAGCCAGCCTGCTGTGCCAAGGCAGACCCCCTGGAGAGGTGGCATTGCCAATTTTGTGTGCTGGTGGGGAGACAGAGGCCTTTTGAAGGGGGAATTTGCAGCTACAGGGGGCTGTCTGCGTGGAATTTGCACATAATCCCTGTGATGGCATAGGTTTCCTCCTCCAGTTTCCTCCCACACTCCAAAGATTTACAGGTTAGGTGGATTGGCCCTGCTAAATTGTCCCTTCATATCTCACGGTGTGTACCATGGTAAATGTGTGGTGTTATGGGCAAGGTGAGGCAGAGGGCCTGGGTAAAACACTCTGACAGAGGGTCGGTGCAAACTCAGTGGATACTCCTTCTGCACTGAAAGGATTCTGTCGAGATTCTATGGCTTGACACTGGGTTGGGGATACAACATGATTCTGCCTTGTTGGAGATTTGACTCCGATGTGTTAGCAGGTGAACAGCTTTCAGGAAAATCATTAAAATATACAAATATGTAATTTGCTTTAAATTTATTCCTTTATTCCTGCATTTTGACTTTAACAGCCAGTGCATGTGTTTCTGGGGCTCTCTGTATTACGCCAGAGGTCATCATAGTGAGGGCATGGTAGGAAGTGATTATTTAACAACATCAGTGCGTTGTGCTGTCTGACTCAGTTCTGAGAGTCTGAAATTACTGTTTTGAAGGTAATTTCTAACCTTTCGGAAGTTCTTGCAATTATCTTGGAGTATACTCAGCTTGTTTGAACTTTCTTATTGTCAGCCTTCGCTGCAGCATGACAGCAACCTCTCCTGTGCGTTTTCCCTCTTCCACAGCCTCAGTGACTGGCTCCTGGGAAACATAGAATACCTCTGAAGGTCTGTTTATGGACACTTATGAGGAACCTACCAATGACAGAGCAGAGATACAGCAGGGTCCACTTGACTGTAAGGGCACGGGTGTTCACTAAGGTCAGTGATGCGAATTCCAGTTGATTTCTGGTGGGCAATACAGCTTTTGAGCATGTTTGGGAAGTGAACATCATTGCGTTAGACAATGTGGAGAACAATGGGATAGCAGTGAGGGATGCTGAAGTTGCTCTTTATTAGCAATAACAGGTGACTTTGAGGGTGTTGTGCTTTCTGAGCATTCTGGACTTCACAAGGGCCAGGGCACATTATCTGTGTTAAAGAGGAAGCATTTTAATGTCTGGCAGGTAAGTGTTTGATGTTATCACACTCAGATGGTCCACATTAAGGTGAGGATAAATCCAGGATCCCAAACCGAGAGTGCCAGAGGTCACTGTGATTTGAAGAATGTACCACTGACAACTGACTCATCTCCAAATGGATTCACAGCAGCAGAACATCATTGGCTGTCTTGTCCCAAGTGTGAATTATCCGATTCACCATCGATGTTACACAGTGTGTTGTTTCATTGTTTGATTTGGATCTCCTAGTGAGCACACAGCTATGAACCCACTGAGGATTGTGCAAAGCTCCTGCCTCATGTAGGGTGTGATTGCAGCTGGGATGCTGGAGAGACTCAAAAAGAAGTAGCATTTTCTGATAACTCATGCTGGCTTTCACCCTCCAGTTAACACCTCATCTCAGCAAGGACACATTCTCCTGAGGATTCCTCATCTTTCCAAGGATCAGGACAATGTAAAGCCAATGTGCAATTATTCACTCTCATATTGAAGTGTATGAGAGGAATAGCAACACTGGTGCTCATGTTGGCCCATCATGGAGGGGCATTTGTCCAAGAGAGTACTCATTACAACTCACCATCCTCCTGCTGAACTCTGGTGGCAACGAGGGCCTCACCCGTATGCTTGCCTCTTTTATCCTGTACAATGCCTCGGTTACTTCAAATTCATAACCCTCATTCCTTTCAAAGTCCTGCTCATCGAAGCAGGCATGCAGCTTCTCCATCTTGCTATCTGGCAGCTATTCCCTCCATTGCAGTACCAGGTTGTGTAGCACACAGCAAGCCACGATGATCCATAAGACCCCCTGGGGACTGTATTGGGGTGATCTGTCCAGACATTGGAATCACATCTTTAAGATGCCTGTGGTGTGTTCCACCAATGCTGAGCCAACAGCATGAGTCTCATTTCTCCCATCTGATTCTTGAGGCTGCCGCACAAGTGCCATCAGCCACATACCCCTCAACACTGAGGAACCAGCCCTGCAGCCTGTGTAGTCCCTCCAAGATGTGTGAAATCTATGATCTACTCAGGATGTATAAACCATGGATGTATCAGGCACAGACCTAAATGATAAGAACCATAAGGTCCCTGCAGTGCAGAAAGAGACCATTCAGCCCATTGAGTCCATACCAGCTTTCTAAAAGACCATCTTACCCAGAGCCATCAGGGATACCCATTTATACTCATCTGCAGATAAGCTATGTGAGTTCTGTACACTGTTAAGACTCAGGCCAGAAATTTCAATGTGTTTTACGAAGTTAGCCTAGACCCTAAGTTTTTACATTTGGCATTAGGGTGAGCCTAAGGCGTTTCACTCCAGGTATGATTCAAGTGACCCACAAAGTTTATTTAAGAACACAGTTAAAAATAAAGCAAGAAGAATTAACATAACTTTTGCCAATTACAAGATTTACATGACATATTATCATCATAACAATTAGCTATCTCTGGTGTTCCATCTCACAGACATTCACCCTTCTCCAGATTTGGCGCAAAAACAAGTATGCTGAGGTGATGCTGGGTCTTCAGCTTTTTAACATTTACAGTGAATTGGTCCATTGAATTTGGGAACAATTCCCCATTCTTGGAACTTTCAGAAATCCTATAGAGAGAGAGAGAGTGAGATATAAACACTATCTTCTTCCACCAGCTGCTGGCAGCAACTCAGAAAGGAAACTAAAAATTTGGAATGCTCTGCTTTTAAAAAAAAGCTGTCTCCAGGCATATCACCTGACCTGCCATTAATCCTCAATCAAGCTGCACTCTAAGGGATACTTAAAGCCACAGGGCCCTGCATTAGTTCAGATTAAAATCAACATAATGTCCATTATATTGTTTCAGTAACAATTAGAGGACACCAGCTACTGACAACACGTTGCTGACAAAATCATACAGAGAAACATGATTAAAATAGATTTCTTAAAGACTTTGCATGATGTCTCTGAGCCTCATCCTCTGCACTGGGAAGGGGCTGTACTGAGGTTTGCTCCTCCTTTTGGTGAGCCAAGAGTCTGTATCACAATCTTCTCCTCCTTCTCCCCTGCCTATATGTGATAATGCAGCCACCATCTTCCTGATGAGAAGTAGACAAGAGCGAGCATTAGTCTCCACAGGGCCTCTTTCTGTCAATGTCTTATCAGTGAATGTGGATTCAAATGCCTTTTGCCCATGTTGAAAAATACTCGCCTCCTGAAATGACGGTGAGTGTGGGTGCATATCAAGGCTAAAATGAGATAATTTGAGGAGGGTCTGAGGCTTCTCGGTTTGGGATCCTGGGCTGCATTTATCCTCACCTTAATAGGGCTATGGACCATCTGAGTGTGACAGCATCAAACACTTGTCTGCCGGACATTAAAATGCTTCCTCTTTTACACAGATATGTGCCCTGGCCCTTGTGAACTGTCTAGCACCAATTTTCTAACAGGCTTCTTTCTGAAGCTTGTTCAGTCACCCAATTGCTCTGGAGTTTGTTAGAACTCTGGGAAGTATCCATACTGTGGATAAATGGTTAACACAAGGAAATCAATTTGTACCACTTTGCAAGATTAGTCTCGTATGAGTGTACATCATGGTTGCACTTTCCTGATTCCCTGTATTGTCATTGAAAGGCTATTAAAACGTCCCAGCCGTGCATTTGGGAATGCACAGTTTTGTTGGGTGACCCATAAATCAACCCCACTCCCTACATGTCTGTACCTGCCCTCCAATCCAGCCACACAGCCCTCACCAACAGAGTTTGTCTTCATTTCAAAGTTGTTTTGCACTTTCACTGTAGGTTGGAAGATGGTGGCACCATCCTTAAAGGGTGCCCTGATCTGAGTTTAAAATTAACTCCTCCCCCGTCCCAATTCCCTCCTCCATGGATTTAGGGGCCTCCCACCCACACACAGACATCAGGGTGATCCCCCCCACCCACAGAGGCATCAAAATGACCTCCACCCACACAGGCATTGGGGTGACTCCCACCACCCACACAGGCATCGGGGCAACCAACTGCATCCACACAGGCATCGGAGTGATTCCCATCCATACAGACATTAGGGTGCTCTCTCACCCACACGGGGATCAGGGTGACTGTCCCCCTGTCCACATGGGAATCGGGACCACCACCCCCATCCACACAGGCATTGGGGTGATTCCTCATCCACACAGCCATCAGGGTGACTCCCCCAACCCATGCAGGCATCACAGTGACTTCCCTGCCTATGCAGATATTGGGGCAACACCTTCAAGACATTTTTAAACCTCTGTTTGACAAAGCTTTTGGTCATCTGTCCTGATACCACTTTAAGAACTTGCTGCCAACTTCTGTTTGATAAAGCTTTTTGAAGAGCTTTGGGACATTTGCTACTTTAAAGGTGAATGTTGTTGCTGTTGTGAGGCCAGCATGCGGTGAGCGAAGTGTTGGGGTTCTTTGAATTGAAAGGCAGACCCTTATTCCCCCTTTAAACGTTTCCAACGTGTGCTCCTGATGGCAGTGCACCTTTACTAACATGGCAGATGTCCAGCTGGAAGTGCTCTTGTGACTTTCTGCCAGCGTGGGATTTCAGCAGGCTGGTTAACACATGTAATGATGTGGAGATGCCGGTGTTGGACTGGGGTAAACACAGTAAGAAGTATCACAACACCAGGTTAGAGCCCAACAGGTTTATTTGGTAGCAAACACCACTGGTAGCTTTGCCCCTTCATCAGGTGAGTGGGGAGTTCTTCAGCTGTAAAGACTCGCATTCAAATCAGTATTCTGTGAACTGAGTGTGCCTTTATATGCTCTGTTTGTGATCAGAACTCCCCACTCACCTGACAAAGGGGCAAAGCCCCAAAAGCTAGTGGCATTTATGACCAAATAAACCTGTTGGACTTCAACCTGGTGTTGCGAGACTTTTTACTGTGTTAACATGTGTAATTCAGACACTGCAAGATTACATTTTCAGGCCATTATTCTATGGGTTACTGTGAATATTAGTATTTTTCCATCTATACTTCACAAAGAGAAAATTGTGTTTTTTTCTGAAGTAAGCAACTTGTTGAGGATTTGAAACTAGGAAATGTGATTCCATGATTTAAGAAAAATAAGGAAGTTACAGACCTTTTTATTATGATTAAGTTATTGGAATCTACAATTAAGGGCAGAGTGACTGAAAATTTAGAGCGGGATCTTACCTTTTGGGGTCTTTGGGGTCTCCCTATCTTTCTGGTGGGTGGGAAAGCCAGTGGGGACAGAGAATCAAAATGGCTTTTACTCCAGTGGGATTTCCCATTGAGATTTACTCTGCTCCCTGTCAATGAAATAATGGGGTTCCCACCATGAAAGGTCAAGAAGCCCATTGTCATATGTTTATACATCATTCATGGATTTTCCCACTCTATTACTCCCCAACATAAAGATCCACTACTGCAAGCCAGTGTGACTGCACATTGGTGGGGTTTACAACAGGTTTGGACTAACAAGGATCTGGCAAACAGCCATCACCAGAGGTATACACAGTATAAGTAAAGCCTCCTGGGGCAGTGTTCTCTTTTTGTTCTTTCAAAGTGTTTGAAAATTAGGCAGGAAGAGTTGACAAGTTGGCTCATGTAATTAAGAATATGAATAATGGGCACGTACTTGAAATGGGAAACAAGTGACTGGTGGTGTCCCATAGGATCAAGGTTGAGATCTCATCTATTCAGCATGTTTGTTAATGATTATGATAACACAATAGAGAGTTATATGTCCCACTTTTCTGATAATTCAGAGATCAATGGTGTTATAAACAGTGCAGATGGAAACACAAAATTACAGACACATTCTAATAGATTAAATGAGGGCAGACGGATTTGAATGCAGGTAAGTAAGGGTAAATATAAAAGTTCAGAAGTTTTGCTACAACAATTCAAAACCACGTTTAGATCACATCTGACATTCTAAGTACAGTCCTGAGCAGCACATCTTAGGAAGGATACGGCACGGTGGCACAATGATTGATTGGCACTGTTACCTCACAGCACCAGGGACCTGGGTTCAATTCCGGTCTTGGATCACTGTTTGTGTGGAGTTTGCACATTTTCCCCATGTCTGTGTGGATTTCCTTCAGGTTCCTCTGGTTTCCTCCCACAGTTCAATGATGTGCGGGTTAGGTTGATTGGCTATGCTAAATTGACTCTAGTGTCAGGGGATCAGCAGGGTAAGGTATGCGGGATTACGGGAATAGGGCCTGAAAGGGATTGTGGTCAGTGCAGACTCAATGGGCTGAATGGCCTCCTGCTGCACTGAAGGGATTCTAAAATTCTATGATACATTTGTCTTCAAAAGAAACATAGATAATGAAATCAGGAGTGAGCCAATTGGTCCTTCGGGCCTGCTCCGTCATTCATCCATCTCTCCTCACCTCAGTGCTAAAAGGTTTACCCCTTATCCTCAAGCTATGATCCTTTATTCTGGACTCCCTACCATTGGGAATATTCTTTCAGAACCTACCCTGTCTAATCCTGTCAGGGCACAACATAGCATTCTGGTGGATCTACCAGGGCTCAGAACATTAGAATATGAGGAATTCCCTGGAACGTAGTAAATGAAGGGATAATTTGAAGGGATAGTTTTAAGGAATTTCTAGGGTAAATAGGGAGGAACTTTTTCCACTGGTGAGGGAGTCTAAGACAAGGGGACATAACCAAAAAATCAGAGATAAGCCTTTCGGAAAAGAACCTCGGAAACACATCCTTGTGCAATGGTTGGTCAAAGTGTGGGATTCTCCCCCACAAAAATGCAGGAGTGTCAACCCAAGTAATCACTTAAAGCCTCAGATTTTTGCTAGCCCTAGGATATGGAACCCAAGGCAGGTAGAAGGAGTTAAGATTCAGGCCAGCCATGAGGAACCAGCTCAAAGGGTTGAATGATCTGCTGCTGTGTTCCTGCATGTTTTGTGGTGTCCACGGTTACTGTTGTGTTAAAGAGACCATCTCCTTAGGTGCAGATTTATGCGCTCTGAATTCTAAAGCAAATTTCTATATTGAAGGGAGTGATGCTAAGCAACAAAATATCAACTTCAGAGTGCTGGAGGCATGAGTTTTACATATCACTTTGTATGCATGCCGCATTGCTGCTATGGGAACCCTTTGCTGCGAGTTATGTCTAAAATTTTATCACGACATTCAACGTGACTCTGAGTGGGTAAAATGCACAGAACAGCACAGCCATATTAAGAGCCGGATTTTCATCAGGTTAACACAGAGGCAGGCGACCAAAACAAAATGGCACTGACATCATGCATCACGATATCCCACCTCCATTGCCATCCCTGCTGATTACCAGGAGGACAAACAGGGAGCTGGGAGAGGGCAGGAGTGAAAAGATTCCCGCACAGTTAATGGGAGTCATTGAGGCAAGTAAACAGCTCTTCAAGAGCTCTTCTCCTCAGGCAGTCTGCAGAGGCAGAGAGCAATTGAAAGCTTAGTAAAGATGAATGACTGCAGGCTATCAGGAATAGGGTTGGTAGAGCTGAAAACATTTTCTAGATTATCAGGGTTTGGAAGAAAATCTGTTCAACAGCAATAAAGATTTAAGAATTCTACCATCTCCCTACCCTGGCCTGGCCAATTTGAAGGTGTAAATTCTTACTTTATTAAAATCATTCACAGATAACAGCCACACCAGAGACTGCTGTATCAAGCCAGGGCATTGTCCTTATCCTCACCTTCATTCGTGCAGCCCCACCCCTGCATTGGCAGCCATTCTCAACCCCTCATTAACTAATCCCTCATCGCCACCAAACCAAGAGCTTTGCCAGCTTCCCGTGGGTGCGCTGTGAGGCTCAGCGCCCAGAAACCACTTTCTGGATCCCACGTCCTCGACCAAACCCAGCCTGACAGCCGAGCCCTCAAAGCTGTACAGGCAAGCAGCCTCAAGGCTGAACATCAGTCAGGAATGTGGGGAGCAGGGAGACAACAAGCCACGCATAAGAAGGATTCCCTTTCATTCACAAGTCTCTTTTTAAGGAAGTGCTCACAGGAGGAAGCCAACTGTGAACGGCAAACAACAACTAGAAAGAACCTTGGTGTCAACCAAGGCAGCTTTTACCAAAGTGTTTCCAACTATAAGAATTAGGTTCGAGATTCTCATGAACATTCATACCTATGAGAGGGGTATAGTTGTATGCATATGTGCTCAGCATGGATGTCCATTGATCCTGCTTAACTCACCTGCTGAGGAAACATTTGCCATAAATACCCCCTGATCCTCAAGGCTAATTGAGTGAGTTTTCAGATCCACCTTCATCCTCCCAATCTTCTTTCAGCAAACATAAAACCTGTTCCCACTTCCATTCTCTGACAACAAAGTCACCATTGTATTCTGTATATATTTAATCTGCTCAGGTTATATCTTTCCTTGTTAAATGGGGTTGACAACCCTCTAGGATTACAATAGGTGAATTGCAGAATAGAATCCCTACAGTGTAGAAGGAGGCCATTCAATCCACTGAGTCTTGCACTCACCACAATCCCACCCAGGCCCTATCCCCATAACCCCATGCATTTACCCTAACTAGTCCCTCTGACACTAAGGGGCAATTTAGCATGGCCAATCCACCTAACCAGCATATCTTCGAAGTGTGGGGGGAAACTCAGGCAGACATGGGGAGAAAGTGTGGGCTCCACAGAGACAGTGAATCGAACCTGGGTTCTGGCGCTGTGAGGCAGCAGTGCTGATCACTGGGCCACCGTGCCGCCCTTCCTCTCGAGTCTGCTACAAAATAATGGAGGAGAAAAATTATAGGAGTATTAAAATTGTTGCTTGTTTTCAGTTTCTTTTAATACTTTTGTTTAACAGTTGCAACCATATTGGCACTGAGAGTAAAGGACGTCCAGCTGAGCAGAGTGATTGGAGATGGGAAGTGATTTGAAGAAAGCTCCAGGCAGACAGAGCTGGCAATCCTATTTTAATAATGAATGATGTACGTCACGACAGCTGCAAACGCAATGAAGGATCATCAACAGATCTACTCAGCGGAGTATGAGCTGCCTCATTCAGTGGGAGGAGGCTTGCCCAAGGGGAGGCAGCTAGCGGCGGTATTTAAGCCTGAAGATTTATCCAGGCTGGTGCTGTAGGTCCCAAGGTGAAGACTATCTGACTGTAAGCCACAGGAGCGGTCTTTCCCTTTGGTGCACAATAAAGGGTGTTGATGACGGGAAACTGACGTGTGACTGAATTACTACATTGGCGATGAGAAAAAAAATGATTTCTTTCCTCCATCTTTCGCTCCATGCAATCTCTGAACATAAGGATTTCTTCGGTAAGAGAAAGCCATTATGCCAAGACTGGGCCCAATATACTAAGCACGTGTGTTAGTTCTTCCATGCTAACAACATTGAAGGAGATGATAAGTAAAAAATGATGTTGTTAATGGCATGTGGGACAGATTGAAGACACTGTTCTGGGGTTGAGATCACATTCTGAGGGACATGTTGAGGATTCTGCCCTGGGGCTGAGGCCTCACTGTTAGGGACATGTTGGAGAGACTGTTTTGGCTGGCATGGTCAGGTATGAGGACCTCCTGTTCCCATCCCTCAGAAAGAGGACCTCTTCCCTTTAGTAGATAGTTTGTAAGTGAATCTCCGGGAGGGAGGGAGGGCAAGACTTGCTAAAGCATAGAACAGGAGATTTAGTTTTTTAGGACGCCATTGTGAACCAGAACAAAATAACACCCCTGCCCCACGGTGAGTTAATGTTTGTGTAGTTGCCTTTTCAATATAGCACCAGGACCTTTGATCCCCAGGAGGTAATGGTGGAGTAGACAAATCCCTGCCCATTCCACCATGAAATTCAAAATGCTCCTTGCTGATTAATTAATAATGAGCCGAAAAGCAGAACATCACGTAAATGACTCCAACTTGCCACCCAGTGGGAATCACTCTGAAGTTTCCACCCATCACAACACTTAGGGTGGGATTTTACAGCCTCGCTCATCCCAAAACCGTGCAATCCCACCTGAGGTCAATGGATCCTTTCATGTTCTGCGACTCGCCTACTCCAATTTCTGTGGAAGGGCAGTAGAATTCCGGCCTTAGTCTGCAGGATGGAAAATTCCACACTGGGCCTGATGGGCCCGGTTTTACCATCAAATTGTGCCACTTTCAGGCACCAAAACTTGATAAAGTCAGGCGTAAGGCGAGTAGTGCGATCCACGCCTGCCTTCATGGCGGTTCCCCCTTTACTAAGGGCCAAAAATGGCTGCCATCAGGAACACGCCCGAAATGGGTGTGCATGCCTTTAAATTGACTTAATGGGCTGCATGCCCAGGCTTACTGGCACTTCCCCTGTTAGCACGAGTGGGCGGAACGACCACTACTGACTCAGGGTGAAGTTCAATAACGGCACAGCTTTATTTTCTTTATGTCGACGGAGAAGCACAGTCAGGACATACAATCGGACTGTCCCGAAAGCGCTCTGCCCGTCCCTCGCAGCAGGCTGTAGTTATACCTGAACTTCAGTGCAGTATGCTATTCAAATGCTAATACCTTATTTACAGTATTCGACCTTAGCCATCCTGTCTCGATGTTTCCAAGTGTTGAGGAAATTGTTTTAAGTGTGTGTTAATTGTTTTGCCTGATTGGTTATTTAATAGTCTAGAATCTCCAGGGTTTGAACCATAGGTGTGTCATTGATCTCAAAAGAGGTTTTGAGGGGCCAGGAATGTTTCCTGAACTATGCTAATTTTAGGTGTCTCCATGGGTTGTTTGACTGTTTTTAAAAGTGCTGATTTTGATGGGGTGGAGATTTAGTTCCTGTAGGTGCCATCCTGTCCAGTTTCTCTTATGTGCTAGCCCTCATTTGCATTCTAAAAGCATGCTCTTGCCTATTGATCGGTGTCTGTTACTTTGTGATTTTTAGTGGAGAGGCTCTGAGTGTAACTTTAGTCTGCTTCCATTTTGTGTGCCCAACTTCATAAAATTTGTTGTCCGATAACACCCCCTTTACCACCGCGTTTGCTCAAGTAGATTCGGTGTGAAACAGACATGGTCCACAAAGTTCTGATTCAAGCTTCTGAGGAGGTAAGTTCTGAGTTTCCGGGGGCTCTCTGTACCAGATCAATGGAGCGGGGGGAGGTTGGTCCGATGGCCTCACTCAAATTGGTGGGGGAGGGAGAAAGGAGGTGGGTCAAATGGCCCCGCTCAGACTGCTGAGGGTTGCGGGGAGCAGATGGCTCCCCTCAAATTGGTGGGAAGGGGAGGGGGAGGTGGGTCAGAAGACTCCACTCAGATCGGTGGGGTGGGGTGGGGTGGGGGGAATGGTGGGGGTGAGACATGGGTCAGGTGGCTCCATTCAGATTGGTTGTGGGTGGGGAGGGAGGTGGGTCAGATGGTTCCAATCAGATCAATGGGGGTGGGGGTGGGGAGTGCAAGGGGGCCCTGCTGCCACTCTGCCTCTACTCAGTGAGGGAGAAGGGGGGTTCTGCTGCCATTCTGTTTATGATTGGTGGGGAAGAAGGGGGGTCCGCTGCCAATCCGCATGTAATTGGTGGGAAGGAAGGGGGACAGGGGACCGCGATCAGTCTGGGTGGTGGGGGGTAGTTTAAGGGGATCATTAATGTTGTGGAGATGGTGCAATGTCTGTGAAGGCCAGGGGGAGGCATTATCCAGCCCAGGACTGATGTGGCAGGGGAGTGGGCGCAGTTGGTGGCACAATCAGAGCTGCAGCATTTCAGGGCATGATAAGCCCTGCCCACGGGCTTCTGCAGCACGATTCAGAATCGCTGATATTTCTTCAGACAGAGTGTGTATGGGGGCACCTGAGGATGGGTCTATAAGTCGGATCTGAAAACACCCCCAGTTTCAATCCGCCTGGCACTGAGAATGAAAATGGTAAAATAAGGCCCAATGTGTCTGCCTCCTGTGCCTGGAGAAGACTATGTTAATACTGAACTTTCATTCTATCTGCCCACGTAACAACTTAACTGGGTTATCAGCAGATGAGAATAGGAGAAAAATTGATTCAAATTAGCAGCAAATGAGAATTTGGAAAACTATGGAAAGCACCAGTATAAAAATAGAAAATAAAGGCAAACTGTTAAAACCTATAATTCAAACCTCAGTAACACTGGGGCGATTGAAACAATCTGCTATTCTTAACATCCAACTCAAATAGCTTCCTTCTACTAAATTTAAGCCTCTCAGAAGTTTAAAAACCTGCATTATGTTCTCAATTTTCTTATCTTCAATAAAAGTTTTATTTTTATGAATCTGCTCCTTGTATCTTGTGCTTTTCTCTGGACATTGTCCAATATATCAATGACCTTTTGTGATTAGGGTCCAACAGTGCCCCAAAGTGGGTCTCAGGATTTTCTTTATAGAATACCTGGAAGATGGGTTACACTGACAAGACCCCATTTATTGCTCACTCCTGTTGCCCACAGTGATGATGGGTATCCTTAACTACTGCTGTTTTTTAAATGCTAACCATGGTGATAGGTAGAGAATTTCAGGATGATGATTTGCCAGTGGTGAAGAAGGGTGGGGAGAGTGGAGGGTGAATCTACTAAAGTCAAGACAATTTGGAGAGGAGTTTCAAAGTGATGTACTCCCATGAATTAATGGCTTTTGTCATGCTTGATGGTCTGGAACTCAGGACTGTGAGGCAATTTCAAAGTAAGCTTGATAAATCATTACAATGTATTCACTGGACAGCAAACTGGCAGTGGCAGGAGTGGTCACTGAGTCCGGTGGCAAAGGAACTGGATTGCTTTGTTCTGATCTATGGAAAGTTGGAGTACCTCACACGTTATTTCAATTTAGCTAAATACATCCCAGTAGAGTTCCCACAAACGTCACCAACCTGCTTAAAATCAGTCCCCTTTCAATCACTCACTAGCTATCTTCCATGATATTTATAATGTGGAGATGCCGGTGTTGGACTGGGGTGGGCACACTAAGAATTCTCAAAACACCAGGTTAAAAGTTTATTTGGAATCACAAGCTTTTGGAGAACTCCTCACCTAAGGAAGGAGCAGCACTCCAAAAATTCACGATTCCAAATGAAACTGTTGGACTGATGTTGTGAAACTTCTTATAATGTTTATAGTTTGATTTGTGGTTTTAATTTGAATTTGCTATTCTGTGCAGTTTGTTCTTTTTTCTATTTATTTGTGGGACATGGGCGTCGCTGGCTGGCCAGCATTTATTACCCTTCCCTAGTTGCTCGAGGGCAGTTGAGAGTCAACCTCATTGTTGTGAATCTGGAATCACATGTAGGCTAGATTAGGTAAGGATGGCAGATTTCCTTCCCTAAAGGATATTAATGAAATAGATGGGTTTTTCCGACAATCAATAATGGTTTTACGGTTATTGTTAGAATTTAAATTGTGACTTTTTATTGATGAACCATTGAGCCAATCATCCAAGGCACCCTCATGGAGGAGAACCCCCTGAGGTCAACCCCTTCTCTCCAGCTTGACCCCCACCTTCCTCAGTTGAGTGGCTGAAGTCCTCCATACAATGCAGAAGGATTTTAAACAGGCCATTTACCTCCTTGCTGTTCCTCAGAAACCATGGTGCCAAGGCGTCGCTTTTCAAGAGCAACACCAAATCACGCCCTCATGACGTCTGCCTGGGCTGGGGGGTGTTTGGTTCTGAATGGGTTGTGATGGGCTAATGATATTGAAATTAGAGGATTCATATAATTATCAAGTTTGTGCCTGTTCTGGCCTTTAGTAAACCTGTATTGTAGCTTCACTGAGTTGACACCTCATTTTTAGATATGTCTGGTGCTGCTGCTGCCATGTCCTCTACACTCTCCAATGAACCAGGATAATTCCCTGTCTTGGTGGTAATGGTAGAGTGTGGGATATGCTACACCATGAGGTTGCAGATTGTGGCTGGGTACAATTCTGCTGCTGCTGATAGTCCGCAGCACTCATGGACGCCCAGTCTTGAGTTGCTAAATAGGTTCAAAGTTTATCCCATTCATCACGATGATAGTGCGACACAACACAATGAAGGATATCCTCAGTGTGAAGATGGGGCTTCACCTTCACAAAGACTGTATGGTGGTCACCTCTACCAATAAGGCGGCATGGTGGCATGGTGCTCCCTCACTCATTCTGGCCTCGAGTGACTGTCTGTGTGGAGTTTGCACAGCCTCCCCATGTTTGCATGGGTTTCCTCAAGGTACTCCAGTTTCCTCCCATTGTCCAAAGGATTAAGTTGATTGGCCATGTTGAATTACCGTTAGTGTCAAGGGGGATTAGGAGGATAAATATATGGGGTTATGGAGATAGGACCTGGGCGGGATTGTTGTCAGTGCAGGCACGATGGGCCAAATTTCCTCCTTCTGCACTTTAAGAATTCTATGATTCTATATTGTCATGGGCTGATGCACCTGCGGCAGGCAGAATGGTGAGGGAGAGGTTAAGCATCGCTTCCCTCATTTTGGTTCCTTCATCACCTGCCGCAGTCCCAGTCTAGCAGCTGTACCTTTTAGGATATGACCAGTTCAGTCTATGGTTGTACTTCTGAGCCACGCTTGCTGATGGACATTGAAATCCCCACCTAGAGTACATTCCGCATCCTTGCCTCCCTCAGTGCTTTCTCCAAGCAGCATTCAAGACGGAGGAGTACTAATTCATCAGCTAAGGGGGGACAATAGGTGGCAATTAGCAGTTTCTTTGCCCATGTTTGACCTGATGCCATGAGATGTCAAGGGGTTCCAAGTTGATGCTGAAAATTTGCAGACAACTCCTTCCTGAATGTATAGCACTGTCTCATTATTTCTGTGAGTCTGTCCTGCTGTCTGGAACAGCAGACAGCCACGGATGGTGATGGGGTTATCTCAGACTATGATGACAAGTTTGACTAACCTTTGGGAACAGCCATCCAGATATTTGCACATTCCCACTAGATGCTAGCTATGAGGACATTGCAGGGTTGACTGGGCTGGGTTTGCTGTTGTCATTTCCATTGCCTCTGTCAATGCTGGATGGTCAGTCCAGGTTCATCCTTTTTTGACTTTCTCATGGTTTGCTATGACTATGTGTGGCTAGCTGGTCCATATCAGAGGGAAGTTGAGAGTCAACCACATTACCATAGTCCTAGAGCCACATGTGGGTCAGACCAAGTAAGGATTGGAGATTTTCTTCAGTGGAGCAGGTTTCATTCCCTAAAGTGGACTAGATGAGTTTTTATAACAGTCATGTCTTGGTCATCATTTTAATTCAAGATTTTTATTCAGTTGAAATGTCACCATCTGTTGGATGAATGGAGGGATGGGGAGGGGACAGTGGGGAGTGGAGGCCAATCCTTGGTTGAGAGATTATCAATCTAACATGGTGACTGATTTCTGAGATACTCACAGCTGACTAGACATGAATCTGAATCCTGCTGTTTATAACTGAACTAGCTTTTTGTTCCATACTGAATATCTACAAATGGTTGCCTGTCCCTAATTAAGGTATTGTAAGATTTTAAGCGTGATCTGTGATTTAAATAAAATTGCTATAATTCAGAGTTTTTCTGTCATGAATAACAATTACCAGTTTTGATTGAAGCCTCTTGACTTAATTGCCTGACACAAAGTAGGCCACTATTCTTTCCAAGTGCTGCAAAACTTCAGAGTGCTGCGTATTCCCAATGGTTTTGAAATTATGCACTCAGATTGTGGCAGGCATGTGCTGAAGGCATTTGTATGAAATTCCTCCTGATGCTATTTAACACAGATGCTAACTCATTTATAATAAATGGATGGAAGTATGCCCAATGAATGTATCTGGGAACTGGCAGTCTCGTGGTAACATCATTGGTCTGGTAATCCAGATGTTCTGGGAATATGCAGCCAAATCCCACCATGGCAGCTGGTATAAAGCTAAATTTGATGAACAAACCTGCAATAGAAAGCGAGTCTCAGGTAACCATGAAACTGTCATTGATTTTTGTAAAAGCCTATCTTGTTCTTTAGAGAAGGAAATTATTATCATGATCCTGCTCTGGCAAACATGTGATTTTCGGGTCCAAATTGTTGACTCTTAATTTCTCTCTGAAATGATCTAGCCAGCCATGGGAAACAAATACTGTCCTTGCCAGCAACACAGCAAAAATTTCTCCTGTGTAATAATCCAACCATGTTGGAATTATCGTTATATGTCTTTAAGGGAAATCTGCATGGCATCACGAGAAGGTAAGTGTGTCACGAGATCCAGTCTTAGTTTCAGTTTTGCTTTGAGCAGAGACACCCACACACAGTTCTGCTGGAAATCTGTTCCTGATCTCTTCTTGTGAATTGGAATAAGCCAGAAATTACTGGTGTTTGCTTTATTTAACACCTGCCTTAGGAGGTAGGCTGGAAGAAAGACTGCTGAAGTTTACAAGTTTATTTATTAGTCACAAATAGGCTTACATTGGCACTGCAATGAAGTTACTGTGAAAATTCCCTAGGTACAACACTTTGACACCTGTTTGAGTACACCGAGGGAGAATTTAGCAAGGTCAATGCATCTAACCAGCCATCTTTCAGAATGTGAGAGGAAACCCATGCAGACAGGGAGGAAATGCGCAGATTCCACATGGACTGTGACCCAAGGCCAGAACTAAACCCAGGCGCTGTGAGGCAGCACTGCTAACTACTGTGTAACTGTGCTGTCTGCGGTGCTGCTGCCTAATTCAAGGCTTGCTGCTGTTGCAGGGCTTTGCAGTCTGCCAGGCCTGAGGAGATGTGTAGATCTCCTTGCTCTTACAGCTATCTGTACTATAGGGGAGAGGAGAGAGGAGATGTGTAGAAAAAGGCTTTATTTCAACCATCAGAGGTGGATGTCTCAACTTTTTGTGGCAGTTGAAGAACTCTTTTTGAAGGGGGTGGAAGGGAAGATAATTTAAAAGACTCAAGAGAAAAACAGAAAGCTAGCACACAGGCACAGCAGGTAATCAGGAAGGCTAATGGAATACTGGCCTTTATTTCAAGGGGGCTGGAGTATAAGTAGGGAAGTCTTGTTGCAACTGGGCAAGGTATTGGTAAGACCACATTTGGAGTCTGTAAGCAATTTTAGTCCCCTTATTCAAGGAAAGATATCATTTCATTGGAGTCAGTTTTCGAAGGTTCACTAGGATGATCCCCGGTTTGAAGGGATTTTCTTATGAGGAAAGATTAAGCAGGTTGGGACCCTACTCACTGGAATTTACAAGAATGAGAATTTACAAGAATTTCTCAATAAGAAGTTTTTACTGAGAAATACAGCATTTTTAAGGGGTTAAGATGGTAAATGCTGAGAGGATGTTTTCCCTCATGGGAGAGTCCAGGACCAGAGGGCATAATCTCAGAATAAACGGGTGCCAATTTAAGACTGAGACGAGGAGAAATTACTTCTCTGAGGGTTGTGAATCTTTGGAACTCTTTGGCACAGAGAACTGTGAGGGCAGAGTCTTTGTGTATATTTAATGCTGAGATAAATAGATTTTTGATCAGTAAGGGAATCAAAGGTTACGGGGAAAGAGCACAAAAGTGGATGTGAGGAATCAGCCATGATCCCGTTGAATGATTGAACGTGGTCGAGGGGCCAAATGGCCTACGCCTGTTACTATGGGAATGGGACACGACTCCAAGCTGCAACTTCCTATGACCTGACACTTTTGGAGGAGATCAGAGAGGGCCCCTTTGCTGCTGATCTTGGAGGTGAGATTGTGACAGATGTTGAGGGATAAATTAGAATACAGTTCCTCAAAGGGATACTGCATCAAAGTCAACACAATGTCAAAGGAGACATTCCGGTGGCAGTAAACGTAGATGGTAGAGGTAAGGGTCATAGGCCGGAGATGACCTCCTGGAAGAGAATGGTGTTTTGGTAGCGCACACTGGAGAAGACCTAGAGCCGTTGTCAGGTGAGATGAAAGATGCCCTGTACCTCCCACTGATTCTCCCCTCATCCCTGCTCCGGAGAGCCAGGACTTTTTAGTGAGCAATTGTTGTCACCAAGACAGCACCCAGTCAGCTCTGAACCTGTGGCGTCCGTTTCCAATTCGATTCTGGTCTGCCCACGCAACCCCTTTAATCACATTTTGTTTTGACATTTTAAGTCTCCTTTGACAGTCTGTTGACTTTGATGCCGTAATCCTTTGAGGAATTATATTCTAATTTATCTTGCAATTTCTTCATTTAGTCTATTTGGTTAAATAAAATAAGCACTGCTCTGAGAACTCTGCCTCACTGCCTTTTTAATTTTCTGACAAATTTGTTATCTTCTTTCTGGTTGCCCTTCATCCCCACTCTCCTGATCTTTGGGCACTCGGCAGAGAGGGTGAGGGGGGAGAAAGAAGGACCTCCTTTACTTTGAAATCACTTTGATAATGGGGAAATCTTTTTGATAGGGTTGTACTGTAAGCCCCCAAATGGTCAACAGGAAATTGACGAGCAAATATGTAAGAAGATTACAGATAGCTCCAAGAGGGTGGTAAAAGTAGGAGATTTTAACTTTCCCAACATTGACTGGGATAGCCATAGTATTAGAGAGTTGGATGGAGAGAAATTTGTTGAGTGTATTCGGGAGGAATTTCTTATTCAGTATGTGGATGGTCCAACTAGAGAGGGGGCAAAAGTTGACCTCCTCTTGGGAAATAAGGAAGGGCAGGTGACAGAAATGTTAGTGAGGGATCACTTTGGGACCAGTGACCATAGTTCTATTAGTTTTAAAATAGCTGTAGAGAATGATAGGTCTGTCCCAAAAGTTAAAATTCTAAATTGGGACAAGTCAGGAACTTTCAAAAGTTAATTGGGGGAGTCTGTGGGAAGGCAAAGGGATGTCTGGTAAGTGGGAGGCTTTCAAAAGTTTATTAACCAGGGTTCAGGGTAAACACATTCCTCTTGGAGTGAAAAGCAAGGCTGGCAGAAGTAGGGAACCCTGGATGATTTGGGACATTGAAGCCCTGATCAAGAAGATGAAGGAGGCACATGATATGCAGAGGCAGCTGGGATCAAGTGAATCCCTTGAAGACTATAGGAGGGTAGGAATAGAGTTAGGAGAGAAATCTGGAGGGCAAAAAGAGAACACGAGATTGTCTTGGCAGATAAGGCAAAGGAGAATCCAAAGATCTTCTACAAATACAAAAGGGCAAATGAAAAACAAGGGAGACAGTAGGGTTTCTTAAGGATCAACAAGGTCATCTATGCGCAGACCCGCAAGGGATGGGTGGGATCCTAAATGAATATTTCTCGTTAGCATTTACTGTTGAAAAAAGCATGGATGTTAGGAAACTTGGGGAAATAAATAGTGATGTCTTGAAGAGTATACACATTACAGAGAAAGATGTGCTGGAAGATTAAAACACATCATGGTAGATAAATCCCTGGGACCTGATGAAGTATATCCCAGGATATTGTAGGAGGCTAGGGAGGAAATTACAGGTCCCTTAGTAGAGATATTTGAATCATTGATATTCACGGGTGAGGTGGCTGGAGATTGGAGTGTAACAAATGTTGTACCTTTGTTTAAAAAGGGCTGTCGGAGAAACCTGAGAACTACAGGCCAGTGAACCTCACATCTATGGTGGGTAAGTTGTTGGAAGGTATTTTGAGAGATAGGATCTACAGGCATTTAGAGTTGCAAGGACTGATTAAGGACAGTCAGCACGGCTTTGTGACTGGAAAATCATATCTCATAAATTTGATTTGAGTTTTTTGAAGGGGTAACCAAGAAGATAGATGAGGGCAATGCAGCTGATGTTGTCTACATGGATTTTTAGCAAGGCCTTTGACGAAGTACCGCATGTTAGGTTGCTGCCTGAGGTTAAATCTCACCGGATCCAGGATGAGGTATTTAAATGAATACAAAATTGGCTTCTTGCCAGAAGCCAGAGGGTGGTTGTAGAGGGTTGTTTTTCAAATTGGAGGCCTGTGGCCAGCGGTGTGCCTCAGGGATCAGTGCTGGATCCCCTGTTATTTGTCATTTATGTTAATGATTTGGATGGGAGTATAGGAAGTATGGTTAGTAAGTTTGCAGATGACACCAAAATTGGTGGTGTAGTGGACAGTGAAGAAAGTTATCTCCAATTGCAACGGGATCTTGATCAATTGGACCAATGGGCTGAGAAATGGCAGGTGGAGTTTAATTTAGATAAATGTAAGGTGATGCATTTTGGTAGATTGAACCAGGGCAGGACTTACTCTGTGTTGGGGTGTTGGAGAGAGTTACAGAACAAAGAGATCTAGGGGTACATGTTCATAGTTCATTGAAAGTGGAGTCACAGGTGGACAGAGTGGTGAAGAAGGCATTCAGCATGCTTGGTTTCATTGGTCAGAACATTGAATACAGGAGTTGGGATGTTTTGTTAAAGTTGTACAAGACATTAGTAAGACCACACTTGGAATATTGTGTACTGGTCACTCTATTATAGAAAGGATATTATTAAATAGAAAGAGTGCAGAAAAGATTTATTAGGATGCTACTGGGACTTGATGATTTGAGTTATAAACAAAGGCTGGATAGACTGGGACTTTTTTCTCTGGAGCGTAGGAGGCTGAGGAGGTGACCTTATAGAGGCATATAAAATAATGAGGGGCATAGATCAACTAGATAGTCAATACCAAAGGTAAGGGAGTCTAAAAACTAGAGGGCATAGATTTAAGGTGAGAGGAGAGAAATACAGAAGTGTCCCTTTAAGGGGCTGTCTTTTAATTTATTTATTTCAGGGTGGCGAGTATCTGGAACAAGCTGCCAGAGATGGTAGTAGAGGTGGGTACAATTTTGTCCTTTGAAAAGCATTAGACAGTTACATGGATATGATGGGTATAGAGGGATGTGGGCCAAATGCAGACAATTGGGATTAGCTTAGGGCTTTAAAAAAAAAGGTTGGCATGGACAAGTTGGGCAGAAGAGCCTGTTTCCACGCTGTAAACCTCCTCGTGGGCCTTCTCCTGAAGCTGGCCAAACTGGCTATTAAAGGTCCAGTTAATTGGTGGTCAAGAGTATCATCCATCCGGACTGTCTGCCTTCTACTGTAGCTATGTTCACTGCCAGGCCTCCCTGGAAAGGGAGCATGTAGTGTCCAGTGGTACCATTGGGTCCTTCCATACCTAATGGGCACTACGGGGACTGGGATGTTTTATCGACCTCTTCAATCACATTGTTTTTCGTGTTCTAGATTTTCTTTGAAGTTCTGTTTACTGTGATGCAGTATCCCTTTAAGGGGCTGTCTTTTAATTTATTTATTGATTTGTTTATTTGTTTGTTGACTTAATTTATTTGGTTAACCCAAAAGAAGCACAACCCTGAAGCCTTCAAGCTTTCTACCTGTTTATAGCTGTTCTCGTGTGAGTGTTAATGAATGAGCCCACAATATGTTCACCAAATCCATTATGAGCAATGTTGCCTTGCGTCTTGTACAGTAAATAAACACAAATTATTTAATCTTTATCATAACATGACAGGATTTTGCTTTGATTCCTTTTTACACATTACTACCAAATGCCATTCACTAGTTTCAGATAATGGCTGATGATGGTTGTTGTAGATTATGGTTTTGAAGTTAAATAATCTCCAGTTTTTAATGAAATGTATTGATTAAAAAATGCACTCATAAAAGTCTGACAATGTAAAAGAAGGCCATTCGGCCCATCAAATCTGCACGACTTGATTTGATTTATTATTGTCACATGTATTAGTACATAGTAAAAAGTATTGTTTCTTGCATGTTATACAGACAAATCATACCGTTCATAGAGAAGAAAATGAGAGAATGTAATGTCACTAGCTCTCTGGCAGACCATTTTACCCAGGCTGTATCTCTGTAACCTCGCTAACCACGCACCCCCCGCCCCGCCCCCCCCGCCGCCCCCACAAACTTACACATCATTGGACTGTGGAAGGAAACTGGAGCACCTGGGGAAAACCCACACAGACACGGGGAGAACATGCAATATCCACACAGACAGTCACCCAAGGCCAGAATCAAACACAGGTCCCTTGGAATCAAATCTAGGTTCCTGATGCTGTAAGACAGCAGTGCTAACCACTCTGCCACTCTCAGTAAAGAATTATCTTAGGCTGATGAAATGAATGTTTCTGTTGGTTCTAACAACATACCTGCATATCCCCATATCATCCTGTGAGTACTTGGCCACCCCAAGAGCACTCCATAATTACTATTTCCTATCTAGTGTATGTTTTCCTCATAAAGTGAACCCATATTCAAATGTACACCAATGGTTAATAAGGTGACTCAGGGCATTTTAGTTGGTCAAAGGTGTGATATAAATGGAAGGAGTCATAGCTGTTGTAATAATGATGCCCAACTTCATCCAGCTCCTCAACTCAACAAATTTCTGAACCCACACTCACCACTATTAATCTGTGGATGAACTAGAAAAATGTGCAACTCCACAGAACCATAGAATGTACGGCACGGTGATAGGCCAAACTGATCCATGTAGACCAAAAAGCCCATCCGAGTCAACCCCATTGCCTGCATTTGGCCCATATCCCTCTAAACCTTTCCTACTCATGTATCCATCCAAATACCTTTTAAATGTTATCAACGTATTTGCCTCAACCACTTCCTCTGGCAGCTCATTCCACATATATACCACTCGCTGTTAAAAAGAAAATTGCTCCTCAGATTCCCATTAATTCTACCCCCTCTTAATCTAAACCAATGTCCTCTAGTTCTTGATTTCCCACTCCTGGGAAAAAGACTTAGTGCATTCACCATATTCATGCCTCTCATAATCTTATACACTTCTGTAAGATTACCCCTCAGTCTCCTACGCACCAAAGAAAAAAGTCCTAGCCTGTCCAATCTCTCCCTATATCTCCGTCTCTTGAGTTCTGACAACAACAACTTAAAAACAACTAGATGACTGAATCCATCCTCGGAGTCCAACTAAAAACACTGGCCCTGGCCTCTCATGAAAGCAGTAATTCATTACATCAATGCTAGCTCTGCTGCATAGGGGAGGAGTGAAAAGTGTGGAAATGAAGTAGTTATAAGGGATCAATTGTAAGGGGAAAAGATAGATATTTCTGTGGCTGCAAACAAGACTCCAGGATGAGATAGTGCTGGGGTCGAGGATTTCTCAGAGCAGCTACCGGACAATCTGGAGGGGAAGGATGAACAGCCTCATGGCATGCATTGGTACCAAAGACATCGGTAAAAATAAGGGGTGATGTCATAAAGGATATAGGGAGTTAGAAAGTAAGTTGAAAAACAGGATCTCAAAGGTAGTGATCTCAAGATTACTACCAGTGCCACATGCTAGTCAAAGTAGAAATGATAGGACAGATCAGATCAATATGTGATCGAAGAGATGGTGTGCGGGGGAGAGTTTCAGATTCCTGGGACATCAGGACTGGCTCTGGGAGAGGTGGGACCAGTACAAACTGAATGGGTTACACCTGGGCAAGACCAGGACTGAGGTCCTAGGGGAGAATAATTGCTCTAATGGTGGGGAGGGTTTAAACTAAACTGGCAGGGAAATGAGAACAAATGGAAGGAGTCAGAGGAGGGGAAAAACAAGGGAAAAAAGCAAAAGACAGAAAGGGGAATAAGAAAAGTGATAGGCAGAGAAACCAAGGGCCAGAATCAAACTGAACCACAATGAAAAATAATGGGAATTGAACATGGAATGTTAAGAAGATGAGCCTTAATGCGTGAAGCATTCACTGTAAAGTGGATGAATTAATCATGTAAATGGATGTAAACAGGTATGATATAGATGGAATTGTGGAAACATGGCTACAAGTTGACCAAGGATGAGAACACACAGGGGAATTCAGTAATTAGTGAGAGGGCAGACTAAAAGGAAAAGGTATTGTTGCATTGTTAACTAAAGAGGAATTTAACGTAATAGTGAGGAAGGATATAGGCCGCGATTCACCTGAATTAGAACTAAGTGCCCATGCCACTGCAGCATTTGTTATTTGGCATTCACCTACCTGAAAGATGCAAATGAGTCCTAGCCCAGAACTGCACTGTTCAGAGATCAGGGTGCCATTTTTAAATGGTGCCCTGATTACCATGCTCGGAGGCTGGCACCTCTCCCCACAAATTGCGATAGTGCTCCCCCCGAGGAGAACAACAACAAATCTTCATCAAAGAGGGCATCCTCTCCCACCATCCATAAATAATCAGTAACCTCCTTCCCTCAAACCACACAGGCATGAGAGTGAATTGACCCCTCCACTCAGACCCGACACTCAGCCCCTCCTTCTTCCTCAGTGCCCCCTCTCAACCCTGAAAGGGTTAATAACCGCACAAGTTTAAAAGTCATGCAAGCTAAACTCAGTCAGAGAGAAAGCGCTAAGAAAACCATAGGTCTTGATTAAAACAGACAGATATAAGAGTTAAGGGCTGTAAACCTCCTAGTTACAAGCAAGATCTCAGGCATGCTGCATACACAAAAGGCCTCCATTGCATTATGCATAGTTTCTGTTTATTGGTATCTGTTCTAATGAGAGACAATGGGACATGGGAGGACAAGAGAGGTTGATATTCCATTGGTTAGAAATATAGCTATTTTAATTGTCTCTGGAAGGTAATAGATAAATAGAATGAAATGTTTGGTGATATTATAATTAGGTAGACGTGCACAAGTTGTAATTGGACAACTGTACCCTTGTGTTATACATTACGTGCCTCCATTGTTCCTAACCACAATACTTATATGGACTCTACGCCTAATTGAGAAAGGGAAAGGGCTGTCCTCGACCTTCCTCAGAGCTGGGAAGGTGGCAAACATTCTAACAAACTCCTTCCCTCCCTTTTCACATGCCCCAGCCTCCCGGTCCCGAGGGCAGAATTAAATTCCACCTGATATTTGGGCTGCAAATGTTTGATGTTCCAAAAGTGGAAAAGCTCAGTGAATAAAAAATATTATCAGTTTGAATACATTCTAAAGGAAGTCAGAGGACGGCCAGATTTTACAGAAACACTCGTAATATTTCAGAACAGAGAAGGTAAGTGAAAAATCACAGCACAAAAACTCATCATGGTGTGACAATCCAGGACAGGAAAGGTGAGAAATGTGGATTCAGGAATCTTTTTGGATAGTTTGCCAGCATTTCCTTCAACATAATTGCTACCTGATATCAAGCATTTCAGCAAGAGCCAACTCGCACTGAAGTACCCAGTACAACAACTTTTATTATTACAAAGCAAAGTAGGCCAGCACAGACTCGCACTGGCCCAGCTCCTTGAGTGCAGTGTTTACATTATGATCTAGCATACAAATAGGATTTTTAACTGCAGTTTACAAAAGGTTGGTTCACAGATGTATAAAGTAATTAACATTTCCAGCAAGCCAGGAGGTTATTTTTTTGTGCAATGAAAAGATGCTTATCAATTATCACGATTGTCTAAGGATTTTCAGACTTATTATGCTGGTATTTTTCTGTGAACTGTAGCAACAATGAAGCACAAGAGAATGCATACACAGTATCTAATAATAATGGACATCTCCCTGACTTTGCAGATGCATTACAGTCACATCTGGTTTACCAGTAATGTCCATTAATTTCAGTGCCTCGGGATTTGCACAACTGTTCCTCATAATCAAATGTTTCCAAACTGTAAACTGGGTAATCCAAACCCTTGGCATCCAAACCCTAATTAATTAACATCAAGTCCCACCCCACAAATCTAATTCTTCCCTTTAAACCAGTCTAATATTAACTAGAGGGACCTTACCCTACTCAACATGTAAATTTTCTACCCAATTACTTCAGACTACCTTGTGCGTTGACTGAGTATCTAATGAGATGCAAATTGTCCATTTATTTCTTCATGTTTAATCTAATGTAAAGTTTGAATTTTGTCTAGGTTTTCAGATTTAAGAAATAGCTAACTCCATTTGTGCCAGTTGTGCTTGCTCTCAGATTTCTGCTGTATCTAAACATGCCCATTTTATATACAGGAGAATGTGTCAGTCTTATTCAGTCACCTTATTCAGCCTCCCAGACAGGTGGTAGTGGGATTAAACTCCACTGCAGAGATTTGAGCACATAATCTAGACTGACACCTCGGTTCAATACAGAAAGACAGAGCTGGCCAGACGTAAGTACTTTTATGATTAAAAAAGACAATGAGGAAAGTTGGAAATCAGAAATAAAAACAGAAAATACCCTAAATTCAAAGCAGATTAGTCATCATCAGGAGAAAAATGTATTAGTTATCTAGGATGAATCTTGCATCAATAATGAAATGACTCTGTCTCTGTCTTTCCCTCAACTTAATAAATTACTCTTTGTTGATTCAATGGTGTACATCAAACATTAAGGCCACAAAATACAGCTCCATTGTGCCCATAGTTTCAGCTCTATGGGGGCTGTTTTTGTATCAAAATTGAATCCCCATTATGAACATACACTGTTGTGAACGAAGCCAGATGTTATTTTAGTGAGGGCATTAGTGTCAGCGTTAGGAGCATGCAGTGGAGGTATGCAAGAAGCAGATTGCAGTGACAGTCAGCACATTACACTGATTTAGCACCAAGGTTGCCATTTTCAACCTTGTAGTTCCAGCTACTGCCCCCTCCTCTAACCTGTCACACAGCTGGGTTGCATTCAACAGCAGGACTGCCACCCATAGTCAGCACTATTTGCCAACTAGTTTGCATTGCTAATTGATTTGAATTGACTCTCTTTAACTTGTAGAATTGCTATGAGTTCTCTAATGCTCAATAAAGCTGCTGAAGTTGACAAGGAACAGTGTACCAAGTGTGAAGACTTTAAGATTCTAACTTCAAGTGTTCTGGCCTGACCACTTGCTCTTATTCAGTTACCATACTCCTGCACCTGTAAATGGAAGAATTGTCTCCTCCTGCACATCTCTTGAACAAAACCTCCATGCTGTGTCAGAGGGCTTTAGAGTCTATTCACACCATTTTCACCATATTTGCCGGTCAGATTAGGTGGCATATTTGGTGCTGGACCATATTTAAGTTAACAGGTAAGATGTTCTCCCTATATTTCACTGAATAGGTGTAGGCCATCCCTGTGCCTGTTTTCAGGTAAAGTCTAATTTTCACTCATGAGGCTTTTACTTTCAGAATGAGCAGATGCTTTGTGCCACTGAGCAATATCTCACTCCCATAAACTTCAAATAAACAGGACCAGTTCACAATTCATTCATCGTAAACCTGTCTGTGTCATACTCCCTACTTAGCCAGGGTGGCGCATTGTAAGGCAGGTTCTGAATCAATAGACAAAGCTGCCATCAACTAATCCTGAACTGATCAGCACCTAGACACACATTGAATGTCGATTTGGTCGACTAAAAGAAGGGTCACAACCTCTGGAATCACGACAGATTTCGCAGCATCTACAGAGAAATGAACAGAATTAATTTTCTGCCGAGCTCCACTCTCTCCACATTCTCCTCCACAAAAAATGCAACTGATTTTCACATTCCCAATAAGTTGCTTGTCTGTGTGAGTGGGTCAGTAGCAGCATGAAGACTAGGAAGGAATTCTGCCCTGATTTGCTCCCAAAGACCCACCCGGTGTGATTTTTCAAGTGGGTTTAGATCTAGTGGCCAGCACTGTTGTAATGTGATTTTAAGGGTTAGCGGCACACCATCACACGAAAGGAAGTGTGTTATGTAATCCAGTCACAGCTTCACTTTTGCCTGTGAGCAGAAATATCATGGTGTGAATTCATTTAAAACCTCATTCTTTTAAAAGTTAGAAATTACAGTCTGTCTTACCAGGAAAGTCAACACCTCATGAAATAATGTGCACACCAAAAAAAATGGAACCTAGGTGTCAGAGCAGCTGGCCAGAGGCTGTGGAAAGTCAGGATGGTGCCAAATCAAGGCTAACATGGACTCACTGGCAATGTGTCCATAGAATGCCATCCTGCAGAGA
This sequence comes from Carcharhinus amblyrhynchos, assembly GCF_965287045.1. Lineage (NCBI taxonomy): Eukaryota > Metazoa > Chordata > Chondrichthyes > Carcharhiniformes > Carcharhinidae > Carcharhinus > Carcharhinus amblyrhynchos. Next base: position 27,422,467 of record NC_137335.1, on the reverse strand, counting down.
AAGCAGCCAATGATGTGGAGGATACCATTAGAGTGGTGCAAATCTTCTATAATGGCACATAATGAGGCAATTTCTCATCCGAGGTTTGAACACTGTTCTGTTGCAATAGGACTTCACTTTCACTAAAGTCTGAATTCAATTGCTGCAAAGAACTGTAAAAGATTAATCTTATCTGTTACTTTTCATTACAATGAATGGAATTAACGAAGTCCTCCCAGCCTCATTAACTAGGATTTTGTCAGCGTAGGGTCAATTCCTCAGCTCAAACCCCACTCCAGAAGTACATAGCCTAGGTTGCCAGTACTGAGACAGTACTGCACCGCAGGAGGTGATGTCTTTTCAATGGGATATTAAAAGCATCTAGGTGAAGGAACTCAATAAGAATCTTCTCAAATTGACGTTGAAGGTATCATGGCACTCTCTGAAGGACAACAGGAAAGTTATCCTAATGTTCTAATTTACACTTATATCTCAACCAATAGGCAATGGCATAGTGGTATCATTACTGGACTGTTAATCCAGAAACTCAGCAAATGTCCTGGGGACCAAGGTTTGAATCCTGCCACAGCAGATGATAGAATTTGAATTTTAAAAACATTTGGAATTAAGAATCTCCTGCTGACCATGACAAAGTTTTTAATTGTTGGAAAAACCCATCTGGTTCACTAGTGTTCTTTAGGGAAGGAAATCTTCTGTCCTTACTTGGTCTGGCCTACATTTGACTCCAGAGCCACATCAATGTATTTGATTCTCAACTGCCCTCGAGCAACGAGGGATAGGCAATAAGTGCTGGCCAGCCAGCAATGCCCATGTCTTATGGATCAATTAAATGTTTCATTGATGTTGATGGGAACAGGCTGTGTGCCTAACTACTGTTTGAGTGGTCATGCCTGAAAGACTACCCCTGATGCCCCTTTTATTTTTGTGATGTTTGAAAACTGAGATTAGTTCGAGTGTTGTGGTCTTATTTAGCTGGGCCTGATGAAGTGTTCGGTCCTCAGCTCAATCCATCTATTCTGGCCTTAGATGAGATATAACCTGCTGTTCTTGTGGGATCAGTTGAATAGCATTTTTTTCCCAGATACCTAAGGTTACCACAGTTGGTTTTCACTATACCATTTGGAGTTATCGTAGTTATGATGCAGTTATCATGGTGTCTGGGAAGACCTTAATGCGCTGTTTTTTTCCTGCCTGTTAGTTTTGGATGTTTGAATATACTTTCCCCCATCTTGGGTGATTTCACTTTGTCTTTGGCTTCCCCTGCCTGCCCTCACTTCACAGTAAAGGTTTAACACAAGAGTTAAAACGTTTTTATTTGATTTTAATTACCTCTTTTATCAAGACTGCTCGCCCCTGTTTTGCTGAAGCAAACAAGAGATGCTGTAGGAAAACTTCTTGTCTAAGACAGAGCCTCTGGCTGTTTCAGTGCTCTGAGTATAAAGATATGAGTCTTTTTTGAGTTCTTTTAACAAATTATGGTATATAATTTGACTGCATCCGTTTTGCCATTGGTGTAAAGAAATCTATCCAAATCCTATTTGTCTCATTCCCTAGCCTCAAGAACTGAGTCTGTCGCTTGATAGAACTTCACAATTTAAGCTGTATTCATTCTATTGATAAATTGTCAAACAATACATGCTGTTGAGAAAACAGAAATTTTTGCAATGCATTTATGTGTATTATGAGAGATATAAGGATCAACAGGTCAAAATAATGGAATTTTGTCCATTTGTTGGTTGTACTTTGGTGTGTAGATAACTCCTGTCAGTGTGAATGTGCTCAGTGCTGTTGCATTCACAACATTGAATGATTAATGGTTTTGACGCAGCTTATGCAAGCTTATCAAGGAATCATCTTCAGATGTCTATTGGGAAATCTTTGTCAATGTATAAGAAGGCTGTATTGTAATTTCAGTATTCATATAACTCAATAAATCTCTTGAATGGCACGGAACATCACATAATTGAATCCTTCAGCCGTGCTACAGGTCAGAAATCTCTTCTATTTAATACAACTTAATGAGTCCTCTTTGTTATTACCCAGTAATAGCTATCAAGTTGGCCCAATTGTTATTGGTATCCCTGCTGAATCAGAAGGTAGTGATTTGAACCCCATTTAGAACATGCATGTAATTTTGTGGGGGCTCTTTGAATAAATACAGGGGGATTGTTGCAGTTCCTTTGGCCAAACTGTTGAATTTGTGCCATATCCCTGTTACAGGCCTGAAAGGAGAGAAGTGAGCTTTCCTGATGTCCAATCTGTTTCCTTCAACCAACACCACCCAAACTAAATTAGTCCATTGGTCCTTAATATTACAGCATTTTATTGCAACATGAGATATGCATTTGCCTTCATATCAATCAAATATACTTCCAAGGGTATGAAATGCCTGAGGATAATTCTGAGAGAATTGTCAAGTCTCTACATAAATATGAATTATTTAAAATACCTTTCTGAGGACAAATGGAAGTCTCTTATTTGCATTCATTGAAACTCTGCATCTGTCACAGTGGGCTGGATTTTAATGTACAATTATGCTGGGAGTAGGGTAGGGAAGGAAAATTCCAGAATGAACTGCAGCGTGTCTGTCAATGGCTTTTGAACTGAATCACCTCATGATGATTTTGCTTCTGGGTTTTGTGTCCAGTTAACCATCATCAGACATGATGGTGATGCAGATGCTATGCTTTCAGCTTGACTGTTCAAAAATCAGAAATATTTGGCATTCAGATAGAGAGCCGCAGGCCTACAGGTGTAGACTGTCAAGATGGGTTAAAGTCGCATCCCTTTACAAAGAAACCTCACTGGATGCACTGCTGGGGGCAGTGAGGACCTGGACCAAGATATTCTCAGTAAGAAGTCTCACAACATCAGGTTAAAGTCCAACAGGTTTATTTGGTAGCAAATGCCATTAGCTTTCGGGGCTCTGCCCCTACGTCAGGTGAGTGGGGAGTTCTGATCACAAACAGAGCATATAAAGGCACACACAGTTCACAGAATATTGATTAGAATGTGAGTCTTTACAGCTAATCAAGTCTTAAAGGTGCAGACAATGTGAGTGGAGATAGCACTAACCATAGGTTAAAGAGATGTGTATTGACTCCAAACAGGACAGTAAGTGAGATGTTGCAAGCCCAGGCAAGTCATGGGGGTTACAGAAAGTGTGACATGAACCTAAGATCCCGGTTGAGGCCATCGTCATGTGCGTGGAACTTGGCTATCAGTTTCTGTTCAGTGACTCTGTGCTGTCGTATGTTGTGAAGGCCGCCTTGAAGAATGTTTACTCGAAGATCGGAGGCTGAATGCCCGTGACTGCTGAAGTGTTCGCCAACAGGAAGGGAACAGTCTTGCCTGGTAATTGTCGAGCGGTGTTCATTCATCCGTTGTTGTAGCGTTTGCATGGTCTCCCCAGTCTACAATGCTTCGGGACATCCTTTCCTGCAGCATATCAGGTAGACAACATTGGCCGAGTTGCGAGAGTATGTGCCGTGTACCTGGTGGATGGTGTTCTCACGTGAGATGATGTCATCTGTGTTGATGATCCAGCATGTCTTGCAGAGATTGCTATGGCAGGGTTGTGTGGTGTTGTGGTCACTGTTCTCCTGAAGACTGGGTAGTTTGCTGTGGACAATGGTCTGTTTGAGGTTGTGTGGTTGTTTGAAGGCAAGAAGTGGGGGTGTGGAGATGGCCTTGGCAAGATATTCATCTTCATCAGTGATATGTTGAAGACTCAGGAGAAGATATCGTAGCTTCTTCGATCGACGTACCACAGCAAAAAACTGCAGCAACCTCCTCAGAAGACAAACACGGGACACAGTGGACAGAGTACCCTTTGTCGTCCAATTCTTTCCTGGAGCAGAGAAACACTGCATTTGTGGATGGCAGCTGGACACATTATTGTTGAAGGGACAAGGTATGTGGGGCAAATACACCTAATGAGATAAGAGAGCATAAATAAAAACTCAAAGTGAACAAAGTGAGCCATATGGCATGGCACTGAACCACATCAACTAAAAAACTTCCAGTTTCAATCGAATATCTCTGGTAATTTGGTGGATCTCCTCCAGAATATTGATGAGATCACTACAATAAACCTTGGTGTCACCGAGTTGAGGAGTGGAACCCAAATGTTTCACACGAGTGACTATCGGGCAAGGTCCAGTTGTTGCAATCTAATTGTTGAACAGCCTGTTGATACCCATTAGGAGAGAATGGCCAATAAGCCAAATACCAATGTTACATCTCAGCCTGAGTCACAAACTACAGAAAAGGAAGTCAGAAATCTTGAGGAAAAACACTCAAATATATCTAAAATCAGATAGCCCCAAAAAGGACAGCAACAACAAATGCTGCTTGCCATGGATTGTCAGGCAAGATGATTTCAGCGGCAAGAACAAGACTTTTTGCTTTCAAAATATAAATCAAAAGTAACAGAAATACTGAAATCTTTTGAAATAGATTACAGATAATTCAAAAAGAATGTATCACTCTTGATAAGGGAAGGGAATAATATCATTAAGGGTTAAAGGTGTGAACAATTTAAGTTGCAAAAGAACTCCACACAAGCCTCCCAAAGTTTGCACCAAAAGGAAGATATGAGAGTTAGATTCCTCGCTCTGTCCTGTGGGACCTGTCAAGTTCGGCTAATATGGATATATTGTGACAGTTATGATCATATAATAATGCTATGAGCCATTGTCAGAGCGCTATATTCTGCTTGATCTTTAGGAAGTAGTTTGTTTTGGATTATTGTTCATTAGCTATCCATCCTTCCAGCCTCTTGGAAGGGTATATTTACATAATTGATTGCATTAACTATAAGAATTATTTATCTTGTCAAGCTGAATAGAAACTGCACTTTGTTCACATCATGCAGTTGTTTATTGTGATTTTATCAAGTGACAGTGTTTTACTGTCTGTGGACAAGTGCTAGAATACTCAAAGCATCCGAAAAGGCGTTTTTTGGTCAGAAAGCCAGCGTGGATTTGGAACGAGTTAGTTATGTCTAATGAGCTGACCTGAAGTTTTTGAGAAGGTAAAGAATGTGGTGGATAAGAGAATGCCAATGGATGTTACTCAGATGGTCACCCAGACAACAATTAATAAGGATCCTGTGATAACGTGGCCCCTTTAAGGGGCGATGGTTTGTTGGTCACATGTTAAGACCAAAGTCAGAAACTCCAAAGTGTTTTGTGAAGTTAGCCCAGACCCTAAGTTTTACATTTGAATTGGCATGGGTGAGCATAACATGTTTCACCCAAGGTATGATTCAAGTGACCCACTAGGAAGCTTTTATCAAACAAAGTTTATATAAGAACACAGTTAAAATATAACAAGAAGAATTGACATAACTTTTACCAAACACCAGATTTAAACATGACACTGTATAATTCCTAACAGCTGGCAATCTCTGTTGTTCCAAGTTAAACACTATCCCACAAACACACTCTCTTCTTCAGACTTGACGCAGAAACAAGTATGCCCATGTGATGTTGGATTTTCAGCTTTGTAACGCCTAGGGACAGAAATCTGGACCAACTGTTCACAGTGAAGGATTTTCCTCAAAGCAGCCAAACCTCAGAGAGATAAATCCAGTGTCTGGCAGCTTCCGACACAGCAAGACTTATAAAACAAAAAGGAACTCCAACTCCTGAGATGATCAAAAATACTGTTGTGTCTCTCAGTTTCAAGATGCTCCTGGAAATGAAACTAAAATTGGAATGCTCTGTGAAAAGTAGCTATCGTAAAAAGTCTGACAACACCAGGTTTTAGTCCAACCGATTTATTTGATAATATTATCAAATAAATCGGTTGGACTAAAAGCTGGTGTTGTCAGACTTTTTACTGTGTTTACGCCAGTCCAACGCCGGCATACCCACATCAAAAGTAGCTAGCCCCAGACATATCACCTGACCTGTCAATCATCCCAAATCAAGCTCTACTCAGCAATCCCCAAAGAATCATTAAAACCACAAAACACTGCATTAGTTCAGATTAAAATCAACATGATGTCAATTATACCTCCTCAGTAACAATAAAGGACACTGGCTACAGACAACATCCTGCAGAGGAACATGATTAAAAGACATTTTTTAAAGGCACAGTCACATCACACATGAGCATCCCAGGCCTATCAGAATGAAACATGCGAACCTCAGTCAATCAAGTGTTAGGTTGCGTGTCTGGATAGGTGGATCTTGCAATGTGGGCCTTGGAGTCAGTAGGACTAGACCTGTATCTATACTGAGCTTGTCTGTATATTGTTATAAATGTTCAATAAATCACCTTTGTGATTTAAAACTTCTTCACTGTATCACCTCATACTACAATACATCCACATTGAAAACTGTTAACAAAAATGAGAGCACATGGAATTGGAAACAGTTTATTAACATGTGGAGAACTGGTGAGGATGTAAGAGAGAGAGACAGATAATGGTTCTCAAACTGGCACTATAAGACTAGTGGGGCAAGATTTTCGAAGTGTAATTTTCAAAGGCTGTACGGCGACTGCTGTCTGACTGAGAGGAGTAATTTTGAAGTTGGATGAACACAGGGAGTTGGATGAAACAGACAGCAGAGGCTACAAGTGAAAGTGCTGATTGGTAAGTGTTTTTTCTTTTTGCTCTTGGCATTGTAGCTGTTGTTGTACACTATTATAGTGTTTCTGTGTAATTTCTGTGGGTTATAGTTTGGGAAGGGTATACTCAGTAGTAACAAGGAGCAGGGAAGAAGGACTCTAGAAATTTGTATATATCTGAAACAAAACATTTGTTGAAAGTTTTAATTCAAAGGGTTAAGACATGATAGGAGAGCTCCAAGGTTTGCTCCTCTTGCTCCATGTGGCAGGCTGGGGACAGTTCCAGTCCCCTGGATCAGCATGCGTGCAGGAAGTGTCTCCAGCTGCAGCTCCTGGAATCTCGAGTTTCAGAGCTGGAGAGGCGGCTGGAGACTGGAGAATTCACGAGTCAGAGAGTATCGTGGACAGCATGTATAGAGAAGTGATCACACCACAGGCTCAGACTCCGCAGGTAGGAAAGGAATGGGTAACCACCAGACAGAGCAAGAGAGTTAGGTAGGTAGTGCAGGAATCTCCTGTGGCCATTCCCCTACAGAACAGATATATGGCTTTGAATACTGTTGAGGGGAAGGATCGCTCCAGGGAAAGCAGCAGCAGCCAAACTCGTTGCACCATGGTTGGTTCTGCTGCAGAGGGGAGTAAAAAGTGTGCCAGTGCAATAGCTGTCAGGGATTCAATTGTAAGAGAAATAGACAGGAGTTTCTGTGGATGCAGACAAGACCCCAGGATGGTATGTTGCCCCCCTGGTGCTAAGGCCAAGGATTCTCAGAGCAGCTGCAGGACATTGTGAAGGGGGAGGGTGAACAGTGGTCATAGTACACATTGCTACAAACGACATAGATAAAAAAAAGGATCAGGTCCTAAAAGCAGAGTACAGGGAGCTAGGAAGAAATCAGCCCTCAAAGGTAGTGATGTCAGGATTACTACTGGTGCCACCTGCTAGTCAGGGTAGAAATGAGAGGATATATTGGATAAATACATGGCTGAAGTGATGGTGTTGGGGGAGGGTTTCAGGTTCCTGGGACATTGGGACCAGTTCTGGGGGAGGTGGGATCTATACAAATTGAACAGGTTATACCCGGGCAGGACTAGGACTGATGTCCTCAGGGAAGTGTTTACTAGAGCAGATGGGGAGGGTTTAAACCAAGATGCCAGGTGAATGGGAACCTATGGAAGAAGCCAGAGAAGGAGGGATCAAGGACGAAATGTGGGGAGAAGGTGCCAACTACATCAAAAATCAGGAAAAAAGTTAAAAGGAAGGAGAACTCAGGAGGTGTTATTAGGAAGTGTTAGAATTCAAAAAGAGGTACAAAAACTAGCATAAGGGCACTTCAGCTGAATGCTTGTAGCATTCAAAACAACATAAATGAGTTGACAGCACAAATCATTACGAACGAGTATGATTTGGTGGCCATTACAGAGACATAGTTGCAGAATGGTCACGACTGGGAGATGAATATCCAGGGGTATCAGACTGTTCGGAGGGACCGACAGGGAGGTAAGGGAGGTGGTATAGCTCTGATATTTAAGGATGATATGAGGGCAGTAGTGAGAGATGATATAGGTTCTATGGAAAAAAAGGTTGAATCTATTTGGATGGAAATTAGAAATAGTAAAGAGAAAGTCACTGATAGACGCAGTCCATAGGCCACCAAATAATGACATCTTGGTGGGGCGAGAAATAAACAAAGAAATAATTGATGAGTGTAAAAATGGTACAACAATTATCATGGGGCATTTTAATCTACATATCAATTGGTCAAATCAAGTCGGTCAAGGCAGCCTTGAGGAGGAGTTCATAGAATGTATCCGCAACAGCTTCTTTGAATAGTATGTAATGGAATCTTCAAGGGAGCAAGCTATCCTAGATCCGGTCCTGTGTAATGAGACAGGAATAATTAATGATCTTGCAGTTAATTAATGATCTTGGAAGAAGTGATCACAGTATGGTTGAATTTAAAATACAGATGGAGCGTGAGAAGGTAAAATCTAATACTAGTGTCTTGTGCGTAAACAAAGGAGACTATAAAGGGATGAGGGAGGAGTTGGCTAAGGTCAACTGGGAGCAAAACTTTATGATGGGACAATTGAGGAACAGTGGAGGACTTTCAAAGTGATGTTTCACAGTGCCCAGCAAAAGTATATACCAGTGATAAGGAAGGACTGTAGAAAAAGAGATAATCAGCCATGGATATCTAAGGAAATAAAGCAGGATATCAAATTGAAAGAAAATGCATAAAAAGAGGCAAAGATTAATGGGAACCTAGAGGATTGGGAAATCTTTAAAGGTCAGTAGAAAGCCACGATAAAAGCTATAAAGAAAAGTAAGGCGGATTATGAGAGTAAATTAGCTCAGAATATAAAAACAGATAGCAAAAGTTTTGACAAATATATAACATGAAAAAGTAGAGAAATTAAACATTGGTCCTTCAGAGGATGAGAAGGGGGATGTAATAACTGGAAATGAGAAAATGACTGAGGCATTGAACGGGTATTTTGTGTCGGTCTTCGCAGTGGAAGATACAAATAACCTGCCAAAAATTGATGACAGGAAGGCTATGGCAGGTGAGGACCTAGAAACTATCATTATCACGAAAGAGATAGTGTTGGGCAAGTTAATGGGGCTAAAGATAGACAAGTTTCCTGGTCCTGATGGAATGCATCCCAGGGTGCGAAAAGAGATGGTGGGAGAAATAGCAAATACACTAGTTGTAATTTACCAAAATTTGCTGGCCTCTGGAATGGTTCCCACAGATTGGAAAACAGCAAATGTGACACCACTGTTTAAAAAATGAGGTAGACAAGGAGCAGATAACTATAGGCCAATTAGCTTAACTTCTGTAGTAGGAAAAATGCTTGAATCTATCATCAAGGAAGAAATAGCGAGACATCTGATTATAACTTGTCCCATTGATAAGACACAGCATGGGTTTATGAAGGGCAGGTCATGTTTGACTAATTTGGTGGATTTCTTTGAGGACATCACATGTGCAGTGGACAATGGGGAACCTGTGGATGTGGTGTATCTGGATTTCCAGAAGGCATTTGACAAGGTGCCACGCCAAGGACTGCTACATAAGATAAAGGTGCACAGTGTTACAGACAATGTATTAGCCTGGATAGAGGATTGGTTAATGAACAGAAAGCAAAGAGTGGGGGTAAATGGGTGTTTTCCTGGTTGGCGATCAGTGACTAGTGGTGTGCCTCAGGGATCAGTGTTGATGACTGCAATTGTTTACGATTTACATAGATGATTTGGAGTTGGGGACCAAGTGTAGTATGTCAAAATTCGTAGATGACATTAAGATAGGTGGAAGAGCAAAGTGCGCAGAGCGTGCTGAAAGTCTGCAAAGAGACATAAATAATCTAAGTGAGTGGGAGAGGGTCTGGCAGATGTTATACAATGTTGGTAAATGTGAGGTCCTCCATTTTGGTAGGAATAACAGGAAAATGGACTATTATTTAAATGGTAAAAAATTGCAGTATGCTGCTGTGCAGAGGGACCTGGATGTCCTTGTGCAAGAATCACAAGGAGTTGGTTTATAGGTGCAGCAGGTCATTAAGAAGGCAAATGGAATTTTGTCCTTCATTGCTAGAGGGATGGAGTTTAAAAACAGCAAGATTATATGGCAGCTGTATAAGGTGCTGGTGAGGCCACACTGTGTACAGATTTGGTCTCTTTACATGAGAAAGGATATACTGGCACTGGAGGGGGTGTAGAGGAGGTTCACTAGGTTGATTCCGGAATTGAGAGAGTTGGCTTATGAGAAGAGACTGAGTAGATTGGGGCTATATTCATTGGAATTCAGAAAAATGAGGGAGAGCTTCTTGAAACATATAAGATTATGAAGGGAATAGATAAGATAGAATCAGGGAAGTTGTTTCCACTGGCGGGTGAAACTAGAACTAGGGGGCATAGCCTCAAAATAAGGGGAAGCAGATTTCAGACTGAGCTAAGGAGGAACTTCTTCACACAAAGGGTTGTGAATCTGTGGAATTCCCTGCCCAGTGAAGTAGTTGAGGCTACCTCATTGAATGTTTCAAAGGCAAGGATAGATACATTTTTGAACAGTAAAGGAATTAAGAGTTATGGTGAACGGGCAGATAATTGGAGCTGAGTCCATTAAAGGGTCAGCCATGATCTTACTGAATGGCGGAGCAGGCTCAAAGGGCCAGATGGCCTACTCCTGCTCCTAGTTCTTATATTCTTATGAATGGGGAACTTGAGACTCAGAATCATAGACTCCCTACAGTGCAGAAGGAGGCCATTCGGCCCATTGAGCCAACAATAATCCCACCCAAGTCCCATTCCCTTAACCTTGCCTGCTTATTTACCCTGCTTGTCCCCTGACACTAAAGGATACTTTGGAATATAGAACATAGATCATAAAACAGTACATCACAGTGCAGGCCCTTCAGCCCTCAATGTTGTGCCGAGCTATGTCCAAATCCAAGATCCAGCTATCCCCTCCCTATCATTCTGGTGTGCTCCATGTGCCTATTCAATAACCGCTTGGAAGTTCCTAAAGTGTCTGACTCCACTATCACAGCAGGCAGTCTATTCCACACCCCAACCACTCTCTGAGTGAAGAATCTACCTCGAAAATCCCTCCTATATCTCCCACCTTGAACCTTATAGTTATGCCCCCAAGTAACAGTTACATCCACCCGAGGAAATAGTCTCTGAACTCCACTCTTTCTATCCCCCTCATCATCTTATAAACCTCTATTAAGTTGCCTCTCATCCTCCTCAACTGTAAAGAGAAAAGCCCTAGCTCCCTCAACCTGCCCTCATAAGACTTACCCTCCAAGCCAGGCAGCATCCTGGTAAATCTTCTCTCTCCAATGCTTCCACATCTTTCTTATAGTGAGGTGACCAGAACTGAACACAATATCCCAAATGTGGTCTCACCAAGGTCCTGTATAGTTGCAGCATAATCCCACGGCTCTTAAACTCAAACCCCCTGTTAATAAACACTAACATACTATAAGCTTTCTTCATGGCTCTACCCACTTGAGTGGCAACATCAGAGATCTGTAGATTTGAACCCCAAGATCGCTCTGTTCCTCCACATTCCTCAGAACCCTGTCATTGACCCTGTAATCCACATTCAAGTTTGCCCTACCAAAATTAATCACCTCACACTTATCAGGGTTAAACTCCATCTGCCACTTTTCTGCCCAGCTCTGCATCCTATCAATGTCTCTTTGCACCCTGCAAGACCCCTCCACCTCATCCACTATTCCACCAATCTTGTTGTCATCAGCAAATTTACTAACCCACCCTTCAGCCCCCTCTTCCAAGTCATTGATAAAAATCACAAAAAGCAGAGGACCCAGCACTGACCCCTGTGGTACACCGCTGGTAACTGGCCTCCAGTCTGAAAATTTTCCCTCCACCACCACCCTCTGTCTTCTATGAGACAGCCAGTTACTTATCCAATCGGCCAAATTTCCTTCTATCCCACACCTCCTTATCTTCTTCATGAGCCTACCATGAGGAACCTTATCAAATGCATTTAGCATGGCCAACCAACCTAACCCACACACTTTTGGACAATGGGAGGAAATTGGAGCACCCAGAGGAAACCCGCACAGACACAGGGAGAATGTACAGTCACCCAAGGCTGGAATTGAATCCCGGTCCCTGGTGCTGTGAAGCAGTAGTGCTAACAACTGTGCTGCTGTGCTGCCTTGGATGAACTCTGGGTTCCAACACTGCACCTCAAGTACATTACTCTCTGAACACTAATTTTGAATATAAATGCCCTAATTGAGCACAACATGAGCTTTGTGTCTGATTAGAGGCACTGAGGCCTCCAGGAAATGAGATAATAGGTGTAGCATATAGTGTTTCAAAATTGCAATACGTACATATCATTCAGTTGAAAATACCACACAGAATTGTACCATCAGGGACAGTATGAAGAAGCTGTTTAATAATAACAAAAAAATGTGCTTCTGTGCTTTTAATTTCAAGTGAATCTGAATGTTTTACATCCCAAGAACTTCACACTGGCAATGAGATTGATGCAAATATGAACTTTCTTGAAAGTTTCCGTCTCCTGCAGAAAAAAAGCCTTTAAAGTCACAGACAGCACTTCAAGTTGTAGATTTTGAAAATACTCATGCTATTTCAGAGTTCAGATAAACTGAGCAGGAAAGTTTTTACAGCTACAATCCATTATCGTTGTTGAAAATAACATTGTCTGTGCCCAATCAACCTCTTTCTGCAATAGGTTTTGAATTATCCTTTGTATTCCCACATTGGCAAAAGGTCTGTGATGTTTGGAAGGTGCTATGGCAGGTTTTGTCATCAGAGGATCAACAGAAAAAGGTTTCATTTTTCCATTACGGTGTAAGAATTAGAAAACATTTTTGAATAACTTACACCTCAGCAAAATGGATATGTCTCAGTTACAAAGTCATTAATGCCCTATTTTAAGTCCAAGGAGAACACAAATATGGGACAAAGGCAAAATACAGCGGTGCTGGAATCTGAAACAAAAACAGAAAATGCTGGAAAATCTCAGCAGTCAGCTCTGATGAAGGGTCATCCAGACACAAAAGGTTGTCTCTACTCTCCGTCCACAGATGCTGTCAAACCTGCTGAGTTTTTCCAGCATTTTCTGACAATATATGAGACAATCATCTTCAAATGTAAGAAGCAGTGAGATAAATCATCAATATTGCATGAGGTTGAGGCAACTTACAACCAGAGGTGACTTTAATGATGTTGAAAACATCAAATGGGAAATTAACACAAATAATCGAGATTCTTTTTAGTCAATTACACTGTAAAACGCTCGAGAGAGACACAGAGCTGTCTGAGTGGTTGGAGTCAGTGCAATCACTTTCAGAATACAGAGCAAATGAATTTCAGGTTGTGAAATACCACACTCCAAGTTCAACTCCACGGGTGGAATTTTACCATCGATGGGCGGAGTGAGCCGGTAAAATCGCACGAGAGCTGAGAAAGCAGGATCACACCTGATTTCTCAGCTCTTGTGATTTTGTGAGAGCAGGATTTCCAGCGAGGTCAGCCTCTGACTGGAAATGAGTGAGACGTTGAATAATTTATTTAAATATATTGATATACTTATTTGCACGTGTTTAGTGAACCCAGTGCACAATCACCTGGGCTCACTTGCCTTTATAGCTCCGCCGGGAGAGGTTCTCTCTGTGGGTGAGTAAAACACCTGCTGCCCATGAACGGAGAACAGTCACGCTGCCCTCACCAGTGGAACCAGAAGACATTGAGGCCCCCTGGGGAGGCTGAGGGCAGGCAGGGGTGCTCTTTGGGAAGTGCCAGCCTGGCACCTGGGCAGTGCCCAGCAGGCACCTTAGTATGGTGCCAGGGAGTGTGGTCTATTGGGGCAGGGCCTGAAGGGAGAGGAGTCTAAAGAAATGGGGCCAGAAGGGGCAGCCTGATTAGATCAGGAGTGAGGGGGGCCTGTCGTCACTCTGCCACTCTGCAATGGGATTGAATCAGGGCGGGGAACACAATCTGCCTGGGTGGGTGGGGGCGAGGAGGTGACAGGGTCCAGGTGCTCATGTGTTGTGGAGATCGTGATTGCCTGTGAGCCCCCATGATTGCGGTGGGGACAGGGGGTGGGGTGACTGGTTAAAGCTGCCTGCAGTAGAACTCTGCTGCTGCTATTGAGCACGTGAAGAATCAGAGGTCTACATATGTGCACTGGCTCCCTCTGCAAGCTGGTTGATGAATTAAGCCCAGCCCACTGCCTGCAGCAGCTAGAAACAGTCCACACCATTTTCTCAATGCATAAGATTGGACATGAAAACTCATCCATTTTCATGATGACTGGACACTTAGAATCAATCTCATAAAATTCCACCCATGTGTCAGGAACTCACCCGTCAAGTAACAACAACAGTCTCATAAACAGATTTACAACTTGTCCAGCACAGCCGTTACAGGCACATTGACTCCAATCTTTACCCTAGTTGGACAATAGACCCCAATATGCTAGACAACCATTTAAGGCAATGTATGAAAAGTGGAGAGTTGACCACACTACCTTCTCACCATGCTATCTCCAGGTCAACGGCATGGTGGAATATAGTTGTATTATGAAATCCTTCATTATAAAATGTTTGCTAATTAAACAAGATTAGCACAATGTAATGCTACACCTTAGGGCAACACCACTCAGTGCAACCTCTCCTTCACCATTGTGAAGGAATTATTGTTCAACCTTCCCAGCCAGTATCTGTCAATATTTCCTGCAGTATGGGATGCATTTGTTGAAAAGCATGGGAAGGTGAAGGATACACATGATCAGCACACGGAGAGTAAGTTACTCTACTTAAACATTGGACAAAGGTATGAATACACTACCTTACCAATGGAATGCAGAATCATTACCACGTGTCCCTGCTTCTGATGTGGACATGCCAGCGTTGGACTGGGGTAAACACAGTAAGAAGTCTGACAACACCAGGTTTAAGTCCAACTGATTGGTTGGACTTAAAATTGGTTGGACTTAAACCTGGTATTGTCAGACTTCCAATTGTCTCTTCCTCTGGCCATTAAACTCTGGGGTAAAACTCAAACTCAGAACCTCTGGTTCAAAGGCAGGGATGCTACCCACTATGCCACAAGCCCCCTGCAACCCAAGTGAACCTCACTTTAATAACAGAAAATGCTGAAAAGACTCAGCATGTCCCACTGCATCTGGCCACATCTGTAGAGAAAGAAACATTTTACAAGGACCTTTCTTTAGAACTAAAGGAAGATTGTGGTGTAGTGGTAATGTCACAGCATTGCAGGCTAATGCTTGGGTAACACAGGTTCAAATCCCATCATTGGCAGCTGGTGAAATTTAACTTCAATTAATAGAAAACCTGAAACTGAAAAGTTGCCTCAATAACAGTGACCACAAATCTATCATTTGGCTCACTGATGTCTTTAGGGATGGAGATCTGCCATATTTTACCTGGCCTGGTTTACATGTGAATCAAGATCCTAAATAATATGGTTGATGCTCATCTAGTCTCTGCAATGGCCTAGCAAGCCATTCAGATCAAGGGCAATTAGAGATGGCAACAAATGCTGGCCTTGCTAGTGGTACGCACATCCCACGAAATAATAAAAGTTAAAAATGTAATCGGCTTTGAGCAAGTGAAAGAGGGGGACAGGCATAGAAAAACAAAAAGGGAGAATTATAATGGAGTAAAGGGCAAGAGAGATTAGATGGCAAAAAAATTTCATGAGGGAAAGTGAGTGGTAAATGGTTATAGTAAAGAAACAAAAGATTTGTCCAGGGTAAGTGTGAATGGGAGAAATGTCCGAAAGCAAAAACATGAAAAACTGGAGTGAAACTGACACATGCATCAAAAAATCAGCAAAATGGAGGGTGAGCAGCCTATCATTGTTACTTTGGGGAATGGTTGAACATGTGATAGAGCAAGTGCCACCGTCTTTGGACATTTCAACAGTGATCTTGTGCTGTAGTTTTTCTATGTTCTATGTTCTATCTTGGTGGCAGATGTGGAGGGAAGGAGAGATATCCTGGATCAGTAGGGGAGACAGGAGGTTCTCCTCACACACACACTTAGGAAGCAGTACAGGAAGTCAATGCCAGGAATGTTACCCTGAAAACCTGAATAGAGTAAAAGATATTAAATCATTTCACACAAGTTGTTAGGGCAAGTGAGTTTATCTTCAAATATTTATCCTATCACCTGCATCACTAGCCTCTTCCATTACAAAACTGATAACTTAATAGGAAAGAGGAACAGGAATAGGCCATTTGGTCCATCGGTCTTGCTTTGCCACTCAATAAGATCATGGCTGATTTGATTAGAGCATTAACCCCGCTTTACTGCCCCTGTCCCCAGCCTCCGTGTAAGGATTTTTGGATGGGTGCACAATTGGAATCAACCCAACTCAGCAGTAATTCTTTTTCACTCTCAGGTTCAAAACAGAATTTAACCCCTAGGGTAAGACACAGCTGTTCAATGGTAAATTGCATTTAAATATAAATGAGTACAGAGTTGTAATATTGAATTATGAAGTTATAATACAGAATTATATCAGCCCAAATGTATCAGAACCATACAATTAAACATTGCCAGTTTTAATACTTAGTTACATGAGTGGAATTCTCCCGTCCCAGTCACCATGGGAATCATGACAAACGGGATAGGGCTCTGCAAAGATCCATTGACCATGGATAGGATTTTCCTGTCTTGAGGTGAGTGCGGCCAAAGAGTCCTGCCCCGTATGTCCGTTATTTGAATCATTTCATGTCTTCTGGGGTTGCAGGATGTCTCTTGTGTCTTAGCGGGCAATGTCCTCATCACCGAGCTTGTTTCTCAACAAACACATCTCATACTCCAGGAAATATTAACAAATGCAAGCTGGGAAGGGATGTTCACACAGCTCTGCTCAGCAATAATTCTGCTGGTGAAGGGATACCTGCACTGAGTGATGTCACCCGGAAGTGCAGCATTGCAATGTGCAAATCTTGTTTAGTTTGCAAACATTATAGAATTAAGGATTTTACAATATTATACGTTCCATCATGCCTTTGATCTGGGATAGCATGGTGAGGAGTTGGTTTAGTCAATTCTAAACTAATTTCAAGCACATAAACCGAAACATGGAATATACTTATTTAGACTTCAACAGCTTTCAGTGAATCAATCTGATTGACAAAAATCTTCTCTTTCAAATAAATATCCATCAGTCAGAATATAGTTGGCCAACTAAAGGTGTCTCGAGATGGATTTTAAATCATTAGGGAGGGTGTAAAACCTTTGCTTGCAATGAGCTAATAGAGTCTTGTCATCCTTTGGCTGACATATTCTTTCACTTAATTAGTGATGGCTTTTGTGCATAATTAATCTTGATAATAGATTAATTTATTAATTAATAAATTAATAAATTTATTGTTCAATAAACTTTATAAGTCTTCAATCTCATTTCAGACACAAGTTTTTATGTGTCAGAACAAAGAACCATACAGCACAGGAACAGGCCCTTCGGCCCTCCATGTGTTCCTAACTAGACCATCTGTTTGTATCGCTCTATTCCCAGTCTGTTCATGTGGCTATCTAAATAATCCTAGTGTGTCTGCCTCAACCACCTTTCTTGGTAGTGCATTCCAGGCCCCCACCACCCTCTGGGTAAAATACGTCCCCCGCATATCCATATTGAACCTTGCCGCAACCCCCCCCCCTTACCTTGAACTTGTATTGTGTAAATCTTTTTAGCTCCATTCTTCTATTAGGAATTCAGTCACTGTCCATTATCTGATCATGAGTGCCTCAGTGTCAGCTCTTTGCTATCATCTTGTGCTACAAACCTCAAGCTGAATATTATGATTTTAAAAAGTCATCATATAAATATTGAAAACTATCCTCAGTACAAAATAACTTTCCACAAATATTTCCGATATAAAATTGTGTGAATTTAAAGTCAGTCTTTATAACAGAAAAATAATCTGCGTTAATCAAGTCCTTTGCTAGATGTCCTTATCAGTTGTTGGCATAATTAAACATACTGGGATGTAAAGCCGCTTGTCTTTGGTTGCAGTATTTGACTTAACGGGCATAGTTTTCCAAAAACAATGGCAAAATGTCAAAGTCTGTCTGGAAACTGATGTGTATCGCTCCAGAAAGACAGCTGGGTTTTCAGATTCTAGCACTAAGAGCACAGAAAATCTGGTGGTGTGGTTACCCTATCACTCTGGCTGGACGGGGCTTGATAGAGCTGGCACAACTGGCTGTAAAGAGATTATAGGGCTCCTTAAAGGGCACCCCGATCTACATTTAAAATAACTTTCCCCCAACCCCACCCCAACAAATACGGTCAACCAACTCCACAAGCATTGGAGCAACAACCCCCCCCCACCCCCCTCCAACCACTGAGGTATTACCATCCACCCCCCCCCCCCTTTCTCATCAGGGCTCTCCCCTCCTTCTCACCTCATCACATATAAGGGGACCTTCCCGCCTCCCGACGGAGGAGGGTTACCCACCCGCCAGATTCCACTTGGCACTGCCCATTTCATGTGCCACTTTGGCAGTATTATGTAATATCCTAAATGTGCTGGGGGGTTGTGAGTTTGAAACAAAAAGAAAAAGACATGGTTTACATGCGTAGTATCAAACTAATGACAACGAGGTTTATTCTCGTGGCTCTTGTCTGTACAAAACAGAAAATGAAACTAAAAGCAGTCTGTGAAACACCCACATGGTATCACCATGGAATCATGTGAGCAGCTCTTAAGGCAAAAATGCAACTATTTAAATATATATTTGCATGGCCATGACAACAAATTACTATGATGTTATACCTGGGATCAATGATACTCTAGAAATGGTACTATGGATCATTAATCATTATACACAGTCAATAAGAAAGTCAATCAGGAGAATATCTATTCCTCTTTGGATGTTCTTGAATTTGGCTGTCCTTGGCAATCGAAGAATGATTTGGAACTGCAGTAGACACTTCTGTTCTTGGAACAAATTTTGCATTGTTTCCAAGTGGTATAGTAGCATAGGCACAATTATCAAGCAACTCAGATTCAACTAAGTCTTCAATAGTACCCTTCACAATACCAGAGACTAAAGAAGTTGGTACTTCTGGAGATGTTTCTGAGAAAACATTTTGAGATGACAACAACTGATCAGCATGGCATCGTAAAACTAGTCTACCTTCTGTTTGAACCGTGTAAGAAATTGGACCTGTTCTTGCTAAAACTATTTTTGGTATCATTACTCACTCATGATATAATTACATGCATGTCACTCAATATAACACTCAATAACATTCAAACCTTTGTACTCAGAGCGTGGTAATGGTCTGGAATGCGCTATCTGGGAGGGCAATTTGCCTCACATCCTTTAAAAAAAGACCTGGATAAACACTTGGCATGTCATAACATTCAAAGCTATGGGCCAAGTGCTGGTACATGGGATTAGGTGGGAGGTCAGGTTTCTTTTGGAGTTGGTGCAGACTTGGTGCGCTAAAAGGCCTCTTCTGTACTGTATGATTCTATGATACTTGAAATGAGCATTGTTTAACCCTCACTTCTTATCTAGCAACTTGAGATTGTTGTTGACACTACTATCTCTGGAGGTTCTGGAGATAATAACAAATCAAAGATAATCCTCAACTTTTTCTTTAGGAGTATTAATGCAAGCTAAGGTTGGGTAGTTGCATGAGGAGTGTTTCTATAAAATGCTTGATAATGAACCTTCTCTCTTGATGCTTTTAAAAAATGTTTCAAGGATAGTACAAATCTTTCAGCTAATCCATTGGTTGATGGATGATAAGGTGCAGATTTTATATGCTAAATACTATTGAATGTGAAATAATCGTCAAACTCGTGAAGTAAATTGTGAACCATTATCGCAAACAATCTGTTCTGGCTTATAAAATGTTTTTCAATGGTTTGTTCAGATGTAATAGATTGCATGTTAGAAACTTCTGGCCACTTTGAGTGTGCATCAATTATGACTAAAAGCATTCAATCCTCAAACGGAGCAACAACATTTATCCGCATTTTCAGCCACTCCCAAGGATATAAAGGGGACAATGATGGTGTATTTCTTATTCATGCACAGGATTGATTGACACTGTCCCACTTTTTCTTCAAACTGACCATCTGGACCCAATCACCAAAAATAACAACATACTAATTCCTTCATCCAGACTATACCAGGATGTCGTTCATGTAATTGCTCAAGAACTTTTCCATGTAGGATCCCCACAATATACACCCACTTTAGGCAGTCAACTCAAGCTTCCTTGACACATAGGTTTTCAAATCAGGATGTGCACAATGCATTCCAGTTGTTGTTCCTTTCAATACCATATCCACCAGCTTCCCCAACACGCAATCATTTCTGGTATGTTTTTGAACTCGAGAAGCTTTCACAGGAAAATGATTTTCTAGCAAAAAATAAAGAATTAGCAAAAAATAAAGAACTAGCAAAATGAGCTGGTGGCATCTGCTCAGTGGGTAAAGATAAGCATGATATTGCTACTTTATTTCGTAGGAGTGTGCAGATGAGATCAGTGACCATCTTTGCAATTGACTGGCAGCTAATGATGGTACACCTTTATATGGCCCAAAGATAATAGTTAAGGGTTGATAATCAGTCAATGATGTAAAATGATGACCATATAAATAATGCTGAAATATTTGTATGCCAAATTATACTCAATGCTGGAGATTCAGTAATAGTCAGAATACACAAAGCAAAAACTATTGGTTGTTCTTTCCTGAAGGCCTAATGTGTGAAATGACTGCCCCTCCTCTATAAGGTGGTGTTGTAAGTAAGCAGTGATGATAGCTTTGGATTATCATGAACCAATGCTTCAGGTTTCTAAAAAGCATCTTTGACATCCTTGTATGTTACTGTTGATCAGTCCTGTAACTGTTTCACACATAGTAAATTATGCAATGGCTTCAATAATGTCATAAGTTAGAAGCAAGTTTGCTACATTAATTTACTAATCCTAGAAAGGACCTCAATTACAGCACATTCATCAGATGTAGTGCTTCTAAAATAACTTCCATTTTTTACATGCTTTAAGTGGACCTTTACTATCAGTAACATAACCCAAATACTGGGTTGATGGCTAGAAGAAAATCACACTTTTCTTTTTTATTGTACAGACCATGTAGTTGAAGATGTTCCAATGTTGCTTCTAAATTATTCAACTGCTCCTGTTCACTGGACCCAGTAATTAGAATATCATTCAGGTAACCTTGTACACCAGAGAGACCATTTAAAATCTGATCCATCGATCTTTGGAATAGGGCTAGGGTGAATATTATTCCAAAGAGAATCTTTTATATCAAAACATACCTTTGGTAATGGTTGAGATTCAATGGCTACATTCATCTGTAAACATATTTGTGAAAGATCAATCTTGAACTTCTGCCCACTTAATAACACAGCAAACAAATCTTCAATTAAAGGAAGTGGATTTTAATCAGCACACAACATTGTATTTATAGTTATTTTAATATCGCCACAAATATAAACTGAACCATCTGGTTTCATGTTAGGTGCAATGGGGTGGCAGTGGGGTGGTGTTGGTAATCCAGTCAATCATTGTAACTGACTCTAACACACAAGTGTTAACAAGTTGTATTATTTAGTCATCAACCTTGGGACGAATTGTATATGGTACTGCCTATTAGGTTTTATCTTGAGTTTCACTTGAACTCCCTTCATTGTGCCAAGAGTCTCTTCAAATAAATTCATATTTATCCAAAAGGTTATAAGTACGTTTTGGCATCAACCACTCTGTTGACACTATCCAGTTAAGTTTTATCTTCTCCAACCATGATCTCCTAAATACAGCTGGAAAATTACCACAGGCCACATGGAGAGGCAACTCTACTCTTTGTCCACGCAACTCCATGCTCACTGTGATGTAACCTTTTATCAGCACAATCTCTTCCATATATGTCCTTAAAATCACATCAGCTTGTTTTAAAGGAAGGTGATTCAGCTTTTGTTGGTATGTCATCTCAACAATTAAAGATACAGCAGCACCAGTTCAACCTCCATCCTAATAAATTGTCCACTTAACTTTGGAATCACCCAGGATTTATGTGATTCACCCCGTTTGGATAAGATGTTCAGTTGGAGCCCTTCAGCATATTTCTGGACATTCTCTTCAGATTCATGGAACTTTTCTTCCATGTTATAAATTCATTTTGCACAATGCAACTTCTACTTGAAGATACCCACATACTTTTTTTGAGTATTCTTCTCAGGGGAAACTGGTCTAGCCCAACAAGCTTTTGCAATGTGGCCCATTTTGTTACAATTGACTTGCACTGTCGATCCTTGTTCCAGCATTCACTCACTAAATTGCCCATTTTGACACATCTGAGACATGCTTGTTGCTATTTTGTCTTTTTATGGGCAGTTCTCAATTTGTGGACCTTCATTCCTGCACCAAATTGCCTCTTTAGCAGCCAGTTCCATCAACACTGTAATTTCTACTGCCACCTTAAAGTAAAAACATGTACAGTAAGCAATCTTCTTTAGATATCATCATTTTGGAGACCATAAACTAGGCGATCTCAAAGAGTATCTTCTAATGTCAGCCTTTTTACGACCTAAGTGACGAACTGAGCAATGCTTTCGCCTTCCACTTGATTCCTCTGTGGATATTAAACCATTCCGTGATGTTCAGTGGCTTTGGAGAGTAATACTCTTCAAGGATCTTTGTTAAGGCATTCTGAGTTTTGGTTTCTGGCTTTGCTGGATGAACCAAGTTCTGGAGGAAATTAAATTTCTCTTGCAGGCATTAGCCACTTCAGACTGCTCAATATATATTTTATTTTACTCTCTTCCCTGTACTCCACTGTTTCCCTGGAGGCCGTTGACTTGTTATACATTTTTTCTAAGAGCTCCAGCTGTACAGTAAAGCATCCCTTCTATATAAATATACGAGATACTGCCTGGAATCTCGCCCTTCACTGAGCGGAAAAACCCACTCTTTTAAAACCACACAGAGTTTCCACCCTTTTTATTCATATTTGGGCCTTCCTTCATTAGCATGTCAATCTTCCATCCTGTTGTTGATTTTCCTCAGCATTCTAATATTCAAAATGTGAGGAGCCGGAGTGCTTTTTTCTTCTTAGGATCTTTTCTCAATGTTCTCGATGAAACAAAGTCTCGATTTGTCATCAATTTTCTTTTTGTAATGCCCTAACTATTTTAGGGGTTGTAGGTTTTAAACAAAAAGATATGCTTTGCTTATGTAGTTTCAAACTAACAACAGATTTATTCTAGGAACTCTCGCCTGTACAGAGTAGAAACTGAAACGAAACAGGAGTTTGTGAAACAACCTAATGACATCAGCATCAAATCATGTGATCAACTCTTAAAACAATCGTTCAACCACTTAACCATATAACACATGTATCCACTTTGAAAGTATACCTTCTCATATTTCCATTAAGGAAGGTAGCATTACAGATCAAATTTCACAATTGTTTCAAAATGTTTTGGCAACTTTTTAAGAGTTCTTTTTAAGAGCTTCTTTCCTGATAAAACCAAAATAATCAGTTTCCAATTCATACCAGAACATTTAAACTTTAAAACTGTT
This sequence comes from Carcharhinus amblyrhynchos, assembly GCF_965287045.1. Lineage (NCBI taxonomy): Eukaryota > Metazoa > Chordata > Chondrichthyes > Carcharhiniformes > Carcharhinidae > Carcharhinus > Carcharhinus amblyrhynchos. Next base: position 27,398,775 of record NC_137335.1, on the reverse strand, counting down.
AAGTCTTATATATGTGTGTGTGTGTGTGTGTGTGTGTGTGTGTGTGTGTGTGTGTGTGTGTGTGTGTGTGTGTGTGTGCCTTTTTATCCGGAATTAAAGACTCTCATCTGCATTCTAACTAATACTAAACATTTTCATCGTGGCTCACAGTGAGACTTCTAATTCAGAACTTAACAGGTTAATTAACGTTAAAACTCCTAAATTAATTTAAAAATTGCATTTACAGTAAATTAAATAAAACCTTCAGTAGCAAGAGTGTTCTGAATAATTTCCATTTGGATTTCTGCTGGATATCTCAGATTAATGTTTAAGAAGGCAACTCCCATTTTAACCTGAATATGTTGGTGTCAGTCAGTCTCTATGGCTGGGATTTTTCAGGCCGAAATGGAGATGTGGGCGCTAAATCCTGTGAGAGGCTTAGGGTGAGATTCTCGTCACGAGATCTCACATTATAATTGTACTCCCACCATTGACGTAATGAGATTCCTGCCCATTATCATCTCATTAGTGGGCTTCCCTGCTTTATCATCCCTTCGCTTTGGGATGTCTCCCCTCGCTGACATGGTGATACATCAGCAAGATTTACAACAGACCTGGAGCAACATGCAGTAGTTAAAGAGACCATGCTGTGGTTGCATAGGTAAGCAGAGGCCCAGGGAGCAGTGCCAAGAGGGTGTTCCTCTTGGGAGCCCCATGACGGGCGTTCCTGTGTGGGGAAGGGGTTGGTCCCCATGTCTGTGTGGGGGAGGAAGGGAGCAGTCCTTTATGTTTTTTACTGGAGATCACCATGTCCTTTTTAAAGTGTGGCCCGATCTCTGGAAAGTAGACATTGCTGGCTCTTTCAGGCTCTGCATCCTGGGATGGCATGTGTCAGCCCTCCAGGATTTATTTCTTCTAAGTGTTGGACAACATGGAGAGGAAAGCTGACTGTGCTGTACCAAGAAGAAAAAATTGAAAATTCCGCCATGTGTTTAAAGTGACTCAAAAATCAAATATACATGTAGATCGGAACATGGTACTATTAACAAGTTTACATTTTCAACATTAAAGAAGGGTTAAAGACATGGAGTTCTGTATGCATTTGGAATACACTTGTTTTGAGAAGTTCCATTGGGGATTATCTGTTTACTTGCCCAATAGGAGATTTGCCTTTATAAATAGCCAAGTTGGTTTGAGACACTATCTTGCTTACTATTTCTTCCATTTCCTCCTTCATTTTTGATGAGATTGAATGATGAGCAATTTAGATTTGCATTTGGTCCTTGCTGGGAAAGACTATAGATGGATGGTTTGTTCCTATAATCCTCTGTAAAGTATTCTGTTTTATGACAATCACAACAGGCAGCACCGTGGTTAGCACTGCCGCCTCACAGTACCAGGGACACAGGTTCAATTCCATCTTTGGGTGACTGAGTTTGCACATTCTTCCAGTGTCTGCGTGGGTTTCCTCTGGATGCTCCAGTTCCCTCCCACAGTCCAAAGATGGGCAGGTTAGGTTGATTGGCCATGCTAAATTGACCCTTAGTGTCAGGGGGATTAGCAGAGTAAATATGTAGAGTTAAGGAGATAGGGTATGAGGGGGATTGTTGTTGGTGCAGGCTCAATGGGCCTAATGGCCTCCTTCTGCACAATAGGGATTCTATGATTCTATGATAGCTGGACATCCTTGGGATGCATAGATTACTTTTATAAAGTCAGTGATGGCCTTGTCTTTTTATTAATACAACATTCTGTCTAAGAGATGAGTGTGATTTTGGCTGTTCTGTTGAGGAACTTCTAACTGATGCCCATGCTTCTATAGCTTTTGCCTCAATAATTTTACCAAAGCTCCAAACTTGGAACCTTTGGATGTAAATTTCTTAGAAAAGTGCTTTTAAAATTGGTTGTTTCTTTATACTGCAAATATTCTTGGGGCTGCATGTTGGTACCCATGTATAGGTTGTATAATCAATTAACAGTGGTGATTCATCAGTGTGTTGTTTAGTCTGATCCATTTTCCCATTGTTTATGTCTATGTGGTAACTGGCCCTTTAAGGGTAACACAGCAGAGGAGGGTCACCTGGCTTCAGGGATCAATTGGGACTGAGAGTGGTAATTACCCCAGGGAGTGGAGACCTATCTTAGGCAGAAGACATCTTGAAGGCATATAGTAGATCAATGGGGACTGGGGCAGCTGGTGGGCTGCCGATCTCTGTAGGTTTTTCCTTGTTAATAGCTTTCTTTTGTGTTCCCAATGAAGTTTGTCAGTTGCTGAACTAGGGCATATAAAAGTGAACCAATTACTTTTGCAGCTGCTTCGACAGTAAATATTCTTGGACCTGCATCTCTCCTTGCACTGGCAGTAAGCATTTGCTTAAAATCACTATTGTCTGGTTCTGAGCGACCTTTCCTATAGTTTGCCCATTTTCTGCCACTTCTAAGAGTTCTTATCTATCCTTAATTATTCCCAATTCATGTGGCATTCCCTCAATAAGATATTCTATGAGGGCAGCCCGTTGAGCCCTTAATTCCTGGGTAAGAACTTTGTTTTCTTGTTTATAAGGTGCCTGCTCTCAGCTCAGAGAACTCTGAACATTAGTCAAATTTGGGGTGGCAAAGTGGCTAGCACTGCTGCCTCACAACACCAAGGACCTGGGTTCAATTCCAGTCTCGGGTCACTCACTGTCTGTGTGGACTTTGCACATTCTCCCCATGTCTGCATGGGTTTCCTCCCAAACTCCAAAGATGTGTGGGTCAGGCCATGCAAAATTGACTTTAGTGTCAGGGGAATTGGCAGGGCAAATATGTGGGGTTATGAGAGTAGAGCCTGGGTGGGATTGTAGTTGGTGCACGCTCAATGGGCCCAATGGCCTCCTTCTTCAATGTAGGGCTTCTATGATTCTATGAAATTCAGATAGCAAAGAGTTAACAGTCTAGCTTCACTGAGAGAACTTTAGACATAAGATAAAACAAGGGAGTTTGTGAGGTACAGTAAAAGTGACAACTCTCAATGGATATCTCTGCATCTCTGACACATCAGTCAATGCAGAAACACAGCTTGTTGATTAACTATTCTGATCATTCTATTCACTTGGTAAGGCACTGAGATCAGACTGCTAGCTCCATTCACTGTCTTAACCTTTTACATTTCAGTTATCTGAACATCAAATCAAGCCTCTTATTTCATCTCTGATATCATGGCCGCCAATTTGTCAGGATTTTTGGAATCAGCCCAATTCACCAGTAATTCCTTTTCACTCTTTAGTTTAAATTAAACTTTAACCCATAGGGTAAGACACAACTGTTCACTGTTAAATTCAAAGACATTGGGCAGGATTTTACGGCCTCGTTCATCCCGAAACTATAAAATCCCACCTGAGGTCGACAGACATTTCCATTTGTGCCTGCTCCAATTCTGTGGCGGGCATGGCGGTAAAATTTCAGCTATTTTATTTAGAGAAACATAAATTAGTACAGAGTTGTAATGTATAATTATGAAATTTTAACAGATAATTTAAGTACAAATGTATAAAAATCGTATATCCATACCTTCACAGTTTTAATATACAGCCCACGTGTCTGTAACAAGTATCATTCTATGTCTTACCAAACTAATTGTGAGTGTATAACACAAAATGTGGAGAATACTTAGTGTTACACTTTTATGACTTTGAATGAGTTAACCAGATTCCCAAAAATGTGTTCCAATCCTTCTTTCAAATAAGTATCTTTCAACCAGAATACTGCTGGCCAGGTAACAGAGTCTTGAGATGGGATTTTAACACTAGGCACACAACTCTCCCTCTCTATGCATTAATAGGATCTTGTCACCTCTTGATTGGCTGATATTTTATTTAATTTAGCTTTATTAGTCTTGGCCTTTGTACATAATTAATTTTGATAACAGAACAATGAAATGTTCAATACATTTTTTAATTCTCTTTAAGCTTTTATATTTTGTATAAACATTTTAGTTCTGAACGTGTTCTAATCAAAGTTAGGAATGTGGTCACTGCCCACTTGCCTGATCATGAATGCAATTCTTTGCGACCATTTTGTGTTACAAACACATAGCTGAGTACCTTAGTTTGAAAAGTCATCTTATGTATTTAAAACTATCTTCATTAAAAAAATCCATTCTCGCAAATATTTCTAACATAAATTGGTGCGAAGTTAAAGTCAGTCCTTGTAATAGAATGAATAATTGTTGTTATTCAAGTCCTTTGCTAGTTGTCCTTACCTGCGGTTATCATGGCTACAAATACTGGAATATAAGATTATTGTCTTAGTTTGCCATACTTGTCTTAACACATGCAAACTATTTTATGGTCATATCATTAAACTTATAGGAAAGTTGATATGTATATATATTATAAGCTGTAAGAAACTATTCCATCTTAGTGCTTGTAAACATAAAAGTGTCTATGTTCATTGTCAGTACTGGTGATTAGAGTCAATTCTTTGGCTTGCTGCCAAGGAACGTTGTTTTCAATTAATGTTTCTTCTGATATGTGTTTCAGTATGTTAACATAGTTAAAAGCATACTTAACTTGACATTGTTTCAACAGCTAAATATATGAAATATTAGTACATACTGTTTTCCTGACTCACAGAAATACAAAAAATAATTCTAAGGTGTGCACTGGGCCACAAGTTAAACCCAAAATGGTAGTTTTTATCTGCGTTGTCATGATTCACCATAAGATAGGTGAACTAGCCTAAGCTTATCTACACCATGGGCATGATCTTATTTGATGTGAAGATGCCGGCATTGGACTGGGGTAAAACAGAAAGAAATCCCACAACACTAGTTTAAACTCCAAACAGGTTTATTTGTAGCAAAAGCCGCAAGCTTTCGGGACAGCCTGTCCCTTCGTCAGGTGGCTGGGCGTTCTGATCGTAAAAATGTCATTTCTTCATAATCTTATCTGCCATTCATGCCACAATCCTGCTGCAGCAAGATAGGAGAATTTAATGGCCAGTCAAATCTCCATTCACAGTGGTGGGATGGGGAAATCCCAGCGGTGTGAACCATGAAGGATCCAGAGAAGATGTCATAGCTTCTCCGCTCCTAGGAAGTACTGGATAAACACAGGACATAGTGGACAGAGAACCCCTCCTCTTCCAGTACTTCCCTGGAGTGGAGAAGCTACAACATCTTCTCCGGAGCCTTCAACATATCATTGATGAAGACAAACAGTTCGCGAAGGCCATCCCCACAACCCCACTTCTTGCCTTCAAACAACTGCACAACCTCAAACAGACCATTGTCCACAGCAAACTACCCAGCCTTCAGGAGAACAATGATCACGACACCACACAACCCTGCCACAGCAACCCCTGCAAGACGTGCTGGATCATCGACATGGATGCCATCATCTTACATGAAAACACCATCCACCAGGTACACGCTACATACACTTGCCAACATTGCCTATCTGATACGCTACAGGAAAGGATGTCCTGAAGCATGGTACATTGGGGAGACCATGCAGATGCTACGACAATGAATGAATGAACATTGCTCGACAATCACCAGGCAAGAGTGCTCTTTTCATGTTCAAAAAAAAGTTCAGCAGTCACCGACACTTGGCTCTGATCTTTGGGTAAACGTTCTCAAGGCGGTCTTCACGACACACGACAACGCAGAGTCGCTAAGCAGAGATTGATAGCCAAGTTCCGCACACATGAGGACGGCTTCAACCGGGATCTTGGGTTCATGTCACACTACCTGTAACCCCCATGATTTGCCTGGACTTGCAAAATCTCACTAACTGTCCTGGCTGGAGACAATACTCTTTAACTTGTGCTTAACCCTCTAGCTACTCACTTTGTCTGTACCTTTAAGACTTGATTACCTGTAAAGACTCGCATTTGCAACCATTATTTTGTAAATTGAGTTTGCGTCTTTATATGTCCTGTTTGTGAACAGAACTCCCACTCACCTGATGAAGGAGCAGCGCTCCAAAAGCTAGTGGTAGATGCCAGTGGCCAGTGTTGTAGCTATACTGGAACAGCATGACTAGGGCCATGGCAAGTTCTGGAGCACAAGTCTTCAGTGTTATTGTCAGAGTATTGTTAGGGCCCCTTACCTTTGCAGGATCCAGTGACTTCACCATTTCTTCATATCACAGGAAGTGAATCAAATTGACTGAAGACTGACATCTGTGATGCTGGGGACCTCTGGAGGAGGCCAAGATGGATCATCTTGGCGCTTCTAGCTGAGGATTTTTCAAAGGCTTCAGTCTTCTCTTCTGCGCTGATGTGCTAGGCTCTTACCATCGTCACTGAGAATGGGGATATTTGTGGAGTCTCCTCCTTCAGTGAGTTGTTTAATTGTCCACCACTCATTGGATGTGGCAGGACTGCAGAGCTTTGATCTGATCCATTGGTTGTGGAATTGCTTTGCTCTATCACTTACTGCTTTTGCTGTTTGGTACTTAAGCAGCCTTGTGTTGAAACTTCATCAGGTTGACACCTCATTTTTAGATATGCCCACTGCTGTTCCTGGCATGCCCTCCTGCACTCTTCATTGAACCAGGGTTGATCCCTTGATTTGGTGTTTAAAGTTTATTTATTGGTGTCACAAGTAAGCTTAAGTTAGCACTGCAATGAAATTACTGTGAAAATCCTTTAGTCACCACAGTCCGGCACCTGTTCGGATACACTGAGGGAGAATTTAGCATGGCCAATGCACCTAACCAGCACATCTTTTGGACTGTGGGAGGATACCGGAGCACCCAGAGTAAACCCACGCAGACACGGGGAGAATGTGCAGACTCCACACAAGCAGTGACCTAAGCTGGGAATTGAACCTGCATATTTGGCACTGTGAGGCAACAGTGCCACCCACTGCGCCACCATCCTGCCCACTCTGTAGTGCTAATGGTAGAGTGGGGTTATGCTGGGCCACGAGGTTACAGATTGTGGTGGGGTATAATTCTGCTGTTGCTGATGGCCTACAGCGCATCACAATTGCTTAGTTTTGAGTTGTTAAATCTGTTCAAAATCTACCCCATTTAGCACCATGGGAGGGTGTCCTCAATGTGAAAATGGGACACAAGGACTGTGAGGTGATCACTCCTACTAATGCTGTCACTGACAGATGCATCTGTGGTAGGCAGGTTGGTGAGGATGAGGTGAAGTGTGTTTTTCCCTCTTTTGGTTCCCTCACTACCTGCTACATCCCAGTCTAACAGTTATGTCTTTTAGGATCCAATGCTACTGAGCCACTCTTAGTGATGAACATTGTATTCCCCCACCCAGAGTACATTCTGCATCCTTGCCATCCTCAGTACTTCCTCCAAGTGGTGTCCAACGTGGAGGAGAGCTGATTCATCAGCTCTGGGGGGATGGTACGTGATAGTCAGCAAGAAGATTCCTTGTCCAAGTTTGACCTGATGCCATGAGACTTCATGGGTCTAGAGTCGATGTTGAGGGCTCCTGGGGCAAGTCTCTGCTGACTGTATATCGCTAGGCCGCCACCTCTGCTGGGTCTGTGCTGCCAGTGGGACAGGACATGTCCAGGGATGGTAATGGTGGTGTCTGGGACATTATCTGTAAGACATGATTCCATGAGAATGACTATGCCAGGCTGTTGCTTGAGTAATCTGAGAGACAGCTCTCCCAACTTTGCCACAAGCCCCAGATGTCAGTAAGGGAGAATTTGCAGCATCATCAGGGCTAGGTTTGCCGTTGTTATTTCAGAGTCGAGATTGATGCCAGGTGGTTCATCCAGTTTCATTCCTTTTAGAGCCGGTAGTGGTTTGATACAACTGAGTGGCTCGCTAGGTCATTTCAGAGGCATTGAAGAGTCCAATTCCGAGCACTCCGCTTTTGGAAGGATGTGAAAGCCTTAGAGAAGATCGTGAGGTGACGTACAAGAACATTATCAGAGATGAAGGACTTACAGAAAAGGAAGAAACACCTGAATTTCTTTCTTTACAGCAGGAAAGGTTGAGGGGAATTTTATTTAAAGTTATGAAGGATTTTGACAGAGTGAACAAGAGGAAATTGTTCCCAGGGGCAGAAGGGTCGGTGACCAGGGAACACATGTAGCTGGCAAGAGTATCAGATGAATATGAAGAACAATTTTTATTACTTAGAAAAGAGAATTGGATAAATACTTTAAGTGGAAAAATATTGCAGGGATATGCAGAAAGAGCAGAGGTGTGGGATGAATTTGATATCTTTGTGCTGTTTCGTGTTATGATTCTAAGGAGACAAGAGTAAAGTACTCAGAGTGTTAGTCTTGTTGGAGGAGAGAGAGGGTTTGGAAGGTAAACAGCTTTGGGGAGGGAATTGCAGAGTTTGTGGATGAGATTATTCAAACTAAACATGACAACCATGCAGACACTCTCAGGTTGGATTTCACTTTCAAACCATGGTGGATATTGCCTTGCAGTGGGGAGAAGCAGCAAGGACCCTCACTCACACATAAAAACATAAGAAATAGGAGCAGGAGTAGGCCATCTAGCCCTTCGAGCCTGCCCCGCCATTCAATAAGATCATGGCTGATCTGAAGTGGCTCAGTTCCACTTTCCTGCTTTCTCCCCATAACCCTTAATCCCCTTGTCTATCAAAAACCCACCAACCCGCGTCTTAAATATATTTAGCGAGGCAGCCTCCACCACTTCAACGGGCAGAGAATTCCAGAGATTCACCACCCTTTGAGTGAAGAAGTTCCTCCTCAACTCCGTTCTAAACTGCCCACCCCTTTATCTTGAGGCTGTGCCCCCTAGTCGTACTGTCCTTTCTGAGCGGGTATTCCTGGTGTTTCTCATGCTCCTTATGGGAATGATCAGCCCAAGCCTTTGCCAGAGCACTGTGCCTTGTAGCCTTAGCTTTCACTTTTTCCTGCAGCCTTCAGCTCAAAGATGTTTTATTTTCTGAGTTGCTGGAAGTGCAACCTGATGAGTCATTGCACCGATGAGACCAAAGGATTGAGAAATTAAAAAAACTGAGTAACATTGAAGTGAGCTCAAATCAGACATTAGAAAAGAAATAAAGCGAGGGGAAAAGATTAGATTACAAGAGAGAAAAAGAGACAGGAAAAATACAAAAATATTTAAGAGGATATATTAGGTTCTGTCACATCTGATTTTTATTCTTAAGATGATGATGTGAGAATATGTGGCCTAAGATACATGCCCATGCCTACAAGGGAATTTGATTTGATTTTGATTTGATTTATTATTATTGTCGCATTATTGGTATACAGTGAAAAATATTGTTTCTTGCACACTTTGCAGACAAAGCATATCATTCATAGGATACAAAGAAGGGAAGAAAAGGAGAGAGTGCAGTATATGGTGTTGCAGTCATAGCTAGGGTGTAGAGAAAGATCAACTAAATATAAAGTAGGTCCATTCAAAGTCTGATGGCAGCAGGGAAGAAGCTGTTCTTGAATTGGTTGGTACATGATCTCAGACTTCTGTATTTTTTTCCCCGACGGAAGAAGATGGACGAGAGAATGTCCGGGGTGCATGGGATCCTTAATTATGCTGACTGTTTTCCCGAGGCAGCTAGAAGTGTTGACAGTGTCAATGGATGGGTGAGTTTGATGCCATCTTTGTAAAGGGATTTGCACACATGTACCTAAGGATCACTTGCAGAATGCAGGGTGGACACATTCTAATGTTGTTCAATATTCTCTGTTGTTCTGACACCAGCCTGCCATTTCTGAATGCTGCCTTCTACACAATAGCTTAACCAAGTCTTAACCTTGCCACCTTAACCAAGTTTTAACCTTGAGTATGCATGAATGCAAAAATGACATGAAGTCCATCACTCATTCTCCCATTCACCAATGGGATCATGAACTATTTACAGATTGTATACTGAATTATTTCTTAGAGGAGCAGGAGAAAGTCATATCTGGTGAGGGTATTTCAAGAGAAATTATCTTGCATTAACCACAGTAGGCAATAATGCTGAGTAAGTCTTTGCTCCACTCAAAGGGTGTTGAATGGAATCAGCTGACTACTGCTGTTACAACTGCTACCACAACGTGAGAAAGAATCTCAATTCCCTGACTCTCAAGGTGCCAGAGTTCATAACATTTTTGCAGCAGCCTCCTCCCAGGCTGCTAATGCAGATATGAACAATATCTTGCAGTTTGCAATACACTGTTGAAAATGGAGGCTGTTGAGGCCCTGAAATGAGTTAAGTAGGCTAACTGAGCACAGGGATATGCTAGGATTGCAAGCTTCCTTGTGGTGCAGGGTGTATTGACTGTATGCACATTGCCTTGTGTCTCACTCAAGTTGACATTACTATTTTTGAAAACTGAAATGGATTATTGATTTGGAAGGTGCCTTCTGATGACTTGCCACATGTGTTCATTGAAGATGATGATCAGCTATTCCACATTGGAAAAGATGGAAAACAAGCTCTACTCAAAGCCTGACGCAGATTGTGTTGTGTTTAATTAGAGTTTAATGTGTGAATCCAGTGCATCTTTCTAGTTATTAGGGAGATGGGACCTGCTGGTTGTGTGAAGTCAATGCCAGAGAAATGTTCATTCACCAGCCAACTGCGTAGCTTTCATCAACTGGACTTACCAGCTGGTCTGTAAATGAATAATTGGGGCTGTCATGAACTTGTTATTTTTCAGTAATGTTTGGGTTGATATTCAGTATGAAACACATTGCTCTGCAATATATTCTGCACATTCTCATGGTGATAACCTGATGGGACAGATTTGGCCATTTCATCATTTGTACTTTCAATATCCTGTTCTGTCTCAGACAGTCTGATTTTATCCTCACAGTGACACAATGCAAGTCCTCTGCAACATAACATCGGCTGCTGACTTCCTTTGTTTCTTTTAAGATCCTTTATCGACAAATTCACTGGCCAAGTGAAAGATCTCCCCACAAACTCAGTGTAGGAAAACTGTGGAGAAGCTGGGCAGAGAAAATAATCCCCCTGTAAAGATGCCCTTTCACAGACTTCATTAGAGAACACAAAATGTCTTTATTAATAAGAATTATACAGTAACCGCATGGTCGAAGCTAGCTCCCAAAACCTCTCTGCTGAGGAGCCTTCCTTAACAACAGGGTGATTCCACGCTCAGTTCTGATTGGTCACCCAGGCCATGTGACCTTTACCCTGCTGTGTTGCACTTAAAGGGACAATCACCACATGTTGCAGCCTGTTTTATGTGAGTACACCAGGGCGGTACGGTGGCAGTGGTTAGCATTGCTGCCTCACAGCACCAGGGACCCAGGTTGAATTTCAGCCTAGGGTGACTGCCTGTGTGAAGTCTGAACATTCTCCCCGTGTCTGCAAGGGTTTCTTCTTGTTTCCTCCCAGTCTAAAGATGATGGATTGGTGATGGTAAATTGTTCCTTAATGATATATAAATTAGGGGAATTAATGGGGTAAGCATGTGGGATCATGGGGATAGGCCCTGGATAAGACGCTCTGTCGGAGAGTGGGTGCAGACTTGATGGGCTGAATGGCCTCCATCTGCACTGTAGGGATTCTATGATTCTATGATCATTTGCTACCATGATTTAATCCACCTTTGAAGAGTTCAGAGGGGGAGGTGAAGGATATTAGTTTTTTGGAAATGGAACACATTTCTACTTTAAGCATCCATTATCGGCACTGACCATTTGAGGCCCTCTTTCTTTTTTCTATCTGAATTATGTGCTTAATTCCAAACTCATGTCTGCGACATTTACATTTCTGATGTATAAGCCTTATTGCATCTCTAACTGATATCAGCGGCTGCTGCTGAATACTGAATTACACCCCAGATTCCCATTTTTGCCTGTTTTTAGTCTTAATAGCCTTGAATTGAACTATAATTGTAAAGATTTATAGCCAAACAGGATAACATTCAAATCTCATGATTCAACACTAACTTTCCCCATTCTTTCCCCAAAGCTCTGTATCTTTTCTGCCTCAAATACTTAACTAATTTTCCCTTAAAAGAAGAGGTTCCTTATTTCTCAACCACTGCCTCTGCCAATGGGTGGCACGGTGACACAGTGGTTAGCACTGACGCCTCACAGCGTCAGGGACCTGGCTTCGATCCCTGGCTTGGGTCACTGACTGTCTGGAGTTTGCACGTTCTTCCCGTGTCTGTGTAGGTTTTCTCCTACAGTCCAGTGATGTGTGAGTTAGGTTGATTGGCCATAAATTAACCCTTAATGTGGAGGGGATTAGCAGGGTTAATATGTGGGGTTATGGAGATAGGGCCTGGGTGAGATTGTTGTTGGTGTAGACTTGATGGGCCAAATGGCCTCCCACTGCACTGGAGGGATTGCATTCTATTTTGCTTCAGTGTGTCCATTCTCTAACAACCCCGTGCGTAAAGAAATTTCCTCTAAACTCTCTTCCTCCTTTACTTAGTGATAATTTACAATTGATAATCTGTGGGAAGTTATAGACACTATTGGTGATCTAGATGACCCCATGCACAGGAAGATAGCAGCTTCGGAAACTTGACCTCTAGGTTTCGGAGCTCGAGCAGTAGCTGGAGTCATTGTGGCACATCCACGAGGCTGCGATCTACATGGGCGGCATGCTGACAGAACTGTTCACAACTCAGGTTAGAAGCCTGGAGGCAGATAAGGAATGTGTGACCACTAGGCAGCTCAATAGAACCAGGCAGGTAGTGCTGGAGTACCCAGGGCCCCCACTCACTAATTGGCTTCCCGTTTTGGAAGCTGGTGAGCGTGTTGGTTTGATGGAGGAGCCAGGCACTATGGGCAGCTCAGCTGTACGGGAGGGGAGGAAGAAAACAGGAAGAGCAATAGTGATAATGGATTCATTAGCTGGGGAACTGACAAGTCTTTCTGTAGCCTCAGACGTGATGTTATGTTGCCTCTCCAGTGCCATGGTCAACAATGTCACGGGGAGGGTAAACTGCTCGACGTTATGGTCCACATTGATCCCAATGACATTGGTAAGAAGGGGGATGTGGTCCTACTGTCAGAATTTAGGGAGCTAGGTAGAAAATTAGCAAGCAGGACCTCCCTCTCCAGATTACTCTATGCCATGCTCAAGTGAGTACACATTTAGGATAAGGCAGATGAATGTATGATTGAAAAGGGAGTGAGGGAGGAAGGGCTTTAGGTTTCTGGACACTGGCACTGATCCTGGGGAAGATGGCACTAGTACAAGCTGGGTAAGTTGCACCTGAGCAGAGCTGGGACTGAGTTCTTTGCCAGGCATTTTTGGGGTGCTATTTGGAGGTACTTTAAGCTAACTCGACAGGGCCGTGGCAACTAGAGAGAATACCAAGATGCACAAAATGCTGGAAGAGTCAGATAGCAATGGTATAGACAATAGTAAATGAATAGGTGGATTTAGAATAAGAGAGAAAGTAATGAAGTCTAAAACAGACTTGTACTGCATGTATGTGAATATATGGGGTATAATAAATAAGATTGAGGAGTCAGAGAAGCAGATTGCATTGTGGAAATATGATGTTGGGGTGATATCAGAGACCTGACTCAAGGAAGGGAGGGACTGGGTGTTAAATATTCCTGGAAACAAGGTGTTCAGGAAAGGTAGGAGGAAAAGGAGGAGGAATGGCGGTATTGGTTAAGGAGAGTTTTGCAGTGCTGGAAGATGTCCCAATGGGTTCAAAGAATCAATGTGGTTAACAAAAATGGTGCAGTTACACTGTACAATGTTCTCTATAGACCACCAGTTAGTCAGACGGATGTAGAAGGACAAATCTGCAGGGAAATTACAGAGAGATGCAAACATTACAGAGTAGTTATAATGGAGAACTTTAATTACCCGAATGTAGACTGGACAGAGAGGAGCAAGAGTTCCTAGATCGTGTTCAGCAAAAATTTCCACAGCAGTATGAATCCACTCCAACATAAAAGGATGCACTTTGGATCTGGTTCTTATAAATGAAGTGAGCCAAGTAGATCATGTGTCACTGGGGGAACATTTAGGAGACAATGATCATTGATTATGAGGGACTTGGACAGAGTGGAAAAGGAGCAGCTGTTCCCCTTAGTTGAAAAGTCAGCCACGAAGGTACATATGTTCAAGCTGAGGGGCAGGAGGTTTAGGGAGGCTGCGAGGGAAAGCCTTTTTACCCAGAGGATGGTGATGGTCTAGAATATGCTGCTTGGGAGGCTGGTGGGGTTGGGTTGCCTCACATCCTTTAAAAAGTACCTGGATGAGCACTTTGCACATCATAATATTCAAGGCTAAGGGCCAAGTGCTGGCATTAGGTGGGAGTTCAGGTGTTTCTCACATGTTGATGCTGACTCAATGGGCTGAAGGGCCTCTTCTGCTCTGTATAATTCTATGATTGTATGACTAACATTTTCTGTTGGTGGTAGAAAAGGACAATGGACAAATCCAGAGTAAAAACTGAGCTGGACTGGAACCAAAGATTGGCAGAAAAAACTGTAGCTGAACAATGAGCTATCCTCAAAGAAGAAATGGTTCAGGTACAGTCAAGGTGCACTCCCTCAAAAGAGAAAGACAGGGCAAACAAATCCAGAGCTCCTTACCTGAAAAAGGAGTTAGAAATTAAGATAAAGGAGAAAAGGTGTGCTTAAGACTGGTAGAAAATAAAAGCGTGAACCAAGAGGAATACAACGATTCATTAGGAAGGTGAAGAAGTAAAGAAGAGAAACAAAGAGGGATTATGAGAAAAGACTGGCAGCCAACATAAAGAGGAATCCCAAAGTTTTCTATAAGCACAGAAATTGTAAACGGGTAAAAGGAGTAGGGGGGATTTACACATGGAGACACGGGGCATGACTGAGATGTTAAATGAATATTTGACATTTGTTCTTACCAAGGAAGCAGATACTATCCAGGCCATGGTGATAGAGAAGAAAACTGTCACTAGAAGGGTTTTAAATTGATGAGGAAAAGATATTGGATAGAAGGTCCCTACTTAAAGTTGGTACCGCACTGAGACTGGATGAGATATGCCCAAGGATTTTGAAGGAAGTGGGAGTAGAAATTGTCCATTTGAGACAGAAGTGAAGAAGAATTTCTTCTGTCTCAGAGTAATGAATCTGTGGAATACTTTACCGCAGAGGGTTGTAGAAGCTGGGCTGTTAAATGTGTTGAAGATTTTTAATCAGTAAGGAAATCAAGGGTTATGAGGATAAGGCGGGTAAGTGGAGTTGAAGATTATCATATCAGATCAGTCATGATCTCATTGAATGGCAGAGCAGGCTCGATGGGCCAAATGGCCCACTTCTGCTCCTGCCCTTTATGGTTTTATGGTAAATGCAGAGAAGTGTGAGATAAATCATAGAAACCCAACAGTGCAGAAAGAGACCACCTAGCCCATCGAGTCTGCACCGACCACAATTGCACCAGGCCCTACCCCCATATCCCTACACATTTACCCGCTAATCCCTCTAACCTACACATCTCAGAATTCTAAGGGGCAATTTTAGCATGGCCAACCATCCTAACCCGCACATTTTTGGACTGTGGGAGCAAATCGGAGCACCCGGAGAAAACCCACACAGACACAAGGAGAATGTGCAAACTCCACAAAGACAGTGACCCAAGCTGGGAATCGAACTCAGGTCACTGGAGCTGTGAAGCAGCAGTGCTAACCACTGTGCTACTGTGCTGCCCAGAGGATTCATTTTGGTTGAAAGCATATGGGCAACATTTCATAAAGCATGCATTATGCTAGGCTGCATTAATAGAGGCATAGAGTACAAGAACAAATAGGTTATTCTGAAATTGTTGGAGTATTATGTATAGTTCTGGGCAGCACACTATAGGAGGGATGTGACACATTGGAGAGAGTGTAGGAAAGTTGACAAGAATGATTCCAGGGATAAGAAATTTCAGTGATGAAAATAGATTGGACAGGTTGGGACTGTACACCTTGGAGAGGTGAAAGTTAAGAGGAGATTTGATAAAGATGTTCAAAATCATGAGGATGCTGGACAGAGTAGTTGGGGAGAGACTGTTCCTGCTCATAAAAGAATCAAGAATGAAATGGCAGATATCCAGACAGTATTGCAGATATCTTGTTAAATCATAATCTCCCAGATTGACCGACTGTCCTGATGGATGGTTCAAAGTGATTTGCAAAAGTAGCAAATGTGATTTGAGAAAAATCCTTTTCACACGGCAAGTGGTTTGGATCTGGAATGCTCTGCCTGCAAATGTGGTGGAGGCAGACTCAATCGAGACATCCAAGAAGGCATTAGATGATTGCTTGAATAGAAACAGGGTTATGTGGAAAAGGCAGGCGAATTATATTATTTCATAGGGCTGATTTGGAGAGTTGGTGCAGACACAATGAGCCAAATGGTCTCGTCTGCTCCAGAACAATTGTATATTTGTATGATCTGATTCCTCATCACAGTTGAACCGTGAACCAACTCAATTTTGTTTAAATTCTTTACTCTTTTGTTTTCTGCCTCTATTTATAAAAAACAAAATGTTAATGGTCATTTCGAGGTCTTACTGCAGTACCTGCACTTATACTTATGAGGAACTCTGACCACAATATTGGACAGGGCCTGAAAGCGTGATGATTCTACACCTATTGTTTCTGAGTGACGCAGCCTGCAAACTGAATGCTAATTTCAATGATTGCGATCTGCAGCCAATGCTAAACATGCTGCTGAGTGATGACACATCTGAACATGCCCACAAAATGGTCAGAGTCGAGCAAAAGTTAAAGCCGCTCTGTGCCTCTCAAAGGGCAAGTGCATTTCAACTGCAGCAGGTACTGATTGTCATTCTAAAAGTGACTTTGTCATGGGGAATGTTCAATAATGGCAGACCATGAGAAAGTGTGTTCCAAGAATTTCCAATGGTGTGCTGGTGATGGAGAGCTGGAGTAGCTACCACGATGGAGCCAGGAGTTCCCGCAGATAAACTTTGAAAAGGCAGTGGGACCATAAAGTCATGAATTGGAATGCCAGGAGTCTATCCCTGATGATTAGGTGCCATAAAAAAAATTCAGTAATCTCAAAACAGTGGGCAAGGTCAGCGAAAGTCCCACTAACTGAACCAGTATTCTCACACACTGCTTAATGTACAACATCCCCATCATTCACCTAGCAAAAATCTCTATGAATTATTACTCATACATTCAGCTCACCCTCACATGCTAAGCAATGTGCTTGCACACACTGCCAGCTAATCAGCAACCACATCATCCAAACACATTGCATTGAAGTGACAGATGCGTACCTTCTCTTCTGCAATGCAAAGGGACCCAGAATCAGAGGCAGCAGTACTTAACCGAGGTGGACAGTTCCTGCATGACTTCACTCTGGTGTAGCAGACAGTGGCAGAGGGACCAGGCTTGGTGCCAGTTTTGTTGAGCATCTCAACTTTTATTTACCAAAAGTATTGCTTCCTTTCTCTGACTGCAGGCTATGTTTCTCTTTCTCCAGCTTTGTGTACACTTCCCTCCAGTGTGGACTGGAAGAGTGCCATCATTAGCATCTGCTAGCTATGTTGTGATATGGTGCAGCACACAGCTATTCACATTGATTTGGAAGGCTCTTGATGGCTGCACTGCTGGTCTCCATATCCAGACAGTACTGTGGATGTCTTATTAAATCACCACTACAGGGGATATCCCAGATTAATCAAGGATCTTGATGGATGGTTCTTAGTCATTCAGGCAGTGAGGTGGCTTTTCACATGATGAAAGCACTATACCAGCTTCCAAGGTAACAGACATTAACATGCAGGATAATATGGTTGGCATCACACACTAAATTTTATTCAACGTAAGCTGTTTCTTTCAATGATTTGATTGGGTTGGCATGGATTTGTTGCAATGAGGCTTTCAGCTTATGTGTTCCATTAATTTTTCTGTACTCCATGAGAACCCAGAAGGGGAATGTTGTTGAGCATTGTTTGAGGTGGGATCCTGGCATTAAGCACCACAACTCCATTTGACTCATTTCACCATAATATAATGACTGAAAACTGAAGAAGAATATCCAGCCCAATAATATCCAGGGTGGCACAGTGTTCAGCACCGCTGTCTCACAGTGCCTTGGACCTGGGTTCAATTCCAGCCTTGGGTGACTGTCCATGTGGAGTTTGCACATTCTCTCCAAGTCCCTGTAGGTTTCCTGCGGCTGCTCTGGTTTCTTCCCACAGTCCAAAGTTGTGTGGGTTAGGTGGATTAGCCATGCTAACTTGCTCCTTAGAGTCAGGAGGATTAGCAGAGTAAATATGTGGGGTTATGGGGATAGAGTCTGGGTGGGATTGTTGTCAGTGCAGGCTCAACGGGCAGGATTTTACAGCCTCGTGCTTCTGGAAACTATAAAATCATGCCTGAGGTCAGCGGATCTTCCCATGCTCTGCTCCTCACTCGCTCTGATTCCTGTGTCAGACAGACCAGTAAAATTCCAGTCAATGGCTCGAATGGCCTCTTTCTACACTGCAAGGATTCTATAATTCTATGATATCCACCAAATACTCCCGAACATGCAGAATACATGATAAAGAGCCAGATAAAAACATATTCTTTCTTCAGCTATGCAATTACTCAGATAATACATTGACCTCACCTCTGAACCTGTGGCTTTAAGTTCAAAGGCCACTCCAGAATCCTGAAGCTGACACTTCAGTGCAATACTGTCAAGGATTCTAATAAGGTGCTAAACTGAGACCCTTCCTATCTTATCAGATGGACATAAAAGATCTCATGATATTATCTGGGAGAGGTGCAGAGGAGTTCTTCCCAGTATTCAATCCAATATTAAATTACTATTACCAGCAATTAAACAAACTTCATTTCCTGCACTACATTAGCTCAAAAAAAAGTACATTATTGGATTGTGAAAGCTGCTTTTATAAATGCAAGTCTTTTGTTGTTTTATTAGATTTACAGAAAGGATACAAGATGAGATTCTTAAGTTCATGAAACATCTTCTCTGGTCACTCAAAGGAATTAGATTCACTCAATTGATGGTCTTTGATGTTGCAGCTCCACTGAAAACTATGCACCAATATAAGGAATATATTCACAAAGTAATGGCCAGTTGATGCCAGATGGGACATTGGAGGCTTATAAAAATTAAACAGACAAAATACATAAAGATATACAGCAGTACATGGCACATAGACCAGCAGAGAATAACAGAGGTAACTCTTTGAAAATCAATTATTCTTTTTGCTAAATAGAGAACTCTTAACCAACCACTGGTAATGAAATTATATAAAAATAAAATGTAAATTCATAAATGGGATTGCTGTTGTGCCAAAGAATGGTCTGCAGTACTGGCAAATTTCAGAGTACTGAAATTGGGAATGGGATGTGGTATGCAGCTTTATTTATTGCTTTCTCCCAGATGCTGCTTTGGTTTACAATGTAAAGATTACTGTTAGAAATTCAAACAGTACAACATTATTTCAGTGTCAGTAATACCCTTGGTTATAATTCCCATGCTCCCCAGTTTCCAATTTGGGTGGCTACTTAAAAATGTGTTGGGGAATCCCTCTTGAAATTTACCAGGTAAACAACTGCAATGCAATTGCCCGCAAGTGCTAACTTCCTGTGGGCAACCACACTGAAAAAGCAATTTAAATAGTTAACTTTGGATGGTTCACCAGGTTTACATAAAGAGTCACTAAAAGTTATATTAAAAGAATGTGCTAACTCGACGCTGTGCAGAGTTTGTACATTATCCCTGTTTCTGCGTGGGTTTTCTCCAGGTGCTCCGGTTCCTCCCACAGTCCAAAGATTTGTGGGTTAGGTTGATTAGAAATGCTGAATTGATCTTAATGTCAGAGGGATTAGCAGGGTAAATATGTGTGATTACGGGTATAAGATCGGGGTGGGATTGTGGTCAGTGCAGACTCAATGGCCAAATGGCCTCTTGTGCTCTGTTGGGATTCTTTGATTCTATAAAACCTCTTGTAACTTGTTTCAACATCCAGACCGCTCTCCATATGGGTCTCTTCTCACCCACCCAATCCTCCAGGAATATTCTCCTGTATACCTAACAGATCACTCGCCCCATGGTATTCACCACCTGAATTCCCATATGGGATTCCACTACCCGTTGACATCCCCCACCAACATTCTCCCCCAGCCCACAATCTTGATTCAACCCAGACCTGACCCCTCGACCTAGCTGGACTATCCCCGCAGTGAACTGACCCATCAGGGCCCCAACCCCACCCTGCCCCACCACGGTCCAATCCCACCCGATTATCTGGCTCAGCTGGAACTCTCCATTTGACCAAAACCTGCAACTGGACCATACCCACAACCTGACCTAACCACATCTCCCCCAATTCAACTGGAGGTCCCCCACGCTGACCTAACTAGAACCCCTTGACTGGAAGAATACTCCCAATCTCAATGTGATCTCACAACCCAGCTGGAATTCCTTCCCCTCCACCAGAACCTCCTCCTGTCTGATGTCCTACCTTTCCACCAGATCTATTTTATGTGCCCTTCTATTGAAAGCATGCCCAGCAGGGGCATATGAAATCCAGTCCATGGTCTTTACACCAGTAATGTTTCAATACAACGGATCTGTTCCACAACAAGGAATTGAGCTCAAATGAGTTAATCTTTGATTTATTTTAATTGTATTGATTACACTCAAGTCATCTCAAATGTGCAGCAAAGAACACCAGGAGAGCAGGGAAACTAAAAGCAGCATGAGAACTGATGGCAGATGTCCACCATCTACAAGACACAAGTCAGATGTGTGATGGAATACTCTCCACTTGCCTGTATGAGTGCAGATCCCACAGCACTCAAGAAGCTTGACACCATCCAGGACAAAACAGTCCTCTTGATTAACACCCCATCCACAAACATTCACTCCGTCCACCACCAATGTAGAAAGAGCAGGGTGTACATTTATAAGGTGCACTGTAGGAAGTCACCAAGGCCCCTTAAGCAGCACCTTCCAAGCCCACGACCACTGCCATCTAGAAAGACAAGAACAGCAGTTGCCTGGGAACACCCAGAAGTTCTCCTCTTTGAGCCAGCGATAGTTTCTTTACTATTGCTGGGTCAAAATCTTGGCAATCCCTCTCTAACAGTCATGGTGTACCTACACCCATGTGGACTGCAATGGTTGGCAGCTCATCACTACTGCTCAAAGGCATTTAAGGAAGGGCAATAAATGCTGGTCTAGCCAGCGATGCCCACTTCCCGGAAATGAAGTTTAAAAATCTTGAGATCAAAAGTAAAGAGAACAAAAATCAAAGTGTGACGTCAAAGGAAAGCAAAGACTTCCATGTGGGAAATTCTCTTTTCTGACTTTTCTCCAGACTAAAGCGTAGATTTCACTTGTGAGCAGGGGAATTGCAAATTTCAGTCCAGTAACATCAAACAGTAAGTGAATTATTAATGAATATCAGCAACTGCATCTGCATAAAGATTTCAGCAAAATGCAAGGAAAATTTTTACATGTGGAAATCCAGTAAGGAAGGGGTAAGTGGGCTAAATTATTTTTCTGGGCTAAGATACAGTAAATACCTAAAGCATTAATTAACTTCAATAAATTGAGCAAGGTTATTACTTTGATTAAAAGCTTTAAATAGACATTTCAGTGCTACTTCAGAACATGAAATCATAATTAGTTCAATACAATACAATATAGAGATGGCAAAGTGTGTGAGGTGTTGCGGCTGTTGAATGTGGGAATTGTTGGACACTAGAATGATGCACAGCAACCACATATGCCATAAATGTTTGCAGCTCGAGTAGCTTTAGCTCAACATTGATGAACTGGAGTCAGGGCTTCAGATACTGCAATACATCCAGGAGAAAGAAAGTTACTTGGATGCTTGGATTCAGGAAGCAGTCACACCCCTTAGGTTAAGATGTGGTGTGTGATCAAAGACAGGAGGTTGTGTCTGCAAGACAGATGAGAAATGGAATTAGGAGGTAGCATCGGAGGAACTCCAGTCCTTGCATTTGTCCAACAGCTCTTCCATTGTTATAGGACTCTCCTGAAACAAGGTGGGACCATGTCCTGGCAAATTGAATAACTAGGGCTCTAGATAGGGTGTAAAATACCAGGGAAGAGGGAAGAAGTGAGTGCAAAGTTAGAATCTTAAGAGAAAGAGCAAAGCAAAAGGATGTGATTTGTATAGTGATAGGCAAAGTGTGACAGAAAGGGACATGGAAGAGTGCACTAGAGTAAATTGTATGAATAGGTAAAAATGGTAAAAAAACAAAATGAAATCTGTATGAGATTCATACAGACTATGTAGATAAGAGCAAGGAGGTGAGCAAATGGAAACAACACCAAGTTATGGGCCTATTCAAGTTGAGGGAATAAAAAGAAATGCAGTACTGCACTAACTAAACTGAGACAGTTTAGTTAGATGGGATAAGTAATGTTCTTTACAGCTGGGATCGAGGGTCTGAAAGGGCATGGTGCCTGCCTGGTGGCAGAGTTAAGGACATCTCCTCAAGGCTGGTGGGGAACTTGAAATAGAAGGGGAAACATCAAACTGTCAAGTTAAAGTAGGTACCAACAATACAATAGGGCTAAGCAAGATGGCTGGATGAAGTGGTATAAGTGGATAGGGCAAAATTAAAAGGAGAGACACAAAGGTAATAATCTCTTGATTACTACCTTAACCAGGAACAAATTGATACAGGGTCATTAAAATCAGAGGAATGTTTCAAGGATCAGTGTGGGAGAAATGGATTTCAATTAATTGGGCACTGGGGAAAGAGAGAGCTCTTCCATTGGTATAGGATTCTCCTGAAGCAGGGTGGGACCAATGTCCTGGCAAACTGAATAACTAGGACTCGAGATAGGGTGTAAAATACTGAGGGAAGAGGGAAGAAGGGAGTGAAAAGTTAGTATATTAAGAGAAAGCAAAGCAAAAGGATGTGATATGGATAGTGATAGGCAAAGTGTGACAGAAAGAGGCATGAAGAGTGCACTAGAGTATATGGTACGTGTAGATAAAAATGGTAAAAAAAAACAAAATGAAAGATTCTGGCTGGAATTCTCTGACCTCACCCACGGCTGGCATTCTCCGGTCCCGCTGCTGTGAGTGGAGTTTTGGCAAATCCTCTGCTGTCGCTGGCAGTGGTGGTGGGGCATATAAGATCAGAGAATATCGGCCCCTGTAATTGATTACATGCATTCAGAACAAGATTGGTGAATTGATGGCACATAGAAATAAGTAGGTATGATCTGACAGCCATGTTTCTTTTCGTGGACGTGGGCACCGCTGGCTCGCCAACATTTATTGCCCATCCCTAGTTGCCCTTGAAACCGAATGGCTTGCTAGGTCATTTCAGAGGGCAGTTGAGAGTCAATCACATTGCTGTGGCTCTGGGCTCCCATGTAGGCCAAACAGTGAGGATGGTAGATTTCCATTCCTAAAGGACATTAGTGAACCAGGTGGGTTTTTGTGCCAATCAACAAGGGTTTCATGATAACCAGTAGATTCTTAATTCCAGATATTTTTATTGAATTCAAATTCCACCATCTGTGGGATTCGAATCCAGGTCCCCAGAACATTAGCTGAGTTTCTTTATGTGCCTGCAAGGAGCGCAGTCAGTCTCGTGATGAACAGGAAGTTGATGTCCTCTTTGTTATGTCATGGGGTCAAAGGGCAACTCAGTCACCACAGGCCAGGACCTTCTGTCTGTCTGTCTGCCATTCAATGTCAAAGAGAAGACAGCAACCTGTGGTCTAAAGATTTAATGATATTCCCTGGAGATTCTCCTCCAGGCCATTTAGGAAAGATTGTTTCCCTGGATATGGCAGCACAAGGTCCCCCACCTGACCACAGGAGCCTTGGAGGGGAGTCACGGAAGTGGTCAGCGCATGTGGGACCCAGACAAGAACTGGCCTACAGCAGAGGAAAAGGGTGAATGATGAACTTCTCCCCCCTGCAAATTTACAATCTCATAAGGGCATCAGGCAGTCTCAGACTGAGAGGCACAGAGATGTCACATACGATCAGAAGGTGGGATATCAACATCCAATGTGTGCCAGCCACTTTAGGCATAATAATTGCAGGAAAATAAATTTTTTTATCATTTACTGGGGAGGGCTCAGCTACCCTATTGACTTCTGAACTGATCATTCACAACTTGAGATTACAGTCAAGCATTCAATCTTTCAGCAAGATGAGAAGGCCCACAACAAGTACAAGTGGGTCAAGACTGAAGGAAGTAAAACTAAGATTAGGTTCTTAGCTACTTGTGAGGAGCAGACTGCTGAAATTACCAGGGTGGGCCATGATTGTGCCTGTGCAGGATATGAGATTGAGCCATCCACAGGAACCCAGTGAGGATGCATCCGGTCTGCACTTCTTACACGCACACACTGACTGAGTTACCTTTAATTTACAGACCCTTTAGTCATTCATACGTTCTCTTTTTTTTATATTCTTGGTTCCAAGAATAAGCAAGGGAATTCAGCAACCTGGACATGCCCAGCCCAAGATACCTCTGAGGAGGATCCCTCAGAGGATACACCATCAGGGCACTCATGCAGATGATGAACCCTTTGACTCAGCCCTAAGAGATCTGATGGAAATTCAGAGGCAGACAAGGGAACATCAGATGGACATGTCAGAGATCATGCAGAGACTGGACTAACAGCTGGAAGAATGTGTCTGCAGTCTGTCTGCTGTTGTGGCTTCAGCATGTGAGCATTTGGCTGTGTCCAGGGAAGAAGTGGCTCCTACCTTGGAGACCCATTTCCAGCAGAAGGCACAGTGTCTGCTGGATATGTGCTCAGACTTGAGCATGGGCATGGTAAAACATTAACAAAATGATTATCACAAAAAAGGTTAACGCATAAGATGACGGTGGGGGGTAATATATCAGCAAGGTTTGTGGATTGGCTGATTAACCGAAACCAGAGGGTGGGAGTGATTTTAACTTTGGAAAGCTGTAACTACTGGGGTATCATAAGAACATAATAAGAACATAAGAAATAGGAGCAGGAGTAGGCCATCTGGCCCTTCGAGCCTGCCCCGCCATTCAATAAGATCATGGCTGATCTGTCGTGGCTCAGCTCCACATTCCCGCCCTCTCCCCATAACCCTTAATCCCCTCTCTTATCAAGAACCCATCAACCCGCGTCTTAAAAATATTTAGTGAGGTAGCCTCCACCACTTCAACGGGCAGAGAATTCCAGAGATTCACCACCCTTTGAGTGAAGAAGTTCCTCCTCAACTCCGTTCTAAACCGCCCCCCTTTATCTTGAGGCTGTGCCCCCTAGTCCTACTGTCCTTTCTGAGCGGGAAGAGTCTCTCCACCTCTATCCTATCCATCCCATTCATCATCTTATACGTCTCAATGAGATCTCCCCTCATTCTTCTAAACTCTAATGAATACAAGCCTAGTTTATTCAGCCTCTCCTCATAGCTCAACCCCCTCAACTCCGGAATCAGCCTAGTAAACCTCCTCTGCACTCCCTCCAAGGCCAAAATATCCTTGCGCAGGTGCGGCGACCAAAACTGCACACAGTACTCCAGCTGCGGCCTCACCAATGCCCTATACAGCCACAGCAAGACCTCCCTACTTTTATATTCAATCCCCCTCGCTATGAAGGCCAGCATCCCCTTCACCTTCCTGACCACCTGCTGCACCTGCAGGCTGGGTTTTTGCGACTCATGCACAAGGACCCCGAAGTCACAGGCATCAAAGCTAGGCCTCAACTATTTACAATCTAAATTAGTGACTTGGATGAAGGAACTGAATGTATCGTAGTCAAATTTGCTGACAACAAAACAATGGGTGAGAAGGCAGCTTGTGAGATGGATACAAAGGGATAGAGATAGATTAAGTGAGTGAGCAAATATTTGACAATTTAATACAATGTAGGAAAATGTGAAGATATCAACTTTGGGAGGAAGAATAGGAAAGCAAAATATTATTTGGATGGAGAAAGACTGTAGAACATCTTGTGAAGAGAGACCTGGTGTCCTCAGAGACAAACACAAAACTTATCATGCAGGTACAGCAAGTAATTCAGTAAGCTAATAAGATATTGGCCTTTATTGCAAGGAGAATGGAGTACGAAAGTAAGGAAGTCTTGCTATAACTGCACTGTTAGTGAGATCACACCTAGGATACTGGGTACTGTTTTGGTCTCCTTATTTTATTCGTCAATGGGATGTGGGCATTGCTGGCTGGACCAGCATTTATTGCCCATTGCTAATTCCCTTGTAGAAAGTGGTGGTGAGCTGCCTTCTTGAACCACTGCAGTCCATGTGTTGTAGGAATACCCACAGTGCTGTTCAGGTGGGAGTTCCAAGATATTGACCAAGTGACAGTAAAGTAACTTCTTAAGGAACTATTTATGGAGGGATAGGCTGATCTTTGAGGATAGTTCACTAGATTGATTCCTTGGCTGAAGGAGCTGTCTTATAAGGAAAGGCGGAACAGGTTGGACCTGTATCCTATAAGTTTATTAGAATGAGAGGTGATCTTTTTGAAGCATACACGATTGAGGGGGTAGATGCCAGGCTAGATGCTGAGAAGATGCCATCCATCATCCAAGGTCATAGTTTCAGAACAAGAAGTTTTCCATTTCATAGAACAGCTACATTGCAGAAGAAGGCCATTTGGTCCATCGAGTCTGCATTGAAACTCCGACAGAGCATTCCACCCGGATCCTATCCCTGTAACCTCACATATTTACCCTTCAGCCCCCTAACCTACTCACCTTTGGACACCGTGGTGCAATTTATCATGGCCAATCCACTTAACCTGCACATCTCTGGATTGTGGGTGGAAACCAGAGCACCCGGAGTAAACCCACACAGACACAGGGAGAACGCACAAACTCCACACACTCAGTGACCCAAAAGAATTGAACCTGAGCCCCTGGTGCTGTGAAGCAGCAGGGCTAACTAGTGTGGAGATGAGGAGGAATTTCTTCTCTCAGAATCTTTTGAATTCTCCCAATAACCAGAAAAGCAGTGGATATATTCACGAAGATTCTTTGTGAAGAGCCCAGGGGGCAGTTTTCCCATCCTGCCAGCAATGGGAATCATAGTGAGCAGGGAGGCGGATTATGCAAAGGTCAAAGGTCTATTGACCTCAAGTGGCATTTTCTGGTTTTGGGGCGAGCACAGCTGGAAAATCCCACCCAAGGTTTATGGTAGGGGAGTGATGGGGGTGAGAGGGTTGGGAATGGGGGGGGGGGGAGTGGTGGGGGGTGGTGGATGAGGGGCGTGGGGGGGAATGTTGGGGGTGTCGGGTGGGGGGAGGTGATGGGGAAAGTGGATCAGGGCATGCATGATCTTATCGAATGGTGTAGCACATTTGAGGAGTCGCATGGCCTACTCCTATGCCTATTCCTTACATTCTTTTCTCAGTTGCTGGTCCAAAGATGTACGGGTTAGTGGATTGGATTGGCCATGCTAAATTGTATTTAGTGTCAGGGGGACTAACTAGGGTAAATACTTGGGGATGTGGGAATGGGGCCTGGGTAGGATTGCGGTCAGTGCAGACTCGATGGACCGAATGGCCTCTTTCTGCACTGGAGGGATTCTGTGATTCTATGATCTATGATCTACGGTCATACATTAATCAAATTACATTCTTTCACCAAGTATTAAACCGTTCACTCCAGTTTCTGTGTGAGCACCATCCTGCTTTGTCCTTTTCTTACATTCTATTTAACAAAAACACCACATCAAAACATCCAAATGATGGATTGACATTCAGAAAAAGCAATGATTTTTCTGTCAGTAATATAATGCACTGTCACATTTAGAAAACACTGTATACTATTCAGATAAACTGTTTCATCGTCAACCAAATATTCAGGACTTTTTGAAAACTTTTCTTGATTAATAAAGTAAGTTTTATTTATTTCATAGTTCTTGATAATTTCCTGAAATTGACCCCTGGTTTGGGTATCTTAATAGCCATGTTGTAAGGGTGCCTCAGGATCGTACTGAAATTGTGCCAATACAAATGAAAAGGATTAATAGACAATTTGACTCAACCTGCCCTCGCCCATTCCCAGATTATTTCCTAGATAGTTGGTTTATTCACAGGATGCAGCATTACTGATCTCTGCCTCCCAACTACTACCCTGGTGTCCCAGCTGCCTCTCTTCATACTTTTTTTATAACCAACAAGATTAACTGATTAACAAATAATCAAGCTAACAACCTCTCAAAGGGGTACTGTAACGAAAAACAACATTTTCAAAGGAACTGAAATTAAAGCAAAATGCCACCTTCAGGGTTGCTGATCCATTCCAGACTCTGGGTTAGCACTGTTGCCTCACGGTGCCAGGGACCTGGTTTGAGTCATTGTCTGTGCGGAGTTTGCACGATCCCCTGTGTTTGTGTGGTTTTCCTCCAGATGCTTCAGTTTCCTCCCACAGTCTGAAAGATGTGCTGATTAGGCACATTGGCCATGCTAAATTCTCCCTGAGTGTACCCGAACAGGCAGCGGAGTGTGGCGACCAAGGGATTTTCACAATAACCTCATTGCAGTGTTAATGTAAGCCTACTTGTGATACTAATCAATAAAGTTTATTCTAACTCATTTGTCCACATGTATGTAAAATGTTCCTGTGCAGCATCTTGGGATGTTTCATTATGCTAAAGGGGTCATAAGTTGCTTTGTTGCATTATGAGGAGCCAGGTCCCTCTATACAAGTGGTTGGCAATACTTCAGCATTTGGCAAAAAAGATTGTAAAAGCTTAAATACCCTTATTATTTGAGTCAGATCTCCAACAAAGGAGTCATAGAAACATTCAGCACAGAAACCATTGTGCTTGTGCCAACTATCTGAGAGAGGAATTAGTTCTCTCCCCCCATTGCCCCACAAATCTTTTTTTTGTGAAGTACTTATCCAATTCCCCTTTGAACATTGTATCTGTTTTCACCAGCCTCTTAGGGTTTCAGAATGCCTTTAAAATGAACAAGATTCTAATTTTAAATGCTTAAGCTGTTTCTTTTATCAGACTAACAGAGCTGATACATTGTCAGTTAAAGATAATACTTCAGCTGGATCCAGTTAACAAGGTTTCAAGTGATCACAGATAAATTTTTGATGCACCTTCATGTATATTTCATTTGTCTTTGCTTGCCTGAGAATATGGAGCTCAATAACTTACGCAGCTTCACCATTGAATCTTGAAGAAGGCAAGTTTCTTCATTACTAGCACATCAGATAACAATATTCCTCGACATATCAAAGTAATGACGTTGTAGGAATTAGTATCCTTTCAGTGCACATAATCAGCATCTTATGCTTAGTTCATTGGCAGCAGGGAATTCGGGTAATCTCAGGATGGATTTAACAATGCCTAATGTAGAGTCTGGGTGACAGAAGCAAAATACTACGGATGCTGAAAGTCTGAAATAAGACTCCGCGATGTAGTTTGGGGGATAGTAATCACGCGATGGGCCTATTTGGTGCTGACTTTGCTTTTTAATTCGACCGTGGGATGTGGCAATTGCTGGCTGGGCCAGAATTAATTGCCCATCCCTGAGGGTATTTAAAAATCAATCACATTGCTGTGGCTCTGGAATCATATTTGGCCAGATCAGTAAAGATGACAGATTTCCTACCCTAAATGGGATTAATGAATCAATGGGCTCTTATAGCAATTGATAATGGATTTGTGGTCACCATTACAAAGAACAAAGAACAACAAAGGCCAACACAGCGCAGGAAACAGGCCCTTCGGCCCAACGAGCCCGCGCCACCATTTTAACATTATGAGTCCCCTCTTCCACCCTTGACACATGTGTATCCTTATGGCACCCACATTGGAAACCAGATTGAGGGGAGAATAATTTAGGGACAATTTGTTACACCAATCAGCCTAAGAGCACATCTTTGGGGTGTGGGAGGAAACCGGAGCACCCGGAGAAAACCCACGCAACCACAGGGAGAATGCGCAAACTCCCACAGACACTGGCCCAAATCCATGTATCTACACAGCAAACAGTGATAGTCACTGAGCTGTCGTGGTGCCCATCAGCTGGTCCAGTTTAAGCGTACACAAACAACGCGAAATACTAGGCTACTCTCGAAACATCCAAGAGTAGCCCACGCACGACCCACTGCGAGTATGCCCCTCGTTAGACAACAACTTAATTACACTTAATTCCAGATTTTTATTGAATTCAAATTTCACTATCTGCCAAAGTGGGATTTAAACCAGGGTCCCTAGAAGATTACTAATCTAGCAACAGTACCACTAGGCCACTACTTTCCCCTGCCCTCCTTCCCAATCATTTTAGAAAATACAATTGGATCATCTGACACTGGCACTAGAGCCATCACTGCCTTGGGTATGCTCCTGCGAAAGCATCTACCTGTTTCAGAACCCAGGCAAATTGTAAAATGGAAATCTGGGCATGATCCAGCAATCCCATTTCACTTCTGAGTTTCAAATGAGCAATGTGACTTTGAGTGGCCTCAACAATAGTCCCCAAAGGGCACTCAGATAAAAACCTCTCTTTGTCCTCTGTTTTTAGGATCCACAGGATAAACCCCAGCCTCTTGTCAGGATGCTTGAAGAATTTCATCACCCTCCACCCTGGTTCTGACTGTTGGGCAGCACAGTAAAAGAGTCAAATGATTTGTCTCTTTGGTGACCTGTATGTGGGAGAAGTCTGACGGAACAGCGCAGGAAAGCAGCTGGGAGACAGAATTGCTGCATGCCAGGGGCCCTTACCAGCATCCTGGATTTGGGGGGGTCTTAACCACCTCCAGTCCTGGTTGGAAGCAGGGTTCTACAGAGGGCGAGCGGAACTGGGTCCAGATGCACAACTGGCAGGTGGGCATCGAGGGGCTCCACCTGTGACCAGATTAAATATTGAGGGCAGTCAGGAGGAAGCCAACCAGGGACCAACCTGATGAAGATCATTGCCTTAATCCAGAATCTACAGGTTTCGCCTCAACTCTCTGCAGATATCAACAATAATACCAATGGAGACTGAGGCTAACTTGGGAGGCTATCTGTGTGCTCTGCTACATGAATGACCCAGTAAAAAGTCTGACAACACCAGGTTTTAGTCCAACCTATTTATTTGATAATATACTCACAAGCTTTCGAGGGACACCCTCTTCGTCAGGTGAATGGAGAGTTCTGGCCTCAGACAGAGCATATAAAGCACAGACAGTTTAGAGATTACTGATTAGAATGCGAATCTTTACACCTAACCTGCTGTTCAAGACCTGAAGTGGCTGATAATGTGAGTGGAAGGAGCACTGATCACAGTTTAAAGAGATGTGTATTGTCTCCAGACAGTACAGTAAGTGAGGTTTTGCAAACCCAGGCAAGTCACGGGGGTTACAGATAGTGCGACATGAACCCAAGATCCCTGTTGAGACCTTCCTCATGTGTGCGGAACTTGGCTCCAAGTTCCCCACACGTGAGGACGGTCTCAACAGGGATCTTGGGTTCATGTCGCACTATCTGTAACCCCCGTGACTTGCCTGGGTTTGCAAAACCTCACTTACTGTACTGTCTGGAGACAATACACATCTCTTTAAACTGTGATCAGTGCTCCTTCCACTCACATTATCAGCCACTTCAGGTCTTGAACAGCAGGTTAGGTGTAAAGATTCGCATTCTAATCAGTAATCTCTAAACTGTCTGTGCTTTATATGCTCTGTCTGAGGCCAGAACTCTCCATTCACCTGATGAAGAGGGTGTCCCTCGAAAGCTTGTGAGTATATTATCAAATAAATAGGTTGGACTAAAACCTGGTGTTGTCAGACTTTTTACTGTGTTTACACCAGTCCAACGCCGGCATACCCACATCATGACATGAATGACCAGCAGCCCCTGGGGCTCAGAGGGATCCGGACACTTGTGGCTTTAACAGTCATGGGTGGCAGCCTTAAATGGTTAGGCCATTGGCTCCTTATAGGTTCAATTTGGAGATGCCGGCGTTGGACTGGGGGGTAAACACAGTAAGAAGTCTCACAACACCACTCACATTGTCTGTACCTTTGAGACTTGATTACCTGTAAAGACTCACATTCTAACCATTATTTTGAAAATTGAGTTGGTGTCTTCATATGCCCTGTTTGTGGACTGAAATCCCACTTACCTGATGAAGGAGCAGTGCTCTGAAAGCTAGTGACTTTTGCTACCAAATAAACCTGTTGGACTTTAACCTGGTGTTGTGAGACTTCTTACTCCTTCTAGGTTCCACAGAGACAGGTGTAGCACCTGCACGTTGCTGCATCAAAGATTGCCTTGTTTCAAAAACACAGAACAGATCCACAGAGCCAAGTCGAAAGATCCGTGGGCTTAGGGGCCTTTGTGAGCTTCCCACGAGTACAGCAGGTTATTTATTGCACACATACGGCAATCAGAGTTCCGTAGGATCTGCTTGCATCATTTATAAACTGGGTTCCAATCCATTGCCATGCAATTGGTGTGTGATTACAGAAGACATAACTTCCAGCTGTGTGCTCGATTCCAGGGGAGCCCTCATGATGCAAACATTTGGCACTGCTCCCAGGTTCCACAGCTCTTCAAGGCCCCCGCACACCTGTACAGATTGATTCTGGGTGACAGGGGTTTTCTGCCCAAGCCCACACTGGTGATACTAGTGAGGCACCCGCAAACTGCAACTGAGCAGTATTGTTACAAATCCCATGGATCAACACGGGTGTCAACTGAGCAGATGATGGCCTTGTTAAAAGAGGTTCCATTGAGGGGGGCTCTCCAGTGAAGCTGTGCAGTGTGTATGCCTCAGTGATCTCCAGGACTACTGCACAGCAGAGATGTCATGTCAAAAATTGACCTGGGTGAGCTACCTTCTTCGTCTGGTGAGGCAGAAAGGGAGGAGGAGGCAGAGCAGATAAATCAGTAGAGTGAGGTTTCTATACCAGGTACTGCGGGGGATGTGTGAGGAAGGCTGGTGAATTGCTTATTCACACTGTATTCCAACAGGCATAACACGTTTGATAAGCCCTATCAGACCTCTTGCCTTTGACACCTCCATCCAAGAGCAATTTACTATTGTCCTCCTACAAGCCAATCCATGCTTACCACCCAAACAATGGAGACAGTGGTTCAACATGGCTGGACACTATAATGTTAGGCTGTTTAATGATGCTTTAAAATGATACAAATTATGTTCACGTCCAGGGTATGAACCTAATCACATCACCGGTAGGAGGGATAGGAAGATCACATTCTGAAATCTCACAGGCACAAATCCCATTATGGCCCAGTAAATTCCACCCACAGAGTTGAAAGAAGAATATTCTATCTGAGAATACCTAATAGGCCGAAAAGTGTTGCATTTTGATTCTTGCATCTATTTGCTCCAGGCTATAGGATCTAACTTGTGGATACTCTGATAGTCTTTCTAACATCCCTGAATAATTTTAGCTTCTTGAGAGAAAACATCATCCTCTTATCTGTTTTAATATTCTGCTTGCCCATCAGTTCTGTTCCTGTGGGTTATGATATTGTGAGTTGGTGACTGTGGTTAATCATATTTCTGTACTGTTATGTTAATACAAACTGATCATGCCTGCTGGTCCCAACAACAATAACCTCACGTATCGGGGGAAGGAGGAAAAATAAACAGAGAGAAAAACACCACCATGCTCTCCAGCTTCCATTAACAATTTAAAGAATAAACTATAGCTGGAAGAACAGCAAGCCTGACGGATAACATATGATTTACAAAATTCTCAACAAGACCATTTTTCAAAAAAATAAATCCTTGCTCATTTAAATTTCTTCTCCATTCTTAAAGTTAGATAGCCCAAGTGCACAGTGAACCGAGCAAACCTGAATCCATCTCCTTGCTATCTCCAAAACCCAAATTCAAATTGAATCCAATTCCTGGTCCCCACAAGAAGGACAAACAAGATCCAAGCTGACAAGGAAAGGCACTGCACTCCGGTGGCACAGTGGTTAACACAGTGCCTCGTGGGCCGAAGGGCCTGTTCTGCGCTGTAATGTTCTATGTTCTATAGCACCAGGAACCCGGGTTCAATTCCTGGCTTGGCTCACTGTCTATTCAGTGTCTGCACATTCTCCCCCATGCCTGTGTGGGCTTCCTTCAGGTGCTCTGGTTTCATAGAATCCTATAGTGCAGAAGGAGGCCATTCAGCCCATCAAGTCTGCACTGACCACAATCCCAGTCAGGCCCTATCCCCATAACCCTATGCATTTACTCTAGCTAGTCCCTCTAACACTAAGGGGCAATTTAGCATGGCCAATCCACCTAACCCATCAGTCTTTGGACTGTGGGAGGAAACCAGAGCACCGGAGGGAACCTGCTCAGGCATGGGGAGAACGTGCAGATCCAAAAGATGTGCTGGCTAAGTGCATTGGCCATGCTAACTTCTCCCTCGCTGTACCCAAACAGGCGCTGGGAGTGTGGCAACTAGGGGATTTTCTCAGTAACTTCATTGTGGTGTTAATGTAAGCCTACCTGTGACACTGTAAATAAATTTTAATGAATAAGTTAAATTTGGGTTTGATCTGACAATTGACCTGATCGGAAGGCCGAAAAGTGTATCCCTGACAGGTGAGTATGATTTCACCCCTGCCAGGGAGGTAAATTGCAAATTGGTAAAAGGCCATACAACTGGATTGATTGACAAGTTTCCTCAACATCACTGTAGAGTATCAAAACAACTTAAAATTATGTCACACCACTGATTGGAATCCAATTATTAGTTCTAAACCAAATGTTTCAGCAATGGGTTCTAAATAAATCTAATAGATCAGAATCTTAGGTCAACTTTCATGTCCTTATGATTGTCTTTATTTAAGTTTATGAACATGGTCTCAGACCCATTCCTCTCTTCCTCTGTGACTGCAAGTGAAGGGGGTAAGGGGACTCGGAAGCCTGTAGGAAAAGAGCATCAGCCTTTCCAATTGTCCAACAGATTTGTAGACTTTTCCACTTGTTTGGATAAAAGTGAAGGCTGCAGTATGGATGAGCTAACTGACCTCAGCACAGGAAGCCATTCAAGTTTGAGGGAACAAAAAGGAAAATAGTGATAGAAGAGACAGTATAGTCAGAGGATTTGATACTGTTGTCTGCAACGAAGTAGATGAGTCTAGAGACTGTGCTGCCTGCCCAATGCCACAGTTCAGTACATTTTCTCTGGGCTAGGAGAGGAACTTGTAGTGGGTGGGGAGGGGTGGGGTGCAGGTGGTGGTGGGAGGAGACCCAGTCGCCGTGGTCCATGTAGTTCCCAGCAATATAAACAGGACCAAAAAGGAGGCTCTACGTAGTCAGTACGAGGACCGAGGCACCAAATTAAGAAACAGAGCCTCAAATTAAAGAGCATGATCTTACCGGACATTAACACCACACTTCAGCGAGGTTGAAAAATTTAGCGCCCAGCCAAATCTTCGTTCGCTACAGCGGGATGGTAAAATCCCGCTGGCATGAATGAGTCATAGAGTCATAGAGGTTTACAGCATTGAAACAGGCCCTTCGGCCCAACTTGTCCATGCCATCCTTTCTTTTTCAAACCCTCTAAGCTAATCCCAATTGCCCGCATTTGGCCCATATCCCTCTATACCCAGAGTACCCCTGTAACTATCTAAATGCTTTTTAAAAGACAAAATTGTACCCACCTCTACTAATACCTCTGGCAGCTTGTTCCAGACAGTCACCACCCTCTGTGTGGAAACATTTGTATCTCTCCCCTCTCACCTTAAACCTATGCCCTCCATTTTTAGATTGGGAAAGACTAGTTTTGGGAAAAGATATTGACTATCTAGCTGATCTGTGCCCCTCATTATTTTATAGACCTCTATAAGATCACCCCTCAGCCTTCTACACTCCAGAGAAAAAAGTCCCAGTCTATTCAGCCTCTTCTTATAACTCAACCCATCAAGTCCTGGTAGCATCTGAGTAAACTTTTTCTGCACTCTTTCTAGTTTGATAATTTCCTTTCTATAATAGGGTGACCAGGATTGCGCACAGTATTCCAAGTGTGGCCTTAAAAATGTCTTGTACAACTTTAACAAGACATCCCAACTCCTGTATTCAATGTTCTGACCAATGAAACCAAGCATGCCAAATGCCTTCTTCACCACTCTGTCCACCTGTGTCTCCACTTTCAAGGAGCTATGAACATGTACCCCTAGATCTCATCGAGGAGGAAATAGCGAGGCATCTAGAGGGGAATTGCTTGATAGAGCAGACGCAGCATGGTTTCGTTAAGGGGAAGTCGTGCCTGACAAATTTATTGGAGTTCTATGAGGATGTGTCTAGGGCGGTGGATAGAGGAGAGCCGGTGGATGTGGTCTTTCTTGATTTTCAGAAGGTGTTTGACAAGGTACCTCACAAGAGGTTATTGCAGAAGGTAAGGGGGCATGGAGTTGGGGGTAGGGTGTTAGCGTGGATAGAGGATTGGTTGTCAAATAGGAGGCAGAGAGTGGGGGTCAATGGGTGCTATTCGGATTGGCGGTTGGTGACTAGTGGAGTGCCCCAGGGGTCAGTGCTGGGGCCTCAGCTATTTACCATTTATGTAGATGATCTGGAGGAGGGAACCGAGTGTATGGTGTTGAAATTTGCTGATGACACCAAGATTGGTGGAACGGCAAATTGCGCGGAGGGTGTGGAGAGTCTGCAGAAGGATCTAGATAGGCTGGGCGAATGGGCCAGGAAATGGCAAATGGAATTTAATGTTGGCAAGTGTGAGGCGGTCCACTTTGGTAGGAATAATGGTAGGAAGGACTATTACTTACGTGGCGAAAAACTGCAGCAGGCGATGGTGCAGAGGGACCTCGGGGTCCTTGTGCATGAGTCGCAAAAACCCAGCCTGCAGGTGCAGCAGGTGGTCAGGAAGGCGAATGGGATGCTGGCCTTCATAGCGAGGGGGATTGAATATAAAAGTAGGGAGGTCTTGCTGCGGCTGTATAGGGCATTGGTGAGGCCGCAGCTGGAGTACTGTGTACAGTTTTGGTCGCCATACTTACGCAAGGAGATTTTGGCCTTGGAGGGAGTGCAGAGGAGGTTTACTAGGCTGATACCGGAGTTGAGGGGGTTGAGCTATGAGGAGAGGCTGAATAAACTAGGCTTGTACTCGTTAGAGTTTAGAAGAATAAGGGGAGATCTCATTGAGACATATAAGATGATGAATGGGATGGATAGGATAGAGGTGGAGAGGCTCTTCCCGCTCAGAAAGGACAGTAGGACTAGAGGGCACAGCCTCAAGATAAAGGGGGGTGCGGTTTAGAACGGAGTTGAGGAGGAACTTCTTCACTCAAAGGGTGGTGAATCTCTGGAATTCTCTGCCCATTGAAGTGGTGGAGGCTGCCTCGCTAAATATTTTTAAGATGCGGGTTGATGGGTTTTTGATAAGCGAGGGGATTAAGGGTTATGGCGAGAGGGCGGGAATGTGGAACTGAGACACGACAGATCAGCCATGATCTTATTGAATGGCGGGGCAGGCTCGAAGGGCTAGATGGCCTACTCCTGCTCCTATTTCTTATGTTCTTATGTTCTTATCTCCTTGTTCTTTAACTCTCTCCAATGCCCTACCATTAACTGAGTAAGTCCTGCCCTAGTTCAATCTATCAAAATACATCACGTTGCATTTGTCTAAATTAAACTCCATCTGCCATTTGTCAGCCCTCTGGCCCAATTGATCAAGATCGCATTGCAATTGGAGATAACTTTTTTCACTGTCCACTATGCCACCATCTTAGTGTCATCTGCAAATGTATTAACCATGCCTCATATATTCTCATCCAAATCATTAATATAAATGACAAATAACAATGGACCCAGCACTGATCCCTGAGGCACACCACTGGTCACAGGCCTCCAGTTTGAAAAACAACCTTCTACAACCACCCTCTGGCTTCTGTCAAGAAGCCAATTTTGTATCCATTTAGATACCTCACCCTGGATCCCATGGAGTTATGGTGTTAGCTGGAAGGCAGGGAGAAAATATATGAATAGGGAGACACCTTGGTTGAGGGAATAAAGGATTATATATGAACAGGATAGTCTCATGGGGATGGAAAATTTGTGAAATCAAGGATGAGACAGCATGAAGCCTTGAAGAATGTTTAGCTCAGTAGAAGGAGGATGGTGTTAACATAAGAAATAGGAGCAGGAGTAGGCCATCTAGCCCTTCGAGCCTGCCCCGCCATTCAATAAGATCATGGCTGATCTGTCGTGGCTCAGTTCCACTTTCCCGCCCTCTCCCCATAACCCTTAATCCCCTCTCTTATCAAGAACCCATCAACCCGCTTCTTAAAAATATTTAGTGAGGCAGCCTCCACCACTTCAACGGGCAGAGAATTCCAGAGATTCACCACCCTTTGAGTGAAGAAGTTCCTCCTCAACTCCGTTCTAAACCGCCCCTCCTTTATCTTGAGGCTGTGCCCCCTAGTCCTACTGTCTTTTTTGAGCGGGAAGAGTCTCTCCACCTCTATCCTATCCATCCCATTCATCATCTTATACGTCTCAATGAGATCTCCCCTCATTCTTCTAAACTCTAACGAGTACAAGCCTAGTTTATTCAGTCTCTCCTCATAGCTCAACCCCCTCAACTCCGGTATCAGCCTAGTAAACCTCCTCTGCACTCCCTCCAAGGCCAAAATATCCTTGCGCAGGTGCGGCGCCCAAAACTGCACACAGTACTCCAGCTGCGGCCTCACCAATGCCCTATACAGCTGCAGCAAGACCTCCCTACTTTTATATTCAATCCCCCTCGCAGAGATAACTCAATGTATGGTCTGAATATTAGTTGTTATAATCCAGGCCAGAAGCTCGAAGGTGTTTTATGAAGCCAGCCTAGGTCATAGACTTTACATTTTGAATTCGGCACAGATAAGAATAAGATGTATCATTCCAAATATGATTCAAGTGACCCACTAGAAAGCTTTTATCAAAGTTTATTTAAGAACGCAGTTACCTTACAGTAAGAAAATTAGCAACAACTTTTACCAATTTAAAAAAACACAACTATAATGTTGTATAAACGTTATCAGCTAGGTATGATGTTCCAAGCTAAACAAATCCCACAAACATACATCCCATCCTAGGCTTAGCATAGAAAGCTCATTTGCTCACATAATGCCTGCTGTGAATTAGTCCTTTGTAAATGGAATTAAAATGCTGAGGCTTTCTTCCCCTGGAACTTTTAGCACACTGAGTGAGCGAGGTACTAATTGCCTCGAGCTTCTAGCTAGCCAACCACCAAGAGCTGAATTTCCAATACCTGGGAGAGAGACAAAAAACTTTGCTTTCAACCTGCAACGCAAACAGCATCTGCTGAAATGAAAGTAAAAGACCTTTGGTTTTCTCCTGTGGAAAAAAAAACTATCCAAAGGCACCAGACCTGCCAATCAGCCATAAATCAATGATTCCCAAAAGGGTCATAAAACTCCAAGACACTGCATTAGGCCCAATTAAAAATAAACAAAATGTTCATTATATTGCTTCAGCAACAATAAAAGATGTTGGTTCGCAGACAGTTTGATGCCAAAATCAAATAGGCCAGATCTGCCTGAAAAAACTGCAGAGAACATAAATTAAATAAAATACATTTCTTAAAGGCACGGTAGTGTCACATAGTAATAAAAAAGTCAATTGGATCCTCATACATGTTGAAGTAAAGGATGGATGAAACAAGGAAGAGGGTTTTAAGGTGATAGGTAATAGTAAAGGATAACTGATGGTTATCCTTGTTCTCTAGGATGATCTTGCAGTAGTGGCTAATTTTGGTAGAGGGGAGTAAGACTCTATTTATTAGCGATAAATAAGCTCCAGATAGGCTGGGTAGCAGTTCATTAAGCCAACCATGTGTCAGAAAGACTCAATCTATGCACTTTACACTTGAGGGAACGAATATGGGGCCTATTCTGCAGAGAGTGGGAGCAAGCAGGATGGCAGAAACTATCTTTTACTTCGGGAAGAAAGCAGGAAAGATGGGGGTAAGGGGTGATGGAGCTTAGAACAAAACCATTGCCTCAAATCGCTGTGAGCTTTTCTGCTTCTCTGTCACAATAATTGAAAACGAGTTCAACAACATCGACTTGCAAATATAACACAGCAGAACAACCCCCAGGGAGTTTCACAGGGACAATCAAAATTACATTCACAATCCTGATTAGAAGAAAAAAATAGCTGAATAAAAGAAATACATGTCATGAAACTTTGCAATTGTAATCATTCAATGCAATGTTGCTGGTCAGTACAACATCTGAAAGCAAATATATATATGTCTCCATATATTAACGTGGCAGAAATCCCACCTGAAATTAGATCAGTTAAGCACTCAATTGTATAAAATCATAAAAACATATTTTCCAGAAGGAGACCATTCAGCCAATTGTGCCTGTGCCAGCCCTTAAAATGAACAGTTGTATTTAGGCCTGCATCTCAATATTGCGGATTGACATTTGAAAAGAGGATCTGATTCCCAGAAGATCATTAAATAAAAACAAACAAATTTAAATTCTGATCCTCGTGGGAACTTTCTCTGTCACTGTCATTTCACTGAGAACTGTAGATTCCTCTAAGTCTGGTGGCCTGTGCATTTTGATTTGATTTGATTTGATTTATCATTGTCACATGTATTGGTAAACAGTGAAAAGTATTGTTTCTTGCACGTTAAACAGATAAAGCATACAGTTCTTAGAGAAGGAAGCAAGAGAGTGCAGAATATAGTGTTACAGTCAAAGCCAGGGTGTAGAAAAAGATCAACTTTGCTTCCCTTTGTGTGATATTGCTGGCTGTGTCTCCAGTGACTAGATCCCACACATTTTAAATCTCTCTTTAAAACTCACTGCCTCTTAGATTTTAAAATCTGTTTGAAAATCTACTAAAAAAAAACTTTTAGTTCCTTCCTCATAATACCTCCGTCTTTGGAACAGTGTCAATTTTGGTCTGATTGCTTATCTGCAAAGCACATTGGAATGTTTCTCACTGTTACGGGCATCATAGATAAATGTAAATTGTTGTTTATGAGTTTGAACATACATGCCCATCGATCTCTGGTCCTCCACCTGCCCAGGTATGAGCAGTCTATTCTAGTATTAAGGATTAACTGCTGATATCTGTTTGCTTTTTCAGCATTACCCATTGAAAAGCTACACCATGTTCAGAGCCTGTAATAAAGAAAGCAGGAGTTATCAAGCCTTCATGTAATGTAAGAAGGTTTACTGTGATAATAAAATGGTGCATTTGCCTGCCTGAAAAATATAAGTCTTCCTTACAAATCGTAAAAAAAATTTGCAGAAAGAGGCTTTTGATCCAATAGCGCCATACAATGCTTCATCCATGTTAATCTAATTCCATCAATATATCCTTCTGTTAATGTGCCTTCACTTCAATGCATCTATGCTAATCACTCAAAAATAATCTTTGTGGTACTGAGTATTTCATTCCGACATATCTCTGGTTAAAGAAATTTCTCCTGAATTCCTTTTTGGATTTATCAGTAACCATCGTATATTTCAGCGATATATTGTTAATTTTTAATGACTTTATTAACTTGTGTTATTGTTTTACTTGCCTGTACTCCCACCTCTACTGTTCCTAGAACCATAGAAACATAGAAAATTACAGCTCCGAAACAGGCCTTTTGGCCCTTCTTGCCTGTGCCGAACCATTTTTTGCCTAGTCCCACTGACCTGCACTTGAACCATATCCCTCCACACCCCTCTCATCCATGAACTCGTCCAAGTTTTTCTTAAATGTTAATAGTGACTCCGCATTTACCACTTTATCCGGCAGCTCATTCCACACTCCCAGCACTCTCTGTGTGAAGAAACCCCCCCTAATATTCCCTTTAAACTTTTCTCCTTTCACCCTTAACCCATGCCCTCTTTTTTTTTCTCCCCTAGCCTCAGTGGAAAAAGCCTGCTTGCATTCACTCTATCTATATCCATCAAAATCTTATACACCTCTATCAAATCTCCCCTCATTCTTCTACACTCCAGGGAATAAAGTCCTAATCTATTCAATCCCTCTCTGTAACTCAGCTTCTCAAGTCCCGGCAACATCCTTGTGAACCTTCTCTGCACTCTTTCAACCTTATTTACATCCTTCCTGTAACTAGGTGATCAAAACTGTACACAATACTCTAAACTTGGCCTCACCAATGCCTATATGTAACTTACCATAACACTCCAACTTTTATACTCGATACTCCAATTTATAAAGACCAATGTACCAAAAGCACTCTTTACGACCCTATCCACCTGTAATGTTACTTTTAGGGAATTCTGTACTTGTATTCCCCGATCCTTCTGTTCAACTGCACTCTTCAGAGTCCTACCATTTACCCTGTAAGCTCTACTTTGGTTTGTTCTTCCAAAGTGCAACACTTGTCTGCGTTAAATTCCATCTGCCATTTTTCAGCCCATTTTTCTAGTTGGTCCAAATCCCTCTGCAAGCTTTGAAAACCTTCCTCACTGTCCATTACACCTCCAATCTTTGTATCATCAGCAAATTTGCTGATCCAATTTACCACATTATCATCCAGATCATTGATATAGATGACAAACAACAATGGACCCAACACCGACCCCTGTG
This sequence comes from Carcharhinus amblyrhynchos, assembly GCF_965287045.1. Lineage (NCBI taxonomy): Eukaryota > Metazoa > Chordata > Chondrichthyes > Carcharhiniformes > Carcharhinidae > Carcharhinus > Carcharhinus amblyrhynchos. The sequence continues at coordinate 27,356,369 of NC_137335.1, read as the reverse complement.
GCATACCACTCGTCACAGACCTCCACTCAGAGAAGCAATCCTCCACAACCACTCTCTGGCTTCTTCCATTGAAAACACAGTAAAAAGTCTGACAACACCAGGTTTTAGTCCAACCGATTTATTTGATAATAGACTCAGAAGCTTTCGGGGTTAGCCCCTTCGTCAGGTGAATGGAGAGTTCTTCCACTGAGCCAGTGTCTAATCCAATTTACTACCTCCCCATGTATACCTAGCGACTGAACCTTCCTAACTAACCTCCCATGAGGGACCTTGTCAAAGGCCTTGCTGAAATCCAGGTAGACAACATCCACTGCCTTCCCTTCAACCACTTTCCTGGTAACCCACTCGAAAAACTCTAATGGATTGATCAAACATGACCTGCCACATACAAAGCTGTGTTGACTCTCCCTAATAAGTCCCTGTCTATCCAAATATTTGTAGATTCTATCCCTTATCACACCTTCCAATAACTTGCCCACCACCGACGTCAAACTTACTGGCCTGTAATTTCCCGGATTTCTTTTGGAACCTTTTTTAAACAACGGAACAACATGAGCCACCCTCCAATCATCCGGCTCCTCCCCCGTGAATACTGACATTTTAAATATATCTGCCAGGGCCCCTGCAAGTTCAACACTAACCTCCCTCAAGGTCCGTGGGAATACCCTGACCTGTCCTGGGGAGTTATCCACTCTCATTCGCCTCAAGACAGCCAGCACCTCCTCCCCTGTGATCTGTAAAGGTTCTATGACCTCCCTACCTGGTTGCCCTATTTCTGTAGACTCCATGCCCATTTCCTCAGTAAATACGGATGCAAAAAAGCCATTTAGTATCTCCCCCATATCTTTTGGTTCCATACCCAGTCTACCACTCTGGTCTTCAAGCGGACCAATTTTATCCCTCACTATCCTTTTGCTCCTTACATACCTATAGAAGGTCTTTGGATTTTCCTTCACTCTGTCTACCAAAGCAACCTTATGTCTTCTTTTAGTCCTCCTGATTTCATAAGAACATAAGAAATAGGAGCAGGAGTAGGCCATCTAGCCCTTCGAGCCTGCCCCGCCACCCAATAAGATCATGGCTGATGTGTCGTGTCTCAGTTCCACATTCCCGCTTTCTCCCCACAACCCTTAATCCCCTCGCTTATCAAAAACCCATCAACCCGCGTCTTAAAAATATTTAGTGAGGCAGCCTCCACCACTTCAACGGGCAGAGAATTCCAGAGATTCACCACCCTTTGAGTGAAGAAGTTCCTCCTCAACTCCGTTCTAAACCGCACCCCCCTTTATCTTGAGGCTGTGCCCCCTTGTCCTACTGTCCTTTCTGAGCGGGAAGAGCCTCTCCACCTCTATCCTATCCATCCCATTCATCATCTTATATGTCTCAATGAGATCTCCCCTCATTCTTCTAAACTCTAACGAGTACAAGCCTAGTTTATTCAGCCTCTCCTCATAGCTCAACCCCCTCAACTCCGGTATCAGCCTAGTAAACCTCCTCTGCACTCCCTCCAAGGCCAAAATATCCTTGCGTAACTGCGGCGACCAAAACTGCACACAGTACTCCAGCTGCGGCCTCACCAATGCCCTATACAGCTGCAGCAAGACCTCCCTACTTTTATATTCAATCCCCCTCGCTATGAAGGCCAGCATCCCATTCGCCTTCCTGACCACCTGCTGCACCTGCAAGCTGGGTTTTTGCGATTCATGCACAAGGACCCCGAGGTCCCTCTGCACCGTCTCCTGCTGCAGTTTCCCTCTTAAGTAGCTTCTTGCACTATTCTGTTCCTCTATTCTGTTAAGACACAAGTTTCCCAATAAGTATGGGTTCTTGTTATTCTTTCCACTAAAATGCACGACCTCATACCCATCTTTGTTTACCATCGACAAGACACACTGCAGCAATTCAGCAAGGCTACTTGGACACCTTCCAAACCTGTGACCTCTACCATTGTAATCAATCGAGGGCCACTCAAAGTGGCTCAAAGTAACAAAGGGTTTTTGCTGACGATGAATAGTTCTTGACAATAAAGGTTCAGACAGATTTAACTATGTGACGATACAACACTCCTCCCTGGCTCCAACTGCAGAAACTTCTCAACCCGGGATATGTGCCCTTGCAGCCAATAGGCTCAGCTTCCCATCTCGACACTCCATAGGGTGCAGCCTAATCACAGGGCCCTCAGGGGAATCACCCCCTTAAAGGAGCCACGCCACCACACTCCTCCCCCTCAACTCCTGAACACACCTATTGATAAAACAAAAAGAACATTGTTAACATAGGCAAACAAATTACAGAAGACACCAGAAAAATTCATCATAAATTAAGTCAGTCCAGGGACTTCTGGACCCTAGTAGAATGTTACAATGCCGTGACAGGCTCTTCTAGAAATGAGGAATCTGACTGAGCAGACATGATCAGCAAACTCATCGATCCGGAGTCAAGATCCTCCTCCGCAGCTGCTTCCCCTCAGTTAGAGAAACTGCTGCTGCTCCGGTTCCCCATTTACAACCGGGATCCCAGTAACCAGCCCTGGTGAACACAAATCTACTGCAAGGGTTACCTATTGATCCCCTGCATCAAGCCCTGCTCTCCTCCTCAAAATATCTACATGTTTTTTGATGCAACAACCTTGTATCTCTCTGACTGGAGACGTGTCCTGTTCTTTGCACAATCTTTATGTGTATAGCTGAGACTGGAAAAGTTTCAATCAGGTGCATGGCCAACATTATCTCTCGTGGGAAGGGTAGTGATGCTACTGTCTAGGGCAAGGGCAAATGGCTGATTGCAACCACATTTGGTTATGTCACTGGGCAAGACTGGAAAATACAACTGCATGCTGCTAACAATACAGCTCACCTCTGGACCCTTAAGTGGAATTTGGTAGCGCTGGTTTATCTTCTCTGAATAAACCTAGCAATGGCTAGTAGTCTGAAACTATTGTGAAATGCCATCCATAAATATACTGTGGTGGCACAGTGGCACATCGGTTAGCACTGCTGCCTCACATTGCCAGGGACCCAGGTTCAATTCCCAGCTTGGGTCACTGTCTGTGTGGAGTTTGCACATTCTCCCCGTGTCTGTGTGGGTTTCGTCCAGGTACTCCAGTTTCATCCTGCAGTCCAAAAATGTGTTGTTAGGTGCACTGGACATGCTAAGTTCTCTCTTACTGTACCCAAACAGTTGCCGGAGTGTGGCGACTAGGGAATTTTCACAGTAACTGTCTGTGTGGAGTTTGCACATCCTCCCTATGTCTGCATGGTTTTCCGTCAGGTGCTCCGGTTTCCTTCCACATTCTGAAAGATGTGCTGGTTAGGTGCATTGACCCAAGCAATCACCAGACAGTGGTGACTAGGGGAATTTCACAGTAACTTCATTGTAGTGTTAATGTAAGCCTAGAATCATAGAATCATAGAACCCTTGTGAAGCCTGCTTGTGACTAATAAATATTAAATAAATAAATAACTGCCTATGAAAGTTTTGACAATCAGAAATGATCACAAAGCTTTCTTTATCCATCTATGAATTGTTTTCTTCTATACCTGATAATGTTCTCAATGCAAAGGCAATTGGCCTTTCCACTCTATCAGATATCCTATGGGACAAAACTGCCTCCATTCCAAGTGTCCCACAGGTTGGATCAATGTACACCAAGAGTGCTGCTTTATTTTGGTGAATACTTTTTTTTGTTCTTCTCCTCACCTCCAACACTGATGTTTCTTTAACAGCTGGTGAAGTGGGGTGAAAGTGATAGACACTTGTATAAAAATCTACCATAATAAATTACCATTCTGAGTAATGACTTTAACTCAGATTTTTTTTGGTTGTGGAACATCCTTAATGGCTTTAACTTTGTCTTCCAAAGGATGTAAACTTCTTGCATCTACCTTAAAATCCTAGGGGATTTCACAGTAACTTCATTGCAGTGTTAATGTAAGCCTACTTGTAAGACTAATAAATAAACATTTTTAAACAAAACACAAATATGTAAATTTATTTACTTGGAAAGTACATTTCTCCCATTCCAACCTGACATCTGCCTCTTTAAATCTTCTCAAAACTTCCATCAAGTTTTCTGTGTTCTTCAGGTGAGGTTCCTGTAATTAGAACGTCATCAAGATAAAGCACTCATTTGGGATGCCTTGTAATAAACCTTCCTTCATACACTGGAAAAAAGCACAGACCGAAGAAACTCCTAAAGGTAAATGTGTGTATACAGGTATGAACCCTGTGGGCGTTGATAGTAACCAACATCTGGGAATCTTCATCCAACTCCAACTGTTAGTAGGTCTAACTTGTTAGTTCAGTCTAACTAGGTGTATTTTAAAGCCCTAGCTAGTTTAACGTAGAGGCTCTTAATTCTAGGAATGGGGTATCTGTCTATCTGAACTCCTCAATAAACACTTAGGTTATAATCCCCACAAATTTTTACAGTATGATCCAGTTTGAGGATAGGGACCATTCGGCGAATTGTATGGGTTTTATAACTAAATCTGCCAGTCTTCCAAACTCGGTTTCAATCTAATGATGAAGAACATAAGGCACTGAATGGGCTCAAGAAAATATAGGTGTTGCATCAGGATTTAGATCAATTTTGGCTTTGGTTCCCCTTATACATCCCAGCTCATTTTGGAAAAACATTTGAAAACTTTTGAATATTTACACAATAGCTCCTGAAAACTTCCATCCAACAGATTTAATATCTCCAACCAATTTCAATGTATCTGATTGAACGAATCATGACCCATTAAACAAGGCCGATGACCTTCAATTATCAGGGCAAGTCAGTATGCCATTTGGTTCCTGTTGCTGACTGTTGCTGACCCTATGGTCTTTAAGGTCTCTCGTGTATATGGAAACAATATAGTCCCTGACTCATTCAGTCTCAATGGGAGAAGACTCTTTTGAAGATAACAAAATGCCTGCTCCCCTTATGACTGTGGTCACAGCCCCTGTGTGGACTTTCATTTCGAGAGATTTGTCATTTACCATCAAGGCAATTCTTCTACAGCACACTTTACTCAGCTGGTTAAGAGTAAGTGATTCAAGTCCCTTGTTGGCTATTCATCTAGTTTTTTAAAAGAGTTAAACAAGCCATTGTGGTTTTGTTTTTGCACAATCTGACTGCTTCACTCTGCACCACGCTTGTGAATGATCCTTCCTGTTGCAGCTCTAATGTACATAATTTCTGCATTGACAAGTTGCTTAGGGCTACTGTCCCCCACATCAAAAACAAGCTTCCATCGTCAGTGCTGTATTCTCCTTCCTGTGCTCTGCTGCTCCCACACTTAGGCTGTTCTCCACAACAGCCATTTGCCTTCGCAAGGCTCACCACGTTGGGCGTACCTTATAGTTTTTTGATGTACTGCTTAGCACATTTAATCATCTGGACTAACTCCACAGCTTTATCTAAAGACATTTTGTCTCAGCCAGTAACTTGCTCCTTGTAATGAGGCTGTTTGTACCACAGCCCAAATGGTCTTTTAACATTTCTCTTGAGGGTGAGCTGAACTCACAGGGCTCTGCTCAACCTCTCAATCTGGTCATGAAGCCGGAGACTGTCTCTGGATTGCTAAGTGAAATTTGTACCATAACATACTGATTGAAGGTCAAGGGTTGAAATGATTTGTTATCAATCCAAGTATTGTGTCTGGAGTATCAGGTGATGTTAGAATTCTCGCTGTGCTGTAAGTCTGTGGGCCACTGACTGTGAGCAGAATAACTTTTTGCTTTTCTTCAGCTGTTATTTCATTGCTATGAAGAAGTAACACAGCCTTTCAATACTGTCCCCAGTTTTCAACTTCTGGATCAAATGATTCATTCTTTCCAAGCAAAGGCATTTTAAGGTGCGTATCAACCTTGCTTCATTGCAGTTTCAAGACTCAATTCTTCACCCCCTCTAGTTGCACACTGCACCAACGTCAACACTGTTTTCTCGTCACCAGTGTAATCAATCCAGGGCAACTCAATGTGATTCAAAATAACAATGTATTTATTGCCAAAGAAAAATAGTTATTTACAGTAAAGGGTCAAATAAAATAATTATGCTACTATACAAAACTCCTACCTGGAAGGACTCTTAGTAGTGTTGACGAGCAGAGAGATCTCGGGGTACATGTGCATAGCTCCCTGAAAGTTGGCACCCAGGTTGATAAGGTTGTTAAGAAGGCATACGGTGTGTTAGCTTTTATTGGTAGAGGGATTGAATTTCGGAGTCGTGAGGTCATGTTACAACTTTGGTGCGGCCGCACTTGGAGTATTGCGTACAGTTCTGGTCGCCGCATTATAAGAAAGATGTGGAGGCATTGGAAAGGGTGCAAAGGAGGTTTACCAGGATGTTGCCTGGTATGGTGGGAAGGTCTTATGAGGAAAGGCTGAGGGACTTGAGGTTATTTTCATTGGAGAGAAGAAGGTTACGAGATGACCTGATCGAGGCATACAAGATGATCAAAGGATTGGATAGGGTGGACAGTGAGAGCCTTTTACCTCGGATGGTGATGGCTAACACAAGGGGACATAGCTTTAAATTGAGGGGTGATAATTATAGGACGGATGTCAGAGGTAGGTTCTTTACTCAGAGGGTAGTAAGGGCGTGGAATGCCCTGCCTGCAGCAGTTGTGGACTCGCCAACTTTAAGGGCATTCAAATGGTCAGTGGATAGGCATATGGATAATATTGGAATAGCTTAGGTTAGAGGGTCATTAGATTGGTTCCACTGGTCGGTGCAACATCGAGGGCCGAAGGGCCTGTACTGCGCTGTAACGTTCTATGTTCTATTTCCAACTGTAGATCTTCCCTGGCCTAGGACACTTGCCCTTGTATCCGATTGGCTCAGTTTCTTACCTCGACACTCCATGGGTCTGGCCTAATCACATGGCCCTCAGGGAGTGTCTCCTTAAATGGGCTACACTACCACAACTGCTTAGCAGGACAAGGGAAGCAGGTGCATGGGAACACCATCAACTGCAAATTCCCCACCAAGCCTCTCACCATCCTGGTTTGAAATTGTCTCAGTGTGCCTTCACTATCGTGGGGGCAAAATTGTGGAACAGTCTCCCTAACAGCACTGTGGATGTTCACACAAAGCATGTTCTGTGGTTCAAGAGGATTGCAGACCACCATCATGTCAAGGATGCCGAGGATGGACAGTAAAAATGACGGCCTAGCCAGTGACACCTACTTTCCAAGACAGCATTGAGAAAAGTCTTTCAAGTAAACACTCATTCTCAAACATCATTAATGTTTTCCTGCACTTTGTCAAGATCCCCCTCCATGTTAACCACACATTAAATTTGGAATCATTGGCAAATTTTAAATTGCATTCCTGATTCCCAAGTCTACCTTGGGGGATAATGTCCTAGACTGCACCATCACTGGGTCTGCCCTGTCCCTGGCAGAGCAGTCATGATGTAGAGATGCTGGCATTGAACTGGGGTAAACACAGTAAGGAGTCTCACTACACCAGGTTTAAGTCCAACCAATTTACTTGATAGTAGACCCACAAGCTTTCAGAAACACTGTTCATTCGTCAGGTGTGTGGAAGGTTCCACACACAAATAAATTGGTTGGACTTTAACCTGGTGTTGTGAGACTTCTTATTGGCAAAGGAAGATGGCCCCAGCACAGGTGGTGGCAGAACAGTGTCATATTGTTGGGACCAGCCAGCAATGCCCATGTCCCATGAATGAATAAATAAAAGGGGCTGCAGAGGTCCATCGATGTGTGAAGGACTGGAGCCATTAGTGACAATACTCAGAACCGGAACAGCAGAGGGGGCATGTAACCCATGACAAAAATATCCAAGGTAACACATTTTCACCCTTCTCTTCACCAATCCTTTTATTCGTTGAACCCATAGAACAGAACATAAAGCAGATAATATCAGGATAGAAATATCTTGCCCTGGATGTCTCCAGTTTAATATGATTTAAGGTGCATGATTATGTCAGGGTGTTGCTTGACCAGTCTGTCATACAGCCTCCCAAATTTAATACAAGCTCCCAGATGTTAGTAAGGAGGACTTTGCAGGGTCAGTATGGCTGGATTTGCTGCTGTCATTTGTGGTGCCTAGATTGATGTCAGATGGTGCATCCAGTTTCACTCCTTATTGACTTTCCACAGGTTAGATACACTTGAGACAGAGGCCATTAGAATCAATCACATTGCTGTGGATTTGAAATCACATGCAGGCCAGACCAGGCAAGGGCAGGAGATTTCCTTTCCTGGAAGAACCAGACAGTGGTTTTGTGCTCATCATTAGTTTATTAATTCCAGATATTTTTTATTGAATTCAAATTTCACCTGCCATGGAGGGATTTAAACCGGATCCCAAGCGCAGCATTATCCTGGGACCCTGGATTACTGGTCCAATGACAACATCACAATGCTACTGCCTCTTCATCCCAGTTCCATGGCCCAATGCGCCCCCCTCCCCTGGCCCAACCCCATCTCCTTCTTCTCTTAAAAGATGCTGGCGGGAATCTCGCCAGAAACTCAGCCAGGTTTTCATTCCAAATCTTCTGACACTTTGACAGGAAAAAGCAGGGGGAGTATGTGTTGTGCTATCATTCTTGTGGGATGGGGTCTGGTAGAGCCAGCATGGCCAGATCCATAGAGACTGGGGGCTATTTTTAAAGGACGCACTGATCTTAAAGTTATTGGCTCTCCTCCCCTCCGAGACATTGGGACTCTTGAAGGTTGGAACATCCCCAACCCTCAAACACAAAGGAGAAACTCCCCACCTCCCCCCACCCCCTCCCCTGCCCCAACTCAGTGGTTGGATCACCTCTCCTCACACACCACTCAGGCATCACCCAGGCTTCACCCACCCACCTACCCCACCCCCTGCCCAATTCTTTGGCAGCATCAGGGCATCACCATGTTCTCCGTGAAGGTTGGGCTGGAGTTGATGAGGGGCAGGTCAGGGGTCTCCCCCAGGATGGGGATCATGGTTGGTCTGTGTTGCAATGAAGCCTGCTATGTGTCAGCTTTTAAACCCCTTCACAGCCCAGGGTTATTCTTCAGCTTATCTGTTGTTAATGCGATTCACAGCTAGTGTGAGTGAAAACACTTTGTTTACATCTCCGACTGCCCTCAGAGATTATACTCCCCAGCAACTGTCTGTCCTCCAGGGATTGTAGAGCAAGTCTTTTTGTCTGAAAACCTTATGCACTGCCTGTAATGAACCTTCAGCCTGTGTGCCAAAGAAATGAGAATGAATTTACAGAAAGACCAAAGACCTGGGGGGTCGGGCTGACTGGGAGGGCAGGGCTCATGATTCGGGGAGAATGGAGTGATGAAACTGAAGGTTGCCAGCCTTAGGGGCTAGTTGGGTGTGGCGCCAAGAGAAAGGACAGACAATTGCGATCTAGCCATGGTGGGGGGGAAGGGCGGGGGTTAATGGGTGCTATTCGGATTGGCGGTTGGTGACTAGTGGAGTGCCCCAGGGGTCGGTGCTGGGGCCTCAGCTATTCACCATTTATATAGATGATCTGGAGGAGGGAACCGAGTGTATGGTGTCGAAATTTGCTGATGACACCAAGATTGGTGGAACGGCAAATTGCGCGGAGGGTGTGGAGAGTCTGCAGAAGGATCTAGATAGGCTGGGCAAATGGGCCAGGAACTGGCAAATGGAATTTAATGTTGGCAAGTGCGAGGTGGTTCACTTTGGTAGGAAGAATGGTAGGAAGGACTATTACTTACAGGGCGAAAAACTGCAGCCGGCAACGGTGCAGAGGGACCTCGGGGTCCTTGTGCATGAGTCGCAAAAACCCAGCTTGCAGGTGCAGCAGGTGGTCAGGAAGGCGAATGGGATGCTGGCCTTCATAGCGAGGGGGACTGAATATAAAAGTAGGGAGGTCTTGCTGCGGCTGTATAGGGCATTGGTGAGGCCGCAGCTGGAGTACTGTGTGCAGTTTTGGTCGCCGTACTTACACGAGGATATTTTGGCCTTGGAGGGAGTGCAGAGGAGGTTTACTAGGCTGATGCCGGAGTTGAGGGGGTTGAGCTATGAGGAGAGGCTGGATAAACTAGGCTTGTACATTCTTTCGTCATGTCACTTCTTTCCATATTCATATTCCATTTCTATATTTATTCCTCCAGCTCATATTCACAGTTGAATGTTTACTGGAACAGTCTTGTTAGCATGATTGACACCTTATTGTCTATTTCTATCCAGATGGATTCTATTTCTAACACTCTGCTAGGTTAATGATTTTTCCACTGCCATTACCTTGAATTAGTAAAAATATTCAGACTATATCTTCCATTACAACATAGAAACAGATCTTTCAACACAGACTTGTTGGGCCAAAGGGCCTGTTCCTGTGCTGTACTGTTCTTTGTTTTTTTATGACCCTTATGCATTATAATCTGCAATATTTAACCACCTATTATTACTTTTGGTTCCTCACTACAGGTTATTGATTCCTGCTCACCCATTTCCTTTGGTTGCTGTGGTCACTGGTGTTTGGCAGAGTAATTCCATTTTAATGCTTGTTCTTTTTATTTCATGTTTAACTGGCTCACACATCTGTTTTGTAATTACTTTTGTTCCCAGACCTTTGTTCCTTACCATAATCTTTTCTAATTCTTTTATCTGCAGACTTAGAGAGAGGTTGCTTTTTCTCCATCTCTGTTTGAAGTGGAGACTGGAATCTGCCAAGAAATGTCTTTTCTCTGAGATTCTGCTGTTGAGCTTTGGGAGTTGAGCTTTCTTGGGAAATTGCTGGACGATAAGTAGAAGACAGAGGTCTGTCTGGATCACTCTCCCAAAGTATCGAAAGACTAGAAATCTAGCATCCATGACAGCATCTTTGATTACTGTGCTAACGGGTTCTAACAAAGGGATTTATTTCAATGGGGCATACTGCCAAATTGGAACAATAGAGATAGCTAACTGTTAAGAATTATGTTTTGTCATATTTAAGTCTTTTAATAGACAAAGTAAGGTAAAATTTTATTTATTAGTCACAAGTAAGGTTTACATTAACACTGCAGTGAAGTTACTGTGAAATTCCCCTGGTCGCCACACTCTGGCACCTGTTTGAGTCAATGCAGCTAACCAGCACATCTTTCAGACTGTGGGAGGAAACCAGAGCACTCAGAGGAAACCCATGCAGACAAGGTGCAAACTCCACATAGACAGTGATCAAAGCTGGGATTCGAACTCAAGTCCTGAGCACTGTAAGGCAGTAGTGCTAACCACTGTGTCACCATGCCTCGTGGTAAAAGGTTATACTAATTCTGTTTGTTATATTCTAACTCTGTTCTTAAATAATGTTTGTTTTGATAAAGCTTCCTAGTGAGTCACTTGAATCATACCTGGGGTGAAACACCTTCTGCTTACCCTAATGTCCAAATCAAATTTAAAAGTTAGGACCTAGGCTAACTTGGAGATTCTGATCTGGTCCTTATCACTGCCCTATAGAAAAAGTATCTAGGACTCTCCCTGCACTCACATTCCCTCCATCCCCTCCCCATGTGTCAGAATATTTCCAACCTGCACACCGACTCTGAGTCAGAGCATCTCAAGACTAATATATCTACAGCAGCAGGGGCAATCTGGCACAGTCTCATTTTCCAGAGCCTTCCACATATTACAGTTGCTACGTACAACTTGCACAATGATTTCCAATCGTTATCAATTAGCAGTGTTTTATATTTAGAACGAAAAGCCCACTGGAGATCTCATATTAATTAGCTGATAGGTTTGTTTGATTTTAAATGAATTTGTAATTAAATACCAATAATTATTTATGTATAACAGATAATGAATGTAAATTGGATTCACTCACTGCTGGTTTCAGCCACTTTGTTTATTTTTCCCCTTAGATCGACTTTTACTGTGTCGCTACTTAGGTTTATTTGTTTATCTATAGGGTACCACACATTTAATGCTTAGATAAATGATAGATTAAACATTTATTCCTCTGTTTTGTCTGCTGAGCATGGTGTTACTTGATTTGAATGCTGATCTCCGCTTCTCTTAAATCATTGACAGACGTTGCTGCTTACCTTTTGAACCTTCCTATTGGATAAATCTTTGGACTGATGAAGCAAATGCAAATGTTCTAAGATCAATGTCTGATCCTTCAGTGGCTTTGTAACCAGCTGCTGTTCTTTTTTATTGCTCTTTTTCATTCTTTTTATCATTTTGTTTTGTTGTCTATCTACCAGACTGAGTGAGAACTTTGTTTTTTCGCTAAATAAGCACTTAAAACTTGACCAACAGAGAGGGGAAAAAAAAAGACTCTTTATATTCCATTTAATACTTCCTTGGAGTTATCACAAGTTCAAATTCAAAAGGCCATTTGGCCATTTAACTAGACTATCCAAAATGTATAAAACTTATGTGCTCCCTCCCTACCCAAAAAAATCATAGAATCCTTACAGTGCACGTGGAGGTCATTCAGCCCATCGAGCCTGCACCAACAACAATCCCATCCAGGCCCTATCCCCATCTCCATGTATTTACCCTGCTAATCCCCCTGACACTAATGGACAATTCAGCATGGCCAATCCACCTAACCCACACATCTTAAAATCATATGATTTTATCTTGAATGAGTCAAAGGTTTCCACCTCAACTATCATCTTTCAAATCTGATTACTCTTTGTGTTCATCTCAACGACAGCCTAAAGTAGTTCTCACCAGTTGTGGCCTGTGCCCTCTTGATAAAACGTTGGATCTTTGTTCCTTTCTTCAACATGTTACTTGTCTCTAAGTCTACAGTTGGGTGTTAATCAATTTTAGTTTCTCATCATGCTATTGGACTGTTGTGAACAAGTCATTGATATCAAATCTCGATTGAAGCTCAGGAATTAAGTATACTGATTCAGGGAAAACCCCCAAGACATAGTTAGTTAGCAGAAGAAGCTAGAAATTCTGTGCGGAAGACCAGCAGGAATCCAGAGAAAGGGTGGGATTAGCTGTTGACATCATCTCACTAAGGATTCCTCTGATCTTGTGTGAGAAAACCCCCAGAAAAATTCCAGGATGGAAAATATTGCTTTAGAAGGCACTTATAACTCTCTGATTGGAAAGGGTGACTCCTCAGGGGCAGTTTGATGCAAAGGGTTTGTTATATGTCAGTGCCAAATTAGCTGCAAGTTATCACAGCACATTTACCCTCAGGAAGTTAGCATTCCTTGACCTCTTCAAGTAAGTATCAGGATTTAGGACTGGTTATCTTGTGGGCAACAAAACATATAGCTTGCTGCCATGGATCATGACATGATCATTGTCACACTGTACCTGGGGTATAGAGTATAAGAGCTGGCATCTAATGCTTCAGTTGTACAGAATGTTGGTTAGGCCGCATTTGGAGTACTGTGTCCAGTTCTGGTCACCTTACTACCGGAAGGATGTAGAGACCCTGGAGAGAGTGCAGAGGAGGTTTACCAGGATGCTGCCTGGTATGGAAGGACTGGGTTATGAGGAAAGATTGGGTAAACTGGGGCTCTTCTCCTTAGAAAGACAGAGATTAAGGGGGGATCTGATAGAGGTGTATAAAATAATGAAGGGTATAGACAGAGTCAACAGTGGCAGGCTTTTCCCTAGATTGGAGACAAATATCATGAGGGGTCACGGGCTAAGGGTGAGGGGGGAGAAGTATAATTTGGATACTAGAGGGAGGTTTTTCACGCAGAGGGTCGTGGGGGTATGGAATGCGCTACCAAGTAAGGTGGTGGAGGCAGGCACGCTGGACTTGTTTAAGGTTTACTTAGATAGGCACATGAGTGAAACAGGGATGGAGGGTTATAGGAGACAGTTTTAAAAAGGGGCAGAGCCTCGCGACGACACTGGAAATGTAATATTACATGTTAATGTTTTGTCTCTTTTAATCCACAGGTGTCGGTCCACCTTGTCTAATGAGGGGCACGCACTCGGGGGCCGTGCGTGGGCTGCTCTTGGATGTTTCGAGAGTGGCCTAGTACTTCGCGTTGTTTGTGTATGCTTAAAACTGGACCAGCAGATGGGCACCACAACAGCTCAGTGATTATCACTGCTAGCTGTGCCGATACATGGATTTGGGCCAGTGTCTGTGGGAGTTTGCGCATTCTCCCTGTGGTTGCGTGGGTTTTCTCCGGGTGCTCTAGTTTCCTCCCACACCCCAAAGATGTGCTTTTAGGCTGATTGGTGTATCAAATTGACTCTACACTATTCTCCCCTGAATCTGGTTACAATAGGGGTACCATTCGCATACACACGGGGTAAGGTAGGTGTAGGAAATTGCTTTGTTAAGATGGCGGTGCGGGCTTGTTGGGCCGAAGGGCCTGTTTCCCGTGCTGGGTTGTTCTTTGTTCTTCTTTGTAACTCTATGCCCCCAGCAATCCCTAACTATTGAAGAGCGCCATCAAGACTTATCATTTAAAGGTTTGCAGGTGTTAAAGGGGCTGTGAGTGAGAACATGAAGTTCCCAAGGTTATAAAGCTTTGTCTGTGGTCTCTTTCTATGCTGCACACAACCTGGCAATCTAAAAAAAATGCTATGGTTGGAGATCCTTGGGAAGTGGCATTTGGTAGCAGGACATGGAGTGGGCTGGAATATTATCACCTTGAGGGTCCCTTGTTATTGTTTGTCTTCTTATTCTGTGGGTGGTCTGTGGATGTCTCATGACAGTCAGCTGCCAGGCCCAAAACATTGGTGGCTTCTTCTTTGGAGCTTTTGCCCGAGCAGCCCAGTGTCACTTGTTACGCGTCACTTAAGTGAGGCTCAATTTCAGATCATGCACTAGACCCTGGTACAACAGGCTGCTGGTTGGCTCAATTCCTTGCAAGGGTTATCTGCGAAGGAAGATTGCCGAAACCTGGTACATGTGCAAAATCACTGACCCCCCAAAACCAGGCAAAGCTAGATGCTTCAAGCTAGATGCTTGCTGGATGCCTATACACTGCTATTTGACGAGAAAAGAGTCTCAGATCTCAATCTGCTGCCCTTTGGGTCTATATATTCAATCATTAGCAGGATGCCCCATCAGAAGCAGCTTTGAAACCTCCCTGTGGTGGGCTTTACATCTCAGGCTCTCAGTACTAAATGTAGATATGCAAGGTGCTGTCTAACCTAACACTAACTATGAGAATGAGAGGCAATTAAGCCTCAATTGGTTACACGCGCACCAAACTTGTGGCTTCAAGTCACACTCCAGAGACTTGAGCACAGAATTCTAAGCTGACACGCGTATGCACTACTGAGAGAGTGCTACATTGTTGTATGTGCCGACTTCTGAATGAGATATTAAACTGAAGCCTTGGGGAGATGTAAAACATACCTATTTTGAAGGAAATCATGGGGGGTCCTCTTGATAACATGTTCAATATTTATTCCTCAACCAACATTGCCAAACCAAATTACCTGCTAATTATTTGCATTGCTGCTTGTGGGAGCTTGCTGTGCACAGATTCGATGCAGATTACCCAGCGACCACAATGCCTACAGTTCAAAGTTCTTCAGTGTTTGACAAGCAGTTTACGATGTCTGGAAGGTGTCAAAAGATCTTTAAGATCTGCTTTCTTTTTCTCTCTGATTGGGAGGAGGTGTTGACTGGACAACTTCCAAAGTAAGGTTGTGAGGCAGATTCCAAAAATCTATCCAGTGGCACTTGCTCAACAATAACCCTGCTCACAGCTGCTCAGGGTCTGCCACCACCACCTGGCCCCAGGCTTCGAGCCTTAGTCCAAATATGGAGAGATGAGCTAGAGGTGAGGTGGCAAATGGACAGCATCTGATCAACGTGTGGCACCCAGGAACCAGAGCAAAACTGAAGTCAATGTAAATGGGGGGAAAGGTCTACGGGAATGGCAGCATGTGTATACCTGGAGATGCCCAAATTATTGCTCCACTTGTGAATTTTCTCTATTGCTCACAGTCAGAGTACACTTCCCTTTTAAGAGGTGCTGGCTGCCTCTGAGTGCCATCATATACTCAATATCTGCCCTAGCCAGGCATGCTGCCAATGAACAGTGCAGGCAGCTCTGGCTGAGATCCCAGCACAAGTTTATTGTGCAGCCTGAGATCACCGGCTCATGCTGTGTGCACCCCAACCCAGCACCGATTCTTAGGTGAATTTTGAGACCTCAACCTTCAAATAGCACAGATCCAAAGTATTGAGAGAAGAGTGGCAAAGATGGTTTTGGAATTTACTGTATTTGTTAGCAGGAGCGACTCAGAAAATACAATGAAGTGGTATTATGGGAGTTACCCTCCAATTCAATGGTGAGAAAGATGGTCCAGTAGTAGTGTCCTCTCGCAGGCCAATCCGACCAGCATTGAGGTGCTAATCCCTCAAAGCCATCTCCATCCAGGAGGACATGATATTCACCTGCCTGACACCTGAATCCTCAAGCTTTACTTGGAACTCATTGAACTTGAGCACAGAATGCTAAGCTGACACTCAATTGCAATGCTGAGAAAGTGCTGCATTGTTGGAAGTGCTGACTTTTGGATGAGGTGTTAAGCTGAAGCCTTATCTGCCTATTCAGGGAGAAGTAAGAGATGCCATGGTTCTATATTGAAGAAAAGCATGGGAGTTCCTCCTCATACTCCAGAGGACAGAGAAAACTCCTTAGGAATGTCTTCACAGCAGTGTTGAAAATATACAGCAGTCTCTGATTTATGGGAGTCCCTGACTTGTGGCTAATTAAAATGGAGGCCCTTAATTTGGGAAGGCAACAAACGCATGGAGAGATTTCACAGGGAACACACAGGGGCAAAATGGAGGTGTCAAAGTGAATGCACAAACCATTCTACCTGATCCTCCAAGCAATACCTGCCTTGCATATGGCAAAGTCTGCAGCTCACTCATTGGACTTAGGGGATGGGTATCTGTGCTGGGAGTTAGAGGAAATGGAAACTGGGTCAGAAACAAAAGGCAAAAAAAGTGAAAGCAAAAGAGGAAGACATGGGAATAATAGGCAAAAACCAAACACTGGCTCTATTGTGCCTAGAGATGGATGTAGTGTAAGGAAAAGTGGTTAAACAAAAAACAAAATGAATAGTTCTGTATCTTAATGCATGCAGTATTAAAAGCAAGATAAATAAACTGACAGCACAGATAGAGTTAAATGGATGTGATCTAATCACCATTACAGAGACATGGCTGCGAGGAAACCAAAGTTGGGAAATCAGCGATCAGAGTGATCTGACTTTTAGGAAGGACAGATAGGAAGGAGAAGTTGGTGGGGTAGCTCTATTAATGAGAGGGGAAACAAATAAGAGGCGATTCTCTCTTCCCTCTGCACTGCTTTTCTAGTGCAGTGGCCCAGGAGACTCGAGTGGAAACCATTTCATAGGTTTCCCACTGGGCGCCGTGGCCTCCGTGTGTCTGCAGCAGTCAGAGGATTTTGCATGTATTTTAAATCTCATTAGCAAGCCCGAGACTGACATCACCAGGCCTAATAGTGTCTCCCTGTCCTGGCCACTAATGGTTCACTCCAGTGGGCTTTGGTATAGTTCCACACTCATGGGAAGTGGCATCGTGTCCCCCCCCGAGGGACAGACGTCAAAGGGGTGCTGTCTGGGCATTGCCACTAGAGCCAATCTGGACCCCCTGGCACTGCCCAAGGTGCAAAGTGCCAATGCCCAGGGGGCACCAGTGCCAAGAGATAAAGCCTAATGGGATGGCGTCTGATGGGGGTAAGGCTTCTGGGGGGTTGATCGGTGGGGGTGTGGGAACTTTCCACTGCCACACTGCATTTGGGCTGATTGATAGAGGGACTGGGTATGAGTTGGGGGGAGCGGGGAGGTCAGCTTGCTGGGGATGTTGGAGCTGCGGGAGGCGGGGGACATCAAGGCTGGCCCAGGCATGTTTTTTTGGAGTGGGGCGGTGGGCAGTCATCGAGCTGTGTGGGTGTCACATGATGTGGAGATGCCAGCATTGGACTGGGGTAAACACAGTAAGAAGTCTCACAACGCCAGGTTAAAGTCCAACCAGTTTATTTGATAATAAACCCACAAGTTTTCGGGGTTTGTCCCTTTGTCAGATGAGTGGAGAGTTCTGGTCTCAAATGGAGCATATAAAAGGCACACACAGTTTACAGAATACTGATTAGAATGCGAGTCTTTACAGCTAACCTGCTATTCAAGTCTTAAAGATGCAGACAATGTCACAGAGTTAGCCACCCCGAATATTAAGGTGATTCACGCTAGTGCACTCTGCAGTGCAGAGTCTGGGAGATTCATTTTGAAACTCCCATGGAAAAAAACAACAGGATTTACTCCAGTTTTTACATGAATTCAACACTTAGAATCTTTTCGGAGAATTGCCCTCATACAGTTGTGAGGGATAATCTAGAATCAGGAATGTGGAGTTGATTTGGGTGGAAGTGACAAATACCAAAAGGAGAAGAGAGTGATCAGAGTATTGTTTAGGCCCCAGGAAAGACTTTGAAATAACAAATGCTTGTTAAAAAAAATTTCTTTAATCATGGGTGACTTTAATCTTCAAATAGATTAGGCTAATCCAATTGGAAATGTAAGCCAAGAGAATGAATTCCTGGGGTATGTTCAGGATGGTTTCTTGGAGCAATATGTTGTGAGGCCACCTCAGGATCTGGCTGCTTCGGATCTGGTAATGTGTAATGAGGTAGGATTAATAATTAATCTCAAGGTTAAGGATCCCTTAGAGTGTAATGATTACAGAATGATAGAATTTAGCATTCAGCTTGAGTGTGGGAAAAGTTGGATTGAAATATCAGTATTAAATCTAAAGAAGGGAGTTACAAAGGTATGACAATGATATTGTCCAAAGTGGACTGGTCACATAGATTAGTCGATAAGAGAACAGATGAGCAGTGGTGGACATTTAAGGAGATAATTCATAGCTCCCAGCAAAAAATACATCCCAATGAGGAGGAAAGACTCTCAGGGGAGGAAGAATTTACAATGGATAATCAAGGGAGTTAAGGAGTGTATTAAGTTGAATGCAGAAACATAGATGTGAGAGGTTATCGGCATGCTAGAAGCATGGCATAGATTCAGAATGCAGCAAAAATGGGCAATAAAAGACAGGAAGGAGAAAATAAACTAAGAGGGCAAGCTAGCAAGAAACACAAATACAGACAATAAAAGCTTTTTCAATTACATTAAAAGAAACTAGGGAGTAATTATAAGGAACAAAGAAATGGCAGAGGAGTTAAATAGATATTTGGCAGGATAATAGGGTACAACACACATCCCAGGAATAGTAAAAATAGATACAAGGGAGGAATTGAATAGTCTCCATCACTAGAGAATTAGTTTTAGGCAAACTAATGGAGTTAAAGGCCAATAGGACTCCTGTATCTGATGCTTTACACCCCAGGATTTTACAGGAAGTAGCTACAGAAATCATGGATGCATTTGTATCCATTTTCCAAAATTCCTTGGATCCTGAAACTGTGCCAAAGGATTGGAAAACTGTTAGTGTGGGACCTCATAAAAGAGAAGAAGGCAAAATACAGACCAGCTAATCTAACTTCAGTTATTGAAAAAACATTAGCATTGATTATTAAGGAGAGATTGGAATGTATTTGGAAAGTCACAATCTGATCAATTAGTCAGCATGGTTTCATGAAGGAGAAATTATGTCTGACAAATTTGCTATAGTTCTTTGAGGAGGTATCAACCACAATAGATAGAGGAGATCCAGTCGGTGTTGTATATTGAGATTTTCAAAAGACATTTAATAAGGTGCCACAAAAAAGGCTACTACACACAATTGGAGGTAATATTCTGGCATGGGTAGAGGATTAGCTAACTATCAGGATGACAATGGGGTCTTTTTCAGGTTGGATGGCAATAACCAGTGGAGTGTCACAGGATCAGTGCTGGGACCACAGTTCTTCACAATATATATTCATCACTTGTGGGTGATAGGAGGGAGGGAAGGCAGCTTGTACAGAGGATATAAATAGTTTTCAGGGAGATATTAACAGGTTCAATTCTGGGCAAAAAATTGGCAAGTGGAATTCAGTGTGGGAAAATGTAAGATTGTTCATTTTGGAAGGAAGAATGAGAAGGCAGATTGTTATTCAAATGGAGAAAAGTTGCATAAAACTGTAGTACAAAAGGAGTTGAGGGCCCTCTTCATGAAACCCAGAGAGCAAGCAAACAGATGCAGAAGGCAGTAGGGAAGGCACATTGTATGCTGGCTTTTATTTCAAGGGCGTTGGAATATAAAAGTAGGTGTTGCTGCAACAATATAAGGTACTAGTGAGGCCACATTCAGAATATTGGAAAATGGATACAAATGCATCCACGATTCCTGTAGCTACTTGCTATAAAATCCTTGCTAGCTTGCCCTCATAGTTTATTTTCTCCTTCCTGTTTCTTATTGCCCATTTTTGCTGCATTCTGAATCTATCCCACGCTTCTAGCATACCAATAACCTCTCACATCTATGTTTCTGCCTTCAATTTTGATCCCCTTATTTAAAGAAAGTTATATTGCGTGTGATTCACCCAAACTGGTTCTAAGTATTGAGGCCAGCAGGAAACCCAGAGTGTTTCAACGGTCTTTACCCCAGGAAGCTGCGAACATTTTCAAGTGTGAGATCAATAGGCGATTTAAGAGTTATGGGGATAAGGCAGAATAGTGGACTTGCTGAGTGTTAGATCAGTCATATTCTAATTAAATGGTGGAGTAGGCTCGATGGGCTGATTGGCCTCCTCCTGTTCCTATTTCTTATGGTCTTCTCAGCCATTTTAGAACACACCAAACTTGAGTGGAAGCAATCCTCAATCCTGATGGATTGTTTAAGAAGAAGACATTAAGCTGTGATTTAACTCCATTTAGAGCCTTTAGTTCCAGACACCACATTGCGGAAAGGCTAAACGGGCCTGGAGTGAGTGCGGCTCATGCAGTTGTTACAGCTGTTAAAAGAGTTAATACATTAGGGTAGGTTTAATAGTCTAGGCTTACATATAAAGGATTAAGGGGTGTACAACTTGAGGTCTTTAAGATAATTAAAGGATTTAATAAGGTAGATAGAGGGAAACTATATACTCTTGTAGGGGAAATGAGAAGAAAGGGGACTTAACCTTAAAGTTAGAGCTCAGGTTGGTGTCAGCAGTGACTTCTTCACATAGACTGTTGTAGAAGTCTGGAACTTGCTGCAATAGCCATCGTATAGCCTCATTCTTCAGTCCATGGGCTGTACAGTGCCGCATAACGCCAGGGACCTGGGTTCAATTCCCATCTTGGGTCACTGTCTGTGCTGAGTTTGCATGTTCTCCCCGTATCTGTGTAGGTTTTGTCTGGGTGCTCTGGTTTCCTGCCACAGTCCAAAAGACTTGCTGGTTAGGTGCATTGGCCACGCTAAATGAGGCCGTAAACTCCTGCCCCAAGTGTCAAGCAAGCATGGAAACAGGAGTGAATTGCTTTGGTTTTGTTTGGGTGAGTTAAAAATCAAATCTTACCTCATCCTGTGAAAAAAAAACAAAGTCTGTATTCCAATAGCAGGAGGAGGTGGTGGGGCCTATGCTCATGCAGATAGCAGCAGAGGGCACCACTGAGCATGCTCAGATCTCTGTGAACACAGACCTGTCTTCACTGCTCCCCCAGGTACTGTTCGCCTATCGCCCCCACCACCCCAGCTACCAATGGCCCCTATGAGTGATTCCCTGTCACTCCCATCCAGACACATTTTCCCAAGGGGCAGCCCCTTCCAGCTCTGGACCTCTCGAGAGGGCTTCAATGGCCTCCGGTCTGACTGGCGAGCCATCGCGTCTGGTCCCGGTTGAGGGGGACCATACATTATCTTTCACCGGCGAGCCTGCAGAAGCAAGAGAGCCTGGATGACTGTGTCCCGGGCTCACTTGTAATACTAAAATTCTACTTTGATCTCGTCAGATATCCGATGCCAGTAAGATCGCGAGAGGTGAAAATCTGGGCACAACTCTGATTTCTGCACTTGTGATCTTTCCGGCTTGTTCTGCCCATTGACCGGCGTGACGAGATGGTAAGATCGCTTTCCAAACCATTCACCTCTGTAGTAGCAAGTTCCACATTCTGACCAATCTCTGGTCTCAATATTTTTCCTGAATTCCATATTGAATTTTTTAGTGACTAACACCATCTATTATAAAACCTCAGGCTTTAGTCAAACCTGACATTTGTAAATACCTTCCCTGTATCCAGATGTTGAAACCCTTCATAATTTTAAAGATCTTCTATCAGGTCATCCATCTGTCTTTTCTTTGCTAGAGAAAGAATCCGACCAGGTTCAATCATTTCTGATGAATAAAATCTGCCACTTCTGTTATCATTTTTTTGTAAATCATCTTTGCACCTTTCCCAGTGTTTGGAGACCAGAACCAGGCACTCACTCTGAGAGACTTTTGAAAGCCTTTTATGTTATCTTGATTGACGTCTCGAAACATAGTCAAGGCCTAGAAATAAAAGCAGTATACGCATATATTATGAAGCTGTTAAAGGTTACATTACTCCAGAGGTCTGTTGCAGAGCCCATCATTTCATCATTCCACTGTACTGTCAGTATGAGTCTCGCACAAATGTGAGAGAAATCACCCCTTCCTCCCATATTTAATCACTGTGCTGAGGTTCCCAGCAGATCAAGCACAGGAGGTAATAAACCAGTTGCTAGGTTTGATTTATAAATATAATTTAAAGAGAAAAAACTATTGTTATTTTGCCAAGTGTGAATGTTCACTGGGATTTATTAATTAGTTTTTGAAGTTGCATAATCAGCGTACCAATAAATAGTCCATTACGCTGCTTCCTTTATTTACTATATGTTCATGTTGTCAACATGTCCAGTGTATATGCTGTCATTAAACATGTGATCAGGTCATCTTGGTGTCAGTCTCTCTTTACAAGTTCCTCCCAAAATATAACACATTTTGGTGAGGAGGATGGGATTAAGCTACAAAAAGATTTGCATCACCCAAAAGGTAGATGAGTTAGCTGCCATGCTGACTTTGGCTGAATTCTGCTAAGCCCTGAATTATAATGTCTCTCTTCAGTGATGGGGTGCTGCAGGGTCCTATTATCCATCCATTCAACTACAGATTCCACTGATACTGATAAAGAAAACTCTCGACCTCTGGCAAGACAACAAGTGAAAGCAATAGTTTGGAGGGAAGGAGTTTCAGAAGTTCCCTCAAGTATCTGCCAAGGTTTTAGAGATGAAACTGACAGAGGCTATTGAGAAGATAATCTGTACCTGAGAGTGCCACACATGGGAAGTAAGGTGTGCCTAAGAAATGAAAGAAATAAATTACACAATTATATCAGGAGAAACATAAACGTCTTCACTCTTCCTCACTATGACTAGCTACTGATCTATTGTTGTAGGGTATTGGATACTTTGAGCTAGGTCTTAATGAAGTTTTTATACTCTTAAGTAGCTGTATGTATTTATTAACTACAAGAATATATATATAAATACAACAAATGGTTCAAGACATGAGCTAGTTCCATGCTTGCTTGTGCACAAAGCTCTGTCCAATATTGGGCTGATCCCATGACTGCAAGTCATGTGTTCACTTACAAAACTGTTTTCCAGGGACTGTACTTAGCCCCACATTAACCATATATGTTTCAGCAAGACTCTTATTCTCCACTACCCCTCCCAGTCTTTATCCAATGTATCTTAAGTTATTCTAGTTTACCCCGTGTACTTAGATCATCGTTACTACCCCATGATTCCCTGGAAGTCTCAGAGTTCATAGGTTTGGACTGTTTTGAGGCCTTTTAACCCTTCCATATCTGAGTGCTGGCTCTGTTATTGTAGGTAACCTCCATTGGAGGCTATTCTGGCATTGAGTATCTTATTATCCTTCTTTTCCAATATTGGTATTGAACCACTTTTTGTCCGTTCAGCAGTTGTGCTGATCAGTGGTTGTGTCCATCCTGTTTATTGAGAGGTGGATGAACAGTATGCTTGTCTCACTGTCATTCTTTCCTCTTCTTCTTTCATTGTGTACATCCTCTATGATGAAATATGGCCTCTCCTGTTCTGAGGATGCTACTTTTTATTAAGCTCACCTTTGCATTTGAGTGTGTGAGCAGCACCTACTTGGTTCCAGCATCATCTGTGGCAATATCATGTTGGCTGAGAGTTTCAGTGTTTGTTCTGTGGTCGCAGAGTTGACCTCATCAACAGTTGTCATTACAGAGATTACAGATCTTCTGGTTGTTGGTTTCTCTTGTCTATCCTTCACTGAGGTGTCATATAACATCTGATTGGTCGGTTAGTCTGATTAGACAGGGGTTTCCAGCACCTAAAATGAAAATGGACAAACCTGCTCTGCAAAGAGAAAAGACACTTCAGAGTTAAAGTCCCTGTCAGGATACTCTTTCTGTTTGAGCTGTCAAAAACTTGTAGATCTGCACAATTTACCATAGTGGTTGTCTTGACATCTTTTGCCATTTTGAAGATATTCAAGATGACACAGGCACCTCTGTACAAGAGAGGAAAGACTGGTAACAGATGATGTACATCAGCCAACCTCGGGAGCTGCAGAATCACGTCAATGACTGGAAGTCGGATTCCTCTGGCCCCGAGAATGGCAGGTCTGTTGTTTGAAGCTAGAAGTCTTCCAGTCACAGTTCTTTGTCTGGTAGAACTGCAACATTGGCTCCCAATTTATAGCCATTAACGAAATATCCTCATTCGAAAATGAAAATCCTGGATCTTTGATCTCACCAAAGAAGCATGAGTGTATCCTCTTGATGTGCAATTCAATCCCATGAATCATCTTTGGACCTTCTGTGTGTTTTGATCTTGCAAAGTTTGCTAAAATGTCCATGTCTGTTAGATTGAAAGCAGTGGACTGAAATTGCAGGACATTGATCTTATGATGGATCTGTGGAGAAAACCAACACCTTGCTCCACAAAGCTGGCATGGTCACTTTACTGGTTGGTTAGTGTTTTGCAGCCTTAGGCCTTGAGTGTCTGTTTCTGTGCTATTTCACTAACTATACTGTAGGGTTTACTTTGTACCACACTTTACTTTCTTCTTTCAAAGTGGACTGTCTGCGTGGATTCTGCATGCCCTCCATGTTTGCATGGGCTTCCTTCTGGTTCCCCAGTTTCCTCCCACAGTCCGGAAAACGTGCTAGTTAGGTGCATTGGCCAAGCTAAATTCTCCCTCAGCGTACTTGAACAGGCACTGCTGGAGTGTGGCAATCGAGGATTTTCACAGTAACTTCATTGCAATGTTAATGTAAGCCTTACTTGTAACACTAATAAATAAAGTTTATGCTGTGTAGGGACTCTAACAATCTGGATAGCTTCCTTAAGGGTTAGATCTTCCTTTGCTTGAAGCATGCCTGAGATTGCTCTCATACTAAACAGCCACTGCTCCTACAATTATTCCATTCTGGATAAATTTAGATCTGAAGGTCCCCAAGATCCACAGCCTCCAGCCTTTCTGTACAGATCATTAATGCATGAGCCAACAGGTACAGCTGGCTACTGGACACATTTATCAAATTTAGCCCTTTGTTACTCTTAGACTAAAATAAATATGGAATGATTTTAGTATCTCTACAAATTTAGCAGCTGGTGTGTTGATTCCTTCTCAAGCAATAATGTTGCCCACTATTAGACCTATTGAATATAGCAGCGTATTAACTTGTTGAGCTTCTGTATTTTTATTCAGATCTTAAGCTATCATGTACCTAAGGGTTTTTCTTTTCTCCAAAGCCCCCAATCATGTTATTGGTCTGGGCTTGGATAAGCCCAAATTGATCTGAAAAATGTAAATAAAAAATTATGCAGAACAGCCTTTGAGTGGTAAGAAGTAGATAATGAGCATTACCATTTGATTCCAGTATAGTTGACTTCTGTCGACAAATGGTTAATTTTCCAATTCAAATGTTCTGTAGTTTGTTCTGTAGTTCTGTAGTAAATCTGAAGATTTCAATTCTTTTTCTAGCTGTGATACTTTCTCTGGTTGATTGAGATTTTTCAGGTATTCCTGCAGAAAGTGGCTATTTTTTGGAGGAGCCCTGCTTCAGTTACTTTCTCGCACATTTTCAGTGTGGAAAGCTTCCAGCTGCTTATCATCACAGCGCACACACACACACGCTGACAGTCAGATACCAGCAGGCCGGTAGCAAGCAGGATTTTAACCCCCTCCCATGTACATCTCAAAAGGACTGTGATACACTTGTCTCGTCCAGGTAATACCCAGGGTCTTTGAGATGTGATGACAATTATGTTCCTTTGTCTTTACCAGAGATGGTAATCTGTTTTTGGATGTTTTTAGGAGTATCCTGTCTGGAAGCACAGGGATGGGTTCCGTTGTCCCTTAGAGGAACACCCTTCAGCCATTCCTGTTAGTGGCTAACTGCATATTCTCGACCATCCTCAGCCCTTGTGTCCATTTTAAAAGCCCAATATTTCTGTGTATATTTCCATGGATTTTCTTCTCCATCACCATAACAACTGAATGAGGCCATTTTGCTCATTGGTCCTGTGTCAGCTGTTTGAAATGAGCTATCAAATTAATCACATTCCCCTCTTACATCAATGCCCTCCTATTTACATCTCTACCCAATTCCACTTCGAAAGTTATATCGAAAGTTGCACTTAAACAATGAAGTTGTGGAGCTAAATGTCAACAGTGATATGAGAGGCCTGAATCACAAGCATTGCTTTGATGATCATTGTTGCTAATTTGTGATTTACAGACAACATTCTGGGCAGTCATCCCAGTCAGATATTGATTTTGTTTTTGTCTTTTCCTTTAATCACAGGAAACCAAAAGGTTATGCATGTTACATTTACAATCTGTAATAAAATGAGAAAATATTAGCCGCTCTGCAGGCCAGTGTTAATTGGAGTGTTGTTTAGTAAATATTTGTCTCAGTGAGGAACAGTTAACTGTGATCTTCAAGAGGAGACTATTGAGTAAATAGATAGCAGAGATGATTTTCCAATCGCCTTGATTGGTGATGCTTCATAGAATAAATATTTGGAGATGGGGCAATAGTTGAATATGCTCATATCACAATTTTCTGGAAGATACAATCTTCTAGCTGGTCCAAAGAAATTTAACTAAAATACTGTAAGGTATTCATGAATAAATGTAATGTATAAGATTCCAAACCTGAGAGAAGCACATATCATGAATTCACAAGTGGACAGCAGTATGTCTAATTTGCAGCTCTGATTTTCTATATTTGCAAAGTGTTGTCCACATAGTTACTGACAGCTGACTGATGTGAAGTTCACATTACAAGATACACTGCCTCAGAGAGGAGAATCCCAATTTACAATGAGAATCCCAGGAATTTCAGGCTCAGAAACACTAGGCTATTTGACACAACCACTGCAATTCAATCACCCACCCACCACAGAATTGGAGTGGGTGAGGGACGGACAACGGAAATGTCCATTAACCTCGGGTAGAAATTTCCTGTCTCATTCAGGTGAGGCTGTAAAATCCTGCCCAACAGGTCTATGCCACTGCTTATGCTCCAGTCTGCTTCATATCACCCAAAATATTCTTCAATCCTTACTCCATAGAATCCCCATAGTGTAGAAGGAGGCCATTCAGTCCATCACATCTGCACCAAGTCTCCAAAAGAGCATTTTACCCTCAGCCCTTCAGGAAATGTCAACTGAAGCTTGTTTGCTAATTTCGAAAGCTTTACTTTAACTATCTTTTCTTAATCACTCCAAGCTACTTCTTCCACACCCAGGAAAGCATTAGTCACAAAAAGAGTCATTTTTCCTCAAAGCATTCCCTATTTAATATAATCAAATGTATTAGATTACAAGTGAAAACAACTCAACTCTCACTCTCATTCAGTTCAAAAATCCTAAACCAAGCAAGAAACAAGATTTTAATCCCATTTTATTAGGGACCAGTTCAGAAACCCCAAAATATGATATTAAGCTAGACTAGAGCCCTACAATTTTGGGCTGGGCAATTCCACTTTAAGAGGGTCATCCTGCTTATGGCCACCAGCTCTAAGGTTTGATGCCAGCCATTCTGCCTTTAGGCCAATTGAGGTCCTTAAGTTGCTAGTTAAGGACCATTTAAAGGCCCTGATCCTCTACTGTTGACAGCTTGCCAGCAGTGGGAGGGACCATGTGTTACTTGAGACAGTCTCACTGCAGACATGGTAGTGAGGTGCCTCTCGATTGACCAACTTGTGCCCAGGGAGGCCTCCCAGTGGCAAGGGTCTGTCACCTGCAATGTCACAATTACTACCCCTGACCCTCCTTGGAGAAAACTTGGCAACGGGTCTTTTGTGGAATCTGAAACTCAACCACTGAAGTCTTCAATAAAAAATGTACTTGCTAAATATCAACAATTTGTTCATATGTTTTACTGTCTGGCTTCTCCAACTTCACTGAACTTCAGTGGTGATTAAATGTACCCCACCCCCACCCAACCTCACAACACACATTCTGGAATGTAAGCATTCTGATATCTTCTGCTATTTTGTTTGCGTGCTCTAAATAGTCAAAATGCACAGTATAGGAGCTCTATCACTCCACATTTTCATCAAAGGGTTCCATGACATTGAAAACTTGAGCCATTTTCTTACCATCAGAGACCCCATACGTACACTTTACATTTCCAGCAGCTACTGTTATAAAGGAAAGGTTGATCCACTCTCTGAGAGCTAACACCTAACCACTCAATGTGGACTACCTCACTTTATAATCTGTTAGAGTGTTGAGAAATAGTATGACCTGCTCTTCAGCAACTTTTAGTGGTTAAATCGAAATAACTGCCTGAGACTGTCTCTGTAAAATCAACAAGTAACACTTTACTCATCTAACTCACAGTGAATAGGTTAATTAAACTATTAACAAACCAACTGTTTAGATAAATGCTATTTAGATAAATACAATTCCTACTTACTAACAAAAAAAAAGTTTTTTTAGTCACTCTCAGAATACAACCAGGTTTTATCTTCAGAATCTTCTGTCTTCTTTCTTCTTTGCTATCTTCACTATCGAGATGAGGCTTTCTTTTAAGACATAAATGAACTGTGGCAGAGGCAGTTGCTGTGTCAGAGAGCAGTTGCTGTTTGTCTCTCTAGATCTGAGAGCTATCTCTTATAATCCTGGTAACATACCAACATCCCCACAATAACATTGGTTCTCATTACCAAAACATCAAACTTAAATCTAATAAGCTGCTATGAGCCAAGTGCCTAGTTTAAACTGATTGGGCCTTGCGATACAATGTCTCAATCTGTATACTGCATATGCACCTGCATCTCTTTTTTTGTAAACTCTTAAGTATAGAAAATAAGCACTATCTTTTTAACAGACAATCTTACAAACACCAAGTTTTCAACACTACCTTGTATTTTTTTTCTAAATAAGGCAACAATCTACACTTCAGCCTCTGTTTAAACATGCTCAGCTCTCTAATTGCCCTGTGGAGGATCATTACTCACATCCACCTCAACCATTATGTCCAAAGCACATGAGAAGAGAAACTCTTTTCCTGACTTTTTCAGTAATTTTTCTCCTCTCTGCTGGCTACCAAGCACCATTCGAAGCCCTCGTCACCAGTTTTTATGTTGTATATTGAGAATTGATGCTAGGAAGCTAGGAAAAGAGTTAAAAATAAGAGCTTTATTTACAGGGTGGTTTTCACTATGGGCTGCTTCATCACTCTAGCACTTTCCCACACTAGTGTCCTATGTGTCATTTGTAGTACATACATGAGTACATTAATATACAGTGCTTAGTGCAGTTACCAGAGTCAATATTAATGCATAACACATACCCTTTGCAAAAAAGTTAAATCACAGCTGCCTCTTCACTTCCCCTCATCTCAATTTGAATCTATTCCCCAATCAGAGTTTCTATTGATGTCATATAATTTATTCAACTTTTTTTATTGACAGCTCTGAGATTCTTGAAAAAAACGTGATCAGAGCTTTCCTGTTTGCTCACTCTTAACTATTCCCAGAGTACTTGTTGCCTCTTCATTGCTTGTGCCTGATTACTGGTATCAGGTTACTATCCTCTACATTACAGGCATGGGTGGTGTTACAGCCTTTCTCCATCAGAACTTACTGGCCGTTGGATTTTCAGCTCATTCAAATAATGGGTGGCAACTTGAGGGATTACCACATACAAATACAGACAAGCCCACTTCTGTTCTCTTCCACAACTTAAATCCTATCTTTGTTCAGGTGAGGACCCTGCAAAGTGGGAGCAGAAAATTAATTTACAAAAGGCAAGATCAACAATAGCTGCAGTTGGGAAATGTGAAATAAAATTAAGAAATACTTTAATTTTGACAGTGTCATTCACGACGTCAGGAAATCTTTACAGCCAATGAACTACTTTTGGAATAATATTGCTTTTATAAGGTTGGAGAGAAGCATGAGCAGCTCTGTCCTTGATAAGAACAAATTCATGAAAAGACTAAATTAGTGAAATGGGTGGAAAAATATTTCATTTTTCTACACCAATTTTCATGTGATATTCTGTTTATCCACGTTTTAGTAAAAGCTACTATGTTAAAGAGCATACACTACATGGAGGATTTATTAAGATGTGGAGAGGCTTTTAAATAGTTCCTATTGTAACTCACATCACCAGAGGTGACTTCAGTGTCAAAATCCCCTTCAGTAACCACATATCAGGATCAAACACAGGTCCTCCTGCATAATTCACCAATCTATCACAGAGCTGGTTCATATATCTCATTTTGATTTTGTAATTCATATTCACCAGTATCAGTGGATGAGCATTTTGGGATACTGACCACATCTCTGTAAATTTCAAAATCATTGTAAGTGTCTGAATTGGAGGAAGGCTGATTTCAATATCGTTAGTCAGGATCTGGCACAGACTGGAGCAGCTACTTGCAGGCAAATCTACATCTGGAAAGTGCAAGCTTTTTGGAAGCAAAATGGTGAGAGTTCAGGGCCGATGCGTTCCTCTAAGACTGAAGGACAAGGCTGGAAAGGCCAGGGAACCCTGGATGTCAAGGGACATTGAGGGTTTGATAAAGAATAAAAAGAAAACACATGGTCGATGCTGGGGATTCTGTTCAGAAGTATAGAGGGTATACAAAGAACAAAGAAAACTACAGCACAGGTACAGGCCCTTTGACCCTCCAAGCCTGCACCACTAATGCTGACAGACTGAACTAAAACCCCCTACCCTTCCAGGGACCATATCCCTCTATTCCCATCTATCCATGTATTGTCAAGGCACTCCTTAAAAGTCACTATCAAATCTGTTTCCCCTCACACCTTAAGTCTATGCCACCTAGTAATTGACTCTTCCACTCTGGGAAAAAGCTTCTGACTATCCACTCTGTCCGTGCTCTTCATAATCTTGTAGACTTCAATCAGATCACCCCTCAACCTCCGTCGTTTCAGTGAGAACAAACCAAATTTCTCCAACTTCTCTTCATAGCTATTGCTCTCTATAACAGACAACATCCTGGTAATTCTTTTCTGTACCCTCTCCAAAGCCTCCACATCCTTCTGGTAGTGTGGCAACCAGAATTGAACATTGTATTGCAATTGTGGCCTCACTAAGGTTCTATAAAACTGCAACGTGACTTGCCAATTTTTAAACTCAATGCCCCAGTTGATGAATGCATTCTTGACTACCTTCCCCACCTGCATTGCCACTTTGTGACTTGTGTACCTGTACAGCCAGATCCCTCTGCCTATTAATAGTCTTAAGGGTTCTACCATTTACTGTATATTTCCCGTCTGTATTAGACCTTCCAAAACCTCACATTTGTCTGGATTAAACTCCACTTCTCCGCCCAACTCTCCAAACAATCTGTATTCTGCTGTATCCTTTGACAGTCCTCATCACTATCCGCAATTCCACCAATTGTTGTGTCATCCACAAACTTACTAATCAAACCAGTTACATTTTCCTCCAAATCATTTATATCTCTTACAAACAGCAGATGTCCCAGCACTGACCTCTGAAGAATGCCATGTGTCACAGCTCTCCATTCAGAAATACAGCCTTCCACTGCTACCGTTTGTCTTCTCTGACCAAGGTGGCCCTGTATCCATCTTGCCAGCTCACCTCTGATCCTATGCCTCTTCATCTTCTGTACCAGTCTGCCATGAGATATCTTGTCAAAAGCCTTACTAAAGTCCATATAGACAACATCCACTGCCCTACCCTCATTAATCAACTTCATCACTTCCTCAAGAAACATGGTCAAGTTAGTGAGACACGACTTCCCCTTCACAAAACCATGTTGCCTCTCGCTAATACATCCACATATTTCCAAGTGGGACTAAATACATTCACAAAGGATCCTCTCCAATAATTTCCCTACCACTGACATAAAGCTCATCGACCTGTAATTACCTGGATTATTCTTGTTACCCTTCTTAAACAAAGGAACAACATTGGCTAGCCTCCAATCCTCTAGGATCTCTCCTGTAGCCAGTGAGGATACAAAGGTTTCTCTCAAAGCTCCAGCAATTTCCTCCCTTGCCTCTCTCAATATTCTGGGGTATATCCCATCAGGCCTTGGGGACTTGTCTATCTTAATGTTTCTCAAGAACCCCAATCGTTTTTGATCTCAACATGACTCAAACTATCTACACATCCTTTCCCAGACTCATCATCCACCAAGTCCTTTTCTTTGATGAATACTGATGCAAACTACTCATTTAATACCTCGTCCATTTCCTCTGGTTCCACGCATAGATTCCCTCCCTTGTCCTTGAGTGGGCCAACGCTCTGCCTGGCTACCCTCTTACTCTTTATATATGTATAAAAAGCCTTGGGATTTTCCTTAAAATGACTTTTTGTGACCCCTTTTAGCCCTCCTTACTCCTTGGTTAAGTTTCTTTCTACTTTCCTTGTATTCCATACTTGCTTTGTGTGTTCCCAGCCTCCTAGTCTTGACAAATGCTTCCTTTTTCTCTTTGACTAGGCTCACAATATCTCTCATTATCCAAGGTTCCTGAAACTTGCCATACTTATCCTTCACCCTTACAGAAACATGCTCGTCCTGAATTCCTATCAATTTACACTTGAAAGCCTCCCACATGCTCTGAAACATCTGCCCCCAATCTACATTCTTCAATTCTTGCCTAATATTGTTGTAATTAAGCTTCTCCCAATTTAGCACCTTCACTTGAGGACTACACCTACCATTATCAAAGTCTGGGTTCATCCAGGATTTGAACCCAGGATCTCTTGCACGCTCGTACCACCCTAAGCGGGAATCATATCCCTGGACCAATGAGCCAACCGCAGTAGAGGCGTGCTTAAAAAATAAATTAGAAGGGTAAAGAGGGGCCACAAAATATCATTGGCAGATGAAAATTAAGGAAAACACATCAGCATTTTCTAAGTATATTACAAGCAAGAGGATACCCAGGGAAGGACTGGGCCCATTACAGGCCAAAGGGCAATCTGTGCATGGAGCCTGAGTCTGTGAGCAAGGTCTTAAATGAATATTTTTCATCTATATTCACTAAGGAGAACGATATTGTAGCTGGAGATTTCAATTATGATGATGAGATTCTTGAGCATGTTGAGATTAATAAGGAGGAAGTATTAAATATTTTAGTGGGTATAATGGTGCATGAATCTCCAGGACCTGGTGAGATATACCCCAGGCTGCTATGGGAGACAAGGGGGGAGATTGCAGGGGTTCTGACAGAGATATTTAAATCTTCGCTGGCTACAGGCAAAGTTTCAGATGACTAGAGGATTTCTAATGTGGTACTTTTAATCAAGAAGGGCAGCAGGGATAAGCCAGGTAATTACCATCCAGTTAGTCTAACGTCAGTGGTAGGGAAATGACTGGAAAAAATTCTGATGAACAGGATTAATCAACACTTGGAAAGGCAGAGATTTATCAGGGACAGTCAGTATAGGTTCATTGGTGGAAGATCCTGTCTAACTAATTTAATTGCATTTATTGAAAAGTAATCTAGAATCCTAGAATCATAGAATCACCACAGTGCAGAAGGAGGCCTTTTGGCCCATTGAGTCTGCAATCCCACCCAAACCCTATTCCCGTAACCCCACATATTTACCCTGCTAATCCCCTGACACTAGGGTCAATTTAGCATGGCCAATCAACTTAACCTGCACATCTTCGGACCGTGGGAGGAAACCAGAACACTCGGAGGAAACCCACACAGTCACGGGGAGAATGTGCAAGCTCCACACAGACAGTCACACAAGGCCAGAATTGAATACGGGTCCCTGGCATTGAGAGGCAGCAGTGCTAACCTCTGTGCCACGGCACTGTCCAAAGTCCTAAATATATTGATGAGGGTAGCTCAGTTGATGTGGTTTATGTGGCCTTCAATAAAGCCTAGGACAACATTTCTGTGCTGTATGACTATAACAATAAAAGTAATTTCAATCTAGTTAAAGAGTACTGTATCTGTATCAAGCAGGGTAATGATGTTGCAGGGCTGGTCATGTTCTTTGTTCTGTTACTCCTTAAGTGTTTTTTGTTTAATGCAGTTAAACATTGAGCTATCACAATCCCCCAGTGCCACTTTGTTCTCATTGTGCTCTTACTCGCCATTGTATCGAGCAGAATGCTGGGTTCAAGTTGCACATCAGAGATTTTGGCTCATAACCTGGGTTGATGCCTCAGTACAGTACTGTTATCTTTCAGATTAGATATCAAACGCCTCTGGCTGGGTGTAAATGATCCCATGGCACTATTAACTCATAGCTGTCGATGGGAGCTTACTGTGCACAAATTGGCTGCTCACATTTGCTAAGCTACGAGACTGACAATACTTCAAACATATATTTCACTGTATGTCAAATGCTTTGCAAAGTGCTGAGGTCATGAATGATAAGGATAAGAATCATGACTATAAGAACCAGGAGCAAGAGTAGGCAATTAGCTCCTTGAGCCTGCTCCCCCATGCAATCAACCCAGAAGTCAAATGGTCATGGCTGATCTCATCTTAGCCTCAACTCCACCTACCTGCCCATTCACCATCGCCCTTCAAACCCTTACTAATTAAAAATCTGTCCGCCTTTTCCTTAAATTTACTCAATATCCTGGCATCCACTACACTCTGGAGTAGTGAATTCCACAGACTCATGAGCCTGTGAGGGAAGTAATTTTTCCTCACCTCTGTTTTAAATCTGCTGCCCTGCATCCTAAAGCTATGGCCTCTTGGTCTATGTTACTCCACAAGAAGAGACATCCTCTCCACATCTACTTTGTTAAACCCCCTCATACACCTCAATTAGATCTCATCTCATTCTTCTAACTCCAGGGAGTGTAGGCCTAAACTGCCCAATCTCTCTTTGTACATCAGACACAGGGCTATACAGTTGTAATGCTATTGTTTATCTTCTTCAATAAAAGACATGTTCCTTACATCGCAAATTGCAACTTGCGCCAAGCCTAAAACTGCAAAACCTGAGGCTCCGCCTGATGAAGGAACAGCCAGTTCTGAAAGCTAGTGGCGTTTGTTACAGATAAACCTGTTAAATTTTAATCTAGTGTTGTGAGATGTCTTACTGTGAAAGAGAAGAACCCATTTAAAATTTTAACAAGAGGCTGAATGCAGCACAAACACAGCAGCACTGTTGAAATCAATCTAAAAAGAATTTCTCCATTATGAAATGTACACAGTAAAAATGTAATTTTCTTGTTGATTTTGAAATTACATCTTCCAATATTAATAATATCCCTTCATGCATAAAGAGAAGACCTTGAGTGAGGACACTTTTAAAGACAGTTGTGCATGCAGTATGTCCAAGGAGGAGACAGCTACTCTTGTTTCCAGGGTGAGGGAAGATTCATAACTGATTTATAATCACATAGTTACGTTTCCATGAAATATCATTAACAAAACAAAATAATTGATGTTCATTCCCAATGGAATATCAGGCACAAAATGCTGACCAATCCCAGTTTCCAAAATACCGATTTGCCTGCTCTGTAATTCCAGAATGTTCCATTTGTACTTGTGAAGATGTAATTGTTCCAATGTAAAAGATTCCTGCACGCAGTGAACAATCAGAAGACTTGGTATCCAGTTTTCAAGTTATTGCCCAGGGGAGAAACTGTGGGGTTTGTTAAAGAAACCCACTCCAATATTCACCTCAGTTTAAATCCATGGCACACACATTGGGTGGGTTCAATTATGGTTAAGGGTGGTATGGTGGCAAAGTGATTAGCACTGTTGCCTCACAGTGCCAGGGACCCATGTTCAATTCCTGGCTTGGGTCACTGGCTGTGTGGAGTCTGTATGTCCTCCTCGTATCAGCGTGGGTTTCCTCTGGGTGCTCCAGTCTCCTCACACAGTCTGCAAGATGTGCTGGTTAGGTGCTAAATTCTCCCAGTGTATTCAAACAGGCGTTGGAGAGAGGCAACTGGGGGATTTTCACAGTAACCTTATTGCAGTGTTAATGTAAGTCTACTTGTGGCAGCGATAAATAAAATTTACAGTTGAGTGATCCATGTTTTAGCAGTTTAACCCCAGAGGGTGAAGCTGATTCTCACAGGTTACCTCTTGTCCCCTTAAAGCATTGACTGCATGGTACACATGTGAGAAATTGTCTTTGAAAATGCTCTGTGGGGAAGGTAATGTGTACTGAGTAGAAAATGGGATTTGAAATATCATGGGAAAACAAAATAGCATGTTCCTTCACAAGGTAGTTATTAGACTTAATGTGAAACAGTTACTCATGCAGACTGCTTACTTCCCATCTCCGGGTTGCAATTATGCTTGGCTGAAATCAAATTGCCTTTATCAGGATAGATGATTCATTCTCTCAGCAGGAAACCAGGTACAGGATATTTAACTGTGGAAGACAATAAATATCTCTTACGTGAATGGATAAATGTTGGCCCTACGTAATAGGACAAATATTGTACTGCAGATGAAACAGATTTAGAAAATCCATAGTTTTTATCTAATATTTTGATTCGATATTATTTATCACCTGATGACAGTTTGGGAAGTGGAATTACATGGAGTTTTTCTCTAAGACAAGGTGAGGAGCTGGGAGATACTAATGGAGTTGTTACAGCACCATCTGTAGCAGTGGGAGGTAATTACACCTGACATTTATATCAATACTGTCCACTCCCAATGTGGACACAGGAATTTACATTGGGAAAAGTTGAGAAGCAGGGAATGATTTCTAAATTGAATATGAATACTGGTATAAGTTTAATTAATATATGAGATTGAGAAGAAATATCTTTTTGCAGTGAGCTATTCTGATATTGGATGCACTGCTTGAAAGGGTGGTGAACACAGATGCAATAACACTTTTCAAAAGGGACTTGGAAATTTATTCAGAATTTACAGATGCACCATATATAGCATCCTATTCAGATGTATTGCAGTTTTGCATGGTTCTTACTCGGACAAAGACTGCAAGAAGTTACAAAGGTTGGGAACATAGCCCAGTCCATCGCGCAAACCAGACTCCCATCCATTGACTTGTTTACACTTCCCACTGCCTATCCAGCATAATCAAAGACCCTACTCACCCCAGACATACTATCTTTCACCTTCTTCTGCTGGAAAAAAAATGCAAGAGTCTGATGTCACGTACCAACCGACTCAAGGACAACTGCTTCCCTGCTGTCATCAGACTTTTGAATGGATCCACCATATATTAAGCTGATCTTTCTCTATGCCCTAGCTGTGACCGTAACACTACATTCTGTACTCTTTCCTTTAATTCTCACCTACGTACTCTATGAAAGTTACATTTTAACTGTAAAGCACGCAAGAAACAATGGCCGCGATTCTCCCAAAGGTGCTGAATTGGTGGAAAAACTGTTCTAAATCCCGACTATTTTGTCACTTTAGCTTCTCACCCAAATCTCTGCACTCTGTGCACTACAGAGGACCCAGTTGTGAATCTCATTAAAAACCCGGGGGGTGGGGTGGGGGGGAACCCATTTGCACTGGAACTCTGCGCATGTGCAGTGGTCCTAATCTGTCAGTCTCCCCCTAGTGCTGCCCCTTAGGTGCCCCCCCCACACGCACCCACAACAATTCCCAGGCCAACCCTGACACCCCCTTGCCCCAAAGCGCCCTGATGTCCAGCCCACCACCCGCCCCCCCAGCAGTGGCAACCCACCCCCCCCTCACCCTGGCAGACCCTCCCAGCAGCCCACTCCAACCAACCCACCCAATCGCTGCCCTCCTTCCATCACAAACCAATCCTATCTGCAGAATGAAAGTGGAACTCCCCACCACCACCGATCTTCCCTAGATCCCTCCCACAACAGGCCCCACACCCTTGGCATTGCCTGATGCCTGATGGGCAATGCCAAAGTGACCTCAGGCATGGGCACTTTGCTCCTTGGGCAGTGCCGGGGGGCACAGGCTGACACTGCCACGGTGTCCATGCCCAGTGGGCATTACCACCTGCCGCCTGACCCCTTGGGAGGCCCCCCTTCATTCCAGTGGAGTCTCCCACTAGTTCCCCAAATGTGGTGACATAGTGTAAACTCCACCGGAACAAAGTAGTCCTGGCAGAGTGGGAGATTCACTCAGAACATAGAACGTAGAACATAGAACATAGAACACTACAGCACAAACAGGCCCTTCGGCCCACCAGTTGCACCGATCACATCAATACCTACCAATCCATAGACCTAACTATAACCCCCAATCCCACTAAATCCCATATACTCATCCAGAAGTCTTTTAAAAGACCCCAGCGAGTTCGCCTCCACCACCACTGACAGCAGCCGATTCCATTCACTCACCACCCTCTGAGTGAAAAACTTACCCCTAACATCTCCTCTGTACTTGCTTCCCTGCACCTTAAATCTGTGTCCTCTCGTAGCGACCATTTCAACCTGGGGAAATAGCCTCTGAGAATCCACCCTATCTATTCCTCTCAACTTCTTATAAACCTCTATCAGGTCGCCTCTCAACCTTCGTCTCTCCAGGGAGAAGAGTCCCAGCTCCCTCAACCTATCTTCATAAGGCATGCCTCCCAATCCAGGCAACATCCTTGTAAATCTCCTCTGTACCCTTTCAATAGCTTCTACGTCCTTCCTATAGTGAGGCAACCAGAACTGCGGACAGTACTCCAAGTGAGGCCTGACAAGGGTCTTATAAAGTTGCAGCATTACCTCCCGACTCCTAAACTCAATCCCTCGATTAATGAAGGCCAGTACACCATACGCCTTCTTGACCACATCCTCCACCTGCGAGGCCGATTTAAGAGTCCTGTGGACCCGGACCCCAAGATCCTTCTGCTCTTCAACACTACTAAGACTGAAAGTTCCCGATGATGAACTGCTAAACATAGTTAAAATAAATTTAAAACAGATTCAAATTACTTACCTGCCTTCCAGCGTGGTCTGATGGGTGATTGTTCTCCAGCTCTGGGACATGTGCAGGCTTTCCCAACGCATGCTCAACCCCACCAAGAGGCCAGTGATGTGCACCTCCCACTGCAACCCGCCAGAATCATTACAGGTTATGATGGGAGAATTGCGGCCAATGTTTTTCATTGTATCCCAAGATATGTGGCAATAATGAATCAAATCAATCAACAGACAAAGCAGTTGAAGGGTTTTGGTAGCGAGGAGGATCTACTATTTTGCTGAAAACCCAGAAATCAGTTCAACTGACCACACGGTGAAGCCTTCCATTGTTTGCTGGAGCAGACGAGTGAAGGAGCAGAGAGAGAGCTAAGATTTTACCTGTTAAAAACATGTTTAAAATAAGTTTAAAGCACTTTGTTCTTTGTAGAACTGTTTAAAGCATTTATTTATTGTATTTACTGCTTTAAGAATTCTGAGGGAGTGGTTAGCAGGCAGTTGTGGGACATCAGCTTTAAATCAGCACCAGGTTTAAAAGGAGGCCTGGTGTAGACAGCGGGCAGCGTCTGAGCGGGCAGCGGAGTGAGAGGGAAGCAGAGTGAGCTACTAGGGCTTAATATCAAAAAGGGCTGGAAGGAAAAAAGGCCAGGTGAGTTCGTTTGAAAAACAAAAAAAAACAAAAAAAAATTCTTTTCAAAACTACTACAGTGAATAATGGAGGGGCATGTGATGTGTGGTTTCTGTATGATGTGGGAACTGGTGGACCCCAGGGTCCATCCCAGTGACCATATCTGCAGTAAGTGCAGGTTGCTGGAAGAGCTCTAGCTCAGGGTAAATGAGCTGGCCTCTGAGCTACAGACACTGAGGCACATCAGGGGGAGAGAGGGTGCCATTGTCAATGGGGTGCAAGTGACATCCACCCCCCCTAGACTGGCTAACTCTAAGGGTCAGGGACAAGAGGGGGCTGCTGGGAGGAGGAAGGGGGGTGAGGAGCGGAGGCCTCAGCCTCTTAATCTGCATAACAGGTTTGAGGTTCTTGCTTCCAGGCTGGACGAGAACGAGGCAGGTGAGGTTGGTGAGCAAGCTGCACACGGTACAGTGCTGCAGCAGGACATAGGCAAAGAGAAGGGGAAAAGGAACGTAGTAGTGATTGGGGATAGTGGGGTGAAGGGTATTGACACTGTCCTTTGTCACAATGACAAAGTGCGCAGAAGGGTGTGTTGTCTGCCTGGTGCTCGGGTCCAGGATGTCGCATCTGGGCTGCAGAGGAACCTGGAGTGGGAGGGTGAGAATCCGGTCGTTGTGGTACATGTGGGTGCTAACGACGTAGGCAAAATGCGAACTGAGGATCTGGGGAGGGAGTATGAGAAGCTGGGAATGGAATTAAAAATTAGAACCGACAAGGTGGTTATCTCTGGGCTACTGCCTGAACCGAGTGCAGATGGGCATAGGGTTGACAGGATTAAGGAAGTGAATGGGTGGCTCAGGGATTGGTGTGGGAGGAATGGGTTTGAACTTATGGGGCATTGGCACCAGTATTGGGGTAGGTGGGACCTGTTCGGGCGGGATGGGGTTGGTCTGAACCGTGCTGGGACCAGAGTGCTGGCGAATCGAGTAAAGAGGACTGTAGACAGGGCTTTAAACTAATTAGGGTGGGGGGGGAGGGTGCGAGGGTAGGTGATGTTACGAGGTCTAAAGTTAAGGAGAGGGTACAGGTAAGGGAAGAGGCCGAGGATGTCCCAATAATAGAGGGAGTAGGGGGCGTGAGTATAGTTGGTGGCGTTATGGCAAATAGGGTCCAGGTGAAGGCTGGGATGAA
This sequence comes from Carcharhinus amblyrhynchos, assembly GCF_965287045.1. Taxonomy (NCBI): domain Eukaryota; kingdom Metazoa; phylum Chordata; class Chondrichthyes; order Carcharhiniformes; family Carcharhinidae; genus Carcharhinus; species Carcharhinus amblyrhynchos. Next base: position 27,315,334 of record NC_137335.1, on the reverse strand, counting down.
AGCACTTTACCTGAATGCACGAAGCATTCGGAATAAAGTGGATGAGCTGGTGGCGCAGATCGACACAAATGGATACGATCTGGTGGCCATTACAGAGACGTGGCTGCAGGGTGACAGGGACTGGGAGCTGAATGTACAGGGCTATCAAGTGTTTAGGAAGGATAGGCAGGAGGGAAAAGGGGGGGGCGTAGCTCTGCTGATTAAGGATAGCATCACGGTGGTAGCAAGGGATGATATTGGAGCCAAGGAGCAGAGGGTGGAATCGTTGTGGGTGGAGATTAGGAACAGCAAAGGGAGGAAGACGCTGGTGGGTGTCGTCTATAGGCCCCCGAATAATGATCTGGAGGTGGGGCGGGCTGTTAACGTGCAAATAAGTGCGGCGTGCAGGAATGAGACGGCCGTAGTTATGGGGGATTTCAATCTGCATATTGATTGGTCGACCCATGTTGGACGCGGGGGGCTCGAGGAAGAGTTCTTGGAATGCTGCCGGGATAGTTTCCTCGAACAGTGTGTGTTGGAGCCGACGAGGGAGCGAGCTATCTTGGATCTGGTGCTATGTAATGAGGCGGGTAGAATTAGGGACCTTGTGGTGAAGGATCCTCTTGGGGAGAGTGATCATTGTATGGTAGAGTTTCTGGTGCAGATGGAGGAGGAGAAAGTGGGTTCCCGGACACGCGTCCTTTGTTTGAATAGAGGGGAGTACGGTAGGATGAGAGAAGAATTGGAGAATGTGGACTGGGGGAGTGCGTTGGAGGGAGGGTCTGTTGAGGAGCAGTGGAGGATCTTTAAGGAGATCTTTCTTGGTGCCCAGCGGAAATTTATTCCGATGGTCAAAAAGGATAGTAGGAGGAGAGGTAATAAGCCGTGGATAACGAAGGAGGTGAAGGAAAGTGTTAAACTAAAAGCGGAGGAATTTAGAGTAGCTAAGAGTAGTGGGCGAGAAGAGGATTGGGAGAGGTTTAAATGTCAACAAAGATTGACAAAGAAGTTGATAAAGAAGGGTAGGAGAAACTATGAAGCTGGGCTAGCGCTTAATATAAAAAAGGATAGCAAGAGTTTTTATAAATATATAAAAAGGAAGAGGCTGGCTAGGGTGAATGTTGGTCCCTTAGAGGATGAGAAAGGGGACCTAATGGTAGGGGATGGGGATATGGCTAAGGTATTGAATAACTTTTTTGTTTCTGTCTTCACGGAGGAGGACGTGAATAATTTGCCGGGTGTTAGCAATGGAAAGGTGGTAGGACTGGAGGGTCTTAATGACATTACTGTTACGAGAGAGGCGGTGCTCAACAGACTGGAGGGGCTGATTGTGGACAAGTCCCCAGGACCGGATGGAATGCATCGGAGGGTTCTGAAAGAAATGGCGGAGGTGATAGTGGATGCCTTGGTGGTTATTTTCCAGACGTCGCTGGATTCCGGGGAAGTGCCGGATGATTGGAAAACGGCTAATGTTACGCCGTTGTTTAAGAAGGGTGCCAGGCAAAAGGCGGGGAATTATAGACCGGTTAGTTTAACGTCTGTGGTAGGTAAAATGTTAGAATCTGTCATTAAGGAGGAAATTGCGAGGCATCTTGAAGGGAATTGCTTGATAGAGCAGACGCAGCACGGTTTCATTAAAGGGAAGTCGTGTCTGACAAATTTACTGGAGTTCTATGAGGATGTGTCTAGGGCGGTGGATAGAGGAGAGCCGGTGGATGTGGTCTTTCTAGATTTTCAGAAGGCGTTTGACAAAGTGCCTCACAAGAGGTTATTGCAGAAGGTCGAGGGACATGGAGTTGGGGGTAGGGTGTTAGCGTGGATAGAGGATTGGTTGTCAAATAGGAGGCAGAAAGTGAGGGTCAACGGGTGCTATTCGGATTGGCGGATGGTGACTAGTGGAGTGCCCCAGGGGTCGGTGCTGGGGCCTCAGCTTTTTACCATTTATATAGATGATCTGGAGGAGGGAACCGAGTGTAGAGTGTCGAAATTTGCTGATGACACCAAGATTGGGGGAACGGCAAATTGTGCGGAGGGTGTGGAGAGTCTGCAGAAGGATCTAGATAGGCTGGACGAATGGGCCAGGAAATGGCAAATGGAATTTAATGTTGGCAAGTGTGAGGTGGTCCACTTTGGTAGGAAGAATGGTAGGAAGGACTATTACTTACGGGGCGAAAAACTGCAGCAGGCGACGGTGCAGAGGGACCTTGGGGTCCTTGTGCATGAGTCGCAAAAACCCAGCTTGCAGGTGCAGCAGGTGGTCAGGAAGGCTAATGGGATGCTGGCCTTCATAGCGAGGGGGATTGAATATAAAAGTAGGGAGGTCTTGCTGCAGCTGTATAGGGCATTGGTGAGGCCGCAGCTGGAGTACTGTGTGCAGTTTTGGGCGCCGCACCTGCGCAAAGATATTTTGGCCTTGGAGGGAGTGCAGAGGAGGTTTACTAGGCTGATGCCGGAGTTGAGGGGGTTGAGCTATGAGGAGAGACTGAATAAACTAGGCTTGTACTCGTTAGAGTTTAGAAGAATGAGGGGAGATCTCATTGAGACGTATAAGATGATGAATGGGATGGATAGGATAGAGGTGGAGAGACTCTTCCCGCTCAGAAAGGACAGTAGGACTAGGGGGCACAGCCTCAAGATAAAAGGGGGGCGGTTTAGAACGGAGTTGAGGAGGAACTTCTTCACTCAAAGGGTGGTGAATCTCTGGAATTCTCTGCCCGTTGAAGTGGTGGAGGCTGCCTCGCTAAATATTTTTAAGAAGCGGGTTGATGGGTTTTTGATAAGAGAGGGGATTAAGGGTTATGGGGAGAGGGCGGGAATGTGGAACTGAGCCACGATAGACCAGCCATGATCTTATTGAATGGCGGGGCAGGCTCGAGGGGCTAGATGGCCTACTCCTGCTCCTATTTCTTATGTTCTTATGTTATTATGTAACTTGTCCCTCAGTCTCATTTGAATGCAGCCATCTCATCATCATTTTATTTCTGGGCTGTTGCACAACTGTAAAATAAAGAACCCTAAGGAGTGATCACAACTGATGTATTGAAAAGGCCAATTCAAAGTTGAGGTTTGGACGAACTGGGAGTTTGTAGCAACAGAAGATAATTGATTCAGACTGGCCAAAAGCTCTGCTCCATTTCAATACTTCACTCAGCTGATCAGATGCTGGGGGCAATGAGGAACCAGAGAGGATACATTTCCTCTGCTGTTGATGGAAGAAACTTGTTTCTTTCACAGACAGGGTCTGGTTGGAGGTAGCTGAGGAGGCCAGTAGCAGGTTCATTGTGCCACACTCCTTGATTCAGTGCATGAAGCACTTTAATGATCTGATAACCAGTACAGATGCATATTCACCTTTATCCCACTTGTGTATCATCCCTCATTCTGCCTTGTCAAGTCAAAGAACAAAGAACAAAATCAGCCCGGGAAACAGGCCCTTTGGCCCAACGAGCCCGCGCTGCCATTTTAACACTACCAGTCCCCCCCTCCGCCCATGACCCTTATCTATTGTTTTATGGAAATCCACATTGAGGGAAACTGATTTAGGGACAATTTATTACTGCCAATCAGCCTAATAGCACATCTTTGGGGTGTGGGAGGAATCCAGAGCACCCGGACAAAACCCACGCAAGCACGGGGAGAATGCGCAAACTCCCACAGACACTGGCCCAAATCCATGTGTCTGTACAGCAAACAGTCACTAAGCTGTCGTCTATTCCATCACTCTTCACATCCAATTATCTTGCAACGCACCGGTCCTTCTTTCTCACATCTCCATCTGTCCATTCATCGCTGTAACTCAATCTCATCCTCATGAGCTTTCCTGCTTCTCCCTAAAACTTATCATAACCAAACATACTGTATCCATCTGGAGAACACATGTCATTATATTCACGCATCGACAATGTTCCCTCTCATTTTTCTTTGATTTTGTGACTGGTTTGTTTCACTGCGTGATTCCTTGAAGACTGGGTGTCATTGTAAAACATAGCATCCTGAGGGGGAATGTTGGTTGTGCATGGTTTGTTTGTTCCATTGCGTGGTACATTTCAGTTTGCAGCACAGTTACACAGCAATGAATCCTAGAGGAAATGTTTCTCTCAGGTCTACTTGTTCCCCTATTGCAGGAGAAACAAATGTAAAGCACAAGGGAGAGGGAAATTATCAGAGGTAAGCTTCCAAGGATTAAACTGTTGACAACTGCAGAGGGGTAGGCACTGGAAATCAATGTTGTGTACTTATAGTGATTTCTTACCAGCAGTGTTGAAGCTGAACAGGTACTTAAAAGTAATGTATGCATTGGAACTGACATCATTGATCACACAGGTAACTGTATAGAGTAACTTTGCAGCCTGTACTGAACATAACACCTTAATAAAGCTCCTTCATTTGTTAAACCTCTGTGGCCTCCCAGCATCAATCCTGCAAACATTACAATGAAAGACTTTGCTATTGCCTTGAGATAGGGAAATGAAGACCTTCCAACAATTGAGAATCAAATAAAATTCACAGTCTTTCAACACTCAGTCATGTACGCTTGGTCTTAACAGTGATTGAAACATGATCGTCATTATTTTGAACAGATTTAACAACTTTATCTTCCTTGATTTCCCTCAGAGACCTATGAGATAACCCATTTGAACCTCCCATTGATCAATTACAGTTCTGTTGACTCATGTTTGATTCTAATCCAACTAGACCAGATTGCTCATCAATCTTCTGAAATTAACCCTCCCCCAGTTAAATATTTTCCATTTAATTATTTCTAATGGTTTTCCATCATACGTTTAAAGCTGATTATATTATGATTATTGTTCCCCAAATACTCCCTCATTGAAACTTGCTCCACTTGACCCAGAACCAGATCCAGAACTGCTTCCTTTTGTATTGGGCTGGAATCCTCCTGATCAAGAAAGTTCTCCTGTGCACATTTCAGGAATTGCTCCTCCTGCTTTTTGTACTGTTACTGTCTCACTTTATCTCAGGGTAATTGTAGTTACCCCATCATTCCTACCTGGGTGTTCGCGCATCTTTCTGTAATTTTCCTACAATTTGCTCCTCTATTTCTTTCCCACTGTCCGGTGGCCTCTAGTATATTGTATTTAGTTTCTAGTTGATAGAGTAATCATGTTCTTTGGTAGTTCCTGGGAATTGAGAATGTCTTGTTTCCACTCTGGTTTGATGGGTTCTGACATGACCACTCAGTACACAGGATGATCTGAAGGCCCTGCCTGTATGGGGCAGGTGATATTTAGAGGGTGGATAGATAAGTTGTTGGGAGTGTTGGACACTCACTTAGAAGCCTCACCTTTATCTCTGCTCTTTCCTGATAAAGTCTGTCTATATATTCAGTGCTGTAGGAAAAGAAATGTCATTGCCTTGATCATTCACTGGCTAGGGGCTCCCCTGAGTCAGCAAGGATGTGTCATAGCTTCTGGAATGGATTGGGGACATCTCTAAAACATTTCCTTTGTCCGGGAGTATCCTACTATGACCAATTTTTTTTGCTGACTAGAAACTTCACCAGACCACAAGAAAAAATCAGCAAATAGTTGCTTAGTGAAAAAATAAACAATGTTTTCATCTTGCAATCATTAAAACAGATGCAATAATGCCGAACTTCAAAGGGAGCAACAATTTAAACTGCATGAGAAAGGTGTGCTGATTGGTTGGCAAGTCAGCCACCCATTTATTGGCAAACATTGCACCTTTTATAAGAACATAAGAACATAAGAACATAAGAAATAGGAGCAGGAGTAGGCCATCTAGCCCTTCGAGCCTGCCCCGCCATTCAATAAGATCATGGCTGATCTGTCGTGGCTCAGTTCCACATTCCCGCCCTCTCCCCATAACCCTTAATCCCCTCTCTTATCAAAAACCCATCAACCCGCGTCTTAAAAATATTTAGCGAGGTAGCCTCCACCACTTCAACGGGCAGAGAATTCCAGAGATTCACCACCCTTTGAGTGAAGAAGTTCCTCCTCAACTCCGTTCTAAACCGCCTCCCCTTTATCTTGAGGCTGTGCCCCCTAGTCCTACTGTCTTTTTTGAGCGGGAAGAGTCTCTCCACCTCTATCCTATCCATCCCATTCATCATCTTATACGTCTCAATGAGATCTCCCCTCATTCTTCTAAACTCTAACGAGTACAAGCCTAGTTTATTCAGCCTCTCCTCATAGCTCAATCCCCTCAACTCCGGTATCAGCCTAGTAAACCTCCTCTGCACTCCCTCCAGGGCCAAAATATCCTTGCGCAGGTGCGGCGCCCAAAACTGCACACAGTACTCCAGCTGCGGCCTCACCAATGCCCTATACAGCTGCAGCAAGACCTCCCTACTTTTATATTCAATCCCCCTCGCTATGAAGGCCAGCATCCCATTCGCCTTCCTGACCACCTGCTGCACCTGCAAGCTGGGTTTTTGCGACTCATGCACAAGGACCCCAAGGTCCCTCTGCACCGTCGCCTGCTGCAGTTTTTTGCCCCGTAAGTAATAGTCCTTCCTACCATTCTTCCTACCAAAGTGGACCACCTCACACTTGCCAACATTAAATTCCATTTGCCATTTCCTGGCCCATTCGCCCAGCCTATCTAGATCCTTCTGCAGACTCTCCACACCCTCCGCACAATTTGCCTTTCCCCCAATCTTGGTGTCATCAGCAAATTTCGACACCCTGCACTCGGTTCCCTCCTCCAGATCATCTATATAAATGGTAAATAGCTGAGGCCCCAGCACCGACCCCTGGGGCACCCCACTAGTCACCAACCGCCAATCCGAATAGCACCCATTGACCCCCACTCTCTGCCTCCTATTATGAATTAAACAAAAATATGGAGGACAATAGCTCCTTCGTGCATCTACCATGATAATGTGTTGATCAGAATCAAGCTGCCAATTAATCAGCGCCCTTTTTATCATTGAGTATGAACTGTTGCTCTCTTTGTAATTTGGCATTTTTGCATCTATCCTGATGAGTTCAAGACAAAAAACTTTGACAACATCCTTCTTTTATTAGCAATAGGAAAACAGCAGTCCTACCAGCATCTGAAGGCAATGGTGCAGCATAAACTGCTGTGAGACAAAGAAAAAGTAGCTAGAAAGAGGGTGGGATGATCCAACCACAATAACAACAGTGCTATCAAAACTATCTATGGTCCAAGCATTGGCGGATTCTCCTGGATGAGGTGTGAAGCTGAGGTCCTATCTGCCTGTTTAACTGGGTATAGGGTGTCCCATGACACTGTTTTGAATAAGAGCAGGAACATCATGCGCGGTGTCCTGGCCAACACTTATCCTCCGATCAGCAGCAAAAAAAACCAGACTATCAGGTCATGATTACATTGTTGTTTGTGGAAATTCGCCGAGTGCACATTGGCTGCAGAGATTCTGACATTACAACAGCAACTACACTTCCAAAACTACTTGATTGACGGAGATGTGTTTTGAGGTATCCGGTAGTGATGGAAAATGCGATATAAATACAAGCCGCCTTCTTTTTGCTTTCTCTGACATCTGTTACAAGCAAATGCAAAGCAATCATGTAGGGAATTGGTTTGAACCCCGTTCTCATAAAATCTGTATTTTCCCATCAATGGTGTTGATGCCATTGGAGCTGAATTTCAGAACTGGAGATATGCGATGTAAAAATGAGTGTTTATAAATATAAAAGCTAGATGGATAACACTGTGCTTGGAGACTTATTAAGATTGAAACCTACCGATCAGGATATTCCAACCATTCACACCCCGTCACTGCTGCAAATGAGGACAGAGAGTTTGGTGATCAGCTAAATCTCTATTCACTGCAGCGGGGCCAGAGAATCCCATCGTTGTGGCCAAGCACTTCAAGAAACTGGCCGTTCATCACCGCAGAGGTAGTGTAAATGTGGGAGGTTGCTACAATATAAAAGACAATCGGGTTGAGTTTCTGTAGAGTTTTCCAGCCCAAATCGTGCCCAAAATCGTGTTTTGTTTCCCGTCAAACTCTTGTGCTTATCAGTAAACATAAATTCTGCCATGTGCCCGCACAATGCTTTAAGAAGCAATTCATAAAATACATTTTAAACCTATCACTTAGATATATTTAAAAAATTAACAGGTGAAGTTTGATTAATACAGCTGAAAATGAGTTCGTTACAAAAAGCTTTTTTAATCACAGTGTCTATCTACCTCCAGTGAGTAACCTGATTTTAAATTAATGAAAGTGCATATTGAAAAATATGCAGAAGAATTTTCTCATTACTTTTATTGGCAGCATGGTGGCACAGTGGCTAGCACTGCTACTTCACAGCGCCAGGGACCTGGGTTCAATTCTGGCTTCGGGTGACTGTCTGTGTGAAGTTTGCATGTTCTCCCTGTGTCTGCATGGGTTTCCTCTGGGTGCTCCGGTTTCCTCCCACAGTCCAAAGATATGCTTGTTAGGTTGATTGACCATGCTAAATTGTCCCTTAGTGTCAGGGTAAATGCATGGGGTTACAGGGATAGTGCCTGGCTGGGATTGTTGTCATGCAGCCTTGGTGGGCTGAATTGCCTTTTTCTACACTGTAGGGATTCTATGATTCTATGACTTGCATCCAAAAGACCAGGTTCCATTTATGCAAACTCCTTGAAAGCCTGAAAATGATCAAAATCAGTTGAAAATCCCACTGGTGACTAATTAGTCTGGAATCATTGCAGTTCTGTGTGTAGGGCCTACTTCTAGTGCTTTCTTAAAACATGATTGCAATAAGTCATAAAACATCAATTTTTAATGAGTGTAATTTGCTCTGAAACCATGTGCAAACTTCTGTGTAAGATTATCATGGGTTCTAGCGAATTGCACTAAAAGAAAAGAGCAAGCAAGTAGAAACCTGAGCACCATGTGTTGCCATAGAGCATACATCAAAATGGTTAGGAGAAAACAATGATAGGAACTAACCATATGGTGTGAAAAGATATGGGATCGCTTATCTCCATTTGGCAATCCATCCATACAACTGAGCAATCATAAAACATCACAGTATATTGCATCAAATAGGAAGCAGGAAAGAAAGAAAATAGTACAATAAAATTTATTGCATTTTATACTTTAGAAAGAAAATTCTTTGCCAGCTTCAAAACACATTGTATAAACAGGCACGGAAAAGTCGTGATCGTTGTTCCTTGTTAAACGTACATAAGGTGAAAGATTAGGCACGAGACTGATGTGTACTTCTCTGTTTTGAGTTTATCAATAATAAATGGAGTGAATTATCCGACAATACTGTCTCTAGGTTTTGCAATCTGAGAGAAAAGGATGTTTCCAATGCAAATGTGGCCAAGTGGATAGCTCACCTCTAATAGAGCTCACCTCATTACAATTCCTTAGAAACCAATGCCGTCTTGGTCTATGTGAGAACACAGCAGAGATTCTGAGCAATTCTCAAAGGGTGTATCCATGATATTCAGCCAGCTTTGCAAACCAGAGGAAAAGCTAGACCTCAGAGACACACTGACCATGGTCTAAACTTTCACTGGAGTCCTGAGAGGTGTCAGCAGCAGCTAATTTTTTGGCCCTCTTTGCAGTAATCATACTTTGACAGCCACCAGTATAGTATTCCAATCCTATAGGCAACATTGATGTTCAAAGAGAAATCCAAACACCCAGCAATCAACAGTTAGAACTACACCACAAGATTTCACAATTTTAAATGAAAACAAACCTAATTGGAAATAAAATCAAATAACACAAGTACTATTAACTTAATACTATAGTTTATAATTACTTATGAGCTCGGTTCTAATTCTTACTCACTGTCCAAAAATCTCTTTTTATATTACAACAAAATGCAAGTTTCAACCACTTTTTTAATGACCAACTACAAGATATGCCACAGCCCTTGGGAATTTACATTAATTCTCCTCAGTGCTCCAATTATGCTGTGAGGTAATATTTTATGGGGATCTTTCCGTTACCTTTTTGGCTAAACAATTTTTATTTGATATTTCATGACTGTGGGTGCCTCAGCTCTTTGCTGTGGTTATTGGCAGATACCCAACTGCCTTCTCACAACTTCAAACTGCTGATTGCTTCCTGCCACAATGCTCTGTAAAGACGACTGTAGATTCCATCTAATAGCTGCAAATTAGATAAATTTTTCAGCAGCTTTCTCCCTCATGAAATCCAAATTGAGCTTGAGCCTCACCTGCATTCCACACCGTGAATGACGAAGGTAGTATTTCCTCTGTTTAGCGAAAGCTTGGCGAACAATCATCTATCGCTAGCTCTCTCAACTCAGTGAGATGCTGTCTACACCAAAGCAAAACAGCTGCTGTCTGTTCCCCAACCTGAACTGTTTGCTTCTGTCAGCAAATGGACACAGCTAAACTAAACGATAAATTGAACAACCTCTGCAGCCATCGCTTTGATAAAGTGGCATGCTTTGGGATATTGAAGCAGAAGTGCAAACAAATTACTTTGACCTCCAACACAATTCTTTAATTCTATAAGTCAGATGATAATTTATATTTCCAATGAATAAAATTGCCTTCTCTCCAGTCTCCCTGGGTTCACTAAAAGGTTCAGAGATGAGTCACCCACTGTTTAAGTTTATTTCAACTCTGAACTTGTAAGATAATCACCAGTTAACCAAACCTAGGCTTCTTTGATTTGCCTTTACAATAAACTGTTTGTTGGTTTCTCAACCAGATGCCTACATTTGGGAATGTGCTGGTATAGTGGCATTGTCACTGTCCAGAGACTCAGGGAAATGCTCTTGGGAGCCTGGTTCAAATCCCACCATGGCAGATGGTGAAATCTGGAATTAAAAGTCTGACGATGACTGTGAAACCATGATCAATTGTCGTAAAAACTCATCTGTTAGGGAAGGAAATCTGCCATCCTTACCTAGTCTGGCCTATATGTGACTCCAGACCCTCAGCAATGTGGTGGACTCTTAAGTGATCTCGATTGGCAATTATGGATGGGCAATAAATGCTGCCAGCCAGTAACACTTACATCCCATGAATGAATAAAGAGAAAAATAAATTGAGAGTTAAAACTTTAATTCCAAAACTAAAAGTTAATTCTAAATTGCGAATTATGAATTTTCATAGCAGCAATCAATACAAGGGACGACTACAACAAAGCAGAGGAGGATATTAATAAATGTATGTCCCAGTGAATATCAACACAGATAAACGTGAGGCAATACATTTTGGCAGGAAGAATAGGGAGGTCAATTATTACGTGGAAGATGAAAGTCTATGTGACAGGGAAGAACAAAGGGATCTCAGAGCACAAACACACAAATCACTAAAAATTATACCACAGGTTAGATGAGCTGTAGAGAAAGCAAATGAAACACCAGTGTTAATTTCCCACGAGAATTGATACACAGGGAAATTATGCTGAACCTGTATCAAACTTTGGGGTTAATCTTACTAAAAACATTCTAAGTCCAGGATGGATGTGAAAACAGGAGAGTTTCTGACCTGTTTTTTGGGTGAGTTCAAATCCAATATCTTATCCACTTAGTGCAGGAAAAATTGTGCTAAACCATTCCTTGCTCGTAGGGGAAGGGGGTGGGGTTAAATCACCAGAAAGCCTGCTGTAGCAACAGAGGGCACATGTGCAAATACTTATGGCAGCATACATATAACTGCAACCAAGAGTGGCCTGGGAGGTGTCTCAGGCCTCTGCTGCTGCAGCCGGTCTCAACCCAGCACCCCACTCCTCCCCCCGAAGCTATCACAGGAGCCCACAGTCGATTGCGAGCCCCACTCCACCCAGAAATATCACCCCTCCCTGCCACCCAAACCAATTGCCCACAAAGTGGCAACGTGGCTCCCTACCCCACCAATCATCTGCCATGGGGCCCCCTCCCTTCCCATTGGCCTCACTCCTATATGCCCTGCCCCCAGTCTGGCCCCATTCCCCCATAGGTCCTGCTTCCAGAGTGGTCACCACTTGGAGGCTCTGCCCCCTCAGGCCCCACCCCCTGGCACTGCTGTCCTGGTACTGCCCACGCGCCCCCCCCACCTTGCCCTCAACCTTGTGGGGGAATTTCAGTGGTCTCTGTTCCTGCCAGCAAAGTCATCACAGCTGGTCCACATTGCTATGTGGTCCATACATGGTCCTTGCCAGACAGAATATCTCCAGGCAAGGTCCCAGAGGCAAGTGAACCCAGACAATTCCATCCCAGATTCATTAATTCAATACAAATGACAAATTTCAATATACTTGAATACAGTATTCAGCCTCTCACCTGAAATGGGGGAGAGGCTGATCATGCAGGACACCCAGTTCCAGTAAGATTACACCCGATTTCCCATCTCTCACATGATCTTACCAGCTCACCCTGCCCATTGGTTGGCAGGACACAATGGTAAGATTGCCCCCCCCCTTACCTAGACTACACTTAGAGTTGTATGTACAATTCTGGTTGCTATATTATGAAAGAGATATAGAGGCATTGGAGAAGGTGCAAACGTGATTTACAAGGAAGATATCAGAAATGTGTGGATACACATACTGGAAAAGGATTAAAAACTGGGTCTCCTTTTTCTTGGAGAAGAAAGGCAGACGAGTGACCTAATAGAGATCTTTAAAATCATGAAAGGATTTAATAGAGTGGACGCAGAGTGAATGTTTCGGTTGTGGGAAATGGTATAATTAGAGGCTGGCGAGGTAAGATAGACACCAAGAAATGCAATAGGAAATTCAAAAGGAAATTACCCTCAGGCTGTGTAAGAATATGTAACACATTACCACAGGGAGTGGTTGAAGCAAATAATATAAAGGCATTTAAAGGGAGGCACTTAAGGGAAGAGAATTGATGGTCTTGTGGTAGATTGGGATGAGGAAAGATGGGAGGAGGCTCACATGGAACATAAACACCAGCATGGACCTGATAGATTGAATAGTCTGTGCTGTGTATCCTGTGCAATCTCTCTATCTTTGACTGAATGGCATCAATGCTATGCATAAGAAGAGCTGAACTCTTCCACGCTCTCCAAAATTGTTTGCAAGCTCCCTGGCAGTTAGCCCAGTACTGTCAGAAAACCCCAATGAAGTGGCATGTGTTTGTTTGTGTATCAATGACTCCATCAGCGTCCAGTATCACAGAATTGGAACATGAGCTTCTCATTCTGGCAAGCTGCTTCCTAGGCTGTCCTAACCTTGACTTTTTGCAGCTGAACACTTGCACTATGTGAATCCTCATGTTCAGATTTGTGCAGCTTACTCGTTGCTTTGCAGTGAACAAAGAACAAAGAGAACAAAGAACAAAATCAGCCCGGGAAACAGGCCCTTCGGCCCAACGAGCCCGCGCTGCCATCTCAACACCACCAGTCCACCTCTCCACCCATGACCCTTATCTATTGTTTTATGGCCATCCAGCTTGAGGGAAACTGATTTAGGGACAATTTATTCCTGTCAATCAGCCTAACAGCACATCTTTGGGGTGTGGGAGGAAACCGGAGCACCCGGAGAAAACCCACGCAAGCACAAGGAGAATGTGCAAACTCCCACAGACACTGGCCCAAATCCATGTGTCTGCACAGCAAACAGCGATAGTCACTGAGCTGTTGTCTTGCCCAATATCTTGTCCAGTTTAGGCACACACTAACGAAATGAAGCACTAGGCCAATCTCAAACAACCAAGAGCAGCCCCAGTACGACCCATCGCGTGTATACCCCTCGTTGGACACGAGGTGGACTGACTTAAAACCTGTGAATGAAAAGAGAAAAAACATTATCATACTATACCCATTTACATTACCAGGGACGCCCCAATGCTAATGACCCTTATTTAAAAGGATCTCCTATATCCACCCATCTCCAACTCAGTCATGTGCCTGTCTAAGTTACTCTTAAAGGACTCTAGTGTGTTTGCCTCCACCACCTTACTTGGCAGAGCATTCCAAACCCCCACTACCCTCTGTGTGAAAAACCTCCCTCTAATATCTGTGTTGTACCTCTCCCCCCTCACCTTAAGCCCATGGCCCCTTGTCCTACGTGTCTCTATCATAGGAAATAGCTTACCTCTGTTTACTCTATCTATAGTAAAAAGTCTGACAACACCAGGTTTTAGTCCAACCTATTTATTTGATAATATACTCACTAGCTTTCGGGGTTACCCCCTTCGTCAGGTGAATGGGGTAACCCCGAAAGCTAGTGAGTATATTATCAAATAAATAGGTTGGACTAAAACCTGGTGTTGTCAGACTTTTTACTGTGTTTACGCCAGTCCAACGCCGGCATACCCACATCATGACTACTCTATCTATACCCTTCATAATCTTATATACCTCTATTAGATCCCCCCTCAGCCGGTGTCTTTCAAGGGAAAAGAGCCCCAATTTCTTCAATCTTTCCTCATAACCCAATCCTTCCATACCAGGCAACATCCTGGTAAACCTCCTCTGCACTCTCTCCAGAGTCTCCACGTCCTTCCGGTAGTAAGGCGACCAGAACTGGACGCAGTACTCCAAATGCGGCTTAACCAACGTTCTGTACAACTGCAACATTAGACTCCAGCTCTTATATTCTATACCCCTTCCTATAAAGGCTAACATACCATAGGCTTTCTTCACCACACTCTCCACTTGCACTGCCACCTTCAAAGACTCGTGCACTTGCACCCCCAGGTCTCGCTGCCATTCTATACTCCTTACGGGCTTACCCTTTACCATATAACTCCCCCCTACATTATTCTGGCCAAAATGTATCACCTCACATTTATCCGGATTAAACTCCATTTGCCATGTATCTGCCCAATCAACTAGCCTATCAATATCCCGCTGTATTGCCAGACACTGCTCCTCACTGCCCGCCAATCCAGCCATCTTGGTGTCATCAGCAAATTTGCTGATCACACCACCTACTCCCTCTTCCAAATCATTTATATACACTACAAAGAAAAGAGGTCCCAGTACCGAGCCCTGCAGCACACCACTAGTGACAGACCTCCAGCTAGAAAAAGACCCCTCCACTACTACTCTCTGACTCCTCTTTGCAAGCCAGTTCTCTACCCATCTAGATACCTGACCACATATCCCATGAGCTTTAAGTGCCACTCTCTGAGCTGGTGTTGCAAACTTGGAGTGATGGCTCTTGCTATGCAGTGCTATGCTCTTCTTTATCGTTCATTCTTTCCTGAGGGTAAAGTGGAACTTGTAGAGCTAAAAACAGAGACATGAGTGACATGGGCAAGCAAAGGCAAATGTACAGCCTTTGAAAGTAGTAGCAATTTGTCATACCTCATGTAAGGATAACAGTTCAATGAGGAAAAAAGAAAGATGGTTGAAAGCCCTATAGTAATTCTCCAGCCTTGTTAATAATGACATGTCCCTGTCCACTAAGCCTATTATTTGCTCTTAAAGTGGAGACAGCACATGGATGAGGCAACACTCTTCTCCATTAATATCAGCGGGGCTGGAGAATTCTAGCCACAGGCAAGGTTATACAATCTGACCCAACATGTTTCAAAAAAAGGTTTAATTCCTGAGTGCTTTAATTGTCACAACAGGCATGTCATAAAATCATAGAATCCCTACAGTGCAGAGGAAGCCATTCGGCCCATTAATCTTGCACTGACAAAAATCCCACCCAGGCCCTATCTCTGTATCCTCAAATACTTACCCTGCTAATCCCCTGACACTAAGAAGCAATTTAGCATAGCCAATCCACCTAACCTGCATGTGTTTGGATTGTGGGAGAAAACCGGAGCACCTGGAGGAAGCCCCCATAGTGGCAGGGAGAATATGCAAACTCCACACAGATGACGATCATCCAAGGTTGCAATCCAACCTGGGTCCCTGGTGCTGTGAGGCAGCAGTGTTAACCACTCTGCCACTCTGTCGCCCCATGACAAGTTTTTGTATGTTTTAAAATAGAGATAAATGTTTATCGATTAACTCCCAATTAAACACAACTACACCCAAGCTCACACTCATCCACACACACTTAGGAAAAGATTGTGATTATAAAAGTAGCATGCACTTATGCTTTATGATTTCATGAGTTCTTTGACCCTGAGGTAAAAACTCTAAAGGGATACAGGCCTGTAGTCCTTTTTGTCCATTGAAGTAAAGTTTACAATGAAAGATTCACTGTCAATTTATGTTCACGGTAGCAAATTTCTCTTATTGTTCTCCTGTCAAAATACAATAGCAGAACCCTGGTATAGTTCCCCAGGTAGAGAGTTCAAAGTGAATTTGAGTCTCTGCCTACATGTGGCTTCAGAGCAGGTCTTCTTAGGCAGGATTTTTTTTCCCTTTCTTGGCATAGATGTTTCTGCCTGCCTCTTGAGAAAATGTCTGATTGAAATACTTATCAGAAGCCTTGTCATGTGGCCCTTCCCATTGCCCTAATTAATACTTTGATTGTTGGGCCAGTGTCAGACAATGAAGTCCACATGCCACCTTGGTAAAATAGAGCTTTCCACACTGATTGAAGTCACAGAGACTGCATAGTGATTGTGAACCCAGTCTTATTAATTAGTTGGAGAAACGCAGCCCTTGTCAATGAATGATTGCTGGCATTTTAATTATTTTCCAAAGACTTGTCTAGCTATGAAAATTACCCGTGTTCTTACAACTCTAGGTGTTTTGGCAAGGAAAAGAAAGGCCACCTGACCTCGCAACTGTATTTTGTGTCACTTCATAAGTTATACTTCATAAGTTTATATTTATAGTAATTTTTTGTTGTCTGGTTCATTGAGGTCAGAGACTGGAAACAAGCACAAGTCAGAAATGTAATGGATTCTCTCCACTTGCAGCTTCAGCAACACTCAGGAATCCTGACACCATCCGTGATGAAGCAGCTCGCTTGATCAGCTTCAACAAAATTCCTTCCTTCCACCACCAACTAACAGTGGCAGCCATGTGTATCACTTACAATACACACTGCAGGAACTCACCAAGTTTCTTTAGGCAGCAGCTTCTAAACCCAGAACCACTGCCATCTAGAAAGACAAGAGCATCAGATACTTGGGAACACCACCACCTGGAGGTTCTCCTCAAAGCCACTCACCATCCTGACTTGGAAATATATCACTGCTCCTTCACTGGCACTAGATCAAAATCATAGATCTCCCCCTTAACAGCACAGTGGTGTACCTACACTACGTGAACTGCAGCAGTTCAAGACGACAGCTCACTGCCACTTTCTCAAGGGCACTTAAGGATGGATAATGAATGCTGGCCTAGCCAGTGAGGTCCACATCCTGTGAATGAATTTTTAAGAATGGGTGAGATGGGTAGGGTGGTGGGTGGGTGGGTTGGCAATGACTGAGGAGGGTAAAGTTGTAGATGGATAGTGTGGTAGGGTAGGGTAGCAGGTGAGGGTCTCAAGCTCGACCAGGTGGGGTCAAGTCAAGTCAGGTCACTGGAGGGGAGTCAGTTGGGATCAGGGAGGAAGTAGAGTGATGGGGCTAGCCAGGTTGGTTTTGAGGGCAATGTGAGTGATCAGGTGTTCAGTTGTATTATTACCCAAGAGTTAGACTTGGATTTTTTCCCTGTCAAACATTTCCTGGGTAACCGTGCAGGTAAGTAAATTGGAATCCTCCAAAGTCTCCAACTCTAACTCAGAACTGCATACTTTTTCTGAGGCTCCGGGCAAGCAGGGGAATTGTTCATTCAATAATTAAACTTTGGAATACTGGAAGATCTGGGCCAAAACTTCCCAAAGCAGTCAGAGAGATAACACAAATCAAAGTAAAAATCTGACAAAGGAACAGCATTTCCGAAAGCTTGTGGATTTGCTATCAAATAAACTGGTTGGACTTTAACCTGGTGTTGTGAAACTTCTTACTGTGTTTACCCCAGTCCAACTCCGGCATCTCTACATCTTGTTCACTTGGAACAAACAGACTTTGTGTATTTTATGTCTCGGACTTTGTAAGGATTGGCATTGAATTCTGTCACAGTTGGAGTTTGGGTAGTCTTATGGAAACTGAGGAGAAAAAAGCATTGAGGAAGTGGATCCTCAAGGCAATAGATGTGAGTGAAAGTTTTGCTACAAATGAGGTAAAAGTAGATGTAGAAAGTCACCATGGATGGTAGCGTAATGCACAGTTGACTGTTCACGCTGTCTGTTCTATTCACCACAATAGATATGTTGCCTCCCAAGACACATTTCTTCTCCATGATCTTCAAAAGCTGAAAGGTAACAGTTTTGCCAGGAGACTGGATGTGGGATCTGAAACTCATCTCAGATCAGGCAAGAAAATTGGACAATATATGCAACAGACATTGTACAGTGGTCTGTCAAAATGATGGTGCTCCTTTTAATGCTTAATAAAATTATTCTAACACATAAGAGAATTCTGACTGCAAGATCTCACATTAATTGCATGTATTTGGATTAGAGAGAATGCCAAGGCCATTATTCCAATAAAATTAAAACACATTCACTCCATATTGACTTGGAATTTATAACTATAGCCTTTTGTGTTCAGACAGTATTATCAAATACAATCACTAAAATGATACTTGCCAAATAAATACAGTTAAAAAGCAGCTGAGAAGAGGATTGTTAGCTGCAATCGTTCAAATATCATCTGATGAAAGATCACCAATCTGAAATGTAAACTCCCTTTGTATTTGGACAGGTGCAGCCTGACTTGCATTTCCAACATTTTCGATTTCTTTTTTGATTTAAATCAATAGCAGTTTGCTTTTGTTCAAATATGATATTCCTTCTGTTGATGTCATTGTTTGTGTATGTGCCTATTCATGTTCCTGTCTTCCTAAAATAGGAGAAAGGAGATAGGAAGAGGAGAAAAGGAGACATCCTGGACACCTCACTTTGGATAGGTTGTGTGTGAGAGTCGATACTCAGAATCTATCCCCACATCATCTACCGACATCAATCCATCTCCTACTTTCCACTGTATTCAATTCTTGTGCCCATGTCATTGGGTTCAAGCACATCAACATACTGTGCAGTGCACAGAGTGTGGGAGATTCTAGTGTGAACTCCCACAAAAAAAACGTGATTTACTCCAGTTTTCAAGCAAATTCAGCACTCAGAATCTTTTTGAAAGAATTTGAATTTGCTTGAAAACTGGAGTAAATCATGTTGGTTTTTTCAGTGGGAGTTCACACTAGAATCTCCCACACTCTGCGCGCTGCAGAGTGCATCAGTGTGAATTGCGTGAATAAACAATGGGCAGGACCTATTCCTGCTGGAGAGACCAGCAGCATAGCACTGAGCAGGTCATTGTACATGCGCCAATCTGTCAGCACTGAGATCGGCACATGCGCAGTGGCCTCTGTCTGCTGGCCTTCCAATTGCTAGCCAGCTTTATTCCTGGCCAGCCCCATGACGCCTGCAACGCTGGCTGTGCGACCATCACCCGTTCCCCGCCCCCGCATGACCTGATCACTGGCACCATCAAACATGTCGAGGTCCAGTACTGACCTCCCCACCCCCAGTCCATCTCAATTACTGCCTCTCCCCTCACCCCCCCATCTCCAGTTCAACATCCCCGATTCTACCCCACCCCACCCTACCCCCCACCCCCTCCATCGGCTGGCTGGACACCCGGATGGCCAGCCCCGATCACTTGCCTTCCTCACTCTACTCGTGATCCCAAAGTACAGAGTGGCAGCAGGCCCTCCATCCCGGAGGGCAGTGCCAAGGTGCTCCCTCAGCATTGACATTTTGCTCCTTTGGCAGTGCTAGGTGCACAGGCTGGCACTGCTAGGGTGCCAATGCCCAGAGGGCACCCCCCACATCCAAGTCTCTGATTGCCTCCCTTCAGTCCAATGGATTTGGACCACCAATTCCCAAAAAGTGGGGAGTTAGTGTAAACCCTACTGGAATGAAACATTCCTATAGGAGAGGTCAGCGGCCCCAAGACTTCAGTCCCAGACCCACTAATGATGTTTGAATTAGATTTGCATGCTCCTTTGCATACCCAATACAACTCCATGCCTATTTCTGGCACAGAGTTGATGGTGCCAGAAATCTAGCATTGGGAGATGCATTCAGAGCTGGATGCCCAGGGCCGATCACACTAATCCAGCACCACTTAAATCTCCCAGCCCGCTATGCAGTGCAGAGGGATGGGAGAATTGTCCCCACTGTCTTCCACCTTCTTCCGTCGGGAAAAAGGATAGAAAAGCCTGAAATCACATACCAATCTACACAAGAACTGCTTCTTCCCTGCTGCCATTAGATTTTTGAATGGGCTTACCTTGCATTAAGTTGATCTTTCTCTACACCCTAGCTATGACTGTAACTCTACATCCTGCACCCTTTCCTTTCTTTCTCCCTTATGTACTCTATGAATGGTATGCTTTGTTTGTATAGTGCACATGAAACAAGACTTTTCACTGTATCCTAATGCATGTGACAATAATAAATCAAACCATCATCACAATGCTGAAATATTTGAATAGCTGGAACTATAATAAGTAACCTTTAGTGCCTGGCAAAAGAAGCCAAGGTCACAATAAAGCAAAATGAGAACACCTCAAAGATAACACCCAATCCAAACATAAAGGACATGTACTGGGAAGACAAAGCCTGAGAGATACAACAATACACTGACCATCATCTTATGCAAAGCTTTTTTGAAGTCCCAGGACTATCTATAGACCAAGGTTAAATGGATAATTTCCCCTGTGCTCACAGAATAGGGCCTTTCTCCCTAAGGATGACAACGCCCTTCATCAACACTGGTAAGAACATTTTCAACAACTCCGCAACATCAATCGACAGTGATAGTTGATTCCCTCCAGGCTATCTCCCAGCTGCAGCAAGCAATCCAATGGATGAGAAACAATAAAGCCTGCAGCTCCTGATGATTTTCCAGCTGAGATCTCCAAAGCCAGTGGATTTCTGCTTACATTGTGAGGCGATGCACTCATTCTACAGGTTTCAGAGATAAATCCATACCTCATCAGCCAAATATTCCACCTCCTACAGATGTTGAAGGAGAGAATATTGAACACTTCCTACACCTTGGCAGCCACCTCCTTCAAAAGATCATCATTGACAAAGAGATCTATCAATGGATCAGCTGTGCCACCCAGCCATCTTCAAACCCTGGCAGCAAGACAACGGAAGTCCCATGTGCTGGGATGTTATGGTCACAAAATTCCTGTACTGCAGTGTGACCTGAACTGCCTTTCAGTGATGGCGAAGGATGAACGCCCTGCCCCCCCAACCCCCACCCACCCCCCAGCGTACTTTTCCATTGTCTTACTTTCCATCCTCCATTTTCTTAGAGTTTAGAAGAATGAGGGGAGATCTCATTGAGACGTATAAGATGATGAATGGGATGGATAGGATAGAGGTGGAGAGACTCTTCCCGCTCAGAAAGGATAGCAGGACTAGGGGGCACAGCCTCAAGATAAAGGGGGGGCGGTTTAGAACAGAGTTGAGGAGGAACTTCTTCACTCAAAGGGTGGTGAATCTCTGGAATTCTCTGCCCGTTGAAGTGGTGGAGGCTGCCTCGCTAAATATTTTTAAGACGCGGGTTGATGGGTTTTTAATAAGAGAGGGGATTAAGGGTTATGGGGAGAGGGCGGGAATGTGGAACTGAGCAGCGACAGATCAGCCATGATCTTATTGAATGGCGGGGCAGGCTCAAAGGGCTAGATGGCCTACTCCTGCTCCTATTTCTTATGTTCTTATGTTCTCCCCAGTACTGGGATTTGTTGGGGGTTGGGGGGGGTTAGTGGTGAAGTTAGGGTTACATCGCCACTTAAGGGATTTGTTATACCTCCACTGTAATATTACACAGAGTCTGGGAAAGTGGGGGAAGCTGAGTAATCTGGCAGCTTTCACTGCAGGCAGGAAGTGGGGGTGATACCTTTCTTAGGGTAGAGGGGGTCTCCTGTGCCCATCAGGGACACACAACCCCCTCCGAGATTGTACCTTCCTTTCGTGCATCTGTGTCGCTTATAAAGCCCAACTCCCACTCTCCCTCCCAAAAACCACCACCCCCCACCCCCCACCACCCACCCACCCCACCCAACTGCCCATGTTCCCTCAGTGGGATAGCAAAAACCTCCCAGACTAAATGTTGAATATCATGGCACGTTTCACTGCACGGGCTAACGATGGACAGGATGGCTTGCATGCCTCCTCTGAGAGTAGGGGGGCAGTGCAGACATCCTCTCTGACCATCAAGAACATCCTCCAACTTAAGTTCATAACCCTCCCACCCACTTTGTGCCTACCCCACCCTGGCCTCTGAAACGTGACCACCAGCTCTCCTTTGCTGTGGTCACAAAAATGTCTCCCAGCAAAATGCTCAGGCTTACGTGCGATCTGTTTATTTATTTAGTTTATTTATTTATTAGTCACAAATAAAATTACATCCGGTCTCCCAGAATTTGTATTCAGTTTTTCTCAGGGTTCCCTGTAATGCCGGAAGTGGCCACGACTGTTGTCTGGTGTTGCTGAGGGTGTGGCTATACAAGGTCAGGTTTCCCCTCCCTGAGGGGCTGATTTTCCATTCTCAATTCATTCAGCCTGCCCCAGTGTACTATAGCTGTGGGACTGCCAGATTTAAAATCCATATGGGTATGGTTCGACCCCGGGGTTTGGGGGGGTGGTGGTAGTGGGGGATGGGCGGGGCAGGGGACATTCCTGTGACATTCACCCCATAGAACTCGAGAGGTCTTCCATCAACAACACCTCCACCACAGCCCTCAGATTTAATGGGAAAACATTGAACAAATATTAGTGTCCTTCCTGAAGCCAACTCCACAAGCATTCAGGAAGAACTATTGTTCACTCAACTTTGATGGACTGGACAATGTATCCAATGGTCACAAACTGCCATGTGTGGTTTTCTTCATTCTCAATGGCCAGCAGTATAGGAGAGGGCAAAGAAAACACTTTAAAGACTTAGAAGGTTTCCTTGAAGCAAAGCAGCATTGATATTTATGATTGGGAGGAACTTGCTTCCAATTGTTCAGAACAGCAACAACTCATTCACCATTACTTTAGTCACAACGTCTTAATGATGAGAAAGAGTGGTGGCAGGGAAGGAAAGAAAAGGAAGCATTCTCAGTACTTTGTGGGACATCCTGCTCCATGTGCCAAAAATCTGTGAATCGAGAAATGGCCTGTCCAGTCACATGAAGACCCATGGCAGAAGCTCATCAATCTGAGTAAACATCATCTTCGAATTGATGGACAGCTGACACCAATTGCAGTGTCCTCTTGGAAACCCCAAACTAAAAGCCAATAACATAAAACCATTCCAAAACAGCTTTGTGAATTTTCTTGCTGATGCCCAGTCCAAGTGTTCTTACACAGTGTTACCCCAGTGGCTGCAGCATGGCTGGTGGAGAGCCATTGACTTTCATAGAACACCACAGCACAAACAGGCCATTCGGCCCACAAGTTGTGCTGATCACATCCCTACCTACTAGGCTTATCTAAAACCCTCAGTCCCATTAAGTGGCCCCTAGTGTGCCAGTGTGCCAGAGAAAACAGCTAGCATGGAGATACTTGAGAAAGAAGGTACCAACTCCTGACCTCCTCCTTTGTGACAGGTGTAAAACACTTTGGGACATCCTAGCGGTGTGGAAGACACTATATAAATGCAAGTTCTTTCTTCCTCTATTGGAATATTGAAAACTGCCTGTCAGATATTAATTGTAAGAGTTGCTAACAGAAAACTGTGACAGTTGATATTTGATCAGCCATCCAGTAGAATTACGAGCAGACAAAAAGATTGGTGATTGTATCTAAATGAATAAAGCAACGTGCATTTAGCTACTGTCTGCTGCACAGGAAATGAAAGAGGCATTGTTGGGAAAGAACTTAATGAGAGGCAAATTGATCATGAGCTTGGGGTGAGGAAAATCACAATTTCCTGACTCTCAGTTGCTGAGTAATGAAAGATATACTACATAAAAAGACTACAATTCTTTGCAAAGAAAATTTCATCTTGACTTACTTTGCTGCATTGACATTTAATTAAGAACTGGATTTCTTTTCACAGGAAATTTCAGGTTTTCTTGATTTCATGGTAAGCTTCTTTTTTCGCAGTGGAATTCTTGGCAGTGGAATGGGATGGTGGGGTGCTGGTGGGGGGGTGGGGTGGGGGAGCGCAGGAGGGGACAGGATTTTACAGCTTCACTCAAGCAAGATCAGAAATTCCTGCCTGAGGTCAACGGGTATTTCCGTTGTCTGCCCCTCGCCTGCTCTGATTCCGTGCTGGGAAAGGAAGTAGATTTCCGGTGCATAAGTCCATGCCAGTCCATGCTGAGGCATTGTGGGCTGGCTTTCCTGGTCTCTGGGTTGTCAGTGACTAGATGTACACTGCTCAAGATCCACTGTGGACACACCTCAAAAGTACCAAAGTGCTGACTCTGTGGGCAATGCCTAGGAAGTTTGAATTTCCAATGTATGATTCCCCTGTTCCCCAGGATCTGCCAAGTCTTAAATTTGACAGGATGTCAGCCAGAAAAAGCCTATGTGTAACTGGTGGGTAACTCTAGAACCGATTGACCATCAATCACTCACACTGACACCCCTCCAAATCAGCACCACCCCTGCCAAACCGCCCTGAATCCCAGCCTAACTAACCACCCCTGATCCCCTGATTCTCTTCTCCATATCATCTGACTAGCCCCCAGCCATCCCGCTAGCCACTAATACCCCACATGTCCTTCTTACACCATGCCAACAAACTCCCTCACCCATCGCTCTGCAATGTGACCACTCAACCCCCCTCCAAATACCCCCAGCTCCCCCAACTTCACCCCACACAGATAGCCCAACTCCCCCAAACCTCACACAAATACCCCAATTCCCTCCAACCTCACACAGATACCCCAACTCCCCCAAACCTCACACAAATACCCCAATTCCCTCCAACCTCACACAGATACCCCAACTCCCCCAAACCTCACACAAATACCCCAATTCCCTCCAACCTCACACAGATACCCCAACTCCCCCAAACCTCACACAGACACCCCAACTCCCCCAAACCTCACCTCACACAGATACCCCAACTCCCTCAAACCGCACCTCACACAGATACCCCAACTCCCCCAAACCTCACCTCACACAGATACCCCAACTCCCACAAACCTCACCTCACACAGATACCCCAACTCCCCCAAACCTCACCTCACACAAATACCCCAACTCCTCAAACCTCACCTCACACAGATACCCCAACTCCCCCAAACCTCACACAGATACCCCAACTCCCCCAAACCTCACCTCACACAGATACCGCAACTCCTCAAACCTCACCTCACACAGATACCCCAACTCCTCAAACCTCACCTCACACAGATACCCCAACTCCCCCTGACCTCACCTCACACAGATACCCCAACTCCCCAAACCTCACCTCACACAGATACCCCAACTCCCCCAAACCTCACCTCACACAGATACCCCAACTCCCCAAACCTCACCTCACACAGATACCCCAACTCCCCAAACCTCACCTCACACAGATAGCCCAACTCCCCAAACCTCACCTCACACAGATACCCCAACTCCCCAAACCTCACCTCATACAGATACCCCAACTCCCTCAAACCTCACCTCACACAGATACCCCAACTCCCCCAAACCTCACCTCACACAGATACCCCAACTCCTCCAAACCTCACACAGATACCCCAACTCCCCCAAACCTCACCTCACACAGATACCCCAACTCCCCAAACCTCACCTCACACAGATACCCCAACTCCCCAAACCTCACCTCACACAGATACCCCAACTCCCCAAACCTCACCTCACACAGATACTCCAACTCCCCAAACCTCACCTCACACAGATACCCCAACTCCCCCAAACCTCACCTCACACAGATACCCCAACTCCCCAAACCTCACCTCACACAGATACCGCAACTCCTCAAACCTCACCTCACACAGATACCCCAACTCCTCAAACCTCACCTCACACAGATACCCCAACTCCCCCAAACCTCACCTCACACAGATACCCCAACTCCCCCAAACCTCACCTCACACAGATACCCCAACTCCCTCAAACCTCACCTCACACAGATACCCCAACTCCCCCAAACCTCACCTCACACAGATACCCCAACTCCCGCTGACCTCACCTCACACAGATACCCCAACTCCCCAAACCTCACCTCACACAGATACCCCAACGCCCTCAAACCTCACCTCACACAGATACCCCAACTCCTCAAACCTCACCTCACACAGATACCCCAACTCCCCCAAACCTCACCTCACACAGATACCCCAACTCTCCCAAACCTCACCTCACACAGATACCCCAACTCCCCCAAACCTCACCTCACACAGATACCCCAACTCCCCAAACCTCACCTCACACAGATACCCCAACTCCCCCTGACCTCACCTCACACAGATACCCCAACTCCCCCAAACCTCACCTCACACAGATACCCCAACTCCCCCAAACCTCACCTCACACAGATACCCCAACTCCCCCAAGCCTCACCTCACACAGATAACCCAACTCCCCCAAACCTCACCTCACACAGATACCCCAACTCCCCCAAACCGCACCTCACACAGATACCCCAACGCCCTCAAACCTCACCTCACACAGATACCCCAACTCCCCCAAACCTCACCTCACACAGATACCCCAACTCCCCCAAACCTCACCTCACACAGATACCCCAACTCCCCAAACCTCACCTCACACAGATACCCCAACTCCCCAAACCTCACCTCACACAGATACCCCAACTCCCCCAAACCTCACCTCACACAGATACCCCAACTCCCCCAAACCTCACACAGATACCCCAACTCCCCCAAACCTCACCTCACACAGATACCCCAACTCCCCAAACCTCACCTCACACAGATACCCCAACTCCCCCAAACCTCACCTCACACAGATACCCCAACTCCCCAAACCTCACCTCACACAGATACCGCAACTCCTCAAACCTCACCTCACACAGATACCCCAACTCCTCAAACCTCACCTCACACAGATACCCCAACTCCCCCAAACCTCACCTCACACAGATACCCCAACTCCCCCAAACCTCACCTCACACAGATACCCCAACTCCCTCAAACCTCACCTCACACAGATACCCCAACTCCCCCAAACCTCACCTCACACAGATACCCCAACTCCCCCTGACCTCACCTCACACAGATACCCCAACTCCCCAAACCTCACCTCACACAGATACCCCAACGCCCTCAAACCTCACCTCACACAGATACCCCAACTCCTCAAACCTCACCTCACACAGATACCCCAACTCCCCCAAACCTCACCTCACACAGATACCCCAACTCTCCCAAACCTCACACGGATACCCCAACTCCCCCAAACCTCACCTCACACAGATACCCCAACTCCCCCAAACCTCACACAGATACCCCAACTCCCCCTGACCTCACCTCACACAGATACCCCAACTCCCCCAAACCTCACCTCACACAGATACCCCAACTCCCCCAAACCGCACCTCACACAGATACCCCAACGCCCTCAAACCTCACCTCACACAGATACCCCAACTCCCCCAAACCTCACCTCACACAGATACCCCAACTCCCCCAAACCTCACCTCACACAGATACCCCAACTCCCCAAACCTCACCTCACACAGATACCCGAACTCCCCCAAACCTCACCTCACACAGATACCCCAACTCCCCAAACCTCACCTCACACAGATACCCCAACTCCCCCAAACCTCACCTCACACAGATACCCCAACTCCCCAAACCTCACCTCACACAGATACCCCAACTCCCCCAAACCTCACCTCACACAGATACCCCAACTCCCCAAACCTCACCTCACACAGATACCGCAACTCCTCAAACCTCACCTCACACAGATACCCCAACTCCTCAAACCTCATCTCACACAGATACCCCAACTCCCCCAAACCTCACCTCACACAGATACCCCAACTCCCCCAAACCTCACCTCACACAGATACCCCAACTCCCCCAAACCTCACCTCACACAGATACCCCAACTCCCCAAACCTCACCTCACACAGATACCCCAACGCCCTCAAACCTCACCTCACACAGATACCCCAACTCCTCAAACCTCACCTCACACAGATACCCCAACTCCCCCAAACCTCACCTCACACAGATACCCCAACTCTCCCAAACCTCACCTCACACAGATACCCCAACTCCCGCAAACCTCACCTCACACAGATACCCCAACTCCCCCAAACCTCACCTCACACAGATACCCCAACTCCCCCTGACCTCACCTCACACAGATACCCCAACTCCCCCAAACCTCACCTCACACAGATACCCCAACTCCCCCAAACCGCACCTCACACAGATACCCCAACGCCCTCAAACCTCACCTCACACAGATACCCCAACTCCCCAAACCTCACCTCACACAGATACCCCAACTCCCCAAACCTCACCTCACACAGATACCCCAACTCCCCAAACCTCACCTCACACAGATACCCCAACTCCCCCAAACCTCACCTCACACAGATACCCCAACTCCCTCAAATCTCACCTCACACAGATACCCCAACTCCCCCTGACCTCACCTCACACAGATACCCCAACTCCCCCAAACCTCACCTCACAGAGATACCCCAACTCCCCCAAACCTCACCTCACACAGATACCCCAACTCCCACAAACCTCACACAGATACCCCAACTCCCCCAAACCTCACCTCACACAGATACCCCAACTCCCCAAACCTCACCTCACACAGATACCCCAACTCCCCCAAACCTCACCTCACACAGATACCCCAACTCCCTCAAACCTCACCTCACACAGATACCCCAACTCCTCCAAACTGCACCTCACACAGATACCCCAACTCCCCCAAACCTCACCTCACACAGATACCCCAACTCCCCCAAACCTCACCTCACACAGATACCCCAACTCCCCCAAACCTCACACAGATACCCCAACTCCCTCAAACCTCACCTCACACAGATACCCCAACTCCCCCAAACCTCACCTCACACGGATACCCCAACTCCCCCAAACCTCACCTCACACAGATACCCCAACTCCCCCAAACCTCACCTCACACAGATACCCCAACTCCCCCAAACCTCACCTCACACAGATACGCCAACTCCCCCAAACCTCACCTCACACAGATACCCCAACTCCCCCAAACCTCACCTCACACAGATACCCCAACTCCCCAAACCTCACCTCACACAGATACCCCAACTCCCCCAAACCTCACCTCACACAGATACCCCAACTCCCTCAAACCTCACCTCACATAGATACCCCAACTCCCCCAAACCTCACCTCACACAGATACCCCAACTCCCCCAATCCTCACCTCACACAGATACCCCAACTCCCCCAAACCTCACCTCACACAGATACCCCAACTCCCTCAAACCTCACCTCACACAGATACCCCAACTCCCCCAAACCTCACCTCACACAGATACCCCAACTCCCCCAAACCTCACCTCACACAGATACCCCAACTCCCCCAAACCTCACCTCACACAGATACCCCAACTCCCCCAAACCTCACCTCACACAGATACCCCAACTCCCCCAAACCTCACCTCACACAGATACCCCAACGCCCTCAAACCTCACCTCACACAGATACCCCAACTCCCCCAAACCTCACCTCACACAGATACCCCAACTCCCCCCTAACCCAAACTGACCAGGCCCTGATCTAACAAATCCACCCTGACCAGTCTCACTCACCCATTCATCACCCTACAGACCTGTCACCCTATCTCCTTACCACCCTTTCCCCTCACAATCGTACCTTCTCTCCGTAGCTTTTTAAAGAAACTTTGAGACTCTTAACTCCTCAGTTTGTAGAAACTGGCAGCTAGAGCTATAAAATGAGGTTGTGGCTTGTCTTCCCCCAGTGATCCAGCTCTACTAAGAAGCAGCTCCATTTCAGGAATACTCCACATTGCTGAAAAAGCCAGGATAAAAAGTCCCAGCCAGAAATATAGGATTCTGACATGGAGAAGTGGGAAGATTCATGTTGAT
Source organism: Carcharhinus amblyrhynchos (assembly GCF_965287045.1). NCBI lineage: Eukaryota > Metazoa > Chordata > Chondrichthyes > Carcharhiniformes > Carcharhinidae > Carcharhinus > Carcharhinus amblyrhynchos. Next base: position 27,285,430 of record NC_137335.1, on the reverse strand, counting down.
AAGGTGCAACAATACGAGTTATTAGACTCAGCCTAGAATGGTATCTTTATACAACATAATGTACAGTTCATAAATCCAAATTATACCACCAAATGTGCCTTACACTAAGTTGAGCCACAAAGATGCTAATTTTTTTTCAAATCAGTTATAAACAAAAGATCTGCTTTTTTCTAGTGTCGGAAACAGTGGGAGGAGGAATTGTTGTCGGATTTCCCATGAGATCCAATGCTCTTGTTCTGTTTGTTATGCAATCATGCAGCAGGTTATGCGCAAGCTATTTTTCTGTCAATGTTACTTTGATTGTGATTATTAACGAATAACATGCTAACACTGAACACCTATTAGTAATCCCATTTAATTAAGAGATGTTATCACATTCCAAGATGTCTCTTGCATTATGATTACAGCAAAACACATTGCTGCTGTTTTCTGGTGTGATACACTATCAGCACAGTGCCAGCATTACAGCTAGTTTTATGGTACCTGCAAATGCTATGGGCAATTTGTAATGCAGTTTTTAATCAGCTGATTTCATTTCTGATAAGCATCTTTTCCAAGATTAGAAAATATTAGAAGTATATAAACACAAAAAGTTGTCATCGTCAAAAGGTTTATAATGGATCAATTAACCATAATAAACGTCTAAGTTCAATGCACCTATGCCAAGGTCCATTGTACCTTTACATCCCCTTAATCACTCCACTGTCTTGTGAGCCATTTAATCATCACATCATCATTTCTCCTCTGAAACCTTCCCTGTGTATCTGCTATCTCAAACTTCTGTCTCTATCTATCACAGTAAGAAGTCTCACAACACCAGGTTAAAGTCCAACAGGTTTATTTGGTAGTAAAAGCCATCAGCTTTCAGAGCGCTGCCCCTTCGTCAGGTGAGTGGGAGTTCTATTTATAAACAGGGTAAACCACCAGGCAAGAGTGTTCTCTTCCTGTTGGGGAACACCTCAGCGGTCACGGACATTTGGCCTCTGATCTTCACAACAGCGCAGGGTCGCTGAGCAGAGATTGACAGCCAAGTTCTGCACGTATGAGGACGGCCTCAACCGGGATCTCGGGTTCATGTTACACTGTCCGTAACCTCCACGATTTGCCTGGGCTTGCAAAATCTCACTAATTGTCCTGTCTGGAGACAGTACACATCTCCTTAACCTGTGCTTAATGTGTCTCCACTCACATTGTCTGTACCTTTAAGACTTGATTACCTGTAAAGATTTGCATTCCAACCATTATTTTGTAAATTGAGTTTGTGTCTTTATATGCCCTGTTTGTGAACAGAACTCCCACTCGCCTGATGAAGGAACAGCTCTGAAAGCCAGTGGCTTTTGCTACCAAATAAACCTGTTGACTTTACCCTGGTGCTGTGAGACTTCTTACTGTGTTTACCCCAGTCCAACACCGGCATCTCCACATCCTTTCTATCACAACAGAGACAGTGCATCTTTTTTGTACCTTCGATATAATGCAGAACCTGATTATCTTCACAATGACACAGTAGTCAGCACTGCTGCCTCACAGTGCCAGGGACCAGGGTTTAATTCTGGCCTTGGGTCACTGTCTGTGTGGAGCCTCATGTTTGTGTGTGTTTCCTCCGGATGCTCCAGTTTCCTCCCACACTCCAAAGATGTGCGGGTTCGATAGATTGACCATGCTAAATTGCCCTTGGTGACAGGTTGATTAGTAGGGTAAATTTTGGGGTAAAAACAGAAAATGCTGGAGAAACTCAGTAGATCTGACAGCATCTATGGAGAGAGAATAGAGCCAAAGTTGAGTCTGGATGACCCTTTGTCACAGCTACTTCAGCCGTCAGTGTTCCAGTTCCAGTTTTGCTAAGGTTTATTGTTGTCATACTCAGTCAAATGTTCCTTAATGTTAAGGACATTCACTCTCACCTCATCTCTGGAGTTTGACTCATTTGTCCATGTTTGGACTGAAACTGGAATGAAATCAGGAGCTGAGCAACCTTGGCATAACCCAAACTGAGAACTGATGAGTAGGTTATTGCTGAGCAGGTTGATGCCCCCTTCCATCACTTTGCTGATGATCAACAGTAGACTGATGGGGCGGTAATTGGCTGGGTTGGATTGTCCTGATTTTTATGTACAAGACGTACAAAGAACAAAGGAAAGTACAGCACAGGAACAGGCACTTCAGTCCTCCAAACCTGTGCTGGTCATGATGTCCTAACTAAACCAAAAAAAACTTCCTTCTCTTACTCGATCCATATTCCTCTATTCCCTCCCTATTCATCTACCCATCCAGATGTCTCTTAAACATTGCTAATGCTCAATTTTCCACATCGCTGGGCAGATGCCAATGTTGTAATTACATTAACTAAGGGCCAGTTAGTTCTAGACCATGAGTCTTCAGTACTATTGCCGTAATATTGTCAAGGTTTGCATTATCCAATGGCTTCAATCATTTCTTGATATCAGATGGAATGAATTGAATTTGCTGAAAATTGGCAGCTGTGATGCTGGGGACCTTGGGCAGCATGGTGGCACAATGGTTAGCACTGTTGCCTCACAGTGCCAGGGACCCGGGTTTGATTCCAGGACTTGAGTTGCCGTCTACGTGGAGTTTACAGGTTCTCCTTGTGTCTGCATGGGTTTCATCCTGGTGCTCTGGTTTCCTCCCTCAGTCCAAAGATGTGCAGGTTAGGTTGATTAGCCATGGCAATTGCCCCTTAGTGCCAGGGGGACTAGCAGGGTAAATACGTGGGGCTACGGGTAATAGGGGCTGGTTGGGATTGTGGTCTGTGCAGACTTGATAGGCCAAATGGCCTCCTTCTGCACTGTAGGGATTCTATGGATGGATCATCCACTTGGAATTTCTGGCTGAAGATTGTTGTGAATGCTATCACCCTATCATTTTCACTGGCGTGCAGGGTTCCTCCGTCATTGGTGATGATGGATTGCCTTCCAGCATTCACAGCTGATGAGATCAAGACTGCAGAGCTTAGATCTGATCTGGTGGCTACAGGATCACATCTTTCTCCATCACTTGCTGCTTATGCCTTTGGCACACAAATAATCCTGTGTTATAGCTTCACCGTGCTAACACCTCAGTTTTATATACATCTAGTGCTACTCCTGGCATGCTCTCCTGAACTCCTCATTGAACTTCCTAACTGGCCTCCCATTCCAAGTTACATTTCATACAGCATGTTGCTGTAATGACTTCAACAAGGCCATTGAGTTGGGCCTCTTGGAATATGAACTTGCTAATTGAGCTCTCTATCTGTTCAGAGAACTTTTTCCCTAGATATAACTGGGAGTGTCAGATCTCCTGGAAACTCTGGATGCTGATACAGAACATATAGCACAATAGGAACTATAGTAGAGATGGAAATAGAGAGAAATCTGGTGAAGGAACAGAAGGTAAACTTTTTTCTCATCAATTTGGGAGACGGGGGAGTTTGTCTTGAGTTTCTTAACAAGGTTGAGATGCCTGGCAGAATTTTGGTTAGTGCTTAATGAGATGCTAAGAGACCCATTGGTGCGCGGAAAAGTAATAGGCTGATGAAGGTTCGACTGGACTGGACTGCAAACACGCACTATAACTGGCTTTATCCTTGGAAAAGACAGCAAGTGAGGCGTATGAGTTACAAGGGTTCCCAGTGGAAGTGAACACCCAGAGCAGTGCAACTGAGTTAGGGGAACAACCACTTGGGGGCAGGAAATTATATAGACCCCCTCAGGGATGACCTGGAAACAAGTAAACCTAGGTCTGCCTGCAGGACTGACTAAAAACAAGGCCAAGTTTGGACCAGACAAAATCCTGCCAGGCAAGACATTGTAACTGTTGCCAGGATTCAGAGTCAGAACAGCTAAAGAAAGTTTTACAACCTAGATTTAGGAAAATGACATGTAGACCTATGACCAGGAGAATAACCCTGGAAGTTCCACCCACATCCGATGAGGATCACTTAAACAATGACCAAATCAGAACCTGTCAAAATGGACAACCAGTATTAATGGAGGTTGACACAGGCATGGCTGTATCCGTGATTGGGGGAGCAGTGTTTGGCAAAATTCAACTCTGGACTCCAACCCTTCTCCTTAATCAAGACTGTGGCAGGACTGAGGACTTATACAGGGGAACCACTGTGAGTTGTGGGTACAACCTTTATTCCTATTTCTTATGAAAGGCTACATTAATGATAGTGGAGAGCTTGGACCCGAGCTTAATGGGGCGAAGCTGACTCAGAGAAATCCAACTGGATTGGGCGAACAATTTCCTGTTGGAGAATGGTCATTTGAGTGCAGTCCTGCTCAAATATCAGGAAGTTTCCCAAGAAGGCCTTGGAACAATAGAAGGAGCCAACATGATATTAAATGTTGATCCAGACACAGTCCCACAATTTTGCAAGGCCCGCCCAGTTCCTTTTGCTTAGAAAAGGGAAAAAGTGGAAAAAGAAATTAGAAGATTGGAATGAGAAGGTAAAATCAAACCTATCCAATTTGTGGACAGTTTTAACATTATACCAAAATCGAACTGGGCTTACATGCAGATGAATGTGGACAAGAAGTCACAGGAACGTCTGACAATTGTGACACGTAAAAGTTTGTTCTGGTAACAGAGATTGGTATGTGGCATTACATCAGCTCCTGCATTGTTTCAAAGAGGATCAATAGATCAGATCCTTTGTGGACTGAATGGACAAAGTAGATGACATCCTAGTCATTAGAAGAGATGAAGAGGAACATCTTTGAAAGCTGGGTGCACTCTTCAGTGATTGAAAGATTATGGACTATGAAAGGGGAATGTGTGTTTTCCCAATCTTCCACTGAGCATTTGGGAGACTCTATTGATGCTGTGGGCCTTCTGAAATCTCCTTTGGAGGTCAAGGCGAGCACAGAGACACCTGCACCTCAGAAACTGTGATCCTTCCTAGGATGCTTGAACTGCCACAGAAGATTTGTTTTAAATACTGCAGTAGGTTTGTTTCAATTTTGGCAAATTTTTTAAAGCCAATGCATAACTTCTTCTGCCAGAACAAGAAGTGGAAGTAATTAGATCAATGTAATAATTCTTATGTGCAAGCTAAAGAAACAATATTTAAACCTGAAATTCTTATACAGTTTGATCCTACCCTATATCTACAGTTAGAGTGTGATACATCTCCTCCTGGTGTTGGAGCAGTGGTATCCCACATCATACTATCAGGTGAAGAAACATCCATTGCTTTTGCATCTCAAAATTGAACAAGGCTAAAAAAGTAACAAATCAAAAGAGATGATCTTTGGAGTGAAGTAATTTCATCAATTCCAGCATGGAATAAAGTCCACACTGTTCACGGACTGTTGACCATTAACTACCCTTTTTTTTGTCATGAGTGTATGTAGGCTGTGTGGGACACTTTGAAGGACATATGCCTTTAATAATGGTCAATGCTCAAAGTGGCCAGAAATCAGTCCCACAAAATCAACAGACCTCAATTTATCTCCTAAGAATTTGAAAGTTTCTCGAGAGAGAATGGTATTCAACATATTGGGTCTACATCATATCACCCACCAGAAAAAAGTTTGGCTATTTATTCATGCATATCACACTGCAAAGGCCTTCAAGTAACTTGCCTAACATTTTCCATCTTATTGGTGATGGAATAATCCCTGAGCCCCCACAGAAGATATCCTGACTGTGCTGAGAGCTCCAACCTTCTAGAGGAGCGCGTTTCAAGTCAGGTTTAGTCTGAGGTCTTCCCTCAAAATACCATGCTAAATCAGACTAGCAGAATGCCGTGGGTGGCACGTCAGCACAGTGGTTAGCACTGCTGCTTCACAGCTCCAGTGACCTGGGTTCGATTCCCAGCTTGGGTCACTGGCTGTGTGGAGTTTGCACATTCTCCTCGTGTCTGCGTGGGTTTCCTCTGGGTACTCCAGTTTCGTCCCAAAGATGTGAGGTTAAATCGATTGGCCATGCTGAAATTGCCCCTTAGTGCCCTGAGATGGGTAGATTAGAGGGATTAGTAGGTAAAACGTATAGGGATATGGGGATAGGGCCTGGGTGGGATTGTGGTCAGTGTAAACTTGATGGGCCAAATGGCCTCTTTCTGCACTGTAGAGATTCTGTGATTCTATGAACGTTTTGTCCAAACCATGAAACATACATTGAAAGCAACCAGGGAACAAGATTTGCTAACCAAACACCTTAACCAATTTCTCATTCAACTACATTTGACTTGTTGAAACTTACAAAAACAAAATAAGTCATTCAACAGAAACAACAAGGACAGGGAATGGTGAGAAAGTAAAGCAAACCATCAGGTCTTCCACCAAGGACAAGCAACGTTGTCCTGGAATTACTCCATAGGACAGAAGTGGGTTCCAACCGTAACCCTTGCACAGGCTGGACCTATCTATTATACTGTCCAAACCAGAGATGATTTCATTTGGAGGAAACATGAAGACCAGTTGTTGGCAGGGTGAACCGTTCTGCCGGAGATGGAACCTGCTGAAAATCCACGTTTAATTGTACAAAGTCCTGACCTGAACCTTCCTGAAACCCTAACACCAACAGACACAGTTGAGGAAGATGACATCTCACCTTCAGACCAAATGCAGAGTCAGAGTCAATCTCCTGTTGTCGTGTCGACACCAGTCAAAGCAATCACTGATGATGTTAGTGCAAAGCCGAAAATGCCAGAGGTTACAACCAGTGAGAAAAAGATGCCAGGGGTTCACTGTTGACCGTTCTGAGAGTGGTTGATCAACGTTTATGTGATGGATTAATAGTGATTCTTAGTAGCTGCAGTAAGCATTGCGTATTCATATATTCAAAGGAAGTGACTTCACAGGCCACTAGCGTGGGAAAATGGCAGAATGTTGAAGCAGGCTGGAATGAACACCACCCTGTAAATAAAGCTCTTATTTTTAACTCTGTGTGCTTCCTAGCGTCAATTTCCAATATACAACATAAAACATCTCTCGTTTTATCCCTTTTCTTGTGTTGTCCACTGCTCCTGTGGTACCCTGATGCTATGACTGTTGGCATCTTTTCCCCTCTTCTGCCTTCAGTTTCCAGTGCCCATGCTGTGGCAGGCCCCCTGGTATGCCATGTTGTCTCCCTCAATGGTTACCAGAAATAAACAGAACTAAGCGGCTGCTTGTTTACTGACTTTGAATCCCGATTAGCTGGGGACCCTTACTCTACTGTATTGCCCTTAAATGAACACTCATCACATCAGACAAGGTTCTGAAGTCCTGTTGTGCCTGCATGCCATTTCTAAAGTTTAAAATGTGCCCTATAATTGCCATCAATTGGCCTATAAAACACTGCAATTACCTTCTCGCTGCATCACTGTATAAAGTTAGTTGCCATCAGTAACACCTGGAAAGGACGCATCTTCCATTCCATTTTTAAACACCTCTCCACTCACAAACCCATTACAAAGGACCCCATAAAGTTCAACCCAATGTTTCAGTAGAACTGGAAAATGTTAGCAGGGTAAGAGGCTGTAAGCAAATACACCAACAGGAAAAGAAAAAGATCAGAAGGGACAGTCCCATGGTAGAGTGGAAGGAAAAGGTGACTAAATAGCAGGAGAGATCACAGTTTGGCTAGGACAAAAAGTGGGTTATTGGAACAGTAAAGGAAACAAAAGATATGGCTAGAGAAACACAAATGCCATCTGCAAAAATGAGAGCAGTGAAAATCACGTGAAGTTGTTGAATTCAACTGCTAAAAATGCCTAATTGAAAGATGAGTTGCCCGTGTGTTCAGCTTCATTAGCAGGCTGTAAGAGGCAAAGGGCAGGAAGGCTATAGTGGGAGTAAGGAAGGGAATTAAATAACGGTGACCTCCAGACACAAATCTCCAAAAACATAGCAAACTTTCTATCATAGATTACATTCAATTTTAACCAGCTGTCTTCCCTCACAGAACATTTTGACATTACAAGAACACTCATGTTCATGTTTAATCTAAATCCACAAACTGCATTCCATTCTGAGCCAGGGATTCATAGAAAGATAGAAAATAAGAACAGGAGTAGGCCATTTGGCCCTTCAAGCCCACTCCATCATTCATTATAATCATGGCTAATCATCCAACTCAGTTAACTGTTCCCACTTTCTCTCCAATGTCTTTGATCCCTTTAGCCTCAAGGGCTATATCTAACTCCTTCTTAATGTTTTGGCCTCGTCTACTTTCTCTGGTAGAGAATTCCACATGCTGATCACTGTCTGGGTGAAGAAATTTCTCCTCACCTCAGTCCTAAATGACTTAAGCTCTATCCTCAGACTGAGTGTGAACCCTGGTTCTGGACTCTCCTGCCATGGGGGACATTCCTCCGACATCAATCCTGTCTAGTCTCTTTATAATTTTATAGATTTCTGTCAGATCCCCCTTAAGTCTCCTAAATCCCAGCGACGATAATCCTAACTGACTCAATCTCTCTTTACATGTCAGTCCTGCTATCCCAGGAATCAGTCTGGTAAACCTTCACTGTCGTCCTTCTAGAGCAAGAACGTCCTTCCTCAGAAGGTGACTAAAATGGCCCACAATATTCTTGGTATAGTCTCAAGGCCCTGTATATCTGCAGCAAGACATCCTCTCCCTGCATTTGAATCCTCTCGTTATGAAGGCTAATGTAACATTCGTCTTCTTTACCACCTACTGCACTTGCATGCTTACTTTCAGAGACGGGTATATAAGGACTCTCAGGTCTCATTGCACATTCCCTTTCAACATACAGCCATTCAGATAATCTGCCTTCTTGTTTTTGTTACCAAAGTGGATAACCTTACATTCATCCCCATTTTACTCTATCTCCCATTCATGCCAACTCATTCAACTTGTCCAAATCACACTGAAACATTTTTGCATCCTCCTCACAGCTCACCTTCCCACCCAGCTTTGTGTCATCTGCAAATTTGGAGATTTTGTCCCTCATCTAAGTCATTAATGTACATTGTGAATAACTGGGGTCCCAGCACTGATCTCTGCAGTACCCCACCAGTCATTGCCTGCATTTGGAAAAAGACCATTTATTTCTACTCTCTGTCAATAAGTTTTCTAACCATCTCAATACACTATCCCCAATTCCACGTACTCTAATTTTACATTTTTATTTAATTATTCATCCAAAAATATCTTATAGGTGTTTACTCACATTATAGTAACATTTAGCTGACAATCTGCCCCATGTCTCCAATGCAATAAAAAATCTGAGCAATCTCAAATCTTGCATGTTGATTTTTTACCTAGCATACAAACTCCAATTTAAATCATCTCCTTTAATCACCCATTCCTTTCACCATTTTGTAATCATGGATCCATGACAACTTGTGTTTTTAGAGCCTTTGACACAACACAATGTCCCAAAGGCACTCAACTACAAGCAAACTTTGATGCTCAGGTAGATCAGGAAATAATGGCACACGTAACCAAAACCTTGGTCAAAGATAGAGGCCAAGATCGTACCATTGCGCCCCACTGGTCGATGGGTGGGGCAAGCCACTAAGATCATGAAGGGTTCGTGCCCGATTTCTCGTCTTTTGCAATCAAACCAGCACCAAAAAGAGCATGAGGCTGATCTCAATAATTATATTTATTTAAATACAGATTTAAATATTGCAAGTGAGCCCAGGACACAATCGTCTGGGCTCATTTGCCTGTGTGGCCTCGCCGGTAAATGTTCTCTCCAGCGAGGATCACATATGGTCCCCAACAACAGGGATCAATCATGATGCCATTACCAGCGGACCAGAGGCTATTGGAGCCCCCCTGGAGATTGGGCAGTAGAGGTGTCCCTTGAGGACTGCTGGCACCCTAGCACTGCCGGCCTGGCACACCTGCAGTGCCCACCAAGCAGTGTCAAGGGAATGGGGTCTGATGGGTGATGCAAACTGAAGGGTAGGGCCAGACAAGGGCGGACCAATGTTGGGGGGATCGCTGCCACTCTCCAAACGCAATTGGGGTGGCGGCAGGGACGCCACTGCCACTCTGCAATTGGTGATCAGCTAGTCTGCGTGCAGGAGGGTGGAGACTGCCAGCCATGGAGCCCCACAGTAATGGGGGGTGGGGGCACGGGGAGCAACCACAACGCTGGGGGAGGCTGTCACAGACAGATCTTTGTGCTCACTGCACAAAGATCCACACGTGCACTGTGGTGCCCTCTGCTGCTATCTGATGACTTTTGGTGAGGTGGACCCTCTCCCCCCTCCTCTCACCTCATCCCCCTGCTGGTGAGGAAGAGGTTTGCCTTCATATTTTTGACAGTCGGGTAAGATTCCATTTTTATTTTGCCCAAAAAAAGCAGTGTGATCTTCTCCTGTTTTCAAGCTCGCTTGGCACTTATCATTTTTTTGGTAAGATTGTCCCCATTGGTTTTTAGATATCTCTTAATGGAGGAAACTGCTCAAGAGTCAGAAGAAGGAAATTCCTGAGATTAGGGCCTCTGCAACTGCTGCCAATGGAGGAGCGATTAAAATTGGGGATCCACAAGATGCCAGAATTGGAGGTGAGCGGAGATTGCAGAGAGTGGTAAAGTGGTATTTAGGAGGTTACAGAATTAGGAGGTGAATATGCCATAGAGATAGGTGAAAATAGAGAACTTTAAAATTGAGGCCTTCCCAGATGGGAGAAGCCAGTGCAGATCAGAGAGCAAAAGGCTGAGGGGGAGCAGGACTTGATGAACATCAGAACATGGGCAGCAGAGTTATGAATAAGCTTAAGTTTATGAATTAGTTTCCTTTAATAAAGGAAGCTTAATTCTGTGAATCTCTTCTCAAACCTCTGAATGCTCCTTCAGTCCTCTCTCCTGTCTTTTTGCAGCTGTATTTTCCATCAGACCAACTTTGTATTTCTAATTCTAAGGCAATATAACGGAGGAAAGAATGTGAAACGAATGCTTCTGAACTTGAGGAGAAGTACCTGCTCACCATCATTTCTTTCAGGAGTATGGATTGGGAATAAGCCAGCTAGTCCCTTCCCAGATGGGAAAAAACAGTTCAGACCAATATTCTTATTTCACTGCTTTATTGTTTCCCTCTTCTGGGCTATGCTTGTTCTGTCTTTCAATGAGATCATGGCTGATCTATATTTATCACCATTTATTCACACTGTTAAATAAGCTGTGAAAGAGATAAGAAAAGTTTCTAGATACTGACTCAGAAATGAACGATATTGAATAAAATCGACACGAACACAAGAAATTGAGGCAGGAGTGGGCCATTAGGTCCTTCAAGCCTGCCCCACCATTCAATCTGATCATGGCTGATCCACCCAGTCTCTAATTCCTTTTATTTATCCACCTCCACTTTAAATACTTCCAATGATCCATCCACCACCACCCTTTGGAGCAGAGAATTCCAGAGATTCATCACCCTCTGCAAGAAGAAATTTCTAAATCCTTAGCTTTAAATGACCGGCCCTTTATCTTGTAGCTATGTCACCTTGTACAAAACTCTCCCACTGGTGAAAACATCTCACCATCCATCTTGTACAGCCCCCTCAGGATTTTATACATTTGAAAGCTTTTACAATCGGATGCCTCACAATAATCAGTAACTCTCCTGCACGTGAGGACAGAGATCTGTCACTACCTCCCCCGGCTACAGCAGGCCTTAATTTCAAATCTTCCCTCCCCCCACGTTACTATGGAGCCCTGTGGTCAAATGCCACCTGGATCCACCCCCACTGCCCCCTTGGCACTGTCCAGTGCTCGGTGTCGGAAGATGGACCAAGAAGATAAGATCAACCCCTATGACTTTGAACCCTTTTCTCTTGTTAGTTCCAGGCCCTCGTTGCGACCTCCCAGGCAGATGGTGAGCGCACATCATAAGTGGATAGGTGTTAGAGACAGGTACAGCAGTGCAGAGATCCCATCAGAGGGTGCACTCCAAGCCCTGATCAATTGGATGTTCAGGCTGAGCTTTGGGATTACTGATGAAGACGATGATTCTGCAGCAGAAAATATGCAAGGTTCTGTCAGCATTTCCAGAGGCAGTGCTCACACTTGGAGAGCAATTAGAGGAGTCTGTCTCCAATTGAGGGCTTTGGGGTCTCGGGACTTTTGCTCTGATATCTGGCTCTATGGAAATAGGGCCCTATGTGACCGGCACACTCAGCCTGCCAGTTTAAATAGGAGAAAGGAAAGCCCTACCCTGGCCATTCTCTATCGGGTTAAATTGCAGCAAAATCCTTCCCAGTTCTTGATGAGCAGGAAGTGTTGGGTCAGCCACATTGGAGAAGATGAAAAGGCTGTTGGAAATTGGGACTCTGCTCATTGGCTCAGTCCCTCTGCCTCTCCACCCTCATCCTTGCCCCATATCAAAAGGTTTACATTGACTGTGGACAAAGGAGCAATCCAGATCAAAAATAATTAATTGGTAAAGGGCTAACTTCAATGAGATGATAACAGATCTAGGAGGAACACAAATCAGGCCTAGGCAAATTGAAATCAAAGAATCAGCCATGATCTTATTGAATGGCGGAGCAGGCTCGAGGGACCAGATGACCTACTCCAACTCCTGGTTCTTATGTTCTTAATTCCCAAGCTCCAACGTGTGTTTGGAGCCACAGAACTTTTATGGCTAGTCCAGTTAAGTTTCTTGATAGCTCCCAGAATATATGGGGATTCAGCCATGGTAGTGCCATTGATTATCAACAGGAGATGGTTAGGTTCTCTCACGCTGGGGGTGTCACCGTCGACACTTGTGAGATCCAAATGTTACTTCTAACTTTTCAGCCCAGACCTAACTGTTGTTCAGTTGTTGCTACAAGTGGAACCAAACTGCTTCAGTACATAAACAGCTACAAATGGAACTGAAAACTGTGAACATCCCCATTTCTTATACTGAGGGAAAGACACTTATGGAACAAATAAAGATGTTTAGGCCAAGGACACTACCTGAGAAACTCTTGTAGTGAGTCACTGAAATGACTGGCCTCCAATAATCACAAGCAGATTCTTTTTTGCGAGACATACTCCAGCCAGTGGAAGATTTTCACCTTGATTTCCACTGACTTCCACATTCAGTCACATAGTGCTTTGTTGTCAAGGTCATTCACTCTGACCTTCCATCTGAAATTCAATTCTTTTATCCATATGGTCATTGAGTCATAGAGTTGTATAGTGCGGGAAAGGCCCTTCAGCCCATTGAGTCCGTACCAACTATAACTACTAGTAAAGTGCCACTAATCCCATTTTCCAGCACATGTTCCATATCCTTGAATGTGACAATGCTTCAAGTGCTTATCCAAACAGTTTTTAAAGGTTGTAAGGTTTTCAGCCTCCACTACCGACCCAGGCAGTCCATTCCAGATTGCCACTACCCCCTGATTGAAGAAGTGGACTCTCAACTCCCTTCTGAATCTCCTGCCCCTTATGTCCTCTGATGATTGACCCCTAAACCAAGGGGAACAGCTGCTTCCTATTCACCTGCCCATCCCCGACATAATCTTATACACCTCTTTCATGTCTCCTTCAGCCTTCTCTGCTCTATAGAAAACAACCCAAGCTAATCCAGTCTTTCCTTAATGCTCAAACGCTCCATCCCAGGCACCACCCTGGTGAATCTCCTCTGTACCCCACTGGTGCAATTCCACCCTTCCTATAGTGAGGTGACCAAAACTGCACACTCTGCTTCAACTGTGGCCTAACCAACGCTCTGTACAGCTTCAGCATATCCTCTTGCTCTTATACTCTATGCCACAACTGTTAAAAGCAAGTGTCCCATATGCCTTCTTTACTATTCTGTTTACCTGCACTGCCATCTTCAGGGATCTGTGAATAAATACCCCAAGGAAGGATATTGGTGAAGCAGTCTTGGTGAGTTACTGCAGTACATATTGTAGCCCTTACGCATGGTGGTGGAGGGAGAGAAGGTTTAAGGTGGTGCATGGTGTGCTGATCAAGCCAGTTTCTGTGTCATGGATTGTGCTGAGCTTCTTAAGTTTTGTTGGAGCTGCACTCATTCAAGCAAGTGGAGAGGATTCCATCATCATGACTTGTAGATGATGATGTGGATATGCCGGCGTTGGACTGGCGTAAACACAGTGAAAAGTCTGACAACACCAGGTTTTAGTCCAACCGATTTACATATTATCAAATAAATAGGTTGGACTAAAACCTGGTGTTGTCAGACTTTTCATTGTAGATGATGGACAGGCTTTGGGGAGCCAGGAGGTGAGTTACTCATCAAAGATTGTTTGGCAAAACTGTAACAGAGTCATGGACTGTTGTTAAAGAGGAAAGAGCTTGAGTAGATTCCTATGAAAATTAGACAAACAAATGCAGTGATGTAGAGTTGCCGATGTTGGACTGGGATAGGCACAGTAAGTAGTCTCACACACCAAGTTAAAGTCCAACAGGTTTATTTGCCTGCATGAGCTTTCGGAGCACTGCCCCTCCATCAGGTGAGTGAAGAATTCGGTTCACAAACAGGGCATATATAGACACAAACTCAATGACAAGATAATAGTTGGAATGCGAGTCTCAACAGATAATCAAGTCTTTACAGGCGCAGACAATGTGAGTGGAGAGAGGGTTAAGAGGTGTGTATTGTCTCCAGCTAGGACAGTTAGTGAGATTTTGCAAGCCTAGTCAAGTCATGGGGGTCACAGATAGTGTGACATGAACCCAAGATCCCGGTTGAGGCCGTCCTCATGTTTGCGGAACTTGGCTATCAGTTTCTGCTCAGTGATCCTGTGTTGTCTTTTGTTATGAAGGCCGCCTTGGAGAACACTTACCCGAAGAGCAGAGGCTGAATGCCTGTGACCGCTGAAGTGTTCCCCAACAGGAAGAGAACACTCCTGCCTGGTGATTGTCGAGCGGTGTCCATTCATCCATTGTCGTAATGTCTGCATGGTCTCCCCAGTGTACCATGCCTCGGGACATCCTTTCCTGCAGTGTATCAGGTAGACAATGTTGGCCAAGTTGCAAGAGTATGTACTGTGTACCTGGTGGATGGTGTTCTCACATGAGATGATGGCGTCCATGTCAATGATCCGGCACGCCTTGCAGAGATTGCTGTGGCAGAGTTGTGTGGTGTCATGGTCACTGTTCTCCTGAAGGCTGGGTAGTTTGTGACGTATCATGGTCTGTTTGAGGTTGTGCGGTTGTTTGAAGGTAAGTACTGGAGGTGTGGGGAGGGCTTTGGCGAGATGTTCGTCTTCATCGATGACATGTTGAAGGTTTCAGAGAAGATGTCATAGCTTCTCCACTCCGGGGAAGTACTGGCCTTTGCAGAGAAGCTGACGGAAGGATAGAGGGTTCGACAATACTGAAATTTGGAAGTAAATACAAAAAACCTGTTCCATTGGTAGGAGGATTGATAATAGAGGACACAGATTTGGGATAATTGACAAAAGGGAAATTGTGGAAAATAAGGAGTTGTTTTTCTTTGGAATGCATTGTCCAAATAAAGATGGGAAGCAATTGGAGATTGGGGAAAGAGCAGGGAATGATTATCAGACTTTCACAGAGCTGATGCAGTCACAACGAGCTGGCTGGGGGAGGTGATGGCCTCATGGTATTATTACTAGGGATCCATGTTTGAATCCTGCCATGGCAGACGGTGGAATTTGAATTCAATAACAAATATCTGGAATTAACAATCTACAGATGATCATAAAACCATTGTCAATTGTCGGAAAAACCGCTCTGGTTCACTAATGTCCTTTAGGGAAAGAAATCTGCTGTCCTCACCTGGTGTGGCCAACATGTGATTTCAGAGCCTCAGCAATGTGGTATTCTCTCAACTGCCCTCCAAGGACAACTAGGACAGGGCAATAAATGCTGGTCAGGCAGTGATGCAAGGGGCCTGGAAGACTGGAATTCAAACTTGTCAGTGTGAATCGTGTTTTCCAAGTCTTTGAACGGTTATTGCCATTCCCGTGGTCGGACAGAGTGGGCTCAAGTTCACCACCATTAATTTCACTTCTCTCCGTTTTTGTTTCCCTTTAATCTTGTCTAGGTTCAGAAACCAATTATTACATATTATTGGTCAGCCCCCTGCCCCTGTTATTGCTGATTAGACCTAGGTCACTCATCTTCTTTATCCAACTCTTGATTCAGCCTAGTCACAATTGCAAAGAGCTACTCCTAATTGAGCCTCGAGCCTACTGATTCCATTTCCTTCTGATTGTAATCTTCTCTTGGAGAAAGCAAAGCAAACGCCACTGATCCTGTTCGAATGGTCTTAATATTTCAGAATATTGTCACAGTGTACCAATGTGAAATTAGAATTTACTGAAATTGGAAGTCAATATATGGCTGAGATATTCTTAAATTCCACTTTATCATTCTCTGCATCAAAAATCTATTGATGGCTTTTCTTAAAAGTACGGGAAATGGTTCTATTGATGTAAAATTTGAATAATAATTTCAATGCTGATCAGTATCAGTTTTGCTGAAAGATTTCCATGTGTTTGTTTGATGGGTTGGTCTGCCCTCAGCTGGCTGAGGACGGTATTCGGGGAGATGAAGAATTCATTCAAAGTTTCCAGCTGAGAACAGTTTTACTGGTGAAAATTAATCTCACAATGGAAACTGAACTCAATCCTGGAATTAAAAAGGACGCAGGGTTCATTTGTCTTAAGGGAAAAAGATAGTTTGTTGATGCTGCAATATGGATGGAACAAAATGGAATTGCTTTTGTAGCATTGTTAGAAGGCAAAAATGCAGCTGGAGATTTTAATATGAAGGCTGGGATTTTTCAGTACTGTCACTGGCAAGCATCACTATGGGCGGAATGGGAACATTTGGCCAACCATTGACTTTAAACAGCTTTCTAAATGTCCCTATCCTGCCTTACAGGGTTCACACCATGTCCAAAACTGTGCAGATTAGGTCGAGTGGCCATGTTAAATTGCCCTTTAGTGTCCCTAGGTATTGGTCAGGGGAATTAGTGGGGTAAATTTTGAGCATTACGGGATAAGCCTGGGTAACAGATGGTGCAGGTTCGATGGGCTGAATGGCCTCCTTCTGCACTGCAGGGATTCTATGTCACTGTGCTCATATTCTTGTGTTTGAACTTAGAACACTGCAGTGCTCTCATTCAAACTGTGACATTAATGGAAAGTCACTGCGTTCAATTTCCCACTAAATCCCAGTGCCAGCTGTAGTTGAGTACTACCACTTTCATATCTGAGTCAGAAGGTTTAAGCCGCACTTCAAAGACTTAGGACAGAATTTTCCCGTCCCATCCGCCACGAGAATCATACGGGTGGGGGTGAACCATGCAAAAGTCCATTGGTCTCGGGTGGGATTTTCCCGCCCTTAGTCAAAAGCTCTGGTCCAGTACTTCAGTGAAGTACCTCACTGTTGGAGGTGTCTTACTTTCAGATGGATCTTCTATGCTATTTTAAAGAAGAGCAGGCGAGGTCTCGCCCCACCCACCCTACATTCAGGAGAATGTATCCCTCAACCAAGATCACTAAAACTAAATATCCAGTCATTTTCTTGCTGCCATTCAAGGGAGATTGCTGGCTGCAGTGTTCTCCACATTACAACAAAAGCTACACCTCAAAAGTACTCAAGTACCTGTAAAGTGCTTTGGTATATCCTGAGGTTCTGTAAGGTACTATATAAATGCAAATATTCTTTCCTTTCTCAAAGACACACTACTAACAAAGCTTCTTTCCTGATTCATCAATCTGCTGTGAAAGCATTGCCATCATCTATCAGCAATGAAGCAATAACTAAGCAGGTCTCCATGTTCCCATCCCCAACATCCATCCACACCCAAGCCAGGGCAGGGGCTGTATCTTACGCCATTTTGGCATTTCTGTGTCCTCCATTTAATAAAGGATGAATCTTGTAGCAGTGTGTGAACATCCCTCCTTGGTGCTGCAGCAATATACACACATTGGCAGGATGGAAGAGCTATGGAAGTACATCTATGTAAGTGTGTATTCAGCCAAGTAAACCTGTCTCCCACCATTGAATGAAATGGATTTTGGCCCTGTGCTACTGTGACTTTCTATTAATGTCACAGTTTGAATGAGAGCACTGCAGTGTTTTAAGTTCAAACACAAGAATATGCCAATGTCCTAAAGGCATAATCCCATTCTTCAAGGAGCTCCCTAGTGATGGAGAAGCAGACTTGATGCACATACTACTGCATTATCCTGGAAATTAATTCTTTCAAGATTTGTCAGAGGGAATTGTACTTCACACCAACAGCACAGGAATCAGAGGTAAAGTAATAGCTTTATTTTCTGATGTTGGAGATCCACACTCCATGATGCTGTCAATGCTTCCAAGGAGGAATAAAGGGATTCTTGCCAACATGCTGAAGTGTGGGGACCTGCTGCCATGTTGTGTGTAATTCAAGAGGAAGATGTGTATTTATTTCATAACCTCAATGGCTCTCTCTTCAAGCCAATGAAGTGCTTTTAAAGTCTACTCTCTCCTGTACATGGCAGTCAGTTTTTACACTGCCTGGTCCCACAAACAGCATTGATAATGACCAGAAAGTCAGGGCGGGAGTTTTAATGCAAACAGAAATGCTGGGATGGGGTCAGGTGGGAGGTTAGTTTTAAAAATCTCAACACTGTCCCCAACCCATCTCCAGCTCACCCAGTTTCTATTTTTACAGAGAGGAGGAGATGGCAGTGGGAAATCAACCCATTTGTAGGAGACAAGTTGGCAATTTTAATATCATAGTGGGGTTGTGTGCCTCATATTCACACCCCATTTCAAACTTAGCTCTTGCTGGCCAAGCTACCCAGCATCAGGAACTTCCATCCCTCACCCCCTACTGATTCCACTAACCTGCTGATTCCAGAACACCTCCCTCACCAATCTCCAGCAATCGCCAATAACCTGTCCTGGTCCCTCCATGCCAACATTATAGTTAAGAAAGCCCACCAACGCCTCTACTTTCTCAGAAGACTAAAGAAATTTGGCATGTTAGCTACAACTCTCACCAACTTTTACAGATGCACCACAGAAAGCATTCTTTCTGGGTATATCACAACTCGGTATGGCTCCTGCTCTGCCCATGACCACAAGAAACTACAAAAGCTCGTGTATGTGGCCCAATCCATCAGGCAAATCAGCCTCCCATCCATTGACTCTGTCTGCACTTCCTGCTGCCTTGGCAAAGCAGCCAGCATAATTAAGGATCCCATGCACCCCGGACATTCTCTCTTCCACATTCTTCCTTCGGGAAAGAGATACAAAAGTCTGAGGTCATGTACCAAGTGACTCAAGAATGCCTTCTTCCCTGTTGCTGTCAGATTTTTGAATGGACCTACCATACATTAAGTTGAACTTTCTCTACACCCTAGCTATGATTTAACATTATATTCTACAATCTCTCGTTTCCTTCTCTCTGAAGGTATGTTATGTCTGTATAACAAAGAAACAATACTTTTCACTGTGTGTTAATACATGAGATAATAATAAGTCAAATCAAATCAATCAGACATCTCAACAAACCATATGATTTCTCCCTCAAACTACCTCAATGGAGCCTCCAAAAATCTCCACCCCTCACCAACCCAACCCATATCCCCCCCTCCCCCTCCCCCCCCCCCCCCCCCCCCGACAATAACCAGGACTATCAATCACATCACTTAGTTGCTATGGAGTTACAGTTGCACAATATGCAAGGAAACCCCATACTTTGTGTCTTTCCATTTGCCTGTATTTGAATTCATTTTTGTACGCTTTATCATTTAGTGACATGTTTTCACTGATCCATTTAGTTTTCCTTAGTTGTCTTTTCTAAAAACCAGAATTCCTGCTCCTCAAGGATACACACTGGTTCTGGTGTCACATTCAACTTCTTTTGAACACACATCCTACAAATCTCCTGTCATTTTACCCGTCAATGGTTTGCCCAGCTTACCATGGACAGTCTCTGTTTTGACCCATTGACAACCTTCTCCTGCCTTCAAGGGTATTGGCAACAGTGGATTTCCATTGGTTTGGTCCAGGATTCTGCTTGGCAAAGTACTGCGGTAGTTTGCCATTGCCTTCTGCAGTATGGCCAACCAGGAACCTCCTTAATTTTTAACCCCTGTCATCAGGTATATTGGGATGATTTCAACCTGTTTGGCCACAATACGAATGCACTCAAAGTGGAACTTGAACTTCTGGCCCAGAGGGAGGGACACGGTCACTGTGCCACCAGGACATCCCCCTCCCCCCAACCCACTATTGACAAAAGCCTTATATCAAGTTAGAATCTTTGCAACACCACTTTGTTATAATTACTATTATACACATATTCATGTACCTTTTGGGCTGTTAACTGACTCTGACTATTTCCAGGCCACATTGCAGCCGTGTCCTAGACACACTTAAGAAATTCATTATCTTTCAGATGTGCGCTGGTTTGCTTTTCCCAATCGATCTGAAGCTATAATCTCCCATTAAAACCATTCTGCTTTCACTACATGCTTGTTTAATTCCAGCTTTTACATAATTCTACCACTTCAGATCTGCCACCAGGGAGCCTGGAACCTATACACAACTCCTGTTTGTCTCAAGTCCTTTTCTGTTTCCGAATCCTCAAGTCTCCAATTGTGGTTCACTTCTCATTATATCCTCTCTTATCATCGAAGTGATTCTATCTTTAATCACTAAAGGATTATCCCTCCAATTCTTCCTTTCTCTCTACATTTTCCTGTAAACTTTATAACCTGGTATACTTCATTCCCAGTGCTGGCCATTTTGCAGCCATGTTTCAGTAAGGGCAACAATGCCAGAACTTCCAAGTTGAAATTGCAGCTGAAATTTTTCACTTGGTTTCTCATTCCCCATGCTTTATTATTAAATTCCTTCATGTGATGTGAGCAAAAGGTCAGAATTTATTGGCCAGCCCCAATAGAGAAGGTTCTCCTTCTTGAACAGTTACAGTCAGATTGACGTAAGTAGGCCAACTGCTACGAGGAAGGGAGTTCCAGGTTTTCTGATCCAATGACAGTGAAGGCACAGGAGTATGGGCCAGGATTCTCTGGCCCCAGCATGGCTGGACTTACCCACCATGGGGGATGTCCTAGGAGAGGCAAAGGTCCATTAACTTTCAGTAGGACTGGAAGATCCAGATGAAGGGTGAGCTGGAAAATCCCAGCCATGGTTTCAATTCAAGGTCTGTGTGGCCTGAAGGAAACCCTGCCAGTGATGATGTTTAAAGTTTATTTATTCATGTCGCAAGTAAGCTTACATTAACACTGCAATGAAGTTACTGTGGAAATCCCCTGATCACCACACTCCAGCACCTGTTCAGGTACACTGATGGAGAATTTAGCATGGCCAATGCACGTAGCCCGCACATCTTTCAGACTGTGGGAGGAAACTGAAGTACCCGTAGCACAAGGAGGAGGTGCAGCCTCTGCACATATAGCGACCCAAGCCGGGAATTGAACCTGGATCCCTGGTCCTGTAAGGCAGCAGCACTAACCACTGTGCCACCCGTTTCCATACATCTACTATTCTTATCCTTCTAGGTGGCAAAGGTCTTGGGCTTGGAAGGTGCTTCCAAAGGGGGCCTGGCAAGTTATTGAAATACATCTTGCATAAGGTATACACTGCCACCACTGTACAGCAGTAGTGGAGAGAGTGAAAGTTGAAAGTGGTGTGTGAGGTGCTGTTTTGTCCTGGATGGTGTTGAGTTTCTTGTCTCTTGTTGAAACTGCACCCATCCAGACTAGTGGAGAGTATTCCACCACACTCCTGACTTTTGCCTTCTGGATGCTGGACAGGTTTTGGGGTGTCAAGAGATGGGTTACTCACTGCAGAGTCCCCAGCCTTTGACCTGTTATAGTATTCAGTCCAGCTCAGTTTCTGGTCAGTTGTAACCTCCATGATGTTAATAGTGGATGTTTCAGCTTTGGTAATGTTATAATCCAGTCCAGAAACTCCAAGATATTTTATGAAGCCAGCTTAGACCATAAGTTTTGCACTTTGAATGTGGCTAGAGTAAGCATGAAATGCTTCACTGCAGGTATGGTTCAAATAACCCACAAGGGGGCTTTTTTCAAATAAAGGTTATTTAAGAATATAGTTAACACATAGAAAGAAAATTAGCATGAACATTTACCAATTACAAACAAGAAAAAAAACACCAATGTTATTATATAAACCTTAAGAGTGAGATGCACTATTCCATCCAAAAAAATCCTATAAACAAAAACATCCTTTCTGGGATTAGCACAAGAATCTCTTATGCTCACATTTTAGTATTGGATTTTGAAGCTTTCTTGACACACACAGACAAGCTTGAAGTCAAAACAGCTTTCCAAAACACCAGGAGGAGAGAGCCAGAACACTGCATCCAGCCTGAAGTAAAACACCTTCTAACTAACCAGCAACTTAAACTGTAAATTAGAACTCCTTAGAGAGAAAAGAACCATCCAAAATGTGCAGGATGGTTGATTGGCCATGCTAAAATTGCCCCTTAGTGTCCTGAGATGCATAGGTTAGAGGGATTAGCGGGTAAGTATGTAGGGATATGGGGATAGGGCCTGGGTGGGATTGTGCTCAGTGCAGAATCGATGGGCCAAATGGACTCTTTCTGCACTATAGCGATTCTATGATTCTATGATCTGATCTGTCAATCAATCTTTCCACAACACTTCAAAAAGGCGGTAAACTCCCAGGAAGTGCATTAGGCCCAAATTAAAAATATACGAAACCTCATTTAAACCATTTAAGCGGCAATAAAAAGATATCTAATCAGGCAGCTAGTGCCACAATGAAAAAGCCAAAGCTGCTTATAACTGCAGGCAACATGTTTATAAATATACTTCCAAAAGGCCCAGTAGCATCACAGTAATGCTATTAAATGTCAAGGGGGAATGGTTAGATTCACTCTTGTTGGAGATGATCATTGTGTGGACCTTGTGTGACACAAATGTTGATTGCCACTTATCACCCCAAGACTGAATGTTGTCCAGGTCTTGCTGTATTTGGATGTGGACTTCAGTATCTGAGAAGTCACGAATAATGCTCAGTACTTCCAACCTTCTGATGGATGAAGGGTCATTGATGAAGCAATTGAAGATGGTTGGTCCTCAGACTCTGCAGTAATGTCCTAGGGCCAAGCTGTTTGGTTCCAACAACCAAAACAATCTTCCTTTATGCTAGCTTTGACTCCTATTGCCTTCAATTTTTCTGGGCTCATTTGATCCCACTTCAGTAAGTTTTGATGTCAGGTGTAACCACCCCCACATCACCTCCGGAATTTAATTTTTTTGCGCTTGTTTGGGCTGAGGCTGTAATGAGGTCAACAGATGAGTGATCCTGACAGAATCCAAACTGCATATCAGTAAGCACGATACAGCTGGAGATGGTAACTCTTGAACACTGGCCAACACTGTTGTCCTGGACTGAGATGATTGGTCTCCAACAGTAAGTCACAATAATCTTCTTTTGCGTTAGATGTAACTCTACCCAGTGGAGGGTGCCAGTGCCATCACCACCACCCGCCCCCCCAACAACTCCCCCCTCCCCCCACCGCCTTCACCCCCACATTTCTCTGAGTCCCATTGATTCTAATTTTACTATGGCTTCTTTTTGCCAATCCTAGTCAAATTCTGGCATATCAATTGCAATCAATCTCACATCATCTATGGAATTAAGCTTGTTTGCCATGTTTGGGCCAAGCCTATAATGAGGTGTGGAACTGAATGGCCTGGATGGAACACAAATTGAGCATCAGTGATCACATTATTTCTATGTCAATGTCATTAGATAGCAATGTGGAAGACACCATGATACATCATTTTGCTGATGATCGAGAGGAGACTGATGGAATACTAATTGGCAGGACTGGGTTTGTCCTGTTTTATCATGGGCATGACATACCAGGGCAATTTTCCAAACTGTTGGGTAGATGCCAGTGTTGTAGGTGTACTAGAATAGCTTGACAAGGCTAGCTCTGGAGCACAAGTCTTCAGTCTAGTTTCTGGGAAGGTGTCAGGTGCCATAGCTTTTGCAATATCCTGTGCCTTCAGCCATTCCTTGATAATACGCAGTGAATTGAATTGGCTGAAGACTAGCAATCCGGTGCTTGAATTGGCTGAAGACTGGCAATCAGGAGGAGTCTGAGATAATCATCCAATTCTAACTAAAGATGGTTGCATATGCTTCAGCTTTCTGCATTCATATAAAGGACACTTATTTGGCACACAAAACCTAACCAATGTTTCTGTTCTGATATTTTGCTGCCACATTTCTTATTTCACAGAGAAAGCCAGGGTGTGATCTTACTGGTCACGCCATGCTCTCGCTGGTACAAAGTCAGAGAATTTGGCAGCTGGCCAAATCTTCGTTTACTGCAGCAGAATGGGAAAATCCCACTGGAGGGAATAACCATAACATTCCAGCCCCAGTGCTTTTCCTCACTAATTTTTCAAAATCAATTAGTTAAGTTTGACACATGCAGCCTGTAATTATCCCATTTGATTGTCACTTTTTAGACAGACAGAAAATGTTAAACGTTGGAACTGCTAACAGCTGTTTGATATGAGACACCGAGAAATTGAGATTTATCCATTGAATGTCTTTCCTCAGCTAATTTTTTTTTTACAAATGCTTATCGGCCTTGTTTATTTCCAACGCTTCATTCCCAATGCTCTAGTTAGCCTTCAGGGAATGGGGATAAACATTCCCACCAATCTCCAGAGCTCTTTAATGAATATTGCTACTAATCTACCATCGGCCAAGTTGAATATTCCTGTAAACCTCCTGCAGATGTGAGTTTCCTCTCTACAGATTTGAATGATTTCTCCCATCAGTCAGAGGGTTGGATCAATAAACTTTTTGGACCTTAGACATTATTGCTTTAGCTCTCTTATGCAGTTCAAACTCAAGAGTGCATGTTTACTGGGGAATTGGAGGGCACATGCATTCATTTCTGAAATTTAATTTCCAAATCAAATTTGTTCAGCACTTCAAGTCGGGAATGACAGCTTGACAGATTGGGATAATTGTTGATATGAGGCGATGTCTACTTTTATAAAACTGTGTCTGGCCCTGCATTGCTGAAATTGCCTCTCTTAATTCTAATATTAAATTGAGAATATTAAGCCTAATCTTATTAACCTCTGAGGCCTAAAGGAAATTCGAGTCCTCTCCATCAAAAAGCTGTGAGACATCAAGAGAAGAGCATGATAATCAGGAAATGTGAATTGAGTTGCTCAAGGGTCATAGAAATGTGACGATGGGGGATGTTAAACAAGATGCCTGTCTGAATTATTTTTTGTTTAGAACACTTTAAACAGCAAAATAATTCAGCAAAATTCTGTGATGAAATTAAATTTATGTTAGCTTGGGCTATGCCTAAATGCTGTTGATGTTGGAGTTGTATAAAGTTTCTCAAATATACTTTTGGGTTTATGATAGAATCTTTTCCAACCAAGGATGTTTTTAACGGCTAAAAAAGGACATGCGAGTGAAACCTTGGCAATATCTCTTGGAGTTACAGATGCGATAGGCAAGTCTGTTTATAGCATCAGTCCAAATTTACGTTTTAACAAAATGCACGACTTTGAAGTCAGATCTTCCAGTTTGCTTGCAGGTTTATCTGTGAACGGTAGAAACAAGTTTTACACGGATCCCCTCATTATTGTAATTTGGCCACACAAGGTTTCTATGATAAGATGATGCACATTGCTTCAATTGGAAGATTTTGAATTCTGCTGTGATAGGAGCACAAAACTACGTGTAAATGAAATTTAACAGGGATTGGGCAATAAGAGGGAAATAATGGAATTACGAAATGATACAGTGCTGAAGATCACTCTTGAACCAGCACTTTGAAAAGACTATCCATTTAGCCTCACTGCTTGGGTCTTTCCCCTTACACCTGCAATTTTGCTTCCTTTTGAATTATACTTCCAATTTACCAATTGAATCTGCTTTCACCATATTTTCAGTCAATGCATTCCAAATCATTACAATTCACAGAGCCCGATTTTACCATTGTGTCACGCCTGTTTTCGGGCACAAAAACTTAGTTAAGTTGGGTGTGAGGCAATTAACGGGATCTGCGCCTGCGTTCGCGTAGACACCTACTTTATCAAGGCCCGAAAATTGTCGTGCTCCGATTCACACCCAAAACGGGCACAACAGCGATTTGCATGTATTTAAATTGAATCAATGGGCTGCCCGCCCAACTTTACCAGCGTTTCCCCCTTTACCATTGCATGTGTATGTCCGGATTCGGCACAAAACAGACACACTCAGCAAAAGTCTGTTTTGGGCACTCCAGCTTCTGAAGAGGTAAGTTCAGTGCTTCCAACGGCTCTCTGAGTCAGGTTGATGGTGGAGGGGGAAGGGGGAGGCAGGTCAGATCATTCTCTGGTGAGGGGACGGCGAGAGAAAAGAGGCCCGATCATTTTCTGGTGGGGGTGGGGAGGGGGGTTGGAGGGAGAGGAGGAGGTGGGTCAGATGCATCCCTGGTAGATGGGGGAGAGGGAGGCCAGATCGCTCTCTGGTGGAGGGGTGGGGGTAGACCAGATTATTGTCTTGTTGGGAGTGAGGGGAGGTGAAGGGCAAAGGGAAGACAGATTGTTGTCTGATGATGGGGAGGGAGGGAAGGAGAGCAGAGAGAGGCCAAGTTCCTTGTCTGGTGACGGGGGGGCGGGCAAAGGGAGGCCAGTTTCTTGTCTGGTGGGGGAGGGAGGGGGGAACAGAGGGACGCCAGGTTGTTGTCTGGTTGGGGGGGTGCGGTGGGGTGGAGGCGAAGGGAGGCTTGATCTTTCTCTGGTAGGGAAGGTGCGCGGGGAGCAGGGGGTACAGCTGGCACCCTGCGGGCAATCACTGGGGGGGAAGGGGAGCAGGGCGTTCTGGTTGGTCTGGGTAGTGGTGGGGTGGAGAGGGGGGTGGGTTGGTGTATAAGGGGGACAGTATATTGTGGGGTGGGGGGAGGTGGGGCGATGCCTGTGGGACCATCGCTCCCGGGTTGCTTCATCCACTTTTTGCAGCCCGGGAGCAATGTGACAGGGGTGCATTTTTTCGATTTTTTTTCTCATTGCGCATGCACAGTTCAGAGCTCCGATAGTTTCAGGTGTAATAAGGCCCACCCACAGTATTATTCAGACTGGCAATTTTTTTTCAAGCTAAGTGCGTATGGGGGTGCCTGAAAGCAGATCTGAATTGCACCCAGATTCAGCACTTAGAATGAAAATGGTAAAAATTGGGCCCACAGTGTAAAAACCTGTGTCCACCTGTCATATTTGACTCACCTTAAATCTGTGTCTGTTGGTTACTGAACTTTCCATCACAAGAAACAATTTTTCACGTTTTTAAATATTTCCATCTCAACCCCTCATAACAACCTGTTTTAAGAAGAAGAACCACATCAAAAAGCTAAATGTATTTAGCGCTGTTAATGAAGTAAAATTGTAGGACCAATGGGATGCAGGACCAACAGGATGCAGGAGTACAATATCAAGGGTAGGAGTCTTAGTAGTGTTGAAGAGCAGAGGGATCTTGGGGTCCGGGTCCACAGGACTCTTAAATCGGCCTCGCAGGTGGAGGATGTGGTCAAGAAGGTGTATGGTGTACTGGCCTTCATTAATCGAGGGATTGAGTTTAGGAGTCGGGAGGTAATGCTGCAACTTTATAAGACCCTTGTCAGGCCTCATTTGGAGTACTGTGCGCAGTTCTGGTCGCCTCACTATAGGAAGGACGTAGAAGCTATTGAAAGGGTACAGAGGAGATTTACAAGGATGTTGCCTGGATAGGGAGGCATGCCTTATGAAGATAGGTTGAGGGAGCTGGGACTCTTCTCCCTGGAGAGACGAAGGTTGAGAGGCGACCTGATAGAGGTTTATAAAATGTTGAGAGGAATAGATAGGGTGGATTCTCAGAGGCTATTTCCCCGGGTTGAAATGGTCGCTACGAGAGGACACAGATTTAAGGTGCAGGGAGGAAAGTACAGAAGTGATGTTAGGGGTAAGTTTTTCACTCAGAGGGTGGTGAGTGAATGGAATCGGCTGCCGTCGGTGGTGGTGGAGGCGACCTCGCTGGGGTCTTTTAAAAGACTTCTGGATGAGTATATGGGATCTAATGGGATTGGAAGTTACAGATAGTTTATGGTTTGGTAGGTATAGGTGTGATCGGCGCAACTTGTGGGCCGAAGGGCCTGTTTGTGCTGTAGTGTTCTGTGTTCTATGTAAAACCTAACAGGATGTTTCCCAGATATTTTATCAAACAAAACTTGACACTAAGCCACAGAAGGAGACCTTGGCCCAGATATTCACTCCTGAGGCAGGTTGTGGAAGTTGAGAAATTGCCTAGCTTGATACAGCCACCTCATGACAACTTCCCAACATAGCAGCATCCTCATTCTGGCGGGTGTGCATGGATGCAGGAAAGTGTCAGTCTTGACACCCACCAGATGTTAATCTGAGGCAGGCACAGGGGCTGCAGAGTATTGATAGGCAGAGGGATCTGCGTGTATAGGTACAGACGTCCCTGGAAGTAACAATGCAGGTGGAGAAGGTAGTCAAGAAGGCATACAACATGCTTGTCTTCATTGGCCGGGGCACTGAGTTTAAAAATACGGGGCGAAAAACTGCAGCAGGCGACGGTGCAGAGGGGCCTCGGGGTCCTTGTGCATGAGTCGCAAAAACCCAGTCTGCAGGTGCAGCAGGTGGTCAGGAAGGCGAATGGGATGCTGGCCTTCATAGCGAGGGGGATTGAATATAAAAGTAGGGAGGTCTTGCTGCAGCTGTATAGGGCACTGGTGAGGCCGCAGCTGGAGTACTGTGTGCAGTTTTGGGCGCCGCACCTGCGCAAAGATATTTTGGCCTTGGAGGGAGTGCAGAGGAGGTTTACTAGGCTGATACCGGAGTTGAGGGGGTTGAGCTATGAGGAGAGACTGAATAAACGGGGCTTGTACTCGTTAGAGTTTAGAAGAATGAGGGGAGATCTCATTGAGACGTATAAGATGATGAATGGGATGGATAGGATAGAGGTGGAAAGACTCTTCCCACTCAAAAAGGACAGTAGGACTAGGGGGCACAGCCTCAAGATAAAAGGGGGGCGGCTTAGAACGGAGTTGAGGAGGAACTTCTTCACTCAAAGGGTGGTGGATCTCTGGAATTCTCTGCCCGTTGAAGTGGTGGAGGCTGCCTCGCTAAATATTTTTAAGATGCGGGTTGATGGGTTTTTGATAGGAGAGGGGATTAAGGGTTATGGGGAGAGGGCGGGAAAGTGGAACTGAGCAGCGACAGATCAGCCATGATCTTATTGAATGGCGGGGCAGGCTCGAAGGGCTGGATGGCCTACTCCTGCTCCTATTTCTTATGTTCTTATGTTCTTTATAGAATCTTAGTTAGGCCGCACTTGCAATATTATGTTCAGTTCTGGTCGCCACTCTACCAGAAGGATGTGGAGGTTTTGGGGAGGGTACAGAAAAGATTTATCAGGATGTTGCCTAGTATGGAGGGGGCTATGAGGAGAGGTTGGAGAAACTTGGTTCATTCTCACTGGAGTGACAGAGGTTGAGGGGAGACCTGATAGAAGTCTACAAGATTATGAGTGGCATGGACAGAGTGGATAGTCAGAAGCTTTTTCCCAGGGTGGAAGAGTCAATTACTAGGGGGCATAGGTTTAGGGTGTGAGGGGCAAGGTCTAAAGGCAGATTTTTTACACAGAGAGTAGTGGGCACCTGGAACTCGTTGCCGGGGGAGGTAGTGGAAGCGGATAGGGCAATGACTTTTAAGGGGCATCTTGACAAGTACATGAATAGGATGGGAATAGAGGGATATGGTCCCTGGAAGGGGAGGGGGCTTTAGCTAAGTCAGGCAACATATACGGTGCAGGCTTAGAGGGCTGAAGGGCCTGTTTCTGTGCTGTAATTTCTTTGTTCTTTGTTCTTTGAGTGCCAGGGTAGGCCAGATGAAAGGTTTGCCTTAGTTCCCTGAGACTTCATCCCAGTTAATTATTGGGCCTTCTAGTTCTAGTCCAAAACACCCCCTTCACCCCTTACCATCTCTCCATGCTGCATCTATGTCAAGTGATGTTAATCCATGCCCCCACCCACCCATCTACCCCAATGGCTCATTAGAACCCCCATGCCAAATTAATGCCAACACATTTTCCCCACCCAACCCAATAGCCACTTATTGCCCAATGCCATGTTAATGCCAATCCTTTGCCCTTACATTATCCATGCCAATTTATGCAGCATCCAAAATAGGAAGACCTCAAGAGCCATATTGAGATAAAATAACATAACATTTTAAATATCTATTGGATTCACATTCATGAAAGGCCACTCAAAACAATTCAATCCCTGAAGTACTTAATCCCTTATAAAAGACAAAATGATTTATATGTATAATCCCAAATTAAACACAACTAATCCTTGAATCTCCTTGAGCTACCAATCAAACTATGAACATAGTATTCCCTGATGAGATAACAGTAGCTTGTGGAAAGCAGTCAAGCATTAACGATAAAATAATGATCCTTGGGTTAATCGGTGTAACTGCAAGATCAGATTTCTTTCAATTCTGATAAAGGCAGCCTTTTTTATTTTACTTTTTAAAGGGATGGGGGATTTAAATAACTTTACAGTTTTGTTTTTTGTACCACTCACTGACACATTTATCTTTTCAAGGGCTGGGAATTTAAATGACAGCTCGAGTTTTCTTTTACCTCTCATTGACACAGACAGACTGTCTTCTTCCATTTTTAAAGAGCTGGCCACTTAAGTAACTCCAAGTTTGGAAATTTTGCAGAGGTCGTCCATCATTTTTATGGCTAGTTTGCAAGCACCAAACTACGGGTTAAGGCCTTGCTACAGTAAAAATTGGGCCATTCTGAACTCAGCATTGCATAAAATTAGCCCAGCTGAGTTTGGATTTCCAAAACTCCTCGAAAATCTGGCCCAATTGACCAAAGATTGGTGAAAGAGGCAGATTTTAGGGTCTATCTTAAGAACATAAGAACATAAGAAATAGGAGCAGGAGTAGGCCATCCAGCCCTTCGAGCCTGCCCCGCCATTCAATAAGATCATGGCTGATCTGTCGTGGCTCAGTTCCACTTTCCCGCCCTCTCCCCATAACCCTTAATCCCCTCGCTTATCAAAAACCCATCAACCCACGTCTTAAAAATATTTAGCGAGGCAGCCTCCACCACTTCAACGGGCAGAGAATTCCAGAAATTCACCACCCTTTGAGTGAAGAAGTTCCTCCTCAACTCCGTTCTAAACCGCCCCCCTTTTATCTTGAGGCTGTGCCCCCTAGTCCTACTGTCCTTTCTGAGCGGGAAGAGTCTCTCCACCTCTATCCTATCCATCCCATTCATCATCTTATATGTCTCAATGAGATCTCCCCTCATTCTTCTAAACTCTAACGAGTACAAGCCCAGTTTATTCAGCCTCTCCTCATAGCTCAACCCCCTCAACTCCGGTATCAGCCTAGTAAACCTCCTCTGCACTCCCTCCAAGGCCAAAATATCTTTGCGCAGGTGCGGCGCCCAAAACTACACACAGTACTCCAGCTGCGGCCTCACCAATGCCCTATACAGCTGCAGCAAGACCTCCCTACTTTTATATTCAATCCCCCTCGCTATGAAGGCCAGCATCCCATTCGCCTTCCTGACCACCTGTTGCACCTGCAAGCTGGGTTTTTGCAACTCATGCACAAGGACCCCGAGGTCCCTCTGCACCATCGCCTGCTGCAGTTTTTCGCCCCGTAAGTAATAGTCCTTCCTACCATTCTTCCTACCAAAGTGGACCACCTCACACTTGCCAACATTAAATTCCATTTGCCATTTCCTGGCCCATTCGCCCAGCCTATCTAGATCCTTCTGCAGACTCTCCACACCCTCCGCACAATTTGCCGTTCCCCCAATCTTGGTGTCATCAGCAAATTTCGACACTGTACACTCAGTTCCCTCCTCCAGATCATCTATATAAATGGTAAAAAGCTGAGGCCCCAGCACCGACCCCTGGGGCACTCCACTAGTCACCATCCGCCAATCCGAATAGCACCCGTTGACCCCCACTTTCTGCCTCCTATTTGACAACCAATCCTCTATCCACGCTAACACCCTACCCCCAACTCCATGTCCCTCGACCTTCTGCAATAACCTCTTGTGAGGCACTTTGTCAAACGCCTTCTGAAAATCTAGAAAGACCACATCCACCGGCTCTCCTCTATCCACCGCCCTAGACACATCCTCATAGAACTCCAGTAAATTTGTCAGACACGACTTCCCTTTAATGAAACCGTGCTGCGTCTGCTCTATCAAGCAATTCCCTTCAAGATGCCATGCAATTTCCTCCTTAATGACAGATTCTAACATTTTACCTACCACAGACGTTAAACTAACCGGCCTATAATTCCCCGCCTTTTGCCTGGCACCCTTCTTAAACAACGGCGTAACATTAGCCGTTTTCCAATCATCCGGCACTTCCCCGGAATCCAGCGACGTTTGGAAAATAACCACCAAGGCATCCACTATCACCTCCGCCATTTCTTTCAGAACCCTCGGATGCATTCCATCCGGTCCTGGGGACTTGTCCACAATCAGCCCCTCCAGTCTGTCGCGCACCACCTCTCTAGTAACAGTAATGTCATTAAGACCCTCCAGTCCTACCACTTTTCCATCGCTAACACCCGGCAAATTATTCACGTCCTCCTCCGTGAAGACAGAAACAAAAAAGTTATTCAATACCTTAGCCATATCCCCATCCCCTACCACTAGGTCCCCTTTCTCATCCTCTAAAGGACCAACATTCACCCTAGCCAGCCTCTTCCTTTTTATATATTTATAAAAACTCTTGCTATCCTTTTTTATATTAAGCGCAAGCCCAGCTTCATAGTTTCTCCTACCCTTTTTTATCAACTTCTTTGTCAATCTTTGTTGACATTTAAACCTCTCCCAATCCTCTTCTTGCCCACTACTCTTAGCTACTCTAAATTCCTCCGCTTTTAGTTTAACACTTTCCTTCACCTCCTTCGTTATCCACGGCTTATTACCTCTCCTCCTACTATCCTTTTTGACCATCGGAATAAATTTCCGCTGAGCACCAAGATCTCCTTAAAGATCCTCCACTGCTCCTCAACAGACCCTCCCTCCAACGCGCTCCCCCAGTCCACATTCTCCAATTCTTCTCTCATCCTACCGTACTCCCCTCTATTCAAACAAAGGACGCGTGTCCGGGAACCCACTTTCTCCTCCTCCATCTGCACCAGAAACTCTACCATACAATGATCACTCTCCCCAAGAGGATCCTTCACCACAAGGTCCCTAATTCTACCCGCCTCATTACATAGCACCAGATCCAAGATAGCTCGCTCCCTCGTCGGCTCCAACACACACTGTTCAAGGAAACTATCCCAGCAGCATTCCAAGAACTCTTCCTCGAGCCCCCCGCGTCTTCAAGGAAGAATGAGAGGTAGAGATGCAGCGAGGATGAGGACAGGATTAACAGAGCTTAGGGCTGAAGCAGTTGAAGGCAGGTCCAGCAATGGTGCAGTCATTGGAATCAGGATTGCTCCAGAGGCCAGAATTGAAGGAGTGAGGATATCTCAGGGGTTTGCAGAGGTTACACAGGTAGACAGGAGAAGGAGGTGAGAAATTAAAGAGAGGCAAGGGTAGATTGTTGGTCGACTCCAGAGTAAACTGTGTGGCAATCAGAAAATAAACCATTGCATGTTTATTGCTCTGGCAACAACTGAAAGAATGAAAATGGATATGGACACATGCACCCAGCTGGACAACACAGGAGAGATATTGAAGGAGGATGGTGTCATGAAACATATTGAGTGCTGCGGATAGGCAGAGGAAAGGTAGTTCATCTTTGTCATAGTCACATAAGATGTCATTTATCACTTTGAGAAGTGCCATTTCTGCACTGTGGTAGGGCAGAAATCTGGTTCGATCTTTTTAAATTTGAAGTTCCAGGAAAGATTGTTTAGAGTAGAAAAAAAACAGAGGTTATCTTTACAATTCAGGATAATCCTGGAATAGTGGGCTGTTTTCTCAGACAGAGAGCAGGACCTAATTGTGCTGTATTTTGTCCATCCAGATCTAGCAGTGAATGACTAAAACAATTATCTGCTGTGCCCATTGGCATCTGTATCCATTCCTTTGGACTTAAGGGAGTTGAGGTGAAGGCCAGCTACTTCAGTCTCCCCACACAACCGACATTCCTCTACCTTGGTATCATTCTAATCAATCTCTCCTGCACTCTTCCTAAGGACTTGACTTCTACCTAAAATGTGGAGCCCAAAATGAACAATTGGTGCCTAACCAGTGCTCTATAAAGATTTAGCATAACTCCCTTGCATTTGTACACTATAGCTCTATTAAGAAACCAAGACACCTCATTAACAGCCTTTAAATTCTATTCTGTCAGCTTCAAATATAGTGTCTGTTCCTAAGGCCAAAATTTTATGTTGCAGGGTCGGACACCCCACCAACCGGAACAAGCTTAAAACCACGCAAGATAATGTTGTACGGGTGTCCCAACATCAGAGTGAAGCAGTGCCTCAGCACTGTCATGGTATCGGAAGTGCACCCACCAACAATAACGTGTCAATTAAACCTTTTAAACCCCAATAAACCAGGATTTTTGATGATTACGACACTTGGAGATTATTTTGTACAATAAAACAGCTGTGATCTCTGGATATGTCCTTCTTTGTTTCACCTTGGCAAAGAACCCTCTGTGATGATGCCTCTCAGAGTTCTTCCTCAGATTGTGTACAAAAGGGCATTCACAGCCTGTCTTTAACACAACCAAAACAGAATGGGGCTAATGTCAGCTTGGATGAGCGATTGGCCTACCAGGCAGGAAAATGAATTACTCTGAGATCCTCTGGGGTCCCTTCCTGTCTCATATTTTTTCACATTCCACTGAATTTTCACACCATTTAAAGATTCAATGGACTTCCCTGGAGGAGTCTTTACATTTTTAATGATTCTTTGCAGCCAGTTCTAAAGATAACAAAAGTCTGACAATGTTTGAACAAACACAGGAAGATGCCAGGATGTCTGTCCATACTTTCATTTTGGAAAGGACTTTTTATTTCCATTTATAAGTTCGAAAGCAAAAATGCATCTTTAAAACAATTGTCCTTAAAATCTACATTATAAATACAGGTTTGTGACAATCTGATCAGTTGCTTCTATTGCTCCCATTTCTTTCACTAATCTACTAGGCCGTCCCTTGAATATCTCCAATTTTAATCACTCCACCTTTGGTGGCCCTGCCTACAGTTGCCTATGCTCCAAGCACTGGAATTCTCTCTCTGCCTCCAAACCTTGCTCTCCTCTTTTGCAACATTCCTGTAAACCTGCCTCTTGGCCAAGGTTTTAGTCATCTGACCCAATGTCATTCACATGGCTGTGTGTCATATTTTGTTTCTATAATGACCCTGAGAAGAGCTTTGGCATGTTTTCTTCTTCTGTTAAAGGTGTTTACAAATTTAAGTTATTGTTCTTTTTGGCCACTTTCTGAGAAAGGATGACAAAAGATCCTGAAGAAACGAAGAATGAAGGCATCTCTAAACTTCAGCACCTTTTCCAAAGCCTAAATGGAAACGGGATATGAGGCAAAACTCAAATATGAGGGAAGTTAAACCCAAGGTACAGGTCAGTGAGTCACAGATTACTCAAAGAGGAGTCAAAGTGTTAGGTGATTTTAAAATAGTTTATTGAAGAACAAGCATTTAAATCTGATACACTAACTAAATAAGCAGAAAAGACGTAGAATGAATGGATTGCTATGTCCGTGACTGGTCGCAGCATTGTCTCCAGAACAGTTTATTGCTCCCAGATCAGGTGAATGGAGAGATCAAATTAATCTTTACACCAGGAAGTGACATTCTCTTCTGATCTCAGCCTTCCTGAGTTAGTTGAAGTGTTCAGCCAAGGTTAACATGGATCACTTTGAAGAACTCTCCTCTGGCTAAAGTGATCTTGAACTAAGCAGGGTGTTAGACTGGAGCCGGCATTGGTCCACTTTGAGAAGCTTTTCCTTGTCTGAAGTGATTTCATTCCCTCTCCAGGTCCAGTTTATATGACTTATATCTGGGCATGTTAAGTCAATCACTTACTCAATTGTCCATTAACAAGGGACACATTGCAGAACCGTTACAGCTCCAGAGGAAGCTATTTGCTCCTTCATGTCTGCACCGCCTCTCTGAAACTGCAATTTACCCAGTGCCGTTCCCCCAGATTCTGCCCGTAATCCTGACCCTAACTATCTGATTCACTTTATCATGCCTCAGCTGATCCTTTCTATTTCCATCAGAAGTCCATTAAGTCAACTCATGGCTCATTGCTCGCTAGGACACGCCCTTTAATTTGTTCTCAGACATTTAGTTTACATAGAAGTCATGAGGTCCAACCTTGTTAGGAGTGTATTGTTTCTGGACCTGTGCTAGAGACACATCCTTTGTAGAGCATTAGACACAGGGCAGAGATGATAGAAATGATTCCGCTTTGGTCCACCTCTTGATTGATGGAAGGCAGATGTTTTTTAAACAGAAAATGTGTTTTTACTTCCTAGTGCTTTCAGAACTAGACAAGCTTTTCTCATAAGTTTTTGAAAGAATGATAAACGTTTATTGTTCAAGACCCAAATATCTATTCAACCACACTCTCTCACTCTCAAACAGATATACATTCACACTCAAGAAATGATTGTGATTCCAAAATGTAGCATATAATTCATTCTTAAAAGTTTGACCATTCTCTATCACATCTTGCTTTTCCTCTGGACCAATGCGATGGTTTATCTGGCATTCACATACCAAAGTAAGGAATTGCTTTTTGCCTGCAGTAATTGTTTGCCAAGGTAAGTTATATCTTTGTTTTATCCTTGTGATGTAGATACAACAGATGAGAGAATTATTCATTATTCACACACAGTTGTTCTGAATGCAGTGGACTGTTTGAGCATCAACCTCACTGGAGCCACATCAGATTGAATCATAGAACCCCTACAGCACAGAAGGAGGCCATTCAACCCATTGAGCCTGCACTGACCACAATCCCACCCAGGGCCCTTACCCCATAACCTCATGTATTTACCCTGCTAATTTCCCTGACACTAAGGGTCAATTTAGCATGACCAATCAACCTAACCTGCACGTCTTTGGACTGTGGGAGGAAACCAGAGCACCCGTAGGAAACCCACGCAGAAACAGGGAGAATGTGCAGACTCCACACAG
Source organism: Carcharhinus amblyrhynchos (assembly GCF_965287045.1). Lineage (NCBI taxonomy): Eukaryota > Metazoa > Chordata > Chondrichthyes > Carcharhiniformes > Carcharhinidae > Carcharhinus > Carcharhinus amblyrhynchos. Next base: position 27,248,311 of record NC_137335.1, on the reverse strand, counting down.
ACACTGACCCAAGGCGGGAATTGAACTCGGGTCCATGGTGCTGTGAGGCTAATCGCTGTGCCAGAGAAGGATGGTAGGTTTAAACCAATTAGTCAGAATTTTACCAACCAGCCCGCCATGGGAATCAGAGCAGGCAAGGGGCAGACCATGGAAAGGTCTGTTGCCCTCAGGCGGGGTTTTACGGTTTTGGGATTTGCGAGGCCGTAGAATCCCACCCAGGATCTCCAACTCCTAGATCTTTGCATTGGACTGTCAGCTTAGACTTCCTGCCCAAGTCTCTGGAGTGAAACTTGCAACTACAACTTCTAGGTCAAAGACACAATTGATACCGACAAAACTACAAGTGGGTGGAGACATTCAGGGAATAAGCACCACAGCCAGTTGGTGCTGTAGGTGCCCAGCTGCCTAATGATGAAAAGTGGGACAGGCACTAAAGAGAGTGTGAAATCCTGGCCAAAACAGTCATTTACAATCACAGGGAAGTGTCAGATTTTAAGCTCAAAATACATGGGAAAAGTATTGATAAGACTTAAGCCTGGTGTTGTCAGGCTTCTTACTGTGTTTACCCCAGTCCAAAGCCGGCATCTCCACAACTGCCCTTTGTCAGAGTTGTGTGTACAAAGTCAGAAACCTGATCTACCAGTTTTTTCTTGTCTAATTATGATTTTGTCATATGTCTCAGGTTGTCACTAAATTGATCTCCAAATTTGTCTGGAGTCTAATACAACAGTGCACAATCCCAGCTGATGGTGTGCAGCATCAGTGCTCATTTCTGACATTGCTAGACTGACTGCAGAGATAAGAGGTTTATCCTCCATGGAGAAATTGAGTCTCGTAATGGGAAGTCATTGAAACGTATAGAGATCTTAAGGGGGTTTAACAAGGTAGGTGCTGGGCCCAATTTTACCATTTTCATTCTAAGTGCTGAATCTGGGCGTAATCCGATTTAGAAATCTGTTTTCAGGTGCCCCCACATGCACTCAGCCTGAAAAAAACATTGCGGGTCGCATTCGCGTGGTGGGCGAGGCTTAGCACAGCCAAAATGATGGGAGCTCTGAACTGCGTACGCGCAGTGAGAAAACAAATTTAAAAAGCGCATCCATGTCAGATCGCTCCCGGTCTGCAGGAGACAGAGAAAGTGGCACAGGAGCAAAAAGTAGGAGTGAAGGTCCCGACACACATCACTGTCCCCCTTATCCACCCCCCCACTACCCACACACATCACTGTCCCCCTTATCCACCACCCCCACTACCCACACACATCACTGTCCCCCTTATCCACCACCCCCACTACCCACACACATCACTGTCCCCCTTATCCACCACCCCCACTACCCACACACATCACTGTCCCCCTTATCCACCCCCCCCCACTACCCACACACATCACTGTCCCCCTTATCCACCCCCCCCCCCACTACCCACACACATCACTGTCCCCCTTATCCACCCCCCCCACTACCCACACACATCACTGTCCCCCTTATCCACCCCCACTACCCACACACATCACTGTCCCCCTTATCCACCCCCCCCACTACCCACACACATCACTGTCCCCCTTATCCACCCCCCCCCACTACCCACACACATCACTGTCCCCCTTATCCACCCCCCCACTACCCACACACATCACTGTCCCCCTTATCCACACCCCACTACCCACACACATCACTGTCCCCCTTATCCACACCCCCCACTACCCACACACATCACTGTCCCCCTTATCCACCCCCCCCACTACCCACACACATCACTGTCCCCCTTATCCACCACCCCGACTACCCACACACATCACTGTCCCCCTTATCCAACCCCCCCACTACCCACACACATCACTGTCCCCCTTATCCACCCCCCCCCACTACCCACACACATCACTGTCCCCCTTATCCACCCCCCCCCCACTACCCACACACATCACTGTCCCCCTTATCCACCCCCCCCCCACTACCCACACACATCACTGTCCCCCTTATCCACCCCCCCACTACCCACACACATCACTGTCCCCCTTATCCAACCCCCCCACTACCCACACACATCACTGTCCCCCTTATCCAACCCCCCCACTACCCACACACATCACTGTCCCCCTTATCCACCACCCCCACTACCCACACACATCACTGTCCCCCTTATCCATCCCCCACTACCCACACACATCACTGTCCCCCTTATCCATCCCCCACTACCCACACACATCACTGTCCCCCTTATCCATCCCCCACTACCCACACACATCACTGTCCCCCTTATCCACCCCCCACTACCCACACACATCACTGTCCCCCTTATCCACCCCCCCCACTACCCACACACATCACTGTCCCCCTTATCCACCACCCCCACTACCCACACACATCACTGTCCCCCTTATCCACCACCCCCGACTGCCCACACACATCACTGTCCCCCTTATCCATCCCCCCACTACCCACACACATCACTGTCCCCCTTATCCACCACCCCCGACTGCCCACACACATCACTGTCCCCCTTATCCACCCCCCCCACTACCCACACACATCACTGTCCCCCTTATCCACCCCCCCACTACCCACACACATCACTGTCCCCCTTATCCACCCCCCCCACTACCCACACACATCACTGTCCCCCTTATCCACCCCCCCCACTACCCACACACATCACTGTCCCCCTTATCCACCACCCCCACTACCCACACACATCACTGTCCCCCTTATCCACCCCCCCCACTACCCACACACATCACTGTCCCCCTTATCCACCACCCCCACTACCCACACACATCACTGTCCCCCTTATCCACCACCCCCACTACCCACACACATCACTGTCCCCCTTATCCACCACCCCCACTACCCACACACATCACTGTCCCCCTTATCCACCACCCCCACTACCCACACACATCACTGTCCCCCTTATCCACCCCCCCCACTACCCACACACATCACTGTCCCCCTTATCCACCACCCCCACTACCCACACACATCACTGTCCCCCTTATCCACCCCCCCCACTACCCACACACATCACTGTCCCCCTTATCCAACCCCCCCACTACCCACACACATCACTGTCCCCCTTATCCACCACCCCCCACTACCCACACACATCACTGTCCCCCTTGTCCACTCCCCCACTACCCACACACATCACTGTCCCCCTTATCCACCCCCCCACTACCCACACACATCACTGTCCCCCTTATCCATCCCCCACTACCCACACACATCACTGTCCCCCTTATCCATCCCCCACTACCCACACCGATCACCACCCCTGTCCCCTCTCCCCCACCACCAATCGCCCACAGTGTGGCAGCAGGCCCACCTGCCCGCCCCCCACCAGAGATCCACCTACGCCCTCCCCCCACCAGTGAGCGATCAGGCCTCCTCCCCCCTACCCAGAGATACATCTTACCCACCTCCCTCTTCCCCCCCACCCTCCAAAACAACAATCTGGCCTCATTTCCCCCCACCCCCCACAGAGAAAGGTCTGGCCTTATTCACCTCCCCCCCCTCAGACAACGATGCGGCCTCACTCATCCCCCCCTCAGAGGAACATCTGACCCACCTCCTCCTCCACCCCAACTCCCCCCAACCAGACAACAATCTGGCTTCACTCCCTCCCCACCAACCAGAGAATGGTCTGACCTGCCTCACTCCCTCCTCTCCCCCCCAAGCAGGGAATGGTCTGACCTGCTTCCCTCCCTCCTCTCCCCACCAAGCAGAGAATAGTCTGACCTGCCTCCCTCCCTCCTCTCCCCCCCAAACAGAGAATGGTCTGACCTGCCTCCCTCCCTCCTCTCCCCCCCAAGCAGAGAATGGTCTGACCTGCCTCCCTCCCTCCTCTCCCCCCCAAGCAGAGAATGGTCTGACCTGCCTCCCTCCCTCCTCTCCCCCCCAAGCAGAGAATGGTCTGACTTTCCTCCCTCCCTCCTCTCCCCCCCAAGCAGAGAATGGTCTGACCTGCCTCCCTCTCTCCTCTCCCCCCCAAGCAGGGAATGGTCTGACCTGCCTCCCTCCCTCCTCTCCCCCCCAAGCAGAGAATGGTCTGACCTGCCTCCCTCTCTCCTCTCCCCCCCAAGCAGGGAATGGTCTGACCTGCCTCCCTCCCTCCTCTCCCCCCCAAGCAGAGAATGATCTGACCTGCCTCCCTCCCTCCTCTCCCCCCCAAGCAGAGAATGGTCTGACCTGCCTCCCTCCCTCCTCTCCCCCCCAAGCAGAGAATGGTCTGACCTGCCTCCCTCCCTCCTCTCCCCCCCAAGCAGAGAATGGTCTGACCTGCCTCCCTCCCTCCTCTCCCCCCCTCAACACTGATCTGAGTCAGAGAGCCGTTGGAAGCTCTGAACTCGCTCTTCAGCAGCTGGTGTGCCCGATTCAGACTTTTATTCAGCAGGTTTATTTTGGCACGATTCCAGATTGGCGAACATGGTGGTAAAGGGGGAAATGCTGATAACATTGGGCGGGCAGTTCATTCATTCAATTGAAGTGCATTCAGATGCATTTAAATCGCTGTTGCACTCGTTTTGGGGGCGAATCGAATCACCACCATTCCTGGGTTTCGGTAAAGTGGCTATCTGCGTGGATATGGACCGCGTTAATGGCCTTACACCTGACTTTACCACGTTTTCATGGCCAAAAACAGGCGTGACGCAATGATAAAATTGGGCCAGCTGAGGGCCTGTTTCACGTGGCTGAAGAGTCTAGAACCAAAGGTCAGCATCCAAAAACAAGAGGTCAGCTATTTGTTTCGATGGTGTGAATCTTTGAAATGCTTCATCCCAGCGGGGTTGAGGATGGTCAGTTGATGAATATAATCAAAACTGAGATTAATAGATCTGTGGGCATTAAGGGGAGGCGATGACCTAATAACATTCTCACTAGACTATTAATCCAGAAACCCAGCCAATGTTGTGGAGACCTGGGTTTGAATCCTGCCATGGCAGATGGTGGAATTTGAATTCAATAAAAAAAATCTATAATTGAGGCCAGAAATTTACCGTCGCACCTGTCGCGGGAATCGGAGTGGGCAAGGGGCAGACAATGGGAGGGTCTGTTGACCTCAGATGGGATTTTACAGTTTCAGAATGAGCGAGCCATAAAATCTCACCCTATTAATCTCCTGATGACCATGAAACCATTGTCGATTGTCAGAAAAATCCATCTGGTTCATTACTGTCATTTAGGGAAGGAAATCTGCTATTCTTGTCTTTGCCAGCCTACATGTGACTCCAGAACCGCAGCAATGTGGTTGACTCTCAACTGCCCTTAGGCAACTAGGGATGGGTAATAAAAACTGGCCAGCCAGCAATGTGCTACAGATGAATTTAAAAAGTTAAGGAAATCAAGGGATTATGGGTGGGATGGTGGAGTCGATATACAAGTTCAGCTATTATCTTGTGGGGTATGTAATGACCTCAAAGAGGTCCATGAGGTTGGCCTCTTGGAGTATGATCCTCCTCTGGAGGCAGACACGCTAGGGTTGTTTAAGACGTACCTAATAGGCACATGAGCAGACTAGAGATGGAGGGATACAGAAGAATGTTCTAGTTGAGGATCAAGAGCCTTAGGACGTTCCTGGGAATTAATAGATTCCGATCGGCCGTCCAACAAATTTTATGGCTCACCTGTCTCTTACATTGGAGTTACTGGGGATCTTCCATTAATGTCTGTATAGGCTGTTGTATGTTTATTGACATCTCTTTTTTACATCCACAGGTGATTTGGTCCACCTTGTTGGCCAACAAGGGGCATACACGCAGTGGGTCGTGCGAGGGCTGCTCTTGGATGTTGCTTCGAGAGTTGCCTAGTGCTTCACGTCGTTAGCGTACGCTTAAACTGGACCAATTGACGGGCAACACGACAACTCAGTGACTATCATTATTTGCTGTGCAGTTACAGGGACCCGGGTCGGATCTCCGGCTTGGGTCAGTGTCTGTGGGAGTTTGCACATTCTCCCCGTGCTTGCGTGGTTTTTCTCCGGCTGCTCCGGTTTCCTCCCACACCCCAAAAACGTGCTTTTAGGCTGATTGGTCTTAATAAATTGTCCCTAAATTAGATCTCCCTTAATCTGGCACACATATAATTCCCTAAATTTGCACCCCTTTATTGTGGAGTCCCCTAGATGTAGACAAAAGTTGTAGGTAGAAGAAGGATTGGAATGAGGCACTCACTGAGGGTTAAAATGGGCAGCACGGGCTTGTAGGGCTGAAGCGCCTGTTTCCTGTGCTGTGTTGTTCTTTGTTCTTTGATTGAGGTAATGATTCCTGCCTGATCAGGACATCTCACCAGTAAATATATTGAGGAGTGTTCAGTCCACTGACACTCCAGATTCTGACTTTGTATCTGAAGCACTCCCAGGAGTGGAATTGTATTTGTAATTTAAGGGAATTTGATATAGGTACACCAGCCTCTGAGGAACTATTTCAGGGCATTTGATCTTATTCTACACTTATTATGCTCTTACATCCCTTGCTTTTGATCACCAGGATTTATACTGACAGTGAAACTATCAGCTCCAACTCAAATGAATCCCCTGTTTAGAAAGAAAACCAATTATTCTTGTTAGGTTTCTAAGGCTATATGTGAATTGAGGTTAATAGATGCGTCCAATCTCAGAAGAAAATTATAACTGAGACACAGAGCACAGTTGATTGAGGAAGACAAAGACTTTAAAAGGTTCAGTGATGTTCAGTTGATTATTTGATGTGCACCACTGACAGTGTCTGATGAAGAAAATCAGAAAGCCAGGAGATAAAACAACAGATGAATGCAGTTGTTTTCAGAACCGAGAAACCTTGGTGACGAGATCAAGGCTGAAATATTGTAGGAGTGAAGACAACAAAGTGATAGAATTACAAATTCAGGACTGCCTTGAATTCAGTGATGTCAGTTGCTCCCAAATATGGTTGCACAGCTTACTTTTCAGAGAGTTGACTGTAATCTTTCTACTTGCTCGACAGCACAATGCTGGGATATAACGACAACTTTCCAAGAGCATATCGTCAATCTCACTGAAGGGCAAACAAGAGATTAAAACCCAAAGTGTGCAGATTAGGCCTGGTAGGAGCAGGTCTGAACTTTGTGAATTTGTTTGGATGACTAGGATACCCCTTTTGCAGTGGTAAGGTATCCCCACAATTGTGGTTCTGGGACATTTTTGGGGAAGTTAAAGTGCTCTTCAGGGGAGGTAAAGTCACCTTTGGAATTCTTAAAATTAGGCAACAATATGCCTAAAGAGTGCACAAACTCATAATTGTCAAGTTTTCTGAAACTCAGAACTCTGTTCAAATCAACAGTCAAAACTGTCAAAATCAGCTGTCAAAGTGTCAGAGGAACTGTCAATGGGAGCTATCAGGCCATTAAGGAATTTAAAAGGCCTGCCATTTAGATCTTTGAAAAGCAAAGGTTTGAAGAGTTCAAAAAGCATTGCTTGGTATTTCATTCTGTTGTCATAAGCCTGGGTTTTCCATTACTGGAGTATTGCTGCATGACTGATTTCACAGCCATCTATTATCACAGTGTGATGTCTGTCATTTCACAGTGGAGGTGAGTACAGGGCCACAGCTTGATATGGAGAGTATGAGAGGTCATGGAGTGTGGGTACAGGGCATAAAGTGGCATGGATTGGCGTGGATGGGCCATGGGGAGTGTGATTTTGAGAGGTGGTGAGGAATGAAGGCTGGAGGAATTTCTTCTTCAGTTTTGGACAGAGTGTCAGAGCCATGAGGCAGGCCTTCCACCAGCCTGCCTCTACACGCTGCATCCTCATCAATACTTCCAGGGTCTCCTGCCCAAATGTCTAATATAGTCTGCCCATCCAGATTAAAAATCCAACATCCAAAACATTAAAAGTCTCTTTCAGGGAGCAGAGAATTCTCCCAACATAGACATAGATGGTGGACATAGATGTTGGCCCTATTGTCAGCCTTCAGTTCAGCAGTGCAACTTAATTTTAAGAGGGATGGTCTGCCTTTCAGAACTGGAAGCTAGTGATAACATGCTGTTTAACCCTCTGTTTGTGACCAGGTGGTCATGATGTGGAGATGCCAGTGTTGGACTTGGGTAAACACAGTAAGAAGTCTCACAACACCAGGTTAAAGTCCAACAGGTTTATTTGCTAGTAAACGCCACTAGCTTTCGGAATGCTGTTCCTTCATCAGGTGAGTGCGGAGTTCTGATCACAAACAGGGCATATATAGGCACACACAGTTTACAGAATACTGATTAGAATGTGAATCTTTACAGCTAATTTGCTATTCAAGCCTTAAAGGTGCAGACAATGTGAGTGGAGATAGCATTGAGCATGGGTTAAAGAGATGTGTATTGTCTGCAGACAGCACAGTAAGTGAGATGTTGCAAGTTCAGGCAAGTCATGGGGGTTACAGATAGTGCGACATGAACCCAAGATCCCCGTTGAGGCTGTCCTCCTGTGTGCACCCATGCCATCATCTCATGTGAGAACACCATCCACCAGGTACATGGTACATACCCTTGCAACTCGGCCAATGTTGTCTACCTGATACACTGCAGAAAAGGATGTCCCGAAGCATGGTATATTGGGGAGACCATGCAGACGCTATGACAATGGATGAATGAACATCGCTCGACAATCACCAGGCAAGACTGTTCCCTTCCTGTTGGCGAACACTTCAGCAGTCACAGGCATCTGATCTTCGGGTAAACATTCTCCAACGCGGCCTTCAAAACATACGACAGCGCGGAGTCGCTGAGCAGAAACTAATAGCCAAGTTCTGCACACATGAGGACTTGCCTGAACTTGCAACATCTCACTTACTGTGCTGTCTGGAGACAATACACATCTCTTTAACCTATGCTAATGCTATCTCTGCTCACATTGTCTGCACCTTTAAGACTTGAATAGCAGATTAGCTGTAAAGACTCGCATTCTGATCAGTATCCTGTAAACGGTGTGTGCCTATATATGCCCTATTTGTGATCAGAACTCCCCACTCACCTGATGAAGGAACAGCATACCGAAAGTTAGTGGCGTTTACTACCAAATAAACCTGTTGGACTTTAACCTGGTGTTGTGAGACTTCTTACTATGACCAGGTGACCAGCAGAGCAGCTAACGCTCATCCCACTGTTGCTATCATGCTAATGAGATGCCAGCACAGTACACCTTCAACAAAATTGGCATGTGCAGCTCACCAATTGTGCCCTTAAAAAACAGCACAGGCAAGTTTTCACTCTCTACTTGTTTAAAAGCCTCCTTCTCCCAGTTTTCTTACTTCCAAAAATTCCCTTCCTTTTTTTTAGCCACCAATCTATTCACAAGCAAAATGTCATCAATGGACCACCCAGCAAAATGATTGTGTGATATTTCTACAATTACATAGACAAGCAACTGAATTACTTATTGTTAGTCTTTGGGGGAAATAGCTTCCACTTACTAGAAGTAACAACATTCCCTCAGGGCCATTTATTTATACTTGCGACTATACATGGAAAATCATTAAATGTAACATCTTCTTCCCCAAATCCTTTCTGATGAAAAGTGGCCAGGAAATCATTTAAGAGCCTATTGTTTATGTAAGAAAGGGAAGGTTGAAAGAAGTAAGGGCAGTTTTCAGGTGCTGAGAAAGATGAGGAGACGATTCAGTAGAAACAGTCTTATTCCAACTTAAGTGAGGGAGAAAGGGAAAGAGAGGAGTGACATTATATGGGACAGCGTACCGAGAATCTAAGCCAACAAGGAATTCAGAGGAGAACAAGCTCCCTTTGTTATTGATAAAATCAGAAGTAAACAGGAAAGATTGCCTCCAAAAGGTTAAATTTGAGAGAACATGAGAAGTAAAATGAAAAAAGCTTGAAGTGCAACTAAGTGTTATACGTGAGCTGCAGGCCAAGCAGTGCGATTATTATGGAACCAAAGCCCTGTAAAAGCCAACTGAAGAAAAATGATGGATGGCGCAGAAGAAAAGCTGTAACACCCGCCAGGCAAACTGACACTTCCAAACCAAAGTTTCTCTGAAGAATTGTGATTGCCTGTGTGGCTTGATAATTATAAAATTGTACTTTATGAAGCAATCTTTTATGCGTATTGACTGGAAGCGTTGTGACAGGCCTGGACTCACCAAAGTCCAGCTCGGACTTTCACTCCCATATTGGGAGAAACAGGATATTTCCCGCCTCCACCAACCTTATCTAGTAAAAAGATGTTTGGGGGCGGGGGGTGGGTGGGGAGTGGGTGGTGGTGGTTGGTGGCAGTGGTGCAAGCCTGCAGTCTCGCCAAGAAGATGGCACACAGGAGATGTTAACATGAACGCCCCTGCTTGGAGTACCAGCTGCCTAAATTGATGAGCCCCCAAGCAGCACATGGTGCCCTACCAACACCCCCCCCACTTCCTAAAACCTCAGCACTCAGTCCAGTCTCTCACCACACTCCACAGCCAGGACAATGGAAGGTCCCTATGCCTAGAAACAGCAGCCTCACCAGCACTCAGTAAAGTCCTCCACCCACCCCACCCCACAGAGAGAACCACAGAACATCCCTGGCTCTGGGGACAGCAGCTCCAGCACTCAATGAACTTCTCCACCCCACCAGCCCCTGCCTCCACTCTCCCCTGCACTCCAGGGGCTGCAGTTCCATAACACTTAATTCCTTACTCCTCTTCAGTGCTGCCACACCAGGTCCTGACTTTTGTAGAGCTGTTGTAAATACCTCCAGTGTGATGTAGTGCAGGAGAGGGGAGAGATGCTAGCAGGTCGGGGGGGGACAGAATTCAGTCACGGACCCACTAATGGCATGGTAAGCTGTGCTAACTCATGTAAATCTACTTGCACTGAAAAACTTAGGCTGGGAGACGCGCAGAGGCCTGGCCACCCAGTGATAATCCTGCAAAGCAACCACTGCCGATGTTTCCGGGCCCGCTGTGCTATTCGGGCAGCGCAATGGGCTGGGAGAATCACCCCACATGCTGCGAGTCCATGTGACTCTTCCACAGTCTGTGGCTGGGACTTTTCATTCCTGCCATCAATGGGAATTGGCACGCGCAGGACTGGAAAATTGGAGATCAGCCGAAAACCCATTGGTGGAAATTTCTGGTCGCACTGATGCCGGGGGCAGGAAAATCCCACCCTGTTTTTCTGACTGCACATAGTCAGTCATAAAAAGATAGATGATTTGGCAGCACAAATAGAGTATGATATGAAAGACATTACAGAGACAGGTTTGCAAAATGACCTCAACAGGGATCTGAATATTCAGGAGTATTTGACCTTTCGGCAGGACGGGAAAAGGAGATGGGCCAGCTCTGTTAATGAAGAATGTGATCAGTACAGTAGTAAGAAATGATCTTGTTTCGGAGAACTCAAATGTAGAATCACTTTGGGTGAAGCTAAGAAACAGCGAAGGAAAAAAATCAATGAATTGTAAGACTTCATAAAGATTGGATGAATCAAATCGGCAAAGATAGCCCGGAGGAGGAGTTCATAGAATGTATTCAAGATAGCTTCATAGCACAATGTGTTCTGGAACCAACCACAGAACAGGCAATTTTATACTTCTTATTCATAGGACATAGGTATTATTGGCTGGCCAGCATTTATTCCCCATCCCTAGCTGCACTAGAAAGGTGGTGGTGAGCCACCTTCTTGAATCATGCAGTCCATGTGCTGTGGGTTGACCTGGTAATATGTAATGAGGTAGGATTAACTAAGGACCTCATAGTAAATGATCCTTTCAGTTAGAGTGATCATAACATGATAAAATATCAAATTCATTTGGAAAGTGGGAAATTTGGGTTTGAGATTAATATCAAACTTAAATAAAGACAATCTCAGGGATTTGGAGACAGAGATATTGGTGTTTAAGAGGAAATTGACAAGACACAGAAAGCAACCCTAGAATATTAAAAAATCAAGAGGCAAGAGGGAGGGAGGAATTTAAAACAATCATGACCATGAGAGAAAACTAGGAAAAAACTAGTGGGACTAAAGGCTATGTGAGGAGACTAAGACCACACAAAACATATATATCATGTTGGATCATTTCTAATATTTTAAAAACTAGCCAAAGACCTTTTAAAATGGCCGCTGTGATTTAAAAGCATGGAGATTAAAGTGACCACTTCAATGTTTTCACAGTTGGCAGTCAGGAATGCAGCTGTTGATCACAGGGCTGCCTGAAATTACCATGCCAGGGTCTTCCAGGGCTAGAAGGGGCAATCCAGCGATGAGACCCCCATCCAGGGAGAGTGGCGAGGTCAATCCTTTGCACCCAGACTGCACCCACCCAATATCCAGAACCTTTGGACACCCTCCCTCTGCAGCCTGGCAGTGGCAAGAGGGGCAAATGGCCATTGGAGTAAGTTCCTTTGGCATGCTCAAGTCCAGCATGCCAGGTCTACACTGGGTGCCCAATGGCCTATGGCTTCCTCCTTGGGATAAAGGGGCAGCTGGAGTGAGCACGAGAAGTCTCTGGTGGTTGAAGTTATTCAGTCATGGGACATAGCCAACACCAGTTGGCCAGCGTTTATTGTCCATCCCTAGTTGCCCTTGGAGAGGTAGTTAAGAGTCAACCACACTGCTATGGCTCTTGCATCACATGTAGGCCAGACTAGGCAAGGGTGGCAGATTTCCTTCTCTACAAAACATTAGTGAACAAGATGTTTTTTTACAACAATGGTTTAATGGTCAGATGATGAATCAAATTCCACCATCTGCCATGGCAGGATTCAAACCCGGGTCCCCGAGTTTCTAGATTAATAGTTGAGGAAAATACCACTGGGCCATTACCTCCCTCTATTAGGAGAAATGTCAAAAATCAATGAGGAAGGCAAAGAGGAACTATGAAATTAAATTGTCAAGGAACACAAAATAACACAGTAATATATTCTGCAGGCATATCAATAATAGCCGGATAATTGAAATCCCTCCCTGATTATTATTCTATATTTTTTTGCTCAATTTCTTAATTTATCTGCATGTTTCTTCCTTCTAGAATGAAGTAGTCTGTAAACTATATCAATTAGTAAGATAAACCTGAACTTATTAGTGTGATTCCACATTGATCAGAAGCTACATCTATTAATGTGACTGATCCTTTATTGTCTTTTATCTCTATCTGTATAGATTGTATTTTAGTCTTGCTAATAGCTGCGTCCATTTTTTCTACTACCATTATATTTTCCTTGAAGACACCCCATCTTCTCTTTTTCCTCCTCTATTCGCTCAATCTCTCAATTATATCCTGCAACGTTTAATTCTTTTTCTTGTGTTCTCATCCCGAAGATGGGTCCTTGGTGATTATTTTTCGAACCATGAGAAAACTCCGTCATTTTTTTACTCCAGTTGACGTGAACCAGAACAGGGATCGAAGAACATACTTTTGGCATTAATCTGACCCCTAAGCTAGCCATTGAACCAACTGAGCTGACCATCCCCCACCCTGCCTTCCCCCACCTACCCAGTGTTTAAGTGTCACCAGGCAGATTTTGCTGTTCCAAGGTGGGAGTAAACAGGGACGAGATGTTAAGAAAAGGCACAAGCAGAAGGTCACACCTCTGTTTCAATCGGTGACCATTGTGCAAGGCATAGGAAAGGGTATGGAGGAACAAGTCTTTCCAGTCCTCCCTCCAGGCACAAGGTCAGACCTTTTAGAATTTCCACCAGGCAGATAGTCTTTGGAAATCCTCTATGACCCTGCTGAACAAGGAAAGGTTGGCACACCCACACAAGCAAGACAGAAGGCCAGGAAACGTCTTGAAAGTTAAGTTGGAGGAGTTTTAAAAATTTGAGGGTAGCATTGGAGGCAAGTGAACATTGAGGAAGTTCAGTTTGGGAGGAGTGGAAACAGCTGGATAACTCTACAGAATGTCCACATGTTGCACGGAAATCGGTTTTGATGGACTGATTGAGAAAGTCCATATCTACACCTTTCAGTGGTGGCGACTGAGGCCCAGATCTATTACTGACACTTGCAAGGGATCTTCAAAGCTTTGGAACAGGAATAGCGGATGAGGTAGGCTCTTCAATGGATCCATTCTATCTCAGTGCTCGCCTTGTGTTTGTCAATCGCGGTGGCACATAGTGGGGCCTTCTACAGGGAAAATCCAGTTTCCTGGCAGCCTGTGACAGACGCAAGCTCAGGACAGTGGGATTAGTCTGGCCTCCTGATTACTGCCTCTGACGTGAAAATCCGACTCCAAGTCTCAGTGATGGGAATAGGATCATTAAGGGATAGACAGGATAATACCATCGGTGATGATAGAGAGACAACAGAAATATTAAATAAATATTTCACTTTGGCCTTTACCAGGGAGACAGAACTAGTGAACATGACATTGACTCATCATTAGAGATGAGTAATGAGATAAATGCGTATCAAATAAAATAAATGATGTATTGAATAAACTGATGAAACTCAATGAGGAAAAATTCCCTTTTCTAGATGGATTGCATCCTTGAATTTAAACATATCTAGGGAAGAGATCAACTATTGGAGACACAATTAATAAATGGTTAGAAAGGGTGTGATGTTGGAAGAATGGTAGACAGTTAATATATATATAATTCTTCTATTTAAGGAGAGGATGCTGAATATGCCCAGGGAATTATCAGTCAGCTTAACATTGGGGGTTGGAAAAGTAATTGAAGCTTTGCTAAAGGAGAGAATAGAAATTAAAGGTATATAATTAGTGAGCATGGATTTTCAAGGGAAAATTCTTGCTTTATCAATCTTATGAATTTTTTTGTCTACTTTCTTTACAGCCATGATGCAGTAGATGTAATGTTTCTGGATTTTCAAAAGGCCTTCAATGTTTGGAAAAATGTCTTTGTGCACGGTTGTCTGTCGTGTACAATATCTTACCATAACATGACCTCCAATATCATCTCTTTGTGGGTAATGGATTATGGTATCAGGAATGTGTAGCTGAAATTGAGTGGTTTTTGATAACTGGAGGAGACCCTGTAAGAGATTAATTAAAACGTTGGTCAGCAACTTTGTACAGAACATTGACTACTGGGTCACTCAGTATTGCTCTGAGTATTCCAGGATTAGTTCTAATGCAGGTGAATGCAGATACAAGAGAACTAAAAATTCTTCCAGTCTCAATGTCAGAACAATGAAATTGCCACAAATAAGAAACCTGAACAAACAAGGATAACAAATCTGTTATCAGTGCTAGAGAAAGAGGATTGTACCCTAGATCTTGGAAGAATCATAGAAACCCTACAGTGCAGAAAGAGGCCATTCAGCCCATCAAGTGTGCACTGACCACAATCCCACCCAGGCCCTATCCCGATATCCCTGCATATTTACCCTAATCCCTCTAATTTACGCATCTCAGGACTCAAAGGGGCAATTTCTTAGCATGGCCAATCAACCTAACCCACACATCTTTGGACTGTGGGAGGAAACCGGAGTACCCAGAGGAAACCCACGCAGACAGTGATTCAAGCCAGAAATCAAACCCAGATCCCTGGAGCTGTGAAACAGCAATGCTAACCATTATGCTACCATGCTACCCTGTTATCATAACTTCTGTTGATATTATTTATGAATGCCACAAGTCAGCACCAGAGGAAGAATATCAATCAGTATGTGACTGCATATGATCTTCAAAAAATTTTTCATGGGATATGGATGTCGTTTAGCTAGGCCACTATTTATGTCCAATCCCTAATTGCCATTCAAAAATATATAGTCCATGTGGTGTAGGTATACCCACAATGCTGTCAGGGAGGAAGTTCCAGGATCTGACACAGCAACAGTAAAGGAAGAGCATTATAGATCCAAATCAGGATGATGTGTGGCCTGGAGGTGAAATTACAGGTGGTGAGGTTCCCATGCACCTTTCTAGGTGTTAGAAGTTTTGGGTTTGGAAGGTGCTGCCTAAGTAGCCTTGATGAGTTCCTGCAGTGCATCTTGTAGATAGATGGTAGACACGGCTCCACTGCTCATCGGTGGGTGGAAGGCTTGAATATGGACTGCTTTGTCCTGCTTGATGTCGAGTTTCTTGAGTGCTATTAGGGCTGCACTCATCCAAGCAAGTGGAGAGTAATCCATTACACTCCTGACCTGTGTCTGATCGAAGGTGGACAGATCCTGGGAAGTCAGGAGGTGAACTACTTGCTGGAGGATTCCCAGTCTTTGGCCTGCTCTGGTAGCCACAGTATTTATATGGCTAACTCAGTTCAGTTTCTGGTCAATGCTAACCCATGACATGTTGATAGTGGATGTTTCAGTGATGGTAATACCATT
Organism: Carcharhinus amblyrhynchos; assembly: GCF_965287045.1. Lineage (NCBI taxonomy): Eukaryota > Metazoa > Chordata > Chondrichthyes > Carcharhiniformes > Carcharhinidae > Carcharhinus > Carcharhinus amblyrhynchos. Next base: position 27,232,087 of record NC_137335.1, on the reverse strand, counting down.
CAATATCAAGGAACAATGGTTAAATCCCTTCTTGGGGATGACCACCGCCTGACATTTGTGTGGCATAAATGTTACTGCCACTTATCAGCCCAAACATGAACATTGACCATGCTGCAATTGGACATGGGCTGCTTCAGTATCTGAGGAGTCGCAAATGATGTTGAACATTGTCCAGTCATCAGCGAATATCCCCATGTCTGGCCTTACGATGGAAGGAAGGTCATTAGTGAAGCAGCCGAAATGATTGTGCCTAGGACACCTCCCTAGAAAGTCCTGCAGTAATGTTCTGGGATTGAGATGATTGACCTCCAACTGTAAATCTGAAACTCACAAGCTTCTATCGGTAACGGTGGCCATAGAAACATTGTCAATTGTTGTAAAAATCCATCTGGTTCATTAATGCTGTTTAGGGAAGGAAATCTGTTGTTTTTACCTGGCCTGGCCTCTGATTCTAAAATGACCTCCTCAAATGACCTAGAAAGCTACTCAGTTGTATCAAAACTGCATCAAAATCTATCTTAGGGACACAACTGAGTGTCTTGTTAAACCATTTCAGAGGGCATTTCAGAGTCAACCACATTGCTTTGGCTCTGGAGTCACATGTAGGCCAGACAAGGGAAGGGCAGCAGATTTCCTTCCCTAAAGGACATGAGTGAACCAGATGAGTTTTTATGACAATCAACAATGATTTCACAGCCATCATTAGACTTTTAATTGTCATTTTCTATTGAAAGGTGCAGACGCTGTGAAGTGATTTGTCATCAGTTGAAGAGTACTGATGAGAGAACTGACAAGGTGTTGCACTATGCAAAGGAGGCTCAGGCCCTCCAAGCACAAAACAAGGGCATCTGTACCAACGACACTTGTTTCCCAATAGCTAATTTCACTCTAACATTTCACTCTTTTATTATCCTCTCATAGATGGGCTATCAGGGGATAACAGCAGCAGCAGCCAAAGCAGTGCCACCACGGCTGGCTCTGTTGTTATGATGTGGATGTGTTAAGCAGGGAGGGACAAAGTGTACTAGAGCAATAATTATAGGGGATTCTATAGTTAGGGGTGCAGGTAGGCATTTCTGTGGATGTGAAAGAGACTCCATGTTGGTATGTTGCCTCCCTGGTGCCAGGGTCCAGGATGTCTCTGAACAGACAGAAAGCACTCTGAAGGGAGCAGGTGAATAGCCAGAGGTCGTGGTACATATTGGTACTATAGGTAGGAGGAGTGATGAGGTCTGACAGCAGCAGTTTAGGGAGTTAGGTAGAAAGTTATAAAGCAGGACCTCTAGGGTTGTAATCTCAGAATTAGTCTCTGTGCCACGTGCTAGTGAGACTAGGAATAGGCAGATAGTGCATCTCAACAAGTAGCTAAACAACTGGAGTAGAAGGGAGTGTTTCAGATATCTGGACCATTGGAGTCTCTTCCAGGGCAGGTGGGAGCTGTACAAGAAGAATGGGCACATCTAAACTGGCCAGCAGGATTAAGGAAAATCCCAAGGCTTTTTATACATATGTAAAGAGCAAGAGGGTAGCCAGGGAGAGGGTTGGCCCACTCAAGGACAAGAGAGGGAATCTATGCATGGAGCCATAGGAAATGGGCGAGGTATTAAATGAGTACTTTGTGTCAGTACTCACCAAAGAGAAGGACTTGGTGGATGATGAGTCTGGGAAAGGATCTGTAGATAGTTTGAGTCATGTTGAGATCAAAAAGGAGGTGGTATTGAGGTTCTTGAGAAATATTAAAGTGGATAAGTCTCCAGGGCCTGATGGGATATACCCCAGAATACTGAGAAAGGGAAGGGAGGAAATTGCTGGGGCCTTGAGAGAAATCTTTGTATCCTCACTGGCTACAGGAGAGATCCCAGAGGATTGGAGGCTAGCCAATGTTGTTCCTTTGTTTAAGAAGGGTAACAAGAATAATCTAGGCTGGTGAGCCTTACATCAGTGGTAGGGAAATTATTGGAGAGGATTCTAAGAATCAGGATTTACTCCCACTTGGAAATAAGTGGACGTATTAGTGAGAGGCAACATGGTTTTGTGAAGGGGAGGTCATGTCTCACAAACTTGATGGAGTTTTTCAAGGAAGTGACGAAGATGATTGATGAGGGTAGAGCAGTGGATGTTGTCAACGTGGACTTCAGTACAGCCATTGATAAGGTCCCTCATGGCAGACTGATGCAGAAGGTGAAGTTACATGGGATCAGAGGTAACTGGCAAGGTGGATACAAAACTGGCTCGGTCAAAGAAGGGTACATTTCTGAATGGAGGGCTGTGACAAGTGGCGTTCCTCAGGGATCAGTGCTGTGACCTTTGCTGTTTGTAATATATACAAATGATTTGAAGGAAAATGTAACTGGTTTGATTAATAAGTTTGTGGACGACACAAAGGTTGGTGGATTTGCGGATAGCGATGAGGACCATCAGAGGATACAGCAGGATATAGATCAGTTGGAGACTTGGGCGGAGAAATGGCAGATGGATTTTAATCCGGACAAATGTAAGGTAATGCATTTTGGAAGGTCTGATACAGATAGGAAATATACAGTATGAATGGCAGAACTCTTAGGAGTATTGATAGACAAAGGGATCTGGGTATACAGGTACACAGGTGACTGAAAGTGGCAATGCAGATGGAGAAGGTAGTCAAGAAGGCATACGGTATGCTTTCCTTCATCGGCTGGGGTATTGAGTTTAAAGATTGGCAAGTCATGTTGCAGCTTTATAAAATCTTAGTTAGTGCACACTTGGAAAATAGTGTTCAATTCTGACTGCCACACTGCCAGAAGGATGTGGAGGCTTTGGAGACGGTACGGAAAAGATTTACCAGGATGTTGCCTGGCATGGAGGGCATTAGCTATGAGGAGAGGTTGGAAAAACTTAGTTTCTTCTCACTGGAACGATGGAGGTTGAGGGGAGACCTGATAGAAGTCTACAAGGTTATGAGAGGCATGAACAGAGTGGATAATCAGAAGCTTTTTCCCAGGGTGGAAGAGTCAATTACTAGAGGGCACAGGTTTAAGGAGCAAGAGGCAATGTTTAAAGGAGATGTACGGGGCAGATTTTTTACATAGAGTCGTGGGTGCCCGGAACTCGTTGCCAGGGGAAGTAGTGGAAGCAGATATAGTAGTGATTTTTAAGGGGCGTCTTGACAAATAGATGAATAGGATGGGAATAGACGGATAGGGTAAGGGTTTTAGTTCAGTCCGGCCACATGGTCGGTGCAGGCTTGGAAGGCTGAAGGGCCTGTTCCTGTGCTGTAATTTTCTTTGTTCTTTGTTCTTATAGGGAACACAGCTGATTCCCAGGAGCAGTCATGCCCAATGTGTACCCACTCCTCTTAACAGTGCATGTTGTCTCAACAAATCATAACAGCAACCGCCCCCCCCCCCAGTCAGTGAACTCTTAATGAGATTCTTGAACCATCTCAATTGACTTTAATCAGAGATGGGGTAGAATTGCTGCTCTGGTGAACAGGCTGGTAGCAGGAACAGAATGGAAATGTCAGCACCGGCAATTTGGATCTCCAGCCACCTCCATTCAGAACCTCAGCAGGACCTGAAAATCCAGCCCACCAGCTGCTAGCAGCTGAAATAAGTCAGCAGAGACCAGTGTCCCTTCGCCAAAGTCCCTTCTATTTACAAGCTCTATTACACGTTTTGTGTCAGCATCCAGAGTGTCAGGAGATTTAACGCCTCCAGTTATATCTCCAGGGAAGACTCCCTGATTGGGCAGGCAATAATGAGCTCAATCAGAAAATTCTTTTTCTCTGCCATCAAATGAATGAACTAAATTAACTTAGGGAACTCAATCAGGGATATCTTTCAATAACAACTAAATAAACAAACACTAATTAACTTAGGGACAAATTAAAAGGGGAAGCTCTCCAAAAGGAGGAGGAACAGCCCAAACAAAAAACAAAGTCGAAAGGAAACTTAAAACATTAAATCATAATGTGATTTCCGGGGTTTATAATACACCCCAGCTCCTGCGGTACCCAGCGGGCACAGAAGACATCAACTACACCGCATGCTCCCTCTCTAGGGACACCTGACCACAAATAAAGCTGTGGAAGAGACCCCGTTGATCACTCACTGCCTGGACCTGTTAATGGGAGTTCATATTCCAAGAAGCCAATCTCCATGGCCTGATTGAAGTCATTATAGCACTGACACTCCCTCCACATTAACTAACTGAAACAGTTAACAACTGGAGTTAACAGATATTGGGAAGCAAAGAGATTCTCACTCAGTTTACCTCTCTACCTTGAGGGAAGTTAGGTTTCCTGTGAAACTCCAGTCAAGTCTGTAAATTTTGTGATATCACCAGCAAGCTGACGAGCTCTGGGAATCAAACTCACAAGGTGTGGAGTGGCGAGGAGTTTGGGATACAGAGAAAGAAAATGAGCTTGGACCCAAAGTAATACAAGCAAAAATGCAAAAATGGAGGGCATTACCAACATTAAATATTTTAATGCAGATTTTTAATCCTGTAAATGAAATGCTGATTAATCACATTCATGAGGGTGATGGATGAATTGTAGAAGGTAACAAGGGATTGGATGCCAGTTCTGATCACACTAATTGAATATTAATTTACCTTAGGTAGCTTAGAAAAAATGAACTAGGGGAGCAGAGATGATTTATGCAGATGTGCAGTGGTTTATACCCTCTCGTGCCTCTGGTTCAAGCTCTAACCATGTGGTCTGTGCAGGCTGGCATTAACTAAGAGAGAAACTTCTATAATATCTTGGTTATCCTTCTGGTCTTCACCTTTCCTACCAAATCTGTCAGCAGCATCCCATTAGCAATGAAGTAATATGAAATTTACAAATGAATATAGATAGGTTAGGTGAGTGGGTTCAAATGTGGCAGATGGAGTTGATGGGGATAAGTGTGAGGTTATCCATTGTGGTCAGAAAAATGCAAAGGCAAATTATTATCTAAATGGGAAGAGGCTTCAGAGTTCCTTGGTGCAGAGGGATCAGTGTGACCTCCTGAATGGGTAGCAGAAAGGCAGGTACAGCAGGTAATAAGGAAAGCAAATGGAATTTTGGCCTTTATAGCTGAAGGGATAGAATATAAAAGTCAGCAGATGTTCCGACAATAATATAAGGCATTGGTGAGACCTGACTTGGAGTACTGTGGGATCAGGGTGTCTTTGTACATGAGTGATTGGGAGGAGGGCCTTGTGCCTGGTGTTTTCAACCCTCAATGTGGCTGGGTGAGAGATGGAGTTAGAGGTTTGAGGGATATCCAAGAGGGTCCAGTGAGAGATTGGGAGTTGCTCACTTACCCTAACCAAGTAAAAAAGATTATTCTGTTATGGTAAGCTGGCACTAATCAGAGCTGCCACATGCAGGGGTGGTGACCCTGCTGGAAAGCCTTCTCCTGGAGCAGGGGAAGAGTGTGTCCCACCTCTGCTCCACTCCTGATGAGGACCCCCTCTGAAAAGCGAGGCGCTGCCTTGACTGCCATCCCCTGCAGACACTGTGGGATAAGTGCTGGGAGCCGTTTAAATGGAACTCCCCTGTGATTGCAGTGACTGAGTTATTGCTAGGCTGGTGAATCAAGTGCAAGATTCTCATGGGTATATAAATTTTCACTAATGAGGCATATGGTCTGAAATCATGCCAGCGCTGTTGGCAGCAATCACTCTGTTTCTCATGCCAGAACCAATATTCTGCCTTTTTTTGGTAAGATTTCACCCATCATGTCTGGAGTATCAGACGATGTTAGACTTCTCGCTGTGCTGTTACTCTGTGGGCCACTGACTGTGAGCAGAATAACCTTTTGCATTTCTTCAGCTGTTATTTCATTTGCTACAAAGAAGTAGGTCATCCTTTCAATACTGTCGCCAGTTTTCCACCTCTCGGTCAAATGGTTCATTGTTTCCAAACAAAGGCATTTTAATTTGCCTATCATCCTTACTTCTTCATAGTTTTAATGCTCAACTCTTCTCCCCCTCTAGCTGCACACTATGAATCTCCAACAACTATTGAAAGTTTTATTTAGTGTGATAAATTTAAGGTGACTCATTGTCACTTGAAGTAAAAAGGGGTTTAATACCAATGATACGTGGACATTTACAAACAAGAGTCAGACAGAACTTTTATGCAATTATTCTTTACTCCTCCCTGGCTCCAACTGAGGATCCTCCTTGATCCTGGATGCACACTCTTGTATCTGATTGACTCAGCTTCCCGCGCTGTCCCTCTATTACGTCCAATCTGATCACGTGGCCTTCAGGGATTGGCCCTTTAAACGGGCCACACTACCACAGGATCTCTGGGGAATAATGCATTTTCCAACACATTCCTGTGGAAATGGACTGCATGGTGGCATAGTGGCACTGCAGCCTCACAGCACCAGGGACCTGCTTCCATTCCAGCCTCAGGTAATTGTGGAGTTTGCACATTCTCCACATGTCTGCATGGGTTTCCTTTGGGTGCTCTGATTTCCTCCCACAGTCCAAAGACGTGCAGATGAGGTGAATTGGCCATGCTAAATTGTGCCTTAGTGTCCCAAGTTGTGTAGGCTAGGGGAATGAGCGGGGTACATTGTGGGGTTACGGGGATAAGGTGGGGAACAGGCCTGAATGAGATGCTCTGCCAGAGAATTGGTGTAGACTGAATGGGCCGAATGGCCTCTTTCTGCACTGCAGGGGTTCTGTGTTTCTAATGTATTTGATTTACTCTTGGTCCTTCTCACAGAGAACAGGCAAGGTTGAATGCATCTATTTCCCAAATTGGTGTGCGTGATGTGTATCACTTTCCACTGTCCATCTAATGGAAAGTGAGAAGCCTCACAACATCAGTTTGAAATCTAACAGGTTAATTTGGCAGCACTAGCTTTTGGAGTCTCAGTCTCCTTCATCAGGTAAGTGAGGGCTTGTGTTCACAAGCAGGTCATATAAAGACACAAACTCAATTTACAAGATAATGGTTGGAATGTGAGTCTTTACAGATAGTCAAGTCTTAAAGGTACAGACAAAGTGAGTGCAGTGAGGGCCAAGCACAGGTTAAAGAGATGTGTATTGTCTCCAGCCAGAACAGTTAATGAGATTTTGCAAGCCCAGGTAAGTCGTGTGGGGGTTACAGATAGTGTGACATGAACCCAAGATCCCGGTTGAAACCATCCTCATGTGTGTGGAACTTGCCCATCAGACCCTGCTCAGTGATTCTGCCTTGTTGTGAAGGCTGCCTTGGAGAGCACTTACCCAAAGGTCGGAGGCTGAATGCCCGTGACTGCTGAAGTGTTCCCCAATTGGAAGGGAACATTGCTGCCCGGTGATTGTCGTGCAGTGTTCATTCATTCATTGTCATAGCACTTGCATGGTCTCCCCAATGTACCATGCCTCGGTACATCCTTTCCTGCAGTGTATCAGGTAGACAACGTTGGCCAAGTTGCAAGAGTATGTGTCGTGTACCTGGTGGATGGTGTTCTCACGGGAGATGATGGCATCCATGTTGATGATCCAGCATGTCTTGCAGAGGTTGCTTTGGCAGGATTGTGTGGTGTTGTGGTCACTGTTCTCCTGAAGGCTGGGTAGTTTGCTGTGGACAATGCTCTGTTTGAGGTCGTGCAGTTGTTTGAAGGCAAGAAGTGGGGGTTTGGGGGTGGCCTTGGCAAGATGTTCATCTTCATCTATGACATGTTGAAGGCTCTGGAGAAGATGCCGTAGCTTCTCTGCTCTGGAGAAGTACTATAGGACGAAGGGTACTCTGTCCGCCGTGTCCTGTGTTTGCCTTTTGTGGAAGTCGGTGCGGTTTTTCGCTGTGGCGCATCGGAACTGTCAATCGATGAATCGAGCGTTACATCCTATTCTTATGAGGGTGTCTTTCAGTGTCTGGAGGTGTCTGTTGCAACCCTCCTCTTCTGAGCAGATCCTGTGTATACGGAGGGCTTGTCCGTAGGGGATTGCTTCTTTAACATGTTTAGGGTGGAAGCTGGAGAAGTGGAGCATCGTGAAGTTATCCATGGTCTTGCGGCGCAGTGAAGTACTGAGGTGACTGTCTGATGGAGTGCTGCCAAATGGACTGTTGGACTTTAATCTGGTGTTGTGAGACTTCTTACTGTGTTTACCCCAGTCCAATGCCAGCATCTCCATATCATCTAATGGACAGCCATTTTTACATCCTGACAGGGGTTTGTAGGTAATTTATCCTTTCTTCTGTCCACTTACTGATTTAATTATTTCTATGGCATCAGGTGGCAGAAGTTGACAATGCAAGTGGATGTTGGTAAGATGTGGTTAAAACCAGACTGCAATGCGGCAAAGTTTTAGCAGGTATATTGAAAATATTGATTTGACGAACTGTTAAGAAGCATGTAAAATTGTGCCAAATGTAATATTGACTTTACTATCTCACAGGAATCTATTCAGCGACTTATTTTAAGGCAAATTAGACAGTTTGTCCATGTGTTAGTGCCTTATAAAGATAGAGTAATAATGTGCCTATTCACCATGGAACCTGTAAATGTCTTACTCTCAGTATCATAAACCACCGGGCTCCAATTTAAGATAATTGGCAAATGAACCAGAGGGAAGAAACACAGAATTTTGTTTTACGCAGTAAGTTGTTAAGAATTAGAATTCTCTCCTTGGAGGAATAGTAGAAGCAAATTCAGTAGCACAAGCACATGAGTTAGGAACAGGAGAAGGCCACTCTGCCCCTCAAACCTGCTTTGCCATACAATAAGATCTTGGTTGATCTCATCTTAACCTCAACATTACACTCCTGCCTGTCCCCAACAACCTTTCACCCCCTTGCTTATCAGGAATCTATATACTTCTGCCTTAAAGATATTCTGACTTTTGAGTCTCCCAACTCACTGAGAGAAAATAAAATTCCCTCATCTGTGCCCTAAATGAGCAGCCCCTTATTTTTAAACAATGGCCCCTAATTCTAGGTTCTCCTACAAGAGGAAACATTTTCTCCACATGCATCTTGTCAAGATCCCTCACTCAGGATCTTATATGTTTCAATCACGTCACTTCTACTCTTCTGAACTCCAGTCTTAGAATCATAGAATCCCTAAATGCAGAAGGAGGCTATTCAGCACTGACCACAATCCCACCAAGGCCCTATTCCCATAACCCCACATATTTATGTTAATCCCCTGACACTAAGATCAACTTAGCATGGCCAATCAACCTAACCTGCACATCTTTGGGCAGTGGGAGAAAACTGGAGCACCCAGAGGAAACCCACACGAGGAGAATGTGCAAACTCCGCACAGACAGTGACCCTAGGCCAGAATTGAACCGGGTCTCCGGTATTGTGAGGCAGCAGTGCTAACCATTGTGTCCCTGTGTTGGTACAAGACTAGTTTGACCAACCTTTCCTCACAAGGCAACCTACTCATTCCAGATATCCTAGTTAATCTTCTTTGAACTGCTTCCAATATATTTACATCTTCCCTCAGATAAGGAGACCAATACTTGTACACAGGCTCCAGATGTGGTTTCACCAATACCCTTTATAAGTGAAGCATAACCTCCCTCCTTTTGTAATCAACTCCCCTCACAATAAATGATAACATTATATCAGCTTTCCCAGTTTCTTGTTGTACCTGCATACTAACTTTTTGCGATTCATGCACTAAAACACCCAGCTCCCTCTGCATTTCAGAGCTCTGCAATCTCTCACCATTTAGACAACAAGCTTCGTCTTTTTCTTCCTGTTGAATTGGCTGACCTCACATTTTCTCAATAATACTCTATTTGCCAGCTCTTTGCCCACTCACATAACCTATCCATATCCTTCTGAAGTCTCCTTATGTCGTCTTCACAATTTACTTTCTTACTCTTTGTGTCATCAGCAAATATCATTGGTCCCTTCATGTATGATATTTATACAAATTGGGAACAGTTGAGGTCACAGCATTGACCCTTCTGGTGTACCACTTGTCACATCTTTCCAACAGGAAAATGACCCATTTCTGCCTACCCTATATTTTCTTTAGCGAGCTAATCTTCTATCCATGTCAATGTTACACCCTACACCATAGGCTTTTATTTGCAGGGGGCTATGGGATCAGAATGGGAAAGTAGAACTGAATGGACTGAGTTAGCACCATCGGTGCTGTATGATTCTACAAGGTAGCTTTTTGGATTCTTCCCAGTGATGAGGAACTGAAGATTTGGCCTCATTTCCATTCATAGATGAGCTTTGGGACATTAAACGGGCATTCTGACACCTCCCCCTAATTCAGAACAAAGACTCTGGCCTAAGCTGCTGCTCCTAAGGTAAGTTGCTGAGGAAGAGGGCTGACAATCCTCTCACATAATGGGGGTGATTTTCCAGCCTTGCCGTGCCTGGCGCAGATCGCCACAATCCTGGAAAATAGCACATGGTCCTAAAAATCATTCTTTGCGCTCAGCGACAGTTTGTAATCAACCCAGTCGCTTTCCACCAGCAGAAACTGGATCACACCCAAGGCCTATTAGCATATTTGAAGTATTATTTAAATATGCTTGGACCATTCCATGACAGGTTCTCCCAGCTCCCGGGATCTTCTGATCCTTGGGTGCAGCGCGAGACTGACGAGAATCACCACTGGTCTCCACCAGCAGAGACCAGGTGAAATGGCCACACCAGGGGGCTTAGAGGCAATTGAAGCCCCTTGGTGGTTAGGGACATGGCTGGGAGTGCCCACCTGACACACTGGCAGTGCCAGTTGGGCACTGTGTGCCAGGGCAGTGCCAAAGGGCTGGGACCTGAGTGGGTGTGGGGCCTAAACTGGGAATATGACAAGGGGAAGGTTATGATGGGGGCTTTGACGAGGTGTCATGAATGGTCAGAGCATGAAGGGGGTATGTCAGGAAGTCATGAAGGGAGAGCCATTGGGAGGGCCCCACTGTCCCAATGCTGGTGATTTATATCAAGGAAGGGGTGGGAAAACATTCCGCTGATGAGAGGGCCAGGGCTCCCAATGCCCATTGGAGGAGGGTGCATTGTGAGATCGGGACACCCTACCAAAATGGTGCCTGTTCACTTTACAGCCAGGCTCACACGTGTGTTTAAGCCCCACCCCTTCCCAGGACTGGTGCACAACTCACCACTCTCCCAGAAAGTGTGAGATAATCGTGGTCTGGACCACATTGCTCTGGTTTTCTCACCGTTTAGCTTCTTTGGAGGGAAAATTGCAGCCTATATTGCAAAGCTTAATGTTGCCATTAACATTTAGTGACCCTCCTATGGGAGTGATCCTGCACTGACAGGGCTGGAGAACTGGACATTGAGGTTTGTAACTCAGAAGATTTGCAGAGTTGTTTGAATTTCCTGTTTGATTTAACAATGACCCAGGTTGGCCTGTCTACTAACAAAAGTAATGTCATAGAGTCATAGAGGTTTACAGCATGGAAACGGGCCCTTCGGCCCAACTTGTCCATGCCACCCTGTTTTTTTAACCACTAAGCTAATCCCAATTGCCCGTGTTTGACCCATACCTCTCTATACCCATTTTACCCATCATGACATACCTTAAAAAAATCAAACTATTAACACCTAGTCTTAAATATTCAAGCTTTTTGTTGCTAAAATTCGCATTTTTTCACCAATTATCTCTTCAAGGTTCTTTCAGTAAGACTCATTTATTTTAATTAGAATTCATAAAGCATAATTGTTCCACTCCAAGGAGATTTGAACAATCTGCTCCCTCATGATCTGGTTTAGTTTCTAATTCTGAATTCTTCAGGACTTGTGTGCCTTTGCTCCACTGGGGAGCCAGCTACTGCAGTGAAAGCATGTTCTTTTCCTACCTTCCCTATTCTAATTTGATCACCGGACCCACTGAAATGAGGTTCCTTGGTCGGTAGTACGTAATTTGACAACGGGTACCTGTGTTGTCAGCAGTAACACTCTCATTTTCTGAGTCAGCTGGTTGTAATTTCAAGGCCCAATCTGTGGTCTTGGGCCCATCATCTAGACTGGTACTTCCATTACACTACACCTCCTGTTTAGGAAGTATATCTTCTGCCTGAGCCCAGGTCTCTCTCACACGGAGTATAAAAGATCCCGTGACATTATCTTCCTGGTGTCCAGGTCAATATTGATCCCTTAAATGTTGTTTGTGGGATCCTGCTGTGCATAAACTGGCTTTCACACATTTTCATATGATAACAGTGATTATGCTTTGAAAGTAGTTTATTAGCCACACAGTGTTTTGAGGTTCCCTGCAGTCATGAAAGATGTTATATATTAATTGTAGCATCTGAAGTTAGTACATACAGGCAGAGGGTATGTATTGGATGTTTGCCTGAGCATATATAAAGAGATATGAACAGAGTTGAGTGGAATCAGGAGACATAGGCCTGTAAGGCTTTGCTCTGTGAATAAATCTAAAGATTGGTTTTGGATTCTGGGGGGCCCAATTTTATCATCAAGTTGGGCCCACTTTTGTGTGCGAAAAGTTGGTGTGAGGCAAGTAGCATGATCCACGCTCGCATCCCCACCAGTTCCCCCTTTACCATGGGCCAAAAATGGTCACCGTTAGGACCGTGCCCGAAACAGACATGACATCATTAATGGACTGCACACTCAAACTTACCGGCACTTACCCCTTTACCATCGCATTCACCCGTCCAGATTCGACGCAAAACAGATATGGTCTGCAAAAGTCCAATTCAGGCACTCCAGCTTCTGAGGAGGTAAGCTCCGAGCTTCCAGGGGTTCTGTGACTCAGATCAGTGGCAGCTGGTGGGAGGGACGTGGGTCAGATTGTTCCCTGGTGGAGAAGGGACAGAGGTGGGTCAGGTGGTTCTCTGGTCGGGGGAGGGAGATGATCAGATGGTTCTCTGGTGGAGAGCAGGGAGTTGTGTCTGATAGCTTTTTGATGGGGGTGAGGGAGGTGGGTCAGATGGCTGTGTGACTCAGATCTGGGGGCTGGGGCATGGGGGCCAAGCGGGGGTCCACTGCCACTCTGCTTGTGATCAGTGGGGAGAAGGGGGAGTGGACCACAATCGGTCTGGGTAGTGGGTGGGTGGGGAGATGAGGGGGTCAGTTATGTTGTTGGGGTGGGGAATTGTCCGTGGGGGCTGGGGGGAGCATTATCTGGCCCAGGACCAATGTGGCTGAGGGGTGTTTTCTATCTGCTTTTATTGCACATGCACGGTTAGAGGTGCCGATCGGAGCTGCAGAGTTTCGGGCACGTTAAGCCGGCCCACAGGCTTCTGCTGCACGATTCGGAATCACTGAGACTGTTGCAGGCAGACTGCTTATGGGGGCGCCTCAGGACAGGTCTAAAAGTCAGATCTGAAACACTCCCAGTTTCAAGTCCACCCAGCACTTAGAAACAAAATGGTAAAATAAGGCCCTGGTTGTCAAGAGTATAATATTATATAAAGATTTATATATATTTTTATTGTGTTAAATTAGTGTCTTTAAGTTCATATTTGGCGTGATCTTACGACTTTGACCCTCTCTTGGCTTTCGGCAAGGCGAGGTGGTAAGATCAGGCGAGAGGTAAATAATAAGACACTTGCCTGGTTTCTTGCCTCCCCCAGTCGTACCAGGCTTGTTTTGCCACTGAAATTGGAAGCTGATCTTAGCATGTCAGCAACAAGTCCGAGACGCTATTATCTGGGGCCCACTTACCTTAATCACCTCACCAGTCAAGGTTCTCCCCAGCAGAGGAGACCAGACGAGATGGCCTCACCAGGGGGAGCAATAAGCCATTGAAGACCCCTGAATGGGTGGGGGCAGGACCCAGCAGCATCTATGGTGCAGTGCCACCCAGGCACTGCCCACCTGGCACCATAACTGTGCAAGGGGCAGTGCCAAGGGGGTAAGGATTGAGTCAAGATGGAGCCTGTGGGAATGGAGCTTTGATGGGGAGAGGGAAGGGGAGCCCTGCCAGGGGGGAGATCAGAGTGGGAGGGAGGGAACACTATATTCTGTTGGGGTGGAGATCGGGGTGGGAGGGAGGAAACTCTGCAGATATGGTGATCGATGTGAGTGCATTGATGTCCGTGGAGGAGATGGGGGTAGTAAACCAGCACATAGGGGATCAGCAGTGCAGAGGGGTCCTGATATTTGTGGAGGACGGAGAACTCTGCACATTGTGGGAGTGATGGTGGGGAGCTCTGCAGATGGCAGTGATCAGCAGGGGCTCCCAATATCCATGGGAGGGGTGGGGAGATCTTCCAGTTCACAGGAAGACCAGGGTGCCTGCATGATGGCGCCCCTAGGTCTCAGCAACTGGTTTCCCTGCAATCTCAAGCACCACCCCCCAGCACCCCCCTACTGGCGAGAATCGCATCCTGGAATTTTTTTTGCAAGTGCTTTAAGATTGCAACTGGAAGCTCATATAAAATGCCAACTCAATTCTTTCTCGTTTTCTCATTTGTTTAGGACTTAAAATTATTTTCGTTACATTGTGCCCATTGCTGGTTAGTGAAAATTGTTTTTATCACAACATTTCATATTTCTGAAGACAGATTCCACTTCATTCCTTAACCTTTGCAGCTTTGGTGAAAAATCCCCAACTTCTGCAGCTGCTTAATATGACTGTCATCCCTCTTGTCCCTTTCAAGCCCCATTGCCCTTACAGTTTTTGAAGAATGGGATGTATAAAACCATTCACAATACTTAACAGTGGCATAAGTAAGGTTTTATTCAACATTACCTCCTTGTTTTGTGCAGTATATGCCCTGAGCTACAAAACCAAGCACTTTGCTGTTGTCTTTTGACAGCTTTCTAAATTAAGCTAGATTGTTGAGCAACCTGAAAGCAAATAATCCTGTGGAATTACTTAACAAGGAGATTTGTCTTCATTATGATGCCCGTTCCCAGGCCATGTACCAAGCGTAACCAGATATGACAGTCAGGATCAAGCATGTATAAACTCCAGTACCTGATCTCAATAAGTATTAATGGAACTATAATATCCAGTGACTTAACATTAAAAATTGTTTACTCAACTCCACTGCTGACTCAATTCAGCCATGGCTCAGTGATCACACTCTTACCGCTGAGTTTGGCAATTGTAGTTTCAAATCACACTTGAGCTAGCTGAGCACATAATCACACAACACCCCAGTGCAGTGCTGAGAGAATATTGCCCCAGATGAGAGGTTAAAGTGAGCACCACATGCCCTCTCTGGTGGTTGTAAAAGGTCCCCTGACACTGATCAAGTAATAACAGAAGTTTTCCTGGCAGCGTGGACGATATTTATCCCTCATCTATTACCTAAAGAAACCAAATTATCTGACCCAAAGGATGGCGCGGTGGCACAATGTTAGCACAGCTGCCTCACAGCTCCAGGGACCCAAGTTCATTTTTGGCCTCGGGTCACTGTCTGTGTGGAGCTTGCACATTCTCCCTGTGTCTGCGTGGGTTTTCTCTGGGTATTTCAGTTTCCTCCCACACTCCAAAGATGTGTAGTTAGGTGGATTGGCCATGCCAAATTACCCCTTCATGTCCCAAGATATGTAAGTTAGCGGGGATAGCTGGGTAAATATATGAGGTTACGGGGTAAGACTAGGTAAAGTGTCAGTGCAGACTTGATGAGCTGAATGACCTCTGTATGCACTATAAGATTCGATGATTCTGTTATATGATTACCCCAGTACTGTTTGTGGGGTCTTGCTATGTGCAAATTGGTTGAGGGACTTCCTACATTTTCATAATGACAATGTTTCAAAAATGCCTCATTTGCTGGAAAGTGTTTTTGAACATCTTGAGAATGTGAAGTCTTTGTTTCCTGAAGTTTGCTGTCTAATATAGTACATCTTAATGTAATACATCCTAATATAAGATACCCTAATCTAGTATATCCACACCATTTGGACATTCCATTCCAAGCCATACACTATCCCAACTTTGAAATATATTGCATTCCTTCAACAATCCTTGAATCCTCCCCCCAGTGCCACTTTGGGAGTACCTACACTGCATGGACTGCAGTGGTTCAAGGAAGCAGCTCATCACCACCTCCTCCAGGGCAATTAGGAATGGGCAATAACAGTGCTGGCCTAGCCAGTGATGTCCACTCCCCATTAAAAAAAAAATTTTTAATTATCCAAAGAGACCAAAAAAAGCTCCAGCTTTAATGCCGAGTGTGTCAGCTGAGGTCAGCCATGTGAAAAGTATTGTCACAACACTTTGGTTCAATATTTCTAGGCCAGAGACAAAAGGATAACAATTAGGAAGGGGTTAGTCTGCATTGACTCCCATTGAGGACTGTTTGAGATTTCCCCTTTACCGACTAAGTTTATTAAAGGGATTGTCATTTGGAAAAGATACCAGAACTGTACCCAAGGGTGGGCAAATCAGTATTATTAGTAGAAATGAAGGGGAAAACAGATCTTATCACTCAAAGTTACTATAAATAAAATGAGTATTAAGAGATGAAGCAGACTGTGGGACTCAGCTTTGTAATACAGACAAATTCAGCAAGAAACACAACGACCAGCCGTACAAAAGAAAAATACCTCAGATGTTGTGATTCTGAAATAATAATAAGAAAATGCCGAGCAGTTTCAGCATTGGGTTGGGCGGCAGAGTGGTTAGCATGGCTGCCTCACAGCTCCAGGGGCCCAGGTTTGATTCTGGCTTGGGTCACTGTCTGTGTGAAGTTTGCACATTCTCCCCATGTCTGCATGGGTTTCCTCCGGGTGCTGCAGTTTCTTCCCACAGTGTGGTTCTGTACATTGACCATGCAAAATTCTCCCTCAGTGTATCCAAATAGGTGTCCGAGTGTGGTAACTAGGGGATTTTCACAGTAGTTTAATTGCAGTGTTAACGTAAGCCTACTTATGACACTAATAAATAAACTTTATAGGGGAAGAATGAATGTTTTAGGTCGATGACCTATCATCAGAAGATGATTGTGTTTGCAGAGATGTTTGACTGAGGGAGCGAATACCCATGGGTGAACTCTCTGTTCATCTCCAAGAGGTAGCATGAGATTTTTAACTTCACCTGAACAGGGTGGCCTGGGTCTATGTTTAAGATTTCACTTGGGAAGATCATCAGAAATGAATTGTTAGTCCAAAAACTGACACAGAGAATAAATGCATCTTTTGAACAGAATGTTGCAGCTGACTAACTTCACACTGTCTGTGATCTATAATTTCCTCAGGCAGCTCACACATTGGGCAGGAACTTTCCAAAAATATTCGGTGTCATAAAAGTCTGAAGACTGGAGTTCCACACCGATTTTCTGAGCCGGTTTTCCCAGCTGGGAATACTGCGTCTGTGGGGACAGGGCAGACGGAGTTTATGTATGTCGGGGAAGGTAGCTTCAGAGCATTTGGGCACCATTATCAATCTCCTGCTGAAGTAGACAGTCTCCCTCCACCCCCGCTGCATCCCCCACCTCAACGGTGGCATTGCAACCCCCCACACCAACATGGGTTGCTTGCATTGGGGCATCAGGGCATTCCTGATGAGACCCCTGATAGCCCCCTCATTATTCCCCTCTTCTGGAAATAGTCT
The DNA here is from genome assembly GCF_965287045.1 of Carcharhinus amblyrhynchos. Lineage (NCBI taxonomy): Eukaryota > Metazoa > Chordata > Chondrichthyes > Carcharhiniformes > Carcharhinidae > Carcharhinus > Carcharhinus amblyrhynchos. The sequence continues at coordinate 27,214,649 of NC_137335.1, read as the reverse complement.
TCTCCCCTTGTATATCTCGCCCTTGCATAGCCCCCTCTGAATGACCCCCTCCTTGCAGGGCTCCACCTTGTATGGCCCCACCTCCGCTTGCATGGCTCCCCTCTGCAGGACTCCCCCACTTGCAGAGGTCCCTCTGCAGATCCCTCACTTTGCATAGACCATCCTGCTGACCACCCTCCTTGCAGAGCCCGCCCTTTGCATAAGTCCCCAGTCATTATGCATACCGCCACCTCATAGTCCCACCCCCAACTCAGGCCCCCACCACCATTCAAACCCAATCCCCTTGGCACAGCCCCTTGCACACTTATGGTGCTCAACAAGGCACTGCCAGGATGCCAGGTGGGCATTGCCATAGTGCCAGATTGGCTTTTCCAGGTTCTCACTGCCCACTTGGCACTGCCCACCCACATCCCAGGTTATCTAGGAGCTTTAATGGCTTCCGATCCCCACAGCATTGTTATGACGCCTGGCCACCGCTGGTGGAGACCAGTAGTGATTCCAAGTAAGATTCCGGGAAGCCAGTAGAAACCATGCAGGAGCGGGTAAGTCCTGTTAAGTTTGATGACTTTTATGTTAATTGGCTTTGGGCCCTTTCTGGATTGGAAACCAATATTAGCAGCAAAACAGGTCAGGGTGAATATGAAATCCTCACCAGCTATCTTCACAGCTCACCATGCTGATCTACTAGCACAGGAAACTGATACGATCATGCCCGTTAACTCCCAAGCTACTCATTGGGTAGGTTTTTCCAAGCCCACTGATAATGGGATTCATGGTGGTGGGAGTGAAAAATTCAGAGTGAGTCTCAGATAGCAGTCAATGGAAAACCAGTTGGAACTTTCCACTCTCTACATTCATGGCGGGTCAGATTTCCCACTGATCCATGTCTGGAATTCTACTTACATTTATTAGCATATCATGATTACTCATTAAAAATCCAACTCGCCAGAATCAATTCTCCCCCCAAATACAGGCCAAGCCAGAGAGAAACTAGACCAGCCTAAATCAGGACCCAATATAATTAGCATTGAATAGGGCTGTTCACTGTGTTTCTCTTGGGTTTTGTGTTGGGTTCTTTCCTGTGTCTCAGGTGTTGAATTAGGCTGTTTCCTGTGTCTTGGGTGTTGAGTTGGGCTGTTTCCTGTGTCTTGGGTATTGAGTTGGACTGTTTCTTGTGTCTTGGGTGTTGAGTTGGACTGTTTCCTGTGTCTCAGGTGTTGAGTTGGGCTGTTTCCTGTGTCTTGGGTGTTGAGTTGGACTGTTTCCTGTGTCTCAGGTGTTGAGTTGGACTGTTTCCTGTGTCTCAGGTGTTGAGTTGGACTGTTTCCTGTGTCTTGGGTATTGAGTTGGACTGTTTCCTGTGCATCACGTGTTGAGTTGGGCTGTTTCCTATGTCTTGGGTGTTGAGTTGGACTGTTTCCTGTGTCTCAGGTGCTGAGTTGGGCTGTTTCCTGTGTCTTGGGTATTGAGTTGGACTGTTTCCTGAGTCTCAGGTGTTGAGTTGGACTGTTTCCTGTGTCTTGGGTGTTGAGTTGGATTTGTTTCCTGTGTTTCGGGTGTTGAGTTGGGCTGTTTCCTGAGTCTCGGGTGTTGAGTTGGGCTGTTTCCTGTGTCTTGGGTGTTGAGTTGGGCTGTTTCCTGTGTTTCGGGTGTTGAGTTGGGCTGTTTCCTGAGTCTCGGGTGTTGAGTTGGGCTGTTTCCTGTGTCTTGGGTGTTGAGTTGGGCTGTTTCCTGAGTCTCAGGTGTTGAGTTGGACTATTTCCTGCGTCTTGGGTGTTGAGTTGATCTGTTTCCTGAGTCTTGGGTGTTGAGTTGGGTTATTCCCTGTGTTTCGGGTCTTGAGTTGGCTGTTTCCTGTGTTTCGGGTCTTGAGTTGGCTGTTTCCTGTGTCTTGGGTGTTGAGTTGGGCTGTTTCCTGAGTCTCAGGTGTTGAGTTGGACTGTTTCCTGTGTTTCGGATGTTGAGTTGGACTGTTTCCTGTGTCTTGGGTGTTGAGTTGGGCTGTTTCCTGTGTCTTGGATATTGAGTTGGCTGTTTCCTGTGTTTTGGGTGTTGAGTTGGGCTGTTTCCTGTGTCTTGGGTGTTGAATTGAGCTGTTTCCTGTGTCTTGGGTGTTGAGTTGGGCTGTTTCCTGAGTCTCAGGTGTTGAGTTGGACTGTTTCCTGTGTCTTGGGTGTTGAGTTGGGCTGTTTCCTGTGTCTTGGGTGTTGAGTTGGGTTATTCCCTGTGTTTCGGGTCTTGAGCTGGCTGTTTCCTGTGTCTTGGGTATTGAGTTGGACTGTTTCCTGAGTCTCAGGTGTTGAGTTGGACTGTTTCCTGAGTCTCAGGTGTTGAGTTGGACTGTTTCCTGTGTCTTGGGTATTGAGTTGGACTGTTTCCTGTGTCTTGGGTGTTGAGTTGGGCTGTTTCCTGTGTCTCAGGTGTTGAGTTGGACTGTTTCCTGTGTTTCAGGTGTTGAGTTGGACTGTTTCCTGTGTCTTGGGTATTGAGTTGGGCTGTTTCCTGTGTTTTGGATATTGAGTTGGCTGTTTCCTGTGTTTCGGGTGTTGAGTTGGGCTGTTTCCTGTGTCTTGGGTGTTGAGTTGGACTGTTTCCTGTGTCTTGGGTGTTGAGTTGGGCTGTTTCCTGTGTCTCGGGTGTTGAGTTGGGCTGTTTCCTGTGCCTTGGGTGTTGAGTTGGGCTGTTTCCTGTGTCTTGGGTGATGAGATGGGCTGTTTCCTGTGTCTCGGGTCATGAACTGGGCTGTTTCCTGTGCCTTGGGTGTTGAGTTGGGCTGTTTCCTGTGTCTCGGGTGATGAGATGGGCTGTTTCCTGTGTCTCGGGTCATGAACTGGGCTGTTTCCTGTGTCTCGGGTCATGAACTGGGCTGTTTCCTGTGCCTTGGGTGTTGAGTTGGGCTGTTTCCTGTGTCTCGGGTGATGAGATGGGCTGTTTCCTGTGTCTCGGGTCATGAACTGGGCTGTTTCCTGTGTCTCGGGTCATGAACTGGGCTGTTTCCTGTGCCTTGGGTGTTGAGTTGGGCTGTTTCCTGTGTCTCGGGTGATGAGATGGGCTGTTTCCTGTGTCTCGGGTCATGAACTGGGCTGTTTCCTGTGTCTCGGGTCATGAACTGGGCTGTTTCCTGTGCCTTGGGTGTTGAATTGGGCTGTTTCCTGTGTCTCGGGTGATGAGATGGGCTGTTTCCTATGTCTCGGGTCATGAACTGGGCTGTTTCCTGTGTCTCGGGTGATGAGTTGGGCTGTTTCCTGTGTCTCGGGTGATGAGCTGGGCTGTTTCCTGAGTCTCAGGTGTTGAGTTGAGCTGTTTCCTGTGTCGCGGGTGATGAGCTGGGCTGTTCACTATATCTGTCTCGGGTTTGAACTGGATGTTTTACTGTTGTTCTTCTCTGTCTGGCTGTCATTGTCCACTACCCGTCTCAAGCTGGCTGCTCATAGAGTCATAGAGGCATGGAAACAGACCCTTCATCAACTTGTCCATGCCGCCCTTTTTTTCTAAAACCCCAAAGCTAATCCCAATTGCCCACATTTGGCCCATATCCCTCTTTACCCATCATACCCATGTAACTATCTAAATGCTTTTTAAAAGATAAAATTGTGCCTGCCTTACTACTACCTCTGGCAGCTTGTTTCAGACACTCACCACCCTCTGTGTGAAAAAATTGCCCCTCTGGACACTTTTGTTTCTCTCCCCTCTCACCTTAAACCTATGCCTTCTAGACTCCCTTACCTTTGGGAAAAGATATTGACTATCTACCTTGTCTATGCCCCTCATTATTTCATAGACCTCTATAAGGTCACCTCTCAGCGTCCTATGCTCCAAAGAAAAAAATCCCAGTCTATTCAGCCTCTCCTTATAACTCAATCCATCAAGTCCCAGTAGCATCCTAGTAAATCTTTTCTGCACTCTTTCTAGTTTAATAATATCCTTTCTATAATAGGGTGACCAGAATTGCGCACAGTATTCCAAGTGTGGCCTTACCAATGTCTTGTACAACTTTAACAAGATATCCCAACTCCTGTATTCAATGTTCTGACCAACGAAACCAAGCATGGCTAATGCCTTCTTCACCACTCTGTCCACCTGTGACTCCGCTTTCAAGGAATTATGAACATGTACCCCTAGATCTCTTTGTTCTGTAACTCTCCCCAGTGCCCTACCACTGGGTAAGTCCTGCCAATCTATCAAAATGCATCACCTTGCATTTGTCTAAATAAAACTCCATCTGCCATTCGTCAGCCCATTGGCCCAATTGATCAAGATCGCATTGCAATTGGAGATAACTTTCCTCACTGTCCACTATGCCACCAATCTTGGTGTCATCTGCAAACTTACTAACTATGCCCCTACATTTTCATCCAAATCATTAATATAAATGACAAATAACATTAGGCCCAGCACTGATCCCTGAGGCACACCGCTGGTCACAGGCCTCCAGTTTGAAAACCAGCTCTATACAACCACCCTCTGGCTTCTGTCAAGAAGCCAACTCTGTATCCATTTAGACACTTCACTCTGCATCCCGTGAGATTTAACTTTATGCAACAACTTACCATGCGGTACCTTGCTAAAGTCCATGTAAACAACAACAACTGCTCTGCCCTCATCTACCTTCTTGGTTACCCCTTCAAAAAACTCAGTTAAATTTGTGAGATATGATTTTCCAGTCACAAAGCCATGCTGACTGTCCCTAATCAGTCCTTGTATCTCTGAATGCCTGTAGATCCTGTCTCTCAAATTGCCTTCCAACAACTTATCCACCACAGATGTGAGGCTCACTGGCCTGTATAGTTCCAGGCTTTTCCCTACAGCCTTTTTTTAAACAAAGGCACAACATTTGCCTCTGTCCAATCTTCAGGCACCTCACCCGTGACTATTGATGATTCAAATATCTTGGCTAAGGGACCCACAATTTCCTCCTTAGCCTCCCACAATGATATATTTCATCTGGTCCCAGACACCTATCTACCTTGATGTGCTTTAAGACTTCCAGTATATATATCCTCAATATATCAAGTCATCCAGGGTTCCCGACTTCTACCAGCCTTGCCATTCACTCTAAGAGGAATGTATTTACCCTGAAACCTGGTTAACACACTTTTGAAACCATGCCATTTACCAGGCTCTCTAAACAGAGGCTGGCATGGTGACCAGGGCAAGGGAAGATAAGTGATATTAGGGTGAAGGGGGTTCTATAGGGTGATGGCTTGGGGAGAACATGATGGCAAGCAGAGGGAAGATCGGGGTGTGGGGAGTCTAGAACCCGATATGGAACAGTAGAACACACACACAGGAGGGTGTGTGGGGGCTGGATGGAACCTGATTTGCATGATCAAGAGAGGATACTCAGAGACTGTAAGCTAGGAAAAGGCAAGTTGGTGATGGTGGGGCAGAAGAGGGACGGGTTGTTCAGAGACTCATGAATGGGGGGAGGAAGGGTCTTGTGGTCACTCATTAAGGAGCTGGAGGGTTGAATTAGAAACACTCACAGTTCATGGACTTTTTCACCCAGAGGGTGGTGGCATCTGGAATTTACTGCCCGCATCAGTGGCTGAGGCGGAAACATCCAAAAGCTATCAGGATCTTTATCTGTAACCTGCAAAGCTACAGACCAGCTGCTGGAAAATGACTTTAAATTGAGCAGCTAATTTCTTTTTTCTCTCTTTCTGCTGGCTTCTTTTCGCATCATAACTTTCCATGGTTCTAAGCTGTAGGCTGTGAGATTCAAAGCAGTGCAGGGGTTCTGTGGGCCATGCGACAGGTCTATGCATGGCACACCCACTGTCTTCTCCCTTCAGGCAGGGGGTAACACTTGTGTGCTCAATAGAATCAAACACAGCTCGCGTGTAGGGTGTGCTCATTGTCTCACACTGGGCTGTAATCTGGATCAGTACTGAGCTGCAGATGGGATGCTCAAGGTTGGGGAGGCATCTTTAGCCTATAAATGGGGGGAATGTAATGAAGGAGGGGTATTCCTGGTTCGGGGGAGGGGAGATAGCCTCTGTATGTGACCATGCACCACAGCCTCAAGATGGGGAGATATGAAACACATAGGGCATGAGGACATCAGCAGTGATGGAATCATGGGAGAACAGGAACACCCACCATAATAACAGAGATCCAGGGTTACCGGAGGAGACTGGGGAATGACTAGAACGTGGTCTATGTATCCTTGTATCTAAGAACACGGCAGAGGGCGGCATCATTGCAGCCAGTGATTTCCACAGCATTTTTACTACATGCTGCCACACTCTGTAAAACATGAGGAAATTTCTTTCCTGTATCTCTATTCCTAAATAGCTTCCTTTCATCAACATTGAAGCAAAGGAACTTTTTTAGACTATCATCTTTTCATCCTTGCTATTGTTGCCACCCTGGGATATTTACAGTTCTCAATCCATCCTGTTTGGTGCCAATGTTTTTATAAGACTTGCACGCTCCCTGTAATCTTAATCTGATCTTCTATTTTTGTTCTCTTAACCAGTTCTTAACCACTTTAAGCTTCTTTTTATGTTCATGAGTGTCCTCAGATCAACCTGCAAATTTATACTTAGCAATTTTTTTTTATTTCCCTTATCCCACAAGGCGTCAATTGCTGCCCAGATTAGTTTCCTTCTTTCCCAGTGAGGTGTAGTTACTCTATATTCTTTGCACTATTTTCTGAGAAATATTCCATGTATTTGCCACAATCTTCACTCCTAACAATGTGTGTTAGACTCGTAGCCTTCATTCTTTCATAAACCCCTTGAAACTTACCATGCTAATTTTCCCACGGATTTAATTTCTCTCTGAATTACACTGACAAAAACAGAACCATAGAGTAGAGAAAAAAGCCATTGTAGCAGTGTCCTCTCTTTAAAACAGCTCTTCATTAGTCGTACTCCCCTACCTTTCCATTGGTCTGCAAAATGTTCAAGTACTGATCCAATGCTTTTTGAAACATTCCCATTGAATCATTGGCCTTTCTGTTCCAAAACATGACAACTTGATGAATAAAAATCTTACCCTATCCTACCTCCTTTTTTTGCCAACTACCTTAAATTTGTGTGGGCAGCACGGTGGTTAGCACTGCTGCCTCACAGTGCCAGGGACTCAGGTTCGATTCCCAGCTTGGGTCACTGTCTGTGTGGAGTTTGCACATTCTCCCTGCGTCTGCGTGAGTTTCTTCCAGGTGCTCCAGTTTCCTCTCACAGTCTGAAAGACGTGCTGGTTAGGTGCATTGCACTGACCCGAACAGGTGCTGGAATGTGGCAACTAGGGGAATTTCACAGTAACTTCATTGCAGTATTAATATAAGCCTTACCTGTGACAGATAAATAAACTTTCTTTTCTGATTCCTGAACCTTTTGCCACCACAGGCAATGGCTGGAACCTTCCAGACTGCCAAATTTGTGCGGTGTCAGCACCATTTCTGGGTGTCCAACCTCACTTGTTGCCTTCTGGCATGACCGTGTCAGGGCTGGCCAATTAGTAGGGCCAACGGGTAGGTGACCAGGTCAGCAACTGGATTGATAGCACAATTTCTAAAGGATCAGTGAGACCCACTGTGCCACACAGAGCCCCAGCACTTGTAATGATCGAATCCTTCAAGGATGCCCATCAATGCTTCCTACATCTGTTCCTCGGGCTTTTGATCTGCTCCCAGAGAAGTAACCTAATTCAGAGAGATATTTTCTTTGAGCTCTTTTAGTCTATTCGGGCTTTCCAGCTGATTTATGTTGAAGTTAATTCTATTTGGAGTGCAGCTACACTGGGAAAGCATGTAGCTCATTATTATTTCCCAGCATTCACAAGAAAAGGAATGATATGCTGTACTGACAATAAAAACATAAGAATGAGGAGCAGGAGTAGGCCATCTGGGCCCTCGAGCCTGCTCCACATTCAATAAGATCATGGCTGATCTTTTTGTGGACTCAGCTCCACTTACCCGCTCGTTCACCATAACCCTTAATTCCTTTACTGTTCAAAAACGTACCTATCCTTGTCTTAAAAACATTCAATGAGGTAGCCTCAACTGCTTCACTGGGCAGGGAATTCCACAGATTCACAACCCTTTGAAGAAGCTCCTCCTCAACTCAGTCCTAAATCTGCTCCGACTTATTTTGAGGCTATGCCCCCTAGTTCTAGTTTCACTGGCCAGTGGAAACAACTTCCCTGCTTCTATCTTATCTACTCCTTTCATAATCTGATATGTTTCCAAAAGATCCCCCCTTATTCTTCTGAATTCCAATGAGTATAGCACCGGTCTACTTAGTTTCTCCTCATAAGCCAAAACTTTCCATTCCAGAATCAACCCAGTGAATGTCTTCCACACCCACTCCCACAAACCACACCTGCCCCCACTCCCACCTGCCCCCGCCCCCACCTGCCCCCACTCCCACCTGCCCCCGCCCCCACCTGCCCCCACTCCCACCTGCCCCCGCCCCCACCTGCCCCCACTCCCACCTGCCCCCGCCCCCACCTGCCCCCTCCCCCAGTGCCAGTATATCCTTTCTCAAGTAAGGAGACCAAAACTGTACACAATACTCCAGTTGTGGTTCATCCTCAAATTTGACATTGTTCATATCTCTTCACTTACTTTCTCATTTTTATACTACTGACCTGTACCACTACCACTGAACTGCTTTTATATCTTCAAATTTAGTTTTTCCAGCCATTCTTTCATCCTCTTCACTGTGAATGTCCATGTCTCTTTAAAAAATGGGTGAATGTGCCTGAATCACTGGCTGTGACTTTACCCTCTTGTTCAAAATATATAATGCTTAGTTTTAGATGTTGGTCTGAATTAAAGTGATATTTTAAGATTAACTAACCCAATAAATTGTATAAACAACATTTTTATTACATTTGGCCACAGTAAAATTCTGGTTGTTGTAAATTGTGTGGAAGTCTTTAGTTGCAGCTATCAGATTGAAGGAAATTGTACCACGAATGTATAGTTACTGGACAATTAATCCAGAGACCCAGAAGACCCAGGGAAACCCTGGGGACCCAGGTTCAAATCTCACCGTGGCAGATGGTAGAAATTCAATTAATATTCTAATGATGACCATGAAGCCATTGTCAATTGTCATAAAATCCATTTGGTTCACTAGTATACTTTAGGGAAGGAAACCTGCTGTCCTTATCTGACCTGGCCTACATGTGACTGCAGACCCACAGCAATGTGATTGACTCTTAGTTGCCCTCTGAAATGGTCTAGCAAGCCATTTTGGTGTATTCAACCACTACAAAGTAAACAAAAAGGAAGGAAGTCAAATTGACCACCCGGCATCAGAAAGGACAACAGCAAACCCAGCCCTGTTGACCCTGCAAAGATCTCCAGACTAATGTCTGGGGGCTTGTGCTAATATTTGGAGAGCTGTCTCACAGCTCTCACTGAATTATAACCAACAGATAATACTTAGACATGGTGTGGAGATGCTGGCGTTGGACTGGGGTGGGCACAATAAGGAGTCTCACAACGCCAGGTTAAAGTCCAACAGGTTTATTTGGTAGCATGAGCTTTCGGAGCAATGCCTCTTCATCAGGTGAATGGAGAGTTGGGTTCACAAACAGGGCGTACATAGACACAGACTCAATTGCAAGGTAATGGTTGGAGTGCGAGTCTTCACAGGTATAAACAATGTGAGTGGAGAGAGGGTTAAGCACAGGTTAAAGAGGTGTGGATTGTCACCAGCCAGGACAGTTAGTAAGATTCTGCAGCCCAGGCAAGTTGTAAGGATTACAGGCGCTGTGACCCAAGATCCGGGATGAGGCCGTCCTCATGTGTGCGGAACTTGGCTATCAGTTTTTGCTCAGTGATTCTGCGTTGTCCTGTGTCTTGAAGGCTGCCTTGGAGAATGCTTACCTGACGATCAGAGGCTGAATGCCCATGACTGCTGAACTCTCTGACAGGAAGAGAACACTCCTGCCTGGTGATTGTCGAGCACTGTCCATTCATCCATTGTCATAACGTCTGTGCTGCCTCGTTGATGTGCCATACCTCAGGACATCCTTTCCTGTAGCATGTCAGACATGACCATCAACATTTCTGCGTATGTCCTATCCCACCAGCAGGGCGTAACAGGCAGAGGTGGCGGCTGTGCAGTGGTATACAGGAAGAAAGGAGTTGCCCTTAGAGCCTCAACATTGACTCTGTGCCATGAAGTCTCATGGCACCAGGTCAAACTTGGGCATGGAAACCTCCTGCTGATCACTACATGCTGCTCCCCCTCAGCTGATGAGTCAGTGCTGCTCCATGTTGAACACCAATTGGCAGAAGCACTGAGGGGGCAAGGGCATATTCTGTACTCTGGGTGGGGGACTTCAATGTGGCTTAGTAGTTGTTATGTTGTAGCACTCTAGCATCACCATGAGATTCATTAGGAACAGAAGGTATTATTAATAAGAGGAACTAGGTACATGAGTTGTAGGTCTAGACTGCCCTGGAGTCAGGCTCCAGTCTTCGTGATGTTAACCAAGTGGCTGCGAGATGATTCTACCTGAGAGATCTGCCTGTGGTGTGATCATTTACTCACAGTTCTCATTGATTCTTCAAGTCAGGCGACCCTCTTCTTCTGCACTGTCTTAAAGTGACAGATACCACATACACAGCAGTAGTACCAACACAGACTGGGCTGATCGGGTCCTAAAGAATTTACCTGCTAGACTAGGACTGTGGTAGGTGCGGAGGGAAGCAACAAGAGAGAAAAACATATTTGACCTCAACCTCATCAAACTGCCTGTCATTGAAGCATCTGTCCATGACAGTATCCACAGGCGTGACCACTGCACAGTCCTTATGGAGACAAAGTCCCATCCACATTCAGCCATGAATGGAGGTGCACAATTAAACAACTTACTGGAAGAGAACGCTCCACTAATACCCCCGTCCTCAATGATGGAAGGGCCCAGTACGTCAGTGCAAAAGATAAAGCTGAAACAGTCATAACAATCTTCAGCTAGAAATGCTGAGTGGATGATCTATTTTGGTCTCTTCCGGAGGAGGCCAGCATCACAGATGTCAATCTGCAGCCAGTTCTATTTGCTCCACGTGATATGAAACGGTTGGAGGCACTGGATACTGCAAAGGCAATGGACCCTGATATCATTCTGGCAATAGTACTAAAGACTTGTACTTCAGAATCTGACGCTCCGAGCCAAGCTGGCATTTACTCAGCAACAACCTGCTAATGGACACTCAGTTTGGGTTCTGCCAGGGTCACTTAGATCTTGATCTCATTACAGCCTTTTTTCAAACATGGACAAAAGATCTGAACACCAGAGGTGAGGTGAGAATGACATCAAGGCAGCATTTGACTGCTTGCAGCATCAAAGAGTCCTAGCAAAACTGGAGTCAGTACGAATCGGGGGAAACTCTCCACTGGCTGGGATCATACCTAGCACAAAGGAAGATGGTTGCAGTGGTTGAAGGTCAATTGTCTGAACGCCAGGATATCTCTGCAGAAGTTCCTCAGGGTCATGCCCAAGGCCCAAACATTTTCAGTTGCTTCATCAATGACCTTCCTTCCACCATGGGGTCAGAAGTGGAGATGTTTGCCAATGATTAACAATGTTCGCTCCTCAGGTGTTGAAGCAGTTCATGTTAAAATACAGCAAGACCAGGACAATATCCAGCCTTGGGCTGACAAGTGGTAAGTAACATTCATGCCACCCGAATGCCAGGCAATAACCATCTCCAACAACCTGGGGGTTATCACTGACCAGAAACTCAACTGGAGGAGCCATATTAATACTGCAGCTATCAGAATAGGTCAAAGGCTAGGAATCCTGTGGTGTGTAACTCACTTCCTGACTCCACAAAGCTTGTCCACCATTTACAAGGCAAAATTCAGGAATGTAATGGAATACTCTCCCTTGCCTGGATGAATGCAGCTCCACCAATATTCAAGAAGCTTGAAACCAACCTATTTGATTGCTACCCATACCCCTTCCAGAAACATTCAATCCCTCCACCACCAATGAACAGTGGCACACATGTGTATCATCTAAAAGATGCACGGTAGGAACTCACCAAGATTCTTTAGGCAACACATTCCAAACACACGACCACCACCATCTAGAAGGATAAGAGCAGAAGATGCCTGGAAACACCACTCCCTGGAGGTTCCCCTCCAAGTCATTCACCATTCTGACTTGGAAATATATTGCAGCTTCTTCACTGTAGCTGGGTCAAAATACAAGAATTCCCTCCCTAACAGCACTGTACGTGTACCTACACCTCAGGGACTGCAGCGATTCAAGAAGGCAGCTCACCACCAGCGTCAGGAGGGCAACTAGGGATGGGCAATAAATGTTGGTCTAGTCAGCAATGCCGACATCCTGTAAATTAATTTAAAAAAAGATAATCACAAAAAATTGTCATTTTTGAATTTCAGACCAATGTCAAGGATTCAAAGCTTTGAGATGATTGTGAGAACTTCATCATGGGGGTCTGGGAGGTGTGAGCAGGGGATAAAATGGGGACGACATACTGTCATTTGTATGATAACAACAAGAAGTAATGTTTTACTTTAGTTGGATTGTACTACAAATTATTTCAGAATTTTTAAATAGCAGTACTTCAAATGGTTCCTGTTGTGTTTCACAGGTTTTTAATTCATAGGATGGAGTGAAAAAAAGTTTGTGCTTCAGGGTTTATATTTTGAAAGCAAGTGGTAAAGGTGAAATCTTTTTGTGAGCATTCTGAATTGCATGATGATAATTGCTCACATTTGAACAGCTCAGTGATCTTGCAGAACGAGCTGAGTTTGTTTCTTTTTTAATTGGCCCAAGTGTTTTGAGTTTACATTGTGTGACATGAGTTGGCTCATACCCAGCAGAAAGATCAGCCATCGATTGTGTGTTTCTAAAAGTTTGTAAGCGATCAGTCCTGACCTGACATCAGATGGTACTTTTCAGAATGAGTATTGATCACAGATCAGTGAAGCATGTCCCTACCAAAACATTTTGGCATCACTTTTGACCTCATGTCTAGTCAATATTCTCAATTACAAATTGACATTGAGAGTTCTCATTCGGAATGAATTTGACACCAAATTTGATGGCTTGCTCAGCGCTATCCCACGGTGTTTAAAGTTACCCTGCCATATTCAAGGGTATCCAATGCACTCAGCAACCTGCATTGCAAAGTTAAAATGGAATTATTTATTTAAATAAAATCTGATTGATTCAGTATTTTATTTAATCCAAAATATTATTCCGCTGTGCAGCACAGGCTAGCAAGCACCAGCTCATCCCCATCAGCTCTTAATCCATTTTAGCCTCAGGGTCTGGACTTCCAACCTTTCCCTCCCAGGAGCCTCTTCAACCTTCCATTCCTCCCCCAGCTGCTACCTCCCTCCTTCCCAGCCTCTCCTTCCCTCCATCCTTCCCAGCCTCTCCTTCCCTCCATCCCTCACCCAGCTTCGCCCTCTATCCTTAACATTTATACCAACTTAAGTAATCAGGTGATACAATAGTTTTAGGGGGTCTTCGTGAGAGCAGCACCAGTATTTTTTGTTCTTTTAAGTGTCTATCTAGTATTTAGTTTTTTTAATCTAAAAACCAACAGAAGGAGGGAAATGTCAATGATGTTGTGTGCTATTCCTGCACGATATGGAGTACCATGGACACTTCAAGTTTCCCTGAGGATGACATCTGTGGGAAATGCATCCAGTTGCCAATGCTCACCGAATGCATGGATTGGTTAGAGCTGCAGCTGAAGGCACTAAGGAGCACACAATTAGCTGAAATTGTTATAGACAATAGCTACAGAGATGTGGTCACACCCAGGATGCAGGAAGCTACATGAGTGATTGCCAGACGGGGTAGGCAGTCAGTGCACGGGTTCCCTATGGCTGTCTCCCTATCTAACAATGCCGTTTTGGATACTGATGAGGGGGAAGTTCAATTAGGGGCCAGCAATAGCAGTGGCCAGAACAAAGGCACTAAGGTTAGCCCTGCTGTACAGACCGGGGGTACAAAGAAATAGTGGTAGGGGATTCAATAGTTAGGGACGCAAGTAGGCACTTCCGTGGCCACAGAAGGGATTCTAAGATGGTGGTTTGCCTCCCTAGATGTCTCTGAGAGGATGCAAAGTATCTTAAAACGGAGGGAAATCAGGCGGGTGTTATTGTCCACATTAGCAACAATGACACAGGCACAAAGAGTAGTGAGATCCTACAATAGCAATGTAGGGAGTTAGGTAGAAGGTTGAAAAGCAGGACCTCTGAGGTAGTAATCTCAGGATTACTCCCCGTGTCATGTGCTAGTGAGGCTAAGAACAGGGAGAAAGTGCAGCTGAACGCATGGCTAATGATCTAGTGCGGTAGGGAGGGTTTCAATTTTTTGTATCACTGGAATGTCTTCCAGGGAAGGTGGGACCTCTGCAAGAAGGATGGGTTACACCTGAACTGGAGGGACACCAACATCCTCGCTGGGAGGTTTGCTAGTGTGGTTCAGGTGGGAATCAGAACAGTAGGTCAGCAAGTGTAGAGACTGGGGATGAGCATGGACCCAAGGCCAGCTAATAGGAAGAGCAGGCTGGGGGAGGTCGAACTCAGTGGGCATAGAGCCTTGGAGTGCATCTGCTTCAATGCAAGGAGTATAACAGGTTAGGCAGATGAACTTTGATTATTGCGCGGAACTTGGATGTGATTGTGACAACGGAGACTTGGTTAAAAGAAGGACAGGACTGATAGCAAAATATTCCAGGGTATAAATGTTTTAAGTAAGACAAAGGGAAAGATAAAAGTGTTGGGGCAGTTGCAATACTGGTTAGGGAATAAATTACAGCTGTACAGAAGGAGAGGACACCTTGGAAGAATCATTGATGAGACACTGTGAGTAGAGCTCAGAAACAGGAAGAGGACAGTCACTATGATGGGGCTGTACTACAGGCTTCTCAACAGCCCACAGGAAGTTGAAGAACGGATATGTAAGCAGATTCTGGACAGGTGTATAAATAATAGGGTTGTTGCGATGGGAGACTTCAATTTTCCTCATATTGGCTGGAAATCCCTTACGGCTAAGGGTCCAGATGGTGAGGAATTTGTTAAGTGTGTCTAGGAAGGTTTTTATGGAACAATATGTGGATAGTCCATCTAGAGAGGGAACTATACTGGACCTAGTACTAGGAGGTGAGCCCAGCCAGGTCATCAAAGTTGCAGAGGGGGAACATGTGATGAACAGTAATCACAATTCCGTATTTTGGATACTGTGGAAAAGGACAAGGGTTGCCCAAGGGTGAAGGTGGTAAATTGGGGCATGGCTGACTACAACCGGATTAGACATGATTGGGAGGCTGTTCTTTGGGACAGGCTGTTTGAGGGTAAATCCACATCTGGCATGTGGGAGTCTCTTAAGGAGCAGTTGATCGGAATACAGGACAACATGTGCCTATGAAAAGAAAGGACAGGAAAGGCAGGATTCAGGAACTGTGGATGACCAGGGAAATTGTGGGTCTAGTCAAAAAGAAAAAAAATGCATATATGAGATCTAGGCAATTAAAAACAGACAAAGCATTTGAAGAATACAGGGAAAGTAGAAAAGAGCTCAAACAAGGCGATAGGAGGGCAAGAAGGGGGTCACAAAACATCTTTGGCAGACAGGATTAAAGAGAAACCTAAGACATTTTATACATATATTAGGAACAAGTGGGTAGCTAGAGAAAGTGCTGGTCCACTTAAGGATAAAGGAGGGAAATTATGTGTAGAATCAAAGGAAGTGGATGAGATTCTTAATGAGTATTTTGCATTGATATTCACAAAGGAGCCGGATACGTCAATTGATGGAGCCTTGGAGGGATGTGTAAACTTTTTAGAACAAGTCATCATTACAAGGGAAGGAGTGCTAGGTAAATTAAAAAGCATTAAGATAGACAAATCCCCAGGGCCAGATGACATCTGTCCCAGATTACTGAGGGAGACAAGAGATGAAATTGCTGGGCCTCTAACAAAAATCTTTGTTTCTTCGTTGGCCACCGATGAGGTACCAGAAGATTGGAGGATAGCCAATGTTATCCCGTTATTTAAAAAGGATAGCAGGGATAACCCAGGTAATTAAAGGCCAGTGAGCTTGACATCAGTGATAGTGAAACTGTTGGAGAAGATTCTTAGGAATAGGATCTATACACATTTGGAACTGAATGGTTAGCAACAGACAGCATGGTTTTGTACATGGGAGGTCATGTCTCACTAATTTGAGTTTTTTGAGGAAATGACAAAATGGTTGATGAGGAAAGGGCCATGGATTTTGTCTACATGGACTTCAGTGAGGTATTTGACAAGTCCCTCATGCTGGCTGGTGCAAAAGATTAAATTTCATGGGATCAGGAGTGAACTGGAGAGATGGATTCAGTACTGGCTTGGCCATAGAAGATAGAGGGTGGCAATGGAATGGTGTTTTTCTGAATGGAGGTCTGTAACTAGTGGTTTTCTGCAGAATCAGTGTTGGGGCCTCTGTTGTTTGTAATGGCTTGGAAGAAAAAGTAGCTGGTCTGATTAGCAAGTTTGCAGATGACACTAAGATTGGTGGAGTTGCGGATAGTGATGAAGATTCTCAGAGAATACAGCAGGATATAGATAGACTGGAAAATGGGGTGGAGAAATGGCAGATGGAATTTAATCTGGACAAATGTGAGATGATGCATTTTGGTAGATCCAGTTCAGGTGGGAGCTATAAAATAAATGGCAGAACCATCAGGAGCATAGACACAGAGAGATCTGGGATATAGGTCCACAGATCCTTAAAAGTGGCAGCACAAGTGGAAAAGGTGGTAAAGAAAGCATATGGCATGCTTACCTTCATCGGACAGGGCATCGAGTATAAAAGTTGGCAAATTATGTTATAAAATGTTGTTTAGGCCACATTTGGAATACTGTGTTCAATCCTGCTCACCACATTACCAGCAGGAGGCTTTGGAGAGAGTGCAGAAAAGGTTTATCAGGATATTGCCTGGTATGGAGGGTATTAGCTATGAGGAGAGATTGAATAAACTAGGATTGTTCTCCATGGAAAGACTGAAGCTGAGGGGTGACCTGATAGAAGTTTATAAAATTATGAGAGATATGGATAGGGTGAACAGTTGGAAGATTTTTCCCAGGGCAGAAATGACAATTACAAGGGGGCACAAGTTCAAGATAATTGATAAGTTCAAGTTCATTGTGGGAGGCCAGGAAAGAAATTGTGGGTCCCCTAGCTAAGATATTTGAATCATCGATAGTCGCTGGTGAGGCGCCTGAAGATTGGAGAGTGACAAATGTTGTGCCTTAGTTTAAAAAGGGCTGCAGGGAAAAGCCTGGGAACTACAGGCCAGTGAGCCTCACACTTAGTGGGTAAGTTGTTGGAAGGTATTTTGAGAGACAGGATCTACAGGCATTTAGAGACGCAAGGATTGATTAGGGACAGTCAGCATGGCTCTGTGAGTGGAAAATCATATCTCACAAATTTGTTTGAGTTTTTTGAAGGGGTAACCAAGAAGGTAAATGACAGCAGTGCAATTGATGTTGTCTACATGGACTGTAGCAAGGCCTTTGACAAGGTACTGCATGGTAGGATGTTGCATAAGATTAACGCTTACAGGATCCAGGCTGAGATATCTAAATGGATACAAAATTGGCTTCTTGACAGAAGACAGAGGGCGGTTAGAGAAGGTTGTTTTTCAAACTGGAGGCTTGTGACCAGCAGTGTGCCTCAGGGATCAGTACTGGGTTCCCTGTTATTTATCATTTATATTAATGATTTGGATGAGAGTATAGGAGGCATGGTTGGTAAGTTTGTAGATGACACCAAGAGTGGTGGCATAGCGGACAGTGAAGAAAGTTATCTCCGATTGCAACGGGATCTTGATCAATTGGGCCTGTGGGCTGATGAATGGCAGATGGAGTTTAATTTAGATAAATATGAGGTGATACATTTTGGTAGATTAAACCAGGGTAGGACTTACTCAGTTAATGGTAGGGCACTGGGTAGAGTTACAGATCAAAGAGACCTCAAGGTATGTTCATAGCTCCTTGAAAGTGGAGTCACAGGTTGACAACGTGGTGAAGAATGCATTTGGCATGCTTGGTTTCATTGGTCAGAACATTGAATAAGGGAGTTGGGATGTCTTATTGAAGTTGTACAGGACATTGGTAAGGTCACAATTGGAATATTGTGTCCAGTTCTGGTTACCCTATTATAGAAAGGATATTATTAAACTAGAAAGAGTGCAGAAAAGATTTATTAGGTTGCTACCAGAACTCGATGGATTGAGTTATAAGGAGAGGCTGGGTACACTATGACTTTTTTCTCTGGAGTGTAGGAGGCTGAGGGATGATCTCATAGACGTCTATAAAATAATGAGGGGCACAGGTCAGCTAGATAGTCAATATCTTTTCTCAAAGGTAGGGGAGTCGAAAACCAGAGGGCATAGGTTTAAGGTGAGATGGGAGAGATACAGAAGTGTCCAGGGGGCAATTTTTTTCACACAGAGGGAGGTGAGTTTCTGGAACAAGCTGCCAGAGGTAGTAGTAGAGGTGGGTACAATTTTGTCTTTTAAAAATCATTTAGACAGTTACATAGGTAAGATGGGTATAGAGGGATATACGTCAAATGTGGGTAATTGGGATTAGAACAAAGAACAAAGAAAGAACAAAGAACAACCCGGCACAGGAAACAGGCCCTTCAGCCCAACGAGCCCGTGCCGCCATTTTGAAGCATTTTCTTACACCTACCTTGCCAGGCCGGCATGGACAATTTGGGCTGCAGGGCCTGTTTCCATGCTGTAAACCTCTATGGCTCTATAACTCCATAAGGGGGGAAAGGTTCAGCGGAAATGTGTGGGGGAGGTTTTTTATGCAGAGGATGGTGGGGGCCTGGAATGCACTGCCAAGTGAGGTGGTTGAGACAGTTATGTTG
Source organism: Carcharhinus amblyrhynchos (assembly GCF_965287045.1). Classification (NCBI taxonomy): domain Eukaryota; kingdom Metazoa; phylum Chordata; class Chondrichthyes; order Carcharhiniformes; family Carcharhinidae; genus Carcharhinus; species Carcharhinus amblyrhynchos. Next base: position 27,195,770 of record NC_137335.1, on the reverse strand, counting down.
GCCACATTTAAGACTTATCTTGATAGATATATGAACAAATGGGGAATAGAGGGGTATAAGTGGTTGGTTAGAAAGGTAAACATCATGGGCTCAGACTTGGAGGCCCAAAGGGCCTGTTCCTATGTTGTATTGTTCTTTGTTCTTTGCTATCTGCCCTTCCCTTCAGCCTCTCCCTCCCTCCCTCTCTGCTCCCCTCAGCCTCTCCCTCCCTGCCTCCTGCATCTCCTTCCCTCACTGCCCTCCATCCCTTGCCTCCCTCCATCCCTCTCCCTAGCCTCTCTCTCCCTGCACCCCACCCCCCAGCTTCTCCCTCCCTCTATCCCTACCCATAGCTTCTCCCTCCCTCCCTCCCTGCTCTCAGCCTCTCCCTCCCTCCACTCCTCCCTGCAGCCTCTCTCTTCCTGCTCCCGGCCTCTCTCTCCTTCCATCCCTCCTCCAGCCTCATCCTCCTTCTCTCAGCCAGCCTCTCCCTCCATCCCTCTCCTCTAGCCTTTCCTTCCTCTCCTGCTCCAGCCTCTCTCTCCCTCCCTATGTCCCTCCCTCCAGCCTTCAGGTTCTGCCTTGCCTTACATGTTTGGGCTTTGCTGGTTTTGCCTTGCTCCCAGGCTGTATCCTGACCTCCATTATCCGTATTGCTCCATAGGGTGGGATGAGAGCAAGAAAGTTTGTGATGGGTAAGGGAAGGATAGAGGAACCAAGGGGGAGGGTAAGCAATGGAATGAGGTAGGTGAGGGGAAGGGGAATGGGGGAGGGGAGATGAGAGAGGAGAGGGGGAAGGGTTGGGAGAGGGGAAGGGCAAAAGGGGAGTGGAGTAGGAAGAAAGAGAGAAGAGGGCAAGATGAGAGTGGCGTAGCAGGGGTTTGAGGAGGGGAGAGAGAGGAGGGAGAGAAAGAGTGGGTGTGGGGAGGGGAGTGAGAACACAATCAGCTGGGGAAAGATTGACTGTATATATCATCACACTTTGATATGATAACTACAGGATGGTAATTGATGTGAGTGATATCTGATGATAACTATCAATTAACATCACAACTATGGATCTGAGTGAAAATGAAATGGAATGATAGCCAGATGATATCAACTGATGACAAATGAATCGAGTGCGGCTGATATCAATTGAATGCTGTTCCCAGGCTTTCTCTCCTGCCCCTCCGCTGCCTCTCCCCATCACTTCCCCTCTGACCCTCACACCCTCTCTCCATCACCCCTTTGTCCCTCCCCATCCCTCCACCCTCTGTCCCTTGCTCTTTCTCTGTCTCTCCCTTGTCCCTGTCCTCCCTCTCTCTATCCCTCCCTCTGTCTTTATGTCCCTCCTCTGTCCCTCTCTCCCTCTGTCCCTCTTTCCCTCTGTCCAACTTTCCCTCAATCCATCTCTCTCTGTCTTGCTCTGTGTCTCTCCCTGTCTCTGTTTCTCTGTCTCAGGCTCTCTCTTTGTCTGTCTCTCTTCGTCTCTTTCTTTCTCTCTCTTTGTCTCTCTCTGTCTGTCTCATACTTTGTGTCCCTTGCTTTCTATTTCTCGCTCTTTGTCACTCACTCCTTCTCTGTCTCTCTGTTTCCCCTGCAGCGCCCCCCCCCCCCCCCCCCCCCCCACTCCCCACCCACCTTTTCTCTCTTTCATTCTTCTCTCTGGGCAGGATTTTCCACCGAGACTGGAAAATCCTATCCGAGGTCAACAGAGCTTTGCGTGATCCACCCCTGCCCGCTCTGATTCCCATGGTGGGCAGGACAGGAAAATTCCACCCTCTGTGTATGTGTGTCTCTTTCTGTCTCACTCACACTGTCCCTCCCTGTAGCACTCCAGATCTCTTTCTCTCCCTTTCTGTTTGTCTCTGATTCTGCCTCTGTCTCTTTCTTCATCTCTTGTTCTTTCTCTCCCCATCAATCTTTCTCTCTCCATCTCTCTCTGTCTCTATCTCTATCACTGTGTCTCTCTCCATCTTTCTCTGTCTCTCTCCATCTCTCTCTGTCTCTCTCTTTCAACTCCATCTCTCTCTCTGTTTCTCCTTCTCTAGATCTGTCTTTCTTCCATTGCTTTTCATCTCTCTCTCTCTCTCACTCTGTCTCTTTACATATTTCTCTCCTGTTCTTTTTCTCTTTTTCTTGCTCCCTCTCTTTCTCTTCCTCCAGTCTCCACACTCCACAGCCTAAACTCTACATTGCTCTGAAATCCCACAGAGGCTACATGTGTTGTCCAGGCCTGTGATGTGTCTTCCAGTCTGGCCAGTGACCAAGAAGCAAGAAGTGTTCTGGGTGGGGTAGAGGCAGAGGGTTAGGGGTGAGGGGATGGGACATTGGGGTGTGAGATAGGGGTGGGGGTTGGGGACAGGAGGGGATGGTGTTAAGATAATGGAAGTGTGGGGATAGAAAGTGGGGTGGAGTTGATAGGAGGTGGGTGGAGGAAAGGGTGTGTCAAGAGTAGGAGGGGGTTGGTGGTAGGGGTATATGGGGTTGGAGGTTGGTTTGGGAGGTGAGGTACGTGGATGTGAGGGGAGGAGGTTGGTGGTGGCAGAAAGGGGTGTGGGGTAGGCAGATACGGTGTGGGAGTAGGAGGTGTAGATGGGGATAGGAGTGGGTGGTGTAAGGGGTAAGAGGGAGGGAGGTTGGAGGTTGGGGATTAGGACAGAGGTAGAGATGAGAAGTGTGAGGGTAGGAGAAGGTGGGAGTGGAGGTTTGGGATAGGCAGGTTAGAGGGGTTGGGGTAGAGTTTAGAAGCAAGGATAGGTAGTTAGGAGGAGGGGGAGTAGGGGTGGTGTTATAAGAAGGGAGTGGCGTAGGAGATAAAGGGTGGGGTGGGACGGATGCAGTTTAGGAGGAGTTGGCTGCAGGAAGTGATGGAAGGTAGGACAGGGTGAGGGTGTAGGAGGGGGTCGGGAGGTGGAGGGCAGGGTAGGAAGGGTGGCGTTTAGGAGAAGTTTGGGGTAGGAAGTGCTGGAGGGTGAGGGTGTAGGAGGGAGTAGGAAGATGGACGGTGGGTGTGTAAGAGGGGGTAGGGGGGTGAAGGGTGGGTGTGTAGGAGGGGGTAGAGAGGTGGAAGATGGAGGTAGAGTGTGGTTGGTTTTGGGGTGTTGGGAGTAGGAGTGGGGTGAGCTATGAGGGGAATGATGGATAGGATGTTAAATGAGGTATTAGGCCAGAGGGTGTAGGGAGTTGGGGAGAGTTGGATATAGGAGGGTGTGGGGATCGGGAGATCAGTGGGGGGGTAATGGCAGGTTAGGGTTGTTAGGAGTTTGGTGGATACTTTTCCACGACACTGCAAACTCAGGGGCAAATGTTGTGACAACCAAACCATAATATTTGCTCTTAACCACATTGCAGTAACTTTATTAAATTTCCAGCAGTTTCAGGGATTTATCCATTTCTACCTGGGAATAATTAAACAGCTGAAGGTACTCGCTGTGAGCACGGTTAAAACTAGCTGATTCAGCAACTTTCCATGGCATCTGAGCATCAGTGATATCGGCTGAAGGTTGCAGGTAGAGAATATGGTTCGCGTGCTGTATGAGTTCATTCCGGGTCAGTTACTTCACCCCATCACTTTCACATATCTAATGATAACTGAAGGGTAAGTTTGGAACGCAGAGTATTGTATCCGCCGTTAGTTAATGCGATGCACACAAAATGCTGTCGGCGATTTCAGGTAGGGACTGATTGATGACATCTGTCATCTCAGTTTACTCTTTCCAAAAGCAGCTGTGTGCTTTTGTTTTGCTCTTTTGTGTCATATCGACTCCATTTTAACTTTTACAATGCTGGGTGGAAATATTTTAGCCATTATTCTATATTTCCTAATTTTAGGTCATTCTTTAAGTGATTGTGGCATTGATAACAAATGCTTTAGTAACCTGGACAGAAGTCAGAAAGGAGCAGATTATATTTTGGGGCCGATTTTCCCATCGCGAATCACAAATCTTCTGACAGGTTGGGTTGGGAGCTGTGCGTGTTGGCCATTATGCAGGATTTGTGCATGTGTTCCCAATGCATGTGTGTCTCCCAGAGTCAGAGAACAGGCATAGTTGAGACCACGCTGGAAACCGGCGGGAAGAGAGGTAAGCAATTTTAACATTTTAAATGTATTTTTAATCTATTTGAAATTGTCATTATTGGGCCAATAGCATCTTCCATCCCACCTGGAGTATTTCACTCCATTGGAATTCAGCTCCCCCTATTCATAAAACTAGTGAGAGACCCTGCAGGAGTGAAACGGGGGGCAATCGGGGTCCCCCAGGGGTCAGGCGGTGGCAGGGTGGTGCCCCCTGCCATGGCACCCTGACAGTGCCAACCTATGCCCTCAGCACTGCCCAAGGGGCAAAGTGCTCATGCCCAGAGGGCACATTGGCACTATCCAGCAGGCATGGGGCAATGTCAAGGAGCAGGGCCTATTGTGGACAGGGCCTAGGGGACAATCAGTGGGGATGGGGGTCCTGCTGCCACTTTGCATGGAGATCTGTCGGGTTGGAGGAGGGAGGCCAGCAATCGGGGCAGCGGGTGGCGGGGGTGCTCTGCCGGGGGGGGCTGTATCTGCCTTCTGTCGGAGGTGCCTGTCTCGGGGGGATGGGGGGGTAGGGGTTGGTCTGCTGCAAATTAACAGAGTAGGGGGTCTGCTGCAATCGAGGGGGTTGGGGGGGTGGTGGTGGTTGCCACTGCTTTTGGGGGGTGGGGGTGGCTGGAGATCAAGCTGGCCAATAAATGGGAAGACTGACAGGTCGGGGCCACTGCACACGTACAGAATTCCAGAGCAATCAGACTCTGGCGCAAATATGCTCCACCCTGGAGTTTTTAATGATATTCGCAACTGTGACCCCTGCATTGCACAGACTGGGGAGATTCGGGTCAGAAGTTACACTAAAATAATAGTCGTGATCTAGACCAGTTTTCTCGCCAATTCAGCATTTTTGGGAGAATCGCCCCTTTGTAGAGCAAGTTGCAGTTTTACTGAAGGCGATGAAACGTTATGTGGTTCAAGGAACACATTATAGAACAGAATAGAATCATACAATTCCTACATGTGGCTGGGGGCCATTCGACTCATTGAGTCTGCACCAATCACAATCTCACCCAAGCCCTATCCCCGTAAACCCCACACATTTATCCTACTAATCCTGCCGATACATAGGGGCAATTTAGTCCGGCCAATCAACGTAACACACACATTTTTGGAGCATGTGTCTCTCTGGAGAGAGAGTGACGATCTCATCAAGCAATCAGAAATTTTGTCTATGTGAATTTATCAGCAATTTAACGTGAAATGATGTGATTCTGTGCATAGCGGGAACCCAGCTGAATGCTGAGATCTTTATTACATATGCAATTAGCATTAGCCTGTCCTCCTGGACTGCAGAGGCCAAGCTTTCCCAAGCCTTTGGTGATGGTGGCTCTGTTAATATCACAACTGGAATCCGGGAGCCTTTGATAGAAGAGAACTAGAAAGCATGCTGCTGTAAGTTAGTGAACACAGTGGCACTATTCCTTTCCAACCTTCTTCCCTCAGCTTCCAGTTACATGTGATCTGACATCACTGAAGGGACACTCCAGCTATTAGCATAGCAGCTTTTATCCATCCTGCTACAACGGCAGGGGCTGGGAAAAGACAGTCTGCATTCCCTCCTCTGGAGGACCATCCTAGAGGCAGGCTGAGAGCCAGTTCAGCTATCTGCTCCATGGAAGCAGGCAGCCAATTAGTAAGGTGTCATTTTGTGACTGCACTTCTATCTTCCACCAATTAAATTAGCTGAGGCCTCTTTATTTGAGGCACCTTTATGCTGATGTGCCTTCCTCAGCAATGCCCACACCTCACTGCTGGAACTGCTGACCTGACATCTCTCCAGATCCAACCCTTGCATGTTCAGCCTTGGGAAACTTGCTGGCCTTCCACATGTTTTATGGCCTCCTGGAAGATTGCACGGCCAAGCTTCCTGATAACACGATGAGCCCAGGATCCCCAAATAAAGTTAAAGTTTATTTATTAGTCAGAAGTAGGCTTACATTAACACTGCAATGAAGTTACTGTGAAAATTCCCATGGACCTTCTGCCACACTCCTGATGCCAGCCAGGAATTCCCACCCAGTGAGCCCAAATCATCTTAACATTCCTGGTGTGAACCCTTGTGAGAATTGGAATAAAGATTACAGAGAAAAAACTTGCAACAGTTTTTCAGAATGGAGATCTGCAGGTAGTAGTGTTCCGCTGGGATCAGTTCTGGGACTTCTGTTGTCTGAAATGTATCTAAATGATTTGGAGGAAAATGTGGGTGGTCTGATTAGTAAGTTTACAGAAGACACAAAGATTGGTGGCGTTCTTGATAGTGCTAGGGATTGTCAGAGGGTACAATAAGATGTAGATAGACTGGAGACTTGGGCACAGAAATAGCAGGTGGAGTTTAATCCAGACAAATGGAAGGTGATGCATTTTGGAGGGTCGAATTTAGGTGTGAATTATACTGTAAATGGCAGAATCTTTCGGAACATTAACAAACAGAGGAATCTGGGCATTCAGGTTCACAGATCCGTAAAAGTGACAACACAGGTGACCAAAGTGATTAAGAAGGCAAATGATATGCTTTCTTTCATCAGGAGATTGAGTACAAGAGTTGGGAAATTATGTTGCAGCTATATAAAACCTTGGTTAGGCCGCATTTAGAGTATTGCATACAATTCTGGTCACTACACTATCAGAAGGACATGGAAGCTTTGGAGAGAGTGCAAAGAAGGTTCACCAGGATGTTGCCTGGTCTCAAGGGTGTTGAATATAAGGAGAGGTAGAATAAACTAGGATTGTTCTCACTGGAAAGACAAAGGCTGAGGGAAGATCTGATGGAGGTCTCTAAAATTATGAGAGGTGCAGATAGGGTGGATGATCAGAGGCTTGTCAATTGCAAGGGTGAGAGTAAGGCTTCTTAAGGATCAACAAGGTCATCAAGAGATGGGCGAGGTCCTAAATGAATATTTCTCATCAGTATTTACTGTTGAGAAAAGCATGGTTGTTAGGGAACTTGAGGAAATAAATAGTGAAGCCTTGAGTAGTTACATATCACAAAGAAGGAGGTGCTGGAAGTCTTAAAGCGCATCAAGATAGATAAATCCCTGGGAACTGATGAAGTGTATCCCAGAACACTGTGGGAGGCTAGGGAGGAAATTGCGGGTCCCCTAGCAGAGATATTTGAATCATCGATAGTCACAGGTGAGATGCCTGCAGATTGGAGAGTGGCATCATTATGCCTTTGTTTAAAAAGGGCAGTAGGGAAAAGCCTGGGAAATACAGGCCAGTGAGCCTCACATCTGTGATGGATAAATTGTTGGAAGGTATTTTGAGAGACAGGATCTACAGGCATTTAGAGACGTAAGGACTGATTAGGGACAGTCAGCATAGCTCTGTGAGTGGAAAATCATGTCTCACAAATTTGATTGAATTTTTTGAAGGGGTAACCAAGAAGGTAGATGAGGGCAGAGCACTGATTTTGTCTACATGGACTTTAGCAAGGCCTTTGACAAGATACCGCATGATAGGTTGTTGCATAAGATTAAATCTCATGGGATCCAGGGTGAGGTATCTAAATGGATACAAAATTGGCTTCTTGACTGAAGCCAGAGGGTGGTTGTAGCAGATTGTTTTTCAAACTGGAGGCCAGTGGTGTGCCTCAGGGATCAATGCTGGGCCCACTGTTATTTGTCATTTAAATTAATGACTCGGATGAGAATATAGGGCCATAGTTAGTAAGTTTGCAGATGACACCCAGATTGGTGGCATAGTGGACAGTGAAAAAAGTTATCTCCAATTTCATAAGAACATAAGAACATAAGAAATAGGAGCAGGAGTAGGCCATCTGGCCCTTCGAGCCTGCCCCGCCATTCAATAAGATCATGGCTGATCTTTCAACGGGATCTTCAACGGGAATTTCAACGGGATCTTGATCAATTGAGCCAGTGGGCTGACGAATGGCAGATGGAGTTTAATTTAGACAAATGCGACATGATGCATTTGGTAGATTGGCAGGACTTACTCAGTGGTAGAGCGTTGGGGATATTACAGAACAAAGAGATCTAGGGGTACGTGTTCATAATTCCTTGAAAATGGAGTCACAGGTGGACAGAGTGGTAAAGAACGCATTCAACATGCTTGGTTTCATTGGTCAGAACATTGAATACAGGAGTTGGAATGTCTTGTTGAAGTTGTACAAGGCATTGGTACGGCCACACTTGGAATACCGTGTGCAATTCTGGTCACCCTATTATAGAAAGGATATTATTAAATTAGAAAGAGTGCAGAAAAGATTTACTAGGATGCTACTGGGACTTATTGGATTGAGTTATAAGGAGAGGCTGGATAGACTGGGACTTTTTTTCTCTGGAGCGTAGGATGCTGCGGGGTGATTTTATTGAGGTCTATAAAATAATGAGGGCCTCAGATCAGCTAGATAGTCAATATCTTTTCCCAAAGGTAGGGAAGTCTAGCACTAGAGGGCATTGGTTTAAGGTGAGAGGGGACAGATGCAAAAAAAATCAAAATTTTTCACACAGAGGGCGGTGAGTGTCTGGAACAAGCTGCCAGAGGTATAGTAGAGGCAGGTACAATTTTGTCTTTTAAAAAGCATTTAGATAGTTAAATGGATACAATGGGTATTAAGGGATATGAGCCAAATACAGGCAATTGGGATTAGTTTAGGGATTTTTTTAAAAAAGGTAGCATGGACAAGTTGGGCCGAAGGGCCTGTTTCCATGCTGTAAACCTCTATGACTCCATGACTGTAAGTACACACAAGAAGAAACAGAACGCTGTATAGTGCTTAAATATAAAACAGGAAATTGTTAAATGGCTGAAGTGATGTCAACACAAGACAGTTGGAGACATGTTAACAAGATAAATGAAGATAAAATCATAAACAGAGTGTGGGTAATTTTGCCTTTATCTGACTATGTGGAACAGCAGCGCGCGTGTGTATGTATGTGTCCCCAAGTTACATATCTCACCTAATTATCATTCCTGTTGCAACAAACAGAAATGAAAATGAAAGAAGTGTAACAGGCAGCTGTTGTAATGTGGGTCACTGGTCTGTGTCTCAAACATTCCGACATATGTTTGAACAGGTAACAAAGCATAGAGAGCAGTCCCTGTGGGGAGTGGGATTGGTGGTCTGTACTGGAGAGCCCCCTCATGCACCAAGCTCGGTATTAACCATTAGATAGCAACAGAGCCTGTTTTTGAATAATTATGACATGTCTTCAACTGTAATGACAAAAGGTTATAGATTGGCTGTCATATGGATTAGTGAACGGATAACGGCTGTGAACAGCAGACTCTTAATGAGATTCTGCATCACAAGAAGGCCATTGAGGCTTAGAATGCAAATATATTTTTAGAACATTTGTAGGGTCAGTGGAGTGGACTGTACACTTTCAGAGGCTGCAGTCCTCATGTCACAGGCCTGTACCTCACTCTAATGTTTTATTATGGCTACAGTAATTCTGCAATTATATCACTGGACTAATAAAACAAAAGTCTTACTGATGCCGTTTTAAATGTTGATTTCACTTAAAAAAATCCTGGAAAATCTTATTATCTCCTTAAGGTAAGGAATGAATGGACACACTTTAAATATTTCCTCAATTCCCTCTGATTCATCAACAATAGTAACCATGGAACTGCTGGATTATTATAACAACCTGAGTGGTTCGTGAATGAAAGAAGCTTGTTACATTCTTTCTGATCTAGCCTGTATGTGACTCCAGTCCCACCCCAGTGTGGTTAACTCTTAACTTCCCATGGACTTGCTTGGCCACTTCAACCTGTTTTGTCAGGCATCGTCAGGGCAATTCAGAATGGATAATAAATGCTGGTCTTGCCAGTGATGCCCACATTCCAAGGAGGAGATTACAAATTTACTTTAGTGGAGTTAACGAGTATTGTCTCACAGCACAATAGAAAGTGAAGATCTGGAGGAACTTCTTCCTTATAGCGTAAACATTAAATCCTATTTATCCCATGAATTCTTGTGTGTCAAACTAGGTATGGCTCAAAAAGGGGTATTGATTGGGCTTTTCCTAATTAATGGTCAGGATTTTGCACGTACATTTTCTGCGGATGCACATGGTGACATTGGAGCAAGACCTCGCAAGAGGGCAAAAAGGAGGATCTCACAACTGTGATCTCCTGGAGGTCACTGCCAGTGTGAGAGAGGGATGAGGCAGTTAATCTCTCTGTAGGTCCCTGTCCATCAATGATGAGTAGGGAGGTGCGTACGCATCTCACACTGGTGGACGAGCTGTCTGTCGTCTCTCTGGGCTCCTCTCAGGGCACTCCAGATAAGGGCAGCAGCTCCTCCACCCCTCCGCCAATGGCTGCTGAACCTAATGATGCCATGAGATCTGAGGAGTGCCTAGTCATGGGGTTGGATGCTTCTTGCGAGCCGGAGCTGTGTTGAGGCTGTACTGGATTAGAGCATGAGTATAGTCCACAAGCACAATACCACTGCTGGGATCTTGTCAGGCCCCATGACCTCTGCTGTTTCCTGATATCATGTGGAGTGAATCAAATTGGTTAAAGACTAACATTTGTGATGTTGGGCACCTCTGGAAAAGACTATGATGGATCTTCCACGTGTCACTTCTGGCTGAAGGTGGTTCCAAATGATTCAACCCTATCTTTTGCAATGACATTCTGGACTGCTCCATCTTTGAGGATGAGGATATAGTCTCCTCCTCTAGTGAGTTGTTTAATTTTCCACCACACTTCATGACTGAATGTGGCAGGACTGCAGATCTTTGACCTGATCTGTTGGCTGTGGGATTACATACCTCTGTCCACAACTAGTACCCTCTGCTGTTTAGCATGTATATAATCCTGCCTTGTAACTTCACCAGGTTCACACTTCATCTTAGATATGCCTGGTGCAATTGCCTGGGATACAGGTTCAGTCCACTGGTTTGATGGTAAGGGCAGTGAGAGGGATATGCCAAGCCATGAGGTTATAATTCAATCTGTTGCTAATGATGGCCCACATCTCCACTTGAATGTCCAGTTTTGAGTTGCTACATTATCTTCAGGACACCGGAGGCTGCCAGTGAGATGGCACCCTCAAACATTGCTGATCTGTGATTGCCACAGGATGAGAGAGAGACTGCCAGTATGGGGGCAAAAGTCAATGTTTTCCTTGATTGCACTGGGGGAACGGTCCAGCTTCTGGTCAACAAGGAGTGCTTAGAAAGATACGTCCCTCTTTAAAGTGGCATTTCTGCCTCCCTTTCACTGCCTGGTTTCCTCAGCCCTAGGAAACCGACATAGCAACTGTTACATTTAAGTTAGGCTCCCAAATGCACCGTGCAAGCTTGACTATATATATAAACAGTGTTCCACGTCCTGCAGGACACTTACTGCCATAAATCCAAGGACCCTAAAAATGCCAGCAGAGGCATGTGAGGTGTGTCGAAATGTGTTTCCTGTTTTTATAGATTTAACACTGCCATTCCCCTCTCCACAAACCATCCTGCCCATCATAAAATGAGCTTATATTAAGGCCTTTAAGTTTTACTCTATACTGGACGTTCTCCAATATTTTACTGAGAGAACAGAGCACATGTCTGCATAGTAGGCAGTTAAAATAGCAACTAGATCCTATTTAAGTGGTTTGCAAATCTCAATTTACATTAAAGCACAAACACTCTGTTTGAGCCAGATGGGTGCTTTAACGAGCCGGGAAAACAGGAATAAAAAAAATCTGCAGAGCAGGAAACAAGCACTAAGTGTCAGGCAGAGGGAGTTCAAACTCTCTTTTTGATTTTATTGTTAATTATCATGGAACACTCAGCACAGCTCTTGACTGGGCTTTGGTATTTATAGAACACATACCAGCTTCCTTCACTTTGCATTAGCACTTTACCTTAATCCGCCCAGCATATACTTAATCCTCTAATAACTGTCTTGATATTAACTAGAAATCTGCTGACTATTAGATTTCAGCAATGCGTGTCTGAGCATCAAGCCATTTCAGTTGGTTTTAAATGACCATTTAAAAAAAAATCATAACATACTCAACATTCATGTTTAACCAAGCAACTGGGGTAGTAATAAACAGTGGAAAGATATTCCGGATTTGATTCAAATTAATGAAGCACAGCCTACTTATGTTGCATTTATTTTCACTCTGCGAACAGGACTATTTCCCACTGACCAGGGGCGCACAGTGAAAGGAGTCACATATTGCTGATGCCATAAGCTCTTGTCGTCAGCCAATGTCAATCAGAAAATGGGCAGGATCCCTGGAGACTAAATCCGGTGGCAGGCAGAAAAGTCGGAATGATTCTTGCTGGGTGGCAGGGTAGCTGAACATGTACGATCTTCTGCTTTTCACCTCCTGAATTCTGCACCTGCGAGGAACTTGGCAAATCCCATGGCAAGGCAAGCAGGGAACGGGTCACTGTTACCTCATGAGGTCAAAGGTCCAGGGACTACAGTTAATGAGCTCCTGGACTGTCATTTGCCACCACCCCCACCCCCAGCACCACATCCCCCCCACCCCCTGCCGCCATCGCTAGTCCTGTCTCCATCTCACCGCTCCCCACTAGTTGTGGTACCCATGCCCAGCCTTGGCACAGCTTGTGCTTTAGGCACCCAACATGTAGCAGCGACAGTTTAAAAGAAAGATACAAGTAGTCCGCAGACTTCCAAGCTGTGGATGAATTGAAGCTCAGCGGGTGCATGCCACGTATGTACAGTGGTAAAACAGAGCATTCGAATTGTCTATTGGTGGGAAACTTAATTAGCAGGGAACATGATTCCAGCAAGTTGGCCTTTTATTGATCATTCATGACATGGTAATGAATATAAAGGGGTTCTCAACACTACTCATCCAGAAACATGACCCACCTTTAACGTACCTTGAAAGTCGGGAAAACAAAATTCCAAACTATTTTCCTGTTATTGGGAAAGTGATTGATTCCACACCAAATTATGTGCCACCGTTCTCCCTGCTGATGCAAGTGGGAGATTTCATCCACCAAGTCTAAAAAGGAGATATTCAGACAGGTGGGAAAAGTGATCGATTTTAAAGTCATGATGTAAAGGAGGGGAGAGCAACTGGGAAGTTTAGGGAGTTCATTCCAAACTTTAGGCTCCAGCAATATTGGAGCAACGGAAATCCAGGATGCAGGAATTGCTAGAATTGGAGAAGCACAAAGTTGTTGTGTTATAAGATAATAAGAACATAAGAAATCGGAGCAGGAGTAGGCCATCTAGCCCCTTGAGCCTGCCCCGCCATTCAATAAGATCATGGCTGATCTGAAGTGGATCAGTTCCACTTTCCCGCTTTCTCCCCATAACCCTTAATTCCCTTGTCTATCAGAAAAGAGGAGGTTACAGAGATGAAGAGGGAGGGGTTGAAATGAGGCCACAGAGGGATTTGAAAACAAGAATAAGGCAGCTGGTGAAGAGCACATGGTATCAAAACTTCAGCTCAGGATCGAGTAGGATATCTAAGTTTAAGAGCAGTTTGTTAACCTGTTAGCCTGGGTAGAGAATAGACTTGGTGCTGAGGGAACTGAATTTGTGGTGGGGACTAAGGAAAGAGGTTTTGTATTTAGTTGGAGGAAATTTCAGGTCACCCAATAGTAGATGCTGAACAAGCAGCCAGACAAATCAAAGTCAACAGAGAGTTAAGAGATGTGGTGACGACGTAGAACTGGGTGTTGTCAGCATAAATATCGTACCTGTTGTACTTTGGAATGATGTTGCCAAGAGGCAGTACGCAAGCCAAAGTCCATCCATGATGACGTAAGAGGTTCCATGGTGACAATTTGAAGATGAGCAGAGATAAGGGTTAAAATAGATTGCTATTAAGTGGCCAGTGCAGACACGATGGTCTAAAAGGCCTCTTTCTGTGCTGTAAAACTCTTCTCCTGGGGCCCTGAGTCGTTGCTATCCCATGAATTACAAAATCTAGTGGGGTGGTCCAACAAGTAACACAGAAGACAAATGGCATTTTGGCCTTCATTGCAAAAGGATTGGAGTTTAAAAATAGGGGGATTTTGTTCCAATTGTACAGGATGTGTCCAGGCTTCACCTGGAATACTCCATACAGTTTTGGTCCCCTTACCTTAAAAATTGGAGGTAGTCCAAAGGAGACTCACAAGGCTAATTCCTGGGGTTGTCCTATCAAGGGAGACTAAATAGCCTGGGTCTGTATTCCTTGGAGTTTAGAAGAGTAAGGGGTGACCTTATTCAAACATATAAGATCCTGAGGGGCTTTGATAAACAGGCCGAAGGGCCTGTTTCCCGGGCTGTTTTTGTTCTTTAGGTAGATGTTTTCATTAGTGGGAGAGTCTCGAGCAAAGTGACAAGGCTACAGATAAAGATCATTTATAACTGAGGTGCATAGAAATTTCCTCTTGCAGAGGGTGGTGAGCCTTTGGAATTCTCTCCCTCAAAGAATAGTGGGGGCTGGATCTTTATAAGTATTTAAAGTGAAGGTGGATAAATAGTTGATAGTTTGAGGAATAGAGGGCTCTGGGCAAATGGCACAGAAAGGGAGTTGAAGCCAGCATAGATCAGCTATGATGATATTGAATGGCAGGGCAGGCATGAAAAGCCTGATGGCCCACTCCTGCTTCTATTTCTTGTGTTCTTGTGTATCTCTTAACAAACACTGAAATAGTTGAAAAAGACACACTGCGTGGCCATGTTCTTTTTGTCTGCAAAGGACAGGGACCTGCGTCTGAATGTATTTGCTTCTAGCACACTGAAGTGAGCCACACTCCAAGTCCGACTGATAAATTTAAATTTTGCTTAATGCAATTCTTAGCACAATCAGGATTGCTTAGCAAGCAACTGGCAGATCACATCAAACAGCATGTCCTCTTAACTGTTTACAATGCAAAGTAATGACCATACCCAACCTACCTGTGCTTGCAAAGCTCAGATCATAGTGTTCAACATTAAATGTGATTCCCTGGCTAAACGTCAGTTGCTAAACAATCCAATCAACTGAACAAAAGCTTGGGAAGCATTCAATCAATGGGCCAATGTCTTGATCAATCAGAATTGACCTACCTGGTTTGAATTTCAACAAAGTTGAGCAATTAACTGTTCCATGCTGCATTCTCTATGGCAACATCACCACCAATCAGAGTCCACTTGCCAATCAATCAATACTTTCTTCTCATGTAGTCAAAATTGTTGGTCTCCTTTATTTTGATAGACTTATGAGTTATCCTGATGAGTCCAAAATGAAAAACTTTGACGGCCCAACTTCTGAACTATCAAACAACTATTAATGAACATCAGCAAAAAGACAGATTGGTGGGATTATACGACCTTGCTCATGCGAGACTGGAAAATTCCACCCGAGGTCAACAGGCATTTCCGTTGTCCACCCCTCGCCTGCTCTGAGTCCATGACGGGTAGGATGGTAGGTTTCCAGCAATTATCTGAGTATTTATTTCATTGATGCTTATGAGACTTTAGGTGTGTAGATTAGTTGCTACAATTGCCTACGATGGTGATTACATTTCATTGGTTGTGAAGTATTTTGGAACAACCTGTTGGTTTGCAAGGTGCTGGAGGAACATAGACTTTTTATACACCAATTCTTCTCTAAAATCAAAGAAAGTTCAGACAAAAGAAAAAGTCTAAATAAATATAAACATGAATAGAATTGAGGAATGTAGGAGCAAGAGTAGGCCATTCAGCCCCTCAGACTTCCATTCAACTGGATCATTGCTGATCTACTAGCTCAGTGCCATTCTCCTGCACAATCCCCATATCCTTTAATAACATTAGTATCCAAAAATCTACTGATTTCTGTCTGGACCAAGTTTCCAAAGCCCTCTGGGGTAAAGAATTCCAAAGATTAACCATTCTCTGGTTGAGGATCCCTTAATCTGAGGCTGTGTCCCTGGGTTCCAGATGCCCCCCAGCCAGGGGAAATATCCTTTCTGCATCTACCCTGCCTAACACCTCATGAATTTTGTAATTTTCAATGACATCACCTTTTATTCTTCTATATTCTGGAGAATACAGATCCAACCTCCGCAGTCTCTCCTCACAGGAGAGTCCTGCCATCCTTGAATCAGTCTGGTGAATCTCTGCTGTACTCCCTCTATGGCAAGTCCAGTAAGGGACTAAAACTGTAAACACACTGTACTCCAGGTGTGGTCTAACCAGGCTTCTACACACTTGAAGCAATGTATCTTTACTCCAGTACTCAAATCTTCTGGTGATAAAAGCCAATGTATCATTTACCTTTCTAATTGCTTGCTGCTCCTGCATGTTAGCTTTCAGTGACTTATAAACAAGGACACCAAAGTCTCTTTGCACATTAATGCTTCTCGATTCCTCACCATTTAATAAATACTCTGCACTTCCATTCCTGTTATTAATGTAGAGAACCTCACATCTTATTCACATTACACTCCATTTGCCATATTCTTCTGCACCCACTAAGCCTGTCCAAAGCCTCTTCAAGCTGGTTTACACCATCCTCACACAGACTTTCCACCTAATTTTGTGTCATCCGCAAATTTGGAAATATTATCTTCGCACCCCAATTCAAATTATTGATACAAAGATATTGTGGACAACTGGGACCCAAGTACTAATACTTGTGTTACCCAACTAGGCACAACCAGCCAAGCTGAGATAAACCTGTTTATTCCTACTCTGTATTTTCTGTCATAAACAATTGTCAATCAATGCCAGAATATTACTACCTATCCAAAGTGCTCTGCTTTTGTTTATCATAGAACTATTGAATCCCTACAATGCAGAATGAGGCCACTCAGCCCATCAAGTATGCACTGACTCATACTCAGTTTTACCCTGTAACCCCACCTACTTACCCTGTTAATCCCCTTACCTATATTTTTTGGGACACTAAGGGGCAATTTAGCATAGCCAATCAACCTAACTTGCACATTTTTGGACTGTGGGAAGAAACCAGAGCATCTGCAGGAAACTCATTATTGGTAGAGGGATTGAATTTCGGAGCCATGAGCTAATGTTACAACTGTACAAAACTCTGGTGCGACCGCACTTGGAATATTGCGTACAGTTCTGGTCGCCGCATTATAAGAAAGATGTGGAGGCATTGGAAAGGGTGTAGAGGAGGTTTACCAGGATGTTGCCCGGTATGGTGGGAAGGTCTTATGAGGAAAGGCTGAGGGACTTAAGGTTATTTTCATTGGAGAGAAGAAGGTTACGAGGTGACCTGATTGAGGCATACAAGATGATCAAAGGATTGGATATGGTGGACAGTGAGAGCCTTTTATCTTGGATGGTGATGGCTAACACAAGGGGACATAGTTTTAAATTAAGGGGTGATAATTATAGGACAGATGTCAGAGGTAGGTTCTTTACTCAGAGGGTAGTAAGGTCGTGGAATGCCCTGCCTGCAGCAGTTGTGGACTCGCCAACTTTAAGGGCATTCAAATGATCAGTAGATAGGCATATGGATAACATTGGAATAATTTAGGTTAGAGGGTCATTAGATTGGTTCCACTGGTCGGCGCAACATTGAGGGCCGAAGGGCCTGTACTGCGCTGTAATGTTCTATCTATGTTCTATCTATGTTCTATCTATCTATCTATGAGATGGGGAGAACATGCAACCTCCACACAGACTGTGACCCAAACTGGGAATCAACCCCAGATCCCCTAATCTCTTGTTTATGTCCATATCAAAAGCTTTCTGAAAATCCATCTATTGGTTCCCACTTATCCATTCTGCTGATTACATCCTCCTTACTTAAATAGTAAGGTTGCATTTGCAATCTTCCAAAACAGATTTAGGGTTATTCATGTAAAATCTTGCTTTGAAAGGAGCAGTTGTTAGCTTAAAGATTAACTAAGTGCTTCAAAGTAAAATCTTACAAGGTGGAACTATAGATTTGTCTTCCTCAATGTTACTGCCATGAGAATATACAATCGTTTTCCTGAGAACAGAGAAGGCTGAACAAGAGCCTGATTCATGTATACAAAATTATGAGGGGCATAGATAGGGTACATAAGTTGTGGAATCAATAATCAGGCAGCATAGATTTAATGTATGGGGCAGGAGATTTAGAGTGGATTTGCAGAAAGACATTTTCACCCAGAGGGTGAGGGACTCTGGAACTCTCTGCCTGAAAGGATGGTAGAGGCAGGAACCCTCACAACATTTAAGAAGCATTTAGATGAGCACTTGAAAAGCCATAGCATTCGCAGCTATTAGACAAAGTGCTAGAAAATGGGTTTAGAATAGATAGTTGCAGACACGATGGGCCAAAGGGCCTCTTTGTGCTGTAAAACTTTGCCAACTCTAACTTTGAATAGAACTGAGTTGTGTGGGCTTCAAGATCTAATTTTCAAAGCTAACAGATTGCACAGACTACAAAATAGGACATCTCCCTGCTCTAGGGTATGTCTCTGGGTTCAATTCATGATGATTTAAGATTTATTTCATTGTTGGTGCTTCTTCCCCCAAGGAATTTTAATCTCTGCACGTTAAAGGCTCTAAGTCATTTTCCCAAGTAATTTTGTGTATATGGCTCTTGGAAGCGTGATATGTTAAACTTGTTAGGATGAGTTAGATTGAAATGTCGCTTCTACACTTTTAATTATGCCCTTTGAGAAGAAAATATTGTGAGATTTTTCTATTCATAGAAACCCTACAGTGCAGAAAGAGTCCATTGAGTCTGCACTGACCACAATCCCACGCAAGCCCTACCCCTATATCCCTACATATTTACCCAATAATCCACCCACCTCAGGACACTAAGGGGCAATTTTAGCATGGCCAATCAACCTAACACACACATCTTTGGGCTGTGGGAGGAAACTGGAGCACCCAGAGGAAACCCATGCAGAGACACGAGGAGAATGTGCAAACTCCAGTCAGACGGTGACCCGAGCTGGGAATCGAACCCAGGTCCTTGGAGCTGTGAATCAGCAGTGCTAACCACTGTGCTACCGTGCTGCCCTATTGTCAAGTTAGTTGTTCAGTTGCCTGGCAACATTACATCTGCAATGTTATCTCAAAGCTGCTCCAAAGCTATCAGGAAATTCTAACAATGCTCTGTGGTCATGTTATTGATGGTAATTAGTAAATGTAGCTGTTTTATAATTGCAAGTGCATGAGACAGTGCAATGGGTAAATGTTATATATTCATCTCTCAGCGCAGAGTTTCGCTCAATGGGGGTGAATGTCGGAAAATTAACACATCCCTGAGTCGTAGGGCTGAAGTGATGTAGAGATGCTGGCGTTGGACTGGGGTAAACACAGTGAGAAGCCTCACAACACCAGGTCTAAGTCCAACCAGTTTATTTGATAGTAATCCCACAAGCTTTCGGAAACAGTGTTCCTTCGTCAGGTGTGTGAAAGGTTCTCCACGCACCTGACGAAGGCACACCGTTTCTGCAAGCTTGTGGGATTACTATCAAATAAACTGGTCGGACTTAAACCTGGTGTCATAGGGCTGAAGGCAGAGGTATGTGTTCAGTAGTAATGGGAGTAAGGAGAGAAATAACTAAAAATGCCAGCATGTCAGAAACAGTGTGCTCCCACCCAGTTTCAGCCTTTACAGGCATGTGGGAAGCCACAGTGAAACCCCATGTTGAGTTAGTGATTAAAATAGTCAAACATTGATTGTGTCTTTGGGGGTTCAGCTATTCCAGTTGGTGAGACAATTCAAGCATGTTTCAGAATAATGGCGCTAGCATGGGGGTAGGCCACCGTTCCAGCTATTGTAGAATTTGGGCCTGCCTCATCCCTGGAGAAGAAGAGGAATTCTGTATTTTTTACACCAGGATGGAGGAGTTAGCTGCCAGTGAACAGGTTTCCTATTCTGTGTGGACCACACACAGATCAACAAGGTGAGTGAGTGCACAGTGGGGAGTTACTGACACATGAAACTGATCGGCTGGAATAATTGTGAGACAGCACAGCTGTGTTTTGCCAGATGAAAGGCTTGTGTTTAGGGGACTGTTTCTCACAGCATGATTTCAGTGCTTGATTGGTGACTTCCAACATTCTTTGGGAGTCATTTGACATACCTTGCTCTGCTTTCCCCTGCCTTCAGATTTGACTGGAGCAGCACATGTAGCTATTGTATGACTCCAGTGGAATCAGTGGGGCAGCCAGACCAGTGCAAAGAGCAGCAGAAGCAAGAGGAGAAACAACAAAACCCATGGGAGCTGCCTTCTCAAGCTGTTTCCCAGAACAGAGCAGGATACAGAACCCCCAACTCAACACACACAATGGGTTTGATTATCACTTTCGAGGCAGGTAGCGTTAAGTCAGAAAAATCCTATTTCCACAAGTCTGCCTCAGGGAAGATGTGGTTCCAGAAGCTCAGTGTTTACTGGGGGGGGGGAGTGCGGTGTGGTTCTGGGGGTTATGTTGGGCGTGGGTTGGAGTCAGGCCTGCTGACCCTGGAAACAATTCAGAAGAAGAGGTGGGCCTGAATTCAGGGATGGACTTTTCACAACTGGGGCTATAGAGAGGTTGCACAGGACAACAGTCATAGGAGAGAAAGGAAGACAAAAGGTTCACAGGTTGTGTGGAAGAAAACTACCAAATACTGTTATGTGTGTAGAAATTGTCAATGTCAGCCAACTGGTTAATGATGCTGTAAGAGATGGACCTTTACGGGCCTTCCATAGGGAAGTATAGATTGTCAAATCTGCCTATTGCCCACACGTAAGGATTGTCCACACAGCAGTGATTCAGTGCTGGCAATGATCCAGCACACCGGCCATGACGGTGGTTATATCTTGACAGGTTTAGCAGGTCACAACACTATGCAATAAGTGAAGTGAGTATTAAACCTCAGGAGCTGATCTCAGGACCCCCACATGACTCCTTAATATCCTGCCACATACCCTTTCATCTTTCACATTTCCAAGTGTGGGCCCCCAAAGGTGAGACACCCAAAACTCTAGAGGTACACACTGTGTTATTGCAGGCATGGGAGCAGTCCAGCAGGGATCTCTAACCCCAAGAACACACAACGACATTTTAGGGTGCTTACACACACAAGTACAGTCCATCCAGCCTATGCCGGCAGCCCCATACCACCACCTCAAACAATACCAGTTTGTGGACAACTGGAGATTACATGATTACAATCTGCTATTGCGTAGTGCCACAGAAAGTGAGAATGCTTACTTATATATGTTCATTCAAGGCGAAATGTCACACAAGAGCAGTGTGAGTGGATCACGCAAAGACATAACTGCCTGGCTGTGACCAGGGCCTGGAGATCCTGGTTCCAGCTGGAATTCAGGATGCAACAAAGTAGATAGCAGGAGAATGAAAAGTTAAGATTATGGGCAAAATTTTTCTCTCTCTCCATGTCGCGTTTGGTGGCTTGGGGGTGGGGGGGTGGTGGGTTCACACCTCACTCACAACAGGATCTTATCGCCTCGCCATTGTCAATGGGATTTCCCACTGAACGCATCCATCGTGACCAGGAAATGAACGTTTCAATGAGTCTGCAAGCCACTGATTATAACTAGCACGCGCTCAATTGCCTACCCCATCTGATTCTCCATGCTACAAGCTACACTTCCCATGGACTCCGTCATCAGCACAAATGCTGAGACATCATGGCACTCATGTTAGAGATGGACAGCTCCAATCTCTTTCCAAATCTGCCCCTGGAAACACTCGCATAAGCACAGATTTTTCCATGCTGCTCCAGAAGTTCCTTTTTATTGTTAACACCCTGAGGCTCAGCGTCTGTGCTCAATTGGACAGATGTCAGAGTGTCCTCTGCCCTAAATGGGGAATCTCTAGTGCCATCTTTCTCCTACACCTACTCCTGCTCACTTATGATACATTCTTCACTATGTGACTACTTCCTGTTATGAATCACGTGGGAGCCGTAGAGCAAATGACCAAATTTACAGGTTGACCCCAAAATGAAGAAATTAACAGACAAGGCTTCACTTTTTGAAACTTTTCCTTTAACCTAATTCAGAAACAACATAAAATAAATGCAAATTTACAGGTAAATCATGATCGATAATAACTCTAAATTGAAAATGGGATAGCAGATACCACAGAGATTATCTCACTGGGTTAGTATTGAGTTCATTGCCTCTATGATCCCAATTTCAGCCTTTAAGAGTTTAGCTTAATCATAGATCACTGAATCATTGAAGCACTGCAGTGCAGAAAGAGGCCATTCAGCCCATAGGGCCTGCACTAACTCTCCAACAGAGCATCTCACAGGCCCACCTCTGTCCTACCTCCCCAACCCCATGTATTTACCCCACAAATCTCCCTAACCTAGCTATCTTGGGACATTCAGCAGGAATTTAGCATGGTAAAACACCTTATCTACACATTTTTGGACTATGGGAGCACCCAGAGGAAACCCACACAAACACGGAGAGAATGTGCAAACTCCATACAGTCACCTAAGGCTGGAACAGAACCTGCGGTCCTGACGCTGTGAGGCAGCAGTACTAACCACTGTGCCACTGTGCTGCCCTATCTTAATGTTTGCCATCCTGTCATTGTTTTTAATGTCTCCATCAAATCAGTCCGTGAACCCTCCTGTTCTAATGAAAATGACCCCAACCATTGAGGTATGATGAAAGGGTATGATAGTCATGGAGGAGCTGTTTCTGCTTGTGGGGAGTCGGGAATCATCAGTACAAGGCAGTCACTAAAAAATCCAGCAAGAAATTCAGGAGAAAATGCTTTGCCTGGAGAATGGTGAGACTGTGAAACTCTACCAATAGACAATGCCAAAAATGCAGATGCATTATTAAAAGGGAAAGCTAGGTGAGTGTGTGGGAGAAAGAATTAGAAAGCTAAGTCAATCAGATTTAATGATGTTAAATGGGAGTAAGCTCATGTGGAGCATAAACGTTAGTATGGACCAGATGGGCAGGGCTGTAAAGTTCATTGTAAAGGGTTGCTTCTCATTAGCAAAGTTATTCTCCAAAGGCAGCAGCTTCCACATAAACAGGATGACATATGTGCAGTCCTCCTCCTATGCAATTCTTTCCTCCCTTCTCTCTACACTGTCTGCTTTCCTGTTTTTGTTGTATCCGGCCACATATCCTCCATTTATTAACTTCTTTCCTATTGATACTGCTCCAGGTCAAGGGATTTCTAGGTCACATGGACTAATATTCCTTACCCTGTAATTATAATTAATCCTTTTGCAAGTGCTGCAAACTCTTAAAAGCCCTTATCAGGCAGGTTCCCCAAACATTTTAACATAACTACAAATTTTCCTGACTGGACCAAACATTGTCACGCTTCAATTGCTTCTTGTGTGAGTTTCTGTCCCCATAGTAACTGGATTACACGGGCATGTCTCAGGCCTGAGGTGTTTATCTGGAATTGTCTGTCTAACTTTGAGTTAGAGGTACATTTCAAAATGTAGCAAGTGTGTAAATTTCAGCATCTATGACAGCTCTTCCCAAAGAAGGAAAACAAATTACAATAGTAATGATTTCCTCCATAATGAGCTTGTTCCCAATGACAGATGTTAAGCTAATCAGCCTATAGTTACCTGTTTTTTGGCTCCATCTCTTTTTGAATAAGCGTGTTACATTGGAAATTTTCCAGTCCTCTGGGCTTTTTCCAGGTTTTTGGAAGATTAATACCAGGTCCGCTATCTCTGTAGCTATTTCCTTCAATATCTTAGGATGCAATCAGTCAGGTCCAAGGGCTTATCCCCATTAATTTCCCCTAGTACTTTTTCTCTAGTGATTGTTACTGTATTTATTTCGCACCCCCCCCCCCCCCCCCACTGTGCCTTGAATACTTAGTATTTTCGGAACACTATCAGTCTCTTTTACCATGAAGACTGTTGCTTGGCTAAGCCCGAGGACACAATGGACCCGACATTACCATTTTCACTCTAAGTGCTGAATCTGGGTGCAATTCAGATCCGACTTGGAAATCTGCTTTCAGGCCACCACCCCCCACGCACTCAGCCTGAAAAAAAATCAGAGTCTGAATCATGCTGTGGGCCGGGCTTATCACACCCGAAACGATCAGAGCTCTGAACTGTGCATGCACAGTTAGAAAAGAATTTGAGAAAGCACGCTGGTGTCAGATTGTTCTCGAACCACAGAAAACAGGGAAAGCAGCCCAGGAGCAAAACGTGGGAGCAATGGTCCCCACGGACATCGTCCCTTATCCACCCAACCCCCCGCTACCCAGTCCGATTGCGACCCTGCCCTCTCCCCCCAACCCACCACATTGATGACCTGCAGAATGGCAGTGGACCCTCCACCAGAGATCCATCTGGCCTCATCCCTCCCACTCCCACACGTACATCTGGCCTCCTCTCCCTCCTACCTCCCCCCAGAGAATGATCTGGCCTCTAAATATAAAAAATGATAGTAAAAGTTTTTACAAATATATAAAGAAGAAGAGAGTGGCTAGAGTGAATGTTGGACCCTTGGAGGATGAGAGGGGGGATATAGCGGTGGGAAACAATGAAATGGCTGAGGCTTTAAATAAGTTTTTTGCGTCGGTCTTCACGGAGGAGGACACAAATAACTTACGGAATATTAAAGATAGAGGGATGGTAGGAGATGAGGTCCTTAATACAATTACTGTCACTAGAGAGGTTGTGCTTGGTAGACTAACGGGACTGAAGGTAGACAAGTCCCTGGGACCGGATGGAATGCATCCCAGGGTTCTGAAAGAAATGGCAGAAGTAACAGCAGGTGCGTTAATAGTTACTTATCAAAATTCACTGGACTCTGGGGAAGTGCCGGCAGATTGGAAAACAGCTACTGTTATGCCGCTGTTTAAAAAAGGTAGCAGACAAAAGGCAGGTAACTAGAGGCCAGTTAGCTTAACGTCCATAGTTGGGAAAATGCTAGAATCCATCATTAAAGAAGAAATAGCAGGACACCTAGAAAAGAACGTTTTGATCAAGCAGGCGCAGCATGGATTCATGAAGGGGAAGTCGTGTTTGACGAAGTTACTGGATTTTTATGAAGATGTGACTAGGGCAGTAGGCAGAGTGGAACCGGTGGATGTGATGATTTCCAGAAGGCGTTTGATAAGGTGCCTCAAAAAAGGTTGCTGCAGAAGGTTAGGGTGCACGGAGTTGGGGGTAAAGTGTTAGCGTGGATTGAGGATTGATTATCTAACAGGAAGCAGAGAGTTGGAATAAATGGGTGCTTTTCTGGTTGGCAGTAGGTGACTAGTGGAGTGGCGCAGGGATCAGTACTGGGGCTTCAACTGTTTACCATTTACATAGACGATCTGGAGGAGGGGGCTGAGTGTAGGGTAACAAAGTTTGCTGATGACACGAAGATGAATGGAAAAGCAAATTGCGTGGAGGGCGCAGAAAGTCTGCAGAGAGATCTGGATAGGCTGAGTGAGTGGATGAGGACCTGGCAGATGGAATATAACATTAGCAAATGTGAGGTTATCCACTTTGGAAGAAATAACAGTAGGAGGGATTATTATTTAAAGGGTGAAAAACTGCAGCATGCTACAGTGCAGAGGGACCTGGGGGTCCTTGTGCATGAGTCGCCAAAACCCAGTCTGCAGGTGCAGCAGGTGATCAAGAAGGCAAATGGGATGCTGGCCTTTATAACGAGGGGGATAGAATATAAAAGTAGGGAGGTCTTGCTGCAACTGTACAGGGCACTGGTGAGGACGCTGCTGGAGTACTGTGTGCAGTTTTGGTTGCCGCACTTGCGGAAGGATATATTGGCTTTGGAAGGAGTACAGAGAAGGTTCACCAGGCTGATACCGGAGATGAGGGGGTTAGCTTATGAGGAGAGATTGAATAGACTGGGTCTGTACTCATTAGAGTTTAAAAAGCTGAGGGGGGATCTTATAGAGACTTACAAGATAATGAAGGGGCTAGATAGGGTAGAGGTAGAGAGATTCTTCCCGCTTAGAAAGGATAGCAGAACTAGAGGGCACAGCCTCAAGATAAGGAGGGGGCAGTTTAGAACGGAGTTGAGGAGGAACTTCTTCACTCAAAGGGTGGTGAATCTCTGGAATTCTCTGCCTGTTGAAGTGGTTGAGGCTACCTCGCTAAATATATTTAAGACGCGGGTAGATAGGTTTTTGGTAGGCAAGGGGATTAAGGGTTATGGGGAGAAAGCAGGAAAGTGGAACTGAGCCACTTCAGATCAGCCATGATCTTATTGAATGGCGGGGCAGGCTCGAAGGGCTAGATGGCCTACTCCTGCTCCTATTTCTTATGTTCTTATGTTCTCACACCCCCATCCCCCCCCCACTCCTAGAGAACGATCTGGCCTCACTCCCCCCACCCCACAGTACATCTGACCCACCTTCCTCCCCTCCCCAACCAGACAACGATCGGGCCTCCCTGCTCTGCCCCCCCACCAGAGAATGATCTGACCCACCTCCCTCCCCCGGAACACCCGATTCAGACTTTTATTTAACGTGTTCATTTTGGCGAGATTCCGGATCAGCGAACGTGGCAGTAAAGGGGGAAACGCTGATAAAGTTGGGCAGGCAGTTCATTAATTCAATTTAAATGCATGCAAACGCATTTAAATCGGATCGCCGCCATTTCTGGGTCTCAGTAAAGTGACCATCTGCGTGGGCGTGGATCGCGTTAATGGCCTCGTGCCTGACTTTACCACATTTTCACACCCGAAAACGGGCGCAACACAATGGTGAAATCGGACCCACTATGTATGAACTCAGTTGGAGTCTGGTTCCACATGGGAAAAAGAGTGTTCATTTTGATTGTCATAGAGTCATCGAGGTTTACAGATGGAAACAGGCCCTTCAGACCAACAGGCCCAACTTGTCCATGCCACCCAGTTTTTATCAACAAGCTAGTCCTAATTGCCCACATTTGGCCCATATCCCTCGATACCCATCTTACCCATGTAACTGTCTAAATGCTTTTTAAAAGACAAAATTGTACCTGCCTCTAATACTGCCTCTGGCAACTTGTTCCAGACACTCACCACCCTCTGAATGAAAAATTACCTCTCCAGACACTTTTATATCTCTCCCCTCTGACCTTAAACCTATGCCCTCTAGTTTTAGACTCCTCTACCTTTGGGAAAAGATGTTAATTATCTACCTTATCTGTGCTCCTCATTATTTTGTGGATCTCTGTAAGATCACCCCTCAGCCTCCTACGCTCCAGGGAAAAACGGTCCCAGTCTATCCAGCCTGTCCTTAAAACTCAAAACATCAAGTCCTGGTAACATCCTAATTATTTTTTTCTGCACTCTTTGTAGTTTAATAATATCCTTTCTATAATAGGGTGACCAGAACTGTGGACAGTGTTCCAAGTGTGGCCTTATTAACCAGCCTGCCTCAGAACTAGGTAATGACCATGGCCAGCCACCTCTGTACTTCCTCGGGAAGCAATAGGTCCAACACCACTCTGTCCCTGTCCCTGCCCTTGCCACTGTCCCACCAGAATGAAAGTACAATGCCCTGGAGCCTTTTAAAAGGAGACAGCTCTGCTGGGTCAAATATTTTACCAACACAACATTCTCAGCCTTAGCTGTCAGACCAGCAGAGTGGTAAATAAGAGGAGAGATAGGGAAGACTCTTGCCTTTTATCAAACATTCTGTTTGAAGGATCAAAACTTGAAGTACTACCACACCAATTTACAGTTAACTCTCATTCTGGTTTCTACCATAAATTGTTAATAGGATAATGACAGTTCATTCTGATGTGGAAGCTACATGTTACTCTAATCCATATATTCAGTTAGTGAACACACTTGTCAGAGTCTCTCACTGTCAGCAAATCCCAAGAACTAGTTATTACTTCTCCTTTGTTTATTGTGTCTTCTCCAGTTTGCCCATCAGATCTTTGTGAATTGTTTATCCATTTTCCCTCTTGCAGGTATCCCAGCCATGCAAACCTTGACAGTGAAGACTCCAATTTATTCAATCCTGCCGATGAGTGTGGCGGGGAGCAACCCCATACTCAGCAACAGCTGATGTAATGCTCATAAAGTGGGGCAGGTGGTGGTATTGTTCAGAGAAATCTGGGGACTGGGTTCAAATCCCACCATGGTAGATGGTGAAATTTGAATTCAATAAGAACTCTGGAATTAGATCCAATAATGACCATGAACCCATTACCGTAGTATTTTTTAGAACTAATGTCCTCACCTGGTCTGGATGATGTGTGACCTCAGATCAACAACAATGTAGTTAACTCTTAAATGCCACTTAGATCAAGGACAATAAATTCTGCCTAGCTGGTGATGCCCACATTCCATGAATGACTAAAATGTTCATGTCATTTGATAACACTGGGAGTCATTATCAATCCTGCCACTAACCTAGAAATTTGGAGTTGAAACCCTAATTAAATCTGCCACTCAGAAGTAAAAACAGAATCTACAAATGCAGCAAATGGTGGCACGGTAGCACAGTGGTTAGTACTGCTGCCTCACAGTGTCAGGGATCGGATTTGATTCCCGGCTTGGGTCTCTGTCAGTGTGGAGTTTGCTTGTTCTCCCCCCTGTCTGCGTGGGTTTCCTTCGGGTGCTCCGGTTTCTTCCCATGGTCCAAAAGATGTGCAGGTTAGGTGCATTGGCCATGCTAAATTCCCCCTCAGTGTAACCGAACAGGCACCACAGTATGGCGACTAGGGGATTTTCCCAGTTACTTCACTGCAATGTTAATGTAAGCCTACTTGTGACACTAATAAATACACTTAAACTTAAAACTTAAAATATATGTCAGTGTTTAAAGAATATTGGGTTACTGTTTGGTGTCTCTTCCCTGGGTGGCAGCTGTGCCTCAATGCTTTCTGCATCTGAGTCAGATAGATGTGAGTTCAAATCCCCTTCAAGATGTTTGAGTGTATAATCCAGGTTGGCATTCAATCGCAATGCTGAAGCAGTGTGGTCATATCTCACAGATGACGTGTTAAATCACCTGCCACTTCCCCACCCCCATACTTTTCCCCCTTCTCCCCCCCATATTCCCCTCAGCTGAGTATAAAAGATCCCAAGGCACTATTTTTTGAAGAAGAGATAAGGAATTTCTCCCCAGCGTTCTGGCCAATGTTTATTCCTCAACCAACATTACTAAAGCAGATTACCTCACTGCTTTCTCACTGCGGGACCTCGTTTTATGTAAAATGGCTGCCATGTTTCTCATGATATATACTGACTTCATTAACTGAAAAAGTAACTTGGGACATCCTGAGATCATGAAAGGTGCTATATAAATGCAAGTCTTTTTGTTCTGTGCTAATGGATCCTCTGAGGATTTCCAGTAATTTCTTGTTTTTCTTTCTGACTCTTTTACTCAGTGATGCTTGAACTAATGGCACTGTTTCCCTGTCGCCATGGGCGATATCAACTCACCGAGCACAAACAAAGGACCCAATTATGCTCTTCCTGATCAATGTACGGCACAACATGGTCACTTACCCAGTGAACTTTCAGGTCCTCTACGCATCTTGCTAAACAGTTGACACAGAACCCATTGACATTACATAAGCACAAAGTAGAGGCTGGAATAATGAGGTCTCCCACTTTTATTGAGTCAAATCAGATCTATTGACAAAGAAGCCAGCATCGGTAACTCAGTGCAAACAGTTATTGTGCTTTTTGGAAACCATCGCTTTGAACTGCCACTGTGAATAAAATTAATTCAAGCACCCAAATATCAAAGAGGAATGCTTCTCATCTGAAGAGAGCTAGCTACAGTGCATTCTCTGCCACAGGATCCAATACACAAAGACTGAAGCACTATCAGTTGCTAAATTGGTTCAGTAATTGGGGGCTCTTTGGGAGTCGGAGTGGCTGTGGAAACAAACAGCTGCCTCCTGCAAATGCTGCTAATAAGATGAGCGGGGCCCACCAGCTGACGTGTAAAAGAGATTAAATCTGATCATCAGGATTAGATTATTCCAGAAACAGCCATTGCTTCTTTCTCACGTTGTCATTCTCATCACTGTTGTAATTGTCACTCGGGGACGATTTATTCCAATTGGCCTGCTCGAATTTGGCAAGGGTGACTTCGAAGGGAGCGGGGCAGCTTAGCCCACCCCATCCACAACCCCACCCTGACCTCCGGGGCTCCAGCTACCACTTCACTTTGGAAGACGTGCAGTTCCAGTCATTCTGATCCCCTTTGCAGAGACCTGCAGCTGTCATTATCCTCCTCTTCAACATTGTTTTTCGCAATTTGCTTTTGGGAATATATCATCAGGTCTCCAATTAGCAAGAAACAGATGTTTTGTTACTGAAAGTGTCAAATCTGGCTTAAGAAAACTTTTTTTTTAAGTATGAATTTGCAAATTGAATTATTATTTTTTATCACCATTTTTGCGACACACCAAGTTTCTGGGAGTAAAGGTAAGTTGATTACTAGATGTTGGATTGGCTAATTCTACTGTACAAAATATTGAAATAGATGATGACTTAACAGTGAAGCAGTATTCTATTTATAGCATGACTTTAAGCAGTTAAGATGCATTGTAATTGTATAGGAAGCTAATATTCTCCTCTTTGTCTCATGTCTCTATACCCATGTACGACCCATTACCAAAGAGGGTGTGTGCAACCTGCTTCCCAGTATCCACTTAACCCTGATTTAACCTGATCAGAGGGAGGATGTCCATAAACTAGTTCCATAAACTATAAAAAGCTATTTGACCTTCTTCAGGAACGTAGGACCAGGCAACACAACCTGTAATCAAACAGGGTAAATCCTAAACTAACCTCTAGAAGTACGAGGCTGGAATTTGATGGAAAAGTAAAAGCCATGAGCGATGCATTTCATTATTAATGCATAAATTCTCCAGCAACCTCCAGTGCCCCAACATAACACTTCATCTTGCCATCCTCCCATCTGCTCTTCTTACTGCTGCAGATTGCAAGTGATTTATATAATGAGTACATTTCCATGTATTGACTGCAAGGATAATACTTTCCCACTTATAAAGCACTGATGACTTGAGGAGGCAAATTGCGATTTACCACAAAGTGCTAGAAGATTTTCATTGTTCCACAATTAACATTGTGAAATCAACATCTCGTATTTAACCTCCACGAGATTCATGAAGTTGCTGCACCTACACATTAATAGCTCATGACATTTACCCCAAGAAATTAAGTATCATTAATAGTGCGGGCACATTTTCTTAATTATTCATGATTGTCAATCAACCTCTGCATTCTATAAAGTGAACAATTAGAAGCATGGAGTCTCAATCCTTCCGGTAATGAAATATTTTTGGAGACTTTATGGATGGGACTTTACTCTTGACCTGAGACCGGAAAATCCCACCCGAGGTAATGACTTGTGCCGGGGAATATAAAGTTTGGGATTGACCACTTCATGTGCAGACTTCCCATTCCCTTCCCAGCCGTGAGAAGGCTGTCCAAGGAAAGGATTGAATATCAAAGGGAAACATAGGATCGTAGGAATTCTAGAAAAAATGGCCAAGATCTGTGTAGTTTGTCATTCAACCATCCAGGCTGGTACAACAATAAATAATTGCAGAGTACATCAATTAGTTTATAATGGATTTGGGCACAAGGTGAGGAAAATTCTAATGGTGGTGAGCTCTGGGGATCCTAGTCACCTGTCCCCCTGAACATTCGGTACACAATTTCATTCTTATCCATAGAACCTTTTAAAGGAAAATATCTAATTTACATTTGGATAAATCAATTCTCTTTCTAGTGAAAGCTTGTTCACTGAGGGATTGAGTCTGGACTTACTGCAGTGCGTCCGGTTAGATTATTTTCTGTACTCTTGTCTGCCCCTCGCCTGTTCCGATTCCATAGCAGGTAGGGTGGTAGAATTCCGGTGTATAACCAATTTCTTTATTGTATGTTTTCTGTCTCTCTTAATCCAATCTTTCACAGCTTTCCCACTGTCCCTGATTCGCCTAGAATTCATCCTGCTTTTTGGTTATGTCTCTACTTATTTCTCAATCCTTGGATCACATTGGTTAGAGAAATACACTGTTGGTCCCATCACTCAGAAACTGTACGCAGCTCTGTTGCCTCCACTTTGCATTTATCAGCTTACATTTTCAGCAACCCACAGAACAATGACAAGAGTACAGAAAATAATCTAACTGGACACACTGCAGTAAGTCCAGACTCAATCCCTCAGTGAACAAGCTTTCAGTAGAAAGAGAATTGATTTATCCAAATGTAAATTAGATATTTTCCTTTAAAAGGTTCTATGGATAAGAATGAAATTGTGTACTGAATATTCAGGGGGACAGGTGACTAGGATCCCCAGAGCTCACCACCATTAGGATTTTCCTCACCTTGTGCCCAAATCCATTATAAACTAATTGATGTACTCTGCAATTATTTATTGTTGTACCAGCCTGGATGGTAGAAGGACAAACTACACAGATCTTGGCCATTTTTTTGAGCAATTCTTACGGTCCTATGTTTCCCTTTGATATTCAATCCTTTCCTTGGACAGCCTTCCAAGGCTGGGAAGGGAATGGGAATTCTGCATGTGAAGTGGTCAATCCTAAATTTTATATTCCCCGGAACAAATCATCCAACATAACACTTCACCTTGCCATCCTCCCATCTGCTCTTCTTACTGCTGCAGATTGCAAGTGATTTATATGATCGGTACATTTCCATGCAAGGATAATACTCTCCCACTTATAAAGCACTGATGAATTGGCTATAATCCAGGTATTTACAAGGACATTTCCAATTGAATCATGCTGTTGCAGGCCCTTAAAATGAGGCATGAATTAAGTTCCTATTAACAACTTGTCAAAGGCGAGCTAGCCTAATCACTGATTTTCAACACTCCCCCTTTTGGCTGCCAAGATCCTAATCTCTAGAATTATCTTAAAATATCTTCACCTCTCCCACTCTGTCTCTCTCTTTTTAACATGTTCCTTAAAATCTAACCCTTTAACCAAGCTTTTAGGCACCTCCTTGTACAGCTTAGTGTCGAATTTAGTTTGTTAGGGAGAGGATTTATATGCATTTGGGAAAGCATGATCTAATTAGGGAAATAATAAGTGTCCTGGTGTTGTCAGACTTTTTACTGTAATTAGGGAAAGTCAGCATAGCTTTGTGCAGGGCAGGTCATGTCTGACTAATTTGATTGAATTTT
This sequence comes from Carcharhinus amblyrhynchos, assembly GCF_965287045.1. Classification (NCBI taxonomy): domain Eukaryota; kingdom Metazoa; phylum Chordata; class Chondrichthyes; order Carcharhiniformes; family Carcharhinidae; genus Carcharhinus; species Carcharhinus amblyrhynchos. The sequence goes on along the minus strand of NC_137335.1, from coordinate 27,162,742 downwards.
TCGAGGAAGCAATGAAGGTGACCAATGAGGGTAGAGTAGTGGATGTTGTCTAGATGGATTTTAGTTAGGCTTTCGACAAGGTCCCTCATGGTAAGCTCATCCAGAAGATAAAGATGCATGGGATCAGTGGTGACTTGGCCACTTGGATTCAGAATTGGCTTGCCCATAGAAGTCAGCGAGTAGTGATGGAAGGGCGTTTTTCTGGCTAGATATCCATGACTAGTGGTGTTCCACAGGAACCTGTACTGGGACCTCTACCGTTTGTGATATGTGTGGGTTAGTAAGTTTGCAGATGACACAAAGATAGGTGGAGTAGCGGGTAGTTTAGAAGGTTGTCAAAGGATGCAGCAGGACATAAATTAATGGGTGGAGAAATGATAGGTGGAGTTTAATCCGAACAAGTATGAGATGCTACACTTTGGGATGTCAAGGATAAGTATACAGTTCATAACAGGACCTTGAACAGCATTGTCGTACAGAGGGATCTTGGGATTCAAGTTCATAGCTCCCTGAAAGTGTCCATGCAGTAAAGAGGATGGTAAAGAAGGCACATGACATTGGTTGGGCATTGAATACAAGAGTCAGGATGTCATGTTGCAGCTTTATAAAACTTTGGTTAGGCCATGCTTTAGAGTATTGCGTTCAATTCTGATTGCCACAATACGGGAAGGATGTGGAAGTTTTGGAGAGGGTGCAGAAGAGTTTACCAGAATGCTACCTGGATTAGAGGGTATGAGCTATATGGAGAGACTGGACATACTAGGGTTGTTTTGTCTGGAGAATAGAGGCTGAGAGGAGACCTGATAGATGTCTATATAATTATGAGAGGCACAGATAGGGTTAACAGAAATAATCTTCTTCCCAGAATTGAAATGTCTCATACTAGGGGTTATGCATTTAAGCTAACAGTGGGAAAGTTCAAAGGAGAATGAGAGGCAAGTTTTTTACACAGAGAATGGTATGTGGCTGGAATACACTGTCAGGGTTGGTGGTGCAAGCATATATGATAGGGGCATTTAAGGGGCTTTTAGATAAGCACATGAATATACAAGGAATAGGCAGATATGGACCAAGGGCAAGCAGAAGGGATTAGCTTAATTTGGCGTCATATTCGGCACAACATCATAGGCCAAAGTGTCTGATCTTGTGCTGGGCTGTTCTATGTTCTATGTACTATTCCAGTGAAGCCATTTGGAACATTTGACTGTTAGAGCAGCAATGTGAGTGTAAGTTCTTATTGATGTTATGATGACCAAACAGTGCATGACAGACCCATTCACTATGGGGGAGGGGGAATTGACTTGCTAATTGCGTAACCAATACTGTATAAAGAATTTTGACCTTGGCATAGCTAAAAATCTTGATAAGTTCAAAGAAAGTTGAAACTGCCAAGCTCCTTGGATCAGATAGCAGATAGCTTAGAGCATGAAAGGAAACTTTGGAAGAACTTTACAAGGATCTAACATTATTGAACTGATGCAGAACTCGAAGGAGGTGAATTTGATACTTAGCAGAAGGTTTTGGATGCAAGAGCAAAGATTGCAAATGCTGACAATCAGAAACCAAAACAAAATGCTGGAAATGCCAGCCTATTAGGCAGCATCTGTGGAACAAAGGGCAGAATATTACAGTGACAAGAGGTCAGGGAGTGGGCAGATCACTCTGGCCACTCCAGAAACAAAGCTGGCATGGAGCTGTCCTGCTCTGTGTCCATCCATCCCAAAGCCATAACATGATGTGGGTGGGCTGAAATGGGGCAATGTGGGAGCCCCTGGGGAGTCAGCCCCACCCTTGGGAGCTGCCAGACAATCCAATTGGCCAGCAGCTCCATCAGCCCCAAGAGCGCACTGTGGCCACTGTTGGGATGAACAAGAAACCTGACTGACCCCAGAGCCAGGTAAGTTTGGGGTTTAGGGAGGGTTCAGTGGGGAGTGGGTGGTATGTTAATGGAAGAAGTCTAGGGGAGTATTATCTTCGGGGGACTGCACCCCCAACCTGCAAAGGCAGTCCCAATCCCCGAAGGTAGTATCTCCCTTCCTCCCTCTCCTTTAAGAAGTCTATTAAAGTGCGGTTTTCCCATTCCGCTCACATGAACCGTTTCATAGCATAGACAATGTATTATCAGGGCAAACTGTCTTGTTAACAAACACAATTGATGCTTGATTCTTTGTTCAAATACACCAGGCGGACACCAATTTCAGCACCTTCTTCCCCCATTCCCTCCACCATCACTACCCCCGCCCACATTATGGGGTGAGCTCAGGGGTAGGTGGGAAATTGGGGGGGGGTGGGCCCTCACCCTACTTTATGTGCCCCCCACCACCCCTACCCTGCCCCACCACACCCAAAAACACACCCTGGCATTCCAGGTTGATGAACTATCACCAGAACTGACTTTTCTGATGAAAGGTCACCAACCTGAAACAATAACTGTTTCTCTGTGTAGACATGCTGCTGGATCAGCTTTCTCTGCTTTATGTCGGAAGAAAGCTATCCAATTGAACTGAAAGTCAAAGGAATTCTTGGCAAATAGACTTGGGTCAGAGGCTGTTTAAGGTGAGAAACAGAGTCTACACTGGTGAGGTATAGTGCTAGATTGTGGAAATCTCACAAGGGGTCAGCACTTAAACCCATGTTTTTAATCCCTATTTAATCCACATCTCATTTGGTGATGACGCAAACATTCGCAGAGCTGTAACAAAGGAGTGGAGGGGGCGAGGCAGCAAATTGTTTTACAGTGAGGTTTTAATTGCTTCTGGAACTTGACAGACTGATGATAAATGAGATTCCACACAGGTAACTATGAAGTATGGCACATAGGTCAATTGAAATGTTTGAAGAATGCAATTAAATTAACATGCAGAGACCTATTAAAAGGATATAAGAATCAAATGGGCACGTCGCTTTCGATGTTTGGATAAAGCATTCTCCAATGAAAACTAATAATAATGACAGCAGATTGCAAACCTGGACAAGTTGTTTTTAGGGTTTACATTGACATTGTCAGTATGTTGTGTCAATTGTGTGAATAAAGATACACTTACATTAGAAAAGACATCAAAAACCATATGAAAGATGGAAGAAAGAATAGAGAAACTTAACCTTTGCAGATTGGAAAGAAAATGATGAAGGATGTATGAGAGGGTATAAATGGAAAGTAGTGAAAAGTAAATCTTGTACAGGTATCAGTGAAAAATATTTAATGTGATTAGCCGGCTAGCAAAGTGGGGGCAGAAACATTGGGAAACGTCAGCCATCAGAAAGATAGGTTTGAAAGGGTGAAATTGGTTTTGCTTGTCCTGATTTTTCATTGTGCTAACTAACTTTTCCTATTATTATCTCCCAATTTGTCAGCCAGATCTTTAAATGTGAAAACAACAAGTGATGCTTTACCTCTTTGCTGACAGACTTATTTCACACTGGATGCGGTTATAATGATATATTGGCCTTGGAGAATAAGGGATAAAATTCTGAGGACAGGTTGCATTCACTAGGCTTGCATTCCCTGCAATATAAAAATATAAACAGAGCTCTCATCAAGTTGTTTAAAATGATTAAAGAATTTGTTCGGATGAATAGGGAGAAAATATTTCCTATGGAGGGACAGTCCAGAACAAGGGGCTACAACCCTAAAACTAGAATCCCTAAAATGCAGAAGGAGGCCATTTGGCCCATCAAACCTGCACTGGCAACTATTCCAGCCAGACTTTATCCCCAGAACCCCACATATCTGCCCTGGTAGTCTCCCTGACACTAAAGGGCAATTTAGCATGGCTTAACCTAATATGCACACCTTTAGAGTGTGGGAGGAAACCCACACAGACAATGTGCAAATTCCACAGTCACCTGAGGCCAGAATTGAACCCGGGTCCCTGGCACTGTGAGACAGCAGTGCTAACAACAGTGTCACTGCACTGCCCTAGAATTAGGCTGTTCAGCAAGCACTCATTCAAAGGGTATTCATGAGTGTAGAATCCAGGTAGGGCAACAGACTTAAGATACAGATCAACCAAGAATAGCAGAGCAGGCCGGAAGGATTGAATGGTCTTTTCCCTGTTCCTATGATCCACATGAAGTCCTGATGGCATGAGAGATGGTCTCACAAAACATATTTAAATAAAGCATCGCATTACTAAGCAAATATTTAATTCTCGTCAGTAACAATACTTCCAATTTGCATTAATGTGGACTATAAATGGCCCATGATGTTCTATAGGAGTGAATTATTGATTGGAGACTGTAAATAATTTTGCACCACTAAATTTTGTTTAGGCTAAAAGGTTATTTGTTCTGCCAAACCTGTGAACGTTGTTCATCTTCCTTCATTATGGAGTGAAACAATGGTTGTCTGTTGGCCTTAGAAGACATTAATTTATTCTGACTTGCTTACAGGGTGCAGTTGGTGTGGTCAAAACAGAGGCTGATTTCATTCATTTCCGTAATGGTTTTAGTCCAAATTGGTGACACATAAATAGTCATGGTTCAGAAGGCAGAACAATTACTGTCTAAATGGAGTAAGACAGATTCTTGTTTCCAGTTCCACTTTTAATTCTTTGTTGTTTTCGAAATTATCTATTGTGTACAAGAACATTTTAATTATCCTCATTTCTAACATACAATAATAGAATGAACAAAGATTTTTTGTGGTGGTTTCTTTTTTAATAAATGAAATGTGTTGTAACATGTTAAAATGGCAGCAAGCCAGAGGATAGGAATTTCCACATTATTTGGATGATTTTTTTTCTCTCTGTTACTTGTTGTTCTGACTATGTTCTAACAAATTTATTAGATTGCAACATCCAGACTGCTGTCCATCTGTAATCCCTCTACTCTGGGTATCAAACGTTGCAACAATCATTTTGGGGTTGTATTGGAAGGCTCCAATATGCATACGTACAGAGGTGAATGGGCTTGTGAATTCACACCACTGATTAGTGTGTCAGTTTCCCAGCACCATCTTGTCCCCAGGCTATCTTGCACGAGGGTGTTGGAGGATGCAGCAAGACCATTCATCTATAAGCGGCTGGTAGCTAATTGACATTGCTAAAAGCCTATTAAGACCTATTGTTAGATTTTCCAGTAGGTCTCCAGACTCCCAGAGAAATCAAGGAAGGATATAACTGCCCAGAGGCACCTTGTGTTCGGTGGAATAGCAGTGTATATAGACTGGCTTAGAAGCTCTCCCCCCTGACTGACTTCAACTAGAGCAGGAGGCCTCCCTTGGAGGGTTTCACTCCACAATGATGGCTGGACAGCTAATGGCTTTGTCACTTTAAACTTTAGAAAATGTTGTACGTCCTGCCATCACAGGAACAGGAGGTCACTGCTACTGATGTTATCACTGTGCGCCCATCACTGCTGCACCTCCAGCTTCACACAGGGAGAGGGGCAGTAAGCAGGGAGGCAGCGAGAATTCAAGAGTCGGGGAGGGAGGCATGAGGGTCAACAAGTGGGACAGCGAGTGGAGGTGAGTGGGGCAGCAAGCAAGGTGGCAAGCGGGAGGGAGTGAAAGAGTGGAGAACAAAGAACAAAAACAGCCTGGGAAATAGGCCCCTCGGCCCAATGAGCCCGCGCCGCCATTTTGACATTACCAGTCCCCCCTCCACCCATGACCCTTATCTATGATTATGGCAATCCACATTGAGGGAAAACTAATTTAGGGACAATTTATTACCTCCAATCGGCCTAATAGCACATCTTTGGGGTGTGGGAGGAAACCGGGGCACCTGGAGAAAACCCATGCAAGCACTGGGAGAATGCGCAAACTCCCATAGACACTGGCCCAAATCCATGTGTCTGCACAGCAAACAGTGATAGTCTCTGAGCTGTCGTGTTGCCCAGCATCTGGTCCAGTGCATTCTGCAGGATGTGGGAAGTCAATGCCTTTGATGATTGTATCTGCAGGAAGTGTCATCAGCTGCAGAAAGCTGAGCTCTGGCTTGTGGAACTCGAGCAGCAGCCGGAGTCACTGTGGTGTATTCACAACGATTATGTGGCTAACATATTTAAAGAAGAACCAGTGAAGCAGCACACAGGAAGAGAGGGAATGGGTGACCACCAGAGAGTATCTAAGGGGAAGAGGCAGGAGTCCCTTGAGTCTATCTCACTCTCTAATTGTTTTTCATTTTGGATATAGTGAGCAAGGTGGTTCCTCAGAGGACTAGAACAAGAGCCAATCTGTGGCACCACATGTGACTCAGCTGCATGGAGGATGGGGGGAAGATTGGAAGTGTTATAGTGGTACAGGGTTCTATAGTTAGGAGAGTAGACAGGCATTTCTGGGGAACTGACAGCGTTTCTGCAGCCATAGATGAGATATCAAGATGATGTGTTGCCTCTCTAAAGCCAGGGTCAAGGATGTCACACAGCAACTTCAGGGCATTCTTGAAAGAGAGGGTGAACAATCAGAGGTCATAGTTTACCTTGGTACCAATGAGACAGCATAAAAAGGATGAAGTCTTAAAAATGGTTTTATGGAGTTAGGAAAGCAATTAAAAAGCAGGGCCTCAAGATCAGTAATCTCAGGAATACTCCCAGTGCCATGTGCTAGGGAGCACAAGAATAGGAAAATTGAAGAATTCAACACATGTCTAGAAAAATGGAATAGGTGGGAGAGCCTTAGATTTCTGAGGCATTGGGACTGGTTCTGGGGAAGGTGGGATCTGTACAAGAAGGAAGGGTCATAATGTAACGGGAATAGGACTAATGTCCATGTGGAGACGTTTACTCCTTCTGATGGGGAATGTTTCGGGTAGATTGGCAGTGGGATAGAAAATTCAGAGTGGAGAGGAGAAAAACTGGCAATGGGAAGAAGAGAAGTGTTAGCTGATAAGAAGGATACTCCAGAGTAATATCAAGGTAAATAGAATTCCTGGAGAGTTTGATAAGGTTAGAGTAGACAATGGTAAATTATTAGATGAAGTTAGAATAAGGGGGAAAGTTAAAAAGCCTAAATCAGGATTAATGTATATTTATGTGAATGCATGGATTGTGGCTAATAACATTGGTGAACTACCAGCACAAGCTGTCAAAGGGAATTATAATATTCTTGCTGTATCTTAGAAACATGGAAACCAGAAGCAGGAGTAGGCCATTTGGCCTTTTGAGCCTGCTCCACTATTCATCATAGCTGATCCTCGAATTCAATATCCTGATTCCCGCCCCCTCTACCCCCTGCACATCCCTTGATCCCTATATCTAATTTCTTCTTGAAATCAGACAACATTCTGGCCTCAACTACATTCTGTGGTGGTGAATTCCATACATTCATTACCCTTTGGGTGAAGACATTTCTCTTCACCTCAGTTCCAAAAGGTTTAGCCCTTATCCTCAAACTATGATCCCTCATTCAGGACTTCTTCACCATTGGGAACATTCTTTCTCAATCTATCCTGTCTAACCCTGTTAGAATTTTATAAGTTTCTATGAGATTCCCTTCTCACTCTTCTAAACTCCAGTGAATGCAATCCTAATTGAGTTAGTCTCTTCTCATTTGACAGCCCTGCCATCCCAAGAAACAGCCCGGTAAACCTTGATGTACTCTCTCTATAGCAAGGACATCCTTCCTCAGATAAGAACACCAAAACTGCACACAGTACTCCAGATGTGGCCTCACCAGTGCCCCATATAATTGCAGTAAAACATCCCTATTCCTATACTCAAATCCTCTCACTTTAAAGGCCAACATACCATTTGTCTTCTTTACTGTCTGCTATACCGCACTTACTTTCATGACTAATGCACGAGGACACCAAGGTCTTGCTGAGTATCTACCCCCCTCAATTTACATCCATCAAATGATAATCTGCCTGCCTATTATTGCTACCAAAGCGGACAACCTCACATTTATTGGCATCCTGGCTCCAAGAGGGACAAAACTAGGAATTAAATAAGAGAGCAGGAAAGGAAGAAAAAGTGGGGTGGGGGTAGAAGAGTGGTAATATTGCTTAAAGATGGTGTAACAGTACTGGAGAGGGAGGATGTTCTGGAGGGGGCCAAGGTTAGAAACTCTCTGAATGGAGGTAAGGAATGAAAAAGGTGCAATAACATTGATCGGTGGAATAGATGTAGAGAGATAAATTAGCAAAGAAATTTCAGAGAGATGCACGAATTATAGAATAATTATAATGAGGGACTTCAATTCTCCAAATATAGACTGGAATAGAAATAGTGCGAGGGGACAACAGGGCAAGAGCTCTGGGACTGAGTTCAGGATAACTTTCTGCCACAGTCCAATAAGAGTGCAGACATTGTTGAACCTGATTCTGAGGAATGAGTTGGATCAAACATCAGTGGGAGGTTCAGATTGGCCATGGAAGAGGACATGAAACAATCCAGAGCAGGTATAACTAACTAGGGGAAAGACAACTTCGATGGGATGAGAATGCATCCACATGAGTCGAGTGAGTTGGAATCAAGTGTTAGCAGAAAAGATGGTGGCAGAACAATGGGCTGCCTTCAAAGAGATGGAATTGCAGGCAACGTCAAGGTACATTCCCCTAAGGGGGAAAGGTCGGACAAATAAATGTAGAGCATCCTGGATGGCGAGAGAGATAGAGGTGAAGATGAAAAGGAAGAAGTGTTCATATGACAGAAATGTAGAAAATACAATGGGGAATCAGGCTGAGTTACAGAAGGACCAGACAGGAAGTGAGAAAGTTAATGAGAAAAGCAAGCAGGGAGCATGAAAAGAGACTGGCAGCAAATATAATATACGTGCTTATCTTTTATAAGCATGTAAATAATAAAAGGATGGTGAAAGAAAGAGGAAGGCCAATTGAGGATGGAAAAGGAAACTTGCACATGGAGGCAGGAGAAATAGTGGAGTTATTAAATCTGTATTTTGTATCTGTCTTTACAAAGGAAGACGATGCTACCCAGGTGAGATGAGGTAGGAGGTGACTAGAACAATTTACCTTTTGAGAGGAGAAGATGGTAGAACAGCTATGTTTATTTAAATTAACTAAAGCACTGGGACCGGATGTGAAGCATTGAAGGGTACTGAGAGAAGCGAGTGGAAATTTTAGAGGCATTAGTGATAATCTTTCAGCCTTCCTTAGATACAGGGTGGTGCCAGAGGACTCTAATATTACAACCTTGTTCCAAAAGGTGTGCAAGTATAATGCTGGCAACTACAGATCAGTCAGTTTGACTTCAATGGTAGAGAAACCTCTGACAACTGTAGTTTGGAATAAAATCAGGAGTCACTTAGACAAGTGCAGGGTAATTAAGGAAAGCCAGGATAGATACATGAAGGGAAAATCATGTTTACCTAACTTGCTAGAGTTTTAGTGCAGCTAACAGAGATGGTTGATATGGTGTATATGGATTTTCAGAAGGCATTTGCTACAGTGCCACACAACAGACTTGTGAGCAAAATTATAACTCATGGAATAAAAGGTAAAGTAGGCACTTGGGTAAGAAATTGGCTGAGTGACAGAAATCAGAGTAGTATAATAGTCATGCGGTTAGGTGCATTGCCATGCTAAATTGTCTCTCAGGGTATCCGAACAGGTGCCAGAGTGTGGTGACTAGTAGATTTTCGTTGCAGTGTTAGTGTAAGCCTACTTGGGACACTTTGAGTTGAACACAGACACATTTTTGACATCTGAGGAAGGAACAATTACTATTTATTTCTGTGAATATGTTGCTGCTGCTTACCTGTGGAATCTTATAAATTTCCCTCGGCGCTGGGGAGTACAGTCAGCCCATCTAGTTTATACTGGCTTTTTATTACCTAAAACATTCCAAAATGAACCGGATCTCCAGCCTCCTGCCACATTTAGTTCCTCTACTGCAATGATGTTTGCAGTGCAATCCATCCTTCAATAAAATAAATATCTGTGAACTAAAAATATTCTCCCAACTCAATCTTCACTGTCAATGTCAATATTGATGCAGGTCATCACTGTCTCTCCAACCAGAGGAGATCATCTTTAATCTTTTAGTATGAATGAATATATTTTAAACTTAGTTTGCAAGTAAAGCCAGGGTCTGAGAGTATCTTTCCAAAGCCGAGGAGAAAACAACTTGTTTCACTGATATATCCAGTAAACTGAATACAGGAACACTGATTGTGGAACACACTACACTACTTAGGTATAATGATAGAAAAGGAACACTTTGATTCACAGAGAATGAGGGGTTTTTAATGAGAGTGTTTGGTGTTGCTATGTTCACAGAACTACCTGAGAAAGGACAAGAACATAGTAGTAAACTCAATCACCTTTCTTCAGAATGTATAATTGTGTGTATGCTTGTAAAACTAGAAATGGATGCCAGGATTTTACACCTCCACCACTGTCCCGTTTCCCCCCGCCCCTCCTTTCTCACTCCCCGCACATCCTGAGGTTGAGGGGGAAGTGTGAGATTGCAGGAACGAGATTCCCTCCAGATCCCACCTTTTCCAGCCTCACATCGATTTAACGCAGGGATGGGTATGGCTTTGGACAAGAAGTCCACTCTTTTCCCACTTGAGTTCTCTAAGTGGCCAATTCAAGGGCTCTTTCCTGACCAGCCTCAGTTTTTAGGCTGGTGGATGGATGACAGCTTGGGGGAGGCTAAGAAGGGCAGTGAAAAAGGTAACTCAGAAAAGTCGGTCAGAAGTGGGGGGTGGGGGGTGCAGGGAGTGCTGACACATCTCCATCATCTCTTTTCAAGCGCCCTGAATTGATTGTTGGAGCACAATGATACATCTGTGGTTGTGGTAAGTTGTTAGCAGGTATTCTGAGAGACAAGATTTGCATGCATTTAGAGAGGCGACGACTGATTAGGGACAGTCAGCATGGCATTGTAAGTAGAAAATCATGTCTTATAAATTTGATTGAGTTTTTTGAAGGGATAACCAAGAAGGTAGATGAGGGCAATGTAGTTGAAGTTGTCTACATGGATTTCAGCAAGACATTTGACAGATTGTTGCATAAGGTTAAATCTCACAGGATCCAGGGTGAGATAGCCAAATGAATACAAAATTGGCTTGATGACCGAGAAGACCGAGGGTGGTTGTAGAGGATTGTATTTCAATCTGGAGCGTGTGACCAGCAGTGTGCCTCAGAGATCGATGCTGGGCCAACTGTTATTAGTCATTTATATTAATGATTTGGATGAGAATTTAGGAGACATGGTTGGTAAGTTTGCAGATGACACCAAGATTAGTGGCATAGTGGACAGTGAAGTAAGTTATCTAGGGTTGCAATGGGATCTTAATCAATTGAGCCAGTGGGCTGACAAATGGCAGATGGAGCTTAATTTAGCCAAATGCGAGGTGATGCATTTTGTTTGATTGAGCCAGGGCAGGACCTATTCAGTTAATCGTAGGATGTTGGGGAGAGTTATAGAACAAAGAGATCCAAGGGTACAGGTTCATAGCTCCTTGAAAGTGGAGTCACAGGTGGACAGAGTGGCATTTGGCATGTTTGACTTCATTGATCAGAACATTGAGTACAGGAGTTGGGTCGTCTTGTTGAAGTTGTACAAGACATTGGTAAGGCCTTACTTGGAATACTGTGTACAATTCTGGCCACCCTATTATAGAAAGGATATTGTTAAACTAAAAAGAATGCAGAAAAGATTTACTCGGATGCTACCGGCACTTGATGGTTTGAGTTATAAGGAGATGTTTGATAGAGTAGGACTTTTTTCTCTGGAGTGTAAATGCTTAAGGGTGATCTTATAGAAATCTATAAAATAATGGGGGGCATAGATTGGCTAGATTGTCAATATCTTTTCCCCAAAGGTAGGGGAGTCTAAAACTAGAGGGCACAGGTTTAAGGTGAGAGGGGAGAGATACAAAAGAGTCCAGAGAGACTATTTTTTCAGACAGAGGCTGATGAGTATCTGGAACAAGCTGCCAGAGGTAGTAGTACAGGTGGGTACAACTTTGGTTTTTAAAAAGCGCTTAGACAGTTACATGGGTAAAATGGGTTTAGAGGGACATGGACCAAATGCGGGCAATTGGGATTAACTTAGTGGTTAAAAAAATGGGCGGCATGGACAAGTTGGGCCTGTTGAGCTGAAGTACGTGTTTCCATGCTGTAAATCTCTATGACCCTATGATTGTTAGAGCATAATTCAACAGCACAGTGGCACGGTGGTTAGCCCCCTTCTGAATGGAGTTGCCCTCCCCTTAAGGCCAGCAATTTCCAGACCTCCCTTCCCATGTGGCAAACTCCCAAGGACTCAATTTTTCCCCCTCATGATCCCCAGGTCTTCCCTCCACTCCACCCCCTTCCCCCAGAACATCTGGCACTTACCTGGTCCTCTGGTTCCCAGGCTTTTGCTCTGGTATCTCCTTGCAGTGCCTCTTCCAGCCACTGCAGCGCTGTTGCTAGGGGAACTGGAGAGCTGGAACTCAATGTGATCTCCAAGTTGGGACTTTCTCCTCACTGAGGGGCAGAAGTCAATCAGCTTGTTAGGGCATAACCCGGGGCTTTCGAAGACAGTGGACATGTATTCCCCGCCGACTCTTCAGATGGCCATGCCCCGGCACCATTTTTTGTTGCCTCTGCATGGATGATGAAAGTATAGATGAACATTCTAAAGAAAATGCCTCAAGTCATTTAATTGATGTGTTTTGCGATACTTGTTTAGTGAATAGTAACTTTGAAAATCATGGAAGAATATAATCATTTAGGTTTCAGCTGGACTTTCATTCCTCATGACTCCTTTATTACTTGCTTACATTTTGTCAATTGTATATTTGGTAGCTTAAGTGGTTAGCTGCGCCAACCCTAACAATTTGTCTTATAGTTATGACAGTTGGGTGTTGTAATTTTTTTGAGGTACGTATACTTTGTGTGACATGATTTACCTCAAATGAGAAATATTTTCCTTTGTAGTTTCGGAAGAGTGAAGTACATTGGCATCAAGGTTGAGGACATATGAAAACAGTTTATTTTGCTTTCTTTTTCTTCTGTTCTTCCGAACTGTACAGCTTCAGTTGAATCGCCCTGGGACATTTTATTTTGTTAAAAGCTCTTTCTAAATATAAGTTGTTGTTACTGTTCATCAACTTTCTTCTTCGTTTATCCCTAGGGACTCCTCTGGTCTCGTTTAGAATTAATGGGATTATAACCATCCCTCCTGACTTGAGATTTAGTTGACAATTTGCTCAACTCTGTTTTTGTCACTTAGTCCTGACGGTTTTTTTTCCAGAATTGCTAGTTTAGAATTGCTCGGTATTTTATTTTTATTATATTACGCTGACATGTGATTTAGATTTCCACTTAATGTAACCTTTCTGAAGATATATTGACTTAATAGTTCTGATCGGAATCCACTGTCTAAAAGGATGATGATAACTAGGTAACATTCGGAAGAGCATATTTATTTGCAAAGGAAATATTTACAGGATCACAGGGAGCCGAACCAAGGGGAGGACTCTTCAGAGGGCTGGCACAGGAAAGATTGGCCGAATGGCCACTGGCTGTTCCGAATGACTTCACGATTGAGTCAGCTGGAATTTAGAAAACAGTAAAGAAATATCTTATAAAGGCTTTTCAATAGAAACTGTGTGGCAAGAAAATAATTTATAATAATTGGGCCATTTGTTTCTTTTGATATTTATAGATGGTGTTGCAGTGGGGAATATTAGTGAGAAGAAAAGCAACCATGGAGCTTCTGAATTTCTGAATGCAATGAAGAACCAACAAACCTCAGCCATTGGAAGGATAGTCAACTGGACAGCAAAACACAGGGCAAAAAGGTCAACCTTCTTCCCAAATGGAGTTAAAATTTGTACCACAGAATCTATGAGACAGATCATGGCCAGTCACCTAGCATATTACAAGTTAAAGGGTAAGTTATTAACTTTGATGTTTAACCACTTTATATGAAGTTAGTTTGAAGTCGAATTGCTTACCTGTAAATGTGTGCCTGGCGACAAAAAGCTCTGGAACTTATTTCCCTTTAACTGTGTCACATTATTCAAGAAGGGCAGCTAAAAGCCAGGTAAGTACACACCAGTCAGTCTGAGATAGGGAAATTATTGTAAAAAATTCTGAGGGACAGGGGTAATAAACACTTGGAAAGGCAAGGATTGACCAGGGACAGTCAGCACAAATTTGTTGGTGGAAGATCCTGTCTGTTATGGTGCTGTGATGGTCAGCTGCTTACAGATATTGTTCCACTCAAGTGAACCGACAAAGAATTTTGGAGTTTTAAAATTAGCTTTTATTTACAAGGGTTTCTGCATGCTAGCTGGTGGTCAAGTCCAGAGCACTGGGTACAGAATTACACAATACTTCCAGATTTAATTACAAGTCATTAGCATATACCAATCAGAGGTATACATTTGTATAAAAGTTATCTGTGTCCACTCACAAATATTGATTAGGTTCACATCGTGCATAAGGTATTGATACTCCTAACCAATTACAACACATGTACATCTAAGTGATTAAAATATACAATTAGTGTAAAGGCTTGGATATGCTACCTGGTCGTTAACATAACTTGTGTCTGACTTGTAGATATTAATTATTATTCCCATGTCCAAGGGCCCTGGAACTTGTTGAATTCTCCTAGGCTGGGGACGTTTGATAGTTAAACAACCCTTATGTTAAAGTAATCAACAGTGTTGCTTCCCCATGTTATCGTTAGGATTGAATTGTTTATAGTGCATGAGGGTTGACAGCTGCGATATTTCTGCCTAAGAATTAATAGCCTCCAGTTTGTGCTCTTAGAAACTTACTGCTAGCAGTGTATATGATTTTTCTGTTGAACTGAATCTTTTAACCCTTTAAGTGAATATGATTCTTAGTATGAATACTAACATCCTTCATTGTCTAACTAATTTAATTGAGTTTATTGAAAAGGTGGCTAAATACTTTGAAGGTAGTGGTTGATGTGGTTTACATGGATATCAATAGGACCTTTGACAAGGCCCCACATGGAAGGCTGGTCCAGAAGGTTAAAGCCATTGGGATTCAAGACAATTGGATCCTAAATTGCATTGTTAGTAGGAGGTAAAAGATGATGGTGGAAGGGCTTTTATGATTGGAAATCTATGACCAGCGGTGTACCACAAGGGTCAGCGCTGGGACCCCTGCTGTTTGTTATATACATTAATGATTCAGAGATGAATGTAGAAGGTGTAATTAGTAAGTTTATAGATGATACGATAAAAACTACCAAATTAAATGAGGGAGTTCATATGTCCAAGGTGTGGAGACTGTGATAAGTAGAACTGCATATTTAGCCAGGTGTCCTGTTATACCCAGTGAAGAAAACCAATTCAGACTGTCATAGACACCACTGCAGTCCTAATGAGCCAAAACATCTACTCCTGGACTGTTCCATTGTTCTCCTCCACAGTTTCAATGATTAAGATAATTCTCTTAAACCAATATGGAATGCATAAAATACAGTTCCAAGGTGTATGATGTTCCAAGTAATTTTGCCTAAACAACAGCCTCCATATTGTTGACAGATGCTGAGTTTTCTCACCATCCTGTGTCCTTGTTTCAGATTCCAGCATCTGCAGCATTTTGCTTATTTTGGTCTAGATCTGTTGAGTGTGTTGGAAATAAACCCTCAAACCAAATTTAACTTGATAACAGCAGCTTAAACAAACTAAGCTCAAAATTCCTCACAAGGGCAATAACTCAAAAATGCAACACCCAGTTTAGGTTCTCCATTGCACTGATTAGTTCACAGCCGCGGATACAACGGGGGCTAAATTGAACAGCCCCTCAGAAATGGTGGTACATTGGCACACTGATTAGCACTGCTGCCTCACAGCGCCAGGGACTCGGATTCAATTCCAGCCTCAGATGACTGCCTGTGTGAAGTTTGCACATTCTCCCAGTGTCTGTGTGAGTTTCCTCCAGGTGCTCCAGTTTCCTCCAACACTCCAAAGATGTGCACGTGCATGTGACCATGATAAATTGCCCCTTAGTGTCAGGGAGATTAACAAGGTAAATATATGGGATTACAGAGTTAGAGCCAGGAAGGGATTGTTGTTGGTGCAGACTTGATGGGCTGAATGGCCTCTATCTGCACTATAAAGATTCTATGATTTAAAAAGTTACCTCATTTGCAATGTGCATGTACTCCCTGCTCATTCAATGTCATTCAGGCATTGTCCCACTTGTTTGTTACCGTGATTGTAGCACATAGTCATCGACTGAGCCATTAGCCTCACACACTTCATTGCAGCACGCTCTCTATAACCGATGATATAAAGATATGTAGAGGGACAGGTAATATTGAGGAAGCGGGGACTGCAGAAGGACTTAGACAGGTTAGGAGAGTGGGCAAAGAAGTGTCAGATGGAATACAATGTGGAAAAGTGAGGTTATGCAGTTTGGAAGGAGAAATGGAGAAATAGACTATTTTCTAAATGGGGAAATGCTAAAGAAATCAGAAACCCAAAGGGACTTGGGAGTTCAAGATTCTCTTAAGGTTAATGTGCAGGTTCAGCTGGCACTTAGGAAGGCAAATGCATTCATAGCGAGAGGGCTAGAATACAAAAGCAAGGATGTCCTTCTGAGGCTGTATAAGGCTCTGATATTGTGGAATACTGTGAGCAGTTTGTGTTTTGGGCCCTGTATCTAAGGAAGGATGTGCTGGCCTTGGAAAAGGTAGTCATGATGCGGAAATGCCGCTGTTGGACTGGGGTAAACACAGCAAGAAGTCTCATAACACCAGGTTAAAGTCCAACAGGTTTATTTGGTAGTAAATACCACGAGCTTTTGGAATGCTGTTCCTTTGTCAGGTGAGTGGAGAGTTCTGACCACAAACAGGGCATATAAAGTCCATGTAATCCATTCATCTATTGTGAAGCAAGAACTCACTTTTGTCAGAATGACAGCGTTCTGCCACTCTACCAATGCCCTTGCTGTTACCTGTCAGCCATTCAAGCCAGACTGCTGGTACCAATGCCAAGATGGTGCAGTTCCATACAGAGCATAACTGGTGTACCAGGCGCTGAAGAGTTTTGTTCTATAACTTCAGGGTTTCTGCTCAAACCAATTGCTCCCAAACATGGGTCCGTTAGCAACCAATCCTCTTGGAATTGAGCCCAAGAGGTTCCCTCACCCAGTTGTTGAAATCATTCATACCTGCTGCAGAGTTCAATGCTGAGTTCCAATGTTGTGATGGACTGACTTGTTACTCTTGGAGTTTATACGTCTGAAAAAGATGTCATAACACAACAAGGACATTTGTGGAGAGATGGCAGAAGCCGGGGGTTACCTCCCTTAGTGCAGAAAAGGTTAAGGGCATGTTCCATCCAGATGTTCAAAATTACGAGGAGATTTGATAGATTGGTTAGGATGAAACTGTTTCTGTTACCAGAGGATACAGATGTAAGACAATATACAAAAGGGAGAGGAGAGGGTTATATATTACACAACACCTTTTTAGGATTTGAATGTTCTGCCTGAAAATATTGTGAAAGCAGATTTAATAACTTTCTCAAAGAAATTGGATTTCAGCACTCCTTGTTTCTACAAGGACAAGAACCTGTATCGAATGTTTGGATATTACGTAATGAGTATTTTTTATCTGCTACATGACTTACCTGCAGTTTCATTTTGCATTTGAAGTATTTTGGAGAATGACGTTATGATAGGTATCAGTGTAACTTTGTCAGTGTGATATCTGTATGATAAGCAATACATTATTATCCACATCTTTCTACAATTGCTCCTTGTGGCATGCTTTAAAACTTCTAAATAATATCTATTGTACTTGAAAGTCACTCTCTCAGTTCAACCTTGTTATATCCTAGGTGAAGCTACTCAAACACACGGTTTATAGAATCATAGAAACCTTACAGTGCAGAAAGAGGCCATTCGACCCATTCGAGACTGACCTGCAATCCCAACCAGGCCCTATTCCTGCAACCCTACATATTTTCCCTGCTAATCCTCTAATGCTAGGGTCAATTTATCATGGCCAATCAACCTAACTTGCGCATCTTTGGATGTGGGAGGAAACTGGAGCACCCAGAGGAAACTCACACAGACAGTGACTCAAGGCTGGAATTGAATTCAATTTCCTGTGAGGCAGCAGTGCTAACAGCTGTGCCACTGTGCCACAGTTATCAGTATATAGTAGCTTCAGATGACTCAAGTTCATTATCTGTGGCCACATCTGTACTATTCTTCAGGTCTTCACCCTTCCCCTGGATAATGACACCACGTTCATCATCCACGTGATCCTTTTTGACATCTTCTGTACCCGCCGCACATTAGCGATTAGCCATTAACTTGAACAAACGTGCCAGTAATACTTCATTCCATCTACAGTCAGCTGCTGGCTTTCTTGCGTGAAGAAAGTTTCTGAGGTTCTGTGCTCTTAAAGCAATACAGAAACATATGAATTATCCAGACAGAAAATACCAAGATCCATCTCGTTTATTTCCTATCATCCTGATCTGGTTACATTTCTAGTCAGCAGTGATCCACAGATCATTGAAGGTAGAGCAATTAATGTTGATAATGCTGTTGTACAACAAGGGGTGATGGTTAGATTCCTTTGAGTTGGAGATGGTCATTCTCTGATACTTGTGTGGCACAAGTGTTATTTGCCACTCAATCCAACTGGAATGTAATCTAGGTCTACTTCCTTATATGTGAAGTTGCAAATGTAACTGTACAATCTACAATCATTAATGGATATCTCCATTTCGAACCTTATGATGAAGGGAAAACCATTGATGAAGCCATTAGATTTGGTTGGGCCTAGGACACTGCCCTGCAGAACTCCTGCCTCAATATCCTGAAACTGGGATATTGACTTCCAACAGCTACAACCTATTTCTTTGTGCTAGCGATGCTTCCAACCAATGGAAGAGATTTTTCTCACACTTCCTTTAACTTCAGCTTGATGAGGATTCTATGATGCCATCATCGGTCGAAAGGCAATCACCCTTACCTTGCCTCCGGAGTTCAACCCTTCTGTCCATGTTTGATCCAAGGATATAATGAGAATTGCTGCCCAATCTAAGCGTTGGTGAGCAGATTGTTACTCAGTTATTGCCGCACTGTCAGTGAGGCTGATTGGATGGTTATTGATTGGATTGTCTTATAGACTGTAGAACAGTACAGCACAGGAACAGGCCCTTTGGCCCACGATATTGTGCTGAACATGATGCCAAATTAAACAAATCCCTTCGGCCTGTCTTGGTCAATATCCCTCTATCCGTTGCACTTAATGTGCTTACCTAAAAGTCCCTTAAACGTCCCTACAGTATCTGCCTGCACCACCACCCCTGGTAACATGTTCCAGCCACTTACCACACTGTGTAAAATACTTGCCCCTCACATCTCCCTTGAATTTTTCCCCTTTCACTTTAAGTGCATGCCCTCGAGTATTAAACATTTTAACTCTGGGGAGAAAGATTCTGACCGCCCTGTGTTTTGTGGACAGGACGTACCTGGGCAATTTTCCACATTGCTGGGTAGATGCCAGTGTTGTAGCTGTACTGGAACAGCTTGGCTAGAGGTTCAGCAATTTCTAGAGCACAGATATTCAGTACCACAGCTGGAATGTAGTCAGGGTGGAATTTTTTAGTTTTGTTTTGAAACATCCTCCATCAGGGGGAAAAGCAGAATGCAGCCCACCAACAGCCTTGCCAGGTTTCCCCGCCATACCTTTAAACATTTTGAAAATAAATAAGGAAGGGCGGGTCCCACAACATCATGCTAGAGGAGTGATTCATTAACTGATGGAGGCCAGCCAGTGGTAATCAGTGAGGTTTGTTTGAGTCAATGCTGAGGAGTCGCAGGGCTACTTCCTCCCAAGTGTATATCTCATTGCTCCTCTCTCTAATGCATCTTACCATGTTAATGGGACAGGACATATCCAGGGGTGGTGACGGAGGTGTACGGGACATCAGCTAAAAGATATGGGCTGCATTCTTCGACCTCTCCCGCAGCTGGGATTCTCCAGTCCCGCTGCAGTGAACAGAGATTTGACTGAGTTCTTCCTGGCAGCAGTAGATGGGTGTGAGAGACCAGAGAATTCCAGCCATGATTCTGTCGGTACATTCAAATCTCGCCTTAGGAACAGAGCTCCCAATTTTGGCATAATTCCCCAGCTCTTAGTGAGCGAACTTTGCAAGGTTGACTAAACAGGGTGTATCTTTATGAAGAGAGCATAAAGCCAACTAAAGTTCTTTGTGAAGAGAGAATAGAACTCTGATAAAGGGTCATCCTAACTCAACGTTGGCTCTATTCTCTCTCCACAGACGCTGTTAGACCTGCAAAGATTTTCCAGCATTTTCTGTTTTTGTTTCAGATTCCAGCATCCACAGTATTTTATCATTATCAGAGTATGCCTTTGTTGGTTACCATGCCTCAATCTATGTCAGGGATTCTGTCCAATTTTTTTCAATATTTTTATAGCAGTTTGATACAAGTGAGTGGCTTACTCAACAATTTCAGATAGCAGTTAAGAGTCAGCTAGGTTGATATGGGTCTGCAGTCACTTATAAGCAATGACAGATAAATTGGGCAGATTTCCTTCCCTCGCTGGCATGCAATAGATTTTAACACTGATCTAAGAGTTTCATGTTCTCTGTGAGAACTAGTCTTCTTCCAGATTTATTTCACTAATCATTATATTGTGGCATTCTAACATTGTCAAGAGATGTGAGACTTTGTTAGGAACAAAAATATGTCAACTGATAAGAGAAACTTGGTACAGGGGTTTGCAATCCTGGAGGAGAGCTCCAGTCTCTGCTTGTTTATAACATGACTGCTCA
The DNA here is from genome assembly GCF_965287045.1 of Carcharhinus amblyrhynchos. Taxonomy (NCBI): domain Eukaryota; kingdom Metazoa; phylum Chordata; class Chondrichthyes; order Carcharhiniformes; family Carcharhinidae; genus Carcharhinus; species Carcharhinus amblyrhynchos. The sequence continues at coordinate 27,142,032 of NC_137335.1, read as the reverse complement.
ATGATTCTGCCTGAGAGAGGATGCCACCTTCTGAGGTGATCACAAATTCTAATTTTCTGTTGGTCCCTCAAGATAAGTGACTCACTTCTGCTGTGTTGTCTTAAAGACACCACACAAATTAAATTTACTTCCACAGATTCCATGGTGGGATTTGAATTTACAACTCAGAAGTATAAATCCAATCCTCTGGATTAACAATCCAGTAATATAACATTATGCAAACGTTCCCATCCATTTGCTGATCTTCCCTCACTCAGAATTGTTGAGTCTCCCCTCACAACTGTTGGGAACCATTCCAAGTATCTGGGGCTGTGGCCCTCTCCTGCCCTCTGCCAAGTTAATTGATAGTGGGATTTGAACCCGTGCCCCCAGAACTTTAGCCTGAATTTCTAGCCCAGTGACACTACGACTCTTCCACTTTCTCCTGATCATTACAAAAGTGTCACCATTATTTCTGAAAGTTCAGTGTAATCCTGAGAATGTGCCTGAGAAGATAAAAATGATCTCTTATGCACTCAATCTACTGACTAATTACATTTCCTAGTTACATTGAAGAATGTAGAAAAATTCTATTCTCAGAAATTAAACTGAGGAGCATTGGGCAAATTATGCAATTACCAGAAAAGGGCTTCCTTTCACTTCATAAATCTATCACTTTTATGGAGGATAAAGCCATGTTAAAGCTTTTGCTTCAAATTTGCTGTTATAACTGAGATAATATCAAGTATGTCCTTTCTTTCATTCTCTAGACTTCAAGTTGGCTTCTAATCCTGTTAGTAGCTGTTCTAAACATTTTCTAGAGGTGTGCTTCTGAAATCATCCTGTCATTTCCCACACTTCCATCTTATTGGAAATGTCTTCAATTCTAGGGCATTTATTGTGCTCATCATGTTACTAAGAACGCTGGTACCTCTTGTCTTCTGCTATTAGCTCTCTGTCTGCCTGCTGGTCAGAGATTCTTAGATTCAAGCCTCTCCCTGGACTTTTAAGCATATAATTGATGCTGTCTCTATGATGTAGTAATGACGGTGCTACAATGTCAAAGATCCTGTCCTCTGAAGGAGATGTTAAATAAAGACCCCTTCGACACTCGCAAGTCACAATAGATGATTCCATGACACGACTGAAAAAGTAGCAGCAAAGATGTCCTGGTCAATATTATTTGTCACTCAACCAAGATACCTGATCATTTAACTTATTAGAGTTCAAGCTTGAACAGGTTGCTGTGGTAACCACTTTTCAAAAGGACTTCCTTGGCTGCAAAGCACTTGGGATTGTTCCGAGGTGACAAAACTAGGAATAACAAATGCTACATGTATTTGGCTCCATCTATCTTATTGGACCAGTCCACCCGTCAGACCTTCTGTTAGACCAAACAGCTCGGAGCCATTTAGCTCCGAAACATTTCTCCTTCTAGAGGTTCCACATCCTGATGATGCTGGGGTTTTTGTCTTTTATTGTGGGTGCCTGTTTCTGCACAAAACCCGTCCAACCCCCCAACAATTTCCTTCTTCTAATTTATAACCTCTTTCTCACACCACAATTGCCGTTTGATGATAAAAATGAACAGAGACAAATGCTGCAAGGTTCTGTTGCATGGCCCCCATATTGACAGCACTAAGTATACTGTCTCAGGTCTATGTTGGTCCCATGTGCCTTTGCTCACATCCCTGCTACAGACAGCACCAGATGTTATTTTAAACATGTCATTCATTTTCACAACCATTTTCACATCAATCCTACAATGCAAAAGGAGACCATTTAGCCCATCAAGTCTGCACCAAACTCTTCGACAGGGCATCCCACATAAACCCAATCCCTGTAGCTCTACGTATTTACCCTATTAATCTCCTTATCTACATATCTTGGGACTAAGGGGCAATCTGGCATGACCAATCCATCTAATCTGCACATTGTTGAACTGTGGGAGGAGACCGGAGCACTTGGAGGAAACCCATGCAGACGCAGGGAAAATGTACAAATTTCATACAGACAGTAACCCAAGGCCAGAATTGAACCCGGGTCCCTGATGCTATGAGGCAGCAGTGCTAACCATTGTCCAGATGTACCAGAACAATGTAGAGTAGGCAAACTGTGACATTAATCAGTGCATCAACACTCCAGCTATCATCTTTTTACCTCACATGGTTGAACATATCTACAGGGCTTGTGAACCATTTTCACATCACAGCAGATTAGTTTTTTTGGCTGTTGGCTGAGTTTATAGCTGTGTTTGGAGGTCTACAATGTTATTTTAAAGTCGATGAAGTCTACCAGAAGTGGTATGGTCCATAGGTGCCATAGGTTCTCACTGCAAGTGTTCAGCTTAGACCACTTGCTCCCAGACATGGGTGCAAGGGTTCCAATCCCCAAGGTCTGCAGCATGACAGGGGGAACGAGGAGAGACGACACACAGCAGAACAAGCTCTTCAAATTAAGAGAAGGAAAGAGGAGAGAAGGTATGTAGTGGAGGTTACATCCACCCAGCCTCTTCAAGGTGCAATTCTGTTACTTCAACCTCCCCAACTGTAACTTCTCCATTTCAGTAAGGAGATACTCATTGTAAGTTGTCAACTACAGCCTCGGAGCAGAACAAGGAAGGCACTGCCAGTGGACGTAAAGGTGACTCATGACATAAACCTCTTTGCACCAAATACAGAAAATGCTGGAAAATCTCAACAGGTCTGACAACACCGGATAGCATGGTGGCACAGTATTTAGCACTGTTGTCTCACGGCGCCAGTGTCCCGGGTTCAATTTCCAGCTTGGGTCACTATCTGTGTGGAGTCTACATGTTCTCCTTGTGTCTGTGTAGGTTTCTTCCGGATGTTCTAGTTTCCTCTCACAGTCCAAAAGATGTGCTGGTCAGGTGCATTGGCCATGCTAAATTCTCCCTCAGTGTACCTGAACAGGCGCTGGAGTTTGGTGACTTGGAGATTTTCACAGTAACTTCATTGCAGTATTAATGTGAGCCTACGTGTGACACAAATAAATAAACTTTAAAAAACATCTGTATAGAGAGAATAGAGCCAACATTTTGAGTCAGGAAAAATTGGCTCAATTCTCTCCCCAAGATTCTGTCAGGCCTAATGAGATTTTCCAGCATTTTCTGTTTTTTGTTTCAGATTCCAGCATCCACACTATTTTGCCTTTATAAATCTCTTTGCATCTGGCTGCTTTCAGAGTGGATGATGTTGCAGCATCTCACGGTTTTATAAGGAAGGTCACTGGCTTTGCATGCAGAGTGAGGAGATTTTACAATCTCTCTTGCCAATAAGGAGCAAATTAAGCAGAGGGAGGCTATCGTAGCTACCGTATGGTACAGGGTGTTATTGACTGCACATGGATCATTTTGTGGGCGCCACATGTAATTTGATGGATATAACATAGCCACAGATGGTTCTACTCCTTCAGTGTCCAACCAGTGAGCAATCACACTCAGCAGATCATGCAGGCCAATGTTCCAGCCTGTCCTAACTTCAGCAACTGAGCCAACAACAGAAACCAAAGGGGAGCCACTGGATGACAAGATTAGCTTATAGCTCTGGTGTTAATCCATGGACAGCATGTATATAATGAGAATCATGATGCCATACAAGATATCATTGAGCAGATCACTAGAGTGCTTAAAACAACGCTGCTGCTACCTGGGCCACTCTAGACTGTCCTGCCCTCTCAGAGAATGTGTTGTTATAGAACCATAGAACATTACAGCACAAAAACAGGCCTTTTGGCCCTTCTTGGCTGTGCCGAACCATTTTTCTGCCTAGTCCCACTGACCTGCGCCTGGACCATATCCCTCCACACCCCTCTCATCTGTGTATCTCCTGCATCCTGCACATCTTCACCATCATGGGGACACATACCTTGTCTGTACCACCTTCAAACCGAGTAGCTGAGGAGGAGGAAATGGAAAAGAAGAGAAAGGGATGAGGCAACAACACATTGCCAGAAATCTCTGTGATCAGGCGTCCGACTGTGGATGCAATCCATTTCTTATAAACAAACAGTCCCTTTGTTGCGCATTGGTTTCCACAGCAACAAACGCATGGCTTGGGATTGAGTTTCGATCTGGAGATTACAATCAGGGAGATTCATGTTATCAGATTTCAGTGAGATCTCACAGATTAACAGATTGGGATAGTACAAATATTGTAATTCCTGTTTAATTTTCCTTCTTCACATTCAAAGTGCCAAAATCATAATACTGATATGATTTCATTTTCTTCTATTTAACATCATGTCTTAAGTTTAATTGTCAAAGCTATTAAGTTGCTCTTAATTACAATTACACAACAGCTTTAGTGTTATATGTTTCCATGACTGCAAAACACAGGGTCTCTGGTGCAATGTGTAGTGTCCCTGCCTCTGAGGCAGAAGCTCCAGATTCATGTCCCCAGGACTTGTTGGCCAAGGAAGGTACATTCATAATGCGGTTGAATGTCAACCTGTAAATCCTGCCAGTCAGCCTGTTAGTCCTTACTGCCAATAGCTGGCAGTAAAAGCAGGAGAGATGCCTGGTCAGCATACTTGAAGTGGGATGGTGCCCCTCAAGGTATAAATCTCTGGTGACAGCTTAACAACCTGTTCTGAGATTAATAACTATGAAAACAGATAAAAATGTGCCATAATGTATCACTAGGTGCATGAGGAGAATAGGAATAGATGGTAAACAGTGATGCAGAGCAATTAAAAATGATGGTAGCTATAACTCAAGTATGGGATCAAAAAAACTGCCTTACCTGACCTTTTGCACACTTTTACCTACATTAAATATAAATGTGCAGACATTGCTGAAACTCCTACTTTCCTCCTTAATTTGAACTGGCAGGGAAAGGTGCTGCACATTCTTATCTATTTACAAGCTGAGTTTACATGCCTCCCGTTGTAGCACTCAGATACAATGTGGTTTCTGCTGGTTCTGCAATGAAAGCTGTGAATTGGCTATCGGAGTTTGCATTATGGGTTGGGTCCATAAATGCGATAATGATGTTAGCCACCACTTCCACACTAGAAAGGGTGGTCCCCAAGCTCTTCACAAAGCTCTCTGTGAGGTTCATGCCAGGCTCCTCCATGCTCCGTGACAGCTACAATGGGCTTTCTGGCAAAGCTGTCAATTCACCAGGCATTTCTCAGGCAGGTACATCAGTTTTTCCTGTGGTTGCTCCAGTGTAGTCCTCAACCAAATCCTCTGCTGCTGTAAGGTCACCCCTGGTTCCTCCAGTCATGGTGAGCGTCTTCTCCTCTGCTGGGTTGAAGTTATACAGCTGTGCCTGTCCCCTACACATTCCACCTGCACTGAGTCATAGAGTCATATTCATACAGCATATTCATACAGCGCAGAAAGAGTCCCTTCAGCCCATAGTGTCTGCACCTATCTATTTTAATCCCATTTTCCAGCACTTGGTCCAAAGTCTTGTGAGCTATGACATTTCAAGCTCAGCTAAATGCTTCTTAAATGTTGTGAGGATTCAGGCAGTGAGTTCCAGATTCCCACCATCCTCTGGGTGAAGAGGTTTTTCCTCAAATTCCCTCTAAATCTCCTGCCCCTTACCTTAAATCTATACTCCTTGGTTATTGAGCCTGCTACTAAGGGGAACAGTGTCTGCCTATCTCTGTTCCTCATAATTTTGTATAGCTCAATCAGAGCCCCCATCAGTCTTCCCTGTTCTAAGGAGAACAGCCACAGCTTATCAAGTCTCGCTCCATAGCTGAAACCCTCAGCCCAAGCAACATCCTGGTGAATTTACTCTGCACCCTCTCGAGTGCAACTGGGACTCACAGATTTCAGATTTTGGGCAAAAGATATGGGAAGAATATGAGGAAGAACTTTTCAAAGCAGTGAGTGGTAGAGTCATAGAAGCTCTACAGTGCAGAAAGAGGCCATTCAGCCCATCAAGTGTATACCGACAACAATCCCACCCAGCTGCTATCCCCATAACCCTACATATTTCCCTACTAATCCTCCTGAAACTAAGGGTCAATTTAGCGTAGCCAGTCAACCTAACCAGCATATCTTTGCAGTGTTGGAGGCAACCAGAGCACCCAGAGAAAAGCCATGCAGACACAGGGAGAATGTGCAAATTCCACACAGCCAGTGACCCGAGGCTGGAATTGAATCTTGTCCCTGGCACTTTGAGGCAGCAGTGCTAACCACTGTGCTGCCCACAAGGATGGTGGAAGTAGAAACAATGATTTCAAAAGGAAATTTGATAGGTACTTGAAGGAACTGAACTTGCACTGGGATGGAGCGGGCGGGGGGGAGCGGAATTAACTGGATTGTTGTGGGGCAGAACTGGCGTGGGTCGAATGGCCTCCTTCTGTGCCATATGACTGAAAAGTAGGTCATAAGCTGCAATACCAATGTCGCCCGTATTTAGCACAAGGCAGCATTTTTGTAAAACGTGGAACAACAGCCCAGAGGATTGTTAAGGGCTGATTGACAATTAAATAGCCTGCTAAAGCCCAGTAAAGAGGTGGTATGTCATCTTAGTAATAGCAACAGCTGCCTGCTGAACAGGAGTGAATAAGTTGCTGCCGAGAATGGAGTGCCATTTAAAACAATGCTCAGCTTTCAGTGTGCACTCTCTGTCTGAAATCAATCAGTCTGAAAAATAACTTTGATGCACGTCAAGAGACTGTGTTGCTCTACCTTATTGGACATCTTGTAGAAGCTAACAAGAGAGAGGGCGTGATCGGTCATGGACATCTTGCTGAGTGGCTCCATTCTTCTGCTGGAGAAATGGGAGGAAAAGATCAGACAGAGTACCATCAGTTAACATAGGAGAAGGGGACAGGAGAGTGAGGGCAGCTCTCAATAAAATATCATGTCCACCCAAGGTATTCAAAGACAGCTAAACCCACATTCATATAGCCAAAGATGAGGGCATTATCTAAACTCTGAGGTGTTAAGAAGAGAAAGAGATTCCACTCGCTCAGTGTGCAGTTTGTCTTATTCAGGGAATTGCGTCACTGCATTAATGTTGAAAGAGTTATCCATCTCATAGATCTTTGAACTCCAGTATATGTAAATACTGGACTAGCCATAGCTATTAGCTGATACTCTTCACCACTAGTGCAATGTTCTCTTTAAGCTACACAGCCACAGGGCTGGGCAGAAACCCAACAGTCCTCATGTAGGCTACACAAACGTTGACTCCTTTAAATTAGTGTGCATCATGGCAGCGCAAAAAACTTTAAAAGGGCTGAATAATTAAATAAATCACTGTGACCTCCAAAAAATAGAGGCAACGTTGCTCTGATAGCCTAGCTCATGATTTCCCTGTGAAACCCCAGACACCAGCTGAGCACTCCTGTGGTGAGAGTCCCCTTCCACTGGGAATATCACTGAGCAGGCGAATGAGATCCTAAAGCAGAGATTTCGACGCCTTACCCTGCTCCTGCTGCACTCTGCCAGGATGTTGCCCAGATTCTTGTTGTCACACTCAATGCTTGCGTGGGACCAGTAATTACCATCAGTGATTTGCCAGAGAGTCAAGCTCAGAAACTGAAAGAGGAGAAGCAGGGAGATCCTTGCTGGGCCCCTCGTGCTGTGAGGCAGCAGTGCTACCCACTGTGCCACCTTGTCACCACTTGCCCTCATCTAATTAAAGAGCACTTTTGAAAGACCATCGCCCACCATCAGAGCACTGTTGTTGCCACATGGTGCCCCTTTAGATTCAGCAGGCAGCCCATCGCCACACAGGTTGGCGGACTCTGCATTTAAGCATGGGTGAACTGATGGTGGATTCCTCCACCCCCACTCAACAAGATCATAGGTTTTCAAACTTTGTTTTGTTTATCTAAATCCATCTGCCACTTTCTGTAACGTAGTCCTGTGAGGACATCATTGCTTGAAGGATGGAGGCATAGTTGTAATATTACTGGACTAGTAATGCAGAAGACCAACTGAATGCATCAGAGACATTAGTTTAATCTCACTATGGCATCTGGGAGGATTTAAATTCAATAACTTAGTTAATGTGGAAAAAAATGTAAATGTCATTTAAGAAGAATTGTGAAATTACCAGATTGTGATTGAGAACCGATTTGGTTCACGAATACCTCTCAGGGGAGGGATTTGTCAGTCCTCACCTGGTCTGGCCAATGTGTGACTCCAGATAGAAACAAAGTGACCTCTGACATGGCCCAGCAATGATGTAGAGATGCCGGCGTTGGACTGGGGTAAACACAGTAAGAAGTCTCACAACACCAGGTTAAAGTCCAACCAGTTTATTTGATAGTAATCTCACAAGCTTTCAGAAATGCTGTTCCTTTGTCAGGTGTGTGGAAGGTCCTGGTCAGAGAAAGGCGTATAAAGGAACACACAGTTTACAGAATACTGATTGGAATGCAAGTCTTTACAGCTAATCTGATATTCAAGTCTTAAAGATGTAGACAATGTGAGTGGACATAGCATTAGCATAGGTTAAAGAGATGTGTATTCTTTCCAGACAGTACAGTAAGTGAGATTTTACAAGCCCAGGCAAGTCATGGGGGTTACAGATAATAAGACATGAACCCCAGATCCCGGTTGAGGCCGTCCTCATGAGGCTATCAGTCTCTGCTCAGCAACTCTGCGCTGTCATATGTCGTGAAGGCCACATTGGAGAATGCTTATCCGAAGAACAGAGACCGAATGCCCGTGATGGCTGGAGTGTTTCATGACTGTTGTTTTTTCACTGATTATGAGGTTACGTTCACTGCTTAGTTGTTCCTTTATATCTGATTTGCTGATTTGAAAGGCCACTTTTAAACCTTCTTCACCATACTGGACTCAACTGATTATAAAAGTCTGAATCATTAAAAAAAAGAAGCAGTAATAGGCTCCATGAGTTTGTTCCACCAAAATAAAATCATGGCTAATCTTCTACATTGATTGGCACACTTGGCCTAATTTTCATATCCTTTTACTCTCTTAGAATCCAAAAATCTGTTGAATACACTGAACATCTGAGCAACCACGGACATTTGGCAACATTCCCACACACGCCCTTGTCCCGTGGTGAATTACATTCATGTGTGCAACTACATAAGAAAATTTAAATGGAAAGCGCATTGAAAAACTGACCAATCACAATAGAACATTAAAAGGAATATTTTTCTTTGGAGCGGAGGATGCCAAAGATTCATGACCCACCAAATTTCAACTCATCTTAGTCAGGAATGGAAAATGCCTCATCCTGAAATTTTTCTCCTTGATCTGGGATCACGAGGCAGGGAACCTGCCTCTCAGCATGGAGTGGAACTTCCAACTGGTGGTGTTCCCAGGTAGCTTCTGCCTTTATCTTTCTAGATGGAAGTGGTCGTGGGTTTGGAAGGCGCTGTCAAAGGAGCCTTGGTGAGTTCCTGCAGTGTATCCCGTACTTGGTACACATGGCTGCTGTTGTGTGTCAGTGGTGGAGGGAGGGAATGTTTGTGTGAGGGGTACCAATCAAGTGTCCTGGATGGTGTCAATCTTCTTGAGTGTTGTTGGAGCTGCACACATCCAGGCAAGTGGGGAGTATTCCATTACACTCCTGATTTCTGTCTTGTGGACAGGCTTTGGGGAGTCAGGAGGTGAGTTACTGTCTGCTACTCTTGTAGCCACAGTATTTATATGGCTAGTCCAGTTCAGTTTCTGGAGAATGGTAGCTCCCCAGAATATTAATTGAGGGGCATTAAGCAATGGTGATGCCATTCACTGTCAAGAAGTGATTGTTTGATTCTCTCTTGTTGAAGATTGCCTGGCATGTGTGTGGCGCGAGTGTTACTTGACACTTTGTCAGCCCAAGTCTGGATTTCATCCAGATCTTACCGCATTTAGACGTGGACAGTGTCAGTATGTGAGGAATCGTCAGTAGTGCAGAACATTGTGCAGTCATCGTGAACATCCCCATTTCTGACCTCATAATGGAAGGAAGGCCATTGATGAAATATTTGAAGATAGTTAAAGATAGGATACTACCCTGAGGAAATCCTACAATGATGTCCTGGGACTAAAATGATTGATACCCAACCACCACAGCCATCTTCCTTTGTGCCAGGTATGACTCCAACCAGTAGAGGGCTTTTCCCCTCAATTTCCATTGACTCCACTGAGCTAGGCCTCCTTGATGCTATACTAAGTCAAATGCTGTTTGTTGACATAACCCTAAGTGCTATCATTATAGAAGTATGAATCATAGAACCCCTACAGTGCAGAAGGAGGCCATCTGACCCACCAATATGGCACCGACAACAATCCCACCCAGGCCCTATCCCTTAACCCCATGTAGTTACCCTAACACCACAGGATAATTTACCATAGTCAATCCACCTAACTCGCACATCTTTGAAAAGGGTAACAAATGAATGTTTGACTGCTTTCCACACCCTACCCTAATCACAGTCTGTCCAGCTTGACTGACAGATCAAAGAGATTATTAAAGGATTAGCTGTCCTTGAAGTGAAGTTATGAATATAATGCTTAATTTTACAAAGGATTCAGTGCTTGAAGGGATTTAAAAGTGTTGAGCGGCTCTTCATGAATGAAAGGGCTTTTTGTACATCATGATGTTTACATTAGATATTTCAAATTTAATTTTATTTAATCTCAGCTTGTCTTTAATGGGTACTGCGTGAATTGACATGGATTGTGTAAGGGCAAAAGGGTGGGGAGAGGCATAAATTGGCAGAGTTGGCACTATGTGAGCTTATGGGCCAGGACATAGGTTAGCATGAGTTGGCGTGTAGGCACTGGGAAGTCAACGCGAGAGTGAAGGAGTGTGAGGAATGAGTGATAGAGACATTAATGTTTAAGAAAACAACTTTCATTTCCTGTACTGGCTGAGGTTATTCTTGAAGGCCCGCATTCTCCACTGCCTGAGGTGTGGCGATCCTCAGGTTAAATCACCTGAGTTCTTCTTTGAGTTCTCCCACTCAAAATCACATTTGCTTCTTTTGGAAATCACTTTAAGTCTTCTCATTCTTGATCCTTTTATGAGCTGGAGCAGGTTCTCCCTATCTACACTGTCCAGTTCCCTCATGTTTTTGGACAACTCTATCAAATCTCCACTTAGCCACCTTCTGTCCAAGGAGAACGGTCCCAATCATCCTCATAACTGAACTTTCTCATCCCTGGAACCACCTCATAAACCTTATTACTTGCTGTAGTTTAAGTTATAGGTGGATTAAATTTAAAAAATACCTGTCGTATGAACCACCATAAATATTGAAGATAAAAGCCAACAGCTCACTCCCACTCTCACTAAATTCCCAGCTGATGATTGCATTTGAAAAGTGCTTCACTGATTGTAAAGTGGCTGGGGGCATCCTAAATTTGTGAGAGGCAAAATATAAATGCAAGTTCTTTCCATCTTTGATGTCAATATATTGAATTGAAGGGAATAATTTTCAGGTGGGGAGCAAGTTACTGAATGAGTCAGAGTAGTGTAAATATGACATGGACATATATCATAGTTCCTTCATTGTCACTGGATCAAAATCCTGAAATTTACTACCTCAGACTGTTATGGGAATTATTTCCCCACTTACAATCATAGAGTCATACAGCACAGAAAAAGCCCTTCGTCCCATCGAGTCTGCACCAATTTCTACCATTAAAAGCGCACTAATTCCATTTTCCTGCACTTGTCCCATATCCTTGAATGTTAAGATATTTCAAGTTCAGCGTTTCAGGAGCATGGCCCTGTGCCACAACCTCCTAAAGGCCGATAAAGGATGAGCACTAAATGCCCATCTTGCAAGTGACACCCAAGTTAATAAAAGGTTTCATTTACTTTGTCCTGTATCTACTGTATGCTAGCCTGATCTGGGAGTCATTTGCACTTGTATTTATTTGCCTTCACTATACAAGGAGAAAACATTTGATAAAACCAAACCCCAGAATTCATTTAATTTCTCAGTGAAACCTCCCAGTTTCTCAGTATCTTGCCTCCTCTGACGACAGCTAGTCAATTATTGGGTAGATTAGTGAACATCTGCTTGATGTTCTTTCACATCAAGAATGCTACAAAGCTGAAACAGGAAGTGTTAGTTTACTGTCTCAATGACAGGGTGGGTGACATTGAATTGTACAGATGGCAAGATCTTGCTTTTAGTGCTTCTCTGAATCAACTTAGCTGGTTGGCAGAGTGGGAATTAAATTTCCCAGATATCCCCGAGATTGTCTGAAAATCCACGACATAGATCTTGAGTTTGCACAATAGCAATGGAAATAAAACTTAGAAGCAATCTAGGGGACAGCCAGTTATCTATCAACAATTTCATACTGTCACACAAACTTGTACAACTGAGTGAAGGATTGGGCTCGGCTCTGGTCAATGGTCTTTTCGGACAAAGTGGAGATCACTTGCACCTTACTTGACACCATGAATCACAGTGTGTGTGAATTTGTGTTTGGAGGGTATGAATCATAGAATTTCAGCAGTGCAGAAGGAGGCCATTTGGCCCATCAAGTCTGCACCGATTCAGCATCTTACCCAAGCCCACCCCTCTGCGCTATCCCCATCATCCCATGCATGGTTAATTCACCTAATCTACACATCTTGGACCAATAAGGGGCAACTTACCATGGCAATCCACCTAACCTGCGTAGCTTTGGGAGGAAACCGGAGCACCCGGAGGAAACCCACGCAGACACAGGGAGAATGTGTAAAATCCACACAGACAATCATCCAAGGCTGGAATTAAACCTGGATCCCTGGCACTATGAGGCAGCAGTGCTAACTATTGTGCCACGGTAAAGGCAAAGAATTGCTACATGGTATCAAATGTTCTAAAATAATAACTTCAGTATGCACTGGGCATAAGTGCAATGCAGCTTAAGAGTTTGGTGAGGGTAAGTAGTGGGCGATTGCTCCCAAACTGAAAAGTATAGTTTAAATTTTTGCATTAACTTCAAAAGCTGTGAAAGAGATTTCTGTTTAATTAATACTGAATTAAAGATTGCCTGTCTGGTTAACAATTAACAGCCAATAAGCTGTAAGTATTATCTGAATTACCGTGAACAGCAAGTTAAATATTTGTGACTTCGAATTGCGACACTAGAGTGTGAAAGTTGAGATAACTTAGAGGGGAATTTGGAGATGGTGGGTTCTCCATGCATAATGTTCCCATGCATCTGCTACCTTTCTCCTTCTGGTGGCAGAGGAAACTCACACAAAAACCAGCCAGCCCACTCACAGCACTTAACCTGTGCAGATGCTTACATCCAACCCAGATTTTAAAAACACGGATGTTTCTATATAAAAAAATGGAAGAATTGATGAATGTTCAGCAATCAAAGGGTTAACATTATCTGAATAACCCCATCCAGGTAACTGAGCAAAATGAAAGCATTGTTGCAGGATAGCGCAGTAAGTTACCCCATTTCCATTTCACTGCTTTCCTCATTCCCAAATATTGTCATGAATAAAAGGCACAAAAGAATTTCAAATACTCCAAACACTTATTGCAGGGCCATGAAAATTCCAACTCAGTAGAAACAACGGCAAATTCAGGAATGAAATTAAGATTCCAAGTTCAGCTGACTGAATCACAACTGTGGCTTGCTCATTTGAAGTCAATTAAAAATATCAATATGGAAGTGAGACAGTGGCCAGAATTCTCCAACCTCGCCCATAGCTGGGATTCTCAACTGCGGTGAATGTAGGTTTGGCTGAGCACCAAATTCTCCATTCTCTCGGGCAGCAGAACATGCAAACTCCACACAGACAGTGACCCAATCTGGGAATTGAACCCAGAATACCTGGCACTGTGAGGCAGCAGTACTAACCACAGCGACTTCAAATCAAAGCCGTGTGCAAACATCGCGGTTGAGCACACAGTTGTGCAGAGTGAACCGCACTATCCCCTCCCCCCGGTGAAATTGACACCACCTCTCTGTCAGAGGACTTCAAAAGGGGTCTGCTCTCACCTGCAGCTTCTGACAGGGAGAAAAGAACATCTCTGCTGCAGAATGGAGTGCTGAAATGAGTTAAAATCCTGCCAGGTGATTGAGGGGCATGGAAGTTAAAGTGACTTGGCCATTTCAGATTTTCACCGCTGACAGTCAGCAATGAAGATTTTGATCACCGGGCTGCCTGAAATCACCATGCCAGGGGTGAGCTTCAGGTCTGCCAGGGACAGAAGAGGCAGTCCAGCCACAACAACCCCATCCTGGTGGATTCCCCCACCTGACAGATGCTGCTAATGCCAACTAACTCGCCAGGTTTCCTGCTGGCATGAGCACTTAGTCCCAATTTGGGAAAAGAGCTGCTTTTATGGATCATCTACTTAATGAGGATGGTTGCAAACTTTTCAGCCTTGTCCTTTGTCCTCACACATTGAGCTTGGGCATTATTGAAATCGTGGAGCCCCCTCCTCCCATTAGTTAGGTGGTGGTGGGCTAGCACAGTAGCACAATGGTTAGCATTGCTGCTTCACAGCTCCACGGACCTGGGTTCAATTCCCGCCTCATGTCACTGTTTGTGTGGAGTTTGCACATTCTCCTCATGTCTGCGTGGGTTTCCTCTGGGTACTCCGGTTTCCTTCCACAGTCTAAAGATGTGCAGATTAGGTTAATTGGCCATGCTAAAATTGCCCCTTAGTGTCCTGGGATGCATAGGTTAGAGGGATTAATAGGGTAAATATGTGGGCATGTGGGGATAGAGCCTGGGTGGGATTGTGGTCAGTGCAGACGTGATGGGCCAAATGGCCTCTTTCTGCACTGTAGGGTTCTATAATTCTAACTTATTATCTGCTTATGGGGATCATGTTGTGTACAAATCGTCTTGTTTATTTCCAACATTATGAAAAAGGAACTGAAAGTACTTATTTAGCTGTAACTTGCTTTGAGATCCTGAATTCATAAGGAACAAAATATAAATGCAAGTTTGTTCCTTCTTTGATATCTATATATTAAATTGAGGAAATTAATTCTGAGTTGGAGAACGAGTTGAAGAATCAGACAGCTTGATGTGAACATTAAAAAAAATCAATAAGAAAGACCCATGAAAAATCAGTCAAAATGAGAAAACAGGTTCAAGTGCTAAACTATCCTAGACCTATTTTAGTGGCACAAACTAATGATAATGTACTGTCCACATTATAATCAACTTTGATTATACTTGTGAAAGGGCATATCTGATAACTTGAGAAGGCTGTAGTGGTTTAAATCATTGGATTTTAGTGCTAATGAAGAATGTTTCTTTTATATCATCAAATTATTATTCACTCTGTTACTTTATTCATAAGATAGCAGCTTCTCATTGCTTGCCACCATCCTAGTGGCACAGTGGCTAGCACTGCTACCTCACAGCACAAAGAATTCGGGTTCAATTCTGGCCTTGGGTGACTGCCTGCATTGTGTTTGCACATTCTCCCCATGTCTGCATGGGCTTCCTCTGGATACTTAGGTTTCCTCCCATTCTGCAAAGATGTGCAGGTTAGGTGGATTGGATACCTTGGTGTCCAAAGATGTGTATGTTAGAGGAATTAGCGGGGTAAATGTATGAGGTTACAGCATTAGGATCTGGATAAGGTGCTCTGTTGGAGTGCAGACTCAATAGGTCGAATGGCCTGCTTCTGCACCGTAGGGATTCTATGAAATCTCCCAATTCTCCTCCAAGTCACTCTCATTCCCGACATTGACATATATCACTGTCCCTTCATTGTCCTCGGGTCAAAAACCTGCATTACAGGAGTTCTTCCACCTTCATGGATTGCAGTGTTTCCAGAAGATAGCCCAGTACCACCCTAACTAATGGGAGAAAGGGGCTTCACGAACATCCCCATTTCAATAATGTCCAAGCCCAACGTGTGAGGGCAAAGGACAAGGCTGAAAAGTTTGCAACTATCCTCATGTAAAAGCCTTAAGTAGACGATCTATCTTGTTTCCTCCAAAATACAGTAAAAGCTGTGGGCCATAATAAAATCCTGGCTGTATTGTGAGTCAAGTTATTTCAGTACTGCAACAACACTCACATATATCTGACAAGCTAGATAACTGCTTAGCTATGTCCTGTCCACAAAAAGAACAAATTCTATCCGGTCAATTACCATCCATCAGTTCACATTTAATCATTAGCAAAGTGATGGAAGATGTCGTTGACTGTACTAGCAAGTGACACTTATATTCACTGATACTCAGTTTGGCCTCTGCCAGTACCATTCAGTTCCAGCTCTTGTTACAGCCTTTGTCCAAACATGGATAGAAGAGCTGAGTCCCAGAGGTGAGAGGGGAGCAATGGCCATTGACATCAATGCAGCATTTGACAGAGTGTGACATCAAGGAACCCTAGCAAAACTGAAGTCACTTAGAAAGGGGTGGGGGTGGGGCGGTGTGGAGGGAACTCTCCAAAGACCGAGGTCATTCCCTAGCACAGAGGATGATGGTTGTGCTTGTTAGAGTCCAATTCTCTGCCAGAGTCCCTCAGGATAGTGTCGTAGATCAAATCATCTTCAGCTGATGGGATTTTTAATAGGGGGCTGTGGGTTTTAGTTGAGTCAGGCAGGATGATTGGTGCAGGCTTGGAGGGCCAAAGGGCCTGTTCCTGTGCTGTACCTTTCTTTGTTCTTTGTTATATATACAGTAAAGGGTACAGACAAGAAGTTACTTCCATGTCTAAGTCTTTACACATTCTGCCCAACACCATACTGACCCTACGTCTGGGCCATATACCTTTCTATATGATTATGTGGGTGGGACTATACTCAGTCCTACATTAACCCTTTTGAGCCAGGCTCTTATACTACAAAACACTCCTCCCACACTCCATTTTTCAGTCCAGTTATGGCAGTGAAGGCGGACTGAGAGACTGAAATGGCCATTTCACGGCTGCAATAGGCCCCTGAGTGGCTGGCTAGAGGACACTATATCCGTGGGCCCAAACATTAACTCTGTTTCTCAATCGATAGAAATTGCAAGACCTGCTGGGTATTTCCAGAATTTTCTGCTTTTAACCTTCAGATATTGAATTGGTATGTCCCTGCATGTAGAAGACCTGACTTTGATATGTGACATGTGCCACCCAAATACCATACAATGAACATCTCAGTAAGTGAGAACCTAATTACATCCTCTTTACCTTCCGTGACATTATCATTATTGAATTGCTCCAATATCAATTGCATTGACCAGAAATGTAACTGGACCAGCCACATAAACACTGGCTAGAAGCCTGGTCAGAGGCTGGAAATTGAATGACTCACCTCCTAACTTCCCAAAGCCATTTACCAGCCACAAGTTAGGAATGTGATCCAGTTGCCTGGATGAGCACAATTCCAATGACACTCGAGATGCTTGACACCATCCAGGTGTTAGTACCCCATCCAACACCTTCGACATTCACTCTCTCCACTACCAGCAGCACACTGCACCACAACAACTCACCAAGGCTCCTTCAATAGTCCCTCCCAAACCTGAGGCTCGACCAGACAGGACAAAGACAGCAGACGCATGTGAACACTACCATTGCCAAGTTCCCTTCCAAATAACACACAATGCTGACCGTGAAATATATTTTCATCTTTCATTGTAGCTGGGTCAAACCTCTGGAACTCTCTTCCTAACAGCATTCTAGGAGTACCGTGTCCACACTGACCGCAATGGTTCAAACAGGCAGTTCAACCGTCTTCCCCAGGGTGCTTCAACTGTGACCGCCAACATCTCCTCGATGTGAAAAAAGATACTCAGCCATCCCTGTCACCTGCCAAATAGCTCCTACTGGCTCTGTTTATGTACCAACATGTCCTGCAAAAGAGAGTGGAGTGTGCCAGAGGGAGCGGAGTGTGGCAGAGGGAGCGGAGAGGGTCAGAGAGAGCGGTGCAGTGTGATTGAGCAGAGAGGGTCAGAGAGAGCGGTGCAGTGTGATTGAGCAGAGAGGGTCAGAGAGAGCGGTGCAGTGTGACTGAGCAGAGTGGGTCAGAGAGAGCGGTGCAGTGTGATTGAGCAGAGTGGGTCAGAGAGAGCGGTGCAGTGTGACTGAGCAGAGTGGGTCAGAGAGAGCGGTGCAGTGTGATTGAGCAGAGTGGGTCAGAGAGAGCGGTGCAGTGTGACTGAGCAGAGTGGGTCAGAGAGAGCGGTGCAGTGTGATTGAGCAGAGTGGGTCAGAGAGAGCGGTGCAGTGTGACTGAGCAGAGTGGGTCAGAGAGAGCGGTGCAGTGTGATTGAGCAGAGTGGGTCAGAGAGAGCGGTGCAGTGTGACTGAGCAGAGTGGGTCAGAGAGAGCGGTGCAGTGTGACTGAGCAGAGTGGGTCAGAGAGAGCGGTGCAGTCTGATTGAGCAGAGAGGGTCAGAGAGAGCGGTGCAGTGTGATTGAGCAGAGTGGGTCAGAGAGAGCGGTGCAGTGTGACTGAGCAGAGTGGGTCAGAGAGAGCGGTGCAGTCTGATTGAGCAGAGTGGGTCAGAGAGAGCGGTGCAGTGTGATTGAGCAGAGTGGGTCAGAGAGAGCGGTGCAGTGTGACTGAGCAGAGTGGGTCAGAGAGAGCGGTGCAGTGTGATTGAGCAGAGTGGGTCAGAGAGAGCGGTGCAGTGTGACTGAGCAGAGTGGGTCAGAGAGAGCGGTGCAGTGTGATTGAGCAGAGTGGGTCAGAGAGAGCGGTGCAGTGTGATTGAGCAGAGTGGGTCAGAGAGAGCGGTGCAGTGTGACTGAGCAGAGTGGGTCAGAGAGAGCGGTGCAGTCTGATTGAGCAGAGTGGGTCAGAGAGAGCGGTGCAGTCTGATTGAGCAGAGAGGGTCAGAGAGAGCGGTGCAGTGTGACTGAGCAGAGTGGGTCAGAGAGAGCGGTGCAGTGTGACTGAGCAGAGTGGGTCAGAGAGAGCGGTGCAGTGTGATTGAGCAGAGTGGGTCAGAGAGAGCGGTGCAGTGTGATTGAGCAGAGTGGGTCAGAGAGAGCGGTGCAGTGTGATTGAGCAGAGTGGGTCAGAGAGAGCGGTGCAGTGTGATTGAGCAGAGTGGGTCAGAGAGAGCGGTGCAGTGTGACTGAGCAGAGTGGGTCAGAGAGAGCGGTGCAGTGTGATTGAGCAGAGTGGGTCAGAGAGAGCGGTGCAGTGTGATTGAGCAGAGTGGGTCAGAGAGAGCGGTGCAGTGTGATTGAGCAGAGTGGGTCAGAGAGAGCGGTGCAGTGTGATTGAGCAGAGTGGGTCAGAGAGAGCGGTGCAGTGTGATTGAGCAGAGTGGGTCAGAGAGAGCGGTGCAGTGTGACTGAGCAGAGTGGGTCAGAGAGAGCGGTGCAGTGTGACTGAGCAGAGTGGGTCAGAGAGAGCGGTGCAGTGTGACTGAGCAGAGTGGGTCAGAGAGAGCGGTGCAGTGTGACTGAGCAGAGTGGGTCAGAGAGAGCGGTGCAGTGTGATTGAGCAGAGTGGGTCAGAGAGAGCGGTGCAGTGTGATTGAGCAGAGTGGGTCAGAGAGAGCGGTGCAGTGTGACTGAGCAGAGTGGGTCAGAGAGAGCGGTGCAGTGTGACTGAGCAGAGTGGGTCAGAGAGAGCGGTGCAGTGTGACTGAGCAGAGTGGGTCAGAGAGAGCGGTGCAGTGTGACTGAGCAGAGTGGGTCAGAGAGAGCGGTGCAGTGTGATTGAGCAGAGTGGGTCAGAGAGAGCGGTGCAGTGTGATTGAGCAGAGTGGGTCAGAGAGAGCGGTGCAGTGTGATTGAGCAGAGTGGGTCAGAGAGAGCGGTGCAGTGTGACTGAGCAGAGTGGGTCAGAGAGAGCGGTGCAGTGTGACTGAGCAGAGTGGGTCAGAGAGAGCGGTGCAGTGTGATTGAGCAGAGAGGGTCAGAGAGAGCGGTGCAGTGTGACTGAGCAGAGTGGGTCAGAGAGAGCGGTGCAGTGTGACTGAGCAGAGTGGGTCAGAGAGAGCGGTGCAGTGTGACTGAGCAGAGTGGGTCAGAGAGAGCGGTGCAGTGTGATTGAGCAGAGAGGGTCAGAGAGAGCGGTGCAGTGTGACTGAGCAGAGTGGGTCAGAGAGAGCGGTGCAGTGTGACTGAGCAGAGTGGGTCAGAGAGAGCGGTGCAGTCTGATTGAGCAGAGTGGGTCAGAGAGAGCGGCGCAGTGTGATTGAGCAGAGTGGGTCAGAGAGAGCGGTGCAGTGTGACTGAGCAGAGTGGGTCAGAGAGAGCGGTGCAGTGTGACTGAGCAGAGTGGGTCAGAGAGAGCGGTGCAGTGTGACTGAGCAGAGTGGGTCAGAGAGAGCGGTGCAGTGTGATTGAGCAGAGAGGGTCAGAGAGAGCGGTGCAGTGTGACTGAGCAGAGTGGGTCAGAGAGAGCGGTGCAGTGTGACTGAGCAGAGTGGGTCAGAGAGAGCGGTGCAGTGTGACTGAGCAGAGTGGGTCAGAGAGAGCGGTGCAGTGTGATTGAGCAGAGTGGGTCAGAGAGAGCGGTGCAGTGTGACTGAGCAGAGTGGGTCAGAGAGAGCGGTGCAGTCTGATTGAGCAGAGTGGGTCAGAGAGAGCGGTGCAGTCTGATTGAGCAGAGTGGGTCAGAGAGAGCGGTGCAGTCTGATTGAGCAGAGTGGGTCAGAGAGAGCGGTGCAGTGTGATTGAGCAGAGTGGGTCAGAGAGAGCGGTGCAGTGTGATTGAGCAGAGTGGGTCAGAGAGAGCGGTGCAGTGTGACTGAGCAGAGTGGGTCAGAGAGAGCGGTGCAGTCTGATTGAGCAGAGTGGGTCAGAGAGAGCGGTGCAGTGTGATTGAGCAGAGTGGGTCAGAGAGAGCGGTGCAATGTGATTGAGCAGAGTGGGTCAGAGAGAGCGGTGCAGTGTGATTGAGCAGAGTGGGTCAGAGAGAGCGGTGCAGTGTGATTGAGCAGAGAGGGTCAGAGAGAGCGGTGCAGTGTGATTGAGCAGAGTGGGTCAGAGAGAGCGGTGCAGTGTGATTGAGCAGAGTGGGTCAGAGAGAGCGGTGCAGTCTGATTGAGCAGAGTGGGTCAGAGAGAGCGGTGCAGTGTGACTGAGCAGAGTGGGTCAGAGACAGCGGTGCAGTGTGATTGAGCAGAGTGGGTCAGAGAGAGCGGTGCAGTGTGATTGAGCAGAGAGGGTCAGAGAGAGCGGCGCAGTGTGACTGAGCAGAGTGGGTCAGAGAGAGCGGTGCAGTGTGACTGAGCAGAGTGGGTCAGAGAGAGTGGTGCAGTGTGATTGAGCAGAGTGGGTCAGAGAGAGCGGTGCAGTGTGATTGAGCAGAGTGGGTCAGAGAGAGCGGTGCAGTGTGATTGAGCAGAGTGGGTCAGAGAGAGCGGTGCAGTGTGACTGAGCAGAGAGGGTCAGAGAGAGCGGTGCAGTGTGACTGAGCAGAGTGGGTCAGAGAGAGCGGTGCAGTGTGATTGAGCAGAGTGGGTCAGAGAGAGCGGTGCAGTGTGATTGAGCAGAGTGGGTCAGAGAGAGCGGTGCAGTGTGATTGAGCAGAGTGGGTCAGAGAGAGCGGTGCAGTGTGACTGAGCAGAGTGGGTCAGAGAGAGCGGCGCAGTGTGATTGAGCAGAGTGGGTCAGAGAGAGCGGTGCAGTGTGATTGAGCAGAGAGGGTCAGAGAGAGCGGTGCAGTCTGATTGAGCAGAGTGGGTCAGAGAGAGCGGTGCAGTGTGACTGAGCAGAGTGGGTCAGAGAGAGCGGTGCAGTGTGATTGAGCAGAGTGGGTCAGAGAGAGCGGTGCAGTGTGACTGAGCAGAGTGGGTCAGAGAGAGCGGCGCAGTGTGATTGAGCAGAGTGGGTCAGAGAGAGCGGTGCAGTGTGATTGAGCAGAGTGGGTCAGAGAGAGCGGTGCAGTGTGATTGAGCAGAGTGGGTCAGAGAGAGCGGTGCAGTGTGACTGAGCAGAGTGGGTCAGAGAGAGCGGTGCAGTGTGATTGAGCAGAGTGGGTCAGAGAGAGCGGTGCAGTGTGACTGAGCAGAGTGGGTCAGAGAGAGCGGTGCAGTGTGATTGAGCAGAGTGGGTCAGAGAGAGCGGTGCAGTGTGATTGAGCAGAGTGGGTCAGAGAGAGCGGTGCAGTGTGACTGAGCAGAGTGGGTCAGAGAGAGCGGTGCAGTGTGATTGAGCAGAGTGGGTCAGAGAGAGCGGTGCAGTGTGACTGAGCAGAGTGGGTCAGAGAGAGCGGTGCAGTGTGATTGAGCAGAGTGGGTCAGAGAGAGCGGTGCAGTGTGATTGAGCAGAGTGGGTCAGAGAGAGCGGTGCAGTGTGACTGAGCAGAGTGGGTCAGAGAGAGCGGTGCAGTGTGATTGAGCAGAGTGGGTCAGAGAGAGCGGTGCAGTGTGACTGAGCAGAGTGGGTCAGAGAGAGCGGTGCAGTGTGACTGAGCAGAGTGGGTCAGAGAGAGCGGTGCAGTGTGACTGAGCAGAGTGGGTCAGAGAGAGCGGTGCAGTGTGACTGAGCAGAGTGGGTCAGAGAGAGCGGTGCAGTGTGATTGAGCAGAGTGGGTCAGAGAGAGCGGTGCAGTGTGACTGAGCAGAGTGGGTCAGAGAGAGCGGTGCAGTGTGACTGAGCAGAGTGGGTCAGAGAGAGCGGTGCAGTGTGATTGAGCAGAGTGGGTCAGAGAGAGCGGTGCAGTGTGATTGAGCAGAGTGGGTCAGAGAGAGCGGTGCAGTGTGATTGAGCAGAGTGGGTCAGAGAGAGCGGTGCAGTGTGATTGAGCAGAGTGGGTCAGAGAGAGCGGTGCAGTGTGACTGAGCAGAGTGGGTCAGAGAGAGCGGTGCAGTCTGATTGAGCAGAGTGGGTCAGAGAGAGCGGTGCAGTCTGATTGAGCAGAGTGGGTCAGAGAGAGCAGTGCAGTGTGATTGAGCAGAGTGGGTCAGAGAGAGCGGTGCAGTGTGACTGAGCAGAGTGGGTCAGAGAGAGCGGTGCAGTGTGATTGAGCAGAGTGGGTCAGAGAGAGCGGTGCAGTGTGATTGAGCAGAGTGGGTCAGAGAGAGCGGTGCAGTGTGATTGAGCAGAGAGGGTCAGAGAGAGCGGTGCAGTGTGATTGAGCAGAGTGGGTCAGAGAGAGCGGTGCAGTGTGATTGAGCAGAGTGGGTCAGAGAGAGCGGTGCAGTGTGATTGAGCAGAGTGGGTCAGAGAGAGCGGTGCAGTGTGACTGAGCAGAGTGGGTCAGAGAGAGCGGTGCAGTGTGACTGAGCAGAGTGGGTCAGAGAGAGCGGTGCAGTGTGATTGAGCAGAGTGGGTCAGAGAGAGCGGTGCAGTGTGACTGAGCAGAGAGGGTCAGAGAGAGCGGTGCAGTGTGACTGAGCAGAGTGGGTCAGAGAGAGCGGTGCAGTGTGACTGAGCAGAGAGGGTCAGAGAGAGCGGTGCAGTGTGACTGAGCAGAGAGGGTCAGAGAGAGCGGTGCAGTGTGACTGAGCAGAGTGGGTCAGAGAGAGCGGTGCAGTGTGATTGAGCAGAGTGGGTCAGAGAGAGCGGTGCAGTGTGATTGAGCAGAGTGGGTCAGAGAGAGTGGTGCAGTGTGACTGAGCAGAGTGGGTCAGAGAGAGCGGTGCAGTGTGATTGAGCAGAGTGGGTCAGAGAGAGCGGTGCAGTGTGATTGAGCAGAGTGGGTCAGAGAGAGCGGTGCAGTCTGATTGAGCAGAGTGGGTCAGAGAGAGCGGTGCAGTCTGATTGAGCAGAGTGGGTCAGAGAGAGCGGTGCAGTGTGACTGAGCAGAGTGGGTCAGAGAGAGCGGTGCAGTCTGATTGAGCAGAGTGGGTCAGAGAGAGCGGTGCAGTGTGACTGAGCAGAGTGGGTCAGAGAGAGCGGTGCAGTGTGATTGAGCAGAGTGGGTCAGAGAGAGCGGTGCAGTCTGATTGAGCAGAGAGGGTCAGAGAGAGCGGTGCAGTGTGATTGAGCAGAGTGGGTCAGAGAGAGCGGTGCAGTGTGATTGAGCAGAGTGGGCCGGATAGACGGGATATGTGTCAGTGAGTGCGGTGCCATGTGTCTGGCTGATGTGGCTGATTGATTGCATAGCTGGCAGATTGTGCAAGTTTTAAGACCGGGTGTGAACTTTGCAGCAGGGCTGAGTGAACGGGCATGAGGTGTATCTATGAATGTTAGATATGGGTTGTGATTAATAGAGATTGGTGGTGGATGAGTTTGTGCTACGCTGTGCAGTGTATCAGGCTGGTAATGAAGTTGATGGAATATGGCATTTGAATGCACATTTTCTGATCTTGAGCACTCGTGTGAAGTCAGCGAGCTTCTTGCAACACTGCCTCCAAGTCCATGTACTACATCCCTTGCTTTTGGCCATCACAGCTATTTGACCTCAATGCTTTCTGAGAGTTTGTTTCAAAAAATTTTCGGTTCCCTGTGAACAGAATTCTCCTCAGTACCTCCTCAACCAAGGCCGCCAGTGCAGCATCAGAAAATCTTGGAGCCCGCTTGATGCCATGTTGACCAAACTTGTACCTTTCCCACCTCAAACTCCGTTTTAGAATGATTTCCAAAATACACTTTCTCTTAAAGAAATAGGCTTGCTTTAAGGGGAGGCTAACTTGAACAAGTACTAATCTCTCATGAATTTACATCACCTGCTGAGATATTAAGAAACATATTTAATATGGTTACTCATTAATATCATTTAAATGAGCAGGCAATGTGAAGGTTACATGTTGCCTGTATCTGAAACAAACAGGCTCTGGTTAATCACGCACCGGATTACCTCTGATCTCCAAATGGGTTTTGTAACCATATAAAAAGGGAAAAGTTTTCCAAACTCCTACAGGTTTGAAGGACCCCTAATATCAATAAATATTTCTTATATTTACACGAGTATACAAGTTCAGAACAGGAGCAGGCCACTCAGCCCCTTGAGTCTGCCCTGCTATTCAATAAGAAGATGGCTGGTGCGATTTTAACTTCAGCTTCACATTCTTGCCCACCTCTGATAACACTTCACCCCCTTGCTCATAATGAACCTTACTTATGAAGAATCTGCTTATAAAGAATCCATCTGTTTCTGCGTTAAGTATATTCAAAGACTCTGGCTGGAATTCTCCCAGCTCACTCGCAGCTGGGATTCTCCAGTCCTGTTGCAGTGAATGGAGATTTGGTTGAATACCAAGTTCTCCAATCACATTGGCAGCGGTAGCATGACCGGACAATTCCAGCCTCTGCCTCAACCACCTTTTGAGGAAGAGAATTCCAAAAACTTCTGAGAGAAAAGAAATTCCCTCATCTCTGTCTTAAATGAATGGCACCTTATTTTTAAACAGTGACCCCTAGTTCTAGATTTTCCCCAAAAGAAAATATCCTCTCCATCTCCGCCCTAAAATAAATTAGAAACAGGAATTGGTGTGTTTTCTTCAATACAAATGGAACTCATGCATCTGAACTTGAAACAAAATAGTTATAGACCTTTGAGCAGAGGGGGCTAGGAGGAGAGTAGCATAAGGACAGCATGTTCCTGATTCACCAAAATGAGAGGGATAGAGGCTGCAGCCAGTAACTTGAAAAGCATCTGCACTGAACATTAGAGTCAGTAATTGGTGTAATGGCACAGCTCTCAAAGAATATAGAGGCTAAGCTCACTCCTATGTACCTTGCACTGTGGTGTTAGCAAAGGATTAAGGACTTTGTAGAATAATACTGTAGAACGGAGGCTTGTGAGCATTTAACAACTATTTTCATTATTTTGTTAATATGAGAAAATGTCTCTCAGTATTTCTTGAAGAAAATGCTTTTAGACTTTATCATGGAATTACATTTTTATCGATAGTTATTTCCTCTTTAAAGGATCACAGAGCAGGAAAGTGTCGGTGTGGTGACCTGATTTGTGAGTGAATACCTCAGCTCCAAAACCAAAGCTAAATACTGAGATTGCTAGAACAAAAAAAATGCTGCAAATGCTCAGGAGGTCCGGCAACGTTTGTGGAGAAAAAAACCCAAGGTGATGGGCAGAATCCTACCAGCCCTGATAGGACATGGGGGTGGGGGAAAGAGGAGGCAGAAGGGGGGTTGCAGTATAAAGGTGGAGATCCAAGTTCAGTTGGCTCCACTCCATTGCTCAGCCATTGGGGAAGGTTCCCGGCCACTGGGTTTGAGGTGATTCAACTGCCCCTGCCAAGGAGGGCTGACGGCTGATTTTCATGATTAAAGCCCTTTAAAGGGCATTTTACCAAGCTGCTGGCATTTTACTAATAGCTGAGTAACTCCTCAGCACTTACGGATGCTGCCAACTTCATTGAGGCAGAGCCCCTGTCGTCTAAATAATTCCCTCAGAGGACTTTCTCCAGCACTCGGAATGTTTTATTCTTATTTTAGTTGCCAAGAAGTGCCTCAGAGTCTTCTGCTGGCTGTAGCAGTGCCCAGCTCTCCCTCTGACTGTGGGTCAGTATCAGTGTCCAGCTCTCTCCCTCTGACTGTGGGTCAGTATCAGTATCAGTGTCCAGCTCTCCCTCTGACTGTGGGTCAGTATCAGTGTCCAGCTCTCTCCCTCTGACTGTGGGTCAGTATCAGTATCAGTGTCCAGCTCTCCCTCTGACTGTGGGTCAGTATCAGTGCCCAGCTCTCTCCCTCTGACTGTGGGTCAGTATCAGTATCAGTGCCCAGCTCTCTCCCTCTGACTGTGGGTCAGTATCAGTATCAGTGCCCAGCTCTCTCCCTCTGACTGTGGGTCAGTATCAGTATCAGTGCCCAGCTCTCTCCCTCTGACTGTGGGTCAGTATCAGTATCAGTGTCCAGCACTCCCTCTGACTGTGGGTCAGTATCAGTATCAGTGTCCAGCACTCCCTCTGACTGTGGGTCAGTATCAGTATCAGTGTCCAGCTCTCCCTCTGACTGTGGGTCAGTATCAGTGCCCAGCTCTCCCTCTGACTGTGGGTCAGTATCAGTGTCCAGCTCTCTCCCTCTGACTGTGGGTCAGTATCAGTATCAGTGTCCAGCTCTCCCTCTGGCTATGGGTCAGTATCAGTGCCCAGCTCTCTCCCTCTGACTGTGGGTCAGTATCAGTATCAGTGTCCAGCTCTCCCTCTGGCTATGGGTCAGTATCAGTGCCCAGCTCTCTCCCTCTGACTGTGGGTCAGTATCAGTGCCCAGCTCTCTCCCTCTGACTGTGGCTCAGTATCAGTATCAGTGTCCAGCTCTCCCTCTGGCTGTGGGTCAGTATCAGTGCCCAGCTCTCCCTCTGACTGTGGGTCAGTATCAGTGCCCAGCTCTCTCCCTCTGACTGTGGGTCAGTATCAGTATCAGTGCCCAGCTCTCTCCCTCTGACTGTGGCTCAGTATCATTATCAGTGTCCAGCTCTCCCTCTGGCTGTGGGTCAGTATCAGTGCCCAGCTCTCCCTCTGACTGTGGGTCAGTATCAGTGTCCAGCTCTCTCCCTCTGACTGTGGGTCAGTATCAGTGTCCAGCTCTCCCTCTGACTGTGGGTCAGTATCAGTGTCCAGCTCTCCCTCTGATTGTGGGTCAGTATCAGTGTCCAGCTCTCTCCCTCTGACTGTGGGTCAGTATCAGTGTCCAGCTCTCCCTCTGACTGTGGGTCAGTATCAGTGCCCAGCTCTCTCCCTCTGACTGTGGGTCAGTATCAGTGCCCAGCTCTCTCCCTCTGACTGTGGGTCAGTATCAGTGCCCAGCTCTCTCCCTCTGACTGTGGGTCAGTATCAGTGCCCAGCTCTCTCCCTCTGACTGTGGGTCAGTATCAGTATCAGTGCCCAGCTCTCTCCCTCTGACTGTGGGTCAGTATCAGTGTCCAGCTCTCCCTCTGACTGTGGGTCAGTATCAGTGCCCAGCTCTCTCCCTCTGACTGTGGGTCAGTATCAGTGTCCAGCTCTCCCTCTGACTGTGGGTCAGTATCAGTGCCCAGCTCTCTCCCTCTGACTGTGGGTCAGTATCAGTGCCCAGCTCTCTCCCTCTGACTGTGGGTCAGTATCAGTGCCCAGCTCTCTCCCTCTGACTGTGGGTCAGTATCAGTGCCCAGCTCTCCCACTGGCTGTGGGTCAGTATCAGTATCAGTGCCCAGCTCTCTCCCTCTGACTGTGGGTCAGTATCAGTGTCCAGCTCTCCCTCTGACTGTGGGTCAGTATCAGTGCCCAGCTCTCCCACTGGCTGTGGGTCAGTATCAGTATCAGTGCCCAGCTCTCTCCCTCTGACTGTGGGTCAGTATCAGTGCCCAGCTCTCTCCCTCTGGCTGTGGGTCAGTATCAGTATCAGTGTCCAGCTCTCTCCCTCTGACTGTGGGTCAGTATCAGTATCAGTGCCCAGCTCTCCCTCTGACTGTGGGTCAGTATCAGTGCCCAACTCTCCCTCTGACTGTGGGTCAGTATCAGTGTCCAGCTCTCTCCCTCTGACTGTGGGTCAGTATCAGTATCAGTGCCCAGCTCTCCCTCTGGCTGTGGGTCAGTATCAGTGCCCAGCTCTCTCCCTCTGACTGTGGCTCAGTATCATTATCAGTGCCCAGCTCTCCCTCTGACTGTGGGTCAGTATCAGTGCCCAGCTCTCTCCCTCTGACTGTGGGTCAGTATCAGTGTCAGTGCCCAGCTCTCCCTCTGACTGTGGGTCAATATCTGTGCCCAGCTCTCCCTCTGACTGTGGGTCAGTATCTGTGCCCAGCTCTCCCTCTGACTGTGGGTCAGTATCTGTGCCCAGCTCTCCCTCTGACTGTGGGTCAGTATCAGTGTCCAGCTCTCTCCCTCTGACTGTGGGTCAGTATCAGTATCAGTGCCCAGCTCTCCCTCTGACTGTGGGTCAGTATCAGTATCAGTGTCCAGCTCTCCCTCTGACTGTGGGTCAGTATCAGTATCAGTGCCCAGCTCTCCCTCTGACTGTGGGTCAGTATCAGTATCAGTGTCCAGCTCTCCCTCTGACTGTGGGTCAGTATCAGTATCAATGTCCAGCTCTCTCCCTCTGACTGTGGGTCAGTATCAGTATCAGTGTCCAGCTCTCTCCCTCTGACTGTGGGTCAGTATCAGTATCAGTGTCCAGCTCTCTCCCTCTGACTGTGGGTCAGTATCAGTGCCCAGCTCTCCCTCTGGCTGTGGGTCAGTATCAGTGCCCAGCTCTCTCCCTCTGACTGTGGGTCAGTATCAGTATCAGTGTCCAGCTCTCTCCCTCTGGCTGTGGGTCAGTATCAGTGCCCAGCTCTCTCCCTCTGACTGTGGGTCAGTATCAGTATCAGTGTCCAGCTCTCTCCCTCTGACTGTGGGTCAGTATCAGTATCAGTGTCCAGCTCTCTCCCTGTGACTGTGGGTCAGTATCAGTGCCCAGCTCTCTCCCTCTGACTGTGGGTCAGTATCAGTGCCCAGCTCTCTCCCTCTGACTGTGGGTCAGTATCTGTGCCCAGCTCTCCCTCTGACTGTGGGTCAGTATCTGTGCCCAGCTCTCCCTCTGACTGTGGGTCAGTATCAGTGTCCAGCTCTCTCCCTCTGACTGTGGGTCAGTATCAGTATCAGTGTCCAGCTCTCCCTCTGACTGTGGGTCAGTATCAGTATCAGTGTCCAGCTCTCCCTCTGACTGTGGGTCAGTATCAGTATCAGTGCCCAGCTCTCCCTCTGACTGTGGGTCAGTATCAGTATCAATGTCCAGCTCTCTCCCTCTGACTGTGGGTCAGTATCAGTATCAGTGTCCAGCTCTCTCCCTCTGACTGTGGGTCAGTATCAGTATCAGTGTCCAGCTCTCTCCCTCTGACTGTGGGTCAGTATCAGTATCAGTGTCCAGCTCTCTCCCTCTGACTGTGGGTCAGTATCAGTATCAGTGCCCAGCTCTCCCTCTGACTGTGGGTCAGTATCAGTGCCCAGCTCTCTCCCTCTGACTGTGGGTCAGTATCAGTATCAGTGTCCAGCTCTCTCCCTCTGACTGTGCGTCAGTATCAGTATCAGTGTCCAGCTCTCTCCCTCTGACTGTGGGTCAGTATCAGTGCCCAGCTCTCCCTCTGACTGTGGGTCAGTATCAGTGCCCAGCTCTCTCCCTCTGACTGTGGGTCAGTATCAGTATCAGTGTCCAGCTCTCTCCCTCTGACTGTGCGTCAGTATCAGTATCAGTGTCCAGCTCTCTCCCTCTGACTGTGGGTCAGTATCAGTGTCCAGCTCTCTCCCTCTGACTGTGGGTCAGTATCAGTGCCCAGCTCTCTCCCTCTGGCTGTGGGTCAGTATCAGTATCAGTGTCCAGCTCTCCCTCTGACTGTGCGTCAGTATCAGTATCAGTGTCCAGCTCTCTCCCTCTGACTGTGCGTCAGTATCAGTATCAGTGTCCAGCTCTCTCCCTCTGACTGTGGGTCAGTATCAGTGTCCAGCTCTCTCCCTCTGACTGTGGGTCAGTATCAGTGTCCAGCTCTCCCTCTGACTGTGGGTCAGTATCAGTGTCCAGCTCTCCCTCTGACTGTGGGTCAGCAACCAGTGGCCAGCTCTCCCTCTGACTGTGGGTCAGCAACCAGTGGCCAGCTCTCCCTCTGACTGTGGGTCAGCAACCAGTGGCCAGCTCTCCCTCTGACTGTGGGTCAGCAACCAGTGGCCAGCTCTCCCTCTGACTGTGGGTCAGCAACCAGTGCCCAGCTCTCCCTCTGACTGTGGGTCAGTATCAGTGTCCAGCTCTCCCTCTGACTGTGGGTCAGTATCAGTGTCCAGCTCTCCCTCTGACTGTGGGTCAGTATCAGTGCCCAGCTCTCTCCCTCTGACTGTGGGTCAGCAGTATCGGTAGCCCACTTGCCCTACTTAATCCAAAGGTGGGCCTGAAGACATCCAAATTGGAGGCCAGCAGACATAGATTACTGGACCAGTCCCTTGTTCGCATTTGTAGGTTTGAGACCTAGTATTCCACTAGGCCGGGGTCTTGAAATCCTCAGTAAAATCCAACGTAATGTTTCCCATTGATAACCACTGATAGAACCTCTCTCAATGGAAGGTCATCCACTTGGAACATCTACTCTGTTTTCCTCCGCACAGACACTGCCTGATCTACTGCTTATTTCCAGTATTTTCTGTTTTTATTTAATCCTTAGACACTAATATTTACAGGGATTTATACTGATATTGTCAGGAGCTGGTAAACCTGGAAATACTGGAATGGTGGAAGGCCCTATCATATACAATGGGAAGACAATTAGGATATTTTTCCTCCATTTCCTGCCTGGCAATCGGCCAGACTGAGCCAGAGTTCAAGGCAACAGCCACTTCTGGGGGTAATCCCTGACATTTGTGAACATTGGCAGCCATTGGAGAAGGGCTCAGAATGACAGCATGAAGTAAGGTCGAGATTGTGGGGGAGGGGAGATCACTCAACGTGAGGGATCCTGGGAGGAGGGGTCAGTCACCTGGAAAGGAGAGATTTTTGGGGGAGAGATGTCAATGGTGGCGGGAGTGCCAATTGTGTGGAGAGGAGAGATTGGAAGGATGGTGAGGTGTTGATGGTGTGAATCGGATAGTTCAGTTGAGACGGGAGAGTGACCATGTGGAAAGGAGAGACCAGACTGATTTGCACAAGGAATCAGGAGGATTTCTCCTTCAGTGCTGGCTTTGAGCACTGGGAAACTAGGCCCAATGTCAATAAATGTAAATAACTCCCAAAATCTGGGGCATCAACCCTATTTTAAACATAACCATCGAGTCACCTTTCTAGACCAGTTACTCAGCTAGCTCCTGTCTCATTGAAAATAGACCACAAGTAGCTGTATTCATCCACAATGTCCCCAATGAGGAATTAGCTTAGCTGGATTCAGATTTACATGGCCACTGGACTGCCTAGTTTTTCCTTTATTTAACCATAATTTCAACTTAATGATGCTTATTCTTCGATGTAATTTGTTGTTTAGGTATCTATTTTTTCTATCCAATCATACGCACTCATGAGTTCAGCAGAAGCGATATAACCAAGGAGATAAAAGAGAGAGGGGTGAGGAATACCACAGAAGAATTTGCAGATGTGCATAAGAACTTAAAATGCTAGACATTGCTGGACCAGGAACCAGGGTAGATCAGCAAGCACAGGGGTGATTGGTGTGCAGAACTTGGTGCGATGTGGAATAGGAGCAGCAGAGTTCTGGATGAATTTTGGAACGGGTTAGACAAGAGATTGGCCATTGGAATCCAGAGGTAACAAAAGTAGGAATGAGGATTTCAGCAACAGATACACTGAGGCAGAGGACAAACTGGTTGATATTGCAGAGACAGAATTGGATGATATTTGTGGTGGCGAAGATATGGCTATAAAAGTTTCACTCAGAATCACATGTTATGCTGAGGTTCTAAACAGTCAGTTTTTTTGAGCCTGTCTTCACACATTTTGCTTTCACCTTGGGAACAGTGGGACAAGGATTCCTAAGCTGATTTACAGGCTGTTGAAACACATTGTGAATGCTACTTCTGTGGCCAGCAAGTCCTAAAGTTTGACCTAAAGTTTATTTGTTAGTGTCACAAGTAGGCTTACATTAACACTGCAATGAAGTTACCGTGAAAATCCCCTAGTCGCCGCTCTCCAGAATCTGTTTGGGAGTTACTTACATTTATTGACATTGGGCCTAGTTTCCCAGTGCTCAAAGCCAGCACTGAGGGAGACATCCCCTAGTCACCGCACTCCAGCATGGCCAATTCACCTAACCTTTCAGACTGTGGGAGGAAACCGCAGCACCCAAAGGAAACCCACGCAGACAGCGACTCAAGCCAACAATTGAATCCAGGTCCCTGGTGCTGTAAGGCAGCAATGCGAGTCACTGTACCACCATGCATATTGGACTCAAAGCCAAAACTTCTGTTCCAGCAGTAGGGGCGCCAACACTTCACCACAAGAGCTCCTAGAATAGTCAGTGAGGGGTATGAATCACTGAAAGTGAATGGAGTTTGTGACAGGTCTAAAAACAATGGTGTTGGTTTTTCCGATGTCTAAAATGGAAAGAATTCTGACAGTGTTTAATGAGCTGCTTGGTTTTCAACCATGGGACCCTTGGCTTGAATCTCATCTTGAGAATCTCCTAGAGATACTTGAGATGGCTCCAGTCTCCCTATCTGCTAAATAAGTACCAGCATTACCTGAAATGGACAAGAGTCCTGAGAGGGCAGAATGCTCACTGGGTGCAGGAGTTATAAACTCTTGGCCACAGGCTGATAAAAGAGATCGGCATCACCCCGATGGCAGGACTTTCAGTGTTAGCTGTTGTTTGTGCTTAGTTGCAAATAATCTTTTTATAATTACTTGTCAATCCTGAGATTTTGTTATTAATTCATTAACCCTCTCCTAAATTTTATTCATGCAGTTTTATTGTTACTCATGTAAACATCTTTTATCTCTGTGTTCACCCACGTTGAGTTTTGGTCCATGAATTCTTAACCTTATCATTCGTATCCTGATACTCCAGCCCTTTCATGTCTCATCTCTGTAACCTTCTCCAGTCTTACAACCCTCAAGAACTCTGCATTACCACAATGCTAACCTCTTGTACATACAAACCTTCAGTGACCCACCTTGGACTGTTATCTCTGGAATCCCTTCCCTACATCTCTCCACCTCTCAAGCTTTCCTTCTTCCTTTATGTGAGGTGATGCATTTTGGTACATTGGACAGGGCAGGACTTATTCAGTTAATGGTAGGGCGTTGGGGAGAGTTACAGAACAAAGAGATCTAGGGGTACATGTTCATAGCTCCTTGAAAGTGGAGTCACAGGTGGATAGAATTGTGAAGAAGGCATTCGGCATGCTTGGTTTTTATCGATCAGAACATTGAATACAGGAGTTGGGACGTCTTGTTAAAGTTGTACAAGACATTGGTAAGACCACATTTGGAATACTGTGTGTAATCCTGGTCATCCTATTATAGAAAGGATATTATTAAATTAGAAAGAGTGCAGAAAAGACTTACTAGGATGCTACTGGGACCTGGTGGATTGAGTTATAAGAAGAGGCTGAATAGACTGGGACTTTTTTCTTTGGAGCGTAGGAAGCTGAGGGGTGATCTTATAGAGGTCAATAAAATAATAACATAACTGAACAATGTTGATAGGCAATATCTTTTCCTAAAAATAGGGAAGTATAAAGCTAGAGGGCATAAGTTTAAGATGAGAGGGGAACCATACAAAAGTATCCAGAGGGGCAATTTTTTCACACAGAGGGACTGGAACAAGCTGCCAGAGGTAGTAGTAGAGACGGGTACAATTTTATATTTTAAAAAGCATTTAGATAGTTACATGGGTACAATGGGTATAGAGGGATATGGATCAAATGCGGGCAATTGGGATTATTTTAGGGGTTTTAAAAAAAAAAGGGCAGCATGGACAAGTTGGGTCGAAGGACTATTTCCATGCTGTAAACCTCTATGCCTCTATGATTCTTTCGGCTACTCCTTAAAATTTACCTCCTTGACCAAGTTTTTGGTCACCTGTTTTAATGACTCCTTCTTTTGCTCAATGCTAGGGTTGATGTTTGATTACACTCTTGTGAAATACTTGGGATTGTTGTACTCAGTTGTCAATGCCAAATAAATGCTGTTGCTGCTTTTATTGCCCCTTGATTCATTGCAGCCAGAGCCCATATCTTATAGGATTATCATTCCACGTCAGTCATGATCCCAATAAAAGGTGGAGCAGACTCGATGAGCTGAATGGCCTACTTCTACTCCTATGATCTTATGGTCTTAAACTTTAATTCCTGAATGTGACAAATGTTTAGTTTACTTTCTCTATTAACTGAGCGTGTAATTACAAGCGTGCGTACAGTTATCTCAGTTTCTCATTGCGATCTCTGGTTCTTTAATATAACACATTAACATACAATACATATAACATATAAGAATGAGAAGTATTTCAATGTGGTGTTTCTTCAATCACTTTTTGTAGCTTGAAATCTGCATCAGAGTTTTGGTTTTTAAGCAGTTTTGAGCAAAATGAAATCTTTTTGAAACAGGTCTCTTTTTAGTACAAAAGAGAAATTGGTAACTGCATTGAATGCTCGCCCCAGTGATTGTCAATTTTCTAGCAAAGTACAGGTAGATCCATTCACATCAAACTCTACTCAACATCAATGGGTATTGATCTCAGGAGGGCACTACCTGATCATTATCATTCGGCTAAAAAATAAGACATTTCCTTGCTTCAAATCACTTCTCCCCCATCTTCAAACAAATGCCGCACAAAAGTCATTTCCCTTCAATATTGTCTAATCCGGTAAACTTCATGTACAAATTCCTGATGCGTTCATGCTGCATTGCTCCGTGCACTACTCATAGTTCACCTATAACTCTGTGAGGCAGAGTGCTGAATGGTCTGGAACAAAGGAAAGTAGATATAAGATTTAATGTAAGAGATGTCTAATTCTTTTGGTGTCTTTGTCTACTACTGGGATCAAATTAGACAAATGCCTGCCTTAGCTTAATGTTTCACTAATCTAATATCAAAAACAAGTGCCTCCATGCTGAAGAAACCAAATGAAACTCAACTCCCCAACATGTCATAGTTAGCATTCAACAAGGTTGGGTTAAAGGCAAAGGTGAGTTTAACTGGTCACCTGTTAGTGTCAGGACTTCAGATAGCCAGACTTCATCACCAAATCATAAGACTTTGTTACATTGGATCATTTGGGCTACTTTTCCTGATGGATTTTCCCTTGCTCAGTTTGTCAGGAAGCAGTCTGGGAAGCATTTCGGATTTTCCTGGACAGAATTCCGGAGAACGAAGAGTACCAGCAATGGGTCAATGTTTGTCAGCGAGAAACTCACTATCTGTTCCAGATTGGGCAAAATTTCAGTGAATCCCAGGAACATCTACAGATGGTTCAGAGGGTAAGCAATGGGTTTGGTTCAGAAACAATTTTATACATGAACTCATTTTGCACATGTTTTAGTTCCAGTTTTCATGGAAATTGAGGTTTAATATATCCACAACAACTACGTTCTGACATTTAAATATTAAGCTGGTATGAAATGGAGACAAAGTAAGTGTAAGAATTTTAACTGTTCTGTAAGTTTTATTTTCCATTTCATTTCTACATTTTACTGATAGAAAAACAATGGGTTTCCTTTCCCCTACAGAGACTGGGTATAAAGGATCGTGATCTTCAGCTCAGGTAATGAGTGCAGCTTGCAATGCTCTGAAAACTATTGTATTAGGCCTGTTTTTTGCTGTTGACTTAGTGTTAAACCTGAAGAACATTATTTAGCTGATGTGTAAAATTGATAGAATTTTATAAATATTAATGTGTTCTGACTGAGTGAAGTTGATCAGATATTGTCACAGCTGGAAACTAGCACAAAATGAAATGATGATTATTTTTAGTTGTAGTCCATATTGAATATCTTTTCTAAATTGGAACAATCGTACCAGATTTCTAATGTGTGTCTCTTTCTCCTCTTTGCTGAGGAAGTACTCCAATGGGTAATCAGCCGAGTGAAATTTCAACACTGCCCACAGGTATTGTTTCACCTCAGCTTTTGACGTTTAGAGGGGAATTTTCTCAACCCACCCGCCATGGGAATTGCAGTGGGTGGAGGGGAAAGGGGGGAGATACAGACCATGCAAAGGACCATTGAACGTAGGCAGGATTTTCAAGTTATAGAACGAGCGTGGCTGGAAAATCCCACCCCTAATGTTTGACATGTAAATTGAAGATGATGAACCAATTGGTAAAAGCTGCAAATAAAGCAATTTAGATTTCCCACATAGCACATTTTCTCAACAATCCACTCCCCTGCCTTTCTCACAGTCTTTGATCAGCGTTCCACCCTACTTGAATGAGCCAATGGGAGGTAAAGGAGAGAGATTTGGGAAATGTATGAATGCCAGGGGGGGATATATAGGAAAGCAAGAGGCTTGGGTAACTTTCCTTTTGTTATTTCTCTGTTCCGGTTCATCATTGCAGAGTGCGGTAGCCAACTGATGTATCGGGGCTATTATTTTTGCCTCCTTATATTTGGAACTCCTTGCCACAGAGGACTATGGAGCCTTGTGTATATTTAAGGCTGAGATAGATAGACATTCATTCAATGAGGGAATCAAGGGTTAAGGGCAAAGTGCAGGGAAGTGGACACGAGGAATATTGTTGGATCAGCCGTGATGCTATAGTATGGCAGTGCAGGCTTGAAGGGCCAAATGCTACTCCTGTTTCTATTCCTTATGGTCTTATGGTCATGTAATGAGTGGATTTATGACTCAATATTGTGTAGCAGGCTAAGGTGTGTGTCTTCACCTCATCACTTGAACACGGAGGCTGAATCTCTGATTGGCTGACTTGTGCTTTCTGGTTTTGCCCAGGTTGTGTCTTGCATGGGGAATCACTGATTAACCTCTCTGATTCATTGAACATGAGCCCGTTGGGGATTAGTAATTAACTCACCAGGTGGAGCTCATACACCGAACCCTGTTTAAGGCAGGCCCATGGGTGGGTCCATTATTGTATCGTCCCAATTGGGACCTGTTTGACCAGGCTTGTGATTTTGCTTTACTTTATTTTACAGCTGATTCTGGGCATTATTATGGTATTGATATCAAGTACTATACAGAGTGGAGCCCTGATTAACAAGAGGGCAAAATATCGACAGGGGCTCCATGTTAGACTGCTTGTTGATTGTATTTGCTGACTGGAGATAAATGTTACAATGTGTAATTCACAGATTGCCAATGATAAGAGAATAGAATTTTATACAAATGCATGTTGTTGTCACTTAGTTTCTACTGGCAGACAGCCCTGAGATAATCCATAATAGTTTATCCCAGTGAGTTAGTCTGCATTATGGTTCAGTTGAGCACTGCCAGAATCATCAGCTTGATTTGGGTCAGAGATAATTTTGGGATTCCAATCTTTAACCTTCCAGTTAAGCAGCAGGGTCTCCACTGCTGGTGCTATCAGGCAGTATCATGCCTTATTACATTAGTGCACTTTATTACTTATCTAACTTAGAATTATACAGTGCAGAAGAGGCTGTTTTGCCCATCGAGTCTACACCAACGCGCGAGAAATATCCGAACTCCTACCTAACCCCATTTACCAGCACTTGCCCACAGCTCTGGATGCTATGATGTGCCAAGTGCTCATGCAGGTATATTTTAAAGGATATGAGGCAACAAGCCTCTACCACCCTCCCAGGCACCGTAACGCAGACTGTCACCACCGTCTGGGTAAAAAGGGGTTTTCCTCACATCCCTCCTAAACCTGCTGCCCCTCAGCTTGAATCTATGTCCCCCCGTGACTGACCCTTCAACTGAGGGGAACAACTGCTTCCAGTGCACTCTGTCCATGCTCCTCATAAACTCCTAACGGTTTACATTTTGTCTACAGAGATCCCGACTCAGCCATTGTCAACAACTGCATCAATTCCTAATATTGTGATCTCCAATGAGATTGTGAATGACACTAAAACACCTGTTGAGGTGAGGCCTGTGAAATTCAACATTATTTACCTGTTTTGTGACTGGAGACTGTGCTATGAAACGGCTGTGTACTCGTTCTGTTCAATAATCATGCTGAGCTGTTGAATTAGTTCAATGTTAATTAGCTAAAGCTGAGCCGGAATTGAGGTTTTTTGCAAAACTCCAAGCTGAAGTGGAGGCAGTATACACAGACAGGCCAAACAGCAGGGTTTCA
Source organism: Carcharhinus amblyrhynchos (assembly GCF_965287045.1). NCBI lineage: Eukaryota > Metazoa > Chordata > Chondrichthyes > Carcharhiniformes > Carcharhinidae > Carcharhinus > Carcharhinus amblyrhynchos. Next base: position 27,103,631 of record NC_137335.1, on the reverse strand, counting down.
ATCCATAAGCCAGCTTGGTAGAATCTCAGGAGGGCAATCATTATTTTTTGTCGATTGTATTGACAACTTTGAATTCCAGACAGCTGAAGTGGAAAGTCTGACTGTGAGGACCAATCAGATCAATTGGAAAACTGTCAGAAGAACCTCCAATCAGAGGTGACAATATCTTTGAGAGGAAAGAGATGAACTTATGTTTTTTTCCTGAGAGCCACATGCAGTGTTTACCCCAATCGGAACTTGCTATTACACGGATTTTAAACGTTTAATTTTCCTCAAAGGGTAACAGGTGGAATTTTATGGCCCCTCCCACCAGCTGGATTTTCCAGTCCCGTCGAAGTCAATGGACGTTTGAATGGTTCGCTGCACTTTACAGCCCCGTCCCCACCGTGACAGGGCCGTAAACCTCTGCCTGATATTCCTGAGTTGTGTAGAGCTATCGGGTGCCACACAGGCACAGCCACACGCACACAGCACATTTCCCCTCAGTGACGGCTGGCGGAATCTCCCAGTTCCATTGGATACCGACAACATTTTGTGTGGTTGGCCTGTCTCACCTCCAGGAAACTCACCGCAGGGAGTCACCTTTGGCGAGACTGGAAGATTCCACTGCCAGGAATGGTCAGAAAATCCCAGCTGTATTCTCTTTGGGACAGTTGCAGCTATATTTTTAGAATAGTTAGGCTATTCTCTTGGTCTTATATTGGCACCAATCCTATCACTGCATTTACAGAATTATAACTATCACACAGTACACCAAACATAAAGTAAAAATAAAGTTTCTGTTTGGCTTGATTATAGGTTAGTAACATCACTCCTTTTGTCATTGATGTGTATGAAGAGTATGCTTTTACAATAATAGATGCTGATGGAGCATATCCTTTCTATCTGCTTTAGGATCTGCATGTAACCAATGTCATCCCAGAACAGCTAACAGAGCAAGTTGTGGAGTTCAGTGTTAGACTCACCGATCAAAATTACAGCTCAGAATTGAGTGACCCAAATTCGCTGGAGTATCAGGAACTCACCCAGAAGTTTGAGATTCAGGCAAGTGTACATGATGTAAAGTAAACCACATTATTTCCCATACAGCAGCAATTGAAAATTCCAGTTCAGCAGCATTCATCAGGCAAAACAGATCTTATCCAAATTTCTAATCAGAAGCAGTGTCTACCTCCTGCCCCCCATTTCAAACTAAGTGAAGCGAGATTAGATATTATATATAATATATGATATATAGAATATATATGAACAAAGCCCAGTCCATCACGCAAATCTGCCTCACATCCATTGACTCTGTCTACACTTCCCTCTGCCTCAGCAAAGCAGCCAACATAATCAAGGACCCCATTCACCATGGACATACTTTCTTCCACCTTCTTCTGTCAGGAAAAATATACAAAAGTCTGAGGTCATGTACCAACCAAACAGCTTCTTCCCTGCTGCCATCAGACTTTTGAATGGACCTACCTTGCATTAAGTTGATCTTTCTGTATACTCTAGCTTTGACTGTAACACTACATTCTGCACTCTTGTTTCCTTCTCTATAAACAGTATGCTTTATATACCTTGCAAGAAACAATACTTTTCGTTGAACACTAATACATGTGACAATAATAAATCAAATCAAATATATTAAAATCCATTTATATATTATTACATATATTGGCAGAACATTTAGCCCAAATGTTCAGTACCAACTTTCCACACAAATCTCAGCCTTATTTCATATCATTCTCTCACTATATCCTTTCATTTCTTTCTCCTTCATGTATTTATCTCGTTCCCACTGTTGTGATACTTGGCTAGATCCTGGCCTGTGGTGAGATGTCTGGTCAGGAACCACCTCATTCTAAAATATTTAAAAGTTGAGATTACTGACACCTGCTTTTGAAATAAAACCACAAAATATCACAGATTTTGAATGAATACAATAAGCTTTACAACTAAAAGTTAGCAAAATACCTTACATTCTAACATTCAGAATTACCATGAGGGACACATGAATTAACAAACAAACTGTGGTTGAAACCCCACAGTGCATATCAAATGATAGATGTGGTCAAGGCAGATCCCGCAGATTTAACAAAGAAAAGTACAGCGCTGGGGAAGGCCCTTTGGCCCTCCAAACCCATGCTGATCATGATGCCCTAACTATACTAAAAAAACCTTCTGAACTTATTCCAACAGTATCCCTCTACTCCATCCCTATTCATGCATCCATCTAGATGCTTCTTAAATGTCACTAATGTGCCTGCTTCCACCAATCCTGTGGCAGTGCGTTCCAGACACCCACCATTCTCTGCATGAAAATCTTCCCCCCACATCTCCCTTAAACTTTCCCCCTCTCACCTTGAACCTGAGCCTCCTTGTAACTGACACCCCCACTCTGGGAAAAGCCTCTGACTATCTATCCTATCTATGTCTCTCATAATGCCCCTCATAATTTCTCAGTAACCCACGCACATGACACTGTGGGTCACCAAATCTCATTAAAAATCTGTTGCCAATTTTGCAGTGTCAGAGATCTAGCTTTGGAGCTCCCTCAAAGCCTCAGCCTGTTTTAATGATTGCTTTAAGCCAGGGTTTGTGCCTCAGGACTTCCTCTGAGCCCTGACTCCCTGGAGACTGTGCACCACAATACCTCTGCTGCCTGGATCTTTTTCTGCCTGCTTCTGAACAACACCCAGTCACATAGGAGTTCTTCAGCCCCAACTCTTAGCTGCGTCGAGCTACCAATAGTTCCCAAAGCTTTTTCTGCAGAACAAGCAAATGGATACTGGGCTTTCGTCAGAGCCACAACTGCATGGAGTTATCAGGTGGCTCCCAGAGCTAACAGTGGCATTTTAGGCTGCATGGAACCAGCCACCTTCTTCTTTACCTGCTTCAGACTAACTGATTGACTAAAAATTGACAGACCCTTAAAATGCCAATCACTCACCCTGAACTGACCTTGGAAACCTACCAACACATTCACAGTGGGTTCCACCCTTATTACTAGTCAGGAATCATCAAAACATGTTGTACCTTCCTAACACGTCTTAAACTCATTGATGCCATTCACCTCAACAGCTCCACGTGGTAGAAAGTTCCCACCACTCTGAGTAAAGACACCTCTTCAAATGAAGAGCATTTCCCGCACTCACAATTAGAAGGCACGGAAGTCAGAATGCTTGTAAGGTAGCACGCGTCTGTTGGGCAGGATATATTGTTTCTGAGTGGTAAATGCTGTGTCATAATGTAATGTTGTCCTTTGAGAATTTGGGGCCAGAGTCTCAACGGGTTTTAATTATGATAGTTTGCCTGTACTGGAATGAGGCACAACGCTATCTTTACAATGAACCTTCTATCCCAGTGCTATCAAATTTCTCTGAATTACACCTAGGTCAATACTTATGACTTTATATGACATATTCATCAACATGACCACAGGTTATCTCAGCATCTTGAACTGAGTGCCAGCTTCGATTCCCAGCTTGGGTTACTGCCTTTATTTATTCTTATTTATTAGTGTCACAAGTAGGTTTGCACAAACACTGCAATGAAGTCATTGTGAAAATCCTCTAGTTGCCACACTCCAGCGCCTGTTTGGGTACACTGAGGGAGAATTTAGCATGGCCAATGCACCTAACCAGACTGTGGGAGGAAACCAGAGCATTCAGAGGAAACCCACAAAGACACGGGGAGAATGTGCAGACTCCACACAGACAGTCACCCAATCTGTGAATCGAACCCAGGACCCTGGCATTGTGAGACAGCAGTGTTAATCACTGTGCCACCGTGGCGTGCCAGTCTGTGTGGAGTCTGAATATTCTTCCCATGTCTGCGTGGTTTCCTCCAGGTGCTCTGGTTTCCTCCCACAGTCCAAAAGATGTGCTGGTTAGGTGCATTAGCCATGCTAACTTCTCCCTCAGCGTACCTGAACAGGCGCTGGAGTGTGGCGACTATGGGATTTTCACAGTGACTTCATTGCAGTGTTAATGTAAGCATAGTTGTGGCACTAATAAATAAAAACACAAGTTGCAGAATATTGCTAAATAGCACAGCGAGCATCACTAATGAGCAAGCTTTGCTATCCCATATGATCTGACTTCATGATCCAATGTCTATTTTCTTTCCAGATGCAGAACCTTCTTGAAATTCTCCCAGGATTCAAAGAAATTCAGGTATTAGGTTTCAGGTGGGTAAACAAAAAGAATCATTGTGCATAGCTGTAGCAGCTGTCGTGTATAGCATCAATGAAGGTGCCTTGTCATACATATTTAGTGTAGAACCTTAGTAAATTGTGCTCCAAAATGAACACATCGGAAATACCTGATATATCACACAGTGTCTGCGCAGTCCTGTCAGTAGTCAGAATGAGATGAGTTCAAACAATCTCAATGAGGGATCCAATAAACATGACCAGTCATACATAACCGTGGCCACATTTGATATTATTGTCCTGCAGAACTGGATGATTCCAATTACATCTCACTTCCAATTTGCAGACCATCAATAATTATAGATTTCCTCTAACCCATGGAGAGTCTTTAATGTGAAGTATGTCGTCATCTGGAGCTCAGTTAAACTACATGTTCTATTCTCCGACTCATTCAAAAGTTCCCTCCTCAAATTGATTATTTTACCCAATTCTTCTTCCAACATCCCCAACGTGTTGAAATCAAAACAGATGACAGCCTCATATTAACTCATTTTCTGATAGGCTGTCAGCAGCTAATGTACTTTGCAGGTATGAGGATAGGAGCTGGGTGGGATTGTTGTCGGTACAGATTCCATGGGCCAAGTGGCTTCCTTCTGCACTGTAGGGATTCTATTCTGATTAAAAAACCCAGTTCCACATATTGGCTCAACCTCTCAGTGTTCTAGCCATATTAGGCTTCACAGACTGTAAATTAACAAAACATTTTTTTTCTCTGTAATAAGGTACTAACCAAACATCTCATCGTAAATTATTTTCCTTTCAGTGCGGACAGTCAGGTGATTCGCTTTGCTGCCATCTTTGATAAGCAGGCTGCCACACTGAGTGACATTCGTAACGACGTGCTAAACATCGGCACCAATAAGGTCGAGAATGGAGAAATGTTTTTTGAACCACAAGAAGAGATCCTGGTGAAACCAGTGGCCGCCATAACAGTAAGCAGGTTTCAGGATATGGTTGCCATGGCACTACTCAATGATACTTCTTTCTCCATGGACCCAAGCTCACTGCAGTTTGCTCAAGGTAATGTAATTTAAATCGGTAACCATGCTTGGCTGACTTCATCTGACTTATCCCAATCAAGGTTGATTTTCTGAAGCTTTGTGTAGTTATAGGAAGGATACTAGAGTTTGCTGGGGCATGTCCACAAGTGGATATTTAGCCACATGCTAACTTCCTCACTTGTCTCAGTTGGTGACCCTATCAGTCAGAGGTCCAAGCCTTACTACAGATTTAAGCATAGATTCTAGACTAGATGCATGTAAGACATAAGTATGCAAGATGACATTTCACTCATTCTGCATAGTTCTGCATTATCGGATCGTACCATCTTACAGATTAGCATTATAATTAGCATGAGGTCTCAGAATACAAAGACAAGCCGTCTAAAAGTAAGCACCCAGCAGCCCTTGTGATGACCTCTGCACTGTTTCCACGTGGCCCAACTCCAATTAGCCCCAACTGCCTCAGAATGAAAATTCATGGCAGGGATTCTCCCAAAGAAGTTCTAAATGCCAAGTTTGCATAAAAACTGGAGTAAATCCTACTGGATTTTTTAGCGGGGTTTCAAAATGAATCTCCCACACTCTTTGCATCACAGATTGCCTCAGCTTGATCGCTGGCCAGCGCACGAACCCTTCATCGCTGCCTCTCTGATCTCCCGGCTGTCTCCAGGCTAGCTTCAACACCTCCCCTACCACAGTCCTAACACACACCCCAAGCCTACTCATTGGCAAGTTGAATCTCACCCCCCACCCCCCCCCGCCCCCACCTTGCAGTCCTTCCCTCCCTCTGTCTCCGATCCCAAATGCAGAGTGGTAATGGGACCACCACCCGCAACAATCTCCCACCCCCACAAGCCCTGCCTCCTCTGGCCCTACCCCCTGTGCATTGCCACTTAGCCCCTTGGGCATTGTTAGGGCACCAGGCCTGCCAAAGCTGGCAATGCCCAAGGGGCAACCCCTTACCCCTGACTTCCTGGGGGGCCTCCATGGCCCCCTTTCACTCAAGCGAGGTTGGGCCATGGCTCCCCAGTAGTAGGGGGGAGAGGCTAGCAGCCCGGAGACTTCAGTCCTGGGCCCGCTAATGATATGCAAATACAGATTTAAATATTTCAGTCAGCTCTGCACTAATTTCTGGGACAGAGTGGGACAAGACTGGAAATCCGGCGACTGCTGGAGAGGTGCAGCAGGTTGGAAGAATTGCCCCCTGTACATTCAGGGAAATTTCTCTGAGAAAGCTTTGGAAAATTCTGTGCACCCAATATGCGACCAAGAGTTTTGCCCATAGACCTCTTACCTTGTGTCCCTCATGTGGTAACAACAAAGGGAGATTAACTGCTCACACCATTTCTCTTCCTGTCTTATATTTCAGAGTGAAGTTGTAGCTCTGAAGCCTCAAGAATAACCTCTTCAGTCTTGCTGCTGATTTACACAGATTTCTCTTGTACATCTTGCCCAGTGGACGCTGATCATTCTTCAATGTACACTTCCTCCCATAGAAATCTGTATGGAACTCACATCCATAATGTCTGCCAAAAGCTATCAGTGTTTCTTTTTGTACCAAAGTCATTCCTAGGTCATTTGTAGAAGCATCTACTTGCAGAGTGACAGCTTTCTCTCTGTTATAATATAACACACCTTGCATTCTGCTTCTTTGTTGAAACCCCTCTCTTGCGACTCTGGCTGCTGGATCTTAACATCTCATCACAACAGCTCTGGGAGCTTTGCTGTCTGCTCTGACATGTAAGGTATAAAAGAGCTTACTTAGTGCTTCAAACCAAGGAAACTTCTCAACCCTTTCTTGTCTCGTAGAGCTTCCATCCCAGGGATAGCGGTGACTTTTTTTTTGAACTTGGCTTGATTTTGCCAAGTGTGTATAACAATCTAAAGAACTGTAAGTTCGTCATCTTCACAATGAAATTTGTCAGCATTTAGCCAGATCCCAGCTTCCCTGGTTCTCTACATACCTTCATGTAGCTGGTAGTCATCACTTTTCCATCTCCTCCATAGATCTCCACTTTGAGATAGGAACCTGTATCAGTCTAAAGATGTCAACAGCGATGATTTCTCATAAAGCTTCACATTACAGTAACCATTTCTGGCAACAAGTTTGATGAAAAGCCTTTCCTTTACCAGTGGTGACAGGATTAATTCCACTGTTGACAAGATAATCCCACTGATTTATCCTACTGTTGACAGTATTTATCCCAGTGTTGGAATAGAATAGTGATCCCTCTTTATTGCTTGGTTAAGACCTTTGGGATCAAGATCAATCTGACACCATCCATTTTGTTTCTCTCTCACAATCTGTATGCTCTGTGTCTCTGGCAATCACCATCACTTGAAGCTCTCTTTCAAGCTTTCCTTTTCCTTCTTTTGGTACTTTATAAAGAACAAAGAACAAAATCAGCCTGGGAAACAGGCCCTTCAGCCCAACGAGCCCGCGCCGCCATCTCAACACCACCAGTCCCCCTCTCCACCCACGACCCCTGTCTAATGTTTTATGGCCATCCAGATTGAGGGAAACTAATTTAGGGACAATTTATTCCTGCCAATCAGCCTAACAGCACATCTTTGGGGTGTGGGAGGAAACCAGAGCACCCGGAGAAAACCCATGCAAGCACGGGGAGAATGCGCAAACTCCCACAGACACCGGCCCAAATCCATGTGTCTGCACAGCAAACAGTGATAGTCACTGAGCTGTTGTCTTGCCCAGTATCTTGTCCAGTTTAGGCACACACTAACGACATGAAGCACTAGGCCAATCTCGAACAACCAAGAGCAGCCCCAGTATGACCCATCGTGTGTATGCCCCTCGTTGGACACGAGGTGGACCGACTTAAAACCTGTGAATGAAAAGAGAAAAAACTTTATTATCATACCATGTCCATTTACATTACCAGGGACGCCCCAATGCTAATGACCCTTATTTAAAACAATCTCCTATATCCACCCATCTCCAACCCAGTCATGTGCCTGTCTAAGTTACTCTTAAATGACTCTAGCGTGTTTGCCTCCACCGCTTAACTTGGCAGAGCATTCCATACCCCCACTACCCTCTGTGTGAAAAACCTCCCTCTAATATCTGTGTTGTACCTCTCCCCCCTCACCTTAAGCCCATGGCCCCTTGTCCTATGTATCTCTATCATAGGAAATAGCTTACCTCTGTTTACTCTATCTATACCCTTCATAATCTTATATACCTCTATTAGATCCCCCCTCAGTCCCCTTATTTATTCCCCTTATGTGGGGAATAAATCACGGATTTCTTCATTGAATCGATAATGAAGCAATGCTCAAAATCTTCAAACTGTCTCAACAAAGCACACTCAGGATATATCCATGCCACATCCTTATGGCTTCTGATAAGACGGCACTTTTCAGTGAGTGTTGTACTTTCGACCTTGAGTGACATCTCTTTTGTTTCCGAGCTTCCGGAGAAAAATTCTTTGCAACTGTTCAACCCAGGATGGCATCTGTTTCAGTGAAGTGTGTCACTCGGATTTGTTCCCTCTTCATAGTACTGGGTTGTGTAATGTAGAAAACACAGCAGCCAATTTGTACGCAGCAAGATCCCACAAATAAGAATGTGATCATGAAACAGATCATTACTTTTTTTTACTGAAGTGGTTGCCAGAGACAGAGTACAGGAAAGAGATAGTGAACTGGTGCAATGACAATCATCTCTGCAGCAATGTCAACAAAACGAAGGAGATAGTCACTGTCTTCAGGAAGTATAGTGGAAGATACGCACCTGTCCACATCAACGAGGATGATGTAGAAATGGTCAAGAACTTCGAGATCACCAACAACCTGCCCTGGTCCCTTCACACTGATGCTATAGTTAAGAAAGCCCACCAACACCTCAACTTTTTCAGTAAGCAAAGGAAATTTGGCATGGCTGTTATGACTCTCTCCAACGTTTACAGATGCACCATAGAAAGAATCCTTTCTATTTGAATAACGGCTTGGTGCAGTTGCTGCTCTATCCATGACTGCACAAAACTACAAAGGGTTGTGAGTGTAGCCCAGTCCATCATGCAAACCAGCCTCCCAGTCATTGACTCTGTCTACACTTCCCGCTGCCTCAGCAAAACAGCCAGCATAATCAACGCTCCCATGCACCCCAGACACATTCTCTTCCACTTTCTTTCATTGGGAAAATGGTACAAAAGCCTGAGATCACGGATCAACCAACTCAAGAACAGCTTCTGCTGTCATCAGACTTTTGAATGGACCTACTTTATATTAAGTTGATCTTAATCTACATCCTAACTATGACTATATTCTGCACTTTTTTCCTTTCCTTTCCTATGAACAGTATGTTTTGTCTCTATAGCATACAAGAAACAATACTATTCACTGTATACTAATACATGTGAATAATAAATCAAATCAAATTTTAAAAAACACAGGATACTGGGAAGCATAGAGGAACAGAGGGACCTTGGAATCCATGTCCATTAGTCGGTAAAGGTTTAAGAAAGCATATTGGATGGTCTCCTTTATTAACCAAGGCATAGAATAAAAGAGTGAGTGGATTTGCTAAAATTGTATGAAGTTCGAGATGATGCCTCATGGAGTACTGCTTAACAATCCTGGTCGCCACTGCAGGAAAGATGTGTTCTGACAAAATAGGGTGCAGAGAATGTTATCAAGAATGGAGAATTTTAGTCAGAAGGAACGATTGAGTAAGGTGGGCTTGTTTTGTTTTGTGACAGTGAGGCTTCAGGGAGATTTAATTGAGGTGTATAAAATTATGCTGGGCCTAGACAGATAGGAAAGAGGTATTACCCTCAACAAAGAAGTCAATAACATGAGTTACAGGTTTATTGTAATGGGCAGAATGACTAGAGGGGAGCTGGGAGAATTGGAATTCACCGCATTGGAAAAAAAATGACTGCGAACAGCAACATGGAGTGTTACAGACCAATGGCAGAGGAGCAGGGGCCTTACCAAAAAATGGCAGAGTGTTGTTTCTGGTGAGAAAACCTGTGTGTATCTCTGCAGAGAAACTAATCGGTTTTCTCTAAGATCGCATGACATTGCCAAAATCAAAAATCAAGGGAGCGTATCTCACGCCGTGGTGCAGGGCGGTGGGGCTTAATCAGCAAGTCAGACCCAGCTCCACAAAGATCAGGATGCCAGCTTTAAATAGCATCCTGATCATTACCTGTATAACCCCCCCACTCCCACCCTCCTCCAGCCCATCACAAAGGTCTCAGGCGGCCCCCTCCTCACCCCAGGTCAGAATTGACACTTCTCTATTCCCCTCCCCACCCTCCCTGCGATCATCAATGGAAACCCACCCCAATGAGGTTCCCACTGGGACCTGCCCCTTAGTCATGATGTGGAGATGCCAGCGTTGGACAAAACAAAAACAAAACAAAAAGAAATCCAACAACACCAGCTTAAAGTCCAATAAATTTATTGGACTTTAAGCTGACCTGCCCCTTGGCACAGTTTGACATTGCCAGGGTGGCTTCTGAACCTTGAGGTCCTGCCAGCAACCTGTCAAATGGTGAAAGCAGACTCAGGCAATTGTCCTAAGAGCTGGAAAGTGGAATTCAATTGGATAACTCTTTCTGCTGGCACAGACATTAAGAGTTGAATGGCATCCTTTTGTGCCAAAAATGTTCCATATGTTTTCTTCTAAATCTGTCATGAGATCTGTATATCCACCTTGGAGGGTAGATGGGGCCTCCATTTAATGGTGGATCAGTTAAAAACTGCTTCTGTGACTGTGCATTGCTCCCACAGACCTGTACTGTCAGTCTAGATCTGTGCTCAAATCTTCCAAATGGGGTTCACAGCCACAACCACCTGCCTCAGAACAGAGAGTGCTGCCAACTTAGCTGCTGCACACATACTGACTGAACAACCTTCCCTTGTAAGGATTTGATAGGGAAACTCAAGGCAATGCCCTCATCCCCTACGCCTTCTGCTGTTGTGCTGTTTACACCATTTCAACAAAACCAATTCTTTGAGTTGTAATGATGGTGCTGTACAGTCATTACACCAGTGGGTTGGCCTCCATTACGAGCTGACCTTGCAAACATAGAGCTGTGACATGCACTGAATCCCTCACACTTTGCCACAATCGCTGTTATTATCTCCCAGGCTCAAAATGCAAAGAACAACAATTGAAATACATGTGTGAGTAAGTGATAACAGGAGAATGATACAAGGTGGCATTGCTTAATAACTGTCTCAAATAAAATCATGCTGCACTCGATCATCACCAGGAGGAATGAAACTTAATTTTGTTCAAAAATGAAGAGTCCATTATGAACCTCGGTACTAAAAGGCAATTGCAAAATAGATGTTTCATGCACACTTAATTTGATTTTAACAACATACAGAAAGTTGTTCTTTTCGAAAGTGTTACCATGGTGATATGCTCAGTGGTATACTGCATCATCAGAATGGTTTGTTTATCTGCTGTTTGCTCCTGTAGAAGATTAATTATCTACAATCTGATGCCTTTTTTTATGTATAGATAAAGTCATGTACCTCATGAGCAAACAAACAAAAGGGTGAATTTTAATCTTCCAAAAGATGCGTGGAGTTTGCACATTCTCCCGGTGTCTGCGTGAGTTTCCTCTGGGTGCTCCGGTTTCCTCCCACACTCCAAAGATGTGTGGGTTATGTGGATTGGCCTTTAGTGTCAGGGGAATTAGCAGGGTGAATACATGGGGTTACTGGGATAGGGCCTGGGTGGGATTGTTGTCGATGTATCTTTGATGGGCAGAATGGCCTCCGTCTGCACTGTAAGGATTCTATGATTTCATGAAAACAGTTGGGTTGAGACTGGGTGTGATATTGACATTTTTATAATCTCAAACTCAACCCTAACCACCCTCAGCTTCTTACATCTGGATCTAATAGATGAGGGACAAGCAGGGGTTAGTCAACGTATGCCCAAGAGGTGGGTTGGCCAATTCAATTTTATAATGACAAAGGCAAAACACTGCAGATGCTGGAGCCCGAAACAGAAACAGGAAGTGCTGGAGAAACTCAGCAGGCTTGCTGAAGGCTCATCCTGACTTGAACCGTTGGCTCTATTCTCTCTCCACAGATGCTGTCAGACCTGCTGAGTGTCTCCAGCATTTTCAATTTTATAATGAGGCAAGAAGACATAGATTTTCAAGCTAAACCCAAGTTGTCCAATTTCCCAAGCCTTGCAGGAATCCTGGCAGTGAAGGAAGGTGAGGACAGCGTCAGGGAGAAGTTACATTTCTTTATAGCTCGACTTATGGATCAAGAGGAACAAAAACACCTCCCATATGGATTGGGCAGCCCCCCCCATCCTAGCAACTCCCCCAGGATCGAAACTGGGCACACCAGACTCCCAGGATCGGAGCCTGTGGCCGGAATTTTATCAGAAATCGGGACATGCATGCCGGTAAATTTAGGGCCGATGTTTGAGATTGGGAATTGGATCTCACCTCCTGTCACATTCTTAAGAACAGTTTGGGTTCCCAATCTGGGGCCACGGCCTACTCCAAAGAGTGCCTCACCTGACTGGAAGACAAACTTCGAGCAAAAAAAACATGTTATGAAGTTAAACCTCCACAGTAAATAGGGAATCGCAGTCTTTACCCGAAACTCCATTTTCCCACCTAAGTGACTTACACCTGGGGCCATAATAATTATTTGCCCAGTGAATAGCGGACTAGTCAATCTTCCACTTCTTCCTAGTTCATATAGTTCCTCTGCCATGACTAATTTTGATTAAATCTGATAAGGGACACATCAGAATTATCTTTGAAAATTTCACAAAGCTACAGTACAAATAATAGAGGACATTAATTGAAAGCCAACAGTTCTCCATTCAATTGGCTTTTTGCCTCCATTGCCCTACCCAGTGTCAATTCTTTATGACAGCCACCTTGTGAAGAATTCCCTGACATTTTGGAAAAATGTGCAAAGTCCAATGATGTGCGGGTTAGGTGGTTTGGCCATGCTAAATCTCTTAGTAGCAGGGGGACTAGCTAGAGTAAATGCATGGAGTTATGGGGATGGGGATAGGGTCAAGGTGGGATTGTGGTTGGTGCAGACTCGATGGGCCAAATGGCCTTCTTCTGCATTGTAGGATTCTATGACTCTCTGATTTCCCTTTCCCAGTTTGAGCTCTTTCTACAGCCACAGTTTATCTTGAAGTAACCGTGTTCTGAATTAAACTTTTATACACCATTTACTCACACTTTCAACTTAACCCTTTCCATCTACAACAGCGTGCTATGGTTTTTATCCCCCAGTGTGAAGTATCTTACATCAGAATTCCACCTGTCACTCCACTGTTAGTTTTTATTTTGAGAATGATAGATTTATGCCTGCACTGCCTCAGCAGCATTGTTTGCCCTTCCCTTCCCCTTTCCTAGCTTAATGTCATTGGCACAACATTGAGGGCCAAAGGCCCTGTACTGTGCTGTAATGTTCCGTGTTTCTATGACAAACTTTCCCAATTTACCTTGTTCCATTTCCAATGCACAGTATTTTGTGAAGCAGTTATTCATCATCCATTAAAGCAAGTGGATTTACGGACAATAAAGATCTTTCTGTTCTCCTCTTGTTCAAGGAGATATTGTCATCCGATTTTTAAAATCTGATTTCAATTTGAGTTGGGAAAAATTAACAACAATTTGCATATTTATACCAGGGAGCAGATTTAATAGGCCGATGACTCCTTATGTGTATCTTCGTTACCATGGAGTTAACTGATCAGCCCCTGATGGTTTACTGACTTCACACAGTGCTGTTCAGGATGGATCTCCTTTTAAAGGTGTATGAGGACCTTCGACATGTACCTCGGAAAATTGTGCTTACATATTCAAAACAGTGTTTTCCCGCCCAAACGGGGAAGCAACGGCCTAACGGTATTATTGCCAGACTATTGATCCAGAAACTCAGCTAATATTCTGAGGACCTGGGTTTGAATCCTGCCATGGCAGGTGGTGGAAATTGAATGTAACAAAAAAAGATCTGGAATTAAGTGTCTATTGATGACCATGAAATTGTTGCCAATTGTCGGAAAAACCCACCTGGTTCACAAATGTCCTTTAGGGAAGGAAATCTGCCATCCTTACCTGGCCTGGCCTACATGTGACCCCTGAGCCATAGCAATATGGCTGACTTTCAACTGCCTGGTGAATAAGGGCAACTCGGGATGGGCAAATAAATGCTGGCCAGTCAGTGACGATGTGGATATGCTGGCGTTGGACTGGGGTAAACACAGTAAAAAGCCTGACAACACCAGGTTTAAGTCCAACTGATTTATTTGATAGTAAACTCAAATAAATCGTTCGGACTTAAACCTGGTGTTGTCAGACTTTTTACAGTCAGTGACGTCCATGTCCAATGAATGAATCAAAAGAATACAGCTACCTACACGCTGTATGTAGCTCCCCGCAATGCATCAAACTGAATTGAGTGACTTGACCCGTTGAGAAGTTGCAGCACTTTGACCGGGCGATGAGGTCGGTCTCCAGTGGCAGTGGTTGATCCTCGGGTATCAATGTCTTTGGCACCCCTGCCAGAATATGTAATCTAGGCACCCCGCAGTGACAGGTCACAGGCACTGACTTTAACACGAGCTGTGTTAGAATGAGAAGCAAAGAATCCAGTGAGTAACCCGCCATAAACAATAGTGCTTTGTTTCTGACAGAATATGCTTTTTCCCAGTTAGATTTAAGTCTTGCCACGTCTTTTGACTATTCTACAATGTTGAAACATTAAACAGTTCTATTGAGGTGGATTTATTCACTTCATATTAACAGGAATTTCACCTCATTAGAACAGCTCCAACAAAAGCAGCTCTAGTTGACACTGACTGGGTGATGCAGGGCATTAGAATCTCGAGTTCAATCCAATACGGAGTGAATTTTCCCTCTCTGCCAACTCCAAATATTCTCATTAAAATCACTTGAAAAGATTTGTCCACCCACTTCCCATGGCCATTAGGCCACAGCACAGAGCTTCTCATTGTACACCTTTATTTACTTGTCATTCTCAAACCACAATGATAGTTAATGAGGAAAATCAGCACACTGAACTTGCAACAAATAGGGATTAATAAATGTGTTTTGCTACCATACGGGACAAATGCACATTGTTATAACAAAGTGGAGGGAGTTCTCCTTCCTGTTAACTCAAAGTATACCCATGTTTGGATCTGACATTTAGTGCCTGGGAGAGGTAATGGTGTGGTGGCATTATCTCCAGACTCGCTATTGAGGAATCCAGGGTAATGGTGGGTTCGAATCCCACCATGGCAGATGGTGAAATTTGAATTCAATAAAAGTCTGGAATTAAAACCCTAATGATGACCATGCAACTATTGCTGTAAAAACCCACCTGTTTCACTAATGTCCTTTAGGGAGGGAAATCTGTCATCCTTACCTAGTCTGGCCTACATGTGACTCCAGATCCTCAGCAATGACTCTGAAATGGCCACTCAGTTTAAGGGCAATTAGGAATGGACAGTAAATGCTGGCCCAGCTAGTGATGCCGCCCAGATCCCATGAATGAATCTTTAAAAGTTTAAAGTAGTTGTAGTAAACAGGAGTCAGTATTTTAAAGCACAGAAACAAGCCACATGGTGCACCTTACTTCACCTAATCCCATCAGCATAAACTTCTGTTCCTCTTCCCACCATGTGTTTATCTAGTTTAATCTTAACTGCACCCTGTTATTCACTTCAAGCACTCCTCATGGTAGTGAGATCCACATTCTTACCGCTCCAGCTAAAGAGGTTACTCAAAAGAGTTTGAATTTCAGGACTTTCTGACTTTAAATGAGAGAAGAATTTCTGGACTTGTAATTTCTAAATTTAAGTTTTCTGACACAGAGAATCGGTTCTTTCCCAACAGAAATAAATGTGCTTCCTGCAACAGCTGATGGTCTCGACCAACTGGATCCCAAATTGGCTCCAACTCCTGTCAAACAGGTATTGTGGCCTGCATCCTGCAAATTTCTTGGACAATTTTTAAAAGCCCTTAGTGTATCTAGTATACATCAGCTGTGAGTGTCATGTGTACAAAGTGACTCTCTATTCTGTCAAAGGTGTTTGGTTGTCCATGTGCCAGCAATGGATTGACTGGGAATGACGCTTGGTGTGAGACCAGTATCGTGGCATTTCTCTGTCACTTGGTTAGCCCTCCTGCCCAGCACTATTGAACGGTGGATTTTTGTATCAGTCGGGACAGAATGCAGATAGAAAATGTCTCTCTTTACAGAACCCACTGTAAGGAAAATCAGTTGGTTTCTGGTACAGGAAGGTAACCCTTCCATCAGAATTTCCTGTCAGTATTCCACCCATGTGGCTCTTCATGCCAAGGAAGTGGAGACAAATTGTTAATTTAAACTTAGGATAAGCTTAGACCAGTCAGAAAACAATATAGATTTTTTGTTATTTTTCTTTATAGTTGGATGCTTAAACAGCTTTCAAATGATGAAAATGGCTTAGATATAATCTGATAATAAATGGGAGAAGATATGCTGGGGAGGAGACTTTGCCACCACAAGATAATAGGAAACATATCTGAAAGTACTGTTTTTGTCAAAGTGTCCTGCGGAGTCAGGCATATTGTCATGTATTCTTTAAGTAGTAGTTTCTCCATGAAAATTATCAATGGTCCGTTACCATTCATTCACTTTCCATTCATTCCCCTTATATAGAGCAAGACATTACAAAGAGTAGTTATTAACAGTGGAGCAGGTGGGAGACGCAGGTTATGTGAAAAGGAATTTTGAAGAGACATTAGAAAGTAGGCAGGAGAGTGGTGAAGCAGAACGACTCCCAGAATTGAAGTTGAATTAAAGTAGCATATTATGGTCTGCAACACAATGACACATGGTTCAAAAATATATCTGTTTTCTCGTTTTTAGGACAATTTTTTAAGTCCATCTGCTACTGAAGAATATGTGGATGACAGCTTGTTAGAAAGGATTCCAACCATCCCTCATGGAGAAAATTTTGAAGAAGCCATTAATGAAATCATGACCGATACTGCGGTACAGGCTGGTGTCTGGAGTGATTTGCCAAATCACCTATCTGTGACAGAACCTTCACTCACTGTCCCAGAGGCAACTTTCTTAGAGAAAGAGACCACATTTGTGCCACAAACTAGTTCGGAAGGAGATGTGACTGAAAGCGGACACCAGCTCAATAGCCCTGCACTTCCAACACTTTCAATCACTAGTGAGAATATACTTACAGAAGAGATCATCGTGATCACCCCTATTTCACCCGACATACAGCCAATGACCAGTGATGAGGACATAGTTGGTGACACAGTTTCTGATACAGAACAATCCAAAGCAAGTGTTACTGAAGGCGAAGGAATCAATAGTAACACAGCTTCTTCAACTGTACAGGCTGATCACATGCAGGAAACAGAAGGATATCTTCATGGGGGAACTGAAGAGGATGTTACTGCAGATGTGGATGTTGGAGGGAGCACATCTCCTCCAACTGTACAGTCCGAACATCTACAGGAAATAGAGGAGGAGGTCCCTGTAGATGAAAATATTGTTAGTAACACAGTTTCTGCTACACACCCTGAACGGGCCCCTCTTACTGAACTGGGCAACGCCGAGAAGACTGAAGATGGCTTAACAACTCTTGGCATTGCAGAGTCTCCTACTACACAACCAGAGAGTCAGAAGCTGCACTTGGATGCAAGTGTTCAGCAAGGAGAACAGGAGCAGAACAATGCATTGCCTCCTGACACCCAGCAAATCATTCCACACATGGATGAGGAAAGCATGGAGTCAAACTTCATTGACGAAGCACAGCAATCTGGCAGTATCATACACACTACAACCTATCCACTTATTTTTGATCACGAGGCAGGAACTAATACTGAGCCAGAAGTTTCTGTGGACACTAACCAGGACACCAATACAATGATCACTCTTGCCCAGGCAACCACGAGTGACAATGGAATTGGGCCAATGTTTGATGAAGGAGAGAATGATATCAGCATAATGGCAGCCAGGACCTCACCACCAATAAGTGGGATAGAAGGTGAGTCTATTTGAAAGAACTGTGAGGTATTTCAAAGGTTCAGGGAGGCCGCAAGAACACATTAGCCCAAGGAACAAAACAGCCCAGGACTATATCAATCCAGTATAAGACCATGCCTGCACAGGACCATACATGTAGATGGGTCACATGGACTTAAAACATTAACTCTGTTTCTCTCTCCACAGATGCTGTCAGACCTACTGAATTTTACTAGCCTTTTCCGTTTTTATTCCAGATTTCCAGCATCTGCAATATTTGCTTTTATTGAGATATATTGGAAATGGTCATTGCCTCACATTTGTTTAGCACATTTTTCTAATCTATTCTTTCACAGGTTTGGGATATCATAGCTAGATCAGCATTTATTATCTATCCCTAAATGCCCTTGTGAAAATGGTAATGGACTATCTTCTTAAATTGTCATAGTCCATGTGGTGTCGGTACACCTACAGTGTTGTTAGGAAGAGAGTTCCAGGACTTTGACTGTGAAGAATCAGTGATATAATTCCAATTCATTTGATCCGGAGGGGAACTTGATGGTGTGTATCTATTGCTCTTACATTACTTGCCATTTATCAACCTATGTCTAAATGTTGTCCAAATCTTGTTGCTCGTGAGTACGGCCTGCTTCAGGGGAGACGTTAATGATACTGAACACTTTGCAATCAACGGTGAACAATCCTAATACTGACCTTATAATGGAGGGCAGATCAATGATGAAGTAGCTGGGGCTAGGACACTGCCATATGAACTCTTGTGATTGGCCTCATCCACCACAGTCATTTTGTTTTGTGCTAGCTATGACTGCAGCCAGAAGAGCCTGCCCCCACCCTCCACCCCCACTCCAGCTGACTCAATTGTATGAGCGTTCTTCAAGTCACATTCTGTCAAATGATGCCCTGGATGTGAAGAGTTCACTCTCACCTCACCTGTAATATCCAGCTCTTCATGAACATGGGACTATGCCTGTACAGGATAATACCAGAGCAAGGCCACATCAGCACTGGACAATACCAGCATTTTTTACCATTTAGTTTAATTTTATTCTGGATTTGGCATCAACTGGGTAGCATTGGGCAATCCCATCTTAGTTTATGGGGCTGTCTAAAGATAAAAGTTGCTAATGGCTAGCATCAAAAAGCAAAAGACAAAGAATACACAGGATAGAATCAGGACAGCAAAATCTTATCTCCCACATTGGGCAACAATCTTCCAGCCATGCTCACCCCAAAACTGGAAAACCCCACCTGAAGACAAAGGACTTTTCCATGGCCCACCCCTCGCCTGCTCCAATTCCTACAGCAGGCAGCTCGGTAAAATTCGCCCCACTGGGTGTGTTACTGAGAGCCATGAGGGGCCAGACACACATACTTTTCTCCAAAAAGGGAAGGAGAAAGCAGTTGCTGTCATAAAGAAGGGATGGCTGGAGGTGGTGCAGGAGGGCAGCGGCAGGAACTTGGCACCACATGCCATCACCACACATCACCCTGACTTGAAACTATATCGCCCACTGTTCCTTCACTGTTAGACTGCAGCAACTCCCCACCACCTTTTTCAGGGCAAGGAGGGACGAGCAACAAATAATGGCCTTGTCAGTGAGAGAATGAAAAATACTCCCTGAAGCCTATCTTCCAATGGTTTGCTCAATGAAATGACTCTTTTTGTGACGCTGGCAGGCTTGCACCTTGAGGATTTTGATGGGTGTCACCATCCAAGTATAGAATTGCTATCCCAAGTTCCCTCACAGCCACCGCTCAAGTATGCCTGACGTCACAGAGTTTGGACTGTGCAACGTGGAATATCAGGGCAGCCTCGCAGGAATCTTGCACATGTCTGAAGAAGTATCTTTTTGTGATAGCACAATAGCTGCACACTGATGGAAAAGAAGCCATTATGATTCATGGTTGACCTGGAGGTGTCTGAACTGCCGTATGTGTACACTCGATGACACCCCGTCCTGGTGAGAAGCCAGCCAGACATGGAAACCTAAGTATCCACTCAATCTGGAAAATCTGAACAGGTCTGACAGCATCAGTGAGGGAGAGAATAGAGCCAAAGTTTCAAGTCTAAATGACTCTTCATAAAGCTCTGATGAAGGGTTAACCAGACTCAAAACATTGGCTCTATTCTCCCTCCACACATGCTGTCAGACCTGCTAAGATTTTCCAGCAGTTTCTGTTCTTGTTTGAAATTTGCCTTTTACCCATTCATTCTGACTGGTGCCATTGGAGGAAATGCTCATATAATTGCCAGACCTGGATGTCAACCCATCAGCCACTTGTCTTCTGTGTTTGTGGGCAGTTGCACTCTCAAGAGCCTCTCAAGAAGGCTCTGGCCCAGTTGAGGGCAGTGCTCACTTTCGCAGTCGCCAAAACACTTGGCTTCCAAAAAGAGCAGCAAGCCAGCATTCCTTGAGGAGGCTGCAGGTACCTGTCACCAACTGATGCGAGAATCTGAGCCTCCTAAAACACTGCTGTCCTGACATATGAAGAAAGCTCAGCCTGGGCCTTTAGATCTGGCAGTGTTTCCTGTTGCAATTCTCTGTTCTCCAACTGCAGGTCTCCAAACAGTAGTGTGTTGCTGGCACTGCTCACCCTAATGGTCACATTATTGATCCGAGGTCCAAACAAACAGCCCAAGCACCACCCATCCTAACGTCATTCCCAGTACCTGGCAGCACCTGACACAATAACATCAACCTCCAGAAGATCACTTTTTGGGGAACTCTAGGAAGCTGAGCTCTGCCTCACAGACAGTATCTTGAACGAATCTAATGCCTCTGCTGTTCCCCTCTCTTCTCACTGCCTTCAGATCCAGCTACTGCTGTTGTTTCTTATCATCAACTTTACTCCTTGTCCAAAGACTAAACGATGGCAGCCAGACACCACTCTACCTTAATCTGGGTCTGAAAACTGCACTGAAAACTAAAAAAATTTGCAGTGCACTTATTTATGTTCCTATTCAAGCTTATTGTTGAAACTTGGATTTTGCATAGTTTTTTTGTATAAAACACCAGATGACTGTCTATCTATAGTATAAACACTAACATATCATGTATTCTCTGACTAAAGCCTTTCCCAGGGCAAGGTAAGAAAGTAACTGGGAGTATTTTGGTAAGCCCCTGAATTGTCATTGTAGTCTCAATGGTGAGTTTAAATCTGGAAAGGCTGTGGATGTGCTGGTAAATTTGAATGTCGGTTGGAATACAATGCGGCAATACCATATTTAAATTGGCGACTTGCCTCCAAGAGATTACACACTACACCCAGCTGAATATTTCCATGTTAAAACCAGAAGCTGACACATTCGTAGAATTATATAGTATTGAAGAGGCCCTTCAACCCATCGAGGTTTCACTGACACTGACGAGAAAGACCCAAACTCCCACCTAATCCCATTTCCCAGCACTTGTCCCATAACCTCGAATGCCATGTTGTGCCAAGTGCTCGTCCAAGTATTTTTTAAAGGATGTAAGGCAACCTGCCTCTACTACCCCCCCAGGCGGCACACTCCAGACCGTCATCACCCTCTGGGTAAAAAGGTTTTTCCTCACATCCCCCCTAAACCTCCTGTCCTCACTTTGAACTTGTGTCCCCTTGACTGACCCTTCAACTAAAGGGAACAGCTATGCCCTATCCATTCTGTCCATGCCCTCATAATCTAGCATACCTCAATCAGGTCGCCCTCAGTCTTCTCTGCTCCAACGAAATCAACCCAGCCTATCCAACCTCTCTTCATAATTTAAATGTCCATTTTAGGCAGCATCCTGGTGAATCTCCTCTACACCCCCTCCAGTACAATCGCATCCTTCCTATAATGTAGCAACCAGAACTGTACACAGTGCTCCAGCTGTGACCTCACCAAAGTTCTATACAACTCCATCATGACTTCCCTGCGATTGATAAAGACAAGTGTCCCGTATGTGATTCTCACCACCTTACTAACATGCCCTTTCATTTTGCAGATGCAAATATATTTTCAATCACTAAACCAAGCATTTGACTTATAGCCTTGAACGTTATGATGTATCAGTGTTTTGGTTCCATAGTCACAGGAGGACTATGTTATATAAAAATCTTTTTGGAATTATGAATTTGTAACAATGCACAGACTAATAAACTGTTATAGGTAACCCCTGGTGTTTATTTCTGTTATGTAATGGATAACCTGGGAGTAAAATAGGCTGAGAAATGTGTATCATCCATTAAACCAAGTGTTGCTGCATCTTAAAATCATCACCACCTTCTCAATACATGTTTTATAAATCAAAGTAGTTTATGCATTGCAGCTAAAGTCTGATCTGGCAAACTGTTAGAATACAAAGAAAGTTAAAAAATAATGTATGTCCTGTATTTGGATTCCAACTATAAATGAACAAAGCTCATTTCTTCTCTACAGGTCCAAATTATGGATATTATTGTATATCCTACAGATATGAGCAGTGCACTATTAACATCATTGGGTCTGAATATTCCTTTCATTTCAGAACCTCATCTTCCACCGTTGACAGACCATCCATCTTCTCATGACAGCTCAGGAGAAACATTGGAAGAAAATATCACCACATTACTATCAACAGAAGACACCTCACAGTCCCCACTGATCTCAGCAGAGTCCTCAACAGAAGTCAGACCCGAGTTAATGCCAGAGACAACTGAACCCGAAAATTCAGCAACAGCTTCTCCATCTCCAGTCGTGCTAACAGCGGGTATGCCGCTATCCTCTGATCTGCTTCAGACAGCTGGGAATGAGATAGATGGTGAGACCAACACTCTTCCTGTGGTGCTGCACACTACTGCTGTCCCTCACCACTCCGGCAATGAAGCTTCAGACTCTGGAACAGGGGAGGAGGACGCTGGGGGTGAATTTAATATTGTGGATACCATCAGTGCGACAGACAGACTGGCTGGAAGTGAGGGGAGTGCTCCCTCCAGCACGTCCCCTTCTCCTATGAAATATTTAACATCAAGCTCCTTGGCGCCCACGCCATCGAAAGAGCTGGTGGTGTTCTTCAGCTTACGGGTCACTAACATGTTGTTTTCCGATGATCTTTTCAATAAGAGTTCCCCGGAATACAGGACACTGGAGCAGCAGTTCCTTCAGCTGGTGAGTGAATGACTTTGCAATGTTGGGACCATTGACTCCCCAGAATCACCCATTACAGAAGAGGCCCTTCGGCCCATCGAATCGTCACCAACATGTGAAAAACACCTCACCTACTGACCGAATCCCATTTAGCAGCACTTGGCCCATAGCTTTGAACGTTATGATGTATCAGTGTTTTGGTTTCACAGTCACAGGGGAACTATGTCATATAAAAATCTTTTGGAAATTAAACATTTGTAACAACAAATGGCTAATAAGCTATCCATTACATATAACCCCTGGCATTTGTTTCCATTAGGTAATAGATAATTTGGGGACTAGGCTGTGAAATGTGTATCATCCATTTAACACCATTGGTAAAAGTTAGGTTCACTCTCTCCTCTTGCATAGGTAAAGGCCATTGCTTTCAATAATTCTGTTTTGACCGAGTAGACTGAATAGTCGCAACATGCCAGCCCCAGAAAATGATGGACGTGATTTTCCCGGCCCACTGTGCTACTTGAGTAACAACAAGAGGGGAATGTCAGCAGGAGGGAAAAAATGGGATTTGTAGCCAGCTTCTGGCTAGTTGTGATCTTCCCAGCCCACTTGTTACAGCATTATCAGCCCCTCGCCAGGGAACTGCACAAGGCTGAATTTCATATGCAGAAGCTGCTCTGCATCTCTTTAGTGAGCCCAGATCTTAATCGTCAGGCTTGTTAAAGTTTATGCCTTCGCCGGTGGAGGTCCACACCAGCGAGGATCATTAATGGTTCCCATCAACTGGGAGGTCAGGGATAGGGGACGGAGTTCTGCTCAGTCAGTGCCCTGTGAGCATGTTGGCCCTGCCCTCCAGACACCCTGGTACTGCCAGCCTAGCACATTGGCACTGCCCACCAGGCACTGGGGGTAGAGTCTGAGGGAACAGGGCCAGACATTGGCAGATCCAGACCAGGGTTGGGGGAGTAAAGAAGAGAAGGAATAGGGGAATTTTGTATGGGGCGGTAAGGGCTGATGGTGGGGTTGGGGAGTGAAGGGGTTGGCACCAGCCATCAGGAGGCTGCAATTGGGAGGCCGATGACTGAGGTGGGGGGGTAGAATGCGCTTGTTAACTCTGGGTGATCAGCACATGCACACGAGCCCCGTCTACAGTCTGATGCCGGCCTCTCGAGTGGGATTAGGCTCCACTCCTCCCTCCTCCTTAACAGTGTGAATCCCCTGATGAACTGTATAGTGTAGTCCTGGAAATTCATCTAACTAAATTCGCCCAAAAGCAGGCAAGAAAAACTCCCATATTCCCACCCATTGGGTACGTGGTTTGTTTTGGGAAAATCATGCTCTATATATAATCAGAGGTGTCTGTGAATCAGTGAAGATGTGGAGATGCTGGCATTGGACTGGGGTAACCACAGTAAGAAGTCTCACAATGCCAGATTAAAGCCCAATAGGTTTATTTGGTAGCATAAGACACGAGTTTTCGGAGCACTGCCCCTTCATCAGGTGAGTGGGAATTCTGTTCACAAACAGGAAATATAAAGACACAAACTCAGTTTACAAAATAATGGTTGGAATGCGAGTCTTTACAGGTAATCAAGTCTTAAAGGTACAGACAATGTGAATGGAGAGAGGGTTAAGCACAGGTTAAAGAGATGTGTATTGTCTCCAGACAGGACAATTAGTGAGATTTTGCAAGCCCAGGCAAGTTGTGGGGGTTACAAATAGTGTGACATGAACCCAAGATCCTGGTTGAGGCTGTCCTTGTGTGCAGAACTTGGCTATCAGTCTCTGCTCAGTGACTCTGTGTTGTCGTGTGTTGTGAAGGCCGCGTTGGGGAATGCTTACCTGAAGATCAGAGGCTGAATGCCCGTGATCGCTGAAGTGTTCCCAAACAGGAAGAGAACACTTTTGCCTAGTGATTGTCAAGCAATGTTCATTCATTTGTTTTCGTAGCGTCTGCATGGTCTCCCCAGTGTACCATGCCTCAGGACATCTTTTCCTGCAGTGTATCAGGTAGATAACGTTGGCCAAGTTGCAAAAGTATGTACCGTGTACCTGGTGGATGGTGTTCTCATGTGAGATGATAGCATCTGTGTGAATGATCTGGCATGTCTTGCAGAGGTTGCTGTGGCAGGGTTGTGTGGTGTCGAAATCGAGCCAGCCAGCAAAGTGGGAGGCTGACAGTTCAGGGCCACTGTGCTTGTGCAGGGCCCACTGTTTCAGACTCTCCAGTGTGAATAGGTTACATCCCCTGAAATCTAATGATATTCATATTGGTGGCCTCTGCATTGCGCAGAGTGTGGGAGATCCTAGTGTGAACACTCACTGAAAGAAACAGCATCAATTACCCAAGTTCTCCCAAAATTCAACACTTAGAACCTTTCTGGGGGAATCCTGGCCAGTGTCTTCAACCCATGACCACAGAGCCAAGGCTGACATTTGAAATGGTAACTCTTTCGGCAGTAATTCCAGTTATAAGAATATAAGAAATAGGAGCAGGAGTAGGCCATCTAGCCCTTCGAGTCCGCCCTGCCATTCAATAAGATCATGGCTGATCTGAAGTGAATCAGTTCCACTTTCCCGCTTTCTCCCCATAACCCTTAATTCCCTTGTCTATCAGAAATCTATCTACCCGTGACTTAAATATATTCAACGAGGTAGCCTCCACCACTTCAATGGGCAGAGAATTCCAGAGACTCTCCACCCTTTGATGAAGAAGTTCCTCCTCAACTCTGTTCTAAACTGCACCCTCCCCCACAATCTTGAGGCTATGCCCTCTAGTTCTGTTTTCCTTTCTAAGCAGGAAGACTCTCTCTACCTCTGCCTAACTTTGATTTGCAGCAGAGACAATACTGCCTAACTTTGATTTACATAAGAACATAAGAAATAGGAGCAGGAGTAGGCCATCTGGCCCTTCGAGCCTGCCCCGCCATTCAATAAGGTCATGGCTGATCTGTCGTGGCTCAGTTCCACTTTCCCGCCCTCTCCCCATAACCCTTAATCCCCTCTCTTATCAAAAACCCATCAACCCGCTTCTTAAAAATATTTAGCGAGGCAGCCTCCACCACTTCAACGGGCAGAGAATTCCAGAGATTCACCACCCTTTGAGTGAAGAAGTTCCTCCTCAACTCCGTTCTGAACTGCCCCCCCTTTATCTTGAGGCTGTGCCCCCTAGTCCTACTGTCTTTTTTGAGCGGGAAGAGTCTTTCCACCTCTATCCTATCCATCCCATTCATCATCTTATACGTCTCAATGAGATCTCCCCTCATTCTTCTAAACTCTAACGAGTACAAGCCCAGTTTATTCAGCCTCTCCTCATAACTCAACCCCCTTAACTCCGGTATCAGCCTAGTAAACCTCCTCTGCACTCCCTCCAAGGCCAAAATATCCTTGCGTAAGTGCGGCGACCAAAACTGCACACAGTACTCCAGCTGCGGCCTCACCAATGCCCTATACAGCTGCAGCAAGACCTCCCTACTTTTATATTCAATCCCCCTCGCTATGAAGTTAACTGCAGAGGGGTGAGAATGATTTGAAGATAATGGCTTTTCTTTCTCTTTGTAGTTGCTTCCATACTTGCAGAGCAATCTGACTGGATTTAGACAGCTGGAGATATTGAACTTCCGAAATGGCAGTATTGTCGTGAACAGCAAGATGAAGTTTGCTAAGTCGGTTCCATACAATGTCACTCAAGCAGTTTACTGTGTTCTGGAAGACTTCTGTAATGCAGCCGCCCAAAAAAACAACCTAGAAATTGACAGATATTCTCTTGATGTGGAACCAGGTAAATGATCAACGATGGATTCTACAACAGGAACAGAAAATGCTGAAATATCTAAGCAATTCTGACAGCATCTGTGGTGGGAGCACAGAGTCTGAATGGTTGGCTTTATTCTCATTCCACAGATGCTGTCAGACTGGCTGAGATTTTCCAGCATTTTTTGTTTCTGTTTAGGATTCCAGCATCTGCAGTAATTTGCTTTGATCTTAATGGATTCTACTTGGTCTCTGTTGACAGTTTGAAGTTTAAAAGGAGTCAAAAAATTGGAAAAGACAAAAAGAATGAATACAACTTTTCTCAGATTCTGGTTTTAAATATAATAGTGAATGATTTACAGCCTGGGGCTTACGGTCAGCTATGAAATGATAGCACTCACTGCTGACCTCAAAGAAATCTGTCCACAAAGATCCAATGATCTCTATGGCTTGCGCTTCACCTTTCTTAATGCTAATTTGATTCTGGCACCACATCAAAATGTCCAACAACAGTGATGTCATCAAACAGGTGAAGCAGCCAATCACAGTGAGGAATTTGCACAGTCAGCAAACCAGGAAGTATAATTCACTGATTATTTTTCACTTTTTGTATTTTTTAAAAAACAGCAAAATAAAGGCACACAAATGGGACTAAGATAAGAATTGAAATATCATCAACAAAGTTAAAAATATATAATGTTATTACAGTAGAACCTTCTGGAGTTTTTTTAATGTAGAATTTTGATAGACCACAAATATAAAATTAGTTTTTCAAGCCGGAGTGATTTTTCAGCAGATGTTATAGCTTAAACACACCGTTACAAACTCAGTTACACCTCATTTGACAAGACACAACTTTTTGGGGCATTATTTTTACAGTGATATTGCAGTTCAGAAGGGAAAGGTTATGTCTGCTCAAGATATTTCTAAAGTTTACAGTCTAAGAGACTTCAACAGCACACCTTTTGAAGAAACTGAGAATCACTGGCAGCAGCTTCTGAATTGCCGCGTTTAATTACAAATGTACAGAAGCCAGAAATTTCTGTCAATCTCACAGTTGCAAAAGAGCAAATGCTGGCATTTTCACTGTCAATACAACAGCAGCATCCAGGCCCATAGATAGGTATCAAATGGACTGAGACACCAGTAATTAGGACTAGTTAACCTGAGTAATTAAATCAATGGGTGTAATAGAAGGTTCAGTCAAAGAATAGCACAAGGAAATCTGTCAAAGTAAGTTGAAGAGAGGCAATGTATTTTGGGAGATCCCTACCATAGTAGACCTGTGAGTGCATTAAGGCCATTCTTAAATCTCAATATAGAAGTAGAATAATGTGAAGGTTTTAATTTGCCACCACTGTTGTCATCACAGGAAAGGCATCAATAGACATGTAAAGATACCAGTCCAGTAGCAACACATCTGCACAAGGGTCACCAGCCCTTCAGGATTGGCAGCAGGGATTGAAGATTCACCTCCAGGACACTGCTATGACCAACCCAGGACAAACATAAATAAATCAATTGTCATTCTTCCCATTTTCTTCAAATTCTTTTATTAGTTGTAAAATATTGGAGATGAGGGAATCGGCTGTTTAGCCAACAAGTGCTTTCCGTTGAGCATGGGAAGGCATTGTGCATTGAGAGTGGGGGTGTCCAGTGACTGACAGTGGGAATATAGGGGTGAGGCTGTTAGAAATTCTATTCATGTTGATGAAACCTTCAGGAATACGTCCAACAAGAGTTGGTCACCCAGAACCAGCAGAGTATTGACCTGATTATAATCATAGAATCCCTATAGTGCAGAATGAGGCCATTCGGTCCATCGAGGCGTTACCGACCACAATCCCACCCAGGCCCTATTCCCGTAACCCCACATAGTTCCCCTGCTGATCCCCCTGACAATTTAGCATGGCCAATCAACCTAATCCTCACATCTTTGGGCTGTGGGAGGGAACCGGAGCACCCAGAGGAAATCCATGCAGACATGGGGAGATAGTGCAAACACTACACAGACAGTGACCGAGGCTGGAATTGAACCTGGTCCCTGCCGCTGTGAGGCAGCAGTGCTAACCACTGAGCTAAAGTAACGTCCCCAGATATGTGCTCATCTCAATTTTTCAATGGTTGAACTAATCCGGAATCTCATTTTCAGCTGACCAGGCCGATGCGTGTAAGTTCCAGGCGTGCAATGAATTCTCCGAGTGTCGAGTGAACAGGCAGACAGAGGAAGCCGAGTGTGTGTGCTACCCTGGTTATATCAGTGTGGATGGACTGCCCTGCCAGAGTATCTGTAACCTCAGACCAAACTATTGTCTCAACGATGGCAAATGTGAAATCGATCCAGTGAAGGGAGCGGTCTGCAGGTTTGTAATCTTTGGAGGAGATGTGTATATATGTACAAGTCCGGAGAAAAATATACAAGTATAGCAAGTTGATAATTTCTTCAAAGTGTTGCCTTCATGGAAACCTCAAATCCATTTATGCTGACTTTTCCTGATGTTCAATCTAAAGATTTATAGCAGAATAAAACTTTTCAGTTAAATCACTGTCACATAAGATTGTTCTCAGAACAAGACATCGTTTCATTCTAGTGCTTCTCATGCACCAGTGCACTGACATCCAGATCTTTCCATTAACAAGACTGACACTGAGCATATATTTACCCATCACTTCCTCCTCCAAAGTTACTGATCCCCTCTGAAAAACTTTTCCACTTACTTTGCATGATTGTAAAGCAGTCAAACATTAATTCTTTTGCTGTTCATTCCACTTTTTTGTTGAACAGTTATATTCAGTTTGAGGGAGAGAAAGGTGGGTCTAAGACCAGTACTTTAAACTTTAAATAAGGACAATAATGTGAGCATGAAAGCTGAGCAAATAAAAGTGAACTGGAAATGTAGGTAAAAGTATGGATAAATAGAAATGCAATGGCAGATTTTAAGACAACGGCCAGAATCGTATAGCCATTCCACTGCAGTGAACAGAGATTCCTTTGTGGGGAAATTTCCATTAGATTGCAAAACATTGAATGTAGCTCCTTTATTCTTAAAGGGAGGGAGACAGAAAACAGGAAACTACAGTTCAGTTAGCTTAACATCTGTTAGAATAAAATGTTAGCAGAAGTTATTCTTAAAGATGTTATAACAGGGCGTTTAGATGAATTCAAGTAATCAGACAGAGTCAACATGGATTTGTGAAAGGAAAATCGTATTCAATCAATTTAGCTCAGTTCTTTGAAGAAGTAACATATGCTTGGATAAAGGGGAACCAATAGATGGACTGAACTTAGATTTCCGAAGCCATTTATAAGATGGCACATCAAAGGTTATTGTGGAAAATAAAGGCTCGTGGTGTAGAGATAAAATACTAGCATGGGTATAAGATTGACTAGCTAACAGGAAATAGAAAATAGGTATAAATGGGTCATTTGCTAGTTGGCTTGAGGTGCTTGCTGAGTGGTGTGAAACAGGGATCAGTGCAACAATAGTAAATGTGTTTTTTTTGCATGCTGAAAAGTAACTTTTATTTAAATTATAATTTAATGAGTCAGATATTTCTAAATATGGGAAGGAATGTGACAAAGTTTTATCAGAAAGTGGTCAAAATCCAAGAAATTAAGTTTTGAGGATGGAAAGCAAAAATTAGTGTGTATTCCCTGGATTATAGAAGGTTTGGGGTAATTTAATTAATTGTTTTAGAATATTAAAAGGAATTTATATGATGGATAAAGGAAGCTCTTTTGTAAGTAGAGGAATCTATGCCCTGGCATTTTGGATGGCTCATAGCGGGGTGGGGGTTGTGAGGGTCGGGGGGTGGTGAAGGTTGGGGGCAAAGGGGAGGTGGTAGGTGAGATTGGCTTAGATGGGACCCAGAAGATCCTGCCAGTGGAAGGGCTGGAAAATATCACCCTGTGTCAAGTGACTTCAAATTTACAACCAGGATACACAAGAGAGAAATTGGGAAATATTTCTTCACATGAAGGTTGATAGAGGTGTGGAATTCTCTGCCAGAAGAAGTAATAGATGCTAGTTCAATTAATAGTTGTACACCTGAGATTGATAGAATACACGCTAATTTATGCTTTCCGTCCTCAAAACTTAATTTCTTGGATTTCGACCACTTTTTGGTAAAACTTTGTCATGTTTCTTCCCATATTTAGAAATGTCTGACTCATTTAAGAGTGTAAAACTATACAGGCAAAGTAGATGGCTCCAGTTAAGAGGATCTGACTAAATGGTAGGGCTGGTTTGAGGGGCTGAATGACTTTGTTTTGTTCCAATGTTTCTTTGAAAGCTATCCACCTGGCTTCCTAATTTCCTCCAAATTCTCTGCCTCAGTATTTGTGTTGAGCATGACTTTTTTTATTGACCTCAGAGGATCCGCGAGATTCCTTCATCTCTTTCTTTCTTCTCAAGGTCATCAGGTTGCATTTGTGGTTGATGATTTCGTGCAGCATTTACTTTCTCCACATTACCATTCCTAACCCCCTTGCTCAGTGCTTTGATTCTGCCATCTTTGTCTCCGCCATCAATGAGGGAGTGAAAATCTTGCTTCTTTTATTTCTTTAAATGTCCTGTCAAACTAACAACCAAGACTCTCGCCCCTGTTGTTCCAAGCTCTGATCTCTCTTCATCCAGCAACATTTTTGGCCTTAGTATATTTTCTGATCACAATTCAAACACAACTTTTGATCCATTCCTGCAGCTGCCTGTTGCTTTTCTTCTACTGTGTTCTCCAAATATTCTTCTCCAAACTCTCAACACTCGATCCTAAACATGAACATTGCCCCCACTTCTTCCAGCACTATTCTCATTGTCAAAGATTCAAAGAAAAATTGATCACCATGGAGTTCACACTGATCACCAGTATGAACTCCATGTCGATGTTGTCATGTCAATCCCACATACTACTCATTATCCACTGCTGATATTGAGTTCACGGCATGATTGCCTGCTCGAACTTACTTCTTTTCTTTGGACCTGCACCTGAAGAACTCCTCAGTTGCCTCACTTTTTTCTTTCTTCCTTCAATATGCTACATCTGAAAATTGTCAGCTCATTGCTGCTTTTCTATTTACCCAGTGCCCTCTCACTCACCCTTCTCACGCATGACCAGTCCTTTCCCGTAGCTTTCTCACTTTAAAACCATTCTAGCATGAATAAGACTTAAATTAATAAACTCAACATCTGATATTGAGAAGAGGCATCTTTGCTTAACTCACTGCACATTTCAACATCAAGCTAATGGCCTAAATAATATCAAACAGAAACAGGAAGAACAAAATCAAAAGCTGTCAGTATGAAGCACAATTCTTTGTAACGACGTGAAGTTTGAAATGTATCCTAATTTTGACATGCTGTCTTGCTTTTCGAAAGCAAGTTTTGTCTCAGCAGGCATTGCTGGAACACAACATTATCTTGTCCGGATAATTTTTATATTCTAAATTCCAGATGCCACATAGAATCCAATTGGTTATATCAAGGCGACCACTGTACCAAGCTCGAGTCTAAGCCACTCATTACCATGGTTGCCATTATGTCCATTTTTGGTTTGCTGCTGCTTGTTTCGTCTGTTACTCTCATCTTGCCAAAGATATTCCACAAACCAGTGAAAAACAAGGGCGATCATTTTCTGTAAGCTTTTTAAATACTTTTTCCAAGTGTTTTTTCCATTGAGTCTTTTTTCTCTCTCTTGCATTTTGAAACTCCTTTTCTCTGAGATTTTTCTGATAATGTTTGAGGAATTTGCAATCTGTTCTGTAACGTAGACAGATCTATGGCATCGAGAACAAGGCAAGCGATAATCCAGCCTTTGAACATGACGAGCCATTGGTAGTTGACCAGCGGCAACCAACTGATTCTCCCAGCATTCCTAGCTGTTCAAGTACCATCACAGCTGTTGCAGCACCCCCTCAAGAGTTAAAGAATATGCTTGAAAATGTAAACTTTAGCAAAGAGGTAACTGAATCAATTCTTTTTGTGTATGCCTTTTTTCTTTTTCTGCATTGACAGAACTCTTTCTTTTTTTGCATTGAGTGGGATGTTTATTTTCCCATTTTACATCAAATGAACTTTTTTACCGATATTTTGCTCAAAATGGATGACAATGGATACTAGAACATTTAGAAGCCCTGCTTACAAATTTATATAGTGTGGCATTTCTAAGAAGCAAGAGCCAGCTGAACATTCAGATTCAAAAATAAACTTGTTCAAATTGTCATCAGACATTGAAAGGCACACATATTATTAAGTGCTGCATAAAATGAAACACAAGTTTGGACTATCAGAATAAGCATAAGTATTTCTTCCATCATTGTACTGATGAACTTGGTCAGAAACCACAATTTCCATTATCCCATATATCAATAGATGGCATTTTTTAAAATCATCTCTTTGATTTTTCTTCGGATCTTCCCTCCCCTACGAATGTAACCTCAATTGAGATTTTCAATTTGGTGGGGCCTAAACTCTTAAAGCCCATGAAAACTCCAACCAGTCTCAATGAATTTTTCATCAAGGAAGAAAATTTGTAATATGTGCAAACATTTTTTTCAAAAAGTACAACTGCTTTCTGTTACCAAATCCCTAGTTCCAGGTGAATTGCATACTTGGCTGCTGTGGGAGGCAAGGCAGGAAATTGTAGGGGCTCTGACATAAGTTTTTAATTCCTCTCTGGTTGTGGGGGAAGTGCCAGAGGACTGGAGAATGGTTAATGTGGTTCCACTTTCAAGATGGGTGGTGGAGATGAACCAGGAAATTACAGACTGGTGAGTCTCACATCAGTGGTAAGAAAACTATTTATTGGAGAAAATTCTGAAGGCAAGAATTAAAATCTATTTGGAAAGGCATGGGGTAATTAGTGATGGTCAGCATGGTTTTGTCAGAGGAAGGTCTTTCTTAACAAATTTGTTCAAATTCTTTGAAAATGTGATCAAATGTGTGAATGAGGGAAGTACAGTTGATGTAGTTTAAATGGATTTTAGCAAAGCTTTTGACAAAGTCCCAGAGGGGAGACTGATTGGGGAGGGTGAAGCACATGGAATTCAGGGAAACGTGATGAGATGGATCCAAAACTGGCCTAGTAATAAGACACAAAGGATAGTGGTAGAAGGTTGTTTGAGTGACTGGATTCCTGTGTCCAGCAGTGTACCACAAGGATCAGGACTGGGATTACTTATTGTTCATACAGATGAAAGTTTGGGTGGAACATTAAGCAAGTTTGCAGATGACACCAAGATTGGTAGGGTGGTTAATAATGAAGAGGATGGTAGTAGCTTACAGGAAGATATAGATGGGTTGGGGTCAGATGGACAGAGCAGTGACAGATTGCATTTAACACTGATAAGTGCAAGGTGATGCGCTTTGGGAAAAGAAGCAAGAGGAGAGAGTATTTAATGAATGGCAGGACACTGGGAAGCTCAAAGGGACAGTGGGATCTTGGGGTAACTACTCACAGATCCCTGAAGGCGATAGAGCAGGTGAGTAGGATAGTTAAATAGACACATGGGACATTTGCTTTCATCAGTCATGATATAGAGCAAGGAGGTATGTTGGAGTTGTACAGAGCATTAGTTAGGCCATAGCTGGAGTACCATGTGCAGTTCTGGTCACCTCACTATAAGAAGGATATGGTGGTACTAGAGGGGGTACAGAGTAGATTCACCAGCATGTTGCCTGGGTTGGAGCATTTGAGTTATAAGGAGAGACAGTTGGGCTTGGATTGTTTTCTTTAACACAGAGAAGGCTAAGGGGTGGGGGGGCAGGATGGTGACATGATTAAGGTGTACAAGATTATGAGGGGTATGGGCAGGATGAGTAGGGAGCTGCTGTTCCTTCTGGTTGAGGGTTCAATCACAAGGGGACAGAGTTCTGGGGTGAGGTGTAGTAGATTCAGAGAGGATTTGAGAAAAACTTCACACTCAAAGGTGGTGGGTATCTGGGACACATTGCCTGGGATGGTAGTGGAAGCCAGGAACCTTAAAACCTTGAAAAAATATTTGGATGAGCACTTGAAATATAACATTCAAGGAAACAGACCATGTGTAGTAATGGGATTAGTGAGCCTTTAGTGGTAGATATAATTGGTGCAGACTTGATTGGCTTCTCTGCACTATGTGCTTCTATGAAACTATAACGAAGTACACAATTGTAGTCTCACTTCTTGTACAGTAACTCTGTCAGCTATGCCATCAAGGAAAGTCAGATGTGTATCAGCAGATTTTGGAAAACCACAAAAAAATTTATAAGGTTAAATGAGCTGAAATACGGGATTATAACTGCTTAGCACAATAGCAAATTCCCTTGTCCATAACTTTGATACGAGCAATAATAACTTCCAAATTTTGTCTTATATGTATATATACAATATGATCCAGAAGTCATTGCATATCCATGGATATAAATAATAATCTTGTTGCATAATATAACCCACATTCCAACCCCACCCAACTGGCACATTTTAACAAGGGAACAGCTACCCTTGGGGTTAGAAACTGTTAAGGTAGTCTAGGTGATAGTCTACTTTTCAAGTCGAGTTAAATCCATGTCTTAGGGGTTTCACTTAGTGAGCAAAATTTCCTGTGTTGGAAAACCTGGTATCAGTTGCTAAAATAAAAGTAAGCGATTCTTTTTTAAAAAAGAATGCTTTCGTTATGTGAGAAGAGTAGACAAGGGTGAATGAACAAGACCACATTTACTGACCATCCCTGAGACGGTGGTGATGGACCTCTTATTTGTCCATGTGGTAATAATGTTTCCCCAATTCTTTTAAGCAGTAAAGATTCTGACCCATTGCTAATGGAGCAGCCGTCATCCAAATTCACATTAAGATAAAGGGTGACTTGGAGGAGAAATTGGAGGTGATGGTGTTTCTTTAACATTGCTACACTTATTCTTTGTGGCAGAGGTCACAGGGAGGGAGATGATGTTGAAGGAGCCTTGGTGAGTTGATATCATGCATCCTATAGATTATACATATTGGAGATGCAAAGAGAGGATATTATGTGGATGAAATACCAATTAATCAAACTTCTCTGTTCAGATGGCGCTTTGTTTCTTCAGTGTGTTTGAAGCTGGTCCCCTCTTGGCAAGTGCAGACTACTGCCTCATACTCCTTTAAGGGATCAGGAAGTGAGCCACCACTCCCAGACTCCTGCCCTGTAGCCAACTAGTTGGCACGACAAGCCCAGTTCAGCTTTTGGTCAATGGTGACTATGCAGGATATTCTTATAATAAAAGCAAAATACTGCAGCTGCTGGAAAGCTGAAATGAAAACAGAAAGTGCTAGAAAAACTTAGCAGCTCTGACACTATCTGTGGAGAGAGAAACAGAGTTAATGGCCTAGGAGTTCTGGGGGGTGACAATCACAATCAGATTGCTTCTCCAATCCTCTACACTCACCAGATAGTTGAGCAAGTTCAAGCCCAAGGGTGGTTGGAGGTGTTGAGTGGTCCGTTAGGGTTATATGGTTGGGAAACTAAGAGTCAAGTGGGTTGTTGGAAGGTTGTTTGATTTGATTTATTACTGCCACATGTATTGGTACACAGTGAAAAGTATTGTTTCTTGCACACTCTACAAACAAAGCAAACCATTCATAGAGAAGGAAAGAAAAGGCTGCAGAATGTAGTGTTACAGTCATAGTTAGAGTGTAGAGAAAGAACAGCTTAATGCGAGGTCCATTGAAAAGTCTGATGGCAGCAGGGAAAAAGCTGTTCTTGAGTCGGTTGGTACGTGTCCTTGGACTTTTGTATCTTTCTCCCTGATGGAAGAAGGTGGAAGAGAGAATATCTGGGGTCCTTGATTGTGCTAGCTTCTTTGTCAAGGTTGTGGGAAGCATAGATAGAGTCAATGGATGGGAGGCTGGTTTGAGCGATGAACTGGGCTTCATTCACAATCCTTTGTAGTTTCTTGAGGTCTTGGACAGAACAGGAGCCATACCAGGCTGTGATACAACCAGAAAGAATGCTTCCTATGGTGCATCTGTAAAAATTAATGAGCATGTAGAGGACATAGCAAATTCCCTTCATCTTCTGAGAAAGTAGAGGCATTTGTGGGCTTTCCTAACTATAGTGTTGGCATGGGGGGCCCAGGACAGGTTGTTGGTGATCTGGACACCTAAAAACTCGAAGCTCTCGATCATTTCTACTTCATCCCCATTGATGTAGACAGGGGCATGTTCTCCACCATTCTTAGGAGGTTAGGGTTGAGGGAATGGAGTCATGGTGTTGCAACATAGTCAGTGAGTTGGGAGGGTGTACTGGATGGGGTTGGGGTAATTTGCTTTCAAGGATGGAAGCTGGAGTTAGGGTGCAGACGGAGGTGAAGGGGTTTTATGGGAGGGTATCTAGGCATTGCGGTGGTCGGGGGGGGGGGACAGACAGGTGAAAGGGCTTTGTGAGAGGACACCTGGGCATTGGTGCGCAGTCGGGAGGGGGGTGGTTCAGGATGGTGATCAGTGGGGAGGTCAGGTGGATAGTGGAGGTTATGGGTTAGTCAGAGATCAGGAGGCTCTTTGGGGTGTGGGGGAAGGTAGTTAGTTAGACCATTGGGAGGGACCACTGAGGGAACTGGGTGGGTAGCTGGGGTTGTGAGTTAGTCAGGGGTCAGGCAGGTAGTTAAAGATTTGAAGTGTAGTCAGGGGGTGAGGGTGCAGCCAGGAAGGGCAATTGGAGGGATGGGGGGTAGTGAGGGGGTTGGTCAAGAGGATAGTCAGGAGAGTGGGGATGTAGTTGGGAGTGTAGTAAGTGAATCCAGTGGGGGTTGGGTGGGAGTGTAGTTGGGGGGGATATAGTCACCGGGCCATTTACTCGGGAATTAGAAATGGTTTTAATTAATCTAACTTTTCTTGGGTAACTATTCTGGTCAGACTGCCAGAATCATCCTAAGCTTTTGTTTTCAATGGGAATGTCAGATGGTGCTGGGTCAGTGACCATTGGAATTTTGAACTACCTGGAAAACTCCAGTATAGTCCTTGTCTGGGGTTTTCCAGTGGGGGGAGAGAGGGCTAACAGCAGCAGGGGGAGGTCCCAGGGTACAGCCCCCAATCCCCCTAACTTCCTGCCAGGGAATAGAGTTTCTGGGTCAATGTTTCAAATCCAATGTGACTCTCCTTTGGAACTGGATAGTGATGTTGGAAGATTCGCTGATGAGGGTGTCATGGGAGATCATGAGGCAGGGAGTGAGGGGGATGAGAATGCTTCTTCCAACACCCCAGCTTCCCCATCACCCATACTGCTGGAAAAAAAAAATTGCTCAACATTTAACCCCTGCAGAAGCAACAGAAATCTGATTTGACTTGATGTATTACTTGTCACGTGTTAGTACACAGTAAAAACTATCGTTTCTTGTGCTCTACACAGATAAAGTATACCATACATAGAGAAAGAAAGGAGAAAGTGCAGAATATAGTGTTACAGTCATAGCTAGGGTGTAGAGAAAGATTAACTTAATGCAAGGTCAGTCTATTCAAAAGTCTGATGGCAACAGGGAAGATACTGTTCTTGAGTCGGTTGGAATGTGACCTCAGATTTTTGTCTTTTTTGCAATGGAAGAAGGTCAAAGAGAGTGTGTCCAGGATGCGTGGGGTCCCTGATTATGTTGGCTGCTTCTCTGAAGCAGCAGGAAGTATAGACAGTCCTTATAGGACAATGGAGAAGGAATAGTAAGTAATCCAAAAGAAAAGAGGTTAATGTTATCAGTTTGTGGAGCCAATCAACATTAGATCCTGAAGAAGGTCCCCATGACACTGCAGCCATTGGGCTAATCTCTGCCACTGTCAGTTTCCCCTCCTCCAGGCCCTACTTTCTATAGAGTCTTAACGGAGTTCCTGTTCCTCCATTACTTCAAACAGTTAGAATTCTTTTCCCCTCGCAGAAAATATCATGTAGACTTGAATGACCAAAACTTTAATTTTATTCCTTTTAAAACGTCTCCTTCTCTGTATCACAAGTGAAATTGCCACATCCTACAGAGATTCTGAAAAATCTGCCATTGTAATTTCCTCCCCCGCCGTTAAGGCACCTTTGATGACAGTGTCATTTCTGATAGAATAGCTGGGATTAATTACAAGGCAGAGACTGATCCCAGGCTGTTAAATTTGACTGAGCTCCCAGCACCAGACTTTCTGGTTTTCAATAATCTTTAGGATTCATTTTCCCAAATTTCCTGTGGCCAAGAAAGTAGCTTACTGAGAAAGCATGGAGTTCTGCTAGTTTGAAAGAAGTTGAAGTGTAAATTATTGTAGTTACTCAAGGCCAATTCAGGAAAGCTCCAGTATTTGACCAGGGATATATTCAATCCTTTATTTTACAAGGTCAGACCAGGTAGTATCTAACAAAAAACCAAGAATTCCAAAATGATTACCATATTAATACTGAATTGTTGAGCTCACCATTGTATTTTCTAAGTGTCTGAATGTAGACATAATCATTTTTACACCATTACTTACCTGCTGTTGACTAAGGAACATCCACCTATCCTGGGAAAACTTGAAGATGAAATCTATGGCACTATCAACAGAATCAACATTTTAATCTACATTGTGTGTTCCAATACATTGCCACATCATTTTTAATTTTTAAATTTTTAATTTTTGTTAAAAAAAATGAGAAAATGAATCACATTAATAAGGCATTGGTAGCCAAAATTTAATGTTGCACACTGAGCTCAGAATGATTGAAGTACTGATATGATAGAACATTATTTTATGTTTAATTTGCATAGGTCACTGAAGCCTCTTACAAGGCCAGGCCTGACAAGCTAGCTTTCGAAAGCATGCAATGTGAGCAATATCCAAAACACAGAGAGGTAAGCTTTGAAAATAAAATAAGTTTTTAGATCAGTGTACTTCAATTTGTGCAGTGTTACTTGTGATTTAGCCTAATATGTTTTATCCTTAATATGTATGTTCAGCTGAGAGCCCAGAATTGCATTAGTCTGGTGGAACACATGATCCTTGGGGAAAGTATTGCTTGGATTGGCAGTTCTGGGTCTCTGATTTCTTCTATCAAATGCACAATATTTATTTACACAAGATATGGAGAGATTTCCAGTATTGCAATTTCAACTATTAACACTTTGAAGGGTCTGGCTGATTAACACTTACTGAGCAATATTAAAATGAGCTTTCTCAAAGAAACTAGAAATTATCAATAAACTACTTTTTAAAAAGCAGTTTTTACACATCCTAAAGTCACAACAGTGTTTCTTGCTTTTACTTAGTGGGCAAATGGGCATGGAAGTGCCTTGGCTTGGCATATGGGGTAGGAGGTGTTGGAATATCTTAACACGGGGGAGGGTTGGGGGAGCCTGAGGAGGACATTTCAAAAGATGCTCTCATACTGAATATTGTTCACAACACCTCAAAGATGTTCACTCAACTCCTCAAAAACTAAGGAGGATTAGGACATACCTAAGCCACAGTGGGGCCAGCTAGGTCAGGAGTACTGAGCACAGGGCTTGTAACTCAACCAGTGCACATTGTCAATGGACCCTGTTAACAACTGAGAACCCCAAGAATGGGAGCTGGGATCCTGGGATTCGGACACACCTACCGCATCCCACTCAAAGAAAATTTCTAAGGTTGACACAAAATTAGAGGAATAGAAGACATGAATGAGACTGGGACACAATATTATTCCATGGGTAGGAAGGATTGGCAGTTCAGCCCAACAAGGAAAGGAATAATGGAAGAAAACTTTATTACTGCAAAACTGAGGCTTTGGAAGGTCATGGAG
This sequence comes from Carcharhinus amblyrhynchos, assembly GCF_965287045.1. Classification (NCBI taxonomy): domain Eukaryota; kingdom Metazoa; phylum Chordata; class Chondrichthyes; order Carcharhiniformes; family Carcharhinidae; genus Carcharhinus; species Carcharhinus amblyrhynchos. Next base: position 27,062,832 of record NC_137335.1, on the reverse strand, counting down.
GCATATTCACCTCAGTGCTAATTGTGTGGAAAGAGAAGAATAGCTGTAATGTGATCAGGGGACCTTTCTTGATCAATATGTCTCTGGCCCAACACTGAAGGAAGCAGAGTTGGACCTGATTCTGGGAATAAAGGATGAGTAAACCGTGTCACAGCAGAAGCATCTAGCTAACAGTGATTACAAGACCACCTAGCTAACAGTGATTACGAGACCACCTAGCTAACAGTGATTACAAGATCACCATGTTAACAGCGACTACAAAACAGCCTGGTTAGCTGTGACTACAAGATCACCAAGCTAACCGTAACTATAAGATCACCTAGTTAATAGTGACTACAATACCACTTAGCTAACAGTGATTACAAGGTCACCTAGCTAACAGCGATTACAAAATCACTGAGCTAACAGTGACTACGAGATCACCTAGCTAACAGTGATTACAAGGTCACCTAGCTAACAGCGATTACAAAATCACTGAGCTAACAGTGACTACGAGATCACCTAGCTAACAGTGATTACAAGGTCACCTAGCTAACAGCGATTACAAAATCACTGAGCTAACAGTGACTACGAGATCACCTAGCTAACAGTGATTACAAGGTCACCTAGCTAACAGCGATTACAAAATCACTGAGCTAACAGTGACTACGAGATCACCTAGCTAACAGTGATTACAAGGTCACCTAGCTAACAGTGATTACAAAATCACCTAGCTAACAGTGATTACAAAATCACCTAGCTAACAGTGATTACAAGGTCACCTAGCTAACAGTGATTACAAGATTCCATCATTACTTCCCTGCTTTTGTATTCAATTCCATGCCCAATAAAGGAAAGGATTCCGTGTACTTTCTTGACCACCTGTTCTGGTACATTCAAAGACGTGTGGACATGCACTTGAAGGTTCTTCACTTCCTCAACCCCTCACAGTATCTTCTTGTTTATTGGATGCCCCTTTGCTTTTCTATCCTCCCCATTTTGTCCTCTTCCTCCCCATGTACATCTCTGATAGGCCCTACCTTTACCTTAGTTACCTCACACGTTTCCGGATTGAATTCCATTTGCCACTTCCCTGTTCACTCAACCATAGCAGAGATTTCATTCTGGAGTTGACAGTTATCCTCTTCATGAACAATTTTATGGCCAATTTTTGTGTCAATTGCAAAGTTCCCAAACCTGTCACTCACATTTAACTCTAAGTTATTAATATATACAGCAAACAGTAAGGTTTACAACACTAAGCCTGCGGAACACCACTGGAGACTGTTTTCCATCAACCATTACCCTTTGTTTCCCGTCACTAAGCCATTTTGGTTCTAATCTGCCACATTTTACTGTATCTCACAAGTTTTCACTTTTCTGACCAGACTGCATGTGGTTTCTTGTCAAGTGCCTTACTGAAATTAATGTAGACAATATCTACTGCACTACCCTCATCAATCCTCCTTGTTATTTCCTCAAACAAAACTAAGTTAGTAAGACATAATCGTTCCCTAATAAAACCATGCTGACTATCCCTGATCAATCTGTATCTTTCCAAGTGATGGTTTATCCTGTTTCTCAGAATTGTTTCCAATAATTTGCCCACTACTGAAGTCAGACTGACCAGCCAGTTTTCAGGCCTATCCCTTACATCCTTCTTAAATAATGGGATAATATTCACAGATCTCCAATCCTCTGGAACTTCAGTTGCATCTAGTGAGGATTGAAAAATGATCCTCAGGGCAACCACTATTTCCTCTGTGGCTTCCTTCAACAGCCTGGGATACAATCCATCTGGCCCTGGTGATTATCCACTTTCAAGGGTACCTGTCCTTCCAATACTTCCTCTCTCACTATGTTTATTGTATCTAATATTTCACACTCCATCTCTTTAACCAGAATGTCTGCATCGTCCCCTTCCTTGGTGAAGACAGAGATGAAGTACTCATTGACAGCCCTGCCCACATCCCCTGCATCAACCCACAAATCACCACGTATATCTCTGATAGGCCCTACCTTTGCCTTAGTTATCCTCTTGCTCATAATTAGCTTTTAATTCTTTCATGAAATGTGGGCATCAAGAACTTATGGCCCATCCCTAGTTGTCCTTTGGGGCCCTTAAAAGTCAACCATATTGTTATGGATTTGGAGTTGCATGGAGGTCAGACTGGGTAAGGATGGTGGATTTCCTTCCCTGGTCCTGGAATCCTGGGTCTCATGATTACTGTCCCAGTGAAAATAAACACCACGTCACTTTATAAATGTCTTAACATTTCCTTTGATTTTTACCTGCTAATAGTGTTTCGTATCTTCTCTTTGCTTTCTTAATTTCCATTTTTATTTCACCCCTATACTTCCTATATTTCTCAAGGCTTCCTACAGTGTTTAGTCTTTTGTGACTGTCATAAGCTTTCTTTCTCTGCTTTATTCTGGCTTGTGTATTTCTGGATAATCAAGGGGCTCTAGATTGGCAGAACCACCCTTTTTCTTTGTGGGGGCCATGTCTACACTGTGCCCATATCATTTTGTCTTTGAATGCCTCCACTGTTTTGACACAATTTTTCCTTCTAGTAGTTGCATCCAGTCCATTCTTGCCAGCTCACCTCTTAGTTTTGTAAAATTTGCCTTCCCCCAGTTTAGGACTTTCACTCCTGTTGTATCTTTGTCCATCTCTATGACGATGTTAAATCTAACTATATTATGATCACTATCTCCAAGGTGGTTCCCCCAGTGCTCTTTCATCCACTTGCCCAACTTTATATTCTAAGACTAAATCTAGAATTGTTACTCCCTCTCATTAGGCTTTTTGTGCGCTGACTAAAAACGTTCTCTTGAATGCAGTTCAAGAGTTTTGTGCCCCTCACACTGTTCAAATCCCAATTGATAACTGAAGACCCCAGTGATTACTGCTCTATAATTTATGCACTCAGAAATCTGTCCACATATTTGCTCTTCTAACTAACTCCCTTCCAATATTTGGGGGTCTGTGATTCACTCCTGGCAGTGTGACTGGCCTCATTTGAGACTTCATTCAGCGTAACATCCCTCCACACAACCGTGACTGATATTTTAACCAACAATGCTACAACCCCATCTTTGGGTGTTGATAAACAGATATTTTTAGGCTGGTTTGCAGTGGTGTTCCCCAGTGGTTATTTTTGGATCCATTGCTTTACAATTGTTACAAATGATCTAGAGTGTAGAGAGCAGCATTATGAAGTTTGTACATGATATGAAACTTGGGTAAAAGAGTGACAAAAATAGTAATTGTTTTTGGGATGCTATGGAGAGGATATTGAATCAATAGATAGAGTTTAATATCATAAAGTGTGGAGTGATGTACTTTGAGGGGATTGATCTGGAAAGACTGTGCTAACAATATCATGAGTTTGAAAATATAGATAAGCAATGTGTTCTGAGATTAATCTTTAATTCCTAAAGATGCGAGAACAGTCCTAGAGGCCTGACAACACGACAGCGGTATTGAATTTTATCCAGTCCACGCATGTACATTGTAATTGGAAGTTTTGTCATTCATTCATTCATAAAGTGTATCTAAGCCCAAGTTCTCTGCTTCACTTACCAGCGAGGTGCTAGAGCCACTACACCTCACTGAGAGTGGCAACAGCAGCATGTGCCTTTAGTAAACAGCTCCTAATCATATTGATTACTTTGTTCGCAGCTTTGGACATTACCAGAATCACAGGCGAATAGTGCATCTTTCTATAATATCCCAGCAAGATGGAAGATGGAGTCTTCTACTAAAGTAACCACGTTCTGAAGAGTTCAATCACAAACAATTTTCACATTGAGATCTGAAACCTCTGCCTTGTACAGTAGCTCCAATAACTCAATTCACTTATTTCTGTATTTTGACAACTAGTGTGTGAATAGCTGAAGTCCACTTTATGACATTACTATAAAAAAACGTGCTCTCTTTGTCTGCACCTCCTGCTCCTCCTTTAAGACACTCCTTAGACCCAAATCTTTGATCAACAGTTTAGTCTCCTAATCCTAATATCACTTAATGTAGTTCACTGTCAAATTCTATCAGATGACACTCCTGTGAAGCACGTTGGAATGTATTTCTGTGTGAAAGGTACAGGATAAATACAAGTTGTTGTTATGAGCACAATATCTTGGGATTTCTGTAATAGGAAAGACTTCCCAACAAAGAAAATAATCAAAATGGTATTGGTTAGATTGCCAGAACAATAATCATTGTTAAATCAATGCTTTATGTGTGGGTTTAATAATTTTAAAATCCTTGCTTATCATTTATAAATCTCTCAACAGCGCTACCAAACCAATATTTCTGAGTTTCACCTCTTTTGTGTCCTGTCTCAATCTCTTTGCTCCTGTCTTTAGCCTTTTGTAGATTCCCCCATCCTCTGTCCTACAGCAGAGCTAAAGCTTTCTTAGCCCTATTTTCCCCTTTCTTCTCTCCCCTCTTTACAACGCTGCTTTCGCTCTTAACTTCTCCATTTAAACTCGTTGTTCTTTCCTTTCTCGATGAACAGCCTTGCAGTATTTTTCTTTGTTAAAGGTTTCACATAAATGCAAGTCTTTTGTGCTGGTCATTAATGATGCTTTATGGTCCGACTGTAATGTTTTGTACAATGACAATGACAGCAAGAACATTATTTACTTGTGTCAAGAATCAAACTTGAAAGAAATAAACATACATACACGTTACTAAACCCAATTCACGGAGTCGAGGAGATTTTATGGAATCCACAAGCGTGGCAATCAAGGCAAGTGGAGTGACTTAATTAGACAACAAGACAATACTGATTTCTCAACGATAAAGTTAGCAGTGTGATTCCAGCATGCTGCGCCTCACACTGGCCTGTCGTAAGTATTTATTAAAAATTGCTTCAGGCTAATGAAGTCCCACCTTCAAGATAAAGTCAGCAGCATATGAGAATCTTGTGGCACTCAGTTCATGATTGTTCAAGATAGGGTGCCATTGTGATCAATACTTTTCCTTGTTTCACTCGACAGCAGGAGCAGGAGAATGGTAATTTGCATGGAGGCTCGGGGCCAGCAGAGATGAGCCAGTGGTGAGAGACTAGGATCGAGGCCATGGAGAAGGGTAAGGGCGGTTCAGGGGAGGACAGAGGTGGAGTTAGGTAAAGGAGTGAAGTAGGAAGGGTCTGGTGTTTTAGATATGGTGGGGTGTGCTGGCAAAGGCCAGTCGAGGTAAGAAAACAAGGGGCCAGCAATGAACAATGTCAGCACTCTCAGGATGTTGTCTGGCTGAGTCCTTATAAGGCTTTGAGTTAATTTACAACATTTCAATTCCTTCCCATTGAGAGTGATTTGGACAATGTCCTTGCCAAAACATAGCTGGGAAGGACAGCCTAGCCTGTAAGTTCACTACGTCCCATAGAGTGACGGCTACAACACTGAACGCTAATATGAACATTGAATAAAGAGAGAATGACAGAACACAACATAAGGCCAACATAAGGAATGAAAATTGCTGTCAGATTCCCACTCCACTCCTATTTTCTGAGGCAATTCCAGAGCTCCGTAATTCTGGCCCAGACCTCTGAACAGGACCTCTTCAAAGTTGTGGAGCGTCCCAGATCTTGGAGTCTTTCCTGGGTGTAGAGAGACTGAGGACTTTTTAATTTTCCTGGCAGAGGTCACACAGCTTTACCAAGTCTGGGATGTTGAAATCAAAACCAGGCCACCAGACATAACTCCTGGTCAGCACATTCATTTTTGTTACTCCTGCATTCCTTTTGTGTGTTGTCACTTATTCCCAGGAGGATTCATCCAATTCAAGCTGAAGATAGGCATGGCTCATATCCAATTTGGAGAATGTCCTGCCACTTATTACCTTGGGTGTACAGAGCTTTGATCTGGGGCATAGGGTACTTATCGGGTTTGGAGACCTAATTGACTGTCAGTTTATAATTGTCACAAAGACAAACTGATTCGTTGGGTTTAAGAACAGAAACAGCCCATTCTGCAAGTTGCATTAGAATTATACCCATACTTCCAAGGTGCCCTACTTCAGTTTCCACCTTATCCAGCGTGGAGGACGGGACGGGCCTGGCTCTGAAGTACCTCAGTGTATCATTGAGAGCAACATAGCTATTGGCTTTGGCTCCTATTTTCCCCAGGCCTTCATGAAACTGTGTTCAGTCCCCCATGGCTAGCTTGAAGATCCCCAACCATTTGAGCTAAATCTGCTGGAGCCAATCTCTCCCCATAAGGCTTGGTCTGTGCACCCATACAACAGTGAGTGGGGAGGGGGGTGGTGGTGGGAGCTAGCTGATTGCTACCTATAAGTCACCAAGGCTATTGTGGTCCCTTTATTTGTAAAGGTTCCCCAGCAAGATATCGTCTTGATATCTTCCAATCTCAGGAGTTGGAGGCCTGATTGGTTTCCAATAATAGAGACTACAACTCCTACGCCCATTTCCACCTTCAAGGGATGGCCATTCATTAGTAATTCCATCATTAACAGCGCAACGTTTTGTAATAATTTAATTCAGTTGTAGTGTCCCTATCTCTGGGAGAGGGGATACCTGCATGAACAACTCAAGTACCAGCCTCAACTTTCTTCCTAGGCAGTAGAAGTTTTGCCTGGTCCTGAAACTTCACCATGGCTGTATCCTTTGACTGTGCCTGCAGTAATCCATCATGTGGCAACCACACCATTCTAGAGAATATTCTTTAATACTCTTGGAGATGGTGATGACAATAGGCTTCCTATATCGAATGAGGCCTTTTAATACCTGATTGACACAAGCACCCTCCATTGAGGACTGGTTGCAGGGTCCCCCTATTTGGAAGACATTGCTGTCTGATGTCCTTTGTAGCGCTTGAACCCTTTTCTCTGTGTCCTTAAGTGACAAGGATAGCTCAGCAGCTTTTTTAAAGTTCAAATTGGGTTCTGCCAACAGTTTCAGTTAGATGGTTAGGTAGTTTATGCCACATACCAATTTCTCATGCAACATTTCATTAAGAAGCAGTCCAAATGCTCAGTGTTCAGCCAGTTTCTACAACCTAGCCAAGAATTCAGTGATGGGTTCTCCAGGGGTTCTCCCAGCAATATCTCTGGAGAAGTGCAGGGGGACTTTGGGTCATAGTGATTTTGTACCAGGTCTACCAGCTCATTAAAAGTTTAGTTTTTGAGTTGGGGGCATCCAGATAGGTCAGACTTCTTATCTCACAAAGTCAGAGCTTTGCATGCTGTCAGCAACATCAATTTCTGCTTTTCAACTCATTCAATATTGTTAGCACAGAAGTAGTAAAACATGTTGGAGAAACATTGGGGAGTCAGATGAGTTGCTCACTGCAGAATTCTGAAATACCAGCAGACTTAGTTTTTTTTATTTCTATTTTCTTCCTGGCATTTATTTTAGAATTTTGAATATAATCTTTACATCAACTCCAGTTGCATGCATTTCCTTATCCCCTTAGTACTTTTCACCAGGACATTCTGACCATTGAACATGCCTCATGCATCATGACTCAACTTCAGTGTGTTCTGCTTTCCCTTACATTGCTACTGACATCAGACTAAAGCAAACTAAACATTGTCTTTGGAATGTGTTTTAACACTAACTCATAAGGTGAGCAGTCAGTTGTAGACTGTGGCATTATTTGGTAAGGGTAAAGAAATTTGTCTAGCCCATGTCGAAGAGAAAGCTGGAAATGACTGGCTAGTTCATCACCAGTAAATACTTCTACAAAGACCTCTTCACAATCTGTACATTTCTTTCTGTGGCACCGTTGGCTTAATATGGTAGTATTAGTTTGTTTAAATCCAATCTTATTCACAAAGATTTCAAACTCTTCTGATGTAAACCATGGATGACTGTCTGACACCAACACCTCTGACTTCCCAGAAATTGCAAATTGATTTCTCAAAACCTCAACAGTTTTGGCACTTGTGGTATTGGAAATAGACTCAACAGTTACCCACATAACCATAGCTGGCGATCAAAACAAGGTAGTCTTCTGCCTACATCTTAAAGAAATTGACATGTACTCATTCCCATGGTTTTCCTGTGTTTGACCATGGAATGAAGGAACCTCGATTGGATCCTTTCGCATTCTCAGTTCACAACTTCTCACCAACTCTTCAATCCTTAATGTTGGATGTCAAAATAGTACATGAGTACATGTCGATTTCTTTAAGATGCAAGAGGAAGAGCGCCTTGGAAATAGTTTTTTCCTTCCAAACAGGATCTCTATCTTTTGGTGCTCTTGATAAAGTTGCCCTACCAATCTTTCTCTAAACATTATTCCATCAATGTCTCTTAAAACTCTTTGGAGATAATCATGATCCACCCTCAGATCATACCCAGATGTAAAATACTCCTGCAATTTCTCATCAGCCATTCAAAACATAAGTGAGCATTTTACTGAGTTTCTTCACTAATTTCTCTGGCAGGAATTGGCATGTCACATATACATACGACATATAACCCCATAGCAGTAGGCCATTCAGCCCTTCAAGCCTGCACTACCATTCAATAAGGTCATGGCTGATCTGATTGCAATCTCAAATTCACATTCCCACCAATCCTCAAGAACCTCCAGCCCCCTTGCTGATCAAGAATCTATTTTCCTCTGCCTCAAAGATATTCAAAGACTCTGCTTCCACCACATGTTGAGGAAGAGTTCAAAAGATTCACAACTGTTATGGGCAGGAAGGGCTTCCTACTCTCAGAAAGATGTTTTGATTTAGATTGCCCCTTTTATAAGTGTTGGCTTATTTCTCAAACAATCAGATTTGGTATGATTTCATTTTTATTATTGGCCCCATAGCAAACTCATGATAGGATGAACTCAGAGGGTTAGTCTATTTACATTGCACCCCTTCTCATTAGGCTTATGTATTGGTTAAAAAGGTTCTCTGGACTGCAGTTCAAGGCTGAAAACAACTTCCCTTCCCATGTGCCAAGAAAATTGTAGCAGGTGGGACAGAAGTTTGGGTGACCATTTAAAGGTCCATTGAGCTTGGCTCGAATTTCCAATCTTGGGACACATGTAGCCAGAAAATCCTTCCCCAAGAATTTTGTGCCCTCTCTATCTATTACACTATTTGTATGTCAGTTGATATTACAAAGGACAAAGAAAAGTATAGCTCAGGAACAAGCCCTTTGGCCCTCCAAGCCTGTGCCGATCATGATGCCTGCTCAAACCAAAACGATATGCACTTAGAGTCTGCATTCTTCCATTCCCATCCTATTTATGTATTCGTCTAGTTACCCCTTAAATGCTATCATGCCTGCTCCCACTACCACCACAGGCAGCACTTTCCAGACATTCACCATTCTCTGTTGCTGTGCAAAAAAAAAACTTACCTTGTACATCTCCTCTAAACTTTTCCCAACGCACCCTAACTTATATTCCCCTAGTGCTTGACTTTTCTACCCTAAGAAAGCACATCTAACTATCCACTTTGTCCATGCCACTCAATCTTGTAGACCTTTATCAGGTCACCCCTCAACCTCCATCATTCCAGAGAGAACAAACCGAGTTTATCCAACCTCTCTTCATAGCTAATACCATCCAGGCCAGGCAACATCCTGGTAAACCTCTTATTTACCCTTTTCAAAGCATTCACATCCTTCTGGTAGTATGGTGACCAGAATAATACACAATATTCTAAATGACGCTTAAGGTTCTGTACAACTGCAGCATGCCCCACCAATTTTTATGCTCAATGTCCCGACCGATGAATGCAGTATGCTTTCTTGACTACCTACGTTGCCACTTTCAGTGATCGGTTCACATGTACACCAAGATGTCTCTGCCTGTCAATACTTCAAAGGGTTCTACCATTTATTATATAATTTCTAAATGCATTGGGCCTTCTAAAATGCATTATATCACATTTGTCCAGATTAAACTCTGTTGGCCATTTTTCGCCTAAGTGTGCAACTGGTACATATCTTGCTACATCCTCTGACAATCCTCTTCATTATCCACAATCCACCAATTTTTGTGTCGTCTGCAAACTTAGATCAGACCAGCTACATTTTCCTCCAAATTATTTATATATACTATGAACAAAGGTCCCAGAATGGATTCCTGCCAGCCACAACATTCCATTCAGAAAAACACCGCTCTACTGCTACCCTCTGTATTCTATGGCCATTTATTAGGGTTGCTGAAGTCCCCAGCTATTATTGCCCTATTGTTTATGCATTCAGAAATGTGCTTACATATTTGGTCTTCTATCTCCCACTCACTTCTTGGAGTCTATCATACACTCCTGTGGTGTTGCTGCCTCTTTTGTATTTCTGACCTCAAATGACCTAGCCTCATTTGATGATTAATTTAGTATATCATAGACTTAATTGATTCCAGTAATGCTGCACCACCTTTTTATCCCCCTCCCTAACCTGCCTAATTTATCCATGGATGTTGAGCAGCCATTTAGCCCCTCCTTAAGTCAAGTTTTTGTTATAGTAATGATATCCTGCTGCCACGCATCTCTCTGTGCGCCTCAGCTCATCGTTTTGTTTGTAATATTCTCTAAGTTTAAATAAACACCACTGAACTCATCTGGGATGGTGCAGGATCAAGAGGTAACAAGAGGGGGGAGATGGTGCCGAACAGAAAGGTTCCTCTGCTGACAGGGTGACCCTCTTCCTGCCATCCTCTCCTCTATCTTGTGCTACATATCCCATTACATCTCCCTTCCCACTGGAGAAGTGGAAGATTTTAGCATAAACACAGATCGGTGATGGCTGTTGTGAGGTCTCTAATTTGAGTCCCATGCTTGAACTGACCCATTTCTATTGCCAGCCTGTGGCTCTGATTGGGCAGGAAATCTATTCTCACATTAACTATAAAGGAGTCAGCCAGCTGAGAATATACCTCCCATGAGGAGGCAGGTTGCTGACCGCAGACCCAGCTCCTGTTTATGTCCACGGTGAAAGACCAGTTCTGTAAATATACATTTCCAAGATTTCCCTCCCATCTTTTTTAAACAGCAGAGAAACGTGACAATTTTCTAATCTAAGAAAACAGTTCCCAACTCGAGAAAACTTTGCAAGGTTATGGTTATTACATCTGCAGTGTTCTCATCTACTTGTAGAACCTAGTATATGTCAATGTTCTCTGCAAAAGGCTTTTTAATCAGCAACTACATCCGAGTCAGTCTTTGGTCAAAATGGCTCAGTCCATTTCTCATCTTAAGCTCTAGGGAACATGAAGCTAGGAGGACCTGTTTAAGGTCATTTTTCTCTTGCTCAAGAGTGAGACTTTTTAAAAATTCTTTTTCAATGTAAGGAGATCACTATTCATATCCACGATCATCCCCAACTTTTTTCAGCCTTAACCTCGCCACGAAGAAAGGGCTTGTGCTTAGTGGTGACCTCACCCTGTCCCCAACCCACAGTGGACAACGAAAGTCCTTCATCATTCTTCCTGTCCCCCTCCCCTCCAATCCTAAACCATTCCTGCAGATGTCACCTCAGACAACCACATACACCAGCATTTCCTTCTTGCATGGAAGAGGCAGAGTTCTGGTGGTGGGGGTGGGGGAGGCTTCACATTTATATTGCCACAGCAAGACAGGTCATCTACTCTGCTTTTGAAGACAGCATAATATACCTACCTGCTGTTCACAGATTTATTTCTGAAGCTGGTGGACGTTAGCTCATCACAGGACATGGTCTTCAGGAGAGTTTGGGAGTGGTGGGTACAAGGAGAAAGTAATCAGAAAAAGGATTGAGAGATAAAGCAACAAATCATTTATAATGGAATAGAAGAGAAAAGAGACCATCCTTTATCTCAGTTACAAGTTGGAGAAGTTATTTTGTGTTTAACCTATTCCTTTAAAAAGACTGAATATTTCAGAACCCAAAAGCTGTGGGAAGGTGAGTCATCATCTTCCTTTGGCGAGACAGTTTATTTCACAAACAAAACTATATTTTTCTACAGTTATAGTCAGCATTTTAGTCATGTAGTCAGTTATCTGAAGAAAGGAAATAAGCAATTTACTGTTCTTGTTTTTTAAGCACATGCTATTTTGATTGGTTGTTATGCATTGTGTTTAGTTGATAAAATTTTGGTCTGAATTAACTTACAGCCAGAGTGCTATTAACTAAAGAAAACTTGTCCTTCATTGCAGCCAGAGTGACATTCTGATTGTTGTTCCAGATGAGAGACTATCACATAACTGAATGGCATTTTTCAATGCCAAGTACTCAATGAACTGAAGCCCTTCTGATTGCTTAATCATTTTTGTCAGTTTTGGAACTTTGACCAGAGAATAAAATGAGTGGCGATTGTCATCAAGCACAACAGTGTGAAGGTATCTTGTGTTCCATTACAGAATTGTTTCACTGAATGTCATAGTGTAAAGGGTTTAGCAGGGGTGGATTTCTTGAAATGTATCCAGGGGAGTTTCTTGTATCAACATTGAGAAGAGCCAACAAGGGATAGAGCAGTGCTGTATCTGGTTCTGGGGGACAAACTGTTCAACGTGGCAGCGGGGAAGCATTTTAGTGATAGTGACCATAACACAGCATGGTTCATGTTTGTTAAGGACAAGGAAAAAGATGGGCTGCAAAAAATGGCTTTGGATTGGGGGAAGGCGGATTTTATTATAAGAAGATCTGGCCAAAGTTGACTGGAAACAGCTTCTTGCATGCAAGTCTACAGCAGAACAGTAGGGGGTATTCAAAAAGAAAATAGGGAGCGTACAGGTCCATCACGTTCCCTATAAAGGGGAAACATAGAAACAATCAGTTCAGAAAACCCTGGGTATCTCGCACTAATCAGCACTGGATGAGGATGATGATAAACGCTTTTAGCAAGTCCAAAAGCAGCAATTCAGCTGCGGACTTGAATATAGGAAGTGTACAAAGGAACTTAAGAAAGCAATTAGAAGAGAAAAGTGGGCATGAAAAAATGGCTTGTGAACCAGATTAAGGAGAATCCTAAAAATACACCATAAATACATTAAGAAATTAACCAGGGAAAGAGTAGAGCCCACTCACAGCAATGTGTGTGTAAAGCCACAGGACATTGGAAGAGGGTTAAATGAATATTCCACATCAGTCTTCACTCAGGTAAGGGATAAAATAGGTAGAAAACTCAGGAAAAGGGACTGTGGGAACCTTGAGCAGTTCAACATAGGAAACGAGAGGTATCGGAGGCTTTGATTAACTTAAAAATGAACAAATCCCCTGGCCCAGAAGACTTGTCCAGGTTGACTCCCCAGGCTACTGTGGGAGGCAAAGCAGGAAATTGCAGGGACTTGACACAAATTTTTAATTCTTCTCTGGCCATGGAGAAAGTAAGAAGTTTCACAACACCAAGTTAAAGTCCAACAGGTTTATTTGGTAGTAAACACCACTAGCTTTTGGAGCGCTGCTCCTTTGTCAGGTGGGCAGGGAATTCCCACTTAGCTGACGAAGGAGCAGCACTCCGAAAGCTAGAATAAGATAGTTAAGAAAGCACATGGGACACTTGTTTTTATCAATCGCAGCATAAAGCACAAGAGCATGGAGGTTATGTGGAGCTGTACACATTATTGGTTAAGTCACAGCTGGAGTACTGTGTGCAGTTCTGGTCACCTCACTATAGGCAAGATATGGTTGCACCAGAGGGGATACAAAGGAGATTCGCCAGGATGTTGTCTGGGGTGGAGCATTTGAGTTAGGAGGAGATATTGGATAGACTTGGATTGTTTTATTTAGAGCAGAGACGGCTGAAGGGTGAATAGGAAGCAGGTGTTTCCCTTGGGTTCGGGGGCAATCACAAGGAGCAGAGTTTTAGGGTGAGGGGCAGGAGATTCAGAGGGAATTTGAAATAAAGATTTTTCACTCAAAGGGTGGTGGGTATCTGGAATGCATTGCCTGGGAAGGTAATGGAGGGCGGAAACCTTACAACCTTTATAAAGTATTTGGAATATCATAACATTCAGGAAAATGAGACAAGAGCTGGAAAATGGGATTAGCATGACTTTAGTGGTAGCTATTGTTGGTGCAGACTCAATGGGCTAAAGGGCATTTTCTGCACTATACGACTATGAATCTATAAGAAACAAAAGGTCCTCTAAAGTAAAATAGGAAAATTAAACCAAATGGGATTTTTTTCTAAAAATCATTATTTTTCCCAAGTGAATTGTAATAAATCACACAAGAACAATTCAATCGAAGGTTATCGAGAGAGGCAGAATGTGAAGTTCAGGCCACAATCAGGTCAGCCATTATCCCATCTGATGGCTGGGAGGCTAGAGGAGCTGAATGGTCTTCTCCTGCTTCTCATTTAAATGTTTGAATATGAAATATATTAATCCAAAATCAATGCACTAAAGTTAGGAAAGTGCAGTTAAGAATAATCAGCTCATCGTCTTGTCTACAGTAAACAACAAGCATATCTGTTAGCTTGGAAACTACCTGAGACATAAGGATTATGCAAAAAGAGGGAGAGAGAGAGAGAGGAAAGAGACAGGGGAGCAAAGATTCCCCAAAACCCCTAATCCTTTAATAAGATCACCAGAAAGACAAGAATGGCTTGAATCGGATATCATGTGTGGAATGATATCACAACGCTGGTGGAAAAATACATATCAACTACAGCACAATATGAAATGGTTAACAAGGCTCTGGTACAGTGAGAGATCTTTTCAAATCAAGGCACTAACATATACTCCAGAGAAACTGACTTTGAAACGACGAGTTAGAGTTAAACATAATGGTACTTTTATGTGCTACACATGATTACCAAATAATGAATTAAGCAATTTGAATTATTAATAGATATAGACTTGCATGGAGCCAAGTTATCCACTGACTGATGCCACTGAAACAGCACGCATGACAGAAAAATGTAAAATGTGTTATATATTCAAACCTTCTTAGCTTCATAAGAGGATGCAACAAACATTTGACCAGAAGAGCTGGCACCATTAGCAAAGAGATGAAAGCATAAAGATGGCCCAAAACATTAGATAAGGAATGTCTTTATTTTCTGCATCTCACCAGATGAAAACAGATAATTCAAAATCAAATGGTAAAACTGTAAATCCTAAGAGGTTTGGTCGGAATGTTTAGGAAGTATCATGAAAACATCAACTGTTTCCAGGTGGGACTTGCAGATCAGATTATTAGAGAATCACGTGCACATTTGAAATGATAAATAAATAACCAGTCTACTTACAGCAACTTCCACATCACATTCAGTTATCAAGTTAGACTTTGTCAAATATAGGCTGGGATAATCTGGGTCCCACAAAAATGACACCTGCCAGGCAGTGCAAGACTACTCAGGTCAACTTTTTGAGGTTGATCTTTTTCTCACTCCCCAGTCCAAGTCTGCTCAACACAAACCCCTTCTGCATACATTCTGTGTTTTCTTTTAACAGTTATGAAAGGATAAAAATTGTACACAAAAAGAGCCAAAAGGCACTATCTTTCAGACCTGGAAGTTGGTTTTATCCAATCCCCATTTTAAAAAAAGCCAATCGGTCACCATTAACCTCACCAGGAAGGAATTTCTATGTATGGCTTTAAGTAAGCTGGATGGTGAGAGGAGTGAGATCAGGATGTACTGGCAGATATTAGGAAAAAGCTGTACAACTGCTCAATCCTCAAGGAGCATGCTTCCTTCAGGAGAAGCTGGAAAAAATGCACCCCAACATGATAAATAACCAATGTTAATGCACGGTCCACAAAATGTTTCTGGGAACTGATTGTTTGAATTGGTGACAGTGTCACAATTTCAGATTTAAGATATAATTTCACTGCAAAAACAGTGTTTACAGATGGTCCGAGTATTCAGTTATCAGAGTGCACAAAAAAAGGACATCACTGCACAAAGGTAACGTCATGGAAATTAGGAATGAACAAAACAAAGCTCTACAATTAACAAAATCCATTTATGTCAAATAGGTACAACATGATTATATTTATTTGAAACTGCAGGGCTTGAAATAATTTTCTGCAATAACCTAATATTGGGATCACTAGGGTGAAAGTATCTAACAGGGTCGCAGGTTATTTCATAGTTCCTGAAAGTAAAACTTTACAATCCAGTTGCAAAATGCTATCGTGTTTTAACCTCTTGATTTGGGGTTTGTAAAATGTTGGGTCTGGGGAATGGTAACTGCTCAGATTAAGGACTTTCACCAAGCAATAATTAAATAATATCCAACTATTCAATCCAAGGTGATAATTTGCAAGTTCTGAAACTACTCCAGGGTGATGCCGTATGTTTCCCAACAGATGTTATTTTGAAAGAACTAACACCATGCAAAACAGCCACCTTCACTCTTTACCTAAGGAATGTCGTGGTGGCACCTTCACCTAAACTATGATGCACTTTAAATCTCTTTTATATTTGATTGTTTACCACACAATTTTAATGAAATAGGGACAATCTCACTAAATATTATTCCTAATTTTACTCCATTGGTTTTACTAATTACTGTTGCATAGCATAGTGCTCGTGAGTTCTGGAAGTTAAAAAAAACATTTATTTCAAGCTCTGAAATATTTAGTTTTTGTCAGGGAGGAGCATTCTTCCCTTTGTTCCAGTTACCAGTCTTTGTTTTCTACACAACTCTCTCTAATTAGGACAGAAACTATCACACATTCTAATGTAGAAGGTTCTGCAGCATTGCCGTGGCATAGGTGGGCCTGGCCTGCTTGCTCTCAATTGCATTGCGCAGGTATGTGACTCCACCACAGCGCTCCCACACTTCTTCAAACTGCCGTGGCAGGATCTCAGCTCCACGCTTTCGAGTGAGGCCCGTCTCATCCAGGTTTAGCTCACACATCTCCATATCATCCTTACCTAAAATAGAAATCAGAAGACATCAAGAAAGTCAGCAGGAAAGGAATAAAGCCTTTCCATCTACTACAGGGATGTCAGATACTGGCAATAAATACTAATAATAAATACTAAGAACAGTAATACACAAGGCTCTCATGGCCTTGAACATAGTTTCATATGACAATAAATCACACGCAAAAGCCTCCCCAATGGCCAAGTGCCAGCACCTCAATAAAGTAGCCAGGGATAATCATCTTAGTGTTTAATAGTGAACCTTGACCTTGTATCAGACCTCCATTTGGGAGACTATCTGGACAATAATATCATAAGATTCAATTGGTTGGGGCAACTAAAGGCATTGAAAACAAGAGGTTAGTTTGTTAACCTGACTGGATGATGATTACACTAGCAAAATTGGAAAGCTTCTAAAGGATAAGATTAAAAAATGTGGAAAATAGACATGTACTGAAAATTAAAAAGTACAGTAATGCTCCATTTTAAGTAATTTTGCTTTAACATTGATCAGTAAATGATGCCCACCTTTGCATTTAGCACTGCAGCTTTGGTTTTAACAACACTTCAAGCCAAATCTGACACTGAGCCATGTAATCAG
This sequence comes from Carcharhinus amblyrhynchos, assembly GCF_965287045.1. Classification (NCBI taxonomy): domain Eukaryota; kingdom Metazoa; phylum Chordata; class Chondrichthyes; order Carcharhiniformes; family Carcharhinidae; genus Carcharhinus; species Carcharhinus amblyrhynchos. The sequence continues at coordinate 27,045,473 of NC_137335.1, read as the reverse complement.
ATTGGCTCCATTTTGGAGCAGTTACTGCCACTCTATGACCCTCCCTCTTGCCTCCAGTTCATGGTCACTGCCACTCCCTGACCTTTCCTCCAGCTTCTCTTTTGCAAGTCCAAGTTGCTATCCCAGTTTCTCACCACTCATCTCCAGGGCCCTCACCCATAATGTGAGCTCAGGAGCAGGAAGTGTGAATAAGAGAGGTAAGGAACAGGAGGTCTGGCAAGAGGAAGAGTCCACAGTGACTCTGAAGGTCATGGAATGGCAAAAGTTATGACCTGGAGGATCCCCAGTGACAGGGAAGATCAGGAAGCAACAGAGACTGTGAACCAGAGGGTCAGCAGACAGAGGGAGAGTCAGAGAGTGCAAGCTGGACAGTCTAAGGGAGGAAGGGTTCACAGCGATATGGAGGGTAAGGGAATGGGATATGTGGCAGGTGGGAGGTTCAACAAAGGTTTATCCAGACTTGAAATGTTAGCTCTATTCTCTCTCCACAGACTGTCAGACCTGCTGAGATTTTCCAGCATTTTCTGTTTTGGTTTCAGATTCCAGTATCCGCAGTAATTTGCTTTTATCTTGATGGTTTTATGGTCTTCATTAGACTTTCAGTTCCAGATCGTTTTTAATTCAAATTTCAACATCTGCCATGGTGGAATTCAAACCCAGGTCCCCAGAGCACTTCTCTGGTCTCTGGAATTCTAGTCTGGTGAAAATACCACTCTGCCATAAACTTAAATATGTCAAATGGATTAGTGAGGAGGTTTCACCACGGAAAGATCAAAGGCGTGCAATACATAATGCTCATGCACATAACTCACAGAAGAACACAACAAGTGTTAACAGGAAGTGCACCTACCAGCTACCAGTAGTATAGGCGCTTTGTCTGGGTGGAGTTCCATTTGACGTGCAATCCACGGTCCATCAAAATGGGCGTACCACCAGCCTTTTTTCTTGTTCTGGGGTTCCTTGTACTGGTCAGCTGGGCGAATGAATGGGATGCGGAAATAGCGCTGTGCCCGATTCTGAGCAATCTCTTGCTGTCTAGCCTGTAACTGTGGGGGGTTCTGCTGAGCTATTGCAAATCAATAAGAATCTTTCGTGAGGATATGAATCAGACATAGCTATTAAAATTAAACTGGCAGCTGTAACCAAGTGACCAGAATCTTCAATAATGTAGTCATCAGGCTTCCCTGCCTTCACAAACAATACCAATTGCATGCTTTTCAAAAGTTAAATTAACATATTTTTATAGTGTCTGCAGGGAAAAACTGTCCCAAATTGCTTTACAGAAAAGAGTGGACCAACAACGGGTATGAAAACCAGTCATTTTCTATCGGAAAAGTTAACACAATAAATAAATAAAATTCCATTTCCTATTCTTTTCATGATATTCCAAAGTCAAAGTTTTCCAGTCAATTAATTTCTTTCAAAGTGCAGTCACTACTGTAGTGTAGGAAACACCAAATGACAATTTTACAGGGTGGCATGGTGACACAACGGTTAGCACTGCTGCCTCACAGCTCCAGGGACCCGGGTTTAATTCCAGCCTTAGTCACTGTGTGTGTGGAGTTTGCATGTTCTCCACGTATCTGCATGGATGCCCTCTGGTTTCCTCCCACAGTCCAAAGATGTGCAGGTTAGGTTGATTGGCCATGCTAAATTATCACTTAGTGTCAGGGGGAGTAAAAGGGTAAATACATGGGGTTAAGAGGATAGGGCCTGGGTGGGATTGTGGTTGGTGCAGACTCGATGGGCCAACTGGCCTCCTTCTGCAATGTAGGAATTCTATCATTTACACCTGACAAACAGCAGTGAGACAATAAGCAGACTTTTGTTCTCTTTTTAAAGTGATACATATTGAGAGATAAATGATGGCCAGGGGACTGGGGAGAACAACTCCGATCCAGATCCAAAGTAGGAACAAGATGGGGAGAATGGGAAGCAAAGAGATTGGGAAATCCAAAAACAGGGACAGGGTCATGTCCAAAAGATGTACAAACTGATAATCAAAAAGCCATATGTGCTAACATAACCTGCATACTGATAAATTCAGATCTCTTACCACTATCGTTGTTTGTTCTGTTACTCTAAATCACAGACCACAATAAGTATAGACAACAACACCACTTTCACAAACATCCTCAACACCAGTGCCCCAAAAGGCTGTGTTCTCAGCCCCCTTCTATGCTTCTCACACACCTATGACTGTGTGACCAAATTCCCCTCCAATTCGATTTTCAAGTTTGCTGACGACATCATCGTAGTGGGTCGGATCTCAAACAATGACGAGACAGAGTACAGGAACAGGATAGAGAATCTGGTGAACTGGTGCGATGACAATAACTCTTGCTCAATGTCAACAAAAGGAAATTGTCATCGACTTCAGGAAGCGTAAAGGAGAACATGCCCCTGTCTACACATGGGATGAAGTAGAAAGGGTTGAGAGCTTCAAGTTTTTAGATGTCCAGATCACCAACAAACTGTCCTTGTCCCCCCATGCCAACACTATAGTTAAGAAAGCCCACTAGCATCTCTACTTTCTCAGAAGACTAAGGAAATTTGGCATGTCAACTATGATTCCCGCCAACTTTTACAGATGCACCATAGAAAGCATTCTTTCTAGTTGTATCACAGATTGGTATGGCTCCTGCTCTGCCCAAGACAGCAAGGGGCTACAAAAATTTGTGAATGTAGTCCAATCCATCATGCAAACCTCCCATCCATTAACTTTGTCCACATTTGCCACTGCCTTAGCGAAGCGGTCAGCATAATTAATGCCCCCACATACCCCAGACACTCTCTCTTCCACCTTCTTTCTTTGGAAGAAGATACAAAAGTCTGAGGACAATACCAATTGACTCAAGAACAGCTTCTTCCCTGCTGCTGTGGACTTATCCTGCATTAAACTGATTTTTCTTTACACCCTTGCAATGACTGTAACACTACATTCTGCACTCTCTCAATTCCTTCTCTATGAAGGATATGTTTTGTCTGTATAGTGCTCAAGAAACAATACTTTTCACTATATGTTAATACATGGGACAATAAAAAAAATCAATTCAAAAATCTTGTTCCTACCATAATCAGTGATTGATTTGGGAGCACGTTGTTCTGCTTCAGCATTACGCTTTTTGTTCCTGGATTTCCAGGCATGGTAAACTTTCAGTCGTCGATGGAACTCCTCCCTGCAGGCTGCCAGCAGTTCAATATCTGCAATAATACAACACAACATAACTGAGTAGAGTCAGCTTCTTCTAGAAAGGACTCAGAACCTGTGTCTTCAGTGAATCCCTCATTCTTCATTGAAACCCCATCAGGAAGATTTCTCTTGTTAGTCATTTCCAGAAGGCATAATAATCAAAGAGAAATTCTCCCAAAAATGAGGAGACTGATCGCACTTACCTAATCTAATTACATACGGCGTAAATAAAACTTCATAATCACTGCCCATCCTCTCAGGCAGGAACACTGTGACTTGATTTAGGAGGAAACATTTATAGAAAGTAGATTAAATAAGCAATAGCTGAGGCACTGCCACAATTATAGATATCAACTCAAGTTATTCCTCCTACACCAACCCCCTCCCCGCCCCCCACTTCCCAACCAATTATTGTTCCTCTTCTCATGATATCTACACATGCCTCAACAATATTGGCTGCCCTGTGTCACTTTGTCCAAGTCTCTGTTCTTTATTTACAAATCCAGGCGTTAGAAGTTGGAAATCTGTTTAGTCTCAGCTGGGCCTCACATTCACACATTTTCCAGAGGAGTATATCAGGTGATCAGGCACAGAAAACTTTTTTTTTGCTTTATTCTTTCATGGGATGTGGGTATCACAGACAAGGTCAGCATTTGTTGCCCATCCCTAATTGTGCCCATTTCGGGGCAGTTAAGATGTTTCTGAAAGTCTGGAGTCATATGTGGGCCAGACCTGGTAAGGGTGGCAGATTTCTATTGTGAAGGAGGTGCATTTTTACAGTTGATGATAGCTGTCATGGTTACCATTACTGAGATATATTCCAGATTTATTAATAGAATTAAAATTTCATCAGCAGCCATGGTTGGATCTGAACTCATGTCTTCAGAGCCTTAGCCTAGGTCTCTAGATTACTAATCCAGTGACATTACCACTATGCCACCATCTCCCCTAGTTTATGTTCTATTGCCTAGACAGATAATGCTAATTATAACAGTCTTAAAGTAGACAAACTTTCCAGCAGTATAATCAGACAGAAATATAGCTACAGACAATGAATGAGGGATTAATAGGGATGCCTAAAAATTTGATCAAATAAATGAGTCTTAAAGGGTGAAAGGGAGATGGAAAGGTGCAGCAGTTTAGGGATGAAATCTCAGCACATACGACCTAGATAGTTGAAGGCACAATTGATAATGGTGGGGCAAAACAAGGTATGTGGGAAGCACCAGTGGTCAGATACGGAAAGTTTGGCAGTGGGTAATTTACAGAACTGGACAGGGTTACAAGATGGAGGGCAAGGCCGTGAAGGAACGTAAACACAACAAAGCTTCTGACACAAAAACTGAACATATTCATCAGGCCTGACAGCATATGTGGAGAGAGATACTACTAGACCAGCATTTTCTGCTTTTATTTTAGAGAAGAATTTTAAATTTGAGAAAACGAGGAATTGGGAAACCACAGAGCAGTGAGAGGGGTGGTGGGTGAGTGGGACTTGGTGTGAGATATACAGAAAGTGGGGATTAAGATACTGGCCTGGACAGCATAGCAACAGTTGAAATTTGGGGGAATAAAACACAGATGAGGGCATAAGCCTAAGATAAAATGCAACTGTGATTTAAGTAAATGATGTTATAGGAAGTAGGTAACTTATATAATGAAGGGGGAATTTCAATTTGGATGCCGAGATTGTGAACAGTGTGGTTCAGCATGAGAATAGAGTATGGAGGGAACAGAATCAGCAGCGAGTGCACTGAGAGAGGGGAGCCAGGCCTCAGTTCTTCCAATGAAACTGAAGCTCATCCAAGATTGCATGTAGGAAATGCAATCCTGGTAGAACAGAAACCGTGGAGGTGGTCAGAAAAATGGGTGGTAGCAGCTGTTAACAGACCTATGGAACTTAATCCCATATCTGCAGATCTCATTACAAAGAAGCACCTTGTAAATGGGGAAGAGAAAGGATGCCAAAAGACAGATCCTTGTGGGACCCGGAGACAATGGGGAAGCTGTGGCTCTGGACAGTTGACAGTTAAACCAAACAAGGAGTAGTCAGTTCCATTTATCTAGACAGGAGGTGGAAGATGTAGTGGCTGCAGAGAGGATGAAATGAGGGTGGAGAATGCTCCCCTCAGTCACAGGTCTCATTTGTCACTTTCTTCAGGGCCACTTGGATGCTGTTGCAGAGATGGAAATGTGATTGGTGGGACTGGAACAAAATGTTGGAAAAAGTGGGCATGGTTTTGGGACATTTCACAGAAGGACTTGAGAGGAATGGGAGATTGGAGGTGGGGCAGTAGTTTCCAAGAACAAGGGTTTTTGAAGAGATTGAAGTTTTAAAGTTTATTAATTAGTGTCACAAATAGGCTTGCATTAACACTGCAGTGAAGTTACTGTGTGAAAATCCCCTAGTTGCCACACTGCGGTACCTGTTCGCGTACACTGAGGGAGAATTTAGCATGGCCAATGCACCTAACCAGCACGACTTTGGGACTGTAGAAGGAAACTGGAACACCCGAAGGAAACCCATGCAAACACGGGGAGAACATGCAGACTCCACAGAGACAGTGACCAAAGCCGGGAATTGAACTCGGGTCCCTGGTGCTACAAAGCAGCATTGCTAACCACTGTGCTGCCCCAAGTTGGGCTGATGATGATAGTTTTGAAAGCAAGGAACAATACCAGAAAGAAATGGGCAGGTCAGAATAGATTTGAGTAGGTGGTGCATCTCATGAGTAAAATGAGCTTAGTGAGGGCATGAACATAAATAGAGGAGAAACTGGAGAAAGGCAAATTCTGATCTAGAGTGAGGGGAGTCTTTGGGAGTGATAAAAAAGATCTTCACATTTGGTGCTGGAGGTTAAGATAGGTCGGGAGCCGGAAAATGGAGGGCAGAAGAATGGAGCTTAAGGATACAGTTGGTAGCAGGGAGAGCAAAGCTTTTGCTCATCATGACAACTTGAGTAATGTGCAGATTTCACAAAGGACAATGCAACCTGATAGTACCAGATCTTGCAACGTTGTGCATCAGATAACTTCAAGGGTGCAGCCCTCGCACATGAAGGTAATATAGTGGAGAAGCATCCAGGAGCTCGACCGGGGTAGAGGCATCAAACATGGCATGATGATATGACAGATACATTCACATTGTGGCAAATAGAGGGTCAAAAGATAATAGGAATTTAAGAAGTGCTAGTGTACAAAATTTAGAAGAATTCTTTTGCAGGAATAGACAGAGAAGAACGCAAGTGAAGAGGGCATTCAGTAAAGTGTATACGTCTGCCATACTTTGATAACTCAACATTATAATTAAACAGCACTTCCTTGAGGTTTCTGCCTACCTGGCTGATGCTATGTGACTAGATAGTTGACAAAATATTTTTTTTTATTAACAGTATCCATCTCATTGAAGGTAGGATAGATTCAGAAAGAATGTTCCCATCATTGGTGGGAAGCCCAGAACTAGGGGTCGTAGTTTGAGGATAAAGGGTAAACCTTTTAGAGTTCAGGTGAAGAGAAATTTCTTCACCCAGAGAGTGGTGAATGTGTGGAATTCACTGCCACAGAAAGTAGCTGAGGCCAAAACATTGTGAGATTCCAAAAAGAAATTAGATATAGCTCTTGGGGCTAAAGGGATCAAGGAAGATGGGGGAGGGGGGAAATCAGCATATTAATTCGAAGCCATGATCAAAATGAATAGCAGAGCAGGCTCGAAGGGCAAAATGGCCTTCTTCTGCTTCTAGTTTCTATGTTTCAATCTTACCTCTGCTTGCCTTCACTGGTTGATCAAACGATATAACAATATTACATAGGGTGGAGATAACAAACTGTAATCATAGAAAGGAGAGATGAAATGGAGGGAGATTTGGTGAAGCCAGCCAATAAATAAGACAAAGAAAACAGGGGAAAATGAAGTCATTGAGGGTTATTGCCCAACTTTGTGAATTTTGTTTTTTACTTGTGAATTTGAGTGTATTTCTTTGTGGATGGTAATGAAGTCTGCAGTTCTTAACAGGATCATTCTGTCTGCAGTTAGATACAGATCCTCCACAGTATGTTTGGCTTATCTTTAGTAAAACTCTCCCCTCTGAAAGACCATCTTACAACATGAAATTAGTGATCTGTGCGCACCAGATTTTCTGACTTCTGCACATGATCACTACATCTGCCCTCTAATAGACCTACCTATTCCATCACATCGTTCAACCACACTCTTCTCTTTTAATCTATTACCATCAATGGCTTCAGACTGAAACAACACAAACTGTGACTCCTGAAGAATACGCTCCCACTGTATTATTCTACAACCTAAATGACTGAACCGAGCTAAGCTTAAGCTATGTTTCAGATACTATATAATACTGACTAAATAACGATCCATAAACATTAAACAAACAGAAAGACATAATTCTATCTTTAGGTGGACATCACTCTCACAAATGAAAAGACTCAAATCTATTTTGAACAGGCTTGTGCAATGAATCAAAGCCAGTAGGGTAACTTCGTCAGAATGAATGGCTTCTTACCACAGGAGGTATTGATGACATCTCGCAGTTCAGCATATTTCCATTTGGCGAGATCATATTTCTTTGCGCCAGCAGCAGCCTTGGTAGCCTGGACTTCGGGACTTCTGTTGGAAAGAGGAAGGGCAGTGAGATAACTTGGCAGAGGAGCCAATCTAGCACCACCTATTGGCATATAATCCGTAGATAATGGGGAAAGACACGAAAATTCTTAATCTCAAAGGGAATGCAATATTTATTTTTGCACGTGGCATGGCTAGACTATCTGTAACCAAATATTGAGATACGTCTCCAACCAGAACGGGTGACCTTACTCTCTATGTCTATTAATGATTTATTAAACACAGGAAATAAAGAACACGTGTAACAAATTTGTCCATGAGAGAGCTTATGTAAACGGATCTCCAACATCCACAATTCTCAATATTTACTGAAGTCAGTCTAACAAGAGCTAACCAATTATAGAATCCTTACAGTGCAGGAGGCCATTTGGCCCATCGAGTCCACACCAATCATAACGCCACCCAGGCTCTATTCCATAACCTGTTACAGGAATAGAGTAGAACCTCATGTTACGGGAATAGAATAGGATTACCCTGTTACTCTCCCTGACACTAAGGGGCAATTTACCATGACCAATCCACCTAACCTGCACATCTTTGGATTGAGGGGGGGAAACCGTAGAACCCAGAGAGCAGACATGGGGAGAATGTGCAAATTCCACACAGACAGTGACTAGAGGCCGGAATTGAACCTGGGTCCCTGGTGCTGTCAGGCAGCAGTGCTAACCAGTGTGCCACCGTGCCATCCAATTAGGGCGACCAATGTGTTTTGCAGAACAGTATTCAATATTTGAAGTTCAAGTTTGGAAAGTTTAAAAACTCAATGTCTTGCACGTGGATATAGACATGTCTTTTGATCTAACAGAAAGTACAACCAGGTATTAGAGAAATTCTGCATCTACTAACACATCACAATCATACTACAGTCCTCCTCAATGAATCCACCATAAGCCAGATACAAAGTAAGAACACAAGTGAAAGGTACCAAAGATGATCCGAATCCACCTACAAACAAGAATGTTAAAGAAACAAATCTGTGCTGCATAGTCTTACATACATTACAAAAGTAAATCTTGGCCTCATTAGAGAGAAAGGTTAGAACTATCTCAAAAGCAGTTCCAAAAAGTTATCACGCAATGCTATGACTGTCCACACAACAGGATTTCATGAATGTCCATGAGATGGATGGCCAGTTATTTTCCTTGGGTGGCTGTTATTTAAGAGATGATTGTTGCCGAGGACAGCTCCCCACTCCATCCCACAGCCTTTAAATACTCCGTAGGATTCATAATAGCCAGCTGAACCAGGCTAGCAGGCTCTAGTTCAATGCCAAATCCATTCAGCGATACTAATACGTACAGTAAACAAGATTTCTCCATTTTAATGCTAAGCTGTGCTCTGTTTTCAAGACAGTTAACACAAATAAATAGCAACTAGAGAGGCTTTACCAAATGCCTAATGAATTTAACTAGAAGTGCTGACAGTAAAGAGATTTGTCCCAACAAAGATTATCCCATTCTAACCTTATTCTATTTAAATCCTTAGGAGTTGCTTAAGTTAGCTCCTTTGTTCTCAACTTTTGGAGTTAAGGCTCAGATTGTCCGAACAATCTATGGCAATTAAGTCTATTTCCCGCACAATGTCAACAGCACTGTAGCAATCTACTTGACAGATTTACGTGATCCACTGCATTAGCTCTGTGTTGCTCATTTTTCAACAATGAGACAGCTGGCATACTTGGATATCTCACTTCCAAGAGCACCACGTTTAATTCCCATTGTGCAACATTTGCTCAGGTTACACCGCAAGCAGATTTGACAACACTGGAATATCTGCAGTTTTCCAGGTCTTATTGTGGAAACTGGATGTCAGGAGAGCTTGGAATTCTGTCCTGCCTTTCCTCAATTTAACCTCGGAGCAGCAGACAGGGGGCAAATTCATATTTTCCACAGATAAGCAATGCTCTGTATACCCAGTAAAACTGGAAAGAGAACAGCACCACCCACTCTACCAATTCAAATGAGGGAAGAATCAATCCAATATTCCTTAAACCCAGATGTACGTAGAAACTTCTTTTTCTCAAATACACTTCCTGGTAGTTGAACTTCCAACATTCAATAAACACATCAAAACCAAAGTGAGTCTAGCACCTGCTCCAATTTCACCATCAAATCACGTTCTCATTCAGTAAGGAAACTCAGACTTTGATTGAAGTTTGAAAATGAAAAAGAATTGCTGTGGGGAAGTAACAGGGGGAGTGGGGATAATTGTGTAGCCCTCTCTAAGGGCTGCCACGTGCACAATGGACACGTATTATAAGGTTCTATGAAATCACTGGATCAAACAGCAGAGACTCATGACTCATTCTAGCTCCAGACCTGAAGATGCAACAACCTCAACAGAAGAGGTCAGCAGTTACAATAAGGTCAGCTCCAGTAACATTTGTATCCTTTATCAAAGAGCAATAACAGCTCGTTGCATAATTTTAAAAATTGCACCAAGACAAATTCTTCAATGGGGATATAACATCTGACTTGATAACAGCTGGGGCAATTACAAATTCAGATTCTTTTTAAATTGCAAACTGATCATTCTGTCTCCACATAAACTAACTATTCAACTGCTTCTCTGCTGTCCAAATGCCAGGAAAGGATCAGGGGCTCAAGCACTTGCTCCAGCAATGCATTGCAGTATCCTTCATGGCAATGGACAGAAGTATAATGCTGTACAATTAATTGGTTGCTGTGGCGTAATGGTGAACACTCTAGGTTGTGAATCCAGCCAACAGACTTTAAATCTTGCTGGAACCTTCCTTGTAAGGGCAGCACAGTGGCACAATGGCAAGCACTGCTGCCTCTCAGCACCAAGGACCTGGGTTCAATTCTGGCCTCTGGTCACTGTGTGGAGTTTGCACATTCTTCTTGTGTCTGCGTGGGCTTTCTCCAGATGCTCCGGTCTCCTCCCACACACCAAAGATGTGCAGGTTACGTTGACTGACCAGGTTAAATTGCCCCTTAGTGTTAGGGGGATGTCAGGGAGATTAGTAGGGTAGATATATGGGGTAACTGGGATAGGGCCTGAGTGGGATTGTTGTTCGTGCAATTACAATGGGCCAAATGGCCTCCTTCTACACTGTATGGATTCTATCTCATGAGTAAAATTTTATTTGCACTTTCAGTAAATAGCCCCAGCCCAGGAGTAGGTTTACCTCAATTATATAATTGGTTAATTAAAATTTACCGTGTAGTAATGCACACAACTAAATAAGTAATTAAGTGAGCTGTTGATATTTCAATGCACATTTCAAGCTGTAACATGTTACCTACCTAGCCAGATAGTCTGACATTTCTTTGGCCATTTCTTCCCTGTAACATAACAACGTGTGCATAAGTAATCCCAGCATGATTATTGTGTATCAAAATATTTCAGGCAAGTATACAAGGTTTGACAATAACAGCAGGTAAGAAGTGAAAAGTGCATTTAGTTCAAAGGTAACATTTAGTAATACATAAAAGCAAAAAGTGATAATTCACTCATACAGGTAGCTCAGAGAAATCCTGTACACAAACGCTGTGGATCAAGAAAATGAAAATCCAATATGTTTGCAGAAACAATGATATTTGAAAGCTGGCAGTATTTCTGTAGCATTTTAACAAGGTGTAGCAGTGGTACACTTTACCACTGTGTAGCTGTAGAGCAACTGTGGCACAAGTACCCTTTGATGCTCAGACCATTGTCAGCTTTTACATCTTCTGGATTGTCGTTGAATTCTAAAACAGCTCTAAATATAGAAGGAATGCAAAAAGGTAATGTATTATGGGGGAACAAAAGTTAATTTGAATAAGAATTTTAAAAGCAACATGTTTCAATTAATCAAATCAGTGCCATTCTGTCTGCCAACTAACAGCCTTTTAAACAAGGGGCTGAATTTCTTTAGAATTAGTATTTTTTATAATGAATGCTGGCAAAATGAAACTCCATTGAATCCCAACCCTCAGTGCTACACACTAATTAACAGTAACCTTTCCAGGTTCAGATGTGTAGATGCAAAGAGTTTGGTATTTACAATCTGAATGGCTGGAAACCATCTTTGTCAGCTAATGAAACAATCACTCCCCCCCACCCCACCTCCCAAGGAAGGACAGAGGAAACAAGATGATATATTAAAAGGAAATTTATGTGAAGAGAAACAAATGTAGTTAACACAGAATACATTAAATAGAAGGGAAGAAAATTCCAGGATAAAGAAACATAAATGGGAAAGAACAGGACACAAAATAAGGGCAGAAGGGCAAGATAAGGTGAAAGGTTTAGCTGATTTCACTTTTAGTATTTATTTTGCAATTCTACAATTTGTATTAGAGTGATAAAGGTACTCTTGGCATGTGGAAAGTTTTATAATTATAATGTTCTTGGAAATTAGGTTTCATAATATAGGTTTTGGGACTGTCTTAATTTAGGGTAAAATGACAAAGGTTTTGTGACTTTTGCTGAAGTCTTCTTCAGAACAAGGTGAAGGGCTGTTAAAAGCTAAAGTAAGGCCCAATTTGTTTTGCTTGGAAGGAAGTGCAAGTCTTGGAGACAGTGGCGGTAGTATCTCTGATTACAATGGCTAACAGGTTTATTTGGTAGCATAAGCCACTAGCTTTCGGAGCGCTGTCCCTTCATCAGGTGAGTGGGAGCTCTGTTCTCAAACAGGGCATATAAAGACACAAGACTTGGCAAGATGTTCGTCTCGCCAAGGCCATCCCCACACCCCCACTTCTTGCCTTCAAACAACCGCACAACCTCAAACAGGCCATAGGAGAACAGCGACCACAACACCACACAACCCTGCCACAGCGACCTCTGCAAGACGTGCCGGATCACTGACACGGATGCTATCATCTCATGTGAGAACACCATCCACCAGGTACACGGTACATACACTTGCAACTCGGCCAACATTGTCTACCTGATATGCTGCAGGAAAGGATGGCCCAAGGCATGGTACATTGGGGAGACCATGCAGACTTTACTACAACAGATGAATCAACACCACTCAACACTCACCAGGCAAGACTGTTCCCTTCCTGTTGGGGAACACTTCAGCGGTCATGGGCATTCGGCCTCTGAGCTTCAGGTAAGCGTTCTCCGAGGTGCCTACATGACACACAACGCAGAGTCGCTGAGCACAGACTGATAGCCAAGTTCTGCACACAAAGATGGCCTAAACCAGGATCTTGGGTTCATGTCACACCATCTGTAACTCCCATAACTTGCCTGGGCTTGCAAAATCTCTCAAACTGTCCTGGCTGGAGACAATACACATCTCTTTAACCTGTGCTTAACCCTCTCTCCACTCACATTGTCTATACTTTTAAGACTTGATTACCTGTAAAGACTCACATTCCAACCATTATTTTGTAAATTGAGTTTGTGTCTTTATGTGCCCTGTTTGAGAACAGAACTCCCCACTCATCTGAAGAAGGAGCAATGCTCTGAAAGATAGTGGCTTGTGCTACCAAATATTCCTGTTGAATTTTGACTGGTGTTGAGAGACTTCTTACTGTATTTACCCCAGTCCAACAGCGGCATCTCCATATCATACAATGGCTAGATCAGCAGTTCCTGAGTGCCGGGAAGATGTTGAGAACCTTGGGTTGTAAACTTCTTTGCTTTAACATGCCCATTTGCTTCCAACCGAGAATAGAGTTGGGGTTCTCAAAGATAACTAATCAGCAATCCTACCTGGTTACAAGACCAATGTGTTTCACGGGGTCACAAAGATATGTTTTGAGTGGTGTAGAATCCTTCAGAAATCACAGAGACCAGATCCAAGAGAGAGTTGGAGGTCAAACATATCAATGGTACTCCATACAAGGATGTGGGTGGGAGCTCATACTCAAATTGGAAAGATCAAATTTGTGAGGATTTAAAATAAGACTGGAAGATTTGGCTAGCTTGTGCTAGAGGAAGAATCTCCAGGGAAAAGAACTTCAGTGAAATGCAGTTCTGAGATTAAAAGTTACAATGCTGAGAATATAAAAAAAACAGCAATAGTAAACTTCCAGGAATTAAGATTCAGTTTAGACTGGCTCCAGGAGAACCAAATGTCTACTTTAAGGACTGTGGAAGGAAAACTTTGAAGTGTCTCCTTGCTTGTGCTAAAAGTAAATGGGGGAAGTTCTATTCTGTAGTTTAAAGTACAAGTGGTTTACACATAGTTAGTGTTTAATCAATAGTGTGTTTAATCTTTTGTTACTGTATAAGTCTTAAGGACACAAACTCTTGCCATGTTATCCTTGAGGTTTTAACTGGAAGTTCTCATTTCTTTTTAGAGGTCATCAGCCTCCACAATGAATGTAACAATATTAGCATTATCTAAGTGAGTACTTACAAAACAGTTAGCTGAACAAGATTGATAGATTCTCAGGAAATAACAAAGTGTAAGGATTAAAGGAGACTGTGCTTGGAAACCAGATCCTTTATGTGGTTCATAAATTTGCAAAAAAAATGCCCTGCAAGCGTCCCTGCGAGTTCGGTAATTCTGCTACATAATTCTTTTGCTTAGGTGGTATGTTTTGTGACTTTACAGACTACAAGCATCAGTATTTAAATATGGAGTTAGTATTAGTTTTCATTAAATAGAAAAATTAGTATTTATATTACTCATCTCTCTTTTCAGTGGGCTAGGATTAGATTGACAATTATAAATATCCTTAATGTTGATCAATGCCATGTGTTATAGGTATTGAGCCATACTTAATGGTGAAATGCTTGATTAGTTACCCTATGTACTGATGTTTTATAAACATGAATAGTTAACCTTCTGTGCTGTCTCATGTGCAAAGTTAAGACCAAGTGTAAACTTCATGTAAAATGTATAAAGTTGACAAGCAACACATTTTTATCACAAGGTAAACAACCAGTTCTGTAAGCTTAAAAAAAATACAACAGACAACACAACAGAATCACACAGGGGTTCAAGTTTGGATTTTACCCAATGCAAAGTTCTAGAGAGTTAACATTTCAGGCCTTTCTCTCTTAGTAGGTGCTGCTGGACCCTGCTGAGTACTTCCAGCCTTTTCTATTTATACTTTAGTTTTCTAGTATCCACAGTCTCTTACTTTTGTTTCAGTTTTACTCAAAGCAAGTCAAAGGATTGCAAATTGGCTCTTTGGCTGCTCTTTATGAGGAGGTGATGGCCGAGTGGTATTATTGCTGGACCTTCAGTACAGAAACTCAGCTAATGTTCCCGGGACCTGGTTTTGAATCCTACCATGCCAGGTGGTGGAATTTGAAATCAATAAAAATATTTTGAATTAAGAATCTACTGTTGACTATTGTCAATTGTCAGAAAAAACCCATCTGGTTCACTAATGTCTTTTAGGGAAGGAAATCTGCCGTCCTTACTTGGTCTGGCCTACGTGTGACTCCAGAGCCACAGCAATGTGATTGACTCTCGACTGAAATGACCTAACAAGCCACTCAGTTCAAGGGCAACTAGGGATGGATAATAAAAGCTGACCAGCTAGCAATGCCCATGTCCCACAAATGAATAAATAAAAGGGGCTGCAAAATCCTCCTGAAGTGTGAAGGATTGGAGCCATTAGTGGCAATTCTCAGAACCAGAGCAGGGGAAGGGGCATGTAACCCATGATAAAAATATCTGAGGTAACACATTTTCACTCTTCTCTTCACCAATCCCTTCATTTGTTTTACCCATGGAACAGAGCATAAAGCAGATAATAGCAAAATAGAAATAAACTGTGATCTAAAAGTTTGTGATGCAATTTTCAGGATGGCTGGAGCTGCAATAAGCCTTTTGCATTGTGAAGTTAATATGGAATCATTGGTGTCCACTATCCTATTTAATCATCACATCCTATTTAACTTGAACCAAATTTAAATGTCAGTTCAGAAATATTTTTACTGTTTTATTCATAAGAGTGGGGTGGGAGGGGCGGGGGGGGGCGGGGGGGAGAGATTTTTCATTTCGGAAGTTCATATCAGCACCAAGCTACAGCAGCTTGATGCAGGGTAAACTTTCCTTCACTCAGTCTCAATAATATATTGCAGCTCAACTCTCATTACAGGAGAGTGGTGCACTGGCATGATACTTCTCTATTTCTCACACATGCTATCATGCACCCTCCCAGTCTAAAGTTAGTGCCAGTTAGTGTATATATCCACGTTTTGGCCTCACCCACAAGTACAGAATTGAAGCCACCTAAACTCACAGCCAGCAAGTAGATAGATAGGTAGGCAGGCAATCCACCAATCTGGGTTGGAGACTTGATAGTTATAAACCATTGTCATTCCCACTGATACAGCAAGCAAACAACTCTCACAGGCTGGCAATAATCAATGAAAATGTGTTGAATTGAAACAGTCAGGTTAAGAACAGTTAAGTATAGTTTTAACTTCGTTTTTCTTTATAAGGCCAGGGGAAGACAAATGTACCATCACCAATATCAAAGTCAATAATATCCGCCGCGTCACCAATGCCCAATAGTGTTAATAAAAGAAATGAAATAACAGAAAACTCATACATTGTCATTTTGGATTGTGGTCCACCAGATCTGGAAATAGAACACACTTTAGTTAGATTCTGCTTGGCACATAAACCCCACATCTCTCCACAAGCAGACAGCTTGTGGTAATTCTGTGCATGCATTTAATTGGCGTTCCATTAATTTTTTTCAGACAAAAAATAATCTGAATTCATGCAAAAATGATGATTAGAAAGTCTCAGCATAAAATCATCTTGATTATTAATTAATTTGTGCAATTCTTTGCACTGGAATCTGTGTGGGAATTCTAGAATTAATACAGTATATTGTTATACAGAGGGGGTGATTTACTAAACGTGTAAGACAGAAATGCAGGTTATGCATCCATACTTAGCAGCAGCTGCAACTGGACGGATGTGTTTAACTTCAACACTGTGGAAGAAAAGACATTTATTATTAAGCTTCCAGCACAAAAAGTCAGAGGAATTGGGGACAAAAACAATGGAATGAACTTTCAAATGTTTTTCGCTCCCACCTCTTGATTCCTGCATCCATTGGCGATTCATCATTGATGAGCTCAGACTCACTCCGTGCAATCCTCATGGCAAGCTCCCGGTCACGTCGCTCTTGCTCAAGCAATGCCTGTTTACGAGCTTCCTCCTCACGCTCCAAAGCAAGCTGAGCCTCCATTGCAGCCTGAAAACACAAAGGTGTATAAACCGAGGCAACTATTTAGTTAGCTCTTGGCATTGGTGAGGCTATTCAATGTTATTACAGACAAGCAAATGGGCAATATCTCCTGAACGCACACAGTTCATTATTTAAAAGATTTTATAATTGATTATATTGACAAAGGTAGATCGCCAGACCAGCATTCTTGAATGTCTGACAGAAAGCAAATTCACTTCATCTACTAACTTCATCAAGTTTTTCCTACAGTGTTAAAACTAACTGTATGAGAAAGTTGATGGAGATGTTGAAAGATTGGAGCCATACCAGAGGAAAAGACAGATAGGTGACAGTGAAAACTTTATTGGGATAAGCATTCAAAAGTGGAAGAGAGAAAGTTGTTATGCAACTCAACAGCAATTTGTGGATGGTGAGAACAGGTGACCAAAGGTCAGGCAGTTGGTAATTCGGAAAGTACTGCTGGTAAACAAAAGAAGGATGGCTTTTGTCTTAGTTTATTCAGAATGGACCTCAAGAACAGTTGATCAAGAGGTTCAAACCAAGAGTGAAAAGAAAACAAGGTAAGCCAAATTCAGAAAATTGCATTGAATTCAGTGATAGAATTTCTTTCAGTATGGAATGTTGCTAAATTATCTGACTGCTTATCTGATATCCAAGTTGGATGAGCAGAAATTTCCTCCAATTAAATACTGGGTCAACTGAAACCATGTCTTTGTTCCTATTCCAGACTCTGTTCCCTTGTGACTAGCTCTGTCCTCCCTGGCAACTAAGACTGAATCAGACTCTGCGCAACACTGGTGTCATATCTTATCCCAAGGTGAGTTTCCAGCCTCACTTCTGTGTAATTACCAAGAGAGTCTTTCCCATTTCCAAACACTGCCCGACTTCATCACTGCCTGAGCTCACCTGGTGCTAAAATGTTCATGCATGATTTGTTACTGCTACATTCAAATACGCAATGCCCTCCGACACTCGAAATGCCATGACCTCAAAGTTATCCAAAACCTTCCCACACCGAGTCCTGTTCACCTGTCACCCCTGTGACTGCTACCCTACTTGGGTTTCTGGTAAGCATCTCTTCACTTTTAAAATACTCGCCTTATTTTCAAATCCCTCACCTCTCCATATCTCTGTAATTTCCTCCAGCCCCATAAGCACAGACATTCACACTCATCTAATTCTGGTCTCGAGTCAACTCTGCTTGCAACTGCTCCACCATTGTTGTCTGTACCTGCAGCTGTCTAAGCCCCAAAAGCTCCGGAATTTCCTCCCTGAACTTCTCATTCTTCCTTTAAGATCTATCCCTTTGACCAAGATTTTTGCCATCATAATATCTTCTTAATTGGCTTAGTGTGAAATTTTGCTTGAAAATCCTCCTAAGACAATCTGGGAAGGTTTACGCTCAATGCACTATATAAATTATTGTTGTTCACTACAAATTCTAAAGGCGTAAGGAACACAACGCAAATGAATGAATGTGTGGGAAGAATAAATTAGGAGAAAGAAGACACCAGGTGTAGCAGAAGGCATTGGCAATTATGTAAGATTTGAGATGCACACCTTAAATGTCATCCAAGGGGATAAAGCCAAATCAACACAAGTGAAAAATCAGCTTTAGCCCAACTACAACCCCTTTCTGGGAAAAGGGAGGCACAAGTCCAATCACGACTACCTGACTTCAATAGTAAACACACAGTTGTTATCAAGTTACAAGTTATGCTACAATAGAAAGTGTCATCATCATGATTATAACTCTGAAACTGAACTACAAGTTATGGCAAATTAAGCTAAATCCTTCTAAGGCTGCTGCAAGTCTGCACCACTAAAGAAGTCCACACAAAGTTGAATCAAACCATTTAAACCTATTGTTCTTCTATATCCAAATTATTTTACTATTACAAAAGACATGTTCTTTCCAAAAGTAGGACTAGGAAGATGATACTCTATTGCTTTTCACTTAATCTTATGTGGTGAGACAAGAATCAAATAATTTCCAAACTGATATTGATTTGATTTGTATAATGAAACAGTATTTTTCTACTCAGTGGGACAATGGAATGTTATACAAATTCAGCACTCGAATAAGATCAAGATATTCCTCGTGCAGCTCCCAGACACATTGCAGTGTCAGATGTTTGCACCTATTACTCCCTTGTATTTGAAACATGCAAAACCTGGACAACTCACCCACTGTTTACTCAGCATTTTCCACTGATTCAGTCAATGTCAGGGCATTCAGCATCAGAACCTGTCTTATCTACATTCAGACTGTGGGAACTATCCTTCAGACAGACCACATTCTCTCTTGGTCACTGCAAAGTATGTAGTTCCACTCAGCCCTGCAAAGCTAGCTGAACAAAGAAGGATTTTCCTTTTATTAGCACCCATGCCTAGCAGCAATAAAACTTCAAAAGAAATGCTGTCAAGGAGACTACTTAATGGGTCTCTGGACCATAAAGGCTCTACACACTTTCTCGAAAAGCCTGAAGTAACACTGCTCTAATAATTCAGATCAAAATACAAACATTAGGAACAAGAAATAGGACATTTAGCACCTCCAGCCTTCTCCACCATTTTATTAGATCATGAACTCTATTTTTCTGTTGTCTCCCCTTGGATACGCTTGTCTGACAAGAATCTACTGATCCAAGTTCTAAACCTTTGACTTAATCAGTACTCTCAGCTGTTGGAAATAAATTTCAGATTTCTACTACGTTGTGAGAGATAAAATTATTTTCCATTAGACTCCTAAGTACCTAGCTCTAATTT
Source organism: Carcharhinus amblyrhynchos (assembly GCF_965287045.1). Taxonomy (NCBI): domain Eukaryota; kingdom Metazoa; phylum Chordata; class Chondrichthyes; order Carcharhiniformes; family Carcharhinidae; genus Carcharhinus; species Carcharhinus amblyrhynchos. The sequence goes on along the minus strand of NC_137335.1, from coordinate 27,025,744 downwards.
TGATATCATAATCTCATTGCAATCCAGAGAAAATAGCTTCTCTATATCTCACCTACCAAATAATTTTAACATTTTACACACTTCCATAGAATCTCTACAGTGCAAGAGGAGGACATTTGGCCCATCAAGTCTGCACCGACAACAATCCCACTCAAGCCCTTTCCCCATAACTCTACTTATATACACAGCTAATTCCTCTAATTGACACATCTCAGGACACTAAGGGGCAATTTAGCACGGCCAATGTACCTAACCTGCACACCTTAAGAGTGTTTTAGGAAACTGGCGCATCCAGAGTAAACCCACTCAGACATGGGAAGACGTACAGACTCGACACAGCTAGTGACTGAAGCTGGGAATCAAACCTGGGTCCCTGGCACTATGGGCAGCAATGCTAACCACTGTACTGCCCTTTCTCAGATCAATGCTCAAACTTTCTAAACTCACTCTTCTATAACGCAATAGATTCTATCATGTCAAGTGAAACTTGAACATTATCCATAGGGAAAACAGTTAAACTAGCGTTTATTTTTGTTGAACCTCCAAATCAACTTAACAGAATCATTCTGAGGCCTTTGCTGTGACTGACAAATACCATTTTACACACATCTTGGAAAATTCAAACCTGCAGACGTCGCTTTTCTTCCTCCCCTTTCTTCCTCTCTTCCTCCTCCTGTTTCCTCTTCAACTCCATTTCAGCTTTCCTAATGAAAACAGGAGCGGGTGATGAGTAAGTTAAAGGCCTCATCACTGCATGAGGAGCATAAGATTGTACATAAGACTGCATAAGATTATTAAAAATGCAGCAAGGAATTCTGTTAGAATGAGTTACCATTGGAGAAATTCCTGCAAGAAACGTGTTAGTTCTTCATAACACAAATCGGGTACTTTATAAATTCATTATTGAAAAGCCCCATGCACCTAATTCAATCAATGTTAAATGTAGATCCGACGCATTAACATTCATAAAATCAAGTGGTCACAAATTATTCTGATATAATCAGGTCACTTAACTTGATGGACACAGCAAGAAATAGCCCATAATTATTGGCATTCACAATGCACGAGTGAGCAAGCAAGGTGGATACGCCAGCGGGTGAGCACGGTGGCAAAATTGGGGGCGGGGTGGGGTGGGGATGGTGATCAATGATTTTTTTTTCCCCCGAATGCACACAAGAAATATTCTTATTGCCTCAGGAAGACTGGCAATTAAAAACAATTCTCAGTCATATATTGTGACATTAAACCCGTACAGATTCAAATACACAAATAATAGTGTACATTGATACAATACACACACACACGCACACAGACTTACAGCCGGCGTTCTTCCTCCTCTTGCTTGCGGCGTCGCTCCTCCTCCTCATGCCGCTTCTGTTCTCTCTCCATTTCTTCTTGGATGACTCGCAGCCGCTCAGCTTCCTCTTCTTCTTGTTTCTTCTTCTGGAGTGTGCTGAGAAGCTGCTCTGATCGTTTCACCAGAGCAGCATACTCCTTATCAATCTGATCCCTGGTCATCATAATGTTCTAAGGTGGAAAGCAAAGACCAAGGAAAAGACTATCACAAGTCAACTAGTTTTTCACAGAGTGTTCAGAACCAGTACCCCAGCGTGCATGTTTCTACACCCTCTCCTTTCCTTCTCCCCTATGGACTTTATGGATGGTATGTTTTGGCTGTACAGTGCGCAAGAAACAACTTTTCACTGTATCCTAATACATGTGACAATAATAAATCAATTCAATTCATTCAAAACAAAGGCAAGATGTCCATCTTCTCATGACCCTAATATCTTTGGCTTGTTTTCATACCACCATTTCTAGCAAAGTGATTTGCTGAAACTCCATCATTCTAGGAATGACTGGGGAAAAGCAAAAGGGAACAAAGAAAGCCTGACACTTCTCAGCTGTTCCTACTTGGAATATGGTGAGAGCCATAGCACTGCAGTTGTGGACAGGTCTGCAGTCCATCATTCCATTCTCCTACCTACAAACAGTGACAAGTTATTAAAATAGAAAATAAAGTGAGGATGGGACTTTGATGCATTCCCATTATTTAACAGCCTTCCAGAAATCACTGGACAGAATCACAGGTAAAGAATAATCTCGTCAGCAAGATACCAGCACTCTAATAACACTAGAGCCTCAACAAAGAAAACAGGTCAGAAAATGGCATTTGCCCATGGAGTTTTATTTTTGTATGATGAGGAAGACTATTCCTGTGATAGACAAACTAATATGGTCATTTTGTTTTTATTTGGTGCAATCTGATACTTGATTTTTTTGCCTCAAATTTCAAAATTTGAAGCAGTTTCTTAGTAATACCTCAAATATGTTTGTTGCCACAGATGGGGGATGCAGAAGGGAGGGATAAGAGCAGAAGAAATAGCTGGCAAAATAACTCAAACTGTTCTTTTATGATATTCACACTCCACATATTCATTTTGAAGACATTTGGTATATACACAAGAAGCTTGATTTGTATATACGATGGCGGCACAGTAGTTAGCACTGCTGCCTCACAGCACCAGGGACCCAGGTTCAATTCTGGCCACGGGTGACTGACTATGTGGAGTTTGCACCTTCTCCCCAAGCATGCATGGGTTTCCTCCAGGTGCTCCAGTTTCCTCCTACACTCCAAAGATATGCAGTTAGGTGGATTGGCTATGTGAATGTCCAAAGAAGCATACATTAGGTGGATTATTCATGGTAAACATGTCGAGTTATGAGGGTGGACCTGGGTAAGATGCTGTCTCAGAGAGTTGGTGCATTCTCAATGGGCTGCACTGTAGGGACTCTGTGATTTTATGAAGCTTCAGCAGGAGTACTGGAAATGTTCCATTCAATGGCATGTAACAAGAGCATCAATATTTTATTCACAAAGAGCTGCCATTCTCCCACTTAGGTAGCGTTAGAGTGAGAAGTTATCACACTGAATTTTGAGCACTAGGAGAAAAATTAAAACTGTTATAAGTTTATTCAGACGTGCTTAGACACGAAGATAAGTGGAAAAGCAAATTGTGCGGAGGGTATGGAAAGTCTGCAGAGGGATCTAGATAGGCTGAGCGAGTGGGCGAGGACATGGCAGATGGAGTACAATGTTAGCAAGTGTGAGGTTATCCACTTTGGCGGAATAATAGTAGGAGGGATTACTATTTAAAGGGCGAAAAGCTGCAGCATGCTATGGTGCAGAGGGACCTGGGGGTCCTTGTGCATGAGTCTCAAAAACCCAGTCTGCAGGTGTAGCAGGTGATCACGAAGGCGAATGGGATGCTGGCCTTTATAGCGAGGGGGATAGAATATAAAAGCAGGGAGGTCTTGCTGCAACTGTACAAGGCACTGGCGAGGCCGCAGCTGGAGTACTGTGTGCAGTTTTGGTCGCCGCACTTGCGCAAGGATATTTTGGCCTTGGAGGGAGTGCAGAGGAGGTTCACTAGGCTGATACCGGAGATTAGGGGGTTGGACTATGAAGAGAGGCTGAATAGACTGGGTCTGTACTCATTGGAGTTTAGAAGGATGAGGGGGGATCTTATAGAGACGTATAAGATAATGAAGGGGATGGATAAGGTAGAGGTAGAGAGATTCTTCCCGCTCAGAAAGGACAGCAGGACTAGAGAGCACAGCCTCAAGATAAAGGGGGGGGCGGTTTAGAACGGAGTTAAGGAGGAACTTCTTCACTCAAAGGGTGGTAAATCTCTGGAATTCTCTGCCCATTGAAGTGGTGGAGGCTACCTCACTAAATATATTTAAGACACGGGTAGATAGGTTTTTGGTAGGCAAGGGAATTAAGGGTTATGGGGAGAAAGCGGGAAAGTGGAACTGAGCCACTTCAGATCAGCCATGATCTTACTGAATGGTGGGGCAGGCTCGAAGGGCTAGATGGCCTACTCCTGCTCCTATTTCTTATGTTATGTTCTTACTTACCTTAATTTTGGTCACAAGAGCATTAATTGATGAATCCAGATCCTGGACTTGCTTACTCATTTCAGCCTTTCCTTCCCTTAGGGCCTTCACCACCTCAGTCATTCTGTTCACTCGCTGCTTGAGTGATTTCACTTTCACCAGACCATCAATGCTGTGGGGAAGGAAACTCAATTACAATCACCAAAAGATATTCTCAATTATGTATAAAGGAGCATGATCATCAGCTGGGAAAATAGAGGAGTCAGTCAGAATGAACACGAAAACTGAGCAAAACCAGACTCAGTAGCAACAGCTATGCAGTAAGCCATTCATAAATGGATTTTGCTTTCGGTGAGCAAATAAATATCGAGTGAGATATAACAATTATGATTCCATCAGCACAACGATCCTGTCTGAAATAATAACATATATTGAACAAGATCCAATCTTTTCCAATTGTTGTGCTGCCACATAGAGGCCTGGGAGACAGCAGCAAGACTGTGGCCTCCTGTCTTATATTAGTTCAAGAAAGCTGTGCTGAGCTCCATTACAGACACATTTCATTTTCCTTTTTCCCATGGGACATGGCATTCAGGAGGAATACTGATGGACCTGGATATCAGAACGGCTCTATAAAAAATCCGGAGTTCACATATCAGGAATGCCATGCAACTGGTCACTGCCATTGCCAAAACTACTTAAAGAGCAATCAACATCCTCACCACTCACCGTGGTTTATGTTTCTTCTTGCACAACCACATGCGGATAGTCTTCTGCATCTTGATGCAAGCAGCAGCTCGGTACTTCATCTTGTTCTTCACTGTGGAAATCAATTACGAAAACAGTTCTCAATATATCATGCTTTTGTTCTTTTACTTATGTGGAGAAAGTAAAGAATCACACAAAGGTCAACATATTATAGCTTGGATTTTACTCAGTCGTAACCAGTTAAAACACGAATATTGATATTTCTCAAAACATAATCATACAATATAGAATGGGTAATAGAGCAAAATAAACATCAACCCTTTAATGTCAGTGTTACAAGCAGGAGTGAGCGAGGGCGGGGCGCAGTGGGAGCGGACGAGGGAGTGTCCTCAGGATACAACATGGATGATAGTCTGTGGTGTTGCGAAAGCAGCTGCTTACCGGAGATTCTGCTGTTTGAATGGTTCTCTACGGGCAATGTAAAGCAATCATTGATATGTTTCTTTGAACATTGTGCTTATGCCTCATCAAACAAAAATCATCCATCAAATTAATGCTAACTAAGACACTATAGACATATTGATTTGTAATGTGCAATTCTAAGGACTTACAAAACATATGATCAATAAAATGGTAGTTACCAAAGAAATCAACTGTAAGGATACACAAAATGTTGGTAGAGTCCGCTCATACACCAAAGAGAGTTTGAGAACCACTGCCCTAACTGTTCTAGCATAGAACCTCTCAGTTGGGCACTAATGGGAATCTTACTGAAACAAGTGACCTACATGAAAAAGGGAAAATATTCCAACTTGCAGCAGGGAAATTGTTATTTCAAGCTTAGGGAAAAAAGGAACCTTTCTCTGTACCTAACCAGAGTTAGGAATGCCCAAGCTCATGTCCAATGTGACAATGGTTCATCAGCCAACACTAATATTCCTCTGTCTCACTAGGAGGTTTAAAAAAATAACTGGCAATATAATATTTTGAAGAGCAGGAGAGCAATGTTGCTGCTAATAAATTAATAAAACTTTCTCATTATCATCAATCTGTAAGAATTTATAATGATGCACAAATCCTGTGTATATTGGAATAATCTGCACTTGCCTGAGTGCATCTGCAACATCATTCAAAAATCTCGATAACATTTAGGCAAAGTAATCCAACTCAATTGGCATCCCATTCATCAGCTTAAACATTCACTCCCTGCGCCACTAGCACATTGTAGCTGAGGAACATAGTGCAGCAATTTCCAAACAGAATAGAACAAGGGCAGCAAGTACTTGGGAACACTACTACCCCAAGGTCATATCGCTGGGAACTGAACATAATGCCGTTCCTTCATCACTGCTGGCTCAAATTTGTGGAGCACTTTCAGCACCCAAAACTGCAATGGTTTAACAGGAAGCCACATCACCACCTTCCCAAGGACAAATAGGAATAACAATAAACGTCAGCCTTCATCTTAACACCCCAGAACAACATACTCATATCAATTGCATAGATTATTATGATACAGTATATCAACAAACTCATTTTAAGGATGATGTGAGGAAATAGTATAAAGCATTCATTCTACAACAAGCACAACCATCGCACTCTAACTTACATTTAATAACAGACAGCGAACACCACTGAACCTTTTTCCATCGGCTGCAAATGAGCCAGTGATTCACGCGTTGCATCAACACTGACAGATGCTCTGGGTCAGACTTCATGATCTGATCAAACTCTGCAAACTGAACAACAAACACAATTCAGACAAAGTGGTCTCCAAGGCTGTAATGTAGGACTGGAGTTGTGATGAAAAATCAGGCCCACTCCATCAGTCTTTCTTGCCCTGATTGACCTTGTGTGCAATGACATGGTGGTCTTTTTAACCATGTGGAGATGCAGGCGTTGGACTTTTTAACCACAATGTCCCATAATGCCGATCACGGCAATGTCACAAACACTTAGGCAAAACAAATGACGATATCGGAGATAATCATTCAGTAGAAGCATATCATTGAAAAATACAGAAGGTGGCCATTGATCCATCATGTCAGTGCTGGCTCTTTCAAAAAAATTATGCAATTCAATCCCATCCACCTTATTTGTGCCCATTCCTGTAAATCTCCTCCCTATTTAGACAAATCTTTCTCAAAGCTGCTTTGGAATTTGCTTTCACAATCCTACCAGGCCACATACTCCAGATCATAATTCACTGTGTGTATATGTACTCTACCTGATCACAACTTTTCTCTCAGCCATAGAAACCAATTGTTTATGCTAAACTGGTCTATACCACAGTAGGTGAAATGCAGTTTAAATCCATGCTCACAAGCGTGCAGCCTGGAAGCTCCAGGTATCAAATATTAATGTGCAGGTATTATTCATTCATGGGATGTGACGTTGCTGGGAAGACCAGCATTTACTTCCAATCCCAAATTGCCCATTGGAGAGTAGTGGTGAGCTGTATTGTAGGCGCCGTCATGCAGTTATGAAGAAATTTCTTATTTTCTGATGCTCAGGGGCTGAGATGATTGGCGTCAAACAACTGAATCATCTTCCTTTGTTTTAGATATAAATCTAGCCACAGAAAATTCCCCTCCACACCCTCCCCCCACCTAATTCCTATTGATTTCAATATTACAAGGGCTCCTTGATGCCATGCTCTTCCAAATGCTGCCTTGATGTTAATTCATGTCACTTCTAGAATTTTGTTGGACCAAAGCTGTAGGGAAGCCTTCAGGTGGTGGTCTTGGTGGATCCCTAATTACCCTCGAGAAGGTGGTGCTGAATCACCTTTCTGAAACCTAGCAGTCCATCTAGTCCAGGTACACGCAAATTGCTGTAAGGCAGTGAGTTCCAAGACTTTTACTCAGCAACATTTTAGGAACAGTGATATGGTTCCAGTCAGAGAGATAAGTAACTAAGAGGGAAAGTTACAGGTGACAGTGCTGCCATGCATCTGTTGCCCCTGTCCTTCTCAATGGTAGAGGTCACAGGTTTGGAAGGTGATGTTGAAGGGGCTTTGGTGAGTTCCTGCAGTGCGTCTTGTAGGTGATACACATTGCCGCCACTGTGCATCGATGATGGAGGGAGTGAATTTTTAAAGTGGTGGACAGTATGCTAATCAAGTGGGCTCTTTGCCCTAAATGGTGCTGATTTTCAAGTGTTGGAGCTGCAATCATCTATGCAAGAGAAAAAATAATCCATCACACTCTTGTGCCTTGTAGATGCTGGACAGACTTCAGGAGTTTGTGCTGTATTTATCCTATGCAAGCACTTAAAGTCATATGAAATTATTTCCTGTGTTGCATCAATGGGGACATAAATCACCAAATAAATAGGTAATTTCAAATAGACAGGTTATTGCCTTTGCCAAAATAGTGCATGGTAGAATTTCAAATGCACGCTCATGTTTAATGCTGTAATTTCCTGGTGTTTGTCCAAACTCATTAGCCAAGTACATGACTTTCATTTCCCATTCTCCCCCAGCAACTCTGACAACCATAGAATCATATAAATTAGGCCTTTTAAAGCAAAAATCTTTAGGAGAAAACAAAAATCACGTTAATTCTCATGACAATCAACTCCTATTTCACACAGGTCCATTCAACTGACAGCAGTTCTCTGACTGTTCCTTAGCTTCAGCTGGATGAAAGAGCAATGAGTCACTGCATCTCCTGTGGTTGTTCTCTGTTGCTCTGTGGTCTCTCAAAGAGAGCAGGACTTCCAGCTTTTCAGCTCCATGATCCTGGCCAATTAACTCTGATCCAAGTTAAATGGTTGGATAGAACAACTATTTTTAATTAAAAATAATTACACCATTCGGCCCATTCTGTGTTGTCTGAAAGACAGTTATCCAGCTTATTTCCCATTTTCCAGTTCTTGGTCCATAGACCTGCAGGTCATGTACAGCTCAAGTAAACATCCAACTCCTTTACTTTGTAAATGCAATTATACCAGAGAGTTTGAATTCCATTTGCCACTTTCCACTTGACCAGTCCATTGCTATCTTCCACAGGCTGCAGCTTTCTCCCTTGCTACCAAACATAGCCAATTTTCATTTAATCTGCAAATCCCTTAATTAAACCTCCTACATTTAAGTGTAAGTTATTGATGCGCACCATGAACAGCATGGGACCTTTACTGAGCCCTGTCGAACTGTAATGGAAACAGCCTTCCAGTCATAAAAACACCTGTCAATCATTATCCTACAATTGAACACATTTTGGATGTCATGTGCTTTGTGTTTTCTGGCCAGTTCGTTATGTGGCATCTTGTGAAAATCTACATATATGACACCAAATAGTGTTATCCTCATTGATCTTTCACGTTATTTCCTCAAAAACCTCAATCACTTTAGTCAGACACAAGCTTTTCTTAACAAATCTGCACTTAATGTCCACGATTAATCTGTGCCTTTCTAAATGACAATTTATATGGTCTCAAAATGTTTTCCAATAACATGTCCTTTACTGAGAATTGGTAGCTGGTGATAGACACTCAGGCTATGCAATTCACCCTTTTTCAACAATGGCATAATGTCATCTGGCACCACATCTACAGCCAGAGAAAATGGAAAATAATGGACTCGGCTTCTGCTAATTCCTTTGGTTTCCTTTAGCACTCTGGGATAATTCCTTTAGGATCCATTTATTTACCTACTTTCAAAGAAACTTTAATAATTATCTCTCATTATGTTTATGCCACTCAATGTTTCGTACTTTTTTTTTTAACTACAATGTCTGCCTCACTCCCTCCTTTATTGAGGAAACAGACAAAAAGTATTCATTAAGAACGATGACCACATCTGGCATCGCCACAAACAAGTTACTTGTTTAGTCTCTGATCAGCCCTACTCTTTACTGAGTTTCCCTTGCTCTTAATGCATTTATAAAACATCTTTGGATTGTCTGTAATTTTATTTGCCAACATTCTATCATGTCCTCTCTGCTTTCCTAATTTCCCTTTAGGTTCTCATACTTGTCGCTGCTTTCTGTAGTATTGACCTTTAGGCATTTTGACATGAGGTTTTTTTTTGCCTTATCCTATACTTGACACTCTTTGACGTTCAGGGGCCCTCTATTTGTGAGTCTCATTCTTTTTTGTGTGAATCGTATTTATTCTGATTTAATTCCTTGAATATCTCCCACTGCTCTGACACCAATTTATCTTAAAGGACCTGTTCTCAAGTCTATTTTTGCCAGATCTCATCAAAACTTGGTAAAATTAGTCTTTCTCCAGAATGAAACTTTTCTCTTGGTCTATCTTCATCCATTTCCACAATCACAATAAATCTAACTAAATTATGTTCATGACAATCAAATTTAGCTTCCTTAAAACCAAGTTCTGATTCACACCTTTATTTGTCTTTGTTTGCCACGCATTGGCCATATGGGCTCTCCTGAATGTAATTTTAAGAATGTTGCATCCTGCATATGTTTTACATGGAACTGATCCTAGGTGATATTAAGAGTGGTTGAAATCCCCTTTTGGTGTCCTATTGTTTCTGCACATTTTGGCAATTTGCTTATATAATGGCTCGGTTATCTCCTGAAACTGCTAGAGGATCTTTGGTATAATCCCAGCAGTGTGATTGCTTCATTCCACTCCCCCCTCCACCCCCAGCCCAGTGCAACTCATGCTGTATAATTTGATGTTCCTTCTCGCGTAGCATCCCTCCTCAAAGCTGCAGTTGCTTAATTAACCAATATTACAACAACATTCTTTTTTTAAATCACCTTCCTTAACCCATCTGAAAATGCTAACCATAAATGCTGGGGCATGGGTCCCTGTCCTCTAAGCCACAGAATTTCTGATGGATTTACTTTTGGTCCCACAGTCTTTAATTGTAATGTAGGCCTTCTCATTTGGTGTTTGGAAGCAGGAAATAGATCCCAAAAGCTGGGCATTGAGTAAATTTTGGGGAAGTGGATGTTGTTACCTTGCCAGGTCTGAAAAAGACTTTGGTGAGACCAAACTTGTAATCATTCTCATTGAGACCCAAGGCTTTGAACAGCGCCTGGAAAGAAAATAGAAAGGGAAATGATTTAAAGGATGTGTAATTTGTTAAACAATGTGTAAGTTACTAAAGAACAATTGCTCCTTGATGCTTCCTAATTATTACTTTGAGATTAGTGACCTATTCATTTCAGCTTGGTTTTTCAAATAAGTATAGAATGCTGCCAAATAAAAACCTAGTTTGTGTGGAATATATTTACGTCAATGTCTAATTTAATCAATGACATCTATTTCATGTCATCAGAAAACCCAAAAGCATTTCACAATGAATTGTTTCCAAAATGTAATCACTGATGTAGCAAGCGCAGTGAACAATTTGTACACAACAATGAGGTAAATTAGGCCAATTAGTCTTGTTTTGTTTTTGTGATATTAATTAGGGATGAATGTTGGCTGAGAAACGAGAAGAACATATTTGATTTTACAAATTGTACCATGGAATGCTTTATACCCATCTAAACAGACGAGGAAGAGTCAATTTAACATGTCTTCCGAAAGATGGCACCTCACGTAATGCTGCGTTGAGCTGCTTCAAGCGTCATGTTGGATTAGGTGCTCAAGTCCCTGGAGAGACGCTCGAAGCCACAACCTTCTGTTTCTATACTGCTTGTTGACAGGCAAGACCTAGAGAATCAGGCTACTTTTATGAATACACCAGAGAGGTTAGAAGTCATATCTCACTGATGTATCTCTATCACCCTTTTGTGGGCCTAGACAAAAATGATTAAAAGCATAGGAATGGCATCAAGCCCAACCTTGCCTTATCAAATATTAACACAAGCACATGCTCAAGTAGTCAGGGGCAGGAGCTCTGGCTGATTTGCTCCCTTGCCTCAATTCAATAAAACAAAGGCCCACTGCCACACCCCTCTCACTTGTCCAACTGAGATCATCTAATTCATGTGGATCAGGGTCAAATTTATAACCTTCCTAATCTGCAAGGCTGCAGTCAGGCAACACAGTAGCAAATCATTCAGAAGGACATTGCTTCATGAAACTTGTTGAAAGAACTTCAAAGTTTTAGTCTAGTCAGTACCTTGCAGAAGAGCCTTGGGTCCAACCTGCAGAGTTTTGGAGGCATGTACTTCTGGTACATGTTGTAAAGTTCATGGAATGGAGCACGTGATGGAAATCCACCCTGCATGAGGTCGAGCACAGACACCATACCTACACAACAAAGCAACCATTGAAAGCAATGCTATTTGCATGCACAGAATGATTTTTCAATCAGTGTAGGAAACAACATTAAAAATTACGTTATGGCAGACAAACAAGGAATTTGAAGCCTGTAAAGGATGTGGAGGCCGGATTGTGATAAAACTTAAATCACAAGATAATAAAGGAGCAGGCTAGGGTTTTGATGATGGAGGCAATGCCACAGAAAAATCAGATGGAAATGAAATGCAGGGAGCATGCTGAGCTCTAGGTCAAGTATGATGTCAAGGTTCCGCACCTACTAGCTTAGGTGATAAGGGATGATTTGGAGGCGTCAAAGACATGGGAATCAAAACAATGGACTCACTGATTTTTCTCATTGATATCTTAATGCTTGACATGCAGAAAGGGTGGGAAAATACAGATACTGGATGAATGGAGGAGGCAAAGGGGTAAATTTGAATATCAACATGATGCAGTGTAAGCCCTTGGGTTATAAGAGCAGAAGAACTAGGAGCAGGAGTAGATCATTTGGCCCCTCGAGCCTGCGCCACTATTCAATAAGATCATGGCTGACTTTTCGTGGACTCAGCTCCACTTACCTGCCTGCTCACCATAACCCTTAATTCCTGTTCAAAAATCTGTCTTTGCCTTAAAAACATTCAATGAGGTGGCCTCAACTGCTTCACTGTGCAGGGAATTCCACAGGTTCACAACCTTTTGTGTGAAGAAGTTCCTCTTCAACTCAGTCCTAAATTTGCTCCCCCTTATTCTGAGGATATGCCCCCTTGTTCTGGTTTCACCCACCAGTGGAAACAATCTCCCTGCTTCTATCCTATCTATTCCCTTCATACATGTTTCTATAAGACTCCCCCCTCATTCTTCTAAATTTCAACGAGAATGGTCTGAGTCTACTCAGTCTTTCCACATAAGGCAGCCCTCTCAACTCTGGAATCAATCTAGTGAATCTCCTCTGCACCTCTGCCCATACCAGTATATCCCTTCTCAAGTAAGGAGACCAAAACTGTACACAGTGCTTCACGCATGGCCTCACCAGCACCTTGCACAACTGCAACATAGCCTCACTGTTTTTAAATTCCGTCCCTCTAGCAACGAAGGACACAATTATATTTGCTTTCTTAATTACCTGCTGCACCTGCAAACCAACTTTTTGCAATTCGTGAACAAGGACACCAGATCCTTCTGCACAGCAGCATGCTGCAAATTTTTTACCATTTAAATGTTAGTCCATTTTGCTGTTATTCCTATCAAAATGAATGATCTCACATTTACCAACACTGTACTCCATCTGCCAGACCCTTGTCCACTCACTTAAACTATCTATACTCCCCTGCAGATTTTCAGTGTGGTCTGCACACTTTGCTCTCCCACTCATCTTCATGTCATCTGCGAACCTTGACACACTACACTTGGTCCCCAACTCCAAGTCATTTATACAAATCATAAACAATTGCAGACCCAACACTGATACCTGAGGCACACCACTAGTCACTGATCGCCAACAAAAGAAAAAAACACCCATTTATCCTTACTTTTTGCTTTTTGTTAGTTAACCAATCCTCTATGTGTGCTAATACATTACCTGTAGGGCCATGCACCTTTACCTTATACAACAGCCTTTTGTGCAGCACCTTGTCAAATGCCTTTTGGAAATCCAGATACACAACATTCACTAGTTCCCCATTGTCCACTGCACTTGTAATGTCCTCAAAGAATTCCGCTAACTTAGTTAAACATGACCTGCCTTTCATGAAACCATGCTGTGATTTCCCAATGGGACAATTTCTATCCAGATGTCTCATTTTTTCTTTGTTGATGATAGAGTCAAGCATTTTCCTCACTACGGAAGTTAAGCTAACTGACCTATACTTACCTGCCTTTTGCCAACCTTCTTTTTTTTAAATAGTGGCATCTCATTTGCTGTTTTCCAATCTGCGTGAACCGCCCCAAAATCCAGCAAATTTTGGTAAATTATGACTATGTTTGCTATTCCCTCAGTCATTTCTTTTAGTACCCTGGGATGCATTCCATCAGAGCCAGGAGACTTGTCTACCTTTAGCCCCATTAACTTGCCCAGCATTACCTCTTTAGTGATAATGATAGTTTCTAGGTCCTCACCTGTCATAGCCTTCCTGTCATCATTTTTTGGCATGTTATTTGTGTCTTCCGCCGTGAAAATCAACATAAAAAACCTGTTCAATGCCTCAGTCATTTCCTCATTTCTCATTATTAAATCCCCCTTTTCATCCTTTAAAAGGGCCAATATTTATCTTAAACACACTTTTTTGTTTGATATATTTGTAGAAACTTTTGCTATTGGTTTTTATATTCTGAGCTAGTTTACTCTCATTATCTTACTTTTCTTTATAGCATTTTTCATGGCTTTCAGTTGACTTTTAAAGATTTCTCAATTCTCTAGTTTCCCACTAATCTCTGCCACTTTGTAGGCATTTTCTTTCAATATGATACCCTTCTTTATTTAAGAACATAAGGAATAAGAGCAGGAGTAGGCCATCTAGCCCTTCGAGCCTGTCCTGCCAATCAATTAGATCATGGCTGATCTGAAGTGGATCAGTTCCACTTTCCCACTCTCTCCCCATGACCCTTAATTTCCTTGTCTGTCAAAAACCAGCTACCCGTGACTTAAATATATTCAGCGAGGTAACTTCCACCACTTCAACAGGCAGAGAATTCCAGAGATTCACCACCCTTTGAGTGAAGAAGTTCCTCCTCAAATCCGATCTAAACTGCGCCCCCCCCCCCCCCCCTTATCTTGAGGCTGTGTCCTCTAGTCCTGCTATCCTTTCTAAGCAGGAAGAATCTCTCTACCTCTACCCTATCCATTATCTTATATGTCTCTATAAGATCCCTCCTCATCCTTCTAAACTCCAACGAGTACAGACCCAGTCTATTTAGTCTCTCTTCAAAGTCCAACCCCCTCATCTCCGGTATCAGCCTAGTGAACCTCCTCTGCGCTCCCTCCAGGGCCAAAATATCCTTGCGCAAGTGTGGCGACCAAAACTGCAGACAGTACTCCAGCTGCGGCCAACCATGGCTAATGATCCCTTTTTCTACAATCCTTCCTCATCATTGGTATATACTCTTGCTGAGCACAATGAAAAATCACTTTGAAAGTTTTCCACTGTTCCTCAATTGTTCCACCGTAAACGTTTTGCTCCCAGTCTACCTCAGCCAATTCTTTCCTTATCCCGTTGTTTAAGCACAGAACACTGATATTGGATTTTACTTTCTCATGCTCCATCTGTAATTTAAATTCAACCATACTGTGATCGCTTCTTCCAAGAGGATCCCTAGCCGAGAGATAATTAATTATTCCTGTCTCATAAAACAGGATCAGATCAAGGATAGCTTGCTCCCTTCTAGGTTCCAATACATACTGTTCAAGGAAACTATCATAAATACATTCTGTGAACTCCTCCTCAAGGCTGCCTTGACCAACTGACATACAGATTAAAGTTCCCCATGACAATTGCCGTACCATTTTTACATACATCAGTTATTTCCTTGTTAATTGTTTGCACCACCATAACGTTAGTATTTGGCACCTGTAGACTACGCCTATCAGTAACTTTTTATGGAACGGCAACTTACGAAGAACAGCAGAAAGGATGTGCTGCACCAAAGGTAATCATGTGGACGAGGGAGAGACTATGGTGACCAGGTGGCGGAACAGGAGAGGATGGAGGGAGGTACACAAGAACTCCTGGATAAGAGGAACATACCAAGAGCTGAAGCAGAGATGGAGCACAAATGGGAGAGAATGTAATCTGCAAGAGCTTGGTGCACTGGAGGAAAAGCTTAACACAAGTGAAATATATTGACAAGAAATATATATTGAAGACATGGCGAGTATACTATCATTAAAAAAATCTCACCTGAACACTGAAGCTGTGACAAAATTTGTGCCCCTTCAAACTGATGACTTGTCATTTTGAGATTAGGTTTGATGCATCGTATAAAGCTGGATCCCTAATGAAAAGCATAGTGAGCGACATACATCATTTGTGCTAAATTAATCAAGTTTCACTCCAGTGAAAGTATTTCCCCCACAATGCTTTATAATTTCCATACTGGTTTTATGATAAAGTTTTCTTAAAAATCTGCAGCCAGAGTTGAAATACAGTTTCCATACCAAGGAGCAGCATCACTTGCATTGATGCTATTGTATGTGTGTTCATTAATACACCATGCCACCCAGTGTTTGCTGCACACAAATGGAACACAAGGGAGTTGGCAAACTAAAGAGTGGATGCTTTCCAACAGAGACATGGGGAAAGCAATGTGGGAGTCACCCTCTGCTGCTCTCATGACTCTACGCTTGATCACTTATTGAATAAAAGAGCACAAGAGGTAGTTGTTTGATCATACTCTTGATCCAAGAGGAGTAATGGAACTCCAGAGTGAAAAGAGATATACTTTCCATGTACGTTATGTAAATGGAATCAAGGGGTACAGGAAGAGCATGGGAGAATGACATTGAGGATCAGCCATGATCTACTGAATGGTAGAACTGGCTTGAAGGGCTTGAAATAGCCTACTCCTATTTTCTGTTTCTAACTTTCTTAGATTTTCCCCAAATGCAAGCTGTGGTTCAGTGGCAATGCCCTCAACCCCCTAGTCGGATAGTTGTGGGCTTAAGTTCCTGCCAGAGGCTGGAATACAATCTAGCACAGTACTGAGGAAGTGCCAAATCTGTTATCTGCTGCATGAGATGTTGCATTCTCATAAAATCATAGAATTCCCTCAGTGCAGAAGGAAGTCATTCAGTCCATTGAGCCTGGACCAACAATTCCACCCAGGTCCTGTCCCCATAACCCCAAGTATTTACCCCTTAACTCTAAGGGGCAATTCAGCATGGCTAATCCATTTAACCAGCAAATCTTTGTGACCAGAGGAGGAAACTGGAGCACCCTAAGGAAACCCATGCAGGCACAGGGAGAATACGCAACACAGATAGTCACCCAAGGCCAGAATTGAACATAGGTCCCTGGCACCCTGAGGCATGAGTGCTAACCACCGTGCCATCATACTGCACGTGGACACAAAAGATCTCATGGCACTTCTAAAGGAAAAGCAGGGGGGAGTTCTCCAATATTTTCACTTAATCAACATTACTGAATAGGTTGTCTGCTTGTTCTGATAAGGGGAGCTTATGCAACTTGGCTGTCATGTTCCCTACATTGCAACAGTAATTTACAGAACATGACATCCACTTCAAAAGCACTTCATTATCTGTGAAGCACTTTAAGTTATCCTGTGGCTATGAAAAGCTTTTTAATGCAGGTTCATTCTTTCTTTAATCTCTAGAAATTCACAATAAGGCATTGTTCCCTTCCCCAATCTCTAGACAAAATGCCCTGTTCACAAATTATAGAACGCATTCTCAATTTTATGTAACATTTTAATATGATTATTAGTACTCACTGTGCTGCGTAGTTTATCGAGCAACAGATTCAACTGAGTCTGGGGAAAGAAGAAAGGATAACAAGAAGCTTAATGATCTGCATTCCGTGGTTGAATACCTGCAAGTGCATCAGTTAGTTCACTAAGCTTAGCACTATTTGTGCAAAACAGACTAGCAAAACATTGTATACTGTGAAAACACAATTTATTGCATGCATTTGATGAGCTGTACATTAGTGAGAAAATCCTCTTAAGACCCACATAATTATAAGCAGCAAAAAAAAGGTCACGATGCACATTAAGATGTGTGTTGACGTGGTGAAGACAGAGGTGGAGCATGCAGCCAAACATCCTCCGTCTCTTGAAGCAGCACTGATGAATGAAATGATTCCCAACAGAAACCATGCATGGCACGGCCCAACCTTAACTTTAACCCTTTCCACATCCAGCCCACAAAGTTGATTGGTGTTGACAAGTTGCTCAAAATACTGGTTCTGGATACATCTCCCACCCACCCCAGAAAAAAGAACAGAAAATGACAAGAGCCAAATATAACAGGAGATGGTCCCTCTCGTGGTCCATTGGCTAAATACACGGCATCGTACTGTTATGAGCCATGCAGAGCAAGAAGCTCCCACACTCAATCTTATTGTCCATGCTGAGCAATGGGAGTGCTGCAATCACCTCAATTTGCCTGGACTTGTGGGGAGAAGTGGAACATCATTTAGGTTTCACTCCGCTCAGTGACTCCTGCTGGAAAGGTGTACATGTGGAGAATGAGTGAAGGCAGCATCAGTCTTAGTCATGATGATCCCAATAGCTCATTGACCATTATGATCCAGGATAACACATGAAAAATTTGAGTAAGTGCTGAGCTTGAGGAACCTTCCCCCTATATTGGTCAATGACATGACAGGACATGGTTAAGATTGGAAATATAAGCAGAACATTTGAAGTTTCATAAGATATCTGAACTAGTTTCAGTTCAGTATCATTGGTTATTCAATTTCAATACAAGATTTATTTGCATTAATGTTTCTCTCTCAGGTGACGGTGCTTAATTGCAGTGAATTTGAATGTGATGATGCATACACTGGAAAAAGAAATACCTTAGTTTACAAAATTGCCTGCAAAGACTTACAAATCAAATATATTGCACGGTGTTAATGATGCATTTTTATTTGCGAGAATGCTCATCTATCCTCCTTCAAGACGAGCTGAACGTTTTTATTTGGGACAAGGTTGGGAGAAAGGTAGGTTAATGATATCAAGTGGAATTACTGAAAATAAAAGCCAATTTTTGGAATCTCTGCTTATTCATTAGGTCAAGTACACAAAACCATATTGTCATAAAAAACAGCATTACTGATGGTGTAACAAGCCAGACTGTGATTAGTTGGAAATGTTGCATTTCAAGAAAGTGTCATTAGGATTGAATGTGTAAGTTTAGTGATTGATGACTGTGTCATAATAAAACAGTATTGAAAAGGGCTGCTGGAACCATTCACAATATTACAATGGATATGCCAGGATTGTAAGGGCTATTGTCAGATGCATAGTAATATAAAAATCAATTGTTATTACAAATAGCTGGCTCTCTAGCTTGTTAAAGTTTTGTTCCAGGATCAGCCTTGCTGCTGAAAAGGGTTAAAAAATGCCATTTTTATCAACCAGCCAGTACCAAGTCAGTATGCTAAGCAGGCACATTACTGCTGTGTGGTTGCTTAGGTAAAGATTTACCTGCTGTTGGCTACTTTTCCTTTCCCAACCTCCCTATAGTTTTCTCTACTCATCCTGAACTGGAGCATCTCAGATCAAGGCACTACCTGAGGAAAAGGAGTAGGAAACAGATGGAAAAGACAAGGCCTGAAAGTCAGCTTACTACAAGTAGAAGACAGGTGATAAGGAGAATGCATTAGAAATTGTGGCAATGGAAAATAGGAAGAATGTGAGGATTATAAATGTCTTACTTAGAGCTTTTAACATCAATTCATATTTTCTCTTCTCTTGAACATGAAATGTTCAAGTCAATTATCCTCAAGAACGTAATGAAAAAGTGGAGAAAAATATTCTTACATTGAAATGGTTATTAATTGAAAATTTAGTTATTCAAAGTACAATTAGTTAAGCTGTTTTCTGGTTTGACATTAACTGCTGTTGTATTTAGTGATGTACATTCTGATTTACACACAATTGGTTTGCAACGACTGAATGAAATCTTCAGCTATCGACAACAAAAATCATACTTCCAATGCACAGAAATTCACATTACTAAAGGAAAAAAAGTAAGTTTTCCAAAGACATTTTATAAACCTCAGTTGAAAAGGCAAGGCAAATAGAAATATTGACAAGAAAGCAGTTAAGAACAGAACATTACTTAGATCAAGAAATATCAGGGGCAGGTAAGATCTGATAACAGGGTTCATTGCATGGTTTTGAATGCCAACTACAAGGGAAAAAACTCAACTGACATCATGGCCATGTCAGATGCAGAGTAACTAAACAGAACTCAAGTAAAAATGTACTTCATGTTAGCTAGCATAACACAAGATAATACACTTACAACAGGGTTTAATAAAGAATCGCATGTCATCCTAAGATGTTAAAAACTCAAGAATAGCATTGGACTGCAGAATTAACGAATGCTGAATGAAATACTCTCTGCCAGAAGTGCACTATTTGCCTTGATCCCTATCAATGACTAACTTGCATTAGTCAAGTTCTTGAAGACC
Organism: Carcharhinus amblyrhynchos; assembly: GCF_965287045.1. Classification (NCBI taxonomy): domain Eukaryota; kingdom Metazoa; phylum Chordata; class Chondrichthyes; order Carcharhiniformes; family Carcharhinidae; genus Carcharhinus; species Carcharhinus amblyrhynchos. The sequence goes on along the minus strand of NC_137335.1, from coordinate 27,005,792 downwards.
CCAGTGCTTACGTTGATTCTTGCCCTGCTGCCAGTTTCAATAGTATGAATTTCAAGATATGGCTGATAAACAATTGGCTCCAATCTAAACCAGCACCTACAGAAATGGTTTACATCAATTGTCAAAACTCATCACAGTTTCAAGCTAAATATTGGGTTTTTGCCAAAAACGATGAATTCTAACTTTTCACACTTGTTTGTGACAGTTGCCAGTTTTGGTTCAGTTGGTAGCACTCTGAGTTCAAGCTCCATTCCAACAACTTGAGTGCGGTACTTAGGGAGTTGGAGGTGCTGTCTTTCAGATAAGATGCTAAACTGAGGTGCTACCTGCCCTTTCAGGTGGAACTAGCCATTTCAAGCAAGTATAAAGAGCAGTCTTTTGAAATGGCCTCAATCAACATCTACACCAGATGACCTAGTCATTCATTTCATTGCTGTTTATGGAAACTAGCTGTGAACTTCCTACATTACAGCAGTAACTACATTTCCAAAGTATTTATCTGCAACATGCTGAGGTTGTGAAATTGCTATGTACATTGAAGTCCCGGGATTAGAATAGATAGATGCTTGATGGCCAGCATAGACACGATGGATCAAAGGGCCTCTTTCAGTGTTGTATGTCTCTACAACTTTATGACTTGACTGAGTTCCTGGAAAGTTCAACTTTAAGTGAAACAAAGTAAAGCAACTTTAAACAAATCAGATTTTCCCATAAAAACCAAGAGCAAAGCTGTAGTTAGCTTCTGTCGGACCACGCTCATCAGAAAAAAAACATTAAAACATCAGATCCTGTAAGATTAAGTATCTATACTGTTAAATTCCTATATTGGTGAATGAAACAAATCTTAAAATAAGTATAACCTTAAAAATGTATAAGAAATATGCTAACTTCCTACTCATTGCCTTTCTTGCTTGTTGAACATCCAGCTTACTACACAACCCATTGGTTCTCTGACTCGCTGGTCACTGCAGGTCTTTCCACCTAACCTTTGGGTACCTGGCCTCAGCCACTCTCTCGTTCTCCCTCACACTGCTGATCTTCTAGTTCACAGCTTCTGGAATTCTAACCATCCGGGTCACTGGGGACCCTTCCTTCCATGCAAACCACTCACTCCTTACCTCCCTCTCCTCACTGTTAATGAGGGCAAGAAGAGCAGCTATGACTTTCAGGAAGTTAGCCTGGAGTTGGAGGAGGGGAATGATCAGGGTCCAGCAGCGATTGCATAGAGAGTTAGAACCATACAGTGCAGAAGGAGGCCATTCAGCCCATCGAGTCTGCACCAACAATCTCATCCAGGCCCTATTCCCCTAACCCCATGCAGTTACCCAGCTAATCACCCTGACACTAAGGGTCAATTTAGCATGACCAATCAACCTAACCCACATTGTTGGAGTGAGAGGGGAAACCCATGCAGACATGGGGAGAACATAAAAATTCCACACAGGCAGTCATCCAAGGCCAAAATCAAAGCCAAGTCCCTGGCACTGAGGTAGCTGTGCTAACCACTGTGCCACCGTACCACCCAGCAAGGGGAGGAAGGGAGTCGGGGTGACAGAGGCCACTCCAAAATGACACTGATCAGGTCACATGACCCTACATTAAAATTAAAGCGAAACAACTTTGAAATAAAACTTGCAACACAAAAGTTAATATCAATCCAATTAACAGATCGATTTTAAAGTGAAAGGAACAGTAAGTCAAGTCTTGCTTTACATAAAAATATGACTTCAAAGCAATATCCAAATACCACCCAGTAACTGATTGATATTCCTATGCTGCTGAAAAACAGGTCATACCAATAGCACTACACATATTGCAACATTTGCTTATTTATTATTGCAGAACACCAGGATTGAGAGTTAAGAATTCAGAACTGGTCTCCGTTTTAAATGGAATACTTTTACAGATCAAACAAGGTTTCCGTATTGTTACAACTTGCATCATTCTCTGGAAGAACTGAACTGAGACTGACTGAATTTTACTTTAAAACTAAAAAAATTCCACTTGACCCCATGGACTTTGGCAACAAACTTCTGTAATCAGAGCCCACAAGAGGAGGTCTGGTCATTCAATCACCCTTCCTATGGATTGGGAGGGGGAATTGGTAACAAAGGAGGAAAGAAGTTCAAAGGCTCCACTCCAGGATTCCTGCTGATGCCCAAGATCCATCACTTGGTCTGAAACATGGCCAAGTCCTCTGAGATGTTTCTAAATTTATAGGAATAGAATGTCATGATCATTTTTATAGATTAATAATCTAGCAGTTTGGATTGAGGATTTGGAGGCATCAGTTCAAATCCCACCACCACAGCTGGGGAAGTTAAATTCAGCTAATAAATCAATCAAGATTAAAAAGGCAGTTCAGTGATGGGGACCATGAAACTACTCAGTTATCGTAAAGACCCATCTGCTTCATTAATATCCTTCAGGGAAGGAGTTTTGCCATCTGGCCCATATGTCATCCCAGTCCCACCTAGCTGAATCTTATCTGTCCTCTGAAATGATCTCGCAAGCCACTCAGTTAACAGCTATAAGGAGTAGGAAAATAAACTTGCCAGCTGATGCCCATATCCTACAAAAGAATAAAGAAAAATATGCACAGCAAATAAGCCAATTAGTTTTAGGTACAAGTATACTCAAAAACTGGATAAATTACTGCGAGCAAGACAGACTAATGTCAAGGGTGAGTTAGAATGGTTTTAAAATGTTTTTAGGAGTTATCTTTTAACACATTCTCTTTGCAATAATATACAAGAATGTGAAGACTTTAATGAAGTATAAATTACCAATCCCTTTTGAGCTATTCAGGAAGCATTCAGTTAGAGAAATTTCAAATAGAGCCAAACAATACCTATGTACATAGCTACAAACATACAAATTAGGAGTAGGGTCTGGCCATTCAGCCCCTCAAATCTGTTCCACTGCTCAATAAGATCATGGCTGATCTGATTGTACCCTCAGCTCCACATCTGCACTTATCCCTGATGAACTTTCACCCCCTTGCATACCAAGAATCTATTTCAGTACAGGAAAAGACCATTTGACCCATCGAGCCTAAGCCAACAGCAATCCCACCCAGGCCCCTATCCACATATTTACCCTGCTAATCCCTGACACTAAGGGGTAATTTATCATGTCCAAATAACCTTACACTGTACATCTTTGAACTAAGGGAGGAAACCAAAGCACCCGGAGGAAAACCACAGGGACATGGGGGAGAACATGAAAACTCCACACCATCGCCTGAGGACAGAACTGAACTTGGGTCCCTGGCGCTAAGAGGCAGCAGTGCTAACCACCGTGCCACCAAAAATATTCAAAGACTCTTGAAGAAGAAAGTTCCAAAGACTCACCACCCCCTGAAAGAAATAAAATCTCCTCTGCTCCAACTTCGATCAGCGACCCTTTACTTTAAAACAGTACCCCCCTTAATGTGTCACAGCAATGGTCAAAAATGCTAAAGTAGATCCAAAAGAGTAAAAATTACTAACATGCTACAGGTTCAAAGGAAATGAATCTGGATATTTACTATTATAATCTTGATGCCAAATCAGGATGTGTTATAAAAAGCATCAATTCCCACTCCTTAAATCTCCTTTCAATAACAAGAAAAACTTATTAAATCTTATAGAAGTCTGCCGATTTCATATTCACTAATAGAATTGCACAATTTTACAACACAGGAGTTTTCCAAATGAATCTACCTTGAATTTATTCCCAACGCTAATGAAGCTCAGTTTTCCTGCCTTCTGTTTCGTGTCCTTATTGTGGTTGGTTCCTTCAAAAAGTTTCCGGACAAATGGGTCTTTAGATTCCGATACCAGCGATTCCAAGGACATGTGTAAGGCATCATTATTCTTTTCCACAAATTTAGCCTGTAAGGGAGAATGTCACACTGAGCAGTTCCTAGATGGAGGATGAAACTCCTTCAATGACGAGAAAAAATACAAGAAGTAAGAAAGCCATGGAGGTTTTTATAGGTAGAATTGAGAAATAGAGAAAGATCCAAAACCGCAGTGGGAATTTTGTATAGACTCCAGGGTGACAGAAGTGGCAGAATCTAAAAATGCAGTATCTTATTTAGCCAAGAATGTGGCAATGTTTAGTAGATTTAGTGGGGGAATTTCAGCTTTTATATAGATTGAGGTAAGCAGACTAGCACAAAATAAATAATAAATTCCTTGACTATGTTCAGCATCATTTTCTATAACAATATGTCCTAGAACTAACAACAGAACAGACTGTGTCAGATTCCATGAGTAACGGGACAGATTTAGTTAACAACCTAATGTAGTCTGAACAATTACCTAACGGTGCAGGAACAATTACCTAATAGCAACCATTAAATGGCTGACTAGTGTTTGAGCCAGCTAAGATTCAAGATTTGAGTCTGACTTCAATGGGATGAGACAGAGACTGTCTCCAATAAATTTGGAGAAACTGTTAGGCTGTAAAACAGCAGAGGGGGAATGGGATGTTCACTAAAGAATTTAAAATGATACAGAACAAATTTACAGCCTTTCGGGGCAAGAGTTTTACATTCCATATAAAAACAACCTCGTACAGCCGAAAACATGTACAATTAAACTGGTAAAGGGCAACATAAAAACAAAGGAAAAAGTATACACCAGTACAAAAAAGGCACAGGTCTCAGTGACTGGGAGAGATACCAAAATAATGAATGACAGAACATGGAAAGCTGCAAAAAGGAAATGTGAGAAGGAACTGGGAAAGGTTATCAAAATCACAGTTGTTTTCGTAACTACATGAGAAAAAAGTGATTAGAAACAACAATGATCCCTTAAAACTAACATCACAAATGAAAATGAGGAAATGATAGACATGCTAAATTTTTACTCCTGGTCAATATTAACAGGAGAGGAAAATGCCTCAGTAGATAATACTGAATCAGCTATGGAGACTCACCAAAATTAACATAAGCAAAAGAGTAATAAAAAAATTTGCATTAAAGAGTGCCAAATCCCCAGATCCAATTGACTTAAAGGAAGTAGGTGTGGACAGTTCAGATGCTAAAACTATAACTTTTTAATATCCTCTTGATCCAGGAACCAATGTTTTAGATTGGAAAACTCTATATCACTCTACGTAATAAGAAATATGAGTAAGGACAACTGGGGGTTTACAGGCCATTTTACCTTATGTCAGTGATCAGGACTGGAGTATATATTTAACATTAAGGATAGGAACATAGGAGCAGGGTTAGGCCATTCAGCCCATCAAGTCTATTTTACCATTCAATATGATCATGGCTGATCTTCCACTTCAAAGCCTCAGTTGAAGATTTTTAGAAATTTGTCAATCTTTGCTTTAAACAGAATCAATGACTGAGCTTCCATAGCCCTCTGGGGTAGAGAATTCCAAAGATTCCTCAGAGCAAAAACATTTCTTCTCATCTCGGTCCTAAGTGGCCTCACTCTTATTTTGAAATTGTGCCCCCTGGTTACGGACTCTCCAATCAGGGGGAACATCTTACCTGAATCTACCCTGTCCATCCCTTCAACTGTTTTGTATGTTTCAGTAAGATCACCTCTCATCCCTTGAAACTCTGAAGAATACAGGCCGTTTCCCTGATCCCTCTACATAGGCGTCCCATCATCCCAGGAACAAATGGTAAAGTGACTGAATAGCTTGAAATTTTTCAGCTGATCCTAGAGAACCAACATGGATTTGTAAAGGCAGGTTGCACCTGATAAAACTGATCAATTAAAATAATAGGTAGCAGAATGTCTACGTAAGTTATTCATATGGACTTCCGAGAGGCATTTAATAAAATCCCTTGTATGAGATTGTTAAGTAAAGGTCATGGAATTGAAGGTAAACTATTGACCTGATTAGGAAACTAGCTGAGTAGCAGCAGGTAGAGGGTAAGAGAATGGATGTTTTTTGGGATCTCAACTATTCACTATTAACGACTTAGATGGGATAGGGAGCTATACGTCCACATTTGCTGATGACAAAGATAGAATGCATTGCAAGGAATGTAGTGGAATGCATCAAATAACACAGATAAATTATAAATTTAATGAATTAGTAAACTGCGGGGCAAATGGATTCAATATACCCTATTTTGCACCCCAGATAATCAGAGAGCATTGTCTAAATATTGAAAAGCTAGAAACAACAGCAATCTGACTGACGATGGGTTATCAACCTGACACATTAACTGTTTCTCTTCACAGATGCTGCCTGTCCTGCTATTTTCAGAATTTTCTGCTTTTATTTTGGATTTCTAGCATCTACAGTATTTTACCTTGGGCACCGACTAGGGTTCTGCACTCTAGAACTTAAGACAATGAAGGGCTAACTTAACTGATATTTTCAAGATATTAAGCTGGCCAGATAAGGCAGAGAAATAAATGTTTTTGCTGACTGGGGAGTGGGGGAGGGAAGTATTTCTACACACAATGCATGATAGAAGTTTGGATTTCTCTTCCACAAAGTGCAGCTTTAACAGGTCAATTGTTAATTTTAAATTTGAGACTAATAAGCTTTTGTCAACCAAAGGTATGAAGGAGAAGTGGCAGAAAGATAAGTAAATGGAATTAAGTCACATACGAGCAATGGTCACACTGAAAATGGAACTCAGATGAGAGGTGAAATGGCCTACTCCTGTTCCCAAATTACAGGTACATAGCTAAATGAAGCCATTTATAACAACTATAAGTAGAAAATTAAATACACCAAATAAATGGGAAAAATATCTTCTCAAACATTGAAAACATAAATGATATTCTTCACACTTCCAAGTGATTCATGAAGACATTAAAATATCTTTTAATTAAGAAAAATATTGTACCCTAGAAAAGAGGATTCTAAATGCCAAGGAAAATTTGTGGAAATATTGCTGAGAACTGAAGGCCCAGACAGTGTCTTGTGAGTGCATCAACTTTCGTTCAGTCAGGTGGTTGCAGGTCCCGCATAAGACAATTGAATGTATCATCTAGTTTGGCACTTCAGTGCAGTAGTGGGAGGCTGCTGCACTTGTTGAAGGTACAATCCTTCAGATGAAATGCTAAGTTCCTCAGGGGTTTTGCAAAGATCCCATGGCACTATCTGAAGAAGAATGAGAGTTTTCTGTGGTGTCCTGGGCAATATTTATCACTAAACAGATATCTGGTCACTATTTGATTGTTGTTTTTGGGACCTTGTTTTGCACAATGTGATTGCTGAGTTTCTGGCATTCCAAGTGACTGCATTTCAAAAGTATCTCATTGACAGTAAACCACTTTTATTGAGATTACGAAAAGCACAACTGGTCTTTCTTGTATTCTTTTGCTTATTTGATTCTTAAGGGCTATGTAAAACTTACTGTTTCATAGCAAACCGCTCCAGCAAAGTGCCTGATGATAAACCCTTCGTCATCACGGACGTTCCTGTGAACTGTCAGCTTGGACTTTCTAGGAATCTGAACAATGAGAAGAAGTGCACTCTGGTTCATAGGCATCATAATGACAATGCTTCAATATTTCTTTTTTTTCAGTGTGAGTTCATACTAGAATCTCCCACACTCTGTGCAATGCAGAGGTCACAATCGTGAACATCATTAAAAGCTTGGGGAGGTGGGGGCTTTTCGCACCAGAATCTGACAATTCTGTGCATGTGCAATGGCCCTGAACTATTAGCCTGCAGTTTGCTGGCCAGCTCGATCATTTGCCAGCCCAGGGCCCTTGCAGTGCCACCCCTTCAACCCCTCCACGGCCCTATCATGGCCCTCACAACCATTCCTGGATTAGTCCCGAACCCCAGCCCCCTCCCCCCCCCAGCACGTCCTGGGGATCTCCAACCCCCCTCCCCACCAGCAGAACTCCCATGCCCACAGGAGACAGACACCCACCACCAACCCCCCCGCCCCCCCCCCCCCCCCCCCCCACCACTGCCTTCCCAGCAGACAGACACCCAGGCAGACCACCCCACCCCCAGCCTGCCCCAATCGCTGGCCTCCATCCCATCCCAACCAATCCCCATGCAAAGTGGCAACGGTGGGTCCCACCATGGATCATCCCGAAACCCCTGGCCCTCAGCCCAGCCCCCCATCGCGCTGCCCCATGCCTAATGAGCAGTGCCAAGGTGCTCCCTGGGCACGGGCGTTTTGCCTCATGGGCACTGCCAAGGGCACAGGATGGCATTCCCAGGGAGCCCATTCCCAGGGGGCATCATACCCTGCCACTCAACCCCCTGGGGGCTCCGATTGCCCCCCACTTCACTCCAGTGGGATCATTCCACTAGCTCCCTGAAAGTGGGGATCCAGTCTGAACCCCGCAGAGTGAAATTGCTCTGATGGGGTGGGAGAATCTAGTGGGCCCAGGGACATTAAAATAAGATTAAAAATAGATTAAAATCACTTAACTGCTGTTCCCGCCATTTCTAGTGTGGTCCTGACAATGCCAGGTATCTGGCACTCGGAGATACATGCGCGCATTGGGAACGCACGTGCAAATCTCGCAAACCAACCCACACGTGATTCCCACAGCCTACCATGCTAAAAAAATTAGCGCATCGGGATGGGAAAGTCACCCCCATAATTACTAAACAACCTCTCTGGCCCTGAAACAGTAACTTTACATTAGTAAAATATTGTGTGTTTCCACGATGATAACAAAAGCTATAGGTTTTTTTGAAGGTTATGATATTTCAGCTTCTACCTTAATCCTATTTCTTCAGAACATAAGAAACAGGAGAAGCAGATCATATCAGCCAACACACTTGCTCCACCATTCAATATGATCATGATTGATTTCAGCTTCAACACCACTTTCTCACCCATTCCTCCATATCCCTCTATTCTGAGGAAGTTAAAAATGCCTATCTCAGCCTCAAATATAGTCAACAATGTAGCATCCACAACCCTCTGGACACAGAATTTTAAAAATTCACAACCCTTTGACTGAAGAAAATTCTGATCTGTCCTAAACAGTCAGCCCCTTATCCTAAGGCTTGTGCCCGTGTTTTAGAATTTCCAGGAAACATCCTGTCAAGTACCTTCACAATTTTCAAAGAATTATAGACTGGTTACAGCACAGAAGGTGGCCATTTGATCCATTATGTCTGTGCTGCCTCTCTGAAGGAACAACTCACCTACAGCCACTCCCTACCATTCCACTGCAACTCTGCAAATTCTTCCTTTTCAGGTAATGATCCAATTCTCTTCTGAAAACTTCAATTGGCACACACACAGGCAGTGTATTCCAGATCTTGTATGCTACATTGTGATCACCTCTCAATTTTCGAGTCTCCAAAGAATACTGACCCAATTTACTTAGCCTCTCATTATAGGAGCACCCACCGGTCCCAATCTAATGAATCTTTCCTGTACTACTTCCAATGCAAGTCTCCTTCCTTAAATAAAGGCCAAATGTACCAAAGCCCTGTACATTGGAGCAAGACGACTTTATTCCTGCTCTGCAATCCACTTCTAATGAAGGCCAACATGCCACTTGCCTTCATAAATGCTTGCTGCATCTATAATGCTAATTTTATGTTGTAGAAGCACAGCACAGTCCCTCTGAACACCAATATTTACAAGCTCCCTGCCTTTTAAAAAATATTATGCTTACCAGAGTCAATAATCTCACATTTCCCCATATTATACTCTGTCAGCCAACTTACAGCATTGACTTAATCTACCTATATTCTTTTGCAAACTTTGTGTCCTCCTTATAGCTTGTATTTAATCTTTATTTAGCTCTCTTTTTTTTAATTAAGTTAATTCATGCATTTTACTTCCTGGTTCACTGAGTATGAGAATTCTTCAATCTGATTGGCTGTTTGTGTGTTACTAACATGTCTTGTTACTGAACCCCAGAGACCTGCTATACATGGAGATGGAATTAACACGTAGAAAGGTGAAATCCACACCACAGTCGATGGCAAGCATCATCACTTACCACTGACCACAATATCCAGACCATTATTAACTCATGCCAATATAAAATGGCGATTTATTTCCAGAAATGAAGGTCAATGTAAAAACCTAAACTTCTGTTACATCATCTAAAAGACTGACTCTCATTAAAGACACTGGGGTTTGCTGTTACTAGACTTAGGAGTGGCTCCCAACAGCCATGCAATTGCGCGTGATCTAAACTCCTCGGACTGTGGGCGGAATTTTTTGGCTATGCTCACCTCAAGACTGGAAAATTCCGCCCGAGGTCAATGGACCTACGCTTGGTCCATGTCCCACCTACTATGATTCCTGTGGCAGGTGAGATGGAAAATTTCTGTTGTGAGTTTTTAGTTTTAACTGTGTGTACCTTTACTGAAGCATCGCGGAGTGCAACATGACAACGTATATAGTTTTGCACTCTAATGAAAATATTGAAATATATGTAATGTTCTCAAACTGAACGGAAGCACCTCAGACTGCATTAGATCACTGGAGAAAAAGTAAATTCCATGGTACTTTGCAGTTATAATTGGAAATGTTGAGTGTACAACATGACTGATAAATACAGTTTGTAAAATTCTCTAATGAAAATACTGAAATTTTTGTAGTGTTCACATTACTGAACTGAAATAGAATGAATCTTGCTATCTGGAGAAAATATGAATATCATTGCACTTTAGTGTTATAATAATTTGAATTGTTTTATAATGTCTTTAGATTTTATATGAGTAAAATATATTTTTGCAAAAAACATTCCCATCTGGGCAACCTTTATAGTTTGTAATTTGTGTTATAATGTGTAATAATGACATGTTGTTGTTTCTGGTTAGTTGTACAGATTGAGAACTTGTGACTCACAAAAATATCTGTGAAGAAGTCAGCCAACATGAGCACAGCGCACAACCAAACCTGTGCAAACACCAATCTTTGTTTCCTCATTCAGCTAGCAACAAGAAAAAGATTTAACTCAGGTTTCTATGCAAGTTTCTACCTGGGCTAAAGCAGTCAGGGTTGATATGCAATGCTTGGATACAATTAAGGAGGATGTGCTTCCCATAATTAGTTACCTGTATTAATTATATGGGATGCAATTTAATCAGCTTTACATTGAATTTTTGGTATCCAGTTTTTTTCCATTCCTATCCAAACTGTCTGGGGAACAGTCCCCTGCACCATGACAGATTATCAAATCTTTCCCATGAGTTTTTTTTTGTTTATATATCCAATTATTCAGTCCAATCAAAGTCCAATTCAGAGTCTCAGCAAATGAGACATTCCAGATCCAAGCTGACAAGACAGGCCTCCCACTTCTGCCTTGGGTTTCACCTACATGAGCCAAGCTGATTGGAGCAGGCATTGCACCTCCTCCAAGGCTGGATCTCATTTGCATCTTAGCCAAAAGGCCAAGATGCCGCTTTAAAAAATTGCTTCAAATGAAACCGCAGCATAACCTCATGACTTCAACCAAGTGCAGGATGTTGATACTACAATTGATCTTAGCCGAAAGGAGTTGGCTCTGGGGTCACTGCAGCCAAACCCAATCCTGCCCTCACCCAACATCCACACATGCTCTTTGCAGTACACGTGACTGGACAGTAAGTAGAAGGTCAAATGATTTCCAGGAACACCAAGACAAACTCCAGCTGAGATCAGTGACCTCAGCACAGAGAGCAGGAGTGTGGGTGGGGGTGAAGCTGTACTTTGCAGCTCATTTGTAAATGCCCCACTGCCCAGAAGACAGTAACTCACTGTGAGTCGGAAGTGATTCTTATGCTTTTGGTGTATCACAGCAGTAAAATGTTGGTCGCTGGCTTGAGGCAAACGGTTTTCTTCATCCAGAATATCCAGGATTCCCACCAATTTAGCTTCAATTAAATCTGTTTATTGGCAAAATAACAACATAAATTTGCATGAACATTAAACATTCAGGTACAGTCATAGCGGTGACACTGGTTCCTAGATGTTGCATTTCTAATGTTGCAGGTCCCTTGTGTGCTTCACAAGTTTTTTCTATTCATTTGTGGGACATGGGCATCACTTGCTAGCCAGTATTTATTACCCATCATTAGTTGCCCTTGGAGGGCAGCTGAGAGTCAACCAAATTGCTGTGCCTCTGGACTCACATGTAGGCCACATCAGTAAGGACAGCAGATTTTCTTCCATAGAGGACATTAATGAACCAGATAGGTTTTTCAAACAATTGACAATGGTCATCAGCAGATTCTTAATTCCAGATATTTTTATTAAATTCAAATTCCACCACCTGTCATGCCGTGATTCAAACATGTGCTCTCAGAACATTAACTAGAGTTTCTGGATCAAGAGTCTAGGTGATAATACCACTAGGCCATCACCTCCCCAAGTCACACATGTGTGTTGTGATCTTCAGGTTATAAACTCCAGCAATGGGACCAGCAATCTGAGCCCAGCCAGCAATATGACACTGTAACAGCAATGATATCTAAGTGCCCTGCTACCCCTTCATAATAATGGATTGCAGCATATCCCAACGATGAATACTAGGCAATCCAACTGGTAGTTTTGTGTGTTTTCTCTACTTGCTTAGTTGAACAGTGATGCTACCTTTCAAACCGCAGGGATATTCCCAAAATCTAGGGGATTTGAAAGATCACAACCAACTGTCTCTGCAACCACCCCTATTTTGAACCCTTGGGTATCAGGTCCTTACGGGATCTTAAGCAGCAAATGTCATCATTACATTAAAATATACATCAGCAAAAACTGCAAGGAAGTGAATCTTTTTATGCGGGTTCTTTTGATACATACCAATGCAGTCTTGATTATCAACATACTGCACTTCATTTACGCCAAGCCCTTCTTTCTGATATAACTCTTGTTCCTAAAGATGCAGAGGTCAGATTAGTATAACTATGTAAAGGATGTGAAATGAGCATTGTTTAGAGCTTTCACAACATGAAAGCAGCAGGGCCAGCTTACCCACACTGTCATAGGAGGTCTTCCAGTTTAAAAAAAAAGGCTTTCATTATGATACATGCATCCTGTTGCGCCCTCCTCATCATTTTCAGTTTCTAATACAGCTCCCTCTCTCCCCTCAATGAGAGTGGAGTATGGCAACCTGCTTGTTGCATTTTGCTGTTTGAATTAATATGTTCTTAAGCATTTTCTACTAAAATTGATGGAAGCAATATTAATAAAAACTAAACAAGTATTATTGGAAACCAACCAGATTACTTAAGGAAACAGCCTTAATTGTGAGACAATTAAGAATGAGGAATTCATTACTAAATTTGTTAGAAAGGCTGGAAATGTGATTTGGAATGCAAATGTTTCCAATTTTTGTAATTGTAAATATATTAACACTTGATTATTAATGCAGACTTTTAAAGTGCTGTGAGATAATGATTATTCCGCGCTTCTCAGGTCACAGAATAAAGAAATAACATAAATGTTAACTTTGACTAGGAGGATTGAATAGACCATTGTCTAAGGGATCAGAACTCCACATGGCACGTAGCTAAGTTGACCAAATATTGCTCAACACTCAAGCCTATTTCAAGGTGTAATATAATTTGAGAAAAAGCATTGCCTTAAAGCTGAAACAATGTGGGCAATTACCAAACACCCAACTGGCTAATTCTTATTTCATTATTGACAAGTTATAGACCTGTTTTCCAATAGCTGACTAAAGTGGGTTTTCAATTTCTATGGTATAAGAAAAAGTCAGAGAATGGCAGAGAGAGATGTGACGAGAGATGTAAAGAGAAAGGCGTAGGTAGCGAGGGAGAGAGAGACAGAGATGTTTACGAGACACAATGATATTCCGAGTGCCCTGTTACCTCTTCATAATAATGGATTGCAGCGTATCCCAATGACGAATATCAGGCAATCCAGCCTATAGTTTTCTGTGTTTTATCTACTTCCTTGATTACAAAGAGATCTGCTTCAAAAATAGCTCCAGAAATAGAGGTAATTCAACTGATACAACATACAATGAAGGATATCAAAACTACACAGCCCCCAAGTCCTAGCAATCCAGCTTGAACCCCTTAGCCTTAGATGTCTTTATTTTTGTAGTTCTTGAAATTTTCAGACACTAATGAGTTGGCATAATGTAGGCTGTCCCTTCAGTGCAGTACTAATGGAACCAAACAGCTCGTTTTATCTTGTAATTTTTATGCATCATGTACTTAAAAGTAAAGGGATTTTGAATTTCAACTCAAAAAATCTATACAGCCACTTAAGTGCAGTCTCAGATATTCATCCTTCCTTATGTTGTAAGCCAATTGAGAATTCTTGAGGCGAAACATCCTGAGGATGTTCATCATGGCTGGGGACTTCAATCAGGCCACGTTCAAAAGTATACTACCAAGGTACCACCAAATGTCTCCTGTTCCACCATCCTAGACCATTGCTGGGGAGTAGGTACAGAGGAGATGTCAGGGATAAGTTTTTCGCTCAGAGGGTGGTGGGCGCGTGGAATCGGCTGCCGGAGTGGTGGTGGTGGCGGCGGCGGCGGATTCGATAGGGTCTTTTAAGAGACTTTTGGATAAGTACATGGAACTTAGTAAGATAAAGGGTTATAGATAAGCCTAGTAGGTAGGGACATGTTTGGCGCAACTTGTGGGCCAAAGGGCCTGTTTGTGCTGTAGTTTTTCTATGTTTCTAAATATCAAACACATCTACTGCTCTATAGCTCACCCACACCTTGGCAAATCGGACCACAAGGTTGTACTCTTGCTCCCGGCTTACAAGCAAAAACTGAAACAGGAGAATCCATCAAAGAAAGTCATGCAATGTTGGTCTGAGGAATCAGATGATCCCTGCAGGGCTGCTTGGAGTAAATGAACTGGTCAGTATTCAAAAAATGTGACCAGCCTGAAAGAGTACGCCACTACAGTAACTGACTTCATTAATAAGCGTGTAGAAGACTCTGCGCCAAAGAAGCAAATCCATGTGTTTTCTCCAATCAGAAACCAAGGATGAACAGGGATAGCCACTGCTTGCTGAAGTCCAGGTCTGAGGCATTCAAGTCAGGTGGCACTGACCTAAACAAGAAAGCCAGATACAATCTAAGGTGATCCATCAAAGATGCCAAAAGACAGTAACGGACCAAGCTAGAGTCCCAGGCTGGCCACACCGACCCCCACTGGCTATGGCAACATCTGCAAGACATAACAGGCTACAAAATGAAGACATGTAAAATTGCCGGCTCCAACACACTGCTCCCTGATGAGCTCAGTGCATTCTAGCCCATTTTGAGCAAGAGGTCAGTGAGAACATGCCCTCCACCTTGGAAGAACCTGTATCTGGGGTCAATATTGCAGATGTAACAGCAGCTTTCTTGAAGGTCAATCCACAAAAAGTGAGTGGCCTGGATGAGTACCCGGACGAGCACTCAGATCCTGCATGGATCGGCTGGCGGGGGTATTCACAGACATCTTCAACCTCTCTTTCCAACAACCATATCTGTTTTAAGAAGACAACCATTATCCCAATACCTAAGAAAAACCAAGCAGTGTGCCTTAATGACTATCAGTGGTGGGTCTGACATCCATCATTTCGAACGCTTCGAAAGGCTAGTCATGGCACGAATCAATTCCAGCCTCCTTGTCTACCTGGGTCCGCTGCAGTTTGCCTATGACTGCAACAGATCCACAGCAGATACCATTTCCCTGGCCCTACGCTCAACCCTGGAACACTTAGATAACAAGGACACCTATGCCAGACTCCTTTTTATTGACTACAGCTCAACCTTCAACACTATTATTCCCATGAAACTCATCTCCAAATTTCGTGGCCTGGGCCTCAGCATTTCCTGCTGCAAATGGATCCTGAACTTCCCAACTCACAGATCACACTCAGTAATAGGAAACAACATCACCTCCACAATCATCCTCAATACCGGTGCCCCACAAGGCTGAGTTCTCAGTCCCCTACTATACTCCTTACACACCTATGACTGTGTGGCCACATTCCCCTCCAATTCGATTTTCAAGTTTGCTGACGACTCCATCATAGTGGGTCAGATTGCAAATAATGAGACAGAGCATGACAATGAGATAGAGAATCTGGTGAACTGGTGCGGTAACAATAATCTCTCCCTCAATGTCACCAAAACAAAGGAGATTGTCATTGGCTTCAGCAAGTGTAAAGGAGAACATGCCCCTGTCTACATCAATGGGGATGAAGTAGAAAGGGTCGAGAGGTTCAAGTTTTTAGGTGTCCAGATCACCAACATGTCCTGGTCAACCCAAGCCAACACTATAGTTAAGCCCATCAATGCCTCTACTTTCTCAGGAGACTAAGGAAATTTGGTATGTCAGCTACAACTCTCACCAACTTTTACAGATGCACCATAGAAAGCATTCTTTCTGGTTGTATCACCGATTGGTATGGCTCCTGCTCTGTCCAAGACTGCAAAGAACTACAAAAGGTTGCGAATATAGCCCAATTCATCACGCAAACCAGCCTCCCATCCATTGGCTTTGTCTACATTTCCCGCTGCCTCGGCCAAGAAGCAGCATAATTAAGAACCTCACGCACCACAGACATCCTCTCTCTCACTTTCTTCCATCGGGAAAAAGATACAGAAGTCCGAGTTCACGTATCAACAGATTCAAGAACAGTTTCTTCCGTCCTGCTGTCAGACTTTTGAATGGACTTACCTTGCATTCTCTACGCCCTAGCTATGACTATAACACTACATTCTGCACACTCTCATTTCCTTCTTTATGAACAGTATGCTTTGTCTGTACAGCACACGAGACTTCTCATTATTCGTTAATACATGTGACAATAATAAATCAAATCAAAATCAACTGGCTTTTTACCAACAATTCCCAACTACATCTCTGATCCTGAGCTAGGCTTGAGTGATGAGCAATAATTGTTAATAGAATTATAGCATTATAATTGTATAGCATTATAGAACATAAGAACTAGGAGCAGGAGTAGGCCATTTGGCCCCGTGAGCCTACTCCGCCATTCTATAAGATCATGGCTCAAATTTTCGTGGACTCAGCTCCACTTAACTGCCCGTTCATCATAACCCTTAATTCCTTTACTGTTCAAAAGTTTATCTATCCTTGCCTTCAAAACATTTAATGAGGTAGCTAAAACTGCTCCACTGGGCAGGGAATTCCACAGATTCACAGCCCTTTGTGTGCAGAAATTCCTCCTCAACTCAGTCCTAAATCTGCTCCCCCTTATTTTGAGGCCAGGATCCCTGGTTCTAAATTCACCTGCCAGTGGAAACATCTTCCCTGCTTCTATCTGATCTACTCCCTTCATAATCTTACATGCTTCCACAGGATTTCCCCTCATTCTTCTGAATTCCAATAAGTATAACCCCAGTGTACTTTGTCTCTCCTCATAAGCCAATGCTCTCAATCCAGAATCAACCTAGTTAATCTCCCCTGTAGCCTCTCCAGTGCCAGTATTAATATTCCAGCGTCAATAAGTAGCCTCACATAGTAAACTGGTACAGTTCTATTGTCAAAAGAGCAACAGTCAGCAATTTCTAAATTAAAGCCATCATGCTTCAGGTTCCCTTCCTTCTCCTTCAACCTAATATTGGTGGTGAAACAATTATCAGGGACAAAGCAAACTTATTTGGAAACTCATGGATTAATTAAGAAACAGAATGAATTGGATAAACGTACATAGGCATGGATGTCAGGAACAGCATTATAAAGTCTGCAGATGATATGAAACTTGGCAAAGTACAAGACCATAACGAGGATAAAGATAGGTTTCAATGTGGTGAAATGGGCAGAAGCATAGAGAATGGAGTTTAAGATGGAGACGTGATGGACTTTGGGACACATGATGGACTTTGGGACACATGGAACGATTCTATAAATGGACCAATTCTGAGAAGGGTTGAGTAGAGATACCTTGGTGCTCATATCAAGAATGATGGGGCAAATTAATATACTGGACAATCAAAGACATAATAAACCACAATTGAGAGAGACGTGGGGATAATTAAGGAAAGCCAGCAGGTTTTTAAATGGGGAAATTAAAAAAAAAGGCACTTAGACGGATAAAAAATAAAAGCAAAGAAATAGTGTTAGAATTTTAGAAATCATTGGTTAGATCTCAACTGAATAGTAGGCAACTCTGAGCACCACATTTCAGAAAGATATAAAGAAAGAGTGGAGGTGGTTTATCTGGATTTTATAAGAACCACAATAACCTGAAATAGAGCTGCCAGCCAGTGAAATACACTATTAAAAAGGCCAATCTAAAGATGGTCTCCATGGCAACACACGGCCCCGAATTTCTCTAACATCAGTATTAATCTAGGTTCTCAGAGGCACAAACTAAGCCCATGTCTTACCTCTTTCAGGATCCTTTCATTGAAAAACTGCTGAAGCTTCTCATTACAGTAGTTAATGCAGAATTGTTCAAAGCTATTGTGCTCAAAATATTCTGTGAAATACAAATTGGAAAAGGTCAGCATCCACAGCACAGCCTCCAGACCCGTTTGTAATTACTAAAACTCTTCTCAACAATCTTGAGGACTGTGAACCAAATATTAAACAACCTTATGAACTAAACTAGTGCAGGATGGTCACTTGCATGGGAATCTTGCATCTCGTAGCTTTAATATAGCAGGAAGTTTTTGGGGATATATTGCTCTATTCACAGAGAAGTTTGTAGCAATGTGAATAAATCAAGTTACTTCAGTCAAAGAATTCCACTGTGCCAAGAACAAGAGACTTGGCAAGCTAAGCAGAAATTCCATTACAAGCTACTACTCAATGGAAATGAGACCATCAGTTTCAACTATAAGCAATAGATCTGAATTTGAGTAATTAATTCAACACAAAATGATATAACGCAAAAACAAAGTTGCAAAGCTAACTTTCTGAATATGATGAACAGAGCCTCTAAGTCAATATTGTCTTTCTCATTCCCTCAACAAAATTTCCCTTCATGTGTAATTCCCTCTCTTTCGGTAAAGATGGTCTCAATTTCTTCACACCTTTCCTCTTGCATCCTAACATAAAAACTCTACCTTTGTTCACTCATATTTCTTTCAAACATAAAACAATCCTCATTGACATCACATGAGATCATGCAGACAGTCAGCTTCCCCTCTTACCACTCCCCCTGCACCAACAGAACGTTTGTGGTCCCGTAGCCTTCTATTGTTCTCCCTGAATTGCTCTCTCAGATCAGACATTAATCTGAGAAGGTGTTGAGAGATTTTATGGAAAAAGCATATCAGTGAAACTGTGAGTTCACCATGATTATGGGGCAGCATGCTGGCACCTCTCAGTGTCAGGGACCTGGGTTCAATTCCAGCCTTGAGTCACTGTCTGTGTGGAGTTTACACATTCCCTCTGTGTCTGTGCGGGTTTCCTCCAGGTGTTCTGATTTCCTCCCACAGTCCAAAGATGCACAGGTTAGGCTGATTGGCCATGTTAAATTGCCCATTACTGTCAGGGGGATTAGCAGGTTGAATATGTGGGTTACGGGAATAAGATCTGTCAGAGATGGTCAGTGCAGGCTAATAGGCCAAATGGCCTCCTTCTGTACTGTCAGGATTCTATAATTATTACCTGCAATAACTGCACTTTCCTTTTAATCACTGTCATTAGCTGGGGGGGGGGGGGGGGGGGAAGAGGGGGCAGGGTGAGGGTGGGGGTGGGGATGGGGGTGGTGGGGCAAGAACGCGGACAGGGGAGGTGGGGCCGGAATGCTAGAGATGGAGGAGACACCAATATAATTTAGAGAGTGTATTCAGTGCTGAATAGCAATTTGCACTCAGTGACTTCTGCCATTCTTAATTCAAGTATCAAATGAAAGTCATTAAAAATGACAATTAAATGTTGAAAGGCAAAAACAAATAGAAACTCACCAAAGCCAGCAATGTCCAGAACCCCAATGAAGAAACTGGAACTCTCAAAGGGGAAACACTGATTGACTCGCTTCACAACATGATCAAATAGATGGCTATAAACCGCCTTAGCCAGAGCTTCCCGTGCATTGTTTGCCTGCTCCACCTTTAAAGGCACCCTGAGGAACAGTAGAGCAAGTTTTAGTTGGATCAATCGATCAGCTTTCATGATGAAATCAGTTTGTATGCAGTGAAAGCTCCAACTTTAATGCTTTTGTATCAATATAGAAGTACCAGTGTTGCATTGTTCATGGTTCTTTGTGAGTAGCCCATGATTATCACAAATGTTGTCAATTGGCAAGATAACATAGATTTGAACTTAGAACCACCAAGAAAGCCATCATGACTTACCACTGCTACACTATTCAGTTTTTCTCTTACTAAGTAAACGGATGAGAGCTTGTAGTTGCATTCCACCACCCCCCCATGACTTCAGTCTGACCCAGTGTACCAAAGCACTTTGCATACCAACACAATTCTAGAAACAATGTGCAATATCATAGGCGATGGACAGAGGGCAAAGAAAAGAAAATTGTTCATCAAGTCCATAAATCTGCCCAAACATACATGTACTGCAAGGAGCATTTGTGGCAACCATATTACACTGCATAAATGCAAAGTGGTATTTCAATCAGACATTGTTCCTAGATGAATTGTAATTGCAAAGTAATTTCTTTCCACTTACGATTAGAGATATTTGCTTTATAGGAGCAATTTCAATCAACATCAGAATAAGATATTTAAGTTCCTCATCAACTCACCTTTTCAGATTAGTAGAATGGGAATAATGGGAAGTACTATCACTATCTAGGACCAATGAGATAAATGTATCCTTTTTAAACCAGAGGTAACATAAACGATTTGGAAGAGAGGGTAAGTGGTGTGATCAGCAAGTTTGTGGGTGACACCAAGATGGCAGGGTTGGCGGATACTAAAGTGGAATGTCAGGTGATACAACAGGATATAGATAGGTTGGTGCACTGGGCAGATAGGTGGCAGATGGAATTTAATCCTGACAAATGTGAGGTGATGCATTTTGGAAGGAAAAATGCAGAGAGGAGCTATGTGATAAAAGGTAGACCGATTAGGAGTACAGAAATACAGAGGGACCTGGGAGTGCAGGTTCACAGGTCTATGAAGGTTGCGACACAAGTGGAGAAGGTTGTTAGGAAGGCTTATGGAATGCTAGCCTTTATAGGAAGGGGTATAGAGTATAAAAGCTGCAGTCTAATGCTTCAGTTGTACAGAACGTTGGTTAGACCGCATTTGGAGCACTGCGTCCAGTTCTGGTCACCTTACTACCGGAAGGACATGGAGTCTCTGGAGAGGGTGCAGAGGAGGTTTACCAGGAGGTTGCCTGGCATGGAGGGACTGGGTTACGAGGAAAGGTTGGAGAAACTGGGACTTTTCTCCTTGGAAAGACGGAGATTGAGGGGGGACATGATAGAGGTATATAAGATACTGAAGGGAATAGATAGAGTCAATAGTGAGAGACTGCTCCCTAGACTGGGTACAAATACGAGAGGTCATGATTTAAGGGTGAGGGGGGAGAGGTATAATTTGGATGTGAGAGGAAGGTTCTTTACACAGAGGGTCGTGGGGGTATGGAACGCGCTACCGAGTAGGGTGGTGGAGGCAGGAACGTTGGACTCGTTTAAGGTTCAATTAGACAGACACGAGCGAAACGAGGATGGAGGGTTATAGTAGGGGCTATTAAATAAGGTCAGATCCTCGGGAGACACCGGAAATGCAGACTTGTAAGTTAACGTTTTTGTCTTTTTATTCCGCAGGTGGAGGTCCACCTCGTTGTCAAACGACGGGCATGCACACGGTGGGTCGTGCATGGGTTGCTCTTGGAGGTTCCGGGAGTGGCCTAGTACTTCGTGTCGGTGTGTGTGCTTGATCCTGGACCGGTAGACGGGCGCCGCAACAGCTCGGTGACTAGCACTGCTAGCTGTGCAGATACATGGATTTGGGCCTGTGTCTGTGGGAGTTTGCACATTCTCCCTGTGGTTGCGTGGGTTTCCTCCGGGCGCTCCGGTTTCCTCCCACACCCCAAAGATGTGCTCTTAGGCTGATTGGTTTACCAGATTGACACTATTCTCCCCTGAATCTGGCTAAGTTAGGGGTTCCATTCGTAGACACGCAGGGTAGAATAGGTGTAGGGTGATGCAGCAGCACGGGCTCGTTGGGCCGAAGGGCCTGTTTCCCGTGCTGGGTTGTTCTTTGTTCTTGTTCTTTGTAACAGCATTTAAATTGAAAGCACACTTCTCCACATCATTTACAGAAGATTATGAAGAACCTTGTGTTTTTCCCTCCTTTCCTATTTTAATACTTCATTTGAACAATGAGCAGGAATGATAGTGCATTGCTTGAAGCTGTCACTGAAGAAAATTATCAGAAACAAAGCCAAGGATGAGTCATCATCAACTGGATACTTTAACCGAGTCCCTTGTATTCTCAAATTCTGTGATCTCGCCAAGCACACATCATCCGCACTGATTACAAAACAAAGAATAAACCTTTCATGTTAATCAGGGCTCATTTCCAATTGTGATGCTTATAAAGGGTTGCTGTTACCACTGATCTGCTGTCCTGCATTTAGAATATTCTTTTACCTTATTGCATAAATTCAACAACAGGAAGAATGTTGTTCATGACATTGCTGTCATGTATTCTGAACAGTTTTATAACCCCCATGAAGTGACTTGAGTCATGAAACAGGAAAGCAAAGTTTGGTGAATGTTCGAGTAGCCTTTGGAAATATACCAGCACTTATCCGAAATATTCAGAAATTGTGATTTCTGACAGCTTTGAATTTTGTAAAATCAGTTGCAATCACTACAGATGAAAGCAGGAATCCAAACAGCACGTTTTTTTAAACTAACAACTTGTATTCATAAAGAATCTTTACTATAGTAAAATATCCCAAGGCTTTTCACAGGGGTGCCTACCAAATGAAAATCTAACAGGAGAGGCGAGTACAATTTTGTCTTTTAAAAAGCATTTAGACAGTTACATGTGTAAAATAGCTACAGAGGGATATGGGTCAAATGCGGGCATTTGGGACTAGCTTAGTGATTTAAAAAAAAGGGGCAGTATGAATAAGTTGGGCCAAAGGGCATGTTTTCAAGCTGTAAGCCTCAATGATGTAAAGGGATATCAGGATAGGTGATCACGAAGCTTGGCCAAGCAGCAAGATTAAAGGAGGGAAAAGTAGTATACAAGTGCAAAGGTTTGAGGATGACATTCCATAGCTTATGACCTTGGCACCCACTTCTTGACCTTTTGACTAAGGTCAAGCCTGAGACCAGGTGCAGCGCCTGGTCTTATCAGCTTTATGTCTCACTTGTGGGGACTATCAATTGGATTCAATTTGAAGTTCAATTGGTTTTTGGAGCAAGCAAGGAGCTGGATTAAGGGCTTGCCCTGTGCACTCTGCACATTGAGTTTTTTAAATAACTTCCTTAAAGTTACAAAGCCAATGGCATAGTGATCAAAATCGGGGATGTGCAACTGTCCAGAATTGGAGGAGCACAGATATCCCAGATGGTTTTAGACTGGCGAGGTTACAGAGAAAGGGAGCAATGAAATCAGAGAAGATTTTGGAAGTAGGGGATTTTAAATTCATAATCAAGATAAAATAGTTTCCTGATATTATGAATATCAAAAGAAAGATTCAGAATGTATTCCCACAAAATTAGTACAAGAGCCACTGATCATGTAAACAAGAATTTAACAACTAGAGACTTAAACTTCCATTATTCAAAAAACACAGAAGATAAAAACAAGGGACTAACGTTTAACCTGCACAAGACCTCAGGCAGGTTATGCTTGGAGAATCACACGGAGCTTTGGACAACCCATAAAAGAGAAAGAAGAATGGGCACTCGGCTACCTCATTGAATGTTTTTAAGGCAAGGATAGATAAATTTTTGAACGCTACAGGAATTAAGGGTTATAGTGAACGGGCAGGTAAGTGAAACTGAGTCAACGAAAAGATTAGCCACAATCTTTTTGAATGGCGGAGTAGGCTCGAGGAGCCAGATAGCCTATTCCTGCTTCTAATTCTTACAGTGAGACATTAGCAGAGATGAATACGGGGCTATGAAGAGAATGTTGATTTAGTATGTCAGAGCTTGTTTTACTAGAGATGAGAAGATTAATTTGATTCTAATAGCTAGGTACAAATTTAGAATAAATCACCAAAGGGGTGTTGGAATCCTTTTCTGTTTTTAACACAAAGCGTGCTTAAAATTTGAAGCAATGCAATTGTTTTAGAAGATAATTAAATAGAAGTTTGAAAGAGGCATATTAAAAGGATTTCAGGAGTGAGAATGTGAGTTGGATTAAATTGGCCTCAGTGGGAATAAACATTAGCACAGATAGTAGGACCAATCCTTACATTTGCACTGTAACACTATGATTCAATCTAAGAGAATTGCCCAATCTCGGCTGAATAGTATGTATTGCCAGTTATACAGTCTACGGAATGTCAGACATAAGAATGTGAAAATCCTGAGGTGAGTGGAGTAGATACAAACATGCTACATATTAGATATTAGGAACACTCACCGCACAAAATTGCAGTTTGTACCACAGGTCTACAATTTCCCAAGAAAGTAATGGCACAGAAAACCTATTATGAGCCTTTTAGGCATCAACTTAGGTGGCACAAAGCCAGGAGCCTGAGAGTTAAAACTCTGTTCCAGAGGCTGAATTCACAGCTAAACGAAATCTAGGCTAATGTCTCCGTGCAATTCTGAACGGGTGCTGCCCTTGAACTCAATGCTTCAAAGAGCAGTGGAAGCAGATTCATTAGTAACTATGAAAAGGAAATTGTGTGTATTTGGTGGGGAGGGTCACAAGGAAAAAAGGTCAGGCAAGTGGAACTAACTAAATCGCTCGACCTGGAGAGCCTTCAGAGGTATCTTGGGCTGAATGGATTTTATGACGATGCACAAAGAAAATCAAGTGTAATATAGAAAATGGAGGAGAAGCAATAAAACATTAGAGAGGCTAAAGGGAAGGATGGAAAACATTTCAAAGTAACAAAGGAAAATATCTGATAAATAAAAACTAAAGGGGCTGATTAGAAATACAACAACTTACATTTACATAGCCCCTTTAATGTCATGAAAGATGCCAATGCGTTTCATGGGAACATTATAAATCAAATGAGTGAATCACATAGGATGTGTGTCAGAATGCCAAAAGATTAGTCCAAAAAGTAGCTTTTAAGGAGTGTCTTAAAGGAGAAAATAAGGTGGAGATGGGAGAGTTGTAGGGAGAGAATTCCAGATCTTACAGTCTATCCAGCTGAAGGCACAGCCACCAATAATGGAATTATAATTTGGAATGCACAATAGGCCAGAACCAGAAGAATGGAGATATCTGGGAGGAGTGTGGGATAAAAACATAGAACATTACAGCGCAGTACAGGCCCTTTGGTCCTCAATGTTGCACTGACCTGTGAAAACCAATCTAAAGTTCATCTAACCTACACTATTCCAATATCATCCATATGTTTATCTAATGACCATTTCAATGTCCTTAATGTTGGCGAGTCCACTGCTGTTGCAGGCAGGGCATTCCACGCCCTTACTACTCTGAGTGAAGAGCCTGCCTCTGACATCTGTCCCATATCTATTACCCCTCAACTTAAAGCTATGTCCCCTCATGCTAGCCATCACCATCCGAGGAAAAAGGCTCTCACTGTCCACGCTATCTAATCCTTTAATCATCTTGTATGCCTCTATTAAGTCACCTCTTAACCTTCTCTCTAATGAAAACAGCCTCAAGTCCCTCAGCCTTTCCTCATAACACCTTCCCACCATACCAGGCAACATCCTGGTAAATCTCCTCTGCACCCTTTTCAATGCCTCTACATCCTGTAATGCGGTGACCAGAACTGTATGCAATACCCAAAGTGCGGCCGCATCAGAGTTTTATACAGCTGCAACATGACCTCATGGCTCTGAAACTCAATCCCTCTACCAATAAAACTAACACACCGTACACCTTCTTACCAACCCTATCAACCCGGGTGCCAACTTTTAGGGATCTATGCACATGGACACCAAGATCTCTCTGCTCATCCACACTACCAAGTATCTTACCATGAGCACAATAGTCTGTATTCCTGTTATTCCTTCCAACGTGAATCCCTCACACTTTTCTGGGATAACGAAAGATTACAAAGCTAGGATGGCACAAAACTTAATGGAGAGCAAATTATTTGGGGGTTAACAAATGAATACTTGTCTTCAGTTATCATGGAAGAGTGAAACAAGCAGGAGGAGGGAATAATTACAGGTAAGTAGTAACATGGTAACAGCTGGCGGAACTCGATGCAGAAAAGACAAAGGCCTGACAAGATACATCCTGGAATTTTGAAGCAGGTCAAAGAGAATCAAGAGCGACTCTACACTCAACCTTGCAAATATTCTTGGTTACGAGCCTGTGGCAGAGGACAAAATGAAAAAGCTAATTCAATTAGCCTCAACTCAAAACTACACAAGTTTCAGAAGGTTACATTGTAAATGATTAACTTTATTTTATAAATTAAAAATTTGAAGTCATGTGCACTATATTCACTGCATTTCTTTGATCATTGCATTCCACTGTTCCCTCAAAGAATTCCTAAGCTTGAGATGAGAACTTTCTTGTTCAAATCTCTGGATGCCCACCGCAGAGATTGGACAAGAAAGCGCTCGTCTCAAATTTAGTAGCTCCTTCAGGGAACAGTGGAATGCAATGATCAGAGAAATGCATTGAATATGGTGCACATGACTTCAACATTTGTTTTTAGACAATTAACTTGTAAAAGATGAAAGGGAAATGACAGCATGAAGAAAAAGTTGATTAACAGATTAAAAAAAGTGTTTTATCCCAGACTTGGCTATAATTGCCTTATTCTTTTACAGCATACAGACATTGCTGTTCAGGTTAACATTTGTTGCCCATCACTAATTACCCTTAGGAAGATAGCAGTGAGCCACTTTCTTGAATCTCAGCAGTCCGTCTGGTTCTTATACACCCACAATGCTGCCAGAAAGGAGGTTCAGGATTTTGACCCAGTGACAGTGAAGGAGCAATGATATAGTTCCAAATCAGGATGGTGTGTGGCTTGAAAATGTGGTGTTGCCATGCACCTGTTGTCCTTGTATTTCTCAGTGCAAGAGGTTGCAGGTTTGGAAGGTGCTGTCAAAGGAGCCTTGGCAAGTTAATGAATGCATTTTGTATATTGTACACACTGATGCTGCTGTGAAGGGAACTAATGTTTGAGATGGTGGACAGGATGTGAAGCTTTTGGAATGTTGTAAAAGCTGCGCTCATCTAAGCAAGTGAAGAGCATTCCATCACACCCCTGACTTGTGTCTTGTAGATTGTGGATAGGTAATGCCATTAGGTATCAAATGGTAGATGGTTAAGTTCATTCTTGGGGATAGTTACTGACCGGCACTCGAGTAATATGAATATTACTTGCCACTTTGAGTATAATCCAGGTCTCGCTGCACATGGAGGTGGACTGCTTCAGTATCTGAGGAGTCATAAATAGAGCTGAACATTGCAAAAACCCATCAGTGAACAACCCCATTTCTGACCTTATGATGGAAAGAAAGTCATTGACAAGCTGCTGATGGCTGGGCTTAGGACACTACCTTGAGGAATTCCTGCAGTGATGTCCTGGGACTAAGACGATTAGCCTCCAATAACCACAACCACCTTCCTATGTGCCAGGTATAATACCAACCAGTGGAGAGTGTTCCCCCCACTCCCCCTCCCCCCACCATCCCCGATTCCCATTGACTCCAAATACTGCCTTGACATCAAGAACAGATTCTCACCATGTTTCGAGAAAGGCTGTGAAGAGGTCAGGAGCTGAGTGACTCTGGTGGAACAACCATCGAGCATCAGCAAAGTTATCAAGGTTATCACTATCGAAAAAACCATCTACCACTTTGTTGATGGTTGAGTATAGACCAACGGGAGAGTAAATGGTCAGGGTAGATTTGTCCTTTTTGTGTAGAGGACATACCTTGGCAACTTTCCATATTGTCTGACAGCTGTCAGTTTAACTGGAACTGTTTGGCTGGGGGCGTGGCAGGTTCTGGAGCACAATGGGCAACAAATGTACTAATACCGGAATATTATCAGTGCCCATAGCCTTTGCAGAATCTAGTGCCTTCAGCTGCTTTAACATCACGTGGAGTGAATCAGGTTACATGGAGACTGGCATCTGTAAAGCTGGGGATGTCTGGGGAAGACCAAGATTAATCATTCAGTAGTGTTGAGTGTTATGGTAAGATTATATAAGGCACTGGTGAGGCCGAATTTAGAGTAGTGTGTGTACAGTTTTGGTCACCTAGTTACAGGAAGGATGTAAATAAGGTTGAAAGAGTGCAGAGAAGGTTCATAAGGATGTTGCCGGGACTTGAGAAGCTGAGTTACAGAGAGGGGTTGAATAGATTAGGACTTTATTCCCTGGAGTGTAGAAGAATGAGGGGAGATTTGATAGAGGTGTATAAGATTTTGATGGATATAGATAGAGTGAACGCAAGCAGGCTTTTTCCACTGAGGCTAGGGGAGAAAAGAAACCAGAGGGCATGGGTTAAGGGTGAAGGAGAAAAGTTTAAAGGAAATATTAGAGGGGCTTCTTCATGCAGAGAGTGCTGGGAGTGCGGAATGAGCTGCCGGATAAAGTGGTAAATGCGGGGTCACTTTTAACATTTAAGAAAAACTTGGACAGGTTCATGGATGAGAGGGGTGTGGAGGGATATGGTTCAAGTGCAGGTCGGTGGGACTGGGCAAAAAATGGTTCGACACAGACAAGAAGGACCAGAAGGCCTGTTTCTGAGCTGTAATTTTCTATGGTTCTAGGACTGCAGAACTTTGATCTGCATCTTTGGCTTTGGCATAACCTAGCTCTGTCTATTGCGTGCTGTTTCCGCTGTTTGGTATACAAGTAGGCCTGTGTTGCAGCTTCACCAGGTTGACACCTCATTTTTAGGTATGTCTGGTGTGGCTCTAGGCACGCCCTCCGACACTCTCCATTCAACCAGGGTTGATTCTTGACTTGAAGGCAATGAAAGTGGAGAAGGGTTACATGCATAATTATGAGATTGCAGGTTGTGCAATTAGTAGATTGTGCAATTTTGCTGATGGCCTAAAATGTCTCATGGATGCGCAGGTTTCAGATGCTAGATCTGTTCAAAATCTCTTATTTAACCCAATGGAGGTGTTACACCACACTTGTAGTGTAGTTTCTCAGAAGACATTTCATGTCTTAAACTTTCCCTTTCCTCTTTCAAGGTTGACCGGCCTGTAGAAATCATTTTCATTTACCTTATTAAAAATTGAGAATTTCAACCCCTTTTAAAGAATGTACAATAGGTCTCTGAAATTCCTCTTCATAAAAACCCACCCAGCTCACCTTCCTCCCCACCCCATCCTTTTTTATCTATTTCACTATCTTTAGTAAGGTCTCACAGGGACTTCCTTCTACATTCTATTATTGATAGATGCAACCTCACATCATCACCCTCTTGAAACAAACACACTCTTTACTCAAACTAACTTTGAAATTGATCAGCTCTATTGATTATGGAAAATGTATTACCCTTATGTAGCCATTTCTAAAGTAGAATCAATAAAACTTTTCATGTGCAGGTTTATGCTGCAGCGTCACCATAGTGATTATAATCTATAAAGTGACTTAAAAACAATCAGGCCAAAATTTTAGGAATTGCAGGGATTACCTCTGAAGCATAGAGCTGCCATATCTGTTACTTTTTCATTATGCGATGGTGCAGGAACAATTTAAAAGCATTCAGTATTTTAAGCAGAACATTTTGACAGGCTATACTAATATAAACAATTCACACAATTCACCAATAACGAGAGATTAGGATGCAGGGGCTATGGACATTCAATTACACACTAAAAATAAACAAATGTCAAAAGTTACAACAATATGACTTTGCAGTATGCTCAAAAAACTTTCACAAACTGTAGAATTTACTATGTGGAAATGTTCCTATGCAGAGCTCTGAGGTACACAGAGGGATCTGGCTGTCCTAGTACATGAATCACAAAAGATTAGTATACAGGTACAGAAGTAATCATGTTATCTTTCATGCAAATACAAAAATAGGGAGGTTATACCTCAGTTGTGCAAGGCACTAGTGGGACGACGTTTGGAGTAGGGTGAGTATTGGTCACCTTATTTAATGAAGGATAGAACATAGAAAAACTACAGCACAATACAGGCCCTTTGGCCCACTAGTTGCGCCGAACACATCTCTACCTAATAGGCTTACCTATAACCCTCTACCTTACTAAGTCTCACGTACTCATCCAGAAGTCTCTTAAAAGATCCTATGGAGCCCGCCTCCACCACCACCGCCAGCAGCCGATTCCACGCACCCACTACTCTCGGAGTGAAAAACTTACGCCTGACATTTCCTCTGTATCTACTCCCCAGCACCCTAAACCTGTCCCCTCTTGTGGCAGCCATTTCATCTCTGGGAAAAAGCCTCTGAGAATCCACTTGATCAATACCTCTCAACATTTTATACATCTCTATCAGGTCACCTCTCATCCTCGTCTCTAAGGGAAAAAAGACCGAGCTCTCTCAACCTATTCTCATAAGGCATGCCATCCAATCCAGGCAATATCCTTGTAATTCTCCTCTGCACCCTTTCAATGGCTTCCACATCCTTCTTGTAATGAGGCTACCAGAACTGAGCACAGTAAGTATATTGGAAGCAATTCACAGAAGGTTGACCAGACCAATACCTGAAATACCTTTTCCTTATGAGGAAAGGTTGGACAGGCACAGCTTGTATCCATTGGAGTTTAGAAGAATAAGATTTAAACATTAACAATTCTGAGAGGTCTAGACAAGGGTGGACACGGAGAGGTTGTTTCCTGTTAAGAGAATCTAGAACTGGGAGTCAGCATTTAAAAGTAACAAGTGGCCCACTTAAAATGGAGACGAGGTGAAACACTCTTCTTGAAAAGGCAGTGGAACAGAGTCTTTGAATATTTTTTAAGGCCAGAGGCGGGTAGATTCTTGGTAAGAAGGTAGTGATAGGTTATCAGGGGTAGGTAGGATGTAGATTTGAGGTTACTATGAGATCAGCCATGACTTTATCAAATGGCAAAGCAGGTTTGAGGGGCTGAATAGCCTACTCCTACTCCTTGTTCATATGTTCCTAAAAATCATGTTCTCTCACTTCTGCATGTTACAGACTTTTTCATATGTACAAATTACTGAAAAAAAATCAAGATTCATCTAACTTGTCTTCCTCGATCTGATTGTCTCACTATCTAATTCACAAAACAGAGAAACCAATCTTCAGCAATTCGTCTACAACACACCTAGAATTACTCGAGAACAAGCCCAGTGGTGGCAACTTTGGGACAGTAACCATGTTTTTCTTATGCATGCTGCAGTTACTATTTTAAATCTCAAAATACATGCTGTTTTATTAGAAATTGACTGATGCAGTAAATGTACACAATCCAGTTCTGCAAACCAGTGCTGACCACGAGCAGCTTTCATGTGGTACAAAACCATTGCATTAAAATTACTATTAAGATGTTGTAATGAATCGATGTATCTAGCAACGTGAAACAGAACACAATTGCTCACCTAACAACAAGCAGCAAGACAAACTTTCTAAATTTCACACCATGTTCAGTTCATTAACTACATTTTCCAGAATTCCCATTTAAGAACAACGTTGACTTTGCTAATCATCAATATATTTGTAGTTACTATAAAGTTAATGAAACATTCTATCTCATTCATTTAGGACTTAATTTACTCTGCGCGTGCAATGAGAAGTTAGACAAGCTATTTCACTCTAGATCATGATTTAAAAGCTCTATGACTTCAGCACTTTTAGTACTTTGTATATATTGTAAATGAGTAGCACTCAAACACGATACTACCAACTAATTGCTTGGAAAAAGGTGGACTTGTGTTTTAAACTGTAATTAGGTTCAGGTATTGTTTTCAAAAGTCTGAACATATATAATTGCTACTCAAAAAAACCACCGAGTGACCTTCAGATCTTTCAGGTTCTTTTTCTCAATAGTGTTATATCTTCAGAAAGCACAACACATATCTATTGGCAGTAACTGAGTACTGCATGGCATTTGCTCATGGATTTTCAACAGCTCCATACCTATCCGTTGAAGACGATATAATTCATCTCACACAAACATATTCTGTTGTTTTCCTTATATTTCAAGGAATAACTTTTCAACATTAAAGATCTATAAAAAAAGTACATCCTGCTTTGAAGTGGACTTGTAACCTGACTGAAAGCAAGCAAGCATTCCAGTCAAAAGTAGTACTGAATGCTTCTCTTATTTTCAATATCTTAAAACATTTTAAGTCAAGAAAGTCAGCTGTAATATAACAAATTGAAATTATTGGCAAATAACTTGCAATTCAGACACCTAGTGGGTGGTTTGCAATATTGCCTGTGGTCTCAATAAACATTTGGGACATTTCAGCTAAAAAATCTAAACTACTGGGGGAAGCTAGGGCATTATGGTGGCAGTGTTTAGCATTGTTGCCTCATACCAGGGACTCAGGTTCATTTCCAGCCTTGGGTGACTGTGTGAAGTTTGCATGTTCTTCCTGTGCCTGCGTGACTTTTCTCTGGGTACTCCAGTTTCCTCTCACAGCCTAAAGATGTGCAGGTTAGGCGGATTGGCCATACTCACTTGTCTCTTAGTGTCGGGGGATTAACAGAGCGAATAGGTGTGGTTACGGGGATTGTCGTCGGCACAGGCTGGATGGGCAAAATGGCCTCCTTCTGCACTGTAGAGACTCTATTAATCTATGAAATCTGCGAAGTACATGTTATAACAATCCCAGGACAGAAGAAAACATTTCTCACAACCTCCAGATACCCCATCACATAGTACAGAGGAATTTGCCTACTTGATAACTGTGCCTTTGGCACCTCCAGCAGTCGTCAGCATTATTCTAGTGGTCAGGCTAACACGCAAGTCATCCCCATCCAACCCCAGCAGTTCAGCACAGTGGTCCAGCGACTGACTTGATTTATTCTTCAGGACACATCCACCTAACAGTTGATAAAATCCATTACTAAGAGCTCAGTGACTGAAAATTATCAATGTTAACTGCATACAAATGTAAATGATGATAACTCATAATAGATTAAATGATTTTTAGAAGTTGTAAGGAACCTATCCTGTACAGTGATACAAGTCAAGCAGTTAAATACCATAATCAAAAAACATGCAAGAAACATTTCTTGAATGTGTACAATACGGCAAATATACTCAAACCGGCATCTATGTTGCAGGTTGAAAGTAGGATCTATTATTGATCATAAATTGCTTGAAGAAAGCACAGATTCATATTTTGCAGCATCTTGCATAACCTGAGGATATTCTATATCACTTTGCAACCAATTCAGTATCTTTCGAATCTGAACATATTATTGTGATGTGACCAAATAATCAGCTTTTCAAAAGGTAAAGATTGAACAGAATTCCCCAGCTTTTCATCAAATAGGATCATAGGAATGGGATCTTTCACACCTAGCTGAGCAAGTGGATGGATTCTCCATTTAATATTCCCTCCTAAACTCCCCATGTGTTGCAATGAATTATTATCCTGGATAATGCACACTCAAGGTTCTGCAATGGAGTTTGAACCCACAACCTTCTAATTCAGAGACGGGAGTTCTACCATTGAGTCAAGACATTAGTCTCAGCTGTGAAATAAACTGCCAATTAAATACTGTTGCTACAGCTATTCATGGGATACAGGAGAAAGAAAAAGAAACAGAGGTTCATGAGGGGCTTTGCAAAGGAGGTGTGACCACCTCCTATTGCAAGGCTGTACCACCTGCCCACTCTAAATGCCAATAAATCAGCATTTCAAACAAGTGTTTCTGCCACCAGCAGTGAAAAGCATCATTTACCTTTGGGTGGCTTCAGAGATTGTAAAATAAAGAGTAAGAGGTGGGGCATCAATCATGCAACCTGAATCAGTTAATTTATGGAAACATCGGTCATCATTCACTCCTACAAAAATTCAGCAATCAACTGAAATTAAAAACTGGCACAAAAACAATGATGCAATTAATGGCATGTGACTTATAAACGACCTCTTCAAATCAGGCTAATGAAACCATGCTTGGCACCGAATATCATTCCAGTGTTTTTCCAACATACTATTGGACCTAGACATGCATCTCTCTCTCTCTGTTCGATTGTGGCAAGCCTGCTACATAACAATAACCAATAAGCTTCAGAGAACTGGATGAGAATTATACGAGCACGAAAAATGTCCATAGTGAAGAAACAGCCAGTTCTGTACCTGAGGTGCTTCCAGCTTCTTCAAAGTCAACATTTCCAAGGTGCAGAACACCTGCAACTACACGGAACAGGTCAAGCTTCTCAGCATCATCCAGCCCTATTTTCTTCATAGCGACACACATGCGGTTGAAATCACCGTGGTCGTCCAGCAAGGGGTCCTTTAGAGAGCCTTCTTTAAGGCACTGGAAGGTGACAATGATAAAGATCCAATATATCAGCTTGTGTCAAACAATATCAAGGTTATGCTATAAATAGGAACATGCACAGTCAGTCCAAACAATAAAGGCTAAAAATTATAATACGCATGCAGAACTACCACATCAATTTCTCATGCACATACCATGAATGAAAAAATATATTTGCCCAAACTGACAGTCTTTAAGATGCTATATTCACTGACCATTAGGTGTAACATTCCTCGTTCTCTAATATTCTACGTGCTACAGACAATTTTACTTTGGACATTTGTTCCTTCAAAGCTTTATTCCTGTGTTTTTAATTCCCTTCCCACAATTTAACTTATGATTTCAGTTTAGGTCAGTTTCAAATAATAAAAAAAAGGTTTGATGTACAATTGTATGAAGAAATCCAGAACAAGAAATCTATCTTTGCTATTCACCTCATGAATTTTCTGCAAGGCATTAAAGAACTCGTTACTAAACTGTCCTTGTCCATCTATCGTTGAACCTGTAAAGGCTACAAGTATCCTGGACATCAATTCTAAAACTAGTTTAAGAGTTTATCTCCATGAGAACAATGGAGCAGAAGTGGCCCCTGGATTCTTGTCATGTTTTCAACTGCAACTAATCTGTGCCTGTGAAGTGACCCAAAACTCAGATACATACATTTAATGAAAAGAGAGCAGGATTGCAGATTCAAGTAGAAGATATCAAAATATGTTTCCTTACAAAGAACATGGTTCAGCATTGCTCTTCACACTTAATTAAATAAGCAAAGTCAACAAACTATCACACATCTATCTCCCTTGAACTCGCGACTGCCTTAAACAACATAGACCACTGCATCTCCTCCCAATCTCTCTACACTGCTATTCATCTCAATGTAAATGCTGTGAGATGCTACATCTGCACCAATGATTCCTCCTGTTTGCACAGATAATCCAAAAATGCACAAATTCAAATTTTATGTCTCTCTCTCCCCATTCCGTCACTCACCAGCACCTCCTCCCCGCCAGCTCTGTTTCTCTCATGAACAAAAGCAGTTGCTACTCTTCTAAATGATCAGTCTACCCGACTTGAATGGAACCAATTCTCTTCAGCTCCCATCCATCTCAATTTGCACATTCTTTCCTAACTTCTATCTCAAGTCAAGTTCCAAACCTTAATTCTCTGCTGGGCTTCATATCCCATTAACCAGTTATTCAGATAGCTTCCTGTTACCTCTACAAGAACAGAGGCTTCTAACCTCAAGGTATGATTATACACAAGGAGTGCAAATCTAATGCAAGTTTATTTTCAATTAGGAAACAAAACATATTCCAGATTGAATATCAACACTGCATAAACCTTCCTGCATTTCTATCAAGAAGCTGTTTTGAAAGAGAAACAAGAACGGTGTCAATGAATTTGAGGAATTTGTGCTAGAAAATGCTCCTAGCTGCACACCCGTTTGCCAGAGAAAAATAAAAAAAATTGTATTATAATAGATCTTTAGATAACCACTGGGCTACTCAAAATCGTACAGTCAGTGAAGTACTTTTGAAATGTAGTCACTGTTGTAAAAAAGGAAATGTGGCAGCCAAGCTACGCACAGCAAAAGTAGTAGTAGTGATGGCCTGATAATCTGTTCTTTTGGGATGTTGATTGAGGAATAAATAATGACCAGGACACTGAGGATAACTCCCTTGCTCTTCTTTGAATTGGTGCAATGGGATCATTTACATCTACTCAAGTAACCTAATGGCATCTGGTTTAATATCTCATTTGAAAGACAGCAACACTCCCTCAGTACTATATTGCCTGGAATATGAGGCTTAAAGCATGAAATCTTGTGACTTAGAGGGGAGAGTGCCATCACATGAGCCATGGTCAACATTTGCATGTGTATTTCATGTAAATTCTCCCTTGATTCACAATATAGATCTGCACACTTCCTTTCAAATTCCAATTACAAAAAAAAAGTACCAATTACGATAATTGGATTTCTGGACATATCCCAACAGGAATAAGTCTTTCCATGACTAAAAATACTCTCCAATCCATGCAGCTGAAAAAGTAAAGCCACAATAATATTTACAGTGGCACAAAGCACTATATTGACAGCGACGGAACCACATGCAACTACATAATTAAAATGGAATTCACTACAGCTGATGTTTAGTGCATCACAAGCGGATTATCTTTCCTGTTTCCATCTCCAACAAAAACAAACCAACTCCACTACTAAACAAGGAAATAAAATAAACAGGACTTCATTAAATTTGCCCCATTGCAAGAACAGAATTCTACCCTTTGTCTTGTTGGCATAAACTATACAGAAAAAAAGCATAACTACTTCAGTGGAAATACTGATGCATGCAACTACAAATACACCACACAAGAGTGATGTAAGCATCTGCAAACATAATTACTGACAGACAGTTACATCATACAAACTTCATCTATAAGAGAAAGAAAACACTGATCACCTCTTCCTCCTGATATTAAATAAAAGGGGAAAGAAAATAAGATGGTTTTATTTTAATGATACTGGGCCTTTTTAGAATTAATTCATGCCATTTGCATGTGAGTTTACTACAGTGAATTATAATACACAGACTGCTATCAACTCCAAGAAACTGTTTATCCTGTGGAGATGGTAGCAGCCCAGATACGTGAGGGGAAGTTAAAATAAGGATGTTAACCAAACCAGTCTGCAAATCACATCTGGATTCAATTGCCATCAAAAATTAAATTGACATTTTCACAAAGTATAAACACCATACGTTATGAAGTCAGAAAGTTTTCAATCCATTTGCAAACCCAAGTTAAGATTTTAATATCAATAGCAATTACAAAGAAACACAGCCTCCTAAAACTGGTCTCATGTTGAGCAAAATTTATGCATGACAATCTGATAAAGTTATTTACTTGAATGGATGACTAAGGTTATGACAATAATAGACAATAGAAATTGCAAAAGGGATTTTAATATAGAAATGATTTTGTGCAACTAAACAAGCTAGAGGATAAACATTTTTTTTCCACATTATAATTTGCCAATGGCATTGTACATTTTGATGGGTGAGGTGGGGGTATTTAAGTAATGGAGCTACAGAAGCACATTCAATCTTAACTGGATAAAAAGAGTGACTAATGAGAGGATCCTTAAAGCAGCAATAAAGAGACTTGCTGAGGTCCAGCATCGAGGGGAAAAACACAGCGAGAAAATTATTGAAGAGTTATAAGGGAAGGTGTTGAGCTTGGGTTGCTGTAATAATTGCAGGTAATAAAACAAGAGACAGGTATCTCCCAACACTATACTCCCAGCTACACTCTTGTACAATGCTACGTTCATCAAAACGTCAGAAAACGCATGAGATGTTTCCAGGTACTAATAAGATTCAGTTTTACGTCATTGGAACGGTTTCCAAATATCAGTGTGATTTTTGTACTGCAGATTCATAGCAAAAAACAGACAACTGGACATAACCTTTCTAGATTCCTGTCTAAGTAAAACCATTTCAATTCTCTTTGGAATCAGACATGATAATGAAGAAACAACTAGTTTTCATATACCCAAACACTTGAATCCCATTCCGTGGACCTGTGGGCGTCAACTCCTCCCAATGTTCTTTTCCCACCAACTGTCTCTTTCAGGTCATGCAGCGTAAATGCTGCTATCTATAAGAGACTAATCCAATGGCTCTCCTTCAGTGGTGGGGGGAGGTAACCCTTTCCCCTCCCTCGACATTAGGTCAAGGCTGACGAAATGCAGCAAGAGGAGAACTCCCTTCCTGACAGCTTCAATGAAATTGGGAATTGATCTCTGATCTGCTATCATGAAATCCAACAATCTGTTATCACATTGAGCAATCTCCTCCATCTGTATTATGTTCCTGTTGAAGTG
Organism: Carcharhinus amblyrhynchos; assembly: GCF_965287045.1. Classification (NCBI taxonomy): domain Eukaryota; kingdom Metazoa; phylum Chordata; class Chondrichthyes; order Carcharhiniformes; family Carcharhinidae; genus Carcharhinus; species Carcharhinus amblyrhynchos. The sequence goes on along the minus strand of NC_137335.1, from coordinate 26,967,558 downwards.
AATTTATCAACATGAGAACAGTTGGAGGCCATTCAGCCCTTCAAACCTATTCCACCATTCAATTTGATCATGGCTGTCCTATCCTTCCACTCCCTTTACCTACCTGGATTCCACACTAACAACTTGATCTAACAAATCAGTAATTCATGGATCAATTCATCTCAACACTTTGCATTCTTGCTTTACATGTTCCATTTCTGCTCAACAGCATCCCCAAAGAGAACATCAAGATTTTACCTTTAATTTGGCATTGACATACTTTTCAGAAGCTTAATAAATGTTACCTATTTAATCAAAGACTTTCATCAAAGATTAAAACTAAAATATGCACTGTCTGAAAAGTTCCTGCCCTCGAACGCTTGAAACTTCTCCAGCGATGAATTGTTTGCATTCAGAGATCAAACCAATGTGGGAATTTCGTAGCACCCCCACCCCTCCATTTCATTTTGGAAACATTCATGCAGTCTTAGGCATGGACTGTGGGTAATCCTGTTGGAGCAGGCTCAACTCTGCAATATTATGCACTTTACCTCTGGGCTCTTGCGATTCTGTAGAATCCGTTTGTCCGATTCCTTGTTGGCAAAGTACCTGGTACATCCTCGACTCAGATACTGGTGAAGAGATGAATTTAGCACAAGAGACAGAAGTTTTATTGCAGTAAATGAACAATAAAACAAAACACACTCATCCGCTATAATACTTACAAGCAGAAGGAGAAATCCAGTTGATCTGTCTATTCACCATTAGACTAAGCTTTCGTGGTACCATCTCATTCAAAAGAAAACAATCATTTATTCTTTAATAAAACCCTCTGTCATGCTACATTAACCCTCAGTTTATTTTTGATCAGTTCAGGTTGCAGCACAAAGCTGTCACCATGTCTCCTCTTTTCAGTAGTTGCTGTTGCAATAATCCTGTGTTCCTGTTCAAAGGAGGCTGAGCAAGTATTTCTAGGATTATCTTCACCACATTAATGATGGTCAATTCCACACCAAAAAGTGGGGAGGGAATAGGGCACAAAAAATTAGGATGACCACAAAACAAATTTGAGGTTTTCGAAAAGGTTAACACAGCAGGCAGAATTCTCTGCTACAAACCATTATTGCAGCTGAATTATTTTAAATAGGCTGAGAGGCACGATTTTAAAAGTATATTTGTGAATGCAGGTGGTGAGAAGAGTGGGTCAGAAACCTCTGAAACTGGAGTCTGCTTTTTCCTACAGTTGTCAGTTTAGCTCAGTTGGCTGGGTGACTGGTTAGTGACGCAGAGCGATGTCAACTCTCGTGCCGACTAAGGTTATTCATGAAGGCCTGCCTTCTCAACCTTGCCCTTCACCTGAGGTGTGGTGACCCTCAGGTTAAATCACCACCAGCCTATGGTCAACTAGGACTATGGTGACTTTACCTTTACAGCTGTAGCAGATGACAGCAAGACGACTGCTGCTGGTGAAACAAAATCACCTTATTAACTAAAGGCTGGAGGGATTTGTTAATAAATAGTTCGATGGATTAGTTTCTCTCGAAAATTGTTTGTATCTCCCAATCGTTCCACAAACACCAGCCGAAAATTTAAACATGCTTTTTGTAGAATTCTGAAACTTACAGCAGAGAAACACTTTTCATGCTCACTAAAATCCATTTCAATGTTTCTCTCCACAGTCAACTGGAGTCCAATTCCACTCTGCCTCTCACTCCCTATATTTCCCAGTATACTTTGTAAAGAGTGCATCCAATTCTAATTTAAAAGAATTCAGTTCCAATAATAGTTTGTGTCAGGGAATTCTGTCTTCTGTGTAATTTGTTTTTGAATGTCTAACTCTTTTTGCAATCATCTTAAAATATTTTGGCTTATCCCTCCTCTCTCTTCAGATGTGAAATTGCCCTACAAAGTGGTTCCAGTTGAAAGGCCATCCTTATGATGTACAGCACACAGGGCACTATACCAGTGCAGGTGTCACAAGTTAGACAAACAGAGACAACATTTCAACATCTGGAGAACTTTACTGAGAGTGCGATGATCCCTTTAAGGGCTCCTAAAAAACTCTGTGTGCCAAAAATCGCATGAAAAGCTTTCTCACCTGACCGAAAAAAAAATAAATGCCAACCAATTCAGGAAGTTTACTTACTTTAATCAATGGAAGTTTTAGCAATTGGTCTCGGTGTAGAGGTTAGACATTTTTTAAAGAATTTTGAAGAATACTGAGAATCTGATTTGGGCAGGTTCAGTGAAGGCTACATTAAACAAATAAACACCTGATAAAAACGCTGCTTCCATAAAGCATGTATCATGGATACTTTAATGTACAACAGAACACATACTTGCGAATTTAATTTCCTGAAGTTTCCAATAAACTGTTGAAGGAAAGTGGTAATAAGCAGGTGCCATCCCCATGAGTGCCCATGCTAAATCTAAAGAGATATAGACTTGATACAAAATGCATCATAAATAATGGACTGTCCAATCACCTATATAAGCTCAGGTTTCTTTGCTTCTTTGCACACTGAAGATTCGTTGTCAATCTGAACTCTCTTTTGTATTTCTGTCACATATTAGTTTTGCCTGCAGGTGAACGAGGTCCAAAATAAGAAACCCAAAGACATGGAAGTCCTTCAACATCAATGGGCGGCACAGTCGCACAGTGATTAGCACTGTCGCTTCACAGTTCCAGGGACCTGGGTTCGATTCCCGGCCTGGGTCACTGTCTGTGTGGAGTTTGCACGTTTTCCTCATGTCTGTGTGGGTTTCCTCCCACAGTCCAAAGATGTGCGGGTTAGGTTGATTGGCCACGTTAAAATTGCCCCTTAGTATCCTGGGATGCTTAGGTTAGAGGGATTAGCGGGTAAATTTGTGGGGATATGGGGGTAGAGCCTGGGTGGGATTGTGGTCGATGCAGACTCGATGGGCCAAAGGGCCTCCTTCTGCACTTAGGGTTCAATGATTCTATGAATGAAATACTGCTGAATTGTGCATTCAGACAGCGAGCTTCCCCTTAATTGGACAAAATGAATACTTGGAAAATAATTAAACATCATATTCAATTTGGAAGAAGATTATTCACATGTAAATCTGTAACCCAATGAAAACTGAAAAGGTACAAATGCAACGAAGCAGAAAATTAACATCTTCTAAAATGTGACATGTATACAATGAAAAGTTGTCTTGTCACTTGCAGTCTTAGAGTCTCAAGATATCATAAACTTAGTAATTAATTTTCTCTCTGGAATGAGTGCACACTTCCCCATCATCCCCCTTCTATCCCAGAATGTGAAGAGGAAGATTACATGCCATCACCACCCTTCCACTCCCAGGATTGAATGAGGCCCATTCCCACCTGGCCAGTCCCTGAATGGAGCAAGGTCTCATGCCCCCTTCGTATTACCATAGGGTAGAACATTAATGCAAGTGACAATGTATTTCAAAAGTGACAAATGATTTTCATTATTCAAAGGATTACAACATCTACCATATAAACCAGGTTTGTATCTACTATTACCTGCATTGCTCAGCTACCGTTACAAAGAGTACCTACAAAAAGGCCCAGGCCTAGTCTGTCTTTGTTGCTTGTCGGAGTTACAGCTGCATCAAGACAGGCTGGGTTTTAGGAGGCCAAGTTTGTAGCGATACCTACAGCGGGGTCTGTGACGGCAGGTACAGCCTGCAAGAATTAGGCAAATAGAATTCACTTTGATCTCTGTTGTCCACATGGTGAGTGGTTGCCACACTATATCCCAAGGAGACATCACTGAAGACAGGCAGCAGATGTGCAGTTTGCTGCCAATCACCACTCAAGGGGAAAGTGAGGTTTGGGTCTGGAGCAAAAAATGACAGCACTGTCAATGTTAAAGGAAACTAAGCCTGTGATACTCTGAACCAAAGTGTTTCCTTGATGACTGACCACACACACCCATCTTTCAGAAAGAGATGAGAAGAGGGGTCTAGCACAATGTTTTTTTGACCTTTCACCTAGCTGGACAATTTCACAAGATGAAAATCAAAAGCAAAGAAAAATGAAAACCCAAAACCAAAAGGAAAAGATAGCTGGGAATATACATCAGGATGGCTGGCGTCATCAGAAGAAAGTTAAGATTTTAGGTGGGACTTTGTATCTCATCTAGCATTCAGTGACTTTAATTTTAGATGCTCCTTAAAGCTTCTGGAACATAAATACAGCCAGCTCTCTTTACCCATTATAATAATTGTAACTAAACAATTGTAATATGCCAACCTATAATAGGTAGAATGAAAAGATTAAATCAGAATTTTAATCTTTAGGAAATAGAACTAACCCTTCTCGAATTAATCAGTGTAAAACGCAAAATTGCTTGTTTCATTACCAATTTTTCTAAGCTGGGTGTCAAACTCAAGATCTTGCCCAATTCTGAGAGTTTGGAACAACTACAGTATTTACAAAACTAGCATGAGAGAAGGGCAAAGAACAAACCATTCCTCACTTACACTCATGGGGAATTGTTCAGATGCTGAATCAATTACAATTAAAACTACTGCTATTTCAGAGATTCTGGTTTGCAGAACTCATTGCCACATTGCCCTCTAGTGCTCAAGGTCTTTATTGCCTTTTTCTTAAGGAATCACACTTCAGTTCACAGTATCGCACGCAATTTACCCATCACCAACATAATGATTCTTTTGGCAGGGACATTGAGTGGTGGTAGGAGAGGAGAAGGTTGATGGCAAAGACTTTATTTTCCTCCTTTTAACTCAACTTCGAATTGATGATTATAAATCACATGTAACCCAAGCACCATGTCTTACCATTACCATAGAAATTCTTAGAATCATGAAGACATTAATTTGTTATTATAATTTACATTACAGAACTGGAACACTTCAAAGGCTGAGATGTCCTCTTGATAAAATACGACTGGATTAAATAAGGAATTACAGTCAGGATACCTACAATGTCAAACTGTGTCCAATCAAACTTCCAAAACATTGAGGTTCCCCCAATAACTTCAGTTACATAAAAGGACAAGATAATTATAAACACTGGAAGCTGACCCTGTGTCTGACCAGAGCCTCTGAAATATTCTTTGTGGGATAAATGAGACGGTGTCAACGTTGTTTGGTAACACTCCAGTGAAGTGCATTGTGGCATTTCACTACGTCAAAAGCATTATAGAAATGCAAGCTGATGTTGGTCAGCATACATGCCAAAGTCTTGGAGGGTGGAACTTTTTGTTTTAGTTTTAAGTTTGCACTGGTTGAATTTGATGTTTTTAGCTAAGAATAAAGCATGAACTCGATGTTGAATCAATAAATGCTCCTGGTCAACAACTATACATTAACCACTTAGCAACTAGTGGACATTCTCCCCAAGGACTTCCACATGAAGTGTTGGTTAGTGTGAGTCAAACAGACAAATCTTCAAAAGATGATAGATTTGAGCCATCTCCAGTCTCCATTATAAACCAAAGTGACTCGCAAAACAAAGTATTTCACAGCGAGAGCATTTGCCCAGTAACATCTTGCAATGTAAGAGACCTTTAAGATGTCAACCACATTCACATATAAAACTTTGGACGTAGCTGACATTTAAGAGCACTGATCTGCAGCCTTTTTGAGACAAGTATTCCATGTTCTATAAATAGCAGTGTAACAATTTAGTTATTTGTACAGATGGCAATCTTGATATAGTGGAATTAAATTAATTCCTTAACTTAAATTAACAATATGAAAATTGGCATTCCAAACACATAGAAAAACCTAGCCGAGACTGAAATCGAGGAGACTCTTCCTCCCACCCACCCATAGCCCCAACAGCAAATTTCTGCTGTGCCAACATTTTGTTGCAGCACTGATGTATATGTTATACAACAATAAATTGATTAATCTGTAGGATATACTGTTGACTTCCCACTTTGGAATCATTCTTACATCTCTCCAGCTCACGTGGCCAAACAGAGCAAAGGGAGAGTCTAAATCAAGTTGCCACCTACTCCTTCTTTACAGCTCCCTGAATCGAGACACAGTTGAACCCAATGATTGAAGATAAAGACAGCATTGAGTACTCCATATAACATTAGAGAGTTTGTTACAGTTCAGCATCAAAAAGGAGAGAAGGGCATAGGTTTGAGCAGCTGTAAATCCAGTATCAACATGTCTGAAATAACCCACCAACATGAACGTGAAGGACCAGAAACACCACCAAAACCCTTGCATATAAAGAATGAAAGGGGTGTGGGCGTTGGGGGTGGCAGAGTGAGGTGGTGGGGGCGGGGGGGGGGTGCGGAGCAGGTTGGGCCAAAAGGGCAGGGTCTGGGAGGTGGTGGTGTTCAGGGCAGGGGAAGAGGGTGTGCAAAGCACAGAGGTAATGCCAGTGTCTCAGAGAGAAAACAAGCAAGAGAGAAAGAATATGAGAGGGGGCAGAATCTGATTTGAACCCTATGGCATAGAACTCACCCGGAAGTTATCAGGGGAGGTCAAGTGAAACTTTTGCCTAATCTCTTCAGGAGCACCTGCGCACAGCCTATAAAAGATATGGTAATTTCTTTCTTCTGTGCTCTGTGTACAGATTCGTGATTTTTCCAACAGGTAATGAGATACAAATCCTCCAACGACAGCATTCTGCATGAGAAAAGGGAAAAAAAGACGAGGAGACATTTTGGGAACCGGAATGCCAAGTCATATCTACAAATAGTTTTTGTTTAAATGTTTAAGATACCTTCTCATTGAAATGGATCTCTACAAATTTCCCAAATCGACTACTATTGTTATTTCGTACAGTCTTGGCATTTCCAAAGGCCTCAAGTAAGGGATTAGCTGTTTTGGAAATGAATAATGAAAATAAGTCTTCTGCAGTCAGTGGGGTTAAATAATGGTGCAGCACAGAATACCAGCACATCAGCCTGATTGAAAAAACAAATCTCTAGACACGTTTCATTACAGTACAACAGTCAGTTTCATCGTAAATTAATAGGTGTGAATATGAAGGACATGCTTGCAATACCTGTGCGCTGAAGAAAATGAGTGCAGTATGAAGACTCATCCAGGCCAACACAATTAACCAAACCTTGCAACTGCGACCCAGTGTGACCAGTTTTGAGTGCAGGGCTTGAATTACACAAACGGAACCTTGCAGCAATAATGCATCACAAGTATTTTTGGGTGTAACTCATTTAAAATTCCCCATTTTTTAAACAATAGACCAGCCAATTTCACCCAGAATGCACTGATAAAATTTGCATAAACAAACGTCTAATTCACACCTTCTCTTATTTGCTCAAAGTCAAATGTATAGATTGTTATTTTTCAACAGTGTACGTGCAAGTTAACATTTCACAGAAACCGTGTACCTTCTACAATCCTTTCATCAATGTCTTGACCCGTTCCATATGATTCAGTTAAATACCTAGAGAATGGGATCAGGAATAAAATAAGTTTCTGCTTCGTTATAAATTCTGAAAATGTCAAACATACAAAAAGAGACAGAGGGCGTGGGGGGACCCCGCCGAGCATGGGCGGGGGGGGGGGAAGAAACGACTCCGCCAAGCCTGGGGGTGGGCGAGGACCCCAGCGAGCGTGGGGGCAAGGGGGGGGGAACCCCACCGAGCATGGGGTTGAGGGGACCCCACCAGGGGGGTGGTCCCCACCAAGCACCAGGGTGAGGAGGGGGACCCCACCGAGTGCAGACACGAGAGGAGGGGAACCCGAGCGTAGGGGCGAGGGGTGGTGTAGCCCAAAATTTTGGAAAGGATGGCACCCCCACAAAAGGTTGGAGTTGAGAAGGGAGAATGAGAAAGGGGGAGGGAGAGGAATCATTCGGTGAAATCCGCTTTAGGAATTACACTTACCGAAGAACAAACTTGGTATTTTCTGTTTTCCCAGCTCCCGATTCCCCTGATACAATGATAGACTGGCTTAATTTATGCACCTTCATGTCACGGTAGGCTTTATCAGCTAAAAATTGGGATTAAAGAGAGCATTAAATACACGTAAAGGCAGTATTTAGAGAAATCACAGATTATTCTTTAAGAAAACATTTTAACCTTTGCAACACAAGATTGCCAATTCCACAGAGCAAAACAACATCACACTGTAGTGAATTACTTCCATTAAGTAAATATTCAGGATTGTGCAAAAACTTAAAAATTATCTTTCAGAAGTCTAATTTTAAAGACGAGTCCCAAAATAATTATTTTTTGGTAAAACTGCCAGACTGTAACACATCCTTTTTCAATTGCAACAAAGCTCCATTCTGTAAACCCTATGTTAAGTTGATTTTATCTGCAACAAAATAGAGACGTCTTTTAGCTATGGGCATCATTTGGGGGAGTTCCCAGACTTAAAACTTAATGGATCTAACTGCACGTTCACACACCATAAGAGTGGGAGAGGTGCAGAGGCAAAACCAGTCAACACCAATGCTGCTCTGGTACTGTAAATGCACCAAGTGTTTAGTTATTCTTCTGAAGACTTTGCAAAGTATGTACTATAGAATTATCCTGGGCAATTCAACATTCACAATAAAATATACACTCAAAGCAAATTGTGATACAGCTGAATGTTTGATGTTTGGGCAGATAGTGTAGCGGTTGACACGTTGTGCTCCAGGAATATTTAACTGTTTATTTTTAAAGGGTGACATTTTATGAAGGTAACACAACATTGTGAGGCACCAGCATGCTATTGGATCACCAGCTCGAGGTCCCTGTGTTTAAGTTCCTGTGTCATCAGGGGAGGGACTAAAAGGAGAGAAAAACCTCAACAACATCCTTTTCAAAGGGAGAAAAGGAAAACCGGGGAAGACTTATTCGCAAATGATCTTTCAATTACAAGACATGGACACGGAGCAGCACAGTGGCAAAATGGTTAGCACTGCTGCCTCACAGTGCCAGGGACCCCGGTTTGACTCTTGGCTTGGGTCACTGTCTGTGTGGAGTTTGCACATTCTCCCATGTCTGCATGAGATTCCTCCCAGTCTGAAAGACGTGCTTAGGTAAATCGGCCATACTAAACTCTCCCTCAGTGAGCCCGAACAGAAGCCAGAGTGTGGCAACTCAGGGATTTTCACAGTAATTTCATTGCAGTGTTAATGTAGGCCTACTTGTGACTAATAAATAACATTTAAAAACTTTTAATTATTCTTTTATGTTACATATATTGTTACTGTATCTTCATGTTATATAACTTCGCTGGCACAGCAGTAAAAGTGGTTCGCACTGCTGCCTCAGTGCCAGGGACCTGGGTTCGATTTTGGCCTCAGGTGACTGTGTGTGGAACTTGCATGTTCTACCCATGTCTGTGTGGGTTTCCTCCAGGTGCTCTGGTTTCCTCCCACAGTCTGAAAGACTGGTTAAGTTGATTAGCCATGATAAATTGCCCCTTAGTATTCCAAGATATGTAGGTTAGGGAGATTAGCAAGATAAATACAGGGGCTACGGGAATTAGGCCTGGCTGGGCTGCTGTGTTGGAAAGTGGGTGCAGACACAATGGGACAAATGGCCTCCTTCAGCACTGCAGGGATTCTGTGACAGTAAGAGCCTTTTTCCTCGGATGGTGATGGCTAACACGAGGGGACATAGCTTTAAATTGAGGGGTGATAATTATAGGACGGATGTCAGAGGTAGGTTCTTTACTCAGAGGGTAGTAAGGGCGTGGAGCGCCCTGCCTGCAGTAGTTGTAGACTCGCCAACTTTAAGGGTGTTCAAATGGTCAGTGGATAGGCATACGGATAACATTAGAATAGTTTAGGTTAGAGGATCATTAGATTCGTTCCGCTGGTTGGCGCAACATCGAGGGCCAAAGGGCCTGTACTGCACTGTAATGTTCTTTGATAATGCCAACATGTGATCAGGTGATACACAAAAACACTTACCAATAGCATAGACATGTGGTGGCAGAGTGCCTAAGGACTTCCCTTTGTACTTCTGAATGGACTCTGAGGAGTACAGTTTAGGTATGTCGAAGTATGGGTTCACTGCTATAAGGATGTTAGCTACATAAGTCTGCAAAGGAAACACAAAATAAGGCATGTGAACCATGTTGAAAATTCACTCAAGTATTGGCTTTCAGCTTACAGAACTCAATCCAACTGTATCAAAAACACATTAAAACTCCTATAAAACTGTGGGTGGGAATGTCCAACTTCCCAGCCACATGTTTCGGAGATTCACAGTTACAAAAAAGTTACTGCTATATGAGTGCGACTTTTTTTATTTTTGAAAAGAAAATACCTGCCACTTGCTTGAACCATAACCTCTCAATATTATTACAGGAGTTATCTCCAAGCTTGCTGGAATCTCACAAAACCCACTGCTCTCCCATCACCCTTCGTTACCATGTTATACTGCTTGTTAAAAATCACAGCTAGTAGACATTTTGTCTCAAGTCGCTCCCTCCCCATCACATGCCACATGTTGGAATAAATAAGAGATACTGTCCTGAGCAAAAAGGAGGCAATCACTTTGCTGGGAGTGTATAAAAGGTCCCCAAACAGTCTGGGAGAGATAGAAGACCAGGTATATAGGCAAATCTCAGAAGCGTAGAAGTAATAGGGTGATAATAATAGTGGATTCCAACTTCCCCAATATTAATTGGGATGGTTAAAATGTAAAAGGCAGAGAGGGGGCAGAATTCTCAATGTGCATGCAGAAGCGGTTTCTGAGCCAGTACGTTGAAAGTCCTAAAAGGGAGGGGGAGCATTTTGGTAATAGTGACCATAACTTGGTAAGATTTAAGGTAGGAAAGGGACAATGATGGACAAAGAAAAGGTCAATTTTAATAGGATAAAATGGGATTTATTCAAAACGGGAGCAGCTACTTGTGGGAAAATCCACATCAGAGCAATGGGAATCACTCAAAAAGAAAGTGGAGAGTGTACATGACGAACATATTCCCTGTAAAAGTAAAGCGTGGGACCAACAAGCCCAGAGAACTCTGGATGTCAAGGGATTTATAGGACTTGATAAGGAAAATACAGTGAAAGCTTTAGAAGAATATACTGTGTGTGTGTGTGTGTGTGTGTGTGTGTGTGTGTGTGTGTGTGTGTGTGTGTGTGTGTGTGTGTATGTGTGTGTGTGTGTGTGTGCGCGCGCATGTAAGGAATGGGGCGGGGGGGGTAACTCTCTTTTTACACCAGCACTAAATTGTCTCCAGTAGGCTTTACACACAAGCAGTTAAATGGAAGATTAACGCAAAACATTTTGCAGTATCTACAAGTCATGCTGCCAACATCACACCCCCTTTAAATGAAAACTTTAGACAGTCACATTTAACCTGAAAATTTATTCTAAACACAGCATTGCTGAAACCTTGCCACAAGTAATAATTTGAAGCACTACTTTAAAACTAGACATAAATGCTACCCACCTGCCATCTAACAATAGAGAAACCCACTTGGCTCCCCTATTAATTTATTTGATCAGTTATTTGTTAAGTGACCAACTTGCTCAGTTCACTTCTTAATTTTAAAAGGACATTGTCAATGCATTTTTAAAAAAGAAATGCTTTCAAGTTGTCATGCCCAGTGAAGTGGCCTAATGCTGCACAACAACAACTGGAGACTGGTATGAACATTACATGAAAGAGCTGTGTGACTGACTATAACCTCAAATGGTGGATGACTGTAGAAAATCACATGGAGCCAAACAGGCCCCAAATCTAATGCTGGGGGCACAGGGAAGGAGCGGGGTAGGACTGGGAAAGGGGTGAAACAGTAGCCATAAAGCTGTTGGGTTTCTTCTGCTCTCCAGCTGTTATTTGTTGATGCAGAATAAAGGATTTCCCTGCAAGTCCAAGACACCTAATTAGGCATAATTAAGTAACATGATACGAGGACAAGAACTTAATGAAGAGCTCTAAACAAGGGGTTTATTAAAAGCAGCAGCCACTTTGTGCATTTGACATAACAAACAGATGAATCATAGGAGCAATAGATCTTTTAGCAATCCATTAATTATAAAGTTGCACCCAGTATTGTGGACAAACGCATGCCAGCCATCTGCGTTTTACACAAAGCACTCAGCAGCTTTGGAGATCAGCATTTATGGATGAAATTCAGTACAGAAAGATGTGTTCCAAATCCTGGTGTCCCAACTTAAGAAAATTATTAGTAAATACATAGCACTGGACGGTAAAAGGGTAATCCACAGACTGTTAGACACATCAGTTGGGACCTCCAGAACTCTTAAGACTTTGCAAGGACCTGAAATTAGAAAATGCAACCTCATTATTCAAGGAAGGAGAGAAAAAACAGGGAACAGGGTGCCAGTTAGCATCACATCAGGAGCAGGGAAAGTGCTGCAATCTATTATGAGGGAGTGGCAAGGCAGCATTTAGAAAATCTAAAAATTAAACAGGTTCAGCAAGTATTTATTGAAGGGTAACAGTGTTTGGCCATTCCGTGAAGAGCTTTTTGGGGATGTATCTACAAGGATAAGAGGGAACCAGTGAATGTAGTCCGTGCAGATTTTCAAAAAAAATTAAATAAGTTATTACAAGAGTCTCTCTCACAAAATTAGAACTCAAAGGAGAGTTAATATATATTAGTAGGAATTGAGGATCAGTTAAAGAACAAAAGAGAGTATAGGAATAAACAAATTATTGGCAAATAGTAACTGCTGCAGTACTGCAAGGATCGGGACTTTGGCCTCCACTATTTACAATCTATCTCAATGGTTTAGGTGAGGAAACCAAGAGTAATTTATCCAAGCATTCTGACAATACAAAGTTAGCAAACTTGAGGGAAAATGTTCTTATATCCCCTTTGGAAGGGGCAAAAGGGAAAGCACAATATTTTTAAATAGTGAGAGACAGGAAAATGCAGTTATTCAGAGTGACGTGGATGCCTTTATATCTGGTCCACAAAGTTAATGTGCAGGTATAGTAGGTAATTAGGAAAGCAAATTATGTGTTAGCCTTTTTTTTTACTACTAAGGGGATGAAGCATAACAGTGAAATATTTTTCCTGCAAGTGTACAAGGCCTTGATGGGACCACACCTGGACTGTGTAGAGTTCCAATCACCTCACCTAAGGAGAGGTATATTCATCATGGAGGGAGCGGTTCAGCAGGCTGATTCATTAGATAAAGGGATTGTCCTATGAGGAGAGACTGAATGGCTCTGTATTCCATGGAATTCAGAAGAACAAGAGTCGATCTCATTAAAATATTTACAATTCTTAAGAGGCTTGGCTGAATAGAAGCTGCAAGGATGCCTCATACCTGAGGAATCTAGAACTAGGAATCACAGCCAAAGAATAAGGGGTCAGCCATTTAATCTGAAATGTGAAGAAATTTGATGAAAGTTGCAAATCTTTGGAATTCTCTATTCCAAAGGGGTGTAAGTGTTGAGTCTTTGTACATATTCAAGTCAGAGATCAATAATTTATGGGGTAATATGGCAATAGTGCAGGAAGGTGGAGTTGAGGAGGAAATTAGCAATAATCCTACTGAATGGCAGAGCAAGCTCAAAGAAGCAAATGGCTTACTCCAGATCAAGTAGGAAAACTAACAAAGTGCCACAGAGATCAGTGCTGGGACCACAACTATTTACAATCTACAATGAATGACTTGGACAAAGGCACCAACTATTTTGTAGCCAAATTTGCTGACTATACAACGATAGGAAAGCAAGTTTTAAAGAGGGCACCAAGAGTCTGCAGAGAAAAATAGGTTGAGTGGGTGGTCTAAAATATGGCATTTAGAGTAAACGGGAAAATGTGAGGCTGTCTACTTTGGTGGGAGAATTGAAAAGCTGAATATCATTTCGATGGAAAGATTGCAGAATCCTGCAGTAGAGATCAGAGTACCGCCTCATACATAGTTAGCACGCACGTACAGTAATTAGACAAATCACTGTTGGCATTTATTGCAATGAGGATAGAGCTTAAAAGGAGGGAAATCTTGCTACAACTGCACATAGCATTGGTAAGACCACAGGTAGAACACTGCAGACAATTTGGTCACTTTATTTAAGGAGTATTTGTATTGAAGATAGTTCAGAGAAGGTTCACTAGCTTGATGCCTGGGTTGAAATAGTTGTCTCATAAACAAAGTTTAGGCCTATACTCATTGAAATTTTAACCTCCCGTGCCCCTCTCACGGTCCCTCCCATAGGATTCTAGGTCTCTTTCCAACTGCCAACTTCTTAGAGGATATTTAAATTCTCTATCCCAGAAAACAATCTGTTCAAGGCTGAATTATACAGATTTTTAATGTGCACGGGAGTTAGGGCAGGTAGGCAAAGTTAATGCTACAGTCAGATCAAATATGATCTTGTTTGAATGGCTGAGCAGACTTAATGGGCCAAATAACCTCCTCTTGCTGCTATTCATGCATTTACACATGATATTTTGTCCACTGGCGTACAAATAGCCACAGGACAAAAACTCATCAAATAACAACAGGTGAGAAAGGAAAAGAAAGTGCATTTTTGTTAGCCTTTAACTTAAATCTTCTGAAGACTGATATAGCATTTTAATTCTAGAAAGAGATGATGATTACAACTTTTCTCTCAATATATTTCAACGTTACAGACCCAGTGACTCTGCAAATTAGTATGTTGGGTTACAAGTATACCACAAAAATAAACCACTTGGCTAAACCAACTCACCATACTGTATTTAAAACCCCCAAGAGAAAGCAGAAATCAACATAGTGCAGATACTGCCAGGACATACCATTCCTGATAACACCCAGAAGAAGTGAGTAGCCATACTAACAGTGGCCAGAAGACAATACTGAGAGATACAATGGACTTTTAAATACTAACATTTCTTCAGACTGAAGAAAAATCCCATTAACAACTCGCAGCACTGCTCCAAATGGTTTCTCTCTCACCAGGAAGTGTTGAAATTAGCTCTGATTATGTATCAATCATCAGAGATTATGTTTCAATCTCCATTGATGCCAGAACTTTGTGGTTAAGTCTATAATTTCTAACAGTTACCTTTGTCTCATCACAGGTCCCAAAAAACAACACACTACATTCATAACATTGTAGAAACAAAACTACTGCTGTCTCCTTTCCCAAACACATACTCTCCTCAATCCAACAGAGGCATCTTGCAATAGACAAAGTTTAACAATCCCAGACAACAGATCAGATCCAAGATCTGCAGCCCTGCCAGATCGAGTCCTGAATGGTGGAGGGCAACTAAACAACCTACCAGAAGAGGCAATTCCACAAATGTCCCCATCCTCAGTGATGGAAGAACCCAACACATCAGTACAAAAGATACTTGCAGCAACCTTCAGCCAGAACTGCAGCATGGATAATCCATCTCGGCCACTCCTGGAGATCCTTAGCATCACAAACGCCAGTCTTCAGCCAATTTGATTCATTCCATATGACATCAAGAAACAGCTGAAGACACTGAACACAGCAAAGATTATGGGCCTTGACAACAATCCAGCAACAGTATTGAAAACTTGTGCTCCACACTAGCCACTGCATTAACCAAGCTGTTCCAGTACAGCTTCAACACTAGCATCTATCTAGCAAGATGGAAAATCAACCAGATATGTTTGTGCTGTGCACAAAAAGCAGGACAAATACAACCCAGAACAATTACCACCCAATCAATCTACTGTTGATCATCAGAAAAATGAATCGAAGGAATTGTCAACAGTGCTATCAAGTGGCATTTATTCAGCAATAATCCGCTCACAAATACTTGCTTATGCCAGGTTCACTCAGCTCCAGACCTCATGGCACCTCTGATCCAAACATGGGCAAAAGAATAGAACCCAAGAGAATGACTGTCCTTGACACCAAGGCAGCACATGAATAACTGTGTCATCAAGAATGCCAAGCAAAACTGAAGTCAATGAGAATCAGTTAGAAAAACTCTCCATTTGTTGGAGTCATAGCTAGCACAAAAGGAGGGGTTTTTTTTCACAAAAATACATTTTATTCAATGGGAATAGCAGAAATCATAAATGTACAAGAGGCCAGAATAGGAGGAGCACAGAGATTGAAGAGGGATATAGGCTGGAAGATAAGGTAGGGGGTGAGGCTGAGGAACTTGAAGACAAATATGAAAACATTAAGTTTGAGGCTGCTGGAACATAAGCCGGTGTAAGGTTTGGAAGCACGTAGATGATGGATGAAAGGACTTGGTGAAAGTTAGAATATAGGTTTCAGAGGTTCGATAAGCTCAAGGAAAGAGGAAAATTTTAAGCCAACTGAGAGAGAGGGTGGAGAATAGTCGGGTCTGGAAGTTAGAAAGGTACAGGTGACTAAGTTAAGCACTCCACCTGATCCATCTGCAGTAATATCAAACACCACAGAGGATCACTTGGACAGAGTCTTACGTCACTTTCCCCAAGATGCAATATGGTGCAATAAACCACTTTTTAATTTGGGGATTTACTTAACAGTTTAAATCAAGTTTCAGTCACAGAGGCCCGATGAAGGATTCAGTATATCACTGCAGTGCAGTATTTGGCAGAACAAAAAAGTTTTACAAAACAAAACCTGAACGATTCTCATAACTCAAAGCTGAAACTTCAAATTCCCCATTCTGCAATGTAGCATCAAGTGGGCATTTTCAAACCAAATCTTCTAGTTTATTGTATCAGATTAGCACAACTGTGAAATCTGCACCACAATTACAGGCCAGATTACATTGGTGCTGAAATCAGTGTCCAAATGGTGTGAACTCTACAGTTTAAACTGGGAATAAATCATCTAGAGATCTTCATAGTCAGAAGATTTGAGTACAGGAGCAGGGATGTCCTGCTGCAGCTATACAGGCCTTGGTGAGATGACACCTGGATTATTATCCACCACTTTTGTTTCTTTATCTGAGGGAGATGTTCTCGCAACGGAGTGCAGAGAAGATTTACCAGACTGATTCCAAGGATGGCAGGACTGACATATGAGGAGAGACTGAGTCGGTTGGGATTATAGTCACTTGAGCTTAGAAGAATGAGATCCAACTATAAAATGAAACAAATGAAACAATAGAAACAATAGAAACAATACTAAAAAAACTAAAGGATATAGTTTATACAATCGCACAAAAAGGGTAGCAAAAATCTGACTCTTTTCTTCTACCCTCCTCTCTCCAAAGACAAATGGACTTAGTAAGATGGACAATTATTTTGTTAGCCAAGGGTATCAGAGATATGGAGAAAGACAGAAAAATTGAATTGAGGTGGACAGCAGACTTGAAAAGCTCAAAGTCCTATCCCAACTGTCATGCAAGTGTCTGCAATAAGCTGTGTGTGTCATAGTACGGTGATATCATGACATTTGATTGAGTGGTACACTTCTAAATGCATTACACATTAAAAACTTTCTGGAGTTTGGACAAGTTTACATTACTCACATATATTTTGTCTTTGCTATATCGAACTCGGATATTATTCAGGAGTGTAGCTTCATTTAAATACATAAGGCCACCTGGAGCAAAATATAAAAAGAAACTGATGAGTTAAAGCAAAGTAGTGCCTTATGACAGGTCAGCTACAGGTCTTAGTCAGTGCATATAGATAGCTGCAATTCAGTGCTTCAGGAACTGGTTGTTGCGCATCCTTTCCTTCGGACAACTCTACTTTAAATTCTTTGGAGTACTAATTCTCACCAACGTGTTACACCACAGATTTGGCTCATATTGCCAATTACACAGATTGCATTAATTAGTCTTCACATTAACTTGAATGCCTTTAAGTTGCGAAAAATCACCAAACCCATTTTTCATATTTACAGTTATATGCTGTTAAGGAGACAGGTTTCCATGCAGTTTTCAGGTATTCTTGCCATTTGGAGGCAATTAAAAGCTAATGAATGATGTTCCTGATTTTGTTTGTGAAAACTCGCCCTTAAGTTATAATCACAAGAGAAATGATTCTGACTTCTGCTTCAAAAATACAAATTTTGAAGGTATTTTTTCAGATTAAATACAACAGAGAAAAAAAGTGTTAATAGAAATTCATGCATGAACATGGCAAGCAAAACTTAGAAAATGTCCATTCAGAAGACAAATGTAGTGAAATAGTCACCAGTCACATTTTAGAATATTGCATGTGTTGGCAAATAACAGGAAACAAATCTCAAAACCTAAACTCAAATTGTAATTCTTAGTCCCTCAGCGTTTGTTACCTCATGGCCAGAATTTGTCAGCATCAACACAGAGCTTAAAAGAAAATTGCCCAGGCACCATAGATTGCAGCATATAAATCAACCTTTGAAGCCTCAAAAAATCCTTGCAAAAACAGGGTCAACTTGTGCAGTGAATATAAAGTGTAAACTGATAGTGTTGACACAGGTGATTGCCATTTGGAAATGTGAAAAACACCGGTAATTCAAATGAAATCAATATGACAGGTTTACTGAGTGAATTAATTCTACAAGTTTACCTTTAACCACAATCAAAACATTTTCAAGACTGTCAAATTCACTGTCTTCAGCATCTGACACAAAGTTTTCATCATATTCACTCTGGGTCACTTTGGCTATGGCAACACCATCCACGATCCCACTGTGGATCAGATTTCAGTTTCAAAATCAACCCTCCACAACAAATCATCTTCCTCTCCATCTATTGAATTCAATGTTGGTGATTTTTTGAGCAATCTGATCACGGTATGTGCACGAATAGTATCTCACAATTTGATGGCAAAACCACAAAACATCAAGCAGAGCAGCATGCACATTTCCACTTTTTTTTAAAAAAGGTGCTTTCTCCATCAACCATCCCACCCACTCCATTTCTGAGTGAATATGTTCACTGTATGTCTTGTTGATGCACACATCCAAAGGTTCAATGTGGACCTCCGGTATAACTGCAAGGTGGGTGTTATTTTGTTAAGATGCCTCTTGATCAGTTTGGTTATTTGGGTCTGAATAGTCACACACTAATAACTGCATTCTTCCCACTGGCCAATAGGGCACCAGTTCCACACACAACTGATTCACAACTTCATTCCATCCTCATTTATCTAACCATCACCATGGATACATACAAAAAATCTGCAGGGAATTTGAATTTCAGCATGGTTTTACATTTGAAATTTACGATAGGCTTTAATTTTGTTCTGTCAGCCATGCAGGCTAGAATTATTATGTATCTGGTCTTCCCAGGCCTGTAGCTTTCACAAGTAGTATTTTTGAACCTTTCCACTCTGTAGTTCAGCTGCTGAGTATATCAAACTTCATGAGTGTTTCATTCATGCTACCCATATGGCACAATGGATGTTTGTGATTTTGTCACTGCCTGATGAAGAATCACTGGGAACTTGGAATTCTGGCATTGAGGGATTCTGGTAGACCAAATGATCTTGCTTTTCTGCCACAATACTAGACACTTTCATTCCATAAAATGGATGTGCCAACTCGCTGTTACTCTGAAATCTCTGCTGAACTCAGGTTTTGTATTGGGTCCATTTAAGTGTGTATATACATAGTATTTTTGGTGACCATATAACCTGCTGACAATTTGAGGACCCATTCTGATGCATGTCTCTCAGAATCAGGCTAGTGATTGGTCCCTGTTCTCATGACACTGTTGAACTTGGGCATCATCTTCAGAGTGGATTATTTCATCTTCCATTCTCACACCAGTTTTTCACTGCTGAGGCACAGTTATTTGACATGTTAGCAAACGTTACGGCTGTTAACTTGGAACCAGCTTCGTACCTTTTGCTGGGTAGCCCATTGTTCACTAAACGTAGTCTACTCTGTGCGCCTTAAACTCCTCCACATCTTTTGAGCAGCTTGATCTCATGCATTGACTTACAGGATTAAAATATGTATTTGATGTGAAAAGTTGAAGTAAATTCATAATGCAAGTATAGCATTTCTTGGCAAAAATGGGGTGGGTCAACTCATCTACTGAGTACATGCTCAAACATAACTTTGGCACCATAAAAATGGAGTGATCTTATAAGCGGAAAAACATATCAAATCCACTTCAATGACTGCCCCAACAATCAGCACACAATGATCAGCAAAGTGCTGCAAGATGCAAAGTGTTGTCAAAAGTGCTATCAAGTGGCTCAGCAACAACATGCTCACTGATGGGATTTGCCATGGCCACTTGGCTCCAGGCCTCACTATGGCCTTGGTCCAAAGGAACAGAACTCAAGAGAGATGTGAGTGACTACATGAATGACACCATTTGGTGTATGGTATCAAGACCACCTGAGAAAAAAATATCATGATGTGGACGTGCCGGCGTTGGACTGGGGTAAACACAGTAAAAAGTCTGACAACACCAGGTTTTAGTCCAACTGATTTATTTGATAGTAAACTCACAAGCTTTCGAGGGGACTCCCTCTTCGTCAGGTGAATGGAGAGTTCTGGCCTCAGACAGAGCATATAAAGCACAGACAGTTTACAGATTACTGATTAGAATGCGAATCTTTACACCTAACCTGCTGTTCAAGTCCTAAAGTGGCTGACAATGTGTGTGGAAGGAGCACTGATCACAGGTTAAAGAGATGTGTATTGTCTCCAGACAGCAGAGTGAGGTTTTGCAAACCCAGGCAAGTCACGGTGGTTACAGATAGTGCGACATGAACCCAAGATCCCTGTTGAGACCGTCCTCACGTGTGGGGAACTTGGCTATCAGTCTGATAGCCAAGTTCCACACATGAGGACGGTCTCAACAGGAATCTTGGGTTCATGTCGCACTATCTGTAACTTGCCTGGGTTTGCAAAACCTCACTCTGCTGTCTGGAGACAATACACATCTCTAACCTGAGATCAGTGCTCCTTCCACACACATTACCAGCCACTTTAGGACTTGAACAGCAGGTTAGGTGTAAAGATTCGCATTCTAATCAGTAATCTCTAAACTGTCTGTGCTTTATATGCTCTGTCCGAGGCCAGAAGTCTCCATTCACCTGACGAAGAGGGAGTCCCCTCGAAAGCTAGTGAGTTTACTATCAAATAAATCGGTTGGACTAAAATCTGGTGTTGTCAGACTTTTTACAAAAAAAAATCAACAGGTATCAGGGGAGTAACCTCTCTGCAGGTAGAGTTATATCTAGCATGAACGAATGAGATATGATTGTTGGAAAACAATCTTAACCTCCAGAATTATTGCACGAGTTCTTCAGGTTAATATCTTAATCAAACCATCTTCGGCTGCTTCATCAATGACCTTCCTTCAATGATAAGGTCAGAAGAGAGGAATGTTCGCTGATGATCACAGTGCTCAGTACCACTGATTCAGTGTCTGCAAAATTGTGTGCATCTGCAACAAGATCTGGGCAACAATTGGGCTGATGAGTAGCAAGTACCATTCGCGCCATACAAGGGTGAGACAATAGAATCCCTGTCAGTGCTGGAAGAGGACAAAAGAGCATTCCCACCAAAGCTACCCCATCACTGCACAGCATACATTTACCATGACTAATCCACCTAACTTAAAAATCTTTAGACGCTAAGGGGCAATTTAGCACATCTTTGGACTATAGGAGAAAACCAGAGCATTCGGAGGAAACCCACGCAGACACAGGGGAACATTCCGTCAACACAAGAATCTTAACACCATCTGGGACTAAGATGTTTATTGGATCAACACCCAGCCACTTACTTTAACATCCATTTTCTCCACCACCAGCTAACATAACTTGTGGTGTGCATCATCTGTTAGATGTACTACCACCACCTTCAAAAGTACCCTTCATTTGGTGACCTCTACCACCAAGGACATGGACAGCAGAGGTATGGGAACACCACCGCCCTGACTTGGAACATATCGTTGTACCTTCTCTGTCACTGGGTTAAAAAACCTGGAACTCCTTCACCACCTGCTTGTGGGTGCATGCACACAGATGGACCCCAACAGCTCAAGGCAGAGGATCAACACCACCACCACCACCTCAAAGTTAATTAAATGCTACCCTACAAGCAATGTTCATATCCCAAGAATAATTTTTTTAAAAAGCTCAAAAATTTAGAATTCCAGTATTTCCCATAGCAAATTGTCCATGTTGAGCCAACAATATCTTTGAACTTCTGCAACCAAGGGAGAGCTCAAGTGAAGACTACTGGGGAGATACCGGACATGTGTTTAAAAAGTTTACCACATTGATCATTTCATATAATTTTGGATTGAGATGGTATGCCATGCTACTGCCCCAACAACCCTCAGTCCTTGTGGGCGAGGGGGCCTGGGTAAAACACTGTTAGAGAGTCAGTGCAGAGTCAATGGGCCAAATGGCCTCCTCCTGCACTGTAGGGATTCTCTGAATCACAGAAACACGCATCTTTTGCCTCCTGCCAATGAATCAATTTTGGGTCTAATTACCACTTAGATCCCATGAAATCTTTAATTTCTGGCCAGCCTGAAAGCTGGACGTTGTCAAAGGTCAAAGTTTCCCAAGCAGGCTTAACCTTTCACCAGCTTTTTAAGTTATTCTTGGATGAAGAACAATATTATAAATAAAAACTGTATAAGTAGCTTGGCAATTTAAACCAAAAGAGAAATGCTGGAAAATCTCAGCAGGTCTGGCAGCATCTGTAAGAAGAGAAAAGAGCTGACGTTTCAAGTCCAGATGACCCTTTGTCAAAGCTAAAAGGCTTAGAAAGTGGGAGATATTTATACTGCAGGGTAAGGGAATGAAAGATGAGTCATAGCCATAGAAACCAGGGGAAAAGACTGCTAATGGCAGTCTACAGACAGAATAAAGAGTGTGAATGGCCAAACAGCAGATTAGCTAAAACGGGGGTAAACTGTGACAGATAAAGATGTGAGACGGGACGAAGGAACGGATGAGACAGAAGTAAAATTTAAAAAAGGGGAAGCAAAGATAAGGGAAGGTGGATAAAGTAAGGGAAAAGAGTAGGGATGGGAAGAGAAGAAAAATTTAAGACAATAAAGAAATAAAAGGTAGCGAACAGTAAAAAATCAAAATAGAATGAAAACAAAAGGATCGAGGTGGATAAAGCTAATCATCTGAAGTTGTTGAATTCAATGTTGAGACCAGAAGGCTGTCAAGTGCCTAGCCAGAAGATGAGATGCTGTTTCTCCGGTTTGCGCTGAGCTTCACTGAAACAGTGAAGGCAGCAGGCCAAGAACAAACATGTGGGCATGGGATCAGGATCCTGCGTTAAAATGGCAAGCAACCAGAAGGTCAGGGTCCTGACTGCTTCGCTGAGCACCTTCGTTCCGTGCGCAATCACCCAGTCTACGCTTGGTCTGTCCGATACAGTGGAGATCACATTGGGAGCAGCGAATGCAACACACCAAATTGAAAGAGGTGCCAATTGAAACACTGCTTAACCTGAAAAGTGTGTTTAGGACCTTGGATGGTGAGCATAGAAGAGGTAAAGGGACTGGTGTTACATCTTCTGCAATTGCATGGGAAGGTGCCATGAGTGACGGGAAAGGTGTTGGAGGAGAGAACTAGGTTACCCCAGAAGGAATGGTCTCTACAGAATTCTGACAGAGGGAGAGAAGGGAAAGAGTGTTTGGAGGTGGTATCACGCTGGAGTTGGCAAAAAACAGCAGAGGATTATGCTTTGCATGCGGAGGCTGGTAGGATAAAATGAGAGAACAAGGGGTACTCTTTCTTTGTTTCCTGGAGGGGGGCGGGGGGAAGAGTCGTGGCACGGGAGATGGACCGCACACTGTTGAGTGCCCTGTCAACAACTGTAGATGGGAATCCAGGGTTGAGGGAAAAGGAGCGCATAATGGAAGCACCACTTTGGAAAGTGGCATCATTGGAACAAATGCAATGGAGGTAAAGGAACTGAGAGAAAGGGATGGAGTTCTTACAGAATATAGGGCGTGAAGAGCTGTAGTCCAGATAGCTGTGGAAGTCAGTGGGCTTATAATGGATACTGGTAGATAGTCTTTTGCCGGAAATGGAGACAGAAAGGTCAAGGATCGGAAGGAGGTGTCTGAGAAGGATCAGGTGAAAGCGATGGAGGAGCAGAAACTGGAATAGAAATTGATCAATTTTGAGGTGTCTCGATGAGAACGTGAAGCGGCACCAAAATAGTCATTGATGTACTGGTAAAGGAGTTGTGGGACGGGACCTGAGTAGGTATGGAACAAGGAATGTTCCACATATCCCATAAAAAGACAAGCTTAGCTCGGACCCATGCAGATACCCATTGTTACATCTTTGATTTGAAGAAAGTGGGATGAGTTAAAGGCGTTGTTGTTAACAGGTAGAACAACTTCAGCCAGGTGGAGGAGAGTGGTCATGGTTGGGAATTGTTCAGACTTCTTTTCAAGGAAGAAGCGAAGAGCTCTCGGGCTGTCCTGGAGTGGGACGGAGGTGTTGAGAGATTGCACATCCATGGTGAATAGGAGGCAGTTAGGACCTCCGAACTAGAAGCTGTCAATATGATGCAGGGCATCAGAGCAATCTCAGATATAGGTGGGGAGGGAATGGACCAGGGAACTAAGGATGGAATCAAGGTAAGAGGAAACATGTTCAGTGAGGCAGAGCATGCTTGACACAACAGGCCACCATTTTGTGGATTTTAGGAAGCAAATAGAAGTGAGCTGTCCGAGGTTGGGAGACTATGAGGTTGGAAGCTGCGGGGGTGAAGGTATCTGGAGTAAATGAGGCCAGTGACAGTGTTGGAGATAATGGTTTGATGTTCAGTGGTGTAGTCAGGGTCCAGAGGGATATAGGAGGAAGTATCTGAGAGTTGGCACTCAGCCTCTGAGACGAAGAAATCAGTACACCAGACAACAATAACACCCCCTTCACCCCCTTTGTCAACCGGTTTGATGACAATGTTAGGGTTGGAACTGAGGGAGCAAAGTTCAGAAGGAGAGATGTTGGAATGGGTGAGGGAGGGAGGCAGAAAAATTGAGGTGGTCGATGTCACATCAACAATTCCCAATGAAAAGGTCAGGGGCAGGTAATTGTGGGGGTGTCCAATTGGAGGCAGAATGTTGAAGGCGAAGGCAGCGAAAGACGACATCAAGTTGAGCCCGGAACTCTGAGGTGGGGACGTAAGGGTACAAAGCTGAGTCCTTTGCTGAGAACAGCATGCTCAGCCTCAAAGAGGGGAAGGTCGGAGGGTATGGTGAAGACACGGCGAGGGCTGGGGCTGGAAGAGATGGAGTTTGAGGGATTGGGACTGGTGGAGGGCCTGGGATGAGCAGTGATATTGGTGAATTGTTGAAGCTTGCATTCCATAACATCTGCAAGAAATGGGAAAAGTTTTTTGTTAAGACGTCAAATGATGCGGAGGATGAAATGGAAGTGGGGACGGGGACAGCTTTGAGAGAGAGTAAAACAGTGTTGCTGGAGAGTGTTGTCAAGTGTCTTCATGTGACGACGCATGGCGCTTAATGTGCCCTTCAGGATACAGTGAAAACAGCAGTTTGAAGAATGTCGTATATCCTGGAAGTACCTGTAATCCTGGAGGTTTCATGTGGAGTGGAATTTGAATCGAAATCCACATGGAGTAAATCAGAGATGAAGACAGTCACTGAGGAAGGAAATACGGCTGTGGAAGCAAATCTTGGTAAATACCTTGTCCAACACTAAGAGAGCAACGAAAAGCATTGAAGGTGAATTGGGTGGGTGGCGGGGGGGTGGAGAGAAAAGACATATGGAAATCTTGTCGGAGAGAAGAGCGGTACTTTTTCAGGGTAGGTATTCCTGGAAGAGAAGTGACAGTGAGTTAAACAGTGACGGTGGAGGGAGAGCAGGGTGTGGGAGATGGATGGGACAGAGGTAAAACTTAGAAAAGGGGAAGCAAAGGGGGAGAAAAGGTAAGGGAAGGGGGATAAAGAAGTGGGAAAGGAAGGGGAGAAAAATGAAGAAAAACTATAAAGAAACAAAAAGGTAAAAAACAGTAAAAAATTAAACAAAATAGAATGAAGACAAAAGAGTCGAGGTGGGGCTGAGCAACTTGGCAACTTAAACTGTTCACTGTGATTTTCTGTGATTAAACATTAAATGTATAAAGTGGAAATCCAGCATGAAAGTTCCTCCTTTTAAAGGAGTCTCTCTCCCAATCCAATGATGTGAAGGTGCCGGTGTTGGACTCGGTTGAATGAGATGAGAAGTCACAAGACATCAGGTTTGGTTCAACAGGTTTATTTGAAATCACAAGCTTTTGGAACGCTGCTCCTTCACTCTGAAAGCTTGTGATTTCACATAAACCTGTTGGATTATAACCTGGTATCGTGTGACCTCTCATCTTGTCCAATCCAATGCAACACCAATTACAGAAAAAATCAGTGACCAACAAGTACAAATCTGATTGATAGACCTTCACCAAGAACTTCCTATCAGTTAGAATTAAGTCAGGGAAAAGCTGAAGCCTGCTAAACTTTAAAGTTTAAAGTTTATTTATTAGTGTCACAAAAGACTAAAAAGGATAGCAAGAGTTTTTATAAATATATAAAAAGGAAGAGGCTGGCTAGGGTGAACGTTGGTCCTTTAGAGGATGAGAAAGGGGACCTAGTGGTAGGGGATAGGGATATGGCTAAGGTCTTGAATAACTTTTTTGTTTCTGTCTTCACGGAGGAGGACGTGAATAATTTGCCGGGTGTTAGCGATGGAAAGGTGGTAGGACTGGAGGGTCTTAATGACATTACTGTTACGAGAGAGGCGGTGCTCGACAGACTGGAGGGGCTGATTGTGGACAAGTCCCCAGGACCGGATGGAATGCATCCGAGGGTTCTGAAAGAAATGGCGGAGGTGATAGTGGATGCCTTGGTGGTTATTTTCCAGACGTCGCTGGATTCCGGGGAAGTGCCGGAAGATTGGAAAACGGCTAATGTTACGCCGTTGTTTAAGAAGGGTGCCAGGCAAAAGGCGGGGAATTATAAGCCGGTTAGTTTAACGTCTGTGGTAGGTAAAATGTTAGAATCCGTCATTAAGGAGGAAATTGCGAGGCATCTTGAAGGGAATTGCTTGATAGAGCAGACGCAGCACAGTTTCATTAAAGGGAAGTCGTGTCTGACAAATTTACTGGAGTTCTATGAGGATGTGTCTCGGGCAGTGGATAGAGGAGAGCCGGTGGATGTGGTCTTTCTGGATTTTCAGAAGGCGTTTGACAAAGTACCTCACAAGAGGTTATTGCAGAAGGTCGAGGGACATGGAGTTGGGGGTAGGGTGTTAGCGTGGATAGAGGATTGGTTGTCAAATAGGAGGCAGAGAGTGGGGGTCAACGGGTGCTATTCGGATTGGCGGATGGTGACTAGTGGAGTGCCCCAGGGGTCGGTGCTGGGGCCTCAGCTTTTTACCATTTATATAGATGATCTGGAGGAGGGAACCGAGTGTAGGGTGTCGAAATTTGCTGATGACATCAAGATTGGGGGAACGGCAAATTGTGCGGAGGGTGTGGAGAGTCTGCAGAAGGATCTAGATAGGCTGGGCGAATGGGCCATGAAATGGCAAATGGAATTTAATGTTGGCAAGTGTGAGGTGGTCCACTTTGGTAGGAATAATGGTAGGAAGGACTATTACTTACGTGGCGAAAAACTGCAGCAGGCGACGGTGCAGAGGGACCTCGGGGTCCTTGTGCATGAGTCGCAAAAACCCAGCTTGCAGGTGCAGCAGGTGGTCAGGAAGGCGAATGGGATGCTGGCCTTCATAGCGAGGGGGATTGAATATAAAAGTAGGGAGGTCTTGCTGCAGCTGTATAGGGCATTGGTGTGGCCGCAGCTGGAGTACTGTGTGCAGTTTTGGGCGCCGCACCTGCACAAAGATATTTTGGCCTTGGAGGAAGTGCAGAGGAGGTTTACTAGGCTGATATCGGAGTTGAGGGGGTTGAGCTATGAGGAGAGGCTGAATAAACTAGGCTTGTACTTGTTAGAGTTTAGAAGAATGAGGGGAGATCTCATTGAGACGTATAAGATGATGAATGGGATGGATAGGATAGAGGTGGAGAGACTCTTCCCGCTCAAAAAAGACAGTAGGACTAGGGGGCACAGCCTCAAGATAAAGGGGGGGCGGTTTAGAACGGAGTTGAGAAGGAACTTCTTCACTCAAAGGGTGGTGAATCTCTGGAATTCTCTGCCCGTTGAAGTGGTGGAGGCTGCCTCGCTAAATATTTTTAAGACGCGGGTTGATGGGTTTTTGGTAAGAGAGGAGATTAACGGTTATGGGGAGAGGGCGGGAAAGTGGAACTGAGCCACAACAGATCAGCCATGATCTTATTGAATGGCGGGGCAGGCTCGAAGGGCTAGATGGCCTACTCCTGCTCCTATTTCTTATGTTCTTATGTACTGCAATTAAGTTGCTATGAAAATCCCCTATTTGCCACACTCTGGCGTCTGTTCAGGTGCACTGAGGGAGAGTTTAACATGGCCAATGCAGACTCTACACAGGTAGTGACCCAAGCCAGGGATCGAACCTGTGAGGCAGCAGTGCTGACCACTGTACCACCATGCAAACCTTGATGAATGGGAATTAGGCTTGTGCCTTTATGGATTTGACCATGCAGACACAAAAAAGCAGAAACATTATTCATCCTTCCTAATACCATTACGTAACAAAAATACACAGCATGTACCAAGCGGCAGTCTGGTAGCCATGATGAAGCTTTAAAAAATTCACTATGATGCACTTCTTTTTAAAACAAAAGTGCATAGTAAAATATTCAGAATATTTCACACATTGATGTGATAAGCATGGAATATACATGGCCATTATTACCAGGCCGCATGCAAGATACAGTTTCACACGTTCTATTTTCTCTATCCCAAGGCCCTGATCCCAGTCTGAGTCAGTGAAACACTCATCTCAGTTAGGTATGTTGCTGGAGTTGAAGTATGAGAAAGAAATTACAATCCTTTGCAATAAAAAGGGACCTAATAAGTGTTGTATTTTCTGGAAAAATTGCCCAAGCTGTAAATTAGGTAAGTATTAATTCAGAATCAATCTCTCCTGAACACAAAGATGCCTGGCAGCATTCATTAGAAACCTAAACAAACAGATGCGATTGCTTCCGTGCTATGCAAGATGTGAAGGTCATCAAGTGTTGTGTAATTGTAGAACGGTTTACTAAACATTTTACTCTGGGTTAAGAGTTCAAACTGTTCAAAGTCAGTGTGAATCCTGCACTCAAGTGTTTTGACAGCAGACACTTCAGGCAGTTAATAACGTGCACGTTAACCATGTCCCAGGATGCTCATGTCCTACTTACAATTATCTTCTACATCCTTTTTACTGTCTTCTTCTGCAGGAAATACTTGGTTGACAGGTGCTAGAAAAGTCTGTAAAAAAAGAATCAATGTGTTAATGCAATTCTGGGGAGTGCACAAGCAAGGTGCACAACAAATCAGTCGTAAACAGTATGATTCCAATAATTCCAAAAAGAACAAATGGAAAGTTATGATTCATTCTGCAGGTGTCCTCCTCCCTCAAGCACTTGACTCTGAATAGGGAAGTTGTAATGAACACAGAAGAAAATTACACAAAGTACAAATATTAATAACCTTGCAAGATCTGAGTTCATTTGGCAACTAAACTTCAATATAGGTAAATGCAAGATGGTGCAATTCAGCAGAAAGAATGAGACCATAGCTTCTTGGAAATATGTTTAAAACAGAGTAGAGGAGCAGAAGGATCTGAAGATGCAGATAAACAAATTACAACATAACAGCCCAGGTTATTACACCAGAACAAAGCCAAGAATAGGACTTATTTCTAATGGGACAGAATCAAAAAGCTGGGAAATTACGTTCAAACTGTATATCAATAGATTAGTTCACATTTGGGAACACTGTGTACACTATTCTGGGGTAGGATTTTACTCTTTGGGTTGGAACTCCAATGTCAGGTGAAATGGGGGTCACACTATGTAGAGAACTGCCACCCAACAATAATTTTCTCCAAATTGGCCAATTATGGTGGTCAGAGGTTAGACTTGCCGTCCAATTACCAACAGCAGTTGGGCTTTCAAAGTGAGAGCCGATAAGGTGCCCTGCAGCATGGAAGGGACAGAAACTTGCAGTTCGGGTAAGAAACACCCGTTTGAACTTTTTACATCTTTATATTGAAAAATGTCTTCATCAGTCTGGTCACTAGTGTGGATCGGTATCTCTCTATAGAGCTGAGGTCAAACAAATGTACAAGGCCTTAAAAGCATGTGTAGAGACATGCTTTAAAAAACTCTTTAAACAAAACCTCTGGTCTTCCAGTATGGACAGAGAAAAAAATGGCTGCAACAATAATTTAACAATAATGGCAATAGTGACTTTAAAATGGCTATCCTGGTTGAGAGCTAAGCATGCTGGGAACTATAGTCAACTTTTTGATTAAAACCAGATGCAGGTCGTAAAGTTGCTCTGGTCTGGGATCTGAAGCTTCCCAGATAAGGGAAGTTGTTTACATTAACTGAGACACTGTCTCTGATTTATATGGCTGCTTTGTAGGGACACGTCAAATGAATTAAGTGTAACGGCGCCATTCAAAAGTAATTTCATTGGATGTTCAAGCCATGTAATCAGCTTCTGATCAATTCATTGGCTGGATGACAGACAATCTTCCGGAAGCCTGAGTGGAGAATTGTAGATAAAGAGACATGTCAGCTTTTGTTTGCCAGGGATAACTTGGAGACCAACCTTTGCAAGGAGACGACTTCTGCCCTGAAGGAAGCTTCAGAGGAGGAGAAGATAGATTCTACATCGAGAATATTTCTTGCCAAGATTTTCCTAAACTTGATAGTATCTATTTTCAACTAAACAGTTCAAGTTGATGTTCAATTAAAGTGCAGTTTAAGAGTTAAAGTTCAATGGAAAGTTGATGTTCCAGTTAAAGTTCAGTAAAGAGTTAGAATTGCAACCATTTATGCTTGATTTGGTACTAAGAGTGTTAAATAAAGAAATAATTGAATTACTGCCCTCGTTTGTCTCATTAAATTGGAATGCTTGGAAGGTGATTGAATTAAAGCTGTTTAACATCCAGGAAGCTGGCCTAGTCCCCAATGCCTTTCAGAGAGGCAGTGTGTGACTGGGAAATTCCAGTCAGCTTCTGGTTATAGCCCTTTGACCAGTTCAACTTGATTCTTGCTACTTACGGATGGGTAGCCCTACCATTCTCTAGGAAAATGGCTTGGACGTTAGCAAACAGGTTCCTTGGCAAGGAACAGGAGTGTCTCAACACTCACTCCAGCAGGACCTAAAAATCTACATCACCTGTTTCACTAGTTCTACACCTTTCTCTTATGGTTGAGGCCTCAGGCTAAAAGGGAAAGTATCCCACATGCCTTCTTAAGTCTTGCTACTTTCTTGTTCCTCTACATCTGTTCAAATCCTACCATTTATTGTGTATCCGTTTGACTACTGCTTCCTCACAGTTCTCTGGGCTAAATGCCATTTTCCCACTTTTCTGCCCATTCCATTGATTTTGTTTCCAAGGTTCCAGCTTTCTTTAGCATTATCTGCATTCAAGTCTAAATCATTGATATATGCCACAAACAACAAGGGCACCAGTACCGGGCCCTGTTAACCCCAGTGGTAACAATGCAGACATTCTGTATGTGGACTGCACAATGTGAAGTTTGTCCTTTATGACTGATGATTAACGAGTGGGACATTGCCTTGGAGAATCTGTATCGTCAGTATGCATTTAACAGTACATTCAGATAAGATTCTTAGAACATAGAACACTACAGCACAAACAGGCTCTTCGGCCCACAAGTTGCGCCGATCACATCAACACCTACCAATCTATAGACCTATCTATAACCCCCAATCCCATTAAATCCCATATACTCATCCAGAAGTCTTTTAAAAGACCCCAGCGAATTCGCCTCCACCACCACTGACGGCAGCCGATTCCATTCACTCACCACCCTCTGAGTGAAAAACTTACCCCTAACATCACTTCTGTACTTGCCTCCCCGCACCTTCAATCTGTGTCCTCTCGTAGCGACCATTTCAACCCGGGGAAATAGCCTCTGAGAATCCACCCTATCTATTCCTCTCAACATTTTATAAACTTCTATCAGGTCGCCTCTCAACCTTCGTCTCTCCAGGGAAAAGAGTCCCAGCTCCCTCAACCTAACTTCATAAGGCATGCCTCCCAGTCCAGGCAACATCCTTGTAAATCTCCTCTGTACCCTTTCAATAGCTTCTACGTCCTTCCTATAGTGAGGCGACCAGAACTGCACACAGTACTCCAAATGAGGCCTGACAAGAGTCTTATAAAGTTGCAGCATTACCTCCCGATTCCTAAACTCAATCCCTCGATTAATGAAGGCCAGTACACCATACGCCTTCTTGACCACATCCTCCACCTGCGAGGCCGATTTAAGAGTCCTGTGGACCCGGACCCCAAGATCCTTCTGCTCTTCAACACTACTAAGACTCCTGCCCTTGATAGTGTACTCGTTCATCCCACTGGTTCTGCCAAAATGGACGACTACACATTTATCCACGTTGAAGTCCATCTGCCACTTCTCCGCCCAGTCCTGCATCCTATTTATGTCCTGCTGCAACTTTTGACATCCTTCCAGACCATCCACAACACCACCGACCTTCGTGTCATCAGCGAACTTACTTACCCATCCCTCCACTTCCTCATCTAGGTCATTTATGAAAATGACAAACAGCAAGGGTCCTAGAACAGATCCCTGGGGCACTTCTTAACACAAGTCAGGTTACAAAAAGGAAGATTGCCAAAGTTGGAGTGTCATCTTACAGACAGCTAACACCATTACACAACAGATCAAAAATGTAAACTGTTCATTACGCAAAGAACAAAGAAAATTACAGCACAGGAACAGGCCCTTTGGCCCTCCAAGCCATGCTGCCCAATTGAACTAAAACCCCTTACCCTTCTAGGGACCGTATCCTTCCATTCCCATCCTAGTCATGTATTTGTCAAAACAGCCCTTAAATGTCACTATCGTATCTGCTTCCACTACCTCCCCCACAATCAGTTTACACAGTCTTGTGATGGACAAGAGTCCTGATGAACTTCCTTGGTCATGGGGTCGGTGAAGCAAAAGAATAAGAATTGTCAGAAAGTTTAAACTTTCATTTCAAGAAACCATCAAACTGGGTGCTTTTTAAAAATTCAAACTATGCCTTTGCTACAAAAGCTATTTCAATTCCTAATTGAGTTTTGCACTCACAAAAGTACAATTTGGGATGATGAAGCACGTTGAGCGAGATGTCCCATGAAACTTTTGCTACTATGAACCATGATGTTTTTGCAATATGTATTGCCATTTACTAAGTAGCTAAGTGCAAAAACATTGTTTACAGTTATGCTTCAGTCAGCACTTTCTAAGGATAAGAACAGGAATGGGTGTCTTAGAGCAACGTAACATGATCTCACAAGGAAACAATATGAAGCTCACAATGTTTAATGGAGTAGTGACGATGTATTAGTTGTTGAAAAGTGCAGTTACCTGACTAAGTTAAACATGTTCTTAATATCTGAAGAAGTGGCTCACATTCAGGCAATGAACTCTATTCTGATCACAGCTCATTTAACTGCCGTGAATTAAGTGGATCCTTGTAGAATTTTTACTTTGGGACGTGGGTTTCCTCCCACACTCCAAAGATGTGCTGTTTAAGTTGATTGGCCATGCTAAATTGACCCTAGTGTCAGGGAGATTAGGAGAGTAAATACGCGGGTTACAGGAATAGGGCCTGGATGGGATTGTGGTTGGTGCAGACTCAATGTGCCAAATGGCCTCCTTCTGCACTGTAGGGATTCTATAATTCTAAGTCATGGTATGATCATTGACAAGATCATTTCAAAAGTGATTGCCCCAGCAGTCAGCACAGTAAATATTTGTTATTTCTTGGTGAAACTTCGGAACAGCAGCATGCGAAGTGCTGTGTTCAATGATGCATCTGATCGAATTTTGCGATTCTACACGAATGCTGATTTCCGTTGTTTAAGTACTGGCAGCACATAAATGGATAAAGCTTTAATTATGATCTATGAATGTTAGACCAATTGGCATCACAAAGATTAGGAACTTCATTCAAATCAGCCAACATGATACCATGCATGACACTAAAGAATAAAACTGTTTATAAAATATCACGTACTTGCAGCAGAAATGTGAATTTCCACCAATTTTGTGTGATTTTTGGATAATCAGGACAAATCCAAAGAGAAAATAGTGGCACTGGGGCTGGCAAACTCATTCAGCTTAAGTTAGGTGACCAACAATGGGCCACATGAAGCTAGACCTCATTACCACATAGTGGAAAGCTCATGCTAAATGAGTTCCTGGTTCCAGTTCAGGCCAACAACACAATGCAGGCTTGTCCAACTTGCAATCCAAGGGCCAATGCCCTTCTTTTACGATGCCATTCAGGGACAGCCTGAAGGAGAAAGGAAGGGGCGGCCCGAGGAGATGACAGATGAGTGTGGAGGGTGTGCGGGCAAGTATGTTCACAAGTCTAGCGCACTCTCAAAATCAGGGTTCTCATTTGCCCTTAGGCATACCCACCATTGTGCACTCTCGTTTACTCTCTGTGGGTGAGAGTAGTCAGCCTGGAAATGAGTTGGAAACACATATTCCAGTCTACTTACTTTTATTTAATAATTTTTTGCTGAGCAAGTTATTTCTTTTTATACTCAGTTTTTTTTTAAAAATAATTTTTAATATTGTGCCAAACTTTCTTTCCAAAATTTGCTCCTCAGCCTTTTGAGTGAGAAGTGTTTTGGAATGCTCCCCGTCCCCTCCTCTGTGCAAAATGGTTGAAAAGATTGCCATATAGCAGAATATATTGTTCGCATCCATTGCTGCTCCAGTAAGCTCTTGCTAATAGCTGCTTCAGAGTGCAGCATTCTCTTACAAGGTGGCAAGTCTAACTGAGGAAATGTCAACGCCAAGATGAGACACAGTTCATACCTCATTAGTCCAATACTTACAAAGAAAGGCATCTGCTCATAGCTTATTAAGAATAATCTTCAAAAAGATGTTCTTACATGAAAGGCATCTCACCCAAAGACCCTCTCAGTCTTCAATCAGTGGAAATAGTGAGCAATTATCTAATGTAGCCAGATTGTTACATAGAATATTCTGTAAGTAGCTGCAGGCAGATTGACGTCACTTTTTATACTCCTTTAAACAGTCAAAATAGTTAATATATTCATTAAATGTGGTTACTGTTCTCTTTTATAGTGGCTTGTGTTGTTTCTGAGCTTCAACATTATTTTGTTCAGGCACATAGTGAAGCAGTTGAGGCTACCTCATTGAATGTTTTTAAGGCAAAGATAGATAAATTTTTGAACAGTAAAGGAATTAAGGGTTATGCTGAGCAGGCGGGTAAGTGGAGCTGAGTCCATGAAAAGATCAACCACGAACTTACTAAATGGCAGAACTGGCTCGAGGAGCCAGATGGCCTACTCCTGCTCCTAGTTCTTATGTTCTTATATTTACTAATAGTGCACTTAGCCCATACACAGAGGTCCGAGATGATGCAGAATTATCCAGAGCATGAAGCAATGTCATGCAACCTTGCATTCATTCTTAATGTCCAGGTTCTGCATATAGACAATAGCAAAATACTGCAGATGCTGGCCATTTGAACTAAAGACAGTAAGTGCTGAAAACAACCAGCGAGAGAAAGAAGGTTAAGTTAAATTTGTTAAAGATAATTTCATTTATGAAAATAGTGTCAATCCATATAGGAAGGGTGTTGGAGAAGTCTGAACTGTTGTGTTCACAGAAATGTACCAAAGGATTTGCTTACAAAATGTAATGAGTTGTCAACGGTGCTAAAAACAACAACGGGTGGCTTTGTAAGAAGAAAAACAAGTGCGATGTGAGTCTTATGCTAAGCAGCATGTACAATCCCCAGAAGAGAGGAAGATATTTTAATGCAGTGAAGTCAGCTGTGAATTATCCTGGTTCTCCTTCAGCAACAAACAACTTGTATTCCATTACATTAACCATTCTACAGGTAAAATATCCACATTTAAAATCTCTTAATGGTTTTATTTTATAAATGTTTCAGCAGATAGTTGAACAAAACCTTGCAATTTACAACAATACACTGAAAACCCACAGTTAGAAGCCACCTCAGGCTACTAGCTAAACCTTGATAATGAGGTTTTCTCAAGTTGCCTGTACCAGAATTAAGAATGGACCAGTCACACTGTTCCCATTTCTCCATGTGGAATTAGCTACACTCCTCAACATCTTATTTGCAACATACAAACTAAAAACACAGCAGATGTCTCCCACCCTGGATTAAGTACATAATCTTATCACACTATCTGAGATTTTAATATGTATATATTTGCATGTCACAGAGATGTATTTCAAATAATGAAAAGCTTTT
Organism: Carcharhinus amblyrhynchos; assembly: GCF_965287045.1. Taxonomy (NCBI): domain Eukaryota; kingdom Metazoa; phylum Chordata; class Chondrichthyes; order Carcharhiniformes; family Carcharhinidae; genus Carcharhinus; species Carcharhinus amblyrhynchos. The sequence goes on along the minus strand of NC_137335.1, from coordinate 26,931,401 downwards.
GTGCTCAGAATTACTTTTGACTGGACTTTCAGCACATAGGCAAATATTCTTTAACCACTCTCACAATAATAAGCTAATCATTGCCTGCAGCTGCACTGGAACAAATCCCAAAGAAATACAATTCATTATGAAAATTATCCTTTTACATGTCCATCCAATTAAATGTACTTGATTCCTTACCTAATTCATTTCAGCACATAGTAAAAATGTAATATATTAAAAGAAGCTTTTGTGACAGAGCACTTAACATGGACTTGGCAATCCAAAGCTTCTAGTTATATAGTTCCTTTCAAATCCACAGATCATTACAAACTTCTTTTGTTATCAAGGAGTCACCTTTATTATGCAGTCTGATGCAGCATTCTCAGATAGCAATGAAACAAATGGTCAGGCAATCAGTTTTTGATGGTAATTGACAGAAAAACATTAGTTTGGCCACTTGGGAAATAGCATCATGGAATTGTTTCTGATTATCTGAGAGTATCAGAATGATCGTACCTCCAACAATGCAGCACTCCCTGGTGTCAGTCTAAATCCAGTGCTCAAAACGCAAGTGGGACATGAAACCTCCAGACACAGGAAAGTAGAGTGCTACTCATTGTCACCATTCTGTCATAATTTAACTTGCTTTTTGTAAAGTAGAGCTTTGTTTGCAGTCACTCTCGAATGATTCAGTGGGTGGTGTATCACAAAACGTGTTTGGAGCTGATGCGTGAGAAACCATAATGGTGACCGACACACCCTTTCCTTTCTCCACATTTTCACAACTGAACAGGAAAAAGTCAAGGAAGCAGTAAGCTGCAGCGGAGCTTGCATATTTTGTGCCCAGGGACAGAAAGTGCTATTTTACCTGAATCTTTTAAATATCACACATAGAAACTTCACTATGGAAGCTATTTATAATTGACAAACTGAGTTATTTCATGGCTGCATTCACGAGCTGGAAAGCAATAACATTTCCCAGAGTTATACACTGGCAAACTTTGAATGTCAGAACTATACAACTCAAGTGAGGCAGCAGCATAGTGGCATTATCACTGGTCTAGCAATCCAGAGACCCAGGGTAGTGCTCTGGGGCTCAGGTTCGAATCCTGCCACTACAGATGGTGAAATCAAAAGTCTAATGATGACCACAAAGCCATTCTCAATTGTCAAAAAAAACACAATTGGGAAGAAAATCTGTCGTCCTTACCTGGTTGGGCCTACAATGTGGCTGATGGGCAATAAACGCTGGCTCTGTCAGTGACACCTACATCCCATGAATGAATAAAAATAGTATAAAAACCAGAACTATTGTTAACTCTGCCTTCCTGTAAGATTCTGAATGGTTAAAAAGTCTAATTCTTGAGTGATAGATTTCATCACAAATGCGATAGGCATATATTCATAGTAGATGAAGCAGCCCAGTATTCGCATAAGAACCTGCATTGTTTCCCCTTTGATCTTCTCTTTCTTCTCTCTCAGCCAAATCTCTTCAGCCTTTTGGACTGTTTGATGTACCTCATTCCCTGAGGGACACTTGTTGTCAGCCATATCATCTATTGATATTAAATGTTTTCAAGTCCTGCTTTCAAATATCTGCAAATTAACACCCTCACTGGCCCAATGGTTTTAAAGCATCAGTAAACTATTTAAACAAAAGATTCTTTAGAAAATTTGCATGTTTCTCCAACATTAGTTACTAGGCAACCAGAGGCCTAGAAAAAGTTATTTTTATTTAGAAAAAGTTATTAGACTTGGTAACTTATTCAAGTACTTTGATGTAAAAACTTAGTCTTCCACCTGACATGTAGAGTACAGTCAGGACAGGAGTTGTGAAAATAGTTTCGTCTCGCCCACCTCTGCTATAGATAGTCCAGGTTTCACTGCTTATAGAGAAGCATGGTCAGTCAACACATACACTGGTGTTCAATGTGAATTGCCTATTATTCAACACAAACTTACTTAGTTGACCTAATTTACCTGCTGTCCTTCCAATGTGAGAGTCAGTTCACCATCCTTACTTAAATTATCCAATACTGTTGATCCCACACAGTAGAACTTGTGCACAATTTCTAATGTGAAATTATGAACACTTCTGGAGCAATAAACCCACCCACTCAAAATCACCATCTTCTGCAGACTGGTGGTTAGCTCAGTTGGGAGAACTGGGCTCCACATCCAGCCTAAGTTACTCACCCTGTGAACTAAATCATTTCATTTTGAAGTTGCAATGTATGTAGTAGAATCAGTAAGAAGTCTCATAACACCACATTAAAGTCCAACAGGTTTATGTGGTAGCGAAAGCTGTTGGACTTTAACCTGGTGTTGTGAGACATCTTACTGTGTTTATCCCAGTCTAATGCCGGCACCTCCACATCATGTAGTGGAATCCACAGTGAAACAGCAGCTTCCGCAATTATGAATTTTATTTTGTGTCGTTTGAAATCCTCAGTAGAAAATAAATATTTATTTGACTCATCACACATCATGTTTGCCTTTAGGGAACCTTGGTGTGATGTCACTGTAGATTAGAATGCTGAATGTAACTGAATATTAATCGTATTTGCTGATTCCTTACCAAGGTCCATAAATGGCTCAGATAAAGAAGTGAACTGCTGAGTACTTTCCAAGTTACAGGGTGTGCAGGCGGGATAGGAGGGGAGAGGGAACTAAAACTAAGTTTGCAATATTGGTTAAAGTCAAGAAACAATCATTGCTGTAAGGCCAGGTGATAAACTGGACATTCATCATGAGATCATATGGGTTGAAGTGAAGAACAAAGTAAGGGGACAATCACGCTGCTGCCTACCAGGTAAGGTTATAGGCTAGAGACTCTGCAGCGAGAAATTTGCCCCCAACTCTTCAAAGCCTGTCCACAAGGCACAATTCAGGAGTGTAATGGAATACACGCCACTTCCCTGGATGACTGCAGTTCCAAAACCACTCATGAAATCGGATACCATGAAAGACAAAGCAGCTTGCTTGATTGGCATCCCATCCACAAACATTCACTCCTTCCACCACCAATGAACAGTGGCAGCAATTTGTACCATCATCAAGATACTGCAGGAACTCACCAAGACTCATTAAATAGCATCTTCCACCATCACAGCTGCTACAATCTAGTAGGACAAGAGGAGCAGACACATGGGAATACTACTACCTGGAAATTTTCCTCCAAGTCACTCACCATTTCTATGTAAGGCAGCTCACCACCACCTTCTTTATGTAAGGCAGCTCACCATCATCTACTCAAGGGCAATTGGGAATGGGCAGTAAATGCTGGCTAGACAGGATGCCCACATCCCATAAATGAATTTTAAAAAAGGGAGCTGATGTCAGACACAGAGCTCAACATTGCAGAAAGCTGAGGGCAAAAAAAAAATTATTTTAAATTAGGAATGCAAAAAGATGGCATAGAAGATTGCCCAGCTAAATCAAGGGAAACCCACAGCGATTTTATAAATGCATGATGTGCAAGATAACTAAGGAAAGAGTTTGGCCAGACACGAAAAAGAGAACCAGTGTGTGATGGCAAAAGACATGGACATGGCTCTTAATGAATACTTTGTGTCTGCCTTCTCAAAAGAAGCAAACAATGCAGATGCAATAATTGAGCAGCAGTATAACATATCAGATAAAATAAAGGATGAGAAGAGAAAGTTCAAAATCTTTGTAAGTAGATAAATTTATCAGATGAAAAGCATTGCAACTGATAAGAGAAACAAGGAAGGAAATAATAGAAGCTCTGAACAAATTTTTCAATCACCTCTGGCTAGGGTATGGTGTCAGAAAATTAGCAGAACACTAATATGGTATCATAGAATTCCTACAGTGCCAAAAGAGGCCATTCAGCTCATCGAGTCTGCACAGACAACAATCCCACCCAGTCCTATCCCTGCCACCCCACACATTTACCCCGCTAATGCCCCTAATCTACACATCCCAGGACACTAAGGGACAATTTAGCAAGGCCAATCAAATTATCCCACACATCTTTGGAATGTGGGAGGAAATCAGAACACCCGGAGGAAACCCACACAAACATGGCGAGAAAGTGCAAACTCAGCACAGACAGTGACGCAAGCTGGGTGTCAAACCCAGGTCCCTGGAGCTGAGAGACAGCAATGTTAACCACTGTGCCACCGTGCCGCCCCTGCAAACTCTACAGTCACCCAAGGCCAGAACCAAATCCCAGTCCCTGGCACTGTCAGACAGCAGTTCTAATCATTGTGCACCCTTTTAAAGACATTAGTGAACCAGATTTTTTTTTAAACAACAATCAGAGTTTTAATTCCAAGTTTTTTAAATTTTTTTTTCACCATCTACTAAGATGGGATTTAAACCTGGGTCCCCAGATTACTACTCCAGTAACAATACCACTATGCCACCACAACCCCATTGTTTTAAAAACTGTAGCAAGATATAAATCAAGTAATTACAGATCAGTCAGCCTAACCTCAGTGGTGGAAAAATTTGACGAATGATACAAATTATTGAGAAAGTCACGGGTTAATAAAGGGGAGTTAGCATAAATTGAGGGGAGTCATGTCTGATTAGGCTGACTGAATTGATGTCAACTAGAAGGAATTTGGCAAGGTTTCTGACAAGGCAGACGAGTCAGGAAAGTATATGGGACCCGAGGGAAAATGGCAAGTTGGATCGACAATTGGCTCAGCACCAAAAAGCAAAGGTCAAAGGGTGTTTTTATGATTGGAAGGCTATTTCCAATTGGGTTCCACAGGCCCAGCACTGGATCCCTTGTTTTTTGTGGTATACGTAAGTGATTTAGACTTAAGTGTGGAGAATTGTTAAAACACTTACAGATCATACAAAAATTAGCTATATATTGACAGTGAGGAAGAAAGCAGTAGACTGCCAGAAGGCATCAATAGATGGTCAGCGGGGGAAGGAACATACTAATAGGGGTTTCATCCAGCTCCACGTAATGCATTTCAGGATGGAAAACAGGACAAGGATATTAATATTAAATGGTGGGATATTGAAAAGTATAAAGGAACAGCGGGGCCTTGAAGCACATATTCACAGATCCCTTTTGAAGCAGGACAGATGGATTAGGTGTCACGGTAGCATATAGGATACTGTTAATAGACAAGGTACAGAATAGGTCACACTAGAATAGTAATAAAGCATTAGTTTGAACAACGCAAGAGTTATGTACACAGATCTGATCACCACATTGAAATAAGGATGTGATCATACTGGAGGGTGCAGAAGAAATTTCTGATGATATTGCCAAGAATGGGGAATTTTAGCTACAAGTAAAGAATAAATCAGCAGGGCTACTTTGGAGCACAGGAAGTGTGAGGTGTATAAAATCATGAGGGGCCTGTAAAAAGTGGATAGGAAGGACATATTTTCCTTAGCAAAAAGGTAAATAAACTGGAGGAATAGATTTCAAACAATTGATAGGAGGACCATAGGGGAGTTGAGAATTCTTTTCATCCATTATGATGTGCATTTGAATTCACTACCTGAAAGGATGAAAGATGCAGAAACTATTACATTTGAATACTAGCAGAGGAATCTACAGGTGAAGAACCATGAGCTCAAAAGTAGGGCAAGCTTGGACAATTTCTTTCTTTGGTTGGCACCAGCTTGATGGGCTGATTGGCCTCCTGATGTGTTGTAGATTTTTCTTTCATGTGTGTTTCTCAATGGTGTCAACTTCCTGAGCAACACCCTTTTCCATAAAGCTTTACTTGCGTAGAATTGACACGTGATTAACATCTTCAAGATAGCACCCAAGGGATAATACTTGCAACTACTTCCAGTACTTGACAGAAAAATAACATCTCAACTATTTTCTACTTCTGAAAAGATCTATAACTCAATTAAGAACATAAGAAATAGGAGCAGGAGTAGGCCATCTAGCCCTTCGAGCCTGCCCCGCCATTCAATAAGATCATGGCTGATCTGTTGTGGCTCAGTTCCACATTCCCGCCCTCTCCCCATAACCCTTAATCCCCTCTCATCAAAAACCCATCAACCCGCGTCTTAAAAATATTTAGCGAGGCAGCCTCCACCACCTCAACGGGCAGAGAATTCCAGAGATTCAACAACCTTTGAGTGAAGAAGTTCCTCCTCAACTCCGTTCTAAACCGCCTCCCCTTTATCTTGAGGCTGTGCCCCCTAGTCCTACTGTCTTTTTTGAGCGGGAAGAGTCTCTCCACCTCTATCCTGTCCATCCCATTCATCATCTTATACGTCTCAATGAGATCTCCCCTCATTCTTCTAAACTCTAACGAGTACAAGCCTAGTTTATTCAGCCTCTCCTCATAGCTCAACCCCCTCAACTCCGGTATCAGCCTAGTAAACCTCCTCTGCACTCCCTCCAAGGCCAAAATATCCTTGCGCAGGTGCGGCGCCCAAAACTGCACACAGTACTCCAGCTGCGGCCTCGCCAATGCCCTATACAGCTGCAGCAAGACCTCCCTACTTTTATATTCAATCCCCCTCGCTATGAAGGCCAGCATCCCATTCGCCTTCCTGATCACCTGCTGCACCTGCAAGCTGGGTTTTTGCGACTCATGCACAAGGACCCCGAGGTCCCTCTGCACCGTCGCCTGCTGCAGTTTTTCGCCACGTAAGTGATAATCCTTCCTACCATTATTCCTACCAAAGTGGACCACCTCACACTTGCCAACATTAAATTCCATTTGCCATTTCCTGGCCCATTCGCCCAGCCTATCTAGATCCTTCTGTAGGCTCTCCACACCCTCCGCACAATTTGCCTTTCCTCCAATCTTGGTGTCATCAGCAAATTTCGACACCCTACACTCGGTTCCCTCCTCCAGATCATCTATATAAATGGTAAATAGCTGAGGCCCCAGCACCGACCCCTGGGGCACTCCACTAGTCACCATCCGCCAATCTGAATAACACCCATTGACCTCCACTCTCTGCCTCCTATTTGACAACCAATCCTCTATCCACGCTAACACCCTACCCCCAACTCCCTGTCCCCTGACCTTCTGCAATAACCTCCTGTGAGGTACCTTGTCAAACGCCTTCTGAAAATCCAGAAAGACCACATCCACCGGCTCGCCTCTATCCACCGCCCTAGACACATAGAACATAGAACATAGAACATTACAGCGCAGAACAGGCCCTTCAGCCCACGATGCACACGATCCACGTTAAAGACTTCCCTTTAACGAAACCGTGCTACGTCTGCTCTATCAAGCAATTCCTCTCAAGATGCCTCGCTATTTCCTCCTTGATGACGGAGTCTAACATTTTACCTACCACAGACGTTAAACTAACCGGCCTATAATTCCCTGCCTTTTGCCTGGGACCCTTCTTAAACAACGGCGTAACATTAGCCGTTTTCCAATCTTCCGGCACTTCCCCGGAATCCAGCGACATCTGGAAAATAACCACCAAGGCATCCACTATCACCTCCGCCATTTCTTTCAGAACCCTCAGATGCATTCCATCCGGTCCTGGCGACTTGTCCACAATCAGTCCCTCCAGTCTGTCGAGCACTGCCTCTCTAGTAACAGTAATGTCATTAAGACCCTCCAGTCCTACCACCTTTCCATCTCTAACACCCGGCAAATTATTCACGTCCTCCTCCGTGAAGACAGAAACAAAAAAGTTATTCAGGACCTCAGCCATATCCCCATCCCCTACCACTAAGTCCCCCTTCTCATCCTCTAAGGGACCAACGTTCACCCTAGCCAGCCTCTTCCTTTTTATATATTTATAAAAACTCTTGCTATCCTTTTTTATATTAAGCGCAAGCCCAGCTTCATAGTTTCTCCTACCCTTCTTTATCATCTTCTTTGTCAATCTTTGTTGACATTTAAACCTCTCCCAATCCTCTTCTCGCCCACTACTCTTTGCTACTCTAAACACCTCTGCTTTTAATTTAACACTTTCCTTCACCTCCTTCGTTATCCACGGCTTATTACCCCTCCTCCTATGGTCCTTTTTGACCATCGGAATAAATTTCTGCTGAGCACCAAGAAAGATCTCCTTAAAGATCCTCCACTGCTCCTCAGCAGACCTACCATCCAACGCGCTCCCCCAGTCCACATTCGCCAATTCTTCTCTCATCCTACCGTACTCCCCTCTGTTCAAACAAAGGACGCGCGTCCGGAAACCCACTTTCCCCTCCTCCATCTGCACCAGAAACTCCACCATACAATGATCACTCTCCCCAAGAGGATCCTTCACCGCAAGGTCCCTAATTCTACCCGCCTCATTACATAGCACCAGATCCAAGATAGCTCGCTCCCTCGTCGGCTCCAACACACACTGTTCGAGGAAACTATCCCGGCAGCATTCCAAGAACTCCTCCTCGAGCCCACCGCGTCCAACATGGGTCGACCAATCTATATGTAGATTGAAATCCCCCATAACTACAGCTGTCCCATTCCTGCACGCCGCACTTATTTGCGCGTTAACAGCCCGCCCCACCTCCAGATCATTATTTGGGGGTCTATAGACGACACCCACCAGCGTCTTCCTCCCTTTGCTGTTCCTAATCTCTACCCTCAACGATTCCGCTTTCTGCTCCTTGGCTCCAATGTCATCCCTTGCTACCGCCCTGATGCTATCCTTAATCAGCAGAGCTACACCCCCCCCTTTTCCCTCCTGCCTATCCTTCCTAAACACTTGATATCCCTGGACATTCAGCTCCCAGTCCCTGTCACCTTGCAGCCACGTCTCTGTAATGGCCACCAGATCACATCCATTTGTGCTGATCTGCGCCACCAGCTCATCCACTTTATTCCGAATGCTTCGTGCATTCAGGTAAAGTGCCTTCATCCCAGCCTTCACCTGGACCTTATTTGCCGTAACGCCACCAACCATACTCACGCCCCCTACTCCCTCTATTAAATGTGGATAAAACTTGTAACTCACTAGTCTATGTCACTCAATGTGCTGCATACTCAACATGCAATAAAATTCACCATATACTATTAGATCCTGCAGGTACAAATCAGTATAAATTTTACATATTGTCTTCCATATACTCAGGATATCCAAAAACACTTCAAAGCTAATGAATTGCTTTTCTTTTGAAGTACCGTCAATGTTATGTAGACAATTTACTCAAGCCATTCGCGTTAAATCCAGAATCGCTTTTTATTTTAAAGAAAAATCATGAGCAGTTCAAACATAGCCAATATAAAGAACTTTTCAGTATATTCACCTTGTTCTTTTGATTCAAAGGTTCAATCGTTAATGAATCAACACCAATGTCAATGATAGAACCCAACTGGAATCCATCCAGGGGGTGCGGGGCCCAGACAGGCTTTCCGTCATCCATGGTTACTTTTCAAAACTGATTCAAATTCCCTAGTTAAAAAAAAACAAAAGAGAGCAAGACTGAGTTTACATATTTTATAAACACATGATATACAATTCAAGGCCACCACAGTGGCAATTTAAATGGTGCCAATCAAGTATATACCTGGCAATTCTCTAGCACATCTCATGTGTGAAATGACACCTTAGAGCTTCTTGCACATGAGCTCGAAGAATAAAAAGAAAACACATGAGGGAACATGCAACAGGTTGTACGGGACATGGCAAAGGTGGTATGTGGAGTTAGGTCATAGATCAGTCATGGTCTCATTGAAAGGTGGTGGAACAGGCTTGTGGAACTGAATGGCCGACTCCTGTTACTGTGCTCCTACCCTGTAAATTTAAGGCAATCCTCTTGACATAGCTATTTTTATTCAGTTCATAAATTTCTATAAGAAATAGCCAAATCCATTACCATCAAATCATCACTATTTTTAACGAGTCAATTTTCATTCCATTGGGAGAAATTAATGACTCTTTTCGGCAAACCTGACGCACAAGACAAGAAAGATCATTTTGATTCCATGGGTCACAGGCCTGACTGTTAGACTTCTACTGCCTCGGGTACACAAAACGTCTTATTGAAACTTAGTACAACACTCTTTATAGGTCAACACACGTTTTAATTTGCACTTTATTATAAATTGTCCCAAGATCCTTCCATGGTAAAATATTTAGAAATCTTTAATTGAGCAAATACATTGTTAGACGAGACTTTGCAACTTAATAATACATAATCAACATTAACATTTTCTAATAGCTCCTACAAATGTATCAAACCATCTCAAGGTGCTTCACAGGAGCATAATAAAAGTAAAATTACCAGACAAGGGAGATATTGTGTCAAATGACCAAAAGCTTGGTCAAAGAGATAGATTTTGAGTATCTTAAAGGCAGTAAACAAGGTTGAGAAAAATAGGGAGGGAATTTCAAAGCTTGGGGCCAAGACAACTGAAGATAAAGCCACCAACGGTGAAACTTTTAAATTCAGAGATGGTCGAGAAGCCAGAATTAAGTAACACATAACTCAGTATTCCAAGGTTGGGGGAGATTACAGAGATAGGGAGGCCAAGGCTATGGAGACAATGTGAATCTTTAAAATCAAGATGTGGTTTGATTAGGAGCTAACGTAGGCCAGTGAGCACATGGCTGATAGGACTTGGTGAGTAAGAACATGGGCAGCTAAGTTTAGAATGACAAGTTCAAAGACAGTAAAATTTAAGTGGGCTGGAGTGCATCAGTTTCAAAACAACAAAGGTACGAATGAGAACTTCATGCTCCCAATGACCTGAGATGGGGTAAAGTTAGGCAATATTGTGGAGGCGGAGGCAGGCAGTCTTAGTAATAGCATAGTTGTGTAGACAGAAATTCATCTCGGGATCAGGTGTGAACAAACTGGCTTATATCTCAGACTGTTGCTGGGGAGTAGCAATTTCAGAACAGTGCTTGGAGTGGGAACACAGAAGAGAGTGACTACCTTTGACATCAAGACAGTATTTGACTTGAGTATGGAAATCGAGGTAAAACTCTCCACTGGTTGGAATCATACCCAGCACAAACTTAAGTTGATAAGTGTTATCCCTTCGTATTGCACACTTTTTTGAGTGTACGAAAGTAAATTGAATTGATGAAAATATGCATACCTGTTATAGCTTGCTCCCCGCTGAAGTTCTCTCTGATAGGCACTCCTTGAGTACTAAATATTTTTGATCTTCATAAGTACATATTAGATCAAATTCAATATGTTTGTTTTCTTTTTAAGAGCAAAGGAAGACGGTTGTGATTGTTGGATGTCAATCATCTCAGCTCCAGGACATCACTGCAGGAGTTCCTCAGGGTAGTTCCCTTTTCCCAATCTACACCACATGACATGTCGAGGTTCAAGGCAACAGCTCCAAAAAACCTTTTCAAGATTAATTAGGCTTGGGCAATAATTGTTAGCCTAGCCAGTTATGCCCACATCAAATGAATGAATGAAAAAAAATTACCAAATTCAAATATTCTTCATTTCTAACCTGCACAAGAAAGAGGAGTCTGAAATAACCAGTTTAACTTTTACTGAACTATACAGAATCCTTTGTAAGGTCTGTATTGTCCTTACTGTGCTTGGAAAGAGAAAAAACGCACTGAATTTGACCTAATATGTTCTTGTAGCGAACAAAAACATTTAGTACTCGAGGAGTGCTTATCAGAGAGGACTTCAGCAGGGAGCAAGCTACAACAGGTACACATACCTTTATGAATTCAATTTACTCTCATACACAAACAAATGCACAGTACAAAGGGATAACCTCATCAACTTAAAAGTTGATCAAATATCTGGATCAATTGCATAATTTTATTTGTTTTTACATAATGGAATTTAAACCACTATCTCTGGAGCATTAGGCCCAGCCTCAGAGTCACCAGTCCAGTAACATTACTATAACGCTACTACCTATGTAACTCTGCAGTTGCACCAGCCCAATCTTGCCAGAACATTCCCAACATTTCTTGGGAGTTGAAGTTAAGATTTAAGCTGGAAAGTTAGAGGACTGCAAAATGCAAATTGAAAGATAAAATGCTGTTACTTGGAACTTCCTCTGAGCTTCACTAAGAGAGAATTAAAGGCAAGAAAAGTTAGAGTGAAAGTGGGGCACAAAATTGAAATCATAATTAAAACTTAAGGTTGCATTTGTAGAAAGAATGAGGATATTCAACAAAGCAATCTGTGCTTGACTTCCCCAAACGTAGGAGAGACTGCACAATGAGCAGAAAATACATATACTTGTTTGTAGAACACATTTGCAAATTATTGCTTGGGGCCCTGGATAGTCTGTGGATGATAAATAGGCAAGCTTAATTAGGAAGGTGCCAGAAGAGGAAGATAGTTGGAATGATCATAGTGGTACAGGGTGTTGTGCAGAGAATGATCACTTCATTGAGTTCAGGTAGGAGCGAAGATGTGTTTGGTGGTAGGATCAATCTACACATGATGAAAACAGCAAATGATCTATTAAATAAGGTGGTAGACTAAGGGACACCCAACCTTGGTCTGGGAGGAGTCAAACCAAAGTGCTGGAAATAGAGGTAGACTTGCTCGAGGGTCTGTCTGCCATTGTAAAGAGAATCCTTAGGCAAGTTAAAAAAGGTGACATTTTGGTAACTCTGATGTAGAAGGTGGCATCACCAGAGCACTGGGAAACTAGAAGGGAGTAAGTTCCTTACAGCAAGTGATATAGGGAGAACTATAATCTCAGTAGATGTGCAATTTGTTTCCAAAAACCAAAATATTTTATCTGGAGGAAACAGAGTTGAAGGAGAAGTATTTCAAAATGAGAAGCAGCAGATATGAGGAGGATTTGGAAGGTGGTTTGTTTGAATTGGTCAAGCCACTGTCAAGGAAGAAACAGAGAACCTGCCGACCAGCCCAGTGAGAGACAGGTGTAAAGGGATGGCACATAGAGTGGGCTGCATGGTGGTAAAGTGCTTAGCACAAGTGCCTCACAGCACCAGAGACCAGAATTCAATTCCCGGCTTGGGTCACTGTCTGTACGGAGTCCTCACATTCTCCCCATGTCTGTGTGGGTTTCTTTCGGGTGCTCTGGTTTCCTCCCACAGTCTAAAAGGACGTGCTGGTTAGGTGTATTGGCCATGCTAAATTCTCCCACTGGCACCTGAGTGTGGCAGCTAGGGGATTTTCACTGTAACTTAATTGTAGTGTTAATGTAAACCTACTTGTGACACTAATAAAATCAATAAAGGAGAGACATTTAGGGCAAGAAAATTAGAACCTTCCATTTCAGAGGTTCATAAGATATAAGAGCAGAATTAGACCATTCAGCCCATCGAGTCTGAGGGTTATTAGGAGACTTGTGAATGTAGGTGAATAGGGACTGAAAAAATGGGAAAACAATGAATTGAGAAAATAACTGGGACAAGAGCAGACTGAAATAATCCATCTAATAAGGCAGCCCAATCGTCAGTCTTGGAGAGGAGGTAGAAGCAGGCTGAGAATCAGGTGTCTATGTGTATATATAAAGAGGGAGAGATCATCTCCAGAGATGCTGAGATCAGCAACTATTGGGGGAGCCATGGCTTTCTGTTCAGTAGTGGGGCAATATGCCAGCAGATGAGGGTTGTCAGAGAAGGCATGACAAATCAGGAAAAGGTGTACATATCCATCAAGACTCTCACTTGGTGATACTTGGAACATCATGACTAGATGCTTCTTACCCCCACCCTGCAGTCATGTAACCTCAGTTTTTTTTTAAACTTTATTTTTTTTTATTAAAGTAACTTACAATAATTTATCAATAACAATGCAAAAGTGATACTTCCAACCTGCCATGTTATTGTCTCCTTTGGAAATGTCACCATTGCCTTTTGCATCATCACAAAGCGACAGATGTATGAATTCAACTTCAAGGAAATTGTGTTCAGTTTTTAAACTGTTCTTGTAGAAAGTCAGTCCATTTAAGCTCTCTACAATAACCTGACCTAATTTTCTTCTTTTCAAAAAAGTTCACTGTAGGATCATGTTTTCTCAGGATTATATCTTCGTGCAGCCGGCTCTTTTTTGTACTGAAGCAGGAGCCACTTCCAGCTGTACTCGCCATCCTCATAAGGATGGACTTGGATTTGCTCATGGCAAGGTTCACTGTTGTCAGCAGCATTTTCCGTCTGCCTGGTGACCATGGGAAACTACTGCTAGACAACCCCTTTTTAGCTGGTTTGATAATGAGACCAGGAATGCATTGAAGAGATTGAATTTCTGCAGATCCACCGGGAAATAGAACAGACCGTACAATGGAAATGAAAAAAATCGAATATACCCACCATCCAAAAGATGTACTGATTAGGTGTACTGGCCATGCTCAATTCTCCCTCACTGTACCAAACAGTCACCGGAGTGTAGTGATTAGGAGATTTTCACAGTAACTTCATTGCAGTGATAATGTAAGTCTACTTATGACTAATAAATTAACTTTACTTCTCATCTCCACAGTTCTCAATGAAAAGATCCAGAATGTAGGAAAGGCGGCTTCAGGTGGTTTTAAGAAACTGACGACAAGTGACAAGTTCAGAGAGTTAAAGGTGCTGGCAGTGTGCAAGGGGCACTCTTAGTCAAAAAGATAGGCATAAGACAATCTTTTTAAATGTTTATATTGTGAAGGGCATATTTCAGAGCAACATGTCACAAGTGGATGAAAGCAATAGCAATCAACAGCTTTTAATGACGTATGTAATCATCTGGTTAAGTATTTCAGCCATTAATTCTTAACTTGACATACTACATTGCACTGATCTCTACTTATTTAAAACCATTATAAAGTGCATTCCATATACAAGATAGGCACTTACTGAGACTGGCCTTTCCATTGGGAATGCTCTAATTATTAGAGAGAAAATTAATTGGAATTTTGATTCATTTCCTACAATAGATTTGTCAATCTTTCCATATAAACTATCAACGTATTATTTAGCAGCGGCAAGTTCATTAAAAATATGTTCATGACACTACTTCAGTGCAAGTACTTTGTGTAATTGAGATGCAACATGCATGCCAACCAAAGACAAAGGAACGAAGCAACCTGCCTTTAGAGAGCAGTTTTCATTATCTCAGAACATCCCAGGCTGCACAACCAACCAGGTATTTCTGAAGTGTAGTCACAGTTGTAATTAAAGAATGTGGCAACCATTTTGTATACAGCAAGATCCCATAAACAGCACTGTTCATTTAGAAAATGATCAGATAATGAACTATGCAATTATCTTATTCAGTGTTTACCTAGACTTTCCTGCACTGGCCTCACGATGTTGACTGAAAGATAGAGATTGGTCAAGACAAGAACTTCCAAGCTTATCTTTGATTAGTGTCATGGAATCTTTTGCATTATCTGGGAGCCTCAATCTATCATGTCCAGCAGTGCAGTCTCAATATTGCACCAAAACTTCAATATGGAACATGCACTGAAGTCCATGGAGTGGGACACAAACCCACAAAAACTTTTAACAAGAGGTATAGAGTACTGTCCCGAGCCATGGCTGACAACAGCTAATAAACTTGCACGGCCACCGTTGGCCTATCTTCATTGTGCTGGGAATTCCTGTACTTGAGCACAACATTTACTGTTCGTACA
This sequence comes from Carcharhinus amblyrhynchos, assembly GCF_965287045.1. Lineage (NCBI taxonomy): Eukaryota > Metazoa > Chordata > Chondrichthyes > Carcharhiniformes > Carcharhinidae > Carcharhinus > Carcharhinus amblyrhynchos. Next base: position 26,915,958 of record NC_137335.1, on the reverse strand, counting down.
TTTCCACGTGCAGCAGCTTGTTTTGTAATTTCACTATTTCCTTACCAGAATATATTGCCATTCAATTCCTGCCCTGAGATCTGAGCAGTTGTAGTTAATAAGGATCAAATTCACTTTGCATCTTTTAAACAGCAAGCAACATAGTCAACAAAAAACTTTATCAGGTCTGAACAGAGGAAACAATGCTTCATTTTAATGAATCTCAAGTATTGAATGCCCATTGTTAGTAGAAATACCAGTAGCGTTGCTACATGTATTACACACTAAAACAGAACTCTGCCTGGTTCATAGACTTAATGCATCAGTTCACCTTTTTATTCTTCAATATTTTAGTTTTTTTAAACTTTAAAATTTATTTTTAACTCATCAAAAGTGAGGCCCCAAAATGCAACTGCATTAAAAAAGCCAGTTGTACTTTTTAGTGGCAAGGAAAGCATTAAATGGGCACATGATTTGGCTCTTCATGAACGTAATCTACAGTGATTGCAATGAATGGGGAGCATTAATGAAGTCCACTGTTCCAGCGGGTCTATAAAACTTATTGACATTAATAATGGCTGGCCCTGCCACCATAAACTTGTGGCTAAAAACAATGGCTGCTGGGTGGATCAGCAACAAAACAAAGCACTGAGATTTATGGACCTGATAAACGAAGAACAAATTTACAAAATTTATCTGTCTTCAAGTTTTGCCTAGTACAGCAAGTACAGCTTTAATTGCAGTGTAAAAATCAGCTGCAAACAGCCTAAGAATCAGACATAGAATGTTTGCGTTTTGTTATTAAAATTAACCTGAATTGGACTAGCTCCATTCAAGGAACAAGAACATTTGTAATTGCTCCAAAGGCTTAGATTACGTCAGCTTGCCCCAACTGTTAGAACAGCATCTTTGAAGTCAAAAGACTGCAGGATCAAGTTCCACATCTGCATGTGAGTATATAATCTGAGTGTACAAAAGCATAGTGGTTATATTACTGGACAAGTAATTCAGAGACCCGAACTAATAATTTACAGAATAATAGCAACTTGAGAATGAGTTCAGATTTTTTTTGACTGCAGCAATTTCAGAAGGCAGCTTACCAAGCACAACTAGGGATGGGCAATAAATGCTGGCCTTCTTGATAATGTCAAGATTTCGAAAGTTAATTAAAAAAAAAATTCTACTTAGTTCTATGTTGGAGATGTCATGAATTCTTGGCACAGTCTACCTGTGCAGGTGGTTCAAATAGATGCAGGGGACTCTCCTCCTGCCAGTCCTCCCTCAAACAATTAAAAACAAATCAACAGCTTACTGTTCTCAACATGGCTCCTGGGGTTTTACTACTTGAAAAATGGTTGCCAATTTTCATTTGACATTTTTTAAAAATTCAGCCAAATGTTTGAAGTACAAAAGCATATCACAATGTTTAAGAACTTCCAATGGAAGCTATTGAGAAATTCATACAAACAGATTCTGTTTCCCACTCTATCTTCACGGACAAGAACTCACTAATCTAAGGCTCACTAACCTCAAATTCAGAAACACTGTCGCTTACCAGTGCAGAACTCTGACGCACTTCCTGCTAATATACCAAGCAGGGCCATGCTAACCTGAAGGATGTCAGCCTGTCAAAGAGTATTCACTGCCATGAACAAACAGTCCTGTTGACAGACCTATTAATGATGGAGTCATGTCGATTGGTCAGTCACTAACGCTGTACTGTTGAATACTTGAGTACCATGGCTCAAGCATTGGGTTACCAAGTTTTTTTACAAAGCATATTTCAAACATGCCTCTCTGACAGCCTCTGCATTTGAAAGTATTCATGTAAGCACTCAGATCTTCGTCAGACCCACATGAAAAGCTTACATATAAATTCCATGATCACATAATTCTTCTTAAAAAACTAAAACTATAACTGGACAAATTAAAATATGGCACAAAGAAAAATGAACAAGTTAAATTTCTGAAACTCACATTCTTGCCTTGAGAAACAAGCTAATGGCATTTTGTTCAACAATTTCAGGATCTGGAGTAAATAGAAGACTGTAGTTACGCTCTGGCCAAATTGTTTGGTGTTGAAGTTCACACTCAGCTCATCAATTGCACGTTGTTAGGTGTCAGCCTTGGTTCAGTAGTACATAGTCCTGTCTCAACCACCAATCCAGCATATAATGAACATGAGCGACACCCTTGTGCTGCACTGAAGAAATGCTGCATGTCAGATGAGACATTAAAAAAAATCAAGGATTTGGCTACTCTCTCAGGTGGACATAAAAGACCTGAGAACATTATTTCAAAAAACAGAAGAGATTGCCACAGAGTCCAAACTACATTAACTCCTCAACTAACATCATCAAAACAATGTCACAATCACCACCTTTAGTCCAGCCTTGCACACAAACTAGTCGTCATCAATCTGACACTACAACACCAACTACATCTCAAAAATACTTCTTCAGCTGTAAAGCAATTTGGAATGTCTGAGGCCATGTAAATTTGAGTTTTTTATTTCCTTCCTTTACTAAACTGCATGACACTTGATAGTAATTTTAAATGAACCAATGTATAGAGTGCTGCAGTGCATCCAGAAGTCAGGAGCTTTGCCTTTGCTTCATTTCTACATTGGTTCAATTATTTGGCACTTAAACAAAAGTGCAGATTTATTCAGTTGCTCACCCATGGACTGGTTAGATTCCAAGTAAACAGTGGGAAACTAAAACATTCAGTATTGATGTTTGAGCAAGCTTCATACAAGGATACATGCCACCGAGTATGAAGCAATATGATTTGGTGGGAAGAATGAAGAGAAACCAGAACAACCATTTGGAAACAAAGAGACTTGCAAGCAAATGGAATCCTGGACTTCATTAATTGAGGTAGGGAGATAGTGAACCTTAATAAAACACAGACTTGGCCTGTACTGGAGTATTGTGTCCATTTCTGAGTACCACACTTTAGGAAGGATGTGAAGGCATTACAGAAAAATAATTACAAGAGTGGTTCCAGGGATGAAGGATTTCAACTACGTGCATGAATTGGAGAAGCTGAGTCCGTTTTCCTTGGATTACAGTGGGTCAAGAGGAGATTTGATCATGAAATCATGAAGGGTCTGGACAGAATTGAGTGAGAGAATCTGTTCCCATTGGCGCAAGGGTCGAGAACCACCGGACCCAAATGTACTGTGAGTGGCAATAAAGAACACAGGTGGCATGAAACAAAATTATTATATGGTGAGTGGTCAGGACCTGGAATGTACTGCCTGTGTGGTGGAGACAGACTCATTTGTCGCTTTCAAAATGGAATTTTGTCTCACTTCATCAATGGAGGAAGACATGATGTGAGACAAAGGGAAGATGAAGAGTTGACCATGGACAATGGAATATAGAGAAGGGTGAGAAGAAGTAATTATGGTTTCTGGATTTTTTCCGTTGTAGATGCACACAAACAAATAATACTCCAAGGGAGTCCTAGAATCAGGAGACCACTTGGTCTATCACACTTGTGATGGCTCACACAGGTACCACTTAGTCCACACTACCACTACTCTCTCATCTTTTGAAAGCTACTAAGTCTGCTTCCACCAGCCTTTCAAGTTATGTATTCAAGAGCACAACACGAGTGTCTAAAACATTTCTCAACTCCCCTGGCTACTTGTCAATTATTTTAAATCTGTGTCCTCCAGTTACTGAAGCTTCTGCAAACGGAAACTGTATCCCCACATCTACCCTATCAAAACTCCTTGATGGAAAAGATCCTGCTCTAAGAATGACTAAATGGGGTTAAATAAACAGCTTTGACCTCAAAGGGAACAATAATCTGAAATTAGTAACGCAGGAAGCACCAAAACTAAACTGCTTGGCAATAATAAAGTTACTGCATTAGCATTGAGTACACTACACTAACAATGCAACACAAACAGAAAGCAATGACTATTGGATTCCATCCAAGCCTTTCACATGGGTCGACACATGGAGATTACGAGACAGTCTCTCTCCAAATAATGTTCATGCAATCTTTTTCCCATCACAGAACAAAGATAGAATCAGACAATGTTGACAGAACAGAAGAAATCCATTTGGTCTGGAATTCCTGTACCTCTGAAAAAGCAATCTAATAGTCCGACTCCTTACCTTGGCCCCATTACTCAGCAAATCTTTCCCATTCAAATAATTATTCAATTCCATTTTGAAAGCCACAAATGAGTCTGCTTCCACCACACACTCAGGCAGTACATTCCAGGTCCTGACCACTCACCATATAATAATTTTGTTTCATGCCACCTGTGTTCTTTATTGCCACTCACAGTACATTTGGGTCCAGTGGTTCTCGACCCTTGCGCCAATGGGAACAGATTCTCTCACTCAATTCTGTCCAGACCCTTCATGATTTCATGATCAAATCTCCTCTTGACCCATTGTAATCCAAGGAAAACAGACTCAGCTTCTCCAATTCATGCACATAGTTGAAATCCTTCATCCCTGGAACCTTGTAATTATTTTTCTGTAATGCCTTCACATCCTTCCTAAAGTGTGGTACTCAGAAATGGACACAATACTCCAGTACAGGCCAAGTCTGTGTTTTATTAAGGTTCACTATCTCCCTATCTCAATTAATGAAGTCCAGGATTCCATTTGCTTGCAAGTCTCTTTGTTCCCAAATGGTTGTTCTGGTTTCTCTTCATTCTTCCCACCAAATCATATTGCTTCATACTACTCTGTTACATGTCTGCCATTTCACCAGCCTATGTCTGTAAGTCCATCATTACCCTGCACAAATTTCACAAGACTTCAAAGTTTTGTGTCAGCTGCAAATTTTAAGTCACGTTCTGCACACCCAAATCTACGTTATTAAGATACAATCAAAAAAAGCAGTGGTGCCAATACCAATACCTCAGGAACATCACCTTCTTCCAGTCTGAAAACAACCATTCACAAATACTCCCAGTTTCCTGACTACTGCCACCATCCCTTTTATTCATAGAATCCCTACAGTGTAGAAGGAGGCCATTTGGCCTATCGGGTCTGTACCAACCACGCTCCTGCCCCGGCCCTATTCCCGTAACCCCACGCATTTACACTGCTAATCTCCCTAATCCTAGGGTCAATTTAGCATGACCAATCAGCCTAACCAGCATATCTTTGCCCACAGGTTTTCATTCTGACAACAGGCCTGATATGTGGCATCTTAATAATGGTCTTTTGGAAATCCACATATACCACACTGACATTACCCTAATCAACCCTCTGTTACCTAGAAAAGTTTGACACAATTTGCCTTTAACAAATCCTTGCTGGCTTTCCTTAATTAACACATGCTGGACCAGGTGAGTATTAATTTAGGCCTGGATTGTTTTTAAAAGCTTGCCCACTCCCAAGGTTAAATGCAGAAGTCTGTAGTTACTGGGCTTTTCCTTGCACAAATTTTTTGAAGAGTATTTGCAGTTCTCCAGTCCTCTGGCACCATCCCTGTATCAGAGGAAGATGATGGAAGACTATGGCCAGCACCACTGCAATTTCCACTCTTACCTCCTTCCATATCTTCAGATGCATCTGATCTGGTCCTGGTAACTCATCTAATACCTTTTTATCAATTTTTAGGCTATCCAACTTTTTAACTACTTCCTCTTTCATTGTGACATGGGCAACAATACCTTCTTTGAAAGACAATTATAAGGCTAAAAAGTAAATCTCTTTCTAAAAATGAGTAATTGTGGACATGTGGCAGGACTGCAACACCTTGAAACACAACAGCAAGTTGTTTATCTCAACAAAGCTACAAAAATGTTCCTCCCTCCCTAATGCTCCTTTCGAAGTTTCTATATAAATAAAACATGGGGGTATCATCACTGCATAAGAAACAAAAATGGCCAACACCATTGGTGCTGAAATCAGCAAGGCTTCACTCAAAGAATAAGAATGCCATACAATTCTTCAGATTTCGCTTGCATCTTGGCAACTTCCAATGTTCCGACCACAAACCTGAACATCACTTTCATTTTTCAAATTCTGTCAGACTGACTGCTTGTGCAACTCCAACAGTTTATTTTATTCAGAATTTCATCTGTTGTTTTCTCTTCCCCAGAATAACTTTAGGATTTGCTATGCCTCCAAAGTCAGATATGAAGTGACCTGGTATAGTTCCTTTACAGCTCTATTTGAGCATAGGCTTTGATAATCAACATTTTTAATTTTAAAAATCTGACAAGTTTCTCTAGAGACCTAAAATCATGTAGGAGTTGGTTATGCTATGTAAGAAACGATTAATTATATAGCAGCTAACAAACACGTACATTTATATCGCATTTTTCGAAATCACCGGACATCTCAAAGCACTTTGCAGCCAATGAAGTAATTTTAAAGTGCCTTAAATGGAGGTAATGGGCAATCAATACACACACCACAAACAGCAATGTGATAACAGCCACATAATCTGTTTGTGATGTTGACAGAGATAATTATTGCCCTGGATATTAGAGATAATTCTGCTTTTATTTGAAATAATGCCAGGGGATCTTCTACATCCATCCAAAAAGGCATAATGGGACCTCAGTTCAACATCTCACTGCATAAGCCGTGCGGTATTTGTGATTTATTTCTGTTTTCACATCAAGGCACCATTTTATCTCAGCAGCCAACGTTGCTGACAGGGCAGCTCCAGTGGGACTTTATAGGACCCCATTCCTGGATTTTGTTTTGACTATGTGTCAAAAATGTGGTGGGCAAAGCCGATAGTGCAGCCTGTGGGATACACCCCACTTTTCCCACCTGGGCTGACATTTGCCAAAAAAAATCAGAAAATTCCATCCTGGAATGGGACTAGAACCTGAAACTTGTGACTCAAGAGATGAGAATGCAAACAAATGAGCCACCATCAACACAGTTGTTTAATACAGTTTTAGTGTATTATTTAATTAATATTACAGCCTTTAGCAATGACATGCACCTTAAAAACTTGTTGCAATCTTGATTTATGATGGATGTAAAAATTAGACTAATGACAACACGCAACCAGGCTGAAACCTGACAGCTCCGAATCTTAAGACCATTAGCAGGTGCAAGCATTCTGCTAGTCAAAGTGAGCAAAGGCCACAGCTCACTTTAGACAATGCTACTCAAAAATTACACCAAATTCTACCCTATTCTGGGTTTCTATTACTGTACCTATCTCTTACTGATAGAGTTACTCCATGGCAGCACCGCCATGGTGAAGGGAGGGGCACATCAGCACACAATCCAATGTTGTGACTGTTGGTGGCCCTATCACTTCCTTGTTCAAAGTGAACTGCTTGACAAGCATGTAAAGATCTGAAGTCAAGTCAGGGAAAAAGGTATGAACAAACAAAGCAAAAAGCTGGAGAGAAATTAGAAACTTCAAACAGAACAATGCTGGTTACAAAATAAGGACAATACTATAACAAGTCTCATGGTGCGGGCCCTGAGAAAATGACATTTGTTCAACGATACCAGTCTGGCCCAGTTAGCATTAGCTCTTTTCCATATGAGCATGCATTTAGTTTACAGAAACAGAATTATATTTAATTATCAGGGGGCCAATTTGTTAAAGCTTGCTTTTTGCAAATACAAGGAAGGTAAGATAAGATGCATCTAATATTGAGGCATCAGCACAGCTTACAACATTGTTGAATGCTGTCAATGAGTGGAACAGCCCTGCAGCTTTATTTTTAAAACAAACAAGCCCTTCAAAGAGCTAAAGAAACAAAGAATAGACGGAGATTCCCACAGAGTTTCTTTTATAGGAGTGGCAGCAATTAGCAGCACAATTTTTTTTTACTCTTTTATGGGATGTGGGCATCGCTGGCAAGGTCAGCATTTATTATTCATCCCCAACTGTCCATGAAAGATCTGACAGTCAGCCTGATATAATGCATATTTTCCTGTTTGAGGTTACAGTTTGCTGTAATCGAATACAGCACAACGTTTTTAAAAAGGGCTATCTAATTATTCACACTTACCTGCGTCTTCCACAAAGCTATCAAAATACGTCCATTCAAAAAGTACATTACCAACTTTCTTACGAAAGTTCCTACTGAAATCTGCTCCCAACAGCCTTTCAAACAGAGCATTCCTGATCATAACTCAATACATACAAACATTACTCATCTCTCCCCCTTTAATTCCACTGCCGGCTGAATCTGGAACCTCTGGTTACTGATCTTTCTACTCAATAAAACATTTGTCCTTATCTACTATGGCAAAAATACTTAATGGAAAATGAGCTGATCTTACATGACAACAGAAATCAGACGCCCAGAAATCCTGGACCTTCAAAGCTGAAATCAGCCAATAACTTATTTCCAAAATATTAAGTCACTTGCGCAGATTTAACACCCTTACATCACTTGCAAAACTGAACAAATTAAAACCTTGGCCCTATACATCATTAAACAAAATCCTAACGCTAAAAAACAGAATATTTTGGAAACAAGTTGTTTGTCTAAAAAAAATAAGGCGTGGAACCCAATCAGATGCCATTACACCCAAAATCTTAAACTTTGCCCTTCAACACTGACTGCTCAACTCTCAGTTGCTAATACTTGGCTTTTATCCCAGGTTTCAAATAGCTCAAGCGTTTCTTTGTACATTTGAGGTCTCATTTTATCATTAACTTCTTTTAAAAAAAAGTCTTTAAAATGCCATTTACCTAACAATCTGGGTGCAGCTGGGTGTTAGTACATCGTATGTTCGCTCCTGAAATCTGGATTACAATGCAATGGAGATGCAGCATATTTAAGTCTTTTTTTCTTTCCCTCAAAGGGTTGTTGAATTTCCACACACAGTCAGCCGGCTTCAATCCACTTCCCAGTGATCGCAAGGTCTCCAATCTACCGCTAAACCTGAAGCCGTTCAAAAAAGGGAATCATTCAGGAAGTCGGGAGAGCAAACCTCTGCTCCAGTTGTAGTGCTTCCTGGTTACAAGTGCAAAGTGGAAAAATATTCCACACCCTTTCTTCTTTTGATAAACATACAGTAATTAGTGACGGCTCAGATTTCAGGCTAGCCATCCCATTACATCATTAAAGGTCTTCTCTCATTCTTATTTCGGCAGGTTCACTGTCATTCTGAGCATTTTTGCTCATTCATTTCCTAAACTTTTAGCAAATAGCCACTGTGGATACGACACTGAGAATTGACAGTGACTTGAGGATTTAAGAGATTTGCAACATGAACAGCCATGCTGCTCGTTGTAAGGCACAAGAAATTCTGCATTATTTTTAAACCTCACGGACATGAGACAAACCCGGAGAGCTGGAGGCCGAGGAGAGACCTAGTAGAAGTCTATAAAATGATGAGAGGCATAGATAGGGTTGACAGTCAAAATCTTTTTCCCCAGAGTTGAAATGTCTAATACTAGGGGGTATATGCACTTAAGGTGAGAGGGGGAAGTTCAAAGATGCGAGGGGCAATTTTTTCTTTAAACACAGAGTGGTAAGAATCTGGAATGCAGTACCAAGGGTGGTGGTGCAGGCAGATATGACAGGGACAATTAAGGGGCTTTTAGATAAGCCCACGAATATGCCAGGAATAGAGGGATACGGACCAACGGCAGGCAGAAGGAATTAGTCTAATTTGGTGTCATGTTCGACACAACATCGTGGCTGAAGGGCCTGTTCCTGTGCTGTACTGTTCTATGTTCTATATAGCAGCCAATTTGTTCAATAGGCTCTAGGCAGCATCGTTAATTACTCGGGGTTCATGTTAAGCTTCCAGAAATACTTTCATCAAGAATGGCTACTAACCAGTACAGAAGGAGCATTTTCATTTACTTGTATGGTTTTAGAAAGTATGATTCAATTACATTTGGCTAAATTTAAAAAAAGGTTGATTTAAATTTAATGAGCCATTTCACTTGTCAACCATAAACTAGGGAGGTAATGTTCTAGTGGTATTAGCACTAGATTATTAATCCAGAAACTCAACTAATGTTCTGGGAATAAATCCCACCATGGCAGATGGTGCAATTTGAATTCAATAAAACGATCTGGAATTACTGATGACCACGAAACCATGGTCAATTGTCTGAAAAACCTATCTGGTTCACTCATATTCTTTAGGGAAGGAAATCTGCTAACCTTGCTTGGTTTGGCCTACATGTGACTCCAGAGCCACAGTAACACCTTCTGAAAATAAATACTCAGTTGTATCAATTGCTCACCATCATCTTCTCAATGGCAACTAGGGAGGGCAATAAATGCTGGCCATCCGCTAGTGACACCCTTGTCCCAAAAATGAGTAAAAAGGCTGCTCCACCCCTTCCCCAATGACTCTACATTGACAAAGTTAAAATAAAATGAGAATGACCAACGTGGAAATCATGGGTCAATCGTAATTCCAACATATAGAAGTGTCTATATATCTTAAATTGCATACAACTTAAAAACAAGATTGAGTGTGAGAATGTGATTATGCAAAAGAGGAAAAAATATTTATGTAGGGAGGAGTTTATAAAGGTGGATGATTTAATTTGTTTCATTTTTCAACAAATCCCATGCAACTAATAATTTTAGCACAATATTCCCAGTGTTCCAAGATATTTGGGGTAGTCAGTATTTTTACTCCACTATTTAAGTTACATGGCATCACTGGGTAAAGTTTTAGAATAATACTAAAAAAGGTATGTGAAAAATGATATAGACTTGGCCCCAACTAATTAGTGTCTGTAGCAAGGCTAGTTAAGTTACGAGTGCAATAGTTAGCAGCCAACACCTAAACCTGTTCCACTGATCCATTCTGGTATAGTCATCGATCTGTGGGTTTAGCATTTCAGAAAGCTAACAAAGCTAAACTCAGATGTGAAGAAAATCAAGATTTCAATTCAGTCCAAATCTAAATCACCTCTGTACGAGTCATTTGCGAAAAAGCTTGGGTAAGTTCAATCTAAATCCTAGTGGGGAAAAAGACTATAGCAAAACATTACTCTCAATTCAACACAAAGTGATAGCTCCACTTGTTTAGATTATTAGGAAAAGCTGGTGTGGCGTGGGGAGAAAGTCACGCTTGTGCAGACTGGTATGCCTTCATTTAAATATTTGAATACAGAAATATTAATCTAAGAGTCAGATATAATTCATTCTGATTAGACCACATGGAACAAAAGGGGGTGGTATGGTGGCACAGTGGTTAGCACTGCTGCCTCACAGCACCAGAGACAATGGGTTCAATTCCTGTTTGGGCCACTGTCTGTGTGGAGTTTGTGCGTTCTTCCCTCGTCTGCGTGGTCCTCTAGGTGCTCCAGTTTCCTCCCACAAAGATGTGTCAGTTAGGTTGATTGGCCATGCTAAATTGCCCCTTAGTGTCAGGGGGTTAGTAGGGTAAATAAGTAGGGTTTGAGGCTAGGGCTGGGGTGGGATTGTGGTCGGTGCAGACTCAATGGGCCAAATGGCCTCCTTCTGCACTGTAGGGATTCTATGATTCTATGAAGGGCAAAAAATCTATTATTAACATATCTTCAGCTACAAAGGAAATTTTAAAAAGATTTAATATAAACTTCAGAGCTATTACGTCATAGATTTTTAATTCTATTTATTATTGTCATATGTATCAGCATACAGTGAAAAGTGTTGTTTCTTGCACGCTATACAGACAAGGCATACCATTCATAGAAAAAAAACAAGAGTGTGCAGAATGTAATGTTACAGTCATAGCTAGGGTGTAGAGAAAAATCAACTTAATACAAGGTAGGTCCATTCAAAAGTCTGACGGCAGCAGGGAAGAAGCTGTTCTCGAGTCAGTATGTGGTATGTGACCTCAGACTTTTATATCTTTTTTCCAACAGAAGGAGGTAGAAGAGGGAACGTCCGGGATGCGTGGGGTCCTTAATTACACTGGCTGCTTTGCTGAGGCAGCAGTAAGTGTAGACAGAGATAGATGAAAAGAACAGGAAAATTTAAAATCTTAATTGTTTTGTGAGATTTAGCTCAGTGACAGCATTCTTGCCAAATCACATTCAGAACGTAATCTTAGTAGACATTTCAGTGACGTATTGAATGAGTGCTGCACAACTGGAAATGCCGATTTACGGATGAGACATATGGATAAGGGTTTCAGCTGCTATTATAAGGACAGACAATATTACGGAGGTGGAGCAGACAGCCTTTGTAACGTACAGGACACGGAATCACAGTTGACCTAGAGTAGGAAAGGCCGTTCGATTCATTGATTCTGCACTGACAATATCTATCACTCAAGGTGCACTAATCCCATTTTCCTGCACTTGCCCCATATCCTTGAATGTTGTGATATTTCAAGTGCTCATCCAAATTTTTTTTCAATAGGTTTTAAGGTTTATGGCCACTACTACTTTTCCAGACACTGCATTCCAGACTCCCAAGACCCTGGGTGAAAAAGTTTCTTCTCAAATCCCCTCTGAATCTCCCGCCCTTCACCCTAAAACTATACCTCTTTGTGATTGACCCCTCAACCAAGGGGAAAAACAGCTAGATGCTCACCCTGTCCATGCCCCTTAATCTTATACACTTCAATCATGTCCCTCCTTAGCCTCCTCTGTTCTAAAGAAAACAATCCAAGCCTAAATAGGATCTACTTATATCTCAAATGCTCCATCCCAGGCAACATCCTGATGAACCTCCTCTGAACCCCCTCTAAAGCTAGCACATCCTTCCGAAAGTGAAGTAACCAAACTGCACACAGTACTCCAGCAGTGGCCTAACCAACAGTGTACAACAGCAAATTACTTCCTTGCTCTTATACTCTATACACCATGACTGATGAAAACAAGTGTCCCATATGCTTTATTAACTATTCTATTCACGTGCTCCGCTGACTTAAGGGATCTGCGAATAATTACCCCAAGGTCATTTGCTTCCTCTGAGCTTCCCAAGTGTCCAGCCATTTATTAAATATTCTCTTGTCTTGTTTCTTCTTCCAAAGTGCTTCACCTTGCACTTATCAGGGTCAAGTATCACTGCCCACCTGACCAACCCATCCATATCTTCCTGTAACCCACAACCATCTTTTTTGCTATAAACACACTAAATTTTCACTCAGAGGGTGGTGGGTGAGTGGAATCGGCTGCCGTTGGTGGTGGTGGAGGCGAACTCATTTGGGTCTTTTAAGAGACTTCTGGATGAGTACATGGGATTTAATGGGATTGAGGGTTACAGGTAGGCCCATTAGGTAGGGATACGATCAACGCAACTTGTGGGCCGAAGGGCCTGTTTGTGCTGTGGTTTTCTATGTTCTATTTTCTAATAACCTTGGTGTTGTCTGCAAACTTGCTTATCATTCCCCCCTTTTCATCTTTATCGTTTACATATAGAACAAACATTAAAGATCCCAGTATTAAATCTTATGGTATACCACTGGGCACAAGCATCCAGTCAAACAGTCTTCTACCACCACCCTTTGTTTTCTATTACGAAGCCAGTTTCTGATCCATCTCACCAAGTTTCACTCAAAGGGTGGTGAATCTCTGGAATTCTCTGCCCGTTGAAGTGGTGGAGGCTGCCTCGCTAAATATTTTTAAGACGTGGGTTGATGGGTTTTTGATAAGAGAGGGGATTAAGGGTTATGGGGAGAGGGCGGGAAAGTGGAACTGAGCAGCGACAGATCAGCCATGATCTTATTGAATGGCGGGGCAGGCTCGAAGGGCTAGATGGCCTACTCCTGCTCCTATTTCTTATGTTCTTATGTTTCTCTGAATTCCATGAGCTTTAATCTTCTCAGTGAGTCTCCCTGTGGGACTTGTCAAAAGCTTTTCTAAAATCCATATAAACTGCATCAACTGAACTTCCCCTATCTGTACAAATTACATTTTCAAAAAATTCTAACATGACTTCCCTCTGTCAAAGCTACGCTATCAATAATTAACCCATGCCTTTCCAAGTTTTTTTTAAGTTTGTTTATTCGTGTCACAGTGGGTTTATGTTAACAGTGCAATCAAGTTACTGTGAAAATCCCCTAGTCGCCACAGTCTGGCACCTGTTTGGGTACACTGAGGGAGAATTTAGCAAGGTCAATGCACCTAACCAGCACATCTTTCGAATTGTGGGAGGAAACCGGAGCACCCAGAGGAAACCCATAGAGACATGGGGAGATCGTGCAGACTCTGCACAGTCACCCAAGCCTGGAATCAAATCCGGGTCCCTGGCGCTGTGAGACAGTAGTGCTAACCACTATGCCACCAAGCTGGCCAAGTGAATATTAATTCTCTCTTGCAGAATTTTCTCCAATAGTTTCCCTACCACTGACTTGAGACTCACCAATCTGTAATTTCTTGATTCATCTCTACCATCTTTTTTGATGTGGAGATGCCAGCATTGGATTGGGGTGGGCACAGTAAGAAGTCTCACGACACCAGGTTGAAGTCCAACAAGTTGATTTGGAATCACGAACTTTTGGAGCACTGCTGCTTCATCAGGTGAGTGGGAAGCAAGTAAAAAGCGGAACCACATTAGCCGTCCTCCAACACTTGCCCCGTGGACAGTAAGGAAATAAAAATAAGCATCAGAGCCCCTGTGATATCCTGCCTTGCCTCCCACAACATAAGAACATAAGAAATAGGAGCAGGAGCTGTTCATCCATGCCAGGGAATTTGCCATTTTTAAGCCATCAGAGCATCTAACACCTCCACGTCTCTTTTGTCAATCGGTGCAAGTTCCTCACAATCCCTTTTCCTGAATTTAACACCTACATTCTCCTTTTCCTGAATGAAGACCAAAACAAAAGTATTCATTTAACATCCTTCCGACGTCCTGCAGCTCACACAGATTTCCCCCTTGGAGTCAGGAACTCAACCTAGGGTCAAAGAGGCCACTGAGGGTGCAAATAGACTGGTTAAATATGAGAGGCGCCAAAATAGTGTTTGAAACAGGAACCAAAGACAATGGCACACTCTTCAAAATGATTAACTGGAAGAGGCAGGCTGTCCTAGACTGGTTCACAGATGAGCAGTCTGACCACAGAGGCATGGAAGGGATCAATATGGAAGTTGACCTTGTGTCTGTCAATAAGTTTATTTATTGTCCACAAGTACACTTACATTCACACTGCAATGAAGTTGCTGTGAAAATTCCCTAGTTGCCACACTCCAGCACCTGTTCGGATACCTAGAGAGAATTTAGCGTGGCCAATTCACCTAACCAGCAACATATTTGGACTGTGGAAGGAAACTGGAGCACACAGAGGAAACCCACACAGACACAGGGAGAACGTGCAAACTCTACACTGATAGTGACCCAAGCCAGAAATCAAACCCAGGTCCCTAGAGCTGAGAGGCAGCAGTGCTAACCAATATGCCACCGTGCTGCTCAATGATGTCACCAAGAAAGGGAATGTAGCTAAGGAATAGATGGTGGTCAAGTATAGATCCTTACAAGACTACAAAAATGGTGTGAGGGCTGGAATAGAAGAGAAACCATTGATTGTGATGTTCTGGCAATATATGAGGTTGGTAAGAGGAAACAAGGGCAATCTCATCAGGGTGGACAATAGAGAAAGATGGTATATGACTGACCAAATCAAAGGCTGCAGAGAAGTCAAGACGGACTAAAATTAAAAATGCAAATTATTTACCAATTTATTACCTAAAGAGCAACATAAAGGGAACTCAAAAGTTCCACAACAACTTCAGCATACTGAACCGTTCCAAGAGCCCTGATGGAACATTATCAAGAAAAATTTGATATCAGTTACAAAAGGCAACATTAGTGCAAAAGCCATAAGCTTGGAGAAAGAGGCAAATTGTGAGGAGCTTCTAAAAGGAGAAAGGAGGTAAAGTCATTTAGGGAGGGTAGTCCCAGGCTATCAACAAAGGCTGCTGGAATCACGGCTGTAAATAGTGCAGCAATTAAAATTGGGGATTGTCAAGAGGCAGAATTCTAGTGCAGATATCTCGGTGGGTTATGGAGTTGAAGGAGATTACAGAGCTGAAGAGGGGTGAGCCCATGGAAGAATTTTAAATGCTAGAATTTTTAAATCAAGGCATTTCTTGAAAAGGAGCCAACAAAGGTTAACAGGACTAGGTACATGCATGGACAAACGTAGCAGAATTTTGTATGAACGTGAAGACTGGCCAGGAATGTGACAGAAAAGGTATTGAATGCATGAATGAGGGTTTCAGGAGATGAGGTGAGGTAATAGAATGGAGGTGGTAATAGTGGACTTAATGATGGGACTTCTATATGATAACTCGGATTTAAATATGACACTCTGGATGCATACAGTTAAGTTCAACCTCAGACACAAAAATGTAAAACAAAAGGAGCAGGCGTACATCATTCAGCTGTTTGGAGCTTGCTCCACCATTCAAAATGATGATGGATCCTCTATCTCAATGCTATTCTCCAGCACTTGCTCCATACCCAACACCTTCATTGTCTAGAAATCTATTTCTTTCTTAAATATATTTATTGACTTGGCCTCTTCAGCATTCCGTGGAAAAGAATTCCACATTCGCCATCCTCTTAGTGAAGAAGTTTCTCTTCATCTCACTCCTAAATGGTTTACCCCTTTTCTGAGACCGGCCCCTGGTTCTAGATTCCCTAATGTGGAGGTGTTGGACTGGGGTAAGCACAGTAAAAAGTCTCACAACACCAGGTTAAAGTCCAACACATTTAATTGGCAGCACAAGCTTTCCTTCATCTGGTGAGTCAGGAGTTGGGTTCACAAGCAGGGCATGTACAGCGAAAACCTCAATTTCCAAGATAATGGCTGGAATGCACGTCTTTACAGGTAATCAAGTCTTACAAGATCCAGACAATGTGAGTGGAGAGAGGGTTAACCACAGGTTAAAGAGGTGTGGATTGTCACCAGCCAGGACAGGTTAGTGAAATTTTGCAAGCCTAGGCAAGTAGTGGAGGTTACAGATATTGTGACATGAACCCAAGACCCAGTTGAGGCTGTCCTCATATGTGCAGAACTCGGCTATCAGTTTCTGCTCAGCGATTCTGCATAGTCATGTGTCATGAAGGCCACCTTGGAGAATGCTTACCCAAAGAGCAGAGGCTTAATGCCCGTGACTGCTGAAGTGTTCCCCAACTGGAAAAGAACACTCCTGCCTGGTGATTGTCGAGCGGTGTTTATACATCCATTGTCGTAATGTCTGCATTGTCTCCCCAATGTACCATGCCTCGGGACATCCTTTCTTGCAGCATATCAGGCAGACAATGTTGGCCAAGTCACAAGAATATGTATCATGTATCTGGTAGAATGTGTTCTCACGTGAGATGATGGCATCCGTGTTGATGATCCAGCATGTCTTGCACAGATTGCTGTAGCAGGGTTGTGTGGTGTTGTTCTCGGGAAGGCTGGTAGTTTGCTGTGGACAATGGTCTCTTTGAGGTTGTGTGGTTGTTTGAAGGCTAGAAGTAGGGGTGTGGGGATAGCCTTGGTGAGGTGTTTGCCTTCATCAATGACATGTTGAAGACTCTGGAGAAAATGTTGTAGCTTCTCCGCTCCGGGGAAGTACTGGACGACGAAGGGTACTCTGTCCACTAGATTCCCTAACCAGACTAAAAAAACCTTGCCAAAATTTTATACATTTTAATGAGATACCTTTCATTCTTTTAAAATCCACTGAGAACAGGCAAGTCAACCCAATCTCTCCTCATTTGACAATCCTGCCATCCTAAGGATCAATTTGGTGAACGTTTGCTGCACTCCCTCTATGGCAAGTATACATTTTCTTTGGTAAGAAATCCAAAACAGCCACAATACTCCACCTGTGGTCCCATAACATTTAGGAGAAAAATTGTCATCAGTAACTAAGGAACTGCGTTTGCAGCAGCAACCGAAGGCAACAGCTCAAGTCTTCTCAATGTTTAACTGAAGGAAATTTCTATTTATCCAGTACTGGGTGTCAGATCAACTGTCTGATAATTTTGCAACAATGGAGGAGTGAGAGAGGTGGTGCTGAGGTAGAGCAGGGTGTCGTCAGTGTACATATGGAAACTAATGCTTTGTTTTTAGATGATACCGCCATGTGGTTGAGAAATGGGAGGGAAACAAGAATAGTTCCTTAGAGAACAGCAGAGGTAACAAGAATGGTGTGGGAAGGGAAGTCGTTGCAAGCAATGCTTTGGTTATGATTAGAACGATATCAATGGAGCCAAGCTGATGGAGTCCAACCCAGCTGGACAACAGTGGAGGTGAATGGTGTGATGAACGATACCAAACGCTGTAGACTGGGAAAGCAAAGAAGTTTGTCTTCACAAGTCGTATAGGAATTTATTGGTAAATTTCATGAGAGCTATTTTAGTCCTGTGGTTGGGTGCAAACCTGATTGGAATATAAATGTAAAATTCACAGCAAATAAAAGCAAGGCTTGCATCCTTGGTCCTGATACATAGGCTGAAATCCTGTCAGAATTCTCTGAGCAACTGCTAACCCTTCACTACCAAATTCACCAAGCTCAAACCTTTCAACTCCAACCTTTGAGAACTGACCTTTACCTATTAAAGCTGTATAAGGTACTGGTGAGGCCACACCTGGAGTACTGCGTACAGTTTTGGTCTCCTTACTTGAGAAAGGATATTCTGGCACTGGAGGGGATGCAGAGGAAATTCACTAGGTCAATTCTGGAGTTGAGAGGGTTGGCTTACGAGGAGAGACTGAGGCTATACTCATTGGAATTCAGAAGAATGAGGGGAGATCTTATAGAAACATACGAGATTATAAACGGAATAGATAAGATAGAAGCAGGGAGGTTGTTTGCGCTGGCAGGTGAAACTAGAACTAGGGGGCATGGCCTCAAAATAAGGCGGAGCAGATTTAGGACTGAGTTGAGGAGGAGCTTCTTCAAAGGGTTGTGAATCTGTGGAATTCCCTTCCCAGTGAAGCAGTTGAGGCTACCTATTGTTTAAGAACATAAGAAATAGGAGCAGGAGTAGGCCATCCAGCCCTTCGAGCCTGCCCCGCCATTCAATAAGATCATGGCTGATCTGTGCACACAGTACTCCAGTTGCGGCCTCACCAAAGCCCTATACAGCTGCAGCAAGACCTCCCTACTTTTATATTCAATCCCCTTCGCTATGAAGGCCAGCATCCCATTCGCCTTCCTGACCACCTGTTGCACCTGCAAGCTGGGTTTTTGCGACTCATGCACAAGGACCCCGAGGTCCCTCTGCACTGTCGCCTGCTGCAGTTTTTCGCCACGTAAGTAATAGTCCTTCCTACCATTATTCCTACCAAAGTGGACCACCTCACACTTGCCAACATTAAATTCCATTTGCCATTTCATGGCCCATTCGCCCAGCCTATCTAGATCCTTCTGCAGACTCTCCACACCCTCCGCACAATTTGCCGTTCCCCCAATCTTGGTGTCATCAGCAAATTTCGACACTCTACACTCGGTTCCCTCCTCCAGATCATCTATATAAATGGTAAAAAGCTGAGGCCCCAGCACCGACCCCTGGGGCACTCCACTAGTCACCATCCGCCAATCCGAATAGCACCCGTTGACCCCCACTCTCTGCCTCCTATTTGACAACCAATCCTCTATCCAAGCTAACACCCTACCCCCAACTCCATGTCCCTCGACCTTCTGCAATAACCTCTTGTTTAAAGCAAAGACAGGTAGATTTTTGATCAGGAGAAGATTTATGAGTTGTGGCGAGTGGTGGGTATGTGGAGCTGAGTCAACAGCCCGTGATCTTATTGAATGGCAGAGCAGGCTTGCAGGGCCAAATGTCCAACTCCTGCTGCTAGTTCTTATGTTCTTTTAAAGCATTCTCTATCTCAAAATTTTACAGATTTACTTCTAATATCCAGTAGAATTCATGCTATTTAAATGGAGGTCATTGTGATTTTCATGTTATAACAATAGCAACATGATTTATGATCAATTAAAAGATGATTCAAGAGCTTATTTATAATTGAATAAATCATTCCATTTTGAACTGCAATAAACCAGGCATTCTCAGTAAATAGAAACAGTTATGCAAGATTGTGTTTTTTAGTAAAATTCTAGTGACAGAAATTGGCATCAATCAGCATACAGATTTAACATCCTGTACACAACTTAATACATTAATTTTTTTTGGCAAGGGTCACAGAGAAAAGGCTGCACTTAGCCAGGTGTGAGGCTATTTTGGGAGAAAGAAAAACTTTCCATTTAACATTTCTAGTGAAAGGATCAAGTACTCTCAGGACACCATTAGCGTGTGTTTTATAAAGAGTGAAACTCTCTCTGCTAATCATCTTCAAAAGCTGGAAGAACTTGTATTTGCATGTCTTATCAAGTCCTCAAAGAAATCCCAAAGCTTTCTGGATCTAATAAATTATATCTGATATGCAGTCATTGTTGTCATGCAAGCAAAGTCAGCAGCCATTTTGTTCACATCACGATCACTCGAATGAGATAAGTAGCAGTTTTTATGTTATTTGAGGGAAAGATTTTGGCCAAGACATTGGAAGAATTTCCTGCTCTCCGTCAAATAATGCCACAGGGTATTCTACATCCACCCAAGCTTTGCCTCAGTTAAAACTCTAATCTGAAAGATAAAATCTTCAATAAGACAACATTCAATGAGAGCTGAGATCTTACTGCTGGAAGCACATACATTGCCTATTGAGCCAAGTTGTCACTTAGACCAACTTCAATGCCTATTGCAACAGTCAGGCTTTTCATTCCCCATTCCCTCTGTGAAATTGCAAATTTAGTGCCAGTTATGTGCAGTTAAAACAAAAGTGGAATAAAGAGAGCATTGGTCCCTTCACAATTATATATAAAATTACTTATTTGCTCCCTCCACCACTGTCATTCAATTCAGATAAAGCAAGAAATGCAATGGTGATACAGCTACATCTGCTTAAGAACCACTTACAATGCTCAAATTGGCAGAAGGAACATAAGTGCAGCTGCTCATCTGCAGATCGAAAAGGAGCCCTGCACCTGACACTGTTGTGTTGTTTTTCCAATTTAAATGTGAGGTAGAATGACGATATGAAAGAAAAAATTTTTTAAAGTTTACTTTCAAAGTAATTAACAACCGTCAACAGTGAAATTTCTTGATGCATTGCAGACATGACACATTTCATTGAAATGTTTTGGATTTAAAGCCAACAATTCTTGAGAATTGCATGTTCAAAAAGTTTTTATTTCAGGGTGTATATTGACTAATAAAATCGGCTGCATTAAAGTAATGACAAAAATCATTGTTAAATCAACGACTTTGATCAATAAGTACAATCACAGATGTCTTTTACACAAGACTCTTGTAAAGCAGGAGCCAACAGAAGCTATAAAGATGGAGCCAGAAACATTTCATTTTCCTACCATTTACACAACAGGTAAATATAGATGAAACATAAGTTTTTAAAAATCCTCCCAGCTCTAGGTCAATCGTTTTCTTTAGAGATTAACAGCAAATATTAAAACACACCAAGGGACCCACACAAATACTGACAACTTCAGAGATCCTGCGTTCTATCTTACAAAAAGTTACCTCAGAACTGAATTTGTGCTTGTTGCAAGAGGGAAACTTAAATATCTAGGAAGTGAAACATTCTACCCTTTTCCCACTGGCATATACTGAATATAGGGGTCAATTAGTTCAATTGGCTGGACGGCTGGTTTGTGGTGCAGAGTGACTCCAACAGCATGGGTTCAATTCCCATACCAGCTGAGGTTATTCATGAAGGCCTGCCTTCTCAACATTGCCGCTTGCTTGAGGTGTGGTGATCCTCTGGTTAAATCACCAAGGGAAGAGCAGCCTATGGTTATCTATGGCAACTTTACCTTCACACTGAATATATTTGGTTTTCCCATTGGAAACGTCACTTATTGCAAATTGACAGAAAAGGTCTGAGCTACACAATCTGTTAGAAGAAATTGTTTGTACAACAGCAAGTTAAATCAGCAGAGTAAATAGTGATTCAAAATTAAACTGTCATTCATTTCTTACATTGCAAAAGTAGCCAAATTCCCAAAGGACCTTGAGATGTCTGGCGGCTAATACATAACTGAAAGTTTTTCTTTCTTTCAATATACTAAACTGTTTCAAAATGATAGGAGCTCCTTAATCTCAGAGCTTCTCCTGTGTAATGTTTGAATAGAACATCAGATGAGAATCTCTCGGAAACCTGAATCGAAGCGTTGCAATAATTTCAGAAATCTGGGACACAATCTAGCTCATACATCTCTCTATTCCTTAATGTTCATTCTGACAAAATGAGCAGGAGAAAGGGACCATTCACAAACAAAACTGTCCCATTTCAAATTACTTCCTACGGTGGCAGGCCAAAGAGAAAAAGAAATTACAGCAACTTCAACAAATAAAGCTTATCAGACAGAATTCAACCCACACCTTCCCAATTATTTAGAATTTGTCTTCACTTGCACACCAGTCAAGATAAAAATACTGAGCAAGCACAATGCAGCCTCCAAATTATTTATTGAAGAGAAAAACAAAGGCAATAAACACAATTGCATCATGGCCTTGCTACGATATCATACAAAATACACAACACAGGATTTTTCAGTAGCTGAATCCATGTGGATCTCTTCTGCTCTCAATTCATCTACAGCCATTGTCATAATTGACATGCTGTTCTCTTCCTCCATCTTTCCATCATTATCCAGCTGGATGGAACTACACTCACCCAATTCCAATCTTATCTATCCAATCATAGCCAGAGAATTTCTTCCTGCCTGGGTATTATTACCTCGTGTCCCCTGAAGATCCACTATTAGTCTTCTCGTATTTCTCACCAATGTGCTGCTCTTCTGCAACATCATCCAAGAGAAAAGCCCCAGCTCCCTCAATCTTTCCTCATAAGACTACCCTCCAAACCAGGCAGCATCCTGATAAATCTCCTCTGCACTCTCTCCAATGTTTCCACATCCTTCTTATAATGAGGTGACCAGAACTGAACACAATACTCCAAATGTGATAATGGGTATTTAGTGAGAGTGGAGTGAAACTGATTCCACTGGCAGGAGGGTCAGTATTGTTTTAAAATAGTTTGTTTAAAAAATCCAGGGCAGAAATTAGAAGAATTTTTTTACTCCGTGAGTAATGATTTGAAATGCACTACCTGAAAGCATTTGGTAGATTCAGTAGTAACTTTCAAAAGGAATTGGATATGTAGTTGAAAAGTGAAAATTTGTAAGTCTGAGGAGGAACAGCAGGGGGAGTCCATTCAGAGCTTTTGAAGTTGTAACTAGCAGGGTGGATAAGGGTAAACCAGTGGATATAGTACAGGTGGATTTTAAGACATTAATTAAGAAGGCTTTTTCCCAGGGCTGAAATGGTTGCCTCCCCAGCAGGTTTAAGGTGCTGGGGAGTAGGTAGAGGAGGTGTCAGGGGTAAGTTTTTCAGTCAGAGTGGTGGGTGCGTGGAATGGGCTGCCAGCGGTGGTGGTGGTGGAGACGGATTCAATAGGGTCTTTTAAGAGACTTTTACATAAGTTCATGGAACTTAGTAAGATAGAGGATTATAGGTAAGCCTAGTAATCTCTAAGGTAGGGAAATGTTCGGCACAGCTTTGTGGGCCGAAGGGCCTGTATTGTGCTGCGGCTTTTCTATGTTTCTAAACATACAGCCAACTCCACAAGTACACAGGCAACACCCAGCTCTACCTCATCACCATTTCTCTCAATTCCTCCACTGTCTCTAACAAGTCACGTTACTTGTCCAATTTCCACTACTGGAGTAAAAGAAATTTCTTCCAACTGTTACAAATGCAGAACTTATGCAAGACAATTGTGTTTGGAAAATGTTTCTTTTAAGGTGATATAGAATGTTTTGAGAAGGGGAATGGCAATCCCGCTGACTTTGTCCAGAAACAGGCCCATGTGATTCCATTGGCACGGGGAAAAGAAACACAAAGCAAAACCTACTGAAAATCAAAAATGACAGTTTTCATACCATGAGATGGCAAAGGGAAGCTGTTTGTTGGTCACAGAGGTAGACATCAAGTGAAAGATACAGGATTTACTGCTGGGTGGAAAAGCAGCAGCAACTACTGTGAAGACCGTGTTTGCATTAACTAAACAGAATGCTTGCAAAAGTCAGCTTTCTATTTGAGAAAGAGCACTTAAGTGGCTTTAAGATTTAAGAACATAAGAAATAAATAGGAGCAGGAGTAGGCCATCTAGCCCTTCGAGCCTGCCCCGCCATTCAATAAGATCATGGCTGATCTGTCGTGGCTCAGTTCCACTTTCCCGCCCTCTCCCCATAACCCTTAATCCCCTCTCTTATCAAGAACCCATCAACCCGCTTCTTAAAAATATTTAGCGAGGCAGCCTCCACCACTTCAACGGGCAGAGAATTCCAGAGATTCACCACCCTTTGAGTGAAGAAGTTCCTCCTCAACTCCGTTCTAAACCGCCTTCCCTTTATCTTGATGCTGTGCCCCCTAGTCCTACTGTCTTTTTTGAGCGGGAAGAGTCTCTCCACCTCTATCCTATCCATCCCATTCATCATCTTATATGTCTCAATGAGATCTCCCCTCATTCTTCTAAACTCTAACGAGTACAAGCCTAGTTTATTCAGCCTCTCCTCATAGCTCAACCCCCTCAACTCCGGTATCAGCCTAGTAAACCTCCTCTGCACTCCCTCCAAGGCCAAAATATCCTTGCGCAGGTGCGGCGCCCAAAACTGCACACAGTACTCCAGCTGCGGCCTCACCAATGCCCTATACAGCTGCAGCAAGACCTCCCTACTTTTATATTCAATCCCCCTCGCTATGAAGGCCAGCATCCCATTCGCCTTCCTGACCACCTGCTGCACCTGCAAGCTGGGTTTTTGCGATTCATGCACAAGGACCCCGAGGTCCCTCTGCACTGTCGCCTGCTGCAGTTTTTCGCCATGTAAGTAATAGTCCTTCCTACCAAAGTGGACCACCTCACACTTGCCAACATTAAATTCCATTTGCCATTTCCTGGCCCATTCGCCCAACCTATCTAGATCCTTCTGCAGACTCTCCACACCCTCCGCACAATTTGCCGTTCCCCCAATCTTGGTGTCATCAGCAAATTTCGACACCCTACACTCGGTTCCCTCCTCCAGATCATCTATATAAATGGTAAATAGCTGAGGCCCCAGCACCGACCCCTGGGGCACCCCACTAGTCACCCACTAGTTAAGGTTCAGGGAGTTGCTGAGATAGGTCCTTGCTCATGGAAGTCCCATTCTGGAATACTCAGTCTGATAACTGGCATACTGGTGACAAATGGGTAAAGGTTTGACATCGCATTAATATATTAAGGAAATGAAATGTTACTAAAATGTTCACACTTTCACAAACTATGCAATGAGAGATATATTATGAACCACTAAACATTACTCAATTATTTTATACGTATATGAAATTTTAAAAACCA
Source organism: Carcharhinus amblyrhynchos (assembly GCF_965287045.1). Taxonomy (NCBI): domain Eukaryota; kingdom Metazoa; phylum Chordata; class Chondrichthyes; order Carcharhiniformes; family Carcharhinidae; genus Carcharhinus; species Carcharhinus amblyrhynchos. The sequence continues at coordinate 26,890,675 of NC_137335.1, read as the reverse complement.
GAAACAGAACTTAGAATAAGAAATCATGTTAGCATGAATATGGCCAATTATCAAATTTCCTGCTTCCCATCTTGGCTCCTAGTTTATACCAGTCTATAAATATCAAACAGTAAAATTTGAGTAAAGATAGGAAATTTCTTGAGTATTTAACCTTTTTCAGACATGCATCTTTGAGAAAAGCATTGATTCATATTCATAGGAACATGCATTGAATTAACCCTTCTGTCTCTGAGACTACGAGACACTATAATAAAGAACACACAGATTCTTGGCTCTCTGGAGTGCCTTTTCAAAAGCTGAAAATTTGGTTTTATTCATTGCGAGAAAATGCACTCCTCTAGCTAAAGATTTGATATCTAAAAGAGCCTTAAGGAATCATTCTTCCCAGTACATTAAACAAAGAAAGCTTCCTCCACTGAGATTCAGCAATACCAATGCTGGTATGTACAAAAAACCACAAAAACCATTATGGTAACTTTGAGGACGTTAAAAGGGAAATAGTTTCTCCAAATGCAGTAAAAAGTCTAACACCACCAGGTTTTAGTCCAACCGATTTATTTGATAGTAAACTCACTAGCTTTCGAGGGGATTCCCTCTTCTTCAGGTGAATGGAGAGTTCTGGCCTCAGACAGAGCATATAAAGCACAGACAGTTTACAGATTACTGATTAGAATGCGAATCTTTACACCTAACCTGCTGTTCAAGTCCTAAAGTGGCCGACAACGTGTGTGGAAGGAGCACTGATCACAGGTTAAAGAGCTGAATAAACTAGGCTTGTACTCGTTAGAGTTTAGAAGAATGAGGGGAGATCTCATTGAGACATATAAGATGATGAATGGGATGGATAGGATAGAGGTGGAGAGACTCTTCCCGCTCAGAAAGGACAGTAGGACTAGGGGGCACAGCCTCAAGATAAAGCGGGGGGGCTCGGTTTAGAACAGAGTTGAGGAGGAACTTCTTCACTCAAAGGGTGGTGAATCTCTGGAATGCTCTGCCCGTTGAGGTGGTGGAGGCTGCCTCGCTAAATATTTTTAAGACGCGGGTTGATGGGTTTTTGATAAACGAGGGGATTAAGGGTTATGGGGAGAGGGTAGGAATGTGGAACTGAGCCACGACAGATCAGCCATGATCTTATTGAATGGCAGGGCAGGCTCGAAGGGCTAGATGGCCTACTCCTGCTCCTATTTCTTATGTTCTTATGTTCTAGATGTGTATTGTCTCCAGACAGTACAGTAAGTGAGGTTTTGCAAACCCAGGCAAGTCACGGGGGTTACAGATAGTGCGACATGAACCCAAGATCCCTGTTGAGACCGTCCTCATGTGTGCGGAACTTGGCGATCAGTCTCTGCTCAGCGACTCTGCGCTGTCGTGTGTCGTGAAGGCCGCCTTGGAGAATGCTTACCCGAAGGTCAGAGGCTGAATGCCCGTGACCACTGAAGTGTTCGCCAACAGGAAGGGAACAGTCTTGCCTGGTGATATGACTACTATGTTCTCCAAATGCTACAGAGCACCTGCTCCAATAGGTATTGGTGGAATAAACAAAAAAAAACAAAGAACAAAATCAGCCTGGGAAACAGGCCCTTCGGCTCAACAAGCCCGCGCCATCTCAACACCACCAGTCCCCCTCTCCACCCACGAACCCCTGTCTAATGTTTTATGGCCATCCAGATTGAGGGAAACTGAAATAGGGCAACAAAAGGGAAACCTCATTGGGCTATGTATCAAAGAGAAAATATGAACTAAAATCCATGCTATTAATATCAATATTACAAACACCCAGTGAAAACGAAAAAAGGTTCACAAGCAACCAGGCAAACTACTGCACAAACAATTGTGAACAATAAATAAGTCTGCAGTGAAAGAGGGGATAGTTAGATGGATAGGTTAAAAATTAATAATAGCAGAGATTGCTTGTACTTCAATATTCCCCCAATGTTGTTGGATCAAAAACCTGGAATTCCCATCCTTAACAGTACTTTGGGTGTCAAACCAGAGGGACTACAAGTGGTTCAATGTTGTTGGATCAAACACCTGGAACTCCCGTCCTAATAGCACTTTGGGTGTAACAATACCAGAAGGACTACAGTGGTTCAAGATGACAGTTCAACATTATCTTCTCATTGGTAATTATCAACAGGCAATTAATACTGACCTTGCCAGCAATGCCCACATCTCATGAAAAAGAATTAAAAATTCAAGTTGATAAATCACCAGGGCTACACTGGGGAGGTGATGGCCTGGTGATATTATCGCCAGACTGTTAACTCAGAAACTCAGCTAATGCTCTGAGGATCTGGGTTCGAATCCACCAGGGCAGATGGTGGAATTTGAATTCAATATATAAAAAAAATTGGGAATTAAGAATCTGCTGATGACCATGAAACCACTGTCAATTGTTGGAAAAACCCACCTTGTTAACTAATGTTCTTTAGGGAAGGAAAACTTCAGTCCTTACCTGGTCTGGCCTACATGTGACTTCACAGCTAGAGCAATGTGGTTGACTCTCAACTGCCCTCTGAACAATTGCAACTAGAGATGCTGACCAGCCAGTGACACACATGACCCACAACGGAATAGATCATATAACATGCATCTAAGAATGGGAAGGGAAATAAAGAAGGGAATTACAAAGGTCCAGGTCACTATCTTCCAAATCTTGCTTAGATACGAGGTGGGGAAGGGCACAGGTTGCTTCTAAAGGACTGGAGAATTGCGCTATTTTACCCTTGTCCAAATAAAGATACATCCAAGATACAGCAATTACAGCCAGTCAGTTTAACCTCAATGCTGGAAAAAACTTTAGGATCTGGACTGCACTGTTAGGCAGTTTACAGTTTTTCAGACTCAATATTGAGTCCAACAATTTCAGATCATAACCTCTGCTTCCACTGATAATGATTCTGCTGGTCCTTTTTATTGCAACACTTAACTTATCTTTTGATTCATTTTTTGTCGCATTACCATCATCCCCCTTGAAATTTAATCATTCCTGTTTTCCATACTATCGCAGACTTTCCCTTTTGTTCTATCCTCCTCCCCTTCCTCCCTCCCTCCCTCTGTCTTTACTTAAAAGTTTGTATCTCTCTCACACTTTCCAGTTCTGATGAAAGGTCATCAACATGAAATGTTAATCCTGTTTCCCTCTCCACAGATGATGCCTGGCTCAATATTTCCAGCATTTGCTGTTTTTCTATTTAGTCCAGGTCTTGCTGCATTTGGACACTGACTGCTTCAGTATCTGAGTTAAGGTTGGCTTTGAAGAGTGTGTAATTATTAGCAAACATGCCCACTTCTGATTTTATTTTGGAATGCAGGAATTGACAAAGCAGTTGAAGATCTTTGTTTGCGCCTAATGCACAATCAAGGAATTCCAGCAATGACACCCTAGGACTAGCCTGCAAAACAATCTTTCTTTTCACTATGTGACCATCAGCAAGTATTCCCACATCTGAGCTTATTATACCCCACTCTCGGCCAACAGGCCAACAACGCCACCCAGTCTCGGCCAACAGGCCAACAACGCCACCCAGTCTCGGCCAACAACGCCACCCAGTCTCGGCCAACAGGCCAACAACGCCACCCAGTCTCGGCCAACAGGCCAACAACGCCACCCAGTCTCGGCCAACAGGCCAACAACGCCACCCAGTCTCGGCCAACAGGCCAACAACGCCACCCAGTCTCGGCCAACAGGCCAACAACGCCACCCAGTCTCGGCCAACAGGCCAACAACGCCACCCAGTCTCGGCCAACAGGCCAACAACGCCACCCAGTCTCGGCCAACAGGCCAACAACGCCACCCAGTCTCGGCCAACAGGCCAACAACGCCACCCAGTCTCGGCCAACAGGCCAACAACGCCACCCAGTCTCGGCCAACAGGCCAACAACGCCACCCAGTCTCGGCCAACAGGCCAACAACGCCACCCAGTCTCGGCCAACAGGCCAACAAGCCACCCAGTCTCGGCCAACAGGCCAACAACGCCACCCAGTCTCGGCCAACAGGCCAACAACGCCACCCAGTCTCAGCCAACAGGCCAACAACGCCACCCAGTCTCAGCCAACAACTAACACTAGTGCCTGAAATATCACTGAATCATATTGTAATGTACTAAATAGGGATTGTTTCACTGTCATATACTAACAAGGGCACCTCAGTCTCAGTCTAATGGTTGAACAATATCAGTTTTAGTCAAATGTACTAAATTGGACCAAATGTTTTACCACAAATACATCTTTGAAACTTCATATAAATAATGGGTCTTTTGACTCACAACATATACTGCATCATCCTCTAGTTCTAGTCCTTTGTTCAGCTGCACGTAAAATGAGCGGTTCCCTTTCTAGAATTTTCTACAATAGAGATCAGTCAAAGTACCTGCAGATTTAGGGAATATATCTCAAAGTTAATTTTAAAAAGGCAAGTGCATAAAATGCAGCAAAACAAACTCTTCCTTGGTTACATAATGTACAATAGCAAAACTAATAGCTGTGATTCAGTGCAACTAAGTCATAAAATTGGAACCTGTTTTTGGAAACAGAGGCAAATCTAATTGTGCATTTGACCAGACCAATGAGTGGGGAATATTTTATCACATTCACCAAAGAAGCTTTAACCATGTTCCAGCAGTCACAACTAATTTATTCAACCCACTAATAAGTTGTCCAATTTTTTTGTTTTCAAATTACTCTTTTAAAATTATGTTGGAAGAACTACCCTGTTGGGTATCTGTTAAGATTAGACAGACTTACACCACGAAAGTTATATAAATGGCACGTTCAATCTCATGTTTGGGTGAGTTAACCATTGTTTCTTTGCACTACCATTAACAATGGCCAGTACTTTTGTTAACTACATCAGTTTTATCTGGGCACCTTGGTGCACTCGGTCTACTGTTGCCTTGATGTGTGGTAGGTAACTCTGAAAATATCCATGTTAATGTATCTGCATTTTAAATTAAATACATCTTAACCACAGAGGATGCTTTGAATCACATGTGTCATTCTCTGTTTAGCACTGGCAATAAAGCAATAATAAGCCCAAGTACACAGCAGCATCAATCCACTTCTGGAGCTGTTTTGCTGAGATTGAAATGGCTTGGCCTTATGATACCTGCTATTGAAATGGCTTGGCTTTTTTCACAGTAAAAAGTCTGACAACACCAGGTTTTAGTCCAACCGATTTATTTGATAATAGACTCACAAGCTTTCGGGGTTAGCCCCTTCGTCAGGTGAATGGAGAGTTCTGGCCTCAGACAGAGCATATAAAGCACAGACAGTTGTGCTTTATATGCTCTGTCTGAGGCCAGAACTCTCCATTCACCTGACGAAGGGGCTAACCCCGAAAGCTTGTGAGTCTATTATCAAATAAATCGGTTGGACTAAAACCTGGTGTTGTCAGACTTTTTACTGTGTTTACGCCAGTCCAACGCCGGCATACCCACATCTTGGCTTTTTTCATCAGATAAACCATTCATTCTCTTGCATTTAGATTTAGAAGGTTTATCATGTCCCACATTTAGTCTTAAAAAACTTTTGTTCCACTTTTGCCCAGAAGCAGAATGAGGAAAGTGGCAAGAGATTTGCAAAGCACAGAATGTCATCTCAAAGGTCAGTACTTGCAGATGGGAACCAGGCCAAGATGATGCCTATTTTCAAAAAGAGAGGAATACATTTGCGAAATAATGGAATTATTTACTAGGAGTAAACTGTTGAATTATCAGTATTGTAATTGATGCCAGCAGGGAAGGGATGGCACTCACCTTGCTGACAGCAGCCACAGAATTTTCATGGACATGTCAACCAAGATTTCCATCCATCAGCACCTGTTCCAGTGCAGTGCACACTTCAGGGGATCTGTGTGTAGTGCAAGAAATGGTAGAAGCCGATTCTTCACTGGGGCACACAGAGCTCAAAACCAGGAAGTTTCATCCTGTCAATTTACTCGACTAGTACTGATGGGAAGGCACAATTCCCAACATGAACAAAACACTCTCCAACACTAAGCTCTCAATATACCAAAGTCCAAGAGCACCAGATATTCACCTTATTGTAGATTCCTAGGAGTTACATTTCAGCATTAAGGCCTGCTTCTCAAAAGCAGTTTATTAACCAATAGAACAGCATACAGTTTTCAGGTCTTTAAGATCTGCTGTACCAGAATACCACCATGCAACCACACCTTGAGCAGCACCTTGAGTAATTGATCAGTATTTATTAAAAACATGTTTTAGGCAGAATAAATCTGTTATAGTCCTCAGTATTCATTTCAAAACCCCAAGGTTTCACCCTTCAATCAATGGTCACGTTCTGACTTAGAGGCGAGAAGGCTGTGGTTCCAGTTCGACTCCAGAATCTGAACACACAAATTTAGGCGGAGGGAGAGCTGCATTTTCGGAGGCAAGACATTAAACCAAGGCTGCCTTCCAGGTTGGTGCAAAATACCCCATGGCATTACTTCAAGTAATAGAGCTCTCCTAGTGTCCTAGCCAATATTAATCCCTCAACCAGCATCACCAAAAACAGATTCACTGGTTATCACATGACTCTTTGCTGGGCACTGCTTGGTGAAAATTGGTATTTTCTATATCACAACATTTCAAAAGTACTGCTTTGGCAGTAATGAGTTTTGGATGACCTAAGATGAGGACAGGCACCATGTGGATCAAGACTTCCTTTCACTAAAAAAAAAAAGAGTCATAGAGGTTTACAGCATGGAAACAGGCCCTTCAGCCCAACTTGTCCATGCCGCCTCTTTTTTTCTTTAAATCCCCTAAGCTCTTGGCCCATATCTCTCTATACCCATCGTACCCATGTAATTATCTAACTGCTCATGCTAAATATCACATGAACATAATGGGGAAACAGCAACAGATTAGTGCCAGCCCAAACTAAGGCATGTCACAGAAGACAAGTCCTTTAAAGGCAATGTGCTCTCATTTACTGTGGTTAAATCACAGAAACAGGACATTCAGTCCAAGTTTGCACCTGTGATTTTTGCCCCAAGCCATCAGAACTAATCATATACTTGTGTTAGCTTTTCATACTTACATTCATGGTCAAGTAACAAGGTCTAATTTTCTCAGAAGAATTTTGCAATCTTGTTCCAAATCCCTCTTTGTAGCAGAGAATTCCACATTCTGACCACCCTCTACATTTGTCACCCAGTCACCCCTTTTAATTATTTTTGTAATTACCTTAAATTTGTCTCCTCCTGTTACCGGACTACCAGTGAAAACAATCATGGTTTAATTTATTGGAAACTTCCATATTCTTGAAGACCTTAATTCAAGTCATTCCTTTACCTTTTCAAGTCTAAATAAAGCATCAACTTATCAATACGTTCCACATAACAAAAACCGTTCATCTGTGACAACATCTCAGTCGCACCTTCACTATTATTCTTAGAATCTTCCGCAATATTTACGTGGCACATCAAAACGTAATAAAAATGTCCCGAGGTGCTTCAAGGAGTGTCATTTACCAAAACTTGACACTGGGCCACATAAAAGTGAACAAAAACTTATTCAAAGGTAGGTTTTAAAGAGTGTAAATGAGGAAAGAGAGAGGGGTACAGGAGGTTTAGGGACTGAATTCAAGGGCTGAGATGGTAGAAAGCCAGCAATGATAGAGTGAAGGAAATCAGATATGCACAAAAAGTTAGCATTGGATGAACACAAGTTCGCAGAAGGGCTGGAGTTGATGACAAAGGTACAGATGGGCGATGCCATCGAGGGATTTGAACACGGACTCTGAACTTGAAAATTGAGGTATTGCTGAATCTGGAGCCAGTCAATGGACGCACAGTGGGAGAGCTGCGGTTCACAGACACTAGAAAATAATGGGACAAATAGTAAACCAGTGGTACCCAACACATTGCACACCATATTCCAAGTATGACTTTCAATCATGGATAATTTCAACATTAACTCTATGCGTTTGTACTGATGCTGATATTGAATATAAACCCCAACATTTGCCTTCTTCTATGGTTTTACACATCTGCAATGCAATCTTTTAACATCTTGCATACTGATGCATGGAAGACCCTCTGCATCATTACTCTATTTAGTTTGCTGTCTTTCAAAATAATTTCTCCTAATTTCAAAAGGTATTTCTTCACATTTCCTTTTGAATGCAACTGCAAGAATGAATAGAAACAGGAATCTGGACAGCAAGGTCAACTGTAGACCTGATTAAGATCAATGACCTCAGCACAGACAAGGATATAAATTTGGGACTTTCCCAGGTCTTTCAGATTCATTTACTCATTAATTTAGTCACATCACACCACTTCTAATGACACTATTTTGCATTTCTAGATTATTCTAGATACATTTCTAGATTAAAATACAAGAAACAGCATCAAAACAAGAGGATTATTAAAATAAATCATAAGAAATTAATGAGAGTCTGGCCTCCTATTATGGCACAATTAACAATGAAATTTCACAGAGTTGCATTGCATGAGAGGAGGTAGTTGTCAACTAAGACTATTACAGATTTACTAAACAAATGTAAGAAACACTCTCTTCAATGTGGGTGTGGCATGAACTTAGAAATAGACCTGAGACACACATTCATAAGAAGCCTAAAGAATAAAATCCAGGTCAAGCTTTTGAGCAAAGGCATGAAACTGGTATAGAAGGCGAGCTATGATGAGGCCACAGCCTCAGAAATGGTAGACAGTGTTAGTTACACAGTGCAAGGGGGGTCTTTTCCTGACAGGCAGGGGAAGCAATGTACTCCCCTGCTGAGTTAAAAGACAAGCAGCATAAGTTACCTTTCCTTGTGCAAAGCTAGTGTAAATTATTGCAATAATCATTTTCCAATGTTAGGTGAAGTTAGTGCTAGAGTGGAATATGGTGATAATACAATGGCAATAGGATGGAAGGGCCTTTAGAGGAAGGAGTTGACTTAAAATACAGTTAAAGTGGGCTGAGTTTACAGCAGGGATCAGTAAGAACGTGCCCAACATTGAGGAAATGCCAAGGAAACAGTGGTCTTTCAGCAAGGAGCACGAATTATAGTTTAGGTATCACAAGGCCAAGGTCAAGATAAAAAGACACCATGCAACTGACGTTTTACAAGACTAAGCTAGAGCCTTATGCACACTTAGAATTTGTAAGTAAAGGGTGGAATAGATTAGAAAGAACAGAGTCAATTAAGAAGGAAAAGATCAATGAATGAGCAACCATTGTGGCATTCAAAAAGCAGAAGGGTTCATTCGGGTTTGTGATGATCGAGAATGACACTTATCCACTGCCTACTGGTGAAGATTTATATTCTAATTTAGCCCATGGATACATGTTCAAATAAGATAGATTTATCCAATGCATAACACACACACACACATCACACATGCACAACATCAACTGTAACATACCTGGATCAAAGATATGTTGAAGGTATACAACCAATGCAAAAGGTTGATGGAATGTTTAAAGCAAAGAGCACAGAGAACAAAGAATTTAGAATAATGTACAACACGCCCTATGAACGTTCAATGTTCTCAATTTAGCTAATACATTCACTTTACCGTGTTAACCATTCAAAGGTGGAATAGATTGAAAGTGGTTTAAGTGCTAGAAAACATTTGGAGTAGTACTGGTCAGTGATGCAGTTTTGACCTACTATCATCCCAAGGAAAATAAATTGGAGTTAGCATGTGATGTATTCCCACAGTGTTTAAGTTGTGGTATAATCTCACATAATGGATGATAGTGTGAAGAAGCCTGTGGCATATGCTTCATGTACTTGAATGAAGCCAAAGCAAAATTACTCATTAGCTGAGAGGCATCTGCAATAATGTATGGTGTTCCACTAATACACTTACAGGAGGTGGTTCATTTTGTTAACTGGCCACCAAGCCCTTACAAACATAGATGGTGGTACCATTCCTCACAGTAGCACAGCTGATCTTACTGGCCCATCAGTACAATATTAAATATCAGAAATAAAGTGATCTTGCAAATGCAAACATTCTATCTAGGTTTTTCATGAAGACAAATTCATTTCTAGCCAGAATAACTGTGAATGACTTCATTCACAAATCACATGACAGAGAAATTAGTGAAGAAATTCAGAAGGATCTGATGCTCAGTAAAATGCTCAATTATGTCACAAATGGCTGGTCTAAAGAGTACGATGAAAGAATTTGCAGGAATATCTCATGTAGAATTGAGCTGAATGTGAATCAAGACTAAGTCCCATGGAGTTCAAGAGTCATTATTCCATCAAGGTTTGGCCCAACAAGAGACTCCAACACACAGCAATCAATATTAATCCTGTCATATGGCCTCAACTCAGCACATTAATCTTTTATTAATAAAGTAGCTTTAAATATTAATTACATGCTGCATGATCTAAACAGTAATGTATTCTGGTTCTGCAACCATATGCCTTTGTGGTGATCATGTTACTGAGCGACGGATAAAATCCACTCTCGAAGTCTTCTCTTTTTAAAAGAATCTACTTTACCATACAAAACAGAACCATCAATGCAGCTGAAATGTAATTTCGCTGGTTACTTGTCTCTGCAACTATGATGCAGGCCAAAAATATTGGATTCCAATTCCTAATAAGTATTTAAATTATAGGGGAATTATAGGCCGGTTAGTTTAACGTCTGTGGTAGGTAAAATGTTAGAATCCGTCATTAAGGAGGAAATTGCGAGGCATCTTGAAGGGAATTGCTTGATAGGGCAGACGCAACACGGTTTCATTAAAGGGAAGTCGTGTCTGACAAATTTACTGGAGTTCTATGAGGATGTGTCTAGGGCAGTGGATAGAGGAGAGCCGGTGGATGTGGTCTTTCTGGATTTTCAGAAGGCGTTTGACAAGGTACCTCACAAGAGGTTATTGCAGAAGGTCAGGGGACATGGAGTTGGGGGTAGGCTGTTAGCGTGGATAGAGGATTGGTTGTCAAATAGGAGGCAGAGAGTGGGGGTCAATGGGTGCTATTCGGATTGGCGGTTGGTGACTAGTGGGGTGCCCCAGGGGTCGGTGCTGGGGCCTCAGCTATTTACCATTTATATAGATGATCTGGAGGAGGGAACCGAGTGCAGGGTGTCGAAATTTGCTGATGACACCAAGATTGGGGGAACGGCAAATTGTGCGGAGGGTGTGGAGAGTCTGCAGAAGGATCTAGATAGGCTGGGCGAATGGGCCAGGAAATGGCAAATGGAATTTAATGTTGGCAAGTGTGAGGTGGTCCACTTTGGTAGGAAAAATGGTAGGAAGGACTATTACTTACGAGGCGAAAAACTGCAGCAGGCGACGGTGCAGAGGGACCTCGGGGTCCTTGTGCATGAGTCGCAAAAACCCAGCTTGCAGGTGCAGCAGGTGGTCAGGAAGGCGAATGGGATGCTGGCCTTCATAGCGAGGGGGATTGAATATAAAAGTAGGGAGGTCTTGCTGCAGCTGTATAGGGCATTGGTGAGGCCGCAGCTGGAGTACTGTGTGCAGTTTTGGGCGCCGCACCTGCGCAAGGATATTTTGGCCTTGGAGGGAGTGCAGAGGAGGTTTACTAGGCTGATACCGGAGTTGAGGGGATTGAGCTATGAGGAGAGGCTGAATAAACTAGGCTTGTACTCGTTAGAGTTTAGAAGAATGAGGGGAGATCTCATTGAGACGTATAAGATGATGAATGGGATGGATAGGATAGAGGTGGAGAGACTCTTCCCGCTCAAAAAAGACAGTAGGACTAGGGGGCACAGCCTCAAGATAAAGGGGAGGCGGTTTAGAACGGAGTTGAGGAGGAACTTCTTCACTCAAAGGGTGGTGAATCTCTGGAATTCTCTGCCCGTTGAAGTGGTGGAGGCTGCCTCGCTAAATATTTTTAAGAAGCGGGTTGATGGGTTCTTGAAAAGAGAGGGGATTAAGGGTTATGGGGAGAGGGCGGGAAAGTGGAACTGAGCCACGACAGATCAGCCATGATCTTATTGAATGGCGGGGCAGGCTCGAAGGGCTAGATGGCCTCCTCCTGCTCCTATTTCTTATGTTCTTACGTTCTTATGTTCTTAAATTTACGAACAGTTTTAACAAAGTAAATAATTAGAAACTGTTTCAAATTATGGAAAGACGAGAAAACTTTAATTTTAGCGAGTTATGAGTATCTGGAATGCATTGCCTGAAAGTAATAACTCCACTTTCACCATTTCAACTTTCAAAAGGGAATTGGATAAATATTTCAAAGGAAAGAAATGACTGCATAATGGGAAAAGCATGAGAGAGTGAGTGAGATTAATTAGATTACTCTGCCAGTGAGGTGGGAATGGATACATGGCTTCCGTCCATATTGTTGTTTCTATAACAGAGTGAAGACAGTGGGCTAACTAGTTGGCCTTCACCCATTTGTCACACTCACTAATAGTTGTTATGGATCTGGGATGAGAATGATTCATTTAGGAAATTTATGCTTTTAAGCAGTCATAGATGTTACAAATTCAGAGAAATGTATAAGACAATTAGCCTAAGAGTTTTAATTATTTATTCATGGATTGAGTGCATCGCTGACAAGGCCAGCATTTACTGCCCATCTTTGCTCGACGAGGTGGTGTATGTGGTGTAAATACACCCATCTTAGGGAGAGACTACCAGCACTTTGACCCAGTGAACAAAAGTTATAGTTAAACTTTTGCCAATTTCATTATAAAGATAGATTTCTGAAATAATACACAAGCAGATGGCAGGAAATGATGAAACACAGATCCTTAACTGATGAAGAAAAGCAATAGCGTAAGAGTGTTCATTGATTATAAATCTAGCAATCTTCTGACGTACGTGAGCTCAGGGTGCAGGAGCAGAAACCAAAACCAAGTGCAATAAAGCAGCTGAGCAAGTGAAATGTTTCATTATAGTAGTGTAGAGGGACGTTGCTTTACATCACATACTGACTCCATCTCTCCCGTCCATCAAATAGCACAGAAGACTAATTACAACATCTCTCAATGCCAGCAGACTGCTAGTTGGCATTGGTGAGAGCTGTCAGGGAGAACACACGGCATCATGGAAAAATAATTAGATTATTCATCTCAAATATACATCCACAGCTCATTCCATGCCACCCACCCCAGCACTGCACAATTATTTAAATCACTGTGTTGAATAGGGACTTTGTAACATGAAATTGCAAAACTTTGAACAAGCATAAAGCACATGAGGGCACTTGGAACATATCAAAACAAATAGGCAAAATTTGGAGGCTCATCACAAAACCACTTATCAAAAGGAGTCAGATGCTATTGGGAATGTGGTACACATTTTAGGACGAAGTTCAGATGCAGAACTGACTATTATAGCATCACAAGTGTCAAATAATAAATATCATGCAGTCATACCTTTTATGCCCATTTAAACGTCAAGGTCTAAGATCACATTTTTAGACTAAAAGTAAGGGTTCAATATTTATAAGTATTAGTTTTTGGGAGGTTGAAATCCATCCTTTCCCAAAGTCTGGCTGTTGCAGAGGTACCAGGTTGGAGTCTGCTCCCATCAACACCGTCCCCAAATGAAGTACAAAGGAGCCAAACAGTATCTTTGTTATTGAATAATTTATAATAACCTCCATGAAGATAGATACGAAATTATGTGCACTAAATTAGTCAAATTCATCAAAAAATAAAAGCCATCTACACAAATTTATACAATTTAATTTTTTTTCATGGCCAGTTGTTGTTACTGCATTCACTCCAACTTTACTTGGCTGGTGTGTCAAAATTCATAGCAGTCTCACCCATCTTCCCACAGGCTAATCTGGAGCTATTCTTTTGTCAATGTTTGATTATAAACCACTGAAATGTGATAAGTCTGCCACTGCATTCTGTTGGGGACATGCTCCGGAATCTTGAGTCTTCTGCCGCAGTACAAAATTATTTCTCTTCACAAACCTGGTTTACCTTCCAGGGCTGGCTTGGAACTTTGCAACACCAAATGTTCTTACTTGCTTCAGTGTGAAAATTCAGATCGATCATCAAGAAACGGTGAAGCCACTCCAGCGATTTTCACTGACGCATTTCGCAACTTTGTCTTCCAACTGTGGTCACATGCTAGGATTTCCTCTGCACATTTATTCTCAAGAATCTGCCTACATAGTGCAGACAGTTTCCTCCAATCTCTGGCGTTCTGCTCTGACATCTGAATTCTCAAGCTGCTGCACAATTATTTGTCTGCTCTGTAATTTCAACAGCTTTATGTTTGAACTAGGCTGCATATAATTACACAGATTATCAGTCAGTCTTAAGGTGTGGGTTTCCTCCGAGTGCTCTGGTTTCCTGTCAAAATACAGGTTGGTTAGGTGCACTGGCCATGCTAAATTCTCCCTCAGTGTACCTGACAGGCACCAAAATGTGGCGACTAGGGAACTTTTAAATAAACTTTAAACAAGAGATAGGCCATCAGGTTGTGGGGATTTGGTGGATTTTAGACCTCAGTTTCTCCAGTACTTTCTCTCTACTGATATTAATTACCTAAGGTTATTTGCTCTTAATAGCCCCTAGGTTACCCTCTATTCCTGGTACACAACTCACACCTATCACTGAAGACAGACAGAAAATGTGTGTTCAATGTCTCTGCCACTTCCTCATTCCCCATTATAATTTCTCCTGTTCTCTGTTCCTAAGAGGCCAATGTGTATTTTAGCTACTCTCCTTTTTACATACTCCTAGAAGTTCTTGCAATCTTTTTTATATTCCTGCCCTGCTCACTCATATACGTTTTTTACTTCATCAACTTTCTGAAGGCTCTTTTGCTCATTTCTAAAATATTCTCAATTCCCAGAGTTAATAGCACGCTTTGCAATATTTTATAACATCCTCTTTTAGTCTAACATTGTTCTTAATATCCCTATTAAGTCACTGATGGATCTTTCTTGCTGACTTTTTATTCTTTAGGGCATTGTATTTTCCCGAATATTCTGAATTACTTCTCCCAATATGTCACTGTTAATTTGTAGTGTACCTTTTATTCTATTTACCCAATCAACTTCAGCCAGCTCTCCCTTTGCACATTTGCTGGTGATCATGGATAGTGATAATGTAGCTTAAATCACGGCCTACTGGTCCAACACAGCAGAGGGTTTGGCATTCTGCTCATGGTGCATCACTTGTTCAGTAGATTACCAGCAACAACAACCCACATTTATATTGCATCCTTAACAGATAAAATGTCCCAGGGTGCTTCACAGAGCTATTATAGTACAAAGTATGACGCTAAGCCACAAAAGGGGACATCAGATCAGGTGACCAAAAACTTGATGAGGTATGTTTTAAAAAGTGTCTTAGAGGAGGAAAGCAGGGTAGAGAGGCAGAGGTATAGGAAGGGAATTCCAGTACTTGGAGCCTTGGCAACTGCAGCATTTATAATTGGCTGTGCACAAAAGGGCAGAAACAAAGGAATACATATCTGAGGTTCAAGGAGATTACAGAGAAAGAATGAGTCGAAGGATTTGAAAACAAGGATTGAGAAATTTAAAATCATCCTAACTCTGACCAGCAGCCAATGTTAGTCAGTTGGCACAGGGTGATAAGTGAATGGGACTGAGAGTTAAGGACACCAGCAGCAGAGTTTTAATTACTTCAATCTTACAGAGGGTAGAATGTGAGAGATCAAACAGGATTCCTGACGTGTCTGGAAGTAATAAAGGCATGGGTAAAAGTTTCAGAGGCAGATAAGCGGAGACAGGATGAAGTTGGGTAGTATTAAAGAGGTGGAAATGAGCTGGCATGGATGAGCTCAGGAGCTCATCTCAGGGTCAAATGCACCACCAGTATTACAAACAAACTAGTTTACTCTCAGACTGTTGCAGGGAAATGCATGGAGTTAATAGCTATGGAATTAAGCGTGGAGCAGGCACCAAAAACTATGGCTTCAGTATTTTCAATATTTAACTGGGAGTAATTTCTGCTCACCTACCACTGGGTGCCGTACAAGTAGTCTGATAACTTAGCAAGAGTAGAGTTCACAGAGGTGGTGGTGTGGTAGGTGTGTCGTCAGCATATATGTGAATATTAACACTGTGCTTTCAGATGATGCTGCTGAGATGCATCATTTGGTAAAGAGGAGAAAATACAACATAATATTCACTTAATGGGGCAGGGGAAGTTATAATGCTGGAATTTTTCCAAAAGTTCTTGCCAGCAATCTTAACGAGTTCATGCAGTTTTATATTAGGTTTGCAGCTGACCCATGCTGGTGACACTGGCACAGGCCGAGTGCAATACGAAATGGAGAAATACCTTTATTGGGCCTGGGAAAACAAGTACACTGTACAGCCACTTTTTCATTAGGCTGAGAGGGTATTTGAGCTGGCAGAACATGGAACACAGGTCTCCAACCACCACTGCCAACTACAGCTGAACTCAGCCTGATGCTTTTTCCAGACATAATGGAAGTAGCATCTACCTACAGCTACAACACCTTCACTGTACAAACACAAACATTGCAAAACAAACTGGGCATCACTGAGCCACACAAACTAAAATACAGCAGAATTATATATCGATGGCATTTTCTTGAACTATATTTGTAGCAGGATGATTAATATTATATTCATCCTGTTTCAAAGATTTGTCCGATGCTCAAATGCCACAAATACAGCAGCAAGTCATTCGGAATGATTACATATCGACCTTCTGAAGTTGATCATTCTAAGCAAAGTCCACTGCTTAATCTCAAAAGCAACTGTCCATTAACATTACAGATGGAAAAGGCTGTTAATTGGCTGTCTGTAAAACTAGCCTAAAGCTAGACATTATATAAAAATACTTTAAAAACCTACCTGGTGCAAACTATCTGAATTCAGCAACATATACGTTTGAATATTTTAACAACATTTGCAAGTCTAAAGAACATTCCTTCAAATCAATTTATGTGAAAAAGTGCAATTACCTATAGAACCACACAGCACAGCAGGTTGTCATTTGGCCCATCATGACAGAGCTGGCTCTTGGAAAAAGACTATTTAATTCGTCACACATCTTACAAGCAGAGACAAAAAAAGCAGATAAACATAATGCCTTCCATTGTTGAATAGCCAAGTTCACTTGTGACTGCTAACAGCTGGATGAAGTGCCAGAGGGAGCCAAGCACTCATGTAACAATAGCCAAGAAAAGAGTCAGTGTAAGATAGGGGAAGAACAAAAAACAAAATGCAGTGTACTACACTGGAGCATGAGTGGCTGTATACAGCCCGTAACCCTATAAGGCCACAACCTCTGCCCAGTAATTTGTACCTACAATAACCCAAGAGTTTTACACTGCTGAACAGGCAGGCGAAGTGACGACATGAAGACTTAAGTCCCTCCACCATAAAACAGTACCTCAGTACAGCATTCTGCAGTCCTTTCAATAGAAGGCAGAATGATGCAATATCAGAAGCATGGCTGGATTATCAGACCTGGCCTTTTACAGATTGATACTGTCTTTCAGAAGCAATCACAACAATTAACTTCCCCATACTCCTGTTGTTCTCTTGAATTAATCGTTTAAAAAACAAACTGTGCAACAGAATTGCAATAGGTGAAAAATCTGTTTGCAAATTATCCACTGAAATTTTAATCCATGAAGTTGAGATCAGGACTCAATGGATAACAGATGGCAGGCAGGAAGTTACAAGACACTAATCCTAAACCAAGTGTGGGCCATAAACCGCAACAGCCAGACTCAATGAAACAGCCTTAACAGTCTATGCTGAGTTGGCTGATCTCAGTCGGATGACAAGGAAATCAGCAATAGCTACCAGTCTGAATCCAAAACCAGAACAGTTGAAAGACCACGTTAGCTACGGCTGAAGATTGGATCAGCTGCTGCCAAACCCAATTTTCCAAACCTTGAATTCCAATATTCAAACAGGACACGCTAACAAGTAGAAATAAAATCAGTGCTGTTCGTGACTGGGTCTCAAGGTAAGGCTATAGACTCAATGTCACCACACGGCTTTTTGCCATTGGTCGGTGAGCACACTGACACTTATAGTGAACCACCTTATCAGCTAATTGGAAAGCAAACAGGCTTTTCATTACCCAGCTGGACCATTCTTGACTGTCAGCCATTTCCACCCCCCAATCCTGCCATGTCCAAATATTTTAATACTGAGTAATGTTGAAAGATTTTTTTAAAATTATTGCCCCTATGATTTTTCCTCCAAGTTTGTGGCAGCAGTGTCCTCAAGGTTAGTCTTTACCTTCTGGAGACTGAAGGGCAATCCGAGACACAAACCAGTTTGAATGTCCTGATTCAGTCAGAAAGAAACCTAGAAAATAAAACCTTGCACAAAATTACTCACCAGGCAAAGTCCAAAATAATTTGCATAAAGCTGCACATTGCACGATCATGTCATCCTGGTGCAGAGTCATTATTGCAAGAAAAATAAGACAGACTGGAAACGGTTCATGAACTCTGACAGTGAAACACTTCCTTGAGCAAAGATTGATGCGGCTTGCAAGTGAGATATGGGGCAGGTTTTACATGAACATTTCTCTCTCTACAATCCATTTGGTTTGTATGAAAGCTCAGCCAAGAGTTTACACTAATTACAGGGTGCATTTGCAGCAGTTAGGATTGCACTATTAATTTAGTGAATCCCCCAAAATTAATCTCACTGGGTGATTTGAGCATTCCCGAAATTAATCACTGGTTTATAACAACGTAGACTGACATAACACCCTTACATGCTAAAACATCCCACAGAGCTTCAATGGAGTGCAGTCAATATTTGACAGCAAAGCCATAAATGGATATTAGGTCAGATGACCAAAAAGCTTCCTTAAAACCTCTCTCTTTGATGAATGTCTTAAAGGAGCAGTGAGGAGAGAGATGGAGAGGCTTGTGAATGGAGTTTGAGAATGTGAGGCCAAGACAGCTGAAAACACATTCATCAATGATGTGGCTAAGGAAATGAAGAATGTACAACTTAAATTTTATAACTTTTAAAACAAAAAGTTAGTCGGTCATTGTGATCTTTTCTGCAGACACTCTATTAAAGTTTTGAGAGATTTAAAAGCATGCCGCAAGAAACAACTGAGCTAATGTCTGGGGACCCTGGTTCGAATCCCATCATGGCTGATGGTGGAATTTGAATTCAATAAGAAATATCTGGAATTAAGAATCTATTGATGACCATGAAATCATTGTTGGAAATACCTGTCTGGTTCACAAATACCCTTTAAGGAAGGAAATCTGCATCCTTACCTGGTTTGATGTACATGTGATTCCAGAGCCACAGCAATGTGGCTGGCTGTTAACTATCCTCAGGCAACTCGAGATGGATAATTAATGCTGGCCATCCAGCAATGCTAAAGTCCCATGAGTGAATAAAAAAAAGTCCTTCTTAGCACAGTATAATTTGGTCACAATCAACACAATCAAAACTAAAGATGTTCTATTCGCAAGATAAAAAATCTAAAACCTGAGAATTAAATAATCACAAGCTGATAATGGCAAACTCAACTGTGAGAGCTGATAAAAACAGCTCTAGAGCAATTAGGAATGGGCAATAAATGCTGGCTTTGCTGTGATGCTCCCATCCCACAAAAAACTGGAACAGAAGTTAACAAGCTCAAAACTAATCAAATTTCTCAAAGGTAGTTCTTCAATCACAAGATTCATTCACATGCTAATGTTTTGTGCTGACCTTGTCCGATTAATCCCTCATACTGTGTTGTGCAACAGTGGTCAATCTTTACAGACAGCTTTCATAAAATGATTGTCTTAATATCTTTACAAAACCATGACGGGGGCATCAGCAACATCTCTGGAGAATTCTCTGTCAAAACATTTCATCAATAGCTACAAATGTGTCAACTTCTCTGATTTGCCATCCGTTTCTGTTGATTAATCAATGCGTGGGAAGGTTTACCATCTTGGTCTATTTGCTCCATGTGATTCCTTGGGTTGAATATATGGAGGGCAAGCTCCCCATATTCCAGTGGAAATATTGAAGGCAAGCCTGCCTCCGAATGGTCACCCACCCCCCTTCAATTTTTCAAGTGATAGGGCTTTAATTGGCATGAGGCTGGACTGCCACCCTTCTCCAGAGAGGCAGGAAGGTTTCCGATGGGCATAGTGGTTTGCGAAATGAGCACCCCCGCACCACCCCCCCCTCCCTCCTTTCCACTGACCAGCAGCTTGCTAGGTTAAACCAGACAGGCTACATATTAGCCCCAAACCTCTCCCGTTGTCTGAAGGAGAAATGGGATAAGGCCCTTAAATTGGGTGTTAATTGTCCCTTAAAAGCTTCAATTAGGCCATAGGCAGACAGCCCACATGACACTTGCCCAACCATCTATAAAATTGTGACAAGGGAGGCAAGCTGGCAGCGGGCGCATAGTCGATTGCACAACACCATAATTTAGGGGTCCACCCATCTCTTTCCTCACATAGGATGACCAAAAAATTCAGCCCCTCATTACACACACAGTTGAAGCCAAAGGTTAGCTTTGTATACATAGCTTCAAATGTTATGGGTGATGTTGCTTGCATGTTTTGTGAAAAATCTTTGAAGCATGACTCACTTTTTACATTCAAAAATTAATCTGGGACTCGTTCAGCAAGTTTATCCAGTGAGCAGACGAGTCAGAGAGACCTTGAAGATCCAGATTAATCCCCAAATTGTAACAAATTTCAGACAAGGTAGTAAGAATGGCCCTGTTTTTGGTCTCAATGCCCTGCACACACACAATTAGTAATCAGCAATGCCTGCCAAAAATGCGCGTGTAATTTACAATCAATCTTAACCATGATTCACTTTCATGCCCTTGTTCTGAACAATTTACCAATATTCCCTGTTGAGGTTCACACACACACTTGTCCATGAACCCTATGCCAGTGAGGACTCAGAAACCACAGCTGGTGGTGATGGGCTGATGCCAAGACGAAGAGTTGCAGAAGAAAGCAATGCTACATCTTATTAGGTAAAAATCAAGACTTCACAAAAGTGCAAACAGCACATTTCCCTCCCAAACAGAAAGCTGCAGATCAAGTTCTGGAACGCACATCTTCCTTAAAAACCCTGAGGGGCTTCAATTGATTTTAGCTTGGTCACAAGGTGAATAAACTTACGTTTAATCGTATACCTGAACAATCTCCATTCCCAGTGTGGAAGGTGGATTGAGAAGTGGTGTTTGACATCCTTCTCAAGATATAAGCAGTGATGATCAAGGCCTTTGAGAAACAATTACCCCTCAAGTTACAGAACTAACTTCAACTGAGCTTTGTTACAAAGTTTAAGCTATTTTGATAATTAAGCTCCAAACTCCATGACCAGAATTAAACAGAACATAGAACATTACAGCGCAGAACAGGCCCTTCGGCCCACGATGTTGCGCCGACCAATTAAAAAAGCAATGACCCTCTAACCTAAACCAATCCCTTTCCATCCATAAACCTACCCACGGATCTCTTAAACGCCCCCAAACTAGGCGCATCTACAACTGCAGCAGGCAGGGCATTCCAATCCCTCACCACCCTCTGGGTAAAGAACCTACCTCTGACATCCGTCCTATATCTACCACCCCTTAGTTTAAAGCTATGCCCCCTCGTGCTAGCTTTCTCCATCCGAGGAAAAAGGCTATCACTGTCCACCCTATCTAAACCTCTTATCATCTTATGTGTTTCAATAAGGTCCCCTCTTAGCCGCCTTCTTTCTAACGAAAACAAATGTCTACATAATATCTACACCCTTACTGAAGATTGGTGAATAAAACAACACCTACGTTAAATTTAAGACTAAAGAACTGTGACATTAACAAAAGATATCCAAGTTAAGATTTGAAATGGATGCTTGAATCTCCATTTTCTTGAGCAATAATTATATTTTGAGTTAACCAGTCAGACATCAGTTTTCTAATCAACGCAAGTCCTCTCCCTCCAAGCCACTGTCTCATTTCAGGTCATTCTGCTGGCTTTGCAAGCTGATTCAGGAGTGTAGCAGAAACAAGCAAGCCATTTATTAACTCACTCAAGTTCACTGAATTTAGACTGGGTACACAGAGAGGCTGAACTATAGACACTGTACAAAGTAGGCATTCACTTTGTGATCAGGAAAAGTAGAAGCCCACACACTGAAGATAAACAACATCCTTCCATGAAAACCACCTGCAGTGAAAGGGGGAGGGAACACAGTAAAACCTTTTGAAAATAAAGCATGACATAATTGTTGCAGGGAACATAGTTTGTAATGAACTTTCCTTCATTAAACAATGCACCCGTTGAAACTGAGTAATTGAAAATAGCATTATAGAAACTATTACGATCTACATTCTTAATACATGTGTCATTCTTAATTGCGCTTTATCAGAAGTTAAGCAGATTCTCATCTGAAACAAGAAATAAATTAAACAGCACCATTCCTTTAATAATTTACAAGAAGTCATTTACGTCTCAACAGCCTGGCTGCTCGAGTTAGTTTCATTAGAATTAGCACAATAGTAAGGAGGTGACCAACCTGGAATGGATACTGCTATCAGAACCAACAAGGACACTGATATCCAGCATCAGAATGCAAGCTAACCTGCATTAATGGTTTCTTTCAGAGAAAAGAAAACTTCTTTTCAAACAACATCCATTGCAGAGTCAACATTGTTCAGCACTGCTTTGACAAAAACAAACCCATAGCTTCATACACTGCAGCCGTACAGATACTGTTTACTGCTATGACTCTTAAACATAGAGATTGTAATTGAGTCTTACAGGAACACTAATCACAACTTTCCAGGATTTTAATACATTGGACCCTTATAACCAATGCAACGTGAAGCACACATTACAATTCTGTCCTGTCCTCCTCTTAAATTTGTTTCTAAACATGGCTAAAGCACTTCAAATTAAACGAAGATAACCCAGCATTAGTATAGTGCCTTCTCTAGTCACAGAATGCTAAAGAGTGTTTTACAGCTAATTAAGCACTTTTTAACTGCAGTTATTCATCTAATACAGGAGCTGCAGTAGCCAATTCGGACACAGCAACAGTCCATGAACAGTGACCTATTTTAGTGATGTTGGTTGAGGGATAAGAATTGTCAGGCTACTGAAGGAACCCCCTTCACTCTGTCAAAATACTGCCATGACATATTTTATGAATACCTCAAAGTCCAAATGGGATTAATTTAACATGATCTCAAAGATGCCCTCAGTGTTCCACTGAAGTTTAAGTTTTAATCAGGTGGTCAAAAGTGGGACATGGACCAACAACATGAGTCAGAGACAAGAGTGCAACCACTCAGCCATTGCTGACAATGCTATGCCAAAGCAAAATACTACTGTTTAAAAGTAGAAAATGCTATTAAGTGCTCAGCAGGTCAGGCAACTCTCTGGAGAGAGAAAGGGAGAGAGTTAACATTTCAGGTCAATGATCTTTCATCACCACGCAACATTATTTTGATTCCCTGGTAACTTAGTACTGGGCCTACATTCAGCCAGGCACAAGTCTCAGACTTCACATACATCTTGTTCATGGGGTTGTCGATGTTGGCAGGACTGCATGTACCAGCAATGACTCTTTCCCTGAAGACTGATCAAGTTAACCCACCACCCCCCACCCCACTCTTCAGTATCTGGATTCTGAAATTTGAATTCTAACCTAATGTAATCTCAACAAAGTACAAGCACAGACAACACATTAAAAGGAACTAAAATGAGGAAAGTGAAGCATTAATTTTTGCATGTAGCTCCATGATTTAGAAAGTATTATTTACTTCCAGGTCTCAAATGAAAATTAAACAAAGATGAATTTAGTTATTAGATCAGGAGAGGTACAAAGATAATATTTCCTGGATAACGTGGCACACCCCATTAGTCAATCACACTCTAAAGACAGCCACAGTGCCCACAGCCTCAAATCTTGTTATTGGAAACAGTCATTTTACTGGCAACCTCAGCTGACATGTGCAAGCCTGCAACGTAACACTACATTTTGCACTCTTTCATTTCCTTCTCTGTGAACATAGAACACTACAGCACAAACAGGCCCTTCGGCCCACAAGTTGCGCCGATCACATCATCACCTACCAACCTACAGACCTATCTATAACCCTCAATCTCATTAAACCCCATATACTCATCCAGAAGTCTTTTAAAAGACCCCAGCGAGTTCGCCTCCACCACCACTGACGGCAGCCGATTCCATTCATTCACCACCCTCTGAGTGAAAAACTTACCCCTAACATCACTTCTGAACCTCCCTCCCCGCACCTTAAATCTGTGTCCTCTCGTAGCGACCATTTCAACCCGGGGAAATAGCCTCTGAGAGTCCACCCTATCTATTCCTCTCAACATTTTGTAAACTTCTATCAGGTCGCCTCTCAACCTTCGTCTCTCCAGGGAAAAGAGTCCCAGCTCCCTCAACCTAACTTCATAAGGCATGCCTCCCAGTCCAGGCAACATCCTTGTAAATCTCCTCTGTACCCTTTCAATAGCTTCTACATCTTTCCTATAGTGAGGCGACCAGAACTGCGCACAATACTCTAAATGAGGCCTGACAAGGGTCTTATAAAGCTCCAGCATTACCTCCCGACTCCTAAACTCAATCCCTCGATTAATGAAGGCCAGTACACCATACACCTTCTTGACCACCTCCTCCACCTGCGAGGCTGATTTAAGAGTCCTGTGGACCCGGACCCCAAGATCCTTCTGCTCCTCAACACTACTCAGACTTCTGCCCTTGATAGTGTACTCGTTCATCCCGTTGGTTCTGCCAAAATGGACGACTACACATTTATCCGCGTTGAAGTCCATCTGCCACCTCTCCGCCCAGTCCTGCATCCTATCTATGTCCTGCTGCAACCTTTGCCATCCTTCCAGATCATCCACAACACCACCGACCTTCGTGTCATCAGCAAAACAGAAAGTGCCTCGGAAAAGCAGCCAACATAATTAAGGACTCCACGTACCCTGGACATACTCTCTTCCACCTTCTTCCATCAGGAAAAAGATATGAAAGTCTGAGGACGTGTTCAACTGACTCAAGAACAGCTTCTTCCCCGCTGCTGTCAGACTTTTGAATGGACTTACCTCACATTAAGATGATCTTTCTCTACAGCCTAGCTGTGACTGTATGGGTGGCAAGGTGAAACAATGGTTAACACTGCTGCCCCACAGCGCCAGGAATCTAGGCTTGATTCCTGGCTTGGATTACTATCTGTGTGGAGTTTGTATCTTCTCCCCGTTCTGTGTGGGTTCCCTCTGGGTGCTCCGGTTTCTTCCCACAATCCGAAAGATATGCTGGCTAGGTGCATTGACCCGAAAAAGTGCCAGAGTATAGCAAGTGGGGAATTTCACAGTAACTTCATTGCATTGTTAATGTCAGCCTTACTTGTGACTAATAAATAAACTTTATTTTACTTTTACTTTAACACTACATTCTGCACCCTCTCCTTTTCTTCTCTGTGAACCTGCTGTCTGAGACTTAGAACATAGAACGGTATGCTTTGTCTGTATACCACGCAAGAAACAATATTTTTCACTGTACGTTAATACACGTGACAATAATAAAATAAAATCAAAAGCTTCACCAGAAAGTCTTGCGTTCAAGAGCAACATTGGATGTCTTGGATGTCTCAGGGACAGGACTGGGTACTTCAGGAAGGACAGGGAGGGTGGCAGAAGAGGTGGTGGAGTGGCACTGTTGATCAGGGACAGTGTCATGGCTGCAGAGAAAGAGGATGCCGTGGAGGGACTATCTACAGAGTCTCTGTGGGTGGAAGTTACGAACAGCAAAGGGTCGAAAACTTTGCTGGGTGTATTCTATAGGCCGCCCAATAGTGACAGGGAAGTTGAAGTGCAGATAGGGAAACAGATTCTGGAGAGATGTATTAATAACAGAGTTGTCGTGATGGGAGACTTCAATTTCCCAAACATCGACTGGAATATCCCTAGGGTAAGGGGTTTGGATGGGGAGGAGTTTGTTAGGTGTGTTCAGGAAGGTTTCCTGACACAGTATGTGGATAAGCCTACGAGGGGAGAGGCTGTACTTGACCTGGTACTGGCGAATGAACCAGGGCAGGTGATGGATCTCTCGGTTGGAGAGCATCTTGGGAATGGTGACCATAATTCTACCTCCTTCACAATTGCATTGGAACAAGATAGGATCAGGCAGGCTAGGAAGGTGTTTGTCTGGAGTAAGGGGAGATACAAAGAAGTCAGGAAGTTACTTGGACAAATAAACTGGAAGGAGGCGTTCTTAGGGAAAAGTACCGAAGGAAGGTGGCGGATATTCAAGGAATGTTTGTCTGGAGCTCTGCATGACAACGTTCCGATGAGACAAGGGGGTTTTGGTAGGTCACGGGAACCGTGGTGCACGAAGGCTGTGTTGAACCTAGTCAGGAGGAAAAGGAAGGTGTACAAAAGGTTCAGGGAACTAGGAGAGGCTAAGGATCTTGAGGAGTATAAGGACTGTAGAAAGGAGCTTAAAAGGGAAATTAGGAGAGCCAGAAGGGGTCATGAGAAGACCTTGGCGGGTAAGATTAAGGAGAATCCCAAGGCCTTCTATAAATATGTGAAAGGTAAAAGGATGAGAAGAGAAGGGATAGGACCTATAAAAGGTGAAGGGGGAAAGGTCTGTGTGGAACCAGAAGAAATGGCAGAGGTGCTTAATGAGTACTTTGCCTCAGTATTCACGGTGGAAGCTGATCTGGGAGATTTTGCTACGGATTTGCAGCAGATGGAAAAGATTGAGTATGTGGATATTAAGGAGGAGGATGTTAGAACTTTTGAATTCTATCAAGATAGATAAGTCACCGGGACCAGATGGGATGTACCCCAGGATACTGTGGGAGGCGAGGGAAGTGATTGCAGAGCCCCAGGCGATGATCTTTGCGTCATCAATGGAGACGGGAGAGGTTCGGGAAGATTGGAGGATTGCGGATGAGGTTCCTATTTTCAAGAAAGGGAACAGAGATAGCCCGGGAAATTACCGACCGGTGAGTCTGACCTCAGTGGTTGGTAAGCTGATGGAGAGGCTTCTGAGGGACAAGATTTATGAGCATTTGGAGAGGTTTGACATAATCAGGAATAGTCAGCATGGATTTGTTAAGGACAGGTCGTGCCTTACGAGCCTAGTTGAGTTCTTCGATAATGTGACTGAACACATTGACGAAGGAAGTGCCGTGGACGTGGTGTACATGGACTTCAGCAAGGCGTTTGATAAGGTCCCCCATGCAAGACTTCTTGAGAAGGTGAGAGGACATGGGATCCAAGGGCCTTTGGCCTTGTGGATCCAGAACTGGCTTGCCTGCAGAAGGCAGAGAGTGGTTGTGGATGGGTCTTTTTCTGAATGGAGGTCAGTCACCAGTGGAGTGCCCCAGGGATCTGTTCTAGGACCCTTGCTGTTTGTCATTTTCATAAATGACCTGGATGAGGAAGTGGAGGGATGGGTAAGTAAGTTCGCTGATGACACGAAGGTCGGTGGTGTTGTGGATGATCTGGAAGGATGGCAAAAGTTGCAGCAGGACATAAATAGGATGCAGGACTGGGCGGAGAAGTGGCAGATGGACTTCAACGTGGATAAATGTGTAGTCCTCCATTTTGGCAGGACCAACGGGATGAATGAGTACACTATCAAGGGCAGGAGTCTTAGTAGTGTTGAAGAGCAGAAGGATCTTGGGGTCCGGGTCCACAGGACTCTTAAATCGGCCTCGCAGGTGGAGGATGTGGTCAAGAAGGCGTATGGTGTACTGGCCTTCATTAATCGAGGGATTGAGTTTAGGAGTCGGGAGGTAATGCTGCAACTTTATAAGACCCTTGTCAGGCCTCATTTGGAGTACTGTGCGCAGTTCTGGTCGCCTCACTATAGGAAAGACGTAGAAGCTATTGAAAGGATACAGAGGAGATTTACAAGGATGTTGCCTGGATTGGGAGGCATGCCTTATGAAGTTAGGTTGAGGGAGCTGGGACTCTTTTCCCTGGAGAGACGAAGGTTGAGAGGCGACCTGATAGAAGTTTACAAAATGTTGAGAGAAATAGATAGGGTGGATTCTCAGAGGCTATTTCCCCGGGTTGAAATGGTCGCTATGAGAGGACACAGATTGAAGGTGCGGGGAGGCAAGTACAGAAGTGATGTTAGGGGTAAGTTTTTCACTCAGAGGGTGGTGAGTGAATGGAATCGGCTGCCGTCAGTGGTGGTGGAGGCGAACTCGCTGGGGTCTTTTAAAAGACTTCTGGATGAGTATATGGGGTTTAATGGGATTGGGGGTTATAGATAGGTCTATAGATTGGTAGGTGTTGATGTGATCGGCGCAACTCGTGGGCCGAAGGGCCTGTTTGTGCTGTAGTGTTCTATGTTCTAACATGCAACTGAGTCTGGGCCAGACATTGGCATATCTTTTCATCAGGTGTCCTGCCCATCAGAAACCCTTCCTGCAGTTGACACAAGCAACAGCAAAGACATCATGTGACATTTAAAAATCAAAGCACCCCAACTTCCAGTGTTAAGATGATATTTGGAGAAATCTTGGTTACAAAATATATCAATAGTTAAACTGCGAAACAACTGCAAGGACAATTGACACTTCACAATTTCTAAAATGAAATATTTACAGTTCTATAATTAACATGATGATGTAGTTAAGACATTTGCAATCAGAGTTAATTACTCAAACACCTTTTATAAAAGAACACACACCGCTTCCCTTTGATGCAAAGGCCTCAAACAAATCAATCAATACGGAATCTTTCTGAATAAATTTACACTTACTAGGACATAAACCAGGCCAATTATGTGACATTTCCTTGTATACAAACTCAGAATTAGCCATCAATTCAACTTTGGTGAGAAACTATTTTCAATTCAGTATTTCACAACTAAAATCAAATGCTCCAGTACAGGCTCCCAATACAAATGGACATTTGAACACAGAATTCTGCCACACAAGAATATTTGTTCAACAACTAGACAGTTTCTCAGATTAAGGGACATGCCATATAAGATGGAATGTCTTCTAAGGGTGATGAATCTTCAGAATTTTCTACCCCAAAGGGCTATGGAAACTCAATCATCAAGCATGTTCATGTGGATACTAATAGCAAGAAGTGATATGAGGTTGGTGCAGGAAGGTGGCACTGAGGTAGATGATCAACCTAGGTCCGATTCAATGGGCGAGCAGGCTCAGTGGGCTAAATGGTGTACTCTTGATCTCCGGCATTCCTACGTTTTACAGTCACTAGATTATAGCATCATTTTCCCATAAATATGCTCACTGTGCTCAGTTAGTTCCAATAAAATTGCATTTTATCGATAAAATGTCATTTTTCAGTTCAAAATGCTCCACCTTTTAGCAACTGAGTACTATTTCCAAAATTAAGTAAATATTTGAGATAGCATTCCACACATTTCTGGAAATGTAGCCTCTCCCATGCTCTGAGACTACATTTGATAAAGCTTTTGGAAAATTAAAATGCCACACCTTACTCATTTTGTATCTTCCCAATAAAAAAAGTGTTTTTCCATCAGACTTCAGGAAAATCTTGTAATACAGCACCCGTGCATGTACTGCTGTCACCTCTTACTTCGACTAATATAATTGACATTTAAGAAGCATGCCTTTCTCAAACATTCTGATCAAAGAAACATGTTGGATGCATGGTGTTCAACGAATAAGCAAGCTTTGATTTATATTCAGGCACCACTGCAACTAATTTTTTTAAAAAAGCAGAGTCACCTTTGCTCTCAGGTTGAGAAAGCAGAAAGAACACCAGAAATATCTTCAGAGCTGACAACTGCAATCTGCCATAATCCAAAAATGAGTTACCAAAAGTTAACGATGCTGTATAAATCTTTCTGCTGTCAACCAGTAGTGCAATCATAAAGCTAATGAAAAATCACAAGTGTGGCATCCCTGACAACACATGAAGGCCTTTTTTCACTTTCAAATCAAGCATCAGCAGTTACCATTAAACTAACCTAGTGGTACCAATCATCCATATTTCTACTGCATTCTGAGTCTACTCACCTTCCAAGTTGACTCCAAGGTCAGACAGACACTCCCCATTTTATCCAGAGAACTTACAACACAGCACGTATATTAGGCTTGCCCAGAAATGTGACACTGAATTATGTGAATCAGGATCCTGATATTATTTTATGTCACATTGAACTAGCATGGTGTATTTAGCATAATATCAAAGCTTTATGCTGCTGAGAAAAGCTGCAACTAAGTCTCCATTACCATCCACTGTATGGAGGTCAGGTTATTTATTCCTGCAAATGACAACAATGGTGAGAGAACCATGTAGTCAATGGCACATAAAGCAAGCACCTTCAGATGTGAATTGTATACAACGATGGGAATCAGCATCCTCCTGTCAACATTTGCATGTTAAAGTTCAAATCAGATATAGAGGAAGGTGTGCACAGTTCACAGGAAAAGAACATGTACCAAAATTATAAATGCCTAAAACTGAATTCTGATCTTAAAAATTCATCAAGTTACCCTCAAATTGTAAATACCAATCAGACCATGTAAGTTATCAACAACTTTGCTCTTTCCCAAAATCTGCATATTCCACATGATTCTGGTAACATTTAAGTGAATAGCATTGATACTAAATTGTACATATGCAAATGTGTTAAATTAATTAGGGAAATATGAAGTTCAATTGTACAACTCCTCCGAAAATTGTTAATCCAATTATAAAAATGAAAAACTATTGCAGGAAAACATGCAATTTAAGTATTTTATCTCTTGCGCACTATTCATAAATTTTAGAGATTACCAGTATACATAACATGCTGTGCAATCACAGGGATCCACTGCACAAGGAACACCAAGTGATGTTGCCAAAACTAGACTTTCAATAGACCATTCCTTGAATTTTGTATCCAGTACAGGCAACCCATACAGCACAAGCCTTTAGGGAACTACTGAACGGTGCATCGTACAACGTTCTTGAGAATACATACTGTTTGCGGAAATGCAGGTTAAAAGCAGAGAATGGAATTTAGATGGATAATTAAAAACTACAAATGTTGAATGTCTAAAAGAGAAAATGCTGCACAAACTGAGTGCCAGTTCAGCTGCTTCCCCTGTGATCCTAGATCAGTGTTCAGTGATTGCTGCCAATTGAATCACACCAAAGGAAAAAACAACACTCTCAAATATATTTCCAGGGCTATTTATAGAATTGCTTTAAAATTTGACATGTCATATCTTCAACGCTTATGTAGGAGGAAAGTATACCTAGATCCATTAAACATCAAAACAATTATTTTTTTTTAAAAAATGTAGATTTTTAGGATTCAAGAGAAAAGAATAATTTGAAATCACCAGTAAATCAGTGTCGAGAAGCAGAGTTCCGGAGTTGAGGGGGTTGAGCTATGAGGAGAGGCTGAATAAACTAGGCTTGTACTCGTTAGAGTTTAGAAGAATGAGGGGAGATCTCATTGAGACATATAAGATGATGAATGGGATGGATAGGATAGAGGTGGAGAGACTCTTCCCGCTCAGAAAGGACAGTAGGACTAGGGGGCACAGCCTCAAGATAAAGGGGGGGCGGTTTAGAACAGAGTTGAGGAGGAACTTCTTCACTCAAAGGGTGGTGAATCTCTGGAATTCTCTGCCCGTTGAAGTGGTGGAGGCTACCTCGCTAAATATTTTTAAGACGCGGGTTGATGGGTTTTTGATAAGAGAGGGGATTAAGGGTTATGGGGAGAGGGCGGGAATGTGGAACTGAGCCACGACAGATCAGCCATGATCTTATTGGGTGGCGGGGCGGGCTCAAAGGGCTAGATGGCCTACTCCTGCTCCTATTTCTTACGTTCTTAAATGCGTACTTTTCCAAGTTAAAAATAATGGAATATGTCCAATGAAGTAGTTTTGGTTTAAACAGCGAATATTTGTATGACGCTTTTAAAGTAAAAAAAAGTGCTTCACAGATATATGGATAAAAAATAAATTTCAAGCTAATGGAGAAAATAAGAGCAGGGATGGACAAATGTTTGGATAAATAAATTGCTTTTAAGGAAGATGTTCGAGAAGGATAGGTATCGGGATGAAATTCC
The DNA here is from genome assembly GCF_965287045.1 of Carcharhinus amblyrhynchos. Taxonomy (NCBI): domain Eukaryota; kingdom Metazoa; phylum Chordata; class Chondrichthyes; order Carcharhiniformes; family Carcharhinidae; genus Carcharhinus; species Carcharhinus amblyrhynchos. The sequence continues at coordinate 26,858,695 of NC_137335.1, read as the reverse complement.
AATGCATGGAATCTAGGCAGCTGACAGAATAGCCACTGCCACAAACCACACAGAAGTTACCTGCGAGGGCATCTTAACTTGATGCACTGGCTCGTGATGTATTGTTTTGCTTTGGAATGGTGTCAAGAGTCACGTGTAGCCCCCAGTAAGAATAACTAGCCCTGTCATAACACTATTCATTAACTTAAAGGCAAATACACTTGAACAAGACTATACAAGACTACGACAATTACACATATGAACTCCTAAACACACGCACCATTTATATCGAAATTACCTCTCGTTCCAACATATATAAATCTGTGATGCTTGAACTCAAGACTTTCCCATTCCCAAACAGCATCCAATTTAAATCTCTAAGTGAAATCCAGCTTATATTTACCATACAGTACAAAGTGGACCAGCAAGTCTGGGAAATATCTTTTCCTGATCCAGCAAAAATGTTTAAACTGCAAAGGTTCCTACACCAACTTGGCTCTAAGACTTCTTAGCTGTTAAGCTCTTTGAATGCCCATTACTGCTGACACTAGGCAGATCCATGATTGTCACCAATTGTGGGAGAAAAGGTAGATGGATGGATAGATAAGAGGTCAGTGTCGAGAAGCAGAGTTCCGAAGGGGATTAAAGCAGATTACAAGGAGAGAAAAGTGAGGCACAAAGCGGGGTTGATACACAAGGATAACAGTTTTACATCTGAAGCTTGTGTCCGTGTAAATGTGTGAAGATAGGCAAAGAGTTTTCAGAGAGTGAAAAATATAAGAACTGGCATGGAAATAATCAATTCTGGAGATGACAAAGTCACAATAGGGATTAAATGGATTAGCCAATGTAAATGCGTGGGCTTATGGGGATGTGGGGCGGGGGGGCCTGGGTAAGATACTCTGTCAGAAAGTCGGTACAGGCTCAACGGGCCAAATCTCTTCCTTCTGCACTGTAGGGATTCTATGATTGTTCCAACATTTCACTGGAGAAAATTGTGGCAAAAAGACATCTGGAGTTCAGACAATTGTCTGATTGTTCAGGTACAATTGAGGGGTTGCCAGAGGTGGTGGTGAAGTAGAGTTGGGGATCACAAGTGTACATATGGAGGTTGATCCAATGTCTTGAGGATGATGAACCCCAAGTCCAGCATAGAATCATAGAATACCTGCAGTGCAGGAGGCCGCTATTTGGCCCATCAAGCCTGCACCAACAACAATCCCACTGAGGCCCTATCCCCATAATAACATGTATTTATCCTGCTAGTCACCCTGACACAAAGGGGAAATTTAGCATGGCTGATGAACCTAATCTGCACGTTTTTGGGCCGGATAACCTGGAGGAAACCCATGGACAAGGAAGAAAAAAGGAGAGTAGGAAGGTTAAGGAATACCGAAGAGCTGATCTAGGGATTTGGGAGGACAGACTACCTGAGAGGGGAGAAATGCAAGAAGGCAAGGTGACACAGGAAGGGCTGAGAAGGGGAAAAGGACAGGAAAATGTGGAGTTATAGCTTCTTAGCCCCTGACATCATTCCTTGCCCTGGCAACTGAGGCTGAACCAGACTGTTTGCAACCTTTATACAAGTTTGACCCCAAAATGAGCTTCCAACCGGATATACATGACATCAAGAATAATGCTTATTTCCACATCCAAAACATTATTGCTGCTGAAACCCTAATCCATGCTTTTGTTACCTTTGGAATTGACTATTCCAACACATTGCTGGTCCAACGCCCATCTTCAACTGTCCATAAAGATAAGTTCATACACAATTCTACTGCCTGAGAGAGGTTTTAATGTGAAATCTTAAGTTTTATGTCCAAGAAGTTTAGTTAGTACTTTAATAGGCAAAGCATGGCAGGGCACCTCAGTCCAATGGAGTGCACATCTTGATACATGTGAGAACTCCAGGGCACTTTTGTTGTGGACAACCACATGTACAGAAAGTGTCACCAGCTGGAGAAGGTCTGGGTTCAAGAGGTGGCTATCTGCAGCTTACAGGTGTACAGGCAGAGACAGAATGGGTGACCACCAGACAGAAAAGCAGTACCATGGTAGATGAATCTCTGATGTTGACTGCACAGATAAGAATAAAGTCAGCTAAGTATAGTCCCATCCAGCTAACCATAGTGCAGAAGACTCCTAAGAGCATCACACGCTCCAATGGTATAGTAGTGGGAATGATAGTTCCTCTGTGGAGTGCAGTCAAAGCCAAGTCTAAGGCACCACAGGTAGCTCAATTGTGCAAGGGAAATGTAGAACATTGGAAAGCTAACAGTGAAAGGAGGTACTGTTGTTGGGGGAAGAGATATGGAAAGACCACGTTGCTTTATGAGTACTTTGTATTTGCCGCTACCAAGGAAGATCCTGCTGAAGTCATAGTGAAATAAGAGTCTGTTGAGTCACTAGATGGACTAATAATTGATAAAGAAAAGGTGGTAGAAAGGCTGGCTATCCTTACTTGATATGGCACTTAGACCAGGTAGGATGCATTTAGCGGTACTGAAGGAAATCAGGGTGGAAATTGTAGAGAGACTGGCCATGATGTTCCAATCCTCCTTATCTACAGGGATGGGCACTGAGAACTGGAGAACAGCAAATGTTACAATCATATTCAGAAAGAATGTTAAGCTACGCCCACCTATTCAAATGGACACATCTTTTCCTGAAAAAAATGCAACAAGTTTTAGCTTCTGTTTTAGTTACATTCATCCCTCAACCACCATCAAAACTGTTTAACTAGTCAACCCATTGCTATTTGTGGGAACATGCTGTACACAAATTGATTAACACTCGCTAACAAAACAACAGTGTTTACACATAAACTGTTAAGCTTCCTTCAAGAGTTAAGATCGAGAAATACACTTAAGCATTTTTTCTTAAATATTACATTCCCCATTCTCTTCACCTCCTCCCACGCCAAGAATGGGACATGTACTTTCCACAACACAGAAGATAGGGAGGTGGCTTGCTGCTATGACACCAGCATCTATTAAGTAAAAATGTCTACCTCACTGTGTGATAAATCAATTGTCCCTGTACCATCTAAGCAATGTCCACCTTCCCACATACCTGAGACTGAAACCAACAGTGGGAGTCTTGAATGTGCCACTCCTGCTTCAACCCATTCCATTTCTTTAAAATCTATGTTTTAGAATTAGACCAAAAAAAATTACAATCACATTAAAAAGGAAAAAAGGCAGACATGCATTTTTATGACTTATGGGTGTCCCAAAGCATTCTAAAACAAATGGAGTGCCTTTGAAATGTACATTGTTGTGCATGGTAGTCAATTTTCAGAAAGGAAGAGCATGCAATGAGACAATGACCAGACGTTGGTTGAAGGATAAGTATTGGCCAAAACATTAGGTAGAACTTCCCTGCTCTTCATCAGGGCTTTTTTACTGTTGACTCTAGAAGGAAGACTTGGCCTCAGGTTAACAATTGATCTAAAAGATGGCACCCTATATGGTGTGCATTCCCTCAATGCTGCATTGAAAAGGCAACCGAGATTTCGCCCCTAGTCTCTGGAGTGAGACTCAGGTTGCAAGTGTACGAGGTACTATGGCTGACATGTTATAGTGATTACCATTCTCAGGCTTCACTGGTTTTCCCTCAGCTCATAACCTATTCAAGCGCATCTGCAAACAATTTAGCAAGAGCTGCATGCACAATACCCACACACTAAGTATTTCAAACTATTCTAAGTATAGCAGCACTGCTAACAAACTATGTATTCTGTATTTTATAAAATGAACTGTGATATTGCTAGGAAATTCATAATAAACCTCATTTGCACCAGATCACAACCCCAACAAGCAAATAAAATGCAGAAATAAAAACAACATCTGTGGAGAGACAAACAGTAATCTTTTCAATTCCAAAATGTTCGGAAATAGATAAGCATTTTTAGTAATGTACGTTTGTATTTGTGTATGTTAGGCATAAGCTATAGCTTTATGTTTATGTTTTAGCTTTAATTTTAAGCTTAAGTTATATTTCTGCAGTTAAAAGTAAAAAAAATTATTAGTCACAAGTAAGGCTTACATTAACACTGCAAAGAAGTTCCGTGAAATTTCCCTAGTCACCATAGTCTAGTGCCTGTTCGGGTCAATGCACTAACCAGCAGGTCTTTCAGAATATGGGAAGAAGCCATGGCACCCGGAAGAAACCTACACAGACACGGGGATAATATGCAAACTCCACATAGACAGTGACCCAAGTCAGGAATTGAATCTAGGCCCTGACACTGTGAGGCAGCAGTGTTAACCACTGTGACACCATGCCACCCATTGTACTGGATGTTTGAGATTTATTTTCACTTTAAAATATGCCTGCATTGTCATGAGGTTTTACAAATTCCAAAGGGAAACTATGTTGTTGCCTAACAACAAAAGGGCCCACAGAGGCAGCAAAACCAGTCTTAGTTCAGTTAGAAGCAACATTCTAGGAATAGACTGCACAGGCAAAAGGGACAGAAACTAAGTTTCAAACTAAAGAACAGAAAGATCCCAAAACCAGGGTGAGGAACAGAAGAAAGTTCCAAGAAAACCCTATAGTCAAAGGGAAAGAACAGGAATTTGGAAAAAAAAGTCCTCTTCAGTGGGTTAAGATTGAAGAGCAGGGGCTGTACGTTAGCAAGTAAATCCCTGATGGGAGTAGTCTATAGGTTCCCTTACAATGGTTCACAGTAGGACATTTAAATAAGCAACCATGATTTTGGGTCGTAATGCATGTGACGACATGATTTAGTGTAGTGAGATCCTGAATCTTTGATTTATGTGGCTGGGAGTTCTCCCAGCTACCTGACAAAGGGACAGCCTGTTCTGGAAGCTTGTGGCTGGTGTTGTGGGATTTCTTTCTGTTTTACCCCAGTCCAACACCGGCATCTCCACATTGCAACTGTGTAGGGCATTGGTGAGACCGCATCTGGAGTACTGTGCACAGCTTTGGTCCTCTCACTCAAGGAATGCATCAAATGCAGTTCAGAGAAGGTTCAATGGATTGATTCCAAGGATGAAGGATTTGTCTTATGAAGAAAAATTGAGCAGTTTATGTAATTGAGTTATATATGAAAAAGAATTGACAGGGTAGATGTAGTGCGGATGTTTCTCCTTATTTGATATTCTAGAACAAGAGGCCATAGTTTTAAGCTAAATGGTGGCAGATTTACAACAGAAACAAGGAGGAATTATTTCATTCCAAGGGTTGTGAATCTGTGGAATTCTCTACCCAAAGTGAAGTGGGTGCTGGAACACCAAACAAATTTGAGGAGACAGATGGGTTTTTAATTAGGAGCAGGATGAATAAAGAAGCAGACCTGAGGATTTAATTGCTCAGTTCTGTTCCCAGCTCTTACACTCTTGAAAGACAGGGCTGCAGGATGCATATCTGGAATAACATGGGCTTGCGAGAAACCAGGGATCCAAAGAGACCTAAAGCTTGGTGACTCCTTACTCTTGGCCTGTGAAGCAATGGCGTTCTGTTGGCATGGCTGTGTATCTGAGAGATTGCATGGAAGGCAAAGCTTAAATGCACGTGGCACTCCAGGGCAGAGGGATGCCGAAGGGGAGGTTAAAACCCTGTAGATGAATTCTTGATGAAGGCATCCAAGAGAAAGCATTGTTTGGGAGAAAATTCCAAGGTGTATTTTTCAAGAGTGGAGATTGGAATTGTATGACAGACAGAGCTCCACAGAGACCAGTTGACTCTGTGACAAACATATGTGGGGGTATTTGATGAGGAATGAATCAAAATTGTTTCACTTTTAAAGAAACACTTCTTTTTTATTTCAAACCGAGAAATGTTCCAAACGTTAAGAGCCAGGACGAGATGTAGACATTAGTGCCACCAAGACTTCAATTATCCAATAACAAACTACAAGCTTGGTTTACTGGGGAATGATAAGAAACATAACCTGATTAACATTTTTGGCACTTAGTTACTTAATTAATACATTGGGGAACCCACCAAATTATATAGGAAGCATCCTATAAGGACTTTTTTTATACTCTTGTTTCTATAGGGGCTTTGTAACATGAAATGGTTAACTCAAAGTTCAACAGAGGAAATGCTTCTCATCCAAGTCATAGGCAGCATGCGTGGGAGCTATTAACATGATTAGGACTCCCCAGCATATTATGGGGATTGCACAATATACATTAAAATGTGTTGCAGTCAACCCCCCTATTTTCAAATTGACCAAAGCTAAATTAGTTACCATGTAGGGATGAGGTTTAGCATTTTATTACACCGCCATAGACATTTTCTTCTCTAAAACTGCCCCAAGGTTAAGACTGCAGCACACAATAGGAATTAACTGTAAACAAATGCTGGTTTGCTTTACAAAACAGAGGCACCAGCACATTATCAAAGCAATAGGCAGATGTTTTAAGGAAAGAATTTGAAAATCATTAGCCAGATCATTCGTTTCATTTGAAAGTCTTTCTTCCTGAGGATGTCATTATCAGCAAATCCTCCCGGTTGACTTGCACTTTTGGACCAAATCAGCACAGCTTCTACTGATGCATCTGGGGTTAAAGAGCAAATCTTTTTATTGATGTGGGCTTGCAAATTAAAAAAGGTCCCAAGTAGCACTAGATGTGATAATTTGAAGGTTTCTCACAGATACTTTTGATATTAATACCTTCCAACTCTCTACTGAACAAAAATGTAGATACCACAGAAGAAACAATAGTGAAACATCTCCTTCCACTTTCCCACAAGAGGATGAGAATCTCTAATCTATTTTAGAAAGGTAAATGGTTTGGATTTAAAAGATCATGCCCAACACAAACAACATCTCCATATATAAGTGAATGGTTGCAGAGAGGCTCAAATTATTTACATCAAATAATCTCCAAATGTTTCAGCCTGAAGCACAAATACACCGTGGCTTTACGTGAACACAATCAACTCCATGCACATCTGTTTCAAAACTAGTCTTTGATTATTGCAGTAAAATTGCCTGCACTTTCACACTCCCTTTGGGCATGAAAGCTCAATCCAAAATATTCCTTACTTTCATGCTGAACAGATTCTAGATTTCTACTGCATATTGATATTCAACAAATGTGGCGTTTCATCTTGTGGCTTGAGCTTCAACACTAAGTTTTCCATGTGACTTCTGTCACAGGCCAACACCCACAGGTGCAGCATTGTCCCATATTATATACGTACAATACACCAATAACATCAGCACCCTGAACTGAGGTGCCTCACTCCAACAATATATAATTCTGTAATCCACAAATTAGTGAATTGGTTTTATCTACTCATTGTGGTTCATGTGGGTGCCAACGACATAGGCAAACTGGGGACTAAGGATCTGCAGAGGGAGTATACAAAGCTGGGAATGGAACTAAAAAGCAGAACCGACAAGGTGGTTATCTCTGGATTACTACCTGAACCGCGTGCAGATGGGCATAGGGTAGATAGGATTAAAGAGATGAATGGGTGGCTCAGGGATTGGTGTGGGAGGAATGGGTTTGAATTTATGGGGCATTGGCACCAGTACTGGGGCAGCTGGGACCTGTTCAGATGGGATGGTGTTGGTCTGAACCATACTGGGACCAGAGACATAGAACACTACTGCACAAACAGGCCCTTCGGCCCACGAGTTGCGCCGATCACATCAACACCTACCAATCCATAGACCTATCTATAACCCCCAATCCCACTAAATCCCATATACTCATCCAGAAGTCTTTTAAAAGACCCCAGCGAGTTCGCCTCCACCACCACTGACGGCAGCCGATTCCATTCACTCACCACCCTCTGAGTGAAAAACTTACCCCTAACATCACTTCTGTACTTGCCTCCCCGCACCTTCAATCTGTGTCCTCTCATAGCGACCATTTCAACCCGGGGAAATAGCCTCAGAATCCACCCTATCCATCCCTCTCAACATTTTATAAACCTCTATCAGGTCGCCTCTCAACCTTCGTCTCTCCAGGGAGAAGAGTCCCAGCTCCCTCAACCTAACTTCATAAGGCATGCCTCCCAATCCAGGCATCATCCTTGTAAATCTCCTCTGTACCCTTTCAATAGCTTCTACGTCCTTCCTATAGCGAGGCGACCAGAACTGCGCACAGTACTCCAAGTGAGACCTGACAAGGGTCTTATAAAGTTGCAGCATTACCTCCCAACTCCTAAACTCAATCCCTCGATTAATGAAGGCCAGTACACCATACACCTTCTTGACCACATCCTCCACCTGCGAGGCCAATTTAAGAGTCCTGTGGACCCGGACCCCAAGATCCTTCTGCTCTTCAACACTACTAAGACTCCTGCCCTTGGATAGTGTACTCATTCATCCCGTTAGCGTGGATGGAGGATTGGCTGTCAAATAGGAGGCAGAGAGTAGGTGTCAATGGATGCTATTCAGATTGGCGGTTGGTGACTAGTGGAGTGCCCCAGGGATCGGTGCTGGGGCCTCAGCTATTTACCATTTGTATAGACGATCTGGAGGAGGGAGCTGATTGTAGGGTGTCGGAATTTGCTGATGACACAAAGATAAGTGGAAAAGCAAATTGTGCAGAGGGTGTAGAAAGTCTGCAGAGAGATCTAGATAGGCTAAGTGAATGGCCGAGGACCTGGCAGATGGAATACAATGTTGGCAAGTGTGAGGTTATCCACTTTGGCAGGAATAATAGTAGGAGAGACTATTATTTAAAGGGCGAAAAGCTGCAGCATGCTACGGTGCAGAGGGACCTGGGGGTCCTTGTGCATGAGTCACAAAAACCCAGCCTACAGGTGCAGCAGGTGATCAGGAAGGCGAATGGGATGCTGGCCTTCATAGCAAGGGGGATTGAATATAAGAGTAGGGAGGTCTTGCTGCAACTGTACAGGGCACTGGTGAGGCCGCAGCTGGAGTACTGTGTGCAGTTTTGGTCACCGCACTTGCGCAAGGATATTTTGGCCTTGGAGGCAGTGCAGAGGAGGTTCACTAGGCTGATACCAGAGTTGAGGGGATTGAGCTATGAAGAGAGGCTGAATAGACTGGGCTTGTACTCGTTGGAGTTTAGAAGGATGAGGGGGGATCTTATAGAGATGTATAAGATGATGAAGGGGATGGATAGGGTAGAGGTTGAGAGGTTCTTCCTGCTCAGAAAGGACAGTAGGACTAGAGGGCACAGCCTCAAGATTGTTGGGGGGGGGGGGGGAGTTTAGAACGGAGTTGAGGAAGAACTTCTTCACTCAAAGGGTGGTGAATCTCTGGAATTCTCTGCCCGTTGAAGTGGTGGAGGCTGCCTCGCTAAATATATTTAAGACGCGAGTAGATAGGTTTTTGGCAGGCAAGGGGATTAAGGGTTATGGGGAGAAAGTGGAAAAGTGGAACTGAGCCACTTCAGATCAGCCATGATCTTATTGAATGGCGGGGCAGGCTCGAGGGGCTAGATGGCCAACTCCTGCTCCTATATCTTATGTTCTTATGTGCAACGTCACACCTCACAGTTGGGAAAAGTCTCTGTGGACCAAAAGCAAAAAAATATTTTGAGTGTAAACAGCAATCTAATTCACTCAGGACACTCTTCAGATTCCTTGATCTTTGATCCCTAGAGGCTGTGACATGAACAGAGTAAATAACCAATGTAACAGCTTGCATTCATATAGCATTCTTAGTGATAAAACCACCAAATATATGCAAGGATGCCAGTGGGGGATGGGGCGTGGAAATTAGGGGTTACAACTAAACAAAACAGATCATAAAATCTCAGAGTGAAGAGAAAGCCATTCGACCTCAAGTCTGCACCAACTCTGTATCTTAGACAGGCCTTTTCCCCATCTTATCTCCACTATCCCACACACTTAGCATGGTTAATCCACCTGACCTCCACATCTTTTGGCTGTAGGAGGAAACCCACATAGACATGGAGAGAACATGAAAACGCCACAAAATCACCCAAGGCTGGAATTGAACCTAGGTTTCTGGCGCTGTGAGGCATTAGTGATAAATGAACTAAATGATGAGCCATGGTGGGAGAATTGGGCTTGATGGCTGAAACCTTAAAAGATGGATGGCCAGAAGGTAGTTAAAACTCTGAAGGAGAGAGATCCAAAGAGGAAGGCAAAAGGTGATTCGAATGCTCCGATGCCTGTAAGCATCCAAATTGAGGGAATACTGCATTAAAGCAGTACAGGGTACAGGAAGGCAAAAATGGCTGGAGTTTGCTGAGAGTAGGCAGGATGAAGATCATTGCCAGCTCTGAATGCGGGTGAGGATTTTTAGCTTGTAACATTTTCAGTAGAGATATAATTATGATGGAAACATTCACCAATTCAATGAAAATGAACCAAAAATTTGCAAAGGAACTTAAAGAACAAATCTCAGATTACAAATACGCCACCTCACTAATGAGAAACAAGTGACTTTCTTCGATGGGTTATTCAGCCCCTTTTGTACTCCAGTCACCATCAGTCAAGAGCCATTTTGTGGAATAAATTGCACAGTTTCAGTAAAGACGTGGCCATTCAGCCAATCCTAAAACCAGCCTGTACTACCAAGGAAACTGAGAAGATGATTGAACAAATCACAGCCACCAGAGCCAAAAGCACACAGTAAAACCAAAACTAACAGAATTGCACTGCAAACCTGTTGGGAGGGTAATGATAAGCTACCAGAATCCAACAGCACTTACACACAGATAACATTATCTTGTTTGGTTAGGGTCTCTTCCTTTCCAGCTTTTTTTGGTGAATTTTGTACTCTAGCAACTGATGGTAGATTACTCAGTTCACCCAGCCCTGCCTCAGAATGGTCCATGAAGGGATCTGAGCTTGGAACCCCAGAGCATTGCCCTAGATTTGTGGATTACCAGTTCAGCAATCTATACCATTAGACAACAAGGAGAACTGGTTTCCCCACTCTAAATATCTGAATGTCAGTGTCAAGGGTTCTCAGCTCAGACATGTTACATAGCAGAAAGGCAGTTGACAAAGAATGAGACTGTAGCCAACATTTACTCAATTTTACATTTATTCAGAGTGAAACTCAACCGCACCAAAGTTCCAGTGTCTCTGTATCCACTCATGGGGAAACCCCAATTAATGCCCTCCGTCTGTATGTAATTAAACACAATTGTATACAATTAATAAGTACATTATAGGTTAAATGCACTACAAAGCTCTCTGGTATTTTTAAACAATAATGTGTCTTTATCCTCACTCTCTGATGATCATAATCTGCAGAATTTCTTCAGTTCCCACAGTCAATTTTGTGGTTTAGGTAAAAGTTTAGTGGCAATTAGTGTTCTGTATCCACGCCTACTGGGAATAGGGCTGAGTGCTAAAACATGCTCCACACAGATCTCTTAAACTGATTCTATATTGCTCTCTATGTCCGGTTCCGGAAGCCTGCTGTTCCATGAGACAACTTCCACATTTATGCTTTTAAATCTGGTTTCCAAGGGACTGACAAGTCTGCCACCAGTCAACTAAAAGCAGGCTTAACAGCAAAAATAACAGGAGATGGCTCCCAGATGCTTGGTTTCTAGATTAAGACATCAAAAACAGAAAGTGTTCTTTATAAAAAGTAGAGAACTTCCTTCTCAAAATCTGCTTTTGAATACAGGTCACCCTGGCGAAAGAACACTATTAACCTACAGCTGTGCACTAGCCCAGCTCCAGTTTCTTCAGTGCTTGAATTTTTGAACATTACAAAAGGAGATAAAGAACGAAGTATAACATTCATCCTGATGTAGTGCCGAGAACACAAAAACCTCACCCACTCACCTCAGGCAGTGACTTTGCCTGGGACTGGCATACTTGATGGTCTCCTACATTGGTGTTTTTTTTAATTCATTCCTTTCCTTGAAACAGAATTCAGAGGATACACTTCACAGCACCGTAACCCAGAAAACAGCAATGATGGCAAATTTACCGCAAATGATGAAAGATGATTACGTTCCATTCTACTTTGTCCTTCCATTGGGTACTTCAGGGAGAGATGGCTATGACATTTCTACACGATCTGTTGATTGCAAACTCTAACCACAGAGTGAAAAAATTATACTTCTATTTAATTGTATTCTTGAACTAATTTAAAAGCTATGATTGTTTCCAAAGTCTTTATATTCGTAAGCACATAAAAACTTTTGCAAGTTCACATTATAGTCACATTATCATAGATTACAGAATCCACAATAGCTCATGAATACAAAAGAGCAAAGTGATTTTTTTTTCCACACTGCACAGATTTTTTTTTAAAGAAGCATAACACTAATGCAGAAACACTGAAGCCACCTCTCCCCATACACACTGACAAATTGACTGCAAAGGATCAATCAGCTCGTTGTAATGAACTTAACACCAGTGAGTTGTTTAATGTTTTTTGTGGAAAAATAAAATGAAGAGCATCCCGAGTGATATTGCTGTGAACATATTTAAATATTAAAAGGGAGGGTAATTTCAGTGCATCAACGCTGCCAATTTAGCAGCAGCAAAAAGCTGCTTTGGCTTTGCAATTTTATATTTATGGAGTGTGATTCAGCAGTGAAGGTCTGACTGAAGCAAAGTCGAGTGAGACAACCAACATTCATTCTTGTATCATAGCAGAGAGTACAGACTGAGGCTGTATTTACAGTACAACTGCAGGAAGATTGTTAAACAATTGCATCTTTACTCCAGTTTCACTATGAATAATAGTACGTCAACCATAGTTCAACTGGAGTCGTCCTTACCTTCGGTTTAGAAGATTGATCAATTGCTGGAAGAAACATTAAATCTAGGACCAATCTTTTGTTTCAGGTGGACACAAGATCCCATAGCATTAATTGATGTGCAGGAAAGTTCTCCCAAATACATCATCAGCAGTTACCCCTCATTTGTTTCATTATGGGACTTTGCACACAAATTGGCTGTCATGTTACATTGTTTATTGTATATCAAAGCACATTTGGAAATCTTGAGATTGTGGAATTTACAACATAACTGCAAGCCTTTCTTTCTTGAATACACCCTTAGATGGGCAAAGGTTAATTGAAACAATTTATCCAATTAGCTGAAAACATACTTTCACATTAAGCTATTACAAACAGTTTGCTATTGACAGAAGGAAGTAAAAACCAACATGTAGTAAATAGGATCACATAGTTCTTGTTCTTTGTTCATTATTTCAGATACCACCATCATAACTTTGAGTACTTTAACCTCATGTTACAAAGGTCACAATACAACACAAGAACAAAATCTATCACTGTCGCCACTGAGTGTTTGTTACAATTCAAGTGGATAAGATGCAAAACTTTCACTTGTCTGCACTTCCTTTGACACTTGTCTTTATCAAAAGAGGCATAGATTACAAAAGCAGGGAAGTCATGTTGAAGTTACATAGAACTTTGGTGAGGCCACAGCTAGAGTACTGCATGCAATTCTGGTCACATTACAGAAGGATGTGGTTGCACTGGAGGGGTGCAGAGAAGATTCACCAGGATGCTGCCTGGGATGGAACATCAAAGTTATGAAGAGAGGATGGATAGGCTTGAGTTGTTTTCACTGGAGCAGTGAAGACTGAAGAGCTTCATGATGTACAAGATTATGAGGGGCATCCCCTTCTTTGAAGGGTCAGTCACGAGGGGACATAGGCTCATGGTGAGGGGCAGGAGGTATGAGGGGGGATTACTCAGAGGGTGGTGACAGTCTGGATGCTCTGCTCGGGAGGGTGGTAGAGGTGAGCAACCTCACATCCTTTAAAAAGTATCTGGATGAACACTTGGCATATCATAACATTCAAGGCTATGGTTAAGTGCTGGTAAATGGAATTAGGTGGGAGTTCGGGTGTTCCTCATGTGTCAGTGCAGACTTGATGGACCAAAGGGCCTCTTCTACACTGTATGATTCTGTGGTTCTAATGACCAGCACAACAAATAACCATGTCTTTACAGCTGTGACACGAAAACATCTGCATTTCAATTTTTAAGGACATCAGCAAAAGCTTCCTTCAGGAACCAAACTGAAACCTACTCATTACTTTTAACTTAATGAAATAAATCCATTGATATGTCATATATAGGAAGAGGGGAAACTTTTATTATGAACTATAGAAAGACATCAGTTTTCAGCTTCCAAGTCAATGGCAACCAGACTACAACATGTAATATATCATTTTCTATCATTTTCAATAAATCCATTATTGGGTCTTTTATTCAGTCAATATATTTTAAATTGTATCCATTTATATAAAAATCAGAATCTCACTTATGAGCATTAAACTTCCTAAAAATCTTCTGATCATACACTTATAAAATTTGCAGTCATTGCACGATGCTTCTCCTTTCATCTTCCCCTTCCACTATCTTTCTCAATGTATTAATAAATTATCCATTCTTTTAATGACATTAGTGAATGCCTCAATGGTACTGTGAAAGGCAGCTTGTAAAGAACCTTTGTGCAAGAATTCTACAGTTCAAACAAAGCATGCATAAATGAACAACTCTGGAATTATCTTCTTTCAATTTCACACTCATACTTATTTTCAACAGAGAACACTGCACAGCACATCCTCCGACAGAGTCCATCTCACATCCGGGTGCAAAGGTGTCCGATTGACATTTTACACTTGCTCAGAGACATTTTGACTTAATGGAAGTATAATACCGAATGGCAAAGGATCCTTCAGTTGTACCTTGTACAGTACACCGTTATACTCGCATCAGGTTCACGCCTGAGGCGGGTCACTGAACTGTCTTCAGAGCACATCTCCCCTACTGAACAAAATGTATCAATACATCGTGTCCACATTTGATACAAGTTACTCTGATACTTAAGTTTACAAGATGATGGTGTGGTGTGTACACATTGGGAAATTATTACTGTAACTAATTGGAGTCAAAATAAATGAAACCCATAGCTGTTAACCAGAAATGTGCAAGCTGATAAAATAATACCTGCAATAGATACTAGTTTAACATCAATTTAAAAATATTATTTCTGCTTATAGAATATAGACAAACCCATTCACAGCAGTGGTGCTTTAATTAAAATGAGTTTTATCAAAACAGAACTGACCACAATTCAGAACTTCCTGTGCCCTGAGAAAACTGAGTTTCGTAACTCCTTGGAATGAGAGCATAAAATATCCAAGCAATTACACTTGTCTTCTTAAAGCTTTCACTTCTCAAAGGACAATCCACAACTAAAACAGGTCAGATATTAGAACCAAATCCCTCACAAGAATAAAGTATGAATGGTTAACATGCCAAGGATTAAACTAGCACTTTGCCAGTATAAATGTTCTTAAAAGTCTTTACAATGAATAATATTAGGGGACAATTTTTAGGGGTAGTCCATTCGTGTATTCCCAAACAAAATACCAGGTTTACATTCTAAAGACTGAGACAGTTTTTGTCAGGCTCCTAGGCAGTACAAACTGTCAGGAATTCAGGAAGAACAGCAGTCTTATGAGATATTCAAAAACATTTTGCTTGAAGCTGTACTTTAAGAAGTTGATAGCATACTTAACATAAAATATAGAAAAACACCCTGTTTTCACTTGGCTGACTAATCCACTGTCACTCAATTTATAGACCACCATTCAGAATGCTTTGTAGGGACTGCCTAAAACAACTGTAGATATAAACAGGGCAGTTTTTCCAGTGCAAATAAAGGAAAAAAGTCAGTTTAAGGGATTTAAAGGCAAAACCGTTTGATACATCCAAGAGATTTGAACATGAACATACACAGGAGTTGGAACAGCTGATGGCTTTCAACTGGGACAGTCAGGCACCACAGCTGCAGATCTTCCAACACAGAGCAAAGAGCCACACAGGATTTCCAACCTATCATTTTCTCTTGGGGGAGGCGGGGAGGGAAGACTTCAGTTTCCTGTACAAACCAGGATACAAATCTGTAAAGGGCTATGGGAGAGGTCACAAATCAGTCAGCCGCAGCTAGTCATGGGGATCTGGGAAAGCCAGAATGCACAGGCAGCTCACTGCAATCAATTTCCTCCTTCCCTCGGCAGCAAGAATCTGCTTGAAGTTAAAGAGAATCTTAAACAGGATGCCCCAACAGCAACAGGAACCCCCACATCCTAACACCCTGACAGGGACAAGTACAGTAAACCCTCCCACAGTCCCAACCCCCCCCCCCCCCCACATCCCCAAACTCCCCACCCCCCCACAAACAGGGACACGGACAGCAATCTCCCCGCCCCACACTCCCAATGGAGACAGAGACAGTAACCAGCCCCCCCCCCCCCCCCCCCGCCAGGGACAGTAACCATCCCCAACCAGGACAGGGACAGTAACCCCTACACATCCCAAATCCAACAGAAACAAGTACATTAATATCCCTAGCCCCACACCCCCACACCAGGGACAGGGTCAGCAACCACCCCCCCCCCTCCCCCCACCAGGGGCAGGAAGAGTAACCGCCCCTCAACCCTCGGGACCGGGACCGGGACCCAACCCCCTCCCCCTCTCCGACAGGGACACCTCCACGAATCCCCATCCAGAGATGAGAGAGTGATGGGGCCGGGGACTCTGGGTCAGACTTTGCCTGATGTAGAGATGCCGGCGTTAGACTGGGGTAAAGACAGTAAATGTTTATTTACCCCAGTCAGACTGAGCTGTGGATCAGCGCCCAGCCCCGCAGAGGAGAGCCCTCAGTCTCACACTGAACCCGCATTCTCACCTCAGCTCCCCGCCGGGGCCGCCCTTCCTCCGAGCCGCTGCTCCTCCTCCCGGTGTCGCCTCTCCGGGTAGCCGGTGTGTCTCGGTCTGGGTGCTCCGGGTAGCCGGTGTTCCCGGTCTGGGTGCTCCGGGTAGCCGGTGTGTCCCGGTCTGGGTGCTCCGGGTAGCCGGTGTTCCCGGTCTGGGTGCTCCGGGTAGCCGGTGTGTCCCGGTCTGGGTGCTCCGGGTAGCCGGTGTTCCCGGTCTGGGTGCTCCGGGTGCCGCCGCGATCCCGAGTGTGTGGCCCTGGGACGACGTGACGTCACTGTGCTGGGCTGGGAAGGGCCAAAGACACAGAGATAGAGAGTACACTGTGATAGAGAGAGAATACACCGTGATAGAGAGTACACTGATAGAGAGAGAATACACCGTGATAGAGAGTACACTGATAGAGAGAGAATACACCGTGATAGAGAGAGTGTATACTGTGATAGAGAGTACACTGATAGAGAGAGAATACACCGTGATAGAGAGAGAATACACCGTGATAGAGAGTACACTGATAGAGAGAGAATACACCGTGATAGAGAGTACACTGATAGAGAGAGAATACACTGTGATAGAGAGAGAATACACTGTGATAGAGAGAGTGTATACTGTGATAGAGAGAGAATACACTGTGATAGAGAGTACACTGATAGAGAGAGAATACACTGTGATAGAGAGAGAATACACCGTGATAGAGAGAGAATACACCGTGATAGAGAGTACACTGATAGAGAGAGAATACACCGTGATAGAGAGAGTGTATACTGTGATAGAGAGTACACTGATAGAGAGAAAATACACTGTGATAGAGAGAGTGTATACTGTGATAGAGAGAGAATACACTGTGATAGAGAGTACACTGATAGAGAGAGAATACACTGTGATAGAGAAAGTGTATACTGTGATAGAGAGAGAATACACTGTGATAGAGAGTACACTGATAGAGAGAGAATACACTGTGATAGAGAGAGAATACACCGTGATAGAGAGTACACTGATAGAGAGAGAATACACTGTGATAGAGAGAGTGTACTGTGATAGAGAGAGAATACACTGTGATAGAGAGAGAATACACCGTGATAGAGAGTACACTGATAGAGAGAGAATACACCGTGATAGAGAGAGTGTATACTGTGATAGAGAGAGAATACACCGTGATAGAGAGTACACTGATAGAGAGAGAAGTCACTGTGATAGAGAGAGTGTACTGTGATAGAGAGAGAATACACTGTGATAGAGAGAGAATACACCGTGATAGAGAGTACACTGATAGAGAGAGAATACACTGTGATAGAGAGAGTGTATACTGTGATAGAGAGTACACTGATAGAGAGAAAATACACTGTGATAGAGTGTATACTGTGATAGAGAGAGAATACACTGTGATAGAGAGTACACTGATAGAGAGAGAATACACTGTGATAGAGAGTACACTGTGATAGAGAGAGTGTATACTGTGATAGAGAGAAAATACACTGTGATAGAGAGAGTGTATACTGTGATAGAGAGTACACTGATAGAGAGAGAATACACTGTGATAGAGAGAGTGTATACTGTGATAGAGAATACACTGTGATAGAGAGTACACTGATAGAGAGAGAATACACTGTGATAGAGAATACACTGTGATAGAGAGTACACTGTGATAGAGAGAGTGTATACTGTGATAGAGAGAGTGTATACTGTGATAGAGAGTACACTGTGATAGAGAGAGAGTACACTGTGATAGAGAGAGTGTACACTGTGATAGAGAGAGAATACACTGTGATAGAGAGTACACTGTGATAGAGGGAGTGTATACTGTGATAGAGAGAGTGTATACTGTGATAGAGAGTACACTGTGATAGAGAGAGTGTACACTGTGATAGAGAGAGAGTACACTGTGATAGAGAGAGGATACACTGTGATAGAGAGTACACTGTGATAGAGGGAGTGTATACTGTGATAGAGAGAGTGTATACTGTGATAGAGAGTACACTGTGATAGAGAGAGTGTACACTGTGATAGAGAGAGAGTACACTGTGATAGGGAGAGAATACACTGTGATAGAGAGAGAATACACTGTGATAGAGAGTACACTGTGATAGAGAGAGAGTACAGTGTGATAGAGAATACACTGTGATAGAGAGAGAATACACCGTGATAGAGAGAGAATACACCGTGATAGAGAGAGAATACACTGTGATAGAGTACACCGTGATAGAGAGAGTACACTGTGATAGAGAGAGAGAGTCAAATAAATTGGTTGGACTTAAACCTCATGTTGTCAGACTTCTTACATAGGGAGAATACACAGAGATACACAGTCCACACAGAGTCAAAGACAGAGAGAGAATAGCCATGATAGAGGGAGAATACATAGAGATACACAATCGACAAAATCAGAAAGAATACTTTGCACTGTGATAGGGAGAGAATACATGGAAATACATAATCCATAGAGTCAGAGAGAGAGAGAATTTTTTACCCTGTGATAGGGAGAGTACACATAGATACACAATCCACACAGAGTCAGAGAGAATACTTTACAAAGTGATAGAGAGGGAATACACAGACTTACACAATCCACACAGAGGCAGAGAGAGAATACACTGTGATAGCAAGAGAATACACAGACATACACAATCCACACAGAGTCAGAGAGAGAGAAAATACACAGAGATACACAATCCACAGAGAGAGAGATAACATTACACTGTGATAGAGAGAGAATGACCTGAGTGTGTTTGAGATGGTGCAGTTGTTTGAAGGCAAGGAGTGGGGGTGTGGGGATGGCCTTGGCGAGTGTTTGTCTTCATCTTTGACATGTTGAAGGCTCCGGAGAAGATGTCGTAGTCCCTAAGTAATCCCCTACGGACAAACCCTCCACATACACAGGATCTGCTCAGATGAGGAGGATCGCAGCAGACACCTCCAGATGCTGAAAGATGCCCGCATAAGAACAGGATAGGGTGCTCGACTCACCAATTGACCGTTCCAACATGCACAGTGAAAAACTGCACCAACCTCCTCAAAAGACAAACACGGGACACGGTGGACAACACTTTCCCAGAACGGAGAAGCTACAACATCTTCTCCAGAGCCTTCAACACATCATTGATGAAGACGAACATCTTGCCAAGGCCACCCCCACTTCTTGCCTTCAAACAACTGCACAATCTCAAACAGACCACTGTCCACAGCAAACTACCCAGCCTTCAGGAGAACAGTGACAACACCACACAACACTGCCACAGCAACCTCTGCATGATGTGTCAGATCATCAAGACGGATCCCATCATCTCACGTGAGAACACCATCCACCAGGTACACGGGACATACTCTCGCAACTCAATCAACGTTGTCTACCTGATACACTGCAGGAAAGGATGTCCCGAGGCATGGTACATTGGGGAGACCATGCAGACACTACGACTACGGATGAACGAACACGCTTGACAGTCACCAGGCAACAGTGTTCTCTTCCTGTTTGAAGGGAAGAAGTGGGGGTGTGGGGATGGTCTTGGCGAGTGTTTGTCTTCATCAATGACATGTTGAAGGCACCACAGGAGATGTTGTAGCTTCTCCGCTCCGGGGAAGTATTGGACGACAAAGGGTACTCTGTCCACCGTGTCCTGTGTTTGTCTTCTGAGGAGGTCGGTGCAGTTTTTCACTGTGGCACGTCGTCGGAACTGTTGATCGATGAGTTGAGCGCCATATCCTGTTCTTATGAGGGCATCTTTTAGCGTCTGGAGGTGTCTGTTGCGATCTCACTTACTGTCCTGTCTGGAAACAATACACATCTCTTTAACCCATGCTTAATGCTATCTCCACTCACATTGTCTACATCTTTAAGACTTGAATAGCAGGTTAGCTGTAAAGACTTGCATTCTAATCAGTATTCTCTAAACTATGTGTGTCTTTATATGCCTTTGACCAGAACCTTCCACACACCTGACGAAGGAACACCATTTCTGAAAGCTTGTGGGATTACTATCAAATAAACTGGTTGGATTTAGACTTGGAGTTGTGAGACTTCTCATTGTGTTTACCCCAGTCCAACGCCAGCATCTCTACGTCATAGAGAGAGAATACACAGATACACAATCCACACAGAATCAGAGAGAATACTTTACATTGTGACAGAGACAGGCTATACAGAGATCCACAATCCACATAGAGTTAGAGAGAGAGAGGATACACTGTGATAGAGAAGACACAGAGACACACAATACACACAGTCAGAGAGAGAGAGGATGCACTGTGATAGAGAGAATACACAAATATACACAATCCACACGAGTCAGAGAGAGAGAATATTTTCCACTGTGGTAGATTTGATTTTATTGAACTATAATTGGCACCTGTATTAATGTACAGTGAAAAGTATTGTTTCTTGCACGTTATACAGACAAAGCATACCGTTCATAGGGAGGGAAATGAGAGAGTGCAGAATGTAGTATTACAGTCATAGCTAGGGTGCAGAGAATGATCAATTTAATGCAAGGTAAGTCCATTCAAAAGTCTGACAGCAGCAGGGAAGAAGCTGTTCTTGAGTCGGTTGGTACGTGACCTGATGGAAGAAGGTGCAAGAGAGAATGTCCAGGCTGTGTGGGGTCCTTAATTCTGCTGGCTGCTTTACTGAGGCAGCTGCAAGTGTAGACAGAGTCAATGGATGGGAGGCTGATTTGCAGGATGGATTGGACTACATTCATGACCTGTTGTAGTTCCTTTGCAGTCTTGGGCAAAACAGGAGCCCTATTTGTGAACATGACTCCTCCAGCTGTGATGCAACCAGAAAGAATGCTTTCTGTGGTGCATCTGTAAAAGTTGGTGAGAGTCGTAGCTGACATGCCAAATTTCCTTAGTCTTCGGAGAAAATAGAAACATTGGTGAGCTTTCTTAACTATAGTGTCGGCATGGGGGACCAGGACAGGTTGTTGGTCATCTGGACACCTAAAAACCTGAAGCTCTTGACCCTTTCTACTTTATCTCCATTGATGTAGGCAGGGGCATGTTCTTCTTTATGCTTCCTGAAGTCGATAACAATCTCCTTTGTTTTGTTGACATTGAGGGAGGGATTAGTGTTGCCGCACCAGTTCACCAGATTCTCTATCTCATTCCTGTACTTTGTTTCATCATTGTTTGAGATTTGACCCACTACAGTGGTGTCGTCAACAAACTTGAAAATCGAATTGGAGGGGAATTTGGCTACACAGTCATAGGTGTACAATGAGTATGGTAGAGGGCTGGGAACACAGCCTTGTGGGGCAGCTGGGTTGAGGATGATTGCTGTATATCCCTACTGAATGTGGTCTTTGAGTCAGGAAGTTCAGAGAGAAGTGCTGAGGCCCAGACCATGGAGTTTGGAGATGGGTTTCGTAGGAATAGTAGTGTTGAAGGCTGATCTGCAGTAAATAAATAGGAGTCCGATTTGGTATCCTTGTTATCTAGCTGTTCTAGGATTGAGTGCAAGGCCAGGAGTTGGCATCTGCTATGGGCCTGTTGCGGTGATAGGCAAATTATAGTGATTCAGGTAGCCTGGGAGACTGGAATTGATTTGTGCATGACTAGCCTTTCAAAGCCCTTCATCATGATGGATGTCAGAGCCACTGGCCTATAGTCATTAAGTGGAACACTGCTTGGTTTTCCTTTAGTACCGGGATGATGGGTCATCTTCTTGAAACAAATAGGGACTTCAAAGTGAAGATGTCCGTATATACCCCCGCCAGCTGATCCACACAGGATCTGAGTGCACGCCCAGATTCCCCATCTGGGCCAATTGCTTTCTGTGGGTTGATCTTCAAGAAAACTGCACTGACATCTGCAATGGTGACCCCAGATACAGGTTCATCCAGGGTTTCCAGGGTGGAGGGCATGCTCTCACTGACCTCTTGCTCAAAACGGGCATAGAATGCATTCAGCTCATCAGGGAGAGGCACTTTGGAGCCGGCGATTTAACTACCTTCATCTTGTAGCCTTTTACATCTTGCAGATCTTGCTACCATCGGCGGGAGTCAGGGTGGCTAGCCTAGGATTCTAACTTGGTCCGATATTGTCTTTTGGCATCTTTGATGGATCTTCTTAGATCGTATCTGGTTTTGTTGTATAGTTCAGTGTCACCTGACCTGCATGCCTCAGACCTGATCTTCAGCAAGCAGTGGATCTCCCTTTTCATGCATGGTTTCCAGTTGGGGATTTGCTTCTTTCGCACACAGTCTTCTGCACACTTACTAATGAAGTCAGTTATTGTAGTGGCGTACGCGTTCAGGCTGGTCACAGAGTTTTTAAATACTGACCAGTCCATTTACTCCAAGCTGCCCCATAGGAGATCATCCAATTTCTCAGACCAACTTTGCACAACTCTTTCTAATGGATTCCCCTGCTTCAGTTTTGCTTGTAAGCCGAGAGCAGGAGCACATCCTTGTGTTCTGATTTGCCAAAGTGTGTGTGGGCGATAGAGCGGTAGGCATTTTTGATATCTGTGTAGCAGTGGTCTGGGATGTTTGGGCTTCTGGTGGAGCAGGAGATGTGTTAATAGTAACTTGGTAGTATGCTCTTGAGCTTGGCCTGATTGAAGTCCCTGGCCACGATGAACAAGACCTCGGGATGTTTCGTCTCAAGGCTATTCGTTGTGGTGTATATTTCATCCAGTGCGATCTTCACGTCCGCATGGGGTAGGATGTAAACTGCCAACAGGATAACGGAGGTGAATTCCCGCAGAAATTAGCAGGGGTGGCATTTTAGCATCAAGTATTCTAGGTCTGGGGAGCAGAAAGTTGCCAGTGTTGCTATGTTTAGGCACCATGAAGTGTTGATTAGAAGCAGATCCCCAACTCCCCTAGCCTTGCCTGAGGCCGCTGTATAGCCATTCGATGGATTGAGAAGCCCTCTGTCAGTAGGGCGCTGTCCAGTGAAGCAGAAGTGAGCCAAATCTCCATGAAACAGAGTACACAGCAGTCCTTCAGTTCTCTTTGGAAAGTGAGTCTGGCTCTAAATTCGTCTAGCTTGTTTTCCAGAGACTGGACATTTGCAAGCAGTGGGCTGGGGAGGGGGGCTTTGGGACCACATTGTTTCACTCTCACCTGCAGGCCTGCACATTTTCCACGCTTCCAGGAGTGTCTGCTTCTTTTCAAACCTGGGAGATGGTGTGAATGATTTGCAATGTTAAGGGTATGGTTGTGTCCAATGAAGTTCTTTGCTCCGGTTAACGTGTGGATGGAGGATTTGTTGCTTTGCCTGCAGTTCCTGCATGTATTTTATACTGTGGTAGAGAGAATACACAGAGGTATACAATCCACACACAGTCAGAGAGAATACTTTACACTGTGACCGAGAGAGAATACACAGAGATACATAATCCACACAGAGTCAGAGAGAATACACTGTGACCGAGAGAGAATACACAGAGATACATAATCCACACAGAGTCAGAGAGAATACTTTACACTGTGACCGAGAGAGAATACACAGAGATACATAATCCACACAGAGTCAGAGAGAATACACTGTGACCGAGAGAGAATACACAGAGATACATAATCCACACAGAGTCAGAGAGAATACTTTACACTGTTGTATAGAGAATACACAGAGAAACACAATCCACACAGCGTCAGAGAGAGAGAATACTTTACACTGTTGTATAGGGAATATGATAAGAAGTCTGACAACACCAGGTGTTGTCAGACTTCTTACTGTGTTTACCCCAGTCCAACGCCGACATCTCCATATCATGACTAGTATAGAGAATACACAGAGAAACACAATTCACACAGTGTCAGGGAATACTTTATACTGTGATAGAGAGAGAATACACAGAGATACACAATCCACACAGCATCAGAAAGAGATCTACACACGCGCAATAGTGCCCTCTACTGTGAGCAGCCAGCTTTCCAGCGAGAATTGACTCCATCCTTTCCCTCTATTAGTGTAAATCATAATTTTTTTGCACTAAATGCCATAAACTCGTACCTGAACACTCACTAAAAAAAGGTGCGATTCCCATTTTCATACTCGTCTGGCAATTAGAACTATTTTGGTAAGATCACCCCCATAAAGTTTGACAGCACAGCAAATGGCCCTTCAGCCCATCTGCCTGCACCAGCTATCAAGCACCTACCTATTAGAATCCTATTTTCCAGCACTTAGTCCTTGGCTTTGTGTGCTATGGCATTTCAAATGCTCACCTAAATGCTTCTTATGAAGGTCCCTACCTCTACCATACCAGGCTTCAAATTGATATAGTGAAGGACAAGGTGTTGTAGGTCTTGGCAGGCTTAAAGTGGATAAATCTCTGGGGTCCAAATGAATTGTGACCCATGGTGCTGTGGGAGGTGAGGGTGAGATTGCAGGGGCTCAACCAACTTCTTAATTCCTCTCTGGCCACGGGGGAGCTCATGATGTGGAGATGCCAGCATTGGACTGGGGTAAACACAGTAAGAAGTCTCACAACACCAGGTTAAAGTCCAACAGGTTTACTTGGTAGCACAAGCCACTAGCTTTCAGAGCACTGCTCCTTCATCAGGTGAGTGGGATTTCTTTTCACAAACAGGGCATATAAAGATGCAAACTCAATTTGCAGAATAATGATTGGAATGTGAGTCTTTACAGCTAATTAAGTTTTAAAGATACAGGCAATGTGAGTGGAGAGAGGGCCAAGCACAGGTTAAAGAGATGTGTATTGTCTCCAGCCAGGACAGTTAGTGAGATTTTGCAAGCCCAGGTAAGTCGTGGGGGTTACAGATAGTGTGACATGAACCCAAGATCCCGATTGAGGGCCGTCCTCATATGTGCAGAACTTGACTATCAGTTTCTACTCAGCAATTCTCCATTGTCGTGTATCGTGGAGGCCGCCTTGGAGAACACTTACCTGAAGATCAGAGGCTGATTGCCCGTGACCACCGAATGTTCCCCGACAGGAAGAGAACACCCCTGTCTGGTGATTGTCGAGCGGTGTTCATTCATCCGTGGTCGTAGAGTCTGCATGGTCTCCCCAATGTACCATGCCTCGGGACATCCTTTCCTACAGCGTATCAAGCAGACGTTGGCCGGGTTGCAAGACTATGTACCATGTACCTGGTAGAATGTGATCTCATATGAGATGATGGCATCCGTGTTGATGATCTGGCACGTCTTGCAGAGGTTGCTGTAGCAGGGTTGTGTGGTGTTATGATCACTGTTCTCCTGAAGGCTGGGTAGTTTGCTGTGGACAATGCTCTGTTTGAGGTTGTGTGTTATTTGAAGGCAAGAAATGGGGTGTGGGGAAGGCTTTGGCGAGATGTTCATTTTCATCGATGACATGTTGAAGGCTTCGGAGATGTCAGAGCTTCTCCGCTCCGAGGAAGTACTGGACAACGAAGGGTACTCTGTCCACCGTGTCCCGTGTTTGTTCTCCGAGGAGGTCAGTGCGGTTTTTCGCTGTGGCGCGTCGGAACTGTCGACTGATGAGTTGAGCGCCATATCCTGTTCTTATGAGGGCATCTTTCAGCGTCTGGAGGTGTTTTCTGCGATCCTGCTTATCTGAGCAGATCCTGTGTATATGGAGGGCTTGTCCGTAAGGGATGGCTTCTTTAACATGGAAGCTGGATTAGTGGAGCATCGTGAGGTTATCCGTGGATTTGCGGTACAGTGAGGTGCTGAGGTAACTGTCTTGATGGAGATGTATGTGTCCAAGAATGCAACTAATTTCAAGAGCAGTCTATGGTGAGCCTGATGGTGGGATGGAACTTGTTGATGTCATCATGTAGTTGTTTCAGTGATAGTTCACCATGAGTCCAAAGCAAGAAAATGTCATCGATGTATCTAGTGTATAGCGTCGGTTGAAGGTCTTGTGTGGTGAAGAGGTCTTGTTCAAACCTGTGCATGGTTGCCAGAGGACTGGAGAACAGCTAATGTGATTCCACTATTTAAAAAGGGTTGTAGAGATAAACCAGGGAATTACAGACCTTTGAGTCTCATGTCAGTGGTAAGGAAACTATTGGAGAAAATTCTGCAGGAGAGTATCTATCTCTAGTTGGAGAGGCAAGGTTTGATCAGGAATATTCAACATGGCTTTGAAAGAGCAAGGTCATGCTTAACAAATTTGAATTTTTTGAACAGGGTACTACTATGTGTGTAAATGAGGCTAGTGCAGTTGGTGTAGTATATATGGATTTCAGCAAAGCCTTTGACAAGGTTCCACATGGGAGACTTATAAAGAAGGCAAATACACATGGATACTGGGTAATTGGGTGAAATGGACTCAAAATTGGCTCAGTTATAGGAGACGGAGGGTAATGTCAGAGGCTGCCTTAGTGACTGGAAGCCAGTGTCCGGTGGCATACCACAGGGATCTGCGCTGGGTCCCTTATTATTCAGCATTTATTGTTGTTGTTCGTCCATTGTCGTCGATGGGACCACGACACCATTAGTCATTTTGAGGCTGGATGCGGTGTGTCTGAAGATCAGGCCAATTTGGACACGGAATGTCCTGGCACATATTGGACATGTAGACACTGTAGTTGTTGCGCTGGTGGCTCTGGACTTGCGCAGCTCACGCTTAAGTTGTGCTTCAGCAATACACCTTGCTTCGTAAACGTGACAGCCTTTGTGGATGAGACAGCGCCAGGTAGGGCAGTTTTGTACCAGCGTTTCCCAGGTGGTCATGTCAATGTCTAGTGACTTCAGGGAGGCTTTGAGTATGTCTTTGAAATGTTTCTTCTGTCCTCCATACGAGCATCTTCCAGCAGAGAGTTCCCTAAAAAGGAGCTGCTTGTGTATGAGCTCATCTGACATACAGATGACATGACCTGCTCACCGGGTCTGCGCTCTCATCAGCAGTGTGTGGACTGATGGTAGACTTGCTCTAGAGAGAACTTCTGTGTCTGGTACTTTGTCTTGCCATCTGACACACAATATTCTGCGAAGACAAGTCATGTGGAAATGATTGAGCTGTCTTGCATGCCTTTGATACACAGTCCACATTTCACAGGCATACAGGAGGGTAGTGAGAACCATGACGCTGTAGACCTTCAGTTTTGTTGCTGGGCTGATTCCTCGATGTTCCCATACAGTGGAGCGCAGTTTACTGAAAGCAGAACTTGCCTTTGCTATTCTGCGGTTAACTTCAGTATCAATAGTCACTGCTCAGGAGAGGGTGCTGCCAAGATAAGTGAACTGGTCCACTGCCTGTAGTTTTTGCCCTTTGATTGTGATTATGGGTTCTGTGTATGGTGCATGAGGAGCAGGCTGGTGCATGACTTCGGTCTTTTTAATGTTGATGGTGAGTCCAAAGTTGTCACGAGCCGTGGAAAATTTGTCCATACTGACTTGCATATCTGGCTCTGAGCCAGTATACAGGGTGCAGTCAATCGGCAAAGAGGAATTCTCTCAGAACAGTCTCTTTCACTTTGGTAATAGCTTGAAGTCTCCTCAGGTTGAAGAGTTTCCCATCCACTCTGTACTTGAGGCTGATTCCAGCAACACTGGCCTGGAAGGCATCATTCAACATGGCGGTAAACATCATGCTGAACAGTGTGGGTGCGAGCACACAGCCCTGTTTGACACCATTGGTGACTGGGAATGCCTCAGAGGATTCTCCGCCATTCAGTACTCTGGCCATCATGGAACTGGCGTACCATCTGAATGAATTTGGAGGGGGGCGGGGGGCAGCTGAACTTTGACATGATCTTCCACAGGCCTTGTCAGCTTACAGTGTCGAAGGCTTTCATGAGGTCGACAAAGGTTATGTAGAGCTCATGATTCTGCTCCTGATACTTATCCTGAAGTTGCCGCGCAGCAAAAATCATGTCAGTCTCACGACCTTTGTGGAAGCCACACTGTGACTCTGGAAGCAGGTCCAGCTCCAGATGAGTGACCAGACAATTTAGCAGGACTCTTGCGAGGGTTTTTCCTGTGACGGAGAGCAGCGAGGTTCCTCAGTGGTTGTCGCATACTTGCCGATTGCCCTTCCTCTTGTAGAGGTGTATGATGGAAGCATCTTTAAGTTCCTGAGGAATGGATCCTTGCTTCCAAAAGGACTTGAACAACTCGGTGAGCTTCTCGATAAGTGCAGGACCAGCAGCTTTATAGATCTCTGCGGGTATGGCATCTGCCCCTGGGGCTTTGCCACTGGATAGCTGGCTGACAGCTTTCGTGACTTCGGCTACTACCAGTGGGTCATCCATGGCGCTGTTGATATCAACCTGGGGAATCCTGTCTATTGCCTCATCGTTAGTAGATGACAGTCAGTTGAGGACGGCTTCAAAGTGTTCAGATCTCTGCAGGATCTGAGCCCTCTCTGTAATGAGAGTTGTACCATCTGTACTCAGGAGGGGGGAACTCCAAAGAGATTGAGGTCCATAGAGAGTGTTGAGAGCTTCATAGAACCATTTCAAGTCATTTCTGTCAGCGTATCCCTGTATTTCATCTGCCTTGGCGCTCAGCCAGGCATCCTGCATTTTATGCAGTTTAATCTGGACTGTCCTGCGAGCACTGGTAAAAGCATTTTTCTTGGCAGCTGAAGATGGGTCGTTCTGACAGACCCGATGAAGACGGTGCTTTTCAACAAGTAGAGCCTGTATCTCTCCTCATCATTCTCATCGAACCAGTCATGCTGCTTGCGGGTGGAGGGCCGGAGCACCTTCCGTGCAGATGAATGTACAATATCTCTGAAGCGTTCCCAGTCATCCTCAGCACTGCCTGCCAGGTGTATGTCAGCAAGCTTGATTTCTAAGTCTTTAGCCAGTGCTGAAGCTATGCTGGGGTTCTTTAGCTTGGCCGCATTGATTCTTTTCATAACCTTGCTTCCATGTGGTCGCCTCTTGTGTCTGATACAGAGCCTCATTTTGGAGACAATGAGCCTGTGATCTGTCCAGCAGTCAGAACCACACATGGCCTTGGTCACTCTGACATCCTGCCTGTCTTTTCTCCTGACAGTGACATCGTCGATAAGATGCCAATGCTTAGAGTGGGGGTGCATCCAGGAGGTCTTGTTACGGGTAGGCAGACGGAAGGTTGTGTTGGTGATGAGGAGGTCATGTGCTGCACAGGTCTTCATTAAGAGCAGGCTGTTACTGTTACAGTTGCCCACTCCATGCCTCCCAATGACTCCCTGCCAAATTGCAGACTCACACCCTACTCTTGCATTGAAATCACCAAGATCAGCTTGTTGGTGCTGCTCACTGCTGATAGTAGGGCATCTAGTTCTTCGTAGAATTTGTCTTTTATCTCGTTCAGGTTGTTAATTGTGGGGGCAAAGGTGCTAATCAGGGTGGCTTGACTTCTGCTCTGTAGTGGAAGCTGTAATGTCATAAGCTGGTCGTTCACACCCTTGGGTAGACTAACAAGTTTCTGAACAAGGTGACTCCTGACGGCGAATCCAACTCCAGCATCACGACGTTCATCGCTGCCGCGACCGCTCCAGTGTATCCGTATCCACCTCCAGTTTCAGTCAACTGACCTACATTGGCAAGACGAGTTTCGCTCAGGGCTGCAAAGTCAATGTTGTGTCTTGCAAGCTCTCTGGCACCTAAGGCTGCTCTTCTCTCTGGTCTGTCTGCTGTAGGGTTGTCCAAAAGTGTGTGCACATTCCAAGTGCTAATGGTGAGCGGTGTCACCTTGTGTTTTATTTTGTTTGTTCGACCGCAAGATGGGATCCCCGCCAGCCACGGTAAACTGGCCAGCATGCAGTGAAGCAGGCAATGTTTAGGGCACCTTTTCTGGCCCCTTCCTCATTCTACGGAGGTGAGCAGTGCGTTCCTGAAGAGGACTGCTCAACCACCCAGGTAGGCGCCGAGTTCCACTGCTGCTTCGATCAGCGAAAAACAACCATTAGACCTGAGCCGCCTGCGTGCAGGACTGTGACTACAGCTCCTAGTGTATCCACGCCTGATGCTTCGTCGCTCACCCATCGCCACAGGACTTCAAGGGTTGAACAGGACACTGAAGATGATGATGATGGTGTCGAAACTAGCGCTTGATTTGGATTAAAGTGAGGGAGAGTTGCGCAGCATCAGCCTCACTCTCTCTTCCCAATCCTCACCTAGATCCAGTGACAAGACAAGAGTCAAGACAGCTGGAGGTGGGACTAGGCGCAGTGGATGACCAGGATGTCTTCTGAGTCTTGTCCTGCTCTTTGTGTTCCATGACGCTTGTAGGGACCGCCTTCTTGACTGTTAGACCTTCCATTGGTCTCATCTGCTCAATCTGCCGGACTCTGTCTTCACATGCTGGGATAGACATCTCCCCATCTCACTGAGGGTTGAGACCTGTCAGCTACCCTCACCTGGTTTAGCTGGCTTGTCAAGGCTGTTGCCCGGGGTGTGGCTTCTGTCACATGCAAACAGCTACAGGGAGCCACAGGTGAGAGCTGAGTGCCAGGTGGAGACAAAAGATGGACAAACCACCCTGGAAGGACACAACATGTTCCCCCACCAGAGGTACTACCCCTCCCTGACACCCCATACACCCCTCAGCATTTATATAAACAACATAGATGACTATGTGGGAGGTTGGATTAGTAAATTTACAGATGACACAAAGATTGGTTGGATGGTTAATAGTGAGGTTGAGTGTCTTGGGCTACAAAAAAATGATAGAAGGGATGGTCAAATGGGGAATTAAGTGGCAGATGGAATCTAACCTTGAAAAGCGTGAGTGATACACTTTGGAAGGAGTAATTTGACAAGGAAGTATTCAATGAATAGCATGACACTAAGAAGTTCTGAGGAACAAAGGGTGAGTTAGTCCATAGATCTCTGAAGATGGAAGTGCATGTTAGTAGGGTGATGAGAAAAGGCATATGGAAGACCTGCCTTTATCAATTGAGGCCTAGATTGCAAAAGCACGGAAGTCAAAATAGCAGCTCACCA
Source organism: Carcharhinus amblyrhynchos (assembly GCF_965287045.1). Taxonomy (NCBI): domain Eukaryota; kingdom Metazoa; phylum Chordata; class Chondrichthyes; order Carcharhiniformes; family Carcharhinidae; genus Carcharhinus; species Carcharhinus amblyrhynchos. The sequence continues at coordinate 26,827,221 of NC_137335.1, read as the reverse complement.
TCACCTTCTCAAGGGCAATTAGAGATGGGTAATACATGCTAACCAGGTTAATGGCACTCACATCCCATGAAAGAATGGAAAAATGCATCATACAGTTTGTGCACAGCAAAATTCCTCAGACAGCAATGAAATCATGATCAGATCATCTGTTTTAATTATGCTGGTTGAGGGATAAATATTTGGAACTTGCCAAGGCACCCGGAGATCTCCCCTGTTCTTCTCCAAAATAGTGCCATGGAAATGTTTGAGAGGGCAGATGGAGCATTGATGAAATATTCCAGCAGGCAGACTGTACCTCTCAAAATGCAGCTCTCCCTCAGATTAGCCTGGATTATACACTCAAATCCCTGGAGCCCTGGAGTGAGACTTGAACCTATAACCTCTAACTCAGAAACAAGAGTGTTGTCACTGAGACGTAAATTGCAATACTGGGAGAAATACATTGCATCCGGTAACATTATTCCTGTCATAGGAAGAATACCTTACCAAATGATGCAAAACCTGGACACCTATCAGAATTGTTTTGATAAGTGCAAGTAACATTTACATCGTACTAATGCTAGGCAATGGCCATCTCCAACAAAATAAAATTTAACCATCTTCCCATACACATCATGCTATTGTCACAGTGTCCTCTCACCATCAACAAGTAGTTACCACTGACCTAAAACTCAACTGAACCAACCACATAAATGCTGTGGCTACAAGAACAGCTCACCAGCTGGATACCCCACAGCGAGTGGTTCACCTCCTGACTTCACAAGCTCTTTCCACCATCTGCAAAAAATAAGTCAAGAATGTGATGGAATAACACTTGCCAGGCTAGGTGGGGCTAAAGAACATTCAAGAAGCTTGACAACATTTAGGACAAAGCAACTCACTTTGATTGACGGTAGATCCACAACCTTAAACGTTCAGTTCCTCCACTTCTGGGACACCATGGCTGCAGTAAAATTTACAAAATGCACTGCAGCAACTCACCAAGGCATCTTTCACAGCATCTCCTCAACACATTGCCTCTACAACCTAGAATGACAAGGACAATAGACGTATAGAACACTACCACATGAAAGTTTCCCATCTGGCTGCACAATGTCCTGATTTAAAGCCTGTAACATTTGGAGCCATTTGTTCATGGGTCAAAATGCTGAAACTACAACTACATAATAAGAACATAAGAAATAGGAGCAGGAGTAGGCCACCTAACCCTTCGAGCCTGCCCCGCCATTCAATAAGATCCTGGCTGATCTGAAGTGGATCAGTTCCACTTTCCTGCTTTCTCCCCATAACCCTTAATTCCCTTGTCTAATCAGAAATCTATCTACCCGTGACTTAAATATATTTAGCGAGGTAGCCTCCACCACTTAAACGGGCAGAGAATTCCAGAGATTCACCACCTTTGAGTGAAGAAGTTCCGCCTCAACTCCGATCTAACTGCCCCCCCCCCCTTATTTTGAGGCTGTGCCCTCTAGTCCTGCTATCCTTTCTAAGCGGGAAGAATCTCTCTACCTCTACCCTATCTATCCCCTTCATTATCTTATATGTCTTTATAAGATCCCCCCTTAGCCTTCTAAACTCCAACGAGTACAGACCCAGTCTATTTAGTCTCTCTCCATAGTCCAACCCCTTCATCTCCGGTATCAGCCTAGTGAACCTCCTCTGCACTCCCTCCAAGGCCAATATATCCTTTCGCAAGTGCAGCAACCAAAACTGCACACAGTACTCCAGCTGCGGTCTCACCAGTACCCTGTACAGTTGCAGCAAGACCTCCCTGTTTTTATATTCTATCCCCCTCGCTATAAAGGCCAACATTCCATTCACCTTCCTGATCACCTGCTGCGCCTGCAGACTGAGTTTTTGCAATTCGTGCACAAAGACCCCCAGGTCCCTCTGCACTGTAGCATGCTGCAGCTTTTCGCCTTTTAAATAATAATCCCTCCTACTATTATTTCTACCAAAGTGGATAACCTCACACTTGCTAATGTTATACTCCATCTGCCAGGTCCTCGCCCACTCAACTCTACAGCATTGTACAGCCTTCACCACATGGATTATAATGTGGCAATTTATCACCACATCTTAAGAGCAATTGGAGTTAAACAATAAATATTGGCCTTGCCCACAGTGCCCATGTGCAGGAATGTCACTGGCAGCAGTGTAATACATTCTGAAATATCACTGCTGCAAGTTTTATAACACTGGGAGCATGATGACCCATGTGCTGGGCAAAGTCTGTATTTTCCTTTGTACAATGTCCCTTCAAGGCCAAAATAGGCTGGAGAGTATTCTGAAAGCAGGTTAATTGATTTCCTGATGAGGACACCATTAGGTTCCAAGAAATGTCCATATCATCTGAGGTTGCTGTGGAGATGAACAGTTAAGAAGCAAAGAGTAAATAGAAGACTAATTGCAGTGGGGTTGGATCAACCACTGTTTTATGTTCGGCAGTTCAAAACACACTAAGAATTCATATAAAGACTAAATAAGAAACATTCTGTCTGAATTGAATTGTGTTTGTTTGGCAATCTTCACACAGATCCTGGTGTTAAAACAGGTTTTTAAGAATAGAGCAGAGACTGTATTAGAGTGTGCATCATACCATTGGAAAGAGCAGAGAGCTGAAAACAGGAGGTACAATGGATTATGGATTGGCCAAGATCCATTGCCACTGTTTCAGTGTTGCCAGAGCCCACCAGGCTGTTAAAAGGAGGTGGAGAAGGGAACATCTGGGGATTCTGTGCCATCAAACTACCGTGATCCAAATGAGAGAATGTTTGTCAACATGTGCCTTGTTGGTGCCAACTTTATCTTGGGACTTTTAGATAGAAAATGGCAGCTCGTGAATGCTGAAATGATTGAGTGGGAAGTGGGAGGCTGTGTTGGAAAGATTGTGAGATTGGACACCATCTCGTGTTTGTTCAGGATGCAATTATGAGTGCTTGTAATAACTTGAGGTGTAAGTCTGTTGTATCGACTATTCAACTTTCATGTGAAATATTCTTCATCTGTTAGTTAATGTCTAAATTATGTTGGCTTTAGATGGTTTGTTAGAGTAAAATTTTTAAAAGGTGAAATCTTGTCCTTCAGTTTTCTTTCCATTGGCTTTATGGTATTTCCTCTCTTTTAAAGGTTATTGGCCTCTAAAAGGATCATAACAAAGCATGTATTATATGCTGTAGCACTATTACCAACAGCAATTAGATTCTTGGACACTTCCACAAGGAATCGTTCAATATATTTTCTGACTTTTTTAAATTCATTCGTGAGACATGGGTGTCGCTGGTTGGCCAGTGCTTATTGCCCATCCCTAGTTGCCCTTGAGAAAGTGATGGGGAGCTGAATCACTGCAATCCATGTTTGGTGGGTTGATCCACAATGCCTTCAGGGAGGGAATTCCAGGATTTTGACCCAGCGACTGTGAAGGAACAGTGATATATTTCCAAGTTAGGATGGTGAGTGGTTTGGAGGGGAACTTGTGATATTCCCATTTATCTGCTGCCTTTGTCCTTCTAGATGGAAGTGTCGTGGGTTTGGAAGGTGCTATCTAAGGACTTTTGGTGACTTGCTGCAATGCATCTTGTAGATAGTACCCACCACTGCTACTGAGTGTCGGTGATGAGGGATTGAATGTTTGTAGATGTGGTGCCAATCAAGCAGGCTGCTTTGTCCTGAATAATGTCAAGCTCCATGAATATTGTTGGAGGCAAGTGGGGAATATTCCATCACACTCCAGACTTGTGCCTTGCAGATGATGGATAGGCTCTGGGGAAGTGTGTTACTCGCCGCAGTATTCCTAGCTCTGACCTGCTCTTGTAGCCACTGTGTTTATGTGGTGTTGAGTTTCTGGTCAATGGTAACCCCAAGAATGTTGACGGGGGGGGATTCAGTGATGGTTACACCATTGAATGTCAAGGGGCGGTGGTTACAATGTCTCTTATTGCTGATGGTCATTGCCTGGCATTTGTGTGGCGCGAATGTTACTTGCCACTTATCAGCCCAAGCCTAGATATTGTCCAGATTTGTTGCATTTGAACATGGACTGCTTCAGTACCTGAGGAGCTGTGAATGGTGCTGAACATTGTGTAATCATCAGCGAACATCCCTGTCCTGATCGTATGATGGAGAGAAGGTCATTGATGAGGCAGCTGAAGATTGTTGGGCCAAGGACACAACCCTGAGGGACTGCTGCAGAAGTCCTGGAGCTGAGATGACTGACCCTCCACAACCACAACCATCTTCCTATGTGCCAGGTATGACTCCAACCAGCGGAGAATTTTCTTCCTGATACCCATTGATTCCAGTCTTGCTAGGACTCCTTGATGCCACACTCAGTCGAATGTGAGCTTGACGTCAAAGGCTGTCTCTCGCACCACACCTCTGGAATTCAGCTCTTTTGTCCATGTTTGAACCAAGGCTGTAATGAGGTCAGGAGCTGAGTGACCCTGGCAAAACCCAAACTGGCCATCACTGAGCAGGTTATTGCTGAGTAGGTGCTGCTTGATAGAACTGATGATGATCAATTCCATCACTTTACTGATGATGGAGAGTAGACTAGGTGGTAATTGGCTGGGTTGGATTTGTCCAGCTTTTTGAGTACAGGACATACCTGGGCAATTTTCCGCATTGGTGGGTAGATGTCAATAATGTAACTGGAAGAGCTTGGCTAGGGGAGCGGAAAGCTCTAGAGCACAAGTCTTCAGTACTATTGCCAGAATGTGATCAGGGCCCATTGCCTTTGCAGTACCCAGTGCCTCCAACCTTTCTTGATATCATGTGGAGTGAACCGAATTGGCTGAGACTGCCATCTGAGATGCTGGGGACCAGTGGGGTAGGCCAAGATGGATCATCCACTCAGCACTTCTGGCTGAAGATTTCTGCGAATACTTCAGCCTTATCTTTTGTACTGATGTGCTGGGCACCCCCAGTCATTGAGGGTGGGGATATTTGTGGAGCCTCCTCCTCCAGTGAATTCTTTAGTTGTCCACCATCATTCTTCACTGGATGTGGAAGGACTGCAGATCATCAGATTGAGTTGCTAGATCTATTCGAAGTCTATCCCATTGAGCACAGTGATAGTGCTGCACAACGCGATAGAGGTTATTCTCAATGTGAAGGCAAGGCTTCGTCTCCACAAGGACTGTGTGGTGGTCACTCTTACTGACACTATCATGGACAGATGCAGATAGGTAAGGATAAGGTCAAATATGTTATTTCCTCTTGTTGGTTCCTTCACCACCTGCTGCAGACCCAGTCTAGCAGTTATATCCAACCAGCTTGATCAGTCGGGCTGCCGCTGAGCCACTCATAGTGGTGGACATTAAAATCCCCCAACCAGAGTACATTTTGTGCCCTTGCCAGTAAATGTTTTCTTTGCCCATGTTTAACCTGAAGCCATGAGACTTCATGGGGTCCAGGGACAATGTTAAAGACTCCCAGGGCAACTCCCTCCCAACTGTACACCACTGTGCCACCACCTCTGCTGGGTGTGTCCTGCTGGTGGGACAAGACATATCCAGATGGTAATGGTGGCGTCTGGGGTATTATCTGTAGGGTATAGTTCCGTGAGAATGACTATGTCAGGCTGTTGCTTGACTAGTCAATGAGGCAGCTCTCCCAATTTTGGCACTAGCCCCCAGTTGTTAGGAAGGAGGACTTTGCAGGGTCGACAGAGCTGTTTGTTTTGCCGTTGTCTTTTTCAGTGCCTAGGTCGATGCCAGGTGGTCTGTCCGGTTTCTTTCTTTTGTTGAGATTTTGTAGCGATTAATACAACTGAGTGGTTTGCTAGGCCACTTCAGAGGACAGTTAAGGGGCAACCACATTCCTCTGGTTCTGGAGTCACACATAGGCCAGACCAGATAAGGATGGGAGATTTCCTTCCTGAAAGGAGCCCAATTACTCAGCATGTGGATCTGACCAATTCTGATAATATGAAGCCTTCACTTGCACTTGATCACTCGGGTCAATTTTTTTTTTCTCTTTCAGGGGATATGGGCATATGAACAAAGCCAGCATTTATTGCTCCTCCATAATTGCCTTTGAGAAGATGATGAGTTCTTTCACACTATAGTTCATTTGGTGTAGATACACTGACAATGCTGTTAGGAAGGGAATTCTAGTTTTTTGACCCGGTGACAGTGAAGGGGTGCCAAGTAAAATATAGCTCCAAGTAAGAACGGTGTGTGGCTTGAAGAGGAAACTTTTAGGTCATGGTGTTCCACGTGTCTGCTGCCTTGTCACAAGTTTGGAAAGGGTTTCAAAGGAGCCTGGGCAAGTTTTTGTAGTGCATCTTGTAGATGATACACATGCAATGGAGAGGATGCAGTGAAATTCTATTTAAAGGGGATAAGTTCCAAGATCAGATAACAGAAACCTGGACATTGTTGTCCAGAGAGATGTTCTCTATAGGGACAGATAGGCTCCCCTTCAAAAGCTTATGTCTCAAGGGGGAGGTTGCCAATAATTCAACCCTATGAAACAGGGTAACTTATGAAACCACCCAATATCCCTTATAGCCAGTCCCACCCTGGATGGTTAGAAGAGGACATCTGAGAAAAAGTGGTAGAGACACAGTTAATAATTTTTATTATTGCCAAAGAAGTAAGCCCAAAAGATACAGATGTAAGGTGGAGTCAAAGTTATGCTGAAATTGTGCTGAAACCTATAATGTGGAGGGTAGGATCTTATATGACTATTTGCTGTACCAAATATCTTTTCCATTTGAATTTCATCCTTCATTCATCCTTTAAATTTTCTTATGATCTTATATTAATTTGTACCAGTGGTAAGAGAAATTAGGGAGGAGTCCTTCATTGTTATAAAGTTAGCAGAGGTATTAAAATATAATTGTAGTCAGTTTTACAATTAGTAAAAGGATATGGCAATATATAATCTCAATTACATTTTTAGCATTGATACTATGGAAATTTCTAAACAAGCATATTATCTTAAAACTGAAGTCTCTCTTTCATGGTTGTCACATTGAAGGAAGTCAGGAAGAAGTGTAATTTAAGCTGAACTGCATGAGGTAACAGTGAGGAAGGAGCCAGCAAAGCCTAACTGGGCTCATATATTTTTTAAACTGTGTAGTAATCCAAGCCTATTCATAGCAATTATTTTGGCGTTATTCTATCTAGGCAGGAAAAACGATACTGCTGTTTTAATTAATAAGCCATTTGATAGCTTTGTACTTTGTAGCATAATGCTTTCTAAACAAAAAATATCTGTCTGAAGTCATCTGCCAAGGTGCCACCAGGATAATAAAGCATAATTTAATTATTCACATTTTTAATCTTATTAATTTGTAAATAAAATATCATTTACAGTAGCTGCAAATTTATAACCCTGGCTTATTCTCCCCCATCCTCAGCTCTCGGGTGGTGAAGTTAACCGTAACAGTGCAATTATTATCCCCACTTCAGATCAAGCTTCATTCAGGATTTGAGCGTAGAATGATCATATCTGTTCTGATAGCTGTGCAGCAAAGTAAGCAATGCTGCCAGTAACCAAAAATTTGCCGACAAGTATTAAACACAACGCAGACTAGGTTAATGATAGTGTATGTTCAATATTGGTATATCAAGGGAATTAAGATGGGTGAAAGGAGTTAAGGTACACATAATTCATCAATGCTGCAGCTGGCTCTAGAGGATGTTTGGTCTATTTCTGTTGCTGTGTTCCTACGTCTCAGATTAGGTGGCTCACACACATCAATAAAGCTACACGCTAAGTGGGATTAATGGCATCCTCATCGTATCATGGGAGTTGATACTTGAGAGTGGCTTCAGCTATATTGGTAATAAAAGAGGTGGTAATTACTTACGTAACGTATGAATAAACAACTATGTAAATGGCATCATTCACCATTTGTAAGGTATAAGTATCAGTTTAGCCTTTACACTGGATACGTTATAGAGATAAATTCTCCTGACTGGGCGTTTTTGGCAAAGAGCCTCACCCACTGGCAGCATACAACATACATTCAGGGCAATACAGTGCACAAATTACATAGAACATAGAACATTATAGCACTGTACAGGCCCTTCGGCCCTCAATGTTGTGCTGAGCTATGCCCAATCCCAAGATCAAGCTATCCCCTCCCTATCATTCTGGTGTGCTCCATGTGCCTGTCCAATAACCGCTTGAAAGTTTCTAAAGTGTCCGACTCCACTATCACAGCAGGCAGTCTATTCCACACCCCGACCACTCTCTGAGTGAAGAATCTACCTCCGACATCCCTCCTATATCTCCCACCATGAACCTTATAGTTATGCCCCCTAGTAACAGCTACATCCACCTGAGGAATTAGTGTCTGAACATCCACTCTATCTATCCCCCTCATCTTCTTATAAACCTCTATTAAGTCACCTCTCATCCTCCTCCGCTCCAAAGAGAAAAGCCCCAGCTCCCTCAACCTTTCCTCATAAGACCTACCCTCCAAACCAGGCAGCATCCTGGTAAATCTCCTTTCTCGAATGCTTCCATATCCTTCTTATAGTGAGGTGACCAGAACTGGACACAGTATTCCAAATGTGGTCTCACCAATGTCCGGTTACCATGCAGTAACCCCATGGCTCTTAAACTCAAACCTCCTGTTAATAAATGCTAACACACTATAAGCCTTCTTCACGGCTCTAAACACTTGAGTGGCAACCTTCAGAGATCTGTGGACATGAACTCCAAGATCTCTCTGTTCCTCCACACTCCTTAAAACCCTGCCATTGACCCTGTAATCTGCATTCAAGTTTGTCCTACCATATTTTAAATTCAGTACCATACATCAGGCATGTGCTACCCATCAGAATGTTTAGTATGTAAAATTCTGTCTCGAGCTTTAAGTAGCAAAAAGAAGAGGCTTGAAACGGGTTTGAAAAGATGAATGTAGTCCCGTGGTTCATGTTCAATGAAATGTGTTCCCCATTGTAATAAGGTACTGCACTGTACTGTGCTCCATTTGCATGCTCTATTATATATTATAATGTAATTTGCCACAGCACTGTATCTTCAGTCAATAATGTCAAACATGTAAGTGAAATGCATTGCTGAAGAAGATGATAGAAAACAGCATGCACAGGGCAAACATAGTTTCTAACACAGGGTAAACGTGACTTAGACAATGAAGAATGAGTTCTAGGGGATTCTAGGCATTTCATTGTTAATATAAAAAGAATGCTGGAGATTGTAATATAAAGATGTATGGAACTGAAGAACAGTGCTACCCACAGTGTGATGTAAAGGGCTGCATGACAAGGGACCTGTATCATCAAGAGAATGCAGAGACCTGTGAAGAGGTTGTAGTCTGGGCCACATATTCCTTATATCTGTGCATGGTTATGTGTTACCAGTAAACACTACTATGCAATCTCACAAACCTTTGAAATTCTTTCTGAGGTCTACTGAACAAATCCTTGCAACAGAGATCTGAAATAAAATGGTTAACTGGACCAGAGTCTGAGGCCATCCACATTATTCATCCTGTGACTGTGGGTCCTGAACATTAAAAAACTTGAAGAATGGGCAAATAGAGGAAAATGAAGTTCAACCCAGATAAATAAGACATGGTACAATTTGAATAGGGAGACTGCTTGTTACTTGGAATTCTGAGTTTAGGTGAGATAGAGGAATAAAGGGATCTTAGAGTGCAAATACGTCTATCATTAAAAATTGAGTATAGGTTAGCGAGGCCATAAATGAAGTAAAACTAAGCTTTATTTCTAACCAGAAAGAATTGAAAAGTAGAGAATTTATGCTAAACTTATCTTGAATATTGGTTAGGCCACATATAGAGTATTATGTGTAGTTCTGATTCACATACTATTAAAAGGATACGGAAGGACTGGAGAAGGTGCAGCAAAGATTTATAAGGCTGATATGAGGGCAGATGAACTTACCTGGAAAGAATAGCCAAGTCTCTTTGGTCTCTTTTCTCTTAAAAAAAAGGGTTTAAGGATAGCCTATAGAGGTCTCCAAAATTATGAAATGTTTTCATAGAGCAGCTGGAGAAAGAATATTTCCTCATGGGAAAGAGCATAGCCAGAGGTTATCAATATAAAAGAAATCAAACAGGGAATTCAGAAGAAACTTCTTTACTCAATAAGTGATGAGAATGTGGAACGCACTACTACGCAGTGTGGTTGAAGTAAATAGAACTGATGTATTTAAAGGGAAGATTAACAAGCATATGAGGAAGAAAGGTTACAATATTACATTTAGATAGGAAATATGGAAGGAGGCTTAAGTGATACATAAACACTAGCATGATCTGTTTGGGTTGAAGGGCCTGTTTCCTGTGCTGTGTTGTTCTTTGTTCTAACTGACTGTTTAAGTCCTATATATCCTATGTAATCCTCTGTAATCCCATATCGTCTAAAGGGTGTGTCTGCTTCCCAGAAGGCTGTATTTTGCAGCAAGGTCACAGGATCAAAAGCTAGTGCCATTTTCGTTAGGATGTTTGATAGCTGGCCAACTAACAAAGGGGAGGCATGGGTTCTATTCATTCACACAGCAAGAGGAGGGAAATGAGTTGGTGGAAGCTGACAATGCAACAGGTGCTGGAGTCATACTAAAGAGTTGCCAGGCTAGTATTCATTGTAGTTTGACTTCTAGAAACAGCAGCCAGCTTACCAGGTGATCAGAAAACTGATCAGAAAGCTGCAGCCACAATAGAGAAGGAAAATTCTGAGTGACCCAGGGTTCAGCGATGCCTCTCTGCAGGTTCCCCTCCAGGCTGCAAGGGCAAGGCAGGAAGTCTGCTTCCCCAGGGATGAGAGGAGAAGACCAACCTGCCTGACCAACCAAGCCTGGATGAAAATTGCAGAGGAGGTCAGCAGCCATGATGTCACTCCCAGAACATGAATCCAGTGCTACAAGTGCATCAATTACCTCACTCAGTCCACCAAGGCAGGCACTGCATTACCAATGTTGTACTGGGAGATTTGTGGGAAAACAGGGGTGTAATGGGTAATTCAGAGGTCCAAGCAAATTTTTTGGAGACATGGGTTCAATCCCACCTCGACTGCTGGTGGAATTCAAATTCAATAAACAAATCTGGAATTGAAGGCCAGTCTCGGTAATTACGGCCACAAAACCATCATTGGTCTGGTTCATTACTGTCCTTTAGAGAAGGAAATCTGCAGTTCTTGTTTGGTCTACATTCAACAGCAAATCTATAGCAATGTGGTTGATACTTAACTGTCCACTGAAATGGCCAAGCAAATCACTAGTTTCATGGGAATTAGGAATGAGCAATCCAAGCCCACTTCCCAGGAAAGAATAAAGAGAAATATGTGGCAATGTGAGATGTTGTGTTTGGTAGGGAGTGACCACCCGGTCAATGGCAAACACTACCAGAAGTGAGAGGTACCCATCTGTGACTGAAAAATCCCGTAAGCTCCCTCGAAAGTGGGTAGCATTTGAGTGTTCCCATCGTGGATCACTGGGCTGTTGTGCTTGTCTCTGTGGGGAAATGAACAGTGCTTGGTTTTGTGCTTGCAGGGATAGACAGCTACAATGTGAAGGAAAAGGCAAGACTGGAGGAAAGGCTGCCATATCCATCCATCCTGACCCCCATGGAGGAGGTGGCCTTGGCACTGGCACTGCACCAGGACAGTTACTTGATCATTAATGGTGAAGCAATAATGACAAGGTGAGAGAGTGAGTGATCAAATGCAGGGGCACAATGGCACGCACACAAGGCAAACGATTTGATTTGATTTATTATTGTCACATGTATTGGCATACAGTGAAAAATATTGTTTCTTGCATGCATACTGTTTAGAAAAGGAAACAAGAGTGCAGAATGTAGTGTTACAATCATAGCTACGGTGTCAAGAAAGATCAGAGGTCTGACAGCAGCAGGGTAGAAGCTATTCTTGAGTCAGTTGGTACATGACCTCAGACTTTTGTACCTTTTTCCTGAAGGAAGAAGATGGAAAAGAGAATGTCCATGGTGCGCGGGGTCCTTAATTATGCTGGCTGCTTTGTCGAGGCAGTGAGAAGTGAGAAGGAAGAGTCAATGGATGGGAGGCTGGTTTGCATGATGGATTGGGCTATATTCACAATCTTTTGGAATTTCTTGTGGTTTTAAAACAGATATAGCAGAATCATATTCCACCACAATCTGCAACCTCATGGCTTATCTCATATCCTATCATCACCAACAAGCCAGGGAACCAACCTTGGTTCAATGAAGAGTGTAGGTGAATATGCCAGGATCAGCATCAGATGCACCAGGAATCTGCCTCATCAGTCTATTTTCAATCACAAGAAAAGTAATGGAAGATGTTGTTGACAGTGTTATCGAGTGACTGGTGCTCTGCCACAATCCCTTGGTTCCAGCTTTGATCTAACCAAGGACCAAAAAGCTGATTCCAGAGGTGAGGTTAGAGTGACTGCCTTTGACATTGGGACGTTGTTTGCCCAAGTGTGGTATCAAGCAACCCTAATAAAGCTGATGTTAATGCAAACTCTCCAAAGACTGGGGACGAGTGTTGTAGTGGCTGGAAACCAAGTATCGTAGTCCCAACCCATCACTGCAGCAGTTTCTCGGAATAGTTCCTAAGTTCCACTATCTTTATCTGTTTCATCAATGAATCAGATCAAGATTGTGGATGTCCACTGCTGATTATGTTTAACTGCTCAGTTCCATTTGTAACTTGTTAGATAATGAAGAGGTCAGCACCCATCTGCTTGAGCTGATAAGTGAAAAGCAACTTTTATGCATTCAATTGCCACATGGCAAAAGAGTCCAACCACCTCTCCATGACATTTAAAAGAATTACTACTGATCCATCAACATCTTAAGGATCAGTAGTGTCTGGAAACTTAACAGCACCAACCATATAAATCCTACGGCTACAGGACTCGGTCAGAGGCTGGGTATTCTGCAATAAAACATTTACCTTCTGATTCCATAAAAAGTTTGCACCATCTCTATGGCACAAGTCAGGCGTGTGCTGGAACACTCCCCATTTGCCTCCAACAACATTCAGGGAGCTCGACACCATCCAGGATAAAGCAATCCTCTTGATTGATATCCCATCCTCCACTGGCACCCAGTGGCAGCAGTGTGTCATATTTACAATATGCACTGAAGCAACTTGTCAAGGCTCCTTCGACAATATCTTTTTAAAATTTATTCATAACAAGAGTGTCACTAGCAAGGCCAGCATTGCTGACAATCCTTAATAGAAAAGGTGTTGATGACCTTCTTGAACTGTTACGGTCTATCTGGTATAGGCACCCGTCCAAGCTCCCCTACAAGATACTCACCATCCTGACTTGGAAATATATAATTATTCCTGTAGAGCTTCTGGGTCAAAAACCTGAACTTCCTACCCAACAGCACTGTATATGGACTGCAGCAGTTCAAGAAGGTGGCTCACTACCACCTGCACTTGTACTCACAATACAGTATTTATAAGATTAGTCCAGTTCAGTTTCTGTTAAACGATAGCCCCTCAGGATGGGACAGCACGCTGCCACAATGGCCTCTACTTTCCTGTCTACTCCACTACCCTTTTACTCCCTTGTTAATCAAGAATCTCTGTAACTCTTATATAAGATCACCTCTCATTCTTCTGAACTCTAATGGACACAGGTCCAACATGACCAGCCTGTCTTTATAAGATAACTCCCTCATCCCAGGAATCAATTGAGTGAACTTTCTCTGACCAACTTCTGATGCAATTAGCTCCTTTTTTTCAAGATGACCAAAATTGTACATGATAATGATCAGACCAAATGTCTTTTGATCCTATTGTCAGAGGCAGTTTCAATTTTGTGATATTTATTGAGCCAGTGTTTATTTATGCAGTGACTCCCTGCCTTTTGCACATTTACTATTGCAAGTCATGCAGTGTTCTAGCTGTTGGGTTCCTACTCTGCATCAGGTACACTTTGCTTTTTCTTCTGGGGCCGATTCTCCCATCCTCATGTCAGAATCGCTGGGTATCCCAGCCTGCTACTGTCTCCCACTGCTAGATTCATGTCAGCGTCATATCTGCATCTGGGGAAGCGCATAACTTACAGAATAATCATTTCCATATATTGTAAATGTGATAAGTGGACCCGGGACTGAAGTCTCCAGGCCCGCTAGCATCTCCCCATTCTCCAGAGTGGTTCACTCCCCAGCAGGGATTACAGTCGCTCCCCACTTTCAGGGAGCTGGCAGCCCGAAGCAGGGAGGGGCAATTGCTCCCCCCCCGAGAGCAGATGATGAGGGTGTGGTGCCCCTGGGTATTAGCACCGTGAAGCGCCAGCCAGAACTGACCAAGGGGCAAAGTGCCAATGCCCAGTGGGCACCTTGACATTGCGCATGGGGCAGTCAGTGGGGGTGGGAGGTCCCACTGCTACACTAGAGTGGGGATCAGTAGGGGAGGGAGGGGGCTTTGTAATTGGGTGAAGGGGTGTCGGGATTGCAGGGTTTGCTGGTTGGGGGTCAAGCCTGGGCTGGACACGCATGGGGGAGTGAACGACTGGGCTATGGGGGAAATGGAAAGCTGGCGTTGTAGAGGTCACAGGCTGACCAGTGATCAAGCTGGCCATCAACTGGGAAAGCGGCAGACAGGGGCTACTGCCATGCACCACACTCAGTGCTGACAAATTGGTGAATGCGCAGTGGCCCGTTCAGTACTTTGCTACTAGCCTCTCCAGCAGGAATAAGCTCCACTCCCTGAATTCTCTGCTGAGTAGGTCTCAAACTTGTCTTTAATGAGTGTTCTGCCTTCAATAAGTATGCTGCTGCTGTATCACAGATGACTGAACTCAGTAACTTGCAAGCGTTATTAATATCAACATTGGTGCTAAAGGCTTACCAGAAATACCAATGTCGACTGCTACTATCTGGAATCATTTATATCAGGGATTTTGATGCATGGCAGGCTGTCATGTTTGAAGCTGTGAAACCTTTGGGGTTGCACCTACGCTGTTTTGCTGACAAGAATGTGGTCAGTGTTACAGTCAGTGGGAATGGAGAATGTCAAGCAAATCAGTAATTACTGATTACTAATCAGTAATCTCTAAACTGTCTGTGCTTTATATGCTCTGTCTGAGGCCAGAACTCTCCATTCACCTGACGAAGGGGCTAACCCGAAAGCTTGCGAGTATATTATCAAATAAATAGGTTGGACTAAAACCTGGTGTTGTCAGACTTTTTACTCAGATGACAGATGCAGAAAGATGAGTTCAGAGGTTGCTACTGGTGACTCAATTAACTAATCAATCTATTACTGACCACAGTGTTCATGGTCTCTTGTGCTCTTACTATGCCAGCAGAAGACACTGCTAGGCTCATGCATGTAGTCTGTGTCATCTAGTCTTGTTTCTTGCTGAGCAACAATGTTGGCATCAAACTTGTGCAACTCAAGGTCAGTGTCCTCTTGCCTGCAGCCACTGTATATGTTCAAGCTTCCAAGTTAGAAAATTTCTCCTTTTCTTTGCTTGTTGGGTTCTCACTCTCTGCATCCTCCCGTATCCAGAGAGAAAGGTAGATATTGATGGGTCAGCAACTTTCTGGTTAGAGTCATCCTGCTTGAGACAGGTGGTGACTGACTAATAAGATGATTTACCCCAATGTCAGAGACAATGTATAGTGCCCTTCCTCTATGCCAGTTGAACCATAGGCTCTTTCCTCCTGCATTGTTTCCTTTTTGCATGAGTGATCAGGTAAGGATAAAGTGGCTTTTCCATTAGTTTGTTGAATTGCCCAGGCATGATTTGAGGAGAGCAGACTTATCAAGCATCTGAACTCCTCTCTTGACCATAGCTAATTTGTATATGGAAGAAGAAAACCTACGTAATTTGGAGCTGAGTTAGTTCCATTTGCTGGAAGGTGCTTGCCTCAAGAAATTAACAATGACCTAAATCTATGCCAGATTTCTTACTAGGTTGACTCTTGATTATGTTGTTAAAGGAGGCATCTGGGCCTCATCTCTCTGCAGGTTCAGCTGCCTTTTGAAGTGATCTTATCTGTGGCACTTGTTGCCCCATCCTGCGTCAACCAGTGACGACTGGTGGTTGTACCTTTAGTTGTCTAGGGCCCAAGTTGGGAACTCCCTCCAAAAACCTCGCTACTTAGCTTTTCTTGTTTAAGACACTCTCTTAAAACATATCTCTTTCACTACATGTTTGGCTCTTTGACCCAATATCTCCATGTATGATTTGGCTTCATATTTTGTTTATGTAAATCTAAAAGGGGCAGGCAATTTCCTGTTGCATTTGAAGAATTTCACAGTTAGTTCATTGCAGTGTTCATGTAAGCCTTACTTGTGACTAATAAATAAACTACTTTACTAAGCGCTATAGCAGGATTACAGTTTCACGTAGAGGATAACTTGTGGATGCCCTGTCATTACACGCCAATGCCACGTGCTAGCTGCAGTAGAAATAGGAAGAAGGAGAAAATCAGAGAGCTACAAGAATTATAGAATGTTACTGGGGGACTTATTAGCTAATATCAATTAGGATAATAAAAACAGAAAATGCTGGATAAACTCAGGTCTCGCAGCATGTGGAGAGAAATAGAGTTAATGTTTCACATACAAATAACCCTTCTACAGAACAATCAGAGTACTGTCAGAGTAAAAGGAAAAGAAGGGGATGAACTGAGTTCAAGAAAACCTGTTTGAACAGCATGCTCTCAGCTCAATAAGAATGGAAGCATTACTGGATCTGGTACTGGGAAACAAAGTGGGAAAAATGGTCCAAGTGTCTGTGGTAGAACATCTGGGTAAAAATGATCATACTATTATAAAGGTTTAGACAAGTGATGAAGATCACTGAACAATCTAACATGGAACTAAATTGGAAGAGGGCTAATTTCAAAGTGATGAGAAGAGATCTAGCAAGGGTAAAGTGGAAGAAGAGATTGACAGGAAAAACTGTAACAGGACAAAAGATGAGCTTTAAAGGAAGAGATTCTTCAGGTACATTTCAAGAAAGGCTAAAAGGAGACAAGTGTTTTTTGGATGATGAGGGAGACAAAGAATATGATGAAACAAAAAGGGCAGCACAGTGGTTAGCACTGCTGCATCACAGCACCAGGGCCCCAGGTTCGATTCCCAGCGTGGCTCACCGTCTGTGTGGAGCTTGCATGTTCTCCCTATGTCTGCGTGGGTTTCCTCCAGGTGCTCAGCTTTCCTCCCATCGTCCAAAGATGTGCAGGTTAGGTTGATTGGCCATGCTAAATTGACCCTGTCAGGGGGATTAGCACAGTAAGTGTGTGGGGTTACAGAAATAGGGTCTGGGTGGGATTGTGGTTGGTGCAGACTTGATAGGCTGAATGGCCTCCTTCTGCACTGTACGGATTCTATGACTCTATTCTATGACTCTATTCTACGATGCAGATCAGACAAATTCTTCAAGTGAAAACCAGGTCAAATAGATTAAGAGGAAAGGTAAAGAGGAAAGTGAGACTGGCAAAGAGAGAGTATGAGAATAGAATGACATTCAACATAAAAGAGAATCCAAAAACTAGCATGTAAATAATGAGTGCATCCTATTCAGGACAAAGGAGGAAAGATACATTTAGGGCACAGAGAAAGGCCAGAAGACTTAGAATACTTGAGTTCTTTGTTCTGCATTTATGAAATAAGAGGAATATGACAAAAAATATTGAGAGAGTTGAGGCAATTGATGTGAAAATTGAAAGGGAGGTGATGCTGGAAAGGCTCGCTTTACTCAGGGTAGATAAGTAATCTGGTCTGAGTGGACCATATCACAGATCGCTGAAGAAAGTGAGGGAGGAGACAATGGTAAGGCTTACCTTAATCTTTTCAATGTTCCTTGGATACTGGAAAGTGCCAAAGGTCTGAGGAGTGGAAAATGTGACATCCTTATCAAGGAAAAGTACAAGGACTGGCCAAGTAACTACAGGCCAGTCGTTTAACATCAATAGTGGCTTATGAAATCTGTACTTGGGGGAAAAAAAAATCAACAGGCAGTTTGAATGGTTTGAGTAAATTAAGGAGGTCCAGCCTGGATTTGTTAAAAGGCAGATTGTGCTCAACTGCTCTAATTGAATTTTTTGAATCAACAGAGAAGGTTGATGAAGAGAACACAAAGTCATTTATGGATTTTACAAAGTATTCGACAAGGTACCATGGAAAAGGCTAATGCACAAAATTAAGGCTTATGGAATTAGAGTCAGTGTCCAATTTGATTTTTAAAAATTGGCTCGAGGACAGAAAGTAATGAAAGTCATGGTAGATGGCTGCTTTTCAGATTGGCCTGTCATACACTATGGTGTTCCCAAGGGTCAATGCTAGGACTACGGCTTTCCTTTGCTAACTATGAATGACGTGCATCTTGGAGTATGGAGTAAAATTTCAAAATTTGTCGATGATACCAAAGTTGGCATGGCAAACTTTAGAAATCATTTGCATCAGGCCATTGATAGGCAGAAAAGTAGCAGATGGAATTTAATATGGAGACATGTGAGATGATACATTTTGGTAGAAGAGATTAGGAGAGGCAAAATTGACGTAATGATGTAATTCTAAAGTATGCAGGAACAAAGAGACTTGGAGGTGCATATGATCAAGCCTTGAACATCACAGGACATACTGCGAGAGCAGTTAGCAAATCATGTGGGATCTTGAGCTTAATGATCAGAGATATCACATACACAAACAGGGAGTAATGATGAAACTTTGGGAAGCTCAGGTTAGGTCCCAACTACAGTATTACATTCAGTTTTGGTCACTACACTTTAGGAAAGTTTTGAGGGGGTGTAGAGGACGGTTCCAGGAATGGGGGTTTTAGTTATAAGGTTTGATTGGAGAAGTTGAGGTTCTTGTTCTTGACCAAAAGATGGAGGAGAGATTTGATAGAGCTGTACAAGATTATAACAGGTTTACACAAAGCAGATGAAGAAAAATCTTCCCATTAGCTGATGGCAGAAGGAGAAGGGGGAGGGGGGGGGAGGGGTGGCACATTTAACATTTTGGGCGAGACCAACGCAGGGGAACATGAGGAAGAACTTTTTTTTAACACGGCAAGTGATAATGACCTTGACCTTCTGTCCACCATGGTCGTGGAAGTGTGAACAATCTATGATTTCAAAAGAAAATTAGACACTTGATGGACATAAACTTGCAGGACAATAGGGATTGAGTGGGGCAAGTGAGACTGACCAGATTGCTCCAAGGGCAGGCATGGAATCAAAGGGCTGAAAGGCCTCCATCGACACTATAAATGACAGAGATGCTGTCAGATCTGTCAGGTATTTTCTGTTTTATTTCAAATTTCCAGCACCCAGAGTATTTTCCTTTTTAACAATGCTGCTTTATTTGTAAGCAATGTAATTAATCAGGCTAAAACGAAAACAAGGGGTGAAATAGTGCAAACATAACTTAAAGCTTGAAATAAAGCTTGAGATCATAATTTTAAGAATCTTATAAGTGAAGCTACTGCAATGCAATGAGTTTGTCAGAAATTTCGTACATCCCTGAATATTCATATTTACATGAAGCTCATTAAGAATCAGGTAATTTAAAACCTTGCATCTCTAGGTGAGAATCTCGAAAAAATAAATGGGGGCTTAACTCAACCTACATTAGAACATAATGTATTACTGTGAATGTCAGAAATCTGTTACCTCTCCCCACAAGCACTGCCTGATCTGAACATTTCCAGCATTTTCTGCTTTAAGCTCGACATTAAAACCTAGCTGCTTGTAGGTAAGAACATGTGAATATTGTGCAATTGGTAATAATCTTCCCACCTACTTGGGCAAGCACATTCTCTTTCTTCATCCCTTTTCTTTCTCCTAAAAAGTGATACATCTTCTGAATCTGAGGAGTGGGGAGACAGCCTGCTTCTAGGTCACTGCTGGTATCACCCTTGCTGCACATCAGGCAATTCACAAATTCAATTTGCTGGGTACAACCTGTCCAATTTTTCCCCTTTGATTGTGGTCGGTAGCTGTAATCTCATGACAAAGTGCAGCAGAGATTAGTTCACTAAGGTAGGTTCAAGAGGCAGTTAGATAAATTCAAGACAGAAAGGAATATGTTATACCAATGGGATTATATGAATCAAGTTGGAAGATTGCTCAGGTGGGTCATAAACACCATCATAAACCTTAGGCC
This sequence comes from Carcharhinus amblyrhynchos, assembly GCF_965287045.1. Taxonomy (NCBI): domain Eukaryota; kingdom Metazoa; phylum Chordata; class Chondrichthyes; order Carcharhiniformes; family Carcharhinidae; genus Carcharhinus; species Carcharhinus amblyrhynchos. The sequence goes on along the minus strand of NC_137335.1, from coordinate 26,807,137 downwards.
AACAGGGTCATTTCTGTGCTGCAAGTTCTATGCAAGAAATTTCCACTGGGACTGTGGAATGCCCTCACTTGCCCACTTTATAATGCAGTATTTACAGTGATTCAAGACAACTGATGAGCTATTTCATTCTTGTGAATCTGGTATGCTTCAGCAAAGAGACTATGCTCTGTTAAACATTCTAGTTTAAAAAGACAATACTAATGTAACAACTATGCAAGGGGTTTGAATAAGTTACTAACCAGAGGATAAAAGGTCCGTGGAGTTCACCTCTATTACCCTGACATCAGTTTACACCTTATCCCATACAGATGATGCTGGACGAAATACGCACCATCACAAATAGCCTCGAGACAAAACATCCTGAGGCCTTGCTCATTGTGGTCGGGGACTTCAATCAGGCCAAGCTCAAGAGCATACTTCCAAGATACCACCAATACATCTCCTGTTCCGCCAGAGGCCCAAACATTCCATACAGCTGCTACACAAACATCAAACAGGCCCACCACTCCATCACGAGCCCACACTTCGTCAAAACAGACCACAAGGCTGTACTCTTGCTCCCAGTGTACAAGCAAAATGAGAGAATCTGTTAAAGTTGTGCACTTTTGTTCTGAAGAATCTGGTGACCACCTATGGGACTGCTTCAAGTCAGTAGACTGGTCAATATTTAAAAACTCTGCAACCAACCTGAATGAGTACACCTCTACAGTAACTAACTTCATTTGTAAGTGTGGAGAGGATTGTGTGCCAAACAGGCAAATCTGTGTGTTTCCCAACTAGAAACCATGGATGAACAGGGATATCCACTGCTTGCTGAGGTCCAGGTCTGAGGCATTCAAGTCAGACAACTCTGACCTATACAAGAAAGCCAGATATGATCTATGGGTATCTAACAAAGATACCAAAAGACAGTACAAGATCAAGCTAGGTCCCAGGCTAGCCACACAGATTCCCATCAACTATGGTAAGCTCTGCAACACATAAAAGGCTATAGGATGAAGACATGTAAAATCACCAGCATTAATGCACCCTTCCCCAATGAGCTCAGTGCATTCTATGTCCATAGTGAGCAAGAGGTCAGCAAGAGCCCTGCAAGCTTTGGATGAACCTTTATCCGAGGTCACCATTGCAGAGCAGCCTTTTTGAAAGTCAATCCACAGAAAGCGACTAGTCCAGATGGGGTACCTGGACAACGACTCAGATCCTGCGCTGACCAGCTGGCGGGATATTCGCAGACATCTTCAACCTCTCTTTACACAATGTGAGGTCCCTATCTGCTTCAAGATGAAAAGCCATGCAGCATGCCTTAATGACTGTCGTCCGGTGGCTCTGACATCTATCATTATGAGATGCTTCAAAAGGTTAAGTCATGGCGCAAATCAATTCCGACCTCCCAGATTGTCTGGATCCACTACAGTTTGCCTATTGCTGCAACAGGTTCACACAACAAACAACATCTCCCAGGCTCTACACTCAACCTTGGAACAACTAGGTAACAAAGGCACCTAGGTCAGACTCCTATTTATCAACTGCAGCTCAGCCTTCAACACCATTTTTCCTACGAAACTCATCTCCAAACTCCGTAGCCTGGGGCTTGGCTCCTCCGTCTGCAACTGGATCCTAGATTTCCTAACCCGCGGGCCACAATAAAAAGGATAGGCAACAACATTTCTTCCATGAACATCCTCAGCACTGGTGCCCCAAAAGGCTGTATCCTCAGCCCCTTACTATAATCCTTATACACCTAAGACTGCGTGGCCAAATTCCCCTCCAACTCGATTTTCAAGTTTGCTGATGACACCACCGTAGTGGGTCAGATCCCAAACAATGATGAGACGGAGTACAGGAAAGAGGCAGAGAATCTGGTGAACTGGCGCAATGACAATAACCTCTCTCTCAATGTCAACAAAACAAAGGAGATAGTCATTGACTTCAGCATAGTGGAGGACATTCCCCTTTCTGCATCAATGGGAACAAAGTGGAAATGATCGCAAGATTCAAGTTTCTAGAGTCCAGATCACCAACAACCTACGTATGGTACGCTTTGTCTGTACCGCGCGCAAGAAACAATACTTTTCACTGTATACTAACACATGTGATGATAATAAATCAAATCAAATGAAAATGGGGGCAGGGAACATAATAATAGTGAATGGGTGAATAGGGCTAAATAATGAATCAAGTGATTTCTTGAATTAGTCTTGATTATCTAGGGTAAGGGGAGAATTTCCCACTTGCTTTCCCTCCCAAATCTAGTCAACATTTTATCTGCCCTTTTCACTTCTCCCAGAGCTGGCAGAAATAAGGGAAATAATTTTGGGGCATATGGATGATTCTACTAGCTGATGAACAGGGATAATATCAAGGTAAATTACCTAGCTTCCTTTATTCAAACATCTTCTAGGTAATACAGGAAATTGACTGACTTTCAAGCAGGAAGAGATGGCCCTAAAAAAAATGACATAGCATCAAGAACTGACCTGCAAAAAGAGAATGTTCATTAGTTGACAAATAATGCTTTAATGAAAATTATTCCAACCACCACCTTGATAGGTGCTGTCCAGTAACTTTCCTGAGACTAACATGCTCACGAGTTAATCATAGATCAACTGGAATAATCTTCAGCCCTAACTTGAAAGATTTTGTTCCTGCTTAATGGTGAGAATGTAAAATAAATTCAACCAGTATATTGGCACTCTCCAGTTGGAGTGTGTCAATAACAACTGACATCGTACAGCTCACACAATCAGTTACAGACCTTTCCAAGTTCACCAAATCTTTGAAGGCCAAAGGGGCAGTAACTCCTTTTGGAAAGAAAAGTTCCAATGCTATAGTGGGCAAAACATGTGGGAAGATGGAGCACTGCTGACACAATCTATACATTATTCCAGTTGGGTAACTGTGTTAATGGCTGTGCCACCTCAATTGCCCCTGGGGCGCAGAGGTACAGTTCTGTATACACTAGCCCCTCAACTAGTTCGGAGGGCAAATGCTACCAGAATCAAGGAAAAGTTGCAAGCACACTGTCATTGCAAAATAATACTTGGTCTCACTATCATCACTTGTGTTCTATCCTTAGAACCTGATAATGGGAAGAATGGTTTAGTAAGGAAATGCCTGCTGGAACAATTTCCAGTTCAATCCCCGATTTGCATAATTTCATCCACTGGAAAGATAGGGCAGCAATCAGTTTACATCAGAAAAGGTAATGACACGTCTCAAAAACATGCCATAGAAAAGGAAATTGAGCACTCAGTGCAAAGTCAAAAATATCAAAAACAATTGACAGAAATGTTAGCTTACTTTAAGTTATGTCAAAACATTGGAATAAAGAGAATCCACTCATTGGACTATTAACAAATATTTTAATACACAGTAGGAAAAATATTATTTGCTCCCATGTAGTCAGTTTTCCAATTTTACTGAAGGGAAAGCATGTAAATACTATTGCAGCATAGAGCAATTCATATTGCAGTTTGCCTGAAGTGTCTGATCTACATGGTATTGAGTCTTGCAATTTCCTCCCCCCTCTGCCAAAGGTGGGAAATCATATCTGTGCATGGATGGCTCCTTACAATAGCTGCGTGACGTGATCAGTCTTCAACTGCAAGTCTGGATTGGGTCTGTCACCGGACCATTAAACTTAAGGGCAACTTCAGTTTATTGTTTCTCCCTCCCTATCGCTTATGACTGATGAGGCCTAAAGTTGGTAGACCAGCATCTCCCAGCTGAGACCGAACACTAATGCCATACACCATGCATACAGCAGTCATTTGATTACTCTTAAAAAAAAATGCTCTCAATTCCATTCCAAGCTCTCTTTTTTTGAAGAGGGGAATAAGATGAAAGGATAGCTTACATCAAAACATGTGAAGTAGCATCACAGAATTGTGTTATCACTGTGTGAACAGCTCAATGCCTTAACCATTTTCTTATTCAGTACCATTTTTGCAGTTTAAATAGTGTATTTCAGAGGCATCTCTGGTCGTAGCAGCAGAAAAATGAAATATAAAGCATAGGCATGCTCCACAAATTAGTACACAGATTACAATCTAAAACCAGAATTACAGAAAATCAGCACAAACATTCTTGTTTTAATGATGGCAATTACTAATATACAGATGTGCATAAATATGCTGAGGTATTATTGCAGAGGAGAAATAAATTCCTCAAAATATTCAGTCGAGTTCCAAATATGATTTAGATTAAGCAAACCTTTGAATATAGACAGTTTTAATGCAACTAAGCAGTAAAAAACCAACACTACGTGGACAGCTTTTGCAGAAGGCATCCAGAATTGGTTTCAGTGATAGTTTGATTGGATATGACAATTCCATGGGGCACTTCAATTCAATCCTTCATCACCTAACTCGTACTAAGGAGAACACCAAGTACAATCTGATTTGATTGCAAATTGATCAGCAACAAATTCTGGGATTGTGTAACTATACACAAGTTATCCAAGAGACTATTTTTTTTGAAGGCACTTGCTTGCTTTAAATCTGTACCTTCCCCATACATATCAATTTTCTTGCCTCCCAGTCCCATTGGAACTGGCCAGGTTACTGTCTCACAGGTGCCTCCTTTAAGTGAGGTTTGTTTATACAAGAGCTTCAAATCTGACAACTTCCAGATTGGCTTCTCCCAGTAGCTGAATTGTACCCAATGTGCAATAAGTGCTTTCAAAAGATGGCTGGTGACATACACCAGTTTGTGCACCTATTTAAAAACTGGCTCAAATTTATTCATTGTGCCTGCAGTTCAGCAAAGTTTGATGCCCTACTCTTGAATTAGCTGACCTCACGCCAGGCTCAAATAGGCCTCAGCACTCTTAGGCTGAAGGATTCCTGCTGCTGAGTGACCTTTGTTGGAAGTACACCTGGATGGACATTTTGCTAAGAGGAGGATTGGGCACTCCCCTGGAGGGTTAGGCTGCCAACATACAGTGTCAAGGGCCATGATTAATGGCTACTCTCACAACGTACTTCAGGACACCTTGGAGCCAAGCTCGAACAATGAGTGAACTAATTCACGTGAGGAGGGGAAGAAAATGTATCAAGAAACTCAGCAAGAAAAATAAAAAATAAATTTGCCCAGTCCATTTAATACTACAATAACTTTTAATCATACTTGTAAGTAGCTATCCAACTACCTTTAACAAAAATACATACCAAAATGCTTACTAACTCAAACAGTGAAAATTGATCACAAATGCTGCAAAATCTGTTTATGAACATATGTACAGTTTGTTATATTTATAACAGCACATGAACATTCATCTGGGTGGCTGTAAAATGAAGACGTGTGCATCAAACAATGTCCTAAAAGATCAAGAGCACACTGAGAATTCATTCTTCTGTGGAAGCCTACACTAGAACAAATCAAAGTCATTTCTGTGTTAGTGCAACAATATTCTGTAACCGAAAAGAGTTATCTTCCGTCAGAGTCTGTCTTGGTCGGGCATTGTTCATGAAGGTGCCTCTGTTGCTTTGTGTTCCTGCCCTTTCTTCCCTTTGCTTTGTGTTTCACACAGTTTAAGAATTACATTGCGTATTTCTTCTCGTTTCTTTTTAACTTGCTGCTGAGGAAACCAGTCTATCAAATTCATGGGCAGCTCAAAACTTGGAATCGGATTCTGTGGATAGCATAGTGCAAATATTAGCTCAGCGGCGAGACGCGCAGGTGGGGAAAAGACAACGTCCTGAAGATATCTGTATGCCACAGCACCTTTGTAGCTACGCTTTATTAACTTTAGCTATGCCTCTCAAAAACAACTTGCATTCACAACTCTCAGAAGCATTATTAGACAACATTTAACAGTCACATAATAAAACACAAGGGCAGATGACTCAATGTTTAGTGAAAGAGATAGGTTTTAAAGGGTCTCTTAAAGAAGCAGAGAGAAGTAGAATGGTGGCAAGGTTTAGGGGAAGAAATTCCACATTTCAGGGGCCAGACATCTGAACACATGGCTGTTAACAGCAGAGCACTGAATTTTGCATGAACATTCAAAATTGGCGAACACAGAAACCTCAGAGTTGTGCGACTGGTGTAAGGATACAGGGCTAGATAGGGAGAGGAGAACTATGGAGGAATTTGAATAAAAAAGGAATTGAGAATCACGTCACTGCTGGCAGCCAACGTCCCTCAGCAGTGATGGGTGAATGGGATTTGATGTGAATTTGGATAGGGTTAGCAGTGTTTTGGCTGAGTTTAAATTTAAAGATGATACACCAAGAACATAAGAAATAGGAGCAGGAGTAGGCCATCTAGCCCTTCGAGCTTGCCCCGCCATTCAATAAGATCATGGCTGATCTGTCGTGGCTCAGTTCCACTTTCCCGCCCTCTCCCCATAACCCCAGGAAAGCCCCCAGGATACTACAGTCCAGAGGTAACAAAGGCACAATTGAGGGCTTCAGCAGGGTCCAAGACAGATGATGTTAGGGAGATTGAAGCAGGTGATCTTGGTGATGATATGGATCGAGTCAGCAGCACGATCCAGATTCAAAAGAGTTCGCAATTCAAATTTCCTTTCCGAACAGAACCTCAAATATGAAGAACTAAAATGGCGTTAGTCATAAGAGGTCCAATTTATTTGCGCTGAATGTTAAAACCTTTTGAAAATAAACAAAGGAGGTGCTATTTCAATTCTTTGATTGCCTCAGCTAAAAAAGTTATTTTCAGACTATCAGTCTACAATATTCCTCAATATCCTAAATGCTTGGCTGAATGTTTTGGTATTGGTTTGAGATCTTTGGTTTTTTTACTCCTATTGCAATTCTCCAATAGTTAGTTTACATGCAGCAGAAACAAAGTTATTAAGGAGTGTAAACAATATTGCCAGCAGTGAGTTAGTTGGTTTGGTCTAGTGGGTGGCTGGGGATATAAATAAGCCAGGTCTTCCACTACTAATTATCTGGTGGCCTACTGCTGGTTAGTATGCTTACATGAATAAAACAAAATTGGGCCTGCTGGTGATTAATCAATATTCAATGCCCAGGTGGGTTACTGGTACATTATGTATCTCTATCTAAGCAACTCAAAACCTCCAGGAGAAGAGGATCAAAAGCGAAAGTGACTAGTCAACAACATAGCTGCACATGAAATTAAAACCTCCCTTCTTTCACAACAGGCTTCTGCTCTTCTCGCAACCAGAGTAAAAGTTGATACCAACCTCAAAAAAACTTTCTACATACTGGAGGATGTATACACCACAATCGCTAAAGTTGTCTTGCTGAGGAACACGAGGATTGGAGCCCTTAATCACGTCTTTGGTGAAAGCCCTCTTGCTCGCTTTCCTCACTTCCCATTCTACTTCAAGGTATCTGTTCCAAGAACCAATAAAGAGAGTCAAGTGGGGATATCCCTGTTAGAATCTTAAAAAGCGTAGGAGTGATTTTCAGAATAGCTCTTACTCTCGCAGGATCTTAACCACGTTTGCACGGCTTGGTCCACGTAAAGAGTCCATGATGAGAATACATGGCCTATGAAAAAGAACAACAATGTGAATATGAGAGATTAATTTGGTTATGGCTGTCGGGTGAGAGAATGTCATGGAATTTTAACTCCTGCCATGTCACATTCTGGGATATCTGAAGGCAATGTAATTGACTGGTTATACTCCTTATGAATTTTCCACGAGACAGGGATTTCTTCCATTCTACCATACTGGATTCCTTGCTCAAATATACTGCCACCTTTATATGAGAAACACAGCTGGTGACCATTTTGTTGGACACCTTTATTCTGGCTGCAAATGTGACCCTTTGCTTACTCAGACCTGAAGATAAACACCTACCATTAGTCGCAATCAAGTTCAATGCAAGCTGCAGGAATAATATCTTCTTTTGCCTGAGCTCCTGGAAACTCTCTGATATGAGGTTATGTTTTTCCAATTTTAGATTATGGTAAACTCTTTTTGGCTCAGAGACAGAGACACTGGGGACATGACATTTGTTCACAATGGAAGACAGCCAGCCTCACGATGTGGAACATTTGTCTGAGCACCCTGCTGACTGCAGGGAACACAGGACGTAATTAAGATCTTCCTGATCTTTTCAGTCTGCTTCACACCTGCATTTTTTCAATTCCAGATTTCCAGTACTCATTTCCTTGCATTGCTCTCCCACAGTCCTTTCTCCTCCCAATCTTGGAAAAAATGCTCTCTCAATGAATTTATAATTTTACTTTCAAAATTCAAATTGTCTAACCGTTAGCCTTCATTCTTGACATTTCTGCAGTTACCAGTCTGTTCAATCACATCCTCATCTTTGATGCCTTAGTCCCATCAAAAATTGAGTTAGCAAGGCAATATCAGGCCCTGCTCTGAATTATCAAAATTTCTCAATGTTACATGGAATGCAAAGGTATTCCCTGGGTTCTTTTGTAATCAGAATCCCTAAAGTGCAGAAAGAGGCCACTTGGCCCATCAAATCTGCACTGACTCTCCGAAAGAGCATCCCACCCAGGCCCTCTCCTCCAACCAGGCAACCCCATGCATTTTTCACCATAAATTCACCTAACCCACACATCCCTGGACACTATGGGGCCATTTAGCATGATCAATCCATCTAACCTGAACTATGGGAAGAAACCAAAGCACTCGAAGGAAAGCCACGTACATAGGGGAAGAACTACTACTTACAGGGCGAAAAGCTGCAGTATGCAACGGTGCAGAGGGACCTGGGGGTCCTTGTGCATGAGTCGCAAAAACCCAGTCTACAGGTGCAGCAGGCGGTCAGGAAGGCAAATGGGATGCTGGCCTTCATAGCGAGGGGGTTGAATATAAAAGTAGGGAGGTCTTGCTGCAACTGTACAGGGCACTGGTGAGGCCGCAGCTGGAGTACTGTGTGCAGTTTTGGTCGCCGTTCTTGCGCAAGGATATTTTGGCCTTGGAAGGAGTGCAGAGGAGGTTCACTAGGCTGATACCGGAGTTGAGGGGTTGAGCTATGAAGAGAGGCTGAATAGACTGGGCTTGTACTCGTTAGAGTTTAGAAAGATGAGGGGGGATCTTATTGAGATGTATAAGATGATGAAAGGGATGGATAGGATAGAGGTGGAGAGATTCTTCCCGCTCAGAAAGGACAGCAGGACTAGAGGGCACAGCCTCAAGATAAAGGTGGGGGGGGGAGCAGTTTAGAACAGAGTTGAGGAGGAACTTCTTCACTCAAAGGGTGGTGAACCTCTAGAATTCGCTACCTGTTGAAGTGGTGGAGGCTACCTCGCTAAATATATTTAAGACGCGGGTAGATAGGTTTTTGGTAGGCAAGGGGATTAAGGGTTATGGGGAGAAAGCGGGAAAGTGGAACTGAGCCACTTCAGATCAGCCATGTTGTTATTGAATGGCGGGGCAGGCTCGAGGGGCTGGATGGCCTACTCCTGCTCCTATTTCTTATGTTCTTATGAACATGCAAACACCACACATTTAGACACCCAAGGCCGGAATTGAGCCCAGATCCCTGGTGCTGTGAAGCAGCAGTGCTACCCACCGAGCCATCATGCCATCCTCATCTCCCGCAGAATCATAGAATTCCTACAAAGAGGAAGGAGGCCATCCTGCACCGACAACAGTGCCACACAAGCCCCATCCCTGTAGTCCCACTTATGAACTCTGCTAGGCCCTCTGACACTAAGGCGCAACTTTGCTTGGCCAATCAACCTTACCTGCACATCTTTGGCTTTTTTGCAAACTATTTTCTTCTACCCCTTTCCCATTTCCTCCACTCTCACCAACAAACGAGGAGCTCATGGTCTTTTTGATCACTAAGGTGGAAACCACCTGATTAGCTGTTTGTGCCACTTCCCTTTCTGCCACTAGCCCAAAGATCTAAACTTTATCTAAGGTTCTCCTCTACCCCATCTCTGACCTCTTTCTTATTTATCTACTTTATCACCCATCTCCATTCACGTCTGTTCTGAGCTCAAACTTGTCCATGAGAAGACTTTATTCAATCTTATTCCAACTTACTCCCATTAAACTGCTGACTACCCAACCTCCTATCCTGGCTCCCATTAGTTCACAAAAACATTTTCTCTCTCCAGGTACTGAACTCCCCCCACCCTCTCCCCAAAATCTGTCATCATCACCCCTCCTCAAAAAGGCAACCCTGGGCCCTCCCAATTTACAAACAGGCCCATCCCCAACTTCCCTTCCCAAAGTCCGCAAAATGTGCCTAGCCTTCCCAGAACTCCATATCTGAATCCCATCCCTCTAATTGGGTACCCCCTCGCCCCCACTCTTAATGTCACAAGTGGCATCCCAAATGACTGTGACAAATTCTTCCTAGTCCTTCACAACCTGGCTACACTTTCAACATGGTAGACAACAGGATCCTCTTCAAAAGCAACTTCATTGCCATCCAGCCAAGTGGGGCAGCGCTCAACTGGACTTCATCCTTATTTATTCAATCACGGTAAGAGATTAATTGGCAATGTCTTCCTTTCCACTCCTGCACTATTACCTCTGATGTCCCCTAGGCATCTATCCTGGGCCTTCCTCCTACTTATCATCCAAAGGCTGCCAATCAGTGAAGTGAGTTGAAAACAAATCCTCAGTTTCTTCATGCACGCTGATGACATCCACTGACCCTCTCAAGCCCTCTACTATGTCCAAATTGCTTATCTGGCATCTAGTAACGAAGCAGCAGAAATTCCCTTCAATTAAATATTAGGAAGAACAAAGCCATTAGTGTCAGTGATTATCACACTCTCTGTCCCCTAACCACTGACTCCATGTTCATTTCTGGAAAATGTATGAGGGTAATCCGGATTGTTTGCATCTTGGTTTTATATTTGACCAAGTTGAGCTCCTGATTACACATTTATGTCAACACAAAGATCACCCATCTCCACTTCCCTAACATTATCCTATACTGCTCTCACACCATGATACCTACATGCTGAAATTCTCATCTATGCTTTTGATATTTCTAGAGTTGGCTATTCCAAAGCACTCCTGGCTGTCCTCCCACATTGTACGTTCCGTAAACTTGGTCACCCAAAACTCTGCTATTCATCTCCTGTTAGCAGCAAGCAACCTTGTGCTTGCTAACCTAAACTGACTCCTCTTTAAACAAAGAGATCTTAAAATTCTCATAGGTTTTAAACTTCCTCCATGGGTCTCATTCTTGTCCTTGTCTCTGTAATCTCTTTCAGACTTCCAATGCTCTAAGATACCTAGGCCCCTCTAATTCTGGCCTCTTGAGCATTCCCAATTTTAATTACTCCATTGTTGATCATTTTTTCAGCTCTGGAATTCCCTTCCCTAAGCCCCTCTTACCTCCTTTAAAACATTCCTCAAAACCTATCCCTTTGATGCCATTTGGCCATCAGCCAAGTTATCTCTAGGTTGTGGTTCAGTGTTACATCTTGTTTGATAGCATTCCTGTGAAGGGTCTTGGGGAGCTTTTCTACATTACAAGTGCTATGTAAAGACGTATTTCATGCCGTTATTGATTCCCTTGCTAAGATAATCTCGATAAATTTCTAAGCTTAGACCTCTTTAAGTAAGTCACTATATCCTTCATATCCTTTTTTCAGTTCAACCAAACAGTTCACTCATCTTTCAATAACCAGTTCTCATTAAGAGTCCACAAATGACATATAACCATCATCTGAGCTACTATCATGTTAAAATTGCTATGAAAGCAAACACTATAAGCACATTGCTGATTAGCAATTTTGTTAGCTGCTCTACATGAGTTAAATTGCTTTCTCCTTCAGAAAGGAATCAAGAAAATAAACTAAAGAGCTTTCTGATTCCTTAACTATGATCGAATTTCTGAAGGTTTCTCGGCCTCAAAAGAGTTTAGTAAGCTTTTGCCTGTTGAATTTCCTGTTACTCTGAACAAGGCATGATATCCTTTCAATTCAAGACGAAGTCAGCTGCTTTCAAGTAGATGGTATTTATACTTTGCAACAAATCTAGAGTTATGCACAAGTAGGCAGGGTGAGTATTATGTTTAAGATGACCATTTATGATAGTCATAAGTTCCCAATGGGTGCTATCACATGCAAGTGAAATACAAGGTCAGAGTATTCATGGCTGAAGGTGTCATTTCCAGGCACAGCTTTCATATCATGGAATATGGTTTCAAGGATTAAAAAAAAATCACTAGTTGGAACAGCCACGGCTTTAATATGCATGAATTTCCACAATCTGGTCAGGTAGGTTATCTATGCACAGTTTAAAATGGAACAGTGCTTGAATTGATCCATGAGGAAGGTAATTGATTCGGTATCTCCACAAGCTAGTGCTGTAGGCCAGGTTTACCCTGGAATGTTGACCCTACAGTAGTAATTCAAGCAAAAGATGACCCAATTCGGCAGGATCTTCGATATTTTTGCCAGAAGACTAATAAAACACAGCATCTTTTCCTGTTAGATAGATGAAGATAACTCAACTTATTTTTTTCTGAAAGGCATTTTCAATTCATGTAATTATGGCAAACACTTATACACAGGTGTAACCATGGCAGTTATCAACTTAGCCTGGACTTAGCACAGCATCAGTACTGGAGATACAGAGTGGAGGACCAGCTCAACATTTACAACCAAAATATACACTGGCAATCACTCCAGCATCTTAGAATAAACACTCAGCGGGAGGTTGGTTGGTAGCTCATTACTAACTGCTGAGAAAGTCAAAATATGAAATATCCTAATTGGCAAAGTTACCAACTCTGCTTCATGAGCAGACAGTTCCACTTCACACCATCTGGTTTTTGAAGGTGCATTCTGCACAGCCCTCCTGTAGTTATCTGCCCTTTTCAGCCTATCCCCTTCACATCTGTCCCATTCAGTTTCAGTGGCAAAATTAGTGAACAGGTGAAGGCAAAATCATGGCGATGACTTGTTCCAATTTGTTCTGTCCACCACTCATCTTCAAGACATCTAATACGATCAGTTTATTCAGATTCCTTGGACACTTCCTCTGTAACCCTGTTGTGTCAAGACACGATTACACATTTTCCCATAAAAACCCATAGAACTATCAACTAGGTTCAACCGGTCATACTGGAGTTGGGCACTTCTGAACTATTTTCAAACTAGACTAGGAGAGTGCACCTCAAATCTTCATCTATGAAGCCTTCGTGGTGACGAGAATTGTCATTGCGAAGAATTACAACCATGTCCCACATAGTTTAATTAGTGGCATGTTTCAACAATCTGATGATCTATATACTTCATGTCCTGGTGATCACAACACTATACAAGATAAATTATTTTAATTTCAAGAGACTGTTTATCGCAGAAGAAGCACTGATGAAACCTCTACAAGGACTGGCCAGATATGTAGGTCATTCGTATTGTTTTCTTGTGCATTAACTATGTAAATTACATTGTGAAAGTATATCATTTAAGTGTAAAATAGGAATCACATGTTAGTTCCATTATAATTTCTGGGCTGGCATCTTATGTGACACATAAGATAGAGAAGATAACATGGCTACTCCAAGATGACAGTCAGAGATACTAACATTTGTGCAACGACTCCTTGTCTGGACAGCAAACTCAGCTGAATCCATGTGTAGGATAACCAAACGATGAATATCAAACTCAAGTGCTGAATATTTCTTGCATCTCATTTAGAAGCCTCAGAACCCAAAACCAGATGAGGAGAAAAATTATCGACATTTGTGACAATTTTCAGAAATTGTACAACGATGAAAGACATGTCAGTAAGCAAACTCAGATACAGACCTATCCTACTTCACAATGCTCATGTACTCACTGTTTCGAAGGCTGCTGACCCCACGGCACACTTTCTGAAGAGTTGTCCTCTGCCATGCTCCCAGCTTCGTTGCTGTCCTCCTTAACAATAGAAATTCTACAATCACTATCAGGAATAGATGATCCTGACCAGCAGAATGAGTGAAATGTACAACATATGTAAGTCGCATTAAGGAGTTCACAAATCACCAATTCCATCGTATATCCCTTCACTAAGTACTCAGGAAATTTTAAATTTGATATTTCAAATTCTAGCATAAAAAGGGAACCCAAGATACTTAGAATTTAGTGTTTGCACGTAAGTGCAGCTAAAGAGAAGGTGGGCCAAAAAAGGAGTTATACCAGTGGAGGTAGAGGGTAAGGGCAAGCACCAAATTACAATTTTGCACCATAAAAATGAAGGTGCTGCCAATGTAGCAGCAAAGGACAAGCGCAGCAATATTGGGTAGCCAGGATGTACTAAAAGTTGGGGAGTCCCCAGAAATAGAAAAGTCAATAATTTAATCCTCCCCAGAGGCAATAATTGGGATAAAAGTAATTGGTATTTGGAAATGTGTGGGCGGCATAGTAGCAGTGGTTAGCACTGCTGCTTCGTAGCTCTAGGGACTTGGGTTCAATTCCTGGGTTAGGTCACTGTGTGTGGAGTTTGCACATTTTCCTTGTGTCTGCGTGGGTTTTCTCCGGGTGCTCCGGTTTCCTCCCATAATCCAAAGATGTGCGGGTTAGGTTGATTGGCCGTGCTAAAAATTGCTCCTTAGTGTCCTGAGATGAGTAGGTTAGAGGGATCAGCAGATAAAATATGTAGGGGTATGGGGGTATGGCCTGGGTGGGATTGTGGTCAGTGCAGACTTGATGGGCCAAATGGCCTCTTTCTGCACTGTATGGTTTTCTATAAACGAAAGTTAGCATAGATTTGATAAAGGCAAAATATGCTGATGAAAAGGGAAGGTTGATAATACGTATATGGACTTCAAAAATCCCTTTGACTAAGTATCACAAAGAACTCGTCAGCAAAATTCCAGTTCACACTGAAGTGACAGTTGAAGCTTGGATATTAAATTGGCTGAGAGAAAGAAAGCACAGAGCAGCAGTGAACAATGGCTTTTCAGACTAGAGGGAAATATGTAATGGTGTTTCCCAGGGATCAGTATTGGAACCACTGCTCTTTTTGATTTATACTGTTAATGAGCTGGACTTGGGGATTAGCACTTCAGTTTAAGGTTTGCAAATGACTCAACAGTGAGGAGGATAGTAATAGACTTCAGCCAGATATACTGGTAAACTGATCAGGCTAATGGCAGATCAAATTTAATGTAGAAAAGTGTGAAGTGACACATTTTGGTCAGAAGAACACAGAGAGGCAACATACATAAAATAATTTTAAAGCAGCAGCAGGAAACCTGGGGGGGTCTAGCAAACAAATCTTTGAAGATAGCAGGATAAGTTGAGAAGACAGCTTAAAATGGCATATAGTATTCTTGGCATTATAAATAGAGGCACAAAGGTATAAAAATAAAAGGAGATTGTTGTAAACTTTTATAAAACACTGATTAAACCTCAGGTGGAGTATTCTTGGCACCACACTTTAGGAAGGATGTCAAAACCTTAGAGAGGATGCAGAAGAGATTTACTAGAAGCATACCAGAACAGAGGGTAGTTAAGGTCAACCCACATTGTTGTGGGTCTGGAGTCACATGGAGGCCAGACCAAGTAAGGAGGGTAGTTTCATTTCAGTAAATGACAATTGTGAATGGTAAATAAGGAGAATGTGTCTTCTGTGACAGAAACCACAGGATACAAATTTTAAAGGCGACTGGCAAAAGAAACAAGTAACATGAGCATTTGTAAAAATTATTATGCAGCGAATTGATGTGATCTGTGATGCATGTCCTAAAAGGATGACGGAAGGAGATTCAATCAACTTTGAAAAGGAAATCAGATAAACAACTGAAGGAAACATATTTTCAGGGCTATGGGGAATGAGCAGGGAGGTGAAATGATTTGAATAAGCCCAAAAAGAGCTGCCTCCTCCTGAGCTGTATCTTTCCATGATTCTGAAAATGTAAGCACTATTCTACGGGGCTGACTTTTAGATGGATTTCAAGGCCACATTGGTACTGCCTAAGAAGATAACTGTTGTTCAGTTCAGGGGCAAATTGTTAAATTTTAAATGGAACTCAACCCATCTGATCACTTCATGAAATACCTTTCACAACAACAGATTGCATTTGTACAGAACTACTCACACAGAAGATAGTTTAAGTTAATTTAATTTAATGCAGTGAAAATAGTGGATAGTGCACACAGGACAAAAGGGAATGGGAAAAGTTTCGATGTCATGGATGGGTGACAAAATAGTTGAAGTGCATCACTTTAAACGTTTTGGAAACCTGGAAAAGTATCACAGTTGAAGGGAGCAGGCAGAAAGCTAAAGGTGACAGGAGCGCAATGAGTAAACGAGGAACTACCAATGACGGAGTGGAAGCCAGAGGAAGAGAAAAAAAACTAAAGGAAAGTAAAGTAGATGCAGGAAGACCATGGAGAGATTTGAAATGAAGAAACATAATTTTGAAGTCAATTCATTGGGGAACCAGGATCCATTACTGGGTTGAGAACATGCAGCAATGGAAGTGAAGGACAGTGCAATGACAATAATTGCAGTGCTTTGAAAAAGTTACCAGTTTACAGAAGGGAGAAGCTGGAAGATTGGCTAAGAGGACATCAGCCTTGAAGAAAATGAAGGCCTAAACTGGGGATTTGGTGGTGTAAAGTATTATTCAATGACATGGTGTCCAGAATGCTAATAAATTGTCAATAGTAGACGAGAAGGATCAACAAACCTTCTATGAACTCGCTTTCTTCAAATTTTGTTTCTGTGACAATGGCATTTGTTTTTGTAGTTATGAATTATAGGCTACATATTGAATACAAAGTATTGTGAAATGTTTCTGATAAATCCAAGTATTTATTTCTTTGAAATCCTGGCTGCAGTAAAAAAATATTTGACAGACTGGTCAATTCTGGAATATCTATAGTACAGTAACAGCACAATTCGTAATCTGCCGTAAAGCAGATTATCTTTTATCCATAAAAATATTATGAAAGAGTTGTACAAGTTATAATCTCACCTGCCTGTATTCCTGATCAGGCAAAAAGTCAAAGGAATCATCGTTGTCATCAGCATAACTGATTTGGATTTGCCTTAAAGCATCTGTTTTGAAATTCCAACATTCATTATCAGCATTTTTAAAACTGAAGCTTCTAAACAACTACATTACGCCCCTAGCTGTGACAATTAAGCAACTGATATTAAAACAATTCAGAACATGCTGAAAATTTGCATTAAGAGCAGTGTCCTTAAACCCTAAAATAATCAATTTGCTTTTGCCCTGCAAATTATCAAAGGAAAGTTTGTTGGTAAACACAGCAGCTGTTCAACATAATCCCGTTACAGAAGGCAGGGAGGGGTCAGGAGGTGTAAAGGTCAAATCTAGGAAATGAGCAGTGAGGCAGAACAATTAATAAACCTAGTTTTAAATTTATTGTTGCACCCCACAGTGAGAGGGAGGTAGGTAGGAAATGCCAGTTTTACAAGGCAGGTGCCTCCTTCAACACTCCTTGTGGATCAGGAGGAGAGGTCGTCAACTGTCCCTTCAATAAAATATCCAGCTAATCCCAGCCCCGATTGCCAATCCTGACCCAAACTAAATCAACCACGCTGTTCAGCCCATTGATTGTGGGCCTTTGGTGGCATGGCCCTTTTAGCAGGCGATACTTTGCAGGCCATGTGGCTAGTCTGGAATCAATGGAGTATGATCATGCAATCCTGGGCCTATCAGAACAGAGACCGTGCATCCCTGGGTTGGAGGCTGCAATTCAATTCAGTCATTGTTAGAAGAAGACCTGGATGATTGTACTGTAAATCCTTCGTTATATGTAGTTCTTCTCAATCGATAATCCTTTAGTTAGCTACTTGCCACATTGAGTCGCATCGAGTTACTACACTGGCAACAAGGGCGAATCTGGTCAGTCGTAGAATGGTGGCAATGCAGAGCTGCACCCATCCAGGCAAGTGGGGAATATTCCATCACACTCCTGACTTGTGCCTTGCAGATGGTGGATAGGCTCTGGGGAACCAGGAGGTGAGTTACAAGCTGCAGTATTCCTAGCCTCTCATCTAGTCTTGTAGCCACTGTTTATGTGGTGAGTCCAGTTGAGTTTCTGGTCAACGGTAACCCCAAGGATGTTGACAGTGGGGGATTCAGTGATGGTAACATCATTGAATGTCAAGGGCCACTGGTTAGAGTGTCTCTTATTGGTGATAGTCATTGCCTGGCATTTATGTGGCGCGAATGTTACTTGCCACTTGTCAGCCCAAGCCTGGATACTGTCCAAATCTTGTTGCATTTGAACATGGACTGTTTCAGATCATAACGAATAGTGGCGTAGGCTTGAAGGGCTGAATGGCCTACTTCTGCTTATATTTTCTATGTATGCTTCTATGTATATCTATTAGCATATATCAAATACAGATGCACTAAGCCACCTGCCACTGCCACGGACCATACTGCTGCCACCTGTTCCACAGGATACAGCATTGGATCTGCATTTTTTTGATATCCTGCCTGTCTCAGCAGTTCACATTACGTTGTGGACAGATAGGGGCCCGTTGCTTTCAAAAGTCAAGAAAATGGCACTTTGACAAGGCAGAGCAAATGAAGTTGTATTTGCAAAATAGGGATGAGATAACCAGCAAAGATGAGATGCTACTGTCAGGGGCCCCCGTCATCATACTAGCCCCAGAGCAATGGCTACTGCTCCGAGAGTTACATGAATGCCCATCCAGGTCAGAGCAGAATGAAAGTGATGGCCAGAAGTTACATCTGGTAGTCCGGCATTGACAGAGAAATTGAACAAATGGTTGGGCAGTGTGAAAGCTATCAGACCCAGTAAATATCATCTCCACCAGTGAACATGCACGCTTAGGGGCAGCCAAGCCATCTGTGGTTGCAGCATCATGTAGAATGTGCCAGGCCTTTTCTGGGGCATATGTTACCGATCCTAGTAGATGCCTATTTCAATTGGCTGGAATTCCAGCTTATGATGTCCACCACAGTTATGGCTACTACTGATAAACTGAGGTAGATGTTTGTGAACCATGGTCTTCCCAAAGAGTTGGCATCAGACAACAAAATAGCATTCACAACTGACGAAGTCTAATCATACCTGTCATATCAGGTCTGACCCTTACCAATCTGCCTTGAATGAGTTAGAACATAGAACATAGGACAGTACAGCACAGTACAGGGCCTTCAGCCCTCAGTGTTGTGCTGAGCTATATCCAAACCCAAGATCAAGCTATCCCACTCTCTATTATTCTAGTGTTCCATGTGCCTATCCAATAACCGTTTGAAGGTTCCTAAAGTGTCCAAGGGTTGATGGAATGAACTTTGCAGACATTTAGTACTTTGATGAAGAAGCAGGCTCACAGGCTGTTGCCATTCCAATTGGTAAGATTTTTTGCTGTCCTACAACTTTAAGCATCACACTATCACTAGGGTCTCGCCAGCAGAATGGATAATGGGTTGGGAAGGACGGAGGCGAGGTAAGCCCCTCAAAGAATATCATAACACTCAAAAAGGGACAGATCATTTAATTTGGCCAACCTCATTTTGGCAAGAAATTTTGGTGGCGGACCTGCCTGAGTATCAGGAAGAGTTGCGGAGAAGATGGGCTGGTCTCACATGTGGACGCACAGGATGCTGAGTAAGGAAACATGTCCCAGGCAAGAGAGTAGAGCCAGGTCCAGGACACAAGCAAGTGGGCCCCATATCCAGTTTGTGTTTACTAGCCTCTGAGATTCCAATGACTGTGGTCGGGCCAAGACCAGCTCTGTCCTAGGTAGCTGAGGCAGAGGAATGGGGTGGCAAAGGCCAGGCTTCTGAGGGAGTTAGCATATCCATTTCATTAATGAAGAACCCTTGACAGAGTTGCTGCATCCTGCAAGGGTCCAGAAGTTTCCAATCGGCTGATGTTACAAACTATTTTTCCTTGCTGCAATATTGTCATTTGCCTGACTAGGGGTTAATTGTTTTTCTTTGCTTTACCACTAGTCGTCCAGGAGTTAGGGAGAGGAAGGAGTGTGGTAGTATGGCACATTAATGGCCAATCCTTTGCAAGTCACATGACCGACTGGAACAAATGGAATGCAAAATTGTGAACCCGGGCTATCAGGAGCAAGGACGTGCATCCCCAGGTCTGGAGGCTGCAGTTGGAGTGAGAGTGTTGTTAGGAGTAGACCTATCTAGTTTTGCTGTTAAATCCTTTAATGTAGATAGTTCTTCCCAATCAATAAATCCTTCAGTTTGTTACCTGCCACATCAAGTCAAAATGTTCTAAAGCATGGTTTTTCCACTTAGTTGATGTAAATGTCTTGTATTCTAACAAGTGCGCACTATGTTCGATTAGCAGGTAACTTCAGTATCATGGTGTATGAACAGACTCAGGTTTGTGCTGTGGGCTATACATTCTTTTTAGGTCACAGTGACCCCAGCTGAGTGCACACGCAGTGCGTTCTTTTGTAATTTCTTCAAGATCAAACACTGTGCACAGCACTGCCGACGATAAAGACACCTATGCTTAAACATGTCAAATTAGCTGCTGTGGGATAAAATTTACTACTGCTGTAATAAAAGTTGATTTGTAAAATCAGTAAGAGTCTAACTCTGAATCTTATCACCTAATTTCCACAATTTTAATATTTCAAAATATGTAGCTTTTGAAACAAAAGCTGTGTGGAACATTCAGTGACAACATGGGAGGGGAAACAAAATGAAATTCCTTTTGGGAAACAGAAAGCCTTCCACAAAAGATACAGCACTTTCAGTTACAACAGGGAAATTGGAAGAGAAGCTGAGAGAAAGCAAGATGGTGGCACAGTAGTTAGTGCTGTGCTTCACAGCATCAGAGACTCGGGTTCACTGTCTGTGTGGAATCAATGTCTCTGTGGAATTTGCAACAACTCCCCTCGTCTCCTCCAGGTGCTCTGGTTTCCTCCCACACTCCAAAGGTATGAAAGTTAGGTTGATTGGCCATGCTAAATTGCCCTTAGTGTTAGTGGGACTTGCAGGGTAAATATGTGGAGTTACAGAGATAGGGCCTCAGTAGGATTGTTGCCAGTGTAGGCTCAATGGGCTGAATGGCCTCCTTCTGCACTGTAAAGATTCTACAATGGTAAGGAGTCTGGAGATGGCAGAGGACCTGAGTCAGCAAAATCTGCATTGATTCAGTAAGAAAATTAGTTCTACAATTAGTATCTATAAGCAGAACAGCAGCTGTCTGTACAGTAATGCTGAGATTAACAGCTAGTGATGATGTGTATCATACATGAATCCTTGATTTGCAAAGTATCCAAGGATGTTCATGTTGAAAAAAACCATAACCCAGTTAGATAGCACACCATATTTCACTTTCCTTATACATTTCACATGAAAAATGTCATAATTCTCATGAGTCAAGATCAGTAAAAACCTTCACATGGAACAATGTTGCAAAATGATTTGCAAAGTTCCAACATGATGGGAGAGCTAAAAGTCTACAGTGGGGAAACGCTGCACAACTCAGTGGAAATCACATTTCCATCTCCATGAATTTTACTTTCCCAGACTTAGCTTTTGTTGCCATTTCAGATCCATTATTCTCAATATCTATTTTAAGTTTTATGAAACACTGAAAACCAATGGATTTCTGTATACAAGTGTATTACTGAAAGTAAAATGTAGCAATATCAGAACCATGCATTACTAATGAAACCACTGAAGTGGGAAAAGTAGTGAGTGCAAGGTTCTCATCATTTAGTTGTGAAATTAACTTTCAAACATACTCTGAAATGGCAGTTTGGGTACAATTGCTCCTTTAAAAGAAGTGTGAAGTTTACTTAATCTTGATCATTTCAGCTTCTTCACATACAGGATTTTTTCCACCTCAAGAAAACGTTTATAAGTGACAAGCTCACATAAAATTGAAGAGCTGTTCCTGTTAGCTTAGTTCTGAAATTAAAAATAAACCAGGTACCTAGCTGTTTACCTTCTGCAACATTTTCTGCTCTTGTGTTTGAGTTTTGGTCATCTTCAAATTCAGTGTCCATCTGATTAACATTACTGAGGAATTTATTTGTTAATAAGCATCTTCTTGTATGGAGTTTATCAAATTCCACACATTCACAGTTACTACCAACACTGAGTTCAGACATCTTCTCGATGGTGTCAGGAGTTTTTCTTAGCACATTTGTGGAAGTTGAGTTGTCAGCTAAACCATCAGTCTCCCCTTGCAACGATGGCCAGTTACTGTTGCTTTCCTCTGGTGTGGAGCTATTGAACAGCATTCCTTCATTTTCCTGTGACTTGAAATTTTGTTCAGTGCAAAGGCCAGGAAAACAAATAACAGCCAAAAACCAATGGGCCCTTTAGAAAAGAAAAGATTTTATATTAGCATCTTTGATGTTTGTTAAATAATAAATCTTTCTTTGGAAATCACTCCAAACACCACCTTCAACATTCACTCCCACCAACACCTGCGAACAATGGCAATAGTGTGTTACATCAACAAGATGCAGTGCAGGAACTGACCAAGGCTCCTTCGACAGCACCTTCCAAACCCTCTACCACTTAGAAGGACAAAGGTAGCAGGTGCCTGGGAAAAACAACACTTGCAATTTTCCTTCTAAGTCACACACCATCAACTTGGAGCGCTACCACCATTCCTTCATTATCGCGAGGTAAAAATCCTGCAACTCCCTTCTGAACAGCATGGTGGGTATACCTACAATACATGGACTGCAGCAGTTCAAGAACACACTCAGCACCATCTTTTCAAGAGCACTTAAAGGTGGGCAAACTTCAATCTGGTTTTCTGGGTTAGATCAATTATCACAGAATAAAAACTTTGAAAACTTCTCAGTTATAGAAGGGTGAACTGGTGGGACTCCAGATGGCTCACTAAGTTCATCAAGTAACTGACCATAAAATCCAGGTCCAATTCCAGGTTTGTACATTAGTTGATCTGAATTGTCTTATACTAAGAGAACTCAAGTGGTCTCAACACAAAGGTTTAATTGTCCCTGGCTTGGCCATGTGCTGCCTCTAAACCTTGCTCCTTATTCCCAGTTTTAACCTGATGACCCCACATTCCCTGACCCACCATTCCTTCAAAACCACTTTGCAATTCAATTGAGTCTTCCCTATTTTGGTGGCCTTAAGATCCTTCAGAATTTTCTGTAAATGTCAAAAAACTGGAGAGGAGATTTATTAGAATGGTGTCAGGGATGAAGGATTAGAAATACTAGGATTGTTCTTTGAGCAGAGTGGGCTAGGAGTGGATTTGATAGAGGTGGCCAGAATAAATAAGGAGCGACTTACCATTACAGTTGGGGGTGGTTGACTGGGGTAGTAACTAGAGGGCACTGATTTAAGATAACTGGCAAAATATCAAAGAGGAAGTAAAGAATAAGTTGTGATCCAGACAGTACTGCTCAAAAGAGCACTGGAAACACATTCAATTATAACTTTAAAACGGGGAATTGGATAAATACTTGAGAAGGAAAGGTGTAGAGTTGTGGGAACAGGGAATTAAACTAATTAAATGGTTTCTTTTAAATTGGAGTTATGCAAAAAAGTGAGGAATTTGGCATGGAAAATCGAGAGAAATGTTCTCAAATTAAGGAAAATGCCTTTGTTGGATAACAAATGAGTCAAATTTAATTAAACCTTTACTGCGAAATCTTATTTCAGTTCTAGTTGTTCACAAATATGGAACGCAGTCATCATGGCACCAAGTTCTGGATTCCTTCCCAAAATCCCATTTCTCTCCTTTAAGACCTTAAAAAAATTGGGTCAAACTTTTGGTCACCTACCCTAATGTCTCCTTCTTTGGCTCAGTGTTAATCTTAACCCAATTAAGCTCCTGTGAGGTTGGGATATTTTACTACATTAAATATTATATGCAAATGCAACTTGCTGTTATTGTTGTAAATAATTTTAGCACAGAGAATTCTAATATTATTTGGAAGACTTCAGGTGACAATTCAAATATTTATTTTCTACTTTGCATTATTCTGTTGCCCCACAATTGTTACACCTCCAGCAACACCAATAATCAGACCAACATTCTGTTTAATTTACAGTCCCATTTCAAGTCTTGTTTAATATAAAACTCCCTGGATGTTCAAATACTACAAAGGGAGAGGGCATCACATCTCAGCACTTGAATAGTTTCCAAAACTAATATTGACAGCGTCCCTGTGTAAATAAACCCAGGATGCTATAATACTTACGTTTCATTAATAGGAACAAAAACAAAATCCTTTTGAAAGAGATCCACATGTCTTGTCCATGTTTTCACCCTGGCATGACGTCTTTGTGGTAACCTAAATGGTATCAGAAGGCTTATTGAGACTATAACGCATATGTACATATAACAGAGAAGTACATAACTAAAACTGATTCATGTTATACTTGATAAATTTAATCAATTAACATTGCTTTCAATTTTCATTAGAAGTCTAATTTTGGGCAGTGTTACAAATGCTTGAGAACCCTTAGTTTTGTGACAATATTTACATGGCACCTTAACATTTTAAACACCCCAAGGAACTTCTTAAGGCATTTCAGAGAGTAGACCCGAGATATCCTGAACTTCTGCAAATGACGGCAGGGTACAATAGGAGAAAGATGCAGAAAATGCTTGAGGGGATTCAAAGCTGGAAGAGGTTGCGAAGTTAGAGAAGAACGAGGGGTTAAATAAGAAAGATTTTAAAGCACACACACTAGGAAATTCAGGGAGCCAGTGTATTTCTACATAGAATCCATACTCCAAGTTAAATTAGTATTTAGAAATGTGTGATAATCATCAAGAATAGTCAGAACAGATTTATTAGAAATAAGCCTGGTTTGTAAAATTTAACGAGTTTTACTTTGAGATTAAAAAAGGTCAAAGCAAAGAGAGCAGGGGGTAAGGTGTTAAAAGGTGAGATAGACACGTTGTAGAACAGGAGACAGGCATCTGCATTTTGAATATGTTGAAGCATGTCAGCATGGACATTGGAAGGCCAGAAAAAAAGCACAGATGTAAAAGGAAGTATGTTACGAAAGCTAAATAGACAAAAATCCATCTCCAAGTTTGATCAAAATCGAATAAAGCATTTGAATACACTTACACAGAAACACTTGGGTCATTTCCAATTCACGGAACATTCTCCTGAATGTTATTTTAGCTATAGAAAAGGATTTACAAAGTGCCACGGGATAGGTTTCTGGGCCCTGCTGACTTGCACATCGAACCATTTAGTCAAATTAGGAAGGTGACAGCTAAGGCTCTGATCGCAATGTTTCAATTCATCTTAGACAAGTAACTGTGCCAGATAACTAAAGGTAACTCGGAATAAATTATCCAAGAACGAAGGGAAGGATACTACCAACTAATTACAGATCATTTCAGGACAGCTGTGAGAAAATTCATGAAATTCATAATTCAAGTTACATTAGAAATGTGAGTTCATCATCCAGAACAGATAGAACAGGTTCAGTAGAGGCAAGCCATGTTTGTTCAAGTTAATGACTTTACTTTGAAAAAGTAAAGACAGATTAAAACAAAACACGTAGATGTGTAGATGCAACACATGGACATTTGAAAAGATGCACTATAGGCGATTTGTAGTAAAAGTTCAGACACATACTGCAAAACAAAACATAACAACATGAATAGCATAGATCAGTGAACTGAGAGAACAGGTGGATCATATCATTTGATGTGGATAAGTGCGATCCAATACAGTTTTGAGGAAATCAGGAAGCTCCATGGAAAATCACCAAAGAGATTGAATTAATGGACATCTGGGGATTCAAGTACATGATTCCCTGAAAATGAGTGTACAGGCAGAGAAACCTACAAAACATCAAACAGCATTTTGAGTTTTATAAATAGCAGCATTAAGTGTAGGGACATCATTGGTTAACTTACTGTAAAATATTAGCTCTAGTTTCAGACATCCACTTAGGAAAACAAGCATAAAAACAAAAGAGACCATAAAGCTTCAGCTTG
The DNA here is from genome assembly GCF_965287045.1 of Carcharhinus amblyrhynchos. Lineage (NCBI taxonomy): Eukaryota > Metazoa > Chordata > Chondrichthyes > Carcharhiniformes > Carcharhinidae > Carcharhinus > Carcharhinus amblyrhynchos. The sequence continues at coordinate 26,781,310 of NC_137335.1, read as the reverse complement.
ATGCTAGAGTCAGAAACCACACTTGAGGTTCATGCTGGAACAGGGAAGGCCACATATACTTGATTTTAAAAGGTATATAAGATTTTCATAAGCAAAAGTATTTTCTCTTGTCAGACAGCATGAGTAGGGACCATGAGTCTCTTTAACAATGAGCAAGGAACCCAGTAAAGGTCTTCTCCACTTCCGCACGACCTCCATCAACGGGCCCCAAGTGATTACATCTACTATGTGCCCCCCCTTGACCTACCCAATCTCAGCACAGCTCTGATGTGACTTTGTGCTGCAAGATTTCCTGCTTGGCAAGTAGCCAGCTGTTAATCGGATAGGAAACTGTTAGAAAAAATTAAAGGTGGCCTGTAGTAAAAAAACCACAGGACAGTCAGGAAACCTGTACAATAGATTCTGGTTGTGTGTGTGCGCATGCGGTGGGGGCATTGTATCTTTTGAAAGAAAATTATGCAAAAAGAAACATTTGGAGCAGTGTAAAATACACAGCAATGGAGAGAGAAAAATACACTGTGATAAGTAATGGGCCGCACGAGCTAACAGCCAACATAGGCACAATGGATTTATTCCATTCTGTCTGTCCATTTCTGTGGTAAAATCTCTTAATAACTGCAGTGAAAATCCAATAAAACGTTTAAGCTATGGAGGGGATCTAATGCCCAAGACTCTGGGGAAATTATCAAAAAAAATTAACTCTCTCCATTATACAAGTTAAGATGTGAACTGCGTCTCTGCACAAGCCAGCCAGGGGTGTTCTGTTATTTAACCTGAATGCAGTCTGGCAAGTGGGCAAGCTGGAAACCCCCTGCCATTGATTCTTAGAGAAGTAAACAACATGCAAAAGTTATTGAGTGCATCTATACTCAAACAAGACGGTGTAATAGGAAGGGACATTTTCAGCCTGCCATACTCAAGGTTAAAGCAGAGTGATCCAGTATATTTCCTTACTAAAGGAGCACATAGCTGATTACATTGTTTTTTTTTCCCCAAATGTGTCCCATGTAGAAAGTGGAAAACAAAAGTTGTTCAAATTGAGCTGAAAATATTTTCAAAAGAACATCAGTGACAAATTAATGCCTTGATATGGATGGCCAGCGCAAACATCAATTGCTCTTGCTTTCTTCCCTGTGGTGGCAGTGGGGTGGGTGGACAAAAACCGTGGGAGAATATAGGATTTCTTCGCAAAAACCTTTTCATGTATTCCACTTCAATAGGGAGGCAAATTACATAACTCTTGATTCTCAGTTATGAAAGCTTACGATAGATTGGCAGATTCTGGAACATTCCGTCGTTCTCGCTGATTCAGTCGTTTGTAAAAAAAGGAACTGAAAACGTGCACTCTATCTGCATCCTGCTGTTTGATCTTTTCAAGTACTAAGTACCTGCAGTTACAAAATAAGGACAGGACAAATCAATGAATTATTGAATCCGTATTTATTATAGCTAAGCTCCCTCAACATACACTGCGAATGATCCAAAAAAAGTAACTTAGGCCTTGACGTAGAGTGATAAAGATATAAACCTGAAAATTGATATTACTTTGACCAATATACAATTAATTGACAAGTGTGCCCATGGAATGATTTTCCATAATTTTAGATCTCTTCCACATATATATAGTTGGGAATAATTCTACAAATATCTAAAAGATCAATGTTGAAATTTGCATTTCCTTAATTTGTAAGTTACGTTTTTTCCTGGAGGACACAGTAAAAAGTCTGACAACACCAGGTTTAAGTCCAACCAATTTATTTGATAGTAAACTCACTAAGTTTCGAGGTTTCCCTCTTCAAGAAGAAAGAAACCTTTGAAGAGGGAAACCTCGAAAGCCAGTGAGTTTACTAACAAATAAATCGGTTGGACTTAAACCTGGTGTTGTCAGACTTTTTACTGTGTTTATCCCAGTCCAACGCCGGCATATCCACATCTTTTTCTGGAGGAACAGAGATGGGGTCCCTTGATTGGAAGCTGCATTCGCAAACATTACATCTGTCAAAGGGTATGCAGCATCCAATGAACCTTCAATGAAATTTTTTTGAGATTTTGTCACAAATTAAGCTTTGGAAGAGATTCATTATTGAAATGTGGCAACTGATATCTGTCAGGAGCTCAAGCCACCTACTGGCCACTACTGGCTTCCTTTACTTCATATATTTCAGTTTCCTTCATACTATTTCTTCTTCTCTTGTTTCAATGACTGACACAGTTCTGTCAAAGTCAGAAATGTACAACTTTTAAGTTCCTTTCCAGTCACTGATCACATAGAACTATAGAATCCCTATAGTGCAGAGAGAGCTCATTCTGTCCATAGGGTCAGCACCAACTCTCGAAAGAGTATTCCACACAAGCCCTCCCCTCCCGTAACTTCATGCATTCAGCTTGGCTAATCCATTGAACCTACACATCTTTGGACACTAAGACAATTTAGCATGGCCAATCTACCTAACCGGCACATCTTTGAACTGCGGGAGGAAACCGGAGCACTGTGGGAGGAAACCCACACAGAAATGGGGAGAATGTGCAAACTCCATAGTCACCCAAGGTTGTTATTTAACCCAGTTCCCTGGCACTGTGGGGCAGCTGTGCTAACCACTGTATCACCATGCCACCCTTATATGGTCTGGCCTGGCATTCTAGTATCATCTGTTTTGTTTTGGTTATTCAAATGGATGCCAAATATCCTATAATGAAATTTGACAAATTTAACTGATGACCTGGCCAAGTTTCCTTCCAACTACCAAAACGGGTCACATCATTAATTTCATTGCTATTGTCGGGTCTGCACATAAAAGGAAGAGTCCGTTCTTTTTGCTCATTGGAAACAATTCATTGTATTAAAGTACCTTGAGGATGCACTGTTTAAAACAGTAACTGCACTCAAGAAAGTAATTCATTATCTGGAAAGCAGCTAAGATGTCCCAAAGTGATGAAAGTCTCTTTATAAATGCAAGTTCTTTCTTTAACCTTTTTCAAATTCACCAGAGTATTGTCCTGGTATTAGTGTTATTGCAGTCATTTGTCTGTGCGGTGACTAATGAGAAATCCTCCAAGACTGCAGAGCTCGACAAAGTATAAAACAAATTATATGAAAAGCTTTCAGACAGTGCCACCTCATGACAGAAATTATGTACTTCTACATATGGGTAAAATACTAAAGCACAGTGGAACTTGCATATTGGAGAGGATAAGTATCAAAAACATTTATTTTGAATATGGATCTGCACAGTTATTGGAAGAAGTTGTTGCTGCATCATGAGCTGGGATAGGAGAATGGGGAGGTGGAACCGGGAGCAAGCAAGAAACTCAGAATTCTGGATTTGCCCACTTGGAGTTTTAACTGGGGGGTGCAACAGGATTGGTGATGGGGGCACAATCACCAATGGGAAGGTAATGAAGGACTCCTCGCTCTTCCTTACCAGAACCAATGTCAAGAACGTACTTTCCTTCTTCCCAAATTGTCTTCACTGTCAGTGGTCCCAGGACAGCCACAATTAGACTCACAAAGCAGGTTAAATCTGAAATTTCCAACCTTTTTAACATATTTGCCCTCTCCAGTGAGCCAGGTTGGCTTCCTCAGTAAAACCTGGCGGTCAGCGGGATGGGGTTTGTGGGCGGATGGTGTGTGCAATGGACAATATCAGTGGGTTATTGCTTGACGCTGTTACTTTTTTCAAACACTGAGCTGCAAGGATGGTTGGTTGAGTATCCCTAGGGATTGTTTCATAATACTTGTGTTGATGAATGTATGTTATTTTTCAGAATAACTGGGGACCTTTAAGGTGAATTGCTTACTAGTTTGTGGTTTGGGCTGCCTTGTGTGCAGCTGTGTAAGGTGGTGAACCATCTGGATGCTCATATGTGTGAGTATTTTGCTGTGTCTTACCTACCAGGAACCAAACCCAGCAATATATATTTCATCCCAAACAGAAAATATCTTTCATGGAAATGGTCATGCAAAACGCAGTGTTAATCATTGTCAACTAGAGGTTAAACAGATTATTCTAGAATATACCAGCCAGCTCTCTAAACATTAACCCTTAAGGGGTGTACCAACAAATTATATGTTACTTGGGAGTGGCATGGTAGCGCAGTGGTTAGCACTGCTACCTCACAGCACTGAAGGCCGGGATCAATTCCCGGCTTGGGTCACCGTCTGTGTGGAGTTTGCACATGCTCCCTGTGTCCGCGTGGGTTTCCTCCGGGTGCTCTGGTTTCCTCCTACATTCTGAAAGACGTGCTGGTTAGGTACACTGACCCAAACAGACGCTGACTGGGGCAACTAGGGGAATTTCACAGTAATTTCGTTGCACTATAAGCCTTACTTGTGACTAATAAATAAACTTTAACTTCTCAATCAGGCACATGAAAAGGCAATCAACAAAAAGTGATTTATACATAGCTTCAAAATGGAACACAAAGCAATGAAATAGGCAGAGACAAGAATGTAAAGTTGAAGATATGAGAAGACCATCTGGAATTTAAAGCAGAAAGCAGGTAATTCAGCCAGTGAGTCAATTCTGCTATGCTATTCAAATCAACCTCAACTTCATTTACCCTCCTTCCATATCCTTTAATACTCTTACTTAACAGAACTCTATAAATTTCAGTCTTTAAAAAAATTAACCGAATATACAGAACGTTTTGAGGAAAGTGAATTTCAGATTTCACTGACCCTTTGAATGAAGTCTTTACTGATTTAACCCTAAAAGTATGTACTCTATCAAATCACAGAAGCCCTAACGAGCAGAAGCACGCCATTTGGCACATCAAGTTTGCACCAACTCACCGAAGAAGCATCCAACCCAGACCCTATCCATGTAACCCCAGATATTTATCCTGCTAATCCACCTAACCTGCACACCCTTGCCTCACAGTGGCCAGCAGCACTGGCCTCACAGCCCCAGGAATCCAGGTTCAATCCCTGGCTTGAGTCACTGTCTGTGTGGAGTTTGCACATTCTCCCTGAGTCTGTGTGGGTTTCTCCGGGTGGTCTGGTTTCCTCCCACAGTTCAAAGATGAGTGAGTTAGGTGAATTGGCCATGCTAAATTGCCCCTTAGTGTTGGGGGAGTTGCTGGGTAAATGCATGGGATTACGAGGATAGAGCCTGGTTCAGTATGTAATCGATGCAGACTCAATGGACCGAGTGGCATCCTTCTACACTACAGGATTCTATAATTCTATGATCTTTGGGCTGTGAGGAAACTGGAGCACCTAGAGGTAACCCACACAGACACGGGGAGAACATGCAAAGTCCACACAGTCACCCAAGGCCAGAATTGGACCCAGGCCCATGGCATTGTGAGGCAGCAGTGTTAACCAGCGTTAAGCCACGCTAAATCTAACACCTTTCAAAATTCTTCTAAACTCAACAGGCTACAAAATCTTTATATAACCTGCCCTCAGAATTTCACCCCTTAAACCCCTGTATGCTTCTGCTGTATCCGTGTTGTCTGCTTTCCAAGTATAATATGCATCTTTACGGAGGTGCAGTGTCCAAAGTTGAATGCAACATTCCAAATGGATTCTAATTGTGGCTCTGTACAATTGAAGTAAAGCTTTCTGTCTTCTGCATTAATCCTTGAGACTGGCATTCCACAAACCTTTTGATTACATTTTCTATCTGTGCTCTAACTTTTAGTGACGTATACATGACCACATCTAGTTTCACAGCTCCTCGCGTCTCACCATTATAAAATTATTACAATTTGTCTTTCTCTGATCTAAAGTGAATGACCTCACACTTCACACTAATCTGCCATTTTGTCCACATACTTCACATGCCTTTGAAACTTCCTGTTTCTATCTACAAAGCCCATTTTTCCTCCATATTTAGTGTCCTCTGCAATCTTGAGTATACAAGTCTATATTCATTCTTGAGATATATACATTGAAGATACATAGTGACAAGTTAATGCTCCTATGTGGGACCTTCAAGAGCCCCACTTACCACATTAATTGGCACATCAAAACTCATAATACCAACCAAAAATCCAATTACAATTTGAATGCCAAATATCTGATCTCACATCAAGGAACATGTTTTGGTATAGGTTTGAATTACATTTTTCAACAAATTTATTTTTGTCAACATTAGTATCAAGTTATACCATTCCAAATTCAGTGTGCTTTCCACTTAAACCTTTTATGCACCTCAATTGCAAGGTAACCAGAGTTACTTACTTTAAATAGAAGTCTATGATAACATCATTCAAGAATTCTCCCTCTTTCAAACAATAGAGATCTTCATTAGTCACAGATATGCCACCCTTAGATGGAGGAGGTGGGTAAACAATCAACCTGGTACAAACAGAACCAAATTTGGAACCATAAAATTTATTGAATGATGGAACTATAAGAACATAAGAAATAGGAGTATAAATATGTGGCAAATATAGGTCATGTCTTATAATAGATAGTGCAACACTTAAAAATACAGAATTAAAAACATCTCTTGGTATAGCTTTTTTTAATGCGCATAAAGCACTATGAAATCCATACAGGACAGGGGAGATGATGGCCAGTGATATTATCACTTCATTATTATTCCAAAAATTGAGCTAATGTTCTGGGAGCCCTGGGTTCGAATCCCATCATGGCAGATGGTGGAATTTCAATTCAATCAAAAATATCTGGGAATTAAGTATCTACTGATGATCATGAAACTACTTTTTGTCATTAAAAACCCATCTGGTTCACTAATATCCTTTAGGGAAGGAAATCTGCCGTCCTTACTGGGTCTGGCCTACATGTGACTCCAGAGCCATAGCAATATGGTTGACTCTCAATTGCCCTCCAAGGGCAACTAGGGATGGCAATAAATGCTGGCCAGCCAGTGACACCCACAAATGAATAAAATAAAAGCAATAAAGAAATGTTCTTTGGGTCAGAAACTCTCCTAACTGACCTTATAGAAGGGCGATAAGGGGAGGAAAACAGAACAAAAACCCAAGAAAGAAAATTTTGGCAGCACAAAGTAGGATTAGGATTCGGCTGCTGAAGTCTCTTCTGCTTTTTCTTGCTCCAAGGGGAAATATTTGGTCTCTGCTAAACCCTCTGTAACACCAACACTGAATTTGGTATTCAACGGCAAGGGGGAATCCGAACCCCCATATAATCCCACTCATTTTATGCACACATATCTATTCTAACAAGAGAACTGTCAATTATTTTCAAAAAGAATATTTCCCTTATCTCCAAAAAGTTTTAACATTCCATGACTGAAAGCCATAAACTAGCTCACTTTAACAGCATATAATCATCCACGCCATCACTGTAAATTAAATACTAGTTTTGTATCATAGGTCTTTGCTCAATTATTGTGCTTCTTCCTCTCAAATTAACAGACTTACTTTTCAATAGGACCCGTAAACGAAGTATGGGATGTTCCCAAACTATCGTCACTTGAAAGGGAGGTATTCCTCAAACAATATTTGGGGGGTACCTAGAAATTAGATTTAAAACACAAATCACACATTAGAAGAGAAGAAAATCGAACGGGGAGAAAACAAGTTGCTGTTACAAGGGTGCTAGTTCTTTAAGTTGGACCAATTCCAGATTCTATAGACTAAAATCACATATCCAGTAAAATTATTGCAAGGCATCTCCCACTCAGGATATTCAGGTAAAACTAGGTAATCTTCGCCCTTTTCAACTGCATATCCTGTACCTATCTTTAACTCCTATCTTGGAAGAACCCAATGACTTTCATATACAAAGACAATGGAAATTCGTAACTTTTTTTCAGCTAATTATAATTTATAAACACAAAACTTATCCAATGCTGCTTAGTATTAAATTTTATTAACTTGCTGACTCATTCAGGAGAAAACCTACATTCACTAACTTGGTAATAAAAGTTAAGGTTGACAACACAAAGAGATTTTACTTCTGCATCATTATATCTTGTGTACCATTAGCAACAGCTCCAGGCTTTTTAAACTTGAGACGCAGCATTAATTGTTTTCATAAAAAGCCCTCAAATGCATAAGCAGTGAGATCTCACTAAGGGAGCAGGAAAAACTGCAAAAAACAGCCTCATTTCCAAGGTAGTACATCACTTCAAACTCTCTCTGGTTCAGGAGTTTTTTTTATTTTATATATACATACGTACGTCATACTGAATGTGTGTATTTTATATGTGTATCTTGCATATACATATAACATGGAGATATACATAATACACATACATACACAGACACACATCCATATAATGAAAGATATGGGATGGTTCAAAGAACAGATAGCTATATTTTTATAAAATTGTAGGCACGAGTGAGGTCAAGGCATAACGACTTGTATCTTGATCACTTGATTAGCATTTTCAACTAAAGAAGTAAAAAAGGATGCAGCTCTGAGGCCAACGCTGCTATTCCATTCCTGGTAGAAATTACATTCAAAATGAAGAACAAAAACAGCATTTCTTCAGTAATGATGTCCCCCGCTTCCCAATAAATTTTCCTGAGGGTACCAATTCCTGTTTAAATGGATTTTCAGACACTGGTAGCATACCCTATATCTTTCAGGAGAAGCCATTCTTCACATCAGAGTCAAGAGGGTAAGAAAAAATTGGCATGTATAAGGCACCTTTCGTGACCTCGGAGCATCTCCCCATTGCAGTAGCCAATTTTCACATGCTAAGCTCTTACAAAGAACAATGAAATAAATGATCAAATAAATGTCCTTTTGGTGTTGGTTGGAGGATGTATACTGTCCAGCACTCATACCAAGTGAATTCTCCTACTCCTCTTTGACCATTGCCATAGGATTTTTTATCTTAGCTATTAAAATTATATTTTATTATAGACTATCCATCATAAAAGGATATACACGGTAGATAGCACGTAAGTTAGTTTTACCAGATTGGTTCCTGGGATGAGAAGGCTGTCCTACGAGAAGAGATTGATTAGAATGTACTCTCTGAAGCTTAGAAGAATGAGAAGTGATCTCTGCAAAACATAACATTCCCAAAGTGCTTGGCAGAGTGGACGCTGAAAGGGTGTTTCCCTTGCCAAAGAATCTCCAATTAAGGAGTTAGTTATTTGGTTGAGATTAATTAGTCGAGATGAGCAGAAATGTCTTCATTCAATATGCTGTGTATCTTTGAAATTCTTCAGCCCACAGGGCTGTGGATGTTTCAATGAGCATCAAGCTTCAAGCCTATGATCAACAGATTTTTGGTGGCAAGTAAGCCAAAGAGAAGGCAAGCAGGATATACATCTACCAACAGAAACAGTAATCAACTCTCTTTGGTCATCAGTCCAGATAGAATCAGATCGGTAAATACTGGGACCAGTCTGTTTGCATTCCATTCTTCCCTCCTACATAAATCTACTTCTTACACCCAAGGCTGAGGAATTCTTCAACACCTGGCAGCATATTTAACTTCAAGAAACTTGCACTTGGAATAATTGGAGATATTCATCTTTTACCATACTATTCCTCTCTCTTTCAAGGAGAAAAACCAAGTGATCTCAGCCGTTCTTATTTTCCTACAGCATTCCCATTGTTCTTCAGATTTTTCACAGAATTCTAATCCTTGCATTCCTTCCATTCTCAATTGGTCCAAACTAAACATTGGCCTATTATTTTTCTGTCCCAGAAGCACTATAGTTAACTTGAGCAGCCAAAAGATTCATGGGTTGGGAGTTGTATATTCAGGAATTATCAGACACTACCACTAAAGCTTATGTGAAACACCTGTGCAGTACTCCAAAAGTGCTGCACTAATGAAGGTGCTGCCATTTAGATGAGGCATTAAAAGGAGTTCTTGTCTGTGCTTTCAGATGGACATGAAAGGTCCCACGCCACTATTTCACAAAAAGGGGGAGCTCTCAACATTTTAGCTACTGCTATCCTGCCACCAATATTATTAAAAAAAATTCTGGTCTCACACTGGGGACCTTACTGTGTACTAATTAATTGTCATATTTCTTACAATGCAACAGTGACTGCAAGTACTCCTTTAGGGAATGTATTGAGGTCATGATAGTCTCTATACAAGTCCAAATGGAAAAATTTTCTAACAGTTGGATTGTAATTGTGTTGGCATCCAAATCACATCCTGAGTACTGTATACGTTTGGTCATCTAATGACAGTAAGGATGATGACAACTCTTGAAAGGCAAACAATAAGGAAGATTGCAACAGTCAAAAATTTAAGTTCTGTGAAAATTTAAGAATATTGTAAGTTCCTCCCTTCCACAAGAGATAGGAGAAACTTTGAGATGGTAGAATTCAAGTTTTCAAAATTATAAAGGGAAGGAGTCAGCCAACTGCTCATGGCAATGCAAAGTTCAAAAACCTGTCGATGCATGTTATGAATGAGCAAGTAACCTTTTCTGTTCTGAATGTTTCTTATATGCTGGTTCCTTGCCTTTCAAAGACCTTATTGAAACCTGTGTAATGGATTTCAATAAGGTGTCATAAGATGAAAGTCTGTCAGTTTGCACTCAGCACACACCCAAGTCTGTAGAGGTATAGAAGAACAAAGATGCATCTTTCAACTTTATATTTCTATTATTTGTTTGGGTTTATTTGTTTTTTTTAAAACCAGATATCTGCAAAACAAGTTAATCAATGGAAATGAACTACAGTAGTACAATAACATGCTTACCCTGTTGTCTTTAACTAATAGATTCCCGGTGTTATGTTCCTCTAGGTTCTGTGTAAATAGAAGAAGCCTGTTGTTTGCTTCATGAAATGATATGGTGACAAAAAAGTTTGGAATACTATTCTTTTTGCCAATTTCCATTAAAATCTTTTCAAAAATAACCGTTGCTTGAAGATCCGGAACAGATTCAAAAATTAGGACAATGTACCGCTCATCAGTAGCTGTAAAGTACAACACACAAATACTATTCAATGTATGCCGACAAAAATAGCTACGTTGATGTTTTTTCATGCAATGCCAGCTGTTTTCTGTATAGTTACTGCAATACTATGAAAAAAATACAATTAATGCAAATTGATTATTAAAAGGTTCATGATTAATTGCTACATTGATGGTTTCTTGAAGAAGTTAAGGGAATTTTAAGGATGAAGAGGAAGATGGTTAATAAAAACGAGCAGTGTTTCTACAGCACCTTCTATGGAGGAGATTGCACCAAGACATTCGACAGAAGTGTGAGGGTAAGTGGCTACTGAGCTGAAGGAGATGAAATTCAGAGAGAGACAACTTTGAGGTTAGGTCAATCTTGAAGAAATAGGCTGAATGTTTTGGAGAGGTGACGACAGTAGCACAACTGGAAAATGTTCATGAATGGTATTTATATGGACTGCCAGAAGACATTTGATAAGGCCCCAGGTAATGGATTGTTAGTTGAAGCTGAAATTCATGGAGTTTAAGGTAAATTGATGACCTGGTTAGGAAATTGTTGAGCAGCAGGTGATAGTGGGGAAAATGAGCAGGCATTTTACACGGCAGGATGTGACTAGTGCTGTCATGCAAAGTATGCGCTGAGGCCCCAGTTATTCATTGTATTTAATAATGACTAAGATGACATGGTAGAGACCCACATATCTAAGTTTTCCAATGACAGAATGATAAGTGGTATTACTGGTAGAAGCATTTTTTTTTAAGGTTGTTGATAGATAAGTGAACGGGGAAAACAATGGATTTCAATGTAGGTAAGTAAGAGGTCATCCATTTTGGAACTATACAATAAATCAGTATATTTTCTAAATGGTGAAAATGTAGTAGTAAATGTCCAAAGACATGGATCATTAACATGTCAAGAACAGATACAGATAATAATCTAAAGAGATAATGACATTCTGAACTTTAGATATAAAGGATGAGAATACAATGGATTAAAAATCATGTCACAGCTTTGCAAAGCCCTGATTAGACCACAACTAAAATCTGTGATCAATTCTGAACATAATGTCATGGAAAGGAGTTACTGGTGCCACACAGATTTGCTAGAATGATACCTGGACTCCAAAAATTCAACTGTATAGAGAGATTATGAAAACTACAGTTGCAGTCATTTGAATTTACAATGTTAAAGGTGATTTCATTGACATCTTCAAGATAGTAAGTGCAACTGCTCGGTAAAGGGAGATAAACTGTCCAATTAGAGGGAATTTGGGAAAGTGACATCATTGTTAATGCAAAGGAAGCTATCACATCACAAGAGGGGACAGTTAGTTAAATGCTTAACCTAACTTAGACGTAAATTAAACTTGATCTGGTCATTGAAATTTAATGTTAGGTCTGGTCATTTCAGCTGCTCATCCAATCAGTGGAGGCATGGCAAATCACTTTAGACCCATCAAGTACTTATCTGTATCATGTAGGAACTTCAGCACCTGCAATCCCTACCTCCTGGAAGAAACAATGGGTACACTACAATCACCACCACCACAGTGGTTAAACACTGCTGCCTCATGGCACCAGGGCCTGGGCTTAATTCCAGCCTCAGGTGATTGTCCGAATGGAGTTTGCATGTTTTCCCCACGTATGCGTGTGTTTTCTCTAGCTGCTCTGGTTTCCTCCCACAGTCCGAAAGATGTACAGGTTCGGTTGATTGGCCAAACTAAATTGCTCCTTAATGTCGGGCGTCTGGCAGGATAAATATGTGGGGTATGGGGATGGGGCCTGGGTGGGATTGTTGTTGGTGCAGGGTCCTGCATTGTAGGGGTTCTATGACTGTATTCTATCTACAAGCCTCCATCCATGTCACACACCATCCTGTGCAGTTGTTCCTTCACTGTTACTGGATAATTTCCTAACTATATGTGGACTGTAGTAGTTCAAGAAGGTAGCTCATGATCATTATCTTCTCAAGTAAAATTAGAGACAGAAAATAAATGCCAGCCTTGCCAGTGATGTCATATCCCATGAATTTAAATGCCATCAGCTAGCTAAAGGAACTATTGCTGAGAGTTTTGGTCTTTGAACAGCAATACAACCGAGGGGCTGACAGCTACATGGATAAAATATTTCAGGTGTCACTCAGCAACTTAACTGCGCACGTGTAGATATGTGTGGAGAGTGTAACATTTAAAGGTGCAGGACGTCCCAATGCTTGTTACATTGATCCTACCTAATAATAAGGGTGGGACCCTCAGAGTGTTTTGATAGGTCATCATAACAGCTCAAGGGTCAGTGAACAATGTTTCTGGAGGCGGTCAATATCAGAAGAGTCAGGGGGCTGGGGAAGAAGTCCTGTTAATCGAAGCCCTGATAATCAAAGAGGTCCCTGGGAAATCCTGGTAATTGAAGAGGGCTCAGAGAAAGCCCTTGGAGTCTTAGACGGCTGGATAGAGCCAGGAGACAGGAAATTGGTGAAGCACAAAGCCAGTGCCAGCTCAGTGAAGCTAGCTGTCCAGCAAAGAGCTGAAATTACACCAGTAAGTGGAGGCTAAAATATAGAGTCAGGAATCTAGGGAGAATGAATCTCAGAAGGCAAGACTGAAACTCTGTGCGGTGGGCCATTGTTAAAGCTGCCCGAGTGGAAGCGAATTCCAAGGATAAATCTTCAAAGGTGAAGCTGGAAATACCTTGTGATATAGAATGTCAGTGAGATCGTCTGACTTGGTGCTTTCCAACTTCTGGGTGGATTCTTGAGAAATCAATAGACTCTGTCACGGTTGCACTTGTGTTTTGCTCTGAAGTGTGGTGTGCTTGACCATAGTTCGTCTGTTAATTTGTCTGCCAAGCAGGTAGGAGTGGATGAATATTTTGGGGACAGTGACTATAATTTAGTTTGTGCAGTTATGAAAAAGGGCAAAGATGGACTAAGAATAAAAGTCTTTACTTGGGGAAAGGCCAATTTTATTACACTGAGATGTGACTTGGGAAAAGTGGAGTGGAAACAGCTACATGAAGGCAAATTATCGTCACAGCAATGGGAGGCATCAGACAGGAAAGAGAGGCTTCAGAACAAATAAAATCCCAGAAAGAAAAAGGTTGTTACTCAAATTTAGATGCCAGCTCCACCAGATGTCAAGAAGCATAGAGAGGAGAAGAACAAAAATAGAGAAGTTTACGTCATTACAAAGAGCTCATTATTGTCGATACGAGTATAGACAGTACAGGATATCAGTAAAAAATAAAATTGGGAAAGCAAGGAGAGGGCTTGAAAAAAAAATTGACAAGCAAAATAAAGGAAAATCCCAAGGCATTTTATAAATACATAACCAGCAAGATGATAAATTAGGACATAAGGTAAAAACAGTAACTTGTGTGCAGGTGGAAGAAGTGGGCATGGTAGTAAGTGAATATTTTGTATCTGTCTTTATCAAACAGGTGGATATAGACATTAGTTAAGGAGGAAGAATGTGAAATACTGGATGGTATAAACAATGAGACAAGAAATATTTTTGGGTTTAACATCTTTGCAAAGGAATGAATCACCAGGCCCTGATGAAATGTTGCTAAGGGATGCAAGGGAGGTTCTGACCACAATTTTCCAATTCTCTCTGGTGGCAGAAGTGGTCACAGTAAGAAGTCTCAACACACCAGGTTAAAGTCCAACGGGTTCATTTGGTAGCACAAACAGTAACTTTCAGAGCCCTGCCCCTTCATCAGGTGAGTGGGAGTTATGTTCACGAAAGAGCATATAAAGACACAAACTCAGTTCACAAAATAATGGTTGGAATGCAAATCTTTACAGGTAATCAAGTCTTAAAGATACAGGCAATGTGAGTGGAGAGAGGGTTAAGCACAGGTAAAGAAATGTGTATTGTGCCAGAGAATGTTAAACTTTGTACCATTGTTTTTAAAAAAGGAAGGGATAAGCCAAATAATTACAAGCCTGTGGAGTCCTGCAGGGCTCAGTACTATGCCTATTGTTTCTTGATATAAATTAATGATTTAGACATAAATATCAGAGGAATGATTGAAACGTTTCCAGGTGATAGAAAAATTAGCGGTGTAGTTGATTGTGAGGAAGAAAGCTGTAGACTACAATGGACTGATTAGGTGGGCAGAAAAGTAGCAAATTGAATTCAATCTGGAGAAGTGAGAGGTTATGCATGTGGGGAGGGCAAACAAGACAAGAGACTGCACAGTAAATTGTACGACACTGAGAAGTCTAGAGGAACAGAGGAATTTTGAAGTGTATGTCCACAGGTTTCTGAAGATAAGGGAGCCGATCATGAGGAGGTTAAGAAGTCACTTTGCTTTATTAGTTGCAGCGTCGAATACGAGAGCAGGGAGGTTATACTGGAACGGCATACCACACTAAATGGCCACATCTAGAATACTCCATGCAGTTCTGATCACTACTTTACAGGGAGAGTGCGACTGCAATAGAGAGGGTAAAGAGGAAATTTATGAAGACTTCAGGAAGTGCAGTGGAGGGCATGCCCCTGCCTACATCATTAAAGGCAAAGCGGAAATGGTCGAGAGCTTCAAGTTTCTTGGTGTTCAAATCACAACAACCTGTCCTGATCACTCCATGCTGACGCTATAGTTAAGAAAGCCAACTAATCTCTCTATTTTCTCAAGAAGCTAGGGAAATTTGGCATGCATGCTACGACTCTAACCAAAGCTTACAGAGGCATTTTAGAAAGCATTCTTTCTGGTTGCGTCACTGGTTTGGTTCCTTCTCGGTCCAAAACCGCTAAAAACTGCAAAGGGTCGTGAACAAAGTCCAGTCCATCATGCAAACCAGCCTCCCATCCATTGACTCTGTCTACACTTCCTACTCCCTTGGAGAAGCAGCCAACATAATCAAGGACCCCACACACCCCAGATGTACTTTCTTCCATCTTCTTCCTTCAGGAAAAAGATACAAAAGTCTGAGGTCATATACCAACCAACTCAAGAACAGTTTCTTCTCTGCTGCTATAAGACTTTTGAATGGACCTGCATCATGTTAAGTTAATCTTTCTCTACACCCTAGCTATGACTGTAAAACAACATCCTGCACACTCTCCTTTTCTTCTCTATGAACGGTATGCTTTGTCTGCATAAGCACGCAAGAAACAATACTGTTCACTGTATACTAATACATGTGACAATAATAAATCAAATCAAATGTTGCCTGAAATGGAAAACTTTACATTTGAGGGATATGGGGCATTTGCAGGGTTGTTGGAGTTAGGTCACAGACCAACAAATATCTCATTGAATGGTAGAACACGCTTAATGGACTAAATGGCAAACTCCTGTTCCTATCTTGCTACAAGTGTTAAGTGAAACATTTTCAGAGGGAAAAGAGGGAAATAACATTTGAAAAGCAAAACAAGTTGTGGATACATAAATCCTACAATATAGTAGAGCAAATGATACCTATTTTAAAAATACATCCTATTTTTATAGCTGGGGGATTGAGTGCTAAATTTATACAAATAATTTCTTGGGCTAGAATACATTAACATAATTATTGAAAAAATGGATGTTGAGGAACAGGACAAAGTATTAGGAGGAATCTCAAAAACATTGGTCAAAGAAGTGGGCTTTGAGGAAGGTCCAAAAGAGTTAAAGATGGAAGAATTTAAATATTAAACTACAGCTGCTAATGAAGACATGGGGTAGAAGGGTGCTTGTGGATGTGATGCAGCTGAGAGGGGAAAATACACAACAAACCAGAGTCAGAGGATGGAAAGTTCAGTAGCATTGACAGGTGTTATAGAGATAGGGAAGGGCAAGGCTATCAAAAGATTTAAACACAAGGATAAGAATTTTAAATTGCAGTGTTTCGATATCAAGAGGCAATGCAAGCCAACAACGCCCGAGGCTGAGGACAGTTTTTATTGAGCTGCAGTGGGATGGAAAATCAGAGAGATTGGCCAGGAGATGACTGGAAGTGTTGAGTCTGGAGATGACAAGGACAGGGATCAGACTTTCAGTGGCCAATTGGCTGCAGTAGGGACACTGGTGGGAACAGTTAAGGTTGGCAGCCTTTATGATGGAGAAGATATGGGAAAGTCAGCTCAAGTTCAAATAGAATGCTGAAGTTGCAAGCAGTCTGACTGAGACTGCAAGACTGGTATTGGTGTCAACGGTACAGGGTTTGCGGCTGAGGCCTAACGTTTGGTCTTCCAAATGTTCAACTGAAGGAATTATGGCTTGACAAGAGCCACTGCCAGCAGTGTAATTATGAAAGCAAATCCCATGTTTAGGGATGGTGTCGTCAGTAAGCACCCTACAAATGAAGAGGAGGATGCCATGGCTGGATTCTTGAAGGGCTCCAGAGGGGTTGGAAGAAATGTCATGCAGAGGATGTTTAGATGGACAAGAGTGGACCAATGGAGCTGAACAACAATGGGAGGGCGAATAGGATATAGACAGGCGGAAAAGAAGATTCATCAAGGTGATATCACATTGCAGACAAGAGAAATAGAAATAAAGAGCAGGGAAATGGGATGAATAGATTAAACTATATAGAAAGAGTCAGCATTTTCAGTGCTGTAACTTTCTGTGATTGGGTGAAAAGCTCAAACTGTCTCAGGTTAGAAAATTAATTGAAGTAGAGACACAATGAGCACCATTAGCAAGTGGATGTTCTACTTCAACAAAATGGCTATCATTCCTCGCTCAACAAAACAAAAACAACCAGTTTTAATATCTCACTTTTAATGCAATATTCCAAAGCAATTCATCAGCACATTATCAATCAAAATTTGACAAAATCATGTGAACTAATGTCGAGTCATAGTGGGTAGACATAAAGGCATGCCGTAGAGGAGGAAGTGGAGATAGACACCAAAGTAATTTAATTCGACTATTTCAGCATTCAAGACCCAGGCAATCAAATGCTCAGCCACCAATGGTGGAATAATAAGCAAGAGGCCAGATATCACAAAGAACTTTAGGGCTGGAGAAGGTTACAGAGATGAGGAGAGCAGTGGGGAAGGCCATGGATGGATTTGAAAGCAAGGATGAGAATATTAAGATTAACCATTCCGAGGATGAGAAGGCAGTACAAGTGAGCAAGCATAGTGGCAATGGTGGAATGATTTAGGATTAAGGGATACAAATATTCAGGTACAGTAACATTTATATAAAAGGTCAAAGTTCTCAAGTTAACATAATTAATCAGTGGGTTATACTTACTGGTCCCTTGAGAATCAAACCAGTTCTTCTCTTTGTTCAATTTGAGAGATGACTGGATATTGTGGCAAGCAGCAGCTGTCATTTGCAGAAAAAGTACTGGTAATACGCGTGCACTGCACCATTCGCACATAGTGAATTCTGTGGCTTTTAAAACTATCTCCTGGGATGACTCATTCGGCACTGCAAAGGAAGGACAGAAAGAAAGATGACTCTTGCAGTCACATTTTTGGACATATGTGGATTTACAGTATGACTGATTTGGTTTAGCTAATGAATTAGAAAAATTTCTGTCAAGAATTCCAATTGAACTATCAGACCAGTCCCATTGAGTTAAATTTAAAAGTAGTTATTTGCTAGTGCTTACAATGTCCATGAGAGTAACAGTACAATTAACATAATGAACTCTGCTGTTCTGACAGTTTAACCATTTTGAATATATGCTCATCTGGCATTCTCTTACAGCAACTTCTCCAAACTACTTCCCCAATTAGCAAGAGTCAGGGATCACGAAAATAAAGATAATGATTTGGAATCATGTCATATTCTTTGAATAACGTTGCAATTCCTCACAAAGAAAAATGCAGAGTAACGGAGTAAACGAAAGATCACTGTCCCATTAAAGTCTTGCTGGCTTACAGTTACCATGATGTGGAGATGCCGGTGTAGGACTGGGGTAAACATGGTAACAAGTTTCACAGAGTTTACAACTTTAAGTCTCATAGCTTTAACCTGGTGTTGTGAGACTTCTTATTGTGTTTACAGTTACCATACCAGCATAAATCCTTGTAAAGCTCTACTGAATAAAAGGGACAGAATTCTGAGACCATTCCTCAGGTTTTAATTTAAAAATTGCCAGCAAGCAGATGGCATTAATGTAACAAGGAAGACATTTAAACTACATCCCAGGTCACTGCTACATTAAGTACTCTAATATTGCTCTTCATCTGATTGACCTCCAGCGTGGCATTTCTGAATGGCAACAGTTTGGTTAAAAGTTGAGTACGGTTGGATGTCATCCACTGTTCTTGTTAAAGTAATCAGTCCACAGCAGATAAGGACTCCCAAATTTCGCTCCTCATATCAACTTACAATATGAAAGGGTCTACAGGGAATCCTCCATGCAGATGACAACCTAACCAATGCTTAATCAAGAGACTTAAATAAATGTTGTAAAGCTGGAAGGTCATTTTTGAGTGCCTTCAACTCAAGTCTGCAGTATTCTAAAAGGTTTTGCAGAAAGACTACAAACGCAGAATTCATTTACTATCAGGTTAACTATAAAACTGTTCCAACGTCAGCAATTTTTCTTTGCAGTAACCAAATAAATTGTTAACAAGAGAAAAAAAGCAGCAAAATATCATTTCAGAGAGAGAAATTTACAGAGTGGAAGGAAAAGTAAAATCATGAAGTGGCTTCTGGAAAATGGACGTTGAGCAGATTTGGAAGTCAGCACAAAAGCGAGTGTACATTTTGATCCATTAGGACAAACTTTGGCACAATTTACCTCAGGTGTAATTTTGTTCTCCCTTTATAACCAAACATTAGAGTTTACTTTCAAATTTTTGCCTCGCAAGAGGACAAGATGATTTATTAAATGCCAGATTTTGCATTTATAAAGTGGTTTACAAATCTGGAAAGCCTCTTTACTCTGAATTCGTCAGCATCAAGAAACATCAACTCCAACATGAAGGTTTAAACTTAAAAGTTTTCCAAATTGGATTTTAAGGAAATAGTTTTAAACAACTTTTTTGCCCATTCTAGCTCTATTTTTGTTCCCAAATTGATATGGAGGCTGAATGTTTGGACCCCAACTTTACAGTCCACTGATTTGCAATTTTAGGAATTAATTGAATACACTTACCTCCCATACTGACCTTGATGAAGTCTAGACTGAACTGAAAGAAGAAAAATCTGCTTTTAGTCTTTACAAATCCAGCATTAGCAACTGTTAAACAACATCAGTAAAAATTTAATAAAACTACAACAAAGGTCTTCTTGAAATAACAGCAATTGAATAAAGTGTTACTGTGCCAGATCAGAACCCCAACAATATATGAAGCCAGACTAGACCCAACAATTTCTCTATTTTGGCATAAACGTGAGGATAGAATGTTTCACTTCCGGCATGATTATACTGACAAACTAAGGAACTTTTATCAAAACAAACTGTACTTAACAACACAGTTTAACTATAACAAAAGAATCTTAACCTTTAACAGTTGAACAATACTTAAAACAAAAGGAAATGATTCCACATTCTAACTTATCACTATATCAGTTCCAATTAAGCATTATTTCTCCTAAAATACACTTTAAATATTGTTAACAAAACATGTGTATACTTGCTTCAACATTTGCTAATAATCTTGGAGCTTTCAAAGAGATTGAATGAGATTCAGCAGCTTGCAGAAGATCTCTAACTCCACCTGAAAACTAGTTAGCAAATCCAGGCATATGGGCTTTGCCTTGGGTTAACAACCCTGAAGCTCTCAGAAAACTTTTGGAGAGCACAGGACTACCTCTTTACTCTGCCAGCTCCAGGCCGCAACTGCTCTTTGTTAAAAAATGAATGTGACACTGATTCTCTGCTACAGGCCTTTCACTAACCTAATATCACATGACTCTGTCCCAGTATACCTAACTTACCTTCTATTACTTTAAACAAAAAACACTCCATTAAGCCTCTTGCAAAATAAACACTGAAATGGTTAAAATGATTAATTATCCTGCTTTTTCAGCACCTCTGCATTCCTGCAAGACAAACTGACTATTTGTAATAAAACACTGCCTCTTAAAGCAGTCTGCCCTTAAACAAAATAAAATAGCACAATATCATCACAAAAGCTCATTTATTTTCTTCAAATGAAACCTTAATCTAAATTAAAATAAAAAGCCACACACTTCTTTAGGTGGCACCATTTGAATTAGAAATTTACCCACTGTCATATTTTCAGCAAACAGTTCAATGAGGTTTCCTATTATTAAACAAACAGCTAATGCTGGGCCCTCGGACTTGTGTGCACTCGCCTACACCCACTAGTTGGAGCCTCCAAAAGGCCCAGTTGCTAAGGATTTGGAATATTTTCTCCATGGTTCCATCATGATTTCTCTTCACGTCAGTTTCAATGTTTGGATTCTGATGCAAAGTCTTGTCACCTCCCAGCTTCTCACATCTCTCTAATTTCACAGAATTGATGCATAAGACCAATCAGAAAGGGAAAGGACAGGTTGTGGGAAAGAGAAATAGAAAGGACAGGTAGTAGGAAAAGAAAGCCTGAGAGATTGAACAACATACAAACCACTATGACATGCCAAGCCTTTTTGGAACCACATGCTTCATCTATAGACCAAGGTCAAATGGATAAAATCCCCTTCAGTCACAGGACGGAGTTTCTCTTTTTAAGGATGCCAATGCCATTCATCCACACAGGAAAGAACATTTTGAACAAATCGCGAATCCACAATGACACCTGATACTTTCAGGCTATCTTCCATTACCTGTTGTAGAATCCATTGGTGAGCCACCATCAAAGAAGAACTGCAACAAGCAATCACATGTGAAGAACGACGAAACATGTGGTATCCAAGGATATTCCAGCTGGGGTTTTCTGCACACATCAAAACTTCATGCACTCATCTGATGAATTTTGGGAGGAAAAAGAATTCCAGGGATTTCATGAAAGTGACACTCAATTATCTTCAAGAAGGGAGGTAAATCAAGGTGTGGAAACTATTGAGGCATTTCCTTCCTGTCCATGGGAGGGGGATCTCCTGACATGCATTCTCCTGAATCGCCTACTTCCAATGGAAATTAGCTGAGATAGTGTGACTTCAGATCTTCCACAGGAACCTCCGACATGAATCAATTTTGTCAGAGAAATCCATGAAAATATTGAGATCAGGAACTCTTCATGGCATTTGTTGACCTGAACAAAGTATTTGACTGAATAAATCACAAGGTTCTGTGGATTGATCTCCAAAGATTGGTATTCCCAGAAACTTCATCCCAATGACAGATGTTATTGTTATGGCAGCATTTTGATGTGGCCGTGGAGTTTTTCCCAGCACCCTGGCCAACACTAAGCGTTCAACCAACATGATGTCTGGTCATCATCATATTGCTGTTTGTTGGATATTGCATGCACAATTGCTATAGAACTGTGCCTGCACTCCAAAAGTACGTCATTTACAAACTGAGTACTCAGTACCCTTCCTAGCCTCCCTCTACCATCTCCCTCCCACCTTGCCTCTTCTAGTTGGTAGCAAAGTTCTACCTTAGCTCCAAATCAATTACTTGACCTGTACACAACACTGGCCTTTGACCTCACTAGGTACTGAGTGGATGGCATTCACACTGCAAGGATTCTAAATATATTTTATAATACAGCGGCAGCCGTCTGCAACCTGGGCAAGTATTTGCTTGTCACCAGAAGGGGCAGTGCTTCTAACTCATTATCCCTCTCCCTACAAAGCAGCTACATTGTAATTGGCAACAAAAAAAAGTGAATCAAAATGGAAACTTCCACGACTGCACTTACAATAACGGGTTCCAATACTGTTGCACGAAAGCTTCCTATTCGTATACTTCGGCACTTGAGAATAATACTTTCACAGCCATTTTCCACTTGAGAACTAAGAGCATCTGCATGTGACTGAGCAACTTCAAGTTTTCTTTTTTTGCCTGCTGCTTCATGATAAGAATTTCCAAACTGTAAAATGAAGAGAGAGCTTTTAAATGCATGAAAAAAAACAGAATATTTGTGTTCAGAAAACTTTAGACTTGAAGCAAATCTGGTTTCATCAAGAAAACAAGTTAGGAACAAATAGGTACTTTGAAGTGAAAATGAAGCCTTGTTGCTTCCTGCAGAGTCTGATGGTTAAAGATTTGATATGCATCATTAAAGTGTCTTGAGACCTTGCTCACCAGCTTCAATCAGCCACTTGTACATGGTAGAGGAATTGAACTTCATGCCACTATCACTGCAGTGAAGATAAAATACTTCTTGCATTAACTTGTATGGGAAAAACTAGAACTACAACTTGGCAATGTCCATATTATCAGGTTTAATTTGATTTCAACAAAATTTTAGAATTCATCCTTTAAAGGGATCAATTACTAATTTCAATCAAAATCTTACATTTTATTTATGGCATTTCACAACTTCTTTCTTGAGCTCGGTGGGTGCTGCAAAACACACAGAAGCCAAATGGAAGTGGATTATACGTATCTGCGTGAGGATATCTCACCTTCTTGAGGATGAATATGTGTGAATGAAATAAACGCAGCACAACTGTTACTTATATTTCAGATGCTGCTGATATACATCCTGATCATCCCAAACGTTTGGAAATAGTGTTCAAAGTATTGATTTGGAAACGTAAATGTCCTGAAGTCTGGGAAAATATGGACTTCATACTGCTAATCATGCTCCACCATTGTACCTTAACTATGTTTACCTGCCTGAACGCTGTATACCCTGACTCACAAAAGACCAAGCAATTTTGGTCTTAAAAGTTCAAATTGTCCCAGTATCTTCAGCCTTCCAAAGAAGAGAATTCCAGATTTCTACTATTGTTTATGTGAAGAGATACATGTGATTTTCCTCCTAAATGGCAGAGTTCTACTTTTAATTTTACATTCTGTCATTCTTGATTTCACCATCGGAGGAAATGATTTCCCTGTAATTACCCTATACATTCCTTTAACTTTTTAAGCAGCTCACTCACATCAACCCTTGATCTTCTATAATCAGGCCAAATTTATTCAACATGTCTACATAATTTAACCCTCTGTGCTCCAATATCATTCTGGTAAGTCTACATAGTATTTCCTTCCATGGGCAACATATTCTTCCCAAGATATAGAGGCAAGCCTCTTTCCCTTGCGAAGGAGCCAGAAGAACTGTGCACCACTCCCGTCACAACACTTGTGCCAGTAACCCAACTTTCAGGGTGTGGTATGTACTTTCTTTCCAGCACTTTGTATTTTCAGGATCGATTCCTGTAGCCTGAGCAGTGTTCCTATGATTTGGAATTTTTACATTCATGTGCCCTCACAGAACTGCCCCAGGAGCTAACAATTATCCTACTTGCTTTAATTAATGAACAATGTTACTAATGTTTTCGAAATGAGAAATATCACACAAACTAGAGATTCATAAATTAACGCAAGAACTAACTTCATTTACGAGAAAACGGTAATAGGAAGAATATTTGGAAAACTGGTTGTAAAAATAATTCCCTCAGAGAGGGATAGCAAGTCCCTTCTTTGATCTCCTTTTGAAAGAAATCTATTTCACTATGATGTCAAACTTAAAAGTTCAATTATCTCCTTGGCATAAACTGTCCAGAACCAGGAAATGTAGTGACCTTTCCATGCAGATCAGAAATGATGACCCCTCCACCTTTCAAATAAAAGGCTCAAAGTCACAATGTGTTGTGATTTTATTCACTGGACTGGCAGCAAACTGAACTGTACATGAAGAATAAAAAAATGAGAAAGAAATAACTTGGAAAGTTGCATTCAATTTGAAAGTTAGTTTTATACTTTAAACAGACAAGTGGAAGAGGAGTTATGAAAGTAAATGCATAGCCATTTAAAATATAAGCCTGGAACCAAACTGTCAATTACATGAACAGATCACTCAATATATATATTTCACGCAAAGTAAAACACGCTGAGCGTGACTTTTAATTAATAAAATGCTTCAATTAAAAAATAAACCAAACAGTTATAGAAGATTGAAAAGTGTAAAAGAGCAGTAAAAAAAATTACTTTGCTCTTGAAAATATCATCCCAAATAAATGTACTAAGGGAATTTTTAAAGAACTTCATTTCATATGGGTATTCAATTCAAGAGGAAATCACAAACAATCACAACAGAAAGAAAGAATACAAAAGAAACCATGGCAACAGGCAGAGATCGCATATCTCTGGAGCTGGGTCCTGACCTAACTCTGAGCAATGTGAATATTTCTGGGAAAGACAGCTTCACCTTCCTTTCAATTCTCTCAGACAGGGATATTAGGTCTCTTAGATTTCTTTCAAAAGGAGATCAATTTCAAAGTGTCAAACTTAAAAGTTCAATTATTTCCTTGACATCTCTTTTGTGGAATACACCTCCATCATGGCAAGTTAAAGCTAAAACTTATCTTTTATGGAAAAGATTTAAAAATTTATTGATGCTTACACAAATAAACTGCTTAGTTGGGGGGGAGGGGATCGCAGCAGGAGGATCACGAAATCACTATATAAATTATGAAGTTTTTTTTTCAAACTGTTTACAAGATGTATTTCGATTAAAATAATTATGTCATGGTTTATATAAAAATGAGAACAGAAGGGGCCATTTAGCTCCTCAAGCTATTTCACTGCCATTCATTATGATGTGATCTAACTCCACAGACATACCATGCACCTTTGGTCCATATTCTTATTAACCTTGGTTAATTAAAATATATCAATTTCAGGCTTCAAACCAACTGATCTAGCATCAATTGTCGTTTACAGACCCAAGTTCAAACTTGGACAAATTGTATGCGCAAATGTTTCCTGAAAGCTGCGACTCTAATTTTTATACCTTGCCCCTAATCCTAGACTATCCAACAAACAGAAATAATTTATCATAATGGCCTCCTGCTGTGCCATTTTGCCCATCCAATAGCTGGGGGCCATCACAGACAGCAGGTATCAATTGGGATGAAGGGCCTGTTTTCGTGCCGTATTGCTCCATGACGATGAATCTATGTCAGCTCTTTATAGGTGTCCTATAGAGCCTATTGCACAATTGCTGACTGTTACTGCACTTCATAGGACCTTAAGATAAAATATAGGAGCAGAATTAGGCTATTCAGCCCATTGAATCTGCTCCATCATTCAATCATGGCTGATAGTTTCTTAACCCCAGTTTCCCACCTTTTCCCTGCAACCTTTGATCCCCTTACCAATCAAGCATCTATCTACCTACCCACCCTCTTCCCTTTCATTTGTTTTCTTATCATTATTCCTTCTACTTGTTGAACTCAGGTTCTCCTTTACTACTTACTAGGTCAAAGTCCGAATGACCGGCCCTAGTTATCCTCTACACTAGGGCTCTACCCTAGCTAGTGTTTCTCTCTAAATTCTTCCTCCTGTCTGCCCTTACCAATGTTGATAGTTTCAACATGGATGAGGACAGCCAGATCCATTCCCGCTCCGTCCCCAATATCCTTTCAAGTCAATTCAAGATGTCCCTCAGTCTGATACCAACTTACTGAGATAACTTACTGGAAAAAACAAAATGCCCCTCAGTACGTTATACAAAATGAATGGGAGAAGTCTCAAGTTCAGAAATGCAGCAAATTCTTTTGGTTTGTTACTCCACCATGAACAGTGACACCATGCCACTCAATTTTACTCCCCTCAACAAAGCATTAATTATTCTATTTCCAATGACTGATCAAGTTAGCTGTCAACTTGAATGTTAAGGAAATCATGCAATTAAAATGTGAAAGGTAAACATTTCTCCTTTGATGCTCTTCATCGTGAATAGATTTTAGGACAAACCTGACTGAACGAAAATAAAGTTTTGAGAACGGTGTCAGCCATTGTTCAATGACAGCATCCTTACCAAGTCAAAAGATCCTATTACACAATCTTGAAAAACAAGGGATTTCTCTATTGCATCCTGAATAATAATTGTCAAAAAAACACGAAAAACGGTATATATGTTACTGTCACATTGCTGTTTTCAAATTAACTACTGTGTTTCCATTGAAGTAGTTTCTATACTAAGTGTATAAGTAGTTGTAAACGTTTTAGCAAATCCTGGGGTTGTGAAAGAGGCTATTCAAATTCGTCTTTTTTTGCTTTGTTTCACATGCAAAACCCTACAGGATATCTGGAGCTTTGTGCTGCATTACCTTGTCTTTCATCTTTGCCTTTCGTGGCAACGTGGCTGTAGATTCTACTTCTGTGAAAGTCTTTTCAGAAGTATTTTCAGCTGCGTTTCCATCAAGAGGCTCCTCTGGGACAGGATCTAAGGGTCTACTGGAGGGTACAGGAGAAAGACTTGCAGGGTCAGTAGTTCTACCAGCAGAATGAACGCTGTCCATTCTGCTACTTCCAGTACTGGCATTATCATCTTCTTCTTCTTCATCGTCGCTGGACAGCACAACTGGGCAAAAATAGAAAAATTAGTGTATGGAAGCAGAAACACAGCAACATTCCTCTTGTATTGTACATCCATTTTATCACAGATAATTACAATCATACATTGCTGAACGTTGAGCAAAAGTACAGCAGTCCGGGATAGAGAGAGAATAAAGAGAGCTTACACGGATGCGTTGTACGAGGAGGCAATCACACAACTTAGAATACAGTTTTCTGATTTGGTCAGTAATCAGGGAGAGGAGGGTGTGACTGTGAGTGAGAAAAGGTAAGAAACCCAGAGGGCAGGTGTGTAGAAGCTTTTGCAATTGCCCAAGGGGGTTTGAGATTTTCTCAGTTTGTCTGATTGAAGGTGGAGGCTGCAGAATGGATGAGCAAATTGACTATGGCACCATGATACAGAGAGCCAAGTGGGGACAGCAAAATGGAATTTAGTAGGAGCAGTGGAGGGTATAATGAGAGGGACTGACATTGTTTACTGCAGCAAAGAACGAGAGTCCAAATGACTGTGCTGCCTGTCCAGTGCCAGGGTTTGGGGGTATATGCTTAGGGCTTGAGAGGAACTTGCAGTGCAAGGGGGAAGATACAGTGGTTACAGTCCATGTATATACCAACAACATAGTTAGAACTAGGAAAGAGGATCTGCATACAGAGTATGAGCAGCTAGGAGCTAAATTAAAAAGCAGAATTCAAAGGTACTAATGTCTGGATTGTTACCCAAGCCATGTACAAATTGACATCAGGTACATGAAATTAGAGAAATGAATAGCGCACAGAGGCTGGTTTGTGGGATGGTAATAACCAGTACAGGTGAAGTGGGGATTGTACTATTGGAACAGTCTGTACTTTAACCATGCTGGGGCCATTGTGATAGAGAGCTGCATAATTAGGGAAGTAGAGGGTGGCACAGCTGCCTTACAGCGCCAGGGACCAGGGTTCAATTTCGATTTTGGGTTACAGCGTGGAGTTTGCACATTCTCCCAGTATCAGCATGGGTTTCCTCCACTTTCCCCTCTCAGTCCAAAGCTGTGTGGGTTAGGCTGATTGGTCAAGCTTAATGTCAGGGGGATTAACAAGGTAAATACCTGGGGTTACGGTGATACATTCTGGGTGGGATAGTTGTGGATGCAGGCTTGATAGGCCAAAAAGCCTCCTTCTGCACGGCAGGGACTCTATGATTCTAGAGAGGGCGTTAAACTAAATAGTGGGGACCAGGAAAGATGTGGTAGATCAAGATAAGTGAGAAAGATATTAATCTGAGAAATATAAACAGACCATGACAGGAAGGGAGTACAAATCTAAATTAGCAATTCAGGCTAGAGGTATAAAAATAATAAAAAGGGACAAAACTAAAGGTTCTGTATCTGAATTAGTGTAATATTCAAAACAAAACACAAACAGAATACAAACAGAAATAAATAAGTACGATTTGATAGCCATTACAGAGACATAGCTGCAGGATAGTATAGATTGGTACCTGAATACTGACGGTTACGTGACATTTAGGAAGGCTGGGAAATTAGAAGATGGTGGGGAGGTGGATCTGTTAATGAACGATGGTATTAGAACGGAGAGGTTCTAGTAAGCGCGAAAAGGGCGTAAGCCCCTCAGCAAATGGCCTCCTGCACAGCAACAATTCTTGTGATTCTGCGCACAAGTCCCTCACCCTGACTCGGTGTTAGTTTCTTTGGGATGTCTGGTGTGCTGACTTGTTTCATCACTCCCAGTGTTGATACAAAGTAATTATTTAGCATGTTCATCAATTTTTAAAAAAACATTCATTAATATCACCAGTATTAAAAGGGTCCACATTACTACTGAATACCCTCTTTTCTTCTAACATAATTGTAAAAATTGTATTTTCACTGTCCTTTTGTCTAGCTCTTACAATCTGTTTTGTCACTTCTGGCTTTACTATTTTACCTTTCTCAGTCACCAGGATCTGTACTATGTTTTGTGTGCTTTTTCTTTTTGTTTTATGTTGCCTCTTACTTTACAACCCATCCCCTTCCCATGACATAACAAAGAGAACGCAGATATTCAGTTCTTACAATTCATTTTCAGGACCTCAAGACAAGTTCAAAAGAAAGATATCGAATGCAGTAATCTCTGAATTACTCCCAGCACCAAGGATTAACGAGAGTAAAAATTGAAAGATATGGAGAGTCAATGCTTGGCATGAGGCATGTTGCAGTAGGGAGGAGCTCAGGAGCTTGGAGCATTGGGACCAATTTTGGGATAGGAGGCATCAATTCAAAAGAGGCAGGTTGCACCTCACCAAGACTGTGACAAATGTCCTCACATGTAGTGGCTGAGCAGGGAATAACCTAAATTGACAGGTGATTTGGGCATCAGCATATAGAAGCAGAAAGAGCAATAAGATACGTGAAGTAAGATAGTTGAAAAGCACAAGACAAGGAAGTAGCACCATATTAGATATGAGGGGACCAAGAAGGATTATAGAATCATAGAACCTTACAGTGCAGAAACAGGCCCTTTGGCCCATCAAGTCTGCACTGAACACAATCCCAACCAGGCCCTACTCCCATATCCCTACATATTATACCCACTAATCCCTCTAACCTATGCATCCCTGGACACTAAGGGGCAATTTCTTAGCATGGCCAATCAACCTAACCCGCACATCTGTAGACTGTGGGAGGAAACCGGAGTACCCGGAGGAAACTCACGCAGACATGAGGAGAATGTGCAAACTCCACACAGACAGTGACCCGAGCCGGGAATCGAACCCAGGACCCTGGAGCTGTAAAGCAGCAGTGCTAACTACTGTGCTACCGTGCCACCCATAAAAGAATGGAATATATACAAGGAATATAAAGGCAGGTTTACAATGCATGTAAACTTAGTTAAAGTTTATTTATTAGTCACAAGTAGATTTACATTAACACTGCAATGAAGCTATTGTGAAAATCCCACGACGTGGAGATGCCTCGATGGGCCAAAAGACCTCTTTCTGCACTGTAGAGTTCTATGATTCTATAATCCTTCTTGGTCCCCTCATATCTAATATGGTGCTACTTCCTTGTCTTGTGCTTTTCAACTATCTTACTTCACGTATCTTATTGCTCTTTCTGTTTCTATATGCTGATGCCCAAATCACCTGACTGGGGTGAGCACAGTAAGAAGTCTCACAACACCAGGTTAAAGTCCAACAGATTTATATGGAATCACAAGCTTTCGGAGAGCTGCTCCTTCATCAGGTGAAGAAGGAGAAGTGCTCTGAAAACTCATGATTCCAACTTCATAAAGACAGTGACCCAAGCTGGGAATTGAACCTGGATCCCAGGCACTGTGAGGCAGGAGTGCTAACCACTGTGCCACTGCATGAAGTGCAGTGAGCAGAATTGTCAAGCTACAGGCACAAATAGCTATGTGGGAACTTGATATAGCAGCAATATCAAAAATGTGACTTACAAATGGTGAGGCCTGGGTGTGTTTAATATTGAAGGATATTAAGTATTCAGAAAAAATAGGGATGAAAAAAATGCAAGTGGGGTGGCAGTACCAATTAGGGCAGACATTATAGTGTTGGAAAAGGTGAATATCCTTAGTTGAGAAGCAAAATGGGGACAATCAATCTGTTCGGGAAAAGAACATGCAATGCAGTATCACTGCGGTGTGGGGATTTTGGTATCTAGTTAAAATGTTAATAAGGAATGCATTTTCTATAGTCTAGATTGGTTACTACTAATTAATGTTTAGTTTATATTGATTTTAGTTTGTTAGCTACATTAAAAGTCTTGGAGAATTTTAAATCTTGTTGTACATTTCCTTTAAGTTGTCCATATTGGCTTCTATGAGGATCATAAATAGAACAAAGGACAGAAAGGAAGAACTGCAACGGAACAATGGGTGACCTTTACAAAAAGTTGTTTTAGGTAGAGGCTAGTGCATTACAATAAGGGTGAAGGACCAAAACCAGGGTCCCTTGGAAGACAAGGGAGATAAGGAATATGTTGAGGGAAATGGAGGAAGAGCTCATCTAGGATTGGAAATATGTCAAACCCTTATATAAGAAAGCGTGTAATGGCATTCTGAGCAAATATAGACTGGTCAGTTTAAATCTAGTGCTGGGTAAGATTTTAGAAACAATAATCAAAATTAGTTTTTTCATGAAGTAACACAAAAGGTTGATGAAAGGAACACAATAGATGTTGACCAAATGGATTTTAAGAAAAAGTGTTTGACAAGGTACCAAATAAAATTCTGGTTAATAGATTTTGGTTCATGGAATAGAAACCTTGCAGACCAAGATTACAGAATACCACACTTTGTATAACAGCTGGATAAACAGGCAACTTATCAACCACAACATTTCCACATTTTGATCAGTAATGCTTTGAAGCATCAATTCAGATGATGTCACCTTCTAGGAGTAGCACCACAGCATTAGCTGTCACAGAATCAAATAGCACAGCCATCCTGTCGTCATGCTTGTGGGCAGGCACTTCCTGTGTTGCAAAATTCTATGATTCTACACTGATAACTGAAATGTCATCAGCTGTAATTATAAAAGAAAGATTTGTATTTGTATGAAGCCTTTTCTACCATCAGGATGTTCTAAAGTCCTCTGTGGTCAAACTGGCTTTGCTGTATATACAAAACAATGCAGCCAACTTGCACACAGAAAGGTCTCACAAACAGCAACATAATAATGTCCAATCCTTTTTTTAAATGTATAGAAATCACACATTTTTATTTATCAACATCATTTTGATTAAATTATAAATGGCCAGAGCACCTTGGCAAACTGCCCTGCTCTTCTCTAAAATAGTGTCATGGGATCTTTTGGGGTTCCATTAACATCCTATTCTATAATTCTAATTCTATAATTCTACGGAGTGGGACAGCAAAGAGGATTTAATTTGTCACATCAGAAAGAACTAGCATTCAAGAGACTTGAGCACAAAATCTAAAAGCTGACATTTTAATGTAATACTGTGTGAATGCTGCAGTGCTAGATGTGCCATTTTTCCAAAGAGACTTTAATCTAAGGCTCTCTCTGTCCTGTCAGGTGTACAGGAAAGATCCCTGGAATTATTTCACAGATCCAGGGTAGCTCTCTCTGGTACCCTCCCTAATGTTTATCACTCAAAGAAAACGCTATGTCATTGCCCCATTGCTCTTTTTAGGACCTTTGTTGCGCACAATAAGCTGCCATATTTCCTACATTACAACAGTAATTGGCTGGCAAGGATTTTGCAACATCCAGATGTGGTGAAGATGCAAAATAAATTCAAGGTCTCTCGCTATTTTTGGATATGTGGCTGCTCTCAATAGGATTTATTTTTAAAATCTGATTACATGACTTGCAGTCTCTGGATTAAATCTAAAACAGCATTATATGGAGCAACACTAATCTTGTTAAATACAGGCAGTCCTTTATCACGTTCGATTTACAACAAACAGCACTTACAATATTTATAAATTGACGCTCCATTTCAACTTTTCATACGTGCACACTGACATTCTGCACCATCTGTCTATATGACCAAACAGGTCTAACTTGCTTTATTAGGTGAAAACAACTGTTTCATTCTGGTTTTTTTGGACAAACTATTGCACTTTAATGCATTTTTATGCTCATGTTGTATTGAATATGTGCTCAGGTTCAAGGTTAAACAGCAGTGATAAATATCTTCAGTATATCCCCCACACCAACCGAGGAACTTGTGCTATGGCATGCAGGCATCAACAGTCAACTCAGCAACTTGACAGGGCAAGAATTAACAGCATTTAATACCGCTGGGGCACCCCATGAATGATCATCGGCCTTGGTTCAGAAACTAACTCCCTACTTAAAACATTGTTACTATGGGAAAATCGATTCTGGCTTACAACATTTCGACTTGGAACATGATTTTTCATGAACTAATGGTGTCATAAGTCCTAGTACTATCTGTATTATGCAGCATCATTTAATTCAATGGTCTAGTCTGTAGGCACCAACTATTTAGGAAATGGTAAAATTTTAAAGAACAAATTGTATCCCATTTTGGAAATCAGTATGTGATTCTGTCCCT
The DNA here is from genome assembly GCF_965287045.1 of Carcharhinus amblyrhynchos. Lineage (NCBI taxonomy): Eukaryota > Metazoa > Chordata > Chondrichthyes > Carcharhiniformes > Carcharhinidae > Carcharhinus > Carcharhinus amblyrhynchos. The sequence goes on along the minus strand of NC_137335.1, from coordinate 26,748,104 downwards.
ATTGAGCCTGTAGGCCTCACAGAATGTAATGCATCAGGCAAACACAACAGATAAAGGGCATATTCAATCTTCATTTCCTATAAACCTGAAAGGAGGCAATGGAGATATGCATACAAAACAGATAGCAACTTTCTAATATTGATGTGTTCAAATACATCGTACAAAAAGAACGGCATCATTTTGCAGAGTCAGCCTAAATGTTTGTTTAACATTGAAGCTAATGCCAGACTACAACCACCATATGCTTTCAGTTTAGCAGGAACCAGAACTTTCAGTCACAGCCAGCTTTCTGCCCCTTTTGCATTATTGACTGGAAGCCAACTCCGTTGGCCTTCGCTTCCAATTTTTGAGCATCAGAAGAGTGTGTGGAGTGTCCTCCTATGATTTAAAATTCTATGATTCTCTAATGTCAATTGAGCCACCAAGAACAATAAAGTCAATACTTTTTAACAATACATGGTTCTTTTCACAAGCACTGACTGGAGCTGCTATTCCCTTCAGGAACATATCTAATGATAGCATTGCCCACTGTTTGACTTGGCCTTCCAGTTTCTAAGACATCAGCTAAGAGCATATTTACGTTATAAAATCTTGAAATACATAGGTTCAATTCCACTCCATTACATCAGCCCATAAATTGGGTTATAATGCCAGCTGACGACTGAACGAGTGCTGTGTTGTCAGATATTTTGTACCAGATATTAAACTATGGCCTTCTCTGCCTGTATTCTAACTTGCATCAGGTCTTCTTCACTCATCAGCTCTGAGCTTGCATACTTATATTGCTTCAGTTCATCAACACTTGACATTTAAAATAAGTCATTCTTATGTTGGTGTAGACAGGGGCATGTTCTCCTTCCTGAAATCGATGACAATCTCCTTCGTTTGGAGGGAGATATTATTGTTGCCGCACCAGTTCATCAGATACTCACTCTCATTCCTGTACGCTGTCTCGTCATTGTTTGAGATCCAACCACTACGGTGGTGTCAAACTTGAAAATCGAATTGGAGGGGAATTTAGCCCCACAGTCATCAGTATATAATGAGTATAATAGGGGGCTGAGAACACTGCCCTGCGGAGCACCGGTATTGAGGATGATCGTGGAAGAGACGTTGTTGCCTATCCTTACTGATTGTGGTCTGAGAGTTAGGAAGTTCAAGATCCAATCAGAGAGAGGTGCCGAGGCCCAGGCCATGAAGTTTGGGAATAATGGTGTTGAAGGCTGAGCTGTAGTCAATAAATAGGAGTCTGACATAGGTATCCTTGTTATGTAGGTGTTCCAGGGTTGAGTGCAGGGCCAGGGAGATGGAGTCAGCTGTGGACCTGTTGCAGCAATAGACAAACTGGATCCAGACAGTACAGGAGGTTGGAATTGATTCGTGCCATGACTAGCCTTTTGAAGCACTTCATATTGGTGAATGTCTGAGCTACAGACCGATAGTCATTAAGGCACACTGCTTGGTTTTTCTTAGGTCCTGCGATGATGGTTGTCTTCTTGAAGCAGTTAGGGACCTCCGATTGCTGTCAAGATTGTTGTAGCCCAATCCATCAGGCAAACCAGCCTTCCATCCGTTGACTCCGTTTACACTTCCTGCTGCTTTGACAAAGCAGCCAGCATAATTAAGGGCTTTACGCACTCTGGACATTCTCTCTTGCACCTTCTTCCGTCGGAAAAAAGATTTTTAGAAATCTGAAGTCGCTTACCAACTGACTCAAGAATAGCTTCTTCCCTGCTGCTGTCGGGATTTTGAATGGATTACCTTGTATTAAGTTGATTTTTCTCTATATCCTAGCTATGACTGTAACACTATATTCTATATGAACGGTATGCTTTGTCTGTATAGCGTGCAAGAAACAATACTTTTCACTGTTTGTTAATACATCTGACAATAATAAATCAAATTATATTCTGATGATGCTACCTTCTACAATGATGCATCTGACAGGTCTCTTTTCCTTTAAGAGGACTTCCCCCAATTAGGTTGACAGGACCTTCAACCAAGTCCTCATTTCTCATACTTTTGTCCTCACCCCTTCCTCCCAGAATCCCAATAAGGTTCTCCCTTATCCTCACTTTTCAAGTAAAATAAAGTTAAGGTCTATTTATTAGTCACAAATAGGCTTGCACAGCAAAGCAATTACTGTGAGAATCCCCAAGTCACCACACTCCAGCACCTGTTCGGGTACACAGAGGGGGAATTTAGCATGGCCAATGCACCTAGCCTGCACATCTTTGAATGGTGGGAGGAAACCAAAGCACCTGGAGGAAACCCATGCAGACAAAGAAAATGTGCAAACTCCACACAGACATTGACCCAAGCCGGAAATCGAACCCTGGTTCCTGGCGCTGCGAGGTAGCGGTGCTAACCACTGTGCTGCCCTCCTCACCCCACCAAACAAAGTATTCAAAGAATTATCCTCTGCCACTTGCTTGACGCCACCACCAAACACATCATCCCCTTCCATGTCAACATTCAGAGGGGACAATTCCCTCTGCAACACCCTGGTCCATTCCTCTATCAACCCCCACCCTCCCAACTCCTTAGCGCCTTCCCTAGGTCTTCCCATGAAATTGCAGGAGGTGTAACCTTCGTCCCTTTACCTCCTTTCACCTTACCAGCCATGGCTCCAAACACTCCTTTCAGGTTTCACCTGTTCCTCCATCAATTTAGTCTACTATATTTGGGGCTCACAATGTGGTGTCTGCTGCACTGTGAACACCAAATGCGGACTGCAGAACACCTTTGCTTAGTCCATGTAATCTCACCTCCAGTTGCTTGCCATTGCGATTCATTATCTTGCTCTTGGGCTCACATTTTTGCCCTCAGTCTGTTACAATGTTCCAATGAAGCCCAAGACAAGTTGTAGAAACAACATCTCATTTTCCAATTTTGTACTGTACAACCTTCTGGACTCAAGATGGAGTTTAACAAATTGAGATCATGAACTCTGTCCTCTATTTTGAATTTCTTCTCCCAAATGCCAAACTGCATCTTATTCTCATGTTTTTGCTTTCAGATAGCACCAATCTTTATGCTATGAACATATTCTGTTATTTTGCTTTCAGATGGTGCTGACCTTTATTCTGCTATTAACATCTACACTGAACCAATGTTTTGCTCTTTAATACTAATATCTCTCCCTTTGCCTCATGTTCCATGATGTCTTGGTCACTGAATTTCCTCTTCCCTCTAACCTCAAGTTATTTTGCCCCACTGTCCCTCCCTGCTTTCTCAGTAGTATAAAATCTATCACATTCTTATCTCTCTTCAATTCTGAAGAGTCATATTGGACTTGAAGTTCTTCTTGTTCTACCAGATGCTGCTAGACCTGCTGAGTTTTTACAGCACTTTGTTTTAACTAAGAGATAGTTAGAAAGTGGGGACTTCCTGTTTTTTTAAAAACAGTGGGTATTGTCACCACTATGCCAGCCAACAAAATGGGAGTGGGTACAGTTAGGATTTTATTTTATTTAATTGACAGTAAAAGTAGTTTATTTGCTCAGCAAGGAGAATCTCCAAAGCACAGCAGAACTCAATTTTCAGCAAAATGCAATTAATTGGAAGGTAAGTCACATCTTACAAATTGTGTTTAAAATCAGTGTCATTTACTTATTGCGCTGCTACCTTCACACATGATTGACTTCAGGCATGAGATTACCAACCAGCTTCATTCTTGTGCCACAATATGCAACCATGTTTAAAATGTCACTTACTTATATTTTTCATTTTACTCTTCATCATGTGTAATGGTGGTCAACACCAACATTTCTGCCATTCTGTATTGCCTTGCAAAGTGCTACACTTCACACAGCGCAAACATACCCTTACATTCTGCTGTGGACAACAGAGGGCCACTTAAAATGTCCATACTTACTGAAGTCATTCATTGCTGGCTTCCTGGAGTCCATCCGTCCAGCTCCATAGACAACTGTACGCCCCATCAAGCCTACGCTGCCATTATTTTGTAAAAGGTTGCTCCTGGTGGAATACAGTTTAGTATTGGGTACTGTAGTCAATATTATATCAATAGAAGGTTTGTTGTAAAACGTCTTGGCATTGATACCCAGACTCCCCTCAGCTTGCACTGCATGAATAGACGGACGTGGCTGAGGTGTTCCAACACTTGTAGTATCAGAAGCTTGTTTGGGTCGTCTTACTGCATCCTTGGTTATTGGCTTTCTACAATTTTCACATTTTGTATGGTCTTCACTTTTCCTCCCACAATTTTTACATATGCTGAAGAATTCATCGAGTGTCTGCCCCTGAAATTTGGAAAACAAGATGGAAGAATTTTTACAAAAATCCTAACATTTGTACTGTTGAAAGATCTTGCATTTATCTCTCCCTCGCAATCCTAAATCTGGAAATTACCAAGATAACAGATTAAAGTCAAACCGAAAACATGAAAAACATTCTTTAAATTCAAAGTGTTTGAATCTTAAATAAAGCAGAAAATTCTGGTAACATTCAGCATGTCAGGCAGCATTTGTAGTGAAAGAAACTTTTGTTTTTGAAAAATAGTTCATGTTTACATTTTGTAAACAACAGAATAGGGGAGGAGGGGACAAGAGGGAATGTCTGTTATAGGACAAGAGGGTCAAAGTGATTCAATTATGAAGATAATGGAAGGCAATGGTAATGATACAAGAATATAAACTGGGATCAGCCAACAGTGTAAATACAAAAACAGAGCATTACCAGCATCATCTATCACATTGCCTTGTACTTACCCAGGTTCTATATCTGGATATCTACCTATAGACATCTATACCTGGATATCCTAGCAATTTATGAAATATTTCACATTCCCAGCATTCACAGTATCTATCATAGGACCCCAACACTGCAGGAGGGGGCTGGTTAGCCCATTGAATTTGCACTGACAACAGTCTCATCCAGGCCGTATCCTTGTAACCCCATGTATTTACCATGCTAATCCCCCGACACTAAGGAGGAATTTACCATGGCTAATCCACCTAATCTGCACATCTTTGGACAATGGGAGGAAACCGGGGCACCTGGAGGAAACCCACACAGACACAGGGAGAATGTGCAAACCCCAGATAGATAGTGAACCTTGGTCCCTGGTGCTGTGAGGCAGCAATGCTATCTTTGGTTAGGTCTGAAAAGGTATTAAATGATCTTACCGTAGAGAAAACAATTACGTACACAATGATAGTAAAAAGGAAAAGCACATAATTGGAAACCAAATTAAAATAGAAAATGCTTTGATCAATTAGCATCTGAAGGAGACGAGAGAATTCCGTGCTTCTACAAGATGGTGGTTGAGTGCTTGTCTTTTTTAAAACCATGAGCTGTGGCATCACTGGTTAGGCCAACATTTATGTCGTCTAACCCTAATTGCCCACATGAGGGTGGTGGTGAGCCGCCTTGAACTGCTGTCACCCATATGGTGTAGGTACACACAGTGCTATTAACTTGGAAGTTGCAGGATTTTGATCCAGCAACAGTGAAGGAACAGTGCTACAGTACAGAATTGAGACAGTGTGTGGCTTAGAGAGGATCTTGCAGGTGGTAATGTTCCCATATATTTGCTGCCTTTATCTTCTGGAGGTTAGAGGTTGTGTGTTTGGAAGATCCTGTTGAAGGAACCTTGGTGAGTTGTCACTGTGCATCTTGTAGCTGGTGTGCAATGCTGCCACTGTGCATCACTGCTGGAGGGAGTGAATTTTGAATGCGATGGATGGGCTGTCAATCAAGCTTTGTCCTGGATCTAACTTATTGAGTGTTCTGGGAGCTACACTGATCCAGGAATGGTTTGGAGTTGCCGGCATTGGACTGGGGTAGGCACAGTAAGTAGTCTCACGACACTAGGTTCAGGTCCAACAAGTTTTTTTGGTAGCACGAGCTGCTGGAGCACTGCTCTTTCATCAAGTGAGTGACCCAGGGAAGTAGAGAGCATTCCATCGTACTCCTGATTTGTGCCTTGTAGATGGTGGACAGGCTCCAGGGAGTCAGCTGGTATGTTGTTCTGCATAGAATTCCCAATTTCTGACCTGCTTTGTAGCCACGGTATTTATATAGCTGGTCCAGTTCAGTTTCCGGTCAATGGTAACCACCAGGGTGTTGATAGCGGGAGATTCCCCACTATGGTAATGCATTGAATAGAGGGGAGACATTGGATTTCTTCTGTTGGAGATAGTCATTGCCTGGAACCTGCTTGGAATGAATGTTACCTATCAGCCCAAGTCTAGGTGTTATCCAGGTCTTGCCGAAAAATAGGAAAAAACTGCTTCAGTATCTGAGAATTAGTGAATGGTATTGAACATGAACATTTCCACTTCTGATCTCATGATGTAGGAAAGGTCATTGACAAGCAGTTGAAGATGATTGGGCTTATGGCACTAAGCTGAGAAAGTCCTGAAGCGATGTCTTAGGCCTGAGATGATTGACTTCAAACAACCGAAAACCAACTTCCTTTGCATTGAGAACAACTCCAACTGGTTTTCCCCAATTTCTGTTGACTTCAATTTTGCTAGGGCTCCTGGAATCCACACATAGCCAAATGCGGCCTTTGATGTCAAGGGAAATCACTCTTACCTCACTGAGTTTAGCTCTTTCGTCCATGTTTGGATCTAGGCTGCAATGTGGTCAGTAAGAGGTCTCACAACACCAGTTTAAAGTCAGGGTTATCTGATGAAAGAGCAGCACTCCGAAAGTTTGTAAATTCCAGATAAATCTATTGGACTTTAAACTGGTGTTGAGACTTCTTACTACGACCATCCCAGTCCAAAGCCAGCAGCTCCACATCATGGCAATGAGGTCAGGAATTGAGTGGCATTGGCAGAACCCAAACTTGGCATCAGTGAGCAGGGTGTTTCTGAGCGAGTTGCTCTTGATAGCTCTGTTGTTGACTCCTCCCATCCCTTGCTGATGATCAAGAATAGACTAATGGAACAGCAATGGCAGAATAGTATTTTTCTCCTTTGTGCGTACACGACATACTTGGGCAGTTTTTCACATCGTTAGGTAGATGCCAGGGTTGTAGCTTTACTGGAACAACTTGGCTTGGGGTATGGCTAGTTCTGGAATACAAGTCTTCAGTATTATTGCCAGGGTGTTGTCAGGGTCCATAGCATTTGCAGTTTCCAATGCCTTCAGCCATTTCTTGATATCATGTAAAGTGAAAGAAATGGGCTAAAGGCTGGGATCTGAGATGCTGGCGACCACTGGAGGAAGCCGAGATGGATCATCAGCTCAGCACTTCGGGCTGAAGATTGTTGCGAATGCTTCAGCCTTGTCTTTTGCACTGACATGCTGAACTCTCCCATCAAGGATGGGGACATTTGTGGAGCTTCCTTCTCCTAATAGATGCTGAAGTTGCACTGCAATTCAGGACTGGATGTGACAGGGTTACAGAGCTATTAATTGGGGGATTACTTAGCTTTATCTATTGCGTTATGCTTTCACTATCTGGCATGCAAGTAATCCTTCACCAGATTTGATACCAAATATTTAGCTAAGTTTGGTGCTGCTCCTGGCATGCCCTCCTGCACTCTTCATCAAATCAGGGCTCCCTCAGTTTCTTGGTAATGGTAGAATGAGGATATGTTGCAATATGAGGTTACAGATTGTGTGGTAAACAATGTGAGTGCTGCTGATGTTATTAAATTCCAGATTTATTAATTGAACTTAAATTTCATTAGCTGCCAGGGTTTGAATGCGTTCCCCCCAGAGATTTTTGGATTACTAGTCTGGTGACATTACCACTACACTAAGATTGACTGAAATGCCAGTTTAGCAGGTTTACTATTTACGGATAAACAGCTTCCACCCAAAATATGAACTGGAGTTTCTCTTTTCAAATGTCAAGGGGACTGCCACATTTCCAGCATTTTCTATTTTAACTTATTAACTTATAATTTTAATTAATAATTACACACATTGGGCCTCATATTCCTGTCTATTGTAAGCTCCAAAGTATTTTTCTAAAACTGTCTACAAATAATCTAAGCGAATTTACTTGGTTCATTTATCAATGCACAACATGAGTGAACTCAATGCCATCTCTTACTCATTATTTGTACAGCAGTGGAAATATGGTGCTAGTCCAGAGAATAACTTTCTGCCCTAGATCAGGTTACCAGGCAATTTCAGTCCAGTTATGTAACAAAATATAAATCAATACAGCACTTAGTGAAATTCTACCACCGAAACCTGTGCACCCACACATTGAACATTAAAACTAATTGTATAATTTGAAAATTTAAACAGATATGTACACACACAATCAAGTATTTGCCATGTCAAAATAATCAACAAAAATATATCCTCATTGAAAACTGCACACTAAACTATTCAAGGCACATAACCAATCAAATATACGTGAGTGAAGTGAATTATTACCAAGATCAAGAAGAATGGTCATTACTTTGTACCACAAGATCATGTTGCATGAAGGGCACTGTGGGGTGGAGAGAGGACAAGACATTGCCAGTGTGCACAAAGCTTGTGGGGGCAGGGTTCGAAGACAAGGGCTGTGAACCGTATCCAGGGCCAAAAAGGATGCAAATTCCCAAAACAGGTATTGATTTATCTTGGAAATCAGAATGCAAATGGCAAAACAGTTATTGTATAATTTGGGAATTGGAATCCCACAGCAACTTGAGTTGAGGTGGTCAGAGTGAGAAAACTAATGTTTTCTCTTTCCTGACAGATTTTAATACCATTGTTCCAAATCACATGGTTAAAGGCACGAACGATGCCTGTAACCTAACTGACCACTCCACTTTACTGATGGGGAATGGGCAGAAAAGTGGCGTTGAAGCCCCAGGATAAGGCACAATTATATTGATTGGCAAAGCAAGTTTAATGGACCATATAATCCACTCCTGTTCATGTCTCTTATGTTCTTACAATTTTTTTTACAGACAGCTAAGTCTCACCTGTTATGCTCATTTCAGACAGACATGCATCCCAATTCTTATAATCCTGAACTGCTACCTGTACCAATCAGAAAGCTTGCTTTTTTTATTAAAACAAGTCACTTCTGCAAATGACTTCACACAGGACATACTTGTGAACACTGCCTGCATGATTAATGTTTCCACATGCTGTGCATGATGCTTTTTTCATTAATATTCTGTAGAGATACCACTCAATAGAGACAACTGGCAACACGCATCCAAATACAGATTACACATGCCAAAACACACAGATTAACATATCAACTGCCAACCATCGCTTTTTGCCGAAAATTTCAGGGCACTTGCTGAAATATCCCAATCGCATCAAACGATTCAACTTCGTCCTTCCCATTAACGTCAGACTTTAATGTCAATGTTAAGTTTTCAACTAGTATATAGCTATAGCACCATCAATCTCTACACATGCAGGAGAAAATCTCTAGTGCTCACCTCAGTATGCGTCAGGCTTTGTGGAGCAGAAGCTTCAAGAGTTGATGCTTCAAGAGCTGCTGTTAAACCTTCTCTTAGTCGTTTCGTCAAAACGCGTCTTTTAATATTTGGTATGGAATACATCTGTTCTTCTAATTCTGGAGAGCCAACATCTAACAAAAAAAGCAAATGTCTTTCTTTGTAAAGAGCTTAAGAAACTGACGATACTCTTAACAATACAAAAAGAACGTTAAATTTGCAGTGTGCTTACAAAAAGTAAAATATTGAAGATGCAATCTCTGTTTGAAAAACATTATACTGAACGACAGCAACAAAGAATGCAATCTATACTGAGTGACATAACATGTTTGCACTCATCACTGTTCAAACCTGGAGCAGGGAAGCTAACCCAGGTTTGAAAGGTCACAAACCTGAAAATTAACTCTTTTTCTCATTACAGATGCTGCCTGACCTGTTGTGTATTTCCAGCATTTTCATGTTTTTTTATTTTAACCACTCCATAGTGTTCATCTGATTAATATCATGTAACTAGTTGGTCACCTCTCGCCCATTGATCTACTGACCTTTAACCAAATGCAGCCGTGTGGTGACAACAGAGATAATAAAATCATCGAAGATGGAAGCACAAAAAATATAAGAAATCAGCTTTAAACTACTCACACTCACCTCTTTCATCAGGCTCCATTAAAATAATACTGTCCACTGGAACCCTTTGAACATCAGCTGGGTATTCTTTTCTGAAATCATACAGCAGATTTTAAGATAAAAAATTGGTCTTTGCACTAAACAGATTTTCCAGCACAATTTTAACAGATGATATAACATTTATTTAAATACATTTCCTAGTGGGGAGGTGGTGGTCTGGTGGTATTGTTACTGGACTAGTAATCCAGAGACCCAGGGTCATGCCCTGGGGACCCAAGTTTGAATCCCCTCATAGCAGATGGTGAAATTTGAAGCCAAAAAAGCTGGAATTAAAAGTCTAATGATGACCATAAAATCACTGTTGTTAAAAACTCATCTGATTCATTAATGTCTTTTACCTAGTCTGGCCTACATGTGACTCCAGACACACAAAAATATAGTTGACTTCTGAAATGGCCACTCAGTTCAAAGGCAATTAGGGGTGTGCATAAAAACGCACATCCCTTGCCAACCGCAATATTCAGATTATCCACAGCACTAGAGCAAGATCCAACTCTTACTGAAGAGACCATTTACATTCAGTTAGAAGAGACACTGCTAATACAAAGCAAAGAATGTTTTAAGATTGTCTGATCCAAACTGATTGATTACTTCCAAAATGAAAGTTTCTCGGAATTCCACCTATAAACCTTGGGGAAAGGGAGGTAAAATTCTGCTTAAGATTTTACCACAGATGGTTCAATATGTGCTTTATTGGTGACTATGATATACTTACGACCCATCTTGAACTAATAAATCTAATAAGGAATCCTTCCTTAAACTTTTTCACCCATGGGGAAGGGATCAGATGATTAAACGAAGAGGGTTAGGAGGAGGTTCATATGAAACAGAAACATTGGCACGGACCAAATGTGGCCAAAGGCATGTTTTGCATTTCAAGTCCTACGTAGTCATAAAAGATCAATGAAAATTAGCCGAGGTTTTTGTGAACAATTCTACAGAAAACAACTTTTTTTTTTAAATGACAGATTACAAGTTACAAAAACATGAGTACATGCAATTCATATTCTGATGAGAAATCAATAATTAAGGTTTGACAAGGTGCCTGCATTTATATGGCAGCGAGATGCATTTGAGTGAAGCACTGAAGTATGGGACCTATTATTCATGTCATCCTGCATTTAGCAACAGCACACCTGCAGCTTCACTATTAGGTAGAATGCATTAAGCAACGTTATGCAAAGCACATAAGAATAGATAAGTATCCACCTGTGTAAAACAAGAGAATTAAGATACAAGCTGAGCCAATTCACCAAATGAATTCTAGTTTCATCACAATTGGGCTTGAATGTCAAAGCAATGGCATACTTGTACGATACAAGTGAAAATATTGCTATCTTGTACAAGTGAGACTGAAGGCTTGAGCAAAACACAGAGTTCTTACAAATTGTGGTGCATAAACAAATATTCAGCTCATTGTCATCTTTTTGGGTGCCAGTGCCTTTTGAAAATTTTCTAAGTATTTTTTCACAATAAAAATTGTTACCAACTACAAGCTACTTTCTATAGATTTCCAAATATGATTAAATTTACAATGAAATAGACTTGTCTTCTTAATCCAAACTATATTCAGAACAAGTTTTGATACAAAAAGGCTGAATAGTAGTCAGCGTGGTAGAGTAGCAGACTGTATAACGATCACTGATTGAAAAGTTGCATTGCATCCTTCAAACTAACCCAATCCAATATTATTCCAGTCTGAAATTACTTCAATGCCATCACTGTTTGCAAGCAAGCACTGTTTGATTTATAATACCTAGATCTGATATTAAAATGGCAGTGCAAGAAAATCATCTGCAGAGATTAACGTTGATTGCACAGTTTTGTTAGTGAATAGCAGACCAGCAAAATTAAATTTAGGTCACTTCTAAAACATTTATATTGAGCTCAGCAATTGAGATCGAAATTTAAAGTGGCTGGATCAATGAATGCATGATCAGAATTACATCAAGTACATCCTGCATTATTTTGCAATGTTTATTGTGCAATACCAATTTGGCAAAAAAAATGACTCCTGTGGATTGGCAAGGTCACTCAGAACACCAGTTGTGGTAAATGGAATAATACCATCATGATAGATAAAACACTAAATGAGGGCAGGTGAAACAGCGTACTTGCACGTCCTGATTGAAGCCACTTTAAATGAAGTCCCAACGAGAAGCACACAAAGCATTGACACCTAATGAAGCTATTTATGAGGCTGCGCAATGACAATTCCAGTTGTTATACAAACACATTGGTGACACTTACCCTTCATCAGTTAAGCCAAGATTGCTTTAAAAGATGAAAGAAAACAAGAGGTAATAATCTCACATTAATGTTACAGGTGGACACATAGCGAATTATTAGTTTATTACGTTTTTGTATCTTTCAGTTACAAAAGGAAAAGCTGCTTAAAATCAACTCTGATTATCTTTATAATGAACTTTGGTTATTTTAAAATTTCCGACAATATCACCTCTGGGGACCAGAATATATGCTTAACCACAAAACTGAAACTTAAATTCCAATTAAGTTTGAACCGTTTATAATTTTACTTCATGTGCCCTGAAAACCATATCCCTAGCTTTATCTTTTTATGCTGCACTGTAAACTTGAACAGTATCAGAATAAGATCTTCAAGCTTGCAAAATACATTTGCCATTTTTAATTATTAGCTTTTCCATTTACAATGGGTTGAGATTTTTGTGGTTTAAAATTTATTCAACAGTTAGGAATATCTTATGCGTAGGGATTTGGATCAAATTGTTGCCGTCTCTTTTAAATGCCACAAAAGGCTTGCTACAAATTGAAAATAATTCCTGTTAAAGAATTTCTAAGTGATATTACTATGATGCTACAGCATTATGATTCACTTCAAGTTTGTGGTCTAGTTAAGGTTAGCTGTACTTCAGTGTTTTACACATTGATCTTAGAGCTCAATCACGTGCAGGCTTTTATTGCTAAGCCAAGTTTAAATGCATGAAGAACCAAATCAGATTAATGACCACACAGTCTCCAACTTGTATTGAAAATATCTCTTGAGCTCAAGAGAGCCAGCTAACTTTCTTTAGTTACACGTGAATGTAACCAAACCTTGTTGGAGTTAGACATTTTTGGAAATACGGTTCAAATGAAATGTGATGTGTGTTTGCCTCTCAACAAGTTACAATAAAAACTTACTAATTTACTAAGATAATATTCAATCAAAACATGAGCAATAACTACAGTTTAAGTCACTAAAAATGAGAAATCTTCTTTCCAAACAAGACAAATTTCATTATTCTGATTCTAGAATACTCAGCATACGCTGATCTAAATAATTTTGGCTGTGTTAATACACAGTAAATACATAATAAGTCAACAGCTGTAAAGAACCAACACATCAAATAAAACAATTACAGATACTGAATGATCTATGAATTGACAATATTTTTGCATTCTCAACTTTTATTACATAAATAAATCTGATATTAATACCGAAACTCCTTAGCGCTTACGTTTATAATTTGCTTGTATCTCAAAAACTTGCTAATGCATGCTTGGGAATCAAATGATAGCAAAACATACAGAGAAAACTATAAATTTCTTAAAAATTTTTGCAGCTATAATTTGCCGATCAACATTTGACACGAAAGATGCTGCTAATAATCAACAATGAAAGCTAGTAAACACAGCAAGATCAGGGCTTGGATAGTTCAGAAATCAAATTAAACTCATCCATGTAACTGATCTATTTTTGGCAACTATTTTGCATTTTCAAAAATGTCCTCATCCACTTCAAAAAATAAACAGTCCCTCTGCTGGTAGCTTCAATTAGATTTCACACAGTAATGCAGTCTCTATAATAACAGCAGTTAAACTAAGGCTGTGCTCAGTGAAAAACTGGTTAGGTGTGCCACTGAGCTAAACACACACAAAAAAATCTTAAGGTTCAAAAAGACTTGTAAGACTTGAGACTGTTTTCTATAAGCATTCACTCACCTCGAGCCTACACCACCAACTACCAACTGCAATGAAGTTTAAAACAGGTGAATGCGAAAATTTGCAGTCCATGGCCATATGCAACAAGACCTGGACAACATTAAGGCTTGGGCCGATAACTAATATTCAGGCCACATCAGTGGCAGGTAATGATTATCTCCAACATGAGAGGATCTAACTATCTATCTTTAACATTCAATGGCAATACCATCACTGAATCCCTCATTATCAACATCCTTACCATTGACCAAAAACTGAACTGGGCTAACTAAATGCTGTAGGAATTTTGCAGTGAGTAATTCACCTCCTGACTCTCCAAAGTTTGCCCATCATCTAGAAGGTATAAATCAGGAGTGTGATGGAATATCATCACTTGCCTGGATGAGTACAGCTCCAACAACACTCAAAAAGCTCAACACATCCAGAACAAAGCAACCTGCTTGATTGGCACTCCATGCACCACCATCAAAATGCATTTCCTCTATCACTGAAGCACAGAGGTGGTAGTGCGTACTTACTAGCTGCAAGATACATTGCACCTCCTTCAACAGCACCTTCCAAGCCCACAATGCCTACCAATTAGAAGGACAAAGATAGTACATGCAATGGAACACTATCAACTGCAAACTTGCTGCTAAGCCACACAGCAATCTGGAATTATGTTACTGTTTCTTCATTGTTGCTGGATCAAAATCCTGGAACACTCATTAATAGCACTGTGGATGTACCTACACCACATGGACTACATTGGTTCAAGGTGGCAGCTCAGCACCATCTGCTCAAGGAGAATTAAAGATGGGCATTAACTGCTGGCCGAGTTGCAATGCCCACATTTTGTGAAAGAATTTGAAAAAGGCAGTGCCTAATTCAGAATTCTCAGCAAAGAGTCTTCCTTTCTCAATGGAATATATCTATGAGACAGATATACCATCTGGGCTGACAAATCAAGTTAAGGAATTGCATCAAACTGAAAGAATTGATGCAAAATGCTGCAAGGATCAACAATAGCCTAGAAAATTGAGAATTTCTTAGAAACCCACACAAGACGAAAAAATATAATGAGGGTGAAATTAGAATCTGAGAGTAAACTAAATATCAAAACAGACAGAAAGCTTCCATGCAAAAAATAGTTAATGTAACCATTGGTCTCTTAGAAGGTTGGGGAATTAATGATGAGAAATAAGGGAATGAGGCTTTAAATAAGTTTTTTGCCTCAGTCTTCACGGAGGAGGACACGAATAGTTTGCTGGATATTAAAGATAGAAGGATGTTAGGAGTTGAGGGCCTAAATGCGATTACTGTCACTACAGAGGTCGTGCTTGATAGACTAATGGGACTGAAGGTGGACAAGTCCCCAGGACCGGATGGAATGCATCCCAGGGTTCTGAAAGAAATGGCAGAGGTAATAATGGATGCCTTAGTAATTATTTAATCAAAATTCGCTGGACTCTGGAGAAGTGCCAGAAGATTGGAAAACGGCTAATGTTACGCCGCTGTTTAAAAAAGGTAGCAGACAAAAGACAGGGAATTATAGGCCGGTTAGTTTAACGTCTGCAGTTGGAAAAATGCTAGAATCCGTCAAAGGAGAAATAGCGAGGCACCTAGGAAAGAATGGTTTGATCGAGCAGACGCAGCACAGATTTGTCAAGGGGAAGTCGTGTTTGACGAATTTATTGGATTTCTACGAGGATATGACTAGTGCGGTAGACAGGGGGGAACCGGTGGATGTGGTGTTTTTAGATTTCCAAAACGCGTTTGATAAGGTGCCTCATAAAAGGTTGCTACAGAAGATTAGGGTGCACGGAGTTGGGGGTAAAGTGCTAGCGTGGATAGAGGATTGGCTGTCTAATAGGAAGCAGAGAGTTGGTATCAATGGGTGCTATTCTGGTTGGTGGTTGGTGACTAGTGGAGTGCCGCAGGGATCGGTGCTGGGGCCTCAACTATTTACCATTTATATAGATGATCTGGAGGAGGGAGCTAAGTGTAGGGTGACAAAATTGGCTGATGACACAAAGATGAGTGGAAAAGCAAATTGCGTGGAGGGTGTGGAAAGTCTGCAGAGAGATCTGGATAGGCTGAGTGAGTGGGCGAGGACCTGGCAGATGGAGTATAATGTTAGCAAGTGTGAGGTTATGCACTTTGGTAGAAATAATAGTAGGAGGGATTATTATTTAAAAGGTGAAAAGCTGCAGCATGCTATGGTGCAGGGTGACCTGGGGGTCCTTGTGCACGAGTCACAAAAACCCAGTCTGCAGGTGCAGCAGGTGATCAAGAAGGCAAATGGAATGTTGGCCTTTATAGCGAGGGAAATCGAATATAAAAGTAGGAGGTCTTGCTGCAACTGTACAGGGTACTGGTAAGGCTGCAGCTGGAGTAGTGTGTGCAGTTTTGGTCGCCGCACTTGCAAAAGGATATATTGGCCTTGGAGAGAGTGCAGAGGAGGTTCACTAGGCTGATACCGGAGATGAGGGGGTTAGACTATGAAGAGGGACTAAATAGACTAGGTCTGTACTCGTTGGAGTTTAGAAGGTTGAGGGGGGATCTTATAGAGACGTATAAGATAATGAAGGGGATGGATAGGGTAGAGGTAGAGAGATTCTTCCTGCTTAGAAAGGATTGCAGGACTAGAGGATACAGCCTCAAGATAAGCCGGGGGGGGGGGGCAGTTTAGATCAGAGTTGAGGAGGAACTTCTTCACTCAAAGGGTTGTGAATCTCTGGAATTCTCTGTCCATTGAAATGGTGGAGGCTACCTCGCTAAATATACTTAAGTCACAGGTAGATAGGTTTTTGATAGACAGGGGAATTAAGGGTTATGGGAGAAAGTGGAAAGTGGAACTGATCTACTTCAGATCAGCCATGATCTTATTGAATGGCGGGGTGGGCTCGAAGGGCTAGATGGCCTACTCCTGCTCCTATTTCTTATGTTCTTATGACAGAAACTTTGAAACTTTCTGCATCTGTCTTCATGATATAAGATACAAAAAGCACTCCAATAATAGTAGAAAAGTAGGGGCAAAAAGGGAGGAATTTTAAATAGTCATAATCCCTGGAGAAAATGTCCTGGAAAAATGAATAGGACTAAATGTTGCTAAGTCCCCAGGCCTTTTGGCCTGCATCCTAGAGTCCTAAAGACATGATGGCAGAAATAGTGGATGCATTGGTGATAAAATTCCAAACTGCTCTCGATTCTGGAAAGGTCGCAGTCGATTAGAAAATGGCAAACGTATCACTATTCAAGAAAGGAGACAGGCAGACAACCGGAAACTATAGGCCGGTTAGTCTAACATCTGTCATTGGGAAAAGGTTAGAATCCATTATTAAGGAGGTAGTAGCAAGGCGTTTAGAAATTCATGATACAGTCAGACAGAGTCAACATGCTGCAACAATTTTCTGTGACTGCAATGATAGATCTCCAACAATCACAACCATCTTCCTTTGTGCTGGGTTTGCCTCCAACCAGTGGAAATTTTCTCCTGGATTCCCATTTACTTGAATTTTGCTAGGGTTTGATACCACACAAAGATAAAAGCAAAATACTGTGCATGCTGGAATCTGAAACAAAAACAGAAAACGCTGGAAAATCTCAGCAGGTCTGACAACATCCATTGAAAGAGAATAGAGCCAATGTTTCAAGTCTAGATGACCCTTCGTCAGAGCTCTGGAGTGGTTCACTCCAGTGGGATTTACAACAGCTCCTCACTTTCGGGGAACTAGCAGCCCGATCCCGCTGGAGTGAAAGTGGAGGGGAGGGGCACAATCCGGGCCCTGCAGAGAGTTGGGCGGTAGGGGGCGCCCCCGGGCATTGGCACCTCTTACTCTCCTGAAGGAGGAGCTTGAGGCTCCGAAAGCTAGTGCTGCCAAATAAACCTGTTGGATTTTAACCTGGTGTTGTGAGGCTTCTTACTGTGTTTACCCGAGTCCAACGCCAGCATCTCCACATCATTGGCATCTTGGCAGTGTCAGTGTCAGTCTGTGCACTCAGCACTGCCCTAGGGGCAAAGTGCGAATGCCCAGAAGATACCTCGGCACTGCCCACCAGGCATAGGGCAGTGCCAAGGGGGCAGAGCGGCCTCAATGCCACTCTACAGATAGGATCGGTGGGGGAAGGTGGGCCAGAAATCAAGGCAGGCTGGGGTGAGTCAGCCTGGCGGAAGGGTTTGGGGCAGACCTGGGCACGGTCAGGGATTTTTTAAGGCTGTGGGGGGCGGTTTGGAGAGCTGTCAATGCAGGGCTGCCTCGCATGCGTATACACAGTGGCCTACTGCTCAGCGCAATGGGAATAGGCTGCACCCCCAGCTTTATAATGATATACACACCAGTGACCTCTGCAG
Organism: Carcharhinus amblyrhynchos; assembly: GCF_965287045.1. Taxonomy (NCBI): domain Eukaryota; kingdom Metazoa; phylum Chordata; class Chondrichthyes; order Carcharhiniformes; family Carcharhinidae; genus Carcharhinus; species Carcharhinus amblyrhynchos. Next base: position 26,729,723 of record NC_137335.1, on the reverse strand, counting down.
TGCACAGGACATGGGAGATTCTTCTCTGAACTTCCACTGAAAAAACAGCGTGAATCATTCGACACTTACAACTTTTTTTTCAGAGAATTCCGGCCCAGCTTTGTGAAAAGCAGTGTTACAGCTTTGTGATGCATTCACTGCTGCAGCTGTACCCATCGTGCATCAGTTTACATCAATGTCAATGCAACTTATATCCAGATTCAAAATCTGATATGAAAAGACAGTCTCACTCTGTTTCACTTAAAAATCAGTTAAGTAAACAGTCCACATTAAGTCCTAATCATTAGCAGCACTTTAAAATTAATTGTTGATTCGCTGCTTTTACATTCTAGGGTACAAAGTATGAGCTGTAACTGCCAGCAATGTAAACAACATATTTATCTAATTTTCAAGGTTGGTAACATTTATAGCAACTGGTTAAAGGTCAGCAATAATTATACTTAAGACACATGCCATTCTTGATGAGTCAAATCATCTGGCAATATAGCTAACATACAAGAGCCTGAATGTTTTAAATACAGCAAGCAACACAAATTCCATTCATTATTCTAACAGTTTAGAAGAAATTTGGAGTATTATTTTCTACTTGTCATATAAAATGTTTCCAGCTTCTAATCCAGATAAGTAGAACGCCAAAACAATCACAATACATGAGCCGACCTACCTTTGCGCTGCTGTTTTTACAATTGACTGTGCATTGGCATGGTGAAAACGCCTTCCACGAACAACAATTCCTGGACTTGAAGGACCACTAATTACAAAGTATTTGTTTCGATTTTTATCAACCTCCTTGTTTGATGCAAGTTGAGAGTTCACGGTTGACACACTTTCACTGTAAACAGCAGAAATTTAACATTGCAATACATGCTTAGTAGAAAATACCACTCTAATTATCTATTGACAAGTTGCAACGTCAGCAGCTTGGGTGGGTGGGGGAGGGGCAGGTGTTGGCAAAAGCAACCACCACAAGACAGATGGTGCCAAATATGGAATTCACAAAGGTGAAAGACTTATACCAGTTTATTCTAAGTTGATCAAAGCCAACACAACTGCAGCCTCTGGGTCAAACAGCAGAATTTCAGCTAACGAAACTGGCTATGTTTTCAGACAGTTAGTATATCCCTCATAGATACACAATTTAAGTTTTGCACTAAAGACAAAGCAGTTTTCGCCAATATTATTTTAGCTGCGTTGGATCTTTGCATCATCCCTCAGTTTTGTTGTGTGTCATGATTACTTTGAGCATTTTGCATTTAATTTAATTTCCTGCACCTTTATTTGCATCATGCATCTAATGAATTAAGAGGCTTCATCGCAGTGCCGCCCAACTTTCTTAAAACATCCAACCTTAAAGCACTTAACCAACTTAAGAATTTTCATTCTTAAAATATATGAGCTGCACAAAGCTGCATGTTCTGTCCCAAGAACACTGAAATAGTGCATAATGAAAAAGGCCATTTAATCATTCAAGTTTCTTCTCTACTCAATGCAACTAGAACATAACTGGTAATTTTGAAAATTCTCTGCGTCACATTCCCAAAAGAAATTATTTTATGTACATTCAAGAAATTGGAAAATACAAGACTGAATCCTCTTTGCAACACTCAAGTGAACTCCAACATTTATAAACATATGCTTGATACAAAAGTACATTAGAAATGACAGAAGGGTCACTAACTAGATGATAGTAAAAATCAAAATGGAAAATTCTGGAAAAACTCACCTGACCAGGAACATCTGTGGAGAGGGGAGAGTAAACATTTCAGACGAACTCTGCTCCTCTCACCACAGGTGCTCCCTGAACTGCTGAGGATTTCCAGCATTTTCTATTTTTATTTCAGATTTCCAGCATCTGCAGTTTGTGATCGATAAGAATCAGAGGCAATATGAGGAAACATTCCTTTAATCAGCAAATTATGATCTAGAATGCAGTGCCCAAGAATAGTGGAAAAAAAATCAATAGTAACTTCTAAAAAGAAATTGCATAAATACTTGAAGGAGGAAATCAACACGGGGCTTTGGAAAACAGCAGGGGGATGGAACAAATTAGACAGCTCTGCCAAAGAACTGGTACAGGAACAATGGACCTCGTTTGAACTTTGTTAGAAAGGACATAAAACCATCATTTTGATTTGCCCATACACCTTGATGTCCTGAATCATGCAATGTCACAAACAAGTTTCGAATGTGAAAGAACAACATTGGTTAAAGAACCTTCAGGAAATCATGTTCATATGAAATTTTTGGGCATAACAAGTTCACAAACCTTAGTTTCTTGCCAGACCCCAGCATGTTGAGTCCAGTTGCATTTCCTTTCAAAGTTTTACAAAATCCACTTCCTTGATTTCTTCTTGAATAGCTTTTCAAGAAAGTAGTATTGTTGACTGATTCTGATGAAAAGAGAGGTTTGGTCTGAAAAACAAATTACACTTAAAATGTTTTCTGGATTTTTGTAGTAAATTGCAACTTATGTTTTTAATTGGCCTCCAAATGTAGACAGTAAAATTCTCCACATTACACTGTGAACTCCAGCATTATTCCTTTTCATTTTAAATCTTTTGAGCTTTTATCAACTTCACATGGGAACAAAATACAAGGGGTTTTCCTTTTTCAAGTGTTACAAACATGAGGATGTACAAAATAGTGATGATAGTTATATTTCAAACTGTCCCTTTTAATTAAAGATAAAATGGAGTAGCGGTGGGGTGCAAGCAACCTCCTACTAGTTCAACCAGGTGATAAGTCCTTGTGATTTGGTTGCCATGGGTACAAGCAAAGTGTCTTTTTTTTAAACAACAGTTGCCAGACTTACTGACACACAAACACTGGAGAGAGAGAGAGACAGGTACAACTACAATTGCTGAAAACAGCAGGGAAAAAGGCTATTTTATATTAACTTGACAGGATACTGATGGATAAAAGCAAATTACTGCAGATGTTGGAATCTGAAACCAAAAGAGAAAATGCTGGAAAATCTCAGCAGGTCTGGCAGCATTTGTATGGAGAAAAAAGAATTGATGTTTTGAGTCCAGATGGCTCTTTGTCAAAGCTAAAAGGCACAGAAAATGGGAGATATTTATACGATAGGGGGAGGGAATGAAAGATGAGTCATTGTCGCAAAAGGGGAAAGGCTAAGAGGTGCTGATGGCAGTCCATAGAGAGAACAGAAGGTGTGAATGGCCAAACGGCAGAGAGAATAAGCTGTGATAGATGAAGATTTGTGGGGTGCGCGAGGTGGGGGAAGGGGGAGATGGGTGGGAGAAAAGTAAAATTGAGAAAAAGGGGGGGCAAGGGAAGCAAAGAGGGAGAAAAGCTTAAAAAAGGGATAAGGGAGGGAGGAAAGAGTAGGGGCAGGGGAAGAAAAATAATGAAAGACAGTAAAAGAAATAAAAGGTGGAAGACAGTTAAAAATTAAATAAAATGAAAGCAAAAAGGGTGGTAAGCGCTAATCATCTGAAGTTGCTGAATTCGATGTTGAGACTGGAAAGTTGTAACATGCCTAACCAGAAGATGAGATGCTATTCCTCCAGTTTGCACGGAGCTTCACTGGAACATTGCAGCAGGCCAAGGACACATACGCAGGCATAGGAACAGGATCGTGTGTGAAAATGGCAAACAACCGGAAGGTCAAGTTCCAAATACAACAAGGAATATTCCACATATCCCATAAAAAAGATCACCCAGTGTCTGCTTCATCTCTCCGATATAGAGAAGACCACATTGGGAGCAGCAAATGCAATAGACCAAATTGAAAGGGGTGCAAGTGAAATGCTGCTAAACTTGGAATGAGTGTTTTGGACCTTGGATGGCAAGAATCATAGAAAAGGATCCCTACAATGCAGGAGGAGGCCATTCAGTCCATCAAGTCTACACTGACAACAATCCCACCCAAGCCCTAGCGCCATTACCCCACATGTTTACCCTCCTAATCCACCTGACACCAAGAATTTAGCATATTCAATCCTACCTAACCTGCACATCTTTGGAGTGTGGGAGGAAACCCACGCAGAGGGAGAACATGCAAACACCCCACAGACAGTGGCCTGAGGCCAGAATTGAAGGTGGATCCCTGGAGCTGTGAGGAGCAGTGCTAAACGCTGTGCCATCGCAAGCATGGAAGAGGTAAAGGGGCAGGTGTTGCATCTTCTGCGATTGCATGGGAAGGTGCCATGGGTGATAAGAGAGATGTTGAGTAGAATGGAGGAGTGGACTAGGTTATCCTGAAGGGAATGGTCTCTGCGGAGTGCTGACAGATAGTGTGAGGGGAAGATGTGTTTAGTGTTGATATCACACTGGAGTTGGCAAAAATGGCAGAGGATTATGCTTTGCATGCACAGGCTGGTGGGGTGAAATGTGAGAACAAGGGGGACCTCTATCCTTATTCTGGGAGGGAAGGGATGGGGTGAGGGTCATGGCGGGAAGATGGATCGCACGCAGTTGAGGGCCCTATCAACAACTCTAGATGAGAAACCACAGTTGAGGAAGAAGGAGCACATATTAGAAGCGACACTTTAGGAAGTGGCATCATCAGAACAAATGTGACAGAGGCGAAGGAGCTAAGAGAAAGGGATGGAGTAGGCCTGGAACAAGAAATATTCCACATATCCCATAAAAAGACAAGCATACCTAGGATACATACGGGTTCCCATTGCTACACTTTTGATTTGGAGAAAGTGGGATGAGTTAAAGGAGAAGTTGTTGAGAGGCAGTGGAGAGTGGTGGTAGATGGGAATTGTTCTGGCCTCTTTTCAAAAAGATGTGAAGAGCTCTCAGGCCACTCTGGTGTGGGATAGGAGTGTACAGAGATAGCACATCTAGAGTGAGTAAGAGGCAGTTAGGGCCTGTGAACTGGAAACTGTCAATATGATGCAGGGCAGAGGAATCTCAGATGTAGGTGGGAGGGAATGGAAAAGAGGAGTGAGGATGGAGTCATGTAAGAGGAAATAAGTTTGGTGGGGAGGAGGATTCTGATGGAAGTTCACTCTCTGATTGAAACGAGGTGGCATGGTTGCACTGTGGTTAGCGCTGCTGCCTCTCAGTGCCAGGGACTCGGATTCCATTCCTGCTTTGGATCACTATCTGTGTGGAGTTTGCATGTTCTCCCCATTCTCTGCGTGGGTTTCCTCCTAGTGCTCCGGTTTCCTCCCACAATCGGAAAGACATGCTGGTTAGGTGCTACGTCCATGTGAAATTGCCCCTTAATGTCAGGGGGGACTGGTTAGGATAAATGCATGGAGTTATGGGGATAGGGCCTGTGTGAGATTGTGGTCGGTGTCAACTCGATGGGCCAAATGGCTCCCTTTTGCACTGTAGGATTCTATGAATCTAAGCAATACAACCCATGGAGATTTTAAGGAGAATGGAAGAATTGTCAGGGTGTCATCGCCAGAGTGAGCAATGCTATTGGAAGCCAGTTTAGTGATTGTTAGAAGACTGAAGGGAAACACTCTTCAATGGACGCTGTACATTACAACTCTTCAGTTTACACAAAGCAAGGTGCCAGACGACATGAGAATGTGAGAGGGTGAGAAAGTGAGTAGTCTATCATTTGAAATGTTAGACAGCACATATCAAATCACAGGAAAAATTAGAGAAAGTGATAATAACAAAGGAGTTTCACTTATACAAGCTCCTGAGTCATATGACTTGATATTTACAATAAAAGTAAACAGGGAGAACATGCAAACTCCACAGAGTCACCCAAGGCTGGAATCAAACCCGGGTCTCTGGTGCAGTGAGGCAACAATGCAAACCACTGTGCCACCATGCCACCCATGTTGGATGCAGGAAAATAAATGGAGCAGTGTTGAAGTTTATAAGTTGTACCTTGAGGTGCAAATTAAACATATTAAAATATAACGGTTGTACAATTATTGATAAATGGAACGCTTGAGTTCATAATGTAGCAAAAGTGTAAAGTACTGCTGAGTGCATGAACGGGAGACTCAGCTGGATTTGAGAAATCACAAGATATCTAAAGACCACTGATTGGAAACTCTGTTGCCTGGGAATGGAATACTTCCTACTTCGCAATCAGTGTCATTATCTGATGTCCTCAGGGTGAGACGGTACCTTCCCATTCTATCCTTATATTCCTTGGTTCCCTGAGTATCCAAAAGTTTATTGTTATCTTGAATAAACTCAGCAACTGAGTGTCCATACCTGCTGGGGTAGAGAATTCCAAAGACTCGCAGAAGAAATTTCTCCTCATCTCAGTCCTAAATGCCTAACTCCTCATACTGTGGCCTCACAATTCTAGATTCTCCACCCAAGAATTTCAATGAGGTCACCTCCTAGTTCTTCTATTCTACCCAATGTCTACTCATGAGACAATCGCTCATCCCATCAATCTATCTGGTAAATCCTTGATGCACCCTTCTAAGGGAATTCTATTCTTCCTGAGGGAGACTGCACATATTACTCCAAATGTGTTCTCACTAAGTGATAGCCTTCCATCATCTTGTAAGATGATGGTTTGTGCCCCAATAGTCAATACTGTGCTAAGTCTGGTCTCACCAAGGCTCCATACAATTGCAGGAGCATTTCTTGACTCTTATACTCCAATGTCTTGATAATAAAGGTTAACGTACTATTTGCTTTACTCATTGCTGTTGTACCTGCAAGTTAACATGATTGACAACATTTTCAAACAGCATTTGTTCTAAAGTTATAACAGCTCAATTACTGCGGCACACGGATTTAATAATCAGTACCTCAGATGGCCATAACAGAGAATCATTTGGATAATAAGCATATGGATGATATTGGAATAGTGTAGGTCAGATGGGCTTTAGATTGGTTTCATAGGTCGGCATAACATCGAGGGCCAAAGGGCCTGTACTGCACTGTAATGTTCTACGTCCTATTTCAATTCCTAAATTCCAACAAGCAGTTCAGCAATAGGGCACGTGTTCAATTTCCCACATAATATACATTAAAAAGCCTCAGTTACAAAGAGTTGTCTGCACCTAACTTAGGCTGGCACTTCAGTGCAGTAACGAGAGTGTATCATCTTTCAGGTGAAAGCACTAAAGCAAATTCCCGCCCATCTGTTCAGACGGCATAAAAGGTCCCTTGGCACTTTGTACTGAATTGGAGGAGCAAGCTATTCCAATTAAATAACTGACAGTCAGCCTTCAACTGCCACCAAAACAGATTAACATATAAAGTAGTAACAGGAGTAAGCTATTTACATGGCTGCTCTTTATAACTTCCAATCTGTGTCCCAACTACCCCAATAACTTTGATGATATGACACATGCATTGGCTAGGATAAGCTGCAAAAGGTGTGTAATGGGTTGACACTGGGTCGGTAGCGGCAAACATTTACACATATGGATGAACTTCACAACTGCATATCCCTGTCTAGTATAAGAGTAAAATAGGGAAAGTGGCTCATCCATGACTAACAAGGGAAATCAGGGATATTGTTAAAGCCAAAGTGGAGGCATATAAATTGGTCTGAAAAAGCAGCAAACCTGACGACTGGGAGAAATTAAAAATTCAGCAGAGGAGGACAAAGGGTTCAATTCAGAAGGGGCAAAGAGAATACAGAAGTAGGCTTGCTGAAAACATAGAAACTGACTGCAAAAGCTCCTATAGATTTGTGAAGGGAAAAAGACTGATGAAGACAAATGTGGGTCCTTAAAGTCAGAATCAGGTGAATTCATAAAAGACAACAAAGAGATGGCATACCAGCTGAACAGACACTTTGGAACTTTCTTCACTAAGTAGGACACAAATAACCTCCCAGAAATACTAGGGGACAGAGGTTTAGCATGAACAGGGAACTGTCCAATTTTGGAAGGAAATTCTTATTAATCAGAAAATTGTATTGGGCAAATTGCTGTAATTAAAACCCAATGAGTTTCCAGGGATTGATGCTCTGCATTTCAGAGTATTCAAGAAAGTGGCGCTAGGAATAATGGATGCATTGGTGACCATTTTCCAGTATTCTATAGATTCTGGAAGAGTGCCAATGGATTGGAGGGTAACCCCACTTTTTAAAAAGGACAGAGAGAAAATGGGGAATTATAGACCGGTTCGCCTGACGTTGGTGGTGGGGAAAACACTGGAGTCGATTATTAAGGATGTAACAACCGAGCATTTGGAAAGCGGTGACAGGATCGATCCAAGTCAGCATGGATTCTCTAAAGGGAAATTGTGTTTGATAAATCTTCTGGAATTTTTTGAGAATCTGATCAGTGGAGTGGACAAGGGTGAACCAGTGGATGTTGTGCATCTGGACTTTCAAATTGCTTTTGACAAGGTCCCATACAAGAGGCTAGTGAGCAATATTAAAGCTCATGATATTGGGGATAACCCATTGACATGTATAGAGCACTAGTTGGCAGACAGGAAGCAGAGACTGGGAATAAATGGGTCCTTTTCAGAGTGGCAGGCAGTGTCTAGGGGGGTACTGCAGGGTTCACTACTGGGACCTCAGCTGCTCACAATATACATTAATGATTTGGATGAAGGAATTGAATGCAATATCTCCAAATTTGCAAACAACACTAAACTGGGTGACAGTGTATGCTGTGAGGAGGATGCTAAGCGATTTCGGGATGACTGGGACAGGCTGGTTGAGTGGGCAAGTACTTGGCAAATGCAATATAATGTGGAAAAATGTGAGGTTATCCATTTTGGTGGTTAAAAAAACAGGAGAGAAGATCATGATCTGAATGGTGGCAGTTTCGGAAAAGGGAAAATGCAATATGACCTGGGTGTCATGGTGGAACAGTCACTGAAGGCTGGCATGCAGGTACAGCAGGCAGTGAAGAAAGCCAATGGCATGAAGGATTTGTGTATGTGAGTAAGGATGTCTCACTGCAGTTAGGCAAGCCCTTGGTGAGGGTACACCTTGAGTATTGTATGCATTTTTGGTCTCTTTGTCTAAGGAAGGCCATTCTTGCTGTTGAGGGAATCAAATGATAGTCTACCAGACTAATTCCTGGAATGGCAGGATTGACATATGAAGTCAGACTGGATTGACTGGGCTTGTACCCATTGAAATTCAGAAGAATGAGAGGGGATCACATCGAAACATATAAAATTCTAATGGGACTGGACAGGCGAGATGAGGGAAGAATGTTCCCGATATTGGAAAAATCCAGAATAGGGGTCACAGTCTAAGGGTAAGCCATTCAGGACTGAGGTGAGGAAGAGCTTCTTCACTCAGAGTTGTGAACCTCCGGAATTCTCTACCACAGAAAGCTATTGGGGGCCAGTTTGTTAGATATGTTCAAGAGGGAGTTGGGCGTGGCCCTTGTGGCTAAAGGGATCAAGGGGTATGGAGAGAAAACAGGAGTAGGATACTGAATGTGCATGATCAACCATGCAGGCTTGAAGGGCCAAATGGCCTACTCCTGCACTTATTTTCTGTGTTTCTATAACCTCCGTGCTTACCAAGAATCTATATCCAACTCTGTCTTAAAAAACATCAAAGATTTTGCTTCCACCAGCTTTTCAGGAAATATGATCCAGAGACTTACGAACAACAGAGAAAGAAAATTGCCTTATCTAGGTTTTAAATGGGCAACCCCCTTATTTTTAAACAGTGACCCCTAGAGGCTCGCACGAGAGGTAACAATCTCTCGACATCCACCCTGTTAAGTTTTGGCGGCATGGTAGCACAGTGGTTGGCAGTGTTGCTTCACAGCTCCAGGGACCCGGGTTCGATTCCCAGCTTGGGTCACTGTCTGTGTGGAGTTTGCACATTCTCCTCATGTCTGCATGGGTTTCCTCCCACAGTCCAAAGGTATGAGGGCTAGGTTGATTGGCCATGCTAAAAGTGTCCCTTAGTGTACTAGGATGCTTAGGTTAGAGGGATTAGTGGGTAAAATATGTAGGGATATGGGGGTGGGGCCTGGGATTGTGGTTGGTGCAGACTCGATGGGCCGAAGGGCCTCTTTCTGCACTGCAGGGTTCTATGATTCTATGAAGTCCTTCAGGATCTTGCATATTTCAATCAAACCGCCTGTTATTTTTCTAAACACTAGCAGATGTAGCCTAGCTTGTAGAACATTTCCTCATAAGACAACCTGCCCATTCCAGATATTAATCAAGTAAACTTTCTCCGAACTGCTTCCCATGCATTTATATGCTTCTTTAAATAAGGTGACTAGTACACTGCAGATGTGGTCTCACCAATGCCCTGTATAAGTGATTCCAAATAAACCTGTTGGACTTTAACCTGTTGAGACTTTTTAGTGTGCCCACCCCAGTCCAATGCCGGCATCTCCACATCCTGTATAGCTGAAGCATAACCACTCTACCTTTGTATTAAATTCACTTCACGATATATGATAATATTCTATTAACTTTCTTAATTAGCTGCTGTACCTGCATACTAGCCTTTTGAAATTCATGTGCAAAGATACTCAGATCCCACCTCATCTCAGAACTCTGCATTCTCTCACCATTTAGATAATATGCATCTCTTTTATTCTTCCTGCCAAAATGGACAATTTCACATATCTTACCCTCACGCCATGAGCCTTTATTTTTTGCAAAAAGCTTTTATATAGCAACTGATAAAATGTCTTCTGAAAATCTAAGCATAACGTATCCACCGGTTCCCCATTATCCACAACATGTTACTGCCTCAAATAACTCCAATAAGTTAGCTAAACATGATTTCCCTTTCACAAAACTATTTTGACTCTGCTAATTACCTTGAACTTATCCAAGTGCCTTGCTATAAGGTCCTTAATAATAGCAACTAACATTTTACCCACGACAGATGTTTCTCATTTTGCCTGTCTCTATTTTTGAATAATGGAGTTACACTTGCTGTTTTCCGATCTAATGAAACCTTCCCTGAGTTTCAGCAAAATTAAAACTAGTACATAAAACCATCTTACTATCCACTTCTTTTAAGATCCTAGGACGAACTCCAATCAGGACCCAGGGATTTGTCAGCCCTCAGCTCCAACAATTTATTCAGTACCATTTCTCTAGTAATTGTAGTTTTCCCAAGTTCCTCCCTTCCTTCCAATTCCTGGTTTATAGCCACTTGTATCCTCCATGGTGAAGAGTGATACAAAATACCAGTTCAATTTATCTGCCATTTCCTTGTTTTCCAATATAAATTCTCCAGACTCACTTTCGATAGGACCAATGCTCACTTTGTTAACTAGTTTATTTTTTGAATATTTATAGAAAGTCTTACTATCTGTTTTTGTGTTTCTGGCCAGCTTTCTCTCATACAATAATTTTTCTTACCGTATATTATTCTTTTGCTGTTCCTTTCATTCTGACGTTCTAACTCTTTATTAGACGATCAGCCACGCACTGGCAGTGGTCTTTTCTTAAAGACAACTATTATGCATCAGAAGTAATTTATTAACTTTGAATATTTGCAGAGGACAAGGGGACATGATAGATGCCATAGTTTTAAAAAAATATTTGTTCATGGGATGTGGGTATCACTGGCTAATTATTGCCCATCCCTAATTGGCATGGAGAAAGTGGTGGTGAGCTGCCTTCTTGAATCGCTGCAGTTTAGTACATACACAATGCTGTTATCAAAGGAGTTTCAGACAATGAAGTGACAATGAAGGAATAATTATATGGTTCCAAGTCAGGATGGTGTGTGGCTTGAGGGGAATTTGCAGGTGGTGATGTTACCATGCATCTACCTAACATTACCACCTAGAAGGGCAAGGGCAAGAACTTAAAGTAAAAATTTAAGAATGGAATAAGGAGTTTGTATAAAGTAAAGCTGGAAAAATGGGATGAAGAAGGATTTGATAAGGGCACAGCTGTCTGACAGGGTTTTAACATGCAAAGTAGCTGATTAAAAAAAAGGTAACTAACACAGTGGTTAGCACTACTGCCTCACAGAGCCAGTGACTCAATTCAGTTCTGGCCTCTGGTCTCTACCTGTGTGGGGTTTGCATATTCTCCCCATATCTGTGTGGGATTCCACCAGGTACTCCAAAGATGTGCATGTCAGGTTAATTAGCCATGCTAAATTGACCCATGTTCGGGGATTAACAGGATAAATATGTGGGGTTACGGGAATAGGGCCAGGGTGGAATTGTGGTTGGTGCAGACTCAATGGGCCAAATGGCCTCCTTCTGTACTGTAGGGATCTTATGATTAGAAGTAGGGAACAATACAAGTATAAAATTTTAGGCGTTAAAACTGCAGAACAGATAAGTTCAAACTGGAGACATGAGATGACAGTTCACATGCATATGCTAAAAATATGGCTTCTAAAGCGAGTCATTTAGATAGGAGGAGATCAAGAGGGAAATATGGTATTTCAGTAGCTTGTAGCTCTGTACTAACAGGAGAGGTTAAAAGGAGAAAGAAGAGAAATAGCTGGAAAGCAATTAAGATCACAGCCACACCCTGCTGAAAAGAGGAACTCTGCCAGGTAGCAGAATTCTAGGCTACAAGCTGCTGATTTGAAAACCTCAGAAAAAGCATGCTAAACTGAAGGTGGCTTCCTAAACTCATGGATGGTAACTATCTGCTGCATTTAGTTCAGAGCTATACTGTATAGGATGATTGTTTTGGGACTCCCAAGAAGTATCTATACTCCTCAGCAGTAAGGAGCGTAGATAGTTGGGAATGGGGTTAATTTGTGTGGATAGTCATTATTGTAGTTAAGTGTGTATCTTTGTTTTGCAATATGGCCTTCCTTAGCAAGCGTTTTTACACGTCAATAAACATTTTTCTGAGGGGATACAACAAGACTCGACCTTTCCCTCACTGGTTTGCCGATTGCCCTGACATTACATCAAACTGAAAAAACTTGCATGAACCTGTATTCCAAGTTACCCTTCCTGGTTTTGGGATACCTTGGCTCCTAACATCAGTGGGGTGCTTAAGAAATGTCATGTGATTGAAAGGTGCTGATTGAGGAGTTTTGGTGAGTACCAGCAGTATACATCATCAATGGTAAACACTGCTGCCACTGTGCATTGGTGGTGGAGGGAGTGAATGCTTGTGGGTGGGGTGCCAATCAAGCTGGCTGCTTTGTCAGTTTTTTCAAGTGTTGTTGGAGCTGCATTCATCCAGGTAAGTTGAGCATATTCTATTGCTTTGCTGATTTGTGCCTTGTAGATGATGGTAGGAGTTGAGCTATTCTCTGCAGGATTCCGAGACTCTGACCTACTCTTTAAGCCATAGTATTTGTATAGCTGGTCCTGTTCAGTTTCTGGTCAATGGAAACTACCCCCCCCAGGATGTTGATAGTGAGGGATTCAGCAATGGTTATCCCATTGAATGCTAAGGGGCGGTGTTTGGATCTTTTCTGGTTGGAGCTGATCATTGTCTGGCACTTGTGTAGCGTGAATGTTACTTGCCACTTGTTAATCCAACATCAAATATTGTGCAGGTCCTGCTGCCTTTGGACATAGACTGTTTCAATATCTAAGGAGGTACAAATGGTGCTGAATATTGTACAATCATCGGCAAAAATCCCCTTTCTGACCTCCAATCATCTCCCTTTGTACTAGGTGTGACTTCAGCAGAGTTTCCCCATTTCCCTTCGACTCCAGTTTTGCTAGGGCTCTTTGAAGTCATACTCAGTCAAATGCTGCTTTGATGTCAAGAACAGTTACTCTCATCTCACCTTTGGAGTTCAGCTCTTTTGTCCACGAGATCCTGTGTTGAATGATCCTGGCAGAACCCAAATTGCAAGTGATCAGGTCATTTGCTAAGCAAGTGCTTGACAGCACTGTTGATGACCCCTTCCATCACTTTACTGATGATTGGGAGTGTGATGGGACAATAATTGGCCAGGTAGGATTTGTCCTGATTTCTGCTTACAAGGACAAATGCGGACAATTTTTTACATTGTGGGTTAGACAAAATCATAAAATCCCTACAGTGCCGAAGGAGGCCATTCAGCCCATCAAGCCTGCATCGACCACAATCCCATCCAAGCTGTGTCCCCTTAACACCATATATTTAACCCATAATTCCCCTTACACTAAGGGACAATTTGGCATGGTCAATCCATTTAACCCACATGTTTTTGGACTGTGGGAGGAAACCCAAGCAGACATGGGAAGAAATTTCAGCTCCAACACACAGTTACCCAAGGCCAGAATCGAACCGGGGTCCCTGGCGCTGTGAGGCTAACCACTGACCCACTGTGCCACCCGATGCCAATAGTGTAGCTGTACGGGAACAACTTGGCCAGCCATGGAACGTTCTGGAGCACAAGTTTGCAGTACTATTACTAGAATACTGTCAAGGCCCAAAGATTTTGAGATACCTAGTGCCTTCAGCTATTTCTTAATATCACATAGCGTGAATCAAATTGATTGAAGGCTGGCATTTGTGATACCGAATCTCTGGAGAAGGTCAAAATGGATCATCCATTTGGGACATCTGGCTGAAGATTTTTGCAGATGCATCAGCTTTATCTTTTGCACTGATGTGCTGGGCTCCCCATCAGTGAAGATGAGATATCTGCGGAGCCTCATCCTCCACTGAGTTGTTTAATTGACCACGATTCACGACTGGATGTGGCAGATCTGCAGAGATTCCATCTGATCTGTTGGTTGTGAAATCATTTCGCTCTATTACTTGCTGCTTCCATTATTTAATATGCAAGTAGTTCTGTATTAAAGCTTCACCAATTTGACACCTCAATTTTAGGCATGTCTGGTGCTGCTCCTGGCATTGTTTAATGAACCATGATTGACGGCAATGGTAGGGTTGGGGATATGCTGGGACATTTATCATAGAATCATTGAACCCTACAGTGAAGCAAGAGGCCCTTCGGTCCATCGAGTCTGCACCGAACACAATCCCACCCAGGCCCTACCCCCATATCCCTACATATTATACCCACTAATCCCAACAACCTACGCATCCCTGGACACTAACGGGCAATTTCTTAGCATGGCCAATCAACCTAACCCGCACATCTTTGGATTGTGGGAGGAAACCAGAGTACCCGGAGGAAACCCATGCAGACACGAGGAGAATGTGCAAACTCCACACAGACAGTGACCCAGCCAGGAATCGAACCCAGGACCCTGGAGCTGTGAAGCAGCAGTACTAACCACTGTGCTACCCTGGTTACAGATTATTATGTGCAATTCTGTTGATGGCCCACTGTGCCTCATGGATGCCAGTCTTGCGTTGTTTGAAATCTCTCTCATTTATCATAGTGCCACACAACCCAATCAAGGGTTTTCACAACGTGAAGTTGGGACTTTGTATACACAAGGACTGTGGGGTGGTCACACCTACTGATTCCGTCGACAAATGCATCCGCATCAGGTAGATTGGTCCTACGGAATAATAGCAGGATGTTTCCTTGCCCATATGTGACCTGATGCCATGAGAATTCATGGGGGTTGGGGGTCAATGTTGAGGATTCCCAGGGCAACTCCCTTCTGACTGCATACCACTGTGCCACCTCTGCTAGGGGTATCCTTCTGGTGGAACAGGGCACACCCAGAGGAATATTGCGGGTGGTGTCTGGGACATTTTCTGTAAAATATGATTTTGTGATTGTGACTAATATCAGGCTGCTGCATGACCAGTCTGTGAGGCAGTTCCCTCAATTCTGGTGCAGATATTAATAAGGAGGATTTTGCAGCATCAACAGGGCTGGATTTGCCATTCTAATTTCTGCTACTAAGTCAATGCCAGATGGTCTGTCTGGTTTAATTCCTTATAGACTTACTACCTGTGATACAATTGAGTGGCTTGATAGACAATTTCAGAGGGCATTGCCGCACAGAAAGAGACCTTCCGCCTACTTAGAGTTAGGCAGCTCGATCTCACTTTTCAGTTCTCAGTCTGTAGTCTTGCAGGTTTCAGCACTTCAAGTACTTCCTAAATGCAATAAGGATTGCAGACTCTACGGGCATTTCTGGCAATCAATCAGTTCCAGATCCTCTGCCAATGCATTGGGTGAAAGGGATTTTCAACTTGCTCTTAATCCTTCTGCTGTTTACTTTAAATCTATATGCCACCAGGTATTGACTTCACTGCCAAGGGAAATGGATCCTTCCTATCTACTGTACCCAGGACCTCCATCATTTTATCCATTTTGATTAAATCTCTCAGCCTCCTCTGCTATGACCTATAAAAATTGCTCCCAATAGCTTAAATTTTCTAGACTTGTTAACATCTTCAACTGATTAGTTATTTCTGATAAAACTAGTAAGGCATTTAAAGAAGTCCATTTGAACACAAAGTTAACACTTTTCTAAAATTTGTTCCAAAATACTTTATTGCTTTCAGAAGAAACATTTAGACTGTGGCAAAAATAGCAAATAGCCTCAAGAATTTTAAAAGAGCTCATTTTCTTACCTTTGGTTCTTCAGTTTCCATCTCACTATCGGTACTCAGCAGATTGGTTTCACTGTGAAGTGAAATTATGCAGTTACAGTAAGCTTAAAATGAGAATTAGCTTTAAAAGTCAGACAACACCAAATTGCAAATTTTTGTTTGCATCTGTTGGTATATATATATATATCCCCCCACCCCACACACACACACACAATGCAGGATACTGTGCAATCTGAGTACTAAGCTCAGCATCCGTCTTTGGTCTGGGGGAGGAAACCGGAGCACCCAGAGGAAACCCATGTAGCTATATGGAATAGGCACTGCAATTTACCTGAAAATCTATGATTGAAAGTAAGAAAAAAAATTGTGTAGTATAAGGTGTGGTAGATAGGTGAGATTGGTGCTTGGTAGGGGAGATTGGTGGTTCATGGCTTCATAATGAGGACATCAATGTTTCTTGGCTAACTTGAACAGCAGCCTCTACTGCATTTTCCATCCACAATTAATATATTCAACTACTAATGGAGCCTTTTTTTAATTCCACAATTACCTGAAATGTCAGAGTGCTGAAAGAGCAGTCATTTTGAAATCAAAACAAAGACTGCAGTATGGTTTTACTGACTGTTACATAATTGGACCTTTTTTAATGTGGCAGTACAGCATTAAGCTAGAACTTTACCTATCCCCATCTTAAATGCTTTCATTTACAATGGATGAAGATCTTCGAATCCATGTTCTGAAAGTCAAAAGTTCTTCATTCCAATAACATTTTTCCTCATTGTGAAATCGAGAATAAAATGCATATTGCAAACACAAGAACAACAAATTTCTTCTGGAAATCCAACACTTTGTTAAACTTCAAATAAAATGCAAATAATTCCTCAAGCAGCTTTGTGCCCTTCAGGTTACTTAATGTTCAATTGCAACCTCTGATTAATTTGTATTTTTTAATACTTATTTTTCTCAAATTTACCATTTGAAACTACTAACACACTTGATTCTAGGAGGGGTCGAGAAGGTGTGCAGCATCAAAGTCTTCTAAGTTGATACCTTCGCAGCTAAAATGATAGGACACAGGTTCAGCCATCGCTGTTTAATCTGGAACTTTCCAATTTTGACTAAGCCATCAAGGGGATGTGCCAATCACAGGAGGACAGCTTCCCTAGAAGGAAGAGGGAATAAGTCTCGAGTGTGAGTGACAACATCCCCACAAGCCTATCCACACTTGCAAGTAGAGAACAGTGCTTTGGAATTGAAGTAGGATGAGGGGAGTAACACATTTAAAATAGGTTCTGACACCACATATTTTAAAAGCCATCTGAAAGGATTAGATGTGGTCATTCTGCTGCTAGGGAAAGGATCTTAATTACGCTGTTTAATGGTTATTTAAAATAACCTCAATTCATGTTCACATTTGAAATAGTGTTCTCAATAGGGAGGGACCAAATTCTAAACTAAAACAAACATAACTATTTTTAAAAATGATATCTCAAAAATGGTCAATACATTATTTTGATTGATTTTGCATTGTATTTATGCATTACTTCCTCACTGACTGATTAATCTGCCACAGAACTGAAAAATAGCGTAATTCCTTTTTAATCTGCACTGATGGAATCTCACTTGTCTCAGTTTGTAGTCCAATAGTTTCAGATTTATTTTGCTTCAATTCGATCAATACTGAAAAATTAGATATCTATCCCTCTAACCCATCTGAAAGGCCTCAATGGCATTCACAAACAGTTGAAGGTCACAAAAATGCCCTCAATCGAAGTCATTACCTTACATATCACAAACACATGCAATCAAAATTCTACTAGGTGCTTGGTTCATGGCAGTAATTCTGCTAAATGGCCAAAGATAAGTTAGAATGAGTGACATGCGGAGAAACTGTTCTGGTTTTAGTATGGAGTTAAGGCATTAGGGATCAAGAGACACATTTGAGGACAACATCTCATCTTTCCCCAGTGTAGAAACTCTTACTCTGTGAATAAAGATTTAGGTGTACTAATTAGCCTGTCACCATGTCACAACGAGAAAGGGTGCTCTCACTCTCCAGCAGCCATTCTTTGTCCCTCCAGCAACAACCTACAGCATCTGTAATATAATGAAAGCGCCCAAGATATTTCACATAATAAAACAAAATATGACAAGGCGCTATCAGGTCAGATGACCAAACGCTTGGTCAAAGAAAAGATTTTAAGGAATGTCTTAAAGGAAGAAAGCAAGGTAGACAGGTGGAGAGATTTAAAGAAGATATGTGGAATTGACTTCCAATCAATTGACAGAAGGTCAAAGGCGTATAGGATTAAGACGGCAAAGGCAAAATTGGAACAAATATATCTAAATTCTTCATTAAAAATGATCAGCTAGTGCAATAAATTTCTGAGAACAATAATGGAGACAAAACATGTGAAACAATTTCTTAGCTGGACGTTGCATAATGATGAACTATGGATTATTTCTGGATAAATAAAACACGAGAAGAATAGCCTTCCTCCTCTTTTCAAATATACCTGAACAGGAGCTCACTGCAGAAAGATACAGCTTTGAATCTTTGGGTCAATTTGTCAAGAATCCCAAATCCAGCCAGTCAATGTTACTGCTGAGCAAAGAGCAAAACTTTCTTTGTCTACCTTGATCTCTCTTACCATCAATTGTTCTTATCAGTAAGAGACTTTCTAAATCATGATTTCTTATTATGTGTTCAAGAAAGTCCACGTCTCTTCCTCATCTGGGTTCTTTTGGTCTCAGATTTTACTTATCCCTTTTCATTGGCAGTGTGACTTATCCAACATATCTTCATAACTTGCTTTATAAACCACAACTTTGCAGCCTCAATTCTTCTCTGTATTGCTTCATTCAATGTCCATCACTCACTTCCCTATATCAGAATTGGCGCAATGCAGCATTCCAGGAGTCTCTGCTTTGTTTTCACGGCTAGTTTTGAGTTGATCATAAAGGTCACATGCATAGAGAAACTCTTATGTAGAAAAGTACGTTATCAGGCAGAACGTTCAACCAAGGAGGAGGAGGATTTGAATGACCAAAAATTAAAAGATGATGATCAACTCAAAATTAGATCTACCAACAGCTGAAAAAAACACCTCCCCAAAAAAAATGGTACAAGGGAGTGGTGTTTAAGATTGCGATTATTCTAAAATTGGAGACATAGTTCTAAAGAGCAATGGAAATTGCAAATGGATATTGATGAAGTGGTGCTGTGGCTACAAAAGTGGGAATGAAATTTGAATTTAGTAAATATGATGTACGACATCAGGGTTAAAAATAATAATATATTAATATTTGAAGACTTAGGCTCACAAATCCTTAAAAGCAACTTCTCTATATGAAAGCTAGTTTAGAAAGGTAAGCAGCTTATTTATACAAATAACTGTGTGACTACAGGGCAGCCAGAAATTGTGATTGCAGCAGAGACCACATCAACATTTGCAAGTCAATTGGATAGGGCTGCTTTATGTGTAACATAAAGCAGATTCTGATCAATATGTTCAGCAACCATTTGAATTTGCCAAATAGTGTAAATTGAAGCTGACCACGCAGGAAGAACAGGAATAGTGCCAACTAATCTTTGCAATCACTGGTATATACACTTGCATAACAATAATGTCAGCATCAGAATGAGCAAATGGAAAAGCTGGTTTGGTTGCAGGTGCATTCTGCAATCACTTCATCTTCGGTTGATATTGAGATATACTTGACTAAAAGTGAAATTAATGAAATGGTATAGGCAAAAACAGAAACCAACAAATTAAACCCCTCAAAAATTTGACCTACTGTAAATAAATTACATTTCTCACCAATGTGAGCATTCAGTTTTCAATGGGAGATTTAAAAACTGACAAAAATATGTAAAATACAATTAGCTCTGCTTTCATGCTAAACATTAGGTAGACCATTTACTTATAAATTGAACAATTGCCTTACTTTTTTTCCGTATTCGCACGGCAGTCTTCTTCCTCTGTATCTTCACAGCTCCATTTGCTTTTAAAGCCACGATCACTTTGAGTTGATGATCTATCCAAAGCTGCAACAAAACCAGAAACGTTTCATTCAGATGAGAGGCAGCCAACCACTTCCTTTCCCTTCAATATATAAAGTAGCTTAGCTAGGAAACACAATTCCACTGTATCATAAAACTCAGTCTAAGTGAACAAAATCTAGAACTGTACAGTTTAGTGTAGGTGTTTTGCCATAGTTGCAGCTATGTCAAAAAATATGGAAATTTTCAGTATTAATTTTACAAATTATTTTCATCCATACAATCATCCTGTATCTACCAATTTATCCCCCTGCCACAACGCAAACAGCTTCATCAACAACTCAAGAGTAGTCTTGCCCCTAACCTGTCCCTTTCGGCTCGAGTTCTGCCATTTTCCCAATAAAATATCAATCTTTGAAACCTTAAATTGAAGAACTAGGGGGAGTGTGCACAGCATTGGAACATCACTCTCCATACCTACTCTGTCCCTCACCTACCCCCCAGTCATGCACCAACAGATCTGACTTGACCACATTACCTCCCCTTCTCAGTGGTCAGTCATGGAATCTTGCAGCACAGAAGGAAGCTATAAAGCAAGTCATGTTAAAACAAAAGTTTATTTATTAGTCACAAGTAAGGTTTACATTAACACTGCAATGGAGTTACTATGAAATTCCCCTAGTTGCCACAGCTGGGTGTCTATTTGGGTCAACGCACCTAACCAGCGCATCTTTCAGTGTGGGGGGAAAACCAGAGTACCCGAAGGAAACCCATACAGACACAGGGAGGACATGCAACCTCCACACAGACAGCGACCCAAGCCGGGGATTGAACCCGGGTCCCTGGCACTGTGAAGCAGCAGTACTACTCATTGTACATATCTTACTAAGTGATTTGAAAAGGCCGCCCAATTTAGTCCCACATCCAAGTTCCTTTGCCAAACTCTGTAAATTAGTCCTCTACATGTACAATTGAAGTTTGAAAATTCCTATGGAATCTGCTTCTATAGCCTTAGATGTGGCACATTGCAAATCTTAATAATAGTGTGAAGACATTTATTCTGAAGTCCCCTCCATTTGTATTGCAAATTACCCTTCCTCCATGACCTTGTTATCAATCTACTTGAGAAACAATTAGATTACTTTCCTAGCTCTATCCAAACTCCTCAATTTTGAACACCTTTATAGATCTCCCCTCAACCTTCTCCACCCTAAAGAGTCCTTGGTAGGGGTTTCTACTGGTTTTGCCAACTCAGACATTATTATGACAGAACTCTAATTATTAGGTTTATCACTCTCCTCTTAACAAAAAAAAGTGTAATGTCTAAACATACAAATGTAGGAACCAAAGAAAGAAGAGTAGGCCATTTGGTCCCTCAAGCCTGCTCTGCCATTTTAAGACAAAGTCTGATCCTCAACTCAATTGTTCTATCTAATCCCCATATCTCTCCACACTCTTAGTATCAAAAGAAGCTATCAATCCGTATTGAATACACTCAACAAGTGAGCATTCAAAGCCCTCACGTATAGAGAATTTCAAAGATTTACAACCCTTGGATTGTAGAAATTTCTCACAGTCCAAAGTGGCCATGCTCTTCAGAGTATGGTCCCTAGTTCAAGACTCTGCAGCCAGCAAAAAAGAGCTTCTCAGCATCTACCCTGTCAGAATCTGAAATGTTTCAATGTGTTATTCTAAACTCCAAGGGATAAAGGCCCATTCTACTTACTCACTTCTCAGAACAAACCTCTCACCCCAGGAATCAATTTAATGAAAATTTACTTTAGTTTACAATGATAACTTTTGTGTTCATAGCGAAGGAGATTGAATATAAAAGTAGGGAGATCTTGCTGCAGCTGTATAGGGCATTAGTGAGGCCGCAGCTGGAGTACTGTGTGCAGTTTTGGGTGCTGTACTTACGCAAGGATATTTTGGCCTTGGAGGGAGTGCAGAGGAGGTTTACTAGGCTGATGCCGGAGTTGAGGGGGTTGAGCTATGAGGAGAGGCTGAACAAACCAGGCTTGTACTCGTTAGAGTTTAGAAGAATGAGGGGAGATCTCATTGAGACGTATAAGATGATGAATGGGATGGATAGGATAGAGGTGGAGAGACTCTTCCCGCTCAGAAAGGATAGTAGGACTAGGGGGCACAGCCTCAAGATAAAGAGGGGGCGGTTTAGAACAGAGTTGAGGAGGAACTTCTTCACTCAAAGGGTGGTGAATCTCTGGAATTCTCTGCCCGTTGAAGTGGTGGAGGCTACCTTGCTAAATATTTTTAAGACGCGGGTTGATGGGTTTTTGATAAGAGAGGGGATTAAGGGTTATGGGGAGAGGGCGGGAATGTGGAACTGAGCCACGACAGATCAGCCATGATCTTATTGAATGGCGGGGCAGGCTCGAAGGGCTAGATGGCCTACTCCTGCTCCTATTTCTTATGTTCTTATGAGTCATTACAGAATCTTTCAGCACATTCAGTCCATTCTGTCTGCACCATTTCTCCGAAAGCGCAATTCAATTCTGCCCTACAAAGCACAAGACTCTTAAATATCCGAATAGCTCCCTTATTTCACAATAACTAGAATGGGATGTCATATTCAAGGCCATAGCTGATGACTATTTGATGATTTGAAGTTCATTCTACTGTTTTGGATATAGAGTTCAACAGCCCATTATTGCGAAGAACCCACTAAGAATCCTAAATCATTGAACTTCATTCTCATTTATTTCAACACATTCACCGAGTAGCTTACTTTTTCTTTTTTTTTCCTTTGTTCATGGAATATGAACACCACTGTTAAGGCCAACATTTATTGCTCATTCTGAAAATTCAAGGGAGGTTTCCACTTACAAACATTTTCTTGGAGTCAGTAACACAAAAATATAAAAGTTCAGAACATTGGAATCAGCACTGTAAATCTGAAGCAGTGTGCGAATCCACAAATGTCCTAAATGCTATTCATTCTAACTCAAACCATCATAAAGGCAAGGACTTCCTGTACTCACATCCCCTTGCACTAAAGGCTTTGCTTTCCAATTTGCTTGATGCATCTGCATGTTTGCTGTGAATTATGAACAAGAACATCCAGATCCCTTTGGAAATCAACTCTACCCAATCTCTCCCCATTGAAGAAATACTCTGCATTTCTGTTTTCCCTACCAAAATGGATAACTTCACATTTTGCCACATTATATTAAGCTACTGTGCTCTTTGCTCATTCACTTAGTTTGTCTAAATCTGCTTGAAGACTCTTTGCATCTTTCTTACAACTCACTACCACAAAGTTTTATGTCACCAAACTTGGAAATATTACATTTGATTTCTAGAATCACTGATCTAGGTTGTGAATAGCTGGGAATCAAGCACTGATCCTTGCAGCCTGTCAGCCTGAGAATTATCAGTTTATCCCTACTCTGTTTTCAGTCCATTAACCAATTCTCAATCCACACTAGTATATTTCCCACAATCCCATGATCTCTAATTTTGCTTCCTACCCTCCTGTGTGGAACCTAAACTCCAACCAGTTTCCCCTTCATAAATCCACACTGACTCTGCTCAATCTCATTATTTTCTAAGTGATTGCATCCTTTATAATAGATGTTAATATTTGATATCCTGCTATTGATGTTAGGTTAACAGGTCCCAGTTTTCTTTCTCCCTTCTTCTTAAATAGTGAGGTTAAATTTTCTACTTTCCAATTTTCTGGCATTATTCCAGAATCTGCAGAATTTTAAAACATCATGAATACATCCAGTGTCCCTACCTCCACCTCTTTCAACACTTTGGAATGTAAGTCATCAGGCACAGAGATTTTACAACTTTCAGTCCCATTACTTTCTCCGGTACCACTTTTATGCTAATACTAATTTCTTCAGATTCTCAATTTCACAAGTCCCTTGACTCCAAATATTTCAGGGAGGTATTTTTATATTTTCCTCCGTGAAGACAGACATATTAAAATATTTTAGTTTCTCTGCCATTTCTTTATTACCCATTATAAATAATCTATTCTCTGCCTGTATTAATCCAACATTCACCCTAACCTTTTCCTTATTGCGTACCTGTAGAAATTTTTAGCGACGTAATCATTATGCCACCATCTCCATGCGTCCATTTCCTCTGTGTAATTTTTTATGCTTGCCACATTAAATTCACCATCCACTGTTCTGAAAAATCACAATTTAGTCAACTCAATCTGCAATTTCCGAGTTCTGACTTTACATTCCAGTGTCCCATCTAGTTTGATTCATTTGCAAACCTGACCACTTTGCAATGAGTCTCTGAATGCAGACCATTTGTGCAAGCTAGAACAGGATTCTGTCACTGAACCGCAAGATACTCCAGCCACAATTCCCCTAATGAGTACTCGTTATTTCCTGCTTTTCAGGCAGTTTCTTCACCATTCCCAGAGCTTACCCAAATTACCCTCTGAATCTACGCTTGCTGATGTTAACTGGGTTTTTGATGTCCAAATTATCCTTAAATTTGATTCCATTATTTTACACAGAATAAAAGATTTATCAATAGCTCTCTAATTGTTCACGTGCAGCATGTGTTTACAAAAATGATACCTGGGCTGCAAGGGTTAAATAATGAAGAGAGATGATTAAAATTCAGCCCATTTCCTCTCGAATTTGAAGGTTAAGGGGTGATCTGATTGAAGTCTTCAAGATATTAATAGAAAAAACACAGGGTAGATAAAGATAAACTACTTCCACCAGTTAGAGATTCTAGAAGTAGGGGGCATAATCTAAAAATTAGGGCCAGACTGTTCAGGAGAGATGTTAGGAAGCACTTCTACACACAAATGGTGGTAGAGGTTGGAACTCTCTTCCACAACAACAGCTAACGCTAGATCAATTGCTAATTTTGAATCTGAGGTAGACATTTTTGTTAAGAAAAGGTATCAACGGATATGGGCCAAAGGCAGCTATATGGAATTAGGCCACAGATCAGCCATGATCTCACTGGATGGCGGAACAGGCTTGAGAGGCTGAATGGCCTACTCCTATTACTATGTTTTTATATATGTTCCAGCCCAATTATTCCATCATAATGGTTGCCGATACTTCACAAATCATCTGTTACCTTTCATTGTCTATCTCTGCTATTTATTTGTTTAGAGCCTGATTAGCCAGTCTATATCCACCATCCAAGTTACAACAAAGTTACTGATTTTTACTGGGGTGTTTTTTGCTTGTTCATGCCTTCTCTTGCGAAAATTCAGAACACAAATTACTTTATGCTCATCCACTGTTCATCGCACTAATGCCTACATGTTAAAGAGGCCAGAAGAGTCTATGGGGTTGGGTGGGTAAGTGAAAACGGTGGGGGCTTCATTTTCTAATTCTTCCCCAGTCGGTAACAGTTCAAACACTGCCTCAATTCCATCAGAGATTTGCACTGGCAACATTTAACAAGTGCAGAAGGCAGTGGAGACTTTGGGTAACTTCACCCAGCTAAGAACATTTACGTTACATGAAGTCAACATCCTCTGCTACAGAAAATTTATATCTATTTATGTTGCAAATTAAGATATTGATTGGATTAAAAAAGGAAAGCTTTTTGAAAGTCAGTAAATATTAACTGTTGAAAAAAGCGCGTTTAGTACAATTTAAGTGCTGCCTTTGTAACTGATGATTGTGAAAATGCAAAATACTTTGTGCCATTTGCCTGATAAAGACAGCTAACTAGTAGAACTATGGACCGATGTGAAGTGTACTAAGCACAAACAACCCCTTGTGTAATGGACAACAGGAAAGAGGGACAAGTGACAGTTTTCTTGCTAGTCATTGATTGCCTTGCTATTGATTATTAGATAACTTAGATATGGAAACACCTCTTAAATTGGGAGAGAGTGAGGTCTTTTTTAATTGAACAGTCATCCAGGATTATCAGAATATTCTGGCTATGATAAAAAAAAGCTTTATAATGAAATACCAACCTAGATGTATTGAAAAACCTGCAAAACATTATCTGCCAACACATAGCCATGAATGGTTTTCAAATGGCAATCTGCTGCCTCAAAACAACTTTTATTTTTTAAAAAAAGCAATACAAATAGTCTTTAAGCCATCTTTTAGATTTCCTCATTCTCATGTGTATTAGAAGGATGAACTTTCAGACATGAACCAAGTTTTGCATTGCAACAAGATTGAAATATTT
The DNA here is from genome assembly GCF_965287045.1 of Carcharhinus amblyrhynchos. Classification (NCBI taxonomy): domain Eukaryota; kingdom Metazoa; phylum Chordata; class Chondrichthyes; order Carcharhiniformes; family Carcharhinidae; genus Carcharhinus; species Carcharhinus amblyrhynchos. The sequence goes on along the minus strand of NC_137335.1, from coordinate 26,703,289 downwards.
GCAATATTTTGGTGTTTGCCGCCTTTTCTCTGAGATGTTCCCTGACTGCCCTCTTACGCTGGATACAAAAGATCCCATGGCACAACTTTGATGAGTAGCAAGGAAGTTCACTCATGTCCTGGTCTATATTTATCACTCAACCAACATCAGTAAGGCAGTTTATTCACTAATTATCATATGGATATTTGAGAGCTTTTAATCAAAGGCACATACTGTAAAAGAATGATCCAGTGAAAAAACACATTCTTTACTTGCTCATTAAATATCTAAACAATTGCAAGCCCAAGTCTTGTTGATTACTCAGAAGAGCATATTACCTTGACCATGGGCAGCACGGGGGCACAGTGGTTAGCACTGCTGCCTCACACTGCCAGGGATCTAGGTTCAATTCCAGCTTCGAGTCACTGTCTGTGTGGAGTTTGCATGTTCTTCCTGTGTCTGCATGAGTTCCCTCCAGATGCTCCGGTTTCCTCCCACAGTCCAAAGATGTGCGGGCTAGATTGATTGGCCATGCTAAATTGAACCTAGCGTCAGCAGATTAGCAAGGTTAATGCGTGGGGTTACAGGAATAGGGCCTAAGTGGGATTGTAGTTGGTACAGACTCGACGGGCAGAATGACCTCCTTCTGTACTACAGGGATTCTATGATATATCAACAAAATAATCATCTCATAGCAGTACATCTTGAATCAACATACAAAGGAAATCATGAAGCTTCTCAATTTTGATTTACAACCTGCAACTTGACTCTTTTTAAAAATGTACTTTAGAAACAATCTCAACTAAACAAGTCTGCATGGTTCATTTTAAGAATTTTAAGTGTGTACAGTATTGATCTCCTTATTTATCAAAAGATGTATGTAAATACATTGGAAGCAATACAGAAAAGGTTTACCAAACCTCGCAATTTCCTACTCCTGTGAATACAGGCCAACCTGTTCAACCTTTTCCCATGAGATAACTCATTCATTCCATAAATCAGTTCTGTGAACAACCACCCCCCTTCCCCCCACACTGCTTCTGATGCAATTATGTCCTTTCTTAAATAAGGAAACCAAAATTGTACACAGTACTGAAGATGTGGTCTCACCAAGCTCTGTATGACTGCAGCAAAACTTCCCTAATTTAACTTTCCATTGCTTTTACAATAACATTCCATTTGTCTTCCCAATCGTATGCTGAGCTGCATACTAACCTTTTGGGATTCACGTACAAGGACACCCAGATCCTTCTGTCCCACAGAGGCCAACAATCTCTCTCCTTTCAAATAATATGCTTTTTTTAAATTGTTCCTGCCAAACTGGACAGGTTCACATTTTCCCTCATTATACTCCCATCTAATTTTTGGCTACTCAGTTGACAGCCAGCACAGATTCTTGTGGAGTTCCACTCTTTTTTTTCAATTCATTTTACAGGATGTGGGCATCGCTAACAAGACCAGTATTTATTGCCCATCTCTGCTTGCTCTTCAGAAGGTGATGGTGAACTGCTTTTTTGAATCGTTGCTGTTCCTGAGATATGGGTATACCCACAGTGTCATTAAAGTAAAAAAGTTTATTTATTAGTCACATTAATAAGGCTTACATTAACACTGCGATGAAGTTACTGTGAAATTCCCCTAGTTGTCACATTCCAGCGCCTGTTTGGGTCATTGCACCTAATCAGTACATCTTTTGGACTGTGGGAGGAAAGCGGAGCACCAGGAGGAACCCAAGCAGACAAGGGGAGAACGTGCAAACTCTGCACAGACTGCACCCCAAGCCAGGAATTGAACTTAGGTCCCTGGCGCCATGAGGCAGCAATGCTAAGCACTGTGCCACCATGCCGCCCATTAGGGAGGGAATTTGAGGATTTAGATCTAGCAAAAGTGAGGGAAGGGTGCTAGATTTCCAAGTCAGGATGGTGAGTGGCCTTGAGAGGAACTTCCAAGTGGTGCAGTTCCCAGTCACCTGTTGCTCTTGTCTTAGATGATCGTGGGTTTGGAAGGTGCTGCCAAAGGAATCTTGCTGAGTTCCTGCAGTGCATCTTGCAGATAGTACATACTGCTGCTAATGTTTGTCAGTGGTGGAGGGAGTGAATGCTTGTGAAAGGAGTAATCATCAAGTGTGCTGCTTTGTCCTGGGTGGGGTCAAGTTTCTTGAGTGTTGTTAGAGCTGCTCCCATCCTAGCAAATGGAGAGTATCCATTACACTCCTGACTTGTGCTTTGTACAGAAACAATTCTCTACAACTTCTGACTTCTGTCAAGAAGCCAATTTTGTATCCATTTAGATACCTTACCCTGGATCCCGTGAAAATTAACTTTATGCAACAACCTACTATACGGTACCTTGTCAAAGGCCTTGCTAAAGTCCATGTAGACAACATCGGCACTGCCCTCATCTATTTTCTTGGTTGCCCCTGGTGAACAGACTTTGAAGAGTTGCTGCAGGATTCCTACCCTTTGGCCTGCTCTTGTAGCCACAGTATTAAAATAGCTAGACCAGTTCAGTTTCTGGTCAATGCTAACGCCCAGGATGTTGATCGTTACATCTTGTCAATCTGAAAATTACTCATTTATGCCTTCTGTTTCCTGTCAGCTAACCAATCCTCTCTTAATGCTTATGTTATCAGCTCCACCATAAGCTCTCATTTTGCACGGTAACCTTTGATGTGACACCTTGTCAAACTGATTAGGTAAGAAGTCTCACAACACTAGGTTTAAGTCCAACCAGTTTATTTGATAGTAAACCCACACACCTTACGAAGAAATAGTGTTTCCGAAAGCTTGTGGGATTACTATCAAATAAACTGGTTGGACTTTAACCTGGTGTAATGAGACTTCTTACTGTGTGTACCCCAGTCCAATGCCAGCAACTCCACTTCAAAACTGATTAGGGATAGTCAGCATGGCTTTGTGAGTGGAAAATCATGTCTCACCAATTTAATCAAGTTTTTTGAAGGGGTAACCAAGAAAATAGATGAGGGCAATGCAGTTGTCGTCGTCTACACGGACTTTAGCAAGGCTTTGACAAAGGTACTGCATGGTAGTTGTTGCATAAAGTTAAATCTCACGGGATCCATTGTGAGGTACCGAAATGGATACAAAATTGGCTTCTTGACAGAAGCCAGAAGTTGTAAAGAATTGTTTTTCAAACTGGAAGCCTGTGACCAGCAGTGTGTCTCAGGGATCAGATTTTGGCCCACTGTTATTTGTCACTTATGTTAATGATTTAGATCAGAATATAGGGGGCATGGTTGGTAAGTTTGTAGGTAACACCAAGATTGGTGGCATAGTGGACAGTGAAGAAAGTTATCTCCAATTGCAACGAGATCTTGATCAATTGGGCCAGTGGGCTGACGAATGGCAGATGGAGTTTAATTTAAACAAATGCAAGGTGATGCATTTTGGTAGACTGAACCAGGGTAGGACTTACTCAGTTAATGGTAGGGCATCGAGGAGATTTACAGAACAAAGAGATCTAGGGGTACATGTTCATAGCTACTTGAAAGTGGAGTCACAGGTGGACAGAGTGGTGAAGAAGGCATTCAACATGCTTGGTTTCATTGGTCAGAACATTGAATACAGGAGTTGGGACATCTTGTTGAAGTTGTATAAGGCATTGATAAGGTCACAATTGGAATACCATGTGCAATTCTGGTCACCCTATTGTAGAGAGGATACTATTAAACTAGAAAGAGTGCAGAAAAGATTTACTAGGATGCTACTGGGACTTGATGGATTAAGTTATAAGGAGAGGCTGAATAGACTGGGGCTTTTTTCTCTGGAACGTAGGAGGCTGAGGGGTGACCTTATAGAGGTCTACAAACTAATGAGGGGCACAGATCAGCTAGATAGTCAATATCTTTTCCCAGAGGTAAGGGAATTTAAAATTAGAGGACATAGGTTTAAGATGAGAGGGGAGAGATACAAAAGTAACCAGAGGGGCAATCTTTTCACACAAACGGTGGCAAGTGTCTGGAACAAACTGTCAGAGATAGTAGTAGAGGGAGGAACAATTTTATCTTTTAAAAAGCATTTAGATAATTACATGGGTATGATGGGTATAGAAGCTTATGGGCCAAATGCAGACAATTGGGATTAGCTTATGGGGTTTTAAAAGCAAAGGGCAGCATGGACAAATTGGGCTGTAGGGCCTGTTTCCATGCTGTAAACCTCTATGATTCTATTACTCTAAATGCCTTCTAGGAACCCAAGTTGATCACAGCAGTTGATTCCCCTTTTGTCCATGCTGCTTGTTACTTCCTTAAAGAACTCTAATAAATTAGTCAATTGCAATTTCCCTTTCACACAATCATGTGGATTTTCTAAGTGTCCGCTTTAACCTCCTCAATAAAATAATCCAGCATTTTCCTCTGATTAATGTTGAGTTAACTGGCCTGTAGTTTCTGGATTTCATATCTTGAATACAGGAGTCACAGTCAATATTTTCCAATCTGATGGAAAATTGAAACGAATGCATCTACTGCCTCAGCAGCCACTTATTTTAAGACCCAAGTGTTATGTCAATAAGACTTGAAAATAAATTTAAAAATGTATCAAGACTTGATTTTATTTTTGTCATTTTAAATTGGACTTCTACTGAAACACCAAACAGCTGCCACAGGTCACATGATTCAAGACTCAGGTCACAAGATGCAATCTGATTTGGAAGGTTACAATAGATATTACAAGAATGTTCCACTTCCATCCTTGTGGAATCTCACACATGACAATCACAAAATCAGATAATGGACAGCCAAACTGACACCCCCAGCCAGAATGATAACAAAGACAGAGGCATCAAAAGCTGTTAAAGCTGAAGAAGGGTTAACCGCCGCCATTTCACTCTTGAGAAACAATGATGTGGAGTTGCCGACATTGGACTGATTTAGGCACAGTAAGTAGTTTCACAACACCAAGTTAAGTCCAACATGTTTATTTTTTTCCTTTTTGACAACTTTATTGAAGCTAATTTGTACAAAAGTTCAGACCAGTCTAGCCTTCATCTTCCTCCTCCTCTTCATCCTGATTGATCTGGAAGTACCGGAGCTCAAAGCTCTCTTTGCTATTTGCAACTACGCGAAGCCAGTCACGCAGGTTGTTTTTTTTTAAGGTACTTCTTTGTGAGGTATTTCAGGTACCTCTTCGAGAATGGAGCCTCAGAGGTAACAGTGATCTTACTCTTGCTCCTCTCAATGGTTACCACATTGCCCAGGTTCCCAGCTTTACCATTCACTTTGCAGGAACTGCTCAAAATTGGAGGCATCCATGATGCCATCTTTCGCCGGATGTGTGCAGTCCAAGGTAAACTTCAGCACTTGCCTCTTCTTCATGCCTCTCATCGGAAGCTTCTTCACTGAAGCCATGTCTGCACCAGATGGCGACGATTCTTTATTTGGTAGCACAAGCTTTCGGAGTGTTGCCCCTTCATCAAGTGAGTGAAGCATTTGATTCACAAACAGGGCACATACAGACACAAACTCAAATACAAGATAATGGTTGGACTGCGAGTCTGGGACGAGCGATCATTGTATGGTTGAGTTTTTGATGCAGATGGAGGATGAGAAAGTAGGGTCCCGGACCTGTGTCCTCTGTTTGAACAGAGGGGAGTATGATAGGATGAGAGAGGAATTGGCAAAGGTAGATTGGGGACACAGATTGGTTGGTAGGACGGCTAAGGAACAGTGAAGGATTTTTAAGGAGATCTTTTTCGGTACTCAGCAGAAATATATTCCGATGGTAAAGGAGGAATGTAGGAGAAGGGATAACCAGCCATGGTTATCGAAGGAAATAAAGGAGAGTATTAACTTAAAAGCTGATGCGTTCAGAGTGGCCAGAAGTAGTGAGCGATTAGAAGATTGGGAAATATTTAAAAATCAACAAAGAATGACTAAGAAGTTGATAAAGAAAGGAAAGATAGACTATGAAGCTAAACTAGCACTAAATATAAAAAAGGACAGTAAAAGTTTTTACAAATATATAAAGAGGAGGAGGCTGGCTAGAGTGAATGTTGGACCCTTAGAGGATGAGGGGGGGATTTAGCAGTGGGAGATGAGGAAATGGCTGAGGCCTTAAATAAGTTTTTTGCCTCAGTCTTCACGGAGGACGACACGAATAGTTTGCCGGATATTAAAGATAGAAGGATGGTAGGGGTTGAGGGCCTGAATGCGATTACTGTCACTGGAGAGGTGGTGCTTGATAGACTAATGGGACCGAAGGTGGACAAGTCCCCAGGACCGGATGGAATGTATCCCAGGGTTCTGAAGGAAATGGCAGAGGTGATAGTGGATGCCTTCGGTGATTATTTACCAAAATTTGCTGGATTCCGGGGAAGTGCCAGAAGATTGGAAAACGGCTGTTACGTTGCTGTTTAAAAAAGGTAGCAGACAAAAGGCAGGGAGTTATAGGACGGTTAGTTCAACATCTGTAGTTGGAAAAATGCTTGAATCCGTCATCAAAGAAGAAATAGCGAGGCACCTAGAAAACAATGGTTTGATAGGGCAGGCACAGCACGGATTCGTTAAGGGGAAGTCGTGTTTGACAAATTTATTGGATTTCTATGAGGATATGACCAGTGCCGTAGACAGAGGGGAACCGGTGGATGTGGTATTTTTAGATTTTCAAAAGGCATTTGATAAGGTGCCTCAAAAAGGTTGCTACAGAAGGTTAGGGTGCACGGAGTTGGGGGTAAGGTGTTAGCGTGGATAGAGGATTGGTTGTCTAATAGGAAGCAGAGAGTTGGTATCAATGGGTGCTATTCTGATTGGCAGTTGGTGACTAGTTGAGTGCCGCAGGGATCAGTACTGGGGCCTCAGCTATTTACCATTTATATAGACGATCTGGAGGAGGGGGCTGAGTGTAGGGTGATGAAATTTGCTGAAGACACAAAGATGAGTGGAAAAGCAAATTGCGTGGAGGGTGTGGAAAGTCTGCAGAGGGATCTGGATAGGCTAAGCGAGTGGGTGAGGACCTGGCAGATGGAGTATAATGTTAGCAAGTGTGAGGTTATCCACTTTGGCAGGAATAATAGTAGGAGGAATTACTATTTAAAGGGCGAAAAGCTGCAGCATGCTACGGTGCAGAGGGACCTGGGGGTCCTTGTGCATGAGTCGCAAAAACCCAGTCTGCAGGTGCAGCAGGTGATCAAGAAGGCAAACGGAATGCTAACCTTTATAGCGAGGGAGATAGAATATAAAAGTAGGGAGGTCTTGCTGCAATTGTACAGGGTACTGGTGAGGCCGCAGCCGGAGTATTGTGTGCAGTTTTGGTCGCCGCATTTGCGCAAGGATATATTGGCCTTGGAGGGAGTGCAGAGGTGGTTCACTAGGCTGATACCGGAGATGAGGGGGTTGGACTATGAAGAGGGACTAAATAGACTGGGTCTGTACTTGTTGGAGTTTAGGAGGATGCGGGGGGGGATCTTACAGAGACATGTAAGATAATGAAGGGGATGGATAGGGTAGAGGTGGAGAGATTCTTCCCACTTAGAAAGGATAGCAGGACTAGAGGGCACAGCCTCAAGATAAGGCCGGGGGGGAGGGGGCAGTTTAGATCAGAGTTGAGGAGGAACTTCTTCAAAGGGTGGTGAATCTCTGGAATTCTCTGCCCTTTGAAGAGGTGGAGGCTACCTCACTAAATATATTTAAGTCACGGGTAGATAGGTTTTTGATAGACAAGGGAATTAAGGGTTATGGGGAGAGAGTGGGAAAGTGGAACTGACCCACTTCAGATCAGCCATGATCTTATTGAATGGCGGGGCAGGCTCAAAGGGCTAGATGGCCTACTCCTGCTCCTATTTCTTATGTTCTTAACAGATAATCAAGTCTTTTCAGAAGCAGGCAATGTGAGTTAGAAGGTTAAGCACAGGAAGAGTGTGAATTGTCTCCAGCCAGGACAGTTAGTGAGAGTTTGTAAGCCCAGGCAAGTCGTAGGGGTTACAGATAGTGTGACATAATGGTCAGGAGCACATAACTGCATTTGAGGCTGCAGCTACTCATTAACGAGCCATATCACATGGCCCCATGCTTCTAGCTTTTGGACTACATTATTAAAGTTCCAGTCTCTCAGTTCAGCCTTTTAATCTAACTTCAACCAGAAATAACTCTAGCAGCTCCCAGCTGACCACACTAGCCAGCCAACACCCGTCTGATTTTAAACATCTCCAATTGTCATCTGAATTAGAGCACAGAAAGCCCATCATGTTGCCATGCTGTACATTCTAAGGATTTTGCATTACTTTCCCCAACCAGATACTCAACTAAACTGTCAGTTTCTCTCCCTTTTATTCATATCACTAGGGTGAAGTTCATCAAGACACTGGGATCTGTGTACATTCTAGTCTTGACTCCTGAGCCAGCAAATAGATTTTTTCCATCTACCCTGACCGTTCCCCATAACATCTTATAAACTTTCATCAAACTGCTTCTTCCTGCTCTAAATTCCAGGAAATGCTGTATCATTTGTTTGGGTCACCTTTTTCAGTAATTCAACCCTTGGAGTGCGGTATCATCCTCGATGATCTAAGCTGCACTCCCTCCAAGACCAAAGATGTGATAACAAGAACTGCTCAGTTCTCCTGGTGTGGCCAAACCAGGGTTTTGTATAGCTAAAGCATCACTCTAATCCTTCATTTTCAAGTCCTCTAAATATGAAGGACAGCGTTCCATTAGACTTTTTGATTATCTGCTACACCAGCTCACAAATTGTTAATAATCTGCTTAGCTGCACCGTGTCTCTGTGGTCTTTCACATTTCTTTCAGCATTTAGAAAGTACCCAGTTCCATCCTTTAGACCCAAAATGGATGACCTTTTTTTTCATACAATAACTTATATCACCTTTCATGAAATAAAACATCCCAAGTGTCCAAACCACCTGTGATATCAGATGATTAGACCAAAAGATTGGTAACTGATGGATTGAAATCTATTTGCAACACAATCTACCAATATCGCTTTGCTGTTAACAACACAGCTAATATTAAGATGTTCTAAAATCCAAAATGGAATTTTGGAAGGCATGCTAGTAACTGCATTTTTGCAATTTAGTATAATGCAAGGGAAGAGATGTGGACCAGTGAAGGATGTCTTTCTGTGATGATTTTAAACAAAATAAACATTTATTAAAACAATAAAACACAAGAAAGTCAACTAAAATACACAACAACATCAATTGCTATAAAGATATTATTTATCTTTAAATTTACCCAGTTCCAAATCCTTCTATTTTACTAAACTCAGGTAAACCTCCTCAAATAACAGCCCGTAGGTTTTAAAAGTGTAAGCATAAGCCAGGAATAGTTACCTTGCGAGACACCTATATATTTTGGTGTTGTTTCCAATTTAGAATAGAGACATAGCCTGTTTTGAGAAGCCATTCTCCAGACACAGCTTCGCGCTGTGTGAGCTGCATATCTTAGACAGCTTCGTTGCACAGGGTGAATTTACCTCTAATATACTGTTTTTCTTTTTGATCTTTCCTTACCTGAACTAACGTTCTCAAAAGACACTTTTAATTACCTTTATTATATGAGCTCACCACTTGGAATGTAAATGTGAAATTCAACCCATCTTTTCTTTTGAACTTTTACTGTAATTTTAGATAAATGTTTGGACAGTAAAAGAATTAAGGGTTATAGTGAGTGGGCAGGTAAGTCCACGAATAAATCATCCATGATCTTATTGGATGGTGGGGCCAGATGGCCTACTCCCGCTCCTAGTTCTTATGTTCATCTCCAGGTTCACTTTAGACACTCCATCTCCCATTGTTACTTGCCTGAGGTAAAGATTCGTTCATATTTTTGCTAGGCTGATCAATATATTGAAGCCCTCGTTCCATCAAACAAGCCAATGTCTTTTTTACAAACATCATTTTAAAATAGTTTGTTTTTTTCCTTCTTGAAACACAGCCACTAGATCATATTCCCAATTATTGGATTTCTTATTTTTTCCATTTTATCACAATGCCCTAATATGTTATACTTTCATCTAAACTATTTCAGTCACCTCATCAAAAAATTCAATTGAATTAGTCAGGCATGATAAATTTACAAATCTATGCTGGCTCTCTGATCAGCTGAAAATTTTCAAGCTATTCAGTCACTCTATTCTTCTTGACTCTTAACAACTTACTGACAATTCATGTTAGGCTAATTGGTCCATAATTCCCTTGTTTTCTCTCTCACCTTTCGTAACCAGCAAAGTAACATGAGCAATTCCCAAATCAAGAAAAGTTTTGAAAATCATGGTTAAGCATCTGCCATGTTCTCACCTCTTTTCTTTAAAAGCCATCTGCTCCTGGGTCGTTGTTACTCTTTACTCCCATTATTTCCTGAATTTCAGTGATTTTGTTTATGTTAATTTTCATGAGTTCCTGTCACTGACTCATTATTACCTTCCTTGGGTGGTCTGGCATGTTGACCTCATCTTCCACTGTAAATACTGATGCTAATCACCTTGAAATCAAAATCTTCTGTTCCCCAACCCTTCTGCCAGTTGGAACAAATCCTATCTACTGTGTCCAGACTGCTTATGATTTTAAAAACTCAATGAAATCTCCTCAACCTCCTCTTCTCAAAGGAGAGCAGTCCTAGCTTATGTAATCTACGTTATATAGTTATAAGGTTTATAAGATTATGGTTTGGACTGTGTTTTAAATTCACGTTAAAATGAAAGGTGTCAGGTGACTATTCCAAATCCTGTGACAACAAGCCTGGTTAAGTCACGGGGCCTGCTGAGTAAAATGCAAAGTTCGTGCAACTGGGAACTAGGCATAGGCAATTGTGCCAATATTAAACATACTTGCCAGCTCTGTGCTCTTGGCAGAAGAGAAAAGGGTGAGGTGAAGAACAAAAGTTAGTGCCTTCAGCAACAAGTAGAGACTGTTTGCTGCTTTGCTAGTTACCGAAGCTCGATATGTCAGGGAGACAGTCTCTTGAGGAGACACATCGCACAACCAGTTAAGGTATCTGAGGGATTCATCCTGACATGACAGGGGGGTTGGGTAGCTCGAAAAATCACTGGAGCGTGCTTCATTGGTGTTCGTAGATTTTGGCAACTTTCCAAAAGGGTTCTGAAAGAAATGGCAGAGTTGATAGTGGATGCCTCGGTGATTATTTTCCAAACGTCGCTGGATTCCAGGGAAGTGCCGGAAGATTGGAAAACGGCTAATGTTACGCCGTTGTTTAAGAAGGGTGGCAGGCAAAAGGCAGGGAATTATAGGCCGGTTAGTTTAACGTCTGTTGTAGGTAAAATGTTAGAATCCGTGATCAAGGAGAAAACAGCGAGGCATCTTGAGGAGAATTGTTTGATAGAGCAGATGCAGCACGGTTTCGTTAAGGGGAAGTCGTGTCTGACGAATTTATTGGAGTTCTATGAGGATGTGTCTAGGGCAGTGGATAGAGGAGAGCCGGTGGATGTGGTGTTTCTTGATTTTCAGAAGGCGTTTGATAAGGTGCCGCACAAGAGGTTATTACAGAAGGTCAGGGGGCATGGAGTTGGGGGTAGGGTGTTAGCGTGGATAGAGGATTCACTGTCAAATAGGAGGCAGAGTGTGGGGGTCAACGGTGCTATTCGGATTGGCGGTTGGTGACTAGTGGAGTGCCCCAGGGGTCAGTGCTGGGGCCTCAGCTATTTACCATTTATATAGATGATCTGGAGGAGGGAACTGAGTGTATGGTGTCGAAATTATCTGATGACACCAAGATTGGTGGAACGGCAAATTGTGGGGAGGGTGTGGAAAGTCTGCAGAAGGATCTAGATAGGCTGGGCGAATGGGCCAGGAACTGGCAAATGGAATTTAATGTTGGCAAGTGTGAAGTTGTTCACTTTGGTAGGAATAATGGTAGGAAGGACTATTACTTACATGGCGAAAAACTGCAGCATGCGACGATGCAGAGGGATTTCGGGGTCCTTGTGCATGAGTCGCAAAAACCCAGCCTGCAGGTGCAGCAGGTGGTCAGGAAGGCAAATGGGATGTTGGCCTTCATAGCGAGGGGGATTGAATATAAAAGTAGGGAGGTCTTGCTGCAACTGTACAGGGCACTGGTGAGGCCGCAGCTAGAGTACTGTGTGCAGTTTTGGTCGCCGCACTTACGCAAGGATATTTTGGCCTTGGAGGGAATGCAGAGGAGGTTTACCAGGCTGATATCAGAGTTGAGGGGGTTGAACTATGAGGAGAGGCTGAATAAACTAGGCTTGTACTCGTTAGAGTTTAGAAGAATGAGGGGAGATCTCATTGAGACATAAGATGATGAATGGGATGGATAGGATAGAGGTGGAGAGGCTCTTCCCGCTCAGAAAGGACAGTAGGACTAGAGGGCACAGCCTCAAGATAAAGGGGGGGCGGTTTAGAACAGAGTTGAGGAGGAACTTCTTCACTCAAAGGGTGTGAATCTCTGAAATTCTCTGCCCATTGAAGTGGTGGAGGCTGCCTCGCTAAATATATTTAAGAAGCGGGTTGATAGGTTTTTGATAGGCAAGGGGATTAAGGGTTATGGGGAGAGGACAGGAATGTGGAACTGAGCCACGACAGATCAGCCATGATCTTATTGAATGGCGGGGCAGGCTCGAAGGGCTAGATGGCCTACTCCTGCTCCTATTTCTTATGTTCTTATGTTCCGAAAACTGAGGGAAACGTCTAGAGACTTCACTCAAAGTTACTGCTCAGCCAAACAGGATAACATGAACCCATTAAAGTGACTGCAAACTTCTTGCCATTAGGACTGTAATATGCTTTAAGTATAAAAAGGGAGTGTTCCTCTCTGGAGTTTAAAATAAAGTTGCCTACAAAAAGGAAATGTGCATAGACAATAGTGATTTTAGTCACTTGCTACAGTAAAAGTTTCAAAATGTCAAATCGTGTCATCCTTTTCAGTTATTCGTAGAAGTTGAAATTTTAAAATGCTATTGGTCGCTACAGTGATTGTAACAAAGCTGATCATCCATGGAACTTCTCTCATAAATCTTTTTTTGCACCCTGCCAAAGCTTCCCCAGTGCAATGTCCAGAATTGGCCAGAACACTCCAGATGAGACCAAACCAGTATTTTATCAAGAATTAGTGCTCTATTCCACTATTATGCCCAGCAACCTGTAGACTTTTATAACTGCTTTCTCAACCTGCCCTGCCATCTTCAATGATTTGTGCATATGTACCTCCAGGTGCCTCTGCTCCTGTACACTTTTGCTATTGCTTCAAAACTGACATTTTGTTACTTCCCTTTCTTTTGAAGTTGTGACCCAAAGTTAGCAAATTGTGCTATGTTCTTTAAATTAGAGAAATTTGCTCATTTAGTTGCAGACTGTTTTATCATTAATTGCACTCTTTAATTGATATTGCTTTTATCAAATTGTATAACTTTGCAATTCTCTGCAGATAATTTCATCTGCCACTAGTGTGCACATTCCACCAGCCTTCTAGGTCCTCTTGAAGTCCATCTTACCTCCTCAGTTCACAATACTTCAAAATTACATAGAGTCCAGGTAAAAGAAACTGGGTATGATATCCCAGTGCTCCTGGTAGTGTCTCAAAAAGTTAACACTGGTGGTTGATGAAACAAGAAAAAGTATTGCAATATTTGCACTGCAGTGGCAGCAGAGAAATCATATTTCCCTTGCAACTAAGCCTTCCCAATATGGTAATGATCTTCCATGTTTGCTTTGGTGGCACACTTACATTTGCCTAAAAAGAACAAGGTGCATTGCTTCATCCAAACATGAAGAATAGCACTCTTAATGGTTCAGAATTTGTCACAGCAGAGCATCCTGTGGCAACTGGATTTTTCACTTCATCCTTCAAAATTGATCATGTCAAAAACAGTTGAAAATATAACTGATATCACCTTGGTATGAAATTTGCTCCCTCCGCCACCAGCATGGCTTGGGTCCATTGTGTACCATATACTGATGCACTGTAGAAACTTGACAAGGTTTCTTTGACAACACATCCTATGCCTGCAACCTCCATCAGCTACAAGGACAAAGGCAGCAGGTGCTACTGTTCCTATATGCCTGTTAGTTTCCCTCCATCCTGACTTGGCAATATATCAATACAATGCTGCTGGGTCAAAATTTCCTCCTAATAGGACTATGGGATATGTACACCAGTGGCTTATGAAAATAACTTACCCCACCTTCTCAAGGGCAATTAGAGACAGGCAATAAATGCTGGCCTTGCCAATGACACACATTTAATGGCTAAAAATTCCATGTAGGAATGTCTGTTATATAAATGTGAGTATCTTAAAGTGCAGTTTTTGTTCGTCACCCTAAATAAGCAGATAATAATCATTGCTTAGGCAATTAATGATAAAACAGTCTTCAACTAAGTCAGCAAATTTCTCTAATTTAAAGAACATAGCACAATTCGCTAACTTTGGGTCACAACTTCAAAAGAAAAGGGAAGTAACAAAATGGCAGTTTTGAAGCAATAGCAAATTAATTACGCTAAACCTAATGACAGAGCTCCAAGATGAGCAGCCAAGGCATTTTGATGGCACCAAGGCCACAGCATATTTGTTGCTCCATTAACGTGATAAAAGATGCCCATTAACCCCAACCCAGGTCTGAATCTAGTTTCAAAGAGATCAAAAATATTCTCCAGGTGCCTGCAATAGGTTCCACCATGCCCAGTGTCCAGACGCATGCAAGATGTTCCTCTACGCCCATTGTCCAGCCAAACGCAATAGTTTCCATGATGCCCAGTGTTCAGGCAAGGGCAATCGGCTCTTTCAGGCCCGGTGTCCAGGTGCATGCAATAGGTTTCTCTACGCCTAGTGTTCAGGTATGTGCAATAGATTCCATCATGCCCAGTGTCCAGGTGCATGCAACAGATTTCATCATGCCCAGTGTCCAGGCAAGTGCAATAGGATCCTCTATGCACAGTATCCAGGCAAGTGCAATAGACTCAAACCTAGTGTGCAAGCGCAAACCCAGTGTGCAGATTGCAGCAATAGTTTTTTCCACATTCAGTGTGCAGGCAGGTGCAATAGGTTCCTCTATGCCCAGTGTTCAGGTGCATGCAATAGGCTCCTTCACACCCAGTTTCCAGGTGTGTGTAACAGGATTCTCTACGCCTGGTGTCCAGGTGCATGCAGTAAGTTCCACCGTGACCAATGCCCAGGGGTATGCAATAGGCTCCTTCACACCCAGTGTCCAGGTGCATACAATCGGATCCTCTATGCCCAATTTCCAGGTGCGTGCAATAAAACATAGAACATAGCACAGTACAGGCCCTTCAGCCCTCGATGTTGTGCCAAGCTTTGTCTGAAACCAAGATCAAGCTATCCCACTCTCTTTCATTCTGGTATGCTCCATGAGCCTATCCAATAACCGCTTGAAAGTACCTAAAGTGTCCGACTCCACTATCACAGCAGGCAGTCCATTCCACTCCACACCCCAACCACTCTCTGAGTAAAGAGCCTACCTCGGCCATCCCTCCTATATGTCCCACATGAACCTAATACATATGTCCCTAGTAACAGATACACCCACCCAAGGAAATGGTCTCTGAACAACCATTCTATCTATCCCCCTCATCATCTTATAAACCTCTATTAAGTCGCTTCTCATCCTCCTTCGCTTTAAAGAAAAAAGCCCTAGCTCCCTCAACCTTTTCTCATAAGACATACTCTCTAAACCAGGCAGCATCCTGGTAAATCTCCTCTGCACTCTCTCCAATGCTTCCACATCCTTCTTATAGTGAGGGGACCAGAACTATACACAATATTCCAAATGTGGTCTCACCAAGGTCTTGTACAGTTGCAGCATAACCCCACGACTCAAACTCAAACCCCGTTAATAAACGCTAACACACTATAAGCCTTCTTCATGGCTCTATCCACTTAAGTGGCAACATTCAGAGATCTGTGGATATGAACCCCAAGATCTCTCTGTTCCTCCACGTTCCTCAGAACCCTGCCGTTGGCCCTGTAATCCGCATTCAAGTTTGTCCTACCAAAATGAATCACCTTGCACTTACCAGGATTAAACTCCATCTGCTACTTCTCGGCCAACTCTGCATGCTATCAATACCTCTTTGTAGCCTACAACAGCCCTCCACCTCATCCACTACTCCACCAATCTTGGTGTCATCAGCAAATTTACTGACCCAGCCTTCAGCCCACTTCTCCAAGTCATTGATAAAAATCACAAATAGCAGAGGACCCAGCACTGATCCCTGTGGTACACCGCTGGCAACTGGTCTCCTGTCTGAAAATTTTCCATCCACCACTACCCTCTGAGATAGCTTATCCAATCAGTCAAATTTCCCTCTATCCCACAGCTCCTTACTTTCTTCATGAGCCTACCATGGAGAACCTTATCAAACGCCTTCCTAAAATCCACGTATACAACATCAATTGTTCTAACCTTCATCTACACACTTAGTTACCTCCTCAAAGAATTCAATCAAGTTTGTCGACAAGACTTATCCTTCATGAATCTGTGCTGACTATCCCAGATTAAGTTGCATCTTTCCAAATGGTCATAAATCGTATTCCTCGGCACTGAAGTAAAACTAACCAGCCTATAATTACCAGGGTCATTCCTATTTCCTTTCTTGAACAGAGGAACAACATTCGCCACTCTCCAGTCCTCTGGCACTATCCCCGTGGACAGTGAGGACCCAATGATCAAAGCCAAAAGCTTTGCAAACTAATCCCGTGCCTCCCAAAGAATCCTAGGATATATCCCAGCTGGCCCAGGGGACTTATCAACCCTCAGGTTTTTTCAAAATTGCTAATACATCTTCCCTCAGAACATCTACCTCTCCAGCCTATCAGCCCGTATCTCACACTCATCCTCAAAAACATGGCCCCTCTCCTTGGTAAACACTAGGTTCCACTATGCCCAATATCTACTTGCATGCAATAGGTTCCACCTCGTTCAGTGTCCAAGTGCACGCAATAGGTTTCTCTACGCCCAGTATCCATGCAATAAGTTCCGCCACGCCTAGTTTCTAGCTGCACGCAATAAATTTGTAAAGTCACAAGGAAGGTTTACATCAACACCGCAATGAAGTTACTGTGAAATTCCTTCCGTCGCCACGGTACAGAGCCTGTTCAGGTCAATGCACTGAACCAGCACGTCTTTCAGAATGGGGGAAAAACCGGAGCACCTGGAGGAAACCCACGCAGACACTGGAAAATTGCAAATTACACACAGACAGTGACCCAAGTCAGGAACCAAACCCATGTCTCTGGTGCTGTAAAGCAACAGTGCTAACTACTGTGCTACTGTGGCACCCTCATCCAGTGTCCAGGTGTGTGCAACAGGTTCCACTACACCCAGTGCCCAGGTGCGTGCAACAGGTTCCACTACACCCAGTGCCCAGGTGTGTGCAATAGGTTCCTCTGCGCCCGATGTCCAGATGCATGCAATAGGTTTCACCACGCCTAGTTTCTATGTTTGTGAAATAGGTTCCATTTCACCCAGTATCCAGGTGCACGCAACAGGTTCCACCTGGCCCACTGTGCTGGCAAGTGCAATAGGTTCCTCTACGCCCAGTGTCCAGGCAAGCGCAATAGGTTCCACCACACCCAGAGTGTAGGTTGCAGCAATAAGTTTCTCCACGTTCAGCGTGCAGGCAAGTGCAATAGGTTCCTCTATGCCCAGTGTTCAGGTGCATGCAATAGGCTCCATCACACCCATTGTCCAGGTGTGTGCTCCTTCATGCCCAGTGTCCAGGTGCGTGCTCCTTCATGCCCAGTGTCCAGGTGCGTGCTCCTTCATGCCCAGTGTCCAGGTGCGTGCTCCTTCATGCCCAGTGTCCAGGTGCGTGCTCCTTCATGCCCAGTGTCCAGGTGCGTGCTCCTTCATGCCCAGTGTCCAGGTGCGTGCTCCTTCATGCCCAGTGTCCAGGTGCGTGCTCCTTCATGCCCAGTGTCCAGGTGCGTGCTCCTTCATGCCCAGTGTCCAGGTGCGTGCTCCTTCATGCCCAGTGTCCAGGTGCGTGCTCCTTCATGCCCAGTGTCCAGGTGCGTGCTCCTTCATGCCCAGTGTCCAGGTGCGTGCTCCTTCATGCCCAGTGTCCAGGTGCGTGCTCCTTCATGCCCAGTGTCCAGGTGCGTGCTCCTTCATGCCCAGTGTCCAGGTGCGTGCTCCTTCATGCCCAGTGTCCAGGTGCGTGCAATAGGGTCCACCAAGCCTAATGTCCAGACGCGTGCAATAGGCTCCTTCACATCCAGTGTCCAGGTACACACAGTAGCCTCCTTCATGCCCAGTGTTCAGATGCGTGCAATAGGTTTCACTGCGCCCAGTATCCAGGCGAATGCAATAGGTTCCTCTACGTCCAATGTTCAGGTGCACACAAAAGGTTCCTCTATGCCCAGTGTCCAGGTGTGTGCAATAGGTTCCACCATGCCTAGTTTCTAGGTGCATGAAATAGATTCCTCTGTGCCCAGTATAAGAACATAAGAAATAGGAGCAGGAGTAGGCCATCTAGCCCTTCGAGCCTGCCCCGCCATTCAATAAGATCATGGCTGATCTGTCGTGGCTCAGTTCCACATTCCCGCCCTCTCCCCATAACCCTTAATCCCCTTGCCTATCAAAAACCCATCAACCCACTTCTTAAAAATATTTAGCGAGGTAGCCTCCACCACTTCAACAGGCAGAGAATTCCAGAGATTCACCACCCTTTGAGTGAAGAAGTTCTTCCTCAACTCCGTTCTAAACCGCCTCCCCTTTATCTTGAGGCTGTGCCCCCTAGTCCTACTGTCCTTTCTGAGCAGGAAGAGTCTCTCCACCTCTATCCTATCCATCCCATTCATCATCTTATACGTCTCAATGAGATCTCCCCTCATTCTTCTAAACTCTAACGAGTACAAGCCTAGTTTATTCAGCCTCTCCTCATAGTTCAACCCCCTCAACTCTGATATCAGCCTGGTAAACCTCCTCTGCACTCCCTCCAAGGCCAAAATATCCTTGCGTAAGTACGGCACCCAAAACTGCACACAGTACTCCAGCTGCGGCCTCACCAATGCCCTATACAGCCGCAGCAAGACCTCCCTACTTTTATATTCAATCCCCCTCGCTATGAAGGCCAGCATCCCATTCGCCTTCCTGACCACCTGCTGCACCTGCAAGCTGGGTTTTTGCGACTCATGCACAAGGACCCCGAGGTCCCTCTGCACTGTCACCTGCTGCAGTGTATCCAGGTGCATACAATAAGTTCCACCACATCCGGTGTCCAGGCAAGTGCAATAGGTTCCATCACGCCCAGTGTTCAGGCAAGTGCAATAGGTTCCTTTACGCTCAGTGTCCAGGTGTGTGCAATTGGCTCCTTCATGGCCACTGTCCAGGCGCATGCAATAGGCTCCTCCACGCGTAACGTCCAGTGTTGAGGTGTGTGCAACAGGTTCCTCTCCGGCCAGTGTCCAGGCAAATGTAATAGTTCCTTTATGTTCAGTGTCCAGGTGCATGCAATAGATTCCACCTTGCCCAGTGTCCAGGTGCATGCAATAGGTTCCACCACATCCAGTGTCCAGGTACGCGCAACAGGCTCCTTCACACCCAATGTCCAGATGTGCGCAATAGGCTCCTCCACGCTCAGTGTCCAGGTGTACTCAATAGGCTCCTTCACGCCCAGTGTCCGGCTGCATGCAATAACTTTCTCTGTGCCCAAGGTGTGTCAATAGGTTCCAAAAATAAAGAATGCTCAATTGGACCATTCGCACTGATCTGTCCTTCTGCCCTAAGGTTTTATTCACATATTTCTCTTTTTCTTTCTTCTGGTTTAATTACTTCACACTTTTAAAGATTTTCTTTTACCTGCAGTGCATAATGCATAATTGGACTGTTACGATACGCTTCACTTTTGTTTGTTTTTGGAGTACTACCTGTTCATACAACTTGGAGGTCTTGCAGTACAGTTCATAGCATCCCTGTCTCTCAACCAGACAGTTGCACCACCAACTGCAGGACTTGATGGTCAAGGAAGATACGTTCATTATACAACTAGACAGGTGGAGTGTCAACCTTCAAATCCTTCCAAATCTGAGAGAAACTCCTGGTCAGCTGTGCTTGACATGGCATGCCAACCCCCAAGCCACAGACTCTGGCAGGTGACCAGGGAAAAACAAGCTATGGAAAACAAACAAATCAAGCAGGTGCACAAAGAGTCTTGATGGCCCTTGATCAGCTCTAATGAAAGATCATCCAGATTCAAAACATCAGCTCTATTCTCTCTCCACTGATGCTGTCAGACCTGCTGAGGTTTTCCAACATTTTCTATTTCTGATTCCACATTAGATTGCCTCTATACAAGTATATACTTTGTGTGTCTTCTTGATTTCTAGATGCTGGAAGTCTTCTAAGTAATTTATACTAAAACTTTCTTCGACACCCAATTACTAATTTAAAACACACTGCCTTAAAATCTGGTCCCAGCTCGGTTTAGGTACAATTTCTTCCAGTCCCAATAGTGATGCCATTGTCCAGTGAAATGGAAACCCTCTTCCCACACCACTAGCAAATTTGGCAACCATCCCTGTACCCAAATCATCTATATAAATACATGAAGTCCCACTGACCTGCGACACAAAAAAAAAATTAAGCTTACTCTCTAAAAAGTTAGCCAGCCCATCTTCTTCCATGCCAATGTTATCCTTATACCATAAGCTTTTATTTTCTACAATCACCTCTGTTGTGGCACCTTATCAAATGCCTCGTCTCTGCTATAAGACCATAAGATATAGGAACAGAATTAGGCCACTAGACCCATCGAGTCTGCTCCGCCATTCAATCATGGCTGACATTTTTCTCATCCCCATTCTCCTGCCTTTTCCCATAACCCCTGATCCTCTTATTAATCAAGAACCTATCTATATCTGCCTTAAAAACACTCAATGACCTGGCTTCCACAGCCTTCTGCGGCAACGAGTTCCACAAATTCACCACTGGCTGAAAAAATTCCTCCTCATCTCTGTTTTAAAGGATTGTCCCGTTAGCCTGAAGTGTGCCCTTTGGTTCTAGTTTTTCCTACAAGTGGAAACATCCTCTCCACGTTCACTCTATCCAGGCCTCACAGTACCCTGTACGTTTCAATAAGATCCCCCCCCCCACCAATACTTCCAAATTCTAATGAGTACAGACCCAAGGTCCTCAATCGTCCCTCATACAACAAGCTCTTCATTCCAGGAATCATTTTTGTGGACCTCCTTTGGACCCTTTTCAAGGCCGGCACATTGTGAGCAGTTTTGGGTCCAATACTCCAAATGGGGCCTGACCAGAGCCTTATACAGCTTCAGAAGCACATCCCTGCTCTTGTATTCTAGCCCCCTCGACATGAATGCTAATATTGCATTTGCCTTCCTAACTGTTGACTGAACCTGCACGTTAATCTTAAGAGAATCTTGTACAATGATTCCCAAGTCCCTTTGTGTGTTTGATTTCCTAAGCATTTTCCCATTTAGAAAATAGTTTATACCTCCATTCCTCCTTCCAAAGTGCGTAACCTCACACTTTGCCACATTATATTCCATCTGCCACTTCTTTGCCCACTTTCCGAACCTAAGTCATTCTGCAGCCCCCCTGCTTTCTCAATGCTACCTGTCCCTCTACATATCTTTGTGTCATCTACAAATTTAGCAAGTGCCTTAAGTTTCTTCTTCTAAATCTTTAATGCATATTGTGAAAAGTTGTAGTCCCAGCACTGATCTGAGGCACACCGCTAGTCACCGGCTGTCACTCTGAAAAAGACCCCTTTGTCCCCAATCTCTGCCTTCTGCCAGTCAGCCAACCTTCTGTCCATGACAGGATCTTACCCTTAACACCATGGGCACTTAACTTATTTAACAGTCTGTTATGCGGCACCTTGTCAAAGGCCTTCTGGAAATCTAAATAAATCACGTCCACTGGTTCTCCTTTATCTAATTTCCTTGTTACCTCCTCAAAGAATAGATATGTCAGACATGACCTCCCCTTGACAAAGCTGTGCTGACTATTATGCACTTCCAAGTACTCTGCGGTCTCATCTTTAATAATGGCCTTTAAAATCTTGCCAATGACCGAAGTCAGGCTAATCGGCCTTTAATTTCCCATCTGCGGCCTCCCCCCCTTCTTGAACAGCGGTGTTACATTCACTACTTTCCAGTCCTCTGGTACCCTCCCTGCCTCCAGTGATTCCTGAAAGATCACCATTAATGCCTCCACAATTTCCTCAGCTGTGTCTTTTAGAATCCTGGGATATAGTCCATCCAGTCCAGGTGATTTATCCACCTTCAGCCCTTGCAGTTCCCCAGAACTTTCTCCTTAGTGACAGCCACTATGCTCACCTGTGCCCCCCGACTCTCCTGGAGTTCTGGCATCCCACTGGTTTTCCATCGTGAAGACTGATGCAAAGTAACTATTCAATTCCTCTGCCATTGCTTTGTTTCCTATTATTACTTCGCCAGCCTCATTTTCCAATGGTGCAATGGCTATTTTAGCCTCTCTCTTACCTTTCGTATGTTGAAAAAAAACTCTTCCTACCTCCTTTTATATTAGCTAGCTTACACTCATTAATTCATCTTCTCCCCTCTTATTACTCTTTGATTTACCAAATTTGATCCTTTGCCACCACTTTCAATTTACAACCTTCTCTACTTTCCTCATTATGCGGTTTGCAAGAACACCAGTACCATCATGGTTTGAATGTACACCATACTAAAAGTACAGATCCCACTTTGGCCGATACCAGTGCTATGTCCAACAAACCAGAATCCAATTCTCCCACACCAGTCTTTGAATCATGCATTAGTCCCTCCAACCTGGTTTCTCCTCTGCCAATTTGTGGGGCTCAGGTAATAATGCAGAACTTTGAAGTTCTGCTTCTTAATTTGTTGCCTAGGTCCTCATATTGAGCATGTGGACCCTCCTTCTTTGTCCTGGTACCTCTGTAGATCACAACACTGGGTCCTCTGCAGGTTCCTCTCAGCCCCAAGCAGATGTCTTGATCCCTGGCACCGGACAGGCAACATAACCATGAAGACTCACATTTTTTACTGCAAAGAACCTTGTCAATCCCTCTGTCCATACGATCCTCAACTGCCACTAAGTTCCTTGAATGGCTTCCTGTACCACGATGCTGTGGTCAGTTAGCTCGTCCAAACTGCAGTCCTCACTTTTATCCAAAGACCACAAATCTGTTGGACAACTGTAAAGGCTGAGGCCCCTGTGCTACAGCCCTTTGAGTCCCTTACCTGCCTCACTTGCAGTCACACGCACCTGCCCCCTTACCTACCTCACTTGCAGTCACACACACCTGCCCCCTTACCTGCCTCACTTGCAGTCACACACACCTGCCCCCTTACCTGCCTCACTTGCAGTCACACGCACCTGCCCCCTTACCTGCCTCACTTGCAGTCACACGCACCTGCCCCCTTACCTGCCTCACTTGCAGTCACACGCACCTGCCCCCTTACCTGCCTCACTTGCAGTCACACGCACCTGCCCCCTTACCTGCCTCACTTGCAGTCACACGCACCTGCCCCCTTACCTGCCTCACTTGCAGTCACACGCACCTGCCCCCTTACCTGCCTCACTTGCAGTCACACGCACCTGCCCCCTTACCTGCCTCACTTGCAGTCACACGCACCTGTCCCTGACCAGGTCAGAAGATCCTGTCTAAGAAGTGCAACTGCCTCCTGGTACAAAAAATCCAGCGAACATTCACCCTAACACGTTAGTGTCTGTAGTTCAGCCTTCAGCTCAAATTCTGCACTGAAGCTGCTCAAACTTCCAAATGTTTGGTGCAGATGTATTGGCCCTGGGTCACACTGGCCACAGTAAAAAGTCTGACAACACCAGGTTTTAGTCCAACCTATTTATTTGATAATATTCTCACTAGCTTTCGAGGGGACAGCCTCTTCGTCAGGTGAATGGAGAGTTCTGGCCTCAGACAGAGCATATAAAGCACAGACAGTTTAGAGATTACTGTCCCCTCGAAAGCTAGTGAGAATATTATCAAATAAATAGGTTGGACTAAAACCTGGTGTTGTCAGACTTTTTACTGTGTTTACGCCAGTCCAACGCCGGCATACCCACATCACACTGGCCAAACAGGAGCTCCCACATGCCGCAGCTGTGACACATCACCTTTCCATAAGGCATAGAAGCAGAAATAAGCCATTCTGTTCATCAAGTCTGCCCCATCAATGAGATCATGACATCCCATCAATGAGAAAAGATCATCAACTCAATTTTCAGCCTTATCCGATAATCTTTGATCCCTTCCTGATTAAAAATCTGTATCTCAGCCTTGAACATACTTAAACTAGCCCCTACACCTCTGTGTGATAAAGAATTCCACAGATTCATCACCCTCACAGAGGAAATTCATCTTCATCTCTGTCTTAAATGGGCAACCCCTTACTTCTTTATCCAGAGTGGTTGGAATACGGAACTTATTACAAAAAGCAGTACGTGAGGAGGACAGCATAGATGGAGAAGGTAACTAAGCTTCTGAGAAAGGAGGATGGTGTTAGATGAAGAGGGTTGACAGCAGGCTTCAGTGCAGCATAACCAATTGCATATATCTGTTCAGCCTATTTGCGAGTTTTAAATGCTTAGCAGCATTTAAGACTGTGACTGAGAACATCAGAAATATTCCTCACCAAAAAACAAGAACTGATCAGTAATGATATTGCATAGATGAAAAGAAAGTCGTCCAAAATTGGAGTGCCAATTAAATAAATTAGGAAGGCAAAGAAAAACTCCAAAAATAAGAATCAAGGAATAGCATTCTAACAGAAAGTGTTCTACAGGCACATTAACCATGCTAGTGATGGGGCATCTTAAACTCAAATATTGACAACAAAATGGCAGAAATATTAAGTAATTACTTTGCCTCCAAAGACCAAGGGAAGTTATATGATAGACATGACATTAAAAGATTCAAAATATTGTGACAGAAAGGTGGGGATGGGGGCATAATTGTTAAACTAATTCTAAATGATAAAATCTCTGGTCTGGATTACACCCATCTATTTAAACAGTTTTGAAAGAATTAGCAGAGACATTAATACAAAAATATAATACTATGTAAGAATTACAAATCTTTTCTTTTTGCTATTACAATAAACTAAACCACAGATTGTCATCAAGCGAGAGGAAGGAGAATCTCTACACTGACCAGAGTTTTTGTGAACTAATTGTTCATAGTTTATTTGCACAACAGCATTTCTGAATCTGAACTTCACACATCACTGAGCTACAGCCGTTAGGCTCTAAGCAAGTTCTGACTACTGAAATTTTTGATTTGCCAGTTGAGGCGGTAGCAGATATGACTACTGTACTTCTAATCAAAAACTGAATCCCAATATAAAATTCTTTGTTGAAATTTGTACATTTTCCCCCTATTTCAGTCTTCTATTTTGCTCGCTTTGCCTGCCATATACCTTTCTCCGGATATTCTATGTCTATTATCTCACTCACTCAACTGCCTGTATTTCCTTTTCATGAAGCTCATTCTCCCTACTCTCCATTCATTCTCTAATTTCTGAAAACGAGCAAAGCCTGAAATCTGGACCACAGTTGTGATGTTTAGCTGCTAAGATGAAACTGTATTTCAGTTGAACTATCTATTTAAGGTAGTTCTACTATCAAGTGCTCTCTCAGGATACAATCTACAAACTTGCCTCACTAAAATATTACATCAATAATTATTCCTCAGCAGGAAATAATACTGTTTTATACTTTAGAGATATTGTGACTGGTATTTTCAAAGCTTTTACGTAGAGGATCTTTTCTATAATCCATTATTATTCGTATTCTCTGCTACTTTATAAGGACAGGAATATTATGTCATGTTATCTACAATGTATTATCCTGCTGCTAATGTGAAGATATTGTCCTTTAAGGCCGCAATGTCTATCTGATTTTAACTAAACATGACGTATGGGCCATAAGAGTTTAACTGCATCTTTTAAAAGATAAATTTGCAAGTTAGAATGACTGGTTTCCTTCTTTGAAGTCTGACCAATTGCAGAAAGGTGTTGCAGACAAAATGATTGATAGAAATACTGTTCAAAATATTATTCAATTTTATAAAAGATGTATAATTATACCACAAAGCGCAATGTATTACTCTGTTGCTGCTGAGGGGAAAGTATCCTATGGCTCTAGTCTAATTGGCAAAAAACCCTATCCAGGTTCATTCAAAAGCTAATTGTTATTCAGGTGAGATCTCACAACTTTGCTTTGTTTGTGGGAAGCTCAATTTGGAGCCTGTAAACATTACAACCTCAGAACTTACGCTCCTGGAGACATTTATTCTAGGTTGCAAATGCCTCATTTCAGTGCAAAGTAGGAATTTTAATTAGAGAACATTAGACATTGGATGTTTGACATGAGCAGTGCTCAGGCTCAACATGCTGCACATTAAGTAGAATGTGATATGTTATACCATGTGATGCAGTGTATTATTCTGCTGTTCGCACTACTTGACATTAGAATTTCATTGCATTATTTACTGCAGATCAGAACCTTACTGTTTCATACCATGAGAATGTCAAGGCACAAAGCGTTCTGTATTTTTTGTCAATTAAGGCAATTTAAATTAACATTGCAAATTATTCTCTTTGCTTCTTCACGCTCCTTTGTTTCGTCATGCCTTCCTTTATTAAAAGTGTTACCTAAAAATTTGCGTTGTGATCCTTGATTTGCATCCCAGTATTTTGCCACTCACATTCTTCCCTCTTCCAAGCCTATGACATTGTGCTCAATCCTGAAAAAAAACTCTTCCAAATCACTTACTCCTGCCCTTCAAAATTCCCAATTATGTAGCTTCTGGTCTTTAATTCATTAGATCTTAACCACACCCTGTCCACCATCTTTGATGCCCTTATCCCCAGAGAATCACTTGCAACAGTTTTGTTTCTCACTCTTGCACTCTGCTGCTCCATTCCCTTTTTTCTCATCTACTTGTTGTTACTTGACCGCATCAGTGGAAGTCACATCATCTATTTCCATACATACACTTTCAACATCCAGTTCTAACTCTCCATCATCTCTCTGGACCCTCTCCTCTGTCTGTGAATTAGAATTTGGCACAGAGTCTGCACCAACTCTCTGACAAGGTATCTTAACCAGGCCTTATCCCACACCATAACCCTGTAACCCCATGTATTTACCATGGCTAATCCATCTAACCTACACACCTTGGGGACACTAAGGAGCAATTTAGCATGGCCAGTCAATTTAGCCTGCACATCTTGGACTGCAGGAGGAAACCAGAGCACCTGGAGGAAATCCACGCAGACACAGAGAGAACGTGCAAACTCCACACAGACAATCACCCAACACCAGAATTGAATCCAGGTCCCTGGCACTGTGATGCACCAGTGCTAACTATTGTGTTGCCCTGTCTGTTTGTCCAATATCCAGCATCGCATGAGCAGAAATTTCCTCCAATAAAAGACTGGGAAGACAGAAGTCATTATCTTTGATTTATGCCACATACTATGTTCCCTTAGCACCAATTCGCTCCCTATTTCCAGCAATTGAGAGGTTGAAGCAGACTGTTTGCTATCTTGGTGTAATACATGACCCTGCGGTGAGCTTCCTACCACACATAAGACTGCTCATTTCCACCTTCATAACATTATACAACTTTGATCTTGCTTCAGCTTATCTGCCACTGGAACCCTTATTGACACTTTGTTACCTGTAAACATGATTATTCTATCACACTCCTGGCTACTGTTCCACATTCTACCCTCTGTAAACCAGAGCTTTCAAAATCCTGCCACTTGTGTCCTATATCTTACTAAGTTCTACTTAGCTATCTTTCGTGCGCACAGTGACATACCTTGACTCCTTGCATTCCTACCACTGGTAGCCATCCCTTCAGTTACCTCAACTCAAGAGGTCTGGAATTCTTTAACCTCTCTTTCATCCTTAACACTTATTAACACCACTCTGACCAAGCCTGTAGTATAAAATGCCTTTTGATGTTTTATTACTTTAAATGTACTGTAGAAATGCAAATCAATGTTGTTGAACAGATGTGATGTGGATATGCCGGCGTTAGACTGGGGTAAACACAGTAAAAAGTCTGACAACACCAGGTTTAAGTCCAACCGATTTATTCGATAGTACGCTCACTAGCTTTCGGGGTTAGTCCCTTCGTCAGGTGAATGGAGAGTTCTGGCCTCAGACAGAGCATATAAAGCACAGACAGTTTACAGATTACTGATTAGAATGCGAATCTTTACACCTAACCTGCTGTTCAAGTCTTAAAGTGGCCAACAATGTGAGTGGAAAGAGCACTGATCACAGGTTAAAGAGATGTGTATTGTCTCCACACAATACAGTAAGTGAGGTTTTGCAAACCCAGGCAAGTCACAGGGGTTACAGATAGTGCGACATGAACCCAAGATATGTAGGTTAGATAGATTAGCCATGGTAGATGTGTGAAGTTACGGGTAGAAGGTGAGAGAAAGGGCCTGGGTAAATTACTCTGTCCTGGGTTCATTTTGAGTCTGAGGCCAGAACTCTCCATTCACCTGACGAAGGAACTAACCCCGAAAGCTAGTGAGTGTACTATCAAATAAATCAGTTGGACTTAAACCTGGTGTTGTCGGACTTTTTACTGTGTTGAACAGATGGCCAGAGTGTGCCCACTGGATATACCAGAGTCATAGAGGTTTACATTATGAAAACAGGCCGTTCAGCCCAACTTGTCCATGCCGTGCTTTTTTTTTAAAACCTCTAAGCAAATCCCAATTGCCCACATTGAATGACATTATAGTTACTAGAGCTGAATGACATTATTGTTACTAGAGAGGCAGTGCTCAACAGACTGGAGGGACTGATTGTGGACAAGTCCCCAGGACCAGATGGAATGCATCCAAGGGTTCTGAAGGAAATGGCGGAGGTGATAGTGGATGCCTTGGTGATTATTTTCCAAACGTCGCTGGATTCCGGGGAAGTGCCAGAAGATTGGAAAACGGCTAATGTTACGCCGTTGTTTAAGAAGGGTGGCAGGCAAAAGGCAGGGAATTATAGGCCGGTTAGTTTAACGTATGTTGTAGGAAAAACGTCAGAATCCGTGATCAAGGAGAAAATACCGGGGCATCTTGAGGAGAATTGCTCGGTAGAGCAGACGCAGCATGGTTTCGTTAAGGGGAAGTCGTGTCTGACGAATTTATTGGAGTTCTATGAGGATGTGTCTAGGGCGGTGGATAGAGGAGAGCGGTGGATGTGGTCTTTCTTGATTTTCAGAAGGCGTTTGACAAGGTGCCTCACAAGAGGTCATTGCAGAAGGTCAGGGGGCATGGAGTTGGGGGTAGGGTGTTAGCGTGGATAGAGGATTGGTTGTTAAATAGGAAGCAGAGAGTGGGGGTCAATGGGTGCTATTCGGATTGACGGTTGGTGACTAGTGGAGTGCCCCAGGGGTCGGTGCTGGGGCCTCAGCTATTCACCATTTATATAGATGATCTGGAGGAGGGAACTGAGTGTATGGTGTCGAAATTTGCTGATGACACCAAGATTGGTGGAACGGCAAATTGTGCAGAGGGTGTGGAGAGTCTGCAGAAGGATCTAGATAGGCTGGGCGAATGGGCCAGGAACTGGCAAATGTGAGGTTGTCCACTTTGGTCGGAATAATGGTAGGAAGGACTATTACTTTCGTGGCGAAAAACTGCAGCATGCGACGGTGCAGAGGGACCTCGGGGTCCTTGTGCATGAGTCGCAAAAACCCAGCCTGCAGGTGCAGCAGGTGGTCAGGAAGGCTAATGGGATGCTGGCCTTCATAGCGAGGGGGATTGAATATAAAAGTAGGGAGGTCTTGCTGCAGCTGTATAGGGCATTGGTGAGGCCGCAGCTGGAGTACTGTGTGCGTTTTGGTCGCCGCACTTACGCAAGGATATTTTGGCCTTGGAGGGAGTGCAGAGGAGGTTTACTAGGCTGATTCCGGAGTTGAGGGGGTTGAACTATGAGGAGAGGCTGAATAAACTAGGCTTGTACTCGTTAGAGTTTAGAAGAATGAGGGGAGATCTCATTGAGACGTATAAGATGTTGAATGGGATGGATAGGATAGAGGTGGAGAGGCTCTTCCCACTCAGAAAGGACAGTAGGACTAGAGGGCACAGCCTCAGAATAAAGGGGGGTGCGGTTTAGAACAGAGTTGAGGAGGAACTTCTTCACTCAAAGGGTGGTGAATCTCTGGAATTCTCTGCCCATTGAAGTGGTGGAGGCTGCCTCGCTCAATATTTTTAAGACGCGGGTTGATAGGTTTTTGATAGGCATGGGGATTATGGGTTATGGGGAGAGGGCAGGAATGTGGAACTGAACCACGACAGATCAGCCACGATCTTACTGAATGGCGGGGCAGGCTCGAGGGGCTAGATGGCCTACTCCTGCTCCTATTTCTTATGTTTATGTATTATGTTTCACATTTGGCCCATACCCCTCTGTACTCATTGTAGTCATGTAACTATCTAAATGCTTTTTAAAAGATAAAATTGTACCCGCCTTTACTACCACCTCTGGCAGCTTGTTCCAGACACTCACCACCCTCTATGTGAAAAAATTGCCCCTCTGGACACTTTTGTTTCTCTCCCCTCTCAACTTAAACCTATGCTCTCTAGTTTTAGACTCCCCTATCTTTGGGAAAAGATACTGACTATCTACCTTGTCTACGCCCTCATTATTTTATAGGCCTCTATAAGGTCACCCCTAGCCAGAGAAAAAAGTCCCAGTCTATTCAGTCTCTCCTTATAAGTCAATCAAGTCCCAGTAGCATCCTAGTAAATCTTTTCTGCACTCTTTCTAGTTTAATAATATCCTTTCTATAATAGGGTGACCAGAATTGCACACAATTTTGCATACTAGTTTTATTCTACAATGAAAGAAAGAGAATATAACCAGCAAGCCAAATCACTTTACCATTCTGTGGTTATGTACTTAACTCTTGGACATAACTTTTCATAAGACATGCACAGTTCCATCAGTTGCATTTGGAGCTACATCAGGTGCAGAAGGCAGCCATTTGGCCCATTGCATCTGCACCGATCCTCTGACAGAGTAACTTACCCAGGCCCTTTCTCTCACCTTCTACCCGTAACTTCACACATCTACCATGGCTAATCCATCTAACCTACATATCTTGGGATACTATGGGGCAATTTAGCACGGACAATCCACCTAACCTTCACATCTTTGAACTATGGGAGGAAACCACACAGACAAAGGGAAAATGTGCAAATTCTACACAGAGTCACCCAAGGCTGAATTGAACCAGGTACCTGGCACTGAGGCAGCTTGCTAACCACTGTGCCACACTGCTTGCAGGATTGCATCTTGGCACTGATTCTCTTTGGCATATTATTCTCTTATTTTATTGTTGTATACTTTCAATGATTCAAATGAGGGTGTTGATTTTCACATTAAGTGACAGGCTGCTCGTGATTGTCGATACCAGAACTTGCAGCAAGCTGGTCAACTTGGCAAGACTGTGCAGCAAGACCAAAGCGCATAAAGTCCTAGTCTGTGAGTTGCCATTTGTTGTTGATGCCACACTGAAGTTCTCCAATGTCTAGAAGTTTGAAATGAGACTCCACCTTTCGTCAATATTAGTAACCTCACTCTGAAGATCATCAAGAGCTTCATATACCTTGGATCAACAATCATGAGCAACCTGTCACTTGATGCGAAAATCAACACCAGGATTGCTGAGGCTGCCAAGTTGATGAGGGCATGCGTGGACCATGCAAAGCAATCAAAAGTACCAAATTTTGTGTGTATCAAGCTTGGATTTTCAGTACCCTCCTCTACTGTAGCAAGTCACGGACCACTTGTAGAAGCCAAGAAAATTGGTTAATCAGCTTCCACTGCCTCAATGATTATTGGGTATCTCCTGGTCGGACTAACTGCCAAATAGAAAGCGTGTAGGGTTCTCCAGCATGCTGGCTATCTTGAGTCAGTGGCAACTCCGTTGGCTGGTTATGTGGCCATGGATGATGGCTGCATTCTAAAGGCATGCTTGGAATCAGAGTTGATACATGGACAGTCTTCATTGTTGACTAGAGTGCATGGAGACAAGTAGTCAGAAAGGTTGTGGAAAAAGCAGAGATCAAAGGAATAATCAGATGGCAGAATGAAGAAAACATTCAGTCGACCTTGGGTCAATGCTATTCATTAGTGTCAGCTGTGGAAGGGACTGCCACTCATGAGTTACCCTCTACAGCCGCAATATTCAATCTAGAAATAGTACATTGTCTCCCAACACAGATGGATGCCAACTTAACTATCATTTAGATTTTCTGTGCATCGTCCAAACCTTATATTGCAGCACTCCCATTATCACTGGGATAACGTGTGAAGTCAAAAGACAATTTAACACACTTTAAGGGTATAAATGATAACACCCAAGCATCAACATTCATTCAGTTGAGCTTTATTTACTTCAACTAATTTATGGTAACTGAAAATTAAGGTGGTGGCAAGAGGGAATGTG
This sequence comes from Carcharhinus amblyrhynchos, assembly GCF_965287045.1. Taxonomy (NCBI): domain Eukaryota; kingdom Metazoa; phylum Chordata; class Chondrichthyes; order Carcharhiniformes; family Carcharhinidae; genus Carcharhinus; species Carcharhinus amblyrhynchos. The sequence goes on along the minus strand of NC_137335.1, from coordinate 26,670,879 downwards.
ATTCAAAAGCATCATAGTTACATTTAGCTCCCCTCTGAATTAGGATTTGAAAAACGTGGACAGTTAATCTGGGAATAGTTTGAGCACATATCACATTTCCAAAAAGAACTTTGAGACCAAAGGTTAAATGTACAGGTGGTCCATATGTTAAGCGGTCACATGGGAGACAAAAAAAATATTGGAACACTCATTTACTCAATCTGCATTATGAAACATACTTTATCCCAACACGGATCAATGACAGCTGTCATGGAAAGTACACATCACAAATTGACACTAAAAGATTAAACATAACAATACAAGATAAAACGAGAAAAGCCAAAATATTTTATTTTAAATGGTCTGTATTAAACTGTTTGGCCCAAGCTTTTACTCCACTGTCTGAATTCTCTAGGACCAGAAGTGCGTGGGCTGAAATGACAACACAGTACAGTAATTTGGAAAGGTACTTTATCAAAGGTAGAGCATTTATAGCGTGCTGAATTTTGTAAAATTCTGAATTATTCCACATATTTAAAGGTTCACCGTGGCCTTTACGACAACGTTAAATAAAAGCAAAAATACTCAGTTTACAACACACCCAAGTTAACTATACTGATAGAAAATGTTAGCTGTTGACTATGTTCAGCAGCTTCCAGTACTTCACACACTTTTTGTATTTAAAGTTGACTTACAGGATAGAATAGTTCTAAATGGGAGTTTCTGTCACTCCTGTAGGCCTACACCGTGTGAAATGAGCCTTAAATCAGCCCAGACACTAAAGTCAATTACCCTGCCCTTTGAGGCTCACACCGCAGACACAGAGACCGGAGCCTTTCTTTTCCTTCGGCAATAACAAACAATCCGACATCACAGAAAAACCGACAGCCAGTGACGCCAGCTCACCTTCTAAAAGTAGGCTTCTCCTTCCCGCCATTTTTGTTTTCAGTCCTTTGTGGCCTTCGGCGGAACGGTGCCGGCGCAACGCGGGCTGCACAACACCAGCTCGGCCATGTCAGTGCGCAGAGGCCGGAGGGGGTGGGGGAGGAGGCACCGCTGGGCCGGAACCAACCAAGCCGGAACTCAGCAGCCCGGACCAGTTAACCTCCGGAACCCAGCAGCCCGGACCAATTAACCCCGGAACCGATAACTGCCCCTCACCCTGTTTACTGGTTCACACCAACCAGTAATCTACTACCTTATCTTACTCTTCACCATGATAAGAGGGAAACGCTACTTAAAAATGGAGCATTCTAAGTTATTTCTCCCTTATTGTTTCAAAAACAGCGTGCGTTTCTCTACTTAATTATTTAAAAAGCGATTCTGGGCGGTGCAACCAGTCCCCACAGATGTTCAGTGGTTTGTATTCCCCAGCGGTCAGTCAATGTATGATTCACCCTTTAACTCACTAGCTCACTGCACCTGTTCTTACGTTAAGACTTGAAAGGGATGGGGTCTGCTGGTTTTGCATTGAAGCTGTTTCAGATGAGCATCAACCGCCAGAGAGGGCGGAAAGAAGCAAACCTGGGTTACTGCCATAATTTCCTTTCACAGTTCATGTGAACATTATTATTCTTAATGCAGGGAGTTTCTGCTCCACAAGATGTGTTATAAATCAGTGCTGAATACCACTTCGTTGACCAGCATCCTCATTTATTAGCAGTTTCCTGCAAACTCTAATATGCTGAAAGGGTGCAATCATTGAAAGTAATGTCTGTCTCCTAGGACACCTTTTCCTTTTTAACATTGTCTAATTTACTGGATTTTTTTCTTCTTCAAAGTACATCTTCCTATCTTAGTTTACTGTAGGAGTGATAAAGCTCCCAACCTGGGAAAGTGAAAGTATATGAAGCTGAGCCAAACTTATTTAATATATATATTTTTAAAATCTTGTGTTAAAGCATTTTGCACATTAACTGGATAAGTACTTGCAAATACTTAAAGGAAGGTAGATGTTTTCATGACATCCTTTCCCTATCTCTGTAAGATCTTACAGGCCCCACCACAACTCTCTGTTCCAATGCAACACTCCATAAACGAGTTGGCACAGACAAAATAGGTCAAATGGCTTCTTCTTGTGCTGAAGACTTTTGAAACAGATCTGATGAAACATCTGATCTAGTTTAAGAAATGAAAAATTTAATGACTTACTCTCTTTGTCTGTGAGATTCAGACAAATATGTAGGGATATACGTTTCTAGATTAACCTTAATGGCAGGATATTCATAATCATAAGGGGTGACTTGCATGAGATTCTAACAGCAAGGCGGTTTTAAATTTTATTTTAAATTGTAGACAATGCAGATAAAGTGGGTCAAAGATTGGTGTTGGTGGCTCTAGATAATGTTTTAGTGTCTAAGGCCATGACCCATTCACTCAAACTCACTTGGGAAACACCAGGAACCTCTGAATCATTTCTCATCAAATTTGGAATCATCAGTTCAAAGGCTGTGAGAAACATCACTGACGATTGTTGATCCACCATCATCATAGGCCTGAGGCTCTAATTCTACAAGTCCGTCTGCTTACTTTAACATGCATAGTTCCACTTTTCATATTTTACTTTACTGTTGTCTTCTCAGCATGAGGGCCTAATGGTGAGAAAATCAAAATGGATTTGACTTCCTCTCATTTCTTATTGTCTGTCAACCCATTATTGCCACAATTAAAATGGGATAAACCTTCTCTCTGCTGGCTGCTGCCCTTGAAGGCTTTCTCAGCACATCAGGCTCCCTTGGGCCTGCTTCTGGTCCAGTTACTGGCTTTACAGCTGCCTCCTCCCTCATTTCTGTTTCTTCTCCTCAGCTTCCCAAAGGAAGTTCCCCCATACTCTTGTTGCTCCTCCACTTACAGATTCTGTCTCTGGAGGAGCAGCAACACCATGAGAGACAGAACCTGGGATTACAGTAGCTGGAGCACCAAGCATGAGATGGATAGAATCTGTGATTGGAAGTGGGAGAGACTGGATCTAAGAGTAGCAGCTCCTCCAGTCAATCTCTATTATTTCCCTGACCAAACAGGCCATTGAGAAGTCATAATGTAATTTTACAGGAGAGATCTTTCCTGAATGTTTTGCTCCCGTCTTTTTCATAGACTAACATAAAAGATGAAATCGTCCAGTGCTCCCATGTATTTTAAACCCTGCTCTAACAAGAGAGAATCTCATCATCTCCCCATGACATTCAATTGTATTGCCATTGCTGAAACCCCACTATTAACATCCAAGAGGTTAATATTGACTAGAAACTGAACTGAACGAGCTATAACAATGGGTCAGAAGTTGGGAATTCTGTGGAGAGTAACACACCTCCAGACTCCCCAAAGCCTGTCCACAAGCCAGGAATGTGATGGAACATTCTCCACTTGCATGAATGAGTGCTGCTCCAACAATGCTGAAGAAGCTCAACATAATCCAGGACAAAGCAAACCACATGCTTGGCACACATCCACCAACTTAAACATTTAATCTCTCCACAGCACAGTGGCAGCAGTGTGTGCCATCTACAAGATGCACTGTAGCAATTCAGGCTTCTTCCAAACTTGTGAGCACATCTGTGTTGGGGTTAGTTTCAGGTGCAGCTGAGATACCTTTGTCTTTAGAGGACTACGGGGTGAAGAAAGATAGCAACAGAGGGGCTCTGTAAGGGTTTGTTCTTTAGTTTTAACTGAAAGCTACAGCAGTTGGAGACAGACCATGGAACAATGAACGACTTTCTAAAATCTGCTAGAAGATAATGAGGGAGCAACTCTCAGCTTTGTTGTAAGACATATCCTATGAGGCAGTAATGTTCAGGTAGCCATTACTAAACAGCTAAAGAGTAACTAGATAAGAAGCTAGAGAAATGAAGAAAGGTTTCCAAAAGGTGTGGTGTAAGAGAACAAGAAAGAAACTGGGAATTAGAACAGGACTCTGTCCAGGTGCACCAGAGAAACGCTAAGAATAAATTGATTGTGTGAATACTAGAGAAAGGTTTTCTAAAATGAATCCTAAAGTTTGAAATGGCTCTATATAAAAAAATAAAGTTTTGATTGGATGTCAGAATTGGTGAAAGTGAAAACCTGAAAGGGTTAATCCAAAATCCTGGCATGCAATTACTGCTGAAACTGGACTGGAAGCTCTGGTCAAACGGGTCTTTTGTAAAACGTGAACTGGATTTTAGAATGTGGATTGCTATGTGAATGTATTGCTAACAGAGAAAATTTCAAAGCATATTTTTAAAGTGGAGTTTGGAAACTCTCATATGACAATTATCTGGGGGCACTCTGAGGAGAAATTCACAAACACTAACTTTGTGTGCCAATGAGACCATTTTATTTTCAAACTTACTGTGTCATTCCATGTTAATCTTAAAATCTGTGTATGTTGGTTAAGCTAAAAGAGGAATAAAGGAGTATTGTATTACAATTAAATTTGGTATGTTTAATAATTCTTTTTCTTACCATTGAAACTATCTCTGTCTGAGGCCAGAACTCTCCATTCACCTGACGAAGGGGCTAACCCCGAAAGCTTGTGAGTATATTATCAAATAAATAGGTTGGACTAAAACCTGGTGTTGTCAGACTTTTTACATTATTCCTCCACATTGATAAGAAAAATAACAGGTATGATTTTTTGATCCAGGGTTTCCATTTTGGGATCCAGTTATAACATCAACTGGGATCAACAGAGGACCAGGTAAGCAGGGTGCTGCTCCATTGTCGAGTCAAAGGCTCCAATGTCAACAGTATCTGCTACATATTAAGAAACAGTATACTACAGTTACCATTAATATATCTCCAGTTAGTATCTTGTAGAACAACTCTTTATCATATTAAGTTGTCAAGGACAATCATTCAAACTAGCAAAAGGTGAGAAGTGGTGTTCTGCAAGAATTGGTACCGGTGCCCCTGTTTGACCCTTTACATAAACGCTTTGAACTCGGAAACCTGAGGTCCAATTTCAAACTCTATGAATGGCACCAAATTTCTGTTTCCTCCTTAGGGCCAGAAACAAATTGCATCCCCCCAGTACAATAAAAGCTTTGTTATCTGACTTAGATGTATGCCGATTAATCAAAAATGTCAGTTAATGAGGAGTTACATTACTCGGGATACAAGACAAGGTGCTTTACATCTTTGTTCAGGCACTCTAACCAGAACTGACACAGTAATTTAATGTCAATGTAAAAACTAAGAATAACTTTTCAGATTTACAATATATTGTTATTTTATAATAATACGTAATCTGAACACCGAAAGTGATCGGCTCTTGAATCCTATCAACTTACACTTGAAAGCCTCCCACACATTGATTTGCCCTCAAACATCTGCCCCCTATCTACATTCTTCAGTTCCTGCCTAATATTGTTGTAATTAGCCTTTCCCAAATTTAGCACCTTAACTTGAGAGCTATACTTATCTTTATCCATCAGTACCTTAAAACGTACTGAATTGTGGTCACTGTTTCCGAACTGCTCCCCTACTGAAACATCGACCACCTGGCCGGGCTCATTCCCCAACACCAGGTCCAGTATGGCCCCGTTCCTAGTTGGACTATCTATATACTGTTTCAGAAAGCCCTCCTGGATCCTCCTTACAAACTCCGCCCCATCCATGCCCCAGTCAATATCGGGGAAATTAAAATCTCCCACCAGAACAACCATGTTACTTTTACACCTCGCCAAAATCTGCCTAAATATCTGTTCCTCTATCTCCCGCTGGCAGTTGGGTGGCCTATAGCAAACCCCCAATATTGTGACTACACCTTTCCTATCTCTGACCTCTACCTATATTGCCTTGCTGTATAAGCCCTCCAAGGTGTCCTCCCAGAGGATATTCTCAGTGGGACCTGGGCGGGGATTGTCGGTGCAGACTCATGGGCTGAATGGTGTCCTTCTGTACTGTAGGGAATCTACGATTCTAATTTTAATTACCCTTTCACTTCTTGTGGGATGCTTCTGAAATTTTATTTTATTTATCTTGCTTACCCCTGTTGTTTAATGGTGTATTCATTCATTCACAGCCCATCATCATTGGAAAGCTGCTAACATTGACATTTTGGAGATAGTTAATATGTGATATTTAAATGGGAGAGCGATTCGATCCGCACGACTGCGTGCCAGAATATCGCCGATAGATGAAGCTGGGCGCATGTGCGAGGCCTGCACTTCTTGTAATGTTGGTTGTACGCGTGCGTCAGCCTTGTCATGTGGAGAGCGCATGCGCGAGGCCGGCTCCGCTGTAATGTTGGTTCTGCGCATGCGTCAACCGGGTGTTGTGAAGGACGCATGCGCACGATCTCGCCTGGACCCGTTAAGGAGGCCAGGCTGCCATTTATAACGGTGCAGAGCCGAGGCGGCTGTTGGTAAGTAGGGGTTGTCATCCTGGGTTGCAGGCATTCTTATTGTAAATGGGACATGCACGACAAAGAGAAGACGAAAAAAGAGGTAGGAACAGTAGGAGGTAGCAGTTATTGTTCGACAATAACATTGGGCATTTGACCTCAACTTTTTATATCCAGAAATGCTGCCTTACCTGAGGAGTCCTTTTCAATACTTTTGTTTTTATTTCATATTTGCAGCATCCACGGTATTTGTGTGTGAATCGCCCGAGAACCGGGATTGTCCGCCATCTTGTTATAGGAAAGTGGAATTCTTCCACGTGTAGTACGGCGCATGCGCCCCGCCATTAAGCTGCGGGTTTGGTTCTGTGCCCAGTCATGATGTGGGTATGCCGGCGTTGGACTGGCGTAAACACAGTAAAAAGTCTGACAACACCAGGTTTTAGTCCAACCGATTTATTTGATAATAGTCTATTATCAAATAAATCGGTTGGACTAAAACCTGGTGTTGTCAGACTTTTTTCTGTGCCCAGTTCCAGGGAGAAGATCAATTACTTTCAAAGACTGGCGTTATGCTGTGTCATTTCCCCTCGCCACTCTCATAGCCCGCAACGACATCAATGTTGTTTGTTCTGGGCTCAGTGAGTATGATAGGGAATGGGTGTTCTCATCAGGGTTTTTTTTCAGGATGATAGCCAGTGGCTAGTGGTGTGCCTCAGGGTTGGGGGCTGGGACCACAACTCTTCACAATATACATTGATTTGGAAGAATGAACTCTAGGCACTATTGCTAGGTTTGCAGATGATGACACAAAGATATAGAGGGATAAGTAGTATTGAGGAAGTGGGGTGTAGGATTGTAGAAGGACTTGGTTAGATTAGGAGAGTGGACAAAGAAGTGGGAAATGCAATACAATGTGGAAAAGTGAGGTTATGCACTTTGGAAGGAGGAATGGACGTATGGACTATTTTCTAAATGGGAAAATGATTAGGAAGTCAAAGCACAAAGGGACTTGGGTGTCCTTGTTGAAGATTATCTAAAGGTTAATGTTCAACTTCAGTTGGCAGTTAGGTAAATGCAATGTTCTCGTTCATCTTGAGAAGGCTAGAATATAAGAGCAGGGATGTACTTCTGAGGCTGTATAAGACTCTGGTCAGGCCCCGTTTGGAGTATTGTGAGCAGTTTTGGGCTCATACCTAAGGATGGATGTGCTGGCCTTGGAAATGTCCCAGAGGAGGTTCACAAGAATAATCCCTGGAATGAAGAGCTTGTTGTATGATGAATGCTTGAGGAGTCTTGGTCTGTATTTGTTGGTGTTTATAAGGATGGGGGGGGGTCTTATTGAAACTTGCAGAATATTGCAAGGCCTGGATAGAGTGAATATTGAGATGTTTCCACTAATAGGAGAACTAAAACCAGAGGGCACAATCTCAGGCTAAAGGAATGATCCTCTAAAACAAATGAGGAGAGTAGTGAATCTGTTGAACTCTTTGCCACAAAAGGCTGTGGAGGCCAGGTCCATTGAGTGCCTTTAAGACAGAGATAGGTTCTTGATTAATAAAGAGATCAGGGAGTTCTGGGGGAAAAGGCAGGAGAATAGGGATGAGAAAAATATCAGCCATGATTGAATGGCAGAGCAGACACAATGGGCCAAGTGGCCTGATTCTACTCCAATGTCTCATGGTCTTATCAATTTCCTATTCCTCAAGATAATGGCCAGCCTTCCGACAGGTTGCCACGCTGGGTGGATTTACTCTCACTACCGTTGCAAAGCCATTGTCTCACCCAGTCTTCCTTCTATCAAGCTGGGCAAGACATTAACAGCAAAGCAGAGTAACTGGGGCATTGAGAAGAAAGACATAGGATTCAGGCTGGTGAAAACAGCAAGTTGGGGGTGGGGGAGTTGGACTGGGAAGGGAGGACAGACTTGGTTAGGGGGAGGGGGTAGGATGTTTTGGTGGGGTGGGCTGGGAGGTTTTGGAGGTGGGAGATGACTGAGATGTTTGGGGGGGGGGGTGGTGTTGGCTGCGATGGTTTGTTTTCGATGTGGGGGCAGGGGCCCTGAGATGGGTTTTTTTTTAATGGGGAGGGGGTGGTCTGGGAAGGGATGGTTTTTGAGCGGGGGAGGTGGCTGGGAAGTTCAGGGGTGGAGGCGGGAGGGAAACAGAACCAGGTGGTGGGAGGGAAGAGGGGCTGGGAGGTTTTTGGTGGACAGGGGACGATGAGGAAAGGGCTGGGAGGTTTTTGGTAAGGGGTGAAAGAGAGGGGGAAGGGGCTGGGAGGTTTTTGGGGTGGGGTAGCAGAGAGGGGGCCAGGAGGTTGGGGGATAAAGGAGGGGGCTGGGAGTTTTTGTGTTTTGGGGGGGGGGGGGAGGGGTGGAAATGCGATGGGGCCAGGAGGTTTGTTTGGTGGGGGGGGGGGGGGGGGGGATGGTGGAAGAGAGAAGAGGGCCAAGAGGTATAGGGGAGATGGGAAGGAGGGGGCCGGGAGGTTTGTATGGAGGGAGGGGAGAGTACCAAAAGGTTTGTGGGGGAAGAATGGGGCCTGGAGGTTTGTTGGTGGGGGGGTGGGGAACACGAGGCTTTTGGGAGTTGAATGGGTTATTGGGTTCTCTAGTGTCATTGAGGTACTATCAAATGTGATGCTGGGAAAGCAGGAAATTATGGGCTGTATAGTTCAAATTGTCACTTGGTATATAACTTGAATGTTGCTGCAAAGAACAACATTGTTGAATGGTAAATTTTAAATAATTTATAATAGGAAAGAAAAGGTAAGGTATCTTAAAAATCTGAACAGATTAAGCAAGCCACTACTTTGCAGTGGTTACGACTGGTATTTTCCATTAATTTGATACTGCCATGTGCCCCCAATCTTAATCTTCAATGGCAGTGCATTTTTCAAGATTAATTGTGATTGTATCCATTCCTTTACAGTTAAAACTCTTACTTGTCTGTAATGCTTTTTTCCAACTAAAGATTGTTAACAGAGCCTCACATAAAACCTAAAGTTAATGCTAAGGCTTTACTGTTTGCCTACAAACATTACGTGCTGGGTAAGAGTTGGGTGGAGTATTGTGTATGTATATAATGGAGGATCTTGGGTAATCCTCGGACCACGTGAATAACTATGCATTTTAAAAGCTTTTCTGCCATTTTTCAATTTTTTTTCTACTCTTGGAAGAAGGAGTTTACATGTACATAGCATCGTTCACATCATAAGTATTTCCCAAAGCACTTCAATGAAATGTTTTGCAGTGTTGTAATGCACTACCAATTTGCAAGGTCTACCAAGCAACAAATAAAATAATGATCAGTTAATTTGCTTTTGTTGGCTACGGTATACATATTTGCTGGAACATTTTATGAACTTCCTTGAATAATGTTATGGGATTTTTACGTGAACACCACAAAGCAAACTGGCCTCAATTTAAGTTTTCATTATGAATGTATTCAAGAACAGTGTTTCTGCTGAAAGCTCCCTTCTAATAGTCTGTGTAGATTATTTTCACTGGATTGTCATATTTGAATGCATTCACACTAAACATAACTATTAAAAAAGGTGGCGCAGTGGTTAGCACTGCTGCCTCACAGCTCCAGGGACCCAAATTCAATTTTGGCCTTGGGTGACTTGTTCTCATGTCTGCGTGGGTTTCCTGAGTGCTCTGGTTCCCTCCCACAGTCCGCAGATGTGTAAGTTAGGTTAATTGGCCATGCTAAATTGTTCCCAAGATGTATAGATTAGGGGGTTTGGCAGAATAAATGTGGGGTTACGGACATAGAGCATGGGTAAGATGCTCTGTTGAAGAGTTGATGTAGACTTGATGGGCCACGTGGCAGCCTTTTGCAATGTAGAGGGCTGTTTGTTATTTGGTCTTTCTCTGGATGAGGTTGCTATGTGTGCTACATCATTTAAAACTAGCATCTCTCACTGACTGCATCTGATACTTGGTTTTGTAAGATGCAAACAACTATTTTTCTGTCAGTAAGCTCTTACTAGGTTGGATGAAGAAGATTTTCACAAAAATCTGAGAAAATAGTACAAAGGGAGCGTATGTCTGTTAATTCTCCCGTTCAAACACGGTGCTTCAAAGTTGTCCATGTCACTTTATTTGTATTCAGCAGAGGGAGTCAAGTTGTGAAGATAATATCCATTTGGATCAATCCCAAAATACTGATCTGAAGAATAATACAAAGGCATTAAAAAGAAGTGATTTCTCCAATTCTGTTTGAATACATTCCACAAACAATGGTGGCAGTTTGTATTTTATATACCTGCATCCTAGATTTTGATAATGGTATCAGTCAGAACTTGCTGAATAAAAGTGCAAAACATTTAGTTGACACCGCAGTCTGATTATATTTGTGTGCTGCATTCTGTGTTCCAGCCACTCATGACTCATTCCTTTGTTCTTGCTCTCTCTTTCTATCTATTCCTAATACCATTTGTTTTGTCAGGGTGAGAATTTTTATGGTGGATTTTCTTTTCAGCTGCCATTTTTGGGTTGAAAATCGTCTACCTACTTTTTTCCTCATCTTGATCTAGGGCACGCTTTCTTTATATGTTTCTTTTTTTTTCTTTCAACACTCAAGTTGCCAGAAATGCTCTGCTAACTATAGTTAAATGATTCTAAGTTTTGCATCATCTACAAATTTTGAAAATATGCCTTGAAAGCAAAGGTCTTGGTCTGTCAAAGGGGTCTCAACTTTGACCCCTGGAGAACTCCATTGCAAGCCTTCCTCCAGCCTTCCATTAATCATGATATTCTTTGCTGTTACACAGGCAGTTTTGTATCCATATTGCTACTGCCCCTTCTATTGCATGAGTTAAGCTTTGCTTGCAGATCTGCTCACTGGAACTGTATCAGTTTTTGAAATTGTGTGGTCACATCAACAACATTACCATCATCAACCCTCTGTTACCTCTTCCATCAAATTAGTTAAACAAGATTTGTCCTTAAAACCATGGCTTTCCTTTATTAACTTGCATTTGTTCAAGTGACTTATTGTTTCTAGAAGTTTCCCCACCTTTTGAGGTAACTAGCTTGTAGTTGCTAGGCTTATACCCATTTTTGAATAAGGGTGAAACATTTGCAATTAGCCAATTCTCTGGCTCTACCTCTGAGTCTAATGAAGTCTGGAAAATTATGGTCTGTGCCTATCGACTTTAATAATAGACTAGGTGTTTAACCTATCCATGTATTTGAAATGTCTCCTTTTCCACCATAACCTGGGCAGCAGCATCTTCTGAAATAAAGGCAGATGCAAAGTATTCATTTGATCTTGGCTTTGCCCCCTGCCTACATGCATAAATCCCCATTTTACTCCTTTTACCACCCTTTACTATTTATAGATTTGTTGACGACAAGGGCGTTTTGTGTCTCGTACTTTCTCTTTGCTTCCCTAATTTGCTTTTATCACTTCCCCTCTGAGCCTTCTATATTTAGCTTAATTTTTGGTTGCAATATGCACCTGGCATCTATGATAAGCACACTTTTTTCTGCTTCATCTTCATCCCTATCTCTTTCACTATCTAGGGAGTTCTGGATTCCTTAACTTGGGGAACTCTTACCCGCCCTTTTTTTATGCAATGATATCCCAGTTTATATTCAGATAATTGAAGTCCCTATCATAGCTATAATTATAATTCCTTGCAAATTTGTCTTTCTACATCTTTGCCACTAGTTAGTTATAGACTGCACTGAACAATGTAATTGTATCTTTTTGTTTTTGTTCCTTGGCTCTAGCCAAATTGGTTCTGTCCTTGATCCTTCTATCACATTCCCTCCAGCACTGAAAAGTTCTACTTGATATACTCTGTGCCTGCGCACCTTGTTCCATTTCACCTGATGAAGGAGCAGCACTCCAAAAGCTTGTGATTTTCAAATAAACCTGTTGGACTGTAACCTGGTGTCATGTGACCTCTCATCACCTTGATATTGCCATTCATGCCCCTTTTTCTCTCCTATTTTACCTGTGCATTTTGAGCCCCCCCCCCTGCCCTCTGACCCACAACAGCATTTTTCCACATAGCAGTCTGCACAAATCATATTCAATACACTCAGTAATTTAGTCTTGATTACTTTCTTCCTCATTCTGAAACCACCTAATAACTTACCCTTTCCTATTCTAGCGCTATCCATTTTTTCCTGTATTCTGTGCACCATGATATTACCTGCTGGTTCTCACATTCACGCCAAGTTAGTTTAAACACTCCAATAACACTAGCACTCCCCTGGAAGGAACCTTTTTGGTCAAGCTGTATTTATGTGCAACCCATCCAGCCTGTACAGGTCCTAACAACTCCAGAACTGGTCCCAGTGTTCCAGAAATCCAAAGCGCCACCCCCTCCATACCTCTGCGCATTCTTTCTAACCATGTATTCATCTGCTTTATCCTTCTATTTTTAACTCGCTTGTGAGTTGAATGCAAAGCTAACCCTGGCTGCTTTTCTCCACTACAAATTGCTGTCATCCTAAGCTCTGGAATTCCCTGCCTCTGCCTGTTTACCTTGCTTTCCTCCTTAAGGTACTCCTTAAAACCCATTTTTCAACTAAGTTCATGCTCATCTGACCTACGTACATGGTTAATGTTTTGTTTTATAATGCTCCTGTAAAGCACCTTGGCATGTTTGATATGCTGAAGGTGTTGATTCTATAACATCATTATTTCTTACTTTTCTACCATCATTTGTAAGGGAAAAAATCAATGTATTTAATGTTTTGTTCATAATTGGACTTCTCCTTCATGTCAGCTTTTTTAACCATTCTTTGACTTTTATAGTTCCTTTTTGAAAAAGTCCTTTAGCTCTCCTATTCCCCCTTTTATCTCTTACATTATCTATATTTCTCCTTACTATCTCCTTAATGTGCCTTCTCTAGGATTATTTAGTTTTAGTCTCTCTATCCAGTTCTACACTTCATCCTGTTTTATTTTTGAATGTTTATATTTTATTCTTTTATGACCATGGATGCATCCTTGGTATCCTAATACTAGTCTTAGGTCATGGCTTCAGACTCTGCATGTACTCTAATGACATCGAGTTTTACCTCCCCGTAATCTTCCTTCACCCTTGGGCTACTTGTCAGCCAAATGTCCAACATCCATGTCCAGATCAGTTAAATACTGGAAAGCATGAAGCAATTGTCTTTGTTCCCTGCTGTGGCCTTTGTTCCTCAACCACTTTCTCAGATTGAACACTGTTGACCACATCCTCCTCCTCCAATACCTCTCCACTAGATGGAACTGAAATGTTTTAAAAATTTGATTTTTTTTTCAGGGATGTGAGTCTTGCCAACTCAGAGGTTCTAACCATAGCCAGAATTTCACTTGCAATGGGTTTTCTTTGCGCACTCAACCAGTGCAACTGTTTGCAACCTTAGCATCCAGTTTGAACCCAAGGTGAGTTATTGATCCCATATCCTCTATGTCACAAGAGCTAATTCCATCTTTGTACATCAGTTGTCTTTGCTTCTGCCTAGCTCATTTGCTGCTGGAACCTCCTTTTTTTTATCTTACTTTGGCACACAACTTTTAAGATCTCTTGGGTAGTCTCACAGCCACCATCCTGGATACTGCAGCTCATTCAAAGTCTGCTATTAAATTTGTGGCCACTTCGTTTAAGCTCCTTTAACTTTGTTTTTGGCAGTAAGCACAGACCTTTGTCCTGTCAGTCAAATGTGCACTTGAACTTAAGTAAGAAGTCTCACAACACCAGGTTAAAGTCCAACGTGTTTTTGTTAGCAAACCCATGTAGGTCAGCAGATCTGATCTTTTGGGTAAGCGTTCTCCAAGGTGGCCTTCATGACACCCGACAGTGCAGAATTGCTGAGCAGAGACTGATAGCCAAGTTCTGCACACATGAGGATAGCCCCAACCAGGATCTTGGGTTCATGTCACACTATTTATAACCCCCATGACTTGCCTGGGCTTGCAACTCTCACTTGCTGTCCTGTCTGGAGACAATACACACCCCTTTAATCCATGCTTAGTGCTATCCCTGCTCACACACTCTGCACCTTTAAGACTTTTTTAGCTGTAAAAGCTTGCAGTGTAATCAGTATTCTGTAATCTGAATGTGTCTTTATATGCTCTGTTTGTGATCAGAACTCCCCACTCACCTGACGAAGGAACAGCGCTCTGAAAACTAGTGGTGTTTGCTACCAAATAAACCTGTTGGACTTAAACCTGGTGTTGTGAGACTTCTTACTGTGCTTACCCCAGTCCAACACTGGCATCTCCACATCTTGAACTTAAGTCCAGAGGTGTAGAGGAAAGCTTCTAACCCATTGCACCATCCAGCATAGCACCTCAGGATGGATAGGCTTGCCAGCTCTGGTTGAAATAATTGTTTTGCAAATTTCACTACACGTCTCACTCCAATTGGCTTACCCCTACATGCCGGACGTTGTTGTCTTGATATGTCCATTTCTGTGGTGCACCAGCTTCCTGCTCCACAAAAGCAAACAAATTGTTACACAATCAGCTAATGGGTAAAATACCCTTTATTCCCCATCTCCAATAATTTTATTGTTGATCTCTTTAGATCAGTTATATGAAAAACAAAATGGCAATCATTTTTAATATCCCTTTATTTTTTTCCCTGATTGTGGCAGTATTGAGATGAATCTTTTTAATTCAGAACCTCCAAAACAAGGAGGTTTGGCAATTGGATGGGACATCTGAGATGTGAAGAAAATGTAAAAATGGAGAGGTCAAAATATGGTGAAACATATTTGCTAGAGATATGGTAATATGAGTGTATAATTTGTGCAAGGTGGAAAACAGTGTTAAATTACAACCTTATTTTCAGGCTCTCAGACCCAGCTGCAGACTTCAGGCAGTAGAAGGAGGGGCCAACAAAGGAACCAATCGCTTCCTGGGTTAAACAAAAGAAACTCGGGGTTTGGGTGTCTGTTAGCAGGGATACAAAGCAGTCAGAAGAAAAACACACCACACAGATTCTGCAGGTTACCACTCCTGATTTTACAGTAGCTGTGAAGCACAAAAAAGAAAAGTAATTTTGAGAACAAACAAACAGGAAGAACCAGGACTTTAAACAAAAGGAGTTGAGACAGGAGACAGTGGTAAGTCTAAAAACGGAAGGATTGCGGGACATGGAATAGTAAACAGCCAAACATCAAGGGAATGGAAAGAGTTTGGAGGAACGATGAAAGATAATTGAACTTTGTATTCTGTAAAGAAAACACTCCTTGGAGAAGGAAGAGCCTAACAGAACTATATTTAAAAAAGAGGACGAGAGGGCACAATGGAAATTAGATAGAAGCATATTTTAGTGAGAGGTTTCTCCTATCGTTTTCAAAATTACTTTTCACATCTAATGTTTAGAATGTGCTGCCAAATAGTTTCTTTTAATTTGATTATGCTAAGGCCTTCCAATGCTATTTCCAACACTGGTAGGAAAGTTAAGAAAGAGATATATATATATATGACTCTCAATCTTGTATTAAAATGCATCAAGATGAGTTAAATGAGGTGACCTTAATATGTGGTTAAGCTCCTAATAGAGAAAAAATTACTTTTTAAAAGAAAAGGAATATCCGATTTTAGAAAGATGAGTGAATTTGCTGAGGCGAGTGAATGAGAAATTAACACAGGATTATTGATCAACAGTTAGGTTTTTCAAATTGACTAATGTTACAAGTTGGATGTGTTCCATTTAAAGAAAAAAGGAGATGACTTCAAAATATGCTTGATTTAAAGGAGAGGGTGGAAATTAAAACTGAAGAAGAGGGCAAGCATGATTGAGGTAAGATTGAAAATAAGTGAATGAGAAAATAAGGAATAAAGTTTAATAAGGACAACCAGGAGAGAATAAGACAAAAGAATCTCAAATACTTTTTTGAAAAAAGTGTTGCACAAATTTAAACGTGGAGGAACCAAAAGAGGAGAGCGAGTTAATTGACAATCATTGCAATTTATTGTAACAAATTCTTTGCTTCAGTGTTAATAAAAAATGAGGTCTTTGGAAGGTGGCATGAACTGAATTGTTTGAAAGGGGAATGAAATAAATTCGTTAAGCTAAAGCAGAACAAAATGATAAAGATCTGACTAGATAACTCTCAAACTCCTATCAGAAACAGGGAAGGAATGGGTTCCTAGGAATCGCATTTCAGGGTTCTAAAGGGGTTTTATATTGATCACTGTAACAAGTCTTTTCAAAAAGAGGAATAAAGTTATCCCAGTTAATTACAGACCTGTTATTTTAAGATTTGAGGTTAGGAAAGTTTTGGATCCTTTAATTAAAGATTGAATTGCTCGGTATTCAAATGAAGAAAAAAATAATTAGAAGCATTCAGCACTGATTTAAGCAAGGAAGATTGTCTTACAAATTCTGAGCATCCTTTGAAGAAATAGCCAATGTTAGGGGAAAATTAATTTTCAACAATCCTTTGAAGTACCACTTAAGAGACTGTCAGCGATTAACAGTCATGGAAGTAAGGGTAGCAAAGTGGATTAAAAGCTGGTTAGAAAAGAGAAAACAGAATCAGAGTTAAAGACAGATTTGAAATGGGTTCCAAACTTGAAGAATAAATTAGATGCCAGTGTGGATACAAAATTGGCTTTTAGAAAGAAAGCAGAGTTTTTCAAGCTGTAGATAGTGTATATTTTCCAGGAATTACTAGGGACTACTATTTTTGATAGGTATTATTGATGTGAACCTGATGTGCAGGGAATAATTTTTAAAATTAACTGATGATACAAAATTCTGAAATCTAATAAACAATAGAGAGTAGTAACAGACTTCAGGAAGGCATAGACAGTGAAATAGCAAGTAGATGAAATTTAAACAAATGGGAAGTGATGCATTTTTGTTGAAAGAATGAGGGGAGGTTGCATAAATTGTACTAAATTAAAGCTGGAGTGGGAATAGAGTGACCTGTGAGGATCTGTACATGTGTTTGACAGAAAAAGTTGAGAAGGCTGTTTTTAAACAAAAGCATATGGGATCCTTGCTTTTATATAAATAGGCATAGATTACAAAACAAAATTACATTAAACCTTAAAGCAGCAAGACTGAGAAAAATATCTAAATCAGGCAAGTATTCTACAAATAGGTACTTACTAAAGTTGGTAAGCACAACATGGAACATTGAGAGGATAATAAGTTACACCTTGGCGGGCCTTGTTGCCACCAGGCGGTGGAGGTCCATCTACGGAGGGATCTCCCCCAATTACCTCAGGGACCTGGGGTGGAGGCCGCTGCACACAGCAGTGCTGTACAACTGTAGGCTTTTTTTCCAGTTCACAGGCTTCCGAGACTGCCCTTTCTGTGGCCTATTGGAGTCCGTGGACCATGTCTACGTTTCATGTTATAGATTGCACACCCTTTTTTGATTTTTTTCAAACACCTTTTATTGATGTTTTGTTTGCACTTCAGTCCCACACTCCTGATCTACGGACACCTGGTGTGGAGAGGGGAGAGTCGGGATGCCGACCACCTCGTGAACCCGCTCCTGGGCCTGGCGAGGCGGGCGATCGACAGGGCCATCCATCCTGACTGTCTGCCCCTCTACCGCGGCTACATTCGCGGCCAGGTATCCCTGGAGAGGGAGCATGTGGTGTCCTTGGGTGCAGTTGACGCCTTCTGTGCCCGCTGGGCACCGCAGGGGCTGGGGTGCGTTATAGACCCAGACAATCACATTTTGATTTGATGTGTCTTAAGTTTCCTTTGTACTTTTGTCTTTGTTCATGCTGCTCCCCTTCCTTTTGGGGAGCCGCCCCTTTTTACTTTGTCCTAATTTAATTTGAGTTTGTCTCTTTGGTTTGACCTTAAAAGAGGTAGAGGACAAACAGAATTGACAAGTGCTTCCAAATATGTTGAAAATGAGCAGGTCTGACAGGATATGTGATGAGAAAAATAAATTATAATGCTGTTTCTCACTTGTAGAACCTGATCTGAATATTTCCAGCATTTTTTTGTATTTATTTCAAATTTGCAATTCCCCGACTTTGCAAGTATTTAACTTCAGTATTTATAGAAGAAAATAGCATTCGAGAGGAGATCCATCCTGCAATGATTGAGTGAAATGAAATATTATAAATAAAAGGAACACTTCAGAGGTTAAGTTAGAGGTGCAAAATGGTGGGACCTGACCCAAGAATCTTTAAAGGAAATGGAGAAGGAATAGTAGAGACCATAGAAATTTTACTACGAGTGAATGTGTGATGGTCGATGGGAGAATCGCCAATGTAATATATATACGGTTAAAGGAAAATGGAACTAACAGCTAACCTGAATAATTACAGGCCAATTAATTTAACAATAATGGAGAAAATTTTGGAGTTAAGTAAAAGTGAAAAGACTATTTTAGATGAAGAGGAAATAATTATAAATGGCCAATGTGGGTTTCAAAAAAACACGCTAACTTTGAAAAGATGATGAATGTTGACAGCTGCTAATAGTGGATCATTGGAAAGCAGAGGTGTGCAGAAGGCCAGCATTGGAGGAGTCATGGTTGTTGGAAATAGATAGCAGTGTCCTATGAGCTTGTTATAAGGCTCTTTATTTTCAGTGTGAATATTAATAATTTGGACATGGGTGCAGAGAAAATGTCATGTGGCCTCAAACTATTCTGCCATTCAGCAAGCTGATCAGAGACCTAACTCCATACATCCACTTTTGGCCTTTGCTTAATGCACCTATCAAATCTCACTTTTAACAATTGATCTGGCATCAATTACTGTTTGTGGGAAAAGGTTTCAAACTTATACCATCCTACATGTATTTATTTCCCCATTCTACTCCTGAAAGATGTGGTTTTAATTTTTTTTTGATAAAAGCTCTCTAGTCCTATACTCTCCAATAAATGGAAACCATATTGCACAATCCAACCTATCTATTCCCTACAATATGTTCAAAACTTTGATCAAATAACCCTAAACCTTCTAAATTTCAGGGAATATGACGCTAGTTTATTTGCTTATTGTAGGTTAATCTTTGAAGTTCGGGTATAATTCCAGTAAATCTACACTGCTGCACTCCTGCCAAAGTCAAAAGTTCCTTCCTTAGCCTGGGATCCAGAACTACTCAAGGTGTGGTCTAACTGTGGTTATGCAGTATGACTTCCACTCCCTTGTGTTCTATTTGCTATATGTTTTTTAAAAAAGCATTCCATTAGCTTCATTGATTATTGTCTGGACCTGGTCATGATATTTTACTGTTACATGCAACTGGGCAACTGCCAATTTCATTTTGTCCTTCACTGTTTCTAACTTTACACTAGTTGGGAAGTATCCTATTCTATCCTGTTCGGACCGAAAAAGGATAACCTCACATTTGACTATTTCAAAATCCTTTTACTAAAATTTTGCTCGTTCCTCTAATCTATCAAAAAATCTTTAGTTTTGTTTGAGTCTACACAACTTGCAATGCCACCTTTTTTTGTCTTCATTGAAATGAGGTTTGTGACTTTCTATCCCATCATTTAGGTTATTGAATATGGGGAATAGTTGAGACTCTAACATATGTCATTGTGGGATATCACTTGTCACATCCTGCCAATAAGAGCACTTACCCATTCTCTCTCGGGTGCTCTCTCAGGGGTGCATGCGCCCCTGATGCTCTGCTAATTTCCTGACAGGTTTATAATTTGCCTTCACTTTCTGCTAATTTCCGGACAGGTTTATAATTTGCCTTCACTTCTATTCAAAGCAGTATCCAAACTTGAGGGCAAAAAGATGGGAGGCATTGTAACTCAGTTTATGAATCAGAAGCCAAGATGGTGTAATGGGTAAGAAATTGGCAGATGGAATCTGTTGGTTCATTTAGGTTTAAAAACAGTGCTAATACTTTGGAGGAAGGCTGACAGATGTGAAATTTTTTTTGAGGGTTCAGTATTGCAAGGCTTTAAAAGCAGCACCTTAAAGTCATGTATCCAATATTTCATAAGATTTAATATATATAGTACAAAATGAGATGCTTGGTGACCTTGCATAAAACCATGGTTAGAGTTGGATTGAAGTATTGTGCACATGTTTGAACTTCACAATGTAAGTGGGACATTGAGGCAATTGAGCGGAGGAGGGCACGCTGTTTCACTGGGTTACTGCCTGGGGTGAGGAAATACAAAGATATAAAAAATTGGAATACTTTTTGTTATCGTGCAGGAGAAATAAGTATTTTGACATAAATTAAAATTATGAATGGTTGGGACAGAAAAGTTGGAAACAAGTTATTGTTTGAGTGATGAGGGAACACAGACAAAATTGAACCCAAGTGATTGATGACATGGAACAGCAGGGACTTGCTTACAAAGGAGACCAGGAGAAAGGTTGGCGAAGTTGTCGAGCATTACCAGAATTAGTGACTGAATACTTAAGGATAGATAGTTGAAATAGAGAAATGTAGTGCCGTGATAATAGAACAGTTATTGAATTAGGATTACTGTTTATATGAAGGATAAACAATGCAGGTTGATAGAATTGTATGGCCTATTTCTAAGTAACTTGATATTCCCTACTCTAGTTCCGAACCTGTTGAGGTTCCATTGCTGGATGACAATGGAACTTGCATGGATTATACAATCAGTGCCCTCACTTTGAACATGCATTTGCATGCCTTCAAAAGACTAGTATCACTTTTCAAAGAAGCATTCCACAAAAGTTTAACCCAACTCGAATAATTTTTGATGTATAGCCAGCCATCAAGTAGAATCAGGAGTTTCAAGACTGTTCACAAGTTTAAGCTTTCACATACATCACTTACAGTATGGCTTGTCTTGTTACTTTTTTAGTATTCTTATTTTCCAAATGTTGCGGCTAAGAGGATTATTACCAATAAATTAATTGGTGATATGGTGGAATCATCTGCTGCCCTTTTCTGTCTCCTGGTTCATGGGAAATTTGAGTAATCTGAAAAAGGGACAAAGGCCGAGCTGTGCAGATCTTCACTCCTTTTTCGATCCTGTATCTGGTGCATAAGCGTAGACAAACTCAGCCCATTTGTTTGGGTGAGGGCAAGATCAATCTCCTTATTGATCTTCAATTGAATAACTTTACGATACTGCGGTCAAGGTCATCCATACAGTATGGGCCATTTAGGAAAAGTAATATTTCACCAAGAAGTCAACTTCAGGTTGTTTAAAAACTCATGAGAAGGAAAGAAACACTTAACCTCAATGTGTTCCTTGTTTTATTTTCTGTGGAGCACAGGCTCTTGCATGTAATCTTAAACAACAGTTCTTAGATGTGGAAAAAGCAGTATACAGTGTGTTCCTCAGGCTCACTAGAAATCTGCTTTGGATTACAATTATCAGCTTGCATGTGAGATCTTGTGGAAACAGTGTTGCAGAAGAAGGAACAAATTATTTCCTGAATTAAATGAAAACAGCTAGGATCAAGGTTCAGCTGGCACGTTGAGAAGCAAAACCAACAAAAGGAAACTTTACATATGGATTATTCTGGTTGGGAGAGAAAGTTTCTCCAGGAGAAATAGTGGCTGTGGAACAAGAATAGAAGAGAACAAAGAAGGAAATCAAGTTGAGAACCAACACCTCTGCTTGAAATAAAAAGTGGGGGTGGGGCTAACTTTCTGGATACCAATTTAGTGTTAAGTCCAATGTCTGAATGCCCATCATGCACTGTTCCCATTTTGACAGGTACCCACCTATTTTATGCAAGTAGTCTAGGCCTGAAACTCTGGAAGTCAGGCTTCGCCAGAGTTTACAGCAATGGAGCTGGGCAGTGAATATTTGGGACCATGGTTTTTTAGTAATCCTATGAAATGTAAGTGAGGTCTAACTGCATTGATTGTCGTCCAGAGATTTGATGGCCCCATTGGTCCTGGTGCTTGGTAGAACTGGGGGTCTGAATTTCAAAACACCTAAGAAAGCTGCTGGAATTTGACAGTAAGAAGAGTGCCCTTTGTTCTGAGAAGCAATGACTTGATCACTTTGCTCTAGGAAGCAACAAATTTCTTGTTTGCCCCTTTGAAGAAGTCACTATCATAATGCCTTCAACACAGAAGATGGAAATCCTCTGACAGCACTGGAATATTTTCAATGCAAAGATTTGTGTTTTGTGATTGGTTCCTGAATGTATTTCTCCAACTTTAAGACCCACTTTAGTAGCTACAACTACTATCAAACTTTAGTCTCATGTCCTCTTTTGAATATTGATTTTTGTCTGATTGTGCTGATCAATTACTTTGTTTTTTACTAAGATGTGATATAAAATTGTTCCTGTATTTGTATTTCTATTTTTTTTGTGTTCCTATAATGGGTGTTAAAATTAATGCCTACATTTTTCTAGTTATGAGCAAAATACAGGTGCTAATCAGGCATGCTTCTGCTTTCAAAATTGAACTGTAGCTCAGATCAGGCTGAGAAAAAATACTAAAGCTTTCAAAAGTTTATACAATCCAAACAAAAATACAACAGATGTATTTTTTTACAATCAAACATACATTCACATGCACAAAGCATTTTTTAACTATTCAACATAAACTTTAGAGGAACAGAGCTTTTGAAATTTGACCTCTAAATTTTCTTAAGTTTTTTTTTAAGAAAACACACTGGATACTGAACTTTAATATTATAGCAATTGATCTGCACCAAAAGCAGTGAAGATATATCATTGGAAATGGTGCACATTGCATTAGTTTGGGTGGCAGAAAGTGCCTTCAGTTTAAAGCAATAACATATTTATATAGCATTTATCAAGTGGTAAAACATCTCTAAACATTTCACACGAGTTTTTGAACCAACTTTGACACTGCATAAAAATATGAAAATAACCAAAAGGAGGGAAGAGAGGCAAACCAGTTTAGGAAGGAAATATCTGAGCTTAGGTGCTAGGTAGTTGAAGATGCAGTTGCCGCATGTGCAATGATTAAAATTGAGGATACACAAGATACACATTTGAAGTACCAATAGTAGAAAAGTAGCCAGAAATTTAATCGTCGCTAGCATTCAGTGCTGAATTTAACAATGTGAGGTGGAGATGGCAATCTTATTTAGTGTTCTTGAAGCAGATCAGCAAAAGATCTACTCCTGCTTACAATTCACAGATCGTTGGAAGAATTGGTACTAAGGTGGAAGCTAATGAAAGGGCATAACCCAGCAACCTAATTTGCTTTCACTCACGCACTCCTATCACAATGAGGAGTAAGGACCTTGTGAAGAATGTAAAATTGGGAATAAAATAAACTTCCTTTTGTTTTGCAGAAGGAACATATTGCATAGAACAGACAGAGGATGAACACTACGACTAGAACCTCATTGCCTGAAGAACATTTCCATGTAAGTGCCTCGGGAGAAAGTGTAAAGTTTCTGAACAGCTTACCTCGCGTTGAAAGCAGCCTGGAAGTAAAACCATATTCAACAAATTCAGCTAGTCAGGGAACCGATACTACATCATCAGAATCGGAATCATTCAACAACACCACCAAACAGAGCACTTTGGAAGATGATCCATCACTTCTGGAGATGCAGAGAACTTCAACTTGCGGGGCTGTTAATAAGCTGACCACTTTTCCAGAAGATTCTGCACAAGATGAAGATTTTAAATGTTCACGTTGTGAAAAGACCTTCAAACAGTTATATTTATTCACTGCTCATCAGCGCTTCCACAAGAATGAGGACGCATTGAAATGCAAGGTATGTGACAAGGTCTTCATGCACATGTCGAGTCTTCTAAAGCATCACCGTATTCACACTGGTGAGAGGCCATTCAAGTGTGAGGTATGTGGAAAGGCCTTCTCAGTTTCGTCAAGTCTCTTGCAGCATCAACGCATCCATACAGGTGAAAAGCCCTTCCAGTGTGATGTCTGTCAGAAACGCTTCACAGAATCCTCTTCGCTTAGAACACATCAGCACATCCACACGGGTGAGAAGCCATTCAAATGCACAGTGTGTGGGAAGGGTTACAGCAGGTCATCACAGCTGCTAATCCATCAGCTAACGCACACAGATGAGAAGCCTTTCCAATGTACCATTTGTCTGAAGGGTTTCATCCAGTTCACCCACCTCACCAATCACCAGCGCGTTCACACTGGTGAGAAGCCATTCCAATGTAACCTCTGTCAGAAGCGCTTTGTCTCCTCCTCTTCACTTGCATCACACCAGTACATCCATACTGGTAAGAAGCCATTCAAGTGTGAGCTGTGTGACAAGACTTTCACGCAGTCATCAAACCTCCTAAAGCATCGGCGCATCCATACTGGTGAGAAACCATTCAAATGTGAGGTGTGTGAGAAAACCTTCACTGTGTCCACAAGTCTCCTGAAGCACCAACGCATTCACACAGGTGAAAAGCCTTTTAAGTGCGATGTCTGCGCAAAATGCTTCATTGATTCCTCTTCTCTGACCAGGCATCAGCGTATCCACACAGGAGTGAAACCATTCAAATGCGAAGTGTGCAGCAAGGTGTTCACGCTGTCATCAAGTCTCCTGAAACATCAACACATGCACACCAGGTAGAAAGCTTTCCACTGTGACATTTGCCATAAAGGTTTCACTGTCCCCACTTTAGTCAGAATGCAGCAGTATATTAACACTGAAAAACTAGTCAACTACTTCACATTTAGGAAATGTTTTAGCACATTATAGCAATTAACATGTGTGATTCTCAATTTTTCACTGCTGCCTTCTGGCATCAACACATCATGACTGAGAAGATAAGTATCAAAGGGTAGAATTTCTGCTCATTAAACTAATATAACTGCAATTGAGGGGAATCAAGTGAACCAGTGCAGAATATTGGAGTTTTACTGAGTTGTGTTAAATCCAGTTAAATTTCTGTTTTCCAACTATTTATTATGTTGGTTCAAGATTCAATTTGCCAGGATCCAATCCTGCCTGCAATAGGACATCCCATGGAGAAATTGCAAGATTACGACAATTACTATTGTTCAGGAAAATTGTTCAAATTAAGCTAATGTTCTTAGGTGCACAGTCACAACTGGCAAGTTTTAAATCATTCAATATATTTTAAATTTATTTCCAGTAATTTTGAATCAAATTACTCAAGGTGGAAGACAGATTTTAAAAATGCTTAATTTTGCTGATGAATCCATTTTCAACTGTTAAACAGCAGCAAGTGACCTCTTAAATGCATTAAGGAATACTTTATAATGGAAATAAGAAAAATAAACAGATTATGTTCTATTTTACTGCCAGATTGTGCTGGTTTATGGAAGATTTAATGCTCTTACAGATTTTAAGGGAAGTTCAAATTAAAACCAAATGAGTGCAATTTCCAGATTGCCTTTCCCCAGGTTTTTGCTGAAGCTTTCAATTAGTCCACTCACTGCAGAATCAATAATGGTACAAAACCTTTATTGTACCATCTACTAGTCACTGAAGACTTGATATCATGCCACCCTGGATGTTCCAAAATGCTTGGAAGTGTAGTCACTACAATAATGTAAGACACAAGATACCCAATTTCCAAGGAACAAGCATTACAATAATTTACAAGAGCATTTGTTTGGGTAGGCTTCATAGACTCCAGATGTTTGATAAAATGCCACATAACAAGAGGCTTGCCAGCAAAGTTGAAATCCATGAAATGAAAGAGTTAGTGCCAACATGCATACAAAGACAGGAAGTAGAGTAATGGTAAGTAGTTGTCTTTCAGGCTGGAAGAAGCTATATCATGGCATTCTCCAGAGGTCAGTACAAGGATCACTGCTTTTCTTGGGATAGGGAGACAATTTCAAAACTTGCAGATGACATGAAGCTTGAAAGTATTATGAACAGGGAGGACAGTGTCCTCATGATATCGATCATTGGATGGTGTGAGATGAAATTGAATAGAAGTGTGAAGTGATACATTTTAGTAGGAAGAATAAGGAGGGAATGTGTAAAATAAAAGATACATTTCTAAAGGGGATGCAGGAGCTGAGACACCTAGGGGTTATACATGCATAAATTATTAAAGATGGCAGGGCAATTTGAGAAGGTGGTGCATGTGATTCTCGGGTTTATTTTGAAAAGAACATAGAGTGCAAAAGCATGGAAGTTATGGCAAATCTTTACAAAGCACTGATTCCGCATTGCAGAGGACAAGACTGTTCCAGGGATGGTGACTTCTGTTGTCTAAATCAACTAGGGTAGCTTGAGTTGTTGTCAGAGAACAAATAATTGTGAGAAGATTTGCTAGATGTTCTCGAAATTGAGGGTCTGGACAAAATAAAAGTAATAATCGTTCCCATTGGATCAAACACCAGAGGACACTGCTTTTAAGGTGAATGGTAAATGAAATGCATAATGAGGCATAGTCTTTTAGTGCAGTAAATTGTGGCTTTCAAAAGGCAATTTAATAATTAGCTAAAGAGAAACTTGCAGAGGTATGAGGAAAAAACAGGGCAGTGGGATGAGGTGAGTTGCTGTTGCAGCTCGTTGACTTGATATAATGGACGGAATAGCCTCCTTGTGCTGCAATCACTTGTGATTTAAGTGTTGGGGGTAAATGTTGGGGCAGAAAAATTACAAATCACTGTGACTTAATGGGTCCTCATCCCTTTTGTGTTGTCAGAACCATGTCAACATGCCAGAATTGTTGTAACTGACATTGGTGACTAATCCCTCATCCACAACTCACCAGCAATCAGAATATCTATTTAATTGGGGAATTTGCAAGGCAAGTTTAGCAATTCCTTGACGTTTGTAATACATTTCACAGAGGGTATCAGTGTTTTTGCTGACATCACACAATAACTCACATCAGAACAGATGGAATCGCCCTTCAGCAGAGTCAGCACCTTGCAAGGGAATGAAAAACTCCAACAAACTGGATTTTAAACAAAGGAAGAATGTGGGCATTGTGTAGAGGAACAGATGGCACCACAAACGCTTGGATATCTGCTATGTTACTGATGCATGTCTGGTTCCTGCTGCATTTGCTCGTTAGAAGCAGGAAATGGGTCTTTAAATTCTGACTGGATTAAATCAAGTATGAACAGCTATTAATTAAGTTACAATAACTTTCTTTTGTCATGTCTGGTGAAAATAGTGTTTGTCTTTGATCAACTCTTGAATGTAGTAGATTATTAAAGGAACTGAACCCAGCTGATGATAACATTTTGCTGATATGAATTTTCTTCACTGCAAAGGTTATAGATTTTTATAATATTTATGGAAAGTTAGTAAAAGAGATGGAATAAATTAGTTCAAGATGCAATCAATATTTCTGGAAAGGTTGATTAAATTTGGGTGTATTTTGCCTCCATTAGACATTGCATGCACATGTTTACAAATAGACAGAATAAAGTGGCTAGATGGGATTCAACTGAAAAGGGATAAGCTTGCTGGATTGTCTGCACAGCAAGTGGTGACCTTTTTATCAGCCTCCAGTTTAAGCAATTCTGATTGGTACAAAATTAATCTTCCAGTTTTTCCTGAGAGCCTCTTCCTTCAAGGTGTCACTGGTAGCTTCCTTTTTGACTTTTTTTGCTGTTTCAGATTCAAATTTGAATCACTTTGTACTGTACTACTGTTGTTTTCCATCTAATGTATTTACAGTAATGTAGCAACAGGAAACATAGAATCCCTACAGTGCAGAAGGAGGCTGTTCAGCCCATCAAGTCTGTACTGACAACAGTCCGCACCAAGCTCCATCCCTGTAACCCCACGTATTTATCCTGCTAATTGCTCTAACCTACACATTCCAGATTACTAAGGATCAATTTAGCATAGCCAATCAACCTAACCTCCACATATTTGGACTTGGGAGGAAACCTTAGCACCCAGCGGAAACCAACACAGACGTGGGCAAAATGTGCAAACTCCAAACAGTCCGTGACCCAGGCTGGAATTGAACCCAGATCCCTGGAGCTGTGAGGCAGCAATGCTAGCCACTGTGCCAGCCCAAAAGTAAAACCTGAGATCCATCCATCATAAGGTAAAGGGTAAAGAACACCCTGTCTATATCTGCAGATGCCTCCTCATATATCTTACACGTTGTAAACCAAAATGATCTACTGGATTGCATTGCAAGAATTCAAAATGATTTGCGAAGATTACCATCATGAGTCCCGTTTGGTAGCCTGATCTGCTTACAGTGAACTGGCTATCAAGCACTTCATCTATGACAATGAGCAGCATCTGGCCTCCTTGCTCATTGGCATTTGTTTACATAAAGTTTTACAATGCTGAACAAAATTCTTAAATCATCTTGAGCTCTTCACAGCCATCTTTCTTGGCATTAGGTGAGAAGGACCTTTTGCATTCTGTTACATTTCTATCCACAAACAGAAGTTTCAATATTCAATTCAGTAGATGAACAAGTAGTTTTTTTTTCTTAATTTCATGAATATTTTGCCTGCAGTTTTTGCGCATTAAATTATATGCTTCAAGAATTGACACTGCACTAAATATTCTCTTCTAAAATTGTCAGCTGTGGTTTTGTGACAGTATTTATACCACTGAGTTAGATGGATGCTCATTCAAGTTCCACTCCAGCAACTAAGCACATAATCAAGGCTGACATTCTGTATAATACTGAGAGCTTGCTGCCATTCAGCTGAGATGTTAAAGCAAGGGCCCTATTGCCCTCAAGTGGATGCAAGATATTCTACTGAGAAGGGGAGCTCTCTCTGGTGCCCTGGCCAATATGTCTCCCCTAGGCAGCATTACTAAAACATTCCTGTTGCCCTTGCTACATCTAACTGCCTGTAGTGTTTCCTACATTACAATAGTGACTGCACTTCAAACTACTTGATCGGTACCTTGTGATTACCTGAAAGTGCAATGTGAAGAGTCTGTTTTTGGTTTGGTGTCACTGGTTACTGATTCCTTGCATTTCATCAAATCTATAGACTACCTTCTGCACCATAGCTAGTCAAATAATAGCATAACTGAGGCCTATTTTGTGTGTGCTTCTATCTTCCAGCAGGATGAAACAAGGTTAACTGCAAATTCTTAATTTACATGACGTACTTGAGTGAATAGAAATGTTTTAATGGTGGGTTCTGTTTATTTCCTATCACTCAAACATTAAAAATAGAATATGAAAACTTTGTTATTGACTGGGCTACTTCACTTTGCAAGTCACAATTTGTATTTAAATCATAATGTCTCTTAATTCCTGGACTGTTACAATCTCAAAGCTGCAGAAAAGTGTTTTCCCAATGGAATGGATGAAGATGAGTTCACATGACATCCTCAATTATTCAAGGATTACCAAATCACGGTTTATGCTGTGAATTTACTATAGAATAGAGAAAGAATACAAACCCAAGTCAACCTTAAGCATAAAAGAAATCAAATCCCCTGCTGTTAATATTCTGAACTACTTGCCACGCAGTTACAGAACAGCCATGGGGACCAAATTCGCACCTCAATATGCCAACATCTTCATGCACAGATTCAAACAAGACTTCTTCACTGCATAGGACCTTCAACCGATGCTAGACACTAGATACATCTAGTCATCAAGACTTGAAGACTTGATTAGCTGTAAAGATTCACATTCCAATCAGTATTCATGTAAATTGAGTATGTGTCTTTATATACCCTGTTTGTGATCAGAACTCCCACCTGACAAAGGAATAGCCAGTTCCGAAAGCTAGTGGCATTTGCTACATGTAAACCTGTTGGATTTTAACATGGTGTTGTGAGAATGCTTACTTTGTTTACACCAGTCCAACGCCGGCATCTCCACATCATGACTAAGTGGCTGTAGGCAGTGAAGATTTGAAATTTTGGAAACAATCCAAATCCTTTAGCTGCTCAAAAAGAAAAGTTAAAAAATAGAAAATTATGGTCCTGAAATGGACAGCACCCACTGTAAGCAAAATTGACAAAAAGAACACTACAGCAAGAAAACAAACACACTACTTAGGAAGCATTAAAAAGCTGCAAATATCATTGAAGAAGTCTTCCACCAGTAAAAAGAGAAGTTAAGCAGTTTACAAAGGGCCCAAAAAGGAGGAGATGTAGTTTCCCACCAAAACCCCAAAGTTTCAAGATAAGCACAGAGAGGAACAGCAGCTGTGACAGTTTAAAAAATGCTGAAAATCTCACAGCAGTAATGCATTTAAAGTTGTACAACATTTAATGAAACAATTACAAGAAGGAACAAATGACAAGAAGTAGACAACCCTCAGATAGAGGCCAACACTAAAAAGAAGAGACTCTAAAAAGGCAATGCAAGACCTCAGAAGAGGTAATATGCACTTAAGCAAGAGATAATGCCAGACTCAGAGTTGTCAATAAAAGTCTTCTGAGAGGCTGGTGAGGAGGAGGGGGGTTGGGAGGAGGGGGGTGGGGTACAGTACTGAGAAACCCCAGAGTGGGTGTGAATCAGAAAGAGGGCAACAAAAGACCCTAGGAGGGCAATAAAAGACCCCAGGAGGAGGCCACCAAAAGACCTCAAAAAGGAGGGCACCTAAAGATCCCAGGAAGAACTGGGTGGTGGTGTTCACCGATGAAGAGAAAATGCTAGAAAATCTCAGCAGGTCTGGCAGCATCTGTAAGGAGAGAAAAGAGCTGACGTTTTGAGTCCAGATGACCCTTTCTCAAAGCTAAAAGGTGCATTGAAAGTTTGGGTAAAATAAGGCCAATGCAACTTGCAGAGTGGGCTATGCCCATAGTCCCTGTTCTTAAACCAAAGCAAATCAGTTTGCAGGGTTTGTAAACTGATGGTCAATCGGAACTCCAAACTCAATAGGTACCCTATGCCTCAGATCAGAGATCTGTGCACCAAGTTAACAGATGACAAGATGTTCTCCAAGTTGGACATGAGGCATGCCTATCTCCAGCTAGAGTTGAACAAGTCCTCCCAGAAATATTGGACAATCAACACACATAAGGGACTACAAGTATACCTGTTTGCCTTTCAGAGTCTCATCAGATTGTGTCATCTCCAAAGAGTTATGGAGAACATCCTTCAAGGCCAACCCAAGTTAGCAGTATACTTAGATGACATCTTGGTCACAGGGGCTTCAGACAAGAATACCTGGCCAATCTATAAGAAATCTTGCACAGATTTTCACTTGAAGAGGGAGAAATGTATTTAACATAAGAACATAAGAAATAGGAGCAGGAGTAGGCCATCTAGCCCCTCGAGCCTGCCCCGCCATTCAATAAGATCATGGCTGATCTGTCGTGGCTCAGTTCCACATTCCCGCCCTCTCCCCATAACCCTTAATCCCCTTGCCTATCAAAAACCTATCAACCCGCGTCTTAAAAATATTAAGCGAGGCAGCCTCCACCACTTCAACGGGCAAAGAATTCCAGAGATTCACTACCCTTTGAGTGACGAAGTTCCTCCTCAACTCCGTTCTAAACCGCCCCCCCCCCCTTTATCTTGAGGCTGTTTTCCAGGCTGAAGTAACCCCATATCCATTATGTACCATCCTCAGGAACCATATATTGGAATAGGTACATGTGAAAAAAAAAAGTTGACCATGTAACAATGTATTAAACAGCTCATTCAAACTTTTGTCATTGGCCCTAAAAAATATCTGTAGTCCCATAAAAATGCTTAATCCCTTAAGTGGCCATCAAGTTGTGTAAAGAAACAACCATATATTCAGGAACCATATCAAAGGCAAATTATGTCATTACAACCTATTAAAACTGTTAATTACTGTGTCAAGCAGCTGCGTCAATTGAGCTGAGTATTCTAACAGCTTTTGGAAATTCTGGGAAGCATACATAATAGCCACAGCTGTCAAAACATTAGCTTTTGTCTCTCAAACTTGAAACTGAAAGAAGAATGATATAATTCAATTCCAAAGCAGACTACTTAAAATGCAACAAGTGATTTTTAAAACATTTATTAGCAGGGCAAGCTCTTTAAAGGTTAAAGGTATCTGGACATTTAAATCTAAGTTTAAAACATAGCTAGAGAGCTTGCCAGCTTATTTTGTCTACAGTATTGAATGTATTATGGCACTTGTTCCAATGGGAAAAGTTTTGCAACACATGTCAACACTTACACAACGCTAGTGAATGTAATGGTTAATTTATCTTCGCAGAGTAGAGTCCGGTGATCAATTGCTGCACAAAAAATGCATCTATATTGCAATGCAGTATCTAATAGTGACATCTATAGGGCCTGGGTGGTAGAGAGATTCTTCCCGCTTAGAAAGGATAGCAGGACTAGAGGACACAGCCTCAAGATAAGTGGGGGGGGGGGGGGAGCAGTTTAGATCAGAGTTGCGGAGGAACTCTGATCTAAACTCTGATCTAATTCACCCTTTGAGTGGTGAATCTCTGGAATTCTCTGCCCGTTGAAGTGGTGGAGGCTATCTCACTAAATATATTTAAGTCACGGGTAGATAGGTTTTTGATAGACAAGGGAATTAAGGACTATGGGGAGAAAGTGGGAAAGTGGAACTGATCCACTTCAGATCAGCCATGATCTTATTGAATGGCGGGGCAGACTCAAAGGGCTAGATGGCCTACTCCTGCTCCTATTTCTTATGTTCTTATGGGTGGGATTGTTGCAGTGCAGGCTCAATGGGTCGAATGGCTTCCTTCTGCACTGTAGGAGTTCTATCATTCTATGATTCTATGATTCAGAAAGTTTCAAAATATTTAGCACTTACAGTTCAGAATGTTCCAGACTCCTTAGCAGGCTTCCCCCAGTGGTCACAAATACTCCAATGAGATACGGTTTTTAGGGCTTCAAAAAGCTGCACCAAAAAATATAGCTTGCAGATGGAAATGCAAATTTGCGATTGCATGTATGCACATTTTACACTCAAAGCCTTTCCAACCCACAAAAGTCGCACAAAAATGCTATGGGGTTAGGAAGGCAGCAAAAAAAAAATGAAGTTCAGGGTTTTGTGATGTGATTCCCACTCCCAATTGACAAAATTTGGCCCCTTATCCACAAATCCTGCCTAAGCAATATGTTTGATCACCCAAGTACAAAAACCTTAGAGATTAGTTCATAAGATTTTAAAATGGCCTATTTCACAATAACATGATTAAATTTACCAATTGAATTATTTTTATGCCTTTTAATATCTGTATTTTATCTTTTACTTTAAGGTCTAAATATTTCCCAAATGTTTGGACTTGGATTTGATGTTTTTCCTCTTGAGTTGTGTTGCTGTTTATTGAAAGGAAATCCCGAAGAATGAAATACATGTAAGATTTCGCAGATGTATCTGCAGTATTTAAATTAACCAAGTGATGGAATGATATTCTTTCAGCCTGAGAAAGTATCTATCTGGTCATTAACATTATGAAAGAAATACTAGAGGATGAATTTCAAAATGTTTATTGAATTGCATTTGAAAATTAAGGGCAGAATTCTCCCAACCTGCCTGTGGTGGGTTTGGTGGTGGGCAGGCATAGAGAACCTGGTGAAAGCTAAAATGTCAAAATCCCATGGCATAAAATAACATTGCAATTCTCCTCATGGTGAGTTAATGGTCATTCCACCGGCAGGTGATGCAAATGCTATTTATATTCATTTGCTTTTTATGAATGCTTATTAAAACAGCTGACTGCCAGTGTCCTGTCAGGGCTTTCAATCTTGCAACAAGCCAGTGGAAATCACCTCCGTGTCAAAATGATTGTTAAAGAGTGACACACACAAGGTGGCCCTCAGCTGGCAAGAGACTTTGAGGTGAGTGCAACACAGCCTTTTTGCCATTGTGCTGCACTACATCTGATGTACTGTTCACCACTCTACCAGGCAGACTAGTTTCTGCTCTTTATCTCCATGCCGAGCTGGTTTGCAAGAACAGCATTGTGCTGCTGGACTCTCCTGTGTCAGCACCTCGGGTCAGCATCTGTGTCAGCATTAATGCCTGGGTTGGGGACTACGTGGTTTCCTCCTCCGCCGGTGCCACACATCTCTATCTATCTGAACAACACTGTGCTGTGGGAATAATGCAGCCACCATAACAAAGGTTTGAGGTTTGACCAGGGGTGGAGTGCGAGGTGAGGAGGTATGAGGGAGACGGGAGTGGAGGCATGATGGAAGACAAAGGGAGTGTTGTGGAAGGAGGGCTGTGCAATGAAAGGGGGAAGGGTAAGGGCTCATGATGGCAGGCAAATGGGGCAAGAAGGTGGATGAAGAAGGCAAACAATGGAAGGCAGAGGGAAGACCAAAGGGAGGGAAGCTGGACTCTGACATGGCTGCACGAAAAACTCACAAACAAAGGAATCAAAGAGACCACCATATTGTTCACTGGAAGGGGATTGATGAAGATTCCAAACGTTGAGAATAGAGGTTCAAGTGGGGAATGGGTGCCTTACAGGTGATGGGCTCAGAGGGAATATGATTGAATGGAAGACTTCTTGAGGCTCCTAGCCTTTTCTCTTTGAATTGCTGTCATGCTGCATGGTCAGTTGAAGATGGATGGGCTGAAGAGAGTGAGACGAGTGTGTTGGATTGGTATTTAAGCATGGCGTTTGGAACATTGAACTATTAGCTGAGGGTAGGCAGATGAATCAGCTGCAAGCATGTCAGGTGACTTGGTGAGCAACTCTCCTGTGCATAATAAATAAGGTTCCAAGCATAGAATCTGGCATGGAATCACACCATTCTGGTCAATGGAAGAAGCACTGCCAGAGCCACCCACCATTGCACTTCGTCAGACTAGAAGGATTCTGCCCAGTGTGTGCATGTGTGAGAGAATAAGATCTGTTACATTTTTAGTTAATACTCAAATTGTAATTACCATATAGATTTCAAAGCATGCACTAAAATAAGAGGGAAATAGTTTTGCCGTTACTCATCCACATTGGGATATTTAATTGAAAAAAAATGAAAGTTTCGAAAAAGCGCTCATTATTATCCATAATTTGTTGATGGTTAGAATGTGTAAGCATTTTAATCACCGAGAGAGGGCAGTGTTAGCACTGGAACTTGATCAGTTCTAGTGGAGGTGGAACACCTCTCTATTTCTTCTGTTATTTTCCTTTTTTTTTCATCATACTTTCTTTGACCTACTGCACAAATTGAGAGTGACTGTCACACCATCAGAAGCACAATTTCTCACCTTTCTTGGCAGGACAAAATTATAAAATGGAGCAACTCTGTCTTGGCCAGTATGAATCCAGCTCTTCCTCAGTCTGTCGTGAGAATAATGGACTATCAATGAAGCATAGTGAAGCATGTTTAATGTTCATCTTTAGTGGATACTAGCATAGGCAAGCAACTTCCTTGGGTGGGAATTTATAGTTCTGCATCATTGTGAGTTTGATGGTGGGGTGTCATTTAATCAGGTGATAGGATGACAGTGGGGACCCCTCTGTCTGCATGCTACTTCTTCAATTAAATCCATGGTGGTAAAACCCCCAGATGGGCAGGCCGAGGACTCACTTTGTGGGGAACCCAAAAAGCAAATATGTTGGGATACTGGGGCGGAGGAATGGTCTGCATTCAAAGACACTCCATGCCTGATCAGAGACACTGTCTGAGAGCCACCATCTCCCTTCACACATGATTCCCTTCCTGTGATATGACTCTGAAAGTAAAGACTTGCAGCTGGGTCCACGGGCGACCCTGGGCGTTGGATGGGCAGAGTAGTGAAGGCACTGCCAGGCATTGAAGAACTACTCACCTGTTATTAGCTGATAGTGATCAGCAAGTGGGACCCCCGTCCCCAAGTCCTTAATCCATGGGAAAGTCCATTGCACCTTACTTCGGTTTGTCTTCCCAAAAATAGGTGACCTGAGGCTCTTGCTGACTCTCCAGCTGGCAGGTGAGATCTCCATCATTTCCATTAAATACCACCCTTTGTTTTTCTAATGTTGATGTGGGGATGTGTATTATAAATATAATAGAAGAACCAGAGAAAATAATTATAAATGCAAACTACAACTCATCAACTGAAGGAACAATTATTTTAAGTTGACAGCTGAACTGTGGAAAAGGATGTCTTCCAGTGAAAAGGATGTTGCTCATTTAAATGATTTCTAAAAACTTGGAACCATTATGAAATCAAAAAAACTCAGAGATGAAGATTTGGGCAAGAAAATAGTTCTAGAAAGTATTTTGATAAAGTACTGGAGAGATGAGCTACTTATCTTTGGTTGAGTATCTTTATTTCATGTGTGCATTGATTGCACAGATTAGAAAAGCTTTAGAACTGTTTTCCATGGGATGTACGTAGGTACATGATGGTCTTTCCTTAGTCTGAGTGCCATGGTGAAGTATGAACTATGATAGCTGGCCAAATTTCTTCCAATGTAACAGTGTGTCATGCATTTCTGTACACCAGTGCTGGATTAGGTTGGATGAATCCCTAAAGTCCTTCCAGCAGATGGAGTGCTTGAATTGTTTCCCTCTCCTGTTGTACACATTAGTTGTCACCATGTTGAATAACTGGCTCAATTCCATTGGGCAAACAGAACATTTGAATGGCTTGTAAGAAAGGTACAGTTATAATTGTGGACAATTTTATCCTTCTATTGATTGGACAAATCAGATTGGCCATGGAAGCCTTTAGGAATGTACTCGGTACAGTTTCTTAGAACAGTACATCTGGAGCCAAACAGGGAATAAGAATTTATGTCCTGTATCATTGTGAGTTTGGTGGTGGGTGGCATTTAATCAGGTGGTAGGGTGACGGTGGGGATCTCTCTGTCTGCATGCTATTCCCCCAATTAAATCCATCGTGGTAAGGCCTCCTAGATGCACAGGGCAAGGACTCACTCTGTGGGGAACCGAAAGAGCAAGTACATTGGGGTACTGTGGCAGGGGAATAGTCTATATTCAAAGACACTCCATGCAGGTACTGTGTAATGAGATAGGATTAATTAATTATCTCATAGTAAAGGATCTTCTAGACAAAAATGATCATAGCATGATAGAATTTCACACTCAGTTTGAGGATGAGAAACTTGGGTCTGAAATTTAAATAAAAGGAATAACAAAGATTTGAAGATTGACTTGGCCATTGTGGATTTGAAAAATAGGTTAAGAATAAGAGGGTAGGTAAGCAGTGATGGACATTTAAGGAGGTATTTCAAAACTCTTAAAAAAGATATATCCCATTAAGAAAGACTCTACGAGGTGTACTTCCTTGTTTAAATAAGGGAACTGAAGATGGAATAAACTGAAAGGAATTTGATGCAATGCTGTGAAGATTAATAACAGACTAGAGGATTTAAGAAAATTTTACAAAGTAAAGGATTAATAAAAAAAAAGGGAGAAATTAGAATATAGCACGAAAATTAATTAATTAACAGGAAAGAGTACGATGGGAAAAATTGATCATTTTCAACACGGCAAACCGCAACTAATAGACTCCTCGCTGTGTCCTCCCCCCTACATCCCAGACCACCCCAATCTCCAGGCCCCCTCCCATAGCAGTGGCAATACCCCACCCCTCCCCATGCCACAGCAGACCCCACCCTGCCGAGCCCCCCAGCAGACCAACATCCCCCCCCCTCCCCCCCCCGGGGGTAAACCGCCCAATGGGAGGCAGACTCCCCCCCCAGCGGAGCAACCCGCTACCCCACCCCGATTGCTGACCTCCCTCTAGCCCAGACCAATCCTCATGCAGAGGGCAGCTGGATCCCCCACCCCCACCAATTGCTCCCTAGGCCCCACTCACAATAGGCCCTGCCCTCTGGGCACAGCCCAATACCCAGTGGGTAGTGCCAAGGTGCCCCCTGGGCATGAGCACCTTGCTTCTTGGGCAGTACCAGGGCACAGGCTGGCACTGCCAGGATGCCCATGCCCAGAGGGCACCAATGCCTGCCATCCAACTCTCTGGATGGCCCTGATTGCCCCCCCTGCACTCCAGCGGGATCTCCCACTAGCTCCCCAAACGTGGAGAGCTACCCTATTCCCTGCTGTAGTGAAATACTCCTGGCAGAGTGGAAGATGCTATCAGACCTGGCAATTTCCATGCCTGGCCCGATAATAACATTTAAAGCAGATTAAAAATATATTTAAAACATTAAAATCACTTACCTCTCTTCCCATCGGTTTCCGACACGGTGCCTGTTCTCGCTGGGAGTTATGTATGTGCCATGAACACATGCACGAATCCTGCAAAACGGCCAACACGCAAATCTCCTGACCTGACCCATCAGAAAATTTGCAGGTCGTGACGGGAGAATTGCCACCATTATGTGCAGTTTTGGTCTCCTTATCTGAGGATGGGTGTTCTTGCTATGGAGAGAGTGCAGTGAAGGTTTACCAGACTGATTCCTGTGATGCTGGGACTGATATCTGGGAGAGATTGAGTTGGTTAGGATTATATCCACTGGAGTTTAGAAGAATGAAGGGGATCTCATTGAAATCTATAAAATTCTAATAGGTTTAGACAGGGTAAATGCAGGAAGAGTGTTTTCGATGGCAGGGTTTCCAGAATCAGAGATTACAATCTGAGGATATGGGGTGGACCATTTTGGATTGAGATAAGGAGGAATTCCTTCACCCAGAGAGTGGTGATCTTATGGAATTCTCTACCACAGAACGCAGTTCAGGCAAATCATTATTTGTTTTCATGGAGTTAGATATAGCTCCTTGAGCTAAAGGGAGAAAAGGACATGGGGGGAAAGTAGGAACAGGTTACTGAGTTGAATGATGAGCCATGATCATAATGAATGGTGGATCAGACTCGAAGGGCAAAATGCTCCTATTTTCAATGTTTCCATTTAACTCTCAGCCTTGTGGATGTGTCACAATCACTTAATTCATTGCTTGAGCTCTGAAATCCAGAACCGAAGTTTCAGCAGCTGGTAGCATTTCCTGCACATAAAGTCTTCTAGGATATGATTAGTGTCCATGACTCCCCACTTACTACTGAATGCAAATCACACTCAACTGAGCTGCTCTCCCATGTCTTAATTTTACTTCCCTTAAGTTAACTTTATTTTACTTTGGATTATTTATATTACTTTATTATATTGGCCCTGACCTTTCCTTATTCCTCGTGTTTCTCATTTTGTAACTGTTGGAAGTCAGTCATCTCATTCCCAGGACATCATTGCAGTAGTGTTGTAGGCTACTCATCTTTAGATCCTTCATCAATGATGTTGCCTCCATCAGAAAGTCAGAAAGTTGCTCCTGCTTGCACAATGTTCAATATCATTCATGGCTCTGCAGATACTGACAAAGTCCACCTTCATATATAGTAAGATCTGAACAACATTCAGGCTTGACCTTTTAGGGAGGGTTAAGTAAAATTTGTTCTACACAAGTACCAGGCTATGGCCATCTCTAACAAGAAAGAATTTAACCACCTTCTCTTTACATTTAATGGCATTAGCATCATTAAATTCCCCCAATGTCAACATCCTGGTGATAACATTGACTAGAAATTGAACTGGATGAGCCATTTACATACTGTGGCTGCAAGAATAGATTAGTGGCTGGGAATTCTGCAGTGAGTAACTCACCTCTTGACCGTTCAAATTCTGTAACCATCTACTAGGCACAAGTCAGGTGTGCAATGGAATATTCTCCACTTGTCTGGAGCTCCAACAACACTCAGGAAGCTTGACACCATCCAGGACAATGTAACCTGATTGACTGGCACCCCTCCATCACTGACACAGTGGCAGCAGTGTGCACAGCTACAAGGTGCACTGTAGTAACTCATCAAGGCTCCTACCACAGTACGTTCCAAACTCACAATATTTACCACCTAGAAGGACAAGGGCAGCAGATGCATGGGAACACAACCACCTTCAAATTCCCTCCAAGCCACACATCATGACTTAGAATTATATTAGTGTTCCTTCACCATTTAAATCCTAAAAGACACTCCCTAACAGCACTGTGGGTGCACCTGCAGCACATTGACTGCAATGGTTCAAGAAGACAACTCATCACCAGTTTCTCACGAGCAGTTAGGCAGTAAATGCTGGCCTGACCAGGGCTTGACCAGTCAATGGATATAGTAGCTTCAGCTGACGCAGTTAAGCTTCAAGTCACTATTGTTAGATTTATTTTAGGCAATTGAAGCTTTCAGTATGTGTTGTACAGTTATTATTGCTTGGTAAGGAATATGGCTGTCACCTGTTTGACCCTACTAAGTATATAACCAAAACCAGTCAGAATGCTGGAGAAAAATAAAATCACATGCAAGGACACAGAACCATTTTATTAAGATTTGTTAAGCAAAGCAATATATTATTAATATTGAGTTCCTGTTTCAAGCACCCTGCTAACATCAATTATACTCTTTGGTCACATATAGTATGTTGCAGAGTTGAACACCTTTTTATGCAGTTTTGCTATCTCACTAACACCAGAATAACAGAATAAGGCATACTCAAACACAGGTAAAGACAGTTTGTTCCCAAAAGTAACCACCTTAAGGCAGGACAACTGCCTTACCTGGCCAAAGATCAAAACAGTTTGCACTTACTTTGGAATGCAAAAAGAATTAACTATTAGTTGACAATGAGCAAATAAACAGCAAATTACATTATGAATGTTCATAACTTCTTCATCTCTAATTTATACTTCTTACTCGACCAGTTAGTCTGCCTGAACAGGGCCAAATATCAATCAACTACCATCTGCTTATTGAAAATTTTGACTTTTATGCGTACTACCCTCTGTTTAAATGCTCTATATAGGAGTTAAATTCATAGAATAATAACTGAACATTTGGGGAAAAAAACATAGTCATTCATCACAAACACCAGTGTAATGATGTAAAAAGATGCCAACACTACAATAGTATCTCATGCATTCATATAATCGATATCTCATCTCAGTGTTTCAAAGTATTTCATGTGAAGAACTATTTTTGAACTGCAAAGTTTTATTATGCAAACGGTATACAATGAACTACTCAAGTATCACATCAAAGACTATTTTCAGCAACTTAGCTGAGTTAATTGCAAACAAAACTTACCTCATGGAAACCAGAAGCTGTGCCTAAAGCCCACTTTCCAATTAATAGATTAAATGTTCCAAAACTTGGCCAGATAATTCAGTAAATTGGCCATTAGCTGTACCTTATAGAGAAAAGAGGAGAATTTTTGTTTCATTCCTATCAAACTCTCCTGTTGCTCTTCCTAAAGGCCTAAATAGGGATAGATATTTAATGTATATAAAATCAGTACAGATCCATTGATATCCTTGATGCTTCCATTTTGTAGATGATAGTGGCATTTCATCAGGGATCAAAATAAATAAAACATGGATGACATCTTCAAGTCACTTAACTGTGACGCAGGGCAGTGAATGATGATTCTTAGCCTATCAATGTGAGTTCAGATTGACTTGCAGTTCACACAGTAAAACATAACACAGTTGTTTGTTTTTACAGAGTCATTTGAACATGCATAGCATGAATGTAACCAACTGTTGAAGCTGTTACGCTTACAAAGACGTTGGACATAGATTTGAAAAGATATGGGAAAATGACATGGGAAATGGGATTGTAGCTCCAGTTTAAGAGCTAACAAATAGCTTCCCTCTGTACTATGGTTTATCACTTTGTATGTATTGCAAAGTACTCATTCTATTAAAGTTGCCACACAGGCCATTTTTAATAAAATCTCTTTTATATGGCACCTTGCATAACCTAGCTTGTGCTAGAGCATTGTACAGCCAATTAATTCATTTAAATAGAGCCACTGCTGTAACGTAGAAAATAAGGCAACCAATTTGCAAA
Source organism: Carcharhinus amblyrhynchos (assembly GCF_965287045.1). Classification (NCBI taxonomy): domain Eukaryota; kingdom Metazoa; phylum Chordata; class Chondrichthyes; order Carcharhiniformes; family Carcharhinidae; genus Carcharhinus; species Carcharhinus amblyrhynchos. The sequence goes on along the minus strand of NC_137335.1, from coordinate 26,629,064 downwards.
CAGAGAAGTTCCCACAAACAGCCAAGTAAAAATGACCAGATGACACTTTTGAATTACGTTGATTTGAAGATAAATATTAAATAATACAATTTGAATTCAAATATTCAAATTAATGCCAAGAACTAATTACACAAAATCATGTTCTTTTTTCTAAAAAGAAGTTGCTCATTATATCAATTGTGGTGGAAGTGGTAGTTGTGTATGTTAGAGATTGTAGGAGTTATAGTATTCAATGAGATCTGTAACATAGAGAAAACCGGGGAAGAAGTACAACAGCTGTTGGTCCACCTCGCTGTGTCTTGGGCATGCGCAGTAAATTAGGGGAAAATATACTTAATGCATTATTTAAAGCAAAATCTTCTTACATTTCAAAGTTTTCTTACATATAAATAGTTTAATCCGGTCCCTATGTTATCCTACGCTAATAACGGGGTGCTCATATAAATTGTACTTGTGTTTTGATGACGATGTGTATTTGCATTCAGGTGGCAAATAAAGATAATATCTTATAGCCTTTAGTTTTAGCCAATTTTTTTAACTAAGATGTCAAACCCATTTCAACTGGTGATTTCTCACAGTTTGTCGAAACAGCTCTGCTTACGTAAAACTGTTCAGAGAATAATGCTACTGTGTTTGACGTATTGACAAGTAAAACGACTATAATGTTAGTTTACAATTTCAAAAAATATATAGTTTATCCAATTGTGAGTCCTAAATCACTGTTCAGAATGTGAAGCCCTTCCCCAAGGTAACAGAAAGTTGTCCACAATTATTTTAAGTTATGCATCTGTTGATGCAGTTTTCTGTTTGGCTGTGTGAGTACGCAAGTGGTTGCCAATGACAGAAGAATTGACAAATTTCTTGCCACAGATATTGCATTTGTATGGCTTTCCGCCGGTGTGAATGCGCTGGTGCGTCATCAGAATGGCAGCAGTGCGGTACAACTTCTTGCAAACCTGACACCTATACGCCAGCTGCTGGCTGTGGATGCGCTGGTGTACTTTCAGGCTGGAGTTTGAAGTGTATTCTTTGCCGCACACCAGACATTCAAAGTGCTTCTTCTTGGATTGAAGAGTTTGGATAATGGGTTGAGACATCTTCGCAAGGTAGCTTTACTCAGATCTTCACACGGGAAGGCACAGAATCTTCAGTTATGTAACTAATAATGATCTTCCTTTTATTTGATAAATTCCAATTAACTTCTCCACTTAGAAACACTGCTCAAGGTCTTCATATCCAAAGTTGACTTTAAATCAATCCAAATGTGAAGTTGTTTCCTGTACCCAAAGGAATTAATTTCTTTTCAGGACTTGGAATCAGAATTTTGCAGCCTTAACTGAATTAGATAGCCTGCAGTAAAAAAAGAAACCACACATCTTTGTTATATAGCTAAAAGCAAGTACTACACATTTCCTTGTTAGTTAGCAAGTGTTTTTTCCACACGTAGAGGATATTAAGATTTCCTGCCTTGGCTCAATGGGTCAATGTGCCCATTCTGTGATCCGGAGTCATATAAAGAACAAAAAACAAATAAACAACACTACAGCATAGGAGAAGGTCCTTCAGCCCACTAAGCCTGCACCAACACATGATGCCCTTCTAAAGACCTTTTGCCTGTCTGTGGCCTGTATCTCTCTATTCCCTGCTATTCATGTATCTGTCAACATGCCTCTTAACTGTTGCTATTGTATCTGCTTCTACCACCTCCTCTAGTAGTGCATTCGAGGCACGACTCTCTGGGTGGGATTTTCCAGCTGCACTCACCCCAAAACTGGAAAATCCCACCTGAAATCAACGGACTTTTCTATGGATTCCCCCCCTCCCCCACAACCCACTATGATTCCCATGGTGGGCATGATAGGAAAATTACCCCCTCTGTAAAAAATTTGCCTCTCAAATCTCATTTAAACTTTCCTCCTTTTACCTTAAATCTACATTCCCTAGTAATTGATAATTCTACCCTGGGGGGAAAAGATTCAGACTATCCATTCTATCCATACTTCTCATCATTTTATAAACTTTTATCAGGTTGCGCCTCAGCCTCTGACATTCAGGTGAAGACAAACCAAGTTTGTCCAATCTCTGCTCATAGTTAATGCCCTCAAAACCAGGCAACATCCTGGTAAACTTTTTCTGTACTCTCTCCAAAGCCTCCACATCCTTCTGGTAGTATGCTAACCAGAACTGTATGCAATATTCTAAATGTGGCCTAACTAAGGGGATCAGTGCTAGGGCCTCTGTTATTTGGAATATATAAATGATTTGGAATAAAATGTAGATGATCTGATCAGTACATTTGCAAATGATACAAAAACTGGGGGAGTATCGGATAGTGAGGAGATTGGTCAGAAGATAGAGCAGAATTGGCTGGAGACCTGGGCCGAAAGATGGCGGATGGAATTTAACCAGGGCAAATGTGAGGAGATGCGATTTGGAAGGTTTATTGCAGAAGGAAAAGATACAGTAAATGGTAGAGCACTTATAAATGTAAGCATACAGAGGGATCTGGGTGTGCAGATCCACACTTCCCTGAAGGTGGCAACTCAGGTGGACAAAGTGGTCAAGAAGATGTAAGGCATGCTGGGCTTCGTAGGTCAGGGCGTTCAGTATAGGAATTGGGAAATCATTTTGCAGCTGTATGACTTTGGTTAGGTCACATTTGAAGCAGTGTGTACAGTTCTGGTCACCACATTCCTGGAAGGATTCTGATGCGTTGGAAAAGATGCAGAAGAGATCTACCAGGATGTTGCCTGGTTTTGCGGATATGGACTATGAAGGGAGGTTGAACAAACTTGGATTGTTTTCATTGGCACGTTGGAGGATATGGGCTGACCTGATAGAGATTACAAGATTATGACAGGCTTGGATAGAGTGGAGAGTCAGGGCCTTTTTCTGAGGGTCAAAGGGTCAATTATTCTGGGGCATAGGTTAAAAGTGAGAGGAAACTTTAAAAGAGGTGTAAGGGGCAAGATTTTCACATAGAGGGTGGTGAATGCCTGGAACATGCTGCTGGAGGAGGTGGTGGAAGCTGATTCTATAGCAACATTCAAGAGGCATGTGGATAGATACATGAATAGGCAGGGAAAAGAGGGATGTGGACCACATAGAGGCAAGAAAATATTAGATTAGAGAGGCATCAGTATCAGCACAGACTTGGTGAGCTGAAGAGTCTGTTCCTGTGTTGTACTGTTCTTTGTTCTTAGCTGCCGTATGACTTGCCAATTTTTATACTCGATGCTGTGACTGATGAAGGCAAGCTTGCCATACGCCTTCTTGACCACCATATCCACTTGTGTTGCCACTTTCAGGGAACTGTGGACCATATGCCTCATTCCCTCCGTATGTTAATGCTCCTAATGGTTCTGCCATCTACTATATACCTCTCTCCTACATTATATCTTCCAAAATACATCACCTTGCATTCGTCCAGATTAAATTCCACCTGCCATTTCTGTGCTCAAGTCTGCAGCCTATCTATATCTGCTGTATCCTCTGGCAATCCTCCTCAGTATCCGGTGTGCTCCCAATCTTTGGGTGATTCACAAACTTACTAATCACTCCAGTTACATTCCCCTCCAAATCATTTATATAATATGTATATATATTACAAACAACAGGGGTCCTGGCACTGACCCATGTGGAACACCACTGGTCACAGATCTCCAGTCAGAAAAAACCCTTCCAACGATACTCTCTGTCTTCTATGACCAGTAAAAAGTCTGACAACACCAGGTTTTAGTCCAACCTATTTATTTGATAATATACTCACTAGCTTTCGGGGTTACCCCCTTCGTCAGGTGAATGGAGAGTTCTGGCCTCAGACAGAGCATATAAAGCACAGACAGTTTAGAGATTACTGATTAAAATGCGAATCCTTACACCTAACCTGCTGTTCAAGACCTGAAGTGGCTGATAATGTGAGTGGAAGGAGCACTGATCACAGTTTAAAGAGATGTGTATTGTCTCCAGACAGTACAGTAAGTGAGGTTTTGCAAACCCAGGCAAGTCATGGGGGTTACAGATAGTGCGACATGAACCCAAGATCCCTGTTGAGACCGTCCTCATGTGTGTGGAACTTGGCTATCAGTCTCTGCTCAGCGACTCTGCGCTGTCGTGTGTCGTGAAGGCCGCCTTGGAGAATGCTTACCCGAAGGTCAGAGGCTGAATGCCCGTGACCACTGAAGACTGATAGCCAAGTTCCGCACACATGAGGACGGTCTCAACAGGGATCTTGGGTTCATGTCGCACTATCTGTAACCCCCATGACTTGCCTGGGTTTGCAAAACATCACTTACTGTACTGTCTGGAGACAATACACATCTCTTTAAACTGTGATCAGCGCTCCTTCCACTCACATTATCAGCCACTTCAGGTCTTGAACAGCAGGTTAGGTGTAAGGATTCGCATTTTAATCAGTAATCTCTAAACTGTCTGTGCTTTATATGCTCTGTCTGAGGCCAGAACTCTCCATTCACCTGACGAAGGGGGTAACCCCGAAAGCTAGTGAGTATATTATCAAATAAATAGGTTGGACTAAAACCTGGTGTTGTCAGACTTTTTACTGTGTTTACGCCAGTCCAACGCCGGCATACCCACTTCTATGACCAGGCCAGTTCTGTATCCACCTTACCAGCTCACCACAGATCCCATGTGATTTCAAACGCCTTACTAAATTCCATATAGACAACTTCCTGATCCTAAGAATCCTCTCCAATAATTTCCCTACCATTGATGTCAGGCTCGCCGGCCTGTAATTTCCTGGATTATTCCTGTTGCCCTTCTTTAACAAAGGAACAACATTGGCTATTCTCCAGTCCTCTGGAACATCTTCTGTGACTAAAGAGAATACAAAGATTTTATGCAAGGCTCCAGCAATTTCCTTCCTTGCCTCCCTCAGTATTCTGAGATGGATCCCATCAGATCCTGGGGACTTGTCTATCTTAATGCTTTTCAAAACAACCAACACTCTCCTCCTTTTTTATATCTAGAATATCAACATATCCCTCTCTAGACTCACCATCCACCATATCCTACTCCTTTGTGAATATTGATGCAAAGCATTCAGTAAGGACCTCACCCAATTCCTCCAGCTCCACATATAAATTCCCTCAGTTTTCCTCGAGTGGACCTACCCTTTCCCTTGCTACCCTCTTATTCCTTTGTTCCTTATATATGTATAAAATGTCTTGGGATGTTCCTTAATCCAGTTTGCCAAGGACATTTCATTTACACGACAAGATCATAGGTTCCATTCCTGATCTGTGCTGAGTTTGCTAATTTCTGCTAAAGTAATAAGCTTCCTGTTGTTCTGCTCGGATAGGGTTAAAATAAGACAGGGTTAAAATTTCTGATGCCTGACTGTTACTCAGTGATTTATGTTAGAAGGCTTGAGTGAGCTGGTGGATTTTGATTGTGATGCACTTTCTGGCCAAACAGCCGTTGGGACTCACTTTCCAGACTTTCATGTGGTCACTTCTGGAGGTTACCAATAGAACTACCATATCTGGCTTAGAACCTCCAGTAGGGAAGATAAAAGGAAGTGAGATTGGAAAGAAGGGAAAAGCATAATGATTAGCAGATTCATAGAATCCCTACAGTGCAGAAGGAGGCCATTCGGCCCACCAAGTCTGCACCAATCACAATCCAACCCAGGCCCTATTCCCATAACCCCACATACTTATCTTGCTAATCCCCTGACACTAGGGTCAATTTAGCAGAGCAATCAATCTCTACCATAAATCTTTAGACTGTGGGAGGAAACTGGAGCCCCCAAAGGAAACCCACCCAGACTCAGTGAGAATGTGCAAACTCTATACAGACAGTGACCTGAGGCTAGAATTGAACGCAGGTCCCTGGTGCTGTGATGTAGCAATGCTAACCACTGTGCCACCGTGCCAGCGTTTATTTGGTCTGTGCATGGAGCTCAGCTTCATCATACAGCTTCATATTATTAATTGCCTTCTTTTCTTTTCTATAAATAGACATATAGCATAATTATTTCATTATTCCCTTGTTTGGAGTCTTCCTGAAATACTTTGTATTCATATAGCACCCTGTCACACAGCAGTTAATTTACATCACAAACTGCAATAATATGCTATACCTAACTTTAGCACTTTGAGAGTGTTGGCTGAAGGAGGATGTTGTCCAGGGAGTTCCTTGACCTTAACCATGGACAACATCCTCCCTCAGATGTGGAAATGTGGTGTTGGACTGGGGTAGACAACATCCTCCCTCAGATGTGGAAATGTGGTGTTGGACTGGGGTAGACAACATCCTCCCTCAGATGTGGAAATGCAGCATTGGACTGGGGTAGACAACATTCTCCCTCAGATGTGGAAATGTGGCGTTGGACTGGCGTAGACAACATCCTCCCTCAGATGTGGAAATGTGGCATTGGACTGGCGTAGACAACATCCTCCCTCAGATGTGGAAATGTGGCGTTGGACTGGGGTAGACAACATCCTCCCTCAGATGTGGAAATGTGGCGTTGAACTGGGGTGGGCACAATAAGAAGTCTCACTTCACCAGGTTAAAGTCCAACAGGTCTATTTGATAGCATGAACTTTCACGGCACTGTCCCCTTATCTGGTGAATGGAGGGTTGGATTCACAAACAGTGCGTACATAGACGCAGACTCAATTACAAGTTAACGGTTGGAATGCGAGTCTTTACAGATAATCAAGTCTTTACAGGTGCAGACAATGTGAGTGGAGAGAGGGTTAAGCACAGATTAAAGAGGTGTGAATTGTCTCAAGCTAGGACAGTTGGTAAGACTTTGCCACCAAGGCAAGTCATGGAGGTTACAGATAGTGTGACATGAACCCGCGATCCTGGTTGAGGCTGTCCTCATGTGTGCAGAACTTGGCTATCGGTTTCTGCTCAGCGATTCTGTGTTGTCATGTGTCTTGAAGACAGAAAGGAATGGGGAAACACTTCAGCAGAGCCTAATCTCACCAGGGAAACTGACTGATGAACTCTAAGGGTACTATTGCGCAGGCACCCTGATCTCCCCATAGTGGGAGATCTCCAACCAGCCCCACCCCACCCCTCCCCACCACGCCTATCATGGACATCGAGACCTGCTGCCAATCATTCTCTGAGATGAGCTCCCTTCTCCACACCACCCCTACAGCATTCCCGCCCTCCTGATCCCCACCCTCTGATAGTCATCCCCACCAGAGAGATCCCCTTTCCCTCTTCCCTCTGGGGAGCTACCCTCACCTCCTCTTCATCGTGGCTCCATCCAATCTCAGGCCCCACTCCCTCAGGCCATGCCCCCCCCCTCAGGCCCCACCCCTTGACACTGCCAGGGGGCCAGGTAGGCACTGTGGCCATAGTGCTGATTGAGACCAGTAGTGATTCGTGCCTGTGTGAAGATTTGCTGGAGAGTTAGGAAGCATCCAGGAGGGGGGAAGGAACCATGCCAGACTCGATCATTATATGGAAAGCAGGCCAATCTGATGGTAATGAGTTACGTGCCCTTTCTGGGCTCGAAGCCACTCTCACCAATATAAAGGGGACAGGAAGAAACTGACTTGCGCCGGGTGTGAATTGGATTTTTGGTCTCTTCCACTATTTTCCCAGCTCGCTGCACCAATGAACGGGCACGGCGAGGTGGTAAGATGGCACCCATGATCTCTGTCTCAGAAGTGAGGGGCTATCAACCATGCCAAGCTGGCAATGCTGGGATCAGAGGACTTGCTCATGGACCCTTGGAATACTAAACCCAAGGGTCCAAGGAGGTGCCTGTCCAATTTATTCAGTTCCCTATCAGAACGATTGTAGCAAGAGCGTTCCCTTTGTTTAAAGTACTTTTTCATACATTCTCTGTTTTTAGCTGACCTGTATTGTCTACATTCTTCAAAGACCCTGTTGGATTCGACGATTCCTATTAAGATTAGTGCATTATCCTTTGCAGCTGGATTCGTCAACTGACACAACTGCCACCCTCCCCTCCTCCTTTTAAACCACTCTCGCCCCATTCTAGAACCTGCCAACTTCAAATTTCAGAATTCCATCCTGTGCCTCTGCTGTTCTGAAGCATCAGTAAGCTTTGTGCGCTCTGCAGTTCCACAGATACACGCAGCCCCCCGGGACCCCTCCCAAATATCTCATTTTTAAATGTCCCAACATTACAGTCAGAATTTTTAGCTTTTGATGCTTTTGTTAATATCGGAGAGAAGGACAACTCCTGATTTAGGCCATTGATGCTAATTATTGGAAAGCAGGGTGCAGGGAGTGAGGATATTCCAGCTGATCAAACATCAATTCAGCTGTGGAAGGCACCACTGCTGAAGTGCACTGTTAACCAGGGGCCAAGGAATGGGAATAAGCAGCTGATTACTTTTACTATTCCCCACTCCACCTTACATTTGCTGTGTCTAACTGTGGGGCTGCAGTGCTTCCTACTCTCAGCTGTGCTGGCATTAGATTTGGCAGGACTTAACAGGCCAGCACATAGTACTAATGTGGAGCACAGGCTGGGAATTCCATTTGTTTTATAAAAGCCGTTCCAATATGTTGTTTCAATCTGGCTACAGACAGAGAATAATGGGACCTACAAAGTGCCATCATTTTTATACTGTTTAGCTATGGTGCCACCACCCCTCCCTCCCTCCCACTTCCCCACATTGTTCAGCTGCCATCTATACATAGTAATCATATACCTCAAAGGAATGCAGTCCAGGAATTGGACAAGGGAATGCATAAGGGGAATAGCAAAGAGTCAAAGTACAATTGTTTTGGGAGGTTTCACAGTGAGGGGGACAGACAGGCATTACTGGAACTGGAAACTTCTCAGCGGCAGCACAGGGACTGCCAGGTGTGGATGATGGCTGCACATATCGCCAGCCTCAATGGTCTGGCATGTTGACCCAGCTGCAAACAAAAACTAAGCCAGATCTCACACCTCACAACCTTTCAGCCCCATGCACTCCTGTTGGAGAAATTCATAATAGATTCGAGGAATTTCAATTAATCAGGGATTTAGGTCACTAATAAAACACTAGCGATAAGTGAAGTGACCTCAGATCAGACTCTCTGGTCGATATTTTACCATTTTTAGTCAAAGTGCTAAGCAGATGTGGAACTGGGACAGTTCCAGATCCATTTTTTGAGCGTGTTTTTAGGCCCTCCCATATACACTCTGCCTGCAAAATTCTGAGTGAGCCTGTTGCTCGCAAATGCCTGTGGGCACAGCTTAATCTGCCTGAAAGCCTGCAGAGGGAGGTAGCACGTATGTGCAGGACTCTGATGTTACACTTGTGCGTTAACAGCAGCAGGGGTCTAACAGACAAAGAGAGAGCTGTCAGGCCCCTGTTACCACAGGCAACATGAAGCAGCTCACCCCCTGCAATCGCACAGTCCATGGCCATAGATGCAACCCCCATCAACCCCCTGCCACCCAGACCAATTGCAGATCCCCTCCCTCACCCACCGATCACGGTCCTGCTGCCCTCCTTCCACCAATCGCTGCAGAGTGACAGTGGTCCCCCTCTCCCTCCCTCTTCCACAAATTGTGGCTCCGATGCCCTCCCCGACTCACCACTGCAGAGTGGCACCGGGCCCCCTCCCTCTCCCTACCCCTATCAATCGTGGTTCTTCTGCTCTCCCCCCACTGATCGCTGCAGAGAGGCAGCCGGCCCCCTTCCCCATTAGCCCTGCCCCCACTGGCCCCTCCTCCACTGGCTCCTCCCCTCTTGCTCCTGCCCCTGGCATTGCCATTGGCAGAGGGATCTGGGTATACTGAAAGTGGCAACGCAAGTGGAGAAGGTAGTGCTTTCATTGGCTGGGGCATTGAGTTCAAAAATTGGCAAGTCTTGTTGCAGCTTTATAGCTTTATAGCTTAGTTAGGCCCCACTTGGAATATAGTATTCAATTCTGGTCGCCACAGTACCAGAAGGATGTGAAGGTTTTGGAAAGGGTATAGAAAAGATTTACCAGGATATTGCCTGGTATGGAGGGCATTACCTATGAGGAGAGGTTGGAGAAACTTGGTTTGTTCTCACTGGAGCGACGGAGGTTGAGGGGAGACCTGATAGAAGTCTACAAGATTATGAGACTGTTTACTATTTACATAGATAATCTGGAGGAGGGGGCTGAGTGTAGGGTGACAAAATTGGCTGATGACACAAAGATGAGTGGAAAAGCAAATTGCGTGGACGGTGTGGAAAGTCTGCAGAGAGATCTGGATAGGCTGAGCGAGTGGGCGAGGACCGGGCAGATGGAGTATAATGTTAGCAAGTGCGAGGTTATCCACTTTGGTAGAAATAATAGTAGGAGGGATTATTATTTAAAAGGCAAAAAGCTGCAGCATGGTATGGTGTAGAGGGACCTGGGGGTCCTTGTGCACGAGTCACAAAAACCCAGTCTGCAGGTGCAACAGGTGATCAAGAAGGCGAATGGAGTGTTGGCTTTATAGCGAGGGGGATAGAATATAAAAGCAGGGAGGTCTTGCTGCAACTGTACAGGGTACTGGTGAGGCCGCAGCTGGAGTACTGTGCGCAGTTTTGGTCGCCGCACTTGCGGAAGGATATATTGGCCTTGGAGGGAGCGCAGAGAAGGTTCACTAGGCTGATACCAGAGATGAGGGGGCTAGCCTATGAAGAGACTAAATAGACTGGGTCTGTACTCGTTAGAATTTAGAAGGCTGAGGGGGGATCTTATAGAGACTTACAAGATAATGAAGGGGATGGATAGGGTAGAGGTAGAGAGATTCTTCCCACTTAGAAAGGATAGCAGGACTAGAGGGCACAACCTCAAGATAAGTGGGGGGCAGTTAGATCGGAGTTGAGGAGGAACTTCTTCACTCAAAGGGTGGTGAATCTCTGGAATTCTCTGCCCGTTGGAGGCTACCTCGCTGAATATATTTAAGTCAGGGGTAGATAGGTTTCGGATAGACAGGGGAATTAAGGGTTATGGGGAGAAAGCAGGGAAGTGGAGCTGATCCACTTCAGATCAGCCAGGATCTTATTGAATGGCGGGGCAGGCTCGAGGGGCTAGATGGCCTACTCCTGCTTCTATTTCTTATGTTCTTATGAGAGGCATGGACAGAGTGGTTAGTCAGAAGCTTTTTCCCTGGATGGAAGAGTCAATTACTAGGGGGCATAGGTTTAAGATGCGAGGGGCAACATTTAAAGGAGATGTATGAGGCAAAGTTTTTACACAGAGGGTGGTGGGTTCCTGGAACTCACTGCTGGGGGATGTAATGGAAGCAGATATGTTAGTGACTTTAAGGAGCATCTTGACAAATACATGTATATGATGGGAAGGAGGTTTTCATTAAGTCAGGCAGTGTGGTCGGTGCAGGCTTGGAGGCCAGAAGGGCCTGTTCCTGTGCTGTAATTTTCTTTGTTCTTTGGTGCCAGACTGGCATTACCCAGATGGCAGGGTGGCATTACCAGTCAGGCACTGCCCAAGGGGCACCCCCATCTTGTACTGAGGGGGCTTCAATAGCCTCAGGTTCCACCAGCAAGGCCAAATCGACTGCTCTCACGGGGACCATGCCCATTCCTCATAGGTGAAAACCTTTCTCGGTGAGGTCATGGTGGGGGGGGGGGGGGGGATTGAATGCCGAGCTCACTAATGACAGTGAAATGTTTATTTCAATAAATTTCAATAAATAACCTGCCTCTCGCCTATTTCCAATGAGAGGCTGGCCACGCCGAAAATTCTATTGTCATAAAATGGTTCCAGTCGTGAAAAGTGGTCCCAATTGCGTTAGTCGCATTACGTCCCACTTTACGAATGTGTCATGCCCAAAAATGCAATGCCAAGGGAAAATCCTGGCCTCAATCTAACGGGGGAGCTGTCAGCATGAAAACAGTATGAACACAGTAAGAAATTTAAAAAAGTATTAGATTTGAGCAAGTATTTCTGATTCAAACATGTATTTTGGTATTTTAGAATGTATGAACTGCATTTTTAAAAAAAGTAACTGTGCACTTTAGCCAAAGGCAGGCTGCTGTGAGGGATGATGGGATGAAGCCTTACAGACAGAACCACATTCTTTGAAGCGATTAAACCACAGAACGTGCAAGTTCTTATCAGCAAAAGTTACTAGCAATAAGGTTCTCAGATCCCCTTTATGAATAGGATTGTTCACAGTGTCCAGATAAGGCAGGTGTCCTCAGATGTGAGAATGTACATCTGTCTGATATGGCCATTGATGTAAGCAAGAATTGGTGGGAACATTAATTTTGACCTTTGTAGCTAAGTGTCAATGGTTGCTCGGCATTAGAGGAAGAAACATCAGCAATAGGGGAAGAAGTATCCAGATTCTACGGACCAATGAAGTCCCATGATGTCAGAGAGTAGATTGCAATTGGCTGAGATATATGATCATTTTAAACAGTGCTTGATTTGTATTAATGATGATTGGTCCATAACTACCAGAGAAACGGGAGGAGCAAACTTGAGAAATGTATAATTGTTTTGACTGATGTATTGTAACCTCAGAGTGGCATAGGAATGCTCAAAGCCTTCTCTTGTAGTAAGGTGCCCAATGCTCATCTCTCCCTTTGAGAGTTGGTCAATTATAGATACATCTTTAACTGGGACACTGGCTTCATGAGTGTAGATATTAGCTGAAGTTTTTGATGATACCTGGTCTCCAGAGAGCCTCGCAACAACTTCCCAAACTCCATCCATGCCACCCTTCATCCCTCTAACCCTTCACAGCAACCTACATGCCCCCACCCACCCCCATGGCCCTTTACAGCTCCTATCCAAGTTAGCACCAATTCATGCCATCCACACCCACACCCACCCACCATCCTTTTCCCTTACACTCTACATGTCAATTCGCTCAGTATTCACCATAGACAAACCTCAGGATTCATGCTAACAGGAAATAAAGTAAAGTTCTACCTGTCTAATGATGTGTTCAGTATGTAAATGGATGGATTGAAAAATGTGGTAGCATGGTCCATTAAGGGGGCGTTACCAGAGAGCCACACAATTGGATCAGAGTCTATGGATTGTCAAGGCAGGAAGCTGAGCCAAGGAGTGAGTGCACATACCCAGGGTGAGGAGGTCCTGCAGTTTAAGACAGGGAGGAAAGTTTTTCAAAGGTTTTGTTACTTCAGTTTATTGTTGGCAATAAAGCCTTTGTTAATTCATTCCACATTGAATCACCCTTGAACTATTAATATTGGTGACGATGAAAAACTTGGGGACTGTCATGTCCCCAAGACATGAGGGAGGGGACTTGAGCATTATGACACAAAGAAGTAAGGTATATTTACTTTGCACAATGCGTTTGATTGGAAAGATTGTGTCATTTGATCCCAAGATGGAAAACTGGGGACAATATATTGAAAGGCTGCATTACTTTTTTGTAGCGAGTGAAATAACAGCTGAAGAGAAGTGAAAGTTTATTTTGCTTACGGCCTGTGGCTCATACACTTAAAGGTTAGTGAGAATTTTAACATTGCCAGACACTCCAGATACAAAGGCTCTGATTTTACCAACATGCCCATCCCAGAATTAGGGTGGGAGAGGCTCACAGAACAGCATTCTCCATTCGCCTCGAGCGCAATCTTACCAGCCTTCGGCAGGCGTGCTGGTAAAATTCCTTCCAAAGTCTTTGACTAGATTGTGAAGTTGGTCAAAAATCATTTTAACTCCTGTCCCTCCATCATTATGCTGATGGAATTTCACATGGCAATCCGGGAGCCAAGGGACACGCTCTCAGACTTCATGGCCAGGCTTAGAGGGCTGGCAGAACACTGTGAGTTCAGTCCAACCTTAGCAGAAATGTTAAGGGATAGGATGATCTGTGGGATAAACAGCTTAATCATACAAAACAAGTTACTGGCTGAAACCAAAATCTTCTTAGGAAAACATATAGGTATACATTAGGTTTACATGGGGAGGTAGTAAATTGGATTAGACATTGGCTCAATGGAAGAATGATGTGGATGTGCCGGCGTTGGACTGGGGTAAACACAGTAAAAAGTCTGACAACACCAGGTTTTAGTCCAACCGATTTATTTGATAGTAAACGCACAAGCTTTCGAGGTTTCCCTCTTCGTCAGGCATTCACCTGACGAAGAGGGAAACCTCGAAAGCTTGTGCGTTTACTATCAAATAAATCGGTTGGACTAAAACCTGGTGTTGTCAGACTTTTTACTGTGTTTTCAATGGAAGAAGCCAGAAAGTGGTTGTGGAGGATTGCTTCTCTGAGTGGAGGCCTGTGACTAGTGGTATGCCGCAGGGATCAGTGTTGGGTCCATTGTTGTTTGTCATCTATATCAATGATCTGGATGATAATGTGGTAAATTGGATCAGCAAATTTGCTGATGATACAAAGATTGGAGGTGTAGTGGACAGGGAGGAAGGTTTTCAAAGCTTGCAGAGGGATTTGAACCAACTGGAAAAATGGGTTGAAAAATGGCAAATGGAATTTAACGCAGACAAATGTGAGGTATTGCACTTTAGAAGGACAAACCAAAGTAGAACGTACAGGGTAAATGGTAGGACTCTGAAGAGTGCAGTTGAACAGAGGGATCTGGGAATACAGGTACAGAATCCCCTAAAAGTGATGTCAGGGGTGGGTAGGGCTTTTGGTACGTTGGTCTTTATAAATTGGAGTATCGAGTATAAAAGTTGGAGTGTTATGGTAAGTTACATATAGGCATTGGTGACGCCAAATTTAGAGTATTGTGTACAGTTTTGGTCACATAGTTACAGGAAGGATGTAAATAAGGTTGAAAGAGTGCAGAGAAGGTTCACAAGGATGTTGCCGGGACTTGAGAAGCTGAGTTACAGAGAGGGATTGAATAGATTAGGACTTTATTCCCTGGAGTGTAGAAGAATGAGGGGAGATTTGATAGAGGTGTATAAGATTTTGATGGATATAGATAGAGTGAATGCAAGCAGGCTTTTTCCACTGAGGCTAGGGGAGAAAAAAAAAGAGGGCATGGGTTAAGGGTGAAAGGAGAAAAGTTTAAAGGGAATATTAGTTGGGGCTTCCTCACACAGAGAGTGCTGGGAGGGTGGAATGAGCTGCCGGATAAAGTGGTAAATGTGGGGTCACTTTTAACATTTAAGAAAAACTTGGACAGGTTCATGGATGAGAGGGGTGTGGAGGGATATGGTCCAAGTGCAGGTCAGTGGGACTAGGCAAAAAATGGTTCGGCACAGACAAGAAGGGCCAAAAGGCCTGTTTCTGAGCTGTAAATTTTCTTTGGTTTTTCTATGGTTAAAAGCCGTGGTGTTGGCCCAGGCGACTGAATGCATGGAGCAGCACTTAAACTAGTTGTGAGGTGTGCTGAACGAGATGAATTGCTTGTGGCGGGAAAAAGTTGTGAACGACAGCCCAGGTGAGGGTGCAGCAGAGCCAGAGAGAGGAAGTGCAACAGAGAGGGCTGAAGTGTGTGGGGGATGTGGGGGAGAACACTCCCAAGAAGTGTGTGTTTCAGGTGTAGTAGAAAAGGTCACTTAAAAGTGTGGTGCTGAGCAAAGCAACCAGTAGTCTGTACAAAAAAAAGAATGCGACTGTTAGTTTAACTCCCTTAAAAAATTGGATGAGAAACCTGACAAGTGAGCCAATTCGTTCACCCTAAACCAGGTTCAGCTAAGCAAAGTGTTCCCTATAGAGATAACCTTGCTGGGAAATGACAAAGTTCTCAAAATGAAAGTCGATATAGGGGCTCCAAGTATAGTCAAGGGCGAACAGGCATTTTATTATCTTCAAAAAAGGCTCCAACCATTAAGACTGAATGAGTCTGGAGCCATTTTATCAACATATACCAGGAAATATTGCAGACTTTAGGTGTAGCAACAGTAACAGCAGCATATCAGAATTGAATACTGATCTTGACAATTAAGGTCACAGATCTTGTCCATTGGACTGTAGTTGGTTAAAGCAAATAAGGCTAAAGTGGCTGGAAATATTAAACCAAAGGGACTGGAGGTTTTCAGGAGCTGCTGTATAAATATTCCAAGGGCTCTCAAATGAATTAGGATGTATACGGGGAGCTAAAGCCTATCTGAATCCAGATGCAATGCTTAATATTTTGGGCCTGCTCAGTGCCTTATGCCCTTCATCAGAAGGTTGAAGTCAGGCTCAAGAAACTGGAAGATTTAGGTATCACAAAGCTCGCTCAATTCTCCGAATAGGCTGCACCACAGTCTCCATGTTAAAACTGGATCCGACAGTAAGAATTTGCGGAGATTATAAATTAACTCTTAATAAAGGAGCACAACTAGATAGATAGCCCATACTCAGAATAGAACATCTCTATGCTAAACTAACAGGAGGTTTAAAATAGACTAAATTGGACTTCAGCCATACCTATCAGCAGCTGGAGTTGGATGAGGACTTACAAAAGCTGGTGACAATCAACACATACAAGGGTCTGTACCAGTACATAAGGTTGCCTTTTAGAGTTCATCAGCCTTTGCCATTTTCCAATGTACAATGGAAAGTACCTTGCAAGGCATCCCTAATGCAATGGTTTAGCTGGATGACATATTGATCACAGGTACCTCACCTGAAGAACACAGATCCAATTTATAAGAAGTTTTGAGAAGGTTTAAAGAAACAGGAGTTAAGTTGAAATGGGAGAAATCTACATTTCAATCAGAGAAAGTCACCAGTTTAAGCTTTAGAGTCGACACAAAAGAATTACATCCTTTGGAAAATTAAAAGCTACTAATGAGGTTGCGCAGCCAAAAGACATATCAGAGCTAAAATCATTTCTGGGCATGGTGAACTTTTGTAGTAGATTTTGAAAAAAAAGTACCTAATTAATCCCACTCTGCCAATTGTTAAAAAAGACCAATGTTGGAGATGGGGAGAAGAACAAAAAAGCCTTTGTAAAAATTAAGCAGGTTCTGCAGTTGTTAGCGTAGTTGGTGCACTTTGGCCTGACCAAATCCTTGGTGATAACCTGTGATACTTCACCATATAAAATGGGAGCCTTTTTGTCCCACCAGATGCCTGATGGTGCAGAGAGGTCCATTGCCTTTGCTTCTAGAATGCTATCAGATGTGGAAAATAAATGCTCCCAAATAGATAAAGGAAACTTGGCAGTCATCTGTTTGAGCAAAACCTTTTGTCACTATGCTTATGGAGGATATTTTACAATAGTTTCAGACTATGTGTCCTTGTTAGGTCTATGTGTCATCCATTGCCTCTGCAAGGGTATAGAGATGGGCTGTATTATATGCAGTGTACAGTTTTATGTTCCAGAATCACCCAGGGACACAAATATCAATACCACAGGCAGTAGCATTACCACTGGTTCCTCAAGAGATTTTACTGGTGCTATATCTGGTATAGACTTTGCCAGTCTCTGCTGAACATAGAAAGATGTGGACAAAAAGAGACCTAGTATTGTTGAAAGTTAAAAAGATGGTCATGGAAGAGTAGCGGAATGAGAAGTCAGAGTGGTTGAAACCTTACCAACATAGAAGGATAGAAATGACCTGTGAAGATGGGGTGTTACTGTTGGGGGTGAGAGTTATCGTCCCGTGTCAGGGGAGACGACTCCTGTTACAGGAATATGACTCCCTAGCCAAGAGTTATGCGTGGTGCATGGGCATTGATAACGAAATAGAAAAGGTGGTTAGGCAATGCCCCAGATGTAAAGCTCAACAGGCTTTACCACCACCAACAAATTTGCATCCATGGGAGTGACCAGGCTGTCCATGGGCAAGGCTACATATTGATTTAAGGATAACTTTGCTATTCATAGTATTCAGGAAGTGGTTGTGTCAGAAAATGGCATATCATTCACAGCAGAAGATTACTAAAAGTTTCTCAAGTTAAACAGCATCAAACACATTGTGACAGTGTGCTAAGACCTAGAGAGAACTCAGCGGAACTAACACTCTGCCAATTTTTGGTAAAATTTTGCTCAATATTCCCAGATTTGATGGGGATGGTGGAGGCTAGGCAAGCCTCAGAGCTGATGGATTGAATCAAACAACTGGTATATTTGTGTCCATTATTTTATGCATTTGTTTTCGAAGGTGCTACGTATATATATAACAAGTGGATTACTTTTACATTGCATTTGCTGATGGTAAGGGGGAGGGGGATTTTAAAGGAGCCTGGAAGAGTAGGAAACATGATGTCAATCAACGGGTGCTAAAATGTTGATGTTCTGATGGCAGATTTAGATGCAGAGGTTAAATCAATGGTGTGTTTGTGGCTTGTTGGGCATCATGCCACCCTGTGACAGGTCCCTTCTTATAATACATTTGCATGCCATAGTTGTTCATTAGTGTAAAACTTTTTAAAATAAGGACCTAACTTCAGAATAAAGTCAGTGGCGCAAGGGAACCTTGGCACTTGGTTCTTGCTGGTTTAAAAGTGTATCCAGCAGTCAGTTTTGTACCATTGTGTCCAAGGTCAGTGGTCTGCCTTGTTGAACTCTGCAGCTCAAGGGAGGGAGCAGGAGAATGGCAGTTTGCATGGAGGTTCTAGTCCAGCTAGGGTGATGGGAGAAGTGAGGGGGAATGTGGAGTGGGATCTGGGGAATGGAGGAGTAGAAGCGGGTAAGAAAATGAGGGTGACACAGTGGCACAGTGGTTAGCACTGCTGCTAACCACCAGGGATCCAGGTTTGATTCCTGGCTTGGGTCACTGTCTGTTGGAGTCTGCATGTTCTTCCTGTGTCGATATGGGTTTCCTCTAGGTGCTCCGATTTCCTCCCACAGTCCAAAAGATATGCTGCTTAGGTGATTGGCCATGCTGAATTCTCCCTCAATGTACCAGAAAAGGTGCAGAGTGTGGCAGCTAGGGGATTTTTGCAGTAACTTCACTGCAGTGTTAATGTAAGCCTACTTGTGACTAATAAATGTAAACTTTACCTTGCCAACCAACCTCAGAATGTTGGCTGGCGGAGTCTTTACAAGGCTTTGAATTCAGCTACATTTCAATTCCCCCCGCCTGGACAGATTTTGGCTAACGTCTTTTACAATGCATCAAAAGGAGGGACAGCTGAGACTGCAAGTTTCCCACATGGACACTGAGGAAGAGACAACATCAAAACACATCATGGGGCAGCATTTTACAGCCTCTTCCACCAGTGGGATTTTCTGGCACCAACTAGTCAGTGGCCTTATGAACGGTTTGTTGCTTTTTACGGCCCCTGCCCTCACCACAATAGGGCCAAAAGATTCCACCTGATGTTTCTCCCTCAATAAAGAAATGTCCCTTGTAAACATCAATGTCTGCCAACCATGAGGCGTGCCAGTATATTTAGCTCTGTGACTAAGTAAATCTCAGCAAGTAATGATGATGCACACACAAGTAAATTGAAACCAATGTACTGGGAAATATTTATGAGTGAAATTTAAATTTGATAGCCTGTCTGTAGCTGCCATATTGTCAGCTGACAGTGGGTTTCGCCAATGAAAAGCTTTCCTCCACCACGTGGTCACACTTCTCTGCCATACGTATCATCAAGACTTTAAATTTTAATTGTCATTGTGTGGGAACCAAGCAGAAAGCCAGAGTGGAAGTGGCGCCCATTTCCTGTTCCTCTGTTGGGAATAGGGCGCCAGTTAAAATTTCTCCCATGTCTGTGATTTATGCACAATAGTGACCCACGTGCAATTAATAAAATTAATGACTAGTTTTGAGAACAGAAGGAAAAGGGGCAGGAGTTGACCATTCAGCCCCTTGATCCTGCTCCACCCTTCAGTAAGTTGTAATAACTTGCCTTTTGGCAGTATTAGATTTCATTTGCCATTTGTCTGCTCAATTGTATGACAGATTAAAATCTAAACTGTGTCTTTGGCAATCCCTGCACATGCTATTTTAGCATTGCTTGCAAATTTAGCAAGCTTACAATTTGTCTCTGTTAATTAATATTGATGAGAAAGGTGAGGGGTCCAAACATTGGTTCCTTTCTTCATAATTGAGGTGAGGTTAATAAATCCATTGCTCTTTTTCTTGCCACCCTTGCATTTGATTGAGACACATTGCTTTCCTCCGCAGTGCTGCTGAGTCGAGGGCTTCTTGGCTTAATGGCCAACTGGTTACAGTGCTAGTGAAGCAGCTTACCTTATCATTCAGTGGGTGGAGGATGCCAGAGGGCTGGCAGTTTGAAAAATGATACTGATTAAAATGATAAGAGCAATGAGGGAAGATAGCACTTAGGGCTGATCCACTGTCTCAGGAAATGAATCCACTGAGACTGCCCACAATGTCTGGATTTGTTGCTGTGCAATGGCACTTGCTCTATTAATTATAAAGCAAATGAAGGAAACATAAAGAATGGATTAGCTTGATAATTGTACTTAATTTCCTGAAAATTTCAGAGGGCAGGAAGAGTGTGAGGTCATTCACATAAGTGTCAGCACAAATTTAATATCACAGCCATAGGAGAAACCTCCCTGATATCACGAGAATGTATACGCTTACAGAAGAAGGTAGAATATAGAAAATTAAATGTTAAAGAAATGCTTTTGCAAAATGTACACCATCTTAAATCAGTGTTCTGTTTGAATAGAGCAATTAGTACATGATATTACAAACACTCAGTAGTTTCGGGCCAGTGAATAGTAATCATTTGCTTGCATTCAATTTGGCATCAGTTGGGGTCCTGTAAATGAAAACAGAAGTAATCCTATATATATCTCATCAGGGCAGCAGCATGGTGGCACAGTGCTTAGCATTGCTGCTTCACAGCTCCAGGGACCCGGGGTTTGATTCCATTCTTGGGTCACTGTCTGTGAGGAGTTTGCACATTCTCCCAGTGTTTGTGTGGGTTTCCTCCGGCTGCTACCGTTTCCTCCCACAGTCTAAAGGCATGTGGGTTAGGTGGATTGGACATGACAAATTGCCCCTTAGTGTCCACATATGTGTAGATTAGATGGATTAGCCAGGACAAATGCATGGGGTTACAGGGATAGGGCAAGGATGGGCCTGGGTAAAACACTTTGCCTGAGTGTTGATACGGACTCGATGGGCAGAACGGCCTCCTTCTGCACTGTAGGGATTCTATGATTCTATGATCCTGTTTATATTAAAATGAATAATTCTGTCTCCAGATTTAGAATTCATGTCTGTCTTTCAGGTAATGAATGGTGAAATTATCCTGTTGATTACCATCGGCTGTCCAATGGTGCATCTGAAGTCCAATTCATAGCGTAGCCCTGACATGCAACATAGGGTTACTGCGAGTGGGAGGGAGGTGACCAGACTATACAATAATCTTCTGTGTCTCCCTCAGTTTCAGTCATTTGGGTTTATTTCCAGTTTAATCCACATGCCTGTGATTGTGCCCACTGCACACTTCTGGTCTGCTTGAAGTAATCAGCTCATCCTGACAGCAGCAGCTTGTATAGTGGTGCATTGCCAGGGTAGATGGTTATTAAATTGTATTCGCAGATGCCAGACATTTCTTCAATGCAGATTTAACACCCACCTATATAGTGAATATGCATTGACTTCCCGCACAATATCTATTACAGTTTTGCAGAACTTTAAATATTTCAGGCATTGGTAGAATATCTAACATTCTCTGAGCTGCATTTGTGTCGTACTAACCAATGCCGAAGGATTATTTTTATCGAGTACTTCAATAGAGCATTGTTCGCAAATTTCTACATTAGTTGTTAGATGATTTATAGTTAGTCTTGCGTTTCAGTTTGTTGAGATTATCATCCTTGCTTTCAGTGTGTGACTGATGCCAAGCAGTCTTCGGAGAGCTGTTAATTGTGAGCATGGTAAGTAAAACCATTTCTTGTGAAGTTCTGTACAACTTTTGAATCATGTATGGTGACAAGTTACCTAAATAATAGCAGTATTGGAAGAGTGATAAAAATTTAATCACTAAAGTAAAAACAGTCCTTGATGATCCTAAACTCATCAAAGTGAAAAGGAACTTCTGCAACCCTTACTGGAGTCAGACAATGACGCTGACAGCAGAAACTTCTGGAATGTGAAAATAAGTATGGCTCACCGTCACAGAATCCTGATCAAAGCATTCAGGTGAGTGTCTCCCTCATTGAAGCCCTGCAATATATGGGCCTCAAAGTCCAGTTCAACAGTTCAGAGCCTAAGTTCCTCAAGATACAGACTTACTGTACATCATTGAGAAGGGAACAGCAGATACGGTCTCTGTTCCATGCGTATAGATAAACATTCATTTCATCTGATGCACAGAGAGGAGGAAATAGATTTTTTTCTTTTTTTTATTTCTTTCAAGGGAAATGGGCAGCACTGGCTCGGCCAAGCATTTATTGCCCATCCCTAATTGACCTTGAGAAAGTGGTGGTGCAGTCATGTGGTGTCGGTATATCCACAGTGCTGTTAGGGAGGCAATTCTGGGATTTTGACCCAGCAACATTGAAGGAATGGTGATATATTTCCAAGTCAGAATGGTGAGTGGCTTGGAAGGGAACTTACATTGTTATGGGAATACTGGGTGGTGTTCCCATGCATCTGCTGGCTGCCGTTGCCCTTCTCGGTGGTCGAGGTCTTGGGTTTGAAAGGTGCTGTCGCAGGAGCCTTGGTGAATTACTGAATTGCTTCTTGTAGATGATATACACTGCTGCTACTGTGTGTTGGTGATGGATGGGGTGTTAATCAAGTGGGCTGCTTTGTAGTGTCAAACGTTTTGGGTATTGTTGGAGCTACACTCTTCCAGGCAAGTGAAGAATATTCTGTCACAGACCAGACTTGTGCTTTGTAAGATGATGGACATGCTTTGGGGAGCAGAGAGATGGGTTACTTGCTGCAGAAGTCCCAGTCACTGTTCTGCTCTTGCAGCCACAATACTTAAATAGCTAGTCTGGTTCAGTTTTTGGTCAATGGTAGCCCCCAGATGTTGGATAAAAAGGGATTCAATGATGGTCGTGCCATTGAATGTCAAGGAGAGACAGCTGGAATCTTTCTTGGTGGAGTTGATCATTGAACGTTACTTGCCACTTTTCAGCCCAAGCCTGAATGTTGTCCAGCTCTTGCTGGAAATGAACATGAACTGCTTCAGTATCTGAGGAGTCATGAATGATGGCGAACATTGTGAAATAATCAGTCCCACTCCTGACCTTATGAAGGAGGGAAGGTCATTGATGAAACAAGTGAAGTAGGTTGGGCCTAGAACACTATTCCGAGGAACTCCCGCAGTGATGTCCTGGAACTGAGCTGTTTGACCTTCCACCATCACAACCATCTTGCTTTTTGCCAGATATGACTCCAACCAGTGAAGACCTTTCCCCCAATTCACATTGACTCTCGGGCTCCTTGTGCTATGCTTGGTAAATACTGTCTTGATGTCAAGGTCAGTCGCCTCAACTCATCTCTTGAATTCAGCTCTTTTTTCCATGTTTGAACCAAGGCTGTAATGAGATTGGGATCTGAACAGCCCTGGTAGAAACCACACTGAGCATCATCGAACAGGTTATAGCTCACAGCTGCTGCTTGACAACACTGTTGCTGACCTCTTCCATCACTTTAGTGAATAGATTGATGGGGCAGTAATTGACTTTGTTATGAGCAGGACATAACTGGGCAATTTTCCACATTTCCGGGTCGATGCCGGTATTGTAGCTGTAGTGGAACAGCTTGGCTAGGGGCACGACAAGTTATAGAGCACAACTTTTCAGGACTATTGCTGTAATGTTGTCAGGGCCCATAGCCTTTACGGTATCCCGTGTCTTCAGCCATTTCTTGATATCCCTGATGAATCAAACTAACTGAAGACTGGCATCTGTGATGTTAAGGACTTGTGGAAGAGGCCAAGATGGATCATCACTATGCAATTCTGGCTGAAGATGGCTGTAAATGCCTTAGCCTTATCTTTTGCACTGATTTCTGGGCTCCTCCATCATTAAGGATATGGATATTTATGGAGCCTTCTGCTTCTGTTGGTTGGCCATCACTCTTCACAGGGATGTGGCAGGACTGCAGAGATTAAGTCTGATCCATTGATTTTGGGATCACTGTTATTCTGTCTATTGCATGCTGCTTATACTGTTTGGCACGCAAGTACTCCTATGTTGTAGCTTCATGAGGTTGATACCTCAATTTTAGGTATGCCTGGTGTTGCTTTTGACATGTCCTCCTGCACTCTTCATTGAACCAAGGTAATCCCCTGGTTTGTTGGTGATGATAGAATGGGGGGATATACCAGGCCATGAGGTTACAGGTTGTGGTTGAGTATAGTTTTGCTGCTGTTGATGGCCCACAGTGCTTTATTGATGCCCGGTTTTTAGTTGCTAGATCTGTTCAAAGTCTATCCCATTTAGCACAGTGGTAGTGCTACACAACATGATGGAGGTATCCTCAGTGTAAAGATGGCACTTTGTCTTGATAAGGACTTTGGGGTTGTCACTCCTACCAACACTGTCATGGAAAGATGCATCTATGACAGGTAGGTTGGTGGAAAAGAGGCCAAGTTGTTTTCTTCCCTCTTGTTGATTCTCTCAGCATCTGCCACAGACCCAGTTTAGCAGTTACATCCTGTAGGACTTGTCCAGCTCAGACAGGATTGGTGTACTAAGCCACTCTCGATGGTGAACATCAAAGCCCCCCACCCAGAGTACTTTCTGTGCCCTCCCCACCCTCAGCTCTTCATGTTGTTCAAAATGGAGGAGTGATTCATCAGCTGAAGGGAGGACAATCAGTGGTAACCAGCAGGAGATTTCCTCACCCATTTTTGACTTGATGCCATGAGACTTCATCGGGTCCAGAGTTGATGTTCAGGATTGCCAGGTCAATTCCCTCCTGACTGTATACCACTGTGTTGTCACCTCTACTGCATCGATCTTGTTATTGGTACAGGACATACCAGGAATGGTATCAGGTGTCTGGAACAGTATCTGTAAGGTATGATTCTGTGAGTATAACAGTGTCAGGCTGTTGCTTGTCCTGTCTGTGAAACAGTCTCCCAATTTTGATACTATGTTCTTATGTTCTTATGTTAGTAAGGAGGTTTTGTAGGATTAACGAGGCTGGGTTTGCATGTGTCACTTCCAGTGCATAAGTCAATACCAGGTGTCCATTCATTTTCATTTCTTTTAGACTTTGCAGCAGTTCCATTCAACTGAGTGGCTTACTCAGCCATTTCAGAGGCATTGAAGAGTCAACTGCTTTGCTGTGACTCTGGAGTCACATATAGGCCAGAATAGGTAAGAGTAGTAGATCTTTTTCCCTAAAGGACATTAGTGAAATAGATGGGTTCTTCTGACAATTGACAATGGTTTCATGGATATTATTGAGACAATCTTTTAATTCCAGATTTATTAATTGAATTTAAACTCCACCAGCTGTCCTGGTGGGGTTTGAACTTGTGTCCCCAGCACATTAAGGTCCTGGGCCTCTGGATGCAAGTCCAGTGACATTACTACACACAACCATCTCCCCTTAATTACAGATATATAATGAGGAAAAACTGTCACATTAGTCCACACAGTAGCTGTGTAAAATGTCAGTTACTCCATTAGAATTGCTGACAGTTTTACACAATGACGTTAAGGGGAACATTATCTCCAGAAGCAATACAGTGTTTCAAATCAGTGCGCTGACTTCTGGAGAACATTCTATTCAGTACAGAATGTTGCTGGTGGGCAGCTATACTCATATCATTTAATGCAGATTCTGGTACCCCTGTTTACACAAACTCTGATTGTGTTCAGATTATTCATTATGCCTTTATGAGAGATACGTTATGCATCAGCTATTACTCTGTGGTGGTGTTAGCAGGAACAGTCTACACTGGTGTATTCATAGTTATAGGGGTATCTTATTCCAGAATCCGACTCAATCAACAGATTCCAATTAGCCATCCTGTGAGCAGCCAATTCCACAGATTTCTCTGTTAAGTTCCAGCTTCTCATTGGAAAATTTATAGCCCTTGACTTCAATTTCTTTTTTATGTTTCTCGTCTTCGGCCCATCAAGTGTGCACTGAACTCAATCTACCCAGGCCCTATCCCGATAGCCTCCTACCTAGTCCCCCCACAGCCCCCCCTCCCACACACACACACAATAAGCGGCAACTTATCATGGCCAATTCACCTAACCTGCACATCTTTAGACTGTGGGAGGGAACTGAAGCACCCGGGGGAATGTGCAAACTCCACGCAGACAGTGACCCAAGCCGGGAATCAAACCCAGGTCCTCGGCACCTTGAGGCAGCAGTGCTAACCACTGTGCTGTCCTTAAGTTCCACTGAAGAATAATTCCACTACTTCACTAACTTTGAAAGCTGGTGAAATGGTTCTTTTAATGAAACATGCCCTCACAAAAATTGCACAATTTCAGAGATCCTCTCATGAATTGCCCTTTTTAAAACTGAGAATTCCCACAATTTTGTCAATTAATCCATTCTTCCACCCAATTGATGAGAAATCTGAAATAAAAACTGAAAATGCTGGAAAATCCCAGCAGGTCTGACAGCATCTGTGGAGAGAGAAACAGTTAATGGCTAAAATCTCCCGCCCTCATTCGTGGCTGGGATTCTCTGGTGCCACTGAAAGTGAATGGAGTTCTGGATGGAACATCAAATTCTCCACTCTTGCTCACAACACGTCCTACCATGGGCAAGACAGGAGAATCCAGCACAGTGTTTAGAGTCTGTATGACTCTTCTTCAGATCTAAAGAGAAATAGGAATGTAATGGATTATATACTGTGGCAGAGGTGGAGCAAAATAGCTCAGGGAAAAGGGGGGTGCTCAGGAGTTATTTGACAAAGATGTCATGAACACAAGGCAAAGGGAGTGTTAATGAAAATGTTAAAGACTAAGGAAGCTACTAATAGTGGATTAAAGGTCAAATGATAGAATGTGTTATGTCGAGTAAGGGTCAGATAAGAAACCAGATGTATTTTAGTACTGTAAAGAAAATGGTAATCAATTGTACTTCCAAGCAAATCTTTTGTTGATTTCCCACCTGACGCTGTTTTAGTTTTGGCATCAATAAAGCTGAGATTGAAAGCTGGACCTGGCATTAAGTACAAGTATATAAAAAACAAGAAAGGCTTCTGGTATCAAGAACATTAAACTGCAGGTTGTTGTAGGCTGGCGAGACACACTGTGAAAATATGGTAAAGCTCTTTAAAAAAATCCTAAAGTAAAGCAAATACTTGCAGAAAAGTAATAAGGATAACAATACTGAGAAAAAGGATATGAGTGAATGCAACAATTTGAGAGGAATGAGTATTGAGTACAGCTGGAAAGGTATTTGCTAAGTCACAGTCGATGGGTGCTATCAAAAAAAAATGTTAATGTTAGACTAGAACAAGGTACAATTGATCAGCTGCTGAATTCAGAGGAATTTAAAGAACACAAGTTCTTCACCAACTTTAAGAATATTTTCTGGTAAAACAAAAACCCCTTCCATGTGTAGGTTTTGTTATGTTTCTGTATTAACAAAGATAGACTTGGTGCTCATATCACCTGCTCAAGCCAACAACGCATACTTACTCTTCTTCAGTCGTGGGGAAAAGCTTGGGGAGAAGTGGAAGTTTCTGAGTTGTGCTGTGGAATCTGTCCTGAAATGCACTGGATGCATAGCATGGCCCTAGAAGCTCCCATATATTACACCACCACTTCTTCCAGTGATTCCACGCCTATCCCAAGACCGGATTTTCCCACCTGAGGTCAACGGACCTTTATATGGTCTGTCAAATTTTCTACCCCTTTTCACGATGGGCGGGACCAGATAATTTACCCCTATGAGTACAAGTGAGATGCACAGAACAGGCATATCCCATGTTAATTTTAACTGTTTGGCTGCCTTCACAGAAGATAAATTCTCAGTCTCCTTTGGGCTATCTGAGATTACCAGATGAACTAAAACTGTCACTCAAAGGAAGGGGAATCCGAATGCAATTTAACTACTTGTTCTTAAGGCTGGAATTTTATCGCCCTACCCGCCACAAGAATTAGAACGGGCGAGGGGCAGAACATGGAAAGGTCT
This sequence comes from Carcharhinus amblyrhynchos, assembly GCF_965287045.1. Classification (NCBI taxonomy): domain Eukaryota; kingdom Metazoa; phylum Chordata; class Chondrichthyes; order Carcharhiniformes; family Carcharhinidae; genus Carcharhinus; species Carcharhinus amblyrhynchos. Next base: position 26,601,179 of record NC_137335.1, on the reverse strand, counting down.
GTTCACCTCTAGTGGGTTACAGTTTTGGGACGAGTGAGGCCGAAAAATCCCGCCTTTTTTTATTAACTGATTGTAATCAAACACTGTGAAAGGTTTGGGAACAGGCTTCTTGGAAATGGTGTATCAAACATTGAAAGGACCTGAAAAGAAAGAGATCAGAAAGTGGGTGAGGAACAGATAAGACATTCAAACCTCTGGTGCTGAGTGTAGAAAGGAAACCTGTGCTTATGCTTCCCTTGGCTGGCCATTAGAAAACATAAGGTTGTACTCAAGAGATTTTCATTCAGCTCCTCACCCCAGCTGCTGGTTGATACCATGACCTCCATCAACAGCGAGAGTTGCTAACTCTAGTTTGAAACAAGACATCTGATTATGTGACACTTACAACATTTGTGAATGCAGTTGTACTTAATTGAATGTCTCAATACTCCAGCATTCCATAGATATTTAGGTCATAGTACAGTAGGCTTTGTTTTAAACTAGATGGACAATCAGAGGGAAATTCCATATTGCTTCTGGGAGGCCCGGAATGGCTAAAACAACCAGGTAGTCTCTTTGGACACTGCCAGCCTGATGGTGAGGACGAGAATTGCAAGATTGCAAATAGAAACAAGAGAGGCAAACAACTCAAAGTTTTGCAACCAGGAAAACAAAACTTTGTTTGGAATACTCCTGGGTGAGTAATGTTCGATTGCAGGAAACTTCTGGACATTCCAGGAGGAATTATCAGCAATTCCAACTCAGGTAGAACCTGTGCAGAATGAGGGAGGGAATATATGACCTCCTAACTAAGTGCCAGTCTGTCTTAATGCCCCAACACGAAGCATTCCATTACTGCCACACACACAGACTGAGCTTTACTGTTGAGGTGCAATTATCCCCTTGTAGTCACAATACCCTCAAGAAGTTGTGACAATAATTAACTTGTTTTCATTCATCTAAGACTCATAAAGCAATGTGTTTTCAGAGAAGGAAAGATGCTTCTGAGTAATATGACATTCCTCAATGGAATATGCAACTCAATCTGGATTTATACTTACCTGTAATTCACTGCTGTCAATTGTTTGGCATATGCCATCTCAGCTTACACAAAACCTGTATTAGGAAATTCAGGCTATTTTAAAAGTAATTTTAATTTAGCAGCATATTCTGTCATGTTGGAAATGTTTCTGGTTTAGCCTTGCATTGATCAGGAAATTCATTAAAGTTTGTAAGTCTTTGCTTTCTGCCTCCTATGTGCCACTTGATGCATCTTCATACAAATCTGCTCCACATTCCTCCACATGTTAATTCGTTGCATGTGTGATTTATGAATTGTTGTGAAATATCCCCTGTGTTGTAAATGTGATTACTTAGGGCAAGAGCCAATTTGTTGCAAATAAATATAAACTTTATTGGGAACACACATTGAGATATTTACAGGCTCATTGCCACCTTGCTATCAGTGCACAACACTGGCACTGCCCACCAGTTGGTTCAGTAAGAAGTCTCACAACACCAGGTTAAAGTCCAATGGGTTTATTTGGTAGCACAAGCCACTAACTTTCGGAGCGCTGCTGCTTCATCAGGTGAGTGGGAGTTCTGTTCACAAACAGGGCATATAAAGACACAAACTCAATTTACAAAATAATGGTTGGAATGCAAGTCTTTACAGGTAATCAAGTCTTAAAGGTACAGACAATGCGAGTAGAGAGAGCGTTAAGCACAGGTTAAAGAGACGTGTATTGTCTCCAGCCAGGACAGTTAGTGAGATGTAACACTGGCACCTCCACATCATCGGTTGGTTGGCAGACGGAAGGGGCAACCACTCACATTTCCACTCCCTTCATGCTCATCATACAAACTACATAACACTAGTAATGTCTCTCAGATTTAACTTTCCTCTTTTACAAATCAAGTCTCTGAGGTGGTCTGCAGGGATGGTCAGAGTGACACAATTCTAGTGAGGGAGTTCCCAGAACAGGAATCACCAGATTTGAGCTGCAGGAAAAAGTGTGCCATACCTTCGAGACTGACTGTGAAACATCAGCCACAGGTTGACCCTGTGTTCATGGGGATGTTTCTCTTGTTCGGATGTGAGCCGTGTGTCTGTGCATTATTTTATTCACAACTTGACCTCAAGATGACAATGGAGCTTTTTCTGAAATGACGCCTCCTGGAGTGCAGCATGGTCCATTTTCAAAGTTGAACATGTAGATGGGATCGCCTATTTTGAATGTACACACCCTACTGTACACGGCGTTGTTTAGTTTCCGATTACTTTGTTTGTGTCTTACCTCCATATTGGGAAACATCAAATCCAGAAGTGTGCAAGTGGTATTTCATCAGGCAGCTCAGATGGCGTGGAGTCAGTAGCAGTTTGTGTTGATGTGCAGAAGGAAGGAATCTGGAAAGCGAGTCTTCAGTGTAACTCCAGACAACTTCTTATACTGGCTTTTAGGTCTGGATAGCTCTTTCAGCGAGACAATTTGATGAAGGATGGCTAACTGTTCAGCTTCAGTTAGTCCAGTGACAAGGACATCAGCTAAGTACACAACCATACATGGAAATTCCTGCAGGAGACTCTCCACAGTTCACTGAAAAATGGCACATGTGGATCAATCTCGAAAAGGCAATCGTGTGGATTGGTCAAGGCCCCTGTGAGTATTGGTTATCTCATCCTCCCTTGATGTGCTGCCCAATGCCGGTTGCTGATAGGCATGAATCATATCTAGCTTAGTGAATGACGTGCCTCCTGCTAACTTTGTGTGCATGACATTGATTTTGGGAATGGGATACTTGTCTAACTTTGCTGCTCTGTTAAATGTCAGTCTGTAGTCACTGCATAGATGTATAGTCTGGTCTTGCTTCAGAACTGGGATGGTGGATGCGACCCACCCTGAAAACTGAACAGACTGAATTATATCTAGTTTTCTAACCTATGCAGCTCTGCTTCCACTTTTTCCTCTGAGGGAATAAAGCACCATGCTGGCCTTGGAAATGTGCGTCTTCCTGGGGATTGATGTATATTTTAGCTTGTGTGCCCTTCAGTTTTCCCAATTCATTCTGAGAAAGAGCATCATATTTCTTCAAAAGCTCAGGAATTTCACTGGACATCAAATGGAATATTTCAGACGATTCTGGTTTTATTTTTTGTGGCCAATCTTGACACAAAAGGCTGGGCTCTTCCCCTTCTATGGCCATCACAGGAAACTGGGTTATCTGTTTGTAAGAGACTGGAACAGCAGCAATGCCCTTGATATGAATGGACTCAGCTTGGGGTGGTGGGGGGGTCTTTCAGGTATGTTCTCAGCTTGGTGGCTGTGTGCTCCCATATCAAAAGCTTCCTCCCTTCACTGAGGTGCCTGAACATGTGCTCCCCAACAATAGTAGCTGAAGCACTGGTGTCCACCTCCCTCTGCAGTTACTGCCATTCACCTACACTGTCACTGCAGCGGAGGCTGCTTTACCAGCAATCACTGATACAGAGAGTTTGCAGTGGCAGCATCAGCTTCCACAGTGTCAGTTCACACAGTTGATTTGTACTTTGCTCTGATGTTGATTGAATTTTTGTTCTGCAATGTCTAATCAAGTGTCCTCTCTTGTGGCAATAGTAACACTCTGCCCCTCTAAGTCTGCATGTAATGTTCCATGATTCCCGCCACACTTAAAACAAGCGTGTACCGTACCAGCTGACACATCATTACTCAGTTTCCTGACTCTTTGGTTGATGGGCAGGGAATGGCACTGAAATTCTGCTCTGCCATCTTTGCACTGTGCTCAGCAGCAGGCTCCTGCCTAACATGGCGCAATGCTCTAGTCTTCATGTACTGTAAATTCTGAAAATTTCTTGTGGCACTCTCCATGATGTGAGACAGCTCTAGAGTGTGTTTGAAATCAATTTCTGGTTCAGCAAGCAAATGGTGCTGTATGGTGTTATCGTTCACTCCACAGAACAGCCTATCCCACAGCATAGTGTTAAATACATCCCAAACTCATAGTATTCATCTTGGTCAGCTGTTTCAGATTCACCAAAAGGTAGAAATAGATTCTCCTAGTGCACAAATTCTCATTGGACTTAAAGCATTGCATAATTACAGACGATTTTAACTGTTCAGCCAACTCCAGTTGATACTAGCTGCATGTAGGGCACTGAGGTTCCTGATAGTTTTATATTTTACTTCTATACATGCCCAGTAGGATAGTTCCATGTTTACCTTCATCACTAATTTGACTTGCTAGGAGATAGAAACTGATACTCTCGGTGTACTGACTCTAATCCTCAGCATCTGCATCATATGGATTAACCTTCCCAAACAATGGCATGGTCAGGAAGTCTTCTTAATTTTATTTGCTTCTGCAGGTACTGGTTGTGTTCTTTTTATTGAGTGTCTTTACCACTTGAGACTAATGCTCCTTTAAGAGCTGTCTCTGCAGGTTGCTGGTTGTGTCTTTGTGCTTTTCCCACTCTGTCCTCAGTCAAACAGACTCCCCAGTGATGGTGGACCTTCTTTGACAAACTCCTCAGGTAAGAAGTCTTTTTTTTGCGGGGTCTAGTGTATGTTGAATTCCACTGGGTTTCCAGTCTTTGATCTTCCTGCATTTTTGGATGTTCAATAGGTGTGCTTTATAAAAAAGTTGTGAACTATCAGCTCTGCAGAAATGTGTTCCTTCATTTAACCTCCAAAACTGTGTCCTGACTTCACACAATTACTGCAGCAGTTTGTTGGATTTCAGGACAATCCCTTGTTCTATTTTCATAAAGCTTTATTTCCCCCATACTTTTCCAGAGTCCACTTCAAGCCTGCAAAACCTTTCAAGCTTCTTCAGACTGTTGGAACTCATGGGAGAGCACATAGCATTAGTTAGATTTATCCCATCGCCAGTGTGATAAATTGAGGTAGGAGCCAGTTTGTTGCAACTTTAATCCGAACCCACATTGAGATATTTACATGCTCAGTGCCATTTATTACCCAAGCACAGTACTGGCATCACCCACTGGTCGATTGGCAGGAAGGAGGGGCAACTACTCCTGTTACCACATCATGACTTCTTTTTAGATACTAACCAGTTTGACATGAATCAAAATTGTACTCCGCCTTAAAATTCCTGAAATCAGACTAAGGAAATTATAATGACTTGATTTGATTCATTATTGTATTGGGATATAGTGAAAAGTATTGTTTCTTGTATGCTATAGAGACAAAACATACTGTACATAGAGTACATAGGGGAGAAGGAAAAGAGACGGTGCAGAACACAATGTTACAGTCACAGACAGGATGTAGAGAAAGATCAGTTTAATGTAAGGTCTGATGGCAGCAAGGAGGAAGCTGTTTTTCAGTTGATTACTGCATGATCTCAGACTTTTGTATCCCTCTCATGATGGAAGAAGGTGGAAGAGAGATTGTCCAGGGTGCATGAGGTCCTTGGTTTGATCAGTGACCCTCCCTTTATTGCCTGCATCAGGTTTTTCCAATGATCCTAATCCATATAGTGATCACTCCTTTTGTAGGTTGCTGCATTCTGTGTTTGTTCTAGAATGTTCTTCTCCATTTCCTTGTCAAGCTCTGCTGTGTTTTCTGTTTTCATTACCAAAAGGTAGCATTTTTATTGTGGGTCCTGTTTACAGTCCCTGATCTTTTGGTTCTTGTGTCTACATTCTGTGTTCAGGACATCCAATAGCATTTTGGTGTGGAGGCTACAGGCTGATCTTCTTGACAATCTAGCGGGGACATCTCACAGTTATCTTTCAACCCAGGAGATTTTCTGTTATTTATGCAAATTTGCTACATTCAGTCTGTGGATCTCCAGTCTTAAGCAGCTTCTGACTGATTATTTGTCAGATTATCTTCAGCATTATTGTTCAGTATTAGTATCTCAGTGTTGGGCATGTCATATGGCAGCTGACACAAGTGCCAAGTCCACTCTGGCCTCCCTCTGCCCCTCTCCACCAGAGAATGATCTGGCCCACCTTCCTTCACCTCCCCCCAATTTAAATGCATGCAAATGCATTCATCACCTCATGCCCAACTTTCTCTGTTCCCGCCATTCCCAAAATTCACCTCCATTGAAAGGACATTAAACTCATTGCTACATATAGTACCTGGCCATGCATAGACTGATCACCATATTTCACACATTACAACAGTGACTAAACTTCAAAAGTAGTCAAATCGAAGCAAAATATTGAGAACGCTGGAAATCTGAAATAAAAACAGAAAATGCTGGAATACTCAGCAGGTCAGTCAGCACCTGTGGAGAGAGAAACAGAATTAACGTTTTGAATCCATCAAACAAGAGTCATATGGACTTGAAACATTCTGTTTCTCTCTCCACAGGTGCTGACTGACCTGCTGAGTATTCCAGCATTTCCTGTTGTTATTTCTAAAGAACATTGGTTGTAAAATGCTTTGGGAAATCCTGAGGTGACAAAAGGCATAATATAAGTAAGAACAAAAAAAAGTAAGTGCATTCATTTATTAATAACATTCACAGCACCTACTGCTTAACATCTGTCATGAAATTCTCATTCCATCTTACACTGGGCCCAATTTTACTATTGCGTTGTGCCCATTTTCAGGCACGAAAACTTGGTAAAGTTGGGCGTGAGGTGATTAATGCAATCCACGCCTGCGTCTGCACAGATGCCCACTTTACCAAGGCCCAAAAATGGCCGTGATCCGAGATCCGAAATGCGCCCGAAATGGGTGTAATGTCAATTTAAATGCATTTGCATGCATTTAAATTGACTTAGTAAGCTGGACACCAAACCTTATCAGCATTTCCTCCTTTACCAGCACGTTTGCCTGTCCAGATTCGGCACAAAACTGACATAAGAACATAAGAACATAAGAAATAGGAGCAGGAGTAGGCCATCTAGCCCTTCGAGCCTGCCCCGCCATTCAATAAGATCATGGCTGATCTGTCGTGGCTCAGTTCCACATTCCCGCCCTCTCCCCATAACCCTTAATCCCCTCGCTTATCAAAAACCCATCAACCCGCGTCTTAAAAATATTTAGCGAGGCAGCTTCCACCGCTTCAACGGGCAGAGAATTCCAGAGATTCACCACCCTTTGAGTGAAGAAGTTCCTCCTCAACTCCGTTCTAAACCGCCCCCCCTTTATCTTGAGGCTGTGCCCCCTAGTCCTACTGTCCTTTCTGAGTGGGAAGAGTCTCTCCACCTCTATCCTATCCGTCCCATTCATCATCTTATACGTCTCAATGCGATCTCCCCTCATTCTTCTAAACTCTAACAAGTACAAGCCTAGTTTATTCAGCCTCTCCTCATAGCTGTACCCCCTCAACTCTGGTATCAGCCTAGTAAACCTCCTCTGCACTCCCTCCAAGGCCAAAATATCCTTGCGTAAGTGCGGTGACCAAAACTGCACACAGTACTCCAGCTGCGGCCTCACCAATGCCCTATACAGCTGCAGCAAGACCTCCCTACTTTTATATTCAATCCCCCTCGCTATGAAGGCCAGCATCCCATTCGCCTTCCTGACCACCTGCTGCACCTGCAGGCTGGGTTTTTGCGACTCATGCACAAGGGCCCCGAGGTCCCTCTGCACCGTCGCCTGCTGCAGTTTTTCGCCACGTAAGTAATAGTCCTTCCTACCATTATTCCTACCAAAGTGGACCACCTCGCACTTGCCAACATTAAATTCCATTTGCCAGTTCCTGGCCCATTCGCCCAGCCTATCTAGATCCTTCTGCAGACTCTCCACACCCTCCACGCAATTTGCCATTCCACCAATCTTGGTGTCATCAGCAAATTTCGACACCATACACTCGGTTCCCTCCTCCAGATCATCTATATAAATGGTAAATAGCTGAGGCCCCAGCACCGACCCCTGGGGCACTCCACTAGTCACCAACCGCCAATCCGAATAGCACCCATTGACCCCCACTCTCTGCCTCCTATTTGACAACCAATCCTCTATCCACGTTAACACCCTACCCCCAACTCCATGCCCCCTTACCCCTTACATGATCAGCAAAGATCTGTTTCAGGCACTCCAGCTTCTGAAGTGGTAAGTTCAGAGCTTCCAGTGGCTCGCTAACTCAGATCAGTAGTGGTGGCGGTGGTCGGGGAGGGAAGGTGGTGGGGGGGAGAGCGGTGGTTGGGAGGCGACGAAGTTCAGATCAGTCTTTGGTGGAGGGGGAGGAGGAAGGCCAGATGGTTCTCTGGTGTGGAGGGCAGGGGAGGTGGGGGGGAAGGGGGGAAGAGGGGGCGGGTTAAATGTATCTCTGGTGAGGAGGGGAGGCCCGATCATTCTCTGGTGGAGGGAGGGGGGAGGCTCATTCATTCTGTGGTGGGAGTGGCGGGGGCAGAGAAGGGAGGCCAGATGGATCTCTGCTGTGGGGGACAGGAGGAGAAGGGAAGTGGGCCAGACCATTCTCCGGTGGGGGAGGGGGGTGGAGGATAGGGGCGGGGGCGAGGGGGGGGTGTCTGTTGCCACTCGGTGGGTGATCAGTGGAGGGGAAGGGGGGAGCCGCTGCCACTCTATGGGCAATTATTTGAGAGGAAGGAAGGCAGAGGACCTTGATCGGTCTGGGTAGTGGGGGGTGTGGTGGGTGGATAAGGGGGCCAGTTATGTTGTGAGATGGGGACGATGTCTGTGGGGGCCTTCAGTCCAGCTTTTCACTCCCGGGCTGCTTTATCCGCTTTTTCCGGCCTGGGAGCAATGTGACAGGGGTGCTCATTTTTCAAATTTTTTTCACTGCACATGGGCAGTTCATAGCTCCAATTAGAGCTGCAACATTTCAGGCACAATAAGCCCCGCCCACAGTAGATTCAGACCCATGATTTTTTTTCAGGCTAAGCGCATATGGACGCACTAGAGAACAGATTTCCAAGTCGGATCTGAATTGTGCCCAGATTCAGCACTTAGAATGAAAATGGTAAAATCGGGCCCTCACTGTCAGCATTCTCAGTGTCTAAGAATCAATATGAGGGGAATTTTACTGTCTTGTTATACAATATCATGATATTTTCAGCATCTGTCTCTCAATGTCAAAATATTGTCAGCACCTATTGCTCAATGTCAAGGCATTCTTGAATGCATTGCTCCAATTCAGTGTAATCTCAGCATCCACTGTATTTCTCAATTGAAGGCATTCTCAGAATGTATTGTTCAATGTCAGGGGAATCTGTGGATGGAAGTCAACACTAACAAAGCAGCTATTTTTCAAGACCACTGGTATCTCCAGCATCTACTGCTCACTGTCAGCATTCACTGTTCAAAATAATGGTGTCAGTAGCATGTATTTCTCAATGACCTGCACCAAATCATTTTCAAATTTCACCCCTGACCTATATTGGCTCTTGGTCAAGTAATATTTTGATTTTAAATCCTCATCCTTGTTTTCAAATTCCTTCATAGCCTTGCCCCTCCCTATCTCTAACCTCATCTAATCCCACAACTCTCTGGTTATCTGTGTTCCACTAATTCCAGTCTCTTGAGAGTCACCAATTTTAATCGCTCCACTATTGGTGAATGTGCCTTCAGTCACTTAGGCTCTAAGCATTGGAATACCTTCTCATCACCTCCAAACCTCTGTATCTCATTTTCCTTCTTTGAAACATCCTTTAAACCCACCTGTTTGGTCAAATTAAGCTTTTGATCATCATGACCTATTATATTACCTCTTTATGTGGCTTTGGGTCATATTTTGCTTTATAATAGTCCTGTGAAACATTTAGTACATTTAGTTTTATTAATAAGAACCTAAGGACATAAGACCATAAGAACTAGGAGCAGGAGTAGGCCATCTGGTCCCTCGAGCCTGCTCCACCATTCAATAAGATCACGGCTGATCTTTCCGTGGACTCAGCTTCACTTACCCACCCGCTCACCATCACCCTTAATTCCTTTACTATTCAAAAATTTATCTGTCTTTACTTTAATAACATTTCATGAGGTAGCTCAGCTGCCTCACAGGGCGGGGAATTCCACAGATTCACAACCCTGCTTCTAACTATTCCCTTCACCATCTTCTATGTTTCTATAAGATGTCCCCTCATTCTTCTGTATTCCAATGAGTATAGCCCCAATCTACTCAGTCTGTCCTTATAAGCCAACCTTCTCAATTCTGGAATCAATTAGTGAATCTTCTCTGTACTCCCCCAAGTGCCAGTAAATCCCTTCTCAAGTAAGGAGACCAAAACTGTACACAGTACTCCAGGTGTGGCCTCACCAGCACCCGATACAAATGCAATATACCTTCGCTGTTTTTAAACTCCATCCCTCTAGCAATGAAGATCAAAATTCCATTTGCCTTCTTAATGACCTGCTGCACCTATAAACCAACTCCTTGTGATTCTTGCACAAGGACACTCAGGTCCCTCTGCACAGCAGCATACTGCAATTTTTTACCATTTAAATAATAGTCCATTTTCCTATTATTCCTACCAAAATGGATGACCTCACATTTACCAACATTGTATAACATCTGCCAGACCCTCACCCACTCACTTAGACTATCTATATCTCTTTGCAGACTTCTAGCATCCTCTGCACACTTTGCTCTGCCACTCATCTAAATGTCATCTGCAAATTTTGACATATTGTACTTGGTCCCCAACTCTAAATTATCTATGTAAATCTTAAACAATTGTGATCCCAACACTGATACATGAGGCACACCACTAGTCACTGATCGCCAACCAGAAAAACACCCATTTACCTCCACTCTTTGCTTTTTATTAGTTGACCAATCCTCTATCCATGCTAATGCGTTACCGTCACACTGTGCACCTTTATCTTATGTAGCTGTCTTTAGTGAGGCAGTTTGTCAAACGCCTTCCGGAAGTCCAGATACACCACATCCACAGGTTCCCCATTGTCCACTGCACATGTAATGTTCTTAAAGAATTCCACCAAATTAGTCAAACATGACTTTCCCTTCACAAACCCATGCTGCATCTTACCAATGGGACCATTTATATCCAGATGTCTTGCTATTTCTTCCTTGTTGATAGATTCAAGCATTTTCCCTACTACAGAAGTTAAGCTAACTGGCCTATAGTTACCTGCCTTTTATCTACTTCCTTTTTTAAACAATGGCATCACATTTGCTGTTTTCCAATCTGCGGAAACCACCTCAGAGTCCAGTAAATTTTGGTAAATTACCACTAATGCATTTGCTATTTCTCCCACCATCTCTTTTAGTACCCTGGGATGCATTCCATCAGGACCTGGAGACTTGTCTACCTTTAGCCCCATTAATTTGCCCAACACTGCCTCTTTTGTGATTACAGAGTTACGGTTGCAGGATGGTCATGACTGGGAGTTAAATATCCAGGGGTATCAGATGGTTCAGAGGGACCAACAGGAAGGTAAGGGAGGTGGTGTAGCTCTGATATTTAAAGATGACATCAGGGTGGTGGCGAGAGATGATACGGAAAAAATGTTGAATCCATCTGGTGGAAATTAGAAATAGTGAGGAGAAAAAGTCACTGATAGGCGTAGTCTATGGGCTACCAAATAATGACATCGTGGTGGGGCAAAAAATAAACAAAGAAATAACTGACGCATGTAAAAATGGTACAGCAATGATCATGTTTTGTCTTTTTTTCTCTTTTGTTATGGCCATGGTGGTAATAACTTCAGAATTGCCTGTAGACAACATTCTGAAAGTTTTAATCCTCAACAGAGTTGGGGGCTCATCCGTGATTATGCTGTTTACTTTTGGTTGTGCTCAATTAAGATTAATTGATGTGTGTGGTTTGTGAATGCTTACTTGAATTCACTGCATTTAGTGTCAATTTGTGATGTGTACTTTCCATGACAGCTTTCATTGATCCATGTTGGGATAAAGTATATTTCTAATGCAGATTGAGTAATTGAGTGTTCCAATATTTTTCCTGCCTCCCATGTGACCTCTTAACATATGGACCACCTGTACATTTAACCTTTGGTCTCAAAGTTCTTTTTGGAAATGTGATACATGCTCAAACTATTCCCAGATGAATTGTCCATGTTTTTCAAATCCGAATTCAGAGAGGAGCTAAATGTAACTATGATGCTTTTGAATCACATTCCTTCTTGGCCACCTAAATTTTCAGTTACCATAAATTAGTTGAAGTGAATAAAGCTCAACTGAATGAATATTGATGCTTGGGTGTTATCATTTATATCCTTAAAGTGTGTTAAATAGTCTTTTGACTTTGCATTTGTTATCCCAGTGATAATGGGAATGCTGCAATATAAGGTTTGGTTGATGCACAGAAAATCTAAATGATAGTTAAGTTGGCATTCATCTGTCTCGGGAGACAATGGACTACATGTGTAGTGTATGCTATTTCTAGATTGAACATTGTGGCTGTAGAGAGTAACTCATGAGTGGCAGTCCCTTCCACAGCTGACACCAATGAATAGCATTGGCCCTAAGTCAACTGATGTTTTCTTCATTCTGGCGAGTTCACTTTTCTGCCATCTGATTATTTCTTTGATCTCTGCTTTTTCCATGACCTTTCTGACTACTTGCCTCCATGCACTCTAGTCAGCAATGAAGACTCTTCATGTATCAACTCTGATTCCAGGCATGCCTTTAGAATGCAGCCATCATCCATGACCACATAATTAGCCAAGGGAGTCGCAACTGACTCAAGATAGCCAGCATGCTGGAGAAGCCTACATGCTTTCCATTTCGTACTTAGTCCGATCAGGAGATGCCCAATATTCACCTGAGGGTAGTGGAAGCTGTTTAACTGATTTTCTTGGTGTCTACAAGTGGTCCACGACTTGCTGCAGTAGAGGAGGGTACTGAAAATCCAAGCTTGATACACATAGAGCTTGGTATTTTTGATTACTTTGCTGTTGGTCCACGCATGCCCTCATCAACTTGGCAGCCTTGGCAATCCTGGTGTTAATTTTCGCATCAAGTGACAGGTTGCTCATGATTGTTGATCCAAGGTATATGAAGCTCTTGATGATCTTTAGAGTGAGATTACTAATATTGATGAAAGGTGGAGTCTCATTCCAAACTTCTCCTAGACATTGGAGAACTGATCTACAGGATGCTGTAAATAAAGTTCAGTGTGGCATCAACAACAAATGGCAACTCACAGACTAGGACTTTATGCGCTTTGGTCTTGCTGCACAGTCTTGCCAAGTTGACCAGCTTGCTGCAAGTTCTGGTATCGACAATCACGAGCAGCCTGTCACTTAATGTGAAAATCAACACCCTCATTTGAATCATTGAAAGTGTACAATAATAAAATAAGAGAAGAATAGAGAAGAATATGCCAAACAGAATTGGTGCCAGGATGCAATCCTGCGAGCAATGTGGCACAGTGGTTAGCAAGCTGCCTCAGTGCCAGGTACCCAGTTCAATTCAGCCTTGGGTGACTCTATGTAGAATTTGCACATTTTCCCCTTGTCTGTGTGGTTTCCTCCCATAGTTCAAAGATTAGGTGGATAGACCATGCTAAATTGCCCCATAGTGTCCCAAGATATGTAGGTTAAATGGATTAGCCATGGTAGATGTGAGGGGTTACGGGTAGAAGGTGAGAGAAAGGGCCTGGGTAAGTTACTCTGTCAGAGGATCGGTGCAGATGCAATGGGCCAAATGGTTGCCTTCTGCACCTGATGTAGCTCCAAATGCAACTGATGGAACTGTGCATGTCTTATGAAAAGTTATGTCCAAGAGTAAAGTACATAACCACATAATGGTAAAGCGATTTGGCTTGCTGGTTATATTCTCTTTCTTTCATTGTAGAATAAAACTAGTATGCAAAATTGTGTGCAATTCTGGTCACCCTATTATAGAAAGGATATTATTAAACTAGAAAGAGTGCAGAAAAGATTTACTAGGATGCTACTGGGACTTGATGGATTGAGTTAGGAGAGGCTGAATAGACCGGGACTTTTTTCTCTGGAGCGGAACAGGCTGAGGGGTGACCTTATAGAGGTCTATAAAATAAGGAGGGCTTAGACAAAGTATATAGTCAATATCTTTTCCCAAAGGTAGGGGAGTCTAAAACTAGAAGGCATAGGTTTAAGGTGAAAGGGGAGAGATACAAAAGTGTCCAGAAAGGCAATTTTTTCACACAGAGGGTGGTGAGCACCTGCAACAAGCTGCCAGAGATAGTAGTAGAGGTGGTATAATTTTACCTTTTAAAAAGCATTTAGATAGTTACATGGGTATGATGGGTATAGAGGGATAATGGCCAAATGCGGGCAATTGGGACTAGCTTAGGGGTTTTAAAAAAAGGGTGACATGGACAAGTTGGGCCAAAGGGCCTGTTTTCATGCTCTATGAAAATGTAAACCTCTATGAAATGTCTGTGTGAATGGAAATTTAAATACTGGAGAGTTGAGTATTAAAACGGGCTGTTTTAAGTTATTTAGAACAGAGAAAAGCATCGACACATAGAGCAAGTGTGAGAGAAAGAAACACAAGGAGGAGGATAAAGTAAAATCATTTTCCTTAAAGCATCAATATTAGGTGTAGAGACCCCTGTAGTCTCTCCAACTTAGCCAATAAACTCACATCCAGACAAATGCTGTAAACACCAACTACTATGCCTACATTTAAACTGTTTAAGTTTAAGGGGTGAAAGTTTTGAAAAAAAAAGGAATTCACTAGCAATTCATGATCTTGTGCTGTCCCTTTTGCATCTATCCTGCCTGCCTGATATTTTCAACATTTGCATTTCCTTATAAGGCCGATTTTCTGGTTGTCTCTGACAACATCACCCACAGGCCCATCCTTTTCTGCTGAGTAAAATCATTGAATGGAAAATTGTGAGCAGCACATTTGTGATTCTCTGATGTGTACAGTGGGGCTCAGCACACTACGGTCCAGTATGATCTGACGATGAATGGTTAAACCAGTTATCTGTGATGTCCCTTCAGTCTGCAATCCTTGGTCTTAAGTAAAACAAAGGGTGATGGGCACAGCAGAGGGCATTAACCTATTCATATGCCTGAAAATTCTTCAACTTTCAGGCGTATGAATAAGTAGTTGCAGTGCGCATGTTGATGTGATGAAGCCAAGGGTCTTATCATTGTTGTTTTCTTTATATTTAAGACCGTGACAGATAAGAGGAGCAAGAGAATACTCTCACATTTGCACATTCCAAAATTTTAAAGTGACGGCAACCAAAGAATACAATGCAATCCTACTGAATTTGTTTGCTTGCAATTCCTTACAGGTTTCAGCAAGTTGCTGATCTCTGGAAAAATACGAGTCATTGCACATTGGTCTGTGTCAACCAGAAAATATTTCACTTTTTTATGTAAATTACTAGTCAAACCAGATTCGTTGTCACTTGGAGTATTTGCTTGCTGTCTGTGGATGTCATACACAGAGACCCAGAAGCTCTGTATTTGTGGACAATGTCGATTTTTACTGATCAAATAGGAGCTGACATTAAGAGGGAAGCTGTGCAATCTAAAATAGTGACTGCATACAGATGAAATAGTTGGCAAGGGGCCACAGAAGGGATTTGATGGTTTTACTCCTTCTTCCCCTAGTATGTGGCGGTTTGGCTGTAACTCTTCATAAATAAGAACAGCTCAGCTGTTCAATAGCAGAGAGAACTGCTACAAAGTTTTCAGCTGTTGACAGGCTTGACTTGCTGAGAACGCCAGTTAAATATAACTCGAGGGAACTGATTCCGACATAGCCACCAGTGTCACAGTATCTGAGGGTTGTATCAGCTCCGGCAAGGGAAAACACAGCACTGAGACATTAAACAGGAGAGCAACAGACTTCATTTTCCAAACACTAACAGTTTCTAATCTGGAGACTATGTGGACCTTTTATGGTAGCCAGCTTGTCTAAAAGAAGAAAAATACTCTTGCCCTGTTCTCCACTTTTCCTGCACGATCTCAGCAGATGGTGGGTAGAGAGAACTCAGAAATTCATCTTCACCTGTACTATATTGTGGAAATGTTTGCCTGATCTGTTAGATTATGGAACAATCACACCTCTAGCCACCGACCTATTAGATTTGTTCTATCCTCAGTAACACCAATCTCAGGTAAGTGAAGTTTCTTGTTATTATAACAAAAAGAATTACAGATTCTGTCATGAAACAACTTGTGTGGTTTAACAGATGGTGAAAAGTAAATTTACCACTTTACATCTTTCAAACGGTGGAAAAGTTGATACTGTACAGTGTTCCAAACTGAAACTGTCAACAGAGGAGGCATCATTTTTCTAATACTGTCGGTGTAACCATTCAAACATAAACTAGATGTAATGTCATCTCAGTCTACGTCAAAGTTTGGAACAGTCTTGATAACAAAATAAAAATGTCAGCCAAACTGAGAACTGTTATTCTCTTCTTGCTATCAATACCCTATCTGCTCAATCAAACAACATCAATATCTGAGCACTGGACTGGGACTTCATTGTCATTATAAGTTTTCTAGTAATAAAAACGTATTTTGAACAGTGGTTGGTATCCTTAAGGTAGTCAAATAATACAAAAGCCATTTCTCATAATGTAAACTAGCTGTCTGAAATCTGTTATCTCTTTGTAATTTGGATATTTCATGGGGCACTATAGATAGCATTGTAGCTCAAACAACTGCCATCTGTTTAATGTTTTGTTCTGTTTTCCAGTAAATATCCCAGGCAGACATTATGGATGTGATTGGTCACACAGGCTGCATAGATCTTTTTCACCAGCATTCTTAGCCTACTCTTTTATGCAAAGGCCAGTCCTGGAGCAATAAAAATACTAGCCTGAGCAGATGCAAGTTCCGTCATTGGCCATTCCCTTAGATGGTTGAAAAGACCGTCAATTTCAAACTAAGAGACATGTAAATTAGATCTGGAATCAGGCCACAAATGTACTGTGTTTAGAAGTCATAATACAAAATTTTGAGTCAACTTGTCATTTCAAAGATCCTTTTATGAGGCTGAGAATTTTCCATTATTCTGAAACAATCAAGATACAGTATTCCCAGGATTTATTTTTTCCCCTTTGGAATGATTCATTTTTTTGCGTTGTAGCCTGCAGTTTTAACACCATTGTGTCATTGTTGCTGATTATTCAGCAGTTATTTGGCAGTAACTAGCCATCAATACCAGAGGGATCGTCTTACAAATATTAACCCTTTGAAAGCCATATCGAGGCTTTTATTCACCCGGAATAAAAATACAACAATTTTAGAGTCTTCCAATTCACTGAATTAATTGCTGTTATGGGAGGTTAGATTTAATTATCTAAATTCCAAGGAAAATCAGTCCTCTCTACATTTTATCATAAAAACCATGAGTGCATTTGGAAAGCTAATTAGCAAATGAAGAACTAAAATAATCGAGATGAACCCAGTCTCCTTCATTGAAAGTAAAGAACAGAGTTCTGAGCAGTTTGCAAATATTGGTTTTAATGGCATCACTCCAGGTAAAAGTCTCACAACACCAGGTTAAAGTCCAACAGATTTATTTGGTAGCAAAGGCCACTAGCTTTCGAACCCTCTCTCAACTCACATTGTCTGTACCTTTAAGACTTGATTACCTGTAAAGACTTGTCTTCCAACCATTATTTTGTAAACTGAGTTTGTGTCTTTATATGCCCTGTTTGTGAACAGAACTCCCACTCACCTGATGAAGGAGCAGCGCTCCAAAAGCTAGTGACTTCTTTTGCCAAATAAACCTGTTGGACTTTAACCTGGTGTTGTGAGACTTCTCACTGTGTTTACCCCAGTCCAACACCGACATCTCCACATCATCACTCCAGGTGGCAGAGAAGAAAAGGATTAAAGTATGAAAGTATAATTTGAAGGAAATGTGTGGAAATCTGTTGTATAAGCCATATGGAAGTTCATGTTCTTAAGCACTATAAAGGTGATAGACTGATCTTCATTTACTGAATGAATTGCATTTTTCATTCTGCGATGGCAAGTGTAAAGGAACTTATAAGGAAGGACTTAATAGTACATGCTAGAATTTCCTCTAATGATCCCAACGATCTTTAGGATTTTTAGAAATTCTTTAATTGGCCATTAGTTCAACCTTTGATCTGTTAACATTCCAACCATTTGACCTAACTTGAGGGGGAGGCAGTGATGTAGTGGTATTGTTACTGGACTGGTAATCCAGAGATCCAGGGTAATGTTCTGGGGCCCCAGGTTCAAATCCCACCACAGCAAATGGTGAAATCTGAATTCCAGCACGCCAGCTGTGATCTGTGGAGGTCACTGCCAGTGTGAGAGATTGATGTCACCTAATCTCTCTGCTTGGACCCCATCATCAATGGTGAGCAGGGAGGTGAAAACACACCACACAGGTGGGCTCCCCTCAGGGTGCTCCAGATGAGGGCTCCAGGTGCTCCTTCCCTCTGCCAATGGCTGCTACATCTGATGATGCCTTGAAACCTGAGGAGTGCCCAGTCATGGTGTTGGATGCTCCTTCCCAGCTGGAGTCAACTCAGGCTCCAGTGGCCAGAGGATGACCACCAAGGCCATCATGCCCACCATGACAGCTAAGTCAGCAGGCTACCTCCAACGCCGCTGCCAGTGATGGGGTGGCACCAAGACACAGCACTAGGAGACATGAGTTGAAGCACCTTGAACACAGCAAGGACGTGTCGTGGGTGTCACTACTTGTGTTCATCCTGCTGAAGTACAGAGGAAGCAATGAGGATGTGGCTGTAGTGTTAGAGGGGTGTGAGAGGGAGCAGAAATTCACACAGGCAATGGGAAGCACTGGGTTGAAAGTCACAGATATATGAAGTGATGAGGGTCAGGGCTCTGTTACGATTCTACAGTGCTCACGGTGGTGTTCTCACTCTTTCAGTGCATGATTCATGAGAATCATGGAGCCTTTTGAGTTGGCCTTTCTACTGATCAGGATTGACCAGCAGCAGAGACAACAATGTGCTGCTGTGTGTGGCCAGGACCAGCAGCCTGCAACTGTTCAGGGAGTAGGACCATTGACGGAGGAGCAATATCGGAGACAGTACCGGCCAAAATCCTCCGGTAGAGATGCCCCTACTTTCAGTTGTCTGAGCTGCAGTGCCAGGAGTCATCAAACCCCTCTAACACTACAGTCACAAACCCCCGTAGTTTCCTCTGTACTCCAGCAGGATGAACACAAATCATGACACCCACAACACGCCCTTGCTGTGTTCAAGGTGCCTTCAACTCATGTTTCCTGTGTCTGTCCCGGGGACAGTTGACCACCTCTGCCACATACTGCATGAGCTGACAATCCATGGAACTGGTGGACAGAGCCTGTGGCCCTTAAAGTTACAGCCGCTCTGAACTTTTATTCTAGCATTCGTTTCAGGGAAGCTCAGAAGATATCTGTGGCATCTCTCAGTCTGCCACTCACATCTGTATTAAGATGCCCTTTATGCCAGGGCTGAAATGCGTATCAACTTTGACTGGGACCCAGTGAGCCAGGGCACCAAGGTCATAGGCTTCACCCATTTAGCAGGGATGTCCCAAGATACAAGGTCTGGTAGGTTGCTGCCACATAGCTGTTACGCCACCATGGCGGCATGCATCATTCCTGATCACCTCTTGTTTCGGGGATGAGTGGGAGCAGTAGGTGGTGAGATTTCCCACAGTGAATGTAAGGTCAAGCTAATGATGTAGTGGCATCATTATCTCACCATTTGGTTGCATGTTTTCAATGGCAGGGAGCTGCAGTTATTGGCCTGACTCTACAGGAGAATGATAATGACTTGTAGCGAGGCCAAAATGATGCTTCTGTCAGCAATATGTCTGACTCCTGCCTAACAGAGCCACACGTGTTGTGCCAATGAACGGGTACATCATGGGGTTTAATCAAAGCTGGAATGAATAGTCTCAGGCACTGTAGGCCCCTCTAAGTATGTGGCAAGGTTTTCACTTTCATCTTATACCCGAGGTGGGCTGAAAATCAGCACCTCGACAGCCCCTTGGCCTCTCCTGCTCAGGTGAAGAGATGCAACATTGAACTGCTGTATCCAGATAGATGGAAGGCATTGGGGGGGAGGCATTGCTCCTTTCATGAACAGGGTCCTGGGAGAGGTGGGGGGGGGGGAGGTGGGGTGTGCGGGTGTTAGGGAGAGTGTAGTTGTCTGAGTGTGGGAGAGACATAGCACAGCCATTCACACACTCCACAGGAATGAAGTGCTGAGTGTGTGTGTGGGTCCACTGAAGCTTGGCAGCATGAAATGACAGGGTGGGGGCTCTGTGAGTGAGCAGAGTGATCCATCATTTATAATTACATACAGTGGTGACCTCTCTGCACTAGTGCCGACTTTCACCTGTGCCAACTGGGTGCCCATCACTTCTACATCTTCCTCACTCTCCCACTACATCTAGGTGCTTCCTCAGGATCTGCAGCTGAGGTTGAGACGGCCTGCTGACTTCCCTATTGCCTGAGAATACCTTGGTGGGCATCCCCTGGGGGTCTGGACCTTGAGGGTTCTGGCCTGCTTTCAGGCCACATGGATATTGAAGTGCTGCCCTCATCAATGTGTGGGGCTCACAGGAAGGGGAGACTAAGATAGGCTGGACACCCCCAGGGTCTCCTGGGTGAAAGACACTGGGCTATGCACCAGATGACTCTCATCCCTTCAGGTCCCAGTGGGTCCAGTGGTCTTCCATGGGCAACTGTGAGCTCCAAGGGCCCACCGTCTCTGATGCTGACATTCATGGCTTCCCACTAGTGCCTGCTCCATGGAATTCATGCTCACAGACATGGAGGTCATGAGTTGAACCATGGTACAGAAATCTCCTGTCATGGAATGCATGTCCTGAGCCAAGGTCTCTACTGTGGACACCAACCTCACAGTGTTCACCTATTGCACTGCAGTGACAACTTCATCTGCTTGGACATATGGTGATGGACTTCCCCAGTCAGTCTTGCAGTCCAAGGAGGCATGCTGTCATCCCCTCCTGATGCTCGTCTTTGCAGCTCCAGCAGCTCTAGGATGACCAGGCCCAGGGGCACATCATTGGGCAAGGGATCAGCAGAATCCTTGCCTCCAGCATCCCTCTGAGTGCCAGTTCCCTGGAACAGCCCTGTCTCTGCCTGCTGTGGATCTTCAGCTGTGAGGTGCACACCAGTGAGTGACCCTGAAGCCTGCCTACTTAGTGAACCCATTGAGGAGTGAATATTTGCGTTGATGCTGAGTGTGGGTGACAGCTATGATGCCATTGTTTATGGCTACTGTAGGTGCAATGTGATTATCATGGCCATATAAAATTTTGTCAATGAGGCTAAGATTCGGCCAAAAATTAGGCAAGAGCCTCTGACGTGAGTCGCTCCATTTTTCTTGTCAGAGCTGACACTTCGCTAAATTCTGGAAAGATTGCCCCTTTTGCTTCAGGAAAAGTGTGAAAATCTCTGAAAAATGATAAGACACATCACCCCTCACCACTTCACAGAGCTGTTGCACCTTGGTGTCTCTATTGCTTCCAATCAATTATCCAAATTTAATCAGCTTGTGTTTAGAGTTTGTTTTTGGAAAAGAATATAGTCGCAAGCATTCCATTGCTAACACAGAGACTTTAATTTGGAGTTGGAATTCAACAGACAATAGGATTAGTTTGGTAAATTTATGGAATAAAATATTTTACACAGTTTATCAAAATTCTGCTTTTTCATATTTGGACATGGATGTATTGTGTTTCTATTGCCCATATTTACATTCACAAACTATTTCTGATAATAATTTTGAGGGATGAATGAGAAAACATGATTGTTCGTAAGTCTATCAGCTTCACTGATTGACAACAGTCCTGTGGGAAATCCAACACTCCTACCATTGTTGCAAAGGGATTTAACTGAGATTAAAGACCTTCACTTCCATCTCAGAATGAAAGTTCATCTTAAAGAAATCTCAAAAAGTCTGGCGGCTGTTCTTTCCCGTGATTTTGTGCATCAATGCTGGAATGAATATTTTCAGCAACTCTTCAACTGTGAATCCAGAGTGAAAGCTGATACTCTCCAGGCACACCCGCAATCACCTATGGTAGAGTCACCATCAAGAGCTGTAGCAAGCTAGCAAACGGATTAAAAACAACAAAACTGGTGCTCCTGATGGTATTCCAGCTGAGCTCTTCAAAGTTAGTGAGTGTGCTTTCACTCACAACAGAACTCCATGCATTCATCCAATGGATTTGAGAGAAAAATTAACTCTGAAATGAAGAATGCAACAATTGTAACTACCTCCAAGGGATAATCAATCATCTTGTGGAAAGTGTTGAGGTATTTCCCTCTTGTCCACAACAAGAAAAATCCTAACACATTCTCCTGAGTCACCTACTTGCTGTAATTGTGAAATCCCTTCTTAGAAACACAGTGTGTTTCTAAGTTCTCTAGAACTGCCAGATGAAAATCTAATATAATTTTTGTTGCCAGACAAATACAAGACACATTTCCAGAACGATACCAGGAACTCTTCATTACATTCATCCACCTTGACTCATTGATCATGAGGTTCTGGATTGTGGTTAAAAGATTTGGATCATAGAATCCCTGCAGTGGAGAAGGAGGCCATTCAGCCCATCAAATCTGCACTAGTTCTCTGGCAGACCATCTCACCCAGGCCTTCGCCCTGTAATCCATGAAGCCATTGATCCCTGTAGCCACTTACCATGGCTAATCCATCAAACCTGCATATCTTGGAACACTAAGGCGCAATTTTACCATGGCTAATCCACCTAACCTGCACATCTTTGGAGTGTGGAAGGAAACTGGAGCACCCAGAGGAAACCCACGCAGACACAGGGAGAACATGCAAACTCCATGACTCTATGCAAACCTCTAGGACTCTATGACTCCACACAAACAGTCACGCAAGGCTAGAATTGAACCCAGGTCCCTGGAGCTGTGAGACAGCAGGGCTAACCACTGTGCGACTATGCCACCTATGTTGAAGAAACTTCATTACGCTCTTGTAAATGCTTCATGATGATATGACTGGAACTGTTTTGAGTAGGAGATCTGAAACAGTCCTTGTAAAAATCAGGATCACTGGCAAACAAAGCTGTGTGATAGCTGCCATGCTATTTATGATCTACCTGACAGCAGCTATTCACCTTAACAAAGATCAGCTGTCCTCTGATGTGAGTATTAAATAGTGTCTAGATGAAAAATTCTTTATCTCCAGTCGTGTCTATGTCAAAACTAAACTGACCATCATAGATATACATGATCTACAGTATGTGGATGACGGCTGTCTCATCGCCCATTCTGCACTGGATTTATACGCCACTCTCAATTTCTTCAATTCTACATATAAGAAAGTCAGCCTGACCTTGAATGTTGCCAAATCAGAGCTGACATATTAGGTCAGAGCTAGTCAGCCAAATATTCCACCTCCTCTATATGTTGAAACAGAGATTCCAGGATATGTTGAGCACTTCCTACACCTTGGCAACCACCTCCCCCAAAAGATCATCATTGACAAAGAGATTGAATATCGGATTAACTTAGCCATCTGCAAAAAACGGCAGTGAGTGTTTGACCAAAAGATATCAGTCAGTCAGCAAAATTCCTAGGGTGGGATTTTGCATCCCTAATTCCCCCTGCACCTAATGGCATGTTTTCTGGCAGTGGGGAGACTCTCCATTGGTTGCTGGTGGTATCTTCCGGTCTCACTGATATCTATGCCGTTTCACTTGGCTTGCTGGCCAACTGCCGTACAGCTGTTGTCATCACCACACCATACTGCAGTCAGACCTGGACTGCAAATCAACATGAGAGCACGAGAGAAATGTCATCAGTGAGGCCTCTGTCACATCCCCTGGACTCAATGGGAGGACCGGTGAACAAATGCTGGTGTCCTTTCAGTCTGCTCCAAAAACATTCAGACAAAACCCCTTCAAGATTCACTTTGATGGACTGGACACTGGCTGAAGCGTATCTCCCCACCAAGCCTTCTTTTCTCAATGCTCAACAGGCCAAAGTTCAAAGAGAGGACAAAGAAGTACTTCAAAGGCAGTTTGAAGCTCTCTTTGAAGTACAGCAGCACTGTTATTAATGACTGGGAGGAACTTGCTACCAATTGTTCAAAATGGTGTCAACTCGTTCATCAAGCTGCATCAGGCTTTGAGTCCAAATGCCTTAATGGTGAGGCAGAGCTGCGACAGTGAAAGAAAAGGAAGCTAATACTGCACTCTGAATCTTGCTAGCTTGTGGGACATCCTGCCCACATGTACAAAGATGTGTGGGCCAAGAATCAGCCTGTTTACTCACAGGAATACCTGGCAGAAACCTGCGACCCAGAGTAGATGTCATCTTCACTCCCCAGTGAAACATCTGTATATTGCTACATTCCATGTTATTGCATAATGAAAGAAGAACACAATGTGGCATTGTATTTGCCATTTGATTCCATTTGATATTGTTTCCAATCTTGTTTCTGTGTCCTCTTCTGACTTTGCAGTTAAGGCAGATCATTGGGCTAATGCTAAAATTTACTCTGTAGCTGACCATGGGAAAGTTGCATTGGAACACTTGCTGTTGACATTGGGTACTATAAATAGGAAAATATTCAATCTCCAGCTTCTTACATCTGTTATTCTGATGAACACAAAATAAAATCACCCCAATCCCTCGCTTTAGGAGAAATCTGCAGTGGTACAATAAGCAATATGTGGACATTGAAGTTTTCATGCGCCCATTGAAAGTTTAGTTAAACATGATAACCCTACTTAGGCTAGTCCAGATGTCCTGTTAATCATGATAATAAAGGGCATTGTACTCACGTTAAAGCATTTGGAAATAACTTATAGTTGTGGAGAAAGAGGATTATAGTGTTTTATTATAATCATGCCATATACAAGTGATGTATTCATGTTTAATGTTTAGTTTGTTGCTGCGTTATTTCTAAATATGCCTGAAGGATGATGCAGTTGATGTCCAACATTGCCCATTTGTTGCCAAAAGTCCTATAAACATCTCAAAGGAGAATGGACAGGATATCAATTTAGGTAAAAATTGCTGCTCATACTTTGAAGGCTTGAGGGGCACCGTTACAGCCAATAATGATCCATGCTTCAATCAAAACTGAGAAACTGAAACAACAAAAAAGAGGGGACAAAATGACTTATTTATCAAATGTGGAACTTGCTAACACATAGCATATTTAAAGAAATACACTTAAAAGGAAGCTAGGTAAGAACGAGAGAGAGTGAGTTAAAGGATATGCTATTAAGGTTACATGAAACAGAGCAGGTTTGCATGGGGCATAAAAAACAACCGAACTGTTGGGCTGTATGTCCCATTTCTGAACTACAGGTTCTATGTTCAGCATGGTAGCACAGTGGCTAGCACTGCTGCCTCACAGCACCAGGGACTTAGGTTTGATTTTCTGCTTGGGTCACTGTGGGAAGTTCTCACTGTGTCTGCATGAGTTTCCTCTGGGTGCTCCAGTTTCCTCCTACAGTCCGAAAGACGTGCTGGTTAGGTGCATTGGCCATGCTAAATTCTCCCTCAGTGTACCCGAACAAGCGCCGGAATATGGCGACTAGGGGATTTTCACTGTAACTTCATTGCACTGTTAATGTAAGTCTACCTGTGACTAATAAATAAACTATAAAAGGTGCAGAAAAAAAAGTCAATTGAATTGCTCTGCTAGTTTGGCCTCTTTTGTGTAACTTGCCAGCTATACAGGAAACAGAAAATAACATGTAGGAACACCAACAAAACAACGGCATGTTTTAAATAAACCAGTTTCTTCCTCCAAGTTTCAAATATAAAATAGAAATTGCAAATCAAACAAATCTCAACAAGAAGCAGAATAATATGCTGTAATGCAAGCTTCAGAGCCTGAGAAATACATACAGCTATTATAGGAGTGCCAAACAAGAGTAAGAAGCATTGCAGAGGGACAGAGAGTCTTGAAGCCAAATTTAAATTAAGTTTAGATTTATTTATTTATGTCACAAGTAGGCTTACATTAACACTGCAATGAAGTTACAGTGAAAATCCCCTAGTTGTCACACTCCAGTGCCTGTTCAGGTACACTGAGGGAGAATTTAGCATGGCCAATGCGCCTAACCAGCACATCTTTCGGACTGTGAGAGGAAACTGGAGCACTCAGAAGAAACTCACGCAGACACAGGGAGAATGTGCAGACTCCAGACAGATAGTTACCCAAACCGGGAATCAAACCAGGACCTGGCACTGTGAGGCAGCAGTGATAACCAGTGGCCACCATCCCGCCCATATTACATCAAGGATGGATACTGAACCCATTTCTCTTTCTGAATGTCATGGATATTCCAATTGAGCAGGTCAGATGGGGAGTTCCTTGGCCAATAATAGGCTTGTTATATAGTGCAGAAACTTGAGCAACATTGAGAGGAGCGGAACAATGACTGGATGCCAATGAGATGCCAATGCTGGGATGGATACATGGAGTGAAAGGAAAAGACAAAATTGGGAGCCTGTCAGAAGATCCCCTTGATGAGTATAGCTCCTGGGGGGAGAGTACATGGGGGAAAGGGACATGCCCTGGCACTGCTCCCTGACATTGCCACCTGGCACTGCCCCTGACACAGGTCAGCACTGCCAAGTTCAGCACTTCATAGGATCAGTGAAGATTGTGTGAGCATCAACAAAAGCAGCCAAGAAGAGATTGAGATGGTATGGTCATTTGTTGTGGAGAGAGAGAGAGAAAGAGAGACAGAGAGGAAATACGGTGAAATGAGTGATGGAGATGGAACTGCCTGGAAGCAGAGGAAGGTCTATGATCAGGTGGAAAGATGTGCTGTTGAGAAATTTAAACACAGTGGGACTGGAAGAGGAATGGGGGACTGACAGGAGGAGATGGAGAAAGGTGATTAACCAGTATTCTGTCTGCAAGTAAAACAGTTCTCCCTGAAAGAAATGTTGAAAGAAGAAGAATGCAAGCTTCAGTTTGTAACAGTGGATAACGGAAGGAGTTAACTGCTATCAGTGAGAATAAGACCTTCAGAAACAGAAAGGAGTGGCCTATCTGACACCATTGTGTCAACCGAAGTACATTGACAGACTCAAGGACACGCTACCATGGTTAATATAATGATTACCATTTTAGCTCTTTGTTTGTAAATGCTGAAAGTATGTTTCATATTGCCAGGAACCATTAGGTCATATTTTTAAATAATGTTCTGATGTGTTTTGACAATGCAGCGAGATGCTTTGCAGAGTCAGTGTGGTCACTGCCAAGCTTCCTCATTTGTTCTGAAATTCCTGGGGAATGTACTGTGTCCCACACTGCGCTCACACATAGGCTAAATATTTTTTACTCTTGTCGTCATCTCATTAATCTGGTACAGCACTTGGAGATAATGAAGTTCTAATATCTACCCTATAGAGTGGGAGAGGGAAATATAAAGGGAGCACATGATGTGAGATCAAAGCACTATTTTAGGACATGTTCCATGATGCATTAAGCCGTGAGTTGGAGAGTGACTAGGAATTTATTTTCAAAATACAGACTCCTGCACAGTTTAGTTGGCTGTAGACATCACAAGCCAAAACCAAGATATTTTATTTCAAAAAGGGGATCAATGTTAGCTATTTGATTTCTGTTACTTTTTTGTTTTTGAATTCCATTTGGGTACAGTGTTCCTGAAATGAAACAGGATTTTGAATGGTATAGGGGCAGTGTGGCAGGAGTGTACAGTTGGAAATTGGCAAAGTGGACATCATAAAAACACTGATTTGCATTAAATCTCACTGCTCTTCGTGCTTCTGGTGGTACATACACATGAACCTCTTTATCAAGAGAGTGGGTGAGTGGAATCTTAGCAAACAATGGCAAAGTGTCACGATCTGACTGAAAACAGAGAAACAGGCCAGTTTTCTTTCCAGATCTTCTGGCATAGAGTCATTGAGGTTTACAGCATGGAAATAGGGTCTTCGGCCCAACTTGTCCATGCCACCCAGTTTTAACCACCAAGCAGTCCCAATTGCCCACATTTGGCCCATATCCCTCTGTACCCATCTTACGCATGTATTTTTTTTTACGAATGCTTTTTAAAAGACAAAATTGTACCCCCTCTATTAATATCTCTGGCAGCTCATCTGAGACACTCACCACCCTCTGAGTGAAAAAATTGCCCCTTTGGACCCTTTTGTACCTCTCCCCTTTCAGCTTAAATCAATGTCCTCTAGTTTTAGACTCCCCTACCTTTGGGAAAAGATGTTATCAATGCCCTTCATTATTTTATGGAGTTCTATATGATCATCCTCAAGTCTCCTACATTCCAGGGAAAAAAGTCCCAGTCTTTCCAGTCTTTTCTTATAACTCAAATTACTAAGTCTCGGTAGTATCCTAATAAATCTCTTCTGCACTCTTTCTAGCTTAATAATATTCTTTCTATAGTAGGGTGACCAGAACCTTACATAGTATTCCAAGTGTGGCCTACCAATGTCTTGTAAAACTTCAACAAGACGTCCCAACTCCTGTATTCAATGTTCTGACCAATGAAACCAAGCATGCCGAATGCCTTCTTCACCATCTTGTCCACCTGTGACTCCACTTTCAAGAAGCTATGGACTCCAAGATATCTTTGTTCTCAAACTCTCCCCAATGCCCTACTATTAACTGAGTAGGTCCTGCCCCCCGATTTGATCTATCAAAATGCCATCATCTCACATTTATCTAAATTAAACTCCATCCACTATTCAGTGGCCCACTGCCCCATTGATCAAAAACCTACTGCAATCCAAGGTAACCTTCTTCACTGTCCACTATGCCACTAATTGTGGTGTCATCTGCAAACTTACTAACCATGCCTCCTCAATTGTCATCCAAATCATTAATAAAAATAACAAATAGCAGTAGACTCAGCACCGATCCCTGAGGCACATTGCTGGTCTCAGACCTCTAGTTTGAAAAATAACCCTCTACAACCATCCTCTATCTTCTGCCATCAAGCCAATTTTGTATTCAATTGGCTACGTCACCCTGAATCCCATGAGATTTAACCTATTGCAACAACCTACCATGTGATACCTGTCAAAGGCTTTGCTAAAGTCCATGTAGACAACGTCAACTGCACAGACCTCATCTACCTTCTTGGTTACTCCTTCAAAAAACTCAATCAAATTCGTGAGACATGATTTTTCACTCACAAAGCCATGCTAACTGTCCCTAATTAGTCCTCGCCTTGCTAAATACCTGTAGATCCTGTCTCTCCAGAATAACTTCTAACAACTTACCCGCTATAGACATTAGGTTCACCAGCCTGTAGTTCCCTGGCTTTTCCCTGCAGTCCTTCCTAAACAAAGGCACATCATTTGCCACCCGCCAATCTTCAGGCATCTCACCTGTGGCTGTCGATGATTCAAATATCACTGCTAGGAGACTCCCAATTACCTCCCTAGCCTTCCGCAACATCCTGGGATACATTTCATCAGGTCCTGGACTTTGTCAAAAATGACAGGGGGCATGTTTCACATCATCATGTTGAGGGGCAGGGTCTAAACATGTTGATAAAACTTACTGCAAGTCAGGTCTAAGGGGCGTGCCCCTTGGCACCCTGACACTGCCCAAGAGGGAAACTAGCAATGCCCATGAGGCACATTGGGCAGTGCCAAGGGAGCGGGATCAGAGGGGAAAGAGCCTATTGGGGTTGCGGTCGTTGGGGGTGGGGGGACCCGCTGCCATTTTGCACTTGGGATGACTGGGAGAGGGAGAGAACAGGTGATCGGGATTGGCCATTCAGGTTGGGTGGGTTGATTGGAGCTGCTGGGCAGGGTGGGGGGGGGGGGGGGGGTCGGGGCTGTTGGGGGGTGAGATGGGGGGGGTCGGGACTGTGCAGGTACAGCAATTATTAGGAAAGCTATAGAATATTATCAATTATTGCAAGAGGAATTGAATAAAAATGCTTCAGCACTTGTACAATCGCATC
This sequence comes from Carcharhinus amblyrhynchos, assembly GCF_965287045.1. Taxonomy (NCBI): domain Eukaryota; kingdom Metazoa; phylum Chordata; class Chondrichthyes; order Carcharhiniformes; family Carcharhinidae; genus Carcharhinus; species Carcharhinus amblyrhynchos. The sequence continues at coordinate 26,571,387 of NC_137335.1, read as the reverse complement.
TGGAATACTGTGTATAGTATTGGTCATCTTATTTAAAGAATGATTTTAAGTGCGTTGGAAACAGTTCAGAGAAGGTTTGCCAGACTAACTCCTGGAATGAGTGGGTTTGCCTTATGAGAAAAGGCTGGACAGGCTTGGCTTGTATCCGCTGGAGTTTAGAGGTGACTTGATTGAAAGATATAAGGCCTGAGGGATGGTTGGAAGTGGAGAGGATGTTTCCTTTTGTGGGAAAATCTGGAACTAGAGGTCACTGTTTAAAATTAAAGAGTCACCCATTTAAAATGGAGATGAAATCCTCTCTCTCAAAAGTTGCACATTTTTGGAAATATTTTCCTGAAAAAGTGGTGGAAGCAGAGTGAATATATTTAAGGCAGAGGTAGATAGATTTTTAGTCAGCAAGTGGGTGATTGATTATTGGGGGTGGGTGGGGTGCAGATAGATGTTATGATCAGATCAGTCATGATTGTTTGTATGCTTGTATGCACACAGCAAGTGATTTGGGTTAGGAATGTTCTGCCTGGAAGTGTGGTGGAGGCAGGTTCAGTCGAAGCATTTAAGAGATTGTAAGAATGGAAACAAAATGCAGGGATACAGGGAAAAGGCAACAGAAAAATCACAAGGTCAGAATGCATATTTGGAGAGCCAGTGCTGACTCAGTAGGGTGAATGGCCTCCTCCAGTGCTGTAACAAGAATGTGATTTTGTGAAACGATAAGGACGAAGTATTTGCATAGATCTTCATCTAGATATGCCGAGTGGATGATCCATCTCGGCCTCCTCCGAGAGGTCCCCAGCATCACAGATGCCAGTCTCCAGTCAATTCGATTCATTAGTGATATTAAGAAGTAGTTGAAAGCACTGGATACTACAAAGCCTTTTCAAATGTCTGGCGATAATATTGAGAACATGTGCATTAGAACTTGGTACACACCTAGCTAAGCTATTCCAGTACAGCTACAGGAATCTACTCAGCAATGTGAAAGATTGCCCAGGTATGTGCTGTCCACAAAAAGCAGGATAAATCCAATCCGACCAATTACCGCCCCATCAGTCTACTCTCCATCATCAATAAAGTGATAGAAGGGGTCATCAACAGTGCTATCAAGTGGCACCTACACAGCAACACTGCTCACTAATGTTCAATTTGGGTTACGTCAGGTTCACACAGCTCCCAACCTCTTTAGAGCCATTGTTCAAACATGGGCAGAAGAATTGAACTCCATATGTGAGGTGAGAGTGACTGTTCTTGACATCAAGCCATCATTTGACCAAGTTTGAAATTAGGAGCCCTAGCAAAACTGGAATCAATGGGAATCAGGAGAAAACACTCCATTGGTTGGAGTCGTACCTGGCACACAGGGAGGTGGTTGTGGTTATAGAGCGTCAGTCATTTCAGCTCCAGGACATCACTGCAGGAGTTCCTCAGGGTAATGTCCTAGACCCAACCATCTTCAGTTGTTTCGTCAATGATCTCCTTCAATTATAAAGTCAAAAGTGGAGATGTTCACTGATGATCGCACAATGCTTAGCAACATTCCTCAGATAGTAAAGCCATTTATGTCTAAATGTAGCAAGTCCTGGACAATATCCAGGCTTGGGCTGGCAAATGACAAGTAACAATTGTGCTTGGCGATTTCCATCTCTGAAGATGAGAATAGGGAGGTCATGGATAGGGTTTCTAGGTCACAGCAGAGTATTGGCAGGCGGGATGGTGGGTTGAAGTGTGTATGCTTTAATGCAAGGAGCATACACAATAAGGTGGATGAACTTGCAGCCTGGAGTGGTGCCTGGGACTTCGATGTTGTGGCCATTTCAGAGTCATGGATAGAGCAGGGAAAGGAATGGTTGCTGCAGGTTCTGGGGTTCAGATGTTTCAGTCAGAGCAGAGAAGGTGGTAGAAGAGGGGGAGGCATGGCATTGTTAGTCAAGGACAGTATTACGGTGGCAGAAAGGATGTTTGATGTGGACCTGTCTATTGAGGTAGTATGGGCTGAGATTAAAAACAAGAAAGGAGAGGTTACCCTGCTGGGAGTTTTTTATAGGCCTCCAAAAAGTTCCAGAGATGTGGAGGAAAGGATTGCAAAGATGACCCTGGATAGGTGCGAGAATAACAGGGTAGTTGTTATGGGGGACTTTAACTTTACAAATATCGATTGGAAAAGCTATAGCTCAAGCACGTTAGAGGGGTCAGTTTTTGTCCAGTGTGTGCTGGAAGGTTTCCTGACACAGTATGTAGATAGGCCAACAAGAGGTGAAGCTACATTGGATTTGGTACTGGGTAATGAACCAGACCAGGTGTTAGACTTGGAGGTAGGTGAGCACTTTGGTGATAGTGACCACAATTCGGTTACGTTTACCTTAGTGATGGAAAGGGATAGGTATATACTGAAGGGCAGAAGTTATAGCTGGGGGAAAGGTAATTATGAGGCTATTAGGTGAGATTTAGGATACACAGGGTGGAGTAGGAAATTGCAGGGGCTGGAAACATCTGAAATGTGGAGCTTATTCAAGGAGCAGCTACTGCGAATCCTTGATAAATATGTACCTGTCAGGCAGGGAGGAAGTGGTCGAGCAAGGGAACCGTGGTGTACTAAAGAAGTTGAATCTTTGGTGAAGAGGAAGAAGGAGGCTTATGTAAAAATGAGATGTGAAGGCTCAGTTAGGGCACTGGAGAGTTATAAAGTAGCCAGGAAGGAGCTAAAGAGAGAGTTAAGAAGAGCTAGAGGAGGACATGAGAAGACTTTGGCGGATAGGATTAAGGACAACCCTAAAGCTTTCTATAGGTATGTCAAGAATAAAAGATTGGTTAGGGCAAGATTAGGGCCAGTCAGAGACAGTAGTGGGAAGTTGTGCGTGGAGCCTGAAGAGATAGGAGAGGCACTAAATAAATATTTTTCATCAGTATTCACACAGGAAAAAGTCAGTGTAGTCGAGGAGAATACTGCAATACCAGGTTGTAGACGAGACGGGATTGAGGTACATAAGGAGGAGGTGTTAGCAATTGTTGAGAGTATGAAAATAGATAAGTCCCCTGGGCCAGATGGGATTTACCCTAGGATTCTCTGGGAGGCTAGGGAGGAGATTGCGGAGCCTTTGGCTTGGATCTTCATGTCGTCATTGGCTACAGGTATAGTGCCGGAAGACTGGAGGATAGCAAATGTTGTCCCCTTGTTCAAGAAGGGGAGTACAGACTATCCTGGGAATTATAGACCGGTGAGCCTTACTTCTGTTATGGGCAAAGTTTTGGAAAGAATTATAAGAGACAGGATTTATAATCATCTAGAGAGAAATAAATTGATTAGGGATAAGCAACACGGTTTTGTGAAGGGTAGGTCGTGCCTCACAAACCTTATCAAGTATTTTAAAAAGGTGACCAAAGAGGTGCATAAGGGTAAGGCAGTTGATGTGGTGTATATGGATTTTAGCAAAGCGTTTGATAAGGTTCCCCATGGTAGGCTATTGCAGAAAATGCAGTTGCATGGGATTGAGGGTGATTTAGCAGTTTGGATCAGGCATTGGCTAGCTGATAGAAGACAGAGGGTGGTGGTTGATGGGAAATATTCAACCTGGAGTTCAGTTACAAGTGGTGTACCTCAGGGATCTGTTTTGGGGCCACTGCTGTTTGTCATTTTTATAAATTACCTCGATGAGGGTGTAGAAGGATGGATTAGTAAATTTGCTGACAACACTAAAGTCAGAGGAGTTGTAGACAGTGAGGATGGATGTTACAGTTTGCAGAGGGACATAGATAAGCTGCAGAGCTGGGCTGAGAGGTGGCAAATGGACTTTAATACGGAAAAGTGTGAGGTGATTCACTTTGGTAAGAGTAACAGGAGTACAGAATATAGGGCTAATGGAAGGACTCTTAGTTGCATTAGTAGCGAGCAGAGAGATCTCGGGGTACATGTGCATAGCTCCCTGAAAGTTGGCGCCCAATTACCTCGATGAGGGTGTAGAAGGATGGATTAGTAAATTTGCTGACGACACTAAAGTCAGAGGAGTTGTAGACAGTGAGGATGGATGTTAGAGTTTACAGAGGGACATAGACAAGCTGCAGACCTGGGCTGAGAGGTGGCAAATGGAGTTTAATACAGAAAAGTGTGAGGTGATTCACTTTGTTAGCTTTTATTGGTAGAGAGATTGAATTTCGGAGCCTTGAGGTCATGTTACAACTGTACAAAACTCTGGTGCGGCCGCACTTGGAGTATTGCGTACAGTTCTGGTCGCCGCATTATAAGAAGGATGTGGAGGCATTGGAAAGGGTGCAGAGGAGGTTTACCAGGATGTTGCCTGGTATGGTGGGAAGGTCTTATGAGGAAAGGCTGAGGGACTTGAGGTTATTTTCATTAGAGAGAAGAAGGTTACAAGGCGGCTGCCTAATTGAGGCATACAAGATGATCAGAGGATTGGAGAGGGTGGACAGTGAGATCCTTTTTCCTCGGATGGTGATGGCTAACACGAGGGAACATAGCTTTAAATTAAGGGGTAGTAATTATAGGACGGATGTCAGAGGTAGGTCTTTTCTCAGAGGGTAGTAAGGGCGTAGAATGCCCTGCCTGCAGCAGTTGTGGACTTGCCAACTTTAAGGGTGTTCAAATGGTCAGTGGATAGGCATATGGATAACATTGGAATAATTTAGGTTAGAGGGTCATTAGATTGGTTCCACTGGTTGGCGCAACATCGAGGGCTGGAGGCCCTGTACTGCGCTGTAATGTTCTATGTTCTAAGAAATAAGAATCTAACCATCACCCCTTGACATTTAATGATATTACTATTGCTGAATCGCCAGTTATCAGCATCCTGGGGTTTACCACAGACCAGAAACTGAACTGGACCTGCCATATAAACACAGTAGCTACAGGAGCAAGCCAAAGGCTAGGAATCTTGCAGTGAATAATTTATCTCAGGAACCCCCAAAGCCTGCCACCATCTACAAGGCATAAATCAGAAGAGTGATGGTATACTCTCCACTTGCCTGGATGAGTGTAGCTCCAACAGCACTCAAGAAGCTCGATATTATAGCAGACAAAACAGCCTACCTGATTGATACCCCTTCCACAAACATCCAGTCCCTCCACTGCTGATGCACAGCAGTAGCAATGTGTACTAGATACACTGCAGGAATTCACCAAGACTCCTTCGACAAACCCATGACTTCTACCATCTAGAAGAACAGGGGCAGCATGAGGAATGGGAACGTCACCATCTGCAAGTTCTCTTTCACATCCTCACTTGGAAATACATCAACTCCTTCACTGTCCTGGAACTCCCTTCCTAGCATTGTGAGTGTGCCTACACCAGAGGGACTGCAGAAGTTCAAGAAGGCAGCTCACCATGGCCTAGCCAGGGATGCATATAGCCATGAACAAATATCAAAAATAAAGCTGGAGGTTGACTTATTGAGGCAGAGCAGATGAGCTCTTTCATCCTTTTCCTGCACTGGATTCTGCTTCCTGGGTGAGTGCCTGATGAGCTGACCTCTCTGGCAGCCGCCTCCAAGTCAGCAAGGTGAGTGAGACAGGTTGACCTCCCGCAGTTATCCCTCGTATGGAAGACATCGTGGTGCTGACATCCCGAAGGAATAAATACTGAACCTAGGAGCAGCTTGTTACTTCACGGGAGCCATGTTCAAGTTTCCTGCACACAGTTGGTCAGCTGAGTAACTACCCTCCCCACCCCTAGACTACACCCCCACAATCCACCACACAACAGCTCTGACTATCCCGCACTCTTATAGCCCATCAAACCAGCCTATCCCTTCATCCAGTTACCTGCCACCCTAACCTCGTATCTGCCATCAACTCTCTCACCCACTTACATTACACATTTACCTTTCCTCTATAGCTTACAACAAAAGATTTTCAGAAGGCACTCAATAAGGTGACACACAGGAGACAGGTAAACAAGATTAGAACTGATTGAAATTGGGTAATGTATTGGCATGGATTGAGGATTAGTTAGTGGACACAAAATAGAGAGTTGGAATAAACGCATCATTTTCAAGATGGCAAGCTGTAACTAGTGGACAGCCATGAGGAGCAGTGCTATTTGCAAACTCTATCCATGACTTCGATGAGGAAGATATGTATAACATATTCATGTTTGCTGACAATACAAATCAAAGTGAGAAAATAAGCTGTGAGGAGGACACAGAGAGCAAAGACTGACCTATAACTGATTGGAGGTAGCAGATGGAATATAATTATCCATCTTGTTTGGAGGAATAGAACATCAGAATACTTATTAAAATGTAAGAGATTGGTAAATGTTAGTTTTCAGAGGGAATTTGACACCTTGCTACACAAATCTCAGAAATTTAACATGCAGGTCCAACAAACGGAAAGCAAACGGAATGTTAGTATTATTTGCAAGGCGGTTAAACTATTAGAGTAAGGAAGTATTCAAAGAACAAAGAACAACCCAGCACGGGAAACAGGCCCTTTGGCCCAACGAGCCCGCGCTGCCGCATCCTCCTACACCTACCCTGCCCTGCGTATTCATGCAATTATATAGGGTTTGCTGAGACCACAGCTGGAATACTATATACAGTTTTGCTCTTCTTATATAAGAAACAAAATACTTACTCTGAAGGACATGCAATGAAGATTCACTGGATTGATTTCCAGAATGAGAGGGCTGGTCTATCAGGAAAGATTCAGGAGGGTAAACCTATATTCTTTGGCATTTAGGAGACTGCATAGTAATCTAATAGAAATATCTAAAATTCTTAGCGCCTTGGCCAGCTATATACAGTACAAAGAGACTATATTCCTTGGTTAGAGAGTCTCAAACTCGGATCATAGTCTCAGAGTAAAGGGTCAGCCATTTAGGACTGAGATAAGGAGGAATCTCTTTATTCAGGGGCAGATGTTGAGAATATTCAAGACTGAGATCAATAGATTTTTGAACACTGAGGGAATCGAGAAATAGGAATAAGGCATTGATGTATAAGTTCAGTCATGATCTTACTGAATGGGGAAAGGAGGGTTAATGGACAATGTAGCAAAGCTCCTATTATTATGGTCTTATGAGATGACTTGTACTTCACCGATCAACATCAGTGCGGTGAATTCAACCCCCATCCTACCCTCATCCTCCCAAACCAAGTGTTTGAGCAAGTATATCTAATTGATAGCTGAGTTGAACAGATTATAGAAAATTCACATCATACCCTCTGGTCTGTGTAAGTTATCTGCCTCGGCATCACTAAGCTAGGGTGGGAAAAATTGGCCAGGTTCCTCACTCTTATTCATTATCCAGTGATTTGTGGTGGGAGTACATGGGCATGCATATTGCTTGAAAACAGGATCAGACATATTTGTGGTGTTCCAAGTGCTGACATAAGAGCCAAGGCTGTCCCATGAATAACGGATAACAGAGAGTGAATGGCACAGTGTAAATGTACTGTATAATGGAGGCAATGGGTGGGCGAGGGCTGGGATAGGGAGAAAAGAATACAGGGGAAAAGCATTGATTCAATCTGTCAGTGGGGAATATATTAGAATTTAGTTTGGATTGACTTGCTGCTAATCTACCACTTTCTATTACATGATGGCAGTGGATTACTTGAATGTTCAGCAAGCTTAAAAATAAAAGCTCCTGCAAACTGTAATAAGGTAACGGTTGCTAGCAACTTTAAATGAAAACATTGGGTAATACTATGTGGGTGCTTGTGGTCCAGTGTGCAAGGTTCTTCTGACAGAAAGCTGCAGCTGTTGTTCCTCCTATACTCAGCTGACAGCTCCAGCTGCCAGGTTATGTACTGACTTCCTTTGAGACAAGCTCTATGTGAAAGTCATACTTTGAAAGTCTACAGCTGGAAATGCTTCCAACCTGCCCTTGCAACAGTTTTCTGTCCATTCTGTAGCTTCAGTTAAAGGACATATTAAAAATAAACTCGCTACTCACCACCACTACTTTGGATTTTAAAAGACCTTTCCTTGCTGGAATAACAGTTCCATGAATTCCAGCTGCCCTTTTATACTTCACACATGGCCATTCTTTACGTTACTACCACTTGACAATGGCTATCACAGGCTATTTGACTGGGGAAGACATTAGTACCAAGTTTAATTTTGTCCCATCCACCTACCACTCATACCCCATCCCATCCAAATACTCTCCCCAGCCTCAATAGCACCGCATCCCCCAACTACTCTCCAAGCCCCCCCCTCACCCCCGATCCCTGAATGACAACTTATTCATTTTCTATCCCATTTCACTGGACAGTGAACTGATGTGCGACATTTCCCTTCCCTATAGAAAAAGTATTAGGGTTAATGATAGCTCCCACAAGTTGCTGTCACAATCTTTATGAAGAACTAAATTTATGTTCAGCATTGCACACGTGATTTTTACTTGACTTTTCCATTGAGACAATGGATGAATATAGAAATTCTTCATGTACTTACATGAAATATATTGTGAATATACCCATAGCCTCTCCCTTCCCATCACCGTGTGTTACACTCAACTTCTTCCCTTCAATTAGGAGGTAAGGATGATGCATTGTTCTGTGACTGATAACAGGGTACAAAATTCAAGCAGAGCTTTATCAGCTGTGTCCAACTACCATACATCTGAACATCTGAATATACGTTCTTTGAGGAAAGCATCTTATTTTACTCCATCATTCTATCTCATCATATACTGGTCAAGACAACATTCATTCAAATAACACAAAGTCTTTGTAGATCTACACAAATACTCTGCAAGTGTTTACCTAAAACAAACCATTCTTGCCTAAGAGTATAGTCCAGCTGTGAAATACCAATTTAAATGTTGATTTGGAAGCATTCCACCACTAATTAGTATGCATGTGCTTTTCAATAAACTTTACAAACATGTCAGAAGGTGCTCAGTGGGAAAGCGCATTATTGAAGATTCCAGTTGCCATTAATCAGTCACTGGAAAAAATACCACACTGCATTGCCAGAAGGCTTCATTCCTTGGCTCTTAATCCACAGATGACAGCAAGATGGGAAATGAAGTTGTCAACTTCTCAGGATAATATGTCTGATCCTGCTGTTACCTTCCCTATCCAGAGAGGTCTGCCAAGGGGCTGCGATGAATATTACATGGCTACACATGGCTCCTGAGCTATTCTATGGGTATGGTGGTGCTAAATTATAGAGCTACCAAAGCAAAGAGAAAGTAATGTGCTGAGCAATTAGAACCATCTGAGGACAAGGAGCAATGTTTAAAATATTGAAAATATGCTGAGCTAATTGGAATGTTCAGTTGTCCAATCTCCAGAGTGCTTGTGGGTTCAAATCGTTACATTCCAATTTCACTGCTGGGATTATATATTTAGATCATAGTTCAAAGAGGAATGATCAGCATACCTTGCATTGGAGAGGGGGGGGAATAATTAACTAAACACAGACCCAAATTTAGCACAAGATTATTACACAAATTCAGTGGAGGTGGAGCTTGAGGAAAGGCAAATTCTTTTAAAAAGATTCATCAATCAGAAACCTCCATTATAGGTCTGATAAAGGGTCATCCTGACTCAAAACATTGATTCTATTCTCTCTCCACAGATGTTGTCAGACCTGTTGAGCTTTTCCAATGTTTTCTGTTTTTGTTTCATCATTTCACATCAGCTTCATCCACCTTGAGAATCAGAAAGCTTAAACAGGTCTCCTTCTCTCTAACCATGACTATTCACTTTAACTTTAGATTATGTGCCTGAAACATTGGAGATAATTACTGCTGAATATTTTCACAGCAGAACCCCAGCAGCATGGAAGTAATTTGTTTTTGGATTGCTATTCCGAGACCAATAGATGGTAAAAGACTTCTAACAAAGGTGTTCAAATAACCTTTGGCGGAGAGAAGAACCACACAGCGCCGGGGACCCAGGCTCAATTCCCAGCTTGGGTCATTGTCTGTGCGGAGTCTGCACTTTCTCCTTATGTCAGTGTGTGTTTCCTCCCACAGTCCTAAAAACATCCTGATTAGATGCATTTGCCATGCTAAATTCTCCCTCAGTGTACCTGAACAGAAGCCAGGGTGTGGCGACTAGGAGGATTTCACAGTAATTTTATTGCAGTGTTAATGTAAGCCTACTTGTGACACTAATAAATAAACTTTAAACTTTAAACAGAAGAAGAACATGGTTTTCCAGTTCATTCGCAGATGAGTTACAATAGTGGAGTGGGAGCATTTTTAAAGAAATTCCCAAATGTCTGCAATTCCCACAAAACTTCACCAAAACTATTACCTGCTGATTTTTCTCCAAAAAGTTCAGGAAATTAGGGCACAAAAAATGTATGCTAGTTCTGCTGCTATGCCAGAATTTCCTCAATACATATCCTAATTCCACAAGACCTTTGCCTCATCCTCAACTGTTCTTAACATACTCTCCGCAGGCCCATGCAAAATTATCAGAACATTTCCTGAATTTATGCCATTTCTGAAAGAGCTGCAAATTTACAACTAAAATTTTAAATGCAAATGATGTTTTATGGTGATTGAAAATATTATGGTCAGAATCGTACTACTGTTCATGTCACCTGTCTGCTAAACTCCGACCTTGCCGCAGTATGGCGTGGCGTGAAGGGACAGTAAGATCATGCCCCATGTTTTGTTTTGGTGAGATCTAAAATATAATTTATGTATCTTTCTTTCTACATCCTCAAGACATCAGAATAGCTTACGCTAAAAATGAGAAAGCTTCCATGATCGCATTTTCTGGAATATGCTCTGCCGGAGGTGTGAAAATTAATGGTTTTGGATCATTGAATCACTACAGTGCAGGAGGAGGCCATTCAGCCCATCAAGTCAGCACCCATTCTCCAACAGAGCACCTTACCCAGGCCTTATCCTTGTAACCCCACACATTTATCCTACTAATCCCCCTAACATATACATCTTTGGTTACTAAGGGGCAATTTATCATGGCCAATTCACTTAATCTAAACATCTTGGGACATTGAGGGACAATTTAACATGGCCAAGCAACCTAATCTACACATCTTTGGACTGTAGGAGGGAACTGGAGAACCTGGAGAAAACTCATGCAGATACAGGGAGCATGAAAGAGATAGTGTTGGGCAAGTTAATGAGGCTAAAGATAGATAAGTCTCCTGGTCTTGATGGAATGCATGCCAGGATACGAAATGAGATGGCGGGAGGAATAGCAAATGCACTAGTGGTAATTTACCAAAATTCACCAGACTCTGGGGTGGTTCATGCAGATTGGAAAACAGCAAATGTGACACCACTGTTTAAAAAGGGAGGTAGACAAAAGGGAGGTAGACAAAAGGCAGGTAACTATAGACCGGCTAGCTTAACTTCTGTAAGAACATAAGAACATAAGAACATAAGAAATAGGAGCAGGAGTAGGCCATCCAGCCCTTCGAGCCTGCCCCGCCATTCAATAAGATCATGGCTGATCTGTTGCTGCTCAGTTCCACTTTCCCGCCCTCTCCCCATAACCCTTAATCCCCTGTAGTAGGGAAAATGCTTGAATCTATCATCAAGGAAGAAAAAGCAAGACATCTGAATATAAATTGTCTCACTGGTAAAATGCAGCATGGGTTCATGAAAGGAAGGTCATGTTTGACTAATTTGGTGGAATTCTTTGAGAATATTACATGTAGATTTGGTGTATCTGGATTTCCAGAAGGCATTTGACAAGGTGCTGCACCAAATACTGTTACATAAGATAAAGGTGCACAGTGTTACAGGTAGTGTATTAGCCTGGATAGAGGATTGGTTAACTAACGGAAAGCAAAGAGTGGGGGTAAATAGATGTTTTTCTGTTGGCGATCAGTGACTAGTGATGTACCTCAGGGATCAGTGTTGGGACCACAATGTTTACGATTTACATGGATGATTTGGAATTGGGGACCAAGTGTAGTGTGTCAAAATTCGCAGATGATACTAAGATGGGTAGCAGAGCAAAGTGTGCAGAGGAAGCTGAAAGTCTACAAAGAGATATAGATAATCTAAGCGAATGGGCGAGGGCTTGGCAGATGGAGTACAAGGTTGGTAAAGGTGAGGTCATCCATTTTGGTAGGAGTAAAGCAAAATGGACTATTATTTAAATGGTAAAAAATTGCAGCATGCTGCTGTGCAGAGGGACCGAGGTGTCCTTGTGCAGGAATCTCAAGGAGTTGGTTTGCAGGTGCAGGAAGTAATTAGGAAGGCAAATGGAATTTTGTCCTTCATTTTTAGAGGGATGGAATTTAAAAACAGCTGTATAAGGTGCTGGTGAAGCCACATCTGCAGTCTTGTGTACAGTTTTGGTCTCCTTATTTGAGAAAGGATATACTGGCACTGGAGGGGCTGCAGAGGAGATTCACTAGGTTGATTCCGGAGTTAAGAGGGTTGGCTTATGAGGAGACACTGAGTAGGCTGGGGCTATACTCATTGGAATTGAGAAGAATGAAGGAAGATCTTATAGAAACATATAAGATTATGAAGGGAATAGATAAGATAGAAGCAGAGAAGTTGTTTCCACTGGCGGGTGAAACTAGAACCAGGGGGCATAGCCTCAAAATAAGGAGAAGCAGATGTAGGACTGAGTTGAGGAGGAACTTCTTCACACAACGGGTTGTGAATCTGTGGAATTCCCTGCCCAGTGAAGCAGCTGAGGCTACCTTATTGAATGTTTTTAAGGCAAGGATAGATAAATTTTTGAAAAGTAGAGGATTTAAGGGTTATGGTGAGCGGGCAAGTAGGTGGAGCTGAGCCCACAAAAAGATCAGCCATAATCTTATTGAATGGTGGAGCAGGCTCAAGGGGCCAGATAGCCTACATAAGAACATACATAGTTCTTATGTTCTTTAACGTGCAAGCTCCATGCAGACAATCACCCAAGGCCAGAATTGAAATCGGGTCCCTGGCACTGTGAGGCAACAGTGCTCACCACTGTGCCACCATTCATGTTCATTCTCATGTATGAAGAGCAATTCAGGAATTTTGTATACATTTGGTGCTTTCCCTGGCCTTTTACTACTAACAATGATTTTCACCCATTTACGTCTGCAAATGAGGTTCTCAGGCAATCTAAGTTTAACGCTCCCACGGAAATAGCTGTCTGGAAGAACATTTTCTCCTTTAGCAATGCAAAAAAAAGTCTTTATCAGCCCAACTATTCATTAGTTGTGAAAGCACAAATCCTATTCCCTGATCCCAGGGTTCTATACAGGCAACATTTTAAAGCCCTCATTCCTAGGCTATTTTTAACATTCTGCTTGGCACTGAGTAACTACCCACTTGCTTGCAAATGATAGACAATACAATACTGCTGGGAGAACAGACCTCCCATAATAATTCCTAAAATACAGCTTCCAAAGCACAAGAATTTTGGCTTCCTCCAATATTAGCAACTGATGGGATCTTTACTTTCAAGTGTGGATGTGCTACAGGCATTGCCGTACTGGCTAAATAGCCAAGATTCCCAAGGTATCTGACTGTTAGTGGCAGCAACCCCTGGCGAAATGCTGTGCTGATGAAAGCTGTAATTCAATCTGTGCAAACTACTCCACTGGGTAATACATTGAATACCAGTCTCAGCAACAGGAGAGTGTTGATCACTCCTGTATTAACGTTGCATCTTATTTTCGTCATGTATCATTGTACCAGCATACATCAGCTCCAACTCAGAAACCTGTGTTGCCTTGTTTACTCAATGGACTTGACTGTACATTCAGATGTTGTCACATAATTACCGTTATTATCTCGGCCCAATTGCACATATTTATCCAAACACCCTGTTGATTAAGAAAGTGACAGGCTTTGAAAAAACTCCTCCGAGATTGCCAAGCATGCTTCTTAATCCAGAGTGGTTAAGTCTGCTATTTACAGGGGTGATGCAGTCATGCAGGACTGTATTGCATGCTTCGAGAGTATAGATATTCACCACCGTCATTTCTTGGGTTGTGTTTTCCTCCTCCTTTCAGCTCCTTCCTTACCATGCGCCATTTCCTCCAAGATAATATGTATTCATGTCAGAATAACACTCCAATCATACACAATCTGCCCACCAGTTCACCCTTTCTCTCTGACAGTCACACATTTCTGCTCTCTACCTCCTCCTGGTGATGCAGTTGAGATAAGGGCCTCATAGTTGACTGAATCTTGAACAGGAATCCTTGCTCCATTGTTCAGTTCTCAGTAAAGAACCAGACTGCTGATGTACCATGTGATGAAGCTGACTTTCAGTGGCAAGAGCAATTCTAAAACCTTTCTAAAATGACTATTTAATTAAAATAAGAGGCAGTCACTAGAATATCCATGCTTCATGTGTTTTTACTTACTTTGTGAACATACGCATTTATCAAGGTAATTAAAATGAGAAAAAAACTGTTGAATTTGTGATTAAGCTAAAGATAACTGAGTTTTGTATAAAAAATTAGCAATTGCTCCACTTAGCAGAAATATTGGATAAAAATCCAAAAACAAAAACAGAGTGTTGAATCTTTTAATTATAGGAACAAAGCATAATGAAGACAGAACAAATGACTTGTGCTGAATTGCCAGCCCCTATGGACAATAATTCAGGGAAAGTTGACCCACTGCATTAAAACAGTAGCCATAAATTTGTGTGGCAAAATTACCTTAGCTAAACTGGGGAATGACACATCAGTCAAACTATTGTACTGTTCAACAGACATGAAGTATAGCTAACCTTTTTTTAAAAACGTATTCACGGAATGTGGGCATTACTGGCAAGCCCACATTTATTGTCCATCTCTAATTGGCCTTGAGAAGATGGTGGTGAACCAGGTTCTTGATTGCTAGATCTGTGTAGGATAACTGCCCCTGACCCTCCACCTGTTAGCTAGCTGGCCTGTCTAGATTACTCCTGATCTTCTATATGGGGTACAGGCAAAAGCCGGCCTTATAGGCCAAGTTCTTCCCAAGGTCAATCTGCAAGAATGTCTGCACTCTCCCCAGTGAAGATCAGCAGCCTTCCATTAGCCATGCTGCAGCCACCAGGAAAGCACTAAGACAGGCAAACCTCAATGGAAGTGAAAATACAGAACAAGGGTGTTTACTTTAAACTTGTACACAATATGGCATGATCAAATTTATAAATTTGCCTTGTTATCCATATTTCGCATTGCCTTTCATTTGTTATTTGTGACTAAGAAGGTAATGTGATGATTACTAACAAAGGGGAAGTAGGGAATGTGGGATTGTTGGTGATTGGGGAATTGGATTGAGGTTACTTGTCACTTAAATTATTTCTTCATTCCAGCCTGGGCAGGTAAGGCCTGTCCACACAGCTGTACACTGGGCACAGGTTGAAGCGAGCAGGAGGGCAGCAGGAAAACCACCAGGGAAATTTTACAAGCACCCCACCCCCCCCCACCCCCAACCAACCAGTAAACACAGCAGCTGAGGACCATAAAATCTCTGGACTTCAGAAATCCTCAGGATTCCAACTACTTGTAGATTTTTAGTGCTTTTTTTCTGTATTTGCTGCCTTGTAAAAGTGATTAACATATGGATTAGCCACGTTAACTTGCCCCTTAATGTCCAAAATGTATATGTTAGGTGGATTAGCCATGGTAAATGTACAGCATTATGGACAAAGGACACAGGGTAAGATATTCTTTCAGAGAATCGGCGCAGACTTGATGGGCTGAATGACCTCCTGTTCTGTAGGGATTCTATGGTTCTACATCTGAACTCACAATTTTGCCCACTGTTCACCTTCTTTATCTCAATCATAATGCAAAGATTTGTTTTTGCCCATTGTAATTGAATGTTTCATTTGAAACTCTTAAGCTTTCTCTTCTGGATGCTCACAGGTCTGCCACGCAGTTGCAGCAGTTTTTGTGAGTTGGCAAAGGAGGTTGGGGGGGGGTGGTTCTGGTGAAAGGAGGGTGTCCCAAAAACTTGAATTCAAAAGTTGTTAAAGGTTTTGTGGGAAACCTCATTGGCATTAGTAGCCATGATGCCTAAATACGCTAACGTTCTGATTCTTCACCTTGGTTTGGTTAACTAAGCAGCAGCACAAGCCTTGGACAGAATCTTCAGAACTTTGATTAAAGGATGCATTTATACTGATATAAACAACTTGCTTGTGAAACAGAAAAATCTCTGCACTCTAAGCTTTAAGTTTATTATAGTCAAACTTTAATCTATGCGTGTCTGAGGTTTGTGAAATAATGATATATTACATCTTTTACGCCAGATTTTGACCTACTATTGATGTTCAATAAGGTGAGCAATGATTGTGGAGAATGACACATTCTCTTATTTTCTAATTTGGAGAGATGATCTCTTAAAGTTTGGTGTAACTTTTTAAGGTTATCTTTAAAAGTTCTTCCTCAGTGTCACATTTCAGGAAATAATAGAATTTCTAAGTAGGAGTGATGGGTTGCTATCTTAATTTTTAAATTATATTGCAGTACAACTTGTACTTATGGTCACTTTCATGAATGAACAAACCTGCCACAGGTATCAATAACCTTTAACTGGATAACATTTGAAAAAATGCCCAGAGAAAAAACTATTGGGAATCACTGCTGACAAATGACGGGTGTTTCTGGTGTAATTCATAACTTGCATTTATAATGAATAGAAAAATACAAAATTAAAGCACATCTTACTCTGAATTATCACAATCCTTGATGAAATCTTTGTTTTGGTATAAGTTTGTTAGTTAACTTGAGACATGTAGAACTAAAACAATTCTTTCAGTTTTTGATTCTTGTGATTGAAAAAGCAGCTTCTAATAACACATTCAGAATAATTTATCATCTTGACTGTATTAGAAATAATAACGATCATAACCATAAAAACTGTTTCTCAAACCAAGGCATTATCTAGAACTATTGTACAGCTATGTCACTTGAACAGGTTCACTTCGAGCACAGTGGTGCTTTTGTTAAAATAATCATTTTTGACAGAATGAAATACAGCATTATGATTAGCCTTTTATCTCCAGAATAAAAACATGACCCTTACTTTTCTTGATTTAATATTTTTAGGCATTTTTCATCTTGATGTGAGCTGCAAATAAGATGTTAAAAAGCCGCATGCAACTCCAGATTGAGTGTCTTTGGAGACAACTGCGGCTGTTAGTTAAGACATAGACTTGCTCCACCATCAGCAATGAGATGAGCGAGCAGCTAATCTGTCTTTGCGGTATTGCTTGAGACACATTATCTTCCTCGGAACAGCTGGACAATATCCGTGCTCCTTTTTAATGCAATGCCACCAATGTTTCGACAGCTACCTGATCAGGCAGACAGGCTTTAGTTTAACTTTGCATGCAGGATTCCCTCGCACAGTCCTTACCAATTATAATAGATGTGTTTGTGTGATCACAATTTGTTTATCACTAGCGATAGCCAGTGTAACCTGATGGCCCAGGTCCTGGCTGGCAATGATATGTGAGAATGTGCTATCTACAGGATTTTCAATAGGCTTTCAGATTTAAAATCATAAACAACAGAGCACAGTCAATTATGCCAACTTAAAGGGTCTTGCTGTTAAGAAGGGTGGGTTATGTAGATGCAAAAGTGTGGGTGGGTTACATTTCTGACTGGGTTTCCCCAATTTGATTTTTAGTCAGGTAGAAAGTACTCTGGAGCAGGTTTCTTTCATAACTTGGCCATGCAGTTGATTATTTGAATGTAAATACTTCCAGTGTGTTTGGTGACAGACAATAAAAAGAGAGTTGTTCCTGCTTAGCCATACTGCAGAACGCACTGGCAATCCACTGCAGTGCTTTGCCAAACATAATCATGAACCAATCTAATGGAAGTCCATGGTCACCAATGTCCTCTTAGGGCCTGCGACCTGGAAAAGGAGGACAATATGTCCAAATAATGAAATATAATTAAAACATATATTCTTGATTTAGAGATAGCTTACTTCAACTGTGATTTATCTTGCATACTTACAGAGGCGAATTTTATAGCTGAAAGAAATGTAACACAAAATAACCCTGTGGTCTGCATTTATTGGATAACTTTCAAATCTGGCCCATTTATTACAGCCAATGGACTGCATGCGCAAATTCACTGGAAAGGTAAAATAATTCTCTCTTTAATAAAGCTCTTTATTACCTTTTTATTGCATTCCGTGCCCCTTAACAAAGTGTTATTTATTTGTATTTTTCTTGCATTCTCTGCACCTTTAACTAGGTGTGAGCTGGTTAGTAAACAAAGCTTTTACAGCCCAGAGAAATGGAACACTTAAGACACATATCCGGAAACTTTGAGATTTAAGCAAATAAGTAAGGGTTATCATTTTTTATCTGCTCTGAGTGGTTGCCTGTTTTGAAACTAGGCTCTTTGGTGGTGAACATAGAAGTGACTGTGTCCTGCAGTGGGCCTGAACTCAGCATTTACTAACTGAGAGCTAAGGACCGGCATTCTCCAAACTTATCCACCCTATCACTGCTGCCAGCGAAAATGGAGAATTTGGCACTCAGCCAAAATTTCATTCACTGCAGTGGGACTGGAGAATGCCAGCTGTGGGTGAAGTCTAAGAATTCTGGCCAAGTTAACATTTAACAGTTAACTGAACCATGTTAACATTTTAAACAGCAGTTAATATCTAGCACAAACATCAGATTCAACAGGTAATATAATGTCACCAGGGACAATTTGGACTTTGTACAACCTTGCAAAATGGATGATAGTGAAATAATTATTTTAAATTTCTACCATTTTCATTTCCATTTCTATTGAAGACAGTGAGTTGGTGATTTGCTATATTTGCTGAATATTATCATACAAAATCAAAGTTACTGCCTTGAGGGTTAACCTTTGTATTGCTATTACTTGTAGTCTTCATATTGCATTCAATCCAGCAATGAATTTGGATATTTACTTTAGGAACGACATCTTTATACATGATAGTTGTTTTGGTTTGCATTATTCTTCACCTTAGCTCATGATGCCAAACTCATGGAAAGAAAATATTATGTGGAGGCAGAAGTAGGCCATTCAGCCCATCGAATCTGCTCCACCATTTAATGAGATCATCAATGATCCCCAAATCCACTTTCTCGCCTTATCCCTATATACCTTGATTCCCTTACTGATTAAAAATCTGTCTATCTCAGCCTTGAACATATTTAAAGATCCAGACTCTACAGCCCTCTCTGGTAAAGAATTCCACAGATTCACTACCCCCATTGAGAGATGAAATTCCTCCTCATCGCTGACTTAAGTAGGTGACTCATTACTCTCAGCTCCTACACTGTCAAGCTCTCCTGAGAATCCTATTGGGGTGACCTTACCAAAAAACTTCTAAGTGCTGAACAAACATGAAAACAGGAGAGACTTGCGTCAATTTTTTGGCAAGCTCCCAGAAACAATTGTATGGCACTTAGAAAATAAAGGAGCCCAAATGTGATCCTCAGCAGCAGGGGGAGTGGGCAGAGGCTATTGAACTATAGGGGTGCCATTGCGCAGGTGCATATACTGTGTACACACAATGTACGCAGAACATTGGGAGATCTCCCTTCTCCTCTCAGGTGCAAACCCGATTTTTTGCTTTTCACCCAATCTTATGGACTCGCCTTGCTGATCGACCAGCGGGACGAGCTGGTAAGATAGCCCCCTATATGTCTCAATAAAGCCACTTCTCATTCTTCTGAACCCCAATGTGTACAGCCTGACCTGCTTAACCTCTCCTCACTAGACAACCACTCCATGCCCGAGATCAACCTAATGAACCATCTCTGAATTGCCTCCAATGCCAGTATATCTTTTTCTTAAATATGGGGATCAAAACTGTTTGCAGTAATCCAGATGTGTTCTAACTAGTGCCTTGTAGAGTTTTAGCAAGACTTCCCTATTTTTATATTCCATTCCCTTTGAAATACAGGCCAACATTCCACTTGTCTTCCCAATTACTTGCATGCTAGATTTTTGTGATTTATGCACGAAGACCCCCAAATCCTCCTTTGTTGCAGCTTCCTGCGGTCCTTCTCCATTTAAATAACATTCCTTTCTTCATTTATTTTTCTTACCAAAGTGCATAGCTTCACATTTTCCAAAATGGTATTCCATCTGCCAAGTTTTTTGCTCGCTTACTTAATCCGTCTATA
Organism: Carcharhinus amblyrhynchos; assembly: GCF_965287045.1. Taxonomy (NCBI): domain Eukaryota; kingdom Metazoa; phylum Chordata; class Chondrichthyes; order Carcharhiniformes; family Carcharhinidae; genus Carcharhinus; species Carcharhinus amblyrhynchos. The sequence goes on along the minus strand of NC_137335.1, from coordinate 26,551,356 downwards.
TTCCACTGCAGACTCTTTGTGTCATCCTCACCATTTGTTATTTCTTGCCTCCACCCATATGGTTTCTACATCTTCTGGTCCAAGATCATTTCTTGCTATTGTGTTTAATCCACCTTGTACTAACAAAGTACCCCACCTTTCCTTCCTCCTTAGAAAGATCACATACCCCTGAATATTTTGTTTCTAGTTTTAATCTCCTTGTAATAGTTATAAGATCATACCCATGAACCTCAATGAGGACAGATACCCACAAATCCAGCAAATAGTCTCGGAACAAATTGTGATTCATTCCATGTTTCAGGAAAGAATAACTTGTAAACCACAATGATGTGTAAGTGTTCACCCAGCTCCAGGCATTTCAATATCAGTGTAGAGAAAGCTCTCACATTCTCACAGCTGCTAGACAGTACATGTTCAAAGCTGCTATTAACTGGCTAGATCTTTTAAAAGAATAGAACATCATTATGTTTGATGTACATGGAGAGGCTAGATGTAGGGGGGTGTTGTGCTTGATTGAACTTGTTTTCAGTTGTGGAAAGCTCTGGTCAACACAATCATGAAATCAATGTGTTCTATCATTTAATCTCTGAGAAAAGTCAAGCTCTCAAAGGAGAACATTGGAAAGGCAGGAAGAGAAGCAATTAATGTTTGCATCTAGAAAGACCTAGATACCCTGTACTTGAATCACAAAAAGTTAACATGTAGTTACAGCAAGCAATTAAGAAGGTAAATGGTACAGTTTTTATTACCAAGTGATTGGTGTATAAGAATTAAAATAAGTAAAAGATTTTTTAGGGCCTTGGTGAGGCCGTGCCTGGAGAACTGTGTACATTTTTGGTCTTCTTACCTAAGGAAGAGTATCTGTATCTTGGAGGGAGTTCGCCAGACTGGTTCCTGGGATGAGGGGAGTGTCTAATCAGGAGAGATTGAATAGACTAGACCTATTTGCTCTGGAGTCTGGAAGACTAGGAGGTGACTTACTTGAAACATATGGACCAGGATTTTTGGAAGGCCGGCATTCTCGTCCAAAGTGTTGACAAGGAAAACAACCCCATCCACTCTGGCTGCCTGGCAGCCATTTAACACTCAAACTGGTGTTAGTTTTGACTTTGGACCAGATTTAACCCCTCACTCAAGAGGAGGCCCCGCCCAGAGAGAGCTGGCAGTCAATCTGATTGGCCTGTGGCTCTCAAATCCCTGCAGTGCCAGAAGATGCAATGGACAGAGCTAAGACTGCAAATAGTCTCCAGACCTCAGCCTCGGGATTCCAGGACCAGGCTGAGACTGCAAATAGTCTCCAGACCTCAGCCTCGGGATTCCAGGACCAGGCTGAGACTGCAAATAGTCTCCAGACCTCAGCCTCGGGATTCCAGGACCAGGCTGAGACTGTAAACACTCCCCAGACCTCAGCCTCGGGATTCCAGGACCAGGCTGAGACTGTAAACACTCCCCAGACCTCAGCCTCGAGAGTCCAGGACCAGGCTGAGACTGTAAACACTCCCCAGACCTCAGCCTCGGATTCCAGGGCCAGGCTGAGACTGTAAACACTCCCCAGACCTCAGCCTCGGGATTTCAGGACCAGGCTGAGACTGTAAACACTCCCCAGACCTCAGTCTCGAGAGTCCAGGGCCAGGCTGAGACTGCAAACACTCCCCAGACCTCAGCCTCGGGATTCCAGGACCAGGCTGAGACTGCAAACACTCCCCAGACCTCAGCCTCGAGAGTCCAGGACCAGGCTGAGACTGTAAACACTCCCCAGACCTCAGCCTCGAGAGTCCAGGACCAGGCTGAGACTGTAAACACTCCCCAGACCTCAGCCTCGAGAGTCCAGGACCAGGCTGAGACTGTAAACACTCCCCAGACCTCAGCCTCGAGAGTCCAGGACCAGGCTGAGACTGAAAACACTCCCCAGACCTCAGCCTCGGGATTCCAGGACCAGGCTGAGACTGAAAACACTCCCCAGACCTCAGCCTCGGGATCTCAGGACCAGGCTGAGACTGAAAACAGTCCCCAGACCTGCGCCTCGAGAGTCCAGGACCAGGTTGAGGCTGCAAACAGTCCCAGACCTCAGTCTCGGGATTTCAGGACCAGGTTGAGACTGTAAACACTCCCCAGACCTCAGTCTTGGGATTTCAGGACCAGGCTGAGACTGTAAACACTCCCCAGACCTCAGCCTCGGGATTCCAGGACCAGGTTGAGACTGTAAACAGTCCCAGACCTCAGCCTCGAGAGTCCAGGACCAGGCTGAGACTGTAAACACTCCCCAGACCTCAGCCTCGGGATCTCAGGACCAGGTTGAGACTGCAAACACTCCCCAGACCTCAGTCTCGAGAGTCCAGGACCAGGCTGAGACTGCAAACACTCCCCAGACCTCAGCCTCGGGATTTCAGGACCAGGTTGAGACTGTAAACACTCCCCAGACCTCAGCCTCAGGATTTCAGAACCAGGTTGAGACTGCAAACACTCCCCAGACCTCAGTCTCGAGAGTCCAGGACCAGGCTGAGACTGTAAACACTCCCCAGACCTCAGCCTCAGGATTTCAGAACCAGGCTGAGACTGCAAACACTCCCCAGACCTCAGCCTCAGGATTTCAGAACCAGGCTGAGACTGCAAATAGTCCCAGACCTCAGTCTCGGGATTTCAGAACCAGGCTGAGACTGCAAACACTCCCCAGACCTCAGCCTCAGGATTTCAGAACCAGGCTGAGACTGCAAATAGTCCCAGACCTCAGTCTCGGGATTTCAGAACCAGGCTGAGACTGCAAACACTCCCCAGACCTCAGTCTCGGGATTTCAGAACCAGGCTGAGACTGCAAACACTCCCCAGACCTCAGTCTCGGGATTTCAGGACCAGGCTGAGACTGCAAATAGTCCCAGACCTCAGTCTCGGGATTTCAGAACCAGGTTGAGACTGCAAACACTCCCCAGACCTCAGTCTCGGGATTTCAGGACCAGGCTGAGACTGCAAACACTCCCCAGACCTCAGTCTCGGGATTTCAGGACCAGGCTGAGACTGCAAATAGTCCCAGACCTCAGTCTCGGGATTTCAGAACCAGGTTGAGACTGCAAACACTCCCCAGACCTCAGTCTCGGGATTTCAGAACCAGGCTGAGACTGCAAATAGTCCCAGACCTCAGTCTCGGGATTCCAGAACCAGGTTGAGACTGCAAACACTCCCCAGACCTCAGCCTCGAGATTTCAGAACCAGGTTGAGACTGCAAACACTCCCCAGACCTCAGTCTCGGGATTCCAGAACCAGGTTGAGACTGCAAATAGTCCCAGACCTCAGTCTCGGGATTTCAGGACCAGGTTGGTTTTGGATGTCACATGATGAGGAAAGGAGGTGAGGTCTGGGGAGGTGGTCAGAAGGTGTTGTGTCCATTGAGAGGGCGATGGTGGGGGGTGGGTTGAGGGATGGTGAAGCCTTGGAGTATAGTGGTGTGCATCAAGAGGGCAGGGATGGGGGGATCAGGGGTCAGGCCTTTTGCAGGAAGTGGCCAATGTTAAATGGAGGCTGCTGATAGAGGTGACCATTGTCCCCCTCTCCACTTCCCACCTGAGATCTGAAGAGGGTTAATCTTTGTACTCATGCCTTGCAGCTGAACTCCTGCCAGCCTGAAAATTGAGGCTGGATGGAAATTAGCCCTTGAGTAGTCAAGAATTGACCGAACCAGCGCCTCAGTTGGGGGAAGGGCATAAAATTGTGGAGAACTCAGGGGCGGGTGGTAATTTATCAGGAGGCCATTTGATAAATTTTATGCTCACCAACACCAGCCCCCTTTCCTCCCCCACTTCCTTCCACAGTCTCCAAAGCCCCCAAAATCCTTTTTCCAAAATCAAGAAGAAGGACAGTCTTGGTAAATTTATCATTACAGCCTGCTCCTGTCCCATTGAATTTATTTATTTTAACTCTATTTTTTCTGCCGTTATCCAGTTTGTTCCCATCTACATTTATGATGCTTCTGATGCCTTAATTTTAACAGCTTCCAGTACCTCAGCCTTATCCGCCTCCTCTTCACTATGGATGTCCAACCTCTCTACACCTTCATCTCCCACCAGGGCAGTCTGAGGACTAATCTGCTTCTTTCTTGAGTACAGGCCCAAAGAGTCTCCATCACCACACTTTCCTCTGCCCTGTTGAATTTGTTGTCTTGTTGAACAACTTCTTCAGCTTGCCTCAATTCCTCTAAAAGGTATGGCCAAGGGGACCCGCATTGGTCCTAGTTATACCTATCTTCTTGTGAGGTGTGTGGAACATTCCTTTTTCTAGTTCAACTCAGGCCTGTTTCCACATCTCTTTTCCAATACATTGTTGATTGTATTGATGCCACTTCATGCTCTCGTCTGGAAATGGAAAGATTGATATTGTTCATCTACAACACTTCCCTTCCTTCATTGATCTCTCTGTCTAAATTTTTGGGTGTGGGCTCTCTACTAATATTCATTTCAAGGCTACCTCAACTGCACTTCTTCACACCCTGCTTCCTGTAAGGACTCCATTCCATTTCCCAAAGCTCTCTGTCTCCATCACATTTGTTCTGATGTTGCTACCCTCTGCAACAGCATTTTTGGCTTGTCTTTCTTCCTTAGCCGAAGATTCTGGACAGGGCCTTCAACCATGTCCGACCCATTTCCAGAAACTCAGCTAATGCTCTGGGAACCCGGTTTCGAATCCTACCACAGCAGATAGTGGAATTTGAATTCAATAGAAAATGTCTGGAATTAAAAATCTACCATTGTCAGTTATCAGGAAAACCCATCTGGTTCATTAATGTCCTTTCAGGAAGGAACTCTACCATCCTTATGTGGTTCGGCCTACATGTGACTCCAAAGCCACTGCAATATGGTTGATTCTCAACTGCCCTTTGAAATGGCCAAACAAGCCACTGTATCAATTGCTACAATGTCTTGGCATTGTGAGTCAACCCACAGCATATGGACTACAGCATGTCAGGAAGGCAGCTCGCCACCACCTTCTCAAGGGCAACTAGGGATGGGACAATAAATGCTGGCCAGCCAGTGATGCCCATGTCCCATGAATGAATAAAAAAGTACTAGTTTTGGTATCACTCACCCTTTTCATGTGATTTGCAGTAATAGTCAGGAGTTGTCCAAATAATTTAGCCAGTGTAGTATCCATCTCTGAATCTGCATTGTATAGATTTCTACAAGAGTTTTCACTTAGATCTGCAAACTTTTGGTGATTTTAGTCATATATTGGGGAAATTTACCTCCCAAATGACTAGTAAGATACAAGAGTATGGTGGCTGTGTAATAGGAGAAATGTATGAGAGCACCATATATCGATACCACTGGGCGTGGATTTTTACTTCTGAGTCAGGTAAGAGGAGTTGGGAATTCCCCCAGTTTTCCACACCAACTTCAGGAGAAACTCAACTGAATGATGGGATCTTTAATCTGGAGGATGACCGGTAGAGTGATTGAGATGGAGTCAGGCTCACTGCATAGGAATGCTGTTTAAAAGGCCCACCATGCTTCACTGGGATGGCTTTCCAGTTGTTTTGCTAAATATTAAGCCCTCTTGGTTAGCACTGCTACCTCACAGCGCCAGGAACCCGGCTTCGATTCGCAGCTTGGGTCACTGGCTGTGTGGAGTTGGCACATTCTCCCGTGTTTGCGTGAGTTTCCTCCACGTGCTCCGATTTCCTCCGACATTCTGAAGGACGTGCTGGTTAGATGCATTGACCCGAACAGGTGCCGGAGTATGGCCACTAGGGGAATTTCACAGTAACTTCATTACAGTGTTAATGTAAGCCTTACTTATGACTAATAAATAAACTTTATTTTACTTTAAATATGCCACAGAAAGGCCAGAGAATCCTGTCTAATGTTTATTATTTGTGTAACAACTATCTGTTTATTACAACCAATTATGTGGGCCCCATGGGCGACCGTTAGAAACTATTGTCACATGCTGTGCCACAGATTCATACACTTTGAACATAGTCAGTTCAAAGCCAAGCCAAATTGGGTAAGGCATCAGATGGAGTAATTTCAACACAGGTGGTCACCCTGTATTACTCCCTGCATTCATACAGTCATAGAGGTTTAAAGCATGGAAACAAGCCCTTTGGCCCAACTTGTCCATGCTGCCCCTTTTTTTAAAACCCCTAAATTAATCCCAATTACTCACATTTAGCCCACATCCCTCTATACCATCATACCCATGTAACTATTTAAATGCTTTTTAAAAGACAAAATTGTACCCGCCTCAACTATTACCTCTGGCAGCTTGTCCCAGGCACTCACCACCTCTGTGTGAAAAAATTGCCCTTCTGGACACTTTTGCATCTCTCCTCTGTCACCTTAAACCTATGCCCTCTAGTTTTAGACTCTCCTACCTTTGGGAAAAGATATTGACTATCTAGCTACATCTCGGAAGATAACTCAGGAAATGGTATGGAAGATGCCAGGGTGCACATTCTGCCTATCTCTTCTACAACTGTGACATAAATAGAGGAGTTAAATTATAGAAGAAATGAAAACATTTAAGATTATTGGAGCAATTTTAACTCTGTGTAACAGACAGGTTTTAAATGAATTAAAATCTTCCCTTTTATGCCTTAAAAGAACAGCTTTTGTTGAGAAGGAGGAATTGAAGATTAAAGAAATATTTAGAATACTGACATTCTTAGGAGAGGGGGTGGAAGAGATATAATGTTAATAGTAGGGGAGCAGATAGTGGGAAAGGGAGAAATCCATGATAAAATAATTATGTATGGATTCTGGATGGTGTGCATTGACACAACATCCCAGAATTGTTATCTGTCTTTTGGAGTTAAACCATTTTAGGCTAAATAAACTTCAGAGCAATGTCATAATACAACTGAAACCAAAATTCCTTTCAGGCCAAGTAGGTAAACAAATTGAATGCAGTATATGTTCAAGCCCAAGAATTGTTCTGTGTGATTGTGTATTAGGTTATAATAATTTACAGTTCCTAACACCCTTCTGTATTTTGTAGATCTAAAAACAAAAATATTTCACCCATAATAATGAGTAGAGTTAGAGTGAATTAAATTTGATTCAGTTATCAGAATGAATTGAAGATTGCTGTTCCAGAAACCAAAAGTATGTGCTCTCATAATTGAAAAAATGCACAACTGGCAGTGCTATGGGATGAGGGTAGGGGGAATATTGTAAATATTTATTTAGTCATAACGTAGATTGTACAGCTTAGCTTTTTGGCTTCAATTACCTCTCCTTATCCACCGATACGGAGTTTTGCATAATTCATTTTCTGTTCCATGGCTACATAATGTGTGGGTCAGACAGGATGTCTGCAAGTTGTTCTCAACCAACTTCATGGATCCAAAACAAAATTAAAAATTGGACTTAACAGTTTGGAATTGAAGGGAACATTTTTTTCAATTAACTTGCTTAAAAATGTTCACAGTAAGTGCTTTGGCTTCAAGAATAAAAGAACTGCAGCTCCAATTGTTAGAATTCGGAGGCTTATAAAATCATGTTTTTGGAATTAATTTAAGGTAAAATGAAGTGATTCATGTGATTTGTTCGGAAGTCTATCTGACAGCAAGCCTGGCTGGTTTGATCATTATAGATCAAAGGGAGCCCTGATTGTTTTTGCTGGGAAGAACATGCAAGCAGACAATGACAGTAGCTGATATGACTGTGGGTCTCCAAAGTCCCAGAAAAGTGTTGAAACTGTTGGGTTGTAAACAATTGTCTATTTACTTCCAAAACAGAATTGGGATCTCTTTGATTCACACTGCCCTGGTGATAAACATTGAGATGGGAAGGGTATAGAAGAAACCATTGTGATATCAGGTGACAGAATTTCCTAAAATATTATGATATATCACAAACAAGCTGGCCTGCCAAGTCTGGGAGGAAGAGAGAAGCAAGAGGGAGAAAGTCTCTATAAGTTTTCTGAGAAAAATAAAGTTGGGAGCTCACGCCCAGATTGGAAAGACCAAATTTATGGGGAGTTAAAATGAACCTTGAAGATTTGCCTAGCTTTAGATAGAGAGAGAAATCTCCAGAAAAATTGCACCATGAGAAACAAGGCCTGGAGTTAAAAGTTTTCAGGCTAGAAAAGGAAAAGATCAGAAGTAAACTTTCCAAGACCTGGCAATCATTTTGGACTGATTCTGGGAGAACTGATTGTCAACTTAAAGGACTGTGAAACACATACTTGATAGCGTTTTTTTTTCAGCTGTGTTAAAAATTCCGTTCTGTAGTTTAAAATGTAAGTTGCCTACATAATACTGTTTAGTCAAAAGTTCAATCTGCCTGTTATGTAAACACATGAAATCTTGTCATGTCATTGTTCAGCTATTAACTGGAAGCTCAAATTTCTTTTTAAAAATAATTGGTCTCTATGGGGACCGTAACACAATAAATAACTTAGCAGCATTTCTTTTTTCAGGATACTTTGAAGTGAACACTGGAGGATGCATGTTTTATACAGATCAGAAAGCTGACACTGCAAACCTGCTTTTTGGATAGCTTTCTTTCAGTCAATTTTGAAAAATATAGTTGGAAATATTTTGTTCTGAATCACATAGATGATCTTAGCAGTCAGCGTTACCATACAACAAGGCACGATTTGCTGTTTAATTTCCCTGACATTGCACAGATACAAAAGCTGCACAATCTTGATGAAGCCATGATTAATAGAAAATGAATAGTTATAAATCCCTAACATACTGCTTTCCCAGAAATGTCACATTTCCCAACTACCTCATTCCAAAGAGAGGTCATTGAGTGTATCAACCCTAAATGAAAATCCACCTTGGATTTCCCCATGAAAGCAAGTAAAAATCAGCGATACTAGATACTTGCTTGTTTGAGGAAATGTTAGAGGAAGCATGGTACATTGCATTTCATTCCTCTGTGGATTTGAGGAAAAGTCTCCCAGTTACTACATCATTAAGGCAGCAAATGAATAGATCTCAACCTTTGCTTGGCCCCAGACAAAAATTTAAACAGTCTGTTGCTGATCAAGGTGGACTACTACATTGTCAGCATGTCTTAAAAAGGCATTGCCATTAACAAAATGGATTTAGCGCATCTTTTTCAAGTCAAGGTGTTACGGTTATGTGGCTCATAGAAACATTAATGTGCTGCTTCCATTTAATATCATTGCAGTAGAAATGATGCAGGTGTTTGAATGTTTTAGTTGACTGTTCTCATTTCCTGTTTCAAGGAATTTAAGAATGTAAAGAACTTAAGAGCTCCAACTTCAAAATAGATGGCCATGTTTCCCTAAGAAAAGAGAATGTGCTAAACCTAGACTAATTACTGATTCAGCTACAGTTAGAATATTAGAGATCTGTCTGGGCAATGGGGATTATTGGAGCAGTCACCTGGTTTATATTATGTCCAAAGTTAAGAGTGCTTTCAGTTATCATAGAACTATACAGTGCAGAAGGAGGCCATTCAGCCCATTGAGTCTGCACCAACCACAATCCTTTCCAACTCTATCCCTATAATCCCATGCATTTACCCTGAAAAGTTTCCCTGACACTAAGGAGAAATTTAGCATGGCCAATCCACCTAACCAGCACATCTTTGAATTGTGGGAGGAAACCGGAGCACCCGGAGGAAACCTACACAGACACGGGGAGAATATACAAACTCCGCATAGACAGTGACCCAAGCCAGGAATCGAACCCGGGTCTCTGGCGCTGTGAGGCAGCAGTGCTAACCACTGTGCCAACATGCCACCCTGTGTCTTAGTTTGAGAAAGAGGAGATTCACTCATTTTAAATGACGGAGTTCTGTTATGAAGGGACACTGGTGAACCTTGGATATGTTTTATGAAAGTAAAAGAGGATTGAGAGTAGTTCTCATTGATTTGATCCAAATAATGAATGGTTTTGATAAGGTAAATGGAGTGAAACTGGTTACACTGGTCAGTGAATTCAAAACTAGAGGGCAAAAGCTTTTGATTTGATTTATTATTATCACGAGTATTAGCATGCAGTGAAAAATATTGTTCCTTGTGTGCTGTGCAGACAAAGCTTACCATTCATAGAGTACATAGGGGAGAAGGAAAGGATAGGGTCCAGGATATGGGGCCCTATTTTACAATTTTGATTCTAACGGACGGACTTGAAACTGGGGGTGTTTCAGATACGACTTTTAGATCCGTTCTCAGGCACCCCTATATGCACTGTGCCTGCAAAAATATCAGCAATTCTGAATTGCACTGCATAAGCCTGTGGACTTAATGCGACCAATACTCTGCAACTCCGTTCGGTGCCTCCAACTGCGCATGTGCGGAATAAAAATGATAGAATGCCACATCCCTCCCGGGCCAGATAATGCTTCCCCTGGCTCCCAAAGACTTTGCCCCACCCCTACAACATTACTGATCCCCTTATCTCCTCACCCCCTGCCACCTAGACGATTGCGGGCCCCACCCCCTTCCCCTTACTGATCATAGGCAGAATGGCAGCAGACCACCCCCTTCCCCCTCACTGATCACAGGCAGAGTGGCAGCAGGCCCCCAATCCCTTTCCCCTTCCCCACTCTCAAGAGGAGAACCATCGGACGCTATCTCTTCACAAACTGGGGTGCCCAAATTGGACTTCTGTGGAGAATGTCTGCTTTGCACCAATTCATGATGGGTGAATGCAGTGGTAAAGGGGGAACTGCCGGTAAAGTTGGACATGCAGCCCATTAAGTCAATGTAATTGCATGCAAATACATTTAAATGGCCGTCATGCCCATTTTCAAGCCTTTGTAAAGGGGGAACAGATGCAAACGTGGTGTAGGTCGCACTATTTGCTTCACACCTGACTTTGCCAAGTTTTTGTGCCCAGTTTCGGGTGCAATGCGATGGTAAAATTAGGCCCATAGTGTTGCAGTTAGAGATAGGGTGAAGAGAAAGATAAACTTAATATATAATAGGACCATTCAAAAGTCTGATGTCAGCAGGAAAAAGTTGTTCTTGAGTCTGTTGGTACATGTTTTCAGACTTTTGTATCTTTTTCCTAATGGAAGAAAGTGGAACACGGTATGTCCGGGGTGTGTGGGGTCCTTAGTTATGCTGGCTACTTTCCTAAGGCAGGGGGAAGTGTACACGGAATAAATGAATGGGAGGTTGGTTTGCATGATGGTCTGGGTTACATTTACAGCCCTTTGTAGTTTCTTGTGCTTTTGGTCAGAGCAGAAGTCACAATGTGATACCTCTTGATAGGATGCTTTCTATGGTGCATCTGCACAAATTGATGAGAGTTGCAGTAGACATGCCAAATTTCCTTAGCCTTCCGAGAAAGTAGAGGCATTGGTGGGCTCTCTTAACTATAGTGTCAGCATGGAGGGACTAGGACAGATTATTGGTGATCTGAACACCCAGAAACTTGAAGACCATCATTTAGAGAGTGGGGAGAGAAAGAGATTTTGTTTGAATACACATGGGCTGTTAGGACATGAATGGCCTACCTGATACAATGGCGGATGCACAACCCACAATAGCTTTGAAAAGGGAAGTAAATACTTGAAAAATAAAAAAAAATAGGGCGTAAGGAAAGGACAGGGGAACGAGACCAAGCAGGTAGCTAGTGCAGATTTGATGGAGTAGACCTCCCAGTGTGCTGTCAAATTTTAAACCACTACACTTCCTCAGACTTTCTGCTGCTATGCAACCATTCAAAGTTCATATCAAGAATATTTAATGAGTAGCCATCTGTTTTTCACATATTATTCTCTATTCCTTACCTCTCTGACATTTTAATGAGTTGTACACAACACATCGGGCGGAATTTTACCGGCATGTCTGCTCAAGTTTTGCATGATCCCGCCCGAGGCCAACGAGGAATGGCGTTCTCCGAGCCGAGCCCACCCCTGGAATCGGGGCTGGAATGTCAGTAAAATTCCAGTTATCGAGTGAGAGGACAGCTGATGGTTTAACCTATGGTTGAGTTTTGTCTCTTTTGGTCTTCCTTCACTCAGTGCCTGGCGTCATTCTGCCTCGTTCTGTAACTGCAGCTCAGAGCAAGAACTCGGATGGAATCCTGATGGTCAGATCCAAGTCATACATTTCTTTTCTAAACCAAAAGAATCTTTCAGTTGTCATTATTGTATTATTACAGATCGAAGATTGGACAATAGTGATGGTAAATCAGTCTCAAAGCAGAAAGGAAGTCCTAGCAATGTTACTTCCTGTTTTAAATATTCAATCCTTGTCTATCTGCGAACATTATGGTAACAGGTTGGTTCCCTTTGGAAAGAAATCTTCAATTTGCCTCTTAACAGTGACCAGCCACTTGACTTGCCTTTTCCCCCAGGGTTGCTTTGTGACATCTATTGCAGGAAGTGGAAGTTTACAATCCAAAGGCACCTACCTCTTTTTAAATGAGGAGGCATGCACTGTAAACCAGTCTGGTAGGTGATTCCGTTGAGTAACCAGAGTTGGTTTTGTATTGTCACGTATTTTCAGGTTTATAAATATAGGGTATCACAGTGATGTACATTATTGATCATGTTTGCCTCGGCATTTTTTACTCAATGGCAAAAGTAACTGGTAATAAAAAGTGAATTGCACTGCTGAGCTTTTGCATTATCCCAGGTGTTATAGGTGTCTCAACACAAACATATTCCCAGCTAATCAGCCAACAAAGCTTCATTGTAGGATTGTGTTTCATATGCTGGTGGCATGGTTGCAAGCGTATATAGAGACTGAGGTCTGATAGTTCCTTCAAACTCGTTTATTAGCATTGTGGGCAAAATCTTACTAGAAAATGGCAAAGAGGCCAACCTTACCAAACAAATTCTACGTGCCAAACAAGTGTAAAAATGGGAGTAATCCGCGCCGTTTCTTTGGGGACATAAAAATTGTATCATACCACACTGTGAAAAGAATTTTGACAAACTTGAAATTTGCCGGTAGGGGTAATGGGCAGGGCCTAAATTGCCCAAAAGCTTGCTGAAAGCAGCAATTGCATATGGGCAGATCTCTGTGTTCTGAGAACACAGAAGACCTGTCACTGCCTCTGCTCCTATCAACCGAACTTTGTGGCCCATCATACCACCCCTCCACCCGTGCCCCCCTCCACCCACCCCCCCCCCCCCCCCCCCCCCCCCACACCTCCCCACTACTACTGTGGGCCTTTACAGCTGATCATTACCTCCTCCTTGCCAGCCTCCACCACCCAGAATGATTGCCACAACCCCATGCCAAGAATGATCACAACTTCCGCCCATCAATCGCTGCTGCAGAGTGGCAGCAGTCCTCCTACCCTCCCTCTACTGATTGCTGTTGCAGTCGGTCCCCTTTCCCGACTGATCGCTACTGCCGAGTGGTAGAGGTTCACCCCTCCTCCCCCGACTGATTACCACTGCAGAGTGCACAGTGGCCCTTTCCAAATGGCCCACCCCCATCTGCCCCAGTCCCTAGGCCCCACTCCTCAGACCTCACGCCTTTGGCACTGCCTGGTGCCCAGTGGGTGGTGCCAGAGTGCTATCTGGCAGTGTCAGCGTACCTGGTATGCAGTGCCAGGGTGCCACCCCACTGTCCTATTCTCCCGAAGGGGCCTTAATGGCCTCCAGTTCTACCAGTGAGACCATTATGCCTGGTCCCCATTGAAGGGGGAAACCATACATGCTCCTTGCTGGAGAGAACCTTCCCTGGCATGGCCATGCCAGGGATAAGTGTGCCTGGACGATTCTGTCCTAGGTTCAATAATTACATTCAAATTTGATTTAAAATAAAAATAAATAATATAATCAATCTCATACCCTTCTTGGGCACAAGGCTGATTGCACCAGATATCTGGTGCCAGAAAGATCGTGAGAAGCAAGAAATCAAACACAAGTCTGATTTCCCCACTCTCTCGCAATCTTACCGACTCGCTCCACCCATTGGCAGGGCCTAAAGACCCCAGCAAGGGGTTCACTATGGGTACCACACAGTTCAAAGACGCTTGAAATGTATTGCAGGCTTGAAGAGGATTCTGGAAAAGCACAGGTGAAGAAAGAAAAACACCTGCGGCTTTATAAAAATGGAGCTAAAAATCAAAATAAGAATTGCCCTGAAATCCAACAAATTGCTGCAGTGTTCGTTTTAAATCAGGACATTCTCCTGCAAGTTAAATGCTGCAGAGCTACCTGCTCACAATTTTTAAAAAAACAGCACCTGCTGAGACTCCAAGAGTGTGGGAAGATCAGAAAGTGGGAAAGCTGACAGAATCCAACATACACTGGCTCCGCAAAACAAAATAAGAGTTCTTCTGTGAGGAGTTTGTCAAATAAAGCCCACCATCACTGGGGAGTCTGCCTCACTCAGGAAAGGGCAGGATAAGCACAAAGACACAACCAGCAAACTGCTGAAAAAGCTCTTAAAGTGGTAAACACACACACAATAAAAACAACACAGCCAGCACTTGTACAAGTAAATAGAATGAAGAAGACTTCCTGATCATACTATTGTTTGGGAGGGTTAATCTGTATGATGCAGATGTCGAGAATTGGAGTCAGTTCATTAAGAGTCTCCTGACAAATGAAATTACTGATGGAGGCAAACATGGAGCTGTCCCACTGAGTGTGTATAGAAGTAAACCAGACTTTCTTATCAGGGGCCTCAGTGCCCCGGATGCTGCCAGTATTAAGTTGTACAATGAGTTTGTGGAATCTGTGAAGTCCCATTTTCAACCAAAACTGCCTGTAATTATGTAATGCTTAAAGTTCAATGAGAGCTTGTGCAACAGGAGAATCTATTTCTATCTTTGTGATAAACCTGAAACAGCTGCCCAAGTGCTATGAGTTTGGGGATGTCTGTAATGATATACTGCAGGATAGGCTGGTACATGGGGTGAACAGTGCTGTTTTCTTGCTAAACCAGATATTGATTTCAGACGCACTCTAGAACTCTCATCATGGAGGGTGCTGCAAAAGATTCTCAGGACTTACAATACGTAGAGAATAGAACACTGCACCGTGTGAGGCAAAAGCCTGCCACTGAGCACACTGCAAAGGTAGCACAGCAGAATTTTAGCGTGATTCCCTGTCCACCAACCAACAAGTCAGGGAACCGAGTAACAATGCATCAGCTGACAAGATACACTTTTTTTAGGTGTGACGGGAATCAACCAACATCAGAGCAGAATAGAAATCTGATTGTGTGAACTGACACTGTGGAAGCTGATGCTGCCACTGCAAACTCTCTGTATCAGTGACTGCTGGTAAAGCCGCCTCCGCTGCAGTGACAGTGTAGGTGAATGGCAGTAACTGCAGAGGGAGGTGGACACCAGTGCTTCAGCTACTTTGTTGGGGCGGACATGTTCGGGTACCTCAGTGAAGGGAGCAAGCTTTTGACATGGGAGTACACATCCAGCAAGCTGAGAACGTACACTGGAGAGTTCATTCATATCAAGGGCACTGCTGCTGTTCCAGTCTCTTACAACAGATAACCCAGTTACCCGCGATGGCCATAGAGGAGAAGAGCACAGCCTTTTGTCTTGAGATTGGCTACAAAAAAATAAAACTAGACTGGTCTGAAATATTCCATGTGATGTCCAATGGAATTCCTGAGGTTTTGAAGAAATATGACGCTGTTTTTCAGGATGAATCGGGAAAACTGAAGGGCATACAAGCTAAAATACCTGTTGATCCCAGGAAGACCACACATTTTCAAGAGCAGGATGATGACTTACTCCCTCAGAGGAAAAAATGGAAGCAGAGTTGTGTAAGTTGGAAAACCTGGGAATAATTCAGACTGCTCGGTTTTCAGAGTGCGTCGCACCCATCATCCCAATTCTGAAGCAAGACCACATGTCTATGTGGTGAATACAAACTGACAGTCAACACAGCAGCAAAGTTAGACAAATATCCCATTCCCAAAATCAATGACTTGTACACCAAGTTAGTAAAAGGCAAGTCTAGATACGAGTCATTCCTATCAGAAGTTGAATTGGCCAGCACGTCAAGGGAGAATGTGATAACCAATACTCACAGAGGCCTTAACCAGGCCACACGATTGCCTTTTGGAGTTTGACCCACATGTGCCATTTTTCAGTGAACCATGGAGAGTCTCCTGCAGGAACTTGCATGTGTGGTCATGTACTTAGCTGATGTCCTTATCAATGAACTGACTGAAGCTGAACATTTAGCCTACCTTGAGGAAATGCTGAAAAGATTAATGGAAAAAGGTGTGTGCTTGAAGTGAGAGAAATGCACATTTCAGGCCTCTGAGGTAATCTATCTGGGCCACAGGGTACATACACACTGTGGGATTGCATCCTGTTGAAGACAAGGTTGAAGACATTAAAGGTGCATCCTGCAACGTTCAGAACATAAGTCAATCCTGGGATGATGAATTAATACAGCTGTTTCTTACCTCATCCATTAACCATGCTTGCACCACCCCCTGTTACTGAGGAGGAACCACTGCTGGTCATGGGGTTAAATTTGATAGTAAACTCAAAGTTTACTGTCAAATAAATCGGTTGGACTAAAACCTGGTGTTGTCAGACTTTTCACTGTGTTTACCCCAGTCCAACGCCGGCACATCCACATCATGGTCATGGGGTTCACAGCAAGAAAAAGCCTTTTCAGCAGTTAAGAATCTGGTTCAGTTGTGCTTGGTGGTACAATATGGTCCAGCTAAAGAGCTGCTGCTGACACTTTTCCTTTTAACATAGGAGCTGAACTGTCACATTGAATTGGAGGATACGTCAGAGAAGTCTGTTAGCCATGTTTCGAGGACTCACTCCCAGGCTGAAGAGGTTAAAGTTTAAAGGTTATTTATTTATCAGTGTCACAAGTAGGCTTACATTAACATTGCAAGGAAGTTACTGTGAAAATCCCCTAGTCACCACACTCCTGCGCCTTTTTGGGTACACTGAAAGAGAAGTTAGCATGGCCAATGCACTTAACCAGCACACCTTTCAGTTGGTTGTGTTTGGTGTCAAGAAGTTTCACCGACATTAAACAGGTGAGATTTTACAACTGTGTCTAACCATAAGGCGCTGACAGGCTTATTCACTGAGGAATCCAGTGCTGGGCTCTGACACTATCATCTTATGAGAACACACTCATACACTGTTCTGACAGATATAGCCAAAGCAGACGCACTTAGTCATTACATTACATTATCTTTACTGGGCAATGCTGCCAACACATCTTTTCCACAGGAGATTGTGCTGTGGTTAGATTTCTTGGGTTCATTGCCTACATGCACTGAATAGATCAAGAATTGGATGAGCAGAGACCCAATATTGTCAAAAAATAAATATTTTGTTTCAGAAGACTGGCTGAGGACCATTGTGTCTGATGATCTGAGCCTGTTTTATTCCTGAAGCAATGAACTGAGTTACCAGGGCGGCACCTTGCTGCAGGTTTGAGAGTTGTGGTCCCTTCCCAGGGCAAAGGGTCAGTCTTGGCAGAGCTCCACAGCACACATGGGACAAGACAGTGATGAAGATGTTGGCACATAGTTATGTCTGGTGGCCAGGGTTAAACAATGGCATTGAGAACATGGCCAAACACTATTCCCCTTGTCAGCAGCATTAGTAGCAGCCTTCTTCAGCTCCCCTTCACCCTGATCTAACTTCAGGTACAGAGGAGATGTCAGGGGTAAGTTTTTCACTCAGAGGGTGGTGAGTGAGTGGAATCGGCTGCCATCGGTGGTGGTAGAGACGAACTCGTTAAGGTCTTTTAAGAGACTTCTGGATGAGTATATGGGATTTAATGGGATTGAGAGTTATAGATGTGCCTGGTAGGTATGGATATGATTGGCGCAACTTGTGGGCCGAAGGGCCTGTTTGTGCTGTAGTGTTCTATGTTCTATATTCTATCCTTGTATCATATTGCATATTGACTGCGTGACCATTTCAAAGTACAATGTTGCTGTTACCCTACATTTTTGAAGTGACTTGATGGCTGCAAGATAAAGGCTTCAGCAGCAGCTATTGAGAGGCTGCATAACTCCTTTAGTATTCATTGGTTGCCAGAGATAATTGTCTCTCACAATGGGGCAACTTTCACCAGCACAGAATTACAGGAGTTCTTAGACTGGAATAACAGCTGGCACATGCAGACTACTTCCTGGCATCCTTCATCAAATGGTCTCGCTGAAAGAGCCGTCCAGACCTTTAAAGCCAGTATGAAGAGGTTGTCTGGAGTTACATTGGAGACTCGCCTTTCCAGATTCCTTCCTTCTGCACATCAATACAAACTGCCACTGACTCCACACCGTCTGAGCTGCTGACGAAATGCCGCTTGCACATCTGGATTTGATGTTTCCCAATTTGGAGGAAAGACAGAAACAAAGTGATCAGAAACTAAATCACGCCGTGTACAGCAGGGTGGGTACATTCCAAATAGGAGACCCCATCTCCGTGTGTAACTTTGGAAATGGACGATGTTGCACTCCAGGAGCCATCATTTTCAGAAACAGCTCCATTGTCATCTTGAGGTCAAGTTGTGAACAATGCAATGCACAGACACATGGCTCACATCTGAACAAGAGAAACATCCCTGTGAACACAGGGTCAACCTGTGACTGATGTTTCACAGTCATTCTCGAAGGTGAGTGTTCACCCTGATACACCCAGTGAGCTGTCAAGCGCAAAGCCACCTCAGTCCTGTGGCGCATTTGTTCCTGCAGCTCAAACCTGGGGATTCTTGTTCTGGAAACTGCCCCCCCTAGAGTTGTATCACTCTGACCATCCTCACAGAGCACCTCAGAGACTCCGTTTGTAAAAGAGAGAAGTTAAAGCTGAGAGGCAATTGACAAATTCTTGCTGTCTTTAAGGCTGGTGGGATTTACAGTCCTGCCAATGGCAAACCCCCACTGCGGGTTTCCTGGTGATAATGGGTGCATTCAACAGAAAACCCCGTTGACAACCAGCGAGTAGCACACCATCTCCCACTACCACAATACGCACCACAGAGGGGGAGGAAAATCCCACCAATTGCTAATGTTGTGTAGCCTATATGAGGAACTTAAAGGCGGCAGAAATGTGGCAATCGGAGTGCTTGCCCCTCTCTCCTGCCAATCAGTGGGCAGCACCAGTGCTGTATACCAGGTAGTAAGATGGCGATGAGCCTATAAATATCTCAATGTGTGTTCCCAATAAAGTTTATGATTATTTGCAGCAAACCGGCTCCTAGAATCTTAGAGTCTCTGCGGTTCAGAAGGAGGGCATTCAGCCCATTGAGTCTGCACTGACCACAATGCCACTTAGGCCCTATTCCCGCAATCCCTCATATTTACCCTGCTAATCCCCTGACACTAGGGTCAATTTAGCACGGCCAATCCACTTAACCAGCATATCTTTCGGACTGTGGGAGGAGCACCTGAAGGAAACCTACGCAGATACAGGGAGAATGTGCAACTCCGCACAGACAGTAAGCTGAGGCTGGAACTGAGCCCAGATCCCTGGCACTGTGAGGCAGCAGTGCTAACCACTGAGCCACCATGCTGCTCCTGCCTCAAGTGATTACAAGGCCATTTACCTTTGAACTAATAATTGTGGCACATATAACTAAATAAAGGAAACTTTAATCAACAGTTTGACTACAGTAAATCTGAGAAAAGCAACATATTTACAAACATATATTCATGTTAATGTAATGCTACAAGAATGAAAAGGAAGAAAGATGAACATTGAGCAGTCCTGGTGGGACACAAATCCGTTGAGTTTCCAATAGTCATCTTCAGTCATTTTGTTCTATTTTGTTCCAACAGTTTTACATTATTCGTACTATCTGTTAACCAACATTTTCCAGCTTACAACAACTTTTGTCATTATTTCACAATCTTCTGATTCTCTGTCAGTTTTGACAGCACTGGTAAATAGTTAGGTGTCTGTAATTGTTAAGAAAATGTTTGTCAACCCCACCTGCTTCTTTGCTCTGTTCACAAATGTGCAAAGTCATGACACACAAATCCCTGAAACACTTCATTGCAACACTTGTGCACAGCATTATTGAGATAAACTGAAGCAAAGTGTTTCTCCTTTACTTAAAGACTTTCCAAGTATTCTAATCTAGGAGTTGCCCTTTTAAATATTTAACAACAGCAGACTCAGATGTTTGGCATTTGAGCATTTAACATGATGACATCATGCCCAAGAGGCCCAGACATGTGCAAAAAAACAGTGAGAGGAAGCAGCCACATGTCAGGAGCCGATTTATTGAGAGGTAGAACATTCAACAGGTCAAATATCTAACTGCAGGGAATTCCCCTTCAGAGCCAGCCCATTAACTTGTTAAAACTTGGCTCAGTAGCACTTTTGTCCTGAGCTAGGTTGTTTTAGGTTTAAGCCCCTGGACTAAAGTACATGTCTAGGCTGATGTGTAATTTAGCATTGATGAAATGCTACACTCAAAATAGGTATTGGCTTTTGGATGAGGTGTTTAATTGAGGCTTGACCAGCTGTTCTAAGAGATCCCGTAGCAGTTTTTCAATGAAGCACCAGGGGTTTTCTTGCACCCCTGCCTTACGTGACTCCTTAACACAGGCAAAACAATTTAATTTCTCAATCATCACGTGTGCAACATTGTTGAGAAAGTGGTATTTGACCCACCAATGCCAATGGTGGCTTTTTCATCCTGAAAGAAATATTTGGGATCTTTAATAATGAGGAGGGAGCAAGTAAAGGGATAGGTGTTCTGCGACTGCAAAGGGACAATGTCATACGGAGGGGGCTGAGTAGTTGGGGGTGATGGAGGAGTGGATCGGGGTGTCATGGTGGGAGTGGCCCCTGTAGAATGCTGACAGAGGGGATGAGCTGAAAATGTGTTTTGTGGCAGCCCCGCTGCATTCATCACTAAAACACCACCAGTTCTGACATTCTGATGAAGCAGCTGAACATGCTTTGACTGAAAGACCCTTGAAATGATGTCTTGAGACTGTGATGATTGGCCTCCAATATTCTCAACCATCTTCTTTGTGCAAACTATGACTCCAGGCTAATGGAGAATTTTCCCACTAATTAACTATTGCTGTCACATAAAGTCAAATGCTGCCTTGATATTAAGGGCAGTCACTCTTACTTCACCCTGCAAATCAGCTCTTATGTCCATGTTTGGATAAAGGCTGTAATGAGCTAAGGAGCTAATTAATCCTGGTGAAACTCAACATAAGCATCAGTGAGCCAGTTGTAGGTAAGTAAGTGCCACTTGATAGCACTATCAATAATAACTTCCATCATTTTGCTGACGATTGAGAGTAGAAGATTGGAGCGGTAATTCAAAAATCCAATTGGCCAATTATTGCTGGAGTTTAAAAGAGCGATGTGTGACTTGACTGAAGTATATAAAATCTTGAATAGTATTAACAAGGTGGATATGGAAAGGATGTTTCCTCTTCATGTGTGAGTCCAGAACTCAGGAGGCACTGTTTTAAAATTAGGGGTGACCCTTATAAGACAGAGATGGGGAGAATAGTTTTCTCTCAAAAGGTTGTGCAACTTTGGAACTCTCTGCTTCAGAAGGTAGTGGAGGCAGATACAGTAAATATTTTTAAGGCGGAGGTAGATAGATTCTTGTTAAGCAAGGAAATCAAAAGATAGCGGGAGTAGATGGGAATGTGGGACTCAGCGCAAATAGATCAGTCATGATCTTATTGAATAGCAGGGCAGGCTCGAGGAGTCAAATGGCTTTCTTCTGCTGCTATTTTATATGTCTATATGTTTGAGAATGGAGTTCTCCACCTCCCATTATTATTCAATTGTTCACCTCATTTATGATTGGATGTGACAACGCAGACTAGCCTGAAGTAGAAGAGAAAGTCACCATATTAGGCTCCGTGCTGATGTGTGATGTTAATGAGCAGTGTGATTCGTGACGGCTACACTCAGAAATCATTATAATGAGCAGGCTGCACAAAGCTCATGTTGCCTGCATTACACTGAATTTTCATTTCATTTAGTGCTCATTGTCAGGGGGCCACCTAATTTAACACCCATGCACTTTTAGTCAAAGACAGTCATGATGCAGCTTTATCTTCAAATCATAGGGTGACATAAAACGGACAAACAAATATTAGTCCAATATTAATACATGTAAAATTAAAAAAGGAGGGTGAGATGAATCCCATAATTTATGCAATCCAGTTCTTTAAATAAGAGGAATTGAAAAATATAGAAAATTTCAAAATTGGGGGTGGCATGGTGGCTCAGTGGTTAACACTGCTGACTCACAGCGCCAAGGACCCAGATTCAATTCTGGCCTCGGGTCACTGTCTGTGTGAAGTTTGTACATTCTCCCCATATCTGCGTGAGTTTCCTCCGGATGTTCTGATTTCCCCCCACAATCCAAAGATACTCACTCACCTGGCGAACAGGCAACGCTCCAAAAGCTCATGCTGCCAAATAAACCTGTTGGACTTTAACCTGGTGTTATGAGACTACTTACTGTGCCTACCCCAATGCAACACTGGCAACTTCACATCACAGTCCAAAGATGTGCAGGTTAAGTTGATTGGCCATACTAATTTGCCCCTAGTGTCAGGGGGATTATCATAGAAACCCTACAGTGCAGAAAGAGGCCACTTAGCCCATCAAGTCTGCACCGACCACAATCCCACCCAGGCCATACCCCCATATCCCCACATAATTACCCGCTAATCCCTCTAACCTATACATCTCAAGACACTAAGGGGCAACTTTAGCACAGCCAATCAACCTAATCTGCACATCTTTAGACTGTGGGAGGAAACCAGAGCACCTGGTGGAAACCCACGCAGACATGAGGAGAACATGCAAACTCCACACAGACAGTGACCCAAGCCAGGAATCGAACCCAGATCCCTGGAGCTGTGAAGCAGCAGTGCTAACCACCGTGCTACCATGCCACCCAAGCAGGGTAAATGAGTGTGGTTACAGGAATCCCATCACTGGATGGGATTGTGGGGGAGGGGATGGCCCAGTGATATTATTGCTAGAGTATTAATCCAGAAAATCAGCTAATGTGCTGGGGACCTGGGTTCACCATGGGAGATGGTGGAATTTGAATCCAATAAAAAATATGTAAAAGTAAGAATCTAGTGATGACCATGAAACCATTGTCGATTGTTGGAAAAACCCATCTGGTTCACTAATGTCCTTTAGAGAAGGAAATCTGCCATCCTTACCTGGTCTGGCCAACATGTGACTCCAGATCCACAGCAATGTGGTTGACTCTCAACTGCCCTTGGGCAACTAGGGATGGGCAATAAATGCTGGCCAGCCCATGACTCCCATGAATGAATTTTAAAAAAGGTACAGACTCAGTGGGCCAAATGGCCTCCTTCTGTACTGTAGGGATTCTATGTAGATCCTATTTGTTTTTTGGTTTGCCAATTTCTGAAAGCTGTAGACACACATTTTCACTCTGTTTTCCCTTCTCCAATTGATTTACTATTATCCCTCCCATGTAACTGCAATTGTGGAATCTGTTGACCAAGCTAGACAGGTCAAGCTCAGAGAGATATTAGTGTAAATACTCCTAAGCATGACAGAAAATATCCCTCTCCAATAGACAGTGGCATCATGCTCTCCAAGGTTTACTTCAAGTCGTTCCATGCAATTGTTAACTGTGCCAAACTGATATTAAATGCAGTTTTGTTGATCTGACAACAATCCTGCTGTTTATACCATTCTTATCCTTGACTTGCATCTGCCTTATGAATTGAATTGAAAATTAGTTCACCGTGAGTGTCTAAATTTCATCAGTGGAAATTACAGTTGCCAAATAAATTCCTCTGGGTTTTAGGACATACTCACTCCAATACCACAGGTCAATTCATTTTTTTGTACAAACTTATTTGTAGATTTCAAAATTGTCCTGCAATGGCACTGTGTATTATTTCAGTTGGCATGGTTACCCTGGATTCCACCTGATCGCCCTGTCTGTGAGCAAATGGCAATGACACCTGCAGTCCACTGAGCAATTCAGTATAGCTTTTTTTCACTAGAAAATAGTAGACTGGTTGTGAGTCACCTGCATGGTATAATCAAAGGGTTCAGATAACCATAAACAACTAGGGCAATTCACAAAAAATTATCTTTAGAATAAAGTTTTTCATCAAATGATTTCTAACCCTGTAGACATCAGTAGACTCTAATTAGTGCAATGGCAGCTTATCAAACTTTATAAGAGTAAATATCTTACCAGTCATAAAAAATGAATCAATGTGACATGCAAAAAACAAATTTAAATTTAAATTGACACTAAAACAGAGCTTTTGAGTTAACAATACATCAGCCAGAGAACACAAGACTTGTTCTGAGTGTTTTAATTGACATCCATTAGGACATAATTAAATGAAAGAACAGGAATTATAGATTATGGAATGGGGAGAAAATGGGTGCCAATGCAGGAACAGGACACGTAGACAATGCCTAAATAATTATTCCATTTACATGAGTTGTCTTCTGCTGTATTTCTAGTCCACAATAGAACTTGTGTTACAGAAGTACTTTTGGAAATTCTTGTTATTCTTGTTTTGCTTTAAATCAGAAAACCTGGCTTTGAAATTATTGTCTATTGGTAATGAAATATGTGGCCACTTACCCCTGTACGTGTTCTCCAATATAGGTTGGGATGAGGTCTCGTAGCAGTGGAGACACTGCCTCCCATGGACGTTCGTCCACTGATAACAACCATGAGGATGAAGAAAGTACTTCTATAGGCAGCAAAAAGAAAAAGAAAACTCACCGTCAAAATGAAGGAGAGAAGTTAATAGAGGTGTCAGGCTCTGTAAAGAAACAGCAGAAATCCTTTGAAGAAGATGAGCGAAAGAAGGAGTTACTGGAGCTCTCCAAAGATGATCTTTTGCGTCTGCTGAGTGTAATGGAAGGAGAAATAGAGGTGAGATGCATGTAGCAATGTCCTAAGTATTTACAAGCTCATATTGTAGGTTAAAAACTGCTGTCAAGTGTTGAACTACAGCACTGGAACTGCAACATAGTGACATCCTGTTGAGTTGCTAATCTTAATATTGCTCAATGAGCAAATTCAGGGTGAACATTGTCGGCTGAACATTAACACATACCTCCTAACATCCAGTTAGGATCAGTATATGCAGAAACCTGGAAGCAGGCTGTTACCTTGGATGTACTGGGTTTGGAAGACAAGCAAAGAGGGGGAAGAATATAATTTGGAAGGAAAGAAAGACAAATGCTTGCCCCAAAACCAAATTGTAATCAGTTCAAAATTTTGTCATTGTCCTTCTGTGGGCAAGTCTGACAATTTGTATGCAGTAAAATTTCATTGATACCATTATAATGATTTACCACTTAGTCTGTTTGCATGTTGTTGACTGAAAGATAATGGTAGTCAAAACCCCAGGAAAAATAAAATCTCTGCTCTTCTTCAAATATTGTATGGGATTTTTATACCTCCTTGAATAGTTTCAAAGCCCATGCAGCACATTCCAGTAGTACACAGAAATATCAACCCGACTGTGTACTCATGTCCTGAAGTGGGCCTTGAATCTACAATTATTTGGTATTACAGCTTATACTGTTCAGTAATTCATTGAACACCAATTAGTCCACATTGTGGACAGTCCATCAGTTCTATACATATTGACAATATACTTTAAAACTATTAACCTTATTACAGCTGGTTTAATGCCTTGTAACGAGCACAGTGACACCATATATTCCAGTAGTGACTACCACATATACAACATATTTTACCACTCATAATGAATTACTGTCCCATTGACCTGGAATGTTGAGTTCAAAGTGAGTTCAGATTTAAGTTTGATGTATATCACTGAATTCTTTTCACAAGTACCAGCATTGTAATTATCACAGGTCTGTCAGATAGAGCGGAAAGGGGTTGGCCAGGACATCAGGTCCTAGCAGTAATGCAATACAGAAAACGTGTAGGCAGAAATTTATGTCCCCAAACACACCCCCAGCCCACCTCCCTCCATTCCTGGTGCCCACAAGTAACCTGCATGTTTTTCGAGTGCACCGTATGGTGAATCCCCTACCTGATGCTGGGTGAAAATCAGCGGTAGTGGGATGAGGCCCTTTAGTAGGCATTACCCACCATGGGATGGGGAAGGGTGTTGGTATTAAATCTCGATGGGTGAAGGGATTTGCTGAGAGTCAGGCCTTGAGCAGTAAGGCTTTGGGTAACGTCAAGGTTATAGAAGATGTTAAATGTTTGTGGCTGGCGAGGTAAACATTGGGATAGTAAAGTCTAGAGATAGGGAAAGGCATTCATGATGGTTTCAGCAGCAGAAGAGCTGAGGTAAGGGGAAAGTCAGGCCATGTAATGGAAATGAAAATAGGCAGACTGGATGATGGCACAGATGTGAGGTTGGAAACCCATATCAGGGGCAAACATGATACCAAGGATGCAAACAGTCTGGTTCAGCCTCAGAAGTCATCTGTCAGGGAGATGGGTGGAGTCAGTCATTGGAGAATAGAATTTGGAGCAGGAACCAAAGACAATGGCTTTAGTCTTCCCAATATTTAATTTTAGGAAATTTCTGCTCACTGAGTATTGGATGTCAGACTAGCACTCTGATAAGTTGTCATGAGTGGAGGATTTGAGACAGGCAGTTCTGAAGTGGAGCTGTGTGTCATCCAGAGGCAGACTTATAATGAAACACATCATGCCCATACACATGCCCCACCAATAGGAAAGGCCCACACTGGCCTGTGTTGTGGGGCACCAATCAGAGCCTATTAGCAAGCAATGCAAAGTGACACCAGAATCTGGTCAAGTCCCCTTAGAGCATCCAAATTTGCTGAGGTGACTATTCAGGGTAAGTCTTTCTCAAATGTGATTTTAAATAGCAGTTATTTTATTTCTGTTTAAATCCAAAGCAATTGCTTAGATTTGGCATTGTGTTTAAAAAAAACTATGAAATTCCACTGAGTGAAGCCTCAGGACAGAGAAGACACAGTGGAGGAGTGAGTGCAGTATATCCCACACAGCCCTCTGCAGTCTCTCAATGTCTCCCAGGTAAAGAGCCTGTTGTCCCCTGGTTGAATGCATGGTTGTTGAATCATTGGCAGCCAGTTCCATGCCACTTTTGTACAGAAAAGCTGCAATACAAGTGATTACATTTTCAACAAAATTAATCTCTGTCATGATGTAGAGATGCTGGCGTTGGACTGGGGTAAACACAGTAAGAAGTCTCACAACACCAGGTTAAAGACCAACAGTAGTACTTGCTACTAAATAAACCTGTTGAACTTTAACCTGGTGTTGTGAGACTTCTCACTCCGTGGTGACCAGGTCATCAATATGAGCTCATGGTGTTCCTGTACATCAGATACTCCTGCAGGCTGAGAATCAGCTCCCTTTCTTCCAGCCTAATAATCCCCCGATGTAGTTGATGAGATAGGGGATGGGGAATATCATCTGTGAGGTGTGCTGTTTCTGCCTGAGCTGCCCATTGACCTTGAGCGAGTCAGGTGGTGATGGGTGGGGAGCCAGCCCTTTGGGATGAAGTCACTGTTCCCACAAGAAAAAAGGGTATGAATATGAAGACAGTCTAAACAAAACCTGACCTTCTAGTCAACACCATACACTGACAGTAAATTGAGTACCGCTGAATTAGAATGGATTTGTATTAGTCCCCTTTCTAAATGTGTCCCTAACTGACAACAGTCTGGATAATAACAACACTATGTTAGCTGATGCTGGAACTGCTAGAATTCTCCTAGCAAGCCATGAAAAAACCATAGTTAAGGAACAAATTAATAAAAATCTATAAAATAAAAGCAAATTATTGGAATTTGAAACAAAAACAGAAAATGTCAGAAAATCTCAGCAGGTCTGACAGCATCTGTGGAGAGAGAATAGAGCCAAAGTTTTGAGTCTGGAAAAACCCTTTGTCAGAGCTAAGGGCAAAGAAAGTCAGAGAAGATTTATACCATGGAGGGGGGTGCTGTAAAAGGACATAGGGAATGTAAATAAGGACACAGAAGCTGAGAAAGGTGCTAAAAGTGCCCATTAACTGATCAGAATGTGTGAATGGCAGAACAGAAGTACAGATGATTAAGGCAGTTAGCCTGAAGGGGGTGATAGGGAGACCTGGAATAGACAAGTGGAAAAATGGGAGAGAGAAAGAAAGATGATAAAATGGATGAATGAGATGAAATGAAATGAAATGAAATCAATAGAAATGGGGTGTGGGTGGAGGGGAGAGTTCATGCTGTAATGTTGTTTAACTCAATGTTCCATCCACAAGTGCCCAATCCCAAGGTGCCCAAATCCTCCAGTTTGCATTGGGATTAACTTGAACATTACAAAAGGCCAAGGATGGACATGTGGACAGGAGAGGAGGGTGGTGTGTTGAAGTGTCAAGCATAAGGAAGATCCAGGTCCTACTTGTGGATGGACTGAAGGTGTTCAGCAAAGCAGTCACCCAGTCTACATTTGGTCTGTCCGATGTAGAGTAGACAGCATTGGGAGCAGTGAATGCAATAGACCAAATTGAAGGAGGTACATGTGAAGCGCTGCTTCACCTGAAAGGGATGTTTAGGACCTGGGACAGTGAACAGGGAGGGGGTAACGGGGCAGGGTTGCACCTACAATAAAAGAACAAAGAACAACACAGCACAGGAAACAGGCCCTTTGGCCCTACAAGCCCGTGCCGCCCATTTTAACACTCAGTAAGTGCCTCATTCCAATCCTTCTTCTACCCACGACTTTTGTCTATAATTGCATGGGAAGATGCCGTGGGCAGGGGCTAAGGTATTGGGTTTGATGGAGGAATGGGACAGGGTGTCCCTGTGGAATGCTGATGGGGTGGGGTGAGGTGTTGTGGTATCGTGCTGGAGTTGCTGGAAATGGTGGAGGATGATCCTCTGAATGTGGAGACTGGTTGGGTGAAAAGTGAAGACGAGGGAGACCCTCCCCTAGTTCTGGGAGGGAGGGGGGGGGTGAGAGCAGTGACCTGGGGATGGGTCAGACGCAGTCGAGAATCCTGAAAACCACGATTGAGGAAAAAGGAAAACATGTCAGCACTATTTTGGGAAGTGGTGTCATCTGAGCGGAGGCGAACGAACTGACAGAATGGGATGGAGTGCGGGGTGTGAAGAGCTATAGTCAAGGTAATTGTGGGAGTCAGTGAGCTTGTAATGGATACTGGCAGACAGATTATACCAGAAATGGAGACAGAGAGGTCAAGGAAGGGAAGTGTCAGAGATGGCCCATGTGAAAGTGATAGAGGAGTGGAAATTGGAAGCAAAATTGATAAATTTTTGAAGGTCTAGACAAGAGCATGAAGCAGCACCCAAACAGTCGACACTGTAATGATAAAGAATTGTGGGAAGGGGCCGGAGTGGAACTGGAACAGGGAATGCTCCACATGACCTATAAAGAGACAGGCATAACTGGCACCTATTTGGAGACGTGAGAGGAGTTAAAAGAGAAATTGTTGAGTGATAAAACCTATTTGTGATGTCTAGCTAGATCATATCGAGCACAATGGCCTGAATTTTGTGGGCAGTGGCAAAGTAGGGGTGCTTTCTGCTGACTCAAAAGTCAGCTATCTACAATGATCCAGCAATCTTTGTAGTGGGAATTTCCCCTTTCCTGATGGCAGTTCAAATCTGGCATCAAGTCAAGGGAATGTCTTGGTGCAGCACAGTGATGTTAGCAAGCAGGTAGGCAACCAGTCAAACTGATGTATCCATATCCAGCAAATGTGGGAGTTAGAAACACTTTAAATTTAACTTTCCAGATAGTGAAATAAATGTATGACTGTAAAAGAAAAACAGACTGAAAAGTGCATGAAATTGCAGGGATGGGATTCTCTCCAGGTTCACGTCCACCAGACCTTGCAGCAGTTTTACCCTGGGCCTTGATGGGAAGTCCACCCTTGCCCCAACTAAAGCCATTAAGAGCTGTTTTCTGTCCGTTCTCAATTTTTAGGCTGGGAGGCAGATTGAAGTTCCTGGAGGAAATGCAAAAATAAAGGCTTTAGATCTTGGGCAGGAAGAGTGGGATGAGTGGGGTGGGGGAAACAGACGGTACCTCCATCAGAATCCCCCTTCTGACTGGGGGCAGCCTCCCTTTAAAACCTGGAGACCTCTGGATTTCCTATCCCCCACCCCCATTCACCTATCCCTCAAGACCCCAATTGTCTCCCCATGACCCCCTCGCCATCCCTCATTCCCCCTCCCCGATATCCCTCCCTGCCCTCTGAGCCATCCCTCCTGGTCTCTGGTTCTCAGGACTTAATCTCAGATAGCTCTGTGCAGTTCCTCTTCCAACCACAGGAGCACTGTTGCAGGAGGGACTGGAAAGCTGCCAGTCAGTCAGATTGGCCGGCAGCTCTCCAAGGTGGCTCCTCTTCGTGCATGAGCTGCAGACATTTTGTCTAATGCCATTTAACACTCGTTAGAGTGTAAAATGGCAGCAGGGGCAGGGGGAGTCAGCAGGAACATGTTCCTGCCATCTTAAAAATTCTGGCCCAGACACATGCCCAAACTTCTAAAGTTGCTGCTGTTCCCAGTGAAGGAAAGAAAGTGAGCAATAACATTTCATTGCCATTTCAAAATCCAGACCAATGCATATCAGACACTGCAATAATTCCTATATGGAGCTGAATCAATAACCTCAGTCAAAAATATATGAATACATTCAGCTGGCTGACTGACAATCCAAGTCACTCAGTGGACACAACTAAAGATTCACCTCCTGTCATGAATATCATATCAACTATTGCAGTCCCATTCAAATGCACCTGCATTTGGTTACCTCCATGAGCTATACTACAGCCAATGTTGCAATTGTTGAAGCAGCCAAGGATAGTTCTAACCAAGCAGGGTTCGAGAACAGTGCTGCATGCAGTGCCAAGAGTGTATGATTTCATCCTCGAGTAGTCCTAGGTCCTTCCCATAGAGCTCAAACACTATCTGCAGAATGCAGGCCTCACACTGACAAAATATATCTTTCTGTTGGCAAGGAAATGCTCCCTAAAGGTTCCACCAACAGCAGCCATTAATCCACAGCCATACCCGAACTGATTTTTAAACATTTCCTGATCAGAGAGGTCTGAAAGGAAACAGGAAACAATGTGCAAAAATTTTTACTAGACTCCTCAGCCATCACTCTTTTTTTGGTAATGGAGGGTCATTTCCAAACACTTGACTCCCTTGAGCAATATGTATCCATCTGAATCTTTATTTATTGGGCACAAGTTTTACCATTTCTGGTAAGGAACGTTTAAACTTTACAAATAAAGGAGGGGAAAAAATTGTTTTGCTTGAAAACATTCAGGAATCACACGCACGCACAACTTGTGGGAGGTGTGCTGGGAACATTGAGTTGTGAGACTGGCTTTTTATCAAACCTCTGAACATTCTTGGAGCATAGATTTTCACTGTGATGGCTTCGTAGCTATCCACAAAGCTTCAAAGTCGCACGATTCCTGAGGTTTAACACTTTAGTTTTCATGGTGAAGTGTGTTACACAATGTTGCAATCTAATGGAAAAAATAAAACATTAAAGATTGGGGAAGTTACAGCCGATGAAGGGAAGGAGAATAGGTGGATTGGGGGGTGGGCGGAATTTTGGAAGTCAAAAGTGTTCCACTGTACAACATCATTAATGATGTGAAACTTCAGATGGTGTGAAGATAATTCAGTGGTGTTCTGGCCTGCAGCAACCCTCCCAGTGCTGGTTCCCTGAAACAGCTATGATGCCTCTTCAACAGTGGGGTCTGATATGTCTCCCTGAGAGCTGCTGGACTCCAGTGGATCCAGGGAGCAGCTGCTTTGCCTGCAAGAGAAAGGAGGTGGCATTAACACATTGCAGGGAATAAAGGAGGGAACATTGATTATTCACTTCAGACTTGAGGAATGACAGCATGTCTTGAGGATTCTCACATTTGTCTGCTGCCTCCACTACACCATTAGGGTCAGCACAGTCTTCCTGCGCCCTGGCCAGTTTGAGGGCTCTCTCCTCAAATGCCGTGAGGGTTCTGAGCTCTGGCATTACTCCGGCTGGGTGTGCTTGCTCACACTTGTTATGGTTGAGTTTGTCCTGCAGTGACACAGATCGGGAGATTGTAGGTGGCAGTGTTGATATTTAAGATGGTGATGAGGTGTGGCAGGCATCTGTCTTGAGTGGGAGCTGGAGTGTAAGGAACATGACAGCTACTGGGGGGAACATGGTGATTGGGTGAGGGGTGAGGTGTGACTCCTTACAGGTATTGGCAAAGGTCGATGGGCTGGGTGAGAGATAAAGGTGGAGGTGGAAGGAGTGTGTGAGGGTTTTCAGAAAAAGACTGCGTGACGCCCACTTACCCTCACTGTGCACAGAAGATCGTTCATCTTCTTGCTACACTACTGTCCCATGGGGGAATCAGAGGGAGGCTGCCGCAGGCGACATGCGATTCTCTATGACCATAAAAACTTTTGTCGATGAGGTTAGAAATCACATTGGAGCCGTTGGGAGATTCTGGTAAGATCGCGCCAGAGCTTTCAGATGGTTTCAATCCACTTAGTAGAATAGTTATCCAGGAAAAGTTAGAAAAATTAAAACCGCTTCTAACTCATATGTAACTAAACCATTGACCAGCCCCACACCTGCTGATTTTCCCCTCACCACCACCCCTTCACCTCATGATCCCACCTCCCTGACTTCCAACCCACACTCCCAATTATCCCCATCTCCCTCATCCCCATCTACCCACCATCTCTAATAACCCTCCTGACCCCATCAACTAAATCCATATTCCCAGATTAATCCCAACTACCTCCAGATTACCCACCCGATCCCCAGACTACCTCCCACCCCCAACTGCAACCCCATCCCCCAACTCCCCACCTGACTCCCTGACACCACCTTTGGCGACTAATGCCACTAAGAAGGGCATGGTTTCACTTTCCCAAAGCTGCAGCTCCAGACTGAGGGCCTCAGGACCCTGATGCATTATACTTTTCCCCCAAGTGGGAAGGTCAGGTGAGGACGATGAAACTCCTGACCACAGTTAGAAAAAGAGAACGGAATGGCAATCCGACTGTGGTTGTCATTCCTCGCATGTTCTGGCCCCATATGGTTTCCATCTTCCCAATATTTAACTGGAGGAAATTTCTGCTGAGAGACAAGCCAACAGAGGGATCACGAAGGGTGGTGCTGATGCTGAGCTGACAGCTGTTAGCATAAATGTGGAACCAGACATTGTTTTTTTTTCAGGTGATGTCAAAGAATGGCATGTGTTTGAAAAATATGATAAATCCTTGGGAAACTCCAGAGATAAATTGCAGATGCAGGAAGAGAAGTTATTTCAAGTGATTCTCTAGCTGTGACTAGATATATAGGAATGGAACCAGGGGAGAACTGGTCCCAGACAGCTGGACAAAGTGACAGAGAAGATAGGAGAGAACGGTGTAGTCAAATATGCCAAAGGCCACAGACAAGCCGAGGAGAATGAGGAGGACTAGGTTCCCATGTTCTCAGGTACAGAGGGCAGAATTTTCCCATTCTGCCCACCAAGGCAATGCAAAGATTCATTGACTTCAGGTGGAATTTCCAGCCTTGGAATGAATGCAGCCGGAAAATCCTGCCCAGATTGTTGAGTGCAATTCCCCCATCCCATTGCAGTGCTTTTGTAGCGCAATGGGCCAGGATGCTCAAGGGGGGGTTGTTTCGCAGGCTCCCTGCTGGGCGCCTGAGCCTGAGCACATCTCCCAGCTCAGATTTCCAGCGCCATCAGCTCCACGCCACAAATTGACACGGAACTGAATAATGTATGCACTGCCTAATTTGCATACTATTTAAATGCCATTAGTGGGCGCGGGACTGAAATCACTGAGCTCGCTAGCCTTTCCCCCACCCCCACCCACCAGGAGTATTTGATTTGATTTGATTTATTATTGTCACATATATTAGCATGCAGTGAAAAGTATTGTTTCTTGCATGCTATACAGACAAAACAAACCGTTCATAGAGAAGGAAATGACAGAGTGCAGAATGTAGTGTTACAGTAATAGCTAAGGTATAGAGAAAGATCAACTTAATGCAAAGTATGTCCATTCAAAAGTCTGACAGTAACCGGGAAGAAGTTGTTCTTGAGTCAGTTGGTACATGATTTCAAAGGAAGAAGGTGGAAAAGAGAGCATCCGGGGTGCGTGGGATTCTTAATTATGCTGGCTGCTTTGCCAAGGCATCAGGAAGTGTAGACAGAGTCAACGGATGGGAGGCTGGTTTGTATGATGGATTATAGAACATAGAATATAGAACATTACAGCACAGAACAGGCCCTTCGGCCCACGATGTTGCGCCGACCAGTTAAAAAGCAATGACCCTCTAACCTAAACCAAATCCTTTCCATCCATAAACCTATCCACAGATCTCTTAAACGCCCCCAAACTAGGCGCATTGGGCTATATTCACGAACTTTTGTAGTTTCTTGCAGTCTTGGGCAGAGCAGGAGCCATACCAAGCCAGAAAGAATGCTTTCTATGGTGCATCTGTAAAAATTGGTGAGAGTTGTAGCTGACATACCAAATTTATTTAGTCTTCTGAGAAAGTAGAAGCGTTGGTGGGCTTTCTTAACTACAGTGTCGGCATGGGGGGACCAGGACAAGTTGTTGGTGATCTGGACACCTAAAAACTTGAAGCTCTCGACCCTTTCTACTATGTCCCCATTGATGTAGACAGGGACATGTTCTCCTTTACACTTCCTGAAGTCAGTGACAATCTCCTTCATTTTGTTGACATTGAGGGAGAGATTATTGTTACCAGATTAATTCACCAGATTCTCTATCTGATTTCTGTACTCTGTCTCATCATTGTCTGAGATCTGACCCACTACAGTGGTGTTGTCAGCAAACTTGAGAATTGAATTGGAGGGGAATTTGGCCACACAGTCATAGGTGTACAAGGAGTATAGTAGGGGGCTGGGAACACAGCCTTGTGGAGCACCAGTTTGAGGATGATCATGGAGGAGGCCTGCAGATGAGGCCACTGTGCATCTCAGTGCTGATAGATCGGTACATGTGCAATGGTCTGCTCAGCGCAATGCTGCCGGCTTCTCCAGCAGCTAAAGGTCGCACCCACTGATTTTTAATGTGAATCACGATCGGACACTCTGCAGTGCACAGAGCGTGGGAGATCCATTTTTAAACGCCCGCTGAAAAAACTAGCATCATTTACTCATACTTTTTACACATATTCGACACATAGAATGTTTTTGGGTGAATCCCACCCAGCATTTGTGACTTTAATAATTGCTGTCTCACTGCTGAAGCAAGAGCAGAAACCTGATTGCAGAGTTTCAAATATTCTCCCAAAAATAAAATTGTCGAATTCATATAAAAATAAGGAAATCATGCTGGTCTTTTCAGCGGAGAAGTTTAGAAATCAGTGGGCAGGGCCTGTTCCCGCTGGCAAGGCTGGCAGCATAATGCTGAGCAGGCCAATGCGCAAGCACCAATCTCAGCACTGAGTAGGTGGCCCCGATCACTGGCTTCCCTTCCTACCCCACTGATCCAGACTGCAGAGTGGCAGCGGGACCCTCCACCCCCACCGATAGCCCTGCCCTGTCAGGCTCAACCCCTTGGCACAGCCTGATGCCCAGTGGGCAATGCCATGGAGCTCCTTGGGTGTTGGTACTTTGCCCCTTGGGAAGTGCCAGGGAGCCAGACTGGCACTGCCAAGGTGGCAATGCTAAGGGGGCACCCCACCGGTGCCTGACCCTCTGGGTGCCCTCGATTATCCCCCTTTCACTCCAGTGGGGTCAGTCTGCCGACTCCCCATTTAGTGGGGAGCTACTGTAAACCTTGCTGGAATGAAGTACCAATGGCAGGGGAGAAGGGGGAGGCTAGCAGGTCTGGAGATTTTAGTCCCAAATCCGTTAATGGCATTTAAATAGTATGTGATTTGGGTGCTGCATCCATTATGTAGCCCCACGCCAATTTCCAGCACGGAGCTGACGGCACCAGAAATCCAACGATGGGAGATGCGCTCAGGCCCTGGTGCCCAACAGGGAGCCCACGAAATGGCCTCCATTAGAGTCTCTCCACATACTTTGCTACAAAAGCAGCACACCGGTACGGTAGAATCACTTCTAGAGTTGTGGGAAAGATGGGCATGGATTGGGTGGCAGCTATACAAGGTCTTTGGAGAGAAGGGAGTGGTATTTGCAAGGACAGAGGGTCAAGCATGGTTTTTTTGGAGGAAGGAGCGAAGACAGTAAATTTGAAGGGGATGAGGGACAGTACACAAGAAGAAGGAAATTTTAAGCAAACATGATGGCCAGCAAGTGTAGTCAGATGATCAGCAGTTTGTTGGGGTAGGTTCAAGGGAGCATGCGGTAAACCTGATGGACAACATAAACCTAAAGCTTGGGACAGAGACCCTGCAGGGGCAGCTGATCAGATATTCAAAATCTTAGTAGCAAAGGAGTCCAAAAGTTCTAGCACTTGAAGGTCAAAGTGGAGAGGGCAGCGATGAGATGTTTAAGAAGATTGTTTGCAGTAAAGAAGCTGAGGTTGTGGGGTGGAGTGGGGGAGAAGGTACAGAGGTGCTGGCTGGGATTCTCTAAAAAAAGACTAATTGCCAAAAGTGGGGGAAAACAGGAGAATTTCTTTCTGTTTTTTGGGCGTACTTAGTGGAATGACTCTCCGGCACTCTGTTCATCACAGAGCCTCAGAGAGATTCATGCCAGTAATTGGGGGTCGGGGCCTTATCCTGCCTGTGAGACCGCAGCATAGAGCTGAGCAAACCACTGTACATGTGTCGATCTGTCAGTGCGGAGACCAGCGCACATGCACTCGTCCCCCTTGTCCCCAGTCGCTGGCCTAATTGTTTCCCAACCTCCCCCGGCCCAACTCCTCATCGCTCAAACCCCCAGATTGCCCGCCCTGAACCCCCCCCCATCATGGCCAGACTTGACCTCCCCTCGGCCGAGCCCCAGTTGATGACCAGCCA
Source organism: Carcharhinus amblyrhynchos (assembly GCF_965287045.1). Lineage (NCBI taxonomy): Eukaryota > Metazoa > Chordata > Chondrichthyes > Carcharhiniformes > Carcharhinidae > Carcharhinus > Carcharhinus amblyrhynchos. Next base: position 26,514,523 of record NC_137335.1, on the reverse strand, counting down.
TGAACCCCCCACCTCGTGACCAGCCTTGCCTCCCCCGCACTGGCTAGCCGTGATTGTCCCCTCCTTCCCTCCCCTACCAATCCCATTGCAGAGTGCACAGAAGGTCCGTACCCTGCGCCACCACTGATTAGTGCCTCTTGGCACTGGCCAGTGGGCAGTGCCAGAGTGCCCAGGGGGTAGTGTCAGGATGCCAGGCTGGCAACACCAGGCTGTCACTGCCCAATGGGCCCCTAGCCCCATACCCCTATGGGGGCCTAAACGGCCCCTGTCCCACCAGCAAGGTGAGCATGCCTGGTCCCCATTTGTGGGTACCAGTTGTAAACCCCACTGATGGGAACCTCTCCCAGACATCTGTTACGAGTCTCGCTTAAGGCCTCCCATTGGCATCTCCCAGCCCACTGCGCTACTCGAGCGGCACAGCAGGCTGGAAGAATCCCAACCATTATCTTTGAATTTCAGAATGACCAGGTTAGAGAGGGGCTGAGAATAGAAACGGGGAAATAAAGTGAGCAACAGGATTGACAAGAGTAACGAGGTGACCTGCCACCCTGGAATTTCCAGCACTGTCCTCTAACTTGCCTTTGCATCCTGCGTTCTGGGTCTGCTGGGTTGCATATTGTTCCAGATTTCTTCTGTGTTGGCCTTTTTTGTGTCTGCACATACGCAATGTGTCATTGCACATAATCAGCCACCAGGAAATAGAGGGAGCACTGGTCAGTATTCTCCTCTGAGAGTTGTTTGGCTCCTACAGCTGGGAGGTTTGGGTTGGAGGCTGCCTGGGGGCAGGGCCACCCCAGCCAGCACCGGTTGCAACCTACTCGCCAGCTACCCACCCCCACACCCACAATCCCACCAGTGGGCCCCATGTGGTAAAGTGTCCCTTAATTCTTTTGACAAAGTTGGTCGCTGAGCAAAACAGAAAAACAACAGGAAACATTTCAAATGGTAACAGATTCTGGAAAAAGACAAACTAAACAGGAGAGATATTCCAAGGATCAATGAGGATCTGAATGAACAATTGAGGGTTAGGAAAGAGGCATATATTAAAAACATAGACAACAGGGGAAGGCAGGATGGGGAGGATAAAAGAGAAGTCATAAAAAATCAATTAGGAAAACAAAAAGGAACTGTGACATTAAATAATCAAGTAAAATAGTAAAACATTTGACAGGCACATCAAAAAGGAAGGCTTTGATTGGAATAGGAACATTAGTGGATAGACAGGGTACAGATAATGGTAGTGACAGGGTATAAATATTAAATAATTATTTCACTTTGGTATTTACTAGAGAAATAGAACAAGTAAAAATTGCATTGAATGATGAGGTAAGTAATGAGATTGGTACATTTATAATAAAAATAGGATAATTGAATAAACTACAATTCAAAGATAAAAACCTGATCTAGACAGATTGCATCTACGTATTTTAAAAGAGATAGCAGTGGCATTACTACACATATTTAATAATAATTCATTAAAAATAGTGAGGATTGATGAGTAGCTAACATAAATATTTATATTTAAGAACATGCCCAAACCAGTCAGCTTAATATTGATGGTAGAAAAAAAAATGGAATCGTTAGCAAAGGACAGAATAGAAGGACAGCTAGAATTTAAAAATATAATAATGAATAGTCAGCATGGATTTTGTAAATCTTGCTTGACCAATCTTACTGAGGTTTTTGAAGAGGTGATAGAGGAGGTTTAATTTCTGCGCCCTGATAGAATCAGGATGGAAATGAATTGGGCCCAAAATACTCAGCACCCACTGACATGCCAGCTTCCTCACCCTGTTCCTGCAGTTGGCCATTTTTGCTGAGGCAGGTTCAGGGTCAGTAGTCTTCCTGAGCAAGAATGCTTTCCTCGCTCATCTGCCTCTGCATAATCCTTGTGGACGTTTTAGATTTCATACAGATTTAAACCATTTTTGTATGAGTCTGCAACTTTTAGGACAGTAGATTTGCATAGATGACAGAGATTTTCAGCTGAGCAGTTTCTGACTGGAAAAATGTTAGAACAAGCTAGAGACCTGATATGAACAGTTTGGATTAATTAGAAGTCATAAAACAGGTCACAAATCATTCAAATGTCTGGCCTTTTGTGGCTTTTGCACACAGACTGTGGGTTGTGCATTCTGATAACAATTACATTTTTCTCCAATGTCGAGAGGTAATGTAACTTCCTGCTACTATTAATAAATAATGCTCCCATATCTGGGGATTCTCTTCTAGTACTTCTGTTTTGTATCTTTGGACAGAATAGAGGAAAATGTTTTTCATCTGACAGGCAATCTCTCACCTCTCCATTAGAATCTCTCTTATCATTCACCACATTTTATTAATAACAATATAGCTAATGCTTCCCTAGACCTATCTCTTTTGTTGCTGCTGAGCTCCAAACACATCACGATCTCTTGATTTTCCAACATGTGATTCTTCAAAGCCCCTGCATTCTTGAAAAACAAATCCCCCAAAATATGGTACATCTAATTGTAAAGTCTATTAGGCTGCCCTATTTTGCAGGTGAGTTGATTTTACATTTTATTAAACATTGATGTGATTTTATTCTTTGTTATACTTGAATGCAAATGGCAGGAGTCAACAATATTTTAAATATTCCAGGCTCCGCTTTCTGATAGGTTGTATCTATGAGCAGAAGTTTATTGAGGAAAGCCATAGATCCACTGATCACAGTGATCCAGATCCCCCCCCTTGCACTATGGGGTTGGCCCATATGTACAGTTGGAGTAGATGGACTGTATGTACAATTGGGGTAGACGGACTGTATGTAGAATTGGAGTAGATGGATCTTTTGTGTTGTTGGGCAGATGGACTGTATGTACAATGGGGAAGATGAAATTATTCCAGACTACATATAGACTAAAATAATCATGTGAGAAAAGGTAACATAGATGCCAAATTCATAGAATATTTTCAGCATAATTTCTTAAATAAGCTCATTCTGTGCCAACCAGACAGCAGGCTATACTCAAGCTGGTATTGTCCAATTTTGTGTACAGTTGGGGCAGATGGACTGTATGTATTTAAAGGAGCTATATTGTTATGTCACTGATGATGGGTGGGGAAAACCTGGTAACAAGATCTTTCATGTTCCTGCATTCTCACGGGATTTTCCACTGGAGTCATCATTTTCACCCACGACAAATGCCAGCTGTAGACCCCCTCCTGCCAACCACCCTCCCCCGCCCCCCAAATTATTCCATTTGCCAGATCTTTGTCTGCTCACCCAAACTAATCTTTGGAGCCTCCCCATGTCCTGTTCACAACTTACCTTCCTATCTATCTTTGTGTCAAGAGCAAATTTAGTAACCATATCATTGGTCCCTTCATCAAAATCATTTATATAAAATGTTAAGAGTAGCACTGATCCCTCTGGCACACCAGTCATTACATTTTGCTGAGTAGAAAATAAGCATTTATGCCATATTGCTGTTTCCTGTTAGCTAGCCAATCTCCTATCCATGCCAGTATGTCACTCCCACAGTATGAGTTTTTAACTTCCGGAATAACCTTATGGTTATATCAAATGCTTTCTAAAAATCTAAGTATAGTACGTCCACTGGATCACCTTTATCCACGGTATATGTTACTTCTTCAAAGAATTCCAATAAATTTGTTAAACATGATTTCCCTTGCTCAAAACCACAATTATCTTGAATTTATCTAAGTGCCCTGTTATAAAGTCCTTAATAATAGCTTCTAAGACGTTCCTTATGACAGATGTTAAGTTAACTGGCCTGTAGTTTCCTACTTCCTGTCTCCCTCCCTTTTTTTCACTGCTTTTCAATCTAATGGAGCATTAATTGAATCTAGTAGATTTTGGAGAGTTAAAACTAATACATTAACTATCTCACTGGCCAATTCTTTTAAGAGCCTAAGATGAAATCCATCAGGACCCAAGGATTTAGAACAGCACTTAGTTCTAACAATTTGCTAAGTACCACTTGCCTGGTAACTGTAATTTTCCTGAATTCCTCCCTCCCTTCCATTTCCTGAATTCACAGCTATTTCTGGGATGTTGTTTCTCTCCTCTATAGTGAACAAAATATCTGTTCAATTAATCTGCCATCTCCTTATTTTCCATCATTAATTCCCTAGACTCCCTTCCTAGAGGACCACTGCTCACTTTGTTAAATCTTTTCTTTCTAAAATATCTATAGAGATACATTACTATCTATTTTTATATTTCTAGTTAGCTTTCCCTCATACTTTGATGTTTCCCTCCTTTCTTTGTTGCCTATTATATTCTGTCTAATCTTCTGATCTGCCACCCACTTTTGTGCAATTATATGCTTTTTCTTGAATTTTGTTGCTATCTTTAACTTTTTAGTTAACCATGGATGGTGGGCCCGATTCTTGGAATTTTCCTTTTTCTTTGGAATGTATCTTTTCTATGCCTTCTGAAATATCCTCTTAAATTCTGCATCTCTATTGAGCTATCCATTAACTGAAACTGCCAGCTCACTTTCACTAGCTCTGCTTTCATGCCTTCATAATTGCCCTTATTTAAGTTTAAAATAGTAGTGTTAGACCCATTCTTCTTTCCCTCAAACTGAATGTAAAGTTCAATCATATTATAATCACTGCTACCTAGGGGCATTTTCACTGTGAGGTTATTAATTAATCCTATCTCAGTACACAATACCAGCTGTAGTATACCTGCTGTCTGGTTGGTGCAGAATGTAAGAAATTATGCTGAAAATATTCTATGAATTCAGCATCTATGTTGCCTTTTCTCACCTGATTATTCTAGTTTATATATAGATTAAAGTCCCCTATGATAATTATCATATCTTTCTGACAAGCTCCCACTATTTCTTCTTTGATACTCTATCCTACTGTGTGATTACTGTTAGGGAGCCTTACACCAATCCCACGAGTGACTTCTTGGCTCTACACAAACTACTTATATATCTTGGTTTCCTGAATTTAGGTCATCTCTCTCTTTTGTGCTAATGACATCATTAATTAATAGAGCCACTCTCCATCTTTTCATAATTTTCTATCCTTCCTAAATGTCAAATTCGCTTCAATTTTCAGGTTCAAATCTTTGCTGTCCTACAGCCATGTCTGTGTAATGACTATTAGTGCAATTGGAAATGAATAAGTAACTATCAGTTCATCTGTTCTGTTTAGAATGCTTTGTGCATTCAGATACAGAGCCTTAAGTTGTGTCCTTTTAGTATTTTTGTAACCATTAGCTTATTTATTGTTTTACTCTTAAATTTATACTCTCTGGTTCTCCCAGTCATGGTCTGCTTATCTTTCCCACATTGATGCCTTTTTCTGTTCCCTTGTCTTTACTGTTTGATATTCACATCTGCCCACGGGTGATCCCTTGTCCACACTATTTAGTTTAAAACTCATGAGTAGTTTGCTCATTCATCCTGCAGCCTCCACTGTCATCCAAACAAACTGAGAGAATCTCAAACCTATTGGACAATTGCAAAGGCTGAGACTCTGCAGCCCTGCCCTGCCCTCCTTCACCTGTCTCACTCACAGTGATCTGTAACCAATGACTGAATCAGAAGACCATATCCTAAGTGGTGTGACTAACTCCTGGTACAAAGCAATCAGGTAACTTCCCCCTTCCTGATGTGTTGCAGTGTCTGCAGCTCAGCATCCAGCTCAATGACTCTGAGCCTAAGACAATCAAGCCACAAACACTACAGATGTGTTTGCACTGGATCTATGCTCATCAATCATTCTATGCTCATTTTGAGCAAGAGGTCAGTGAGAAGACATCATCTGTCCCAGAAGCCTTGGTTAAACCAGTACCTGAGGTCACCATTGCAGACAACAAATTGGCCTTCTTGTAAGTTAACCCATGGAAAGTGACTGACTCAGATGGGGTACCCAGACAAGCACTCAAATCCTGCGTGGACCAACTGGCAGAGATATTCAAAGAAATCTTTTACGTCTCCTTACTCCGATCTGAGGTCCCTATCTGCTTCAAGAAGACACAATCCCAGTATCAAAGAAAAAACAGGCAGCATGCCTTAATGATTACCGCCCAGTGGCTCTGACATCATCATTATGAAGTGCTTCGAAAGGTTAGTCATGGCACGAATCAACTCTGGTCTCCCAGACTGCCTGGATCCATTACAGTTTGCCTATTACTGCAACAAGTCTACAGCAGATTCCAAGTTAATGTTATTTTGACACATCATCAATAAATATGCCAATATGTATCACAAATTTGACTGAGTTTTTTGAAGGGGTAACCAAGAAAGTAGATGAGAACAGTGCACTTGATGTTGTCTACGTGGACTTTAGCAAGGCCTTTGACAAGGTACCGCATGATAGGTTGTTGCATAAGGTTAAATTTCACGGGATCCAGGGTTAGGTATCTAAATGGATAGAAAATTGACTTCTTGACAAAAGGCAGAGGTGGTTATAGAGAGTTGTTTTTCAAACTCAAGGCCCTTGACCAGTGGTGTGCCTCAGGGATCACTGCTGGGTCCAATGTTATTTGCCATTTATATTAATGATTTGGATGAGAATATAGTTTGGTACATTTGCAGATGACACCAAGATTGATGGCATAGTGGACAGTGAAGAAAGTTATCTCCAATTGCAACGGAATCTTGATCAATTGAGCCAGTGGGCTGATGAATGGCAGATGGAGTTTAATTTAGATAAATGCGAGGTGATACATTTTGGTAGATTGAACCAGGGCAGGACTTCTCAGTTAATGGTAGGGCACTGGGGAGAGTTACAGAACAAAGAGATCCAGGGGTACATGTTCATAGCTCCTTGAAAATGGAGTCACACGTGGACAGAGTGGTGAAGAAGGCATTCAGCATGCTTGGTTTTATCAGTCGGAACATTGAATACAGGAGTTGGGACATCTTGTTGAAGTTGTACAAGACATTGGTATGGCCACACTTGGAATGCTGTATGCAATTCTGGTCACCCTATTATAGAAGGGATATTATTAAACTAGAAAGAGTGCAGAAGAGATTTACTAAGAATCTACCGGGACTTGATGGTTTGAGTTATAAGGAGAGGCTGGATAGATTGGGACTATTTTCTCTGGCGCATAGGAGGCTAAGGATTGACCTTATAGAGGTCTATAAAATAATGAGGGGCACAAATCAGCTAGATAGTCAATATCTTATCCCAAAGGTAAGGGAGCTTAAAACTAGAGGGCATAGGTTTAAGGTGAGACGGGAGAGATACAAAAGTGTCCAGAGAGGCAATTTTTTCACGCAGAGGGTGGCGAGTGTCTGGAACAAGCTACCAGAGGTGGTGGTAGAGGCAGATAAAATTTTGTCTTTTAAAAAGCATTTAGATAGTTACATGAGTAAGAAGGGTATAGAGGGATATGGGCCAAATGTGGGCAATTGGGATTAGCTTAGGGGTTTTTAAAAAAAAGGGGCGACGTGGACAAGTTAGGCTGAAGGGTCTGTTTCCATGGCTGCAAACCTCTATGACTCTATATCCAATAACTTAATATAGAAGGTTTGCATCAGTGAGGAACATATATCACTTTTATATTAAGAATTGTAAGATTCAAGTCTCCAGCTAAGCTCCAAATTTGTCTGTATTGGTCGGAACATCATTGTGCTGCTATATTTCACATTGTTAGGTTTAAGGCATGTGAAAAATATGCTTTGTTTAAGCTCGTTTGATCACAATGTGTGACGAACTGAAAAGGCCACCCCTTTAAATTTATAGCTCACAAACATCATGTTGGGAAGCTTGTGTAACGCAAATTGCACAGAGTGATTGATTTTGTACTGTGCAAATGCAACCTGAGATTTAATACAAATTCATGGAGATGTACAGAAATTGCTGGGACACAATCTCCAGTTTACTTTGTTGGGCGGAGGAAGTAGGGAGCTGGGAGGGAAGACCGCAGGAACATTCACTTCAGGATCATTCTCACCGCTGATATACTGTTCATCCTATTACTCCCCATCGTTTAAACTTGGGGTCTTTTTTTTAATCATTGCCTAGAAAGGGTATTGAAATTTCCACAGGTTATGCTGTTTATGATTCCCTCAGAATTTGAGGAAAAAAATTATTATCTTGTCTACGCTGTTTGAAAAGACATTTTTAAAATCTAAATCATTGTTTATCTCTATATTTTCACATAAGAATATTACATTTATGCTTCTGCTTTGACATAAGAATCATCATAAAAATGTTACTAATTCCTTTTTTGATGCCTTGCCAATGGGTTGTCTTGGTGATTGTTCAACAATTATCTTTTGTTTTTCATTATTCATCATAGATCAAGGGATGTTCATGACTCAGTGGTTTCTGGTCTTATGGAGCAGCACGATGGCATAGTGGTTAGCACTGCTACCTCAATGCCAGGGACCTGGATTAGATTCCTGCCTTGGGTCACTGTCTGTGTGGAGTTTGCACAGTAAAAAGTCTGACAACACCAGGTTTTAGTCCAACCTATTTATCTGATAATATACTCACAAGCTTTCGAGGGACACCCTCTTCGTCAGGTGAATGGAGAGTTCTGGCCTCAGACAGAGCATATAAAGCACAGACAGTTTAGAGATTACTGATTAGAATGCGAATCAGTATTAGAATTCTAATCAGTAATCTCTAAACTGTCTGTGCTTTATATGCTCTGTCTGAGGCCAGAACTCTCCATTCACCTGACGAAGAGGGTGTCCCTCGAAAGCTTGTGAGTATATTATCAAATAAATAGGTTGGACTAAAACCTGGTGTTGTCAGACTTTTTACTGTGTTTACGCCAGTCCAACGCCGGCATACCCACATCATGTGTGGAGTTTGCACATTCTTTCTATGCCTGCGAGAGCTTTCCTCTGGGTGCTCCCACAGTCCAAAGATGTGTGGATTAGGTTGATTAGCCATGCTAAATTGCCTCTTAACATCAGAGGGACTAACTAGGGTAAATGCATGGGATTATGGGGATAGGACCTGGGTGTGATTGGGGTCGGTGTGGACTTGAGCCAAATGGCCTCCTTCTGCACTGTAGGATTTTATGATTCTATGAAATATTTAAATAACTTTCTGTTTGCCCAAATGCAGGCAATAAATAATTAATGTCCAGGGGTGTATGTCACATAACAACCCAAACACAATTTTATTATAACCATATTGTAAAACTAACTGATAATTTCTGTTTGCCTGATGTGTTCTTGACCATAACTGACTCCAATCACGGTGACTATAATGGTTCAGAATAAGATATGAAATCAAAGTGCTGTGCACATGCCTGACTATTAATGATTATCACCAACATGCTGTATCTTAGCAAAGACTAAACAAGCACTGTGTCTCCTTTCCTCTAGAAGGTTGAGTTGTGAACTCATATCAGTCTTTAAAATTGTGAAGGAGCTCAATAGGATAAACACAGAGAAGATGCATTCACTTGTGGCAGTGTCCAAAATTCAAGATCATGGCTGGAATTTTCAGGCTATTCACGCCGGCAGGATTTTCCAGTTCCGCCAACAGCGCACCCCCACCACGGGTTTCTAGGTAGGGAAGCCCATTGACAGTAGATCTTGCCACTCACCAATGGCAGGCCACCTTGGCCCTGTGACATATGCAGCAGATTGTGCTGAAAATCCCGCCCAATAAATATAAGCTAGTTATTTAGGAGAAACCTCTTTAGCCAGAAAGTGGTTAGAACGTGGAACTTGGAGCAGTTTCAGGAGGTTGACTGCAATACAAATTGATTCTTTTTCACAAGCATTAAACAGCTTTATCATGCTTTGTGAGGCTTCTGGCCATAAATTAGACTTTTGATGCATTGAGTTGTTTAAAATAGTGCAGGAAGGATCAAAGCCCCCTGATACAGGACACCACCAAAGTGGTAAAGAGTAGGGGAAAATAAGTAGTGATTAGATGATGCCAATCTTGTGGAGAATAAGTGAAAGGAAACTAAGGGAGGCCATGGGTTCTACAGCCTTGTGGTCTGAGGAAAATATAGATTCTTTATAGTGAAGATTGATCCAATGCAATGTGGTTGCAGAGAGCAGGAAGAGGCAAGACTTCATCCCTCTGCAATGCCATCCCCAGCAGGGCCTAAAAATCCTTCGCATGGATTCTTCATTAGCATTTGTTGATGGCTGTCCAGTGACCTGGTGAACAAGAATACCATCCAGCATGGTACTAAACTGCACAAAGCAGAAGCTCCATGCTCTGGATTAGGTTAATTCTGTTAATTCAGATCCTGAGGGATTAGGTTGAATGATTGCCTGCAGGCGAGAAGGCATCTGGAGGTTGGGAAGGAGGGGAGGTAAGATCGCTTCAATGTTTCTCTTGTTTAGTCAATAAAAAAATTTGATACAGCAGATTAATCCAAAGACCTGCCTATCAGAACAGGCAGTTCCTCAACAAATTTGTTAATCGCAAATCTGTTGTTATGCATTCCTTTAACCAGAGTTACAGGCCAAACAGAGGGTGAAATGAAAGAGATGCTGAACCCAATAAAATGAAACAAGCCAAAGGCAATTTTTATTGTTCAGGTCTGCAAGGCAGAAATGTCTGCTTTTCCCACAATATTATTTTTCCTTTGATGTTGATGACATCACCTCATCATCAGTGCTGCTGTTAAGGGAGCTGCAGATGACCTGTGGAAAAGCCAGACCCAGTATAATTTTCACAATAAGAATCTATTGGGACAATTCAACAAAAAAATAAATGCGAATTTGTGTGAAAGATGTTATTGACGCTGCAAATCAAATGCAATTCTGAAACACTCCAATGTTTTAGCCCAGCCCATTGCTTGCATGAAGAGGTCAGATACAGCACAGATATACAAGCTGTTACTTCAAGGATAATGATGTGGAGATACTGGTGTAGGACTGGGGTAAACACAGTAAGAAGTCTCATAACACCAGGTTAAAGTCCAGCAGGTTTATTTGGTAGCAAAAGCCATTAGCTTTCAGAGCCACTCCTTCGTGAGGTGAATGGGAGTTCTGTTCACAAACAGGGCATATAAAGCCACAAACTCAATTTACAAAATAATGGTTGGAATGCGAGTCGTTTCAGGTAATCAAGTCTTAAAGGTGCAGACAATGTGAGTGGAGAGAGCATTAAGTACAGGTTAAAGAGATGTGTATTGTCACCAGACAGGACAGTTAGTGAGATTTTGCAAGCCCAGGCAAGTCGTTGGGGTTACAGATAGTGTGACATGAACCCAAGATCATGTGTGTGGAACTTGGCTATCAGTCTCTGCTTAGCGACACTGTGCTGTCGTGTGTCGTGATGGCCACCTTGGAGAACGTTTAACCAAAAATCAGAGGCCAAATGCCCATGACCACTGAAGTGTTCCCCAACAGGAAGAGAACATTCCTGCCTGATGATTGTCAAGCAATGTTCATTCATCCGCTGTCATAGCGTCTGCCTGGGCTCCCCAATGTACCATGCCTCGGGACATCCTTTCCTGCCATGTATCAGGTAGACAACATTGGCAGAGCTGCAAAGAATAACTACAAGAATAACCCAGCACGTGCTAAGCTGCAAACAGCTAAGATACCTTGGGATGTTCTCGCAACACTTCATTCACACTTCTGAATAAGTGACAAGTTTCCCAATGCCATTTCTGGCACTGGCCATTCTAGAGGAGGCAGGATTGGGGCCAGCAGGATTGCCGACCTCCATGTGGCAGGACCCATTTGCTAAACCCATTAAAGGAATCTGACTGGAATTTGAAGTTGGCCTCCAGTTTCTCACACAGGTCTGATTAGGCAGCTGGAGGCAGGCACCCAGCAGCGGAGGGTGGGGGGGGAGCAATGCTCCAGGGAGGACGAGGGGCCCACGCTGCAGCCTCTATGACAATAGCCACAGGACAATCTGTAGAGGGCCTCCCACATCTCCAATTGTGGCAGCCTAATTGAAAGCACCATTTTTTTACTGAAAGTTTGTCAACTCCATGTTGAACTGCTCTCTTTGAAACTTAACTGCCCTCCCACCCTGCTGCTCCTCTCAGGATGAAAGATTCTGATTGATTTTTCTGCTTTGTGAGCCCACTCACTTCCTTTAACTGGACAGGGAATCATCCCCATGGCAATATGGAAGCACCTTCATGAAAATCCCAATGAGTCCCATCTCCTCACACCCTGACATCCAGGGCAGGTCCCATCTCCTCACACCCTGACATCCAGGGCAGGTTCGGCACTTGGAAACAGCACCAACTTCTGTTTCCTGCTACGGTGAAAAAAATCCAACCCCATAAATGAATAACTAAGCTGTCTCTCTAAAGTTTAAAGTTTATTTCTTAGTGTCACAAGTAGGCCTACGTTAATATGCAATGAAGTTACTGTGCAAATCTCTGAGTTGTCACACTCTGATGCCTGTTGGGATACACTGAGGGAGAATTTAGCATGGCCAATACACCTAACCAGCACATCTTTCAGACTGCAGGAAACCAGGGCACCTGGAGGAAACCCAAGCAGACACGGAGAGAACAGGTCAGCCAGAGAGTGGCCCTTTCCATTGTGGGGGAAGGGAGCCTGTGTCTGAATACTGAGATTGAAGCATCCTTTAAAAATGGCATCCCAATGTCAGAAAAGCGGGGCTGGCTGGAATGTTTCCCGCAATGTGTAAATTTGCATCGGTCAGATGGGTGCATCATACTTAAAAGTTAATGCCAGACAGCGATTGAAGCTGGGAATCAAACCAAGGTCCCTGGCGTTGTGAGGCAGCAGTGCTAATCACTGTACCACCCAGATGGCTTAATTGGGAAGACGATACTGAACAACATAGGCTAGACCAGTCACTGATCTTAGAATTGGTCTCAGAATCGCTTTGAATCTGATTGTCCTTCCATGGTGCGATAGCTTGCTGACACCACAGGTATCTACGTCGATGAAAGATGCCAGCTGACATTTCTACTGGAGCATATCTTCATATGAATGCACCCTTCAGGATGGGGGCAGGGGGGAGGAAGAAATCTGAGTGAGGAAGAGAATAAATGAATAGTAGCTTAAAAAAAATTCACAAAGCTAAAACATCATGGAAACTCATTGCTCATTGTTTGATTCTGGGCACAATTCCCTGAATTGGCTCTAGGTGTCCATGCCAGAGTGTTTCTCGCTGGCATTAACAGTGCCTGTTAGGTCTGATTCACCCATCTGATTGATGCAAATTTACACATTGCGGGAAACATTCCAGCCAGCCCTGCGTTTCTGACATTGGGATGCCATTTTTAAAGGATGCTTCAATCTCAGTATTCAGACACAGGCTCCCTTCCCCCACAATGGAAAAGGCCACTCGCTGGCTGACCGGGGGAACACTCTGAACCCCTCAGCACAGAAAGGGACCCTCCCCATACCGCGGAGAGCACAGGTTAACCCTCCTGCCCCCACCCTTCCCCACGTCCCTACATCATGAGGGTAACCTGACTCCTCCCTCCACCAAACAAAGACTCTGATTATAGGATCCCCTCAGGACACCACCCCCCCCACCCCCCGCAGCACCCTGATGATGAAACCCTGATCTAGTGTGTTAGACTCCAAGGCGGGGGGGGGGGGGTCACAAAGGTAAATGCTCTGCCTAGGTGCCCCTCTGCTTCTGCCAGGGTGCAGTCAGATGGTTCCCTAAGGACCTGGTGGTTGGGGAATCTCCGGCTGGGGGCAAGGAGTTGAGCTCTCAATTCCTATTCCTAGAAAACCTGTAGAACACTCTTGGCCTGGTGATTTCAGGCATCTTTCTGATCAAAATCTTCATTCTTGTGTGTGGGCTGTGAAAACTTTGAAGTGGCCTAGTCATTTTAATCTCCATGTTCCCCAGACACCTGGAAGGCTTTCAAATCACAGCATCATTTCATTCTTCAAAACGGATTCCCCTTTCTCTTTCTAAGAAGCAGGTGTCAGAACAACCCTTTGAAGTCCTCTGACTCACAGGAGAAGTCACTTTCAGTAGGAGGGGGGGATTTCACTTCATCCACAGCAGCTCACTCAGACCCAATCTTTTAACATTGTATCTTTTCATGAGTCCGAGCCTTCCTAGAAAGCTCAAAACCTTTGCCAGCCTTTGAATCATCACAGAATCCCTACAGTGCAGAAGGAAGCCATTCGGCTATCAAGTCTGCACGAACCACAATCCCACCCAGGCCCTAGCCCCATAACCCCATGCATTTACCCTAACTAGTCTCCCTGACATTAAGGGGCAATTTAACATGGCGATTCCACCCAACCCGTACATCTTTGGACAATGGGAGGAAACTGGAGCACCCAGAGGAAACCCATGTTAACGTGGGAGAATGTGCAAACTCCATACAGACAGTGACCCAAGTTGGGAATCAAACCCGGGTCCCTGGCACTGTGAGGCAGCAGTGCTAATCACTGCAGTGCTAACCACCCAAAATCCTTTGAAATCCATTGCAAGCCTTTGAAAATTTTAGTTCCCATTCAATTCCATGGTCCAGAACCCTTAACTAGTCTTTGATTGACAGCTTAATACTTTTACACAGCATGCTGGAGGTTTCCTGCTGGGGAGGTTTGTGCATGGCGGGAGACCACAGAATCGGCCTTCCAGCCCACTAATGAAACTGGGTAGGAACTTGACTGGGCTGGGGCCAGCACAGCAGGCCTGGTGAATAGCAATGGATTTGCCATCCGGTTGGAATCCTGTTTTAGTCCTGATGTCCGATTCAGTGGACGCTGGGATTTCCACCAGCGGTGAATGGGGCCGGTGAATTCCCCCCTCTATCTCCAACATTAATTGCTAGGATTTGGGGATTTCTGTGCATTTAAGATAAATGAGAAATTCCCAAATTACTGGGACCATTGGATCTTTTGATATTGCAAAGTCCCGGTGACATGTTAATGTTCACTGGCCAGCTTCAACTTTGTCACCGAAATTATTGAGCTAGTGTAAGTAGAGCTATTGTGATTGTTCACCAGACAGGTCTACTTGCCACACATTCACAAATACCACACTGTTAGGGTTAATGTGCAGGGACATTGTATGCACTGCCTTATGCTTTGACTGAATGTTAAGATGCAGATAATTAATTACATTAGCAAAACTTCCTGGCTGACTACACTGTTCTGAGAAAAGTGACATAATTCCATGGACTGCTTTGGCAGCAGCACAGAACAAACTTGCGTGGGCAGGAAATTTATAAAAAAGACAAATGTCTCCAAGTGCTTAACAAGCCCATGCAAAAAGTGCAAAACCATTTATAGTCAAATAGAGATTAAACAGCGTTAGAAAGTTGTGAAGGAGATGTTATTTTGGAGTACATTTATCAAGGTGACAGATGGCTGCACTAGGGAATGGAAAAATATCTTCACTTTCCAATTCAGAACTGTTTCACAGATTACCAGGTCAGGAATTGGCCAACTCAAATACAGTGCAGAGCTGCCAAGTTTTATAGTGATCTCAACCCTAATATTACAACAACTACATTTGTGTAATGTTTGATATTCTCACAGTTTCTATCCTCATTGGCTGTCAAAGTGTTGAGAACAGATGCGCACTCCTAATTGCATCAGGAGTAGATTTACTTCTGAAATCACATCTGTGAGTGGAACACAGTGTAATCTGCATCAGTCCGGTCTTGAGTGTGCTGACTTCATCAATAGATTCTGGTGGGTCAGCCTCATTAAAATATTTGGGGTGGTCATCATTGTGGACAGGAGCTTGCTTGACCCTGCAGGATTGAAAGGCATCCATAAAACAAACTGGTAGCATCTATTTCCATTTCAAAATTACTTCTGACAGGTGTGCTAGGCGCCAGAAATCCCCTGAACTTTCAAATCCAGCCAGGACAGTAGAGGGAGATTCTATTTGGTACAAAGTGGCAGAGGAACATTTGAAGAAGGTGGCCAAGTTAGCCATTGCCAGCTTCATGATCTGATGCATGGCAAGACAGTGCAGGAAGTGTCAAGTTTCCAAGCTAAGAGAAGCCAGCCATTCTTTCCAAGAATGTAAATTACAGAGCCGGCCTGCCACCGAAAATCATCTCTCCAGCTCACACTGTGTTTACACACTTCAACAGCTTACCCTTAAGTGGCCACAGGCTGAGTTTTCACATGGAGATGTTTCTACCTGCACAGCCTCACATTCGTTATTCCCATGCATCAGTCGCAAATGGAATTTTATCCTTTATTACGAGAGGGATGGAGTTTAAAAACAGCAAGGTTATGTTGCAGTTGTATAAGGTGCTGGTGAGGCCACACCTGGAGTGCTGTGTACAGTTTTGGTCTCCTTATTTGAGAAAGGATATACTGGCACTGGACAGGGTGCAGAGGAGATTCACTAGGTTAATTCAGGAGTTGAGAGGGTTGGCTTATGAGGAGAGACTGAGTAGACTGGGGCTATACTCACTGGAATTCAAAAGACTGAAGGGAATAGATAAGGTAGAAGCAGGGAAGTTGTTTCCACTGGTGGGTGAAACTAGAACTATGGAGCATGGCCTCAAAATAAGGGGAAGCAGATTTAGGACTGAGTTGAGGAGGAACTTCTTCACACAAAGGGTTGTGAATCTGTGGAATTACCTGCCCAGTGAAGCAGCTGAGGCTACCTCATTGAATGTTTTTAAAGCAAAGATAGATAAACGTTTGAACAGTAAAGGAATTAAGGGTTATGGTGAGCAGGTGGGTAAGTGGAGCTGAGTCCACGAAAAGATCAGCCCATGATCTTATTGAATGGCAGAGTAGGCTCAAGGGGCCAGATGGCCTACTCCTGCTCCTAGTTTTCATTGTCTTATAACCGTGTCCCTCCCCCCTCTCATACACATAATCACTCACATCTCAAGCATCAGTCCAAAGACATTCCACCCAGGAGAAGTTTTAGAAATAATGAGTGGATAGTGAACGGTGTGACACACTCAGCACGAATGAGCTAGTGCTGAAACATGAAATGACTTTGCTGACTAGAGGGTCAGATGTGCCACCCCTGAACTGAAGAGCCAGATTTCAAGAACGATGGTTGTAAAGCATTAAATGTTTCAGCAGGAGCTGGACATCACAGAAATTGCATTCCTCAAACATGCTGGAGTGGGAGCTATCGCAATAAAGTCACCAAGTGTGGTTCCATAGGCACTCAGAGGCTTGGAACTTGATGTTTCAAAAGAATTGATGGCTGAATAACCATGACAGCAGAGCTCAGCAATCTCATTTGTGCCTTTTCAGATTAGTGATTATGTCGAGACAGTCAAGGACTCTGACATAATAGATCCAATTCCAGATGTCATTGAAATTACTAAACGCTTTAGTGTAGACTACAGTACTGCAAATATCCAGTATGGTACCCCATGTTTGGATAGTGCTATTTCTGCAGTATGCCAGAACTCTAGACAATAACATTGTTTGACAGGCAGGGAAAAGATGCATTGCCCAGATGTGGGAGTAAAGAGCTGGTAAACATAAGCTCATTCAATGCTCTACTGCCCGTATCCTAGCTTGCACCAAGTTCCATTCTACTATTATTTCTGTACTTTTCACCTCCTTGATCTCTTTCTCTTAAACAAATTTTACTTTTCCTCTTTATTTTTCATTCTCCACTATTCCTCTGTTTATTTCTTAATCATTAAATCTGACGAAGGGTCATCCAGAATTGAAACATTGGCTCTGTAAATGTGCCTGTTGTGATTCATGCACCAGGACACCCAGATCCCTCTACACCTCAGAGCTTTGCAATCTCTCACCATTTAGACAGTGGGGTGGCATGGTGGCTTAGTAGTTGGCATTGCTGCCTCACAGCGCCAGGGATTTGGGTTTGATTCCTGGCTTGGGTCACTGTCTGCGTGGAATCTGCATTTGTATGTATGGGTTTCCTCCGGGTGCTCTGGTTTCTTTCCACAGTTAGGTGCGATTTTCACAGTACCTTCATTGCAGTGTATGCCTACTTGTGATTGATAAATAGACTTTAACTTACTTTTAGTAAGCTTATTTTATGTTTGTCCTCCCAAAATGGACAATTTCACATTTACTCACAATATACTCCATACGCCAGATTTTTTTGCACTCATTTGTCTATGTCCCTTTGTACCTTCCTGTGTCTTCTTCACAATTTACTTTCCTATTTTTGTGCCATCAGTAAATTTAGCAACCATACCTCCAGTCCATTTGTCCAAGTCATTTATATGAATTGTACAAAGTTGAGGCCCTGGCACTACCCTATGGCACACCAGTCATCACATCCTGCCAACCAGAAGAAGATCCATTTATCCCAACTCTCTTTTTCCTGCTAGCTAACCAATTTTCAGTACCTGCCAATATGTTACCCCCTACACCATGAGCTTTTATTTTCTGCAATAACCTTTGGGGTGGCACCTTATCAAAAGCCTTCTAGAAATCTAAGTAGAGTACATCCACTGGTTCCCCTTTATCACTGACACATGTAACTCCATCACAGAACTTGTGGTGGGTGCTAATGGTAATGCTGGGATGGGGGGAATAAAAAATGTCCTCGAACAACCGCCTATCAGTCTGGGCAGAAGGAGTAAAATGAACAAAAAAGAGTAATGATGCAAAAACCAGATGTAAAAGGCATTAATCCATGAAAGAAAGGAGGATGTATCAGGTATAGGCTGCATTTTATTTGAATGATAATAAATTAGATGGATCACATCTGTTCCAATGTTTCTCTAACTAAATTGAAGAGCTGCTTATTTCATCTGAAATTTATTGCAGGAATTCCCTCATCATTTCAAGTTTTAAAGTGCATACAGAATGTAAAGATGAAGGTAGCTGGCACTGAAACTCATTAATCTCCAATATCTTTGTTGGCATTTACAGATTTTACTTCACAACTGTTCTAAAAGTCAAATCTGCAAAGCATCAGTCTTTATTAGCTTTTGAAAGAAGTCCCATGTGTTATTTTTAATTGAATTACATTATTATGAAGTCATATTTCAATGCCCTGTGGAAGAATCAAGGCCACAAAAAAACAATTTCTCTCGTTAAAAGGGCTGAAATGCACAGGACTATTCAGATGCAGATTGGTGAGATTTGTGGAGATTGTACTGCAGAGCACTGAGCAAATGCCACAACCATTTCACAAGCTAGGAATAAAATACATGGGACTGTAGCACTTATTTTAACTTGAGTCCAGAGAAATATCCATCCCCTTGAACAAAGTAGTTTTGTAGTTACAGATAGAATACCTCCAATCCAGAAACCTTAGGACCTAGTAAGTATCGGATTTCAGAATTGTTGGTTTTCAGAAAGAAATCGGGGACACAGAAAACCAACTGATATGACTTCAAACCACTGTAGGTTAGTGGCAATGTCACTGCTGATAGTAATTCATTTTATATATTAGATTTAATAAAAATAGAAAATGCTGGAAAAACTCAACAAGTCTGAGGAGAGAGAAACAGAATTAACAGGGTTGATCTTGACCTTACACTCGCCATCTGCAAATGTTAGCAGAGCCTCAAGATCTGGAAGTCGCAGTCCTTACCAGAGAGAACGCAATTTCAGATCTACCCCGCAATGTCATTCATTTGAATATATTTAAATGCTATTAACTCACCCCCTCACCAGATATTGACCACCCCCACCACATATTGCTACCAATGTGGTTCGCAACAGGTTCACACAGACCCTGTCGTGGGAGTCTCCCCTCAGGTGTAAAGATATGTACAGCTCCTGGGAGTGAGGTACAAGGCTTGGCAGTGCCCTGACAACACTCCCGGGAATTCTCCCATGGCACATGTTGGCACCATGCTCGTGCCAACCTGGCAGTGCCAACTTGACAGTGCCAATATGTGCCAAGAGTTGGTGCCCAGTGGGAGGCTTGTGGGGGATTCATTTGGGTGTGGTCGTGGCTGGGAATGGATGGAAGAGCTGGGGATGCTGGCGATGGTGGAAGTGGGGGGGAGGTGGGCGCCGGCTCAGATTGAGGCCAATGATTGGAAGAGCAGAGAAGGGGCCGACTCTATTCGGGGGTGGGGAGGAGAGTCCCCAGATCTCTGTGGTGGTCTGGACATGAGATTTATATAAATTATGATTGGGGGGATTTTTAAAATCTTTGCATTGCTGTGTTTAGCAGGCACGTTTAGCTCCCCCTCCCCTATGATGGAGTGAAACACGCCCTCTTGATTTTTTTTGACAGACTATAGTAAGATCTGACAAATTTGGCATGTCAGCTACGACTCTCACCAACTTATACAGATGCACCATAGAAAGCATTCTTTCCAGTTGCATCACAGCTTGGTATGGCTCTTGCATTAATGAACCAGGCAGGTTTTTACGACAATGGTTTCATGGTCATCATTACATTTTAATGATATTATCAGATTCAAATTTCACCATCTGAATTGTGGGATTTGAATGCAAGTCCCCTTATTACCCTGAATCTCTGCATTACTAGTCTAGTGACAATACCAATATGCCACCATCTGAATGGATCTACTTGCTCTCTGCTGGGAAGGATGTGTGCAGAGAAACATCAAAATTGACAAGGGAAATCCATTGGAAAGTTTGGGCAGTGGTGATCACCATTTGCGAACTCTGAGTTCAAAGGATAAAATTGACCATTGACAGTGCCAGATTTTGAACATATTTCAATATGAAATTTGTTAAAATTGAATTTATTTATTAGTGTCACAAGTAGACTTGCATTAACATTGCAATGAAGTTACTGTGAAAATCCCACCAGTCGCCACACTCTGGCGCCTGTTCAGGTACACTATGGGAGAATTTAGCAGGGCCAATCCATCTAACCAGCAAGTCTTTGGGATTGTGGGAGAAAACCAGACCTGGAGGAAACCTACGCAGAGACGACGAGAATGTGCAAACTCCACACTGACAGTGATCCAAGCTGGGAATTGAACCCGGGCCCCTGGCACTGTGAGGCAGCAGTGCCAACCATTGTGCCACACCTTGGCTGCAATTTTGAATCTGCATTCACCACAAGCAAAATGGGCACAAAGTATCGCCAAAGTCAGAAAACAAGAATCTCACCGGCAAGGTCTCATTTTCCATTCTTCCCACTCATGATGTGATGAGGTTTCTGCCCAGAAAGGTCATGAAGCTCATTTCAATAAATTTGAATCTAGTTAAACAGCATCCCTGCTATATTGTCCCGCACATCAGGATCTCTTGCCGTTGGGGTTTACAAGTTTTTAAAAATAGAGGGAACCAGGCCAAGGGAACCCACAGGTAAGAGCATTGCCCCAGGTGGAGAGAGACATGCCTTGTTAGCATTGTAGCACTGGCATCTGACATCCTGGAGCTTCCCCCTGAACAATGACAGAGGGCAGTGCCAAGAGGGCTGTCTGGGGAGATCCCTTGGAAGGATTCCCTTATTGATGAAAGTAGGGGGGAGGCTCCCTTTGTGCATGTGGTGAGGGGAGGAGGTGTTGCCCATGTCTGTAGGGCATGGGGGTTCTTTGTGTGTGTGTGTGTGTGTGTGTGTGTGTGTGTGTGTGGGGAGGGTGGGGTTCCTATTGTTCCTATCAGAGATTGCTCAGTATTTTTGCATTTATTGCCTCATCCAGCCAACAGGAAGATGGAGTGGGCCATGTCTGCAGATTTTTCCTGCACAGAGTACTGGATCACCTGGTGAGAGTAGCTAGCTATGCAGCCTGTGAGCGGCACACCAATTTTCTCACCTCAACCAGCAGAAAATGGGAAACTCCACCCCGTTTCTCAACCTTTCTAATGGAAGTTGAATGGTTCCTCATCCCCATCCACCTTCATTAATGGCTCTGTTAGAGTAACAATGGGAGGTACTTCTTCTGAGCACATTAAGTGCTAACATCGCTGGGAATAATTTCCATCTTTACACAAAGTGGATAATTTTGCCACTATTGGGATTGCTGATATTCACAGACCTTGTTTCATTTCTCCTCATAGGTGCCACCAGCATTTTTTTTTGAAGCAAAGTAATCCCTTGTCAATTTGTCAAGGTTTCAGAAGTGCAAACTATAGCTTACAGTCAAAAGCTGATTGGTTTGGTGAAAAATCAATCTGTGAATGGCATAGACTTCCTGATCTCACTCAATTGTTTATTTTTCAATCCATCACTGCTCCCTTTCATTTACCCTTTACATAAACTGTGCAGAAAGGAGGTTGGGAGTTACTGACACAGTGAACAAGGGACGCTGTGATACCACTTCACATTTTTCAATAGGCAACCATTTTAGTCCATATGAGGACATTTCCTTTTTCCAGTGATCTCATTTTGGTGTTGCATTTAGTTGACAGAAAGATTTCATTCTGGGAGACCACATAGATTCCATGTGTGTTTAAACAGTTGAGGAAGGAGCTTCTTTCTCTAGTCTGACCTAAGTTTTAACTGCATAGCCATTGACATTGTGTAATTGCCTAGAATAAAAATGTTTTGGGAAATCACAGTTTTTATTAACTGGTTTGCCAGACAGAAGGTCAGTGGGAGCTTCGAATGAAGCAGAGAAAGAGTTAGAAATACCTATGCTACGTGATAAACAATACAAATCTGTAACTCCCCTTATATTCTTTCTGTTGTTTATTCATGGGACATTGGCATTGCTGGCTAGCCAGCATTTATTGCCCATTCCCAGTTTCCCAAGGGCAGTTTAGAGTCAACCACATTACTGTGGCTCTGGAATCACATGCAGGCCAGACCAGGTAAGAACAGCAGATTTCTTTCCCCAAAGGATATTAATGAGCCAGATATGTTTTCTGACAATCAACAATCGTTCCATGGACATCGGTTGATTCTTAATTCCAGATATATTTTATTGAATTCAAATTCCACCGTCTGCCGTGGCAGGATTTGAACTGGGTCCCTACGACTTTTCTGAATTTCTGGATTAAAAGTCTAGCAATAATACCACTAGTCCATAACCTCTCCTGTAACTTTAATATATGCGGCTGGATTTTCAATCAGGGTGTGGGCACACATTGAAAATCATAATCTTGTTTGGCATCGCTGAATGCCAACATCTCCATGATGCAACTCAATTTTCAAAGGGAGAGTGGAAACCAAGAGCCAGCAATTTGTATGCCTCCAACGTACAGCTTGTTGAGCTTATAGTGGAGTTCATTAACATTCTTTGGATTACGGTTTGAGAAGAATGAGGAAAATGGTGGGTCTGGGATATGTTAGAGAGCAGCTGTTGTGACACACAGTGGGAAGCCATGAATGCTAATAAATGGACTGGTCAACTGTTGTGAAAAAGAGGAGATTTATACTCAGTGGCTCAACAAATGGCATCGAGTTGCCATTGCTGACGCTGAAAGGCTTATAATTGTTAGTAATGAGTTGTTGGACTCACGAAGAAACATAAGCCAAGCACTGTTTAAAATTTAAACCAGGCAGCTTGACCCTGAATGGTTAAGGTATTACTATGAGGAATGAGTCAGTGAATGGCTGTCACTTATCCTGTTTTATAGAATCACCAACAACAATCCCACCTTGGCCTTATCCCTGTAACCCCACATATTTACACCACTAATCCCTCTAACCTATGCATCCCGAGACACTAAGGATTTCTCATTGTAACTTAGATCAGATTAGACAAAGAAGCTCCTTCTCAACTGTTTAAATACGTATGGAATCTGTGTGTTCATTCAGAATGATGTCTTTCTGTCAATTAAATGCACCGAAACAGGCAAGTGAGCATGGCCAATGCACCTAACCCACACATCTTTGGACTGTGGGAGGAAGCCCATGCAAACATGGGAAGAATGTGCAAACTCCACACAGGCAGTGACCCAAACTGGGAATTGAATCCAGGTCTCTGAAGGTGTGAGGCAGCAGTGCTAACCACTGTGCCACCATGCTGCCCATTTCAGTTAAACAGTTATACATACAGTATGATTACAATATAAATTATTGTATTCTCCTTTTTCTCAGTATTTTTGTGAAGTGTCCTGATGAGTGCAAGATACAAAACTTCACATGTCTGTTTTCTCAGCATGACTAAAGTCTAATTAAAGTCTTAATCATCATATCCTTTAAAGTAGCAATAGCTGAAATTGTAATCACTGGAAACGTCTTCCTTTCATGTAAATGAACATTGTGCAATTAACAGCAGAGATCAAGCAACATTTTCCCTAGGGTTCAGGTGTTTCAGTAAACCAATGGATGCCGAGGGTCTCAGCCAAGAATATAGGAGTCATGACTAGAGCCCAGTCCAGAGCCTTAAAGGACCCTGTTGAAAATTGGTAACATCAGGAATATGGTCAGGTTTTCAAGAATTGGTTCCTGGCTACCATTTTCAACTCTCCACTGAGTCTCTAGTCGATGTGTAAATCCAGCCCAAAATATTGTAACTTACTGAACTGTACTAATCCCTGAATCAGTTAAGTTGATTTTATTAATTTCCCTTATCCCTTGAAATAAAGCATTAACTTGTGAAATAAATTTAAACAGGTTCCACTCAATTTTCACAGGCTCGAGAAGATGTTATTCACTTGCTGAAATCGAACAAGGTTAATCCGGTATCTTTAGAGGCATACTATGGTCTGGCTGTTCCTGAAAAAATTCTACGGACATTGTACAGGGATGCCAATCAAGCCCAGGAAAAGAAGCCAGGGGAAGATGTTTATGAGAAGCCAATGGCAGAGGTATGGTTCCAATTTAGCATTATGTATGTGCTTTTCTGTAAATCATTGATTTGAAGCTGTAAATCTGAGCATCTCTGTTGGATAAGTTAAAGACACTGGGTCGATTTTCATTGCTTTCACCTGGGGTTAATGGGCAATAGTAGACCCCTTTAAAAAATGGGAATATTAAAAATGTCTCAATATCCATTTTAGGTCAGAACTGTGCTGCGATGGGATTTGGACTCAGCCAAATCAGATGGTGCTAGAGTCTCAAAATCTATATTCAGAAACTTCTTGAGATAGGATGCGAGCATTCTATTCCTATGCAGTATATATGCAGCAGAATGGTGGATGATTATAAAGAGAGAATTTACTATGCTTAGTACTGCAATAAATAGAATATTCCATTTTCGCAACTTATATAAAAAGTTGAGTATTCAGAAGACGTATAAACATAACCATTAGTTATCATCCATTATATTTTATCAGAAGTAAATATGGGATTTTATACTTCTATTCAAATCCCTCCTCAATTTCTGTGTAATGTTACCGCAATGACTAGCATTTAAGAAACACCTTCAACATTGGTAAAAGTGCCAAGTGTAAAAAGTTGATAGTCTAAAGGAGGAACCCAAGAGCAGGAGTCCTTCCCGAAAAATACACTGATGGACAGGTTCAACTGAGATGCTTCCAAAATCAAATTGTCTACCAACATTCAATTTAAGGTTAGATTCCTGGAGTAAAGGGGTTGCTGTATGAGGAAAGATTGAACAGGTTAGGTCTATATGAGAGGTGATCTTATTGAAACATAAGAGTCTGAGGGGACTTGGCAGAATAGATGCTGAGACGATGTTTTCCCTTGCGGGAGAAACAAGAATTTGAGGGCACAGTTTCAAAATAAAGAGGTTTCCCTTTTATGGAAAATGGCGAGGAGGAGGAATTTCCTCTCTCAGAGGGTCATTAATCTTTGGAACTCTCTTCATGAGAGAACCGTGGAGGCTGGGTCATTGAATATATTCAAGGCTGAGTCAGATAGATTTTGATCTACAAGAAAGTCAAAAATTATGTGGAAATGCAGGAAAGTTAAGGCCGTGATCAGATCAGCCAACCAACCATTATGAATTATTGAATGGTGAGCAGGCATGGGCTGGGTGGGGGGGGTGGTGAAATGGCTTCCTCCTGCCTCTATTTCTTATGATCTTGTGGATGAGCGAAAATCCAACAACACTCAAGAAACTTGACAATGTTCAGGACAAAGCAGCCCGCTTGATCTGTACCCTAAACATTCAGTGCCTCCTCCAGTGACACACAGTGACAGCAATGTGTACCACCTATAAAATGCATCGCAGCAACTCACCAAGGTTCCAAACACATGACCCAACCACTAAGATAGTAGGCAGCAGATGCATGAAAAGCTCAGTATTTGCAAGTTTCCCTCCAAGTCAACAACCACCCTGAATTGAGTTATTGCTCCTTCAATGTCACTGAGCCAAAATCCTGAAAAAAGGAGTGATCTAATAGAACTCTTTAAAATGGTGAAATATTTTCACAGAGTGGATGCAGAGAGGATGGGCAGGATTTTATGGCCTCGCTCATCCCGAAACCATAAAATCCCACCCAAGGTCAATAGGTATTTCATTTTTCCGCCACTCACCTACCCCAGTTCTGTAGTGGGTAGGGCAGTAAAATTCCAGCCAATGTGTCATGTTGTGGAGAAGAACATAATTAGAAGCCATCAATAGAAGGTCATCACCAAGAAAACCAATAGAACATTCAAAAGAAACTACTTATTCAACAAATGGTGAGAATGTGGAATAAAAAAATCACAGCAAGTGTTTGAAATGAATAGTACAGATACACTTAAGGTGAATTTGAAGGAGAAGGGTTAAGATGATAAACTCAGACGAAGGAAAAGGGGAGGCAATTTGAGTGGATCATAAACACTCATATGGACTGGTTGGGCTGAATAGCCTACTATTGCATCATGTATCCTTTGTAATCCTATGTCAATTCCCTCCCTAATAGTGCTTTTGGTGTACCTATACCACATGGACAACAGCAGTTCAAGAAGGCAGTTACCCACCAGCATCTCAAGGGCAATTAGGGATTGGCAATAAATGCTGGCCCAGCCAGAAACTCAAGAATGAATAAGAAGATTATCACACAAATTGAAGCAGTTTTATAATATTCTCTGTGTTGGTAACAGAATATCCAATTGTATCAATAATTGAGGATAAAGCATGATAGTTATTTGATTTGCAGCCATGGCTGCTCAGTTGTCATAATCAGATTGCTGTTGAACTGTCTTTTTTTTGCTCCATCATTTGCCTTAGCTAATTAAAGTAAATATCCATATGCCTTCTTAACCACCTTATTTACCTGTCCTGCTGCCTTCAGGGACCTTTGCGTATGCATCCCAAGATCCCTCTGTTCCTCTGTATTTTCTAGCATCCTACTGTTTATTGTGTATCCCCTTGCTTGTTAGTCCTCCCAACATGCATCACTTCACATTTTTCAGGGTTAAATTCCATTTGCCACAGTTCTACTCATCTGACCAGCCAGTCTACATCGCTTTCTTCCTCACTGTTTACCATACTAATTTTCATGTCATCTCCCAGCTTACTGATCATGCCCCTACATTCACATGTAGATCATTAATGCACACTACAAACAGCAAGGAGTCCAGCACTGATTCCTGTGACACACCGCTGGATGCAGGCTTCCAATCACAAGAACAACCTTTGATCATTAACCTCTGCCTCAAGCCACTTAGCCGATTTTGGGTCCAAGTTGATTTGATTTATTTATCATCATCACATGTATTTACATACAGTGAAAAGTATGGTTTCTTTTGCACTATACAGACAAGACATACCTTCATAGAGAAAGAAACAAGAGACTGCAGAATGGACTATTACAGTCATAGCTAGGGTGTAGAGAAAATGCAAGGTAAGTCCATTCAAAAGTCTGACAGCAGCAGGGAAGAAGCTTCTTGAGTCAGTTGGTACGTGACCTCAGACTTTTGTATCTTTTTCCTGAAGGAAGAAGGTGGAAGAGAGAATGTCTGTGCTGCATGAGATCCTTAATTATGCTGGCTGCTTTGCCAAGGCAGTAGGAAGTGAAGACAGAGTCAATGGATGGGAGATTGGTTTGTGTGATGGATTGGGCTACATTTACAATCTTTTGTAGTTTCTTGCAGTCTTGGGCAGAGCAGGAGCCATACCAACCAGTGTGATACAACCAGAAAGAATACTTTCTATGGTGCAGCTGTAAAAGTTGGTGAGAGTCGTAGCCTACATGCCAAATTTGCCAAATTGCCCTGGATCCCAAGGACTCTTACCTTGTGACTAGTCTCCCATGTGGGGCCTTGTCAAAGCATTTCTAAAGTCCATGTCATACATCAACTGTATTACCCTTATTTACACACCTAGTCACCGCCTTGAAAAATTCAATTTGTTCAACATGATCTCTCCTGACAAAGCCATGCTGATTATTCTTAATTAAATGTTGCATCTCCAAGTGGAGATTAATTCTATCCCTCAAACTTTTTCCAACAATTTCCTGCCACTGATGTTGAGCTCACTGGCCTATAATTGACCTGTTTTTTTTCCCTACTTCCCATCCATGGTACCACATTAGTTGTCCTCCAGTCTTCTGGCACCTCTCCTGTGGCTGACGAGAATCTGAAAATGAGTGTTGTTCAAATTCAGGCCAGGTAAGACAACTTAGGTTGGTCAAGGCATTGCCCTGGGGAATGATCCTTGGAATGACTGTTCTAGAAGCTTTTGTTTAGTTGAAAAAGATGCTGAATATGGATGTATTCCTTCAGTCTGCAAAGGGTAGAGAGCTCTATATGAATACATCTGGCTTCCAGTATATGTAAGTGAGCCACATTGCAAGTTTAACCATTTTAAATTGGTTTTCAGTGTATAGCCTTACACTGATTAACTGATATTGCATCAGCTACTCTTTGTATAATCAACAAAAATTAAAATTGGGATGGATGTCTAATGGTCAGCTGACTCATTATTCATTTCATATTACCACCCAAAAGTCAAGAGTACCCTCAGTAATTCACCATGATTCCTGCTTGTTTCTGATTGTGTTTTTTTTTTCTGAGCTCTGACTCACATAGGACTGTGGCACTCCAAAAGGGCCTGAGAGCCATTCAACAATTTACCTCCTCAGCACTTTGCTGTGCCTCGTACATCTCACAGAAATAAGAATCACTTGCATTTCCCTCTCCTGCAGAATACTATTGTGAAGCAGAACTCTGACAGGCTGCATGCAATACGTGAAAAGGGCAGAACTGTTCCCGTGAAGGGGGGCACCATTAACAGAGATTTATTTAATAAATGTTGACGGTTGGTGGTGTTATCAAGAAACATACGTGCATGGCTACCTCTGAAAGCTCCCCGAGGCTTTATCCCAGGCCTCCTCCTATTTCTTATCCATATGCTGCTTCTCAGAGATATCATCCAAAAGTGTCATGTCAGGTTCCTCATAAGTGATGCTGAAACTCAGCTGTATGTCACCACCACCTCTCCTGACCCTTCCACTCTCCTTGATCTGCCACATTACTTGTCCAACATGAGTAGAAATGTCCTCCAGTCCACATCAGGAAGATTGAAGCTATTCTTTGTTTCAGCACCTGATATCTGATTGGATTCTTATGGCACTTTAACACATTAAAGATGCTATCTAAGTGCAATTGTTTGTATAATTGCAAGTGTATATGTGGAACACAGAACATCTAGTATCTTTTTCTTTGTTATTGTAGCAGAGGGATTAACCCATTTAAGACAAACAGTCCATCATCACAGAAACTCATTCGATGTTTATAGGCCTAAAGTAGTGACAGTTAGTTTTAGGTTTTTAATTGTTTTACCTCCTAATAAGCAGAGTGCCCCATTTGAACTCAGGACCTCAGAGTGGGGTGGAGGTAGAAATCACAGGAGATCCCTTATTAAGTGATTTAATTGCAGTGTCCCTAAGTGTGACCCCTGCGCTCAACACTGCTTTGCACTGTAGGCTTCAGTACAAATGGTGAATACCATAGATTTACAACATTACTAAGCTTGTTAATCCATTGTTCTCAGACCATTCCTAATAATCCACTCTGTTTTGAATGGGGCTGTTGTGTGGAACAGCAACAGGGTCAAAAAAGAACAGAGAAGCAGAGATACTGTGAGCAAATGTTCCAGTTCACAATTCAGACAAAATGGAAAGCAAAACAGGAGAGATTTAAGGAAAAAAATTTCCTCACGTTACTGCAAGGTTTTAACTTAAAGGCATTGTAGCAATACTGTTCAATGAAATGTAAAAATCTCTGTTAAATTTAGCACCCCAGTTTCTGATGCACCTCAATGGCAATGGATAAATGTTCCATCTGGTATTGAGCCACAATGCCTGGGAAGATCTCTGTTGAGTCTTCAGTTAATGTTGCTGATCTCATCAGGGGTCTGCACTGGTCCTAACACTGCTGGAAGGTGAAAAACACTCAGCTGGGGTTGTCATTCTTGGGTTACTTCCAGAAAGCCTTCGCTGGAAAGTTTGCATGTGTGGATGTTGCTGGGGGAGAGGGCCAGGGTTGGCTGTAATGCCTGCTAGAGTTGGATGGTTGGCAACCAGTTTAAGTTCAAGTATTAAGAAATGTCACTTGGTGGGTTACAGGATGCCTCCTGGAACCCATGGATCTTCACCCAAATGAGAGAGGGCAGAAGTACTGGGGAGGGAGGAATCAGCCTTTTGAATTTGCAGACACCTTTCTGTGTGTTAACTGGAAACTGAGATGAAGGGAGAAATCCATTTATGGGAAATGTAATAGGCTAGGGGAGTGCAAGCTGATTTTAATAATTCTTCTCTGTGACTGCAGTTGGATTTGTTGGTGGAGAAGCACAGAGAGACATATCGGCGTATGTTGGAGCAGTTACTTCTGGCTGAAAAGTGTCACAGGCGTACCGTGTATGAATTGGAAAATGAAAAACACAAGCACACAGATTACATGAACAAGAGTGATGACTTCACCAACCTCCTTGAGCAGGATCGAGAGAGGTAAGGACAAAGAGGACTTAGTGTCACCATTGTCTCTCACTGCGTTCACTTATAACACCAGGTTCTCATTTGCCATGCCTCAGTAAGATAAGTGGAACAGCTAACTTAGCAACAAACCATTGATGGCATAAACTAATAAATACCAGAAAAGCATTACATTTTTGTCACGTTGCAAAGGTTTTGCTTTGAGTTTATGTGCAAATGCAATTTGCCTTTGATATGCAAATATATATCGGGGTAGAATTACAAATCATTTTACTTTTAATTTCAAAGGTGATTGGAGCGATTACAGTTAAAATTGATGCTACAATAAGAAATAAAGATAGCTGAAACAAAATAAGATCATATGCATTTTAATGACTTTGTCGAGACTTGTTCAGATGTGACGATTAACACAGGGTCTTTGCAATTCCACATGTAATGGCAGGGAAAAGGGTCACCTGACCTCACAACTCCACTTTGTTTTACAGGAAAGCCTGTTATGGGTCTATGCTTCATAAGTTCATAGTAAGTTCATAAGTTTATATGGTATGAGTGCGACAATTGGCTCTGTAGAAATTTCAAAAATGTCACAAATGTACTGAAAACAGAGTTGTTGATATCATTGTAACCCTTGAAAGACAATTGATTTAGTAGACCAAATGCATGGAAATACTTAAACATGTTTCTCCAAGCTTCCCATCATGTCAAGCCACAGCTGTTTCCCAGTAGATGCTAAGTATTACCTGGTTTCTGTACACTGTCCCTTCAAATCTAGACCAACATCTGAATACGATGCAGAGTGCTGGAATGGAAGTGTCCCTTAGCTATTAATTGCAAAGATTTTAAGTGAAATAAACTTGGAAGATCTCAATATTCATATCAGTAAATTGCCATTAATTTGACATGTGTTGACTTTGTCAAAATAGACCTAAATGCATTCTTGATTTGTGAAGCTGAAAATTCTCATTGTGTGATTGAAAGTATCTTTTTAAGATTGGCTGTAAGGCACAAGAACAACCTCAGTTACCTGGTGAAGGGATCACACTTGTTTTAAACTGATGTGGAGGTGCACACTGATCTGCAGACTTGGCTTATGAGGAAGGAAAAAACAATAGGTTATGCATGCTGCAATAGGTATAGATGAGCGGGCACTAGTGTGCAGTTGTTTGCAGACATATGTGGCCTATATAGCTATGTGTCCCTATGGATTGGTACATGTGTGGTGTATATGGTGATCAGTATGTGCATACCATAGAGAGGGTAATTTACATGCAATGTGCATGCGTAGTGTATATAAAGTGCAGAAAAAAGTCTACATGCATGTTACTAAAATGGTGAAAATCATCATCAGCCAAATGAAAGCAAATTTTATCCAGCTATGAAACAAAGTGAATG
The DNA here is from genome assembly GCF_965287045.1 of Carcharhinus amblyrhynchos. Taxonomy (NCBI): domain Eukaryota; kingdom Metazoa; phylum Chordata; class Chondrichthyes; order Carcharhiniformes; family Carcharhinidae; genus Carcharhinus; species Carcharhinus amblyrhynchos. Next base: position 26,482,643 of record NC_137335.1, on the reverse strand, counting down.
TGGAACAATAAGCATAAACAGGACAGTGTAATGATGGGGCTGAGTGTGTACATCAATTTGGATGGAGCTTTCTGTTATAGTATAAACACAGCAATAGCTGGTGCAGTGTCTTGTCAATTTACAGTACTTCAGAGGTGTTGAGTTTTACAAGCAAATCAGTCAGCACCATAAACCATGCAAAATCCTCAAAGATTTCCAATCTTGTAATATGACATAAAGCAGCCGCTGCTGTTACAGTAAATATGTACACTACTTTATTTAATTAAACCCAATTTTGTCAGTAATTAAGCTGTTATTTTGTGACCACATTTCCTGCAGTTATAAATGATGCAGTGTGGACTAATGCTTTTTTTAAAATCTGTGCCCCCTCATTTTTGATCCTTTTATGAGCAGGAACAGTTTCTCCCTATCAACTCTGTTCAGTCCCCTCATGATTTTGAACATTTCTATTAAACCTCCTCTTAGCTGCTTTCTCTCCAAGGAGAACGGTCGCAAACTGTCCACTTAATTTACAATTTACAAATTTATCAGAGTACAACAGCTAGTTCCACAAAAAAGGGGCAGTGGTTTTGTTTCTCCCAACACTCATACACTACACAGCAAGATTCCAGGAGCAGCTATGCTGCGAGTTTCTCAGCAGGGCCTGGCGAGAAATGTGGAGCTCCAAGCTAAGGAAAGAAATTAGGAGGTGAGTAGCAATCCAGCAGTGGTTGCCACCCTGTGGAAGAATCAGCCTATTAAATGTGTGGTATATTGACAGGCCATCAAACCTCAACTATCTACAGCTGCTGAGAGAATGAGTGTGATGATGTTGCAGGGCATTGTAAGCTGTCTTCTTCCACACTGTGGCCAATCCCATGGACCATCAAGTGTAACGATCAAATGTGTCCACATCCCCCATGACCATAACGCTCTGCGTGTCATCATGTTCTATATGGATGACAGGAACCTTATAGCCAGCTTCACAGCACCTCACTGATCTTCCTAAAACACCCTCTAGCAAACTGAAGTGTGGTTACCCCATAGGAAATAAGAATATAAGAACATAAGAAATAGGAGCAGGAGTAGGCCATCTAGCCCTTCGAGCCTGCCCCGCCATTCAATAAGATCATGGCTGATCTGAAGTGGCTCAGTTCCACTTTCCCGCTCTCTCCCCATAACCCTTAATCCCCTTGCCTACCAAAAATCTATCTACCCATGACTTAAATATATTTAGCGAGGTAGCCTCCACCACTTCAACGGGCAGAGAATTCCAGAGATTCACCACCCTTTGAGTGAAGAAGTTCCTCCTCAACTCCGTTCTAAACTGCTCCCCCCCCTTATCTAGAGGCTGTGCCCTCTAGTCCTGCTGTCCTTTCTGAGCGGGAAGAATCTCTCTACCTCTACCCTGTCCATCCCTTTCATTATCTTATACGTCTCTATAAGATTCCCCCTCATCCTTCTAAACTCCAACGAGTACAGACCCAGTCTATTTAGTCTCTCTTCATAGGCTAACCCCCTCATCTCCGGTATCAGCCTAGTGAACCTCCTCTGCACTCCCTCCAAGGCCAAAATATCCTTGCGCAAGTGTGGCGACCAAAACTGCACACAGTTCTCCAGTTGCGGCCTCACCAGTGCTCTGTACAGTTGCAGCAAGACCTCCCTACTTTTATATTCAATCCCCCTCGCTATGAAGGCCAGCATCCCATTCGCCACCTTGATCACCTGCTGCACCTGCAGACTGGGTTTTTGCGACTCATGCACAAGGACCCCCAGGTCCCTCTGCACCGTAGCATACTGCAGCTTTTCGCCCTTTAAATAGTAATCCCTCCTACTATTATTTCTGCCAAAGTGGATAACCTCACACTTGCTAATATTGTACTCCATCTGCCAGGTCCTCGCCCACTCGCTCAGCCTATCCAGATCCCTCTGCAGACTTTCCACACCCTCCGCACAATCTGTTTTTCCACTCATCTTTGTGTCATCAGCAAAGTTCATTACCCTACACTCAGCCCCCTCCTCCAGATCATCTATATAATTGGTAAATAGCTGAGGCCCCAGTACTAATCCCTGCGGCACTCCACTAGTCACCAACCGCCAATCAGAATAGCACCCATTGACACCTACTCTCTGCCTCCTATTAGACAACCAATCCTCTATCCACGCTAACACCTTACCCCCAACTCCGTGCACCCTAACCTTCTGTAACAATCTTTTGTGCGGCACCTTATCAACGCCTTTTGAAAATCGAGAAACACCACATCCACCGGTTCCCCTCTGTCTACGGCACTTGTCACATCCTCATAGAAATACAATAAATTTGTCAAATACGACTTCCCCTTAACGAATCCGTGCTGTGCCTGCTCTATCAAACCATTGTTTTCTAGGTGCCTCACTATTTCTTCTTTGATGACGGATTCAAGCATTTTTCTAACTACAGGCGTTAAACTAACCGTCCTATAACTCCCTGCCTTTTGTCTGCTACCTTTTTTAAACAGCAGCGTAACATTAGCTGTTTTCCAATCTTCTGGCACTTCCCCGGAATCCAGCGAATTTTGGTAAATAATCACTAAGGCATCCACTATCACCTCTGCCATTTCCTTCAGAACCCTGGGATACATTCCATCCGGTCCTGAGGACTTGTCCACCATCAGTCCCATTAGTCTATCAATGAAAGATGGTGGTGAAAGGGTACATGAATGTAGGAAATCCATTCAAAACATTTCCTCTTCTCCCCTATTTCCCCCTCTTCAGTCTGCATCCAGTACTCTGCCTCAATGGCCCACTCTGCACAGGTGGGGGTGGAACAATATTTGGTAGAGTTTTCATGTGCTCCAAAATCCAGGGAATGTCAGTCAAGATCATCTCAGCAATGAGAAAGGATTTAAGCAATCTGTCTCTGCCTCTGTTGAAACCAACGGAGAGGCACCACAATAGGAGTAGTAGGAATTGGAAGGACAAAGCTTTGGAGTTTATTAAATATACGCATAATGTTTGTGAAAATAGTATGTGGTAAAGTTTACATTCTTTACCGAAATTGCATCAAATGTGTTACTTTGCACCACTTTATCATGTTGCCCATGTTTGGTTGTTGGCTGGTAAGTGATCTTTTAACTTGCTTACTGATGAATGGGAATGCATAAATTGGGGATCAATGGAGGGGGGAGAGGCAGCTGTATGGTCCTTGTATTCTAACACTTGGAGTCTGAGAAATACTTGCTTTACACCCTCTTAAGCAGACATCCTTTGCAGCTTCAAAGCAGTCAGGGGATTTGGATTGCCAAACGATGAAAATGTGATGGCAGCTCCTTCAAAAACTTGCACATACCTACCAATATGTCTATTTGTGATTGTAACAGGCTGTACAGCGCCAAATTGGAACCACTTAAAGGTCACAACACTCCTGGTGGGTTTGGGATGTGCAGGTTGCCTTGTGCCCACCATCAGTGACGCCCTGCCCCTATAGGAAGCCAGCCTGAAATGCAAACCTGACTCAATGCTCATTTTGACTGGCGGCATTTCAGCTGAATTTTGCATAATTGCCATCCCTGAGGAACCCAGTCACTGCTGACTGGGGCATTCTGGAAATTTCTCCATCAGAGCACTGGAAGGACACAGAAAGGACACAGAAGGACAAAAAGAAATGTTGAAGGCAGTTGTGACTTTGCCTTTTGCACATGTACTGTTCAGCTACCACGTCATGGAGGGAGCAGCTTCATGTCAAGGACAAGCAGATGTCTTTTAACACATGACACAGTAACCTGAGACACCTGAAGGACTGCTGTTGCAGCATGTCAAGCAAATTCACGTTCTGCCTGTACACCCTGTGTCACAGTTAGTTCCTCCTGTGAGCTGCGCCTCTCTGCTGCTCCCTCCCTGCTGCTTCCCTGTCTGTGGTTCCCTCCCTGCTGCTCTCTCTCTGCTGCTTCCTCTTTGCTACTCACTCTCTGCTGTTCCTCCTTTGCTACTTTGTCTCTGCTGTTTCCTTCTCCATGCTGTTTCCTTCTCCCTCTCTGCTGTCCTCCAGCAGGTCTCTCAACAGTAGACTATTACTGCTAGTGCTGCTGCTGCCGCAGTCATATTGCTTCTCTTTTGAGATCTATTCCAATGTTGTCAATTAGGGTGCCATCCATCTTGATGTGATCCTGAATGTAAATTCTCATCAAATGTAGATTGAATAAATCCTTTTCCATTTCCTCATTTGGAGAATCAGTGCAGAAATGATCATAGATCATAGAAAGATCATAGAAACCCTACAGTGCAGAAGGAGGCCCTTCAGCCCATCGAGTCTGCATCGAACACAATCCCACCCAGGCCCTACCCCCATATCCCTACATATTATACCCACTAATCCTCCTAAACCTATGCATTCCAGAACACTAAGGGGCAATTTCTTAGCATGGCCAATCAACCTAATCCGCACATCTTTGGACTGTGGGAGGAAACCGGAGTACCCAGAGGAAACCCACGCAGACACGAGGAGAATGTGCAAACTCCACACAGACAGTGACCTGAGCTGGGAATCGAACCCAGGTCCCTGGAGCTGTGAAGCAGCAGTGCTAACCACTGTGCTACCGTGCCACCCTGATGGGCCAAATGGCTTTGATCTGCACTGTAAATATTCTGTGATTTGGGTAAGAAAACATTTGAGTACTGCCTATTAGTAGCAGTATCTGCATGAGTTTTAATCAGTCTCTCCAATCGCTGCTGTATTCACATCTTGCTTATATGGCATTTACAGGAAGTTTGACAAAGCCATGATGCAACATGAAAGTTAACAACAACCCATGTTTATATAGAAGCTTTCACATAAAGAAATGTCCCAAAGCACTTCACAGAGTCATTCTAAAACAGACCATGACACTGAGCCACGTAAGGAGATATTAGGTCAGAAGACCAAAAGCTTGGTCAAGGGCAACATCTTACAGAGGATAGAATGTGAGACACCAGTCAGGAATGTATTTACATAGTCAAGTCTATAGGTAACAGATGGTTCATTGAATTTTCAATAGCAGAGGCGGGGCAAAGTTGGGTGATGTTACAGAGATGGAAATAGGCAGTCTTACTGATGGCACAAGTATGAGGTGAAGAATTCACCTCGGGGTCAGGTGTAGCACCAAGAAGGCAAACAGCCCATATTAATCTCAGACCATCACAGGGGTAGGGATGGAGTCACTTAGAAAGGATCAGTTTGAACCAGGGACGAAAGACATCCAAGGTTTAAATGGAGGAAGTACTGGGTGTCAGAGAGACAGTCTGATAATTTGATGTTAGAAGAGGAATTGAGAGAAGTGGTAGTGAGGTAGAGTTGAGTGGCAACAGCATGTATATGTAAAAGTGTTTAAAAATTGAAATATCACTCCAGTAGAGTGATTTGGATATGTTATCAGTCAACTTGCCAAGGGGCTTTGCACAACTAGCCTAACACGTTAAAATTCACCCCTAATTCCCCCTGTTCACATTCAACAGACTCCCATCACCATTATCCCAGCTTTCCCTGACCTAAAGCTTCATCCACATAAAACATTATTAATATCAATGATAGATGTCCATTGCATACCTGCTGTTCCCAGCTAAGAGTATAACTACTATGTTTCTATGTTTACAGCAGGATCTGCAAATTTATTTTAATGTCCAAGAGGCTAAGAGCTGAGACAATCAGACCCTGGCTTCCTTGCCTGATTGTGCTTCCAATTAGTGAGATTCCAAAATTTGGATACTATGATCTATACACTTGGGACACTGTATTACAAAATTTTCAAAACTAAAACCAAACAATGTGAGATTGTGTTAATAGATTCACATTCTACATCCATTTTTCTCTGACTAAATTCTGAGTAAAATCACAGGTTGACTATATGGTTTGCAAATCTGAGTCTCAGATGGAAAATATACACTGGAATTTGTCACTTACTTTTGCAGCCAACCTCATTACATAAATGAATGAAATTATACACAGTTAGTCATATGTTATGTTGCACGAGAAAAATAAATTTGTTCTGAGATGCGTAATCCCTTTTGTGATTTGTTTTAGAACTTACATTGATTTGAAGTTGCACATTATAGGCAAAAATATATTCTGGCTTCTTTATTCAGTTAACATTTTCTTTGCCGTAACTGATTATAAAGACTTTGAATAGGTAGATAAGAATGTGTGCCTTGTGGAAATGTTTTTAACGTAAGTTGTGTGCTGTAAAACGAGTGCTGTCTTTTTAAAGATTGTGTTCTTGTTTGCAGTTAGATTGTGCTGTTACATTCAGCATTGTAAAGGAGCACTGCTGCTACTCTGCCATTGGGATTGTTGGGGCAGGAGGAAGGCCCGTAATCGGGGCGGGCTGGGGGGAGGGGACTGCCAGGGGATGGTCTGGCGGCTGGGGAGGGGGTCTGGCGGGGGGCAGATTGGCACTCAGAAAGAGTGTACTGGAGATTGGGATGGTCTGGAACGTGAGGGCAGTCGAGGATGGCCTGAGAATGAATGGAGGGCTGCGATTGGGCCATGGTGGGATTGGAGGCAGCACTGCGGGGTCCTGGGTTGGTCAGCATTTGAGCTGGCCAGCAAACGGGAAGCAGACAGTTCAGGCCCACTGCATATGTGCAGAAGCTGTTGGTTTCAGCCTCCTGGGCAGGAATAGGCCCCGTCCTCTGAAATCTAATGGTATTCACATTGGTGGCCTCTGTATTGCACAAAGTGTGGGAGATTTCCACTGGGAAAAAACAGTGTGAATTACTCCTGTTCTCCTGCGAATTCGACACCTAGAATTTCTTTGGGCGAATTCCACCCAATGTTCTTGTTTGCAGTCCAATTTTGTTGTTGTTGCCTCAGGTGCTGTAAAGGGATGCTGTATGTTTAAATATTGTGTTCTTGTTTGCAGTTAGATTGCGCTGTTACATTAGGTGCTGTAATGCCTCACCCTGTAGCAATGCCTATTTCGGGTGAAACAGCAGAATCCTTGGCAGTGAAGTCTCATTCCCACCGTGCAGTTTATGATTCTCTCGGCAGATTCTCTGTACCCTCAGGAATGCACGAGTCAGTCTCTGAGCAATGTATGATTGCACATTCCCTTCTGCTGCTATCATCCTGGCTGCCCTTCTGATGGTGTAATGTTTGCACAGGTCACTTATGACAGAGATCATTAATACATATGCAATAAAAGAATGCAGCCCTACCACCTCTCACACCCCACCCATCTCACCTTTTAAAGTTATTTCTTGTTCTGGGCTTTTCAAAAAAAACTATCCTGTATTTTTCATATTTGTACTTAGAGAAAACTGACTTGAAGATGTGAGGTGCAATTCTCTATTTCCATCATTTATGTTTGTATTAAAAGTAATTTGGTGCACAGTGGCTGAAAAAGTAATGGGCTAGAAATTGTTGTCAAAATAATGGCAGAGCTAATGGTTCTCACTGTCATTTATAGCAAACGGTCCAGCAACTTCAGGTGAGGAGCAGATGTGCTGTTAAATGTGAACATCCAGATTACTGCCTGGGTAATGCTACTTTGTTGTTAGCTTTACTGGGATGACATTGCATTGTTAGTCTTTCTTTAGATACCTGCTGTATTTACCCATAACATGTCGATTACACTCACCATTGAAAGTTAAGTCTTTCCATTACAAATCATCATTACTTCACAGCATGATAAGTGTTTAAGACTGGCAATCAACCCCTCTGGCATTAACAATTAGCTTATATAAGTGTGAAATCTCATTCCTTCAACTTTTCACATGTCAAATTATAAATGTTGCATTTTTTTCTGTGCTTTTCTGTCTTTTTTTTCTCTCTCTAAATCCTACCCTCTTTATTTTCCTTTCTGAATTTGGCATTGCATTCACTCTTTTTTACTTGCCCTCCTATCAGACCTTTCGATGTTTACTTCCCAAACCTTAAATCTTTTTTGATTGCCCTGTTCACACAGGTCCCATTTGCTCTGATATTCGCATTGCTCTGTTATCAGCTCACGCTTTCAGCAATATTTGTGGACAAAATCTTGATTAGATTAAAACAAGTCAGCATTGTTTTGCTAAACGGAAATTCTGTTTGACAAATTTTATTGCGCGTTTTTGAGGGTGTAACAAATAGATAAAAAGGAACCAGTAGATTGAGTATACCTGGATATTCAAAAGGCATTCGATAAGGTGCCACACAAAAGTTTAATAGACAAGATGAGGACTCATGGAGTTAAGGATAATATTTTAACATTCAGGATTCTCTCTGATTCTCTGGGAATCCCAAAATCTTACATAGGCATACATAGGGTTAAAAGGTGGCAATAGATGGAATAAGAGCTTTTAGGGATAAAAAAGGATTTACGCACTGAGGAGGGGGCGAAGCTGAAGAACTAAATAAATATGCTTTTCTTTTATTCTTTTTCTCTGCAGCATTTAATTTTATTTGTAGCCTCTATTAATATATTTAAGGCTAGATTAAATAGATTTTTGGACTCTAAGGGATATGGGGACTGGGCGGGAAAATGGAACTGAAGCCCAAGATTAGCAAAATCGTATTAACTGATGAAGCAGGCAGAAGGGATACGTGGTCTCCTGTTCCTTTCTCTTTATTTGAAAGGATGCAAGAACAAGTCTAAGTAACAGTTTTTAGATGCCCTGCTAGAGGAAATTCAGGTCCATTAAATTCGGCAGCAACATATAAGAGCCATTCAAGCCAGCAATGTGAAATGCCGTACATACAAGACTACAGACCCAGCTGGAAAGTAGGATTCGAATAGATAAGTGCTTGATGGCTGGCGTAGATATGATTGGCTGATGTGCCTCTTTATGTGCAGTAGAACTATATGATTCTATGAGAGAAACTAGATGACCTTTTGAAGTTGCAACACCATCACCAAGCTGTGTTTGTCAGGAACAGCAAGTAATGAGCTAAGACAAATAATATTTGCTTTTAAAATTCCTGCTGTGGGTAGTCTGCAACTGGTTAACAAACTGCTATCAAAAAGTAATCAGCTGTCAGTTTTCTGAAGTAATTTCTAGTGTGTCTGTGCTGATGTGGATATGCCGACGTTGGACTGGGGTAAACACAGTAAAAAGTCTGACAACACCAGGTTTAAGTCCAACTGATTTATTTGATAGTAAACTCACTAACTTTCGAGGTTTCCTATCAAATAAATCGGCGTTGTCAGACTTTTTACTGTGTCTGTGCTTGTCCATGAATCAGCCCTTACATCGTTAGCAGGCCTGGCACTGAAGTCTTCAGGCCCGCTAGTACCTTCCCTCCCCACTAAGAGTGCTTCACTCCAGCAGGGTTTACAACAGCTCTCCGCGAACGTGGAACTGGTGCTTGACCCCAGGAGGTCAGGGGTAAGGGGGGATGCACCCTGGGTAATACCAGCCAGGTCCCCTGATACTGCCCAAGGGGCAAAATGGCAATGCTCAAGGGGTAAACTGGAACTGCCCACCAGGCATTGGGCAGTGCCAAAGAGGTGGGACCAAAGGGGCAGGGGCTGTTGGGGGGGTGATTGGTAGGGGTGCGGGGTCCTGCTGCCACTCTGTATAGAACTTGGTGGCAGAGGGAGGGAAGGGGCTGATCAGAGCTGGCCATCCAGGTGGGGTGGAGCCACAGGGGGATTGGGGCTGTGTGGGGGGGGGCGGGGGGGTTGTGGGGACTGCCGGGGGGGAGGGGGGGAGGGGTGTGGGGACTGCCGGGGGGGACGGGGGGTGTGGGGACTGCCGGGGGTGTGGGGACTGCCGGGGGGGGGGCGGTGTGGGGACTGCCGGGGGTTGGGGGGGAGGGGTGTGGGGACTGCCGGGGGTGGGGGGGGGAGGGGTGTGGGGACTGCCGGGGGGAGGGGGGGAGGGGTGTGGGGACTGCCGGGGGGAGGGGTGTGGGGACTGCCGGGGGTCGGGGGGAAGGGGTGTGGGGACTGCCGGGGGTCGGGGGGGGTGTGGGGAGTGCCGGGGGTCGGGGGGGAGGGGTGTGGGGACTGCCGGGGGTCGGGGGGGGGTGTGGGGACTGCCGGGGGTCGGGGGGGAGGGGTGTGGGGAGTGCAGGGGGTTGGGGGGGGAGGGGTGTGGGGAGTGCCGGGGGTGGGGAGTGCTGGGGGTAGGGGGGGGAGGGGGGTGGGGACTGCCGGGGGTGGGGGGGAGGGGTGTGGGGAGTACCGGGGGTGGGGGGGGGAGGGGTGGGGGGAGTGCCGGGGGTGGGGGGGGAGGGGGGTGGGGAGGTTATTAATATTTAGAGACACATAATACAATCAAGCAGAGTCAACATGGTTTTGTGAAAGAGAACTCATATTTGACTAATTTATTAGAGTTCCTTGAGGAACTCTATAGGGTAGAACTGAGAAATAAGAAGGGGGAAATCACTTTGATAGTGTTGTACTATAGGCCCCCAAATAGTCAGTGGGAAATTGAGAGGCAAATATGTAAGGAGATTACAGATAGCTCCAAGAAAAAAAGGGTGGTGATAGTCAGAGATTTTTATTTTCCCAACATTGACTGGGACAGCCATAGTATGAGAGGGTTGGATGGGGAGAAATTTGTTGAGTGTATTCAAGAGGATTTTCTCATTCAGTGTGTGGATGGCCTGATGAGAGAGAGGGCAAAACTTGACCTCCTCTTGGGAAATAAGGAAGGGCAGGTGACAGGAGTGTTAGTGAGGGATCACTTTGGGACCAGTGACCATAATTCTATTAGTTTTAAGATAGTTATGGAGGATGATAGGTCTGTCCCAAAAGTTAAAATTCTAAACTGGGGCAAGGCCAATTTTGATGTTATCAGGCAGAAACTTTCAAAAGTTAATTGGGGGAATCTGCGGGAAGGCAAAGAGACATCTAGTAAGTAGCATGCTTTCAAAACTGTGTTAACCAGTGTTCAGGGTAAACACATTCCTCTTAGAGTGAAGGGCAAGGCTGGCAGAAGTCAGGAGCCCTGGGTGACTCGGGATATTGAGGCCCTGGTCAAGAAGAAGAAAGAGGCACATGATGTGCATAGGCAGCTGGGATCAAGTGACTCTCTTGAAGAGTATAGTGGGTGTAGGAGTAGAGTTAAGAGAGAAATCAGGAAGGCAAAAAGGGGGCACAAAATTGTTTTGGCAGATAAGGCAAAGGAGAATTCAAAGAGCTTCTACAAATACATAAAGGGCAAAAGAGTAACAAAGGAGAGAGTAGGGCCTCTTAAGGATCAACAAGGTCATCTATGTGCAGATCCACAAGAGATGGGTGAGGTCCTAAATGAATATTTCTTATCAGTATTTACTGTTGAGAAAAGCATGGATGTTAGGGAACTTGGGGAAATAAATGTTGATGGCTTGAGGAGTATACATATTACACAGAAGGTGCTGGAAGCCCTAAAGAGCATCAGGGTAGATGAATCCCCAGGACCTGATGCAGTGTATCCCAGGATGTTGTGTGAGGCCAAGGAGGAAATTGCGGGTCCCCTAGCCAAGATATTTGGATCATCGATAGGAGCTGGTGAGGTGCCTGAAGATTGGAGAGTGACAAATGTTGTGCCTTTATTTAAAAAGGGCTGCAGGGAAAAGCCTGGAACTACAGGCCAGTGAGCCTCACATCTGTGCTGGGTAAGTTGTTGGAAGGTAATTTAAGGGACAGGATCTACAGGCATTTAGAGATGTAAGGACTGATTAGGGACAGTCAGCATAGCTTTGTGAGTGGAAAATCATGTCTTACAAATTTGACTGAGTTTTTGAAGGGGTAACCAAGAAGGTAGATGAGGGCAGAGCAGTTGATTTTGTCTACATGGACTTTAGCAAGGCCTTTGACAAGGTACCACATGTTAGGTTGTAGCATAAAGTTAAATCTCATGAGATCCAGGGTGAGGTATCTAAATGGATACAGAATTAGCTTCTTGACAGAGACCAGAGGGTGGTTGTAGAGAGGTGTTTTTCAAACTGGAGGCCTGTGACAAGCGGTGTGCCTCTGGGTCCACTGTTATTTGTCATCTATATTAACGATTTGGATGAGAATATAGGGGGAATGGTTAGTAAGTTTGCAGATGACACCAAAATTGGTGGCAAAGTAGACAGTGAAGAAAGTTATCTCCAATTGCAATGGGATCGTGATCAATTGGGCCAGTGGGCTGACGAGTGGCAGGTGAAGTTTAATTTAGACAAATGCGAGGTAGATTGAACCTGAGCAGGACTTACTTAGTTAATGATAGGGTGTTGGGGAGAGTTACAGAACAAAAAGATCAAGGGATACATGTTCATAGCTCCTTGAAAGTGGAGTCACAGGTGGACAGAGTGGTGAAGAAGGCATTCGACATGCTTGGTTTCATCGATGGGTCACAACATTGAATACAGGAGTTGGGACATCTTGTTGAAGTTGTACAAGACATTGGTAAGGCCATAATTGGAATACTGTGTGCAATTCTGGTCACCTTATTATAGAAAGGAAATTATTAAACTAGAAAGAGTGCAGAAAAGATTTACTAGGATGTTACTGGGACTTGATGGATTGAGTTATACGGAGAAGCTGAATAGACAGGGACATTTTTCTCTGGAGCGTAGGAGGCTGAGGGGTGACCTTATAGAGGTCTATAAAATAATGAGGGGCATAGACAAGATGGATAGCCAATATCTTTTCCCAAAGGTAGGGGAGTCTAAAACTAGAGGGCATAGGTTTAAGGTGAGAAGGGGGAGATACAAAAGGGGCAATTTTTCACACAGAGGGTGTTGAGTGTCTGGAACAAGCTGCCAGAGGTAGTAGTAGAGGTGGGTACAATTTTATCTTTTAAAAAGTATTTAGATAGTTACATGGGGAAGATGGGTATAGAGGGATATGGGTCAAATGTGGGCAATTGGGATTAGCTTAGGGATTTTTTGAAAAAAAGGGACAGCATGGACAAGTTGGGCCAAAGGGCCTGCTTCTATGCTGTAAACGTCTATAACTCTCACCTCTATGACTCTAGGAAGTAACAAGCAAAGTGGATAAAAGGAAACCTATAGATGTGATGTACTTGGATTGCTAAAAGGTATTTGATAAAGTGCTGCATTAAAGGTGACTACAAAAGTAAGAGCTCATGGTGTAGATGATAATATATTAGTTTGGTTAGCTAACAGGAAGCAGTGAATAGAAATCATTGTGTCATTTTCAGGTTGCAAGCTGTAATTAATGGGGTGCTACAGGGGTCAGTTCTGGGTCCTCAACTATTTATAATTTATATCAATGATTTGGATTAAGGGACCAAATGTATGATAGTGAAATTTGCTGATGACAAAGATAGGTAGGAAATAAAGTGGTCAAAATAGTCTACAAAAAGATTTAGATAGGTTCAGTGGGTGGAAAAAAATTGGAAGGTAGAATACAATATCGGAAAATGTGAACTTTTCCACTTTGGCAGGAAGAATAAAAAAACAGTGTATTATTTGAATGGAGAGAGATTGCAGATCTTTGTGACAGAGGGATCTGGGTGCCCTGGTATATGAATCACAAAACATTATTATGCAGCAAGTGATTAGGAAGGTAAATGAGATGTTGGCATTTATTGCAAGGAAAATCCAGCATAAAAATGGGGACATGTTGCTATCATCGTATAGGGTGAATGCTCAGAAAATGTTTCCCCTTGTGGAGGAATCTAGGCCTAGGAGTCTCCCATTTATGATAGAGATGAGGAAAAAGCATTTTCTCTCAGAGAGTCATTAGTCTGTGGAATTCTTTTCCCCAAACAGCAATGGAGGCTGTTGTCATTAAACCTAATTCAGTATTGAATATATTCATCGACAACAGAGTCAAAGCTTATAGGGGGCAGGTACAAGAGTGGAGTTGATGCTACAATCAGATCAGTCATGTTCTTATTGAATGACAGAACCAGCTTGAGGGGCTGAATGGCCTACTCCTGTTCTTAGCTCTACTGTTCTTGTGTTCTTGTATGATTCCAAGCCTACTTTATCTTCAAAATCATCGTCATCTTCAAGGCAATGGATGTTTTAGTTTTTTTTCCTTTCTCATTTGCCCTGTTTTTTGATCCTTAATAATCCATTTACCATAAAGTTTATTTGTTCTGCTCATCTTTTCCCGATGATTTGACTTTCCACAAACTCTAGATTTCTATCCATATGCAGGACATTTTCTTCTAGTTGTGAACTCATGCGATCATCCATAGCTCCTGCATTCCTGAGTCTCTGTTTGGTGTACTTTTGTTTGTTGCTGTTTCACTGCATCCATCCTTACTCTAGACTTAACTGAAAGCTAGCCATTTGGGTGGTCAATGTCTTCATCAGTCTACTCATGTCTTCATGTGTTCTGGTATTGTGAGATTGTCTCTTCCAATGAAATGTTTTTGTGCTTTGGGGTGTGCAGAGCTCCCAGTGAGCTGTTCCAGTGACCTTTCATCTGTGTCCTTAAATTTATATTTTCTGGCTGCCTTTTCCAATCTTGTCTCCATTTGTATTAACATGGTGACATACTCCCCAATAAAACTCCACCCCTGGCCTCTAATCATTGGTCGCTCCAAAATAACTAGAAGAACTTCTGAAGGCTAGAAGTACCTCCCTCAGAGCTCAACATAGAATCAGCAATGTACTTCCTGAAGTCAATAGGCCAGGCACCAAGAACAGTTGCTTTTGTGCATTTGTTTCATAAAAATATCTACTTGCGTTCATTGGTGTCGGTTACTCAGCTAGTCTGGTTGCAAGCTTTTCCTGGTGCAGCTGCAGGCTGAATTAGAAGTTCCCACAGCCAAACGTTACCCCTCTGGGCCATGGTTTGTCCACATCTGGCCTAGGTTACATAAACAATGGAAAAACTAAGGAAGTTCCATGAGGGAAAGAAGAGGAAACAATAATAAAATATTTGCAACCTCAGCAAAAAGTTACAAATCCATGGTGAAGGTTGAGCAAGAAAATAACATTTTTAGTAACTGACAAGAAGAGGTTTTGGGGAGTGAGGAGAAACAAAGTTACTTCCAGTTTAGTTTATTGTTAGTGTCACAAGTAGGCCTACATTAACACTGCAGTGAAGTTACTGTGAAAATCCTGTAGTCGTCACACTCTGGTGCTTGTTCAGGTACACTGAGGGAGAATTTAGTATGGCGAATGCACCTAACCAGCACATCTTTCAGACTGTGGTAGGAAACCGGAGCACCCGGAGGAAACCCACGGGGAGGACGTGCAGACTCTGCACAGACAGTGACCCAAGCCAGGAATCGGACCCTGATCCCTGTTGCTGTGGGGCAGCAGCATTAACCATTATGCCACCATGGTGCCCCATTCATCTGTTTCACATGTTTCTGTAAAGTGAAGTGCAAAGTATTACAAATATTGTATTTTCAAAGGTACGCAGGCCAAGATCCTGGCAGTACCATATTACTATAGAATCATTTCAGTGCATAAGAAGGCCATTTGCCCAGCGAGTCTGCACCAACTCTCCAAAAAACATCCTACCCAGTTCCACCAAACTCCCACCCTATTCCTGTAACCCTGTTGATTTACCATTGTCAATCCACCTAACCTGCACATCTTTGGACTGTGGGAGGGAATCAGAACACCTGGAGGAAACCCATACAGACACAGGGAGAATGTGTCAATTCTACACATAGTCACCCAAGGCTGGAATCAATCCTGGGTTCCTGGCACTGTGAGGCAGCAGCAAAGCCATGATAATACCCACAGGTGTCACTGCAGACATACCTTTAATGCCCACCTGTTTTGTGCTCCTGGAAACTCTGGCATCAGCCACCATTCCAGTGCAGTGTCCAGTTTGCCTCTCTCAGAAACCTCACACAGTTCTCTTAAAGCCCCATGTATAATGGAGCCAATCCTATAATTTTTTTTTCAATATTTCCCAAATTCAGTGATTCAGAACATTCCCCTGGCCATCAACCTTCTTGGAGAGTAAAACTGGGGTGTTAAAGAAGCATTGTACCCATTCCCATCAGTTTCCTGATGAACAGACTAGGTTAAAATAGATGTGGCAATTTTCACAAAATTACTTTAAAATTACTCACTGCACAAGAGATACTTTTTTGTGTTTACAGTAATATGACTCAATTAATGTGTTCATAAAACAAAACTCCAAAAATATCTCTTTAACGTATGTACAAAAAATTGCTTTGGTTTTGAAAATAAGTAATCTGTGTGGGATAACTTTTATCATGATCGCGCACTCTGCTGTAAGATGTAACTTCTGTCCCAGTGCCCAAATGCAAAACATTGTGTTGAACTGTAGAATCCTGAGAGATGAATGCAGATGTAAGAGGGTATGATCTAGTTACAGATCAGAAAGAGAATGACACACACTTAACAAAATCTTTCATTTGTACAGAGAAATATTGAATAATCAACTACTAACAGATAATGTGAAAGAATGTACACAGGGTTGTTCTGTAGTAGGAAGACTACCTAAAATCTTGAGGAACAAATTGAAATTATACATAACCTCTGAAGACACACGAATAAACACTAAAACATAGACCAGAGTTTTTGCAGATGTTATTCAACATAATAGCAAAGTTTGAAGAGTTTATCAAAAACATCTTAACCTTGAGCTATGAAATAGATATTTCAGTATTTGGTACAGATAGAAATTAAAATAATTACTTGATGAAGTCATCCAAAAATGTTGGCAGAAATAGAGATACTGTATGATGAGAAAATAGATAAGTGAAATATGATTGAAAGCAAAGTGATACTGAAGCAACATAGCACTGTAGCCTAACTCACATGATGAGAAAGGAATGGGTTCAATTCACCCAATGTTCACAATGCCTGATTTTGCACTCTCTTAAGTTGAAGTTGGCATTAACACTGGTGCCTTTTTGATGAGGTCCCCTGTACCTGTCTGAGTGAACATAAAAATTAACTTGCTGCATTTTCAATTTGTAAGATCTTGATGTATGCTCATTTCCTCCTGCTTTTGCCTCCATAACAATAATAATTATACGTCAAAATAATTCACTGAATGCTTTGAAAAATTGTAAAGTTGTGATGCGGCATTATTATAAATGAAACAATTTCCTCTCCGTGGCTTATTAGTTCACAACAGGGAACGTGTACTTTGTGCATTACGATATGGCAAAATGTAACACAAAACTCTGTGATTAAAACAAGTTGTACATTTACACACTCCTTTAAATAATTAACTCCTGAGGGGGCAATATCATCAAAGGAGTTGTAGAATTTTAAAACAATCAAAAATTCAATTGTGTTTTTGAATTAATCATGCATGCTCAGACCATGAGCAAGTGTGCCAAACATTACATCAGTTATGTGTATAATTGCAAGATATTAAACAAATTCCCACTTGTTCATAGGATATTTCTACTTGTAGCTGGTTTGCTTAAAGGAAACTGAAGGATATGAGGAAGAACAGCTGCAGCACAGCATATGATGAAAATCCGGCAGAAAAGTGCTGAACAAGCAACAACTCAAAGAATTATTGAAGGGCCAGGGAAAAATATTTGGAAAACCATTCCTTGTTTGTTTAAGAAAAGAAACACCATACATCATTCTGTCATGATTTTGTTTCAATGCTTATCCTTAGGTTTTGGGCAACACTTGCAAGGGCAGAATTTATCATTTATTAATTGATTACCCCAAGCAGGTGGAGCAGGGTTGTTTTCTTAAATTGTGGCCATCTGTGTGGTGAAGGTATTCAGAGTGTTGTTAAGCGGAGAATTCCAGAAATTTGGAATGTGCAACAGTACATGACCAAGTCAGGACAGTGTGTGATTTGGAGGAGGACTTGAAGGTGAGGTTATTTCTATGTACTCACTCCTCCTTGTCCTTAGATGGTAAAAGCCACAGGTTTGCCGGAGGGCAGACAGAAAGCTTAGATATCGAACAGAATAAGTAAGATTATGAAAATATCAAACAGAATGAGTAAGATTATGATCCATATAGGCATCTAACCCATGTGCCATTTGTTGTTGCTATCCTAATGTGTAAATAACTGAAACAATTGGTCTTGTAATTTAACTGGCTAAATAACAAGCCTCTTTACTTGCTCTGATTATAGGATCTGAACAGTAGGCCGGAATTATCCAGTGCCCCCACTATGGGTTTTCCCACCGAGGGGCCTGTGATCCACTGGAATCTGCCTTCCCTTCACATCTGGCAATGCTGGCACCGTACCCCACCCACCCCCATCATCCCCAAACAGTCAAGGCTGGCAAACCTCTCTTTCCCCACCACCCCCCAACAAACAATGTCCCTCCCCCTGAACATTGCCACCATCAGACCCCCTTCTCCCCAACCCCTCACCCAAATGGCTATCACTGGCATCCCCAGCTCCCACATCTGCTCCCCCCACCATCACAATAAAATGACTCCCCCACCCCCCCACAATGAGGCTGCCACTAGGATTCAAACATGGTAGGGTGACCTGACAGTGCCATGCAGTGCCAGGGGACATTGCTAGGGGACTATACTCACCTCTATGCTCCCTGGGGAATCCCACAGCAGGTTCATGCCTGGATGAACCTGTTGTAAAATGTGTTGCCGTGGCATCGCGTCAGCGAGGTTTTAAAGTACATCTCAGGCTCAATATATAGAAAGGGAGGTCTTTAATGATATGCAAATGCATTTAAATACATTAAAATCAGTTTCATGTCCATTGTGAGCATGAATCTGATAACTTCGCTGCTGAGCGGCAGTGAAAATCGGATATTGTGATTTTGCCGACGAGATCCGCGATTACTGGGTTTTGCCAGATCTGGCATTTCCACGGACAGCAAAAGTGGGCTTGAGATTTTGCTTATTGTATGTGTTATGGTGAGATGGTTGCTCAATTACTCAATCTTTTATTGACAATAATGTCTAGTTTAGTCTCATGAGGGAGATGGCAACTTACCAATGGTATAGAAATATTATTTGTTCCTATAGACACAGCCTCATGGGAACCTTTGCCCTTGTCTCCACAACAATCTCACTTGGGTTTTGCCGAACAATATGTTATGGGACACTGGACAAATGCCTCTAGTTGATGAAAAGGTCATGTTTTCCATGATTGTTTTAACACAGAAAGGGCTTATTAACCTAGTTCATTATTTAGTAATCAAATATTAAAATTGCTGCTCTGCTTATAACCCAGCACCATTGTGAATACTGGCTTATTATTGGAGTACAAAAGTGCAGCTGCACGATAACACTGTGTAACCATGTTCAAAGGTAAAGGATTCAATTTGGCACAAAACATCTTGACACCTGTAAGAAATCAGAGACAGAAAGGAAATTCCATATGTCAGTTTCTGTACACTCGGAAGCATTATATAACATTATAGCCAGCGTGCATTGGACAACATCTTGGGCTGTGATTAATTGAAAGGTGCATTTAATTAAAGTAATTAAAAATTGAGCATTGCAGAAAGAAAAATGCAAAGCCTTGTTTTTTTTTTCCCGACTGCATTGAGGTTTAACAGTGGATGCAGATTTCATATTTGGTATAGGCCGTGCAGAGTTCAATATTTAGAACCACTTGTGTCCACAATCTTCCAGTTCCTGCTTGTGTAAAGGATGATGAACAAATTAGCTACAATTGGATAACATAGTTACTTAGACAATTCTCTATATTCTTCTTCAAATTCAAAGGCACAGTCATTTATTTTCTTCAAGACAGTAAAAGATGCATTGCTGTATGTATTTCAATACCCCAATCTTTTCTAAAGTGATGTGAACAAACTCATGTCAAAGATTTAAATAGAGGCAACTTTTAAAGTAACTGTTCCTTGTTGAGAATCACTTTGACTGTATAATTGTGAAGATGGCAATGGATAAATCCGGGCTTCAAAGCTGAGGAATGGCAGACAGCAGTAATCCCCATTCAGAGTCTCATAGTGTATCAACAATAGCTAAATGTGAAAATGATTGTACGGCTTATTTATACATGAATGGTCATCCTCTTCCAATCAAGTTCTGATGTTGTGGAACCAGGAAGCTTGGGTTGACCAAACACTGAGCTAATATCTTGGGGAGAGAAATCTGTTGGCCTTTTTTTCAGCATGGAGGCACAATTCACAAACGCTGTGGCAGCCATCTCTTCCAAATACTTATTGCATTGAACAGTCGCCCCCACACTGGTGTCCTCCCTGGATGCTGCCTGCAGCAGGACCCACATGTGTTATTTGAAAACCACAAGATATAGCCAGCTGCTCTTCTTAAAGGCAGTCTGTATTCTTAAAGGGAGCTGCACTCAACAGTATTGCTACAATGAAATTTTTTTCAAAGTTAACAGCAGGTCAGAGAGAGGTATCCATAGTGATTGCTGGCACACTGGAGGTGTTAGCGATACAAGTGGCGTGAGGAAGAGAATGCCCTGGGTTTTTGGGAGCAAGAAGAACCTTAAGGATCACTCTCAGAAAAGATGAAGGTGACCACAGAGGTCAAATCCTAGAGTCTGGACCCAAGGACCTGGCAGCCACAAGAAACTTTAATAACATCGCAGGGTGGTCAATGCCAGTGAATGTATCTTCATGTGACGTTTTCTCACCAGCCCCTCACACTGCACCACATGCCCATTACTAACTCAGCAGCTCTCCAAGACACTCAGAACCCATGCTTCACATTCTAATAGTCCACCATACTCACACACTTATCAATTCTATCTTCCTCACACCCATCTGTCATGTCTCCACATCCCTCTGGCTTTTGCAGATACATAACAAACACAGTTCTACAATATCATTGATTTTCTGCCCTCTTTCTTGCAAAACAAAGTATCACACAGTATAAGGGAAAAGAGCAAAACTGGCAAGAGGGAAGGAAGCCTGCATCCTTTGAGCCCATTGAAGGAGATGCTTTCCAGCTATCATGATGCCTATGACAACCAATGCTGTTGAGCACATTGAGGATGTGCCTTGTGTCCTTTCTCAACTCCCAGAACACTCTCATCCTGCTATCTGGTATGTTGAGCAAGTTGCTGATGGTGTGTCCATGGACATCTTGCTTCCTACTCAGCCATACCACCTTCCATCAAACCAACCGTCCCTTTCTGAGTGCCTGTTATCAGACACTCAAGAACTGCTACCTGCCTGATCATAAGAGACCCAAGAGGACAAAGGGAGCACTACCACAACAACAATATGTATTTATATAGCACATTTAACATAATGAAATGTCTCCAGGAGTTTTACAGGAGTATTATTAAAGAATGTATGACACTGAGCCACATAAGGAGATATTAGATTAGATAGCCAAAGCTTGATCAAAATGATACATTTTAAGTAGTGGTGTAAATGAGGAAATCAAGGTAGAGAGCTGGAGAGTTATCAGGAGGGAATTCCAGAGCTTTGGGCCTAGGCATCTGCTGACCAGTGGTGGAGCAATTATGGATTATGGAGCATTAATGAAGAGGTATTGCAACTTGATCTGACACTCATAGCCACCAGCACAGATATTGTCACCTTAGCGGCAAAACAGAGTTGGGACCAGCATTCTGTGAGTGATTTGGTCACAAATGGCCTACAGCCTGGCCAAAGGTAAAAGATGATTGATCTGTCAGGCTAGGCACCCACTCCTGTGCCATATAGCACCAGCATTGCATTGGATAAGAACTGTGATTTGGGAGCAGGGTGCTTTCTTGGTCTGTGAATGGTATAAAGTCTGTGTACTGAGATACCTAGAGAGGACAACAATCAAAATAATGAAAAATTGAGAGTGAGATGAAACAAAAAAATCAAAGATGGAGAGAGGAAATGACCTGGTTTAATCCCTTCTCCAGTAAGTGATCTAAATAAGAAGATTAAATATTGCCTTCAGCCCTGCCCTAGGTTAGGAAAGGGTGAATATCAGCTCCTGATCACATTCCATTGAAACTCGCTGGGAAGTAAGAAGATATGGGACCGGAGTTTTCTGACACTGGGCAAATCTTTACCAGGCTGCCAAAAACAGACATGGGAGGACCACAAATTTATACTTTCCAGTTGATTCCCACTGGCCAGCATTTTGATCAGCATGGGAAATACGATGTTGGGTTCATCCTTTGAAATATCTGTTTAATTTCCCTAAGTTTGAGATTTTCAATGAAGCAGGTGAGTTCCTCAACTGTATGTGAAACATGTCAGGGCACTTAATTCGAGGGATGCCCTTTCTAAATTCAAAAATATTTTGACAAGTAGGTTTAAAAAGTTTTGTCAACTTCTAATGATTAGATGCTATATAAAATGTTAAGTAGATTTCTAATGCAGTGATTAATCACAAGATTCTGTCCTTAAAAAGCAAATGACCATTAAATTGACCAACATTGTGTAAGTGTTCAGATGCATTAGAATGTTTTCTCCAGTGAATAAACTCCTCTTCTGCATTCAGCAGTATTGAGAATCATATATTAATGTGTAATTTGGACCCAGTGCTTTATTCTTTATATTAATTTGAAAGTCAGACATCTGTTGATCCTTTGGAAAAAATAAAAGACACCTCACTCCTTTGATTAAAAGTTTACCTGCTGAGCCTTTGAAAGAAATGAACAGATGGCTAGTCAACTTCAAAGGTACCTTGTGTTGAGGTCTGAGGAGGCTTTTGGACAGTTGTGTCATAGAATCTTTTTCCTAAATTGTCTAATGGATTTATCTCAGCAGGGGTGGTTTACTGTCAAGGAAATTATAAGCTTTGTTCAACTGGCAGGGTTATTTGCAGTTACTAGGATTAAGGTGTTTTGAAAACATTTTTGAATGGTGGTTTAATTTGACAGATTTATGAGTACTTATGTTCAGTGAGATTTTTCAAGTGGTGTTTTGATGGCTGTGACAGTTTTATGAGCTTCAGAAGAGCATTGTTTTCAAGTAGAGTTTAAATGGGAGATTATTTATTTCATGAGCATTTCAAAGATCTCCAAGTGTTATTATAGAGCCCATGAGTTCTGCTAACAGAGAATACTGGGTTTGTGGGTATGGAAGATATATCGGTGGTATTGGATGGAGGGGACATGGAAGATATGGCAAAGTATAGAGGAGGTTTTGGAGAAATGAGGTGGTGTGACGGGGGCATGGGAGGTGGTAAGAGTCCTGAGGAAGGTGCGGGTTGGGAGTGAAGACTAGGAGGCCGAACAGTCATCCATAGAATAGACTTATGTCCCAGTGAATGGAGGAGGGTCCCTCAGCCTATTTCTATTCCCATTTTGGGCTTACAGTGGCAGGTGGTGGCCCTGATTCCCATTCCCCTGGTGGGATAATAACATGTGCATGAGTCCAAAGATGTGGGGGTAAGTCGATTGGCCGTGCTAAATTGCCTCTTAACTCAGGAATAAGACACCAGGAAATGGCCCAACTTGTGATTTCCAAATCTATCATGAAAGTCTGGCCTATGAATTTTGGATGATGTTGAGATTAAACCTCAGGTGATTCTCACACATAAAGAATAATTGTGTTGGCAAACATTTTTACATACTAAGTCTGGTTAATATTTTAAATAGTCATCTATATAGGGCAATTGAAGTGAAAACAGCAAAAGCATTTGAAAGGCAGCTAGGAGTGTGACTGGAAGATGATATTTATGAGATCAGATGAACGAGGTGTGTCATATAACGTCGCTTATCAGCACCAATTCTGGCAATCTATACTTATTTTTATAAACTTCAATCAAATATATAACCAGATTGTAATAGCTGTGAGGTATCAGTGAATACCTAAAGTGCAGAAGAAAGCCATTCGGTCCATCATGTCTACACCAGCTCTCCAAATTATGACTTAATGTCACTGGGGTAAAGACGACCAATGTGGCAGATAAATGGTGGCACTGTGGTTAGCACTGCTACCTCACAGGGACCCAGGTTCAATTCCAGCCTTGCGTGACTGTATGGAGTTTGCATGTTCTCCCCATGTCTGTAAGGGTTTCCTTTGGCTGCTCCAGTTTCCTCCTACAAAGATGTGAGGGTTAGGTTGATTGGCCATGCTAAATTGTCCCTTAGTGTGAGAGGGATTAACAGGGGGAATATGTAGGGTTATGTGGATAGGGCCTGGATAGGATTGTTGTTGGTGCAGGCTTGATGGACCAAGTGGTCTCCTTCTGCAATGTAAGAATTTTATCTACATTTAAACTGATAAGGGATTTATTAGGGAAACAACTGTATACAGGACAGAGATAAGAATGCTTCTGAACTCCATGACTTCCAGACTCCAACTGTTATCACACAGTTGTCTCTCCATGATTGACTGCAATGGGTCATGTGGCCCCCTGATAATTATCACCCCTGCTCCCCCCCCAAACAAAGGTGCACATTATTACACAGAATTTGATTAAATCCCTCTTAAAATATTTATTCTTTCCTTTCCTCAAGACTGCATTCTAGATATACCAAAGTTTTGATTCTGAATGTGTACTGAGGGTGAGCATTTCCCAACACCATGAGATAAGAGAATGGTCTTGCACACAGCTTCTTCAGAATCACAAGTGAATAGGACTCCCAAGAACATGGGGGCCCAAAATGATGCAGGCTGTCATTAGCCAATGCCCAGGAAAATAAAGCGTGGCTAAGAAGTATTGACTGAATGCACTACTTCTACTGCCACTTATCTGAGGAAACAACATGATGCAAGCAGATTCAATAGCATCATTCAAAATAGAACTGGATACATTTTTTTTAAGTACAGGACTATGGGGAGTCCAAAGATGTGAGGGTTAAGTTGATTGGCCGTGCTAAATTGCCCCTTAACTTCAGGGGGTTAATAGGGGAAATACGTGGGATTATGGAGATAGGCCCTGGGTGGGATTGAGTTTGGTATAGACTTAAGGCCGAATGGCCTCCTTCTGCACTGTAGGGTTTCTATGATTCTATGAAATCAGAGCCTGGAATGAATTAAGTAGCTCTACCAAAGAGCTGCCCTAGACACAATGTCTTTCTGCACAGGTTATTTGGTTTGGGAGGAATGTAGACTTCTCTTAACACATTTTTCCAGCAACGATTGCTGAGTAGAGGTCAGGAGCAAAGACTCAGGTCGGTTTTCACCTTCCTAAACCAGAAGCACTGAGGCCAAATGGGTAAATCCTCTTCAACCATCAGCAAACAGCATGAAAGGGGAAATCAGTTACATTTCTTGCCTTGACCATAAAACTATCAGGGGAACCTTTGTTATATTTTCAGAGGATAAAAGCTTAGGAACTAAAGGCTCAAGTCAAATGCAAACAATGATTACTCACTGCTGAACCATTACAAAATTATATCAGCAATGACTGATAATTAAGCAGCTTTCAATTGTTAGGGTTTTTTCCAGAAATACTTCCTGAACCTTTTTCTTAATCTTTGTAACTGAATCACCAAAATAGACTATCATACTGACTGCAAAAAAAACTTTGGATCCTTTAACAATAAAGGAGTGATAGTTTGTGTTTCTGTCATATAAAGTGTATCTGGGTGCAGCATATTACTCACACTCACTCTGATACCATTACCTCATTTTTCAGGTGTTTAAAAACAAAATGATTGTCTCTTTTTCCGAAGCTGAGATGATTTATTAGTGCATGAGGTAATGCTCTGTAAATAAATAAGTGATGTCAGTTTGTTCAGAGTCTTGTTTTATTACAGAACGGCACATTTTTCAATATGCAGCTAACACCTTCTTTGTGAAAACTTACTCTTAAAATATATATACCAACATTAGAGTCTTATATTTTACTGATGCCTCTTATTCTTTAAGAAGGAAATACTTTGTTTCGTTTTAGATTAAGCATTGCATGGAAAGAGGTAGATTTCTCCAGAGTTCAGAAACCAAGTGACTCAAGCACTTCACATCACCAAAAAAGAACTGGAGTTAATTTTTCTGGTGCCAGTACAGTTTTTGATAAAGAAAGAGAGAAATAAAGGAAGTGAGAGAGAAAGAGAGTGAAAGACATGAAAGAGGGAGAAAGAAAAAGAGAAAGGGAGAAAGAGATAGAAAAAGAAAGGAGACTTACATTTATGGAGCACCTTTAATGACCACTAGATGTCTCAATGTACTACATGACCAATGAAATAGGGTTTCCAAGGGATTTGGTAGCCAATTTGTGCCCAGCATATTCCCACAAAGAGCAATCTGATAATGACCAGATAATCTGTTTTTGTGATGTAAGCATGATGAATATTGACCAGGACAACAGGTCTGTACTGGCAGTGGGAGGACAGATAATCTGCAGCTTCTTTTTATGCATTCATGAGATGTGGGCATTGTTAGGATGCTAGATCAGAAACCCTGAGGTAGATTATGAAGCCAGATTAGACCACAACTATTTTTTCTATTTTGTCATTAACATGAGGAAAGGATGCTTTGCCTCAGGGGTAAATCCACTGAGTAGTTACGGTTTTTTTAATCCAAACAAACTTTATTCATAACATAGTTTAAGTATAAATCTAATAAAATGGAACAGTTTAATTCTTAAACATTAAACATGAAAAGAAACAACTATTATCTGCTAACATATCACTAGTCAGTTCCAATTAAGCAATATTTCTCTTCTAGACTTCAACCACACTTTAAAGATGGTTTGCAAATCCAAGCATACTTGCTCTTACTTGGTTAACAGCTTTGGAGCTTCCAGAGAGATTTGTGAAGAGACAGCTGCTTCCAGGCTGCTATTTTTAAACAGTCCCCGCCAGCAACAGCACTTTTTAAAATGAAAATGAAACTGCCTTTTCTGCTATAGCCTAGCTCCTCCCATTAATCTAATATCACTTGCCTCGGTCATCCTAGTCTGAAACCCCACGAGAACCTAAGTAAACAAAGGTGCATTAACTCTGTAAAGTCATACATTCCTAGTTAAAATGAGTTATCTTGCTTTCTCAGTGTCTACTGCATTCCTACCAGACAAACTGACTCCCTTGGAGAAAAACACTGAATCATAAAGCAGTCCCCCATACATAAAATATATTAATAGCATTGTCACACACATCACTGGGCAAGTCAACATTTATTTGCAAGGTTTAGGTACACACAAAGAGCTATTAGAGAGGAGGTTCCAGGATTTTGTCTAAAAGACATTGAAAGAACAATTCTCCCATCCCGCTGTATTAATATTTTCAGTGCAGCTGGCCAGGTGATTGTTGTGTTGGCTGATTCATGGGGTTCACGCAAGCGTTTACACCCCACTTTTGTCTCCCAGCAATGGATTTCTGGTGGCATCTCCTCCGTGCAAGAAATCAGCAGAGAGGCCCAAAGACCACTACATGGTCATTTCAATATCATTTAAATACAATTAGAGGGCCAGGGACTGAAATCTCTGGGCCCATTAGCAGCTCCCACCCCACCAGAGTATTTCACTCCAGCGGAGTTTACAGTAGCTCCCCACTTCCAAGGAGTTAGCAGCCTGACCCCATTGGAGTGAAGGGGGGCAATCGGGGCCTCCCAAACGGTTGGGCAGTTGGTCATTGGTCACTCTGACAATGCCAACCTGAGCCCCCTGGCAGTATCCAAGACGCAAAGTTGCAATGCCCAGGGGGAACCTTGACACTGCCCATAAGCAAGGGGGCAGGGCCGAGGAGACAGAGCCTGATGGGGGCTGGACCTAGGGGCTAATTGGTGGAGAATTGTTGGGAGGGTCCCATTGCCACTCTGCATAGGGAGGGAGGGAGGGGAAGGAGGGAGACCAGGGATTGGGACAGGCTCAGGGGGAGGGGGGCAGTCAGCCGCTCGGGGAAAGGTTGGCAATGTGGGGGGGGGAGGTGCAGGACTGCAGGGGGCAGTCAACATTGTGGGGGGGGTGTTATTACTGTCGGGGGGGTGATCGGAGTGTGGGCAAGGTCTGGAGATCACAGCACATCTGGAGATCACAGCAGGCAGTGAGGGTGGGGTGGGGGGGATGCGGTCGGAGCTAGGCTCGGGAATGGTAGGGGGGACCAGCAATTGGCCATAGGGGGATAGAGAGCCAGTGTTGTGGGGTTCGCAGGGCTGACCAGAGATTGGAGTTGGCAGTGCGGAGCCACTGAGCATGCGCCGATCCCAGCATTGACAGATCGGTACATGCGCAGTAGCCCGCTCAGTCCGCTGATTTCAGCTTCTCCAGTGGAAATGGGTCCCGCCCCCTGAAATTTAATGATATTCATGCTGTGGGATATTCTTCCCTGAACTCTCACTGGAAGAAACAGTATGAATTATTCCAGTTTTCACGCAAATTCGACACTTAGAATTTTTTTGGGAGAATTCTGCCCAATATATTTGCAAGCCAGGATAGTGAATGGCTTAGATGAGGACTTGGAAGTGATTGTGTTGCCAAATGCCCTTGCCAGCTTAGGTGGTACGGGCCACAGATTTCAGATATGTTGCTGAAGTTTCAGTCAGTACCTATACTCCATTTGTAGATACCATACACTGAAGCCATGGTGGGGAGGTAAGTGAATGTTTGAGGTGGTAAATGGAGTGCCACCTGAGCAAGCTGCTTTGTCTTGGATGGTGTTGAGCTTCTTGAGTGTTTTTGGAACTGTGTTAATCCAGACAAGTGGAAAGTATTCTATTACACTCCTGACTTATACCTTATAATATTTCACTGATTTATTGGAGTCATTTGGGAAAGTAACAAGCAAGTTGCGTAAAGGGAAATCTCTAGACATAGTGAACTTGGACTTCCAAAAGGTAGTTGACAAGATGCCACATCAATGGTTGCGACACAAAATAAGAACTTTGGTGTAAAGGGTAACCTATTAGCATGGCTAGAGAATTGGTAAGCAAACAGAAAGCAGACAGATGGGATAAGTGAGTAATTTTCAGGTTGTAACTGGGCCCTCAACTATTTACAATCTATTGTTACGAAAGAGAGGTTGATCTTCTCTCTGAGAAATAACATGCAACAACTCAAAGAGAAGTGCTTCCCTTCATAATCTGTTAAAATGTGTGTGAGAAGGGATAATATCTGTGCTTCAGGAACTTTTCGTGGTCAAATCAAAATAACTACCTGAGACTCTCTCTGTAAAGTAACTAGTATCACTTTATTTTATCTAACAGTAAACGGTTAACTAACTATTAACAAACTGAATAAAACAACATTTGAATGGAATACAGTTTAGATAATTACAACTCCTATTTATTAACAAAAATAAGAAATATATAATCTTTAGTCAGTCTCAAAATTTCATCCAGCGTTTTCGTCTTCCAGGACCTTCTGCCTTCTTTGTTGATTTCTTCTATTTTTCATTGGTATCTTTATGATTGAGAGGATGCTTTCTTTTAAGACATAAGAACATAAGAACATAAGAAATAGGAGCAGGAGTAGGCCATCTAGCCCTTCGAGCCTGCCCCGCCATTCAATAAGATCATGACTGATCTGTCGTGGCTGTTACACTGGCAGACGGTTGCTGGCCATTTCTCTCTCTCTCTCTCTCTCTCTCTGAGAGCTGAACTAAGCTGTTACTTGGCAGGTGCTGTCTGGCAGTTCTCTGGAGATGGGTGCGGGATTTAGAATGCTGATGATAGACCAAAAATCCCTACAATAGGATTGGTTTACCAGTTATCAAAACAGAAAATTCAAATCTGATAGGCTGCTGTTATTCAAATGCCTATTTCAAATTGATCGGTTAACGTTCAAAAACATGTTCTGTTGTCTTGGCAGCATTATTGCCTAGGCTTGCGATACAATGTTTCACTCTATGCTCTCTGTGTACTGCACACCTGCATCTCTTGTAACTCTCTAAACATAGCAAAAAAATCTACCTTTTTAAACAGACCATATGCAATGCTTTCTGCTCTTAGCATTTTTACAATTGTTTTACAAACACTAACCTCACAACACTATATAAATGACCTGAATGAAGGGACAGAATATATGGTTGCTGAATTTACTGATGACACAAAGATAGGTAAGAGAGTAAGTTGAAAGGAGGACATGAGGACACTGCAAAGGGGTATGGCTCGATTAAGTGAGTGAGCAAAAGTTTGGCACGTGGATTATAATGTGGGAAAATTTGAACCAGTTCATTTTGGCAGGAAAAACAAAAAAAGCAGATAATTATTTAAATAGAGAGAAATTGGAAAACTCTGAAGTACAGAGGGATCTGAATGTCCTCATATGTGAATTACAAAAGGTTAGTATGTAGGGACAGCAAGTAATTAGAAAGGCAAATACAATATGGTCATTTATTACAAGGGAATGACTATAAAAGTAAGAAAGTTTTGCTATCATTGGGTCAATCAATGGGTGTTTTTCTGGTTGGCAGTTGGTGACTAGTGGAGTGCCACAGGGATCGGTGCTGGGGCCTCAACTGTTTACCATATACATAGACAATCTGGAGAAGGGGGCTGAGTGTAGGGTAACAAAATTTGCTGATGACACGAAGATGAGTGGAAAAGCGAATTGTGTGGAGGGCACGGAAAGTCTGCAGAGAGATCTGGATAGGCTGAGTGAGTGGGTGAGGACCTGGCAGATGGAGAATAACGTTAGCAAATGTGAGGTTATTCACTTTGGTAGAAATAATAGTAGGAGGGATTATTATTTAAAGGGTGAAAAGCTGCAGCATGCCATGGTGCAGAGGGACCTGGGGGTCCTTGTGCATGAATCGCAAAAACCCAGTCTGCAGGTGCAGCAGGTGATCAAGAAGGTGAATAGAATGTTGGTCTTTATAGCGAGGGGGATAGAATATAAAAGCAGGGAGGTCTTGCTGCAATTGTGTAGGGTGCTGGTGAGGCTGCAACTGGAGTACTGTGTGCAGTTTTCATCCCTGTCTTTGCGAAAGGATATATTGAACTTGGAAGGAGTACAGAGAAGGTTCACTAGGCTGATACCGGAGATGAGAGGGTTAGCTTATGAAGAGAGATTGAATAGACTGGGCCTGTACTCGTTAGAGTTTAAAAAGCTGAGGGGGGATCTTATAGAGACTTACAAGATAATGAAGGGGCTAGATAGGGTAGAGGTAAAGAGATCCTTTCTAAGCAAAGGATAGCAGAACTAGAGGGCACAGCCTCAAAGTAAGGGGGGGTGCAGTTTAGAACGGAGTTGAGGAGGAACTTCTTCACTCAAAGGGTGGTGAATCTCTGGAATTCTCTGCCCATTGAAGTGGTGGAGGCTACCTCGCTGAATATATTTAAGTCACGGGTAGATAGATTTCTGATAGACAAAGGAATTAAGGGTTATGGGGAGAAAGCAGGAAAGTGGAACTGATTCACTTCAGATCAGCCATGATCTTATTGAATAGCAGGGCAGGCTCAAAGGGCTAGATGGCCTACTCCTGCTCCTATTTCTTATGTTCTTATTGGACAGTGTGTTGGTGAGACCACATCTGGGGTACCATGTACAGTGTTGGTCTCCTTAAAGGACATAGTTGCATTAAAGCAGTTCAGAGAATGTTCATTGAACAGATTCCTGAAATGAAGCGGTTATCCTGTGAGGAAATGTTGGATAGGTTGGCCTGTATCTATTGGAGTTTAGAAGGATGAGAGATGATTTTATTGAAACACTTAAGGTCCTAAGAGGACTTGACAGAGTGGTTGCTGAGATGTTTCCCCTTACAAGAAAGACTAGAACGGGGGACACAATTTAAAAGACAGGTGTGGAGAGTTTGTTTTCTCTCAGATGACTGCTTGTCTATGGAATTCTCTTCCCCTGGGAGCAGTGGAGGCATATGCCAATGGACATTCAGGCTCCATTAGTTTAACTTGGTTCCTCAAATCATATAGTCAAGCCACATTTAAAAGCTCTGGTTCTATGTTGGCTGAAAAAAACAATTAGAACCATTTCCAGCCATTTAGAAACCAGTGCCGGAATTTTCCAACTGTTCATGCCAGTGGGATTTTTCCTTTCTGCTGCAGTGAACAGAGATTTGGCTTGTCACCAAATTCTCTGTCTTTGTTGCAGCGGGATCGTGGTGGTATGATTGTGCCTCAGGTGTCAGAAGTAGTTAATAGCTGGAGACTCCACATTTTGCCAATTTCACACAACAATGTTAAGACAGGCAGAGAGACCATTTCCAGATCTACGTCTCTGCTAATGTTGAAAATGCATTGAAAACCTGAATAACTGGTCGCTCCACAATAAGGTATTGTGGAGGGAAAAACACAGATTTTAATCACCCAGTTCCTGTTTTAGTAAATTCCAAGACAGCCTGTCAAATCTAAACCAAATGGCTCACAATCCTTGTCCAAGTGTCTTTGTTTATTACTCTCCAAACAAATAAAAAAGTGCTATAAAAAAATTTAGAGTAAGTTACAGCAGAATGAGGGATTAGGGAAGAGAAAGGTGAATTCAGGACAATTTCCCCCTTCGTCACATAAGGCACCATAAGATCATTAACACTGCTCCATTGTTACTCTGATAGGAATCAGCTGTCTCATCATAAACCAGGTATTGATTCCAGGAATTTTCCTGGTTTGTAAAATGCCAAATTTATTTGTCAGTTTAGCTGGGATGATCACCTTCCTATCTTTGAGTCAGATATTATGGACTGAATCCCCATTTCAAGGCTTGAACATATAAGGCTCGATTTTAACTACCAAGGCAGGTAGTTCCAGCCCACCTCCAAGAAGGTGGGTGTACATAGAGTCAGGCCCGCTGCCCATGGAAGCAGATAGGAGGTGGCTACAGGGGCAGCCAAGTGCCAAGGCAGACTATTTAAAAGGTCTGCCTTGGTTCTCTTTTTGCCTACTATGGAATCGTAGATCTGTTGGAAACTTGGGCAGAAAGATGGCAGATGGAGTCGTATGCCTTCTTGACTACATTCTCTATCTGCGTTGCAAATTTCAGTGACTTGTGTACCTCTACACCCAGATCCCTCTGCCAATTAACACTCTTAAGGGCTCTGCCGTTTCCTCTCTGTATTAGACCTTCCAAAATGCATTACCTCTCACTTGTCTGGATTAAGGGAGTATAGGTTTAAGGTGTGAGGGGTAAGGTTTAAAGGAGATGTACGAGGCAAGTTTTTTACACAGAGAGTAGTGGGTGTCTGGATGTAGTGGAAGCAGATACAATAGTGACTTTTAAGGCCTGTCTAGACAAATACATGAATAGGATGGGAATGGAGGGATACGGTCCCCGGGTTTTAGTTCAATCAGGCAGCATGGTCAGTGCAAGCTTGGAGGGCCAAGGGGTCTGCTCCTGTGCTGTAATTTTCTATGTTCTTTGTTACAGATCAGAAGGAAGCCACTCAACCCATCATTTCTATATCAGTTAACATTTTAGGCCTTCTAACCTCACCCTTCACCTCCCATCACCTTCCCCCGCCCACTTCCCATGCTATAGGCCCCTCATAACTTCCATGCCAGCCCATGCCCCCGATCCACCTTAATGACCCTTTATGCTTCCCGTGCTAACTCATGGCACTTTGATGGAGCTCATTCACCCTGTATATAATCTACAAGTAATGCACCCTTTAGTAAAAATGGATTGTGTGGTTCTGCTTTAAAACACCCATTCATAATCTTCTTGAAATACTGATGTTACTCCAACCCTATAAAATTGTCAGTCAACCAGATCTTTAAAATATCAGTAACAGGAGTATAGCTTATCTTGTGCAAATAAACCTGACACATTGACAAAACAGATAAAGAAAAATAACTTGTTATGACGTCATTAAACAATCTTTGAAGCAAAGTTGTCACTTCCTGGTACCTGTGCCAATGAAATCATTCCTTTTATGGGATCTGAGCTCTCAGCCAGCTTGGGAGTGGGTTGGGCCATGAATTGGCATGGAGGGGTATGGGGACCATGGGTAAAACATTTTAATCTTACCTTTCAAAAGAGTCCCCAAGTTAGGCTATGGTTCACAACTCCTCTGAGGGGCCCAATGAACTTCAAGTCACAGAGAAATTGGCCCAATCCCATAAAAAATGCAGGGGGCTAGGAGTTGAGCTGGCCAGGTCAAGTGTGCAGATGTAGGCATGCTCCCTGTTCCATGATCCTGTATCACCGATAGACCCCAGCTGCTATTTTTAAATGCCTCCGGAGTCCTTATGATTCCTCAAAAATCTGGCCATAATCTCAGCTTGCACTCCAGTCCAATCTTTCAGGCCAGATGCCAAAGCTGTCTTTCATTTGTCTGTCACATAAAGATTGCATAGCACTCCTCAAGGAAGAACAGGACTGTTCTCCAAATAAAATAGAAAGTGTTGGAAAAACCTAGCAGGTCTGGAAGCACCTGTGGAGGGAAAAATAGAGTTAATGATTCAAGTCAATGGAAGAAGAATCATATGAAATGTTAACTCTGTTTCCCTCTTCACAGATGCTGCCAGACGTGCTGAGCTTTTGCAGCATTTTCTGTTTTTATTTCAGATTTCCAGCATCCGCAGTATTTTGCTTTTGTTCTCCAAGGGTCTTTGTTGGCATCTCTCCCTCAGCCAATACCACCAAAGGCAAGTACTTGGCTCTTTGTTTCATTCACTGTCAAAGGATATTACAGTGTACGAATTGGCCACCATGTCTGCCTACAAAATGATAGTGATTGCACTTCAAAGATATTTAGTTGGAAAACACTTTGCATTTGCATTTTTGCCATTTTAGAAGATTAAAGTTCAAAAAATAAACAACAGTGTTTGTGACACCAAAGATTCTCAAATTCTGTTTGAAAGTTGTGGTATCAAAGATTACACAATAATTACAAGTAAGAGAAACGTACACCCCATTAGCACATAATTAAACTAAATAAGCAATTAAATCAGTTCCATCTTTTTCTGTCTGTTGGGGCTGGATGTGAACATGACTTTCATTTTCAGATGCAAATAACTGCAACTCATTTTGCTGTTTTTAAAAGTATTAAAAGTATTTTTAGGATTACACAGAGCTTGACTTTTATTGACAGCGTATGAATAAAGTTGAAGACACTACCCCCCACCCCCCACCATCCCCAAACTCCCTGTCCAATATTACAAGTGTAGCCTAGTCTAGTATTTAAGCTTTGTTCCAGCTGGTTTCTTCTGTTAGTTCAAGCTGCTTTGCACTCAGAGCTAAAACTCCGCCTTCTCACTGACCAAAGTAAAGTTGTACAATGCTGCCCCATATAAGGAAGGGATGACATCATTCGTTTTTGGTCCAGGACTTCTTACATACTGTAAAATTCACCTTTCATTGTGTGATGACATGGCTGGAATGTTATGGTTAATTCCCAGTGGGGTAGGGACCAGTGGCTGCTTGGTCTGTGAGCACAGTTTAATGCAGTGAAAACTTCTCGAGCATGCGATTAACTGTATCCTACTCCCAAGGTAAGAAAGGAGTTCTCATTTTTCCCACTCTTCCTTGTTTTGGGTTTAAGCTGCTATGCACAGTGCACCTTTCCTGTCTGCTGTGTAAGTGGATAAATGAAGCTGGCTTTTGAATTAAGTGCTCAGAAGTTCTGTGGCTATGCAATGCCCACTGAAATAAGTTTTCTGTTTTGGGATAAATGTTCATTAGCTGTGTTTACAGAGAGTTTAGTAAATGTCTTCAGCTGACTTGCTTGCTCGGTTTTTGTGTGGGATCTCTGGATGTTCCCTTCCCTTTCACAGCTCTGTAGTCACTCAAGCATGGGAACTGCACCCTGAGGATCTGAAGGGAGTACACTTGTTTAGTTAAAATCTCCTTTTGTTCTGTAATTTTCTTTCTCAGATGCAGTTCCCAATAATCTTGCTTTCACATTGTGCTAATGTGTTTTTTACTTTGTCATAAAGGATTTCTTATTTGGTTTGCTAGAATCCCTGCCCCTCTCTCTCTCTCACACATGCACAACAGATAGATATTTTCTATAAAATGGGAGGTGGGGGGCACTTCTGTTGACAATTAATGCAAGAAAAATTCTTCAAGGCTAGGGGACTAAAGACTAAGTGCTAATGTGCATTGATTAAATAATTATCTTGTAACGTTGTACTCTCATAAGTAGTTTTTAGTTTGTGATTGTGTGTATAGTGTAAGCAATAGGTTTCCTGAGCTGTGAGGAGTAATTCTTTATTATTAATGATTAACGTAAGGTTGTAGCCTCAAGCAAGTTGGTTTACTGCATGGTGCCCACTGAGGTGAATTGATCAGTCTTGGCTTTTTTTTTCCCTTATGGTTTCTGCTAGTTCAAATAGTACCAGCTGCAAAATGTACTCTTGACATTTTTTTTAAATCTACTGGTGGTTTGCATTGGATAGTTCTGAGTGTGTAAATGCAGATTTTGACTGAAGACAAGTTTTTTAACATTTTAAAGAGCGCTACTGATACCAGACTCCTTGAACTCTCACCACTAGCAACAGTTTACCCAACCTCCGGAGACCAGCATTTCAATTGGTCTCACTGACTACACCAGGGGTGGTCACTTAGCACAAAGTACACCAAGCTGCATTCTTGCCCCTACACCAAACCCTGCCTTTCAGTCTTGAATATCTTCTTCCCACCAACTGGCCTGTGTTGGAGCTGTGCCATCAGGTAAAGTAAACCATGAGGGATGTTGCACTTATGCATGGTAGGGCTCTGTTTGTGTGCCAATTCACTGGGACCCTCATGATTGCGGATAGAACCAGGTTTGCTGAACATTTTGTGCAAAAGCTGAATCAGCAGAGTTGTGTGCCATACTTCCTGATACTCATGCTACGTAGCCATGATTTTCAATTCAAGCTATTCAGTGTGTGTTCAGGACATCTTTTATTTGTAATCAAAACATTTACAAACATGGTCCATGGAATCCCATTTGCAGTTAATCATTAAAACAGTGATATCACTGACCAATTAATGGTAGGAATGTGGACTCCCAAACCTGAAGGGCTTCCTATTGACCCTAATGCTCTGTAGAAAACTGACCTTTCAGGGTAAGTGATGGCCCTAGGATAGAGATGTCTTTGCCTCATTTTGTGTAAATTTAAAATTAGTAATGGCCTCAGCAGCTGGGTCAGCATTGTGGAGCGGGCGTACTTCCACAGGGAGGCCTGTGATTGCAACTGTCACCTTGCTGGCAAAAAGGGCTTCTTCAATTTTTATGTAGTGTTGGCTCCAATCAGCCTTGGCAATTATCTTGAGTAGTTACACTGTTACCCTGGAAAGTTCCATCCAGACTCAGCCTTTAACAAGGTGACTTAGGTGCTCAATGCTTGCAGGTGGATAGGCCCATGGTCCCCCCACATCCCTTCTCTGGGAAAATGGCCCCAGAACCAAATGGAGCTAAGGTACTGCTGAGCACCCACCTACCTCCATGCCAGTCCCTAAAGAATGCAACCCCTGAGTCTGTACATTGAAGCAAGTTATACTTGTCCTGGTAATATTATTTAAGAAGTTTTATGGATTGGATGGAGTACCCTATAATTGTAATTCAACTACACAATGGTATCACAAGGTTTGTGCAATTTCAGAAATAGACCAGACAAAACATGTCCTGTGATCCTGTATCTGTTGCTGATACAATGAGTTGAAGTTGGCTATGTGCCTATGCTTCACACATAGCTTTGCTGTTACTGAGACTCTAAGCTGCGTCACTGGCAGAGATGATTTTTTCAACCTGGCTCCAGTTGCTTTTATAAATGGTGGCTATTTTATTTTAAATAGCACCTGATTTATGGAGAGAAAGAGAGACCGTAAAGCTCCTGTTGAAAACTTCCCCACTCCAACTGTTGGAATTAGTGGCAGGCTCTTTGGCTTCTGTGCTATTTGCTATATGTTGAGATGTATAAGAGAGTTAGCACAGACAAACAGCGATCCTTCTACCGATGTACATGCCCTCTATCATCAAACATATATCAGTGAACATATTAAATTGAAATTTGCATGTTGCAATTGACAGTTGAGAAAGGACTCCAGCAGATGCTTTGGCTGGAATTTTCAGTCATCTCTAAATCTGCATTTATCTGTGATTAAGGACACAGGAAGACTGAGTGCAAATGGTGACTGCTGACACTACTGCCACCAGCACCTAGCTTTTTCCTGGGTTGCTCCATGCTTCTGGGAGTCCAGCGACAGCCATGACCTCCTTCATGGTGCTACCGAATTCTGTTCGGCAGCTCTTGGTGGGCAAGTGGTTGTTCTCTGGGGTTGGTCCGGAGGAAGGCCCAATGCAGTCCACTTAACTGCCAGATTTGCAGGGGATATTTCCTCCTCAGGATCAGCATAGGTGTCTTGCTGCCTTTTCAGGCAGCAAGCAAGACACTGAGAACAGAGGCTTTTTGTCACACAGCTGAAATTTCCTTGCGCGAAGAAAAAATTAATTTGTTTCAACATCAACAGTTCAGATTAAGCAAATAGAAAAACACACTAATAAAATCTAGGGACAAAACATAAACAAGGACATACAAAGCAATGGATTACATGATGAATGGCAGGATCCTGTGAAGAACCTCGGATCAGAAGGACCTTGGTGTGCATGTGTACCAGACCCTTAATGTATTAGAACAGGTAAATACAGTGGTTAAGAAGGCATATGGGATACTTGCCTTTTATTAAAAGCAGGGAGGTCATACTGGAACTATATAAAATATTGGTTACGCCACAGCTAGAATACTGTGTACAGTTCTGGAATCCATATTATAGGGGGATGTGAAAGCATTGGAAAGGGTGCAGAGGAGATTTACCAAGATGTTGCCTGGGCTGGAGAGTTTTAGTTATGAAGAGAGTTGGATAAACTGGGTTTTTTTTTTAAGAGCAGAGGAGGCTGAGGGAGGACATGATTGAGATGTACAAAATTATGAGAGGCATAGAGTAGACAGCAAAAAACATTTCTCCTTGGCGGAGGGATCAATGATCAGGGGAATAGATTTAAGGTCAGGGTAGGAAGTTTGGAGGGGATGTGGGGAAAAGCTTTTTCACCCAAAGGGTGGTGGGAGTCTGGAATTCACTGCCTGAAAAGGTGATGGAGGCAGAGACCCACTTAAGAAATATTTAGATATGCATTTGCAATGCCAAGGTATACAAGGCTAAGAGCCAAGTACTGAGGAATGGGATTACAATAATTAGTTGATTTGTCTTTGACCAGCACAACTAGGATGGGCCAAAGGGCTTTTTCTGTGCTGTATACCTCTATTACTCTGTAAAGGACAGATTTTCCCTGTCAGACTACCTGACTGTCAGCTGTGGCAGTGACCATTTCCTTTGGTCTACAATAAACGATGTTGGCGATGGGAAACTGGTGTTTGGCTGAATTACTCCACCAAGTTTATACACAACTTGGCCCTAACATGCATTTATTATGTGGATAAATAATCCATATTTATTTTACATTCAAGGTAACCAAATAATAAAGGCTTCAATTAAAAACACAATCGTTGTCCTCTATTGTAACTTGTGCATCACAGATTTTCACCATTGATGGCTGTGCTTTCAGCTGCCTAGACCCTAATCATCCAGATCAAAACAGCATTTGATTGGCAGCCCATCCACAAACATTTACTCCCTTCACCACCAACACACAATGGCAGCACTGTATACCATCTCAAGATGTATTGTAGGAATTCACCAAGGCTCCTTGGACAGCACTTTCTACCTTGACTGTCTTGATGGACAAGAGATGCATAGGAATACCACCACCCGGACGTTGCCCTCCAAGACACTCACCATACTGACTTGGAAATACTTCACCTTTCCTTTACTGACATCCAACAACCACAACCATCTTCCTTTGTGCTAAGAGAGCTTTCCCTCTAATTCCCACTGACTCCTTGATGCCATTCATGGTCAAATGCTGCCTTGATGTCAAGTCCTTCTGGTGTTTGGCTCTTTTGTCTATGTTTGAACCAAAGCTATAATGAGATCAGGAACTGAATAACCCCTGCGGAATCCAAATTGAGCATCGTTGAGAAGATTATTGCTGAGCAAATGCAGCTTGACAGCACTGTTGATGACCCTTTCCATCACTTTACTAATGATCGAGAATGATGGGGCAGTAATTGGCCAAGTTGGATTTACTCTTTTTCTTTGTACACAGGACATAACCTGGGCAATTGTCCACATTGCTGGTAAATTCCAGTGTTGTAGCTGTATGGAGCAGCTTGGCTAGGGACAATGCAAGTTCAGGTGCACAAGTCTCTGGACTATCGCTGGAATATTTTCAGGGCCTTTGCAATATCCAGTGCCTTCAGCTGTTTCTTAATATCACATGGAATGAAACAAATTGTATGGAAACTTTTGGAGGAGGCCGAGATGGATCATTCACTTGGCATTTCTAGCTGAAGATTATGAAAATACTTCAACCTTATCTTCTGGATGTAATACTCTTGTTAGGGCCTAACCTGAACTTTAGAAAGGTTCAGTATCACTTCCCTGCTTTTGTACTTAATGTCTCCAATGACCAATATCCCATATGCTTTGCGAACTATTATCACTGTTCTGCCACTTTCAGATTGACGCACATGAAAGTCCTTCTGTTCCTGTCCAGTCTCTAGAACTGTACCATTAAGTCTACTCAGCCTTTCCCTATCCCTTCTCAGTATTGAATTCCATCTGCCCATTCCACCAGCCTATCCAGGTCACATTGCAGGCAATTTGTATCATTGTCAATGTTTGCTGTTCCTCCAAGTTTGGTATGAATGGCAAATTTTGAAATTCTAAGTATTTAATGTGCAGAAAGACTTGGGTGTGATTATCCAAGGAACATAATAGCACGCAGATGCAGCAACCAATTAAGAAGGCAAATGGCATGTTTGCCTTTATTTCAAGAAGGTTAGAATACAAGGATAAGCAAGTCTTGGTGCAATTCTACAGGGTTTTGGTGAAACTGCATCTGGAATAATGTGTGCAGTTTTGGTTTCCACATTTTAAGAGGATATAGTTGCATTGGTGGCAACAGTGAAAATTCGCTAGATTGGTCTCTGGGATGAAGCAATAGTCCTGTGATGAGAGGCTGAATTAATTGGGCTTATAGTCTTCAGAGTTTAAAAGAATGGGTCCATCACATTGAAACTTAGAAAAGTTTGATAGGGTAGATGGTGAGAGTTGTTTCTGCTGGTCGGCAGTCTAAAGCACGGGGCACAATCTCAAAATAAGGGGTTGAACATTTAAGACAGATGAGGAGAAATGTCTTTGCCCTTGAATCTTGGAATTCTCTTCTCCCAGAGGGTTGTGGATGCTCCATTATTTAAGGGTGGGTTTTTGGTGTCTAAGGGAATTGGAGAATATAGTGAGTAGGCAGGAGAACAGAATTGAAGCCCAAGATCAACCATGTATTTGATCATATTGAATAGCAGAGCAGGTTTGACAGGTCATGTGTTCTGCTCCTAATTCTATTTCCTGTGTTCTTGCTGTCTAACTTTGTCAAAAAATTCAATTAGGTGAATGAAGCACGAGGCCAGAATTAGAAGAGCACAGATTTATCATAAAGCTGTAGGATTGGGGAGGGAGAAGTCAGTTGAGGATTTTGTCATTGACTTCTCCATGATAGGCTCAGATGTCCAAGGCCTGTGATCTTTTTCTTGTACAGGTATAAATTTGGTGCAAATCATGATGTATAAAGGTGTAAGATAGTCTTTTGATATCCCAGTACAAATTCTAGAGAGTTTCCGGTATGCTTAATAACTATTGGTGTCGTTATTGTATCCTGAAGGTTACTTGTAGTTGTATTCAATTATGATAAATACAGGAAAGAAGGGTGCACCTTTTCACTGTCTACACACCCAACCCTATCCTCTACTCAGAGGTGTTTTACATTGAGATTATGCTTCAACCCAAGTCTACTGAGCAGAATTGGTGCATACTCATATTGGCAATTCCATTTTATACCCCATTGAGGGGGTTGAGTTGTATTGCTTGTAATGTGCACATCATTAATCTGATCATTTATAAGAATGTGTGGATTACAGAGTGGATCTTGGAGCTGATTGCAGCATCCAGTTCCTTAACTCTTGTGAAAAAGATCTTGAAAATGGGAATTCCAGGCAGCGAATAGGCTTCAGCAGTTCAGAATCTGGGTTAAATTCCTTGAATTTACTGGCTAATATGGATTAAAACTCAAGATTCTTAATTTAGGATGAACTAGAATTGAAGAGCAGATCTTCGAGGTTTTAAGTTGCTGACTTAAATTTGGTGCAAATCATGATGTATAAAGGTGTAAGATAGTCTTTCAATACCCCACTACAAATTCTAGAGAGTTTCCAGTTTGCTTAAATGGAAAATGATTATCTGCAATGTAAGAGATTGTGAATTTCCCTCTTTTAATATTTTTAGCTACAAACCTGTGCAGAAAATAGGACTTGGGTATTTCATTGAGCTCAAGGTCACTGTCTGCAGCTCTTCCTCACTGTAATTTGGCATAGCTACAGCTATGGTACAGTAGCAGCAGTGTGAGCTATCTATATGATGCGTTGCAGCAATTCACCAAAGATCCTTAGACAGCAGCTTCCAAACCCACCACCACTTCAATCTAGAAGAACAAAGGCAGCAGATGCATGGGAACACCACCATCTGCAAGTTCCCCTCCAAGTCACTCATTCTCCTGATTTGGAGATACCTTCGCAGTTGCTGGATCAAAATCCTGAAATTTCCTCCCTAACAGCATTGTCGGTCAACGCATAGCTCATGGACTGCAGTGATTCAAGAAGGCAGCTCACTATCACCTTCTCAAGGGCAACTAGGGATGGGCAATAAATGCTGACCAGCCAGCGACACCCATGACCCATGAATGAATTTTTAAAAAAGTTGCTCTCTGAGGTGCTTCTCAGTGATTGACAATAGCTACCGAGCTATCTCTCAAGCTAACCTTTAACTCTACAAGTTTGTCTTTCCTTTCTGAGGAATGGCAGCCCTGTTATTTTTAGTGTTTTAGTTCCCAATCACTGAGAAATGAGAACCTGTTTCAGATTCCTTTGTCCAAATTGTGTTAGAATGTGCCCAAGGTGCAGATTTGTCTGGTTTTCACATTTAGATGCCAGCAGCGTTGCCATTTGTTGGCAACACTGATCTGTTTGGGGCCCACTTACAATTCTACAAAGAGCTAAGTTAATCAGTGGGTGATACAGGATGCTACAACCATGATGTTTTCCAAAACCATTTTAGCTCAGCCTCCAGATGGAGTTCTGCACTACAGTGGATTTTTATATAGGCTGGGTGGGATAGTGGCCGTAAATGACTTCTTGTCGTCTTCTGAAAATGAATTTCTGTCTACACTTTGAGGAGAAATTGGAACCTGGACTGGATCTTTGAAATCAGAAATAATGAAAGTGAAAGGAATTGAATGTATTTGTCTCTATTGTAAATATTCCAAGTGTAAATTCTCATACTAAATTGTCAACATTTACGTGCAACAATCCCATGTCACATCACAGGTGGCATTCTAATAGGAATCTCAATCCCATCATTAAAGAGTAACAGTTTTCTATTGCGTCAGTAAGTTGTTCCTTGATCATTTCCACAGCTTCCTCTGTTCGGCTCAATCACTGGTATTCTCTGGCCTCCCTCAGTGTATTTCTCAGTGGTGGGAAGTAACATGCTGTTGGTTGGTATTGGGATCCAGCTGCTGTCAATGGGATTTCCTATTGATTCCATCCCACACAGCTAGAAACCCATGGCAGGTATGTGCCATTGACGGGAGCGTAAGATCTCGCTGGCATGAAGATCCAGCAGATTGTGCCAAATCTGCTGTATTGTCTGAGCTTGTAGTACTGGTTGGAACTTAATATACACGCACGTGTTTTTTTT
Organism: Carcharhinus amblyrhynchos; assembly: GCF_965287045.1. Lineage (NCBI taxonomy): Eukaryota > Metazoa > Chordata > Chondrichthyes > Carcharhiniformes > Carcharhinidae > Carcharhinus > Carcharhinus amblyrhynchos. The sequence goes on along the minus strand of NC_137335.1, from coordinate 26,439,316 downwards.
AAATTACATTTTGCTTGCATGAAATGTCATTGATTTTTATTTCCTCTCCAGACTTGGCTGAAAGTTGTATCCTATCTCCCATTTTCATATTAATAAACACAATATGCTGGAGATCTGTGGAGAAGGAGTTAATGTTGCAAATCCGTATGAATCTTTGAAACTGGAGTGGGGTGAAAATGTAGGCGGAATAGAGGAGCAGAATAAAAGATCAGTGTTAGGTTAATAGTTGAATAGCAGAATAGATGAAAACAAGAGAACTAGTAACAAGATTAACAAGTGTTTAGAGAAACTGAGATGCAAATTACGGTATCAGAAAAACTGTTTATCAGAGATCAGTGGACCTATACAAATGATAACTTCTAAGGGCAAGGAATTTGAAAGATGCAGACAGCCTAATCCGCAGGGTGGAACATCAAACTGAACAACATAACTGTTTGCACCTTCACTGGGGAAGGACCAGTTTTCTATCCGACCCTGAAAAAGGCTACTTTAACATTTAAAGCCACGACAGATTGCAGATATTCTCCTCCAAAAGATATAGTTTGTACTTTCACTGAATGAGGAAAAGATGTTTTCCCAGACTTGGTCATCTAAGCTATTGTTGTCATGAAATCCCTACAGTGCAAAAGGAGGCCATTCAGCCCATCAGGTCTACACCGACCACAATCCCCCTGACACTAAGGGCAATTCAGCATGACCAATCAATCTAACCTGCGTATCTTTAGACTATGGGAGAAAACCAAAGAACCCAGAGGAAGACATGAGGAGAATGTGCAAATTCCACATGTACAGTGAGCCAAGCCAGGAATCAAACCTGGCACTTCGAGGCAGCAGTGCTAACCACCACACTACCTTGCTGCGGACTATTAGCTGGATTTGACTTAAAGAATTAATATTTTAGATCTTGTTTGGGAAAAGGGGTGGGTATATTTTGAAAGCAAGAGGTAATTTCAGGTAAAATGCTGTGTTTAGTTATTAATACACTTAAGTGTTATAGTATATTGTAGTCTTGTCATGTGTTTTTCTTCACTTTTACTTTAAATACTCTTTAATTGTTTATACAATGATTGAATTGCTCATTATTTCAAAGCCATATACAACCACTAAGAATCACTGTTTCAAGTTATCCTTCAGAGTTTTGAGACACTCTCAGATAACATCAGCGGGGTTCATAAAAATCAGGGATAGGCTGGAGGGCCGGATAGATTAAATGACGCAGATGTCATGGAACACAAGACAGAGGGAGTATTTAGTACTAAAGCTTTGATCCAGAATAGATGTGTATAGTAGAATAAAGGTCAGCATTGGTAGAAAAGGAGTCAGTACTGTTTGAAAGCAAAGGGGAAAAAATTGAAATGGAGGACTGATTTCATGATCTGAATAGATTTTTTTTGATATTTCGTTTCTCAAAAGCTTAACCCCTACTTTATTTCTGTTCATTTGTTACTCAGCAGCTGATTTGTTAAACTTCATTTTGAGATTTTTCTTCTCCTTCCGCCCCCACAATCTTTTGAAACTCATGTCAACATTGAAGCATTTTCTGTGTTGTCGGTTGTGCTGTTCATTTAATTAATTCTTCACACTTTTGAAGTAATTTACCCAGTTCCAAACTTCATTTTACTCCTCTCTGCTGCATTGAATTGACTTGCACTATCTCACTGCTTTATTTTACCCACCTCTCACTATAGTTCCAAGCACTTGAACCATCCTTGTCGCAGATAAGCTGTCTATATTGAGCTATTAAAACTAAAAACTAGTGATTAGGTGTGAAAAATAATTGACAAAGAGCCATCCAGACTCAATGTTGGCTCTATTCTCTCTCCACAGATGCTGTCAGACTTGCTAAGTATTTCCAGCATTTTCAGTTTTTGTTACAGATTCCAGCATCTTCAGTAATTTGCTTTTATGAAAAATAATTAAAGGCCAGCATTCCATTAGCCTTTTTATGTTGGAGACTAGGATATAAACAGACAGAAGTCATGTTACAGCTGTATGGAACTCTGGTTAGACCCTGTGTGGAGTATTGCATTCCATACTGGGAGCTGCACTTCAAAAAATATTAGTCTTGGATTGGGAACAACAAAGATTAACCAGAATGATACTGGAACTAAATGAGTTAAATTGAGAACCAGCGATTGCATAGATTAGGTCTTATTTCTTTTTAATATCAAAAATGAAGAAGTGACCAAATTGAGGAGTTTAAAGTGAACCGAAGTGTTGAGAGAAAATCTAAATTTGGGGTAGTCCAGAACAAGAGAACATGACATTAAAATTAGAAGCCTCTCGCAACAGGTAGTGGTAGTCTGATCTCTCCACTTCATCCATCCCACCGCCGCCCCTCCCTTCCGCCCCCAAAAAGGAAGATATCTTCAAAAAGCTGTGAACTTAAAATTTCAAAACTGGATTGATACATTTCTGTCATTCTTTTAAAGGTGCTGGAGCAAAAGTGAGTAAATGCAGCTGCAGCACAGATAAATAACTGAATGGCAGAACAGATTCTGGCTAGGTGATTTGCTTCTGTTTTATGCTACCAACAATAGCATCAATTACAAAGGCACTGCTTTACAACATGCACTTTCCATAAGTTATTTTTCATGGCTGCATCCAATCACCATCTCCCATAAATGGACAAATGTAGAAACATAGAGACAGAAACAGATGTTTAAAGCCTTGACTGTAGCATATGCACTTCTGCAATCATGCCTCATGTTTAAAATTGCTTACTGCCATATGTGAGGAATCAAAGTTTTCTGAACTTTGTCATGTGTTTTAGCTGTGGTTCAGTTGGTAGCACTCCCACCAGTAAGGTATTTTTGGCTGATGCACCAATGCAGTAATGGGAGACTGCTACACTCAAGGGGTGACATCTTTCAGATGTGACCTTAAGCTGAGGCCCCATCTACTTTTTTAGGTCGATGTAAAAAGACCTGGCATTATTTTGAAGAAGAGCAGGGAAGTTATCCCTAGTGTCCTAGCCAATATTTATTCTGCAATTTACAAAAGTATTGCCTATCTGGTCATTGTTACATTGCTATTTGTGAGAGCTTCCTGTTCACAAATTGGCTGCCATATTCTGCATTACAGTAGTGACTACTGCATATTGAGATACCTCATGGTCATGAAAGGCACAATATAAATATGTCTTTCCTGCTTTTATTTGCAGATTGCTCAGGATTCGGTCTTATGGCCCTCCTTTGCATTGCTTCTGAGGTTTATGCATAGTTTGAAAACAATCAACATGTAATTTAGGTCCTCAAAATACAGCGGATTCTGGAAATCTGAAATAAAAGCAGAAAATGCTGGAAAGACCCAGTAGGTTTCGTTGCATCTGTGGAGAGAGAAACAACGTTAACATGCGTGCACATGTCTCTTCTGTACAGCTCCTCCTTCCAATGTACCCTGACACTGCTTCCCTACTGCCACCAAAATATTGCTCAAGTTCTGCCTCTGGTAAGACAACCAGCTTTATTCTTCTCAGGTTGCTCCAGGTGCAATGACACTGTGATCCTGACACATCATTTCTTTTATAAAAACTCCAACTTGGTTAGCGATACAAGAGCAGATCTGCAGGTGGATTGTCCATATTGCTTATAGTAAAAGGGAGGAAGTGGTATTTTATAGTTACAATCTTTGCTTTCTCCAACATGTACAATTTTGGAGGTAGTATTTATAATCTTATAGCTCATTTCTAATTAAAACCTGCCTTATGAAAAGACTATTGGTGACATAGAGCAGTGTTTCACCCAGCCTGACTCCTCAAAGCTATAAATTTCCTTCCTGCTGAATGACCCCATGGGGTAAATTGCTGTTAGCATGTCCTGAGGTTGTGAGGCTATGCTGTATTCAAGAAGTTGCTCCGTTGATTGGCAACCTTTGGTGAAAAAACAAGGTTATCCAAATTGGCAGAAACTAGCAGGAAATGAATCATTTCATACTTCAAAGATTTAAGACTGGGTTTTCACAGTCAGATAGGCCTCCAGAGTCTGTTTAACAATGGCAGGCACGATCCAGCTGTAGATGTCCTGCCCCCATTTCAGGACATCCCATTTTGGGAAGGAGCTGAAACTCTAATCACACTGGCGGGAACCCAAAGTTAGTGGGCCCTTTGAAATTAGTGCTGCGATCAAACAGACTGTTCCAAGACCTTAGCCTGTGGTGAGGAAGTCATGGATTTATGAAGAAGGTTTAAACACTCGTACAGGGTGGATAATGTGGAAATATGTGATCTAAAATTATTTAAACCCAAGACCTTTAAAAATGAAAAACAAAACAGGCTGCAACTAATAGTTAGAATAAAAATGCAAACACCTGCTGCTAGAATACGTTGACAGGCATCTGATGTCGAAAAAAGTCATCTATTTCTTCAGTTTCAATAGACTTCACTGTTGCTATTTCCCAAGGACTGCTACTTTAGCTGAGCCTATTATGAATGCTTGGTTGAGTTTCAAGTACTTTAAAACCACTTGCATCAGTTGGAAGCTCACATTTGATTGACAGTTTTAAGAGGCAATGAAAGGATTTGCTGTCTTTGTGGTTAGTAAATAAAAATGTGTCTTTTTTACAACATTAACTATTTGAGGGGATTGTAAAATTTTGAATGGATTTCATGAATGAGTATTTTCAGTGTCAAATATGCTCAAGTGAGAGTTCTATTAGATTGCTAGAAGATTTTCAACATTTGGCTCCTGAGGTCTGCCATTTGTGAATAATGGGTGAGTGGATGTAGTGTGGACAGTATGAGGGATGTGGAGATGACCTGGGGGAACACTGGGGCATAGGGGTAGATGAACAATGAAGGCTATAAGACCTACACAGAACCAAGTCTCGGGCCTTCTAACTAGCCCATCTCAGCACTTGTCTGTTCCATGGTCACCTCCTGAACTGCTTCCTGAGATGGTGGACATGACTTGATCATGACCCACTCCACTCAGAGCTGAAATTGTGTGCACTGGTGTCATCTCCATAAAGACTGGTCTTTTGAATCAGACTTTCTGTCTGGTTGTTGAAATTCCAGCCCTAAGTAAAGATTTTCTGTTTCAACATGTCCAGGAGGTAAGAGTTACACTTTACACATTTGGTAGATGTACATATAGAATAAATCATCAAAATATGTATAGATGAGGAAGACAATCCTATGAACCTAGTTCATCCTGCCATAAAATCCTATTGTTTCTTTACATACTATCACCTTCAACCACTGTCTCTTGAATGACTCCCAAGTCTTTGGTCTAGATTTTCATCTGTGAGACTGGAAGGGGAAGTTGGGGAAAATTCCTACCTTGGCTTTTCCCTCACGAGAACGTGCCTACCAAGAAAATAATTTTTCCTCAGGGGAGTAGCTGTTCTAGTATTGTACTAGCTGTCTGGTCTCACTCAAATGTACATAATGAGGTTTGGCTGAAATCCAAGATAATAACAAAAACATCTGTGCACCATAGGAAGCATTGTTGAATTTACAGCTGGTCTCTCTGGTCAATGTCACAATGTTTGTTGACATAGGTTAAATGGGTTTGAAAGTTTTGATTTGTGTTTTTTGAAATCTTTAAGGGTCTGGATGCTTAGCACTTATTAGCTTGATCCACTCTTTCTTTTATTCAAGCAAAGGAGAAAGTTATCAATCGATTTTTCCTAATATTTTTAAACATAGCACTATGCTCTATGATGTTCGATTGTCCATTGTCCATGTTTGGTATAGGGGCATGGAGTAGGTGTGGGATAATTTGGCATAGGGGACATAAAGGGACTTGCATTTTAGAAGGTTCCGTCATGCACACTAGGGTTCCTGACTCTTCTGAGAGGTTGTGAATCATGATTCTTTAAAAAAAACTGGCACAGCTTGATGAAAATTGCAGAAGAATACAAGATGCCTATCCCCACAATAGAGCCAGATAGGTCAGAAATATGGATGCAGGCTTCTAACAGGAAGCAGTCCGCACCCTTTAAAGGCACTTCCACTAATTTGACAGCATGGGGATAGAGTCGGGAACACTGGAATTGGGGCCAACCTGCAATTTTTTTAAAGGGTAACTTGTCAACTTGACTCGGTTCTCTGTGTAAATAAACATTCCTAAGATCTTTCCAATTTCACTTTACTCATCTAGTTATATCCCCTTTTTCTGGAATTATGATTTAACTTGGAAAAAATGCTTAGAGCTGTCCTTTTTCTATCAGTTTATATTTCTGAGATCACTTCTCTTCCCACATTCCCGTAACTGAAATCTTCATCTCCTTGATGTTCAGGGCTCGGGTTCATAGCTCTTCTTCACTTTGTTTCAGAGTCTTGCACTTGGATGGAAAAATGCTATGGTTAACCGATGATTTAATTCTAACTATGCTTGTTTGGTTTTCAATACGTTCAACTTCAGTTAAAGACATTGAAGTTTGTAGTTGGGTCTACTGCCATCTGTAGGAGCATATTTCAGAGACTATGTATTATACTGGCTTTCACTTAATTACAGTTCAGCTAACGCACAGACTACCAGAGACTCTGGTTAAAGATGTTTCTTTATTTTCCAAGCTGGTTCAACGAATGAGGGAGTAAGATTTGGGGCAGCTCCAAATCACTCTGAAATTACATCACTCTCAGTATTACATTAATACAATTTTTTGGAAGTAATTTGCTCAGCCTAGCTGGGTATGAGCCAAGCATTATTAGTATTGATTATTTACCTTGACCAATAAAATTTACCCTCTGAGAATATGTGACTACATGAGTTCGCTGACTTGAAAGTCTTTCTCATAGTCACCTGACACTCTACATCAGACCACCTCATCTGGTGTAATATGAGAATTCATTAAACTGCCTGAGACCCCTGGCATTGTCCTTGGCTAATGAATATTCTATTTGTTAGGGCTGTCTAGGGACATTGATAAAAATTGCATTCCCCTTTGTTTAATAGCTACACTGTTTAGAGGAATGTGTCATTTTTACTTGACTACATCTCATCATGCCTTAAGAGCATTGTGTGATTAGCCAAGGTGTATGCTTTTAACATTAAAATATGTTTTCAAAAATACATGTCTAAATTCTCTAACTGTAGTTATGTGTTTCTTTGCAAACAATACCTTTGGAAACTTTATTCCAAGCACTTCGTGATCTATTCTATGTATTCTGATATATTCTATCCTTAGCCTTTTAATCCCAAGTTTTTCTAGACTTCCTCTTACATCATCATTCTGTCCAAAATTGAAATCGCTCAGAACTATTGCTGCATTTTGGTCCATAGCTAGCCTCAAAATTGGTCTATTTCCTTCCTCAATAAATCCTATTTCTGGTTCGAAAAGTAGGGGTGCAACAATAGGACTGTGCCATATCTTGTATGTTGCTTTCAGGGAATACTGGCCCAAGGAAATGGAGCACATTTCAGGTGTCTTGTGAACAGGTCTTCAGCCCAAATCCTGCAAAATGTAGGAATAATTACCAAGTAGTGGAATGTTGTGGGGAAATGGCAGGGTTATATATGTAATAATGACTCTGCATTGTCCACATGCTGCAGTTTTTCTTTGATCTGATTTCGCTGTTTCCACTCCTGTACTCATGAGCTGACAACCTCCAGCTGCCATACCGATGTTGCTTATTTCACAAAACACTTGAGTAATGTCACTGCAATGTATGATTCTCCATGCACAAATAAAATAATCTGCCAAATTCCTTCATACATGTGGCGACACTTACTCTCAATAAAAATTCTGCTCTGCTGATGTGAGCATGTGAATGTACAGGGTAATGTGTCTCGTAGCCAGTTGTCGGGTCAGTGCAGTATGCACATTTCAGGAATGCTTTCATGCTTGCTGAATAGTATTTGCATTTTATAACACCTTTGTGTTGAATTACGTCAAAGCATTTCATGAGCGGAATTTAATGGCGCTTCTGGGAATGGGTCACATGGTGGGTGGGGGGATGTAATTAGACACGAGCTGAAATTTCTGGTGCGGGGGGGGTAGGTTTATGTGTTCCCATTGGTCAGCAGCTGCTGCTCTATGGATGAAGGTCACATACACAAAGATGCTCATCTTTACCTGCCTTCCTCACACTCTTCACTTGCATTGTGGGTCTCATACTCCCAAATTTTTTGTAACCTTGAGGAACGGCAGAAAGGATTCATCAGAAGGGAGCTGTGGCCGAACAGCAAGCTGAACCACAAAGCTACTAAATGGCACTAGTAGAGGGGGTAGAAAGTCAGGAGGAAGGCAACCACAGCTGTCATCATTGAACGTTGGTGTGGCTGCACACATTCAGAACATCCATCAACTACCTTCCGATGTCTGAGAAGCAATTCAAAAGAGAGCTAAGGTTTTCCTAGGAGGTGGTCGTTGATCTGCATGTGGTCCTTCGGCAAGACCTAAAACACTTCAGATTTGAAGGCAACCAAAAGCCAGTCACTCTTGAGCATTTCATAAAATCATCAGAAATAGTAACAGGAGTAGGCCATTTCATCCATTGAGTCTGTTCCACCATCAAGGCTGACCTAATTGTGACTTCAACTTCACTTCCCTGTCTGATCCACTCCAAGTCAATCAAAAATCTGTCACATTTAGCCTTAAATGTACTCAATGACGCAGCCTCCACTGCTTTCTGTAGAAAAGACTAATGACCTTCCGAGAAAAGAATTTCTCCTCTTCCTCACTTTAAATGGGAGACTCTTATTTTTAAATGGTGCCCCATTGTTCAAGATCCCCCCCGAGAGGAATCAACCTGTCAAATCCCCTACTTGGAATCTGGTATTTCAACAAGATTATCTTTCATTCTTCTAAATTCCAATAGGCCCAATGTGCACACAATTTCCTCATCAGACAACCCAAGGATCAGCCTAAAGGTTTTCTATGGTTAATTGCTTTAGACCAGTGTTCTCCAAACTCCGATCCGGATGCAGCCCGCTGCGGGCCGGATGTGGCCTGTGGGTAGTTTGGAGACCCCTGCTTCAGACTATGATCAACAAACTCTGATCCATTTTCACTAGTAATAATTCAGTCCGTCAACCACTGAATATCTGCTCATTGTCACACTGCTGTTCGTGGGAACTTGCCATGTACAAATTGACTGCTGCATTTTCTAAATTACAACAGTGATCACATTTCAAAGATAATTCAGTGTTAAGATGGGCTGAGGTCATGATAGGTACATTATATACACTCAAGTCTCCCTTTAAGAAGGGCAGAGGTCAACATGAGCTGTGAACCTGCAGCATAAAATTTGATTAGTTTTTGGGTAATGACTCTCAAATGGAGACTTGCAAATTCTAAGCACCACTCTCCCTGTGTGATATTTCAATAGGATACACTGAATTAATAACTTTGAATGAAATTGGAGACAGTCTGATGTAAAAAGAATCTGTTCATTAAGAATTTCAGGTCACAAACACTTGGGGTGCAATCTTACCAGCTCACTGCACTGGGTGATCAGAATGGTGAGCCTGTAAGATTATGTGTGAGGCCAAAAATCCAGGCTGTGCCTGGTGAATATATTTCAATCCCATGAGTGCGTCCCACATACTGCCTTCTGGAATCTTCCACCTCACATCTGCGGACTCACTGCTGGTCTCCGCCAGCAGGGACCTGATACCATGGTCATGCTGGAGGATCAGAGGCCATTGAAGCCCCTGGGTAGTCAAGGGCATGGCTGGGCAGTGCCTATTAAGTGCCAGTCTAGCAGTGGTACTCTGGCAATGGCCAGTTGAGCACCAGGGGGTGTGGCCTGAATGAGCTGGGGTTATGAGCAGGCAGATTATGCACAATGTCGTGGGACTTTTCTGGGGGGAAGGGGCTCTGCAAAGGGGGAGTTTTAGGGGGTCTGCCAGAGGACTCATTGGGAGGGTTCTGATGCCCATATGCTGGCGACCCATGTTGGTGTGACTTGATTTTTGATTTTATTTATTATTATCACATGTATTCAGATACAGTGAAAAGTATTGTTTCTTGCATGCTATATAGACAAAACATACCATTCATAGAGTACATAGGGTAGAAGAAAAGGAGGGAATACAGAATATGGTGTAACAGTCACAGCTAGATTATGAATAAAGATCAGCGTAATATATGGTAGATCCATTCAGAAGTCTGATGGCAGCAAGAAGGAAGCCATTCTTGAATCAGTTAATGTGTGATCTTGAACTTTTGGATCATTTTCCTGATGGAAGAAAGTAAAAGAAAGTATGTCCAGGGTGCATGGGGTCCTTAGTTATACTGGCTGCTTTTCTGAGGCAGCGGGAAGTATAGACGGACTGGATAGAAGGCTGGGCTACATTCACAACCCTTTGTAGTTTCTTGCAGTCTCGGTCAGAGCAGGAGCCATACCAAGTTGTGATACATTCTGAAAGCATGCTTTCCGTGGAGTATCTATAAAAGTTGTCCTAGGAGACATATTGAATTTCCAAACCCTCCTAAGAAAGTAGAGGTGTTGGTGGGGTTTCTTAGCTATAGTATCAGTGTGGGGGGACCAGGATAGAAACTTGAAGCTCTCAACCATTTCTATTTCATCATTGTTGATGTATATAGGGACATGTTCTGCACTATGCTTCCTGAAGTCAATAACTATCTCTTTCATTTTACTGACCTTGAGGGAGAGATTATTGTTGTCACATCATTTCACTAGATTCTCCACGTCTTTCCTGTACTTCGTCTTGTCATTGTTTGAGATCCGACCCACTACATTGGTATCTACTTGAAAACTTGAGTTGGAGTGGAATTTAGCCACACGGTCATAGGTGTATAGTATGGGGGGAGAACATGCTGCCAACGATGGAGGAGAGTGGCAAGAGGAGGTTTCCTATTTCATTGAGAGATTGGGGCACCCTGTGCAATGGCATCCCAAGCAGTCTGAAGCTGGCTTACTGGTGTTCTTATGTTTGTGTGTGATTTATGCAAATATGAGTCTAACAGGAACTTGAACTGTAACATCACTTCAGCAAATTTGTGCAATGTCAAGCAATGTGCACCCTGATGTTGACTATAGCCAAAGTGGAAACCCCTCTCAATGAAGTTCTGCTCTTACTGACCTATATGCAAAAGATGGGCAAAGACTGCTCTGAATCAAGAGAAATTGGTAAGCAGAGTGATCACTTGCAGAAACCGCTGAGGTGCAAAATAAGTATTTTAGAAGTTAATGACAAATGATCTGCAATGAGTCTTTCTGAGCATTAAATCCCCTTCTCTGTTCGGAACATAATATGCACAAGACAACTTGCTGGGAAAGCCCAATATTGTGAATTAGAATATATCCCAATGTTACAGGATCCATTTCGAGCCAAGTGTTAGACATAGGGCCAGATTTTACCATTCGGAGGTTAAGTGCCAGATCTGGACGTAAAACGGATCCGAGCCTGGAATCCTCATCCCAGCGCACCCATTCGCTTTTTGCCGGCTCCGATCCGGTCCGCGCTGTGGGGCGGGACTTAGTGCTGCCGGAACAATCGAGCTCTGAACTGCGCATGCGCAGATGGGGAAAAGCCTGAAACAGCAGGCGCAGAAGACAAAAAACACAGAGAGAGCTGGGGGGGGATGGGGGGAGGATGAACCACGATTGGACCCCTCTAGGAGGCAGGCCCCCCAGGCACACAGCCCCCCAATCGGGGGGAGTGGGGATGCGGGGGTGGGGGGAGGGGCTGCCTCACCCGGGGGGGGGGGGGGGGGGGGGGGGTTGTTTCCTGGTTGGGGGGGGTGGGAATTGCGGAGGGATGTGCTCTGCCGAGAGGGGGGCCTGCATCCCGGGGGGGGGAGTCGATTGTGAGGGTGGGGGGGGCCTCCCAGGGGGTTCAGATCGGGGGGGGGGGGGGGGGGGGGGGGGTGGGTCCGCCAGGGTAGTTAGCAGGGGGTCTGCGAAGGGTGTTCAAGGAGGATGGACATTGGAGGTTCCCCTGCAGAATGGGAATCTGCTTTGGATTTTTATTCTGCAAGTGGAAAGCAGCGCGGATCCGAAACGGATCCGAAGACGGTAAAGTGGGATTTGGTGGTAGAGTTGGGCGCACGGTTCATTAAGTCGATTTAAACACATGCTAATGCATTTAAATCATCGAGCTGCCCAATTATGGCGCAGACTGGATCTGCACTCAAATCGGGTGTTGGTAAAGGCGTGATCTGCTCGGTTTCGGGTGCAGATCGCATTGCAGGCTCGACGCCTGAATTTACCATGAATTTACCAAAAACGGGCGTGAATTTTTGGTAAAATTAAGCCCATTGTCTATCACTTTGGTCTTTATCATGAGTGGAAATGAAATACAATTTAATCTGGAGAACAAGGAATTAGTATTAATAATTCAATTGCTTGATCTTAGTTGAACTACATGCAGAGCTATTCCCAGATCACATCTGTCACATTTATTGATCACTACTTTCGCAAACATCTGGGGAAGGTGATCACAAAATGCAAAATTCACTTCACTGATTTGGAAAGGTGGGCTTGCAGCAAGGTTAGAAAACATCTTGGCCTCTTACTGGTGATGATGTTTATATTGATTCAGGTATTGGTGTAAAAAAAAGCATTATTTTAAGTATGTCTCAAGGCCTCTAAAGATTGCATTACCATCTCATTGTACTTTACCCAGTGTTTTACCTCACAGGAGTATAACCAGCTGAATATATTTGACATTGAATCTTGTAATGAATGATAGGTTAAAGAGGGGTGGCACAATGGTTAGCACTGCTGCCTCACAGTGCCAGGGTTCCGTGTTCAATTCCAGCCTTGGATGGACTGTCCATATGAAGTTTGCATGTTCTCCGCATGTCTGTGTGGATTTCCTCCCGCACTCCAAAGATGTACGGGTTTGGTTGATTGCCTGTGGTAAATTTCCCCTTACTGTCCAAAGACGAGCAGGGTAAATATGTGGGCTTATGGGAATAGGGTGTGGATAAGATGTTCTGTTGGAGAATGTGTAGATTCATTGACCAAATGCCCTCCCTCTACACTGTAGGGATTTTATGAAAATGTACCACACAAACAAACCATTCTGCACAATTGGTGTTCATTCTTTCCATCCATCTCCTAATCTAACATTATCAAGCAAAACCTTTCAATCATTTCTCCCCTTCCCTCATGTATTTATGTAGCTTCACCTTAAGGTGATTTTGCTTATTGTTGTGATTTGCACTTCTACTTAGGCTTCATTGACAGTTGTCTAATTGCCAATCTTAATCAGAGTGTTCTGATTTGACAAATCTCTAACAAAATTGTTGCATTGCTTGACATCAGTCTAATTAGAGTAGCTATCCAAAACTGTCCGAACAGTTACAAGGAGCCCGCAAGAGATGGTAAACTTCAGTTTCTGAGAATTGGTGATCCCTTTCTCATGTGACCTCTCTTCTCCCTAGATTGAAGAAGCTGCTGGAACAGGAAAAATCCTACCAGGCTCGGAAGGAGAAGGAGAACACCAAGCGACTAGGCAAAGTGCGGGAGGAACTGGCCAAGCTGAAATCATTCGCCCTAATGCTGGTGGACGAACGACAGCAACACATTGAGCAACTGGGCCAGCAGGCACAGGAGGTGCAGGACCTGGTGCAGAAACTCCAACAGGAGGAGGGTAGATTCCGGATTGTGGAGGAGAGGGCCAAGGAAGAGGCTCAGAAAGTGAGCCAGCTCCAGGCAGAGCTCAGCCACAAGTCCGCCAAGTCTCTGCAGGAGCATGAGGAGATGTCGGCCAAACTGGCCAGCCAAGAATCTCAGAGCCGCCAGTTGCGGCAGAAGCTGGCCGCTCTTACACGCCGGCTGGAGGAGCTGGAGGATGCCAACAGGAGCCTCCAGCGAGCAGAGGAGGAGCTGCAGGAACTGCGGGTTAAAATTGGCCAGGGTGAGTGTGGCAACTGTAGCCTGGTGGCGGAAGTGGAGAACCTGCGGAAGCGGATCCTGGAGATGGAGGGGAAGGATGAGGAGATCACCAAGGCAGAGGATCAGGGCAGAGAGCTGAGGAAGAAGTTAGAGGAGGAGGAGCTCCAAAGTAGAAGCTTGAAACTCGAGGTAGAAAAGCTCCAGAAAAGAATGGTGGATCTGGAAAAACTGGAGGGTGCTTTTAACAAAAGCAAATCAGAGTGTTCCCAACTGCACCTTAGTTTGGATAAAGAGAAGAATCTGACCAAAGACTTGATCAATGAGCTGGAAATGGTAAAAGGCCGAGTAAAGGAGCTGGAATCTACAGAGGCCAAACTGGGAAAAAGTGAATTCATCCTAAAAGATGACTTGACCAAGTTGAAGTCTTTCACTGTCATGTTGGTGGAGGAGAGGAGGGGAGTGGCGAGTAAACTGAATCAGGAAGAGCAAAAAGTCAATGAGCTAAATAATAAACTGAAGCAGGAACAAAACAAAACCACACAGGTGACTGAGAAACTGATCGAGGAAAGCAAGAAGCTCCTGAAACTGAAATCGGAGATGGAGGAGAAAGTGTCCGCCCTACTGACCGAACGGAATGAACTAAAAGTGAAACTCAAGGACGAGGAGCTGAAATCTGGTGATCTGAGTTTCCGAATTGACTTGTTGAAAAAGAGGCTTGACCGTGTGGAAGAGGCAGAAAGCGATGTTCTCCGCAATAAAGCCAAGAAAGAGGGGCAGAGATGTGCAGGAGAGCCCGGGCTGGAGGATAAGAAAACGCAGGAGCTGATTGTGGAGATGGAGCAATTGAAGTCTCGGCTGAAGCAATTGGAGGTGGTCGAAGGTGACTTGATGAAGACTGAGGATGAGTATGACCAGCTGGAGCGCAAGTTCAAGAGTGAGCAAGACAAGGCCAACCTTCTGAGCCAACAGCTGGAGGAAATCCAGAAGCAGATGAGCACAGGCAAAGCCGGGGAGAAAGGAGATAGTCTGGGCCAGGAGGCTGAACCTCGGGGGCGCTTGCGGGCCGAAGAGGGCAGAGCCCCGGCGCTGGAGGCAGAGGTGCAAGCTCTCAAAGAGAAAATCCACCAGCTAATGAACAAGGAGGACCAGCTTTCTCAGCTTCAGGCCGATTATTCCCTTCTCTGCAAGAGATGCCAACAGGAGGAGAGCAAGAGCAAAGAATTGGCCCAGGAGCTGGTGAACTTGGCAAAGGAGCTGGAGATGTCCAAACGCTACAGTCGGGCTCTCCGCCCCTGTATAAATGGCAGGAGAATGGTGGATGTCCCTGTCACATCCACTGCTGTACAGACAGACACTCCAACAAATGGCCTTGGGGAGGAAGACAACCCGGCTGTATTCATCCAGAAATCTGTCCAGGAGGAACACCACCTGATGAGCAATCTCCGCCAAGGGGGGCTGAAGAAGCCCCTGGAGAGACCCTCAGTGTTGGAGAGGTATCCACCTGCTGCTAACGAATTGAATCTCAGAAGATCCTGGATCCCCTGGATGAAGAAGAAGGAGATGGGCCAGCACCCTGAGAAGGCTGCCCAGGCCAATGGTGGTCCCAGCCGGGCTCAGGAGCTGATCCTGTCTCAAAAACAGGGCCAGCCTCTGCACATTCGGGTCACCCCAGACCATGGCAATAGCACAGCCACCCTGGAAATTACCAGCCCGTCTGCTGAGGACTTCTTCTCCAGCACCACTGTCATTCCCACCCTGGGTCACCAGAAACCTCGCATCACCATTCTGCCCACAGCCAAACTGTCCGACAGCTCCCTGTCCCCGGAGAGAGCAGCCTCCCCTGTGACAATCACCACATTCTCCAGGGCCAAGTATTCCCCAGAGAGAGGCCAGGCCGCCTCCCCAGACAGACCTGTCTCCCCCATTCACATCAGGACCGTGTCCACATCAGCAGCCCCTGACTGCTCAGTGGCTGCAGAATCCCAGGAACTGGCTATGGGACGGGCTGTCTTTAAAGTGACTCCTGAGAAAGCAGCAGCACCATCGCCACCGCGAGCCTACAGCCCAAATGCAAACATCATAACCACAGAAGACAACAAGATTCACATCCACCTGGGCAGCCAATTTAAAAGGCCAGCCAGTGGCTACACTGAGGAGGTCAGCTCTATGATCACTGTCCGTCCTCTCTCAGTTACTGGCGAGACGGTGGGAACTGTTCTCCGTTCTCCTCGCAACTGCAGTCCTCCAAAAAACCCTGCTAACAAAATGACCAGCAGCATCACTATAACTCCAGCCAGTACTACACCCACAAGAACTACGCAGTCAGTGGTGAGTTCCGATTTTCATTAACTCCTTGATATTACCCATTTGCACCAATTGCTACCTAGCATCAAGTTATCTGCAGTAGCCTTCAAAAAGTCTTTCCTGCAATAAATTGCATTACATTCACAAGTGCATGAATTGAGGATAGGCTTTTTCCGAAGTATTAAAATTTTCCTGTTGTGAGTATTGCTGAAAAAATCCATGTTGTTAAAGCACTCCGGACAACTGGTTGGTTGGTTGGTTGGTTGGCACGTGGACTGTGTAGTGAAATTGCCAGGGAATGCACCTCCACTCCAGTTCTTCTCGTGGAGGCTGTGACGCCCAGCGAGAAGTCCATAAAGTGGCCTCCGCTGATGGCTCCTGGCCCGTTGTGCTGCTAGAGCAGCGCAGTGCTCTGAGAGATTAGTCCCACATGTGTTCAAGATGGAGTCTAGAGACTTGAGCACACAATCCAGACTGATACTCTGGTGCAGCACTCCAGCCAAATGTTATACACTGGTAGCTCCCACAAACAGCACCGAGATAATGACAAGCCATTGAGGGATGACTCTTCTCCTTTGTTTTGAAACAGTGGCCAATGGATCTTTCATCTTCACTCAAGGGCAAGCAGGACCTCAATTTAATGTGTCATCGAAAATACAGCACTTTTGATCAGTGCAGCACTAAAGGAGTGCTGCACCTGAGCTTACAAGAGGAAGAACTGTGATGGATTTTATATTGTGGAGCAGAATAGAATGTCAGTGAGACATATGAACTAGGGTAGATTGCACAATACAAAGATGGCAGTGTTAAGGACTAGTGCTGATGGTGGTATAAAGGTAAGACAGCAGAATGTATGAAAAGGAGAACAAAGGTCAGTGTTCAGTGAAAGGAAAACTAAAGAACCAGTGACAGATGACCCTGGGGGAGGGTGCTGTGATTTGTGTTGGGATCATAAAAACCTTTTGTTTTAAGAAAAAAGGCAAAGGGGTCAAGATGGAGGAGAAAGTTTACAGTCTGAAATTGAACTCCATGTTGAGTCCAAAAGACTGTAATGTGCTTAATCAGTAGATGAGGTGGTGTTCCTCCAGTTTGCATGGGGCTTCACTGGAACATTGCAGCAGGCCAATACCAAACGTGGGTACGGGAGAAAGTTGGTGAAATGGTAAGCAACAGGAAGGTTGGGATCACGCTTGTGGACTGATCAAAGGGGCTTCTCAGTCTGCATTTTGTCTCCCCAATGTGGAGGCGACCACAATGTGAGCAGAGAATACAATAGACCAAATTGAAGGAAGTGCAAGTGAAATGTTACTTAACCTGAAAAGTTTGGAGCATTGGACAATGAAGAGGGAAGATTGGTCAGAGAGGAGTTTTAAGGAGTGTCTTGAATTAGGACAAACCAGAGGCAGAAAAGTTTAGTGAGGGAGTTCCTAAACTCAATGTCCTATGCTCAACGTCATTGCTGGTGAACATAATTTTTATAGCACAAGATTGTCCTAATGTTGAAGTAATTACAATCTCTTTTTAAGTATGCTCACAGAAAAATGACAGAATTAGGGATTACTCTTGATGCAAACCAGACAATTACTGAATTAGGATTGGAGGAGCTCTACCTGAGTGCAGTGCAAGATGTGACACTAAAACCTGATTCAAATGTGCCTCTCGAGTAGTCTTAATTAGCACTTCCTGGAAATGTACTGCCACGAACTAGCCCAATCTCCATATCATAGAAATTCAATTATGGTCAAATAAAATACCTTGTAATAAACTCTTGTAAAAATAAACCCCTTGAAATGCAGAAGGTTGTATCCATTTTGGAAAGCATTATAAAAGTACATGTCACATACTGCAGTTCCTAAAGAAACAACTCCTTGAATATAGAAACCTATATTATTTCTATGCCCTTGAGACATCTGAAGAGTTCGTGTTCAACCTTATTTTAATGTTTGTACATAAAAAAGACCAAATACTTCACTGTTCAAAATAGTTTCCTTGCAGATTATTGTTGCATTAAATTTTGATTTATACCCAAGTGACAGAGGTATGAAGCATATAAACAGCAAGTTCTGGTATGCTCTCAATGACCACTCTTCTTGTCAGTCACCACAAAACATAGATGTGCATTTTAGTCAAAGGAGAGTCGTCCCAAAGTATATGCCGCAGAGGCTTCTCCACAGGCTGGCTACACAAAGCTGCATCATACCCTCATTGTTTTGCTTTCTTTGAGCTGACTGACCACTGGGGGAATCTCCTTGACCTCTTATCTCATACTTTTCAAAAATTCTAATGAACATGTTAGAGATATTTTAGACACAGATAATGCCATCCATAACCTTAGTCTATCTCTTTGGTCTTTAACATGAGTGGAAATTAGAATTTGTAACACAAATGAAGAAGACAAAATGGCAGATAGGATTTTCAAAACAATATTTGGAGCAAGGTAACAGGCTCTGATTCTCTTTTATTATGGTTCCTATATCTTCCATAAATCATTGTTGGATTTTCTCTGAGCTGCTCTTACTGCTTTTGATTTGCACATTCTAAACCTCTTCTGTTCTGACTTGCTGTTTTAATGAAAATGCCATGATTTTGATGCACTCATTTAATTCAATTCAGAATGACAATGGCAGAGAAGAGCTTTGTGATGATGTTCCTGAACAATTAATTCTGCAGGATAAATGGGTAAACATGTTCCATGCTGTGCCTAAATCTAAATGACACTATGTTAGCAAAAGATCATCAGGTATCAATGACTGGTTACACTTAAAGCTATAATTTTGTTTGCTTAAAAACAATTAGGATCATGCAGAAATTGAAAATGTAAGCATTATGGATGCTTGAGGGAGTGAGAAGAATTTATTCTAAGACATGACGTAATTTGCTAAAGACATGCTGTAGATAAATAGAGTTTCATAGAACGCTACAGTGCAGAAAGAGGCCCTACGGCCCAAGGAGTCTGCATCGACCACAATCCCACCCAGGTCCTACCCCCATATCCCTACATATTTTCCCCGCTACTCCAAGCATCTCAGGACACTAAGGGGCAATTTTAGTATGGCCAATCAACCTAACCCGCACATCTTTTGATTGTGGGAGGAAACCGGAGCACCCAGAGGAAACCCACCCAGACATGAGGAGAATGTGCAAACTCCACGCAGACGGTGACCCGAGCTGGGAATCAAACCCAGGTCCCTGGAGCTGTGAAACAGCAGTGCTTACCGCTGTGCTACCGTGCTGCCTGATTACATATTAAAATTTGTGGGGAAAAAAAATAAATTTTATATTAAAAGTTCCACTGCTGGCAACCACCATCACTGGCTTCCCAAAGCCCCCTACAACTCTTCATTTACTTTGGGCATCCTGTATGGCTTATTCGTAGTAAACTTGCCTCTAAGGTCAAGCCCTATTCTAAAACTTCAGCACGTATCAAAGCTGATACTTTCAGTGCAACACTGAAGGAGGGCTGCACTTTTGAATGAGACACTAAAACCATGGCCTCAGCTGTGCTTTTTGATAGATATAAAAGATCCCCTAGCACTATTGGAAGAGGATCTAAAAGAATTCTACCAGTTTCCTGACCACCATTTATCAACATCTAAAGCTCTGACAAAGAGTCAGCCAGACTCAATGTTAGCTCTATTCTCTCCCCAGAGATACTGTCAAACTTGCTGAGTTTCTCCAGCATTTTCTGTTTTTGTTGTTGTGACCTAAAGCTGGTAGTCTGGTCATTTATTTAATTACTAATTATAGGACCTTGCTGCTCACTAATTTGTTGCTGTGTTTCCTACAATGTAACAGCAACAACTTTGGTTGTAAAATACTTTGAGATATCTTGGTATTCTGAGGGGGAAGGGGAGGGAGGCATCACTAAATTCATTTTTTCATGAAGCCTGATAGTTAACAGCAGAAAAAGCAAATGAGATAAGCAATGAGCAAATGCGATAAGCAAATATGACACACATTATAAATTTTAAAAAAACATTACATCAGGCTAAAATGGGATGAAAAATTCTAAAAAGTAAACTGCTGAGATTCCTATTTTGTCAGGTTTTGGGAGCAATTAATTTTTGCATTTATTCATGGAATTTTGTATGTTATAGGGTAATGGCAGAGATTTTGTTCCCAGTGCCACACCTTTCTGACTCCCACACTGAGTGTTTCCTTCTCTGGCAGTAGGGTTGTATCCACCAATGCTCTAGATTGTAGTTGGTTCCTCACACTTAGACAATAGCTTAATGTTTTAACATCACATGTTGGCCACTTGACTGAAGTTTGCATCAAATTGCAATCTTGTACTATTTAGTCAGTTAAGTAGATGGTGCAATACTGATAACACCACTATTAAATTTAGCAAGAAACACAGCTTCAATCTGTACCATCTTTGCACTATTGAACTTGCCAAACTTACATTGACAACTTGTTCTTACAATTTCCACCACTGAAAAGGACAAAAGCAATAATGTAATAATCATTGTCTCCAAATTGCACACATTCCTAACCTGGACCTATGTAAGCTCTAATTCACCATCGCTGGCACAGAAAACTGGAATTCCCTGCCTAACACCATGTATGGGAGTACATCAACGTAAGAATGATGTTGGAAGAGACCCATTGCCACTTCAGCAACTACGAACAGCCACTAAATACAGTTTTGCCAGTGTAGTCCACATCTTGAGAACAGCTAGAATTTTTTAAAAAGCTGAAATATCAAGTGTGAGAAATGAATGTATTGGGTTGGCTGTCTGTTTGGGGTGTATCTGTAAAGTATCCATTTCTTTTTTTTAAACCTTCCTTTCTCCCTCATTCAAACCAAATTATTCAAAACACTTTAAGGTTAACATGCATCCTCTTAGAGATGTTGTGGTATCAACCATATGTTGTTGATTATTATCATCATTTAAGATATGTGTAGACAGCATCTTGTAGTTTTAGATGTACTGCTGATATCTCAATCACTACATAGTTGAACTGTCCCAGGACTTTGAATTTGTAATTATTTTCTTGGATAATCACTCTTCCTGAACTGATGTATGTCTAATTTATTGAACTTCACCACTCTGGGTGCTTTGCTCAGCTATTGATTTGCTCAATTATATGTGAACTCCACGTTTGTTGCTCTAGTCTGCTTAAAACCATTACTCCCAGCTGGCCATTCCTTCATCTCCACTCCCTTAATGTAATGAATGTAAATATAAAAAGATATGGAAAACAACTTCTATTAACCACCAGATCATGTACTATCAGTCATGTCCTGCTGTCCTTTGCTAAAACTGTTCGCTTCTCCAGGATCATCCTGGAATGCAAAGATAATCTGTTTCTTTCCTCCACTGCAATCCCTCCGATTAAACTCCTCTCCCCTGTCTTCTCCAAACTCCCCTCCCCTCCAACAATAAGTTCAAGGAGCTCATTTTTTGGCCACTAAGATTAAGATAATTTGATCATTTCTCCCTGCCACCAGATCAAACTTCCTCCTACCTCTTTTCTTTCCTTTCTCTCCCATCTCCTCTCTTGGTCTCTCTCAGCTCATCTTGTCCATGACTCCACCTCCTGTTCTTTGATACTTCTCCTGTTAAACTGTGGATCACTCAACTTCCCCTTCTTGGTCCCCATGTTACCCAATTTCAGTAACTCTTCTCTCTCTCTCCAGATGTTGCACCTCTCTCCCTTAAATCTGCCATCATCAACTTGCCTCTCAAAATACAACTCTCGGCCCCACTATCCTTGCAAACTATTGCCCACTTCCAATGTACCTTTCCTTTGAATGTGTCTTACTTCCAGAATATACGTCCTTCTTTCTTGGAACTCCATATTTAATCCCTCCAATCCAGTTTCTGCCCCATCAGAGTACTGAAATGGCTCTCATCAGGTTACAAATTATAACCATTTTGGCTGCAAAAAAGGTAAACTATCCCTTTCCATCCTTCTCTATCTATTAGCAAACTTTGACATGGCTGAGCACACCACCTTCATCCCAATGTGTGTCCACAGTAGCCCAGCTGGATGGCACTGCTTTCAACTGGTTCCATTCTTAGCTATCTTATAATAGAATATCACCTGCAATGGCCTCTCTCAGTTCCACCTCTTTTAATTCCTTTGCTTTCTGTAATTTGTCAGGGTACTTCACATGATGATAGAGATTTCCTCCAACTAAACTTTGGGAAGACTAAAACCATTGGCTTTGAGTCCCTGCTACAAACTCTATTCCCAAGTAAGCAAATCCATGTATCTCCCTGGCAACAGACTGGGGCTCAACAGGATTATGCACATTGGTATTACACTCAACCCTAAGATGAGCTTCTGAGCACATAGCTCCTTCATCTCCAAGGATGCTTAGTTCCTCTTCTGAAAATCTCTCAATCCACTACTACTTCTATTCGTCTGCTAAAATCCTTTATCATGCCATTGTTACGTTTAGACTTGGCTGGGCTAATAGACTCCTGGCCGATCTTCCATATTCATCCCTCCGACAACTCAGTCATCCAAAACTCTGCTCGTATCTTTACTTGCATTTGGTTCTATTTGCTTATCACCCTTATATTGGCTACATTCTCTCCCTGCCAAGAACTGACTCAAATTGTAAAATTCTCAAACTTGTTATAAAGTCCCTTCATGGCCTTGCTTGTCCCCAGCTTCTGAACCCTCAGATGTACTTATCTACAACTGGTCTCGTGAACATGTCTGATTTCAATTGCTCCCCTATTGGTGCCACCTAGTCCCTAGGCTCTGGAATTCTCTTTCTAAAACTCTTTTCCTCTACACCTTGCTTTCCTTTTTTAAGACGTTCCTTAAAACCTATTGCTTTGACCAAAAAATTCTTTGATCATCTGCCTTGTGTCTGGGTGTCCCGTTTTGCTGCATAACATTCCTGGAAAAGCTCTTGGAACATTTTATTTTGTTAAAGGCACTACATAAATATAAACTGTTGTTGTTATCCATCTGTAAATGATCATTGCCAAACTCAATACCAATATTTTGGGCGGAATTTTCCCTTCCAACCTACAACGGGTTTCATGGTAGGTGGGATTGGGAATGAGGCTAAAAATCAGAAACCTGCTGGCAGGAAATCAATTTGGAATTTTCCCTCACTATTTTCATGGTGAGTTGCTATTGGGTTGGATTTCCCTCTGATTCACAGCGATGACACTTTGCATGAATTACCATCTCCTGATTGCTCATCAAAAATGATACTCACTGGAATCTCACAGCCCCTCCCAATCCAGCACCATGTCAGTAGGAAATTAGACTGGCCTGAACCATGTTTGAATATGTGGTGTGCAGCTGACAGCCCTCACTTTTCACTCATGGCTTTGAGGTGAGTGGAACACTAAAAGTCTGCCTATAGGAAATGAGGGGAAGAAGGACATGACGGACAATGGGCAAAGGTGGTTTGGGGTTGGAGGGGGGCGTGGAATGATGGCAGAACAGAAGGGAGACCAAGAAGGGTGTTGCGGGGAAGAAACTGCAGCCCAATTTGAAGGACAGGAATGCAGACACAGAAGGGAGGCATGGGAATAGAATTGGAAAGGAATTACAGACTCAGGAATATGGTTTGGGGGCTGGTAGTTGGGAGAGGGGAAAGAATTGCACAGAGACTCATGAAAGGTGTGGGGGAGGAGGGACGATTTGTCGACAGCCAGAAAGGAATGGGAGAGCAAAGAGGAACATGGCCACGGTCCCTAGTCTGTGGCCAAGTAGTTACCATGCAGAATGAAGTCAGTCTTGGGGCTTTATAAGCCATGCAAGGGTTGCACATCATAGTCCTAGTCCCAGGGAGGGGCAGTAGCTGTGCTCTCAATTTGGATAAGGCATTGCTGCTTGTGCAGAATATGGTTTCAATATCACTGGCCACAGTGGTGTCTATCTTGGCACTGAACTGCAGATGGTCATGGTTAGGAGAGGCACCTGTAGCCTGTAAGTATGTTAAGCCTCAGGGTTGGCATCTTGGTCACCTCACTAAGTCCACTCAGCTGCAAGACTACATCAGTGACAAGGTTAGTAAGGCACAGCTCAATGCCATGTCAGTGGCCTGGAGTTTGAGTTGGAACTTTGCTATCTTGTGATTCATTATTCTGGTTTATCTATCAGAAAGAGGAGGAGGAAGCAATGATGGAGCCTAGGCTCGGTGCCACCTTCTCAATGGTGTTTATGGAATGGAGGAGAAGAGAGACCATATGCCACGAAGCACAGTTTCAGGAGAAGACCCAATCTAAGGATCAGGTTCCATGAAGCCCTAGCAACAATCAGAGGATGAGGAGGTTAGACCCACACCAGGGAGGTGACTCGCACAACCAAGGGCCTGCTCTGCCCCTCGCTCATTTACAAATTAATCTGGTGCATGTCTGTGCTTGTCCAGATATCTAGTGAATCACATGTGCCACATTCTGTGGAATGATCTAATGGATAGGAGGACAACTCCTGCCTGTGTCCCAGAAGGTCAACACCACACCGTTTTCTTGCCTGCGGATCGTTCAGGAATCCACAGGGGACCAGTATGGCATCTCTCGGGCCATCACACACAAATGCATCAAGGAAGCAACAGATACTCTCTTCAGCAAGGCTCATCATTATGTGAGATTCAGAGTTAATGAAGATAAGACTTCCCTAGAGTACATGGTGCAATCGATTGAGTACGTGTGGAGCTGGTGGCATAGTGGTATTGTCAGTGGATTAGTAATCCAGAGGCCCAGGGTTATGCTCTGGGGACCCAGATTCAAATCTTAACACAGAACTTTGAAGTCAGTAAAAATATGGAAATATGAGTGAAATGACAATCCTAAAACTATTACATAAGAACATAAGAACATAAGAAATAGGAGCAGGAGTAGGCCATCTGGCCCTTCGAGTTAATTGTTGTTTAACTAATTCAGATCCATAGCAATGTGGTTGATACAAATGGCCTCTGAAATGGCCTAGCATGCCACTCAGTTCAAGGGCAATTAGGGATGGGCAATAAATGCTCACTCAACCAGTGACACCAAATCCCATGAATAAATTTTTAAAAATATGACATTCAGTCCTCCATGGCATCAGCTCCTGATGTTCATCAACCAGAAGTATTCCACTTCTTCAATATTTAACTGGTGTACAATCATCAGAAATGTATATATTGCACCTCTCTGCCAGGTACCATGTAAGCTCCCATGGTTCACATCCTGGGGCACTCCCAGAAGATACCTGCTCAAACAATGGTTCACAACATCTATGTCACCATAAGAGCTATGATCTATAATCAAGCAGATCATTGGCATCCTGATGATGGTTTTCCAATTTTTGTATATTGCTCAAGTGGGTTCTGCAGTATGATGCTGAGAGGGTCTCCTGCATAGTAGTGGTCTGTTGTGCCCTTTGCAACTTGGCACCTCAAGGGGCACCCCTTGTCAGAGGGAGACCTGGAAGAGGTTGAGAAGTCCTCAGATGATGGACAGGAGCCTAAATAGGGAGATGAAGGTCAACTTCTACATGATGTCACCATCAAAGAAGCATAACGTGGAAGACATGCTTCCAGAAGGAATGAGGTGCAGGCAACGAGACACAGCCATGTTCCTCCTATCCGTTAGTGCCATGTCAGTGCACCGAAAGGGATTTACAACCATCAACAGGAAATTTTGCATTTAGACTTGCACCTTAACTCTGATGATTCACCAGGCCATGATCTCTGGGAAGGTCAGTCGTGAACTCTGTATGCATGTACTCTGGGAGTAAAAGTTGACATAACAGTGTAAACACTGCATCAAAGAACCTGATGCGGTCATGGCCACCTTGATGAGAAACGAAAAGAGTCAGTAAGATGAAGGCATGTTTGGAGACATCATCATGGTGTTGGTTCTTGTGCTTTGGCACTATTACTGAGGAGTGTCTAATGAAGCTTTCCCTTGAAGGCTGCTGAGCAGCTCTCACACCATGTTGTCTCACAAGCAATACAACTTCGTTTAGCACTCCCTTCTAATAGAGATTTCAACACATCTCCCTGGCATGACACAAGGATCTGATAGCTACCCTGAGTGAGGTTAACATCACTTGAATGTGAGGCTCATGGAGTCAGGGTGGCTCACCATCGCTAGAAGAGGCACATGTATGATTATGCATAATGCCTTCAAATGACCAAACCATTCTCAGTGACATCAAATGAATTCACAATAGTGTACAGTTTACTCATGACCCAGAAGTGATCATATTAATTTTCCTAACTCATTATGACCGGGTGTAACCGTGATATCTGCAGCAGAGTGGAGGAAGCCTGTTGTCCATGATGGCCTGAAGCCTGGGGGGCTCCTCAGTCTGACCAGCTGGAGTTGACAGGCTCACAGGATGGGATTTTGAGCATTCTTGGAATGTCCTGTGAGGATGCTCCTGGGTGTCCAGCTGACATTCTTCCTCCCTCTTGGGTGCCCAAGAACCATTCCCTGATTACTTGAACAGGAGGAGCACCTGGAGGTAGGTTGAGGTGTCCTGGAACCCCCCACCCCGGTCTAGCCATTGATGAATTCTACCAGTGCCTACAGCAATGGAGTAAAGACCTGATCGCACATCCAGCAAAATCTGCTTGACCAAGGTCTCCAAGGCAGTTGCCATCATTCCAATAGTGACCTCAAGGCACTTGCATGCCAGAGCCACAACACCAGACAGAATGTGGACAAACTCTTCCATCCTTTCTGAGTGAGTCTGCTGAGTGACTCACATCTTTGCCAGGTTTTTGTATCTTCAGCATTGTTCCTGGCCACTGGCACAGCTTCAGAGTAACGGCAAAATGAGTAGAAGTGACACGAAGAAAAAATGTTTTCACCAGAAGGTGGTTAGAGTCTGGAATGATTTTCCTGAGAGGGTGGTGGAGGCAGGTTCGATTTGAAGTATCCAAAAGGGAATTGGATTGTTATCTAAAAAGAGAATGGACAAGGTTACAGGGATAAAGCAGGGGAGTGGGACTTGGCAGAGTGCTCTTTTAGAAAGTCAGTGCAGACTTGATGGACCAAATGACCTCCTCTGCACTATAAAGATTCTGTAGTTAGTGTCAGAATGTTTCTTAATATGCTTGACTCTTGGTAAACTATGCAAAAAGTGATGTCAATGTATAAGGAACCATTGGTTTAAATGATACATTTTGGGTGGAATCCTGTGTTCACCCCATGGCGATTTGGTGGAGGGCTTTGTTTAATAGATGGTGACTGTGCCTCTACCCCATTAGGTCTGGGGCAAAAAGGCTCATGGACAGCCTTCCCAGCATTGCCATGAGAGCCACAGCACTACCCGCTCAGACCAACCACCACCCCCCCACCCCTTTGCCTGCCCAGTTGCTGCTGAGCACCCCCCTCAATCCAAGGTCTCTGGTGGTTGCTGCACCAACAGCAGCTACCATAGTGACAATACTAGCCTCTGGCCAGTCACTCTTAGTGAATGGCACTGCTGGCCTGTAAAGTGCCTGAGTGGCACAGGATTCACCAATTCATCTGGAAAAGAGGCAACATGGGATCCTGCAGCTGGTGGCTGAGACCACTGCCTCCACAAGATTCCACCTTTGGGTGCATTTCACTAGAAACTTTTCAACCTGTATCTTTTGGATTTGATATTGAACTGGGCACTCCACATTGGGTGGAAGTAACAGATCCTATGGTATTTTTCAGAGAAGAGCAGGGGAGTTCCCAAGTTAACACTTCTGATAAACATCACTAAAAAGGATCATCTGATGTTTACACTATTGTTCTTTGTGGAGCTTTGCTGAGTACAAATAGGCTGTAGGATTACCCTATTTTTATAACTGACTATATTTTAAAAAAATAGGCAGCCTATGAAGTGAGTGCACAGAACTGAGTGTTGTCTCACGAAGATCCAATGCAAACAAACAGCTCCATGGATTCAGGGAGGGCCCAAGAGGCAAGTCTCCACAAAGGTTTCTTTGTGGCTGGCTTGTGGTCCCTTGACAAGGGCAGCAGTGCAGAGAAGGGGAGGGTGGCATTGAGGCATGCAATTGGCAAAGCATTGCTAGATTAAGTATTCTTCCGCAGCATAGACAACACGGTATCCGCTGCATTGCCATGCTCAGAGCCTGGCTTCTGAAGGAATTGTGCCCACTCAAGCAATACTAATTTCTGAGAGTGCCAATGATTGCTCCTACAATGTTAACTCCTCATACACAGATTTCAAAATCAACTGACATCACTGACAACAGGTGGACATGGATCATTTATTAAGGGTGATATTTGGAATATCCAGCATTCTAGTTATATAGGCATGAAACATTAACTCTCATGGTCTAAGCAAGCCACTCAGCCTGAGAGTGTAGATTAGGCTAATGCCTGAACTTATGCTGACAGCATAGAACATAGAACATAGAACATAGAACATTACAGCGCAGAACAGGCCCTTCGGCCCACGATGTTGCGCCGACCAGTTACAAAAACAATGACCCACTAGCCTATACCAATCCCTTTTCGTCCATAAACCTATCCAGAGATCTCTTAAACGCCCCCAAACTAGACGCATTTACAACTGCAGCAGGCAGGGCATTCCAATCCCTCACCACCCGCTGGGTAAAGAACCTACCCCTGACATCCGTCCTGTAGCTACCCCCCCTTAATTTAAAGCCATGCCCCCTCGTGCTAGCTTTCTCCATCCGAGGAAAAAGGCTATCACTATCCACCCTATCTAAACCTCTAATCATCTTATATGTTTCAATAAGATCCCCTCTTAGCCGCCTTCTTTCCAACGAAAACAACCCTAAATCCCTCAGTCTCTCCTCATAGGACCTCCCCACCATACCAGGCAACATCCTAGTAAACCTCCTCTGCACCCTCTCCAACGCCTCCACATCCTTCTTGTAATGCGGGGACCAGAACTGCACACAGTACTCCAAGTGCGGCCGCACTAGAGTAGTGTACAGTTGCAACATTACACTGCGACTCCTAAATTCAATCCCCCTACCAATAAACGCCAAGACACCGTACGCCTTCTTAACAACCTTATCTACTTGATTCCCAACTTTCAGGGATCTATGTACACACACACCTAGATCCCTCTGTTCATCCACACTATTCAAAGTCCTCCCGTTAGCCCTATACTCGACACATCTGTTGCTCCTACCAAAGTGAATTACCTCACACTTCTCCGCATTAAATTCCATCCGCCACCTCTCGGCCCAGCTCTGCAACCTATCTAAGTCTCCCTGCAGACTATGACACCCTTCCTCACAATCTACCACACCTCCAACTTTGGTGTCATCAGCAAATTTACTAATCCACCCAACTATACCCTCATCCAGATCATTAATAAAAATTACAAACAACAGTGGCCCCAAAACAGATCCCTGAGGCACACCACTCGTAACTGTACTCCATGATGAATATTTACCATCCACCACCACCCTCTGTCTCCTATCTGATAGCCAATTCCTGATCCAACTTCCTAGATTACCCACAATCCCATACATCTGCATTTTCTGCAGAAGCCTACCATGGTGAACCTTATCGAACACCTTACTAAAATCCATGTATACCACGTCAACTGCCTTGCCCCCATCCACCTCTTTGGTCACCTTCTCAAAAAACTCAATAAGGTTAGTAAGGCACGACCTACCCGCTACAAAACCATGCTGACTATTTCTAATCAATTCATTACACTCCAAATAACTATAAATCCTATCCCTAATAATTTTTTCTAAAACCTTGCCCACAACAGAAGTAAGACTCACCGGTCTATAATTCCCGGCAAAGTCTCTGTTCCCCTTCTTAAACAATGGGACAACATTCGCTATCCTCCAATCCTCCGGGACTACACCAGAGACCAATGACGACCTGAAGATCTGAGCCAGAGGCTCTGCAATCACCTCTCTAGCCTCCCAGAGAATCGTAGGGTAGATCCTATCCGGACCAGGGGACTTATCTATTTTCAGCCCCTCAAGAATTTCCAGCACATCCCCTTTATCAACCGTAATACTGTCTATTTTACACCCCTGCAACCCAATGTCCTCCTCAGCTATATTCATGTCCCCCTGCGTGAACACCGAAGAGAAATATTGGTTCAATACTTCTCCAATCTCCTCCGGTTCCACACACAACTTCCCCCTGCTGTCTGTAACTGGCCCTAATCTTGCCCTGACCAACCTTCTGTTCTTGACATACCTATAGAACGCCTTAGGATTCTCCTTAATCCTATCAGCCAAAGTCTTCTCATGTCCTCTTTTAGCCCTTCTCAACTCACTCTTCAACTCCCTCCTAGCCAATCTAAAGCTTTCTAGTGCACTATCTGAGCCCTCCAATCTCATCCGAACATAAGCCTCCTTTTTCTTTTTAACCATCGACTCAACTCTTTTAGTGCACCACGGTTCCCTAGATCTACCAAATCCACCATGCCTGACAGGGACATACCTATCAAGGACTCGCAGTAGCTGCTCCTTGAAAAAACTCCACATTTCAGACGTTCCCAGTCCCTGTAATCCCCTAATCCAATCCATGCTTCCTAATTCACTCCTGATAGCCTCATAATCACCCTTACCCCAGCTAAAATTGCTGACCCGAGGTTCATGCCTATCTCTTCCCATCACTAAGGTGAACGTAACCGAATTGTGGTCACTATCACCAAAATGCACACCAACTTCCAAGTCTAGCACCTGGTCTGGCTCATTTCCCAGCACCAAATCCAATATAGCCTCACCCCTAGTTGGCCTGTCTACATACTGAGACAAAAAACCTTCCTGCACGCTTTGTACAAACACTGACCCCTCTAGCGAGCTAGAACTATAGCAACTCCAATCAATATTCGTAAAGTTAAAGTCCCCCATAACAATTACCCTATTACTTTCACTCCTAACCAGGATTGTCTCCGCAATCCTTTCCTCAACCTCTCTAGAACTTTTAGGAGGTCTATAAAAGACTCCCAACAGGGTGACCTCTCCTCTCCTATTTCTAATCTCCGCCCATACTACCTCAACTGACAAGTCCTCATCAAACTTTCTCTCCGACACTGTGATACAGTCCTTGACTAGAAATGCTACCCCACCCCCCCTTCTACCTTCTTCTCTACTCCGACTAAAGCATTTGTACCCCGGAACCTGCAACATCCATTCCTGACCCTGCTCTATCCATGTCTCAGAAATGGCCACAACATCAAATTCCCAGGTACTGATCCACGCTGCAAGTTCATCCACTTTATTGCGAATACTCCTCGCATTAAAGTACACGCATTTCAAACCCTGCTCCGCCCCACCCCCACTATGCCGTGCCTTGCATTCCCCAACTATGCCCCCCTCACTTTCACCCCCTTTCCTCACTATCCCTCCCCCCCTCCGAATCAGTTTAAACCTTCCTGCATCGCTTTTGCAAATTTACCCCCCAGGATATTGATTCCCCTCTGGTTCAGGTGTAGACCATCCCTCTTATAGAGGTCCCACCTTCCCCAGAATGAGCCCCAATTGCTCAAGTACCTGAACCCCTCCCTCCTGCACCATCCCCTCAGCCACGAGTTCAAACTTTCCCTCTCCCTATTCCTCTCTAAACTATCCTGTGGCACAGGCAAGAGTCCAGATATAACTACTCTTTCTGACTTCGCCTTTAGTTTCCACCCCAACTCCATAAATCTTTGCTTAATATCCCCTTCCCTTAATCTCCCTATGTCATGTGTCCCTACATGAACTATAACTTGGGGTTGATCTCCCTCTCCCCTAAGAGTCCTGAATACTCTGTCCGATACATCCTGGACCCCAGCCCCTGGTAGGCAACACACCAGCCCAGAGTCCCTACCCTTACCTCCAACTCTCCTATCCGTCCCCATAACTGTGGAGTCCCCAATCACGAGGCCCAATCTCTTACCCCTAACCACCTGAGGCTTGCCAATAGGCTCACCCCCAGAGACCTGCTCCCTTTGGCTATCCCCAGTTGATTTCTCCTCAACTGTAGCCTCCAGGACCGAAAACCTATTTTGGAGGGGAACAGCCCCAGGGGATTGTCCCCCCAACTGCTTTTTGCCCCTCTTCCTGGCAGTGACCCAAGACTTATTCCTAGGAGTGACTATCTCCTTATAACTCCTTTCTATGTCCTCCTCCACTTCCCGAATTATACGGAGCTCCTCTAATTCCCCTTCCAGCTCCTTTACACGCTCCTCCAGAAACTGCAATCTAACACACTTCCCACAAGTAAAATCACCTGAAACACTGTGGGAGTCCCTCACTACATACATCCCACAGGAGATGCAGCTTACAGCCTGAACTGCCATCCCTGAATCAATTACCAGCAGAAAAGTAAAAATATAAAAAAAAACTTCCCTCACACTTATAATTAGGTTAGAGGAGGTGGAAGGGTGGGATTCTCTACCAGTGTAGAGAATCGGGAATCCTCTCTGCACTAATTTATAGTGTTAGGGGCACGAGAAAAAAAAAACAAAGGGTGCGATTGAGTTGCTGAGCTGCTCCCACTCTGTCATGTGGGTGGAAGAGGAGGAATATAGTGCCTAGGTTACTGAAGGTCTAAAGTCACAGTGGGGTACCACCCCATCAGTGTTCTGACATTAAATTTGTACTAAGCACCTCACAATACAGTGAAAAAACTCATCAGCAGATCAAGAGCCACTCTGAATTCTGGGTTGATTCCACCACAATGGGATACATCTGGCACTCTCCAGTTTGCCAGGTCTATTCCAGAATCTGTAGAATTTTGGAAACATCCACTATTTCCATAGCCATCTCCTTTAGCGCCCTGGGATATGAATGATCAGGCCTCAGACTTATCGGCTTTCAGTCCCATTAATTTCTTCAGCACTTTTTTTTCACTAATACTAATTTTTTTCACGAATACTGTCTCCTTCAATTTCTCGTTATAGCTCCTTTCTGGGAAGTTATGTGTTTTCTTCCGTGGAGACAGACTAAAGTAATTAACTTGCTCTGCCATTTTTTGTTCTTCATTATACGTTCTTACATTTTGGATGGTAAGGGACCTCTACTTGCCTTTATTAATCTTTTTCTTTTTACATACTTATAGAAGCTTTTCCAGGTCCACTTTTATGTTCCTTGCAAGCTTACTCTTGTACTTCCATTTTGCCCTTGTAATAAATCTTTGTCCTCCTTTGCCAAATACTGTTTTCTGTTTTATATGATTTCTTTTTGGATCTAATGTCTCCTGTTGGTTCCGGTTGGGCTGCTTCCCCTGGTGTGTTTTTGGGCCAGAAAGGAAATCTCATGTACTCCCTCTAGCACAGGAGGCTAGGATTTTCAAAGGGTCACAGGGTTAGAAATGGGATAGGTGGCCTTTGAAAATTACAGTCCTGGAGATCATGTTGGCATTCTGACCCCTCCAGGATAGCTTTGAATTTTAATTTAGCCACCACCGAGAGATAGGGAGCGAGGAAGATGCTTATCTCCAATGAAAGGGCCTGTATGAAATAGAATGAGATTTTGAACACTTCCCAGCAAACCCCAAACAGTTTTATTCACAGCTATTGGGCTTGCCACTTGGATAACATGCTTTGCAACTTAATCAGTGCATCCAGTAAGTGTCTGTATGAGTTTTGCTCCTACCTATCTCAACCATAGCCATTTGCAACCACATTCCACACTTACAACTGCCTGCTATAATCAACAAAACAGTGGCAGCCCCCATGCCTGTCTCCTGGAGACTCTTGGCACCTTTTTAGGATGCCAACCAAAACTAAAGGTTAGGAGACTCTGAACTGTAAAAATGCGATTTTGTATTATTTTATTGACGACTTTGTGATCCTGTTTTGAGCTTTGGAGGTTTATCTTTCTTGGCAGTCTAGCCTCATTTGATGTAATTCCTGAGAATGGTCAGTCTTAAAACATGGGTTTACTACTACAGAAAACATTCAGTTCTGTAAAGTAATGAGCACCAATCAAAGCTTCACTTCATAAGTGAATGCTGGCAGAATGTGCATCTAATGCTTTTTCTTTGTCTTATTTCTAGGCAGCGCAGGAGGGGCCAGCACAGCGGCCCACACCTACCCGCATCCCCATGTCAAAAGGTATGAAAGCAGGAAAACCAGTAGTTCCAGCCGTTGGAACAGGAGGTGTGGCAAAATATGAATCTCGTGCTGAGAGCCAATTAATGAGAATTGAACTGAAGAAGTCTCCAGTCAGCAATTCTGCCTCTCAGGCTGGGGGGAAGGGCTGAGGATGGAAATCTTAGGGGTAGGTGGAGGTGTTACTGCTACAATGGAGATCACTCCTTCTGGGTAGGCTTCCCCACCTCGTACTAACCTGATGAAACAACTCCTCATTTGTCTAATATTATACTAACAGCCCTTTATATTTTTAAGTGGTCACTAAAACTACCATTACAGTAACACTGATAATATCTTGTACAAGGAATGTAAGGTTTTGCTTTGTGTATAATATAAAATTAACACTGACAACAAGTCCAACAATTAACAAAGGGATATGTATGCATTGGTGAGAAAAGGAAAGTGATGCAAGTGTAAAGTGATGGAAAGGTTTCAGAACTTAGTGAATGGAGGTTGTTGGAGGCAGGGATAAGAACTCAAAGTATAGGTTTGGATAAAGTTGTATCTTCCCTTTGAAAAGAATAGAAAGACAAAGTTGAAGAATTGGTGAGCTGATAACTGTCAGACGGATATGATTTAACACCGATAATCCTTAAATTAGCTGATGCAAGGTTAGCTCTATTCCAGTGGGAAGGTTTTAAGGTTTCCCACAACTGTATGATAAATGGATGCTGCTCCAAATGGAGAATCAACCAAACATTTCAAATGTGAGTATCCTGCTGGACATCGAACTAAAATTGCATCAAGAGCTCCTTCCAGTTGCCAGGTCTGTCCTGAATTGAATTTAAAACCTACCCATTCTGGCTTGGAGGTGGGGAGGCTACTATTCCAACAGTGACTTATTCTGTTTGAATAAGATGAAGCCGGAATATTCAAATCAAATAAGGTCAGTAAGATGAGAAGGCATTAGTTCAAGTCAGAGAGAGTACATTCAAAACTGACATTAAAATGGTGGTGAACGTTTTCAGACGAGGTAGTGATGTCAGAGTTATTGGATGACCCAAAGGTGGATTAAGGGTTGACTGAGATTAAGGCTGAAGGATGAGCTCTGGGCCTTTTCTAACATATAATTTTCCATTAAAATAAAATTTGCAATCATCTCGATTGCACCCGCAATCATGATATAGGCCAACATAAACTAAGGAAGAATTTCCTAAACATTGCTCACTTACAAGTAGTTTTATTTCTTTCTGACACATATCCTGTCAGTTTGAGACTGTAGTATTGTATTGTTCTTAATGAGAAATATTTCTCATGTCAATGTTTATTTATCTTCAGTGTAAAATTACTGTCAACAGTAATTGATTACAGTGTTTGTGAATGGGAATATTGAGCATGCCTACTATCTGTGTATCCCATTCCAACTCAGTCTTGTGTGTGCTTTATAATTGCATTGGTGAATTAAGCATTCATAAAGGTGTGTCTATGGTTCTTCTTTCAAGCAGAACTGTTCTGTCACTCTGTGGAACTTTTTTTTAGAAGCAGATATAAATTGGGGAATTTATTTACCAAAACTATACCATAGTGGCTCTGAGGAACAGCTATGAGAATTTGCTGCTGGAGATTAACCAGGACAGTGGTGCAGGATCCCTGGTTCTAATCCATCTCCACTGGAAACATTTGTGTACCTATACGTCTAATGAGAACATAACTGTACTCAATTGTAGATTTTCTCCATTATCCTCTCCAACACACCTTCCATGTGAGGAATGTTCACTTTACCAGCAAATCTTAGCAGGCTATTTGACTGTGAAGGATGTAACCAAATCTGATCTTATCCCCATGTGACTCTACACATGTAAAATGTCCCATAATGACCCTATGGATCCATTTTCATGGAGTTGGGCCAAGTCAGGAGGCCTTTAAAAATGGTGGGTGGGCACAACCCAACTCCAGGATATCCCCCAACATTTCATGACTAGCAATTTTTGCCAGTGTGGGATAAAGATACAGGGAGCCAGGCCATGTGCAGAACCTGTGCCCATGCTGGCCCCGTTGTGGCAAGTGTTGAGTTGGTAATCAAACAAAAACAGCTATTCAACACTTTCAAGTACATTGCCTCTCTTACCTTCTCTTTAAAACTGTCCATCAATCTTGGCTATCAATGGGAACAAGTTTTAATTCACTTCACCCCTCACAATTGTTGAAATGTAGATCTGGTTATTACAAGGTAATAAACATGACAATGAAACGTAGCTAGCATTCTTCTACAAGCTGTGTCAACATTGCCCTGTAAGTATATTATCCACTCTTGGAGCTCGACCAAGCATTCATAATGCGACCATCTGACAACTGTATGAACAAAACAGATTGAACAGAAGTCCAAACATCTCTTTTTTTTCCAGGTAGCCTCATTATGAATGCTTGGAAAATGCAAATGCCTATAGAGGGCTTGGAGGATATGAGATGTCATGGTGGGTGGCTGGGATAAGGACCTGAGGGCCAAATAGTCACCAGAATTGGGCCAATGGCCAGTAAACAGAGGCAGGTCTTCTATACTGCTGGCCTTGCCATCCACTGATTCAGTTACTGCCTGAGATCCCTACTGCAGCAAAAAGCCAGAAAAAACTCATTGAAGCCTTCAACTGAACTGCTCCCCAAACATTTAGTTAATTGCATGAAACACCTAAGTAATCTTGTAATGTCCATTTAAAATGTGATATTGCTGAATCACATCTTTAATTTTCCCCATGACAATTGCATATCAAGAATTCCCTTTCCCACACACCCATGATAATGGAATGAGGTATAGTTCTGAAATTGTCCCTAGTGCAGGAGCATCAGGGGGGCACTAGGGTTTTGAGCTTATAATACAATAAAGGAGCGAAATATAAATTAGCATAAATAATGCCTCACAAGTTTCCATTCTCATTTAATTATTGGAAGGTAAACACTTCCCACACAAGGAGGGAGAATTTCCCCAATACCAGCCCCCGCATACCTCCTACGGACCGGCTGCTCACATCTCACTTGTAGATGCTGAAAATGATGAGAAAACCATCTTTAAAGGCTTGCATTCTTGCATAGCACCTTTATCATGTCCTCATGATGTCCCAGAGTGCCAATGAATAACACTGAAACATTATGAATGGTTCTTAAGAAGGTAAACATTGATGAGGAGAAAACAAAATCATGTAGAAAGAGTCTGATGCTTTAATTATCAGTTTTCGCATGTAGGATCTGACATGTTTGCTAAGTGTGGTACTATCATAAAGTCTAAGGGCAATTTCAAATTCAAAGAAGCCACAACAGAAGTCAGATTTGTGAAACTTTTAGGTCTAATGTTCAAATGGACAAGATTCTGCATCCTCATCTCACATGTCAGTTGAATCATTATTTAGATGAGTTGTTTAACTAAGGGTCTTATTGGATGAAGTGAGGAGATTGGCTATTGATTTGTAGAAAATCTTAGCAGAGGCAGCCATTCAGCCCATCAGATATCTGCTGGCTGAAAGAGATTCTTTATTCAGCCCTTGGCAGTAGCCCTGTAGATTATGGTACTTCTAATGGATACTCCTCCATCCCTATAACTCTCTGGTTAAAATAATTTCCCCTCAACTCACTTTTAACCCCTCCACCTAAAACTTTTAAAAATCTATGCCCCCAGTGACTCCTCTGCTTTTAGAAATGGTCCTTCCATATCCAATCCTTCTAGTTCATCTCATTTTACAGAATTCAATTAAACTTTCCCATGGCATCATCTATTTCAAAGATCAGTCCAAGCAGGATTCATTTGGAGAGAAACCCAGCATCAAGGTCAGCCCTCACTCCTTGCAGCTTAGCAGTGACAGAGGAGCTAATGGACACACTGGGAGGCAGTACTTACCTCCATGTGTCCCCCCCTCCTCCCAGAATCCATGGCAGCAGGAACATGAATTGGTGCTTGGGGAGTTGGGGAGGAGGGGAGCATCCCAGGAGGCTGTAGAATCAGATTTCCAGTCCACTAATTGCATTCAAATGTATTTAAAGGTTGTAATCAAGTTCTTGCCACTTTGGACAAGGGCCTGATCTGGCCAGGCACAGTGAGTCGGGAGACAGGCAAAAGGTTTGGTGTCTGGCGAGAATCCTGATTTGGCCCTCCCGCCCAGATTATTGTGTGCCCATCAGGAATCCTGGCAGGGGCTAGCGGCCCCGGAGAATCAGCCCTAGTATCTTAGTTTTTAAGCAATGCTTAATATCCAGCCCTATTCCCACAGATAGTTTCATACTACTTTGCTTGGTTGTGTAATTGGCCATTGTAATTCTCCTATCAGCAACTTGAGTTCAATGGCTAATTCTGAATATAACCCAAGTCTCCTAAATCTCAATGACTTGAGTACCACACTACACAATGTGTTAATGCACTGAGCTATCAAACAGTCATCAGCCACCAATTATAAAGCAGCTAACGTTTAAAATGTATCCTGGATTCATTTTTGCTTTGGTTTAATTCCTGAAATAATTTTAATAATACAAAGACACTTCTGTGCAGATTTGTATCTGCAGTCACAAAGCCAACTTAGACTGCTCAAAGTATAGTCACAGCATGTTTATGGTACAAACTATGATTTTTGATGCTTAGTTTCAAATTAACCTTTGTTATTTACATCTTGCTTTTTTTGGATATAAAAATGTAATGAGCACTAGTAAAGAGTTAATCCAGTTTCACTGAGCAAAGTTCTGTGGACCATTTCATAAACCTCGAATAGAATATCACCCATAAGTTGAGATAAGTGAAAATCACAACACTTCAGCAATGTCTAGTGCAGATTTTTTTTTCTTAAAAGTTGGCCAAATTCAATTTATTGAGCAGTGCTCAGGACCAAATTCTGCACAGTCTGCAATAGTTAATCTCATCCTCTACGGATGGGTGCAGTTGCTTCAATCAGCCCTCAGATAATCCAGTTTCGTTTTAAAATGTGCTGCCTGAAAGATTGGAAATAATCTGGAACATTATACACAGAGAGTTGCTATAAAACACTTTTTCAATTGTTTTTATGTGACTTTGTGTAGGCCAACAAATGTGGAATAGGATTAATAGACTTTGTCTTGGAAAGTATCAGAACTTTTGATTTCCCACGTTGATCCATGAAATGTAATTCTCAATGCCCATTAATGCAACACTGATTTGAATTATAGTTTTAATCAGCCAAACTGGAAATGCCTTTAATGAAAAATAGCTGCAATACAACACATTGTGCAATACTCTTTTCCTCCCCTCCTTCATTTTTATGAAATCATATTCTCAACATAACCTGTGACCCTGGACACTCTTTGTTTTGACCCTGAAACATTCAGTCAGGGATGACACACAATAATGAGAGTGTTCTGCATAATCCTTGGACTCCTTTATTAGCTCCATGGACAATAGTAAGATTGGGAATTTGTCATGGTACAGAATGTGGAACCATATTGATCAGAATTTTACTTGGACTTTGAGGTGGGGGAGGTAGTAAGTCCCAATGCTGGGACCATATGATGGTCCTGAGCCTGCACAGGCAAACAGCAGACCTGCGTTGGCAGATTTCCCACAAGCACCTCAATTGGCTGCCATCAGGCCCATTATCCAATTAAGGATGGTGGGTAGGCTTTCCATGCTACCAGCCCAATTACACAGCTGGCACTAGGTGGTTACTGCTGAGGCATACAGTAGCTCTTGCATTTACAGCTTTAAAAAAGAGAACTAGGAAATCTATAGGGCCCAGTGTCCTGAGGAAAACCACCTCTGGGGAAATCACTGGGGCTAATACAGGTCAGTGAGGACAGTACTGATGGGTGATGGGAGTTGGTGTGAATTTTGGATGACCCCATCCTGACAGAGGATGGAAAGTGTGAAGTCTCCCAAAGGTATGTTGAAATAGTCAGATCTAGAGGCATGGATAAAGGTTTTGGCTGTGGATGAGCCAAACTAGAAGCGGAGTTGGACGTTGTTAAGCAAGTCAAAATAAGTGATCTTAGCGATGCTGCAACTATGTGGTTGGAAGCTTATCTTGGAGTCAAACGTGACACTGAGGTGACAAACAATCTGATTCAGCCTCAGACAGTTGCTCGGGAGAGGGATGGAGTCGGTGCCTAGGGAACTTAGTTTGTGGTGGGGACTGATTGACAGTGACCGGTGAGCTAGAGCTGGATGTCATCAGCATGCACTTGAAGACGGACACAGAGTTTTTGCATGATCTCTCCAGGGAACAACACAAAGGTGAGAAACAGCCGAGATGGTGAACTGTGGGGGTTGGTCGAGGATAGACCGGAGGAGCAGGAAGAGAAGGCATTGCAGGTGATTCTCTGGCTCTGACTGGAGGGGTAAAATAGAACCAGGTGAGAGTCTTCCTAGCCAGCTGGATGATGATGGAGAGACATTAGAGGAGAATAGTGTGGTCAACCATGTCAAAGACTACAGACAGGTCAAGGAAGATGAGAGGGAGCATTCTTTTGTCACAAGATGTCATCTGTGACTTTGAGAGCAATTTGATACTGTGGCAGGGTCAGAAACATGATTAGAGGAATTCCAACATGGAATTTTGGGAAAATGAACACTGGATTTGGGAGGTGACAGCATGTTCAAGGACTTTGGTGAGGAATGGGGATTGGAGATGGGGCAGTAGTTTTTAAGGACAAGAGAGATCAAGATTTGTTTAAGGTGAGGTGGGACAACAATGTATTTGAAACGGAGGGTGCAGTACCTGAGGTGAGAGAACCTCCAATGTATCGGCTCACATGCCAATTACCATGCCCACTCAATTGCCAGCCGCTTCTGCCTAAAATCTTTCAACTGTACATTTTCAATCAAATCCTTAATTATTCTTTCTACTTCTTCTTAGATCTGACCCCCAAGTATTTCATGTTACCCCCATTAATGGATGTGCCTACATGTAAGGTGTTTTAAATCAAAATAAATAAATAATCCAGAATAGAACAGTTTTGGGAAAATGTGATTTGCCGGGTGTTAGCAATGGAAAGATGGTAGGAGTGGAGGGCCTGAATGACATTATTGTTACTAGAGAGGCGGTGCTCGACAGACTGGAGGGACTGATTGTGGACAAGTCCCCAGGACCGGAAGGAATGTATCCAAGGGTTCTGAAAGAAATGGCGGAGGTGATAGTGGATGCCTTGGTGATTATTTTCCAAACGTCGCTGGATTCCGGGGAAGTGCCGGAAGATTGGAAAACGGCTAATGTTACGCCGTTGTTTAAGAAGGGTGGCAGGCAAAAGGCGGGGAATTATAGGCCAGTTAGTTTAACGTCTGTTGTAGGAAAAATGTTAGAATCCATGATCAAGGAGAAAATAGCGAGGCACCTTGAGGAGAATTGTTTGGTAGAGCAGACGCAGCACGGTTTCGTTAAGGGGAAGTCGTGTCTGACGAATTTATTGGAGTTCTAGGAGGATGTGTCTAGGGTGGTGGAAAGAGGAGAGCCGGTGGATGTGGTGTTTCTTGATTTTCAGAAGGCGTTTGACAAGGTGCCTCACAAGAGGTTATTACAGAAGGTCAGGGGGCGTGGAGTTGGGGGTAGGGTGTTAGCGTGGATAGAGGATTGGCTGTCAAATAGGAGGCAGAGAGCGGGGGTCAATGGGTGCTATTCGGATTGGCGGTTGGTGACTAATGGAGTGCCCCAGGGGTCGGTGCTGGGGCCTCAGCTATTTACCATTTATATAGATGATCTGGAGGAGAGAACCGAGTGTATGGTGTCGAAATTTGCTGATGACACCAAGATTGGTGGAAGGGCAAATTGTGCGGAGGGTGTGGAGAGTCTGCAGAAGGATCTAGATAGGCTGGGCGAATGGGCCAGGAACTGGCAAATGGAATTTAATGTTGGCAAATGTGAGGTTGTCCACTTTGGTAGGAATAATGGTAGGAAGGACTATTACTTTCGTGGCGAAAAACTGCAGCATGCGACGGTGCAGAGGGACCTCGGGGTCCTTGTGCATGAGTCGCAAAAACCCAGCCTGCAGGTGCAGCAGGTGGTCAGGAAGGCTAATGGGATGCTGGCCTTCATAGCGAGGGGGATTGAATATAAAAGTAGGGCGGTCTTGCTGCAGCTGTATAGGGCACTGGTGAGGCCGCAGCTGGAGTACTGTGTGCAGTTTTGGTCGCCGCACTTACGCAAGGATATTTTGGCCTTGAAGGGAGTGCAGAGGAGGTTTACTAGGCTGATTCCGGAGTTGAGGGGGTTGAACTATGAGGAGAGGCTGAATAAACTAGGCTTGTACTTGTTAGAGTTTAGAAGAATGAGGGGAGATCTCATTGAGACATGTAAGATGTTGAATGGGATGGATAGGATAGAGGTGGAGAGGCTCTTCCCGCTCAGAAAGGACAGTAGGACTAGAGGGCACAGCCTCAGGATAAAGGGGGGGTGGTTTAGAACGGAGTTGAGGAGGAACTTCTTCACTCAAAGGGTAATGAATCTCTGGAATTCTCCTCCTGTTGAAGTGGTGGAGGCTGCCTCACTCAATATTTTTAAGACGCGGGTTGATAGGTTTTTGATAGGCAAGGGGATTAAGGGTTATGGGGAGAGGGCGGGAATATGGAACTGAGCCATGACAGATAAGCCATGATCTTATTGAATGGCGGGGCGGGCTCAAGGGGCTAGATGGCCTACTCCTGCTCCTATTTCTTACGTTCTTATGTTCTTATGTGATACCTTTGTAAGCAGTAAGGAGTATGCCATCAAGTTTTAATCAAAATATTGCCAAAAATAATCGCTTTAAGGGGAGAAGGTGTATGCTGTTCCATAACAGGATTAGTTGACACTCCCAGCTGATGAGACCCTTGTGCTGTTGAGCTTTGCGAAGCTTTTTATGTTTCCACTAAGCGTTTGGGGAGGAGATGTATCAGGGGAACAGAACTCCATTTAAGATAAATTGAAAGGCCTAAGTTTATGATTAATGAAGATTTTGTTCCTTTTTAATAGCACTCCAAACACTTATTTCCCTTCAGTGACTTTTGCAGTTGAAGTGGAAGACATTTATAGTTCATGCAGTATTACTTGATTTACTGGTTCTTGTGCTTTCTTCTGCTTAACATAGAGAATGTGCCCCAGCTCTTGTGGAGCCTTTCAAACATGTTGGTAATTAAAGAACAAAGTAAATTGAGGTACGCTGTTTGGTCTCAGTTAACAAGAGGTAAGTTACCAAGCAAATTGCTGACCTCCAGTATGGATCCTGGCAACAGTTTCCATGAGATCATTGCTTTTATATTTCTGCTTCTGACAGCAACACTTGTACCACCTTTAAATATAATAGTTCGAAAGCAAATTGATTTCTGCAGATGCTTGTTAGGTAATCATTTTGTTTGCATCCATCTATTGTAAGAATCAAAAAGTATTCCCATTCTGAGTCAACAAGTTGAGATTTTTTTCACTATTGGCTCATTTTTCAATATTTCAAGCCCACGGTTTTTTTCAAAAGCAAAACTTTTCAGAAGCCTCTTATTTGAAATTTTTGAAATAAAACATTTTTTCCCTGTTAAGCTTTCCTACAGAAAGAGTACTCTTGTTGCAGTGGCTGTCTTTTTAGATTAATTTTAAATTCCTGTCTTTTCTCTCAGCTTAGTTAATCTCAACTAAATTCTTTGTGCACACTGGCTTTTGTAGAAATTACAATAATTCTGATCTCACAAGGATGGATTGACTGCAACGTGCAGGCAGAGGGAGAGGAATGAACAGAAGACCTGATAAAATTCACATTGATATATTTATGATATAGAGTAGTCTACTACACCTTTAGTAAAGGCAATAGGCATTGACCTGTGCAAAATGTTGGAGGAGTAGGATTGAGATGTGTTGCATGTGTGTTAAAACCTCTCAACAGTGGAGGATGGAAAATCTCGGGAACTGCAGCTAAAATAAATAGGAACTTAATGCCATTTTGTTTTCAAAGTATATTTTTTACCTTCTAATTTTCCAACTCATTCAAAATTTGTTGCTATATCCCAGCACCCCTGGTTTAGCTAACCTACATTGGCTGGTAGTCCCTCATCTTTGTCAATTTAATGTTCTCATTCCCTTCTTTAAACCTCTTCATGGCCTCATTCATTTCTAGCTCTCTGATCTCATCCAGTACTATAAATCTCCCAGAATATTTTATCTCTCTAGCCTCTTGTAGATGTTCCCTCCCTTCACTCCACTATTGGTGGCCATGCCATCTGACACCATGCTTTGGAATTCCCTCCGTAAACCTTTCTCCCTATTTTACCTCCCAATAGGTCTTGCCTTAACCTACCTCTTAAGTCCCAACATTCATTTTTGTGCAATTAAGTCTTTTGTGCAGTGAATTTTTCTGGATTAAAACAGCCTCATAAATCTAGTTTCATGCGTCAAATATATGTGAGTCCATGCCCTTAGACTTGCAGGATGATTAGCCAAAGATGAAGTCAAGCGTTTTACTGGAACAGGGGTATCGAAAGTGACGGAGAGAGAG
Organism: Carcharhinus amblyrhynchos; assembly: GCF_965287045.1. Lineage (NCBI taxonomy): Eukaryota > Metazoa > Chordata > Chondrichthyes > Carcharhiniformes > Carcharhinidae > Carcharhinus > Carcharhinus amblyrhynchos. The sequence goes on along the minus strand of NC_137335.1, from coordinate 26,394,867 downwards.
TGAGCTGATTTGCATTATTATCATGGCGAACGGATGTCCAAAGACTATACAGTTGGCAGATCAATTGTGCAGTTACAAGTGATTTTGATGAATCTATTTTCCCCCAGTGCTGAAAGAAGTGAGGCTGGAACAGGGCAGAAGCATGTGAGATAAGTGCAGGAGCAACACTAACAGCAGTGATGTCCATGCCCAGAAGCCTGCATCCACCAGCCTTGAAAGCCATACTGCAATGCTCAGTGCTCAGACAGCTAATTATCATGGCATCCATTTCCCCTTGAGGGAGAATGACCGGCTTCCAAGAGGTGCTGGCCAATCAGATGGCCAGCAAATCTTCAATGTCAGCAGTGCCACTGAAAGCAGTGGTCATTGCTGGAACTGCAGCCAGTCACTGAGCAGGCACAGAAGGCGGCTCGCGTTCAAGGTAAGTGCAGCAGTCTTGCCAAGACTAGTCAGGCAGGCCCCAGAGAGGGTGAGCATTGGGCTGCAATCAGAGGCCAGAGGGTGTAAGGTAGCCCTCTCCACTGGAGTGGCCCTCTTTGAGGAACAGAGTGTCAAACATAAGATCCTGAGGGATAAGAGAAGGATTGGGCCTTTTGGCCCATCAAACCTTCTCTGCCATTCAATGAGATCATAGCTGATCTGCTTAACTCCTCTTTCCTGCTTCCCGCCATAACCACCAACTCTCTTGAGCATCAAAAATCTGCTTAATTCAGCCTTGAAAATGTTCAGTGACCCAGTCTTCACTACCTTCTGTGGAAGAGTATTCCAAAGGCTAAATCTGAAAAAGAAATTTCTCCTCATCTCAGTCTTAATTGAGAGATGTTTTTTAAAATTTGTCCCCTTGTCTAGGTTCCCCCATCTCAGCATCTACCTTGTTAAGCCCCCTCAGGAATCTTAGATGTTTCAAAAGAAGTACTTTCATTCTTCCAAAATATTGGTGGTAGAAGAAGCAGCTGCTTAAATGGCCTTTAACTTCCCAAATAAGGGGCTCAATTGGCCCAAGAATTGGTGGGTTGCCTGACACCTACCCACTCCGAGTAAAGTACCAGCAGAGGCAAATAAGTAATGAGTATGACATTACCCTGCCTGCCATCCCACCTGATTTTACCACTCGTGTCCCCTCCTTCCAACTGGCCGGCCAACTCATTCCTGGCAAGAGTGTAAGATCTCTGGGTCAGGTGTCAGGGGAGGATGCAAGGTAATCAGTGCAGACCTGGGAACTTGCCTGAGGAAAAGCTGCTGAGAGGTTAGGAACGCAGAAATATGGTGCTATAATGGGTAGTACTGCTGCCTCACAGAGCCAGGGACCTAGTTTCAAATCCAGCCTTGGGTCACTGTCTGTGTGGAGTTTGCACATTCGCCTGGGGGTGTCTGCATGGGTTTCTTTCGGGTGCTCCAGTTTCCTCCCACACTCTAAAAATGTGCAGGTTAGGTTGATTGACCATTCTAAATTCCACCTTACTGTTAGGGGAATTAGCAGGGAAAATATATGGGATTATGGGAATAAGGCCTGGATGGGTTTGCTGTCAATGCAGGCTGAATGGCTGCCTCCTCCACTGTAGGGATTTGATGATTCTAAGGGTTTGAGGAACCCAGTTCAGTAAAGGGTCAGATGGTGCCCCCAACAAAGCCAGATTATTATATAAGCAGCATCAAATATGAATTGAGAGCAGGAGTAGGCCACTTGGCCCCTTGAGCCTTCCCCAACATTCAATACGATTACAGCTGATCTAATTTTAACCTTATTACTGTCTACCTCCAATAAGTATTCTCGAACCTTCCTGCTAATCAAGAATATATTTACCAATGTCTTAAAGATATTCAAGGACTCTGCCTCAACCATCATTTAAGAAAAGAACTCCAAAGTATCTCAACTATCTGAGAGAAAATCGTTTCCTCATTTCTGTCCCTTTGTTTTTAAACATGGACCCCCTAGCTCTAGATCGTCCCACAAGAGGGAACGTTCTTTCCATGTCCACCCTGTCAAGACTCCTCAGGATCTTGTACGTTTCAATCAAGTTGTCTCTTACTCTTCTAAACTTCAGTGGGGGAGTGCGGGAGTGGGGGGGTGGTGCCTAGCCTGTCCAACCCTTTCTCATTAAACAACCCGTTCGTTCCAGGTATTAATCTAGAAAACTGTCTGAACTGCTTCCAATGCACTTGCATCCTTCCTCAAATAAGGACACCAATATTGTACACTGTGCTATGGTCTCACCAATGCCCTGTACAAATGAAGCATAAAATCCCATTGTATTCAATTCCCATTACAATAAACAGTAACATTCTATTCACTTTCCTAATTATTCGCATACTAACCTTTTGCTTATTGGTCCAAACACAAGATAAAACTTTTGTGAAATATGGTTTATCTTGATTCTGGGTGTTAATGGCAAAATGGGTCCCTGTGCTAAATGGAGGCTGCAGTAAATGTTTTTGTTGATGAGGTAATGGAATCGAAACAGTCTGGAATCTTTTTGAAGTGAGATTCTGTTTCTATTTTCCTTTCACAGCTTGTTACTAAGCTGGATAGAATTTTGACTTTCAGATCAGCAAACAGTGTACAAAGGTAGTAAATTTATGCACACAAATTACAGGCTTTTTTTAATGTCACAAGAACCCTTCAATGCAGATGACCAATTTACATGCTACATTGATCAAGGAGTTGCGAATAATGCGGCTAATTGGTGCAGCTTTGATCCCTCGTCCATGCTGTGTTAGCTGATGTCATCTGGGACATTGGCAACAATGCCTCTGGAGGGATAGAAGGAAAAATCAATTAAGGTTCTCATTCCCGACAGTAATTTATTGGGAGCACTGGAAAGTGTGTGTGTATGTATGTGTATAAAGGCAAGATCGAGCTCTGTTTTGTTGCTCGTAATAAAATAGCCTTTGACTAATAACTCTCCTGTGAAACACCTCTGAAGTTTTAATGTTAAAACCATTGTATAAATGCATGCTGTTGCTGATACTTACTGTACTGGTTCTCACATGGTGAGGGTTCCTAGTACCTGTGGGAAGTCAGCGACCATGAATAAGAACCTTCAAGAGTGTGCAGTCATCAAATGAAGCCACGGTTTTATGAAAACGTTGCACATACCCAATCCGTTTAGTTTATCCTGTATTGTCAGAGTGCCTTACATATCACTGTAACAAACATTCCCCATCCATTTAAAGCCATGTGATATCTCAAGAGTACAATACAACATTTTAAAAAAACACAAACTAATTAAGGGTGGAAAGAAACTCTGGAAAATTCTGATCTGAAACTAGCCCATGAAGATGTTTTGCAATTGGATTTGGTACCATTAACTTTGACCATTTGAGTAACAAATGTGCCATCTAGTGAATATTCAAAGTAAAGCATTCTCAGTGACAACAGGTAGGGGAAGTTGCAATGTCTCAAACACTGCAAATTTCTATCCAGTGACTGCAATTCTACATCATGTTCCCAAGATTGAAAACAGCCCTCCCCACATCCTCTACCACCCCTACCCCCTAACACATGAAAACACTGCTTTACAGCCATTCCAGTGATTCCTTCTAACAAACCAAATGAGATTGTACCAACTTTGAATATTCCTGTGAATAGTTTTTAAGTCAAGTGTCTGATCAGCTAGAAACCACTTATCCCTCTAGCAGCTGGGCTTTGTAGTTGAAAGTTAATTTTAAATGTTGATAGCTTATTTATCATTTAGTGGTTCCTTTTTTAACAATGAGCAACAGAGTTGACCAAACATATCCTGAGGACTGAATACTTGAGAAGAAAATCAAATGGCAAAAAATATTTAATATCACTTCTTAGCATTCATGTTGAAAGGGCTAGAATATAAGAGCAGGGATGTACTTCTGAGGTTGTATACGGCTCTGGTCAGATCCCATATAGAGTATTGTGAGCAGTTTTGGGCCCCATATCTAAGGAAGGATGTGCTGGCCTTGGAAAGGACAGTAAAAAGTCTGACAACACCAGGTTTTAGTCCAACCAATTTATTTGATAGTAAACTCACAAGCTTTCGAGGGGACTCCTTCTTGGTCAGGAGAATGGAGAGGTGAATGGAGTGAATGAGAATAAATTGGTTGGACTAAAACCTGGTGTTGTCAGACTTTTTACTGTGTTTACCCCAGTCCAACGCCAGCACATCCACATCTTGGAAAGGATCCAGAGGAGGTTCACAAGAATGATCCCTGGAATGAAGAACTTGTCGTATGAGGAACAGTTGCGGACTCTGGGTCTGTACTTGTTGGAGTTTAGAAGGATGAGGGGAGATCTTATTGAAACGTGCAGGATACTGTGACACCTGGATAGGGTGGACATGAAGAGGATGTTTCCACCAGTAGGAAAAACTAGAACCAGAGGGTAGAACCTCAGGCAAAGGGACAATCCTTTAAAACAGAGATGAGGAGGAGTTTCTTCAGCCAGAGAGTGGTATATCTGTGGAACTCTTTGCCACAGAAGGCTGTGAAGGGCAGGTCATTGAGTGTCTTTAAGACAAAGATAGGTTCTTGATTAATAGAGGATCAGGGGTTATGGGGAAAAGGCAGGAGAATGGGGATAAGAAAAATATCAGCCATGATTGAATGACGGAGCAGACTGGATGGGCTGAGTGACGTAATTCTGCTCCTATGTCTTATGGTCTTTCCTTCAAATCCATCTTATGGGTGTAAATTGAGAGAGATGGATACTCAGCAAGACCTTGGTGTCCTCATGCATCAGTCACTGAAAGTAAGTCTGCAGATACAGCTGGCAGTAAAGAAGGCAAATGATATATTGGCCTTCATAGCAAGAGGATTTGAGTATGAGAATAGGGATGTTTTATTGCAATTGTGTACAGAGCATTGGTGAGTCCACACCTGGCGTATTGTGTGCAGTTTTGGTGTTCTTATCTGAGGAAAATGCCCTTGCTATAGAGGGAGTGCAGCAAAGGATTACCAGGCTAATTCCTGGGATGGCAGGGCTGTCATATGAGTAGAGATTAAGTTGGTTAGGATTATATTCATTGGAGTTTAGAAGAGTGAGGGGGAGCTCGTAGAGACTTATAAAATTCGAACAGGTTTAGACAGGGTAGATTCAGAAAGAATGTTCCCGATGGTGAGGGAGTCCAGAACTAGGGATCATAGTTTGAGGATGAGGGACAAACTTTTTAGGACTGAGGTGAGGAGAAATTTCTTCACCCAGAGAATGGTGAATCTGTGGAACTCATTACCATAAAAAGTAATTGAGGCTAAAATGTTGTCTGATGAAATTAGATATAGCTTTTGGGGCTAAAGAGATCAAAGGATATGTGGAGAAGGCAGGGATAAGGATATTGAATTTGATGATCAGTCATGATCATAATGAATGATGGAGCAGGCTCGAAGAGCTGAATGGGCTATTCCTGCTTTTATTTTCTATGTTATTTCCAGTATCATTTTTAACAAATTTTACAGATAAAAAAGATGGACTGGTGTTTCTATTCATAAAGGGGCAAAATGACTAAACCTGCATCAAATTTGCTGTTAGTTTAATAATCAATTTTTTTTAAAAACTTAAAGTGAACCGTGTTCTTTAACTGCATATATGACATCCTTTAAAACCAGTATCACAAATAACGCAACACATAAATAAAACAGACCTGCCTTTTGCTTTTGCAGCACAGTAGTATAGTGATTAGCACTGCTGCCTCACAGCGCCAGGGACCTAGGTTCAATTCTGGCCTTGGGTCACTGACAGTGTGGAGTTTGCATATTCTCTGTGTCTGCATGGGTTTCCTTTGGGTGCTCCGGTTTCCTCCCACATTCTAAAAATGTATGGGTTAGGTTGATTGGCCATGCTAATTTGCCCTTTAGTGTCAGGGATATTAGCAGGGTAAATGCATGGGTTACAGGGATAGGGCCTGGGTGAGATCGTTGTTGGTGCAGGCTCGATGGGCCGAATGGCCCCCTTCTGCTCTGTAGGGATTCTAGATCATTGAAGAAGCACTTCAAAAAACAAAATTCATGACTGGGCTTTCATCTCACCATCGTTTCAGATTCTGAGGCTGAGGCTATTAAAATCACTCAATTCTTTGGCAGAAAATCAGAATGGAAATGAGGAGTAATGGCTTTACAAAGCAAGTTGTTAGAAACTAGAAAGGAATTGCTCAAAACCTGATGAAAGCAGATTCATGAGTAACTTGCAAAATTTGCAGACCTATGAGAAAATATGAGGGAATACAGGCACAAAGACTGAACAGCTTCCTTCTAAGCTTTAATATTGTCTGGAAAACCTTTATACTTGTTGTGAAGTTGGATTGGGTAATTGTAGATTAGAAGGTAGAAAGTTAGAATTTGGTGTTTGTAAAATTCTGGGGGCATAGTGGCACAATTGTTAGCATTGCTGCCTCAGAGTGCCAGGGACTCAGGTTCGCTTTCTGCCTTGGGTCACTTTCTGTGCGGAGTCTGCACATTCTCCCCGTGCCTGCGTGGCTTTCCTCCGGGTGTTCTGGTTTCCTCCCACAGTCCGAAAGATGTGCTGGTTAGGTGCATTGGCCATGCCAAATTCTCCCTCGGTGTCCCCAAACTGGTGTTGGAGTGTGGAGACCAGGAGATTTTCACAGCGACTTCATCGCAGCATTAATGTATGCACTCTTGTGACACTAATAAATAAACTTAAACTAATTGTAAAATGCAAGTATCGAAAGCCCAAGCTGAAACATTTGTATCAAAAGGCCAAGCAGCAGTTTTTACCAAGACAACAGGTTTTTGAATTTAGCCAATCAATTTGATTCAGGCACTTGGATACTAAAAACCCATTAAATTTAATTCTGATGGTTTTGACAACCTAGATCCAATCCTATTGTGGAAAATATTGAAATGTCATCACAGGTATAAAACAAGGGGGCAGTGGAACAAAAAGGAAAGAGCAATTGGCACCTGCCAGTGCTAACAGCTCTCAACTCTCAAGTGATACAGAGAATCAATAGCTCTCATAGCTTCATCTATGTCTTAAAGAAAGCACCATCTAGAGTGAAAAGGTACAAAGAAGAAAGAAGTTCCAGACAGAAGAATCACAGAGAAGGCCCAGAATATTCTGGAAGACACAAAACCTGATTGCAATTTAGAGAGTGACTAAAATTCTATTTTTTGTTAATGAGTGGGAATTGTATTTATTTGAACAGCATACCATTAGAATCTAGTTTTATTCAGCAATAGTTAGAAGGGATTTATTTGATTTGTTGATAGTTTAGTTAATTTGTTCACTGTTAGTTAAGCTGTGTTGATTTTAGCGTGTGTCAGATTTGTTTTGTATTTAATTATGAGAAGTCACACCACTTTCACACATTTTTATAGATTACCAGGTGAGGTACTCTTTGCGTATTTCAGTGTTTGTTTTCAGAGGGAGGAATCGACCTCTTTTATAACACTGCTACAAACGTACATGTTGTAAAGTTATATACTGGAAGTACACATATTAAATTTTGTTTTATTCAAGGGAAGATTTCACTGTTGAGAAAATCATCTGGTAAATACACAGAAGGTTAGGGGGCATGGAGTTGGGGGTAGGGTGTTAGCGTGGACAGGGGATTGGCTGTCAAATAGGAGGCAGAGAGTGGGTGTCAATGGGTGCTATTCCGATTGGCGGTTGGTGACTAGTGGAGTGCCCCAGGGATCGGTGCTGGGGCCTCAGCTATTTACCATTTATATAGATGATCTGGAGGAGGGAACCGAGTGTAAGGTGTCGAAATTTGCTGATGACACAAAGATAAGTGGAACGGCAAATTGTGCGGAGGGTGTGGAAAGTCTGCAGAGGGATCTAGATTGGCTGAACGAGTGGGCGAGGACCTGGCAGATAGAATACAATGTTGGCAAGTGTGAGGTTATCCACTTTGGTAGGAAGGACTACCATTTACAGGGCGAAAAGCTGCAGCATGCTACGGTGCAGAGGGACCTGGGGGTCCTTGTGCATGAGTTGCAAAAACCCAGCCTACAGGTACAGCAGGTGGTCAGGAAGGCAAATGGGATGCTGGCCTTCATAGCGAGGGGGATTGAATATAAAAGTAGGGAGGTCTTGCTGCAACTGTACAGGGCACTGGTGAGGCCGCAGCTGGAGTACTGTGTGCAGTTTTGGTCGCCGCACCTGCGCAAGGATGTTTTGGCCTTGGAGGGAGTGCAGAGGAGGTTTACTAGGCTGATACCAGAGTTGAGGGGGGTTGAGCTATGAGGACAGGCTGAATAGACTGGGCTTGTACTCGTTAGAGTTTAGAAGGATGAGGGGAGATCTCATTGAGACGTATAAGATGATGAAAGGGATGGATAGGGCAGAGGTAGAGAGATTCTTCCCGCTTAGAAGGGATAGCAGAACTAGAGGGCACAGCCTCAAGATAAGGAGGGGGCAGTTTAGAACGGAGTTGAGGAGGAACTTCTTCACTCAAAGGGTGGTGAATCTCTGGAATTCTCTGCCTGTTGAAGTGGTTGAGGCTACCTTGCTAAATATATTTAAGACGCGGGTAGATAGGTTTTTGGTAGGCAAGGGGATTAAGGGTTATGGGGAGAAAGTGGGAAAGTGGAACTGAGCCACTTCAGATCAGCCATGATCTTATTGAATGGCGGGGCAGGCTCGAAGGGCTAGATGGCCTACTCCTGCTCCTATTTCTTATGTTCTTATTTGCAACCTTGACAAACAGTTTGGTCTGTGTGTGTGTGAATTATTAATTTTATATCTTCCTTCTCTCCTTGGATACTAACACTCATGGTTGAGCTGTGTCATCATTGTCCTGAGCGCCTCAAAATTAGCCAATCTTCATTCTTGAGCCTAGATTTAGTGTTCCCAAAATATCTGGCTGTAGACTGTCCATAGTGTTCTCACCCTTCATCCATGTGCATATTTTTAAACAGGAATCTATGTATAACAATCAAGAACAGAAATCCTGACTAATTTTCTCTGTCTTTCCGAAGTTGCCACTCTCTTTGATACCATAATCACACTTATTCCTCTGTCTTTTTGTAGAGAGCATAGTCATTCATCAGGTTCAGATGACATCAGCATGATGGCCCTCTAACTGATGGGAGCGTCCCGTTGCTGCCTGTGATTTTATTGCACTGCGTTACTGCTGGCTGAATGAAGCACTGCCCTATGCTGCAGCCTCCAAGGCTCTGACTCTAGTCTTGTATGCTACTGACCATTGAGAGACTGTAATCATAACCTGTATATTTTATGAAGAAATTCAAGGTTTTATTCTGGTTTTACTTGATGTATATACAGCTAACCCATCATTTCTCCCCTGTTAGTGAGAGGCACTGTGTCAAGGTCTGCTGCAACAGATCAGTTCCATTAAAGAGGAAGTTTATTTTTTAAACAAGTCCTCTTAATTTGGAATGGCAAATGGTGCCATGAGTTGATGCCATCATGGCATATTGATCAACTCTTCTCTCTTGGACAGAGTGATGTAACTTTAAAACACATAGGTGTAGGAATAAATGGCAGGTCTGTTAATCTGATCGAACCTTGCTCAGAAGCCACATATTATTTTCTGTGTAAATTAATTTATAATTTATCCTTTTACTTTTGGCATTCAATATGAACCGTTTTGATTCTGAAGTGACATCTCCAGCTCTACCTTTTTAAAAAAAACTGAAGATTTATTCTGCTCCATAAATTCTAGAATTCTTTACGGATTTGAAATTTTAAAACAAAGATTGTTGATTTTTTTAAAAATCGTATTTGCAGTGGTGTTTCTGGACTTGACGTTGCGGTCAGTACTGTCCTGCCTAATTTTATTCCTCAAGCAGGGTTGTACTGAAAAGTTACCTACCAGTGTGTTGAGGCGTCATTTTAAAATTGGCTGTCATAATGACTAGTAAGTGACCCTTCAAGCTATGGTGCTGCCTTATCTTGAGGAATTGTTTATGAATATGTTGCACATCTAATACTCTGGTTTGAAAAATATACAGTACACTGTGTCTGATTGCAATTCCAAGTTTTAAATAATTAAAGCCTGTATATTTAATTCAACACTTTGGTCTTTTTTATTTCTCAATTGCAGCAGGTGTATGTTTATCCTTTGGTCTAAATGATCATGGTTAAAGATTAACTTTGTTTTTGTTAAAATTCACTTCTCTCATTTGTGTCAAGGTGATCATCAACATAAAAGCAGGCTTGAAAGTAAAAGTCCAATGGAAGAGTAATAACTTGTTGGTTATTTGGGGGGATGGAGGTGAAGCTATTCTGCAAATGTATCATTTTGGAAAAATGCAGAATCTGCCATTTCTTTGTGCCCAGGCTGTTGCAGCTCCTTTTAAATTAAACAGATGAACTGCAGTCTATCTGCCTGTTTTAAAGATACTTATTTTTGAGAAGAGTAGGGAATGATGATCAGAAATAAGTGGCACCAGAAGAACTAAGTTAACTGATCATTGAGTTGCCTGCATTAAAAACACTGCACTTTAAAGGTTTAAGTGGGTTGAAACATTTTAACATGATCAGGTAATATATAAATACAAATATTATAATAAAATAGAGCTGGATAGGTATTTTGATGGTCTACAATAGAATCCTCATACATTGTATCAAGAACTGGTAAGGTGCTGGTCTTTACCCCGCCAGCTTCTCTCTTTCTCGTTGTGTTTAGGGTATTCCTGAAAATACCTTTATGACTTTGGGCAGTTGCCTTAATGAGAGACCAGCAAATTACCTACACAAAAGGAAAGAAAATCTGACCAAGATTATGTTGAATTTAGACTGAACAGCTGCCAACAGTTGCTTTTAGAAAAAAACCTGTTGGCAGAGGATCTGAGAGTAGTCCATTGTCACTGCAGCTAATGATGACGCACAGGAAAAGCAGACTAAAGAAAATACTGCTATTCAGTATTCTCAATATTCTTTTAAAAAAAAATCCTAGAATATAATGTGCCTAGAGCGGGCTCCTATTTAAACGTAAATATTTTATTTGCTTTTATGCTTGAATAAAGCGGCTACAAGCGTCACGGCGGCACAGTGATTAGTACTGCTGCCTCACTGCACCAGGGACCTGGGTTCAATTCCAGCCTCGGGTCACTGTCTGTGTGGAGTTTGCATGTTTTCTCCGTGTCTGCATGGGTTTCCTCCAGACGCTCCAGTTTTCTTCCACAGTCCAAAGATGTGCAGGTTGGATGGATTGGCCATGTTAAATTGACCCTAGTGTCAGGAGAATTAAGAGGGGTTATGGGAATAGGGCCTGGGTGGGATTGTGATTGGTACAGATTTGATGGGCCGAATGGCCTCCTTTTGTACTGTAGGGATTTTGTGATGTCTGTGAATGCGTCATGCATTTTATGATGCAGGTGGAGTCAGACCTGAAATGTAAGCAATAAACTTACTCACCAACCCACTGAAAGACGTGCTGGTTAGGTGCATTGGCCACGTTAAATTCGCCCTCAGTGTACCTGAACAGGCACTGGAGTGTGGCAACTAGCGAATTTTCACAGTAACTTCATTGAACTGTTAGTGTCGACCTACTTGTGACAACCTGAGAAGCTTCCACTCATTGGCTGGTTGAGGAACCTGTAAGATAGTATTACTTTCCCATGGAGCTTCCCAATCGCCTCACACGGGAGATCCAATGATGTTTCAAATAAAAGGAAGACAAAAAAAGTGAAATAAGTGATTGAGAAAGGACAAATTAAAAAAGTGGGACGTGCAGAAGGGAAAAAATGACTTTTTTTAAACAGTCTTGCCAGTACCTTCTTGTTTGAGTGGCTGAGTATTCTTAGTGGGGCCCAGCCTAACATTAGTTGATTCAGTGTTTCTTAAATGATTGTTAACAATAAATTTAAACACAATGACACGTGACTTGATTAAACAAAGAGGGATCATATACGTAGATGGTCCATCTTGTCCATACTATCGTGTTGTCTTATTTGCAGCTATGGCCTCACTGACAGAGCGGGAATTCTCTGACATTGCCTGCAGCTGGGATTTTGCAGTCTCAATGCAGTGAACAGAGATTTGGCAATGTGCCAAATTTTCCGTTCTTGTTGCCAGCAGCAGTAGGACATGAGACTGGAGAATTCCTGTCACATTCTGTATTTTTCCCACAGACAGACAGGCACTGAGAATGAAAGAAAATACTTGAATTATTTTTACATTAAACCCTCGCCCATCTCCTTGAAAATTGCACAAGCAATGCAATTTTTTGCATGAACATGAGTCATTACTCTAGAGTAAGTCTTCACACTTGCTAGCATTCTGACAATCAGCAATACACTTGCAGTATTTCAACAAAAATCAAACTACTTCAGATCATTAAGCCCTTATGTACAAAGATCTACCTTGTGGTGCAAGAGAGATGCACACCTACTACCAGCCATTGGCCTGCAGGATAATCACAGAATGAAGATTCCACAAATGCTATTTGCATAAAACGGAACACATATTTGAATCAGGTGAGCAAACCCCTTACATTGTGCTGTTGTTTACTGGCAAATAATTTCACCATTGTTTTATTTTAAAGCAGTTAAGTAATTGGGTGGCACAGTGGTTAGCACTGCTGCAAGGTTTGATCTCTGCCTTAGATGACTGTGTGGAGTTTGCATGTTCTCCCCCGACTGTGTAGGTTTCCTCCCCAGTCCAAAAATGTGTGGGTTAGGTGGATTGGCCATGCTAAATTACCTCTTAGTGTCCAGGGATGTGGATGAGCCATGGTAAATGCACAGGGTTGGGCAGGGGTGTGGGGCTGGTAAAATGCTCTTTCAGACTGTTGGTGCAGACTTGATGGGCCAAATGGCCTCTTTGTGCACTGTAAGCATTCTATAAACTATAGACCATGACAAGCTATTTCCAGAAAGTAGAACCAGAGGATGCAGCCTGGTGCTGAATGAGGGCAAAATTCAAGAGTAATTTGTGGAAATTTTAGGTGAGATCTTCCTGGAAAAGGTAGGGATGTTGTCCTGACATGGGAGTTTGTCAGATGGCCAGCATGCTGGAATAGGAGGGTTTTCTCCCACTGTGTGGCCAGAATTAGGCAAACAAGAGCTGGCAGATGGGACGAACAGCCATTTAAGGAAGTTGGGAAGTCTACACTCGCCCAATCAGAGAACCAGCAATTCTGCAGCCTTGGCAACACCATTGAGTGGGGTTGCCGTGGCTGTGGAAGCAAGGAAAGCATGAGGGCTCCTCCATTGAAGTTGTGCAGGGCTAACGTTTTCACCTCTGTTTGTCTGTAAACAATACATCTCAAAAACTAAAGAATGTATGTCAACAGAAGCTGGTACACAGGCTATGGCCCAAGAAAAAATTGATTTGTTTTTGGCAATGATGCAGAATAGAACCTGGAATTTTTTTAAAGGATCTGCTAACATTGCGAAATAGTGCAAATTGACTTTTTTTTAATGGCATGGGTTGTTTTATTTAAAATGTTGTTAATTGTCTTAGAATGTTGTGGATTGTCTCAGCTGCTGCGGCAGAATTTGCCACAGTTGTCAAAACGTGAGCAACGTTTTCAGAGTAAGTTGTTGAATGCTGATTGGCCTGAACTTCAAAGAAGGAGGTAATTATATAAATGGTGGGTCTGAACTTTCCTTCAGCAAATTTTACAGCAGCCTACAATTGGAGTGTATAAAATGATGAGTCACATTTCATTATCTCTCACCTGATAAACCTTTGTCCCAAATTTTGAAATCCTGATTCAGCATTGAAAAGTGGCACCCAAAGTTCACAGAGGAGGCATGTCCAAATTAATACCCCAAGCCCTGCGAACTCCATTGCATTGCTTGTTGGTCAATTTTGAATGTTGTGATATATTCCAATGGTAAAGGAGGACTGAAGGAGAGGGAATAACCAGCCGTGGTTATCGAAGGAAATAAAGGAGAGTATTAAATTAAAAGCTGATGCGTTCAGAGTGGCTAAAAGTAGTGGGCAATTAGAAGATTGGGAAAAATTTAAAAATCAACAAAGAATGACTAAGAAGGTGATAAAGAAAGGAAAGATAGACTATGAAGCTAAACTAGCACTAAATATAAAAAAGGACAGTAAAAGTTTTTACAAATATATAAAGAAGGGAAGGCTGGCTAGAGTGAATGTTGGACCCTTAGAGGACGAGAGGGGGGATTTAGCGGTGGGAGATGAGGAAACGGCTGAGGCTTTAAATAAGGTTTTTACCTTGGTCTTCACGGAGGAGGACATGAACAGTTTGCCGGATCTTAAAGATAGAAGGATGGAAGGAGTTGAGGGCCTGAATGCGATTACTGTCACTAGAGAGGTAGTGCTTGATAGACTAATGGGACTAAAGGTGGACAAGTCCCCAGGATTGGATGGAATGCATCCCAGGGTTCTGAAAGAAATGGCAGAGGTGATAATGGATGCCTTAGTAATTATTTACCAAAATTTGCTGGATTCCGGGGAAGTGCCAGAAGATTGGAAAATGGCTAATGTTACGCCACTGTTTAAAAAAGGTAGCAGGCAAAAGGCAGGGAATTGCGGTTAGTTTAACGTCTGTGGTTGGAAAAATGCTAGAATACAAAAAAAAAGAACAAAATCAGCCCGGGAAACAGGCCCTTCGGCCCAATGAGCCCGCGCTGCCATCTCAACACCACCAGTCCCCCTCTCCACCCACGACCCCTGTCTAATGTTTTATGGCCATCCAGATTGAGGGAATCTGATTTAGGGACAATTTATTCCTGCCAATCAGCCTAACAGCACATCTTTGGGGTGTGGGAGGAAACCGGAGCACCCGGAGAAAACCCACACAAGCACGGGGAGAATGCGCAAACTCCCACAGACACCGACCCAAATCCATGTGTCTGCACAGCAATCAGCGATAGTCACTGAGCTGTCGTCTTGCCCAGTATCTTGTCCAGTTTAGGCACACACTAACGACATGAAGCACTAGGCCAATCTCAAACAACCAAGAGCAGCCCCAGTATGACCCATCGCGTGCATGTCCCTCGTTGGACACGAGGTGGACCGACTTAAAACCTGTGAATGAAAAGAGAAAAAACATTATTATCATACCATGTCCATTTACCTTACCAGGGACGCCCCAATGCTAATGATCCTTATTTAAAACAATCTCCTATATCCACCCATGTCCAACCCAGTCATGTGCCTGTCTAAGTTACTCTTAAATGACTCTAGTGTCTTTGCCTCCACCACCTTACTTGGCAGAGCATTCCATACCCCCACTACCCTCTGTGTGAAAAACCTCCCTCTAATATCTGTGTTGTACCTCTCCCCCCTCACCTTAAGTCCATGGCTCCTTGTCCTACGTGTCTCTATCATAGGAAATAGCTTACCTCTGTTTACTCTATCTATACCCTTCATAATCTTATATACCTCTATTAGATCCCCCCTCAGTCGGCGTCTTTCAAGGGAAAAGAGCCCCAATTTCTTCAATCTTTCCTCATACCCCAGTCCTTCCATACCAGGCAACATCGTGGTAAACCTCCTCTGCACTCTGTCCAGAGTCTCCATGTCCTTCCGGTAGTAAGGCGACCAGAACTGGACGCAGTACTCCAAATGCGGCCTAAACAACGTTCTGTACAACTGCAACATTAGACTCCAGCTCTTATATTCTATACCCCTTCCTATAAAGGCTAACATACCATAGGCTTTCTTCACCACACTCTCCACTTGCACTGCCACCTTCAAAGACTTGTGCACTTGCACCCCCAGGTCTCACTGCGATTCTATACTCCTTATGGGCTTACCCTTTACCATATAACTCCCCCCTACGTTATTCCGGCCAAAATGCATCACCTCACATTTATCCGGATTAAACTCCATTTGCCATGTATCTGCCCAATCAACCAGCCTATCAATATCCCTCTGTATTGCCAGACACTGCTCCTCACTGCCCGCCAATCCAGCCATCTTGGTGTCATCAGCAAATTTGCTGATCACACCACCTACTCCCTCTTCCAAATCATTATATACACTACAAAGAGAAGAGGTCCCAGTACTGAGCCCTGTGGCACACCACTAGTGACAGACCTCCAGCTAGAAAAAGACCCCTCCACTACTACTCTCTGACTCCTCTTTGCAAGCCAGTTCTCTACCCATCTAGATACCTGACCACATATCCCATGAGCTTTAATCTTCTGTATCAACCTACCATGAGGGACTTTGTCAAACACCTTACTGAAATCCATATAGATGACATCAACGGCTCATCCTTCGTCGACCGTTTTTGTCACCTCCTCAAAGAATTCTACCAGATTTGTAAGGCAAGACTTCCCCTTGACAAAGCCATGCTGCGTATCCTTAATCAGATCGCAACGCTCTAAGTGTGCATACATCCTATCCCTAAGAATCCTCTCCATCAACTTACCTACCACTGACGTTAAGCTCACTGGCCTATAGTTACCCGGGCTATCCCTCCTACCCTTTTTAAACAACGGTACCACGTTCGCTATCCTCCAGTCCTCTAGGACCTCACCTGTGTCCAAAGAAGAGACAAAGATTCGCGTCAGAGGCCCAGCAATCTCATCCCTCGCCTCTCTAAGCAGCTCTCCTAACTCCCCATTTGAGATCCCTCCTACTCTTTCTGTATTCCTCCAACGCTCTCTCTGTTCCCAGCTGCTTAGACCTGACATACGCCTCTCATTTCTTCCTAACCAGGTCTTCCTAACCAGAATCCGTCATCAAAGAAGAAATAGCGAGGCACCTAGAAAAGAATGGTTTGATAGAGCAGACGCAGCATGGATTCATTAAGGGGAAGTCGTGTTTGACGAATTTATTGGATTTCTATGAGGATGTGACTAGTGCGGTAGACAGAGGGGAACCGGTGGATGTGGTGTTTTTAGATTTCCAAAAGGCATTTGATAAGGTGCCTCATAAAATGTTGCTACAGAAGGTTAGGGTGCACGGAGTTGGGGGGTAAGGTGTTAGCATGGATAGAGGATTGGCTGTCTAATAGGAAGCAGAGAGTTGGTATCAATGGGTGCTATTCTGATTGGCGGTTGGTGACTAGTGGAGTGCCGCAGGCCTCAGCTATTTACCATTTATATAGACGATCTGGAGGAGGGGACAGAGTGTAGGGTGATGAAATTTGCTGATGACACGAAGATGAGCGGAAAAGCAAATTGCGTGGAGGGTGTGGAAAGTCTGCAGAGGGATCTGGATAGGCTAAGTGAGTGGGCGAGGACCTGGCAGATAGAGTATAATGTTAGCAAGTGTGAGGTTATCCACTTTGGCAGAAATAATAGTAGGAGGGATTATTATTTAAAAGGCGAAAAGCTGCAGCATGCTACAGTGCAGGGGGACCTGGGGGTCCTTGTTCATGAGTTGCAAAAACCCAGTCTGCAGGTGCAGCAGGTGATCAAGAAGGCAAATGGAATGTTGGCCTTTATAGTGAGGGGAATAGAATATAAAAGTAGGGAAGTCTTGCTGCAACTGTACAGGGTACTGGTGAGGCCACAGCTGGAGTACTGTGTGCAATTTTGGGTCGCCGCACTTGCGGAAGGATATATTGGCCTTGGAGGGAGTGCAGAGGAGGCTCACTAGGCTGATACCAGAAATGAGGGGGTTGGACTATCAAGAGAGACTAAATAGACTGGGTCTGTACTCTTTGGAGTTTAGAAGGATGAGGGGGGGATGTTATAGAGATGTATAAGATAATGAAGGGGATGGACAGGGTAGAGGTAGAGAGATTCTTCCCGCTCAGAAAGGACAGCAGGACTCGAGGGCACAGCCTCAAGATAAGGCGGCTGGGGGGGGGGCAGTTTCGATTGGAGTTGAGGAGGAACTTCTTCACTCAAAGGGTGGTGAATCTCTGGAATTCTCTGCCTGTTGAAGTGGTGGAGGCTACCTCGCTGAATATATTTAAGTCACGGGTAGATAGATTTCTGATAGACAAGGGAATTAAGGGTTATGGGGAGAAAGTGGGAAAGTGGAACTGATTCACTTCAGATCAGCCATGAACTTATTGAATGGCTCAGGCTCAAAGGGCTAGATGGCCTACTCCTGCTCCTATTTCTTATGTTCTTATGTTAGTCTGGTGCTGGCTAAGCACTTTAGCCCCACTGATGGATAAATCATAAATCAGAAGCCCTAGGTTATGTCAACAACTTAAGAATAGATGCAACTTAATGAGTAAAAGGTTTTCTTTTCTCATGTTTGTAGTTAGAGACCAAGCAGAAGAAAGCTCCAAGAACATGTTGCATAACTGAAATAATGTGTTTTTAAAATGTATTCTTTCACAGGATATGGGAATTGCTGACTAGTCTAGCATTTGTCCATCCCTAATTGCCCTTGAAAAGGTGGTGGTTAACACAATGTGGTGGAGACATGTGCTCTGCTGAGTACTTTCAATCTGCATAACTCAAAAAGGTTCAATCAGCCTCCTGTGTGAAAGCATAGAATGTTTATTCTTCAGAAGGAAGCTATTCTACCCATCATCCCCTTTTAGCAGCTCTCTGCAAGAGCAACTCAGTTGGTCCACTCACCTACTCTGTCCCCCTTTTCCTCCAATTCTTTCTGTTTGCTTGCTTATCCAATTTATTTTTGGAAGTCCAAATTGTATCTGCTTCCATCGTAAGGAATTTGGATACCTCCATCAAATCTCTTCTCAACTTCCTCTTCTCTAAGGAAAACCATTCCAGCATTTCCAATTTCCAATCTATCCATGAAAGGGAAATCCCTCATACTCGGAACTATTCTTGTAAATTTTTTTCTCCATCGTCAAGAGAGGGTCCAGAGAAGGTTCACGAGAATGATCCCAAGAATAAAAAGCTTGACATATGAGGAATGTTTGAAGGCTCTGGGTCTGAACTTGATAGAGTTTAGAAGGTGGGATCTCATTGAAACTTACAGAATACTGAAAGGCCTGGATAAAGTGGATGTGGCAAAGATGTTTCCACTCGTAGGAGAGACTAGGATCCAAGGGTACAGCCTCAGAGTAAAGGGCAACCCTTTAGTACCGAGATGAAGAAGAATGTCTTCAGTCAGAGTGGTGAATCTATGGGATTCATTGCCACATAAGATTGTGGAAACTAAGATCAAATCATTGAGTGTATTGAAGACCAAGATAAATAGGTTCTTGATTGGTAAGGGGATCAAAGGTTATGGAGAAAAGGTGGGAGAATGGGGTTGAGAAACTTATCAGCCATGATTGAATGGTGGAACAGATTAGATGGGCCAAATGGCCTAATTCTGCTCCTATATCTATGGTTTTTGAAGCCTTTGTAGAGTGGTGTCCAGAATTAGACAAAATATCCCAATTGAAAATGAAAAAGTTTATAAAAGTTTATCATAACTCTGACTGACATTTGAACCATTTAACCAGAATCCACTTGATCTACATTCCCCAGAACTCGATTCAGCAATGACTCCTTTCTCATTGGACGAGAAACACTCTTCAGAAATGATTCTCTCTAACTGCCCTTTACATTATTACTATCATAGGGAGTATTAGGATATTGAAGTTTCTTCTTACAATAACGTAATAGTTTTAGCATCCCTCTTTAATTCCTCTGTAAATTTACTGTTTTTTCTGCAAGTCAGTGGCCTGTACGAAACATCCAATCATGTAATGGTACTGATTATTTCCTAACTTCAACAAATAGATCCAGTCCGTGACCATTTCAGTACATCCTCTCTCTCTCTCTCTCCAGCAGTTTAACATTCTCCTTAATCATGATATCACCCCTTCTCTTTCAATCTTTCCTGCACACCTGTAGCCAACAGTACTTAGTATTTTCTTGAGCCAGATCTCCATTATTGCCGTGACATCATATTCCATATTTAACTCAATTTAATTTAACTTTTTATACATATGGAAATTCATTGAATACATTTCACTCATTTTACAAATTACACACAAATTAATAATAACAAGAGAGATGACCCAATTAAATTGTATTTAAAAACTATTCCAATGCAGTCAAATAATCAGTCAGAATCCCATCTTGAGCCTTGAACAATATCAAACTCCAGTTATAAATTCCTAATAAGAGGGGCACAAATGAGTTCAAGAACTGATTTGTCCTGCATTCAAAAGCAACCAGCACTAATACTGAGATGAACAGTGATTCTCATTGTTCATACTTCAATTTTGTTAAAATTCTTCAAGTAGATTTTGTCAAGAAAAATTGGCTCATCAAATATCCTTCCTGTCTGGTTCGGTAATCTCTGTACCTTTAAAGAATCTACTTTCCCAAGACAATAGTATCAGGCGAGACATTCAAAGAGGATAACACTCTCAATTACAGAGGAGTTTCATGATTGTGGGATCTACTCAAAAGGATTTACATTTTCTGAGGCAGTACAATCATCCAAGTCCTTATCTACCACATCTGTATACTGTTCCCTGCAATTCAGCTATCATCTGCTATGATATCTTGATACTTGTGGTTAGTAACTATTTTGATATTCACATCATGCATCTTCATGTGAACAATATCTGGCTTTTTGCTAAGTCTTGTTTTTGTTCAGTTTAAGAGAATTGCTATTGCATCATTTTATGAATTTCTCCACCAAGTTCCTGTAGTTTACTTTGTTATTCCTTATGAAATCCATAAGTACTGTGTGATCAGCACATTTCAGGATCATTAGTCATCATAGATGGTTATTTGTACCTGCAGCTCACCAACCTTACTTACCACGTTCTGTGCTTTTACATTCATGCTCTGTAATTTATACGGAGCCCATCTATTACCTTATTATTTCTTCCATCCTTCATGCATTTTGTTTATATTTCCTAATTCTACACCCTGGTTTACATTACCCTGCCAAGTTAGATTAAACTCTCATAAACAGCATTACCAAATTGCCCCATGAAAACATTGGATGGTTCACACCTCAATAGAGCGATGACCAAAGTACAAAAATATTTTCTGAATCTCAACTTAAGTGCTTAGCAAATGCAGTCTCCAGTGAGTGTCTGTACACAGACAAGCATGGCCACATTCATACCAGCTGGAAATCAATACTTCACAATAGGGAAAGGACTCCAAAGGGAGTGTGTACACTACCAGATGCTCCAGGCCCTGCATGTCCCCGCCCCTAGCCTGTAAAGGTCCCACCTACCCCAGAAACAATCCAAATGTTAATTCCATTAGTTTTGCAATATTTGGGACAGTTGCCATTTGCAATCCATATTGAAGTGCCATAGAAGCTTAAATAACTTGAAACAGATAGTATAACTGAATAAATCAACTCACCACAGTAAATATCAAATCCAATTATTGCACTGACGTGAAAATGGCAAACTTTGGCCCAGGTTTTCACTGAGTTGTAGATACTTCATGCCACTAGAGCCCTGAATTCAAAACTCCAGTCCTATACCAGGCATAAACTTTAGTGGTGGGGGGGAGAAAGAATGGGGATGGGACCGGACAGATTTCACACATGGGCAGCACGGTGGCATCATGGTTAGCACTGCTGCCTCAACGCCAGGGATCTGGGTTCAATTCAAGCTTTGCATTACTCTGTGTGGAGTTTGCACATTCTCTCCATGTCTGCGTGGGTTTCCTCCGGATGCTCTGATTTCCTACCACAGTCCAAACATGTGCTGGTTAGATAGATTGGCCATGCTAAATTGCCCCTAAGTGTCAGGGGAACCAGCTAAGGTAAATGCATGGGGTTACGGGGATAGGGCCTGGGTGGGATTGTGCATACTCAAATGCAAGTAGTATTCTATGATGCACGTTTTGCATAACTGGCACATTTAAAAGTGTAACTGGCTGCAAACATAAACAATTTTTGTCATTGTCATATCCAGAACCTGATTGATGTGACTTACAACTTTGTGCAAAAGTCGTAAAACCAACCCTTGGAGAGGTTAATTACATCTTTGGAGACTGCAGAAAGTTTAAAGAAGTGGCGCACAAGGTCTACCAGTAGAAACACAGGTAAATGGCTGATACCCAAGGGAATTGGAGGGTGGGGCCTGTGCCCTTGGAAATGCATAGTTTTTCAGTTCTCCTGACTCAGGCTTCCATGTGGGAGGAAGGATAGTGTGCCAGATATTGGGTTGAGTGCATATTGTGACAAGCAAGCTGCTGAAAAGGAGATGGCACCATCATGTATATGGACCATAGAGGCTCATGAGCGGGAACAACGTGTGACCAGAGGGACAGGACAAGGTCAGGGGTTTGAGACTGCAGAGGGTGCCTCAGGCAAGAGGAGGAGAGCCACAAAGTATTACCTCTAGGTAAGTGTATACTGAATCTGAATCTATACTTGAAAGAAAACCAAGGCTAGGATTAACCTGAGAAATGCTTAGAAATATGCTCTGTGAACAAGATCTGGCACCACAATTTGCAGATTTCCATGCCTTGTCAGTGGCACCTAAGGTGATAACAGTGATAAATTGTTATGCTGCCAGTTTGTTCCACAGTCAGCCACAGACTTCAGTGGAATTTCACAATCAGCTATCAACTTGTACATCAAGGCCATAACAGATGTCTTCTTTGCTTGACTGGGAAGCACATAAACTTCCCAAATGGACTTGGTGGCACAGATGCAGAGGACTTCATGGAAAGGCTGGATTCCCTCAGGTACAGGAGCTATAGACTGCATGCATGCCATCATGTAGGTATCAAATAATTGACCAGAGACCTTCATAAGCCAGGAAATCCTTCCATTCCTTGAATATGCAGGTGGTGTGTGACCATGTTTTATTATGTGTATGTGCCTGCATGCTATTGTAAAGGTGCTTGGCAGAGCAAGAGTTAATGCACAACTGGAGACCAGCACTGCCCACAGTATGAGATACAGAGTCACAAGGCAACAGATTCTGAGAGAACGCTAGAAGCAGTCTGCATGGAGAAACCGCACCATGCAAACTCTTAACTGGGATCTACATAGTTTAATGCTAATCCTTAACTTACTTATGTTTAAACATACAAGTCCCAAATTCTCATCATTGAGACATCACAGGTGAATCCATAATGCAACATGGTGCTCAGTAGTAGCACCATAATCCAACATGGTTGGCAATGGTGACCGCTCCTGGCAGATACCTTGTCAGCAGAGGCATTATAATGCAACATGATGATCAGCAGCAATATAGAAGATGGCATTTTAAAAGATGAACCCAGAACAGAATTCCAAGATATAAAAAACTGAAAGCAGCTGAAGCCAGACTAGGGAGAGATTTGCATTTAAGAAGAAAATTTGAAGAAGCTTCACTACAGACTTAGGAGTTGAGGAATCCATCAAACTGAGTGGAAATTCATTGAAAACCCCTGAGTGACACAGTAAACAAAAACCTGGTCAGATCACAAAGGGGTGAGCAAAAATACAAAAGGTTGCAAGATCCTGAGTGATACAGAGTCAAAGAACTTGTCACAAAACAGAAGTTGTACTTGCATTATAGAATAGGTAGCAATTCCAGCAGCTGAACAGATTGCAACTTTGGTGGCCATGCTGTAATGAAGTAAAAAAAGAGGTTAGCTGTAATAATGGAATTTTGGGCGAACAAACAGCTAGTTAAGCAACAATTATTTATTTACAAGAAAATACTTTTTACAAGGATTATTTACAGCAAAAACAACTGCACTATTATACTATTACAACCTGTTGTCTAGGCCCCAACTGCGGGGTTTAAAGCCCATTCTCCAGCTCCAAATCATGCACGTTGCCTATTGATCGGGTGTCACAAGGTCCCTGAGGTTTGCTAAAACCTTGGACAAGAAGATTGCGTGTCTCTGCAGTTGCCATGACATCCTTCCCCCTTTAGATCTCTTGTTACCTAAAGACCTTGTCATCAATACCTCAGTCTATCAGGGACACCCATTTATGTTGAGATGATGGAGTATCACGCGTTGGGGTTACTCTTTGGGGGTCATCTCACTCCAGCCAGCCTCTTCACTGGCTTCTGTCAGGACAATGACATCCAATGACATCTCCTCCACAATCATCCTCAACATTGGTGCCCCACAAAGCTGTGTTCTTAGACCCCTACTATACTCCTTATACACCTATGACTGTGTGGCCAAATTCCTCTCCAATTCAATTCTCAAGTTTGCTGATGACACCACCGTAGTGAGTTGGACCTCAAACAATGATGAGACAGAGTACAGGGATGAGATAGAGAATCAGGTGAACTGGTGTGGCAACAATAATCTCTCCCTCAATGTCAACAAAATGAAGGAGATTGTCATTGACTTCAGGGAAAGTAGAGGAGAACATGCTCCTGTCCATATCAACGGGGATGAAGTAGAAAGGGTCGAGAGCTTCAAGTTCTTAGGTGTCCAGATCACCAACATCCTGTCCTGGTCCCCACATGCTGACACTATAGTTAAGAAAGCCCACCAACGCCTCTACTTTCTCAGAAGACTAAGGAAATTTGGTGTTTGAGTGAAATCAAAGTAAAGGACACAAAATGGTTACCTGGCACACAAAATGGACTCTGCTCAAGTAAGCAGAGAAAATAGAATCTCTGGGGCTGATCATTCACAGTGCCAGTGGGAGATTGATCGATTAAAATCTCAGCTATTGATACAAAAAGATAAGATATTTGTATTGGGACAGTTGAGTTCTGAGGGAGCTGGTGATTATGGAGTGGATTGGGGGAGCTCATGTCTTTCTATTCCTCTATTGGCACTTCATTCACATATGCACTCTGCCAATCCTTTTGGTAAAACAATTAAACTAAATCAAATCAATTGAGGGACAAATAAACATTCTGTTAATTCTTTTGGCAAAACAATTAAATGAGGGATAAATCAGTAAATATTCTGCTAAACTGTTTGCCAAAAGCAATTAAACCAAATTAAATGGACTGACTGACAAATCAAAAGGGCCAGTCCTCAAAAAGGAAAGCACCTGAAACAAAAGAGGATGTAGAAATGAAACTTAAAACATCAAACTAAAATGTGATTAAAGGAATCAATAATGCACACCCAGTCCCTGTGGTGCCCAGTGAGCATGGAAGGTCTCCTCTCTCTCTCTCTCTCCCCCCAGGTATAGGTTGGGTTGGACAACCCCTCGGTTGCCCGCTGCCTGGACCTGTTTGTGGAACATATAGCCAGGCCCAGGAGCAGGTTCAAGAGGAGGTCCTCCATCTTACCCACCCCCTTCCGCACTGGATGTCCATAAATCAGGAGCGTAGGACTGAAGTGTAAACAAACTATCAGCAGAAGGTTTTTTAAATAAGTAAAAAGGTTATGCAGCAGCAGCTATTACAGGAATCGCCGCCATGCAGTGACAAAGGGCACTGAGGGCATTTCCGTGAGGCGGCTCAAACTGTGGGGCACCTGACCTGGGGTTGGAGGTTTAGGCTTGGGGCCAGTGTAAAATTCCATCTAGACAGGGGTACACTCAGACAGGATCCCACCGCACAGTTGTGCCTCCTCGAGACCATGTGTGACGTTGGGCCCAAGCACAACCGTTCTAAGGTCTTGGATGGCATTGGCCACATGCCTGATGTTCCTCCCTGCGTGCACGGCAAACTCGTGAAGTGTCAGGCAGCCCACTGCTCTGCCACCCAGCACATCTCCGACCCTGGTCACCCTGGCACCAACAGCCCTCCTCTCCACCAGCCACCGGAAGTTATATGGTTGGAGGAGCGGATTCCTGAACAGTGGCCCAGGAGCAATAGGCTCTACTCTAGATGGGGGAGAGCTGCAGCGTGAGGTGACTGTGTTCCAAACTTTGAAAAGGTCCTGGTAAAAGACAGGAAATGTCTGCAAGAAGTTCTGAAGATCCTCCAGGTCAATTTACAGGAGCTGCATGTCATAATTCAGGCTGTGCACCTGGCAGAAGAACTACGTCATGAGGGCATACCATCATGGAGGAGGCTCAACGTAAAAGTATCTCTGTAGGGTCTGAAGGCAGAAGGTCGCCATCTGGATGCAAAGTAACACCAGCGCCTGACCACCCTCCCTAAGTGGGAGACTCAGAACCTCGACATGGACCTATTGCAGTCTGTTGTCCCAGAAGAACCAGATGAGGGTTCTCTGGATGCTTGTGACAAAGTCAGGGAGAGGGTTCAAAGTGGCCAGTTGGTACCACAGCACGGAGGTGATCAGTTGGTTTATGATGAGAACAGCATAAGAAAGCACTGGGAGCAGTCCTGTCCAACGACTCGGGCGAGCGGTGACTTTGGCCTCTAGTTCCTGCCAGTTCGCCGGCCAGGATTCCTCAGCCGGGCAAAGATGGGCTCCCAAGTAGAAGATGCTGGACTTGTTCCAGGTGAAAGGTCTGAGCTCCTCTGGGAAGGGATCCATCTGCCATGGACTGACTAGGAATCCACAGCAGTTGGCCCAGATGATCCTGGCAGAGGACATGGCAGAGTATACGGTCTGGCACTCTTGCATCCTCCTCAGATCAGGTAGGTTTGTGAACATGAGGAGCACATCATCAGCGTAAGTTGACAGGACCACCTTGATGCTCAGCCCGCGCAGAGTCAGACTCAACAACCTCTTCCACAAGAGGTGCAGGAATGGCTCCATGCAAATTGAATACAGTTGACAAAGGGCAGCCCTGCTGCACTCCTCTCCCAAAGCGAAGGGTGGCGTTAACTTTAATGAGACATTCTGCAGCAGAGTACAGTAATCAGATCCAAGCAACAAAGTGCATCCTGGACCCAAATGCCTGCAGAGTTCTGCGCAGTTATTCGCGATTCACCCTGTCAAATGCTTCTCTTGATCATGGGACAGGAAGGCGCTCGAAGGACCAGCCCTTTGGGAATAGTGGATTATGTCCTGGGCCAGATGGAGCTTGTCACGTATCGAATGGCCTGGGACCATGGAGGACTGGTCAGGGTGGATGATGTGGTCTAACACAATGCCAAGGCATGTTGACCTAGCCTTGGCAAAGATTTTATACTCTGTGCTGAGGGAGACCGGGCGCCAGTTTTTTAGGTGGTTGAGATCCCACTTCTTGGGCAGCTGGGAAATGACGGCTTTGCACCAAGATAGGGACATCACTCCAGTCCCCTTAACCCCTTTGTATTTGTTTCCCCAAGTCGTTCCAGAATGTCCTGAGGAACTCCACTGTCAGTCCATCCAGCCCTGGGGCTTTTCGCTTTGAGAGACTGTCAAGAGCTACAGTGAGCTCCTTCAATTTCTGCCACGCCTTTAGGAGCTTCAAGCCTACCAGCTCCTTTTGGATTGACCTGCGGCAAGTCCTCCCAAAAAGTCTATGACACGCTCGCTGGACGGATCTGGAGAGAAAAAGGCAGTGCAATAGTTCTAGGCAATAGCCCCGATGCCTCCCAGATCTGAGACCAAGGGATCAGTCATTTGCCAGCAACATAAGGAGCTGCTGATGGATCACCTGTCTTTTTTCTAACGAATAGAAGGGAGAGCTGCGGTCCAGGTCTGTACGGATCCATGACATTATATGTGCGCCACGAGATCCGACAAGTTTCAGGTCCTGCAGCATGTCCTCCTTCTCTCTATACGCCAGCCACAGGGCCAGGTCCTCATCGGGCTGACCAAGGCATGAGTCCAGGCTGAAAACTTCTCGCTCCAATTCTTTGACCCTGGATTTCCATCTCTTTGTCGATCCCTTCGCATACTCCTCACAGAAGGTATGGATGTGGTCTCTCTGGTGTACAATATTACCTGGATGATATATTTATAGGGCCCAGTGAATAAGAGCACTTGATTAATTTAGAAGTAATATTGGAACATCTTTAAGCACATAGTCTGCGTATGAGGAAAGAAAGTGTGACTTTTTCCAGACATCAGTCCAGTATTTGGGTCATGTTAATGGTCGTAAAGGCCTACATAAAATACCTAAAAAGATGGACGCTATTTTAAAAGCAACACATCCAATGATGCAATTGAGGTCTTGTTTATGATTAGTAAATTATTATGGTAAATCTGTTCCTAACTTAGCTAAATTATTGAAACCATTGCATAATTTACTGTGTGTGTAAAACAGTCATGTGACTGAACAACAGAATGTGAGAAAAGATACAAGGATGTCAAAGATGGTTTGTAGAAGTCTGAAGTATTAGTTCATTTTAATCCAAAGCTACCATTAGTGCTTGCTTATGATGCTTCACCTAAAACCAAAACACATAAGGCACCAGAATTAAGCCACTCGGCCCATCGAATCTGCTCTACCACTCAATCATGGCTGATATTTTTCTCGTCCCTATTCTCCTGCCTTTTCCCCATAACCCCTGACTCTCTTATTAATCAAGAACCTATCTATCTCTGTCTTAAAGATACTCAATGACTTGGGCTCCATAGCCTTCTGCGGCAAAGAGGTCCACAGATTTACCACTCTCTGGCTGAAGAAATTCCTCCTCATCTCTGCTTTAAAGGATTGTCCCTTTAGTGTGAGGTTGTGCCCTCTGGTTCTAGCTTTTCGTACTAGCAGAAACATTCTGTCCATGTCCAGTTTATCCAGGCCTCACAGTATCCTGTAAATTTCAATAATATCCCCCCTCATTCTTCTAAACTCCAACAAGTACAGACTCAAAGTCCTCAATTGTTCTTCATGCAATAAGCTTTTTATTCCAGGGATCATTCTTGTGAATCTCCTCTGGCCCCTTTCCAAAGCCAGTACCTCGTGGAGGAAGAACAGTAGTTTCACATATTACGTTTTAGGAGAAGAATGACCAATAGCTTTTGCTTCGCGTGATCCAACTAGTGCTGAATCTAACTATACTTTAATCTAATTTATAATCCTGCACCCCCACAAGCACTGGGACAACCCTTCCCCCACCCCACCAGGACAACCTTCTCTCCCCACCTCAGGTCAGGCAGAGAGCCTGACCTTCCTCCAGTTCAGCTTTGACAAAGGGTCATCTGAACTCAAAACGTCAGCTCTTTTCTCTTCCAATAGATGCTGCCAGACCTGCTAAGATTTTCCAGCATTTTCTTTTAGCTTCCCCCACCTTCACAAGCACTAGAACAACCCCTCCCCCCACCTCCAATACAATGTAGGACTTGCTCACACATGGAGTAGTTGAGGTGAATTTGTTTCAAGGCTTGATAATATACACAAGAGAGAGAAAAATAAACAGAAGGTTGTGCTGATGGGGTTGAATGAAGAGGCTTGGCTGAAGCACAAACACCTATGTCTGTGGAGGTGCTGGCATTGGACTAGGGTAAGCACAGTAAGAAGTTTCACAACACCAAGTTAAAATCCAACAGGTTTATTTGGCAGCACAAGCTTTCGAAGCGTTGCACCTTCAGCTAAGTGAAGAGTGGTGTTGACAAACAGGGCATACATAGACACAGACTCAATTTACAAGATAATGGTTGGAGTGCGAGTCTTTACAGGTAACCGGGTCTTTACAGGTGTAGACAATGTGAGTGGAGAGAGGGTTAAGCACAAGTTAAAGAGGTGTGAATTGTCTTAAGCCAGGACAGTTAGTGAGATTTTGCCAGCCCAGGCAAGTCATGGGGGTTACAGATATTGTGACATGAACCCAAGATCCTGGTTGAGGCCGTCCAAGTTGTTCTTCAAGGCAGCCTTTACGACACACAACAATGCAGAATCACTGAACAAAAACTGATAGCCAAGTTCCACACATGAGGATGGCCTCAACTGGGATGTTGGGTTCATGTCACACTATCTGTAACCTGTATGACTTGTCTGGGCTTGCAAAGTCTTACTAACTGTCCTGGCTTGAGACAATGCACACCTTTTTAACCTCTGTACTTAACCCTCTCTCCTCTCACATTGTCTACACCTGTAAAGACTCGCATTCCAACCATTATCTTGTAAATTGAGTCTGTGTCTATGTATGCCCTGTTTGTGAACAGAGCTCTTCACTCACCTGAGGAAGGAGAAACGCTCTGAAAGTTCGTGCTACCAAATAAACCTGTAGGACTTTAACCTGGTGTTGCGAGACTTCTTACTGCGTGGCCTGTGTCAGCGTTTGCATTCTGTACAATTACATGTAAAAGTAATATAATTGAGGACTATGCATTGTTGCTCCTCATTGAGATTCCAGACGTTTAATGCCAGGATTGCTCTTACTCTAAATCTCTTTATGCTTCAACTTCAACTGTATATCCCAGTATTAAATGTCATTTACCTAGGAACAGTGTTGTCCCAGTACTGCTCCGGAATCTAAGCTGTGATGTCCGAACAATCCATTATGGTTCTATTGACCCAATGTTTGATATTAAATTACTCTCATCGTGGTAGTCATGGAAACAGAACCGCCCTGAATTTCTCACGTCATGGCGCGTTCATGTCGTCTCACGTGGTGTCGCGATGACGTAATCACGCAGTGTGCGACCATGTCGCTTGCTGGCGTCACTGCGTTAGTGCGTGTGCGGTCGGGTTTGGGACTCTAGGGGCTGAGGCCGAGTGGGCCCTGAGGGGGTTTGGTGGCAGGTTGGCCCGGGTTTAGGGGACTGTGTTTGGGAGAGGCGGAGAGCCTGACTTTCCTCCACTCGCTGTGACTGGGGTGGGGAGTGGACTCCAAGTCGAAATGGCGACTAACTATTCCCCCAAAGACGATGAGGGTGAGCAGCATAAGAGCAGGAAACCGGACAATACGGCGTTTAAGCAGCAGCGCCTGCCTGCCTGGCAGCCCATCCTGACCGCGGGAACCGTGCTGCCGGCTTTCTTCATCATAGGCATCATCTTCATCCCCATTGGCATCGGCCTCTTCGTCACCTCCAACAACATTAAGGAGTTCGAGGTAAGGCCGTCGGCGGCAGCTGTATGGGGAAGCACAGAGGAGGAAGAGCACAAGTTGTTAACCTAATTCTGTCCTCATATTATTGCTTAGTGTGGGATTCACCCCAATAACCACTTGATGGTAGCAAATGCTTTTTAAATGTTTTTTGCCAGATGTGTGTGTATATGTACGTGTATATTTCTATATAATAGTTTGTCAGTAGTAAAGTTGTGATATTCCACTCTCAAACACAAAATCGTGCAGGGCAACCCGAGATGCCAAATCGATCTGCCACATTACATTCTACTGGCATGTGATTTTTGAAGGGAATGCTGTTTTGCCCCAGAATTAAAATCTTGAATTATATCGACGACCCATATCCTGTCAACTAGGCACAGAATATTGAAATGTAGTACGTCGAATAATATGTTTCTTCAATTACGATTGGAATCGTTTTTAGCCAGCGCTGGGTGACACCCTGCTTCTGAAGTCGGCCTGATTTACCCAGACTGTAATCTGTGTAAATTATGCTGCATATTAAAGGGTTGATTGTGAGCACTTTCAATCTGTCCTTTGGGACCAACAGTTAGATGGTAGAGCCTACATTTATTTGGGATCCATTTTGGAAGATGTTTCCTTTATAGAATCGCCTTCAGGAACAATCTGAATCAGAAAGATTGCCCCCACACGTCACGTGTATATACACATACACACATTTACAAACTATACATGTTTTATTGTTTTACTGTATTACTGTATCAATTTATGTCCCTTTAGTTTGGTCTTTTTTGCACCTTGTTACTAAGATCAATAAAGCATATCGGTACGGGTTAAGGTATACTATACAGAGGACTAACGGTCAGCATTTGGGATGCCAGGATTATCATCAAATTTACGACGGGTGGGCAAGGAAAGGCTACCTCTAGAGAGAGATTGTGACCTCTGATTCAAATTCACTTCCACATTTTTGTAATCTGGAAGAGATATTTACCCCATATCCTATTGTTAGCAGTAATCTACGTAGATGCTGAATTCAATAACCTTCATGCTAACAGAGACCTGCAAAACATTTGCAGTTGGGTTAGTATCTTTATTACAACAGTAATAATTCTGATTTTGTTCTGTGACAGTCTTTGTTTAGAATTCGAGTTTCATAGCAACATTATTACTGCTGTTTCCTTGAGTCTGTATGTGGCGGCATACTCATTAGAGTTTGACCGAGTAGAAACTCTGAAGGATGAAGTATCTTAGCATCATTATCTTTTTTATCAATATATTTTTTAACTTACCTGATTTTTCTAAAATATTTCCATTCAAATCTAGTGAATCTTCATTTTTAGCACAAAGAATAGCTTTCAAATAATAATTTGTATTAAATAATTGTCCCCTTCATGCTATCCCAATCCTGTTCCTTCCATGTCTCCCATGCTGCCTCCATCTTGCTGTTGCCATCCCTATCCTCCCAACAAACCCATCCATTCCTCAGAGGAATAATCACTCCAGCATGATAACTTTGTTACTGGACTTCCCTTACTGTCCATTACTTTTATTCATCAATAAGCCCCTTGTCTTGTTGCTATCAAACATTGGCAGCTGCATGTTCATCACACGCTTCAGTTTGTAACATGAGCCTCTGCCAGGCACCCACCCACCCACAGAGGTTTGCATTAGCTGACCAATCGAAATAATATGGAATAACAAAATTGAGCAGATTTTGATATAGGAAGGAAATCATATATTTCACATAAAATACAAAACAATAAATTTAAATATTTATCAGGTGAGAAATTGTACACTTCATTCAGTATGTAAATGCATTGCAAGTAAACTTTTGAGAATTCAGAACCAAATTGTGTGATACAGCACTATTCATTATTGGAATTCTTTGCCTTGTAATGTGAATATGCATGGATTCATGATAGAAAATTACTGTCATGCTATTACGAAAAGAAAATTTCCACGCAGCAGCCTCTTTCCCTCCCAAACTTAAGGGAAGGAGATTTAATTACTTTGTGCATAATTGGACAAGAATCAGTAATGACACTGGCAAATTCCAGTAAGTGTATCGCCTCATTAACTAAATGTCATTTTCTTCCTTGCCCTGACCCAAGACCCAGGGCACTATGGTGCAAGAATAGGGGAGAGAAAACTACATGGGTTCTTTCACCTGGAGTTGCCTGAGAAGTCTTCATGGTCATATTTGGTACTCTGAGTAACTCTGAAATAATCCCACTAAAAAATATGACTTGTGTTGGCCCTTGAAAGCTAAATGCAATGCTCAGGATCTATTATCTGACTGATGTCATAGTGGCATAGTGGTTTAGCACAGTTGCCTCAGTGCCAGGGACCCAGGTTCAGTTTCGCCCTTTGGTGATTGTATGGAGTTTGCGTGTTCTCCCACTGTCTACATGGGTTTCTTCTGGGTGTTCTGGTTTCCTTCCACAGTCCAGAGATGTGCAGGTTAGGTGGATTGGCCATGCTAAATTGCCCATTGGTGTCCAAAATGTGTAGATTAGGTGGATTAGCTATGGTAAATGCTTTGGGTTACTGGAATACGGTGGAGGGGTAGGTCTGGGTAGGATGCTGTTTCGTAGAGTTGGTGCAGACATAATGGGCTGAATGGCAGCCTCTGGTACTCTAGAACCATAGAACCCTACAGTGCAGAACGAGGCCCTTCGGTCCATTGAGTCTGCACCAAACACAATCCCACCCAGGCCCTACCCCCATATCCCTACATATTATACCCACTAACCCCTCTAACCTACGCATCCCTGGACACTAAGGGGCAATTTCTTAGCATGGCCAATCAACCGAACCCGCACATCTTTGGACTGTGGGAGAAAACCACGCAGACATGAGGAGAACCTACAAACTCCACACAGACAGTGACCCGAGACGGGAATCAAACCCAGGACCCTGGAGCTGTGAAACAGCAGTGCTAACCGCTGTGCTATCATGCTGCCCGCTAGGCATTCTACAGTTCTACGTGTACGATTCTACAATAATTCAGATTGAATTCTTCTTGTTAACTCTGAAGAAGAGCATCATTTGTTATAGCTGTTGGTTGTTTGAAGCATTATCAAAAAATCATGATGTATGTTAAAATTGCATGCAAAATGAGCTACTGTGAGTTTGAGGTAAGTCTCTCAACTACGTGAGGGCTAAGAGAAATTCCTGTCCCCTTGTTTGTTCTAATGTTTTTCTTTAGTTTACATGTATTGTTTTAAATGTTTAGATGCATTGCAATTTAATTTTTCCTTTTTACCCTCCTTGCCCTATTTTATTTATTTTAAATATTTTATCTTACTTGTATTAGCATTTTCTATGTTTAAATAAGTTTTTTTCTGTCTTTACTCCCATTTTGACAGTAGGAACAAGTTTGGAGTAATTGTGAAAAGCCAACTGAAACTGCTGTTTAATTCCTCTGTTTGCTGTTTACACTTCCTAATATCCTGTAGAGATTACTCTTCAATTTTCCCTGATTTTTTCTTTGCTTCTTTTGGTTTTAAATCTATGCTGCAAGCTGCTCACTAGATGGTGGTGAATGTTGCTACCATTTTGTTTTGTATGTATGGGGCCTGTAACAGTTAACTATCAGGATATGGGGAGAATCCAGTGTTTCTGGGCTATGATTCTAGCAAAAATAAAGAGCTCAGTAACTATGACAGATCATTTAACCTTTGACTGCTTTCCTATATCAGACAGAAGAGGTCTTCTAAAAGACCAGACAAGCAAACATGTTAACAGCCACCAGAATAGTTGCTTCCTCTGGATTAGTAAATGTCAAATATATTGTGGGTTAATAAATCTTTTGGCTATGACTGAAGCATATTCTCCTTGCTTCGATGAATGGCAATTCATAAATGTTTGTTTACAAAAATACAGCCTAAAACCACACTGTTCCCAAATATAAGTTGTGATTTGATATAATTATCACCTTAAAATAGGCAGTGAACACTACCCTAAAACCACTAATGATGAATATATGGGTAGAATGTAACAGTTAAGCAGATGGAGCACACGCCTTCTGAATGGACTATTGGGAGAAATGGATACCAGATACTATTCTGAAGAGCTGGTGTGTTTCTACAGAATTGGCAGGAATTAGAACAACCATAATTGAAGGGTTTGGGTCATTCCCAGAGTATTTTACAACTGGTTGCCTTAAGTATAATTTAACCAAGTTTAATTCGACTGAAAGAAAGACGAGATAGTTTCCAGGAAATGCAGAGAAGCTTGAAATGTTTTGATGAATCCAGTTTAATAAACTCTGCACGCTCTAAATGATGGAATGTTCTGTTTATTCAAGGCATGCCTAAGTCCAGTTTGTGCCGTTCTGTCATCCTGTTCAGTGTTGTGTGTAAACTGTAAAGGGTGTTGGCTTTGTGTTAATATATCCTTATGAAAATAATCGTTTTTGCACCAACTGTTAAAGATAAGCATTTCTTAATCTTGAAGTGAATTGGTTGTAGAAACTGAGGGTGGAATTTTCCAATAAAATGGCAATGTGTAAGGTTCTGACTGAAAACAGGAATGTTTCTTCCCAAAAACGCAGCCAGATTTTCACTCCGTCTTCTCATACTTCATCAAAAAAAAAGCAGGGGCCATGTTATGCACTGTCATTCTGGTGGGGCGGGATCCGATAGAGCCAGCAAGGCCAGCTCCACCCCTCCAACCGAGCCCCCCCCCCCCGCCCCCAACCACCACCCCACCACCACGTGCACTACATCAAGACCTCTGGGCGGACAAGGGGAACACCCCCCCAACTCTTGATCACAGAGGGACAACATCCCACCACTGAAAGTTTGGGTTCCCCCAACACCACACAGGCAGCAGGGTAATCCCTTCACCATCATCAGTGCCTGCACCACTCCCACCACATTGCAGATATAACCCCACCCCCGCCTCCCCAATGGATTTCCCTAGAGGTCCCACTCCTGGCTGTGCCAAAGTGGTGGTTCGGAGGCCACATTGTCCTTCACCACCTGGAGGCTATACAGACCTCTATGCCCCTGGCGTGATATCATTGGTAGGGTGAGCATTCACTGCTTCCGGAAGCAATAGCATTAAACGGCTCAATAAGCGGTTTGAATAAATTCATTCAAATTGATGCAAATCAAGTTCATGCCCCATCAAAGTGTGACATATAATTGGGGAGGGCCCAGGAGCATTGTGTTCATTGTTCTCACTGGCACAAATCCTGTTGTGACTCTCACAAGAGTTAGCGGCCAAATGGGATTAGTGGCTGCAGCAAATGGGCCCTGAAAATCACAGCCTTATTTTCTGCAACTCTTCAAACCAGATTGAAAAGTTTGAAGTATTTTCATTTGAATTTAGCATGTGTAATTGCAGTTAACTGATAACAGAATGTACTACAATGTTCTACCTATCCTGTGCTATTCCAAAAAGGAAATGTGCACTGAGAATGATTATATATTTAGTTTTATGTGTTTTTCACCTGTAAAATATTGACCAATGCCCCACAGCTTTCAGTTATTAATATTCCTGTCAACTTTTATGTGATATACCTATTAATATTAATTCTTCCCTCTAAATTTAATTTGTTTCAGTTTACTTTTGTTTCTGTACACTTCCTGTACCTGAACTCTTTTAGCATTACCATATGGGTGACACATTGGGCAGCACGGTAGCACAGTGGTTAGCACTGCCACCTCACATCTCCAAGGACCCAGGTTCAATTCCCACTTGGGTGACTGTGTGGAGTTTGCACGCTCTCCCTGTGTCTACATGGGTTTCCTCCGGACGCTTCGGTTTCCTCCCACAGTCCGAAAGATGTGCTGGTCAGGTGGATTGGCCATGTTAAATTTTCCCTCAGTGTATTCAAACAGGTGTTGGAGTGTGGTGACTAGGGGATTTGCGCAGGAACTTCATTGCAGTGTTAATGTAAGCCTACTTGTGACTAATAAATAAACTTTCACTTTACTTTTGAATACATACTGGAGACTACATTGAGCATCTGGTCTAAATTCTCTTTCTCTTTCATTTTTATTGCAGTCACATCACTAAAGTAATATAAATGCTGCAGATCAGGGACTTTTGGTGTACAATTATGCTAAACCAAGATTACAACAAAAATGCAATATCTGCGCGTTCTAGAGAATAGAACAGATTACTAGTCATTTGGCAAAATGAAGTGTAGTTTTATGATAGTTTTCTGGTTGAGCGTGAAGTTGAAATTGCTGAAAATATAGAAGAACCTAAAAAAGTGAACATTGAAAATTATGCAACAGGCATGTAACCCATCTTGAATGAAGTCACACGTGAAAGAGGAACTAGCAAAAGGAATCAAACCTTTTGCAAAATCCATTCTGAATATGTGAGAGAGCCACTCTGCTCTCTCCATCATCTAAATTGTATTAAATAGCAAGACTGTTATTGAGTTGCCTTGGCATGCATTTTGGAAACATACAGGAAGCTATTACTTCAGCACCATTTTATGGTGTGAATACAAACCGATTAACTGTGCTATTGTTTGTCCAGTATTGCTGGGTATATAATGGCTTCTGCCTCTGCATACATAATCTTTATGTAGATCATTTTGAGAATTCTGACATAAGAAGCCACTTCACAAATCAGCTTTTTTATATTTTGTAGAACACATTTGTAATCTGTTCTTTACTTTTCAAAATTGAAGGGACATGACAAGTTAACGATGGAAAATCTTACTGGCTTGGAGTGCCTTATAAAGACGCATTTTGGAATAAATCAGAAACAAGTATTATGTGAAATGAGAGATTTAAAATAAAAAATTGCCTTCAAAATGCAAGAGATTACGAGATTCGATTTTGGGAAGTTGTATTGTGACCTCTGGAATGGACATACATCAGTTTTTCTGGATGAACTGATAATGCTTGTCTGGGTAACAGCCTGATGATTTGTTCACCTTCTTGTTCTATGAATGCTGAGACCAATGGAGGCTGCCTTCACTAAGAAAAACAAACCAGCTACAGTGATCCCACCTAGGAACCTGCTGTTCTGGGTGGCTTGGTGCATATACCCACTGAGTTGTTGAGCAAAGGGTTTTTGTTTAGTATTCTTTGTTTTGTTCATATGGCAATTTAGTGAATAGTTGGAAACTTCAATATTTCAAAATAGGAGCTCATTTTGCTTAGTCAGAAGGCACTGCTCACCATTACTCATTCACTCATCATGACTGTTACCATTCAGAGAAGTAAAAAAAGACTTGAACGCTAGTTTACAATTTTGTAATGGAATGAAAGCATCATCATTTTACACCAAATCCTGTGCAATTCTATTGGGGCCACAGCTTCATCAGCACTAGTTATTTTGCTTTAGGTTGTAATTGGAGATGAAGTAATATTTGTATGAGCTATTCTTGATTCAAAATGTGAATGCTGTTATGTAATTGAAAGATCAGTGTGGATTATAGTGTAATAATTGTTGAGTATTACTGTGTTCAGTAAATTATTTTCATGCATTGTGATAGCGAGAATGCAGCTAAAATCCAGTCTTATGGATATGAGTTACTTGGCTTTGCAAACAGTTTTGAGACTTTTGATTCACTCAAGCTACAAGTCCCTTGCTTTTATTTGGTGTTTTTGGTTCCTTCATTTTTTTGTCTGGGATTGTGGAATGGCAACCTGTTCTCTGTCACTCTGAGACAGATTCTGAGCTGGTGTGTAAGAGTAGTGTATTTGCCTTGAATTAAGTTTTTCTGGGCTCAGCAGCCTGCCCCACTTTTGCATTAGAGAAAAATTGGCGAATAAAACCCACCGTGTCCTAATCCTGTGATCAGTATACTGGATGTACGCTTTGAGATGGGTCTGGCTATACAAAAACTAAATAAGAAACTGCAGTGGTAGCATGTTATTTGATCAAACTTCAAGCTGAAGGCACTTTTCAGTTAATACTTCAAACAGTAAAAGATTTTACAATTTATGCACCGCTTGGATATTCTGCTTACAGTTGCCCCTCAAAAATATGCAATATAGAAAAGTTGTGGTTGTTACCTTTAGATTTGCCTATCAGTTTCTTTATTTAGTGAATTGTTGGCTTTTGGGTCAGTTTTTAAGTCTAATTGTAAATAATTTTAGAACTGTCCCACTTCTCTCCCCTCATTTTGTTGATGTTTGAGATATTGTGCTATTTCCCTTTCTTTACGTTAACACATTTTAAAAATGTTTTTCTAGATTGATTATACTGGCATTGAGCCAGATTCCCCCTGTAGTACCTGTTCTTTGAACTTTACATGGAATACAACATGTACGTGCGAAGTTCACTTCCAGCTGGATCAACCTTTTGAGGTATGAATTTATTACCTATGTAAAATTGGTCAGTTATGAGAACAGGGCTCATATATCCAGCACTACTTGCTGATGATTAACTAACCAGTCTCATTTTCAAGTGGAACCTGAAGGGGCAGGGTTGGAATTGGAGGGCTATCATTTTTCTCTGTAGGCTCCAGCTATACCTGCATGCCATTGTCCTTGTGTAGGATAGTCATGCAAGTAATTGGAAGCTCACCAGTACTCTGCAGTAAGCTGTATGGTTTTACCTGAGTAAACCCCAGCAGCAGTTTAGACCATGCCAATCTGCATCAAAGGTTCAGGACTTGGATAGTTTGGATGCACCTCTCTGATGGGGTGGAGGCAGGGATGGATGCACAAGTTGGGAGGTAAGTCTTTGCATATAATTTCAGATGAATGTGTACTTTTTAGCAGCTCGTTTTGTAAAGTTTTAAATGTAAGTGGGTGCAATTTTACATGTTAATTGTGACATAGGAACATAGGAACAGAAATTGGCCATTTAATGCTTTGAATCTATCCTATCGTTCAATGAGATAAAGAACAAAAACAGCCCGGGAAACAGGCCCTTCAGCCCAACGAGCCTGCGCCGCCATTTTGACATTACCAGTCCCCCCTCCACCCATGACCCTTATCTACGCTTATGGCATTCCACGTTGTGGGAAACTAATTTAGGGACAATTTATTACTCCAATCAGCCTAATAGCACATCTTTGGGGTGTGGGAGGAAACCGGAGCACCCGGAGAAAACCCACGCAAGCACGGGGAGAATGTGCAAACTCCCACAGACACTGGCCCAAATCCATGTGTCTGCACAGCAAACAGTGTTAGTCACTGAGCTGTCGTGTTGCCCAGCATCTGGTCAAGTTTAAGCACACACTAACGACATGAAGCACTAGGCTATTCTCGAACATCCAAGAGCAGCCCTAGTACGACCTATCGCGTGTATGCCCCTCATTGGACAACCTGTGAGTTAAAAGAGAAAAACATTAGTATCATTCCACATACTTTTACGTTACCAGGAACGTCCCAATGCTGATGAACCTTATTTAAAACAATCTCCTACATCCTCCCATCTCCAACCCACTCCTGTGGGTGTGCCTGTCTAAGTAACTCTTAAACAACTCCAGCGTGCCTGCCTCCACCACCTTACTTGGCAGAGCATTTCATACCCCCACCACCCTCTGTGTGAAAAACCTCCCTCTAATATCCGTGTTATACCTCTCCCCCCTCACCCTCAGCCCGTGGCCCCTCGTACTGTGTCTCTAACATAGGAAATAGCTTACCTCTGCTTACTCTATCTATACCCTTCATAATCTTATATACCTCTATTAGATCCCCCTCAGTCACCGTCTTTCAAGGGAAAACAGCCCCAATTTGTTCAATCTTTCCTCATAACCCAGTCCTTCCATACCAGGCAACATCCTGGTAAACCTCCTCTGCACTCTCTCCAGAGTCTCCACGTCCTTCCGGTAGTAAGGCGACCAGAACTGGACGCAGTACTCCAAGTGCGGCTTAACCAACATTCTATACAACTGCAACATTAGACTCCAGCTCTTATATTCTATACCCCTTCCTATAAAGGCTAATACACCATAGGCTTTCTTCACAACCTTCTCCACTTGTACTGCCACCTTCAAAGACTTGTGCTCACAATGCTCTAGGTGCTCATACATCCTATCCCTAAGAATCCTCTCCATCAACTTGCCTACCACTGACATCAAACTCACCAGCCTATAGTTACCAGGGTTATCCCTCCTACCCTTTTTAAACAACGGTACCACGTTCGCTATCCTCCAGTCCTCTGGGACCTCACCTGTGTCCAAAGAAGAGACAAAGATTTGCGCCAGAGGCCTAGCAATTTCATCTCTCGCCTCTCTAAGCAGCCTAGGATAAATGCCATCGGGCCCTGGAGATTTGTCAATTTTAATGCTACCTAAAAGCCCTAACACAAAGCCCTAACACTTCGTCCCTCGTAATGGATAGTTCCTTCAATTAGTCTACAGCTCCCTCGAAGACTGTACCAGACATCAAGCCCCTCTCCTTCGTGAATACCGACGCAAAGTATTCATTCAGGATGTCCCCCATTCCCTCGGACTCTTAGCGCAATTCCCCTCCTCTGTCCCTAAGGGGACCGATTTTTTTTTTCCCCCTAGCCACCCTTTTGTTCTTAATATAGGAGTAAAACGCCTTTGGATTTTCCTTAATCCTACCTGCCAAAGCCATTTCATGCCCCCTTTTTGCCCTCCTTAACTCCCCTTTTGAGATCCCTCCTACTCTCTCTGTATTCCTCCAACGCTCCCTCCGTTCCCAGTTGCTTAGACCTAACATACGCCTCTCGTTTCTTCCTGACAAAGTCCTCTATCTCTAGTAATCCACGGCTCTCTAATCCTGCCTTTTCCATCCTTCCTCTAACCAGCACGTGCCTTTCCTGCACCCATTTCAGTTTTCCCCTGAAAGACTCCCACATGCCTAACGTGGACTTGCCCTCCAACAGCCTATCCCAGTCTGTATCCCTAAGCTCCTGCCTAATCTGGCTGTATCTAGCCTTTCCTCAATTTAGCACCCTCCCCTTAGGACAGCACTCCTCTTAAAATCATCACTGATTTATGATCTAATTCCACATAGCCATCTTTCCCCCATATCACTCAACATCTTTAGCAAAAATTATCTTATCAATCTCAGTATAAAAATTAACAACTGACCTAGCATCAACTGATGCTTCATAAAGGACTTTCAAATGTCTGCCATCCTTTGCATGAAAAAGTGTTTTCCATTTTAACTCCCGAAATGTCTGGCTAGCTTTTTGCTTTTCCCAAGGTATTTGTTCTCAATACCTTAAACTTTGACCAAAACACCTTGTGATCTTCTAAATTCCAGGCAATACAACTCTTATTTGTTTTAAATTCTCTTTGCACCATAACCCTTGTCATCCAGATATAATTCTAGTAAGTCAAGGCTGTACACTCTCGAAGGCCAGTATATTCTTTTTTTCTCTGGAGCATAGGAGGCTCAGGGGTAATCTTATAGAGGTCTATAAAATAATGAGGGGCACAGATCAGCTAGATAGTCAATATCTTTTCTCAAAGGTAGGGGAATCTAAAACTAGAGGGCATATGCTTAAGGTGAGAGGAGAAAGATACAAAAGTGACCAGAGGGGCAATTTTTTCACACAAAGGGTGCTTTGTTTGTTTGTTTGTTGCCCATTCCAAGCTGCCCTTAATAAAATGAGAGTGAAACACCTGTCCTTAATTAATGACTCCTGTAATTTGCAGACAAAAGCTGTTAGGTAAACTGGTCTATAATTCCCTGGTTTCCTTCTGTCACCTTAAGTAGCAAAGTAACATCAACAATTTTCCAATCTAAAGGACGGTTGTTGAATCAAGTTAACTTGTAGTTCTCTATTTGTAATATTCCAATGCTCTTAGCTATTTCTAAAACTGTGGTATGGAGACTCTGGTCCTAGGGATGTGTTGTTCTTTAGTATCACTGATTTCTCCATTATTGTTATCTTGTATACAGTAATTTTATTACTCTGAGTAGCAGTTATGTTGTGAATAATAGAGACCAAAATAAATATTTCTTGCTGTAATATTTCTGCCTCTCAAATATAGTAGACAGTCTACTATTAGATTGAAATATTGTGAGCTAAAGAAAACCTTTGCCTTATGATTTATTTATTGTTGTTCAGAAATTTTAATTGGTTTTCAATAATTTTGAGGATGTTGATAAAGGCAGAGTTGAAATATTTGGAAGGCAATTTTGAGCAAACAATCTGTCTTCAAGATGACATGGTTGGTTTAAAGACTTGGTTAAGAGAGTTTTGCAAAGTCAATTTGGTTTTAATTGGAATAAAGATTGGATGGAATTAATAATATAGATGCAAGCAAACTATTTTACATGGGCTAGAAGTCAAATTTAATGCAATTCAAATGAGACTAGATATTTGCAGACTGAGACTTTTAAATACTCTTGACTGGTTCCTTTGCTGGTTGGGAAAGGGGATGATTGGCCTGGGTTCCATTTTAGTTAATTATGCAGCATGCTCGTTTGAATTATTTTGAGAAAGTCAACAGTTCTGTCAGCAGGAAGTGAGAATGTAAAACCCAGTCCCAAATCTTGTGATCTGCGGCGAGGCCTCCAACAGAACTTGCATTGCTAATGCATGGCAGGACTCTGGAGGTTCCAAAATGCACACATCCACGGTACTTATGTCAGAAGTTTAAACTTCCTGTTGCCTGTTTTATCCTGCCCGATTGATGCTCACGTCCTTGCAACAGTGGGATCAGATGACTAGAGCGACGCAGATGAACTTCCCCCTCCACCCTAGCAACCCGGCAATGCTTACTACTCCGACCACAACCCTTCCAGCATCTTCCAGAATTCTTGGTTCCCATACAACCAATATCAAAAGAAAGAACATCATCAGGGAGTGAAGTGGAGTTGAGTGCTTGAACATTGTTGGAGTGTGAGCACTGTCGGGGGAGTGAAGCGGGGTTAGCACTGTCAGTGAGGGAGGTTATGCAGTGTTGGAGTTAGTGTCTTATTTCAAACAGTGTATGTCAACAAACTGAAACAGGTAGAAGGGACATGTCTTTAGTTCATGAAGAGAAAAGGGCCAATGGATGAGTTGGAATTTTGCTTGGCAACTGTCCACCCGACTCTGTTCATCTTTGCTGGATCCTGCATGGAAGGTGCAAAGATTTGGAAGTAAAATATTAAGTGGGCAGATTAAATCAGTCAGTGGCTGGAATTTTACCGCCCCACCCACCACAGGAATTGGAGTGGGCAAGGGACAGACAATGGGAAGATCCGTTGACCTCGGGCAGGTTTTTACATTTTTAGGATGAGTGAGGCTCTAAAATCCTGCCCAGTATCATATACACCCTCTCCAGTGCTAACTAAAAGATCTGGGCGCCATGTGCAGCCAAATCTGAGATCTGATGCTGAAACTGGACGTATGTACATTATGTTTGAGTTTTCATCTTTCTGATTGTTGAGAATAGCAGATGATTGATGCTGTTGTTCTTGCAAAACAGAGACGTGGTAAAGGAACAGCTAAATATGTTGACAACAGCATAAGGTACTATTGCTTATTTAGACCTTGGAAGCAGTCAGGACTTTTTTCTTTTTGTCAGAAATGTCTGTGCAGCAGTTAGATAAAATAACACTGGAAATAGTGGTGTGAAGAATGCATTTTGGACTAGTTCATTGAGTCTTTTTCAGAGTAGTAAACATATCTATACAACAGAACCAAGAGCCTTCAGGAAGCAACACATTAACTTTTTTATATAAAGGAGACAGAGCAACGATTGCTGAGAATTATTAACATACTGTGATGGCTCTTCAAATTATTTTCTCTTCATAGATTCAGCAGCACCGGGTCCTTTCACATGATGTTAATGACTTGTGCAACAATAGAAACTGGAGGCTTTTTTGCTGCTGTAGTTGCTCTATGCAATATATTCAGTAGAGGGAATTTTTATCCTCCAGGGCTCCCATAATCTCAGGCCATTGTGCAACATGCTAATGTTTCTAGGATAATAGTCATAGCCAGATGTAACATTAAATAAACTTGATTGACTGACTGACAGGAAGACACAGGACAAAACAATGAACTTGTAGTTTCAACACAGCAAAATTTTTTTTTGGGGGTACATCTAGCCAAAGGGATAAGGGGGGTTCCACTGAGTTATTTTCAAAACCTAACTTTGTTACAGAAATATGAGAGATGGAAATATCAA
Source organism: Carcharhinus amblyrhynchos (assembly GCF_965287045.1). NCBI lineage: Eukaryota > Metazoa > Chordata > Chondrichthyes > Carcharhiniformes > Carcharhinidae > Carcharhinus > Carcharhinus amblyrhynchos. Next base: position 26,350,368 of record NC_137335.1, on the reverse strand, counting down.
TAGCCTTGGAGATAGACCAGGTAAAGTCATCCATTCTTTCACTGTAATGCAGATTGTTAGTCACTGGACATAGTGCAAACATTATGTATCTATACTAAATTGAGAAGTATAAATACCTCAGTAATGATTGTGTTAGTAGATTGTATAGTATCCTAAGCAACTTTCATTAACAATGTGAATAGTTTTCTTTTTAAAGTTTGGGATTGATTCTTTGTTTAAACTTTATGTATTTTGCAGGGCAATGTTTTCATGTATTATGGATTATCAAATTTCTACCAGAACCACAGACGATACGTCAAATCAAGAGATGACAGTCAGCTTAATGGTGATAAGAGTTCTTTAAAAGTAAGCAAAGTGGAATTGCTTTTGGCATATAATTGTAGCAGCTGTGTTTCATTTCATTCTTTGGTAACATTGTACAAATAAACTGCAATAATGATTCAGGTAACATTCCAGCAAGAAGTGGAATGGAAGAATGAAGTGCTTTTTTAAATATCTTTCCACCTGCCTGACTTGTTTCTTTTTCCCTGTTGGGTTTACTGAGTAAAGTTACATAGAGAATACATGGCACTTCATTCATTTTGGCATATGAGCAAGGCTTGGACAATTTCTAACTTCTGTCGTTTCAACTATGAAATGAAATTTCTGCCTTGTTATAACTCCCAATTTGCCTATTCATTTCATATGACTATAATGAAGGTTAGCAGAAGTTTAATTCAATTTATGGAAAGTTTTGGTGGTAATAATGGTCAGGGTACAGCCGACCTGTCATCATTCTCTTAAATGCCATGCTGAGTGAAGGAGGTGATCGTGGTCTTCCAAAGTTTCTGATCACAACAGTGGATGTCTTTGTTGTTAGAGCTCTGGTTAAGCTAGTTTTTAATCTTGTCAAGCTGCTTTCTTTGCTGTTGGCTAGTTGCTTTTCTTCCATTAATCTTTCTGGTGGTGATTAGGTGCTTCAACCCTTCTGCATGAATAATATGTCCAAAGAACTCCATTTGTCATCTCTTAATATTACTTCTCTTGTGCTTCTGGCCTGATTTACTATTACTTTTAGTTATTTTGTCCACCCAGTTTGACCTGTAATACTGCTGAATATCACCAATGTTCTGCAGGATTTAAAAATTTCTGCTGTCTGGAATTATAGAACAAAGAAAATTACAGCACAGGAAAGGCTCTTCAGCCCTCCAAGCCTTTACTGACCATGCTGTCCGACTCAACTAAAGCCCCCTACCATTCCGGGGACCATATCCCTTTATTCCCATCCTATTCATGTATTTGTCAAGACGCCCCTTGAAAGTCATCATCGTATTTGCTTCCAGACTTCCCCCAGCAGTGAGTTCTAGGCACCCGCCACCCCCTCTGTAAAAAAAAACTTGCCTTGTGCATCTCCTTTAAACCTTGCCCCTTGCATCTTAAACCTATATCCCCTAGTAACTGACTCTGCCATTCTGGGAAAAAGCTTCTGACTAAGCACTCTGTCTATGCCCCTCATAATCTTGTAGACTTCTATCAGGTCGCCCCTCAACCTTTGTCGTTCCAGTGAAAACCAAGTTTCTCCAACCTCTCCTCATAGTTAATGCCCTCCATGCCAAGCAACCTCCTGGTAAATCTTTTTCTGTACACTCTCCAAAGCCTCCACATCCTTCTGGTAGTGTGGCGATCAGAATTCAACACTATATTCCAAGTGCAGCCTAACTAAGGTTCTATAACGCTGCAAATGACTTGCTAATTTTTAAACTTAATGGCTGATGAAGACAAGTATGCCATATGCCTTCTTGATTACCTTCTCTACCCACGTTGCCAGTTTCAGTGACCTGTGTACCTGTACACCCAGATCCCTCTGCCTATCAATACTCTTAAGGGTTCTGCCATTTACTATATATTTCCTATCTGTATTAGACTTTCCAAAATGCATTGCCTCACATTTGTCTGGATTAAACTCAATCTGCCATCTCTCCGTCCAAGTCTCCAACCGATCTATATCCTGCTGTATCCTCTGGTGGTCCTCATCACTATGCGCAAATCCACCAACCTTTGTATTGTCCGTAAACTTGCTAATCAAACCAGTTACATTTTCCTCCAAGTCACTTATATATATATATATATATTACAAACACCACAGGTCCCAGCACTGATCCCTGAAAAATGCCACTTGTCACAGCCCTCCATTCAGAAATGCACCCTTCCACTGCTACCCTCTGTCTTCTGTGACCGAGCCAGTTTTGTATCCACCTTGCCAGTCACCTCTGATCCGATGCGACTTCACCTTCTGCACCAATCTGCCATGAGGGACCTTGTCAAAGACCTTACTGAAGTCCATTTGGACAACATCCACTGTCCTACCCTCACCAATCATCCTCTCAAAACTCAATCAAGTTAGTGAGACACAACCTCCCCTTCACAAAACCATGTTGCCTCTCATTAATACGTCCACTTATTTCCAAGTGGGAGTAAATCCTGTCTCAAAGAATCTTGTCCAATAATTTCCTTACCACTGATGTAAGGCTTACTGGCCTGTAATTACCTGGATTATTCTTGACACTCTTCTTAAACAAAGGAGCAACGTTGGCTAGCCTCCAATCCTGTGGGACCTCCCCATAGCCAGTGAGGATACAAAGATTTCTTTCAAGGCCCTAGCAATTTCCTCCCTTTGCCTCTCAATATTCTGGGCTATATCCCATCAGGCCCTGGGAACTTGTCTACCTTGATGTTTCTCAAGAACCCCAATACCACCACCTTTTTGATCTCAACATGACTCAAACCATCAACACAGCCTTTCCCAAACGCATGATCCACCAAGTCCTTCTCTTTGGTGAATATTGACGCAAGGTACTTATTTAATACCTCGCCCATTCCTCTGGCTCCATGCATAGATTCCCTCCCCTGTCCTTGAATGGACCAACCCTCTGCCTGGCTACCCTCTTGCTCTTTGTATATGTATAAAAAGCCTTGGGATTTTCCTTAATCCTGCTGGCCATCGATTTTTTGTGACCCCTTTTAGCCCTCCTTACTCCTTGCTTAAGTTTCTTTCTACTTGTATTCCACACTTGCTTCATATATTCCCAGCCTCCTAGTCTTGACAAATGTTTCCTTTTTCTCTTTGACTAGAGTCTCATTGTCCAAGGTTCCCAAAACTTGTCATACTTATCCTTCATCCTTATAGATATGTGCCAGTCCTGAATCCCTATCAATTTATGCTTAAAAACCTCCCACATGCCAGAAGTTGATTTGCCCTCAAACATCTGCTCCCAATCTACATTCTTCAGTTCCTGCCTAATATAATTGTAATTAGCCTTCCCCCAATTTAGCACCATAAGTTGAGGGCTACACTTATCTTTATAAGAACATAAGAAATAGGAGCAGGAGTAGGCCATCCAGCCTTTCGAGCCTGCCCCGCCATTCAATAAGATCATGGCTGATCTGTCGCTGCTCAGTTCCACTTTCCCGCCCTCTCCCCATAACCCTTAATCCCCTCTCCTTTCAAAAACCCATCAACCCGCGTCTTAAAAATATTTAGCGAGGCAGCCTCCACCACTTCAACGGGCAGAGAATTCCAGAGATTCACCACCCTTTGAGTGAAGAAGTTCCTCCTCAACTCCGTTCTAAACCGCCCTCCTTTTATCTTGAGGCTGTGCCCCCTAGTCCTACTGTCTTTTTTGAGCGGGAAGAGTCTTTCCACCTCTATCCTATCCATCCCATTCATCATCTTATACGTCTCAATGAGATCTCCCCTCATTCTTCTAAACTCTAACGAGTACAAGCCCAGTTTTATTTATCCATCGGCATGTTAAACCTACTGAATTGTGATCATTGTTCCTGAACTGCTCCCCTATTGAAACATCGACCACCTGGCTGGGCTCACTCCCCAATACCAAGTCCAGTACGGCTCATTCCCTAGTTGAACTATCTACATACTGTTTCAGAAAGCCCTCCTGGATGCTTCTCTCAAACTCTGCCCCATCCACACTCTTAGCACTAAGTGAATCCCAGTCAATATAGGGGAAGTTAAAATCTCCCACCACAACAGCTCAGTTACTTTTACACTTTGCCAAAGTCTGCCTGTTCCTCCATCTCCCGTTGGCAGTTGGGCAACCTATAGTAAACCTCCAACATTGTGACTACACCTCTCCTATTCCTGAGCTTTACCCACATTAGAACGTAGAACATAGAAGGTTACAGCACAGTGCAGGCCCTTCGGCCCTCATTGTTGTGCCAAGCTATGTGCAATCCCAAGATGAAGCTATCCCATTCCCTATAATTCTGGTGTGCTCCATGTGCCTATCCAATAACCACTTGAAAGTTCCTAAAGTGTACGACTCCACTATCACAGCAGGCAATTCCACACCCCAACTACTCTGAGTGAAGAATCTACCTCAGACATCCCTCCTATATCTCCCATCATGAACCTTATAGTTATGGCCCCTAGTAACAGCTACATCCACCCGAGGAAATAGTCTGTGCACATCCACTCTATTAATCCCTCTCATCATCTTATATACCTTGACTAAGTCGCCTCTCATCCTCCCCGGCTCCCTCAACCTTTCCTCATAAGACCTACCCTCCAAACCTGGTAAATCTCCTCTGCACTCTCTCCAATGCTTCCACATCCTTCTTATAGTGAAGCAACCAGAACTGAAGACAATACTCCAAATGTGGTCTCACCAATGTCTGGTATAGTTGTAGCACAACCCCACAGCTCTTAAACTCAAACCCCATGTTAATAAACACTAACGCACTACAAGCCTTCTTCACGGCTCTATCCACTTGAGTGGCAACCTTCAGAGATCTGTGGATATGAACCCCAAGATCTTTCTGTTCCTCCACATTCCTTAGAACCCTGCCGTTGACCCTGTAATCTGCATTCAAGTTTGTCCTACCAAAATGAGTCACCTCACACCTATCAGGATTAAATTCCATCTGCCACTTTTCAGCCCAGCTCTGCATCCTATCAATGTCTCTTTGCACCCTGCAAGACCCCTCCACCTCATCCGTGACTCCACCAATTTTGGTGTCTTCAGCAAATTTACTAACCCATCCTTCAGCCCCCTCTTCCAAGTCATTGATAAAAATCACTAATAGCAGAGGACCCAGCACTGATCCCTGTGGTACATCGCTGGTAACTGGCCTCCAGTCTGAAAATATTGCCTTGCTGTATGAGCCCTCCAAGGTGTCCTCCTACAGAACAGCTGTGATATTCTCCTTAACCAGCAGTGTAACTCCTGTACCTCTTTTACATTCCCCTCTTTCCCGCCTGAAACATCAGTATGGTGGGATGTTAAGCTACCAATGCTGTCCTTCCCTTAACCAAGTCTCTGTAATAGCAAAAACATCATCATTCCAAGTACTAATCCAAGCTCTAAGTACATCTGTCTTGCATTGAAATAAATGCACTTCAGTCTACCAGACCCTATCTGATTAGCAACCACACCTTGCCTGCTCTTCCTCTGAGTCTTACCAGCCCTACTCTCTGGTTCCCCTTCAGTTAAATCACCTTTGCTTTGGTTTCCTTATCCCTGCCAAACTAGTTTAAATCCTCCCATGTGACACCAGCAAATCTCCTGGCCAGAATATTTATGCCCTTTCAGTTTAGATGCAACCCGTCCTTCTTGTGCAGGTTGATTTTTGGATCACAGAATTCCATCCCTTTAATTCTTTATCTGATCTCCACCTAGCATGAGGGAGCCGTCATTCATCATCTCATTAATCCATTGCTAATTCTTAGTGGGCTTTGGCTCACCTAATGTGATTGAGAGATGCAGAGGCTCTGCCCCCAGTAGGTTCTGCTTCCATGCACAACCTGCAGAGCACTTCATGTTCTGGGCCATCTTCCAATGCTGCCTTTGTTGTGGGAGAAGCTGTTCCTAGCGGAGGATGGTCACATCATCTTGCTGAATTTGAGCTTCCATTACCAATGGAATGACTTGGCCTTGGCCCAACTGCAACCTGCTACAGTGTTGGCCGGGAAGTTCCAGCCTGCTGTGGTCTCAGACACATCCTGCAGCAGTCACCTCTTTGTGTCAACTCTGGCTTGGTCTACTTGGGACCCTGGTTCTATCCAACACTGCAATGAAGGGTCTGTGCTTCCTGACCCATCAGATCTGGGGCTTGAGCTCCCCATACCACTGGGAGATGGCTTGCTCTTCTCTGTTAGTTTAGATCTAAGTGAGGCTGGCCAAGAAGGAGCTTCCGCTGCTGCCCATTGGCGGGTGCAGCAGCACTGATATGGAGCTGAGTTCGGCAAGATGGAGAAATCCACATTGGGGGAGGTGGGGGGCGTGTAGTGGAGGAGAACGAAGTGTAAGAGTGGGGAGGGGTTATGATAAGGGTTGAGTAGTTGGAGCTGAGTAGTGGGGGTTAAGGGAGGGAGAGGGAATTTGGGAAGGGGGTGGCTGAGTGAATATTAGTAGGGGGTGGGGGGGTGCGAGCTGATAATGTGTGGGTGTAGGGAAAGGGACTTCACTAGTTTGCTGTCAACAGGGAATATGGAGAGCTTAACCAAACTTACATGAGTATATGGACTAAAATGTTCGCAACTTTTCATATTTATACAATATTTAAAAACCAAAAGGTAATACTCCATATGATACAACATGGTAAAGAGAATGAACGCCATTATTTCAGTACAGTATCAATTTGTAACTGAGTTCCAGGTAAGGCATCTGTTGTATACGATGGTCTTTGATTTTACAATAACTGCAGTTTTACTTTTCTCCACTCTGCCAGGATCCCAGTAAAGAATGTGAGCCATATCGTATGTCAGGTGGACGACCTATTGCCCCTTGTGGAGCTATTGCAAACAGTCTATTTAATGGTATGTAAGTGCACAAGACCGTCTCTATACAATCAAATAAAAATTGGATTCTATTGTCTGTATGTCGTATGTTTAGTGCTGGAGGAACCTATCAATGTTCATCTGTGTTAGTAAGATTAGCATATTACATTACAAAAACACTTAACGTGGTGGCACAGCACGCTAAGACCAAGGAATGTTCAGACTTATTTAATCTACCTGTGGAAGTGAGTTACTTTGAAAGTAGAGGGCCAAGGCATATCTCAGGTGCACTTCCCAATGGCCTGTTACAGAACAGTAGAGCAAATTGCTTGTAAACATTCCTAAGTTGAGGAATTTGGTGGAAATAATGGGGAGAGGTGGAGTTTCAGTTAATTTGAACATAGTGAAGGTCCTTAAAGAATAGCTTTGTTATAGCTTTTGTTAAAAGGCAGATGCTGTACTTGAGCTATCCTAACCAATACTTTGAGACCGCTCGTTGTAAGAAACGGGCAGTAGTGTTCAGAACATTGACTATCAAAAAATACTGAACAATTCATTTCCTGTAGGTTTCTTATGGTCAAAATAAGAACAGTGTTTCATATTTGTCTGCTTCTCTTACCTCTAATTCTTCCATCTATGTTTCTTCCTTTCACCTGTTTTATTGGACCAGTTGTCAATGAATCTTACAGTCACTCTTTGTCTCATTTTCTACCAATCTTTCCTCTTCTGCATATTTCCCGTTGTGTTTCTGTGTATATTACAGGTTTAACAAACTTTTATATTTCAACTTTTTGAAAAGTGTAAGAGAGGAATCCCTACAATTTTGTTAAAAACATAATACTATAGATGTTACAAATCTTTATTTAAAAATGAAATATTGGAAATATTCAGCAAGCCTGGAGGAAAAAATTGATTTTAGTGGGGTGGGGGAAGGATTCTTAAAGAAAATAGATGGGTTAGGCTGGAGTGTTAAAGTCGTAAACTTCAGTCCCTGACTCTAACACATCCACTCCTGCCTTTAATGGAGGCAGGAGTTAGGCAGATGAGCAACCCACTCCCAGGGTTTCCCAAGACTCTGTACACATGGCACCTACACCCAAATGAAAAATACTGGATTCAAGAGGTACCGTGAATGCCTTTTCACTATCTGCTGTGAAAAGTTATCTAATTTGATTACCACTTCATCTCTGCTGAATATTATGACTGCCACTGGAATATCTCTGGTATCTTGCTGAGAGTGCCATTATTGATACATGAGACAAGGTGGATAGCAAGTGCTTCTGAAAAGTTGACCAATAGCATCACAGTGAAACCAAATTGTGACATTATTCGGATTAACTTCCAGCAGGGATCACTTTCGAATGTCCATAATCCTGGCTGACGTTTTTTTTTATATCCAAGGGGCAGCAGCACTGCTCTTTCCACACTCTTTACACCTGCTCATGGCTAAGCATAAGATCTATCTAGTAAGACTGCCTGACCCGTTCTACAAGGTGCATTCATTCAATGAGTTATTGAGGGCAAGTTATCTTGGACATAGAATCCGACAGTGCAAAAGGGGGCCGCTTGGCCTATCAAGTCTGCATTGACTGCAATCTGACCCAAGTCCTATTCTCATAACCCCATGCATTTACCCTAGCTAACCCCCCTGACACTATGGGCAATTTAGAATGGCCAATCCACCTACCCACATATCCGAAAAGTGGCAGATGGAGTTTAACCCTGATAAGTGCGAGATGATTCATTTTGGTAGGACAAATTTGAATGCAGATTACAGGGTCAATGGCAGGGTTCTGAGGAATATGGAGGAACAGAGAGATCTTGGGATTCATATCCACAGATCTCTGAAGGTTGCCACTCAAGTGGATAGAGCTGTGAAGAAAGTTTGTAGTATGTTAGCATTTATTAACCGGGGGTTTGAATTGTGGGGTTATGCCACAACTATACAGGACCTTGGTGAGACCATTTTTGGAATATTGTGTATAGTTCAGGTCATCTATAAGAACTATAAGAAGGATATGGAAGCATTAGAGAGAGTGCGGAGGAGATTTACCAGGATGCTGCCTGGTTTGGAGGGTAGGTCTTATGAGGAAAGGTTGAGGGAGCTGGGGCTTTTCTCTTTGGAGCAGAGGAGGATGAGAAGTGACTTAGAGGTTTATAAGATGATGAGGCGGCTAGAGTGGACGTTCAGAGACTATTTCCTCAGGTGGATGTAGCTGTTACTAGGGGGCATAAGGTTCATGATGGGAGATATAGGAGGGATGTCAGAGGTAGATTCTTTACGCAGAAAGTGGTTGGGGTGTGGAATGCACTGCCTGCTGTGAAGTGGAGTCAGACACTTTATGAACTTTCAAGTGGTTATTGGATAGGCACATGGGACACACCAGAATGATAGGGAATGGGATAACTTGATCTTGGGTTTGGACATAGCTCTGCATAACATCAAGGGCCGAAGGGCCTGTACTGTGCTGTACTGTTCTATGTTCTATATTCTATCTTTGCATTGTGAGAGGAAATCGGAGCACCCAGAGGAAATGCACACAGACAGTGACCCAAGTCGGGAATTGAACCCAGGTCCCTGATGCTGAGAAGCAGCAGTGCTAATCGCTGTGCTACCATGCTGTCCAAACGATCTTGATTCTATTTTAAAGTTATAAGTTTATTTATTAGTCACAAGTAAGGTTTACGTTAATACTGCAATGAAGTTATTGTGATACCTCCCCCTTGTCACCATAGTCCAGCACCTGTTCGGGTCAATGCACTTAACCAGCACGTCTTTCAGAATGTGGGAGGAAACAGGAGCATCTGGAAGACACCCACACAGACATAGGGAGAACATGCAAACTCCACACAGACAGTGACTTGAACCCAAGTCCCTGGCACTTTGAAGCAGCAGTGCTAACCACTGAGCTACTCTGTTTTCTGAATTTCCATAAAATAATGAGGTTTTGTTTGTTGGTGTTTCCCTCCTGTTTGCATTGTTTGTAGGTGAAATACTGTTACGTACTTAAACTGATGCTCTCTCAACATAACAGCTGCATTAAGATTTGACTAATACCTACTAATTTTTTGTAGTATAGTTCTCAAGTCTTTGATTTTTGATTATTAGATACTTTAGTACTGTACTACATGGACAATGGCACTCGAAGTGAGATTCGTTTGATCAATAATGGTATTGCGTGGTGGACAGACAAGAACGTCAAGTTCAGAAATCCAACTGGGGGCAATTTATCAACCGTTTTTAAAGGTAAGTTTACTTCAGTACTGGGTATATTCTTTATTCAATATAAGCTTTTTGTTTAAATTCTACCCAGGGAATTATTTCAAATTAGTGAAAACTTGATATATTACTAATTAGCAGTGAAATTTCTTGAATGCCCTAACTTTAAAATATTATTAGCAAAATTGTTTTTAGGAGTAACTAATAATTAAGAAATCAAGTAAAGCTGGATTACATGATACAGTGGGGCAAGTACAATCTTCTTTTATCTTCTTGGGTTTGAACCTAAAGGGATGCAGTTTGGTCTCTAAATTAGTTGATCTCACCCAGTTTTACGTAGGTGTGAATTCACTGCACAAAAAGATCTGCTAAGTAGGAAAATGAGCAACTATGGGAAATAGAAATAACACACCATTGCAGTCATTGTTATTCTTAAAACTGAAAAGATTTTGAAATCAATAGCATGATTTGAAAATTGTTCAGCATGTTGAAAAGCATCAGTCATTGTATCATCTATTGATGGCCAATAGGTTGGTTCGTATTGTAATGGGGTTGAAAAACTGGAGAAATATGGGCCATTCATGCATGAAAGGAGGTGAATAAATTTCAACCTTCTATTCAAATAATGAATAATTAAGTTCTGGAACATGATTTTGATCTAAGCTTTGAGAGTAAGATGCGAGTTAAAATGATTTTCTGCAGTATAGGGAATCGGCAAGAGGAATGAGCTTTCTATTAGAATAATAGATGCAGAAATCCTAAAGTCACTTGCAAAATAAACACAGATAATATGGATCCATTAACTCTTTCTGAATGTAACTTAAGGTTGTATTAAAAGAAATTCTTTACACATAACTGTGCTAAGAATTTTTGGCCACTTAATTCAAAATTTTCTACAAAGAACTTCAGAATTCAAGAAGTTCCTCTCGTGGAACTGGTCAAGTTATATATAATATAAAATTGTTTTGGAAATATGTTACAGGCACTGCAAAACCTGTGAATTGGCCAAAGCCAGTGTATGAACTGGACCCAAGTAATCCGCAGAACAATGGATTTATCAATGAAGATTTCATTGTATGGATGCGTACTGCAGCTTTACCCACTTTTCGCAAGCTGTACAGGCTTATTGAGAACAATGATCCATTGACCCCTACATTGCAACAAGGAAATTATACATTGAAAGTTACCTACAGTATCCTTTAGTTTCTATATGAAGATTCCATTTGTATCTCATTTTTATCTTCCCCATTAAGTTCTATTGAGCATCAATGTGCTTAGAATACTGATCCACATTTGTTTAAATAGCAATCTGATACATATGGGCATACTTTCTTATAACAGTGAAATGTTTGCAGCACCTCACCAAATAAACCTTGCTCATACTGCCTTGTTACCACATATTGGCTCTTAATTAATGCCTATTACTTTTCTAATTATGTTGGTAAATGGGAAAGTTATTTTGTTCTTTCAACAATTATTGGTACAAATTACAGGCCTGCCAATCCTTATCAGAAAAGCTGAATCAGATTAATTGCCTAGAGGAAGGGAAACTCGGATTCAGTTGGTCATCAGTGTCACAAGAAAGAATTTTGACCGTCGGCCAGTTTAAAGATTTTTTTTGTATTTTGTACTTGCAAATAGGTCTTTGTCCTAGTATTATCTAAAAAAAACTTACACTTGTGAGTTAATCTCGACCATAAAATCAATAACTGATCAATTTTGTAAGTTAAAATATTGACTATCAAAAGAGGTCCTTTTGCACCATCTGAATTGTGGAAAGAAGAAAATATGACAGTTTACATTTTTCTCTAATCCATGAATAATTTTCCCTGTCACTTTGTGACAAAAGGACAAGGTTGTATATATTTTCGCCTCTGCCTACTTTTGAGTTGACAAATAAATGCTCACTACTTTGGTCTCTGGTGATGTCTGTTTAGACAGCAATTTAAGTTTGGGTATGCTGCACGAGGCATAGTGTAGAAAGTGCTCGTAGATTGCAGCTCTCAATGTACTGCAGTATTATGGTTGTGCTTCCCCAGATGATTCTTCATGGAACATATTGTTGGTTGCAAAATTCTCATTGTTTTCAAATCTCTTTGCGATGTCCTTGGCCCAGTAATCATCTTCAGTTTTTAGAGATTGCTATGCTGCTCTGATTTTGGCCATTTCTGCATCCCAGATTTTCATCAATCCACCACTGGCAGCGGTGTCTTTAGTTATCTAGGCCCAAACCATGCAATTCCTTCCATAAATCTCTCTTCTCACTTCCCTTAGAATATCAAATAAGGCCTACTTTGACAAAGTTTCCTCACATCTCATGTGGCTTGATGTTGAATTTTGATTGCAAATAATCCTGTGAAGCATTTTGGATTATTCTACCACAGTGAGTTGCTTTATAAATGCAAGTTGTTACTTTTGAATATGAATAAATACAGATATGCATAGCCCAAATACCTATTTGATAAACTAAAAAATGTTTGCTATGTTCTGACTGGACACGTTCTGGGAGCTCTTGCAGAACTGAATTTGAGGGTTTTGGTTAAGAGTGCAGGTTCTGGGCAGCAGGCTGATTTTGTGGGGCCAGAGGAACACTTCAAAATAATCTCAAATTTGCAGCTGAAGAGGCATTGCAAAAATATCAACCCCGAGACTGATCAGAGGTTGCACACTAGACCAGTTCCAGTCTAAAATAACATTTTGAACACAGTGTTCAAAACAGCACTAGCCACATCCATTGGATTTAATAAGATGTTTGGCAATTGATCCAGTTTTTAAGCCAATTTTGCTCCCTTGTCACCAGGTGCAACAAGTTTGACATCAGCCCACCCTTTTTGGAAAAAAGGATCTTTTGCAGAGACGTACTGCAGAAATATTTGAAATTGGAAAACAGTTTTGCATTGCAGGTCAAGCCTTTGAATCTTCAATATGTGTTTTTACAGAGGACAATGAGCATAATACTGTTCAGTATGATGCTGGTTATTGGTAACTTTGGTGCTGTGCTGCAAACTAGAAAATAGTAAATTCAGATTTGGCTGGCGTTTCTTTGTCAACCGTTTTATTACACAGCATTAGTTCTGAACTTCTCTGGAGTAGCAGAGGTTACAGTGACAAAGGAATGAAAAAAACCTCAAATGTCTATCTTCTTTTGAGTTAATCAAAGTCTTTGCTCACCCCAACTGAAGTGCTCTAGATATATCTTTTATCCCAACTTAAAAATGGGCTTGTGCATTCAGAAAAAGCTTTTTCTTTTATCAGCGGATGAAAGTACAATCTATAACCCAATCAATGATGAAATTGATTTTGAAAAATGGAAAATTATGAAATAAACCAATGCTGCTACATTATAATTTTACTGGTTTGATCCCAGATGAGGGCTGAATTAACTGATATGTTCGGGTTTTCAGTTGGTTCAGCCAGGATTCCTTCTGCTAATCTCTGTGATCATTGTTCTAAAGTGCCTCTTCAGCAAGAACCAGATTAGGTTCAGATCTGATGCCTTCAGAGGTCAAATATTAGAGATTAGACACCTCCCTGAAGAGAATGGTAGAAAGCCAGATGACATATTCCCCACGTTTCATTTATATACCAGTGTGACCTACTTGAAATGAAATGCTACAGAACATTGAGCAATTCCATCTGCTGTAAGCATTGAAATGCATAGTACAAAATGTAGAGTGAGGAATTTTTAAAATTAAATTTTAGTCTGAGGTATTCAATTTGTTCTTAAAGATGAATCCAGTAAATAAACCAATGTTCAAAAAGTGGAAGTTTCAAGTTACATACAGTCCAAAGTTTTCCTATATTGTGTTCAGATTATCCAGTGCGTGCCTTTGATGGGCGAAAAAGAATGATCTTGAGCACCATTTCCTGGATGGGAGGAAAAAATCCATTCCTTGGGATCGCTTACATCACTGTTGGCTCCATCTGCTTCTTTCTGGGAGTTGTACTACTGATTATCCACCACAAATATGGGAACCGCAATACCAGCGCTGACATTCCTAATTAGTAGCGTCTTTGCAGTGGACTAACTGCATGTGCATCTATCCAAAATTCTGTTGTGTGATGAAGCCTTAGGAAAATTTCAGACGGTCACATCAGTTATTGTACATGAAATGAGATTTGGCTGTGTGCTCAGTATGTTGTATCAGTCTTCTCAAAAATGCTAAGAACGTTTTGATTTGCAGGTGAAGCAGTGTAGTACAGAATTGCTTGTTTTTTTTTACAATCAATGCTAACGGCTATAAATTTTAACTTCTGTGCATATGGATGTTAATATTCTTGGAAGTATAAATAGCTTTTAATGTTTCTTGAGCAATGGTAAAATTAATGTACTTCTGATTTTACTTGCCAACCAGAAATTGTCAGTGGACTATGCAAGTTCAGCTAAGGATTTAGGAGACCTACATCATTTCCTGTGCATATGGTGAGTGTTTCGCTGCACACCATGAGCAAATTGGCCGGTTCAGGTTATTTTTTTGGAAAAACACAAATGTATATATGTTGGCAGTTTCGTTCTTTCAGAATTATTTTGATCCTTTGTGTGCAAATGAAAGTTTGCAATTATTTTGTTTGCTGTCTTTATCCAATGCATTCACATTACGTCAAAAATAAGTAACTAATTGGAGGTTTTGGAGGGACAGAACTAAAATCAACTTAATATTCCAAAGTGCAGTCCTTTTGTGCTGTAAAGTATCTGAAAGTCATGCTGATTTCCCAAAGGCCGTGTACCCAATATAATTTTTGTATCTTTTCTAGACCAACCAATTTGTCTGCAGATGACAAAACTAGTTTTAGATGTTTCAATGGGGTACACATAAGCTTTGTTAAGAAGGAAGTAAGTGTAGGTGTTTAAACTATGGAAGGCAATCCTTAGCAGTTGTAACTCTTGCAGTCTATTGTTTAAACAGCCCTTATATTTGAGTTTATTACTACAAAGCAATGGGAGGGCGTGAGCATAAATTTCCTTTATGGGAAGGGAAGTGTCAGTTATGTAACATTGGTGGCGGGGGGTGAATACGAATACAAGCCAAGTTTTGCCAGTTGTAATTTACTGATGTGTAAAAGTACTGGTTTGAAAATAAATGTTTCGCTGTAAGCAGCTCAATATTCCTTTGTTTCGTGTTGGAGAATTTATGCAGGCATGGGGGAGGGGAGTTTAAAAAAGCTCCTTTCTAGCTCTGCTTTTTGTTGTGAAACACTCTGCTTGGTAGGTTAATATATAATGCACCTTTTTCCTGGGGTCGAGAAATGTATATGTTGCATTTAAGAATGCACAGACCATAGCATAAATCAACCTTGCAACTTTCGGTTCTTAGAGTATTGTCCCAGCTACTGTTGAGCAAATGCATGTGTAATATGAATGTAATTAAAGTTTATTTATCACTCTTTTGAAAATGTGTTCTTTTTACAATATTCAGTTGTTTAAGTTGTTTCTAAAGCTCAACTTGGTCTGTCGCCTGTGTTATTAAAGATCTTTTCAGATTAGATCTTTAATCTTTGACAGGGCTCTTCTGAAAAAGTAATCCTTACTATTCTGTTGCTGGTTTCTTTCATAATTTAAACAATAGTATTACAGGTGTTCAGATTAAAATTTGACCATTTCAATACAATGTTCATAAATTAGCTTTCATTGTTTGAGTATTCTTTTTGAAATGAATCAGTTTATTGAACACTAAAGAGTGCTGTTAACCTGATCAGTATGATTTGCCTTTTCTTTAGATGTAGTTGCCAACTATTGATGCATCAATCAAATATTGTCCAATATACTTGTATACAAGTAACATTGGTAAGGTGTTACAAGAAATGTTTATCAAATATCCTGGTGTAGCAATAAGATGCAACTGCATTTTTGATTCATACGGGCCTTGCCTAGAAACTAGGAGCAGACTATTTGGCCCTTTGAGTCTGCTCCACCATTCAATCTGATCATAGCTGATCTGTATCTAAAATGCCACATTCCTGCTTTCTCCCCATACCCTTGATGCCATTTTTTTTAAAAAAATACCTCTGTTGGATACATTTGGTTTCCACATCCTTCTGTGGAGGAGAATTCCACAGGTTCACCAACCTTTTTGAGTGAAGAAATATTTCCTCATCACAGTCCTAAATGGTCTACCCCATATCCTAAGACTGTGACCCTTGGATTTAGATTCTCCAACCATGGAAAACATCCTCCCTGTAACTAGTCTGTTCAGCCCTGTTAGAATTTTATGGATTTCAATCAAATCTCCTCTCATCCTTCTAAATTTCAGTGAATATAGCCTAGTTGAACTAATCTGGGGTCTGTACTCATTGGAGTTTAGAAGGATGAGGGGAGATCTTACAGAGACGTATAAGATAATGAAAGGTATGTTTAGGGTAGAGGTAGAGAGATTCTTCCGCTTAGAAAGGATAGCAGGACTAGGGGACACAGCCTCAAGATAAGGGGGGGGGGGTGCAGTTTAGATCAGAGTTGAGGAGGAACTTCTTCACTCAAAGGGTGGTGAATCTCTGGAATTCTCTGCCTGTTGAAGTGGTGGAGGCTACCTCGCTAAATACATTTAAGTCACGGGTAGATAGGTTTCTGATAGACCGGGGAATTAACGGTTATGGGGAGAAAGCAGGAAAGTGGAACTGATCCACTTCAGATCAGCCACGATCTTATTGAATGGCGGGACAGGCTCGAAGGGCTAGATGGCCTTGCTTCTATTTCTTATGTTCTTTGGTAATCTCTCTCATAGTACAGTCCCGGTATCAGCTGAGTGAACCTCTGCTGCATTGCCTCTTTGACAAGTATCTCTTCGGTAGGGAGATCAAAACTGCATGCAATTCTCCCGGTGTGGTCTCACTAAGGCCCTGTATAACTGCAGCAAGACATCCCTACTTTTGAATTCACATTCTTTTGTAATGAAGGCCAAGATACCATTTGCCTTCCTAATTTTTACTGTATCTGCCTTTCCACTTTCACTGACTGATGTACATCGACATCAGATCCCTTTGTGCATCCACACTCTTTTTCACACTAAAGAATATAACTTCACATTTAGCCACATTGTAATGAATCTGCCATGTGTTTGCAAACTCATTCAACTTGTCTTAATTGCCTTGAAACCTATTTTCAGCCTGTTGGTATTTCTTATCCCCACCTATAGTTTCTACATCATGATTTTTCATACCAATATCCTTTTATTGCATTGATTTGCTATTTTACTAACAGTGCTACCCCAACCTCCTTTCCCTTTTTGTTTGTCCATCCTAAATAATGAATACCCTCCGGTGTTCATTTCTTGGCCTTGGGAACCCGGCAGTCATGTCTCTAATTGCAACCATAGTTTATATTTATTTGCACTGCTAATTAATCTACCTTATTGCAAATGCTCTGTGCATTAAGGCACAAAGCCTTTAGACTTATTTTTACCATTGTTAGTCATCTTGGCTTTATTTTTCCCCCTATATTTTCTGCTTTTTACTTTTGCTTCTTACATCTTTTGTTTCTATCCTTGTTCCTCTGCCCTCTGTCTCCTTGCTCAGGTTCCACCCCCCTGCCATTCTGGTTTAAATCCTCTCCAACAGTACTAGCAAACACTAAGATATTGGTCCTGGTCCTGCCCGGTTGCAACTTGTTCTACTTGGACCAGTCTGCCAGAACCGATCCCAATGTCCCAGAAATCTGAATCCCACCTACACCATTTCTCCAGCCATATATTCATTTGGTATGTCCTATTATTTTTACTCTTGCATTAATACCTTTGAGATCCTATTTTCTACTTCACGTCCTAACTGCCCATAACCTGCTTGTAGGACGGATTCACTTTTTTAACCTATGTCATCAGTGCCAATATATATCATGACTGCTGGCTGTTTACCCTCCCTTTAGAATGCTTTGCAGCTGCTCCGAGACTTCCTTTATCCTGGCACCAAGGAGGCTACGCACCATCCTGCATTCTGTTCTGTGGCCATAAAGCATCTGTCTGCTCCCCTCACTATTGGATTCTCTATCATTGTAACCCTGTCATTCTTCCCTTGCATTTGAACAGTAATGGCACTCAAGTCAGTACCAAGTCATTATTTTGTGTCTCAGCATGTCTTAGAAAAGTTTAAGTAATGTACAGACAGTATTATGGTGGCAGAAAGGACGTTTGATGGGGACTCGTCTACTGAGGTAGTATGGGCTGAGGTTAGAAACAGGAAAGGAGGGGTCACCCTGTTGGGAGTTTTCTGTAGGCCTCCAAAATGTTCCAGAGATGTAGAGGAAAGGATCGCAAAGATGATTCTGGATAGGAGTGAAAGTAACAGGGTAGTTGTTATGGGGGCTTAACTTTACAAATATTGACTGGAAAAGCTATAGTTCAAGTACTTTAGATGGGTCAGTTCTTGTCCAATGTGTGCAGGAGGGTTTCTTGACACAGTATATAAATAGGCCAGCAAGAGGTGAGGCCATATTGGATTTGGTATTGGGTAATAAACCAGGCCAGGTGTTGGATCTGGAGGTAGGTGAACACTTTGGTGATAGTGATGACAATTTGGTTACATTTACATTAGTGATGGAAAGGGATAGGTATATACCACAGGGCAACGGTTATAGCTGGGTGAAAGGAAATTATGATGCAATTAGATGAGATTTAGGATGCATAGAATGTGGAAGGAAACTACAGGGGATGGGCACAATTGAAATGTGGAGCTTGTTCGAGGAGCAGTTACTGCATGTCCTTGATAAGTATGTATCTGTCAGGCAGGGAGGAAGTGGTCAAGCGAGGGAACTGTGGTTTACTAAAGAAGTTGAATCTTTTGTGAAGAGGAAGGAAGAGACTTATGTCAAGATGAGACGTGAAGGCTCAGGGCATTTGAGGATTACAAGTTAGCCAGTAAGGAACTAAAGAGAGAGCTAAGAAGATCCAGGAGGGGACATGAGAAGTCTTTGGCAAGTAGGATCAAGGAAAACCCTAAAGCTTTCTATAGGTATGTCAGGAATAAAGAATGACTAGGGTAAGATTAGGGCCAGTCAAGGACAGTAGTGGGAAGTTGTGCATGGAGTCCAAAGAGATAGGTGAGGTGCTAAATGAATATTGTCTTTCTCCTGTGTGAATACTGACAACGCTGTTGAGAATACTGAGGTACAGGTTATTAGACTAGACAGGATTGAGGTTCATAAGGAGGAGGTGTTGGCAATTCTGGAAAGTATGAAACTAGTTAAGTCCCTGGGCCAGATGGGATTTATCCTAGGATTCTCTGGGAGGCTAGGGAGGTGATTGCAGAGCCTTTGGCTTTGATACTTAGGTTGTCGTTATCTACAAGAAGAGTGCCAGGAAACTGGAGCTTAGCAAATGTTGTCCCCGTGTTCAAGAAGGGGAGTAGAGACAATCTTGGTAATTATAGACCAGTGAGCCTTATTTCTGTTGTGGGCAAAGTTTTGGAAAGGATTATAAGAGATAGGATTTATAATCATATAGAAAGGAATAATTTGATTAGGGATCGTTAACACGGTTTTGTGAAGGTTAGGTCATGATTCACAAACCTTATTGAGTTGAGAAGGGACCAAAGAGGTGGATGAGGTTAAAGCAGTTGATGTGGTGCACATAGAACATTACAGCGCAGTACAGGTCCTTAGGCCCTCGATGTTGCGCCGACCAGTGGAACCAATCTAATGACCCACTAACCTAAACTATTCCATATGCCTATCCACAGACCATTTGAACGCCCTTAAAGTTGGTGAGTCCACAACTGCTGCAGGCAGGGCATTCCACGACCTTACTACCCTCTGAGTAAAGAATGGATTTCAGTAGAGTGTTTGATAAGATTCCCCATGGTAAGCTATCGCAGAAGAATGTGCAAACTCCGCACAGACAGTGACCCGAGCCAGGAATCAAACCCAGGACCCTGAAGCTGTGAAGCAACAGTGCTAACCACTGTGCTACTGTGCAACCCATGTTCTGTTCACAGACAGGGCATATAAAGACAAACTGAATTTACAAAATAATGGTTGGAATGTGAGTCTTTACAGGTAATCAAGGTACAGACAGTGTGAGTGGAGAGAGGGTTAAGCATAGGGGAAAGAGATGTACATTATCATCAGTGAGGACAGTTGGTGAGATTCTGCAACCCAGGCAAGTCGTGGGGGTTACAGATAGTGTGACGTGAATCCAAGATCCTAGTTAACCGTCCTCGTGTGTGAAACTTGACTATCAGTCTTTGCTCAGCGACTCTGCGTTGTCATGTGTCATAAAGGCTGCCTTGGAGAACGCTTACCCGAAGATCAGATGCCGAATGTCTGTGACCACTGAAGTGTTCCCCAACAGGAACAGTCTTGCCTGGTGACTGTTGAGCAGTATTCGGTCATCCGTTGTTGTAGCATCTGCATGATCTCCCCAATGTATCATGCCTTGGGACATCCTTTCCTACAGCGTATCAGGTAGACAATGTTGGCTGAGTTGCAAGCGTATGTACCATGTACCTGGCGGATGGTGTTCTCATGTGAGATGATGGCATCTGTGTCGATGATCCAGCAAGTTTTGCAAAGGTTGCTGTGGTAGGGTTGTGTGATGTCGTGGTTGCTGTTCTCCTGAAGGCTGGGTAGTTTGCTGCGGACAGATGTGTGTTTTGAGGTTGTGTGGTTATTTGAAGGTAAGAAGTGGGGTGTGGGGATGGCCTTGGCGAGAGGTTCGTCTTCATCAATGATGTGTTGAAGGCTCCAGAGAAGATGTCACAGCTTCTCCGCTCTGCGGAAGTACTGGATGACAAAGGGTACTTTGTCCACCGTGTCCCATGTTTCTCTTCTGAGAAGGTTGGTGCGGTTTTTTGCTGAGGCAACTCCAAGTATCTCCATCAAGGATGGTCACCGCAGCACTTCACTGTACTGCAAGCCCATGGATAATCTCACAATGCTCCACTTCTCCAGCTTCCACCCTAAACATGTTAAAGTATCCACCTCTTCAGAAGACAAACACGGGATACAGCAGACAGAGTATCCTTCATTGTCCAAAGCTTCTCCACTCTGGGGAAGTAATGACATCTTCTCCAAAGCCTTCAACATGTCATTAATGAAGAATATCTCGCCAAGGCCATCCCCACACCCCTACCTCTTGCCTTCAAACAACTGC
This sequence comes from Carcharhinus amblyrhynchos, assembly GCF_965287045.1. Classification (NCBI taxonomy): domain Eukaryota; kingdom Metazoa; phylum Chordata; class Chondrichthyes; order Carcharhiniformes; family Carcharhinidae; genus Carcharhinus; species Carcharhinus amblyrhynchos. Next base: position 26,329,298 of record NC_137335.1, on the reverse strand, counting down.
ACAACCTCAAACAGCCATTGTCTTCAGCAAACTACCCAGCCTTCAGGAGAACAGTAACCATGACACCACACAACCCTGCCACAGCAACCTCTGCAAGATGTGTCAGATCATCAACACAGATGCCATCATCTCACATTACGTACACTTGCAACTCAGCCAACATCGTCTACCTGATACGCTACAGGAAAGAATGTCCCGAGGTATGGTACGTTGGGGAGATCATGCAGACACTACAACAATGGCTGAATGAACATTGCTCGACAATCATCAGGCAAGAGTGTTCTCTTCCTATTGGGGAACACTTCAGCGGTCACGGGCATTCAGCCTCATCTTCAGGTAATCATTCTCCATGGCGGCCTTCGCGACACATGACAATGCAGAGTTGCTGAGCAGAGACTGGTACCCAAGTTCTGTACACATGAGGATGGCCTTAACTGGAATCTTGGGTTCATGTCAATCTGTGACCCACTGCCTTCCCCCACGGCTTGCAAAATCTCACCAACTGCCCTGGCTGGAGAAATACACATCTTTTTAACCTGTGTTTAACCCTCTCTCCACTCATGCTGTCTGTACCTTTAAGACTTGATTACCTGTAATTCTCACATTCCAACCATTATTTTGTAAATTGAGTTTGTGTCTTTGTTCTCTGTTTGTGAACTGAAATCCCATTCACAGGAAGGGGCAGGAAGCGCTCTGAAAGCTAGTGGCTTTTGCTACAAAATAAACCTGTTGGACTTCCGCCTGATGTTGTGAGACTTCTTACTGTACTTCATGTTTTATCAGCAGGACAGACCCAGCAACAATGGCGATAGTGTTATACAGTTGGGGTCCTGAACGTTAACTCTGGACCTTGTGAAGTCTCATGACAGCAGGTTAAACATTGACAAGGAAATCTGCTACTTACTATGTACCAGTTAAAAATTATCCTGTGCAGCAAAGGCTGAAAGACTACAAGAGCTCCAAGTTACATCTACAAAACAATAGATTTGGATAAACCACAAGAGGGTGTAACTACATGAATCACTACTTTAGATAACAGCCCAAGACTGCAGTGTGTTTTGATAGAAGTTTTAAGTCACTACCCACAGTGTCAAAGTTGAGGACCATAGACATATTTATTGATAATGCAACTATGTGCATGTACAATGTTAATGATTAAATACTGTAATTGGGCAAGTTGCTTTATTTGGTTGATCCAAACTATTAGTTGGGATTGGATATTGGTCACGTTCAAATAAGTGTACAATTTCAATTGGTATATGTTAATTACTTGCAGATGCATCAGATGATATAATTGCTATTGTGGTCCTTTGGTTGGGGAGTCTGTATGCCACATATGCCTGTTATTGCTTGAAATAAAGGCTGATTTTAAACTCTGAAACTTTGGTATTTCAAGTGGAGCATAGAATAGCTTACCAGTCCTTTTTCTCCCTGCAACGCAACGCCCGCCACCTTCCCGCCCCCGCCAACTGAGCTGTTGCATTAGTAATCCACATTGAATACTACTTGAAGGAAGGACAAGGGGGTGAGGAACTTCAAGAGTAGTTCAGTGACACCACTACACATCAAGCTGGCACAGTCCTAAAGTCATGATGTGGCGATGCCAGTGTTGGACTGGGGTAAACGAAGTAAGAAGTCTCACACACCAGGTTAAAGTCCAACAGGTTTATTTGATAGCAAATGCCACTAGCTTTCAGAGCACTGTTCCTTCATCAGGTGAGTGGGAGTTCTGATCACAAACAGAGCATATAAAGACACAAACTCAATTTACATGAATAATAATTGGAATACAAGTCTTTACAGCTAATCAAGTCTTAAAGGTACAGACAATATGAGTGGAGAGAGCTTTAAGTACAGGTTAAAGAGATGTGTATTGTCTCCAGACAAGACAGTTGATGAGATTTTGCAAGTCCAGGCAAGTCATGGGGGTTACAAATAGTGTGACAGGAACACAAGATCCCGGTTGAGGCCATCCTCATGTATGCAAAACTTGGCTATCAGTCTCTGCTCAGCGCTTTGCGCTGTTGTGTGTCATGAAGGCTGCTTTGGAGAACACTTACTCTGAAGATCAGAGGCCGAATGCCTGTGACCACTGAAGTGTTCACCAACAGGAAGAGAACAGTCTTGCCTGGTTATTGTCGAGTGGTATTCATTCATCTGTTGTTGTAGCGTCCACATGGTCTCCCCAATGTACCATGCCTTGGGACATCCTTTCCTGCAGTGTATCAGGTAGACAACATTGGCCGAGTTGAAAGGGTACGTACAGTGTAGCTGGTGGATGGTATTCTCACGTGAGATGACGGCATCCATGTCGATGATCCGGCATGTGGTGTCATGGTCACTGTTCTCTCAAAGGCTAGGTAGTTTGCTGCAGACAAATGGTTTATTTGAGGTTGTGCAGTTGTTTGAAGGCAAGAAATGGGGGTGTGTGGATGACCTTGGCAAAATGTTCATCTTCATCAATTACATGTTGAAGGTTCCAGAGAAGATGTCATAACTTCTCCACTCCGGGTAAGTACTGGACAACGAAGGGTGTTTGTCTTCTGAGGAGGTCAGTGTGGTATTTCGCTGTGGCGCATCGGAACTGTTGATCAATGAATCCTGTTCTTATGAGAGCATCTTTCAGTGTCTGGAAAGTGTCTGATCCTCCTCATCTGAGCAGATCCTGTGTATACGGAGGGCTTGTCCGTAGGGGATGGCTTCTTTAATCTGTTTACAGTGGAAGCTGGAGAAGTGGAGAATCGTGAGGGTATCCATGGGTTTGTGGTACAGTGAGGTGCTGAGGTGACTGTCCTTAATGGTGATGCACGTACCCGATTGCAACCGATTCCGGAGAGTAGTCCATGGTGAGTCTGATGGTGGGATGGAACTTGTTGATGTCATTATGTAGTTGTTTCAGTGATAGTTCACCATGAGTTCAAAGGAAGAAAATGTCATTGATATATCTAGTGTATAGTATCGGTTGAAGGTCCTGTGCGGTGAAGATGTCTCGGTTGAACTTGTGCATGAAGATGTTGGCATATTTGGTCCCCATGGCTGTCCCAAGTGTCTGGACGAAGAACTGGCTGTTGAAGGTAAAGACATTGTGGTTCAGGATGAAGCGGATGAGTTATAAAATTGCATCTGGAAACTGGCAGTCGTTGGTGTTGAGTACTGAGGCAGTTGCAGCAATGCCATCACCGTGGAGGAATGTTGGTGTAGAGCGCCAAGATATCCACTATGACGAGGAGTGCTCCTGGTTCAACTGCTCCATGTGTGCCGAGTCTCCGTAGGAAGTCCGTAGTGTCGTGATAAAAGCTGGGGGTTCTTTGTACAATGGGTTTCAGAATGCCCTCAATGTAGCCAGAGAGGTTCTCGCTCAGGGTCCCATTGCCCGATATGATAGGACAACCCCCATAACACTGTATTCAGTATGACAATGCCCTTTCTTTGTCTGCTGGTTTGATGACAATGGGTTATTGCAAAGAAGTATACTAACAACTGAACAAGACAGTTCAGTTGTTATAGACAGTTACCTGCAGATCTGACCAAAGAACACACCCGTCAACTCAACACTCTAATCAAGACCTTTGATCCGGACCTTCAGAGCACCCTCTGTGCTCCCATCCCACGTACTCCCCATGTCTACTGCCTCCCGAAGACACACAAGGCAAACACACCCTATCATCCCACCCTTTCAGGCAACGGGACCCTGTGCGAGAACCTCTCCATCTACGTCGAGGGCATCCTGAAACCCCTTGTACAAAGAACAAAAACAGCCCGGGAAACAGGTCCTTCGGCCCAACGAGCCCGCGCCACCATTTTAACATTACCAGTCCCTCCTCCACCCATGACTCTTACCTATGCTTATGGCATTCCACATTGAGGGAAAGTAATTTAGGGACAATTTATTACCTCCAGTCAGCCTAACAGCACATCTTTGGGGTGTGGGGTAAGGGCAGCACAACCATGGGAATGCCACCACCTAAAGTTGCCCTCCAGGAAACATACCCCAGCTTAGAAATATATCAGCATACCTTCACAGTCACTGGGTTGAAATCATGGAACTACTTACCAGCACTGTGGGTGTACCCACATCACATGGACTGCAGCAGTTCAAGATGGCAGCCTATCACCACCTTCTCAGTAGCAATTAGGAATAGTATTAAAACGCCAGCTTAACCAGCGATGTCTGTATTTATGAATGAATATTAAAGACAAAATGAAAGTACTTTGCTCTGCAAACTAATGCATCTACGAATTTTCCCTTACTGCCACTCCAACCCCTTCCCATTATTAACCATAAAAATTACAGCAATCCAAGGAATGTTCACATTATAAAAACATATAGATGCAAAAACACAACACAAGAGACATTTTATTTTTAGGCCTGTTAGCAAACAATTAAAGGCAAATTAATTCAAAGCCATTCATCCAAAGTTAACTTACTTGTACCCATTGTACAAAGAATCCCCAGCTTTTGTTGCAACACTACAACTCTACCACCAAACCAAGGTATCAACCCTGGTTCAATGAAGTGTGAAGGAGGGCATGCCAGGAGCAGCACTAAGCATACCTAAAAATGAGGTGTCAACCTGGTGAAGCTACAACACAGATCTGTTTGCACGTCAAACAGCAAGTTTCACAGAGCTAAGTGATTCCACAACCAATAGATCAGATCTAAGCTTTGAGTCCTACCATTCAGTTGTGAATGGTGGTGGACAATTAATATATTGGAGGAGGAGGCTCCACAACTATCCCATCCCTAATGATGGGAGTGCCCGGCACCTCAGTACAAAAGTTAAAGCTGAATGATGCACTGTAGGAACTCACCAAGGTTTCTTAGACAGCACCTTCCAAATCTAGGACATTAACACCTAGAAGGATAAAGGCAGCAGACACGTGGGAACACCAACACCTGGAAGTCCTCCTCTAAGACATTCATCATTCCAACTTGGAAATATATTGCAGTTCCTTACTGTCGCTAGTCAAAATCCTAAAATTCTCTTTCTGCGTTTTTCTTTGAAGATTTTAATTGTTTCTTTAAATGTTGCCTCCTGTTCATTTACTTCCAAACATTTTAGTCTATTTACCCAATTAACCCAGTTCTCCCAGCATACCTATTTAATTGGAAGGTTACTGTTTGTGATTGAAGAATGTCACTTTCAAAGTTAACATGAAATTCAATAATATTATGATCACTACTTCCCAGTGGATCTTTTACTATAACCTTATCAATTAACCTTGCTTCATTATACAATATTAGATCTGGAATGGCTTTTTCCCTAGTCACTTCCACAATATATTGCTCCAAGAAATTTGTACAAACTCATCTTCCAGATCACTCTTGCCAATTTCATTGTTCCACATTATATGAAGATGAAAGTTCCTCCACAATTCATTTTTATTAAAGTCTCTGTTCCTTCCTGTTCCATTCTCATCTTCACCCACATTGTTACACTGTTCTCATGCCTTGACCCTTGTCTTTGGATTCCTAAATCTCCCTTCAGTCGGATCACTCCTCCATAGTTTAAAGCCTCGGGCACAGCCCTAGTTATATAACTGGCAAGAAAACTGGTCCCAGCCCAGTTCAAGTGGAGCCCATCCCAACAGATTAGCTCACTCTTCTGAGTACTGATGCTAGGCTCCATGAATTGGAAAATCTTCTTCCCATAACCACTCTTTGAGCCATGCAATTAATTCTCTAATCTGCTTGATCCTATGCCAATTGGAACGTGGCTCAGGTAACAATCCAGAGCTGATCTGCATTTTAATTTGTTCCCAATTCTTCCAATTTTTTTTTAGAAAATCAGACCTAGATCCATCTTGTCATTTGTTTCAACATACACCACAACTGGATCCTCCCCCTCCCACTCCATATTCCTCTCCAAATGTAAGATGTCCTTAACCCTAGCACCAGACCACCAACAAAACTTTCAGCATTCCTGGCACAGTTGCAGAGAAATGTATCTATCTACTTGACAATATTGTCTCCTGTCACTTATAACATTTCACTCCTATCACCCCCACCCACCCCACTTGACTGGCATCTTTCACTCTGGCCAACCATCTTGCAGTCCTTATCCTCATTCATACAGATAGCAAGCACCTCACACCTGCTGGACAAAGTCAGGGACTGAGGCTCCTCAATATTGCTGGTTCTCCATACCTGTGTGAGTCTCAGTCACATCCTCCTATCCCTGGCCACTGACCAACTTTTGAGGTTCAACCTAATCTAAGGATTATGATGGCCTCCTGGAACAAAGTCTTCAGGTAATTCTTCCCTGTCCCTAATGCCGCACAATGTCTGCAACTCGGGCTCCAGCTCAACTCTTGAGCTGAAGTTGCTTAAGCTGCAGACACTTACTGTAGATATGATTGTCAGGGATTATAGCACATTCTACATGTTCCCACATTCTGCAGTCATGGCACCACCTACTGCCATTTTTATCCAACCTTATTTTAGTTCATTAGTTAAAAACCTACACCACTTAAATAACAGGAAGTTGTACTCACTGTTCTCTTACCTTGACCCTTGTCTTGTTAAGGAAAACTCACCAACTCAGGGCAGGAGTTACTCAGTCCTGCCCCTATTCTTGGGTCTAAAGTGATCAAAGGATTTTGGGGGAGGGGGGAATTTGATTAAATTTGATGATGTCATGATCAAAATGAATGGCGGAGCTGATTCAAAAGGCTGAATAGCCTACTCCTGCTTCCAATTTCTACATTTCTAGGAGTTGCAGTTTTGGTAGGGCCCTGGGAAGTGTTGTCAAACAAAGACCTAGGGGGTGCTTGCAGGTTCACAGTTCCTTGAAAGTGGCATCACAGTTGGTTAGGGCGGTGAAGATGATGTTTGGCACACTTGCCTTCATCAGTCAGAGCACTGAGTACAGGAATTGGGATGTTACATTACAACCGTACAAGATATTGGTAGGGCCACATTTGGAGCACTGCGTACAATTCTGGTTATCCTGCTGTAGGATGGATCTTATTAAACTGGAAAAGGTACAAAAAAGATGTGAATTATAAGAAGAGGCTGGATGAACCTCTGGAGCGAAGGATGATGAGCGGTGACCATATAGAAGTGTATAAAATCATGTGGGGACATAGATAAGATGAATAGCCAAGGTCTTTCCCCAGGGTAGGGGAGTCCAAAACTAGAGGGCATAGATTTAAGGTGAGAGGGGAAAGATTTAAAAGGGATCTGAGGGGCAACTTTTTCAAACAAAGGGTAGTGCGTATGTGGAATGAGCTGCCAGAGAAGATGGTAAACGCAAGAACGTTAACATTTGAAGACATTTGAACAGGTACATGGATAGGAAAGATAGAGGGATATAGACCAAACACAGGCAAATGGGATTAGTTCAGTTTAGGAAACCCAGTCAGCATAGATGAGTTGGGCTGAAGGGCTTGTTTCTGTGCTATATATCTCTATGATTAACTACTGGAGGCTGAAAAAAAACAGAAAAGGGAATACTACTTAGCCTTTCATGTGGAAGTAGCTTGTTTAGTTATAAGAAGTGTGTATGTTATTAAAGCGTTCTACTGGATTATTTGCTATTTCGTGCTAGGGTGAGGACCTCATGCAAAGTGCGTAACTGATGGGAGAAGGGAAACATCAGTGAATCCAAAAGAGATAGGTTGGAACAGAGAATGCAAGCTTAGCAAACACTGATAGTTTTACCATTACCACTGCAACATTTAGGCCTTAATTGATACAAGTCCATTTGCAATCATTCCACTGAAACTGGTAGCAACATTGGGAGACCATTCAAGTACATAATAATAGGGAAATCCTGCAGTTGCTGTTAGTGATTCTATACTTATCCAAAGGATGCATTTTTGAGGCACCTCCAATCTGCAATCAATGGAAAATCAACTGAATTGATGAGAACTTCCATTCTTCTACTGTTAGTTTCTCAATTTAAAAACCTTGAAAAAGGTACACTTTGTTAAATGAGGTATCATTTGGGTTTTTCAACAGGTCACTGCGAAGCATCCTCGCTGGCCCTGAAAATGTAATTTCTCCCTAATGATACAACAAAAATCAAAAGTTTTATATTGTAGCTACTATCTTAATTCACTCACTCACGTTTGAAATGTTACCATGTTTTCTGACATCATTGCTGCTGACACCTGAAGATCCCAGTGACTTTCCATGAGATTAAAATTGGCGTCAGGTAAGTGGAAAACTATGTTTCAGAGCTCACAAGATCATTTTGGGCAGCTTTCTTTTAAGTCATTTGTGAGAGCGTATTACTATGCCTCTGACTGCGAAATCTATAATGACCTGGATTTTGTGGTCAGAAATAAAGGCGTGGCACTCACTGTTTGGCATGCAAACAACTGCCCACAGATCTTTATGGGTTTTCAGCACTGCAGTCATTGGGTGTTTAATTAGGTGCACTGCCCTCTTCAGGGGAACTGTGGCATACGTGAACAAGGCATGAAACAGCAAGACTCTTAAATCACATTGATGAATTTTCACTAAGGCACAAGTCTAAATTAGGAACAACAACTTACATTAATATAGTGCCTTATAAAAATGTCCCAAGGTGCTCATTTGACCATTATAAACTTAAATAATGACATTCAACCACATGAGGAGATAACCAAAGGTTGTTCAAAGAGGTAAGTTTTAAAGAGCATCTTAAAGGAGAAGAGGAGTAAACAGTCAGAGATGTACAGGGAAAAATTCCAAATCGTGAACCTTAAGCAACTGAGGGTATAGCCACCAATTATAGAGTAATTAAAACTGGGCATCGTCAAATGGCTCGAATTAGAGGAACACCAGGTATTTGGGGGCTTGAGGGAAAAGGGCAAAGTCAAGGAAGGATTTGAAAGCAAGGCTAAAAATTTTTAAATAAGGGTGATGCTTCACTGGAAGCCAATATAAATGAGTAGGTGAATGGAACCAATCATCATTAAGAACATGGGCAGGATGGCTGTTGATGACCTATTTACAGAGGTTAGAATGTGTGAGACCAGCCAGTAGTGTGGTCCAATAGTCAAATGTGAAGGTAAGAAAGGATTAAGGATTTCAACAGCAGGTGAGCTGAGGCTAAAGCAAATTGATAAATCAAAAAGATGATTGATGAGGGTAGAGCAGTGGATGTTGTCTACAATGACTTCAGTGAGGTCCTTGACAAGGTCCCTCAAGGCAGACTGGTACAGAAAGTGAAGTCGCACAGGATCAGAGGTGAGCTGGCAAGGTGGATATAAAACTGGCTTGGTCATAGAAGTCAGAAGGTAGCAGTGGAAGGGTACTTTTCTGAATGGAGAGCTGTGACAAGGGGCATTCCTCAGGGATCAGTGCTGTGAACTTTGCTGTTTGTAATATATAAATAAATGATTTGGATGAAAATGTAATTTGTTTGATTAGTAAGTTTGCAGATGATACAAAGGTTGGTGGAATTGCAGATAGTGATGAGGACTGTCAGAGGATACAGATCAGATGGAGACTCGGACAAAGAGACGGCAGACGGAGTTTAATCTGGACAAATGTGGATAGGAAATATGCAGTAAATGGCAGAACCCTTAAGAGTATTGAAAGGCAAAGGAATCTGGGTGTACACAGGTCACTGAAAATGGTAACGCAGCTCGAGAAGATTGTCAAGAAGGCATACGGCATGCTTACCTTCATTGGCCACGGCACTGAGTTTAAAAATTGGGAAGTCATGTTGCAGCTTTCTAGAACCTTAGTTAGGCCACATTTGGAATACAGTGTTCAATTTTGGTCTCCGCATGACCAAAAGGATATGGAGGCTTTGAAGAGGGTATAGAAAAGATTTAACAGGTTGCTTGGCATGGAGGACATTAGCTATATGGAATGGTTGGAAAAAACTTGGTTTGTTCTCACTGGAGCAACAGAGGTTGAGGGGAGCCCTGATAGAAGTCTACAAGATTATGAAGGGCGTGGAAGAGTGGATAGAACATAGAACACTACTGCACAAACAGGCCCACAAGTTGCACCGATCACATCCATACCTCCCAAGCCATAGGACTATCTGTAACTCCCAATCCCATTAAATCCCATATACTCATCCAGAAGTCTTTTAAAAGACCCCAGTGAGTTCACCTCTACCACCACTGACGGCAGCCGATTCCACTCATTCACCACCCTCTGAGTGAAAAAGTCAGAAGCTTTCTTCCAAGGTGGAAGAGTTAATTACTAGGGGGCATAGGTTTAAGGTGCGAGGGGCAAGGTTTAAAGGAGATGTACGAGGCAAGTTTTTGCACACAGAGGGTGGTGGGTTGCTGGAACTCGCTGCCAGGAGAGGAAGTGGAAGCAGATACGACAGTAACTTTTAAGGGGCGTCTTGACAAATGATGGGAATAGAAGGTTATGGTCCCTGGAAGGGTAGGGGGGTTTAGTTCAGTTGGGCAGCATGGTTGGTGCAGACTTGGAGGGCTGAAGGTCTCTTCCTGTGCTACAATTTTTTGTTTTTGTTCAAAGTCAGTCTTACAGAGGGAACTGTTTTTGAGCTGGGATGGAAAACAGTGATTTCAGTCTTCCCATTATTTAATTAGAGGGAATGTCTACTCATTCACCACTGGAGGCTGGCTAATGCACAGTGCAGGAGTCATGGTGATGAGGCAGAGCTGGGTGTCATCAACATGCAAGTGAAAACTAATTCTGTGCTTTGAATGATGTTGCCAAAGGAAAATCATTGCAAGTGATACTCTGGCTCTATAGATAAGAATGGAACTCGGCTAAGCAACCCCACCCAACTTGATGTGGAGAGGTGTTGGAAAAGGATGGAGTGGTATGGTCAACAATGCTAAAGGCTGTAGGCAGGACAAGAAGAGCAAAGAGGTATAATTTGCCTTTGTCACAGTCACATATACAAGTTTAGAGGTATAAAACCTGTTCAATTAAAACTTAAGTTTTAAATTCTTAATTTCTAACACTAGGGTCCTCAGTTAGCCTGACCTAATAAAGTCCAAATATCTAGTATTTATGAATCAAGAAAAATATATTTGGCAACAATTTTATTTTTAAAACACATTTAACAAGCATTTTATAGATACTTAACAAAAACCAAAAATGAAGACAACATAAAAGTCTCAAGTTCTTACATTTCCTTGAGCGTAGCACTACAAGGAGCCTCAGCCCCTGTCCTTGTCCGACAGGTTTGAGATTCCTGTTCCCTGCGTGGACGAAAGCAGGCAGTGTATGATGAGCAAATTAACCATGGCACCACTGCAGAGGGAGTCATTCAAATGGAGAAAACAGAAATGTAAACGGAGATAGTATAATTAGGGGAATAGAACTGTTCTCTGTAGCCAGGATCGAGATTTCAGAAGGCTATGTTGTCACCCGGTGCCACAGTTCAGTACGTCTGCTCCAGGCTAAAGAGAAACTTGCTTGCAGTGGCAGGGGGAGGGTCCCATTGTCATGGTCCATTTAGGTACAAATGGCATAGATAGAACAAGGAAAGAGGTTCTGCAAAAAAAAGTGTTTGAGGAGCTTGGTGCTAAATTAAACAACAGTACCTCCAAGGTTATGATCCTGGATTGTTATCTGAGCCACATGCAAAATTACACAGGATACATTAAATTAGAAAATTAGAGAGATGAAAATGTGGCTCAAAAACTGGAATGGGATGTGGGTTTCGATTCGTGGAGCACTGGCATCAGTACTAGGGAAAGTGAGGACTGTACCGTTGGGTACATCTGAACCATGCTGGGACCAGTGCTCTTGCAAACCATAAAAGGGCTTTCAACAACATAGCGAGGGGGGTGCGGTGGGGCAATTCTGTAAAGAGGACAAAGCAAAAGAATCTGACAGCATTACAAGGCAGTTATTTGGGTAATGATACACAGAGTGTACAAACATTAAAAACTGCAATAGGGTCAAAAAAGGAAAAAAATGGTAACAGGGCAAAATTAATGGCTCTTTACTTAAATGCATGTAACAGTCGGCACAAAATAAATGAACAAATTCAGCTTGATGGCTATGATCTTGTATCACTACTGAGATGTGGTTACAAAGAGATCAAAACTGGGAACTAAATTTTATGGGTATGTAACTTTTTGTCAGGACAGGCAGGAAGTGTGGTGGGATGGCTTTGTTAACATGAGATGGAATAGCCATGATAGTTCGAATCAGAAAATGTAGAATCCAAATGGGTGGGAAGTAAGAAATAACAAAAGATACTGGTGGCTGCAGTCTATAGATCCTCAAACAGTACCTTATACTGTACAATGAAGAATAAATCAAGAAATAATAACATGTTAAACAAGCTAGTACTTTAATCCTGGGTAACTTTAATCTTCATGTAGATTGGGAAGATAAATTGGCAGAGATAAGGAATAAGTCATAGACTGTATGCCAGTCACTTTCTGAGAACAACCTGATGTGGATCCGACCAGGGATCAGGCTATTTAGGATTTGGTCATGTGCCACATGGATTTATGCTGCACAACAATTTTAGATGAACGAAGTGAATGTACTATTGCCAAGTTTGTGGATGACACAAAAATAGATGGGAAAGCAAGTGGTGAGGATGACAGTGTCTACAGAGGACATATAGTCAGAGTAGGGACATGGACCAAAACTTGGCAAATGTAATATAGGAAATGTGAAATTATGCACTTTGATAGGAAGAACAAAGGAGCTGAATTATTATTTAAATGCAGAAAGACTTCAGAAAACCGCAGCTCAGTGGAATTTGGGGATCCTCATGCATAAATCTCACAAAGCTAGCATGCAAGTTCAGCAGGTAATTGTGAAGCCATATGGAACTTTGACCTTTATTTCAAAAGAAACAAAGTTTAAAAATAGGGAGATCTTGAAAAACTATACAAGGCACTAGTCAGACTGCACCTGGAATACTATGAACAGTTTTGGTCCCCTGATGAGGAAAGATGTAGCAACATTGGAGGCAGTCCAGAGAAGGTTTACTAGTTGGTCCCAGGCATGGAGGGATTTTCCTATGAGAAGTTAAGTGGGTTGGCCCTGTACTCATTGGAATTCAGAAGAATGAGAAGCAACCTTTGAGACATATAGAATTCTCAAGAGGCTTGATACTGAGAGGATATTTCCTCTTATGGCAGAGTCTAGGACCAGGAGTATAATCTCAGAGCAAGGGGTTGCCAATTTAAGACAGAGTCGAGGAGGAATTTCTTCTCTGAGGCAAATGAATCTGTGAAATTCTTTATCGCAGAGAGCTGCAGAAGCTGAGTCAAATATAATCAAAGCTGAAAAAGACAGATTTTTAATCGGTAAGGGAATCAAGGTTAAGTGGATAAGGAGAAAAAGTGGAATTGAGGATTATGTCAGATCAGCCTTGATCTGATTAGCGTGGATAGGGGATTGGCTGTCAAATAGTAGGCAGAGAGTGGGTGTCAATGGGTGCTATTCGGATTGGCGGTTGGTGACTAGTGGAGTGTCCCAGGGATCGGTGCTGGGGCCTCAGCTATCTACCATTTATACAGATGATCTGGAGGAGGGAACCGGGTGTAAGGTGTCAAAATTTGGCAACGACACAAAGATTGGTGGAACGGCAAATTGTGCGGAGGGTGTGGAGAGTCTGCAGAGGGATCTAGATAGGCTGAGCGATTGGCGAAGACCTGACAGATGGAATACAATGTTGGCAAGTGTGAGGTTATCCACTTTGGTAGGAATAATGGTAGGAAGGACTACTACTTACAGGGTGAAAAGCTGCAACATGCTACGGTGCAGAGGGACCTGGGGGTCCTTGTGCATGAGTCGCAAAAACCCAGCTTGCAGGTGCAGCAGGTGGTCAGGAAGGCGAATGGGATGCTGGCCTTCACAGCGAGGGGGATTATATATAAAAGTAGGGAGGTCTTGCTGCAACTGTACAGGGCACTGGCGAAGCTGCAGCTGGAGTACTGTGTGCAGTTTTGGTCGCCGCACCTGCGCAAGGATATTTTGGCCTTGGAGGGAGTGCAGAGGAGGTTCACTAGGCTGATACCGGAATTGAGGGGGTTGAGCTATGAGGAGAGGCTGAATAAACTGGGCTTGTACACGTTAGAGTTTACAAGGATGAGGGGAGATCTCATTGAGATGTATAAGATGATGAAAGGGATGGATAGGGTAGAGGTGGAGAGGTTCTTCCCGCTCAGAAAGGACAGCAGGACTAGAGGGCACAGCCTCACGATAAGGAGGGGGGGGGGGCAGTTTAGAACAGAGTTGAGGAGGAACGTCTTCACTCAAAGGGTGGTGAATCTCTGGAATTCTCTGCCCGTTGAAGTGGTTGAGGCTTCCTCGCTAAATATATTTAAGACGCGGGTAGATAGGTTTTTGGTAGGCAAGGGGATTAAGGGTTATGGGGAGAAAGCGGGAAAGTGGAACTGAGCCACTTCAGATCAGCCATTATCTTGTTGAATGGCGGGGCAGACTCGAAGGCCTACTCCTGCTCCTATTTATGTTCTTATTGAATGGCAGCACAGACTTGATGGGCCAAATGGCCTATTATGATGCTACGTATTATGGTCACCATCACAGGTGATGTATTCCTCTTTTATCTGAGTCTGAATTGTCTCTTAGAAGAATCGTACCATAGAAGTAATGGTAGGGCTGTGCCAAAGGCTCTGATTTTCCAACTTTTATCCCACTTATTATTTTGGAACTCATTTGGAAATGGTCCATATTCACCTCTTCCGCTGGCTTCGGGTGCAGATCATCTGGCGTCACCTCACCTCTGTAACTTAAGTCATGTAGATCAAAGACAAATGTCTTATCTCCTGGGCCCCCAGAATTTACATTCCATTGTGAACACATGATACATTTGTTTTTGATATACAGTAGTTACAAAGTCGCATCATCTCAAGAATACATCTATCATAAACATTCACATCAACATACTCCAACCATTTCTACAATATTCTAGAAACTATTAACGAATGTTCAAAACACTTCTAACCATAACTTCAAAACAGAAAGCCTTCCCTGTTATACGTTGTACCCTCTAAATATGATTAATCAGTTAAATCAATGGAGGGGTTTCATTTAAAGTTAGCAAGACCCTAAATTCCACCTACTTTTTAGCCATTTCTTCAAAACCAATACTCAACTGCCCACAATACAATTAAAACATCCAACTGCTGAACTCATACCCTCAAGCAACTTAAATTCATAAATTCCTGTTCCCCAACTGTTTTGACTGCTCATTGTCTCACTAACGGAAATAGTTAAGAAATGGTTATAATAAAATCCACTGATTTTACAGACCAATAACAAACCCTAAAAATTAGCAGTACTATCAAAATCTTGCACATAGGATGTCATTTGTGACTTTGATAAAGAACTGTTTCGGTACTGCGGCAGAAACCGAAACTTGATCGGATGGATTCAAACATTGCAGGAACGATCCAGGAAAGATCGGCACAGGTTTGGTAAGCAAGTGTTGTACTGGAGAATTTCTTCTTTCCTGAACTGTGATAATTAAACTTAACAATGTTTGCTTTTCTAAAAATCAACTAGTTTTTATTATCACAAAACTGCATGCAGTATATGGCCAATCTTGGAAAGAGAGAGCAGTCCACACTAACTGGTGATTCTATCCCAAGACTGCGCCCACTACAAGGATCAATTCAATAATTATACATTTTCTTATCAGCTTACATGATTTTAGTAATACAAGCAGTGGTACATTGAACAAAACAAATTCTGTGACTCCTTTATGCCTTGTTTTCTGTAACAAATTCTGTGACTCCCTCCTTCCTAACCGTATCTAATGTCTCGTATGTTATCTCATGGTATATGGAGTCAACTGTGTTAAGACAAGTTTCCCTGGTGTTAATCATGTCTCACTCAGGCTGTGTGAAGTCAACCTTATCAAAACAGACTGAGGCCAAGCATTTGGCCTTCACTGGTTGTAGTTATTTCTTTGTTCAGAGTCAGTCAGTTTTACAGGAGTCTGGCATTTTGAAATGGCTTGGTCTGCTGTCCTTATTTCATACTAAATACTTGACCATATTTCCCATCATGCCACTGCTTCATGCCCACCCAAGGTCAACAGACCTTTAAATGATCCACAAGATTTTCTTCCTGTCCATGACAATTCCCATGGCAGGCGGGACTGGAAATTTACCCAAATGACTTTGGGGAAAAGGAGATTGGAGATAGGGTAGTAATTTAAGGAAAGTAAGACTTTTTATTAAGAGCAATGGCAGATTGAGAGAGGTACACCACCTGAAGAGACATCCATTGACAATTTCAGCTAACATGGAAGGAAAAACTGGGTGGTCAGCCAGGTCATGGAAATAATCAAATGCACAGATCATGGACGAAGTGAACGCAGAAGGTATGCAGACTAAATTATATTTAAATAAAGATACAGAAAATGAAATAAAACCAAAATGCTGTAGATGTTTCAGATTTGAAAGTAAAACAGAAAATACTAGAAAAACTCAAGTCTGGCAGCATCTACGGATAGTAAGAAGTCTCACAACAGCAGGTTAAAGTCTATGGAGAGAAAAACAGTTAACATTGAGTCCAATATGACTATTCTTCAACAAATATTGGGAAAGAGACAATTAAGATAGGAGAATGGTATGCTGGATATTTATAAGCATTAACATATGTGGGGAGAGGGGATTTTCTGGCCTCTCCACGGAATCTTTCTCACAGTGGGAGGCGGAAAGCAGTCAACAGGACCTTCTGATCCCGCCGCTGTCAATGAGATTTCCCATTGACTGCACCCCATGCCAAGAAATCCACGGTTGGCGTGCACCGTCAGCAGGGCCAGAAGATCCCACCTGTGTGAACTGCAAGAAGATTGCGCCCATAATTCCTAAATCATACTGGAATAATAACAATTACAATGTTACTTGTGACAAAATGGATTCGATATTGGTACTTGCAAAAGGACATGCTGTCCAAACAAATTACAACTAATCTAACAATAAATGGTACGAGTAGGATTAAATACAATAATAATAGCAAATAGTGGCACATTTAAAATGCCATTTTACCACTCGCTCTTAAAAGTGTGTAGGCATACTCAATGGAGGCATTCAACAGGGTATTAGATATTTGAATGGAAACAGTTTGAGAGCGTGGCGTAGAATGCAAGGGGAAAGCACAGAGTCGTGTCGTCCTTTGAGGAGCGGCTGTAAACACGATGGGCCAAATGATTTCCTCTGCTCCATAACAATATAGTAATTCAGAGCGAGGAAGAGCAGCCGCTGACCGCCGCCCGGCTCCGGGCTCCGCGTGCCGCCGACCGCCGCCCGGCTCCGGGCTCCGCGTGCCGCCGACCGCCGCCCGGCTCCGGGCTCCGCGTGCCGCCGACCGCCGCCCGGCTCCGGGCTCCGCGTGCCGCCGACCGCCGCCCGGCTCCGGGCTCCGCGTGCCGCCGACCGGCTCCGGGCTCCGCGTGCCGCCGACCGCCGCCCGGCTCCGGGCTCCGCGTGCCGCCGACCGCCGCCCGGCTCCGGGCTCCGCGTGCCGCCGACCGCCGCCCGGCTCCGGGCTCCGCGTGCCGCCGCCTGCAGGTCCACTCGCGCGCTCCACTTCACAGACCGTTACCACTAGCGCTCCATTCGCGCTTTACATTTCGCCAAACCGCCTTATTCGTCAACAACCCTTCCACTGAACACGCAGGCGCCGCCGGTGATGATTAGGAAAACATTACGTCCAATTTTATAAATAATTTATGTATTTTTAAAGAGACATTAAAGAGTGGCGCTGTTAAAGAGCTGTTGCGAATGGAGCACTAGCGAGGCTTGGTCGGTTGTCCTGGTAAGATGTCGGCGGAGGAGGACACGGAGCTGCGCGACTTGCTGGTTCAGACCCTAGAGAATAGCGGCGTCCTCAATAAAATCAAGGTAAGATGCCGCCTCACCGACCAGGCCGCAGGCGCGACAAAACCCCCGGTTCACAGAGGCCCAAACCGACGGTGAAGTTTGATCACCCTGTGATGAGTTAATTTAATGGACGGAATGGAGCCGGTGGACTACTCACCTATCTTTATTTTTACTGATGTAGCCGGCTCTGAGGCGGCAAGCTGAGTTTTATCATCATTTCAAACCCTCCTTCCCCCTTCTGCCTTTCACCACTTTTCCCAATAAGCGACAGCCCGCTCCGACCAATTCACTGTCCGAGCGTCTCCTCACTTACGCTGCATCCACAGTACTCGTTGTGCACCCTTCTTAAGTTTCCCTGGTGAAAGATTACGAAAGGAAACCTTACCAAGGGCCATAATAAATACAGAAAATGCTGGATAAACTCAGCAGGTCTGGCAGCGTTTGTGCAAGAGAAACAAAGTTAACGTTTCGAGCCCTTATGATCTTTCTACAGCACAGGTTCTTAACAAGTACCAAGTATGTCAGCTCGCAAGGAAATCAGTGGGACAGATTCTCAACTTTTAATGCATGCCATGTCTTTCGCACATAAACTGACTGACAGTTTAGTGCAGAAATTTCTGCACTTGTAGTGAACTTACAATATTTTTAGTACACACATCTAGTTGACATCCTAATGCAGTATGAGGGAGAGCTGCATTTTCCAAGGTATTAATTTGTAAATGAGATGTTTATACTGATGCCTGGTCTGTCTTTCTGGCTCAGATGTAAAAGCACCTGATATCATTGTCAACTTTCATGCTTCAGCTGCCACCACCACAACATTTGACATTCTTTTGCTTGAAAAGCATCGTTAAATGATGTTAAAAACTGAAAATGCTGGTAATATGGGGGTTAGGCAGCATCCCTCCCATCACAACTGATTTTTTTCAGTAGTTCTGTGTGGATTCAAAACATTAAAGATTATTCCATTGAATAAGTTGGAGCCATTTCTGAAGACACAAATATGGCAATGAAAACGTTTCTGGTAGATGTGCATTCAATCAAAATTTTGAACTTGCAAATAGATCAAATGCCAACTGAATTGATGAATATGTTGATTCACCAGAATCAACTTCAATTGATCGTGCAGCTGTCAGCTATATAACAACATTGTTTGAGACTCGGCAAATGTTAAAACAATACTAAATTTGTTTGGGTTGTGTTCTAAACTCTCTGAAGTATACATATCAATAATTTAACTTTTTTTTCTATTGGCTGACGTCTGTGTGGTCAAAAATCATTCTGAAAATTGGGTATTGGAAAGGTTATCTTTGTACGAACAAGCCAACTTTCATTCAGTGACGAAATTGACTGCAGTTTTCTATGATCATAAGCAGAGGTCACTATTTGAGTCTCATACTTGTGCTAATTCACACAGTCAGGAAAGTGAAGGTGTGCGGGTTAGGTGGATTGGCCATACTGAATTGCCCCTTAGTGTCAGGGAGACTAGCTAGGGTAAATGCATGGGGTTATGGGGATAAGGCCTAGGTGGGATTGTTGTTGGTGCAGACTCGAGGGGCTGAAGAGCTCCTTCTGCACTGTAGAATTCTACAATTGCATGACTGGAATGTTGGTGGTACCAGTAATGGCACAGGCAAAGGCTTGAGCTGTATCTCTGGGATAGCTTAACTGAACTGACATTTTAGTGGAAAGGATAAATAAAGCTATGGATAAAATTTTAAATGATAAGTGGTGTTAGATCTGGCAAAAATATCAAAAGCTTGAAGATTAAAAAAAAAGCGAGGTTAAAAAAAAAGTGGTCAGGGAACAGATAAGTTTTTAAATATGATAGGAATGGTGAATAAAAACAAATCAAATTGCTAGTTATATGCAACTAAAACAAAATGTGAAACGAGGCAATAATTCAGTGAGGAGCCTGATGCAGTAGGGCTAACTGAATCATGACAAAACAAAGAACAGGACGGCAGTTAAATGTTACAGGGTATAATATGAGAAGGATTGTTGTACTAATGACTGTGTACTAATTGAGGAATAACATAACAATAGAAAAAAGGGACGTTTTGAAACCAGATCCATGTGGAGTGAAATAAGGAGTACTTTACAGATTACCTAATAGTGAAGGGGATGTGGAGGAAGGAATACATGAACAAATCTATAACTTGAGTAAAAATGTAGCATAACAATCATGAGCGATTACAGCCACCCCAATTAAAAGGTGGAAAAAGTTTTTCAGTAATTTACTCTTTTCTTACACAGTATATATGGAATTAAACTGTTGAACCTATTAGTGGAAAATGAACCATGGCAGATTAGAGATCTAAGCATTTAAACAGTAACAGTGTGCTGAATTATGCTCTGTGATCCCTGCACTCCCCATCCCATCCCACTGGCTAAACATTCCTTCTCCTACACGCTTTCTCTGCATCCATTCCATGTAGCTTACATTATCAATTCAGCTCCTTATTATTTCTCACATAGTTTGGCATTCAGTTGACAGCCTTGCTTGGGGCCATTTTCCACTTGAGGGCCTGACTTACTGCAGGTGAAAGCACTGCTCTGGTGAAATTATTGCAAGTCAAATTAGTGCTCTGGTGAGATTATAAGAAGTTGAGTGAGGTTACAGTTAGTGAGGTGGCTAAAGATGTGAGAGTTTAAAGACATTTTGGGGAGTGACTTGTTTCCGCAAGGTTATCCTCTAGCAATCTTAAGATTCAAATTACAGCAGCAGACTTGCTGTGAGAAAACGCAAACATCTTGGGCACTGATGGTAAAGAGGGTAATTTAGAATTAGAATTCATAATGGGGACTAAAGAGATGGCTGAGGAATTAAATTTGTACTTTATTCATGTCTTCCTTTGTGAAGACTGAAGCAATGTACCAGAAGTGCTGAGAGAAACATGTTTTAGTAAGAAACTGAAGGAAATCAGTGTTGGTAGATAAATGGTTTCGGGGAAATTGATGGGATTAAATTTCATACATAGGATGGGAATGGAAGGATACAGACTCCGTAAGTGCATACAGTTTTAGTTCAGGCAGGCATCATGATCGGTTCAGGCTTGGAGGGCCAAAGGGCCTGTTCCTGTGCTGTACCTTTCTTTGTTCTAAATCTCCAGATCCTGATAATCTTCATCCCAGAGTACTTAAGGAAGTGGCCCTGGAAATGATAGATCTGTAGGTGGCTATTTTCCAAAATTCTTTGGACTCTGGAATAGTTCCTAGAGACTGAAGAGTAGCCAATATAAGCCCGCTATTCAAAAAGGAAGGTAGAGAGAAGACAGGGAACTGTAGCCCAGGGAGCCTAACAGCGGTACTGGAAAAATTGCTAGAGTCTAATATCAAGGATTTCATAACTCGGCATTTGGAAGGCAGTGGTATAATCAGCAAAGTCAGCATGGATTTACAAAAGAGAAACCATGCTTGACGAACCTATTGGAATTTTTTGAGGATGTAACTAATAGAGTTGACTGAGGAGAACCAATGAATGTGGTTTGTTTAGACTTTCAGCAGGCTTTTGTCAAGATCTCACGTAACAGACTACTATGTAACGTTAAAGCACTTTATTGTTGCAGGTAATGTCTTGAGATGGATAGAAAGCTGGTTAGCAGATAAGACTAGTGGGGTTCCGCAGTGGTCTGTGCTAAGATCCCAATGGTTCACATTATATATTAATGATTTGGAAGAGAGAACTGAATGTATTATCTCCAAATTTGCAGCTGATACAAAATTGGGTGGGAGGGTGAGCTGTGAGGAGGGTGCAGAGATGCTTCAGTGCGATTTGGACAGGCTGTGTGTGTGGATATTTGCATGGCAGTTGCAATTCAATGTGGAAAAATGTGAGGTTATTCACTTTGATAGCAATAATAGGAAGATAGATTATTACTTGAGTGGGTGTAAATTGAGAGAAGTGCATGCTCAGTGAGACCTTGGAGTTCTTGTGCATTAGTTGCTGAAAATAAGTGCGCAGTACGGCAGGCAGTAAAGATGGCAAATTGTAAGTTGGCCTTCAAAGCAAGAGGATTTGAGTATGGGGATAGAGATGTTTTGCTGCAATTGTATAGGGTGTTGCTGAGGCCACATCTGGAATATTATGTGCAGTTTTGGTATCCTTATCTGAAGAAGAATGTCCTTGCTATAGGGAGAGTACAGCGAAGGTTTACCGGGCTAATTCCTGGGATGGCAGGTCTGACACATGAGGAGAGACCAAGTCGGTTGGATTATCTTCATTGGAGTTTAGAAGAGTGACAAGGGATCATATAGAAACTTATAAAATTCTTACAAGGTGCGACAAGGTAGATTCAGAAAGAATGTTCCCAATTGTTGGGGAATCCTGAATGAGGGGTCATAGTTTGAGGATAAGGGATAAACCTTATAGAACTGAGGCAAGGAGAAATTTCTTTACCCAATGCGTGGTGAACGTGTGGAATTCACTGCTACAGAATGTAGTTGAGGCCAAAACATTGTCTGATTTCAAGATGGTGTCAGATATAGCTCTTGGGGCAATAGGGGGAAGGGGAATCAGGATATTGAATTTGATGCTCTGCCATGATCAAAATGAATGGCGGAGGAGATTTGAAGGGCCGAAAGGCCTACTACTCCTGCTGCTTGTTTCTATGAATTAGCCAAATTTATAACACATTCTTAATCTTTGCTGCTTTTTTTTTCAATGCATGCTGCTTAAAATGGTGTTTTATTCCATGATGTATGGGTTTTTGCCAGCACAGTGTCTCCTGCAAAGGATATCATTGGTTTTCTGCACATGCGCAGTCAGACTGTAATCAGTGACATCTTGTGTGGCCATTTTGTGTTCACAGGAGACTGTGATTTAGCATCACCTTTAGGAGATGGGAGTTCTCATGATGTTCATGACCAATACTGTCCATTAACCAGGACAGTAGATAAAAATAACTGATCATTTATTTTTGGTGTGTGGAATGTTTTCTGTATGTGTAAAATCGACTCGTAGCTTTGTATAATATTAATTACATTACGGAAAGGTGATTCATCATGTGAATCAATATAAGGTATTTTCACCCTTTGCCAAGTTACATATTTCAATTTTTCTTTTTACTTATACTCTTGCTTTACAATTCTAAAATGGGAAAAGTTGAACACTCTGCTGGTCATCTATACAGCAGTAATGTGTACTCATATTATCTTTTTAATGCAGTGCGGTGTCTCAACATGCTTAAATAACAAGTGCACACCTCACCCTCTTTTAATTTCAACTTTCTCAAATAGCAAGTTTTACCCCAGACTTGCATTGCCTTAAAGTTTTGTAAGGTATGTGGTCTCACAACACCAGGTTAAAGTCCAACAGGTTTATTTGGACTTTAAGTTGGTGTTGTGAGTCTACCCCAGTCCAAATTCCACATTGAAGTTTTGTGAAAATTTCATGGAGGATTTAAATATTGTGCCTTTTAAGAAATGTTCCTGATAGACAAGGGAATTAAGGGTTATGGGGAGAACGCGGGAAAGTGGAACTGATCCGCTTCAGATCAGCCATGATCTTATTGAATGGCGGGACAGGCTCGAAGGGCTAGATGGCCTAATCCTGCTCCTATTTCTTATGTTCTTATTTGTGCCATCATCCTTCTGAAGAGACTGTTTTGTTTTATACTTCAACTTTTATTATGGTGTCAGTTGTCTACAGCCAGCAGCCAACCTGCTGATACTGCAGAAGGTTAATTGCTCCTAATTATTGGAATGTTTGCTTTAATCTGGGCTAATGCATATTGTTACTCTTAGAGTTGCCTGAGGTTTCAGAGTAGGGTTTGATGGGTTAATTGACAAGAAAATCATCTGTGTGGGTGGAAGTAGGACTGCATAAAGGAAGAGCAGGCAGTTGCAGTTTGAATTTGAAAAAGATCATAGATCATAAAAGAGCAATAACTTATTTTCTCTCTGGGAATTAGAGTCTGGAGTCTGCAAAAGGCAAGAGGTGTCTTCTCACTCTCTCGCCCACTCTCTCAGTAGAGTTCTGCTGTGTAAAGACAGATTTTCATCTCAGAAGACAGGTGTATCTCTGCCAGAGAGATTAAAAAGCTAGAGGACTGGGAATTTGCATTAGCCTGTGTGTCTTACTAACTCATTCTGAAGAGGAATACATCTATGGGGATATTGCTTAAATTGGAACTGATAGAATTCTTAACTGCTAGCGTTTTTCTAATCATGTCATGTCCAAGTATTTCAACTGGTAAAAAATCTACTTTTTTTTTTGTTATATTTTAACTTGGTTGTTAAATACAGTTTGTTTTATTAAAAAGCTTCCTACTGGATCAACAGCGTCAACACCTGGAGCAAAACACCTTATACTCGTACTAATGCCAAAGTTTAAAACAAAGGGTCTAAGCTGACATCATAATGTACCTTTGGCATTTCTGATCTGACCCCTAACAATATTTCCTAGAGATTTGGAATGCTTATTTTATGCCTTTTTGATATTTACTTGAGATGAAGCATTTTCATCTATAGAATTTAGTGTGTTTAATTTTGTTATGGTAGGTAATAGATTAAAAACCAACTTCACCTGTATAAATCATACCTTTATTTGACATATTTAGTTTCAGTTTTTTGTGCCAGGTAAATATGTAGGAAGAACTAAGCCATTCGATTCAAGTGCTAACATTTTGTGGAATTAATTCCAATGTGAATCTGATTTTGCTTTTATAAACATAACAGACATACATTTAAATCAAATTATTTATATATAGTCATTAAACCCATCTTGTTCAAATTGGGGAGTTAGTCCCATGCATTTGACAAAAGTAATCTATAAGTTGAGTAAAAATGTAGCATAACAATCATGAGCGATTACAGCCACCCCAATTA
Organism: Carcharhinus amblyrhynchos; assembly: GCF_965287045.1. Lineage (NCBI taxonomy): Eukaryota > Metazoa > Chordata > Chondrichthyes > Carcharhiniformes > Carcharhinidae > Carcharhinus > Carcharhinus amblyrhynchos. The sequence goes on along the minus strand of NC_137335.1, from coordinate 26,304,713 downwards.
AAAGGTGGAAAAAGTTTTTCAGTAATTTACTCTTTTCTTACACAGTATATATGGAATTAAACTGTTGAACCTATTAGTGGAAAATGAACCATGGCAGATTAGAGATCTAAGCATTTAAACAGTAACAGTGTGCTGAATTATGCTCTGTGATCCCTGCACTCCCCATCCCATCCCACTGGCTAAACATTCCTTCTCCTACACGCTTTCTCTGCATCCATTCCATGTAGCTTACATTATCAATTCAGCTCCTTATTATTTCTCACATAGTTTGGCATTCAGTTGACAGCCTTGCTTGGGGCCATTTTCCACTTGAGGGCCTGACTTACTGCAGGTGAAAGCACTGCTCTGGTGAAATTATTGCAAGTCAAATTAGTGCTCTGGTGAGATTATAAGAAGTTGAGTGAGGTTACAGTTAGTGAGGTGGCTAAAGATGTGAGAGTTTAAAGACATTTTGGGGAGTGACTTGTTTCCGCAAGGTTATCCTCTAGCAATCTTAAGATTCAAATTACAGCAGCAGACTTGCTGTGAGAAAACGCAAACATCTTGGGCACTGATGGTAAAGAGGGTAATTTAGAATTAGAATTCATAATGGGGACTAAAGAGATGGCTGAGGAATTAAATTTGTACTTTATTCATGTCTTCCTTTGTGAAGACTGAAGCAATGTACCAGAAGTGCTGAGAGAAACATGTTTTAGTAAGAAACTGAAGGAAATCAGTGTTGGTAGATAAATGGTTTCGGGGAAATTGATGGGATTAAATTTCATACATAGGATGGGAATGGAAGGATACAGACTCCGTAAGTGCATACAGTTTTAGTTCAGGCAGGCATCATGATCGGTTCAGGCTTGGAGGGCCAAAGGGCCTGTTCCTGTGCTGTACCTTTCTTTGTTCTAAATCTCCAGATCCTGATAATCTTCATCCCAGAGTACTTAAGGAAGTGGCCCTGGAAATGATAGATCTGTAGGTGGCTATTTTCCAAAATTCTTTGGACTCTGGAATAGTTCCTAGAGACTGAAGAGTAGCCAATATAAGCCCGCTATTCAAAAAGGAAGGTAGAGAGAAGACGGGGAACTGTAGCCCAGGGAGCCTAACAGCGGTACTGGAAAAATTGCTAGAGTCTAATATCAAGGATTTCATAACTCGGCATTTGGAAGGCAGTGGTATAATCAGCAAAGTCAGCATGGATTTACAAAAGAGAAACCATGCTTGACGAACCTATTGGAATTTTTTGAGGATGTAACTAATAGAGTTGACTGAGGAGAACCAATGAATGTGGTTTGTTTAGACTTTCAGCAGGCTTTTGTCAAGATCTCACGTAACAGACTACTATGTAACGTTAAAGCACTTTATTGTTGCAGGTAATGTCTTGAGATGGATAGAAAGCTGGTTAGCAGATAAGACTAGTGGGGTTCCGCAGTGGTCTGTGCTAAGATCCCAATGGTTCACATTATATATTAATGATTTGGAAGAGAGAACTGAATGTATTATCTCCAAATTTGCAGCTGATACAAAATTGGGTGGGAGGGTGAGCTGTGAGGAGGGTGCAGAGATGCTTCAGTGCGATTTGGACAGGCTGTGTGTGTGGATATTTGCATGGCAGTTGCAATTCAATGTGGAAAAATGTGAGGTTATTCACTTTGATAGCAATAATAGGAAGATAGATTATTACTTGAGTGGGTGTAAATTGAGAGAAGTGCATGCTCAGTGAGACCTTGGAGTTCTTGTGCATTAGTTGCTGAAAATAAGTGCGCAGTACGGCAGGCAGTAAAGATGGCAAATTGTAAGTTGGCCTTCAAAGCAAGAGGATTTGAGTATGGGGATAGAGATGTTTTGCTGCAATTGTATAGGGTGTTGCTGAGGCCACATCTGGAATATTATGTGCAGTTTTGGTATCCTTATCTGAAGAAGAATGTCCTTGCTATAGGGAGAGTACAGCGAAGGTTTACCGGGCTAATTCCTGGGATGGCAGGTCTGACACATGAGGAGAGACCAAGTCGGTTGGATTATCTTCATTGGAGTTTAGAAGAGTGACAAGGGATCATATAGAAACTTATAAAATTCTTACAAGGTGCGACAAGGTAGATTCAGAAAGAATGTTCCCAATTGTTGGGGAATCCTGAATGAGGGGTCATAGTTTGAGGATAAGGGATAAACCTTATAGAACTGAGGCAAGGAGAAATTTCTTTACCCAATGCGTGGTGAACGTGTGGAATTCACTGCTACAGAATGTAGTTGAGGCCAAAACATTGTCTGATTTCAAGATGGTGTCAGATATAGCTCTTGGGGCAATAGGGGGAAGGGGAATCAGGATATTGAATTTGATGCTCTGCCATGATCAAAATGAATGGCGGAGGAGATTTGAAGGGCCGAAAGGCCTACTACTCCTGCTGCTTGTTTCTATGAATTAGCCAAATTTATAACACATTCTTAATCTTTGCTGCTTTTATTTTCAATGCATGCTGCTTAAAATGGTGTTTTATTCCATGATGTATGGGTTTTTGCCAGCACAGTGTCTCCTGCAAAGGATATCATTGGTTTTCTGCACATGCGCAGTCAGACTGTAATCAGTGACATCTTGTGTGGCCATTTTGTGTTCACAGGAGACTGTGATTTAGCATCACCTTTAGGAGATGGGAGTTCTCATGATGTTCATGACCAATACTGTCCATTAACCAGGACAGTAGATAAAAATAACTGATCATTTATTTTTGGTGTGTGGAATGTTTTCTGTATGTGTAAAATCGACTCGTAGCTTTGTATAATATTAATTACATTACGGAAAGGTGATTCATCATGTGAATCAATTTAAGGTATTTTCACCCTTTGCCAAGTTACATATTTCAATTTTTCTTTTTACTTATATTCTTGCTTTACAATTCTAAAATGGGAAAAGTTGAGCACTCTGCTGGTCATCTATACAGCAGTAATGTGTACTCATATTATCTTTTTAATGCAGTGCGGTGTCTCAACATGCTTAAATAACAAGTGCACACCTCACCCTCTTTTAATTTCAACTTTCTCAAATAGCAAGTTTTACCCCAGACTTGCATTGCCTTAAAGTTTTGTAAGGTATGTGGTCTCACAACACCAGGTTAAAGTCCAACAGGTTTATTTGGACTTTAAGTTGGTGTTGTGAGTCTACCCCAGTCCAAATTCCACATTGAAGTTTTGTGAAAATTTCATGGAGGATTTAAATATTGTACCTTTTAAGAAATGTTCCTGATAGACAAGGGAATTAAGGGTTATGGGGAGAACGCGGGAAAGTGGAACTGATCCGCTTCAGATCAGCCATGATCTTATTGAATGGCGGGACAGGCTCGAAGGGCTAGATGGCCTAATCCTGCTCCTATTTCTTATGTTCTTATTTGTGCCATCATCCTTCTGAAGAGACTGTTTTGTTTTATACTTCAACTTTTATTATGGTGTCAGTTGTCTACAGCCAGCAGCCAACCTGCTGATACTGCAGAAGGTTAATTGCTCCTAATTATTGGAATGTTTGCTTTAATCTGGGCTAATGCATATTGTTACTCTTAGAGTTGCCTGAGGTTTCAGAGTAGGGTTTGATGGGTTAATTGACAAGAAAATCATCTGTGTGGGTGGAAGTAGGACTGCATAAAGGAAGAGCAGGCAGTTGCAGTTTGAATTTGAAAAAGATCATAGATCATAAAAGAGCAATAACTTATTTTCTCTCTGGGAATTAGAGTCTGGAGTCTGCAAAAGGCAAGAGGTGTCTTCTCACTCTCTCGCCCACTCTCTCAGTAGAGTTCTGCTGTGTAAAGACAGATTTTCATCTCAGAAGACAGGTGTATCTCTGCCAGAGAGATTAAAAAGCTAGAGGACTGGGAATTTGCATTAGCCTGTGTGTCTTACTAACTCATTCTGAAGAGGAATACATCTATGGGGATATTGCTTAAATTGGAACTGATAGAATTCTTAACTGCTAGCGTTTTTCTAATCATGTCATGTCCAAGTATTTCAACTGGTAAAAAATCTACTTTTTTTTTGTTATATTTTAACTTGGTTGTTAAATACAGTTTGTTTTATTAAAAAGCTTCCTACTGGATCAACAGCGTCAACACCTGGAGCAAAACACCTTATACTCGTACTAATGCCAAAGTTTAAAACAAAGGGTCTAAGCTGACATCATAATGTACCTTTGGCATTTCTGATCTGACCCCTAACAATATTTCCTAGAGATTTGGAATGCTTATTTTATGCCTTTTTGATATTTACTTGAGATGAAGCATTTTCATCTATAGAATTTAGTGTGTTTAATTTTGTTATGGTAGGTAATAGATTAAAAACCAACTTCACCTGTATAAATCATACCTTTATTTGACATATTTAGTTTCAGTTTTTTGTGCCAGGTAAATATGTAGGAAGAACTAAGCCATTCGATTCAAGTGCTAACATTTTGTGGAATTAATTCCAATGTGAATCTGATTTTGCTTTTATAAACATAACAGACATACATTTAAATCAAATTATTTATATATAGTCATTAAACCCATCTTGTTCAAATTGGGGAGTTAGTCCCATGCATTTGACAAAAGTTAAACAAAGGGAAAAAGAGTAGATGCAAAATATTTAACTTTTATCACCGTTTAATGAAACAGTTGTACCCATATTATGTTGCATTACTTGAGCTTGTGAGATTTAATACATTCTGTAAAAATATATGACTGCAGCTATTTGCTCAATTTATTGTTTAACAAGTTTGTTAAATAGTTAAATCTTAAGTCAAAGTCCATTGATGTGTGCCCTGTCACTTTCCAAAGATGAGGAAACAGGAAATAATCTAAAAAAGATATCCTGAGCAAATCATGACAATGAATTTTGCTTGGATATCTGATCTCATGAAAACATTCTGGAACATACAAAGCTGGAACTTGACTGCCAGTGTATCCTGAGATACAGAAATCAAACAATAAGTGGAGTAATGAAATGCCAAAGACACAACGGTTCCTCAAAACTAGTTGAGCAGGTGGGATCAAGAGCTCCAAAAATATGTTGATACTAATTGCTAGGTTGTTCACATAAGTAATCCTCATATTTGTACCTAATGATCAGTTCCATTATTTTGCAAACTGTTAATGTAAGTTTAATGAAGCTTTAGTTATCTGGGTTTGCCTTTTTTTAAAAAATGGGTACCCTGGTGACTTTCTTGCAATCCATTGGGACTTCCTTTGTCATAATGAGGAAACAATAAACACAATTAGTTCCTTGTAGACTTTGTCCTTAACCTCACCATGCTCTTGGGTATGTACCAACTCAGAGAATTTGTTAGCTTACAGCTCTTTGCAAATGATATCAATATTAAAATAATTGTGGCACTTCCTATTGTGAGGGGGTTTTAACTTTATCCTGTAGATGCAAACAACAGTATAATTTATGGAATATAGTACCCATACTCTTTTTAATGATTTTTGGTATTGTGGGCTACAGTTACTTTCTCTCCTGTCTCCAGATTAAATGTGGAGTCTCTGCTTGAAAGATTTTACTTGAGAGGTTCCATACAATCTTGAGGCAATGGAAACCTGAGGCAAAACCTACCATTTGAGAAAGTTGAAATTAAAGGAGGATGCGGTGTGCACTTGTTATTTATGCAAGTTGAGACACAATAAGTGGAGCAACATTGTGGGACAGTGTATTGCATTAAAAGATGCTATGAGTGCCCTTTACTGCTATGTGGATGACCAGAAAAGTTTCCCATTTAGCATCAGTGTTTTGAGAAATGTATTTGTAATTTCTCTGAAATAATAATATTAAAGGGGAAGTAAAGTTTTCAGGTAAAGAAATATTTAACCAATTTGGCATTGACTGAACTTTTAAGATTTAAATGTCCTGGAAGCTTGGAGACAGCCTAGCAGGGCCTGTCTTGTTTCTGGTAGTGTTAATTAGAACCAGTCAACGTCAGGGAGCTGACTTCAAATTAACTTGAGAGAAACTATAAGGCAACTGATTTCTCACTTTAAATTGGAATCTATTCTCTCTATAATTCAAAAAAATCTGACTGAGCTGTTGGTCTAAATGATTGATAGGGGCAGTAACACAAATAGTGATGCATTAATCAGATGAACATGTTGATGCCAGGAGCACAAGTTATTGGAATTGCATCACCTATTTTTCTGTTATGCATCGATTCATCAGTGCCCTCCCTGTTTAAAGATTTTCTTTTATATTTGTCCACAGGATTTGTGCGTTACTGGCAAGGCCAGCATTTATTGTCCATTCCTAAATACTCTTAAGAACATAGTTCTGAACTGCTTTCTTGAGTCTGTGCTTACCTCAGTCTAAGGTGGAGAAGCTGGTGTTGGACTGGGGTAAACACAGTAAGAAGTCTCAGACGTGTACCTTTATATGCTCTGTTTGTGACCAGAACTCTCCACTCAGCTGACAAAGGGACAAACCCCAAAAGCTAATGGGTTTACTATCAAATAAACTTGTTGGACTTCAACCTGGTGTTACCTCAGTCTGTGCAGTGAACAAATACTCTTAGTGGCATTAGGAAGGGAGTTTCAGGATTTTGACCCAGCCATAGTGAAGGAACTATGATATATTTCCAAGTCAGGATGGTGTGTGACTTAGCTCCTTATTTAGTGGGGTTGGACGTGGCATGATAGTAATGGTAAAATAAAAGCTATGCTAGGCTATGTATTTATGGATTGTGCTGGAACACAATTTTGCTACTGCTGGCGTGTCATCCCTGGGTGCCCTGGCTAATATTTATTCCTCCGTTAACATCACAAAATCAAGCCATCTGATTATTGCATTACTGTTTGTGGAAATTTATTGTACTCAAGTTGGGTGCTGCATGTCCTACAGTGACTACATTTGAAAGATACTTCATTGATGGTAAAGTGCTTTGAGGAGGTGGTTATTGAAAAGTGCTACATAAATGGAAGTCTTTATTTCTGATGACCCATATTGTCTCATGGATTCTCAATTTTTAGCTGCTAGGTCATTTCTGAATCTATTAAATTTAGCACATTTATAGTGTCAAAGAACATGATGGCCAGTGTCCTCAATGTATGGGAAATCCTCTGCAGAGGCCATGTGCTGATCACCCTTTCTGAAAATGAGATAGGTGAATGAATGAGGACAAGATCAGAAATTCTTTCCCTTCGTGTTAGTTCTCTTGCCATTGGCAGCAGGCCCAGTCTAGCAGATATGTTTTTCAGGAAGCAGTTGATTAAGCCAGTATTGCTGCTGCTGAGCTACTCTGTTGAAGAACATTGAAATCCCCTCCTACCCAGAGGACATTCCAGGTGGCATTCAACATGGAAGAGTCTGAAGGGTAGTAGATGGTAATCAGAAGGAAGTTTCTTTGCTCATATTCAACGCTGTGGGGCCCAGATTCAATATTGAGGATTCCCTGAGTCACCCCTTATTGTATACCATATTGTATACTGTCTTGCCATCTGAAAGGCACAGGACATACCTAGGATTGGTGATGGAGGAGTCTGGGGTATTAGCTAAAAGACTTGATTCTGTGAATATTACTGTCATGCTATTACTTGACTAGTTGGTGGGATTCTCCCAATATTGGCAGAGTTTCCCAGATGTTTGTGAGGGAGTTGGGTGTGCCTTTATCCAGTGTTCAGGTCGATGTCTAGTGGACCAGATTGTTTTATTATAATGGTTTGATGCACGTGAGTGGTTTTCTAGGCAACATCAGAGGGCAGTCAAGAGTCAAGTACATTGCTGTGGGTCTGGCCTCGCATGTAGGCCAGAAAGGAAAAAGACAAGCAGATTTTCTTCCCTACAAGATGTTAATAAACCAGATGAGTTTTTACCATGATCCAGTAGTTTCAAGGTTGCCATCACTAAAATTAGTTTTCTTTGCAAATTATTCAATTTAAATATTTCAGCTGTCATGATGGGATTACAATTCATGTTTCCAGAGCATTCCTCCAGTTATGTAATAACTATGCTACTGTTTTCTTCATGATTTACATATCACGTTTGGCAATCACAATTTAACAGATAAGAGTCAGCATTTTATTTTAAGCGTTGTTTTCCGATGATCTTTGTGACTTGATATCTCTGTGGAGGGGGCGGGGGGGAGAATGTTGGAAATTTGAAAGAAGTTGGCAAGCTAGAGGGAAATGTACACACCAGAACACTTCCTTACTGAGAACTCTGTGGTACTAAATGGACAGGTCAAATTAAGTGCAGCTCTACCTCCTAGATTCAACTTTCCTCAATGTGGTCTCTTTTCTAGCTGTTAGGAAAGAACTATTAAGAATTGAAGCTTCTCTCATTTTTCTATTAATTGTGCACCACAGTTTAGTGCTTATCACAATGCAGATGTTCTATAAATGATTGTGTTCAAAGTTGCAAAAGATTTCTATATTAATTCAAAAAGTTCATATACCATATCAACAGTGAAGTTGGTTTTGCTTCTGTCATGGACTATCATTGCTTAGAGCACTGTTGTTTGTATGCAGTTATTGCATCCAGAGTAGGTGAGGCTGTTGAAAATTTGTGAGTTACTCTTGGAATAGATAAGTTTGCATATAGACATAGCAAGCAATTAGGAATGCAAATAATATGTTAATTTTTACAAGGGAATTTGGTTGCAGGAATAGGGAAGTCATGCCACTATTGTGTTAGGCTTTGAGTCCATACTGGTATGCATACTGGTTTTGGCCTCTGTCGTATTTAAGGAAGGATACACTTATGTTGGAAGAAGTTATAGAAGGGTGTAATGTCTTAACGATGTTAGGGATTGTGGGTTTTAAACGAGAAGTAAAAATGCGATTTGCGTACTTAGATTCGAACTAACAACAACAAATTTATTGAAGGAGCTGTTGCCTGTACAAACTAAAATTAAAAGTAGGAGTTTCTGAAACACCAAGTGACATCACTATCAAATCATGTGACCTACTGTTCAAGCAATCATGCACCTACTTAAATATATAACAAGGATTTATTGATGGAAAGCTGAGTAAACTGGGCTTATACTTTGGAGTTTAGAAAAATGAGAAATGATCAAATTGAAACATATACTACTCTAAAGAGGCTTGACAGGGTGGACATTGAGACATTGTTTCCCCTGATGGGGCAATCTGGAACATGGGGGCCCGGTCCCTGAATAAAAGCCTAATCGTATAGGATTGAAATGAGGAGAAATCTCTTCACTCAAGCTTTGCAATTATCTATCCTAGAGTTTTGTGAATTCTCCATTGTTGAATATATTTAAGGCTGTGATTGACAGAGTTTTGGTTTCTCGGAGAATTGAGTGATGTGGCGACCAGTTAGACAAGTGAAGTTGAAGCCATGACTAGCGGAGCAACATCTAGAGGCTGTAAGGTCTACACCTGCTTCTATCACTTTTGTTCTTACGAGAGACTCACAAAGCATTTGTGGTCAAATTAGTATCTTTATTACAACATTTCTAGTTATTATTTTGCCAGAGATTGTAATGCAATCAAAACTTCTCAGTTTAGAAAAAGCTACATAAAGCAGTCCATATGTAATGGTTGATGGTGGCCTGCTTCCCAGTGAGAGTAGGCTCCACCCCTACTGACAAAAATCACACCTATGTTTTAAAATTGTAACTGGGAGCTCGCCCAAAAAATAGACGTGATTCTCTTCAGTTTTTTGCTGAGATTGCCCTTTTGTTTGAAATCTACCAGCATTTATCATCGAAGAGGAAAAACCTCCTAACTAATCTTGTTCCATGACCAAAGCCCTGTTTCGGATTCGGGTTTCATAGCAATGTTATAACTGCTCCTCCAGAATCTTGTGGTCATATGCTCATTGGCCCTTGACTCCAGACATTCTACCCAGCCTATGCTGATGTATTCTTTTAATTCAAATGACAGACTTTCAAAAACATTTTCATTCAAATCTTGTGAATCTTGATTTTTAGTACAGAAAATAGCTTTTCAATAATTTGTACCAAGTAATTGCCCTTGCCAATTTTCTATTCCTTTTAAAAAAAAATGCATTTATCTCATCTGCCCCCACATTCCATTCCTCTGATGCCATTCCCGTTCCATTCCTGCAATCTTCAGCCATTGCTCACAGAACCAGTCTCTCCATCCAGGTTAACTTTATTGTTGGACCCCTCTTACCTTCTGTTGCTTTTGTTCTCTGCCAACATTTCCCACTCTGCTTCTGCACCACCAACAACCATTAGTAATCACCCACTCTGCACACACTCTAGTCCTCCACGTACACCAGGCACCATGCACTAAATAAACTCTCAAACAGACTTGCCCCTCAAATTAACCAATCAAAACAGCCTGGGAGACAAAAGCTTGAGTATTATTACACACAAATTCTAAAGATATACTCTTTGTGTAAAGTAAGAATAAATGTCAGTTGAGAGTTAATCTAGATGGAACATATATTGAGTATAAGGAAATTTGAAAAATGTCACAAAGTTTCATTGCCAGTCTCATTTTAAGTCTAAATCTTGAGCTGCCGAAGGATTAAAGTGGAGAGTTAACTTATTTTCTCATTCTTTGCGGATTAAACTGAGTATTTTCTATTTCAGGCTGAATTACGGGCAGCTGTATTCTTGGCACTTGAAGAACAGGAGAAAGTAGAGGTACGAGTTGCAGAAATATCTTGTGTGCATCGACCCTAATAAACTTTTGTCATAAATTTTGAAGATCCCTATATCCTCTAATCTTGCTTGCAGATAATGAGGATAGAAAACAATCAGAAGAAATTGCTATTTCATCGCTGGGATTAGGCAAATGGAAATTGTATTTATATAATGCTTGCTGAGTTACCAACATGCTCCATCTACAGGAGCAGTGACATGTTATGCTATGCTGCAGCCATTTTGTGCCACAGTCAAATCAAATAAACTAACCAATTAATCATGGCCAAATGGAATATTCGCAGGTGTTATGACTTAAAATTTGATTAATGTTCAGTGTTACATTCCTGAAAGTACCAGAGGTAACCTAACTTGCTTATCAATGTTAAAAGGATTGGGTAAATGTGTATAGAGATTAGTTTTGGTGATGGATAAGACATGGTTTAAATGCCACTATCAAAAATAATAATTTCCATGCAATTCTTTGTCCTTCAGCTTCTTTCCATTACCATTCTGCACAACTAATGTGCAAACATTGTCCAATATATTTATTCTTGTCCTTTTCTTAGCATTTCTTGTTAAATATATTTATGTAATAGAGTCTGGCTTTCACTGCCCTAAGTTTAGATAACAAAAGTTCACAATTACAATTATCAGAATAAAGTTCGCAAAAGAAAGGAAAGATTAACCAGAAAAACTGGAAAGCCAAAAAAAATTGACAGAATAGAGGACAAAGTGAACAGAAAAACAAATGAGAAGATGATAAATTGCAAAGCTGACAGAAGCATTAAGTAAAAAAGAACCCATGAATTTAATTAGAAAAAGAGGAAAATATTAATGGGGTAGAATTTGGCCTTCAAGCAACTTATTCTAATTTATTTTACAGAACAAAACACCATTGGTTAATGAGAGCTTGAAAAAATTTTTGAACACAAAGGATGGTAAGTGTTTTAACTGACTTTGTCAAATAAAACAGGGACACTATTATCTGGAATAATAACAGTGTAAAGAGTGGGGGGGGGGGTAGAGTTTTTAAAGTGTGCTTGTGAACCAATGGGAAAGGAGGCATCACTGCAGCTAGAACTGGGTAAGGAGATGGGTCAAGTAGATCAAACATGTGGCAATGGTCATACTGTAATAAGATTTAAGTTAGCTATGGAAAAGGAAGGAAAAAAGCAAGAATAAAAATAATTGGGGGAGGTCCAGTTTCAGTCAGGTGAGAACAAGGAAATTGGAATGTAAGATTGACAGGCAAAACTTAACAGAACAATGGACTTCCTTGAAAGGTGAGATGGTTTGGGTACAGTCAATACAATCCATGAAAGAAGAAAGGTAGCACAAACAAAGTTAGAACTCATTGGATGAAGAAGCTGATAGAAAGCAAAACGGTTGCAGATTACAGATGTTGGGTTGATTAATATATGTGAAAACCAGGCTGAATCAAGAAAGTTCAAGGAGAAAAGTAAAAGAAGGGAAGCCAAGAGAGAAGAGACTGGTCACCAACATAAAAGGGAATCCAAATCTCTTATCTAGGCATTTAAATAGGAAAATAAAGGTGAGACAGAGTAGGAATCAAACAGGTAATCAATGCATGCAGATAGAAGATGTGGCTGAGATATGAAAGAGCCGCATGCTGCTTCTCCAACTGCACACGCAGGTGTTTCCAAGAGGTGAAATTGGTCTGTGGACATAAGATTCCTGCAGGTAGATGTCGTGTAGGACAATGCGGGACTGCCATTGCACATCAGCAGACGCATGGTCCTTGAAAGAATGTAGGACCAGTTTAAGGAGCAAGGGAACCTTGACTGGAGAATCTCCCTACTGCTACAGCCTTCATCTGCCATCACAGCCATTGATATTGCGTGAGTATTTTCCATCTGATCGATCATTAAGGGCTTGTTTAGGATAATGCTTTGTTTGGTTTCTCCTCTGATTTTACCGTCATAGCTGATTCTGCCAGGACTGGAAGACTCCTAACGACAATGCTTTCGGAATCCACAGAACACTTAAGCCTCTCAACCATCCTTCCACTTCCAATACTAAAGTGTGACACCAGCGGCAAGGGGATCCCTGTACTCCCCAACCCCACACATAGTACTGATCCGACTCGGTGTCCAGTAGCATGGTGCTATCCATGAAGACCAGCTTGGCATGGAAATGGACACAGGAACCCAGCCTACTCGGCAGTGGTGAGCAGAGCATCAACAATAGCAGAGCAAGGCAGCTCCTCATTTAATGTCCCAGCCTGTCACGCGATGGGGTGGAGTTTTATTCCCTAACCGGGTGTTACAAATTGTGACAGATGGTGCTCCGCTATAGGTTTTCATGAGTGGTTATCAGTGCTTCCTCACAGCGCCAGGGACTCAGGATTGATTCCTGGCCTAGGTCACTGCCTCTGCGGAGTCTGCATGTTCTCCCCATGTCTGAGTAGGTTTCCTCCAGGTGCTCCAGTTTCCTCTTTCAGTCGGAAAGGTTTGCTGATTAGGTGCATTGGCCTGCTAAATTCTCCCTCAGTGTATCTGAACAGGCGCTGGAATATGGCGACGAGGAGATTTTCACAGTAACTTCATTGCAGTATTAATGTAAGCTTACTTGTGACACTAATGAAATAACCTTAACCAGGAGCAACCGAGCACTATGGCAGAAAGTTTTTTCATTACCCCAGAGTCTGGTGAACTGAGGGCTGCCTTGTGCACAGCACTCATCGGATTTTTTGCTGGCGAGCAGCTGTTTTAATGAGCATTCATGAGCTGCAAATGAATGTAAATGGTTTTTACACCACCTGCCGGTGGGAAAGAAGATTGACCTGTGTTAACCTGCCATTAGGAAAATTACAACATGATTTTACAGCAGGCAGTTTCCAGCTTTTTGACCTCCATCAGATTCACTGCACCTATCCACAACCAAATCTGCTGTGGGCTACTTGGGTATGTTTATACCATAGTAAAAGAGGCGATACTGTCTATGCTTATGTAAAAATCAACTTTTTGAGCCCAGATCTTTGAGCAAGGGGATTATTGTCAGATGTATTGGCATACAGTGAAAAGTATCGTTTCTTGCGCGCTCTGCAGACAAAACGTACCGTTCATAGAGCACATAGGAAAGAAGGAAAGGAGTGGGTGCAGAACATGGTATTACAGTCATAGCTAGGGTGTAGAGAAAGATCGGTATAAAATATGTTCAGTCCATTCAAAAGTCGGATGCAGCAGGGAAGAAGCTGTTCTTGAGTCGGTTGATACTTTTGTGTGTCTTTCCTGATGGAAGAAGGGATGCCCAGGGTGCCTGGGGTCCTTGATGTTGCTGGATGCTTTTCCGAGGCAGTGGGAAGTGTAGATGGAGTCAATGGGTGGGAGGCTGGTCTGTATGGTAGACTGGACTACTTTCACAACCCTTTTGTAGTTTCTTGTAGTCTTGGTCAGAGCAGGGGCCATACTAAGTTGTGATGCATGCTTTGTATGGTGCATCTGTAAAAACTGGTGAGAGTCTTGGCGAACATGTTGAATTTTCTTAGCCTCCTGAGAATGTAAAGGCGTTGGTTGGCTTTCTTCCCCAAAGCGACTACATGGAGAGACCAGGATAGGTTGTTGGTGATCTGGACACTGAGAAACTTAAGATCCTTGACCATTTCCACTTAATCACCTTTGTAGACAGAGGTATGTCCTCCGCAATGCTTTCTGAAGTCAATGACTATTTCTCATTTTACAGACATTGAGGGAGAGATTGCACCATTTCACCAGATTCTCTATCTCTTTACTGTACTCTGTCTCGTCATTGAGATCCAACTCACTATGGTGATGTCATCAGCAAATTTGAAAATGAAGTTGTACACACAAGTAATATTTTGGAAGGGTTGAAATCCATGCCTGTTTGATCGTGGCTGTCACACACCCTTGCTTGATCAAGGTACAGATTTTGAAGGCATTTGTTTCAGATCTCCTACTCAAGATAGTTACAGTCATATCATCATGAAGCCATTGAAGGATTGTAATTAAGTTGCTTGGACATATCTTTAGAGTACAATCCACAGAACCTAATGATTTACTGAGTCAAATGCTTTGGTCAAGTGTACAATACCTGGTATTGGTTTTGACATTTTTTTTCTTGGATTTGTCTGGCAACAAAGTCAGTGATGTGGAGATGCCAGCATTGGACTGGGTAAACACAATAAGAAGTCTCACAACACCAGGTTAAAATCCAACAAGTTTATTTGATAGTAAACCCACAAGCTTTCAGGGTTTGCCCCTTTGTCAGATGAGTCACAGGCTTTGTTGTTTTCCATCTGCTTGATTGCTTGCTGCAGCTCTCCCATCTATGGTTCACCTATTGATTTTACCATTGGAGGCTGCCTTGAAGAGTTTCTGGTGTCATAGATTTATGATTGGAAGAGTAGTTGAAAAGGTTCTTTCCAGCGTTGATGATGGCACTGTCACCCTTGAGTAGAGGAGCACCATCCTGTAAGCGATGGGAAATTTGTCCATTTAACCTTGGCTTCAAGAACCTTGTCTATCATGATGATCAGCGTATTGTTGTATCTCTCAGGGTTTCTCTTCCCACCACAATTTCCTTTTTCTTCTGGATTAGTCGTTGGGTATCAGCTTTGAACTGTTGCAATGTCACATTATTGACTTTGTCTGGCAGAACAACTCAAGGTCCAATGAAGGCTGCTTGTCAGCGTCACTTTTGTTGAACCAGTAGTCCAGATGACAATAATGTTATAAAGGGACAGTAACAGCATGGTTGACTGATGAAACAAAAGTAGTGAACAAAGACACACAATGCTAGAAATGTTCGGCAGACTAGGCTACATTTGTCGCGTGAGAAACAAATTTAATGTGTCACTATGATCAGGTCATCCATCTGACATAAACGTTGATCCTGTCTCCAGAGGTGCAGCCAGATGTACTGAGTATAGCCAGAATCGTGTCTTCTGACTTTATTTCCGATTTCCAGCATCTGTAGTATTTTGCTATTTTAATTCTGACTAGTGCTTTTTCAAATGAAAGATGGTATTAAGTGGGGATTCCTTAAAGATTGACCCTGAAGTCACTGCTTACGTAGATTTATATTAAGGATCTAGATTTGGATGTGAAGGGAATAATTTGGAAGCATTGAACTGAAGAGGAGGAGAGTTGTTTTAGACATTGAGGACATCAACAGGATGGTGGACATCAACAGGATGGTGGAATGAGTGGCAAAAAGTCAGTGAAATTTAATGCAGCGAAACATGAAGGAAATCATTTTGAAAGAAAGAGTTAGGTGAGGAAATATAAAGTAAGCAAATGATACAATTCTAAAAGGGAACCCAGGAGCAGACGGTCCTGGGGGTATTTATGCACAAGTCAACGCAAGCAGGTTGCGAAAGTGAATAATGAGATATACTATATGAATCGTCCATAAAGTGCAATAGCAGGGAAGTTATGGTGAACCTTTACAAAATATTCAGCTGGAGTATTATATCCAGTTCTGGGCATCACATCATAGAAATTATGTAAAGACATTAGAGAGGATTTACAAAAATGGTTCCAGTGATTAAGGACTTGAGTTATGGGGTTAGATTGCAGAAACTGAAGTTGTTCTCCTTCAAGAAAAGATCAAAATAATGATAGGTCTAGGCAGAGAAAAGCTTCCCCCTTAGAAGAAGGGGTGGGAAGCAGAGGGCATCACTTGAAGGTGAATGGCAAAAGAAATAAAGGTGACACGAAAAGCTTTGCACCATGATTGTTTATGTGAAGTGGAGGCAGATTAAACCCTGGCTTTCAAAAGGGAATGAACTAATTATCTGAAGAGGAAAATATGGAGGGCTACAGGGAAAAGATAGAGGTGTGGGAGTAGCTGAACTGTTCGTACAAAGAACCAAAATGGACAGTTTTGTGTTGCAACTGCTTTATTTATGAAAACAATAATAAATTTGTTTACAAATTGACACAGTTTTCCTTCACAGGTCGTTTGGTGGCTGGTCTTGTTACTGAATTTCTCCAGTTTTTCAATCTGGACTTTACCTTGGCCGTGTTTCAGCCAGAAACAAACACTGTAAGTTAATTTCACGTTTTTTTTTATTTTTAACAAATTCATCATCAGACTTTGGGCTTGTTCAAAATATTTTGAGATTGGTACAGTTTTCAAGTTTTTTTCTGACAAATTTAAACAAAACTAATCAATGTTATGTTTATATTTGTCATTTTTACAAAAGCAATGAAAATATAGAATGTCTATAATGCGGAAGAGGCCATTCAACCCATCAATTCTGTACTGATGCTCTGACAGAGTATTTTACCCAGGCTTCTGCCTTATCCCTATAACCCCACACATTTTACCATGCCTAATCTGTCCAACCTACACATCTTGGGACACTGAGGGGCAATTCAACATGATCGATCTACCTATTCTGTACATCTTTGGACTGTAGGAGGAAACTGAAACCCTGGAGGAAATCCATGCAGACACTGGGAGAATGTGCAAGCTCTGCACAGAGTCACCCAAGGCCAGAATTGAACTCTGATCCCTGGAGCTGAGGCAGTTGTGCTAATCACTGTACCAACGTGCAGCCCATAGGTCTTGAAGAGGGAACCATGCAGATTCGCTAGAATGGCAGAAGTAAAGGGTTAAATTAAAACTGCAGTTTGCTGCTCACTTTGTACTCATTGACATGTTAGGGAATGCAACATCAATTGTGGGTCCAGAGTACCAGCATCAAATATTCTGAGATTAGATATGATGCCTCTGCCAATGTCAATTTACTTAATTATTCCATGCTTTTAATCTCAGCAGAGTTATTACTGTCACCTATCCTGTCATTGTACTTAATAGAGCTCCAATGTCTCTTAAAGAATAAAAACTTAAGCACCCTACCAAGGTAACTTGTCTAGCCAACCATCACCAAATCTGATGTGACCACATCAAAGCACTATTTCGCAACCCTGACTTGTGCTGCGTTAGTTGGTGGGCAGGCTTTGGGATTAGGTGAGTTAATTATCACAGAGTTCCCAGTCTACAGCCTGCTTCTCTAGCCGCAGTATTTACATGTGTGGTCCGGTTCAGGGTTGGCCAGTGGTAAACACCAACCTTCTCTCCCCCCCCCCCCCCCCCCCCCCCCCCACACACACACACACACACACACACACACACACACACACACACACAAAACTCCCACCCAGGATGTTGATAATGGGGATTTGATGATGATGCCATTGAATGTCATGGCGTGATGGTTTGATTCTCTCTTGTTGACAGTTGTGTGGGACATGACTCTTGCTTGCACATATCCGTGCAAGCCAGAATGTTGCTCGTGTCTTGTTGCAGTTGGAATAGACTGCCTTAGTATCTGAAGAGTTGCAAATGGTACTGAACATTGTGCAATCATCAGTGAACACCCCCATGTTTGATCTTATGATGGAGGGTAAATCATTGATGGTTGAGCCTAGAACTCTATCCAGAGGACTCAAGGATGCCCTGGGACTGAAATGATTGGTCTCCCAACACCACAACCATCTTCCTTTGTGCTAGGTATGACTCCAATCATTGGAGAGTTTCCCCTCTTCCCATTAACTTCAATTTTGCTGGGGCTTCTTGATTCTACACTTTATCAAATTTTAAATTGAAATCAAATGTAGCCATTCTTGCCTCACCTCTTAAGTTCAGCTCTTTTGCTCAGGGCTTCATTGAGGGCAGCAGTTGAGTAGCCCTGGTGGAATCCAAGCTGGGTGGTGAGCAGGTTATTGCTCTGTAAGTGCCACTTGATAGTACTGGTGATGACATCTTCTGTAGCTTTGTTAGTGACGAAAGTAGACTGATGGGACAGTTAATGGTCAGATTGAATCTGTCTTCCTTTTTGTGGACAGACTAGGAATGCAACTAGTTCTTCAGCACATATCTTCAGTACCACTGCTGAAAAAGCACCAGGACCCATAGCCTTCGCTATATCCAATCCCTTTTGCCACATATTGCATGGAGTGGATCAACTTGGCTGTACACTGCCACCAATGATGATAGGAACCTCAAAAGGTGGCTGAGATGAGTGGATGATCCATCACCGTTGGCTGAAGAAGATTGTAATGCTTCAGCTTTTTCTTTACACTGATGTTTTAGGCCTTTCCCATCATTTAGTATGTGGATATTTGAGGAGCCACCTTCTCCGGTTAGTTGTTTAATTATCCACCACAATTTATGATATGGCAGGACTGCAGATCTTGGACCTGTTCAGTTGCTTATGGTTTTGCTTAGCTCTGCCTACCACATATTGATTTGGCATGCTGTGGTCCTGTGTTGTTTCACCAGGTTGGCACCTCAGTTTTATGTATGCCTGGTGCTGCCCCTAGCATGCTCTCTGGCACTCCTTATTGGACAGGGTTGATCCCCTGGCTTGGTGGTAATGGTTGAGCTAGGTCATGAGGTTATAGGTTGTGATTGAATACAGTTCTTCTGCTGCTGCTGAATGCCTTATGGATGCCCATTCTTGAGCTGCTATATCTGTTCTGAATCTACAATATGCCAGAGGGTGTCCTCAGCATGAAGATGGGACTGTGTGGTGGTCACTCCTATCTGATGTTCTTCATCTTTTGAGGTGAAGATGACTATGTTCATCAGTTGGAGTTTTTGATAGGATTAGAATAGAATTGCTGCAGTACTGATGGAGGCCATTCAGCATTTACTCGGCATCAACTCTCCAACAGAGGATTCCACCCAGGCCCTTTTCTGGAGCTCCACATATTTATCCTGTTGTTCCCCTAATTTACAGATCTTGGGACACTAAGGGGCAATTTAGCATGGCCAATCCACCTAATCTACACATCTTTGGACTGTAGAAGGAAACTGGACTATCTGGAGGAAATGCACCCAGTTACAGGGAGATTGAGAACTCCACACAGTCAGTCGTCCAAGGCCGTAATTGAACCCAGATTCCTGGTGCTGTGAGGCAGCAGTGCTAACCACTCTGTCACCATGCTCCCGGTTTCAGTGGGTATGTAGTTGACCGTTAAGGTTGATCTACATATTGATGTTTCTGCTGCACAAAGGACAGTATTTGCAGTGTGAAGGTGAGATTTTGTCTCCACAGAACTGTACAATGATCTCCTTGTATATTGTGCATAGATGCACCTGTGTCACGCAGATTGGTGAGGACAAGGTCAAGTAGGTATTATTCCCTTGTTGACTTCCTCAACACCTGCCACAGACCCAGCCCAACAGATATGTCCTTCATGACTTGGCCACCATGGTTAGTAGTGGTGGTACCAAGCCAATGAGGTCTCCTACCCAGCGTACATTTTGTACCATGCTATTCTCAGTGCTTCTTCCAAGAGGTGTTCAATATGGTAGATGGAATATTGATTCATCAGCTCAGTGAGGAAAGAAGGTGGTAATCGAGAAGTTTCCTTGCCTATGTTTAACCTGATACCAAAAGCCTTCCTGGAGTCTGGCGTCATTGTTGGGTACTCACAAGCAGCTCCCTCTTGGGTACTCTCAAGCAATTCCCCCTCAACCATATACCTCTATACCACCAGAACTGCTGGGTCTGACCTGCTAGTGCAACACAATATGCCTAAGGTTCATAATGGACATATCTGGGACATTATAAGTATGATTCAATGAATATGACTATGTCAGCCTGTTGTCTGACCAGTCTGCGGAACAGCTCTCCCAATTTTGGCGCCCACCTGTAGTAGTAAGGAGGGTTGACAGGACTGAGTGCACATTTGTTATTTCTGGGGTCTAGATTGAAGTCTAGATTGAAGTCTTGTTTAATTCATTTTTGACTTTTCTGTCACAGTTTAGTGTAAGTCTGCCTTGCTGGGTCATTTCAAAAGGCAGATTTTCTTTCCTGGAAGACCATAATGAGTTAGATGGGTTATTATGACCACTTGATATATGTGGTGTCCATGAAACTAACCATCAATTCCAGATTTGTTATTCAGAATCATAGAATCGCTACAGTGCAGAAGGACGCTATTTGGCCCATCAAGACTGCATTATCTCTCTGAAAAACCTATTCCCTTGACCTATTCCCAAGCATTTACATTGGCTAATCCATTGGGAGGAAGCAGAAACACCCGGAGGAAACCCACACAGACACAGGGAGAACATGCAAAATCCACAGAAACAATTAATTAAACAAATTTAAATTCCAGCAGCTACTATGATGAGATTTGAACCTATGTCCCCTGAACTCCTTCGTTCCTCAGTCCAATGACATAACCACTATGTCACCATCAGCCAAAAAATGCACATTTGCAAATCTTATCAACATCATCAACGTTTGTGATAAATAATCATGTCTTTAATTTATCTCGATCCTTTTGTTTTGGACTTAGTTCAGTGGACTTGATGGGCGAGATAATCTTGCCAGGGAGCTGGGAATCAATGAAGGAAATGAATTGAAAGGAGCGCCACTACTGTTGGAGGTGATGAGAAGGGGGCAACAAAAAGAAAAAGACAATTGCATTTTTGATGTAAGTAACTTATATAATGGATAACAGATATTCAAATGATATTCCTGTTTCCTAGCTGCTGCCTTTTGTATTAAGCTTCAAGATGTAATTAGGATTGATAAGCAATTATTCATAACCAAAGTGCAGCACAGTGGTTAGCGCTGCTGCCTCACAGTGCCAGGGGCGGGAGTTCAATTCCTGGCTTGGGTCACTGCGTGTGTGGAGTTGCACGTTCTCTCTATGTCTGCATGGGTTTCCTCCCACAGTCCAACTATGTGTGGGTTAAATGGATTGGCCATGCTAAATTGCCCCTTAGTGTCGGGGGGATTCGCTAGGGTAATTGTATGGGGTTATGGGGCTAGGGTTAGATGGGATTGTGGTTGGTGCAGACTCAACAGGCCAAATGGCCTCCTTCTGCACTGTAGAATTCTGTGAAAGGGCTGAATTTTGCTGTAAATCAGCATTCTAATGTCATCAAGCCAGTCTCCGATATTACAGCAGACAATCCGGGTATGGAAATCCGAAGCCCACCCACCATTTTGATATGGTCAGTTAACCAGTTATTGACTTTGTTAAGGAACCAATTGTATGTGATTTTTGTTCCCCACTCCAATTTTTGGGTGTCAGACAGCAAAACATTTGGGAATGCTTAACTCCAGGAATGAGGAAATGGCACCAGGGCTGAAGAAGAAATCCTCCCAATGGGACCATGGCTGCATATAGTAGCAGGTGTTGATGAAGGTGGCAGTGTTGTACATTTTTGACTTCATTCATTGACTGTTTTGAGCCTGCAATAGGTGGTTATAAGGGGACAGGGTATCTTTTAATTGATAGCCTTAACCGACTTCCTGTTCACCACATAGTCCCAACCCTGTGAGACATCTTGGCCTAGACTCCCAATTGAATGTAATGGCCCTGATCACATGGCTAATTGGCCACCTTTCCATCAGGCAGCCGTTAATTGGCTATCCGACACTCAATTCACAATATTGAGATAGTGGAGGCAGGACCAACATTGCCTCCCTCGCCAACTGAAAACAATAAAATTCCACCCAAAATATTTTTGTCCCAGAGCGTTAATGTTGCTCCCTCAAAGGTTTCATCCTGTCTTGTCCAGTTGTAGGTTTTTTCAGGCCTTTTCCATCATCTTGGAAATAAAGCTACAATTGGAAAGCAAAATCTTGTGCTGTATCCCATTGCTTATTTTGTGACAGGACCCAATCAATCAGGTGATTGGTAGGTGGAGCCCTGTCACCTTCCCTCCTCCATCCAATTAAGTCCTGGGCCTGTGGACAACCTTCCTGCTCCACCGCATTTTGAGGCCCTGAAGTGGGCAATGCAGAGACTCAGTACCTGATAGCAAGATGCATTATTAGGTAGCGGGGCATTGCTTATAGCCACTACCCGCTTCTTGCAGCTGACTGTCTCTCACATCTCTACCTTATCCTGTTGTTCCTCAACTCTTATCTGCGATCCAGCAGCGAAGCTAGGCCTCAGGTAATTGGCTGGCAGTTCTTGGCGAGTGGAACATCTGTGCTCTTGTCCCTGATCGTTGGGGAAGGCCCATTACTGATACAACACACCAGCTGGGACCAGAACAGTGTGCTATATTCACAAAGGCAAGGTTATCATATGCCTTATTAACTGCTTTAAGGGTGACAGGACAGGTTAACAAAGCACAAATACCATTCATCTCCCATGCACCTTAACTCCAACATTTATTCTCCATTATCTCTTGTGCTTCTCGTCCTCCCCATGATGAATTTCATCCGATATGTCCCTATCTATATGCAATCGGCCATACACATCCTCTTGATGTCTGTCACTATCCTCAACAGTATTTACTGTATCTCCTAGTTTTGTGTTGTTTACAAACCTTAAAATCCTGCCCACCAAGGTTGCAAGTGATCTGGGTCAATGTAAGACAGGTTGGTAGTGAGAAAGATGAAATTAGTGCTTGCGTTTCTGGTGAGAGCTGAGGGCTTTGCTTTTATCAATATTTGGTTGGAAGAAATCTCTACTCATCAGGTACTCAATGCTAGCGTGTGCAAAGGTCAAGAGAAATAGTGGTGAGGTAGAACTTGCTGTTGTCAGCAAGCTATGGATGTGTTTTTGGATGATGGCACCAAGGAGCAAGATATAGATGAGAGAGTTGAGGATAGATCCTTAGAGGACACCAAAGGTAATAATATACTTTATATTAAATAAATTGTTGAGTTCTTAGCCTCTTCTAGCTTGAGTTTATTCATGGAATGTTAAATAGAAGTGATTCTGATATACCTTCTTTTCTCTCCTGAAGCTAGTGACTCTTACTGTGGTGGGGTTGTTGGTTGTTTTCTGTTACCCTCTCCAATTGTTATTTCTCATATTTAGACAGTCAGTAAGAAAATATCTAAAAAGACCATTTGACTCATTATATCTAACCATTCATAGTTGTTGCTCTACTTTGTATTGTCTCCAGTGTGCGCTTATCCCCCTTGATGCATGCTGAATAGAAAGTGTACCATTTTAACAGGTATGATCTGGCCAATGTATTGTAAAGTATGCGCATTACCCATATAGTCTTCTACATTACATTCTTGATCTAAAATTTTATTTGTTGCTGTATCTGCTTCTTAATATTTTGAAATTGTAGGCAATATGTTCACTTCTGTAACTTTCCTAGGTCTGTCATTTTTAATTTTGTTCCTTTCATTGCATATGTCAACATGTTCCTTTAACTCAATACTGAAATTAATTTGTTCATTTCATACAAAGGATATGAATTCCATGCATTTCATTATTGTATCTCCCTTTCAAAACAGTCTGCAAATTGAAGCAGCTTATAAATTCATCTTAACTATGTAGTTAGAAAACGTGAAGTACAGGTACTGATCACTGTGGAACTCAATCCCTTTCTCTTCCTCAACACGTCATACAAAAGCCAATGCTGTAAACCTGAATTAATAGGCCTGGTGGTTATCGTTATGAAAATTTAACCTTGGCTGTGATTCCCAAATTGAAATGCTGCCACCAGCGGGAAAAATTGTCTGGATTCAATCACTTTTTTGTTGCAAATAAATCCTCAACATTAAACACTTCAGCAAGCCCTGCTTCACAAAGATTGGGGTACCATTTTTAAAGGGCACCCTGATCCCATAGTAAAGTCCTTTCCCATCAATGGACTTCCCAACCCTCTGCAAATGAGAGGAGGACCCTAACCCTTTTCCACAGAAGGATAACCTTCCCCAAACCATGCAGGCATGAGAGAGATCTTAGCCTCCCTCCATCATCCCCAGTCCAAGGCCTTGCCTGGCCCTGCCACCCTATAGTGGCAATGGCAGAGTTGTAGGGGATACAGCCAGGGCAGTCTCCAGCCATGTATCTGACCACCCAAAAGCCTCCAAACTCCTGGTGAAACTGACTTCTCCTGTCAATCAAAATACTTCAAAGAGGTTTGGTAACACCTGAGGCCTCTGAAATCATTCAAAAGCAAATCCTGTTGTAGAATGGAGTTCTGCTGTGATTTGTGAGGATGATGAGGAGATGCCGGCGTTGGACTGGGGTAAGCACAGTAAAAAGTCTCGCAACAAAATCTCACAAAGTCCAACAAGTTTATTTGGCAGAACTAGCTTTCGGAGTCTCAGGCTCCTTCATCAGGTGAGTGAAGAGCTGTGTTCTCAAACAGGGCATACACTGACACAAACTCAATTTACAAGAGGTTAAAGAGGCATGGTACATTGGTGAGACCATGGAGACGCTGCGACAACAGATGAATGTACACTGCTTGACAATCACCAGGCAGGAATGTTCTCTTCCTGTTGGGGAACACTTCAATGTTCAGTCAAGAGCATTCAGCCGCTGATCTTCGGGTAAGTGTTCTCCAATGTGGCCTTCACGACACTCGACAATGCAGAATCGCTGAGCAAAAACTGATAGCCAAGTCCTGCACACGTGAGGACAGCCTCAGCCAGGATCTTAGGTTCATGTCACATATCTATAGCCCCAGTGACCTGCCTGGGTTTGCAAAATCTTACTAACTGTCCTGGCTTGAGACAATTCACACCCCTTTAACCTGTGCTTAGCCCTCTCTCCACTCATTGTTTATACCTGTAAAGACTTGATTACCTGTAAAGACATGCATTTCAATCATTATCTTGTAA
This sequence comes from Carcharhinus amblyrhynchos, assembly GCF_965287045.1. Taxonomy (NCBI): domain Eukaryota; kingdom Metazoa; phylum Chordata; class Chondrichthyes; order Carcharhiniformes; family Carcharhinidae; genus Carcharhinus; species Carcharhinus amblyrhynchos. The sequence goes on along the minus strand of NC_137335.1, from coordinate 26,279,592 downwards.
ATTGAGCCTATGTCAATGTATGCCCTGTTTGAGAACACAACTCTTCACTCACCTGAAGAAGGAGCATTGCTCCAAAAGCTTGTGCTACCAAATAAACCTGTTGGACTTTAACCTGGTGTTGTGAGACTTCTTATTGTGCTTACTCCACTGATTCTGCCAGACTTACTGAATATTTCCAACATTTTCTGTTCTTAGATCATTGAGTGTACTCCATTTCCTATTCCTTTGATTCATCATACCCATTTCCATGATCTATCCTAGATTGCCATGGTTTTTAATATTACTCACGTGTCAAACCTGGTCATAAGCTTTCTAAAAATCCAAAATAAATGTATTATAGGATTCTTGCCATAAACTTTCCAACCCTTTCTAGGCAATTTGTTGCTCAGAACCTATCCATTCTAAATCAAGTTAACAGTTCTTAAGTTATTCCTGGATTAATTGTACTCTAAAATAATCCACAGACTGAATTCCATTATTTTACCTACTTTAGATTTTAGACCAATATACTTGTGTTTGTCTGTTTCAAATTTATTCATATGTAATAATTCCTTAACCTTTCTAATGCATTTAATTTTACAATCCTTGGAGCAATTGCTCGCATTTCAGTAATTGGTAGTGAGTCAGCACTTTCTTTCCTTAACACTCCATTTAATGAGAGTTGACATCACAATTACATCTAACCGTGATCTTCCCTGTCTCTCACACTTTTCAGCAGGAGTTGGCAGTTGTTAGATAATGATCAAAGGAAAATGCTGGCTGATTTTCAACTCCCTTCCCCCTTTCCATGATGCTGAAGCTCTTCATTGCTGCTCTAATTGAAATCAGCTATCTTATGCTTTAGGTGGGTCAATGCAGTCCTAGAGGTTTCTTTGCCTTCAATGCCACCAAGAAAACCCCTTGATTGAATATTTAAATGTGAAGATGTACATTTTATGCAAAGGTCGGAAAAACATCATACTGTTGTTTTTTTGTCTCCAGTGATAAAATACAGTGTACAGTTCTGTAGAATTTTGAATACTGTGGGTACTCCATTTTAAGATTAAATATTCAATGCAAAATCTGAAAAACTTTTTAAATAAAAATTTAGTTTAAAAATCTAAGCAGAAACCAAATGTATTTGCTAAACATGCACAAGAATGGGGAAAATAGAAACCCAAATGTGAATTCCTAATGAATAAGAATAAAACAGTAATCGTTTGTTCTTCTTATTGCAGGGTGACCAACTTACTTATATTCCAAAGGTACTAGATTATTTGTGCCTCACTTTCTGCTGACTGGTGAAAAGTATTATAGAATCCTACTGTGTTGCTGGGGTTTTCATCAGAATATAGTCTTGTACACTCAACCTTCATAATTATTTTATGTTACTATAAATTTAATAGTTCAATTTTTAGAAATTCATTTATGGGATGTGGGCATTGCTGACTAGACCATTGCTAGTTGCCTATCCCTAGTTGTCCTTGAGAAAATGGTGGTGAGCTGCCTTCTTCAACTGATGCAGTCCCTAAGATGTAGGTACACCCACAGCACTGTTAGGGAAGGAGTTCCAGGATTTTGACTCAGCAATAGTGAATGAATGACTATGTATTTCCAAGTCAGAATGGTGAGTGGCTTGGAAGGGAGCGTCCAGGTGGTGGTGTTCCCAAGTTATTTGCTGTTCTTCATCTTCTAGACCTATGGTTATGGTCATGGTTTTGGAAAGTGTTGCCTAAGGAACCTTGGTGAGTTCCTGCCGAGCAACTTGTAGATGGTGCACACGGCTGCCGCTGTTGATCGATGGTAGAGGGAGTGAATGTTTGTGGAAGGAGTAGCAGTCAAGTAGGCTATTTTGTCCTGATGGTGTTGAGCTCCTTGATTATTGGAGCTTCACTCATCCAAAGTAGCTGATAACCAGAGGGCACAGATTTAAAGTGACTAGCAGAAGAAAAAGAGGTGACATGAAAAAGCACAGGAGCAATTCTCCCACCCCGCCGTGCCAGTTTTCTAGTGCAGCGCAGTGGCAGAAACACACATCCGAGCATGTGCAGGATTTGCGCACGCTTTCCCGATGCACACTCATCTCCCAGCGCTAGATTTCCAGCGCCATCAGATCCACGCTAGAAATCGACAGGAACTCCAGGTTTACATCCATTTTTAATGTCATTTTAATGTGATTAGCAGGCCCGGGACTGCATTCTCTGGGCCCACTAACCCCTGCATTCCATCTGAATGTTTTGCTTCAGTGAGGTTTGCAGTAGTCCCTCCTTTTCAGGGAACTATTGGAATGACCCTGCTGGAGTGAATGTGGGGCAACTGGGGCCCAGAGGGTGGGGGTGGTGGGGTTCAGGTGGAGGTGGGTGGTGCCCCCTGGGCATTGGCACCCTGACAGTGCCAACCTGTGCCCTGGCACTGTTCAAGGGGCAAAATGCCAATGCCCAGAGGACATTTGCACTGTCCATCAGATGTGGGCAGTGCCAAGGGGGCAGGGCCTTTAGGGAGTGGGCCCTGATGGAGGGGGTGGGGCTTAGGGGGCAATCATTGGGGTGAAGGTCCTGCTGCCACTCTGCCTTCAGGATCGATCGGGGCACGAGGTGGGATCAGGTGGGGGAAATGGTCGGGGGGTGGTCGCGATCAGGGGGGCGGTGGCAGGGTTCCAAACTGATGGTTTTGGGCAACTACGCATGTGCAGCGGCCTGATGGTTTCAGCCTTCTGGGCAGGACTAGGCCTCAGTTCCAAGTTTTTAATGAGATTGACGCTGGTGACCTCTGCATTGCACAATGTTTGGAAGAGAGTGAACTCCCACTGAAAGAAAACAGCGAGAATTATTCCAGTTTTCCTGTGAATTTGACACTGAGAATACTTTTGGAAGAATTGCCCTCCTACATTTTTTTACTGTTTAGAATTTGGAATTGCAATGCCTGATAGGGAGTTGACTGCAGTTTTAGTAATAGCCTTTGAAGGGAAATGGCTAAATACTTGGAGAAGAAAACATTTGCAGGGATATGGGAAAGAGCTGGAGAATGGGACTAACTGGACTGCTTTTCAAAAATCTGGTGCAGACTAGATGGACTGAATGGCTTCCTGTAGTGGACTATTCCATGGTAGGTAACTAGTTGCCACTCAAGTATCATAGTTACTGAGAAACATGACATTATGGTTTTGGTATACAATAAAGCATTCGTGACAAAGTAGTAATAAGTGTAAAGCTATTTTATTTTATAAATTCTACAACAACACCAACATATTTTTCTGCATTTGGGTTCAAGACTGATTGATTGTGATTATTCTTTTCCAGGAGTTATCAGCAAAACACACAGCAGAAGCCAAGAAAAAGTTTGAATTTTATGATAGAGTGAGTATTTAACTTGGATTGTTAATCCATGCTCAAACATATCTTAAATGCAACTTCATGTATATTTTCATGCACTCTTGTTAAGAGACGATCTATAACTAAACTAATCAAAGCTGTATGGTTATTACTATCAAGATACAGCAGGTGATTCTCCCACCCCGCCACACTAGCTTCCTAGCACGGCATGGTGGGAGAATCTCACGTCCAGAAATGCACGCACGCATCTCCCAGTGCCAGATTTCTGCGCCATCAGATCTGCACTGGAAACCGGCAGGATCACCAGGTAAGTTACTTACATCTATTTTTAATGTGATTAGTGGGCACGGAACTGAATAATCCGGGCCCGCTAGCCCCTCCCATCCCACCAGAGTGTTTAACTCTACAGTAGGTCCCTACTTTTGGGGAACTATTGGGATGCCCTGCTGGAGTGAGGGGGTGCGATCTGGGTCCCCCAGGAGGTCAGGTGGTGGGAAGTGCACCCTGGAATTGCCAGTCTATAGCCCTGACACTGCCCAAGGGGCAAGGTGCCCATGCCCAGGGAGCACTTTGGCACTGTCAGTTGGGCATGGGGCAGGGTATTGGGGGGCAATCAGTGGCGGTAGGGGGTCTGCTGCCACCCTGCAGGAGGATCAATGGGGCATCGGAAGGGAGGGGGGCTGGAGATTGGGGTGGGCATTGACCAGTGCGAGAAGGTTGGGAATAAATTGGGTGGATGTGTGGGGAGGTAGGGGTGGGGGGGGCAGTGGGTGAGCTGGGCCTGGAAGGCGCAGGGTGGGGGAAGAAGCTGGGCCTGGAAATGGTTGGGAGTCGGAGGAGCTAGGTCTGGGAATAGTTTGGGGGGGGGTGGGCAGCACTGCGGGGGGTCCCGATCTGGGCAGCAATTGGGAGGCTATCAGTTGAAGGTCAGTGCACATATGCAGATGTCCACTGATTTCAGCCTCTCCAGCGTTAATATGCCCTGACCCCCGAAATTTAATCATATTCACGCTGGCGGCCTCTGTACTGCATAGAGTGTGAGAGATTCTAGTGTGAACACCCGCTGAGAAGAACAGCAATTTTCCAGTTTTCCCGTGAATTTGATGCTTAGAATTTTTTTGGGACAATCCCATTTTTAAAGTATGCTTAAATTTTAGATGAATTGTATTTATAAAGTTCAGTTCTATGATTGGGCACTTCTAGTGAATATCTGCAGGGAAAGCAGATCAGGAATGATTTTTGACTTTAATGGATAGATGATTGTGACCCATGAGTCTGTGATGATCAACCTGTGATCCTGCTATTAACACCGTTCCTTACCAGAAACATATTTATGGAATCACCTGTTGAATTTCAATTACTTCATGCTGCAATCAATTGAAATACCTAGTTGAAATTAAGATGTTAAAATTTGGCACTTTCTCCATGGGCAAAAATGTTCTCTAATTCACGTTTGACCCCAGGTTGAGAATTAGAAATAGGAGATAAAATATTAACTCATACATCTAGAAAAACTCTGCATCCTCCCAGTTATGCCACTCAATTGTTTCTTACATGATTGATTTTGTTCTCTAGGTATGACAGTCTAGCACAGTCACAAATAAGGACCATCCTGTATTGCTAGATAATGTTTAGGTGGTGGTGGGCCATCTTCTTTAGCAACTTGTATGCTAGGCAATTCTAGGATTTGACCCAATGAAGGCATGGCGATTTAGTTGATTATCTATATTCTCAAGGGTTTTTCAGATTATAAACTGCACTTTAACAGAAAATTGACAGAAGCCACCTAGGCTGATAGAAAGCTACTGAGGAGGTTTTAGTTTATGAACATAGAGACAAGGACTAGGCCATTTGGCCCCTTGAACCTACTCTACCATTGAATAAGATCATGGCTGACCTGGTAGTAACTTCAAATCTGCTTCCGCTCAACTCTAATACCTCCGATGCCTTGCTCACGAAGAATCTATTCACATCTGCCTTGAAAATAAGTATTCATAGACTGCTTCAACTGCCTTTTCAAGAAGAAAGCTCCAAAGACTCACGACCCTCAGAAAAAGCTTCTTTTCATCACTGTATAAAAATAAGAAGTCGCCTGTGTAAAATAGTGACACCCGAGTTCTCAGTTCTCCTACAAGAGGAGATGTCTTCTCCATATCCACCTGTCAAGACCCCACAGGATCGTATATGTTTCAATCAAGTCACCTTACAACCATAGATACAAACCTAACCTGTCCAAGCTTTCCTCACAAGACAATTCATCCATTCCAAGTGTTAGCCTGGTAAACCTTCTCTGAACTTTGTGTATTTACGTCCTTCTTTAAATAAAGTGACCAATAATATACACAGTACTCTAGATGTGATTTCACTAGTCTGTATAACTGAAGGATAACTTCCCCTATCTTTGTATTCAATTTCCCACGCAATAAATTATAGCATTCTATTGGCTATCCTAATTATTTGCTGTACCTGCATATTAGCCTTTTGTGATTCATGCACGAAGACACCCAGATCCCTTTGCACCTTGGAGCGTTGTCTCGCCATTTGGATAATCATTTTCTCTTTTATTCTTCTGGCCAAAATGAACTATTTCATGTTTTCACACATTATACTCCATTTGCCAAATCTTTGCCCATTCACTTAACCAGTCTGTTTCTTCTTACCTCTTCACAGCTTACTTTCCTGCCAATCTTTTTGTCATCAGCCAATTTTGCAACCATCCCATTCATCCCACCATCCAAGCCATTTATATAAATTGTAAACAGTTGAGGTCTCAGTTGGTGTCTCTGTGTACACCACTTATTACATCTTAATGACCTTAAAAAGATACATTTATGCCTACTCTGCTTCCTGTTTGACACCCAATCGTCTATCCATGCCAATGTGTCACCCCCATACCTTGAGCTTTTATTTTTCACAGTAAATGTGAACACAACACACAAGAAATAGAAGCAGGAGTAAGCCACTAGGCCCTTCAAGCTTGTTCTGCCACTCAGTACGTCACTGCTAATTGATGCAAGCCTCAACTCCTTTTATGTGCCATTTCCCTATGCCACTCATCTGATGAAGAGACAACTTTCCAAAAGCTTGTACTACTTTAACTTGGTGTTGCGAGACTTCTTGCTGCGCCCGCCCCAATCCAATGCCAGCATCTCCACACCATTTCCCTATAGCCTTCTATTCCTCGATCTATCAAATATTTATCTACCTCCACTTTAAATACTTCTAATGATCCATCCACCACCATTATTTGGGGCAGAGAATTCCAGAAATTCACCACCCTCTGCGAGAAAAAATTTTACCTACCTCAGCTTTAATGACCGGCCCTTTTATCTTGTAGCTATGTCACCTTGTTCAAGACTGTCCCACTCGTGAAAACATCTTGCCATCTACCCTTTACCCTATCAAGTCCCTTCAGGATCTTATATGTTTGAATGCAGTCACCCCTCACTCTTCTGAACTCCAAGGAATACAGACCCAAACTATTTAGTCTCCCTTGATAAGACTATCCTCTCATTCCAAGAATTTGCCTGATGAATTTCCTTTGGACTGGCACTTTATCAAATGCTTCATGTTATATCTAAGCAATTATGCTAGTTACTGTTGCCCTAGATGATAGTGGTTGCAGGTCTGATAGGTGCTATCAATGTAAACAAGGTGAATTGTTGAGCGCATCCATATTCCAGTTGTTTCCATAACTTTTTCCCCTATTTTCTTATCTGCAAGTCCACTGTGTTGGTGACTCCTTGGATCAGATTTTTGTGGAGGAGGTAGGAAAGTCATGTTGGGAAACTTCCTGAACCATCAAACATTTCTTTTTATTTCTTTGAGATATGGGCGTCGCTGGCTAGGCCAGTATTTAATTGCCCTTGCGAAGGTGGTGAGATGCTACCTTAAACCACTGCAGTCCCTGAGAAGTAGGTATACCTACAATGCGGTTAGGGAAGGACTTCCATGAATTTGACCCAGCAAAACTAAAGGAGCGGTGAAGTACTTCCAGTTAGGGTGCTGAGTGACTTGGAGGGAAAATTCCAGGTGGTGGTGTTCCCAGGGCCTTGTCCTTAATGGTTGCAGGTTTGGAAGATGCTGTCTGAGGAGTGTTGGTGAGTTCCTACACTGCATTTGGTAAGTGATACACACAGCTGCCACTGTTTGTAGGTGTGGAGGGAGGGAGTGAGCGTTTGTGGGTGGGGTGCCAATCAGGTGGGCTGCTTTGTCCTGAATGATGTTGAGCTTTTTGATTGGAGCTGCATTCATTCAGACATGTGGGATGTATTCCATGACATTCCTGACTTATGCCTTATTGATGGATGACAGGCTTGGAGGTGGGATGGGGCAGAGCTGAGTTACTTTTCGCATGATTCCTAACCTTTGACCTGCTTTTGTAGCCACAGTATTTGTATGGCTAGTCAGTTCAGTTTCTTATCAATGGTGATCCTGAGGATGTTGATAGAGGGGCATTCAATGATGGTTCTGATGGCCACAGATGGCCTTTTAAAGCTACACAAGGCGCTTGAATCTCCCATTTTGGCACTAAGTACCCATGCTGGCTTTCATGCTGGTGCTGGCAGCATCTGTTTGGTGGGATTCGCCCACCTGAAAAATGCTAATAAGGGCATTTATAGGGTCATAGATTCGTAGAGGTTTACAGCATGGAAATAGGCCCCTCGGCCCAATTGTCCATGCTGCCTTTCTTTATAAAACCCTAAGCTGGTTCCAGTTGTCTGCATTTGGCCCATATCCCACGATACCCATCTTACCTATGTAACTGTCTAAATGCTTCTTGAGGGGCACATCTCAGAGGTTTACAGCATGGAAACAGGCCCTTCAGTCCAACTTGTCCATGTCGCCTTTTTTTAAACCCCTAAGCTAATCCCAATTGCCTGCATTTGGCCCATATCTCTCTATACCAATCCTACCCATTTAACTGTCTAAATGCTTTTTAAGACAAAATTGTACCCGCCTCTACCATTACCTCTGGCAGTTTGTTCCAGACACTCACCACCCTTTGTGAAAAAATTGCCCCTTTGGACCCTTTTGTATCTCTCCCCTCTCACCTTAAACCTATGTGAGGTTAGTTTTAGACTCCTCTACTTTTGGGAAAAGATGTTGACTATCTAGCTGATCTATGCCCCTCATCATTTTATAGACTTCTATAAGATGACTCCTCAGCCTTCTATGCTCCAGAGAAAAGTCCCAGTCTATCAAGCCTCTCCTTATAACTCAAACCATCAAGTCCCAGTAGCATCCTAGTAAATCTCTTCTGCGCTCTTTTTCTAGTTTAACAATATCCTTTCTATAATGGGATGAACAGTATTCCAAGTGTGACCGTACCAATATCTTGCACAATTTCAACAAGATGTCCCAACTCCTGTGCTCAATGTTTTGACCAATGAAACCAAGCATGTTGAATGCCTTCTTCACCACTGTATCCACCTGTGTCTCCACTTTCGAGGAGCTATGAATGTGTACCCCTAGATCTCTTTGCTCTATAACTCTCCCCCAACGCCCTACCATTAACTGAGTAAGTCCTGCCCTGGTTCAATCTACCAAAATGCATCACCTCGCATTTGTCTAAATTAAACTCTGTCTGCCATTTGTCAGCCCACTGGCCGATTGATCAAGATCCAGTTGCAAACCAAGATGATGATCTTCTTCAGTGTCCACTATGCCACCAATCTTGGTGTCATCTGCAAACTTACTAACCACGCCTAGTAAACCTCCACTACACTCCCTCCAAGGCAAGATATCCTTGCATAAGTGCAGCGACTAAAATTGCACACAGTACTCCAGCTGCGGCCTCACCAATGCCCTATACAGCTGCAGCAAGACCTCCCTACTTTTATATTCAATCCCCCTCGCTATGATAGGAAGCTGGTGAATATCGTGTCAAACCTGCTAATAACGTACAAATTAGCGGGTTTGCATAATTATCAAGTTGCCCGATCAGCGCCAGCAGAGTGAGCGAGTGAATCCAACGGCCCTTACGCCAACCGAGAATCCCAATTAATTGATTCTAAAAAATATTTTGGGCAAAAACCCATTCACTGGGGCATCAGGATTCCCACTGACCATCTGAGGAGGTGGGAGACTTACCCCTAAGATGCCTTGTTAATCAAAGCAATCCAGAAGGACACGAGAAGACTTTGGCTGATAGGATTAAGGAGAATCCTAAGGCGTTCTATAGATATGTTAAGAACAGAAGATTGGTTAGGGCAAGATTAGGGCCAGTTAGAGACAGCAGTGGGAAGTTATGTGTGGAACCGGAAGAGATTGGAGAGGCATTGAACCAATATTTCTCCTCGGTATTCACGCAGGGAGACATAAATGTAGCTGTGGAGAACACTGGGTTACAGGGTTGTAAACTGGATAGTATTGCAGTTGATAAGGAGGACGTGCTAGATATTCTTGAGGGTTTGAAAATAGATAAGTCCCCTGGGCCGGACGGGATTTACCCTAGGATTCTCTGGGAGGCAAGAGAGGCGATTGCAGAGCCTCTGGCTCTGATCTTCAGGTCGTCGTTGGTCACAGGTATAATGCCAGAAGATTGGAGGATAGCGAATGTTGTCCCACCGTTTAAGAAGGGGAACAGAGACTTCCCTGGGAATTATAGACCGGTGAGTCTTACTTCTGTTGTGGGCAAAGTTTTAGAAAAAATTATTAGGGATAGGATTTATTGTTATTTAGAGAGTAATGAATTGATTGGAGATAGTCAGCACGGTTTTGTGAAGGGTAGGTCGTGCCTTACTAACCTTATTGAGTTTTTTGAGAAAGTGACCAAAGAGGTGGATGGGGATAAGGCAGTTGACGTGGTATATATGGACTTTAGTAAGGCGTTTGATAAGGTTCACCATGGAAGGCTTCTGCAGAAAATGCAGATGTATGGGATTGAGGGTGATTTAGTTAATTGGATCAGGAATTGGCTAGCAGATAGGAGACAGAGGGTGGTGGTTGATGGTAAGTATTCGTCATGGAGTTCAGTTACAAGTGGTGTGCCTCAGGGATCTGTTTTGGGGCCACTGCTGTTTGTAATTTTTATAAATGATCTGGATGAGGGTATAGTTGGGTGGATCAGTAAATTTGCTGATGACACCAAAGTCAGAGGAGTAGTAGATAGTGAAGAGGGGTGTCATAGTTTACAGAGAGACTTGGACAAGTTGCAGAGCTGGGCCGAGAGGTGGCAGATGGAGTTTAATGCGGAAAAGTGTGAGGTAATTCACTTTGGCAGGAATAACAGATGTGTAGAGTATAGGGCTAACGGTAGGACTCTGAATAGTGTTGATGAACAGAGGGATCTAGGTGTATGTGTACATAGATCCCTGAAAGTTGGGAATCAAGTAGATAAGGTTGTTAGGAAGGCATACAGTGTCTTGGCGTTTATTGGTAGGGGGATTGAATTTAGGAGCCGCAACGTCATGTTGCAACTGTACAAAACTCTGGTGCGTCCGCACTTGGAGTATTGTGTGCAGTTCTGGTCCCCACATTATAGGAAGGATGTGGAGGCATTGGAGAGGGTGCAGAGGAGGTTTACCAGGATGTTGCCTGGTATGGAGGGAAGGTCCTATGAGGAGAGACTGAGGGATTTGAGGTTGTTTTCATTAGAAAGAAGGCGGCTACGAGGGGACCTTATTGAAACATACAAGATGATTAGAGGTTTAGAAAGGGTGGACAGTGATAGCCTTTTTCCTCGGATGGAGAAAGCTAGCACGAGGGGGCAAAGCTTTAAATTAAGGGGTGGTAGTTATAGGACGGATGTCAGACGTAGGTTCTTTACCCAGAGGGTGGTGAGGGATTGGAATGCCCTGCCTGCTGCAGTTGTAGATGCGCCTAGTTTGGGGGCGTTTAAGAGATCTGTGGATAGGTTTATGGATGGAAAGGGATTGGTTTAGGTTAGAGGGTCATTGCTTTTTTAATTGGTCGGTGCAACATCGTGGGCCGAAGGGCCTGTTCTGCCCTTTAATGTTCTATGTTCTAGAAGCAGGTTGGGAGGGGTGTGGGTATTTTCTGTAAGTAAAAACTACTGAAGGTATTTTCTTCATTTAAATGGATACTGGGCATTTAAATTGCCTTCGATCCTAGAGACTCCAAACAATGTTTTCATCAGATTTGAATGCATGAGAGCACTATGCTCCAAAGTAGTGTAATGTATTTCGGTGCTTATACAACATAAAGGTCAATTTATCTCTGCATGACATATCCTTATGATCAATCACTGCAGTAAAAGTGCATTTAATGATTGAACTGAAGATCAAATGTTTTGCACTTTAAAGCCTGTCAGTGAAAGAATTCCAGGCACAGGTGTTTGCTTTTCTACTTGCGACTGAGATTTCCACCTTGGTTCATGCCTCCTCTGGGAAGGATGTGAATCATGTCTACTCATTGAAGGGACCCAGACCCCACAAATTGTGGGACAAGTTTAAACTACCCATCCCTGCAATGGGGCTGGCAAGAGTAGTGGACTGCCCATCCTTATCCCATTCCGGTGAAGATTGTGCAGCTGTTATTTCTAAATGTACCTATTTCAACATTAACAAGCCAAGGTTTTTCATAACTCAGGCCTCTGACACTTCCTGTTGAATGTCTTCTCTGTCCAGTGGTCAAAATTGGATGCTACCCCACATTTGGTCCGAATGCTGTACAGCTAATGCATGATTTCCACTGATTTGCACTGTTATTTTCACAAGATAACTCAACATTCTGTTTGCTTTCTTGATCATTGTACCTCAGTGGACACGTTGTGCATTCGCACACAATTTGTAACCAGGTCAATTGTTTAAAATATAAGTAGTGAATTTTTACCTAATGCAAGAAATCATAATCTGTCCAATTTACCCATTTCACTGGAATCTTTTTGAGTTGTGTGTTTCACTATTTTTAGTTCTACTAAATAGAAATACTGTTTTTTGCCCATTTTAATACATGCACCAGGGAAAATGCTTTTTGTTTCTAGAAGTTCGAATTTAGAAAAGTGTAGCATTGTGTGTTCCAATGGCATTGTTATTTTAAAAAAGCATAATTTCCATAATCTACATTGATTTTAGGACAAGAATGGTGAGATAAGTAAAGAAGAACTGAGGGAATTATTCATAGATCTTTTCCCGCATTTTCATAAGTAAGTAAGCCTGTACCGCCTAAATTGTATTTTCTTTTTAAATTGCTCTTTGATGCAATCCATGTTTTTTGTCCAATTTTAACCATTTAAAATTGCTTCGCTGATAGGAATATGCTGGACGGATATATAAATGATGAATTTAAAGCCGTGGATAAAGATTTTAATCAAGGTAAGTATGCTTTATAAATGATTTTTATACATGTTAGTCTGCTGAAGTTATCCGATCCTAACAACATTAAGTTCTACATTTCTAGCAAGTTTGTTTTAATACTGAAGTTATTAGATTCCTCTCTGAAAACGTATTCCATTTAGAAATAAACAATCACATTTGAACAAAATTGGATTCTATCCTCATGTTAATTATCTGTCACTCCATTATATTTGTGGTTTCATAAGAATGTAGAACTTTGGAGCAGAGATAAGCCCTTCAAATCTCTGTACCATACAATATCATGCTCAAGTGTCTATATTATCAAAGAATAAAGAAAATTACAGCACACAAACAGGCCCTTTGGCCCTCCAAGCCTGCACCAACCACGCTGCCCGACTTAACTAAAATCCCCCACCCTTCCGGGGACCATATCCCTCTATTCCCATCCTATTCATGTACTTGTCAAGACGCCCTTTAAAAGTCACTACCATATCCGCTTCCACTACCTCCCCTGGTAACGAGTTCCAGGCACCCACTACTCTGTGTAAAAAAAAAACTGCTTCATACATCTCCTTTAAACTTTGCCCCTGGCACCTTAAACCTGTGCCCGTAGTAATTGACTCTACCACCCTGAGAGAAAGCTCATAACCTTCTAGACTTCTATCAGGTCTCCCCTCAACCTCTGTCACCAGTGAGAACAAAATAAATTTCTCCAACCTCTCGTATTAGGTAATGCCTTCCATACCAAGCAACGTCCTGGTAAATCTTTTTCTGTACTCTCTCCAAAGCCTCCACATCCTTCTGGTAATGTAGCGACCAGAATTGAACACTATATTCCAAGTGCAGCCTCACTAATGTTCTATAAAGCATCAACATGACTAGCCAATTTTTAAACTCAATACTCATGCCATATGCCTTCTTGACTGCCTTCTTGACCACCTTCTCCACCTGCATTGCTACTTCCAGTGACCTGTGTACCTGTACACCAAGATCCCTTTGCCTATCAATACTCTTGAGAGTTCTGCCATTTACTGTATATTTCCTATCTGTATTAGACCTTCCAAAATGTATTGTCTGGATTAAACTCCATCTGCCATCTCTCCACCCAAGTCTCCAACTGATCTATATCCTCTGATGGTCCTCATTCCTATCCGCAAATCCACCAACCTTTGTGTTGTCCGCAAACCTACTAATCAATCCAGTTACATTTTCCTCCAAATCATTTATATATATTACAAACAGCAAAGGTCCCAGCACTGATCCCTGAGGAACACCACTTGTCACAGTCCTCCATTCAGAAACGCATCATTCCATTGCTACCCTCTGTCTTCTTTGACCGAGTCAGGTTTGTATCCACCTTGCCAGTTCACCTCTGATCCCATGCAACTTCACCTTCTGCACCAGTCTGCCATGAGGGACCTTGTCAAAGGCCTTATTGAGTTCCATATAGACAACATCCACTGTCCTATCCTCATCAATCATCTTTGTCACTTCCTCGAAAAACTTGATCAAGTTCGTGAGACACGACCTCCCCTTCACAAAGCACGTTGGGTCTCACTAATACGTCCACTTATTTCCAAGTGGGAATAAAGCCTGTCTCATAGAATCATCTCCAATAATTTCCCTACCACTGATGGAAGGCTCACCAGCCGGTAATTACCTGGATTATTCTTGCTACCCTTCTTAAACAAAGGAACGACATTCACTATTCTCCAATCCTCTGGGACGTCCCCCGCAGCTAGTGAGGATGCAAAGATTTCTCTCAAGGCTCCAGCAATTTTCTCTCTTGTGCCTCTTAGTATTCTGGAGTATATCCCATCAGGCCCTGGGGACTTGTCTACATTTAATGTTTCTCAAGTACCCCAGTACCTCCTTTTTGATCTCAACATGACTCAAACTATCTACAAATCCTTTCCCAGACTCATCATCCACCAAGTCCTTCGCTTTGGTGAGTACTGACACAAAGTACTCATTTAATACCTCGCCCATTTCCTCTGGCTCCATGCGTAGATTCCCTCCCCTGTCCTTGAGTGGGCCAACTCTCTCCCTGGCTACCCTCTTGCTCTTTATATATGTGTAAAAAGCCTTGGGATTTTCCTTAATCTTGCTGGCCAATGCTTTTCCATGACTCCTTTTTAGCCCTTCTTACTCCTTGCTTAAGTTTATTTCTACTTTCCTTGTGTTTCACACTTGCTTCCAGTGTTCCCAGCCTCCTAGCTTTGACAAATGCTTCCTTTCTCTCTTTGACTTGGCTCACAATGTCTCTCATTGTCCGAGCTTCCCAAAACTTGCCATTCTTATCCTTCATTCTTACAGGAGTGTGCCGGTCCTGAATCCCTATCAACTTGCACTTAAAAGCCTCCTGTATGCCAGATCTTGATTTGCCCTCAAACATAAGAACATAAGAAATAGGAGCAGGAGTAGGCCATCTAGCCCTTCGAGCCTGCCCTGCCATTCAATAAGATCATGGCTGATCTGAAGTGGCTCAGTTCCACTTTCCCGCTTTCTCCCCATAACCCTTAATCCCCTTGCCTACCAAAAACCTATCTATCCGCGTCTTAAATATATTTAGTGAGGTAGCCTCCACCACTTCAATGGACAGAGAATTCCAGAGATTCACCACCCTTTGAGTGAAGAAGTTCCTCCTCAACTCTGTTCTAAACTGCCCCCCCCCCCTTATCTTGAGGCTGTGCCCTCTAGTCCTGCTGTCCTTTCTGAGTGGGAAGAACCTCTCCACCTCTACCCTATCCATCCCTTTCATCATCTTATACGTCATCTTACATCTTATATCTTCTTTCTTACATCATCTTATATCTTACATTGGCCCAATCTACATTCTTCAATTCCTGTCTAAGATTATTGTAATTAGCCTTTCCCCAATTTAGCACCTTTAACTTGAGGACTACATTTATCTTTATCCATCAGTACCTTAAAGCTTACTGAATTGTGGTCACTGTTCCTGAACTGCTCCCCTACTGAAACATCGACCACAATATCTGGTCCGTATGGCCCATTCCCTAGTTGGACTATCTACATACTGTATCAGGAAGATGTCCTGGATGTTCTTTACAAACTCTGCCCTATCCATGCCGCTAACGCTAAGTGAGTCCCAATCAATATAGGAGAAATTAAAATCTCCCACCACAATAACCCTGTTACTTTTACAGTTTGCCAAAATCTGCCTACATATCTGTTCGTCAGTCTCCTGCTGGCAGTTGGGTGGCCTATAGTAAACCCCCAACATTGTGACTATTCCTTTCCAATTCCTGAGCTCTACCCATATTGCGTTGCTGTATGAGCCCTCCGAGGTGTCCTCCTGGAGCATAGCTGTGATATTCTCCTTAACCAGTAGTGCAACTCCCCCACCCCTTTTTACATCCCCCTCTATCCCGCCTGAAACATCTGTATCCTGGAATGCTAAGTTGCCGATCTGTCCTTCCCTTAACCAAGTCTCTGTAATGGCAACAACATCGTAGTTTCTAGTACTAATCCAAGCTCTAAGTTCATCTGCCTTACCTGTTACACTTCTTGCATTGAAACAAATGCACTTCAGTTCACCACACCCTCTCTGATTCACATCCTTATCTTCACTTTGCAGTGCAGTTCCCTGCTTCCCCCATATCCTTTGATTCCCTAGGTGCCCAGAGAAATGTCAGTCTTGGAAATATTCATCGATTGAGAATCCATTGCCTTCTAGGATAGAGAAAACAAAAGATTCAGAATCTTTTAGTGACATTTCATCTCATTTCCAGTCCTAAATGACATGTGCATTGTTTCAGGATAAAGAATCAGAGTTCAAGATTCTCAAGGCATGTGAAACATCCTTATAACATTTACTCTGTTAAAGCCTCTTAGGACATTATACTTTCCAATGAAATCATTTTTCTAATTTATGGAGAATATGGGCTGAATCTATGCTATCTTTGCTCAGGTGGTGACGATCTGGAATGCATTGCCTAGGGAGGGCAAGTTGCCTGATATCCTTTTAAAAAGTACCTGGATGAGCACTTGGCACGTCATAACATTGCAGGTTACCAGCCAAGTGCTTGTAAATAGGATTAGGTGGTAGATCAATGTTTCTCACGTGTCCGTGCAGACTCAATGTGCCAGAGGGCGTCTTCTGCACTATATGATTCTGATACAAGTTATAAATCTAGTGAAATTTGTTGCACCTGCTCCAAAGGAAGTACATCCTACCTTAAGTAAAAATTGTATGTAAAGCTCCAGCTGAGGTCTCTCCAAAGCCTTATATAATTGCAGCATGATTTCTTTGCTTTTGCAACAAAAATTATTTGTATGGCATCCTTAATATAATAAACAGCCTAAAGTGTCTTCACAGAAATATTAAATACTCCAAACCCCTTGCAATGAAGGCTAACATACTGTTTGCCTTCCTAACCACATGTTCTACAGGCATGTAAACTTTCTGTGACCAGTGTATAAGGACACTAAATATCCTCTAAGTACAAACATTTACTGGAGGTCTTGTGGCCCAGTGAGTAGCAATCCTGCTTCTGAGTCAAAAGCTCTGGGTTTAATAAAAACAAAATACTGCAGATGCTGGAATCTGAAAGAAAAACAGAAAATTCTGGAAAATCTCAGCAGGTCTGAAAGCATCTGGGGAGAATAGAGCAACATTTCAAGTCTAGATGACGCTTCATCAAAGCAAAGAGAATCAGTAGCGATTTATACTACGAAGATTAGGGGTGGGGGGGGAGGGGGTGGTCAGTGATGGCAGTGGGTGGAATGAGACCAAGGGAATGTAAATGAGAATATAGTAGGTGAGAAGGTGCTAAAACTGTCCATTAAGTGATCTGATGATGCCACTTCCCAAAATGCTGCTGCTAATATGTCTTCCTCAGTTGGGGTTTTCTACCCACGGGGTTGACAGGGCTCGCAACCACGTCCAACCCATCTCCCAGGTCATTGGTCTCTCACCTTCCCAAAACCAGTCCTTACTTTTCACCCCACCAGTTTTCGCATTTGAAAGATTATCCTCCACCATTTCAGCCACCTCGAACATGATGCTACAACTCAATACATCTTCCCCTTACCCCCGCACTGTCAGCATTCCTCAGGGATCGTTCTGTCTAGTCCACCTTGGTCCACTCCTCCATCAGACCCAACACTTCACCCTCTGCCTATGACACCTTCTCATGCAATCGTAGAAGGTGCAACATCTGCCCCTTTACCTCCTTGCTGCTCACAATCCCAAGTCGTAAACACCCAATTCAGGTGAAGCAGCGCTTCACATCCACTTCCTTCAGTCTGGTCTATTGCATTCACTGCTCCCAATGCAATCTACCCTACACCAGAGAGACCAAATGTAGACTGGGTGACCACTTTGTTGGACATCTTCGGTACATCTGCAAGCAGGACCCAGACCTTCCTGTCGCATGCCGCTTCAACACACCACCTTGCTGTCCTGTCCACATGGCCGTCCTTGATGTTTTGATGTTCTAGCAAACCCTAATGTAAACTGGAGGAACAGCACCTCATCTACTGATTTGAGTACTTCACAGCCTTCCGGACTGAACATTGAGTTCAACAACTTCTCTCCTCCACCTTCACCCCATTTCCATTTATTTTATTTCATTTTGTTTTATCTCATTCATCCATTTTACCATCCTCCTTTCTCTCTTCTGTTTTTCCAGCTCTCTTTCTTGCACCCCCTTTCCCGTCTGTACCTCTCTTCTGTAATTCCCACATTCTGATCACTTAATGGACACTTTGAGCACCTTTTCTCAGCCTTCTGTATCTTCACTTACATTCCCTATGCCCCATTCTCTTCCCCCACCCAACCTCACCCTCTTAGTATAAATCTCTACCAATCCTCTTCACTCTTAGTTATGATAAAGAGTCATTTCAACTTGAAATGTTGGCTCTATTCTCTTCCCACAAATGCTGTCAGACCTGCTGAGATTTTCCAGCGTTTTCTGTTTCCATTCGCTTTGGGGTCAAGTCATTCCTAGGACTTGATGGCCAAATGCTTCATTGCCGACCTGCACCAGGAATTAACAATGGGACAATAATAAAATCCTATCTCCTCCTTGAATGTGTCCCACTGTTCTGTCAAAGATTTACCAAAAACGGTTTGCTCCCAGTCTGTGCTGGCCGAATCATAATTGACCTTATTAAAATCAGCCTTCCCGCCATTTAGAACTTGATTTCAGGCTCATCCTTGTCCCTTCCATAACAATCTTGAATCTCACAGAGATACAATTGCTGTCTGCAAAATGCTTCTGAATGATACTTCGCTTGCCCAGCTTTTTTACTTAAAATTAAGCCTAGGACCACTCCATCTAGTGTAGGACCTGCTATGTATTAGCTTGAGAAGTCCTTCTGGATGCACTTTAAGAATTCTGTATCCTCTAAATCTTTCACACTATGACTGTTCTAATTAACGTTGGTGAAGTTGAACTCCCCCACTATCATTACCCTATTACTTTTACATTTCAGGAAATTTGCCTACTTACCTGCCCTTCAATTTCTCTCAGACTGTTAGAGGGCCTGTAGACCACTGCCAGCAACGTAAATGCTCCTTTTCGTTTTTTAAGTTCTACCCATATGGCTTCATTTGCACAGCCTTCTAAGATGCTTTATCTCAGTTATGCAAAACTATAATTTTGCTGTTGACAAAAGCCTGAGGAATATATGGTCCAGGCCTTAAAAGAAAAATAAAGGTGTACTTAAGGTTGAAGCAAGCAGAATAATTAACCTTGGCAATAAGTGTAGGACTAGAGATTGAACAGTCATTATTTTATTGTTATACTTTATTATTTTGTTCTATAACTTGATACAATATTAGATTAAGTGATCTGCTGACTAACACAATCAGAAAGATTTTCAGATCTGTTCATCCAGTTCAAGTTTTTAAATAATTGCTTTATGTCTTTTTTATTTAATTAGTGATTGATTTTGATGAGTTTCTGGGAATGTACAAAAGGTTATTCATCCAATGCAGAAGTGTGGTAAGATAAGTTCTTGTGATTTAAAAATTGTGATGATGTATTTCTACAATGACATTGCACCTCTCTTTCATTCAGCCTGCTATAGTTGAAAAAAAACAAGCAACAATATTTTTCTTGTCCCTGTAATTCTGTATTTGGCTACTCTGCTTTCGGGAACTAGTCCAGCACTCCCCTTCACAGACAAAATGATTCAAGGCAAATTAGAAGCTCAAATTGTGAGGAAACTTCAAGTGCAAACTCCTGTCTTGCTATCCATGGTGCAGTATGCTGCTACTGCTCCAATGTGCCTCAGCACCAGTGGACATCTTTGGCATAAGAACATAAGAAATAGGAGCAGGAGTAGGCCATCTAGCCCTTCGAGCCTGCCCCGCCATTTAATAAGATCATGGCTGATCTGTCATGGCTCAGTTCCACCTTCCTGCCCTCTCCCCATAACCCTTAATCCCCTCTCATCAAAAACCCATCAACCCGCGTCTTAAAAATATTTAGCGAGGCAGCCTCCACCACTTCAACAGGCAGAGAATTCCAGAGATTCACCACCCTTTGAGTGAAGAAGTTCCTCCTCAACTCCGTTCTAAACCGCCCCCCCTTTATCCTGAGGCTGTGCCCCCTAGTCCTACTGTCTCTTTTGGGCGGGAAGAGTCTCTCCACCTCTATCCTATCCATCCCATTCATCATCTTATACGTCTCAATGAGATCTCCCCTCATTCTTCTAAACTCTAACGAGTACAAGCCTAGTTTATTCAGCCTCTCCTCATAGCTCAACCCCCTCAACTCCGGTATCTGCCTAGTAAACCTCCTCTGCACTCCCTCCAAGGCCAAAATATCTTTGCGCAGGTGCGGCGCCCAAAACTGCACACAGTACTCCAGCTGCGGCCTCACCAATGCCCTATACAGCTGCAGCAAGACCTCCCTACTTTTACATTCAATCCCCCTCGCTATGAAGGCCAGCATCCCATTCGCCTTCCTGACCACCTGCTGCACCTGCAAGCTGGGTTTTTGCGACTCATGCACAAGGACCCCGAGGTCCCTCTGCACCGTCGCCTGCTGCAGTTTTTCGCCCCGTAAGTAATAGTCCTTCCTACCATTATTCCTACCAAAGTGGACCACCTCACACTTGCCAACATTAAATTCCATTTGCCATTTCTTGGCCCATTCGCCCAGCCTATCTAGATCCTTCTGCAGACTCTCCACACCCTCCACACAATTTGCCGTTCCCCCAATCTTGGTGTCATCAGCAAATTTCGACACCCTACACCCGGTTCCCTCCTCCAGATCATTATCAAGAACCTGAACAAACTTGCGATCAATTATTTACATCTGAGGTGACTAGCCACATGCATTCATTTAAACTGCATTCAAAATTTTTCCTAAACCCTGTAGTAATCAAGTAAAACCTTCCAAATATCAATCAAATGGTTTTATTGATGCTGTTACTCTGGTCACTTTACAATAATGACAGTCTCAGCAGACAGAAACTATAATATCCATACAGATATTACTGAATAACCATAGAAAACACGCTCCTTGACATTCAATGGTATTACCATCACTAAAATTCCCACTATTAACATCCTGATGTTTACATTGACCAGGAACTGGACTGGACCAGCCATATAAAGATTGTGGCTACAAGAATAGGTCAGAGGCCAAAGATGTGCATTTAGGTAGATTGGCTAAATTGCTCTCTAGTGTCCAAAGACTGTAGGTTAGGGGGATTAGAGGGTAAATATGTGGGGTTATAGGGGTAGGGCCTGGGTAAGATGCTCTGTCGGAAAGTTGGTGCAGACACAATGGGATGAAGGCCTCTGTCTGCACTGTAGGAAATCTATAACGTTCTGAGGCAAATAACTCCCCTCTTGACTCCGCAAAACCTGTTCACCATTTATGTGGCACGGGTCAGTAGTGTGATGTAATACTCTGGACTTGGCTGGATAAGTGTGGCCCTGATGGTATTTGAGAAGTTCAATCCTATCCACTCTCATGATTGGCTCTCCATCCAATTTAGTTATTCACTCCCTATGCCACTGATACTGATAGTTGTTCTTTTGTTGTCAATGAATCAAAATCCTGGAACTCCCTTTCTAACACTCTATGGATATACTTGTATCATATGGACTGCAGAGGGCAGTTAGGAAACAAATGTTGGCCTTGTCAGCAATGCTCACTTCCCATTAAATAGTTGCAGCATAGAGTTGCTGTAATGCAGTTTTAAAAAAATATTACTCAACTTTGCAACTGCTGTTGTCTGTTTCTATGATAGGTAGCCCAGGATGCTACTGATATTGTACAGTCTCCACGCAAACTTCCAGAAGGGAGACATACTGCTTTAAATACAGGGAGCAAGGTACTTTGAACAAAGATTTCCTGTCATTTTTATAGCTGTTAGCAACCATTTTTATAATTTGTAAGAGGTTTTTAATGCAATAATAGCATCTATAAAACATCATTGCAGTAAATGCATTTCACTTAATTAGCATTGACAGATTAAAAGGATCATAATTTTTAAAATTGTTAATTTATAGTATTTACAATGCACAGATCCAGTCACACTTTTTTGTTCTCATTTGGAATTTGAATTACCACTAATTTTATCTGAACAAAATAGATAATAGTAAAGTGGGAATTTAATGATTTTTAAAAAAGAATAATTTGGACTCTGAGAAACCGATCTGGAAGAATCTGCTTATTGTTAGATAGTCAGATCATTTCACTGCTTGATTCAAACTACCTGCTATATTTTTACGTTGTCTCGTTTGCATTACTGGATCATTTTCTCAGCACAGCCACAAAATGAATTATCAAGCATACCTTTTCTGTCACTAAGTGGAAGTAAGATGTTTCACAATCCCTTCATGATCTAGGATTACATTTGAATTATCCAGTACAACAGCAAAGTGTGAATTTACTGATTTTAAAATTGAATTATCAAATGGGTTTTAAGCAACTTTGAATCATTAGGATATGACTAAATAAAAGATCCCATTGTGCAATCTACTCTTAATTCAAAGTTGGTGAAGTCAAACTTGCTGATTAGTTGGATTGTTTTATTACATTAATTCCCATTTTACTATGTTAGTTGCTTAATTCAAGTTATTGGCTTTTGGGACATGGCACCTTGTTTAAAAAAAAAAGCCGGGGGGGGGGGGTGCTTTACACCAACAGTCATCACCAGCTTCACCCCACTATATACACATGCCACCCACTGCCACTGCTCCTGAGGCAGTGCCTGCGCATGCCCTTTTCCCACGGACTATCCTCACCATACACATCTGGAGGAATATCCTTGGCAGGTTCATTTCTGAGTGAAACTGTTGTAACCTGCCGACATGATGTCATGTTGGTGAGGTTGGAAAATACTGCTGGGGGGATAATATGGCGGGGGCCTGTTATATTAAAATAATTTTAAATATGGTTCTTACCCTTTGTGGATGTAAACGTCATGATGTCACTAGCAAGAGATGGGGAAAATCATGGACGTTTCCTGACAAAATCGTGTTTTCTGATTCTGCGGACTTCCAGCCTGCACCACTGTTCTCTCATAGTGAATATGGGTTGAAAAATCACCATCATTCTCATAACCCAATCTGCTTTGGATGAAAATCTTCCAATCAGCAGAATATAAAATGCTATGTTTTGAGTTGAATTCTAACAAATTTTAAAACAGATATTTGAAAAAGTTTAAATCATCCTGGATGTTATGCATTTCCTGTTTTTAGTTCATAACTTTAATATTTGTTTCAGTGGCCTGTTCGATGATGGTACAGCCTTTCCTTTGAACTGCCTGTGCCAATCTGCATCAGCAGGCAGATAAATTAAACACAATGCTACCTTGAGGTGATCCATTTCAACCTGACCTGATAAATCATTGGCATAGCAACTCGGTTACCTAAATCAAGATCAGTTTTCAGAACCAGGTCTTCAGTATTCTGCTACTGATTAATGGCTGTCCACGCAAGAAATTTTCACAACTTCTCACCACACCTACAAGCTCTTTTTTTTTTCTTCCCCTCTACAACCACAACGTCCAAGGAATACGAGCCTCAGAGTCAATAATTACATCCTAGTGTCACGGACAGGAGAGGGGTCAATTTAAGGTGACCTGGTTTCTCCACTCTCTACCTGTCCATAAACAGGTTTTTTTTAAAATTCTGATTACTCCCTTTATAAATGATGGCATATTTTCCCCAACCCTTAAATTTGGAATGTTCCAATCCTCTATTAATAACTTGCACAGCAAGCTCGAGGTAAGGTGTAATAAAGAGTTGGTTTAATTTTACATGCACCGCACGCGTGCGCACGCAGATACACGCGAGACAAGTTTTGCAAAACCCATCCCTTTAAACACTCGCGTAATAAACAGCAAATAAGGGAGAAAGTTCAAGTATGGGTTTTACATGTGCCCACAGAGTCCGGAATCCAAAGTCAATTGGAGTATTCCTTCTGAGGGGCGATTGACTGATTGTAGGATGCTCTGTCTTTCCAGACTGAGAAGGCACATAGAATGTGTTAGTCTGGAGACATGAGTTCCAATATTCTAGCAGTTGGCAGATTTGATGATGATCAGAATTCTTTTTGCTGTCAGTGGCTTGGTGGTAGACAACATTGGCCATTGCCTGGATTTTTGTTCATAAGAACATAATATAAGAACATAAGAAATAGGAGCAGGAGTAGGCCATCTAGCCCTTCGAGCCTGCCCCACCATTCAATAAGATCATGGCTGATCTGTCGTGGCTCAGTTCCACTTTCCCGCCCTCTCCCCATAACCCTTAATCCCCTCTCTTATCAAGAACCCATCAACCCGCTTCTTAAAAATATTTAGCGAGGCAGCCTCCACCACTTCAACGGGCAGAGAATTCCAGAGATTCACCACCCTTTGAGTGAAGAAGTTCCTCCTCAACTCCGTTCTAAACCGCCTCCCCCTTATCTTGAGGCTGTGCCCCCTAGTCCTACTGTCTTTTTTGAGCGGGAAGAGTCTCTCCACCTCTATCTATCTCTATTCATATGGAGGTCAAACAGTAACTTCCAGAATTCAGTTCCAGCAGATGATATCAGACTGCAGCTTGGGGAAGATTGTGAAATAACTTCTCAATGTTGATGACTAGAATCTGGAGATTTAAATGGAGTCAGGGTTTCGTTTGAGATAATGATGCCAGATTAACTAACCGACACTCTTTGTCAAAACTGTTGTGTTAGGACTGCTAATGCTTTGGCCATTATCACCATATTGGGATATTTGGGCATGCAAAACTTTTTCTTTGGTTGCAGTTGCCTGGAATAGACTCACCATCCCCATGGCCATTGTTACTTTGGTATCAGATGACCAGCTGAATCATTTTGTCTGCTCAGCAATTGTTCATTTTGAAGAGCACAAAAATGACTTTATAAAGTAGTCCAGCTAATGAAGATTTTTTTTTAATCTTTCACATCCCGATCATGACACTCAGAATCAACAGAAACTATTCCATGTAAAAAAAATTCAGAAACACATAGAAGGAGGTTCTCTTGGCCTGTGATAAATCCCACCAGTTGGTTGTATTGCTGAGCCATACGAACCAGATTTGATTGCAGTCTCTGAATGAGCTGAGAGAAGCCAGGCAGTTAATTTCAGTTAGCCATGTTATTCATGGCATTAAAATGGTCTCTTGAAACTTGCTGTTTCACGTCAGATATGATGAATGGCAATTTGTGCAGGGTTCTGTTAGGCTACTGTTTTTGGAATAGTATTTCAGTAGGATTAACCTTCTCCAAGAGGGAGGCAATATAATAACTGAAGTGTTATTATGAAGGAAATGAGAACTATTGTTAATAAATTTTCTGAGTTCAGCATCACTGTACACAGAATTTTGGGAATATTTTACCCAGTATAACATTGACAGTTTAGGTTCTAAAGTGTTTGGTCAACCTATCTTGGTAAAGCAGTTTCACATGCTCTAGGAGCAACAGCTCTGAGAATGATTCAACCTCGGAATGATTAAACTCCTGATTAGCATATAGGTTGGCTCCTAACATTCATGTTAGTTGCACAACATTTTGAAAACCACTGTAACTCCAGCTGCTGACTGAATGGAATTAGGAATGTACAGATGACTGACTGCCATTTTAACATCGCAGAAAGAGAATACTGCAATTTTAATCAATTTTAATATTTTCTTTTTTTTATTTATTGGGTACAAGTTGTGAATTAATTTGTGCAAGATGTTCCTACACTGAATATCTCAATTTGTACAAAATAGATCTTAGGGTCATGGTTTTGAGCCACACTTTTGGGTAATGAGTTATTTTTTAAGTGCTTTTCTTTTAAAAAACCTCACTGATACTCTGTGCTAAATGGGATAGATTCAGAACAGGTCTAATAGTTCAAAACTGGGCACCTTTGAGACACTGCAGAATATCCTTGATGTGCTGTGGGCTATCTGCAACAGCAGAATTGTATTCCATCACCATCTGTAACCGTATGGCCCAGCACCTCACTCTATCACTATCATTAAGCCACTGACCAATCCTGAATCATTTAGAAGTGCAGGAAACCATTTCAGGCACAGTTCCAAGCATACTTAAACATAGGTGCCAACCTGGTGAATCTACAACACAGAACATGCACGCTAAACAAAATAAACAACATGCTATAGATAGCTAAGCAGACCACAACCAATAGGTTGCATCAAAGATCTGCACTACTGTCACATCAAGTTATGAATGGTGGTGGTCAACAGGAGGAAAGCTCCACAAAAATTCCCATCCCCGATAATGGCAGAACCCAGCATATTGGTGCAAAAGAGAAGGTTGAAGAGTTGGACATCATCAACCGGAAGTGCTGAGGGGATAATCCTTAGTCACCTGTGGTTCTCAGCATTGTAGAGGCCAATTTTTGGTAATTACATGTCTCATGACATCAAGAAATGTTTGGGTGCACTGAATACATCAAAGATTATTGACCCCTGCAACATTCCACCTGTAATACTGAAAGGTTATGCTCTAGAACTGGCCATGGCTCTTGCCAGGCTACAACACTGGCATCTATCCAACAAGATATATGTCCTGTTCAAAGAAAACAGGACAAATCCAATCCCTTCAACAGTTATCAGCAAAATGATGATGTAATTGGCAGTACTATCAAGCAGCACCTACTCACTAATATTCTCACCACTGTTCAGTTTGGGTTCTATCAGGGCCACTCAGCCCCAGACACCATTACAGTCTTCATCTAAATCCCACCAAAAGAGCTGAGTTCCAGAACTAAGTTTAACAGTGACTGCCCTTGATATCAAGGCAGCATTTTATTGAACATTAAATGAAGGAGCCCTAATGAAGGTAAAGTCAGTTGGAATTAGAGGAGTGGGGAAACTCTCCACTGGTTGGACTGTACCTAGTATAAAGGAAAATAGCTATGGTTGTTGAGATGACTTTTCTCACCCTTTGAAAATCACTACCTGTATTCCTCAAACAGTGTCCTAAGCCGAACCACATTCTGCTACTTTGGCAATAATGGTGGAATCCTTTGGTCTCCCAGCTGCGTGTTTCTCGGCGGTGGGAGATGACGTGCTATTAACTGGTAGCGGGATTCTCTGGGGGCAGGCTGCCAGCAGGATCAGAGAATCCCACCAATGGGAACAGATGGGGAATTATCCCCCTCCCCCAATCTTTCCTCTATTATACAGTCAGAAGTGGAAATATTTACTGTTGATTGTAGAGTGTTCAGTTCCATCAGCAGGATCTCGGGTATTTGAAGTAGTGCATGATATGCATGCTGCAAGACCTGGGCAACATTCAGATAAGTAACACTAGTACCACACAAATGCCAAGTAATGACCATATCCAACAAGAGACAATCTGACAATCTCCCATGATATTCAACAACATTACTAATGTTGGATTTCCCCACCATCAAATTCTGAGGTCACACTTTGAGCAGAAAATAAATGGGATTTTGCAACCATAACTTATCTTGACTCCCTGAAGTCTGTTCACCAGCTACTTTTCACAACTCTACATGTAATGATATAGTTCCCATTCAGCTGGGTAAGTGTGCAGATTCTATAACACTCAAGGAAGCTCAACACCAATCAGGACAAAGCAGACAGATTGGTACTCCCTCTGCCATTTAAAACATTTTCCGCATCCACCTCTGGCAGCAATATGTATCATCTACAAGATGCATTGCAGCAACTCATGGAGGTTTCTTTAACTGCATTTTCCAAACCTGCAGCCTCTACTGTGTAGAAGACTAAGGACAGTAGGCCAATAGGAACACATGACATGGGTCAAAATCTGGCATTTCCATCTTAATAGCAATTAGGGTGTATGTATAACACACACAAGAACAGCTCAAGAAGGTAGATCACCACAATATTTCCAAGGGCAGTTGAGAATGTTGGCCGTGACTGGGATGTCCACTTCCTATAAACAAATAAAAAACTAACAAAGATCTCTGCTGTCCTTCAATTCCAGCCTCTTGCACATCATGGATTCCCTATAGTTCAAAGGAGGCCATTCGACACATGAGCTTGCACTGACAACAATCCAACACAGGCCTATCCCCATAACTCTACATATTTTCCCTGCTAATCCCTCTGACACTAAGCATCAATTTAGCATAGCCAATCAACCTAACCCACACATCTTCAGAATGTAAGAAGAAAGATTGGCCAGATGGTTAACAGTGAGGCAAGGTATCTTGGGCTACAAAAACATATAGACAGAATGGTCAAAAGGGCAGTTAAGTGGCAGATGGAATTTAACCCCGAAAAGTATGTAAGGTGATCCACTTTGGAAGGAGTAATTTGACAAGAAAGTACTCAATATATGGTAGGACACTAAGAAGCTCTGTGAAACAAAGGGACCTTGGTATGTTTGTACACAGAGCTCTGAAAACAGAAGGGCATGTTAGTAGGGTGGTGAAAAAGGCATATGGGACACTTGTATTTATCAATAGATTACAAAAGCAGGGAAGTCATGTTGGAGTTATAAAGAACTTTGGTGAGGCCACAGCTAGAGTACTGCTAAAGTACCATATATATAATTGGAAGGATATGATTGCACTGGGGGGAGTGCAGAGGAGATTCACCAGGATGCTGCCTGGAATAAAACATTAAAGTTATGAGGGGAGGTTGCGTAGGCTTGCGTTATTTTTGTTGGAACAGAGAAAACTGAGGGGTGACCTGATCAAGCTGTCTAAGTTATGAGGGACATGGACAGAGTGGATAAGGAGCAGCTGTTCCCCTTAGTTGGAGGGTCAGTCACAAGGGGCAGGAGGTTTGGGGGGGTTGTGAGGAAAAGCTTTTTTACCCAGAGTGGGTGATGACCTGAAATGCGCTGCCAGGAAGGGTGGTAGAGGCGAGTTGTCTCATATCCTTTAAAAGGTATCTGAATGAGCACTTGGCATATCATAACATTGAGGGCTATGGGCCAAGTGCTGGCAGATGGGATTTGGTGGCAGTTCAGGTGTTTCTAGTGTCAGTTTGGACTCAATGGGCCAAAGGTTCCTCTTCTGCGCTCTGATTCTATGAAACCAGAGCACCCGAAGGAAACGATCAGACAAAGGGAGAATGTGCAAATTCCAAACAGGCAATTACCAGAGGCTGGAATTGAACTTGGGTCCCTGGCACAGCGAGGTAGATGTGCAAACCATTGTGTCACCATGCTGCCCTGATCCCTGATTTTAATTGCTCCACCATTCATAGCTTTGCCTTTAGTTGTATAGGTCCTAGGTTCTTGAATTCTCTCCCTGTACCCCTCTTCTCCATTGAGACATGCCTTAAAACCTACCCCAAATTTTTAATATTTACTTCCCTGAATCAATGTCAAATTTTTGTCAGTAACACTCCCGTGAAAAGCCTTGGAATGTTTTATTATTTTAAAAGTACTATATTATGCAAGTTGTTTAAGGCATTGTGGGTTTGGAAGGAAGTGTAGGTCAGTATGAGTGGGATAATGAGCTCACTTCAGGCACTAATTTGCAGTAGTTTCAAAATCAGTTTCATTGTGACTGGAAAGTTGAAAACCTGGTGTTTACTAGCAGAAAGTCTGCCCTGATACGTGATTGAACAACCTTTTGAAAACAAATTGCTGCATTTGCATTATTGACATTATATTGGCACAGCCAATCTTTGATGGCGTGGAATATTTGTTATTCAATGTGAAATCTGCGTATAACACCTATCTGCATATAGCACCTTCGATATCCTGAAACAAAAGCAGAAAATGCTGGAAAAACTCAACAAGTCTGGCAGCATCTGTGGAGAGAGAAACCATTTACGTTTTGAGTCCATATGACTCTTCTTGGGAATCCAGATACTTTAGATCCCCTATTGGGCTTTACTTTTAAAAAAAAACCTGTACAATTTTAGGCTTTGGATTCCTCCATTCTGTTTCTAGAAATCCAAAATACAAATGAAAAATTCAGACGAAAATCCATTATTTATTTTGGTCATAGTGTTCAGCCACAAAGTGATTAGATGCGAATGTTTCATCTTGTAATGTGCCAAGCTCTGGTTTATTTTCCAAGCAAAAAGAAATGAGTAACAGAGTAAAATCTAGAAATTGCAGGTGGAAAATAATAGATTTAAAGTATAAATTCAGAGAATGTGTGGAGGGAAGGATTGATATTTGGTATGTGCTGTGCCTTGACTGAAGAAACAAAACTTGGTTTGCCTCATTTATGTTTAGAAGCAGTTCTTCCATTTGGGGACAAACTCCTATTTACACCAAAGGAAAGAAGAAAAAATTGGTGACCAGAAGCAGAAAATGTGATCCTTTATCAAAAAAAGTGATTTTTTTTAGATATTCAGCAGGTTAGGCATCATCTGTGGAGAGAGAAACAGTTAGCATTTACTCAATTACCTATCAGTGGTATGCTTAAACATTAAACTGTGTTACATAAAAACCCTGCAGTGCAGAAGGAGGCTATTTGGCCCTTTGAGTTTGCATCGACAACAATCCCATCCAGGTGTTATCCTCAGTTACCCTGCTAATCCCTCTAAGCTATCACATCCCGTGACTCTAATGGTTAATTTAGCATGTCCAATCAACCTAACCCGCACATCTTTGGACTGTGGGAGGAAACCGGAGCACCTGGAGGAAACCCATGAAAACATGTGGAGGCTGTGTAAACTCCACACAGACACTGACCCAAGTCAAGAATCAAATCCAAGTCCCTGGAACTGTAAGGCAGCAGTGCTAACCATTGTGCCATCAGACTGCCCTGTACTCTCTCCACAAATGCTGCCTGATCTGCTGCATATTTTTAACATGTTCTATTTTTATTTAAAATTTCCAGTATCAATAATATTTTGCTTTTGGAAAAATGTGCGTATGTGGAGGTTGTTTATCAACCTTTTATCCATCAGAAAATGGTCTTGAAAGATGTGGCTAGTGAGATAGAAGATGCATTGGTTTCAATTTTGCAAAGGTTCCTTCCTTCCTTTCTTCTGCATGTCACTCTTCCATTGATTCAGCTGACTATTAAATCTTGAACTCAAGCTTATCATTTATTTTTATCTTTGTAGTTAGATGTGAAAGATTGTAAGAAATAGCTAAGCATTCTCACTAACTCAATTTGGTAGTACAAAAATTTACATTAACAATGGGCTGATGCAAGAAAGGAAAGTGTTGCAAGCATGAAGTATTCTAAGCTACTGTAATTGTGTGAAGAGGAAGCTCAGTGCATATTGTAATAATGTTGTGAAAAGGGGGAAAGTTTGATTCCTGACCTGAATTATGCAAACTTGGTTTGATCCAGTTGGCTTTTGTGTACCTGGGGGAGGAATCCAGTGTTCCTATTTGTGATTGTCCTTAACTAATTGAGAACATGTTGATGTCAGAGTTGAGCTTTTCCTCAGCGTAGCTATGATTTTAAGTAATGAATATGTACTATACAGGCTTGCAAAGAGGAACACTTTTTTCCTTCCACCTTTTAAGCTTTGACGAATATGAGCCACCAACTTCAGGAGTAAAAGCTCCATAAGAGAAAATTGTTGGAGAAATACTGCAAGTGAGAATAATAAGCCAATTCAATAATTCGGCAGTTTTATACAGAAGGCTAATCGAGGATTAAAGGTACAGCTGGTTACTGCATTAGCTTAGCTGTGCCCTTTTTATCTTGTCACTTTTATTTACATCTGACTGACTAAATGAAAATTTTTCTTTTCCTGTGTATGTATTCCCAATAACACACTTATAGCATATTTAACATAGTGTAACATACCAAGGTGCTTCACAGGAGCATTATTAAACAAGGAATGAGCTGAGCAAGTCAAAACGCTTGCCACTCAGAACCAAAGCAACGGGCGATGTGGGAAATGAGGGACAAATTGAATGCTGCAACTGCATCTGAAATTAACACTAACGTTAATTGAAGAACAAGGATATAAGACCTTTGTGGTATTTGAAAGAGCTTTCCTGAACTGTAAACGACTTGATGTTTGCACCGGGTAAATAATTCATTAGGTAAACATGAAAGCTTCTTTTTGAACATTAAAAAGAAACAAAGGGAAGAAAGCATAATTTTTCTTCAAAATTTTATCCTTTTGTTGTTTTGAGCATCTAAAGGGATATAATAGTATTTTCTTTGTGTTCATTTGGGCAGTTGTATAAAGGGCTTCAATGTGAACACAAGAAATAGGAACAATAGACCATTCGATCCCTCAACTCTAATCTGTCATTAAAACCTGATCTGATTATGGTCTTAAATCCACTGGCAAGAAGGTACTTGTATAAATATTTCTAGTTAATATTTTGTGGACATCACATGGACTGCAGTGGTTCAGAACATTGGTGGTTCAGGCCCATCTTTTCAGGAATGAATAGGGATGGACAATAAACGTCAGCCATTTCAGAGCTGCCCATTTCCAATGAGCAAACGTGACTTTTCTTTATTGAATCATCAAAGTTTTTGCAGTATTGTATCTACGTAGTTCATTGTCTGCATTCTGAAGCATTATTTTTTCACTGATCTTCCAAGTTTATTTTCATGCTTCCCTGTGAAGGATGAGGAGGTCAGTGTTACATTCTCTCTTGTGTCTCTTTTTGTTGTATTACCACAAAAAAAATTTAAACTGGAGATAATTATGTAAATATTTGCCAGAATTTTCCAAACCCCGCGGTAGGTTTCCAGCAGTAGAAGTATTTCACTATTGAACCGCTGGCAGGATCTGCTGGTCCCACCGAAGTCAATGTTAATTTGCATGGCTAGCCCCATTCTGCGCCAAGGAGTATTAAACAAGGAGTCGACTTTGACAGAACCAGAAGGTACTGCCAGTGGGAAGGACAGAAAATTCCATCCGTTCTTACTAACAAACATGATGTATTTTGTTTTTTATATTAACACATATTGATTGCTGTTTAGGTTCAGATTTGAATTATCACTTTGCAGAGCTATCGGTATCACAGTATAATACTCTAAACATTAAATCCTCAATTTCTGAACGTAAGAAATAGGAGCAGGAGTAGGCCATCTAACCCTTCGAGCCTGCCCTGCCATTCAATAAGATCATGGCTGATCTGAAGTGAATCAGTTCCACTTTCCCACTTTCTCCCCATAACCCTTAATTCCCTTGTCTATCAGAAATCTATCTACCCGTGACTTAAATATATTCAGCGAGGTAGCCTCCACCACTTCAATGGGCAGAGAATTCCAGAGATTCACCACCCTTTGAGTGAAGAAGTTCCTCCTCAACTCCGTTCTAAACTGCACCCCCACCTCCCCCACCCCATTTTGAGGCTGTGCCCTCTAGTTCTGCTATTCTTTTTAAGCAGGAGGAATCTCTCTACCTCTACCCTATTTAGCCCCTTCATTATCTTGAAAGCCTCTATAAGATCCCCCCTCAGCCTTCTAAACTCCAACGAGTACAGACCCACTCCATTCAATCTCTCTTCATAAGTTAACCCCCTCATCACCAGTATCAGCCTGGTGAACCTTCTCCGTACTCCCTCCAAGGCCAATATATCCTTTCGCAAATACGGGGACCAAAACTGTACACAGTACTCCAGTTTCGGCCTCACCAGTGCCCTGTACAGTTGCAGCAAAACCTCCCTGCTTTTATATTCTATCCCCCTCGCTATAAAGGCCAACATTCCATTCACCTTCTTGATCACCTGCAGACTGGGTTTTTGCAATTTGTGCACAAGGACCCCCAGGTCCCTCTGCACTGTAGCATGCTGCAGCTTTTCACCCTTTTAAATAATAATCCCTCCTACTATTATTTCTACCAAAGTGGATAACCTCACATTTGCTAATGTTATACTCCATCTGCCAGGTCCTCGCCCACTCACTCAGCCTATCCAGATCTCTCTGCAGACTTTCCGTGCCCTCCACACAATTCGCTTTTCCACTCATCTGCGTGTCGTCAGCAAATTTTGTTACCCTACACTAAGCCCCCTCCTCCAGATCGTCTATGTAAATGGTAAACAGTTGAGGCCCCAGCACTGATCCCTGCAGCACTCCACTAGTCACCAACTGCCAACCAGAAAAGCACCCATTGATTCCAACTCTGCTTCCTGTTAGATAACCAATCCTCAATCCACACTAACACTTTACGCCCAATTCCGTGTACCCTAACCTTCTGCAGCTACCTTTTATGAGGCACCTTATCAAATGCCTTCTGGAAATCCAAAAACACCACATCCACCGGTTCCCCTCTTGTCTACCGCACTAGTCACGTCCTCATAGAAATCCAATAAATTCGTTAAACATGACTTCCCCTTCACGAATCCGTGCTGCGTCTGCTTGATCAAACTGTTCTTTTCTAGGTGTCTTGCTATTTCTTCTTTGATGATGGATTCTAGCATTTTTCCAACTACGGACGTTAAGCTAACCAGCCTATAATTCCCTGCCTTTTGTCTGCTACCTTTTTTAAACAGTGGCGTAACGTTAGCCATTTTCCAATCCTCTGGCACTTCCCCAGAGTCCAGCGAATTTTGATAAATAATTACTAAAGCATCCGCTATTACTTCTGCCATTTCTTTCAGAACCCTGGGATGCATTCCATCCGGTCCCGGGGACTTGTCTACCTTCAGTCCCGTTAGTCTACCAAGCACTACCTCTCTAGTGACAGTAATTGCATTAAGGACCTCATCTCCTACCATCCCTCTATCTTTAATATTCGGTAAGCTATTTGTGTCCTCCTCCGTGAAGACCGACGCAAAAAACTTATTTAAAGCCTCAGCCATTTCCTCGTTACTCACTGCTAAATGTTGGACCCTCCAAGGGTCCAACATTCATCCTAGCCAGTCTCTTCTTTATATATTGGTAAAAACTTTTACTATCATTTTTTATATTTAGAGCTAGTTTAACTTCATACTTTATCTTTCCTTTCTTTATCGCTTTCTTAGTCATTCTTTGTTGTTTTTTAAATCTTTCCCAATCTTCTAATTCGCCACTATTTTTAGCTGCTCTGTACGCATCAGCTTTTAGTTTAATACTCTCCTTTATTTCCTTCGATAACCACAGCTGGTTACCCCTTCTCTTACAGTCCTTCTTTACCGTATATTTCTGCTGAGTACCAAAAAAGATCTCCTTAAAAATCCTCCACTGTTCCTCAGCTGTCCTGCCAACCAATCTGCACCCCCAATCTACATTTGCCAATTCCGTCCTCATCTTATCATACTCCCCTCTGTTCAAACAGAGGACACTGGTTTGGGACCCTACTATCTCATCCTCCATCTGCATCAGAAATTCAACCATACTATGATCACTCGTCCGAAGAGGATCCCTCACAAGAAGATCCCTAATTCTACCTGCCTCGTTACACAGTATCGAATTAAGTGCTCTCTTGTCTGGTACATATTAATTCAACAGTAACTTTTATTTCACATAAACTCATTCCTTCGAAGGAAATTTCAGTGAAGTTAGAATTTATTATCAATGACTTCATCTTTTCACCTGCTGACTGCTTTGAAGTTACTCATTCTATCGCAAATGTAGGACAAGTTAATTTTTTTTCTGTTTGCATTCAGATACCTAGATACAAAGGAACTGGCAAAGTTAAAGAGAGTGGGGACAAAGTTGATGAGAAGGTAATTGCATGTTGGTCCAAACCTGGTAATTGCTCAAACATTACTTATTGCACAGGCACGGCACGTAACTTCTTTGAAAAAAAGTATAGTGGGAACACCTATGACTACTACAGAAAATGGGGAAATCATACAGTTTGAGTATATCCCATTTTATAATTTGGTTACTAGGCTTTATGGCAGTTGCAAAAATTATTAGCTAAATTTAAAGAGCAAGAACAAACTTTTGTCAGTAGAATTTGGCATGCCAGGATAGATCCATAGGTTTCCCAACAATGCAGTTATAATATATATTTTTCAGAACTGAAGATGTTTACTGACTCTCATTTGTTTTATGCTGGAAACTGTTTTAATAAGGGTCTGTTCCTGCAATAACACCACCAGGATGCGACCCACTGTTGGCCGATGGCGGGATCTTCTCGTCCTGCCACTGTTGATACTATTTTCCATCGAATCCAACCCATGCCTCTGAGAAACCCATGACAGGGATGTGTTGTCAGCAGGACCAGAAGATCTCACCAGCTGAACAGGCAGAAGATCTCACCCAAGATCTTAAACTTTCTTTACTTTTAAATTCATAATCATCATTAGCACTATGATATTTAATATGCTGTTATACTGTGAAGTTGCCGTGAGTTACTACTGTTACATTTAGTTTCCCTGCCAATTTAATATTATGTGCAGACCTGTGCTAATGCACTACTAAGGTGAATAGCTAGCTATAGGCATGAACTCTGAAATCTGTAAAAGGGTTAACTACAATACATTGGTGTTCAAAATTAATCAAAAGTTGCAGCTGGTGACATTATAATTCTAATGGATTTGGGGATTCTGTATTTTGTACTCGACTATATCCTGTGCCATTGCAGCGAGACCCACTAAAACTTGAGATTGATAAGATATCCGAAAACAACTTCCATTAATACGTACTCCTTCGGTATTCTGTTAGTTATTTATTAATGTAAACACAAATCTTTTTGCAACAAGGTTAAAATGCATAGAAACCTAGTCCTATGAAGTTGAGAGGCATACGCAGCCATTGCTTTACAATTAGAATTATGTATTTTTCCATCTATTTTTGTAAGCAATATCTAGTTAATCTAAGAGCAGTAGGTTGTAGGATTTTGCTGCTTTATATATGAGAGCTTCAACATATTCATTTCATACAATAATCAGTTATTTTTCTACAGTCATTATCTTTCTATTTACTTTTCCAAAGATCACTGACAGCAGTCCTGGAGATACTGGCGCAACTTCAGATAACATTAAAAATGCAACCAATCTGTCTACTGGTGAGCCAAAGCAAGACTTGATACCCAACACAACCACCAGTCTCCCAGAATTAAAGAAAGATGAAAAGCTATACCTTGATGATGAAGACTCATTCTTTGATGACCCATTGCCTGAGCAAATGAAGATCTATGGCTGGTAAGCAAAACTAAGGACATACTAAATGCAGCAAAAAATTACATTAATATAACACCTTTAATATCCTGAGGCGCTTCACTGCAGTGATAACAGGTAAAATGTGACACAGACATTGAGTTATTGGCACAAATGACCATAATCTTTGCCAAAGAGATGTGTTTGTGGTGCAACTTAAAAGCAAGAGGCAGGGAGATTTAGGGAAGGATTTCCAAAGCTTAGATGCCAGGCAACCGAAGGCATTGCCACCAATAATGGAGCAATAAAAACGGGAGATACACATGTGGCCAGCATTGAAATAGCACTTTTAGCTCATGGATGGGAGGAGCTGGTGGGTTGGAGGATGTTTGCAGGGATGAGGAGGGCAAAACCATCAAGGAATTTAAACACTTCGAATTTTCAAATAGAAGCATTGATGGGCCAAGAGCCATTGTGGATCACTGAGTACAGATGTAAAGAGTGAACAGGACTTGGTGCAAATCAGGATATGAGCAGCAGAGCTTTGGAATGAGTCAGATTTATGGAGGGTAGAAGTTGAGCAATATATTTATTACCTTGTTTTTGCTGATTTATTTTCAATATATGAATTTGAAATCATACTGTGAAGCTTTGCAGTGTAGCTGCAGACTTGCCATGGCAGCCAGTCCACTGCATTTGAATAGTTTTTCAGAATATTTTCAGGCAATAAACCTGCATGAAAAGTCCCTTAATTTCCTTGTGCCCTGAGTATAAATTATTGTCACAGACCGTTTTGCTTCCTTCCTAATGTTTGGTCCACATGATTCAAATATTGCTTGGTTATTCCCAAGTCTACATATCATTGACATTATCCAGTGCTTCCATGGTAGAAGAATATTGAAGCCATTATTTATAGTCCTTGGGAACAGAAGAACTTAAGAAATAGGAGCAGGAATAGACCAAAACCCATCAAGCCTGTTCCACCATTCAATACATCATGGCTGATCTTGGGCTTCAGTTTTATTTTCTTGCCCATTCCCCCATACTCTTTTATTCCCTGAAAGACTTGAATCTGTCTATCCCAGCCTTAAATGTTTTCAAAGATGAAGCATTTCACAACCTTCTGGGATATCTGAGTGAAGTAATTTCTCCTCATCTCAGTCCTAAATGGTCACCTCCTTGGATTGAAACTGTGCCCTATGGGGGGGGGAGTGGCAGCTGAGTGGAGGTTTGGTGGTGGGGGGGGGGTGGTTAGGTAGGTAGGAGGAAGGTGGGGTCAGATGGGGTTACACTCATGCCTACATAGTTTTGAGGAGGTGACTTGTTATTTGAGTGTTTGGGAGGGGAGGATGCTGCTGAGGAGTTGGTGGTGCCCCCCTGGTTAGCAGGGAGTAGATCACTTTTTTTTGAGGGGCACATCTCATAGAGGTTTACAGCATGGAAACTGGCCCTTTGGCTCAACTTGTCAATGACGCTTTTTTTTAAACCCCTAAGCTAATCCCTATTGCCTGCATTTGGCCCATATCCCTCTATACCCATCTTACCCATTTAACTGTCTAAATGCTTTTTAAAAGTCAAAATTGTACCCATTTCTACCCTCCTCTGGCAGCTTGATCCAGACACTCACCACCCTTTGTGTGAAAAAACTGCCCCTCTGGACACTTTTGTTTCTCTCCTCTCTCACCTTAAACCTATGCCCTCTAGTTTTATACTCTCCTACCTTTGGGAAAAGATATTGACTATCTAGCTGATCTATGCCCTCATTATTTTATAGACCTCCATAAGATCACCCCTCAGCCTGCTACACTCCAGAGAGGAAAGTCCCAGTCGATCCAGCCTCTCCTTATAACACAAACCACCAAGTCCCGGTAGCATTCTAGTAAATCTTTTCTGCGCTTTTCTCGTTTAGTAATATCCTTTCTATAATAGGGTGACCAGAACTGTACACAGTATTCCAAGTGTGGCCTTACCAATGTCTTGTACAACTTTAACAAGACATCCCAACTCCTGTACTCAGTGTTCTGACCAATGAAACCAAGCTTGCCGAAGGCCTTCTCACCACTCTGTCCACCTGTGACTCCACTTTCAAAGAGCTATGAACCTTACCCCCAGACCTTTTTTGTTCTATAAATTTAAAGATCTGTTATTAACTTTTTAGATATCTTGTAGCAGCTGACCTCATTATTGTTCTGCTCTTTTTCTCTTATTTGTTGCATAATCTGGTTCCATTTATCCTGTTAATTTTTTTACTGTGGTGTATCAGTCCATCACAGAGAGATAAAAGTGTTTCAGGGTTGCGCTCTTCAGATAGCAAAAAGAATGGCATTCAAAAAGCGTAAGTACATCATTCATTCATACCTATTTGCAAGTAATCCATAATGTAGCGATAGTTTAGAATTGAGCAATGATCTGAAAGTAGAACTAAAGTGCAAAAAGAACAAAAAAAACTTATCACCTCTGAGTCTCTGAAAATCAGGTCAGGTCAGGTCAAGACCCAGAACTGAATATTCAAAGTTTTGTGGCTTACACACTTCTAATGACCTCTTTCTTGAGCTGAACATCAATTTTAATTTTTGCATTGTCATTTGAAAGATTTTTAAAGAATATGAATTTAAGTGATATTCTTAAATGGATGGATTTGGTATTGTGTATGATGCATCAAAGTATTCAACCACACTTCAGTTATATGCCTTACAAGTTCATATAGTTGAAAAGTAATTTCATAGCTACTCCCTTTTTAGTCTGATTTGAATTGTTTCAGGTTTAAAGATTCTAAGTATTTCCTGATGCAATACCTCTAGTTAATGATTATTATAATATATAATATAATGTGCATGACATCTCACTGTCCGCAATTGTCAAGTTTTTATTTCTTTTCCTTTACTCTGCTTCTGCTCTATTGCTTTCTCATGAGGCAGTATCTCTGCTAAAAACAGTGATACCGATGAAGATGCAGAGGATCCCTTTATAGAGGCAGGTGGTAGACCGAATTCTCTAGAAAGGTGAGATCACCAGCATGATTTGATGGTTTTGTTGTTGATGGAGACTTTTTGAAATGCAACAGGGGATGTCCGATGGAAAAACGTTAAGCTTATAAATACAGCTTGAAATCATTGAATTTAAAATTTAAATGGCAAGATAGGAAAACAGAATCAATCTCAGCAGTCCTTAAATTTGATCATGTCAGAAGAATTAAACTCTTATATCTATATTTTGAAGGCTCAGTACCTTGAAAACAGCTGTTTTTCTGTTAAACCCAGCTGACCTCATTATACCAATTGGTTGGTTTTGCAATATATTGCACACCTTTTCCTGTTACATGATGTGTAATGAAAATTTGGTCGCTGTAATTGTTTTGCTGTCAGCAATGAAAACGTATGATAACAAGCAGTAATTCCTTGAAAATGTAAACATATCAAAATACATTTATATTTTTAAAAAACTGCCTCAAGCTGAACTTTAGATGACTGGAAAAATACTAGAGTTTATATGTATCATTTTCTAATTTTATTTAACTACTGACTAAGCAGCATCATAACATATTGTATCTGTTGTCTATTCCTACAATACACTGATTTGCAGAATAAGTAAATACAATTTATTTCTTTAAAAAACTTCAAGAATGCAGAATACAGTGTTCTGACATGGAAACTGATAAGATCGAATACAATCTTGATATATAAATTAAAATTAAAATGATTACAAAACAAAATAAGTTCAAGACTTTCTTGTAACATATGTTTAGAAATCAAAAATTCCATTGGAGATTTGGCCTGAACCACTTAGAGTTGTAGAGGTTTACAGCATTGAAACTGGCCCATTGGCCCAACTTATCTAGACCATCCCTTTTTTTTAAACTACTAAACAGGCCCCAATTGCCCACGTTTGCCCCCTATCCCTTTATACTCATCTTATCCCTGTAACTGTCTAAATGCTTTTTAAATGACAAAGTTGTACCCACCTCTACTACTACCTCTGGCAGCTTGTTCCAGACACTCAGCATCCTCTGAAAAAATTGCCCCTCTAGACCCTTTTGTATCTCTCCCCTCTCGCCTTAAACCTATATCCTCTAGCTTTAGACTCCTCTACCTTTGGGAAAAGATTTTGACTATTTAGCTGATCTATGTCCCTCATTATTTTATAGATCTCTATAAGATCACCCCTAAATCTCCTACACTCCAGGGAAAAAGTCCCAGGCTATCCAGCCTCCCCTTATAACTCAAACCATCAAGTCCTAGTAGCATCTTAATAAATCTTCTTTGCACTCTTTCTAGTTTAATAATATCCTTTCTATAATGGGGCGACCAAAACTGTACACAGTATTTCAAGTTGGCCTTACCGATGTCTTGTACAACTTCAACAAGACATTCCAACCCTTGTGCTCAATGTTCTGACCAATGAAACTAAGCATGCCGAATGCCTTCTTCACCACTCTGTCCACCTGTGACTCCACTTTCAAGGAGCTATGAACCTGTACTTCTAGATCTCTTTTCTATAACACTCCCCAGTGTTCTACTATTAACTAAGCAAGACCTGCCCTGGTTCAAACTACCAAAATGCCTCGCGTTTATCTAAATTAAACTCCTAACACTTGATTAGATTACTGTTTTATTTCTTGATGCTCAACTGTTGATCATCTCTTTATACACTTTCATTGACTTGTCATTATTATATCAATAAAGAAGTCAAAACCACTTGATCTCAAAATTGAACAAAATAATCAAAACTGATTCAATAATGAAAACAGAATAAGAAAACAGTTAAGAGAATATAAGTACAAAGTCATTATTAATTTAACGATTTTCATCTGTATCCCAATGTCTTGGTATAGAATCCTCCTCAGAATACATTGTGCATATCTACGTATTTGAATAGTTTTGCATCTGGCAACATGTCTTTGGTACGTTGGCATGCTGGTTTATTTAATGGACATTTTGGTCAAAGAATAAAAATGTATCACCTCAAAGATTCTACCTTCTGTCTCACTTAAGAAATCTTAGAAATTCGATTCACTAAAGACAATCACCACAAAAGCAGAAGATCAATCCTATGGGACAACGTTTTTTCTCGATAAGAAGTATACACATGGTTTCCCGTCAAAGTTCTAACATGCGACTATTCTCAAAAGATTTATATACAAAAGGGAAAAATCGCAGCTTGAATTTTATGTTCCAAAGTTGGGCGCATATCCAACGGGTATGCAGTCATGCGCGTATTATTGAGGTCGATGGGTGCGCATGGAAATAGGAGACATGGCCGCTAACAATTGAAGAGCCAATTAAAGCAATTAAAAAGCCTATTGACCAAGATTTTACATTGTCTGGGTTATATCATGCTTGTCGCATGGGCAAAAGGGGCGGTTACACGTTATGGTTTCATCAGTTTGTCAGTCAAAAGCAGGATAAAAGTCCCCGGACCACAAGCACTTTTTATTTTTTATTTTTGATTTTTGTCATATTCCTGAGATTTCCTTTTGAACTAGGTTTCTAAACTGATTCACCTAAAAATCTGTGCCAAAGTTGTATCAAGAAAGATCAGTTTGCACAAACCACAGGGAACAATGACATTTACAAAAGATATTACCTTGAAAATCCATGGCCAATTTGCCATTGTAATTCTGTGTGGGTTGTGGTGTTGAGTTGAATGCAGGCTCTCTGAATATCCCATGACCCTAGGTTTTCATTACGTCCCAACTACATGACCGGGGATGGGAATTGAACATTCAGGGATGTTCAGTATTTAGGAAGGGCAGGCAAAGGAATAGGCAGTGGAGTGGCATTACTGGTTAAAGAGGAAATTAATGCAATAATGAGGATGATATTAGCTCCAATATTTGGATAGAAGCACAAGGGCCAAAAAAACATACAAACCCCCAAACTTCAGTGGTGATCTTTGGAATGGCATTAAACAGGAAATTAGAGACACATTCAATAAAGGAACGTCTGTAATTATGGGTGACTTTCATCTGCACTTAGATTTGGCAAATCAATTTAGTAACAGTACCATCCAGGAGGAATGACTGGAGTGTATTCAGGATGGTTTCCTCGACCAATTCATTAAGGAATCATCCTAGACTGGATATTGTGTAACGAGAAATGAATAATTGGCATTGTGCAAAGCCACTTGGGGAAGAGCAACCATAATATGACAGAATTCTTCATCAAGATGAATAGTAAGGTACTTGATTCTGAGACTAGCGCCAAAGACCTCCAACCTCATTCGCAACTAGGATTCTTAGGTGCTGCTGCAGTGAATGGATTTTTGGCTGAGTGCCAAATTCTCTATTCTTGCTGGTAGTGGGCCGGACACAGACAAGTTTGGAGAATCCTATATTAAGATCCTGAATTTAAATAAAGGATACTATGATGGTCTGAGGCACCAATTGGTATTGATGGTTTAGGGGAAATGTTACTTAAAATAAAAAATAAAACAGGAAAGGTGGCCAAACCATGGCTTACAAGGAAATTAGGAGAATATTAGATCCAAGGAAGAGGCAAACAAATTGACCAGAAAAAACAGTAGATGTGAGGATTGGGAGTAGTTTAGAATTCAGCAAAGGAGGACAAAGAATTAATAGAAAATGAGACTAAATTTGCGGGGAACATAAAAACTGACTGTTAAAGTTTCTGTAGGAATGTGAAGAAAAAATGATCGATGAAGACAAACGTAGGCCTGTTATATTCAGAAACAGAGGAATTTATAATGTCAGACAAAGAAATGGCTGATTCTGTCTTCACAAAGGAAGACACAAATAACAACACAAGGTTTAGTGAGAGGGATTGATTGAAGGAAACCAGCATTAGTAGGGAAATGGTGTTGGGGAAATTAATGGGATTGAACGTCAATAAGTCCTCAGGGCCTGATAATCTACATGCTAGAGTACTTGAAGTCATCCTTGAAATAATGGATGCATTAGAATCTTCCAAGATTCTATAGACTCTGGAATTCCTCCAGATTTGAGGGTCGTTAATGTAACACCACTACTTAAAAAGGGAGGTAGAGAGAAAATGGAATTATAGACTCGTTAGCCTGATGTCGGTATTGGGGAAAATGCTAAAGTTTTATATAAAAGATTTAATAGTAGAACATTTAACAAATAGTGGCAGAATTGGACAGAGTCCACATTAATTTAGTATGGGAAATTATGCTTGACAAATCTATTGAAATTCTTCAGTGATGTAGCTA
This sequence comes from Carcharhinus amblyrhynchos, assembly GCF_965287045.1. Classification (NCBI taxonomy): domain Eukaryota; kingdom Metazoa; phylum Chordata; class Chondrichthyes; order Carcharhiniformes; family Carcharhinidae; genus Carcharhinus; species Carcharhinus amblyrhynchos. The sequence continues at coordinate 26,235,471 of NC_137335.1, read as the reverse complement.
GTAGAGATGAGGGGGTGCCAGTGATGTGGCTTACATTCAGAAGGCTTTCAGCAAAGTCTCAAGTAAGAGATTAGCGTGTGAAGTTAAAGTGCATGGGATTGGGGTAGTGTATTGAGATGAATGGAAAAGGAGTTGGCAGACATGAATAGGAATAAACTGATCTTTTTCCAAATGCAGGCAATGACTAGTGGGGTACTGCAGGGATCAGTGCTGGAACCCCAACTATTACAATATAGATGATTTAGACGAAGGAGCTAAATGTAATATTTTCAGATTTGCGGATGACACAAAGCTGGTTGGGAGGGTAAGTTATGAGGAGGATGCAGAGATGCTTCAGTAATTTGGACAAGCTGAGTGAGTGGGCAAATTCAAGGCAGCTGCAGTAAAATATGAGAGGTTATCCATTTCAGTAACAAAAGAGGAAGGCAGAATTATTAATTATCTGAATGGCTATAGGTTGAAAGACTGGAATGTGCAATGAGACCTGGGTGTCTTTGTATACCAGTTGCTAAAAGTAAGCATGCAGATGCAGCAGCCAGTAAAGAAGGCAAATGGCATATTGGCCCTTATAACAAGAGGATTAGAGTACAGGAGCAGGGGTGTCCTGCTGCAATTATACAGGGCCTTGATGAGATGACATTTGGAATATTATATGCAGTTTTTGTCCCTTACCTGAGGAAGAATGTTCTTGCTATAGAGGGATTGCAAACTGATCCCTGGGATGGTAGGACAGACGTATGAGGTGAGATTGAGTCACTTGGAATTGTGTTTGCTGGAGTTTATAAGAATGAGGGGCGATCTCAAAGAAACCCATAAAATTCTAACAGGACTAGACAGGTAGATACAGAAAGGATGTTCCCGATGGCAGGGGAGTCCAAAGCCAGGGATCACAGACCGAGGCTATGTGGTAGACCATTTAGGACTGAGATCAGGAGAAACTTCTTCACCCAGAGAATAATGAGCCTGAGGAATTCACTGCCACAGAAAACAGTTCAGGCCAAAACATTGTATACTTTCAAGAAGATAGATATAGCACCCGGGACTAACATGATCAAAGGATATGAGGGGAGGGAAAGAAAAAATAGGTTACTGAATTGGATGATCACCCGTAATAATAAGAATGGTGGGCTGAGCAAGCTTGAAGGTCTGAATGGCCTCCTCCTGCCTATTTTCAATGTTTCCAAACAGATTGTCATTGGAGGTGTCACAACTGACGCAGCAATAGATGTAGAATATGACCAGATCCCTGAATAATCGAAAAAAGGTTCCACAACAAAAAGGAATTTGTTTGCAGCTCTCAGCATCCTATCCTTCACCCTGGAAGGTGTATGACCCTCTTCTGAGGAGTCTTTGTCCTCCCCATCACTAATTCCTGAGTGGTGCATGAAGAACCTGTGGGAGATGAAATTCATAATTTGGAACTGACAAGTGTGAGAAACACAGCTCACAGTTAAACAATTTAGTCAAGTCAAGTTCTGAAGGAGCAAGATTTTATTTGACGTTCTTGCAAGACCGGGTGTCTAGCGAAATAGGCACACTTCACATAGATTTACAGCACGTTTTATACCTTTTTTACAAGCATTGTGATGGCTTTGCAATGTGATGTTCTCTCCTAATTGGTGGTCCCTGTCCCATCTATGTGTTGACATTCTCCTATTGGCTCGAGGTGCCCTAAGTTCCTATCCCATCTAACAATGTCTCCTGTTATCACAAGAGTGCATTAGCAAACTCATCCATCTTATCCAATACTGTTACATGTCCAGTTCAGATTGGCGGTAATCAATCCTTTGCCAACTTAATCACTGCTGTCCCAACCATCTCAGTGACCCCTTCCCCCTTTTATGCTTAGTTGTATAAACAACACATCTTGCAGACCATTTGCTTTTTATAACGTGGGCCTCTTACATTCCTGCAGGATGTGGTGTATGCTTCACTGCACATCACATCTCTGATGTTATCTCTACATTACAGGCAGTCTTTTTATTATCCCTAATTATTGCTGTGTTAGCAGCATCGAACCCTATGTCCTATGTTTGTGACTAAACTCACAGTTGTTTCCATAAAGTGGGTTATCAATATACCTAACTATATCCAATCTATTTAACTTCAAGCTATTTCTCTATGCTCTACAAATATATGTGTTAACAACATCTTTACCTATTGCTCACACAAGGTACAAGAATCCAAAGTAAACAGTGCTGAATATAATTTTTCATTGGCTGTTGACATCTAGTTAATACAAGCAACTGTTTTGTGCCAAGATGGTAGTGTGATAGCACTCAGCACTCAGTGATAGCATTCAGTCACCATGTAACTGCAAGACCTACATCTCTCCATTGGCATTTGTTATGCATCCTGAAGCTGGTTATCTCCTGTGTTTTATCCTTTGCACCTGTATGTGTGTCCATGATTGAAGGGGCTAACCACTACCATGCCTTTCCATTTCTTTGCCTCATTCTGATATTCTGCACTCTCCATTTTATTTATAGGAAGAAGTATTAATGTGAGGATTGGAATGTGTATGAGAATTAAATAGCAACACTTGCATAGGCTAACTGAGGGATTTGGATGAGATTGACAAGATGAAGGTGAATGTTAGTGCTAATTGCTCATATGTGAGAAGGTGCCTCGAGAGAAAGAGAGGGAGGGATGCGAAGTGTGTTGGTCTGAGACACGTGTGCAGAAGGCTGAGAAAATCAGGGTGAGAGAGTTGGTATTTCAATATGATGTGCCCTGATAAGGTAATCAAACCTCTTGAGCACTGCATCCATCAGTGAGAGAACACCATCTCCTTGGTGATTTCTAACCTTGTCTGCTTAGTTTCAGAAGCCAATTTCTTCACCCTGTCCACAGGGAATAATATTTATCAACAATCCCTTTCAATCCACAGCAGGAACTCCAGTGATGTCTTGGGGAACCAGAGTGGACAGCTTTCCCTTCTTTGGACTCCATCAATCCAGTTACTGTCTCTCAGCAGGATTGTAGAATGCTTCCATTATGTCTCTGTCTGGGGTCTCTCTAATTACTGAGGCTTCAAAAGTCAGTGGTGGGTCATAATCATAAGCACCCACTCCAATTGGCCAGGAAACTAGGATGTGGGATGCTGATGCTGTGGTTCACTTAAAGAGCCATGATAAAACTGTTTCGTGAACTTTCAGGGTTACGACCTGCAGCTGACCTCCACTGCTGAGAGCAAACCAACAAGTTAAAATTCAGCCCAGTTTGTTTCTGCAGTAGTTTTTGCGTGTGTAAAGTAAAACTGGCACACAAACTGACACACAGTGTCACTTATGAGAGTCACAAAGATTGGGTATCAGCATCTGATAAAATAGTTTTCACACTTAAACTACTTTTTGTCCCATTGATTGCTAAAAGTGCTTGAACCTTAGGACCTAATAAGACAGGAAAGGAAACATCACAATTGGTCATGAGGTACTTTTAAACTTAGACAAAAATGCTTAAAGAAAGAATTAATACAATGACTGGCAAATAAGAGAGCTTAATACATCTTCTTTAGGGCAGTAAAACAATTTAGCTTAATAAATGCAGACTATTGTAAGTATTTTAAGTATTTAAGTATTTTAACAGGGAAAGCTTTTGGAAAATGTATGAAGAGGATTTGAATATGTAGAGTTTATTATCTTAAACACTATGTTCTGATCAGTAATTAATTTGTGGGTTGGACTGTACTGGTGCTTCAGGTTCTCAACATATGAACAACCTATTTGTTACTAAGCCCATGATTGTCTTGGGTGCTCCACAGATATGTAAACACTGTTGTGCTGCCAGTTTCACAACTTTTTTTTAACTGAAGAACTCAAGCAGCACATTGGATCCAACATGAGGTTGCATTAAGCCAGACAGTGACTTTTTTTGTTTTTGGGATGTTGGAATGGCTGATGGTGGGACACATCCCTAATTGCCCTTGGAGGTAGTGGTGAGTTGTTTTCTTGAACAAATGCAGTCCATATGGTATAGACACATCCATAGTGATATTAGGGGGGCATTCCAAGAATTTGACCGATGTTGCTATTAGGGTATGCTCATTCAGAGTGACATCTTGGGCCATGCCTCCAGGATTTGTTTTAATAATGTCAAGAAGTATGGTAGGAAAAGCCAACAGTTTAGCTGGCAGGCTTCACACTACTTTTCTCACCTGAGTTGACGCAAAAAAAGAAAGTTCCACCCATACTTTCACAACAAGATAGAAGGAGGAGAACTTGCAGGTGATGGTATTTGCATACATCTACTGCCCCTTGCTCTTCTACTTGGTAGAGATTGTGGATTTGGTAGGTGCTATTGGAGCAACATTGGTGAGTTGTTGCAATGCATCTTGTAGATAATACACAATGCTGCCACTGTGCACTTTTAGTGAAGGGAGTGAATATTTAAGGTGGTGGATGGTACTAATAAGAAGGGCTGCTTTGTCTTGGATGGTATCAAGAATTGCTGCACTTATGCAAGTGGAGAGTATACATCATATTCCTGGCTTATACCTTGTGTGTGGAGCATACACACCACAGAATTCCTGGCTGCTTTTGTTGTGAAGATATTTATATAGCCAGTCCAATTAAGTTTCTGATCAATAGTAACCCCCGTGTGTTTTTGATGGAACAATTAGCAATGGTAATATTGTTAAATGTTGGCACTTGCCCAGATTTCGCTGAAGGTGCTTCAGTACAATAATTCCTCATACAACCTTTAAGGTTTGCAGAAATGCAACTACAAGTGAAACAACTTAATCGAAACAGCTTTTCCCACTACCACCACTACCAATGTAAAAGATGCCATTAGGTTTTGTAACACCGTTTTTAATTTAAAAAATTAAAAGATTGTCCTCTACAGGTTGAAATACTGTGCATTCCTAAATTACTTTATTCCCTTTCCCCTCTCCTCCTCCTCATCTCTCCCTCTCTCTCTCTCTCTCTCTCTCTCATTCTCCCTTCTTTCTTCTTGCAAACTGTCACTTGCACTCTCCATTCTCACCCTCCCCAATTCTCTGACTCTCTCCAGTTTGCTGACCTCTCCACTCTTCCCCTAAACCATCATTGTAAACAAGGGATAGGGAGATGGGCAGCATGAGGAAGGAGGCGAACAACAGGCACAATGAGTGGGAGGATTAATGAGGGAAGCAGGAAGATGAGGGAGGTGGCAACCAGGAGGGAATCGGGTGGGAAGTGGTGAGTGGGAAAGTCAGAAGGAAAGCAGAGAGTGGGAGAGAATTGGGGTTCAGATTCATGCCAGTTGTGAAACAAAGGTAAAGCAGAATCTTACTAATTATGCATACTAGCCCTATGTATCCATGACACTGAAATGAAACAATGTCAATCAAGACAAATTAAAATGGGATTTATTGTACTTGGCTTTCAAATAGTATTGAAAAACATGCAATCAGCCAACATCTCCACTTCTGACATTATGGTGAAAGAATGGTCATTGATAAACCAGCTGAAGGTGGTTGGGCCTAGAACACTGCCCTGAGGTACCCCTGCAGTGATGTCCTGGGACCATGTTGATTGACCTCCAAACATCTTTCTTTGTACCAAATATGTCTCCAAACAATGGAAAGCAACCCCCCCCCTCCCGATTTGTATTGACTTCAATTTTTCCAGGACTCCTTGATGCCATTCCCTATTAAATGCTGTCTTGATGTCAAGGTTTTGATTTGATTTATTATTGTCACATGGATTAGCATACAGTGAAAAGTATTGTTTCTTGCACGCTGTGCAGACAAAGCACACCATTCATAGAGAAGGAAACAAGAGAGTGCAGAATGTAGTGTTACTACAGTCATAGCTAGGATGTAAGGAAAGATCAACTCAATGCAAGGTAGGTCCATTCAAAGGTCTGATGGCAGCAGGGAAGAATCAGTTGGTGCGAGATCTTAGACTTTCGTATCTTTTTCCTGATGTAAGAAGATGGGAGAGAGAGTGTCCGGGGTGCGTGGGGTCCTTAGTTATACTGGCTGTTTTGCTGAGGCAGCAGGAAGTGTAGACAGAGTCAACGGATGGGAGGCTGGTTTGCGTGATGGATTGAGCTTCATTCACGACTTTTTGTAGTTTCTTGTGGTCTTGGGCAGAGCAGGAGCCATATTAAATTGTAATAGAACCAGAAAGAATGCTTTCTATGGGCTGTCTTTGTGGAACCAAAGTTCGTCCTCTGGCTTGATAATAGTGCTAGAGTGAGGGATATATGTGAGCATATTGAATACTATACTGCTGCTACCAATAATAGAAGGGTGAACACACTCACCTCACCTCTGGAATTCAGTTCTTTTGTGCATGCTTAGTCCAAGGCTGTAACATGGTCTGCAGTTGCAGAGCCCAAACTAATCAACAGTGAGCAGGTTGGTGCTGAGTAAGTATCACTTGATATAATGTTGATGACATCTTCCATCACTTTTCTAGTGATTCCAAATGATCTGATGGAACTGTAATTGATTAACTTACCCTGCCTTTTTTCAACAGTCATTGTTGAGAAATTTCCACATTATCAGTTAGATCCCTGTGCTGGACTACTGAAACAACTTGGCTATGGATGCAGTTAGTTGTAGATCACCTGTATTCAGTACTACAGCTGGGATGTTAAGGCCCACTTGCTGTGTCCAGTACTTTCAATCATTTCTTGATTTCACTTGGAGTGAACTGAATTGACTAAAGAGTGCCATCTATGATGGTGGGAACTTAGAAGACTTGAGAAGGATCAGCCACTCAGTACTTCTGGCTGAAAATGTTGTAAATGCGTCAGCCCTGTCTTTTACTCTGCCATGAGCATGGAGATGTTTTTGGGCCCACCACCTTCATTCACAATTGGGTGTAGCAGGATTGCAGAGTTTTGATCTGATTTCTGGGTTGGGAAAGCACTGTGGATGTACCTACACCTCAGGGACTGCAGCAGTGCAAGAAGGCAGCTGACCACCACCTTCTGAAGGGCGACTAGGGATGGCCAATAAATGTTGATCTAGCCAGTGATCCACCCACATCTCATAAATGAATTTTAAACAATCACTAAGCTCTGTCTATATCATGCTGCTTCTGCTGTTTAGCATGCACATTGCTGTGTTACAGCTTCACCAGGCCCTGCTCCATAACACGCTGTTCTGCAGTCTTCATGGAACCAGAGTTGATGCACTGGCTTGATAATAGTGCTAGGGGGAGGGACATGTGTGGTCATATTGAATACAATTCTGCAGCTACCAAATGTAGAAGGCACTGATTCTGTAACGCAAAAGCATTTTCACTAAAATCTTGCCATTTATTTCATCCATTTGGTAATGATTCTTGAATTTAATTATTAATTTAGTGCAAACAATTGGTGTTATTTCAAAATCCTTATGTGGAATACATTTTGCAAATCAGAATTCAGTAATTAAATAGTTGTGCATAAATTTATTTGATTTCTAATTGTGCAGTAGAAACTTATTAATTTTGCTCTTCAGTAATGCCATGGGAGATTATGTAGTGGATTAAAATGTTTGCATTCTGGAGTGATTTCAAGGCTGTATGTTTTCTTGAAATTTAGTTGATTTAGAGATCTTTCGAGCTTTATTGCAGTTCATGATATTCAAAACCCTGAAAGGAACAGCTGTCTATTATCATTGCCAAGTTATCATTTTTATATAACAATCTATTATAATTGCCTTTAGCCATCAATCTTGGGGCAATCATGTTCATTTAGAACTAAAATGAGTTCTAAGTGCACTGTAAAGTCGCTATTATAGTTTTCATTTCAGCTTATCATTACCATGGTGGGCAATTGCAGAGTCAGAAGGTTTCAATATTTGTTATCTTGGTTTAATTGCTACTTGCTTTGGGTAACCAGTTTGGTTCAGTTTAAAGATTCTCTGTTCTGTAGTTTTGAATGGATTTTATGATGAAATTCTGCAGTTCTCATATGCTTAAATTGTATTTCCATTCAGTATTCCAGAGTGCATTACACTTGCACTCTCTGATGTGCTGTACTAACAAGTGTTAAGGTCCTGAGCTTTTCCCAAACCAGAGTTCCTCTGCTTAGCTAAGCCAATTGAGGGAAGCACTATGTGAAGGTATGATGGAGTATCTTTCACTGGTTGAATTACAACACTGGAATGGTAGTCGGTGGTAACTTCTTGAAATTTCCCTATTTACCAGAAACTCTGATAAATTCTCATTCTTTGTTTTTGAAATAATAAGTTTCTAAATAAATGAATCCGATCATTGTTTTAAAATGTTTTTGATCTTTTTTGGTGACTAGGCATACAGATTTGAACAGCAAACCAACAGGTGGTCTTACGTCCCTTTCCGATGCTCCTCCTTTGACTGCGAATTTGGAGTCCCTGGCAAAAGGACCCCCATTAAAAGAAGCTGACATAAAAGGTAGCAAGAAATAATTTAGCCTTTTTTAATTGTGGTAGCTAAGAATATTAAATATTTAAGTCTGGAATCTTGTCACTGTGTAACATCTTTTATGATCTCATTTTATCAATGGGCTATATTCAGACACAGAATCTGGAGATGTATGTTCTAATTCACTAAGATATGCAGTCTCTCTCTCTCTCTGTCTTTGTCTCTCCCTGTATTGCCTCACAAAAAGAAAAAAAAAGTCTTCAAGTACGTAACATTTCAAAGATTATTCTTTAAAACCATGGCAGGAACTTCATGGCTCATCCAGTGGATCTGAAGACAGGAAACTTGTAAAATGCAGTGGGTGATCTGCCTGTCAACCTACCTGCCCACCTCCAACTTGCCATTGGACAGCCCACCCACCTTGGACCTTTTGAGGCCCTTTGTACTTATCATTTTGTGATTTATGAATGACCACTTAAGTGCCTCAACTGGCTTCCACTGCCATTTTATCGACAGTGCACGTGCGCGTACATGCATGCACACGCGCGCACACATGCATACACCATCCATGGCACCTGGAAACTCAAACCAGGCCCCCATCAGCTGCCCTGTGAACAACCCTGACCTGCGTCTGTTGCCGTGGGACTGACTGTAGTCAGCAGTGGCAACCGCTCCAGACGTTAAATGACTGTGGGGCTACCCACAGCCAGTATCAGCAGGATTGTATTCTCCATTGTCCCTTTACATGGTGGAACAGAAAACCCTGTCATCAGAAAATCCTATACATGGGGCCCGATTTTGCCATTGCGTTGCACCCATTTTCGGGCATGAAAACTTGGTAAATCAGGCATGAGGTAAATAGTGCGATCCCTGCCCACATCCATATAGATTCCCACTTTACCAAGGCCTGAAAAGGCTGCGATCGGAACCACATGCATTTAAATTGACTTAATGAGTTGGATGCCCAATCTTAACTGCATATCCCCCTTTACCATCGCGTTCGCCTATCCAGATTTGGCGCTAAACAGACATGCTCGGCAGAAGTCTGTTTCGGGTTCTCCACCTCCTGAAGAGCTAAGTTCAGAGCTTCCAACGGCTCTCTAACTCAGATCATTGGTTGGTGTGGGGGGCAGATCATTCTTCAGTAAGGGAGGGGTTGGAGGAGGGAGGCCTGATCGTTCCCTGGTTGAAGGGAGAGGGGGGTGGTGGCAGATCATTCTCTGGTGGGGGGAGGGAAAAGGAGGCCCGATCATTCTCTGGTGAGTGGGAGGGAAGGGGGAGGCCAGATAGTTCTCTGGTGAAGGGGGGAGGCCCAATCATTCTGTGGTGGGGGCTGGGGGAGGGAAGCCGGATGGTTTCCTGGTCAGGGTGGGTGGGTGGATGTGGGGGGAGGCCAGATGACTTTCTGCTGTGGGGTGGTGGCGGGGGGAGGCCAAATGCTTTTCTAGTTGGTGTGGGGGGGCGATGGCTCTGTGGTGGTGAGGGGTGTGGGGGGAGGCCCAATTGTTCTCTGGTGGGGTGGGTGGGGAGGGAGACCGCTGCCACTCTGCGGGCGATGGATAGGGAGGAAGGGGGCAGGGGATGCAATCGGTCTGGTAGCAGGGGAGGTTGGTGATAAGGGGACAGTTACGTTGTGGGGGTGGGGCGATGTCTGTAGGGGCCATCGCTTGCCGGCCGCGTTATCCGCTTTTTGTAGCCTGAGAGCGATGTGACAGAGGCATGTTTTTAATTTTTTTTTCACTGTGTATGCGCAGTTCAAAGGTCTAATCAGAGTAGCAGTGTTTCAGGTGTAATAAACTGTGCCCACAGCACAATTCAGATTCATAATTTTTTTTTGTTCCAGCTAAGTGCATATGGGGGTGCCTGAGAACAGGTTCCCAAGTTGATCTGAATTGCGCCCAGATTCAGCACTTATAATCAAAATGGTAAAATAGGGTCCATGGTGTATCAAAATACTAAGAGTCCAGATTTTATTTTCTTAATTTTCTGTATGCTATATGAATAGCTCACATAAGTTTACATGTTTTTCTTGAATGATGGCAGAGCAGGGAATAGGAGAGGGAGCGAGGGAAAGGGGTGTGTTGAACTTCATGAAGGCTGATTTCTTATTCTTGATTTTTGATACCAATTTGAAAATAACGTTCTGTTGTCGCCTCTGAAGTTAGTTTTTTTTCATTAAAACTAAAGCTGCTTTTTGGATGTGTTAAAAGGGAATTTCTCCTCAATTTTTTGTCATCTGGACAGCTAATTGATTCATCATTAATTGAGAGACAATGAAATTCACATCCTCATCCTGTTAATGTTGAGCCTCATGTTTTTATTTTCTATAATGCTGTCATTGCTAACTGTTTTATGGTTTCTTCCTTCACTCCTTTCTAGCTGAGTTTTTCCACTCAACTACTCTACATATATACAGAGCGTTCTCTCTTTCTCTGTCCTAACTTTCTCAAACATTTGATCTGACAAATATAATCAGTCTTTAAAAATTCATGTCCTAGCTTGCATGTTCACATTTTAATAATATTTTGGGTACATAAGTGATGAAAATTGCATGCTACCTCATGGTGAATGAATGGCTAATATGCGTTGGTCATTGCAGAACTAATTTGTGTAAAATTGCTCTTTAGATATTTCTCATTTTTACAGGAGCTGATGCAAATAGTCATTACTGAAATTGCTATAATTTAATGTAATGAATTAAAAAAATTCACAGGCGCCAGGCCAGTAACAATAATATGAGCAATCCAATATAGTTGCATAAGCAGTCAATAGAAACAATATTTTAAAATGATGACTTATTGCACAAATTCTCATTTCTAATTTGTATCTTAGGAACAGGGAATGAAGAAGAGTATTATGATGATGATTTTATCAGGTAAAGCAAATTTCATCATAATTTATACTCTGTCAGTAAGGTATATTGACATTTTCAGAAGTTGATTACATAGTTTGGTCTGTATTGAGACCAATACAATGCTTCAGTCCTGAATTGTTTTCAAAATGCAGTGAGGTTTCTGTGTCATTAGAGTCTGCTATTGAACTGTGAAGGTAAAAAGTAAAATATCTCCAGTTAGGCACGTGAATTAAAAACAGACTTCAGTTTTGAGAACAGTATGCTAATATTTATTTGCACTAAAAATAAGGATGAATGAAAAATTTCAATGAGTAAATCAAATCAGTCAGTAATTGACCATATGCTGGAAGTGTTGGTTAATTTAGCACTACTGTGGTAGAGAAAAAATTAACAGTAGGATGATTTGTAAATTTAACCAGGCATGTATTCATAAAATGGTAAATTAGTTAAATAATGAGTATTGTGTTCAGGTTTGGCCATCATATTTGTAAAAAAGATAAACATTTATGAGGAAAGAGAAAAGGGAAAACGTGCTTGCAAATCAGAATTAGTAACATGATGATACTTGAAACTTTTAGACAGTATTCACCTATATCCCACTGCTTAGATAACACCATAAAAAATGTTACTTTTTGACAAACCACATTGCTCAAACTGAGTTGTTTGAGAATACCCTTGCTCCTTTAGCCATGCTTTGAGGTTCTTTTTTTGTCAAATCTAAACACTCTTGCTTAGCGGTCACAGGTGTTTGAGCCTGGTAGTGTCAGCTGAACACGTGTTGAATTTGGTTGCTTTTTTATTGTCTTCAACTAACAAATTGGATATAACACATCTAAATTAAGATTGTGTTATATTTGAGAATTTGTAGTTGATTGCTATTGTGATGCATGCTTATATTAAGTTCTTTTGAAGAAATAGACATACACTATTAGTAGTAAGATTTATTTGTTATGCACCGTTAAATTGGGTTCTCGGTATGGATTAATTTTCATTCTCGAGTTGTGTTGTAATCACCACCAATATGTTTTTGGCTTAGTGGCAGTCAGCGTTCAGATAAAACCAAGAGTGAAGTGAGCATTGGTGAAGAAATTGAAGAGGATATTTCTGTGGAAGCGGAAGATCTTTGTCCAGATGACAAGGTTTGTAGAACTGAGGTTTAGTAAAAAATATTGAAGAACTGGGAGTGTTTTACAACTTTCTAAGTTCCAGAAAAGGGAACATCCAGAAACAAATTCAGAATTTGCTCTCAATAATGGAATGGTGACAGATGCAGTATGCAAATGAAAATAAGTAAGAATGTAAGAATCCAATAAACATTTATTGCAAACTTTAATGGCAGCCTATAACTTTGGCCATTTTTATGAATGCCTACCCCATTTTTAATCTAGTTTCATTCTTATAGAAAAAGAAACTGGTGTGAACTTGATATTTTCTCCCCAAATTGGGTTAGAATATTTTATGTCATTTTTAAGATTTATATTAATTAATTTTGTGATAATTTTGATTATTTTTGTTAAAATGTTTTAATAATCCTTGTTTTGATTATTTCCTTGCAGCTTGATGATTTTACACTGGACCACACCATTTCACACTGCAGTGACGTGGCAGATTATATAGAGGAGGTTGCGGAGTAACTTGGGCATTAATATATAATTCAGTATACAGTAAATGGGTAGTTTTTGCTGCTTCTGTTGTTCTGAAGGAACTCTGAACCAATGAAGGTGGGATTGGACTAATGGATCTCTCGGATAGCACAAATTGGTTGAATTTCTTGTGTTAATCCAACTGAAAACCAAAGACCACATTTAACACTAAGAACGAATGCAATGGTACTGGGTTGGTGCCAGTAGGGTAGTCAGGAGGAGCATGGATTCTTCAGATTATCTCCTAGGATCCAGTAGAAAAGGCCTAAATTCATTTAGAGGGGATCAGTTTGGTCCTCGATTGTAATGTGTAAAGAAATATATCAAATAAAAGATATTTTTAATGCAAATTTATTTTTTGAATGCTCCACGTGTTTTTATTGCATAAAGTCTCATCAAGAATCTGTGTAGCTTTTTTGGAGCTGAATGTGTGTCATGCATCTTAAGCAATGTGCTGTGTGCATAATTCCCCAGAATGTATCAATATTAAAGCTAGAAAGCTTCTGTAACAAAATCTTAAATGATTGTTTTCAGAATTATTTGGCAAGTCAGAGCATACTTGTTATCTTGAATATCATCTGTATTTAACCATCAGTGAAAATATATAAACGCTATTGTTCACAACTGTGAGACAGACAGAACGGAAAAAACATGGTGGGTGCAGACAGAGCTCCACACACATACACACACACACACATACATACACATGCACACGCACACACACACCCCTGCCCTATGGGGCAAGAATTTAACTTCTTCAAAATCCATTCACTTAAAATTAAAATTGGGTCTTTGTGTTGGTTATGCAGTGTAGTACTGAAGGAATGATGCAGGTGAGAGATTTAAAGTTAAAGTAAAGTTTATTTATTAGTCACAAGTAGGTCTTACATTAACACTGCAACTGTTGCTGTAAAAATCCCCCTAGTCGCCACAGCCCAGCACCTGTTTGGGTCAATACACTAACCAACACATCTTTCAGACTGGGAAGAAACCAGAGCACCCAGAGGAAACCCATGGGGAAAACATGCAAACTCCACACAGACAGTGACTCAAGCTGGGAATCAAACCCAGGTGTCTGGTGCTGTGAGGCAGCAGTGCTAATCACTGTGCCACCCTTTCAGATAAAAGTACAACATCTCTCAGCACTATTCGAAGAACAACAGGAAAAATCTATTGCTGTCCTCACCAATATCTCACCCTCAATCAATATCGCAAACATTGAGAAATACAGTCATCTGTTACACCTCTTCTGGGATATTCTGAGCCTGGTTTTTCCAGAAATGTGGAGTGCATTGTCCCTCAGAGAACTCTGCCAACATGGAGCAGAGTCAGGGGGAAAAAACAACACAAGTCCCCTTTTTTAAAGCACTAGTTGCTGCATGGTAAGATTAAAGGTCCCGTTTGAATGTCAGTAAATTAGTGAATGGTCTAGTGGGTGCGTGGGTGAGGTAATTAGGGTGAGTGAAGTGGGTAAGTGAGTGATGTGTGTAGTTGGGTCAGGATGGTGGTTGGGGATGGGTGGACAGGGGGCAATTCAGTTAGGTCAGGACGGCAGTCTACTTGGGGGATGTTAGGCAGTTGGAGGGATCAGGGCTGTTGGGGCCAGTTGTGTAGTTGCCCAGGAGTTAGACTAGGTTTTAACCTATCTAACATTTCCTGGATAGTTATCCAAGTAAGTACTATGGAAATTTCTGAAGTCTCTGACGACTCAGAGTTGGAGACATTTGCACAGGGAGCAGGGGAATTGCCCATTGGAAACTGAACTTTCTCAGGCAATTCCCAATTTGGTCCATGTGTCGGGCCTTCACAAGATCCTGATGCACGTCTTGGAGACTGGAAAATTTGCACCAATATATATTGCACTTCAAAGTTATTTAACTGGCTGTGAAGCACTTTGGAACATCCTGAGGTCATAAAGGACAAGATATAAATGTAATTTCTTCATTTTCTCATCATTTAAAATTTTCATAAGTAACCAATAATTGAGAAAAAAGTGACGTGAAACCTACGAAATGTGTTGATTCGATTGTACTTTTAATGTAAATATAATTGGGCACTATTTGTTGGGTGGTATGTGTAAAGAAAATGTGACAAGTAGTATTCGCTGGATTTGTACAGGGATCTCCGCCTTTCACCATATAGTTCAATGACAAATGAATGACTACGGAGCTGAATATACAAGTTTATAGATAACACTAAATTGGGAGGGGCAGTGAATTGTGTTTATAGAATCAGGAAGTTACTAAAGGAAATGTTTGGGTTATAATGAGTGGGCAAATTACGGTGATGTAGTTCAATGTGAGATAATCCACTGCATTAAAAAAAGGCAAATTGTAATATTTTAGTGTTGCTGAAAAATTTTTTTTTATCAAAGCTTTTTGTCTTGCACTTGTAAAGGTCCTGATAAGAACAGGAAGTGGTCATTTCCAGGAATCCACCTTCAACCTGGTTTTCTACCACCTTGCATTGTATCTTGAACCTTGACAATGGAATTCGATCAGATTTAGTGCTGTCAAAAAGGACATATAATAATCATGGCCTCAACTTTGCAGTTTTCATTGAAAAACAGAGTTGTGAAATTCAAACCCAAAAATATAATTTGATAAAACCAATTTAATTTGGTCAGTGTAAACCAATGGCAATGATAATGTCTACTCGCTGGGAATATTGAAGAAAGGATTGCTCCGTGTTGACAGGGATGGAGATTCTGGGTTAGGGAGCAATAGGAGTGGTGTCTTGTAAGAAAGGGCTGCAGAGTGTGGACGGTGGGGAGAGGGGGGGTCACGGGTGGAGACAGCCTTAGAGTATTGCATTGGACATAAGAGATTAATGGAAGAGTGGGATCTCAGGACCCATGGACCTTGAGGAGATTAGGACATGGTATGCTGGACAGCTCGTCTCTGGCAATACAAGAACGTGGAAATATAAACCAGGTATAGTCAGGTAAAATCAAGAGGGAGGAACATAGAGGATTGAAGGTTTCAACTTCTATTGTCTCCTGCTCCCCTTAAGTTGATGCATTGCACTAAATGTCATACATGCTCAAATCCTATTTGACTTGCCACAGGAGTTTAGGATTTAAATTAAAGAGTTTAACATTGAAGTTATTTCTAATGTTCCATTTATTAAGCCTGATACTGAGACTAAGATAGCAGAGTAGCTCAGCAGTAGATTCAATTTAAGAAGCAATTTAATGATTTAAGGTCAGGAAAGTTGAGAACCTTGCCACATTCTCCAAATTGCTGCTGTGTATATCATCAGCCTAACCACTCACTCTATCTTCTCAAGTCAACAATCCTCACACCCAGTTACCTTCCAGATGCACTTCTTTTGTATCGTGTCAGCCACCACACCCATTCACCCACATTATATCCAACATCATGCATCTGCCTTCTCGTCAACCTCATAAAATGCACTCTATCCATAGTATGGACACCTACCATTTATCTTGCTCCTACACCTCTTCTGGACTGTCTTATTTTACAATTAAATGATTCTATGCATCTTAATATCAGAATGCGCAATCCAGACGTCAGCATGTTTCACATTAAAAACTTTGGCCTCTCAGTGCAAAACTGATCTGCACTAAAGTATGTTCCAGCACAGCAGTGATGGCAGTGAAGAGAAGATGAATGACGAGAGGAATCACGGTAATGGGGACTGAATCTACTCAAAGCATTTTCATTTCTCACCTATGGCCCACCTCTGTCAGTCTCCTGCGTTCTGCCTCACTACTGGATAGCTGGGTCTGATCCTACTCAAATGCAGCTGAAGTGGCATGTAGATTGGCCCTCACTTTCTCCAAAAACCTGAGGACATCAGTCAGAGCAGGAATTGGAGCAGTCTATGCTGTAAGAATTGTTTCAAAAGGAATAGTAAGACTTTGTAGTTACACAAGGATATGCAAATGGGTGTTTGAGAAAACATTTCATTGTGAAGCTTCTGTTCTTGGATCCTTCATGATTCCAGGCTAAGTTTTAGAGGAATTTGTTGGAGGGTTGTCCCCCAGAAATACAATGTGCAGATCTATGAGCATGTGAACATGCCCTGATACTCACGGACCAAACTCCAATTCTGACAAAGGGTCATCCTGACTCGAAATGTTAGCTCCATTCCCTCTGCACAGAAGCTGTCAGACCTGCTGAGTTCTTCCAGCATTTTCTGTTTTTGTCCCAGCTATGGGTGAATAGCTTCATGGTCTCATGGGTACCTCAGGAGAGTTGAAGGCGAAAGAAAGAAACCCTGAAAAAAACTGGACTGAAACCCAAATATGGACTGAAGTCCAAGTAAGTCATTCTAGCAATTTCTATAACCAAGCCAGGAACTGAGTGATTCTAATTGACAAACAGCTTGCACTGAGAAGGTTGTGCAAATATAACCTAGCATGTACATAGCAAATGCAGAAGTT
The DNA here is from genome assembly GCF_965287045.1 of Carcharhinus amblyrhynchos. Lineage (NCBI taxonomy): Eukaryota > Metazoa > Chordata > Chondrichthyes > Carcharhiniformes > Carcharhinidae > Carcharhinus > Carcharhinus amblyrhynchos. The sequence continues at coordinate 26,218,242 of NC_137335.1, read as the reverse complement.
GGTAGATTGACATTTTTTGTGTATTTAACGTCTCCCTTGCACGCACATCCATGTTTCTTTCCAAGTTAAAATTCAGCCTGTTATCTAAAAACCAGTATGTTAACATTTTAATGAAAGATATATACTCAATGTTTGTTTTCCACTTCCATTCAGTGATGCTGATTGGCGTGCTGTGTATTTTCACATTTTCTGTTTTGTTGCGGGAGTTGGACTCAATGCAAACACTGCTCGATTTATATCCTTTCTCTAAGTCTGTACGTGATGGCTGAATGAGGAAGACATTTAACCTGATTTCTGAATGTAGTGTTTCCTCATTTTTCTGACTATAGGATTGTCTACACCTGCACAGCTCATGTCTTATTTCTCTTGAAAATATATTTAGCAAATGATTTCATAGTATTTTTAGCGCAGTGTTGACTATTCAGCCCAACAAGTCCTTGATCCTGCTTATTTTCCACACATGCTTCCTCTCATCCTTCTTCACCTAACCTATCAACATATTCTTTTATTCTATTTTCCCTTCTGTATATTCTGCTTCCCCTTAAATACATCTTTGCTATTCATCTTAATTACTACTGTGGTATTGAAGAAGTTTCCCCTGAATTCCCTGTTGGAGTTATTAATGCCTTTCTTACATTTAAGGTCCCTAGTTCAGGTTTCCCCCACCAGTGGAGATATCTTCTATATCAAATGCTTACATAATCTAAAAGACTTCTGTCTAGTCACCCCCTCAGTCTTCCCTTTCATAAAGAAAGGATCCACAGTTTGCTCAATGTTTGTTGATTGGTGTAATCTCTCAGTTCTCATAACATCTCATTAAATCTTTATTGTGCTTTCTGTAGTGCCTCTATTCTTTTTAAAATCTGGAAATCAAAACTGTCCGAGTATGTTCTAATGAAATTTCTATACAAGTTTAATGACTTGGCTGTTTTTCAGTTCTATTCCACTAGAAATACACCCTGGTGCTTTATTTTTGTGACCTTATTGTGTTCCAACTTTCAGTGATTTGCATATTTGAACGCCCAGATCCCTCTGATCTATACTCCTTTTAAACATTTATTTTCTGTATGCAGCCACCTTATTCCTCCTACCAAATTGTACCCCTTTGCATTTATTTATATTGGTGTTGAATCACCAATCACATTTCCATTCTGCAAGTTTATTAAATGGTGCCTTCCACAATTTTGTATTGCCAATTCCTCAATACAAATAGTTTATGTAAATTGTAATTAGCAGTGATCCCTGGACCAGGCCTACCAAAGATAAAGAGGAATATCACTCTCTTCTTTTGCAAGTCTGAATAACTATTGTGAAACCCTCCTCCCTGTTTTCTGTTTTGTAGCTAGCTTGCTCACCATCCTGTTACTTTACCCCCCAATTTCTAACCTGAACAATGGACCCACTAAAGAATTTCCTGCCTGTGAAGTACTTTTTGTCCACTTTGCATACAAGGAGAAGGGGCATATTCAGTAGTTATAGTAATGAATCAGTCACTGCCTTTTTCAAAGTATTAAAGAGACTATCTCCTGAGATTTTGTCCATTGAATAGCTGGGCCTATGTGGAGTTTCCATATTTCCAAATGACTGAAATATTCACTGATGTGTCTTCTAACCAATGGCATAATCAAAAATTAGTAGGATATACAATTTATGCCACTTGTAACATACTAATGGATCTCCTGTGCAGACAACTGAATTTGGTGTGTGATATTTGTTATAATCTAGGTCAGAAATTCCAAGGTATTTTATGAAACCAGCTTAGACCATAAGTTTTCTGCAATTTGAATTTGGCTGGTGTAATCATGAGATGCTTCACTTTAGGTACGATTCAAATGACCCACTAGGGAGCTTTTGTCAAATAAAGTTTATTTAAGAATACAGTTAGCATGTATAGAAAGAAAGTTAGCAATACATTTTACCAGTTACAAACAAGAAAAAAAATCAGGATATTGTATAAACCTTAACAGCTAACCACCATTTCAACCAAACAAATCCCATAAACAAAACCCTATTTAAACCATTGAAGCAGCAATCAAAAGACTTTTAGCAGACAGCTTGGCAACAATGAAACCAAAAGGCCTGCTTACACCAGCAGAGAACATGATTTAAAAAAAAAATTCTTAAAGGTATACTAGTGTCACATATTGTCAAAATTTGCAGGAAAGACTTTGCATTTCTCCTAGGCATCATTATTCTCATTCAGATTAAACCTCTAATTTGCGTATTGGCAGGGATTAGAATCTGGTTCAATTAACTTGAATATGGATACAAATGTCACATCTTGCTTTTGAAATGTGTATTACTGTTGTAAGTTTGCAGGCCGCCTGTTAATCATTCTTTTCCCACATAACAGGAGCCCTGCAGTTTCCACTAAGGCATTTATAGATAATGGGAGAATTTTTTGGTTCATTTTAATCAAACAGGTTCCTCTAAGAGTATCTTCATATAATTTGTGTTCTTACTTTGATTTGCATTTTAATTAAAATATTGTTATGAAGTGGGAAGTAAGGGGTTTATACTAGTCTGGTTAATATTAAAACGCTTTATATATTAACATCAACAGGGCAGAAAAGGAACTGTTTGTTTTCACAGCACAAAATCTGACCTGTTGCAAAAGGTAATCCAAAGCATTTTTGTTTTCAAATTCACATTCTACATAAGTTCCTTTCCTCCCAATGAGATAAACCATGTGCAACCACAGTCGTAAATATGTAGCTAACTAAAATGCCTACACCACCCGTCAACCACTTCCATTTCATTTCTCACTGTTGTGGTTTCTCTTTAGCAGAAGGTGTGAATTTCCAAAATTATACTCAATGGGGAAAGCCAAACAAAAAAGCAAACAAACAGAGAGAAAATAAATCCAAGAAGGACTCTTGTTTTCATCCCACTTCTTGGCCCATGCTCAGAATCCTACAGAAAATCTTGGCAAGAACATTGGATTTGGTGGTTGAGTGCATCTCAAAGGTGTTCAGTTTGGATAATGTGGGAGAAGGGAATAAGGAAGAATGAGAGATGATTCAAGTGGAACATGGTGTCAGCATGGACTGTTTCTGACTGGCCTTCCTGTGCTGTGGTTTTCTGTATTTCTGTGTGACTAATTTACATTATTTGTTGGATTTAACAACATGCAATTTAATTTAAAACTGGGGTGTATGATTGCACGTCATCCAAAATGAGAATATAACTGCTTCTCTGATCTAATGATGCTGTGGTACATTGGTCAAGGAAAGAATTAGTCATTGCAAAAATACAAGATACAGCAGATGCACGATAAGTTATGGGAAAGGCTAAAGCATGGAATTAGCCAGTTTTTTGCAGTCTGTCAAGCTCAGATGTTAGAGATTTACATAGATTCACCTTGATAAAATATTTTGGGGGCCCTTTGTTTGAGGAAGAAAAATGCAGAGCACAATTCCTCTCGTGATTGATATCCCACAGTTGGGCTGGCCTGATGACTCATCTTTGATCTGTTCTTTATGATTATGCATGGATGAGAAATAAATGATATCTCAAAGCTCCCCACCAGTGTTTATACCTCATCATCTGGAAATGAGAATTGAAGTCACGCCATTGAAACATGAATGGAATTATTGGGAATGAAAGCAGCAGTTGCTATCACCTTTTTTGTTCATCATGGTGAATGCTCCAAAATTCATTTTGTGAATAAATACATTTGGCATCGCAACTTTGTCAGCTATGCAAGGAGATTTAATTTCCACTGGGGGTATATATTACGACCACACCAATTACTGATATATATTAGTGACCTGGGTTTAAATATACTGAGCAGAATTTCAAAATCTGCAGTAACACAAAACTTGGCAATTCAGTAAACAGCTAGATGTGTGGTAGGCTTCAGGAGGAACTTCAGCTATTTGGAGATGCCTGAGAAGCTTAGATTGCTCTTGGTAAAGCAAAGAAAGTGAAGAGAAATGTTGATAGAGGTGTTCAAAATTATTCAAATATGGCACCATCAACAATACCCACCCCCCACCCCCCAGCCTTTTGTTGCATGTCTGTGACACCTTTGTCAATCTCTCCTTTGCTCTGACCCTTCTATTGTGCCCCACCCTCCTCCACCTCTCCCACTATATCATTCACCACATTTCTCCCCCTTCAGTTCTGGAGAAGGGTCATATGGAGTTGAAATATTAACTCTGTTTCTCATTCCACAGATGCTGCCAGACCTGCTGAGTCTATTCAGTGTTTTCTGTTTTTATTTCAGATTTCCAGCATTCACACGCAGTATTTTGCCTTTGCTTTTGTTCAAAATGATGAATGGTTTTGTTGAGTAGAAAGAGGAACCATCATTAGCAGGAGAGCAAAAGACAAAAGACCTCAGGTTTAAGATAATTGGCAAAAGAACCAGAGGGGGTAATTTTCTTAAGCAGTAAGTTGTTATGGTCTTGAAAGCACAGCCCAAAAGGATGGTGGAAACAAGTACTTCAATGTCAGCTTTCAAAAACAAATTCAATATATGCCTGTAAATAAAACAAAATATAGTGATATGGTATTGAATGGGATAGTGGGACTAATTGGATACAGTCATTTGGCAGCACAGAACTTGGATATTGCTGAGAAAAGAAATGTTTTTGTCAAAGCTTTTCAACTTGCACTCATCAGGACAATTCACAAAAATATAATGCAAAGGGAATCAACAAATTCATACTGTATGAGAAGACAGTGCTGATTGGTTGGCATTTACACTCTGATAGAGCCCTTACTATGGACAACACAAAAAATGATGGTGACTGACAAATTAAACGTTGGGACACTGTTTTGAGTTTTGCAAGCACAGGTTGGTGGGATATGGCCTGTACCTTGCCCATTGTGAACATTGGAAGGAACAAACCGTTTGATAAAATCCACCAGTCTTTGGGGTGTACAGCCTACATACCTAGCATCGCACTTCATATATCACATTACTCATATGGGTGATTGGCAGACTGTCTTTTTGACTTGATGGCAGCATCCTGCTAGTGCTGAATACCAGTCGGGTTACCACTGCACAGTAGCAGTAGGAAACAGCTAGCTTTACCTGTTGCTCAAATCTTTGAGATATCTTGGCCTTCCAGGGTAATCTGAGGTTGACAGGGCATTTTTCTGGGCTAAAATGGGTCTTGGGCCATTCATAAGTTTGTGCCAAATGATCCTTCTTGGGGTAGCCATTACCTTGCCAGATATCTTTGATGTGATACCTGTTTCAGCATCAAGCTCACATGGTGAGCAAATAACTTGGGCCTTACTTACAAGATTGCCAAAAAGACAAATCTTAAAGCACATAGAGCTATAAAAAAATCCAATGTGTGTACTGACCAGTGAAAGTGGGTTTGCAGGAGAAAGCCCACGGCAGATTTTTCAACTAGTACATCAATGAAAGTTTATTTGACTGCTCCATTACAAAGATGAATTGAGCTCAGGATGGAGCCTATTAAGACATGTAAGAAAATATCACATACATTTCAGTTTATTTTCTTTCTATATGTTTAGCGCATACATTTCAAGTTCTTTTGCTTTTTCAGCCAATCTTTGCAAACTTTGGCACAAAGCTGTTCTTTGTATTACAATAAATGTATGTGTCACTGAACAGTTTCTTTCAAATCCTGCTTTGGTACATAAACCTGTCATTTCCAAAAGATATTACTTCTGATACTTCATACTTTGTCACTGTCTTCCACACTGTTACATGATGCATGTCGGGATTGACAAACCTCAGCGGGACCTTGTAATCTATATAAATTACAGATTAGCCCCAGATTAAAATGGCATTTCCATTCTGTTTTGTTTCTATTCTGGACCACTGAATATAATGTAATAATGGTGGCAAACGCACAAATTTTATTAAATTCTGTCGAAGTAAATGTAGGTCACCTCATCGAGCAAAGACTCATCTGGTCTCACCAGGCAGACAAGGCATTTCAGCTCCAAATCTGACTGTGAGGTTTCATGCTGCGATAATCTGTAGTCATACAAACCAGAAATATGTCTTGAGGTAAACCGCGAAGAGTAGTGTGATAATTTTTCCAAACGTTCTACCAAAGATCTCATCAGCTAGCAGAAACTAGAGTTTTATGTTAAATGCTTTTGGTGAGTATTTACCCAGTGCTGAGTTCAATAATACTCTTTCTTCCCTTGATACAATTGTTTTAACAAATCTGATCATAGATTCTCTGCATTTAGTTTTGACCTACTTTCTGTTATTCTGAAAATGCAATTCAAAGAAAATTCAAAGAATGCTTGGAAACCCCTTTCACAGAACTGATTAAGAGAATAGAATTCACTACATCAGAGAATAAGAGGCAGATATATATACTTGGAAAATAAAGATATTAGGAGATAAAGAGAGAAAGTAAAGGATTGGGATTGGTATCAAAATGATGGAGCACACTTAGAGAGCTGAACGGACAACACGTTTATCAAAGTATCTCTCTTTTTTGTAAAATAAACAAAAAGTATTTGTTCTTGTGGGCATGAGAAGCAGTAATTGAATGAGAACAACTGCTATACTGCGAAAAGGTGGGTGGGGAGATGGTAATGTACTGTTCAATGGAAAACAAGTAATATTGATGACTGTTCTGATGTCACAGGTATAATTCAAATGCTTAGTTCTATATGGCACCAGAGCTTGGGGACTTCTTGCGAGCTGTCCCCGACATACACTCTCATTCTATCTATTACTCTCATTCTATGCTTTTAAAACTGTACTCAAACTCTTTGATGATGTTTTATTTATTTCTATGACTGTAACATTATATTCTGCAGGCTTTCTTTCTCCCCTGTGTACTCTATGAATGGTATGCTTTGTCTGCATAGCATGCAAGAAACAATACATTTCACTGTATCCCAATACATAAGACAATAATAAATCAAATCAAATATGTTCTATCACAGAAGGTTAATAATATTTCCATATAATCAAAGCAAACATGGCAATTTTGTTAGCTACGGATTTCAACGAACACTGAAGTGAATGATTTTTATGATTACTCGTTGTGACGATTAGCAGTTCTTAATTAATTTATGGGAGGAAACTTGGGAAAGCTTTTCCCTGGATCTCATTAAGGTCCTCTGTGGGACCTGAGGCTCCAATGAGGTGAGCTCTCCTACCGAATGGAGGGAGAGAACAACCAAGCCATCACGCGTAGAAGTGGCTGAGGAAGTGAGCAGCAGGAGTGTGGACTCTCCAACGTGGAGACAGACTGTAGACAAAATAGATCAAGGAACTTCAGGAGGGAAGGAAAGATGAGTGGCAAACCCTGTTCAGGTGCCAAGCTCCAGAATCTTCAATTCCCCTGTACAGCACTCTTCAGAACAATACATTGCAGCTTCATTCATTCCCCTTATTCTAGTCATTTCATATCTGGAAAACACACATTCACACATCCCTTCGTCCTAATGTCCTCTTGTGTCCACACTCCAAGTGTTGTCCTTACCTTCTATCCACATGAACCACTGTGAACACTTGTAACTCAATGCTTTCTCGCCTTGCAGGAGAAGAGAGGGCACAACCATGGAGAAAGGCATTGACCCAGAGGGGGCCCTCCAGTGACGGGTATCTTAATGGTCACTGGTATTTGTATCCACCTGGCTCACTGGGAAGAAGTTTTTGTAAGGATTGATGGACTTTGCCTCCTTAATGCATCAGCAGAATTGGCAACAAAGATATGTTGTGAGTCAACTTTATTGAAAGTCGGACAAGTTTTTAAAATATTATCAATAAAGTAGGGCAATGATTTACAGTTTAACACACACTATACAACCCATGTCAAAATCTGGATGTTAGAGTGTATAAAATGGTTTCTCTTGCAGCTTTGGTCTTTTGGTATTCAAACCACTCTCTCTTTCTTTCATCTTTTGTCTTATTTATCTTTGGATAGTCTCTCTCTTTCTAACACACAAAAAGCAAAGTGAAGAGCAGGCCAACTTTTATCCCGGCTGTTATCCATTGAAATGTGACATTGACAGTAAAGATGTGAGATTTATTGGTACCAAATAGCGAGCATCAGGTTAGAAGAGGCACAGCCAAATATGTTGCAAGTGAAGACAGAAGTACAACAAAGTTATGCACTGTCACCTAAATTATTCAATCTGTTAAAGAATAAATATTCAGAAATTAGGTGTACTTCCAGGATAAAAATAAGAGGCAAGATCATAACAGACTTGCAACACACTGACGAGACTAGTCAAGGTCCTACAAGATATTGTAGGTCAAGTAAAATTTAGAAATGTCAAATATGGACTGAGTCTGAACACAAAAACAACAAAAGCAATGATGGTTAGAAGGAATATATTAGAAGAAACTAGAGTAAAGATTTTGCCTCTATGAGATCCAAAGCATATATCTTTCATGTCCAGCTCTGACAAAGGGGCATCCATGCTTGAAACATCGGCTCTATTCTCTTTCTCAGATACTGTCAAACTTGTTGAGATTTTCCAGCATTTTCTGTTTTTGTTTCAGATTTCAGCATTCACAGTATCTTGCCTTTACCATTAACTGCACCAATTTGCCATTTTCATTGTTTAGTTCTTTCTTTGTCAGCTCTTTTAGTTAGTGGTGTGTGTTCAGTTAATTTATATTAATTCACTCTATATTTTGTTGTATGGATTTCCCTTTTTTTCCTCCAATATCCCAAACACTGACCACTATCCTAATTCATCAACTTTATTCAAGGGAATGTGTTTAATCAACTGTTTGGTTTTACAGAATTTGGTCATCTTGTTGCAATCAACTATTTCTAGAGAAACTTCATTTTAAGTTAACAGTCAATTGGAATTGGAACATGTAACCATGTATATTAAATCTTCCCAATTTTTAAAATTTCTGTTAATGATTATTAATAATCAAAATATTTTAGGCATCAAGTTATTTCTGAAATAGCTTAGCCACCTACAATTATGATCCAATAATATTTTGCACCAATCTTTAACCATTAACACACCCAAAACAGACCTTACTGTGTTAAAGAAAATTAACCCATTTAACATTTGTCCTATAAGTAAAGGTGATCAATTTACACTTAATGCATTAATTGTTTAAATATCTACAATCTTTCCTGGGAAATTAACATTTGGATTTATATTTACCTGTCTTTACTGTATTCAACATGGGGTATTATATTCCCACTGACAGTCATCCAGTACCATCTACAAATGTCCTTTCCATAAGCTGTATACAAAATATTGAATGTTCTCTTAAGCTGCAAAAAATACAATTATTATTAGGTGTTAGTGTGATCCAAAGTGATATTGAAAATGGGTCTGCATTATTTGGTCTGAAGAAGGGATACGCACAGTTGACTAGGTGTTCTATCCTTTGCCACATATTTGAATTTATGACAATCTGCTGTGGTGGTAAATTTGTTTTTTTTTGCTGAACTGTGCAACATAGGTAAGTAGTTGGAATTGAAGAATTTGTCACATAGTGTTCCAATTCAGGGGCATGATCTTTCCATCCCGCTGTGTTGGCCAAGTAGTGTGGCAAGGCTGGAAAATAGGGCAGGAGCTAAAAAATCCAATTTGGGCCTGGTGTCAAGTAATTTGGTATCTTCCCAGCCACTTATTCCTGGCACAAGTGTTTGTGACCAAAGCCCATTAGCAAGTATTTGAATGGATTTCAATATTATTAGCAAGTTCAGCACAGGTCTTCCCTTTCCCCTTCCCCTTTGCCCCCACCTCCCCCCCATACCTTTTTCTCATCTCTCCGACCTGAAGTGACACCAGAACAAATCACAGATGGTCTATAAAAATCTAGGCCAAGTGCGCAGTAGTGAAGGCAAGCAAGGAGGTGAGTACCACTGAGCACCAACCCCAGGAATGTTGGGAGGCGGAGGTTGTGGTTTGCAGCCACTGTCATGTTTCGGAGGGGGTGGGAGGCTTGCATGGATGCTGGGGTTTGGATAAGCTTAGGTTGGGGGTCACCGCTAGCTTGGGGCTTGTGTTGCGCGCATTCCCCCTGGCCATGACTGACCTCCAAGGGGTTTCACATGAGGTTGACTCCCAACCCAATGAATATTGCTCTAGTTACCCTGACATCCATCTCTGGGCAGGCAAAATATCTGATATAAAAGTCTGAGACCAACGGACTCAGGAACAGCTTCTCCCCTGTGTCATCAGACCTTTGAATGGTCCTACCATACATTAAGCTGATCTTTCTCTTCACCCTACCTGTAACTGCATCACTAGATTCTGCACCCTATCTTTTGCCTTTTCCACTAAATACTCTATGAACAATATAGAACAGTATGTACAGTGCACAAGAAACAATACTTTTCACTGTATTCCAATACATGTGACAACAATAAGTCAAGACAAATCATTGTTGCTGACTCCAGACCTTACATCCCAGGCCCCACTAACAGAAACAAGCAGCAGCTCTTTCAGCTGTTGCTCCAGTCATGGGAGCTTGGTGGGTATTAACGCAGCTCCTCACACTGTATGGACTCTGCATGTCCTCAGTGGGAACCCATCTCGTGATAGTGCTTCTCCACCATCTGTCTGAATTGCAAGCTATTCTTGGTCACTCCACCAGAGGAGGAAGTGGAGACCGAGGGTCAACAGGACCTACGTGTCCTTCGATGTGCTAACGGAGGTCATGTGCCACCACAGACTCTGTCTAAGTAAGGAGACAGTGCAGTGTCTGTATTACATCCACACAGACCTGGGTCTCTGCACAATCAGGGACTGCACTTCATCAACAGAAAGGGGTTTCACTCCCTGAATGTGAAGATCGTCTGGGACCACAGGATGAACGTCATGCACGTGTGTACACGTCACTGAGGGAGCGTGCAAGATAGTAATAGCCTGCACAGCTCAGACATCCCTGGGTTGTTTGAGAACCAGCCCAGGCTGCAGGGATGGCTCATGGGGGATAAAGGTGCCAGTGGAGTTGCACTGTTGGCACTGCCAAGGGTTTGTGGTCTGGAAGGGACTGAGTGGGGGTCTGAAGGGGGAGAGAGCCTGAGGGGGGTGCTTAAGGGTGGATGAGGCCTGTGAGGGAGTCTGAGGGGGGGGTGGGGACCCGATAGGAGGGGTCTGAGTAGGAGGTCTGAGGAAGAAGGGGGGCCTGTGTTGGGGGTCGGATATGATAAACCTCATTTCTGCATTGTGAATGGGGTGTCTCCTTGTTGAGGGGTTGGATTCTCAGGGTCTAACATGCCAGGTCCTCGCTTGTGAGGATTTGTGTGAAAGCCCACCGATACAGATCCCCACTGAAGAGGCACTGAATAACAAAAGCCATTTGACACCAGCTGCAAGCCAGCTAATTGTACTTAAATTTGTGGCAGGAACATAATCGGGGCCAGCAGCACAGCCTGGGAAGGCCACAGCAGCATCAAACCCGCTTTATCACCAACTACCAATTCTCCAGGCCATCGCAATTCTCAATCGGGGCGAGCGAGCAAGGAGGACTCACCACCCCCATTACTTTATAATTCCAGAAGAAACTAAATCTACCAATTTGCCAATCGAGTGTATTTCCAGGTTCCCCCTTTTCACAACCTGATGAGATCACTGGTAGTGGAAATGGTGATGGGGTCAGTACCTCAGCCCATGCCACTGCTCGCTGACCTCCACTCCTGCTCATGGTGGGACCTCGGAATCCTGCTCACTATGTCTGAATTGTAACAGGAAGATGCAGCCTTTAAGTTAAATGTTAAAAGCACCAAAGGCGCACGTGATGATTTTTGTTTTAGATAGCAGCTTATTAAAATCTGAAATTCAATGCCAGGAACGCATTCAAAGGAAATTCAATAGTAACTTTCAAAGGGGACTTGAATATTTATTTGAAAAGGAGAAATGTGTCTGGCTGTAGGGAAAGAACAGGGTGTGAAAGTCATTGCTCTTTTATAGAGCTAGCACAGGCAGGAAGAACCAAATAACCTCATTCTGCTGTCTGATTCAATGTGTGCTGAACCATATTAATTGTATTTTGTGCTAAAAGAGATGCCATCAGGTCATTACAACACAGAAGGAGGCTGTTTGACCCATCAAGCCCATGGCAGCTGAGTTTAGGACACTCCTGTCACTCCCACTCCCCCCATGGTGGCACGTGTCTCAGCGGTTCACACTGCCTCACAGCGCCAGGGACCCGGGTTCAAATCTGGCCTCGGGTGACTGTCTGGAGTTTGCACGTTCTCCCTGTGTCTGTATGGGTCCCTTCTGGGTGCTCCAGTTTCCTCCCACAGTCCAAAAATGTGGTTAGGTTGATTGGCTGTGATAATTGTCCCTTGGTGTCAGGGGGATTAGCAGGCTGGATAAGTGGGATTATGGGGATAGACCCTGGGTGGGATTGTGGTCCATGCAGACTCAGTGGGCCAAATGGCCTCTTACAGCACTGTAGAGCTTCTATGACTGTATCACAGTAACTCTGCAACTTTATTTCCCTCAAATGTCTGTCAAATATTGTCAAGGATTTTACAACAATCATACTGCCTTCAAAAAGAGACTACTTACTGTCTGTTATTTGTGAGAGATGATCAAACCCTCCACTGGTCGGAATCCTACCAGGCACACGGAAGATGGTTGTGGTCATTGAAGGTTACTCATCTCAGTTTCAGAACATCACTACAGGCGTTTCTAGCGTAATTTCCTAGGCCTAATCACCTCCAGTTGCTTCATCAATGACGTTCTTACCATCATATGGTTAGTAGTGGGGATGTTCATTGATGTTTTCACAATGTTGTACACTCCTCAGATACTGAAGCAGTCTACGACCCCATGCAACAAGACCTGGATAACTTTCAGACTTGGGCTGACAAGTGGTAAGTAACATTTGCGCCACACAAGTGCCTGATATTGACCATCTCCAGTAAGAGGGAATCTAACTATTGCCCCTTGACATTTAATGGCATTACCATTGCTGAATACCCCGCTAATTCTAATTATAAGTGTGTGGGAAGTTTTTTTTTGTTGTTTTTCTTTTCTGCTGGAAATTGTTTCAGAGATGGCAGTTCAGGCAGTAAGCTGCACGTCCTGTGGTATGTATGTGGTGAGGGACATCAGTAGTGTTTCTGCTGATTTTATCTGTAGGAAGTGTATACAATTGCAGCTTCTGGAGAAGCTGGGTAACTGCCAGGAAGAGGGGAAAGAAGCAATTGGGGGGACAATCCCCTGGGGCTGTTCCCCTCCAAAATAGGCTTTCTGTCCTGGAGGCTACAGTTGAGGAGGTATCAACTGGAGATTGCCAAAGGGAGCAGGTCTCTGGAGGTGAGCCTGTTGTGAAGGCTCAGGTGGTTAGGGATGTAAAAGATTGGGCCTAGTGATTGGGGACTCCACAATTAGGGGGACGGATAGGAGAGTCAGAGGTAATGGTAGGGACTCAGGGCTGGTGTGTTGCCTCCCAGGGGCTGAGGTCCAGGATGTTTCGGAGAGGGTGTTCAGGACTCTTAAGGGTGAGGGGGATCAACCCCAAGTCATAGTTCATGTGGGGACGCATGACATAGGGAGGTTAAGGGAAGGGGATATTAAGCAGAAATTTATGGAGTTGGGGTGGAAACTTAAGGCCAAGTCGGACAGAGTGGTTATCTCGGGACTCTTGCCTGTGCCACGGGATAGTTTAGAGCGGAACAGAGAGAGGGAAAGTTTGAACTCGTGGCTGAGGGGATGGTGCAGGAGGGAGGGGTTCAGGTTCTTGAGCAATTGGGGCTCATTCTGGGGAAGGTGGGACCTCTACAGGAGTGATGGTCTACACCTGAATCAGAGGGGAACCAATATCTTGGGGGGAAAATTTGCTAAGGCTCTGCAGGGGGGTTTAAACTGATTCAGAGGGGGGGGTGGGATCCTGAGTAGAGGGGGTGAAAGTGAGGGGGGCATAGATGGGGACTGCAATGCACGGCATTGTGGGGGTGAAGCGGAGCAGGGTTTGAAATGCATATACTTTAATGCGAGGAGTATTTGCAATAAAGTGGATGAACTTGCAGCGTGGATCAGTACCTGGGACTTTGATGTTGTGGCCATTTCAGAGACATGGATAGAGCAGGGTCAGGAATAGTTGTTGCAGGTTCCGGGGTTCAAATGCTTTAGTCGGAGTAGGGAAGGCGGTAGAAAGGGGGGAGGGGTAGCATTATTAGTCAAGGATTGTATCACGGTGTCAGAGAGGAAGTTTGATGAGGACTTGTCTGTTGAGGTAGTATGGGCTGAGGTTAGAAATAGGAGAGGAGAGGTCACCCTGTTGGGAGTCTTTTATAGACCTCCTAAAAGTTCTAGAGAGGTTGAGGAAAGGATTGCGGAGACGATCCGGGATAGGAGTGAAAGTAATAGGGTAATTGTTATGGGGGTCTTTAACTTTACTAATATTGATTGGAATAGCTATAGCTCTAGCTCACTAGAGGGGCCAGTTTTTGTACAAAGCGTGCAGGAAGGTTTCTTGACTCAGTATGTTGATAGGCCAACTAGAGGTGAGGCTATATTGGATTTGGTGCTGGGAAATGAGCCAGACCAGGTGCTAGACTTGGAAGTTGGTGTGCATTTTGGTGATAGTGACCACAATTCGGTTACGTTCACCTTAGTGATGGAAAGGGATAGGCATGAACCTCGGGTCAGTAGTTTTAGCTGGGGGAAGGGTAATTATGAGGCTATTAGGAGAGAATTAGGAAGCATAGGTTGGACTAGGAGACTACAGGGTCTCGGAACGTCCGAAATGTGGAGTTTTTTCAAGGAGCAGCTACTGCGAGTCCTTGATATGTATGTCCCTGTCAGGCAAGGAGGAATTGGTCGAGCTAGGGAACCGTGGTGCACTAGGAAAGTTGATTCGCTGGTTAAAAAGAAAAAGGAGGCTTATGTCCGGATGAGACTTGAGGGCTCAGGTAGTGCACTAGAAAGCTTTAGATTGGCTAGGAGGGAGTTAAAGAGAGAGTTAAGAAGGGCTAAAAGAGGACATGAGAAGACTTTGGCTGATAGGATTAAGGAGAATCCTAAGGCGTTCTATCGATATGTTAAGAACAAAAGGTTGGTTAGGGCAAGATTAGGGCCAGTTAGAGACAGCAGTGGGAATTTATGTGTGGAACCGGAAGAGATTGGGGAGGCATTAAACCAATATTTCTCTTCGGTGTTCACGCAGGGGGACATAAATGTAGCTATGGAGAACACTGGGTTACAGGGTTGTAAACTGGACAGTATTGCAGTTGATAAGGAGGATGTGCTAGTTATTCTTGAGGGTTTGAAAATAGATAAGTCCCCTGGGCCAGACGGGATTTACCCTAGGATTCTCTGGGAGGCAAGGGAGGCGATTGCAGAGCCTCTGGCTCTGATCTTCAGGTTGTCGTTAGTCACCGGTATAGTGCCAGAAGATTGGAGGTTAGCGAATGTTGTCCCATTGTTTAAGAAGGGGAACAGAGACTTCCCCGGGAATTATAGACCGGTGAGTCTTACTTCTGTTGTGGGCAAGGTCTTAGAAAAAATTATTAGGGTTAGGATTTATTGTTATTTGGAGAGTAATGAATTGATTAGAGATAGTCAGCATGGTTTTGTGGAGGGTAGGTCGTGCCTTACTAACCTTATTGAGTTTTTTGAGAAAGTGACCAAAGAGGTGGATGGGGGTAAGGCAGTTGACGTGGTATATATGGATTTTAGTAAGGCGTTTGATGAGGTTCACCATGGAAGGCTTCTGCAGAAATTGCAGATGTATGGGATTGAGGGTGATCCAGGAAATTGGATTAGGAATTGGCTGGCGGATAGGAGACAGAGGGTGGTGGTTGATGGTAAGTATTCGACATGGAGTTCAGTTACGAGTGGTGTGCCTCAGGGATCTGTTTTGGGGCCACTGCTGTTTGTAATTTTTATAAATGATCTGGATGAGGGTATAGTTGGGTGGATTAGTAAATTTGCTGATGACACCAAAGTCGGAGGTGTGGTAGATAGTGAGGAAGGGTGTCTTAGTTTACAGGGGGACTTGGATAAGTTGCAGAGCTGGGCCGAGAGGTGGAGGATGGAGTTTAATGCGGAAAAGTGTGAGGTAATTCACTTTGGCAGGAATAACGGATGTGTAGAGTATAGGGCTAACGGTAGGACTCTGAATAGTGTGGTTGAGCAGAGGGATCTAGGTGTGTGTGTACATAGATCCCTGAAAGTTGGGAATCAAGTAGTTAGGGTTGTTAGGAAGGCATACGGTGTCTTGGCGTTTATTGGTAGGGGGATTGAATTTAGGAGCCGCAGCGTCATGTTGCAACTGTACAAAACTCTGGTGCGGCCGCACTTGGAGTACTGTGTGCAGTTCTTGTCCCCACATGATAGGAAGGATGTGGAGGCTTTGGAGAGGATGCAGAGGAGGTTTACCAGGATGTTGCCTGGTATGGAGGGGAGGTCCTATGAGGAGAGACTGAGGGATTTGAGGTTGTTTTCATTAGAAAGAAAGCGGCTACGAGGGGACCTTATTGAAACATATAAGATGATTAGAGGTTTAGATAGGGTGGACAGTGATAGCCTTTTTCCTCGGATGGAGAAAGCTAGCACGAGGGGGCATAGCTTTAAATTAAGGGGTGGTAGTTATAGGACGGATGTCAGACGTAGGTTCTTTACTCAGAGGGTGGTGAGGGATTGGAATGCCCTGCCTGCTGCAGTTGTAAATGCGCCTAGTTTGGGGGCATTTAAGAGATCTGTGGATAGGTTTATGGATGGTAAGGGTTTGGTTTAGGTTGGAGGGTCATTGTTTTTTAACTGGTCGGCGCAACATCGTGGGCCGAAGGGCCTGTTCTGTGCTGTAATGTTCTATGTTCTATAATAGCGTCCTGGGGAGTTACCATTGACCAGAAACTGAACTAGACTAATCCTACAATTCTTATAATGTGACTACAATAGCATGTCAGAATCTAGGAATCCTGAGATGAGTAACTCACCTCCTGACTCCCAAAGCCTGTCCACCATCTACAAGGCACAAAATCAGCAGTGTGATAGAATACTCTCCATTTGCCTGGATGAGTCCAACAACGCTGGAGAAGCTCAACACCATCCAGAACAAAGTGGCCCACTTGTATAGCATCCCATCCACTACCTTCAACATTCACACCACCACTGATGCACAGTGGCAGCTACATACCATCTACAAGATGCACTGCAACAACTCACTGAAGCTCCTCTGACTTCACCTTCCAAACTCGATCTCTACCATGTAGAAGAACAAGGGCAGATAGCTGGGAGCACCACCACCTGGAGGTTTCTCATGCAAGCATTCACCATCCTGACTTAAACTATATCAATGTTTCCACAGTTGCTGCGTTAAATCCTGGATCACTCTCTCTAACAGCTCTGTGGGTGTACCTACACCACATGGATTGCAGCAGTTCAAGAAGGCAACTCACCAGTATCTTCCCATTGGTAATTGACAATGAGTGATAAATACTGGCCTGGCTAGCAACTAACACATCCTGTGCAAAAGAATTAAATAATCAGTGAGGAGCTTTCATCTGCTATTTTAAAGTTATTTTTAGATACTTCTGTTGGAAAATAAGTAAAACAATTTTGTTACATAGAACATAGAACATAGAACATAGAACACTACAGCACAAACAGGCCCTTCGGCCCACAAGTTGCGCCGACCACATCACCTACCAACCTACAGACCTATCTATAACCCTCAATCTCATTAAACCCCATATACTCATCCAGAAGTCTTTTAAAAGACCCCAGCGAGTTCGCCTCCACCACCACTGACGGCAGCCGATTCCATTCACTCACCACCCTCTGAGTGAAAAACTTACCCCTAACATCACTTCTGAACCTCCCTCCCCGCACCTTAAATCTGTGTCCTCTCGTAGCGACCATTTCAAACCGGGGAAATAGCCTCTGAGAGTCCACCCTATCTATTCCTCTCAACATTTTGTAAACTTCTATCAGGTCGCCTCTCAACCTTCGTCTCTCCAGGGAAAAGAGTCCCAGCTCCCTCAACCTAACTTCATAAGGCATGCCTCCCAGTCCAGGCAACATCCTTGTAAATCTCCTCTGCACCCTTTCAATAGCTTCTACATCTTTCCTATAGTGAGGCGACCAGAACTGCGCACAATACTCCAAATGAGGCCTGACAAGGGTCTTATAAAGTTCCAGCATTACCTCCCGACTCCTAAACTCAATCCCTCGATTAATGAAGGCCAGTACACCATACGCCTTACATTATTTATTTCACTTTTCCAGTATCTCATCTTCCTGGGCCTTAATTTCTGTTTGCTAAAACTGGAAGACAGACTCTTCTGTCCATATTGCTTCATGACTCTCTGCTTGGAAGTAGATGTGAAAATTGTGGGAACAGGCATGGAGGCATTGAGTAAACATAAGCTAGAACACTTCAGAGCATGACAAGTTGCAATTCCAGTCTTCTACACAATTTCAGACAGGTCTTAGAAATTCATAAATAGAAATTAAGAAGTAAGTTGGTCGCATTAAAAACAGTTTCCTCTTTTAGTTCCTATCCAGCAACTCAGCAGTAATGATGGGTGATATATGTTCAGTTTCAGAGGTCTAGAATTTGTCAAGCTCTAAGAGTATAAACATGTATATTTATTATACTAATCTTGCATCAGTTATAAGGGTTAAACTGAACAAAGTCAGTGACAGATTTCTGTAGCGGGCTGTCTCAATAACTGTCTATGTGAAGTAATATAAACAAATGATAATTAATAGGCAGGATGCTTGATAATCTGAATATTGGATGGTAGTAGAACCTTTCTGAGTAGAACTGTGGCTCGTGTTGTTGCCAACATTCTTCCTTGACTCAGTTAGACTCAGAACAAAAAGCTTATCAGTGTCTAGTTCTACGTTTCAAACTCTGTGAAGTTCTATTGAGTACCATTCCACTTCATGCATCATGTTTGTATCAAACTTGCATGTCACAGATAAGACCTTGTGATATATCTGTTTCTGAATATATTGCAAACTGTCTATTCATATAAACAGTAGTAGTGGCTAACTGTACTTCAAAGCAATTTCCCTCAACAAAACTTCCTAAACAAACTCCCCCTAATCCACTTTATTAACCATTAGCTTTCCATGTTAAAATTAATGAATTCCACTTTCTTTCTCTCTCTCCATGTATAATGACCCTAGTCCTTAATTATTCATGGTTGACTTCATTACTGTTACTTATTTTCTTGAGCATCTATGTTGGCCAAGAAGAATTGTCTGACCTCACCCCACTTTCCAACTCTGGGGTTGCAGGCTTATAGGTGCTAGTACCACAAGTGCATATCTGAATTGTTTTTAAATGCGACGAGGGTTACTGCCATCACCATCCTTTCAGGCAGTGAATTCCAGGTGCCCACCATCCTCTGGATAAAAAACTATTTCAACTCCCTGCTTATCCTTCTGCCGATTACTTTAAATCCATAACCCCTGGTTATTGACCCCTCTGTTAATGGAAATTGGTCCTTCCAATCCACCCTATATCACACCCTCATCATTTTATACAAGTAAATCTCCCATATTCCAAAGAAAACAGCCCCAGCCTATCAAATGTTCCCTCCTTGTTAGAATTCCCCTTTCCTGGCAATGTCCTTGTAAATTTCTCTGCATGCTTTCTAATGTAATCACAGCCTTCTTATAATGTGGTAACCAAAACTGTACAAATTACTACAACTGTGACCTAACTAGTGTTTTATACACTTCCAACTTAACCTCCTAACCAAACTCCATGACTTGGCTAGCTAAGGAATGTATCCTTATGCCTTCTTCTCCACCTATCTTGCCAGTGTCAGGGATCTGTGGGCAAGCACACACGCGTCCTTCCGTTCATGGACACTTCTCAGCATCCTAATATTTGTTTCCTTGTCATGTTTTCTCTCCCCAAATGCATTATCTCACGCTTGTCTGGTTTGAATTTCATTTGATTCTTCCCTGCCCACCTCATTAGTTCAATGAGCCCTGCCTCCCCCATGGGAATCACAGTGCTGAACAGCCATGGCACATGTCCTGTTGGAATTGGGGATCAGCTGTTGTCCTCACAGTGAAGAGCACTTCCTGCTTTGGTTTTGTCTTGCTGGCTGTGTGTCTCCTTCACATATCTACAAAGAACAAAGACAATTTTTCAATCTCTCAATTTTTCAGCACCATATTAGACTGGACAACTCTCAGACCCAGCACATTCCACCCATCTCCCATTACTGGAGTTATGTATATATATTTTTCAGTGCACAAGTTGCAACATTTAATGGAGCAAAAAACTTGTTTCACCAGCCAAAATTACTGTTTTGGATTAAAATGAAAGAAATAATAAAGGAGAAAGAGGGAAGGAGAGTAAAGGAGAAAGAAGAGGAAGAGTGAAGGAGAGAGTTTTTGTAAGTTTATAAGTTTAATAAGTTTATTTATTAGTATCATAAGTAGGCTTACATTGACACTACAGTGAAGTTACTGTGATTTGCAGTGAACCTGTCAATCAAGCAGCCTTCTAAAACTCAATGGAGCAGATTGTGATTTTGATAACAAACTGTTATGGAGCAAGTGAAACTAAGAGCCTCCTGTCAATCAAAGCACTTCAAAGTGGCTTAGGCAACACACTGGCACCTGTTCAGGTACATTGAGGGAGAATTTAGCATGGCCAATTCACCTAACCAGCACATGTTTTGAATTGTGGGAGGAAACCAGAGCACCCAGAAGAAACCCAGGCAGACACCTCAGACCTCGCACAAAGTGACTCAAGCCAGGAATTTAACCTGGGTTCCTGGCACTGTGAGGCAGCAGTGCTAACCACTGTGCCACCATGAGAGAAAGGAAGGAAGAATGAAGGAAAAAGAGGGAGTATGATGAAAGAGAGATTGCAAAAGGAGAATGAGTGAAAAGGAGAGAAGGGAGTAGAGGGAGGAAGGGAATGGGAGTGAGGAAAGAGATGGAAGGAAGGAAGGGAGGACATCAGTTGCACTGCACCTTAGCACATGACTCATCAATGTCTCAAAGCATTTCATAGAAGTTTAATTCCCACAACCAGAAGTAGCCTGGTTTAGGGTTTGGAAGATAACATTATTATTCCAAATTGCACACCACTGAGTTTATTCAATTAATGAATTAGGGGATTAATGTGCCACCACTGCTGTTTTCTAGGCAAACGGAGTAACAATTTTGCCCATCGCAAGATCCCAATGAGCAATGAGTTTAGTAAGAAGTTCATCTGTTCACAACGGTTTTAAATGTAGTAGAAATGTGGGGACAATTCTGTAATGTCATGTGATGTTCAGTGATATTGTCATAACTCTTAAAGTCAATTTCAAATTATAAAGGTAGCCACAATAATTGCCAGATTTGTGAAATTTCTAGGAGCTAATGTTCAAATGGACAAAAAGCTACATCCTCTTCCTATATGACATTGCAGCATTATTCTGATGTCTGGCTTTGCTCATATAAATGGTCATTGGATAACGTGAGGAGAGTAACTATGGATTTATTGACAATACTAGCAGAGGAGGCGGCCAGTCAGCCTCTTAGATGTCTGCCACCTGAAAGAGAAATCATTTTCAGTCCTTGGTAGTAGCCCCATAGATCTTGAAACTTTTAATACATAAGCAAACCTTGCAAGTTTTATGACGTCTTTGCCTCTAGTCTCCAAACATGCCCCTGCCTACACGTACACACACACATCCCACTCTCTGCTTGAAATAATTTCCTCCTCAACTTCCCTCTATTCCTTCAGCCAATCATTTTTAATCCATGCCCCCTGCTGCTTTGAGAAGTAGGTCCTTCCATATTCACTCTTTCAAGGTCCCTTCATAATTTAGCCTCCTCTACATCAAAGATTAAAAACCCCATCCAATCCAATCTTGAAGCTTAGCAGAGTGATAAAAAAACACAGTAATTGGAAAAATGAAGCTTACAGCTTCAGTGAGAAGCTTTACAGGCAAGACAAGAAAGACAACTGTTTAAAAAAAAGGTGCTGGAAAGACTTTCTACTTTCCAGAAAGGCTCAGAAACTTGAAAAAAAAGTGCAGTGTTTAAATAGAAGGGACCAGATTGCACAGCTGTAGTGAAAAGAGGAAGTACTTCAGCTGTTAATTAGGCAGGAGATGATTGTATCCACAATGCAGACTTAGATCTCCCCTGAGCTCTCAGCCACAAAAGCTTTCACTACTAATGAACTAGCTGCTCCCTGTGTCAACAAACAAAGGCTAATCCTTCCTTTGATGTGATTTGAGCTGTCAGTCAAAAAGCTTTTAGCAGTGGACCACTTGTTGCCCCTGAAAACAAACATAGACTAATCCTTGATTGATTTGCAGTGAACCTGTCAATCAAGCAGCCTTCTAAAACTCAATGGAGCAGAAGGTGAAAGCACTTCAAAGTGGCTTAGGCAATAGCTGCATCTCTTGCAACGTTAAAATAGGATCTTCCCAATGAATGAGCAGTGGGGGCCTCTCTGTTAAAACTGACAAGTCCTTTCAATTCATTAAAGATATCATTTAACACCTGGAGCTTATGACATTAACTCAGGGCCAATCCCCACTGTGGAATGGAGCACCACAGTGATGTTGAGGGGGCCTGGTTTTTAATGTGACCAGGCCACTTCAAAGGTTGTAAAGAATAAAGAGGATATTGAATATTTTTCCCAGAATAGTATATGACAGTAATACACTTTTTCAAGAGCAACAAGGGAAAGTGCAGTCACTAGACAACCAAACAAGATGATCAGAGGGTTAGATAGGGTGGATAGTGAGAGCCTTTTTCCTCTGATGGTGATGGCTAACACGAGGGGACATAGCTTTAAATTAAGGAGTGGTAATTATAGGACAGATATCAGAGGTAGGTTCTTTACTCAGAGGGTAGTAAGGGCGTGGAATGCCCTGCCTGCAGCAGTTGTGGACTCGCCAACTTTAAGGGCGTTCAAATGGTCAGTGGATAGGCATATGGATAACATTGGAATAGTTTAGGTTAGGGGGTCATTAGATTGGATCCACTGGTCAGTGCAACATCGAGGGCTGAAGGGCCTGTACTGCGCTGTAATGTTCTATGTTCTAAACTGGGGGAGATCCCTGAGGTCAAGCCCCATCCTCTAGCCCAAGCCCCCAAAGCCCCCATGCCTCTTGAGAGACACATTTGGAGGCGTGATTCACTGCCTCCAGAATCCACGGTGCCAGGTCCACACTTCTATGGACCAGATGTGATCGGGGCTTGTGGGATTTCCAGCTGGGAGTGAGTGGGGGAGAAATACGAGAGACAGTTGAATCAGACTTCATGTCTTCTAATTCCATTTAATTTAAATGATCTGTGGGTAAGAACCTGATTTCCATGGCAGCAGCAGGGATGGGAGAAGGGATTGGGAGGAGTGGTGGAGGTGGCATTGAGACTCAGGACACCACTGGCACTCAGTGGGAATCCTGATTTGGCTTCTTGCCTGATTTAACAGACTCTTGGGATTCCCGTTTGGAGCAAATCGACCCAGAGAATCTCTGCCTATGTGAAAAATTTTATTTTAAATAATTTAATCTAATATGCATAAAGCTTGGATTTATTCACAATATTTCTATTATTACAGTTGAAGGATGATGGGGTATTTTCCATGTTACTGTTCTCACCATTACTCGCATTAACTTTAACCTCAGCGATACAGTCCTATCTCCTTTTGTGTCTGTTGCTGTTATTTCTTCTCAACTTTCCTCTCTTGATGCTTATTTCCCACACACCCGCCCATTCTATGATCTGTTGTTCCTCCTGCTTATTTATGCCTTTTGCAATTGTCTTTGTATCATTCCTGTCTTTTCCAGCTCATTGTTTTGCTGTCCACCTTTAAACCAAAATACTGCACTACTTACTTTTAAAAATGTCTAAAATTGTTTATTATTTTACCAATTGCATACCAGCTTTAACTAAACACATCCAGCAAGAATTGTTACATCTTGTGCCTCCTACATTGTTTCAACAGTCAATGTGAAAGTAAAGTAAGGAGCCACTATCTCATACCATTTGTTGGATCTCTTGATGTTAATCGAGAATTTCTGCTGTGACAACTGTTGCCCTAGTTTCTCTCCTCCTTTCACATTATCATTTACTTCTCTTGGAACTTTCCTACAATAACAATGAACAAATATGATGACAAACATAATGCATTGCACCAGGATTTTACTACTTTAGTCCAAACTGCAAAGATTCTCTGTTTGACCTTGAACTTCTCATTGAATCATTGTCCAGATTTGTACCAAAGTTATTTCATTTGGAGATTTTCCATTATTTCCTCACCGTCTTCAACATTATCGTTCTCCAGTGACAAATGTCTCATTTTTCTTAAGATTCACAACCATGGCTATCCTAATGTAAACAACATGCTACCTAACCAGAAATCCAAATTTTTATCCCCTTGCCTAGTTTTAACCAATTCCTTTTGTAACTCCTTTGATTTGCTCTTCTGATTTGATCATTAAAAACCTGATCCCTGTATTGTCACTTTTCACCTCAAACACCCAATCCTTCACAAAGACCTATCCATGACTGCCGTTTCTCTCTTGATCAATATCCATATAACATGCTGGTGGAATGTGTACGCAACCATAACCACTTCTCCCTCAACTTCACTCACTTCCTTTAGATCAAAGATGTCATTGTGGGAACTTATATTCTCCAGGATGTGCTTACTTCTTTATGTGGTATTCTAAACAATCCTTGATCTATTCCCACTGAATCTCTTCCTTCTGTTATACTTTCAGACAATTTAATTTGCTAGTCCTGCTTCCTGATTCATTCTGATCTTGGGTGAGTCATCGGCTAGATTTCTTGTTTTCTGCTGTTCCAGTGCTTTCGTTTCATTCAGCATTTCAGCAAAAAGTTCTTACTTCCTTTCAAGTGTCAAGGGACTCAGCTTCAACAACTTTCAGATGCTGACACTCCTCCTAATCAACTTTCTGTATCACTTTCTTCTGAATCATCTCCAATTCCAATCCTGCAGGAACTGCAATCCTTGCAGTTCTCAGCAAGTCCTCCACATCAACTCCCTTTGCCCTCATATCAATGTTGTTTGAGTTCATTCAAAAGATGAACCCTTCTTACATCACCTTTGCACCCATTTTTTTGATGAGCATTTCTTGTCTTCGCACAGTGAACCCTAGATCCCTTTGGCTTCTTATACTCATTTGGGGCAGAGTTTTCCCAAAAGATTTCTGAATGTCATAACAAGGTGAAAACAGAGTCCTCCACGCCTGCCTTGTCAGCTTGCCCCTCACTGCAATCTTCTGACAATTAGTACAATGAAAGAACCTCGATGCGATTCACACCAGCAATGAGACTATGTGCAATGTGCAATGAAAGCTAGACAAAATTAAAGCCAGACTAACTTTTCAAAGAGAGACTGCTGTGCATTCTGTTTCACACAGACATGGTTCACTCCTGCTTCACCAGACTGTGCGCTACAATCAGAGGGCTTCTCAATCCACCGAATAGACAGCACAACGACCTCAGACAAGGCTAGGGGAGGTGGAGTCTGCTTCCTAATCAACATCTCGTGGTGCCTAGATGTAGAAACACTGGCAGGTTTCTGCTTCCCGGACCTAGAACATCTGATGCTAAAATACCGTCCGTCATACCTCCTGTAGAAATTCACCTTTGATATCCTGACAGCAGTTTACATCCCACCCCATGTGGAGGTGAAGACTGTACTGAACAAAATATACACCACAACGAATAGCCTTGACACAAAACATCCCGAGGTCTTGTTCATCGTGGCCAGGGACCTCAATCAGGCCAAGCTCAAGAGCATAATACCAAGTTACCATTAACATGTCTCCTGCTCCACCAGAAGCCCAACTATCCTAGACCACTGCTACACAAATATCAATCATGCCTACTGCTCTATCGCCCACACACACTTTGGCAAATCAAACCATAAGGCTGTCCTCCTGCTCCCGGCCTACAAGCAAAAGCTGAAGCAGGAGAATTCGTTAAAGAGAGTCATGCAATGTTGGTCTGAGGAATTGGATGATCTCCTACGGGACTGCTTAGAGTCAGTAGAATGGTCGGTGCTTAAAAACTCTGCAGCCAACCTGAATGTGTACGCCCCTACAGTGACTGACTTCATTAGCAAGTATGTAGAAAGCTGTGATTCAAAGAAGAAAATCTGCATGTTTCCCAACCAGAAACCATGGGTGAACAGGGATATCCACTGCTTGCTGAAGTCCAGGTCTGAGGTGTTCAAGTCAGGCGACCCTGACCTATACAAGAAATAATTACAGAGATCCATCAAACATGCCAAAAGACAGTACAAGACCAAGCTAGAGTCTTAGACTAGCCACATGGACTCTCACTGACTGTGGTAAGGTCTGCAAGACATAAAATGCTGCAAGATAAAGGCATTAAAATCACTGGCTCCAATGCCCTCTCTGACGAGCTCAATGCATTCTATGACCATTTTGTGCAAGAGGTCAGCAAGAACATGCCCTCCGTGCCAGAAGCCTTAGACAAACCTGTATCCGAGGTCACCATTGCAGATGTCAGAGCAGCGTTATTGAAAGTCAACCCACGGAAAGCAACTGACCCGGATGGGGTATCTGGACGAGCACTCAGATCCTGCTCAGGCCAGCTGGTGGGGGTATTCACAGACATCTATAAGCCTCTTTACACCAGGTCCCTATTTGCTTCAAGAAGATGACCATGATCCTGGTACCAAAGAAAAGCCAGGCAGCGTGTTTTAATGACTATTGACATCCATCGTTATGAAGTGTTTTGAAGGTTAGTCATGGCACGAATCAATTCCAGCCTCCCAGACTGCTTGGATCCACTACAGTTTTCCTCTTACCACAACAGGTCCACAGCAGGCGTCATCTCCCTGGCCCTACACTCAACCCTGGAACACATGGATAACAAAGACACCTATTGTCAGACTCCTATTTATCGACCACAGCTCAGCCGTCAACATCATTATTCCAACAAAACTCATCTCCAAACTCTGTGGCCGGGGGCTCGGCTCCTCCCTCTGCGACTGAATTCTGAACTTCCTAACCCACAAACCACAATCAGTAATAATAGATAACAATACGTCCTCTATGATCATCTTCAACACCAGTGTCCCATAAGGCTGTGTCCTCAGCCCCTTACACTCCTTATGCACCTATGACTCTGTGACCAAATTCCTCTGCAATTTGATTTTCAAGTTTACTGGTGAAACAACCAATGACTAGACAGAGTACAGGAAAGAGATAGAGGATCTGGTGAACTGGTGCAACAAAAATAATTTCTCCCTCAATGTCAACAAAATGAAGGAGATAGTCATTGACTTCAGGAAACACAGTGGAGGACGTAGCCCTGCCTACATCAATGGAGTTGAAGTAGAAATAGTCGAGAACTCCAAGAGTTTAGGTGTCCAGCTCACCAACAATCTGTCCACTATAGTTAAGAAAGCCTACCAATGCTTCTTCTTTCTTAGAAGACTAAGAAAATATGGCATATCCACTACAACTGTCACCAATCTTCACAGATGCATCATAGAAAGCATTCTTTCTGAATCTATCACAACTTGGTAGGGCTCCTGCTCTATCCAAGACCGCAAGAAACTACAAAGGGTCATGAACGAAGCCAGTCCATCACTCAACCAGCCTCCCACCCATTGACTCTGTCCATACTTCCCGCTGCCTCGGAAAAGCAGCCAGCATCATTAAAGAACCCAGGCACTCCGGACATACTCTCTTTCACCTTCTTTATCGGGAAAAAGATACAAAAGTTGGAAGATATGTACCAATCGACTCAAGAACAATTTCTTCCCTGCTGCCATCAGAGTTTTGAATGGACATACTTCTCATCAAGTTGATCTTTCTCTGTACCCTACCTATCCCTGACACTACATTCTGCACTCTCTCCCTTCTTTCTCTATGAATGGTATGCTTTGTCTGTATAGCATGCAAGAAGCAAATATATCCTGGCTGAACATATTTAAGTCACGGGTAAATAGGTTTTTGACAGACAAGGGGATTAAGGGTTATGGGGAGAAAGCGGGAAAGTGGAACTGAGCCACTTCAGATCAGCCATGATCTTATTGAATGGCGGGGCAGGCTCGAAGGGCTAGATGGCCTACTCCTGCTCCTATTTCTTATGTTCTTAAGCAATACTTTTCACTGTACACTAATACATGTGGCAATAATAAATCAAATCAAATGTGTTGAAAGATTGCAGTGTGGGATGCAATGCAATTAACCAGTGTGATTTTCAGAATTTTATGATGCTCAAGCTGCGATCTTACTGGCTTGTCCCACCAATTGATCTGACGTGAGCCGGTGCGATAGGGCAAGAGGTGAAAAATCGGGATTAAACTTACTTTTTTTACTTCTCTCGATCTTACTGGTGGGGCAGGGGGTGGTTGGGGGGGCAGTATTTGCATTGCATTCAACAATGCAGGGAAAGATAAATTAACAGACTGGACTGCATGCTGTCTAAAGTTAAAATTAGTTTATTAGTCACAAGTAGGCTTACGTTAATAACTGAAATGAAGTTACAGTAAAAATCCCCTAGTCGCTACACTCCAGCACCTGTTCAGGTACACTGAGTGAGAATTTAGCAAGGCCAATTCACCTAAGCTGCACAGCTTTGAATTGTGGGAGGAAACCGGAGCACCTGGAAGAAACCCACGCAGACAAGGGGAAAACATGAAAATTCCACACAGACAGTGACCCAAGCTGGGAATCAAACCTGGGTCTCCGGCACTGTGAGGCAGCAGTGCTAACCACTGTGCCACCATGCAGCCCATTAAGCTGCCAATCAAAGAGCAGTTAAAAGGACTGGACTGAAATTGATCGGAGACTAACGCTTTCAAAGGTTTGAAGGGTTTTAAAGGGTTTTAGCTTCCTATGAAGATTCAGAAATATGAAATAAATGCTAAGTGAGCAGCTGTGGAGAAGAAAATTTCCTCTTGTTTGCAGTGTCCCTCCCTGGACACTATGCATCATCTATTCTGCATTTGCCCAGTTACTCCCCCACCTTTTTTTTGCTCAGCCTATCTCCTTCCTCCCTCCCTTTGTCAACCTCTCACAATATTTACTGCCAACACCTAGTCTAATACGTAGGTTGGTGATATTTACAGATGTTCCCAAATGAGGACAACGCATCCATAACTCATTGTTAATCATGCTGGAAGACCCTCCTGCTGCACGTCACTTATATGCAGTTGTAAAAGTGAATGTTCTAATTTCTCACTGGAGGGGGACTTCATTTTGGAGGGGAGACATAATTCAGGTGAAGTGGCCTTTTAATGAGCGTGCACGATATGTTAGTGTATGCAAAGGAACTCCCAGACACTGTCGTCGGGAAGCTTGCCCTGCTTTTAACCTGCCTTTAAAGTCCTAAGAACATCATTCCTATATTTCTGCTGTTGAGAAGCTGATTTTTGGCC
Organism: Carcharhinus amblyrhynchos; assembly: GCF_965287045.1. Lineage (NCBI taxonomy): Eukaryota > Metazoa > Chordata > Chondrichthyes > Carcharhiniformes > Carcharhinidae > Carcharhinus > Carcharhinus amblyrhynchos. Next base: position 26,188,976 of record NC_137335.1, on the reverse strand, counting down.
TCCTGCCAAATGAAGTTCCCATGCCCACAATTCCTCCCACTGGTAGTGAGACTGGAAGATTCCATGCGTTCGTTTGACCCCATCCACTTTGAATGTGCAGCAGCACCTTATTTTGCCAACTTTAGCTTTCTTAGTAATTTCTGCAGCTCGTGAATTTTGCAGATGCTTTCAAAATCTGGGTCATTTGCGTAAACAGGAAACAACAGTTACAAGCATTGTGAAAAGCTTTCATTCAACCTCCTGTTCCTCTTCCCAGCACAAGAAAACACCGTCACCATTATTCCCAGTTGGTTAGCCAAATTTCTAACCACTCTATTAGCCAACACTGATTTCCCATGGGTTTTGTCCATGCATAGGATTCCTAATGCACACTCAGCAGAACTTGGCGTGAATGTTCACAAGATCCTTAAAGGTAGCAGGACAAGTGATTAAGAAGACAACTGGCATTCCTTCCTGTATTAGCAAAGGCACAGAATTTAAAAGCAGGGAAGTTATAGAATTGTACTCAACACTGGTTAGACCACAGTTTGAATACTCTATACAGTTCTGGTCACCACATTACAGGAACGATGTGATTGCACTGGAGAGGGGACAGATAAGATTTACAAGATCTTCAAAGAATTTAGTTATCTCTGATAGCTAAAAGATTGGTTTACTTGGAACAGAGGAGGCTGAGGGGTAACTTAATTGAGCTGTATAAAATCGTGAAGGGCCCAATTATAGCAAATAGACTGATCTATTTGCCTTAGCAGAGGGCCCCAAAATCACGGGGGAACCAAGGGGAGACCGGGAAGCAGTTTTCACCCAGAGGGTGTGTGGGGATTTGGAACCCATTGCCTGAAAGGATGGTAAATGCTGTGATATGGCATAGCTTTAACAGAGTTTATCTTAAACTTCTGTCAATCACTGCTAGCAAGACAGGATGTGAAGTAGTAACCCCATGACTCTGTATTCAGTCTACAGCGGTAGCAGCCAAGGTTAGATGTCTATCTATAATCTTATCTCCGGATAAAGATGATCTTTTTGCCAGCCCTTATTGTATGATTGGTACATTTACATCAAACAGAAAATAACAATAAAGGCAGAAACTTTGACCACCTGTAAGAAGTACTTGAATTTCCTTTACCTGCAGGTCTATAGCTCTGTTACAGGAAGGTGGGATTAGACTGGATTGATCTTCACTGGCACAAAGGGCCAAATGGCCTCACTGTGATGTAAGTGACTATGATATTTATGAATTTGAATTCACACACAGCTTTATCAAAAGGTTGCTGAAAATCTAGGAAATGTGTATCAAAGTGAATTTCACCATCTGATATATCTGTAACATCCTCAAAGAAGTCAAGTATTTGGGGAGCTTGATTTCCCCCCGCCTTCTAAAATAATATAAGCAAATTCTTATTGGATTCTTACTAAACTATTAAAAGGGTGAGCTAAATTCTTCGGATTGGCAAATGATGTTGCCCAGAGGACAGGAGTGAAATCAGAATTAGAATTTGTCCAAAGGTGTTATTGACAGTAGACGGGTACAAATTATATAATACTTGGACAATCAGAAACCTTTCTGCAAGATTCCACCTAGTCTCGACCAGAAAGGAAGGTACGCTGCTCTGTGGACCTGAAAACAGGAAATGGGAGATAACTATTATTGGAAGCAGCGTGTTTATGGGGCAGTCCAGATATTAGCTCTGGATTCCTCGTCACTGTTAATGCACAATAATAACTTGATATGAGATTTGATGAATAAAAACGCCAAGTTTGCAAATGATGCCAACATAGAAAGGGACAAAGTGGGAAATGGAGGCCTGAAGTTTTGCCTCCATAACTCTGGTGTTTGTGGCTATCACGTTGATTCAAGCTTATAGTGTGGAGTATTCATTAAAGATTGAACCACTGAGATCAATGGAACATCAGTTACCTGGTTCCTCTTTATTCCGGTATGATTTGTGAATGTGGAGATATTACTTATAATACCCTTAATCAGGTTATGAGCGGTAAATCCAGTAGTTAACAGATGAATACAACAATCATCCCAGTCATAATCAGCACTGACGCAATTTGAGTTGAGTTGGCAAAAACGTCACAATCAGTCATTCCAATGCAGACACAGGTGTCTGCGTAGGATAGGACATGGCAGCATCTGTTGATTTTCCAGAATGACTTGTTACTGTGTTTTCTCATTGCCCTGTGAGGGGAAATCCCTGCGCACCTCCAGTCAATATAGTGAGAAATTAGGTTAGTTTTAAAACCACCTGGAGGAAGAAATAATGATCTAACTTGGTGCAGGCCTGAGGCAGTGAACCTTTTACACACGTAATGTTGTTCATTTTTGATTTATTTCACAGAGGAACATAATCATAAGCCAATACTGTCGTAGATTTATTCAAAAGAATTAAATTCCACGATGATAAACTGACAACACATGCTGGTTTTATTTTAGCAGAATAACCTTGTCATTAAACAAACCCCAAAGTGATCATATGTCAGGTACCTGAGATGCACAGCCAAATATTTCTCATTCTATATTCTTATATCAATTTATAACTGATACAGAATATTTGCAGCAAAAATTTCTGTCAATTTTACTCAGTCTCTTACCATGTGGGCTAGCTTTTAACAGCCTTTTTAGGGAGACAGTTGGATTGGAAGAGTCATAAAAGGATGATCATAGAAGTATAGAATCTTCACAGTGCAGAAGGAGGCCATTTGGCCCATCAAACCTGCAACAACAAGAATCCCACCCAGGCCCTATTCCTGTAACCACACATATTTACTCTGTTTTTCCCCCCGACACTAAAGTGCAACTTAGCATGGCCAATCCACCTAACCCATAGATCTTTGGATAGTGGGAGGGAACTCACGCTGACCAAGGGGGAATGTACAAACTCCACACAGTTAGTCACCCGAGGCTGGAACTGAACTGTGACACTGTGAGGCAGCAATGCTAACCACTGTGCCACGTGCCACCCCACAATTGGGGGTGGGGAGGGACTGTGGATTGCGTATCATCTTCTTGCCACCATGGCATTTCACCAGCAGTGGAGAAGGTGGAGTACAGTCCTCCTGTCCAGAGGCCTGTTGAGCTACTTAAATGGCCGACTAAGGGTTTTTTCCCACCACCACTGACATTGTAGAAGCAGTAGGCAAGCCCTTTGCCCTCAACATTGGCTACAGTCCCAAGATACACCCCCTTGTCACCTATTAAACTCAGTAACACTTAATAAAGCTAAATGTAGCCCCAAGTTGAAAATCAGTGTTTTTCTTTGGGGACAACTAATTTTTTTGGCAACTCACTAACTGACTCTTAGGTGAACAACTGATTAACTCCAGAATGAATTTCATTTACAGTCCCTCCACAGAGGCAACTGATTAAAATAGCAGTAGGAAATGGTTAACCAGAGAACCAATACTATTCATTCTGATGTGACATATCATTAACCGAATGTACTTTGGAGGGGAAGGAACATATGAAATAGGAGCAGAAGTAGATCATTCAGCCCTTTGAGCCTGCTCCATCGTTCCATAAGATCATGGCCGATCTGTTCTTGTTTCAAATTCTACATTCCCATTTACCCTCGATAACCTTTGATTCCTTTGCCTAACAAGAATCCACCATCTCCACCTTACCACCTACCAAAGCCCACAGGAAAGCCACCAGCACAGTATGACAAGCCAAGTCACTGCATCAAGCTCTCCTCCTCAGCCACCACCAAACACCAGCAGCCTTCATAACCACTGACAGGCACCAAGGACAAACCACACACACAAAGAGCATGTCTGAAGACAATCAGCAACAAGCTCTCCCATTCCTCCCTATGTCAACACACCTGCAAACTCTGCACCTTTACCCCAGTGCAGAGGCTCAACTATAGCCCCAACCAGGAAGAGAGTAAGCAGTCCCGACAGCAAAGTGGCCAAATTTGTTCCTGTAACCTGAAAGCAGCCATGCCAGGAACCAAGGCAGCTGGGCCAGGGAACAGTGCCAAAAACGCGGAGAACACTGGGTCTGCACTTAGGGGAACAGAGAGAACGGTGCCTCTGTGACACTCCAGCTGACAAGGCGGGTGCGATTGATTGTCAAGTGACCCTCAGACAGGCGTAGCCCACAAAGTGCATTCAAAATATCAAAGCCATTTGATATTTCAAAGTGTCCAGCAATTCACATTAATTCTTGCAGCTGGCTGTATTCTTCATTAATGCATGAGTTGTGTGACCCACCATTAAGTGTTGGTGCAGGCTTTGGTTCATTCCTCCCAAAGGGCTGAACCCAAACTGCTCTGAACGCTCGGTCCACAGTGAGCCAAGACTTGCCATCATTCGATTATTAGTGTGATAAAAGGGTTTCTCAGGGCACTGCGCTGCACAACTGTGCCACATACCGTGTGGTCCACAGAGGTAGGACCTCTGCCACCACCAGCTGCCAGGAGGATGAGAAAGAGGAACTGACAGGCTGAGTGGGATCCAAACCTGGGAGATTGGGGCACCCTGAGGTGCATTTTCCATTTTGGTTAACCATTTTACCAGCTCAGGATGTAGTCAACAAGCAAGTCCTTTTAGTTAACATTTACTAGTGATGCCAGTGAAAAAACATTTTAAAAAAGCAGCATGCTTTCATGGGAGATCTCTTGTATAATTTGCAGGATATGACATATTTCCTTATAATAGACCAGACAAGAAGTTCTGCTACCCCACATCTCAGACAGACCAATAAAAGGAAGGCAAGAAAGAAAATACTCAATGTGCTCAGTTTAAGAATGACTCAAGTTTTAAACCAGATTGTGATCAGAAACACTAACCACGAACCAATTGCAAAACATGGCATTCAGGAATCCACTGTAATGATTGCCATTGAGCAACACACAGCAGCAGTTCCATCATGAAGAAAGGCCACATGTTTGTGGGCACTTTTCACAAGTACGTATGCTGAAGAACACTTCATCAAATGAAAATGGCAGACTTCAGTATGCTCGGAAGTATGTGAGCCATGAATGAGTAACCTTGCAATATCTGCATATGAACAGAGTGATGGTTGAAGTGAGGAACATAGGGCTGAACCAGAAATCAGTCTATTTTAGACTTGGTGTACAATGAGGCAGGATTCATTAATGACCTCACAGTAAAGGATGCTTTCGGCAAGAGTGATCATGACATCAATAAATTTCAAAATGAGAAATTTGAGTCTGGACCTAGTATCTTAAACTGAAGTAAAGAACAATTATAAGGATATGAAGATAGAGTTAGCTGCAGTGGACTAGGGAATAGATGAAAAGATACTTTGGTAAAGAAATAGTGGCAGACAATTTAAGGTGCTCCCGAATAAAATAAAGGGCCTTTTTACTTTGTCCTGATTTAACTTGAGTTTGTGGTAATTCATTTTGGTAGGTCAAATCTGATTGCGGATTACAGGGTCAATGGCAGGGTTCTGAGGAATGTGGAGGAACAGAGAGACCTTGGGGTTCATATCCACAGATCTCTGAATGTTGCCACTCAAGTGAATAGAGCTGTGAAGAAGGCCTATAGTGTGTCAGCGTTTATTAATAGGGAGTTTGAGTTTAAGAGCTGTGGGATTATGCTGCAACTATACAGGACCTTGGTGAGACCACATTTGGAATATTGTGTTCAGTTCTGGTCACCTCACTATGAGAAGGATGTGGAAGCATTGGAGAGAGTGCAGAGGAGATTTACCAGGATGCTGCCTGGTTTGGAGGGTAGGTCTTATGAGGAAAGGTTGAGGGAGTCAGGGCTTTTCTCTTTAGAGCGGAGGATGAGAGGCGACTTAATAGAGGTTTATAAGATGATGAGGGGGATAGATAGAGTGGACGTTCAGAGACTATTTCCTTGGGTGGGTGTATCTGTTACTAGGAGGTATAACTATGAGGCTCATGGTGTGAGATATAGGAGGGATGTCCAAGGTAAATTCTTCACTCAGAGAATGGTTGGGGTGTGGAATAGACTGCCTGCTGTGATAGTGGAGTCGGACACTTTAGGAACTTTCAAGCGGTTATTGGATAGGCACTTGGAACACACTAGAATGATGGGGAGTGGGATAGATTGATCTTGGTTTTGGACAAGGCTGGCACAGCATTGCGGATCGAAGGGCCTGTACTGTGCTGTACTGTTCTATGTTCTATGTTCTAAATAAAATAGCTCCCAAATAAAAATGTATTCCACTGAGAAAACAAGACTCTATGAAAAGGATGCACCATCAGTGGCTAGCTAAGGAAGTTAAAGAATGCGTCAGATTAAAAGAAAACATATACAATTCTGCAAAAATTAATGTTAGAGAAACAAATTTGGAAAATTTTAGAAACCAGCTAAGGATGACTAAAAATAATGAAGAGAGAAAATGGAGTTTGAGAGAAAACAAGCAGGAAATATAAAAACAGACAGTAAAAGATTGTACAGGTATATAAAAAGGAAGAGTGTAGTTTAAGTGACCATTGGTCCCTTAGAGGCTAGAGAATTAATTATGGGAAACATGAAAATGACAGAAGCTTTAAACAAAGAGATCTAGGGGTACATGTTCATAGCTCCTTGAAAGTGGAGTCACAGGTGGACAGAGTGGTGAAGAAGGCATTCAGCATGCTTGGTTTCATTGGTCAGAACATTGAATACAGGAGTTGGGATATCTTGTTGAAGTTTGTACAAGACATTGGTAAGGTTACACTTAGAATATTGTGTGCAATTCTGGTACCCTATTGTAGAAAGGATATTATTAAACTAGAAAGAGTGCGGAAAAGATTTACAAGGATGCTATCGCGACTTGATGGATTGAGTTATAAGGAGAAGCTGAAGAGACTGGGACTTTTTTCTCTGGAGCGTAAGAGGTTGAAGGGTGACCTTATAGAGGTCTATAAAATAATGAGAGGCATAGACAAGATAGAAAATCAATACTTTTTCTCAAAGAGAGGGGAGTCTAAAACTAGAGGGATAGGTTTAAGATGAGAGGGGAGAGATACAAAAGTGTATAGAGGGGCAACTTTTTTACACAGAGGGTGGTGAGTGTCTGAAACAAGCTGACAGGGGTAGTAGTAGAAGCAGGTACAATTTTGTCTTTTAAAAAGCATTGAGATAGTTATATGGGTGTGATGGGTATAGAAGGATATGGGCCAAATATGGGCAATTGGGATTAGCTTAGGGGTTTCCAAAAAAAGGGTGGCATGGTCAAGTTGGGCCTAAGGGCCTGTTTCCATGCTGTAAACCTCTATGATTCTGAGTAGTTTGTACCTGTCTTTGCAATAGAATATGGTAAAAGTAGCCCAAAAGTAGTGGAAAAATGGGGGGCAGATGTGGGGAAGGCCTCTAAAATAGTCAATTTCACTAAAGAAAATGTACTGGGAAATCTAATGGAACTAAAGGCTGACATGTGAACTTGATGGCCTGCATCCTAGGCTCATAAAAGAAGTTACAGCAGAAATAGTAGATGCATTATTTGAAATCTTCTAAAATTTGATAGATTCTGGAAAAGCCCCAGCAGATTGTAAAACTACAAATGCAAAAGTTGGGAGACAGAAAGCAGTTAGTCTCATATCTGTCATTGGGAAAATATTAGAATTCATTATTAAGAAAGTAGTAAGCAGCAAGTTAAGAAAACGTTAATACAGTCAGTCAAAGTCAATGTGGTTTTGTCAAAGGAAAATTGTGCTTAAGATATGTATTACATTCTTTGAGGGCATAACAAACCGGGTGGATAAAGCAAACCAGTAGATATAGTGTATTTAGATTTCTACGAGTTATAAAAGTTACGGCGTGAGATATTGCCAGGGTTTGAAAATTGCAGTAATGAAGAGAGATTGGGTAGGCTAGGGTTATATTCCTTTGAACAGCCGAGGGTAAAAAGTGACCTAACTGAGGTGTAAAACATTGTGAGGGGTTTAGACAGGGTAGACAAGAGAGTTTTATTTCTTCCGCTGAGGGGTAAATTACCAGGGGGAATAGAGTTAAGGTGATTGGTAGAAGAATTAAAGGGGACATGAGGAAAAGCTTCCCCACCCAGAGGGTGGTGGGTGTCTAGAATTCCTTGTCCACATTGGCGGTTGAGGCTGAAATGTTCAACTCATTTAAAAGATATCTGGATCTGCATCTGAGGTGCTGAAACCTGTAAACTACAGACTAGGTGCTGGAAAATGGGGATTAAAATGAGCAGCTAGTTTCTTTATATTCCTCTCATTTTGGGCTGTTGCAAACATGTTGTGCTGAATGACTTCTTTCTGCAGCATAGCTTTTCCATGGTTCTATAAGAATTCATGTTGTTGGGGATGATATATTAGTATGGCAGAGGATTAATTAACAAACAGGAAACACATTAAGGATAAATGGATTATTTTCAGGTTGGCAAATTGTAACTAGCAGAGTGCTGCATGATTCATAATATACCCATGGGCTTCCCTCGATCTACCATACTAATTACATCCTCAAAAAACTCATAAATTTGTCAAACATGGTTTCCCTTTTGTAAAAACATGTTAACCCTCTCTGATCGTAGTATCATTTTCTAAGTGTGTAGTTAAGACTTCCTTAATATTTTAGAATCACAGCCCCTCCGTATCTTATTGTAAAAATTTCTGTTATAACCAAATTTTTGAATAAAAAACTAGATTTTGTTGTCCCAAATATTGCTTTCTGAGCAATTAATTCTCAATTGTGTTCCTTCATTGTTCTCTTCCAGCACTCAGTCAGAATACGAAAACTAATATTCCCCTGCGTATTTCCAATAACTCTTTCCTGGTGTGGTAATTCCAAACTCTTCTAAAGAATTTTCTACTCAAGTTAATCAAATCACTGGCAGCAAGAAATTAAGTAATAATAAATCCAGAACTTGGTGGCTCAGTGGCAACTGAACTTGGTTAACACTTAGTTAACACCTTTACACCCATCTACCTTATTTTTTTCAAATAGGCAGTTAGCATATGAGAACCAACTCAAAACAGTGTAGTTGATTTTGTAACCTCCGAGATATGCAGAATCTAATCTGAATGCTGAGATGTAAGAATCTGCTGCATATTTCAATCTGCATTTCCCACATGGCCCAGCTATGGGGGTTAAAGCTGTTAGGATTTGTATGGCAGTTGATCTGAACTCTCACTTCAGCAACTGCTGCTCTGCAGCTAAGAAGTAAGAACGTACAACATTTGCAAGTCAAACAAAGAATCTGCAATCTGTATTTCACTTGTACCTTTGGGGAACTCCAGTTTAAGTTGAAAACCTAGTTATTACCTCCTCCATCACAGGTACTAGTGCATCAACGTTGGAACATGGCAACAGTTGTAAACCTGCCATTCCTTTCTACATTTCAGAATGCAAGGTACGTGTTGTCTTCTAGAGGTCAGTGAAATGTCAACTGAGTTGGGGAAGTTTGGTTAGTAAACATCAGAGGTAGGTCATGTCCCCTTACCCACGCATCTTATCTTAGTTTATATATGCTTAAGCTATTTCACACCTCTCTGACACACATCTAGAGCTCGGAAATGATCGAGCATGGAGGCACAGTGATTAGCACTGCTGTCTCACAACTCCAGGGGCATGAGTTCGATTCCCAGTTTGGGTCACTGTTTGTGTGGAGTTGCACATTCTCCCCATGTCTGCATGGGTTTCCTCTGGGTGCTTAGGTTTCCTCCTACAAAGATGTGTGGGTTAGGTGCATTGGCCAGGCTCAATTGCTCCTTAGTAACCCAAGATGCAAAAGTTAGAGGGATTAGTGGAGTAAATACGTGGGCTTACGGGGATAGGGCCTAGGTGGGATTGTTGTCAGTGCAGACTCGATGAGCCAAATGACTCCCTTCTGCGCAGAATTCTATGATTTCTTCAATGAAGTGAATAAATATTTTTTTAAATTATTGAGCATAACAGATTCTAGCTTTACTTAACTTCATTTTAGAAAACACAAGCTGCTTACAAAAAGTAGAAGATAATCGAGGGACTAAAAAGAGAGGAAATTACAGCAGAGGAAAGGTATTAGAACAATTTAAGTGACTAAAATCTGACAAATCCCTGGAACCTGCCTACATTGTAAGGTTCTAAAAAAGGTAACTGCAGAGTTAATGAATGTTTCGGCTAGGATTTTTCAAAATTCCTTAGATTTGGGAACTGTCCCATTAGATTGGAAGTTGGAAAATGTAACGTTGCTTTTCAAGAAAGGAGGGAGAGAGAAAACAGGGAACTGTAAGTCTAAGTTAGACTAACATCAGACTCTGGAAAATGACTGAAATCTATTATAAAGAAGTCCACACAATGTATTTAGGGAAGTATAACATGAGAAGAACAATTTAGTATAGTTATACAAACAAGAAAATCATGTTTAGACAAATTAAAAAATTTGATATGTCTTTCAAGGATAAAACTAATAGGATAGATAAGGGTGAATGAGTTGATGCAGTATAGCTGGATTTACAAAAGGCACTTGATAAGATGCCACCCAAAGGGTTATTGTAAGATTAGGGTTCATGTAGTTGGGAGTAATATATTAACATGTTTACAAGGCTGATTAATGGACAAGAGACAAAAAGTAAAATCTCATTCTATTCCAATTCTCCTTCCACGTCTAGCGGTGCTCTAAAGCAGACCTTCATCCGTTTCCATAGCTAGTAATTCCCAGAACAGGTCGCTGGTGTTGCCAGGGGATTATAGCTTCAAACATGGCTGACCAGGAGTGTCTCTGGCTCTTACTGCTGGCTATTGGCATTTTGGAAGGATTTTCAGGGTGACACACTCAAACTGTTTGACCACATCAGACCATCAGGTCATGGGGCAGGACTCAAACCCAGAGCTTCTGGCTCAGAGGCAGGGACTGTTCTTCAAGAGTGAATGATATAAATGGGACAAATTCGCAGGCTGTATCTAGTGGAGTGCCACAAGGATCAGTGCTGGGGCCTCAGTTATTTACAATTTATATTAATAACTAAGATGAAGGCTAACTCAGAAACTATTTCAGTTTGCTGAATATACAAAAGTGGAAAGGTAAGCTGTGTGGAGGACACAGAGAAGCTGCAAAGAGACATAGACAACCTAAGTGAATGGGCAGCAAGATAGCAGATGGAGTATTATGTAGCAAAATGTGAAAAAAAGATTAGAAAAGCAGAATATATCTTAAAAGTGTGAAACTCATAAATGTTGATGTTCAGAGAGACTCGGATCTGCTCATACAAGGAACACAAAGTTAGCATGCAAGCACAGCAAGTTATTAGGTAGTCAGATGGCATGTTAGCCTTTTTTGTTTGTTTTTATTCCAATTGAATCCAATCAAATCCAATTCAGAATCTCAACAAATTGAGACATTCCCGATCCAAGCTAAGACAGGGCTCTCACCTCCCGTCTTGGGCTTGATCTACATGATCCAAGCTGATTGGCGTAGGCATAACTCCTCTTCCAAGGCTTGGTCTCATTTGCAGCTTAGCCAAAAGGCCAAGATGGCACTTTTAAAAATTGCTTCAAATGAAATTAAAATGTAACCTAACAACTTCAACCAAGCACAGTATGTCTATACTACACTTGATCTTAGCCAAAAGCACGTTGGCCTTTATTAAAAGGAAATTGGAGTACAAGAAGAAAATCTTACTAAAATTGTACATAGAACATAGAACACCACAGCACAAACAGGCCCTTCGGCCCACAAGTTGCGCCGATCACATCAACACCCACCAATCCATAGACCTATCTATAACCCCCAATCCCATTAAATCCCATATACTCATCCAGAAGTCTTTTAAAAGACCCCAGCGAGTTCGCCTCCACCACCACTGACGGCAGCCGATTCCATTCACTCACCACCCTCTGAGTGAAAAACTTACCCCTAACATCTCCTCTGTACTTTCCTCCCCGCACCTTAAATCTGTGTCCTCTCGTAGCGACCATTTCAACCCGGGGAAATAGCCTCTGAGAATCCACCCTATCTATTCCTCTCAACTTCTTATAAACCTCTATCAGGTCGCCTCTCAACCTTCGTCTCTCCAGGGAGAAGAGACCCAGCTCCCTCAACCTATCTTCATAAGACATGCCTCCCAGTCCTTGGGTGAAAACTAAATTGGATTCCTGAGTTCAGTTTCGGACTCCATATTTGAGGAAGAAGTTTAAAGTTTAAAAGTTAAAGTTTATTTATTAGTGTCACACATGTCATTAACACTGCAATGAAGTTACTGTGAAAATCTCTTAGTTGCCATATTCTAGCGCCTGTTCGCGCACATTGAGAATTTGGCATAGCCAATGCACCTAACCAGCATGTCTTTTGGACGGTAGGAGGAAACTGGAGCTCCCGGAAGAACGCCACACAGACATGGGGAGGGTGTGCAGATTCCACACAGACAGCGACCTGAGGCCGGAATTGAACCTAGAATCCTGGCACTGTGAAACCTATAAGAATCTGAAGGGATTTGATAGACTAGATGCTGAGAAATTGAGCCTGAACTTCCACAGAGTAGCAATTGGAATCGGATTGCCACTGTGCTTCTATTCCTTAAGCAAAATTCTTTTTGATCCTATCTCGTCCAAACTTCCAACTCAGTGCTGGTGAGATCTGTGCAGTGCAACACCCTCCTGAGGCCTTCAGTCAGGGCTGGAGAGTTGGATGTAAGATGGACATACTCCCTTCTTTATGGTACAAGCTTCCATAAACCAAATAAGTGAAAGATCCAGCCAAGTGTTAGGGTATTAGACAGGCCAGGGAGAAGGTAAATGTCTAATGGAGAAAGGTAGGATTTGTGGTGTGCGTGATTTTGTGGGCATTGGGTTGGGCCAATCATGGGGGAGCGGGGCAGTCAGGCTGACCTTAGGGGTGATGGTGCGGTGGTCAGATCAGTTCTTGGGGTGGAGGGTAGTTAAGTCTGGTGCAGGGTGGGGGTGGAGGGGGGTGATCAGGTTGGGCTTCAGGGTGTGGGGCAGGGGTGGCGGTAGTTTGGTTAGGCCTCAGAGTGGAGGTAAGCGGGATAGTCAGGTCGGCCTCCAGGCTGTGGAGCGGAGAGTGGGGTAATTGGGTCTGGCCTCAGGGTGGGGGTGAAGATGATCAGAGTGGACCTCAGGGTGTGGGGTGGGCGGAAGGTGGTTGGGTCTGGCCTCAGTGTGGGGGTTGGGGGGAGGGTAGTTGGGCCAGGCCTCAGGGTATGGAGCAAGGCGAGGAGTAGTTGGGCCAGAGTGTATGGGTGGGGGGAGGAGGGTAGTTGAGGCCTCAGAGAGGGGGAACCTGGTCATTTCTTCCTGCCTGTTGATCATAAATATGATGTGGATATGCCGGCGTTGGACTGGGGTAAACACAGTAAAAAGTCTGACAACACCAGGTTTTAGTCCAACTGATTTATTTGATAGTAAACTCACTGGCTTTCGAGGGGACTCCCTCTTCGTCAGGTGAATGAAGAGTTCTCCATTCACCTGACGAAGAGGGAGTCCCCTCGAAAGCCAGTGAGTTTACTATCAAATAAATCAGTTGGACTAAAACCTGGTGTTGTCAGACTTTTTACTGATCATAAATATCCCATGGCGTTATTTGAAGAAGAGGAATGATATTCAACTTTGCCACCATTACCAGGTTTTGGGCCTCCAGATGACTGGGAGTCAGATGAACAAAGTAAACAGGTAAACAGACAGTGCAGAAAATCCTGAGGTAATAAATTCTGAAAAGAAGTAAATCCTAATTTGTAAGGTGTTTATCAGAGTACAGATTCAAAAATTTGGAAAGAGGGAGACACAAGGAAGTGAAGTAAAGAGACCCAGGGAGGTGAAATAGAGAGACCCAGGGAGGTGAAATAGGGAGACCCAGGGAGGTGAAAATAGAGAGACCCAGGGAGGTGAAATAGAGAGACCCAGGGAGGTGAAAATAGAGAGACCCAGGGAGATGAAATAGAGAGACCCAGGGAGGTGAAATAGAGAGACCCAGGGAGGTGAAATAGAGAGACCCAGGGAGGTGAAATAGAGAGACCCAGGGAGGTGAAATAGAGAGACCCAGGGAGGTGAAATAGAGAGACCCAGGGAGGTGAAATAGAGAGGCCCAGGGAGGTGAAATAGAGAGACCCAGGGAGGTGAAATAGAGAGACCCAGGGAGATGAAAATAGAGAGACCCAGGGAGGTGAAATATAGAGACCCAAGGAGATGAAAATAGAGAGACCCGTGGAGGTGAAAATAGAGAGACCCAGGGAGATGAAATAGAGAGACCCAGGGAGGTGAAATAGAGAGACCCAGGGAGATGAAATAGAGAGACCCAGGGAGGTGAAATAGAGAGACCCAGGGAGATGAAAATAGAGAGACCCAGGGAGGTGAAATAGAGAGACCCAGGGAGGTGAAATAGAGAGACCCAGGGAGGTGAAAATAGAGAGACCCAGGGGGGTGAAATAGAGAGACCCAGGGAGATGAAAATAGAGAGACCCGTGGAGGTGAAAATAGAGAGACCCAGGGGGGTGAAATAGAGAGACCCAGGGAGATGAAAATAGAGAGAACCAGGGAGGTGAAAATGGAGAGACCCAGGGGGGTGAAAATAGAGAGGACTAGGGAAGTGAAAAAAGAGAGGCGCAGGGAGGTGAAAATAAAGAGGCCCAAGGAGGGGAAAATAGAGAGAAGCAGGGAGGTGAAAATAGAGAGGGTCAGAGATGTGGGAATAGAGAAACCCAGGGATGTGGGAATAAAGAGGGCCTGGAAGATGAAATAGAGAGGGCCAGGGATGTTGGAATAGAGAGCGGCAGGGATGTGGGAATAGAAAGGGCCAGGGAGGTAAAATAGAGAGGGCCAGGGATGTGGGAATAGAGAGGCTGTGGAGATGCTGGTGTTGGACTGGGGTAGGCAAAATAAGAAGTCTCTCAACACCAGTTTAAAGTCCAACATTGATTTGGCAGCACAAACTTTCAGAGCTTCACTCCTTCTTCAGGTGAGTGAGGTGTTGTGTTCACAAACAGGGCATATACAGACACAAACTCAATTTACAAGATAATGATTGGAATGCGAATCTTTACAGATAATCAAGTCTCAAAGACCATTATCTTGTAAATTGAGTTTGTGTCTATATATGCCCGGTCTCATTCACCTGAAGAAGGAGCAACACTCGAAAGCTTGTGCTACCAAATGAACCTGTTGGACTTTAACCTGGTGTTGTGAGACTTTTATTGAATAGAGAGGGCCAAGGGTCTGGAAACACAATGAGATGTGTTGAAACAGAGGAAGCTAGAGGTATGACTTCTGTGGAGTCCCCCATAACTTCTGCGGAGTCAGGACCTTGCTATAAGAATAAATGTTCACACACCTCAGAGGAGCCAGTCTCAAATGGGGAACAAAAGAAGATCAGTCACCTGCTTCTGGATTTCAATCATCAATGGGCTTTGAATTAGACAATGAAAGTTCTTTCAGTTTCATTCGTTAGATGATATATTGTAAGGTAGATGTGTTTTTGCTGCAGTGATTTTGATAGGATTCCTTCCAGCAAAATTAAGTTGAGTCTTACTTTCACCAGCATTGTGTAAATGTTGAAATGTATTAGAATACGTTTGCTCTTGGACAAAGTGCATGCAAAACTAATAGACAACTACTGCTAGAGTATATTTATTGATAGACTATCTCTTGTATCTTAGAAAAAAACATATCCAGTTGTTTTTACAATTTCAGTAAGCTTCATTATCTGTGAGCTGCAATGCTTTGTTATTACAGCTGTGTCTATTATGAATGCTTGGCTGACTTTCAATAGCTCCAAAACCATTTATCTTAGCCGGAAGTTATGTATACAGTTGGACTGACAGTTTCAAGAGGTTATTAAAGAATTGCAGGTCTTGGATGTGGTTACTGAAATAGATGTTTATTTTAACATCAGGTTGACAGCTTGAAGAGAATTACATTTTTTGAATGGTCTTTTTGAAGGTGATTTCTTTTCAGTATGAAAAGTGTCTTAGTGACAACTCTATTAAAATAGATAGTCAAATGTTTAGTTGTATATATTTAAAGATATGGCTCCTGATGCCTACCCATAGTGAGGGATATGAAGGGACATGGAGAGAGCATGAGGATATGAGGGGGAATCCTTCAGTTTAAAATCACAAACAGAAATTATTCTGAGTCCATTTTCTTTGTAACCTGATATGGCTTTGCTGGCAGAATTAAGGATAAATAAAGTTCAAAATGTAAAAGCACCTATATAATATTACGCATCCTTATAAAGAGGGGTAGGGAAGATGGTTGCTTTGGTATATTTCTAGGTCATTAACAGGGAGTAGTTCAGGCCCAACATATATCCCTGATCATTATGGCTCCAATATTTTTGGGGAGGATGGAAGAATGTGGGGGCGTGGAGTTGGTATAAAACTGGGCAAACCTGGGGCTGGGAGACACCATGCCAAATTTAATAGCAAGACCTCGTTATTTTTAATTCTACTGTTTCCTACCCAACAGCCAGTTAAATTGGCAGGCTGACTGATTCCTGGCAAACCAATGGCAGGAAGTCTTGGCCAGGGTCCCTTGGGGGCCATTCCTGGCGATTGGCGGGGGGAGGGAGGAAGAGAGAGAGGCCATTATGGGAGACAGGGCAGAGTCAACTGGGCCTGTGGGTGAGGTCGCCAGCAACACTATTTCTAATTTCTCGTTGTTGTGCGTGACCTGTTTGTTGCACTGTGTATTCCCTTATTGCTGTGCAGCCACATTTGTGTACTTCTTATAGGGAACGATTGATGTGGCTTCCTATCTAAAACAAGTTTGGTTTTCCGATTCTCTTTTCATAAGTTAAAGCACCAAGCCTCAGAATTATCCCCATAGCCTTTCTATAGCATCAGCATCATAGAAATACGTTTCCTGGTGCGTTCCATTGATGATGTGATCTCCATTATCCACAATGAAGACAGTGTTAATAAGATTTACGATATAATTTATTAATTTTAGGTGGCGAATAGACCTTTTACTTAATTCAGGACTCATTTGAGAAAAATATGATCTGAACCACAAGCATTGTTTTCTGGTTAAGTCAATGCTTCTCTTTACTAATGTCCTTTATTTTACCACCAACATTGTTTGCTGTTTAGGCTAAAATAGTTCCTTCTCCTTTTGTTGATATGTCACATGCTACTCACCCGCTTCTCATTTTGCAGCTCTATTTCATTAAGTTCGCTGCTAAGTTTACAATTCTTGCTTCCTGTCCAATATTTATTCCATATTTAATGCCAAAAACAGATTATCTTCTTCAGTTTTCTGCCCTGACTGAGGAGCAACCTCCCCCAGCATAACAGCCTCCGCTAAGGGACAGACAAGGAGTCAGGTCCCAAACCCACTCCAGCCTGAATGAAGATAAAACCACAATCAAAAATGGGTTTGTTGGCACCAATGTGATCTACAAAGACCACGCAGCTCTCCCTCAAAGAATCCGGGTTGCTGTTGCAATATGCCTGGCTGTAGTCCAGAACAATGGAAAGAGGTGGTAGAGGCTCCAGTTCTCTTTCTATCGCATGACTGGCCAGGGATTTCTCCCTCCTTACTGCCAGTGGAAGGAATAATAGGTAGTGACCGAACCTGTTTGGCTGCACTGTGAATGAATCCTCTTTGACCATCAGATCCTGAATTGGGAGTTGAATCCAGAGCTCCTGACACAAAGACACTACCCACTGCACCACAATACTGCCTCAAATAGTCTGCAGACTTAAATCATTGCTGTTCATGGGGTATTGCTGGGTGCAAACTCCTGCCAGATTTCTAACATTCTATCAGTAACTACACACCAAAAATATCTCATTTGTTGTGAAGTATTTAGGGAGGTCCAGAGGTTGTGAAAAGCAATATACAAATGCAGGTCTTTCTTTGTTGCAATGCTTGCCAACTCCAAGAACTCCAGTGTCAGAGGCCCCATTTCATAGTTGTGTAGCACCAACATTGTCACGTATGCTGCACAGTGCAATGACATGGGCTATCGGAGCACACTGGAGCACCTCCAGTTTCAGCAGACTTGTCAACTCAAAATCAAATCTGGACAGTCAACTGAGCGATAACTAACACTAAGAGAAACCAGATTGTGATTGGATGAGCAGTAAAAAGCGGGACGGTACATTTTGAAATCAAGTTTCAGGTACTAGGGCAGAAAACAGCTGTAGGGGCAGTGCGGGGCCCAGACGGGGCAGCCGGAGTGACAGTGCGGGGCCCAGACAGTGCAGCCGGAGTGACAGTGCGGGGCCCAGACGGGGCAGCCGGAGTGACAGTGCGGGGCCCAGACGGGGCAGCCGGAGTGACAGTGCGGGGCCCAGACAGTGCAGCCGGAGTGACAGTGTGGGGCCCAGACGGGGCAGCCGGAGTGACAGTGTGGGGCCCAGACAGGGCAGCCGGAGTGACAGTGCGGGGCCCAGACAGTGCAGCCGGAGTGACAGTGTGGGGCCCAGACAGGGCAGCCGGAGTGACAGTGTGGGGCCCAGACGGGGCAGCCGGAGTGACAGTGTGGGGCCCAGACAGGGCAGCCGGAGTGACAGTGTGGGGCCCAGACGGGGCAGCCGGAGTGACAGTGTGGGGCCCAGACGGGGCAGCCGGAGTGACAGTGTGGGGCCCAGACGGGGCAGCCGGAGTGACAGTGCGGGGCCCAGACAGTGCAGCCGGAGTGACAGTGTGGGGCCCAGACAGGGCAGCCGGAGTGACAGTGTGGGGCCCAGACAGGGCAGCCGGAGTGACAGTGTGGGGCCCAGACGGGGCAGCTGGAGTGACAGTGTGGGGCCCAGACGGGGCAGCCGGAGTGACAGTGCGGGGCCCAGGTGAAGGAATGCCCTGTTGAGGCAGCGATACACCCAGATCCCTCTCCTGTAATTCTTTCAGAATTGTAGACTTTTTGTTATGTCACCTCTCCTCATTCTTATGACCAAATTATATCACTTCATATTTCTCTGTATTAAATGTTATTACCATATATCTGCACATTCCACTAGCCTGTTTATAACTCCTTGAAGAGGAGGAGGAGGGGGCAGGCACATGAAGGGAAGTAAGGATCTCTGGAAGCTTGCTCCTTTCAACTTCAGCTAACGTGACTCCATATCCCATGCTTTCTTTCCTGGCACTTTTTCAATACTGTCCATCTTGGCACACAATTAAACAAAGTCAAAGACCATGGCACATGGGCACAGAAGGAGATGGCTGCCTTCAGTCCTCCTTAATAGTTCTGCATTTTATATATTTTTTCAGTTGAAAAACAGCCAAAAAAATCTCAATGAAAATTCTTTGCCCCAAGGTGACCAAGAGTTCTGGAATATTTTTGCTAGGGTATACTCAGCTGGTTAGCTCAGTTGGTCAATTGGCTTGTGTGTGATTCAGAATAATGCCACCAGTTTTGGGTTTGATTTGTCAAAAACTGCCAGAGTTCAGCTGCGCGGCAAATTAGAGAATCAAAGGTAAAGGAGAGGGTAGAAGTGCAGGTAAATGGAACTGAGAGCTCAGAAGAAGCAAGTAAAGTTTCCAGACTAGGTAACAGAACAGAGAGTATAGAAGGTGGCAGGAATCTAACCTCAAGCAGAGTGAAAAAAGTTACAGTATGAGAAGGAAGATTGTCAATGCAGGACTGAGGGTATTGCACTTAAATGTAAGCAGTGTACAGAACAAGGTGAATGAGCTAGTTGTACACATTGAAATTGACCAGTACAATGCGGTGGGCATTACAGAGACGTGGCTGCAAGGGGATCAGGGCTGGGATCTAAATATTCAAGGATACGTGTCCTATCGGGAGGATAGGCAGATGGGAAAAGGGGTGGGGTTGCATTGTTAGTAAGGAATGAAATTAAAATGATAGCAGGAAATGACATACGATCAGAAGGCATAGAATCCCTGTGGATAGAGTTGAGGAATTGCAGAGGTAAAAAGACCCTGATGAGAGTCATATACAGGTACCCTCGCAGTAGTTAGGATGTGGGGCAGGAAATAAATCAGGAGATGGAAAAGGCATATAAAAAAGGCAATATTACAATAATCATAGGGGACTTCATAATGCAGGTGCACTGAGAAAATCAGGTAAGCAGTGGATCCCAAGAAAAGGGATTTGTGGAATGTCTAAGAGGTGTTTTTTTTGGAGCAGCTTGTGACAGAGCCTACTAGTGAACAGGCAATTCTGGATTTGGTGATGTATAATGAGGCTGACTTAATTAGGGAACTGAAGGTGAAGGGACATGAGGGAGCAGTGACCACAATATGATAGAATTTACCCTGCAGTTTGACAGGGAGAAGCTGGAATTAGATGTAACGGTGTTACAATTAAATAAAGACAATTACAAAGACATGAAAGAGGAGCTGGCCAGAGTTATTAGAAAGGGAGCCTAGCAGGGAAGACTGTGGAACAGCAATGGCAGGAGTTCTTAAGAGTTATTCAGGAGCAACAACAGAAATTCATCCCAAGGAGTAGGAAAACATGCTAAGGGGAGGAAGAGGCATCCATGGTTGACAAGGGAAGTCAAGGACAGCATAAGAGCAAAAGAAAAAGCATCCACAGTGGCAAGGATTAGTGGGAAGCCAGAGGATTTGGAAGCCTTTAAAAGTGGGCAGAGGACAACTAAAAAAACAATAAGGCGGGGAGAAGGTGAAATATAAGTTTAAGCTAGCTAGTAATATAAAAGAAAATAGGAAGAGTCTTTTTCAACATATAAAAGGTAAGGGAAAGTCAAAAATAGCCACTGGACCACTGGAAATTAGATTGGAGAATTAATAATAGGAAACAAAGCAATGGTAGATGAACTGAATAATTACTTTGCATCAGTCTTCACAGTGGAAGACACCAGTGGGTTGCCAGAGTTCCAGGAGAGTCAGGGGGCACAGGTAAGTGTAGTGGCCATCACTAAGGAGAAGGTTCTGGGAAAACTGAAAGATCTGAAGGTGGATAAATCACCTGGACCAGATGGACTATATCCCAGGATTCTAAAAGATACAGCTGAGGGAATTGTGGAGGCATTGGTGATGATCTTTCAGGATCACTGGAGGCAGGGAGGGTACCAGAGGACTGGAAAGTAGTGAATGTAACACCGCTGTTCAAGAAGGGGGGGGAGGCCGCAGATGGGAAATTAAAGGCCGATTAGCCTGACTTCGGTCATTGGCAAGATTTTAAAGGCCATTATTAAAGATGAGACCGCAGAGTACTTGGAAGTGCATGATAAAGCAGGACTGAGTCAACACAGCTTTGTCAAGAGGACGTTATATCTGACAAATCTATTCTTTGAGGAGGTAACAAGGAAGTTAGGTAAAGGAGAACCAGAGGACATGATTAATTTAGATTTCCAGAAGGCCTTTGACAAGGTGCCGCATAGGAGACTGTTAAATAAGTTAAGTGCCCATGGTGTTAAGGGTAAGATTCTGAAATGGATAGAGGATTGGCTGACTGGCAGAAGAGAGTGGGGATAAAGGTGTCTTTTTCAGGATGGCAGGTGACTAGTGGTGTGCCTCAGAGGTCAGTGCTGGGACCACAACTTTTCACAATATATACTAATGATTCAGAAAAAGGAACTGAAAACACTGTTGTTAAGTTTGCTTAACAACTCTGATATGAAGCAGGACAGATAGTATTGAGGAAGCAGGGGGGCTGCAGAAGGACTTGGACAGGTTAGGAGAGTGGGCAAAGAAATGGCAGATGGAATACAATGTGGAAAAGTGTGAGGTTATGCACTTTGGAAGGAGGAATAGAGGCAATGACTATTTTCTAAATGGGAAAATGCTTAGGAAATCAGAAACACAAAGGGACTTGGGAGTCACTGCAAGATTCTCTTAAGGTTAACATGCAGGTTCAGTCAGCAGTTAGGAAGGCAAATACAATGTTAGCATTCACATCGAGAGGACTAGAATATAAGAACAGGAATGTACTTCTGAGGCTGTGTAAGGATCTGGTCAAACCCCATTTGAAGTAAGGCTAACAGTTTTGGGCCCCATATCTAATGAAGGATGCGCTGGCCTTGGAAAGGGTCCAGAGGAGGTTCACAAGAATGATCCCTGGAATGAAGAGCCTGTTGTATGAAGAACGGTTGAGGACTCTGGGTCTGTACTTGTTGGAGTTTAGAAGGATGAAGGGGGAGTTTATTGAAATTTATAGGATACTGAGAGGACTGCGAGGGTGGCACGGTAGCACAGTTGTTAGCACTGCTGCTTCACAGCTCCAGGGACCTGGGTTTGATTCCCGCTTAGGTCTGTGTGGAGTTTGCACCTTCTGCTCATGTCTGTAGGGTTTTCTCCGGGTGCTCCGGTTTCCTTCCACAGTCCAAAGATGTGCGGGTTAAGTTGATTGGCCATGCTAAAATTGCCCCTTAGTGTCCTGAGGTGTGTAGATTAGAGGGATTAGCGGGTAAATATATGGGGATAGGGGGGTAGGGCCCTGGGTGGGATTGTGGTTGGTGCAGACTCAATGGGCCAAATGGCCTCTTTCTGTAGTGTAGAGTTTCTACAATTCCACGCCTGGATAGAGTGGATGTGGAGAGGATGTTTCCACTAGTGGGAAAAACTAGAACCAGAGGGCACAATCTCAGGCTAAAGGGACGATCCTTTAAAACAGAGATGAGGAGGAATTTCTTCAGCCAGAGATGGTGAATCTGTGGAACTCTTTGCTGCAGAAGGCTGTGGAGGGCAGGTCATTGAGTGTCTTTAAGACAGAGATAGATAGATTCTTAATTAATAAGGCGATCAGGGGATATGGGGAAAAAGGCAGGAAAATGGGGATAGAAAAAATATCAGCCATGATTGAATGGTGGAGTAGACTTGTTGGGACGAGTGGCCTAATTCTGTTCCTGTGTTTCATGGTGTTATGGATTTCCCACTCTGGCTGAGTCAGACTTGGGATCTAATCCCTCACCCGACTGCTGAGAGTGAAGGCAAACTACCATTGAAAAGAACTGCCAGGAGAATGGCTCAGGATGAAGTATCAGTGATCCACAGAGCTGCCTTCATGCACAGCGTACGTGATGATGATCCCCACAGTAAACATGATGGGGTGATTCTCCCATTCTGCCTTTGTAGCTCAGCAGGCTGGGATACTCGAGCGCAGGCTGTTTCTCAGGCTCCCCGCTGGGTGCCACGGCCTCTGCGCATCCCCAGCAGCCGGGGCCGTCAGCTCTGCACTGATTTCTGGTGTGAAGCTGCATGATTTATTCAAATGAACATTTGAATCTGTTTTTAATCTCATTAGTGGGCCCAGGACTGAAGTCCCTGGGCCATCTAACCTCTCCCCTCCTCCCCATTAGGAGTGGTTCACTCCAGCAGGGTTTAGTATCGCTCTCCACTTGCGGGGAGTTGGCAGCTCAACCCCACTGGAGTGAAGGAGGTGGGGGGGGCAATCAAGGCCACCCAGAGAGTCGAGCATGGAGGGGTGGTCTAGTGACTTCTAATGTTAATTAACTCCTGAGACCCAATCTTCAGCTCATGTAAACCTTTGAAAGATTCCCTGAGCAGGAGTGATCAAAAGCTTGTGGTCCTCGTGTAACTTTTAATTGCATTAAAGTCCCTGCCCGATCCCTCAGTTAATACACTGCACACACTAGACACATTATGCTGGCAATTGCCAGCCTGGAGCCCCTAGCACTGCCCAAAAGGCAAAGTGGCAATGCCTAGGGGACATCTTGGCACTGCCCACTCGATATAGGGCATTGCCAAGGGGATGGGGCCTAATGGGGGGAACAGGGCCTCGGGGGGGGGGGGTGCAATCGGTGGAGGTGAGGTGGGGGGGTTCCTGCTGCCATTCTAAACTTGGGCTGAGTGACAGAGAGAGGGAGGCCAGCAATCGGGGCTGGCCATTGAGGTTGGGGAGGGGGGTGTGGTGGGGGGGTGGGGGGGGGGGGGGGGGGGGGCGGTGGTTGGGGGGGGGAGGTGTTGCGGAGGGGGGTGTGTTAGGATGTGGAGGGGATTGTGGGGGATCAGGAGATCCTGCAGGCAACCCTCCGAGCCGCCCTCCACCATGGCCAGATCGCTGGCCCCGTGAACATGTCCTGGCCAGCTTTGTTCCCCCTCCCACCCCCGGCAATGTTCTCCCGCTCTGTAAGTCTCCCCAACACCCTACCATTAAGTGAGTCCAATCTACCAAAATACATCACCTCACATTTATCTAAATTAAACTCCATCTACCATTCGTCAGCCTACTGGCCCAATTGATCAAGATCCCGTTGCAATCCAAGTTACCTTTCTTCACTCTTCACTGTGCCACCAATCTTGGTGTCATCTGCAAACTTACTAACCATGCCTTCTAAATTCTCATTCAAATCATTAATATAAATGACAAATAACAGTTGGCCCAGCATGGATCTCTGAAGCCTTGCTAAAGTCCATGTAAACAACATCAACTGCACTGCCCTCATCTATCTTCTTGGTTACCCCTTCAAAAAACTCAATCAAATTTAATGCTGATAGAAATTTGTTATAGCAAATTGTACTTCTAAAGATAACAAAGGATGGATTTAAGTAAGCTTATTTATTAGTGTCACAAGTAAGCTTACATTAACACTGCAATGAAGTTAACGTGAGAATCCCCTAGTCGCCACACTCCAGCGCCTGTTCGGGTACACTGAGGGAGAATTTAGCATGGTCAGTTCACCTAACCAGCATATCTTTTGTACATTTGATTGACCATTGACTGGAACCCATGGGATCTCTTGATCTCTATAATAAACAAGAGTCACGGATGTGTGTGGGAAGGGTTAAGGTGAAATGCAAAGTAAAATTTGGAACATGCAAAAGCAAAAATATTTACCGCATACTTTTCAGTTTCTATTCTCCTTCGTTAGAAAAATAAAGGAATGTTGAATGGAACTTACCTGAAGAATAACTGATGTTTTGATTACGTTGCACAGAATCATTTCAAATCGAAACATTCTGTTATTATGCCCACATCATATCCCTCAAAAAATAAAATAATTTTTGTTTTAGTTAATTCAGAAGAAATCAAATTTATATATGTTTGGATTAGAAGGTTGTTTGGTGTCTCACTAAGAGGTCTGGAGGCTTTTGTTTATCAGTAACAATCATAGACATCTCTTCAAGGTATAGCCCTGTTGAGGTTCTACCTTCATGCAGACTTCTGTCAGATGCTTGCTACACAATCTACACTCATATAATTCTTTGGGTGGTGAATATTGCCCAGTTCATCACACAAACCAGCCTCCCATCCATTGACTCTGTCTACATTTCCCACTGCCTCGGAAAAGCAACCAGCATAATCAAGGACCCCACGCGCACACACACACACACACACACACACACACGCCCCCTCTCCTCCTGGGACATTCTCTCTTCCACCTTCTTCCATTGGGAAAAGGACACACAAATCTGAGAACACATACCCACTGACTCAAGAACAGCTTCTTCCCTGCTGCCATCAGACTTTTGAATGGACCTAACTTATATTAAGCTGATCTTTCTCTGCATCCTACCTATAGCTGCAAAACTATATTCTGCACCCTCTCCTTTCCTTCTTCCTTATTTACCCCATGAACAATATGTTTTGATTGTATAACACAATAAAAAATACTTTTCACTGTATCACAATACGTGTGACAATAATAAATGAAATCAAATCAACTCAAATTATTGTTGTCGGTTCTATTTTATAAGACCCTTGTCAGGCCTCATTTGGAGTACTGTGCGCAGTTCTGGTCGCCTCACTATAGGAAAGATGTAGAAGCTATTGAAAGGGTACAGAGGAGATTTACAAGGATGTTGCCTGGACTGGGAGGCATGCCTTATGAAGTTAGGTTGAGGGAGCTGGGTCTGTTTTCCCTGGAGAGACGAAGGTCGAGAGGCGACCTGATTGAGGTTTATAAAATGTTGAGAGGGATAGATAGGGTGGATTCTCGGAGGCTATTTCCCCGGGTTGAAATGGTTGCTACGAGAGGACACAGATTTAAGGTGCGGGGAGGAAAGTACAGAAGTGATGTTAGGGGTAAGTTTTTCACTCAGAGGATGGTGAGTGAATGGAATCGGCTGCCGTCAGTGGTGGTGGAGGCGAACTCGCTGGAGTCTTTTAAAAGACTTCTGGATGAATATATGGGGTTTTATGGGATTGGGGGTTATAGATAGGTCTATAGATTGGTAGGTGTTGATGTGATCGGCGCAACTCGTGGGCCGAAGGGCCTGTTTGTGCTGTAGTGTTCTATGTTCTATGTTCTATTTTCCCAGGCCTACATTAACCCTTGCTAACTTGAACATCCTTAACTACAGTGGGCAGTGGGATTTTGCCACTTTTTGGCAAAGTGGCATCTCAGACAGGAAAAGCAGAGGGTAGCCCAGAATCTGCAATGCCAGATTTCTCCACCACGTTTTTAAACACTTAGCCAAAGAAAAATGAAGAGGCGGGTCCAACAACATCTCGGTGGCAGAGCCATCCTGATAGCAACTTTGGAGCGTGGCCTGATTTAAAAAAAAACATGGAGCCGCCAGCTGATATTTTGACTCATTTCTTTTAGTGTCAGCTCATCTTTCGAGAAACCGGCTCTCACTGTGGGGTCTCACATGCTTAAGGTTAATCTATCTTTAATTAGATCATCTGTCCAGCTTCACTTAATTTTGCATTAATGTCACCATGTTTTGTTCAATTACCTTGTTTTCACTCTGAACTCTGGTATTGAATGCTTAACATTTATATGTACCATTCACTCAGGGTTCAAAATGTGCACTCAAGGATTTTAAAATCTCTTTTTTCTTTGCTCGTCTGTTAGATTTAGAGTGGTAAATCCTTTGTAGCAGTCCTGGCAGTGTTAAAAGTGTGGTTTTATAGGTTCCAGTTTATTAATTAAATATGTTGCAATCTCATAGTTTTATTATTATAAGTGGAAAAGCTACCAATTTTGCCACATATCACCATTCATTTTGACTGGAGCTGGGATTGGAAAGATTCCAATTATTCTAACAACGATAATAGAGATTTGCACATAAATGATCTCCACAGGTTCAGCGCTGGAAAAGATTGCATTAAATATGTAGTAGCACAGTGGTAAGCACTGGTGCTCACAGTGCCAGTGATTCCAGCCTTGGTTTACTGTCTGAATGGAGTTTGCAAGTTCTCCCATTGTCTGCATGGGTTTCCTCTAGGTGCTCCGGTTTCCTCCCACAGTCCCTAAGATGTGCAGACCAGGTGGATTGGCCATTATCAATTGCCCTTTAGTGTCCCAAGTGTAGGTTAGGGAGATTAGCAGAATGAATGTGTGGGGTTATGGGAAAGGAGCAGGGGTGGGCCTGAGTGACATGTTCTGTAGGAGAGTCAATGCAGACTCAATGGGTTGAATTGCCTCCTTCTATACTGTAGGGATTCTATGATGTTTGTATACGGTAGGCACTTAATACTTTTGCAACGACGACATTAAAGTAATAAACTTTTACAGTCACACTGTTTGTTAGAACTGAATTTTCATGGCACAATGGACTCTATGTTTTTGACATGTTCAAGGAAGAATTGCCTTTATTTGTCTCCTTTTACACCCTTAGAGTATTCCAAAGTGCTTTGCAACTAATGGATTACCTTTGAAGTGTACTCACTGTTAGTATGTAGGCATTTCATTTTCATGCAAGGTGGCATAGTGGTTAGCACTGCTGCCTCACAGTGCCAGGGACTCGGGTTCGATTCCCAGCTTGAGTCACTGTCTGTTCAGAGTCTGCATGTTCTTCCCGTGTCTGTGTGGGGTTCTTCAGGGTGCTCTGGTTTCCTCTCACAGCCTGAAAGATGTGCTGGTTCGGTGCATTGACCATGCTAAATTCTCCCTCAGTGTTCTCGAACAGGCGCCGGAGTGTGGCGACTCGGGGATTTTCACAGTAACTTCTTTGCAGTGTTAATGTAAGCCTACTTGTGACACTAATAAACAAAACAAACGTGAGATCCCACCAAAAATAAGTGATCTAACTGATTATTAAACTGTTTTGGTGGCGCTGGTTAAGGGATGAATGTTGTCAGGGACCCTTGGAGAACTCCCTGGACTGGGTGTCCCAACCAGGTCAGTATTTGTTGCCCATCCCTAATTTTATTTTTATTTGTTCATGGTCTGTGGGAGCCTCTGGCAGGGCCAGTGTTTATTGTCCATCTCTGAGAGCAAGTACGAGTCAATCACATTGCTGTAGACCTGGAGTCACATGTAAGTCAGTCAGGGTAAGGTCCCAGATTTCCTTTCCTAACAGACATTAAGTGAACCAGATGGGTTTATATGACAATCAACAATGGTTTCATGGTCATCAGTAGACTTTTAATTGCAGATTTTTATTTAATTCAAATTTCACCGTCTGTCCCGGTGGGATTTGAACCTAGGTTCGCAAAGTGTTACCCTGGGTCCAGCGACATTATCGCTATGCCATGCCGCCCTCTCATTGCTGTTGAGAAGTTGGCGATGAGCTGTGGGTTTCCTCTTATTCACTTGAACCAGCCAATAGAGGGTAGGATGTTCAGTCTCAGAAGCCCATTGATGTGTTGAGATGGAGGTCAGAAACCTGCACTGTCTGGGCAGTAGTCAGTCAATGGGGTTTGTTCCGGTGCAGCCAGTTATGGACCAGTGTGTGGAATCACCATCCAATTCACAATGGCAGGCAAATTCTTGAAGCTGGATAGCCAATCAAAGACCATCCAACTTAGAAGCAGCAATGGGATGGAATGGAAGTTCATCGAAGTGCATCAAAATGCAGGCTGTCTCCTATTTATTCAGACTTTCAATTAAAATCATCTTTGCAGATTGGTCACTATTATGGTAAGGCACAAGCCTCCAATGAGCAGAGTGCCTCTGGTGCCAGGGGACTATCTCTAGGCAGCTAAACAGTCCCCTAAGTCCCAGTCAGGCTACAGTAATGGGCCTTTACTTGGGACAACTGGCTACCCACTGCTTGTGAACAGATAGCCCTGCCATCCACTGCCCCATGCCAACTCCAGGAAAATTGTCCAGGGAGAGATGGAGCCAGGAACTGACATGCCAGCTGTCCTCTTCTATTTCTGGCACTGGGGGGAACAGAAACTCCATCAGAGGGTCTCAGTTTCTCCAAAGGACAGCATCTCCAACAATACTGTACGCCTCATGCAAAACCTGAATATCTAACTTTCAGGATTCAGGTGTCAGAACTGTACTAATTATCTGATAGGTGTGACTACATGTTTATCATATTTAAGTACCAAACATTAGGTTTTAAAATCATTTTGAGCTCCCTGTGAATTTACATATCTTGCAGAGTAAGAGAAATTTTAACTACCTAAACCGCTAGGGAATTGCCATATTTATACATTTATTTCCTCTGTTATCAGAGAAAGGCGTTTAGATTGCAATGTGTCTGACAAACAGCTGTAGTTGAACTGCACCTTGTTGTATGGTGCACTTTCAAGCTGCATGCAGGCTCTGTGTTAGTTTCAGCCTTCCCACCTGTTTCAAGACAGCACAGTTAATTTCACTCTGCAGTTGCAGAATAGTCAAAGTGACACTTCTTGCACACACTATTAGTTTTAGTGCAGGAGTGGGCATATATCAAAGAGTGTTTTCAGATTGCAATTGGCATCAATTTTTAGTTTTCTCTGCACTTGTGAGATTCCAAAGGTGGAATCTAATGAAGTTGTGAGACAAATAAAATGATAAGGAACAATCTGAACATGCAGGGAGCTGGAAACAGCAGGCTAGAAATGCCCAGCGAAGGCAAAAGAGATGAGGAAATCAATTTAATTGAGTTGGAGTCTGTGTTTCTTAACTAACTAACAGGAGCAGAATCCTTTCCATTTTAATACTGACACTAAATGTTACTATCATATGAGTAATATCGAAGTTGGCTGCTATCTCAATGCAATCTCCAAGGTAAAAGTTGTTGGAAAGATGACTATAGAATTAAGGTTTCATGTGTGCACTACAAAGGGTCATACTGAAGATCCTAAATACAGCTGGTTAGAGATTGCTTGCAGAACTCACCCTGCACCACACAGACTGAGAGGGAGGTGAATCTGATTAGTGGCGTTCTCATCAGTTAAAGTATACACTGACACTAGTGGGTCAAAAGGGCAATCTTTGTACAACTCACAGACTTTTAAACTAATGATTTAAACCAGAATAAATAAAGTAGGGGAAAGTTTCCAAAATTAAAAAAAAATTGAGAAGACAAACCTTGTTCCACCAGATGCTGACGTCCAATTTCAGAAACCAAAGTCCTGTGTTCCAAATGTGCCTGAAAATCATCCTAACTTTGCCAGCCCATCACCACAACTTCTTCAATGATTCATCCATATTCCGCAAACACCTTCAATCTCTCACATTATGGCCCCCATAGTCCCCTATTGATCTTTCACAAGCCTTTATGAACCTCTGACCTTAAACAAAAAACTTTTTCTTTGGTAAGGTGTAATGTGGGTATTGGTATGTGGGTGAGAGATGGTCATCTTGCCAGGGGACAGGAACTTGTGAATTCAAGTATTCAAGTTTCACTCCAAGGGCTTGAGCATATAATCTGTGCTACACTACTGTGTAATGTTGAGGAGACTGACAATGCTGGAGAGTTTTGTCTGTTGGACGAGACGTTAAACTGAGGCTGCATCTCTCAAAGAAGAGCAAGGGAGTTCTCCTGGTGACTCTGCCACAATCATTTAAAGCACACATAATCTGGTCATTCATTTAATCGTTTTTGTGGAGTCTGACTGCTGTGTTTTCCATAGCGGTGAATACATTTTAAAATTACTTCACCCTGTCTGTGGAACACTTTTGAGTATCCTGAAGTTGTTTCCTGTTACTGTGTTTCTTATTGTGTTTCTACTCTAAATGTGTGTGCATTTCCATCTATCTCTCATTCTCTTCGTATTTAAATATTGTTCGCCTGCTTTTCAGTCCTAAGATGCCGCGAATGAAACGTCCATTTTAGGGGTTGTCAGTCCATCAGTCACATAGCCTGCTGCCAACCACCAAGTCCAATAGTATTTATATTCAATAAGCAAAGGAAGCAGCGACATCCCGAGACTCTCACCCCCAGCCACCTGCGGCAGTGTCCAGGAGATACTGCTGGAGACTGCAGGGCTAAGTTCTCCCCACAGACGCTGACCTGTTGTTTTGTATCTCACCCGTGATGTGGGTGAACCGCAGCGATATTGAAACTCCGATTCTGTTAAGTTTCCTGTTGCTGCGAATGGGAGTTTCGGTCTTAGTGCATCCTGCCGGGTGAATGCAGCACTCAGCAGCAGGTCCTCCCCATCGAGTGGCAAAGTTCCTTCGGATGCCAGGTAACTTTTATACTCCTGCCTTACTCCACAGATTCCATTGGAGATCTCTCAGGTAAAAGGCAAATTACTGAGGAGGCTGGAAATCGGAAATAAAAACAAAAAAAAGCTAGAAAATCTCAGCAGGTCTGTCAGTCTCTATGGTGAGGGAGCAGTGTTAACGTTTCAAGTCTGGATGACCCTTCGTCGGAGCTGAGATTTTCCAGCATTTTCTGTTTTTGTGTCACTGGAGATGACTCTGCACTGGATTGAGGGGAGGGAGAGGGGAAGGGGGACCTTCTGGTGAATGAAACACCTAAATGTTTATTAAGAAATTGGGAATGGGGTTGGAGGAAGCTATTTATTGAGAGGACGACTCCCTATTCCCGCAAAAAATAATTAATAAGAACCCAAAGAGAGAATGCTGGAAAATCTCGGTAGGTCTGGCAGCATCTATAAGGAGCTGAGGTTTTGAGTCCAGGTGACCCTTTGTCAAAGACTCCAGCATCCGCAGTAATTTGTTTTTATTAATTATTAAAATTTAAATGTCCCATCGCCCTGATTAAAACGCATTGAAAATTCAAATACCTGTCAATTTGAATAACAAAATCAAAGTGTAATTTTTAAATTACTGCATTGTAACTGAATCTTAAAAAGGTGCTTCACCCAGTGATACGTTATAGTTTATTTAAACTATAGAAAACTAACTTTATTGAGGGGGGTAATGCTGTATTTGTAGTTTTTCTTTGTCAATGTCTTGCTGAGAGTTTCCAGTGTTCTGTGAGCGCTTTTGGACAGCAAAGTTGCTCAAAATCTTTGTGTTGATATTTCAGAAAAACTTGGCTGAGATTTCCGTCTCCGTTGTAATTATTTTTCGGGAAGTACCGGCGGGAGATGTCTGTCTCTGGGGGTTGCTGAAAAGAGATGAAAAGCTGCCTGTGACCACCGCAAAGCGCCAGAGACCAAACCGAGGTGTCAAAATCATGGTTAGAGTGAGGTCGGAGTCTGCGAAACCAGCTGGGGCTCCCTGAGCAGGTAACTGGAGCTGCAACTGCACCTTTACACTTGCCCCATCTACTTGCCCCATGTAATACCGCGCTTTCACATATTTTAAACCTTTCAAAATCACCATTTGTACATCCCAGCTTTCAGTTGAACGATTATTGAAGGGGCCCCTTAACACTTGTGTAGGTTTGATTGTCCAATTTTCCCTTTAACGCTTTTGGAACCTTTAATCGCCAGTTCATTCCGCCTGATCCCCCAGCGCCCGTTTGCTGATTACTATCAGACATTGCCAAAGACATCTTTAGCCATAATTTCTCCATTGTATCTGCGCTTAGTGCTTTATGATCCGGTAATTCTGTTTTAGATTACGATGTCCCGCTTCACCTTTTGCCAGTAACAATTCTTGTTCATACTGCTGTCATTTGTAGATCTTAAACCCTTTGTGTAGTGTACCTTAAAACTTATCACGTTTCGCGTGCGTCTTAGATTGGCTTTATATATGTCTGCATTCATTGCATTTGTACGGTCAACGCATCATTCCTGTTTTATTGTTGGATAATTTGCTTTTTCTGCTGCAAGGCAACGTAACCGCTTGGCAATAGCAACAGCTTGCATTGATGTAGCTAACAGCAAAATCTGCGGATGCTGAAATCTGAAACAAAAGCAGAAAATGCTGGAAGGACTGAGTACCTGTGGAGAGAAAATAGGGCTAATGTTTCGAGTCTAGATGACTATCAGAGCTGACGAAGGGTCATCCAGATTCGAAACGTCAGCTCTACTCTCGCTCCTTATAGATGCTGTCAGACCTGTTGAGATTTTCCAGCATTTTCTGTTTTTGTTGCATTGATATAGTGCCTTTTAAAATAGTAAAACGTCTCATGAAAGAAGAATCGCCACAGTGCAGAAGAAGGTTATGGGCTTTCATGACAGTGTGTCTTATCCAGCTCCCCTCCCCACCCCGCCCTTTCCCAGTAACTCCACATAATTACCATGGCTAATCTATATAACCTGCACATCTTTGGAGTGTGGGAGGAAACTGGAGCACTTGGAGGAAACCCATACAGACACGAGGAGAATGTGCAAACTCCACACAGACTCCAAATAGACAGACAGCCAAAGCTGGAGTTGAACCTGGATCCCTGGCAATGTGAGGCGCTGTGCAAACAATAGTGCCACCACCACATCCATAAGGCATTCCTTCTCCTCCTGCCATGGACTTCCATTAGAGTGGTCCAGGATTACATTTGGAAAAGTACTGCAGTGGTTTAAGCAAATTACTGTGGATGCTAGAATCTGAACCAAAAGCTGCTGGAAAATCATGGAAGGTCTGGCAGTATTTGTGGAGAGAGAATAGAACTTTTTAAGTCTGGACAAAGAGTTGTCCAACACTCCAGTGTACTGGAGCATTTTCTGCTTTTGTTTCAGATTTCAGCATCCGCAGTATTTTGCTGTTAGCTATATCAATGCAAGTTGTTGCTATTGCCAAGCGGTTACGTTGCCTTGCAACAGAAAAAGCAAATTATCCAACAATAAAACAGGAATGATGCGCTGACCGTACAAATGCAATGAATGCAGACATATATAAAGCCAATCTAAAATGCACGCAAGACGTGATAAGCTTTAAGGTACACTACACAAAGGGTTTAAGATCTACAAATGAGTACTCCAGTGTACTTCCACAAATCTTGCAACACCAGAAATTAGACTAAATCAGCTTGCCTACAGGTTTGGATTATTGCCCTTTGAATAGCATTGGTGGCAAGACCCTTCTGCAGCTCTGTGAATGTTCTTCGGTGAGTGACAGGCAAATGCATGGAGTGGACCTTCATGCTCCAAGTTTATAATGTGCGCTCAAATCTGCCAGTGTGGCTGTTTGCCATTGCAGTCTGCCCATTAGGGAAGATTCTGGCACCAGCACTGCGCACCTACGCAAGCACCCTCCCAGCATGAGGCATCAGCTGTGATGGAATCACTGTGTCCCTCATCCTGAGGACCCCCAGCTTCCACACAATTGGGCCTGCCATGTAACAGGGCTAAACATCTAGCTCCTGTTGTCATTTGGATCAGTGGAAAAAGGTTGTTTGTAAGGATCAGAGTTATCGATACATTTACTTAGCATTTACTTTATCAAAACCCTTTTGTGATTTTGAGCATCTCTCTCCGTTCTATCTCTCCAATCTCACCCCAAAACTGTAATCTCATATCTCTGCTAACTTTCTAGTAAATCTCCTCGGCACTCCAAGTGTGGTGCTTAAAACTGGCCATAATACTCCAGTGGGGGCCTACATGTTTTTTAATAGTGGTTTGAAATGTTTTTATTTAAGAATTTACCATGGCTGCACAACAACCTCCTCAACTTTTTCTCTCACAGTCAGAGAAAATGACATGTGCCCAGCTTTCTCTGTTCCTGCACCTCCTTTCACATTGTACCATTTAGTTTATATAATCTCTCTGCAAGTCCTCAGCAAAATGAATCATTTGACACTTCTGTTCATTAAATTTCATTGCTCATGTACCTACTCATTTCACTGGTCTTCTCTACATTCTTCGGGGGTCTCTTATTATCCTCCTCACCATTATATTTCTGAGTTTCATGTCATCTGCAGACTATGGATTTATATGCTATAAACTCATCCAGATCATGAAAGTTCATCAAAAAAGTTGTGGCCCTAAAACCAACCACTGGGGTAATACGATGGCCAGGATTATGTCAGGCCAATAGGGATCTCACCCACTGTTCAGACAACTGGCTGGA
Organism: Carcharhinus amblyrhynchos; assembly: GCF_965287045.1. NCBI lineage: Eukaryota > Metazoa > Chordata > Chondrichthyes > Carcharhiniformes > Carcharhinidae > Carcharhinus > Carcharhinus amblyrhynchos. Next base: position 26,154,159 of record NC_137335.1, on the reverse strand, counting down.
AACTCAGCTTTTGTGGGGAGACTCAATGTAACCAAGTGCCCTTTAAGCCACAGTTGGGTTTTCCCAGTGGTGGACCTGCCCACTGTTAGTTGCCAGCCAGTCAGAGGTAGCAGCTCTTCATTTTTGCTAGCAGGAGAGAGGGGCTGGGGACAATGCACCCACCAGTGATCCAGGATCGTTGTTGGATCTAGACTAAAGGTGAATGAAGGCAGGATTGGAATCATGGACTGGGGGGTTATAGGAGATGGGTGGCTGGAGGGTTGGAGCCAAGGACAGGGGATGTGGTTTTCAGCAGTCCCCCTCTCATGGCCTTTTCAGACTAGGGAACCTTTTGAAAACTAAGTTCAGAAGGTCTTATTCATGCCCTCTGTGCCAACCTATATTCCCCCACCCATTCCCCCATGGCTCCCCATACCCTCCTTGTCAATCTATGTCCCTTCACTGGCCTCCTACCTTCCATGATAGCATATGTCTTTCCACAGACCTCCTATGCCCCTCATACCATCCAAGCCAACCTATGTCCCTCCACTGACCTCCTATGCCCCTCATGCCTTCCATGCCATTCACCCAGTGTAGACTCTGTACAGATCCACAGTACTCTATAGCAACAATAGCTGTGTGAAAAAGCTTTAAAAAGTCAGTCATTCATTCATAAAATTGCTTTCACTGCATCTCTATAAAAATGTCAAACATCAAGATCCTTGAAGTATCAGTAACAAAAAATGCAAGTATTTAAAACTGCTTTCTCTTGCATAAATAAACATTATGCACTTGAAAGAATAGATAAGAGAGAAAGAGCTGTCAATCAGGGAACAGTCTTCCCCAGATGCAAGTGTTCCTACAGAGTAAGGGATATCTGGGCTTTCAGCCAAGAATGCACAATGAGATTCAGCTGACCTAAGTAATCAGGTACACATAGAGTTGCCGCTAAACTCTTTCCAGTGGTGAGAAACCTGACTCTAGTCACCAGCTCCATCCCAAACCAGAACAAAAATACCAGCTTACCGGAACATTCTCACAATGTGAGTGTACAGACTTTGGAAATCTCCCAACTCTCGCCAAGTGTTTCAAAGTTGAAAATTCAGCCCTGTGACAGTGTCCACTGCCATACTAGAAGCTGTTGCATATATTCTGATATGTCCTGATTCGGTTGGATTCTTTTGAGACTGTATAACTTCTTTTACCATCTTTTTGTTTGATTGCACCATTTGCTTCTTCACTCTATTGGTAGTGGTGCATTTCTGGCAAATGGTTTTGCTGGTTTTGGTGATGTCACCACCTTAGACCAGAATCTGATGCTATAGAATTAATGTGGTTTCAGGAAAGATCAAGGAAAAACTGATGTGATGCTTAGAGTTAGACAGCTCCAGGAGAGATGTCAAGAACAGAAAATGGACTTTTGCACCACATTTGTCGACCTGACATAGGCTTTTGATACAGTCAACTAACTGTGAGAGTCTTTGGAAGGTAATGGGGAAATATAACTGCCCTGGAAAGCTCATCACAATGGTTCACTAGTTCCATGAAAGCATGTTAGCACATGTCCTGTAAGACAATGAGTCTTCAGATCCATTCTCAGTCATTAATGGAGTTAACAGGATTGCATGCTGGAGTTTACCCTCATCAGCATATTTTCTCTGCCATGCTGTCCAATGCCTTTCACGATGGTGATCCTGGCATCAAAATAGTCTAGGCAGGAAGCCATTCAGTCTCAGAACTTCAGGCAAATGCCAAGGTCTCCAAGGGCATACTTCATGATTTCCCATTGACTGTGCAGTAGGTACTGGTTCCAAGCTAGGCATTCTATGTGGCATGGACTGATCCTTCAATGTGTATAACACACTTCTGCCTTATAATCACAAGAAGAAAACTGTACCAACTTGCTCCAGGAAAGTCCTATCCTGAGCCCAAGGTTTAGTCATTGACCAGAAGTTGTCAGCAGTGGATATATGCATTCACTTATCTTGACAACACACTCTCTTGACCTGCCTACCTTGCCAAGATGATCTCAGGTTTAGGTTCAGTGCTTTATGCTTGAGGCATACTCTTTCATATGTAAATGGAAATGGCCCTTTATATGGTGAAGCTATGCAATGCTTTTGGAGATCTTTGTTGAGCTAGACTGTACAACCCACTGACCTTTGGAACTGATGCTATAACACACAAAATACAATTTATCAATGATCTTGATAGTGTTCTGATTATATTGCTTAAATTTCTGTTTATGGCTATCTCAAGAGGATCATAAGCCAGGATTGATTATGTGGGCTCTGAAAAGCTCCAGCCATGCTTCGTTACAACTCATACTGGCGGCAGGTTCCCTATGAGCTACTGTGGTAGCAGATGTGCATAATTCTGTAGCTAAGGGAGTGGCAGCCATTTTGATTCATGAAGGAAGTGAGGTTTGGCGTTCAAGGCTTCTATTCCATGTTCACCTGCATTTTGGGGAACCTCCCTTTTTCCTGCATTAAAGTACAACTGTTGTGCACTGTTTCTTCTTCTCCTACCTTTTCAAGAGGTTTCCAGTCATACTTTTAAGAACTGTTGGTCCAGCCCCTTGGCATCTTTCAAAAGTGGGACTTGTTGTAATGTAACCAATGGTAACATGCTATGATGGTCAGATAACCAGCTGACCCAATATAAATAGAAAGCAGATGGTGATTGTGGAGAGCATTTGTGGCCCAAGGTGTGACCTAAATGGTGGTGTAATGAAATTTCATTCTTAAACTTTACTTTGATTTACTTTGTGAAGTTAGTTCTTTTACTGCCTGCTACTGAAGTATCCTTACTGCTGGAGGAACAGGACTGACATGCATTTAGTATGCAACCTTTCACTGAATGTTCTCAAGGGATGGGCAATTAAGGATAGGTGATAGATGCTGGATGAGCCAGCGCTGCTCACATCCCATGAATGAATAAATAAATTAAAATGTTGCAAATTATTTTTAAAATTTTATTATTTTCTCATAGTTACAAAGCCAATGTTCAGGCAAGCCCTTAATCCATCCCCTTGCTTGCTCCAAAAACTCCCATCCTCACGAAAGAAATACATTGGATTCCAAGCTGACAAGATCAGGCATTACACCTGATCTCAGGCTCAGTCCTACACTTGACCTTGGCCAAAAGGTTGAAAAATGGGTTCCAGCAAATGTAGCACCCTGATTTGAATATTTAAACTGTCCCAGCATGTTTTTGGCAGGAGTGCTGACCATTCATTTTAAGGTCAGCCCGAAATTTGATCCAGATGAACAAACAGCTGGTAATTGGAAACATTACCAGCTGGTCATGCAACACCATTTCTTCTTTTCAGCAAAGTTTTAGTTTTATATTTGAAGCTACATAAAGTGGAATATTGGCATTGCGCGATTTGGAGCATGGCCTTAAATATTTCACTGTAAATATGCATCTTTATGACTCAATTTAAATGAATTCTGTACTGTAAACCGCATTAATGTGGATGTTAAGAGATGACAGACTGGATTCAATAGAAGCTGATAATTTGCCACATGTTTGATTTTGGGTAGATCTCAGATTTCTGTGGCTAATTTGAAGCTTTATCTCCTCAAGTCAGAAGATTAAAAAAAACAGGTTTTTATGTGTTAAATATTATGAAAATGCTGTTACCTACTCTTGTGCGTCCATTATTTCCTAAAATTCCATGCATCACATTGTGCCTCCAACTGTCTTGCAATTATTTTAACAAATAAAGACTTAACTGATCATCTCTCATCATCAAAATCAGAATGCTCTCTCTTTGTAATAGAGATCTCTGATAAAAGCTCACTATTCAGCAGAGGAACTCTTGTTAAATACATGATCCAATCTCGATTCCGATCATGTTTCACAAACTAACCAATGATATGAGATGTCTGATTCTGGAAATAGTGGTGAGTTAACTTTGGTTTCAACTTAGTAAGATTTTACTCTTTGGTGAATTTTTTTTTAACACTAAATTTAATCTTGTTAATCTGTTGATAATTTTAAGCACCATTTAATTATGTAAGTAACCATTATCCTCAGATGTCGATGTGCAAAAGCCTGTGGGTTCCTTGAGAAGTTTGATGGATAAGCTAAAGCCTTTGTTAGACATATTGGATGCAGTCTGTGAAACGATAGAATGCATTAGACCATCTCATCATATGCTTTCTCATTTGAAAGAGGGGAGAGAAACAGAGATCACCCGAACCACTGCAGGACCTACCCACTCTGCACGTTCCAACCAAGTCAAAACAGAAGTTTGCCGACTCTGCATTCAAACCAGAGAAAAAGAATATCATTTATATAGCACCCTTTCTGATCTCTGGCAGTGTCTTGCAACTGCGCAAGTACAGTCATTGTAATATAAGAGATGTAGCTGGCAGCTTGTACACAAGGAGTGAAATTTTCTGTCCATTCCCGCCAACGAGATCTTCCAGTCCCACTGACAGCAATCCGAACAATAGGAAACCCTGTTTACAGCGGCAGGACTGGAAGATTCCATTGCGAATCATCTCTACCGCTGCAAAAAACGCCACAGTGAGGGGTTGGGTGCGGGATGGCAGTCTCACAGTGTGACAGTGAGAAGATATTTTCTTTTTGTGGTTTTGGTTCAAGGATAAATGTTGGCCAGAACACTGTGGAAAACAGCCCTGCACTTGGGTGGCACAGTTGTTAGCACTACTACCTCACAGCGCAAAGAACCAGGGTTCAATTCTGGCCTCAGGTGACTGTGTGGTGTTTGCACAAAGTGTCCTCTCTGTGTCTGCTGCGCACGTTTCCTCCATGTGCTCTGGTTTCCTCCCACATTCCAAAGACGTGTGACTCAGGTTGATTGTCCATGCTAAATTGCCACTTAGTGTCAGGGGAACTAGCAGAGTAAATACATGGGATTACGGGGATAGGGCCTGGATGGAATTGTTTTCGGTGCAGGCTTGATGGGTGAATGACCTCCTTCTGCACGTGAAAGTGTATTTGGGATGCCCCCTCTGCCCCCACTGTTATTCTCGCCTGCTGAAAACAGGGATGTAAAATTTGGCCCCCCTCGCTGTCTGAAATGTCAATAGAAATGGAAATGGATCATAAAGAGTAGAAAATAATCCAAAAGGAAATGAGGTTTCTCACTTCTGGTAACTCACAAAGGTATCAATAATCACAGTTACTGGAAAATGAATGTAATGTGAATGCTAGAGTTCGGGGAATTCTATGATTCTGTGATTATTCAAAATAGTGCAATGGGTTTTCTTTACTTCTGCCTTTAAAAGTGCGCATCCACCTTTTTACATCTTATCTAAAAGAGCTGTTCTGACAGCACCTCTGATTTGGAGGTGAGAGCACTATCATTGTGTTACAGATAACTCATACCGTTACCTTTGTGGATTCGTATTGAGTGACAGTGATAGGCCCGGAATTGCTCATCATGCAGAGCATTCCAGCTTAGTTCAGGCTGGCAGGGTTGGTTCTAAACCAGAATTGCCGGGAACTTAATTTATAAATGTGAATTCAAAGATCAGGAGATTAAATTGCTCAGAGAACCGCCTGAAGTACGTTCAAAATGAGAAGTGGGTTTGCCCAAACCATCAAATCTAAAGTGGGTTAGTATAATCAGGTCAATCAGCTAAAGCTGTTTTGTGTAAGAGTTTTGTACTGAATGTTTAGTTTTGATGTTGTCTGACCTTTCTGTCAGTGACATAAATCGGTTTCATATTTAAATCCTACAGAGCAATTGTGTAACCGAGACTGCAGTAATTAGTCACTGCAGGGGAAGTGTTGACACAGCTCCACATGTGCTGTACACAGTTTGAGTTATTTATTCGCTTGTACGGTATAGGTAGCAGTTCATTGATTCTACAATTAAATGTCAATTAAACATCTCTTCAGAAGGTGTTAATATGAAACCTGCCATACCATGATGTCACCTGCTGTTCCAAATGACATTTGTGTTTACTGTAGATTCAGTGGTTGAGTGTATCTCTTCTATTTTGAGAAGTCCTCAGTCCCTGCAAACCATACAAACAGGATTGAGAAACAGCTGACAGGACTTCTCATAAGCTTCCTTACATTTGTGTTTCCTCATGTTGTACTCACAATGTGGCTAACTGCCAAATAATGAAATTATGAGTTCCCACTGAATCTGTATTTGATGTGGAAGTTGTTTCTCAGCTGCAAGTTGGAGGCATTTTAATAGAAAATTGAAGAAATTTGGGATTGATACATATTCTGCGTTAAATTCTAATCGAGAGCTTCAAGTAATCTAATAAACATTTGAGACTGATGGTTAACCAGTTTCCAATCGTCCGCTGAACTCTAGCATTCACATTACATTCATTTTCCAGTAACTGTGATTATTGATACCTTTGTGATTTTTGGACTGTTTTCTACTCTTTATGATCCATTTCCATTTCTATTGACATTTCAGACAGTGAGGGGGGCCGAATTTTACATCCCTGTTTTCGACAGGCGAGAATGACAGTGGGGGCATCACAAAAATGCTTTCACTCCTGAAGGTAGTGCCATGAGGCAGTGCCAAGGGAGGGGGGGGGCTTCCATTGGGAAGATCCATGGGAGAGGGTGGTTCTCTGTGCCTACGGAGTGGGGGGGGTTTCCCCATGCATGTGTTGGGAGGATGTCTCTGTGTCCATGGGGGCATCTTTCTTTTTATGTTTCTGAGCTTGGGGCACCCTTTCAGTCAGGTGCCCTCTACTCTTGTAGGCTGAGGTTGCTGACAGGGTAGGCTTATTCAGAGACTGACCTGCCAGCGTAACATCATGGGACCCACCTCCGGCATTTCCTTCAACAAAGTTTAAAAAATTATAGTGGGAAAAGCCAACAATGGAGCTGGAAAACAAGCAAGGGAAACATTCTTAACTGGAACAGAATCTCCATCTGCCTTTTAGAGACCTATTTTAATGGGCCAGGTTGTGGGACTTCCATTGCAACCAGGTTTTATTAGTAGCGTTTGTGCTATGACTAGAACCTCAACTAAAAACATAAACTGGTCTTGGGGCCATTAATGAGGAGATTTTCATATTCAACATTGAGTTTTCACATTACAGGATTCTTCCAAATCATCTCTGAAGTTACAAGATAGGGTTGCCAACTCTCACTGGATGTATTCCTGAAGGTTTTATCACATCATCGTTCACACCAAGGACAGTTCTACCTAGTATTTTAATTCCCCCCACCCCCCCAACCGATCACCAGTATTTTTGTAACCAATAAACAAAATTATTCATTGAAAATTTAAACAAAAAATGTAATATCCCAATGACTGTACCTGCTGGTTACTTGAGCAGTGCACTGGAGATATATCCTGAATTCCCATAGACTCCTGAGCAATTTCTTTTACTATGTAATTGCTTGTCAGAATATCATTCAGTAGCATGGGGTCACCCACCAGGCCTGTGCCTGTGAGGCCTATGCTGGCTGTCAGGGCCAAAAACAAAACATGGAGCTGTAAGTTCCTGGATGAAAGGAGTGGCTGCACACAGAATATCTCTTTCAGTACTGTGTGGATAAAGTACATTCTGATATTCACGAGTTAGAACAGAGTAGTGCAAGAACAAGTCACTTGTTCTTGGAGCTGGAAAACAACAAGGAAAGCATTCTTAACTGGAACAGAAATTTCCATCTGCCTTCATAGAATCCCTACAGCAGAGAAGGAACCCAATGAACCTGCACTAACAGCAATCCCACTCTGGTCCTATCTCCGTAACCCCACGTATTTATCCTTGACACTAAAGGGCAATTTAACATGGCCATACAACGTAACCTGCCCATCTTTGGACTGCATCCAGTAAATGTAATTCCTTCATAATTATATAAACCTCCATCAGGTCTCTGTCTATCCTTTTTTCCACAGAAATTAGTCAACCCTGATCAATCTTTCCTGACAGTTGCATCAAAATTCTGATAACAACCTCATTCGTCTTTTCTGCATTTTCTCCTTTTTTCACATTTTGGAGATCCAAACTGCACAAGTAACTTCCAACCATAATCTAAACAAGTTTCTATATCAATTTAGCTTTGCTTTGGCGCTTTAGTTTTCTATTCCTCTCGGATTGTACCCTGGTACTTTGTTCAGCTAAACTAATTTCAGTTCAAAGTATTTGCATTATCTTTGAACGAATCCTGTTCAAAGATGTGTATGTTAGGTGGACTAGCCGTGCTAAACTATTCCTTAGTGTCAGGGAAATTATCAGGGGGGTTAGCAGGGTAAATATGTGGGGTTGTAAGGACTGATGTCCCTGGGTGGGACTGATGTCGGTGCAGGCTTGATGGGTTGAATGGCCTCCTTCTGTATTATAGGGACTCACTGAACAATTTTATGTTATTTTTGCTGATATTCTTGAATCTTGCAATTCAAATGTTGGTCCAGATTTTTAGTTCTCTGGATTGTCATTGGCCAGGTATACAATGCAAAGATGCACGTTGGGACCCCGAGGAATTGTTAACGTGCTGACTTCTGTACTTGGGCAATCCCCCTGCTTCCCAGCACATTTCACAAATCTCTCCGACTCTGAGTTAGAGTCAGACAACTGGAACAGTCAGTTCAGTGGGATATAAATTGACAGTTGCCCTGGAAATACAAGTCTAAAACCCAGGCAACTGATTTGGTTTATCAGCTGAACCAAATCACTCACACTGACCAGCGCTGATAATACCCCTGAGCCACTCAACCAACCTTCTGATCCCCATGACAAAACCTGACCCTCTAACTAACCCCTGACCCAACCACCATTCCAAACCACCCTCGGCTACCTTACTACCACTCTGACATGACCTGACTGGCTTCTGACTTGACTAGGCAACCCACCTGCTACCCTAACCATTCACTCGCTCATCCACTCATCCATTCTCTAACATTCATCCACTGATGAGATCACACTGGACGTTTAACTTTACCACGTGGCAGCTCTGTAAAAAGGGGACATATCCGTTTTTACCCCAACTCTATGATGCTGTGACGCATTTTGCAGAAGCTGGACTCGGAAGACCCAGCAAGGAGTGTGGGGCAGCACCGGAATGTGGAAATGTTCAAAAGGAGTGGCAGTCTGAGGGTGACTGCTGACCCCCAGAAAATCCAGGCCAATGATTTCTAAAACCACTGAGGATGAAATATTTAATTTGTCAGCTGTTTGTTGTTAAATCGTGAACGTGTAATTAAAGACCTTGTTATAAAAAGCAAATAGAGAAAGTTTCAGTTTTGGGAGGGTAGCCTGGAACGATCACTGATGATAACAAGTTTAGTTTATTTATTAGTCACAAGTAGGCTTACATTAACACTGCAATGAAGTTATTGTGAAAATCTCCTGGTTGCCACACTCCAGCACTGTTTGGGTACACTGAGGGAGAAGTTAGAAGACATGCATTTAACTAGCATGTCTTTTGGACTTTGGGACAAAACCGGAGCATCCTGAGGAAATCCACACAGACACAGGGAGAATGTGCAGTCTGTGCACAGACAGTGACCCAAGTCAGGAGTCGAATCTGGGTCCCTGGCACTGTGAGGCAGCAGTGCTAATCACTGTGCCACCATGCTGCCCGTGTCTAAGTGGACAACAACTTGCCCACTTGATGACATAGTGCAATTATGTTACCATACAACTGATTGCACTATATTAGCCAATACTGTTCACTGCTGGTAGTTTTGCTTCTGACTTGCATTGTAAGACAATTGGAGACATGTGTAATGGGTGATAACTCCAAAATTGGCCATTTTAAACTCTCGCCCATTCAAAATTTCTCCCACTGTCTTTACAACCATAAAACATAAAATACTAAATATTTTCAATGGTATAACCAATACTTCTATTATGCATTTAATGGTGCCAATGTCCACAGTTTAAGTACTAATTTGTTAACTGATGCTATATAATACATTAATTTTATAATAATAGGTGTTTTCCATCTCCACCTCCATTATTTCTAAGTGCGTATAATTAAGTCGTTATTCAGTTCAGTCAGATTGCAAATTCTCAAGAATAAACACTGAGGTGTCTTTTCCGTTAGATGTGGTGTTTGCAGATTCCTACATTACACCAGAAGTTCTCAGTAAGTCAAATTTTAATATTTTAAATAGCCTCCAACCTGTTTAGATTTTTCTTCTTTTCAATATTTTGACAGAGGAACTAACTCCTTAGGGGAAGTATTATATTAAAAATAAATGTTTATAGCTTTACTAATCAGATATTTCTGTGCATTAGCTTCATTGCTGAGGGCCTTCATATTTTGTTTATTCTCTGAGATTCCTGCTCTCCTCCAATTTAGAACATAGAGCACATTTGGGCTCCTTCTGAATCTCCAATTTATACCATAGGCGGCAATGCCTTCAGTTGTCCAGCCCTTAAGCTCTGGAATCCAAACTGTCTTCACTTCTCTCTCCTTTAAGATACAAAACCTCTCCTTAAATCATGCCTTTGGTTCACCAACTGGAGTAGCTCCTTGTGCCTGTGTGTCAAATTATTTGGTATTCCTTCTGTGAAGCGCCTTAGGGACATCTTACTATGTTAAAGGCACTATCTAAATGTAACTCATTTTTATTATTGAAATAGTGGAAGTGGATTGCCGGAATTTTACCATTATGATTCCGGGACGGGCGAGGCTTGCAGGACAGAATTCTCCATTGGCTTTGGACGGGATTTTATGAGTCTCGTCCAAGCGGGGTAGTAAAATCCCAGCTGATAGCTTTAACTGAGTAATACATTCTGCATGTGTATGCCCGTCCTTTGTACATTTCCACTGCTGGAGCACAGAATTTTGGTTGATGTTTGCAATGGGGGAGTGAGTCAGAGGTCCTGTGTTTCAGATTAGTTCTTAAACCAAAATCCTGTCTCCGTGATTAGGTGCTGATAATGGATTCCACATAAATTTGAAAAAGACCCGTGGAGTTCAACGGTTGCCTCTGAAATGCTATAATGTTCAGGTGAACATATGCTATACTTCCTCCTTATGGAACCTCACTGTGGATACAGTTACTGCTCCATTTCTTTCACATTGGTGACTACACTTAAACATCAGTTAAAAATAATTAATTTTCCGTGAAACATTCTCAAACATCATGAGGGTGAGAAAAGAGTAATTTTAAAAACAAATTCTTTCTTGATGAAAATAGATTTTCTAATTCCTTAATGAAAGGTTCGCCTGGTTAAACTGTCATTAGAATGACAGTTTGGGACTAATCATCTGCTGCTGGATATTGCTCATTCTTTAACAATGATGTGGAGATGCCAGCGGTGGACTGGAGTGGACAGAGTAAGTAGTCTCACAGCAACAGGCTGAAGTCCAACAGATTTATTTGGAATCACAAGCTTTCAGGGCGCTGCTCCTTCGATTCCTGATGAAGGAGCATTGCTCCAAAAGCTCAGGATTTCAGATAAACCTCTTGGACTTTAATCTAGTGGTCGTGAGAGCCCTTCAACAATTGATCAACAAAGAGTAGGGGAAGAAAGCTGTTTTGTTTTTGTTGGTCCCCAAGTCTCTAAAAGCAGTTGGAGCATTCATATTCTTATTGCACTGATGTGCTGTGTAACAGAGAACTCTGTGATGGATATGGCCACTTTCTCAATGGCAGTCAGCAAAGCAACCATTCCTCTGTTATCATGGAAACCTAGGAGGTGGACTTCTTTACACTATTAAGATTACTTGTTATTGCCATCAGGAACAAGGCAAGTGATTAATCAGAATTGCCAAATAGGATATCACATTTGTTACTTTCCAACAGAGGTTTGATTGTTCCTTAAAAGGACTACCTGGTTATCAAGCGTTTTGAGACCTTGCAAGGTCTTGAGAGCTGCAATATAAATACAAGTCTTTCTTTTTTCCATCCTCCCTCAATACAGGTTCTGTGTCTATAGCCTATATGTGAAAGCACTAGAATTTGCGTTAGCTGGTAACTTGGGGAGGGATACTATGTGAACCTGTCTTGTACTAGTTAAACATTACAACTGCCTACCCTTTCTGAACAGCACTCAGAGACTCATCCTGTGATTTATCTACTGTATCAGTGTCAAGATCTCTCTCATGTACATATCTGTGCTTATTACATGCTCAGGGATTTCATGCTTCTAAATTGTGTATTCTAATCATTTTGTTACCAGCGTACTAATAGCAATAAAAGATTAATATGGTAGGTTTTAAACTTGCTGGGCAGATATATATATATATATAATGTTGGTATCGCAGATCGATCCACTCAATTCTGTCAATTTCTAAACCAGGACTTGATGTATAAAATCAGCCCTACACCCAGATAGAAAGTTTTAAACCTGTCCCAGCATTTCTTCCATTTTACTAAAACCCTGCAAATTACAGCTCCGTGTTAGTTTTTTAAAGAGCACTATTTAAAACATATCTTTATGAGGAAGTTTCATTTATATCTCCATTTGATTTGCAAGTTGAGCTAACTGCTGCTTACCTTAAAGTTAAAAACACTTTTTACAACCACTTTTACATCGGTGTTTGCTTCAGCATACAAAGGGTTACCATTGCTGTTGACGCAACAGCATTAACAAGTATTTGACCATAGCAGCAGAGTTTAAAGACCTTTAAAGGTTTTGTCTATCTTTGAAAGCAGGATGTGGTGAGAATGTCATATACCTGTCTTCCAGTTCTTGTAGAACATGGGTTGTAAACCAAACCAACACAGGTTGCAGTGCACTCAGAACAGTGGCTTGCAATTTGATCAACAGTTTGCAAAAGAGCTCAGGGGTATCGGTTAGAATTCATTTCATGAACTGCAGATCTGTTTAGTGGCATTTGGTTATTAGCTGTTCAGGAAGTTTCCCTTTTCTCCTCATTGTCTTGTGGGACAAAATATAGCACAGGTCATGCATTTTGGTAGGAATAACAGCAAAATGGACTATTGTATAAATGGTAAAAAATTGCAGCATGCTGCTGTGTAGAGGGATCTGGGTGTCCTTGTGCATGAATCACAAAACGTTGGGTTCGTAGGTGCAGCAGGTAATTAAGATGACAAATGAAATTGTGTCCTATTGCTAGAGGGATGAAGTTTAAAAACAGCGAGGTTATGTTGCAGCTGTATAAGGTGCTGGTGTGACCACATCTGGAGTACTGTGTACAAGTTTGGTCTTCTTACTTGAGAAAGAATTTATTGGCACTGGAGGGGATGCAGAGGAAATTCACTAGGTTGATTCCGGAGTTAAGAGGGTTGGCTCATGTGGAGAGGCTGAGTAGACTGGGGCTGTACTCATTGGAATTCAGAAGAATGAGGAGATATCTTATAGAAACATGTAAGATTATGAAAGGAATAGATCAGATAGAAGCAAGGAAGTTGTTTCCACTGGCAGGTGAAACTAGAACTAGGGGGCATGGCCTCAAAATAAGGGTGGAGCAGATTTAGGACTGAGTTGAGGAGGAACGTCTTTACTCAAAGAGTTGTGAATTCCCTGCCCAGTGAAACAGTTGAGGCTACTTCATTGAATATTTATAAGGCAAGGATAGGTAGATTTTTGAACAGTAAAGGAATTAAGGGCTATGTTGAGCAGGCAGATAAGTGGAACCGAGTCCACGAAAAGACCAGCCATGATCTTATTGAATGGCAGAGCACACTAGAGGGGGCAGATGACCTACTACTACACCTAGTTCTTATGTTCTTATGAGCAGATGTTTCCTGGATATGCAGGCACACGACTAAACTTAAAAAGACACGTGGCCCAGAGCTCAGGTAGGATTATATCCAAAGTGGTCTTCACTTCCATACCATTGGTTGACCCCCCCCCCCCAACTTCAAGCAACGTTAGGTTCTTTCCTACTATCTCCCCATGGGGGAAAAAATTTCAGATTGACCAGGAAATGCCTTTGGAGTTATTCCCATTCTGGCATTACTTCACCAAATGTGCATCTAAAATCTGGTCCAGATTTTTCTGGATGAGGGCATCATCTTGTGTGCTTCCTTGATTAGACTTTTCACCGTATCCTTCAGGTTTACATTTAATTGTGCCGCAATAATGCTGGAAATATGAGCTGGTAACTGGGGTAAGGAGCATCTGGGATCTTAGTAAATAACAAGCCTAATAGTGTATTCCGCCAACCAACAAAATTTCAGGATTGAGAAAGAAACAGAGGAATGATTAAGAAGGGGGGTGAATTAGAGTCTAATTGTTACAGAAAAAGAAAGGGGGAAAGACTGAATAAACAGAGAGAAAGGAAACGTGTGAAAGAAGGAAATTTAAAAATTGCCATTTTGAAGACCTCTAACAGGTTACTACGTGCAGAAATGAGAGGGTATGTTTTACATTAATCCCCCTCTGGATTAGCGAGGTTGACTCACATTGTTAATAATCACATTGTTAAACATGTACTTCCGTTGTTCTTCCAACACTAACCTTCTGTGGCAAATTTTAATGGAAAATTAATATGCAAATCCATGGAGTTCTTAATAATGATGGAGGTAAAAGCAATTAAGTGGCAGAGTGGCATAAATCAACTAGCAAGTTCTGGAGATTTGCAATTCACCATGTAATTCCTTATATTCATTGGTCAGTTTTTGCATTAATCATGACATGGATCATTAACACATGGTTTTATCCCAGCAAATTCTTGCATATTACATACATTCCAGGAGCAGTAAGAAGTCTCATAACACCAGGTTAAAGTCCAACAGGTTTATTTGGAATCACAACCTTTCAGAGTACTGTTCCTTCATCCACTCCGAAAGCTTGTGATTCCAAATAAACCTGTTAGACTTTAACCTGTGTTGTGAGACTTCTTACTGTGCCCACCCCAGTTCAACATTGGCATCTCCACTTCATCACATTCCAGCGAAGTAATAGAGCAGCTCTGAGGGATTAGCCAGCATTGTCAAATACTCTGTAAACCTCTTGCTCTCAACATCCAAAATCTTTTTCAAGGTGCCTGTTGACCTTGAATGTGGGACTTCGTTCCTCTGCCATGTGGGAAATCTATGTTTTTTATAATCACCAATCTCGAGATTTGTCAGTGTTCATTTTGTGTCTGTTAGTCCCATGCTTAATTTCCAAGATAAATAAGTTTGTTTGCATCCAGGTAGAGAGATGTAGCCCAAATTAATAGAATTGAATTCACAGTCTCATACTTTGAACATAGTTTCCCACAGCTGAATTTGTTTAATTTTAATCAGATGTAAAACAGATTGAAATAAAGGGCTGCATGCACTTCCTTTTAAACTTGAAGCTGTCTGTGAAGAGTAACTCAACCACAGTATAGGCGTGTTTGAAGATTATACCATCAGCCATGAAATGAATCATCAACACCTGTTTCTGACTTTTTGAAAACTGAGGTTAGTGGGAAGTATAATAACTCCAGGAGTCGGCTGTGAAAGAACTGTGCTTTTATTGCACTAAATGAAAATAAAGAATAACCACAAGCCTGTGGTGGTCCCAACAGGGACTAAAGAATAATGGATTCACTCATGGTCTTGCTTTTTACAGGGCTTAGTATACAAACATAAGAACATAAGAAATAGGAGCAGGAGTAGGCCATCTGGCCCTTCGAGCCTGCCCCGCCATTCAATAAGATCATGGCTGATCTGTCGTGGCTCAGTTCCACATTCACGCCCTCTCCCCATAACCCTTAATCCCCTCTCTTATCAGAAACCCATCAACCCGCATCTTAAAAATATTTAGCGAGGCAGCCTCCACCACTTCAACGGGCAGAGAATTCCAGAGATTCACCACCCTTTGAGTGAAGAAGTTCTTCCTCAACTCCGTTCTAAACCGCCCCCCCTTTATCTTGAGGCTGTGCCCCCTAGTCCTACTGTCCTTTCTGAGCGGGAAGAGTCTTTCCACCTCTATCCTATCCATCTCATTCAACATCTTATACGTCTCAATGCTCCACCTGTTCGGCTAATTACAAATCCCCAGGGAGCTCATATTTCATGAGCCCAACTGGGAAGTCAATTAGTGATTTCCCCATGCAGATCATGGGGGTTATCATAGAAAGTAATGTCTACACGATATCATTCATTAGTTCATATCACATAGCAATTTTAATATGAACTTCAGATGGTGTGAGATATTCACATACCCATACACACAAATCATATTTCCTTTGTTCTGGTCAGTATCTTATCTAATAATCTAGGTAATCATTCATATATGCAATTACAGTTGATGTTCCAAATGATTACTGCCTGCCTATATCATAAGAAGAACTGAACCCAAATGATGCCTGCATTTCATTGTACAACATGAGAAATGGGAATGAATTGGGTAGGTGTTTCTCATTCTGGCAGCAATTATGTTCACTGACATTTTGAATGGGAATGTAGGATTTTGTGCAGCACCTCCTGCTCTCAGTCATGACATAAAACTTTGTGAAGCCTTGGATGTGTCTCCCAGAACTTTTTGTTCTGATCATTAATAGCTCAAGGTTATTATTAACATTCACATGTGAAAGTCCACCTTTTCCTTCACTTTGTCTGTTTTATTACCAGAAGTCTGGCATTATTTCACATAATGTTGTTTTCATACTTTCAAGGTGGACCAAATGGCCCTAAATTCAAGCTTTATTCAATCCCTGTAATCCAATTGCAAAGTGGACAATTATTGACCATTCCACTGAGTATAGCAAGATCTCAATTCACATCTAGGGCAGGATTTTGTCTTTTTGGCCGGGACCTCAATGTTGAGGTCAACTCCAATTCCTAACCCCACACTGCGGCATGGATTCTGTTTGGATTGGCCAATTTGTGCTCAGAGAGTGAGTTTGCCATGGAAGTAGGTGGGCCCTCCAGCATGGAAGGTGCTACCATGGGTCGTTGCAGATGAGGCAGAAGGAGATGTCTCCATTTCGGGACATCCTTTCAGCAACTTTAAAAACTCCAAAATAAAAAATGTCCACAGCTGCCAGACCACTGCTGAGGGAAGGAAGCCACAGCTATGGCTAGGTAGGTGAGGGGATGCCTCAGATTTCTTGGAACACTGCTCTCCCCATTCTGCCACTCAGAGGCTGCCTCAAGGCTGCTGTTGCACTGTAAGAGCTTCTGATCATTGGCCTTAATTGGCTCCTTAGTTAGTTTAAGGTGGGGAGGTGGAGATGGGAGTTGTCAGGGGTAGGGAGGTGAGAGTTAGCCCTGAGTGTGGGGCGTAGCAGAGGACTGTGGGGGGATAGTAGTCAGAGGTCCAATGGGGGGAGGGGACAGTGTGGAGTTTGTACTATAGTTATGAAAGAGTTAGATGTGGTTTGAATTCTTCTAGTCACTCCTGTGCAAGTTAATTGTCCATCGGAAGTTTGAACTTCTTGGGCAATATCCATGCAGTCTTTATGGGAGGGCTTCCAGGGGTCCGCCAGTGCATCTTCTGAGGTTCAGCCACTGGAAATTGGAAGTTATGGCTCTGTGTCCGCCTGCCTTTCTTCCTGCACCCATGTTGGGGCAAGAATCCTGCCCAAATCTCTGATCAAACCTGTTAAGGTGGTCAATGGGGTGGGGGGGTGGGAGGGGGGGGGGGGAAATTAACACTGTTGGCATGTTTTTGGTCCATGACATCTGGATTTTGGAGCACTTGATAGTTGTGCCACAGACAACTCCACCTGTGCAGGGGTAGACTGAGGCATTGGGACATATTGTAACATGTCATGCACTCACTGGAGAAAAGGCAACAGGTGAGAAGTGAGAACATTTTGGTTGGTGTTCACACTCCTATGTCCACTTTCATAATCATCTGTATCCTGGGCTAGTACCATATCTCCAAGCATTCTGTTGCTGACCAGCCTGGTGAATGCCACAGATAAGCTATCTGTCTTCCTGGCTAAGGCAGTAGACATCTTCTGCACAATTGTGAATGTAACCCACTAATTTGACTAATTTGAGAGCCATACTTGAAGTTCCATGAAAGTGGACTGTCTCTCATTGGCAGATATAAACAAAGTTCCCTACATCATCAATCCACTAATGATCAAGTTGTATTCCACCATCCCATTGTGGAGAATTACTAATGTACCTCCAGCATGTTCCTTCTCAGTAATAGTCCCCAGAGTTCAGCATCCATCTATCTTTGAGTAGAGCTTGGAGAAGATCGCAAACCCATTTAGCACTCTCCACATTTAGAGAGAGCTCTAAATGGGTTTGCAATCTTCTCCAACCTCTACTCAAAGAGAGTAGAGTTGTCCCTATCATCAGTGACTGCTCGAACTTGCTTGCGAGTTATGACTCGTCAAGTGAAAACCCAACTAACTCTTTAACTGGACTCACTGAAGTGTGAGTATTTGCTATTTTCATGGGAGGGGATAGGGGCAGATACTAAATTGCACATCCATGGCTCATGGAGGCAACTGCATGTATTAAAGTGAAATTGCCTCAATCTTTTCTTGTTTTCATTACTGGTATGTCCAAAACACAACTTATGCAATTTAGAATTCATATAATAAGGTCTATACCTGTCAGAATTGTTTGGGGAGGTAAGATGCTCATTTGGAGAGACAAAATACCCTTTTGGATATGGAAGACGATGCCTTTTGAGAAAGGAAAGGTGATCTTTGTGAGAGACAAGGTTCCTTTTAGAAATGTTAAACGTATACATGGATGTGCATAAAAAGTGCGCAGGGCAGCAGTCAAGGAGATCAGTCAAGGGGAGCTATAAAAGGGAGCTATCTAGGCATCCAAAACTCCTGCCCTTTAAATATTTGAAAAAAAAACTCTACACCTTTTTAATTTCACTAACTGTTGACATTAACCTGAGGGTTATTATTGGAGAGTTAACGCTGCATGACTGAGTTCACAATCTTCCACTGTTGCAGTGGAGTGCCTGTCAGAGGATTGGCAGTTCCAAATGATACAAAAACAACTCTGGGAACTGGGTCTGTATATTCCAATGCTTCCTGTGAGGCATTATTACATATGGATGCCACCCTTGCTCTATATTTACTGTTCACCCTGAATATCTCATTTATAATTGAGGACTATTCCTTTAATTCCTGTCACGCAATGTGTGTGTCAGACCAGTTAATCATTTTTGGTAGTATTGGTAGAAGAGAATTTCCTGCTTTTCATCAATTAAAACTGCCACAGACACAGTCCCAGTTTAATGATTTCATGGTCATCAGTAGATTCTTAATTTCAGATTTTTTTTAATTGAATTCAAATTCTTTGCGAGCTTTGACAAAGGGTCATCTGGTCTCAGAATGTCAGCTCTTTTCTCTCCTCACAGATGCAGCCTGACCTGCTGAGATTTTCTCTTTTGGTTTCCGATTCCAGCATCCACAGTAATTTGCTTTTATCTTTTGCCCCAGTTTAATGCCTTATCGGCAGGTTAGCTCAGAAGTTAGGGTGCTAATAATGCCGTGGCCGTGGCTTTGAATCCCGTGCTGGCTAATGCTACAAATGGTCTTTGAACATTAATGGTAGCAGTTCTACTTGCTTTGTTGTCAAAGCGGAGGGATGTTTTGCATAAGGAGCCGAGGTCAAGTGTATCGCAGATGTTTTACGATTAAAAAATCCTACATCCTGCTACTTTTGATGATATAGCATTTCTTCAGGGGGCCAGTTACTTCAATTGGCTTGCGCGTGGTGCTTAATAATGTAATTGTGTGGGTTCAATCCTCATACTGGCTGAGATAGTTCTTTGAGTCTGTCTCTTTGTCTTGCTCCATTGCAAAATAATGGCACAAAGATGTCTGGAGAGCTATGATTAGCAACCCTTGGTCAATGACAAAGCTGATGAAGAGAGACAGAGCATTATAAAATATAATTAGAATTAATATGGATATCTTTTATTTAAAAAATAAAACTGTGCCAATTCTTGTTGATTTTTAGGCGAGATAGATGTGTGCATTATGATGTTAATTTTTTTAAACACAGAAGGCATACATAGGTAATAGAACTTGAGAGACCAGGGTTCCTAAATTTGTATCAGTTTACTAGATAACACATTACTTTATGATTTATATTCAGTATTATACTTTGAAATTGCAGGCGAACACACTGGAATAATTTGCATCTTGCTGATATAACATCGTATTGGAGAAAAACAGACATAATTCTACTCAAAAGGTAACAAATACATTCATAATAGAAATAAATAATATGAATTGCTGTAGTTCTTGACCCCAGGATGCCTCAAAGTGCTTCAACAATGTGGGAATGGGGGTGGAATTTTGATTTTAATTGGAAATCGGTTGGGAGGTTGGAGATAAGAGTATGGGGATAAAAAGTATTTAGTCAGATTGGCTGGAGGTAATGAGTAAAGCTTCCCAGGCATCCGTTCAGTCTTTACTAATGGCTTTGTTAAAGGAATAAAGAGTCATTTGTCTCAGTTTGTCGGTGATACTAAATTAGGAGCAAAAGTAAGCAGTATATATGGGGTCAGGAAGCTGTAAAAGAGCAAAGACAACTTAATGGGTGGCAAAACAATGGAAAATGAAGTTTAATTCAGACAAGTGAGAAGTTACGCACTTTAGACCCACAAATTATAAATCAGAGTATTATATTTCTGCCGAGAAAGTTAGAGAAGAGAAATTTGAGAGTTCAAGTACATAATCCATTTAAATGTAGTACTGAGCTATAAAAGCAATCAAAAGGCAAATGCAATGTTGGTCTTTATCTGAAAGTGGCTGAATTATATAGCAATGGAAATTATGGGCCCAATTTTACCACTGCATTGCAAAAATCAGACGTGAGGTGAATTGCGTGATATTCGCCCGCCTGCGCGCTTGTTCCCCCTTTACCAAGGTCCGAAAATGGCCGCGACCAGGACTGCACCTGAAATGGGCATGATGGCCATTTAAATGGACTTAATGGGCTGCACGCCCAACTTTACCAGCACTTCCCCCTTTACCACCGCGTTTGCCCATCCGGAATCGGCGTGAAACAGACATGCTCCACATAAGTCTGATTTGGGCACTCCATCACTGAGGGTTAGTGAGGAGGTAAGTGCCGAGCGTCCAACGGCTCTCTGCTTGAGATCGTGGAGGGGGGGAGGGTAGTCTGCTGCCACTCTGCCTGAGATCAGTGGGGAGGAGGGGGCCACCATCAGTCTGGATGGCAAGGGGATAACAGTTCATTAATGTTGTGGGGCAATGTCTGGGGGCCAGGGGGAGGCATTATCTGGCCCGAGAGGGATGTGGCAGGAGAGCAGCATTCTTTTTTTTTCTGCGCATGCGCAGTTGGAGGCACCAAGTGGAGCTGCAGGATTTCAGGTGCGTTAAGCCCTAACCACAGGCTTCTGCAGCAAGATTCGGAATCGCTGATATCTTTTCAGGCAGAGTGCGTATGGGGACGCCTCAGAACAGGTCTAAAAGTTGCATGTGAAACACTCCCAATTTCAAGTCTGGCCAGCACTTGGAATTAAAATAGTAAAATAGGGCCCTCTGTGGCAACATCTCCCATTCCCTGCTCCTTTTCACAGCTCCCCACCCTTGCTGGGTCCTGCCTGACAGGCCCCAGCTACCCCAAAGCCCATTTAGTTTGTTGCAAGAGTGGCTTTCTCCCATATCATCGTCTCAGCTTGGTGCAGTCCCAGCTGTGGCCAGTAGTCCCAATGGTGTGATAGAGACTGTTGAGCTCTAACTGGCTGGCAGCTCCTGAAGGCAACTTCGCATCCTATAGAGGGATTGGAACCCTGTTGGTAACTGACTAGTTGTGGGGTGACTGAAAAAATGTGACCAGGGTTTTTCCACAGACTGACGAGATTGGTGTTTTCCCAGTTTGTGGGCCTGTTGTCAGGACTCCTCTTGCACTAACTAAATTCTGGTTAATGTGTGTGCATTACAGTTGCCACTGTAGAATGCATTGTAGCATGAACAGCAACCCTGTTACACCTGCGCATTACAACTTGCAATGAAATTACTATTTTTCCCCTAGCTTTAAAATTTCTTCCAAATGCTGCTTGAGGATATTTTCAGTTAGATAGATCTCACACCCCTATCTCAAATTTTAAGGAACTACACAATCTCAACATTCTTTCCATTCCCTTCCATTCATTCTGCTGAAGTTTAAGCATTTTTAGACCAGACAAGACTTTTAGTTTAAAATGGTGAAATGTAAACTTGTAACAGATAAGCCCATCAATTATTTTAATGTTAATGAACAGTCTCCCTCCCATATCTGGGTCACCAGCACTGGGAACAGCACAAAAAACATGGCTGGATCTATCTCAAGAACCTCTGAATTAGCCATCAGATTCGTAAGAGTTAGAACATTAAACGGGAGGTACTTTTTGTTGTACTTCAGATGTGAATGTTACAGATGGGCAGCATTTATTGCCCATCCCTAATTGCCCTTGAGAGAAGGTGGTGGTGAGCCACTGCAGTCCATATGGTGTAGGAACACCCAAGTGCCATTAGGAAGTGAATTCCAAGATTTTGACCTAGCAACAATGCAGGAGTGGCAATATAGTTCCAAGCTAGGAATGTGTGATTAGTCGATGAACTTCTAAGTCGTAGTGTTCCCATATATCTTCTGCCTTTGCCCTTCTGGGTGGAGGTTTGGAAGGTGCTGTCAGAGCTTATTGCTGCTGTGCTTCTTGTAGATGGTATGTGGGCATGTAACTAAACTTCAAGAGGCATAATTAGACAGAAAAGTTGTGAAAACGCCTGTTGCTTTAACACCTGCCTACATTTTAGGAATGGGTGCCTGTACAAGTTGGGCCAGTTAGTTCAGTTGACTTGATGACTAGCATGTGGTTCAGAAGCCTGCCAACAGCATGATTTCAAGTCTCATTCTGGCTGAGGTAGACTGTGGACCTTGCATCGCCCGCAACCCCCCCCCCCACCCCACCCCAGTCCCCGGCCTTTGATAGTGGCAGGTAATGGCAAGCCACCACAGATTAAAAACTGCCAAGAAAAACAGCTCAGGAGACAATGAGTTTTTGGGAAGGGCACATTCCATACCTCCACAACCTGTTGGCATTGGCTTTAAATTAAAGTACCACAGGCTGCAGGAAATGATGACTATCTGAGCAGAATGTTTCCTTACTCCAGATTCAGAGGCTTGCCTCTTCATGGTATGTTGTAAATAAATGTTATAACAGTTAAAAATGGATTATGAGAATTGGGGAGGAATCAACTAGATCACTGAGGACTCAAGATGGCCTCATGATATCTAACAGCATCATATGAACAGTTTTATTGCCTTTACTGATCATTAATTATGTTTATTTGCTTTTCAGATTCTACTGACCAAACATTATGGACTATCTGGAAGGATACCTTGACTATGAGAACACTTCTTATGTTTATGACGACATAGTATTCTTGTGTACAATGGGTGATGCCAGGAAATTCACATGGGTGTTTATTCCAGTTTTGTATTCAATCATTACCGCAACGGGTCTTATTGGAAATGGTTTGGTTGTGCTAACCTACTGCTATTACAAGAAGGTGAAGTCTATGACTGACATGTACCTAATGAATTTGGCTATAGCCGATATATTGTTTGTGGTTACTCTGCCATTCTGGGCTGTAAGCGAAGCAAAAGGGTGGATCTTTAACGACATTGGATGCAAAATTCTCAAGGGAATATACCACATCAACTTCTACAGTGGGATGTTGTTGCTGGCTGTTATTAGTATTGATCGATATGTTGCTATTGTTCATGCAACTAAGTCCTTCAATTACAGGGGAAAGTCACTGAATTACAGCAAAATTATTTGTGTAGCTGTCTGGTTGGTTGGAATTGTTGTATCCCTGCCTACATTCGTTTTTAGTCAAATGTACTACTTCGCGACAACAGGAGAATTGATATGTGGTATTAGATACCCTAAAAACTATTCAACCATAGGTAAACTGGTTGCTCCATCAGTAGAACTAACATTGGGATTTTTTGTACCTCTAGCAATCATGGTTTTCTGTTACTCTCTGATAATTAACACTCTTCTCCAAGCTAGAAATTTCCAGAGACACAAGGCGTTTCGAGTTGTAATGGCGGTAGTAGTAGCATTTGTCATTTGTCAAGTGCCATACAACGTCGTTTTACTTCATGAGACTTTGTATAAAACGACTTCCTGTGAAGTTCAAAAAGTCATGATCATTGTGCGTACAGTGGCACGGTCTTTGGCCTTTTTCCACTGTTGCCTGAATCCTGTCCTCTATGCCTTTATTGGTGTTAAATTCAGGTTTTATTTTGCAAAGATTTTTCAAGATATCTGGTGTTTAAGCAAAAGGTACATTACATTTCGCCACAACCCATCAAGACGTAGCAGTGAAACATATGTGTCCAGGCGCACTTCTGAGCTTGATATTGACAATCCATCATCCTTCACCATGTGAGCATCGGCTTTTTACTTAATCTTTTTAATTCCAATTTCACATCAAGGAAGAACATTTAAGTGCTGTTTTGTTCTGTATCTTCTATTTTCCTTCTATTATTACATACTATAGGGATGAGGAATTTAAGAATTGGCCTTGAGGCTCCTGGCTCTTTCTCTCCACAGACCATTTCTATTTTCTCTATCTGTCACTTTGCTGAATCTTCTGATAAAGCTGGCCAAAGTTAGAATGAATAAAGCTCTATGGAATTTCCCTCCCTGACACAAAGTCTGGGATATCATTTCTATCTTACAACACAGACAATGCAATTCTGAGCACCTAGCCTTGTGGAAAACATTCCATCTTCTCCTGACGTGCCCTGTGGATGATGGAAAGTCTTGGGGAGTCAGGGAGCAAGTCACTTACCACTAGATACTCAGCTTCTGACCTGCTCTTGTCATCATTGTATTTATACGGCTGGTCCAGCCAAGTTTGTGGTCATTGGCATCATCTAAGATGCTGATGGTGAGGGATTCAACAATTGTAAATGCCATTGAATGTCAAGGGGAGGTTTAGGATGATTAGCTGTTCATATGATGCTGGTACCCGATTGGCATGAACGTTATTTGTCATGTTTCAGCATAAATTTGAATTTTGTCCTGGTCTTGCTGAACATAACTTAGTCACAGGCTGTACATGTGCACAACATATATCAGAACCAACAGGCTCTGGGACTTATTTGTAAACTTCCAGTACTTGGGCAGTTAACTAGTGTTCAAATTCCTGGGGTTTATTATGAGATATTCTTTTGTCTTCTTCACATATGACAAGTGGAAATTATACATTTCAAAGATAAGCTGATCATGGAAACTTATTTTTTAAAATAATACAATATTTGTTCATCTGTATTTTATGTTTGCTTTTTTCTACCCAAAAATTATTTTTTCTATAAAAATTGTAACTTGCATTTATTTTATATTGTCACAACTGTTAGATCTGAAAATGCAAGTTAATTTTGTAGATGGAACTCAGATAACATTTAAAATTACCACTGTCCATTCCTTTTCTAGGACAATTAATGCTGATAATCAAATTAATTGTCTTCTTAGTTAACTGATTATGCATGCTTTTTTTTAAATCAGGTTTGTAAACATAAGTATACAATCAGATTGTTGTAAATAGACGTGTAAAAATTGCATTACAATTATTGGTAATGGTAGCCTTGATGTGAAGATGCCAAAGTGAGTTTATAGTGGTAAGCAATGAAAGGCTGCCAGGATTGGAAATATTTCATGACAGGATATTACTGGCAACATACAAAAGTGTAATGATTCTACTTTGAATGAGTTCATTGTTCTTTTTTCTCATGGAATATTTGCGGTGCAGAAGGAGGCCATTTGGTCCATCCGGTCTGCACCGACTATCCAACAAAGCACCCCACCCAGGCCATATCCCTGTAGCCCATGTATTTGCCCCACTAATCCCCCTAGTTTACACATCTGTGGACACTGAGGGACAATTTAACATGGCCAATCCGCCTAACCTGCACATCTATGGACTGCAGGAGGAAACTGGAGCACCCGGAGGAAACTCATATAGACATGGAGAGGAAGTACAAACTCTACTCAGTCCCAAGGTCAGAATTGAACCCAAGTCCCTGGTGCTCTGAGGCAGCAGTACTAAGAACTATACCACTATGTCACCCTTGTTCTGATCTATTACAGAATCATCAGAACTTTTTCTTTCTGTGCAGTGAGGATATACAGTGTCATTTTAATAGGATGATCACTTTGCTGAGTTTGATCTAAGCCACAATGCTATGGGTGGTTTAAGTAGAGACTAGTTACCTTCCAACAGAAAGGACAATAGGGTGATAGAATGAATAGGCCTCCCTATCCACTTAGGATATTGCTCGAGGGTCCTGCAAACAGGTTTACACGAGCCTTCGCAAACGTCTTCCCTGAGTCAAGGGGAGAAAAACTAGTAAAATGTCTATCTTTGGTCACTTTTAGTCCAGTTTACTCTATTCAAATCAGTTAAAATAATAAATAAATATTGTAATTAAATCTGTCATTGCTATTTTGAAGAGTTTGTGATGAGATTTAAGATTTGTGATTTTGCTTTACTATCTAATGAATAATGAATAAAAGTTAGTGTGCACTATTGACAGAAATAAACAAATGCAACATTACTCCTTATCTATCATTTGTTGTTGTTGTACAATCTGAAATTGCACTTTCCAAACCTGATTTTAGTATCACATGTAAGTTTGGCTGCAAGGCCCATTGCATTCAGATACCTGAGTCGTTTTGCTGCTGAATGAATGGTCCAGAAAGGGAGTGTTGAAGTCCATCATTGAAAAGGTAAGTTCTAAAAACAAAATCTGAATATGGAAGCAGAAGACACAGGTGTATTCAGCCAGTGTCTGCAGCATGCTGGTCTTATTTAAAGGAGGCTCAAGGCCTAATATCAGGTTGGTGCAGGCTTTTCTATTTTAGTATAGGGATTACTCCCTGTGCCCAGTTGACAAGCAGCTGGCTGACTCTATCCAATTTCACACCCTCTAAATTCATAACTCTAAACATGTGCAATTTTGCAAGCAATAAATCGCTGATGTTCCATTTAAGTTTTAAATATGTATAGGCCACTTGGTAAAAAGGGAAGGTGGTGATATAGTGGTATTGCCACTAGACTAGCTATCCAGAGATCCAGGGCAATGCTTTCGGGACGTGGGTTCGAATCCCACCATAGCAGATGGTGAAATTTGAATTCAATAAAAATCTGGAGTTAAAAGTCTAATGATGACCATGAAACCTTTGTAGATTGTCATAAAAACCCATCTAGTTCACTAATGCCCTTTAAGAAAGGAAATCTACTGTCCTTATTTGGTCTGGCCTACATGTGAGTCCAGATCCACAGCAATGTGGTTGACTCTTAAATGTCCTCAGGGATAGGCAGGCAATAAGTGCTGGCCCAGCCAGCAATGCCCACATCCCATGAACAAATGAAAAAAAAGCCACAAAATCTCAATTTCCTTGCTGGAAAATTTGGTGCATGCCAAGGAAATTTCCCTTGAAGTTCCATAGGATTCTAGGGCTTTTAAGTGTAATATGAAATGGAATCTACATAATAATGGAATATCAGTCATGTTGTTCTCCTATATTATTCTCATATGTTTAGGTTTTTATATTTTATTCTGAATATTTTCTTGGGATAGTTTGCATAAGGGGTTTTGTATTTACTGTAACCTGGAGTTTATCTGTTCTTGCCCAATATTGCGAACAATGACGGAAAAAACTCCCAAGGTCGTAACTGAGAACCGTTGTCAAGTGTTGTGTGATCATTCTGTTTTTAATTATCTGATTGGATATACATTCCTTACAAATCAAGATGCAATTTTGAACTAAGAGAGAGGTGAACAGTGGAACAGGGTGAAAAAAAGCCTTTAAATATAAAAATAACAGACACCACTCAATTACTCAAATTATTTTAAACAGAAATCTACTTACTGTACATCAGCTAGCTTCTCATCTCCTACCAGCTTTCACTGAAACTTTTAAAACACACACACCTTTACAAACATTGATCCCAAAGTTCATATGCTTAGAAGCTGGCTGCAATTTGTCCCTTAATATAATTTCATAGTGTGATAATTCTGGTCCTGAACTGAATATCATAATGAATGCTGAACTTTACAAGAAAAATATGTTTTAAAATTACCCCTTTATTTTTAAGTAAAACTAGAAGTTCTAAAAAGGGGTGTAGTGAATGCCTAGTAAACACTTCAGTTCTAAGGAGTGACCATGTGATCTTGGTTTGCCATGTGGTGTCACGTGGCACTTTTAGCACCTCTGACATGAGTTCACAGATATAGAGATGCCGGCGTTGGACTGGGATAAAACACAGTAAGCACTCTCACAACACTGGTTAAAGTCTAACCAGTTTATTTGATAGTAATCTTATAAGCTTTCGGAAACGATGTTCCTTCATCAGGTGTGTGGAAGGTTCCATACACCTGACAAAGGAACACCGTTTCCAAAAGCTTGTAAGATTACTATCAAATAAACTGTTGGACTCTAATGTGGTGTTGTGAGACTTCTTAATGAGTTCACAGAAGAAAAACTGCTGCCATGGATAAGCAGGGAAATCCACTTGTGTTAAAAAACAACAAGCAGAATAATTTTAAAGGTTCAATGGGCTGTTGAAGATCTAGGGAATGGGAAGGTGTCAAAGTGTGCCTTGCTGGTGATAATCAAACTTGGAAAACTTAGGTGGAGTGCAACAGTTGTGACCAATTGTGGCATGGCAGGGAGGTGAACCTCTATTGGACAGCTAGGAGTAACTTTGAGATTGTCTTTTTAAGTGACTACCTGCCAGAAGCAAGGTGTAGAGTGAAAGCATTTTGTCAGGCATATTTTGGTTGCATTCATTAATGTAAAATGTATCTTTTTCTTTGATGTATTAATGTTTGAACTATGTTGATAAGCTTCATCCCACAACCGTTATCTGAAATAATATATTAATCATGTCACTTATAGTGACTGATGTTTGAACAAGATCCAAGAGAAGATATTGATAAAGAACTAAATTATTGTTGAACGTGGATATTATAGCTGGTGTGAGATTGCCAGCAAGGCTTGTAGCAGAGGATTACGAACTGTGGTTGGAAGTGTTCTGAGGATTTGTTACAACCATGTGACATTACAAGGCATCTAAGCTCATGACTTCCACAAATATTATTGTATTTACTTTATCATTGAAGTGAGTATTGAGAAAATTAATTTGTGATGTGGAGCAGGCAGCTGTTCTTACGAGAAGTTCCAAGAACCAGGGAATAACTTGTGAACACATGGGTAAACTGAAAGTGGGGAAGTGAGATATAAAGGGGAAATCAGAGGTGGAAAGAACTTTGATTCTAACAGAACTACTGGTAACTCTTTAAACCTACAGTTTACTAAATAATATTGCTGACACTCAGATTCCTTTCATAACCAACTGTAATACAGTAACTCACCAATAGTCAACATGTAACTAACAGTGGTAAGTGTAATGACTGATATCCTAGCAGTCATCCTGAAATCATAACCAGAAATCTTCTGAAATGCAGAGGATGAAATTTGGTTCTCCATTTGATGCCACTTTTAATAAGCTAATATCTATCCCTATCTCCTCTGACTCCAGTTTGTTGTGGAGGCGACAACTCTTTTGGACTTGCCAGAATTTTATCATCCCGTCTGCCTCCAGTTTGTTGTGGAGGCGACAACTCTTTTGGACTTGCCAGAATTTTATCATCCCGTCTGCCTTGGTAATCAGAGTGGGTGGGGGGGACTGTGGAAAAGTTTGGTGACATCAGGTCAGATTTTGCGATTTCGAGGCAAGCAAGGCCATAAAATCTCGTTATGGCATCAACATGAGAGATAGCACAAAGGACAATGGTGTTTGAAGCAATTAATACAATGCCCAAATTGCAGTCTAGCACTAACATTTCTAAACCACTCCCTGTGCTCAATCTCAATAAAGGAAAGTTTTTACTGAGTTATAGAAAGCTCAGTGATGTTGACCGTGACAACAATCATTGATAATCATCAAAATCCCATTCCAGTTCACTACTGTCCTAAAGGGAAGTAATCTGCTGTCCTTAACTGATCTGGTTTACATGCAACTTCAATCCATAGCAAAATGGTTAACTCTTAACAGCCTAGCAAGACATTCAGTTATATCAAACTGACATGAGAAGGTCGATAAGAATGCAAAGAGACAGATGACCCAGAATCAACTTGATTAGTAAACATGGCTAACGTACTTCCAACTAATTCAATCCTGCACATTTGTCCTCACTAACATTTGATGTCTTGTGCCAAAACTGGAAGTGCCATCCCCAAGATGAGTCAAATCACAGCCAGACACAGTCGTACTTAAAGAATCAAACGAACAGATCCCCAGACCCATCACCACCCCTGGATATGTAATACACCAACATCACCCCCTGCCCTTTCTTGACCTTGTCCCCACCAAACTACCAGTCAGAATGCATCTGTTCATAATGGTACAGATAGGAGTCACGAGCACACTGTCTTTGTGGAGATTAAATTCTGCCTTCACACTTAGGACACCATCCATCATGTTGTGATATTACCACCATGCTAGATGGGATAGATTCAGAACAGATCTTGCAGCTCAAAATTGAGCATTCCTAAGGTGCAATGGGCCACTGACAGCAGCACTATCGTATTTAACCACATTCGATAATCTTATGGCCCAGCAAATCCCTCACTTTACCATTACTAAGAGTGGTTCAGTTAGGAGTGTCTAGAATTGCAACAAGTATATGTAAAAATGATGTGTGATCACTCCTACTAATACAGTTATGGGCAGATGTACCTGCAGTAAGTTCTTCTCTCAGTTGGTGTTCTCACCACCTGTCATGGGCTCAGCCTGGACGCTATATCCATCAGAAGTCAGCCAGCATTGTCAGTATTGTTGCTATTAAGCCAATGTTTCACTTCAAAGCACATTCTATGCCCTTGTTAACTTTAGTCCTTCCTTCAAATAGTGTTCAACATGGAGGGGCACTGCTGATGTACAACACACGATTACATGCATATTAAACAGTGAAAGCAGCATGCCATTGAAAAAGCCAAACAGTCCCACAACCAGTGGACCAGATCAAAATTCAACAGCTCTGTCACATCAGATTGTGAAAGGTGATGGACAACTAAACAGGAGGAAGCAGCTCATTGAACATCTCCACCCACTGTGAAGGCAGAGCCCAGCACTTCAATTCAAAAGTCAAGGCAATTTCACCATCTTCCTCAGCAGTGAGTAATACAACTCAGCTTCCTTCTGAAGTCCCAAACATCACACTTCAACTAATTCAATTCACCTTATGTGATAGCAAGAAATGGTTGAACTAACTGGAAACAGAAAAGACTTCAGACCCGAACAGATTCTAGCTGTTGTGCTGAAGATTTGTTCTCCGCACTGACTGTAACTTCAGCAGGTTGTTCCTGTGCAATGACAACACTGGCATCGACCCCAAAGTATGGATGTTGCCCAGATATGGCCTGTACACCAAATGCTGGGCAAATCTAATTCAGCAATCACCAATCATCAGTCTAAGCTCAATCATCAGGAGAGTGATGGAAGGTGTTACTGCTTGACCACTTTCCCCACAATGACCCAGTGGCTCCCCCACACCACACATCCCACAACGCCATGCCCAAACCCCCCACCACACTATTCATCTATCCCACACCTGTAGCCCACACACATTTGGACCTTCCTGGAAACATCCCCCTTCGCTCCCCAAACTCTTAACTTCCCAAGTAGCAACCCCTCCGCAAACACCTCCCCCTCCCTCACACTTTCACATTCCGGAACTGCCACTCCCCCCATAAAAACCCTCCCCTCAGCCACACTTTCAACCCCTCCCCCATGCCTTACTCCCTTCCCCACCCCACCTTTCCCCCTCCACCCTTCCTTTTACCCACTCCACTTTCCCCTTCCCCAACCCCCACAGCAATCCTCACTCTATCCTTAGGCTCCTCCCCTTTTGCCCTCTCCTTTCCTCACTCGGCTATCCCCCTCCCCCACCCTTTCTTCCTTCCCCCTTTCCCCTCATCCTTCCACCCTCTTCTCCCTCCCCCACCCTTTCTTCCTTCCCCCTTTCCCCTCATCCTTCCACCCTCTTCTCCCTCCCCTAAATGCCCACTCCCCCTTCCTCCTCCCCCATCCCCCTCCGCCTTCCACATTCTCCCTCTTCCCACTCCCCATTTCCCCCTCCCCACCCTTATTTTCTCCTTCCCCCTTTCTGACCCTCCACCTTTCCCCTTCCATATTTCCCCCGCCCCATTTACCCCCTCCACGTTAGCCCCCCAGCCCCTCCCCTTTCCTCACCCTGCCATTCCCCCTCCTCCTTTACCCCATCCCCACTCTGCCTTCCCCCACCCTGCTTTCTCCCCACCTTCTTTGCCCCTCCCCGTTACTCCCCACCCCCCTTTGCCTCTCACACCTTTTGCCCCTTCTCCCCATCCCCTTTGCCCACTTCCACTTCTCTATTCCCCTCTTCCTCTTCTCCTTTCTCTCCTCCTTTCCCCCTCTGCCCCCCATTTTCCCTTTCTTAACTCCCCGCCACCTTCCCCCACCACCTGCTTTCCTTGTTCTCCTCCCCCTCCCCTTTACCCCTCGCCCTTTTCCCCTCCCCATCCCCCTTGGGCAGCACAGTGATTAGCACTGCTGTCTCACAGCTCTAGGGACCTGGGTCACTGACTCTGTGCAATTTGCACTTCTCCCCGTGTCTGTGTGGGTTTCCACCAGGTGCTCTGGTTTTCTTCCACAGTCCAAAAATGAACAGGTTGGTGGATTGACCATGCTAAATTCCTCCCAGTGTCCCGGGGTGTGTAGTTTAGAGGGATGTGGGTTAGGGGATAGGGCCTGGTTGGATTGTTGCTGGTACAGACTCAATGAGCCAATAGCCTCCTTCTGCACTGTATGGTTTTTCTATCATTTTCCCGTCCACTTTCCCCATCCCTCTTCCCCCCTTTTCCCCCACCCCATTACCTCCTCTCCCCATTTCTCCTCCCCACCCCTCTTCCCCCCTTTCCCCTTCCCTCTTCTTCCCTTTCCCTATCCCCCTTCCCCCACCCCTTCACCCCACCCCCTTTCCCTCCCCACCCTTCACCCCCACCCCCTTCACCACACCCCCTTCCCCCCTTTCCCCCACCCCCTTCCCCCTTTCTCCCCACCCCCTTCCCCCCTTTCTCCCCACCCCCTTCCTCCCCACCCCTGCCCCCCCCACCCCCTTCCTCCCCACCCCTTCCCCCCCCACCCCACCCCCACCCCCTTCCCCCCCCACCCCCACCCCCACCCCCTTCCCCCCCCCACCCCACCCCCACCCACTTCCCCCCCCCACCCCCACCCCCTTCCCCCTTCCCCCCCCACCCCCTTCCACCCCCACCCCCTTCCACCCCCCACCCCCTTTCCCCTTCCACCCCCTTCCCCCCACCCACCCACCCCCTTCCCCCCACCCCCCTTCCCCCCACTCCCCCCACCCCCTTCCCCCCACCCCCCCCCACCCCCCTTCCCCCCCACCCCCCCACCCCCTTCCCCCCACCCCCCCCACCCCCTTCCCCCACCCCCCCCACCCCCTTTCCCCCTCCCCCCTCCCCCTTTCCCCAATCTTCCCCCTCCCTCTGCCTTTTGCCCACCTTTCCCCTCCCCACCTCCTGCCTTTCCCTCCCCGCCTCTCCCCCCACCACCTTCCTTCCCCCCTTCCCCCGCCTTTCCCTTTTCACCCCACCCATCCCGTCCCCCTCCCCAACCCCTCCCCTCCCACAACCCCACCCCCTCCCCCTGCCCCCTCCTCCCCTACCCCTCTCCCCTCCTCCCCTACCCCTCTCCCCTCCTTTCTCCCCTCCCTCCCCTCCTTTTCCCGCCCTTTCCCACACTAGCTCTGGGATCTGCAGCGTCCTGGGCGCTGCCAGTCTCCTAGCGACCGCCCGGGATGTTTGGGGCGGTTGGAGAGCGAGCGGCGGCCGGAGGAGAGCCCGAGAGTGAGTGGGGTAAAAGGGGGGCGGGCAGTCCCGGAGGGACAGGCGGTGCTCGGTACACCGGGGCGGGGGGGGGGATCGAGTTAATTTGCAATCTTTGTGAAATTTGTGTTGCTGCAAAACCTCCGCTTCATGGAGCAACCTGTGGTTCCATCGTTCAGACTTCTTCCCTTGACAGTAAAAGAAATCGAGGAAGGTATTAAATTAACTTTATTTTATTAAATATTTGGGGTCAGGTTCCTTTTCTTCCATTCGTGAGAGAGATCCAGTTTTGAAACGTCTACTTTTCCTCACTGTTGGTATAAATTGTTGCTAGGGACTCAGAAAGACTTAAATATATACATATATATATCAAAGGACAAGAATCCTGCGGGGAAAATGACGATAATAAGTTCTCAAAATGTTAATTGTTTGGTATTAAAATGATTGAAATCCTATTTTTAGTTATTCTGAAGACTCTCCATCCATAAATCCACCAGAGCTGTTGGTGGTGGACACTGAACTTCAAAAAATGTAGATCAAGATTGAGAATAAATGTCCCAGCAAGTGTAGCTTTAATGGTCATAGTTTCTTATTGACAACCTGGAATGTCATCAGATGCACCAAAGGACAAAAACCTGGTGTTGTCAGACTTCTTACTGTGTTTACCCCAGTCCAACGCCAGCATCTCCACATCATCTCAATGGTCCTCACAAACACCTTAAGTATCTGCTCATGTAGAAACGTGATCGGTCCTGAATTTGGTGTAACTGCTATTGTCTCTGTCCAAAGTTGATGGGTGGATAATAATAATCAGCCAGTTTGCACCAGTGAATTATTCTACCAACAGCAGAATGCCAAGCACAGACTACTTTGAGAATGTGGGCCATATCAGAATGCTGTGGACCAACAAGATAACTTGCTAATCAATCCTGCCCCAGTTCAAAGTTAGTTCATCAACAATCAAACTGGGCTCTTCAAATCAGGTAGATACAGACTGAGACCACTAGCTCAACCAACAATCTATATTTTACAGATCAGGTAAGTATTTACTACATATAATGTTTATCTTTTCAATTTTTTCTGTACAATAAGAACATAAGAAATAGGAGCAGGAGTAGGCCACCTAGCCCTTCGAGCCTGCCCCACCATTCAATAAGATCATGGCTGATCTGAAGTGGCTCAGTTCCACTTTCCCGCTTTCTCCCCATAACCCTTAATCCCCTTGCCTACCAAAAACCTGTCTACCTGCGTCTTAAATATATTTAGCAAGGTAGCCTCCACCACTTCAACGGGCAGAGAATTCCAGAGATTCACCACCCTTTGAGTGAAGAAGTTCCTCCTCAACTCTGTTCTAAACTGCTCCCCCCCTTATCTGGAGTGCCCCAGGGGTCGGTGCTGGGGCCTCAGCTATTTACCATTTATATAGATGATCTGGAGGAGGGAACCGAGTGTATGGTGTTGAAATTTGCTGATGACACCAAGATTGGTGGAGTGGCAAATTGTACGGAGGGTGTGGAGAGTCTGCAGAAGGATCTAGATAGGCTGGGCGAATGGGCCAGGAACTGGCAAATGGAATTTAATGTTGGCAAGTGCGAGGTGGTCCACTTTGGTAGGAATAATGGTAGGAAGGATTATTACTTACGGGGCAAAAAACTGCAGCAGGCGACGGTGCAGAGGGACCTCGGGGTCCTTGTGCATGAGTCGCAAAAACCCAGCTTGCAGGTGCAGCAGGTGGTCAGGAAGGCGAATGGGATGCTGGCCTTCATAGCGAGGGGGATTGAATATAAAAGTAGGGAGGTTTTGCTGCGGCTGTATAGGGCATTGGTGAGGCCGCAGCTGGAGTACTGTGTGCAGTTTTGGGCGCCGTACTTACACAAGGATATTTTGGCCTTGGAGGGAGTGCAGAGGAGGTTTACTAGGCTGATGCCAGAGTTGAGGGGGTTGAACTATGAGGAGAGGCTGAATAAACTAGGCTTGTACTCGTTAGAGTTTAGAAGAATGAGGGGGGATCTCATTGAGACGTATAAGATGGTGAATGGGATGGATAGGATAGAGGTGGAGAGACTCTTCCCGCTCAGAAAGGACAGTAGGACAAGGGGGCACAGCCTCAAGATAAAGGGGGGGGCGGTTTAGAACGGAGTTGAGGAGGAACTTCTTCACTCAAAGGGTGGTGAATCTCTGGAATTCTCTGCCCGTTGAAGTGGTGGAGGCTACCTCGCTAAATATTTTTAAGACGTGGGTTGATGGGTTTTTGATAAGAGAGGGGATTAAGGGTTATGGGGAGAGGGCGGGAATGTGGAACTGAGCCACGACAGATCAGCCATGATCTTATTGAATGGCAGGGCAGGCTCGAAGGGCTAGATGGCCTACTCCTGCTCCTATTCCTTATGTTCTTTATGTTCTTATCTTGAGGCTGTGCCCTCTAGTCCTGCTGTCCTTTCTGAGCGGGAAGAACCTCTCCACCTCTACCCTATCCATCCCTTTCATCACCTTGTACATCTCAATAAGATCCCCCCTCATCCTTCTAAACTCTAACAAGTAAAGGCCAAGCTATAAATACAAACGATAAATTTTCTGTAAATATACTGTACATACAAATACCCTATTGACAATATGTAATTTCAGGTACTTTAGAATTTTAACTTTTAGTTTGGGGGTTGTATTTTTTATAATGTAAACAGATAACCTGATCAAGAAAATGATAAACAACCCTGATGTAAATGCAAACCATATAAACCTACATTAATTACTATGTAAAAGGTAATCTATGCTTATTTTACAAGGTCAGCGTTGGAAGTGCGAAACCTTAGACAATTGATAACCATCTCTGAACTCTTGGTCGGAACTGTTTGCTTCAAGGCATCTTACATAGGCTTTGAAGCTGAGCTGTTGACAAAGGAGGTTTCAATTATTCATGTAGTTTTGCCAGGTCACAAGAAGCTATAATCAGCTTGCAAATGAAGGGATTTCTTGGTGGAGCCATCAAATCTGGAAAAAAGGCTGTTACGCACATTAGGAAATATCAATTATTAATGTGGATAACACAATCAAAAGTTTTTTATATATTAATTTTTGGGCGTCACTGGCCAGCATTTAGACCAAAGGAAGAAACTCATCGATGTATCTAGACTACATATAGTGTACCAATTCTTCGTCCAGACACACAGAACAACCATGGGGACCAAATTCACACCTCAACATGCCAACTCTTCATGCACAGGTTCGAACAAGACCTTTTCACTGCACAGGACTTTCAACCGACGCTATACACTAGATACATCGATGACATTTTCTTCCTTTGGACTCATGGTGAACAATCACTGAAACAACTACATGATGACATCAACAAGTTCCATCCCACCATCAGACTCACCATGGACTACTCTCCGAAATCAGTTGCATTCTTGGACACATACATCTCCATCAAGGATGGTCATCTCAGCACTTCACTGTGCCAGAAATCCACAGATAACGTCACAATGCTCCACTTCTCCAGCTTCCACCCTAAACACGTTAAAGAAGCCATCCCCTACGGACAAGCCCTCCGTGCATACAGGATCGGCTCAGACGAGGAGGATCGCAACAGACACCTACAGACACTGAAAGATGCCCTCATAAGAACAGGGTATGGCGCTGGACACATCAGTCGACAGTTCTGACGCGCCACAGTAAGAAACCGCACCGACCTCCTCAGAAGACAAACATGGGACATGGTGGACAGAGTATCCTTTGTCGTTCAGTACTTCCCCGGAGTGGAGAAGCTATGATACCTTCTCCGGAGCCTTCAACATGTCATCGATGAAGACAAACATCTCACCAAGCCCATCCCCACTTCTTGCTTTCGAACAAACTCACTACCTCAAACAGACCATTCTCCGCAGCAAACTACCCAGCCTTCAGGAGAACAGTGACCATGACACCACACAACACTGCCACAGCAACCTCTGCATGACATGCCAGATCTTCGACACGGATGCCATCATCGCATGTGAGAACACCATCCACCAGGTACATGGTACATGCTCTTGCGACTCGGCCAACGTTGTCTACCTGATACACTGCAGGAAAGGATGTCCCGAGGCATGGTACATTGGGGAGACCATGCAGACGTTATGACAATGGATGAATGAACATCGCTTGACAATCACCAGACAGGAGTGTTCTCTTCCTGTCGGGGAACATTCAGCAATCACAGGCATTCAGCCTCTGATCTTTGGGTAAGCGTTCTCCAAGGTGCCCTTCACGACAATGTAGAATCACTGAGCAGAAACTGATAGCCAAGTTCCGCACACATGAGGACGGCCTCAACCGAGATCTTGGATTCATGTCATACTATCTGTAACCTCCACGACTTGCCTGGGCTTGCAAAACCTCACTAACTGTCCTGGCTGGAGACAATACACATCCCATTAACCTGTGCTTAACCTTCTAGCCACTCACATTGTCTGTACCTTTAAGACTTATTGGGTGGGCCGGTAGCACAATTGCTGCTTCACAGCTCCAGGGACCTGGTTTTGATTCCCAGCTCGGTCACTGTCTGTGTGGAGTTTGCACATTCTCCTTGTGTCTGCATGGGTTTCCTCCCACAGTCCAAAGATGTGTGGGTTAGTTTGATTGGCCATGCTAAAATTGCCCCTTAGTGTACTAGGATACTTAGGTTAGAGGGATTAGCGGGTAAAATATGCAGGGATATGGGGGTAGGGCCTGGGTGGGATTTGTGGACTTTCTGCACTGTAGGGTTCTATGATCCTATGACTTGATTACCTGTAAAGACTTGCACTCAAACCATTATCTTGTAAATTGAGTCTGTGAATATATATGTCCTATTTGTGAACACAATTCCTCACTCACCTGAAGAAGGAGTGACATTCTGAAAGTTTGTGCTACCAAATAAACCTGTTGGACTTTAACCTAGTGTTGTGAGACTTCCTACAGCATTTATTGCCCATCCCTAGTTGCCCAAGGGCAGTTGAGAATCAACCATGTTACCGTGGATCTGGTGTCACATGTAAACCAGACCAGGTAACAATGGCAGATTTCCCTCCCTTGCTTGTGGAGGTCACGATCGGGAGAAAGAAAGCTCAAAAAAATCAAAGCTTGCATCCAGCCTTGCCTGTGTGCTCAACCAATTCCGTTGTCCAACTAGCCTTTGCAGTTACTCCATCGTCACTTTGGAAGATGGATAATTTTGTTGTGAGGACCTAGCACGATTGACTGTGATTGGGTTATTTTCTAAGAAAGATTATTCTTACAGACCAATACTCTATTATTTCTAATCAAAATGTTTAAAGACTCCAGAAGCCTGATTTGCAAGCTTAAATTCTGTTCTACCCTTGTCAAGAACAGTTTTTGGACTTGTTAGTACCATTCCACAGGAGTCGTCACATGCGTCATAAAGATGCCAGAGAGTTTCCGGTCATGGTATCAACAAAACACTGAAGGATCTGCCTTCAGCTGGAGATAACCCAAGTACCATACTCTGGAAGCGTTGTTCAAACCATAGACGTATTCATTTAATTTCCGGAGGCTTCCTTCTAATGTCTGGTGCTTTCTTCTCCAAAGTTTATTTTTTGTTTACATTTAACAATTGACAACAAATTACTGTTAGTTAATTAGCACAGTTCAAGAAACACATCCCTCTGGAGGTGATCCCTGATGAAAGCTGCTTTGTGTCTATTGAGTGACATTCATGGAATGTGCAGTGCAGAAGGAGGCCATTTGGGCCATCATGTCTATACTGACTCTCTGACAGAGCACCTTATCCTCTGCTGTATCCATATAACCCCACACATTTACCCTGCTAATCCCTCCTAACCTACACAACTAGGGACACTAAGTGGCAATTTTGCATGGCCAATCCACCTACCCTGCCCACCTTTGGATCAATCCCAAGAAAAAAATGCTAAAGGGACCCAAAGAAAATTCAAAATGACCTTTCTTACTGTGGGTAAATTCACTCTGACCTCTAATCCTAAGCATTCCTCAAAACCCTGGGTGACTAACCTACCTTTGGTTTCAGAAGTCCCATCTGGCAGGACCTTTTAGAACATAAGAACATAAGAAATAGGAGCAGGAGTAGGCCATCTGGCCCTTCGAGCCTGCCCCGCCATTCAATAAGATCATGGCTGATCTGTCGTGGCTCAGTTCCACTTTCCCGCCCTCTCCCCATAACCCTTAATCCCCTCTCTTATCAAAAACCCATCAACCCGCTTCTTAAAAATATTTAGCGAGGCAGCCTCCACCACTTCAACGGGCAGAGAATTCCAGAGATTCACCACCCTTTGAGTGAAGAAGTTCCTCCTCAACTCCGTTCTGAACCGCCCCCCCTTTATCTTGAGGCTGTGCCCCCTAGTCCTACTGTCTTTTTTGAGCGGGAAGAGTCTTTCCACCTCTATCCTATCCATCCCATTCATCATCTTATACGTCTCAATGAGATCTCCCCTCATTCTTCTAAACTCTAACGAGTACAAGCCTAGTTTATTCAGCCTCTCCTCATAGCTCAACCCCCTCAACTCCGGTATCAGCCTAGTAAACCTCCTCTGCACTCCCTCCAAGGCCAAAATATCCTTGCGCAGGTGCGGCGCCCAAAACTGCACACAGTACTCCAGCTGCGGCCTCACCAGTGCCCTATACAGCTGCAGCAAGACCTCCCTACTTTTATATTCAATCCCCCTCGCTATGAAGGCCAGCATCCCATTCGCCTTCCTGACCACCTGCTGCACCTGCAGGCTGGGTTTTTGCGACTCATGCACAAGGACCCTGTGCAGATATATCTATGAATAATGCTGACTGACCCCTATTTGGTTCTTCTCAACAATTGTCTAACTCTTTTAGTTTAACCTTCTGTATGGCTTTATCCCCTCATTTGTTGGCAGCTTCAAAAATTTCTAGGCTTGTTTGCATAGTGTTGAAGCTGGGATTTTGGTGTGTGAGGGGATCTTAAGGGTTAACTTTCTCCAAAGTTTACTTTTTGTTTACATTTAACAATTGACTACAAATTACTGTTAGTTAATTAAGTTTCTTCCAAGCTTAAACACGAGTATACGAGCTCTGCCGGCAGCTGTCGCTAGTTAATTAGTCAGCCCAATTTAAAATGGTTTCTGAGATTAGTACTTTTGAAGTTCTGCTTTTGTATTTGATGCTGAGGTCTTCATACTCCGTGTGCAGAACCTCTTTCCTAGTTCTACCTATGTTATTAATACCTACATGGATCATGACATGGAAGAGATGGTCTTGAGACAAAACATACCAGCTGGGCACTATTGGGTGACGGACTTGGGTCCCAGGCCTGAGGAACTTGTCGTCCCAGTACGTGCAGACGATACGGCCGTTGTAGAAGAGTCGGCTTGGACGGCCCATCCTGCCGAGACGGTAGTAATAACTACTTGTACCTTCTATAACAAAGCCTACCAAACCCTCATGGAGGGAACGGGATCTATGGCTAACATCGCCAATACCGAAAACAATGGAGGTGCCCAGGACGAAGGTACCTTCATTGAGACAATAAGAATTGAACCTATACAAGATCGCTCAGAGGTTAAGGAGGTGGTGATCCACTATCCCACTGATGCGTTATATTGCAAGTCCTGCAATACCATATTCCCCACGGTTGGTGCGTTCAGAGACCATGTTAAAACAGTGCATAACACTAAGAACATTAAGACCAAATGTTCTCGATGCGGTAGGTCTGGTGAGTTCCACTCTATTGCCTGCCACTACTCAAAATGTCAGGGTGAGGGTCGATCCTTGACAGTTGGGCAGTTCCGATGCAGTGCATGTGAGTTGGCCTTCACATCGGAGAGTGGACTCAGCCAACACGAAAGACACCGTCATCCAGTTCTTCGCAATGAAAAACGCGCGAAGAAGGCACTGCCTAAAACCACCACCAAACGGGGTAAACATAAGAGCGTATGGTCCGAGGAGGAGGAATCACTCCTTGATGAGCTTGAGAAGAGATTTGCCGGGGCCCGATTTATAAATAAAGAAATTGGCAGTATTTTAACATCAAAAACTGCCAAGCAAATCTTGGACAAGCGCAGGCAACTTGCAATGGCGCGCAATACTTTCAGCACTGTAGCACGGGCAGATGCTGAAGTACAGCCGGATTCCGAACAAGAACAGGAACCGGAAGAGGCAGATGTCGTGAATCAAGCCCCACAGGTAAGTATCGCTTACAGATCTCCAGCCCGAGTCCCTAGGCACAGGGAAGTGGATGAAAACCTAATCAAGGCAGAGGAACTCTTGAGGGCGAGGAGCAATTCCGACAATCATGCTTTAGCAGTGGGTATAGTTGAGAGCATCACTGACCTTCTAATGGGCGGTCAGACGAAAAGGCACAGTAAGAACGGTCCGATGGCTAAGGTACTGGAAAAAGAAAACCGGAAAGCAAGGCACGAGGTAAACACCGGAGCCAGGATAAGGTGGGCTAAACAAAAATCCATTTTCAAAGATACACAAGAGCTCTATAAGAAAAACAGGCGCCAGCTGGCCCGTCAGATCATGGGCGCGCCTTCACAAATATTCACAAATTATGACAGTTGGGTCCTCCCTCTCCCACAGTTCCTCCCCAACCCTCAACAGGTATTTCAAAAGCTGGCATTAGGAAAGCAACACTGACTCATCATTGGGTTCTCTGAGAGCTGCCTGAGTGTTGAAGCTGAGAGTTTGACGAGTGAGGGAGTTAGGTGAAGAGGGGAACTATACTGCAGTTTGAAGAACTTCAGTTCGGAGTCAATGTAAGAGGCTGATCTGCAGACATTGTGACACATTAGGGAGTGGGAAAGTTACCTACATACTTTGTTCCAGAAGGCAGTCACACCTCCTGGGTTAGTGTCGTCCAACTGATCAGTGAACAAGGACAGGAGGATGTGACTGCAAGATAGTCAGGTATTGGGATCAAGGAGAGAGTGGAGGGCTAAGAACTGCCAGTAATGATGTGGATGAGCAGATAACCAATGCACCATGGCACAGTTAAAAGCAATGTAATGGTGGTGGGGTTAGTATAGTTAGGAGGTAGACAAATTTCTCTGCAGCCGAGAGTGAGAATCCAGAAGAATGTGTTACTTTCCTCGTAAAAAGTTTGACAACACCAGGTTTTAGTCCAACCAATTTATTTGATAGTAAACTCACTACTATCAAATAAATCGGTTGGACTAAAACCTGGTGTTGTCAGACTT
This sequence comes from Carcharhinus amblyrhynchos, assembly GCF_965287045.1. Taxonomy (NCBI): domain Eukaryota; kingdom Metazoa; phylum Chordata; class Chondrichthyes; order Carcharhiniformes; family Carcharhinidae; genus Carcharhinus; species Carcharhinus amblyrhynchos. The sequence continues at coordinate 26,111,297 of NC_137335.1, read as the reverse complement.
TTTACTGTGTTTACCCCAGTCCAACGCCGGCATATCCACATCATGACTTGCTTTCCTAGTGCCAGCTTTTGAAATGTCAGTTTGGGGCTGGAGAGGAACTGTGGTAGGGGGAAGACCCAGTTGCCATGATCCATGTAGGTATTAACACCTCAAACCCTTTTGAAAAAGAGTGATGTGCACCAGATGGACCTAAGTTCACTTGAAACTTCGAGTTGAGTCTAACATACAGAACTTAACTGCCATGGCTCTGCACAGCTCCTGTTGCACTGAAAGTCTCTCAGCTGGGGCAGACCAGTTAGTGTCCTCCTCCATCTCCATCCGAGCTTGTCCTTACAGACAGCACTGTGCTCTGGGACTCATGGACCCTCTGCCTAGACTAATTCTGTAAGAAATCTTACAACACCAGGATAAAGTCCAACAGGTTTATTTGGTAGCAAACACCATTAGTTTTCGGAGCGCTTGCTCCTCCTTCATCAAGTGAGTGTTGGTTGAACATCTGGACCAATTCTGACCAGTGCTGTGCCCGGGTGGTGGATTGCAGAGATGTATTGCTCCCCATGCCTTCTACCGTTGTCTGTATGGACAGCATTGTGCTTTGGGACTCATGCACCCTAGTGTTTATAAACTGCAGAGTTACCATTCCATCAATGTGCAAATCACGTGTGACCATTGCAGGCACATCCTGTACATGTTCTCAGTCACTCTTGCATCCTGAGATTTTCAAATGGCTGGAACATCTGCAGGGGATGGCTGCAGGGTGAATAAGGGCTACTCATTTAAACACTGGTTGATGACTCCAGTACATTGCCCCCAGATTCATGTAAAGGAAAGGTACAAGGCTGCCTGAAGTTCCATGCTCCCTCTCAGAGCAGCCCATAGGGCTTCTGAAGATGCATTTAAGATTTCTGGACTGCTCAAATGGCTCTCTGCGATACACTCTGTAGAGGGTTCTCTGCATCATCACAGTGGGTTGTGCCCTTCACAGTCTGACTATACAAATAGCCCTTGCCAAAGGGTGAATTGGAGGAGGTGAGAGCTCATTAAACGATGAAGGTGAGGAGTCCAGGGGTTGCTGAAGGGGAGTATGAACCTGCTGATGCCATGGAGAAAGTGAGACAGGGAGAGGTACCTGTGGAAGTTTAATTGCTGACAGGCTCCAAGAGGGATAAATTTAAATGATGTCATCTGGAAACATCTTTCCTAATCCTCCAAGCCATTCCCTGTCATCTCAGGGGATGGTCAAACCATTATTGAGAGAACAGGTCCTGCATTCATACTTGCGTGTTTTGACCTTGTGACTCATTAGATTTGATCTTAGCTTTGGTCAGTGATGATCAGCTAATGCAATCACTTTGTCAACTAAAGGTCCACTGAGGCACAACAGCAATCTGAAACAAGGCTTGAGGCTTTCAATGCATCTAATGATGCAAATAGAGCTGTGAATGAGATGCAGATCAGCCAAAGGATCGCATTCTGAACTGTGTATCTTTGGTTTGGGCACTAAAAGTGAGGAGACTCAGATACTATTAAAGTATCATTGCTGATGAGTTGCCCTCAACCATTGCTGTCCCTTGAAGATTATGGGTTCGAAACTTCCCCATCGTAGACCTCTCATAGCAATTTAAACATATCTCCCTAACAATGTACAACAGTCCAGCACTGAGGTTGAATCACATGAATATGAATCTCAGAGTGGAACTCTATCACTGAGTGAAAGTGTGGCTAAACCTTGAGATAAGAGGATTCCAATGTACAAATTCAAAATGCCTTCAGTTAACCAAAATATTCATATATCCATCCAATGAATGTCAATAAGTGCAACTTATTTACAGTGATAGCACACCTGTGAACCAGAAGTGACATCAACATTTTTAACTTTCCTAACCCTACCACTACACCTTGGTATAGCCCTGACATCCATGTTACAGGAGGAAGCAGCCTGCTGACTGCAATGTCCTGATGACTGTGAGGACTTTGGCAGATGACTTCTGATGGCCTGAGGCCTGGAATGCCCTGGCCTTGTGTGGGTTTCCTGCTCGGGGGCAGAAGCACCCTCTGCACACTACACTACTGGAGGGCAGGCGAAGGCAAAGCGGACTCTGAGTGGCTACACATTGTTGGAATGTCATGAATGGAGGCCCCTTGGGTATCCAGGTGACTCTCATCCTCCTTGTGGGTGCCAGAGGGGCATGACCTGACTCCTGCAGTCAGGTCAGGCCCTGACTCTTGCAGTAGATGGGGTAACTGCAGAGAGGTCCCTATGCCTCATCCCCATGTCCGCAATATCCTGATAGTACTCATGTTGACTCTGCCTGATAGCATTTTCATTATCTAAGTACCTCATTAATAATGGATTCTAGATATTTGCTATGATAGGTATTAGGCTAACTGGCGTATAGTTTCCTACTTTTTGTCTTTCTCCTTTCTTGGATAACATCTTTTTCTTGAATAAAGGCGTAACATTTGCTAGTTTACAATCCATTGGGACACTTCCAAAATCAAATGGATTTTGAATGATTATATACAATGCATCTGCTATCACTGCAGCCACTTTTATTTTAAGAACCTGGAATGCAGGTTCTGGGGACTTGCCAGCCTTTAAGTTTAATAGTTTTCTCAGTAAATTTTCCCTGGTGATGGTGACCATTTTAAGTTCCTCCCTTTATGGTAAGTATGAGAATTTTTCTAATTTTCCATTGTGAAGACAGCTATAAAATACCTGTTGAATGATTCCACCATGTCCTTGCTTCTCATTATTAGCCCCCCAGACTCTCTCTCTAGAGCACCAATGCTTACTTTAGTTATTTTTATCCTTTTTCAATACTTGTAGAAAGTTGGAGCAATGAGGCTGAGGTGCCAGTGTGCTGGGGTTTGAAGGAGTGGGGTAAATTGGGGGTGCCAGTGAAGGAGTGAGTTGGTATATCGGAGTGACTAGAAGATGGGTGAGCCGAGGATGTGAGACTGGAGTGCCAATGAAGGAATGCGCTGGGGGTGCAGAAGGGAAGGTGGTGACTTGAAGGTTGCTGAACCAGGGTTGAGGTAGTGGGATATTCCTGGCGGGGGTGTGAGGAGTGATGCTTTTCAGGGAATGAGCCAGGGATATGGTGTGGGGAACAGTGACTGTACATTGGGTGAGCTGGCAGACCTGGTTGGAGGGTTGAAGTGAGGATGATGGTGTTGGTGGGTATGGAGGGTGGGGAAGGATTGAGCTGAGACTGGGGGAGAGGGAGTGAGCTAGGGTTATGGGAGGGATTGACTGGAAGGAGGGTGAGCTGGGGTTGCAGGAGTGGAGATAAACTAGGGATGCCAGCAGGAGATGAACCAGGGTGAAGTGAGTGACTAGAAAGTGTGTAAAGGTATCTAGATGGATTGATAACTGGCTTGGTATTAGGAGACAGAGAGTAGTAGTGGAAGGGTCTTTTTCTAGCTGGAGATCTGTCACTAGTGGTGTGCTGCAGGGCTCAGTACTGGGACCTCTTCTATTTGTAATATACATAAATGACTTGGAAGAGGGAGTACGTGGTATAATCAGCATGTTTGCAGGTGACACGAAGATGGTTGGACTTGCGGACAGTGAGGAGTAGTGTCAGGCAATACAGCAGGATATAGATAAGCTGGTATATTGGGCAGATAAATGGCAGATGGAATTTAATCCTGATAAATGCGAGGTGATGCATTTTGGAAGAAATAATGTAGGGGGGAGTTATATGATAAAGGGTAGACCTATTAAGAGTATAGAAACGCAGAGGGACCTGGGGGTGCAAGTGCATGAGTCTTTGGCAGGGCATTCCATACCCTTACCACCCTTTGGGTAAAGAACCTACCTCTGACATCCGTCCTATAACTACCACCCCTTAATTTAAAGCTATGTCCCCTCATGCAACTTTCTCCATCTGAGGAAAAAGGCTATCACTGTCCACCCTATCTAAACCTCTAACCATCTTGTACGTTTCAATAAGGTCTACTCTTAGCCGCCTTCTTTCTAACAAAAACAACCTCAAATCCTTCAGCCTCTCCTCATCGGACCTTCCCTCCATACCAGGCAACATCCTGGTAAACCTCCTCTGCACCCTTCAAAGGGTACAGGTGGAGAAGGTTGCGAAGAAAGCTTATGGTATGCTTGCCTTTATAGGAAGGGGAATAGAGTACAAGAGCTGGCGTCTAACGTTGCAGTTGTATAGAACGTTGGTTAGACTGCATTTGGAGTACTGCGTCCAGTTCTGGTCACCTTACTACCAGAAGGACGTGGAGACCCTGAAGAGAGTGCAGAGGAGGTTTACCAGGATGCTGCCTGTTATGGAAGGACTGGGTTATGAGGAAAGATTGGGCAAATTGGGGCTGTTCTCCTTAGAAAGGCGGAGGATGAGGGGAGATCTAATAGAGGTGTATAAGATTATGAAGGGTATACATAGAGTAAACAGTGGTAAGCTTTTTCCTAGATTAGAAACAAATATTATGAGGGGCCACAGGCTTAGGGTGAGGGGGGGGGGAGGTATAATTTGGATGTTAGAGGGAGGTTTTTCACACAGAGGGTTGTGGGGGTACAGAATGCACTGCCAAGTAAGGTGGTGGAGGCAGGCATGCTGGAGTTGTTTAAGGGATACTTAGATAGGCACATGAGCGGAATAGAGATGGAGGGATATAGGAGACTGTTTTAAAAAAGGATAAAGAGCCTTGGGACGTTCCTTGGAATCAATTGATTCCTATGGACCTTCCAACATATTTTCTGGCTCACTTGTTTTACTTTTTGAGCTTCTGGGGATTCCCTTGAATGTTTGCATAAGATGTGCATGTTGTAGATGTTTTTCTCTTTTAATCCACAGGTGCTTTGGTCCACCTTGTTGTCCAACAAGGGGCATACACACGGTGGGTCGTGCAAGAGCTGCTCTTGGATGTTTCGAGAGTAGCCTAGTGCTTCACGTTGTTAGTGTACGCTTAAACTGGACCAGCTGATAGAACATAGAACATAGAACATAGAACGTTACAGCGCAGAACAGGCCCTTCGGCCCTCAATGTTGCGTCGACCAATTAAGAAAAAGGCAATGACCCTCTAACCTAAACCATTCCCTTTCCATCCATAAACCTATCCACGGACCTCTTAAACACCCCCAAACTTGGCACATCTACAACTGCACCTGGCAGGGCATTCCATACCCTTACCACCCTTTGGGTAAAGAACCTACCTCTGACATCCGTCCTATAACTACCACCCCTTAATTTAAAGCTATGTCCCCTCATGCAACTTTCTCCATCTGAGGAAAAAGGCTATCACTGTCCACCCTATCTAAACCTCTAACCATCTTGTACGTTTCAATAAGGTCTACTCTTAGCCGCCTTCTTTCTAACAAAAACAACCTCAAATCCTTCAGCCTCTCCTCATCGGACCTTCCCTCCATACCAGGCAACATCCTGGTAAACCTCCTCTGCACCCTCTCCAATGCCTCCACATCTTTCTTATAATGTGGGGACCAGAACTGTACACAATACTCCAAGTGCGGCCGCACCAGAGTTTTGTACAGTTGCAACGTGACGTTGCGGCTCCGAAATTCAATCCCCCTACCAATAAATGCCAAGACACCGTATGCCTTCCTAACAACCTTATCGACTTGATTTCCAACTTTCAGGGATCTATGCACATATACACCTAGATCCCTCTGTTCGTCAACACTATTCAGAGTCCTACCGTTAGCCCTATACTCTACACATATGTTATTCCTGCCAAAGTGAATTACCTTACACTTTTCCGCATTAAACTCCATTTGCCACCTCTCGGCCCAGCTCTGCAACTTGTCCAAGTCTCTCTGTAAACTATGACACCCCTCTTCACTATCTACCACTCCTCCGACTTTGGTGTCATCAGCAAATTTACTAATCCATCCTTCTATACCCTCATCCAGATCATTTATAAAAATTACAAACAGCAGTGGCCCCAAAACAGATCCCTGAGGCACACCACTTGTAACCGAACTCCATGGCGAATACTTTCCATCAACCACCACCCTCTGTCTTCTATCAGCTAGCCAATTCCTGATCCAATTAACTAAATCCAATTAACTAAACTTAATTGATGGACAACACGACAGCTCAGTGACTATCACTGTTTGCTGTGCAGATACATGGATCAGTATCTGTGGGAGTTTGCGCATTCTCCCCGTGCTTGCGTGGGTTTTCTCCGGGTGCTCCGGTTTCCCCCCACATCCCAAAGATGTGCTCTTAGGCTGATTGGTGTAACAAATTGTCCCTAAATTAGTCTCCCCTCAATCTGGTTTCCAATGTGGAGTGCCATAAGCGTAGACAAGGGTCATGGGTGGAGAGGGGACTCATAATGTTAAAATGGCGGCGCGGGCTCATTGGTCCAAAGGGCCTGTTTCCCATGCTGTGTTGTTCTTTGTTCTTTGTTAAACCAAGTGTTGCAGGTTTGGAGAGGGTGGGAGGAACTGGAGGTGATGGATGCAGTATAGCCAGGCTGTGGGAGGGGAGGTTTTTCTACTTACCAATGTTTCTCGGATAATTTATTTTCCACCATCTTCTTATTGGAAGTTGAGTCTTTGGGATATGGTCCCATATCACTGGATGCCTTCTGATATCTTGCTGAAGTATCTACTTTTCATCCTTGTAAATTAATGAGAGAAAGCATTTGGTTAGCAAATCATTCTGAAGGGGAATGTAAAGCTGACTACTTGATATGTACCCCATCCTTTGCTCTATGCACAGAGTTCTGCAGCAGAAGCTCTAGATATCATATGTACCTATATACTTGGGCTGAATACAAATGGCTCAGAGGAGAGGTGAAAAAGCAAATAAAAGCAGCAAAGTCCGAGTATGAGAAAAAGCTATAACTAACATGGAAGGAAATACCAAAGTCTTCTATAAGCATATAAATAGCAAAAAGAAGGTAAAAGAGAGAGTAGGTAGGGCCCATTAGGGACCAATACATGAAGGTAGGGAGCATAGCTGAGTAATTAATATTTTGCATCTATATTTACCAAGGAAGAAGATGCTACCCAGGCCATAGTGAAAAATAAGGAAATTCAGTTACTAGAAGGATTTCAAATTGATGAGAAAGTGGTAATGGATAGACTGTGGTTAAAGCTGACAAGGCACTGGGACTGGATGAAATATGTCCAAGGATACAGAGGGAAATAAGAGTCAAAATTCCTGGGTGACAAGAAATAGAGAGTAGTTGTTTGGCAGTACAGTACAGTATTGCTGAACAAGAGACATGTCAATGTTTTTCACCTTGCAACCATCAGGTCACAAGAATAGCAATACAAGTCCATCAGGTCAAACAAACACAGGGAGAACGTACAAACTTCACACTGACAGTCACTCAAGGCTGGAATTGAACCTGCGGCCCTGGCACTGTAAGGCAGTAGTGCTAACCACTGTGCCATCATGCTGCCCAACTTCAAACGGACGTAGAACTTCAAAAGGGCATAGACAAGTTGGTTGAAGAGGCAAATAGGTGACAGATTAAGTTCAATGCGGAGAATGTGAGGTGATTCATTTTGGTAGGAAGAACACAGACAGACAGTATAAAAGCGGGGATAGAGGGAGGGACCTGAGTGTATATGTGCATAAACCATTAAAATAGCAGGACATGTTGAGACAGAAATTAATAAAACATACAGTATCCAGGCATTATCTATAGGGGCATTGAGTAAAGAGCAGGAAGGTTATGTTGAGTTTGTATAAGATACTAGTTAGACTTCAGTTGGGGTACTGCATATAGTTCTGGGCACCACATTTTAGGAAGGATGTGAAGGCATTCGAAAAAGTGCAGAAGAGGTTTATGAGAGTGAGCCAAGGGATGAAAAAACTTCAACTACAAAGATAACTTGGAGTTCTTTTCCTTGAAAAGAGAAGGCTGAAGTATTCAAAACAGTGAGGGGCCTAGACCAGGTTAGATTTGGAGAAACTGTTCTCCTTGATGAAAGGATTGAGAACAGAGGGTACAGATTTAAGCTACTTGGTAAAAGACATAAAAACAATATGAGAAAAAACATTTTCACATAACAAGTTATTGGGAACTGGAATGCACTGTCTGAGAGTTTGATGGAGACAGATTCAATTGAGACATTTCAGAGAGATTAGATAATTTGAAAGAAAACTCTGTGCAGGGTTATAGGAAGAAGGCAGGATAATGGCACTAGGTAACATGCTCGTTCACAGAGCGAATGCAGACATGATACTTGGAATTTTCCCATCCCGCCCGCCACAGGAATTGTAGTGGGCAGGACACGAACCATGCGAAGGTCTGTTAACTTCGAGTGTCATTTTCCGACCTTGGGGCAAGTGTGGTTGGAAAATTCTGCCCGATGGGCTGAAAGGCCTCTGTGTGTTGTGATAATATGATTCTATAAAGCTTAAGACATACTTGCAGTCAGATGTTTCCTAACAAGCTATTCTCTATAATGTCAGCAGGTACAGAACCAGCAACAGGGTCAGCTATTGAAACATCAGATGGAACAGATCCAGCAACTAATGGAACAGCAGCAGAAACTCATCAAGCTGCTCACCTTGCCCATGACCAACCAAGGTATTGGTGCCTTTTACTGAAGTTCCCTGTTGGATTCTTCCTGAAATTCTTCCTGAAATAAAGGACGGGATTCTCTGGCCTCTCCACAATGTGTTTCTCGGTGCCAGGGGGCAGCCTGCCAGCTGTTGGCCGGTGGCGAGATCTTCCGTTCCCAGCGCTGCCAATGGAATTTTCCATTGAAGCCACCCCACACCATTGTGAAACCTGTGACTGGGGCAGGGGGCATCTATGGGATTGGAAGATCCTGCCAGCACGAACAACCAGAGGATTTTGCCCACCATAGGCATAATATTGGCAATAGCCGATCATTGTTTAAATTTTTCTGCTTGCTCATAGTATTGCTGTAGAACATGCCACCAATGTAACTTGTGTTGCATGAAACCTCATGCCTAATGCCTAACGAGGGCATCCAGTGTTTGGATATTCTGTACAAAAACCTGCTGCCTTTTCTCTTTTTCATAAAGCTGAGGCTTCAGCCAGCATCATAAAATAAATCTCCGGAACAAATACTGACTGAGCTGACCGTCTCAGAACAAGCAGACAGAACCATGCTCTTTATGTCAATAGTGACTGATTTTGTGACAGCATGATGGCCATATAGAGAGCAAATAAAGTAGATATTGTGAAAAAGCAGACACGTGTTCGGATTGGAGGGTGTGCTTCAGTTGGGTTCTGGTTTTGTCTTTAGAAAAAGAAAGAAAATTTGTGTATATTTCCTACTTTTTGTGACCATCAAACATCTGAAAGCCCTTTTTCATAGAATCTTAGAATCCCTACAGTGCATCAGGCCTGACCAACAACAATCCCACCCAGGACCTATCTCTGTACCCCCACATATTTACCCTGCTAATCCCCTTGACACTAAGAGACAATTTAGCATAGCCAATCCACGTAACCTGCACATCCTTTTGTCCAGTGTAATATTTTTGGAGTAAAGTCACTATTGTAGGAAATGCACAACAGCAGTAACTCCAGCCTCTCACAGAAAGGTGTCAACAATGATTGCACTTCTGCACTCAGCCTGCATTGGCCTGGAAAATCTAGAACATGGGCGTCACAATGTCACTAAAGGGAGTTGGCCATTTAGCACAGAGATGAGGAGAATTTCTTCGCTCAGAAGGTTGTGGATTTTTGGAATTTTCTACCTGAGAGCTGTGGATGCTGAGTTGTTTTCATGTCTCCTTCATCAGCTTTAAGATAACTATAAAGAATGGTAGGTTTAGCCCAAAAGTTAAAGTCTAAATTGGGGCAGGACCAATTTTGATGGAATCAGGCAGAAACTTTCAAAAGTCAATTGGGGAAGTCTGTGGGAAGGCAAAGGGGTGTCTGGTAAGTGGGACGCTTTCAGAAGTGTGTTAACCAGTGTCCAGGATAAGCACATTCCTCTTAGAGTGAAGGGGAAGGTTGGTAGAAGTAGGGAACCCTGGATGACTCGGGATATTGGTCAAAAAGAAGAAGGAGGCACATGACATGCATAGGCAGCTGGGATCAAGTGAATCCCTTGAAGAGTATAGGGAGTGTAGGAGTAGAGTTAAGTAAGAAATCAGGAGGGCAAAAAAGGGACATGAGATTGTTTTGGCAGATAAGGCAGAAGGAGAATCCAAAGAACTTCTACAAAAACATAAGGCAAAAAGAGTAACAAGGGAGAAAGTAGAGCCTCTTAAGGATCAACAAGGTCACCTATGTGCTGATCCACAAGAGATGGGTGAGATCCTAAACGAATATTTCTCATCGGTATTCACTATTGAGAAAAGCATGGATGTTAGGGAACTTGGGGAAATAAATAGTAATGTCTTGAGGAGTGAACATATAACAGAGAAGGAGGTGCTCAAAGTCTTAAAGTGCATCAAGGTAGATAAATTGCAGGGACCTGATGCAGTATATCCCAGGACATTGTGGGAGGCTAGGGAGGAAATTGCAGGTCCCCTAGCAGAGATATTTGAATCATCGATAGTCACTGGTGAGGTGCCTGAAGATTGGAGAGTGGCAAATGTGTGCCTTTGTTTGAAAAGGGCTGCAGGGAAAAGCCTAGGAACTCACATCTGTGGTGGGTAAGTTGTTGGAAATATTTTGAGAGACAGGATCTACAGGCATTTAGAGACATGCCACCAATGTTACTTGTGTTGCATGAAGCCTCATGCCTAATGCCCTTGTTTTTATCACCAACGTTTGGATATTATGTATGGAAACCTGCTGCTTTTTCTCTTTTTCATGAAGCTGAGTCTTCAGCCAGCACCATAAAATAAATCTCCAGAACAAACACTGAGCTGACCATCTCAGAACAAGCAGACAGAACCATGCTCCTTATGTCAATAGTGACTGATTTTGTGACAGCATGATGGCCATATAGAGAGCGAATAAAGTAGATGTTGTGAAAGAATGGTCAGCATGGCTTTGTGAGTGGAAAATCATGCCTCACAAATTTGATTGAGTTTTTTGAAGGAGTAACTAAGATGAGGGCAATGCAGTTGAGGTTGTCTACATGGACTTTAGCAAGGTCTTTGACAAGCTACTGCATGGTAAGTTGTTGCATGAGGTTAAATCTCATGGGATCCAGGGTGAAGTAGCTAAATGGATGCAAAATTGGCTTGATGACAGAAGCCAGAGGGTGGGTGTAGAGAGTTGTTTTTCAAACTGGAGGCCTGTGACCAGCGGTATGCCTCAGGGATCGGTGCTGGGCCACTGTTATTTGTCATTTATATTAATGATTTGAATGACAATATAGGAGGCATGGTTAGTAAGTTTACAGATGAAGCCAAGATTGGTGGCATAGTGGACAGTGAAGAAAGTTATCTCAGATTGCAACTGGATCTTAATCAATTGGGCCACTGAGCTGACAAATGGCAGATAGAGTTTAATTTAGGTAAATGTGAAGTGATGCATTTTGGTACATTGAACCAAGACAGGACTTACTCAGTTAATGGTAGGGCACTGGGGAGAGTTACAGAACAAAGAGATGTAGGGATACAGGTTCATAGCTCTTTGAAAGTGGAGTCACAGGTGGACAGAGTGGTGAAGAAGGCATTCAGCATGCTTGGTTCTATTGGCCAGAACATTGAATACAGGAGTTGGGACATCTTGTTGATGTCGTAGAAGACATTGGTAAGGCCACACTTGGAATACTGTGTACAGTTCTGGTCACCCTATTGTTGAAAGGATATTATTAAACTAGCAAGAGTATAGAAAAGACTCACTAGGATGCTACTGGGGCTTGATGGTTTGAGTTATAAGGAGAGGCTGAATAGACTGGGACTTTTTTCCCTGGAACGTAGGAGGCTGAGGGGTGATCTTATAAAGGTCTATAAAATAATGAGGAGCAGAGATCAGCTAAATAGTCAATATATTTTCCCACAGGTAGGGGAGTCTAAAACTAGAGGGCGTAGGTTTAAGGTGAGAGGGGAGAGTTGCAAACGGGTCCAGAAGGGCAATGTTTTCACATCAGGGAGGTGAGTATCTGGAACAAGCCGCTAGAGGTATCAGTAGAGGCGGGTACAATTTTGTCTTTTAAAAAGCATTTAGGCTCTTACATGGGTAAGATGGGTATAGAGGGATATGGACCAAATGCAGGCAATTGGGACTAGCTTAGGGGGTTTAAAAAAAAGGGCAGCATGGACAAGTTGGGCTGAAGAGCCAGTTTCCATGCTGTAAACCTCTATAACTCTAACAGGATGAGGACATGCAGCTGTGTCCCTCTGTCTTCATTTATGTGCCACCTCGTCCTGTAAGAGAGTGAAAAGTGTGTCAGTAGGTGTGGTGCAATACATTTGGGTGATGTAAATGACATAGTTGAAGAATATGCAGCTGAGACATGTAGATATGAGGCTTCTAACAGTGCTAAATGGGAAGGATGAGTTCAGGCTATGAACATTAAGTAAATACAAAATACAAAACATACAAAATAAGAGCAGAAGTAGGCAGTCAGCCCTCCACCATTTGATAAGATCATGGACAATATGTTTGTGTTTCAAGTTCCACATCTCCATTTACCTGATAACCTTTGGTTCCTTTGTTTAAACTTTATTTATTAGTGTCACAAAAACATTGCGCTGAAGTTACTGTGGTAATCTCCTAACAAGAATCTGTCTACATCTACCTTTTAATATTCAATGACTCTACCTCCATTGCCTTCTGAGGCAGAGATTTCCAAAGTCTCGCAACTTTCTGAGAGAAAATAATTTTCATTTCCATGAACGGAGTAACATGTGAAGCCAGTGATTCATTCCTAAGGATATGTCATTTAAAGAATCACAGGCCTTGTCCATTCACATGAGATCATTAAAATTCTTTCTACATTCAGATTTTTGATGTTAACCTATTTAGGGAGAATTTGCTGGACCACACGAGGTGGAATTGACTGGGTGTGTGATAAAACTGGGGGAGGAGCCTTGCAGTATTGCCTCCTCGATCATGTTCAGCTGTTGGGAATTTTAGCAACAGAGGGATTGTCTTTGGACGGGCTTTCCTCCGCAGTGAGATGGGAAGTAAATTTAATTATTTTTGTGCCCTGTGCCCTATTTAATGCTAACAGTGAATTGATCCTTAGCCTGGTTGGGAGGCTGCAGATCAGTGCAGGTGGCCTTTCAGTGGCAGGCCAGGGGAGGGATTTTTTCTATTTATAGAGGGGACTGTGGGCAGGGAAGGCCACTCAAAACGTACAGGGAAGTCTTTCTGGTTTGAGGACTCTGGGTCCGCACTCGATGGATTTTAGAAGGATGAGGGAAATCTCATTGAAATGTACAGACATTTAGATAGAGTGGATAGAGTGAACGTGGGGAAGATGTTTCCATTAGTAGGAGAGACGAGGATCCGAGACCACAGCCTCAGAGTGAGATGAGAGAGAACCGAGATGAGGAGGAATTTCTTCAGCCAGAGGCAGTGAATCTATGGAATTCATTGCCGCAGAAGGCTGTGGAGGCCAGGTCATTGAGTGTATTTAAGATAGAGATAGACAGGTTCTTGATTGGTAAGGCAATCAAAGGTTACAGGGGAAAGGTGGGAGAATGAGGTTGAGGAACTTGCCAGTCATGATTGAATGGCAGAGCAGATTTGATGGGTTGAATGGTTCTGCTGCTATATCTTATGGTCTTAAGATTAGTTGTGCGTGTTGCTGACGTGCATTGCTCATTGCTGTCAGGCCCAACCACTTTGGAAAAATTCTGCCATTTATATTACAGCAATGGATATGCTCCCACTGTCTTCTCAATAGCTGTCTGGAGGACCTCATCTGGTTAGGGGAAGTCTCACATTCTGTCCATGCTCCTGCACCAATGCTCACACTGCCTTAGAGAATCTTAAAACATGCTCTCTGCCCTAGTGAACCATTTTCACTCTGCTTGCAAGTCAGTTGTCTCCAGTCACATCGCGTGCCTGCTACAAGCAGGGTTTCCTTTAAGAAATGCAAGCTGTCATTAAGTGGTGCAGGCTAGCGTTAAGCAATGTTAGCCCTGCACAATTGTTGATCCCCTGCTAAGGTGTGTAGCCTCGTGAATTTTGCGCTGGGCTGTATGCTACAATCGTACAAATGAGCAGGCAATATGAAGTTTTGCAACAAACAAGCAGTGTTAATTTACATCATAATCCTCATCCTGTCTTTCAGCCTTATTCAATTTCTCCCCTCAAAACTCTCAAGGAATTGTAGAAAGAATGGAGGACCAGCTTCTAATCTCTTCATTTTCCTTTGTATCAGAAACTAATTGTTCCTAAGACACAAAGCAAAGGAAACTTAGTTCCCACGTGCCAACCTTCACTAGCAGTTACTTCTGTTTGTAATATATCATTTGTTGTTTTAGTTTCAGTAACGGATAACAATACTAGATTTTCAAAAACCTCATGTAGATTTAGATTCACTCTTTAAAACAGAGTTTAACTTGACAGCAAGATGCCTTAACCTAACTGGAACACAAACTGGGTGATTTCCAGTCTGAATTACAGTTAGTTGACATGTCCAGGCATGTTCCACAAATTTTATTGAGCTGATGGAGGGGAACACAATGTGAAGTCTATAGTGGAAGATGTAGCCTAGAAATTATTGATAAAATATTTCTTTGTTTCAACAGGATAGCTACAGATATCAAAACATATTACATACCTTTAGATACTTTTGAGATATCTTTGAATATTGTGTTGCTGGTTTCAAAATGTGAGTTCTGAGAACATTGTGATTTGAGTTGTTGTAACTGCTTGTTTATTGTTGAATGCATTAGTTGAGGAAACGTAGTCAACCATTGGCTGCAAGAGTGCCCGAGTTACATTTCTATGGTCACCGATTGCAAACTTAGCAGTGGCCAAGAGTCTTTTAAAAGTGGAATGTGATTCTCATATTGTTTTTTTTCTTCTATTGCTTGTCAGAAAGACAGGTTTGCTTTAATGGGATTATTAAGTGGTACAACACAGAAGGAGGCCACTTGATCCATTATACCTGTACTGGCTCTTTGAAAAAGCTGTCTAATTAGTTCCACTGCCCTGGCACTTTCCCTGTATTTTCATTTCCAGTTGTAACCGAGTTCCCTTTTGAGAGTTATTGAATCTGCTTCCACAAATGCTTTCGGGCTGTGCATTCCAGATCATAACACATGACTGCATTAAGAAGTTTCTTTATGCCCCTCTAATTCTTTTGTCAATCATCTTATATCTGTTCCTCTGGTTACCAATCTCCTCAGAAACAAACCAAAACTCAACCAAAAATCCAACATTTTAATTAAATTTAACCTTCTCTGCTCCAAGGAGAGCAACTCCCATTTCTCTAGTCTCTATATAACTGAAGACCTGCATTCCTATTCCTACGTTATTCTACTAAATGTTTTCTGTACTCTCTCCAAGGCCTTAATGGGGAGTGGGGTTGGGGAGGAGGGACATTTTAACTTAATCCCCATCTGGAGCTACCTGCAAACTCAACCTCTGACCCTGCTGAGTTTTGCTGTTTAGGAAGGGGTGGCTAACAGGAACAGGCCTTTCGTGGGTTGAGAGTGTGTCTGTAGTATTGTCTGCTCAAGAGACCAACCACACAATCAGAGCTTACCAGGTGAAGAGCTGCTTCTTCTTATAGCACTGGAGATTACACACCCACAAGGCTAATTGGCTATGGATGGTTCAAGTCATTGTAAAGTGCTATTTAAGGGGACCCTTGCCTGTAGTTGGACATCAAAAAGGTTTTATTTTGTTAAACAGGTGCACCAAAGACAAACATTGCTTAATTGATAGCTTTGCAAGCTCTTTCCTGTCACCTATTTTGTCACTGGCTCAATATTTACACAGATAAAGACATGTTAAGTGCATATAGTTTCTGTCATTGGTATTTTAAAGATCTGGTTGATGAACATCTTTATAGGGCTGTTGCAGCAGTAGTTTTTAAAGAAAATTATAAATAAAATTTTTAAGCATTTCCACACATGCTATTGTCACTATAAGGTTCATTGGTTCTGTACATAGTGTATCCTGGTGAATGGGCGTGAAAGTGCTATGAGTTGGCTTGGAGAGTATGAAGGGTCATTAGGGTGGATGGGGGAGCATGGGTTGACATGGAGCCTGGGTGGAAGGGATCAACAGCAAGGGCTAGGGGGTCTAATATTTAACAAAACAATTGGGACAAAGTCTCAGAGAACAACCATCCTTGCCATTTGGCAGCCTCAGTGGCTGCCTCTGAGCTTTGAATGTGGGAAATGGGCCTGACGCCAGCCTGTTCCCACACTCGCCAAGCAGAAATTGTGCCATTTTCCTAATGCCCCCTAGGCTAAGCTTTGCCCTTCAAATCTCTATGTCCCTCATACTCCCATGACAGACTCTGTCCTTCCACTCATTTCTTATGCACCCTCATGCCCCCTAAACCAAGCTCTGCCCTTCTACCCATTCCCTCAGTCCCCTCATGCCCCCTATGTGAACACCATAGTGTAAAGTGGGATGTGTTTTAAAAAAAAGAATTGGCTGAGAGCCCAGACATCTATGGAATAATAGAACATCTCAGGAGAAAGATAGATTTTAAAAAATAATAATTTCACGGGGTGCAGGCATTGCTAGCTGGGCCATTTACTGTCCTTCCCTAACTGTCCTCCATTTCAGAGGGCATTTGAGAGGCAGTCATATTGATGTGGAGCGAGAGAGACATGTAGGTCAGACCAAGTAAGGATGGCAGATTTCCTACTCTGAAAGATACCAGTGAATCAGGTGAGTCCTTACAACAATCAACAATGGTTTCATGGTCATTAGATTTATAATCCCAGATTTTTTTGTATTGAATTCAAATTTCCCAATCTGCTGTGGAGGGATTTGAACCCAGATCCCCAAATTTTACCGTGAGTCTCTGGATTACCAATCCAGTGATGATGCCACTAAGGTACTGCCGCCCCCATTGCGGGGGAGACTTCCATGGTTATTCCACTCAGAACTTTCCCGAAGCTTGATAGTTCATTTTGAATAAACAATGCTCACCTGATGCATCCCTACCAACCATGTTCAGAAGTCTTTTTAAAACAAATAAAGGACAGTTCCAGAAGCTTCCAGACAAGCCCAGTCAATGAGCCAAGTTATGAATATTATATACCTCTGCTGGGCATGGCAAAGGGGGGAGTCTTACTAAAAAACGGCAGAGTGTTGTTTCTGGCAAGAAAACCGGTGTGTTACTCTACGTGTCAGTTTTTTCTCCAGATCTTACACACGCTGCCAAAAAAAATGAAGGGACCATGTTTTCATGCCACCATGGAGGGGAGTGGGGCCTCAGCACGCTGGCAAAACCTGCACTGAGATCGAGGCGCAATCTTTAAAGGACAGCCCGGTCAGAACATGTATAAACCTCCCCCTTCAGCCCATCACCAAGGTCTTGGGCTCCCATTCCCATCACTGGTTGGAATTGGCACCCCCGCCACCCCACCCCCCCATCCGCTTCCCACTCCCACGTCATCCCACCCCTACCTCCCTTCCCACTCCAATCATCAGCACCTCCCCTTCCAACCTCCAATCATTGGCCCCTTTCCCACCCTCCTCCACCCACAGTCGGGCCGGCAATCCCTTCCCCCTAATGGCAACGTATCCATCCCCTCCCTGCCACCACCACATACAAATGAACCCCCCCTTTTCCCATCATGAGGCTCCCACTAGTGCCGGCCCTATGGCACACATTGGCTCTGCTAGGTTGACATGGACATAGTGCTAACCTGACAGTGCCAATCTGTGCCTGGAGACCTTGCCAGGGCGCTGCCTGGCCATGTCCATCTCCTCCAGATCTTGAGCCCCAGCTGGCATATACACAGACAGTGAGCATGGGCTCAAGATCGCCCCCATAGAGTAATGGAAATTGCAGCTTTCAGGCCCTTCAGCTTGAACACTGTAGCCTAATCTGTTCTTTCTTTTCAAATATTTCTGTGTAAATGATGCTGGAATCTCTACCTTAATAGTAATTTATGGTAAAGCATTTCATGTCCTTATGAGCAAAATGTGTGAAGAATTTTCTAACTGCCCCTGTCAACCAATATTTCATGACTCTCTCTTCCCCTGTAATTTTTGAAAAAGTCTGTTCAGAACTCTTTCTTCAAGGTTCCAATGAAAAAAATTACATTTTGACTTCTGCATTTCGGAAGTGTACAATAGTTCAAAAACATTTTATACTCTGTGACAGACTTTGGGGTGGTGTGAGGTCATGAAGGATGTTATATGTTAATTTTTAAAATATTTATTGCAGGCTTTACATTGCCGGTGGGATTCTCATCTCCATTGAGTAGTATCACCGCAACTCTGCCTCCAGGAGTCAATACAACTACTTTTCAATTCCCTGGTCCATCTGCTAATGAAAGTTCTTTGAATGCTAAAGGGTCATTTTGCATTCCACTGGTCCAAATTGTCCAATCATCGGCACAGCAAAGTTCATCTTCAGCACCACCGATTAACAGCTACCCTTTTCAGACAGTAATGCAGCTTCATCCATCTCAAGACACAGGTTGGTTATTCACAGAGTTGCACTTCAGAATTGAAATAAATGGAAATAATCTTAGCTGAGGAACAGCAAGGCGAATGTTCTATCCTGCAAGGCTAGTCATACTGATTGAGAATGGCAGAGTGGGAGTCAGTACATCGAATGGAGATTTATATTGCTGGATTCTCATCCATTTTGTATAAAGAACTTCAGTTCAGTGTTTAAATGCTTGAATCCCTACAATGCAGAAGCAGGTTATTTGTCCCATCGAATCTGCACTGACTCTTTGAAAGAGCAGTTCATCTAGTGCCATTCTCCTGCCTTCTTTCTATAACCCTACACGTTGTTCCTTTTCAAATAATCATCCCACCCTATTCCCTGCATTTACCCCACTCACCCTCACTAACCTACACATCTTGGGACATTTAAGGGTCAATTTAGCATGGCCAATCCACCTGAC
This sequence comes from Carcharhinus amblyrhynchos, assembly GCF_965287045.1. NCBI lineage: Eukaryota > Metazoa > Chordata > Chondrichthyes > Carcharhiniformes > Carcharhinidae > Carcharhinus > Carcharhinus amblyrhynchos. The sequence goes on along the minus strand of NC_137335.1, from coordinate 26,092,397 downwards.
CTGCACATCTTTGGACTGTGGAAGGAAACTGGAGTACTCAGAGGAAACCCACGCAGATACATGAAGAATGTACAAACATCATACAGACAGTCACCCAAGGCCAGAATCGAACACAGGTCCCTAGTGCTGTGAGGCAGCAGCTATGCTGCCCCTGGGATACTGGGACTATAGTGTGAGACATTTGTGTCATGGGAAATATATTTTTGCACTCACTTTAAATGCATGAAATGGAGAAAGAAGATGAGGCTGGTTCGATGACTATTTTTTATGGGGAATTTCTCCAAAAGAGGATTTTAACAATAGATTGATGAGTTAATCTTGTCATTTAATAATGGGATAGAGGAGAAGAATGTCTACCCATATCCATGGAGAGAGCAAAACCAGTTTACTGAGATCAAATAGGTGAATTTTATTTAATGCTTCACTGCAGAGTAATCATTCACGTGAAGTGATGCCACTTTTCAAAAGAATTTTCTCACTGGCATTCTAACATAGATGCCCCAGAAATGTCACACAATTTCAAGATGGATTTGTTTCTGATAAGCAATCATGCACAACTGCAGTGGTGGGCTCTCCACAGTCACTGCCACATACTGCAGTTTGCTTGGTATACTTTTGATGGCAGTAAAAAAATGTTAGTGCTAAAATGGAAATGTTAGATCTCACCAGCTGATTGATGATGTGAGCTGGTTTTCTAACCAGAGATCCTCCAGTTATAGCATGCAAATGCTAAATGCTTCCAGGTTTTTCAATGTGAAGAAGAAGAAGATACGAAGAAGTCAGGAAGTTACTTGGACAAATAAACTGGAAGGAGGCGTTCTTAGGGAAAAGTACCGAAGGAAGGTGGCGGATATTCAAGGAATGTTTGTCTGGAGCTATGCGTGACAACGTTCCGATGAGACAAGGGGGTTTTGGTAGGTCGTGGGAACCGTGGTGCACGAAGGCTGTGTTGAACCTAGTCAGGAGGAAAGGGAAGGTGTACAAAAGGTTCAGGGAACTAGGAGAGGTTAAGGATCTTGAGGAGTATAAGGACTGTAGAAAGGAGCTTAAAAGGGAAATTAGGAGAGCCAGAAGGGGTCATGAGAAGACCTTGGCGGGTAAGATTAAGGAGAATCCCAAGGCCTTTTATAAATATGTGAAAGGTAAAAGGATGAGAAGAGAAGGGATAGGACCTATAAAAGGTGAAGGGGGTAAGGTCTGTGTGGAACCAGAAGAAATGGCAGAGGTGCTTAATGAGTACTTTGCCTCAGTATTCACGGTGGAAGCTGATCTGGGAGATATTGCTACGGATTTGCAACAGATGGAAAAGATTGAGTTTGTGGATATTAAGGTGGAGGATGTGTTAGAACTTTTGAATTCTATCAAGATTGATAAGTCGCCGGGACCAGATGGGATAGAACATAGAACACTACAGCACAAACAGGCCCTTCGGCCCACGAGTTGCGCCGATCACATCAACACCTATCTATAACCCCCAATCCCATAAAACCCCATGTACTCATCCAGAAGTCTTTTAAAAGACCCCAGCGAGTTCGCCTCCACCACCACTGACGGCAGCCGATTCCATTCACTCACCACCCTCTGAGTGAAAAACTTAACCCTAACATCACTTCTGTACTTTCCTCCCCGCACCTTAAACCTGTGTCCTCTCGTAGCAACCATTTCAACCCGGGGAAATAGCCACAGGATACTGTGGGAGGCGAGGGAAGTGATTGCAGAGCCCCTGGCAATGATCTTTGCGTCGTCAATGGAGACGGGAGAGGTTCCGGAAGATTGGAGGATTGCGGATGTAGTCCCTATTTTCAAGAAAGGGAACAGAGATAGCCCGGGAAATTACCGACCGGTGAGTCTGACCTCAGTGGTTGGTAAGCTGATGGAAAGGCTTCTGAGGGACAAGATTTACGACCATTTGGAGAGGTTTGACATGATCAGGAATAGTCAGCATGGGTTTGTCAAGGGCAGGTCGTGCCTTACGAGCCTAGTTGAGTTCTTCGATAATGTGACTGAACACATTGACGAAGGAAGTGCCGTGGACGTGGTGTACATGGACTTCAGCAAGGCGTTTGATAAGGTCCCCCATGCAAGACTTCTTGAGAAGGTGAGAGGGCATGGGATCCAAGGGCCTTTGGCCTTGTGGATCAAGAACTGGCTTGCCTGCAGAAGGCAGAGAGTGGTTGTGGATGGGTCTTTTTCTGAATGGAGGTCAGTCACCAGTGGAGTGCCCCAGGGATCTGTTCTAGGACCCTTGCTGTTTGTCATTTTCATAAATGACCTGGATGAGGAAGTGGAAGAATGGGTAAGTAAGTTCGCTGATGACACGAAGGTCGGTGGTGTTGTGGATGGTCTGGAAGGATGGCAAAAGTTGCAGCAGGACATAAATAGGATGCAGGACTGGGTGGAGAAGTGGCAGATGGACTTCAACGCGGATAAATGCGTAGTCGTCCATTTTGGCAGAACCAACGGGATGAATGAGTACACTATCAAGGGCAGGAGCCTTGGTGGTGTTGAGGAGCAGAAGGATCTTGGGGTCCGGGTCCACAGGACTCTTAAATTGGCCTCGCAGGTGGAAGATGTGGTCAAGAAGGCGTATGGTGTACTGGCCTTCATAAATCGAGGGATTGAGTTTAGGAGTCGGGAGGTAATGCTGCAACTTTATAAGACCCTTGTCAGGCCTCATTTGGAGTACTGTGCGCAGTTCTGGTTGCCTCACTATAGGAAAGACGTAGAAGCTATTGAAAGGGTACAGAGGAGATTTACAAGGATGTTGCCTGGACTGGGTGGCATGCCTTATGAAGTTAGGTTGAGGGAACTGGGTCTCTTTTCCCTGGAGAGACATAGGTTGAGAGGCGACCTGATAGAGGTTTATAAAATGTTGAGAGGAATAGATAGGGTGGATTCTCAGAGGCTATTTCCCCGGGTTGAAATGGTCGCTACGAGAGGACACAGGTTTAAGGTGCGGGGAGGAAAGTACAGAAGTGATGTTAGGGGTAAGTTTTTCACTCAGAGGGTGGTGAGTGAATGGAATCGGCTGCCGTCAGTGGTGGTGGAGGCGAACTCGCTGGGGTCTTTTAAAAGACTTCTGGTTGAGTATATGGGGTTTGATGGGATTGGGGGTTATAGATAGGTGTTGATGTGATCGGCGCAACTCGTGGGCCGAAGGGCCTGTTTGTGCTGTAGTGTTCTATGTTCTATGTTCTTGATATCAGTTTTCAATTACTTTTTTTACTAGATTAAACTTGTGTCCCCTTGTCCTACACCCACAGCTTAATTTAGAATAATTTCTGGTGCCTTTTTTCCATGTTCACAATACTACTGTATACTTCTTGAAGATCATCTCATAAACACCTCCTTTCATGGCTGTAAAGTCCAGGTTTCTCCAGTGTTTCCCCGTAACTCAGATTCCTACACAAGAGATCAACCTCATGTATCTTCCCTGTCTCAACTCCAACATATAAATGCCGCCTTTGTTCCTTGGCTGCTGACGCAGGGTACAATATTCAAGGTGAATAAAGTTTGATCACTATGTCGCTAGACCTTTATTCAGTTATTTAGTATTATATTGGCTTTGTTTATTGGTTGAATGCTTTTAATACTGAGACGACCAATACTTTCAGTTTTAGCTATTTTAAAACCAATCATAGAATACATATCTTACATTTTTCCCTATGTATAGTTGTGTGAATTGAATTTCATGTGGTATTATTCTGTTCAGTTATGTATCATTTCCCATCTTATTCTGTGTTGTCTATTCTGATTACATTGTCCCTTCTAAACATTTTGACCTCTTTGCAACGATTTTCTTAATTCACGTCATGGAATTTAGAAACTGTTATGAACCTACCACTAAGCTCAAAGGCACCACACTCAATTCTTCTTACCACCATTCCCCACTCCACCCCATATCTGCTAATAAGTACTAGCATTTCCTACTCTTCAACCAATTTTTTTTAACCATTTCCATGATTTTTCTTGAATTTTCATAGGTTTGGGTGTGACTAATAATTTTTTATGTGAAACTTTGTCCACAGATTTTTGGAAAGCAAAGTACACGGTATTGCATATAGGGTATCCAAGGTCCACTTTAGTTGTTCCTTCCTCAAATAAGACAAAGAGATTGGTGAAGGAGGATATTCCTCTTCTGAATCCATGCTGACTCCTATGTACTAGGTTTTATTTTACATAGAAACTTCAAGTTTGCTCCTGTTAATAAATTTCACTAATTAATGTTGAATATATGTAAGACTAATGATGTGTTGTTATTCCATGTGTATGATTCCTCACTCTGTTTGGACATGGACACCATTTTAACCTGTTTCCAATCTTCCGGTAGTTCTCCAAAGTTGCTTCACAAATCTCCTATAGTTTCTCAGCATATTTATAGTTTATCCATGGTGAATTATTTGTCTTTAACTCTTAGCCTATTTAGAGCTTCCATGTCATTGGTATAAAAGTCATAAACTTTGCATGAGTTTTCTCTTGTAAATAATTGGAGGAAATAGGAATTCAGAATATTTACTACTTTTTACGCAGCCTTAGTTTTAAAGTTATTTACGTATTTTATGGCCTTCACAACATCTGTCAGTGCCACCCTACTATTATGTTTAGCCTCAGTTGTATAGTTTTTTCTAGGTACCTTGGTTTCTTTGATATTTTTGCTTCACATGTTTCTGTGTATCCTTACTGGCATCCTTCCTCTTTGTGACTACAGAATTTGTAGAGGTAATTTTTCCTTTTAGTAACTCACTTTTAATTTGTTTATTAATCTAATGAGAATCGTGATGGTTTTGGGAGCCTGTTTAGTTTCAGTATGTTATCTATCCTTCATACTTAATGTTATACCCTGGAGGTGCTCCACTTGTCTTCAGCTGAAGTATTATTGAACAACTTCCCTAACAATCCATTTGCATTTATAACCACTTATTTCTTTGAAGTTATCCCTTAAAAATTATACCTGATTAATAATCGCTAATTCTTGACTTCTAATCACGTTAAATTTGATCATTCTGTGATTTCTATTCCATGGACATTTTGTGCATCATTAATAACTACCAAAGAACAAAAAAGGGACAATCACATTGCTATGAGTATATTAATCACCAAAAAGCCAAAGGGAGATAGAAGAGCAAATCTGTGGGGGAATCGCTGAGGAATGCGGTAACAATATCACAATAATGGTTGGAGATTTCAACCCTAATATTAACCAAGTTAAAGCAATGTAAACGATACTGAGGGTCCATATTCTTAAAGTGGATTCAGGAGAATTTTATTTGCTGGTATATAGCAAGCTGAATGATTTAGTTTCAAGAACTGAAGCTGGGTAGGTGGAAGGGTACCAGTAGGAGATCATTTTAGTGGCAGCATCATTTAATTAGATTTAGCATAGCCATGTAAAAGGACAAGGATGGATCAAGATTAAAAGTTTGAAAGTGGAAAAGGCTAATTTTACTAAGCTGACATACAGTTTGGCAAAAGTGGATTGGAAACAGCGACTTAAAGATAAAGCAGTGTCAGTGTGAGGTATTCATGGAAGACATAGAGGAGGTTCAGAACAATTATTTTCCCAGAAAGAAAAATGGTCTGGGAAGACATCTTCCAACAATGACAATGTAGATGATTTTTCTAACCAGCTAAGAGTTGAATTAGAAAAATTTGGATACCCCAAGATGGAAGCTTCATAGCTGGCAAGATACTGCATGATATGAATGCCCAGGAGATATAAAGTGAAGAAAATTGCATAAATGTTTGAAATGCTGTTGTGGCCCACCAACGCTGGAAAAAAGGTACAGTGGCAAAAGAATTGTGTCCTCTTTGCAACAGAATGCTGAGTTTCATTTGCCACACCTTCACCTCATTTTATGGATTGTGAAAGTCTATGAAATACTCCTACTGTATAAGAACTAACACCATATGAACTGGTTGGTAGAAGTGTAAAGCCATGGAAGGAAGATTCCTCTGTCAGATTACCAATCACCCTTTAAGTCCTTCCACTACTTCATATAATTTTCCAAAGGAATCTTGTGAAACTATAAAAGTAACATCTAGATATATAGCAGTACAAGTTAACTGTTATGGGAGGTAACATCTATTTATAAGAGAGGTCAATGACTGTAGACTTTAGGAAACTAATGCTGATCAAAATGTTTTAACATTCTTATATTTATTTGGATACCTGAAGAAAATCAAGTTGGTACTTGAGGATTTAAAAACTGAAGTCATAGGTAGATAGATTTCTGATCGATAAGGGAATTAAGGGTTATGGGGAGCAGGCGGGTAAGTGGAACTGAGCCACTTCGGATCAGCCATGATCTTATTGAGTAGCGGGGCAGGCTCGAAGGACTAGATGGCCTACTCCTGCTCCTATTTCTTATGTTCTTATGAAGAGGATTTTATGTTAGAATGCTGACAACAAGTTGCCTCTTCAAACAGATTGCGAACTAGAGTGTGTGCAACAGTGCTCTCATGAATTGCATGCATGGGAATGAGCAAGGGAAGAAAATGTCCACTTAGTCCCAATGTTCTTCAGCCTCTGGATATGAAGTATAACCTATTTAAAGGACCTTAAAGCTTTAAAATTAAAGAGTCCGTCTTTTTCTGGTCTCATCCTATCATTAACACGCGTCATGCAACCAATTTGTTTTGTACATTTGATAGTCTAATGTCATTCAATGAGATCATGGCTGAGCCTTTTTTTGTTTTCCTTTATCTATTCCTTGGTTTTTGATCATAGCATCATAAGAAGTAGGAATAGGCTATTCAGCCCATCGAGCTGTCTCTGCCATTCAATAAAATCACAGCTAATTTGATGGTGACCTGCAGTCCAATTTCCTGCCTGACCCTTGTAATCCTTGAATCCTTGTTGATCAAAAATCTGTCCAATTCAGCCTTGAATTTATTCAATGACCCAGCTTCCATTGCTCTTTGTAAAAGAGACCTCCAGAGACTATCGACCTGCTGAGAAAGTAAATTTTCCCCTATTCTTCATCTGAAATGGGAGACACCTTATTTTTAAATGTATCCTAGCTGTAGATTCATAAGAACATAGGATAGAACTTAACCAATATTTATCTCTCAACCATCACCAACAAAAAAACGATAACCCTTGTTCGTCTTGTAATGTTTGTGAATCACATCTGTTGTGTTTGCTTACCTAACAACAGTGACTAGGCTCCAAAAATAATTTCTTTAATGAAACACACTATATGAAGCTTCAGCACCGGGAATGAGAATATAAACTAACATCTGAAAGGTAACAAGGTAGAAAATGTTCTGAGAGTTGTTCACAATGGACTGTTTTGAATGAAGATTTTACAACAGTGAGCAAAAGATGTCCAACCTCACTGCGACAAGCTATCCAACAATGAATTGAAAGAAATAAATTAATGCAGTGAAAGGCTCTGTTCTAATTCTGACTTTCAACAGTATGGATGGGCCTCTGGCTTGGAACTCATCTGTCCTAGCTTAATGTTGTCACTAAATGGGATCATATAAAGTGAACTGTTGCCTGGCATTGTTATCTTGATCATAAACATGAAGAAAATAAATTACTCTGCTGTAGTAGAGCATGCTGAAAGTACAGAGAAAGGGAATTAGAAATGAAATATGCTGTGCCAGCTCCTAGTAATTTGGTGTTTAAAGTGGACGTATATTGGGACTGTCCCTGAACAATCCTCAGTTTACCTACTGGACCTGTAACAGATATAGAAGCCTCAACATGTGCTATGGATAAAAGGGAGTCTGCAGACGTTCTGCACTTGGATTTTCAGAATGCATTTGATAAGGTACCACATCAAAAATTATTGTGGAAAATAAAAGCTCATGGTGTAGGGGTAACATATTAGCATGGAGAGAAGATTGGCTGGCTAGCAGAAAACAGAAGGTATGCATCAATGGGTCATTTTCTGAATGGCTGGATGTGACGAGTGGAGTTCCACAGATGTCTGCTGGAGCCTCGACTTTTTATAATTTATGTTAATGATTTAGATGAGGAAAGTGAAGGCAAGGTAGCTAAATTTGCAGAGATCTCAAAGATAGGGGTAGGAAAGTGTGTTGTGAAGAGGAAGTTGCAGCAAATATAGATAGGTTGAATAAGTGGGTAAACATCTGACAAATGGAGTATAATGTGGGAAAATGTGAAGTTGTTCCCTTTGGCAGGAAGAATAAGAACGCAGAGTATTACTCACACAGAGAACGAGAATTCGGAGGTGCTGCAGTATTGAGGTGTTTTCGCGTGTGAGTCACAAAACGTTGGTATGCAGATACAACAAGTAATTAAGGTTAATGGAATACTATCCTTTATTACAAGAGAAAAGGAACATAAATGTAAAGATGTCATACTTCAATTATACAGGGCATTGGTGAGACCACAGGTGGGATCTCCAGCCCATTCTTGCTATCCACGGGGATGCCAGTGGTGGCTCAAGATCTGGTGAAATCCGGGAATCATGAATCTCACCATTGAGATTGCAATTTCGGATTTTCGTTGATGATAATGTGTGTGAATCTCATTCCAATACATTACATTTTTAATATATTTTAATATTATTAAACACCCCCGGCAGATATTGACCATAATTTTAAACCTCACAGACGTGATGTCGGATCGGCATGGTTTACAACAGGTTCACCCAGATATGAACCTGGTGTAAAGGTGAGGAGAGACCCTGGGGGAGAGGGACATGGCTGGACAGTGGCCTGGCATTACCCCCGACATGGATTGGCACTGCCAGGGGGCAATGCCGGCGTGAACCCTAGTGGGAGCTGGTGATGCTGATAATGTTTATGGCCAAGGGGGTTTGCTGGCCTTGACTGTTTGGAGGGACGAATGCCTACTCTGATCACAAAGAGCTGGGTGGGGGGGCAGAGGGGTGAATGCTGACACTGATCACAGAGTGAGGGAGGGGGAGGTGTTGGTAAATGCTAGCTCTGATCAGGGTGGGGGGATGGTGAATGCTGGCTCTGACTGCGGAAGTTTGGGGGATGGTAAAGGTCCGCTGTGATGGGACAGTGGGGACAATGCCAGCTCTGACCACAGAAGGGTGCATGGGAACTCCTGAGACCTCTGTGGTGGGGTGTTGGGGAGATTACCTTTTGGCCTGATCACCTTTACACCCCTGGGAGAATCCCCATGACAGATTCACGTCACGTCAGCATAGTTTGGAAATACAGTGGGGGCTCAATATTTGGTTTGGGGGAGCTGGCCTTTCATCTGATGGAAATGTATTTCAATGTCTGTAAATCAGGTTCAGGCCATTGTGGGTGTGAATTTGATTATGTCAGTGGAGAGGGATGGCAAAGATTGGAGGGACTTGGTGTTTTGCCAGATATTGAACTCCTGCTGCTGGTCCCGTGGGCTCAAGATCCTGCCCACTCTCTCTCTAGATGCAAAGCTCTTTCTGCCTGTGTTCAGCTAAAACTAAACTCAAAAAGCCTTCCTACCCCACAGATGCCCGTGGTTTCAAAGCAAGAGCTCATTCTTTCTCCACTCTCTTGTTTACTTTTCATGCTGTAAACTCTCTAAGCACAATTGAGACACATTTTAACATGAATCCGACTAAAGATTTATTCTTCCTAACACAGCAATACCAAATTAAACTCACTCAAATATATACCTTATCCAAACAACGATCACTTTAAACTACCTCTGCTTCCTAATAGCTCCTTAAAGTATACTATACAATTGTCAATACATTTCCTAGATGTTCTCCTACATTGACCCCTCTTATCTCCCCTCAAGGGAAGGATACCCCTCCTTTCTTAGAAGATATAGAAGATGTAGATATATCTTCATTGTATAGCTGAATTTAGGAATGTTTAACTTAGAAAGCTGCAAGTGTCTGGGGGTTTGTTGTTACAATAGCCGGTATCAATGCAACTCTCCAGTCTCGCATGCCCTGCTACCACTGCCAACAAGAATGGAGAATTTGAATCTCATCCAAGTTCCTATTCACTGCAGCGAGATCAAAGAATCCAGCCCACTGTGTCCGATTTGATTGTCTACTTCCAGATTTTTGAACTTGTGAGTGATGAGATGTAAAGCTTTCATCACACCATAGCAAGGACAAATACAAATAATGTGTCATGTAGTCTGATCATAGAATCCCTACAGTGCAGACAGAGACCATTCGGCCCATTGAGACTGCACTGACTCTGTGACAGAGTAACTTGCCAGGTCCTCTGCCCATAATCCCACACACTTGCCACAGTTAACCCATCTAACCTACACATCTTTGGACACTAAGGGACAATTCACCTTGGCCAATTATTGGACACAACCATACCCGTAACACCGCAAACCACTCTCACTGTCTCCCAGGTTTGAAAAGAAGCAGACACTCCTGGAAGCGTGGAAAATGTGCAGGCCTGCAGGTGAGAGTGAAACAATGTGGTCCCAAAGCCCCCCTCCCCAGCCCACTGCTTGCAAATGTCTAGTCTCTGGAAAACAAGCTAGATGAATTTAGAGCCAGATTCACTTTCCAAAGAGAACTGAAGGACTGCTGTGTACTCTGTTTCATGGAGATTTGGCTCACTTCTGCTTCACTGGACAGTGCCCTACTGACAGAGGGCTTCTCAATCCATCGAATGGCTATACAGCGGCCTCAGACAAGGCTAGGGGAGTTGGGGATCTGCTTCTAATCAACACTTCGTGGTGCCTAAACATAGCAACACTGGCAACTTCCTGCTCAGTAAGAAGTCTGACAACACCAAGTTTAAGTCCGACCAATTTATTTGATAGTGAACTATCAAAGGTGAGTTTACTATCAAATAAATTGGTTGGACTTAAACCTGGTGTTGTCAGACTTCTTACTGTGTTTACCCCAGCCCAACGCCGGCATCTTCACATCATGACTGCTATCAACTTTCTGCTCCCCAGACCTAAAATACTTGATGCTAAAATGCCACCCCTGCTAATTTCCACGGGAATTCACCTCTGTTATCCTGTTGGCAGTTTACATCCTACCCCATGCGGACGTGAAGATCGCACTGGATGAAATATACACCACAACGAATAGCCTTGAGACGAAACATCCCAAGGTCTTGTTCATCGTGGCCAGGGACTTCAATCAGGCCAAGCTCAAGAGCATACTACCAAGTTACTATTAACATGTCTCCTGCTCCACCAGAAGCCCAAACATCCCAGACCACTGCTACACAAATATCAAAAATGCCTACCACTCTATGCGTTCTACGCACTTTGGCAAATCAGAACACAAGGATGTGCTCCTGCTCTCGGCTTACAAGCAAAAACTGAAGTGGGAGGATCCATCAAAGAGAGTCATGCAATGTTGGCCTGAGGAATCAGATGATCTCCTATGGGGCAGCTTGGAGTCAGTGGACTGGTCAGTATTTAAAAACTCTGTGACCAGCCTGAACGTGTACGCCACTACAATAACTGATTTCATTAGTAAGTGTGTGCCGAAGAAGCAAAGCCATGTGTTCCCCTACCGGAAACCATGGATGAACAGGGATATTCACAACTTGCAAAAGTCCAGGTCTGAGGCGTGCAGGTCAGGCGACACTGACCTATACAAGAAAGCCAGATACAATCAAAGGAGATCCATCAAAGATGCTAAAAGACAATACCGGACCAAGTTAGAATCCCAAGCTAGCCACACCGATCCCAGACGACTATTGGCAAGGTCTGCAAGACATATCAGGCACCCAGGTTGATAAGGTTGTTAAGAAGGCGTACGGTGTGTTAGCATTTATTGGTAGAGGGATTGAATTTCAGAGCTGTGAGGTCATGTTGAAACTGTACAAAACTCTGGTGCAGCCGCACTTGGAGTAGTGCATACAGTTCTGGTCGCCGCATTATAAGAAAGATGTGGAGGCATTGGAAAGGGTGCAGAGGAGGTTTACCAGGATATTGCCTGATATGGTGGGAAGGTCTTATGAGGAAAGGCTGAGGGACTTGAGGTTATTTTCGTTAGAGAGAAGATTAAGAGGTGACCTAATTGAGGCATACAAGATGATCAGAGGGTTAGATAGGGTGGACAGTGAGAGCCGTTTTCCTCGGATGGTGATAGCTAACACAAGGGGACATAGCTTTAAATTAATGGGTGGTAATTATAGGACGGATGTCAGAGGTAGGTTCTTTACTCAGAGGGTAGTAAGGGCGTGGAATGCCCTGCCTGCAGCAGTTGTGGACTCGCCAACTTTAAGGGCGTTCAAATGGTCAGTGGATAGGCATATGGATAATATTGGAATAGTTTAGGTTAGAGGGTCATTAGATTGGATCCACTGGTCGGCATAACATTGAGGGCTGAAGGGCCTGTACTGCGCTGTAATGTTCTGTGTTCTAAAATGAAGGCATATAAAATCACCAGCTTCAATGCATCCCTCTCTGATGAGCTGAATACACTCTATGCCCATTTTGAGCAAGGGCTCAGTGAGAGCATGCCCTCCACCCTGGATGAACCTGTATCTGGGGTCACCATTTGCAGATGTCAGAGCAGCTTTCTTGAAGGTCAACCTGTGGAAAGCAATTGGCCTGGATGGGGAACCTGGACGCGCACTCAGATCCTGCACGGATCAGCTGGCGGGAATATTCGTAGACATCTTCAACCTATCTTTACAACAATCTGAGGTCCCTGTCTGCTTCAAGAAGACAACCATCATCCTGGTACCTCAATGACTACCAGCCAGTGGCTCTGACATCCATCATTATGAAGTGCTTCAAAAGGCTAGTCATGGCATGAATCAATTCCAGCCTCCCGGACTACCTGGATCCACTACAGTTTGCCTACAGCTGCAACAGGTCCATAGCAGATGCCATTTCCCTGGCCCTGCACTCAACCCTGGAACACCTAGATAACAAGGACACCTATGTCAGACTCCTATTTATTGACTACAGTTCAGCCTTCAACACTACTGTTCCCAAGAAACTCGTCTCCAAACTTCATGGCCTGGGCTTCAGCATCTCCCACTGTGACTGGATCCTGAACTTCCTAAACCACAGATCACAATCAGTAAGGATAGGTAACGATACCTCCTCCAAGCTCATCCTCAAACTGGTGCCCCACAAGGCTGTGTTCCCAGCCCCCTACTATACTCCTTATACACCTATGACTGTGTAGCCAAATTCCCCTCCAATTCAATTTTCAAGTTTGTTGACGACACCACTGTAGTGGGTCAAATCTCAAACAATGATGAGACAAAGTACAGGAATGAGATAGAGCATCTGGTGAACTGGTATGGCAACAATAATTTTTCCCTCAATGTCAACAAAATGAAGGAGATTGTCATCGACTTCAGGAAGCATAAAGAAGAACATGCCCCTGTTTACGTAAATGGGGACAAAGTAGAAAGGGTCGAGAGCTTCAAGTTTTTTAGGTGGCCAGATCACCAACAACCTATCCTGGTTCCCCATGCGGACACTATAGTTAAGAAAGCTCACCAATGCTTCTATTTTCTCAAAAGACAAAGGAAATTTGGCATGTCAGCTACGACTCTCACAAACTTTTACAGATGCACCATAGAAAGCATTCTTTCTGGTTATATCACAGCTTGGTATGGCTCCTGCTGTGTCCAAAACCGCAGGGATCCACAAAAGGTTGTGAATGTAGCCCAATCTATCATGCAAACCAGCCTCACATCCATTGACTCTGTCTATACTTCCCACTGCCTCGGCAAAGCAACCAGCATAATTAAGGACCCCTCGCACCCCAGACATTCTCACTTCCACCTTCTTCCTTCGGGAAAAAGTTACAAAAATCCGAGGTCATGTACCAGCCGACTCAAGAACAGCTTCTTTCCTGCTGTCATCAGACTTTTCAATGGACTTACCTTGCATTACGTTGATTTTCTTTACACCCTAGCTATGACCGTAACACTACATTCTGCACTCTTGTTTCCTTTCTATGAACAGTATGTTTTGTCTGTATAGCGCGCAAGAATCAATACTTTTCACTGTATGTTCGTAGATGTGACAATAATAAATCAAATCAAATCAAATCCACCCAACCTGCGCATCTTTGGACTGATGCTTAGGGATATAAATGTTCAAACTTTTCTACTACTTTAATGAGCATGAGGCTGGAATTTCTTTTATTCTGTCAGTTAATAAATTGAAATACCCATAAACATGTCTTTTAACATTCTTGCTAGCAATCACTTTGTGCTTTGTGTGACAGTTGATTCAACTGCTGAAAACTCTGTTTTGGTGAAGAGTTCATCCAACGAGAATCCTGAGAAACAGATTACCAGGCAGGAATCACCAATGGAGGAGGCAGAAACAAGTATAGGTAAGATAAAAACAATTGAAGGCAAAGGAAAATCCAGAACTTTTTTCTTATGGTACTCTCCCTTTTATAGAACAAAATAACACACTTCTCATTCATTCTTGGGCATATTCCCATGCCACCTGCATTTATACGATAAGAGGTCTGTGATTACATAGAGCTACTTCAGGGCACATGGAAATGCCTCTTCTCATTTTATTGGTGCTGCCAGTAGACTGACCCAGCAGCTGTAAACATGGCTGTTAATAGGAAGAAGGATGTAAGAATTTGAAACGAGCCAAGACTGGAGAAAGGTTTGAGGGTTAGAGTTGATATAGCGAGAGCTGTGAAGGCGTTTGAACACAAGGATGAACATTTTAAAATCAAGGTGTTCAGGGACCTGGAGACATTGGGGGAATCTTATCAAAAAGTGGCAGTGTTGTTTCTGGTGAAAAAACCAGCGTGTTTCTCTGTATAAAAACAGATGAAACTTGTCTGAATTAAGTTATGCCATTTCTGTAGATGAGAGTATTCCTGAGGATGAAACCTGTCTGAGAAATCTTACACCAATCAAAGAGGAGAAAAGTGAACAAGGAACAGAGCAACGAGCTGTCACTCCATTTGGAATTAAGAGAAATGCCAAGAAAACAGGAGGTCTAGAGGAAAGGTAAGAATAAAGCATGCCTTATGTTGAATGTTCTTTTATAACATTAAAAGCCTTTTATTTGTAACCATTTCCTATTTGTCATGTGTCTTTTCTCAGTTGCTATTTGATCATATCTTGAAGTAATAACTTTCTTGGCCGATATTTTACGACCTCGCTCGGTAAAACGCTGCCCGAGGCCAACAGAGAATTCCGTTTTGCAAGCTGCGCCCTGGGTGTGGTGGTAAAATTCCAGCCTTATGTCTGGAATACCACCTGAGTACTTCAGGTTGAGATATGTAGAGGAATGGTAACTTGTAATTAATTATCCTACTGTTAATGAAGGCCTATCAATGGTAGGTGACCCAATGGTAACTATTAATTTTGTCTGCAAGGTGATCTGATCTAACCCACATCTTTTTTGTGGGCTTGGTACTCAGATCTGCTCCTCACGTGGCTATATTCCCTTGCCAAACCCTATGTGAAATGATTGAGTTGTTTGAATGCATGAAAGGTTTAGATAGAATGAAGATAAGCTGTCCTGAATGACTGAAGAATCAAAACCAAAGATTGATACGGATATAGAATGATTGGCAAAAAAAAGGGAAAAGCTTTTTTTATTCAATGAATGACCAGGATTTTGATTGCACTGCCTGACAGGGTGCCGGAAAAAGATTCACTGGTAGCTTTTAAATGGAATTGGATAATACTTGAAGTAGAAAACAATGCAGGGAGATGAGATAGATAAGAGAGTGGAATGTCAAAAGAGCTGAAAAAGAGTCAATGGACCAAACTGACACTGTTTTGTTTTATGATTCTCTAATTCTAAAACTGGCCTTGATCCCAAAACATGCCGTTCTTTGATTACAGCTCAGCTCCCTTCCTTGATGACTCGCTTCATTGCCCTGACTCAGACCTCTGTTACCCACATTGCCCTCCCATCTCAACTTAATGAGGGCTGATTTCTACACAATCCTCCCATCTGAAGGTCTTCCGTTCATGCCACACCTTTCTTTCAGTGCTAAACTGAGAACTAACTGTTGGCTTTTCGTGTAAAATTGGATTATTATTGCGAACTTTGTGCGAAGAACCAGGTTAACTTATCTTTGGAAATTAGATGCAAAGGTGGAAAGGTCCCAAATGAAACATTTGCAAAATCTAAGCTTTGTAAGCAGCTGTTCTGAGCATTTCTGAACATGTCTGTATCTGATTGCAAGGCTACCCAGTTTCAGTTCCACATTGCTACATCATGATATATGATTCTGCTGATATGTTATTTACAGTCCTTGGGGGTCGATGATGGACAACTATATTTTTGATCCCAGATGCCTGACTTGTGTTGAGATTTCCACCTTTTAGTTTAATGATCCCTAAGCATTTTCTGATGTGCCAGACCCAGCGATAAACCAAAACTTACCTTGCTCTTGTAATCCGGGAGCATGTTCTGTTTACAGATTCTCACTCTCACAACAGATGGTTTCCTCATAGGGTGAGCTACTTAACTCTAAGGATCATGAGCTTAGGATACAGTCACAAACTATTTGGTCTCCAAGTTAACAGTGCCATGTAGCTGGTACTCAATCTTCTTGTCACTTAAGTTTTTTTTCATCTTTAGCTAGGCAATGGTTGATATGGATCATATGTACAAAATTGTTAATATAGAATTATCAATTCGTAGTGACTGCAATCGCGTGCAGATCTGTTTCTCTGTGAAACTCATTGCCACAGAGGGCTGTGGAGGCCAGCTCGTTGTGTGTCTTTAAGACAGAGATAGATAGGTTCTTGATCAATAAGGTGAGCAAGGGTTATGGGGAGAATGGGGATGAGAATCATATCAGCCATGATTGAATGGTGGAGCAAATGTGATAGGCGGAATGGCCTAATTCTGCTCTTATATCTTGTGGTCTTATATAACATAGAATATGTTCATTCTAGTACCTTGAATGAGAGAATGAGGGTTTCAAAAGTCCCAAGAACTTTCAGTGGTTTGTGGCTGTTGTAAGGGAACGTTTTTGTATTGGCTGGTGTGCAGAGAATGTTAAATGTTTTGTTTCCCACGACATTGACAGGTTTCCTGTATCTACGAGAGCATCTATGTCTGAACAACCAGTGGTCGCTGTTGTAAGTGGCTGTTTGTTGTGCCTGAAAGAGAGTACAATGTATATACAGGAATGTAGCTTCTACATTAGCTATATTCTGTAATCGTACCTGGCACCTTTCTGTTGGGAGTAGTTTATTTTGCTGATGAGCTTCAAACATGAGGAAAGTGGTTGAATTATCCACAAGCCACAATTATCCACTGTTTGCTGGCAGGAAGACACTTAATCTGTTGTGGGCAAGACTGCCACATGGAATCATTATTTGGACAAGTTGCAATTCTATTCATAAGGATTTGTTGCTGCTTTGCAGGTGATTTGCTGGCATGTGAGTGATGAACAATGTTCACAGAGGTTGAACTTTGGTCGTTACTATTGGCAGCCTCAATTTCAATAGCTCTAGACTCTGCAGGCAATTGTGACATTGCTAACTCCAGCAGCTCTGACAGCTTTTAAAGTTTATTTATTAGTGTCACAAGTAGGCTTACATTAACACCGCAATGAAGTTACTGTGAAAATCCACAAGTTGCCACATTCCGGCGCCTGTTCGGGTATACTGAGGGAGATTTTAGTTAGGCCAATGCACCTAACCAACATGTCTTTCGGACTGTGGGAGGAAACCGGAGAAAACCCATGCAGACACGGGGAGAACATGCAAATTCTGCACAGACAGTGACCCAAGCTGGGAATCAAACCCAGGTCCCTGGCACTGTGAGGCAGCAATGCTAACCACTGTGCTACCGTGCCACCCACCTTCCTGCTTTTCTCAAATGCTTCTCAGTGTAGTTAGTTAACTAGAGAGACAACCTTTAGTATTTAGTGTTTTGATTTTTCTGTTCAACATGTTCAACGTCAAAGACATTTGGTTGTGAGTTGCCTTGATTGTGTGCCATATTGGCCAAATGTCTTGTTACTATATGTTTAGTGCATTAGAAGACAGTTATTTCATAGATTTATTTCTTGGGCATAAAACAAGTTTTCAGTGCATTTTTTGCCAAATCATTGTTATTTTGCTAACTCTGAGCTGAAGTGCCTCCTGTGTGTGTCCAACACAGCCTTAATGTGTTCCCTAAATCACTAATATTTATCCCTCAACCAAAGGATTTGCAGATAGCAATCAGAGGATATAGCACGATATAGATCAGTTGGAGACTTGGGCAGAGAGATGGCAGATGGAGTTTAATCTGGACAAATGTGAGGTAATGCATTTTGGAAGGTCTAATACAAATAAGAAACATACAGTAAATGGCAATTGCAAGCCCAGGCAGTTGTGGGGGTTATAAATAGTGTGACATGTATCCAAGATCCCGGATTCATGTCCACACTATCTGTAACCCCCGCAACTTACTGTCTTCATGTGTGTGGAACTTGGCTATCAGTTTCTGCTGAGTGGTTCTGCGTCATTGTGTGTCGTGAGGGCTGCCTTGGAGAATGCTTACCCAAAGATCAGAGGCTGAATGCTGAAGTGTTCCCCAACAGGAAGGGAACATTTTTGCCTGGTGATTGTCAGGCGGTGTTCATTAATCCATTGTCGTAGTGTCTGCATGGTCTCCCCAATGTACCATGTTTCTGTGGATCTTGTCACAAATCTGTCTTCAATTCCTGACTTCAGTGAACATCTAGATCACGTTTCTGCTCTGGGCTGCATTAGTCCATAATCTGCACGCCAAGTTTTTGATCTATGACCTGACAAAGTAAAACCAGAAATAAATAGAAGCTTTGATCTTTTCTGTTCTGCTTTGTCTTCATATTTAGGTTTCATCTTGGACATGTAATTGATTGTGGACAAGAATTCCCTATTTAAAAATTTGTTAATCTAAACATCTTCACTTGGAATTTCAATGCCATTATTATCACTGAATCCCTCAGAATTAACATCCTGGCAGTTACCATTGACCAGAAACTCAACTGGACCAGCCACATCAATACTGTGGTCACAAGAGCAGATCAGAGGCTCCAAATTCTGCAGAGAGTAACTCAGTTCCTGATCCTTCAAAGCCTGCCTACCATCTATAAGGTACAAGTCAGGAGTGTAATAGCCTACTCCATTTGCCTGAGTGAGTGCAGCTCCAACACCACTCAAGAAGCTTGACACTGTACCAGAAAAGCAACCCTCTTGACCGACACCCCATCCACCACCTTAAACATTTATTCCCTCCACCAACGACACACAGTCCATTAAGTCTGTACCATCTACAAGAGATACTGCGAACATACAAACTAGGAGCAGGAATAGGCCACTCAACTGGCAAGGTGACACAGTGGCACAGTGGTTAGCACTGCTGCCTCATAGTGCCAGGGATCCAGGTTCAATTCCAGCCTCAAGTCACTGTCTGTGTGGGGTTTGCACATTCTCCCGTATCTGGGTGCTCAGCTTTCCTTCCACATTCTAAAGATGTGCAGCTTAGGTTGATTGGCAATGCTAAATTGACCTTAGGGTCAGGGGGATTAGCAGGGCAAATGAGGGTTACGAAAATAGGGCCTGGGTGGGACATGGTTGGTACAGACTCAATGGACCAAATGACCTCCTGTTCTGTAGGGATTCTATGAACCCCTTGGGCCTGCTCCAGTATTCCATACAATCATGGCTAACTTAATTGTAACCTAAACTCCACATTCCCACCTACCCCTGATAACCTTTCAATCCATGGTTTTACAAGACTCTATTGAGCTCTGCCTTGAAATTATTCAAAAACTCTGCTTCATCTGCCTTTTGAAGAAGATAGTTCCAAATCTCATGACCGTCGGGGAGAAAAAATTATCTCCTCATCTCTGTCTTAAATGGACGACCCCTTTTTAAACAGTAACCCGTGGTTATAGATTCTCCCACAAGAGAAAACATCCTTTCCACATCCACACTGTCAATATTTCAATCAAGTCGCTTCTTACTCTTCTAAACTGCAGCAGATACAGGCCTATCATTTCCAACCTTTCTTGTAAGACAACCCACCCATTCCAAATATCAGTCTAGTAAACCTTCCCTGAACTGCTTCTAAATATATTCTTTCTTAAATAAGGAGACCAATACTGTACAATATACTACAGCTGTGGTCTCGCCAGTACACTATATAACTGAAGCATAACCTCCCTACTTTTGTATTCAATTCCCTTTGCAGTAAATGATAAAAATCTGTTAGCTTTCCTAATTACTTGCTGTATCTGCATATTAACCTTTTGCAATTCATGTACTTGGACTCCTAGATCCCTCTGCATCTCACTGCTCTGCAGTCTCTCACCATTTACACAATATGCTTCATTTTCGTTCTTCCTGCCAAAGTGAACAACTTCACATTTTCACACATTATACTCCATTTGCCAGATCTCCACTCGCTCACTTAACCTGTCTGTGGCCTTTGGTAGTTTTCTGATACCCCCTTCACAACTTAACTTTCCTACCTATTTATGTGTCATGAGCAAATTTAGCAAGCAAACTTTGGTCTGTACGTTAAGATCATTTATATAAATTGTAAAAAATGGAGGCTCTTGCACTGATCTCTTTGCTACACTACTCATTATATCTCATTTTTGCCAAAATCACCCATTTATGCTTATTTGCTATTTCTGAGCCAATGTTCCATCCATGCCAATATTTCCTCCCCCCGCAGACCATGAAATGTTATTTTTGTTTGATGTGGCACTTTATCTAATGGCTTCTGGAAATCTAATACTGTACGGTCACCGGTTTCCCTTTATCCATAACACACGTTGGCCAAAATTCTCCGGCTGGTCAGCTGACAGTATCTCCCAGTTCCGCTGTCAGTGGACTTTCACCATGGTTTTCCAGCAGCGTGGGGTGGAATCGATGGGAAATCCCATTGATAGCAGCAGGACTAGTTGGTTCTGCCACATGATTGGGAGGCCAGAGAATCACACCCCTTATTTCTTCAAAGAACTCTAATAAATTGGCTAAACATGCCTTCCCTTTCAACAAATCATGTTGGCTCTGGCTGGTTACCTTTTTTTTAACTGTCCTGTTATAAAGTATTTAACAATAGCTTCTATCATTTTCCCTTTGACTGTAGCAACTCACCAAGACTCATTAAACAGCAGCCTCCAAACCCATGACCTCTACTACCAGTGTAGCCAAGCAGGCCATCTAAAATGGTGTTTCGCAAAGCACTCTGGGACAATTGGGCAAGAAACTAAACCGACAGGCTGCAGTTTAAAGACAGACAAACAGGCTGCAACCCTGATGAGTGAATACACAGGATGTGGGCCATCTCCAGGATGAAAGAGACTTTCTAGTCACACCGGGTTGTGTACCGGACATAGGGGCACCGTGAATCCTTATTTAGGAGGAAGGTATGTGACCTATGTGCCTACAACACCTACAGGCATGGCTGCTGGGGACACACCCAGAGATCGGCGTGGTAGCACCTGATTGGACTCTTATCGATCAGGGTGATCAAGTCCTGATCGATTGACTGGCAATGGCCAAAAAGGGTCGGAAACCAAACGGGGTATAAAGGGCGCTGCACAACCAGGAATCTCTCTCTCTGACCTCACGAACAAGCTACAACGACGGAGAGCCACCACATCTGAGAAGGAAGGAAAGAAAGAAGATCAGAACCAGAGTGCCACACCAGACCAAAAGGACCAGACTACGCAGACAACTACCAAGACCAGTGCAGAGATAAGGCCAATATCTGTTTGGGTACTTATCAATCATGCAAAGTTAAGTCAAGGTCTTGTATTGTACTTGAGTTCTAGTATTTTCTGTAAGATAACTTATTGTTGGTCAGGTGAAAGATTATTGATTGTGTGGGTTTAAATAAATATTGTTTGTACTAATAAGACGTCTACTCAAAGTTATTTGTCCGCCGTATAAGGGTTAAAACAGACTGATTTTACAACACCAGAAAGGAAAGGGAGCAGTTGCTTGGGAACACCACTTGCAAGTTCCTCTCCATGCCATACACCATCCTGACTTGGAACGATATTGCCATGCATTCACCGTTGCTGAATCCTGGAACTCCTTCACTAACAGCACTGTGGATGTTCCTACAATACATGGATTACAGCAGTTCAAGAAGGTGCACACCACCACCTTCTCAGGGGCAATTAGGGATAAGCAATGTATGCTGGCCTAGCCAGTGATGCTCATAACTGATGAATGAATACAGAAACAGCACGTGGTTTGAAGATCTTGCAGTAACGCTGACTTCACACTAAATTCCAATCATTTTGTAAATTTTTTGCTGATAGAACTTAGATAAACTTCACATATTAGAAATTTAAAACAAACAAAGGATATAAATCTAACCCCAGTTAATGTTTCTCATAGACCCATCAGGCCTGGAATTGGTGAAAAGCAAAAAACGTTTGAAGATTTTGTTGAAGAACTACTTAAGGTAGATTCAGAGTTATTTCAGCAAGATCCCCAGGTGAGAAAATCATGTGCATTGATGTCAAAACCCAGTTTTGTTCACACTATTAATAGAAATGATTTTGTAATTCCAACATTTAAAAAATATGTGAAAATTAAGTGTTAAAGTAATTCTACTTAATTTTAATTCCCAAAAGGTGACACTAGGATTAGTATTAATGGCAGAAATTGTAATGCCAACATTGTGCAGGATTTTCCAGCCCCGCTAATGGCTAGCATTATGGCCAACAGGATGGAAAAATTCAGAAATCATCCAAACATCAGTTTCCTCGTTGCCTTCCTATTGGTCATGGCTGAGCCCTGGCATGGGGTTGGAGCAGACGTGAATGCAGCTCAATCAAGGATGTTCTGAAGACACTTCTCATACTTACAGATGAGTGAAAGACGGTGCCATCAATGCCTTTACTTGTCATAGAATCCTTACAGTGCAGAGGAAGGCCATTCGGCCCATCGAGTCTGCACCCACTCTTCAAGAGAGCATCTTACACAGGCCCTATCCCTGTAACTCCACATATTTTTCCCACAAATCCCCCCTAGTCTACACATCTTGGACATTAAGCACACCAAGGGACAATTTAGCATGACCACTCCACCTAACCTGCACATTTTTGGACTATGGGAGGGAACTGGAGCACCCAGAGAAAACCCACATAGACATGCAAAGAATGTGCAAACTGCACACAGACACCCAAGGGAAACTTTGTGGATAAAGCTTTGTCAAAGTATGTGGTGGCTCACATCTGCACTCAGTGCATCAAGGATTGGCTCATCAGTGACAATGACTACCCACAAAAGGCATGGCTAATGATGCCCATTAGTTGGCCACAGATTGCTTCAGAGAAGAGATACAATTGTGGCTCTTTCACCCACATGATCTATTATTGAAATGTTGAAGATACATTTCAGATGGTTGGACTGGTTAGGCTGTGCTCTCTCCAGTACTCTCCCCAAAAGGTGTCCTGCATCATTGTGGCTTGCCCTGCTACACAACCTGGCATTCCAAAGGGGAATGACTTGTCAGGTGGAGAGATGGAGGAACAGTCTCCTTCCATTTGGCCCTTCAAGCCTGCCCTGCCATTCATTATGATCATTACTGATCATCCAGCTCAATAGACTGATTCCCATATCCATTGATCTCTTTCACTCCAAGAGCAATATATAACTCCTTCATGAAAACATACATTGTTTTGGCCTCAACTATTTTCTGTGATAGTTAATTCCACAGGCTTACCACCCTCTGGATGAAGAAATTTCTCCTCATCTCAATCCGAAAAGATTGCCTCTTATCCTTAGACTATGACTCCTGGTTGTGGACTGTCCCACTATTAGGAATATCTGTCCTGCATCTCCCCTGTCCAGTCCAGTTAGAATTTAAGAGGTTTCTATGAGATTTCTCCTTATCCAGAACGCCAATGAATATAAAGCTAACCAACTCAATCTCTCCTCATACCTCAGTCCCACCATCCCAAGAATCAGCCTGGTAAAACTTTGTTACAATCCCACTATACCAGAACATCCTTCCACAGATAAGGAGAGAACTGCACATAATATCCCAGGTGTGGCCTCACCAAGACTCTGTGTAACTGCAGCAAGACACCCCAGCTCCTGTACATAAATCATCTTGTTATGAAAGCTTTCAAACCATTTGCCTTCTTTACCATTTGCTACATCTGCATGCTTACCTTCAGTGACTGGTGTACAAGGACAGCTAGGCCTCATTGCACATTCCCCTCTCTCAATCTATAGTCATTTGGATCAATCTTCATGTTTTGCTACCAAAGTGGATAACTTCACATTTGTCCACATTGTACTGCAGCTGCTATGAATTTGTCCATTCACTCAACTTGTCCAAATCACCCTGAAGGATCTCTACATCCTCCTCACAGTTTACCCTCCCACCCACTTTGTGTCATCTATAAATTTGGATATATTGCATTTAGTTCCTCATCTAAATTATTAATATATATTTTGAATAGCCAGAGTCCTAGCGCTGATTCATGAAGTACCCCAATAGTGACTGCTTGCTGTTTGAAAAAAGACCCATTTATTCCTAAATCCTGTTTGCCAAACAGTTTCTATCCATCTCAATCCAGGTGGTCAGGAAGGCTAATGGGATGCTGGCCTTCATAGGGAGGGGGATTGAATATAAAAGTAGGGAGGTCTTGCTGCAGCTGTTTAGGGCATTGGTGAGACTGCAGCTGGAGTACTGTGTGCAGTTTTGGTCGCCGCACTTACAGAAGGATATTTTGGCCTTGGAGGGAGTGCAGAGGAGGTTTACTAGGCTGATACCGGAGTTGAGGGGGTTGAGCTATGAGGAGAGGCTGAATGAACTAGGCTTGTACTCATTAGAGTTTAGAAGAATGAGGGGAGATCTCATTGAGACATATAAGATGATGAATGGGATGGATAGGATAGAGGTGGAGAGACTCTTCCCGCTCAGAAAGGACAGTAGGACTAGGGGGCACAGCCTCAAGATAAAGGGGGGGGCGGTTTAGAATGGAGTTGAGGAGGAACTTCTTCACTCAAAGGGTGGTGAATCTCTGGAATTCTCTGCCCGTGAAGTGGTGGAGGCTGCCTCGCTAAATATTTTTAAGACGCGGGTTGATGGGTTTTTGATAAGCGAGGGGATTAAGGGTTATGGGGAGAGGGCGGGAATGTGGAACTGAGCCACGACAGATCAGCCATGATCTTATTGAATGGCGGGGCAGGCTCGAAGGGCTAGATGGCCTACTCCTGCTCCTATTTCTTATGTTCTTATGTAATCCACTAACTCCAGTCCCACGTGCTTTAATTTTACATGCCAATCTCTTACGTGAGACTTTGTTGAAAGCCTTTTGAAAGTCCAAACAAACCACATCTACCGGCTTCCTCTCATCAACTCTACTGGTTACATCCTCAAAGAATTCTAGTAGATTTGTCAAGCCTAATTTCCTTTCGTAAATTCAAGCTGACTCTGTCTGACACTGCCACTGTTTTCCAAATGCTCTGCTATAAAATACTTGATAATGGACTCCAGAGTTTTTCCCACTATCGGCATCAGGCTTACTGAGCTTATTTTTTCCTACTTCCCTTTTTAAATAGTGAGGTTATATTAGCTACCCTCCAACCTGTAGGAACTATTCCAGAGCCTATGAATTCTTGGAAGATGACCATCAATGCATCCACCATTTCTAAGGCCACTTTCTTAAGTACTCTGCAATTCAGATTATCAGGCCCTGGGGCTTTATCGACCTTCAATCCCATCAATTTCCCCAACACCATTTCTCTACTAATTCTGATTTCCTTCAGTTACTCCCTCTCACTAAATCCTGTTTCCTCAACATTTTTTGTATACTATTTGTGTGCTCCTTTGTGAAGGCAGAACCAAAGTATATATTTAGTTGGTTGGCCGTTTCTTTAGTCCCCATTACAAATTCCTTTGTTTTTGATTGTAAGGGACCCATATTTGTCTTCACTAACCCTTTTCTCATCATATACCGAAACTTTTACAATTTTACAATTTTTATGTTCTCCACAACCATACTCTTGTACTCTATTTTCCACCTCTTAATCAGTCCCGTAGTCCTTCTTTGCTGAATTCTAAACTGCTCTCTATCCTCAGGTCTATTTTTTTTTCTGGCTAATTTGTTTGACTCTTCTTTGGATCTAATACTATCTTAATTTCCTTTGTAAGCTATGGTTTGGCCATCTTTCCAGTTTTACTTTTGCACCAGACAAAACTAAACAATTGTTGCAGTTCACCCATGCGCTCTTTGAATGTTTGCCATTATCAATCCACCATCATCCCTTTAAGTGACATTCCCAAATCTATCATAGCCAACTTGCACCTCATAAGAACTAAGAGTAGACCATTTGGCCCCTTGAGTCTATTTCGCCATTCAGTAAGATCATGGCTGGTCTTTTTGTGGACTCAGCACTATTTACTCGCTCACTCGCCATAACCTTTAATTCTTTTACTGTTCAAAAATCTATCTATCTTTTCCTTAAAAGCATTCAATGAGATAGCCTCAACTGCTTCACCGCAGGGAATTCCACAGATTCACAACCCTTTAGGTAAAGAAGTTCCTCCTCAACTCAGTCCTAAATCTGCTCCCCATTATTTTGAGGCTATGCCCCCTAGTTCTAATTTCACTTGCCAGTGGAAACAGCCTCCACGGATCTATCTTGTCTATTCCCTTCATAATTTTACGTGATTCTATAAGATCCCCCTCATTCTCCTGAATTCCAATGAGTATAGTCCCAGTCTACTTAGCCTCCTCATAAGCCAGCCCCCTCAACTCCAAAATCAACCTAGTGAATCCCCTCTACACCCCCTCCAGTGCCAGCATATTCTTTCTCAAGTAAGAAGACCAAAACTGTACACAGTACTCCATGTTTGGCCTCACCAGCACCTTATACAGCTGCAACATAACTTTGCTGTTTTTAAATTCCATCCCTCTAGCAATGAAGGACAAAACTCTATTTGCCTTCTAAATCACCTGATGCGCCTGCAAGCCAACTTTTTGCGATTCATGCACAAGGACGCCCAGGTCCCTCTGGACCGCAGCATGCTGCAATTTTTTACCACTTAAATAACAGACCATTTTACCGTTATTCCTACCAAAATGGATGACCTCACACTTGCCAACATTGTACTCCATCTGCCAGACCCTTGCCCACTGACTTAAACTTCTGTATCCCCCTGCAGACTTTCAGTGTCCCCGGCACACTTTGCTCAGTGTCATCTGCGAACTTTAAAACACTACACTTGGTCCCCAACTCCAAATCATCTATATAAATTGTAAACAATTGTCCCACCACTGATCCCTGAGGCACACCACTCGTCACTGATCGCCAACCAGAAAAATTCCCATTCATCTCCACTCTTTGATTTCTGTTAGTTAACCAACCCTCTGTCCATGCTAATAGGTTACTCATAATGCTGTGCAACTTTATCTTATGCAGCTGCTTTTTGTGCGGCACCTTATTGAATGCTTTCTGGAAATCCAGGTAAACCACATCCACTGGTTCCCCATATTCCACTGCATTCATAATTTTCTCAAAGAATTTCAGTAAATTAGTTAAACATGACCTGTCTTTCATGACCCCATGCTGCATCTGCCCAATGGGACAACTTATATCCAGATGTCTCACAATTTCTTCCTTGATGATAGATTCTAGCACTTTCGCCACTACAGAAGTTAAGCTAACCAGCCTATAGTTACCCACATTTTATCTACCTCCTTTTTGAAACAGTGGCGTCACATTTGCTGTTTTCCAATCTGCGGGAACCACCCCAGAATCCAGCAAATTTTTGTAGATTACCACAAGCACATTTGCTATTTCCCCCGCCATCTTAGTGCCTTCGGATGCATTCCGTGAGGGCCAGGAGACTTGTCTACCTTCAGCCCCATTAGCTTAGTTTACACTGCTTCTTTAGTGATAATGATCATTGCTAGGTCCTCATGTGCCATAGCCTTCCTGTCATCTATTTTTGGCATGTTATTTGTGTCTTCCACTGAGTAGACCGACACAAACTACCTATTCAATGCCTCAGCCAATTTCCTCATTTCCTGTTATTGAATCCTCCTTCTTATCCTCTAAAGGACCAATGTTTACCTTAGCCACTCTTTTTTGTTTTATATATTTGTAGAATCTTTTGCTATCTGTTTTCATATTCTGAGCTAGTTTACTCTATAGTCTATCATACTTTTCTTTATAGCTTTTTTCATGGCTTTCAGTTGACCTTTAAAGATTTCCTAAACCTCTCATTTTCCACTAAACCTTGCTACTTTTTATGCATTTTCTTTCAGTTTGATACCCTCCTTTATTGTCAGTGACATTTTTCCTCACTTTTTTCTAATTTCCACGCAAATGGATTCAACCCTTTTCTCCATAGAATCTATATCATCTCACACTACCGCCCTGATGTCATCCTTAAATATCAGAGCTACATCACCTCCTTTATCTTCCTGTCTGTCCTTCTGAATAGTGTGATACCCCTGGATATTTAACTCCCAGTCATGACCACCCTGCAACCATATCTCTGTAATGGCCACCAAATCATGTTCATTCGCGATGATTTGCATTAACTCGTTTACCTTGTTTTGAATGCTACAGGCATTTAGGTAAAGTGTCTTTATGCTAGTTTTTATACCTTTTTGAATCCTAACCCTGCATTAATAACATCTCCTGAGTTCTCCTTCCTTTTAACTTTTTTTCATAATTTTCCATGCAGTTGAAACCTTCTCCCTACATGCTAACCTGCTGCTTTGCTTCCCATTAAACATTATACGTCCCTCAATGTCCTGTATTTATGTATGTGGGTGAGATCCTAAATGAATATGCCTCATCAGTATTTACTGTTGAGAAAAGCATGGATGTTAGGGAACTCCGGGGAAATAAATGTCTTGAGGACTGTACATATTACAGAGAAGGAGGTGCTGGAAGTCTTAAAGCGCATCAAGGTAGATAAATCCCTGGGACTTGATGAAGTGTACCCCAGGACATTGTGGGAGGTTAGGGAGGAAATTGTGGGTCCCCTTGCCAAGATATTTGAATCATCCATTGTCACGGATGAGGTGCCTGAAGATTGGAGAGTGGCAAATGTTGTGCCTTTGTTTAAAAAGGGCTGCAGGGAAAAGCCTGGGAACTACGGGCCAGTGAGCCTCACATCTATAGTGGGTAAATTATTGGAAGGTATTTTGAGAGACAGGATCTACAGGCATTTAGAGACACAAGTACTGATTAAGGACAGTCAGCATGGCTTTGTGAGTGGAAAATCATATCTCACAAATTTGATTGATGACACTAAGATTGGTGGCATAGTGGACAGTGAAGAAAGTTATCTCCAATTGCAACGGGATCTTGATCAATTGGGCCAGTGGGCTGACGAATGGCAGATAGGATTTAATTTAGTCAAATGTGAGGTGATGCATTTTGGTAGATTGAACCAGGGCAGGACTTACTCAGTTAATGGTACGGCGTTGGGGAAAGTTACAAAGAGATCTAGGGGTACACGTTCATAGCTCTTTGAAAATGGAGTCACAGGTGTACAGAGTGGTGAAGAAGGCATTCAGCATACTTGGTTTCATCGGTCAGAACATTGAGTACAGGGGTTGGAATGTCTTGTTGAAGTCGTACACGACAGTAGGGCCACACTTGGAATACTGTGTGCAATTCTAGTCACCCTATTATGGAAAGGATGTTATTAAACTAGAAAGAGTGCAGAAAAGATTTACCCAGATGCTACCGGGACTTGATGGATTGAGTTATAAGGACAGGCTGAATAGACTGGGACTTTTTTCTTGGTGCATAGGAGGCTAAGGGGTGACCTTATAGAGGTCTATAAAATGATGAGGGGCATAGATCAGCTAGATAGTCAATATCTTTTCCCAAAGGTAAGGGGAGTCTAAAACTAGAGGGCATATGTTTCAGGTGAGAGGGGCGAGATACAAAAGTGCCCAGAGAGGCAATTTTTTCACGCAGAGGGTGGTAAGTGTCTGGAACAAGATGCCAGAGGTAGTAGTGGAGATGGGTACAATTTTGTCTTTTAAAAAGCATTTAGATAATTACATGGGTACGAGGGATATGGACCAAATGCGGGCAATTGGGATTAGCTTAGGGTTTTAAAAAAAAGGCGGCATGGACAAGTTGGGCTGAAGGGCCTGTTTCCATGCTGTAAACCTCTATGACTCTATGACTCTAGTGTTCATGGCAAGTAGCTGACAAGACCAAGAACAGGCGCCTGGTGCTCAAATCCAGTGTTAAAAAAGTTCCTAATTGGCTTTTTAATTAATTATTTACCCAACAGATGAAAGGGGATTCCCCAGTCACCTTTATCTTGCCTGGTGAAACCCTGATCTCAACCCAGCATAGATTTCAAAATCCCTCCCACAATGTAACCATCTTCGCTTGGCTGTAAAAATTCTGTCCAAAGAGGAGGACAGAAAGACTGGATTATGAGAAAAAAACGTAAACATTTAAGCTTAATCATTTTTAAAATCTTTTAACAAAAATTTTCAATTGGCAAAAATGAGACTCAACAGTTTAATTGTTCTCCTGGGCCAGAGAGATTGATTGACATTGCATTAACAATTATAATATTACTACTAATTATGACCACTGATTTTCTGTGAGCGTTTAATGGGCAATTAATATGTAAATCAAGTTATTTCTTAAAAAGAAAGGAGAGGCTAGAGGCAAAATATCATTTGTGGAGCTGTTTAAAGTGACTTGAAAGTTTTGAAAATTCACAGATCTTGGTACATATCTTCAACCCCTGACCTTTTTGGCTAATATGCACACGAATAGAAGTGTTCATCATGAACATGTTGGGTGGGATTCTCCGGCCATGCTTGCCCCACCCTCTACAATTTCTGTGGCGGGTGGGACGAGAGCATTCCACCAGAAAGAAAATACATTAATTTAAACAATTGCAAAGGATCATATTTTAGAAAAAGCATAACACTCATCATACATGTAATAGTTACTGCGAAGCATTTCTTAGAAATAAATTCAAAAATAAACCTCTGATTGTTCTACAGGATATAAATGAAGTGAAGGCAGCTCCAAAGAAGTCTTTCCTGAAGCGAGGAGAAGGTATTGCACGATTTGAGAAGAACAAAGAAAATGTCTTCAAGGAACAAAACCGGACCGCAGACTGCGAATTGAGCAAACGGGTTCCTAGAAAAGTTAGTTTCAGCAGTCAACGTCGACTTTCCGTACCCATGCACAGCAAAAATGAAAAGTTTCAGATTAAGAAACAATCAGCTTTGCAAAAGCAAGTTAATAGTTCAGTCCTTATCGCATCCAAAGCAAAGAAGTCTGCCTCCAATGATAATGCCCTGACAAATAGCAAGATGAAAGATCACAGGCAAAAGGAAAAACTAGACGAAATCAAGAATAGTACAGACGAGGGTATCCAAAGTGACATAAATGTAGCAGAATTGGCAACCTTCTTTGAATCACCCCACAAATACTCTGATAACAGAAAAGGTGGAAGCCAACAAATAGAGCAGGAATGTAAAGCAGGAGAAATAACTACTCTAGGGGAATCCCAAGTAAGCACTACTGGAAGTTTACATACTCAAGAAAGTCAGCACTTGATTGGAGTTGATTCACAATTAAAGAATTCAAGTAGCAGTTTTTGTCATGAAAGTATGGAAGAGCAGCACCAAGGGCAACAAATAGGACAGAGTAAAACCAACCAACTGCAGGAATCTCTAAATGAGCAGCCACGTTTCAGTAACACTTCTCATCTGGAAAACCTCAGCGCCAACAGAACAATGACTTCAAACCAAACAACTGGAATGCTCCAACAACAGGCAGAGAAAGAGCAAAATGAAGATGCAGCCAATGCCAGAGGTTCCAGAAAATCCCTTGACATAAAAAATCCAAGCATTGGCTTTAAAAAAATAAATGACAGAATAGTTCAAGTTACTCCTGATGGTCTACCATGCCATAGTGCAAATTTTAGAAATGAGCAAATCAAAGACAGTGCTGTAAGCATAGGGTTAGCAGCACATGGGAGCAATGAACATAGAACAGATTTTCTTTTACAAAATCACGGAACACAATGTGAATCAAGTTCTAAAGTATATAGCACGGACAATGAGAGTGATGGCCCAAAATCTCAATGTCATCAACAACCCATAAAAGAAATTCTACA
Source organism: Carcharhinus amblyrhynchos (assembly GCF_965287045.1). Taxonomy (NCBI): domain Eukaryota; kingdom Metazoa; phylum Chordata; class Chondrichthyes; order Carcharhiniformes; family Carcharhinidae; genus Carcharhinus; species Carcharhinus amblyrhynchos. The sequence continues at coordinate 26,060,407 of NC_137335.1, read as the reverse complement.
AAATTCTGGTCAGACTGATAAGAACTTGGACATGTCTGATGATGCAGACTATGCGAGTGATGCTCCAAGTGGAATGGAAGAAATGAACACAGCAGTTCAAGCATCTCAGCATTCCATACACTGTAGATCAATGGCGTCAACAGTGAAACATAATGAACTGAGCAGCACCAGCAGCAGTGAAAATGAACCCTTAGAGCTCAAGTCAAATACTTCATCAAGAAGATTTCCTTTTTCATGCAATAGGCCAATGAGGAACAAAAACAAAGTCATGAGAAGGAAGTCAAATTTTGCAAAAAAAAGCACCAGTAGTTTTATGAGCACTCAAACCTGTGATGCTACAGAATCAGATCTTGTCCAAACTTCTACCCCTAATCTCGCACCACAGTCTTCACAAGCACTTTACCCTCAACCAAAGGTGTCAATAAACTCTGATCTTCCAGAGCAACTGAACTCCAGCAGTGTAAATACTCAAGGTACGTATCTGAAGTAAAATGAATCAAGTCGCAATTTCAAACATTACACTGAATTATTTGAACTGTGTTCCAATAGCAAGGAACTGTAATTCATAACTTTGCTCATTTTAATGAGTCATAAGTGTAAATAGGAAGTTTTAAAATAAAAGCAAAAAACTGTGAATGTTGGAGATCTGAAATATAAACAGTACCGGAAAAGCTCAGCAGGTCTGGCAGCATCTGTGGATTGAGAAATGTTTGGGTCCAATATGACTCCTGTTTGGAATAGGATCCAAAGTTCCAAACACGTTTGAAAGAAGACACATATTGGTCTCAAAATAACAACGCTGTTTCTCTCTCCACAGATCCTGCCTGAGCAGTTTTATGAATGCTTTGCTTTTATTTTAGGAAGTTCCAGTGTTGGGGGAAAATTTCTGAGGAGATTAGTATGTGTCCTGCTGTAACTTAGATGGAAGACTGGCAGAAACCCTGAACAATTGATTCAAGTGACCCCATGTACACCATTTATCTGCATCATTGTACATTGATGACTCATACAGCAGAGTCACGCATAAACTGTATGTGTTTGTGTGTGTGTCTGTGTTTGTATGTCTGTGTGTGTGTGTATACCTGTGTGTGGATATGATAGTATCCTTGTCTCAATGTCAGCTGATTGTTCAAGAACTCCTCCAAAGACTGCACAACACAAGGGTAGAGTACCCGCTTTGGATGCAGTCATAATTTCAGTGCAAATTGTGCCAGTTTTGCAACTCAACTGCATATCATCAATCTGCAATAAACCAGCACACTTGTGCAGTGTTATAAAATCAATTTTAAAAGATTATTTTGAAATATTCCTTGTAATATTAAAGAGTGTGTGCTATTTTGGTGAAGTTTGATTAATACAGCTGAAAATGGGTTCATCACAAAAAACAAACATTTTAAAACTACTTAGTTTCCAACCAGATTGTGGTAAATAACCGGTTCTTTATAAATTTAAATAAATAATTCAAATGGTATCTATCCATGCCCTTGCATTCAAAAGTTCCAGTTTAATTATTGGATTATTCTTGAAGGCCTGCAAATGCTTACAATTAGTCAAAATTCCCAATGATGAATGATTTATCCTGGGGGTAATGGTCCCTTTAAAATGTAGCTGCTGTGCAAGGCCAGGTTTTTAAATGTGTGAGAGTTGAATCTTTGCACAGGTTAGTTTTCCCCAGGTAGAGTTAAATTTCTCACTCAACGTTTGACATTCCTGCATCAGGGGTGGCATGGTGGCACAGTGGTTAGCACTGCTGCCTCACAGTGCCAGGGACCTGGGTTCGATTCCCAGCTTGGGTCACTACCTGTGTGGAGTTTGCATATTCTTCCTGTGTCTGTATGGGTTTCCTCCGGGTGCTCCGGTTTCCTCCCACACTCCAAAGATGTGTGGGTTAGTGGATTGGCCATGCTAAATTGAACCTAGTTTTAGGATTAACAGGGTAAGTATGTGGCGTTATAGGGATAGGGTGGGATTGTTCTTGGTGCAGGCTCAATGGACTGAATGGCCTCCTTCTGTACTGTAGGGATTCTATGATCACTGATAAACTTTTCTTGGTGTGGAGATGCCAGTGTTGGAATGGGGTAAGCACAGCAAATAGTCTCACAACACCAGGTTAAAGACCAACAGGTTTATTTGGTAGCATGAGCTTTCGGAGTGTCACTCTTTCTTCAGGTGAGTGTCATTCTTTCTCTCACCTGAAGAAACAGTGACATCCCGAAGGCTTGTGCTACCAAATAAACCTGTTAGACTTTAACCTGGTGTTATGAGACTACTTACTAAACTTTTCTTGGTCCAGGGCTGGTGATTTTTCCACTTTATCGTATCTACCCTTATGAGCTTGGGTTCTAGGGACTGGGCAATCGAGCAACAAACTAGGAAGTTCCTCCTGCAAAATATCTAGCGGGAGGGAGGGTGGATCTCGAGCCCACACTCGCCATCCATGGGAGTGGCAGCGGGGGCTCAAGATCTGGCGAAACCAAAAAGTTGTGAATCTTGACGGCGAGAGCGTAATTTCTGATTTTCACCGCCACTCCTTGGCAACATAATCAGATTCATGCCCACAATGGGCGTGGACCTGATTTAAATACATCTCCATTTTTAGCATGTTATTAAAAGCTCCCCTTACGTACATTGATCCCAAGGTGTATTTCAAACATTGGCACAGTTTCCCAATAGGTTCACCCAAACATGAACCTGTCATGGGAGTGCCCCCAGGCATAAATGTGAGTACAGTGCTCAAGAGAGAGAGGCTGGGCCTGGCAATGTCCCCTGGCATAGGTTAACACTGCAATATTGGCACTGGGTGGTTGGGGACAGGGCTGGGCAGTGCCTGGGGGGACAAGGCTTGCCCCTTCCCAGCCCCTTTTTACTGGTGTGAACTGCTTCACTTCTACTCAATCAATGCTGTCTGAAGTAAACCTCTCAATCCTTTGGGAAACCTGTAAGGCTTATGCTTATTAGCATTAATTTGAATGGATTTCAATACCATTCGTGAGTTTGACACACTATCGGCCTCCCTCCTGAATGTTTCCCATCTCTCTGGCAAGATGTCATGCTGGCGGGAAACACTATAAAAGTGTGGGTCAGACACAGCAAAAGTGAAGGGGAGCAAGATGGTGAGTACCACTGAGAACCAACCCCCAGACTGCATGGTGGGGTGGGTGGGTGGGGGGGGGGAGGAGGAAGGGGAGCTCCTGCTATGTGCAGGGTGGGTTAGGGAACTTGCACAGGTACAGGGTGTTGGGAAGGCTCATACCAGTATGGGGCTCCTCACTGCCCACTGGGGGGTCATTGCTGGCATGTGGCTCGTGTTATATGCATTCACCTGGCCTCTGAATGACCCCCAAGGAGTAGCTCATTGTGTCGACTCCTAACCCTACTGGTGTCACTGTGGTTACCCTGTCATCTGTCTGCTGAACAGGCTCTCTGGCTGATCTCCGACATCCCATCCCAGGTCCTACTAACAGAAACAAGCAGCAGCTCTGTCAGCTGCTGTTCCAACCAAGGGAACTCGGCTCCTCACACTGCATGGACTCTGCATTGCTGCCCTCAGTGAGAACCCATCTCGTGTTAGTCATGAGGGTTTTCTCCACTGTCTTTCTGAACTGCAAGCCATTCCTGGAAGCCACTGCACCAGAATCCTGGTGGGTGCACCCATGCCTATGCTTCAAGCATTACCAAGAGGGACCTCCTCACAGCCACCTGTATGGTACCCACCATGGCGATGATATGGCTGCAGCAGGAGGACAGGGTGCTACCAATTGGGGCATCAGCCGGAGGGGAGAGAGAGAGACCCCACCCCTACAAGACCCACATGTTGTTCGATGGGTGCCAGATGCTGTGTGCCGTGGCAGACTGCATCTCAGAAGGGAGACAGTGTGGCACTTGTGTCAGATCCTCACAGACCTGGCACCTCGTGGGCCAGGAGGACACCAGCTCCTGGTGGCAGTGAAGGTCACAGTGGCGCTTAGCCGCTACACCCCAGCGTCCTTCCAGGGCTCCAGGGGAGACCTTTGTGGGATCTCGCAATCCTCTGAGCACATGAGGTGACGGATGCCCTGAACACTCTAGCAGGCATCTGCATTCACTTTGACCTGTATGTGATGCTGCCCTTGTACCACACAAATCTGACTCCTACCTGTCTTCTGACTGCACGCTGCCTCATGTCTGAGTCAGGCACCACTGATGACCTGGGACTGAGGTGCTAGTAGTCTGTCACTGTGAGCCTACAATGGCCTCCATTGCTGGGACTGCTCAGGGTAAGCACTTGGATGAGTACTGCAGTCAGGGTTCTGGCACAGGTGCTGGGAACTGGGGCTCACATAAATACAGCTATTCCTATGCTCGCATCCATGACCCACACTATCATTTTTATTGACTGGAATAGCTTCTGGCTTCTCCCTCAAGCTAGAATTTTCTATTCCTCCAGCTTCCCTGTCAGTTTACTAATGGAGATCTACCGTCCCCTATCTGCCCATGTGATATATTGTAACCAGGATCTAATATCACTGCTAATATCACTGCTTCCCGCACCCAGAGAATCCACCGATCTTCCAGGTGTGACCTAATTGCAATTGGGATGCTGTTTTGTAATTTTTCCAGTGTTATCAACACCTTCACATTTTTAAAAGTTTATTCCAACATCAATGAATGAAACGACATTTCTTTCTCCTGATTAAATTCTACAAACATTTCTTGTGCTCTTTTCTTCAAAGTCCAAACTTCAGCTGATATGCTTGTAAGCAAAATGAGAGTCTCTGGGCACAATCTCACAACCTCATCCTGCCTGACTTTTGGCGAGGTGAGGTGGTAAGATCGGGCGAAAGATGAAAAACGAAAAATGGGCCCAGTCCCTCACCTCCCCCGATCATACTGGCCCTGTTTCGCTGGTGAAATCGGCTTTGCGCTCCTCTACCTTTGCTGCTGACCTCCCTACACCCTTCTTCCTGTGACATGCAAACCACCACCCCCCCCCCCCCCCCCCCCCATGTTACTTACCTATGGCCGGGGTCACTCTGTGATTCTGGTAGATATTCTTCCCACATCATCACCTTGTCTCTGGTGCTGCTGAGTACAAAAGTTTCCGGCTTCTGATTGCCTGTAACTATTGGGAAGTGAGACTTCCACTCCTGGTTCTTGATTCCAGGGGAAGGAATGCTGCTGGCCTCGCCACTGCCTGATTGGCTTATGGCTCAACACCCTTCCCAAAAACACGGGGTTCTCTTATTAACTGTGTAGCCAGCAGGCAACATCCCCAACTCCACATCAAGACTCCACCCGTTGTTTCATTTTTAAGTAATGTGTTATAATGAAGGTTGTTCTTTGTGAAATAAAAGTTTTAAACTGGAACAAATAAATCATTTGACGTTGTTATTATGTGCACCAAACAAATTTTTAAGCCACCCTATGTACTGTTTTATATCACACAGAAGATGCTCAATCTCGACAACTCCAAGACAAACTTCTACAACTGGAAACAGAAATTGAACGTTTCAAAGCAGAAAATACATCATTAGCCAAACTGAAGGAGAAACAAGAGTTGGCGATGGAAAATCTCAGGTACATCTTAAAGCTTATGATCATGTTCTGTTTAGAAGTACCTGTATTAATATAGCTTGGTAAGCAGATTCCACTCCACGCTTCATGAGACGAAATTACCATAAACAGCAAACAAAAGCCTGGCTGGTTGAGCACTGATTGTCGCATCACCATTCCCCACCCTCCACCCCTCTGACTAATGCCCTGATTATGCCCATAATGACACAAGACCCTGCCACTGCTACTTAAATGTGGTGACGCCACCCCAACCACACATACCCTTTGGGACCTGAATGGAGATCACCAGCACCTGTCGCACTCTCAGAGTAGGTTCCTGTGAGTAAACAAGCACAAAATGCTGGGAAAAAAATAACTGCAGAATAATTTGTCATGCTGTGTGATTCCAACCTGCTGTATGTGCTTTTCATCATGAGCTTGCAGATCTTGGGTGAACCTGATTAATATATGTTCCCTCTGTTGAAGGAGTAACACTGGTGCAAACTGCTGAATGCCAGAAATGCAGAAGGTTCATTACCTGCATTGATGCCTAAATCTCATAAACCTGTATCAATGGCAGGGATATTTAGTACTGAAGTCACTGTAAGCTCTACATTCTGAGGTGGCCCCCACAGTCACTGGTGCAGAATTACACAATGGAACAGGATTTCACCTGATGCATGTGCAAACTGACTGCAGCTGTACTGTTCCATCGGTGCCACTGATGGAAAATTCTCCTTTTTAATGTCCACAGGCCTGAATGACTACAGAGTGCTGAATGTCTATAAGGCACCTCTCAAGCTCATGTGTAAGGAGGCATGGGCTGCAAGGAGTGAATATGTATATTCAAGTGATGTACAAGTATGGTACCAGGACATTCGACCCCTTATGGTGACCGTGGGTCAGACGAATCAGTGCCCACCCTGCCATGTAATTCAGAGAGTGGCTTGCTCAATTAATGAGATTCAAAGTGTGCAGTTGGGCACAATACCCACCCTCCCGCCCAGTGAGAACTTCATCACTTCTCTGCCCACCAAGCCACATAGTCTCCAGAGAGGAAAATTCTGCCCATTATATCATCCTGAACCTGGAGGCAGCTTGCTAATACCGTGGCTCAGTTCAAAGGCCTCAGCAAAGTCAATGTTCAATGGAGTTTCAGGCCCATTAATAGTCCTGCTGTTTTGGCAGGGTTGGAGGAGCAGGCATGCAGCAGTCCTGGTCCTTTGCAAAATGGGGCGTGGTGACATCGGGAAGGCTTCCTGATGTCATTGCACCTCCTTGCGATATCTCGGTTGGCAGGCATGGATGGAAGTCAGTAGCTTCTTGGGTGTTGTAAATGCTGTATGATTCTCCACCATGTCTGGTTATGTTTAGGTTTATTCATTCACTCATTTTTGTTTGGCAAATAGACTTTTATTTAAACCAAAATTTTCCACTTGCAAACATAGAAACATAGAAACTAGAAACAGAAGTAGGCCATTAAGCCCTTCACTCCATCATTCATTTTGATTTGGCGGATCATCAAATTCAATATCCTGACCCCGCCTTCTCCTCCATATCCTCTGATCCTTTTCGCCCCATCTAATTTCTTCTTGAAATCTGACAATGTTTTGCTCTCAACCACATTCTGTGATAGTGAATTTCACACATTCACTACCCTCTGGTGGTGAATGTGTGGAATTCTCTATCACCTCAGTCCTAAATGTTTACCCTTCATCCTCAAAGTATGACTGTCAGTTCTGGACCCCCTCATCATTGGGAACATTATTTCTGAATGTATCCTGTCGAATGCTGTTAGAATTTCAAGTCAATTGTCAGAAGTTTGCAGAGCAGACAGTTTTTAAAATAAATAGCTAATTAAAATTTAATGATACAGCTTTTCAAAAAAACTTGGGAGATCTATGAGATTCCTGCTCAGTATTTCCCTCACAATATTTGTAGACCTCTTTATTTCAATGCTGTTGCATCAGCTATGATGCCATGATTCATTAATTACTTGTCAATTATTTCTTTATTACATGTTCAATTATTTCTATTGGCTGCATGGCTTCACCAATACAGCAAACAAGAATACTTGCATTTATAAAGGTTGTTTCTTGACCTCAGGACATCCCCAAATGCTTTAAATCCATTTCAGTAATATTCTATAAACAGCAATGTGAAAATTATCAAATAGCTTGTTTTTTAGTGATGGTAACTGAGGGATGCATTTTAATCAGTTCACTATCCCCCTCAAAATGATGCCATTGCTAATTTTTTTGTCCTCTAAAGAGAGAAGACAAGCCTCAGTTTAATGAAAGACTGCATTTCCAATAGTGCATCATTTCTCAATACGAAATATTGTGCTCAGTTTCCCAGAGTGCTGAGGATGAGAACCATATCATAGTAATGTGACTAGTGCCATTGGTGAGATGCATTGATGCCAAAAGATCTCTGATACTGCCCACAATAGGTTGCCGAAGTTTTGGACAGCAGGCAAAGAACTGTGCGGTCAAAGGTCCAGTTTCTTTCTCACTTTTGAAAGTTACGCTCTTTCAAGCCACTGTCTCTGCTATTATGGCATTTAGGACATTGACTTGCAATTAAGGATGAGTTCAAATGTTGTTTTGCACCCAATTTGGGATCAGGAAGTTTAGAAGAAGATTGGCCCCAGGATTTAAAACCCCTTAAACAGTAAAGTATAACTGGCATATGTGAATCTGTCACTTTGTTGTTGCTAGAAAACGGATGGATCAGTTTGAACATGAGAAGACTGAAGAAATAGCTCGATTGGATGAGTACAAGAATGAAGAAATTAAGAAAATGCAGAAAGCAAAGCGATTGTCTGAAAAAAACTCTGCAACCAAAGCTACAATTGATAAGAAAGAGCATGAAGAGATGGAGGTAAGACAGGATCTTGGCAAAATACAATTATTAGTCAGTTAGCTCTGTTGGCTAAGTGGCTAGTGTGCGGACCAAATTCATAAGATTTGATCCCCATTCCTGCTAGGTAAACTTGTGGCCTGCTTCCTCATCCTACCTGTCATAAGAAATCACAGCAATTAGCTGTTGTTCAACGGATAGTCTGCTTTTGGATGGGAGGTTTGAGAAGAAGAACTAAAAGGATCTCAGAGATGAAATTCATCTTGGGGCGTGTTAGGGATCAGATCTCCAAGGTATACTCCAAGGTATATTGTGAAGTTAGACCAGACCCCAACTACTTTTGATTTTGGCATTAGTGTGAGCATACGGTGTTTCACTTCAGGTGTGATTTACTAAAACAAGTAGTTTAATAATAACAAAAAAGAATTAATATAACTTTTACCAATTAAAACATTTATACATAACAAGGTATAATTACTAATAGCTAGCTAACCCTATTAATTCTAATTTAAGCAATATGCCTCATGGATGTAAACCCCTCTTCAGAATCAGTTAACTAAACACAAAGGCTTACGTGATCCTCCAGTCTTTTAACACCTCTGGACAGAGATACAGAAAGACACCTTTCCTTTGACTCACAGACAGCAGCATCCAAAGAAAGAGCTGTCTTCAAAGAGCAGAACTCCAGAGAAAGGGAGAGGGAGAAAAAACTTTTACTTTTGCAGACCCCAAGATAGAGCTACCTATTTTCTGGCAGGTCCCAGACTTCAATTTATAGAGACAGAGAAAGACCCGCTGCTCTGTTCAAATTCAAACAGCAACTGCCTGCTTGTCTCTCTGTAAGCCTGGCTCTATCCATCAACATGATTTTTTCCTGTCAATCAACCTAATTAAACCCTACTCTGAAACCCCAGGGGATAACCCTAGAAGTAACAAAACTGCTTTAACTCAGATTAGAACAAACACCCCAATAATTAGGAGCAATTATTCTTATGCATGCTCAGCATGTGGGCTGCTGGTTGAAGACAACCGGCACCGTAAACAAAGCTAAAGTATAAAACACTCACAAGAAACATTACATAAATACGCTTTTTAAAGGCATAGTATCGCCACAGGGAAGTAGTATGAAAAGGACAACAGTGAATTGCCAACCTGTTTCACACTCAGCCCAATTTTCATTTGCATTACAGAAAAAATAAATTTCAATTTGTTATTGTTCAGGATGAATTTCCTTGTCCCCCTCCACTGACTTAGATACTCATTAATCATGCAGAACCCATACATGTCCACATTAACCATTAGAGGCATAATGAGAACCACACTTTTCAAATATAGCTGGGCTATACTGATATTGTTAAACATTATCATGTATTGGTTGATACAAATGTTGAAATCTCATAGAAACATACTAATTGCTATTGAGATTTATGTCTGCTAACTCAGCCAATGAGCCTTCATCTGGTTGGATCAAAAGACAGTTGTTTTTAACCCTAGTTGGGGACTTAAATTTGTACCAGCACCCTATTAGTGTTGCATACTGTTTACAAAACTTATTTTCAGGGTACAGAGGGTCATGGGGAGAGAGGGTGGAGGGACATCAGGTGGCAAGAGTTGAACTGAAAGCCATGGGGAGAGTGTGGATCTAGAGGGCTGTTTTCAGTTTTATGATATGATTGTAGTTCCAGAGCACCGAGGTTGGCCTTCTAAACAACCTGCATTGACACCCAATAGCTCCTGTGGCTGCCTCTGACCTCTTTTCATGGGTAGCAGGTCCAAATCCACTCCACCGCCCACTCCCACAAACACACACACACACACACACACACAAGTCTTCAGGCATTTTTTCCCGAATTGAACCCATCAAATCTGAAATTTCCTGACTCTCCTACTCACCTTGACAATAAAAACCCAGCCCTGTTTTCTTAGTGTAGGAGGTCGTGTGGTACAGTGGGTAGCATTCCTGCCTCTGAACCAGCAGCTCCGGGTTTGAGTCCCACTTGATGGCCAGGGAAGATGCATTCATAGCAAGGCCAATGGCTGACAGTAAGAACAGAGGAGACTCCTGGCCAACCATGTTTGATGTGGAGTGACGCCCCTCAAGCTGTAAGCCTCTTTCGACTGCCTAGCAATCTGTTCCAGAATAACTAACTATGGAAACAGACGAAATCAGCCTACGTACATTACTAGGTTGGGGAAGAGAATTGGGAATATTTACTTGGTGCTTATTATTCCTGGTTGTTGTTCTCTTCCTCCCTAATATTATTAGTTCTTGAAGCAGCAGCTTGGCAAGCTCCAGGAAGACTTCAGAAAAAATGAATCTAGATGGTCTCGTGCCCACAGCTGCCTTCGAAACCAGATTGACACATTGACCAAGGAAAACATTGAGCTACGTGATGAATTGAAAGCTGTAGAATATCATCGACAAGAACCTGTGAAAAAAACTGAGGCTTCCACCCTTATCAGCAAGAAATTTGAAACACCGGTATGAATTTTACTATGACTAAATATTGCTCATCGATTGAGCAAGCATTGATTGTTCATGTTGATAGAAGTTACAGCTGTGTCTCAAAGTTACAGACAGAACCATAATCAGAAATGTTCAGCATGATAAATTTATTTCATTTAAGAAAAAAACTTCCATAACCTCGGGACATTTCCAATGAAATACTTTTAAGATGTAGTCAGTGTTGAGAGAAACATGGCAAGCATTAGCACACAACAATATCCTACAAACTGCGGTAAGTCAACAATCTGATAACCAGCCTTAGGTGTTGGTTGAAGCCTAAGTATTGGCCAGGGCATGGGAGAACACCCCTGCTCCTTTTTGAATAGTGCTATGAGATCCTTTGTACTTATCTAAGAGACAAGGGCAGGTGTTCTTCCAAAAGAAAAATTGTGTCCAGCAGGTGGGAAAATGGGAGATTTTCCCACCTGCTCTTTTTTTGGGGAGAGGGGAGGCCTATCCCTGCCCGGGATGTCGACAGCATTGTGCTGAGTGGGCCACCACCTCCCCCCACTCATCGGCTTCCCAACCGCTGGCCTTCCAATATCTTCTCAGCACCCCCACCGCCTCCTTTGCCTCCCGTTCTCAATCACTGGCTTCCTGACCCCGCTCCCCTTCTGCCGATGGCTGGCCTTCCAGACACCCCAGATCACCGGCTGACCAGAATCCCCCTTGGCGAGCTCCGATCTTCCCCATCATGGCCAGCCCTGGCACTGCCCAACAGGCATCCCCCTTGCCCACCGACCTCCTTGGGGGGGAGCGGTGCAATGGCCTTTGCCCCCACAGTGAGGTGAGTATGTCTGGTCCCTGTTGGTGGGGAGTAATTGTAAACCCCACTAGTGGGAACCTCTCCTAGTGGGGCAGGGGGAGATGCTAGTGGGCCTGGAGAGTACTGACCCAGGCCCACGGAAATAGCTAATCCCGTATGGTAATCAGCTCCATGCCAATTTCTGGTGCGGAACTGATTGTGCTAAAAAAAGAGCCTGGGAGGCTCACGATCAGCCAGACGTCAGTCACAAGTCCCATAAAAAGCCCCCCACTGATATCCTCCAGCCTGATGTGCTATTAGAGTAGTGCAGCAGGCTGGGAGAATTCTGGACAAGATGAGGCCTCTGTTTAACATCTCACCTGAAAGACATGTCACAATTTCTCAAAATTTCTGTTAATTTTTCAGATGCAAATCCAGAGGTGGCCTCTTTATTTAATACTTTAAAATATTATGTGAACGTGGTATATTCATCCACAGTCCCCAAGACAACTTTCTTCCTAGTTTCTAAGTATGAGATTGTTCTTTATCTGCTTAGAGAGAATTATAGCACTGAAAGAAATCATTCAATCTACTAGGTTCCTACAGCTCCAAACAAACCACCTACCACCCCTTCTTCCTTTAACCAAATCAATATAATTCTTCTACTTCTTTCTCTGTTATGTAGTTATTTGGCTTCTCCTTAAATGAATCTATGCTGTTCGCCTCCACAGCTCCCTGTCATAGCGAGTTCTAAATTCTAACCACTCGCTATTGAATTGACTACTGACAATCATACAATTATGGCTCCCAGTTATGGTCCCACCGTTCTCAATGTCTACCTGATTAATCTCAATCATGCCACCCATCAGCCTCCTCTCACCAGCTGTTCAAACTTTTTTGACAGCTATCATTCAGGTAATTTTTCTGCACCATCTCCAGTGCCTCTGAATCCTTTTTATCATATGGAGGCCAGAAATGTTCACAGTACTCCCAAGTTTGGTCTTATCAAGATTTATACAATTTTAACATAATGGCTGGGATTTTCCACTCCTGATTTTGTCGGGCAGGTTTGGTGACTGGAGTGGAGAATCTTGCAAGAACCCTGGGACGATTTTCCCAAAAGTATCAATGTGTTTATCGGGCGGGAAAACGTGAAGTTTCTCTGCCCGCTTTTTGGGCAAACCGGGTTTCACAAATTTATGGCACTCAGTGCAATACAGAGTTCCGAGGGTGACTGGGCATACACCAATCTCCCAGTATAGAAGGAGGTTAATTGACATGCCTCCCCCCATCCCCCAATTGCTGGCATCCCGATCATCCGCACCAACCCCACCCAAATTGCCAGCATCCCAATGGCTAGCCCCAATTCCCAATAACTAACCCTGATCTCCAATCGCTGACCCCATCATGAGCCTCCACCCCATGCAGAGTCCTCCCTTCCCTCCCCTCCTACCTCCCCCACCTGGCTCCACCTTCATCTCACCCCATCCCGCCATGAGATCACACACTCTTGGCAATGCCCAGTGCCCCATGGACACTGCTAGGGTTCCTGGTGGGCAGTGCCAGAGTGCCAGGCTGTCAGTTGAGTTACAGCTGAACAGTCTCTGCTACAACAGGTAATGATCACTGATATGTCTTTCCATTAGCCTTGCCCTTGTCAATTTCCCTCTTCCATGAGTCACTCCCCCAGATTTGAGTAGAACTGTCAGTCCATGATGAATGCCCACCCACCCACTGCACTGCCCTGTTTCCCCTTTTCTCTGTAAAGCCTTTCTAAGAAGCCTGTGGCTCAGCAGCAGAAGGCAACCTCAAGAATGGTGCTTTTCACACTTGACAGTTAACCCTCTAATCTCCTGGCCAGTTTCTCATTCAGCTTTGGAAGAGCATTCTGCTTCATTCTGATATTGGGTCATTGACCTGAAATGTTAAATCTGTTTCTCCACAAATGTTCTCTGACATCCTGAAAAAACTTTTTCTGTTTTTATTTCAGATTTCCAGCATCTGCAGTATATTGCCTTTGTATTGATGGAATGGAATAGGGCAGTGGTAGGGCAGGGGTGGTGTAATGTGTTAACATTATCTATGTAAGATAATTATGCCCTGCCTCAGTGACAGAATACTCTTGGAAGTGTATATACAATGAAAAGTGTTTGGAGACTCAGCAACATGCAGTGGAGTGCATTGTCAAGAAAGACTATCCCTATTGTGTCACATTCAACTTTTACCCACAACATTTCAAAGCATTTGATTTCTCTTCCTGAAGCATTTTTCTCATTTTTCTCCATATGGAGAATCAGTTGACCCAGCAAGATTAGGAACATTAATGCAGGGAATCATTCACTCAAATTGTGTCTTAGTATTGCTTGCCCTAAGATTTGAGAGCACAAATGAAACATGCTGTCACGTTGCCCCTGCATGAATTGTGATTAACCCTTGAATAACCAAATACTTGTTTACATAATCCATGCTGAGTAAAAATGTGCTTCTTGATTTAAGTAATGTTTTGTTGTTATAGTAACAGGTATCACCTTCAATAATCTCCAGGTATCAGATGCCATTATTAAAGGTACATCACAAACAGCCTCGTGTAGACATAGGAGTCGTAGTTCAACTCCAACTGGAAGAAGAATGCCGACTGAAAGAGGACACACCCCTGTGAATTCTGAGCTCAAGGTGCAACATTTATTTTGAATCTATTTCTTTCATCATTAATGTAATTATTCAGTAAATAAGTGGTTGAATTTTATGCTCCCTCGTCGATGAGTTTGTAGGTAGGAGGTGAATGTAAAATTCCCCAGATAGGCTTCCAGCTGGGTTCCCGCCTATCCTGACCGCTGCAGTCTTACTCTGGACAGGTGAGGCCTCAGCAAACTGACCCACCCTTGTCCTATTTGACATCCTTAAGTGGCCAATTATTGACCACTTAAGGGCCATTTCCTGTTCAGCCTCAATTCTTGGACTGGTGGGAGGAGATCAAGACATGGGGGAAGCCCAGAAATAAATTAGGCCTCAGGTGGGAAGAGGGTTACCACCGTCAACAGCCCCTTTTTAACATCAGCTACTGACATCCTCTCCCCTAGTTAAGGTCTGGTTACCACAGGACCTCCTTCCCCACCCTCCCATCCCAGCCTGTCCGCTGACATCCCAATCCTCTTCTGCCCAGCCCACCAGGCTTCCCTCAGACCCCCAAAATTTACCTGCTCCTGGAATCCTGGGACTTTGGCTTGGAGGACTGATTACAGTCTCAGTCCTGTCCACTGCAACTTCTAGCACTGCACAGAGAGCTGCTGGCTAATCAGATTGACCAACACCCCTCTAAGGGGAGGGACCTTCTCTCAATTGAGGGGCAAAATTCTCACCTCTAGCCAATTAATGTTCATCAGAGCATGACATTGCAGTGGGCATGTGGGACGCGTTCCCTACCAGCTCTTCAATTGGCAGGAACGGAAACCTCACCATCCTACAACCCCTGGCCATGGTGAATTCAAGTCAATACATTACTTGAGCTGCTGCTGCTACTATGATAATTCTGCAGCTAAATCCACTGCTTATTTCTGTGCTGAATAGTAACAATTGTTTGCCTGGCATCTGGCTGGAAGGGCTTCTTTCACATTCACTCTGATCTCTGGGAGAGGTCCTGGGAAGTTGTCCCAGATGAAGAATGGACGTAGCTGACATTTTTGTTGAGCTGGCAAAACAATTGAAAATAATTTTAGTTTATATTAAAGTTAAAATACACTTATTGGGTGAAATTTTTAAACAACCATGGAGAGAGCTGAAACATGGACAGGCCCATAATTTCCAGCCGTGGGCCATTGTGTGGTCTCGCGCTTTGGTCCCACCTCCAGACAAAATCCCATCCAGGAAAATCAGGGACATCTGTTGGCCACCCACCCCCAATTCTATTCGTCAATTAAAGGGCCTATTGTGGCCAATCTCCAACGCTGTTGAAAATTCAGGGTATCAGAGTCAATTAATGGTTTAACCCCTTATTCTGAAGTTCCAAAATAAATTAAGCTAATAATCATTATGCCCTCAGCTGAAATGCAATATCCATGTAAAACTACTCCCCGGTTGTGCTCCAGGTACCATCATGTCAGTCAAAGTGAGATATAATACCTTTACAAATATGTACGTGGAAAAGCTTCTCTTATACTTTCCTTACATAGAAAAGCTTATGGAAATTAGTCAACTCAACTATAGAAAATGTCATTGAAAAGTACTAAGAAGCAACACTTACACAGCTATAACCTGCATACCAATGCCTAGTTTGGGTTTACAAGTCATTTGGCTGCTGACCTCATTGCAGCCTTGATCCAAACATGGACAAAAGAGCTGAAATCAAGAGGGAAGGTGAAAATGGCTGCCCTTAACATCGAAGCAGCATTTGCCCAACTATGGCATAAAATAGCTCCAATAAAATTGAAGTCAACGCAAATCAGGGGAACACTCTTATCCTGTGGAGTCATACCCACCACAAAGAGTGATAGTTGTGGCTGTTGGAGGCCAGTCATCTCATCCCTCCAGGAGTTCCTTTGTCCAACCATCTTTAACTGCTTCAGCAATGACCTTCCCTTCATCAAAAGGTCAGAAATAGGGATATTTGCTGATGATTGCCCAGGATTAAGCATTATTCACACCTTGTAATTTGAGGCAGCCTGTATTCCCTACAGCAAGATCTGCACAACATTCAGGCTTAGGCTGCTATAAGTGGCAGATAACATTTGCACCACAGAAGGGCCAAGCATTGAACATCTTCAATAAGAAAGAATCTCATCATTTTCCCATGGGGAAATCTATCAGCGAATCCCCTAAAGATCGATAGATAGATGACTAGGAACAGTTTTTAATTCTATCCTGTTTATTCTATAGTCAGTTTCTCTTTTGTATCAGTCTTTGTTAGGTTAAAATGTTGTCTCACTCTGCTGGCTACATTAACCATTTCATGTTGTGATGTCTCAACCTTTCATGTCATAAGGATGGGAAGCTTATCCAATTTTCTGCTCGACCTTTCATTCAATGATTCAAGTTTGGCTCTTTACACATGAAAAGTGTGTCAATGTGCACTGATCTGGAGTTTCCTTAGCTAAATTTTCCATTTCTAACTATTAGTCTACCTTACCATTATGTGGTCCACTTCTGGCTCTTGCTTCACCTTCCTGGACGACTCCATCTATATCTCTGTCAATGAGCCGTACATAGAAATCTGTAACAAATTCGTAGATTGCCATAATTCCCTTAGTTGTGTTGTTCTTCCTCGCATTTTATTCTTCCAGTTTCTCAGTCCCTGCAGTATCCATTCTGATGACTCCACATTCTCAACTCGAACTTTGGAATGATCTAAGTTTCTCAGCAGCCTTGACTACATTTACCCTATTCATGTAGGATTAGCCTCACCCCCTTTCCTGACTTTCACTAAATCAACAACCTTCTAGTCACCACATTTCATGCCAAGCTATCACACCTGCTATAACATTGTCATTTGTTATACTGTGATTTCTGTTGGAGGGTGCATATTCTTAGTTGTAAGTTACTTCTCAAAACATTAGCATTCATTAGTAGATATTCCCACATTTATTAAGCATATGATAATTATTACTAACAATAATTAAACACACGCTTAACCTATGGAAAAGGAACGTTCATTTTTTTTAATGAGAGAAACAACACTTTAACAGAAAAATTACCAGTTATTGTTGTATGCCATCCAATGATTTATCACGATAATCCCACATTCCATTCCTACTCTGATTTTTCTCTGTGATCTCATAATATTGGCTAACATCATCCAAATGATGGATTCTGTGCTCTGAACATCATCATTCAACATAAAATATTCACCTGAATCGTCAGAAATAGACATTAGATAGGATTATACTTCAGCAAAACTAGTCATGTTCTTTTGTAGAGGATCAATTAAAAGAACTTGAACATTTGGTGTGGTTTTCTCAAAAGAAAGTGTATGCCTTATAGGCTTCGGAAAAAGGAACAAGAAAACCTGAAAATCAGAAAACAGAAATACGAGAAATCCACGTCAAGTCTCCTGTTCATCTAAGAAGCAGAGGTGGAACTCCAACCGGACGGAAAACACCCTTCCAGGATAGATTAACACCTGATCCAGAGTTGGTAAGCACTATCAGAAGGATGTTTATCAATGGAAATAAAATCAGGCATTTTCTAAAACAGATGGGAAATTACTCTTAAATTATTGTTTGTTTGCTTTATGAAGAAGCAAATCTGTTGTGTTGTTGACGATTGCAGGTGAGGCCAATGGTGTTTGGGAATTGGTAATAGTATGGGAATTGCTTCTGGGATTCTGGAAGTGAGCTCTAAGGAAGATACACAGTGCACGGAAAAATATATTAAGGATTTGTGTGGATGGAATGGGTGGAGTAAGTGGATATTCACTGGGTGGGATTTTATGGCCTTGCTCGAGTGAGAATGGAAATTCCAGCCCGAAGTCAGCAGACATTTCCATTGTTCGCCCCTCACGCACTCTGGTTCCGTGGTGGGTGGGGCGATAGAATTCCAGTGAATATCTGAGTGAATAGGGAGTAGTGTGAATAGTATTTGGGACAATGAATAATCATGAAGATATCAACTTTGTAAAGTTTCGAAGTCTGAATGATGAAGGAAGACCCAAACAGCTTTCATTGTTCTCAACCTTTAAATTAGACATCCAGTAGGTTCAAACACAATATTTGCATTAAACCAACCATGGTTTATTTCCATTGTCTGGGAAGAAATATCGAAATAAGCTGTACATTGATTGGGGTCAATTTGGGAAACTCTGATACAAACTGATACCAGCAAAATTCTGAGACTTCTCCTTGATATATTCTGCTCCATAATACTGTAACGACACCAGATTGATTCTCTAGAAGGAGTAACACATCGACCAATACTAGATATTTGTCAAAAAAATGATGAGGTACAGGAAAGAGATAGAGAATTTGGTGAACTGGTGCAACGACAATAATCTCTCCCTCAATGTCAACAAAACAAAGGAGATAGTCATCGACTTCAGGAAGCGTAGCGCAGGGCATGCCCCTGTCTACATCAATGGGGACAAAGTAGAAATGGTCGAGAGCTTCAGGTTTTACGTGTCCAGATCTCCAACAATCTGTCCTGGTCCCTCCATGCGGATGCTATAGCTAAGAAAGCCCACCAAATCCTTTACTTTCTCAGGAGGCTAAGGAAATTTGGCATGTCCACTACAACTCTCACCAACATCTATAGAAGCACTGTAGAAAGCAGTCTTTCCAGTTGTATTACAGCTCTGTCCAAGAAACTGCAAAGAGCCGTGAATGAAACCTAGCCCATCATTCAAACCAGCCTCCCATCCATTGACACTTCACTTCTCTCTGCTCAGAAAAGCAGTCAGCATAATCAAGGACCCCACGCACCCCAGACATACTCTCTTCCACCTTCTTCTATCGGGAAAAGATACAAAAGACTCGGATCACGTACCAATCGACTCAAAAACAGCATCTTCTCTGCTGTCATTAGACTTTTGAATGGACCTACCTCGCACTAAGTTGATCTTTCTCTACATCCTAACTATGACTGTAACACTACTTTCTGCACTCTCTCCTTCTCTTCTCTATGTATGCTATGCTTTGTATAGCGCGCAAGAAACAATTTTTTTCACTGTATACTACTAATACATGTGACAATAATAAATCAAATAAATCAAATTAAATTGACCATTAGCCAGGTACAGTTGGAGTATGAGGCCAAATACTACTGTGCGGTATGAATTTCTTCCGCCAGATTATGTATTTTCAGGACTGGGAATGGCTCAGACCCGGGATTTGTCCCATCCTTTGGTATGCCTTCTCCCACTGGTGCCCAATCAGATCTCCGCAGTAAAAACTGTGACACTGGTGTGTTTGGTGAATAGTTTCTTCCCCGATTCTGTGCAAGTTTCATGGAGCGCAGATGGCAGGATCACGGAAACTGGCTTCCAGACAACAGGGGCAGGGTGGGATACTGAGAAGACGTACCTGACTCTAATCGCCACCAAGTGGAACTGACACAAAGTGCATACCTGCAGGGTTTCACATGAGTTTCTGGGGTCTCAACTTCAGAAAAGCATCAAGAGATCAAGCTGTGTGTGAAGGAGAAAACTCACCTTATTCAGTGTAAATTCTGGGTAACCGAACAACTGGCAATGAATAGGATTTTGATATATCTTTTTTTGTAATCTTATAACTGATTTATTAAATGCATCACAAACTGATTCTGTATAATCAATTTAAAATATTGTTGTAATCTACCTGCCAGAGGCTATTCACCCTCATCAAAAATTAATTGCCCTTCGTCATGTCATGATCTCACAGACCAAGGTGGCTGGCCCCAATTTGGTTATTATACATCCCACATTCAAATTCATTGGAATGGAGTCAGTCTGTCTGCAAAATCCATCAAAGACAATGGCTTCAGGAGGGAGGAGGGGGTGCACAAACCCCCAAACAACTCACCTTCCCAACCCTTCAAGCACCACATGCCACATGTGCTAGTCTGTAGATCGTACATTGGACTTATCAACCATCTCAGAACCCATTGAACTGAAGTGGAAGAAAGTAATCTTCAATCCTGAGGGAATATCTAAGAAGTGGACTGAAACAGTCTGTGCCCATCACCTCAACAACCAGTGCCCCCCTGTGGACAGAGAAAGAATGGCTACAGTAATGATTTAATAACAATAATAGCTTTAAAATGACTATTCTGGCTGAGAGTGAAGCATGCTGGGAATTTTGGTCAACTTATAGGTTAAAACTGGGTTATAAAGAGGCTCTGGTCTGGGACCTGTGATCTGAAGCTTCCTGGGTTGGTCAGATCAGGGAAGTTGTTTACATTAACTGAGACATCGTGACTCTGATTTTTATGGCTGCTATGTATGGGACATTTAAAACAAACTAAGCATCATGACTTTGTTCAAAAGTAATTTCACTGAATGTTCGAGTCTTTTGATCGATTTCTGGTTACACAGTTGGTTGGATGACAGGGAATCTTCTGGAAGCAAGTGGAGAATTATGGATAAAAGACACATGAGTTCTTTGTTTGGCAGCGATAACTTGGAAGAGACCAACTATCACA
The DNA here is from genome assembly GCF_965287045.1 of Carcharhinus amblyrhynchos. Taxonomy (NCBI): domain Eukaryota; kingdom Metazoa; phylum Chordata; class Chondrichthyes; order Carcharhiniformes; family Carcharhinidae; genus Carcharhinus; species Carcharhinus amblyrhynchos. Next base: position 26,039,660 of record NC_137335.1, on the reverse strand, counting down.
ACAAAGCTTGTATCCTGAAGAATGTTTCAGGGAGAAGAAGATTAAGTCTATTTTGAGGATATTTCTTGGCCAAGGTTTTCCTAACTCAGTAGTACCTATTTGCAGTTAAATAGTTAAAATTTATGTTCAGTTAGAGTTAAAGTGCAGTTTAAGAGTTAAAGTTCAGTTGAAAGTTAATGTTCAGTTAGAGTTCAAGTTCAGTAAAGAGTTATTGAATTGCAACTGTTTATGTTCGAGTTGGTACTAGAAGCGTTAAATAAATAAATAATTGAATTACTGTCCTTGTTTGTCTCTTTAAACTGGAATGCTTGGAAAGGGTTTAAATTAAAAATGTATAATACCCCCAATCACCTTAAATACGACAGAAGCAAACCATCACCATGTTTTCCTTTGTTCTTTCTTCTTCCCCTCCACATACTCTTCCTCTTCTGCCACATGGGGGCACCCCCCACGCACCACCCACACAAGAAAGACTGACATGAATTATAATATATAACTTTTAAGAAGAAAAAGGCCCAAGAGGCAAGAAGGCAACAAGCCACAAGATAAGGACAAGGCATCATAGAAGCAACAAGGGTTGGACATGAAGAAAAAATGGCAGAGCACGAAGAAAAGGGGACATGTCCTCTCTCTGTCCAACCTCAAAAATCTATCCTGACTTGGAACTATATTTTAAGTTCTTTACAGCAGTTAGGTCAAAAACCTAGAATTCTCTTCCTAGGAGCATTTCAGGTGTACACAGGTCAAATATGGATTACAAGGGTTCAAGAAGGTGGATCATCATTACTCTCAAACACAATTTTGGATGAGCAATAAACGCTGGCCTTGTCAGCGATACATCCCAAGAAAGAAATAAGAGTATGGAAGCTGCCATGCAGAATTTCAAGGAGAGAGAGTCTGAATCAGACAGATTTAAGCAAAGAGAAATGAAGAGAAGGATCTATAGAGAGAAAACAGCACGACCAAAGTGATAATGAAGCCCTGAAAGATGGAGACCGTGAAGGCCAAATTGAATGAAAATCTATACATAAATAGAAGCAATGGGACTCATTTTTCTGGGCACTATGAGTGCCATTTTGGATGCAACTTGATGCTTGGAGTGCACATTTAGAAAATGATAATAATATCAAGCAGACCTACCACATGTTTATGAAAGAGAAATCAGGCTAGAATTTTGTTCCCGATGCCAATAGTTCCTGTTGGGAAATATTTTGGCTTAGCGTACCCACCTCAGGAGAAAGTGCTCCATTGGTGCAATTTTCCCCTGGATGGTGGATGCAGGATGGAGCTGCCCCACCCTCCCTGCCACCCATCCTCTGCCAGTGCTCAGGCGCAGAATGGAGGTGACCACAAGAACTGGTTAAAAGATTCCCTAGGACTTTGACTCATTTGTTTTATTAGTGGTGTTGTAGAGATGACCCACAAGACTATTTTGGATATTTGCAGTAAAGGTTGAAAATTGGAGTATTCAAGTCCCAACTGAGCTTGCAGCTGCTCCAATGGAGTCATATTTACAACAGGAGTTCAGCAGAACAGCTGACTAATTTTGGGACCATTATTAAATAAATAGAAAATTTGATTATGTAAAGCTTTGGCCAGGTTTTCCGGCTCACCCACATGTGCTTTCCAGCAGCAGAGGCAGCTCGTCATTGGCCATCAGTGAGGTCTTCCAGTCTCGCCAAAGTCTGTGGTGTTTTGCATGGTTTGCTCATCCTGCCACTGGGGATCACCTTTGGCAGGACCGGAAGACGCTACCAGCAGAAAGACCAAAAACTCCTGCCCAGTTTGGCAGAGGTGGTGTCACCATCAGCTATTTTGATGTGGAGTGATAGGACACAAATTCAATTCCATGCTTGTCTGCACACCAATCCTTGATTTTGATTCCGGTAAGAAGGAAGTGCTAAGTGGAGAGGAGGCATATCCTTATAGAAAATGAGAGAAACTCTGGAGTGAGTCAGGCCAAGTCGACGTGGCATCAGGATTAAGAGCAGTCATATTAGGTTCTTGGGTAGAGGTAACTCCTTGTTTTCTTATCTAATAACGTTGCATGGTGTGGTGAAAGGAAGGAAGAATTGTAGTAAAATAATGTAAAGAGCAGAGAGAGAAAAATCCAATTAACTAGAATGTCTAACACATAAAACACTTGCCCTTTAAATTAGTTATGTTCATCTGTTTTAGAGTATTCTGCGATGCACTTCAAATCATCAAAGGGGACAAGAAAGGAAATCGCCTGCACCAAACTTAAATCTAAGTGTGTTTCACAGAACAAATTCTACTAGCCATATAAGGGGTAAGACCTCATAACTTTTAGAAAGGTTTGTTGTTGATTTTTGTGTGATGAGTTTCTGGTAATCGCAGACTTATCTCAAGTTACGACGGAGTACTGTGAATCAGATAACCGTGATTTTTAAAAATTTACTCCCTTTGTTATATTTTTTGTCGAACTTGGTCCAGTTTAAAATCTCTTTTCAGACAGTGAAACAATGAGTTCTGCAAATTCCTGCTTCTCGGAAAAGATAAAGGTAACAAAATGATGAAACGTGTATTTAATCTGATACATTTGGATGATTACTTGGGATGGCACTTTTGTGCCTTCAGGAACTATCATATCTACATCCTATTTCCATCTGCTAAAATTGCTGACTTTTCAAAACAAATTATTCCTAAAATGTAGACAATGCTGACAAAGCCACACTTATTGCCCATTTCTAGTTATTCAGAGAAGTGGATGAGCATTAAGAGCCAATGAGACTAGAGTCATATGTAGGCCAAACTCAGGCAACAGTTTCCCTTTTCTGAAGGACATTAGTGATGAGTAGATTTTAATGATAACCTTCGTGGGCATTTTATATGGTACAATTCCAAAAATTTGCAATAATTGAACTTAACCTCATGACTTAACATCATTGGAATTTGAATGTTTGATTTAGAGTCATTATGAAGGCTATGAAGTCATTATGAAGTCATGAAGAAGGCTATTCAACTCATAGAATTCATGCTGGCTTTCTGCAGGGCAATGCAGTCAATCTTATTCTCCCACTGTAGCCACATAACATTTGCATTGTTAGTCTTGAAATTAAAATGGGGACTGAAAATTAAGACACAGATCTTGTTCACTACCTGACTGGGAATGTATGGACAGAAAAATTGGAGCTCTTATTTTGCCTATATTCTGCACTTCTAACATCTCTCATATTGCATCCATTCCACTGTTGATTGTGTTTTTTTTTGGTTTGAGTGCCAGTGAACTGCTTTGTGACAGGATTTCTGAGTGGTCTACACTTTCTTCATGCTCTTCACATCTCTTTACTTCTCCCTTATATCTGTAGCTATCTAGAATTTCTCTGGTGATCATGGTGGGTCCTTTAAACTGCCCAAAGTTTGTCTTGGACAAAGGAGTCTTTGCTGCTTATCTGATCATTCGGATAATGGAGAAACATCACTGTTTGTATAGCAATGTTAGCAAGGAGCTGCATCTTTTATGGAGGGGCAATCATAATCAGTTGCCACGCTGCTCCTAGTTCTTTAACATGAAATCCAGCCACTCTTACCTAATGTTCTGACTTAGGCCAAGCGAGAACAGGGCAGAGCAGTAGATTTCCTGGACCTTGTGTTGAGGGCAGCTGAGTCAGAGATAAGGGAGACACACCCCTTTTTATGGCAATAGCTGCCATAAAGCAGTTTAATGGCCCAGTCACATTGCAAAACCCAGGAGAAGGAAAGTCTCTAAGGCAAGTAGATAGAATTGGGGAAGGAGTTGGAGAGCGTGGTCACTGCTGAGGGGTTTAGTTACTGGGGATGGGGAGAGTTGTCACTGAAAGAGGTTGGGTGGTTTGAGAAGTGGTCAGTGGGGAGGATAGTTATTGGGAGAGTGGTCAATGGTGAGGTCAGATTGTCACAGGGGGTGGTCAGTGAGAGGGGTGTAATGAGGGTAGTTGAGGGGAGGTATGGATTCAAGGAGGTTGGTCAGCAGGGGTAGTTGGGTGAGTGTAGATTAGGCAATCAGTACATAGGAGATAGTCAGGGTCCTGTGAGAGTTGATAAACCAGAGGGATTGCTTGGGATATCAAGGGGTAATTGTGGGGTCCCCTGCAGTTGTTACATGGGTATTTCAAAGTTTTGGGGGGTGGATGGGAATCTTTGGGATATTGCTCAGTTACAACTTCCTGGAGCCCAGATGTTATGGGCAAAGTCTTTGGTTGCCTGGGTTGGGATTTCCCTAGGTCTTCAAAATAGACGCCCAGGTACATTTTATCCTTGTCTGATTGGAATGCATTGCCATGTTGTTGTTGAATCTCCATGGGAGATTTGGAATGAGGCACCCTTGTTACTGATAGAGCTGCTGCCTGAGTCTGGTGAAGGGATTGGATTACAGTCATTAATGTTTTGAGTTATTCTGCATGAAAGTAGCTCTATTCTACAGGTGATTAACTTCATTGAAAATCCTGTTTCAAAGAAGGCAGAAAGGTTGAAAAATACCAAATTCAGAAAACTGAAGCTTAGCTCTGTCTTTGACTATTATCATCTCTTTAATCTTATTTTTATTCGCCCAGATCACAAAATTTATTGGATGATCTATGTCCAGATACATTGGACAACATTTTTATGATCGTGCCCAGTGTTGGGTTCACCTTAATGGCCCAGTTTTAGGTCAAATTAATGGAAATTTTAAAGTTGCAGATGTTGATCATTTATCCCCTGTAAAGTTTCTCTAATTTTAATGGGCATTTTCTATCATGGATTATACCTGTCTGTCTGAGCAGACAGGTTCCTGCAGACACATGTCTCAAGCTTGTCAATGTGATGTTCTGTTGAGTGTTTGAAATTCATGCTTCTCTGATGTTTCAAACTGTTGAGACATTTTTGTGTCTTTTTTATAATTCTGAATGTAGCGTGTTATAATCATGGTCATTTGCCACTTGAGGGTCTGGTTCTGAAAATGTTATCTGCTATGGGTTGAAACACTTTTGGACTTTAGCTACCCATGGGCAGTTTGCATTTGGCAGGATTGAAGGTTCTGGACATTGGTACCTCAGTGAACTCTGTTGATTATGCAGTTGGTTTTTCATTTGTGGTCCTGGAGGTCACGAATCCCACTTTGGAACAGTATCAGGAATTGATAGCTGGATGATGCATCCATGCCCTTGGCTACTCCATGGTGTAGGAAGCTCAGATAGCCCCAAGTGCTGGTCTTTGGAAGAAAGTTTCAGTCACAGATTTGAGAGAGTGATCAAGGTACAGCTGAGGACAAGTTTTGCTTCTCCTCTAATTTGCCCATTTGGTTTCCAATTTGAGGAGATGATTAGGCTTCAGGTCTATCACCTATAACCCTGCAGTACTTTGTGCCTTCCCTTAATACCAGTTTAGTTCTCTCCTTCAATGCTGAATCTGCCATTTGAGTGCTACTTGTTCATAATACTTCCTGCTATGTCTTTTAAGGAGACAGCTCTTGCTGAAGGTTAGTGCCTTATTTTGTTCCTAGCTATTCACTTCAAAACAAAATCTACCAACTGGACTTTAGCAATTCAGCGCTTCTTGCTAGAAGTGTGGTGTGGGGTCTCTCTTTAAAGCAGGAAACAATCCTTTCATGTAAGTACTTCCTTTCCCCAGGGTGGCAGATCAGCTGCTTGTTCCAGTGCTGAATCAGTTGGCAAGATTTCAAAGATCGAGCACTTCTTTAAAGCTTCAGTGGGGGTTTTGGACTAGAAACGAGAGCTAACAGAGCTATGGGAAGCAGCTGGGTGCTTGCACGTCTGCCATTGACGCAAGCCCTGTACTTATCAACAACAATGATCACTTACAAGAAAAGTAGGTCCTTTTTCACGAAAGTAAGACACTGCAGATACTGGAAATCTAAAATTAAAAATATGCTTGAAGTACCCATCAAATAAGGAAAAAGAAATAGAGGTAACAATTTAGGTCAGTGAGCTTACATCAAAACTGAGAAGGCAAGAAAACAAGAACCCTTCCCTCTTTCAAGATAGAGCAGGAAAGCAGGGTAAGTTAAGTACTCCATGAGGTAATAAGATTATTGAATGTGGAACTAAGGCCTTTTTCTTGTACTGTAGTTACAGGACAAAGGAGACAGTGCTCTGACTTTATTGTCTTTTAAGTTTAGAAGTGAGGGGATCTGATTTTATTATGCACTCTTTCCTTTTCACTCATCCCATCCCAAATGATCCAGCAGCATTCAGAAAATCTAATGGAGAAGTTAGCTCTTTCCATTCAATGATGCAACATACTATTGAGCATAGGGTTTGAATTGCATATCTATATCTATCAAACTTACTTAGATATGCAGTTGTCCAAACATCAAATCTTTGATGTATACATGGAAATTATGCTGAAAGTTGTAAATGTCTTCTCTAATTATATTATAAGATATTAATCACCTCCTCTAATTGTTTTAGGTGTTCAGTCTTCTAATTCATATAGCTTAGACGATAATTCCTGCATGCATTTGCAAACAACAGAGCACGTGTCCAGGTCCCAGAGAAATGCTACTAAACTACAGGTAACTGAAAACATCAAATGACTAAATCTGTATTGTCCATGAATAGGGTTATACACATTGAAACATAAGAGTGGAATTATATTGTCCATTGAAAATAAGTGTTCAATATTGCCTAATTTGCTGCTGTGAACAAGGTGTTATTCATTTTGGGCTGGAGGAAAACTGCCAGTTTTGCTTTATTTTGCTTTTTTCAGTACGTTTCCTAGATCTGAGCAATGCCAGTCACCAAGTAATTCCCTATGTATATACACAGGTAAAGAGGTATACATACCCCTGTGTATATACACAAGTGTACAGGTATACCCCTGTGTATATACATAGAACATAGAACATTACAGCGCAGAACAGGCCCTTCGGCCCACGATGTTGCGCCGACCAGTTAAAAAAAAACAATGACCCACTAACCTAAACCAATCCCTTTTCGTCCATAAACCTGTCCACAGACCTCTTAAACGCCCCCAAACTAGGCGCATTTACAACTGCAGCAGGCAGGGCATTCCAATCCCTCACCACCCTCTGGGTAAAGAACCTACCCCTGACATCTGTCCTATAACTACCCCCCCTTAGTTTAAAGCCATGCCCCCTCGTGCTAGATTTTTCCATCAGAGGAAAAAGGCTATCACTATCCACCCTATCTAAACCTCTAATCATCTTATATGTTTCAATAAGATCCCCTCTTAGCCGCCTTCTTTCCAGCGAAAACAACCCCAAATCCCTCAGCCTCTCCTCATAGGATCTCCCCTCCATACCAGGCAACATCCTGGTAAACCTCCTCTGCACCCTCTCCAAAGCCTCCACATCCTTCCATAGGTATAAAGTATACCTACCTCTGTGTATATACACAGGTATACAGATATACTCCTGTGTACATATACAGCAATACCCCTGTGTATTCTGGCTTTCTGCAATTTTGATAATAAGATAAGTGGAAAAATGGTCAGTCACAAGAATGCATTTGTGTTGATTTCTCATGCCAAATGCATCTACTCACCAATTATAAACTCCCCTGGTAATCACTGTTAATGCTGACAGTTGTCTTTGCCTAAATGGGAAGTGCAGAGGAAAGACCCAGAATTAGTGAAGGAAAGACAATATAGTTACCAATTGGGGTGGTGTGTGACTGGAGGGGAACTTGCAGGTGGTAGTGTTCCCATGCATGGACGGCCATTGTCCTTTTAGGTGATAGAGATCACTGATGTGGAAGGTGCTCTTGAAGGAGGCTTGGTGAGTTATTGCTGTTCATCTTGTAAATGGTATACACTTCTGCCATTGTGTGCCAGTGAAGGGAGTGAATGTTTCCAGTGATAGATGGAATGCAGATTAGGCAGGCTACTTTATCCTGGATGGTGTTGAGCTTTTTGAGTGTTGGGAGCTGTACTCATCCAAGCTGGTGGAGAGTGTTGTGTCACATTCCTGATTAAACTTTATAAATGGTGGAGTCACAAAGTGAATAACTCGCCACAGGTATGTTTACAGTCATTGGTAAGCTCTCACGATATTGCTGGGAGAATTGAGTGAAGACAATGGAATTAAATTTGAAGAAGAAATGGCTAGATTCCCTTTTGATGGAGATGATTATTACCTGGTACTTGTGCAGTATAAATGTTACTTGCCATTTATCAGCCAAGCCTGAATGTTGCTCGACAGACTGGAGGGGCTGATTGTGGAAAAGTCCCCAGGACCGGATGGAATGCATCCGAGGGTCGTGAAAGAAATGTCGGAGGTGATAGTGGATGCCTTGGTGGTTATTTTCCAGACGTCGCTGGATTCCGGGGAAGTGCCGGAAGATTGGAAAACGGCTAATGTTACACTGTTGTTTAAGAAGGGTGCCAGGCAAAAGGCGGGGAATTATAGGCCTGTTAGATTAACGTCTGTTGTAGGTAAAATGTTAGAATCCGTCATCAAGGAGGAAATAGCGAGGCATCTTGAGGGGAACTGCTTGATAGAGCAGACGCAGCACGGTTTCGTTAAAGGGAAGTCGTGTCTGACAAATTTACTGGAGTTCCATGAGGATGTGTTTAGGGCGGTGGATAGAGGAGAGCCAGTGGATGCGGTCTTTCTTGATTTTCAGAAGGCGTTTGACAAGGTACCTCACAAGAGGTTATTGCAGAACGTCAGGGGGCATGGAGTTGGGGGTAGGGTGTTAGCGTGGATAGAGGACTGGTTGTCAAATAGGAGGCAGAGAGTGGGGGTCAATGGGTGCTATTCGGATTGGCGGATGGTGACTAGTGGAGTGCCCCAGGGGTCGGTGCTGGGGCCTCAGCTATTTACCATTTATATAGATGATCTGGAGGAGGGAACCGAGTGTAGGGTGTCGAAATTTGCTGATGACACCAAAATTGGTGGAAAGGCAAATTGTGCGGAGGGTGGGGAGAGTCTACAGAAGGATCTAGATAGGCTGGGTGAATGGGCCAGGAAATGGCAAATGGAATTTAATGTTGGCAAGTGCGAGGTGGTCCACTTTGGTAGGAATAATGGTAGGAAGGACTATTACTTACGTGGAGAAAAACTGCAGCAGGCGATGGTGCAGAGGGACCTCGGGGTCCTTGTGCATGAGTCGCAAAAACCCAGCTTGCAGGTGCAGCAGGTGGTCAGGAAGGCGAATGGGATGCTGGCCTTCATCACGAGGGGGATTGAATATAAAAGTAGGGAGGTCTTGCTGCAGCTGTATAGGGCATTGGTGAGGCCGCAGCTGGAGTACTGTGTGCAGTTTTGGGCGCCGTACTTACGCAAGGATATTTTGGCCTTGGAGGGAGTGCAGAGGAGGTTTACTAGGCTGATGCCGGAGTTGAGGGGGTTGAGCTATGAGGAGAGGCTGAATAAATTAGGCTTGTACTCGTTAGAGTTTAGAAGAATGAGGGGAGATCTCATTGAGACGTATAAGATAATGAATGGGATGGATAGGATAGAGGTGGAGAGACTCTTCCCGCTCAGAAAGGATAATAGGACTAGGGGGCACAGCCTCAAGATAAAGTGGGGGCGGTTTAGAACGGAGTTGAGGAGGAACTTCTTCACTCAAAGGGTGGTGAATCTCTGGAATTCTCTGCCCGTTGAAGTGGTGGAGGCTGCCTCGCTAAATATTTTTAAGAAGCGGGTTGATGGGTTTTTGATAAGAGAGGGGATTAAGGGCTATGGGGAGAGGGCGGGAATGTGGAACTGAGCCAGGACAGATCAGCCATGATCTTATTGAATGGCGGGGCAGGCTCGAAGGGCTAGTTGGCCTACTCCTGCTCCTATTTCTTATGTTCTTATGTCTAGATGTTGCTGCAATCCGTCACGGACTACTTTATTACTTAAGGAGTTGCAAAGGAAATTAGGAACTGTGCAGTCATAGAATCATAGAATGGTCATTCTTGTCCATTAGTGCATGGCAGGGGCCTGAGAAACAGGAAACATGGCTCACAGCATTGTTGTCTAACAGAAGTTGCAGTGCTAGATCTTTACTTGGTTTACTGCTGCTGACTTCATCATGGTCGACACCCTCCCTGGCCAGCTGGTTGTCTGTGTCCTCAGAGTCCATGAGGACCTTGAGTCCTGGCATCCCACCGCCCATCTGGGATCTCTCCCTCTTGTTGTGAGCCAACTTGTCCTGCAGGAAAACCAACTGAGAAAGTGTAAGTAAGACGGGTGTCAGGGCTGATAATAAGGATGCCTGGTATGTGTGGGGTGAGTGGGACCAGTGAGGTGATGAGGGCACAACCTGCAGGGTAGATGAAGATGTGTTTGGGAAACCAAGTTACGGTTTTCCTTGCACTGGCATTACGTGAGGTCCCTGTGGATGTGTGATGAGTGTGCATTGAGAGTGATGAGAAAGGTAGCTTACCTTGGCTGTCCTTTTCTGAGTATGTTGGCACTGACCACTCCTGCCACTGCCTGCCATGCTGGGTTTGTCAAGTAGCTGCTCAGTTTCCATCCTGAGCATGGGTAGATGATATCACAGTGGGTCTCTATAGCATCGAGGAGTCTCTCCAGAGAGGCATCTGAGAATTTCCGGGCAGATTGCCTGGCAGGCATCACTTTACAGCAACCAGCAAAGTGTGACTGCTGTGCGCTGAGGCAGCTTTAAACATGGAACCCTGGTGATTACAGTACAGAGGTGATAACGTGCGAGGCGAGTTGGAGGCTACCCCCGTCAGCACGCTGGCACTAAATGGCGGTAAAAGCCATTGCCTTCAATGGGCTCAACATCACTTTCCCGCTTGCTATCTGCTTATGTTAATTTCCGAGAAATTGTCACCGACGGTCACAAGGTAAGAGATCTCTCTTCCAAAGCTGAATAGTTTTAATGATTTGCTCATTTTGTCCATGAATAAAAAGGTGTGCTTTCAAAGAGTATTATCAAAGTTACGTTATCTTTTAGTTTTATACATAAATAAGTTAAAACAAACAATTTAAGCCATTATTGCAGTAGAAGTAAATTTCCTTTTAGAAGGTTGTGAGCTCCTTTATATGGCTTAACACGTGGAATATAATAGTGACCTGAAAGTGGAATTTGTGGTAGATATGACAGAGCCAAGCGCAAGTGATGCATGTTTTTCCTACTACCAGTGTACTACATTGCAAAATAATTCTTCCATTCTTCTAAACACTAGTATAAATAAATGGAAGGCACAAATTGCTAATTCAGCATTTAAGTCATTCTGTGTTAGATTGACATGTAGAGACATAAGACTCGGGATCAAGAGTAGGCCAACTAACCCCTGAAAATCATGGCTGATCTGATTGTGGATTCAATTCCTGACTGTCCCCATAACCCTTGATTCCCATGGCTATGAAAAATTTCACCTTGAATAATTTCAATGATCCAGCCTCCACTGTGTTCTGGTGAAGAGAATTCCTCCGAGAGGATAGAAATCCCCTTCTCTCTGCCTTGAAAGGGCAACCTCTTATTCTTAAACTGTGTTCCTTAGTTCTAGTCTCCAACAGGAGGTATCCATCTTATCAAATACCCTCAGGATCTGATATGTTTCAATAAAATCATATATTCAGTCTCATCATCCAAGTCATTAATACATATTATGAGTAGTTCAGGCCCCAGCAATGATCCCAGTGGACACTACTTGTTAAAAGTTACAGCTTCACAACCTGAAAAAGATTAATTTGTCCCTATTCTCTGCTTCCTGTTAATTAACCAATCCTCTATCCATGCTAAAATGTCACCCTTTACACCATGAGCTCTCACTTTGTATAGCAGTCTTTGATGTGACACCTATTAAATGCCTTTTGGAAATTTAAGTATACTGATTTCCCCTTTATCCGCATAGCTTGTTATTTCCTCAAGTAACTCCAATAAATTAGTTTAACACAATTTTCCTTTCACAAAAACATGTTGACAGTGCCTGACAATATAACGATTTTCTAAGTGCCTTGCTATACCCTCCTTAATAATGGACTGTAGCAATTTTTCTATGACAGATGTTCGACTAACTGCCTTTGGTATCCTACTTAGTGCCTACCTACTATCTTGAGTAAAGATGATGGCCACAATTCTCCCATCTGCTAGGAGAATCTCATGGCAGGCAATGTGTGGGATTCGCACGTGTGTTCCTGCCACGGAAGTGTCTCCCAGCATAGGATTTCCAGCAGCGTCTGCTCCATGGCGGAAATCAACGCAGAAGTGATTTCAGTCTTATTTTGCATGTGATTTAAAAGCAATTAGCGGGTCCAGAGACTTCAGTCTCACCCCCATCAGAGTAGTTCAATCCAGTGGGGATCATAGTAGCTCTCCACTTTTGGGCAACGAGTGGATCGACCCTGCTGGAGTGAGGGGGGAGCAATTGGGGCCCCCCTCGAGGATCAGGCATTGAGGGGGGTTCTCCTAGGGCATTGGCACCCCAGCAGTGCCAGCTGGTGCCTCCTGGCATTGCCCAAGGGGCAAAGTGTCAATGCCCAGGGGCACCTTGGCACTGCCTACCAGGCATGGGACAGGGCCAAGGGTTGGGGCATATGAGGGGTGGGGCTTAGAGGGCGATCTGTGAGGTGGGGAATCCTGCTGCCCTGCCACACTGCAGATGGGATTGATGGGGGAGGGAGGGAGGCCAGCAATCAGGGTGGGCTGGGGGCAGGGGGTTTAAGCCAAAGTGGGGGTGGTCAGTCTGCAGGGGGGTGTAGGAACTGTGGGTGGGTTAACTGTCGGGTGGCTTTGGCTGGAGATTGGGGTAGGCTGGGAGGCGGGGGAGGTCAGAACTGGGCCTTGGAATGGACAGGGGGCCAGCGATTGGGCCATGGGGAGATGGAGGGCTGGCAATGCAGGGGTTGCAGGGCTGGCCAGCTTGATCGCTGACCCAGCAATTGGGAGGCTGTCAATGTGGGGTCACTGCCGATGTGCTGATCCCGGCACTGACAGATCGATGTATGCCCAGTGGCTCACTCAGCCTGCTGATTTCAGCCTCTTCAACAGGGACAGACCCCGCCCTAGTTTTTAATGACATTCAACCTGGTGGTCTCTGCAGTGCTCAAGGTGTGGGAGATTCTAATTCCAGCCAATATATTTGTTATTTTCCAGTTCACTCAGAGCCTTCCAGAATCTAAGATATTTTGAAAAATTCTAATTATTCTAATTCTAGTTATTTTCCCAGTACCCTTTCCCTAGGGATGCCAATCCTCTTTTCCCTCTTGAATTTTAAGTATCTCTGAGAACAAAGAACAGTACAGCACAGAAACAGACCCTTCGGCCCACCAAGTTTGTACCAACACAGATGCCTCTCTAATCTAAAGTTTTCTTGCCTCTACATGATCCATGTCCCTCTATTCCCTGTCTATTCATGTATCTATCCAGATGCCTCTTGAACGTTGTTATAGAAACTGCTTCCACACATCCTCCAGCAGCGTATTCCAGATATTCACCACCCTCTGTGTGGAAAAACTTACCTCTTACATCTCTTTTAAATTTACCCCTTCTCATTTTCAACCTATGCCCCTGAGTAATTGACCCTTTGACCCTGGGAAAAAGAGTCTGACTATCCACTCTATTCAAGCCGGTCATAATCTTGTAAACCTCTATCAGATACCCCATCATGCTCCGACGCTCCAATGAAAACAAAGCAAGTTTGTTCAACCTTTCTTCATTGTCCATACCCACCAAACCAGACAACATTCTGGTAAATTTCTCTTCTGCGCCCTTTCCAATGCATCGACATCTTCCCAGTAGTGTGGCGGCCAGAATTGTACACAATACTCCAAATGCAGCCTAACCAAAGTCTTATACAGCTGCAACACGATTTTCCAATTTCTTTACTCAAATGTCCAACCGATGAAGGCCAGCATGCCATATGTCTTCTTGAACACCTTGTCTACCTGAGTTGCCACCTTCAGGGAACTGTGGATCTGCACACCTAGATCTTTCTACATGCTAATATTTCTAAGGGCTCTACCATTCACTGTATACGTTCCTTCCAAATCACATCACCTCACATTTGTCTGGGTTAAATTCCATCTGCCACTTTTTGGCCCAGGTCTTCTGCCAATTTATATCCTGCTGTATGCTCTGACAATTCTCCTCGCTATCCACTACACGCTAATTTTTGTATTATTTTCAAATTTACTAATCGAACCACCTACATTTTCCTCCAAATCATTTATATATATTACAAACAACAAAGGCCCCAACACTGATCCTTGTTGGGCACTGTTTGTCGTAGATCTCCAATTGGAAAATTACCCTTTCACATTACTCCCTGCTTTCTATGCCCAAGCCAGTTTTGTATCCATCTAACCAGCTCACTTCGGATCTCATATGACTCTGTATCAGCCTGCCACAAAGAACTTTAAAGAAAGCTTAACTAGAAGTTTTCTAAGTCTTCCACAGTGATGACAGAGACAAGATATCTGTTCAATGCTTCCCCCATTTCCATGTTTTCCAATAATAATTCCGTAGATTCGTTCTCTAGAGGACAGACGCAGGAAGAAGATATCGATGATGACTGTTGGTGAGGGAAGAGAGAGAGCATAATGCTGGCAATTATTTTCTGGGGGGTGTGGGATGCCATTGATGACTGTTGAGGGGGGATACAGCCTGGGGAGGGGGCGGGGGGGTGATGCTGCCAGTGACCATTGGTTGAGGGGGAGGATGGGGATGCCATCATTGATCATAGGGGGGAGGGGTTGCTGCCACTGATCGCGGTGTGGGGGATGCCATAGTTGATCTTGTGATGGGAGGGCAGAGTTGATTGTGCCGGGGGAATGCCAACAGTGATTGTGGAGGTGGGGAAGCACCTGAGACCTCTGTGGTCAGGTGTGGTCATCTGATTGGGGTGCCCTTTAAAAAGAGTGCCTCGATTGCAGTGCAGCCGGCTGTGCCGGTGTGTTTAGACCCCGCCCCTCAAAATAACAACGTGAAATAAGCACTCCTGATTGTTCTTTTGACAAAGTGCCATAAGATTTGGAGAGAAAACCTGCCCATTTCTCTGGAGAGAAACACGCCGGTTTTTAGTAAGATCCTGCCTTGTGGGTGAGATTTTCCAGTCCCACCATTTTCCCACCCAAACCCTACAGACTTTTGGCTGCTTCCCAGATTTTCTAGTTCCACCATCCCAATTCCTGCTGCCAGCAAGACCAGAAAATCCTGGCCTATATTTCTAGATAATATTTTCTCACGCTCTAATTTCTTATTTTTCTTTGCTGGTTCTTAAATTTGATCCAATCTTCTAATTTACAGCTAACCTTTGAACTGTCACTTTCAGTTTGATGCTACCCTTAACTTCTTTACTTACCCACACTAGATGAATCTTTCAAAGAGCCCTTCTTTCCCACTGGATAAATCTTTACTGAGAGTTATTAAGTATTTCCTTAAACATCTGGCATTGCCTCTCTATTATCCTCCCTTTTAACCTAGCTTTCTAGTCATTGCAGCCAACCCTGCTTTCATATCCTTATAATACCTTTATTTAGGATCAAAACACTAGTCCTATATCCACACTTCTCACCTTCGAACTGAAATTGAAATTCCAGATTAAGATTTAATTTTTATTTATTAGTGTCACTGCAATTTATTAACACTGCAATGAAGGTACTGTGAAAATTCCCGAGTCCCACACACTGGTGCCTGTTTGGATACACTGAGGGAGAATTTAGCATGACCAGTGCACCTAACCAGCACGTCTCTTGGACTGTGGGAGGAAACCGGAGCATCCGGAGGAAACCCACGCAGGCACAGGAAGAATGTGCAGACTCCACACACAATGACCCAACTGAGTCCCTGGCGCTATGAGGCAGCAATGCCAGTGTGCAGCCCTGGTAATCACCTCTGTACTTGTGCTTGTAAATTATGCTGATAACCAGGTATATTTTGTTATCATGGTATTGTTTATCTGCTTTAAGAGGAGGTTGCCTATAATTGATTACTTCATACATTGTTAATACAGATACAAGAAGCAAAAACTTTAAACAGGAACACAGCCTCCAGATCACTAGAGAGACCTCCTTCGGGTCGCAGGAGTCGCAGTACAACCCCAAGCGGGAGGAAGACTCCACTGGATGGCAAACAAACAGCTTTTGACCTTGAACAAAAGGTTTGTATTTTTTATTGTCATTAATGTTGGTTTTTTTCAACAAACTAAACATTTAATTATGTATCAGCCTAACATTCACCAAATGTTTGACAGATGTGGAGGAGGTGTTGTTTCTTTGTAAAAATATGTGTGAATGAAGTTGGACCAGAATCAAACTTCCTCCAGGAGATTTCTTTTTGCTGTTTCTCTTAGTTCAACTATTTTTGAAGCTGGAAAATATAACTCCAGTCAGACATCTGAAGCACATTTCACTTCATAAAGTAAAAACAGTGCATTGAAGGGAGGCTGTAGTCAGCCCTTTTTGCTTGTACAGATAGAGCCATAGAATCATAGAGGTTTACAGCATGGAAACAGACCCTTCAGCCCAACTTATCCATGCCACCCTTTTTTTTAAAAGCTGTAAACTAATCCCAATTGCCTGCATTTGGCCCATATCCCACTATACCCATTTTACCCATGTAACTATCTAAATGCTTTTTAAAAGACAAAATTATACCGCCTCTACTACTACCTCTGGCAGCTTGTTCCAGACACTCGTCACCCTTTGTGTGAAAAAAATTGCCCCTCTGGACACTTTTGTCTCACTCCCCTCTCACCTTATGCCCTCTAGTTTTAGACTCCCCTACCTTTGGGAAAAGATATTGACTATCTAGCTGATCTGTGCCCCTCATTATTTTATGGACTTCTATAAGATCACCTCTCAGCCTTCTACGCTCCAGAGAAAAAAAGTACCAGTCTATCCAGCCTCTCCTCATAACTCAATCCATCAAGTCCTGGTAGCATCCTAGTAAATCTTTTCTGCACTCTTTCTAGTTTAATAATATCTTTTCTATGATGGGGTGACCAGAATTGCACATAGTGTTCCAAGTGTGGTCTTGTACAACTTCAACAAGGCATTTCAACTCCTGTATGCAACATTCTGACCAATGAAACCAAGCATGTCGAATGCCTTCTTCACCGTCTTGTCCACTTGTGACTCCACTTTCAAGGAGCTATGAACATGTATCTCCAGATCTCTTTGTTTTGTAACTGTCTCCAGTGCCCTACCATTAACTGAGTAAGTCCTGTTCTGGTTCAATCCAGATTCATCACCTTGCATTTGTCTAACTTAAACTCCATCTGCCATTCATCAGCCCACTGGCCCAATTGATCAAAATCCCATTGCAATTGGAGATAACTTTCTTCACTGTCCACTTTGCCACCAATCTTAGTGCCTTGTGCAAATTTACTAACCATGCCTCCTATATTCTCATCCAAATCATTAATATAAATGACAAATAACAGAGGACCCAGCACTGGGCTGGGTTTCCTCTGGGTGCTCCGGTTTTCTCCCACAGTCCAAAAATGTGCGGGTCCCCTTTTTTCCCTCCTGATTTCTCTTTTAAATCTACTACACCTCCTATACTCTTCAGGGGATTCGCTTGATCCCAGCTGCGTATGCATGTCATGTGCCTCTTCCTTCTTCTCGACCAGGGCGTCAATATCCCAAATCATCCTTATGTCTTTTTTGAATCTTAAGTGTGATACGTAAATGCAATAACAGTGGTTAGCACTGCTGCTTCACAGCTTCAGGGACCTGAGTTCGATTCCCGGCTTGGGTCACTATTCTGTGTGGAGTTTGCACATTCTCTTCGTGTCTGCATGGGTTTCCTCCAGGTGCTCCAGTTTCCTCCCACAGTCTAAAGATAGAACATAGAACATTACAGCGCAGAACAGGCCCTTCGGCCCACGATGTTGCGCCGACCAGTTAAAAAACAATGACCCACTAACCTAAACCAATCCCTTTTCGTCCATAAACCTATCCACGGATCTCTTAAACGCCCCCAAACTAGGCGCATTTACAACCGCAGCAGGCAGGGCATTCCAATCCCTCACCACCCTCTGGGTAAAGAACCTACCCCTGACATCCGTAAAGATGTGAAGGTTAGGTTGATTGGCCATGCTAAAATTGCTTTCAAGTGTCCTGAGATGCTTGGTTAGAGGGATTAGTAGGTAAATATGTAGAGATATGGTGGTAGGGCCTGGGTGGGATTGTGGCTGGTGCAGACTCAATGGGCCAAATGGCCTATTTCTGCACCATAGGGTTTCTGTGGTTCTATGGTTCTATGATCCCTGAGGCACACCGCTAATCACAGACCTCCAATTTGGGAAACAACTCTCTGCAACCACCCTCTGGCTTCTGTCAAGAAGCCAATTCTGTATCCATTTAGATACCTCACCCTGGATCCCATGAGATTTAACCTTATGCAACTACCTACCATGCGGTATCTTGTCAAAGGCCTTGCTAAAGTCCATGTAGACAAAATCAGTGCACTGCCCTCATCTACCTTCTTGGTTACCCCTTCAAAAAATTCAGTCAAACTTGTGAGACATGATTTTCCACTTACAAAGCCACGCTGACTGTCCCTAATCAGTCCTTACGTCTCTAAATGCCTGTAGATCCTGTCTCTCAAAATACCTTCCAACAATTTATCCATCACAGATGTGAGGCTCACTGGCCTGTATTTCCCAGGCTTTTCCCTGCAGCCCTTTTTAAACAAAGGCACAACATTTGTCACTCTCCAATCTTCAGGCACCTCACCCATGACTATCGATGATTCAAATATCTCTGCTAGGGGACCCGCAATTTCCTCCCTAGCCTCCCACAATGTCCTGGGATACACTGCATCAGTTCCCAGGGATTTATCTATCTTGATGCGCTTTAAGACTTCCAGCACCTCCTTCTTTATGATATGTAACTCCTCAAGGCTTCACTATTTATTTCCTCAAGTTCCCTAACAACCATGCTTTTCTCAACAGTAATAGGACCTCACCCATCTCTTGTGGATCCACACATATATGACCTTGTTGATCCTTAAGAGGCCCTACTCTCTCCCTTGTTACACTTTTGCCCTTTATGTAATTGTAGAAGTTCTTTGGATTCTCCTTTGCTTTGTCTGTCAAAACAATCTCATGTCCCCTTTTTGCCCTCCTGATTTCTCTCTTAACTCTATTCCTACACCCACTGTACTCTTCAAGGGATTGCTTGATCCCAGCTGCCTATGCATGTCATGTGCCTCTTTCTTCTTCTTGACCAGGGCCTCAATATCCCCAAGTCATCCTTATACCTTTTTTGAATCTTAAGTGTGATATGTAAGTGCAATAAACATCATTATATTCAAAATGGTTCATTGAATTATCTTTAAAAATGCCAGCATTGACTTTACCTAGTATTTAATAAATCATTTTCAAATTTATTTGTAGGAACCCCAGCTTCTCGCTGGTAAATTTGAATTTTTAAAATATCGTTTCATTATTTACATTGTGAAAACAAAGTCCTCCAGAATACTGCCGATGATTTATGGAGTACAGCGGAAGGAATGACAAGGATTAACCACTCAGTAATGTCTTTTGCTAATGACTGCCCATCCAATTTGATTTAACAAGCAGGACCTTCATTTATTGCTGTAATATATCTGCAGTTTTCTTCGTGGGATCCTCAACAATTGTTTGTTTTTTGCGTAGAACTTTGATTACAGTGTTTTCCCCTTAGTTAGCTGTAAGGAAATGTTAATGATTTTTTTCAGGTTTCACGGCCAATTTCTGCTTTATCAAGAAGACCATCTACTTATTTTAAGAGTAAAGTTACACATGATGATGTCAGGGAGGAAATCCAATACCCAGATGGCAAGGTAATTGCGCAATAAAAAGATTTTAATTGCAGTCTTTGCAAGAAACATTTAGGTCTTCAGTACTTTGCGTTTTTTAGAAGCAATTCACTCTTCTTATGAATAACTTACTCGTCTATTTAAAACTATATAGATTAGTTTAGAATAATTTACTGTGGAAATAGTGTAATGGTTGGATTTGTAGAAAAAGTACTGCATAACCTTAGGAAAAAGGGAGGGGCAAATATCAGTACTTAGGAATAGGAGTTGGCCATTCAGCATCTTAAGCCTGTTTCAACATTCAATGAGATCAATTTGTACTGTGACTCCATTTACTCACCTTGGCCTTGTATCTATTCCCTTGGCTAGCAAAAAACTGAGAATCTACCACTCTGGGCACAAAATACAATGACAGGTGGAGCAAGTTGTCTGTTTTTCATCTCATTATCTATGTGTGAGCACAAAGGATCTCGTATCTTGTGGAGGTGTGGAGGAGTGGGCTGGGACTCATCCACCTCGACATGACCTTATTGGATCATCTTTCCAGACACCCTATCTAAACCTCACCCGCACACGCCATTCACTCACTGCAGTCCAGCACTGATCTTGGTGAGTGGTGGCCCTGAAAGGGAAGAGGCTGACTGACCCCGTGTTCAGTGATAATGCATTGAGGCATTTCTGGACACTTTGGAGATATGCCGAGACATCCTTTCCCCCATGATGGTCCACCACCCTCACCATGCCAGCTTGAAAACAGGTCACTCAGACAGACAGTGCCAATGCTGCTTAAAAGAGGACCACCATCCAGTGCAAGAATAGGATGAATAATCTCAACCACTCTGAAAGTCAATCTTCTCCTCACTCTCAACTTACATCGTCACAAAGCCACCAAGCATTTGCAGGGTTATGTCCGTAGGGATCTCGCACAATTCCATCGCAAGGGACATCATCACTGATTCTCTCATACACTCACGTTGACAACTTCATCTCTTCTCATATCTTGTGCAGCTTGCATCCTCAGATGATCTCTGGGGACAAGATTTTTTTCCACAAAAGTGTCCAAGTTTTTAGTTTCAGTTTAGTTGCTTCTCAAAGCTGGTAGAAAAAGGCAACGTGATTCTGTCTCTCTCTCCTCTCCAGAGGCTTTTTAGAAAATTCCAGGGCTGGGAAGCCTCAAAGGTTTAATCCAACATTTAAAGGATTGTGTCCAATTCACAGCAGGTGTTAAAAAGCTGAAACCCAGCATCACATGAACATACTGGCTTTTTGTGCCAAGTCTAGAAAGAGGTGTATGTTTGTGGGATATTGTTTGACTTGGAACATCATAGATAGCTAGTTGATAAGATTTATACTGTACCATGTTTGATTCATGTAATTGATAAAAGTTATGCTAAATCTTTTTGTTATATTTTAACTGTGTTCTTAAATAAATTTTGTTTGATAAAAGCTTCCTCGTGAGTCATTTGAATCATACCTGGAGTGAAACATCTTATGTTCACCTGTACCAAAATCAAATTAAGAACTTAGAGTCTCGGCTAATTTCATAAAATGCCTTGGAGTTTCTGGCCTGGGTCATAGCAGGATGCCGGAGCCCAGGGCCCTCACACTGTATGAAGAGCATGTGACAGAGCGAGAGAGCGAAGATTGGGACAGTGTGTGCACCAAGGGTGAGACCGGTGTCTCCCAAGACAGTGAGGACTCATCAACAACGCACAGGTCACTTGACAATACATTGAATGCTTGCAACACTGTAAGGACTCAGCCAATCACTAATGTTTCTGTCTTTGGCACCAGCAGGAAAGGAACATACCCATCGGCACCTAGTCCTTCAGCACCAACCCCCACACCACCTCAGAGGGGGATCCTGAGGACCAACAAGATATAAAGACATCACAGCATTCACCCACTCCCTCCACCAATGCAGCCACACCTAACAGAGATCTTGAACTTCAAAGACAGACATGGGAATGTCAGTCAGGATTTTCAGATGCCATCACCAGATTGTAATGGACATTGAAGGACCTCATCTGTATTTATTCTGATTTCATAGCACCAGACTGCCACATTGGTAGGATGGCGGTCGCTATTGGAGACCTTTGTCCAGGACATTGCGTCTGCTACATGCTCAGACCTGCACTATGTTGCCTGAGCCATCCCACCCAGCTGAAAAGGTCCAGCTGATCCCATTCCCTACTGCCTGTAACCCCACAGTTGCAGAGGGTATACCTGCCCCACATCTGAAGACCCAAAACAGGCCAGGACTGTCCTAGTCTCTGCCCTACAGAAGATGTTCTCCAAAGCCATTACAGACAGCAGACTGCCTCCACCTCTGCTGTAGATATTGGAGGTGTACCAGGAAATAATGGCAGGGTATGGGAAATTAAGAATTACCAGGGTCATAAAGGTAGAACAGGTCTCCACGGTCTGAATATAATCTGTGCAGCATCAACATGAGTGAAGTCTCTGCCTCTAAGAACTTGGTGGTTGGCCGAGGCATCTCTGAGACATGCTTCAGAAATTCATATAATGCTGCCTTATGAGTTTAGAATCTGGAGGCTGCTTTAGTACCCAGTGCTTCTGTATTGTATTCTGCACAACATGGATCTTACTGGATCAAATGGCAACACGTATGGAGTCGGTGCATCTTTTATTGGCCTCCATGTACGTTCTGTCAGCTTCAGTGTGCTTTATATACAAACCCAAACTCCGAACTGTTCTGCCTTCCTACCTGTCTGCAATGTTACATCCTTCAATGTGACATCTACACATCATCCCAGCAATTCCTTGCTGTTACATGTTGAGCCTTGTGATTCCTCATAGGTGATTAAAGCTGTGCAAGCTCACAGTTGTGTGCAGAGGCACCAGGGCCAAGATTCTCCCATCCCAGTATGCTAAACAATTAGCACAGTGGGCCGGGAGATTTAAGCAGGGTACAATCCACGAGCTCTGCACTGGGCACCCTGCCCCGATAACATCTTCCAGCATCAGATTACCAGCGGTGTCAGCTCTGCACTGGGAATAGCATGAAATTGTATGATTTATTCAAATCCTATTTTAAATGTAATTTAAATACAATTAGTGGGTCTGGCGACTTCAGTGTTTCACTCCAGTGGGGTTTACTATAGTACCCCCCTTTCAGGAAACTGGCAGCCCAACCTACTAGAGTGAAGGGGGTCAATCAGGGCTCCCCCAGAGGATCAGGAGCAGGGGGGTGCCCCCGGGCATTGGCACCTTGGCAGTGCCAGCCTGGCCTCCTGGCATTGGACATGGGGCAGTGCCAAGGAGGCAGGGCCTGGTGATGCCATCAGTTGGGATGGGTGGTCCTGCTGCCACTCTGCAGGCACGATTCGTGGGGGAAGGAGGCCAGCAATCGGGGCTAGCCATCAGAGTGTGAGGGGTTCGGGTTCGGTGGGGGGGTGCACTGTTGTGAGATTGACACTGTGGGGGATAACTGCGGGGGACGGGGGGGGAGGATCGGTGGACAGGGAGTGCTGGAGACTGGAGGGGCCTGGAGTGGATGGGGGTCAAGGCTAGTCCAACAATGTTTCCAGAGGCCAGCAATTGGGCCATTGGGGAGGGGCTGAGGGCCGGTATTGCGGGTGTCGCGGGGCTGGCCAGCAATTGGGAGCTTGGTAGATAGGGGCCACTGCATGTGTGCCCATCTCAATGCTGACAGACTAACACATGCGCAGTGGCCCACTCAGCACTATGCGGCCTGCCTCTCCAGAGGGAATAGTCCCTGCCCCCTGATTATTTACGCTAGTGCACTCTGCATTACACGGAGTGTGGGAGAGTCTTCTCCGAATTCCCACTGAAAGAAAACAGCATGATTTACTCCAGTTTTCACGTGAATTCAACACTTAGAATTTTTTGAGGAGCATCACCCTCACAGATGCCTGATTTGGACATGGGAAGATGCAATGTTGAGTCAGAAGGTCTGGCTGGCATCTCATCACATTAACCTTCTGCCAGTTCTGGTAATTACCATTGCATCGATGTACCCGCGTTCCACATGCATTTGTCAAATTGTTGAAATGAAAATGAAAGGGGCCTCAAATGGGGTTAGAGTGAGGCTCCAAAACATCTGATATGCTTGTTCTTTATTATCAACAACTGGGGTCTTTAAAGTGTGGCAGCGTTCTCTTTCAGCTTCACAAACAGCAGACCTGCTGGCAAGAATCTGATTTCCATAAATTTAAATAAATTTAAATCCAATTAAAGATCTCCTCGGCAGTTTCTGCCCCTCACAAGATTTTTATGCCTAGCTGATCCAACATCATGTCAGCGCAGTTTACAACAGGTTCACCCAGGCTTGAACCTGTTGTGGGGATCTTCCCGGGAGCTTAAAGGTCACTATAGCCCCAGAGGAGTAGCAGGTGACCAGTCAGTGCCTTAGCACTATCCCATGGCACAGCCAACCTGGCCCTGCTCCCTGGCATTGCCAACCTGGTACTGCCAATCTTGGCTAGGGCAGTGCTAGGGCTGGGCTCTAGGAAGAGCCTCACATGCAGGGACTCGTGTGTTTGTGGTGTGGTGGGGGAAAGCAGACACAGGGTGATGGTGGTGATGATCAGGGCAGGGTGGAAGGGGGCGATGCCGGCCATGATTCTGGGTTGGGCGGGAAGGGTGTATTCCGGTGATGATCAGGGAAAGCTGGGGGGGGGGGGGGGGGAGTGCCAGCAATGGTTGGTGGGGGGAAGGGGGGCAATACTGACAAAGAAGGCAGGGAATGGGGGGAGGGGGCAATGCCAGGGATGATTGAGGGGATTTGGGGTGATGATTGGAGTCAGGGAGGTGGCTAGAATGGAGATGCCGGGGATGATCAGGTAGACGGGGAGAGATTAATTCTTGTTTCAGTGACTCAATGGAGCGGATTTGCTCCCGGCTGACTTGCCAGAGTGAGGGCGTAATCCCTGCTCACTCTTTTTTGGCAGTGAAAATGACAAAAACTGGCCAGGGGAGCTGGAGAACTCCATACCAGTGTTCTTACCAGAACTGATATTCTGCCAAATTCTCATCAGGTTCTGCCCATAGTGTTTGAATAATGAATGGGGGCTAGGTTTTCAGTTCTTACTTTTCTTAACTGCAGAAAAGATGCTTGTTGATTTCTATTCTGAATACGTTTGTGGGGATTGTTTAACCTATAGCAGCCAGTTATTGTGCAACATTTTAAAAATTCAAATGATACTGTTTATATGATTGTTTAGTTTGGGACATGTGAATCAATTTTCAGTTACAAAAATACAACCACAAAAAGGAATTTAGGATTTTCACACTTAGAGAATAAATATGTCAAAGATGAGTAGAATTCAAAGATGTGCCCATTATGTTGAGGTGACCATCTACCTTACTTCACTCCCCCCCAACCCCCACGCACAGTTGGAGCAGTTCCTGATGAATGGAAGTCGAATCATCACTTTTCGGAATGGGACAAGAAAGGAGGTCAGTGCAGATGGCCAATCTGTCACTATCACATTCTTCAATGGAGATGTGAAAACGTTCATGCCAGATCAGAAAGTGGTATGTGCAAATGTTGTCTACCATGGTTGTTGCAAGCCTCAGGGAACCGCACAAGCTAATTCAAGTATTAAAAGAAACAATGTGATATTCTTAGGTGATGGTTTCCAAGCTATAATCTACTCATGTTCAGCTCCCTGAAAATCACGTTCCCAAAACTCCCAAAACCTAGAGTAAGGACCAACCCATTGGCTTCTTCCTTATGTTTCTCAGCAAATAGAAGTCTATATTTTTACAGTTTAAAAAATATAAAATGTATACATTTCATACCCTGATCCTTTACATTGGATCTTATTTCTATCCATTTTGGAGGAATCACAGAATTGGAATGAAGTTCTTTGGGATTAATTTTGACTTTGTGTTACAATGCAAAATTGGTGATACTTAATCAGAAGCCAAATTTCCCAAATTTTATTTCTGTCGACTTCAACTTGCTTTTCATTGCTGCCCTCGCATATGAGGATGAAGAATAACCGTGCAAATCAATCACAAATGTGTGGCAGTTACAATCCCTGGAGGAGCCTCAGTGCCAGGTGGCAACAGGGAATTTTTGGGGAAAGAAAAGCCCGCTTTCTTTGGGACAATATTATTTTCGTGAATTCTGTGATTGAAAAAGTGATCACAATTTTTCCCTGGCCTTGGTCATAGGTTTTTTCTTCAGAATACATCTCAACCAGTCATTAATGGAAAATGTCATTTTTGTTAATTCTGAGTAGATTCTTCAGTGGTGACTTGAGATGAGGGGAATTTAAGAGTCCTTGTCATACAGTCTTAATTGATGTGAGCACTCATTAGAAGTCAGGCAGCAGGTCATTGCACCCAGTTTTCAGGGCTCCCAATTGCATGTTCATGAATGACATATAGGAGGAGCAGCATTTTGCAGAATGTATCCTGTAGTATAATTCCTCAACAATGTAATTTAGTATATGTGAAAAATAACTCTACTCATTCCATGCAAATAACACCACCCATGTGTTGTCTTTTGCCGTTTTTCAAATATTTGCATAAGGTATTTGGTCAAAGAGGGATAATTTTGCAAAATATGTCTTCTCTGTGGATCTTTTGCCCATTGGGAGGGTTTTTCTGGAATTCAGTAATGAACATAAAATTTTGGAAGTATATGAGCGCATTCTACAGTTTGCGGGGAGGAGGGGGTGGGCAGAGCTCTTTACCAAGAATGTAACTTCATAATATTATCCCTGTAGAAAGAAACCAGTGGAAGAAGGAAGTTCAATGGAAATGTTCTACTTGGACTTCTAGAAACCTTTTAATAAAGTTGCACATGGGTGGTTATTGTTGATGAGGGCAGCAGAGTGCAGAGCAATAGAAAGGTTAAGATTTTGGGATGCACTATCCATGTAACTGAGTGTACAAACAGGTCAGGAGAGCAACGCCTCTGAGAGCTGAACATGCCAACTTCACGTCTATTGTCTACTCTTCTCCAAACTCCGACCCCCAGTTTCAAAACAGTGTTGTAACGAGTCATTCACCATTGTACATCCCCTCATTTATTCCCATTAATTCATGCCTTCCCAATCATCAGACAGCAACTGGAATGGCAAATACTCACAGCCAAGAATAGGCAACACAGGAAAGTGGTGTGCTAGCAGGAATGCTGGAGTGTTTCCCTCTGGTGTTAGCATCACCTGTTAGGTGGGATTCTCCACTTTAACCATTTAAATTTATGCATCCTGAGAATCATTCCAGCCAGTCTGGCTATTTTTAAAGGGCGCCCTAAATTCTGCACTGATGGTCATGCAATGGACATGGTGATTCCTACTGACAAGGGAAGCATCCTCAAGCCTTCAGCACAGAGGAGCATCCTCCCCCAACCATTGAAAGAATGGGTTACTCCTCCCCCACACCACATAGGCATGAGGGTGACCCTATCCATCACCAGACCGGGGCTTCAACTGACGCCCCCCTGCCCTCCCCCACCACAATTGGGACGCTCCTAGATGGGGTCCCCTCAGGACCTTCCTCAGGACTCACAGTGCAATCTTGCACTGCACCCCAGCAGTGATACCCTGAGCTGGCATCCTGTACTCCAAGGGGAGGGTTGGGGTATGGAGCTAAGTGCTATGGAGTGGAACTTGCAGCTTGTGGTGTTCCCATGCCTTTGTCCATCTAGAAGCTAGAAGTTGCAGGTTTGGAATGTGCTGTTTAAGGACCCTTGGTGAGTTTGTTCAGTATCAAATATGTAAGTGTGAGAGCTACATTAGACTGTTGAACGTAAAATGAATGTATGACTGTTGAAAGGTTTTTTTTCACCTCCCCACAGCTCCTGAGACCTGCCCATGGTATGTACTGGGGGAGGAGCTTTGGAAGTGGCGTGGCTGGTATTGGGCGCATGGAGGAGGCATGTTAGTATGAGGGGGCAAGGCATTAGAATTGAGGGGACACAGTGGGGGATGATCAGGTATAGATGAGATTTGGTATATGGATGGAATGTGAGAGTTAAGGGCCTAACACCTTCTAAAAGTCATCTGGCCAGACGATCGTAGAACCATAGGAAATTACAGCACAGAAACAGGCCTTACGGCCCTTCTTGGCCGTGCCGAACCATTTGTCTGCCTAGTCCCACTGACCTGCACCTGGACCATATCCCTCCACACCCCTCTCATCCATATACCTGTCCAAGTTTTTCTCAAATGTTGTAAGTGAGCCCACATTTACCACTTCATTTGGCAGCTCATTCCACACTCCCACCACTCTCTGTGTGAAGAAGCCCCCACCTAATATTCCCTTTAAACTTTTCCCCCTTTACCCTTAATCCATGTCCTCTAGTTTTTTTCTCCCCTAGCCTCAGTGGAAAAAGCCTGCTTGCATTCACTCTATCTATACCCATCAAAATATTATACACCTCTATCAAATCTCCCCTCATTCTTCTACACTCCAGGGAATAAAGTCCTAACCTATTCAACCTTTCTCTGTAACCTAGTTTCTCAAGTCCCAGCAACATCCTTGTATACCTTCTCTGCACTCTTTCAACCTTATTTACATCCTTCCTGTAATTAGATGACCAAAACTGCACACAATACTCTAAATTCGGCCTCACCAATGTCTTAGACAACCTCACCATAACATTCCAACTCTTACACTCAATATTTTGATTTATAAAGGCCAATGTACCAAAAGCACTCTTTACGACCCTATCTACCTGTGACGCCACTTTTAGAGAATTATGTATCTGTATTCCCATATCTCTCTGTTCAACTGCATTCTTCCATTTACCTTGTATGTTCTCCCTTGGTTTGCCCTTCCAAAGTGCAGTACCTCACACGTATCTGCATTAAACTCCATCTGCCATTTTTCAGCCCATTTTTCTAGCTGGTCCAAATCTTACTCACTATCCACTACACCTCCAATCTTTGTATCATCAGCAGATTTGCTGATCTAATTTACCACATTATAGTCCAGATCATTGATATAGATGACAAACAACAATGGACCCAGCACTGATCCCTGTGGCACACCACTAGTCACAGGCCTCCACTCAGAGAAGCAGTCCTCCACTACGACTCTCTGGCTTCTTCACATTGTCTACATCTTTAAGACTTGAGTAGCAGGTTAGCTGTAAAGACTTGCATTCTAATCAGTATTCTGTAAACTGTGCATGCTGTTATATGCTCTGTCAGAGACCAGAACTCTCCACTCATCTGACGAAGGGGCAAACCCCAGAAGCTTGTGGGTTTACTATCAAATAAACCTGTTGGACTTTAACCTGGTGTTGTGAGACTTCTTACTGTGTTTACCCCAGTCCAACGCCATTCTTCCATTGAGCCAGTGTGTAATCCAATTTACTACTTCTCCATGTATACCTAGTGACTGAACCTTCCTAACTAACCTCCCATGTGGGATCTTGTCAAAGGCCTTACTGAAATTCATGTGGACAACATCCACTGCCTCCCCTTCATCCACTTTCCTGGTAACCTCTCGAAAATCTCTAATAGGTTGGTTAAACATGACCTACCACGCACAAAGCCCTGTTGACTCTCCCTAATAAGCCCCTGTCCATCCAAATATTTGTAGATCCTATCTCTTTGTACTCCTTCCAATAATTTAGCTACTACTGATGTCAAACTTAGGGACCTATAATTTCCCAGATTACTTTTTGAGCCTTTTTTAAACAATTGAACAACATGAGCTATCCTCCAATCATCCGGCACCTCACTGTGGATACCAACGTTTTAAATATATCTGCCTGGGCCCCTGCAATTTCAACACTAATCTCCTTCAAGGTCCGAGGGAATACCCTGTCCGATCCTGGGAATTTATCTACTCTGATTTACCTCTAGACAGCAAGCACCTCCTCCCCTTTAATCTGTATAAGTTCCATGACCTCCCTACTTGTTTGCCTTATTTCCATAGACTTTATGCCAGTTTCCTTAGTAAATACAGATGCGAAAAACCCATTTAATATCCGTTCCCCCCCACCCCATTTCTTTTGGTTCCACACATAACTGACCACTCTGATCTTTAAGAGGACCAATTTTATCCCTTACTATCCTTTTGCTCTTAATATACCTGTAGAAGCTCTTAGGATTATCCTTCACCTTGACTGCCTATACCTGTTGCCTATACAAGTCATATATCTCTCTTCTTCTTTATCAGAGTTCCAATATCCCTCGAGAACCAAGATTCCTTATTCTTATTCACTTTGCCTTTAATCCTGACAGGAACATACAACTCTGCACTCTCAAAATTTCTCCTACCCTGCTTCCCCAGAATGAAAATTGGGTGTATTGGGGCCCATTAAACCGAGGCAGATTTGCCAAGTTGGAAAATTTCCTGACTTGAGCTATCTGCTTCAGAAATGAAAATCCAAGATCTACTTCTCTCACATATCACCGAACAGAATAAACTCTTTTTGGATTCTCTGATAGCTTTCGGCCATATGTTAAGATTTTTATTCCAACTACAGAGTACAAAACCAAGGAGGTGAATTTAAAACTTCACATATCACTGTTAGATCTCAGCTGGAGTATTGTTTCCAATTGTGGGCACCGCACTTTGGAAAGAATGTCACAGATGTGGTGCAGAGACAATTTCACATCCTCCTCTACAGCTACCTGTTGAGAATGGAGAAGCAAGGGTTGTTTTCCTTAAAGCAAAAAAGTTAAAGGGGAAATTTAGTAGAGGTGTTCAAAATTAAAAGAGCTGACAAATTAACCATCCTTCACCTCTGACCGCATGACTCACCATGCTGATCTCAATTCTATATCAGCTCCAGAATATGTGCTGTGCCAGTATATAACTGGTAACCATGACCATCAGAAAAAGTGATAGGGTTTCTTCAATAGTGCTATGCTGTGACTCTCCCTCTCCCTAAGAGGTTCTTGTTGTACTGATGCCATATCCTTGGATCCAGATTCGAGGATTTGACACTTCTGTCCACCTGCTCCCACTCCTTCTGGGAGTGGTACCTGGGGGCCTCCTGGCACCCATGGAACTATGGTCTCTATCATCACCGTAATGGGTCAGATATCAAGTAATGACAAGACAGAGTACAGGAATGAGATAGAGAATCTGGTGAACTGGTGCATCAATGATAATCTCTCCGTCAGTGTCAACAGAACGAAGGAGATTGTCATCGACTTCAGGAAGCATAGAGGAGAACATGCCCCTATCTATATCAACAGGGACAAAGTAGAAAGGGTCAAAAGCTTCAAGTTTTTAGGTGTTCAGATCACCAACAGCGTGTCCTGGAACCCCATGCCGACATAATAGTTAAGAAAGCCAACCAACGCCTCTACTTTCTCAGAAGACTAAGGAAATTTGGCACGTCAGCTACAACTCTCACCAACTTTTATAGATGTACCATAAAAAGCATTTTTTCTGGTTGTATCACAGCTTGGTATGGCTCCTGCTCTGCCCAATACTGTAAGGAACTATAAAAGTGAATATAGCCCAATCCATCACACAAACCAGCCTCCCATCCATTGATTCTGTCTACACTTCCTACTGCCTCGACAAAGCAGCCAGTATAATTAAGGACCTGACACACCCTGGATGTTTTTCCTTCCACTTTCATCCATCGGGAAAAAGATACAAAAGTCTGAGGTCACGTACCTACCGACTCAAGAACAGCTTCTTCCCTGCTGCTGTCAGACTTTTGAATGGATCTACCTTGCATTAAGTTGCTTTTTCTCTACATATGACTATAATACTCTATTCTGCACTCTCTCGTTTCCTTCTCTGTGAGCGGTGTGCTTTGTCTGTATAGCATGCAAGAAACAATACTTTTCACTGCATGTTAATACATGATGTGGAGATGCCGGTGTTGGACTGGAGTAAGCGCAGTAAGAAGTCTCACAACACCAGGTTAAAGTCCAACAGATTTATTTGGTAGCACAAGTTAATGCATGTGACAATAATAAAACAAATCAAATCAAACCTACCCACTCCTCCATTATTAATGTATCCAGCACTACATCCATCATGCCCGAACCCTCTCTCTGCCCTGGTATTCACTTTGACATCATTTAAATTGCAACATATGTGCAGCTTCCCTTTAAGAGATAGGCTGCCTTTGAGAACAGCCCAGTATTGTTGCCCAGTTTTAGCTGTCTGGTATTGTTTCTGAACAAGCTACTGGGCTGCCCTGCTGAATGCAGAGGTAACCGGCAGTCTAAGATGGCAGTGACACTAAAGCTGCTCACCAGATGCTGCAATCACACAGATGAGGCAGGTATCAAAGTTGCAATTTCTAATCTGCAGTGTCAGCCTCTCACATACAGGAATATCAGTGAGGTAAGGTGCTAGTCTTCACTGTTTGTACCTCAGCAAAAGTAAGGACTTTCACATGAGGGAGGAAGAAATCAAAAATAAAAATGCTTAAAGAAATGATTGTCTAAAATAAGTAAAATCTTCTGGACTCTTGCAGATTTACTACTATGCTGATGCAAAGACAACTCATACTACATATCCGAATGGAATGGAGATGTTACAATTTCCCAATAACCAGATAGGTGGGTGCTTGTCTTAAGTTGCAGTAAATGATGCTGTACAGTTTGTATTCCATTTGTTTTTGTAAGTCTTTCTTAGCCCTTTCTCTTCTTAGCCCTGGAAAGATTCTCAAAAGCCATTTAAGCTTTCCCTAAGGTTTTAGAAGAAATATTCCCCTATTCAAAGCTTCACTTTAATTGTCTGCAACCCTTTAAAAATTCATCTGCACACAAGCATCTGCTCCTAAACTAGCAAGCTCTTTCGATATGCCCAAATACATTAATGAAGCAATGCATAACTATGACCATAAGCTGCCTACAGAAAACTGGGTGCAACATTTGGTGCAGATTTGCACCTTTCTCTAAACATTTAGGAGTAACCTGCATACATATTGGAAAATTCAGACTTGTATGTTAGAATACTGTTCTGCGACATCAAGAATGAACTTGCATGTATGCAAGATATTCTGAACCACTGTACAAACAATAAATATGTTTCTAAACATCATCACTGTTCTATAAGATGTGTGATGTTCAATTATACAGATAACAAAAAGGTAAATGTTTTGATGACTGCATTTGATGATTGAATTTTGATTAAGAGAATTTCAGTAATCTCCTTTGAACAATGCCATTGGAATATTTACACCTACCTGAAAAGACGGCCACCATTTTTACATCTAACCCTAAAGGCAAAGTAGAACTCCCTCAGTACTGCATTGAAATGTTAACCTAGATTATATATTCATCTCCTGAAGTAAAGATTGAATTCATGAAATACTGACTCGAAGACTAGACAACTACCTCTTAACGCAAGTTGACATTCTGACACCAACCTGTCTTTGCACATCCTGTCTTTGATATCCACATAAGTGCACTTCCCATGTGAGGCAATCAAGAACCTTTGAAAACAGGGATAGTGTCCAGTTGTGGGGATTGATGTTAAATGCAATGAAACTGAAAAGTGACAAGTCAGATTGCACTTATTGGTCCACTCCAACATTGTTAGTTCTTGCATTTTTTTGTGTTTTCAAATGAGAGTTCCCTTATGATTTTGATGAAATGTTATTTCTTGTCTTTCAGAAAAGCATTACCCTGATGGTAAAAAGGAAATACTATTTCCAGACCAGACAGTAAAACATCTTTTTCCTGATGGTCATGAACAGAGCATATTCCCAGATGGAACAATAGTGAATCTGCATAAGTAAGTCTATTTTTTGTGTTAAATTGTGTATCTCTCTCCTATTTTCCTGCTGAATTGTATCTTATTCCCCTGTGTACCAAATGCATTTGTCTCCTATTCTCTCTGAGTTGTTGTATGTTCATATCTACCTTCGACTCTTGCCTGAGATCCTTTTTGCTCCTGTCCTGCTTCCCATCTGGTTCAAATTACAATTGATAGTTTTTCCTTGTGAATTCATTGTTGATGATTTGTCATGTACATTCTGGCCCGAAAAAATTCATTTGTTCTTACCAAAATATCATTGTTGCTTTCACGACATATTGATGGTTAAATTATTTCTAACTGTAATATTAGTGAGTTGGGAAGATTACTTCCCCAGTAATCCACATGGAAGCAAACAACTCAGTGAACTAACTTCATTCAACATCCTTATCCTTGCTTTTAAATCCTCCATGCCTTGCCACGTGGGCGGCATGGTGGCTCAGTAGTTAGCATTGCTGCCTCACATCACCAGGGACCTGGGTTTGATTCCCGGCTTGGGTCACTGTACGGAGTCTGCATGTTCTCCCCGTGTCTGCGTGGGTTTCCTCGAAGTGCTTTGGTTTCCTCTCGCAGTCTGAAAGACATGTTAGTTAAGTGCATTGGTCATGCTAAATCCTCCCTCAGTATACCCAAACAGGGTCTATAGTGTGGTGACTAGGGGATTTTCACAATAACTTCATTGCAGTGTTAATGTATGCCTACTTTGGCATTAATAAGTAAACTTTAAAACTTCAAACACACTATCTTAGCTGTTTGCTCCAGCCATAAATCTTCACATGGGTTCTCCGTTCCTTAGTTTACTGTCAGATTTTTCTTTTTTCTCCTGTCTCTCCATTGTCATTAAGTACAGACTGGTCAAGGTACTGGTTATTGTTGTTCTTGTAAGAGATTGGCTAAAAATTTTTAGTTCATCAGTACCTGATGGTATCCTGATGAAGCAACTATGTCAATATTATACACACAACCTTTATATTTTTCTTTCCCAAAAAGTTACTGTTTCGGTGTTCAAGTACCACAATCAATATATTCAGTTTCTGAACATTTGATTCTTAGAAATGGAGATAAAATTATTGAATTCAACAATGGGCAGAGGGAGATCCACACATCCCAGTATAAACGCAGGGAGTACCCTGATGGAACCATAAAGACTGTGTATTCTAACGGGCGGCAGGAAACCAAGTACTCCACAGGACGTGTCCGAATAAAAGACAAAGAAGGAAATATCATTCTTGATAAAATGTGATTGAAGACTGAAGTGACTGAAGCATCTGTTTTGTACTGTGTTACATGTTTATGTAAGATCTTGAGGGGTGGGAGTGGTGGGAAAGATCCAACAGAGTTGCAATTGTTGTATTAGAAAAAATCAATTTAACTCTGATTTCAATTTTTTTTGAAGATTTGCATTCAGTACAAAATATCCCTTACCCAAGATCAGAACCGTAACCTGCCTGTGTGCATAATAAGAAATTTGTTGACTTGGATAAATAATACACCTTTCTGTATACAGGGAATGGACTTTTGTTAGAAAGAAGTGAGACTGAAAATAAGTAAGCGATATCTTTCAATGACGTTGCTCCCCATATAGGATTATCACCCTCTTGGGTTGTCTGTTTGCCCCCTGGAGTCCCCTGTTAAAGGCAAGTGTTATGAAGAAAAATCATAGGGGTATTAAATGTATATTTTTCATTTTTGTTTTTGGATCATAAAAATACTAGAGAAGCACAATAGGACTGTTTATTAACTGGTGAGTCAGTTGGAGATGGGATCCAAATAGATTCGCTATCCTGATGTTGTTATTGTTTTATTCTATAGTTATTACTGTTAATTTCTCAACCTCATTAACTATGCATAATAAAATTATATTTTTTAACTTTTCATCTCATAAAACGCACTGTGCAATCAGAGACAAATGAGAAACTTTAAGAACATAGTTTTCAATACACTGTGAGGTCCTATCAGGGAAAATAATTAATATCAAAAATATTAGCAGCCCAGCTGGGTGTTCAGTTCCATTTGCAGCTCCACAGATAATGAAGTAGCTCATGCCTACATATTGCAAGATCTGGATAATATTTAGGCTTTGTCTGATAAATGGCAAATAATAGTTGTATCTCATAATTACTAGGCATTGAGAATCCCCAACAAGTAAAGGCCTAACTATCTCTGCTTGATATTCAGTGTTATTACCCTCACTGAATCCCCGACCGTCAACATTCTGGTGATCACGTTGATCAGAAGCTCAACTGAACCAGCCATATTAATATTGTGGTTACAAGAGCAGGTCAGAGGCTGGGAAATCTGCAGCAAGTAACACACTTTCAGACTCCCCAAATCCCTGCAAGGCACAAGTCAGGAGTGTAATGAGTCTTGTCCAATTGCCTGGATGAGTGTAACTCAATTAGCACTCAATACCATAAGGTCACAGCAGCCTACTTGATTGGCACCCCATCCACCATC
The DNA here is from genome assembly GCF_965287045.1 of Carcharhinus amblyrhynchos. Taxonomy (NCBI): domain Eukaryota; kingdom Metazoa; phylum Chordata; class Chondrichthyes; order Carcharhiniformes; family Carcharhinidae; genus Carcharhinus; species Carcharhinus amblyrhynchos. The sequence goes on along the minus strand of NC_137335.1, from coordinate 26,003,844 downwards.
TTAAATATTCATTTTCTCCACCATGGTTGACGTGCAGCAACTTTCCAAGACTTCTTCAACAACACCTCTCAAGTGACACACCACCCTTTCTTCAGTATCACTAGGTCAAAATGTTGAGGAATTCCTTTCCTAACCGATACACTTTTACCACAAGAACTGCAGGCACTCAAGAAGGCAGGTCACCATCACCGGCCCACAGCAATTAGGGATGGACAATAAATATTGGTCTTGCAGGTGACATCCACATCCCATGAATGAATAAACAAAAAGACTCCAGTCCCGGTCCCTCTACCCCTAGACAACCTTCTGTTCTTTACTCCCTCCTCAGTTGTTACATATGAGAACAAGTTTCACATTGGGTTGGTAAGTTCCTTGAAGATCCCCTGTTGGATTAATTAACATTTACGATGGTGTCCACAGAATTCATGGATATTCCATTCGTCTGATTGTGACACTAGCTTTACTGAGATGATTTGTTCAGATCTGCACTGTTTGTGAAATAAACCTAAATGATACACTGTAAATAATGCCTTGTTCTATTTTATTAACCCTCTGCCCAATTTTAGAATTTATTTTCTGATGTGGATCTTTCAAAACCAAGAACTCAGAATGATTGTACCTTTGTGCTGTTTACGCCTGAGCCTGTGCAGCATCACGAAAATTATTCTTGTTGATAATTAAACTATTGGCACATGGGCTAACAGCTGTGATGTTATGTAAAGTATGTAAGGTTTGTAACTAGTAACTTATTCTGATGACGAGTTTTACAGCTTCAGCAATTAAAGATTAAAATATTTTAGTCATAATTTAAAGAATACCCGTGGTGAAATCTGAGCTTTAATTATATTATTCTTTAATTAAATTTTTTGGAAAAAACTATGTATGTAAGATTGCAACTACTGGATAAAACAAGTACAAAAGAAGTATGGAATTAACCAAATATTTGTCCCTGTAACTTCCAGATTTAACTATTCCAGTGCTCTCTTGACCAGCAACGTATTTTCCCCTCTGCATTAACTTCAGCTCATCCAAAGCTGCTTATATCTTAACTCACATCAACTCCTGTACAATCATCACCCCTATACTTGCTGGCCTACATTGGTTCTTGGATTAGCAACACTTCGAGTCAATATCAAGGCAAGTGGCTCAAGTTAGGAAATTTCCTGACTCAGCAGACCCACCTTGATTTAAAGGGCCTCATTAGACCCAATTTTCACACTGGCAAAGAGGGAGCAGTATAAAATCAGGCCCACCGGTCCCAGAAGCAGATTATAGGTGACCACAGGGGGCACGGTTAGGCTAGTTAGAAGGTCCATCTTTGGGATTTTATACCAGTTGTTTTAGAAGCTATTAGGTCCTCTAGCCCACTCCCATGCCCTCTCATGCCCCCCTCCAAGCCCTCCCATGCTCACTCATGCCCCTGCCAAGCCCCCTTATACTCCATGCCAATTCATGTCCCCATGCCACCTCCTTAGCCACTCACCCAATATTCAACATGGGCAGGCCTCAGAAACCATGTGGAGATGAGAAAAATTAAACTTCTAACAATCTAATAGTATTTTCACTCATACATAGTTTATAAAGAGAAATGGAATTAATGAAGCCCATTCAAAGATTTAAAATCCTGATAGCCTCTCACCCCACTGATAAGTGTTTGTGAAAATCAGCCAAGTATCCATTATTACCTCAGCTGTAATAATAGCCATTTGGAAATGTCAACAAAGAACTGTATTGAAACTGCAGGAACATGTGGTTTTATTTACTTACCTACATCAGATGGCCTTTCAATCAAACTAGTTCTACGGACAGTATTTTTTAAACTCTGATAGTTTAAGCTTGTTTGTTTTCATATTAAAGAGCTGGAATTGAAATAACTTCAGATCATGACATTTACAATGTGGAGATGCCGGTGTTGGACTGGGGTAAACACAGTAAGAAATCTCACAACACCAGGTTAAAGTCCAACAGGTTTATTTGGTAGCAAAAGCCACTAGCTTTTGGAGCGCTGCTCCTTCATCAGGTAAGTGAGAGTTCTGTTCACAAACAGGGCATATAAAGACACAACCTCAATTTACAAAATAATGGTTGGAATGGGAGTCTTTACAGGTAATCAAGTCTTAAAGATACAGGCAATGTGAGTGGAGAGAGGGCCAAACACAGATTAAAGAGATGTGTATTGTCTCCAGCCAGGACAGTTAGTGAGATCTTGCAAGCCCAGGCAAGTTGTGGGGGCTACAGATAGTAACCAAGTTGTGGGGGTTACAGATAGTAACCAAGTTGTGGGGGTTACAGATAGTAACCAAGTTGTGGAGGTTACAGATAGTAACCCCCACAGCTTACCTGGGCTTACAAAATCTCACTAACTGTCCTGGCTGGAGAAATACACATCTCTTTAACCTGTGTTTAATCCTCTCTCCACTCACATTGTCTGTCTGTACCTTTAAGACTTGATTACATGTAAAAACTCCCATTCCAACCATTATTTTATAAATTGAGTTTTTATCTTTATATGCCCTGTTTGTGTACAAAACTCCCACTTACCTGATGAAGGAGCAGCGCTCCGAAAGCTAGTGGCTTTTGCTACCAAATAAACCTGTTGGACTTTAACCTGGTGTTATGAGACTTCTTACTATCATGACACTTAAACAGACCTTATTTACCCTTCAAGAACGTTTACATCTACTCCATAAATTTGTCATGCCCACACCCAGGTTAAGGCCCTTGAAACAGCAAAAATGGGATTGTTTGAACTCGACACCAATTTCAAATGGGCCTGCTGAGTTCAGATTTCCTCCCAGTGTGATTCACACCTCACTCCCTCGTCTTAACACCAAAAATGGGATCTATTGGAAATGGGGCAGGACACCATCTTTTTTTAAAGGTCTTCAGTATCAGCCCGACTCCATACAAATTAGGCACTTTCATATTGAAATTCTCATCTTTGTGTTCAAGTGCCTCCGTGGCCTCATCGTTCTCTATCTTTCTACCGTCCTCCACTGCTCCAGTCTTCTGATCCCCCCCTTCTGACTTTCTACTGATTCTACCTTCAGCTATCCAAGTCCTAAGCTCTGGAATTCACTCCCTAAATCTCGCTGTCTCCTCTTTTTTTCCCTTAAGATGCTCCATAAAATGTATCTGTTGGAAGGACCTTTGGATCACTTGTCCTGAAATAATCTTCTGTAGCTGATGTCAAATTTTGTGATGCATCTTGGGATATTTTACAATGTTCAAGGTCACACATGGGGCAGGATTTTCCAACCTCTCCTGCCACAGGATCTTCTGGACCTGCTGAAGGTGACCCCCTGTGGTGGGTTTCCCTGTGGAAGCCACACAAAACATCGTAGATATGGGCAGAACCGGAACTGCCGGCAGCGAATGGGGAGCCACCTCCACTGCCAGAATATATGTCACGAGGAGTGGGAGGGGCTGAGAGCAGAACCTCCGGCCTATAATTGTAGTTGATGTTCTTATTTGCTAGCAAACCTGAGTGATTTGGAAAAATTGTACTTAAAGGAAAAATAACTATCAGATTAGTTTCAGTGATTCTTATGAAGTGATGTTCTGCCCTTGTAAAGATAAATATCAGTCGGATGTTCAGCTAGCATTCATTATGGGTGAAAATGGTGACACAGGCAAAAATTCCCACTCAACCCCAGGGGTGGGAATCTCAGCAGCGAGGTATCATTCTTGGATCATCCTTGCACCCTGCCATGATGTAACAGGGTTCCTGCCCAGAACCTCCTCTAGATAAATTTAAATATATTTGCAGTGTTTCTCCACCATATGTTATCCCCAGGTCGGGACTCAAGGAACAACAAAGAACAAAGATAAATAAAACACAGGAACAGGCCCTCAGCCCTCCAAGTCTGTGCCAACCATGCTGCCTGACTGAATTAAAACCCCCTACCCTTCTGGTGGCCATATCCCTCTATTTCCATCCTATTCATATATTTGTCAGTACGCCCCTCCAAAGTTATTATCGTATCTGCATCCAGTACCTCCCCCGACAGCAAGTTCCTGGCACCCATTGCCCTCTTTACAAAAAACTTGCCTCGTACATCTCCTTTAAACCTTACCTCCTAGTAGTTGACCACCCCCGCTGACATCACGTCGGAGAGGTTGACAGCAGTTCTGCAAGATATTAGGTTGTTGGGGAACCCACCAGGGATGCAAAGATTATAGTCCCGAGGGGAGAGGAATGTGCCAAGCATTGCCCCTGGGGGTACCCCGTGAATGGTGCTGATGCTTGTGTGGAGTGGGCGGTCCAATGCCCGTGAGGAGGTGTGTTGCCATGATGCTGCGGGCAGGATTGCATTGTCGCTTGTGCGGGGGATTTGCCCTAATGCTTTTGGGTGGGGGAGAGAGTTGCCCTAATGCTTGTGGAAAGATTGTCTTTGTCTGTGGTTAGTTGGGGGAGGGGGGCAGGGTGAGAAATTTGGTCCTATCACAGTTCAGGACTCCCTTTAAAGATGGTGCTCTGATTTCTGTGGAGCCAGTCTTGCCCCACCAGAGTGACAGCAGAAAACACGCCCCACGTTCTCAGCACACAGAAGCCCTAATTTTACTGGTGCAGTCACACCGGGGAACGCCGCTCTGCGAACCTCGTCTGCCCCAATTTCAGGGTGGCCATGCTGGTAAAATCAGGGCCAGAGTGTCAGGGAACCTGTAGAGAAGACTCAGATGTGCAACTGGAGAACTACACGATGGCTTCCTCTTGACCTGACAATTTATTGGAAGGGGATTTCTAACCAGCTAATAAATTTATAAGCAGATTTCAGTCTTTCAGAGAACAGGGATCAGTAAAGAGTTTACTGAATACCGGGCAAGTTAACACAGACAGCTTACACATATGTGGATGCATAAATGAGTCAAAACAGAATTTAAAAGAAGCACATATACTGATTTCAAAATGAATATGCATTTTGGTCAAGTAGGGATACAAAAGGCATGGTGGTCAGAGTCAATAGTTTAAAAGCCAAATGGCCTGGGAACAGGTCAGTCAGCAAGTCTTATCGCATTACGCAACATTGAGAATGGTTCAATTCATTGCCCAGACACAAAATGGACATGGGACCCGGATGCAAGAACACATGATTAATCAACTTAACAATGAGCTGATGGGAATATCCAATGTGGTAGCATTGCCATGATATTAAGTATCTTATGATTGGCCAGGATATTTGACAGAGATTTGGATTGAGGTATAACTGTTAAATCAGATTGATTTTAAGCAATGAAAAGTAGAATTATTGATTACAAGAAAGTATAATTGACCTGTATTTGGCTCTGTAGTTCAGTTCTTCGGCTGTATGTTTGTATTGTATTGTCTTATGCTTCATGCTAAATAAATTTCTAACATCTTTTTATACGAAGATTTTGTCTTGTGAGTTTTGAATTGTCTTAGCTTAAGACACAAATTGAAATTTTCCCATCAGTTTATTTTTTGGCAACGAAGATGGGATACAGTCATTGGACTCCAGTGGTGTGGTGCGCCCCCTAGAGAGTGAATATAGTCCAGATACACTTGTTTTATTTAGAAGGGTCAGGTTATCAAATGGGAGGTAGGAGGACATCCTACCGGTATATTTAGCAGAGTCATGAAGTGCCACATGAGTAGGATAAGGTGTAATTTGTGGGGGCAGGTGGGGGGGTGCCTAATCTAGAGGATCAAGGACTGGAATCTTGATACAGTCTGAGGGAGTGGAGCCGTGAAGTGACACACGCTCATAATGTAATGCTATCTTGTGGAAGGATAGGAGCAGGTAGTGAAGACATTAGGGTTATCCTAAGAGGTAGGGATGTAAAGTAATTTTAAAAGAAGTTAGAGATTAAGTTATACTTTCAGCAGTGGAGTATCCACCACTCCCGGCGAATCAAGTAAGGAAGATGCAGACAGGGAGAATCAATTGGAAATGACAAATCAGGGGATAGATATTCCTTTAGTGAGACAAAACAGCCCATTCCAGTAGCACCAATATCAGAATTTTAAATGGGCTCTAGTGTGAGCCTTAGGTAGCGAAACTGCAAGTTGGGTTGAAATAACTTCAGTAAAATGGAAAAAACAAGACTGAGAAAGAATATACCGAGCGGAAGTTCAGAGCCTACAGAGTTAATGGAGGGATCAAAGATCCTCATAGGGATGATGATATGTTTCTGGGAATGCTGACAGAAGGGTTTATTCCAGCTCTGATTCAAATTGTAAACATGGAATTCTGATAGGAAATACTTTTTGAGATATTGGGCTATGAAAATAGAATCACTTCAGCAGAAAAGGTCAGAGGTAACTCCAGTACAAGTGGAAAAGTCCACATCCAAGGTCAAGACATGTTTTCAGTGTGGTCAGAAAGGGCATATTTGCCAAAGATTGCTGCAGTGAGCAGGAAACAGTTTGAAAACACAATATACTAATTGCAGTAAAGTGGATCATGATATAAACTTTTGTTGGGTATGAGGAGGAGGTTAAGTGGGACAAGGCCCCTCAAGGTAAATTAATCCAGTGTAGCTCCTAGAGTTCAGTCCCAAAACCCTATAGGAGCACAGCCAGCAGCACGGACAATGTACCATGTGACAGCAGAGGAATTGCAGAAGCTGATGAGCATGAAATGACAATTAGCCATGCTAGAGACTGGAGATAAAGATCCCCGAATGTATGTAGAAGCAGTGTTAGGAAGGCAGAGTTGTATCATGGCACAGATAATAGAACCTATAGAGAGTGTGGGGACCATGTGGACAACATCTTGATTGCCTCAGACAGCTCAGTGACACACTGTTTAGCTGTACACAGACTGATTCAAGCAATTCAGGATGTAGGTCTTAAGTTAAACCCTAATAAAGCTCAGTTGGGACAGGAACAGGTGACATACTTAGGGCACATCATATCTGAAGGCAAGAAAGAGATCCCAGGAGATCGAAACCACTTGCTGTGAAAGGAGTGAGACAAGTGTTGGATCTGTTTAACTACTGCAGGAATTTTGTGGAGCAGGGATTTGCAGTGCTTGCAAATCCATGCAGGATTTAATCAAAGAAGGGCAGAGAAAGGGCACAATGGTGAGAAAAAGAGGATCAGGCTTTTATAGATTTGAAACTGGCCATGATTAAAGCCCTAGCTTTGGGGTTACCAGATCTCACTAAACCATTTCACATTTTCTCTCAAGAAAATGATGGACCGCAAGCCACAGTGGTAACACAAAGACATGAAGACAGATTAAGACCAGGGGGTATTACTCAGCCCAAATAGACTCAGTTGCTAGAGGCATTCGACAATGTGTGAAGGTCCTAACATGTGCATACTGGGCAATAAGTGTGGCAGAACCATTCACTTTAATGGCGAGAGTAATGCTTCACACACAATTTTGCAGCTTTTAGAAGCAGGGAGGTTGAAAGGGGTGTCTGATGGTAGGCATTTGAAGTGGGAGACAAGTATGTAGAATACAGCAGGAGGAGTGACAGTGTTAGGAACTGAACATGAATGTGTTGCAGATGTCAATGAAGAAATGAGTGAATGCTTATCAGAAGAACCACTCAGAAGAGAGGGGGTGATCAACCTATATGTGGATGGAGCCATAAAATACGTCAATGATGAACCCCACACATCATGGGCAGTGGTAAATGATGAAGGAACAGTAATTGCAGGAGAGTAGATTCTAGGAAGTAAATTAGCACAGGTAGCAGAGTTGATAGTTTTAAGTGAAGCTTTAGAATGGAGTACAGGAAAATGTAATAACATTTACACAGGCAGTAGATATGCTTTTGGGGTAATTCATGATTACATGACAGCCTGGGAAAGGCGAGGTTTTATTACCTTGACTGGGGGATACATACAGCATGAGAACTTGATTAAAGATCGAATCCAAACAACCCTCATTCCTTTAGAAGCAGCAGTGATCAGAGTACAGGCAAACAAGAAAATCACAGGTGAGGCCCAAGAAGGAAACAGCAAAGCAGATAAGGCAGCTAAAGCTTTGTTAGAGCAGAATTCAGAGGAGAGGGGCGGGCTCCGATGGATCTCTGGTGGGGGTGGGGAGGAGGGGGCTCAGATGGATCTCCGTTTGGGGGGGATCTGCCGAGGGGGTCCTGCCTCCCAGGGAGGTCTATATTACTAAACTGGCCAAAAGATAGGTGTCCTGAGTCATGTGATCTTGCTTCACCACGAAAAACTTCAGAATGGATGTTTATCTAATATCTGGAATAGGGGACATAATTCAAAAGACTGAACGTGCATATATCGCAGCGTGAAAAGCCAGCATTCTTTTAGATGAAATATACAGTCACCATCGGCTTTTCTTCAGCTGCAGTAATGACTGACGTGGCCAATATAGGACCAGTTCGAAGAAAGCTGACAGCCTCCTGTGTAAAGTGCAGCTAGACATTTCAGAGTCCGGTGAATGGTGAGATTTTTATTTCAACATCAAAGGCAAAAAAGATAATTTATTGACCAAATTCAGTTGTTCCAGATGAGACTCGATGATTTCCAGGCAGCTGGACGGAGATATTGGTACAGGATGGATCAGTGGGAGCACTGACTGACAGACTAGTCTATGGAAATCTTTCGGTTGTTTGAAGGCAAGAAGTGGGGGTGTGGGAATGGCCTTGGCAAGATGTTCGTCTTCGTCAATGACATGTTGAAGGCTCTGGGGAAGATGTTGTAGTTGTTTCAGTGATTGTTCACCATGAGTCCAAAGGAAGAAAATGTCATAGGTGTATCTAGTGTATAGCATCAGTTAAAGCTCCTGTGCGGTGAAGAGCTCTTGTTCGAACCTGTGCATGAAGAGGTTGGCATATTGAGGTGTGAATTTGGTCCCCATGATTGTTCCGTGTGTCTGGATGAAGAACTAGCTGCTGAAGGTGAAGACATTATGGCCCAGGATGAAGCAGATAAGTTGTAAAATTGCATCTGGAAACTGGCAGTTGTTGGCGTTGAGTACTGAGACAGTTGCAGCAATGCCATTGTCGTGGGGGATGCTGGTGTAGAGTGCTGAGACATCCATTGTGACAAGGAGTCCTTGGCTCTAAAATCAACGTTCTTCAAGGCGACCTTCACAACACACGACAGCGCAGATTAACTGAGCAGAGACTGATAGCTGAGTTCAGCACACATGAGGCCGGCCTCAACTGGGATCTTGGGTCATGTCACGCTATTTGTAACCTCCCATGACTTGCCTGGGCTTGCAACAGCTCACTTATTGTCCTGTCTGGAGACAATACACATCTCTTTAACCTACCCTCAATGTTATCCCCACTCACATTGTCTGCACCTTTAAGACTTGATTAGCTGTAAAGATACACATTCTAATCAGTATTCTGTAAATTGAATGTTTGTTTTTATATGCCCTGTTTGTGTTCAGAACTCCCCGCTCACCTGATGAAGGAGCAGCGCTCCGAAAGCTAGTGGTGTTTGCTACCAAATAAACCTGGTGTTGAAGGAACTTGGGCACCAGCAAATGTCAACGCTCAGTAGATGTAACCAATCAAATTTATCTGAATCCACCCATTAACAATCGATGTAATATTCCATTTTGCTTCAAGGGCGAATACATGTATCCGACTCTCAATGGAATTTATTGGATTTATGGAGATAAGGCATATCCATGGTTGCATATTGGATGGAAGGGATCATGTTATCTTAGATTTGTAGTGCCATATATTTATCATACTTACCAACTACCAACTGAGAGACAGCGACGTCTAACTTGTGGAGTTAGACGTTTACCTTCGTATAATGATGCCCCTGTCTTCATATATGAGACTATCAACTGAGATTGAAGCTATTGTCTCAATTTTGGAACAAGTTGCCAATGGGGCTGCACGGTAGCACAACGGTTAGCACTGTTGCTTCACAGCTCCAGGGTCCTGGGTTCAATTCCCGGCTTGGGTCACTGTCTGTGTGGAGTTTGCATGTTCTCCTCGTGTCTGCGTGGGTTTCCTCCAGGTACTCCGGTTTCCTCCCACAGTCCAAAGATGTGTGGGTTAGGTTGATTGGCCGTGCTAAGAAATTACCCCTTAGCATCCAGGGATGTGTAGGTTAGAGGGACTAGTGGTATGATATGAGGTAGGGCCTGGGTGGGATTGTGTTCGGTGCAGACTCGATGGGCCGAAGGGCCTCTTTCTGTACTGTAGGGTTCTATGATACTGCTACAGCTCTTATGGATATCAGTGTTGAGGTGGTTGCAATGTGTAATGTTATGATACAGAATCAGATGGCATAAGCCTTCATCTTGGCAGCTAGGGATGGAGCATGTGCTTTGATTGGATGAAAATGTTGCACATATATCCCAGACTCTTTGGAGAACTAATTTGGTTACACACATTCAGAAGGAGGTCAAGAAACTTAAAACAACCAACATCTTTTTTTCTGGGGAATTGGGCAAATGGCTGGATGAGGACATCAGGAACCAGAACAGCACAGAGGGTAATGGTTTTCTTCATTATCATCCTGATAATTGTTGTGATTGTACAGATGTTCAAGTGCTGCTATTCCTTAGCAACAAAGTCAACGGCGAAGGCAGCAGCAATGGCACCAATCCAGGAGAACAAGGAGGTGACTACACTGCCAAATGCTCTTCCAGCGTATGAGAAGTTATCAGACATCCATTTATGGACATGCTTGGGATGACATTATTTTCCCTTATGGTTTTTAACATCAGTGACGATTAAGACACAATCAATGTAGGGGTAGTGACAACAATCAAGATGCGTGGTAAGGAAATATAGACACCAATCACTTTATAGAGTTGAAGTTAGTATTTTATGGCCTAGTCTTGGGCTAGCCAAGGACCACGAATGGGGATTGTGGAAGGGGAATTCTAAATGCTAATAAATTTATTAGCAGAATATAGCCTTTCAGAGAACAAGGGTCAGTAAAGAGTTTAATGATTACCGGGCAAGCTAACATGGACAGCTTACATATATACGGGTGTAGTAAATGAGTCAAAACAAATAGTTATGATTTAAAAGAAGCACATATACTGATCTTAAATGTATTTCAAAGTGAATGTGCACTTTGGTCAAGCAGGGATACCAAAAAGCATGGTGGTTAGAGTCAATAGTTCAAAAGCCAAATGGTCTGGGAACAGGTCAGTCGGCAAGTCTTATCGGGTAACGTTCCTTGGAAAGAATGCATTATGCAACATTGAGAATGATTCTATTCATCGCCCAGACACAAAATAGATATGGGACTTAGACGCAATAATACATGACTGCCCAACTTGGCAATGAGCCGGTGGGAATATCTAATGTGGTAGCATCGCTGTTATGAAGTGACAGGAACTTAGCTGGTGCCAAGGGAAGTATGTATCCGGAATCAGTTGGACAAATAAGACATTGCCTTGCTATTAAGTATCTTATGATTGGCCAGGGTATTTGACAGAGATTTGGATTGATGTATAACTGTTAACTGGAATTGATTTTAAGCTAATGAAAGGTGGAATTATTGATTATGAAAAAGTATAATCGATCTGTATTTGGCTCTGTAATTCAGTTCTTCCAGAGAGGTTCTGCAGCTCTGTCTGTAGAGCTGTTTGGCCCTTCGTGAAGACTCCGGTCGGCTGTATATTTGAATTGTATTGTCTTATGTTTGTTATTAAATAAATCTGTTACATTTTTTCATACAGAGATTTTGCCTTGCAAATTGTGTTACTTAAGACACAAATTGGCTACCTCTTGAAATTTCCCCCAACACTATCCCATTAACTTGTATTAAAAAAAATTGAAACAAGAGTAGCCTGTTCTACCATTCAATAAGATAGTGGCTGATCTATGACCTAACTCCACATATCTGCCTTTGTCCCATACTCTTTCATACATTAAGGTATTAAAAATCTATCAATCTCAGGTTTAAAATTAACAATTGATCAAGCATCATTTACCATTTGCGGTAGAGGGTCTCAAACATTCCCCACCCTTTATGCATACAGGTGAAACCTACTTGCCCTTCTGAAAAGTGTGGCTCTAATTTTTTGAATATGTACTAGCCCCCACATCCTCCCTTGCCCAATAGTTCCAATTAACCCACACATTTATTGAATGAGGGAATAAACTCCATGGGAGGGGGTTTTATGAAGATAGCAGGTGTCAAACCTGTTAGCTGGCAAGACACCCATGGTCTCTGGGAAGACCTGCCAGTATTAAGTGCCTCTCAGGCAATTAAGTGGCCACTAGCAGGCCATCTCTGGAATTAAGGACCCTGAATGTGGAGATCTCCCCCCATCCCTGATTGCTGCCAACCCTTCAGACTGGTAGCTCATTTGCTCACCGGGGAGCTGGTGACTGCCACCAGAACAATAGCTGCCAGAGGCCTAGGGACAATGAACTAGCCATCCACAGGTAATTCATGACAGGAGGGTTTTCACTGGGTGGAGGTTGTTAGGGCAAGGGAACAGTGGTAGGGAGGTCAGCAGCAAGGGACGTAGGGGTGGCTCCCAGTGCACACCACCTTCCTGATGCCAAGTGATCATACAAGGAACTACAAAAGGTTGTGAATGTAGCCCAATCCATCATGCAAACTAGCCTCCCATCCATTGACTCTGTCTACACTTCCCACTGCCTCGGCAAAGTGGCCAGCATAATTAAGGACCCCATTCTCTCTTCCATCTTCCATCAGGAGAAAGGTACAAAAGTCTAAGGTCACGTACCAACCGACTCAGGAACAGCTTCTTCCCTGCTGCTGTCAGACTTTTGAATGGGCTTACCTTGCAGTAAGTTGATCTTTCTCTACACCCTAGCTATGACTGTAATACTACATTCTGCATTCTCTCATTTCCTTCTCTATGAACGGCATGCTTTGTCTGTATAGCACGCAAGAAACAATACTTTTCATTGTATATTAATACATGTGACAATAATAAAACAAATCAAATCAAGTTATTCATTATCTTATGTATTATTCTCCAGATGGCCATAAGCAGTCCACACTGGTTTGCTTACCTTGCTCACTACATGGTTACAGACCCACCCATGGCTGGGTTAGTTCCAGCAGAGATGAGATGAGGCCATTAAGTGATGATTGTTTGGACATGGACTTAGAGGGAGAGTTAAGGCTAGGGGCATAGGTTGTCATAGAGAGAATGAGGGGCAATGGAGGTGAGTGGAGGGATATGAGGTGGTGACTTGTCATGGATGGTGCATTGAAAGGCTGAGGGTGGTAACTGGAGGAATGTGTCTTTTTTTCAAGTTTTGGACAGTGTTGGAGCCCTGAGGCAGGCCTTCTGCCCAGTTCTTTCTGGGTCAATCATCCTGACATCTATTCCAGCCTGACCTTCCCCTGGATCAAAAGTCCAGGCTGCTATTTTTAAAAGTCGAGTCTGTGTAGCCTGGGCCTCTTTCGTCTCTAACCGCATGATCAGGAGTGAATATCTGGGCCTATATTGTTTAGGGATATTGTATAGAAAGTTATTCTGATTTATAAACAACTGTATGAATTTATTACTGTTGATTTATATTTCAAGCAATTTTTATTTGTAAATCTTGTAATTATGTAATTCTTACATATTCTTTATAAAATGTAAATATGTGATAAAGATTAAAAGTGTTTTAGTAACAAAATCCACAATCTACTTCCATATCTATCAAAGCAAAGGCTGTTTTTCCCTTCATGAGTTAATAGCAGTCACTTGTTCTCAACTTTTCATTTATTGCAATCATATTCACTTAAGATCAGCTTTCCTATCAAATTGAAATGAAGTTTTGGAAAGTATGATGTTATTGTCCATTCCTTTTGGTTTTCTATTAAGCACATTGGCTACTGCTAAATCCATGAACAACTTAATTGTAGCGTACTTGACAAGGCCCCAGGGCAGGACACTATAAGTGAAAAAGGGAATTCAGCTATTTTGTACAATGTGAGCCCTGTTGACCACACAAATATCACATGATAACTCCTAAAGCTTTTTGGTTGTAAACACTACTGTTGGGCCATGAGAATAATGTGACCTAAATTGTCCATCCATCCAAAACAAAATAGGGCATGATTTTCTGGCTGTGCTTGCCTCAAGACTGAAAAAATCTCAGCTGAGGTCAACAGACATTTGCACGGTCCATGTCTCACCCACTAATATTCCTGTGACAGGCAGGATGGTAAAATTCCATCCATAATAGTGATGCTGCAGAGCAGTTTCCTTGAGCTACAAAAAACCTTACAAAATTATGTCGTACATGCAAGTGGGCAATTAATTGGCAGGGGAGTTATAAGTAAATGAATGCAATGTAGGTTACATAATACAAATACATAGTTTTATATATTTTTTTAATCACAAGTGTGTTTGTATGCCTTGGCCCCTAAAAACGTACAGCACAAGAATACTTGCAGAACTGGTTTCTTAATCCAGAGGTCGATATGACCTGAGTAGCCAGGGGGAAGGAGATGGTTTATGTAGCACCCTCAACCTTGCAGCCCCCACCTCCCGTCGTAGGTGCTGGAGTTTCTAGCATGCACAGGCGGGTAAGCTGATCCCCAACATATGCCCAACATGGTCATTGCACCAGTTTGACTTCCTGTTCACTTCCAACTGACTAAGGTCCCCTCTCCTCGTCCCCACCTCAACTCCACTCCAAGTCCAAGAAAGCATACTGTTTGGTAAATACAATAAGAAGTCTCACAACACCAGCTTAAAGTCCAACAGGTTTATTTCATTGGACTTTAAGCTGGTGTTGTGAGACTTATTGTATTTACCAAACAGTATGCTTTCTTGGACTTGGAGTGGAGTTGAGGTGGGGACAAAGAGAGGGGACCTTCGTCAGTTGGAAGTGAACAGGAAGTCAAACTGGTTTATTTCAAATCACGAGCTTTTGGAGCGCTGCTGTTTCATCAGGTGAGTGGAGTCATTTGAAACTTGATGTTTGTGTCGGTACGCGTGATCTTCTTGGAGATCCTCTCCACATTTGGTAAATAGGCATTAAAGAGCTTTGTGTTGCTGTCCTGAACCTTTACTGCAGCTGTTAGCTCAAAATGTTTAAATTTGTTGAAATCAAATAAATGCCCATAAGGCTGTGTGTTTGCATTTATGTCAAGCAAATTATTATTTATATTAAGTTAATATTAAAACTTCCAGTCTGGGATAGTTTCATTTTTATTGTCTGATAATAATCCATATAGCATCACCTAAATATGAATTTCTAACAATTGAGTGCACTATTCAGACAAGCAAACTATTGTGTTTCAATTGTTTATGAAGTTTATGAAATAATTATTTGGCTGTATAAACATGCACAGTTCCCTTCATGATTGGCAGTGTAGCATTCCACATTCAGCCAGGCTATCTGTCATCCTGCACCAGATACTTTTTCATCATATTTCACTTTATTTTCAGTGAATTCTCAGAGTTAACATTATACAAAGACATTTTGAATTAATTTAGTTCATAATTGCCAAAAACCTACATCCTCGTTCACAGCTGAGATTCACTGGTGCCACTGAAAGCGAATGGAGCTTTTGACCGGAACTCCAAAGTTTCCGTTCTCACTGCAGGGGATGGGCACAGATAAGATTGGAGAATCCGCCCATAAAAATGAGTAGTTTTCATGTGCATTTTAACTACTTTGCTTAGTTTTGAAGTAGCAACTTAGAGTGTGATCTTACCAGCCACTGACACCCCACTCCGGCTTGAGTGGGGACAGAGAATTCGATACCCAGCCAAATCTTGGTTCACTGCAACGGGACCAGTAAATCCCATTACCGTGACTAGAGGTAAGATTATGGCAGAAATCTTTTTGTTATTCATTCATGGAATGTGGGTGTCACTGCCTAAGCCAACATTTATTGCTAATCCCTAATTGCCCTTGAAAAGGTGGTGGTGAAATTCCTTCTCGAATTAGTGCTGTTAGGGAGGGAGTGCAGGCTTTTGACCGAGCAATAGTGAAGGACCAGCGATATAGTTCCAAATTAGGATAATGAGTGACTTGGAGGACAAGTTGTAGGTAGGGCTGTTCCCATGCATTGTATCTGCTGCTTTCATACCTCTAGGTGGTGGAAATAACAGGTTTGGAAGGCACTTCCAAAGGAGCCTTGGTGAGTTGCAGCAATGCACTTTGTAGACAGAACACGCTTGCTGCCACTGTCCATCAGTACGGAGGGAGCAACATTTAAGTTTTAAAGTTTATTTATTAGTGTCACAAATACTCTTACATTAATACTGCAGTGAAGTTACTGAGAAAAACCCCTAGTTGCCACATTCTGGCACCTGTTCAGTACACTGAGGGAGAATTTAGCATGTCCAAAGCACCAACCAGCATGTCTTTTGGACTGTGGGAGGAAATCTGAGCACCCAGAGGAAACCCACACAGATACGGGGAGAAAGTGCAGACTCTGCACAGACAGTGACCCAAGTCGGGAATCGAACCTGGGTCCCTGGTGCTGTGAGGCAGCAATGCTAACCACTGTGCCACCATGCTGCCCAGGGGGTAAATGGGATGCCACTTAAGTAGGCTTTGTCCTGAATGGTGTCCAGCATTTTGGAACCCAGGAAAGGGGAGAGTATTCCATCACATTTCTGATTTGTCTTGTGTAGATGGTGGATAAGCTTTGGGAAGTCAGGAGGTGAATTGCTCTCTAGAATTCCCTGCCTCTGATCTGCTGTTGTAGTTACAGAATATATATGGATGGTCCAATCCAGTGTCTGGTCAATGGTAACCCCAGAATATTTATAGTGGGTATAAGGGGAAGAAATCCTATTAGGTTAGTAAAGATTTTTAAACCATTAGACATTAAGACATAGACAGAACTACCAGCATTGAGTTAAATGACTTTACAATACACACATAAGATAACAAGAAAGCAGTTTACACACACATAAAATGCATGAGATTTAAACAAGTGAATATGATTTAAAAACATATATGCTAATATTTTGAATGTATTAAGTATTTTTAAGAATCACTGTTCACTTTAGCCAAAAGCAGATTGCTGCAAGCATCATGGTAAAAGGCATTAGGACAAAGCTATATTCTAAGGCAATACTGAAACTTTGGAAATATGCAAGTTATTATCATCATCAGACTTTTTAATGGTAAGAACATTCAGAACACTTAATCAAATTTTGTGAATAGGGTTTATTCACTCTCCAGATAAGATGGATGCATGCCCAGATGTGGAATCATGTGTTAATCTGATCTGGCAGTGACCTGTCGGAAAATTTATGGGAACGTTCACCTTGCACTTTGTGGCTAGCATCTGAGGTTACTAGGCAATGGAAGTAGCTAGGTTAGCCAAGAGAGGAGGAAGCATCTGGATTTTGAGGACTACTCTCCCCTTGCCTGGGCAGAGAAGTGGCAGGTGGACTTCAGACCGGATAAGTGTGTGGTGGTTCATTTTGGCAGGTCAAATGGGATGACGGAATATAATATTAAGGGTAAGACTCTTAGCAGTGTGGAAGATCAGAAGGATCTTAGGGCCTGGGTTCATAGGACTCTCAAATCAGCTTCGCAGGTAGAGGATGTGGTTAAGAAGGCATATGGTGTACTGGCCTTCATCAATCGAGGAATTCAGTTTAGGAGTTGGGAGATAATACTACAGCTGTATAAGATCCTGGTCAGACCCCACTTGGAGTACTGTGCTCAGTTCTGGTCGCCTCATTACAGGAAGGATGGGGAAGCCATTGAAAGGGTGCAGAGGAGATTTACAAGGATGTTGCCTGGATTGGGTGGCATGCCTTATGAGGATAGGTTGAGAGAGCTCGGTCTTTTCTCCTTAGAGAGACGAAGGATGAGACCTGATAGAAATGTATAAGATGTTGAGGGGTATTGATCAAGTGGATTCTCAGAGGCTTTTTCCCAGGGCCGAAATGGCTGCCAGAGGAGACAGGTTTAGGGTGCTGGGGAGTAGGTACAGAGGAGATGTCAGGAATAAGTTTTTCATTCAGAGGGTGGTGGGTGCATGGAATCGGCTGCTGGCGGCAGTGGTGGAGGTGGATTCAACAGGGTCATTTAAGAGACTTTTGGATGAGTACATGGGACTTAGTGAGATAGAGGGTTATAGGTAAGCCTAGTAGGTAGAGATATGTTCAGCGCAACTTGTGGGCCATAGGGCCTGTTTGTGCTGCAGTTTTTCTATGTCCTATGACTAATGAACTGCCATTATGCCAGAGGGTAAGATGTGATTGACTAAAGTATATGACAGGTATTATTGTTGATTTATATATATATTGAAGATGATTGATTTAAAGCTAATGAAAGGTGGGAGAAATTGATAAGAAAATCTATAATTAATCTGTTTTGAATTCTATACGTTAGAATTCATTGGGGAGATCTAGCTGCTCCATCTTGGGAGTTGCCCTAACCCTCTGATGACTTCTCCTAGCCGTCGCTGATCAAACTAAACATCATGTCTTTAAACTGAGACACTGGCTTCATGAGTCTTGTATTGTCTGAAATTTCTGATGGTACCTGGCCACCTCAAAAACCCCACCAACAGTGGGGGATTCAGTGATGGGAATGCTATTGAATGTTAAGGAGAGATAATTAGATTCTGTTGTTGCAGATGTTTGTTGCCTGACACTTGTGTGGCATAAATGTTACTGACATAGACAGAATATTACACACAAATGTTAGACAAAAATAATTCTGAAATAGCACAATGTGGAAATGATTAATGTTCTTCTCTCAACTGTTAAAACAGCCACAATACTGTTAGTGAAACAAGTGAGGCAATGCTACTGTTAAAATAGCAAAATTTCAAATTTCAGGTGAGCATATTAATATTCCTATGGAGCGGTATGGTAGCTCAGGGGCTGCATGGTGGCACTGCTGCCACACAATGCTAGGGACCCGGGCTCTATTCCCAGCTTGGAACACAATCTGTGCGGAGTATGCACGTTCTCCCGTGTCTGTGTGGGTTTCCTCCAGGTGCTCCGGTTTCCTCTCACAGTCTGAAAGACATACTGGTCAGGTGAACTGGCCATGTTAAATTCTCTCAGACAGGTGCTGGTATGGCGACAAAGGGATTTTCACAGTATATTAACTGCAGTGTTAATGTAAGCCTACATGTGATACTGACAAATAAACTTCAAACTTTTATACTTTAATGTGAGTGCCAAGATCTCACAACAATTAAAAAGTTTCAGATTTAGGTTAGTAATTTATTTCAGTTTAGCTTTATTTCTTCAGTACGTACTTTGAAAATTGGGCTTGGTAGGTAAGTATGCCAACCCTACATGAGTGTACACACCCTCATATCTCCCAAGCCCCCTCATATCATATCACTCTCAGCCCCTCCGGTCCCTTCAATTCTCTCTTGTCCTTTTTATGCCTCTGCATCCTCCAGGCCCACTCTCAAAGAATTATGTACAGAACCAATGAGCTTTTGCTAAGTCTGGCAAGTCTTTAAAATGCCCCTGAAACTGATACAATAAGCAGAAACTTTGAAAAGATCCTTTGACAAAATGGCTCAGATTTACAATCTTGGTAAGTTTCAATCAACCATTTATTGTTTCATTGTGACAAGCATTTATCCACTTCTGATCTCTTAACGATAAATTACACATAAGCAGTTGTCACAAGAAATAATATAACCAGTTACACAATTCATTGAAGCAGGTTAAAGGTTGGATTATTAAAGATTTATTCCAGCCTACGATTTCAAGCACTATACTACAATAATAATTAGAAAATGCCCAGGTGTACTGTATTATATTATTGTAAATAAGTAGAATATTAATGTTGTTTCACATTATTGTCACATGATTATTGTATAGCATGTGATAGCCACCCTATTTATCACTTTTTCTTTGTGCCATCATGTTTACAATTGTAATGTAATACTGTGCGAAAACAAAATTTGTTTCTATCACTTGTAATGACTGGTTTAACAGCACCCAAGTTTATTCTGATTTCTAGACTCAAATAAATTAGACCAGTACCCGTAAACTTCTTTTAAATGAAAAAGGCATGAATAACCCAAGACATTGTACTTCCTTTTGTGAAGAATTTAGTATCTTCAATTATAAAATTGAAGCAATTGTGGTTAAGGCAAAAGTTTAACCATTTACTTTTGAAAGCAATATTCACTAAGCAATGGGGGATTGCGTGGCCCCCACAAGAACGAACCAAAACTACCTTTTCTATCAAAAGAGCCAGGCCGCTGGGACTCACTTTTTCTTTTTGCATTCTTTGGTTCCTGTAATATCTTCTGCATCTTCTGCAGTTCCTGCATTATTGTCCTTAGATTTAAAGGGTCTTGAGAAGCCTTCAGTGTCACTTCGTTAAATGGAAATGTTAGTATAAAGTCACCTATGCGGTTCATGGGTTTTTTGTCAATATCTGAAATGCTGTACAGAGGAATGGATGCTAGTTTATATTTTTGCAAGTTAACTGAAGAGAACCGTGGGC
Organism: Carcharhinus amblyrhynchos; assembly: GCF_965287045.1. Lineage (NCBI taxonomy): Eukaryota > Metazoa > Chordata > Chondrichthyes > Carcharhiniformes > Carcharhinidae > Carcharhinus > Carcharhinus amblyrhynchos. The sequence goes on along the minus strand of NC_137335.1, from coordinate 25,983,531 downwards.
CCATTTTACTTAAATGTCCAACAGACTGTGCAGTTCTTGTTTCTAACATTACCTGGTTCATTGGATTCTGTGTACGCACGTAACTTTTGTTCATCTTCTCTCTCAACTGTGAAGTCACGGTTTTCTTTGGCAGTAATTTAATAAGCTTCACATTCTTTGAACATTCCTTACTATCTGAACAACAGCCAGATGAAGCACCTAAGGAACTATACACCTTTTTGAGATTTTTCCCAGAGTTATACACAGTGAAATGTGGAAAGTGAGAGAATGACTCTTTGCTGACCCTAAATTTGCTTTCCTCTTCTGCTTTTTGGGAGTCCATCTCCTGGTCTTCACCTTGGTTGTACATGTTAGATCGGCAACAACTTCTTTGGAAGTATAATAGGGAATTGTTTTGGGTAGTGGATCCTGTTTCTTTTGAAGGGTTCATAAATGCTCTTCTAGAAGTGTTTAAGTGAAGACGCGGTACATTTTTAAATGAGTTTGTTACACAAAAGGAAGGATGGCTCCGAGAAAGTGCATTATATTTCCATGGAGTAGGGTAACCACGCTGGCGCAATGTATCTACCTCTTTATAATTCAGTAGATCGATGAGGTCATATACTAGTGCTTTCTTCACTATTACATCAGCATTACAGTCTACAATTAATGCTGGACTATAATTTACTTCTAAAAGCCAAGGCTTTATGTTATCATCTATTAAGATATCAAAGCCAAAGAGTTCAAGACAATTAGGAGGGGATGGAATAGAGGGAGTAATTGTGAGAAGAGTCATTGTCACAATATTGCTTATTCTCTGCCACATGAGTAATTCATTAATATTCAGACTATGCAGAAAAGCACGGAATTGGCTCATTGTCCATTTGCATCCTGAACCAACCCGTTCTTTATCCGTTGTGTAGGAAGGTCCAAATCGATTGATGCTAGTGTTTGTTAAGTGAGCATATACATTGTCTAAAGTTGCAAGACTATACTTTTCTGTCCCAAACCTTACCAGACCTTCTTGATAAATATAAACTATCAATGGACAGAAACTAGTGACACAAACATAGATTCGTAAATCAAATGTGTAACCAGAAATGAGAAGGGGATTGCTGATATACTTTTGCACTATAACAGAACAACTGTAACTCAAATCTTTAATATCTTGAAATATAAATATTCCCCTACCACGGGAGAGATCAACAGGCTTGCATATCCAGTACCCAAGCTTTCCACCATTTGCTTTCTTGTCTCTTGTATACTCAGCAACAAATTTGGTGTAATCATTGGGAAGAATGAAAGCCGTAGGACTAAAGTTATATATTGTAGAGCCATAAATCCCTGACATACGTTTTAAATTACGAGCAAGATTGTCCTTTCGAGTTATGCCTACGATCTTTGGGTAGTGTATCAGCCTTTGCCAAGGCATGATATTTTCATATTCTGCACTAGTAAAACCAGACCGCCAATACAAATTCCAATCATTCTCATCTTGTTCTTCCTCATCATATTCCACCCAGCCACGCTCAAGCAGAACATTACGGACAACTTCAGGAGTGCCTTCATGGAGACGAAAGACCAATGACGTAGTTAGATCTTCTGATCTATAGTCATATGACATGGCTCCATGCAATTCTCGCTACCCCTTAAGGCAGGAAAAAATAAAAGTTAACAATATTCCAATACCATGACAATGACAATTGCATTAAGTCAAATAAAATCTCTATTGTTAGGGAAATGAAATTAACAACTTTTAAATTGCTAAAATTAATCTAAAAATACAATAATCTAGTCCAGCTGATAATTAAGCCGGACCACTAGAGTGGAATAAGCGTTTGGTGCAGTAAGTACCATTCCATCCCTAAGTCAGAAGTTGCTGAGTTTTAAACCTGTAATATATTAATAATGTTTCTAAGAAATTAATTTGCAACATGCTAGTAAAGTGAAAGATTTATTCATGAAAGATACCAGCACAAGTCAGGCACAAATTATGCAACAAAGTAAATTACCCATACTTATCCAGGCTGGGGGGAATAGTGCCAAAAGATAAAGGCACCTTCATCTTGTTTTAGAGTCAGTTTAATCTGGTTAGAGAAATGCTGAATCATAAGAAGCCATTTTTGGGAGAGAACTTCCGTAAAACAGACAGATGAATGATAGATCACTATTTGAAGGTGTCAAGCTATAATTGATTAAAGGACATGCCATTGACAGAACAGTGAATGAATGAAATTTCTTTTAATTAAGTGCTGGGCTGAATAATCTGATAACAAAAAGTACAACCACTTTGCTTTTTGGCATGAAATCTGAGATCGTTTGAGAGTGCCTCATAGCTAATTTGCTGCGTAGGTGAAATCTGAGATCTTCCTTTTGGCCGAAAGAAATTTGTCTTAATTGAATGTTTGTCTGAATATTTTTAATTTGTAATGTTTCTGATTCTAATATTTCAATGTTTGAATAAAAACTAGTTTAATTGAAGAATTCTATTGAACTGAATATCCATCCTGCCTCCCTTCCCCTGCTCATCCCCCTGCCCTCTGTCTGTCACCCCCCTCCATTGCCCCTCACCCATTCTCAATCCTCACAGCCCCTTGCCTCCCCACCCTCACTGCCCCTCGCCCCCCCCCCACTCCACCCTCACTGCCCCTTGCACCTCCCTCCACCCTCACGGCCCCTCGGCCTCCCCCTCCTCCACCCTCACGGCCCCTCGCACCCCCCTCCACCCTCACGGCCCCTCGCACCCCCCTCCACACTCACGGCCCCTCGCACCCCCCCTCCACCCTCACGGCCCCTCGCAACCCCCCCTCCACCCTCACGGCCCGTCAGCCCCCCCTCCACCCTTACTGCCCCTCACTTCCCCAGTCCACTCATTGCCCCTCATGACCGCCCAACACCCTCACTGCCCCTTGTGCACCTCTATGCCCTTGCGCCCCCATGCCCTTGCCAGCCCTCACGACCCCTACGCCCTCACCGTCCCTCATGTCCCCCTATGCCCTCGCTGCCCATCGCACCCCCTATGCCCTCACCCCCTACCCTCACCCCCTTTCACATCACCCCCCTCTCCACCTTTCCCCCCCCTCCAAATCACCCCCTCGCCACTTCAGCCCCCAGCCCCACTCCACTTCACCCTCCATCTTTATCCACCGCCACCTTTACCCATCTCCACCCTCACACTCACCTCCTCCTTCCGCCAGTCCAATTGTCTCCGCAACGGCAAATCTCAGGCTCGGTTCTCAACCGTTTCTGCGGTCGCTAGGCAACGGAACGCGTGTTGTGACGTCACTGAGTTAAACGTCACGTCCTGCATCCCAACAGTGGCGAGAGCCGTGCGGTGTCAGAGGTTAGAGGTTGCTGGCTCGGGGTTTGCCAATGCTGTGTTAGAGCTCGAGCTCCAGCTTCAAATTGTTCACCGGCTAACGGTCACGCTGCCCAAGTGCGGGGTCTGAGTTTGAACTGGTAAACAGTATTTCAAAGGTTATTTTGGAGCACTAATTCCAGTGATATTGCTTTTTCATGAGAAATAAAAGTAAGACAATGCCATTTGGCTCATCGATCCTGTAAATGTTTAGGCCATTTAAACAATATTCTGAAATACTGCAGATGCTGGAAATCTGGAACAGAAACAAAAATGCTGGAAAACTCAGCGTGTCTGGCAGCATTTGTGGAGCGAGTGATAGAGTTAATGTTTTGAGTCCGTATGATAGTTCTTCAGAGCTCTGTTAATGCTGTTTAGAAACATAAGAACGTAAGAAATAGGAGCAGGAGTAGGCCATCTGGCCCTTCGAGCCTGCCCCGCCATTCAATAAGATCATGGCTGATCTGTCGTGGCTCAGTTCCACTTTCCCGCCCTCTCCCCATAACCCTTAATCCCCTCTCTTATCAAAAACCCATCAACCCGCTTCTTGAAAATATTTAGCGAGGTAGCCTCCACCACTTCAACGGGCAGAGAATTCCAGAGATTCACCACCCTTTGAGTGAAGAAGTTCCTCCTCAACTCAGTTCTAAAACGCCCCCCCTTTGTCTTGAGGCTGTGCCCCCAGTCCTACTGTCTTTTTTGAGTGGGAAGAGTCTCTCCACCTCTATCCTATCCATCCCATTCATCATCTTATACGTCTCAATGAGATCTCCCCTCATTCTTCTAAACGCCAACGAATACAAGCCCAGTTTATTCAGCCTCTCCTCATAGCTCAACCCCCTCAACTCCGGTATCAGCCTAGTAAACCTCCTCTGCACTCCCTCCAAGGCCAAAATATCTTTGTGCAGGTGCGGTGCCCAAAACTGCACACAGTACTCCAGCTGCAGCCTCACCAATGCCCTATACAGCTGCAGCAAGACCTCCCTACTTTTATATTCAATCCCTTCGCTATGAAGGCCAGCATCCCATTCGCCTTCCTGACCACCTGCTGCACCTGCAAGCTGGGTTTTTGCGACTCATGCACAAGGACCCCGAGGTCCCTCTGCACCATCGCCTGCTGCAGTTTTTTGCCCCGTAAGTAATAGTCCTTCCTACCATTCTTCCTACCAAAGTGGACCACCTCACACTTGCCAACATTAAATTCCATTTGCCATTTCCTGGCCCATTCACCCAGCCTATCTAGATCCTTCTGCAGACTCTCCACACCCTCCGCACAATTTGCCGTTCCCCCAATCTTGGTGTCATCCGCAAATTTCGACACCCTACACTCGGTTCCCTCCTCCAGGTCATCTATATAAATGGTAAAAAGCTGAGGCCCCAGCACCGACCCCTGGGGCACTCCACTAGTCACCATCCGCCAATCCGAATAGCACCCGTTGACCCCCACTCTCTGCCTCCTATTTGACAACCAATCCTCTATCCACGCTAACACCCTACCCCCAACTCCAAGTCCCCTGACCTTCTGCAATAACCTCTTATGAGGTACTTTGTCAAACGCCTTCTGAAAATCCAGAAAGACCACATCCACCGGCTCTCCTCTATCGACCGCCCTAGACACATCCTCATAGAACTCCAGTAAACATAGAAGATAGAACATAAGAACATAAGAAATAGGAGCAGGAGTAGGCCATCTAGCCCTTCGAGCCTGCCCCGCCATTCAATAAGATCATGGCTGATCTGTTGTGGCTCAGTTCCACTTTCCCGCCCTCTCCCCATAACCCTTAATCCCCTCTCTTATAAGGCAGCCATTTGGCCCTTGGAGCCTGCTCCAACATTCATTACAGTCATGGCTGATCATCCCATTCAATAGCCTTATCCTGCTTTCTCCCCATACCCTTGGATGCCATTTGCCCCAAGTGCTATATCCAACCACCTCTTGAATACATTCAATGTTTTGGCATCAACTATTTCGTGTGGTAATGAAATCCTCAGGCTCGCCATTGTTTGAGTGGAGAAATGTCTCTTCACTGCCATCCTAAATGGTCTACCCTGAATCCTCAGACTGTGACCTCTGGTTCTGGATTTCCCCACCATCAGGAACATCCTCCCTGCATCTACCCTGTCTAGTCCTGTCAGAATTTTGTAAGCCTCTATGAGTTTCCCCCCCTCATTCATCTGAACTCTAGTGAAAACAATTCTAACCTAGTCAATCTCTCCTCATACATCAGTCCCACCATGCCCAGAATCAGTCTGGTAAACCTTCACTACACTCCCTCGAGAGCAAGAATATCCTTCCTCAGAAAAGGAGACCAAAACTGCACACGATACTCAGTGTGGCCTCACCAAGGCCCTGTATAGTTGCAACAACACATATCTGCTCCTGTATTTGAAACATTTGCCTTGTTTACTGCCTGCTGCACCTGCATGCTTATCTCCAGTGACTGGTGCACCCAGGTCCCACTGCATACTCCCCTCTCCCAATTTACAGTCATTCAGATAGTAATCTGCCTTCTTGTTTTTGCTTCCAAAGTGAATAACCTCATACTTGCCCAAATTATACTGCATCTGCCATTGATTAGCCCACTCACCCAACCTATGCAGATCATTCTGAAGGATCTGTGCATCCTCGTCACAGTTCACCCTCCCATCCAACTTGGTATTATCTGCAAACTTTGCGATGTTACATTTTGTTCCTTCATCCAAATCATTAATATACATTGTGATTAGCTGGGGTCCCAGCACCAACCCTGTGTCACCCCACTAGTTAGTGCCTGCCAATCTGAAAAGCACCCATTAATTCCTCCTCTTTGTTTCCCCTCTGCCAACCAGTTTTCTATCCATCTCAGTGCACTTCCCCAATTCCATGTGCTTTAATCTTGCACAATAATTTCTTTGCGGTACTCTTTCAAACACTTTCTGAAAGTCCAAATATATCACATCTACTGATTCCCCCTTGTCAACTCTACTAGTTACGTCTTCAAAGAATTCTAATAGATTTGTCAAGCATGATTTCTCCTTCATAAATCTATGCTGACTCTGCCTGACCCTGCCATTGCTTTCTAAATGTTCTGTTATGAAGTCCTTGATAATGGATTCAAGAATTTTCCCCACTGCCAGTGTTGAACTTACTGGTCTATAATTTGCTATTTTCTATCTAGTGACATTCGCTACCCTCCAATCTGCAGGGACTGTTCCAGAGTCTATAGAACTCTGGAAGATGACCACCAATGCATCCACTGTTTCTAGAGCCACTTCCTTAAGTATTCTGGGATGTAGATTATCAGGCCCTGGGGATTTATTCACCTTCAATTCCATCAACTTTGCCAGCACCATTTCTCTACTAATATTGATGTCCCACAGTTCTTCCCTCTTACTAAATCTTGCATTCTTCAACATTTCTGGCATCTGATTTTGTGTCCTCTTTTGTGAAGACAGAACCAAAGTATGTATTTAATCACACAGCCATTTCTTTGTCTCCTATTATGCATTCCCCCGTTTCTGTCTTCAGGAGACCTACATTTGTCTTCATCAACCTTTCTCTTCACGTATCTATAGAAACTCTTAGTGTCAGTTTTTATGTTCCCTGCAAGTTTACTTTTGTACTGTATTTTCCCCTTCTTAATCAATCTCTTGGTCCTTTGCTGAATTCTAAACCACCGCCAATCCTCAGACCTATTATTTTTCTTGGACAATCTGTATGCTTCTTCCTTAGTTCAGATATTCTCTCTAATTGCCTTTGTAAGCCATGGATTGGCCCTCTTACCCATTTTGCTTTATCTATTTCTTCCTGTGAAATGAACAAGCTCACATTATACTCTCATCTACCAAAGCTTTGCCCATTCACTTTATCTATATCTATTTGAAGTCTCTTGGTATCCTCCTGACAGCTTGCTTTTCCACCTATATTTGTATTGTTAACAAGTTTTGCTACAATGCAATCAGTTTCTTCATCCAAGTTGTTAATACAGATTGTGGATAATTGGGGCCCCAGCACTGATTGCTGTGGCACTCCACTCATTATAGTTTGCCAACCTGAAAATTACTCATTTATCCCAACTTTCTATTTCCTGTTACTTATTTAGTTCTCTGTCTGTGCCACAACAAGGTCACCTAATGTGTGGATCCACAAGAGTTGGGTGAGATCCTAAATGAATATTTCTCATCAGTATTCACTGTTGAGAAAAGCATGGACATTAGGAAACTTGGGGAAATAAATAGTGATGACCTGAGGGATGTACATGTAACAGAGAAGGAGGTGCTATGTTAAAGCGCATCAAGGTAGATTAATTCCCAGGACTTGATGAAGTGTATCCCAGGACATTGTAGGAGGCTAGGGAGGAAATTACAAGTGCCCCAGCAGACATATTTGAATCATTGATAGCCACAGGTGAGGTGCTGAAGATTAGAGGTGGCAAATGTTGTTCCTTTGTTTAAAAAGGGCTGCAGGGAAAAGCCTGGGAACTACAGGCTGGTGAGCCTCACATCCACAGTGGGTAAGTTGTATTTTGAAAGACAAGAACTACAGGCATTTAGAGATGCAAGGACTGATTAGGGACAGTCGGCTTTGTGAGTAGAAAGTTATGTCTCAAAAATTTGTTTGAGTTTTTTGAAGAGGTAATCAAGAAGGTAGATGAGGGCGGTGCAGTTGATGTTGTCTACATGGACTTTAGCAAGGCCTTTGACAAGATACCACATGGTAGTTGTTGCATAAGGTTAAATCTCATGGGATCCAGGGTGAGGTAGCCAAATGGATACAAAATTGGCTTGATAGCAGAATGTGGAGATGCCGGCATTGGACTGGGGTAACAGAAGACAGAGGGTGGTTGTAGAGGGTTATTTTTCAAACCGGAGGCCTGTGACCAGATAAAGCATTGCTGAAAAAATTAAGTAAGTTAGAACAAAACCCAACCTAGGACATCTCAAAGTGTATGTGGCATATATAATCCACACTTTATCATCCATCAGCCAATGATTAGATAAAAGATTTGTACAATTTTTGAAACATTCTTTAAAGCTTCAGGTGAGCAAGGTTCGTTATCACGTAGTGTGAAAAACTTTTAGTCATCTTATAGAATCACTACTCATGCGACTACCAAAAGTTAAAGAGAAAGTTGAGAAGCACATTTGATTTGTTAATTATCTGCAGAAACTTCAGAGATAGTACAGTCTCAAGTTGTTAGACGAGAAGTGAGAGCAAAACAATGCTCATTATAACAAGGAGATCAAGTATTAGCACATAATTATGCCACCAGGTGAGAACTACATACCAAGCATAGTTTTAGCAAAAACACGTCCAATTTTTTATACAGTTCAAATTGAAGATGAACTGGTTTGGCCACACCATGCTGACCAATTGTTTTCATCTTAGTGCCAACTTCTTTAGTATTGTGAATACTACCATGGAAGACTTTGTTGAATTTGTGTTGTCTGATGATTTGTCCATGCTACTGTACCACCCAAGAATGATGCAAAATTCTTTCCAAGATAAGAAATGTCTACTGAAGTTTAAAATCATATTTCTAGGGTCATGAACAACCAAATTCCAGAATGTCATATGCAACCAAAACATCCTCCTGATTGACTTTCTTCTTGAATATGTATAATGGGAGGGGGGGCTATCATGTTTCTCAGAGGGAGGGTAAAGGGCAAGGACAAAAATGTAGGAAATGGGTCAAACCAGGTTGAGTGAGACATCAGACAAAAAGAGGAACTGCCATTGGAACAGGGTACTGGTTACTGAAGCTAAAAACAGAACTGGTAGTTCAGACTTGGGTGAAGTTTGCTTGGGAAAAGCCAGACACATATGGTACAACTATTAGTTTGATGTTCTCATTCCAGCCTTTAGAAACAATAATATTTAGTTGGGGACTGAGTACCTGAGTTTTGTGTAGAGGTTTGGATGCTTGTGACAATTCAAGACAGATGAATACTGAAAGGAGATTTGGAAAACCTGGAAGCAGATCCTTGCTAAAATAGCTAAGAGAAACTCTAGTTTGAAAGGATAGTTGGAAAACCTGGAGGTGGATCCTTAATGAAAATAGCTGATGAAAAGCATTTGTAAATGTTTAACTTTTCTGTATAAATTATTCAGACCCAAAATCTAAATACTGAAGGATATGATCCAAATAAATATATATTTGTCTAATAGCAAATCTGTAATAACCATCACTTTGTTTTAATAATCTGAACAATCTAGTTAAGAACAGCAAAAGCTCATTTGGTTTGTAATGCTAAATACGTGTATGTACCACATAAAGCATTGCTGAAAAAATTAAGTTAGAACAAATCCAACCAAGGGACATCTCAAAGTGTATTACAACTAATGAAGTACTTTTTGAAGTGTAATCATTATAGTAATGTAACAAACATAGCAACCAATGTATGGCTGCCACAAACAACAAAATGATAATGATTTGGTGGTTGAGTTGAGTGAGAAGTATTAGCCAGAATACCAAGGATAGCTGCCCAGTCCTTCTTTCAGATAGATGATATATAAGCTTGCAAGGTAGAAGCTTATATGCAGTTCTGCACGGTAGTGTCAGATTGGATTTTATGCTCAAGTCTCTGAATGGGGCTGGAATTCCACAAGCTTCTTGCTCCACAGCCAGCATGCTGTCAACTGTTATACAAAACAATTTTGTCAACCAGAAATTTTCTTGGGTCCCTCCCATAAATTGATAAACCTGTGTACCTTAACCTGCCTAATTTCCAATAAGAACAGCATTGGAACTGGAGAATTCCAAATCATCAAATAGCAGAATTTCTCCAAGCATAAGAAATATCATTACATTAGTTGATTTTAGTTTGTTTCAGTTAGGCATAAGAAACCATGTATTTCGATAAACAGAAAGTCCATCTTTAGCTTTCCTAAACGGAGTGAGAGCAGGTAAGTTTTTTTTGTTGTTTCTTGGTAAGGGACGTAATAGGGATGGCAGTGCAGGCAGTGCAATGTTCCTCCTGTGGGATGTTTGAGGTGAGGGACACCGGTAGTGTCCCGGCTGATTACATCTGCAGGAAGTACATCCATTTCCAGCTCCTTGAGGACCATGTTAGGGACCTGGAGCTGGAACTGGAGGAACTAAGAATCATTCGGGAAGCAGAGGCAGCTATTGACAAAAGTTACAGGGAGATATTTACTCCTAAAAGTGATACGTGGGTGACTGCTAGAAGGGGTAAGAAGCCGTCAGAGCAGCGATCCCCTGAGGCTGTTCCTCCCCAAAATAAGTACTCTGTTTTGGATGGTGTTGAGGAGGAAGACTCAACCAGGGTAAGCCATGGGGTACAGGTCTCGGGAGTAGAGCCTGTCCTTGACGCTCAGGCAGGAAAGGGGAAGAAAAGAACAGGATTAGTGATTGGGGATTCCATAGTTAAGGGGACAGATAGGAGAGTCTGTGGGACCGAGCGAGACTCGCAGTTGGTATGTTGCCTCCCAGGTGCCAGGGTCATTGATGTCTCTGATCGAGTGTTCGAGATCCTTAAGGGGGAGGGGAACCAGCCCCAAGTCGCGGTTCACGTAGGTACCCATGTCATAGGTAGGAAAAGGGGCGGAGATGTAAGGCAGAAATTCAGGGAGTTAGGGTACAAGCTTAGGGCTAAAACAAACAGAGTTGTTATCACTGGTTTGTTACCTGTGCCGCAGGATAGCATGGAGAATATTAGAGAGAGAGAACATTTGAACTTGTGGCTAAAGGGATGGTGCAGGAGAGAGGGTTTCAGATACTTGGACAATTGGGGCTCAAGGAACAAAGAACAAAACAGCCCGGGAAACAGGCCCTTCGGCCCAACGAGCCCACGCCGCCATTTTAACATTGAGTCCCCTCTCCACCCATGACCCTTGTCTATGCTTATGGCATTCCACATTGAGGGAAGACTAATTTAGGGACAATTTGTTACATCAATTTGCCTAATAGCACATCTTTGGGGTATGGGAGGAAACCAGAGCTCCCGGAGAAAACCCACACAAGCACGGGGAGAATGCGCAAACTCCCACAGACACTGGCCCAAATCCATGTCTCTGCACAGCAGTGACAGTCAGTGAGCTGTCGTGTTGCCAGCATCTGGTCCAGTTTAAGCGTACACGAACGACATGAAGTACTAGGCTATTCTCGAAACAATCAAGAGCAGCCCTCATACGACCCATCGCGTGTATGCCCCTTGTTGGACAACCTGTGGATTAAAAGAGAAAAACATCAGTATCATCCACATCCTCATACACACATTTAAGGGAATCCCCAAGTGAAACAAGTGAGCAGAAAATAAGTTGGAAGGTCCATAGGAATCAATTGATTCCCAGGGACGTCCCAAGGCTCCTGAACCTTATTTAAAACAGTCTCCTATATCCCTCCATCTCCATCCCGCTCATGCGCCTATCTAAGTAACTCTTAAACAACTCCAGCATGCCTGCTCCACCACCTTACTTGGCAGAGCATTCCATACCCCCACTACCGTCTGTGTGAAAAACCTCCCTCTAACATCCGAATTATACCTCGCCCCCCTCAACCCTAAGCCCGTGGCCCCTCGTAATGTGTGTTTCCAACCTAGGAAAAAGCTTACCACTGTTTACTCTATCTATACCCTTCATAATCTTATATACCTCAATCTATACCCTTCATAATCTTATATACCTGTATTAGATCTCCCCTCAGTTGCCGTCTTTCAAGGGAAAACAGCCCCAAATTTGCCCAATCTTTCCTCATAACCCAGTCCTTCCATACCAGGCACCATCCTGGTAAACCTCCTCTGCACTCTCTCCAGGGTCTCCACGTCTTTCTGGTAGTAAGGTGACCAGAACTGGACGCCGTACTCCAAATGCAGCCTAACCAATGTTCTATACAACTGCAATGTTAGACTCCAGCTCTTATACTCTATACCCCTTCCTGGGCTCATTCTGGGGAAGGTGGTACCTCTACAAAAGGGATGGTCTGCACCTGAACCAGAGAGGTACTAATATCTTGGGGGGAAAATTTGCCAGTGCTATTCAGGGGGGTTTAAACTGATTCAGAGGGGCAATGGGAACCTGAATTGTAGCTCCAATGTACAGGAGGATGAGAATAGGGAGATCACGGATAAGGTTTCTAGGTCGCAGCAGAGTATTGGCAGGCGGGATGGTGGGTTGAAGTGTGTATGCTTTAATGCGAGGAGCATACACAAAAATGTGGATGAACTTGCAGCCTGGAGTGGTGCCTGGGACTTCGATGTTGTGGCCATTTCAGAGTCATGGATAAAGCAGGGAAAGGAATGGTTGCTGCAGGTTCCGGGGTTCAGATGTTTCAGTCAGAGCAGAGAAGGTGGTAGAAGAGGGGGAGGTGTGGCATTGTTAGTCAAGGACTGTATTACGCTGGCAGAAAGGATGTTTGATGTGGATCTGTCTATTGAGGTAGTATGGGCTGAGATTAGAAACAAGAAAGGAGAGGTTACCCTGCTGGGAGTTTTTTATAGGCCTCCAAAAAGTTCCAGAGATGTAGAGAAAAGGATTGCAAAGATGATCTTGGATAGGTGCGAGAATAACAGGGTAGTTGTTATGGGGGACTTTAACTTTACAAATATCGATTGGAAAAGCTATAGCTCAAGCACGTTAGAGGGGTCAGTTTTTGTCCAGTGTGTGCTGGAAGGTTTCCTGACACAGTATGTAGATAGGCCAACAAGAGGTGAAGCTACATTGGATTTGGTACTGGGTAATGAACCAGACCAGGTGTTAGACTTGGAGGTAGGTGAGCACTTTGGTGATAGTGACCACAATTCAGTTACGTTTACCTTAGTGATGGAAAGGGATAGGTATATACTGAAGGGCAGAAGTTATAGCTGGGGGAAAAGTAATTATGAGGCTATTAGGCGAGATTTACGATACGTAGGTTAGAGTAGGAAACTGCAGGGGCTGGAAACAACTGAAATGTGGAGCTTATTCAAGGAGCAGCTACTGCGAATCCTTGATAAATATGTACCTGTCAGGCAGGGAGGAAGTGATTGAGCGAGGGAACCGTGGTGTACTAAAGACGTTGAATCTTTGGTGAAGAGGAAGAAGGAGGCTTATGCAAAAATGAGACATGAAGGCTCAGTTAGGGCACTGGAGAGTTACAAATTAGCCAGAAAGGAGCTAAAGAGAGTGTTAAGAAGAGCTAGAAGAGGACATGAGAAGACTTTGGCGGATAGGATTAAGGACAACCCTAAAGCTTTCTATAGGTATGTCAAGAATAAAAGATTGGTTAGGGCAAGATTAGGGCCAGTCAGAGACAGTAGTGGGAAGTTGTGCGTGGAGCCTGAAGAGATAGGAGAGGCACTAAATAAATATTTTTCGTCAGTATTCACGCAGGAAAAAATCAATGTAGTTGAGGAGAATACTGAGATACAGTCTTTTAGACTAGATAGGATTGAGGTACTTAAGGAGGAGGTGTTAGCAATTGTTGAGAGTATGAAAATAGATAAGTCCCCTGGGCCAGATGGGATTTACCCTAGGATTCTCTGGGAGGCTAGGGAGGAGATTGCAGAGCCTTTGGCTTTGATCTTCATGTCATCATTGGCTACAGGTATAGTGCCGGAAGACTGGAGGATAGCAAATGTTGTCCCCTTGTTCAAGAAGGGGAGTACAGACTATCCTGGGAATTATAGACCGGTGAGCCTTACTTCTGTTGTCGGCAAAGTTTTAGAAAGAATTATAAGGGATAGGATTTATAATCATCTAGAGAGAAATAAATTGATTAGGGATCATCAACACGGTTTTGTGAAGGGTACGTCGTGCCTTACAAACCTTATTGAGTTTTTTGAAAAGGTGACCAAAGAGGTGGATAAGGGTAAGGCAGTTGATGTGGTGTATATGGATTTTAGCAAAGCGTTTGATAAGGTTCCCCATGGTAAGCTACTGCAGAAAATGCAGATGCATGAGATTGAGGGTGATTTAGCAGTTTGGATCAGGCATTGGCTAGCTGATAGAAGACAGAGGGTGGTGGTTGATGGGAAATATTCAGCCTGGAGTTCAGTTACATGTGGTGTACGTCAGGGATCTGTTTTGGGGCCACTGCTGTTTGTCATTTTAGAGGAGGGTGTAGAAGGATAGGTTAGTAAATTTGCTGATGACACCAAAGTCGGAGGAGTTGTAGACAGTGAGGATGGATGTTACAGTTTGCAGAGGGACATAGATAAGCTGCAGAGCTGGGCTGAAAGGTGGCAAATGGCATTTAATGTTGAAAAGTGTGAGGTGATTCGCTTTGGTAAGAGTAACAGGAGTACAGAATATAGGGCTAATGGAAGGACTCTTGGTAGTGTCGACGAGCAGAGAGATCTGTGTACATGTGCATAGATCCCTGAAAGTTGGCACCCAGGTTGATTAGGTTGTTAAGAAGGCTTACGGTGTGTTAGCATTTATTGGTAGAGGGATTGAATTTCGGAGCCGTGAGGTCATGTTGCAACTGTACAAAACTCTGGTGCAGCCGCACTTGGAGTATTGCGTACAGTTCTGGTCGCCGCATTATAAGAAGGATGTGGAGGCATTGGAAAGGGTGCAGAGGAGGTTTACAGGATGTTGCCTGGTATGGTGGGAAGGTCTTATGAGGAAAAGCTGAGGGACTTGAGGTTGTTTTCATTAGAAAGAAGAAGGTTGAGAGGTGACCTAATTGAGGCATACAAGATGATCAAAGGGTTAGATAGGGTGGATAGTGAGAGCCTTTTTCCTTGGATGGTGACAGCTAACACGAGGGGACACAGCTTTAAATTAATGGGTGGTAATTATAGGACGAATGTCAGAGGTAGTAAGGGCATGGAATGCCCTGCCTGCAGCAGTTGTGGATGCACCAACTTTAAGGGCGTTCACATGGTCAGTGGATAGGCATATGGATAATATTGGAATAGTTTAGGTTAGAGGGTCATTAGATTGGTTCCACTGGTTGGCGCAACTTCGAGGGCCAAAGGGCCTATACTGCACTGTAATGTTCTATGTTCTAAACATATCCTCAGCAACGCAGATTATGAAGCAGTTAGAAAGTTTGTTAAGATGCTTTTTAGGCAATTTCACTTTTCCTTTTCAAGGTTTTAGATATAATACTGCTCTGTGTGCGTTAATGGCACTGAATCTTAGGGCACAATTCACCCAAATCAGCATTAAATGCCCCACCAGTGGGAAAAACAGAGTATTTCCAGCTGGTGCTGGCAGCATCTATCAAGTCAGATTCACCCACTTGAAAGATGCAAATGAATGCATCTTGAGAATTATGCTGGCCAGCCCGGCTGTTCAGAGATTAGGCTGCTATTTGCAAATAGGTTCCCCTCTCCACCCTCCAAACCCTAAATAACAGGTCAACCCCCAACACAACTTCAAACCAGCTAAACATTTTTCACTTCCTCTTTTGTATAACATTGGTTAGGAACAATGGAAGCAGGGACACTGAGGGTGCACTCGAGCATGGAGGGAAAATTAAATAAACACAACTGACTGCATGCAGAGTAAAAACCATTCTGTTGTTAATCAAATGGGAGTTCAAAGGACAGGACTGAAATTGAATGGAAACAAAGGTTTTGAGGGGGTTTGAAGGTATTTCAAAGACTGTTAGCTTTCTCTGAAGGCTGGGAGAGTTGAAATAAATGGTGTACTAAAACAAAGAGGCTGTGAACAACTGTGGCAATCATATTTTCCCCCTAGTGAAAGTGACTGTTAGAAGGATTTGAAAGGGATCTTCTCGCTCCTGCAGCTTCCTAGTTAGTGAAAGGGAAATCCTTTCCACTGAATGCAGTGCTGTGGTGATTTGGAAGACTTTCAGCTGTCCAGAGGGCACGGAAATTTAAGTGACCAGCGAACCTGAATGATTTTAGAGGATAGAGACTGTAATGCATATTTTAACCACAGGTTGGTATCTGAATTCACCATCCTGAAACTGTATTAGCAATTTTGAAAAAGCTGAGGGTCGATAAGTCCCCTGGGCCAGATGTGATACATCCTAGGATATTTTGGGAGACAAGGGATGAGATTCCGGAGCCATTAGCTTTGGTCTTTGGGTTCTCACAATCCACGGGGATTGTGCCATAGGACTGGAGAGTGGCGAATGTTGTTCCTCTCTTCAAGAAAGGAAATAGGGTTAAACTCCATCTGCCACTTTTCGGCCTAGCTTTGCATCCTATAAATGTCTCTTTGCATCCTGCAAGAGCCCTCCACCTCATCCATGACTCCACCAATCTTGGTGTCATCAGCATATTTACTAACCCACCCTTCAGCCCCCTCTTCCAAGTCATTGATAAAAATCACAAATAGCAGAGGACCCAGCACTAATCCCTGTGGTACACCATTGGTAACTGGCCTCGAGTCTGAAAATTTGCCTTCCACTACCACCCTCTGTCTTCTATGAAACAGCCAGTTATTTATCCAATTAGCCAAATTTCCTTCTATCCCACATCTCCTTACCTTCTTGATGAGCCTACCATGTGGAACTTTATCAAACGTCTTACTAAAACCTATGTATACGACATCAACTGCTCTACCTTCGTCTACACACTTAGTTACCTCCTCAAAGAATTCAGTCAAATTTGTGAGGCAGGACTTACCTCTCACGAAACCGTGCTGACTATCCCGGATTAAACTGCATCGTTCCAAATGGTCATAAATCCTATCTCTCAGGACCCTTTCCATTAACTTACTGACCTCCGAAGTAAGACTAACTGGCCTATAATTTCTAAAGTGAACCTTTAAAAATACAATGCAGTATTGCATTGACCCTGAATAAGTGCAAGGTGATTCATTTTGGTAGGACAAACTTGAATGCGGATAACAGAGTCAATGGCAGGGCTCTGAGGAATGTGGAGGAACAGAGAGATCCTGGGGTTCATATCCACAGATCTCTGAAGGTTGCCACTCAAGTGAATAGAGCCGTGAAGAAAGCTTATTGAATGTTAGCGTTTATTAACAGGGGTTTGAGTTTTAAGAGCTGTGGAGTTATGCTGCAACTATACCGGACATTGGTGAGACCACATTTGGAATGTTGTGTTCAGTTCTGGTCACCTCACTATAAGAAGGATGTGGAAGCATTCGAGAGAGAAGATTTACCAGGATGCTGCCTGGTATGGAGGGTAGGTCTTATGAGGAAAGGTTGAGGTTGCTGAGGCTTTTCTCTTTGGAACGGAGGAGGATGAGAGGTGACTTAATAGAGGTTTATAAGATGATAAGGGGGATAGATAGAGTGGACGTGCAGAGACTATTTCCTCGGGTGGATGTAGCTGTTACTAGGAGCATAACTATAAGGTTCATGGTGGGAGATATAGGAGGGATGTCCGAGGTCGATTCTTCACTCAGAGAATGGTTGGGATGTGAAATACACTGCCTGCTGTGATAGTAGTGTTGGACACTTTAGGAACTTCCAAGCGGTTATTGGATAGGCACATGGAGCACACCAGAATGATAGGGAGTAGGATAGCTTGATCTTGTGTTTGAACATAGCTCGGCACAACATTGAGGGCCGAAGGGCCTGTATTGTGCTGCTGTTCTATGTTTCTATGAACACCTTTCTAGAAGCTAGAAGGGGCTGACCAGTCTTTAGATTCCACCCCCCCATCCCAAGGCAGAGTGCTGAATTGAACCTCTTACCCCCAGCTCGAGCTTGTCCACCTCCCAGGGACCTTAGGGGATCCTCTTACTGCAATCTAGCAATGGTAGAGGGATATATGGACACAGAATTGACCTCCTTGATTCCCTCAGGGTCCAGGGTGCCAGACCAGAGTGGCGGTCCCAGGGGTAATGCATTGTTGGCACATCCAAGATGCAGAGTGTCTGAGGAGGGGAGGAAGGCTGAGGGTGGTCTGAGGGGGAGGGGAGTCTGAGGGGTGACTTGGGGAGGGGGGCTTGGGTGAAAAGGGTCTGAGTGAGGGAGGGTGGCTGAGGGGGAAGAGGGGCTGGGTGGTGCGGTTTGTGGGAAGAAGGGGGCTGTTAGGGAAATTTGAAACACCCTAGGATTAAAACACTGATAAGGACTATGAAAACAGAGTGGATTCATTTAGGATAAGAATCACAGGGGTTTTATTTATATATATATACAGTGCTGTCTGTACTGAAACACACATAATCACAAGTTAAAGGATTTAAACATGGATTTTGAAAGTGTATTATTGAACAGGCATCCGGCTTGGCTAATGACTCAGAGTTCTGAGGCATTATGGGAAAATAAACCAGTAAAGTGAACTACATTCTTTATAAACAATATACCCGCAGAAGCATAACTCTTATCAGCATGGATACCAGATGGTTCAATGAAAGACACATTCATTGAGCAAGGGTGAGTTAGTGGTCCCAGACATCTCAATGAATCGGCAGAATCTTCAACTAGATAAGAGAGTCTAGAACAGGCACTAGATGGCCATGGGAAAGTCAGGCAGAAACCACTAGAACTTATTGTTCCCATGCAGTCAGAGAACCCTGTAATTGGTCAAAGAATATGACATTTACTAATGATGATTGGTTCATGATGAGCCAGAGGGCAGGTGAATTGTCTTTTGGAAAATGTATAATTATAATGCCACCATGATGTAACTTTAGGACTGCCCAGCTCATTCTCTCCCTGTTTGTCAATAATTGGACGACTGTTCAATGAATAGTCATCCGTTTATTCAGACGGTCAATAAAGAATGTCTTTCACCAGAATATTGTGGTTGTAAGTATTAGTTAAAGTTGAGCTCAATACTTAGCCTCTGAAAAAACCCTACAGGGCCTCTGGGGAGATCTCAGTGGTGGAGGGGAACTAGTCCACATTGGTTGTTACCAACTGCAAAGCCTGCCTAGTGCGGTTCCTACTGAGGAGGCAGGTAAATAGTGGGTGGCTGCTAAATGGACCGTCCAGCCCTCTAATAATAAGTCAATGACGGGTTTTATTTAATTATCAGGTTCATTTCTACTTTGGGCAGGAACCCAACTGGGGCTAATGAGGCAGTCTAGGTGAATCCCAAATGTCTTCACGTCCAGTAGGAATTCTGTTTTTAGCCCCGATGCCCAATTCAGTGGGCAATGGGATTCTTGCTGATGGAAGTCCCCTTAATGTAACATTTATATCTGCATGGAGTGTCATGGCATAATTCACTGAATTCTCAACCAAATACTCAGAAGTTCTGGAGTATTTCATTTATTATTAAGAACACTGCTGCCTATGTAATTGTTTATGGCCTTGTCTGTATTAACATCTTATATAACTGTAAAGTGCTGGAAACTAAGGATAAAATGAAACTCTTTTAGTTTCTGAATTTGAAAGTATGTTTCTACACTTGTACCAAACTCTGCAAATTGCATTGTATCACACTCTCCCACACACTGATGAACTCCGTCTTGAGTTTAAAATCCTCATCGTCATCTTCAAATCACTACTTTCCTACTTCTGTCTCTTTCCTCAATCCTGTGTGGTGTACACCTCCACTGGGCAATCCATGGTAGAGTCTTCAGCCATTTTGCAGTCACAGTTTAAACATAAACCCAGTCTTGCTACCATTTCTTAGCTTCAAATGTTTCTATAAAAACGTTTTTTGGTAATTTTTCCTTTCGATTGATTATTATTCAACAATGTAAAAATTAACATATCTGTAATGATGTGAAATGTACACCTTGATCTTGTTACTTGACTATTAATCAAATATTGCAGCAAATTTACGGTCTCACTCTCAAAACATGTATTGGCTGGGTGTCCTGCGTAAAGGAATGTTTTTGGTATGGAAAAAAATAGTATACTAGTTAAACAAGATTAATTGGAGAAATTTATTTCAGGCTGCAAGCATTCCAAACACCTTAAGCATGATAATAGGAATTTGTTGACTAATCTCCAAGACAAAAATATTAATGTATCATAGGATATTCAACAAGCTGTGAAACACAGGTTTATGGATCAAAAGTAGCAAATATTTAAGAACCCTGAATGAGATGTTGCAGTACAAACTGCTGTAAATCCTCTCAGAATCCTGTGTTAGAGTTTTAATAAACAGGTTAGACATCCTGTAAACTAAAATCTGTATTCTCGGTCAAATCATAGATGTATTTACATCCTAAGGACTTTATAGTACATATACTGAAATATCAGACAAAATGTTATGGTCGCTCCCACTAGTGGGATCAACCTCATCTGCCAAAGCCTTTTGATTTTGACTTCTGAATGGCTTACTGTATTTTACAGGTCAACCCCTGCCAATGGCAGGGCTGTAAAATTCCACCCATAATGTTAAAGTTCAGGTACATCCTCTAATTCAATTAAAGATAGAATATTATAAAAGACAATCTTTGTTAAGTTAATTTAATCTTAAAAAAACTATATTTTATGTTTTAATTATAAAAAGCAATACATTTGAAGTGGGTAGTTGATCTTCAGAAGAATATAGATGCTGCCATTTGCTGTAGAAATCAGTGAAAATGTTGATTTTATAACTTTGTTTCAAAAATGTATTTTAAGTTTCGACCAGGGATCTGTTCATTTTCATCAACAGATTTTGCATCAGTTGCTTCTTTTGCCTCTTTCACTTCCTCTTGCTCTGGCTTTTTACTTTTAAGGTGCTCACCACGTAATATTTGTAAAATAGTAAGAGGTTCTTGAATTCTAGATTTGGCGTGGACGTATTCTATGTATTCCACAATTCCATACAATATCATACCCAGTATGAGAACTATCATCAAGACAATCAACTTGACCTTTATGCACAAAAAGTTTGCATAGGCAAATGCTGTAACAAATCCCGCAGATTCCCATAGTCGGTAGTTGGCAAATGCTGCTTCTTTCTGCTCCAGAAATAGAACTCCATAAAGGGCTTGAATGAGAAAGAACAATTATTACGTCAAATATCTGTCTTTATCCCGTGGAAGATATTTTCAAATTCATCTTATTTTCAAGTTCAAAAGCAGCAAACAAAATGTTAAAGTTCTGGAGCAAAGCAATTTTGAGGGGTGAAAATAAACTAAATAAGCCGGAAAGAGACTGCGAGTATAACAAAGATTAGAGACGAGATGATGTTGGAAAATTAGTAAAATTTCAAAGCTAAATTTGAATGCATGAATCATTTGCAACAAATTAAATGAATTAGCACCCTGAAGGACGAGCATGAGCAGCCAGTGCTGATGGCCTGTGGTCCTGCAGGCTGAGTTTAGGGAAGTAGAAAGGAAACCAACAAATAAGACCTCAAAAGTACTAATCCCTACGTTTCTCCCAGTACCACAGACAAAAGAAACAGCAGAATAGAACAGATTAATCCATGGCTGGAGAAATGGTACAGGAGGGAAGACTTTAGATTCCTGCAATACTTGTACTAACTCTGACCAATGGGATTCGTACTGGTTGGACAGATTTAAATAGTTTATAGGGCCATAATCAATAATTGAAGTATAAGGCAGAATATAAGTTAACAAACTGAGGCATTATGAGGGTAATACAGTAATCCTACGGGCTTAAATCTTCACATATACCAGGAAAATCGAAATTGCAGTGACAGTTTGGAAGATGAATCCATGAAAAGTATATATGATAGATTTATATGTTGTTATATCAAGGAACCAAGCTGGGAACAGATTATTTTGGATCTGCACCATGAAAAAGTGTTAAGTAATTGTAGGCAGCACGGTGGCACAGTGGTTAGCACTGCTACCTCACAGCACCAGGGACACAGCTTCACTTCTGGCCTTGGGTCACTGACTATGCGGGGAAATTCTCCCTCTGTCTGCATGGGTTTCCTCTGGGTGCTCCAGTTTCTTCCCACAGTCCAAAGATGTGCAGGTTAGGTGGCTTGGTCATGCTAAATTGACCTTAGAGTCAGGGGATTAGTAAGGTAAATATGTGGGGTTATGGGAATAGGGCCTGGGTGGGATTGTGGTTGGTGCAAACTCGATGGGCTGAATGGCCTCCTTCTGTACTGTAGGGATTCTATGATTCTATTCTTTAATAACCTCATAGTAAAGAAGTTTTTAGGGAAGAGTGATCATAATATGTTATAATGTTATATTGAGTTTGAAAATAATATAGATAAGTCTGAAACTAAGGTCTTAAATATGAAAAACGCAAAAATCTATGAGGGGCATGTTGGCCCAGTTAGATTGGAAAACCATACTAAAAGATGCAAAGGCTAATATTTGAAGAATTAGTACATAATTTGCAACTATATACATTATTTAAGACACAAAAGCCCTGCACAATAAGTTGTCCAACTACAGCTGAGTTAAAGGCAATATGGGATCAAAGAAAGAAATTTATATAATGTAATCAAAAAGAATAGTACGCCTGAAGATTGAGAAATTTTAGAATTCAGCAAAATAGGACCAAGAAATTGAGAAGATAAGAGAAAAGAGAATATAAGAGTAAATAAACAAGCGAGGAAATAGGAATGATAATTCCTATTCCTGGTAATTATAGGCTGGTTAGCCTTACTTCAGTGGCCATGATTAGGCAGCAGCATTCTGTGCCAGATTCACAGCAGTCTCTTAGTGGAGGACTCTCATCAATCAGATTTCACTAAACACCTGAATCCAACAAACATCTCTGGTGCAATGATGCAGTTTGAGGCTTTACTAACATAGGATGTGATGTTGCTATGTTTAGCAAGTTACAATGTGTATTTCTGTGTTTACGGAAGAGAGCTCACAACACTAGAGGAAGTAGAGGAATTGAAGGAAATGTGCTACACCTTGCAGCGCTGACTCCATTTTTTCTTCATATATTAATTTATGGGATGCTGTCATCACTGGCTAAGCTAGCATTTATTCCCATCCCTAATTGACCCTGAGAAGGTGGTGGTGAGCTTCCTTCTTGAACCATTGCAGTCCATGTGGTGCAGGTATTACCACTGTGCTGCTAGGAAAAAGGTTCCAGGATATTGACCCAGGAATAGTGAAGTGATTCAGTTCCAAGTCAGCATGGCTTGAGGCTTGGAGAACTTCCAGTCAGAGTTCTTTTTTCATGTATCTGCTGCCCTTATCCTAGATTGTAGTGGTCATGGATTTGTAAAGTGCTGTCTGAGGAGTCCTGATGAATTCCTGCAGTGGATCTTGTAGATGGTACACACTGCTGCCACCATGCATCAGTGGTGGAGGGAGTGAATGTTTGTGGGTGGTGTGCCAATCAAGCAGGCTACTTTGTTCTGGATGGTGTCGAGCTCGAGTGCTGTTGGAAATGCACTAATCCAGGCATCTCCTGACTTGTGCCATGTAGATGGTGGACAGACTTTGGGGATCAGGAGGTAAGTTACCTACCACAGGATTCCTAGCTCTGACCTGCTCTTGTAGCCACGGTATTTATGTGGCCAGTTCAATTTCTGGTCAATCGGGGATTCAGTGCTGGTTATACTATTGAATGTCAAAGGGCTAGAGTTAAGATTCTCTCTTGTTGTAGATGCTCATTGCCTAGCACTTGTATGGTACAAATGTTACTTGCCACTATCAGCTCAAGCCTGGATATTGTCCAGGTCTTGCTGTATTTAGACATTCATATTTAGCATTTAGCATAAAACATTTAGACAGGTACATGATTAAGATGGGTATAGAGGGATATGTGCCAAATGTGGGCAATTGGGACTAGCTTAGTGATTTAAAAAAAAGGCAGCATGGACAAGTTGGGCCTAAGGGCCTGTTTCCATGCTGTAAACCTCTATGACTTGATAACTGCTTCAGTATCTGTAAAGTCACAGATGGTGTTGAACATTGTGCAATCATCAGTGAACACCTTATTTCTGACCTTATGATGGAAAGAAGGTTGTTGATGAAGCAGCTGAAGTTGGTTGGGCCTCAGATATTGCCCTCAGGAATTCCTGCAGTGATGTCATTGGATTAAGACAATTGACCTCCAACAATCACAACCATATTACTTTGTGCTATTTATTAATCTAGTCGGAGAGGGTTTTCTCCCGATTCTCAATGACTCCAGTTTTGCTGGGCTGCGTGATGCTATAAATGTCAAATGTGGCTTTGATGTCAAGCGAATAACTTACACCTCTGATGTTCAGCTCTTTTGTCCACATTTGAACTAAGGTTGTAATAAGGTCAGGAACGGAATGATCCTGGAAGAACCCAAACTGAGTGTCAGTGAGCAGATTATTGCTAAGCATGTGAAGTTTGGTAGCACTGTTGATGACCCCTCCCATCACTTCACTGGTAATCAGAAGTAGAGTGCTAGGGCAGAAATTGGCCTGTTGAATTTGTGAGGGAAATACTGGGCAATTTTCTACACTTTATTTATCAGTGTCACAAGCAGGCTAACATTAACACTGCAATGAAGTTACTGTGAAAATCCCTTAGTCACCATTCTCTGGCACGTGTTCGGATACACTGAGAATGAATTTAGCATGGCCAATACACTTAACCCAGAGGAAACCGATGCAGACACAGGGAAAACATGCAGACTCCATACAGGCAATGACCCAAGCTGGGAATCAAACCCGGGTCCTTAATGCTGTGAGGCAGCAGTGCTAACCACTGTGCCACCCAGACAGATTGACTAGAGGTGTGGCAAGGTCTGGACCACAAGTCTTCAGTAATTTTGCTGGAATGTTGTCAATATCCAGTGCCTTCAGCTGTTTCTTGATATCATGTAGTGTGAATTAAATTGTTGAAGATTGTAGCAAATATTTCAACTGTACTGTTCTGTATTTATGTGGTGGGTCCCCCATCATTGAGGATATTTTGGAGACATCGCCTCCTGTTAGTTATTTAATTGTCCATCACTATTCATGACAGTTTGTGCCAAGCTTAAATCTGATCTGTTGGCAATGGAATCACTTAGCTTTTGTCTGCCCCTGCTGCATATGTTTCTTGGAATGCAAGTAGTCTGATGTGGTAGCTTCACCAGGTTGACACCTCATTTTTAGTTATTCCTGATGCTGCTCCTGGTATGACGACTCCTGCACCCTTCATTGATTCAGGGTTGATTCTCTGGCTTGATGGTGATGGTAGAATGGGGAATGTGCCAGGCCATGAGGTTACAGATTGTGGTCTGTAACCTCATGGCCTGGCACATTCCCCATTCTGCTGCTGCACCTGGCTTGCAGCACCTCATGGATGCCCAGTCTTGAGTCATTAAATCTAATTGAAATCTGTCCCACTTAGCACAGCGGTAGTACCACACAATGTGATAGAGGATATTCTCAACATGAGATGGGACTTCATCTCCACAAGGACCATGCACTGGCCAGATGCATCTGTGACAAGTAGATCAGTGAGAAGGAGGTCAGATATATCTTTCCCTCTTGTTGGTTCCCTCACCACCTGCCGCAAACCCAGCCTGCTAACTACTATGTTCTAATAAAAGCAAGATACTGCAGATGAAGTAAATCTGAATAAAAAACAGAAAATGCTAGATAAACTCTCTATAGAGAGAGAAACAGAGTTAATATTTCAAGTCAGTGACCCTTCTACAGAATTATGTCTTGTTTGATCTGATGCCATGAGACTTCATGGGGTCCGGAGTTCATGTTGTGGATTCCTAGAGCAACTCCTTACTGATTGTATACTGCCTCTTTTGTGACTGTCTTGCCAGTGAGACAGGACATCAGGACATAGATCAGTTGGAGACTTGTGTGGCGAGATGGCAGATGGAGTTTAATCCGGACAAATGTGAGGTAATGCATTTTGGAAGGTCTAATACAAATAAGAAATATACAGTAAATGGCAGAACCCTTAGGAGTATTGATAGACAAAGGGATCTGGGTGTACAGATACACAGGTCACTGCAAGTGGCAATGCAGGTGGAGAAGGGAGTCAAGAAGGCATATGGCATGGTTGCCTTCATCAGCTGGGGTATTGATTTAAAAATTGGCAAGTCATGTTGCAACTTTATAGAACCTTAGTTAGGCTGCACTTGGAATATAATGTTCAATTCTGGTCGCCACACTACCAGAAGGATGTGGAGGCTTTGGAGAGGGTACGGAAAAGATTTACCAGGATGTTGCCTGGTATGGAGGGCATTAGCTATGAGGAGAGGTTGGAGAAACTTGGTTTCTTCTCACTGGAACGATGGAGTTGAAGGGAGATCTGATAGAAGTCTTCAAGATAATGAGAGGCATGGACAGAGTGGATAGTCAGAAGCTTTTTCCCAGGGTGGAAGAGTCAATTACTAGGGGACATAGGTTTAAGACGCAAGGGGCAAGGTTTAAAGGAGATGTATGAGACAGGTTTTTTACACAGAGAGTAGTGGGTGCCTGGAACTCGTTGCTGGGGGAGGTAGTGGAAGTGGATATGGTAGTGACTTTTAAGGAGCGTCTTGACATGTACATGAATAGGATGGGAATAGAAGGATATGGTCCCCGGAAGGATAGTGGGTTTTAGTTAAGTCGGGCAGCATGGTCGGTGCAGGCTTGGGCCAAAAGGCCTGTTCCTGTGCTGTAATTTTCTTTGTTCTTTGACATGCCCAAGGATTGTGGTGTCTGGTACATTATCTGGAACTGATTTATTTTTATTTCTTTATGGCATGTGGGCATGGCTGATTGTCCATCCCTAATTGCCCTTCAACTGAGGAGCTTGTTAGGCCAGTTCAGAGAGCATTTAAGATTCAACCACATTGCTGTGGATATGGAGCCACATGTAGGCCAGATCTGGTTCCACCAGATTTGGGGTTGGGTCACTGTCTGTGTGGAGTTTGCACATTCTCCTTGTGTCTGCTTGGATTTCCTCCAGGTACTCCAGTTTCCTCCTACAATCCAAAGATGTGCCGGTAAGGTTGATCGGCCATGCTAAAAATTGCCCCTTAGTGTCCTGAGATGTAAGTTCGAGGGATTAGTAGGTAAATATGTAGGGATATGGGGGTAGGGTCTGGGTGGGATTGTGGTCAGTGCAGACTCGATGGGCCAAATGGCCTCTTTCTGCACTGTAGGGATTCTATGATTCTATGATGATTTTTGCAAAGGTAGCAAGATTGGAAGTTACCCTGTTAAGAACTGGCACACTTTTCAAGATGTAGAGATACCAGCGTTGGACTGGGGTAAACACAGTAAGAACTCTCACAACACCAGGTTAGAGTCCAACCAGTTTATTTGATAGTAATCTTACATAATCTTACTAGCTTTCGGAAACGATGTTCCTTCATCAGGTGTGTGGAAGGTTCCTTTGTCAGGTTCCTTCCACACACCTGATGAAGGAACATCATTTCCGAAAGTTTGCAAGATTGCTATCAAATAAACTGGTTGGAATCTAACCTAGTGTTGTGAGACTTCTTACACTTTTCAAGAGCCAGGCAAGGTGATTAGTAGTTGTGATAGTGAACAACATGAACAAAGGATTTTCCATTTCTGAATATCTGTTGTAAACGATGAATATTGTATATGCTTCTTTAATATTCCAAGTTAGACAAAACTATGCTATTTAAAATATATTGACCACAGAAAATCAATGGAATACAGTCTTATGCCAGATTCTATTTCATCATCTTTCTTGTAGTTTTGCCACAGTCATTCAGATAGACTATTAAAATGAAAATACAAAATTAACAATAAATATCTTATCACTTACTACTGTCAACATACCATTGGTCTGTGTCTGCCAAATAGCATCAGCCATTCCCCAAAGAAAAGGAAACACAAAATACACTACCATTTGTTCCGGTCGTGGACGCCATAAAAACAGTGAAATTATTGATGCTAGATTCATAATGGTTGCTGTGACATGAAACAAATAAAAATGACTTTAGAGACAGCACAGTAACATGCATTCAATCTTTTTAGCATATCATAATGAGCCTGAATTTGCTGAAAATCTTCACCATGATGTGATGCATCTGTGTTGCGGAAATTATATTGCATGATATATGCCATTATGTACACCAAGCCCTAACTTGCTGGGACTTTTGAGCTGCTTCACACAGAGCATCGCCACAAGTCTTGAACAACTAATAATCGTAGTTCAGCTCCCCTTTTAAAATCAAGTTTGATGCTATAACTGCAGAGGATGCACTTCTCACATGAAATTGCAACACCTGTGAAGTCACTAACAACAACATCTCAGGCAGCTGCCTGTGGCAAACACAGCACAAACCAAACAAGGGAAAAGAACATTGTTCTCATTCCCTACTGCTCTCTTCACCACTCCTCAGTTTGAAGTTTATTTATTTATTAGTGTCACATGTAGGGTTACATTAACATTGCAATGAAGTTACTGTGAAAATCTCCTAGTTGCCACATTTTGACGCCTGTTTGGATACACTGAGGGAGAATTTAGCATGGCTAATGCATCTAACCAGCACATATTTCGGACTGTGGGAGGAAATCAGAGCAACCAGAGGAAACCACATAGACGAGGGGAGAATGTGCAGACTCCACACAGACAGTGACTCAAGCCAGGTATTGAACCTGGATCCCTGACTCTCTGAGGCAGCAGCGCTAACCACTTTGCCACCGTGCTGCCCTCAGTCCCACTCATCCAGTTATCTACCTCCCACGTTGTTTGCCTCCATTCACTGGTATAATTTGGATGCTAGAGGGAGGTTTTTCACACAGAGGGTCGTGGGGGTATGGAATGCACTGCCAAGTAAGGTGGTGGAGGCAGGCACACTGGACTTGTTTAAGGTTTACTTAGATAGGCACATGAGCGAAACAGGGATGGAGGGTTATAGAAGACAGTTTTAAATAAGGATCAGAGCCTCGGGACGTTCCTGGAAAACTAATGCTACACGTGTTGATGTTTTGTCTCTTTTACTCCACAGGTGCGTCAGTCCACCTTGTTGTTTAACGAGGGGCACGCACATGGTGGGCCGTGCGTGGGCTGCTCTTGGATGTTTCGAGAGTGGCCTAGTACTTCGCGTTGTTTGTGTATGCTTAAAACTGGACCAGCAGATGGGCACCACAACAGCTCAGTGATTATCACTGCTAGCTGTGCAGATACATGGATTTGGGCCAGTGTCTGTGGGAGTTTGCGCATTCTCCGTGTGGTTGCGTGGGTTTTCTCCGGGTGCTCCGGTTTCCTCCCACACCCCAAAGATGTGCTCTTAGGCTGATTGGTGTAACAAATTGTCCCTAAATTATTCTCCCCTTAATCTGGTTTCCAATGGGTATACCATAAGCATAGACATGTGTCAAGGGTAGAGTAGGAAAAACACATTGTTAAGATGGCGGCGCGGGCTCATTGGGCCGAAGGGCCTGTTTCCCATGCTGTGTTGTTCTTTGGTCCCTCCCATTTTCCTCTGCTCACTTCACTGTTCCCTCTGACTTTCCTGAACATGCTCTGCTCCTTCCCCTGCTATCTTTGCCATTTCACACTTTCCCTGGCTCTCTTCACTGCTTGCTTCGTCATTGCATCTTCCTCTATCTGTCATTCACCATCTGTGTTCTCTGCCTCCAGTTCTGAAGGGAGCAGCAAAGAGAGCAAGAGGGAGGACAAGAGGGAAGAAGAGGGATTGGAAGGCAGGTAGCAGATTGAAGGGAGCGAGAAGAAAATGGAAGCTGTGGAGCAGACAGTGGGCACCAGGAAAGAGTGGGAAATGGAAGGCACAATAATGTCATCAGCGATGGGAGAAACTTTATGGAATGAACTTAGTTTTTGTTCCTTTCGACGGCAGGAGTTACAATGTATAATCAATGGTGAGGTCTAGTTTGTTGAATTAATGGCACAGCTACTTACACCATTACAGAATGGAGCGAGATTTTAAAATTCCCACCTTTGTTTTCAAACAGCATGGAGTTTAATTCAATGCATCCATAGGGTACATAACTCGAGAATTTGGTGAGTGAGTGGATTCTAAATGTTTTAAGGATTGATTTTGCTTTTAGTATTAAACTTAACTTTAACATTGTAGTTTATTTCACTGTATTAGTCAATGATAAATAAGCTGCCTACTTGGGAGGCAGTAAAGTTAATTAGGTAAGTAATTAGAAATTACATCAAAGATGTGTAGGTTTTGTGGATTAGTCATGCGCAGTATTTCTGGGGATAGGACAGAGGAGAGAACCTGGGTGGGATGCTCTTTCGGAGAGTTGCTGCAGACTGATGGACCGAATGACCTCTCTCTGCACTGTAAGGACTCTATGGTTCTACATTGTAACCTAGTAAGTGGGAATTACCTCAGTTCTTTGGAATTGTTGCTAATTTAAACAGGAACCTCAAGTATACGACTGCTTCCTTAAGGACTTCATGATAAAATCATTCCTGAATGTGGGCATTGCCGGCAAGGCCAGTTACCTGTAATTGTCCTTGAGAAGGTGGAAGTGATCTCTGTTCCACTGTGTTGCTGAGAAGGGATTTCCAGGGTTTTGATCCCACCTTGCTGAAAGAGTGATAATATAGTCCCAAACCACACTGTTTAGAGGGGAACTTTCAGGTGATGGTGTTCCCATGCTGCCCTTGTCATTCTAGTTAGTAAAGTCCATGGCTTTGGAAGGTGCTGTCGAAGGTTTCTTCATGACTTATTGCAATGTACCTTGCAATGTACATATATATCAGTGTGCATCAATGGTGGAGGGAATGATGTTTAATGTCATGAGTAACTTGATTTATTTGATTGAGCAGCAGAGAAGGATGCACCCCACACCCTGAACCCCCATGGGACATGCCAATTACCTCCTGAACCTGGTCAGACTCCCCCCAAGCTCCTGGAACCCATATGATCACCCCCAATCTGCATCCTGCCCAAGTACCGCTGACTGCCAATATATCTCAAAAATTTATGGATGGATTTCAACAAAATTTTGCTACATAAAGGGTATGACCCAAGGGAGAACTGATTATTTTTTGGTGAAGATTTGGATCTGGATCCTGGAATTTTTTAACATTGGGAGATAGGTTGAATTTATTCTTTTTTAGAATGTTGAGAGTTATTTTGTTAGAACATTGTTGGCTCTTCTACATTTCATAGTGTCCCCCAGTCATCCCTGTGCAGTCCGTTGCCCAGAGTGTCATGGGTGTGCACAAGTCTGCATTTCCCCACAATGTTGTCATCCTCAGCACTGAAAGTCATTTTGCTTAAACGCTTCACTACCTATGTTTTATTTATATATTTCTTTTTTCAGTTTAGTCTTCCTTACCCCTATTATTATTTTTGTGTATCCAATTTTTATTGAGTTCTTTTACGTTGGTATTCTCTGCTTAATTAACGTTGATTTTATTCCCTTAGATCTAATTAATTATCTGATCATTTACATTTACTATTGCCCTTTGGGGTAAATTACTTATCACTTTTCCCCTCTGCATCACATTCCTGGTCCCAGTAAATTCCTGTTGTCACTATTCAACAAACAGTGCATTGAATAGATTTATCAAAGTCTCGCCCTGCTCTATGCTAAAAGGTAAAGTAAATCTCTCTGCAAGTTGGTTGAAAACTTTAATAAAGTAATTCTTTGACAGTTGGGCTTCTTCCACTTTCCCCTGAATGATATTTTATATTAATAGTTATTAAACTTATGTGCTAAACTTGATTGCAACCAATAATGAAACATAACTAGGGATTGTCTCATTACTGTGGGCGGCACAGTGGTTAGCACTGCTGCCTCACAGCACCAGGGACCCAAATTTGATTCCCGGCTTGAGTCACTATCTGTGTGGAGTTTGCATGTTCTCCTTGTGCTTGCGTAAGTTTCCTCCCACAGTCCAAAGATGTGCAGGTTAGGTGGATTGGACATGCTAAATTGCCACTTAGCGTCAGGGGGACTAGAAGGGTAAATATGTGGGGTTATGGGATAGGGGCTAGGAGGGACTCTGATCGGTGCAGACTTGATGGGCCAAACAGCCTCTTCCTGCACTGTAGGGATTCTATGATCCTACTCTTCATAATGTTTTTGAATACCAATTAATATATTCAATATCAATATATTTAAAGCTATCAGTATATATTCCATCCATTCCTACATTATCAGATCATAGCCAGAGTTAAACACACTGCTTTTAAGTAACCTGTTGTTTTGTCCTGTGTTAGATCTCAGTAGCTTGAATGTGTATCAGATAGTTACAATGTTGCTGATCCGCTGCTATGCGGGGTACTGTATTTTTCCAGAAAATTGTGACATGAATTTGCTATTGCAGTCACCGTACCAGCACTTCAGTGAATTACAGGGTCAGCCTTTTTATTGGGTTATTGTGGTATCTTTCTTGAATAAATCATTTTTGGCTTAAGCATATCTCCACATACTTGTTTTCCTTTGAGGAATAGTGGGGACATAGTGAAAGGTTATCAGCCCATAGAGCCACATCATGAGCTGACAAGTTCTGATGTGAGCCTTAAAATCATAGAAAAGTTATGGCCATTCAGCCCATCAGGTTTTCACCTGCCAAAGAGAGAAAAAAAAACTACTCATTATAATCCCCATTTTCCAGCACCTGGACTGTAGCTTTGTGGGTTCCCGCACCTCAGATGCAGATCCAGGTATCTCTTAAATGTTTTGAGCATTTCAGCCTCAACCACCAATTTAGGCAGTGAATTTCAGATACCCACCATCCTCTGTTTTTCCTCACGTCCCCTCTAATCCTCTCCCAATCATCTTTAATCTATGCCTCCTGGTGGTTGATCCTCCAGCTAGAGGAAGTAAGACATTCCTATCTACCCTATCTAGGCCCCTAATAATTTTGTACACCTCAGTTAGGTTACCCCTTAGCTTCGCCTATTCTAAGGAAAACAACCCAACCCTAACTAATCTCTCCTCAGAGCTGCAATTTTCAAGTCCTGACAACACTTTTGTAAATCTCCTCTGCTTTGTCTCTAGAGTAATTATGCCCTTCTGGTAATGTGAAGACCAGAACTGTACACAACCTTCTGCTGTGGCTTAACCAGCATTTTATAAAGTTCCATCATTGCATCCCTGCTTTTGTATTCAATACCTCACCCAATAAAGGAAAAGATTCCATTTGTTTTATTAACCACCTGTCTTGGTACATTCAAAGACATGTGGACATGCACTCAAAGGTCCCTCGCTTTCTCAAATCCTCAACATATGTTTCTGTTTATTGAGTATCTCCTTGCTTTTTTTTGCCCTCCCCAAATGCATTAGCTCATACTTTCCTAGATTGAATTCCATTTGCCACTTCCCTCCCCACTCAACCAAATGATGGATATCATTCTCGAGTCAATAGCTATCCTCTTCACAACTACCTGGCTAATTCTTGTGTCATCTGCAAATTTCCCAATCATGCCACACATGTTTAAGTCTAAATCATTAATCCAGAGTTTCTGACCCAGGGGTAGGAACATTACAGCTATGCCACAAGATCTCCACATTCATTTATAATACATCTCAAGTCAAAGAAATTAGCATATTAATTGAATTGTTGGATAACCAGCTGATTTCTCATTTCTCAGGTTATACAGATTAATCAGACTGTCAGAGTGGTAAAAAATACTACCAAAGGGAAAGACCTGTTTAACAGTTTTCTTTTTTACAAAGAATTAGCTTAGTCCTTAGAATTTATGCTTTGCCTGTACAGATGTGTGATGCCAGTCTAAGATGTAAGGTGATTCCAACAAGTAGTTGTTTTAATGAGCATTCATGACATTCAAATGAATGCAAATACCGTTCACATCATCAGGCAGCAGGAAAGCTTACCCACCACTGGGAGAATTACAAGGATGTCCTAATAGATCCTACAAGTCTGCTGCACTGTACACCAATCCATGTGACAATAATAAATCAAATCAAAGGGAAGTCTACTGTAAACATATAGGGCCAAATTCTTTGACCTTGCCCGCAGCTGGGATTCTCCGGTCCTATTGTTGTGAATGGAGATTTGGCTAAGTGCCAAGTTCTCCATTCTCACTGGCAGCTATAGCAGGGTGTAAATGGCTGGAAAATCCCGGCCATAATTTTCACAACAAGTGGAATTCTCCCATCCTGCCTACTGCAGATTTGGAGGATCTATTAGGACATCCTTGTAATTCTCCCAGTGGTGGGTTAATGGTGGGTCAGCTTTCCTGCTGCCTGATGATGTGAATGCTACTTGCATTCATTTGAATGTCGTGAATGCTCATTAAAACAACTACTTGTTGGAATTACCTCACATCTTCCACTGGCATCACACAGTGGGGAATTACATCAGTCTCAAAACCGTTGGAAAAGACGTAGTTTTCACAAGTCAGACCTCAGTTCACTTGAGACTTTGCGTCGAGTCATAGCCTACCTGCCATTATGTGCTGTGCCACTCCTGTTACACTAAACACCTTTCTGCTGGACCAGACCAGTTCATGCCCTCCATACATCAGCTCCACACGTAAGAACATGAGAACTAGGAGCAGGAGTAGGCCATCTCGCCCCTCAAGCCTGCTCTGACATTCAATAAGATCATGGCTGACCTTTTCATGGACTCAGCTCCAGTTACCCACTGCTCACCATTATCCTTAATTCCTAAACTGTTCAAAAATGTATCTCCTTGCCTTAAAAACATCCAATGAGATAGCCTCAACTGCTTCACTGGGCAGGGAATTCCACAGATTCACAACCCTTTGGGTGAAGAAGTTCCTCCTCAACTCAGTCCTAAATCTGCTCCCCTGTATTTTGAGGCCATGCTCCCTGATTCTAGTTTCACTGGAGGAAATAACTTCCCTGCTCCTATCTTATCTATTCCCTTCATAATCTTATATGATTCTATAAGATCTTCCCTCATTCTTCTGAATTCCAATGAGTATACCCCAGTCTACTCAGTCTGTCCTCATAAGCCAACCCTCTCACCTCCAGAATCAACCTAGTGAATCTCCTTTGTACTCCATCCACTGCCAGTATAGCCTTTCTCAAGTAAGGAGGCCAAAACTGTACACAATACCAAGTTATCTTCATGGACAGCACTATCCTGTGGGAGGGGAGTTATGAACCCTCCATATGGATTGACTCTGACTAGTACTGTTATAGTTATGGATGGCAGGTGTCTTCTGCTCCCAGTCTCTGATACCATTGTTTGTATTGACAGCACTGTGCTGCAGGACTTAAGTAGTCTCCATTTTGACTGATCAAAGTTTGAGCGGGGGTGGGCTGCAAGGTGAGAGTGCGACTGATGAAGACAGCGGGGTGGTGGTAGCAATGGAAAGAGTGGGCTATGTAAAGGAGAGGGATTGGTAGAGGGACAAGGGAACACAAAGGAAGACAGAGGTACAGGGAGGTGGAGGAAGATGACAAACAATGGAAGGCAGAAGGCAGAACAAAGACTGGGAAGCTACACCCTGGCAAGGGTACATTAAATACTGACAAACAAGAGGGTCAAGGGGATACCACATTATTTACCAGAAAAGACGCACACAGACACCAGAATGGTGGGGGGCTCATTAATGTGGCATATGAGGGATAGTTCTCAGTAACTATCAGAAGTGGCAGGGAGGAAATGGCCGAGTGAAGGAACCATGGTTCACAAGGGAGGTTGAATGTCTTGTCAAGAGGAAAAAGGAAGCATATGTAAGGATGAGAAAACAAGGTTCAGTTGGGTTGCTTGAAGGTTACAAGGTAGCTAGGAATGAGTTAAAAGGGCTTAGGAGAGCTAGGAGGGGGCATGAAAAGTCCTTGGTGGGTCAGATAAAGGAAAACCTCATGGCTTTTTACTCTTATGTGAGAAATAAATTAATGAACAGGATGAGGTTAGGGCCAGTCAAGAACAGTAGTGGGAACTTGTGCATGGAGTCAGAAGAGATAGGTGAGGCGTTTTCTTTAGTGTTCACTAAGGAAAGGGGCCGTGTTTTTGATGATGAGAATGTGATACAGGCTGATAGGATGGAGGAGGTAGATGTACTGAGGGAAGATGTACTAGCAATTTTGAAAAACCTGAAGATGGATAAGTCCCCTGGGCCAGATGGGATACATCCTAGGATACTTTGGGAGACAAGGGATGAGATTGCGGGAGCCTTTAGCGTTGATCTTTGGGTCCTCACTGTCCACGGGGATTGTGCCAGAGGACTGGAGAGTGGCAAATGTTGTTCTTCTTTTCAAGAAAGGAAATAGGAATGACCCTGATAATTATAGGCCAGTTTGACTTACTTCGGTGGTCGGTAAGTTAATGGAAAGAGTCCGGAGAGATAGGATTTATGACCATTTGGAAAGATGCAGCTTAATCTGGGATAATCAGCATGGTTTTGTGAGAGGTAAGTCTTGCCTCACAAATTTGATTGTCTGCACACTTACTTACCTCCTCAAAGAATTCAAAGGTAGAGCAGTTGATGTCGTATACATGGATTTTAGTAAGGCATTTGATAAGGTTCCCCATGGTAGGTTCATGAAGAAAGTAAGGAGATGTGGGATAGAAGGAAATAAGGAAGAATAAGTAACTGGCTGTCTCATAGAAGATAGAGGGTGGTGGTGGAGGGAAAATTTTCAGACTGGAGGCCAGTTACCAGCGGTGTACCACAGGGATCAGTGCTGGGTCCTCTGCTATTTGTGATTTTTATCAATGACTTGGAAGAGGGGGCTGAAGGGTGGGTTAGTAAATTTGCTGAAGACACCAAGATTGGTGGAGTAGTAGGTGACATGGAGGGCTCTTGTAGGCTGCAAAGAGACATTGATAAGATGCAGAGCTGGGCCAAAAAGTGGCAGATGGAGTTTAACCCTGAAAAGTGCAACGTGATTCATTTTGGTAGGACAAACTTGAATGCAGATTACAGGGTCAACGGCAGCATTCTGAGGAATGTGGATGAACAGAAGAGATCTTGGGATTCATATCCACAGATCTCTGAAGGTGGTCACTCAAGTGAATAGAGCCGTGAAGAAGGCTTATAGTGTGTTAACGTTTATTAGCAGGGGGTTTGAGTTTAAGAGTCGTGGGTTATGCTGCAACTATACAGGACCTTAGTGAGACCTCATTTGGAATATTGTGTGCAGTTCTGGTCACCTCACTATGAGAAGGATGTGGAAGCATTGGAGAGAGTGCAGAGAAGATTTACCAGGATGATTTGGAGGGTAGGTTTTATGATGAAAGGTTGAGGGAGCTAGGGCTTTTCTCTTTAGAGTGGAGGAGGATGAGAGGCGACTTAATAGAGGTTTATAAGATGATGAGGGGGATAGATAGAGTGGATGTTCAGAGATTATTTCTTCGGGTAGATGTAGCTGTCACTAGGGGGCATAACTATAAGGTTCATGGTGAGAGATATAGGAAGGACGTCTGAGGTAGATTCTTTACTCAAAGTGGTTGGGGTGTGGAATGCACCACCTGCTGTGATAGTGGAGTTGGACTCTTTGCAAACTTTCAAGTGGTTATTGGATAGGCACATGAAACACACCAGAATGATAGGGAGTGGGATAGGTTAATCTTGGGTTCGGACATAGCTTGACACAACATCGAAGGCCGAAGGGCCTGTACTGTGCTGTACTGTTCTATGTTCTGTAAGTTAGGAGTGGTGTGGTTTAGGAGCATCACTACTGTCTTTAGTCCTCTGGAGAGGGGAACTATGTGAAGCTTCCATTTTAGTTCAGGGGCTTGCATACAGTTTTAGAGTGCAGAGATGCCTCCTGTGAAATGGAAGGGAATCATAGATGAGAGGCAGTTCAGGGGCTATGTGGACCTCATGGTTAGATGTCAGAAGTACATCTACACATGTAAAATCCAACTTTACTCACCAAAGGCGAACAGTGGAATTCGTCCAGTAAATCTTGATATTTTTCCAAAAAATGCAGAAAAAATTGAATTTGAAGCACCAAAACAGATCATAACATAACCAACGTATTGTATTCCAATAGTACATGTGACATACGCCTATGGGTAGAAGATGAATAGTAAGAGCATTTGTTAAGTCTATTAACTGTCACATCATATCAATCAAAAAACATTCTCCTTAACCCTACTTTTGTTTTCTATCTCCTAATTGATTACCAACCCATGTCACAAGATTACCTTTGTGTCTTTCATTTGATTTAATTTGATTTATTATTGTCACATATATTAGTATACAGTGAAAAGTATTGTTCCTCGCATGACATAGCATACTGTTCATAGAGAAGGAAACATAAGAACATATAAAGAATATAAGAACTAGGAGCAGGAGTAGGCCATCTGGTCCCTTGAGCCTGCTCCTCCAGCCAGTAAGATCATGGCTGATCTTTTCGTGGATTCCAGTTACCCGCCCACATATCATAATCCTTAATTCCTTAATTCCTTTACTGTTCAAAAACTTATCTATCTTTGCCTTAAAAACATTCAATGAGGTAGCCTCAACTGCTTCACTGGGCAGGGAATTCCACAGGT
Source organism: Carcharhinus amblyrhynchos (assembly GCF_965287045.1). NCBI lineage: Eukaryota > Metazoa > Chordata > Chondrichthyes > Carcharhiniformes > Carcharhinidae > Carcharhinus > Carcharhinus amblyrhynchos. Next base: position 25,945,159 of record NC_137335.1, on the reverse strand, counting down.
TCACAACCCTTTGTGTGAAGAAATTACTCAACTCAGTCCTAAATGTACTTCCCCTTATTTTGAGTCAGTGTCCCCAGTTCTAGTTTCACCTGCCAGTGGAAACAACTTTCCTGTTTCTACCTTATCCTCTTCATAATCTTATGTTTCCAGAAGGTTCCCCCCTCATTCTTCAAAATTCCAATGAGTATAGCCCCAGTCTACTCAGTCTCTCCTCATAAGCCAATGCTCTCAACTCCAGAATTAACATACTGAATCTCCTCTGCACCCCTCCAGTGCTAGTACATCCCTTTTCAATTAAGGAGACCAAAACTGTACACAGTATTCTAGGTGAAACAAGAGAGTGTAGAATGTAGTGTTACAGTCATAGCTGGGGTGTAGAGAAAGATCAACTTAATGCAAGGATGTTTTGTCTCAACGTTATTTGTAATGGTGTATATTTCATCCAGCGCAATTTTCACGTCTGCATGGGATGGAATGTAAATTGTCGTCAGGATAATGGTGGTGAACTCCTGTAGTCAATAATCTGATCAGAACCATATAAAATTCCTTTTGGAAGGCCATATAGACAACACCATTACAGGACTATGCTCCTTTTTTAAAAACATTTTTTTTTATATTTCAACTGACTGTAACTTTTGTTGTTTGAACAGAAACAAAGCAAACTGCTTAAACAGGATGGCTGCATTCCCAGGTGAAGATGAGAAACCAAATAAATCATCCTCAGGGGACTGCAAAGAGATTCACTTCCTGCAATTCACATATCCATTGAAACACATAACTATCTAAGGAGGAGGTGCTAAAAATATGAAATTCTGAATATTGAAACAATGGCTGCGACAGACAGATCCATACAAAACCTTTTGGAAATACACAAATGGTGAAGTATTTCAAGGCTTGACTGCCAGCCGTTAGAGAGAGAGATTGCAAACGGCACAGGCAGTGTGCAAAAAAAACCTTCAGCTCTCTCTCCCTCTCTCTTTTGGAATAAGAGTGTGAAATGAGGAAAATCATAAAGATGGGTACCTGACACATAAAATGGCTGCCTGGCACGTAAAAAGGTTACCTGGGAGAGAGACATTAATCAGGCACTAACTTTTAGCGCAGACAGCTACTTGAAATTAAAACATGCAGGACAGACAGTTATTTAAAGTTAAACATGCAGGAATCTGATACTGCAGGAATCCAGTAAAGAGCTTGAGACACTTTAAAGATAAGGACAGACTCAGGACAATAGGGAGTGATAAAGAGATTAGCCATAAATGGGAACAGGAATACATGAATGCAGGGAAATCAATTACTGTAAGTATAGACCAAAACCAAGTCATTGATAGTCACTGAAGGAGGAAATGTAGTCTTTCTATGAAACAATGCGATGTTAAGAACCAATGTCTGTATATGTCTGGCTGTGACAATGTGTTAAACTATCGATCCTACTCAACTGTAACGATGTGTTAAATGGCTAATGTCCGGATTATCCATTGTCTGAAAAGTATAAAAATGAACCACTCCTATTTTATTATTGAGAAGGTAGCTGCCAAGTACTGTGAAGTACCAGTGCTTTCTCCCGGAACATTCGTGTCTGAAATAAAGCTGCACTTTTGAACCTCCAGACTGACTTCGGTAGTAATTTTCCACAACAATTATTACTTAGTTTGAAAAACCAACTCTACCAGTGAACTAAGATCTTGTATTAATTGCAACATCTATAGCTGACTGCAGCCAAGAAACCAACTAAACTAAATTGGTTCCAATATTTAAAATAAATGCCTCAAAGACATACTCATATTTTATAGAACAGTACAGCACAGTACAGGCCCTTCGGCCCTCGATGTTGCGCTGAGCTATGTCCAAACCCAAGATCAAACTGTCCCACTCCCTATCATTCTGGTGTGTTCCATGTGCCCCAACCACTTTCTGAGTAAAGAATCTACCTCAGACATCCCTCCTATATCTCCCACCATGAACCTTATAGTTATGCCCCCTAGTAACAGCTACATCCACCCGAGGAAATAGTTTCTGAATGTCCACTCTATCTAACCCCTTCATTTTATAAGCTTCTTTTAAGTCACCTCTCATCCTCCTCCATTCTAAAGAGAAAAGCCCCAGCTCCCTCAACCTTTCCTTATAAGACCTACCCTCCAAACCAGGCAACATCCTGGTAAATCACCTCTGCACTCTCTCCAATGCTTCCATATCCTTCATACAGTGAGGTGACCAGAACTGCACACAATATTCCAAATGTGGTCTCACCAATGTCCAGTATAGTTGCAGCATAACCCCACAGTTCTCAAACTCAAGCCCCCTGTTAATAAACGCTAACATACAATAAGCCTTCTTCACAGCTCTATCCACTTGAGTGGCAACCTTCAGAGATCTGTGGATATGAACCCCAAGATCTCTCTGTTCCTCCACATTCCTTAGAACCCTGTAATCTGCATTCAAGTTTGTCCTACCAAAATGAATCACGTCACACTTGTCAGTGTTAAAATCCATCTGCCACTTTTCGGCCCAGCTCTGCGTCCTATCAATGTCTCTTTGCAGCTTACAAAAGTCCTCCACCTCATCCACTACTCCACCAATCTTGTTGTCATCAGCAAATTTACTAACCCACCCTTCAGCCCCCTCTTCCAAGTCATTGATAAAAATCACAAATAGCAGAGGACCCAGCACTGATCCCTGTGGTACACCGCTGGTAACTGGCCTCCAATCTGAAAATTTTCCCTCCACCACCACCCTCTGTCTTCTATGAGACAGCCAGTTACTTATCCAATTAGCCAAATTTCCTTCTGTCCCACATCTCCTTACTTTCTTCATGAGCCTACCATGAGGAACCTTATCAAATGCCTTACTAAAATCCATGTATACGACATCAACTGCTCTACCTTCGTCTACATACATACTTACGTACCTCCTCAAAGAATTCAGTCAAATTTGTGAGGCAAGACTTACTCCTCATGAAACTGTGCTGACTATCCCAGATTAAGCTGCATCTTTCCAAAGGGTCATAAATCCTATCCTTCAGTACCCTTTCCATTAACTTATCGACCACCAAAGTAAGACTAACTGGCCTATAATTACCAGGGTCATTCCTATTTCCGTTCTTGAAGGGAGGAACAACATTCGCCACTCGCCAGTCCTCTGGCACAATCCCCGTGAACAGTGAGGACCCAAAGATCAAAGCCAAAGGCTCCACAATCTCATCCCTTGCCTCCCAAAGTAGCCCAGGATGTATTCCATCTGGCCCAAGGGACTTATCCACCCTCTGGTTTTTCAAAATTGCTAGTACATCTTCCCTTAGTACATCTACCTCCTCCATCCTATCAGCCTGTATCACACTCTCATCCTCAAAAACATGACCCCTCTCCTTAGTGAGAAAGAAAATGCCTCACCTATCTCTTCTGACTCCATGCACAAGTTCCCACTACTATCCTTGACTGGCCCTAGCCTCACCATGCTAATTTTTTTATTTCTCACATAAGAGTAAAAAGCTTTGGAGTTCTCCTTTATCCGACTCACCATGGACTTCTCATGCCCCCTCCAAATTCTCCTAAGCCCTTTTTTTTAACTCATTCCTAGCTACCTTGTAACCCTCAAGAAATCCAACTGAACCTTGTTTTCTCATCCTTATATACACCTCCTTTCTCTTGACAAGACATTCAACCTCCTTTGTGAACCATGTATCCCTCACTCGGCCATTTCCTCCCTGCCTGTCAGGGACATACCTATCAAGGACACACAGTATTTGTTCCTTCAACAAGTTCCACTTTTCGTTTGTGCCCTTACCTGGCAGGTTCTGTTGCCATCTTATGCTCTCTAATTCTTGCCTAATTGCATCATCATTACCCCTGCCCCAATTATAAACATTGCCCTGCTGTGTGTGACCCTATCCCTCTCTATTGCAATAATGAAAGACACCGAATTGTGGTCACTATCTCCAAAGAGCTCTCCCACAAACAAATCTAACACTTGGCCCAGTGCATTACCCAGTACCAAGTCCAATGTGGCCCCACCTCTTGTTGACTTATATTCTTTTACTTTTTTATTGGACTTCAACTCTCTTTATTTCTGACACTGTCTGTATGTTTTATTAGGTTTTGGGGTTAATAAATTTGCTCTTCATTTGACTCAAGAAGATCTTGTTTGCTCGACTCAATATTTCTCACAGATTAACTGGTAAAATACATTCTGAGTTGAGAAAGCCATATCCTAATAAAAATGAAACAAATCTTTGTTGAAACTAACTAGGAAGGTTGAACAGAGGGGAACAGGTTAACCCCTTCTTGCCTGCCCATAACAACACCCATATATACTCAACTATCCACCAAGGTCATGACCTCCTCAGAAAAATGTAATTACACCAACCCAACAGATATACTCATTCGTAAGTTCGTACTGACTCTGACCAGGTCATAATTCTATCTTTGATAATAGATTCTAGAAGTCCCCACAACTGATGTTGAACTGACATTTGTAGCAACCTAGTTTATCTCATGTTCACATTTTAAATAATAAAGTTGCACTAGGAATCAATCCAAAGATACAATTCTCAAATGTACAGAGTTCTGGGATATTATTGCTCAACATATTTTCAATCTAATCATCTATTTCCCTAATATAGGGCCCGATTTTACCATTGCTTCATGCCTGTTTTCAGGCATGAAAACTTGTAAAGTCGGGCGTGAAGCAATTAGCACGATCTGTGCCCACTTCACCAAGGCCCGAAAATGTCCGCAATCCAAACCACATCTGAAATGGGCGCAACGTCAATTTAAGTTATTTTGCGTGCATTTAAATTGACTTAATGAGCTGGACACCCAATTTTACGTGCATTTTTCCCTTTACCATCGTGTTCGCCTGTCCAGATTCAGCGCCAAGCAGATATGCTTGGCAAAGGTCTGTTTCGGGTATTTCAGCTTCTGGAAAGGTAATTTCAGAGCTTCCAATGGCTGTCGATCTCAGATCGGTGGTGGAGGGGAAGGAGGTGGTTCAGATCATTCTCTGGTGGGTAGGAGGAGGGAGGCCCAATCATTCCCTGGTGCGGGAAGTGGGGAAGGGAGGCCAGATGGTTCTCTGGTGGGGAGGGGGGGGGGGGAGGAGGCAGGGGTGTCCGCTGCCACTCTGCGGGCGATTGGTGGAGAGGAAGGGGGGCAGAGGGTTGCGATTGGTCTGGGTAGTGGTGGGGTGGGTAGATAAGGGGGACAATTATGTTGTGGAGTAGGGCAATGTCTGTGAGCCATCACTTTCGCTTTTCACTCCCGGGCTGCTTTATCCACTTTTTGTGACTAGGGAGAGATGTGACAGGGGCGTGTTTTTCAAATTTGTTTTTCACTGCGCTTGCACAGTTGAAGGCTCCGATTGGAGTAGCAGCGTTTTGGGTGCGATAAGCCCCGCCCACAATGCAATTCAGACTGGTGGGGGTTTTTTTCAGGCTAAGTGCATATGGGAGTGCCTGAGAACAGGTTTCCAAGTCAGATCTGAATTGCATCCAGGTTCAGCACTTAGAATCAAAAAGGTAAAATCAGGTCCATAGAGTAAAAAACCATCAGATCCATGAGATATTAATTTCTATTAGTTTCACTATTGTCTTTTTTGAATTATATTAAGTCCACTAAGTTCATCCCAGGGCTAAAAATTCCATAGTGTTTTTGTCTTTGGGTGAAGAGATTGTAATGCATGAGTTCCAGGAGTAATGAAGCAGAAGCATCAGGGTTAAATTCTGACAGTGACTTCCCTCTAATTAATTTGGATAATGAGGAAGAATTGGACAATTTAAACAACTGGTTGTTATTTTCTAGATAAGAGCTGAGGCAAATTGAAAGAGTTACTGCAGTCTTATAAATGTATTTGTGGGAATAAATTACGTGGAACAGAGCTAGCGATTTATGATGTAGAAGAGAGGGAAATAGTTCCAATAAAGCAATATCCATATGGATAAAATCCAGTAAAGCTATCCCAAGTACAGAAGGAACATCGTGCAAATAATGAGCACAATATCATTGAATTTGACATTTGTTTGCAAGGTTAAGTCAAACCAAGGTTTTTGTTTTTAAATTAGGAGAGCTTCAAAGGGATGATGAATGAGTTGGCCACAATAACTCGGCAGAACTGTGAATGATAAAGTTTGGACAAACAGCAGGAGTACTTAATGAAGCATCTTGTAGATAGAAAATCAGAACTTATCCCTAAATAGCAAAAAAGGCTCCAAAGACCTAGTTTAGCAACCATGAATAGCAAATATGAACAACGGTGAAAATTCAGCCAACTGTAAGAAATATGGGCAATTGAAAATAGATGTGTCAAAAGTGTACTCTGGAACATTAGAGAAACTACTCACAACAAAAAGGAACCTAAAGTCAAATCAACAGCCATTAAAGTAAACTCTGTAGCATCAGTATTACAGGGGCTCAGAGTCTGTAAAATGGCAAAGATCTGTTTTTGACAACGAGCAGCAAGGCCTGCATGTGGATGCGCAGAAGCATACAAAGTAGAGGGATTGTGACTTCATTCAGTATCTGACAATGATTTTTGCATCTGCCCTGACAGTTGAACATTGCAGGCCTTGTTAATGCCCTCTCTTAAACTAAATGTACATTCAGCTGCGTAAGGGTCTTCCCAATGCCATCCACCCATCTACCAGCACTATTTAGAGGCATTAGCCTTTTGAAATGAGGTGCTTTTGACTGCATTTTGCTGCTGCAAAGTTAGTGGAAGTACTTTTGAGGAATTTGTTGAGCAGTTATGAAAAGTTTTAAGAGTGAAAAGGCTTCAATAAGGGCAGTTATGATGGCATGAAAGAGGAGGCAGCTAAAGCGACTGGAAATGAGGTTAATGGCTAAATCATTAGACGTCCAGTGGCAGACATTAGAAGGGATACTCCAGAATACACAGAATAGACACATTCCAATCAGTAAGAAAAATTCCAATGGATGAGCCTGTCTTTCATGGTTAGCTAAAATAGTAGGAAAATGGCAGACAAATTAACTAGGTATTTTCCATTGGTCTTCAAAATAGAAGACACAAGTAGCATTCCAGAAATAGCATTAAAATACAAAATGGAAGGGAGAGAGGAAATCAGGAAAATTACAATCACCAGGGAAAATTACAATCACTCAAGCGTGGAGCCAGGAGAAATAGGCAAGATATTAAATGAGTACTTTGCGTCAGTATTCACCAAAGAGAAGGACTTGGTGGATAATGAGTTTGTGAAGGAGTGTGTACTTTAGGTCATGTTGAGATCAAAAAGGAGGAGGTACTGGGGTTCTTGAGAAACATTAAGGTAGACAAGTCCCCAGGGCCCAATGGGATATACCCCAGAATACTGAGAGAGGCAAGGGAGCTTTGTATCCTCACTGGCTACAAGGGAGGTTGTAGAGGATTGAAGAGTAGCCAATATTGTTCTTTTGTTTAAGAAGGGTAGCAAGAATAATCCAGGCCGGTGAGCCTTACATCAGTGGTGGGAAAATTGTTGGAGAAGATTCTTTGAGACAGGATTTATTTCCACTTGGAAATAAGTGGACGTATTAGCGAGAGGCAACATGGTTTCATGAAGGGGAAGTCATGTCCCACGAATTTCATTGGGTTTTTCAAGGAAGTGACAAAGGTGATTGATGAGGGTAGGGCAATGGATGTTGTCTACATGGACTTCAGTAAGACCTTTGACAAAGTCCCCCGTGGCAGATTGGTACAGGAGGTGAAGTCGCACGGGACCAGAGGTGAGCTGGCAAGATGGATACAGAACTGGCTCAGTCATAGAAAACAGAGGGTAGCATTGGAAGGATGCGTTTCTGAATGGAGGGCTGTGACAAGTGGCGTTCCTCAGGGATCAGTGCTGGGACCTTTGCTGTTTGTAATATATGTATAAATGATTTGGAGGAAAATGTAACTGGTTTGATGAGAATGTTTGCGGACAACACAAAGGTTGGTGGATTTGCAGATAGCGATGAGGACCATCAAGGGATACGGCAGGACATAGATCGGTTGGTAGGAAAGATGGCAGATGGTGTTTAATCCAGACAAATGTGAGGTAATGCAGTCTGAAAGGTCTAATAAAGATGGGAAATATGCAGTAAATGGCAGAACCCTTAAGAGTATTGATAGGCAGAAGGATCTGTGCATACAGATACATAAATCACTGAAAGTGGCAATGCAGGTGGAGAAGGTCAAGAAGGCATGTAGCATGCTTGCCTTCATCGGTCAGGGCATTGAGTTTAAAAATTGGCAAGTCATGTTACAACTTCATAGAACCTAAGTTAGGCCCCACTTAGAATATAGTGTTCCATTCTGGTTGCCACACTACCAGAAGGATGTGAAGGCTTTGGAGAGGATACAAAAAGACTTACCAGGATGTTACCTCGTATGGAGGGCATTAGCTATGAGGAGAGGTTGGAGAAACTTGGTTTGTTCTCACTGGAACAACAGAAGTTGAAGGGCAATCAGATAGAAGTCTACAAGATTATGAGGGGCGTGGACAGAGTGGATAGTCAGAAGCTTATTCCCAGGGTGGAAGAGTCAATTACTAGGGGTCATAGGTTTAAGGTATAAGGGATAAGGTTTAAAGGATATTTACGAGGCAAGTTTTTTTACACAGAGGGTGATGGGTGTCTGCAACTCGCTGCCGGGGAGATAATGGAAGCCGATGCAATGGTGACTTCTATGAGGTGTCTTGACAAATACATGAATAAAATGGGAATAGAGGGATATGATCCCCAGAAGAATAGGGGGTTTTAGTTCAGTTGGGCAGCATGGTCAGTACAGGCTTGGAGGGCCAAAGGATCTGTTCCTGTGCTGTAATTTTCTTTGTTCTTTGAAAGTAGTATAGAGCAAATTGTTGGGCCTGCACGCTGACAAATCCCAGGGTCCAGATTAACTTCATCCTAAGATCCTGAAAGAAGTGACTAGTGAGATAGTCGATGTATTGGTTTTAATTTTCCTAGATTGAGGGAATGTTCAATTAGATTGGGAATTGACAAATGTAACTCCTTTATTCTAAAATGGAGGGAAAAAATAGGAAACAATGGGCAAGTTAATCTAACATCTTTCATAGGGAAAATGTTAGAAGCTATTATTAAAGATGTTGTAGCAGGGAACTTAGAAAAAAAATCAAGGTAATCAGGCAGAGTCAACATGGTTTTGCAAAAGGGAAGTCATGTTTAACCAATTTATTGGCATTCTTTCAAGGCATCACATGCTGTGGATAAAGGGGAACTGGTAGACATTCTGTACATAGATTACTAGAAACTATTTAATTAAGTGCCAAAGTGGAAACCTTCACCAGCGAGGTTGGAGAGGCAAGTAAACCCAAACAATATTGTCCGGAGCTCGGTAAAGACATTGAAATGAGATCAGGAATAAATGGTACAAGGCTGATTCCACAAAAGAAATGGTCTGGGGGATTCACAACCTATCGGGTGGGAATTCGATTTTTTGACTCCCGCTTATATTTCCTGCTCTGCTACTCAACCAGCATAGCTGGGTGGGAAAATCGCACCCATTGAATGGAATTTTCTGTTCTGTGGTCGGGAAAGAGACTCCAAGATGGTATGTCGCCTCCCTGGTGCCAGGGCCAAGGATGTCTCTGTACAGGCATGAGACAGTCTCAAAGCGGAGGGCAAACAGCCAGAGGTCGTGGTACACATTGCTACTAATGATGTAGGCAGGAAGAGTGACAGGGTCCTGCAAGGGAAGTTAGGTAGTAAGTTAAAAAAGAGGGTCTCTGGGTTGTAATCTCAGGATTATTTTCTGTGCCATGTGTCAGTGAGATTAGGAGTAGGAAGACAGTGCAACTAAACACATAGCTAAAGAGCTGGTGTAGGAGGGAGGGGTTCAGATATGTTGATCATTGGGATCTCTTCAGGGATAGGTGGGGCCTGCACAAGAAAGACAGGTTACACCTAAACTTGAGGGGCACCAATATCCTGACAGGTAGATTTGCGAGAGTCATAGAGGAAGGTTTAAACTAGTATGATGTGGAGATGCCATTGTTGGACTGGGGTAAGCACATTAAGATGTCTGACAACACCAGGTTAAAGTCTAACAGGTTTATTTGGCAGCACAAGCTTTCAGAGTCTCAGACTCCTTCTTCAGGTGAGTGAGGTGTTGTGTTCACAAACAGGTCATATACAGACACAAACTCAATTTATAAGATAATGGTTGGCATGTGAGTCTTTACAGGTAACCAAGTCTTAACAGTGCAGACAATGTGAGTGGAGAGAGGGCCAAGCACGGGTTAAAGAGATGTGTATTGTCCCCAGCCAGAACAGTTAGTGAGATTTTGCAAGCCCAGGCAAGTTGTGGGGGTTACAGATAGTGTGACATGAATCCAAGATCCTGGTTGAGGCCAACCTCTTGTGTGTGGAACTTGGCTATCGGTTTCTGCTCAGCGACTCTGCGTTGTCATGTGTCATCAAGGCCGCCTTGGAAAACGGTTACCTGAAGATCAGAGGTTGATCTGTAACCCCTGATTATCTATAAAGATTTGCATTCCAATCATTATCTTTCAAATTGAGTTTGTGTCTGTATATGCCCTGTGTGTGAACACAGCTCCTCACTCACCTGAAGAAGGAGTCTGAGACTCTGAAAGTTTGTGCTGCCAAATAAACCTGTTGGACTTTAACCTAGTGTTGTGAGACTTCTTACCATTATTAAACTAGTATGGCAGGGGATTGGGAATCAGACCATTAGATCAGCAGGAGAAATAACAGAACGAGAGCTACAGATTAAGTAGTAAGATTAAGAGGAAGAGCAGGCAGGTAGCAGTTGTTGAACATAGTGGGACTGGTGGTTGGAAGTGCATTTGTTTCAACATGAGGAGTATAACAGGTAAGACAGATAAACTTAGAGCTTGGAACATAGAACTTATGATGTTGTTGCTATTACAGAAACGTGGGGCTTGATTTTACCATTGTGTCAACGGGCATGAAAACCTGGTAAAGTCGGATGTGAGGCCATTAGCATGATCTGCACCTGTGTCCGCACAGGTGCCCACTTTACTGAGGCCTGAAAATGGTCGTGATCCAATTCGTGCTTGACATGGGCGCAAGAGCGATTTAAATGCATTTGCATACATTTAAATTGAATTAATGAACTGCCCGCCCAACTTTATCAGCATTGCCCCCTTTACCATTGCGTTCGCATGTCCAGATTCAGCACAAAACAGACCTGCTCGGCAAAGGTCTGTTTTGGGTGCTCCAGTTTCTGAAGAGGTAAGTTCAGAGCTTCCAGCGGGGGTGGAGGAAGGAAGAGGGACGCCAGATCATTGTCTGGTGAGGTGGGGGGGGGGAAGCAAGAGGAGGGGGCCAGATCGCTGTCTGGTTGGTGGGGAGGGAGGAGACCAGATCATTGTCTGGTGAGGGGGGAGAGGAGGAGGGCAGATTGTTGTCTGGTGAGAGGGGGGAGAGGAGGAGGGCAGATTGTTGTGTGGTGAGAGGGGAGGAGGAGGGCAGATTGTTGTCTGGTGAGAGGGGGGAGAGGAGGAGGGCAGATTGTTGTGTGGTGAGAGGGGAGGAGGAGGGCAGATTGTTGTCTGGTGAGAGGGGGGAGAGGAGGAGGGCAGATTGTTGTGTGGTGAGAGGGGAGGAGGAGGGCAGATTGTTGTGTGGTGAGGGGGGAGAGGAGGAGGGCAGATTGTTGTCTGGTGAGAGGGGAGAGGAGGAGGGCAGATTGTTGTGTGGTGAGAGGGGAGAGGAGGAGGGCAGATTGTTGTCTGGTGAGGGGGGAGAGGAGGAGGGCAGATTGTTGTGTGGTGAGAGGGGAGAGGAGGAGGGCAGATTGTTGTGTGGTGAGAGGGGAGAGGAGGAGGGCAGATTGTTGTGTGGTGAGAGGGGAGGAGGAGGGCAGATTGTTGTCTGGTGCCGGGGTGGGGGAGGCCTGAACTTTCTCTGGGGAGGGGGGTGCAGGGGAGTTAATTCTATCCCGTCACATTTCTAATTCTGATCATTCCTGTTATAAATGCTACTTAGATTATATTTCACTTGCCATGAATGTTGTCTTGTTTTTCCCCTACACCAGCAAGTTCAGAAGCAGTAGAAATTATCTTATTACCATTTCCCAAATTATCTTCTAACTCAGATCGGTGGTGGAGGGGGGAGGGGGAGGTGGGCCACATCATTCTTTGGTGAGGTGGGGGTGGGGGAAGGGAGGCCCAATCATTCTGTGGTGGGGGGAGGGGGGGAGAGAGGAAGAGGTGGGTCAGATGTATCTCGGGTAGGGTAGGGAGGGAGGAGGGAGGCCAGACCGTTGTGTGGTGTGGGGGTGGGGGAGGCCTGAACTTTCTCTGGGGAGGGGGGTGCAGGGGAGTTAATTCTATCCTGTCACATTTCTAATTCTGATCATTCCTGTTATAAATGCTACTTAGATTATATTTCACTTGCCATGAATGTTGTTTTTTTACCCCCCGTACACCAGCAAGTTCAGAAGAAGTAGAAATTATTTTATTACCATTTTCCAAATTACCTTCTAAACTTGGAAATGCAGCCCATAGAATTTACCGCAAGATGACTGTTGCTAAACACAATTCCAAAGGTTGTTGAATCAAGCAACGGTTATTTGTACACAAACCTATATGTTTCATTACACAACTTCAATAAAGGCCTGGATATGTACCTCGGTGGAGTTTGCAAGTACAGACAGCAGAGAAAAGGGATTTTACAGCTACAACAGTGCAAGTGCACTTAATTAGTGAGACTACTGGGCTGTGAGCATGTGAAATATACTGGAAGGGAGGCCAGATGGATCTCTGGTGGGGGCAGGGCGGGGGGGAGGGGGGACTGCTGCCACACTACGGGCGATCGGTAGGGGGGAAGGGGGCAGAGGATCGCGATTGGTCTGGGTAGCGGGGGTGTTGGGGTGGATAAGGGGGAAAGTTATGTTGAAGGGGTGGGGGTGATGTCTGTGGGGACCATCGCTCCAGATTTATCCACTTTTTGTGACCCGGGAGCGATGTGACAGTGGCGTGATTTTCAATTTTTTTTTCTAACTGCAGCTCCAGTGGTTTTGGGCATGCTGAGCCCTGCCCACAGCGCAATTCAGACCCGCGATTTGTTTTGTTCAGGCATGTGGGAGCACCTGAAAGCAGATTTCCAAGTCGAATCTGAATTGTGTCCAGATTCAGCACTTGGAATAAAAATGGTAAGATCGGGCCCTTGGTTGAAACATTCCAGGATTCAGATGCTTCCAGCAGGATAGAGGAGGATGTAAAAGGGGTGGAGGAGTTGCATCTTACTGGTTAAGGAGAATATCACAGCAATACTGAGGAAGGACACCTTGGAGGGTTCAGGCAGCAACCCAATTGGATAGAGCTCAGGAGTAGGAAGGGTGCACTCATAATGTTGGGGTTTATTACAGGCCTCCCAACAGCCAGCAGGAGATAGAGGAGCAGTTAAGCAGACAGATATTGGAAAGATGCAAAAACAACAGGGTTGTTGTTGTGGGTGATTTTAACTTTCTCTATATTGACTGGCCTCACTTACTGCTAGGGATTTGGATGGGGCAGAATGTGAAAGGAGCATCCAGAAGGGTGTCTTGAAACAGGGTACAGAAGAGGTTTACCAGGATTTCACCTCATCTGTCTGGGGGATATTAGCTAGGAGGAGAGGTTGGATAAACTCAGTTTGTTCTCACAGGAATGGCAGAGGTTGAGGGGGTGACCTGATAGAGGTTTACAAGATTATGAGTGCCACGGACAGAGTGGATAGCCAGATGCTCTTTCCTAGGGTAGAAGAGTCAAATACTAGGGGTTTAAGGTACACAGGGAAAAGTTTAGAGGAGATGTACGAGACAAATTCTTTACACTGTGGGGGTGAGTGTCTGAAATGCACTGTCCAGGGAGGTGGTGGGAGCAGGTATGATACTAGCATTTAGGGGCAACTAGACAAATACAGGAATAGAATGGGAATGGAAGGATACGGACTCCAAAACTGCATAGGGTTTTAGTTTAGGCAGACATCATGATCGGCACAAGCTTGGAGGGCTGAACGGCCTGTTCCTGTGATGTACTTTTTTTATTCTTATTCTTTGCACAGAGTGCTGCTGGTTGAAGCGACAAAACTGGCATGCAGCTTGGGTTCTCTCTCCAGACAATCCACTCCGCCCAAATAAACAAAAATTCTAGAGGCACACTAGCAAAGTGGGGGCAGAGAAAGCCAACAGCCAGGAATCCTGAGATCAGGGCATTGTTTTATGAGCCAACTTCTCTGTTTTTCTGGCAGCAGCAGCGGGGTGTGAACTGCTGGAGAACTCTAGCCATAGAACGCCTACAGTGAAGGAGGTCATTTGGCCCATTGAGTCTTGCAGCAACTCGCCAAAAGAGCATCTTACCCAGGACCCCCACCCTCCTCCCCGCCCGCTCTTTTGATCGAATTAAACTTGTTAGGCTTGCTACATACTGGTTAATAAAGTTTTTCTGAATGCATTTCAAGAATTCTGTAAACCCTAAATCTTAAAGTCAGATAAGTTTCTGCACTTTTCAGTAATTTGCCTACATTTTAACTCTTCCAACTCCCTCTGACTGTCTGGGGTCTACAGTGTACTCACTGTAGCGTGATGGCTTCTTTTTCCATTCCTCAGTTTACTCCATATCGTTTTATTTGATGCTCCTTCTAAGCATATCATCCCTTCTCATAGGGATAATTTTTTAAACCTATATTTTGACCCTGCCTACTTATTTTTATCCCTTTCTGTATCCTGTCTGCAGCAAACCCAGTAAGCACAAATGTTGAGTTGCCCATTTTTAAACCATGTTTCAGTACAGCTATAATGTTATAGTTACAAGTGGCCATCTGTGTCCTCAGCTCAACTGCCTTATTCACCGGGCTCCCTGTATTGAAATATGTGCAACTAACCACTGAAAAGCCCCACTGTTATCAATTTTCATCCCTTTGATTTCTCATTTGCCAATTAATTTTCTTCCTTCTATTTGCTTCTCTCTCTTCTGAATCTATGCTCAGGTTCCTATCCCTCCTGCCAAACTAGTTTAAATTTTGCCCAACATCACCAGCAAATCCCTGCATCAAGATATTGGTCTCATGCCTATTGAGTTTTAATCTACATGACTTGGTTCCCACCTCTCTTGCAATTGGTCCTAATGCCCAAACATTTAAAGTCCTCCCCTCCGCATCTTTTGAGCTATTTATTCAGCTGCACTATCCTATTTCTGTACTCATTAGCACGTGGTCAGAATAATCAGAGGATCAATACCTTTGATGGTCTTTATATATTTGTAAGTGCTTTGTGAATCTTACCTTTGTATAATCACCAGAAAGGAAGCCCTGTTCAAATCCACTGTACATTGTCATGACAATGAGCAGACGTTGGCGCCTGTCCTTTAGCTGTGTAAAGGTAGACACCAAGACAGACAATATGCTCACATTCTTGTCTTTAAAGTGCTTCGTCTCGTTCTTATCGAGTTGATTCAGAAAAAGGGCAACAAGGAGTACTCCACCTACACCAACTCCTGCAAAAGATAGTGTTAGAACAAGCAGGTGTAGAACCAGGGATACATCCCCAGACCTTTACATTTTATACGCCACTACATTCCCAAGCACAAAGTTGAGAGACTGTTATCATTGAGTGTTAAAAGACAGAGTGTGAAGTGGTTGGGAGGTCAGCTGTCATGTAGAGCTACAGAGTGTACAATATTTTCCACATGTCCATCAGATATAGGAGGCTGGATATTTGGGTTGCAAGGGGATGGAAACAGAAGAGCTGGCATGCCAGCTGCCAGATGCCTTTCTCAGGACTCACCATGCCCACCAGGATAATGGAAAGGTAACTCTGCAATCCTAACTGATTCCTGATTAAGGTCAATTAGCAAGTTAAAGAGCTCATTAAGAACTCATTAATGGGGGAATGTTGCATTTTTCCCAGGGGTGCATGTGCTATGCATGTTGTCTGGAGCAGACCAGGTTAAGGGAGGCAGGTACAAATTGCAGAACCCATCATAGGCTGAAAAAATGAAGCATCCAGGCATCAGGAGACAAGGAAGATGGACAAGGGGCAGAAAGGAAATGGAGGCCATACCCTTCAGCGTGTGACTCTTCAAACAGATGGTCAGAGTCTTTAGTGCACTTGTCGCCAGAGACTTATACAAAGCAGCATTGATTGCCATACGCTGTCAGCAGCCACCAAATTCATCATAACCATGAATTGGTTTGCTTCTGAGTTCTTTCAAGGATTAGCTGCGGGTTTTGGTAGCATAGCACAAACAGCAGAATATCATTGCGTGTTCCAGGTCACTCATATTCCATTTAATAGATAATATACCCTGTTCAGAACATGGCCTCACTAAGACAGAGGACCATAAGAAATAGGAGCAGGAGTAGGTTATTAGGTCCCTTGAGCCTGCTCCCCCATTCAGTAGGATTGTGGCTGATCCGACATTCCTCATGTCCACTTTCCTGCCCTTTCCCCTAACCCTTAAATCCCTTACTGAACAAAAATCTATCTCAGCCTTAAATATACGCAATGACTTTGCCCCCACGGATCTCTGTGGCAAGCAGCTCTAAGGATTCACAGCCCTCTGACAGGAGGAATTTCTTCAGCCAGAGAATGGTAAATCTGTGGAACTCTTTGCCGCAGAAGGCTGTGGAGGCCAGGTCAGTGAGTGTCTTTAAGACAGAGATAGATAGGTTCTTGATTGATAAGGGGATCAGGGATTATGGGAAAAAGGCAGGAGAATGGGGAGGAGAAAAACATCAGCCATAATTGAATGGAGGAGCAGACTTGATGGGCTGAGTGGCCTAATTCCACTCCTATGTCTTATGGCCTTATGGTCTAAATGTCTCCTCATCTCAGTCTTAAATTGCCACCTCCTTTATTCTGAGACTATGCCCTTTGGTCCTGGACTCCCCCATGAGAGGAAACATCCTCTCAGCGTTGACCCTGTCAAACCCCTTAGGAACGCTATATGTTTCAATGAGACCACCTCTCATTCTTCTAACATTCAAAGAGTAACGTACCAACCTGTGTAACCTTTCCTCATAAAACAATCCCTCCATACCAGGGATCATCCTAGCGAACCTTCTCTGAATTGCCTCCAATTAAAACATGGGTGCAATTCTCCCACCCATGTGGAAGTGGGAAAACTGGAGTAACTCCCACTGGTTTTTTCAGCGGGATTTTCAAAATGAATTTCCTACACTCCATGCATCACAGAGTGCCTTCGAGAGACTCACACTGAAAATACGGAGGTGAGGCTTACTCCTGCCCAAGAGGCTGGCAGCATAGTGCTGAGCGGGCTACCATGCGTGCGCCAATTTCTCAGCACCGATATTGGCACATGTACAGTGGTGTCGTACTGCCAGCCTCCGAATTGCTGGCCAGCCATGGGACCTCCCATCACTGCCCTTCCAATTCACCCACCTCCCCAATTGCTGGTCTCCTGGACATCTCCAGCAAACCCCAACGTTTCCCCCCATCTCCCTGCCAGTCCTGATCTCCCGATACCCCACCCATAGTCCTGATCTCCTCAACAGCTCCCCCACTACTACCCCCCACCCCCCGAGTCCCAACCTCCCACGGCAGCCCCCCACCCCGAAGGCCAGCCCTGATCAGTGTCTTCCCTCCCTCTGCCACCAAATCCGATTGCGGAGTGGCAGCAGATCCCCCCATCAATCTCCCCCATAAGCTCGGTCCCTAATAGGCCCCCCCCCGGCCCCACCCCTTTGGCACTACCCAATATCTGGTGAGCAGTGCCAATATGCCCCTTGGGCATTGCTACTTTGCCCCATGAGCAGTGCCATTTTATGTATTAAAAATCACTTTACGCAGTCTTCTAGTGCCTTCACCATTCTCATTTCATTACCGCATGCACAGCCACCCCTCAGAAACATTACAGCTCTCTGGACTCAAAACTGAGTTCAACAACTTCAGGTTGTGAACTTCCCTTCTGTCGTGACTCCTTTTTGTTTTCTATGTTCAATTCGTTTAGCGTGTCCCAACACAATTCCACCTCTCCCCCACTTGGCCACTGTCCCTTGTTGTTCAGTTTTGCTTCCAGTGAGCACTGACTTCTGACCTCTGTTCTCCTATTAACACATTCTGCTCTCCTACCTTTGTCACTATTAACACTTTTCAGTCCCTAATGGCACACTTAACAGCCCCTCTGTCTCTTGTTCGTGATATCTTTGTCAATCTCTCCTCGGCTCTGACCTACACTGACTTTCCATTCTGGCCCATACCCTCTCCAAGTATGTAATTCATCACTTTTCAATTCTGTAAAAGGGTCATATGGACTTGAAACATTAACTATGTTTCTCTCTCCACAGATGTCTCTAGGCCTGCTGATTTTACTCAGCTTTTTCTGTTTTTATTTCAGATTTACATTGTTAGCTTTGCTGTAAATAATTATTACTCACCAGTATAAATTCCTGAGAGGGTGTGGATTGTGGACATAGAATGCTGAGCAGATGTTACATTGCGACTTGTCTTCAGATCATCTTGTGGGCAATTATTGGATCCACAGTATGCTAAAATTTCATCAGTGACATTAGCTGAAACCAAAGAACATGCTTTACTGGATGCCAGAGCACAAATTCAAATTTTGTTGCAGGAACCTGACTCTCTTTGATATTACATCATTGCATTTGACAAGCGACCATCAGTAATTTTGAATATGCTTATTATAATCTACATAAATTACAAATACACGGACAGTTTACAACTTACATATAGTCAAAGAAGTTAAATTAATATTGTGAAGCACGTGACTTTTTGATGTGTTCATTTCTTTGGAGGCTTCTTTGTTACATAAGAGGTCGTACCTATAATCTGGCTTCAATATAATCTTAATTGATTGAATGCAATTAAAGCAATCACTGATTGGAACTGTAGTTAGCAACTTTAATGAAAATTGCAACCAAGGGCTGGATATTGCAGAGAAATTTAGCTATGCCCAGAAGTACAATATTGATGCTGGGACTTCATGCTGTTCGCCGAGGCATGCAGCCAATGCTATGTGAATTGCTTATTACTGAAGAATATGTTTAGAGTGTAGGGAAATTGGGTATCTCTGATGTCACTTGAAGTTAACCTCTTAAAGAAGCGCCTCTTAAAGAAGCTGCAAACTGGTGACAAATAGAAAGGAAAGCTTGTAAAAATTGAAGTGACTGTAAGATCTGTGGATTGGAGTTTAAGCTTTCCAATGCAACTTTTCAAGCTATAGACAAGAACTGGGTGACACTGTTTCCTTGGGGTTGGGGCAAACTATGACATGGTCTGCAAGACATAATAAACTACAAGATGAAGGCATGTAGAATCACCAGCTCCAATACATTGAGCCCTGATGAGCTCAATGCATTCTATGCCCGTTTTGAGCAAGAGTCAGCGAGAGCACACTCTCTGCCCCAGAAGCCTCAGCTGAACCCATATCCGAGGTCACCATTGCAGACGTCAGATCAGCCTTCTCGAAGGTTAACCCACGGATTGTGACTGGCCTGGATGGGGTACTAGACGAGCACTCAGATCCTGCTCAGATTAACTGGTGGGGGTTTCACAGACATCTTTAATCTCTCTTTACACTAGTCTGAGGTCCCTATCTGCTTCAAGAAGGCGACCATCATCCTGGTACCAAACAGAAGCCAGGCAGCGTGCTTTAATTGCCAGTGGCTCTGACCATCCATCACTATGAAGTGCTTCAAAAGGTTAATCATGGTACTATTCAATTCCAGTCTCCCACTGCCTGGATCCACTTAAGTTCACCTGTCGCCACAACAGGCCCGCAGCAGATGCCATCTCCCTGGCCCTACACTCAACCCTGGAAAACCTAGATAACAAGCACACCTAGGTCAGACTCCTATTTATTGACTACAGCTCAGCCTTCAACGCCATTATTCCCACGAAACTCGTCTCCAAACTCCGTGATCTGGGACTCGGCGCCTCCCTCTGCAACTGGATCCTAGACTTCCTATCCCAGATCACAATCAGTAAAGACAGGCAACAACATCTCCTCCATGATCATCCTCAACACTGGTGCCCCACAAGGCTGTGTCCTCAGCCCCTTAATATACTCCTTATACACCTACAACTGTGTGGTCAAATTCCCCTCCAACTTGATTTTCAAGTTTGCTGATGGCGCCACCGTATTGGGTCAGATTTCAAACAATTATTACATGGAGTACAGGAAAGAGATAAAGAATCTGGTGAACTAGTGTGACGACAATACTCTCGCCCTCAATGTCAACAAAACTAAGGAAATAATCATCGACTTCAGAAAACGCAGTGGAGGACATTAATGGGGATAAAGTGGAAATGGTTCAGAGCTTCAAGTTTCTAGGTGTCCAGATCATCAGCAACCTGTACTGGTCCCGCCACAGCAACGCTATAGTTAAGAAAGCCTACCAATGTCTTACTTTCTCGGAAGGCTAAGGAAATTTGGCATGTCCGCCATGACTCTCACCAACTTTTATAGATACACCATAGAAAACTATGCTTCCTGCTCTGCTCAAGACTGCAAGAAACTACAAAGAGTTGTGAACGAAGGTCAGTCCACCACACAGCCTCCCATCCGTTGATTCTGTCTACACTTCCGGCTGCCTTCGATATCAGCCAGTATAATCAAGGATCCCACAAACCCTGGACATACGCTCGTCCACCTTTCTCCATTGGGAAAAAGATACAGAAGTCTGAGGACACATACCAGCCAACTCAAGAACAGTTTCTTCCCTGCTGTCATCAGACTTTTGAATGGACCATCCTTCTATTAAGTTGATCTTTCTCTACACCCTAGCTGTAACTGTAACACTACATTCCGCACCCTGTCCTTTCCTTCTCTATGGAAGTACGTTTTATTTGTATAGCACACAAGAAACAATACTTTTCACTGTGTACCAATACATTTGACAATAGTAAATCAACTCAAATCAAAAGGAGCAAGTCTGAGAGAAAAGAGTGTGAGACACCAAACAGTGTAAGAAAATGACAAAGACTCAATGAAAATGGAGAGAACAAAGCTGAGGGAAACAATGGGACACACCAACAGATACAAGTGGTTAAGGTGGAACCTGCCAGCAGCATCAATCCTGACAGGTGGGGACAGAAGATATGGTTAGATTTTTTTAAACGGATTCCCAACATCACGAAATTAGGTCAGAATCTTTTCGTGGCAGGTTGATTTTCCCACTGATGTATCTTGAGAATCCCTTTTGCATCTAATGATTGCTTATTAAAATTTCGTCTGTCCATTAAATTTGCTTTCCCACCAGTAGTGTTTTAATGCTTAATATACCTGGCAAAGCACCCAGCAAGGCAAACTGCCAGAACTTATGGGGAACTCAACACTGCCAGCATCATTTCCGATAGTGCTCTTGGATGCAGGAAGCAAATTGGAGATGGTTCAGAGTATAAAGTGGGAATGCAAGTCTGCAGGACGAGTTGAAGGCACAAAGGGAGGGTAGAGAGCACAAGGGGGTGTGGAAGGGAACGTTGAAGGCCAGGTGAAGAGTTTGCATCACAAGTAGACCAATATTGTTGTGGGAAGGTTGCTTGTGCTGTTGAGGAGAGTATAAAGCAGAATGGCAGGGCAATGAGAAGCTGTGCTTAGGTTCTTATGGAAGAGGTACAAAACTGTAATTGGAAGGTAGAAAATGAATAAGCATGTTTGGGAAGCGGAGGAAACAAAGATTAAGGAAGCGACAACAAAGGCATTTGGTAGTGCTTTACGGTATATACAGAAATGAATAATGCAAGTGAGCTAAGGGCACAGATATACAGGTTTTGAGGTGTGAAATTACAGCTATTATTGAAACATGGTTTAGAGGACACACTCTTAGAGATTACTGGTTAAAGATTTTTCAGATTAAATAGAGTGAGGAATGAAAATAAATGTCACAATATCAATTAAAAAAAATTGCAGTGATGAAATGGGATGATCTGAGAAGGATCATCAAATGAGGCCATGTGAGTTGATTTGAAGAAAATAACAGAGTCAGTCACTGCTGGGGCTGTAATATGGGCCCCAAACAGTCAAAGGGAGATAAAAGAGCAAATTTGCATGAAGCTCAACTCTAACAAAGAGTCATCTAGACTCGAAAGGTTAGCTCTGTTCTCCCTCCACAGATGATGTTGGATCTGCTAAGATTTTCAGCATTTTCTATTCTTGTTTCAGATTTCAGCATCCGTAGTAATTTGCTTTTATCTTCTGCATACAAGCTGACCGTTGATCGAACTGAACCACTTCCTGTTTATGAAGACTACTGGCAGATCTGAATGATAGGTAATTATTAGAAAACCACAGGTTCCAGGTGTGGTTTGCACATGGTTGAGTTTGGATCAGGTTCAGCTGGGAAAAGGTGGATTTTTCCCATCCTCTGCACGATAAAGTGCAGTTAAATACAACAAGCTCAACAATCTGCCTAGAGACAATCCTGAGAGGCCACTGGATGTGAGATGTGACCTTATTACACAACAGTGCTTACTGTAAAATATTGGTTGAAATATTGTTGCCCTGTGTGAGCCTGACTCTATACCCTTAATGAAACCAACTGCCATTGCTGTGTTCACTATTTTCAGCCAATATTGCCACTCTAACCTATCCCACTGCACCCATCTTTTGCTGGAAGTCACTGACTTTTAAAGGCCATGATGTGGAGATGCCAGCATTGGACTGAGGTGGGCACAGTAACAAGTCTCATAACATCAGGTTAAAATCCAACAGGTTTATTTGGTATCATGAGCTTTTGGAGCACTGCTCCTTCATCAGCTGAGAGGGGAGTTGAGTTCATAAACAGGGTATATATAGACAGAGACTCAATTGTGAGATAATGGTTGGAATGCAAGTCTTAACAGGTAATCAAGACTTTACAGGTACAGACAATGCGAGTGGAGAGAGGGATAATCACAGGTTAAAGAGATGTGAATTGTCTCAAGTCAGGACAGTTAGTAGGATTTTGCAAACCAAGGCCAAATGATGGGGTTACATGTGGTATGACATGAACCTAAGATCTCGGTTGAGACCATCTTCAAGCATGTGGAACTTGGCTATCAGTTTCTGCTCAGTGATTCTGCATTGTCGTGTGCCTTGAAGGCCGCCTTGGAGAACACTTACCCGAAGATCGGAGGCTGAATGCCCTTGA
This sequence comes from Carcharhinus amblyrhynchos, assembly GCF_965287045.1. Taxonomy (NCBI): domain Eukaryota; kingdom Metazoa; phylum Chordata; class Chondrichthyes; order Carcharhiniformes; family Carcharhinidae; genus Carcharhinus; species Carcharhinus amblyrhynchos. The sequence continues at coordinate 25,922,096 of NC_137335.1, read as the reverse complement.
CTGCTGAAGTGTTCCCTGACAGGAAGGGAACATTCCTGCCTGGCGATTGTCGAGCAGTGTCCATTCATCCATCATTATAGCATCTGCATGTTCTTGCCAATGTACAATGCCTCAGAACAGCCTTTCCTCAGCATATGAGGTAGACAGCATTGGCTGAGTATGTACTGTGTACCTGGTGGTTGGTATTCTCACGTGTGATGATGGCATCCATGTTGACGATCTGGCACATCTTGCAAAGGTTGTTGCAGCAGGATTGTGTGGTGTCGTGGTCGCTATTCTTCTGAAGGTTAGATAGTTTGCTGCGAAAAATGGTCTGTTTGAAGTTGCGTAGTTGTTTGAAGGCAAGTAGTGGGGGTATGGGGATGATCTTGGTGAAATGTTTGTCTTCATCGATGACATGTTGCAGGTTCCGAAGAAGGTGTCGTAGTTCCTCCACTCCAGGGAAGTACTGGACGATGAAGGGTACTCTGTCGGTCGTGTCCAGTGTTTACCTTCTGAGGAGATCGGTGCGGCTTTTTTGCTGTGGCATGTTGGAACTGTCTGGGCTTCTTGTTCACAGTTGGTGTCGGGATGCTCCTTCACCCCAAACACCCAGCCACCTACCAAGAAGGTTAGTCAGAACATTCCAATCCAGATTCCCTCAAGGTGAATGAGTCATGACAACTGTAGGGGAAACAGGTGTACACGTATGCAGAAATCACTAGTGGGGGTCAGAAAAGAATTGCACATTTGATTAATGTACCAGTTCGTATTCTGGGAGGGAGTCCTTTTCACCACAAGCGTGGAGTAGACCAAGATCTGTGCCTGGGGAAAGCCAGCAACTGTTGCTCTCTGTGTCTGAATTGCGGCATTTGTTTCAAACAAGTTAAACTGACTTACCCTGGTGAAGGGGGCATCAATGACTTAGTGGATCCTCCTATGTACTGTTGACATAGATGTGCAATACAGCTTGACTGAGGTGCCTTGAAAAGAGCTGCTGGCAAAAAAAAATCAGGGTAACAGTAACCTTCAATGCCACTGGGAAAGTACAACCCTTGTGTCCTTTTGGTTGGAGTTCTTGCAAAAGGATACAAAGTTCAGCTACCAACTCTCAAGAAGGATGCAACCTCTTCCGGCATTGTCTCTCACTCATGTTCAAGGAAGTGACCCTCTTCTGCTGACCCTTTCAGTTGGGTGCTGCCTCCTTCAATGTCTTCTTCTTGTGGGCACTAGGCAGCTTGCCTTCTCCTGTCCTGGGATAGTGCACATAATGAATCCCACCAACTCCACTGAGCAGAGGTTCTTTTTTAAGGTCTGCATTTTGCACCACAGCGTCAGGAGTTAGCTGCATCCCTTGTTATGATGTGTGTGCAGGTGGTGACCTGGGGCCACAAGGAAATAACACAGGGCATGGAAGATCAATTCATTTTTACTGCCAAAAATGTAAAGATTGCAGGTTTCCCAACTTCATTTCTGCCTCAATCAGAAGATGAAAATCAACCCCCTATTTGTTGAGAGGAGGAAGGGAAGGATTCTACATCATGCCACATGAGATTTTCCCTTTTGAATTGGATGTTGTCAAATGTCCCTCCAACACTGTAACATACAAATAACAATCCATCCTGCTATATATACTGACATAGCCTACAAATCACAGAAACATCCATCCTACAGAGTAACTAAACAAATTTTCAAAAGAGATAAAAGTGGAAATTATGCTTGATGATGCATAATGCACTCATACCAAATTCCTTTTGTTACTTTGGACATTAGCCTATTTGTTTTAATAAATAATAACAATTCAGTATATATTCTGATATTTCCAAACCAAATACATCTTACCTCTTCCAGAACTATATTGAAATATTAATGAAGATAATAGATTCCCCCAAACAGCAGATGACTGGAATATAAGGAAGAAAATACCAAAGTAGTGGTTTACTATATTTTCTCCAATCTTATTGTGCTTCTTTGCAAACTGGTAACCACAAATGGTAAGGTAGGCGCATTTAGCAGACCAAAGCGGAGCTCCTCCTATTCCAAGGATTACTGCAGTGGGAATAAGTGTGTACCTGTGAAAAACAATATTTTCATTATAAATATAAGATGAACCTTTAGTGTCTTATTCAGTATCATTAAGATTCATTTATATGAATAATATTATTCAAAATTTCACATCAAGATTTGATTAATTAATATTATGCTTTATGGTTTGGTTTTGCAGAGCCTATTTGCCTGGACAAGTCTATTCTGGTTTACATGCTCTATCATTTGCTATTTTACAAGCAGAGGACATTGCAAGAGATTAAGGACTTTTATCATAAATGCTGATGTTGAATGCAATATACATTTAGGCGACCTGTAATTTAGCTATGGGTTCAAATCCACTGTGTTTGGGCAAGATTAATTTTCAAGATAAATATAAATGATAAAGTTGTGTATTGGCAATATTAACTGACTGTAACAATATAGATATATATAGCATCACCAATCAACCTTTGTTAATATTTACAATATTTAAATTATTTCCTAAAATTGTATTTATTTTAATATCGTAGCTTCTTATTATTTTAACCTTATTTGTCAAAGTCAAGTTAATTCATCATTATTATTCTATTGTTATGATTTAATTTTTTTTTAAATGACCAGCCAGGGAGTGGAAATTGCCAGCACTCTAAAGGTTCATTCACAGAATATGACTCTCTGCAACAAAGTTATGCCCACTGACCTAATGGTGACACTTAAGACAGCTGATGAAGCATCATGGGAGATAGCTCTCATCTATCAGTAGAGGAAGGCCATCTTCAATTTTTTTAAATATAGAATATTAGTAGCCATTTCTCACCATCATAGCCCTCACATTACACCTCGGACCAGCAGTACAATAGCACATTCTGCCACCTAGACAAAACAAAGCCTAAGGAAAGAATAGGTTGGTTTTGATTCATTTTCTATTTATAATAAAACAGATTGTACATCGGTTAGAACTATATCTGTGTGCATTTATTTGGTGCTGACTTATTCACTCAGGTTAGGGACATGGGGATATTGTCATTTTATAAATGGTGTGACACTACTGTGTCTTTAAGAAATGTATTTTTTAAAATCACATTCTCTGCAGGTTGAAAGCAGCTTTGTTTTCTTTCATTGTTGTCGACCTGTATGTTTAGATGTCCTTTTATTCCTGCTTAAATGATTTGAATGGGGTTTTGTTTATTTTTAATTCTGTTATGTTGGAAACAGTTTTACTTGCCTTCCTGGAGCGAAAGCTCTTTTGTAAGTGTTTGCTTGCTAAAAGCAAGTGGCCAACTTTGGCTTATTTCTACCTTTAGGTCTTCTGGAAGTTACAAAGGCCAGGAAGTCAGAGCTTCAATTCTATCCAAAGAACTAATTCACAACAGGTTTTGATGAGCCTCAAAATCATGTGAACATTTTTATTTTTCTGTGCTAAACCTGAGCCAGGTGTATGTCTATAAGGAGGTTTGTTCTATTGAAATGGGGCAGCACGGTAGCACAGCGGTTAGCACTGCTGCTTCACAGCTCCAGGGTCCAATTCCCAGCTCGGTTCACTGTCTGTGTGGAGTTTGCACATTCTCCTCGTGTCTGTGTGGGTTTCCTCCGGCTACCTCCCCCAGTCCAAAGATGTGCGGGTTAGGTTGATTGGCCATGCTAAGAAATTGTCCCTTAGTGTCCAGGGATGCGTAGCTTAGAGGGATTAGTGGGTATAATATGTAGGGATATGGGGGTAGGGTCTGGGTGGGATCGTGTTCGGTGCTGATTTGATGGGCTGAAGGGCCTCTTTCTACACTGTAGGGTTCTATGATTCTATGAAACAGTTCATTTAGTTGTTAAGGTTTACACAATATCTTAGGTTCTTTTTCTTGTTTGTAATTGATAAAATCTATTGCTAATTTTCTATGTGTTAAATGTATCTTAATTAAACTTTGTTTGATAAAAACTCCCTAAAAGGCATCATACTTGAAGTGAAACATCCCAGGCTTACTCTAGCCAAATTCAAAGTTCAAAAGTTATGGGGCGGTATTTTACGGCCTCGCTTTGGAGTTGTCCAAGATGGCTCTGTGCCCCTTCTCCTTTCGCAAAACCTCAGTGCAACACAAGGTAGGAGAGGTAGGTAGGAGAGCATCTTGGGGATGGAGATCATAATTCTATCTCCTTCACGATAGCATTGGAAAGAGATAGGATCAGGCAGACTAGGAAGGTGTTTGTCTAGAGTAAGGGGAAATGTGAAGACATCAGGCAGATAATTGGACGAATAAACTGGAAGGAGGTGTTCTTGGGGAAAAGTACAGCAGGAAGGTGGTGGATATTCAAGAAATGTTTGACTGGAGCTCTGAACGATAACGTTCCAGTGAGACAAGGAGGTTTTGGTAGGGCGCGGGAACCGTGGTGCACGAAGGTTGTGGTGAACCTAGTCAGGAAGAAAGGGAAGGTATATAAAAGGTTCAGACAGCTAGGAGATGTTAAGGATCTAGAGGAGTATAAGGCTTGTAGAAAGGAGCTTAAAAAGGAAATTAGGAGAGCCAGAAGGGGGACATGAGAAGGCCTTGGCGGGTAAGATTAAAGAGAATCCCAAGGCCTTCTACAAATATGTGAAAAGTAAAAGGATGAGAAGAGAAGGGATAGGACCTATAAAAGGTGAAGGGGGAAAAGTCTGTGTGGAACCCGAAGAAATGGCAGAGGTGCTTAATGAGTACTTTGCCTCGGTATTCACGGTGGAAAGTGATCTGGGAGGTTGTACTGCAGAATTGCAGCAGACTGAAAAGATTGAGTACATGGATGTTAAGGAAGAGGATGTGTTAGAACTTTTAAACTCTATCAAGATAGACAAGTCACCAGGACCGGATGGGATGTACCCCATGTTACTGTGGGAGGTGAGGGAAGTGACTGCAAAGCCCCTGGCGATGATCTTTGCATCATCAATGGAGACGGGAGAGGTTCCGGAGGATTGGAGGATTGCGGATGTGGTTCCTATTTTCAAGAAAGGGAACAGGGATAGCCCAGGAAATTACCGATCGGTGAGTCTGACCTCAGTGGTTGGTAAGTTGATGGAGAGGCTTCTGAGGGACAAGATTTATGAATATTTAGAGAAGTTTAGTATGATCAGAAATAGTCAACATGGTTTTGTCAAGGGCAGGTCGTGCCTTACGAGCCTAGTTGAGTTCTTTGAAAATGTGACTGAACACATTGACGAAGGAAGAGCGGTGGACGTGGTTTACGTGGACTTCAGCAAGGCGTTTGATAAGGTCCCCCATGCAAGACTTCTTGAAAAGGTGAGAGGGCATGGGATCCAAGGGGCTTTGACTTTGTGAATCCAGAACTGGCTTGCCTGCAGAAGGCAGAGAGTGGTTGTGGATGGGTCTTTTTCTGAATGGAGGTCGGTCACCAGTGGAGTGCCCCAGGGATCTGTTCTAGGACCCTTGCTGTTTGTCATTTTCATAAATGACCTGGATGAGGAAGTGGAGGGATGGGTTAATAAGTTTGTCGACGATATGAAGGTTGGTGGTGCTGTGGATAGTCTGGAGGGATGTCAGAAGTTGCAGCATGACATAGATAGGATGCAAGACTGGGCGGAGAAGTGGCAGATGGACTTCAACGCAGATAAATGTGTAGTGGTCCATTTTGGCAGGACCAATGGGATGAAGGAATACAATATCAAGGGTAGGAGTCTTAGCTGTGTTGAAGAGCAGCAGGATCTTGGGGTCCGGGTCCATAGGACTCTTAAATCGGCCTCGCAGGTGGAGGATGTGGTCAAGAAGGCGTATGGTGTACCGGCCTTCATTAATCGAGGGATTGAGTTTAGGAGTCGGGAGGTAATGCTACAACTTTATAAGACCCTTGACAGACCCCACTTGGAGTACTGTGCGCAGTTCTGGTCGCCTCACTACAGGAAGGATGTGGAAGCTATTGAAAAGGTGCAGAGGAGATTTACAAGGATGTTGCCTGGATTGGGAGGCATGCCTTATGAAGAAAGGTTGAGGGCGCTGGGACTCTTTTCCCTGGAGAGACGTAGGTTGAGAGGCGACCTGATAGAGGTTTATAAGATGTTGAGAGGAATAGATAGGGTGGATTCTCAGAGGCTATTTCCCCGGGCTGAAATGGTCGCTACGAGAGGACACAGATTTAAGGTGCAGGGAAGCAAGTACAGAGGAGATGTTAGGGGTAAGTTTTTCACTCAGAGGGTGGTGAGTGAATGGAATTGGCTGCCGTCGGTGGTGGTGGAGGCGACCTCGCTGGGGTCTTCTAAAAGACTTCTGGATGAGTATATGGGATCTAGTGGGATTGGGTGTTATAGATAGGCCTATGGCTTAATAGGTATAGATGTGATCGGCGCAACTTGTGGGCCGAAGGGCCTGTTTGTGCTGTAGTGTTCTATGTTCTATGTTCTAAGGTTGTGCAGAGTGCAGTATACCATGACCATTCTGGGCACACTGGCTGGTGCATATTGACTGGTACTGCCAGATTCGTCCAGATACCTGAAGTACTCCATCACACTTCTGGCAGTCTTATTGCATTCATTTTATCCCGCCTCAAGTTTCTGAGAGGTGTCATTTCCAGAGAGAGAAGTGTGAAAGTCAACACGAGTTTAAAGTTTAAAGTTTATTTATTAATGTCCCAAGTAGGCTTACATTAACACTGCAATGAAGTTATTGTGAAAATCCCCTAGTTGTCACACTCCAGCGCCTGTTTGGGTATACTGAGGGAAAATTTAGCATGGCCAATTCACCTAACCAGCGTATCTTTCAGACTGTGGGAGGAAACCAGAGCACTCAGAGGAAACCCATGCGGACAAGGGGAGTACATGCAGACTCCACGCAGACAGTGACCCAAGCCAGGAATCGAACCCGGGTCCCTGGAGCTGTGAGGCAACAGTGTTAACCATTGTGCCACTGCACTGCCCAAGTCCTTTAGAGGCTGAAACAGGAGAAATTATACAGAGGAATTAGGAATTAGAAAAGGCATTTAACAAGTATTTTGGGTCTATTTTTGCAGCAAAAAAAACCAAAAAATAATGGAAAACCAAAAAAATCAATATTTACAAAGAAAATATTCTGGAGAATTAATAGGACTAAAAACCAACAAATCCCCTGGACCCGACTGCCTACTACCTAAAGTTCTCAAAGATTTGTTCTTTGTTCTTCTGGACAGCTGCAGAGTGGACTGGATGTAATCTTCCAGAATTCTCTAGATTCTGGAACGATGCCAATGGATTGGAAGGTTTCAAGTGTAATACCACTATTCATGCAAGTAGGGAGAGAGAACCACAGGTCATCAGTCACCAGGGAAATGGTGGAAACTTAACTAAGAAAGTAGTAACAGAGTATTAAGAAAATAACATTACGATTAGCTAGAATCAACGTGGTTTTCTGAAAGTGAAATTGTGTTTAGTTTATTTATTAGTCACAAATAGGCTTACATTAACACTGCATGAAGTTACTGTGAAAATTCCTTAGTCGCAACACTCTGGTGCCTGTTTGGGTACACAGAGAGAATTTAGCATGGCCAATGCACCTATTTGGATTGTGGGAGGAAACTGGAGCACCCAGAGGAAACTCATGCAGACAAGGGGAGAATGTGCAGACTCCACACAGACAGTGACCCAAGCCAGGAATTGAACCCGAGTTCCTAGTACTTATTTTCAAGGCCTTTAGGGATGTGATTAGCAGGCTACATAAGGGGAACCAGTGGATATAATGTATATTTGGATTTGCAGAAAACATTAGACAAGCTGTCAGTGAAAGTCGGTTGTATGAGATACGGACTCAAGGTTGGGAGTTATACAATATTCCTGAATAACTGCCAACATCTGACATGACACTCTGACCCTCTTGAGATAGTGTTCTGACATGTCAAGGAAATTATGCTCTGGCCAGGATTTATTTTAATTGTTCTAACCTAATTTTACACCATGGGCAGGATTTAAGGTCTTGCTCATCCCAAAACTATAAAATCCTGGCCAAGGTCAATGGACCTTCCCATGTTCCTCACCAGCTCCAAATCCCATAGCGGGCAGGACAATAAAATTCTGGCGTATGTCCTCATCTGAGGACCAAAGTAGCAAAATCTATGAGCCATGTGACATGACAGATCAAACTGAAAGTTTGAACAGATTACTGAAATTCCAACATGTACATATAGCACCAAAGTATATAAAATAACCTCTTGGCACACGTACTGTGAATAAATTTTTCACACAAGCAAGTAGGAAAGCAACTACCAGTAGTCAACATCTCAACTGCTACTTTCTTTTTGCTTTGCTTTCACTGGTGAATCCCAGGAAGCTAAGAAAACCTGTGTAGCCAAAGTTAAACTCCAAAGCCCACAGTGACTTATCATCATTATGAAAATTGACAACCCCCTCTCCAGAGGACTTTGCTTTCACAAAGTCTAACACATTGAAGTTAAGTGTGGAAATGAGAGCACTGGAGCTGGATTCCTGATGTATTTGCATATCCATGGGCTCTACCTGTACCTCAATCAACACACTCAACCATGTTAAAATTCTTCCCCTTAGAAAGGTGAATCTCTTGTTGATGGAGATGGTGGCATTGATCAAGGAACGCAAAGGCCATACGCGTGGAATCCATTACTCCTTGAATCGCGAGGATTCCTAGCACTCCTTTCAATTGTATGGCCTTGTCATACTGTAGCCATGTATCTGAGGGAAAACAGATGAAACAACTTACTCCGACAATGTATCTTTCACCTGCTTGTTTGGGAGTGGTGGCGGACAAGTGCAATGTGTCTCCATTGCTGCCTGATCTTTCTACTCCACTTCTTCTGTTCTCCTGAGAACAATCATATGGGGAATTTTGCGTGCGAAACCTAGATCCAGATTCTCAGGGTCTGAATCAAACTGGAAGAGAGACTGCCAGGGAAAATGTCACCAACATTATGCATGCTGATGTCCTGCCAATATTCCGGTGTGAGCGATCTTTGTGAGGGCGGGGGAGTGCCAACTGGCGTCATTAAGGGTTTGTTTAAAGCCCACTTCCATTAAGGAATTGGAATTCTGGGACCAGCCCAGCATTCAGCAGCTGTACATCTCAGACCAGCTGAAGGCAGGCATGAATGTCAGTAGTGAGGTATGGAATCTAGAAATGTTTCTAAAGCTTATCAGTTGAAAGGGATGATGTTCTAAAGTTCCAAAGAATAGTCATATTGGACTCAAAACATTAACTCAATTTTGCTCTCCACAGATTCTGACATTTCTGTTGAGTTTCTCCAGCACTTTTTGTACTTATTGCAGATCTCCAACACCTGCAGTATTTTGCTTTTATTTTACACATTGAAGGGGATTACATTTCTGAAGTAAATGGGTCTCTAATGGTCCAAACTTTTATGTGATTCTCTTAAGGTGAGGCATCATATGTAAGTACCAATGGTTTGGTTGGATCATAGTGTACAAGCAATGCCATTGAGTGTAACGCCTGCTTTACTTTGGTAGATGCCTTATTTTGTGCTTTCTTCCATATCCAACTCTCATGCTTCGTCAAAAGATGATCAAGTTGAGCTAAGATTGTAGACATATTTTGTAGGAATGTTCCATAATAATTCAACATTCCCAGAAACAATTTTAATTCAGATACATTTTTAGGCTGTGATACTTCCTTTTTGGCTTTAACTTTATTTTCCAAAGAATACAAGTCTTTGGCATCTATGCCAAACCCAGGTATGTAACTTCATCTATTGACAGCATCTTGTTTAGAATCTTAGAATCCCTACAGTACAGAAGGGAGGTCATTCAGCCCATCAAGTCTGCACCACCCATAATCTCACCCAGGCCCTATTCCCATAACCCCACATATTTAGTTGGACATTAGTTGACCTGGTTTAGAGTATACAACTTGGGTTCCAAGTTGGGTTCCTCAAACTGTTTTTTTTAATGGAGTTGAACCAAGCATTTTTTTTTGTTTGTTTTGTACTGACTGCTTAGCTTTACACCACAATTATAAATGATACTTCTGATTAGATCAGAAACATACATCAGTTCTGCAATTTCTAGGGAGTACTTGCCCTCACATTGGAAACAAATTTCCACCCCTGCTGCTATATTCCCCCTCTCAGAAACTGCTGTGTCCTCACTCAGGCTGATCCACACAGCATCTGTTTCCCACCATAAAGAGCTCACCTCACTGGGCACGCTTTGCAATTCGCTCATGCCCTGCTCCACACATTCAGTCACCTGGGCCATCCCCACAGCTTTTTGTAAAGAGATTTTGGTCTCAGCCAGCAACTTTTTCTGTATTACAAGGCTGTTTATTCCCACAGACCATAGAGTCTCTTAACATCTCTTCTAAAGCTGGACCAAGTTCACAGTGCTTGTCTAACCCTCTCAATCTGGCAACAAAACCGTAGACTAACTCCCTGGCTCCAGGACTGCAGAATGAAATTTATACATCAACATAACTATTGAAGGTCTTGGTGGCATTGAAATAATTTTTGATCAACTTGATATCTGGTCTAGAGACTCTGTAAAAAGTCTGACAACACCAGGTTTTAGTCCAACCTATTTATTTGATAATAGACTCACAAGCTTTCGGGGTTAGCCCCTTCGTCAGGTGAATGGAGAGTTCTGGCCTCAGACAGAGCATATAAAGCACAGACAGTCTGTGCTTTATATGCTCTGTCTGAGGCCAGAACTCTCCATTCACCTGACGAAGGGGCTAACCCCGAAAGCTTGTGAGTCTATTATCAAATAAATAGGTTGGACTAAAACCTGGTGTTGTCAGACTTTTTACTGTGTTTATGCCAGTCCAACGCCGGCATACCCACATCAAAAGACTCTGGACAGAATTCGCCAAGCTTGCACACCCCACTGCCACTGCCAACGAAAATGAAGAATTTGACTCTCAGTCCCAAAAATTTGCAAAATTCCAGCTGCAGGCAAGGTTGGAAATTCCTGCCTTTGTCTCTGGAGTATCAGGCAATGTTAAACTTTTCACTAAGCTGTAGGGATTTGTGTCACAGAATCACCTTTCTCTTTTCCTCAGTTGTGATCTTATTTGCTACAAAGAAATATAATGTTTTTCAATATAATGGCTCCAGTTTTCCACCTCTGGGTCAAATGACTTATCTTTCTGATTAAAGGCATTTTTATTGGTATGTGTATGTTAATTCTTCACAACTCTAATAAAAGGCTTTCCTCATCTCCAATGTAATAATTTCAAAAGTGACTCATTGTGACTTCAAGTTAAGAAAGTTTATCACCAACAATGTATATACATACAAGCAATAGTCTGACAGAACTACAATACGTATCTACACTCTTCCGCTCACAGCCTCCAACTGAGTTCCTGCCCCAGCCTGGTGGTATGCCCTTGCACTCAATTGGCCCAGCTTCCCGCGTTGCCTCTCCAAAGGGTTCAGCCTGATCACGTGCCCCTCAGCAATTGCCACAGTTATGCCAGCTAATCTGCCTCCATTACTGTCCCCATTAGCTTTAATTGGACAAGTATCCTGCCTCAGGGCTCAGAAGTCTGAACTTCAGTTAGTTTCCCATCGGAGGCAGATTTCTGACACAGAAACTGATCCAGCTCCCTTTTCCATGCACATGGTGAAAATCCTGTTTCTGTACTGGGAAGAGGCGAGGTTGAAAGGAATGACACTGTTGAGACGTGATGGAAAATATATGTACCAGCTGGACTACTTTATAAAGTCATCTTTTCTGTGTCTTCAAAATGAACAACTGCTGAGCTGACAAATCATCTCCACCCAGTCACTCAATACCTTGCAGCAGTTTTAAAGTAACAATGGCACGTGGGTGGTGAGTTGACTCCAGCCATTTTGAAAAAAGACAAGTCTTTGTAGGTCTTAATCTCCCACAATGGTATTAATGGCTGGAGCATTATCAGTCCTAAAATGATGGTTTCAACAAAGGGAGCTTCAGTTTACCACCTGAAACATGTTTCTCCTAGGACAAAGGAATCTTGACTCCAATTAAACACCTAGATTCCAATCTTGGGAATATACATCCAGTGTCCAACACTGGGGAGGTATGTCATATGATCTCCCACAAGCTGCATTGCCATATTGTTTTAGTGGAACTGAATTCAACCCATTACTGTTTGACCACAAATATGAACATAACTCCAGGTAACAGCCTGTGCTGTCTACCATCAGAAAGAACTCTGACCCTCATAAAACCTGCAACTGCTGCAATCTTGGAACTTGTGCCTCCAGACTAACTCAATCTATGTAACTTCTCCCATTGTGGAAATCTTGTCCTGGAATGATGGACTGTTCTACAATTAGTCAGCCTCTCTTCAGAAGGAACATTCCAGTTGACTTCTGATTCTGGACACATATTTACCTTATTTCCCATTGATTTTACCTTGAGCCAATTTATTAATCGAGGATTGGAGCATTTCCAAATATAGGACTGGGATAAATACCATTTATGAAGGGAGAAATCAGAATTTAAAAAATCTTTGTTTATGGACAGGGAAGTGAGGAAATTAGAGCAATTTAAATTGATCCCCTCCTGTTTATGAAAATAAAAGAAAGCACAGCCATCAACATTAAAAAAAGGGTGGAGGAAAGTCATTCTGTAAGTCTTTACAAAGTACCTGTCAGGCTCCTTAAATGAGCAAATGCCTTTAACATAGCTTGTATTAATAACAGGCAGGTCTGTCATACGAGGAGAGACTAAGTCGGTTAGGAATATATTCACTGGAGTTTAGAAGAGTGAGAGGGGATCTCATAGAGACTTACAAAATTTGAACAGGGTTAAAAAGAGTAGATTCAGAAAGAATGTTCCCGATGGTGGGGGTTCCAGAACTAGGGGTCACAGTTTGAGGATAAGAGGTAAACCTTCTAGAACTGAGGTGAGGAGAAATTTCTTCATCCAGAGGATGTGAATGTAGTTGAGGCCAAAACGTTGTCCGATTTCAAGAAGAAATTAGATATGGCTCTTGGGGCTAAAGGGATCAAGGGATATGGGGGGAAACGGGGGAATTAGGATATTGAATTTGATGATCAGCCATGATCAAAATGAATGGCGGAGCAGGCTCGAGGGGCCGAATGGCCTACTCCTGCTTCAAAATTCTATGCTTCGATTAATCTCTATTGACATTTTATACAAACAAGATGGCAACTGAATACAGTTGAAGTGGAAAGAGAAGTATGTAACCTCACAACTTTATTACCAACTCAGCACATCTGAGTTACGACAATTAATGACACTGTAAAATGGGACAATTACAAAACGGAACTGGGATCGGACACAAGGGACGTTTACCAAATTTAGCACTACACACATCCAAACAATCCGGGCTCCTGTGCCAACAACCTAATTCAGACTGATATGCTGACACATAATTCTAGATATCAAAGTAATAGTTTATGTGGAGTGAGGAGGAAGGTGTTTCAGACAGGAAAGACAGAAGTTTGGGCTTCTCTGCTGTTTTAACTCTGCAGCATTTTAGCCCTGACAGGAAGTCAGCAAGTTTGACTGGATTAGTTCCCAGCTGGGCAGGTTACATTCCACAACAGGCCAACTCTGACACATAATTCCAAGAGATGAGGGCAGGGTCTAATCCCTGACCCCAGAATAGAAAGTTAAATTTCCAACTCTGGGAGCCTTTTATAGGTAGAATTTGCCTGGTGGCAGGGAGATTGGGGGGCCCAGGTGGAAGAACTCTTATACACAAATCAAAATACTAGCAATTAAAATTAAGATTTTATATTATTACCAGCTTGGATAAAAATTGCCAATTGAAAATGAAATGTAGCAGCACATGGATATAACAATGGTCCATTTACAGCCAAGGTATTTTATCATCAGAGGTGGAAGGAACATTGAAGAGATGATAAGAGCTGCATAGATGACACTTAATGAGGCCAGACCGAGGCCTTGATCACTGTTCAGGCTGCTCTGCAAAACGGCAACAAAACAAAAGATAAGATAAATCGCATAATGCAAATTAAATACATGCAGGCAATACCTAAAGCAAGTAACATCAGATTTGTTTATTTAATAATAAAGAACAGGCTCAAATGAAACTCTTTGTCTGCTTCACCCAGGCAACTTGAAACTGATCCACCAAATATTTGAAGTTGGTGATTTAATGGGGAAAAGTTCTATCATGTGCCACTATGAATCCTGAGGGTGGCATGGTGGCACAATGGTTAGCACTGCTGCCTCACAGTGCCAGGGACCTGGGTTCAATTCCCAGCTTGGGTCACTATCTGTGTGGAGTTTGCACATTCTCCCCGTGTCTGCGTGGGTTTCCCACAGGTTTCCTCCCACAGTCTGAGAGGCGTGCTGGTTAGGTGCATTGACCATGCTGAATTCTCCCTCAGCGTATTTGATCAGAGAGATGCCTGAAATCACAATGCCAAGAGTGATGTTTAGGACTCCCAGAGCTAGAAGGGACAGTCTAGCCACAAGGCCCCTATTCCTGGATAGTGCTGAGATCAACCCTTCCCCATCCCAAGCCCACCAAACCCCCAGGACCCTTGGGGAATCCTTCTTCTGCAGCCTGGCAGAAGCAGAGGTGTATACAGGCATGGCGCCTACCTCCTTGAATCCCCCCGCCTTGCACTACAAGGTGTCAGGTCAGGGTGTCACTGTCCAGTGCAAGGTTGGCACTGGGGGTTCTTAGGGGGGATCTTGAAAGAGGTGTCTCTCTTGTGGGGGGGTGCTGTACAGGTCTATGGCTGGGGGAGGGGGGGAGTCACCCTCATGCCTGTGTGGTGTGGGGCATGGGGGTGACCCTTCTTTCCATGATGGAGGTAGGTGACCTTTGGACAACACTGCTGTCTATTATGCTATGGTCTGAAAAACACCCATTTACCATAACTCAGTGAGTTGAAAGTTCCAGCCCTTACTGCTGGCAGGATCTTCCAGCTCTACCAATGGGGAACCCTCTCCACGGCAGGTTCTCCAGCAGTGCAGCCAGTGAACAACTCAAAACACTTTTGACATTGATGGGACAGAAAGATCCCGCTGCCAGCCAATGGCCAGCCACCTCTGCCAAGGGAATATGCTTCAAGAGGGTAGAAAATGCTGCCTATTGTTTTCTGTTGTTAAATTAACCTTTTCTCAAAGGTGACATTGATTTTTCTATTCAATGAGTCTCAGTTTTGTTATCTTTTATATGGTACTTTGTCAAACAATTTGAATTAATTATAGACAACATCCATTGCATTACCATCATCGACGTTCGGTTAGATTAGTCAAGCACAGTCTGTGTTTTACAAATCTGTGCTGGGTCTCCCGAATTAACTTGAACCTCTCTCCAATGACTTTTCCCCTGGAATATTGTTCCTAAAATGTTACTATGAGATCAGTGACTTTGAAAAAGAAAATCAAACTCCCAGTTATTAACTGGGAAAATTACACCTCACGATTTCACATTTTAAATAAATTAAAAGTTGAATGAAGCAGGTACAGGTATTAGAGCACAGCATCCCGAATCCTCAATTGAAGCTGGCAACACTCCCACTCTGGATAATACTGTAATCCCCCATCAGGCATTTCTCTGCAATATATCTTTTATCAATAAAGGGCTGAGTGGTGCGCAGTCTGCCTGCACTTTTTCTGAGGAAACACAGGGGCACCATATCGGAGTGTTTGAGCTTGAAAGCTGTCACAGCGTTTCAATCACTAATGGGTTCACATGTGGTGTTTTGTACTTTTTTTCCATTTTCTGTAAGTGCACTATATAAATCAACAGATGGATGCATTGATCTATATTTACTTAGTGGTGCACATAATATTCAGGTAAACATATAAATGTATGTCCTTATCAGTGTCAGTGAAGACAGCAACCAGGAGTCCATCCCTCACCTGACAGTTGTGAGGAGTGAATCCAGGCATGTTGATCATAGTCAATTGGGGTATTCTGTGAGACATCCGCTGGTGATAGTAGTTAACCAGTGTGTTTGAGTGTCAACGGACAGGTCAATTATTGGCTGTCCCCTAATACCCCCGCAAGAAGGTGGTGGAGAGACACCATCTTCACTCAATGTCGTCCATGTGTATTAGGTATTACAACATGTTTTTAGGAAGCAAATTCTAGGATTTTGAGCTAGCGACATTGAAGGAATGGAGATATAATTCCAAGTCAAGATAATGCAGGTATGATGTTTCCATGTATCTTCTGCCCTCATCCTGTGGTACATGTCACGAGATTGGAGGGGACTATTGAAGGAGCCTTGGGAAGTTGTTGCCACCCATTCTGAGGAGGAGACACAGTGCTGAGGAAACACAGTGCTGAGGAGGAGACACAGTGCTGAGGAAACACAGTGCTGAGGAGGAGACACAGTGCTGAGGAAACACAGTGCTGAGGAGGAGACACAGTGCTGAGGAAACACAGTGCTGAGGAGGAGACACAGTGCTGCCACAGTGCACTGGTGTTGGAGGGAGAGAATGTTAAAGTTGCAAAATAGGGTACCAACCAAGCCAGGTGCTCTGTCACCTTTAAGTGTTGTTGGGGCTGCACTCATCAGGCAAATGGAGAGTATTCCAATGCATTCCTGACTTGTGCCTTCTGTAGATAGTGGACAGGCTTTGAGAAGTCATGAACTGAGTTATGCAGCTCACGTTTTCCTGCCTCTGACCTGCTATTGTAAAAATAATGAAATGATTGGGTTAGTTCAGTTTGTGGTCAATGATAATCTCCCAGGATGTTGATAGCGGAGCAGTTGGTGTGGTAATGTCATTAAATGTCGAGGGCAGATGGCAATTTCTCTCATGTTGACACCTGTGTGGTAATAAGGTCAGTTTATGCTGCCCATCTCGAGTGGTAGTGTTTTTGTGGTGCATTCATGATATCTGCATCTTCTAAGTGTCAAGTAAATCTGCACAGGAGCATTCTTATCATAAAGGCAAGGCCTATGTGACCGTTGCCAAGAAACACTTGCAGATCCCTCTGTCTCACTCTTTTTTTATCCATTCCTCCATCTCCTCCTCCTCCCCAGCACCCCCTCCCCCCTTCACCCTGTTCCCACCTTCCATTCTTATCTTTAAAGGCCCTAATTTACCTGTCATCCCAGGGACTGCTTCATCTGCTCCTCTACCCCTCGCTCCTGTTCCCACACTCAACAAACACTGAAGTCACAGAGGTTTACAGCATGGAAATGGCTCTTCAGCCCAACTTGTCCATGCCGCCCTTTCTTTAAAAAATTCCTGAGCTGGTCCCAATTGCCTGCATTTAGTCCATATCCCTCAATATCCACCTTACCCATGTAACTGCCTAAACACTTTTTAAAAGACAAAATTATACTGCCTCCACGACTACTTCTGGCAGTTTGTTCTAGACACTCACCACCCTCTGTGCGAAGAAATTGCTCCTCTGGACCATTTTGTATCTCTCCCCTCTCACCTTATGCCCTCTAGTTTTAGACTCCCCTACCTTTGGGAAAAGATATTGGCCATCTAGCTGATCTGTGCCCCTCATTGTTTTATAAACCTCTGTAAGGTCACCCCTCAGCTTTCTACGCTCCAGAGAAAAAGGTTCCAGTCTATCCAACCTCTCCTTATAACTCAAACCATCAAGTCCCAGTAGTATCCTAGTAAATCTTTTCTGCACTCTTTCTAGTTTAATAACATCCTTTCTATAATAGGGTGACCAGAACTGTACACAGTATTCCACATATGGCCTCACCAATGTCTTGTACAACTTCAACAAGACATCCCAACTCCAGTACTCAATGTTCTGACCAATGAAACCAAGCATGTTGAATGCCTTCTTCACCACTTGTCCACTTGTGACTCCACTTTCAAGGAGCTATGAACCTGTACCCCTAGATCTCTTTGTTTTGTAACTCTCCCCAACACCCTACCATTAACTGAGTAAGTCCTGCACTGGTTAAATCTACCAAAATGCATCATCTCGTATTTATCTAAATTAAACTCCATCTGCCATTCACCAGCCCACTGGCCCAATTGATCAAGATTCCATTGCAATCTGAGATAACCTTCTTCACTGTCTACTATGCCACCAATCTTGGTGTCATCTGCAAAATATTTTAACCATGCCTCCTAATTTTCATCCAAATCATTAGTATAAATGACAAATAACAGTGGGCCCAGCACTGATCCCTGAGGCACACCGCTGGTCACAGGCCTCCAGTTTGAAAAACATCACCCTCTGGCTTGTGTCATCAAGCTAATTTTGCATCCATTTAGTTACCTCACCCTGGATCCTGTGAGATTTAACCTTATACAACAACCTACCATGTGTTACCTTGTCAAAGGCCTTGCTAAGGTCCATGTAAACAACATCAACTGCACTGCCCTCATCTACCTTCTTGGTTACCTCTTCAAGAAACTCAATCAAATTTGTGGGACATGATTTTCCACTCAAAAAGCCATGCTGACTGCCCCTAATCAGTTCTTGCCTCTCTAAATGTCTGTAGATCCTATCTCTCAAAATACCTTCCAACAACTTATCCACCACAGACTCACTGGCCTGTATTTCCCAGGGTTTTCCTGTAGCCCTTTTTAAACAAAGGCACAACATTTGCCACCCTCCAATCTTCAGGCGCCTCACCTGTGTGGGGTGGTCATTGCAGGGAGTAACCTCTGCCACCAGATGGAGCTGGTCACATCAAAGCCATGATGTGGGTATGCCGGCGTTGGACTGGCGTAAACACAGTAAAAAGTCTGACAACACCAGGTTTTAGTCCAACCTATTTATTTGATAATATACTCGCAAGCTTTCGAGGGGTTACCCTCTGACGAAGAGGGTAACCCCTCGAAAGCTTGCGAGTATATTATCAAATAAATAGGTTGGACTAAAACCTGGTGTTGTCAGACTTTTTACCACATCAAAGCCAGGCATGCTGGTGAGTGACATTACAATTACACCTCATTTCTTTACATTTTAAAATTTATTTTATTTATGTTATTTATGAATGTAGGAATTAGAACTGTACAGTACTTGAATTTCAACTTATGCAACTTTTTTCCCCCAAAGAAGAAATGTCCTAACTAGAGTTTTTACTTTTATTGTAATGGAAACATTTAATTCACATAATATTGTTTCACTTAATGTTGCACTTTCCAGGAACACAATTACTACTTTAAGTGAAGAATTACTCTTCATGGTTCCTGAGGACAGTATCTAATGGATAGTGGGTAAGTGGCTGGGAAGGATACAGAGGGAGGTATGGTGGGAGTTAAGTTTAAGTTTTATTAACACTGCAATGAAATTACTGTGAAAATCTCCTAGTTGCCACACCCCGGCACCTATTTGAGTACACTGAGGGAGATTTTAGCATGGCCAATCAGCACGTTTTTTGGACTGTGGGAGGAAACTGGAGCACCCGGAGGGAACCACGCAGGGGAGATTGTGCAAACTCCACACAGACAGTCACTCAAGCCAGGAATCGAACCCAGGTCCCTAGCACTGTGCCCACTCATAGAGTGGAGTGAAGGTTCATGTTAGAGAAATAAGAATGATGTGGAGAGAAAGAGAAAAATCAAAACTGAGAAAAAGGGAATGATTGGAGAGTTGGGCCCAGGCAGGCCTTCTAACCAGCCTGCCTCAGCATCCATGTTCATCTGACATTGCCTCAGGCATCAGGAAACCCCAATCTTGCCTATCCACATCTCCAGAAATGCAGATATGTGGATCTTGAACAGAGATGATGGGTTCAGTTTTCCAAAGTTGGCAAATTCCAGGCCAACACAAAAATGTATCCCAATTGGTTGATGTGCCAATCAACTGGTCTCCTTTGTCACATATGGTGGGCCCGATTTTACCATTGTGCGGGGGCCTAAATGTGGTAAAGTCGGGCATGAGGCCATTAACATGATCTGTGCCTGCATCTGCGCAAATGTCCACTTTGACAGTTTCACAAATTAAGTGCACGTGCACTATTGTAGCTGTGGAATCCCTCCTGTCTGCTGCCTGTACTTGCAATCCAATTCGCGCCCGAAACAGGTGCGACGGTGATTTAAATGTATTTGCGTGCATTTAAATTGAATTAATGAACTGCCCGCCCAACTTTATCAGCATTTCCCCCTTTACCATTGCGTTCGCACATCCAGATTCGGCACGAAACAGACCTGCTCGGCAAAAGTCTGTTTTGGGCGCTCCAGCTGTTGAAGAGGTAAGTTCAGAGCTTCCAACGGCTCTGAGACTCAGATCGGTGGTTGGGGAGGGGGGGGGGGGGGGCGGCGGTGGAGGAGGAGGTGAATCAAATCATTCTCTGGTAGGGGGAAGGTGGGAGAAGGTGGGGGGGGAGGAGGGAAGAGGGAGGATTGATCGTTGTCTGGTGGGTGGGGAGTGGGGGTGCGGGGCGCTGATCATGGTCGGGGGAGAGAGAGAGGCCAGATTGTTGTCTAGTTGGGGGGGGAGGGAACCAGATTGTTGTCTGGTGGGGAGGGGGGAATGGAGGGAGGCCAGATCATTGGCTAGTGGCGGGGGGGGGGGGGGGATTCCTGAACTTTCTCTTGAGGGGGAGGCCCGATCATTCTCTGGTGGGGGGGAGTTAATTCTGTCGTTCCTGTTATAAATGCTACTCAGATTATATTTCACTTGCCATGAATGTTTTTCCCTGTACACCAGCAACTTCAGAAGCAGTAGGAATTATCTTATTACCATTTCCCAAATTATCTTCTAAACTTGGAAATGCAGCCCATAGAATTTACTGCAAGATGACTGTAGTTGACTGTTGCTAAACACAATTCAAAAGGTTGTTGAATCAGGCAACGGTTATTTGTACACAAACCTATATGTTTCATTACACAACTTCAATAAAGGCCTGGATATGTACCTCGGTGGAGTTTGCAAGTACAGGCAGCAGAGAGAAGGGATTCCACAGCGATATTAGTGCACGTGCACTTAATCAGTGAGACTGTCAAAGTACGGGGCTGTGAGCATGTGAAATATACTGGGGGGGGGGGGGGGGGGGGGCACATGGATCTCCAGTGGGGTGGGGGCAGAACAGGGTGGGTGTGGGGGAGGTCCATTGCCACTCTGTGGGTGATCGGGGGGGGGGGGAGAGAATGGGGGCAGAGGGTCGTGATCAGTCTGGGTAACAGGGGGCCAGATAAGGGGGAAAGTTATGTTGTAGGGGTGGGTGTGATGTCTGTGGGGGCCATCGCTCCTGGGCTGCTTTATCCGCTTTTTGTGACCCAGGAGCGATGTGACAGTGGTGCGATTTTCGATTATTTTTCCTCACTGTGCATGCACAGTTCAGAGCTCCGATTGTTTCGGGTGCGCTAAGCCTGCCCACAGTGCAATTCAGACCCATGATTTTTTTCAGGCTAAGTGCTAATGGAGGTGCCTGAAAGCAGATTTCCAAGTCGGATCTGAATCGCGCCCAGATTCAGCACTTAGAATGAAAATGGTAAAATTGGACCCGGTGTCTGGACTCCCAGCTGTTTTTGCAGCAGAACTCATTGCATCACACTCCTGACTTGTATTTTGCTGATGTGCTGAGCTTCACTAACATTGGGGAGGTTTGTGGCATCTCCTCCTCCTTCATTTGTTGCTAGTAGTTTAATTGTTCATCACCATACATGACTGGAATGTGCAGCTTTGATCTGATCCACTGTTTGTGGGATTGCTTTGCTCTGTTTTGGCTACTTAGCACATAGTCTTGTTGTGTCGTTTCACCAGGCTAGCACCTCATGTTTAAGTATGCAGCTTCTGGCATCTTTTTCTAAACTCCTCACTGAATCAGAGGTGGTCCCATGACTTGATGTTGATAGCTCAGTAAGCAACATGTTAAGTCATGACGTTATAGATCGTGCTGGAGTACATTCCTGCTCTGCTGATGGTCCACAATGCATCGTGGATGTCCTAGTTTTGAGATGTTAAATCTGTTCTGAATATACCTCATTTAATACAGTGGGAGTGCCGCACTGATATCCTCAATGTGAAGAAGCTACTTCATCTGCACAAGGACCATGAGTGGTTAGCCTAGCATGGGCAGATAATCTGTAACAAGTAGATTGCAGAGGGAAAATTAAGTAGATTTTCCTCCTCTTGTTGATTTTCTCACCACCTACAATAGTCACAGACTGGCAGATTTATCCTTCAGAACTTAGTCAGTAATATTTCCTCTTCTCTAATGACTACATGGCTTTCTTTGCACAAGGCATCATTATTGCTGAAATAACTCCATCGAGACCAGTGTCCCTTCACCAAACTTAGATTTATTTATAATAGTTAGTAATATTCACAGAGGTACTTCCAAGTACAGAGTATACACCCTGAATGCTGGTAAACCAGACACTCCACATTGTATACTTCCGCAGGGCTCCCGGATTGGACAGCATTAACTGCTTCAATCAGGGAGTTCTTTTATGTACCCAATGAGTAAACAAACTCAAATTAACTTAGGAACAAATTAAGAGGGGCAGCCCCCCAAAAAGGAAGGGGGGACAGCCCAAACAGAAACCAAAGTCCAAAGGAAACTTAAAACATTAAATCAAAATGTGATTATCAGGGTCTATATCACACCCCAGCCCCTGCAGTGCCCAGTGGGCACAGAAGGCATCAACTCCGGCCGTGGGCACCGCATGCTCCCTCTCCAGGGACACCTGGCCGCGAATGTAGCCATGGTTAGAGGGGCAAGCAGTCGGGATGGACGGCCCCGTCGATCACCCGCTGCCTGGACCTATAGATGGCGCGTCTCGCCAGGCCCAGGAGCAGGTTCACAAGGAGGTTGGCATCCCAACTCTCCCCTCTCTGCACCAGGTGCCCGTAGATCAGGAGTGTGGGACTGAAGTGCAAACAAAACATTAGTAAAAGGTGTTTGAGAAAACCAAAAAGAGTGTGCAATCTATAACATAAAATGTAGACATGGTCCACGGACTCCACAAGGCCACAGAAAGGGCAGTCTCTAACAGATCCACTTCATGGACTTTGTTAAAGACATTACAATTAGGTGGGATGTAGCTAGTAGTTTAATTGTTCATCACCATACATGAACAAGTCGGATTGTTCCTGTCCATCACTTTCCTTTGGCCGACTCCAGAAACACAGCTCAGCCCAGGAGAGGCATTAACAGTATATCACCAGTAAATGCATAGTGCTGAGGGAACAACAAACACCAAAGGCTTCTTGGAATTTTGATAAAGTGACCTTGAAATTGGCACCACAGTAATTACAGGAGCAATGGGTGAGTAAATTAGAGAGTGACCCAAAAGCCAGACCACAAACTGAAAAGTGCTGTGGCCAAGACTGCACATTGATTTGATTTATTATTGACATGTATTAGCATACAGTGAAAAGTATTTTTTCTTGCACACTACACGGTCAAAGCATACCATTCATAGAGAAGGAAAGGAGAGAGTGTAGAATATAGTGTTAAGTCGGTTCAAATGTAGAGAAAGATCAATTCAATGCGAGGTGGGTCCATTCAAAAGTTTGCAGGAAAGAAGCTGTTTTTGAGTCAGTTGGTATGTGACCTCAGACTTTTGTATCTTTCTCCCAGCGATAAAAGACAGTATGTCCAAGATGCATGGGGTCCTTGATTATGCTGGCTGCTTTTCCGAGGCAGCGAGAAATATAGACAGTGTCAATGGATGGGAGGCTGGTTGAGGGATGGCTTGAAATAGATATAAATCTGAAGTTAATTTCCATAATGTGACAATACCTTACAACTTCCAAAGATGGACAGATTTCAAATAGACTTCAGCATTTCTGGATAAAATTTATCCCTGTGCTGCTTACATAAATAATTATCATAATTCCCCCATAAAGTTTACTTCTTATTTATTTTTCAATTTAACTGCAGTACTTTATTCCATGGGGTGCTTTTTTGCATTTGCTGAAAATAATGATAAGCTTTGCTAACCACTAATGAACTGCCCAAATATACTCTTAAGTTATCCTACATGAATACAATTTTGTGGAAAGTACTATTGTAAATGATGTCTTATTTAAACAATGTTGACAAAGGATAGGCAAATGGTATGCCGGGGAGAACCAAATGATTTCTCAAATGGATGCAATTTTTGCTGACTTCAATATGACAAATGGTACTTCAGTTTTTTTACTCTTTAATGGGATGCGAGAGTAACTGACAAAGTCAGCATTTGTTGCTTATCCTTAATTCTCTTGAGAATTTGGTGGTATATTGCCTTCTCCATAGAATCCCTACAGTGTGGAGGAGGCCATTTGGTTCATCAAGTCTGCTCCAACTCTCTGACAGAGCATCTTACCCCAGCTCTCTCCCTATCCTTGTAACCCCACACATTTACCACAGCTGATCCATCTGACCTACATCTTGGAACACTAAGGATCAATTTAGCATGGCTAATCCATCTAGCCTGCACATCTTTAGACTATGGAAGGAAACGGGAGCACCCAGAGATAACCCATACAGGCATGGAGAGAATGAGCAAATTCCACACAGACAGTGATCCAAGGCTGGAATCAAACCCCGGTCTCTGGCACTGTGATGTCTAGGCCTATTTCAGTCCATCTGATGCAAGTACAGTTACAGTGCTGTTAGGGAGTTCCAGGATTTGGATCCAGTGACAGTGAAGGAGCAATGAAGTAATCCTAAGTCAGAATGGTGTCTGAATTGAAGGGGAATATACAGGTGATGGTGTTCACATGCATCTGCTTTCTAACCCTTGTACTTCTCCTTCTATGTAGCAAAGGTTGCAGAACTGGAAGGAAGTACAATATATCAAGTTCTAAAATAATGTTAACTAATTGGGACATTGATATCAAATTTTATTAATTGTAAATCTGTTTATCAAAAGGTCATATTGATGCTCTTTTGCATGAAAAGGTCATTGATACACCAGTCACTTTGTATAGTTTGTAGCAAAGTACATTATCCATTGATGAATTAAAATCAAGATGTGGCTAATTGCATTTCTGATTTAGAAAAGTGGTGAGAGGAAAGAGGACCAGATTTTCCGAGATTCCTGACACCATTACCATTTCTGACAATTTATTTTAGTGAAAGAAAACGATGTGTGTAGTCAGCCCACATACAGCATGTGCAATCAAGAGAAATATAAAAGAAGTGAAGGCTAGAGGGCCGACCGACTATGAATACAACTGAGTCACGTGCCAGTAAACAGGAGCAGGTCTTGGTGATAGAAGACAGCGAGTAGTGGTGAAAAGGTGTTTTCAGAATGGAGATCTATAGCTAGGTGTTCCTCAGGGATCAGTGCTGGGATCCCTATTGATTGTAGTACATATAAATGATCTGGAGGAAAATGTGGGTGGTCTGATTAGTAAGTTTGCGGATGACACAAAGTGTCTTCTAACCCATCGTTGCCAGCTCAGGCCTGCCTCAGGAGGCTGAAACCACGATTCTAGCACGTGCCCACCTGGTAGGCATGCACTGCCAGGACAGAGGTGGGATTAGACTGTCAGGAAAATTCTTGACTTCTTCTGATACTGACCTCCAAGATGGAAATTCAAAGTGTGTGAATATTTTAACTTTCTTGACTACAGAATGATGCAGGATGTTTCAGTAAACAGATGTGAATTACAGTCATCATAATATCATTGAATGCAAGATATTTTCCAGTCAATTTGTTATATATGACTAAAACAGAGTCGCTAAAGCCACTGTGGCTAATATGATAATACTGTGCTATTTTGATATATTTTGTGTTTAAAATAGCGCAGCTTTAAGAGGCAGTGTTTTGTAACAAGGGTCAACTTGTCTGGTAAGCATGCAGCAGATGCTAAGAATGTAGGCTAATATTAATTTAGCTAAGAATGTGTTACTTTGTGGACTTAATGAATTGTTTATTTAGGTTCTCCTGGGATTTTAGACCAAGTATACCCAGTCATGTGAGTCATTGATGAGGTTGATTGGCAAAGGCAGAGTCAGATGATTAATGGGAAAAGCTAAGCTTGCAGGAAAGAAGGAGTTTCAGTTTCATTTTAAAATACAAGCAGTTACATAGAAACATAGAAGACAGGGGCAGGAGGAGGCTATTTGGCCCTTTGAGCCTGCTCTGCCATTCATCACAATCATGGCTGATCATCCAGCTTTATAGTCTATTCCTGCTTTTTCCCCATAAGCTTTAATTCCATTCACCCCAAATGCTATATCTCGCAGCCTCTTGAATACATTCAATATTTGGCATCAACTACTTCCTGTGGTAATGAATTCCACAGGCTCACCACACTTTGGGTGAAGAAATGTCTCCTCATCTCCATCGTAAATGTTCTACCCTGAATCCTCAGATTGTGACTCCTTGTTTTAGACTCCCCACCATTGGGAAAATCCTCCCTATATCTACGCTGTCTAGTCCTGTTAGAATTTTGTAAATCTCTATGAGGTCTCACCTCATTCATCTGAACTCCAGTGAAAACAATCCTAACCTAGTCAATCTCTCCTTATACATCAGTCCCACCATCCCCGGAATCAGCCTGGTTAACATTCACTGCACTCCCTCGAGAGCAAGAATATCCTTCCTCAGAAAAGGAGATCAAAACTGCACACATTACTCTAGGCAAGGCCTCACCAAGGCGCTGTATAGTTGCAACAACACATCCCTCCCCCTGTACTTGAAACCTCTTGCAATGAAGGCCAATATACCATTTGCCTTCTTTATCACCTGCTACTTACCTTCAGTGACTGGTGCAGAAGAACACCCAGGTCCCGCTGCACACTCCCCTCTCTTTTAATTGAAAGCCATTCAGGTAGTAATCTGCCTTCTTGTTTTTGCTTCCAAAGTGAATAACCTCACATTTATACAAATTATACTGCATCTGCCATTGATTAGCCCACTTATCCAACCTGTCCAGATCATTCTGAAGGATCTGTGCATCCTCATCACAGTTCACCCTCCCATCCAACTTGGTATCACTTGCAATCTTTGAAATGTTACATTTTATTCCCTCATCCAAAATCATTAATATATATTGTGAATAGCTGGGGTCCCAGCACCGATCCCTGTGGCATCCCACTAGTTACTGCCTGCCAGTTTGAAAAGCACCCATTAATTCCTACTCTTTGTTTCCTCTCTGCCAACCACATTTTTATTCATTTCAATATACTTCCCCCAATCCCATGTGTTTTAATCTTGCATGATAATCTCTTGTGTGGGACTTTGTTAAACGCTTTCTGAAAGTCCAAATATACTACATCAACTGGCTTCCTCTTGTCAACTCTATTAGTTACATCTTTAAAGAATTGTCAAGCATGACATAAATCCATAAATCCTTCATAAATCCATGCAGACTGTATCTCATCCTGCCACTGTTTTCTAAATGCTTCACTGTAAAGTCTTTGATAATGGATTCAAAAATTTTCCCCACTACCAATGTTAAGCTTATTGGTCTATAATGCCCTGTTTTCTCTCTACCTCCCTTTTTGAAAATTGGAATGACATTAGCTACCCTCCAAACTGTAGGGACTGTTCCAGAGTCTATAGAATGCTGGAAGATGACCATCAATGCATCCACTATTTTGAGAGCCACTTCCTTAAGTATTCTGGGATGTAGATTATCAGGCCCTGGGGATTTATCCACTTTCAATCCCATCAATTTTCCCGGCATCATTTTATTGATCTCCCTCAGTTCTTCCCTCTCTCTAAATCTTGCATTCTCCAACCTTTCTGGCATTTGATTCTGTCCTCTTTTGTGAAGACAGAACCAAGGTTTGTATTCAGTTATACATTCCCCTGTTTCGGTCTGTAGGGGATGTACATTTGTCTTCACCAACCTCTTTCTGTTCACATATCCACAGAAACTCATAGGACCCTATTTTACCATTTTGATTTTAAGTGCTGGGAGGACTTGAAACTGGGAGTGTTTCAGATCCGATTTCTGGGCCCGTTCTCGGGTGCCCCCATACGCACTCTGCCTGAAAAAATATCAGTGATTCAGAATCGTGCTGCAGAAGCCCGTGGGCAGAGCTTAACGAGCCCAAAACCTTGCAGTTCCAATCAGCGCCTCCATCTGCATTTGTGCAGAACAAAAAGATGGAATAACATTCCCCTGCCACATCCCTCCCGGGCCGGATAAACCCTCCCATTGGCTCCCACAGACTTTGCACTACCCCCACAACATTACTGACCCCCTTATCCCCCCCACCCCTCCACCACCCAGACTGATCACAGGCCCCTTTTCCTTCTCCCCCACTGATCACAGGCAGTGTGGCAGTGGACCTGACCAATCTCAAGCAGAGAGCCGTCGGATGCTTGGCACTTACCTCCTCACTAACTAGAGCGCCCGAATCTGACTTTTGTAGAGCATATTTATTTTGCACCAAATCTGGATGGGTGAATGTGTTGGTAAAGGGGGAAGTACCAGTAAAGTTTGGGCATGCAGTCCATAAGTCAATTTAAATGCATGCAAATGCATTTAAATGTCTATCGTGCTGTTTCGGGCATAGTCTCGATCGGGGCAATTTTCGGGCCTTGGTAAAATGGGAACCAGTGCAGAGGCAGGCATGGATCACGCTACTCGCCTCACGCCTGACAACAGATGCAACTTGATGGTAAAAGTGGGCCCATAGTGTCATTCTTTATGCTCCCTGCAAGCTTACCTTCGTACTGTATTCTTCTTAACCAATCCCTTGGTCTTCCTTTGCTGAATTCTAAACTGCTCCCAATCCGCAGACCCCAATAGCCCAGTTGCTGCCTGGGCTGCCAAAAGAAAGCAGTATCTCTCTGTCCCTCTCTGTCTAGAGGTTTTCTGAAAAATCCAATACTATTAACATAAGAAAAGCAAATATGCCTTTGTTTTGCTAACCAATGTTAAAGAGAGGTTTAAGTAGAGAAGAAAAATATTGCTTGATTGGAACTCATTGTGATAGGTTAGCAGTTAAGACTTGTAATTTGCCATGTTTAAGTATTGTTCAATTGTTAAAGGGTTAAGCTAATTCATTTGTTTTAATTAAACTGTGTTGTTAAATAAAGTTATTTTGATCATATGTCAGTAGAATCATGCCTGGGGTGAAACATCATATCTTCACACTAATAGCAAAAATACAAAAATGTTGGGGTCTAGTACAGCTTTATAATATATCTTGGGGATTCTGATCTGGTGCCCTAACACTAGTCAATAGTTTGTTTATTGAAAAACATTATACTATGAAAGGTCAAGGAATCAATACAACTCAACGTTTCTTATCATAGAATCCAAGAAGGGCCATAAGATTCTGCCCTGAGTGTGCAGAAGGAAGCTATCCTGGACCATTCTGGCTTGCCAGCTCTCTGAAAAAACTTTTCAATTTGTGCTTTTTGCCTGTTGCCTTGTGGTTTTTCTCCACTCAGGTATATATACAATTCCCTTTTGAAAATTACTCCTGAATCTTCATGCACAATCCTTTCTGGCAATACATTATAAATGATGATAAGTCACTATTTGAAATACCATCTCATCTCTGGCTTTATGGCCAATGACCTTAAATCATATTCCTCTGGTTACAAAACCCTCTTTTTGTTCAGTTGTGACCAATATAATTGATCTAATTTTTTGCACTTTTTATTGGTAGAATTTCCATAGTGGTTATAATTAGTGTTGATTTTTGATCATTTATACGCTATTACTACATTTCTGGCCCATCAGTCAAGCAGTGACTATGTAACTGAGTGAATTCACTCCATTGATGTTTCTGAACTTCATTGGCTGATCAATTGTTAGTATTCCTTCCCCCTGTCTTCAGGTACTTTCTATTCTTCACAAATTTGGTCTAATACCTTTACCTGTTTCATAATATGCTGCTGAGCCATGTTATTGATATCAGGAGCCCTGGGAACTCTCACAACATTTAAGAAGCAATTAGAAGAGTAATTAAAATGCTACGGGCCAAGTGCTGGAAAATGGGATTAGAATAGATAGGTGCTTGATGGCTGGCACAGGCACAGCAGGCTGAAAGCCTCTTTCTGTGCAGTAAAACT
Organism: Carcharhinus amblyrhynchos; assembly: GCF_965287045.1. Taxonomy (NCBI): domain Eukaryota; kingdom Metazoa; phylum Chordata; class Chondrichthyes; order Carcharhiniformes; family Carcharhinidae; genus Carcharhinus; species Carcharhinus amblyrhynchos. Next base: position 25,892,305 of record NC_137335.1, on the reverse strand, counting down.
CTCGATAACTGAAACCTTTTACTTTTTCTGTTAGATATTCAGCATCAGCTCCTTTCATTTTGGACAGGATGGTTTCTCCAGAATTGATTCATTCAAGGTCAGAACATGTTGTGGATCTTCAAGATATTTTCCACTTGTCTTTTCTTCCTCCATTACTGACTATTTTGGTGAAGTGTATGACAGGGTGAAGCACAAAAGCACGATGGGAGCTTGGGCTGGGTCAGAGACCTGGGCCTAGGTTTTCATGTGTGCTTGGGAAAAGCTGACCCGCGTATGTTTGCATTTTCCAAAGTGCACGCTCAACTTATATGTGACTTTATCCAGGACTTTGTCTTTTCACAAAGGGCTCATGTTTGCAGTGCATTTTATGAGAGGCAATGGAGTGAATGAGAAGTTTTGGGGTAAAGGACTAGTTCAGTTTCCCAACACAGCAGAGAAGCTCTTAACATTTAAGGTCCTCTAACACTCATCCTTCACCACTCCCAATGACTCCTCAGATCGCTAATGCAACTTTCATGACCCCTTGTATCCTCCTTGGTACTTGCACAGTCCTCAGGAGCCATGCAATGCCAATGGAAATTATTTTAAAAACATGGGAAAATCATTAAACCTCTTGCAATCTCATAAAACTATGAATTCAAACACACTATCATTTACACTGATGGGAAAAAATCTATTCCAATGCAAAAATTCTAATTCTTTAAATATCTTAAGTATGGGTGGCACGATGGCACAGTAGTTAGCACTACTGCCTCACAGTTCCAGGGACCTGGGTTCAATTCCTGACTTGGGTGATTCTGTGTGGAATTTACACATTCTTCCCGTGTCTATGTGGGTTTCCTCCAGGTGTTCCAGTTTCCTCCCACAGTCCAAAGATGTACAGGTTAGGTGGATCGGCCATGCTAAATTGTCCCTTAATGTCTAAAGATGTGAAGGTTAGTGGGATTAGTGTGGCAAATATGTGGGTTACAGGAATAGGGCCTGAATAAGACATTCTATTGAAGAGCCAATGCAGACTTGATGGGCCAAATAATTGATTCTATACCTATTAGGTTAGTAAATAAACAACAGGTTCCCTGGGGGCAGAGGGTTTGAATAATAGGAAGCCCTCTTAACAGTGACAGAAACAGAGGATGCTGCCATCGGCCAATGGCAGGCCACCTTCACCAATGCAAAAGAGGATGGAAATATCTTACTCCATGTCAAAGACATATTTTAGTATCAACATCCTGGGGTGTTACCATTGACCAGAAATTTAACTGACTCGCCATATAAATACTGTGGCTACCAGAGCAGGTCAAATGCTAGGAATCCTGTGGTGAATAGCTCACTTCCTGATCCTCCCAAAACGTGTCCACAATCTACAAGACACGAGTCAGGAGTTTGACGGAATATTCTCCACTGGTCCAACAACACTCAAGAAGTTTGATACCATTCAGGACAAAGTAGCCTGCTTGATTGTTACTCTTTCCACAACCATTCAATCCCTCCACAACAGATGGCAGCCTTCTTCACAAGATTCACTGCACAAACTCACCAAGGTTCTTTAGACTGCACCTTCCAAACTCAAGACTACTGCCATATAGAAGGACAAGAGTAGCAGTTACCTAGGAACACCACCACCTGGAGGTTCCTCTTCAAGTCAGTCACCATTCTGACTTGGAAATATATTCCTTCACTGTTGTTGAGACAAAATCTTGGAATTCCCACCCTAACAGCATTGTGGTGTACCTATACCCCAGAGACTGCAGTGGTTCAAGAAGGCAGCTTCTGAAGGACAACTAGGGATGGGCAATAAATGTTGATTGCTCAGTGACACCCACATCCCATAAATTAATTTTACAAAAACTCACAGCCTCTTAAACTTTTCAGACATGCTTGGACTAGTACCTGCTGAGTTGAAGCCATTATCAGATTTGATAAACCAGCCAAAGCATTCATAACTGCATTGAAACTGAGAACAGAAAGGTTTCATTTCCATTTCAAAGCAGAGTGTCTGGCAATCAATAGAGGAAAGCAAGTTCGTGGATCGTTTTCAACTTTCAAAAGCACGACTTTTAAAAAAAATAGGCAGAGCTATGATTAGTTTTAAAACACTCCACAAAACATGGCATCAGATGCTGACCATAAGACCATGAGATGTAAAAGCAGAAGTAGGCCATTCGGCCCATTGATTCTGCTGCACCATTCAATGAGATCAGGACTGATCTGATGTGATAATCCTCAATTCCACTTTCCCACCTTATCCCTATAACCTTTGATTCAGTCTTTCTCCATTTAAATAATATTTATTCTTCCTACCAAAGAGCGTAATTTCACATTTTTCAACATTATATTCCATCTGTCAAGTTTTTACCCACTCACTTAACCTGCTTATATCCCACAGTAGACTCTCTATCATCCACATGAATTGCATTCCTGGCTATTATTGTGTCATTTGCAAACTTGACAACAGAACATTCACTTCCCTTGTCCAAGTCATTAATATATATTGTAAACAATCGCGGCGCCAGCACTGATCCAGTGGCGTTCCACTAGTTAGAATCATAGAATTATAGTTACAGATTACCATCTGAAAGTGCTCCACTTATCCCAACTTTGTCTTCTATCAATTAACCAATCTTCTACTCAAGCTAATATACTCCTCCTAACATAATGAGCTCTTTTCATATTAAGTCACCTTTTCATAGAAACATAGAATCTACAGTGCAGCAGGAGGCCATTTGGCCCATTGAACCTACACCAACAACAATTCCACCCAGGCCCTATCCCCATAACCTCACATATTTACCCTCCTAATTCCCTTGACACGAAGAGGCAATCTATCATTGCCAATCAATATAAACTGCACATCTTTGGACTTTGGGAGGAAATCGGAGCACCCGATTGAAAACCACAAAGGCATGGGGACAACATGCAAACTCAACACTGACAGTTACCTGAGGCCAGAATCGAACCTGGGTCTCTGACACTATGAGACAGCAGTGCTAATCATTGTGCCAACACGCCACCCTTTTTGTGCAACACCTTATCAAACGTTTTTTGGAAATCCAAGTATATTACGTCTACTGGTTCCCCTTAATCTATCATGTTTGTTACCACCTCAAAAATTCTAATAAATTTGTCAGGCATGATTTCTCCTTCATGCAGCCATTCTTGATTATATTATGTATTTCTGATTGTTCTGCTATTACATCCCTTATAATGAACTCTACCCAGTGACAGATGTCAGGCTGTCCAACCTATAGTTACCTGTTTTTTGTCTGTCTGCCTAATAGGACTTTGTTTTCATTTTTTAAATTAATTACAGAACATTTCAGAACTAGAAAAGTACTGTAATGCATAACAACAACTATACAATGCTGGTCAATGTCACAATCAACTTATGATGTGGATATGCCAGTGTTGGACTGGGGTAAACATAGTAAAAAGTCTGACAACACCAGGTTTTAGTCCAACTGATTTATTTGATAGTAAACTCACAAGCTTTCGAGGTTTCCCTCTTCGTCACCTGACGAAGAGGGAAACCTCGAAAGCTTGTGCGTTTACTATCAAATAAATTGGTTGGACTAAAACCTGGTGTTGTCAGACTTTTTACAGTCAACTTACCCTTACAGGTCAGATCCTTATAATGAATCACGCATTAAAAGACATCTACATTACAATACACTTCCAATAGTGACATTCAGTGGTGTCAAAACACTTTTCACTTAGCTTTCAGAACCTTCCCAATTCCTCAGCAGGCTTCACCCAGTGGTAATGAACTCTCCAAGGAGGTGCATTCTTTGGACTTACTATTTTCATCTGCCAGTGTGAGTTTTTTTGAGTGGGAGGAAATACAATTTCCTGTGGTCCTCATAATAAGGATCCCAACCTTGGAAGAGGTGCATGTGCATCTTGCACCCAAGGACTTCCTGCTTCACCAAATGGCTACATGAAAATAGTGTGGGTAAAAAGGCACAGGAAAATTGTCTTTCCAGAGTTTAGCATTTCACAGTCTGATATGTACCTACATCTGGAGATAAAGGGCAGAATTTTACTGTCCTGCCACCACGGGAATTGTAGTGGGTGGGACACAGATCATACACAAGTCCATTGACCTTGGGCAGGAATTTCCTAACCTGGGGCAAGCACAGCCAGAAAATTCTGTCCAAAAATCCGGACCCTGATTTTCACATTCCTTGAATGGATGGCCATGGGAGAACCTATCTTGGAGTTGCCTTTTGGGATCAGGAAAGACACTGGTCTAGAATCAGTCATGTGAGGAGAATATGCTAACCAGTGTCCTGACAAATATGCTTAAAATAGCAGCTATCTACCAGAAGTGGCATGTTCTACATGCCATTACACATTCCTGGCAAAAATGGGCCACACCATATTTCAAGGACTGGTTTTCCTGGATTGATGGATAACTTTGGAGTTTTCCATGTGCAGTGGATGAAAGTGATCAACAACCAGATTCCTTATTCACACACACCGGAATCTGCTTGATGGAAATTTGTCTGATTGAAATTAGCACAATTTTCTTGGATACCTGTATTGCAAGGAACACTATTTCACCAAAGTATTGGAAATTTACAAGCACAACGGCAAAATTATTGCCAACTCATTTGTTTGACAAAAAAAAGGAAATCAAAAATAGACGTTTTCCCATATCGCTATTGTTATGTGACCCTCATGGTATTACCTCCCTGTTCCTTAACTACCTGGATCTCCTGGTCTTACTTTGTTCTGTGTTCACACATGAACTGAATCTGTAGAAGTAGCAATACTGGAATGTGGTGCCTTTCATTTAAAGCCACCTGATACTACCTTACCCTCTCAGTAAGAACTTTCAGTTTCTTGTCCTTTTACACAGAATTAGAGAATATCACACAAGGCACATCTATCCTAGCTTACTTTACATTATGAAATGTCAGAATAACTGATGTGAGAATGCAGCCAAGGTGAAGGTACTCTACCTCTGGCAGCAATGCGTCTTACTCTTTTCCTCTCTCTCTCGCAAAAGAACGCAAAGAGGGAAAAAAATAAAGATTGTGAGGATAGGGACTCAAGGCAGACTGGTGGACGGGTGTAATGTGATCAGACCATTTATTGAAAAATGTACTTTTTGTATTAATCAAAGAATTATTTCAAATCAGGCACAAAGCTTGTGGTGTCCCTCAAAATTTAAACATATATACACATGAATCAGGAGGAGGAATAGATCATTCAGCCCGTTAAGCCTGCTCCACCAAATAAAGTCGTGGCTGACCTGATAACAACCTCAAATCTGCATCTTGCCTAGCCCTGACCCGTTGCTTACCAAGAATCTGTCCACTCTGCCTTAAAAGCATTCAGAATCTGCTTCTACTAACTTTTGAGGAAGAGAATTGCAAAAAATCATGACCTCCCCTTATTTTTAAAAATGACCCATAGTTCTAGATTCTTCCACACGAGGAAACATCTTCTCCACATTCACCCTGTCAAGACTCCTCAGAATCCTACATGTCTCAGTCATGTCACCTCTTATACTTCTAAGCTGCAGCAGCTAAAAACCAAGCCTATCTAACCTTTCCTCGTAAGACAATTCACCCATTCCAGCTCTGCTCTGAACTGCTTCCAATGCATTTACATCCTTCCTTCCTTAAAAAAAGCGACCAATGCTCCCCACAGAACTCCAAACGTGGTCTCATTAGTGCTCCGAATAACTGAAGTATACCGTCCCTACTTTTATATTCAATTCCCATCAAAATAAATTATAACATTCTGTTACCTTTCCTAATTATTTGCTGTGCCTGCATACTAGCCTTTTGCTAGGGCGCCTAGCTCCCTCTGCACCTCAGAGCTCTGCAATCTTTCACCATTTAGATACTATGCTTCTTTTTCATTCTTCCTGCCAAAATTGACCATTTCACATTTCCCACCTTGCAATCCATTTGTTAGATCTTTGCCCACTCACATAACCTATCTATATCTTTTTGTAGCCTCCTTATAGCCTCCTCAGGACTTACTTTGGAACTTTTTTTTTAACCGGTGCAAACATGATGGGCTGAATGACCAATTTCCTCACCATTTCTTTTCTATGGCTCTATGTCCGTGTCATCAGCAAATTTGACAACCACCCCTTCAGCCAAGTCATTAATATCAATTGTAGAACAGTTGAGTCCCAGCACTGATCATTGTGACACCACTCATTACATTTTGCCAACCTGAAAATGATCCATTTATACCTACTCTTTGCTTCCCTTTAGCCAGCCAATCTTCTATCCATGTCAATGTGTTACCCCCCCCTACACCAGCAGAATCAAAACCTTAATTAGCAATAGGAATATACTTTCAATGTTCTAGATTAACATGTATATATTGAATTGATTTCTTTGTTTTCTACTCAGTATTTTGATTTGAATTAGAATTTTCTTCTCCAAACATCATTTCACTGCTGATTCTGTTGGCGTGTCATCCCCTGGGTATAAACAATCCTCAAGTACTTTTCCCAAAAGGCAATCTCTTCACATGTCAACCTAAATGTTATGAGGGGACATTCACGTCTGCAGACTGGGTTCAGGAGTGACCAACCTTGCTGGTTCCAACTTCTAATCCCCAGAAATACTTGAGGCATCACTATCACTCTGCGATCAGCTCAATCCAAGGCGGACAAGAGGTCTAACCTGCAATATACCTAGTTCCACATTGGCAAGTAAACTACCAGTGATTAATAGAATCATAGAAACCCTACAATGCAGAAAGAGGCCATCTGGCCCATCGAGTCTGCATCAATCACAATCCCACCCAGGCCCTACTCCCATATCCCTACATATTTACCCGCTAATCCCCCTTACCTATGCATCTCAGGACACTAAGGGGCAATTTTAACATGGCCAATCAACCTAACCCACTCATTTTAGGACTGTGGGAGGAAACCAGAGCACCGGAAGGAAACCCACGCAGACATGAGGAGAATGTGAAAACTCCACACAGACAGTGATCCTATCTGGGAATCGAACCCAGGTCTCTGGAGCTGTGAAGCAGCAGTGCTAACCACTGTGCTACCGTGCCGCCCTGCCTTTCCTTTCTTTACACAATTTTATGAAAAGAATATTAGGGTAATAATTACCATTGAATTATCCATTTATACCTTTTAAGTTTAAGTTACCCATTACTCTGTGTATCATTGTCTCAGAATAAATACTCACATCATTTTGTGGTAGAAACAATATAACCATGTTAATGTTGAAAATAGTCCAGGCTCTATAACAGGGCCCAGGGATCTCAGTGTAAACTTGTTTGGCAATATAAGTAAACACATCTTAGTGTTAGAAAATCTGGATAGCGAATCCAGATAGGGAACCTGGTGAATTAATGCAACAACGATAAAGTTTAAACTTAAAATTTATTTGTTGGTGTCACAACTAGGTTTACATTAACACTACAATGAAGTTACTGTGAAAATTCTCTATTTGCCCCACTCTGGCACCTGTTCAGATACACCAATGGAGGATTTAGCATGACCAATGTACCTAACTTGCACGTCTTTCAGAGTGTGGGAGGAAACCAGAGCACCTGGAGGAAACCCATGCAGATGCGGGAGAACATGCAGACTCCACACAGACAGTGACACAATCTGGAATCAAACCCAGGTCCCTGGCACAGTGCTAACCACTGTGCCACCCACAGTAATCTCTACCTCAATGTCAGTAAAACGAAGGAGATAGTCATTGACTTCAAGAAGAGTACTGGAGGACATGCCCCTGTCCACATCAATGGTGATGAAATAGAAATGGTTGAAAGCTTCAAGTTTTTAGATATCCAGATCACCAACAACCTGTCCTGGTCACTCCACGCTGACACTATAGTTAAGAAAGTCCACCAAAGCCTCTATTTTCTCAGAAGGCTAAAGAAATCCAGCATGTCTTCTACGACTTTCACCAAATTTTATAGATGCACCACAGTAACTTCATTGCAGTGTTAATGTAAGCCCACTTGTGACTAATAAATAAACTTGAAAAGTTTTTAGAAAGCATTCTTTCTGGTTGTATTACAGCTTGGTATGGCTCCTGCTCTGGACCGTAAGAAACTACAAAGCATTGTGAACGGAGCCCAGTCCATCACACAAACCAGCCTCCTACCCACTGACTTCGTCCATATTTGCTGCTGTTTCGGAAAAGCAGCCAGCATAATCAAGGACCCCACGCACCCTAGACATACTCTCTTTCATCTTCTTCCATCGAGAAAAAGATACAAGAGTTTAATAACGTGTACCAACAGACTCAAGAACAGCTTCTTCCCTTTGGCATCAGACTTTTGAATGGACCTACTTCACACTAAGTTAATCTTTCTCTACATCCTAACTATGACTGCAATGCTACATTCTGCACTCTCTCCTTTCCTTGTCTATGAACGGTATGTTTTGTCTGTATAGCAGCAAGACACAATACTTTTCACTGCATATCAGTACATATGACAATAATAAATCAAATCAAAATATCTTGAGCAGAACTGTCAGATCAAAATAACATATTACCACAATGTAAATACAGAATACGAGTCATTACTGTAGTTACCAATTGTAAATGGTACTGTTACATTTATTACGTTCGAAAGTTACCTGGATACTTTGAAGTCCTCCATAAGCTGTAAACAGAAACAAAAACCCGAAGCTGACAATTAATACATTTTTTGTGGAGTTTTCAATCGTTATCATTGTGTTGATCTGAGATTGACGACTTGAGTTAAGAAACAGATTAATGGTTTGTTAAGCAGTGACAGGTCCGGCAGCTTTCCTTTCTGCTGAATGTCCCTGTGGATCCACCTTGTGTTTGAGGCTTTTGACAGTGAGTTCAGCAAAGTTCGCAGCCCGGGACTGACGGGCGGAAGTAGCAGAGCCACAGTTACCAGAGTTTGTCTGAAGTTGCGGGGGCGCTGTTAGTGAGATTGTCCCGCGGCACACAGAGGGCAGCCCAGGAGTGGGAGAGAGATTGGGAAATGGCAGTGAGAGGGAGGTGGGGAATGGGAGAGCCAGGGAGATTTCTGAATGGGAGAGAGAGAGGGAGATGGGGAATTGGAAGACAGGGAGATTGGAGATTGGGGAATGGGAGAGGGAGATTGGGGAATGGGAGATGGGGAATGGGAGAGGGAGGGAGATTGGCAAATGGGAGAGAGGGGGAGATTGGCGAATGAGTGAGAGAGGGAGATTGGTAAATGGAAAAGAGTGGGAGATGGGGGAATGGGAGCTAGATTGGAAAAATGGGAGAGGGAATGGGAAAGAGATTGGAGAATGGTAGAGTGATTGGTGAATGGGTGAGAGGGGGAGATTAGTAAATGGAAAAGAGTGGGAGATGGGGGAATGGGAGTTAGATTGGAAAAATGGGAGAGGGAATGGGAAAGAAATTGGAGAATGGTAGAGTGATTGGTGAATGGGTGAGAGGGGGAGATTAGTAAATGGAAGTCAAATTGGAAAATGGGAGAGGGAATAGGAGATGAGAGAATGGGATTGGCAAATGGGAGATGGGGGAATGAGAGAGGGAGAGAAATTGGTGTATGGCAGAGAGGAGGAGATTGGTGGATGGCAGAGAGGGGGAGATTGGTGGATGGCAGAGAGGGGGAGATTGGTGGATGGCAGAGAGGGGGAGATTGGGGAATGGCAGAGAGGGGGAGATTGGGGAATGGCAGAGAGGGGGAGATTGGTGGATGGCAGAGAGGGGGAGATTGGGGAATGAGAGAGGGAGAGAAATTGGTGTATGGCAGAGAGGGGGAGATTGGGGAATGGCAGAGAGGGGGAGATTGGGGAATGGCAGAGAGGGGGAGATTGGGGAATGAGAGAGGGAGAGAAATTGGTGTATGGCAGAGAGGGGGAGATTGGGGAATGGCAGAGAGGGGGAGATTGGGGAATGGCAGAGAGGGGGAGATTGGGGAATGGCAGAGAGGGGGAGATTGGGGAATGGCAGAGAGGGGGAGATTGGGGAATGGGATGTTAGAAATAGCTTAACCAGCCTTCAAATTAAGTCCTACTTTGATGTCAATTGTTCAATAGAAGTCACTGATACAAAGGGACGACCGGTGGCACTGGGTTGTTGGCGGAGAATTGTATGTGGAGTTAGAGAAATAAAGGTCATTTGTGAAGAAGCAGAACTCATGTCTCCTTTTCTGAACAGCAACCTAGAGGCTCAAACAGTGGTAGCAGAGGATGGTTGTTGGTTCCAAAACCTGCAAATTACCACTTTTTCAATGAAACAAAAAGAAAGAAGACTTCGCTCAAATTTTAAATCAACAAAGGAGTAGGAGACAACAAAATGGCAGGACTCAGAGTAAAAGCATCAGGATATGACTATCTATCATTATTTTGCATTAGAGAAGAGAAGTCATTATGTGGACTATGGTAACTGCTTTACGGAAAACAAAGCAAGTTTTGGCCTTGGCTCTTGCTTTACCATATAGAAGTAAAATCAGATGAGAAGTATTTTCCGAATTGGATTTGAAACATTTGAACTCGGAAGAAGGTCTGAACAATTTATTAAACTTTATGGATAAGATTTATGAAAAGATGACTTAAATGCTTATGAAACCTGGTCAGAATTTGATAGATTTTGGAAATCAGAGGGCATGTCAATTAAATAATGTGTTGGAAATTAGTAGACTATATAAAATGCTCAAAAACACCACCTGGACTTTCCACAGTCCACACTGGCATTTAAGTTACTAGTCTGTTCTAAAGTGACAAATATGGGTAGATTCCTGGTTTTGACAGGAGTTAAGTTTGCAGATAAAAATACCTTATTTGATGTAATGTCAGAGGCCTTAAAATGATTATTAGGGAAACATTCTATCCCTATGGCTTTTATGATACAAATGGGTCAGTCAGTGAAAGAACAGAATGTGGAAGATATATTGTTCACAGGATGGAGCGATCAAATGGGCACAAGCAGGCTACAAGAGTATGGCAAAAGATTGGGACCTAGGAATTACAGGAACAGGAACTCCAGGAGGAAGGATATGGAGAATGGTAACAGGAAAATGAACTCCAGAAATGTTCATGGTATGATAAATTGGTGTTTTCGGTGTGAGTCTAAATTTCATTATGCTTTCAACTGTCCGAAACAATGTAATAGACTGAAACTACACATGACGTGGAAGAAGAGGAAGGAAATAGTGACCAGAAAGAAGGCATTGTCTTATTAACAAGAAGCTTTACTCATGTAATGAGAGTTTTGGTTGCAGAGTCCTTTAATTGTGCTGTGTTGGGCTGTGGCTGTACGTCTACTGTGTGTGGAATTGACTGGTTAAAATGTTATCAGGACTCTTTAAATGCTGAAAATCAGAGCAAGGTTAAAGAATTTGAAAGTTCTACGAGTTTCAGGTTTGGAGATGATAATACCCTGAAGCCACTAGAAAGAGTGATCCCTTGCAGTATTGGCAAACTGAATCATTTTATTAGCATGGATGCTGTATCAAGTGAGATACCTTTGCTTCTGAGTAGACTGTTGATGAAGAAAGCACACATGAAACTGGATATGGAAAATGATAAGGTAACAGTTTTTAGAAAATGGTAGACTTACAATTACACAATCGGGACACTATTGTATTCCATTAATGAAAAATAATTTTTTGGGTAAGGGGGTTAAGGAAGTGTTATTAGCATCTGGAAATGGGACTTTAGCTGATAGAAAGCTCATTGTATTGAAATTGCATTGGCAATTTGTGCATCCATCTCCTCGGAGACTGCAAAATTAAAAGATGCAGAGGTAAGAGATGAAGATATACTAAGCTTATACAACAGGTTAGTGATCAGTTTGGGGTTTGTAGGAAGTACAGGCAGATATCTTTCCAATCGATAGTAAGTCTACTTCTGGCCAGAGGTTTTAATGACATTGTGGCCATGGACCTTAAGGCCTGGGATAAGGCAAACAACATATTCATTTTGCACTTTGTAGATTTAGCGAACAGATTTAGACAATCAGCCATTGTACGTAGTAAATAAAAGAGTAATCCTGGATCAGATCATGGAAAAAGGGATAGAGACAGGAATGGAGCCACCAGCAAAGTTCCTTACAGACAATGGTGGGGAATTTGCTAATGATGAGTTTAGGGATATGTGTGCAAACATGAATATCATAGCCATGAACACGGCTGCGGAAAGCCCATTTAGTAACAGGGTGTATAAGAGAAACCATGCTGTAGTAGATGAGATGCTCTGGAAAATTTTGGCAGATGGACCAAATTGCAAGTTAAATTCAGCCTTAGATGAGCAGTACATGCAAAGAACTCATTGCAGATAGTTGGCAGCAATAGTGTCTAATCAATTAGTATTTGGTAGGAATCCGAAAATTCCGTCCAGTTTGAATGACTAGCTTGGGAAGGAACTACAATTAGCCCTGCCCTTGGTTTTGCAGAAGTCTCTGAAAGAAAGCGCAGGACATTAGGACACAATGCATGGTCTTCAAACACTGTCTTTCAGCAAGGAGATATACTACAAGAGAGACAATTTTAATGACTGGAAAGGCCCAGGCAGGTTATAGACATAGAAGGCAAAACAATTGTTTTGCAACATGATAATCAGACTATTAGGATACATTCATCAAGGATAATGGGTACAGATTACAAACTTGCAAATTTGGTCAGAGCAGACAAACCTGATGAAGAACCAGGGTCATCTGAAACTTGTGTTATAGACTTATGAGGACCAGCTAGCTGAAATAGACAGGGTATCTGTAGGGGAACACAATAGTCCTGATGAACTAGAACAGGCCATTTTTTCGAAAGGACAACTGCCAAAGGTTGGTATAAAAGTGACTTACTTGCCTGAAGGGTCTAGTCAATGGAAGGATGCAACTGTCATTAGTAGGGTAGGGAAGGCCACTGGACTGGTTGAATGTACAGAATACAGGGGAGGATGCCAGGATCATGGATTGGGAACACATAGGGCCTGATTTTATCTTTTCATTCTAAGTGCTGAATCTGGGTGCAATTCAGATCCAACTTGGAAATCTGTTTTCAGGCGCCTCAATACGCATTTAGCCTGAAAAAAAATCACGAGCTTGAATCGTGTTGTGGGTGGGGCTTAGTGCACCCAAAACTCTGAACTGCGCATGCACAGTTAGAAAAAAACATTTGAGAAAGGGCGCCTGTGTCAGATCGTTCCCGGGCCACAGAAAGTAGATAAAGTGACCTGGGAGCAAAAAGCGACAGTGATGGCCCTACAGACATCACTGTCCCCCTTATCCACCCACCTTCCCCACTACCCAGACTGATCATGACCCCCTGCCCTCTTTCTCCATACCGACCACCTGCAGAGTGGCAGCAGATCCCCCTCCCACAGCAGACAGCGATCAGGCCTCCACCCAGCCACCCCCCAACCAGAGATACATCTTACCCCTTCTCTCTCCTTTCTCCAAACCAGAAAATGATCTGGCCTCACTCCCCGTCCCCCATCCCCCACCCCTCCAGAGAATGATCTGGCCTCACCCCATCCTCCCCCACTCAGAGAATGATCTGGCCTCACCCTCCCCCTTCCCCAGTGAATGATCTGGCCTCACTTCCCCCTTCCCACACCACCTCCCTCCTCCCTAGAGAATGATCTGATGTTCTGGCCTCACTTCCCCTCACCCCCCCCCCTCCACCACCCCCAGAGAATGATCTGGCCTCACTCCCCTACACACCCCTAGAAGTACATCTGACTGCCTTGTCCTCCCTCCCAACCAGACAATGATCTTCCCCCCCTCCGTACCTCCCTCCCCCAGATGTACATCTGGCCTGCCTCCTCGTCCCTCCCCAACCAAACAACAACCGAGCCTCCCTCCTCCTTCGTTCCCCACCAGAGAATGATCTGACCCACCTTCCTCCCTCCCCCCCACCAGCCCCCCTCCTCCACCCCCCCACCCCCGATCACCAGCACCACCACCACAACCACTAATCTGAGTCAGAGAGCAGTTGGAAGTGCTGAACTTACCTCTTCAGCAGCTGGAGCATCGAAACAGTCTTTTATTCAGCATGTCCATTTCGGCGCGATTCCAGATTGGCGAATGCAGTGGTAAAGGGGGAAATGCTGATAAAGTTGGGCGGGCAGTTCATTAATTCAATTGAAATGTATGCAAATACATATAAATCACTGTTGCATCTGTTTTGGGTGCAAATTGGATTGCGGCCATTCCTGGGCCTCGGTAAAGTGGCCATCTGTGTAGATGCTGGCACGAATCGCATTAATGGCCTCACACCCAACTTTACCACATGTTCGCACCCAAAAACAGGCGCAACGCAATGGTAAAATTGGACCCATAGTGTCAGTTCAGACAGTAAGTCTGATAGTGAACATCTTCACAGGAAGAGATTGAGAATTATAGAAAGAACATCCCACAACAGATGGGAAAGATCAAGCAGTGGTAGTACAAAACAAAACATCAGCAGGATTGGTGGCACAGCTTGACAAAGTCTCGGAATATGAGTAAGACTACAAATGCTATAGGAATAGAAGTCCACATGCTCATGAGATTTTGGTGGCTTCCAATAAATTAGATTAAAAGATTATAAAAGATACCAAACAGCAAGAATGTTACAGCTGGAGTGAATTTGGGGTATACACGGAGGTACCAGATAGGGGACAAAGAGCTCTATTTCACAGATGGATTTGCACAGAAAAGGTGCTTCCTGATGGAACTTAAGGCAAAGGCCAGGCTCGTGGCAAGGGGATTTGACAAAAACTTAGAAGACCAGAATTTAAGGGTGGATTCACCTACGACAGGAAAGGTTATTTTAAAGATCTTCTTGGTTCTGTTAACTACAAAAGCCTGGGAATGCAAATCTATAGATACTGAAGCTGCCTTTTTGCAGGGGCATCAGCTTCAGAGAAACATTTTTCTGTGTCCTCCCAAACAGGCAGAAAACACAGAAGGGGTACTCTGGAAATTAAATAAATGTGTATTTGGACTAAATGATGTGTCTAGAGTTTGGTATTTTTCAGTAAGGTCGGTTTTGTTAGAGTTAGGCTGTTGCCAAAAGAGTCAATGCTGGAAAATCTCAGCAGGTCTGACAGCACCTGTAAGGAGAGAAAAGAGTCCCGGTGACTCTTTGTCAAAGCTAAAAAGCATAGGAAGTGGGAGACATTCATACTGCAGAGTGAGGGAATGAAAGATGAGTCATAGCCACAGAAACCAGGGAAAAAGCAGCTAATGGCAATCCACAGAGGGAATAAAGGGTGTGAATGGCCAAACAGCAGACAAGCTGAAATCAGAGGGTAAGTTGTGACAGATGAAGTTGTGGGGGGAGAATGAGTGGGAGAGAGATAAAATTTAGAAAAAGGGGGGATAAAGTAGAGGGAAAAATGAAGAAAGACAATAAAGAAATAAAAAATAAAAAACAGTAAAAAAAACTAATAAAAAATAAAGAACAGTAAAAAAAATTAAATGAAAACAAGGGGGTCAAGATGGGGTAGAGTTAATCATATGAAGTTGTTGAATTTGCTGTTGAGACTGAAAGGCTGTAAAGTGCCTAGCTAGAAGGTGATTTGCTGTTTCTCCAGTTTACGTTGAGCTTCACTGGAACATTGCAGCAGACCAAGGACGGACATGCAGGCATGGGAGCAGG
Source organism: Carcharhinus amblyrhynchos (assembly GCF_965287045.1). NCBI lineage: Eukaryota > Metazoa > Chordata > Chondrichthyes > Carcharhiniformes > Carcharhinidae > Carcharhinus > Carcharhinus amblyrhynchos. The sequence continues at coordinate 25,876,750 of NC_137335.1, read as the reverse complement.
ATTGTGTGTTAAAATGGCAACCGGAAGGTTGAAGGGAAAGAGGTGCAAGTGAAACACTGCTTAACCTGAAATGGACCCTGGATGGTAAGCATAGAAGAGGTAAAGGGGCAGGTATTACACCTTCTGCGATTGCATGGGAAGGTGCCATGAGTGACAGGAAAGGTGTTGGGTATAGTGGGGGAGTAGACTAGGTTATCCTGGAAGGAACAGTGTCTGTGGAATGCTGACAGAGGGAGTGAAGGGAATAAGTGTTTGGTGGTGGCATCATGCTGGAGTTGGCAAAACTGGCAGAAGATTATGTTTTGCATGCGGAGACTGGTGGGTGAAATGTGAGAACGATGGGGACTCTATCCTTGTTCTGGGAGGGAGGGGAGTGGATCAGGTCGTGGCGCAGGAGATAGACCACACGCTGTTGAGGGCCCTGTCAACAACTGTAGGTGGGAATCCACAGTTGAGGAAAAAGGAGTGTATATTAGAGAAGCACCACTTTGGAAAGTGGCATCATCGGAACAAATACGATGAAGTTGAAGGAGCTGAGAGAAAGGCATGGAGTCCTTGCAGGGTGTAGGGTGTGAAGAGCTGTAGTCCAGATAGCTGTGGAAGTCAGTAGGCTTATAATGGATATAATGGAGGAGTGGAAACTGGAAGTGAAGTTGATGAATTTTTCGAGGTCTGGACGAGACCATGAAATGGCATCAAAGTAGTCATCAAAAATCATCAGGACCCAAAACGTCAGCTCTTTTCTTTCCTTACAGATGCTGCCAGACCTGCTGAGATTTTCCAGCAATTTTTCTTTTGATTCCAGATTCCAGCATCCGCAGTAATTTGCTTTTAGGCTGTTGCCAGTTGAAAGCAGATCTTGCAGTGTTTTATGGCACTATGAAGGAAATTCTTCTGGTATCTTTATGATGTATGTCAATGATTTTTGTGGGGTGGTGGTATGGTAGTAATGAATTCAAAGCTATAGTAACCTCCTGAGGAAAGAATTCTGCCTTGGAAGTCAGGCTTCAAGAGCTTTCAAATATATTAAGCTGGAAATCAGACAGACTGAGTCAGGAGTCATTTTACGTCAAAAATCTTATTTGGAGAGTATCAGCCCAATGGCAATTAGTGGTGGTAGAACTTCACAAAAGGACGCAACGGTTTTGAAGACAGAAAAAGATGAACTCCGAAGTTTGATTGGGCAACTGAATTAGCTAGGTAGACAGACCAGACCCAATATAAGTTTTGATGTCCTAGAGTTGATTACAAAAATGAGTGATCCTACCCTACAGTGGAAGAGATACTGAGCAAACAAAATGTTGGCAAAACTAAAAATGCAGAAATGTGTTTTGAGGTTCCCGTTTTTGGCTGATCTTAGATACCTGGATCTCATAGTTTATAGTGATACATCCTATGTTGATTTATGTGATGGGTTCTCAAGCGCAGGAGGTTTTATATTTCTTTTCGGGAGAAAAAATGGAAAATGTTGCCCCCTTGAGTGGGAACAAAGAAAATAAGGAGAGTGGTTAAAAAGCATATTGGTCACCAAGCCAGCAAGCCTTGTAGAGGCAGTGGATAAGACCTTCTACATATCCCAGATATTAACAGAAATTTGGGGGTTAGGGGATTCAGGTAAAATGCCCATTGAGTGTAACATTGACAATAAATTCCTGTGGGAAAATGTGCACTCCACAAAAAGTGTAAACCAGAAAAGGTTGAAGATCGACATAGCCAACTTAAAGCAAATGCTGGGCAAAGGGGAAATATCAAAAGTTAAATGGGTTGATAATAGCTATCAGTTATCCAATCGTTTCACGAAGATATGGGTTAGTTCAAAGGAACTTTTGGACATTATTAAGGAAGGCGTGTCTTTCTGTGAATGTTTGTTTTTCTTTTCTTCAAAAAATGTAAAAGAGAGAGGAAAAAGAAATAGAATGTGTTTTCTGTTTTCTGTTTTTCCGTGGAAGTAATAGTCATCAAAAGATTTTTTTTCTTCAAGGAAGAGGAGACTGTTAGGAATTCTTCAATTAAATCCTAATTTGATGTCAATTGTTCAATAAAAGTCACTGATATAAAGGAGCCACAGGTGGCACTGGGTTGTTGGTAGTGAATTGTATGTGGAATTGGATCAGAGCAATAAAGGTTGTTTATGGAGAAGTAGAACTCATATTTCCTTTACTGAACAGCGACCTAGTGGCTTAAACTGGGAGAGGGGTGACATTGGGCATTGGGAGTGAGAGAAATTAGCGAGTAAGGGGGAATGGGTATGGGAATGAGTTTGTGGAATGGGAGCAAAGGGAGATTGGGAAATGAGAGAAAGATTGGAGAATGTGAGAGAGATTGGGGAGAAAGGGGAGTGAGAAATCACTGAATGGGAATGAGAGTGTGATTGTGGAGGAATGAGAATGAGTAAGATTGGGGAATTGGAGTGAGATTAGGGAATGGGAGAGAGAGAGAGATTGAAGAATGGGAGTCAGTGGACAATTGGTGAATGGGAATAAGATTAGCGAATGGAGTGAGAGTTAGCTTGGGACATGGGATGGAGAGTGAAATTGGGGAGTAAGAGGAAGAATTGGAAAGTGGGAGGGAGAATTGGGAAATGAGAGTATATACCAGTATATTACCTCCGATCCCATGTGCTTTAATTTTGCTGACCAACCTCCGTTGGGGGACTTTATCAATAGCTCACTGAAAATCCAAGTATACTACCTCAACCGCCCAACTACTCTTCGTCAATTGTTGGTCATATCTTCAAAAAATTCAACTCTGGTGAGACCACATCAAGTATACTGTTTACTGTTTTGATCTCCTTACTTAAAAGATATTAATGTATTAGAAGTGGACCAGAGAAGGTTCATTTGATACATACCTGAGATGTTTGTTACCTTATGAAGAAAGGTTGGAGAGGCTGGGTCTGTGTCAACTGAAGTTTAGAGACAATTGAGAGGTTTTGTATTCATTCGTGTGATGTGGGAGTTGCTGGACAGGCCAGCGTTAATTACCTGAAAGTGGGTAAGGTAGATAAAGTGTAAGAAGGGGAAAACACAGCAGGATACTATGAAACATAGCACACAGTACAACATAATAAGTTTGGACAAGCAGTTCAGAGTAGGAAAGAATAGAATATATTCATACAAGGAGATGGATAGCGTAGCTATGGTAACTTAATTGCATAATCATGAAAGAAAACAGTCAGCAGTGACTGAGGTGAAACAGTTTCTATATTGATCCAGGCAATCAGACAGTGTGACTCACAAGGAATGTGAGATGGAGGACAGATGGCGAGGTCGACAGACACACCTCAAAGTTAACTCAAAAACAGTTGTTTTAATAAAACCACAGATGATAGAACAAACCACAGAGATGTGAGGTCCACGAGTGACAAGATATAAAACCAGGACCTAAGTTGACAATATGGAGAAAAGGGTTAGAATGACACTTGATTAACACGTGGTAGGATTTACAGCCTTGCTCGACGCAAGACTGGAAATTCCTGCCTGAAGTCAATGAAGCTTCCCATTGTCCACTCCTCTTTCACTTCAATTCAAAGAACAAAGAACAACACAGCACGGGAAACAGGCCCTTCGGCCCAACGAGCCCGCGCCGCCGTCCCACTGTCTCAGTGTCCTATTCATGATTTTAGTCTACGCCTAATGTGCGAGGATCAGGGAGGTCCAATTTAGGGACAATTTAGTACCCAATCAATCAGCCTAAAAGCACATCTTTGGGGATGTGGGAGGAAACCGGAGCACCCGGAGGAAACCCACGCAACCACGGGGAGAACGTGCAAACTCCCACAGACACAGGCCCAAATCCATGTGTCCGCACAGCAACAGAGATAGTCTCTGAGCTGTCATGTTGCCCTCGAGATGGTCCAGTTTAAGCACACTAACGACATGAAGCAATAGGCAACTCCCGAAGCAACATCCAAGAGCAGCCCACTACAGCCTGCCGCATGCATGCCCCTTGCTGGACTTAAATGCCTGTGGAGACAAAAAAATTTATTATTAAACAGGCAAAGACTGTAACATCCCTGAGGCAAAACATATTCCCAAGCCTACAATGTTTAGTAAGGCCTACTATATCCCCCTATATGTAGCCCGCTCATGTGGCTGTCTAAGTGACTCTTAAACAACCCTAGCGTGCCTGCTTCCACCACCTTACTCGGCAGTGCATTCCACACCCCCACTACCCTTTGCGTGAAAAACTGCCCTCTAATATTTGTCTTATACCTAGCCCCCCTCACCCTAAGCCCGTGACCCCTCGTTCTATCCATTTCTAATAGCGGAAAAAGCTTACCACCATTTACTCTATCTATCCCCTTCATAATCTTATAAACCTCTATTAGATCCCCCCTCAGCCGACGTCTCTCAAGGGAAAACAGCCCAAGTTCGTTCAATCTTTCCTCGTAAGACAGCCCTTCCAAACCAGGCAGCATCCTGGTAAATCTCCTCTGCACTCTCTCCAGGATCTCTACATCCTTCCGGTAGTACGGCGACCAGAACTGGACGCAGTACTCCAAGTGAGGCCTAACCAACGTTCTATACAACTGCAACATCAGACTCCTACTTTTATATTCTATACCTCTTCCTATGAAGGCTAACATACCATATGCTTTCCTCATCACATTCTGCACCTGCACCGACACCTTCAGGGACTTGTGCACTTACACCCCCAGGTCTCTCTGCGTATCTATACTCCGGATAGTTCTACCTTTTATCGTATAACTCCCCTCCACATTATTCCGGCCAAAGTGCATCACCTCGCATTTCTCCGGATTAAATTCCATTTGCCATCTATCTGCCCAATCTACCAGCCTGTCTATGACCTGTTGCATTGCCAGGCACTGCTCCTCAGTACCCGCCAATCCAACCATCTTAGTGTCATCAGCAAATTTGCTGATCACACCACCTATCCCCTCTTCCAAGTCATTAATATATACCACAAATAGAAGAGGTCCTAGTACCGAGCCCTGCGGCACACCACTGGTGACAGACCTCCAATTGGAAAAGGAGCCTTCCACTACTACCCGCTGTCTCCTCCTCCCAAGCCAGTTCTCCATCCATCTACATACCTGGCCTTGTATCCCATGAGCCTTCACCTTTTCTATCAGCCTACCATGAGGGACCTTGTCAAACGCCTTACTGAAATCCATATAGACGACATCAACGGCTTGTCCTTCGTCAACCGTTTTTGTCACCTCTTCAAAAAATTCCACTAGATTCGTAAGGCACGACCTCCCTGTAACGAAGCCATGCTGCGTATCCCTGATCAGATTGCAGCGCTCCAGATGTTCATACATCCTATCCTTGAGGATCCTCTCCATTAGCTTGCCTATAACTGAAGTCAAGCTCACCGGCCTATAATTCCCTGGGTTATCCCTCTGACCCTTCTTAAACAACAGTACTACATTTGCAATCCGCCAATCCTCTGGGACCCCACCTGTGTCCAAAGAAGAGACAAAGATTTGCGTCAGAGGCCCAGCAATTTCATCCCTCACCTCCCTTAGCAGCCTGGGATAGATGCCATCAGGCCCCGGAGATTTATCCGTCTTTATACTGTCTAAATTCCTGTGGTGGGTGGGGTGGTAGAATTCCAGCAACAGTTTATTTTGAAGTAATGTTGCTTACAACCATTGTGAACATATTTTTTTTTGAGCTGTAGACGGCAGAGTGTCTTTGAGCTTGACTTGGAAAGGCCTCTCCCCCATGCAGGTGGTAAAGGCTTGAATATATTTGCCCTGTTATGCACCACTCAGATCTGAAGACTCAATCTTAAGTAAACCTCCAACATTGCCCATTCCTAAATGCCCTTGAGAAGGTGGTGCAGAGCTGCCTTCTTGAACTGCTGCATTCCATATGATGTAGGTACACCCACAGTGCTGTTATGGATGGAGTACCAGGATTTTGACTTAACGGCAGTGAAGGAAGTATATATATGCACAAATCAGGATTTGATGGATTGGAGGGGATGGTTTTTCCATGCGCCTGCTGTTTTTGCCCTTCTAGATGGTAGTAGTCTTGGGTTTGGAAGGTAATGTCTAAGGAGACTTGGTGAGTTCCTGCAGTGCATCTTGTGCATCCTGACTTGTGCCTTGTAGACGGTGGACAGGCTTTGAGCAGTGAGGAAGTAAGTTATCTGCCACAAGATTTCTAGTTTCTGACCTGCTCTGTGTAGCCAGATATTTATATGGCTAAACCAATTTAGATTCTGGTAACCCCAGTATGTTGATGGTGGGGATTGAGTGTTGGCAAAGTCTTTGAATGTCAAGGGGTGATGACTAGCTTCTTGTTAGTATGTTCATTGTCTGGAACTTGTGTTCTGTGAATGTTACTTGCCATTTGTCAGTCCAAGTCTTTGTCCAGGTTCTGATGCAATTTTACATGGACTGCTTCAGTATCTGAAGAGTTGTGAATGGTGCTGAATAGTTTGCAATCTTCAGGAAAAACTCCCACTTCTGACCTTCTGACAGAAGGAAGGTCATTGATGAAATTGCTGAAGGTGGTTGGGCCTCAGACATTACCCTGACGAACTCCTGCCGTGATGTCCTGGAGCTGAGAGGATCAACTTCTAACCACCACAACCAACTTCCTTTGTGCCAGGTATGGCTCCAACTGGCAAAGAGTATTTAAATACGAGAGGATTTAATGGGTTATTCCCCTTGTGGGAGAGACTCGGAGCCCTATTTTACCATTTTGATTTTAAGTGCTGGGCAGACTTGAAACTAGGAGTGTTTCAGATCTGACTTTTAGACCTGTTCTCAGACGCCCCCATACGCACTCTGCCTGCAAAAATATCAGCGATTCCGAATCACGCTGTAGAAGCTTGTGGACAGGACTTAAAGCACCCAACATCCTGCAGCTCTGATCAGCGCCTCCAACTGCGCACGCGCAGAAAAAAAAGATGGAATGCGGCTCCCTGCCACATCGATCCTGGGCCAGATAATGTCTTCCTCTGGCCCTCAAACATTGCCCCTCTCCCACAACATTACTGATGCCCTTATCCTCCCCACCCATCCAAAGCTATCACAACTCCCTCTCCCCCCACTTCCCCTAACCCCCAACCCCATTGATCTCAGGGAGAGTGGCAGAAGAATCCCTTCCCCCTCACTGGTTGCAGGCAGAGTGGCAGCAGAGCCCCCGTCCCCCTCACTGATCACAGACAGAATGGCAGTAGACCCCCCCCTTCCCCTCACTGATCACAGGCAGAGTGGCTGCGGGCCCCCCTTCCCCTCACTGATCACAGGCAGAGTGGCAGAACCCCCCACCGATCTCAAGCAGAGAGCCATTGGACGCTCAGCACTTACCTCCTCACTAACTGGAGTGCCCGAATCAGACTTTTGTAGGACATGTCTGTCTTGTGCTGAACCTGGATGGTGATAAAAGGAGAAGTGCCAGTAAGGTTGAGCATGCAGCCCACTAAGTCAATTTAAATGCATACAAATGCATTTAACTGGCCATTGTGCCCGTTTTGGGCACAGTCTCGATTATGGCCATTTTTGAGCCTTGGTAAAGGGGGAACTGGCACAGATCACGCTACTCACCTCATGCCCGACTTTGCCAATTTTTCATGTTCAAAAACGGGTGCAGCCTGATGGTAAAATGGGATCCCACGAGGGAACACAATTTAAAAATAAGATGTCTTCCATTTAAGCTGGAGGTGAAAAGAAATGTTTTCTCTCAGATATTGGTGAGCTTTTGGAACTCTTTTCCCCTGAGAGCTGTGAAGGCAGAATTGATGAATATCTTTAAGGTAGATGTAGGTGGATTCTTGACTAGCAAGAGCATCAAAGGTGTTTAGAGTTACACAGAATATGGACTTGAGGTCAAATCAATCAGATCAGCCATTATGTTATTGAATGGTGGAACAACCTCGTGGGGCCAAATGGCCCACTCCTGCTCCTATTTTTTATGTTTGTATGGATCAGATCTAAGCACTGCAATCCTGCCACTTCTAATCATGATGGTGATAGACAATTAAACAAAGGACAGAAGGAGGAGGCTCCACAAATACCCCCATCCTCGATGATGGTGGAGCCCAGCATATTATTACAAAAGACAAGGCTGAAGCATTTGGAACAATTTTCAGTCAGAAGGGTCAAGTGGATGAGGCATCTCGACCTTCTCTTGAGCTTCTCAATGTTCACAGGTACCAGCCTTCAGCTAATTTAATTCACTCCACATGATATCAGGGAATGGCTGAAGATACTGGATACTGCAAAGGCAGTAGGCCCTGACAACATCCAGCTATATTACTGAAGACCTGTGCTCCAGAACTTGCTGTGCCCCTAGCCAAGCTGTTCCAGTACAGCTACAACACTGGCATCTACTCAGCAATGTGGAAAATAACCCAAACATGTCCTGCACACACAAAGCAGGACCAATCCAATCTGGCCAATTACCACTCCATCGATCTATTCTCAATCATCAGTAATCTGATGAAAGATGTTGTCAATAGCACTATCAAGCAGAACTTACTCAACAATAACCTGTTCACTGATGCTGAGTTAGGGTTACACCAGCTCCTGACCTCATTATAGTCCTGTTCCAAGCATAGACAAAACAGCTGATCTGAAAAGGTGAGGTGAGAGTGACTGCATTTTATGTCAAGTCAACATTTGACTGAGTGTGGCAGCAAGGAGCTTTAACTAAACTATAGTCACTGAGAATCCTGGGGAAAATGTTCCACTGGTTGGAGTCATTTTTAGCACAAAGGAAGATGGTTGTCATTATTGAAGGTCCCAAAATTTTGCTGCAGGCCTTCCTCAGGGTTGTGTTCTAGGTACAACATCTTCAGTTGCTTCATTAATGACTTTCCTTCCATCATAAAATCAGAAGTGGGGATGTTTGCCGATGCTTGCACAATATTCAGCAACAGCACAGATACTGAAGCAATCTGTGTCCACATTCAGCAACAATATCCATGTTCAGGCAGACAAGTTTCAAGTAATATTCACACCCCACAAGTGGCAGGCAATGACCATTTCCAACAAGAGGGAACCTAACCATCGCCCTTTCGTATTACCATCACTGAATCCCATGCTTTCAGCATTCTGGGGGTTACCATTGACCAGAAACTGAACAAGAAACTAGCCACAAGAGCAGGTTGGGAAGTTGGGAATTCTGCAGACAGTAACTTGCCTCCTGACTCCCCAAAGCTTCTCCATATAACCAGAAGTGTGATTGAATACCCTCCACTTGCCTGAATGAGTGCGCCTCCAACAACATTCAAAAAGTCCCAGGATAAATCAACCCGCTTGATTGGCACCACATTCAACTCCATCCATCCATTGATGAACAGTGGCAACAGTGTGTACCATCTACAAGGTGCACTCCAGAAACTCACCAAGACTCCATGAAGAGATTCTTCCAAATGTGTGACCCCTACCATCAGGAAAGATAAGGACAATGGATGTATGGAAACAGCACAAACTTCAGGTTCTCCTCCAAGCCACACAACATCCTGACTTGCAACTATATACCATTCCTTCACTGTTGCTTGGGAAAAATCCTGAAATTCTCTTCCTAATAATATTATGGGCGTACCTGTACCTTGTGGACATATGGTTCAAGAAGGCAGCTCATCACCATCTTCTATTAACGCTATTCCAGGCAATTCCATAAATGAATCATTTTTTTAACAAGTGAGAGAGAGAGAGAGCGACAGGAAGGAGAAGTATGAGAGGCTAAGGAAAGAATGGAGAATCAGAAGCAAGGACAATGCAGAGAATTGAAAAAAGAGACAAGTGAGAAGAAAATGAAACAAAAGGGAATTATAACAGAGAATTTGATCCATTCTCAATTTCACTAATGGTGTGCGAGGCCTAGATTGGCTCATCTGTCCGGACCACCAATTGAGGCCCCTGTGTCCAGTAGTCATTTTGAACAATGCTTGTCAACTGTTAAACTTCACTGCTTTCCAGTGAACCAATTTAGGATCCAGCTTGTCAATCTCCCTTGCAGCGTACAGATTTTTACTTTTCTGATCAGTCTGCAGTGTGAGATATTGGCTAACGTTTTGCAGCCATTCCCACCAGAGGATCTTCCAAACCCCACAGCATGTTCCCTGCGCAGTGAGGGTTAGGGTATGCAAAACACTGTAGACATCAGCAGGACTGGAATTCCACCACTAGTCAATGATGGTCACCTCTGCCGCCAGAAAATACAGAGCGGGGGGGGTGGGGTGGAGCCCAGTAATCAAATCTTTGAAAAAGGGTTTAAAATCCTTAGACCATATTAAATACATTGCCCCCAATGATCCCTTTGTTACTACCACAAAGTTCAATCAAATTAGTAAAATCTGACTTAACAAATCCCTGCTGACTATTATTGATTCAGCTGTACCTTTTGTAATTGATAATTCATACCCTTTCTCAGAATTTACCAGAATGATCCCAGGAATATGGGATGTTAGCTTCAAGGTGAGACTGGTGAAGTTGGGATTATTCTCCTTGTTGCAAAGGACATTGAGGGGAGATCCGATGAAGATGTACAAGGTGATACCCCATAAGATAGACAAAGTTGTCCCCATTAGCTGTTAATAGAAGGATTGGGGAATACAGTTATAAACTTTTGGGCAATAGATGTAAGGGGGAATGTGGGCAGAGCACCTAAATGCAGCAAGTGGAAATGACCTGGAATTTGCTGCCTATGAGGGTGGTGGAAGTGGAGCTGATTAATGACTTAAATATAAGTTGAGGGAAATAATCTTGCAGACTAGAATGGTGGAATAGAGTAATTGGATTGCTCTACAGATAGCTGGCATGGAGCCACTTGAATAGCCTTTGCCTGCACCATATTAACTCCATGCTCTAGATACTTGCAGAATCGGGCCAACTTTGGAGATCTTAAAATCTCAGGTAGAACCTGGATGCAGCCGTCACCGCCCACTTGTGACAGGTCCCCTTTTTTGTTTGTGATAGAAGGTGGCAGGTCATGAATCACTCAAGTGGAGAAACCCAAACTCAGCAAGCCATTTGAAATGAATGCTGAATTCAAACAGCCCCTTTTTAAAAACGATTCCAAGGAATTTAACCTGCAGTGTAGGAGTCACAGTTTATAGACTAGCCCTAAGTATTTGTGAAGGGTGGATAAGGTCTGTTTATGTTTCATGATCTGAAGATTTTTAAATCCCAATCCTTTAACCAGCTGTCAGTTAGAATTTTAAAAATCACCCTGTGCTCGACTGATTGATGTGAGTTCAAGAAAGCCATTAGATGCCTGCTTCTGCAGTTTAACTGGAGTTTCTGTTCACATTTCCCAAGGACCATCTTTATAAATGCTTGGTTGAACTTCAATAGCTACAAAAGTACTTGTCTCAGGGAATTCAACCCTAGTCCTTAGCTCTGTGAGGCATCAGTGCTAACCACTGTGCCACCATGCTGCTCATGAGTATAAGGCATAATTTTGTTTCTGGCACCACATTCCAAATGATAGAACTGGAACTGTGTGCCACTTCTGCTCTCTTGCTTTTTCCCATTTCCCACTGGATTACAATTAAAACTTAAAATGCCAGCAGTGTGCATGGAAAACATAAATATTTTCAGTGGTGAAACTTGCCTTCAGTTGTACTTTAACTCCTGAAAGACTCTGATCCCATTCCACACTACCCAGCTTCACCACTGATTTACCTTTGTCAGTCCCCAGCCTCCATTCAAACTGCCATTCTTCTCCTCTAGCCCTGCTTGTGCCACAATGTTTCACAAGGAAAACCACTGACATCAGACATAACGTCACAGAACCACTTAATGCATGCTTCCTTTAAACAAACACAAACTGAGTGTGATGAGTTTCTTGTGCACTACTGACTTGACCTTGATGGAAAGATTTTATTAAAAACGTTTTATGGCAATGAGTATACATGGCATATATATGTATTACAGGTGCAAACCCACCACAGGATGGTTATGAAGCCCAACACGCTACAAACAGGTCATTGACTTAAACTGAACCTGCTATCAGGAAATTGGAAGTTTGCATCCCACCTATTTCAATCACCCCACATGCCATATTTCACACTGTTACTCGGTTTTTAAAATGGCCCATATCTCAGCTAAGTAAAATCACCCCTTCACCAATATAAAACCTTTATCCTTGGTCTATTGTTGTCCTTTTTCATAACTTTATTAAAGTAAATTGAAATTTGATCACTACCATCAAAATGGTAGTTTTGATACCCCTTCCACCTGCCCAGCTTTGATTCCCAAAACTAAGTCCAGAAATGCCTTCGCTTGTTGGGATTGCCATATACTGACTGAAAAGCTGTTCTTGAATTAACTTTTAAGGTGGAAAAGAGGAAGAAAACAGAAGAGCAACAATGGACCAGCAGTAATATTTGGTTTTATAGGCTATGCATTGCTGTTATAGGTTACAAATTAGTCTGCAGTTGTAATTTAAGCTTACTTGTGACACTAATAAATAAACTTTAAACTTTTTCTATAATACATTACAATTTCACAAGTGACAGTGGAATCATAAATAACTTAAAATAGACTCAGAAGATGGGATTTTCTGGCCCTGCTCATCCCAAAACCATAAAATTCTGCCCGGAGTCAACAGGCCTTTCTGTTGTCTGCCCATCACCCACTCTGATTGCATTGGCAGGCAGGGTAGTAAAACTCTGTCCAATGTTTCTGGTTAAGATTTATCTCTGTACTGTTTGCTATTATACTTATTTCATACAGCTCACTTTTAATTATTTTTCAAGTTTATTAATTTATTATGGTTATTAATTGATTGTACTTATTTGGTAACTTTAGTTGTTTGTATTTATTGGGGTGACATTGTGTGCACATTTTCAAGGAACAGTGTACTTTGCCATCAATAATCAATTCCTCGATCATAGTCTTAAATTACCTTTGCTTCCTCCAAATTGCAAAGTGGTTTTGTTCAAAAGGATTTTTATGGAAATTGTTATTGTTCGTGATGTCTTTATTTCCAGAAAAATGTTGGTGTTAATATTACATTTGGAACATAAAATGGTGCTGTTGAAAGTTAATTATTTTTTAAAATTATTTTCAAATGTATGCAGTTTTAGTGGACTTTGATATAGTAAATAGCTACTCAGTATTGTATCGCAACTTCAAAAATCAGCTCTGGGTAAATGTTAGCAAAACATTGGTAGCAGTTCCTCATAATAGTAAACTAGCTAACCCAGAAATTGTACTGGTTCAACAGACATTGAATAGCACAGCTCCTGTCTTTCGTAAAGAATCTCCAATAATGTTTTTGGAAAAATTCCATATAAAGATTGTTTTTCATCCGGGGTCCTTGTGCATGAGTCGCAAAAACCCAGCTTGCAGGTACAGCAGGTGGTCAGGAAGGCAAATGGGATGCTGGCCTTCATAGCGAGGGGGATTGAATATAAAAGTAGGGAGGTCTTGCTGCAGCTGTATAGGGCATTGGTGAGGCCGCAGCTGGAGTACTGTGTGCAGTTTTGGGTGCCGCACCTGCACAAAGATATTTTGGCCTTGGAGGCAGTGCAGAGGAGGTTTACTAGGCTGATGCCGGAGTTGAGGGGGTTGAGCTATGAGGAGAGGCTGAATAAACTAGGCTTGTACTCGTTAGAGTTTAGAAGAATGAGGGGAGATCTCATTGAGACGTATAAGATGATGAATGGGATGGATAGGATAGAGGTGGAGAGACTCTTCCCGCTCAAAAAAGACAGTAGGACTAGGGGGCACAGCCTCAAGATAAAGAGGGGGCGGTTTAGAACAGAGTTGAGGAGGAACTTCTTCACTCAAAGGGTGGTGAATCTCTGGAATTCTCTGCCCGTTGAAGTGGTGGACGCTGCCTCGCTAAATATTTTTAAGACGCGGGTTGATGGGTTTTTGATAAGAGAGGGGATTAAGGGTTATGGGGAGAGGGCGGGAAAGTGGAACTGAGCAGCGACAGATCAGCCATGATCTTATTGAATGGCGGGGCAGGCTCGAAGGGCTGGATGGCCTACTCCTGCTCCTATTTCTTATGTTCTTGCTGGAGTTTGATTTTGGCTGATATTCAACATCAAAATGGAGTATTTTGCCAGGAGAAACAATGCAATTGCTGGTGCTGTGTCCAAAATTTAAAGGCTGTAGGTGAAATCTTACCAGAATTTGACAGAGTGTTGGTTCTAGTGAGAAAATCGATGGCCAGAATTTTATCGCCCCAGCCACCACGGGACTCTGAGTGAGGGACAGAATGGAAAGATCCATTGACCTCAGGCAGGATTTTACAGTTTTGGAAAATGAGAGAAGCCGTAAAATCCCGTCCGATGCGTTTCTCACAGATTGGTTTTCTCTCCAGATCTCACCACACTTTGCCAAAAACAAATCAAGGAGTATCAATGGGGTGGGGGGTAGGGCAGCCTTGAATATGCCAACAAAAGTGAGTTAAGGAACAGGGAGGAAGTGGAACTGAGGTAATATGGGCTGAAGTTAGAAATAGGAGAGGATTGGTCACCTTGTTAGGAGTTTTCTACAGGCCCCCACATAGTAATAGAGATGTGGAGTAGGAAATGGCACTGCAGATTATGGATAGGTGTGGAGGTCACAGGGTAGTTATCATGGGTGACTTTAACTTTCCAAACATTGATTAGAACCTTTATAGGTCAAATAGTTCGGATGGGACACTTTTTGTACAGTGTGTGCAGGAGAGTTTCCTGACACAACATGTGGATAAGCTGACAAGAGGTGGGGCCACATTGGACTTGGTACTGGGTAATGAACCGGGCCAAGTGTTAGATTTGTTTGTGGGACAGCACTTTGGAGACAGTGACCACAATTTGGTGTCCTTCATTATTGCAAAGGAGAGGGATAGGGTCACATGACAGGGCAAGGTTTATAATTGGGGCGGGGAAATTATGATGCGATTAGGCAAGAATTAGGTAGCGTAAGATGGGAGCAGAAACTGTCAAGTATGGTCACAAACGAAAAGTGGAGCTTTTCAAGGAACAAATACTGCATGTCCTTGATAGGTATGTTCCTGGCAGGCAGGAAGGAAGTGGCCAAGTGAGGGATACATGGTTCACAAAGGAGGTTGAATGTCTTGTTAAGAGAGAAAAGGAAGCGTATGTAAGGATGAAAAAACAAGGTTGAGGAGAGCTAGGAGGGGGCATGAGAAGTCCTTGGCGAGTCGGATAAAAGAAAACCCCAAGGCTTTTTACTCATGTGAGAAATAAAAGAATGACCAGGGTGAGGTTAGGGCCAGTCAAGGCTAGTAGTGGGAACTTGTGCATGGAGCCAGAAGAAATACATGAGGCATTGAATAAATGCTTTTCTTCAGTGTTCACTAAGGAGCGGGGCCATGTTTTTGATGATGAGAATGTGATACAGGCTGATAGGATGGAGAAGGTAGATGTTCTGAGGGAAGATGTATTGGCAATTTTGAAAAACCTGAGGGTTGATAAGTCCCCTGGGCCAGATGGGATACATCCTAGGATACGTTGGGAGGAAAGGGATGAGATTGCAGAGTCTTTAGCTTTGATCTTTGGGCCCTCACTGTCCACAGGGATAGTGCCAGAGGACTGGAGAGTGGCAAATGTTGTTCCTTTCCTCAAGAAAGGAAATAGGAATGACCCTAGTAATTATACGCCAGTTAGTCTTACTTCAGTGGTTGGCAAGTTAATGGAAAGGGTCCTGAGAGAGAGGATTTATAAGCATCTGGAAAGATGCAGTTTAATCCAGGATATTCAGCATGGTTTTGTGAGGGGTAAGTCTTG
Organism: Carcharhinus amblyrhynchos; assembly: GCF_965287045.1. NCBI lineage: Eukaryota > Metazoa > Chordata > Chondrichthyes > Carcharhiniformes > Carcharhinidae > Carcharhinus > Carcharhinus amblyrhynchos. The sequence continues at coordinate 25,861,072 of NC_137335.1, read as the reverse complement.
CCTCACAAATTTGATTGTATTCTTTGAGGAGGTAACTAAGTGTGTGGACGAAGGTAGAGCAGTTGATGTCATATACATGGATTTTAGTAAGGTGTTTGATAAGGTTCCCCATGGTAGGCTCATGAAGAAGACAAGGATGTGTGGGATAGAAGGAAATTTGGCCGACTGGATAAGTAACTGGCTGTATCATAGAAGACAGAGTGTGGTGGTGGAGGGAAAATTTTCAGTTACCAGCGATGTACCACAGGGATCAGTGCTGGGTCCTCTGCTATTTGTGATTTTTATCAATGACTTGGAAGAGGGGGCTGAAGGGTGGGTTAGTAAATTTGCTGACGACAACAAGATTGGTGGAGTAGTGGATGAGGTGGAGGGCTCTTGTAGGCTGCAAAGAGACATTGATAGGATGCAGAGCTGGGCCAAAAAGTGGCAGATGGAGTTTAATCCTGGTAAGTGTGACGTGATTCATTTTGGTAGGACAAACTTGAATGCGGATTACAGGGTCAATGGCAGCATTCTGCAGAATGTGAATAAGCAGAAGAGATCTTGGGGTTCATATCCACAGATCTCTGAAGGTGGCCACTCAAGTGGACAGTGTCGTGAAGAAGGCTTATAGTGTGTTAAGGTTTATTAACAGGGGGTTTGAGTTTAAGAGTCATGGGGTTATGCTGCAATTATACAGGACCTTAGTGAGACCTCATTTGGTATATTGTGTGCGGTTCTGGTCACTGCACTATAAGAAGGATGTGGAAGCATTGGAGAGAGTGCAGAGGTGATTTACCAGGATGCTGCCTGGTTTGGAGGGTAGGTCTTATGATGAAAGGTTGAGGGAGCTAAGGCTTTTCTCTTTGGAGTGGAGGAGGATGAAAGATAACTTAATAGAAGTTTATAAGATGATGAGAGGGATTGATAGAGTGGACGTGCAGAGACTATTTCCTCGGGTGGATGTAGCTGTTACTAGGGGGCATAACTATAAAGTTCATGGTGGGAGATATAGGAGGGATGTCCGAGGTAGATTCTTCACTCAGAAAGTGGTTGGGGTGTGGAATAGACTGCCTGCTGTGATAGTGGAGTGGACACTTTAGGAACTTCCAAGCGGTTATTGGATAGGCACATGGAGCACACCAGAATGATAGGGAAGGGATAACTTGGCACAACATTGAGGGCCGTAGCTGTGCTGTAATGTGCTATGTTCTGAAACCACAGAAAGCAGAGTGTTGTCTTTAAAGGGTGCCCCAGTCAGACCAAAACGTTACCTCTTCCCCGTCACCCCCTCTCCCACCACCACTAACCCCCAACCATGCCATGGAGTCATCAGAGGCTCCCTTTCACCGTTCCTCCCTCGATCAAAGCCGGCATTCACCCACTGAGCCAGTATTCACCAGCTCCCTGACTCTTAACGGTCAGTGCTGGAAACCCTTCCCCCCTCCCCCCAAACATCAGACCCCGTTACCCACAACCCCCCACCCATGCAGTCAATGCTGGCATTCACTCCCTACCCCTGAACATTAGGCCCCTGTCCCCTGACACCCCACCCACACAGTCAATGCCGGTAGTCCCCAGCCCCCTTCCTGAATATCAGACCTTCAGTCCACACTTAAGCAGTCATTGCTGGCACTCCAGTTCTCACATCCACCACCTACATCACTACAAATAAATGAACCCACCCCCCCACACCTCCATGAAGCTCCGACTGGGATCCACAACTGGCACTGCCCTTTGGCACAGGTTTCCACTGCCAGTTTGACACCATGCCATGTCCCTTGCCCCCAGTTATAGTCACCTTGACACTTCCCAGGGGGTGGGGTCTTTAACAATATGGTAATGTTTGGAAATGTATTGAAATCTGCTTCACACCCATTGTGGTCATGAACCTGATTACATCATCAGCAAGAGGCAGTGAAGGACGGATGTCACAACGTGTGATTGAAATTCGTGACTTCCGCTTTTGCCGGATCTTAAAGGCATGCCACCATTCCCATGGATGGCAAGCATGGGCTCAAGGTTGTCCCCCATGTGTAAGAAAGAAGTTAGCTCTGAGTCATGATAATTCCTTGATGTTTTGAATCCTGCCAATCCTAATGGCTGCATTCACTTACTTTTGCTTTGGTTAAACCCATATGATTTTGTAAGGATAATCTGTCTAATCATGAAATATGGAAAGGTTTACCTGTAGAGTCTGTAATAAATTATTTGTTAAGAAGTTTATGATGATTACACATGCTGTATTTCAAAAATGTTGTTACAAAAAATTACAACAGTAAAGTTTTTTTTCCCAAGTGGGAATGGAAGTGTGAGGGGATCATGGTTTCAGGTAAAATGTAGGAAGTTGAGAGGGAAAATGAAAAAAGGAATAAAAAAAAAACCAAAGAAAAAGCTTGAGAAGAGACTGGCTACCAAAGAGGGAAATCAAAGAAGACTCAAGTGTGGTCAAACAGCAAAGGGTGATGGAGAGCAGAGAGTGACGGAGAGCAGAGGGTGATCAAAGATCAAAAGTGTGGTGGAAGAAGACCAGGTTTCTTTGCATTCATCTCAGGGCACAAATCTTTGGTGGAGTTCCAGGTTACCAGTGAATGACACACCATTGCCAGCTTTCTGCCCTCTGACTTCTGGAGGCAAAATTGACCTGATTCCCCCAGCCTCAGGTAGAGGTGGTAAGGTGCAGAGGGACTTTGGTGTAAGATTGTGTACAACAGCAGCAGGAAGGCCAACAACTGGTAGCACCAGATGCCGAATTTCATTAGGAAATAGACAGACTGGGGCTAGTGTGACAAAGAACAATGGTGGATCCTGGAGCTTTGCACACTTGCTTCAGCTACCTGCAGATGACTGAGCAACAATGCTACCGGGAACTGAGGATGTGGAGGGAGACAGTCACTGAATTGTGTGCTCTGCTTCAGAATAACTGTCATTGGGAGGGAACCCAAATGTTAAAAGTAACTGTGGTATTGAACACGTTGGCCAGTGGCTCCTTTCAGGACTCCATGGGAGATATGTGTGGCATTTCTCAGGCAGCCACACATCACTGCATCAGGGAATTCCCCAATATTCCATGGGTCCATAAAGATAGGCTGCAAGATCGGTGGGCTTCAGGGCTATTGTGGGTTTCCCACAATTGCAGGGGACAATCGGCTGCTCATGTGGGACTAATCTGCAATCTTCACAAACAGAAAAAGGTTCCAGTCAATTACTGTGCAATTGGTCTGTAACTGGTTCAAAAGCTATTTGAGGTCACCGCAGGATTCTGGTTGACATGCTCAAGACCTGGCTGATGACACCAACCAGAAACCCTTTAATTTCAGCTGAAGATCATTGCAATATTTTCCATGGTCCCCAAGATCTAGAGAAGATCAGACCATCAGAATGCTGAAAATGAAGTTGCACTGCCTGGAGTGCTCTGACAGAGGTTTCATTCTGTGCCTCAAATTGGGTCAAGATTGAAATAGCCTGCAGCATGCTAATGTAAATGGATATGGTATGATAATGTTTTTTCTCTTTTCATTCACAGGTTTTAAGTCGGTCCACCTCATGTCCAACGAGGGGCATACACGCGATGGGTCGTCCTGGGGCTGCTCTTGGTTGTTCGAGATTGGCCTAGTGCTTCATGTCATTAGTGTGTGCCTAAACTGGACAAGATACTGGGCAAGACGACAGCTCAGTGACTATCGCTGATTGCTGTGCAGACACATGGATTTGGGCCGGTGTCTGTGGGAGTTTGCGCATTCTCCCCGTGCTTGTGTGGGTTTTCTCCGGGTGCTCCGGTTTCCTCCCACACCCCAAAGATGTGCTGTTAGGCTGATTGGCAGGAATAAATTGTCCCTAAATCAGTTTCCCTCAATCTGGATGGCCATAAAACATTAGACGGGGGTCGTGGGTGGAGAGGTGGACTGGTGGTGTTGAGATGGCGGCGCGGGCTCGTTGGGCCGAAGGGCCTGTTTCCCAGGCTGTTTTTGTTCTTTGTTCTTTTGTTCTTTGTTGTTTTGCTCTTTGTACAACCTCACAGAGCAGGAAGAGGCACTTGCCAGGTACACACACAAGAGAGGCACTTCTCATCGCATGAGGGTGAGGGAGGAAGCACCAGAGAAGAAACACCCGTGTATTGGAGTCTCAGAATCAGTTGCCGAGGCCATGGAGGGATGTGCGAAGGAGATCTATGTTTGTCTCATTCTAAACTGGTTTCAGCAGGCATGATGCCTTTGAAAACCAACCAGTTCAAGACCCTTACATCATTGTGACTTTTGCATAGCCACTTGACATCAAATTACCAATGTACACAGACAAGCCACTCCAGTTTTGGCACCCAGCCCAATCACTGAGATGTAGATATATCTCCTTCACCCTTACAGGTCACCATTTCTCATACAAGTGAGAACCTGTGAACCAAGTCCTACCAATAATGAGTGTCATGCACTGTTGCCTGAGATAACCTGGGAGGGCCATACCCTGCTTACCTAAGGCTTGGAGGGCCCTGGCACACTGAGGGGTTCCCATGACAAGTGCATCCTCTTTGCCTACACCTTCTGGGAGTACTGGGGTCACTGGCAGAAGGGCTGAGAAGCACCCTGAGAGGAAGCCCCTGAAACACCTGGCTGGTGTGCCTCCTCCCTGTTGGCACTCATTGGCACTTCCTGGAGGAGAACACCTGATTAAGTTTGGTCCTCCTCACATTTGACCACTGCAGTGTAGAGTTGAGGGCCAGAGCTGTGACTCTGAACCCAGGAAGATAAACAATCAGACCCCTTGGAAGTCCCAGCACAAGGCCTCCGTGGGAATTGCCCAGGAGGTTTGACCTTGCAATGGGTAATTCCCCTGCTCCCCAGAACCCTCTGAATAATCCCCACCTCTGAATTAGAGTTGGAGACTTTGGACTATTCTGACTTACTGACCTGGATAGTTATGCAAGAAATGAAAAACCTGCCTAACTCCTGGGTAATTGTATCAGTCATACTGACCACCAATATGATAGAACAAAGAACAAAGAACAACCCAGCACGGGAAATAGGCCCTTCGGCCCAACGAGCCCGTGCCGCCGCATCACCCTACACCTATTCTACCCTGCGTGTCTACGAATGGAACCCCTAACTTAGCCAGATTCAGGGGAGAATAGTGTCAATTTAGTAAACCAATCAGCCTAAGAGCACATCTTTGGGGTGTGGGAGGAAACCGGAGCGCCCGGAGGAAACCCACGCAACCACAGGGAGAATGCACAAACTCCCACAGACACAGGCCCAAATCCATGTATCTGCACAGCCAGCAGTGCTAGTCACCGAGCTGTTGCGGCGCCCGTCTACCGGTCCACGATCAAACACACACACCGACACGAAGTACTAGGCCACTCCCGGAACCTCCAAGAGCAACCCACGCACGACCCACCGTGTGCATGCCCCTCGTTTGACAACGAGGTGGACCTCCACCTGCGGAATAAAAAGACAAAAACGTTAACTTACAAGTCTGCATTTCCAGTGTCTCCCGAGGTTCTGACATTATTTAATAGCTCCTACTATAACCCTCCATCCTCGTTTCACTCATGTGTCTGTCTAATTGAACCTTAAACGAGTCCAATGTTCCTGCCTCCACCACCCTCCTTGGTAGCGCGTTCCATACCCCCACGACCCTCTGTGTAAAGAACCTTCCTCTCACATCCAAATTATACCTCTCCCCCCTCACCCTTAAATCATGACCTCTCGTATTTGTACCCAGTCTAGGGAGCAGTCTCTCACTATTAACTCTATCTATTCCCTTCAGTATCTTATATACCTCTATCATGTCCCCCCTCAACCTCCGTCTTTCCAAGGAGAAAAGTCCCAGTTTCTCCAACCTTTCCTCGTACCCCAGCCCCTCCATGATCTTATTATTCTACAACCTCTGTCCCTTCAACCAGGTTTCACCCCTGACCCAACCCCACTGACTCCCCCTTTGACATCCCAATGCCCCTCTTAACCCATAACCCCATGGACCTGACCTGACTACCTCCATCTACCTACCTACTCACCCATCTGCCATCTGGCTACCTTACCCCTGCCAACCTAGCATATTGCTCACCTGCCACTTGACCACCTCTCCCAGCTGCAATCTTGCTATCTTTCTCCTTATACACTGCCCCTTATCCACTCTACCCTCTTACAAACATACCTTTTCCACCCTACCCCCTTACAAACGTACCTTATCTACCCAACCTTCTTACATATTCACCTTCTCTTCAAAGTTTTGGGACATTTAAACCTTTACTCTCAGAATATGGCAGCCAGTGCAATAAAAACGGAGCATGGTTTCTGACCAAAATTGTCCATTAATTTCTCCAAGGATTTCCTGCAGGATCCTCCATTGGAAGATTACCCTGAAATAAAAGAAGAAGCTAAGTGTGTTTTTGTTTGTCTGCTCAGGATCTGAAATAGGCATGCAATCTGCAAACAGCAAACATGTTCAGGGTACTGTGCATAGATATTGAAGATACTGCAGCAGTCTACCCCCACCATTCAACAAGACTTAGTCAACACCAGGACTGATAATTAGCAAGTAATATCGGCACATACAAGTTGCAGAAAATGACCATATCCAATACGGAGACATTGGTGTAGTGGTAATGTCACTGAACTATTAATCACTGTCCCATGTGTTCAAATCCCCCCACGGAAGCTGGTGGAATTTAAGTTCAATGAATAATTCTGGAATTGCCTCAGTAATCATCGATTGTCTTAAAAACCCATCTGGTTCATTAATGCCTTTCAGATAATCTGCCGTCCTTACCCGATCTTACTATATATAACCCAGAGTCACAGCAATGTGGTTGACTCTTAAAAGGCTTCTGAAATGGTAATTAGGGAAGGGCAACAAATGATGGCCTTGCCAGTGATGCCCACATCCAATGAACAAATAAATAATTGGAAGAGAGAATCTGACCTTCATTCAGTAACATTACCATTGCTGAATTCCCCATTATCATTGTCCTGGAATTACCATTGACCAGAAACCTAACTGGATCAGCTTTATAAATACTGTGGCTACAAGGATAGAGAATTCTGCAGCAAGTAACTCTCACCCTGACACTCCAATGACTGTCCACAGGACGCATGACAGGAGTCTTAGTTTGCCTGGATGAGTGCAACTCGAAGAACACTGACGAATCTCACTGAGGATTAGTACCCCATCCATAATCTTAAACCTTCACACCGTCCACCACCAACGCACAGTGGCAGCAATGGTGAATCCTACTATGAATATACAGCAGAATTTTGCCAAGGATCATTCAGCAGCACCTTCTAATCATCTACCATCGAGAAGAGAAAGGATAAATGCATGGGAACACCACCATCCACTCTAAGTTACCATCCTGGCTTGGAACCATATTGTTGTTCCTTCACTGTTGTTGAGTCAAAATCCTGGAACTGCCTCACTGATAAACTTGCAAGTTTATCACCTCCACGTAGATCGCAAATGTTCAAGAAGACGGCTCACCACCACCTTCCCAAGGGAAATTAAGAATGGGCAATAAATGCTGATCTTTCCAGTAGTGTTCACATGCCATGACTGAATAAGGAAAATAAATTTGAAGTGGGAAGAGAACAACACCCTGATAGAATCCCTTTGGTGCAGAAGGAGGCCATTTGGCCCATCAACCCTGCACCAACAGCAATCCCATTCAGGCCCTATCCCCATGACCCCACGTATTTACCTTGCCAATCCCCCTGACACCAAGTGGCAATTTAGCATGGCCAATCAACCTAACCTGCACATCTTTGGCATGTGGGAAGAAATCAGAACACCCAGAGGAAACCCACATACAGGGAGAATGTGCAGACTCTGCACAGGCAGTGACCCAAGGCCAGAATTGAATCTGGGTATCAGGCGCTGTGAAGCGGCAGCGCTAACCACCGTTCCAAACTCATGAGTGGTAAAGATGACCTAAGTGAAAGCACATGAAGTAACTGGGTGGAAAATTAGAAGATTTAAAGTAAAAATAGATAAACACCAAGATAGAAATTTTTGTCATAGAAAAACTAGTTATTTAGAACAGAATGCCAATAATTAATGCTGCATTGATTTAATATTTAAAAATAGTGTTGCAGGTAAAATAATACCTCAGACTGTCAGTGAGTCAAAATACAGTGGTTTTTATTTCAAAGCTCTGGTGTTCATTCAAGAGCTTTGGGAGAAGCAGGGACTAGCAGACTTCTCATAGAACACAAACACAAGTGGGCATTTATACATCATGAGTCTTAGTGTCAATCACGATTCAAAGTTCCAATTCCTGCCAGACCTTCAGGTTTTCCTTCCTGGGTCGTGATACAGCCCCAGAGTTAATCAGGAATTACAGTCCTGCAGTCAGGACACAGGAACCCCTTCTGCAGCAGTACCGGCATCCCTGTCTTTGAAGTTACTTGTGCGATCGTGGCTGTCCCAGCAGCTCTCTTCCTGTTAAAAACCAGTGTCGTGATCTGTCATCAGCAGCTGTCAAAAGCCGGTATCGTAAACTACCATCTGTGTAACGATGTCCAACCAAGACAAATGGTAAGATTTGCAAAGTCTACAAAATAACAGACACATTAAACTTTCTGTCTTTATAAAAATGAGAGTTAAAGCATGTAAGACATGAACAAATAACATATTACTGCCAGGGTTAATATAAGCCTAGGAAGATCAGCCATGATGAAGGGTTATGTTTGTGACATATTCTAGATACAAAATCCATTAACCCTTTCCCTTCAGGTACAAATGCATTCACCTTTTCCCTACTTCAATAGATTTCAGCATCTTTATAAGTAATACTGACCCTGATTTTATTTATTCGTCCAGAACAAATCTACTGTTAGTTCCATAGAGCAATTCTCTCAAATAATTGTGGTAAGACAGTAACATCCTACCTGTGATTTATTGTCAACTGATTAGAAAAGTCAAAGGTTCAGCTCCAAAACAAGTTGTTTATTAATTTCTTATCTACTGAGTAACAGAGTATTTTAATGACTATTTGCTTAACTACTGTTATCTTTCTAGTGTGTAGGTTGTCTGCAGTAAAGATTATTTCTGTAGCTTTCATAGACTAGATTTTCCAAATGATGGGCAATCCTAGATATAGAATGGAATTTGGATGGTAAGAGCTTGCATTTTGTAATCAGCCAAATTAATGATAAAGGTTGCTGCAGTAATTTGTGTTAACCCATCTGTGTTGCTGAAATCCAGATACAAACATACAAGTTAGGAGCAGATCTAGGCCATTTGGCACTTTGAGCCTGCTTTGCATACCAAAATGGAAAATGGGGGTGTCAGTTCTCTCAATGAGACACAGTTACAATGGATAAGGGATTTTACCCATGCATTCCCTGCTCTGATCTGGCTAGCTGTATTTAAAAGTCATAGGCAACACAAAGACTCTAAAGTCGACATGATCCCCTTTAAATCTGTGGATCCATCTCCAGTGATGCTACTGGGACCAGACCTGTTATTTTTAACCTAAGCTGGGCAGTGGGATGGTTTCCCTGATATGGCAAATCTACCAGAAACCAAATTGAAGGCTAGAAGAGGCAAGGTAAATTATTAAAATTTATTTTTAGTTCCATTATGGGTCAGGAAGATCAGGAGTGCTCCTCTAGACCCCACAGGGAAAGCTTAGCACCAGCCCTGTCACCACTTCCTCCTCCAACCCTCCCCATACCCTACAAGGACTCTCATCTCCTAGATTAGCTTGTACCAAGAAGCATTCTAATTGACTCCTGCTGCCCAGGTTTACTGATTGGGTTTTCTGCCAAATTCCCCGCCCTTCTGATCATGAAGTTAGCAAATGGCACATTATTGATGGCGGGCACAAAGGTCACATTGCCATGTTCCTGCACATTGAAGTTCAAATTAAAGCCTTGAAAGAAGAATTTTCTGAAGGGTGTTCCCCTTGGGATGCTCTGTATTTGTTGAATCTCACTCAACCAATACATAGACTGTGTAAGTCAGCATATATTTAAAGAACGAAAAGGAATTTATTTGCTGATGCATGCATCAGGAGAGAGACAGAGTCATTGAAGGTTGACTGTGCTCTCTGACCTAATATTACCTGGTAAAATTATTGTATTATTCTTAACATTTCAATATCCTGCCTAGTCTCGTCAATCAGATTGGAGGGCCCAATCACAATATTCAACATTATTACCTTAGCCAATAATGTTCCACCTATCCACAGGATTAGGAGCTTATTAACTTACTGCCCATGTAGGTTCCTTTCCTTTTACCTAGAAAACCTAACCCACACAACCTAACATCATAGTTTAATAATGATGGCATTATTAACATCTGTCATTTTTAATCGGTGAGTCACTCTTTTGCTGAAACATGGGCCTTCTTTATCAGCTTGAGAGACTGCTCCAGCTTTGCTACCCATGAACGAATCCACTCCCTTACATACCAAGCCTCTGATTAAACTTTCCTTTTGCATATCCAAAAACAGATAAGAGAAGCTACCTTTCTGTGCTCCATTGTATTAACAGAATTTGGTCTGTCAACTACCACTGTGTTTTCCATCATGCTGCATTCAGAATGAAATTGCTCAAGACGCACAAGGGTTGAAAATACAGTTTAAGCTAATAATACCTGGTTAATTTGTGGATGTACAGTTTGTATAATACTTTGCAATTTACAATACCTTTGCATATATTGTTCCAGGCACATTGTGAATTCTTAATATATATAAGGCACTTTATAAGTACCTTAACCCAGTCTACTTTTTATGGCAAAACTAAAATGAAGGGGCTGATACTAGAATTCTATACTATCCCCCTTCCGCACCCCCTCCCACTCCCCCCCAATCAGGCCTATAATCTCTAAACATGGGATCCTTCTATATTTACATAAATGCTGTTCCTGATTTAACCATTGATATTGTCAAATGAAATTTCCTCTCAACTAAACATGTTTGTAGATAGACAGCTGTCTTGTACAGCCATTGCCTTCTTGGAGACAAGACAAATACATTTCTTATGTTACTTAATGAAACTCTGCAGGCTTTGAATTCCAGTTATTTTGGCCAAAGGGACAAAACGCCCTAAATGGGTACAGTGTTAATAAGAAAGGCCTTTTTGAAATGCTTAATTTCCATTCTAATTGTAAGAATTACCAGAGTTTGAACTTGTCTGCTGGTACTAAATCAGAAACCTGCAGGTTTTGGCACTCATACTGATTAGATGCAATTTTCATGAAGCTGTGTAATTGGGCCCCTCACACTCACTTCCACTGACGTAGTGGAGTTCTCCAACTGGCACACAACAGTGCAGGAACCAAGGGAGACGACACGCTGTACATAAGAACATAAGAAATAGGAGCAGGAGTAGGCCATCTAGCCCTTCGAGCCTGCCCCGCCATTCAATAAGATCATGGTTGATCTGAAGTGGATCAGTTCCACTTTCCTGCTTTCTCCCCATAACCCTTAATTCCCTTGTCTATCAGAAACCTATCTACCCGTGACTTAAATATATTTAGCGAGGTAGCCTCCACCACTTCAATGGGCAGAGAATTCCAGAGATTCACCACCCTTTGAGTGAAGAAGTTCCTCTTCAACTCCAATCTAAATTGCCTCCCCCTTATCTTGAGGCTGTGCCCTCTAGTCCTGCTATCCTTTCTAAGCGGGAAGAATCTCTCTACCTCAGCACCAAGACCCTTGGGGGTGGATGATAGGAGGGGGTTGAGAGATGGAGGGGATGTTCTCCACTCAGTCTTTCTGTCATTCTCTCCTGCTGAGGTCCTCTACACAACCCCAGCAGCAATTGAAGATGAAAGGATGTGCATCACTTAAGCAACGCCTATTGCTGCCATGCTTACTCCCAAAGCTGGCTGCTGTTAGGAGATGGTATTCAGGCAAATGCTAGTACTAGCCCACATAAAGACAATGATTCACAGATCTTCAGGTGGCTAATCCAAGCCATGTTTTCAAATCCTTTATCAAGATTATGCCTTTGTAATAACAATGTTAATCTGTGTTGCATCTTAAGACTCATCTTGGTCATTTTAGAGGCCCCTTTGCACTAAGTTATTTAGCAAAATGATTTTCCTGATTAACTTCATCAAAATTAGTCTTACTTTTGAACACTTCCATTCTGCAAGTATTAACTTTCATTGTTCTTATAAAAACTCATTTTTTTTACTCTGTTCCCTTAAGTAAGTCTTCTAATTAAGTAACTCTGATATCAGCTTATGAATCTCTTCTGCACCCTCCAAAAGGCATTCCAGAGTGCTGGGGGTAGTGATATCACTAAAGTTGAAGAATTTCCACCAGACAAGAAACAAAAGTATTTTCTAGATGAGATTCTGTCATGCAGATATATATGTCAACCCACATATCACCAACTCGAAACTGGACAGTGGAAAAAGTATAATGATTTATTTTGACAATAAGCTGGGGTTTCAAATGTAATGCTTTCAGTCAACTGAAGGAGGGATCAAAGTAAAAGCCAAGGAAAAGTATAGGCAGCACTCCATCCCTGACTCTCTGCCAGCACCCCCTACCTGCCTGATGACCAGCTCCAATCACTCACTCCCTCCCTCCTCCACCAATCCCACTGCAGACTGACAGTGGGTCCCCCACCACTGATCGCCCTCAATAGGCCCTGCACCCCACCCCCCAACAATGTCCTGCCCCTCCTTTGGCCCCACTCCCTTGACACTGCCTGGTGAGCAGTGCCAAGGTGTCTGGTGGGCAGTGCCTGTGTGTCCGTTGTGCGGTGCCAGGGTGCCAATGCAAGGGGCACCTCCCCTTGCCCCCAACGTCCTTGGAGGGCCTCTGTCCCCACCAGCAGGGTGAGGATGTCTGTCCCCCATTAGTGTGGAGCAGTTATAAACCCCACTGGTGGGAACTACTCCTGGTTGGGGGGGTGGGGGGGAGGGGGTGGGTGGGGGTGGAACACTAGTGGGCCTGGCACAAATCCTATGGAAATTCAGATTTTCATATGATAGTCAGCTCCACATCGATTTCCGGTTCAGACCTAACTGGGCTAAAAAAAAACTTCAGAGACTCAAAACCAGCCAGACACCAGTTGCAAATCTGGTCAAAGGCCTCCTGCTATAGTCTCTGGCCCATTGCGGTGCTTGAGTGGGCTGGGAGAATCCTGACCCTTACTTCTATTCATCATTGCTGACAGTTGTATATTTAGAAGAAAACAAAGGTTTTGTCAGAGTTTAGTAAGGAACCAGACACGACAATGCACAGTGAAGACTACTCAAGTCAAAATAGAGGAGCTCAAAGAGACTACTCAGCTGGAATTTTACTGTCCTGCCCACCACGGGAACTGGAGCGGGTGAAGGGCAGACAATAGAAAGGTCCATTGAGCTCGGGTGGGATTTCACGGTTTTGGGTTGAGTGAAATCATAAAATCCTGCCCCTGGTTTGCCAATTTTAACAAGAACATGATGAGAGATAGTTGTAAAGCCTCCTGACAGATCAACTGGAGAAAAGAAGTACTGTCTAAAAACCAACGTGAAGAAAAATGAACAAAGAGCTGAGGGAGGTATAACATTTGGGTTTGTAAGGGTTAATGTGTGGCACTGTGTAAACAGCACTTCCCATAATGAGAGGTAAGAGAACACATGACGAGAAGTCAGGGAAGAGAATGTACTTGGCTTCAGCAGTGTAACATCTAGTCACGAGTAGCTGTACATAGTAGCTGTATATAATTAACCAGCTAATGTTTGGAAATGGCAACATCTCAGTTATCATTCCTCAGCTTGATTAATCAACACACAACATCCAGGGCTTTTGAGTCGGTGACCATGGCACACCAAGGGATGCTGAGTACAAGTCTGAGACCCTCTATCTCACACACTCTCTCTCTCACATACACACTCTCTCACAAACACACACACTCTCTCACAAACACACACACTCTCTCTCACACATTCTCTCTCTCACACACTCTTTCTCTCACACTCTCTCTCTCACACACTCTCTCTCTCACACTCTCCCTTTCTCACACACTCTCTCTGTCACACTCTGTCTCTATCACACACTCTCTCAGCCTTTTCTCCTACTAGTACACGCTTTCCAGGCCTTTCCACTGCATAGCAGTGCATCAAGGATGCAGGCTTGGTAAAGCTGCAGTGTAGTGTTCTATATCAGGTCGATCCACATTCTCTTTCTCATCTTGGACATAACAGCTGCAGCTTTTGCCCTGTGTTAAGTTCAGTATTGAGATAGATTGCTGGTGATTGTGGAACCCAGATATGTGAAGTTGTCAACAACCTCCCGTGTCTCTGCTGGGGCTTAGTGCACCTTTGTCTTGGATTTCACACAAGGCTGAATAACTATCCATGGGGCCAATACTTATCACTTATCAAATAACATCACAGAAATACATTATCTGGTTATCACCATCCTTCTCCATTCAAGAGCTTGATGTATACAAGTTGGTTTCCATATTTTCTACATTACAACATACTTCAAAAGTAATCAGTAGTACTCTCGGAGGTAAATAAAAGACAACTGAAAATTATTGTTTCCCTTTTCTACACACACTTTTGTTCTCAGAAAAAATGCATGGTACATTTTTAGTGAGACACATAAATAGTTATGCAACATGATGCCTAATTGTCCACCAAGTGCTTATAACCAGCCTTAAAAAATGATGTACATATTGTATTAGAATGCTCAGACTCAGGGAAATTATAGACTAAATATATATGACATCTTGAAGTCTTGGAAACTCTGCCATCTGTTAAAAAATCTTAGCCTTGTCAGGGGAAAATGATGATGGTACTGTCCTTGAAAATATTGAATTTCTGACTTTTTCAATAAGTGTGTGCACTATGCACCAGTGGTCTGACAAATATCTCCTGCAGCAGCTTGGGAAGATTCTGTAAATCTATATATGGTATTATCCGTCTGTGCTGCAATGAAAACAATCCATGTTCTAAATATAGGCAGTGGGTTAGCCTGTTATTTGCCTATTAATTGTGTTTAATCGTAAAGATTGGCTCCGGTTCTATCCTTCGCTAACTGCTTTCTCAAGTAGAACAAAATGCAGCAGATGGTGTATCTCCATGGCAGCCTTTGTGAAGTGGTAGTGGGTAGCCTGGTGTGAAACATTGATCATGAAGGTGTTACACATGCGTTATTGTCCGTTCATAAAATTGTTCTCCTCATCTATGTCATGCAGTGCTATCAGAACCCCACAAGGAAATCCCATTCTCACCATTTTGTTTGCTGTAAGCTGAATATCAGCAGCAAATTGCAATACTCAGGCAAAGTATTAACAGAAAACAAAATTGCATTTTAACTTTCCAGCCACAAAATCATTTGCATTGTGCAGTACAGTGGCACAGTGGTTAGTAATGCTGCCTTCACAGCGCCAAGCAGTCAGGTTCAATTCTGGCTTTGGGTCACTCTCTGTGTGGAGTTTGCACTTTCTCCCTGTGTCTGCATGGGTTTCATCCAGGTGCTCTGGTTTTCTCCCGCACTCTAAAGATGTGCAGGTTAGGTTGATTGGCAATGCTAAAATGCTCCTTATTGTCAGGGAATAAATACGTGGGTTTATGGGAATAGGATGTGGGTGGGATTGTTGTCAGTGCAAGCTTCCTTTTGCACTCAAGGGATTTTATGACTTTAGTCGATGATTCTAAAAGTTCAACCACTTATCAAACCTAAGGATAAAATCCCAAGAGGTGTGAAAACAGGTTTCATAACAGTAACCTAACTTCAGCAGGTTGGGGCGTAGGATTTGTCATTGACCCATTTTACATGAATGAAGGTAGCAGCAGGAGTGGAAGTGAAAATCAGAGACAAGTGAAAATCAAAGAATGATTAATCTATTGGATTTTCAAGCCACTAATAAGATTTTGCCTGGTCCACAGTTTAGCTTCCCCAGTAACTGGAAATTATTTCACTGCAAAAACCAACATGACTGTGGTACAGGTGCTGAATTGGGGGAAGGCTAACTACAGCCAGATTAGGCAGGATTTGGTGGCTGTTGATTGGGAGAGGCTGTTTGAGGGTAAATCCACGTCTGGCATGTGGGAGTCTTTTAAAGAGCAGTTGATAGGAGTGCAGGACAAGTATGTTCCTGTAAAAAGGAAGGACAGGAAAGGTAGGATTCATGAGCTGTGGATAACCAGAGAAATTGTGGGTCTAATCAAAAAGAAAAAAGAGGCATACATAAGGCAGCTAAAAACAGATGAAGCACTGGAGGAATATAAAGAAAGTAGAAAAGAACTCAAACAGGGAGTTAGAAGGGTGAAAAGGGGTCACAAAATATCCTTGGCAGACAGGATTAAGGAGAAACCCAAGGCATTTTATATATACGTTAGGAACAAGAGGGTTGTCAGATAAAGAGTTGGACCTCTCAAGAACAAAGGAGGGGAATTATGTTTAGAACCCAAGGAAGCAGGTGAGATCCTAAATGAATACTTCATATCAGTATTCACAAAGGAGAGGGACACGTTGATTGGTAGTGTCTCAGAGGGATGCGTAGACCTGTTACAACAAATCACAATTACAAAAGAGAAGGTGTTAGGTGTTTTAGGAAGCATTAAGGTAGACAAATCCCCAAGGCCTGATGGCATCTGTCCTAGATTACTGAGGGAGACAAGAAATGAAATTACTGGGCCTCTAACAGAAATCTTTGTTTCTTAATTGAACACAGGTGAGGTCCCAGAGGATTGGAGGATAGCAAATGTGGTCCCATTATTTAAGAAGGATAGCAAGGATAACCAGGGAAATTATAGGCCAGTGAGCTTGATGTCCATGGTAAGGAAATTGTTGGAGAAGATTCTTAGAGAAAGGATCTATACGCATTTAGAACTGAATAGTCTCATTAGCAATAGACAACATGGTTTTGTACAAGGGAGATCATGCCTCACAAATTTGGTTGAGTTTTTTGCAGAGGTGACAATAATGAGGGAAGGGCTGTGGATGTCATCTACATGGATGTTAGCAAAGCATTTGATAAGGTCCCTCATGGCAGGCTGGTGCAAAAAGTTAAAACTCACGGGATCAAAGGTGAACTAGCTAGATGGATACAGAACTGGCTTGGCCAGAGAAGACAGAGGATAGCAGTGGAGGGGTCTTCTTCTGATTGGAGGTCAGTGACTAGTGGTGTTCCACAGGGCTCTGTACTGGGACCTCTGCTGTTTATGATATATATAAATGATTTGAAAGAAAATGTAGCTGGTCTGATTAGTAAGTTTGCCGACGACACAAAGATTGCTGGAGTTGCAGATAGTGATGAACATTGTCAGAGAATACAGCAGGATATAGGCTGGGAAATTGGGCGGAGACATGGCAGATGGAATTTAATCCAGATTAAAAGTGAAGTGATGCATTTTGGTAGATCTAATGCAGGAGGGAGCTATATAATAAATGGTAGAACCATCAGGAGTATAGACACACAGAAGGATCTGGGTGTGCAAGTCCACAGATCCTTAAACGTGGCAACACAGATGGAAAAGATGGTGAAGAAGGCATATGGCATTCTTGCCTTTATTGGATGGGGCATAGAGTATAAAAGTTGGCATATGATGTTGCAGTTATATAGAACACTAATTAGGCCACGTTTGGAATACTGCGTTCAGTTCTGATCGCCACACTACCAGAAGGACGTGGAGGTTTTGGAGAGAGTGCAGAAAAGGTTTACCAGGATGTTGCCTGGTATGGAGGGTATTAGCTATGAGGTGAGATTGAGTAAACTAGGATTGTTCTCCCTGGAAAGACAGAGGTTGAAGGGTGACCTACTAGAAGTTTATAAAATTATGAAGGGCATAGATAGGGTGAACAGTTGGAAGCTTTTTCCCAGGTCGGAAATGACAAACACAAGGGGGTCACAAGTTTAAGGTAAGAGAGAGCAAGCTTCAATACAGATATGCAGGAGACATATTTTACACAGAGGGTGGTGGGGGTCTGGAATGCACTACCAAGCAAGGTGGTTGAGGCAGACACATTAGGATCATTTAAGACTTATCTAGATAGCCACATGAACAGATTGGGAATAGAGGGATACAAATGGATGGTCTAGTTAGGAACACATGATCGGTGCAGGCTTGAGAGCTGAAGGGCCTGTTCCTGTGCTGTATTATTTCTCGTTCTTTGTACAGGCATAAGAAAAGGGATATTCCAGAAAGTTAAAAATGTATTAAATCAAATCACAAAACAAAAAAATCCTGCAAGCATTTCCCAAAATTAGAATGAAAATAGATGGATATACGTAGGCCTGAAAGTTCCATGGTGTGTTCAAATCCCAGTGGAGTCCAGAACTAGGGTCATAGTTTGAGGATAAGTGATAAACCTTTAGGACTGAGGTGAGGAGAAAATTCTTCACCCAGAGGGTGGTGAATTTTTGGAATGACATATAGTTGAGGCCAAAACATTGTCTGATTTAAGAAAAAATTAGATCTAGCTTTTGGGACCAAAGGGATCAAGGAATATGGGAGGGAAGGCGAGATTAGGATATTGATTTTAGTAATCAGCCATGATGAAAATGAATGGCAGAGCGAACTCGAAGGGCTGAATGGCCTATTCCAGCTTCTATTTTCTATGTTTCTATGTTTCAAGGGCATAGATCAGTCCCTGCATTTTCATGGACATACAGCCCAAAGTGCACTTGATATCAGACCTCAAGTCTCACTATCATTGAGCTGCATCCCTTTGCTTACTGCCGCACTGCCAACAGAAGCCCTTCAGATAAGGATCATCAAGAATAGGAAGTGATCAGATTGGCAGGTAGAAGGGGATTCTAACCAGCTACTAAGATTCATAGGCAGAATGCAGTCTTCCAGAGGACAAGAGATCAGTAAGGAGTTAAATGATTCTTAAAATAAGCAAACACAAACAGTTTACACATATGTGAATGCAGTAAAGACAATCAAACAAGTAGTTGTGATTTCAAAACATATATGCTGATAAAAATTGATATTTTAAATGTATTGTTCACATTAGCCAAGCAAAGTTACCAAAAGGCATGGCAGTAAATGTCAATAGTTTAAAGCCAAAGGTCTGGGAACCTGTTAGTCAGTCTTATCAGGAGGATTCCTAAAAGGGAACATATGTTGCAATATTAATGAATAGGTGCATTCACTGCCCAAACACAGGATAGATATGCTCCCGGACACAGGAACACGTCTTTTCAACTTGGCAGTGAGCCAGTGGGAACATTCACTTTGACCTTACAGCAGTGTCTGCCATTACCAAGTAACAGGGAAATAGTTAGAGCCAAGAAGGGAGTTGACATTCAGTTGGATAAATAAGGTATCACCATATTATCAAGTATCATATGGTTGGCTGAGGGTCTTGACAGAGATTTGTATTGATGTATGGCTGTTAAATGAAGTTGATTTTAAGCTAATAAAAGACGGAATTATTGATTAGAAAAAATTATAATTGATTGTATTTGATTATGTACGTTAGATTTTCTTGAATGGTTCTGTCCTCTATTTCCAGAGCTATTTAATGCTTTGGAAGTCTCCAGTTGGCTGTGTATTTGTTTGTTCTATGTTTCTTGTGTAAAATAAATTTTCTAACACCTTTGCGCAGAGATATTTTCTTTGCGAGTTTTGAATTGTCTAAGTTAAGACACAATTGGCCATCTTCAAATTTCCCTGTGACAACAGGACAGTGATCACCTGAAGAGAGGGCAGGGGCTTGAAATTATTTACAACATGGCAGCAATTGGGGAGGGGTGAGGCGAGGATCAGGAAGGGCAAAAACCCAATTAGTTTGGGAGGGTTAACAGTTACCAGTAAAGAGGTTAACAGTAAGTGGCAATCTCTGAAATCAGAGGCTGGGATTGGGTAGACAAGGTGCAGAGACTGGGATTGCATCAGGGAGGTGCAGAGGCTGGGATTGGAAAGTGCTGAGGATGGGATTGGGAAGTGCAGAGGCTGGGATTGGGTCAGGGAGGGGCAGAGGCTGGGATTGGGACAGGGAAGTGCAGAGACTGGGATTGGGTCAGGGAGGGGCTGAGGCTGGGATTGGGTCAGGGAGGGGCAGAGGCTGGGATTGGGTCAGGGAGGGGCAGAGACTGGGATTGGGAAGTGCAGAGACTGGGATTGGGAAGTGCAGAGGCTGGGATTGGGTCAGGGAGGGGCAGAGGCTGGGATTGGGTCAGGGAGGGGCTGAGGCTGGGATTGGGTTGGGGAGATGCCAATGATGAAAATGAATGGTGGAGCAAACTCGAAGGGCTGAATGGCCTATTCCAGCTTCGAGGGGGGTGGATCACAGGGGGCGTGTGCCACGCCGAGGGGGTCTGCCTCCCAGGGGAGGTGTGATCGTTGGGGGGGGGCGGGTCTGCCTCCCAGGGGGTTTGGATCGCGGGGGGGAGGGGGGGGTGGGTCTGCCATGGTGGTTAGTGGGGGGTCTGTGAAAGTTGTTCGAGGAGGATGGGCTTCGGAGGTTCCCTTGCAGAATAGGAATCTGCTTCGGATTTCTATCTGAAGATATTTATCCACAATTATCTGGTTAGATGCATTGGCCATGCTAAATTCTTCCTCAGTGTACCTGAGCAAGCGTGGAGTGTGGCAACTAGGGGATTTTCACAGTAACTTCATTGCAGTGTTAATGTAGGCCTGCTTGTGACACGAATAAATAAACTAATAAACTTAAGAATTTGGGCAGAATTTTCCCTTTTAGGATGAGCGCATCCGAAGTCAACGGACCTTTGCATGGTCTGCCCACCCCGCCTACTACGATTCCAGTGGCAAGCATGAAGAGGAAGTTCCCCTTTTGTCACCAACTTTCAAGACTGAACAGGACCATGGGCAGCATGGTGGCACAGCGGTTAGCACTGTTGCCTCAAAGTGCCAGGGATCCGGTTTCGATTCCCGGCCTTGGATCACTGTCCGTAAGGAATCTGCACATTCTCCCCATGACTGCGTGAGTTTCTTCTGGGTACTCCAGTTTCCTCCCACACTCCAAAGATGTGTGGGTTAGGTGGATTGACCATGTTAGATTGACTCTTAGTGTCAGGAGGAACAGCAGGGTAAACACATGAGGTTTCAGGGAGAGGGTTTAGGTGAAATTGATGTCATGTAGGCTTGATGGGCTGAATAGCCTCCTTCTGCACTGTCAGGATTCTATGAAATTTCTATTCTATGAAATATCCAACTCCAAATTGAGTCACAAATTAAAAACTTGTTCGTAATTCCCATGAGGGCTCCACAATTATCCATCATAACTACAACAGAAACTTTGGAAAAATAGCATAAACCAACATTTCAAGTCCATATAACTCTACTTCAGAGAGTTATACAGACTTGAAACTAACTGTTTCTCTCTGCACAAATGCTGCCAGACTTGCTGAGCTTTTCCAGTATTTTCTGCTTTTATTTCAGATTCCCAAAATCTGCAGTATTTTGCTTCTATTTAAGCTCTCACCGAGGTTTATCTCCATGTTTATGAAGGGTGTAAGTGAGCACTGTGACAGACCTTTTATGGTCCTTTGCTTTGCTTTCTCATCCAAGGTGTTCTTGTGACGGGAGCTGAGGCCTAGCTAGTGGATGCCATCGGGCACTTTCCAAGGTGTCTATGCTTCCCCATTTCTAGAGTCTGGATTCATATTAATCAGAAAGAACATTGTTGTAAATCTTGTCCTTTGGTGGGAAAGTGGACAATAGTAACCAGAAAGTTGATTTTCTTTAGTTTATAACATCATAGCATATCTAATTTTGTATGGTGTTTTGGGACATCCTGAAGTAGTGAAATATTTATATTTCCTTCTCTTTATAATTCAATTTTATTTGAATACTATTATAATTTTCTTATATTTTACTATTATCATTTGTAGCAGTGATTTCTGGGATAGACCTTGTTCCTTTATAATTAGCAAGTGTATCTCTTATACTTCAATGCTCGCAGATTTGCAGAATGGACACAGAGGTCACAGGATCAGCAGGCAGGGGGACCTTGCTTATTTGACAGATTTATGAGCTTCTGAAGAGTATAATTTAATACACCTGATTGTAGCAAGGAATATGCAAGCCAAGCCCACCTAATTGTGAAAGAGGCTGAACGTCAGTTTGCTGTTGTCTGGAAAATGTCCCATAATTAAGTCAGAAACAGGAAGGGGCCAATGGGTGAAATTTACCCACACACAGCGGGATAATGAACATATTGACACCAATTACCCCTCAGCCCACTGAAGTTTAGTGGTGGTTCAGGGATTAAATCAGAGTCACATGGCTTCCCTATGCCTGCCAAAGGCCATCCAGCAAGTACTGTTGACAGCAATCTACCAGAGGAGGCAGTCTCTCAATTATTAGGCAGTCTAGAATCATAGAATCCCAACTGTGCAGAAAAAGGCCATCCAGCCCACCGAGTCTGTACCAACCCTCCAACAGAGCATCTTACCCAGGCCCACCCCCACTGCCCTATCCCCATAACCCCACATTATTTCCCTAATCCCCCCAACCTACATATCTTGGGACACTAAGGGGCAATTCAGCATGGATAATCCACTTAATCTGCACATCTTTGGACTGTGGGGGGAAACCCACGCAGACAAGTGGAGAATATTGCAAACTCCATACAGACAGTCACCCAAGGCCAGAATTAGACTCGAGTCCCTGGCATCGTGGGGCAGTTGTGCCACCCTATGTCTATGTCTACGTCTGACTGGGGGCCCATAACCAAGAGGATGGGGAAGGACATGCCCCTGTCCCCAATTTCCTTTCTGTGAACTCTGTCCCATCCTCAGTCACCTATGACCAGGGATCCAATGATGATCTAGGTGAAGTCCTTTGAGCATGGCAGTGGAGAGCTGCTGGACTCTAATAGACCAACAACTCTCAGCAGGCGGGTGTTCCACCTCTGAGTCCTAAGTCCTGTGCTGACCAGCTAAGTGCCTGCATGGCATTTTATTTGATCAGTCCTTTCCCACAGAAGCGAGGCAGGTCTCCCAGCTGTTGTCCAAGCACTGGTGAACTCTGGTTGTTCACATCAAATGCAGCCCACGGATTTAAATGGCCAGTCAAGTAATGTTTCCTTATTTTGAAAAATGTTCAACCTTGCAAAGAGATTAAACATTTTTAAGTGGTTTTCAAATGATGCTTATTTAAATAGACAGATTTGTGAGATCTTGAAAAATTTCCAAATGTTATTATCTGGCTTGTCTGTTCTCTTTATAGTGGATATTGCATAAGAGATTTGGGGGTAAGAGGGATATATGGAGGGTTGAGGGGATGGAGATTGAGGAAGTAGCCAGTGAGTGAATGGAGACAAGGGTTTAGGGATGAAGGTTGGAGGGTTTACACTGATCTGCAGAACTGAGTCAATGTTTCTGCGAATGGAAGTGGACTTTTTAAGCTGGCTGTCTAGGCATTGACTCACCTCTATCCCTGCATATTCCTAGCACTCCCAGGTTGGATCATGATGTCATGAAAATTCCCAAATCCCAATTCCCATATCCATGATGAAAAACCTGCCCTTGATGTCAAACCTGGAAATTGCAGAGAGAGAAAATGGACAATCCATTTATTAGCAGCAGTAGAGTGGTGCTGAAGGGGTGCGGTTGAAGTTGTATTAGTAATTGGATTGGGGTGGTACTGAGAACAGAGCAGAGGCAGTCCTATTTATTGACTGCAAGGGCGGCATGGTGGCTAGCACTGCTGCCTCACAGCACCAGGGACCTGGATTCAATTCCAGCTTTCGGTGACTGTGTGGAGTTTCAACATTTTCCCCATGTCTGCAAGGGTTTCCTTCTGATGTCTCTGTGGGTGGAAGTTAGGAACAGCAAAGGGTCGATAACTTTGCTGGGTGTTTTCTATAGGCTGCCCAATAGTGACAGGGAAGTTGAGGTGCAGATAGGGAAACAGATCCTAGAGAGATGTAGTAATAACAGAGTTGTCGTGAAGGGAGACTTTAATTTCCCAAACATCGACTGGAATATAAGAACATAAGAACATAAGAAATAGGAGCAGGAGTAGGCCATCTAGCCCTTCGAGCCTGCCCCGCCATTCAATAAGATCATGGCTGATCATTCGTGGCTCAGTTCCATATTCCCGCCCTCTCCCCATAACCCTTAATCCCCTCTCTTAACAAAAACCCATCAACCCGCATCTTAAAAATATTTAGCGAGGCAGCCTCCACCACTTCAACAGGCAGAGAATTCCAGAGATTCACCACCGTTTGAGTGAAGAAGTTCCTCCTCAACTCCGTTCTAAACCGCCTCCCCTTTATCTTGAGGCTGTGCCCCCTAGTCCTACTGTCTTTTCTGAGCGGGAAGAGTCTTTCCACCTCTATCCTATCCATCCCATTCAACATCTTATACGTCTCAATGAGATCTCCCCTCATTCTTCTAAACTCTAACGAGTACAAGCCTAGTTTATTCAGCCTCTCCTCATAGTTCAACCCCCTCAACTCCGGTATCAGCCTAGTAAACCTCCTCTGCACTCCCTCCAAGGCCAAAATATCCTTGCGTAAGTACGGCGCCCAAAACTGCACACAGTACTCCAGCTGTGGTCTCACCAATGCCCTATACAGCTGCAGCAAGACCTCCCTACTTTTATATTCAATCCCCCTCGCTATGAAGGCCAGCATCCCATTTGCCTTCCTGACCACCTGCTGTACCTGCAAGCTGGGTTTTTGCGACTCATGCACAAGGACCCCGAGGCCCCTCTGCACTGTCGCCTGCTGCAGTTTTTCTCCACGTAAGTAATAATCCTTCCTACCATTATTCCTACCAAAGTGGACCACCTCGCACTTGCCAACATTAAATTCCATTTGCCATTTCCTGGCCCATTCGCCCAGCCTATCTAGATCCTTCTGCAGACTCTCCACATCCTCCGCGTAATTTGCCGTTCCACCAATCTTGGTGTCATCAGCAAATTTCGACCACATACACTCAGTTTCCTCCTCCAGATCATCTATATAAATGGTAAATAGCTGAGGCCCCAGCACTGACCCCTGGGGCACTCCACTAGTCACCAACCGCCAATCCGAATAGCACCCATTGACCCCCACTCTCTGCCTCCCTAGGGTAATATCCCTAGGGTAAGGGGTTTGGATGGGGAGGAGTTTGTTAGGTGTGTTCAGGAGGGTATCCTGACACAGCACGTGGATAAGCCTACAAGAGGAGAGGCTGCACTTGACCTGGTGCTGGCTAATGAACCAGGACAGGTGACGGATCTCTCGGTGGGAGAGCATCACGGGGATGGAAATCATAATTCTATCTCCTTCACGATAGCACTGGAAAGACATAGGATCAGGCAGGTTAGGAAGGTGTGTGTCTGGAGTAAGGGGAAATATGATGACATCAGGCAGACAATTGGACGAGTAAACTGGAAGGGGGTGTTCTTGGGGAAAATTACAGAAGGAAGGTGGCAGATTTTCAAGGAATGTTTGACTAGAGCTCTGCACGACAACGTTCCGATGAGACAAGGGGGTTTTGGTAGGTCGCGGGAGCCGTGGTGCACGAAGGTTGTAGTGAAGCTGGTCAGGAAGAAAAGAAAGGTGTATAAAAGGTTCAGAGAGCTAAGAGATGTTAAGGATCTAGAGGAGTATAAGGCTTGTAGAAAGGAGCTTAAAAAGGAAATTAGGAGAGCCAGAAGGGGACATGAGAAGGCCTTGGCGGGTAAAATTAAGAAGAATCCCAAGGCGTTCTACAAATATGTGAAGAGTAAAAGGATGAGAAGAGAAGGGATAGGACCTATAAAAGGTGAAGGGGGAAAAGTCTGGGTGGAACCAGAAGAAATGGCAGAGGTGCTTAATGAGTACTTTGCCTCGGTATTCATGGTGGAAAGTGATCTGGGAGGTTATACTACAGATTTGCGGCAGACTGAAAAGATTGAGTATGTGGATATTAAGAAAGAGAATGTGTTGGAACTTTTAAATTCTATCAAGACAGACAAGTCGCTGGGACCGGATGGGATGTATCCCAGGTTACTGTAGGAGGTGAGGGAAGTGATTGCAGAGCCCCTGGCGATGATCTTTGCATCATCAATGGAGACGGGAGAGGTTCCGGAGGATTGGAGGATTGCGGATGTGGTTCCTATTTTCAAGAAGGGGAGCAGGGATAGTCCGGGAAATTACCAACTGGTGAGTCTGACCTCAGTGGTTGGTAAGTTGATGGAGAGGGTTCTGAGGGACAAGATTTATGAGCATTTAGAGAAGTTTAGAATGATCAGGAACAGTCAGCATGGCTTTGTCAAGGGCAGGTCGTGCCTTACGAGCCTACTTGAATTCTTTGAAAATGTGATTGAACACATTGACGAAGGAAGAGCGGTGGACGTGGTTCACATGGACTCCAGCAAGGCGTTTGATAAGGTCCCCCATGCAAGACTTCTTGAGAAGGTGAGAGGGCATGGGATCCAAGGGGCTTTGGCCTTGTGGATCCAGAACTGGCTTGCCTGCAGAAGGCAGAGAGTGGTTGTGGATGGATCTTTTTCTGAATGGAGGTCAGTCACCAGTGGAGTGTCCCACGGATCTGTTCTAGGACCCTTGCTGTTTGTTATTTTCATAAATGACCTGGATGAGGAACTGGAGGGATGGGTTAGTAAGTTCACCGACGATACGAAGGTTGGTGGTGCTGTGGATAGTCTGGAGGGATGTCAGAAGTTGCAGCATGACATAGATAGGATGCAAGACTGGGCGGAGAAGTGGCAGATGGACTTCAATGCAGATAAATGTGTAGTGGTCCATTTTGGCAGGACCAACGGGATGCAGGAGTACAATATCAAGGGTAGGAGTCTTAGCAGGGTTGAAGAGCAGAAGGATCTTGGGGTCCGGGTCCATAGGACTCTTAAATCGGCCTCGAAGGTGGAGGATGTGGTCAAGAAGACGTATGGTGTACTGGCCTTCATTAATAGAGGGATTGAGTTTAGGAGTTGGGAGGTAATGCTGCAACTTTATAAGAACCTTGTCAGACCCCATTTGGAGTACTGTGCGCAGTTCTGGTCGCCTCACTACAGGAAGGATGTGGAAGCTATTGAGAGGGTGCAGAGGAGATTTACAAGGATGTTGCCTGGATTGGGAAGCGTGCCTTATGAAGATGGGTTGAGGGAGCTAGATCTCTTCTCCCTGGAGAGACGAAGGTTGAGAGGCGACCTGATAGAGGTTTATAAAATGTTGAGAGGAATAGATAGGATGGATTCTCGGAGGCTATTTCCCAAGGCTGAAATGGTCACTACGAGAGGACACAAGTTTAAGGTGCTGGGAAGCAAGTACAGAGGAGATGTTAGGGGAAAGTTTTTCACTCAGAGGGTGGTGAGTGAGTGGTATCGGCTGCCGTTGGTGGTGGTAGAGATGAACTGACTGGGGTCTTTTAAAAGACTTCTGGATGAGTATATGGGATCTAATGGCATTGGAAGTTATACATAGTTCTATGGCTTGGTAGGTATAGATGTGATCGGCGCAACTTGTGGGCCGAAGAGTCTGTTTGTGCTGTAGTGTTCTATGTTCTGGTTTCCTCCCACAGTCCAAAGATGTGAAGGTTAGGTGGAATTGACCCTTAGTGTCAGGGGGTATTAACAGGGTAAATACATGAATTACGGGGATAGAGCCTGGGTAGAATTGTTGTTGGTGCAAGCTCGATGAGCTGAATGGTCTCCTTCTGCACTGTAGGAATTCTATGATTCTATGAAAACAGGAGCAGTGTTGAGAGGAGAGAGTCCCAATCTACACTGACTCTTGTCAAGCACTAACAGACATGTCCTAAAGCACTGAATGCCAGCAATGGTGAGCATAGAGTCATAGAGGTTTACAGCATAGAAACAGGCCCTTCAGCCCAACTTGTCTATGCCGCCCATTTTTTTCAAAAACCCTAAGCTAATCCCAATTGCCCGCATTTGGCCCATATCCCTCTATACCCATTGTACCCATATAACTATCTAAATGCTTTTTAAAAGACAAAATTGTACCCACCTCTATACTACCTCTGGCAGCTTGTTCCAGACATGCACCATCCTCTATGTGAAAGACTGCCCCTCTGGACACTTTTGTATCTCTCCCCTCTCACCTCAAACCTATGTCTTCTAGTTCTACACTCCCCTACCATTGGGAAAAGATATTGACTATCTAGCTGATCTGTGCCCCTCGTTATTTTAAAGACCCCTCAGAGGATAAGATCACCCCTCAGCCTCCTACACTCCAGAGAAAAAAGTCCCAATCTATCAGCCTCTCCTTATAACTCAATCCATCAAGTTCCAGTAGCATCCTTGTAAATTTTTTCTGTACTCTTTCCAGTTCAATAATATCCTTTCTATAATAGGGTGACCAGAATTACACACAGTATTCCAAGTGCGGCCTTACCAATGTTTTGTACAACTTCAACAAGACATCCCAACTCCTGTATTCAATGTTCTGACCGATAAAACCAAGCATGCCGAATACCTTCTTCACCACTCTATCCACCTGTAACTCCACTTTCAAGGAACTATGAACATATACCCCTAAATCTCTTCGTTCTGTAATTCTCCCCAACGCCCTACCATTAACTGAGTAAGTCCTGCCCTGATTCAATCTACCAAAATGCATCACCTTGCATTTGTGCAAATTAAACTCCATCTGCCATTTGTCAGCCATTGGCCCATTGATCAAGATCCCGTTGAAATTGGAGATAACTTTCTTCACTGCCCACTATGCCACCAATCTGGAGGCAACTTAATATATAACTGTGCTTAAAAGTAAAGCAATTCATTTTGTGAAGGATTATGAAATTTTTAACAACATGATTTGTTTTCTCCTTTACTACAATGTATGAAATGTATCGATTATGTCTTACATATTGATTACTACCTTTCAAATGGAGTAAGATTTTGAGCAATTTCTTATTTCAAATGGAATGACATTTTGTGCATCTTTCTAAAAGTGCCATCTATAGGCTGCATGCAATAGAATGCTGTAAAAGCCTGAATTGTTAACTATCTACATCCAAATTCATCACAAACAAATGCTTTTAAGTTGATTTTGTACACTGGTAACAATTTTTCAGAATAAATACTTTATTTTGGTAATCATTACAAATCCAAATTCTTTCCCCAATTATCCTGAGTGAGAAGCAAACCATTTACATTTTGAGTTCTTATTTTAGTTAACCTACAACTGGCTAGGACTTTTTAATTTTTTTATGGCGGCATTGTAGCACAGTGGTTAGCACTGCTGCTTCACAGCTCCAGGATCCTGGGTTCAATTCCCAGCTCGGATCACTGTCTGTGTGGAGTTTGCACATTTTCCTCGTGTCTGCATGGGTTTCCTCCGGGTACTCCAGTTTCCTCCCACAGTCCAAAGATGTGTGAGTTAGGTTGATTGGCCACGCTAAGAAATTGCCCCTTAGTGTCCAGGGATGCGTAGGTTGGAGGGATTAGTGGGTATAATATGTAGGGATATGGGGGTAGGGCCTGAGTGGGATTGTGGTCAGTGCAGACTCGATGGCCAAAGTGCCTCTTTCTGCACTGTAGGGTTCTATGATTCTATGGGATGTGGGCACCACTGTTTAGCCCAGCATTTACTGCCTATCCCTAATTGCCTTGCATGGAGAGCCATGTTATTCAACCACTGCAGTCCCTGAGGTATAGGTACATCCACAGTGCTGTTAGAGAGGGAATTCCAGGATTTTGACCCAGTAACAGTGGAGGAATGGTGATCGATTTCCAAGTTAGGATGGTGAGTGACTTGATGGAGAACTTCCAGGTGATGGCCCATTGACCTTCTAGATGTCAACGGTTGTGGGTTTGGAAGGTGCTGTTGAAGGTGTCTTGGCAGGTACCTGCAGTGCATCAATTGTAAATGGTATGCACTCCTGCCACTGTTCATCAGTAGTGGAGGGAATGAATGTTTATGGAAGGAGGTAACAATCAAGAGGGCTGCTTTGGCTGGATGGCGGTGAATCTCTTGGGTGGTGTTGGATCTGCACTCACCCAGGCAAGTAGAGAATATTCCATTACACTCCTGACTTGTGACTTGTTGGTACTGGGCAGCCTTTGGGAATCAGGAGGTGAGCTATTCACTACAGGATTTCTAGTCTCTAACCTGCTGTTATAGCCATAGTATTTCTATGGCTAATCTAGTTGAGTTTCTAATCAATGGTAACTCCCAGGATGTTGAGTGTTGGGACTACTATCCAGACACTAACAAGAGCTGTAAAACTCTGACACTGACAAGATCTGTTTGGGGCAGCATGGTGGCACAGTGGTTAGCTACTGCTGCCTCACAGTGCCAGGGACCCGGGTTCAATTCCCAGCTTGGGTCACTGTGTGGAGTTTGCACATTCTTCCTGTGTCTGTGTGGATTTCCTCCGGATGCTCTGGTTTTCCCCCACAGTCCAAAGATGTGCGGGTTAGGTGGATTGGCATGCTAAATTGACCCTAGTGTCAGGAGGACTAGCTAGGGTAAATGCATTGAGTTATGGGGGTAGGGTCTGGATGGGATTGCGGTCGGTGCAGACTCAATGGGTCAAATGGCCTCCTTGTGCACTGTGGGATTGAATGAAATTTTGTTCAGACACAAGATATTTTAAAAGTTATATACTGGGTAGTTCTGACTGGCTTTAAGTAAAGAAAATCAAATTATCAAATAACTGTACGATAAATGTTTTTATTACTTCTTGTAATAAGTGGGCAAGAAGTGCCCACATACGTGATGCCCACAAAGAAAATGTATTTCCCTGACCAACTTGTGTGATATGTTTTATTGAACAATAAATTAAGAGCTCACAAATATGTCCCAGTTACTGACAGCATGGATTCAAACAATTTTTTACCATTTGCACTAAAACACTTAAAATAAGCTAAATAGGTCTTATACCTTATCAGAGAAATATTTTGTTTGCATAATGCAGACATAGTAAGCTTTTTTCTATATAGATGTGTGTTAGCAACTAATCTACCAGCATTTTCTGACCCCACAGTAACAGTACGAAAATTCTCAAAAATCACCCACTCTTAAAGTAACATTTTAAAATACCCACTAACCACTGAGTATAACGTGAGAACACTCAACCTCACCAATCTGATGACCATCCATTAAATACATGTCTTCCAGATTTCCATGAGTTTAAAGTTTATTTAAACGTTAGTTTAAATTTTAAACTCCTGGAAATCTTGGTCCTGAATCATGCTTAAGCAGAAATTATGTTGAAATTTACAATGATTTGCCAATTTTGCCAATAGGAATTTTACTGAAAATATTTGTTTCTTAAGGCAAACCCTGCAATTTTTATTTTAGAGAACATTGTTTAGAACTGTGTACTCTGTTTCACAGAAACATGGCTCACTCCCGCTTCACCAGACAGGACCCTACAACCAGAGGGCTTCTCAATCCATCGAATGGACCGTATGACGGCCTCAGGAAAAGTAGGGAAGGTAGGGTCTGCTTCCTAATCAACACCTCGTGGTGCCTAGATGTAGCAACACTGACAATTTTCTGCTCCCCAGACCTAGAATGCCTGACGCTAAAATGCCACCCTTACTATCTTCCACGGGAGTTCACCTACGTTATCCTGATGGCAGTTTATATCCCATCCCAGACAGACGTGAAGATTGCGCTGGACGAAATATACACCAGTACGAATAGCCTTAAGACAAAACATCCTGAGGCCTTGATCATCACGGCCAGGGACTTCAATCAGGCCAAGATCAAGAGCATACTACCACACTACCACTAACATGTCTCCTGTTCCATCAGGGGCCCAAACATCCTAGATCACTACTACACAAACACACCTACTGCTCTATCGTCCGCCCACATTTTGGCAAATCAGACCACAAGGCTGTGCTCCCACTCCTGGTCTTCAAGCAAACTGAAGTGGGAGACTCCAACAAAGAGAGTCGTGCAATGTTGGCCTGAGGAATTGGGTGATATCCTACAGAACTGTTTGGAGTCAGTGGACTTGTCAATATTTAAAAACTCCGCGACCAGCCTGAATGTGTACACCACTATGATAAGTGACTTCACTAGTAAATATGTAAAAGATGGTGCGCCAAAGAAGCAAATCCTTGTGTTCCCCAATCGGAAACCATAGATAAACAGGGATATCCTTTGCTTGCTGAAGTCCAGGTCTGAGGCATTCAAGTCAGGCGACACTGACCTATACCAGAAAGCCAGATACAATCTAAGGAGATCCATCAAAGACGCCAAAAGAGAGTAACGGACCAAGTTAGAGTCCCAGGCTAGCCACACCGACCTCCGCCAACTATGGCAGGGTCTGCAAGACATAACAGGATACAACGTGAAACTGCATGTAAAATCATCGGCTCCAACGCATCCCTCCCTGATGAGCTGAATGCATTCTACGCCCGTTTTGAGCAAGAAGTCAGCGAGAACATGTCCTCCACCCTGGAAACCCTGGATGAACCTGTATCTGGGGTCACCATTGAAAATGTCAGAGCAGCTTTCCTGAAGGTCAACCCACAGAAAGCAACTGGCCCAGATGTCATTGAGAGAGAGATTATTGTTGCTACACCAGTTCACCAGATTTTCTATCTTATTCCTGTACCTCTATCTCAACATTGTTTGAGATCTGACCCACTATGGTGGTGTCGTCAGCAAATTTGAAAATTGAATTGGAAGGGAATTTGGCCACGCAGTCATAGGTGTATAAGGTGTATAACAGGGGGCTGAGAACACAACCTTGTGGGGCACTGGTGTTGAGGATGATTGTGGAGAAGGTGTTGTTGCCTATGCTTGCTGATTGTGGTCTGTGAGTCAGGAAGTTCAGGATCCAGTCGCAGCAGGAGGTGCTGAGGCCCAGGCCATGGGTACTCAGGCAAGCACTAAGATCCTGCATGGATCAGATGGCAGGATATTCACAGACGTCTTCAACCTCTCTTTACAACAGTCTGAGGTCCCTATCTGCTTCAAGAAGATGACCATCATCCCAGTACCAAAGAAAAACCAAGTAGCGTGCCTTAATGACTATCAGTCGGTGGCTCTGACATCCATCATTATGAAGTGCTTCAAAAAGTTAGTCATGGCACGAATTAATTCCAGCCTCCCGGACTACCTGGATCCACTACAGTTTGCCTACAGCCGCAACAGGTCCACAGCAGATGCCATCTTCCTGGCCCTGCAATCAACCCTGGAAAACCTAGATGACAAGGACACCTATGTCAGACTCCTATTTATTGACTACAGTTCAGCCTTTAACACCATTATTCCCACGAAACTCATTTCCAAACCCCATGGCCTGGGCCTCGGCATCTCCCTCTGCAACTGGATCCTGAACTTCCTGACTCACAGACCACAATCAGTAAGCATAGGCAACAACATCTTCTCCACAATCATCCTCAACACCAGTGCCGCACAAGGTTGTGTTCTCAGCCCCCTACTATATTCCTCATACACCTATGACTGTGTGGCCAAATTCCCCTCCAACTCAATTTTCAAATTTGCTGACGACACCACCATAGTGGGTTGGATCTCAAACAACATTGAGACAGAGTACAGGAATGAGACAGAGAGTCTGGTGAATTGGTGTAGCAACAATAATCTCTCCCTCAATGACAACAAAATGAAGGAGATTGTCATTGTCTTCAGGAAGCATAAAAGAGAACATGCCCCTATCCACATCAACAGGGATGAAGTAGAAAGGATCGAGAATTTCAAGTTTTTACGTGTTCAGATCACCAATAACCTGTCCTGCTCCTCCCATGCTGACACTATGGTTAAGAAAGCCCACCAATGCCTCTAATTTCTTAGAAGACTAAGGAAATTTGGCATGTCAGCTACGACTCTCACCAACTTTTACAGATGCACCATAGAAAGCATTCTTTCTGGTTGTATCACAGCTTGGTATGGTTCCTACTCTGCCCAAGATCGCAACAAACTATTAAAGGTCATGAATGTAGCCCAGTCCATCACGCAAACCAGTCTCCTATCCATTGACTCTGTCTACACTTCCCACTGCCTCAGCAAAGCAGCCAACATAATTAAGGACCCATGCATCCCAGACATTCTCTTTTCCACCTTCTTCCTTTGGGGAAAAGATACAAAAGTCTGAGGTCATGTACCAACCATTTCAAGAACAGCTTCTTCCCTGTTGCTGTCAGACTTTTGAATGGACTTAACTTGCATTAAGTTGATCTTTCTCTACACCCTAGCTATGACTGTAACACTGTCTCGTTTCCTCCTCCATGAACGGTATGCTTTGTCTGTATAGCATGCAAGAAACAATATTTTTCATTGTATATTAATACGTAACAATAATAAATCAATCAATTAATCAATCAATTATAAGTCAAATCAAAATGGCATTTTGAACAATTTAGCATTGATGGTTATAAATGTGTCTCTTTTCAAAAACAAAAACCATTAAACCTGAGAAATACATTAATAGTTCCAGTTGTACTAGTATTTAATAACTTTGAGTCCTGCTGCACCTAACTTTTTAGGATAAATCTAAACTCATGCATTACTGGCATAAATGCAGGAAACACACGTGAGCTGGTCTTTCACACTGGGATGGAGCCACATAATAAAGAGAAAGATTATAGCATTTGGATTGCAATATTCACAGCCTCAAAATGCTCCCAAAGCACTTTGCAGCTAAAGAATAATCTGTTATAATGTAGCAAATGCAGCACCCAATTAATGGGTAGAAAGTTCCCATGAAGAGCAATGAGAAAATGAAAGGCCATCTGTTTAGGATGATGTTGATCAGACGATAAATGTTGGCCAGGACACTGGGAAATGGCCATTTACCCCCTGCTCTTGCTCAAAATGGTGACACACACTCACACGACAGGGTTAATTAGGCTTTGGTTTAATGTTTCATGCAAAAAGACAGCACCACTAACAGAGCAGCATTCCCCCAGTTATACACAAGACTGTCAACCTAAACTTCATGGTCAAGTCTCTAAAATGAGATGTTAACGCACAACCTTTTGATTCAGAGACAAGAGCTGACATGACACAGCGGTGACCAGGAGATGGCTCCATCTCAGAAATAACGCCAATAACAGGGGGAGTATACATTTAATATTTTCATGTAAACTAGTTATATTCAAGTTTCCTCAGAAAAACTTGTGCAAATTGTATTCTAGCAACATCAAAAAATTCCAAGAAATTCTGGGTCATCTATGCAGCAGATGGCACTCCAATAAGTTTTTTTTGCTTTTGTCTTTTCTGTGGATTTCTGCTATTCTGTGTACAGTTTACAATGCCAGGCATGGAGCTGCTGAGAACCTATTATACCATAATTGGAGCTGTCACAATATTTGTAAGGCTAATAGTGTTACCTATATTTGAGTACAAATGCTCCACGTGAGGGTACATATCCTTTTAAACCACATCAAAAACTTGGTGGCTGGGATGTTGTTAGTTTGGCATAAATGGCCTCTTATTGTTTGCTTCATCATTCAATGCATAGAACAGCACGCGGTTGCACAGTAGGTATATATTTAAGTCTTCTCCATTTCAGTTCAAATACCCTTTTAACAGCGTGCTAGCTGTTAATTATTGCCACTGAAAATTAACTATTACAAATAAGGACAATCTTAAGATCTCGATGGTGATTTTTTTATTGTGTTTTTTTTAACCTTTCCTTTCTTTCTCTTAATCCAATCTTTCTTTCCCTCTTTATTTTTTATTGAGAATCTGTGATTTGACATTGACTCACTCACCATAGTTTACACTGGACCTTAACCTTTTCATTCTCAGTGCTCCAGTGTAGTCTGGAAGCTGCACATCAGGATCCCACAGAAATCCCAATCCCTGCCTCCCTCTCTTCCCACATCTCTGCCTCCCTCATTTATCCCTATCTCCCTCCCTTCCGATGGTTCTGCCTCCCTCCTTTCTTTCATCCCTACCTCCCTCCCTTCCATGCGTTCAAACTTCCGACTCAGGATTTTAACTATACAGTGTCTACTATGATAAAGGGATTCTATTTAAATTGATGCGACAGAGCTAATTTTGTCTAGTTGCCCCAATAATAGGCAAGTAATTGTGTGGATTTCTCTGTATACTTTCATTCTTGGCCTAATTGCAGTGAAGAGAGGCAGCAGACATTTCAGAGACTCTTTAGGTGGGTGATTTTATACATATATAAAATATATATATGTATCCTTTTAAATGATATTGAACATATATGTAATGTGCAGCGATGTAACAAAGATAATTTCTGTACCATTCAATTCTGCAGCAGAACTGGAGAATACCAGCTAAGGGCAAGTTCAGAGAATCAGGCCCAGAAATGTTAATCTTGTAATAACTTTATCTTGCGATTCTGCTGTTTATTTGGTTAGAAAGTGCTTTCATGTGTAGCAAAGTGGATTTGATTCCTAGCAGTGGCTGTACGAAGCTTCAGCTAAAATTATTTGATAAAATATGTGTTTTCGATGCATTTTAGTGCAGTGTAGGGTATTCCAGATTTACGAGTCCCTTTAATGCAGTGTTGATCATCAGAAACCTCTTAATTAGTAAATTTGATATATGTGAAAAGGAGTTCAAAATGCTTTCAAATGCTTTAGGAAATTGTCATGCTTAAGATGACAATTGCAAGCCTCCTGTAAACTGACGTGAACCATTTTTCTGACAGGTATTCCAGAATCCAGTGCAGATGGCACTGCTCTGTCTATTGGAACTGCTCTACTTATGTTGAGGACTCCACATGGGTGCAGGGACCATGAAAGGGGTGTGAGGCAACATGATTGCTTGCTCAGCAAGTGGATCAATTATTCATCCCCAGCGTACAGGCAAAGGACACCATAGGAAACAATGTCACAGGAGCTATGTGTCAGGAGACAATGTTTCAAAGGAAACAATGGGACATTCTTGTGAATTGTTGAAGGAACACCTGAAGCCAAATTCAAATTGCCACACTCCCTTAACAGTGGAGGTGAAAGTCATGACAGTGCTGAATTTATTTACACCTGGGTCCTTTTCACATGATGTGGAGATGCCGGTGTTGGACTGGGGTAAAGACAGTAAAGAGTCTCACAAAATCAGGTGGAAGTCCAACAGGTTTATTTGGTAGCAAAAATCACTAGCTTTCGGAGCACTTGCTGCTCCTTCATCAGGTGAGTGGGAGTTCTGTTCACAAACAGGGCATATAAAGACACAACTCAATTTACAAAATAATGGTTAGAATCAAGTCTTTACAGGTAATCAAGTCTCAAAGGTACAGACAATGTGAGTGGAGTGAGTGTTAAGCACAGTTTAAAGAGATGAGTATTGTCTCCAGGCAGGACAGTTAGTGAGACTTAAGCCCAGGCAAGTCGTGGGGGTTACAGATAGTGTGACATGAACCCAAGATCCTGGTTGAGGCCATACCCATGTGTGCGGAACTTGGCTATCAGTCTCTGCTCAGCGACTCTGCATTGGCCACCTTGGAGAACGCTTACCCAAAGATCAGAGGCCGAATGCCCACCCAGGAGTGATAGAACAGTGCATATGTATCAATGCGTCAGCTGGTGGAAAGGACTAGAGAACTTTAAAGTCATGTTTTCAATGGTAGGTCAGGAGATGTTACAATATGCACCTGAGATAGTCTTAAAGATTGTTCTATGTTGTAAAATATTTAAGATTTTTTAGCGCTTACCTTCATAATAAACTTTGCAGACTGCCACAAATGTGTGATTACAACTTCAAAAAACTGAACCTTTAAATAGACAATAAAGTATCTCAAATAAACAACTAATCTGAATTGGAGCAGTGCATTTTTTAAATATACTAATAAACAATGCAAACCAAGAAAATGTCACAAAATACAATTCTTTATCAACTCAGTGGTCAAGAGAACAATAAATAAAAAACACAAAGCAATGTAAAACAGAAAATATCCAACATTAAAAAATGGAGGTGAATGAGGTAGAGGAGACAGTATTGGAGGGAGAGGGGATGGACGCTAATTCTTTGTGTGTCACACTCAGCCCCTTCCCTGTCCACATGATACAACCGTCCACGTTCCACATGCATTTCCAGCAACAACTGTTTCTGAACTGGATAGCTCCTGGCCAGAAGGTATTACCGTTTTAGAAAGAGTTTCACAAAGAGACTCATTATGCTGTTGCAGAAGGTCTCATAAACTCAGTCTGCTGAGTGTTGGCCTATGTTAATCTCTACAGATATTGGGAAACCTCTGTTAAGGCTTGTTATTGCAGCTGTGAATTAACCTCACAACTTCCACCCCTCCCTGAACAGGTAGTCAAGGATAATCTTAGCAACTTCATCATCAACCATATGGGTCTCAGGGTGCCGGTGTGGTTGTGGAGATGAGGGAGCTTCTGCTTCCAATACCACAGCCTCCTCACCTCCTGACAGTCCTGAGCCCTCCCTCTAACATCACAGGCCTCCCCCAAGCACTGCTAACATTTCTGGGCAGCAGCCAGCACCCACTCTCTCCGTCCATGGGCTCAAAATGTGGAGATTCTTGCTGGTGTGATCATGTTTTCGATTTTGAATGAATCTCACTGGGGAAGGACAGGATCCTAATTTGAATGCATCAGCATAGAATTCCAGAGATTCACCACCCTTTGAGTGAAGAAGTTCCTCCTCAACTCCGTTCTAAACCGCCTCCCCTTTATCTTGAGGCTGTGCCCCCTAGTCCTACTGTCCTTTCTGAGCGGGAAGAGTCTCTCCACCTCTATCCTATCCATCCCATTCATCATCTTATAATTCTCAATGAGATCTCCCCTCATTCTTCTAAACTCTAACGAGTACAAGCCTAGTTTATTCAGCCTCTCCTCATAGTTCAACCCCCTCAACTCCGGTATCAGCCTAGTAAACCTCCTCTGCACTCCCTCCAAGGCCAAAATATCCTTGCGTAAGTACGGCGCCCAAAACTGCACACAGTACTTCAGCTGCGGCCTCACCAATGCCCTATACAGCCGCAGCAAGACCTCCCTACTTTTATATTCAATCCCTCTCGCTATGAAGGCCAGCATCCCATTAGCCTTCCTGACCACCTGCTGCACCTGCAGGCTGGGTTTTTGCGACTCATGCACAAGGACCCCGAGGTCCCTCTGCACTGTCGCATGCTGCAGTTTTTCACCACGTAAGTAATAGTCCTTCCTACCATTATTCCTACCAAAGTGGACCACCTCGCACTTGCCAACATTAAATTCCATTTGCCAGTTCCTGGCCCATTCGCCCAGCCTATCTAGATCCTTCTGCAGACTCTCCACACCCTCCGCGCAATTTGCCGTTCCACCAATCTTGGTGTCATCAGCAAATTTTGACACCATACACTCGGTTCCCTCCTCCAGATCATCTATATAAATGGTAAATAGCTGAGGCCCCAGCACCGACCCCTGGGGCACTCCACTAGTCACCAACTGCCAATCCGAATAG
The DNA here is from genome assembly GCF_965287045.1 of Carcharhinus amblyrhynchos. NCBI lineage: Eukaryota > Metazoa > Chordata > Chondrichthyes > Carcharhiniformes > Carcharhinidae > Carcharhinus > Carcharhinus amblyrhynchos. The sequence goes on along the minus strand of NC_137335.1, from coordinate 25,821,909 downwards.
CACCCATTAACCCCCACTCTCTGCCTCCTATTTGACAACCAATCCCCTATCCACGCTAACACCCTACCCCCAACTCCATGCCCCCTTACCTTCTGCAATAACCTCTTGTGAGGCACCTTATCAAACGCCTTGGTGAATCTCTGGAATTCTCTGCCCGTTGAGGTGGTGGAGGCTGCCTCGCTAAATATTTTTAAGACGCGGGTTGATGGGTTTTTGATAAGCGAGGGGATTAAGGGTTATGGGGAGAGGGCGGGAATGTGGAACTGAGGCACGACAGATCAGCCATGATCTTATTGAATGGCGGGGCAGGCTCAAAGGGCTAGATGGCCTACTCCTGCTCCTATTTCTTATGTTCTTATATCATTAGCGAGCACTCATGCCAGATTTTGAACCTGCGCCAAATATTCAGCTGGTGCCAATGTGACACCATGTTAGTGTCATTTACAACAGCTCATTTAAAATAAGCATGAACCTGGCGTTGTCACCTCTGAGGGGGATATCGGAGGTGGGCACTCAGGTGATCATTACTTCCTGGGCAGTCAGACACACAACTGCCACCAGGAGAATGCTGTGGGCACACACAAGTGCAGCTACGGCCAGGGATAAGGGTCACAGTCACCATTGGGGGCGGTGGACATATGGTGTGGGGGGGGTGGGGAATGTGTGGATCAGTCAGAGGCCTTACCTTCCCTTCAAATTGGGTCACCCCTTGCTCTGAGGAGAAGTGCTGACTGCCATTCAGGTATCGCTTCCAGCTTCTGCCATGCTGGGTTACTATTCAAACACTAGCTGAGTGGGTGCCCTTTCTTTTTGGAACTGCAAATTGGGTGGGAAGTAGCCACAATAGAGGAGAAGTACTGACTAAGTGCAACAATGAGAATCTGAGGTCCTGCTTTAGTAAACACAGTAAGAAGTCTCACAACACCAGATTAAAGTTCAACAGGTTTATTTGGTAGTAAATCCCACTAGCTTTCAGAGCACAGCTCCTTCGTCAGGTGAGTGGGAGTTCTGATCACAAACAGGGCACATAAAGGTACACACAGTTTACAGAATACTGATTAGAATGTGAGATTTTACAGCTAATCACGTCTTAAAGGTGAAGACAATGTGAGGGGAGATAGCATTAAGCATAGGTTAAAGTGATGTGTATTGTCTCCAGAGAGGACAGTAAGTGAGATGTTGCAAGCCCAGGCAAGCCATGGGGGTGACAGGTAGTATGACATGAACCCAAGATCCCGGTTGAGGCCATCCTCATGTGTGCAGAACTTGGCTACCAGCTTCTGCTCAGCGACTCTACGCTGTCATATGCATGCCCTGTTTGTGGTCAGAACTCCCCACTCACCTGACAAAGGAGCAGCGCTCCGAAAGCTAGTGGCGTTTACTACCAAATAAACCTGTTGGACTTTAACCTGGTGTTGTGAGACTTCTTATTGTGTTTACCCCAGTCCAACACCAGCATCTCCACATCAGTCCTGCTTTGCGACAGGCCAGGCAGCAAGGGCAGTGTGGAGGTCTCAGTGATGGGGAGTTGCCTTGTCTAATGAGGCATATGGACCTTCTCACTTAGAGGAGGGAAGATACAGGGAAACCTACAACCTTCACCCTGTCAATGGTTTGAGGCCAGAGGGGTTTACTGGGCAGGAAGTTCAAATCCACTTCTCTGTGAACTCTGACTCTCAGGTTCAGTAGTGAGAGTGTATTGATTGCTCTCATGCAAAGCTGTTTAACTGCACAGCATGGAAGAGCCCAAAGAATGAGGCTGTCCTCTAGGGCATTGCTTCAAAAGCTAATTGCATACCTCTCATGAGTCAACTATGTTTCGTCAACATGAATGTTGTTGCCAGAGAGACTAACTGACGAATCCTGGAGGAGTCCAGCATGCCAGTTTAATATCCAGAGTTAGATTGCATAGTTTGGGGACAAAATTTTAATCCTTTGGAACACGTCTATGGACATGGATGTGGACACGTCGTTCAGTTTAATCCTGAGTTGTACACAGCTGACACTGTGGAGAACCCCAAGGCCAAGGTAGGATGGTGATAGCTGACACCATTCTCCTTGTTCAATATCATGTCTGGCACCATTTTTGACGTGCCCCGTCAGGATGCAGACCTTGTTGTTGTGCATTCTGTCAGATGCACTTTAGCCTCATGCAGGGTCAGGACTTATGTTCTTTGCCGAGGTCGGATAGAGAAGGGGGTTGCTGCAAAATGTGCAGGTCAACGGCCACGGGATAATAGAGGCTCGACAGACTCCATCCTGCTGGAGTACAGAGGAAGCTACGAGGGTTTGTGGCTGTCGTGTTAAAGGGTTATGAGCAAGAGCAGAAATTCACACAGGTAATGGGAAGCATTGCAGTAGGAGTCACAGATGTATGAAGTGATGAGGGTCAGGGCTCTGTTACGATTCTACAGTGCTCACGGTGGTGTTCTCACTCTTTCGGTGCATGATTCATGAGAATCATGGAGCCTTTTGAGTTGGCCTTTCTACTGATCAGGATTGACCAGCAGCAGAGACAACAATGTGCTGCTGTGTGTGGCCAGGACCAGCAGCCTGCAACTGTTCAGGGAGTAGGACCATTGATGGAGGAGCAATATCGGAGACAGTACCGGCCAAAATTCTCCGGTAGAGATGTCCCTACCTTCAGTTGTCTGAGCTGCAGTGCCAGCAAAGACTGTCTGTGCCATGAATAGTGGGCCACCTCTGCCACATACTGCATGAGCTGACATCGCATGGAACTGGTGGACAGAGCCTGTGGCCGTTAAAGTTACAGCCGCTCTGAACTTTTATACTAGCATTCGTTTCAGGGAAGCTCAGAAGATATCTGTGGCAACTTCCAGTCTGTCACTCACAAATGTATTAAGGAGGTGTCAGATACCCTTCATGCCAGGGCTGAAATGTTTATCAACTTTAACTGGAACCAGGCAAGCCAGGGCACCAAGATCATGCACTTCATCCATCCAGCAGGGATGTCCCAGGTGCAAGGCCTTTTAGACTGCAGCTGTTTGGATCTTAAGTCACTGGGGTGGCTTGTGGTACCATTCAGGAACTACAAGGGATTCCAATCCCTCAACATTCACCTATCTGCAACCACTTGAGCTCTATGTAGGTTTTTGCCTGTTTCCCAGGGATTGTCCATGGCTATTACATCTCGCAAATCCCAGCCCACTTTGAGGAGAGCAGTGGCTGGAGGGATGGCTCCTCAGGGACGGGGGTAACCACTCAGAAAATTGCTGATGATGTTGGTGCGGAGGCCATAAACAGAGGCTCAATATAATCATAGAATCCCTACAGTGTAGAAGGAGGCCATTCAGCCCATCGAACCAGCACCAACCACAATCTCATCCAGGCCCTATTCCTGTAACCCCACATATTTACCCTGCTAATCCTCTAATACCAGGGGCAATTTAGTATGGCCAATCAATTTAACTCACATATCTTTGGACGGTGGGAAGAAACCTGAGCACCCAGAGGAAATCCACGCAGACATGGGGAGAACAATGAGGCTCACGTTACGACACATGTGTTGGTGGATTAGGCGAATGGACTGTTGAAGATGTGGTTCCAGTGCCTGGACCAATCAGGGGGTGCTGGAGAGTATAGATCCCAGAAGGTCTCCTGCATTATTGTGATCTACTGCACTCTCCACAACCTAGCTCTACTGAGGGAAGACAATGTCAACATGGGGGAGATGGGCAAATGCCAGATCTACTTGGATGAGGAGAGTGTTGAGGAGGGCAGTGAGCCTGAAAATGCCAAGAGGGAGGAAGAACACTGGGCATTGGACAGAATCAGAATTGGCTGTTGAGCAAGGGATGCCCTCATCACCTCTTGTTTCGGGGATGAGTGGGAGCAGTAGGTGGTGAGATTTCCCACAGTGGATGTAAGGTCAAGCTAATGATGTAGTGGCATCATTATCTCACCATTTGGTTGCATGTTTTCAATGGCAGGGAGCTGCAGTTATTGGCCTGACTCTACAGGAGAATGATAATGACTTGTAGCGAGGCCAAAATGATGCTTCTCTCAGCAATATGTCTGACTCCTGCCTAACAGAGCCACACGTGTTGTGCCAATGAACAGGTACATCATGGGGTTTAATCAAAGCTGGAATGAATAGTCTCAGGCACTGTAGGCCCCTCTAAGTATGTGGCAAGGTTTTCACTTTCATCTTATACCCGAGGTGGGCTGAAAATCAGCACCTCGACAGCCCCTTGGCCTCTCCTGCTCAGGTGAAGAGATGCAACACATGGATGGCAGGCTTAGGGGTACGGTTTGCTGCTTCCATGAACAGGATCCCGGGAAGGGGGGTGGGGAGTGTTGGGGAGATTGTCTGCAGCAAAGCTTTTTTACTCTGTCCTTAGTGTGGGAGAGACATAGCACAGCCATTCACACACTTCACAGGAATGAAGCGCTGAGTGTGTGTGTGGGTCCACTGAAGCTTGGCAGCATGAAATGACAGGGTGGGGGCTCTGTGAGTGAGCAGAGTGATCCATCATTTATAATTACATACAGTGGTGACCTCTCTGCACTAGTGCCGACTTTCACCTGTGCCAACTGGGTGCCCATCACTTCTACATCTTCCTCACCCTCCCACTACACCTAGGTGCTTCCTCAGGATCTGCAGCTGAGGTTGAAGAGGTCTGCTGACTTCCCTGATGCCTGAGAATACTTGGCAGGTGTCCCCTGAAGGTCCTGGGGTGGCACAGTAGCACAGTGGTTAGCACTGCTGCTTCACAGCTCCAGGGTCCTAGGTTCGATTCTTGGCTTGGGTCACTGTCTGTGTGGAGTTTGCACATTCTCCCCATGACTGTGTGGGTTTCCTCTGGGTACCCCGGTTTCCTCCTACAGTCTAAAGATGTGCGGGTTAGGTTGATTGGCTATGCTAAGAAATTGCCCCTTAGCGTCCAGGGTAGCGGAGGTTAGAGGGATTAGTGGGTATAATATGTAGGGACAGAGGGGTAGGGCCGGGGTGGGATTGTGTTCAGTGCAGACTCGATGGGCCAAAGGGCCTCTTTCTGCACTGTAGGGTTCTATCTATGTTTTCGGGCAACACGGGTATTGCAATACTGTTCTCACCAATGTGTGGGACTGGAGGTGTGGTGCTCACAGGAAGGGGAGACTCAGATAGGCTGGACATCTCCAGGGTCTCCAGGATGGAAGGCCTCAGACTGCGCACCAGATGATCCTCATCCCTTCGTGTACCCAATGGGCCTGGTCATCCTCCATGAATAGATGGGCAGCTGAAGTAAGGTCCAGAAGCCCCATTGTCCTCTGGCACTGACATTCATGGATTCTCACTCGTGCCTGCGCCATGCAGTTCATGCTCACAGACGTGAGAGTCATGAGTTGAGCCATGGAGCAGACATCTCCTGCCATGGAATGCATGTCCTGGCCAAGGCCTCTATTGTGGACACCAACCTCGCAGTGTTCACCTCACTGCGCTCACCTCGTGACGACACCATCTGCTTGGACATCAGGTGATGGACTCCCCTAGTTGTGTTTGCAGTCTGAGGTGGGATGCTATCATCCCTTCCTGATGCTCATGACCCTGTCTTTGTAGTTCTAGAAGCTGTGGGATAACTGGGCCTAGAGGCACCTCATCAGCCAGGGGCTCAGCAGAGTCCTTGCTTCCGGCATCCCTCCAAGTGCTGGTTCCCTGGAACATCTCCTCCTGATCTTCAACTGTGAGGTGCGCACCAATGAGTGATCCCGGAGCTTGTCTACTTGGTGAAACAATCAAAGTGTAAGTATCTGTGGTGGTGCCAGGTGTGGGTGATGGCTGTCACGCATCTTCAAAAGTGCAGTCCGAGAAGCTGCTCGAGTCTATTGGATCCAGCAGGTGCAAGGTGCAGTCTTTTCAGCTGCTCTGCCTGCAAAAGAAGGGAGATGGCATTAATGCATCACAGGAGGTAAAGGAGGGAACATTGATTACTCACTTGAGAATTAGAGACTTGGTCAGGGGGAAAAGAGAGGCGTATGTTAGGTCTTAGCAACTGGGAACAGAGAGAGCATTGGCGGAATACAGAGAGAGTAGGAGAGAGCTTAAACGGGGATTTAGAAGGGCGAAAAGGGGGCATGAAATGGTTTTGGCAGACAGGATTAAGGAAAATCCAAAAGCATTTTACTCCTATGTCAGGAATAAAAGGGTGGTTAGAGGAAAAATTGGTCCTCTTAGGGATAGGGGAGGGGAACTATGCCTAGAATCCGAGGGAATGGGGAAGATCCTGAGTGAATACTTTGCGTCAGTATTCACGAAGGAGAGGGACCTGTTGTCAGGTACTGTCTTGGAGGGAGTTGTAGACCTGTTAGAGGAAATATCTATTACAAGGGAGGAAGTGTTAGGGTTTTTAGGTAGTATTAAAACTGATAAATCTCCAGGGCCTGATGGCATTTATCCTAGGCTGCTTAGGGAGACAAGGGATGAAATTGCTGGGCCTCTGACGCAAATCTTTGTCTCTTCTTTGGACACAGGTGAGGTCGCAGAGGACTGGAGGATAGCGAATGTGGTAGCGTTGTTTAAAAAGGGTAGTAGGGATAACCCGGGTAATTATAGGCCGGTGAGTTTGATGTCAGTGGTAGGGAAGTTGTTGGAAAGGAATCTAAGGGATAGGATGTATAAGCATTTAGAGTGTGGCAATTTGATTAGTGATAGGCAGCATGGATTTGTAAAGGGGAGGTCGTGCCTTACGAATCTGGAGAATTTTTTGAGGAGGTGACAAAAACGGTCAACAATGGACGAGCTGTGGATGTCATCTACATGGATTTCAGTAAGGCGTTTGACAAAGTCCCTCATGGTAGGTTGGTGGAAAAGGTTAAGGCTCATGGGATACAAGGACAGGTGTTTAGATGGATTGATAACTGGCTTGGTAAGAGGAGACAGAGAGTAGTGGTGGAGGGGTCCTTTTCTAGCTGGAGGACTGTTACTAGTCGTAGGCCGCGGGGCTCAGTACTGGGACCTCTGTTATTTGTAATATACATAAATGACTTGGAAGAGGGAGTAAGTGGTGTGATCAGCAAGTTTGCAGATGATACGAAGATGGCTGGACTTGCTGATAGTGAGGAGCAGTGTCAGGCAATACAGCAGGATATAGGTAGGCTGGTATATTGGGCAGAGAAATGGCAGAAGGAATTTAATCCAGATAAATGTGAGGTGATGCATTTTGGAAGAAATAATGTAGGGGGGAGTTACACGACAAATGCATTTCTATACTCTATTAAGAGTATAGAAATGCAGAGGGACCTGGGGGTGCAAGTACAACAGTCCTTGAAGGTGGCAGTACAGGTGGAGAAGGTGATGAAGAAGGCCTATGGTATGCTTGCCTTTATAGGGAGGGGAATAGAATATAAAAGCTGGCGTCTAATGTTGCAGTTGTATAGAACGTTGGTTAGGCCGCATTTAGAGTACTACGTCCAGTTCTGGTCGCCTTACTACCGGAAGGATGTGGAGGCTCTGGAGAGAGTGCAGAGGACGTTTACCAGGATGTTGCCTGGTATGGAAGGCCTGAGCTACGAGGAAAGATTGGGCAAATTGGGGCTGTTCTCCTTATAAAGGTGGAGGATGAGGGGAGATCTAATAGAGGTGTATAAGATAATGAAGGGTATAGTTAAAGTGAACAGTGGTAAGCTTTTTCCTAGGTTGGATACAATAATTATGAGGGGCCACAGGCTTAGGGTGAGGGGGGCGAGGTATAACTCAGATGCTAGAGGGAGGTTTTTCACACAGAGGGTGGTGGGGGCCTGGAATGCACTGCCAAGTAGGGTGATGGAGGCAGGCACGCTGGGGTTGTTTAAGGCTTACTTAGAGAGGCACATGAGTGGACTAGAGATGGAGGGATACAGGAAACTTTTCTAAATAAAGATCAAGAGCTTTGGGATGTCCCTGGGAATCAATTGATTCCTATGGACCTTACAAAATATTTCATGGCTCACCTGCTTTATTTCTGCGCTTCTGGGGATTCCATAAATGTCTGTCTAAGTTGTGCATGTTTATTGATGTCTTTTCTTTTACTTCACAGGTGATTTGGTTCGCCTTGTTGATCAACAAGGGGCATACACACGGTGGGTTGTGCAGTGGCTGCTCTTGGATGTTGCTTCAAGAGTTGCCTAGTGCTTCACGTCGTTAGTGTACGCTTAAACTGGACCATCTGACGGGCAACATGACAGCTCAGTGACTATCACTGTTTGCTGTGCAGATACATGGATTTGGGCCGGTGTCTGCGTGAGCTTGCACATTCTCCCTGTGATTGCGTGGGTTTTCTCCGGGTTCTCCGGATTCCTCCCACATCCCAAAAAACATGCTCTTAGACTGATTGGTGTAACTAATTGTCCCTAAATTAGTCTTCCCTCAATCTTCTCCAATAGGTGTAGACAAAGGTCATGGGTAGAGGGGGGCACTCATAATGTTAAAATGGCGGTGCAGGCTCATTGGGCCGAAGGGCCTGTTTCCCGTGCTGTGTTGTTCTTTGTTCTTTGTCTTGAGGATTCTCACATTTGTCTGCTGCCCTCATTTCACTATTCATAAGATGCACTCTTCCTCCACCCTGGCTAGCTTGTGGCTCTCTCCTCGAATAGCCTGAGCGTTCTGAGCTTCGACATTACTCTGACTGGGTGTGCTTGCTCATGTTTGTTGTGGTTGAGCTGTCAAGCAGTGACACAGATAGGGAGAGTTTAGGCGGCAGTGTTAACATTTAAAATGGCAATGAGTGTAGTAGGTGTGGGTCGTAGTGGGAGCTGGAGTGCAAGGAGCATGGCAGCTACTGGGAAGAACATGGTGATGGGGAAGGGGGGAAGGAAGAGGAGGGACTCCTTAAGGTGATGGAAAAGACTGAAGTGGCTGGGTGAGAGATAAAGGTGGAGGTGGGAGGGGTGTGCGAAGGGGTCACAAAAAGACTACATGAGGCTCACTTACCCTTGCTGAGCTCAGAAGATCATTCATCTTGCTGCACTGCTGCCCCATCCTCTTCTGCAGCGAGCTTGCACTCACTAGGACTGCCACTGCATCCCAGGTGTGGGTGGTGACCTTGCTGGTAGGCCTTCTCCTGGAGCAGGAGTAAAGTTCATCGTGCCTATGTCGAGTAGTCTGGTGAGAGCTCCCTCTGAGAATCATGGTGCAGGCTCCCTTGCTGGTACCCCCTGTAGTTCTATGGAATAAGTGCTGGGGAGCCATTGATATGGAGTTCCTCAGTGACTGGTACAATAAGTTCAGAAGTGGCAGGTTAATCAGAGGGAGGCTGCTGCGGGCGTGGTGTGATTCCCGTGGCCATAAAAAGTTTTATCAAAAGGTCTGGTCAGAAATTACACCGGAGACATCAATGTGATTCACTCCGTTTTCCTCGCCGGAACTGACACTTTGCCAAATTCTGGTAAGATCCCCCCAAAAGATTTTCCTCAATATTGCCTTAAAAGTTTGAGATCTCACCCTCCAGAATGGCCTCTCCCTCCTCCACTGCAGTCACAGTATGGCACTGCTGCGATGCACTTGCCTGTTACATCCTGACTGCTGGAGTAGGAAACTCACCTATATTGGAATTTGATGTGACCATAGCATCTGTGAGAGCAAAAACAGCATTATTATATTTTGTAACAAATTTATTGTCATCTTGATGGTGTGATCACCCAGCTTTTCTCATCTTTCCTCAACCCATATCTGATATACTGCTCTTGATAATGGAGTTGGAGGAGCCATCAGCCTCCATACATATTTCTCCTGTTTCTTTAACTTATTAAAGTATTCCGGTACACCACCCAACCACAGCCCACAGCCCTTCCCCCTCCAGTCAGTGAGTGCTCCTGGGCATTATAGGCTGTTTTTTTCTAAAGAAAGAAATGGAGGGAACGACTCTCCCATAGTAACCCACAACTTTTCTGGTGGGTCGGGCTGGGAGATGCACGTCTTTGATCTTTCTCCAGGATTTGCGCATGCACTGGGAATGCATGCGCATCTCCCAGAGCCGGAGAACAGTCGGAGTCCAGATAAAGCTGGAAACCGGCAAGAAGCTAGGTAAGTCATTTGAATCTTTTTATATGTAATTTAAATATGTTTTGCATGCAATTAGTGGGAACCTGCTAGTCCCAATTGAATCTCCCACCCCGCCAGGAGTACTTAATTCCGGTGAGGTTTACATAACTCCCCAGATTTGGGGAATTAGCAAGAGACCCCGTCGGAATGAAGTGGGGACTTTCGGGGTCCCCTGGGGGTGTGTGCACCCTGGGCATGGACACTTGACAGTGCCAACCTGTGCCCCTCTCCCTGCCCAAGGGGCAAAGTGCCCATGCCCAGGGACACCTTGGCACTGCCCATCAAGCATTGGGAAGTGCCAAGGGAGCAGGACCTATTTTGGATGAGGCCTTGGGGGCGATTGGTGGGGGTGGGGGGCCCCGCCACTCTGCATGGTGATTGGTCTGGGCTAGAGGGAGGGCAGTAATCGGGTGGGCTGGGATGGTGGTCTGTTGGGGTGGGGGTGGGGGGCATCAGCTGGGATGAAGGGGGTGAGGAATCACCACTGCTGGTGGAGTGGGCTGGATATCATGGCACTCTGGGCGGAGTGGGGGGCGGGGGGTTGTCAGAGCTGGCCCGGGAATTGTCGTGGGGACCAGGATGAGGTCAGGGGAGTGCTGGAGGGGCAGTGCTGCGGGGGTCCCAGGCTGGCTAACGATTGAGCTGGCCAGCAATGGGGAGACTAACAGATCAAGGCCACTGCGCACGTGCAGAGTTCTGGAGCTGTCAGACTCAGGCGCAAATAGGGCTTGGGTTTCTAATGAGATTCACAATTGTGATCTCTACAGTGCACAAGTGCGGAGAGTCAAGTGTGAAGTTGAACTGAGAAAACAGTTATGATCTAGAACAGTTTTCCCACCAATTCAGCACTTTTGGGGGAATTGCTCTGGAATTTCCTTTTAAAAAAGTCTGACTATCCTGTCACACATCGTACCACTTCTGAGAGCTTCTGTCCTGGGGGACTTGTTGTTCCATTATAATACTTCTGACAAAGTCAGAGTCATCGCCAAGGTAACTGCAATTTAATCACTTCCAAGTTAGCAAAGGAACAGTGATGTCTTATCAAAATTGGATAAACAAGTTCAGAGTATATCCAAGACAACTGTATTTTTGACACCTCTGAAACTTAGTAGACAGAACAAACATTTCTGGCCTTTCTTCATTTTTAAAGTCACCAACTAGGATTTTAAGTTTCAAAAATTACTTTATGTAGTACCTGTATATATAAATACATATATATAGGTCACAATCTTTCCAGCCTGTTGCGCCAGTCATTCAGCGCAGCAAGCTGGGAAATGTGCATGGCTGAAAATTCGTTTTATACCTAGGGCATGAGCTGGTTTAATGCCAAACATCATCCTCCTGGCCCTTTTTGCCAGTGGGATCACCATGACATTAATGGGGCCAGCTCGGCCATTTCCAGCCTCCCAACCTAAGCCAGCTACCCCCAACTCAACATTTTCTCCAAGCCCACCTTTGATGCAGCTACCCGCCCTCCCCCAACATGACCACTGCCTCCGACTTGAATCTCCTTTGATCCAACTAACCCCGATTCGACTGCCACCGCTGATCCAACCTGACCTGTCCTCTTCCAAAAATACAAACACCTTCTTTGACTACTTCTGATCTGACCTGACCTGTCTTCCTCCTCAAACCCAATCCAACATAACTACCTTCCCAATCCAATCCAAATACCCCGTGACCTGACTACCCTGCAATCTGACCAGCCATTCAGGATTCACACGCCCATTCACTCACCCAATTACCACCCCACCCATCTACATTCATGCATCCACCCATCACCCACCCACCCGTTCACTGACCCAGCCATGTACTCACTCAATCACCCACTCATTCACCCACCCACCCACTTACTATTCCAGCCACCCACCCATCCACACTCACCCAGCCATTTACTCACTCAACCACCCACTCACTCACCCACTCATCCACCCACTTATTATCCCACCCATCCACTTACCCACACTCATCCACTCACTCAGCCATTCTCATTCATCCACCCATCCACACTCACTTGCCCACTCACTCACTTGCCCAATAACTCAATCATTCATTAATTGAAAGACTTGAGACCTTTTAAAACATGAATTGTAAAATAGAGGAGGTTCAATACTTGCCGATATTACCTTGGAAAACTTCTACTGGCCCCTTTCTACTGCAGCTTGGATTGGAAGACCATGTGAAAATGCATAATAGAGCCTGAGTGTGGAGTGTTCTGGGGGCAGTGTCATTGCTGCTGACCAGATTATCTGAGCCATTACATTTTGGTGCAGGTCTGGGTCAGTTGTACTGTGCGTCACTTTGTCATAGCATGCATATGACAAATGCGTTTTTACTCAGTTCATGTTATCATTGCGTTTCTGGCAACATGAGAAATGTATTTTTTGGTGGAGATTGTGTCCCTTTAAACAGAACGAACACTCCAGTCAAACTGCAAAGGAAAGCACACGTTTGAATAAAACTACACAACAACAAAGAGAGGTAACATTAAAATAACAATTTGTGAATGAACTGGACAGTACGGTCGGTATACTAATTTCACCTGGTTTGCTAATCAAAAGACCAAAGAATTCACCTTTATTTCAGTGTACAAACCAGGAATCTTAAACTTACCATAATAACTACTCTTTGGAGAAGGTACAGCACATATGGCCCTAAACAAAACCTGGATGATGAAAAATGACCTGCATAAATCAATGAAACTCAAAGCAAGATTGTAATCAGTCTCTCATTCTCTGCCTGGTGTTCTATTTAAGCAGCAGCGGGGGTGGGGGGCTATAGTTTTCCAGCTATCAGCAGTGATAAATGGCATTCCCTGAATAGTTCTGCTTAAATTCATATTTTTTCCTGTCCTTCTCAAACCCTGGCTCTGTGTTAATTAGGAGCACACTGAATCGAGCCTCAGTAAAACCATTACAAGTCTTTTGTTAAAGCACCGTTATACATGATTGCATCTTTCTTGTGTGTAGTAATATTCTACTGGTATATGGCATTATGCTGGTTTGTAAAATCTAAGCTATCTGAAATATATTAAGAAAGCAATGCAAGTTAAAACAACACACTTTGTGCCTGTCTCCTTGCACCTTAGACAATATATGACTAGGAAACTCACACCAAAGGGCAGGGAGGGCAGTGGGTAATTTTGGCACAAGAGTAAAAATAGGCATCAAGTGGGTACACTGCTTATAAGATATGTTTGTTTGAGAGTCTGGGTTTAGCACAAAATTTTAGTCCTCATTGCTAACGACCATAAATATGATCTTTCCCGGGAGTTTCAAACCACAAATTTACAGCACACTGCACATTGATTGGATGTAATTTTTGTAGAACCATATACATGGGCTCCTCGCATTCACTCTGACTGAACGTGTGGATTTCTCTGGCTGGCACACAGCAACACATTTAGGATGGTTAGGGACCAGGGAGAGGGAGCACAGATTTTCACCTGCAACATTGCAGATCCTGGTAGAGGAGGTTCAGAGGAGGAGGGACGTCCTATAGCTGCTGAGGGAAACAATGCCACCTCGATCTCCTCCCCTGCAGCAATTGGTGCTGCTCTGCCTTACCTCATGTCCACCTCCCATTCTTCAACCAGACCCAGGGGGACTCTAGAGTGATGTCCAAGGCTCTATGTTCCCTTGTAGAGGAGATGGTGGCACAGCAATAATGTCATTGGACTCATAATCCAGAGGCCCAGGCTAATGCTCTGGGGACATGGGTTCACTATAGTAATCAGTGGGATTAAAATGCATTTAATTAATAAATCTGAAATTGAAAGTTAGTCTCAGTAAAAGTGACCATTAAAATATAATTGATTGTCATAAAATCCATCTAATACACTAATGCTCCTTTTGGGAAAGAATCTGCTGTTCTTACCTGGCCAGAACTACATGTGACTCCAAATTCACAGCAATACAGTTGACTCTTAACTGCCCTCTGAAACAGCCTAGCAAGCCACACAGTATGACAATGAATTTGATAAAACCTGGCCTTGCCAGCAATGCCCACATCCCGTGGGAAAAAAATGTATATATATATATATATATCTCTGTTAAGGTGTCCAATAAGATTCAGTAACACATCAGTTACACTTTTTAGGTCAAATCCTCTGAGAATTTCCAGAATGTTTGAGTACTGGTGCTGTTGTGATAAAGTGCCTCAGTAAGTCTCCTGATGTGCTTCAGAAGTGCTTTTTGCAATTCCAGCAGCACCGAACAATAGAAGATGACATAACTTTAAACAAGGCTTATAATCAACATCAAATGACATGTTTACTTCCAACATGCTGGCCACTACTAAGAAAGGCCATTAGGACAAGTGCTAGTCACCATGTGCAGTAAAGCCTTTTTAATAAGAGCTAGCAAATACTTGATTATTAAACCTCTGCAAAGATGTTCCAACTGCTAGTTTCAATGGCCCTAGCTAAATGCATGCTAATCTAATTTTGCAGCTTAAGATCCTCATCTTGACCAATGTCTATGGTACAGAGTGAAAATTATCTCCTGAGACTCACAGAAATTGCCCTGGAAATCACCACTGACTGGGTTATGCCAACAAGTCTGACTCTCACTTTCCTTGTCCCTTGATAGGCCAATGACTACAATTTGCCCCTCAACAGGGACCATTCAGACAACTACTCAAACCAATAACAAATATAGTTCAATAATGCTGTATCCTTAAAGTAGTTTGCCACATGCAGTTATTTTCTTAGTTCTGTGATAGTGTAATGATAAACACACTTGGTTTGTCCAAGAAAGACATTGACTTGCATATTGGAGGACTTGTGGTATGATGTAGCGTTCCCTCCCTGTGGACTAGAAGCTATGGGTTCAACTTTAATGTCAGGATTTGTTGGCCGTGGAAAGAGTGATCATAACATAGTTCAATGGACTGATAATCCATCCACTCTTCCCCAAGGGAAAGAAAGTGTGTGTGTGTGTGTGTGTGTGTGTGAGGGTGTCTGTATGTGTGTTTGTTTAAAAAATTGAATAGTGTATAGGTAAATTTCTTGATTATTATGGAAATAGAACATTGGGAGCAGCTCACCCTAGTGGGTGGTGATTTATAGAAACATAGCAACACTACAGCACAATACAGGCCCTTCGGCCCACAAAGCTGTGCCCAACACGTTTAGAGTTTAGTAGGGTTACCTATAACCCTCTATCTTATTAAGTTCCATGTACATATCTAAAAGTCTCTTTAATGACCCTATCGAATCCGCCTCCTCCACTGTTGCCGGCAGCCCATTCCACGCAACCATTACTCTCGGAGTGAAAAACTTACCACTGACATCTCCTCTGTACCTAGTCCCCAGCACCTTAAACCTGTGTCCTCTTGTGGCAACCATTTCAGCCCTGGGAAAAAGCCTCTGTCTATCCACTCGATCAATACCTCTCAACATGTTATACACCTCTATCAGGTCACCTGTCATCCTTTGTCTCTCCAAGGAGAAAAGGCTGAGCTCCCTCAACCTATCCTCATAAGACATGCTCCCCAATCCAGGCAACACCTTTGCAAATCTCCTCTGCACCCTTTCTATGGCTTCCAAGTCCTTCCTGTAATGAGGCAACCAGAACTAAGCACAGTACTCCAAGTAGGGTCTGACCAGGATCCTATATAGCTGCAACATTATCTCTCGACTCCTAAACTCAATTCCTCGATTAACGAAGGCCAGTATACCATATGCCTTCTTAACCGCAGCTTCAACCTGTGCAGCTACTTTGAGCACCATATGAACTCGGACCCACGATCCTTCTGATCTTACACACTGCCAAGAGTCCTACCATTAATATTATATTCTGTTATCCTATTTGACCTGCCAAAATGAATCACTTCACGCTTATCTGGGTTGAACTCCATCTGCCACTTCTCCGTCCAGTCTTGCATCCTATCAATATTTCGCTGCAACTTCTGACATCCCTCCACACTATCCACAACACCTCCAACCTTTGTGTCATCAGCAACCTTACCAACCCATCCCTCCACTTCCTCATCCAGGTCATTTATAAAAACCACAAATAGTAAGGGTCCCAAAACAGATCCCTGGGGCACTCCACTGGTGACCGACCTCCATGCAGAATATGACCCATCTACAGCCACTCTTTGTCTTTTGTGGGCAAGCCAGTTCTGGATCCACAAAGCAATATCCCCTTGAATCCCATGCCCCCTCACTTTCTCAATGAGTTTTGCATGGGGCACCTTATCAAATGCCTCATCTATTCCCTTAAATCAGTCAGTGATTTAAGGGAATAGATGAAAAATAATTAATAAAATGGTGAAAGTACTATTTATAATAAGATTAGCATATCCCATTAAAGTACCTGCAAGCTCTGAACATGATCCTTAATCAAGTGAAAACACATTAGCATCAAATGCAATACTGTAACAATTCCTTGTACTGATTGTTTAACTATTTGAGAGGGGGTGCAGAGGGTCAAAACAGCCCCACCATCCTGTTTCATGCAACATTAATGAAAAACAATGGATGTTGATGAGGAATAAATCCTGCTTGTTGTGGTGGTGGTGGGGGTGGGTGAGAGTTGGTGAGGCACATTTAATAAAATGCACCAAAAAAATGCTTTAACCAGTAAAAGCATCATGCACTCTCCCAGCTAGATGGAACATGATCCATGAAAGCAATCACCAGAAAAGAGATAAAACTCACAAGTTACAATAGTGGCCGTGCAATCAGCCATTGTAACCAGATGTGAGGATCAGCACAATGGCATCCCAAGAATGTGCATCAGTTGAACAGCAGCTCTGAGAGCTTTGACCTCCAGAGGCTGTTGCATGATGTTCACCGCGCTGCAGTAACACTGGAGCGCCTAAACGGGGCACTAAGGTTCCTTGGGGAACCAAGACTGCCCACTTAGTATATTGTTTTGCTGCCTAATCCAGCAGCAAAACACACACCCTTTAAAACAACAGTCAAATGCTTTAAAGCTTGTCCTCTAATTGACCTCTTTCCAAACCTTTTCTCTGACTGATTGACTGACTACAGTGATTATGTTTTTCATCTTGTCAGCATGTACTGCAGCTACTCACTCTAAGCCTCTTTGATACCCTGTGAACTCTTATATCGCATGGCCCCTCAGTAGCACAGAACCCATGCAGATTCTATTTCAAAGACAAGCTGTCCACTGGGGCACCATTTTTATTTAGTTGCAGGCAACAACATCACAAACAGGGTTTTCTTTGGAAGCAAACAGCAAAGCAATTTATTTTCACAATGATTGCAGCCAACATTCTCTCAAATCATGTTGGATAGAGACAGGAGCCTCTGCTAAGATAACATTACAGATCAGGATTTTCAGCCTCGTCAGGCATTGCTTGACAGTGGCACTTGTAACATAGGGTCAGATGCTTGTGGGATTGAATCCTGCTCCAGAGTCTTAGAGCATGTCAAGTCTGGCATTTCAGTGCAATGCTGGGGGAGTATTGTTCTGTTAGAAGTGCAATCCATCAGATGAGGGATGGCGTTAAACCAAGGCCAATATGGCTGGTAGATGTTAATCATATCATAGAATCATGCAAAAGGTGACCATTCTGCCCATCAAGCCTGCACCAACAACAATCCCACCCAGGCCCTACCCCGTAACTCCATGTATTTACCTTGCCCCAACACTAAAGGGCAATTTAGCATGGCCAATCCACCTAATCTGCACATCTTTGGACTGTGGGAAGAAACCAGACCACCCGTAGGAAACTCAGGCACACACGGGGAGAGCATGTAGAGTCCACACAGACAGTGACCCAAGGCTGGAATCAAACCCGGGTTCCTGGCGGTGTAAGGCAGCAGTGCTAACCACTGTGGCACTGTGTCACTTAATGATCCAATGACACTGTTTCAAAAGAGAATTCTCCCCATGCTCTGTAATATTTACCCCTAAAATTACATCAGGAAAATAGATTTTCTGCTCATTATTTTATTGCTATGTGAAAGATCACGCTATTCACAAATTGGTTACTAATCCCAAGTGTAATATTGTGAGAGTAAGAATTTTTGAAAGTCATGTGACTATTGTATAGTTCGTCAAATTTAGGCCTGCAGGAAGAACAAGATGCAGAATGACTGTGGACTCTTCCAAAGAGGGAGAAGATTAAGGGGGAAGATGATGACGGCAATGAACACTGCCATGTCTGAAACTCAGAAAATGTCTGCTATCACCAATTCCAGTGACACAAAGCAATCCTGCAAACAACAACAACACTTTTCACAATACTCTATTGCTCCTGTCAAATCATATCTTCCCATTCACCGTCAAACAAGTCTAAAGCTGGCCTGTCACCTGGCAACCAAGAATGGACAAGACGGGAAATGTTGCAAACCAATACATTTCATGGGATTCTACTAAAGAATGCAAACTTCTTAGCATAAGATTTTCTCAAACTGCCTTGAGTATATATTTGGCCGTTTCAAAGCTCTCTACTCTGCTTTTTATGTTGTTTCTGCATGGTGTGACCCCTGAGAACTGAATGCAGGTTGCTCAGATACCTGTTCTAACTGTTTGACATGCTCTTGACCAGTGGCCGCAGGGTATTGGAGTCTGTGATGAACCCACTAAAGACTGATTAACCTACACACAGGGTCAGACTAGGACATCAGGACATGAACCAGCATGTTGGACACTGCCAAGGGATGAATGAAGGGGGAAAGGGTAAGAAGTGAAAGCACTATGAGTGGACTCCCCACTTAAATCTCCCCTTTCGTCATGATTCCTCATGATCAAACTACAACATCACCACTCTGCTGTAGAGCTTTTTGGTGTACAATGGTGCAGAACTATCAAGTCAAGGTTAATGTCTAAGACAGCATACGCATTGGCATATGGAGTGTGTACGGCCAAGATCAAGGGGTACATGGATTTATTTGGTTGCTGTCAATAGCTGTGTGCGCAAACACCTTCACCAAATTGGTCTCCTGTGCATTTCCCACCAGCAGAAAATGCGTATCTTAATCTCATTATTGAGTCTTATGTGGTTGCACTGAGCCTAAAAACAAGCTCTAGAAAATCTTCTTTGAGCACCTGAGGCATATATGTCAAAGATGAGCCAGGCTTTAATCCTTGATCTGTGCGTGATAGCCAGTCTCCATTCTAATGGCAGAGTTAACACAGTCAACCTCTTTACCCCTAGACTCAGAAGGGAAGCATCCACAAGGGGTTGTGCTACTGATCATTGTCCAGCAACCCCTTGTGGTGTATAATGTGTGGGAGTGATGAAGATAAGGTTGTCTGTGAGGCCCTTACTGATTAAGGAATGGTTACTTGGAACTAACAGAGTAGAGCATCTGGATACTGGAAAGGAGGCAACATCTATGGGAAGTGGAAGTTCAGGGAGGTGCAGTGCTGGTGAGGTAGAATTAGAAAATTAAGGGAGAAGGAAAGTTTTCCCCTGCCTTTGTATAAAAATACCAGCTTTAAACTATATTTCTTGCCCTAAAGACTATCATGAATATTGGATACAAGTTTTGACTGAAAGATGCACTTTGGTTTCAGTGAACAGTTAGATTGATGGACAAGCAGTTTTCTAACTGGGGGAGAGCAGACTGATATGATTGAGGCTTTCAAATGATTAAGTTTTAGGAACATTATTGAATCAATCAGAGCTGATTTATCAACTGTTTATCAAAAATCCAAATTAGGGTATAGGATTACTGTTGGAGTGCAAGTGAGACATAGGGAAACATTGCTTGATGATGTTTGTTTTTTGGAGTAGATCATAGTGGGAAATTATGGGGACACAAGTAATTTTTGTATAATTCAGGCAACATTAGACAAGAATCTTGAGGAGAGCTTGATAATCATGTACAATACGGTAGGATGAAGGCAAAATATAGGTCCCAAAGGTTCCGCCAATCTTGAGATTTTCTGTATTTAGATTTTCAAACTACTTACGCAAAAATGATTGCATGAATCTTAGTAGTTTATGTACAACTTAATCCTGTTGATTTGTAGTCACTTGATACAAATTACTTGATTGATAATTAAAATGCTCTTCGCACACAAACAACTTCAAATTAACAGGCATGAACTATATAAAGCACCCATTTAAACTTAATTGTACAATTTATATAGAACATAGAACATAGAACATAGAACATTACAGCGCAGAACAGGTCCTTCGGCCCACGATGTTGCGCCGACCAGTTACAAAAACAATGACCCACTAGCCTATACCAATCCCTTTTCGTCCATAAACCTATCCAGAGATCTCTTAAACGCCCCCAAACTAGACGCATCTACAACTGCAGCAGGCAGGGCATTCCAATCCCTCACCACCCGCTGGGTAAAGAACCTACCCCTGACATCCGTCCTGTAGCTACCCCCCCTTAATTTAAAGTCATGCCCCCTCGTGCTAGCTTTCTCCATCCGAGGAAAAAGGCTATCACTATCCACCCTATCTAAACCCCTAATCATCTTATATGTTTCAATAAGATCCCCTCTTAGCCGCCTTCTTCCCAACGAAAACAACCCTAGATCCCTCAGTCTCTCCTCATAGGACCTCCCCACCATACCAGGCAACATCCTAGTAAACCTCCTCTGCACCCTCTCCAACGCCTCCACATCCTTCTTGTAATGCGGGGACCAGAACTGCACACAGTACTCCAAGTGCGGCCGCACTAGAGTAGTGTACAGTTGCAACATTACACTGCGACTCCTAAATTCAATCCCCCTACCAATAAACGCCAAGACACCGTACGCCTTCTTGACAACCTTATCTACTTGATTCCCAACTTTCAGGGATCTATGTACACACACACCTAGATCCCTCTGTTCAATACTGTGTCAATACTGTCAATACTGTCTATGTCAATACTGTACTTCTTTATGGCTATTTGTGACAACATTGGTGTTATTTTTGCAGTGTTGTTTTTGATGAATATTGGCTTGTTTGTAATTTTAAATATTTATTTGTGAATAATCATTTGTACATAATGAACTTTGCCTGAATTTTATTATGTCACCTTGAAGTACTGATTTGTGTCAGTACTGGTTCCACGCTGGAAATGTAACGTTATTGTGTACCATGCTATGTGTCACAGTCCTGCCCCAGCTCTCCCCAGACTTGAGCTATGTGATTTTGGGAGGGATAAAATTAGTGCAATTCTTGATTCAAGATTAAAGTAATTCTATTCTATTTTGGGAAACATGCAACTATCCCTGTGTCAGTAAGCAGAGGCACAGTTTTCAGATATTTGGTAGATGAACCAGGGTGAAAGTGAGGAGGATATCTTTCTTTATGAAGTATTTATAATCCGGAATGCACTATCTGAAAGGGTGGTGGAAGTAGATACAATAATAACTTTTAAAAGGCTTTCCAACGTATGTCTGAAAAGGAAAGTCTTTCAAAGAAATGCAGAAAGGGCATGAGATTTATTTTCCAAATGTCGCTGGATTCCGGGGAAGTGCCGGAAGATTGGAAAACGGCTAATGTTATGCCGTTATTTAAGAAGGGTGGCAGACAAAAGGCGGGGAATTATAGGCCGGTTAGTTTAACGTCTGTTGTAGGAAAAATTTTAGAATCCGTGATCAAGGAGAAAATAGCGAGGCATCTTGAGGAGAATTGTTTGATAGAGCAGACGCAGCACGGTTTCGTTAAGGGGAAGTCGTGTCTGACGAATTTATTGGAGTTCTATGAGGATGTGTCTAGGGCGGTGGATAGAGGAGAGCCGGTGGATGTGGTGTTTCTTGATTTTCAGAAGGCATTTGACAAGGTGCCTCACAAGAGGTTATTACAGAAGGTCAGGGGGCATGGAGTTGGGGGTAGGGTGTTAGCGTGGATAGAGGATTGGCTGTCAAATAGGAGGCAGAGAGTGGGGGTTAATGGGTGCTATTCGGATTGGCGGTTGGTGACTAGTGGAGTGCCCCAGGGGTCAGTGCTGGGGCCTCAGCTATTTACCATTATTTAGATGATCTGGAGGAGGGAACCGAGTGTATGGTGTTGAAATTTGCTGATGACACCAAGATTGGTGGAAGGGCAAATTGTGCGGAGGGTGTGGAGAGTCTGCAGAAGGATCTAGATAGGCTGGGCGAATGGGCCAGGAACTGGCAAATGGAATTTAATGTTGGCAAATGTGAGGTTGTCCACTTTGGTAGGAATAATGGTAGGAAGGACTATTGTTTACGTGGCGAAAAACTGCAGCATGCGACGGTGCAGAGGGACCTCGGAGTCCTTGTGCATGAGTCGCAAAAACCCAGCCTGCAGGTGCAGCAGGTGGTCAGGAAGGCGAATGGGATGCTGGCCTTCATAGCAAGGGGGATTGAATATAAAAGTAGGGAGGTCTTGCTGCAGCTGCATAGGGCACTGGTGAGGCCACAGCTGGAGTACTGTGTGCAGTTTTGGTCGCCGCACTTACGCAAGGATATTTTGGCCTTGGAGGGAGTGCAGAGGAGGTTTACTAAGCTGATTCCAGAGTTGAGGGGGTTGAACTATGAGGAGAGGCTGAATAAACTAGGCTTGTACTCGTTAGAGTTTAGAAGAATGAGGGGAGATCTCATTGAGACATATAAGATGTTGAATGGGATGGATAGGATAGAGGTGGAGAGGCTCTTCCCGCTCAGAAAGGACAGTAGGACTAGAGGGCACAGCCTCAAGATAAAGGGGGGGCGGTTTAGAACGGAGTTGAGGAGGAACTTCTTCACTCAAAGGGTGGTGAATCTCTGGAATTCTCTGCCCGTTGAAGTGGTGGAGGCTACCTCGCTAAATATTTTTAAGACGTGGGTTGATGGGTTTTTGATAAGCGAGGGGATTAAGGGTAATGGGGAGAGGGCAGGAATGTGGAACTGAGCCACGACAGATCAGCCATGATCTTATTGAATGGCAGGGCAGGCTCGAGGGGCTAAATGGTCTACTCCTGCTCCTATTTCTTATGTTCTTATGTTTCTTATGAGATTGGAGATGTAAAATTTTAGGGTAACTAAGTTGGATCACATAACATCCATTTCTTTTAGGAGCAATGTAGCTAATTAAGACTTAAGAAGAGATGTAAGATACTCTTTCGATGGAAGGTGCACAGGTCATCATTTTGATAAAGGGTGGAATTTTCTGTTGCTGTTAGCCGTGGGTGAAAATGGTGACGCCAGCGGAAAATCTCACGAGACCGCAGAAACAATAATCTTGGTGGTGAAATCTCATTCTCTGATTTTCCCTGCCCTTTGCTGGTGACATGAGGAGGTTTCAGCCAAAAAAGGGCAGAAACCTCATTTAAATTTATTTAATAAACTGACATTTGCTTAAAGGACTTCCTTGCCATATGTTCTCCCCACACGAAGAATTCTCCCTCACATCAGCAAGATTTAGAACAGCTTTTTAAAAATATGAAACAGTCAAGGGGAGACTATTGGGGGCACAAAGGTAAGTATAGTCCCTAGGGGAAAGGGGGAAACCTGCCCAGAGAGCCGGGCAGTACCTTAGTACTGTCCCCGGTACCCTGGCAGTGCCACCCTGGCAGTGGCACAGCCAAGGGACAGTGCTAGGGCAGGCCCTCTGGGGAGCTCCATTGGCGGTGGTTCCCCTTACGTGTGGTGGGGCGTGTTGCCCTGATGCTTGTGAGGATGGGTTTTCTCAGTGATTGTGGAGATGAGGGGGTGGGTTTCCCTTTTCTGGGGGAGGGAGCGTTTCAGCACAGATTGGGGCACTCTTTTTAGCCAGTGTTGCCAGCTGTATCAGGGCCCATCTCACCAGTGCGATGTCAAAAACCATGCCGCGGGATTTTTTGTACACAGAGTGCCAGAGAATCTGGAGAGGAAACCAGGTGTGCAGCTAGTGAGCTACCTGCTGGCTTTCCTACCCACCCAAAGCATTTGGACACAGCTAATACCACTGGCAGCATGCTGAGATAATAATGTAAATCAGTGTGCACTGCAAATTTGAAGGCACTGCATTCTTTTCCAGCCTTAATCTCACACAGCTGAACATGATATTAATCAGAATGAAAGTCGCCTCAGCAGCACTATTTAAAGACATCGTGAATTACTTACAGATTGGTGGCCAAATTATTTTTCTGTCTGCTGGGATACTGTACATGGTTTTGGAGGATTCCTACAGTTTGCTAAAGCTTCCATACATGGAGTGGTCTGGCTGGCTTTGAAGAACATTGTTTTTGTTTTATAAGATACTGTACTGAAAGAAGTTGCTTCCAGGCAATGGGTGGCCAACCACAGATTTCTCTGGGAGTTGAATGTGACTGGGATAATGAAGAGTAGCCACACAGAGAAGGAAAAGTTAATAGAGGAGGAGGGTTGGGGGTGGATCAAAGGGCAGAAGGCCCTCAGCAGAAGGCCCGATTTGACAAGGTTCTTCAGGGAGCAGTTGGCTTATCTGAACTTCAGCAAGAAGCAATGCAAGAGGACAGCATGATGGCACAGTGGTTAGCACTGCTGCTCCACAGCACCAGAGACCTGGGTTCAATTACTGGGTCGCTGTCTGCGCAGAGTATGTACATTCTCTCTGTGTCTGCGTGGATTTACACCAGATGTTCTGGTTTCCTCCCACAGTCCAATGATGTGCAGATTGGGTGGGATTAGCCATGCTAAATTGCCCCTTAGTGTCCAAAGATGTGTAAGCTAGTTTCAAATTGTTTAGTTTTATCAGTTTATTGTTTTACTTATTAGTGTCACAAGTAGGCTTACATTAACACTGCAATAAAGTTACTGCAAAAAATCCCCTAGTCACCATACTCAGTGCCTGTCTGGGTACAGTGAGGGAGAATTTGACATGGCCAATGCACCTAACCAGCACATCTTTCAGACTATAGGAGGAAACTGGAGCACCCAGAGGAAACCCACGCAGACATAGGGAGAACATGCAAACTCAACACAGTGATCCAAGCCGAGAATTGCACCCAGTCCCTGGAGCTGTGAGACAGTAGTGTTAACTACTGTGCCACTCTGCCATCCAGGTTAAGAGGATTAGTGGGGTAAATGTGTAGGGTTAGGGGAATAGGGCCTGGATGGGATGCTCTGTCGGAGAGTCAATGCAGACCCAATGGGCTAAATGGCGTCCTTCTGCACTTAGGAATTCTACGATTCTATAAATTCAAAGCAGAAGATGCTAGAAAATCTCAGTAGGTCTGGCAGCATCTGTGGAAAGAGAAACAAGAGTTAAGTTTCAAGTTTGTATGACTCTTCAGAATTTTTATTCCATTGTGAATACCAACCAGCTTCCTCCTGTAACCTGTCCCATCAACCAGCTTATTTGAGTGCTCTGCACCAGAATCCTGCGTGGTCTCACTCTTCAGCAAGCTTGCTCCTGCAGAGCATTGCCTCATGCCCTGATTGCCGTCCATTCATACCCAACGTTTTACCACATGCAAATCCTACCTCTGATCCATCGTCTACATTACACTGCTCAGAATCTGAAGCAGTGGGGGAATTCTGCTGAGACATGGGGGGTCATGCCTGCCAGATGCAGAACTGGTGAAAGACCTGCACTGCTTCTTTTCAGGATCACATTCCATCCTGACAGTAGCAAGGTCAGCAGCAAGCCTTCCTCTCCAATCAGATCTCTGGGGATGGCAGACCTACCTAGCAGAAGCTATTGGCCAAGCAGAAGCCATCAGCTCTTGCATTCAGCAGCATCATGAAGGTCATGAATGTCACTAAAAGAACATCCTCCCCCACTGCCCCTGCAGGAGTCCAAGGATTGCAGAGTGCCCAAGGACAAAGGCAAGTGATGTGAGGCGTGGGAGGAATTCACAGAGAGTAGTGGGGTGGCTCAAAGTGCCCTCCCCTCCACTCCTTCTCAATGTCCATTCCTCAATTAGGCAGTGAATGGGTAATCTGTTTATGTGATGTTATTGTCATGGTTCAATTGCAGGAAATGTGTGCAAGCAGTGTGGTGTCAGTGTGAGGATATAGTAGGATTAAGTATTTGGAGCATTTGAATTTTATGTATGAGTCATGCTTGATTAGGGATTTTTGATAGATGAGTGTTGGGCATTGAAGTATCGGGTATTGAGCTGTGTTTGAGGTTACAAGTGCAGCTGGTAGGATAAGGCAATTAAAGAAATTTTCATTGACCTCAGGGTCATCAAACTTGCAGCACTGCATCCTCAATATGAGACTCGTGGTAGACCTATCTACTCCCACTGCCTCCACAACCATGTCTACTCAGTCCCCACTGTGGATCAAGGACATATTTCTCACTTTTTACCTCCACTAAAGTCTCTTGTTCAACTTCCAAAAACCTTGGGGCTCATGTTCCTTTATGTTGTGCCATTTATTACTCTTTCCCAGGACAGATTGAATTCCTGCATGTCTGCTGGAGCCACAATGGGCTTCCCATTTAAGAAGAGTAGGCTAGCTTGAAATAGGCTTCCCCTTTAAGAGGAGTAGGCTAGCTCAGAAGTTCCGGTTTTGGGTCCCCTGCTGTAGCCAATGAAGGCTGCAAGCATCAACCATTTTGATAAGCAGGCAGCATGAAGTTAATCTGCTGCCTACATCTCAGTCAACAATTGACAAGTTAATTGCTCATCCTGAACCCTATGCCCATTTTCAGAGGCTATTGAATTAAGTCCTTAATATTTGCTCCTTTCAGGCAACAATTTTGTTGCACCTCTATATACAGGACTTCCCTTTGATGCTCTATACAAAGAGAAGCATATTTATCTCATCCTGTTTTGCCAAAGACAAGGTGGGGCTGCTGGCCCATGTTCACATGAATTGCAGCCTTCCCCAGGTGCAAGTTGCCATTGACTGCATGCATATTAGCTCCCATGAACTCAGCAATTTTCATCAACTTGAAAGGATCCCACTTCCTCTTCTACTGGGACATTGCATCTCTCCTGGTTGATGCCTCAGCAATCCTACTGATCTATTGGCGAACAGATTAATGGATTGCTGTCATGCACTGTAAATCTCTTTGTACACTGGCATCCAGAGCCATGAGCTAACAAGGCAGTAGTCTGGCCTTTAATGGAAGGTATTGCAGTGAACACCCTGACTAAGCATCGGATATTGCAGTCTGATGGGTTTCATAGGTGTGTGTGGGTAAAGTGTTAGTGTGGATTGAGGATTGGTTATCTAACAGGAATCAGAGAGTTGGAATAAATGGGTGCTTTTCTGGTTGGCAGTTGGTGACTAGTGGCGTGCCGCAGGTATCAGTGCTGGGGCCTCAACTGTTTACCATTTACATAGACAATCTGGAGGAGGGGGCTGAGTGTAGGGTAACAAAGTTTGTGGATGACACAAAGATGAGTGGGAAAGCAAATTGCGTGGAGGGAGTGGAAAGTCTGCAGAGAGATTTGGATAGGCTGAGTGAGTGGGCGAGAATCTGGCAGATGGAGTAAAACATTGGCAAGTGTGAGGTTATCCACTTTGGAAGGAATAATAGTAAAATGGACTATTATTCAAATGGTGAAAAATTACAACATGCTACTGTGCAGAGGGACATGGGGGTCCTTGTGTATGAATCGCAAAAACTCAGTCTGCAGGTGCAGCAGGTGATCAAGAAGGCAATGGAATGTTGGCCTTTACAGCGAGGGGGATGGAGTATAAAAGCAGGGAGATCTTGCTGCAGTTGTACAAGGTACTGGTGAGGCTGCAACTAGAGTACTATGTGCAATTTTGGTCCCTTTATTTGCAAAAGGATATACTGGCTTTGGAGGGAGTGCAGAGAAGGTTCACCAGGTTGATTCCGGAGATGAGGGGGTTAGCTTATGAGGAGAGATTGAGTAGATTGGGCCTGTACTCGTTGGAGTTTAGAAGAGGAGATCTTATAGAGACATATAAGATAATGAAGGGGCTAGACAGGGTAGAAGCAGAGAGATTATTTCCACTTAGAATGGAAACAACAACTAGAGGGCACAGCCTCAAAATAAGTGGGAGTCAATTTAGAACAGAGTTGAGGAGGAACTTCTTCTCTCAGAGGGTAGTGAACCTTTGGAATTCTCTGCCCTTTGAAGCAGTGGAGGCTACCTCATTAAATGTGTTTAAGTCACAGGTAGATAGATTTCTGACCAATAAGGGAATTAAGGGTTATGGGGAGCAGGCTGGTAAGTGAAACTGAATCACTATCAGATCAGCCATGATCTTATTGAATAGCGGGGCAGGCTCGAGAGGTTAGATGGCCTACTCCTGCTCCTATTTCTAATGTTCTTATGTGTTGATCAAGGTGACTTCCCACTCCGTGTTGATACCGTTGGACTCCAGGATCCGTACAAAGACCTTCCATGTTTATCAGCCATTTACTGCAGCCTTATCCATCAATACCCTCATCTGATGGCTTTACAGCTGAGCCAGAGTTGAACAATCCCATACGGAGAGCTGTTGCCTGTGCTATCCTTTCCCTCCACTGTGGAACCTGTGCAGCTGTGCCCTGGGTCACCACATGCACAGATTCCTCTCGTACCCTAGCCTTTTTGACATGGACATTGTCAGTTTCTGAGTTGATGACCTTCTATATAAGATTGAGTAATGGTACCTTTTCATCTTCACTGTCTTCTTCTTCCTTCACTGACTCCAGAAGTTCCAGCTCTTGGCTACTTGAAATGGAAAAGGAACAAGGGTCAGGTTGCGCTGACAGGAAATGACAAATGTATGAAGTTTGTACTTAACTCCATCTGCAGCTTGCAAGCCAGAAGAAATTGTGTGAAGAAAGAAGGTGATATTAAGAAAGCTGACATCCCTACCATGAATACCTTCCATGCCAACAGTGACCATAGTTTCAGTGACCCCAAAAGTGAAAATGCTGGAACATCTCAGCAAGTCTGGCAGCATCTGTAAGGAGAGAAAAGAGCTGATGTTTCGAGTCCTGATGACCCTTTGTCAAAACTTGGCCTTGAAACCTGGGCTCTTTTCTCTCCTTATAGATACTGCCAGGCCTGCTGAGATTTCCTAGCATTTTCTCTTTAGATTTCTGATTCCAGCATCCTTAGTAATTTACTTTTATTCTATGGCTTCAGTAATGCCCTTTTCTATAATGTCCACAGCTGACATCTCCATGGCACCATTACAGACAGGAAGAAATTAATTTAAGCAGCACTAATCTCTCCTTTCATTACCCATCCATAAACAGAAAGATATTTCAATTGGTTTTCCTTGCTATAAGTGATGGCATATTTCCCCAGTCTCTTGGTTTTTGGGTGAATCAATTTTCCAGTAATAATCCCACAGCAAATTCAGGATAGGATGAACTCAATAGGTTTGTTTATTTTCACACACTTAAAATGCGGGAGAAAGGTTTGCAATGTCACCTCCAAACTCAGAGAGTAAAGAGCGGGATAGAGAGAAAAAGCAGTTACACTACAGAGACCACAGGGAAGTAAATATTGGTTCACATGGGTGCCAGAGTTCAGAATCAAAGTCCAGTGAGGTAATCCTTCACAGAGGTAACTGAGCTGAAAGTGGAAACTGGATCATTCATTTTTCTGATGGTGTGGATTTCACACAATGAAATAGGCATGCAGGGATAAATCAGAGTCCTTGGCAATGGTGCAGAGCTCTCAGCAGCAGGAGGGTAGATGCGGACAGGTTATCAACCTGGACCAGAGCTCCTTTGGTTGGCCTGCCAGTCAGCTGTTAAACAGCAGGTTGAATTATGCAGTTCATCAGGGCACACCAGAGGCCCATGTCACATGACTCCCACCTCTCCACCATCATTAATAAAGGATATTTATCCATCGTCTGGATTCCTAAGGATCTTAGCCATCAGGGATTTAAAGGAAGGTTGGTAGGCCCTTTTCTTAGTAGTGAGGTGGGGAAAAATCATAAAGATGGGTACCTGACACATAAAATGGTTACCTGCGAAAGAGGCATTAAGCAGGGACTGACTTTAGTGCAGACAGCTACTTGAAATTAAAACATGCAGCACAGACAGTTATTTAAAGTTAAACATGCAGGAAACAAATACTGCAGGAAGCCAGTAAGAGCTTGAAGCACTTTAAAGATAAGGACAGATTCAGGACAATGAGGTCTGATAAAGAGATTAGCCATAAATGGGAATGGGAATACATAAATACAGTATGTATAGACCGAAACTAAGTCATTAATAGTCACTGCTAGAGGAAATGTATCCATTCTGTGAAACAATGTCAAATGCCAATGTCTGACTGTAACGATGTGTTAACTATCGATATTACTCAACTACAACGATGTGTTAAATGGCTAATGTCCAGACTATCCATTGTCTGAAAAGTATAAAAATGAACCACTGCTATCGTATTATTGAGAAGGTAACTGCCTAGTACTGTGGAGTACCAGTGCTTTCTCCCTGAAGCTTCGTGTTCAAAATAAAGCTGTATTATTGAACCTCCAGTCTGACTCCAGTGGTAATTTTTCCACAACAGTACGCAGTTTATTTCCTGCTGGTCAACCTGGTTTATCAAATGCAGATGACCTTTGCATTGTTCTATTTGAATTGAGCAGCACAGTGACACAGCACTGCTGCCTCACAGCACCTGGGACCAGATTTAAATCTTGCCTTGGGTGACTGTATGTGGGGTTTGCGCATTATTTCCAGGTCTGCGTGGGGTCTTCTGGGTGCTCCAGTTTCCTATCACAATCCAAAGATGGGTCGGTTAGGTGTATTAGTCGTGGTAAACGTGCAAGTTATGGGAATAGGGTGGAGGTGAAGGCCTGCATGGGATGCTCTTTTGAAGAGTTGCTGCAGACTCATTGAGCAAATTGCCTCTTTCTGCTCTGTAGGGCCTTTATGATTCCACGGTTCTATGAGCTGTACATTCTACAAGCAGTCATTAGTGGCTCCTCAGAAGTAATGAGATCAGTTTTCCAAAAACCGCAAAGTGGCTTCTTTTGTTCAGGGTTCACAGACAACACAATTTCAGCCATTTTAAAGGTCTTGGTGCAGTTTTTAACATTTAAGAAGCCATAATAAGTGTATCTATTTATATATTTAACAAGCAAATATACACAGTGTGATATCTTAGTCAGTCACAGCAGTTAAAACATGCAGGTATGCTCATCCAACTTACTGCTGACTGCAGCCACATGCAAGATTTTCCTAAAAGAAAGAGGCAAGTGAGTGCTCAGCAATATGTTTGGCTGATATGACTGTCCTGGTTGAATTATTGAATGCGTATGAGCTGTGAAGTGTGGCTGCAAGGCTAGCAACAGTGCTAAGTGTGGTTGGATGAGGCACAGTAAAGTGATTGAAGGTTTGAATTGCCAGGGATTATTAGTGGGTGGATGATGAGGATGTTATGAGCAGGGCAGCTAACGTTGCCTATTGGTAGATGAGAATAAAACACTTTGACAACTTGTGTCAGAGTGATGAACTTCTCATGTTCTTGGAATAACATACCTGACAATGACCTCCAGTCATAGATCATCATAAAATCCCCACAGTGCAGAAGAAGGCCCTATTCTCATAACCCCCTGATTTACCCTGCTAATCCGCTGACACTAGGGTCAATTTTACATGGCCAATCAAGCTAACCCACATACCTCTGGGCTATGGGAGGAAACTGGAGCACCTGGAGGAAACCCACACAGGCAGGGGAGAACATGCAAACTCCAGACAGACATTGACCCCAGGCCGGAATTGAACCCTGGTCCCGGGCGCTGTGAAGCAGCAGTACTAACCACTGTGCCACCATACCTCTTTCTTCCCACTGCCTCCTGAGCATGTGACTGGAATGCTCCCTCTCAACATCCAAAATGCTCCCATCCCCTCATCCACAAGATGCCAGTTATCACTTCCTCTCTCCCCACCTCGGTGCAGTATCAAAAAACCTTGGTGCGCGCTCTGTCCCATGTTCAGCCATATTTTCATCTTTCACAGCACAGGTTCTGTTCACAAAGGATTCCCATCACTTCCTGAGCCACAATGCACATTCACTTTAAAAGGTTTAACCCGTTTTTCAGTAACACTCATAGAATAGAATCCCTACAGTGCAGAAAGAAGCCATTTGGCCCATCGAGCCTGCACTGATAACAATCTCACTTAGGCCCTATCCCCATAACCCCACGTATTTACCCTGCTAATCTCCATAACACCTAAGGGGCAATTGTGCATGGCCAGTAACCTAACCTGCACATCTTTGGAGTGTGGGAGGAAACTGGAGCACCCAGAGGAAACCGACGGGGAGAATGTGCAAACTCCACACAGACAGTCACCCAAGGCTAGAATTGAACCCGTGTCCCTGGCACTGTGAGGCAGCAATGTTAACTGCTTTGCCACCTTGCCGCGAAAGTATCAAGTTCCCTGCTGATCCGTATACAGGTTAGCCAATTTAACCCCTCATTGATTCGACGAGATGCCCAGGAACAGTGAAAAGTGGAAAGTCAAAACTACAAGCATGAAAACTAATTAACAATAAGTGGAAAAAATTCACATTGCAGTGACTTCACTGGATCAGGTGCTTCTCAATGCTGTTGCCAGCTAAACCTGTTTTGATCTTTTATCAGTATATGAAGACAATTATCATTTGACTCCTCAAGTATCACATATCACCTTCATCTGTGTACTGACATATTTCTGATTTCTTGAAGCAAGCAGTTGCTAAAAATAATGACTATTAAATTGGCAGAATTAAGCAACAAATTCAAAGCCCAAATACATTTATTCTGAGCCACAGGGTATCTGAATTTGTACTTTGGAGGTAAAATTACTGTCTGCCAATTTTGGCTGTATAAACTGTTCTAAGTTCAGAATTGCATCCACTTTGTGTTTAAGCTGTATTGGTTTAATGTAAAGTAAAATAAAAGTAAAGTTTATTTATTAGTCACAGGTAAGGCTTACTTAGTTGCGCAATAACTGCAATGAAGTTATTGTGAAATTCCTCCAGTTGCCACACTCGGGCACCTGTTCAGGTCAATGCACCTAACCAGCACATCTTTCAGACTGTGGGAGGAATCCCACGCAGACATGAGGAGGACATGCAAACTCCATACAGACAGTGACCCAAACCAGGAATCGAATCCGGTCGCTGGTGCTGTGAGGCAGCAGTGCTAACCACTATGCCACTGTTCTCCGGCCGTGCTCGCCCCAAAACCAGAGAATCCTGCTTGAGGTCAACGGACCTTTGTGTGGTATGCCCTCCACCTGCTACAATTCCCGTGGTGAGTGGAACAGGAGAATTCTCCCCAATTTCTTAGGGTCTGCTTTTTTTTAATGGTTGGCGGCCAAGCGAGTCAAACAGTACATATCGATATTGTGAACCTTTTCCTCACAACCAATCACAAGAAACGTAAGCATCAAAAACATGATATTGGCTATTGTCCTACATCAAACTTGTACCACTCCATTTAACATATGGACAATCCCCACTTCACCATGCACAGAATTAATATCGTCCAGGTACAACACTCCCACCACTCAAGGTTCAAATCAGAGCATGTGTTTCCTCATTGGAAAATACATATACCCTTGTATTTTTTAAATGCGGTATATCTTCCATGTTATGCCTGTTGGGGGTCCTCGCAAGTATCTCATCAGACAACAGAAAGCCAGTTCAACAGGTATTGAAGTATGTCATGTCTACTTGCCACAATGTGGTTCTTCTTAGAGACGGAGGACCCAATATGATGCAATCTCTTTTTAAATTTATTTATTGTCACAAGTAGACTTACACTAACACTGCAATGAAGTTACTGTGAAAATTGCCCAGTTGCCACACTCCGGTGCCTGTTTGGATACACTGAGGGAGAATTTAGCATGGCCAATGCATCGAACCAGCAGGTCTTTCAGATTGTGGGAAGAAATCAGAGCACTTGGAGGAAACCCACATAGGCACAGGAAGAACGTACACACTCTGCACAGACAGTGACCCAATCCGGGAATTGAACCCAGCTCCGTGGTGCTGTGAGGCAGCAGTGCTAACCACTGTGCCACCGTGACACCCCCACTTTCCCATTCCTGGTGAAAATGGTAGGTTTTTTTCTCTCATCAAAGTCCCACCTTCTCATTGAGAATAACCTTCATCGTGTTGTGTGGCATTACTACCGTGGTAAATGGGACAGACATCGGATCAATCTAGCAACTTAATCCATGAGGCACTATGGGCCATCAATAGCAGCGGAACTGTACTCCAGCACAATCTCAACCTCATGGCCTGGCATATCCCCCACTCAATCGTTACCATCAAGCCAGGGGATCAACCCTGGTTCAATGGAGAGTGCAGGAGGCATGTCAGGAACAGCACTAGGCGTATCTAAAAATGAGTGTCAACCTGGTGAAGCTACTATACAGGACTACTTGCATGTCAAACAGCTTAAAAGCATGTGATAGACAGAGCTAAGCAATCCCACAACCAACGGATCAGATCTCAGCGTTGCAGTCCTGCCACATCCAGCTGTGAATGGTGGTGGACAATCAAACAACTCACTGGAGGAGGAGGAACCACAAATATCCCCATCTCAATAATGGAGGAGCCCAGCACATCGGTGCAAAAGATATGGTTGAAGCATTCGCAGCAATTTTCAGCCAGAAGGGCCGTGTGGATGACCCATATTGGCCTCCTCCAGTGGTCCCCAGCATATCAGATGCCAGCCTCCAACCAATTCAATTCACTCTATGTAATATCCAGAAACAATTGGAGGCATTGGATACTGCAAAGGCAATGGGCCCTGATAACATTCCAGCAATAGTACTGAAGACTTGCGCTTCAGAATTTGCCACTCCCCTAGCCAAGCTCTTCCAGTACAGTTACAACACTGGCATTAGCTGACAATGTGGAAAATTGCCCAGGTATGTCCTGTACACAAAAAGCAGGACAAATCCAACCCAGCCAATTACCACCCAATCAGTCTACTCTTGATCATCAGTAAAGTGATGGAAAGGGTAATCAACAGTGCTATCAAGCAGCACTTGATCAGCAGTGACCTGCTCAGTAATGCCCAGTCTGGGTTTTGCCACGGTCACTCAGCTCCTGACCTTATTGCAGCCTTGCTTCAAACATGGACAAAAGAGTTGAATTCCAGAGATGAAGTGAGAATAACAGCCCTTGACATCAAGGCCACATTCGACCAAGTGTGGCATCAAAGAGCCGTAGTAAAACTGGAATCAGTGGCTATAAGGAAGCAAACTCTCTGCTGGTTGGAATCATATCTGGCACATAGAAGTTGGTTATGATTGTGGAGGGTCAAGTCATCTCAGCTCTAGGGCATCTTTGTAAGAGTCCCTTAGGGTAGTGTCCTAGGCCCAAACATTTTCAGCTGCTTCATCAATGACCTTCCTTCCATCACAAGGTTAGAAGTGGCGATGATTGTGTAATGTTCAGCACCATTCGCGACTCTTCAGATACTGAAGCAGTCCATGTTCAAATGCAACAAGATCTAGGGCGGTACAGTGGCACAGTGGTCAGCACTGCTGCCTCACAGCGCCAGGGACCCAGGTTCAATTCTCAGCTTGGGTCACTGTCTGTGCAAAGTCTACATATTCTCACCACCAATGTGTGAGTTTCCCCCGGGTGCTCTGGTTTCCTCCCACAATTTGAAAGATGTGCTGGTTAGGTGCGTTGGCCTTGATAAATTTTCCCTCAAAGTACCCAAACAGGTGCTGGAGTGTGGCGACTAGTAGATTTTCACTGTAATTTCATTGAAGTGTTAATGTAAGCCTACTTGTGACTAACACATAAACTTTTACTTTGATATCCAGGCTTGGGTTGACAAGCTGACATTCACACCACATTCCGGACAAATGTGAGGTAATGCATTTTGAAAGGTTTAATAGTTAGAAAATATACAGTAAATGCAAAACTCTTAAGAGTATTGAACGTGGCAATGCAGGTGGAGTAGACACTCAAGAAGGCATATGGCACGCTTGCCTTCATAGGCCAGGGCATGGAGTTTAAAAATTGGCAAATCATGTTGCAGCTTTATAGAAACTTAGTTGAGCCACACTTGAAATATAATGTTCAATTCTGGTCACCACACTACCAGAAAGATGTGGAGGTTTTGGAAAGGATACAGAAAAGATTCACCACGATGTTGCTTGGTATGGAGGGCATTAGCAATGAGGAGAGGTTGGAGAAATTTGGTTTGTTCTCACTGGAATGACGGAGGTTGAGGAGTGACCTGATAGAAGTCTACAAGATTATGAGACGCGAGGACAGAGTGGATAGTCAGAAGCTTTTTCCCAGGATGAAGAGTCAATTACTAGGGGGCATAGGTTTAAAGGAGATGTATGAGGCAGATTTTTTACACAGAGAGTAGTGGGTACCTGGAGCTCATCGCCGGGGGAGCGGATACGGTAGTCTCCTTTGAGGGGTGTCCTGACAAATATGTGAATAGAATGGGAATAGAGGGATATGGTCCTCGGAAGGGTAGGCGGTTTTAGTTAAGTTGGGTGGTATGGTCGGTGCAAGACCGAAGGGCCTGTTCCTGGGCTGTAATTTTCTTTGTTCTTTGTTCACACAAATGCCAGGCAATGACCATCACCAGTAAGAGTCATTCTAACTACTACCCCTTGACATTCAGTGGTGTTACCATCACTGAATTCTGCACTGTCAACATCCTTGGGATTACCATTGACCAGAAGCTCAATTGGACTTGCCACATAAACACAGTGGCTACAAGAGCAGGTCAGAAGCTAGGAATACTGCAGCGAGTAACTCACCTCCTGACTCCCCAGAGTTGGTCCACCATCTACAAGGCACAAATCAGGACTGTGATAGAATATTCCCCGCTTGCTTGGATGGTGCAGCTCCAACAACACTCAAGAAGCTTGACACCATCCAGGACAAAGCAGCTCGCTTGATTGACATCCACAAACATCCACTCCCTCCACCACTGATACTCAGTAGCAGCAGTGTGTACTATCTACAAGATGCACTGCAGCAATTCACCAAAGATCCTTAGACAGCACCTTCCAAACCCATAACCACTTCAATCTAGAAGGACAAAGGCAGCAGATACATGGGAAAACCACTGCCTGCAAGTTCCTCACTAAGCCACTCACCATCCTGACTTGGAAATATATCACCGTTCCTTCACTGTCACTGGGTCAAAATCCTGGAATCCCCTCCCTCATGACATTGTGGGTCAACCTATAGAACATGGATTGCAGCAGTTCAAGAAGGTAGCTCACCACCACCTTCTCAAAGGGAACTAGGGATGGGCAATAAATGCTGGCCACCCAGCGACGCCCATGTCCCACAAATGAATAAAAAAAGTAACTCACCAAGGCCCCTTCAACAGCATTTTCGCAACCTTCAACATCTACCACTTAGTGGGACAGGAGCAGCAGATGCATGGGAATACCACCACTTGCATGTTCCCCTTCAAGTCACTTACCAGTCTGATTCGGAATTTTATCACCATTCTTTGAAAGTTGCTTGGTCAAAATCCTGGAATTTCCTTGCTAATAACACCATGTGCATACATACAGTGCAGGGACTGCAGCGGTTCACCACCACCTTCTCATGGGCAAATAGGGAAGGGCAATAAATACTGGCCGGCCAGCAATTGCCAGATCCTAAAAATGCATATATTTAATAAACACCAAAAATAGATTAATTGGCCATGTCTGTTTGCAGGACTTTACCATATGTGAAAAGTGGCTGCTGCAGTCATATAAACAACAATGACTGCATCAAATTAATTACATATTAAGAATTTTGGAATATTTTTGACCAATGTGTTTAGGCCCCTTGGAGAAAAAAATTTTACATTGTGACACTGGTGGGCAAACTTGTGAATTTCCAGCCAATGATTTCCTCAGCTTCTCCAGTTTATTCATGTTACAGAAGTCTCTCTTCCCTGGAATCATCCCATGAAAAAACATTTCTGTCTCTTCTCTAAAAAACTTGTCAAATTTTTCCACACAGCCTTTACTCTCCTCTGCACTTTATCCAAAGGTTGTTTCTTTGCTTGTTACAGCACAGTGACTGGAACTGCACCATCCTCCAACCGTGGTCTTCTATTCTTCTGGCTATATAACGCAATATTCCAGTTACAGTGTTAATTGCTTTTCTGAATTATTCAGTCATCGGAAATAGTAAGTTTACCATTACTGCTGGGTAGTCATGGCAGTTCCAGAGGGAAGCTGTGCTAACTTTTATTTCCTTCAGTTTGAATTTTCCCACGTCTTTTGAGATCACTCATTGACAAAATGGATTACAACATACACATGCAATATAATTCCAATAATCTAACAGATAGTACATTTATTTTAGTCAAACAGCCTTTCATTTGTATCCTAAGTAAATAAACTGTTGCAATTTAGACAGCATGGGGGAATTTTAACCCAGCCACATAGCAAACTTGCAATCCCTGCCACCCCCTCCAATTTCCCACTAGGGACTGAAAACGACATATCTTCAGAATGCCTTCTCCTGGTTTTACCAACTCAAAGGGTCTCAGACGGAAACCAATCAGTAAAGGGAGGTGGACGTTGCCAGATTCAGCAGGTAACTGCTTTTCAGACACTGCTTTTAGGAGAGGAAGAATAGGAGTCCTTCCCGCAGCTCATCAAAGAAATACTGGGGCGAATTTTCCCATTCCTCCAGCCACAGGAATGGAAGTGGGGGAGGAGCAGACCATGAAAAGATCTGTTGACATCGAGCGGAATTTTCCAGTTTCAGGATGAGCGCAGCCAGAAAATCCCGTCCATTGTCTCAATCTTCTGACTCTGCTGCCCCGCCACCGTCAGCCTCCTTCTCCATGATCTCTCCCTCCCAGTTGTTAGAATAACGTCACTGCCTTCCACCATTGGGTCTCCTTCCCAGAAGCCAGCCAGCTCTCAATCTAGTCAGCTGCTGTGCCAGGAATAGACTATAAAAAATTTAAATGTGCTTTTGCAATTGAACTTGATAGGACTTTTGTATTTCCAGTGCTTCTGAGCTCTCCCGATTCCCACTCGCTCCTGACCAACACCTAAATATTGGGGCCTGTATCATTTGTTCATCAGTCTTACGTATTGGCAAAAGAACCATTTTAAGTAAATATAAACAGCAAACAAAATTTTTTTGCGTAATTGTTTTGAGTGCTCTATAATTGCAACCTATGTTATGCACCATTTGTGTGCTTGTACATCTGGGTTGTTTACAAGATGACCTTCACTGCCCAACAGTAAATGCAGTAAACATCATTTATCATGTACCCTTTCTTGACAGGGGAGCTTCTGTCTGAATGGGGTGTTTAATGCAAAATGCCTTCCTAAAAAAAAATTAACACCTTTCACATTTAAAAAAAAATTAAGAGCACTGATGAATATGGGTATAATTAAAAGGAAAGTTTTCTGGATTTACTTAAGTGCAGGAAATGAATCCAAATACTTTGTCTCTGAATTCCAGAGTCCCTTGGGGAATTTTTACAAGTTTATCTGTACTTCCTGTATCCAAAACAGCCACAATTACTCTTGAAACTACGTACGCAATTTGATTTTATGCTCACATTAAACTCAGAGCTTCATGAAAGAACTGATGAAATCTGCAAAGACCTAATCACTTCAATACTTTATTTTGCATTTTTGTGGGGTCTGTGCATCAGTGGCTGCTAGCATTTGTTATCCATCTCTAATTTCACTAGAACTAAGTGGCTTGCTAGACCATTTTTGAGAGTCAGCCACATTATTGTGAATCTGAGTCAGCCAGACCAGGTAAGGACAGCAGATTTCTTTCCCTGAACGACATTAGTGAACCAGATGCATTTTTATGACAATCAATGATAATTTCATTTCATTGCTGAGACTGGCTTTCAATTCCCAATTTATTAATTGAATTTAGACTTGAAGCTATGTCCCCAAACATCAGTCTGGGTCTTTGGATTACTGACATTATCGCTATGATACCCATCTCCCCCTAAAATAACTAAAACATTCCATTCAACATAGTCAATTCCATAAAACACCACTAATAATCAGACATAAGTAAGAGCATGGCAATCTAATAATTCTAGCGGGTTTATTCATGATTGAGATATTAGCTAAAAGTTTTCAATTTTGATTATTAAAAACAGAATCCAGCTCGGGCCTTACCTTATAGCTGGGAAAACACCTGCACAAATATCTTCTCTCATTCCCAATGTACAGTTATTAGGTGCAAGGACATCCTGTCATGTCAGCCACCCTTCTACATCATTGTTGGTCATGAAGTTAGCTTAATTGTTCTAATTCTGTTGTCATTATTTCCTTCCCTGCCCTTTCATCATTTTCTTCTTTTTTTCCTGAATCACAGGCTTTCATATTTACAGGCAGACAGCTGGGGTGAGGTTGAGTTTAAAAACGGCTGAAGGCCAGTGGCAGTGATTGGGAGGGAGGAGAGTCCTGTGTTCAGGAGAGTCCGACAAACAGAGCTGGAGGTGGAAAAGGCATCCTTTTTTTGGCTCAGAAGGAATGTTGAATCTTGTAGAATCGACAGCTCCTGTCTCCCTTTCACTGCCAGATTTGCCGATCCCAGGAAAACCAGGCAGCATCTTGTATTTTAAATCAGGCTCCAACTGCACTGTAGAAGCCAATTTAAATAGGAGTGTCCCACCTCTTCACAGTTGGATATTTGGAAGCCTCAAGCGAAGAGCTGTAAATGCATGTGGGACAGTTTGGGTTTGTGTCTTCATATTGAACTCTTTAATTTTAGCAAAATATCTACCAGTCAAAGTGAAGAAATTAATAGTGAAGTTATGCCTTATTGCATGGCTGTCATCTGGTAAAGTTAAAATTTATTTATTTATCATAAGTAGGCTTACATTAGTAATGCATTGAAGTTACTATGAAAATCCCCTAGTTGCCACATTCCGGCACCTGTTCAGTTACACTGAGGGAGAACTTCAGCAGGCCAATGCACCTAACCAGCACATCTTTCAGACTGTAGGAGGAAGCTGGAGCACCCAGAGGAAATCCATGGAGACACAGGGAGAATGTGCAAACTCCACACAGACAGTGGCCCAAGCCAGAAATTGAACCCAGGTCCCTGCACTGTGAGGCAGCAGTCTAACCACTGTGCCACCCTACACATCAGCGTACTGATGTGACTTTGCCTTTGGAACTCTATTCGTTAACTATACATTATGGATATCTTAAGCATTAAATAAACATTTTATAAACAACAGAAACAAAAACCATTGCAAATACTTCACAGGGCAAGGGTAGTGGTGAGAGAATTTGGTGGAGCAAGTGGAAGCTTAGATGAGAAGCTTTTGAGAAGGCTTTCAAAGATGGAGGAGGAAGTGGAAGAGCAGAGAGCTATGATGTGGGAATTCTAGTATGCCCCAAAAGAGTCAGCTAAAGATCCTGCCATCAACTGTGATGAAAAGAAGAGGAGGATGCTAAAATAAAACAGTTGCAGGAATGATCAAAGCATGGAAGTTTGAAGCAGGGCAATGGTAGAATTTCAATACATTGATGAATGTTTTAAATTTAAGAGTGTTGTGGGACAATAAATCACTAAGATTTGATTTATTATTGTCACATGTATTAACATACA
This sequence comes from Carcharhinus amblyrhynchos, assembly GCF_965287045.1. NCBI lineage: Eukaryota > Metazoa > Chordata > Chondrichthyes > Carcharhiniformes > Carcharhinidae > Carcharhinus > Carcharhinus amblyrhynchos. Next base: position 25,780,570 of record NC_137335.1, on the reverse strand, counting down.
GTGAAAAGTATTGTTTCCTGCGTGCTATGCAGACAAAGCATACTGTTCATAGAGAAGGAAACGAGACAATGCAGAATGTAGTGTTAAAGTCATAGCTAGGGTGTAGCGAAAGAACAACTTAATGCAAGGTAAGTCCATTCAAAAGTTTGACAGCAGCAGGGAAGAAGCTTCTTGAGTCGGTTGGTATGTGATCTTAGACATTTGTATCTTTTTCCCAAAGGAAGAAAGAGAACGTCCAGGGTACATGGGGTCCTTAATTATACTGGCTGCTTTGCCGGGGCAGTGGGAAGTGTAGACAGAGTCAATGGATGGGAGGCTGGTTTGTGTGATGAATTGGGCTACATTTACAACCTTTTTAATTTCTTGCGGTCTGGGGCATACCAAGCTGTGATACAACCAGAAAGAATGCTTTCTATGGTGCATCTGTAAAAGTTGGTGAGAATTGTAGCTGACTTGCCAACTTTCCTTAGTCTTCTGAGAAAGTAAAGGTGTTGATGAGCTTTCTTAACTATAGTGTCAGCATGAGGGGGGACCAGGACAGGTTGTTGGAGATCTGGACACCTAAAAACTTGAAGCTCTTGACCCTTTCTACTTCATCCCCATTGATGTAGACTGGGACATGTTCTCCTTTACGCTCCCTGAAGTCGATGACAATCTCCTTCATTTTATTGACATTGAGGGAGAGGTTGTTGTTGCCACACCAGTTCACCAGATTCTCTTTCTCATTCTTGTATTCTGTCTTGTCATTGTTTGAGATCCGACCCACTACAGTGGTGTCGTCAGCAAATTTGAAAATCAAATTGGAGGGGAATTTGTTGCCTATTGTTGTTGCCTATCCTTACTGATTGTGGTCTGTGAGTTAGGAAGTTCAGGATCCAGTCATAGAGGGAGGTGCCGAGGCCCAGGCCACGGAGTTTGGAGATGAGTTTAATGAGCTCAACTGTAGACAATATAATAGGAGTCTGACACAGGTGTCCTTGTTACCTAGGTGTTCCAGGATTGAATGCTGGGCCAGGGAAAGGGCATCTGCGTGGACTTGTTGCAGCAATAGGCAAACTGTATTGGATCCTGGTAGTCCAATAGGTTGGAATTGATTCATGCCATAACTAACCTTTTGGAGCGCTTCATAGTGATGGATGTAAGAACCACCGGCTGATATTCATTTAGGCATGTTTCTTGGTTTTTCTTAGGTATCAGGATGATGGTCATCTTCTTGAAACAGTTAGGGACCTCAGAATGTTGTAATGAGGGGTTGAAGATGTCTGTGAATACCTTCAGCTGATCCGTGCAGGATCTGAGTGCACATCCAGGTACCCCATCCGGGACAGTTGCTTTCCGTGTGTTAACCTTCAAGAAAGCTGCTCTGACATCTTTAATAGTGACCCCAGATACAGGTTCATCCAGTGCTTCCAGTTTAGAGGGCACACTCTCGCTGACCTGTTGCTCAAAATGGGCGTAGAATGCATTGAGCCCATCAGGGAGAGGTGCATTGGAGCCGGCGATTGTACATGCCTTCATCTTGTAGCCTGTTATGTCTTGCAGATCTTGTCATCATTGTCGGGAATCAGTGTGGCTAGCCTGGGACTCTAGCTTGGTCCGGTACTGTCTTTTGGCATCTTTGATGAATCTCCTTAGATTGTATCTGGCTTTCTTGTATAGGTCAGTGTTATCTGATTTGAACACCTCAGACCTGGACATCAGCAAGCCGTGGATATCCCTGTTTATCCATGGTTTCCGGTCGAGGAAAACACAGATTTGCTTCTTTGGCACGCAGTCTTCTATACACTTACTGATGAAGTCAGTTACTGTAATGGTGTACTCGTTAAGGCTGGTCACAGAATTAGCATGGGCTAAGTGTGAGACAAAATACATAGAGTTGAGAGGAGGGGAGTAAAAAAGAAACAAGAATAAGGGGAAAGGATATAAGGGAAAGGCACAAAGGAAGGACAAAGAATTCTGACTGTCTCCTCCTCTCAATTTGTCTTTTTTTGCTTCAGATTTTTCTCTTCTCCCTTGTTTCTGTCTCCTTCTCTTTTCTCCTTTCCTTTTCTGATCAAGGTCATGGCAAGGAGGCCGCAGACCAAGAGGCACATGGAGAAACAGAAACTGAGAGTGGTGGACAAAGAGAAGTACAATGAAACAGAAAGAATTTGTATGGGAGAACACAGAGAGATAAGAAAGAGAACAGTACTTTGAGTAATGTTTATTGATAACCCAACATCCTGGGAGGTCAGCAGATAACCATTGCTTTAAACGATTAGGGATTTTAAAATGCTTTTTTTTAACCGATTTCAACACAAGACTCTTATCAGTGGTGAATTCTGGGATAAGACAATCTCCAGCAGGTTTCCATTCTGGCAACATTTTTATTTAGCATCAGCACTGAGACATTCCTAATATTGGCCCAACAGTCTGTCACAATTCAAGTATTTTAAGTCTATGAAAATTAAGTGCCGAGAACTAGCAGGGCAATGGATTCACTCAATGCACTGGGGTAGCCCAGAATAATATAAATGAGGCTTACCCACAGCCAGCAGCAGTGTAAGATTGACAACACTGATTTCAACTCAACAGCTAAAAATAAATTTTCAAGAGTTATAGTAGACATGTTCAGCAGTTTCTTTGGTTTGCACTTGATCAGAGTTAGACTTGCTCCTGATAGTCAGGGTTTTTGAGACCGCCAAAATATTTTCCACCTGAGCACTAGTCAAATGTTCTGTGTGCCAGGCTTAGGACTTGAACAGGTAATCACTAGGTAGTAATTTTAATGGAGGAGGAACAGCACACGATGCTGGAGAGAAGAATAAACAGTATTTCAGATCTCCAGCACAATACACCTGCCATTCACCCCAAGAATTCAGCAATCATGCAGGTTATACACAGATCTCATTGAGGAACCTTGAGTGAAAAAAATACAGTTCTTCAGAGAAGCAAATTGTTTATTCATGGGCTGTGGGTGTCACTGACAAGCCAGCATCTATTGTACATTTCTGTTGCCCTTGACAAGATGTTGATGTGCTTTCTTAAACCATTGCAGAATCTGTGGCGAAGCTGCTCCCATTAGTTGAGGCTAAGTAGTTTTAGGACTTTTGAGGGATGATAAAAGAATGACAATCTATTCCCAAGTCAAGATGCTCTGTGACTTGGAAGGGAATCTGGAAGGGTTGATGTTCCCATCTACCTGTCACCTTTGTTCATTCATGAGAGTAAATCAAATGTTTGGGATGTGCTGTTGAAGAAGTCTTGAGTTGGTATGGTAGTCTTTTTCAACTGTAGTCAATAGGGAGCAAATGTTTAGGGCAGTGGATAGGTGCCAGTCAGCGCTGCTTTGTCCTGGATGATGTTGAGCTTCTTCAGCATTGTTGGAGTTGAATTCATCCAAACCAGTGGATAGTACTCCATCACACTCTTAACTCATGCCTTGCAGTTGGTGGAAAGGCTCTGGGGAGTCCACACATGAACAACTCATTGTAAAATTCCCAGCCTTTGACCTGCACTACCATATTTATTTGACTGGTCCAGTTAAGTTTCTGGACAAGGTAAACACGAGGTGACTGCTGGTGGGAGATTCAATGATGCCATTGCCATTGACTGTCAAGAGAAGATGGTTAGACTCTCTCTTGTTGGAAATGATCATTGCCTGCAACTTGTGTAGTCATGTGTTATTACTATTTATCAGCACATATTGGATGTTGTCTAGGTCTTGCTGCACACAAGTACGGACTGCTTCATTACGTTTCAAATCATACTGAACATTGCAATCATCAACAAACATCCCCACTTCTGACCTTATGCTCGGGTCAATGATGAACCTGCTGAATTAGGCTGAGGACACTGTTTTAAGAAGCTTCTGCAGTGATATCCTGGGCTGAAGTGATTGGCCTCCAACAATCACAACCATTTTAATTTCTGCCAGGTTTGGATACCCATGGACTTCAACTTATTAGGGACCCTTCGTGCCAAACACAGTCAAATGCTGCCTTTATGTCAAAGACAGTCACTCTGAACTCACCTTATGTTTAGACCAAGACTGTAAAGAAGTCTGGAGTTCAGTGGTCCAGGTAGAATCCAAAATGTACTTTGATGAGTAGGTTGCAGGTAAGTCAGGTAGAATTTGGTCGGAAGAGTGTAGCTCTGATCATGTCTCAATGCGCACAATTACAATGGCAGGAAGTGTCCACCCCCACCATTAATTGCAGGTCATGGTCGGTTTTAAAGTCCAATCTCTGCAAGCATCCAGTTTCTGCAGGCGGGAAGAACGGGAAGAAGTTTTTAGCGGAATCCTCCACTTATAGGGCCTTTAAACATTCTTTTTTGAGATATATGGACTCAATTGCCCTTAACAGCTTTCAGGAAGAAACCCCATCATTACCCCTCTTCTCTGCCAAAAACATCTTCTTAGACCTTCATCACAAGTCCCCCATTCAGCCTTGCCTGAATATAATGACCTTGCAGTTCAGCAAAACCTCCCTGCAGGTTCTCCTCCGGTCCATCCAGGATGGCACTTGAAGAGGAGGTCAGCAGCCCTCAGTCCAGACATGAACATGGGGGCAGTGCCACAAAAGGGTCAACAACCTCCTCCAGTCCTCCAGGGTTGGTGACAATGTGGCATTGCAGCAAAGGGCATCTTGTGTGGGGTATCAAGCAATGGGACTTAAGTTGGAAAGGCCACACTGCGAAATGTGATCATTATCAGAACCGCGAGGAATAGAGGCAAGACCATGTGATAGTTGTGCATGATAAAGCAATTGAGTACCAGTTAGAATGTGAGGCCAGTATGCAACATAAGGATGCATGGGGCCAAGGGAGTTAGGCATTTCTTGGCATGCCACTAAGTCTCCACTTTGTCATGCATGCGGAGGACATCTTCAACACTGAGACAGAAGAGAAGTACCTGAATTGAAAATTCCAATGCGTGTGAGGAGAAAGCCATGCAGGTGAGCTGGGCGGCCATGCAGTGCAGATGGTAAGGCTGGGCTAACAGCCTGCGCAATGAGAATGTCCTCGACCCAGTGTTGAGACATCAGCATTTTAGAAACGTGCCTGAATCTGTGATTTCCTAATAGATTGAGCTTAATGTCATGTTGTTTCCCACCGCAGATTGTCACCATAGGCTGAGAATACACAAACGCATCAAGGAGAGCAATGATTCTACCTCATGTTGAAGTTCAGGAGCATCCAGGGGATGTGATCTGCTTCTCATCCTCCACCAACTCCGTTACATTCACATGGCTCTCAGATAGTTCATTTGTGGAATTGGGATTCACATGCTGGTCATCACCTCATGGACACATCCCAGCAACTGAGGGAGGTTGTATCAGCTAAGGTCCCTGATAGTGGAAAGACTTTTAGGGATCAAGTCCATATTGAGCTATAGGCTGTCTTGGCCACAATAAGCCTGCTGGAGAAGCAGAGACAAGCAGGGGAAAATCTAACTGAGGTGCCAGAGACCATGTAGAACATTGCATGAAGGGTGGATGAGTTCATCCAAACCTTCTGTTCTTCATGGCTCCAGCATGTGAGAGCATGGCTTCCTCCAAGGAGGTTGACAACTGCCATGGAGAGCATGGCAGTTGCTCTGGTCATGGGCTCAGTAAAGCAGTGGCTAAACTTCCTTCCATGTGCCCTTCCCTTCAGGGATACAAAGAGGTGCAAATGCGTACCAAAAAACAGGAATGTCAGACACCCATCCTGGGGGCATCTTCTCAGGGCACTCGCAAGTGAAACAGATGCTCCTCAACAACTCTGTCTCTGACCCCAGAGCCTCCAGTGGGTGAGGCACCTGTACCTGTGCATGTATAATTAACTGAACTCATGTGGCCATTAGAGTTCTCTGCCAGGTACATTTGTAGATTTGAAGAGTTTTCACTCCCTTAACTTTCAACTAGTCTGTGACCACCAGAGGAAGATTGTGCGGGCGTGTGCTTATTTAAATATAAGAACATAAGAACTACAAGGAGGAGTAGGCCATCTGGCCCCTCAAGCCTGCTCCACCACTCAATAATATCATGGCTGATCTTTTTGTGGACTCAGCTCCACTTACCCACCCACATAAGAACCCATCCAGGGAACTCTCATGACTTATGGAGGGAATTTTACAGCCTCCTGTCAACATCAGTGCAGGCAAGGAAGCACATAAAACAGAACAGGTGGCTAGCCCCACTTCCTTCCTGCCTTTTAGCTGTAAAAAAGAGGGCTGATCTCCTTTGTTCCATCTTCCCCATCCATTATGTTACCATATCCATCATAAATAAAGTTCTTTACTTAAAATTTGGGAACATGACATGCTTTTACTGGGTATGACAGTGTGAAGAAGGCAGGCAAAGTTAATATGCAATGGACCAGCTGCCCTGCTCCCCCACAATCTCCATGGTTTCCTCCTCACAAGGTAGTGGATCTTTAGTTCAGGCACTGATCCTCCATCTTGGCCCTCTCCAGATGAAGATATGAGCACCTCCGTGTACAAAGCTTTTATTCCTACTCTTAGCCAATGGAAATGTATGATGCTCCCATCTCACTGTAACCTCCCCCCACAAAAACCTGATCTATTGCCAACGTAAACTTTCTTAACAGCCATGTAGGTGAACAAGCACAACAAGTCTATGCCTTGACCTATCGGCCCCTCAAACCTGCTCCACCATTAAAAAGATCATGGTTGATCTGATGCTTCTGGGCAGTACAGTGGAACAGTTGAGTTAGTAGAGTTTTTTGAAGGGGTTTTCAAGAAGGTAGATGAGGGCAGTGCAGTTGATGTTGTCTACATGGACTTTAGCAAGGCCTTTGACAAGGTACCACATAGTAGTTTGTTGCATAAAGTTAAATCTCATGGGATCCAGGATGAGGTATCTAAATGGATACAAAATTGGCTTCTGGTGGTTGTAGAGAATTATTTTTCAAACTGGAGGCCTGTGGCCAGCGGTGTGCCTCAGGGATCAGTCCTGGGCCCACTGTTATTTATCATTTATGTTAATGATTTGGATGAGAATATAGGGGGCAGGGTTAGTAAGTTTGCAGATGACACCAAGATTGGTGGCAAAACCACTGTCATAAGTAGACAGTGAAGAAAGTTATCTCCAATTGCAACGGAATCTTGATCAATTGGGTCAGTGGGCTGATGAATGGCAGATGGAGTTTAATTTAGACAAATGTGAGGTGATGCATTTTGGTAGATTGAACCAGGGCAGGATTTACTTAGTTGATGGTAGGGCGTTGGGGAGAGTTACAGAACAAAGAGATCTAGGGGTACATGTTCATAGCTCCTTGAAAGTGGAGTCACAAGTGGACAGAGTGGTGAAGAAGGCATGCTTGGTTTCATCAATCAGAACATTGAATACAGGAGTTGGGAAGTATTGTTAAACTTGTACAAGACATTAGTAAGGCCACACTTGGAATTCTGGTCACCTTATTATAAAAAAGGTATTATTAAACTAGGAAGAGTGCAGAAAAGATTTACTAGGATGCAATTTTATCTTTTAAAAAGCATTTAGATAGCTACAATAGGTATAGAGAGATATGGACTAAATGCGGGTAACTGGGATTAGCTTAGGGATTTTAAATGGATTGAGTTATAAGGAGGGACTGAATGGACTGGGACTTTTTTCTCTGGAGCATAGGAGGCTGAGGGGTAATCTTATAGAGGTCTATAAAATAATGAGGGGCATGGACAAGGTAGATAGTCAGTATCTTTTTCTAAAGAAAGGGGAGTCTAAAACTAGAGAGCATAAGTTTAAGGTGAGAGGCGAGAGATACAAAAGTGTCCAGAGGGGCAATTTTTTCACACAGAGGGTGGTGAGTATCTGGGACAAGTTGCTAGAGGTAGTAGTGGAGGCAGGTACAATTTTATCTTTTAAAAAGCATTTAGATAGTTACAATGGATATAGAGGGATATGGACCAAATGCGGGTAACTGGGATTAGTTTAGGGATTTTAAAAAAAAAGGTGGCAAGGACAAGTTGGGCCAAAAGGCCTGTTTCCGTGCTGTAAACCTCTATGACCCTGTGACTCATATAAATTGCAGCTCCTTCCAAGCAATATCCACTGTCGAATGTAACATCACACCTTCTTGACTCACCATGACCATGCAAGTGTAAATGATTTGATGAAGGAAGTGAGTAAAAATAAGGGCTTCCTTTCCTTTGCGACTATAATCTTCATGAATAAAAGCATAAGTTTGCATTTTCTTTTAGAATAAGCAATTTAAAAGGAAACATGATGTGTTGCAACAAAACATTCAGGGTGTTGGCAATCCCACCCAAACCCCTGGGATTTAGTGTTTGACCCTATCCTAACTCACACACATTTTTGGCACTTAGCTTTCAAATTCCATTCTATCCACTGATCTGATGTTTGCAGTGGAGTTTGGTGGTAGGATTTTCAGCTTTGTGCTGCATATTGTGGTTTTAATAGCTGACAAGAATGAGAAAAGACAAAATCTTGTGATTTACCACTGTCAGCTTTCAATCATTAGTCACATTCAAAAAACAGGCTTGATTGTCCAGACATTTGAAACTACGATGACACAGTGCGAAGTAATTCTAAAACGGCCCAGATTTTCTGGTCAGCGACAATGCAAGCTGCCTCTTAAAACATGGCCTTGCCTTTTTCTGCCTTTGCAGCCAGGACACCCTGCCCCGGTGCCAGAGAAGAGTCAGAGTCACAGAAGTCCTCATGGAAGGCTGGCAAGAAGGAGGGGTGGTGAAGCCATGCTCAATTTTAATGTCACCAGCTTAAGTAACTCTTCTGAAGATGACACGCTTGTAGTGTTATTGTCAGACTTTTCCAGAAAGGTTTTTTTTTGGAGATATTTAATTGCGGCTATGAATTTGCAGCAAGTAACAAGTTCCATTTTGGTAATACTTTCAATTGCTTTATGTTTTGAATAAGGGCAGCCAAATGGCTTCTGAGCTATTTAATAAGATACTAAGGCAGGATTGTCTGACTGGCAACTCCCCGCAGCAAGAAGCTCCTCTCTGTGGCCCAAGAAGTCACTGTTCAAAGATTGGTAAGTTAAGCCGGCAAGTGCAAAAGTAAGTGAAGTTCAAGATTTTGCAAAAGGCTCCTCCTCCAATCACAGGCCGTTTCTTCCCACCTTTGCTGCACCTATCAGCAGTAAATGAAGGACAGAAGCAGTCTCTGATTGGAGAAGCAATGAACACTGGCAGCAGTGGGTATACTGAGGCCCAAGGAAAACAAAAGTGCGGTGAGGCTGGATCCTGAGGAGCTAAGGTAAAGCCAGACTGGAGTCCAGGGAAACAGGACTGGAGTCTGGGGAAACATCTCTTTAACCTGTGCTTAACCCTCTCTCCACTCACATTGTCTATACTTTTAAGACTTGATTACCTTAAAGATTCACATTCCAACCATTATTTTGTAAATTGAGTTTGTGTCTTTATATGCTCTATTTGTGAACAGAACTCCCATTCACTTGACGAAAGTGCAGCGCTCTGAAAGCTTGTGGCTTGTGCTACCAAATAAACCTGTTGGACTTTAACCTGGTGTTCTGAGACTTCTTACTGTGCTTATCCCAGTCCAATGCTGGCATCTCCGTATCAAGACAAGGGAAAGCAGGACTGAAATCCAGGGAAACAAGGGAAAGCAGGACTGGAGTCCAGGGAAACAAGGGAAAACAGAACTGGAGTCTGGGGAGACAAGGGAAAGGAGGGCTGGAGTCCAGAGAAGCAGAGTAATGCCTTTGAGCTGCTCCAGAGCAGCTAAGGAGCTGTTACACTCAAAGAACAAAAAAAATTACAGCACAGGAACAGGCCCTTCGGCCCTCCAAGCCTGTACCAACCATGCTGCCCAACTTAACTAAAACCCCTTACACTTCTGGGGACCATGTCCCTCTATTCCCATCTCATTCATGTACTTGTTAAGATGCTCCTTAAAGGTCACTACCGTATCTGCTTCACCTTCCCCAGCAACGAGTTCCAGGCACCCAGTAGTCTCTGTGTAAAAAATCTGCCTCAAACATCTCCTTTAAACATTGTCCCTCGCACCTTAAACCTATGTCCCTTAGTAATTGACTCTTCCACCCTGGGAAAAAGCTTCTGACTATCCACTCTGTCCTTGCCTCTCATAATCTTGTGGACTTCTATCAGGTCTCTCCTCAACATCCATCGCTCCAGTGAGAACAACCCAAGTTTCTCCAACCTATCCTCATAGCTAATGCCTCCATACAAGGCAACATCCTTTTCTGTACCCTCTCCAAAGCTTCCATATCCTTCTGGTTGTGTGGTGACCAGAATTGAACACTATATTCCAAGTGTGACCTAACTAAGGTTCTATAAAACAACAACATGGCTTGCCAATTTTTAAACTCAATACCTCTGTCGATGAAGGCAAGTATGCCGTATGCCTTCTTGACTGCCTTCTCCACCTGCATTGCCAGTTTCAGTGACCTGTGTATCTGTATACTTAGATCTCTATCAATACTCCTAATGATTCTGCCATTTACTGTATCTTTTCTATCTGTACTAGACCTTCCAAAATGCACTACCTCACATTTGTCTGGATTAAACTCCATCTGCCATCTCTCCACCCAAGTCTCCAACTGATCTATATCCTGCTGTATCCTCTGATGGTCCTCATCACTATCCGCAAATCCACCAACCTTTGTGTCATCCGCAAACTTACTAATCAGTCCAGTTACATTTTCCTCCAAATCATTTATATATATTACAAACAGCACTGATCCCTGAGGAACATCACTTGTCATAGTCCTCCATTCAGAAGCACACTGAATGCTCTACTCGGATGACCTCAGAATGTTGCATTATATGGAAGAGCTATTCACTGGCTAGTTGAATGAGGCAGAAAATTAAAATATATTTACACATGTACAAGGTATAAAGAGTGAGTGAACACTCATACTACCAGTGTCCTCTCGGTACTTCTTCATTTTCTTTCCCTACATCTATGTGCATCTCTAGCAGCCACTGCAGGGTTTGAGGCCACCTGCTAACTGCTATGTCCTGTTGTCTGAGATGACCTTGTATGCACAGTCTCGAGGCCCGAGGCATGGAAGGACCTGGCTTGTTCAGGGTCTCCTGCTCTGGGCAGGTGAATCGTCCTTGGCCTGACTTGACGTGATTGGGGTCACAGGCAGAGGGGGTTTGGAGTGACCTATGTGGATGCTACCTGGGTGTCCACTAAATGCTCCTCCGCTCTCTGGGTGCCTGAAGGCTCCTCTGACTCCTTGACTAGAAGGGGCTCCTGGAGGGAGATCAAGGTGCTTGTTCCCAACTTAACTAGCCAGTTATGGATCCTACTCATAGCTACAGTGATATGTGGGTCTGAACATAAAGAACATAAGAACATAAGAAATAGGAGCAGGAGTAGGCCATCTAGCCCTTCGAGCCTGCCCCACTATTTAATAAGATCATGGCTGATCTGTCGCTGCTCAGTTCCACTTTCCCGCCCTCTCCCCATAACCCTTAATCCCCTCTCTTATCAAAAACCCATCAACCCGCGTCTTAAAAATATTTAGTGAGGCAGCCTCCACCACTTCAACAGGCAGAGAATTCCAGAGATTCACCACCCTTTGAGTGAAGAAGTTCCTCCTCAACTCCGTTCTAAACCAGCCCCCCTTTATCTTGAGGCTGTGCCCCCTAGTCCTACTGTCTTTTTTGAGCGGGAAGAGTCTCTCCACCTCTATCCTATCCGTCCCATTCATCATCTTATACGTCTCAATGAGATCTCCCCTCATTCTTCTAAACTCTAACGAGTACAAGTCTAGTTTATTCAGCCTCTCCTCATCGCTCAACCCCCTCAACTCCGGCATCACCACGCCTGTGTTTGCTGTCCCCCTCCCTGCCGCCGTCCTGCCTGCCACCCTCGACCTGCCGTCCTCTGCCTGCCGCTCCCCCTGTCCACTGCTCTCCTACCTGCTGCTTCCCTGCCTGCTGCCCACCCTGCCTACCGCCACCCTCTCCCCATTTATTGCTCCCCTACTTGCTGCTCCCACGCCTGTTGCCCACTGTCTGCTGCCCCCCCCCCTCATCTACTGCTCCACTATCTGCCACTCCTCTGCCTACCACCCTCCCTGTCTGTTGTCCTCCGGCAGTCGCTCCCCAACCTGCTGCCCCCCTGCCTGCTGTCCCCCTGCCTGTAATTCCCCTGCCTGTTTGCAGCTCCAGCATTTCTCTGAGAGTCAATTCCAGAAGCCCATCATCAGATTTGGACTCAGCAAGGGCCTGGCCTCCAGCAGTCCTCAGAGTTTCAGCGACTTCAGAGATTGTCACTGGCTCTATTTGCTGTGGACACATTTTTCTGCTGTGCTCACCAGAGAATGAACTCAGACCTGCTCTAAAATGAGGTCCCACTGAGATGCATGACTCTGCACTGCTGGAGGGTATAGGTCAACACAGTGACTGATCTTTTTCAGAATCCTCATCTGAGATGCTCTGGGGGGTGGGGCTGATGGGCTGGACAGCAGTATTCCTCTGCCTTTTCTTGCTGGTGGCAGTAATAGAGAGAAGAGATAATAAGAGATAGACAGTCATCTACCCTGGAGTACTCATAGTGCTTTATTTTACCATTGCTTCACAACCGTTTTCAGGCGTGAAAATGTGGTGAGGTTGGGTGAGAGGCCATTAACGCAATCCATACCAGCGTCTATGCAGATAGCCGCCTTACTGAAAGCCGGTAATGGTGGAAATTCGATTCATGCGCAAAACGGGCATGATGGCGATTTAAATGTATCTGAATGCATTTAAATTGAATTAATGAACTGCCTGCACAACTTTATCAGCATTTCCCCCTTTACCGCCACGTTTACTGCTCTGGAACCGTGCCGTAATGGACCTCCTAAATAAAAGTCAGAATCGGGCGCTCCAGCTGCTGAAGAGCGCGTTCAGTGATTCCAGCAGCTCGCTGACTCAGATCAGTGGTGGGGGGTAAGGAGGGAGGTGAGCCTGATCATTCTCTGGTTGAGGGGGGGAGAGGAGTGAGGGTCTGTTTGTAGGGGGAGGAAGGAGAAGGTGGGTCAGATGTATCTCTGGTGGGAGGGGGAAGGGCTGATCATTGTTTGGTGGGGAGAAGCAGGGGGGTCAGATGTTCCTCTGGGGGCGGGTAGGGGGGTGAGTGAGGCCAGGCCATTTTCTAAGAGGTATGAGTAAGGCTGAATCGTTATCTGGGGGTGATGAGTGAGGCCAGGCCATTCTCTGGGGGCAATGAGTGAGGGCCAGGTTGTTGTGGGGTGGGGGGAGACAAGTAATATGTATCACAGATGTGGGGGAGGCAGATGGATCTCTGGCGGGGGTGTGGGGCAGATGGATCCCTGGTGGGGGGAAGGGCAGGTGGATCTCTGGTGGGTAGGGCGCACGGATCTCTGGTGGGGGCGCAGGGGGACTGGGGGGTCTGCTGCCACTCTGCAGGTAGGGGGGGGCGTAAGGGTGGCGATCGGTTTGGGTAGTGTGGATAAGGGAGACAGTGATGTGTTTGGGTGGTGGGGTGCAGTAATGTGTGTGGGTAGTGGGGGGGTGGATAAGGGGGGCAGTGATGTGTGTAGGTAGTTGGGGTGTGGATAAAGGGGACAGTGATGTGTGTGGGGGCCATCGCTCCTACTTTTCACTTCCGGACTGCTTTCTTTGCTTTCTGCAGCCTGGGAGCGATCTGACATGAGCGTGTTTTTTCAAATTTTTCTCCTACTGTGCATGCGCAGTTCAGAGCTCTGATTGTTTCAGCTGCACTAAGCCCCACCCACAGTGCAAATGGGGTTGGAGATGGCTGATTGTGTATGGAGGTGCCTGAAAGCAGATTTCTAAGTCAGATCTGCATTACACCTAGATTCGGCACTTAGAATGAAAATGGTAAAATCAGGTTGATGACTACTGCCAGGGCCCTCTCTGGCTTCTTCCATGCAGGAATGGTCCCTGTTCTAGCCATTCAGCGGTGCCTGCTCCTCGAAGAGGGTGAGTAGCCTCAACTTCATCAATCCCCCACTCTGGTCTGGGATCTCCCCTGTTGTTATGAGTGATCTTGTCCTGCATAAACACAGTTGAATAGACTGAGACCAAAATGGATGAAAGATCATGCATTCCTGCTGTGTGTGCTGAGTCCTCCTCAATAAGGAATAAAGGTGTGACTTGTTCAGCATTTTACATATCATGGATTTAAATGTCAGTTACACAATTCGTGATGATGTCCCTTCTTCTGGTAGTGATTTGATTTGATTTATTATTGTCACATATATTGGTATATAGTGAAAAGTATTGTGTGGTATACAGACATGTTATTCATTGAGTACATAGGGGAGAACAAAAGAAGAGGGTGTAGAATGTAGTGTTACATTCACAGCTAGGGTGTAGAGAAAGATCAATTTAATATGAGGTAGGTCCATTCAAAAGTCTGATGACAGCAGGGAAGAAGCTGTTCTTGAGTTGGTTGGTACATGACCTCAGACTTTTGTTTCATTTTCTTGAAGGTGGAAGAGAGAATGTCTAGAGTGCGTGGGATCCTTGATTATGCTGGCTGCTTTTCCAAGGAAGCAGGAAATGTAAATAGAGTTACTGGATGGGAGGCTAGTTTATGTGTTGGTCTGGGCTACATTCACAACCTTTTGTAGTTTTTTGTGATCTTGGTTTATGCAGGTGCTGTACCAAGCTGTGATACATCCAGAAAGGATGTTTTCTATGGTATCTTTCTAGAGTATGAGATCCCTGTGGACTGTAACCCTTTGATTGCCTGGTGGCCTTCTGAGAGTGTGCGTTTGGAATGAGGACAAGTTCACATTACCCTGGTGGAGCAGATGAGATCATTTATCTTCTTCCTGTACTTCAGGGCTGTCCTCATCTGGGGCCCATATACGCTGCCCTCCCTAGTGACCTCCTCCCAAGCCAGCATGATGAGGTCACTGGACCTCCAGTTTCCAATCCACTTCCCAGTGGCCCTGGACTGTCCGGAGGAGTTGCTCCAGGGAGCTGTCATTAAACTTGTGGAGGGAAAGTTGTCTTGTTTGGGGGCCATCACTCACTACAACAAGTCCTGGGCTGCAAAGAATGACTGTGCGTATGGGTGCCATTTAAATATGGCACTTCAACCCCATAAACTAACAGCAGTGCAGACAAATCCCAGCCCAGCCTGCCTCACAATTCAATGAGCTCCTCATTGACGCATAAATAATGAAAAGTGGACAGATTGGCATAAGAATGCGACCCACTACCCAGCGGGAATAATGCTGAGTTTCCCATCTGCCACCACATTTAGTTTCTGGAACAGAAAATTCCACTTACAGTGTTCAATTGTTCAGTGCTTGTTTATATATGTCTGGTATCTTTATCCTGTTCTCTGTCTGTGATTAGTTAAGCCTGGGTGTGGTAACTGAGCTGAGGAAAGTTACTATAAACAGGCATTTTAAAAAAAGTGAATAAAGCCGCAGTTTGAAATGCAGGATTCAGAGGATATCATCCCTCCATACCTCCAAGGCATAAAACAGAAGATTCATAATTGTAATATGTTATAAGCTCTGTTCCTCAGAGTTTGGCCTGCCCTTCAATAAACCGAGTTGGATTGAATATCTCAGAGTCCAAGAAATCTGGCCGCTAAAGAGATGCAATTTCATATAGATTCAATGAATTTTAAAGCATTATTTGTGAGCTCGGAGAATGAGGAGTGCTTCCACAGGGCCCCTCAAGTAAATCTTCTGCTGTGTTTGGCCACACTACCCTTCCCAAAACCCAGGGTTTCTTGTGGGTGCTCTTCCCTCCCAGTCAAACGTCCCAGCCCAACAAACCACTATCTTTTCGAGTTCCTCCCTCTCTCCTGATTGATTCCTCTGTCTCTCCCATGATGTTTCCTTGTTGCTGGGGACTACGCCTCCTCCTCCCCTGTGATCCATAGCTGTGGCCTTCTACCACTGAATTTTCTGATCAGCAGTGAGCCAAGCTCACAATCTGACCAGTGGGAAACGGAATAAAATAAATGTTAATTAAGTTCTGAGGATGCGACATTTCAGCTTCGCTTCCTCCTTGACAATATAGGGGCCACATAGTACAAAGGAAGGGAGAAGTTCTGAACCTTTAAGCACATGGAGAGACTCAAGAAGCTGGAGTTGCTCTGCTTAGGGTGAAGACTTAAATAGAAATATGGTAGCAGTGTTCAAAATTGTGAACGGTTTTATTAAAATGAATAAGGAGAAAACTTTCTTGCAGTAGAAAAAGATTTTTTAAATTTCTTTATGAGTCACAAATAGGCTTTCATTAACACTGCAATGAAGTTACTGTGAAAATCCTCTAGTTGCCACACTCTAGCACCCGTTCGGGTACACTGAGGGAGAATTTAGCATGCCAATGTACCTAATCAGCATGTCTTTGGACTGTGGGAGGAAAATGGAGCACCCAAAGGAAACCCATGTAGACATAGGGAGAATGTGCAAACTCTACACAGTGACCCAAGCCAGGAATCGAACTTGGGTCCCTGGTGCTGCAAGGCAATAGTGCTAACCACTGTGCTGTCCTGGCATGGGATGAAGAGTTGGTAATCAGAGAACACAGGTTTAAGATGACTGGTAAAAGAAACAAAAGTGACATGAAAGAACTTTTTTTTTACACAGTGAGTTGTTGCATGCTGAAAGCAGATTCAATAGGAACTGTCAAATGAGGTTTGTCTAAATACTTGAAGCAGAAAAAATTGCAGAGCCATTCGAAAAAGAGCACAGGATTGGGACAACAAAGAGCCAGCACCTCCATGATGGATCAACTGGCCTCCTGTATGATATCATTCTACTGAGAGTGTCTTTTTTCATATTTATGAGGTATTTGCTGATATGCATTGACACCTAGTCTAGCAACACCTCAAATGTAAGAATCCCATCCTATAGAAACATAGAAAATAGGAGCAGGAGTAGGCATGTTGTCACCCCTCTGTTCTCACCCCTGTTGATCTCTGTAACCTCCTCCAGCCTTCAAAAATTCACCTATTTTAGCTTCTTATATATTTCTGATTTCACATTTCACTGTTATTTGTCATTTATATTAATGATTTGATTGAGAATATAGGGGGCATGGTTAGTAAGTTTGCAGATGACACCAATATTGGTGGCATGGTGGACAGTGAGGAAGGTTATCTCCAATTGCAGCGGGATCTTGATCAATTGAACCAGTGGGCTGACGAATGGCAGATGGAGTTTAATTTAGACAAATGCGAGGTGATGCATTTTGGTAGACTGAACCAGGATAGGACTTATTCAGTTAATGGTAGGGCGCTGGGGAGAGTTACAGAACAAAGAGATCTAGGGGTACATGTTCATAGCTCCTTGAAAGTGGAGTCACAGGTGGACAGAGTGGTGAAGAAGGCATTCAGCATTCTTGGTTTCATCGGTCAGAACATTGAATACTGTGTGCAATTCTGGTTACCCTATTGTAGAGAAGATATTATTAAACTAGAAAGAGTGCAGAAAAGATTTACTAGAATGCTACCGGGACTTGATGGATTGAGTTATAAGGAGAGGCTGAATGGGCTGGGACTTTTTCCTCTGGAGCGTAGGAGGCTCAGGGGCAACTTTATGGATGTCAATAAAATAATGAGGGGCATAAACAAGGTAGATAGTCAATATCTTTTCCCAAAGGTAGGGGAGTCTAAAACTAGAGGTGAGGTTTAAGGTGAGGGGAGAGATACAAAAGTGTCCAGAGGGCAATTTTCTCACGCAGAGGGTGGTGAGTGTCTGGAACAAGTGTCAGAGGTAGTAGTAGAGGTGGGTACAATTTTATCTTTTGAAAAGCATTTAGATAGTTACATGGGTACGATGGGTATAGAGGGATATGGGCCAAATGCGGGCATTGGGATTGGCTTAAGGGTTTTAAAAAAAATAAGGCATGGACAAGTTGGGCTGAAGGTCCTGTTTCCATGCTATAATCCTCTATGACTCTCTGACATTTGGTGACCAAGCCCAAACCTAAATTCAGTCATTCCTTCTAGATTTGTCAGAGAGAGTTCAGTACAGTTGGAGAATTCAGTACAGCCAGATAACTCAGTACAGTCAATTAATTCAGTACAGTTAGAATTCATTACAGCCTGATAATTTAGTACAATCAGAGAATTCAATACAGACAATTCCGTACAGATAGAGAATTCAGTACAGTCAGAAAATTCAATACAGTTGGAGAATTCAGTTCAGCCAGAGAATTCACTACAGTTAGATAATTCAGGACAGTCAGAGAACTCAGTACAATCACAGAATTCAGTACCGTCAGAGTATTCATACCCCTTGATTGTCTTACTGATTAAAAATCCATCTCAGCCTTGAACATATTGAACCCAGTTTCTACAGCCCTCTGCAGTAAAGAATTTTACAGATTCACCACCCTCTAAGGGCAAAAAAATTCCTCATCTCCGTCTTTCATGGCGATCCGTCTCATCCTAGACTCACACTGGAGAAAACAATTTCTCAACATTTACCCTGTCAAAGCCCCCTGAGCATCCTATATACCTCAATAAGGTATAAATAAGAACACTGGTTTCCTCCTGAATTTACCGACACTTTGCAAACGCATGAAGCTAGGACTTCAGACCATAAGTGCCACAGGTAAATCCATGAATGAGTTTAATGACTAGTTTCCACAATTGTATGGAACACAATGCAAACACAAACAGTGATACTTCCTATTCAACTTGACAGTAGACAATTGTCAGGTAGGATCTGTAGATCTCTGAAAACAGGAGAGACTTGTGCTTTTCATGGTTGTTTTATCCATAAATCAGAAAACAGAATACATCCAAAATCCGCACAGTTTTTGAACTTCATCATCCTTTAGTGTGGGAAGTTTCTGATTTGAGCTGACACGAAGCTCGCTGACCACACCCAGCCTTTACCGCAAGCTGTCTTTAACTCAAGCTCTCAATAATGTTGCTGGGGTAAGTGAAGCTGGAAGGACAATTCAAAAATGTCACACAGCAGAGTACATCAACTCTCAGAACCCTCTTCTACAAACAGAATCACAGATAGCGCCATAGGCAGAAACTTCTTAAAGATACGATCCCTGTACTCATTTTCCAGCAGTATATCTTACTTTTCTGTCCATTTTATTTATTTTAGACTGCAGCTAGTCTAGATTTGGCTATTATAATGTACATACTCCTAAGCCTACATATGGTATCCAAAAACCAAAATGATCTTAAATCTGAAACACAATCAGCCCTGAGGGATTTGGGTGAAGAATACTCGAGCTTTAATACAATTCTGTCAGAATGGTGCCTTGTTCCAGGAGATTCCAAAGGGAAAGGTCAAAGGTTGCTGATAGCAATCAGCAAATGCACACATACGATTAAAGCTGTTTAAATAACTGCCCTGATCCAGATAGATTGATGCTTGTCTTCTGAGGCCTAGCAAAGCAAAATAATGCCTGTGGAGCTGTATCACCACGTGCATGTACACAGCATGATGTCAGTAATCTGTGTCATGCATAGAGATGCATTTTTATCTCCTTGGCTTCCAAAGTGTACAGCAGATAGGTGCAAAAAAAGGGACTCATTTGGACTGTGTAACATCTAATTGTAGGCACTTTGTGTCAAATTAACAATCGTAAATAAGGTGCAAGATACATGCATACTCTTCTGACAGGAACTGCTTAGACACCACCTTGGTAAGATGGTTGGTACTCGCCAAAATGACTGTCAACAGTATGCAAAGTGAACAGATTATGGTACAAATCAGCATGCAACATTGTTTTGACATCAACAGTGCCATTTTTCAACTGCACACTCCAACATCTCGTCTTAACTCTCCATGGGTGAACACAACATTAAACGGAATTAAGGACATCCCAGTGCTAATAAAAGGATCTTGAACTACTTACAGTTTTTTTCTTCTGGTTGTTGATGCAATTGTGTGTATATTTGCATGTTTCCAATACTCGTCTGGAATTTGAATCACCTACAGGCAGTGGTAGTGGCCTGCGGCCCATCAGGGTTCTGAGTGTGGCCCACTCACCAGCCTGGATTGCTGATCACTGTATTATAGCAGTGGTCTGGTGGGTCTTGAAGTACAATTTACTTGATTTAAAATCTTGTCTTGAAATAAGTGATTATTGGCCCGGTAGGGTTCTCTCTGGGAATTAAACATGATGGGAGATTGAAGAGAGGCCATATAGATCAAGGCATGTTATTAGAAGA
This sequence comes from Carcharhinus amblyrhynchos, assembly GCF_965287045.1. Taxonomy (NCBI): domain Eukaryota; kingdom Metazoa; phylum Chordata; class Chondrichthyes; order Carcharhiniformes; family Carcharhinidae; genus Carcharhinus; species Carcharhinus amblyrhynchos. The sequence continues at coordinate 25,760,465 of NC_137335.1, read as the reverse complement.
GCAAGGAGGAGGAGAAGGTACTTCAGCAAGAGCCAATATGAGAGATGTTTGCTTCACAGTAGAGGTTGTGAATAACTTCTGTTGACTGCTGCACAACAACCATAATCTGAAAGCAGAATATGAGCTATTGGCAGTCCAGGTGCCTATGATCCTGTAAAGGAAAGGACCTATATAATGAGGAAATTGAGCTGTTAATGGAATTAATAAAGTCAAAATTAGCCCACATTATGCAGCATTTGAATCATTGTCAAAATGCTAGTCAACACACAGTACAGAAAGTGCAGGAACTCAAAAAAACCTTGAACGCCTCACTGATGGAAAAAAGGTAAACACATGTAAAAAGCCAGACAGTAAACAACATGACTCTCAAGGATTCACAAAAAGACTGTTTAAAAAGATTGATGACTTATTAAAAATGTTGTTTTCGTAGCATATAGGGAACAATGCCAACTCATATGGTGATCCACAGAGACAAGGTTCATGTCTTTTAAAAAGTGTAGCGTGCAGGTGAATGCTCGTTCTTCTGGCAGTAGTCACAATTCCTTCCATTTTGTGCCAGTCATCTGTACCGTCTGTATCTGAACTACCATAGCAAGTTGAAGACTGTATGTCAAGGGTTATCTACATATGGAATGACTCATGCCTCTGGTGATGGAAACCATGCACACATGTACAGCAGGCCTCCAATGAGAGCATTTGCTTTGATTTGATTTATTGTCACATGTATTGAGATACAGTGAAAAGTATTGCCTCTGGCATGCTGTACAGGCAAAATATACCATTTATGAAGTACATACGGGAGAAGGAAGAAGATAGCAGAATCATAGAATCCTACAATGCAGAAGGAGGCCAGTCAGCCTAACAGTTCTGCACCAATCACAATCCCACCCAGGCCCTATCCCCATAACCCCGTGCATTTACCCTAGCTAGTATCCCTAACACCAAGGGGCAATTTAGCACGGCCTACCCACCTAACCCGCATATCTTTTGACTGTGGGAGGAAATTGGAGCACCCAGAGGAAACCCATGCAGACACAGGGAGAACATACAAACTCCACACAGTGTCCCAACCTGGGAATCAAACCAGATCCCTGGCACTATGAAGCAGCTGTGCTAAACACTGAGCCACCATATATAGGGTAGAATTCTCCCAAAAATATTCTAAATGAAAAATGTGCGTAACAACTGGAGTAAATTCCACTGTTCTTTTCAGTGGGTTTTTCAAAATGTATTTCCTACACCCTGTGCATCACTGAGTGCCCTAAAGTGAATAATACTGAAATTCTGTGGGCAGGATCTATTCCTGCTGGAAAGGCTGGCAGAATAACCCTGAGCGGGCCACTGCGCGTGCGCCAATCTGTCAGCACTGGGACTTCAGTCCTGGACCCACTAATCAAATGCAAATTAATATTAGCAAAATTTATATAGCTCCGCGCCAATTTCTGGCACAGAGATGATGACGCCAGAAATCTGGCAGCCAAAGACACGTGAAGGCCATGGCACCCAGTGGGAAGCCTGCTAAACAGCCTCCACTCGAGTCTCCTGGCCCACTGCGCTGCTAGAGTAGCACAGCGGGCTGGGTGAATTGCCCCCATAGTGTTGCAGTTACAGGTAGGGTGAAGAGAAAGATTCCAAAGAGCTTTGTAGAGCAAACCATCAGCTTCCTTAAGCAATGCATCTGCTGCCTGGATTCCTTGGAGTAGCCTTACAGAATTCAACAGAGTGGCTATCAAGATTTGTGGCAGTATCTTGCATGCTGCAAATCTTTGGCAATGTGAAAGATCAGCTCCTGCCACCATAGAATCACTTAATGATAGGATTCCTACCATGCAGAAGGAGGCCATTCAGCCCACTGAGTCTGCACCAACCTTCTGACAAAGCATCCTACCCAGGCCCTATCACCGTAACTCCATGAATCATATCCTGCTAATCCACCTAACCCACACATCTTGGTAAATGGTAGCACAGTGGTTAGTACTGTTGCCTCATAGCATCAGGGACTTGGGTTCAATTCCTGGCTTAGGTCACCGTCTGTGTGGAGTTTGCACATTCTCCCTGTGTCTGCATAGGCGTCCTCCAGGTGTTCCGGTTTCGTCCCATAATCCAAAGATGTGCAGTTTAGTAGAATTGGCCATGCTAAATTCTCCCTCAGTGTAGACGAGCAGGCGCCTGAGTGTGGCGACTAGGGGATTTTCAGAGTAACTTCATTGCAGTGTGAATGTGAGCCTACTTGTGACTAGTAAGTAAATTTTACTTTATTTTGCTAACAAGCAATTTAGCATAGTCGATCTGCCTGTACATCTTTGGACTGTGGGAGGAAACTGGAGCACCCAAAGAAAACCCACGCAGATTCAGAGAGGCCATGCAGACTCCGCACAGACAGTGATCTAAACTGGGAATTGAACCCAGGTCCCTGGTTCTGTGAGGCAGCAATGCTAACCACTGTGCCACCGTGTCACCCATCAGGCTACATTCTCAGGAGCATGAGGAAAAACAAGTGGAGGAAGATGATGCACTAAAAGAGAAAGGAGGAGCAGCCTCAAGGTGGACAGTGCCTTTCTACCAGGGCTCTACATGATCAAAAATGTCATGTGATATCAATAACTTTAGCTATACCACTTTATTCAGCAACAGTCACTCACTCATGATCTTTCCTCGAATACTGACAATCACATTGTCACTTTTCTGACAACACAAAAACCACTATGTTGTATAATGTGCATGCCATTGTAATGAAAAGGTTCTCGGCAGAGCAAGGGTTAAGGTGGGACTGAAGAATGGCACCACCAACAGTATGGTTATAGAGTCACATGACATAGATTCAGAAGCCCTAATTTTACTGGCATGGCAACCCCGAAATCAGGGCAGGCAAGGCTCGTAGAACGGCATTCCCTGTTGGTCTTCAGCATGATCTTACGAGCCTCGGGCGGCCGTGTCTTAAAATCAGGGTTGAGAAAACATTCTGGAAGCCAGTCTGCATGGACAAGCAGCACCACGTAAGACAATATCTGGGATCTATAAATAGTTAAAGATGAATAAACATTCCATGTTTAAATATACAAGTCTCAAGATCTCATCACTGAGACGGCTAAAGGTCCACATTGCAACACACTTGAACTGCACATTCCAATCCAATTTTATAAGTTCAGTAGTTACATGAAGTAAACAAAAATAATTATCTTTGAGCATTCCATTATTTCCTGTGTTTTGTGTGCCTGTTTTAACCAAGTGTTCCTACAGCATTTCTCAGTGGCTGCTGCATAGCTGGTGGAAGGCTTTTGACATTCAACTGAGATGGCAGATGACCTTGAGCCCAGAGGGATCCAGAACTGAGTTTGTAGCAGTCTCAGATCTGACAGCAGCAGTCAGATGCTGGATGGGAGCAGTCTCTGTAACAATGAAAGCTGTGACACTGGCCATCAAGGCACTGCATCATGCTGAATTCCACTAGTGTGCTGATGTAGGCTGCCACCTATATCATGTTGGGTTCCAAGCAAAGGCCAGCGCCAAATTACTGCTAGGCCCATGTTGCTTGGAATTATGTGCAAGTTCTCTGACAAGCTTTCCAGTTTTTGGCACCGTTGTTTGTGTCTACCTATCAACCTCCTTCTATGGCCTGGGGCATCATCTGACTCCTCAACAACAGAATGTTCAACTTTACCCCCTGATGAATTAATACATAAAACATCCTTTCACTTGGCTCCTACATACTTATCCCAATGTCTTACCATGAGCAAATCCCTCTTCTCCTCTCACCTCAAAAGTATGTATAGTGTCAGTTCAATGTAGACGGGATCTACAAACCAAGCTAGCCAGGAAACGTTCCAAAGAGGTCACAGAATACCTATACTGCCATATCCCAAATTAAATAACTCAATTAGCAAGTAATAGGAAAGTAGGCTAAGAGGCTACTTCCTTTGGAAGGACAGTCTAGAACAAATGCCAGAATTTTGACAAGAAGCAGGGGCTCTGGCGGCTGGCCTGAAAGCAAGGCCACGCTCCAGCTGTTTTTTTGAATCCTCCTGGCCTTATTTTCTGGACAGCAAGTAACTAAATATTTGCCGTTAGGGCCTTCCTCTCTTTGAAGGCCAGACGCCCAATCATAAGATCAGCCAATTGAAGGACTCGCAGCTCAACAGTCTCAGTAGCACCACCAGGACTGGTGGCCACATTTGGGATTATAGCTAGCAGGGAAAATATTATGGGTGCAAACTGTCATTCAAACCAGGTAAATGGGTACTGGGTCAGCTAAGTAGACGCAGCAAATGGTGTGACATGTTGGTGAAGGTGGGGTGGGGTGGGGGGGTGTGGTGCAGGGCAGAGCTTGTCACTGGGTTGCCATTGCTGCTAGGGAACACTTCTGTGAGTCATAGAGTGCCAAAGGCCCCCTTTGAGCTCAGAGGGAGGCCACCAGAGTTCACCAGACAACGGATAGCCCAGACGCCACTGGTGAAATGCTACTTGTGGCAGTAAGAAACCCTTAGGTGGCCACACGTATGGCTTAATTAGCCTCTGGGCAGATCTTCTGCGCTGCTGGTAAAATGCCGTGATGGCAGGAAGATGATGGGCACTCCATCCTTCCAATGTGCCTGATGGCAGGCGGTAAGGTTAGGGGAGTTTTCTGGTCAGCCATACTACAAAAGGCAAAGCTACAGAGACTTCTCCCATTACCTTGTCATGCATAATCATAGGCCGTCATCATAAAGGCAGTACATGGCTGCCATGGCCAACACCCTCTTAGAGCATGCCACCTAAAGGAGGAAGAGACAGTATAGAATTGTTAAAATCAATAACTTAGCTTAGAAAGTGGATTTTAATCAGTTCTGTTCCACCAAAGGTTATTCAAGATTAGCAGAAGAGAGAGAGGTCTGAGTGGGATAAATGAGTGAATTTAGACCTGCCAACATCTCTGGACCAACACTCATGTTTTTAGCCAAATTCCTACTTCATGCCCAATCAGGGAGGAAAAGTATTTTCCTTTTCAGATCTGATGAGGATTATGATTCAGACAGAAGTTTTAGCATCATAGAATCATTCAGCGCAGAAGAGGCCCTTCAGTCCATTGAGTCTGCACCAGCATGTGAGAAACACTTGAACTCCCACCTAATCCCGTTTACCAGCATTTGGTCCACAGCCTTGAATGTTATGACATGTCAAGTGCTCATCCAGGTACATTTTAAAGGATGCAAGACAACCCACCTCTACCACCGTCCCAGACTGTGCATTCCAGATTGTCACCACCCTCTGGTAAAATTGTTTTTCCTCGCACCCCCCCTTAAACCTCCTGCCCCTCACCTTGAACCTTTGTCCCCTCGTGACTGACCCTTAAACTAAAGGGAACAGCTGCTCCTTATCCACTCTGTCCATGCCCCTCATAACCTTGTACATCGCGAGCAGGCTGCCCCTCAGTTTTCTCCACTCCAACGAAAACAACCCAAGACTATTCACCCTCTCTTCATAATTCAAGGCAATATCCTACTCCCTCCAGTGCAATCAGAAGGGAAAGAGAACTGGGATAACCTGGTCAGAAACAACAATGCAGCTCAATCAGTGCTAAATATGGTACGTGTAACATCTATCAAATATAAGGTTAGCATGTTGATTTACATGCCAAATAATTGGGTCCAATTTGATTTGAATGAACAAGATTACTGTTCTATTTTAAGTTAAATAAGTTCTAATTAAATTGGACCAGAAGTATCATTTCATTGTTCTCATCAATGTGCAATGATACATGCAGAGAGTTTGGATGCAAAATTTCACTGAGTAGTCTTGGTGCTCTGGGTGATGGCTTGGTGTAAAACGGGTGTCAATACCACCTCCACTCATTTTCAGTACACATCACACCAAATACAACGTTGTTCAAGGTGTTAGAGTGGTGTGATGGTTCTTGCTGAGTTTGTAAAAGTACTGGATGTTTGGAAGAGCTCAGAAAAGTTGGTAAAATCTGGAAGCAGTTGTCCTGAATATTGCAATGTTGCACCTACAAAGCCTCTGGACACACTGCTTACCCACAGTCATGGGGGATAGAGCTACTTTTCTCTTTGGGCTTCAAGGTGAAAGAGAGATGGAGCACAGACAGCAAAAGAGACAACCAGTTCACAAAGGAAGGAGATAGAAGGTTTTGGGGCCAGGCCATGTTGACGAAGATCAGGATGATGAAGGATTCCATAGAATCCTTATAGTGTAGGTCATTTGGCCCATCGAGTCTGCACCGACACTCTGAAACAGCATCCCAACCAGGCCCTCCTCCCAGCACTACTCCCATAACTCTGTGCATTTACCATGGTTAATCTACCTAACCTGCACATCTTTGGACTGTGGGAGAAAACCTGAGCACTTAGAGAAAACCCACATAGACAAGCTCTACGCAGAGAGTAACCCAAGGCCAGAATCAAACGCAGGTCCCTGGCACTGTGAGGCAGTGCTAATCACTGTGCCACTCATCTAAGGTGTTTAGGGATACATCTATCTGCATCTTTGGCAGAAGTAATGCACTTCACAAAACTGTGGCACCTCTTGGAAGCAGACCGACAACTCAGGGTGAGGATGAGCTGCAGTGTCTATCAGCCTTGTCCCTGAATTATTTTTCAAATGTATTTTTCAAGGCTGGAACATGTGACTTAGAAACCATCTCACAACTCACCATTCATTGCTGCATCAGAGAGGTGAAAGACCCTACTTGTGCCAGGACAGAGAACTACACTGGGCCATAACCTGAGCTTCCCAGTGTCAGATTGGGTGGTGTACCCAAAAAATCCGCTGGGATTTCTCGAACATCACAATTAAAGGTTGTGTGGCAGTCACCCAGAAGTCCTCCCCCCTCCCAGGCCTGATCCGAGGCCTGCACCAAATCTAACTCCCATGGGTCCAAAGTCCCAGCTCCAATCCTACCCCCACACCCCAACACCAACTTGCCCCCTTCTCATACCTCCTCCACCCTCCCCAACAGATCCAGGTTGATCCAACCATCCCCCAACCCAACACAACCCCTGCCTCTCTCAGGTCAACCTGACCCTCCGTGACCTGACCTTCGTCAACATGGCCTGGCCCCAACACCTTCACAGGCTCAACTCAACCCAACTACATTCCCACCACCACCATCCCAGTCCAACCATTCCATCCCCTCCCCACAACACCCCTCCACCTCCATTCTCCACCTTTGAGACCTGATCTGCCAATCCTCTCAACCGCTACTTCCCCTGATCTCCCTGGGAAAAAAACATTCCATGGCGAGACAAGGAAGACAAAAAGGACAAAGACAAAACCTAGGGCATACCAAACTGCAAAAGCTAATGGTAAGCTGGAGGACTGGGAGAACCTTAACGTTCAGCAAAAGGCTACTAAAAAGAGAACCAGAAGAGCAAAGATGAACTACGAAAGGAAACTAGCAGAAAACATAAACACAGATACCAAAAGCTTGTATAAGTATATAGTATACAAGGAGGATAAGAATAGCTGAAGTAAATGATGGTCCTTTGGAGGACAATACTGGTGAGGTATTAATGGGGAACACAGAGATGGCTGAGGCACTAAACCAGTATTTTGCCTCTTACTTCACCATAGAGAATAATGAAGATTTACAAAAAGCTATCACTTTTCCAAAAGTTGGTGCAATAACCATCACGAGGGAGAAGGTATTGAATAAACCAATGGAATTAAAGGCAAATAAATCTCCAGGACCTGATGACCTGAACCCTAGCATATCAAAGGAGGTAGCAGCAGAGATAGTGGGATGCATTGGTTATGATATTTCAAAATTCCTTGGATTCTGGTAAGGTCCCAATGGATTGGAAACACTCTAGTTTGACACCAATATTCAAAAAGGGAGAGAGGCAAAAAGTAGGAAACTATAGGCCGGTTAGTTTGACCTCTGTGGTGGGGAAGTTGCTGGAATCAATCAGTAAGCAGGAAACAAATGAGCATTTGGAAAGACAAAGCTCAATCCACCATTGCCAGTATGGTTTCATGAAGGGTAAGTCATACTTGACTAACCTGCTTGAGTTCTTTGAGGACATAACCAGCATGATGGATAGTGGAAAACCCATGGATGTAGTACACCTAGACTTCCAGAATGTGTTTGACAAGGTGCCACACAAAAGATTGATCCAGAAGGTGAGATCGCAGGGATTTGAGGGTAGAGTATTAGATTGGATTGAAGATTGGCTGACTGACAGAATGCAGAGGGTCGGAATAAATGGGTTCTTCTCTGGCTGGCAAAATGTAACTAGCGGGCTGCCGCAGAGGTTAGTCCTTGGATCTCAACTTTACACTCTATATAAATGACCTGCAAGCAGGGATAGAGTGTAACATAGCAAAATTTGCTAAGTGGGAAAGCAGGAAGTGATAAAGATTTTACAAATGGATATAAATAGGCTAGGAGAATGGGCCAAAGGTTAGCAGATGAGTTTAATGTGGCTATGTTAGTAGTTATCCATTTTGGCAGCAAAAATAGAAAGACAAATTATTATCTAAATGAAAAGCAGATTCAAAATGCATCCAGGCAGAGGGATCTGCATGTCTATGTTCATGAATCACAGAAATTCAGTATGCAGGTGCAAAATGTAATAAAAGAGGCAAATGGGATGTTGGAATTTATTGCAAGGGGACTGGAGTATAAAAGTAGAGAAGTATTGTTGCAATTGTACAGGGTGTTGGTGAGGCACATCTGGAGCACTGTGTCCAGTTTTGGTCTCCTTATTTAAGGAGGTTATGGCAGCATTGGAGGCAGTTCAGAGGAGGTTCACCAGGTTAATTTCGGGGATGAAAGAGTTGACGTATGAGGAGGCATTAAACAGTTTGGGCTTATACTTGCTGGATTTTAGAAGAAAGAGAAATATATAAGGGATTGATAAAGTAAATGTAGACCAAATGTTTCCTCTTATGGGGCAACCTCAAACATGAGGTCACAGGTCTGGGTTGAGAGGAGTAGATTTATAACTGAGATGAGGAGAAACTACTTCTCACAGAGGGTGGTGAATTTGTGGAACTCGCTGCTCCATAGCGCAGTGGAATCTGAATCATTGAATGGTTTCAAGAAGGAGACTGGTATATTTCTGTGATAATTCAATTCAGAAACTCCCAAGTGTTTTATGAAGTCTGCCTGAATCATAAGTTTTGCACTTTGAATTTGGCTAGGATGAATGTGAGATCTTTCCCTTCAGCCATGATTCAAATGACCCACGAGGAAGATTCTATGAAACAAAGTTTATTTAAGAATATAATTAACATGTACGGAAAGAAAATTAGTAATACATTTTACCAATTACAAACAAGAAAAAGAAATCATGAAATAGTGTCAACCTTAACAGCTAAACACTGTTCCATTGAAATAAACCCCATAAAGATTAATGTTCACGTGATACTGGAATTTAGCCGTTTAGTTGAATGCTGCAATTCTCTTGAGGCACCAGGGAAAGACACTGGTTGAGGCGTGAAAAGCAGATTCTCCACTCCAGGAAGGCAAGAAGCCTTGCTTTCAGCTAACCAGCAGGATTTTCAAAACCAGGGAGGGAGAGAGAAGAACATTTTTTTCTGCTTGATGTCCCTTCTAAACAGGCGGTACAATAGCACAGTGGTTAGCGCTGCTGCTTCACAGCTCCAGGGACCTGGGTTCAATTCCCAGCTTGGGTCACTGTCTGTGTGAAGTTTGCACATCCTCCTCGTGTCTGTGTGGGTTTCCTCCAGGTGCTCAGGTTTCCTCCCACAGTCCAAAAGATGTTTGGGTTAGGTTGATTGGTCATGCTAAATTGCCCCTTAATGTCCTGAGAGGTGTAGGTTAGAGGGATTAGTGGGTAAATACATAGGGATATGGGAGTAGGGCCTGGTGGGATTGTAGTCGGTGCAGACTCGGTGGGCTGAATGGCCTCCTTCTGCACTGTAGGGATTCTATGGTTTTTTTTAACAAAAACTACTGCCAGCCTAACAGAAAATGAAACCTTAAATTCACTAGGAAGGAAAACCACTGTCCAAAACACATGACCTTATTCCTAACAGTGCAGGGTCATAAAAGATCCCAGAGTAAAAATAAACAAACCACATTTAAGTAACAATAAAAAGACTTCTACAGACAACTTGGCAACAATGAAATTGTTGAAGCTGTGAGAGCTGCAGAGAACATGATTTTAAAAAATTTTAAAGTTACACTATGCCAAATTTCTAATTTAAAAAAAGGGATAAGAGGATATAGAGAACAGGTGGGGAGTGAATTTGAGACTAGAGAGATCAGCAATGATCTGATTGAATTCCGGGGCTGAATTTACCTACTTCTGTTCCGAATTCCTACGTGCCTACGACCCAAACCCCCTGACCTTCAATTCCCCCTCCAAACCTACACCACCTTCAAATTCTATCCACTTACCTTAGACACTTACCTTGTCCCTGGCCTCTTAAGGACCATTACATTTCAATGGGAACTTTAACTGACCTGGTTGACAGTAGCTAGTGCTGGAGAAAAGGAGGTTTGTCCTTTACTTTGAATCTCCTGGACTTTGATACTAAGCCTCAGGATGAGTTGCTCTGCCCTGGATCACTACTGGCCTGAGTCTGAAGGTTGGATGAGATAGGATTAGAAGAAAAGTCCACCTCCACAAGATTGCTCGATTTACACCTATCTCACCTCATCTGCTGTGGAATCCTCATTCATGCCTTCATAACCTCTGGACCCAATTGACTTCTCATGTTCTACCCTTTGTACACTTGAGGCTACCTGTAAACTCTGCTGCCCATATCTTAACTTGCAGCAAGTCCCTTTCCTAATCACCCCTGTACACACTGACCTACATTGGCTTCCTATCAAGCAACCTCTTAATTTAAAAATTCTCATCCTTGTTTTCAAATCTCTACATGGCCTTGACCCTCCGTTTTCCTGTAATCCCCACAAACTCACTGAGATATCTATGCTGGTCTAATTTTAGTCTTCTGCGCATCGCCAATTTAAATTGCTCCACCATTGGCAGCCTTGCCTTCAGCTCAAGATAAATGGTCAGCAGTCAGAATATGTCTCACAATTTAAGCAGCTGGGAAGCATTTTGTTGGAAGATGGTTTCTACTATAGAGAAATAAGAGTAAAAGTAGCAATGCCAAAGAATGCAATCCCCAACATCAAAGAATTGCTCAACATTGGAATTAGAACAAAGAATAATCCAGCACAGGAACAGGCCCTTCGGCCCACTAAGCCAGTGCCGACACATGGTTTCTACTCCCAAATTCCAACAGAATTAATAAATGTGTTGCGTTAACATAATTCTATTAATTTGTGGCTCAGTGGCTTTTGACAAGAAAGATTTCTTCTCCAGAATTACATTACACAACTTGTTGGTCTTTGGATGCTTGTTTGTCCTCAAGCTTCACATTTCAGCCCAGTACAACAAAACTTCTTTTCATATATTGTCACCATCCGTTTGTGGAAAATATACCTTACAATTTAACTCCTCAGCTGGCTAATTGTGATGAAGCAGGTACAGAAACAAATGTTAGTATAGCATTTTCATCCTCTGGTCATTCTTGAACATGCCCTCTGATTCCTCCATACCTCTCATGCATCCTCCATAGCAACACACCCTGTATTCACTATGCTCAGACCTCAGGAAGATGTCTTTGAAATGGAGATGGAAAATAATTAAACTTCTAACAGTCTAATAGAGATCTCACTCAAAAACACTTGTTGGTGGAAAAAAACTCTCATTCTTAAAACCCATTCAAAATAATTAAATTCTCTCAAGTGATCAATGGTTGTGCAATTAAATAAACATCTAATTAACTAACCACAACAAATAATCCTTTAAAAAATCTGGAATTGTTAATCAAAATCTGAACACAGCCCCCGATGAGTGAAATGGTTCTTCAACTTTGAATTTCAGCCAAGCATTCATAATGGGTTCAACTCCAATAACAAGACCTGGGAAATGTAGACAATGGGGTCTACGTAAACTGTCAAAATAGGTGTTTTTCTCTAAGCTGCACCAGATGCCCTGTCAATAAAAACAGTCCATGGCTGATGACTGTCTTTATTTCTCTAAGCGAAATTTGTAGAAGGTTTTTTCTTTCAAACCAAAGGACCTTAAAATCAGTTCAGTTTATTACACTAGAGCTCTCAAGCAGTCTTTTCTTCAATCTTGAATGACAGTAGCACTTCCTCATTGGAAAATTTCTTTAATGCACCTCAAAGTGTACAGATTGCCTGCCATGCAACGATATCCTACACCAACAAAAACCATCAGAAACGGGAAGGGGTGGAATCCCAGAATCAGGATACAGTCGCCATTCTTAAATGGCTCCAGGGTTTATCAGATGCATCAATCAGGGTGAGTGATGAGGAGGCTGAGTAATGTGGACCGTATGTAACAGGGAGGATAAGTGATGGGGAGTGTGAGTGTTGAGGGGGGTGAAAGACACAGTAGGGTAGTGAAAATGAGGACTGTGAATGACAGAGAGGGTGAGTGACAGGTAGGGTGGGTGATGGGGAGGGTGAGTGATGTGAAGAGTGAGTGATATAGAGGATATGTGATGGGAAGGGTGAGTAATGAGGAAGGTGAGTGACATGGAGGGAGATTAATGGGGAGGGTGAGTGACAGGGTGGAGAGTGATGATTAGGGTGAGTAATTAGGAGGGTGACTGACGTAGAGGGAATGACGGGGAGGTGAGTGACAGGGAGGATGCGTGATGGGAAGGGTGAGTAACAGGGAGGGTGAGTGACGGGGAGGGTGAGTGATGGGGAGGGTGAATGACAGGGAGGGTGAGCGACGGGAAGGGTGTGACGGGGAGGATGCGTGATGGGAAGGCTGAGTGACAGGGAGGGAGAGTGACGGGGAGGGTGAGTGACAGGGAGGGTGAGTGACAGGGAGGGTGGGTGACAGGGAAGCTGCAGTGCTAACTACTGCGCTGCCTTATTACTGTCCTAAAATTCTCTGCATTTGTCTTTGTCAGCTCATCATCTTCCACATATTAACTTTAAATAGGTGGAATATCATTTACTGATGAATACGATTAAAAAATCTCCAAAATCTGTAGTTAGCACTCCAGCTTCCCCGTCACTCACCCTCCCCTTCACTCACCCTCCCCATCACTCACCCTCCCCGTCACTCACCTCCCCGTCACTCACCCTCCCCGTCACTCATCCTTCCTATCACTCACCCTCCCCGTCATTACCCTCTACATCAGTCACCCTCCTAACTAATCACCCTCATCATCACTCTCCTCCCTGTCACTCACCCTCCTCATTACTCCCCCTTCAAAAAGGCACTGATCTGCTGCAGGGAATTCAGAGAGTTTTAAGGGTGTGTTATTGAGCTTATTTTTAGTGGAGAAAAGAAGATTAAGGGAGAATTGAGCAGTTAGTTCAGAGGTGAGGCAGAAAGGATGTAGATGTAAACAGACATTTTGACTGGCACTGTTCATACTATGAAGCGGAATGATCTTCTTATCATGCCTCACACAGAATCAGAATTTAGAAGATGGGTGAATATGTGGACGAGGCCCCAAGCAAAGGTTGTTGTGGCTAAGATGCCTAACTCATTCAGATAAAAGAAAGGCTTGTGTTTGAAAGGACAGGTGTAGACTGATATAACCAAACCCCAGGGAACACAAAGTTTTTTTGCTCCTGTATCAAAAGGAAATGTTTGTTTAGATTTCAGCAGACCATGGTTAAATAGCAGATAGAAGAATGCTCTTAACATATAAATGATCTTTAGCATTCAGCAATTCTTCAAATAGGAATCCATTATGCATTATCTATGGAAGCAGCAGGTTTTACTGCTGAAAGATTTATTTTACTCCACCTGATATTTTTTAATGTTATGGTGTGACTGGAGTAGGTAATCACACAGTTGCAATTTTTTTTAACAAGATTGCCTTTCATCCACCATTACCATCTCAAGAGCTATAACAGATGCAATGAACCCGGCTTCTTTCTCTGAGATAAAATCAAAATCTTTCTATCTGGCGAGAGTGCTACAAACCAAAGGAATTTATTACTATAAGAAAATAATCTACACGTGGAGACAATTTGAAAAAAAGATGATCCACAGATGTGATGTTGTCACAGTAAATAGCCAGAACAATGGCCTCGTATTGGGTACAAATTGCTGGTACCAAGATAATACGAAGAGTCAAGATTGCAACGTGGTAACATTCCAAGTAAAATGTTTCAATTCACATCATTCTCTGCCTCACCTTTGAAATATCCTATCTCAAAGCACCCTTAATCTTCTCCACTAAAAATGATCTCAGCAATACATCCTTATACCCATGGAACCATATCCTATCATTAATGAACTTCAACTGAGGAGGTAGTCAGCAAAATAAAGAATCATAGAATCCTTATAGTAAAGAAGGAGGCCATTCGGTCCATCGAGTCTGTACCAGCCATATACTACCCAGGCCCTAATCCCATAATCCTCATTTACCCTGCTAATCTCCTGAAACTTGAAATAATCCAATGACATAGTTTAGCATGGTCAATCAATCTAACCTGCACATCCTTGGACTGTGGGGGGAAACCAGAGTATCTGGAGGAATCCACACAAACATGGGGAGAATGTGCAAACTCCACACAGACAGTATCCCTGATGTTGTGAAGCCGCAGTGCTATCCATTATGCCACTGTGCCTCCCCAGGAAGAAGGTGTTACGACTTTCACCAATTTTTACAGATGCGCCATAAAAGGCATTCTTTCTGGATGCAACACAGTTTGGTTTGGCTCCTGCTCTGACCAAGACTGCAAGAAACTACAAAGGGTTGTGAACACAACCTAGTCCATCATGCAAATGAGCCTCCCAACCATTCCGTTGCCCCGGCAATTTGAAAACATACCAATCGACTCAAGAACAGCTTCCCCCCTGCTGCCATCAGACTTTTGAATGGTCCTTCCTACCTTATATTAAGTTGATCTTTCTCTTCACCCTGTTGGTGACTGCAACACTATGTAATGCACCCTCTCCTTCTCTCCTACGTACTCTCTAAATGATATGTTTTGTCTGTATAGCTGGCAAGAAACAATATATTTCACTGTATCCCAATACATGTGATAATAATAAATCAAATCAATTCAATTCAATTTTGACTCTGTCATTACGTCTGTATATGGACATAAAAAGAGACAGCAGCTTAGTATGGTAACAATTCTTCACCTAAGCCCAAAAGGCAGCGCTGGACAACTGTAAAAGAGGAAAATTAACAGCAGCCTGTAACAATTTTATTATTACTGGTAACAAGTGCTATGGATAGTTATAACGACATAACTTTGGGCTACTAGCCAGTTGTTTGAAATAATCCAATGACAGGCAATAACCAATTTCTCTCAAGCCAACTACATTTCATGTGAGGTGCTGAAAATGAGGCTGGTGTTGGGGTAGAGGAGAGTTAAGGAAAGTAATTATTCACTACATAATTTCAAGTTATTCCTTCTGTAGACATACATCTATCTACATTACCTGCATCTGTTCACCTTGCTTCAATTGCTCTTCCACTAACAGTCTAATAATGTAAAATTATGCTTTGGAATTTCGTGGAGACAAGCTGAGTCAGGAGGCCTCTGAATATTTGACCTGATTTATCATTATTGTCGTATGTATTAGGGTATTGTGAAAAGTATTGTTTCTTGCATATTATACAGACAAAGCTGTTCACAGAATACATAGGAGAGAAGGAAAGGAGAGGGTGCAGAATGTAGTGTTAAGAGTCATAGCTAGAGTGTAGAGAATGATCAGCTTGATATGAAGTAGGTCCATTCAAAATTCTGATGCAGTAGGAAAGAAGCTGTTGTTGAGTCGGCTGGTACGTGATCTCAGACTTTTTCATCTTTTTCCCAATGGAAGAAGGTGGAAGAAATTATGTCTGGGGTGCATGGGGCCCTTGATTATGCTGGCTGCTTTTCCGAAGCAGCGGGAAGTACAGACAGAGTTAATGGATGGGAGACTGATTTGCGTGATGGACTGACATAAGTCTGACATAAGAGTCGATGGTAGGACTCCAATTCCAAGATTCCCATCTCATTCCAATTTCCAGTTATGGTGTGCCCCCATGCAGCATTATGGCCTTTGCCATCTCCAAGTAGGAGTGGTGTGGTAGCATGGCCCTTCAAAGAAGGGGGAAGGGCTATGGATTGTCATGGTGGGAAGCTGAGACAGTCAGCAGGAGGGGATCATACCAACAGCTAAGGAAGGTTGCGCAGTTGGAGCCAGGGGGTCAAGTAGAGCAGTCACATTGTAATTTAGTCTAACCTTGTTTTATATATATTTATTTATATTCTTTATTTGGTACTAAAGCCTTTATTGATCCAAGCCATGCTGAGTTGCCCTCAATCTATTACACATGGACTTTCAAACAGCCTGTAATTCTGATGGAGTCAAGCCCATACTGTTACTAGATTTGAGTCATGGCATCTCAGAGGAGACATGAACAATTGAGGAATTCCAATCTTGAGTCTGGAACCAAAAGAAAAACAGCCATTCAACACTCACTTTGAAATACATTGCCCATCTTACCTTCTCATTATTAATCGCAGCCAGTCATGGTACAAAATACAAAAAGCTATAATCCACTTCATGCCTTTATGTGTAAATAAGCACTCAGGTATTGAAAGAAACTCTTCAAAGAAAGATCAAGTTATTACAAGGTAATGAAGATATCAATCAACAAAAGCTATCACTCCCTGCAGGCTGTGTCAATATGGCCTACTTAGCAAAATGCAATTGCCATTCTTGGAGCTCAGCCAAAATTTATAATGAGGCTACCTGGTAAAGCAGATGTCCGTTCATCTCATCTAACTGCTTTTGATGATACAGTTGCAGAAATTACCTTTAACAAATCCATGCTATCTCAACAGAGGAACCACCGCTCTCACCAGTTTTCAGGGCTAAGCATCACAAACAGGGAGATACGCTCGGGATTCCTGCATTACCAGTCTGGTCCTCAACTGTCTGCCATTCTCTCTCGGTAAACCTTTCAGCTTTGGTGCATCTTACTTCCTAGTTTGTTGTGGGGAGAAAATTTCACTGTGATTGACTCCTTACATAGATGATTTGGAGTTGGGGACCAAGTGTAGTATGTCAAAATTTGCAGATGACACTAAGATGGGTGAAAGAGCAAAGTGTGCAGAGGACACTGACAGTCTGCAAGGGATATAGATAATCTAAGTGAGCGAGCGAGGGTTTGGCAGATGGAGTACAATGTTGGTAAATGTGAGGTCATCCATTTTGGTAGGAATAACAGCAAAATGGACTATTATTTAAATTGTAAAAAATTGCAGTATGCTGCTGTGCAGAGGGACCTGGGTGTCCTGATGCAGGAATCTCAAGGAGTTGGTTTGCAAGTGCAGCAGGTAATTAAAAAGGTGAATGGAATTTTGTCCTTCATTGCTAGAGGGATGGAGTTTAAAAACAGCGAGATTATGTTGCACCTGTATAAAGTGCTGGTGAGGCCAAACATGGAGTACTGTGTACAGTTTTGGTTCCTTATTTGAGAAAGGATATACTGGCACTGGAGGGGGTGCAGAGATATTCATCAGGTTGATTCTGGAGTTGAGAGGGTTGGCTTATGAGGAGAGACTGAGTAGATTGGGGCTATACTCATTGAAATTCAGAAGATTGAGGGGAGATCTTACAGAAGCATAAGATTATGAAGGCAATAGATAAGCAGGGAAGTTGTTTCCACTGACAGGTGAAACTAGAACTAGGGGGCATAGCCTCAAAATAAGGGGAAGCAGATTTAGGACTGAGTTGAGGAGGAACTTCTTCACACAAAGGATCGTGAATCTGTGGAATTCCCTGCCCAGTGAAGCAGTTGAGGCTACCTCATTGAATGTTTTTAAAGCAAGGATAGATAAATCTCAGAACAGTAAAGGAATTAGGGGTTATGGTGAGCGGGCAGGTAAGCAGAGCTGAGTCCACAAAAAGATCAGCCATGATCTTATTGAATGGCCGAGCAGGCTTGAGGGGCCAGATGGCCTACTCCTGCTCCTAGTTCTTATATTCTCTTCTTGCTTCATAGCATCACTGCTGCTGAATGTCTGGAAAAGATCATACTTCATCATTTGTGGTTGGTACAAATGTGATGAGCCAAATGGCCTCCTTCTGCATTGTAGGATTCTATGATTCTTTGATTAAATTTAAACTGACACAAAAAAGCAGAAATCCAAACTGCAGTAGATCTTTGTGGACAGTTTTTTAATCAAGGAATTGATAAGAGCATTTGTTTTTGCAATGACCACAAAATCCAGCCCAATTCTTTTTTTTACTCACACCATAGTATCTATTACGAAACTTACATCCACTTAGATCCAAACCATTCACTAATAATATTTATTGGGCTCAAGTAGTGCAGAGAGCCAAGAAATGTCAGCAGTAGGTTGTGATATTCATGGTCCTTTTTTTATAGCGTAATCAGCCTCACTGCTTTCTCTGGCACAAGGCTGATTACCATGTGCAGAAGGTATAGTTCAGGCTTGCTAAAGTTTCTGCTCCACCGGTGGAGGTCAATACCATCAATGGAGATCATAAATGATGGCCTTGCTGGGGGACCAGAGGCCAGTAAGTCTTCGCAGGAGGTTCAGGGGTGGGGGAGGGAGCCCAAGGCACTGCCAGCCTGGCACCATGGCACTGCCAGCCTGGCATCCTGGCACTACCAGCCTGACAAACTTCAGTGCCCAGCAGGCACTGGACAGTGCCAAGGGGCCAGAGACTGAGGGAGGCAGAGCCATGCTGCTCTGGGGAGGAGGGAGGGGAGGCACTGGGGGGAATTCTATATCGGGGGATCGGGGCTGGGGGCTGGTGGTGAGGTCAGAGATCAGAGGCCAAGGCCAGTCATGAGGAGGCTGGCCATTGGGGATCAGGGGTTGGAGGCGATGGTAGGTGATTGGATGCTGGGTCTGGCCATTGGGAAGCCGGCCATCGGTATGAGAGAGGTGGGGGATCAGGGCTGGCAATCAGGGGGCTGACTATCAGGAGGCTAGCCATTGGGGTGCCGCCAATAGGGAGACAGGGGACAGCACTTGTCAACCAATCTCCCAGTATGCACACTAGCCCCCTCTGCAACTTTTCGGGTGGAATTAGGTCCTGCCCCCAACTACCAGTGTAAATGCTCTGATGGACTCTGTAGTGCACGGAATGCCGGAAATTCATTCCATTTAGCTTGCCTAAAAACAGGCGGGAAAAGCTTCCACATAGCTGCCCACTGGACACTTAACTTTTGCTTGGGAATATTGGGCCCATAAGGGCAAATGTTCCCATTCTGCCCACCATTGGAATCGTAGCAGGCAAGGGAATGATCCATTGACATCGAGTAGGATTTTCCAGTTTTGGGGTGAATATTGCCAGAAAATCCCACCCATAATATTACAAGTTAGAAAATACAAAAAGAAACAACAACAGCAGGTTATGAAATATTAAAATGTAATTTTGTTTCTGTCATTTCCACAAGGTAGGATCCATCAGTCTAAGTGAATTGTCTAACATGTCTTGCATGAGTGACCCCACAGATAATTTTTCCGAACAGTAGCTAGTTAAACCGTCCTTTCGTCTGAAAGCAATTTACATGAACTGTGAAATAGGAAACAGTGACAGACTTTTAAACAAGGAATGGAAATAAAATGAAATACAAGGAGGCAATTTTTTAATTACCAGTAAACAAAAAAATAATTATTTCAAGGTTTTCCTCAGGAGGAAAATGGATGTATTTTAAAATCTGCACTGCTTCGGGGTAACGTTCAATTCATTAACATTGAGTTACATATTGGATATGAGCGTGTTGCTCCGGTTTATTACAAAAGTTGCTGAACCATTTGCTGCCACAAAGGCATCAGGTTGTGTCAACAGCCTGTGAGTCTGTCTGCATTTCCCAGAATGACTTGCATCAGGCATTTACGCCTGGGGCAAGTTTAATCAGCAGGGTACCTATCAGTGTATGAATGAACAATTTGTTTTGTAACAATAACTGGGCAATGGATTGCAGTGTCACTGACTAGGAAAACTTGCATTTCTTGTACTATTTATGGCCATATATTCTTAGCATGAAGCTTTCACATTTCTATCATGAAACAATGATTGCACAAAGAGTCCTATGTAAAATGAAAATCACAAATTATTAAAGGAAATTAGTCAGCCACCTGCTACCATGTCCCAGAGCCTCAGAGACTGAAAAACCGTAATCATGCAGCAAGAATAAGAGTCACAACTAATAAACATTGCACCAGGAGGAAATCGGGGGGATGAGAAAAATCCTTTCTGACAAAGCACCTGTGGTTTCAACTAGGTGTGAAATAGAATAGCAGGAGTTCTTTGGGCTTTTCCATTCATGTATCACAGAGTATCCTGATGTTTCACTTTGCAGGCAGACATTTTACATTTAATTCTGTCCAAATGCCAATATTTTGTACAAGGGCCCCATATCATATGTGTATGAGCAGGTCAACAGATGAAAATTGAAGCAGACAGGGAACTCATCCACAGCTCATCATGCAAACGCCAATTTCCATTTTCGCTGAGGTGAATTTTATGTCACGTTCAGCCTCCCAAAACACTGCATTATTATCTTGAAATCAGGCTCCCGAGAGAAAATTGGGAGAGGGGCTTGATGTTAAATTTCCATAATCAATGTCCAGGCTGTCCACAGTTCACAAAAGCCAGGTTGCTTGCTCGACAGGCGCTTTTAAGGGCATTCCACATGAGTCAAAAGCAGCTGAGGTGTTCACCATGAGGTCTTTACTTGTTTGCTGATCACAATCTCATAGTTCCCTGTATGATGTCCGATTGTCTCCTCATAATCTCTCACTCCTTCCTTCCTAGAATTACCTCAACTATGACATCATGGATGTACCCCAGTTCTATGTTTTGGTATCTAACTGACTATAATTCATCTCCCCCCATGCCCTCCCCAGTCACTGGGGAGTGTCTCCAAAGGTTGCAGCCTCACACCATTTGTTTACCCATCCAACCCCCATCCAGGCTGTCAATTTGTTTGACTTCTGGCCAAGAAATGGAAGGAAAGTTTATAATGAGGTTCTGCCCACTTCTGCATCAATGGCCTTGCTAGATTTTCACCAGGCTGCTTCAATCCCCTTCTTCTGTAAATATTGGATTTCATGTGTCTGAGTGCAGCAAAGGAGTCAGCACATCTTTTTATTATGGTCTGCATCTATAATAGCAGCTTGGGAAGCTAAAAACATCAATCTCACAGACAATAAAATCTGGGCGAACAGGGAATGTCTGAGTGTGCACTAATAAGATGATTTTTTTTCTGCAGGGAGTTATTACCCAGTTAGACCAGCTGTGTGGAGATGCCTTGAAGCCCCACGGTCTGAAATCAAATGCTATTAAGGAAGAGCTCACAGATCTAATTATTTTAACTTATTATGTGGCATCAGCTTCAATACCAAAGGGCTGAAACTGGAAACTGTAGCTGGGAGCCTGTAGCACACAGAAATATCTGAGAGTGATGGGCACACTCATGAAGATGCAGAAATGCCCGACTTTCAATTCTACAGGAATTTCATTCCCTAATCTCATGGATTTAAATAAGGATACTCTTGTCATACCCAGAACGTTAGGCAGAAACCTATTGTGAAATTAATTTCTGTTTCATGAGCTTGTAAGATTTAATAGTAAGATTTAAGAGCCAAGCTCACTAATTGTTTTTATTCTAAACCACACATCCAAATTTATATTCAACTAGGTCAGCAAGAGTCTGACTGTAAAGAATGACAAATCCAATCTGCTCTGATTACTCAACAGAATTCTAGGAAGCTTGTTTCTGGATTGTCTAAACTGGGTAAGGAATCTGAGCAGGAAGATGTTGACATTTGGGGAGCTATCGCCAAGTGTGAGCTGGTAGAGGCAGCAGTAAGTGCTGCTAGAGAAGAGGGTCAACAGATGGTAGAGGAGAGCAGTAGCAGGGAGAGGGAAGAGACATTTTTGGAGAGACATCTGAGGAGATATTTTGGAAGAAGTGCAGTAGTAGTTAGTAGAGATAATTAACAAGGAGGTAGTGGAAGACAGGAGTGACACATAACAAATAAGCAGGAGTTGATATAAGGGAAGAAAGATTGGAAGGGAAGGAATAACTAGTGGTCAAGGGGAGGAACTGGGAAGGAGCAATGGATGTTAAAATGGAGAAGCAATTAGTGATGAAAAGGAGGAAGCGGGGGGGTGGTAACAGAAGGGAAGAAGTGGAAATGATGGAGAGGGTTAGAAAACAGTTGGGAAAAGAACAAACAGGAACTGGTTAATATCTATTCATGCACCTAATTAGCAGCAACTTGATCCGAAGGTTTTGAACAATGCCAATTTGAACTTTGTACTAAATAGGTTACGGGAATGAATGAATTGTGATCTTTTTGTCCATATATACAGAACATGAAAACTATTTTTTCTGTGGTGAACTATTTAATATACGCGTGCTAGCCTTATTAAATTCTACTTTCACCTTATTCCTCATTTCCCATCTAAATTATTTAGTGACTGATAAGTCAGTGACAAAACAGGACTGTGATTCCAATAGTGTTGTTATTAATTGACATTGCACAGTTATTGATCAGGTCTCAGGATGTTCGTACACAATCTATTGCAGTGCTGCTGTTGCTCTTCAACATGAGTTATCTGTGCTGAAGAATTAACTATTTTGTCACATTCATCAAAAATAACCAATGCTGCATTGCTGAAGGCAGTATGCACACTGAGCGAATAGTTAAATATCCACAGCAATCCAGGAGCTTAAACTTTTCCACTGGAATTGACATTGATTTTTCAAATGTGTGCATTTTAAGATGAAATCTCAAATCCTACATGTTTGTCTTTATTTGTAACGATATTGAACATAAGAACATAAGAAATAGGAGCACGTGTAGGCCATCTAGCCCCTCGAGCCTGCCCCGCCATTCAATAAGATCATGGCTGATCTGAAGTGGATCAATTCCACTTACCCGCTTGCTCCCCATAACCCTTAATTCCCTTATCAATCAGAAATCTATCTACCCGCGACTTAAACATATTCAACGAGGCAGCCTCCACTACTTCAATGGGCAGAGAATTCCAGGGATTCAGTACCCTCTGAGAGAAGAAGTTCCTCCTCAATTTTGTTCCAAACTGACCCCCCCCCCCTTATTTTGAGGCTGTGCCCTCTAGTTCTGGTTTCCTTTCTAAGTGGAAAGAATCTCTCTACCTCTATCCTATCTAGCCCCTTCATTATCTTATATGTCTCTATAAGATCACCCCTCAACCTTCTAAACTCCAATGAGTACAGGCCTAGTCTACTCAATCTCTCCTCATAAGTTAACCCCCTCATCTCTGATATCAACCTGGTGAACCTTCTCTGTACTCTCTCCAAGGCCAATATATCCTTTTGCAAATAAGGGGACCAAAATTGCACACAGTACCCCAAGTTGCAGCCTCACCAGTGCCTTGTACAGTCGCAGCAAGACCTCCCTGCTTTTATATTCTATCCACCTCACGATAAAGGCCAACATTCTATTCGCCTTCTTGATTATCTGCTGCACCTGCAGACTAAGTCTTTGCGATTCATGCACAAGGACCCCCAGGTCCCTCTGCACAGTAGCATGTTGTAATTTTTCACCATTTAAATAATATTCCATTTTATTATTATTTCTTCCAAAGTGGATAACCTCACATTTGCCAACGTTATACTCCATCTGCCAGGTCCTCGCTCACTCACTCAGCCTATCCAAATCTCTGTGCAGACTTTCTGCGTCCTCCACACAATTCGCTTTCCAACTCATCTTTGTGTCATCAGCAAACTTTGTTACCCTACACTCAGTCCCCTCCTCCAGATCATCTATATATATGGTAAACAGTTGAGGCCCTAGCACCAATCCCTGCAGCACACCACTAGTCACCAACTGCCAACCAGAAAAACACCCATTTATTCCAACTCTCTGCTTCCTGTTAGGTAGCCAATCCTCAATTCACGCTAACACTTTACCCCCAACTCCATGCACCCTAATCTTCTGCAGCAACCTTTTTGTGAGGCACCTTTTCGAACGCCTTCTGGAAATCTAAAAACACCACATCCACCGGTTCCCCTCTGTCAACCGCACTAGTCACATCTTCATAAAAATCCAGTAAATTTGTCAAATACGACTTCCCCTTCATGAATCCATGCTGTGTCTGCTTGATCGAACCATTCCTTTCCAGGTGTCCTGCTATTTCTTCTTTAATGATAGATTCCAACGTTTCCCCAACTATGGATGTTAAACTAACCAGCCTGTAGTTACCCGCCTTTTGTCTACTTCCTTTTTTAAACAGCGGCATAACAGTAGCTGTTTTCCAATCAGCCGGCACTTCCCCAGAGTCCAGCGAATTTTGATAAATATTGTGTGTAACTGTTCTTGTGACGTGACTTGGATTTTCTCATTTCAATAGGACTATTTATTTTGTGATTTTTTTTAGTTTTTCATCCAAGTATGAAACTCTGGGCGGCACAGTGGTTAGAACTGTATCCACACAGCACCATAGATCCAAGTTCAATTCCAGCCTTGGGTGACTGGCTGTGTGGAGTTTGCACATTCTCCCCATGTCTCTGTGGGTTTCCTTCAGGTGCTCTGGTTTCCTCTCACAGTCCAAAGATGTGCGGGTTAGGTTGATTGGTCACGCTAAATTGCCCCTTAGTGTCAGGGAAATTAGCAGGGTAAACATGAGGGGTTATGGGGATAGGGCCTGGATTGGATTGTTGTCGATGCAGGCTCAATGGGCCAAATGGCATCCTTCTGCACTGTAGGGATTCTATGATTCTATAGATATTAGGGAGTGGAGAACATTTTTCACTTTATTCAATCCACTCAAATGTCAAATATTTGCAGGTCAATTAAGTGCAAGGCAAATAAAAAGGAAAGCACTTCCTTATATAAAAAAAAATTGGATTGGCAGAGAGCAGTGTTTGGTAAAATAAAACAAGATCTGGCCAAGGTACACTGAGAACAGCTACTAATGGGAAAATCTACAGAAGAGCAGTGGGGGGCATTCAAAAGGAAATAGGGAGGGTCGAGGCCCAGCATGTTCTCTCTAGATGATAGGTAGGAATAACAAGCCCAGAGAACTACTATGGATGACCAGCATATTCGGGATACAATGAGAAGAAAAAGAAAGGCTTTTAAAAAAGTGCAAGGGGAGGAAATCAGTGGAAATATTAGTGAGGTAGAGAAAGTGCAGGGTGGAGCTTAAGGAAGCAATTAGGAATGCAAAGGGGGATATGAGAAAGATCTGGCTCGTATAACTAGGGAAAATCCCAAGATATTCCCTAAGTATACAGAAACACAGAAACATAGAAAATAGAAGCAGGAGTAGGCCATTTGACCCTTTGAGCCTGCTCCGCCATTCATTTTGATTGTAGCTGATCATCAAATTCAATATAGTATGATCCCACGTTCCCCCCATATTCCTTGATCCCTTTAACCCCAATAGTTATACTTAATCCTTTCTTCAAATCACATAATGTTTTGGCCTCTACTACACTCTGTAGCTGTGAATTCCACACATTCACCACTCTCAGGGCAAAGAAATTTCTCCTCACCTCAGTCCTAAAAGGTTTACTCCTTCTCCTCAAACTATGATGAATCTGCCCTGTCTAATCCTGTTAAAATTTTATAAGTTTCGATGAGATCCCCTCTCATTCTTCTAAACTCCATTAAATATAATCCTAACTGATTTAGTCTCTCCTCATATAGAGACATGCCATCCCAGAAGTCAGCCTGGTAAACCTGTGCTGCACTCCCCCTATAGCAAGGACATCCTTTCTTAGATAGGGACACCAAAACGCCACACAATACTCTATTGTGGCGTCACCGACGTACTATGTAATTGCAGTAAAATATCCCTTCCCTATACTCAAATCCTCTTGCTATGAAGGCCAACATACCCTTTGCCTTCTTTATTGCCTGCTGTAACTGTACGAGGACACCAAGGTCTCACTGAGTATCCATGTCCCTCAACTTACATCCATTCAAATAATAATGTCTTCCTATTATTGCCACTGAGGTGAATAACCTCACATTTATCCAGATTATACTGCATCTGTCATGGATGTATCCACTCATTCAATCTGTTCTGATTAGGTTGAACCATCTCTGTAGCCTCCACACAGCTCACCCTCTCACCCAACTTTGTATCAACTGCAGATTAGAGATAATACATTGAGTTCCCTCTTCCAAATCGTCAATATAAAAAGTGAACAGCATGGTTCAGTTTACTCCCTCTGTCCCCCATAAGAGATTGTAGGGTTGTCACCTACCTCCCTCTCTCCCTTCTTCCCTCTATCAGTTAGCAGGAGCTGTCCTTCAGCATAACAACTCCTCTCTCTCCCAACCTTGCTGGGATCTCAGTTAAACGAGACCCATGGGTCAGAACAGCAATGCTACTGTGTTCAGAGGTTGACCATACAGATGAGAACATAACTGACCATGGTTATCATAATTTAACTCTTGATTACTTTGTTGTGTTTTTAGTTGGTCAATTGTGCTCACCATCAGCTACCCACCTAAAACAGTCATCCTCCCAATTCAAATGGTCACACTTTCAGAGTAACTGTTTTCCCAAGAAGATATTTAAGAAATGGTATATGTCATATTTCAGATACACACCACCAACATCTACCCTCTCCATCATCCATTAGCATCCTCCATCATCCTTGGCCCACTAAGGGCGGCATGGTGGCACAGTGATTAGCACTGCTGCCTCACAGTGCCAGAAACCAGGTTCAATTCCGGCCTTTGGTCACTGTCTATGTGAAGTTTGCACATTCTCCCTGTGTCTATGTGGGTTTCTTCCAGGTGCTCTAGCTTCCTCCCACAGTCCAAAGATGTGCAGATTAGGTGGGTTGTCCATGCTAAATTGCCCTTTAGTGTCCCAGGATGTGTAGGTTAGAGGAATTAACGGGGTAAATAGGTGGGCTATGGGAAAGGGGCCTGGATGGGATCCTCTGTTATAGAGTCTGTACATACTTGATCAGCCAAATGGCCACCGTCTGTACTGCAGGAACTCTATGATTCTGTGAAACAAACTTTCCTCATTTCTCTGTTATCCTTGCACCTCCCCACATTACTCTTTTAACCATCATCCTCTGCACATCTTCTCTTTCCTCAAAGTCTACCATACCTGTTACCATCCCCATGTCCACCCAGACCCTTCCTTTTATCTGCGCCACCTTTTTTTTATATGTTCCCATGGAGGATGTATTAGAACTTATGAATTCTATCAAGATTGATAAGTTGCCGGGACCAGATGGGATATACCCCAGGATACTGTGGGAGGCGAGGGAAGTGATTGCAGAGCCCCTGGCGATGATCTTTGCGTCGTCAATGGAGACGGGAGAGGTTCCGGAAGATTGGAGGATTGCGGATGTAGTCCCTATTTTCAAGAAAGGGAACAGGGATAGCCCGGGAAATTACCGACCGGTGAGTCTGACCTCAGTGGTTGGTAAGCTGATGGAAAGGCTTCTGAGGGACAAGATTTACGACCATTTGGAGAGGTTTGACATGATCAGGAATAGTCAGCATGGATTTGTCAAGGGCAGGTCGTGCCTTACGAGCCTTGTTGAGTTCTTCGATAATGTGACTGAACACATTGACGAAGGAAGTGCCGTGGACGTGGTGTACATGGACTTCAGCAAGGCGTTTGATAAGGTCCCCCATGCAAGACTTCTTGAGAAGGTGAGAGGGCATGGGATCCAAGGGCCTTTGGCCTTGTGGATCAAGAACTGGTTTGCCTGCAGAAGGCAGAGAGTGGATGTGGATGGGTCTTTTTCTGAATGGAGGTCAGTCACCAGTGGAGTGCCCCAGGGATCTGTTCTAGGATCCTTGCTGTTTGTCATTTTCATAAATGACCTGGATGAGGAAGTGGAAGGATGGGTAAGTAAGTTCGCTGATGACACGAAGGTCGGTGGTGTTGTGGATGGTCTGGAAGGATGGCAAAAGTTGCAGCAGGACATAAATAGGATGCAGGACTGGGCGGAGAAGTGGCAGATGGACTTCAACGCGGATAAATGCGTAGTCGTCCATTTTGGCAGAACCAACGGGATGAATGAGTACACTATCAAGGGCAGGAGTCTTGGTAGTGTTGAGGAACAGAAGGATCTTGGGGTCCGGGTCCACAGGACTCTTAAATCGGCCTCGCAGGTGGAAGATGTGGTCAAGAAGGCGTATGGTGTACTGGCCTTCATAAATCGAGGGATTGAGTTTAGGAGTCGGGAGGTAATGCTGCAACTTTATAAGACCCTTGTCAGGCCTCATTTGGAGTACTGTGCGCAGTTCTGGTCGCCTCACTGTAGGAAAGACGTAGAAGCTATTGAAAGGGTACAGAGGAGATTTACAAGGATGTTGCCAGGACTGGGAGGCATGCCTTATGAAGTTAGGTTGAGGGAACTGGGTCTCTTTTCCCTGGAGAGACGTAGGTTGAGAGGCGACCTGATAGAGGTTTATAAAATGTTGAGAGGAATAGATAGGGTGGATTCTCAGAGGCTATTTCCCCGGGTTGAAATGGTCGCTACGAGAGGACACAGGTTTAAGGTGCGGGGAGGAAAGTACAGAAGTGATGTTAGGGGTAGGTTTTTCACTCAGAGGGTGGTGAGTGAGTGGAATCGGCTGCCGTCAGTGGTGGTGGAGGCGAACTCGCTGGGGTCTTTTAAAGGACTTCTGGATGAGTATATGGGGTTTTATGGGATTGGGGGTTATAGATAGGAGTTGATGTGATCGGCGCAACTCGTGGGCCGAAGGGCCTGTTTGTGCTGTAGTGTTCTATGTTCTATGTTCTCTGGCCTTCCTACCATACTACATTGCACTGCCCTGTCTTCCTGTGATTGTTCCGTCTGCTGCCAGTGCCCTTAACCCAAGGGACTCCCCTATTGACAGCACTGACCTCATCCTTTAGGGCTATCTATCTTTGAATTGCTCTGCCTGGAATCACCCCTCTCTGCTACAACATGACCCACACCCATGATGCTAGGCCTCGTCCTTGAACAAGCACCTTCCTTCCCTGCCCCATACAGTCCAGCCCATTACCTTTTGACTACCATCACTCAATCTGAATGTTTATCAAAGAAAAAAAAGCAATGGCTACTCATTTCACCTCCAGCAATATACTACGTTGCCTGTTTCATCATCAATCTGAAGTCATGTATTTCTTGTTCAATTTGAAATGTGCACATAAATCTAGTGAGATTGCCTTTTAATGAGCAGACATGACATGCAAGTGAATGCAAAAGAGCTTCATGATGCTTGCCATTGGGAAGCTTGACCTGCCTTCAAACTTCTGAGAACTTGACGCTGTAGTTCAATTCTGCTGTTGGGAAGCTGATTTTTGGCCTCCAGGACAATTAAGCTCTCCTGCCTATGTTGCTTCACATTCTCGGGAACTGCACAAGATTCCACCCTACTGCAATGCATTTTCTATTTTTCACTATTGCAAAGACTACTCCTGAGGTTCATGCATCTAAGGTGGCAAACACTTGAACAGTTTACAATTTATTTTAAAGTTATGAATTTGTTTTGAATGATTGAAACTTACTGAACCCTGTGATTTCAGTGTAAGTCATTCTTGCACCCTTTAAGCAAATTGTGATGGTACCAGGTCCAAAGTGAGACAATTATATGCTCAATGGGAAAAGGATAATTGGGAAAAGAGTAGGGTCCATTAGAGACCAAGGGGGCAATCTGGAGTGGAACCAGAGGACATTAGCAGAGTGTTAAATGAATACTTTACATCCGTCTTCACCCAAGAGAATGAGGACGATGGTATGGAATTCAGGGAGAAAGATTGTGAGTTCTTGAGCATATTGACATAGGGAAGGACAAAATATTGGAAGTGTTGGAAGCCTTAAAAGTGGATAAATTTCCAGGTCCAGGTGAATTGTGCCCTAGGTGGCTGTGGGAGGGAAGGGAGGAGATTGCAGATGCTCTAACCCAAATTTTCAATTCCTCTCTGGCCATGGAGGGAGATGCCAGATGACTGAAGAACAGCTAATGTGATTCTGCTATTTAAGAAGGGTTGTAGAGATAAACCAGGGAACTACAGACCAGTTAGTCTCACATCAGTGGTAGAGAAATTATGAGAGAAACTTCTGGAGGAACAACTATCTCCACTTGGATAGGCAAAGCTTGATCAGGATAGTCAGCATGGCTTCGTCAGAGGGAGGTCCTGCTTAACAAATCTGATTGATATTTTTGAGGAGTGACCATGTGTGTAGACAATGGTAGTGCAGTCAATGTAGTTTATATGGATTTCAAGGTCCCACATGGCAGACTTGTAAAGAAGGTAAATTTACATGAGATACAGGGTAATTTGATAAAGTGGATTCAAAATTGACTCAGTTATAGGAAACAGAGGGTGATGACAGAAGGCTGCTTTAGTGATTGGAAGCCAGTGTCCAGTGGCATACCACAGGGATCTGTATTGGGCCCCCTATTATTCATCATTTATATAAATGACTTTGATCACTATGTGGGGGGGGTAGGATTATTAAGTTTGCGGATGACAAAATGATTGGATGAGTGATTAAGAATGAGACGGTGTGTCTTGGACAACAAGAAGATATTGATGGAATGGACAAATGGGCAGATAGGTGGAAGATGGAATTTAACCCTGAAAAGTGTGAGGTGATACACTTTGGAAGAAATAATTCGACAAGAAAGTACTAAATGAATGGTAGGACACTAGGAAGTTCTGTGGAATAAAGAAACCTTGGCATGTTTGTCCACAGATCTCTAAAAGTGGAAGGGCATGTTAGTAGGATGATGAAAAAGGCATATGAGGCACTTGTTTTTATCAATCGAGGCATAGATTACAAAAGTAGGGAAGTCATGTTGGCGTTGTGTAGAACTTTGGTGAAGCCACAGCTATAGTACTGTGTGCAGCTCTAGTTGCCACATTATTGGAAGGATGTGATTGCTCTGGAGGGGGTGCACAGGAGATTCACCAGGATGCTGCCTGAGATGGAACATTTAAGTTATGAAGAGAGGTTGGACAGGCTAGGTTGTTTTCATTGGAGAGAAGACGGAGGGGGTGACTTGATCGAGATGTACACCATTATGAGACTTGGACAGAGTGAATTAGGAGTAGCTGTTCCTCTTAGTTGAAGGGTCAGTCACAAGGGCACATAGGTTCAAGGTGAGGGGCAGGAGGTTTAGAGGGGATGTGAGGAAAATCTTTTTTACCCGAGGTGCTGATGGTCTGGAATGCACTGCCTGGGAGGGTGGTGGAGGCAGGTTGCCTCATATCCATTAAAAAGTATCTGATAAACATTTGGCGCATCATAACATTCAAGCTATGGTACAAATGCTGGCAGATGGGATTAGGTAGGACTTCAGGTGTTTCAAATATGTTGGTGCAGACTTGATGAGCCGAAGGGCCTCTTCAGTGCTCTGTGGTTCTATTCTATGATTCTTAATCCTAACTGCAATGAGGCTCTCATCATTATATGAATGTTTTATTTTATCAGAACGATCCTCACTAAATTAGATTGTCCAATTACTTCCTATTATTGCTGACAAACATACAAGGAACTTTGAAAAATTAATATGGGCTGGTTTTAAATCCAAGTTCCAGAGCTGAAATTATGAAGCAGCTGTTCAAATTATCATTTGCTTTGAGTACAAATTGCTCCATTTACTAATGTAGCCTAAAGACATCCTCAGCGTTGCTTGCAGGCTCAGTCCATCTTGGCCAAGTAAATAGTTTCAGATGTGACACTTTTCCTTTTCACTATTGTGAACGAGCTATGTTTTATTTCCAGTTACAATCAATACCTGATGGATGGATAAGTGCTACTGTGAGCCAGGACCAGTCTTTTTAGTTTCCTTCTTCCCAAGGGTTGAGCAAGCACAACTACAAAATGGAATAAGAAACCCAAAGAGCAATTCACGCTGTCAAACCACAAGTTTCCCTGGATCGGATCTTCCAGGGTAGAGGCTGCATGCAAGGCTGACAGAGAAGGATGTTACCAAAAGTAGCCACCAGAGCTGTGTGGAGGGAAGTGGCAATGATATCTAATTCGACTTCTCTCAGAGTGCTATAGAACCTCCTTGGCTATTTTCTTTCATTTCCTTCATGGAATAACCAGGCATCATTTACAGTATTATGGCTCCCTAATTCTCCCACTTCTCCTGGGTTTGGGACAACTCTCACATGCTATGTTGCATGTGAATCTTTACCATGTGACCTCTCATACTACACTTTTACCACCTGCCCTGTCTATTACATTCATAGAATCCGTACAATGCAGAAGGAGGCCTGCACTGACTCTCCAACAGAGCATCTTATCCATGCCCACCCTTTCATCTTATACCCTTAACCCCTTGCATTTACCCCACTAAGCCCCCTAACCCACACACCTTGGGACACAAAGAGATAACTTAGCATGGCCAATCCACCTCACCTGCACATCTTTGGATTGTGGAAGGAAACTGGAGCACCTGAAGGAAACACTTGCAGACATGGGGAGAACATGGAAAATCCACACAGTCATCCAAGGATGGAATTGATTTGATTTATTATTGTCACATGTATTGGGATACAGTGAAATATATTGTTTCTTGTATACTATACAGACAAAGCATACCGTTCGTTGAGTACATAGGGAAGACAGAATTAGAGGGTATACTGGGGACAGCTCGCAAGAAATTGCCATGCTCCAGAGCCATCTTGAATTTGCCAAAACCGGGTCCCTGGTGCTGTAAGGCAGCAGTGCTAACCACTGTGCCACCATGCTCCCAATTCACTGTCTGCTGCTATCTGAAAGATTTCCTCCTACATATCCTTCACCTAATATTGTCCCAGAAGAAGTTGTCAATGCCTGCTATAATGCAGATAAAAGAATGATGATTTTATGGAGTCCACAATTTGGTGAAAAGACTATTGAACTTAATAGTTGGTGGTGAGGCTGGAGTGCAGGGGCTATCTGCAGACAGCAAACATTAACCTACTTTGGAAGAACCAGATAAGAGTCAAAGCTGCCAGACCTGTCTCTATCTCATAATCTTTGCTGAGTTTTACGGGGTTAACTCCTGTCATAAAAGATTGCTTCTGTTGTTTGACAAATCAGGAACTGGAGGCATAAAACCGAGAACTATAACTTGAAGAGTGAAGAGGAAAGTTAGAAAAAGATTTTTCTCTTAAGAGTTATTAGATCATGGATTGTTATGTCACAAGTGGCTATTGAAACAGTAACAAATGGCCCCCCCCAACTTATACAGGGGTGGGAATTGGTATGGCCGGATGGATTTGTTACAGATGTGAAACCAGGAAATACAGGGAATGTGGAGATCTTGTTGAATTTGAATGTTCCAGCTAGTAGCTGGCCAAGTTGAGAGGCTGGCAAACAAGCGTAGACGGGAAGACCTATGCTAGAAAGCTCAGCTTGGGACCACAGAGGAGAGAGTGACACATCATGAGAAAATGGGGAGGATTCCCTGGCTGTACTGGAAATATTGGGTTAATTGGATCAGGCACTCTGGGTTTGGTGGGGGAGGCTGGGGACTGGAGATTGAGAGTTACGGCGTTGCTGGATCATTGGACTGAAAGCCAACTGTGGGGTAGAGTAAGCCAATTGCAGCAGGATAATTTGAGGGTGTCAGGAAGGGAGGCGATATTGCTTCTCCAGGTCCATAAGCACGTGTCAGATTTGACATAAAACATTAACTCTGTTTCTTTCCCCACAGATGTTTCCAGAGCTGCTGAATATTTCCAGCACTTACCATTTATATTCGCAGGTTTAATACATATACTGACAGAGAATGCTTGTCATCCCGTTACAATTTTAGAATCTTAATTACACAAGGAATTAAGTTGAGATTTCAATTATTTGCACTTGCAGTAGGTGCTGCATTTCCATTTATAGGATCTCAGCTTGTGATGTGAGAATTGCAAAGGATGAATGACTCATACCTTGTACCATTTCCGCAGTAAAATAAACAAGAACAGAGTTTCAGGAATGACTTTAACACCTTAGCTACAGTTAGATGAAGCAACACTTGCCTTTGCAAGTTTGTTGTTCGCTACTTGCTGCAACTTACAGGTGCAATTTAAACCCACCCACAGGCTCACAGTTAAAAATCACAATGTGATACTCGCTGGCTGCTGTCACAAAACCATTAAGCTGTTCTGAGCTGCTGAGGGAAGGGAAATCAGGCACAAAGCAATGCAGTTTTTATTCAGAAGTAAATTGGGCTGCAATAATGCATTGGAAGCCAAATGCTATTTCAACCAGAGGTCGGTGCATGGGCAGAGGTGGGGCAGCCATTGTGGCTTTTCCATCCAACCAACCTGCCAGCGACAAGAGTTGAGACTAGAAAAGGATGAAGAGGCTACGTATTTTTACCTTTTCTCATGTGGCTGTGGAGTCCAGAGGACCAAGGGCATTCAGAGATTCTACCCATCTTCCAAACCTCAAGGAAAAAAATATTTGGACAAAAAACAAATAATATTATTTCCCTGTTTTACTGGTGTTCCATTTCAAAGTATACAAGACTAATCAGGCCAGTATTTTTATTTCCGAATTTTACTGTTTCTTTTCCTTCTGGGTCCTCCCTGCAACTTAACTAAGTTCTGGGGATTGTTTCTTCAGTCCACACTGGCTCCCCCCACCAGCTAACTCTTAGTTTTGGGTTGGAGGCTCAGACTGTAGAAGTGAGGAGTCAAAATCACACTCTGCTAAGGCAATGTTTTGCAACCTTCCTCGGCTCCTGTTAACCCAACTCCTGCCCAGAAGTAAAATCAGGATGACAGTCTGAAACATGTTTATGAATTAATCTTTTAAAGGGTTTGTATTTCTTTTCCTCTGTGCATTCTGTTTGTGACCTTGCTTGATACAGAACTGAAAACTCCAATAGTTCTCTGACAATGGATTGTCCTTAATTAGCATTGCAAGCAAGTGACCGGCTGATGATTATAATGAGTTGGTGCAGAGTATATTTCACTTAGAATTTACCATCATTGAAAAAGGAAGCCAATAATTAAGAAAATAACATGAAATAGAAGTAAAAATTGTTTGGTAAAATTAACCATGCAAACAACAGGATTAAAAGCGTGCGCATTTTGTTAGCACAATTGTCACCTCAGATCGTAATTATAGTCACACATGGGCATTACTCTTCTGGATTTTGGATGCTCACTATTGATTGGCAGACAGCAGGATTTCCCTCTGTCACTGGGAGGAAGTTCCACCGTGGAGACCCAATCTGATTGGCCAGCAACTCTGCAGGCCCTCCATAAACAGCATTGTAGTGGCTAAAAGAAACATTGCATTGATGTGCCTGACGTCAAGTGTCAAGGCGTGGAGGCCAGCTAAAATGGTCAGGGTCCTAGGGAGGGGATATCTGGGGGAGTCGTGAGGGGGTGCGATTGGGGTCCTGGGGAATAGGCTGGAGGAGTGAGGAGTGGGGAGTGAGGGAGGTCCAGAGGTCTTTGGGCCTTTATGGGAGGAGGCACCTATATCCCTCTTTCCCCACCCAAGATGTATGTATTTTTTCTATTCACCACAACCCACCAACCCTCCCTGCCACCAACCCTGATTTCTCATCCACCTACCAGCCTATAAATTGAGACTGGATAGGTAGGAATGGCACAATGCTGTCCCACAGCGCTAGGGATTTGGGTTCAATTCCAGCCTCGGATCACTGTGTGGAGTTTCTTCCTGTGTCTGTGTGGGTTTCCTCTGGGTGCTCTGGTTTCCTCTCACGGTCCAAAGATGTGCAGATTAGATTGATTGGCCACGATAAATTGCTCCTTAGTGTCTGGGGAATTAGCAGGGTAAACACGTGCAATTATGGGGATAGGGCCTGGGTGGGATTGTGGTTGGTGCACACTTCATGGGCCAAATAGTCTCCCCTTCTGCACTGCAGGGATTCTATGATTCCTGGTCCTTAAGTGGTCACTTTCATGATTCAACACCCCTTCCCACAACTCCCGCCCCAGCACAAAACCCACCAGAGGGAGCGTATAATTTAGACCATGGAGACTATCCCAATAGTTGTAGTGGGCACATTAGTATCAACACAAATTGCTTGCTATGCCCAGTGGCTGATGTAACAAACAGATAATGGTATGAAGCATCAGTGACATAAACAAACTTGAGATAATTCTATTTAGCACAAAGAGAAAGTGATTCAGAAGCCAGCAGTGACAACCAATAAATGTATCAACTTTGCTGAGATTAAAGCCATGGAACAAACAGGCCTGTTAATTGTATATTAATTGTGTTCAATTAAATACATATGAGCATTAATTGGGTTTTTATTTGAACCCATATTTTTGGATTAGGAGGTATATGCCCATAACATATTTTGTAAATAAATATAAAAGTGTACAAAGATTGGATCCAGTTCTATCCTTTACCAACTAGCTTTCTGGAATAGAACAAGGTGTTTGTAGGAGGAAATATTATCAAGTTGTGTTTTCTTATCTTGAAACGGTGCCAGAATATTGTGCGGCGACTAGGGAATTTTCACAGTAACTTCACTGCAGTGTTAATAAAAGCTCACTTGTGACACTAACAAATAAACTTTAACCTTAAACATCAAATCTTTATTTTTATACTGGATCATACCTAGCACCATGGTTTTGATTGAGAAAATAAATTGAGTCACGTAACCTCTTTTGTTAAGTATAAAATTAATCTGCTGGGTATCCACTCTAGAAAGCCAGCAAAAAAGTCTTGTATCATTGACAAGAATTCTAGATACCATGGGAGTTGGGATTAATGATAAGTAATCATAAGGTCTAAGCATCTGCTTGAACTGCCTGAAATAACTGGCCCACATAACACTTTTCAAACGACGCCCTTGTAATTGATGCCAAGGTAATGAAAAGTAATTAGTACAAAAATTCATCCAGGCTACGCACATTATTATAGCTTTCCTTCATATTTTATATGATCATTATACTTTTTAAACAGCTGTACTAGAATGTAACCCTTCACTAGGACAGCAAGATCTGCCCTGAGGCACAAAGCTATCTCGGTGATTTGGGGCAGAAATGAGAACAGGATTTCCAATATATGAGTGGTAACGTTTTTAACAGCATACTCTCTCTCTCTGTTTATTTAACGATACCCTTACCAACAACAGGGAGAATCATCAGTTTGTGATGGAGAATATAATCCACCGTGTGTTCAATAAAGGGAGACAAGTACTCTGAAGAACTGTGATGAGCATGAAAATATGTCT
Source organism: Carcharhinus amblyrhynchos (assembly GCF_965287045.1). Classification (NCBI taxonomy): domain Eukaryota; kingdom Metazoa; phylum Chordata; class Chondrichthyes; order Carcharhiniformes; family Carcharhinidae; genus Carcharhinus; species Carcharhinus amblyrhynchos. The sequence continues at coordinate 25,723,312 of NC_137335.1, read as the reverse complement.
TTTCTTTATTTGGCTCTCAGCTTCCTGGAAAGGTAATGTAGCAACTTGTCTGTCTAACCATAACGTAAGTAACTTGACTGAGGCACCAACACAAACATTACAAATACCAGAAAAAATTCTAGCTGCAAGTTAAGAAGAGCAATGACAATGGAGCTGAGAGTAGTCAACTTTGCAATTATAAGCACTGTAACATTGCACTTTGGAGCACTTATTTTCACCATCAAGGTACAATGACAAATAAGTTTAACTCTCTGCCATTCTACTTAGTTTTGGTTGTCAGACATGTTACCATGGTGGTGATGGAGTGGGTGCCACCATGGATGCCAGGGGATGCCGAGCAGTAGCAACTGTGATTGAAGAAAAATTGCAGAGAAAATTCTCCAGCTACTCACCCTTGCCCCTTTGGCTGGTTGAGAGGGGCACTAGTGGTGAACTAAAGGCAAGTGACCTAATTGCCCTCTCAGCCATGGATGATGCTTGGCATACAGCAAACATAGGGAAGAACAGGGAAGAAAAACTTTTGAACAATTAGCTTACAATCACAATTAAGGTGCACATTCATTGAATTTATATTTTCCTATATATAAATTAACTTTAATTTCTCTGTTATGTCTGATTTCTCTTTCACTCTGAGTCAGGAAGTTCCAACAGTGATGATTAAATTGCAAATAATGAGGTCTTACCAATTTACCTGTGTGACAGCAGCCAGGACATTCATGACAACGCCTCATCCACTGTCATGTTGCTGAAGACAGTTGTGCTCTTTTTACACGGCTTTGGCATTATTAAGACCAGCTGCAAGCTCATTTAATTAACACTCAGGCGCAGCTTGAAGCAAACATTCCTTGTCCTGCACACCCTTTAATTAAAATATTCATAATGTCGGCTGAGATTGTTTACAGTAAAGTATCTGAGGCAGAAGAAAGTAATATACCCAACCCAAGGTACAAAATAACATTGCACCAAAAATGTGCGTATTGTGCAAAAGAAGAACAATTGTGTTCAAAGGGCATCCAATACTGAACTGGAGCCCTTCCTGATGACGGGGTCAAAACGGCGGGTGTTCCCTGACAGTGGGGAAGGTGAGCCACACAAAATGCAATAGACAATGGTGGACTGGAAGATTCCGCTGGCGGCTAATTATGAGCCACCTCCACAGCCAGAAAACCCACCATGGTGGGGGAGTAGGGGTGCAGAAAATACTGTCCACAGTATATTCAGATGTTTGTTGATTGCCTTCCTGTGTATTTCTGGCAATTTTTTTTTAGACAGTTCGGTGGCAATTACAGTATGTCAACCACCCAGGCTTGTGCACATTAGACAACTAATATAAGGACATAAGAACATAAGAAATAGGAGCAGGAGTAGGCCATCTAGCCCTTCGAGCCTGCCTCGCCATTCAACAAGATCATGGCTGATCTGAAGTGGCTCAGTTCCACTTTCCCGCTTTCTCCCCATAACCCTTAATTCCCCTGCCTACCAAAAACCTATCTACCCGTGTCTTAAATATATTTAGCGAGGTAGCCTCCACCACTTCAACGGGCAGAGAATTCCAGAGATTCACCACCCTTTGAGTGAAGAAGTTCCTCCTCAACTCTGTTCTAAACTGCACCCCCCCCCCTTATCTTGAGGCTGTGCCCTCTAGTCCTGCTGTCCTTTCTGAGCGGGAAGAATCTCTCTACCCCTACCCTATCCATCCCTTTCATTACTTTATACGTCTCTATAAGATCCCCCCTCATCCTTCTAAACTCCAACGAGTACAGACCCAGTCTATTCAGCCTCTCTTCATAGTCCAACCCGTTCATCTCCGGTATCAGCCTAGTGAACCTCCTCTGCACTGGCTATTGTTGTGTGCTCACCCCAGTCATTCCATGGCCTTCTATTTTTAGCTGTCTGATTCCCGTTTAATCATGTTTTGCTTTCTTAAATTTATCATCCTGTGTTCCAGATAATCAATAGAACAACCAACAAAGGGAGACAACAGTAGATAATTTAATCCTCAAACATCAAACCGAAATTTCCTTAATTGTGCTGATACTGCAGTTCAAACTGACCTGCTTTTGTCCCTATATAAAGCCAAGCTCAATGGAAAATGCCCCATATACATACACACATGTGCTGAAAATGTGTGCATTTGGGTCATTTTGTGTATTGGTCAAAGCGGATTGGCAACTAGGATGGTGTGTCTTAAAGTGGGGCTTTGAAAAAGGCATCACAAAAATATTCATACACAAATTGATTATGCCATGTACTAGATTAGCAAACAATTACTTGAGTCCATAAGAAGATTAAAAATTTAATGTTCTCAGTTATTTATGCTACATTAACAGTTCCTGTCAAATTCTCATGTGCATTGTTTTCATAGTTATTAATTCTTATTTTAAATGGGGGGAAAATCAGGTTTCAAATAGTGATAGCAGGCATAGTTTAACCAGTGCAATAAAAAAGAGCACACAGAGAAAGGTAAAACTCCATTTTTATGGGTTTCCACTGATTATTTCAAGTATGTTATTAAGCAAACAGGGCACTACTTTATCCATCATCAGTACCTCAAAGCTTACTGAATTATGGTCACTGTTCCCAAACTGCTCCCCTACTGAAACATCGACCCCCTGGCTGGGCTCATGCCCCAGGACCAGGTCCTGTATGGCCCCTTCCCTCGTTGGACTATCTACAAACTGTTTCAGGAAGCCCTCCTGGATGCTTCTTGCAAACTTTGCCCCATGCACGGCCCTAGCACATTCCCCAGTCAATATAGGGGAAATTAAAATCTCCCACCACAACAACCCAGTTAACTTTTACACCTTGCCAAAATCTACCTACATATCTGTTCCTCAATCTCCAGCTGGCAGTTGGGTGGCCTATAGTAAACCCCCAACATTGTGACTACACCTTTCCTATTCCTGAACTCTATCCATATTGCCTTGCTCTATGAGCCCTCCGAGGTGTCCTCCTGGACTACAGCTGTAGTCTCCTTAACCAGTAGTGCAACTCCCCCACCCATTTTACATCCTCACTCCTTGACACCAGATCTTCTGCTTCCCACTTCTTGGTAAATGTTGCAGGTCCAACTTCTCCCAGAATGCACCAGTGAAGTCCCTTAGCTGCTTCTACCAGATGCTCTAACTCCTGTTTATCACTGGAGATGATCTTCTGCTTCCCACTTCTTGGTAAATGTTGCAGGTCCAACTTCTCCCAGTATGCACCAGTGAAGTCCCTTAGCTGCTTCTACCAGATGCTCTAACTCCTGCTTATCACTGGAGATGATCTTCTGCTTCCCACAGCTTGGTAAATGTTGCTGGTCTGACTTCTCCCAGAATACACCAGTGAAGTCCCTCAGCTGCTTCTACCAGGTGCTGTAACTTCTGTTTATCACTGGAGATGATCTTCTGCTTCCCACTTCTTGGTAAAAGTTGCTGGTCCAATTTCTCCCAGAATGCTCCAGCAAAGTCCCTCAACCGCTTGTACCCACTTTCTACTGAAAATGGCAATGCTGGTGGAGAAGGTAGTCAAGAAGGTATATAGCATGCTTGCCTTCATCGGTCGGGGTTTTGAGTTTAAAAATTGGCAAGCCACGTTGCACCTTAGTTAGGCCACACTTAGAATATAGTGTTCAATTCTGGTCGCCACACTACCAGAAGGCTTTGGAGAGGGTACAGAGAAGATTTACCAGGATGTTGCCTGATATGGAGGGCATTAGCTATGATGAAAGGTTGGAGAAACTTGGGTTGTTCTCACTGGAGCCACGGAGGTTGAGGGGAGACCTGACAGAAGTCCACAAGATTATGAGAGGTATGGACAGAGTGGATAGTCAGAAGTTTTCCCAGGGTGAGTCAATTACTAGGGGGCATAGGTTTAAGGAGAGGCAATGTTTAAAGGAGATGTTCGAGGCATCTCCACAGAGACTACTGGGTGCCTGGAACTCGTTGCCGGGAGAGATAGTGGAAGCAGATACGGTAGTGACTTTTAAGGGATGTCTTGACAAGTACATGAATAGGATGGGAATAGAGGGATATGATCCCTGGAAGGATAGGGGGTTTTAGTTAAGTCAGGCAGCATGGTCGGTGCAGGCTTGGAGGGCTGAAGGCCTGTTCCTGTGCTGTAATTTTCTTTGTTCTTTGTACTTTGATATACATTTAAGTGAAATTGTACTTCTGGCACAGTGGCACAGTGGTTAGATGATATTCCCCACGTCCGACCTTAGATGATATTCCCCACGTCCTTTCCAATGGGGGATCTTTCTTTTCTCAAACAAAAGCTGCTGATGATTTTTTTTATTTGAAAAGAACTCTGGGGATTTAAGCCACTTCAGATTACTATTTTCCTTTGGTTTCCCACATGGGCATGGAGTTATTCTGTGGTTCACACCTCCTCCAAGAGTAAATGAACTATGCCTACTTACTGATGGAGCCTGGCTCCACAAATATTGCGAGAGTGTGGGAGATGGTATCCATACTGTTCGCCCCCATAATGGAACCAACAAGGAGGAGTACTTACCAGCCACTCATCATTCAAATTCAGTGAAAATCTAGATCCTGGGCTCTGAAAGTAAATGGGTCACTTATGAGGAACAGTCATAATCAAATGTAAAACGCAAGAGAAACCCCTGAGGAAGAATATCACAAAACAACATCCAGGTTTGGGAGGTTGGGTCCGTTACAAGAATATCCTGGCTCAGACAAATTAGTATTAAAGTGAAGAGTGAGAGAGGTGCGCAGGCATATATCAGCTCAGATCTCCTGTTTCCCGATGAGCCGTAACCTGGAAGATGTGCTTTTGATTGATTTGATTTAATTTATTATTGTCACATGTATTAACATTTGTCCCCATACAAGAACTGCTTGGAAATTGCTCAGGCAGTATCAGCTTCCAACAGGCTATTACCCTGCACATGGAATCCTCAAACTCTGATTTAAAGTCAGAGACTTTGAACGATTCCAATACTCTTAAATCATCCAACTTGAACCTGGTGTTGTCAGACTTTTTACTTGGTAACAGGAGACAGAGGGTAGTAGTGGAGGGGTCTTTTTCTAGCTGGAGGTCTGTGACTAGTGGTGTGCCGCAGGGCTCAGTACTGGGACCTTTGCTGTTTGTAATATACATAAATGATTTGGAAGAGGGAGTAACTGGGATGATCAGCAAGTTTGCAGATGACACAAAGATGGCTGGACTTGCTGATAGTGATGAGCAGTGTCACACAATACAGCAGGATATAGATAGGCTGGTAAATTGGGCAGAGAAATGGCAGATGGAATTTAATCCAGATAAATGCGAGATGATGCATTTTGGAAGGAATAATGTAGGGGGAGTTATACAATAAATGGTAGGACTATTAAGAGTATAGAAACACAGAGGGACCTAGGTGTGCAAGTACACAAGTCCTTGAAGGTGGCAGTACAGGTGGAGAAGGTGGCAAAGAAGGCTTATGGTATGCTTGCCTTTATAGGAAGGGGTATAGAGTATAAAAGCTGCAGTCTAATGTTGCAGTTGTATAGAACGTTGGTTAGATCGCATTTGGAGTACTGCGTCCAGTTCTGGTCGCCTTACTACCGGAAGGACATGGAGACCCTGGAGAGAGTGCAGAGGAGGTTTACCAGGATGTTGCCTGGTATGGAAGGTCTTAGCTATGAAGAGAGATTGGGTAAATTGGGGCTGTTCTCCCTGGAAAGACGGAGAATGCGGGGAGATCTAATAGAGGTGTATAAGATTATGAAGGGTGTAGATAGAGTGAACAGTGGGAAGCTTTTTCCCAGGTTGGATACGAAAATCATGAGGGGCCACAGGTATAATTCAGATGTTAGAGGAAGGTTTTTCACACAGAGGGTTGTGGGAATTTGGAATGCACTGCCAAGTAGAGCTGGGCCGAGAGGTGGCGGATGGAGTTTTATGCGGAGAAGTGTGAGGTAATTCACTTTGGTAAGAATAACAGATGTGTTGAGTATAGGGCTAACGGGAGGACGTTGAATAGTGTGGATGAGCAGAGGGATCTAGGTGTATGTGTACGTAGATCCCTGAAAGTTGGGAATCAAGTAGATAAGGTTGTTAAGAAGGCATACGGTGTCTTGGCGTTTATTGGTAGGGGGATTGAATTTAGGAGTCGCAGCGTTATGTTGCAACTGTACACAACTCTGGTGCGGCCGCACTTGGAGTACTGTGTGCAGTTCTGGTCCCCACATTACAGGAAGGATGTGGAGGCTTTGGAGAGGGTGCAGAGGAGGTTTACCAGGATGTTGCCTGGTATGGAGGGGAGGTCCTATGAGGAGAGGCTGAGGGATTTGGAGTTGTTTTCGCTGGAAAGAAGGTGGCTAAGAGGGGATCTTATTGAAACATATAAGATGATTAGAGGTTTAGATAGGGTGGATAGTGATAGCCTTTTTCCTCTGATGGAGAAATCTAGCACGAGGGGGCATGGCTTTAAATTAAGGGGGGGTAGTTATAGGACGGATGTCAGGGGTAGGTTCTTTACCCAGAGGGTGGTGAGGGATTGGAATGCCCTGCCTGCTGCAGTTGTAAATGCGCCTAGTTTGGGGGCATTTAAGAGATCCGTGGATAGGTTTATGGACGAAAAGGGATTGGTTTAGGTTAGTGGGTCATTGTTTTTTAACTGGTCGGCGCAACATCGTGGGCCGAAGGGCCTGTTCTGCGCTGTAATGTTCTATGTTCTATGTTCTAACTTAAAAGTCTGATTCCTCCTTTCTTCCCATATCCTATGATTCCTTTTGCCTCAATTACCATATCTAACCCCTTCTTGAAAACACAGAATGTTTTGGCTTCAACTGCTTTCTGTGGTAGCGAATTCCACAGGTTCATCACTCTCTACATGAAAATAATTCTCCTTATCTCATTCCTAAAACGTTTGCCCCATACCCTTAGACTATGTTCCCTGGTTCTGGACACCCCCACCACTGGGAACATTCTTTCTGAATTTACCCTGTCTGGTTCTGTTAGAATTTTATAGTTTTCTATGAGATCTCCCCTCATTCTTCGAAACTCCAGCAAATGTAACCCTAAGCTATTCAATGCCATGTGGAAACTTCTTGTGTCTTGGAAGTACCATCAACTGAAAATTCCAGGCTTCAGAGCATGGGCAGTTGTTGGTGTTACAGTGGAGAGACTGTTTCAGAAGGTGGTCAACCCATGGAGTGCGCAGGCCAAGAAGAATGGATGACTGCCAGACTGATCAGGCAGCTGGTGCAGGAGTCCCTTGAGTATATCTCACTCTCTAACTGGTAATCAATTCTGAACACTGGTGAGTGCGATGGTTCTTTTGGGATGTTCAGCCATAGCCAAGCATTCTGGGTAACTTAGTAGTACAGGTACTACAGGGTGGCATGAGAAGGTCAGAAAAGCAATAGTGATAGGTGATGCAATAGTTAGGGGAATAAACTGGTACTTCTGTGGCTGCAGACATGAATCCAGGATGGAATGTTGTCTTCCTGGTGCCAGGGCAAGGATGTCATCAAGCTGTTGCAGAGTACCTTGAGAGGGGAGACTAAATAAACTGATGTTATTGTTCATATCGGTAAGATAGTTAAAAAGAGGGCTGAGGTCTTGCAAACATATTTTAGAGGAGTTGGGTAGGAAACTAGCAAGCAGGACTCGAAAGGTAGTAAATCAAGAAATATACATGGTACCACACACCATATAGAAGAAGGATAGAGCAGGTGAATGTGTGGGTGGAGAGATGGCGCTGGAGGGATGGCATTAGATTGCTGGAGTTGGAACAAGTTTTGGGGGAGAGGGAACCTGTAGTCTCATTAAGATGGAGAGTGACACACTTAAATCTGAGACTACAGTCCTGAACTTAACTTTCATTGTGTGAAATTAACTTTCATGGTATGAGATACGCATTGGCTTGGATAAACTGGCAAAGGATACTTAAGAGATTGACAGTGGATAGGCAATGACAGATATTTAAAGGACTCTTTAAATATGAACTCTGAATGAACTCTGACAATTGTGCTTCCCTGTCTGACACAAGAGTAAAATAGAGAAGATGGCTCAATCATGATTAACAACGGAAATCAGGGATATCGTTAAAGCCAAAAAGGAAGCATATAAATTGGGAAAATAAAATACCAGAGTAAACTTGCAGAAAACATAAAAACTGACTGCAAATCTTCTATAGATAGGTGAAGAGAAAAAGATTGTTGAAGAGAAAAGGATTGGTGAAGGCAAATGTAGGTCTCTTACAGTTAGAATCAGGTGAATTCATAATGGGCAACAAAGAAATGGCAGACGAGCTGAACGAATACTTAGGATCTGTCTTTATTGATTAGGACACAAACAATCTTCCTGAAATACTAGGATACAGGGGGTCTAGCATGAAGGAGGAACTGAAGGAAGTATTTATTAGTCAGGAAATTGTATTGGGGAAATTGCTGGGATTAAAACCCAATAAGTCCCCAGAACCTGATGCTCTGCATCCCAGAGTACTTAAGGAAGTGGCACTAAAATAATAGATGCATTGGTGACCATTTTCTAGCATTCGATAGACTTTGGAAGAATTCCAATGAATTGGAGGGTAGCTAATGTAATCCCGTTTTTTAAAAAAGAGAGAAAACGGGGAATTGTAGACCAGTTAGCCTGACATCAGTGGTAAGGAAAATGCTGGGTGGTGACAGGATTAGTCCAAGTAAGCATGGATTCAATAACGGGAAATCATGCTAGGCAATTCTGGAATTTTTTGAGGATATGACAGTAGAGTGGACAAGGGTGAACCCAGTGGATATTGTGTAACTGGACTTTCAGAAGGGAAAGTGATTAGTGAGCAAAATTAAAGCTCATGATATTGGGGGTAATGTATTGATGTGAATAGCGAATTGGTTGGCAGACAGGAAGTAGAGAGTGGGAATAAATGAAAAAAATAAATTCCAGAAAATTTGTCAAGTATGGTTTCCTTTTATTGAATCTATGCTGACTTGGACTGATCCTGTCACCACTTTCTAAATGCTCAGGTTTACATCCTTAAGAATTGACTCTAGCATTTTCCCCACCATTGATGTCAGGCTAACTGGCTTATAATTCCCTGTTTTCTGTCTCCCTCCTTCTTGAAAAAACAGAGTTACATTAGCTACCCTCCACTCCATTGGAACTCTTCCAAAGTCGATAGAATGCTTTCCACTAATTCTACGGCCACTTCCTTAAGTCCTTTACAGTCATTATGGGGTACTGCAGGGCTCAGTGCTGAGACCCCAGCTGTTCACAATATACATTAATGATTTGAACGAAGGAATTAAATGCAATACCTGCAAATTTACAGACAACACTAAGTTGGGTGGCAGTGTGTGATGTGAGGAGAATACTAAGTGGCTTTAGGGTGACCTGGACAGGCTGACTGAGTGGGCAAATACTTGTCAAAAGCAATATAATGTGGATAAATGTGAAGTTATCCATTTTGGTAGCAAGAACAGGAAGGAAGATTATTATCTGAATGGTGGCAGTTTAGGAAAAGGGGAAATGTAATGTGATCTGGGTGTCATGCTGGAACAGTCGCTGAAGGTTGGCATGCAGGTATATCAGATGGCGAGGAAAGCTGGATAGCATGCTGGCCTTCACAGCAAGAGGATTTGAGTATAGAAGTAAGGATGTTGTGCTGCAGTTACACAAGGCCTCGGTGAGGCCACACCTTGAGTATTGTGTGCAGTTTGGTCTGAGGAAGGGCATTCTTGCCATTGAGGAAGTCCAACAAAGATTCACCAGATTCCCAAAATGGCAGGACTGACATATGAACAGAGACTAGATTGACTGGACTTGTACTCATTGGAATTTAGAAAAATGAGAGGGGATCTCATGGAAACATATAAAATCCTGATGGGACTGGACATTTTAGATGTGGGATGAATGTCCCTTATGTTGGGAAAGTCCAGAACGAGGGGTCACAATCTAAGAATAAGGGGTAAGCCATTCAGGACTGAGATGAGGAAGAACTTGTTCACCTAGAGAGTTGTGAACCTGTGAATTCTCTACCAAAGAAAGCTGTTGGGGCCAGTTGGTTTGATATGTTCAATAGGGAGCTAGATGTGGCTCTAGCGGCTGAGTGCATGATCAGCCACGGTCATATTGAATGGTGGTGCAAGCTGGAAGGGCTGAATGGCCTACTCCTGCACCTATTTTCTATGTTTCTAAAAGTTCTCAATTTTACTTAAATGAAATGTGGTTTTGCAAAAAGACTGGAAATAATTACTTGAAGGTAAATCAGTTCAGTACAGCATTCAAATAGGAACTAGAAAGAACAAATACATTCCTGCTAAGATAAAGGATGGGCCTTACAAGCATAAATCCTCCTAGATATCAAGGACCATACAGGGTAGGAAAAACAATGAAAAGAAGCTGATGTCAGATGCCAAGAGCTTGATGGAATGCATCCGAGGGTTCTGAAAGAAATGGCGGAGGTGATAGTGGATGCCTTGGTGGTTATTTTCCAGACGTCGCTGGATTCCGGGGAAGTGCCGGATGATTGGAAAACGGCTAATGTTACGCCGTTGTTTAAGAAGGGTGCCAGGCAAAAGGCGGGGAATTATAGGCCGGTTAGTTTAACGTCTGTGGTGGGTAAAATGTTAGAATCTGTCATTAAGGAGGAAATTGCGAGGCATCTTGAAGGGAATTGCTTGATAGAGCAGACGCAGCACGGTTTCATTAAAGGGAAGTCGTGTCTGACAAATTTACTGGAGTTCTATGAGGATGTGTCTAGGGCGGTGGATAGAGGAGAGCCGGTGGATGTGGTCTTTCTAGATTTTCAGAAGGCGTTTGACAAAGTACCTCACAAGAGGTTATTGCAGAAGGTCGAGGGACATGGGGTTGGGGGTAGGGTGTTAGCGTGGATAGAGGATTGGTTGTCAAATAGGAGGCAGAGAGTGGGGGTCAACGGGTGCTATTCGGATTGGTGGATGGTGACTAGTGGAGTGCCCCAGGGGTCGGTGCTGGGGCCTCAGCTTTTTACCATTTATATAGATGATCTGGAGGAGGGAACCGAGTGTAGGGTGTCGAAATTTGCTGATGACACCAAGATAGGGGGAACGGCAAATTGTGCGGAGGGTGTGGAGAGTCTGCAGAAGGATCTAGATAGGCTGGGCGAATGGGCCAGGAAATGGCAATTGGAATTTAATGTTGGCAAGTGTGAGGTGGTCCACTTTGGTAGGAAGAATGGTAGGAAGGAGTATTACTTACGGGGCGAAAAACTGCAGCAGGCGACGGTGCAGAGGGACCTCGGGGTCCTTGTGCATGAGTCGCAAAAACCCAGCTTGCAGGTGCAGCAGGTGGTCAGGAAGGCGAATGGGATGCTGGCCTTCATAGCGAGGGGGATTGAATATAAAAGTAGGGAGGTCTTGCTGCAGCTGTATAGGGCATTGGTGAGGCCGCAGCTGGAGTACTGTGTGCAGTTTTGGGCGCCGCACCTGCGCAAAGATATTTTGGCCTTGGAGGGAGTGCAGAGGAGGTTTACTAGGCTGATACCGGAGTTGAGGGGGTTGAGCTATGAGGAGAGGCTGAATAAACTGGGCTTGTACTCGTTAGAATTTAGAAGAATGAGGGGAGATCTCATTGAGACGTATAAGATGATGAATGGGATGGATAGGATAGAGGTGGAGAGACTCTTCCCGCTCAAAAAAGACAGTAGGACTAGGGGGCACAGCCTCAAGATAAAAGGGGGGCGGTTTAGAACGGAGTTGAGGAGGAACTTCTTCACTCAAAGGGTGGTGAATCTCTGGAATTCTCTGCCCGTTGAAGTGGTGGAGGCTGCCTCGCTAAATATTTTTAAGACGCGGGTTGATGGGCTTTTGATAAGAGAGGGGATTAAGGGTTATGGGGAGAAAGCGGGAAAGTGGAACTGAGCAGCAACAGATCAGCCATGATCTTATTGAATGGCGGGGCAGGCTCGAAGGGCTGGATGGCCTACTCCTGCTCCTATTTCTTATGTTCTTATGTTCTTAAAATTGCAGAAAGTCAAAAGGAGCATAGAAAGAGCAAGGGTGAACATAAAAAACAAATGTGGAAAGCAAGTCAAATCCAAAAACGTTTTATACATATATAAAGAGTAAAAGAGCTGGCAGTGACCAAGAAGGCAACTCGTGGACAAAGGCCAGAAATGTGGGCTACATTCTTAGTGAATACTTTGCATCTGTCTTCACAGAAGACAGTGACAAAGCAGGCTTGTAATTAAAGAGGAAGGATATGAAATATTGGATAATTGAAATAGTGAGGGAGGAAACATTAAGAAATTTTGCCTTTTTGAAAGCAGGTAAATCACCAGGACCAGATAGAATGTATCCCAAGAGGTTCAGAGAAGGGAGGAAAGAGCAATCTCTCTGACCATCACTTTTCAAAATTTTCCGCTACCTGCCAGAGGACTGGGGGACTGCTAACATTTTGCTATTGCGATGTCTAACCTTGGTAATAGGAAAATTACTGTAAACATTTCTGGAGACAGTATTAATTGCCTTTTAGATAGGCATGAAGTCTTTATAAACCCTGCTGGCAGGTTAACCAGTTGAAAGGTGGAGGGGGGCATAAAATTCTCCAGGTGGCTCCCCAACACCCTCCTGCCACCTTGACCTGTCTGCAATTTTATGGTGGAACAGCAAGAGCTAGGCCCCCCTACCATGTCCAATAGAGTGCTTTAAATGGGCAATTAATGATAATTTATGGGCTGTTTCTCACCTGGCCTCAATTTTGAGGCAGGCTGGAAGAGATCAGCGGTTGGGGGGAGGAAGCCAGAAAGTCACTTTGCTCAGGCCTTGGACAGGAAGGGGCAGGTACCTCCTTCAACTGCCTCATTCCCACATCAGACATCCCTATTTCACAAGGTCTGCCCCACATTGGCTTCCTATCCCCATCACCTCCCCATCAAACTCCCATCCCTCCTCTCACTAACCCCTCAGGCCTCATATCTCCTCTAAATCTGTACTTATCTGGTCCTGAATTCTGAAGCTTAGAATCTGGGGGCTGCTTTTGGTCCCAGTCCTGACTGCTACACTACTGGGACAGCTAAACCTCCAGTCAACAAGATTGGCTAGAAGTTCTTTGAGGTGGGATTTCATTTCAAGTGAGGGGCAGAAGTCCCATCTCTAGTAATTATCTTAAATATTAGCAAGAATGCAAACCTCATCAATTCCTCAGATAGCATGTCTGAAACCCTGCTATCTGAAAAATCCTGCCATGGATTAATCAGCAACAGATGGCATGAATTTGTTAAAGGAGGATCATGTCTGACTAACTCGCTTAAATTGGTTGAGTTGGAGCTTGCTGACGATAGCATTCTTGATGACCCTGACACTAACTGATGTTCCAAAACACTCATTGACCAACTTCATTTGTATCTTGCTGTTGAGGTAATTTTGGATCCAAATTACTACTGCCCCTTGGCTCCCATGGGCTTTAACATTTCTGATCAGCCGGACCACTGGGTGGATGAAAGATAATTCAAAACTGGAATTGATTAGGTGTGATTAAACTGACTTAAGTACTCTTACCAAGTAAATCATCCACAGTTCAGAATTAAATCTGAAGTGAAAAGCACTGTCTTGTGAATTTTTTGAGATCCCACTTTTCAACTCATGTTTTGCAGCTTTACAGGTTACAGCATTTCACGTGCAAATCCAAAACCTTTTTAAATGCGATGAGGGTTTCTGCCTTGGCCACCCTTTCAGCCAGTACAGTTCAAGATGCCCACTGTGGTCTGGGTGAAAAAGATTGCTTTCAATCTATGTCCTTCATGATAATTGCTGAGGGAAATAGGGCTTTCTTAATAACTCTATCTAGGCTTCTCATAATTTTATACATCCTAATTAATTCTCTCCTCAGCCTCCTCTGTTCCAAAGTGAACTTACTCCTTACCCAATTTTTTCTCAAAGATTAATTTTCCCGTCCTGGTAACACCCTCATAAATGTCTGTAATACCCTCTTTAGTGCAAGCACATCCTTCCTGTAAGGCAGTGACCAGAACCATAAGCTGTACTCTTGTGTGACCTAACTAACATTTTATGTATTTCTAGAAAACCTCCCTGCTTTTATATTCTATGTCCCTGCAACTGAAGTAATGCATCCCGTTTGCCTTCTTTATTGCTTTCTCTGTCTGTCCTGCTGCTTTCAGAGATCAGTGGACATGTGCTCCAAGATCCCACTGCTTCCTTTACACTTCTCAGTACTCTCACAATGTCCTCTTCCCTTATTTGTCCTCACCATTACTCTCCTTCTCACTGTCTCAGATTGAATTTCATTGGCTGTTTCTCTATTCAGATGGCCATTACATTGATACCTTCCAGCAGCCTCCTTCCTTCAACCACATGGCCAATTTTTCTATCAAACTTCTTAGTCCAAAGATGTGCAGGTTAGGTTAATTGACCATGGTAAATGTCAGGGTGATGAGCAGGGTAAATACATGGGGTTATGAGGATAGGACCTGGGTGGGATTATTGTCAGTGCAGGCTCAATGGGCAGAATGGCCTCCTTTTGCACTGTAGGGGTTCTATGATCAAGCCCCCTATTTAAGTCTAAATCATTATTGTATATATCCTACAAAAAATCATGGGACTGCTGAACGCTGTGGAGCCTCATTGGAAAGACGTTCCAAAACACTCATTGACCACTTGTTTCCTGCCACTAAGGTAATGTTGGATCCAAATTACTACTTCCCCTTGAATCCCATGGGCTTTAACATTTCTGATCAGTCTGCCATGTGGGACCTTGTCAAAAGCCTTGCTAAGATCCATGTGGACTACATCAAACATGCTCTGTCCATCACAACTGGTGTGCATTGGGTAACTATCTCAGAGTACACCTTATTCAGAGCAGGGTCAGCCAGATGCTGCCAAGTTTACTGTCCCAAGCATAAATAGAATGAGTTGCCTTTTCCCAGCACTGGGATAGCTGGGAGGCTGTTTGGGTGTGGGGGTGGCAGGGGAATTTGCACAAGGACAATGAAATAAAATAGCAGGAAGCCACACTGGGAAAGCTCCCTGACATGTTCCTGCTGCCAGGGAAATTTCCAGGGCATAGGTCATCAGGCAAATTGGCTGTCCACTCAATGAAGACAAGCAGTCAATTGAAGTTATTAAGGTCTGGATTAGTGGTGATTTTGTTTTGGCAATGGCAGAGTGGCCCCTGTCCTGTGGAGAGGTTACCAGCTAATGGAGGCAGTCTCCCTGTGACAATCTGGCAGGCTATTGGAGGGCCAGACACCCAATCGTCAAGAGGATATATCCAGCACCAAAGGCTGTGTTGGCAGCCCAAATATTGCCACCAGGGGGACCTGTCGACTTGGGCCTTCTATTATAATATTCAATTATTGGCAGGTTCTGAGGGTGTTTTAATGTTGAGGGTTGATTTTCCACCTGCCTCAGCAGAACCATCCAGTTGCAAAGTTTCTTGTTGGGGATGAAGGCAATCTCCTCGCAGGCCCTCTTGTTGGTATGGAAGTCATTTCCAAAGCAGAGGCAGCATTTCTGAATTAGCACATAGAAAATTAAACTAACGATCCTTATGTATTCTCATTTAATAGGTCTTCCAAGTGCCTTTGACTGTCTATCCCTTTTGCTGCAGTATTGATAGTGGATATTTTGTTATTCATTCACAGGCTGTGGGCATTGCTGGCTAGGCCAGCATTTATTGCCCATCCCTAATTGCCCTGAAGAAGATGGTGCTGAGCTGCCTTCTTGAATGGCTGCAGTCCATGTGCTGGAGGTACACCAACTTTGCTGTAAGGGAGAGAAATTAAGGTTTTTGACCCAGCAACAGTGAAGGAATAGCAATATATTTCCAAGTCCAGGGTGGTAAGTGGCCTAGAGGGGAACTACCAGGTCGAGGTGTTTCAATGCATCTGCTGCCCTTGTCCTTCTCAATGATTGTAGGTTTGGAAGGTGTTGTCTATGGATCCTTGGTGAGTTGCTGCTCACCAAGATGGTATACGCTGCTGCTACAGTGCATCGGAGATAGAGGGATTGAATATGTTCAGATTGGATGCCAATCAAATGGGCTATTTTGTCCTGGATGATGTCAAGCTTGTTGAGTTATTGGAGCTGCACTCATCCACTGATGGAGACAAAAGGTGGTTTTACAGAATTACCATGCATAGCTCTGTCCCTGAAAGGCATGGCTTTATACTGCACCATCTTGGCATTGCTGGCAGCAATATGAGCTGGTTGATTGACCGGCAATGACTAGGCCTCTTGGTATTATAAGAGTAGTGGGAGATGAATGCTGTTATCCTGAGAGGGAAGAGAAAGTTCAGGCTTTATGTCAGTATCGATGGTTTGCCCAACACCCCCCCCCCCGCAACCCTGCTGTGCCTGAGCACATCTCAACAATCCTAGTAATGTGTTGGAGGGCAGATTGCTGGATTGCTGTCAAATCCTAGAGCCCCTCTGAACAGCAGCATTCACACAAGCTGACCTTGCCTAATTTCAGTCTGAGTTTCCACTGAAGCACCAGATATTGGGTGAATTTCTGCTTGAGTTATATTAAAAATTGTGACATTGATTATGAAAGCAGCATCATGGGTGCCCAAATATGGTAATGAAGTTGGCCATCAGTTCCACACTACAAAGAATGAGCTCTAAACCCTGCATAAGCCTTGTGCAAAGTTAGTGCCTTTATGCTCATTGACAGTCACTGCAGGTTTCCTGACAGATCAACTTATGCAATAAGCATTTCTCTGTGCTTCACTATGTTTCTGTACGCCAATCCATCCTTAGGTGTCCTCTGGTGCAGAATTGCTGTCTAACATCACCCTCTGGTGAGCTCGAATATGAATTATCCTTACCCCTGCCCTGGCTGCATCTTGTCTGTACTCTGTATCTCACAGCTGTGATGATACTGTGCCTTTAAGAAATATATTTAATTTGTGCTTCTTGTAAAGGGTATGTTTAGAATTCAATTTATTTTGCAGGGTGACAATTTGTCTAGGAAAACCTTTAAATTAGTAGCTAGGAGAACAAGGTCAGTACTTGTTTTAGACATGGAGTGTTTATTTATGCCGAGCTAATGCATTTGTGTTTTCTTGGGTTCACTCAGGATTTCAGAGTAGAGTTTTGATTAGAGAATCATAAAAATCATAGAGATCCTACAGTGCAGGAAGAGGCCATTTGACCCAGCGAGTCTGCACCGACCACAATTCCACCCCGGCCCTACCCCCACATCCCTACATATTTACTCACTAATCCATCCAACACACGCTTCTCAGGAAACTAAGGGACAATTTTAGCATGGCCAATCAACCTAACCCACAATTTTTGATTAGGTTGGTTGACAGGGACAAAGTCATGTTTTTAATGGGAGGAGCAAAGTTTTCAAGAAAGAAATATTGTTTCAATTTCATTTTAAAATAGAAGCAGTTGCTGCCTGGACTGCCAGGAGGGCCAAATGCTCCTATTTTCTATACTTCCACAAATTAGGGAACATCTCCTCATGGAGGATGATGAGCTAACTTTGGAGAAAACCACGACCAAGGCAGTCCAAATCAAATCTGCCATGTTAGGTTCAATAAGGTTACAAAGAAATTAACTCTTAGACTCAGCATTTCAGACACAGCTTGCCTGACCAACAAGTGTTACAGAAAAGGAGATCTCAGTAGTCTCATCTACATGTGCCTGATCACAGTCAGATAGCTTCAAGACCGCGTCCAAATTGTGAAAGTATTTACTGAGTCATAACACCATGTTTAGATCAAGAGAAAATGTGTAATTCATGCGTAAAGTGGAAGTATGTTGCCAAGGGTTGTCAGTCACTGAAGGAGACTCTCTTCTTGAGAGTGAGGTACGACACGTATCATCACAAAAGGTAAAGCAACGGGTGATTTTAAGAAATGCAAACCCTGTGGAAAAGGAATTGCTCACAGAAAACCACAAAAAGACAGATTCAGAAGTGAGAAAATTCCACTGTGAGGACTGTAAGATTTTGTTTCAGACTCCCTTTTCCATGTAGAGACATTTGCTCATACACAACAGTAAATGGATTTTCAGTCACACACTGGTGA
Source organism: Carcharhinus amblyrhynchos (assembly GCF_965287045.1). Classification (NCBI taxonomy): domain Eukaryota; kingdom Metazoa; phylum Chordata; class Chondrichthyes; order Carcharhiniformes; family Carcharhinidae; genus Carcharhinus; species Carcharhinus amblyrhynchos. The sequence continues at coordinate 25,705,344 of NC_137335.1, read as the reverse complement.
GGAGAAAACTTTGCTATGTGGCCAGAAATCTGCCAGCAATGGAACATTATAGAGTCATAGGGAGTCATAGAGTGCAGAAGGAAGCCATTCAGTCTGTTGCGTGTTCTCCAATTCTCTGACAGAGCGTCTTACCCTGATCTTACCCCACATATTTAGCCCACTAATCCCCCTAACCCACACATCTTTGGACACTAAGAGGTAATTTAGCATGACCAATCCAACGAATCTGCATATCTTTGTGTGCACATTTTTTGAAGCCATACTGGTGAGCGCCCGACCAGTTGCTTCCAGCAAGAATGTTGGATTAAAGATTCAAATCCTTACCAGTGCTCTGAATGGAATAAGACTTTTTTCAGAAGTGGGACCAAGAGGAACATATGAAGACATTAGCCAAACTTAAGTTAGATTGTAACTTTCTTATACCACTAATAATTCTAAAGCTGTCAACACCAATTCACAAAAATGTCAGAGTGAAAGTGGATGAAATTACAAAGAGATAAGCTAAAGTAAAAGCATACTGACATGTTCAGGTGCAAGAGAACAACAATTTGAGATTCATGATTGGGTTCTAATCAAATGGCCAAATCACAATCACAAATTTCATATCTCTATCATGTTCAAAGCAAATGAAGCATTTGCTCAGTACCAATTCTCATCTGTTGGATGACAACACCAAATGGAACACAAGGTGTGTGGTAGCGAGCAGATGAAAATCTTTTGAAGGTGGTGAATATGAGGATCCTTTTCCTATGAGTGATGTTGATCATTTGCCCCATCAGGTTGATTACACAGAATCACAACATTGGATTCATAGGTCTAACTGCAGTTCAAAGGACTTTTGTATCTCAAAGACTATTTCTGTACTCAGAGGGAACAGCATTGAACTTTAAGAAATGACTTGATGTTTACATGTTTATATGGGGTTTATATATTGTTTATATGTTTGTTATTTAAAAAATAAGGTATTTTGTTAAAATGGGAAAGATCAAGTGTTCAATGTTTTTTTTTCATCTGTGTTTGATTCTGCTAGTCTGTTTCATTGATCTTTGTCTACTTGCTTGATTACTTAAGCATGTGGGTGGAGTTACATGCATAAAACTGGTAATATTCTGGAATTCCAGTCAAGCCATTAGATTAGAGACCCCATTGGTTGATGTAATGTTCAACAGTCTGTTTCATTGTTTTGAATATGCTAGTCTGGTTTATTGATCCATGTGTACTTGTTTGATTGCTTAAGCCTGTGAGTGGAGCTAGAGAATTAAGAACTGACACAAGACTGGGAATTAGAAAAGATCACAATATGTTTTGAAATCCTATAAGTTCAATGTTTTTAAAGTTCTATAAATAAATTGCTCAGATTTAGAACTACAGTCATCAGTGCATTGTTCTGAGATAGTGCAGTCATCTAAAATAAACAGCAACCCAGCTAATACATAACGGATGACAAAGGCCCTTCAGAATTGAGCTTATTCCTTCCAAGACCCCAGGCAAGATTGCACAGCTAGTGTCCAATGAAAGCTTTGTCATTCCAGACATGTCATCTGAGACAGGACAGCAGATTCGTCTCCCACAGAACCAAGGCCACTTTCCTCAGACTGCACACCAGCTCTTCTTCAGCTCTGCAAAGGAAAAGTGTTCACAAACACTGTGATGCTCTGGAAACCACTATTAACACTTGCCCCTAAAATCACGTTGACAACACTCTGAGTTTACCTGGCAGCTATTCTTTGCACCAGGCTAATATGTGATCTCTCCCACTAGCAAACAGTGGTGTCTAATGCCCTTTGCTGATTGCTGCACACTTCCGCATGGAGATTCACCATCAGATGACCCACCCTGAGAAAAATTTTATCCTTATCTCAATTTCAGGTGTCCCTCAGCTCTAGACCCGCACCCATCCTCTTAGCATCCATACTACCAAGTCCTCTCTGGATCTTATATGTTTCAATAAGATCATTTCCAGCTCTTCTGTACTCCAACAAGTATAAACCTAATGTGTTTAAACTCTACTCAAAAGATTTCCTCCTTCATCCCAGGAATCAATCTCGTGAACCTTCTCTGAACTACTCCAAATGCAGTTATATTCTTTCTTAAATAAGGAGACCAAAACTGTACACCATACTCTAGATGTGGTCCAACTGCAGCCAGGAGCAATTTGACAATGAAACACACAATACCATGTTATAGGGTCCCCAAATGACACGGGAGCCCCAAAATGAGAGCGATTGCTGTACTGCTAGAAACGCTTTTTTTCAATTGAGACAGTGAATGCTGTGCTCAGCTGTCTGCTGCCTGGTCTAGACAGTGAATGCTCTGCTTGGCTATCTGCTGCCTGGTCTAGATAGTGAACCGTCTGCTCGGCTGTCAGCTGCCTGGTCTCATCAAGACTTGCTGGTAGTTACCAGGATTTTAACCAAATGTGATGTGATAATCGTTTTAACAATGGAATGTTTTAAATATTTTGCAGCCTCTTTCAAAATGCAGAGTCAGTAATCATTAGTGACATTTCTGAGCAATTACTCTCACACAGCGTCAAAAGACCTAGAAGAGGCAATCTTGTATTATTCAAATTGAACATTGTTGCAACACCCTGACCAAACAAAGGTGACTTTTCAAGAGTTGGAACACAATGGTTGCATTCCACCACTATTCACAGATGTTCTTGAGATTTCCATTTATTAAAAACACTTTCAGCGAGAGCAGTGATCAGTGCTCCATGCTGCAGATTCACTATTAGATTCACCATCACTGACAGCAGTGAGCAGTGCTCATGCTGCAGATTCACTATCAGATTCGCTACCACAAATTCAGAATGGCACCCTGAAAAATTAACTTGTTTCATTTGCAAAACAGAAGGAGCATGTAGGAATTGTTACAATCGTCCACAAATTAATGTCCATGACAGAGGAGAAATGTTTTCTGTTGCTTTGTAGCTGAAGAGGGGCAAAGTGCAGTGAAGGCAGAATGAGCCCAAAGTGCCGAACAAAGTTCTCCATTCAGCTATGCACTGTGATTCTCATAAATAGATGTAACTTTTCAGAAAAGGCTTTCACATGCACAGGGTTTTTAAAAATTCATTTACAGGATGTGGACGTTGCTGGCTAAATCAGTATTGATTGTCCATATCTAGTTACCCTTGAGAAGGTGATGGTGAGCTGCCTTTTTGAACTGCTACAGTTCCTGAAGTGTATATACACCCACAGTGCTGCTAGGGAGGGAGTTCCAGGATTTTGATTCTGTGAAAATGAAGGAGCGGTGATCTATTTCCAAGTCAGGATGGTGCATGACTTGGATGGAACCTCCATGTGGTGGCATTCCAAGGTATCTGCTGCTCTTGTCCTAGATTTTAGTGGTCGTAGATTTGGAAAGTGCTGTCTGAAGAACCTTGGTGCATTTCTGCTGTGCATCCTGTTCTTTGATGTTCTGTTGAATGTTTGTGGGAGGGTTGGCAATCAAGTAGACTGTTTTGTCCACGATGATTTTGAACTTCTTGAGTGCTGTTGGATCTTCACAAGTGGGGAGTATTCCATAACACTCCTGACTTGTGCATTTGGTGGACAGGCTCTGGGGGTCAGGAGGTGAGTTACTCATTGTAGGCTTCCCAGCCTTTGACCTGGTCTTGCAACCACAGTGTTTTTATGGTTAGTCCAGTTGAGTTTCTAGTCAATGGTAACTTCCAGGATGTTGATAGTGGGGTATTCAGCGATGGTAATGCCTTTGAATGTCCTGGGGTGATGGTTAGATCGTCTCTCGATGGAGACCCAAATATTACTTGTCACCCGTCAGATCAAGCCTGGATATTGTCCAGGTATTGTGCATTTGGACATGGACTGCTTCACTATCTTAGGAGTTATGAATGGTACTGAACATTGTGTAATCATCTGCGAGCATCCCCACTTGTGAACTTATGATGAAAGGAAGGTCATTGATGAAGTAATTGAAGATGGTTGGGCCTAGGACACTACCCTGAGGAACTCCTCTAATGATGTCCTGAAGCTGAAATGATTGACCTTTAACCATCACACCATCTTTGTGCTAGGTATGACTCCAAACAGCAGAGAGTTTTCCCCCTGATTCCCACTGACTCCAATTTACTAGGGCTCCTTGATGCCGTACCAGGTCAAATGTTGCCTTGACATCAAGGGAAATCAATCTCACCTCGCCTCCTGAGGCTAAGATGGATCATTCACTTGGCACTTCTGGCTGAAGACTGCTGCAAATGCTTCAGTCATATCTTTTGCACCAATGTGCCATGCTCCTCCATCATTGAGATGGGGAGATTTGTGGAACCTTGTCTTCCAGTGAGTTTAATTGTCCAGCAATGTTGGGAATCTGGGAATGCTGCAATTACGTCAATTCCGCTGTCCAGCCAGAGGGGTAGAAGATGATCTTGCAGCCATTAACCCCTCTGCCAACATCATCTCCTGCAGGATACTTCCTGCAGGTGGTCCTGCAAGAGTCCTGTCGTTAGTACAACAGTTCAACACTCAATGAACTAAATTACACTAATGTGCTTCAACTTGCTAACTCTTCACTTCCCGTGTGTGTTTGCATATGTTTTATGTATCTGCTGGGTGCATCTTGTCAGGCATAGGACAATGTTGCAGCCTTCTTCATGCCTCCACTCACATTGATCTTAATTAACTTCCTTAGTGCTTTTCTCTATTCTATTACCTAAAATAACCTAGTTCAATGATCTTAACCTAAAATAAAAGCCTTATTCCACAATATATTCTCATAACACAATTACAGAGAGAAATACAATCAGGTGGCACCGGTGCAGACCCACAGTTAACCATGCATTTAACAGTGTTCCAATATTCTGGACACAAAGGGCCTGATTTTACCATTGCGAAAACATGGTAAAGTCGGGCATGAGGCCATTGCGTCTGTGTCCACGCAGATGGCCATTTTACCAAGGCTCAGGAATGGTCGTGATCCGAACCATGCCCAAAACTGGCACAACGGTGATTTAAACTTATTTGCATGCACTTAAATTGAATTAATGAACTGCTTGGCCAACTTTATCAGCATTTCCCCCTTTATCATTGCGTTCGCATGTCCAGGTTTGGGGCAAAACAGACATGCTTGGCAAAAGGTCTGTTTCAGGCATTCCAGATGTTGGAGATAAGTTCAGAGCTTCCAATGGCTCTCTGACTCAGATTGGTGGTGGTGGTGGTGGTGGTGGGTGGGAGCAGATCATTCTCTGGTTGGGGGGGTGCGCGGGAGAAGGGAGGCCTGATCATTCTCTGGTGGGGGAGAGGAGGAGGTGGGTCAGTTGTATCTCTGGAAGAGGGTGGGAAGGATAGATCGCTCTCTGGTGAGAGGGGGAGGGCAGAGAGAGGCCAGATTGTCATCTGGTGGGGAAGGGGGAGAGGAGGCGGGCCCGATCATTCTCTGATTGGGAGGGGAACGGAGGCCCAATCATTCTCTAGTTGGGGGGAGGGTGGTCAGATCATTGTCTGGTGGGGGGGGGGGTGGGGAACAGATCATTCTCTGGTTGGGGGGGCGCAGGAGAAGGGGGAGGCACAGGAGAAGGGAAGCCGATCATTTTCTTGTGGGGGAGGGGAGGGAGAAGGGAGGCCCGATCATTTTCTTGTTTAGGAGGGAGGGAGGAGGGAGGTCCGATCATTATCTGGTGGGGGCGGGCGAACTTTCTCTGGGAGGACGGGGGTGGTTTGGGGAGGCCTGATGCCTCATTATTCTTGTGGGGGGGTGCGGTGGGGGGGGGATAGAGTTAATTCTATCCTGTCACATTTCTAATTCTGATCATTCCTATTATAAATGCTACTTAGATTATATTTCACTTGCCATGAATGTTGTTTTTTTACCCCCCGTACACCAGCAAGTTCAGAAGAAGTAGAAATTATTTTATTACTATTTCCCAAATTACCTTCTAAACTTGGAAATGCAGCCCATAGAATTTACCGCAAGATGACTATTGCTAAACACAATTCCAAAGGTTGTTGAATCAAGCAATGGTTATTTGTACACAAACCTATATGTTTCATTACACAACTTCAATAAAGGCCTGGATATGTACCTCGGTGGATTTTGCAAGTACAGACAGCAGAGAAAAGGGATTTTACAGCTACAACAGTGCAAGTGCACTTAATTAGTGAGACTGTCAAAGTACTGGGCTATGAGTATATGGAATATACTGGGAAGGGGGGCCAGATGGATCTCTGGTAAGGGAGGTTGGGGGGGTCAGAGGCCAGATGGATCTCGGGAAGGGGAGGGGAGGGGATGAGGGAGGCCAGATGGATCTTGGGACTGGCGGGGAGGCCAGATGGATCTCGGAGGGGGTGGGGGGGAGGAAGGAGGCCAGATGGATCTTGGAGGGGGTGGGGGGGGAGGAAGGAGGCCAGAATGATCTCAGGGGGAATGGGGGCCAGGTGGATCTCAGAGGGGTGGGGGGAGGAAGGAGGCCAGATGGATCTTGAGGTGGGGAGAGGGGGAAGGGAAGCCTGATGGATCTCGGGGGGGGGGGAACCACTGCCACTCAGTGCGTAATCAGTGCGGGGGGCAAGGGGGCAGAGGGTTGCAATCAATCTGGGTAGCAGGGGGGTGGGTGGATAAATGGGCATGTTATGTTGTAGGGGTGGGGTGATTTCTGCAGGGACCATTGTTCTCGGGCCTCTTTATCCGCTTTGTGCGGCCTGGGAGTGATGTGACGGATGCGATTTTCAAATTTTTTTCTAACTGCGCATGCACAGTTCAAAGCTCCGATCATTTTGGGCATGCTAACTCCCACCCACAGTGCGATTCAGACTCGCAATTTTTTTTCAGGCTAAGTGCATATCGGGGCACCTGAAAGCATATTTCCAAGTCAGATCTGAATTGCATCCAGATTCAGCACTTCGAATGAAAATGGTAAAATCGGACCCAAAATGTATAAATTAGAAGAAGGGATGGAAAACAAAGAGGTGGAGAAACCAGCTGGTTGTTTCATCTGGCTCAGAAAGAGCCATTGAATTTTAAACACACCACTGACTTAGATAAACATGAACTCCTGATTGCCATTCCCAGCCTTTAAACAAAGGTACATGTTTCTTTGAGAAAATCCAAAACAAACTTCTTGATAGGTCTAATTACCAAGTGTCAAAGCTTGGTGGCTGTCTTGTCCAATGGCGAAGCAGAGAGGACATTGTGAGACAGTCACAGTAGCTGGCATGTGTGGGCACCGTGCCTTGGCTATGAGTGTATGTTATGGGGATTGGGAGGGCTACTGAGCGAGATACAGGTAGTTCAAGTGTTTGAACTACCTGCAAGGTTTTACGGTGAAGGAAAAAGTTAATGGGAGGCAATGGCACAATGATATTGTCACTGGACTAGTAATCCGGAGACCCAGGATCATGCTCTGGAGACCCAGGTTCGAATCCCACCGTGGAAAATGGTGGAATTTGACTTCAATAAAAAAAAATCTGGAACTAAAAGTGCAATGATGGCCATAAAACAATTGTCAATTGTCATAAAAACCCATCTGGTGCTCTAATGCCCTTTAGGGAAGAAAATCTGCCATTCTTACATGTGATTCCAGACCCACAGTAATGTGGTTGAATCTTAAAATTGCCCTCTGAAATGGCCTAGTAAGGCAATCATCTTAGGGACAGTTACTGATGGACAATAAATGCTGGCCCAGCCACTGATGTCCATGTCTCCTAAACAAGATGCCAGAGGTTAGGGACAGGAATGATGCTGGGGCAGTAGATGGGTACTCAACCTTACAGCTCCAATGCAGTCATTCATTTTCTTGTGATATTGAAGTCCAGTCCTCCTAATGATACTGCTGGAACTGACTGTCTCTGCCACTGCATCCTAGGCCTCTAACACCACACTAGCAGGTAGTCTCCGGCCAACCCTTGGAAAGAGGGTGGCCATCCTTTCTTCCGTGGTATCCAGCATCCGGGTCCACCCTTGTGCCCAGGAACCTTGGGGCAGTTCTTCCTGCAGCCATGTTGCTGGCTGGAATGAGAGTGGGTGCTAAAGGGAGTGTTTATAGGTTCTCCTGCTTGTAGAGGACTAACAGTGGTGCCTGACTCCAGCAAATCATGTCAGAAGAGCATTGGTCCATTTAAATGGGTTGAATGGGACATATTCAGCACTGCCAACATTCACAGGAACACTCTGGGTTTCCTGCTGGCCTGAGCAATTAGAGCCAATTCAGGAGAATTGCACCCTATACCTTCAAACAGATTTTGCTTTAGTTTTGCATGAATATTAGCATTGCTGACATTTAAAATCATCAGGGTTAATTAACTTTAAATAAACAGATTTAAATATGGGACTAACAGCTCTGAGGGGAAACATTTTGTGAGGCTCTCTCCCACATGAAGTCTTGCTAAATAATAATATGGTCTGGAGAAATGGCCGTAACATTCAACCCTCAAGCCCGCTCTGCCATTCGATTAGATCATGGTTGAACTGTCCCTCAATTGCTTTAGCGCCTATTATGCCACCTGCGCTGTCTGGCAAGACTCCACACTACATTGCAAATTGATCCCTTTGGAGCTTTTAATTAACATTTATATAACAGCAAGAATGTAATTGCTTTTTTTAATATATCTGTGGAAGTAAATCTAATTCCAAAGAATGAATGGTTATACTGATGGATGCAAGAGGCTGGGTGAAAATCGCTGGTATAATCATTTTAATCTGAAGCAATTTTCACTCCCGATTAACAACTGCTTAAATTCAATTAACATGTTCATTTTTATAAGAATTGGAAGATTCACTCTGTCTACCACTAGAAAATAACTGCATCTGTAAAATGTATCTAAATTTTTACTGTCACTAGATAGAAGGGGAAATGGTTATATGGATGCAATACAAATTCTGTTATGATTTTCTGAGGAATCTCCTCTTTTCAGGCTGATCAATTCAGGTGGCATAGTAGGCGCTAAAGGAGTTGAGGGACAGACCAGCCATGAAATAATAAAATGGCAGAACAGGCCTGAGGGGTGAATGTCCTACAATCGTTGCATTCCTCTGGTGTACACAGGATAGAACTGATCCATAGAGGCCAACAAGTTTGGGTTCAAAAGCCAATTAAAATTAGCTGCTGAGCTAAGAGAAGAATCGGCCATAACAAATTACAACCTAGTGACTTTTGCTGGGTACATGTTTGGACATGTGAGGACAGTGGTGAGAACAGCATTGAGGCTGTGATGCCATCTCCATGATAAAATAACTCGATTATAAACATTGTGATAGCTTCTTCTTGAAGAATGGTCATTTGAGCAAGGTGCCTGAGTCTGTGCTTCAGAAGAGAGGAAAGCTGGAGGGGGGTGGGGGTAGCACCTCCATCATTATTCAAGAAGCTTGAAATAATACATCCAATTCAAAGTCAGATGTCAGAAGCGTTATAAAGTGAACTGTTGTCATTAACCCATTGATTGGTCACATCTGTCAGTGTTTCACTATAGTTATAATGATGTCGGATAAATGATCAGATTAACAAAGATTGCTGCTTAGTTTCAGAAAAGTGAATGTGACTTCTTCATATACAACAGAGTAACAGTTCAGTCTTACAATAGTTTCTATAACATATCTGATTCTCAGGAGGGGTAGTTTACTTTCTCCAAAAAATATTTTTGGTTAAAATTGGATGTCTTGTTTTCAGGTTTAAGTATTACAATTTGCAATGACCCTGCACCCAATCCTGTTGAAGCAAGCAATTTGCAAACTTTCTGCATGCTGCTGGATGGCCAAGTGCCACACTGTACTGTATTTTGTTACATTCATTCTGAGGAAGCTGCTGCTTATGCAACTGGCTGTAAGGGGAAGGAACTTCCTGAGAAGAAAACAGCAGCAGGTGACTGTGGTAGCAAATGCTCACAATCTGGCCTGAGGAACCTTAAGTTATGAGTCAAGAAGCTCAGTGCTGTCTTCCAGGTAACCAAGGTCAGTGAATGTCTCTTTAAATGTGACCCCTCTGACTCACCGCTCCACCAATTTCTCACATTACTCAATGCACTACATGCCCTTCACTGAGTCCCCAACAGTCCAGACTGAGGCCTCACAGTCAGATGCTCCAGCTCATCCTTAAACGCCCACTCCCATACATTTCTTGTTGCTCCCAATGTCGTCCAGCTGGCAGACACATCCCAACACATTGCAGCACACTCACTTTAATCCCTCCCCATCTCTTGCAGTGTAAGGTGGCCCACAACAGGAGATGGGAGAAAGAGGGGGACAGGAATGTCTGCATCATGTAACACCCTTGGTGGCTACATTTTTGTTAATTTATTCATCCATGGGATGTGGCTGTTGTTGGCTCGGTCAGCATTTATTGCCCATCCCGAATTGTCCTTGAGAAGGTAATGGTAAGCCACCTTCTTGAACTGCTGCAGTCCACGTGGTAACAGGTACCATCGGCACCATGCTCATCCTGGCATGACAATGCTGGTCCTGTTGAAGAGGTGGTTCAGTTCAGTGACCAGTGCCTTGGTGAATCACAGATGCCTCAGGTATTCTTCCTGTTTGAGATGAAAGTAAGACAACTGTTCCCTGAATATCTTTGATGGATTTTAGAATTTTCCATGTCTCCCCTCCACCCCCCCCACCCCCAGTCGCATTGTTTGTGGCAGTGGTGGCAGCTCGCCATTAGCCAGCAGCAGGATCCTCCGGTCCCACCACTTTCTATGGAATTTAATGTTGGCAAGTGCGAGGTGGTCCACTTTGGTAGGAAGAATGGTAGGAAGGACTATTACTTACGTGGCCAAAAACTGCAGCAGGCGACGGTGCAGAGGGACCTCGGGGTCCTTGTGCATGAGTCGCAAAAACCCAGCTTGCAGGTGCAGCAGGTGGTCAGGAAGGCGAATGGGATGCTGGCCTTCATAGCGAGGGGGATTGAATATAAAAGTAGGGAGGTCTTGCTGCAGCTGTATAGGGCATTGGTGAGGCCGCAGCTGGAGTACTGTGTGCAGTTTTGGGCGCCGCACCTGCGCAAGGATATTTTGGCCCTGGAGGGAGTGCAGAGGAGGTTTACTAGGCTGATACCGGAGTTGAGGGGATTGAGCTATGAGGAGAGGCTGAATAAACTAGGCTTGTACTCGTTAGAGTTTAGAAGAATGAGGGGAGATCTCATTGAGACGTATAAGATGATGAATGGGATGGATAGGATAGAGGTGGAGAGACTCTTCCCGCTCAAAAAAGACAGTAGGACTAGGGGGCACAGCCTCAAGATAAAGGGGAGGCGGTTTAGAACGGAGTTGAGGAGGAACTTCTTCACTCAAAGGGTGGTGAATCTCTGGAATTCTCTGCCCGTTGAAGTGGTGGAGGCTGCCTCGCTAAATATTTTTAAGAAGCGGGTTGATGGGTTCTTGATAAGAGAGGGGATTAAGGGTTATGGGGAGAGGGCAGGAAAGTGGAACTGAGCCACGACAGATCAGCCATGATCTTATTGAATGGCGGGGCAGGCTCGAAGGGCTAGATGGCCTACTCCTGCTCCTATTTCTTATGTTCTTATGTTCTTATGTCTACAGGACTTCCCACTGTTCGTAGCAGGAAGTTAACCCTGCACCACCTTCTGTGGATACTTACAGTGTGCCCTCAGTTCCATTCCTCTGTTGTGTTGTAAAGCCAGAGAGAATACCACCATAGCCCCCATAACTGTAGCATCTGTGATTCACCAAGGCACTGTAGCAGCTTCTTAGTACACTCCATTCAGTGAACTTGCACAGTCCAAATTTGCAGAACCTGTGCCAGATCAACCAAAGAGGCTTTTTGTTGCCATAATCTGTCCAAAGCTTCCGGCACATACTGGGCACTTCCAAACGAGCACTCTTACCAGCATGAGGCACCATATGGGCCACACCTGGAGTAACCGGAAGGACTCCACCCGTCAGCTTGAGTGCCCCTGGCTTCAAACCAGAGTTGAATTTTGCAGCTCTCGCCTGTTCACTTATATGGCGAGACGTTTTGGACCAATCTTTATTTAACCAGGCACAGACAAACAACCTTAATGCGAGTGCATTAATCTCTCTCAACAATCAATGATCATCAAAAGGTTAACCACAGTGATGGTTACATGGAATGGCCCTCTCGTTTTGCTTGAGGGAGTTACAAGTTGAGACTGCTGAATGTAAAGTAATATCCTGCAGATTGATGATTTAAACTTGGACAGCTCATTCAGTTTATTCAAGCAGCAACAAATGAAATCTGAACTAGAAAACAATGTATGAAACACATTCTAACTTATTTCAATCATCTTCTGTTGGGGGGCTGGGGGGAGGGTGTTGGCGGGGTAGTGAACGGTCAGTGAGGTGTATATGAGAAAAATCACTTCTGAGCATAGTATCAAGGAGGATGTTTTTTTTCAAAGTGACCTTGATAATAGTCTGATCCTGGGATGTTGATGTAAAAAATATCTCCAAAGGCACACATGAAAGAGACACAATGGGCAGAATTTTTCAGCCTCTCTCAAGTGAGACCGTAAATTCCACCCTTGAGGTCAAAGTACATTTCCTTTGTCCACCCCTCACCCATTCCGATTCTGTGGTGCGTGGGACGGTAGAATTCTGGCAAATGTATTCCAAACATTCCTGGAGAGATTAAAAGGCTTCCTCCATCAGATATTCAGCGGGCACCGACATCTCATCACACCAACCCCATTTACAACAGTTCTACATAAGCATTGACCTGGGAGATCCCTACCTTCACCTGCTGTGGATCTTCAGCTGTGAGGTGCTCACCAGTGAATGATCCAAATGCCTGTCTATTTAGTGACACTACCGAGGTGTGAATATCTGCGTTGGTGATGGGTGCAGGTAACAGCCGTGACACCTCTTCAACAGTTGGGTCGGAGAAGTCCCCTTAAGTGTTGTTGGAGTCCGGTGTGTCTGAGGATGGTCCAGCCTGATCCGCTGGCCAGCCTGCAAGAGAAAGGGATTTGGCATCAGTGTATCACAGGGGAGTTGGAGGGAACATTGATTACTCACTTGAGATTTGAGGAATGATAGCACATCTTGAGGATTCTCACATATCTCCGCTGCCCCCACTTCATCAGAAGCGCAGGCACAGTTTTCTTCCTCCGCGGCCAGCTCAGGGGTTTGCTCCTCAAAATGTGTGAGGGTTCTGAACTTGGGCATGACTCCAGCTGGCTGTGCCTGCTCATGTCTGCAGTGGTTGAATTTGCCCTGTAATGACATAGAAAGGAAGAGCATAGGTGGGAATGTTGACATTTAAGATGAAGTGGATCTTGGGTGGGAGCTGGAATGTGTGGAGCATAGTAGCTACTGGGGAACATGGTGATTTTGTGTGTGTGGGGTGGGGGGGGGTGGAACCAGGTGCATGGTGTTGATAAAGGCCAAGATGGCTGAGAGAAAAGATTGGGAGTATGAGGGGTGTATGAGAGGGTCCACGGAGAGACTGAGAGTGATTCGCTTACTTTGGCTGAGCAAAGAAGGTTAGTCATCTTCTTCCAACACTGCTGACCAGTCCTCTTCTGGAGTGTGCTTGCACTGACCAGGGCTGCCACTGCATCCCAGGCTGGAGTGGAAGGCCATGCCCTGGAGTACGGGTAAAGTGTATCCTGTCTCTGCTCCATTCCAACCAGTAACCTGATGAAGGCCCCCTTCAAAAAGTGAGGTGCTGCCTTCTTGGCTGCCATCTCCTGCAGTCGTTGTGGGGTAAGTTCTGGGGAGCTCCTCAGTACTTGCAGCAGTTAAACTGTTAGATGGGCAAATCAGAAGGAACATGCCACAGGAGCAGCGTGATTCTCGTGGGCATAAAAATTATTCCTAATGGGGCATAAGATTTGGCCTGAAAATACACCAGCACTGTCGGTGGGAATCACTCTGTTTTTCACACTGGAACCAACACTCCGCCAGTTTTTGGTGCGATTTGATTTGATTCGATTTGATTTATTATTGTCATATGTATTTGTATACAGTGAAAAGTATTGTTTTTTGTGTGCTATGTATAGTGCCAGAAGATTGGAGGTTAGCGAATGTTGTCCCATTGTTTAAGAAGGGGAACAGAGACTTCCCCGGGAATTATAGACCGGTGAGTCTTACTTCTGTTGTGGGCAAGGTTTTAGAAAAAATTATTAGGGTTAGGATTTATGGTTATTTGGAGAGTAATGAATTGATTAGAGATAGTCAGCATGGTTTTGTGGAGGGTAGGTCGTGCCTTACTAACCTTATTGAGTTTTTTGAGAAAGTGACCAAAGAGGTGGATGGGGGTAAGGCAGTTGATGTGGTATATATGGACTTTAGTAAGGCGTTTGATAAGGTTCACCATGGAAGGCTTCTGCAGAAATTGCAGATGTATGGGATTGAGGGTGATCTAGGAAATTGGATTAGGAATTGGCTGGCGGATAGGAGACAGAGGGTGGTGGTTGATGGTAAGTATTCAACATGGAGTTCAGTTACGAGTGGTGTGCCTCAGGGATCTGTTTTGGGGCCACTGCTGTTTGTAATTTTTATAAGTGATCTGGATGAGGGTATAGTTGGGTGGATTAGTAAATTTGCTGATGACGCCAAAGTCGGAGGTGTGGTAGATAGTGAGGAAGGGTGTCTTAGTCTACAGGAAGACTTGGATAAGTTGCAGAGCTGGGCCGAGAGGTGGAGGATGGAGTTTAATGCGGAAAAGTGTGAGGTAATTCACTTTGGTAGGAATAACGGATGTGTAGAGTATAGGGCTAACGGTAGGACTCTGAATAGTGTGGATGAACAGAGGGATCTAGGTGTATGTGTACATAGATCCCTGAAAGTTGGGAATCAAGTAGATAGGGTTGTTAGGAAGGCATACGGTGTCTTGGCGTTTATTGGTAGGGGGATTGAATTTAGGAGCCGCAGCGTCATGTTGCAACTGTACAAAACTCTGGTGCGGCTGCACTTGGAGTATCGTGTGCAGTTCTGGTCCCCACATTACAGGAAGGATGTGGAGGCTTTGGATAGGGTGCAGAGGAGGTTTACCAGGATGTTGCCTGGTATGGAGGAGAGGTCCTATGAGGAGAGACTGAGGGATTTGAGGTTGCTTTCGTTAGAAAGAAGGCGGCTACGAGGGGACCTTATTGAAACATATAAGATGATTAGAGGTTTAGATAGGGTGGACAGTGATAGCCTTTTTCCTTGGATGGAGAAAGCTAGCACGAGGGGGCATAGCTTTAAATTAAGGGGTGGTAGTTGTAGGACGGATGTCAGGGGTAGGTTCTTTACCCAGAGGGTGGTGAGGGATTGGAATGCCCTGCCTGCTGCAGTTGTAAATGCACCTAGTTTGGGGGCATTTAAGAGATCCATGGATAGGTTTATGGACGAAAAGGGATTGGTTTAGGTTAGAGGGTCATTGTTTTTTAACTGGTTGGCGCAACATCGTGGGCCGAAGGGCCTGTTCTGCGCTGTAATGTTCTATGTTCTATGTAGACAAAGCATAATGTTCAAAGAGAAGGAAAGGAAAGAGTGCAGAATGTATTACAGTCATAACTAGGGTGTAGAGAAAGGTCAATTTAATGCGAGGCAAGTGCATTCAGAAGTTTGATGGCAGCAGAGAAGAAACAGTTCTTGAGTCAGTGGTTACGTGTCCTCAGACTTTTGTATTTTTTTTCCCAACGGATGAAGGTGGAAGAAAGTATGTACAGGGTGCTTGAGGTCTTTAATTATGCTGGCTTTTCAAAGGCGTTCTGCCGAAAGAGTCGCTGCAAAGTGATTTTAGCTTTTTACTGAAGCTAAACTTGCCTAGTACACATAGGATGTTAAGGCCAGAACTAATTCCAAAACAAAGCAAAGTGAGTCTACCTCCTTCACGAGGGAACTTAACGTTCTTTACTCTGGTATCAGGTCCCAGAGCGACTCTGGATTCAAGCTACATTTATAATTGCAGCAAAGCAAAACCACACAAACACAACAGTGTTATGTAAATACATCCCAAAATACCTTTCAGTGAGCTGAAAGTCCTTTCAATGCTACATCTTAGTGATGCTATGTACCTGAAATCTGTGCCAACCCAACATAAAAGCTACTGAAGAAATGGATTTTGAAAACTAGGTAGCGAATTATGCAAATACAACGGCCTTGTAACAATCTCTCATTTGGAAAACATATAACCCAGTTCTGAGATTGCAAAAGCTTTGATGTCAAATCCTGAAAGCTTGGGAAAGTGCTGATTCTATGCTATTTTGAACACAATCTGCTTTCTCTTTAACCTCCATTTTCCATACTTTTTTTAGCAAAGGGACAGAGAAAAGTTAATCTAGGATTCATAGCAAATACATTAGTTTGCATGATATATGAATTCATAGCAAATACATTAATTTGCAGAAACTATTCCTAATTTGTTTCCAAAGTTATATCAACACAGTTTGGGTGGATCAGCCAAATCAACACAAAGGATAGTAGATTTTAAAATGTGATTTCACCCAAAATTACTGATACATGTGCAGATTCAATTTACTCAAATCAGACCTCACTCATAACACTGGCCATACCTCAAGTCAAAGGTGCTGAATTACACTACTTAGGGAAGGCTTTTCAACTTGTGCCTACATTTTAAAAGATTTTTCATAGCAAATAAGGCAATTTATTAAGAAATTGACTGGTGTATACCAGTAGAACTATTAAATGGTTCAGTCTAGTTGTCTTAACATCAATTTTCAGTTATTTCAAATCAGGTTATTCACAGTGGGAGGACTGGCCACTCTTATTAAAGATATTTATTTTGGGTGATAAATTCATTTTTAGCTAGATTAATAAAATGGGACAAGGTTGTCATTCTGAAATACATTCTGGAATACTCTTAATGGAAAACAATTACTTTCTATTATCCTGCCTGATTGCTCAGGTTAATTAAAGATTTCACATTTATGATTAGGCAAATTAATTTTGGTGGAAACTTGATGTGTCACCTAAGCAGCATAATTTCAAACCAATTTTGGGGTTCAACAAACAATTTCTTTATTTTGATGAATACATCAGATGTGACAGAAGAAAGCTACTACTTGTAATGACAAATCAGCTGAGAATTCAGACATTCCTTTAACACCAGTAAGTGCTGTCTTCATGTGGCAATTAGATAATTAGTTAAACCCAGACTGAAATCAGCCACTCCGCATGACAGAACTTGTAAGCTGTTGTACGTGAAGTTCCATATAAAACCATAAGAAGTACTATTGTTATTTCTTAATCATTCACTTGGCTTAAAAAGATCCCAAAATCAAAAGAAAGTAGCACTTAGCTAAGACCAAACTAGAAAGAATGCAGGCAACTTTGACCAAATATGCCTGACATGAAGCTGATGGTTTTGGATCAGTGAATTCAATAAGAATTGCCTACAACAAGACATTATATGACCCCTATCTTCCTCAGAGCAGCAATCACCAGCAGACTGCCACTCCACAGTGGCCTACTTTTGCTGGAAATCCAAAGGCCCTGTCTCGTCCGACCTTCCTCACTCAGGATGAGATGGCAACAGCAAAGTGCACCCTTGGCTGCAGCAGCAAGCGCAGTGAAAGACAGCACACACCCATTTTACAGCATTAACTGCTGTAATGCAGGTGAGTTTAAAAGGACCACTGAAAGGGAGAAGGTATGCTTCATAGGTAAGTGAACGGGACATGGGATTGGGGTTTCAAGCGGGGTGGGGTATCGGGTCAGGTTGGGCCAGGCCAGACAGGGTGGTGTCCAGTGTCAGATCTGGCTAGAAGGGGGTGTGGTCCCTGGGTGGATTGGGGTGCAGGTGGTGTGGGGACCTTCTGGGCATGGGGGTTGGAGGTGGTATGGAGGTGCCCTGGAGTATCAGCGGTGCGAGAGGTCCTGGGGTGGGGGGAGGGGGGGGGGGTGTCGTCAAGATGTGCGGGATGTCCTATCCATGGCTTGGTTTGAGTCTTTAAACAGTTACTCTGAAATTAGATGTGCTTTTTTCCTTCCAGCTCTCCCAGTGTAAGTGCGAGTGTAAACCATCAAAGCTAGCAATTCAAACCACTTTGTCAGATAGTTCCCAGCCCAATGCAATTGTCCAGGGAAAGTTAGTGATTCTCGACAATTAGAACATAGAACATAGAACATTACAGCGCGGAACAGGCCCTTCGGCCCACAATGTTGCGCCGACCAGTCTTATTTTAAAAAAAAACATTGACCCACTAATCTAAACCAATCCCTTTTCGTCCATAAACCTATCCACCAATCTCTTAAACGCCCCCAAACTAGGTGCATTTACAACTGCAGCAGGCAGGGCATTCCAGTCCCTCACCACCCTCTGGGTAAAGAACCTGCCCCTGACATCCATCCTATAACTACCCCCCCTTAATTTAAAGCCATGCCCCCTCGTGCTAGATTTCTCCATCCGAGGAAACAGGCTATCACCATCCACCCTATCTAAACCTCTAATCATCTTATATGTTTCTATAAGATCCCCTCTTAGCCGCCTTCTTTCCAGTGAAAACAACCCCAAATCCCTCAGTCTCTCTTCATAGGACCTCCCCTGCATACCAGGCAACATCCTGGTAAACCTCCTCTGCACCCTCTCCAAAGCCTCCACATCCTTCCTGTAATGTGGGGACCAGAACTGCACACAGTACTCCAAGTGCGGCCGCACCAGAGTTGTGTACAGTTGCAACATGACGCTGCGACTCCTAAATTCAATCCCCCTACCAATAAACGCCAAGACACCGTACGCCTTCTTAACAACCTTATCTACTTGATTCCCAACTTTCAGGGATCTATGTACACATACACCTAGATCCCTCTGCTCCTCCACTCTATTCAAAGTCCTCCCGTTAGCCCTATACTCAACACATCTTTTATTCCTACCGAAATGGTTTACCTCACACTTCTCCGCATTAAACTCCATCCGCCACCTCGCGGCCCAGCTCTGCAACCTGTCCAAGTCACCCTGCAAACTTCGACACCCTTCCTCACAATCTACCACACCTCCGACTTTGGTGTCATCAGCAAACTTACTAATCCACCCAACTATACCCTCATCCAGATCATTAATAAAGATTACAAACAGCAGTGGCCCCAAAACAGATCCCTGAGGCACACCACTCGTAACCGAACTCCATGATGAATAATTACCATCAACCACCACCCTCTGTCTCCTATCTGCTAACCAATTCCTGATCCAAGTACCTAAATTACCACCAATCCCATACATCTGCATTTTCTGCAGAAGCATACCATGGTGAACCTTATCAAACGCCTTACTAAAATCCATATATACCACATCTACTGCCTTACCCCCATCCACCTCTTTGGTCACCTTCTCAAAGAACTCAATAAGGTTAGTAAGGCACGACCTTCCCGCTACAAAACCATGCTGACTATCTCTAATCAATTCATTACTCTCCAAATAACTATAAATCCTATCCCTAATAATTCTTTCTAAAACCTTGCCCACTACAGAAGTAAGACTCACTGGTCTATAATTCCCAGGGAAGTCTCTGCTCCCCTTCTTAAACAATGGGACAACATTCGCTGTCCTCCAATCTTCCGGTACTATACCAGAGACCAACGACGACCTGAAGATCAGAGCCAGTGGCTCTGCAATCACCTCTCTTGCCTCCCATAGAATCCTAGGGTAAATCCCGTCTGGACCAGGGGACTTATCTATTTTCAACCCATCTAGAATATCCAACACATCCTCTGTATCAACTACAATACTTTCTATTTTACACCCCTTCACCCCAGTGACCTCCTCAGCTACATTCATATCGTCCTGCGTGAACACCGAAGAGAAATAATGGTTCAATGCCTCTCCAATCTCTTCCGGTTCCACACACAACTTCCCCCTACTGTCTGTAACTGGCCCTAATCTTGCCCTGACCAACCTTCTGTTCTTGACATACCTATAGAACGCCTTAGGATTCTCCTTAATCCTATCAGCCAAAGTCATCTCATGCCCTCTTCTAGCCCTTCTTAACTCCCTCTTCAACTCCCTCCTAGCCAATCTAAAGCTTTCTACTGCACTACCCGAGCCCTCAAGCCTCATCCGAACATAAGCCTCCTTCTTCTTCCTAACCAACAAATCAACTTTTTTTGTGCACCACGGTTCCCTAGCCCTACCAATTCCTCCTTGCCTGACAGGGACATACCTATCACAGACCCACAGTAGCTGCTCCTTGAAAAAACTCCACATTTCAGACGTTCCTAGTCCCTGTAATCTCCTAGTCCAACCAATGCTTCCTAATTCTCTCCTAATGGCCTCGAATTGCTGGGTAAATGCTTACGTAGGAACTTGCAAAAGGGATCCCCCTTCTTTGAGGTACTCCCCAAATAGGGAACCAGCAAATTATGGCCCATAGATAAACTAACAGAATGGGCAGACAATTCACAGATAGAATTCAATGCAGAGAAAAGGCGGCACGGTAGCACAGTGGTTAGCACTGCTGGCTCACAGAGCCAGGGACCTAGACTCGTTTCCGGCTTGGGTCACTGTCTGTGTGGAGTTTGCACATTCTTCTCTGGGTACTCTGGTTTCCTCCCACAATCCAAAGTTGTGCAGGTTAGAATGACTGGCCATGCTAAATTGCCCCTTAGTGTCAAGGAGATTAGCAGGGTCAATACTGTGAAGCTAATGGGGTGGGTGGGTGTGATTGTGCTGGTGCAGACTTCATAGAATCATAGAAACCCTACAGTGCAGAAAGAGGCCATTTGGCCCTTCGAGTCTGGACCGACTTGACGGGTCGAATGGCCTCCTTCTGCACTGTAGGGATTTTATGTATTTATGTAAGTATGAGGGGATGCATTTTGGAAGATAGGATAGGAAGAGGCAATATAGACATAATGGAACAATTCTAAAGAATGTGCAAGAACAGGAGGACATGAGGGTGCGTGTACATCAATCTTTGAGGTTGTTAGGACATACTGAGAGAGTGTTTAGCAAAGTATCTGAGATTCTGGGCTTCATAAATAGAGTCACTGAGTACAAATGCAGGGAAGTTATGGTAAACCTTGCTAAATTTCTGATTAAGCCCTAACTAGTGTGTCCAATTCTGGTCACCATACATTTGAAATGGTGTGAAGGTCATTGATAGGGTACAGAGAGATTTATCAGAATGGTTCCAGCAATGGGGTTTTGTTACAAATTTACTTTGGAAAGTTGAGTTTGTTCTCCTTGGAGCAAAGGAGATTGAGGTGAAATTTGATATTAGTGCTCAAGATAATGACAGGTTTAGAAAAGGTAGACAAGGAAAACATCTTCTCATTTGTTGAGGTACAAGGACTAGAGAACAAAGGCTTAAGAGTTTGGGCATATGATGCAAGGGGTTTGTGAGGAAGAACTATTTTACGCAGTAAGTGGTAATGGCCTGGAACTTGCTGCCCATGAGTGATGGAAATGAAAACAATCAGAGATTTCAAAAGGAAATTAGGTGGGCACTTGAATGAAATAAATTTGCAGGACTATAGGTTTGAGTGGGGGAGCGGCACCAACTGGATTGATCCACAGGGAGCCTGTATGGATTTGATGAACAGAATAGCCTCTTCTCTGCAATAAATGACTCTAAGACTCAATGGAAAGTAAAATCAGGCAGTGTATAAAACAGGCAGTCAATCTGATCCCATCTTTAGCACATCTGCGGAGATGGAAACCAAGTACAGACACACAGGTTGATTGTTTCTTTGCTAACATTCTGAGAGAGAGGATTTCTGATTTGCTTTACTTGTGTTTTTGGCGTAAAATGAACAATGAGGAGACAAACTATAAGTAGCACTGCAACAGATCTATATTGGATTCCACTGCTTTGAATTATCCCAGGAACTGCATGGTAAGGTCCCCTGCTTTCACTCACCCCATGATTTGTTGCCACACTTATAATGCCTCTCCCAACTTACATGAAGCTGCTGCTCCCCATTCTTCAGGAGATGCCAAATCCCCAACCCTGTCAATGCCTCTACCTCCTTCCTGCATCCTTAACTCTCGAGCCCTGTTCCATAGTTTGTCTCAGTAACATAATGGGTTCATAATTATGGCAATGTGATACTGATCTGTATCATGATGTAACAGTAACATCAGCAGTCATGTGCCAGAGGCTCTGTTAGAAAGAGAGAATAGTCTGCACACAGAAAAGATATACTTCCCTTCCAGCCTATTCTGTATATAATGTTAATTAAGTTGATTTGAAACAACCAACCTGAGTCAGATCCAAGTTACTCAGAATACAGGGAAACCTGCTCCGTATAGATTAGACCAGGAAACATATCTCAAAATATGATAGCAAAGGTGGTGACGCCATTCTAACAACACACATGGCGAAAAAG
This sequence comes from Carcharhinus amblyrhynchos, assembly GCF_965287045.1. Classification (NCBI taxonomy): domain Eukaryota; kingdom Metazoa; phylum Chordata; class Chondrichthyes; order Carcharhiniformes; family Carcharhinidae; genus Carcharhinus; species Carcharhinus amblyrhynchos. The sequence goes on along the minus strand of NC_137335.1, from coordinate 25,683,145 downwards.
TGGAAGAAAATCTGTTTTTGGCAAGCATCTGAAGACTTAGAGTCATAGAGTCATGGAGGTTTACAGCATGGAAACAGGCCCTTTGGCCAAACTTGTTCATGCCACCCCTCTTTTGAACCCCTAAGCTAGTCCCAATTGCCTGCGTTTAGCCCACATCCATCTATATCCATTTTACCCATGTAACTGTCTAATTGCTTTTTAAGACTACTACCTCTGGCAGCTTGTTCCAGACACTCACCACCCTCTGTGTGAAACATTTGCCCCTCTGGACCCTTTTGTATCTCTCCCCTCTCACCTTAAACCTATGTCCTCTAGTTTTAGACTCCCCTGCCTTTGGGAAAAAATATTGACATCTAGCTGATCTATGCCCCTCATTATTTTGTAGACCTCTATAAGGTCATCCCTCAGCCTCCTACGCTGTCCCAGTCTATCCAGCCTCTCCTTATAACTCAAACTATCAAGTCCTGGTAGCATTCTAGTTACTCTTTTCTGCACTCTTTCTAGTTTAATAATATCCTTTCTATAATAGGGTAACCAGAACTGTACAGAGTATTCTAAGTGTGGCTATACCAATGTCTTGTACAACTTCAACAAGATGTCCCAATTCCTGTATTCAATGTTCTAACCAATGAAACCAAGAATGCCGAATGCCTTCTTAATTACTCTGTCCACCTGTGACTCCACTTTCAAGGAGCTATGAACCTGTACCCCTAGATCTTTTCGTTCTATAACTCTTCTCAATCCCCTACCATTAACTGAGTAAGTTCTGCCCTGGTTTTTTGAATAAGATGCATCACCTCGTATTTATCTAAATTAAACTCCATTTGCCATTTGTCAGCCCACTAACCCAATTGATCAAAATCCCGTTGCAACGTTCAATAACCTACTTCACTGTTTACTATGCCACTAATCTTGGTTTCACCTGCAAACTTATTAACCATGCCTACTAAATTCTCATACAAATCATTAATATAAATGACAAATAACAGTAGACCCAGCACCGATCCCTAAGGCATACCACTGGTCACAGGCCTCCAGTGTGAAAAACAACCACCCTCTGTCTTCTGTCATCAAGCCAATTTTGTATCCATTTGGCTACATCATCCTGGATCCCATGAGATTTAACCTCATGCAACAGCCTACATGTGGTACCTTGTCAAAGGCCTTGCTAAAGTCCATCAACTGCATTGCCCTCATCTGCCTTCTTGGTTTGCCTTCAAAAAACTCAATCAAATTTATGAAACATGACTTTCCACTCACAAAGCCGTGTTGACTGTCCCTACTCAATCTTTGTGTCTCTAAATGGCAAGAGGCACACTGAGAATCGGTAGTGATAACAGCAGCAGTCGAATAGTCACTGCCCCATTCCCCAAAACTTGAGTGTCCGCAGTGAGTTGAAGTTGTACAAGACATTGGTATAGCCACATTTAGAATACTCTGTACAGTTCTGGTTACCCTATTATAGAAAGGATATTATTAAACTAGAAAGAGTGCAGAAAAGAGTGGCCAATATTGGGAGTTGTGGAAGAAACATTTCCTCAGATCCCAAGCAACATTGGGTTTGCACACCAAAGAGCAGAAGTACCAAGTTAGTTCACTTCTCTACATCACAGGGCCTTTTGTTGGTAATGTCCTCTAGAGACAGGGGATAGGAGGGGACCTCTGCTGACTTCAAAACTATCCTCAAAGCCTTGGATGCATATTTCAGCCCAAAACAGAATGTCAAAATCTAGTGATCACAATTCAATCAGAGACCCCAAAGACCAGGGGATTCTGTTGAATTGTTTCTTACTGGCTTTTATCAGCTAACCAGCTCTTGCAGGTACAGCGCTTTGAAACATGAAATTATTTGTGACCATATTGTTGTCACAATCCTTGGCAAAAAGCTGCTAGATTTTTGGACAAAAGGCGACCAAACACTCGATCAAGCATTCAATACATTAAACAGGCTGAACTTTAGGAGCTAAATTGGGCCATAATCCATCACGTGTCCAAGGTTTTAGATGAATCTGTTAGTTGGGTAGGTCCAAGGTCAGTAGCTGTGCCCACTTAGAAACTCACCAAAATGGGTGGGAAATCCTACAGTGGCCATTTTGAGCTACTTGCACTGCAGTGCGAAAAAACAACACGGAAGGCAACATTGCCCAGCAAGGGGTGCAGAGTGTTTCCAATGTGGACAGACAGGACACTGCAAGTGGTGCTGTAAATCTAACAATTTCAATAAAGGGAGAAGACAAGAGAATATCAGTGATATGCAGACAATTCAAGAAATCAGAAACAACAAAACGCGTGAAATGATAGAGTTTCTTGGAGAAGTAAAGGATCGTAAACAAGACTGGGCAGTCACTGCACTGACTTCAAAAACTGACAATGGAGTTGGCGTTACAATGCTGGCTGATGATCTAGAATGGCTCAACACAGTACCCATTCTGCAATAAAACATTAAATTGCAAAGTGCATGTGGTCTGAATCTTCCAGTGTAAGGTCAGATAACTATTCCCCTTTGCTATAAGGGGCTACAGAGACCCTACATGTCATCTACAATCAAAGCAGATTGTGACTGAATGGAGATGTATACTTACAAGGGGTATTTTGGAAAAGTAGATGATAATCTACAGCAGGACAAATGGTTGCCTTTCATGAAGGAATTTCCAAGGTCAGACATATAACCAGCCACTTTCCATTCAACAGTAGCTTTTGAGGCTTATTCATTGAACGGTGAGTCATTCTTCAACACAGAGACACCATCCATAGGAGGAAGAGTAGGCCATTCAGCCTATCAAGCCTGCTCCAACATTCAGTTAGATCATGGTTGATCATCTAGCTGCCATTTTTCCCCTCTACCCTCATATCTCTTGATGTCATTAATATCCAGAAATCTATGGATATCTGCCTTAAATGTGCTTCCACAACTCTCTGGGGTAGGGAATTCTAAAGATTCACCACCCTAAGTGAAAAAATCCCTCCTCATCTCAGTCTGAAATGCCCTCTTACTGTGAGACTGTGACCCCTGGTTCTGGATTCACCAGCCAGGGGAAACATTCTGTCCACATCTATCCTGTCATGCCCTGTAAGAATGTTGTAAGTTTTAATGAAACTCCACCTGTTTTCTCTAGGGTTTCAAAGCTCATTCTTTGAAACCCTAGAGAAAACTCTGGAGTTCCCTCAATTTCTCCTCCTAAAACAATCCTGCCATCTCAGGATTAGTCTGGTAAACCTCCATTGCTCTCAGATATATCCTTCCTTAGATAAGAAGACCAAAACTGTACACAATACTGCGGTTTCACCAAGTTATTCATATGATTACAGCAAAACATCTTTACTCCTGTACTTAAATCCCCTTGTGATGAAGAGCAACATGCCATTTGCTTTCCTAATTGAATGATGTACCCACCTGCTAGCTTTTATTAACTCATGAACAAGGACATCCAGGACCCTTTAGATATAAACATTTCCCAACTTCTCACCATTAAAGAAATAGTTTGTCTTCCTGTTTTTTTCTACCAAAGTGGATAATTTCACACTTATTCACATTATATTCCAAGTGCTATGTTCTTGCCCACTCACTTAGCCTGTCCAAGCCCCCTTTAAGCCTCCTTGTAACCAACTCGCAACTCATATTCCCACCTAGTTTTGTCATCAGCAAATTTGGAAATATGTGTCCCCAAATCCAGTCATTTATATAGATTGTGAACAGCTGTGGTCCCAGCATTGAGCCTTGTGCCATGCCACTAGTAACAGCCTGTCATCATGAGACATTTATTCCAACTCTGTTTTTAATCTATTAGCCAATTCTCAATTCATACCAGTCTATTAACCCCCAATCCATGTGCTCTAATTTTGTTCACTAACCTTATCAAAAATCTTCTGAAAATCCAACTACATCCACTGGATCTCTTTATGCTACAGGTAACATCCTCAAAAAACTCCAACATGTTTGTCAAACATGAGTTCGCTTTCATAAACCCATGTTGACTCAGCTCAATCATATCATTATTTTCTAAATGTCCACCCCAAGCTATACCTGAATCGTAAGCTCCAGTCGTCTATTCTCTCCCAAGTCCTACAGGCCCTGCCACCCTCTCCCCAAACTGCAGGCCTGTCACTATCTTCCTTTGCTTCCAACTGCTTCCAGCCTCAATTCTGAACTGGCCCCAGTCAGGCTAACCCTCCCCTGAATTCCAATCCCCCTCAATTGCCTTCAATTCTTCCCCTCCCCCAATCTCCTGCCCCTTAGTCATCCTTTCCAAACCCAGTCATGTTTCTCTCCATATTATTTTTCTCCCCCACTTTCTGACCTCTCCTAAATGAAGATTGGCTTGAGTCGGTGGAATAAGGGAATGATGACATCACAGACATGTGAAGGGGAGGCACTGCTGTGACAAAGTTTAAAAGTCACAGTTCTCCAGAGCTATGAGAAGCAGCACTTGGAACCCATGCACCATTTTGGGACACATGGCAGCAATACATGCAGGACACTATAGGCCATTTTAAACTGTGTCGAGATATATGTTTGACATCCCTGTTCCAAATTCAAAAGAATACCAGCCATGTTTATGCAAGCCATGTTTATCTATTTATCCCCAATCCAGTATCCTGCTCTGTTACCACATCAAGGTCACTATATTCTTCCAGAAGTGCAATGTCCAAAACTGAACCCAGTATTCTGGTATGGATCTGACCAAGGCATTATAACCAATACTCTCTTCACTATTTACCAACATACAACTTCTGAGTTTAAAGCAATTTTTGATGTGTAGATTATCAAATTTATTAAGAAAAGTGGACCCATTGATGAGCTACTTCCAGCCTTTCTACAATCCATGCCACATCTATTAACCCTAATCTTGTGTTTCCTAAAAGCCAATCAGCCTTCTGCCCATGCTGCTCCATCTTGTCTTGTACAATATGCTTACGTGATTATAAAAAGAAGCCTCCTCTGAGGCCTTTTAATGGTTCCCTTCTGAAAAAACACAGGGAGCTCAAATCGTGCATTAATTTTACCCACTGCCAGTTACTAATCTACATCAATGGTTAAATGTTAATACCCATTGACCTTAGTTTGGAAAGGAATTTCATACAAAACCTTATCAAAAAAACTTCAAAAGTCTGGGTACATTATGAATTTCTTGGTCATTTTGGAATGTTGCCTTCTCTGAAGTCATATAGGTGTCAGCAGGATTAACTCCCACTGTTTTTTAGCGGGTTTTTCAAATTCAAAATGAATCTCCCACACTCTGAGCACTGCAGAGTGCCCTAGCGGGATTCCCTCTGAAAATCAGGGGGCGGAGCCTATTCCTGCTGAAGAGGCTGGCACCATAACACTGAGCGGGCCACTGCACTAGCGCCAATCTGTCAGTGTCAAGATTGGTGCATGCAGTGGCCCCACATTGCCAGCCAAATTGTTGGTCAGCTTAATTGCTGGCCAGCCCCGCAATCCCCTCCCCCCCGCCCCCCACATTGCTGCCCTTGCTGAACTGCTCCCGACCCCCTAATCACTGGCTTCCCAAACCTCTCTTGGCTAGCCCTGATGTCCCCACTCCCGGAACAGAACTAATCTCCCCAAATGGCACTCTTGGCCACCCCCCCAGCAGCCCCAACCCCCACATGTCACCAAGATGACCAGCCCCAATTACCTCCTCCTTCCCTCAATCACTGATTCCAATGCAGTGTGGCAGCGGGATCCCCCCCATCACTGCTCACACTCCCCCATATGGTCCTCCTGCCCCCTGTTTCCACTCCCTTGGCACTGCCTGATGCCAGCAAGCAGTGCCAAGGTGCTGTTCAGGTAGTGTCAGGGGGCTAGGCTTGCACTGCCAGGCTGGCACTACCAAGGGGGCACCACTCTCCCTTTATCCCTGATCTCCTGGGGAGCCTCAATGGCCTCTGTTCCCTCCAGTGGGCCTGCTAATGAAATGTAAATGTAAAATCAAATATTGAAATCAGCTCCATGCTGATTTCCAGTGCGCCCGGCAAGAAGCCAGTGAAACAGCCTCCGATGATATCTCCTGGCCTGTTGCACTGTTAAAGCAGTGCAGCAGGCTGGAAGAATCGTCCCTGTCATTTTCTAGGTTACTTTAGGCACTCCAGTATTTTATTTATGTCATCCTTCTTGAACACTGGGAATGCACTGCCTGCTTGCAGTCTGCTACAACCTCGCAATGTTCCTTGGATGTATCAAAATGTACTTCACAACTCTCATCCTTTGCCTTTCAAGGTATCATGAAGCATAGTTCATTAATCCTCAAAACCAGCTTAATTTTGGATGGCACCATATTGTCAGTGTGATCTTTGACAATAACACTAAAAAAAAGTTGGCCAAAATGTTAACTGTCTCCTTCCTCTACTCATTTTCAAATCTATAAGTGTCTGTCTGGGTTTTAATATTCTCCTTGCTAAACACATGCTATTAACGTACGGATCATGGTGGCTAAGAAAATACTAACTTGTAATTATGGTGAAGACAGCACATTGCTGTAACCACTCAGTAACATTATTCCATAGAAGGAAATTTTGCCATGTGGTTTTAAGCCCTGCCCTGTAAGCTGGCAAAGTTTCAGAATTAAACATATATTATTAAAACATATTTAAGTTAAGGAAGTTTCTGATGGATCTTCTTTTTAAGACGAGTAGAGTAAGATGGACATTTTTACTTATTTGAAGCTGGCTGAAAGAAAACAGGACAGTAAGATCTTGCTGATTGTTTTTGTTTCTATTTTCTTTCCTATTCTGAACTCACATTTTAAAGATGCAGGCATATTTGTAGATATAACTTCCAAATGTGAGATATATACTGGAGAGCAATGCGAGAAAGGCTATGGCCAAACATCCACAATGAATCGACAGGGGCAACAACGTCAAGGCGCACCTCTGAAGTTACTGGGTGCAGTTTAATTGCGGCCCAAGGGAATATGAATCACTTGACAAGGGTGGCACAGTGGTTAGCACTGCTGCCTCATAGCACAAGGCACCTAGGTTTAATTCCCGGCTTGAGTCACTGTTCTCCCTATGTCTGCACAGGTTTCCTCCGGGTGCTCCGGTTTCCTCTCACATTCCAAAGATGTGCAGATTAGGTTGATTGGTCATGTTAAATTGCCCTTTATTGTCAGAGGGATTAGCAGGGTAAATACATGGGGTTATGGAGATAGGGTTCAGGTGGGATTGTGATTGGTGCGGGCTTGATGGGCCAAATAGCCTCCTCCTGCACTGTAGGGATTCTATGATTCTAATACATTACAATACATAATACAACACGCTGCAGGCAGCAATTCTATGACCAGGAGGATAAACAGAGATCGTGAGCTAAGTGAAGACAAGATTGACCTCTGAAACCACCTCCCCCCACCCCATTACAACCCCTTTCGCTGAAACCACATCCCCCCCGCCCCAATCACAGTCCACTTCGCCCCACCCCCACCCCCACTCACAGTCCCAATCTCTGAAACCCTCCTCCCCGATCACAGCCCCAATCTCTGAATCCCCCGATCACAGCCCCAATCACTAAAACCTCCCCCGATCACAGCCCCAATCTCTGAAACCCTCCTCCCCGATCACAGCCCCAATCTCTGAATCCCCCGATCACAGCCCCAATCACTAAAACCTCCCCCAATCACAGCCCCAATCTCTGAAACTCCTTCCCCACTCACAGGCCTAATATCTGAAACTCCTCCCTGATCGCAGCCCCAATCTTTGAAACTCCTCCCCCAATCACAGCCTCAATCTCTGAAATCCCTCCAATCACGACCCCAATATCTGAAATCACCACTCTCCAATCAATCATCGAACTGTTACAGTGCTGAAGGAGGCTGTTCAGCCCATCATGACTGTGTCAGCTCTCCAAATGAGCAATGTATTAGAAAAAGGATTTATTTCAGTTTGAAATTCTTGTCGATTCCACAGCACTTAACTAATTAGACTTTCTGTCTGTACATAGCTCTGAAATTAATGAAAGAAATATTTTTAAAATATTTATATATAATCATAAAGATGTTTATTTCAGGTTGTCACAGTGATAATCCTAGAGAACATTGGCACAAATAATTATTATGACATTGACAGCAGATTAAGAGAAGAGATATTTTTCTTCAAGTAAATGATACAAAACAGTCAACTTGTATCTTTGTCCAAAAGATCAGGCAGTGCCACAAATGTTTATTTCAAAATGGTCTACTACTACGCTGAATAAAAACTGAGGTATTATTTATCAAAATTATAGATTTTTATAAGCTATTTGTAAGATAAAATGTACGAGACAACCATGAAGCCCCCAATTTAAGCAGAGTCCCCCATACTGTCATCTCAACAAATTCTTTCTGGTTGCAAAGAATGAAATTAATGTCTATATCCAGGGCAAATAAGTAACATGTTCATAAACAACAAGCAAAAATTTGAACTGACAACAGTGACTTTAATCATGGAGATCTGAGTGAACTATATAAATGCAGCCTTGGAAACTGTTACATTATAATATCCCAGTTGGTTTGTTAGATAAATAACAACCTCCTCCAATATTTTTCTGGATTTGTCTTTATTCGGGTTCTGCCTCAGGAGATTAGCTTTAGAATTCAATTTGAACAATGAAATGTGAAAATCTTTAAACCTGATTTTTGAAGGGCTAATCGAATTTGAAAGTTTGATGCAGTATCATGCATTTATCGAAACTTCAAACATCTTGAAGCAAGTGCAATGTTTAAAATTACATTGACACTGGGGAAAAGCAAAATTATGAACAGTCCATAGTGAGAAGACGGAGTAGAACACAGTTTGGTGGAAAGTCCAGGATGATAGTTGGGTGGCTGAAATTTTCATTTGGGTGGGTGAGGGTCATGAACATGGAACAAAATAGGTAGCTTGGGTAATGTTAGCAATTAGGGTCAGGGTGGGAATGGGGTTAACAATCGTGTAGGTTCAGAGTAGAAAGACGTTATGTAGAGGGTATGGTTATTGACAACAGTGGAAGGAGGTTCAAAGGTGAGAGGAGGTGGTAGAGTGAGGCTAGAATGTGATCCATATCAATTTTATGTTCTCACCTATCCCAAGCTCTGAAACTGTGATACCTCAAAATGTGAGGAGGGTCTTTTTCGGTGGGTCAGGTCAACACAACTGGCTGACTAAATAATAATCATGAGACAACTGTATGTCAACCATGCTCAGTTGTGCTTTCTTGTCTGGTGGAGCCCACAATGCAGCTGGCTTTTCCCCAACATATGGGGCCAGTAACAGAGATCCACTGGAAATTTCTGCAATGCAATCACAGATCCATTGAGGTCTGGATGATGCAACCTCCAAGCAATGCCTGTCTTATTTTAACCCTGCCTTTCTAATAGCTCTTGTCCAGATGATGAGATGGAGGAATCGGCGCAGGCTGGCACAGGGACAAGAAGAGGAATGGCCTGAGCAGCAAAAAGCAGCGGGGCTTCAAGAAGGTCAGGATGCTGGCAATGAGGGGTCCATGCGACAGCTGGACAGCGGGCAGTGACCTGACCATGGGTATATATCACAGGCAGTACAGCAATCTACACATGAGTGAAAGGCAATCCTCTGCTGGCTGGCAGGCCCCTGCTTCTTTTTGGTTACAGACATTACTCCAGACGGTGGTTGGAGTCTTCCTGAGAGGCTGATGGAGGCAAGTTTGGTTGAGGTATTCACAAGGGAATTGATGTCTGAAAAGAAAAGTGGAAGATTACGGGGATAAGGCAGGAGAGTGAGACTGGGTAGAATATTCTTTCGGAAAGCCAGTGCAGACTCGATGAGAAAAGATTCCGTGATCTTACTGTCTCTCATTTCATGGATCAATGGCCCTGCCATTCAATAACGTCCAACGCATTTTGGTTGCAAACCCTTTATGCGAGATCTACAGCAATATAAGGGAAGTGACTCTGTAGGAGTTCATTACTGGATTCTGATGGGGGCCCAAATTCCACACCCTTAAATGCTCATGACTATTGAAGCAACTAGCAGCATGATGGGATCCAGGATGTTTCCAAACTGCGCAACTGAACATATATTTACAAGTTCCAAAAGTATATACAATAGTTGTGCAGCCGTGCCACCTGTGTGCCTTTAAAACATCTTTGTATTTCTTTGTCTATTATTATGTTTGGGTGCAGCTGTAACATCTGTGGCTGAGATAGAGTCAGTTTGCTGACTGAAAGGCCTGTTGACTGTGATGACATCGTGGGCCTTGAGGCCCCCAGCCTGCTAATGGCTGCTGATCAGGTGTAGGTGCACTCTCCTCAACCTGACCTGTTGGGGTCACTGGCAGAGGCGAAGTTGAGCAGCAGGGCACCCTTGGTGTGTTCTAGGCTGAAGCCCCCAGGGTGCTTGGCTTGCACTCTTCTGCCCTGTGGGTGGTTGATGGCACTTCCCTGATTCCTTGAGGAGAAGGGGGCACCTTCGAGGGAGGTTGAGGTACTCAAACCTATTTCCTAGCCACTGCTGCACTGCACCTATGGCTGGAGTGAATGAATGTCAGTCCGAGCACATATCCAGCAGCCATTGTGGGTCTTGCTAGATCTGGGATCCAAGGTGGCCACCACCCCTTCCACGGATGCAGCCAAACACTTGAATGCCGGATTCAGAAAGAATGTGAATGGATTTCTCCTGGCTGTACTCTTCTGTGGAACAACACGGGATTTTTTTACTATGTAAATAGACGTTATTTTGTTACGTAGGCATCATGGAAATTAATCTAAATTTGTTACTGGCAAGTCAATAAATTGCCTTTTTCAATCCAAAGAAGTGAACAAAAAACCCTTCTGGCCTACGAAGGATGTCTTCCATAGCCAATTACAAAGAGGCCAAAATGTCTTTTAAAAATTCACCTCAATCTCTTTGGGTCCAGGCTGCAACCTGAGGCATGACCCCAAAATCAGCATCATCTATTTAGCAGAGTGTGTTGGCAAGTTTTACTCAATGGCTGGAATTTTACCAGCACGCCCGCCCCGATTCAGGGTGCGGGAGAGGCTTGGGGAACAATATTCTTCATTGGCCTTGGGTGGGATTGTACAAACCTTGGACAGACGTACCAGTAAAATTCCGCACAATATAACAGCTGCTAAGAATCTATCCTAGGTGTTTGCAGCAATGAGAGTCCCGAACCCCACAACACCGCTCATACTAAGCTGATAGCCACACTTGAGGTAAATGAATACAAGGTCATCAGGGAACTCCAATGCAAGATTAGTTCCTAGAACACCCAAGTCCGACATCTTTGCCAAACTTGGAGTTACAGTGGGAACATGCTGTAGGTTTTTGGTCCTGCTGACTGTAAACCTGGCTCAAACCTGGACTTAAAGGGAAAAGTAGCTGGCATACCCAGCAGCCACGTAGCAATACTGTTACTCTTGGAGGTTTCTCCAAGCCCGCTCGCTCCCAGCAGGAATCATGTGCTCGCAGAAAAATGGGATTGGTGCCCAGTTTGCCATGCCGGCCCCAATAATTATTCAAAAGGCCTGCTTTAAATGTAATTAGCAAGCTTGAAGCCCGAGTCAAATCCCTCCAACCATACATCCACCTCCCCAGTGAAATTTGCACTGGATGGAGTTTGAAGCAAGTCCTGACAATCGTGGACCTGCCGCATTGGACACTGAGAGGAGTCAAGGAGGTGAGTGCAGTGCCCATGCGCCTCTGCTGCTGCCAGGTTGCAGAGGGAGAATCTTCCAAGGGTTATAGGGGTTGAGTGGACGCAGACTGGGGACAAGGGACCGAATTTTGCACTCTCTCAGTCTCTCCAAGGATGGGAGTACCTCTTGTAACCCTGGAAACTTAAGATCATTCCCGGCATGATGATTTTGGGCATCTCTCTGATCAAGTTTGTCATTCATGTCTGTCAACTGTGAAAACGTTGAGGTGACCTGGTCACTTTAACCTCCATGCCTCTTGGACACCTGGTAGGCTTCAAAATCACAGTAGTGCTCCATTCAGCAGAAGGGATCCCCCTTTCTCTCTCTGAGAAGCTGCAGGTGTGAGAAGACCCCTTTCCAGTCCTCTGACTGACAGAAGTCAGTCACTTTCACTGGTCACTTCTTCAATCCCTGCCCCTGCAGCCTTTGCCACTAACAGATTAAGATGCTTTTTAAGCTTTTTGAGGCGCTTTTGTAATTTTTGTCTCCCTTTTCTCTCATTTCCCTTTAGTTCATCCCATCCCTTTGTTAAGTACAATTTTCCACTTTTATGAATTGTGTGCGTCCTACATCTGGATCTGTCAACAATTATGTAAGCCGTGAATGATAAATTTGTGTGCTATTAGAACTTTACCAATGTGGTGAAAGGAACTACTTTGACCTGATTTACCCAGCAGATGGAAATCACACCAAATAAATTCTTTATTAAAATTAAGAGTAAAATGTGTTCTGAAAGATAGCAAAATGGTTGGAGGTCAATACAAATCTCGAAATTATCTTAATGTTGATTATTTACGTCAGATTTCATCTTTCAAGAATTTTTACAAAAAAGGAGTCTGAATTTTTTAAAAATGTTGTTAATTTAACGAAGGGAATTGGATAGTTACCTGAAGAGTAACAAAATTACAGAGCTTTGTGGAAAGTGGGAGAGATTGGGGGAGAATGGAACTAGCTGAGTTGTTCTTGCTGAGAGCTGGCATGTACACAATAAGCCAAGTAGCTTCCTTAGTTGCTGTAACTTTCTAATCCCTCAGCAAATTTCAGGACTGAATTTTCACTCCCGGGTGAAGAATGCAGAATTAGAATTAGAATAATTCGTGCTCATCCTCAAACCTGGCACAGGAGAAAGTGCCCTGGAATATTGGGTTTTCGGTCATGGTCGGGTGAAAATGGGAGCTGACAGGCGACTCTGGAACGAGTGTGGAGGCACACTGGGTAGAAGTGCACTGTGTTGGAAGTTTTTTTAAATAATATAAAACCATCCTCCATCCCTCACAGAGGGATCCATCCATGCCAACTCATGCAACCTCATGCCCCCACTCACCCCATGACCTCATAAACTCTTCATGTCAATCTATGCCCTCCACACTTGGCCCTTTAGAGCTCTACCCAAATTTTGTGCTAACCCATGCCCCCTATATCCTTGCATCTACCATGTCAACTCATACTTTAGATCTTGTCCAGCCAGTCCAAAGAACATTTTTTAGTCAGATCTGCCTGAGATGGCTACAATTTAACGTGTAGCTGCCTCCTCGAATCGCAGGAGAACCTAGCCCCATTCCTTTACCACCAACACCCCCCAACCTGCCCCTCCCCCCACCCAACCCCGCCATCTCCAATCCCATTCCCTCAGGGAAAATTACATTTTGCTGCTTTGCAAGAAGTTTTAACAATTTGAAATGACACTGGAAGAACACAACAGCTAAATCAGCCTATGAGTGAGGATGGTTAACTTTTCAGGTCAGCCCTTTCATAAGACTTCATGATACAGTCTAACATCCAAAAAGAATGAGCTTATGTTTTTCTGTCCGATGGTGGCCGAGTTTCCAGTATTTTCATTTAGACACAATAGTCAGGATTATAACTACGATTAGCTGTCATCACCGTAAGAGCAGATAGCCTTGAGAAATGTGGGCTTTTCTGGTTAATCATTAGCAGGCAGCAGTTGAATTACTTTACAAATTAAACTGAACAGAATCAAAAATCCTGAAGTTTTCTTCTCATCTAACAAACTTCTACTACCTTTTTGTTTTAAAATTCCACAGCCAGGAAAGTGTCAACAAGCAATAACAAATGATTGTCTTCTTGTTTCACATTCTTACACTTTACAGCATTCCCAGGCCAAGAATATAGGTTTTGCCTTTCTTAAAGTGGATGCAAATTGCACACAGAAGAATGAATGCAGTCATGGCTAGTCAAAATAAAAACTGGTGATAGCTTTATCAATCATAACTATTGTTGGAACCACGTGAGAGGGTAAAAAGTAACCATAGCCATGAAAGTCACACAAAGAACTTACATAGGCAAAGGGGCAGCAATAAAGAGAGACAGAGTCCAAGTCCTGGATTAAAAACAGGCATTGCGGCAAGAGTATCATTAAAAATATTTATAGTTACATACAGAGTCTGATCCTTCAAACCTAGCTGTACGAGATACATTTCCCTGGTATTTTAAGACTACTTGAATTGCAGAAGTATTTCTTGCAGAACTTATTAACTTTTTAATGGACCTTGAGCCTTCCCACATGAGTTGGAAATGAGATGGGTAGTACATAAACATGCGCAATTACCTCATTTCTCTGATTGTAATCGGTTTCCATTTCACTATCATGTCCACTGTGCACTGAATGGGACAAGTAGGTTTGTGAAGAAGTCACATCCTTCAGGCAACCTTCTCCTAAGAAAGAAATAGCAAGACACCTAGAAAAGAACGGTTTGATCAAGCAGACACAGCACAGATTCGTGGAGGGGAAGTCGTGTTTAACAAATTTATTGGATTTCTATGAGGATGTGACTAGTGTGGTAGACAGAGGGAACTGGTGGATATGGTGTTTTTAGATTTCCAGAAGGCATTTGATAAGGTGCCTCACAAAAGGTTGCTGCAAAAGGTTAGGGTGCATGGAGTTGGGGGTAAGGTGTTAGGATGGATTGAGGATTGGTTGTCTAACAGGAAGCAGAGAGTTGGAATCAATGGGTGTTTTTCTGGTTGGACTAGTGGAGTGCCACAGGGATCGGTGCTGGGGCCTCAACTGTTTACCATTTACATAGGCGATCTGGAGGAGGGGGCTGAGTGTAGGGTAACAAAGTTTGCTGATCACACGAAGATGAGTAGGAAAGCGAGTTGTGTGGAGGACGCAGAAAGTCTGCAGAGAGATCTGGATAGGCTGAGTGAGTGGGCAAGGACCTGGCAGATGGAGTATAATACTAGCAAATGTGAGGTTATCCACTTTGGTAGAAATAATAGTAGGAGGGATTATTATTTAAAGGGCGAAAAGCTGCGGCATGCTACAGTGCAGAGGGACCTGGGGGTCCTTGTGCACGAATTGCAAAAACCAAGTCTGCAGGTGCAGCAGGTGATCGAGAAGGCGAATGGAATGTTGGCCTTTATAGCAAGGGGGATAGAATATAACAGCAGGGAGGTCTTGCTGCAACTGTACAGGGCACTGGTGAGGCCGCAGCTGGAGTACTGTGTGCAGTTTTGGTCCCCGCATTTGCCAAAGGATATATTGGCCTTGGAGGGAGTACAGAGAAGGTTCACCAGGCTGATACCAGAGATGAGGGAGTTAGCTTATGAAAAGAGATTGAATAGACTGGGTCTGTACTCGTTAGAGTTTAGAAGGCTGAGGGGGGATCTTATAGAGACTTACAAGATAATGAAGGGGCTAGATAGGGTAGAGGTAGAGAGATTCTTCCCGCTTAGAAAGGATAGCAGAACTAGAGGGCACAGCCTCAAAATAAGCGGGTGGGGGGGCAGTTTAGAACAGAGTTGAGGAAAAACTTCTTCACTCAAAGGGTGGTGAATCTCTGGAATTCTCCGCCCATTAAAGTGGTGGAGGCTACCTCGCTGAATATATTTAAATATTACTAGCAAATGAGATTAGGAGATTAGGAGGTCAGTTGTTTCCCACGTGTCGATGCAGACTTGATGGGCTGAAGGACTTCTTCTGTACTTTATGATTCTATGAAAGACTGAGCTCCAAACCCTGCATAATGCCTTGTGCCAGAGTGGAGCTAGATTCCTCCATGTACTGGAACAGTGAATGTGAGCTATCTGGCTGTCCTGTCAATGCATTAAGCATCTATGTGTATACAATCATTTTCCTGTGGTCCGTACTCAACCAGGTAAAATTACACTTAGCACATCAGATGTACAAGTTTCAAGTATCATTTCAAACATTATACAAGTTCAAAAGTATTCCAATGCAGTCTACTTTTTTTATATAGTGTATTTGCAGGCACTCAATGTAGTGAATGACTTACTCCATTTAAATACATTGTAGTAGAAGTCATATGCAATTTCACCCTCCTTGGAGATCATATGTGAGCGGGCTAGCTCTCTGCATCAGTGCATAAACTGCTCTTGCCTTGTGGTTGTGAGCCTGTGGAGGCTCATTTGAAGACCTATTCCTGTTCCCCCTCCCCAAACCTCTCTCACCAGTACATCTAGGGTTGCGCCACTAAAATGGAGCTCTCCTTTCCTGATCTGATGTGATATTAGAACATAAGAAATAGGAGCAGGAGTAGGCCATCTAGCCCTTCGAGCCTGCCCCACCATTCAATAAGATCATGGCTGATCTGAAGTGACTCAGTTCCACTTTCTCGCTTTCTCCCCATAACCCTTAATTCCCTTGTCCGTCAAAAACCTTTGGCCCATCGAGTCTGCACTGAGCACAATCCCACCCAGGCCCTACGCCCATATCCCTACATATTATATCCACTAATCCCTCTAACCTCTGCTACCCTGGGTACTAAGGGGCAATTTCTTAGCATGGCCAATCAACCTAACCCACACATCTTTTATGATCTGGTTATGACCAGTAGATATAACAAGATGGTTATCAGAGAATCCTGACAGTGCAGAAGGAGGTCCTATGGCCCATCAAGTCTGCAATGACTACAATCCTACCCAGGCCCTATTCCCATAACTGCACATGTTTACCCTGCTAATCCCCTGACACTAATTAGCATGGTCAATCAACCTAACTTGCACATCTTTGAACTGTGGGAGAAAACCGGAGCACATAGAGGAAACTCAGACAGACACAGGGAGAACGTGCAAACTCCACACAGACAGTGACCCAAAGCCGGAATTGAACCCAGGCACCTAGTGCTATGAGGCAGCTGTGCTAACCACTGTGCCACCGTGTCGCCCGAGACAGTTTTAAACCATGTCTTTTAATTCAAGGTAAAATGAAGCATGTGACCTCCAACAAGTTCTGCCCAGCAATAAGCCAATGTGATTTGGTTGCCATGGAGACTGAGTGTCCAGGTCAAGTCCGAAGTGTCAAGATTTAACACCTGGCTCTGGGTAGACTGACAGACTCTCAGATTTACTAATTCAAAAACTTTGGTCAGCGCGATAGATGTTGCAGGGTGAAGGTGCAGGAAAGCTAGTACTGTAGGACAGAAGGTTGGTGGGAGTTTATCCTCTCATCAAAATTATGGCTCCAGCAGAGATTTAAGGACACTGAAATATTTGTCCTGATGTTGCCTTAGGAAGGAATCACCAGTGTGGGCCTTGCTGCTGGAGGTCTGTTTGTGGATTCTCAGAAGACATCCGACAGATACTGAGATATTAAAGCTCAGTTAAATAAGCAGAAGTGAGTCCATTGAAATTGGGAGCAACTTTGGGCTGGTAGAGATTAAATTCTGTGATGAGTGTGGCATAATGTATAAATGTGATGTGAGATTATCGGTTGTGTTGATAACCTAATAAGGAATATCTATTATATAGTTTAGCGTACTTGCTGCCGACTAAGTACTCCCCTGTAGTCAGTGTTGATTTTTGTGTACTTGTGATCTTGTTACCACACAGTCGGGAAACATCCCAGGATATGTTTCCAGCAAGACGTCAGTTGTTTGATTTTCCACTGGCTTTTCAACCACCATAGGCATCATTCCCTCCTGTGATCCAGCTATAACATTATTCAGCATAAAATATACTGCTGACAAAGGTAATTTCTCCATTACTCTTACCACCACCTCACCACTTTTCACTGGACTCTCCAACCCTACCTTACTTAAAGAATACTACTTCCTTCACCACTAATTCCATTACTTATTACCATCTTTTTTGGCAAAACATCTTCCAAACTATATATCTTCTCATTCTCACCACTAAAGATTGACTTGTTCCTGTATCCTTTAACGTCTTAACCTCTTTACTCCTCCACCTTGTGCACATGAGTAAACCTTACCCACACAAATTAAAATCTTTAAAAATATCTAATACTTGCTTATCAACCAACCTCTGAACAGGGTGTACATTATTTTGCACCTCTTCAGCTTCAACCACGGTTTCCTTCGCAGATTTAACAAACGTCGCAGGTTTCTCCTGTTTTACTACATCTGTCTTCCCAGTACTTTTCTTAAGCCACTAACACTGCGGCACTGTGTGTCCAACTTTATTGCAATGAAAACATTTAAGATTTCTTATCTCTCTTCCACCCTTATATGTTTCCTTTTTAACCTGAGGCAAACTGTCTTTATTATCTCCAATGAGACTTCTTTTGCTTTGACCATATGCAGATTTCTCTTTTCCCAGTTTCTATCCCCCACAGATTCAAACTGAGGTTGAAAACCAAACTTTGGTTTATGAACTAATTCAAAATCATCTACCATTTCTGCTGCTAATCTTGCAATTTTAACTGTTTGCTCTTCCACATGGGTCCCTTCTATAGCAGGAAGTGAATTTTTAAATTCCTCCAAAATAACCATTTCCTTAAGAGCATCATATGTCTGATCTATTTTCAATCCTCTTATCCACCAAGCAAAGTTACTTTGTTTAATTCTTTCAAATTTTATATACTTCTGACCGTTATTTGCTTAGATTTCTAAACCTCCGTTTGTAGCTTCTGGCACTAGTTCATATGTACTTAAAATGGCCTTTCTTGCCTCATAATCCCTAGATATCTCCTCTGATAGTGACACAAACATTCACTAACTCTACCTTCCAGCTTGTTTGAACCAACAATACCCATATGGTCTGTGGCCATTTTAATTGTTTAGCTACTTTCTCAAATGAAATGCAAAAAGCTTCTACATCCTTCTCATCAAACCTTGGCACTGCTTGAATATATTTAAACATATCTCCACTAGGCCTTGACTAAGAGTGGTTGATTCTTCTTCACTTTCCTCAACTTTTGCCTTTGCCTCCACCATATTAGGTTGTTGTTGTCTTTGCAGTTTCCGTTTCTGAAGTTCAAAGAGTCTCTCTGTTTCCCTTTCCTCTCTCTCCTTCTCTCTTTCCTTTTCCATTGCCATTCTCTCTCTTTCCTTTTGTTCTGTCATTGCCTCACTCTCTCTTTCCTGGTGGCACAGTGGTTAGCACTGATGCCCCACAGCTGGCTTCAATTCTGGTCACACTGTCTGTGTGGAGTTTACACATTCTCCTCGTGTCTGTGTGAGTTTCCTCTGGGTGCTCCAGTTTCCTCCCACAATCCAAAGATGTGCAGGTTAGATGATTTGGCACTGCTAAATTATCCTTTAGTGCCCCAAGATGTGTAGGTTAGATGGATTAGTCATGATAAATGTGTAGGGTTACAGCGATAGAGCGGGAGAGAGGGCCTGGGTAAAATATTCAGTCAGAGAATCGATGCAGACTCGATGGGCCAAATTGCCTCTTCTCCACTGCAAGGACTTTATGATTCTAAGCTGTCTCACTTCTTCATCTTGTTGCAACTGTTTAAATATTTTTTCTTGTTGCAACTGTTTAATTTGTAATTGAATTCTAACTAATTCCAATGATTCAAACTATTTCTCTGGTAAATTTAAATGCCATGAAGTGGAGATGCTGGCGTTGGACTGGGGTAAACATAGTAAAAAGTTTCACAACACCAGGTTAAAGTCCAACAGGTTTATTTGGTAGCACAAGCCAGTAGGTTTCGGTACGCTGCTGCTTCATAACCGTCTCTCCACTCATATTGTCTGCAGCTTTAAGACTTGATTACCTGTAAAGACTCACATCCTAACCATTATTTTGTAAATTGAGTTTGTGTCTTTATATGCCCTGTTTGTGAACAGAACTCCCACTCACCTGATGAAGGCACAGCGCTCCGAAAGCTAGTGGCTTGTGCTACCAAATAAACCCATTGGACTTTAACCTGGTGTTGTGAAAGTTAAATGCTGCAGTATCACTGAAATCATCTCTGTCTTCCTCAGGCAAAGTCAACTGCAGCTTGTTCACCAGTTCCAAAAGCTTTAGTTTTACGACCCTTTGTAAACTATTTCAAGTGATCTTTTCCATACCCAGGAAATCTTTAGCTACTGAAAGAGCCATTTTTCACAAGGCATTTCCTATTTAAAATAACCCAATGCAACACCTGAAATAAAGCATCAATTCCCCACATTCGCTGTCTTTAAATTCAATAATCTCAAACCAAACAAGGAATTATAATTTATAATCCTGACAAAAGCTCCCAATTTTGTGGGGATGTTGGACCAGAACCCTAACTTGCATTAGGGAGCCAGATGAGACCCCAACAATTTTTCTATTTTGGTATAAATCACAGGAAAGTTTACTTCCTTCCGGGAATGATACCACTGTCAAAGTAGGGATCTTTTATAGTAAAACAAACTTTACTTATTAACACAGTTTAACTGTAACTCTGACAAATGATGTGGAGATGCCAGCGTTGGATTGGGGTAGGCACAGTAAGTAGTCTCACAACACCAGGTTAAAGTCCAACAAATTTATTTGATGATACACAGGCACTCACCTGATGAATGAGCAGCGCTCCGAAAGCTCATGCTACCAAATAAACTTGTTGGACTTTAACCTGGTGTTTTCAGACTACTTACTGTGTCTAACAAGTGAAGTAGCTTAATCATTAACAGTGGAATAATATTTAAAACAAAAAGAAGTGACTTTACTTTCTAGTTTATGATTGTTCCAGTTCCAAATAAGATCCATTCATTCATGCATAGAACAAATCCACTTTCAATAATTACAGCTAGCAAACTCAGGCATACTTGCTTTAACATTTGTTAACAATCTTGGAGCTTTCAGAGAGAGATAGAGGCCGGAATTTTACTGGCATGCCAGCTCCGATTTCGGGGAGCGAGCTCAGTTCAGAGAATAGCATTCTCCGTTGGCCTCGGGTGGGATCGTGCGAAACTTGGGCAGACACGCCAGTAAAATTCCATCCGGAGTTTCAGAAGTCTGCAAAATCTTTCTAACTTCAAGCAAGCTTCAGCTGCAAACTCACAGCTTTCTGCAAAAAACATGTTTCTCTGCTACAGATCCAAGAATACACAACACATGATGCTGTTAATCAGCTGTCTAATCAGAAATTCCAGAGGAACTGAAGTAAACAAAAGTCCATTAACTCCACCACTTGCAAGGCTAAAATGAAAATTATCCTGCTCTCCCTTCATCTGAGTTGCATTCCCTTGCGACATACTGACTGTAGCATGAAACTACATGTTTTAAAACATTCCCCTTAAACACACAAAAAAAACCATCTCAATTGTATTATTATCATCACATTGGAGTTGGCAAGTTCATTCAAATGATATAGAGCCTCACAATGCAGTCCTTCTCTCTTTATCTGATTGCCCATCGTGCTGTTTCAGGAGTGAAAAAGGAAGACACTGCTTGCAAGTGAGTTAATCAATTTTGCTTCCATGACATTGTATCAAACCATTTCCATCAATGATATCATGATCTTGCTCTTTCAATGTCTTCAGGCACAGGTAGAATGCACACTGTGAGTATCATAATGCTGGACAGGAAGGGACCAAAGGTGCCATGCATTCATGAAAACCTCGGGTAGACCTGTGACACTATGAGCTTTTTGTGTTATAGATCTGTTACTTTCCAGAAAATTGGCTCAAAGGAGCTGCACAATATTTTTCGTGTAATTTAGTTGGTCTAGCTTCTCCTTTCATTGATTGGTAGCTGACATGGAACACCCATTCATATTCATATTTTTAAAACTAAAAACATGGTTTTGATTCCTGCTTTTTAACTGCTGGTTGGTAACTTATTCATTTGTGATTTGATGTTGATTTATAAAGGTGAAATTTGAACCAATCCAGTGGAAGCGTGACAGAAAGTTGTACATGGACACTTTGATGCCTGAAACATATGTTACATGTACCATTTATATATAAAAGCAGATATATACAAATAAGTATGGAATTTTTAGTACAGTATATACATGATTAAGAGCTGAAAAAAGGAGGCTTACATTCATTTGGCATCTTTTATGATCACTGGATATCTCAATGTGTTTACAGCCAGTGAAGTACTTTTAAGTCTAGAACTGTTGTAAAGCAGGAAATGAGGTGATGCATTTATATACAGCAAGCTCCCACAAACAGCAAGACAGATGAGGACTGCAAAAGATTCAATCCTGAGAAAGATTGCAAGCAATTTAATAAACTTACAGAATGAGCAAATAATCTGCAAATGAAGTTCGACGCAGAGAAATTTGAGATGGTATGTTTTGGTAGGAAGAACAGGGAAGTCATTTATTATTTTGAAGATGTAAGTCTCGGTCGCAAAAGAACAAAGAGATCTCCAAATACAAATACATCAATCACTAAGAATTGCACTACAGCTTAGCAAAGCTATAAAAACATTAAAATCAAGCATTAGGTTTTATTCTAGAGGAACAGAAAAGTAGGGAAGAACATTAGGAGGTGTGGGCGTTCAGTTTGGGCTGCTACTTAGAGTCGGACCCGCAAGTTGAGGGGGAAAGGGATGTCCCATGTTGCTGGGGTGGGGGTGAATCCCATGAAGGCAGTTTTGGGTTAGGGGTGGTTGGGAATACTCTGGGGGAAGATGACTAGTCAGGATTGGGGGAGCTGGAGTTTGAGGGGACTGTCTCCTGTGCAGTATGGATGTTTAAAATAGTTATGCTGAAGTGCTTTAATTTCTTTTAACTCTTTCAGAGTAACTATGAGCATAACACTGGCAGAGCTGTCCGAAGTTACTGATTTAAATCGCTTTGTTAGATGGCTCCCAGTGTGGCGCAATTGTCCAGGGGAAGTTAGTGCTTACACAATTGCTATGTACAACTTAACCTTCAGAGAGAGATTTCCCACCGCATCTTTGGGGAACCCCCCCTAAATCTGATGTGGGAGCACCAGGAAGTTAAGGGCCATAAAGTTTCCTCTTGTGGGAAAGAGCATTACTAGATGCCGGCAATATAAGGTAGTCACCAAGAAATCCCATAGTGCAGAAAACAACTTAACCCAATGAGTGGCAAGAACTCATTATGGAACTCATTATCACAGGGAGTGATAGAAATGAATGGTATAGATGCATTTAAAGAGGAACTGAACAAGCATATGGGATAGAAGAAACTAGATGGTTTTGAGGCAGATTTAGATCAGAAAAGATGAGAATATTCAAGTGAAACATAAACACTGGCATGGACTGGTTGGGCTGAATGGCATGTTTCTATGTTCTATTTCTTATGCAATCTTACATAAAGCAGTATGATAATGACCAGATCATCTTTTTTAGATATTGAGTAAAAAATAAATATTGGCCACTGGCATCTTTTACATTCATCTGAGAGGGCAGTTGGGACCTCAGACCTCATCCAAAAGATGACACTTTCAATGGTATAGTACTCCCTCATTGTAGTGTCAACAAAAGTGGGACTTGAATGTGTAATATTCTGAATTGGATATGAGTGCCTAACAACTGCACCATTACTGAGAGCTATTAATTTTATTTTGTTTATGCCAGTTCAACAATACTCTGAGATCATTTCTTTGAAAAAATCTTAAAGTGATTCATTTTTAAAATGAAATCACTAAAACGAGTCATTCATTCTCTGCAAAGATTACAGCTTATTACTTGTGATCACATTTGTCATTTTGGAGGGAACTACAAAGACTTCAAACATGAAAGCAATTTGGGAATGTTTGTGTCTTTGAAATGACTGTCAAATGACTGACAACTGGTACAGTGAAAACTGGACAGCCTTAATATCGCACATCAGGTGGGGATGGGTGTGGGGGGGGGTGGTGGTAAGAGCAACTAAGAATATTTTGTAGGTGGAAAGGAGGGGCCTGGAGCAACAGCATGTCAACCTTTCCTTGTAGGACTTGCAGAGCCTTAAAACAGCACTGGGTTGGAAATGAGCTCTGTTGTGATTTTATCCCATTCCCCTCACTGCTTCTGTTTTCATTTTCATTAAAATTTCACCTACTGTCTACCAAAATAAAGTTGATCTACATTACAACTTACTTGGTCCTTTCCATTTATAAATTCATGTCATTTCTGTAGTCTTTGTATCTAAGAGAGCACTACTGGTATTAGAGATGCATGGTAATGGAATTAACATCTCTGGTAATAAATATTCATAGCAACACATAATCCACATCAGGGAAACATTAAGTTAATTGCAGCAATAATAGAGATATCAAATTAAAGACAATTTTTTGTCACATATATTTCTATTATTACCTGAGGTAAGAGGTTCGTGACGATGCTAAATGATTTGCCAATCGTAAAAAGAGATTTATCGGACTGCTTAATGCCAATACAGGGATATAAGGAGGAAATTTGTTTCCAATCAAAAATAAGATCATCACAGCGGTCACTAAACCTGTACAAAGTGCTAAAACCTGTGGCAATAACACTTGCCAAACTTCAAGTGCTATAGATTTTGAGGAACAGCAGTTGGAGGTTTGTTATCTTCATAGAATTCCTATAGTGCAGAAGAGGCCACCTGGCCCATTGAGACTGCTCTAACCTCTGACAGAGTAACTCAGAAAGAAGTCTGACAACACCAGGTTAAAGTCTAACAGGTTTATTTGGTAACAAACACCACTAGCTTTTGGAGTGCTGCTCTTTCATCAGGTGAGTGGGGAGTTCACCTGATTCTGGGGAGTATGTGGGTGGGGATTGGGGGTCTGTGATTCTGGGGGGCATGTGATTGGGTAATGAAGGGTCTATGATTCTGAGGGGGGCATGTGGATGAGGATTGGGGGGGGTCTGTGGGGGGGAATGAGCAGTGTGGGCAGTGTGTGTTGCTGGACTGGGGCAAGCAGTGTTCCTTAACCTCTACGTGTTCCTCTTCTTTTCCAACCCTTTTCCCTTTCAGAACGACAAGATGGCTTTTGCAATGCAACCAATTGATCTTGCTGTTCTTTTGGTTGCTGCTGGAGCTGAGGAGGAGGAGCAGGAGAAAGAATTGTGGGCACCGGAGGCCCAAGCCTTACCACTTGCAGGAGTAGGGGGAGACAACCGCCAGAGGCAGGAAGTGGCCACCATTCACCCAGGGAGGGAGGGGTGGGGGAGCACAGGAGATGGAGAGAACTGCGATCCCTGCAGTTCCGTGCACCAGTTCATCTGAACAGATGTCAGACACCGTGTGCTACTGATAGCTTCGCTTCTGAAAGGAGACAGTGCAACATCTGTACCACCTGTTGCAAGATCTGGCACTTCGGGAGAGGGGGTACCTACTCTCGGTGGCTGTTAAATTGGTGGCCACTCTGAACTTTTATGCAACTGGGTCCTTCTAGATCCCTAGCAGCGATGTATATAGCATTCCCCAGTCAGCTGTGCACACCTGTACAGAAGCCCTATATACCTGGACTGGGCAGTATATCAAACTTAACCTGGACCAGATCCAGCAGAAAGCCTGGGCTGCAGGGTTCGTGGCCATTGCGGGGATTCCTAATGTACAGGGGGCCATTGACTGCACCCACGTTGTCCTCAAGGCCTCACTGCAGAATCCACAAAGCTTCTTCAACCGAAAGGGGTTCCACTCCCTAAATGTGACACTCCTTGGTGTGTGACCACAATTTGAACATTATGCGCATCTGTGCAACACACCCTGGCAGCGTGCATGACGGCTTCATTCTCAGAGGCTCTGACATACCAAAGGCTTTTGAGGAGGGGCTCAGGCTGCAGGAGTAATTTGTGGGTGACACAGGTTACCTGCTTTGGACATGGCTGATGACACTTGTGTGCATGTGCCTGACTGAGGTGGAGACCTGCTAAATTTAGATCCATGTAACCATCCACCTGTTAGTGAGAGGTGCATAGGGCTCCTAAAGATGTGATTCTGGTGCTTGGACTGCTCTAGTGGGGCCCTACAATACAGCCTTCGATCTCTTCCTGCACTATGGTGGTGTGCTGTGTCCTTTACAATCTGGCGCAGCAAAGAAGTGACCTTTTGGAGGAGCAGGATGATGTGGGGCCGACCAGCCGGATGTCTCTGGGGAGGAGGCCAACCAGCAGGAGAAGAAGGGAGGAAGAGCATGCCAGGCAATACCACCCTGGTGCTGGAGGGTTGGCAGCTAGAATGAGGAATGTGATGGTGGCTAGGGAGGCCGTGATCACCAGGCACTTCACTTCAGGCACATCACTATCTGTGCACATGGGTTCCTCCACATCCCCCCCCCCCCACCCCGTCCTTCCATCTCCTGCAACATCATCACACCAGAATGGTGGGCCTGGATACACTGTTTCTTTGGCAGGCAGGAGGGTGATGACGACTTGCTAAGCACCAGTATGATGATGCCCTGCTGCAAGTTAGTCTGAGTCCTACCTGAGCTCCACATACACTCTGACACCTGTGCCTACATCTCTGTAGTAGGCAAGGGATCTGATATCCCCATCCAGGGCCCTGGGGCTGATGGGATGGGAGAGGGGAGGGAATCGCTGGTGGGTTCTGGGGAGCCAATGGCTTCACTTTCTCAGTGACACAGTATTAAGAGGCCTCCCCAACTGACATCAACATGGAGCATCCCTCCGACAACAATCAATGGAAGAGGATTCCTTTTTGAGACAAGTTAGTCACAGGTGGGTGGTGAAAAAACATTTAATGATGACACTAAAGGTGTTTAAATAATAAGTTCTAACAAAAAATACTTGCGAACGGAAAATGTTAAGGTGCTTAAAAATCTATCTATATAGTGCAGCCCTTCATCCGTGCAACTTAGTGCAACCATGATTTCCTAACCTTATGTTGTCTACCATTGCATTTTGGTGTCTCCCCAGAATGTAATTGGCGCGGAGGGGGGGCCAGCCTGTGATGTTCTTGTGGCCCTGACCTTGAGGACTCTGGCCAGCTTCCTAGTGTCTGGGCCGTTTCCATGACACCCTCTTCATCCCGCTGCCCCTCCGATGCCCTGATGTCATGAAGGGGGGAGTCAGAAGGTGTAGCTCAGCCACATTTTCCTGGCTGGAAAGCCCCAGCATGGGCTCAAGCCCTTCCTCCTTCCTTGGGGTTCCTGTGAGTCCCTAGGTCACTCTATGGGACAGTGATGCTTCTGTAGTGAGCTCCAGTGTCACCTGCCCCTGCTAACCCTGGAGGATCACCTGTGTCCTACACATGGTGGTCGAGGCCTTAGCGATGGCCACCTGAGTTGGGGGGAGGCACCTATTAATGGCCACAGCAAGTGCCCTTGGAGACTGGGCCACGCACTGCAGCCCCTCAGCCATGACTCTCTGTGACTGAGCCATTTTGTCAAGGGCTGCTGCTGCAGCCTGCTGTGTCTCAGCACTGTCTGCTGGGTCTCGTGCAAGCTCTTGAGCCTCTCAGCCACGGGCCGCAGAATGTCGAGAATCGTGTCAAGTCACTCAGCTGTGGCCTTCTGGGGCTCCGTTGCGACTCAGCCATGGCCCTCTGGGACTCCACCTAATATGACATGGCCACTGCTTGGAGCCTGCCATTCATGGTGAGAATTCCCTGGCCCAGGCTTTCCACTGTGGACGCCACCCCTTACAGTGTTGGCCTGGGAACCACACCACACAGACAATAGCTGGTCCGCCTGAAAGCTTTGGGACTCCTCCCAACAGTCTCACAGTTGGTCCAGTGTGGCCATCAGCTCCTCCTGCATTCCCTGGCTCTGTTGCTGCATTTGCAGCAGCTGAAGGGGAAGTGATCTCAGAGGCCCAGCAATGTAGCCTGGGCCAGCTGAGTCATCACCTCTGGTAGGCCCCTGCATGCCAGAGGTCTCAGACATTCCCTCCTCCACCTGATGTACATCGTCATATGTATCATGCTCACCAGAGAGCGACTCAGAAGCCTCGCCACAACTCATCTGAGCTGTCTGGGATCAGGATGGGCGGGGAGGGGAGGGGAGTCGAGTCGAGTCGAGTCGACCTGGGTGGCGGGAGTTGCTGGAAAAAAGGGGTCAGTAATGTTGTGGGGGTGGGGCAATGTCCGTGGGGATTGGGGGAGGCATTATCCAACTTGGAAGATGCGCAGGGGAGCAGCATTCTATCATTTTTGTTTGCACATCCACAGTTGGAGACTCCGATCAGGGCTACAGGTTTCTGGTGCTTTAAGCCCCTCCCACAGGCTTCTGCAGCAAGATTAAGAATTGCTTTTTTTTTCAGACAGAGTGCAATAGGGCCTCAAAACGGGCCTAAAAGTTGGATCTAAAACAGTCCCAGTTTCAAGTTCTCTCAGCACTTAGGCCCCTTAGAATTTTTTTCGGGAGAATTCAGGTGTTGTTAACCTTTCTATTCAAAGTCCAATTCATTCAGTTTACTGATATGCCCATCCAAGGAATCAAATAGCTGCCATGCTGCTGATGACAGAGGGTTACTGGGGTTGGATTTTCAGCACTTTGCGAAGTGATTCCATGTCCTGCATCTTTTACCATATGCGAACCAAACTGTTCTGTTCAGTGGGTGCTGGCTGTTGTAGTTGGAGCAGGGTGCCCCCTGTACTGCAAATACTTAGTTTTCCCACCTAAAAGATTGGTTTCTTTTCTCTGATTGTTCATTTAACACACAGATACTGATGGCTGCTCACAAGATGAAGTATTTCTCTCCAGCAGTTGTTTGCGGACTAAACCACTATGTATTCAACAAACTACTCGATCCCTGATTAAATCTTCAGTAAGTGTTCTAAGTATACATTTCTTTGCCAATATTTTTAGGGTGGCCATATAAGAATGTCTTGACTCACCTGATGTTTGGTTTGTTGAACTGAATGCATCTCTATCAAAGATTTGGTTTGTTGAACTGATCAAGGATGCTTTTTTAGTGGGAGATAGACGTTCTTAAACTTTTTCAGGATTATCTAGAGGTCTTTTTTTCTCTGTCTGGAAAACAAATGACTCAGATTTGTTGATGGCCTCAGGGGCCCATGTGTTTTAACATGTATAAAGCTTTTCGATTTAGTAAGAAGTCTCACAACACCAGGTTAAAGTCAAACAAGATTATTTGATAGTAAACCCACAAGCTTTTGGGGTTTGCCCCTTCGTCAGGTGAGTGGAGAGTTCTGGTCTCAAACAGAGCATATAAATGCACACACGGTTTACACAATACTAATTAGAATGCAAGTCTTTACAGCTAATCAATTCTTAAAGGTGCAGACAATGTGAGTGGAGATAACATTAAGCATAGGTTAGAGATGTGTATTGTCTCCAGACAGGACAGTAAGAGAGATGTTGCAAGCCCAGGCACGTCATGGGGGTTACAAATAGTGTGACATGAACCCAAGATCCCGGTTGAAGCCATCCTCATGTGTGTGGAACTTGGCTATCAGTTTCTGCTCAGCAACTTTGCGCTGTTGTACGTCATGAAGGCTGCCTTGGAGAACGTTTACCCGAAGATCAGAGGCTGAATACCCGTGACCACTGAAGTGCTCGCCAACAGGAAGGGAACAGTCTTGCCTGGTGATTGTCGAGCGGTGTTCATTCATCTGTTGTTGTAGCGTCTGCACGGTCTCCCCAATGTACCATGCCTCGGGACATCCTTTCTTGCAGCATATCAGGTATTGATTTGCCAGAAAGTGCAGCACCTCAGTAAATATACCATTCATTCTGGAACTCCTCTCAACTATATTTTGTGAAAGATGAATGCGTCAATGAGGCAAAGTCCTTGTGCCATACTAGCCACTTTTGACACCATGTTGATATTGTAGGTACCCTGAATCATTGACAATAAGGATTTTGAACAAGATAGTCTATTCACCAGCTCTGCAGCTGCTTAAACACTTGTGCTCTGCCTATGCCCCAGGGGATAACTGACTCCTGCGCTCCCGCCATGTCACCTTCTTTGTAATTGTGACATCTTGTTTTCACATGACCATCCAGTCTGCATTATTGGAAAAGAACGTTTTTGATCTTATTTGGAAACTGTCTCCTTTATTCTTTCTGTTGTCACTTGGCAATGTATTACAGAAAAATGAACAGAAAATTACATTTCACACGTTAACTTTACAGGCAACAAGAATACCAGGCTTCTTAAAAAATGTGCAAAATATATTTTGGTGACAATTAGCACATTGCACTCTACTCGATTTTAAGATTTCTTCAGGAGATAATACGATGGCTGCTGTAGAGATTTAGAAATCCTGTGTAATAAAGTGAAGAAATCATTCTCCACCACAGAATTTATAGTATTAAAAAAAAATTCAATCAAAATATTAGAGAATGCCTGTGGCAAAAACATCTGTTCATTGGAAGGGAAATACATGTTACCTTTGCCTGAGTCATTCATTCAAGTGACAAATCAAAAGGTAGTAATTCCTCAAATTCCAATCCTACCAGGCTTGCCAAATGGAATTCAGAGCACACCTCATTATATTGAAATAATAGGAAGTACTGTTCACTGCATGCCTAGACTGGTTTAAACTGTTTTTTTTTGTTGTACATATTTGAGTTTGTTTTTGCATTACTAATAACAGGAATTCACATCCAGTCAATGGGATTCATCCTTTCACTGTTAAATAAAGGGACTGCAAACTACTCGAGATGTCAGGGAACTGCAATCTAGAAAACAGAACCTTGTTCCTACACTTTGTAGCTTGTTTTGCTTATTGCATATTTTATTCCGTTCTCTCTCCCTTATTGCTTTACTTCATTTGAGTTGCGTGTTTACAATGTTCTCTCAGACCTTGTGACCAGTCACTAGGAGATGGCCAAGAAAGGTCCTGAATGGTTCAGTCTCCATTACTCAAACTGTTCATTGTAAAGCAGTTGGCATGTGCCCAGGAATTTCCCTTGACATGACAGCAGAGATTCGGACTGCATTACACTTCGTTGCCTATTGTTCAAAAAAACATTTC
The DNA here is from genome assembly GCF_965287045.1 of Carcharhinus amblyrhynchos. Taxonomy (NCBI): domain Eukaryota; kingdom Metazoa; phylum Chordata; class Chondrichthyes; order Carcharhiniformes; family Carcharhinidae; genus Carcharhinus; species Carcharhinus amblyrhynchos. Next base: position 25,652,527 of record NC_137335.1, on the reverse strand, counting down.
AAAACTAGATTAACTTATATCATCAACTGGCTCTCAATTGATATATTTCCCGAGTGCAAAAATAGTAGATTCAACATTTTTTTAAAAAATAGGTCACGATTAACATTCATTTCACAGACAAACCGTGGAGCTATTAGAAAGACACTGCTTCAGGATGTAAAAAATTGAAAATTATTTTGTGGTGTGGGAAAGAACTAAAAGTACTGCCTATTTTTTGTCACAACGATATACATTGAAATGATAGAATGATACAGATCAGCACCGTAATGCCATTGCATTATACATTAAGAGGCAATATAACAGACTTGAAAATCCTTTTATTATGGAAGCTGTCATTGTCTCTTGATAGTTAATTCAAATTATCTAATCGTATGACCAAGCCCATGGCATATGATTGTTGGTTTAAATGTAAAACAATTATTGTTTATGGCATTTTCATGGCTGCTTCGTATTTTCCGGTGTCATGACATTCGTCACTCTGTCAGATGATCTTTTAATCTAACAAACTGGATCCCTTTCAACAAGCTAATGAATACAAAATCCACCAGAACTGTTTACACTGTGAGAATGTACTCAATGGGCAATGGAGTAGAATGTTAAACAAAGTTGTTACTGTCAACAATAAAACTGCTGAGGTATCCAAGTCTTCCACAACTGATTGTTCAATTTTGTAACTCCTATGCACCGCAAAAAGTATAAAGTTCTAGCACATGGATTGTCTACGCATACCAGAAAGAGAATTGAGTTGAAAAAAAAATTAAATCTCTATTAATCAAAAAAAAGATAAAGTTGTTCTTTCATGTAAATCCCAAAGGTGGGTAATTATTTTCTCAAAAAGAAAGAGTTAGAGGAGTATTTATCTCATAGAACTGTATGCAACATTGTGACATGAAATCAGGTCCAAAGGATTCATGTCAAGCTGCATGGCATAAAGTTCTATCTGCTGTTCTCAAATTACAAAAGAGTCCTGCAGTTCATTGAAAGCAGGTTAACAATCACTTCCCTCTATTGCAATTTAATATAAGAATATTTTTCCACTCAGGTTTTGTACTAAAGAAATGTAAATGTACAGAAACTAGTCATCAAACCACTTACAATATAGCCAGTTTTTTAAAATCTACTTCATAATGAAAATAGGTAGCGTGTATGATTGCACATCATGAATCATGTTATTGTGGAAACTCTGGAGTACAACACTTTATGACATCTATTAAGGATTGATGTGAGTCATTGCTGTTTGCATTTCACTTACTAATCCGAAAAAATCAATGTATCAAGTGTTGTGATATACCTTTACAGGCACATCTGAAACTGCTGTGCATCACTCACTTTGTCACTAGAAAGGTGATAGGTGCAGAGACCGGATGTGTTAGCTAGCTCCCAGACACTGTTGAGTAGTTTCATCACTTTAAATAAAAGAACTCACCTAATTATCTAATTACGTTACCAATTCTCTTCTTGTGGTTGGTACGTTTGTGCAAGCTAGAAAACGTAATAGCCAGGGCTGAATTGTATTGAGAGAGGTTTTAGTGACAACAGCGAAGTAAAATATCTTTTGCTGCCTGATTTCCTTATTAGGTAGTGCAAGTTTCACACTTCAAAGCCAATGAAATGAATTTCCATTGTGTCCACAAACTTACCAGTTTGTTCAAAGGGTAATCCTTCACACAGCGTAATCAGCGTAATTCCTTCACATAGGATACATACAAAATATGGGGTCCATTTCCATTTGGATATGAATGACTTTGTTAAAGTTTAGCTGCCCTTTTAAGCTTATGAGGTTATTTTGAACACCTGACACATCCTGGGATTTCCCAGACATCTGGTTCATAGAAATCATAGAAACCCTCCAGTTCGGAAAGAATCATTCAGCCCATCGAGTCTGCAGCGACCACAATCCCACCCAGGCCCTAACCCCCATTTCCCTACATATTTACCCACTAATCTCTCTAACCTATGCATCTCAGGACATTAAGGGACAATTTTAGCATGGCCAATCAAACCAAACCTGCACATCTCTGGACTGTGGCAGGAAACTGGAGCACCCGGAGGAAACCCATTCAGGCATGGGAGAATGTGCAAACTCCACACCGACAGTGACCCAAACCGGGAATTGAACCCAGGTTCCTGGAGCTGTGAAGCAGCAGTGCTAACCACTGTGCTACCATGCCACCCTATTCTTATAAGCATTGTTCTCCGGAGCATTGAACCTGGTGGCTGTGGCTGTGGTGAGTGACTGATTTGAATTAAAAACCGCTTTTTTCCTCTACTTCCGGTTCTCGGGGCTTGTTAGAGTGTAGTTTACTTCCGTACCGGAAGTTAGGCCAGGGGATTGTCGTTAAGGGGGAGCGGGGGGTATAAAAAAGGGGTAGCAGCATAGAGTGGGCAGCGTCGGGAGCGGGCAGCGGAGTGAGTGGGAACTGAGTGAGAAGGGCTTTGGCTCGCTGGGCTTAGGCGAGAGTAGGCTTAGAGAAGGTGAGTGACAGATTTTTACCTTTGGGCACTTACAGGAGGTTGGGACATGGTAGGGAATATAGGGAGGAATGTAAGTTGCGTTCGGTGCCACATGTGGGAGTTCCTGGTGGTGTCACGTGTCCCCAAGGTACACATCCGCAGTAAATGTTTAGAACTGCAGCGATTGAGGGCCCGGGTCAGGCAACTCGAGGGGCGGCTGGAAGACGCGTTTCTAGTCAGGGAGAACGAGGAGATAATGGCTGGGAACCATGAGCAGGAGGAGGTCTCAAGGGCGGAAGAGAAGGGAGGATGGACGACTGTTAGGAGGGGAAAGAGGAAGAAGAAGAGTAGTCAGGGTCCCCCGGCCTCCCCGGAGGCCCCCCAAGGTTCGTCGGCAGGGGCACAGAAAAATAAGAAGGAAGGGGAGACTGACTTAGAGGGACGGAAGGGGGCTGGTAAGGTGATAGTGGTAGGGGATGGGAGGGTCCGAGGGATTGATAGGAGGTTCTGTGGGCAGGGGCGCGACTCCAGGATGGTGGTCTGCCTCCCTGGAGCAGGGGTAAAGGATATAATGGAAAGGGTAGAGGGAATTTTGAAAGGAGAGGGGACCCAGGCAGAGGTCATAGTACACGTAGGGGAGGGGGACATAGGAAGGAGGAGTAGGGGAGAGGTCCATAGGCAATTTAGGGAGTTGGGGGCCAAACTAAAGAGCAGGACCTCCAGGGTGGCACTGTCTGGGTTGCTGCCCAGTACGAGCAGGGCTAAGAATGACGAGATCATGCAGTTGAATGCATGGTTGAGGGACTGGTGTAGGGTAGACGGGTTTACTTTTGTGGATCACTGGGAGGTGTTTAGGAGAGAAAGGCAATTGTACAGGAGGGGTGGGGAGGATTTGAACGGGAGGTGGACTAGTGTCTTAGCGGGGAGGTTAGCTGGGGTGTTCAGGAATGATTTAAACTAATAGGGAGGGGGGGTGGGGAGGTGGCTGGGAGAGAGTCGGGTGAAAGGAAAATTATAAGGGAGAAGGTGGTTCCGAGGGACACTTGTGGGTTGAACTGTGTCTGTTTCAGTGCTAGGAGTGTGGCAGGGAAAACGGATGAGCTTAGGGCCTTGATGTTTGTGAGGCAGTTAGATGTGGTGGCTGTAACGGAGACGTGGTTAAGGGAAGGGCAGGACTGGCAGCTGAATGTTCTTGGGTACAAGTGTTTTAGGTGTGACAGAGGAGGGTTGAAGAGAGGTGGAGGGGTGGCACTGTTAGTCAAGGAAAACATCACAGTAGTGCAGAGGGAGGATGATATGGAAGAGATAGGGATTGAGTCAGTGTGGGTGGAGTTGAGGAATAAAAAGGGAGAGATCACATTGCTAGGGGTGTACTATAGGCCACCCAACAGCCCAAAGTCAGTGGAGGAAGGCATTTGCAGGGGCATTTTGGACAGGTGCAGGAAGAATAGAGTGGTTGTAGTGGGTGATTTTAATTTTCCCGGAGTGAATTGGAGGGGGCCTAGAGCTGGGGGTACGGAGGGAGAGGAGTTTGTGAAATGTGTTATGGAAGGGTCGCTAGAACAGTATGTAACTAGCCCGACTAGGGGAGGGGCTATACTGGATTTAGTGTTGGGAAACGAGCCGGGGCAGGTGGGTGAGGTAGAGGTAGGCGAACACGTGGCGAACAGTGACCACAAGTCCGTCTACTTTAGGATAAAAATGGAAAGGGACGAGTGCCGTCCGAATGGGAGTGTGCTGAACTGGGGAAAGGCGAGCTATGGCAGGATTAGGAGGGAGCTGCAGCAAACTGATTGGGAGGGACTGTTAGCTGGCAAGTCCACAGTTGGCAAGTGGGAGGCTTTTAGGGACAAAATGAAATGGTTGCAGGGAAGGTATGTTCCGGTTAAGCGAAAGGATGGGAAAGGTAGGATTAGAGAGCCGTGGATTACGGGGAATATTGAAGACTTGGTCAGGAAGAAGAGGGAGGCGTATGTTAGGTCAAAACAAATGGGTACGGAGAGTGCGCTGGAGGAATATAGAGAGAGTAGGAGGGAGCTAAAAAGGGGAATTAGAAGGGCGAAGAGAGGGCATGAGATGGCTTTGGCTGGTAGGATTAAGGAAAATCCAAAGGCATTTTATTCCTATATTAGAGGCAAGAGAGTAGTTAGAGGGAAAATTGGTCCTCTTAGGGACAAGAGTGGAGAGTTGTGTATTGAGTCGGAGGGAACGGGGGAGCTCCTGAATGAATACTTTGCGTCGGTATTCACGAAGGAGAGGGGTTCGGAATCGTGTGGTCTCTTGGAGGGAGCGGAGGTTCAGTTGCAGGATATAGTTATTACGAGAGAGGAAGTGCTAGGGCTTTTAGGTAGCGTAAGGACGGATAAAGCTCCGGGGCCTGATGGTATTTATCCCAGGCTGCTTAGGGAGGCGAAAGATGAAATTGCTGGGCCTCTGGCGCACATCTTTGTCTCTTCTTTGGACACAGGTGAGGTCCCAGAAGACTGGAGGGTAGCAAATGTGGTCCCGTTGTTCAAAAAAGGTAGTAGGGATAACCCTGGGAATTATAGACCGGTGAGTTTGACGTCGGTGGTAGGGAAGTTAATGGAAAAAATACTTAGGGGTAGGATGTATGAGCATTTGGAGCGTTGCGATCTGATTAGGGATACGCAACATGGCTTTGTTAGAGGGAGGTCTTGCCTTACGAATCTGGTGGAATTCTTTGAGGAGGTGACAAAAACGGTTGACGATGGGAGAGCCGTTGATGTCATCTATATGGATTTCAGTAAGGCGTTTGACAAAGTCCCTCACGGTAGGCTGGTAGAAAAGGTTAAGGCGCATGGGATACGAGGCCAGGTAGCTAGGTGGATTGAGAACTGGCTGGGAAATAGGAGACAGAGGGTAGTTGTGGAGGGGACCTTGTCGGGCTGGAGGCCAGTAACCAGTGGTGTGCCGCAGGGCTCAGTACTGGGACCTCTCCTCTTTGTAGTCTACATAAATGACTTGGAAGAGGGCGTAGGTGGTGTGATCAGCAAGTTTGCTGATGACACCAAGATGGCAGGGTTGGCGGGTACGGAACTGGATTGTCAGGTGATACAACAGGATATAGATAGGTTGGTGCAGTGGGCAGATAGGTGGCAGATGGCATTTAATCCTGACAAATGCGAGGTGATGCATTTTGGACGGAATAATGCAGAGAGGAGCTATGTGATAAAAGGTAGGCCGATTAGGAGTATAGACATACAGAGGGACCTGGGAGTGCAGGTTCACAAATCCATGAAGGTTGTGTCACAAGTGGAGAAGGTTGTTAGGAAGGCTTATGGGATGTTAGCCTTTATAGGAAGGGGCATAGAGTATAAAAGCTGCCGTCTAATGCTTCAATTGTACAGAACGTTGGTTAGACTGCATTTGGAGTACTGCGTCCAGTTCTGGTCACCTTACTACCGGAAGGACGTGGAGTCTCTGGAAAGGGTGCAGAGGAGGTTTACCAGGATGTTGCCTGGCATGGGGGGACTGGGTTACGAGGAGAGGTTGAAGAAACTGGGACTATTCTCCTTGGAAAGATGGAGATTGAGAGGGGACATGATAGAAGTATATAAGATACTGAAGGGAATAGATAGAGTTAATAGTGAGAGACTGCTCCCTAGACTGGGTACGAACACGAAAGGTCATCATTTAAGGGTGAGGGGGGAGAGGTATAATTTGGAGGTGAGAAGAAGGTTCTTTACGCAGAGAGTTGTGGGGGTCTGGAACGTGCTACCGAGTAGGGTGGTGGAGGCAGGAACGTTGGACTCGTTTAAGATGCAGTTAGATAGGCACATGAGTGAAACGAGAATGGAGGGATATGGTAGGGGCTATTAAATAGGGTTAAACCTCGGGAGACACCGGAAGGGCAGGCTGTAAGATTAATATTTTTGTCTTTATTCCACAGGTGGAGGTCCACCTCGTGTCAAGCGAGGGGCATGCACACGGCGGGTCGTGCGTGGGCTGCTCTTGGAAGTCCAGGAGTGGCCTAGTACTTCATGTCGGTGTGTGTGCTTGATCCTGGACCGGTAGACAGGTGCCGCAACAGCTCAGTGACTAGCACTGCTGGCTGTGCAGACACATGGATTTGGGCCTGTGTCTGTGGGAGTTTGCACATTCTCCCTGTGGCTGCGTGGGTTTCCTCCGGGCGCTCCGGTTTCCTCCCACACCCCAAAGATGTGCTCTTAGGCTAATCGGTTTTTACCAAATTGACACTATTTCTTCCCTGAATCTGACTGAGTAGGGTTCCATTCGTAGACATGCAGGGTAGAATAGGTGTAGGGTGATGCGGCGGCGCGGGCTCGTTGGGCCAAAGGGCCTGTTTCCCGTGCTGGGTTGTTCTTTGTTCTTTCAAATAACTAGCACAGGCATAATGGGCTAATTGGCTTCTTTTTGTGCTGGTATGATAATTAAACTGGATGGCAAAGTGCCCCATTTTTTGGTCACTTCACTATGTAGCTATCTACACTTTCAAAGTGTAATAACCCAGGAAGCCTGACTTGAAAGGAATGGTATTTATTGTTGAACACAAAATAAAGCCACTACTCCATGGCTATTTATATAAGTCCCAACAGGGACAATAGTTCCAAAGACCTTTCCTGGTGTCTGCTTTATAAAGGGCTCAGGTGACAAGTTTCAACTGGGAAGGTCATTGCCCGTTACCAAGACAACTTGTAATCAACAAGCCCCATAGGGAGAAAAATTAGAGATTTCCCATGGAACTCATGGGGGTTATCACACTAAGTGTTGACCAAAATGGAAAGTCTGCAGGTCTTGGTAAAGGGTTTTTCATGAATAACAACTGCAGCAGTATGTGAGGCACAAATAACTCAGCAATGAATGCTGATTTGTAGCTAATGCTGCCACTTTTTAATCCACATTCCTATTGTAACCTCGCACATCTAAACACATAATAGAGTGGCGTAGCAGAAGTGTGCCCATAAGCCAGAGGTCGAAGGATCAAAACCATTCTTTGCTCTTTATGTTTTGTTTGGTATGTGACACAGTGGTTAACACTGCTGCCTCACAGCTCCAGGGTTTGATTCCTGGCGTGGGTCACTGTCAGGGTGGAGTTTGCACATTCTCCCTGTGTCTCTATGGGTTTCTTTCAGGTGCTCTGGTTTCCTCTCAGTTCAAATGCGTGCTGGTTAGGTAGATTGGCTATGCTAAATTGCCCCTTTGCTGATGACACCAAGATTGGTGGAACGGCAAATTGTGCGGAGGGTGTGGAGAGTCTGCAGAAGGATCTAGATAGGCTGGGCAAATGGGCCAGGAACTGGCAAATGGAATTTAATGTTGGCAAATGTGAGGTTGTCCACTTTGGTAGGAATAATGGTAGGAAGGACTATTACGTGGCAAAAAACTGCAGCATGCGACGGTGCAGAGGGACCTCAGGGTCCTTGTGCATGAGTCGCAAAAACCCAGCCTGCAGGTGCAGCAGGTGGTCAGGAAGGCAAATGGGATGCTGGCCTTCATAGCAAAGGGGATTGAATATAAAAGTAGGGAGGTCTTGCTGCAGCTGTATAGGGCACTGGTGAGGCCGCAGCTGGAGTACTGTGTCCAGTTTTGGTTGCCGCACTTACGCAAGGATATTTTGGCCTTGAAGGGAGTGCAGAGGAGGTTTACTAGGCTGATTCCAGAGTTGAGGGGGTTGAACTATGAGGAGAGGCTGAATAAACTAGGCTTGTACTCGTTAGAGTTTAGAAGAATGAGGGGAGATCTCATTGAGACGTATAAGATGTTGAATGGGATGGATAGGATAGAGGTGGAGAGGCTCTTCCCACTCAGAAAGGACAGTAGGACCAGAGGGCACAGCCTCAGGATAAAGGGGGGGCGGTTTAGAACGGAGTTGAGGAGGAACTTCTTCACTCAAAGGGTGGTGAATCTCTGGAATTCTCTGCCTGTTGAAGTGGTGGAGGCTGCCTCGCTCAATATTTTTAAGACGCAGGTTGATAGGTTTTTGATAGGCAAGGGGATTAAGGGTTATGGGGAGAGGGCGAGAATGTGAAACTGAGCCACGACAGATCAGCCACGATCTTATTGAATGGCGGGGCAGGCTCGAGGGGCTAGATGGCCTACTCCTGCTCCTATTTCTTATGTTCTTATTAGTGTCAGAAACACTAGTTAGGGTACTTGCACGGTGTTCTAGGGATAGAGCCTTGGTGGGATTGTAATTGGTGCAGACTCGATGGGCCAAATGGCACTGTAGGTATTCTGTGATCTCTAGGATTATATTGGACAGCATGAAGAACCCTCCACAACCTTACTTAAAATGAAACATTTGCAGATTAGTTGGTCAATTAGTTTATTTTGGCTGTGTGCAATTGTAGGTGATTTTGGATATTTTCCATAATTGGCTAAACATTGGAACATAGGAATAGGACTATGATATTTGGCCCTTTTAGTCTATTCCATCATTCAATAAGAACATGGCTGATTCTAATTAGCCACAGGTGTTTTATCTCTCAACACCCAAAACTCTATGATCTCAGATCTAAAATTATTAATTTAGAACAAAGAAAATTACAGCATAGGAACAGGCCCATTGGCCCTCCAAGTCTGCATCGACCATGCTGCCTGTCTGAACTAAAACTCCTGATCCTTCCAGGGACCACATCCCTCTATTCCCATCCTATTCATGAATTTGTCAAGACACCCCTTAAAAGTCACTATCATATCTGCTTCTACTATCTCTCCGGCAGCGAGTTCCAGGCACTCACCACCTTGTGTATAAAATCTTTTATATCTTCTTTAAACCTTGCTCCTCGCACCTTAAACCTATGTCCCCCCTGGTAATTGACTCTTCCACCCTGCGGAAAAGCTTCTGACTATCCACTCTGTCCACGCCCTTCATAATCTTGTAGACTTCTTTCAGGTTGTCCCATTACCTTCATTGTTCCGGTGAGAACAAACCAAGTTTTCTCCAACCTCACCTCATACCAGGCAACATCCTGGTAAATCTTTTCTGCACCCTCCACATCCTTCTGATAGTGTGGCAACTTGAATTGAACATTATATTCCAAGTGTGGCCTAAGATTCTATAAAGCTACAACATGATTGCCAATTTTTAAACTCAACATCCCAGCCGATGAAGGTAAGCATGCCTTCCTGACTACCTTTTCCACCTGCGTTGCCACTTTCAGTGACCTATGTACCTGTACACCTAGATCCCCCTATCAATACTTTTAAGGGTTCTGACATTTACGGTATATTTCCCATCTGTATTAGACCTTCCAAAATGCATTTAGCTAGCAATTTAGTGAGCATCTATTGTTTTTCTGTGGGAGAGAATTCTACATTTTTACCATCCTTTGCAGGAAGGAATAATGCCTAACTTCTCTCCTAATGGTCTGGCTCTGATTTTAAAAATATGAGCCTTTCTGTTGGATTCCCCTACCAGCAGAAAAAGTTTATTTCTATCTACCATATAAATTCCTTGGCAAAATCTTAAAAACTTCAAAAAAATCACCCCATAACCCTCTGTATGCTGCAGAATGTGATCTCTTATCATCATAATTTAACTTTTGCATCTCTGGTAACATTCTGGTGAATCTATGCTTTTATTTCTTCCACAGCCAATCTATCCTTTCCAAGCTGTGATTCCCTGAACTGTACACAGTAATCTAGTGGTCTAACCAAGGTTTTGTATACCTGAAGTGAAATATATTTACATTCTAGACCTTTAGATATCAAGGCTAAGGTTCCTTTATATTCATTTTGATTATTTTTATACCGTACTACCACATTTTAACCCGTCCTCTGCCCTAATGTTTTATTCACACATTGCCTATTTTCCTTTGTTCGTTTATAGTTTAGATATTTCAGTTTCCCGTTTCGATACCACATAAAGCACAACTTTTTTTACTATTACTCTACTCTTTTCCATTTGCTTGGATTCAAGTTATTATCTATGTTTTTTTTCACATAGTTTAAAGTCCTTGTGTCCACACTATCTATCATTTCCGTCAGGAAGCTGGTTTAGGGTCCCAACTGTACAATTCCTTTCTGTCCCAGTACTGATGTCAATGTCCCATGAAATGGAATCACTCTTTCCTACGCCTCTCGTTCAGCTGTGAGTTCAACTCTCTATTATGTTCATCACAATATCAATTTGCTTATGACTCAGCTAATAAGTTAAGGATTATAACCCTTGAGTTCCTGTCCTTTAAATTAATTCCTACTTCCTGGAACTCTCCAAATGACCTACTTTTTACTTTTCATCCCAACATGGATTACAACGAGTAGATTCTCCCCCTCCATCTCCAATAATCTTTTAATCCCTCATCCGACACCAGTTAGGCAACAAACCATGAGGGGCTTGCCATCCTGTTTATAAAGAATATGTCTATTCCATAATTACCGAGCCCCTAAAACAAACACATTCCTTTGTTCCTCTTCCACCTCACCTCTCCTCTTCTTTGATACTTTCATATTTTAAGGTGTCATGATCCATTTACTGGCTGTTCTTCCAAGAGTCTGTATCCTTATATTCACAGGTAGCAAGTACATTGTACCCACTGCATAAGAATTGTTTATGTGGTTCCTTGTTCTCTTTCGGTATTCTTCTCTTCCTCTTGAAGCTCCAGATGACTCTCTGACAGAATTGCTGGTCTCTCATAATTATCCAGATTGTACAGCAATCTTCACCCTCTTCAGCCTCCTGTCGCTCACTCCTCCAGCAGCTGGTGCTGCTTTAGCTGGCCTTATCACCTCTTTTCACCACTTCCAGAGTAAGAGTGAGCCCTGGCGAGATCCCTATGACCAACTAATCGCTTTCCCCTGGTGACTCCTATAAGTTATAGTTAGCATTGTGACAAAGTATAGTTATAAAGCACTCTTGTTTTTTGGTGAAGACTTCAGAAAATTTCTGGAACAAATGTTGGCAAAGTGTACAGAAAGTCCTCCAATAAATATCAAAAGTTCTCTATAAATCTAGTGCAGTCAATCTGTAGCAGCAAGTGAACAGTGAATGCTGAGTATGGTTTTCAGTAGCACTCATAATCCTTACCAATGACTTAAGTTCAGCTAGTTCATTTTAGTCATTATTTGCAGCACTAGCCAGCAAAATAACATGCAGCTTTTTAAAATGAGCATTAGGAGCAAATTTAAGTGGTTACCATAGCTTTAGCAAATGTTCCTTGTGTGTATTTAAACTCCATTAACAACAGGACATCTTACAATAAATGCAGCTCAAGATCCCATTTTGGCCATCTCAAGGACAATTTAGCATGAAATGTACCTGAGGAAAAATATACCCGCCCTTGCAAAAAGAACTTTGACATTCCAAAATTACAACACAGATAAAACAACTTGGGAGCAAGCCAAATATCTATGAACAAGTTCAGATGGAGAGTAATGGCAACTTGTAAAGTATCCAATCATGTACGTTCAAGGCAATGGTGAATAAAAATACATAGATTATTGCCAAGGGCAGAGTCCCAGACTGAATTTTAATAAGTTACTTTTTAATTAGATTTGGGCAATCATTGGAATAACAAGCACAATGTCCATCGTTCCTGGGCACTTTATTGAGCTTTACAGAGCCCAGGCTATAATTTAACAAAATAAAAATGTCAACACTACACAGGGGTCTGGAAAATCACTCTAAACAGCTCGGCAACCTCAGAAGATTTGCCAAGATGAAGAGTTAATAAATTTCTCAGCAATGGGGTCAATTTTAACTTAAAGTTGGCTTTGGTTGGATGGATGAGTGCAAAATGGATTCACTGGCGCAAGATCCAGGTACAGTTTTTTTAACTCCTGAGATTCAACTAAATACCAGCAGTCATTATCCCTTACAGAATGAGCAAGAATAAAGAAAGAACATGTTGTGATTGGCAGCCTGTGAATAGGAAGCAGGGGAATCTGGGGAAGGTGTGGCTGTGAATTCCATTGTGGGGCCTAGAGGGGCACTTCCGATCTTCTTAACTTGACACAGCAAAGCCTTATACCTTGATCAGTCTCTCCCGTCTGCAGATCAGTTTCAGTCTGACCTGGCAGGGAAGCTGTGGGAAAGTAACAGTTCACAAATTAATTTGGTCCTATCTGCTTTCAGCCTGCAGTAGCCTATAGGTTAAATTCCTAAATGCAGCAAAAGATTGAGTTCTGAGCAGGTTAATAACCTAATTATTTTAACTTTCCACCTTCGGGATTTCTCCAGTGGGTAGGATTAAAATCGACATTGAAATTCAATTCAGCTGGAATTAAGGTAGTCAAAATATTGTGCTTCCTGTGCAAGGAAATAACTGTTTCCAGACAAGTTCTGATAATTTTCCACAGTATCGGTGATTTACTGTGTTTGCAGATAAAGAAAATTAATTTATTCTCAACTCAATGTTTCATATCATGAAGAATTGTTTCACACAATATTTTGTGATGTGACCCTTAATGGAAGATTGATTATTAATTTGAGGAGAAAGGAAACAATGCTAAGAATTGTGTCAGGAACAAACAATTTCCTGGGACCACTTCACAAGGGCCAGTCACAGCTGAGAAAAACACTGAGAATATCAACATATTTAATGGATTCTCCACATGGCTACTTCTTGGACAGGCCACTTGTGACTATAATGCATGAAGAAACATATTGACGCTGTTGGCTTAATTTGACCTTTCAATGCCCTCATCGAATAAGTATATGTGGACTTGGAGCCATGCCAATACCTCAGGTTGCAGATAATAATCTTACTAACGTAACATCTAAAAGAAACAAAGTGACATGAGTGCAATGCATTACACTATGCTAACGAAAGAGCATAGTTAGTCACACAAGTTGACTCAATTGACCCACAGCTTCACAGGGATTTCAGTTTTTGCTCTCTGAAATTCATTCTGAAAGGAAAGTTAAAATGTCGTCAAGCAAACTGAATTAACAAGCTGATCATGCAGACAATTTAAAACGTTGACTTCCTCCACCATTCAATGACAATGGCAGGAGTGTGTACAATCTACAGGATGCACTGCAGCAGCTCTCCAAGATAAAGCCTCCTTTGGTAGCATCGCCAAACTCACAACCTCTACCACCTGGAAGAAAAAGGGTATAGATACATGGGAACATGACCACCTGCAAGTTCTTCTCCAAACCACACGCCACCCTGGCTTGGAAACTTATCAGTGTTCCTTCACTGTTGCTGATTCAAAATTCTGGAATTCCTTTCTTAGTAGTACTATGGGTCTACCTGCATGAACTGCAATGGTTAAAGAAGGCAGCACAACGCCATCTTCTCAAGGGCAATAAGTGCGGGCATAGTCACATTCCGAGAACAAATAAACTTTCATAGAAGCATTGAATCCTACAGTGCAAAAGGAAGCCATTTGGCCCATCGAGTCTGCACTGTCCACAATCCCACCCAGGCCCTATCCCCATAACCCTACATATTTACCCTAGCTAGTCCCCTGACACTAAGGAGCAACTTAGCATGGCCAATCCACCTAACCCGCACATCTTTGGACTGTGGGAGGAAACTGGAGCACCCGGAGGTAACCCAAGCAGACACGGGGAGAACGTGCAAACTCCACACAGCGACCCGTCAGAAATCGAACCTGGGTTGCTGGCGCTATGAGGTAGCAGTGCTAACCACTGTGCCGCCCCATTAAAAAATTCTTAACGTTTAACATCCAGGGAAGGAGCTGATTGGTGGGGAGCTGTTGACTCTTAAAGTATTTAGTAAATTTTATTATCTAATAAATAAAGCCATGGCAGGGAGCTTGGATCTGTTGAATACATGTCATAGTCCATGTGAGAACTCCAGGTTGCTTCTCGTGTCCTGGATAACCATGTATGCAGAAAGTGTCACCAACTGCAACAGCTTGAGACCTGGGTACCAGAGCTTGAGAAGTAGCTGGTGTCACAATGGCACATCTGCAACATTGAGACCTTTGTGGATAGCATACTTATAGATTTGATGTTTTAAAAATTTTGATTTATTGTCACATGTATTGGTATACAGTGATACGTATTGTTTCTTGTACACTATACAGACAAAGCATACCATACATAGAGAAGGAGAGAGTACAGAATGTAGCTTTACAGTCATAGGTAGGGTGTAGAGAAAAATCAACTTAGTGCGAGATAGGTCCATTCATCCTGCAGCTTAAGGGTGACCACCTGGCAGTCAAGAAAGGCCAGGAAGATAGTGCAAGAGTCTCCAGGGTGCATCTCACTCTTCAACCAGTATTTGGTTGTGAATACTATTGAAAATGAGGCTTCCTCTGCAGAATGCAGCCAGAGCCGGTGTGGTACAGAGAGGTGAGGTGAGTTGGAGAGGATGTTCAACAGTTAGCGGTTGTGGTTTACATTAGCGATGACATCATAGGTGGAAAGGTGATTGGGGTCCTGCAGTCATAATTCTGGGAGATTGGAAGGAAACTAGCAAACAGGACCTCATAGTAATCTCCAGATTGCTAAGACCAAGTGAGTACAGAAATAGAACAGAGCAGAAGAATGTATAGCTGGACAGATGGTGCAGCATGGAGGGCTTTAGTTTCCTGGGACATTGGACCTCTTCTGGAGAAGATGGGATCTGTTCAGGCCAGGTGGCTTGCCACTGAAAAGAACCAGGACAAATTTCTTTGTGCAGCAATTTGCTACTACCATTGGGGAGAGTTTACATTAACTTGGCTGGGATGTTGGAATCAGGAGATAATATTAGAGAGGGACACCAAGGTGCAGAGAGAATTGAAAGAAATAGATAGTACTAGTGAAGGAAATACTAAGGTATTAGATGGGTTCTAAGTGAGAGGGAAAGTAATAAAGCTTAAATTTGATTACAAAGAACAAAGTGGATGTATGCAAATATGCAAAGTGTGGTAAATAAGATTGGTTAACTGCAGGCACAGATATAGCCAAGTGGAAAGAGATGTTGCATTGCTAATGGAGACCAGGCTTAAAGAAGGGTAGGACTGGGTACTAAATATTCCTGGATGAAAGGTGTTCAGGGAAGAGAGAAGAAAAGAAAGAAAGGTGGTATTATTGATTAAGGAAATTACAGCACTGGAAAAAATGTTCCAGAGGGTCAAGGACAGAATCTATTTGGTTAGAACCAAGAAACAACTCAATGTATTCTGTAGGCCACCAATTAGCGACAAAGATACAGAGAAATTTGCAAGGAAATTGCATATAGGTGTAAGAACTAAAGAGTAGTTACAATGGGGGCTTGAAAAACCTTAGTAAAGTTTGGGATAGTAATAGTGTAAAAGTCAGAGGTGGGCAAGAATTTCTAGAGTGTGTTCAGGAGAATTTTCAATGTCCAACGAGAAATGATGCATAATTGGACCTGGTTCTTGGGAATGAAGTGGGCCAAGTCTATCAAGTGCCATAGTGGAGTATTTAGGGGCTATGTTCATTGTATCATAATGTTTACATTGGCTATGGAAATGACAAGGAGCAATCTAGAGTAGGAATAATTAATCGGAAAGGCAAAGCCTTAATTGGGTCAGAATAGATCTGATTCAGGTAAACTGGAATCAAAGGTTGGCAAGCAAAACAATAACTGAAGATTAAGCTGCCTTTAAAAAAGAGATAGTTTGGGTCCAATCAAGGTGCATTCCCACAACCTTGAAAGGTAGGGCAAACAAATCTATAGCTCCTCGGATGATGAAAGAAATAGTAAAACAAAGCAGAAAAAGAAACATGTGACAGGTCTCAGGTGGAGACCTGAGAATCAGACTCAAAATAGGAAGTATAGTGAATTATTACTATTATTAGATAGTACTAGAGGGCGGCACGATGGCACAGTGGTTAACACTGCTGCCTCAAAGCACCAGGGTTCCAGTTTCAATTCTCACCTTGGTCTATGCAGAGTTTGCACGTCCTCCCCGTGTCTGCATGGGATCGCTTGGGTTTCCTCCCACAGTTCAAAGATGTGCGGGTTAGGTTGATTGGCTGTGCTAAATTGCCCCTTAGTGTCAGGGACTAGCAGAATAGAGACATGGGGTGCTGGGATAGGGCCTGGGTAGGACTGTTGTCTGTGCAGGCTCGATGAGCCAAATGTCTTCCTTCAGTACTGTAGGGATTCTACGATACTATTCTATAGAATTTTTTTGAACTAATTAATAACGTAAAGACAGAGTATAAAGAGAAGGGATTGCTGCCACTATAAAAGGTAATCCAAACATATTCTATTGGCATATAAATCACAAAAGGTTGGTAAAAGGAGGAATGTGACCAACTATGAGCCTAAAAGGGGATTTATATATGGAAGTATGATGTTGAGGCACTAAATTAATACATTGCATTTATCTTTACCAAGGTTGAAGATGCTGTCTTAGTCATGGTGAATAAGGTTGTTGAGACACTTGACAGGTTTAAAATTGATAATGAGGAAGTATTAGGTAGATAGGTAGGCTGGTTGTACTTAAAATCAATAAGTTGCCAGGGCAAGTTACTGACTGAAGTAATAGTGGAAACTGTAGAGGTACTGGCCATAATTTTCTAATTCTCCTCAGATACAGGTGGTGCTAGATATCTGGAAAATTCACATGTTGCAGCTTTGCTCAGAGAAAGATGGAAAGATAAACTTTGAAATTACAAGCCAATCAGTTTAATCTCAGTGGTGGGAAAGCTTTAGGAATAACAGGCAGAACCTCTTATGTTCTTATGAGGCAATAGGAGCCTCATCTGCCGGCTAGAAAGTCAGCGTGAGGCCTGCATTTCCTCCTCTGGGAATATCTGCCAAACACAAGCCTTGCAATGAGTTAACGGCAGGCCTTTCTCTGGAATAAGGATCCCAGAGGCAGAGCTCCCGTCTACTAAGTGCTGCCAACCAGAGACCAGCAGTTCTTTTGCTCAGCAGTGGCAATGGGGAGGTGGTGGCCTTTCCAAAATGACAGCTATCAATGGCCCAGTTTGAGAAGCGTGCCAGCCACTTATAAGTGATGGCATAGGAATTTCGCAAGGTGCTGGGGTCAAGGGGTGTGGCAGCACAGGCAAAGAGCTGGTTCTCAGTGAACCCTGCTTTCCATGTTCCTTGATCAGGTACTGAGTATCATTGAAGGGGGGACCCTCTACCTGGGAGATGACAAGTAGCCTGCACAGGTTAACTTGTCAGGCATGCCACATAGTGACAGGCCAGCTGCAGATAGGTTA
Organism: Carcharhinus amblyrhynchos; assembly: GCF_965287045.1. Lineage (NCBI taxonomy): Eukaryota > Metazoa > Chordata > Chondrichthyes > Carcharhiniformes > Carcharhinidae > Carcharhinus > Carcharhinus amblyrhynchos. The sequence continues at coordinate 25,634,985 of NC_137335.1, read as the reverse complement.
TCAAGGAAAGTGGTCATTAATTGGCCACTTATGGACCTCAATTGGTAGTGGGGCATGGAGGTTGTCCATGAGCCTTACCACCTCGGACTTAATCGGGTTGGAGGCAGAAAATTGGCTCACCTGTCATTCTCCTACCCTTCCTGCCTGCAAACATGCCACTTAAGAGGCAGAAGAGTTCACCTGATAATTTGGGACAAAATTAAGTCACTTGGGCAAATATGGACTAATTAAGGAAAACCAGCATGGATTTGTTTTAAAGGCAAATTATGTTTAACTAACTTGCTTTCTTTGTGAGGTAACAGAAATGGTAGATGAGGGTAATGTGGTTGATGTAGTATAAAGACTTCCAAAAGGCATTTGATAAAGTACTCCACACAGCTTTGTGCGGTTGGAACTTACTACAGGTATCATGCTCTAAGCAGCATTGACAACCATGGGTTTGCATGTTAATCTTGCTTTAGAGGTATGGGTCATTTTTGTTGGCAGTACTTTCATTCAATTTGCGATACTCTTTAGAAAAGTCATCCTTTGTCTTCCTCAATCTCTTTCCCATCAGTATCAGACTTTCTAAATTGTAAGTTATTATTCTGTACCCAGGAAATCCCAAGCGTCTTTTCCTGATCTTAGTCCATCTCGGTCTCAGATTTTGCTAGTATCTCTTCATTGGCAGTGTGACTTGTCTAAGATACCTATTTTATTTATCTGAAAAACCACAACTCTGCAACCTCAGTTCTTCACTGCATTGCTCTACTGATTGTTGAACACTCGCTTCAATAAGTCAAATTTGGGCGATGTGACACTCTCAGATTCTCAGCTTTGTTTTCATGGTTAATTTTGCACTGATCATGATCTTTTTCATCGCAACATGGATCAAAATTGGCATGAAAAGGACAACAGTGGTGAACAGTTGTTTTTAAGACTGGAAGAAGGTTTGTATTGGAGTTCTCTTCTTGATATACATTAATGGCCTAAACTTTATTCACAAGACACAATTTCAAAATTTGCATGATGACATATAATTTGGAAGTATCGTGAACTGTGATGAGGATATTGTAGAACTTTAGAAGGACATAGAAAGTTGGTGGAATGGGCAGACAAGTGACAGATGAAGGTTAATGCAGTGAGGTGAAGTGATTCCTTTTGTTGAAACAGCAAGGAGAGGCAATATAATATAAAGAGTACAATTGTTAGAGGAGGGCAGAAGCAGAGGAACCAGGGGTTATCTGTGTACAAATCATCAAAGGTGGCAGAGCAGGTTGAGAGGTCAATTAATAAAGCATGTAAGACCCTGAAAAAGAAAGCTATGACATCTGTGCAAAAACAGATTGGTTTTTTGCATAATATTTTGGGAAAGATGTGACAGCATTGGAGAAAATATTCACAAGAATGGTTCCAGAAATGGCAAACTTCAGTTATGTTGCTAGATTGGAGAGGCTGGAACTGTCACCCAGGAGACATTTAGAGAAAGAAAGGTTGAGGGGAGATCTAATATATATGCTATAGTTAAGAAAGCCCACCAATGCCTCTACTTCCTCATGTCTACTACGACTCTTACCAACTTTTATAGATGCATCATAGAAAGCATTCTTTCTGGTTATATCACAGCTTGGTATGGCTCCTGCTCTATCCAAGATACAAGAAACTACAAAGGGCCATGAACAAAGTCAGTCCATCACTCAAACTAGCCTCCTACCCATTGACACTGTCTACACTTCCCGCTGCCTCGGAAAAGCAGCTAGCATAATCAAGGATCCCACACACCCCAGACATACTCTCTTCCACCTTCTTCCGTCAGGAAAAAGATACGAAAGTCTGAGTACACGTACCGACTCAAGGGCAGCTCCTTTCTTGCTGCCATCAGATTTTTGAATGGACCTACCTCACATTAAGTTGATCTTTGTCTACATCCTAGCTATGACTGTAACACTACATTCTGCACTTTCTCCTTTCCTTATCCATGAACGCTTTGTCTGTATAGTGCACAAGCAACAATACTTTTTGCTGTATGCCAATACATGTGACAATAATAAATCAAATCAAACCCAATCATTCTAAACTATGAGGGGTTTGGATAGATAGTGAGAAACTGTTCCCATAGGTGAAGGTACCAAGAATCAGAAGAACTAATTTAAGGTGAATGACATAAAAAGTAATGGCAATAAGAGGAAATCCCTTTTACACAATGTGTGGTGAAGATCTAAAATGCACTGCCTGACTATGTGGTGAAGGCAGATTCAATCATGGCTTTCAGAAGAGAATTGGACCATTTTTGAGAGAAGAACTTTCAGAGCTACAGTGAAAAGGTAGGGAAGTGACAGTCAGTGAGTTGTTCTTATAGAGAGCCGCCACGGACACAATGGGCTGAATGGCCCCCTTCTATGCTGTAACCATTCTATGATACTTTAATTTCAGTAATATTTAGCATTACTTAACCAAAAAAATTGTGAATTCAATTACTATCATGAAGTCAATTTACATTTACAACAGGAAATTCATGAAATAATAAAATGTAAATGGAATAAAAACAGGAAATGCAGGTCTAACAGTATCAGTGGAGACAGAAAGACAGTTAATTCCAGGTCATATGAACTCAAAAAGTTAACTATATTTCTCTTCTACAGATGCTGCTTGACTAGCTGAGTTTATCCAGAACTTTCGGTATCCATTATCTCTGTGTGAATTATTTTCCGTCAATGCAAGTATTCTTGCAGCAACTAAAAGAAAAAATGATGGAAAATCTCAGCAGGTCTGGCAGAATCTGTAAGAAGAGAAAAGAGCTGATGTTTCAAGTCCAGATGACCCTTTGCCAAAGCTAAAATGTGGAGTTGCCAGTGTTGGATTGGGGTAGGCACAGTAAGTAGTCTCACATACCAGGTTAAAGTCCAACAGCTTTATTTGGAATTGTGAGCTTTTGGAGTGACTCACCTGAGGAAGGAGCAGCACTTCGAAATTTTGTGATTCCAAATAAACCTGTTGGACTTTAACCTGATGTTGTGAGACTTTTTACTGTGCCCACCCCAGCATCGCCACATCATGGACTGCCATTAGCAACCTTTCCCATTGTTTTTGTGGCTATGACTCATCTTTCATTCCCTCACCCAACTGTATAAATATCTCCCGCTTTCTATTCCTTTTAGCTTTGACAAAAGGTTATCTGGACTCAAAACGTCAGCTCTTTTCTCTCCTTACAGATGTTGTCAGATGTGTTGAGATTTTCCAGCATTTTCTCTTTTGGTTCCGGATTCCAGCATCCGTGGTAATTTGCTTTTAATCTTGCAACAATTCATGTTTCAAACAAAAGAAAATATCATCATTCCTGTAAATGGCTCTGTGCCCAGCAATTTCCCTTTCTATTCTGACATACATGACAGTCTTTTATCTTCAGAGTCCTGGTTTCCTTTTTATTTGATTGAGCTATTTACCTTCCAATTGATGTGCATGGTCTCCCAGATTTTTCTTAAATCTCTCCTGTTCAAGTGTCCTTTTGGGTTTTGTATGATCACTCTGAAGGCAGTGGGTATTTCTTCCTTACACAAATCATTGTTATTATGGAACAGGATGCACAATGATGACCAAGGAGGGCATCCTTTCTGATTTTCCCCTCTGTTGGGGATGCAGAGCCTTCTCTCAGTACAGAATAAAAGCAAACGACTGCAGATGCTAGAAATCTGGAATAAAAACAGTCAACGCTGGAAACACTATGCAGGTATGGTGGCAGCATCAATAGAGAGAAAAACAGAGTTAATGTTTCCTGTTGAATATGACTTCTTCGGAACTGAAAGGAAGTGATGTGTTACATGCTGTTGAAAGAGAGAGGAAGAGCACAAGGGAAGGTCTGGGATAGGTTAGAGGGCAGAAGGGATTAAATAACAAAGATGCCATGGAACAAACAGGCAAAGGGAGTGGAAATGGTTGTGGTAAAGAAATAAAGCATTTGCCTAGACTGAGCGTGAATGGCAGAATAATAAAAAGCAAAAACGTGGGAAACAAGTTTTAGATGAGCACATGGCAAAGAAAAACAGAAATCAAATGGGGACAGAGTTCATAGTCTGAAATTGTTGAACTTAATGTTGAATCCACAAGACTGTAAAGCATGTAATCAGAAGATGAAGTGCTGTTCCTCAGGCTTGCATTGAGATTCCACTGGAATACTCTAGCAAGATAAGGACAGAAATCTTGAGCAAAAAACAAAGTGATTAATTAAAATGTTAAGGAACTGGAAACTCAGGGGCAGACTTGCAGATTGAATGAAAGTGCCCTGCAAAACATTCACCCAATTTGCTTTTGGTCTCCCCAATGTAGAGCAGGCTGTCTTGTGAGCAGCAAATACAGCAGAGTAAATTGAAGGGAAGGCAAGTAAATTGCTGCTTCACCTGGAAGTAGTGCTTCAGGCCTTGGACACTGAGCAGAGAGGAGGGAAAAGGACAGGTGATAGACCTCTTGCGCTTACACAGGAAGGTGCCGTAGGAAGACGATAAAGTGTTGTGGTGATTGAAGATTGGACCAAGGACTCATGGAGGGAACGGTCCCTGTAAAATGCGAAAGTGTTGGGGGAGGGGTTGGAAAGAGAGAAAGATGAGGAAAAAGGAAAACATCTTGGAAACACTGTTGTGAAGGATTATAGGATTGTATTATCAGAACAGGTGTGATGGAAACAAAGGAATTGGGAGAATAATCCTTCTGTTGTATCTGCTCGCATGTTACAATCATCCACAAAAGTGTTTTTTATATTCATTCGTGGGATAAGAGCACCACTATCAAAGCCAGTGATTTCCTTTCTTAATTACCAGTCAGAAAGTGGTGGTGAGTTGCTTACTTGAGCCACTGCAGCCCACATGGTGTAAGTAGACCCACAGAGCTGTTAGGTTGGAGCACCAAGATTTTGCCTCAGTGATACTGAAGGAGTGGTAATATATTTCCAGGTTAAGATAGTGAGAGACTTGGAGGGGAGCTTTCAGATGGTGATATCCTCATGCATCAGCTGCGCTTATTCTTCTAAGCGACAGAGGTTGTAGGTTTGGAAGATGCTTTTGAAGAAGCCTTGGCAAGTTGCTGCAGTGTACCTTGCATACTGCTGCCACTGTGAATAAGAGAATTAATGTTTAATGTGGTGGATGAGGTGCCCGTAAGATTTATATATATATATATATATATAAAAACTGACTGAAAGATTAATAAGGAGGAAAAATTAAAGTATAGGAAAAAGTTGGCTAGAAATATAAAGAAAGATATTAAGTTTCTGTAGATATTTTAAAAATAAGTAACAAAATAAGTCCTAAAGAAAGTGTTATGAAACCTCACTAGAGGGATGGAGTTTTAAATCAGCGAGGTTATGTTGCAGCTGTATAAGGTGAGGCCACACCTGGAATACTATGTACAGTTCTGGTCTCTTAGTTGAGAAAGGATATACTGGCACTGCAGGGGATTCACTAGGTTGATTCCGGAGTTGAGAGGGTTGGCTTATGAGGACAGATTGAGTAGACTGGGGCTATACTCATTGCAATTCAGCAGAATGAGGGGAGATTTTATAGAAACATATAAGATTATGAAGGGAATAGATGACAGAAGCAGGGAAGTTTTTCCATTGGCGGATTAAACTAAAATTAAGGGACATGGTCTCAAAATAAGGTGAAGCAGATTTAGGACTGACTTGAGGAGGAACTTCTTGACACAAAGGGTAGTGAATCTGTGTAATTCCCTGCCCAGTGAAGCAGTTGAGGCTACCTCATTGAAAGTTTTTAAGGCAAGGATAAATTTTTCAACAGTAAAGAAATTAAGGGTTATGGTGAGTGGGCAGTTAAGTGGAGCTGAGTCCACAAAAAGATCAGCCAAGATCTTAGTGAATGGTGGAGCAGGCTCGAGGGGCCAGATGGCCTACTCCTACACCTTGTTCTTATGTGCGAACATGTTCCAACTTGAACACTGGTTTTATTTCTTGTTTTTTTTTGGATATTAGTGAGAAAAGTGTGTGGAAACAGTGAGAACTCAGGCATCTCTTTTGTTAAACAAACAAAACAAAGTATTTATTAATCACAGAATCTATGGCACAGAGGCAGGTCCTTCAATCCAAATTGCTCCACATGGAAGGAATATAACAAAATACTGCAAATATCGATCTTATGCTTTGGCAGATTAATAGTAAGCACTAGTCCCTCAAAAACTGAAAACCCAAAAACATGTGTACTGACCCCATTTCCCAACTAACAACCATAATTAGTTGGATAGATTGGTCAAATCTAGCCAGCAATTACCACACCATATGGCTTAAGTCACCAGGAAATAGGAATGGTTATTGGTTCAGTGAAGAAAATGGGGGATGTGGGGGAGGTGGAGGTGGAATTCTCCCATCTCACTGTGTTAATTTTTCAGCACAGCAGGCCAGGAGACTCAAGCGGCGACCGCTTTGCACTAGGCGTCTGGGCTTCCGCACATCTCCCAGCCTAAGTTTTTTGGTGAGGACAGAACCACGCTGAAAATCAGCATAATGGACATTGCCATGCATTTATATATCTTAGCATGTTATTAGCAGGTGCACAACTAGAATCTCTGCCCCTGCTAGCAACCTGCCCCCTCTTTGGTGTGACGTCACGCTGGTGGGGTTTACAGCTGCTGTATAAAACTCGACAGTTGGCGTGGCAGCATTGAACAGTCATAAGGAGGTAAGTCCTACGGGGCTGCAGCCCCAGCAGTGCAGAGGCGGTTGGAAGGAGGGCCTGGAAACTTTCTGCTTGCTATGGGTCACTTCCTGGAGAGCTGGAAGTTCTGTCCCATGTTCCATGTTGTCTCTATGGGGCAGGGTGTTGTCCTTCACTGACTACTGATGATGCTGTTGTCTGCAGCCACTGCGCTGTTCCATTTTTTTGCCTGAGGGGTGCGGTGAGGGACGGGACTGGGTACTGGGGTTTTGGCGAGGAGGGTGGGGAAGTGCACCATGTGCTGCTTGAGGGCTCACCAGTTCAGGCAGCTGGTGCTCCAAGCAGGGGTGCTCTGGTTAACATAGACACTCACTTGCACATACTCTGTAGTGAATGGGAACCCTGTCTAGTGTTCCTAATCAGCAGCATATGCCTGGAAGGGAATGTTGTAGTTAGACTCATGGCAGTGGCTCAAGGGAGTGCAATGGCCATGTCCACACGCCAACCTGCATGTTCTCCCTGCCTGCCGTGCTCATGATGCCAGTGGCAGGCAACCTAATCACGTGATGCATGGCACCACAGATTGTGTTGCGTTGCCAGCATCCACAAATGGGCACTGGTCCCAGTGAGGGATTTGGGAGGCGAGTTGGTGGGTAGATGTAAGAAATAACATGTATCTATCAATCTCTCTCTCTCTCTAACCCCCACCGCGCAGAAAGGATCTTGGGCTTATTGATTTAGACTCGCTATCATGGGGGTGGCTGAGGAGGAGGAGGAGGCAGCGGTGGTAGCTCAGGAGGTGGAGGGTGTACGAGAGCAGCCTGCTGAAAGGGTGGCCAGGAGATGGAGGATGCGGAGGCCTCAACAGTACCAGACCAGGACATCTTTCAAGGGGCAGTCAAAGGTCATGTGCTGTCGGCAGCTCCACCTATCCAAGGACACGGTTTGGCACCTGTGTGAGGTGCTCACACATCTGGCACCTGAAGGGAGGGGCAGCCACCCGGTCCCAGTGGAGGTTAATTTGACAGTGACCTTCTACGCAAAAGGGTCATTTTTTGATTCGATTTGATTTATTATTGTTACATGTATTAACATAGTGAAAAGTATTGTTTCTTGTGTGCTATACATACTAAACATACCATTTATAGAGAAGGAAACGAGAGTGCAGAATGTTGTGTTACAGTCATAGCTAAGGTGTAGAGAAAGATCAAGTTAATGCAAGTTAAGTCCATTCAAAAGTCTGATAGCAGCAGGGAAGAAGCTGTTCTCGAGTCAGTTGGTGCGTGACCTCAAACTTTTGTATTTTTTTCCCGAAGGAAGAAGGTGGAAGAGAGAATGTCCGGGATGCATGGGGTCCTTAATTAGACTGGCTGCTTTGCCGAGGCAGCGAGAAGTATAGACAGAGTCAACAGATGGGAGACTGGTTTGTGTGATGGATTGGGCTAAATTCATGACCTTTTGTAGTTCCTTGCGGTCTTGGGCAGGGCAGGACCATACCAAGCTGTGATATAACCGGAAAGAATGCTTTCTATGGTGCATCTGTAAAAGTTGGTGAGAGACGTAGGTGACATGCCAAATTTCCTTAAATTCTGACAAAGTAGAGGCATTGGTGAGTTTTCTTAATATAGTGTCGGCATGAGGGGACCAGGGCAGGTTGTTGGTGATCTGGACATCTAAAAACATGAATCTTTGACCATTTCTACTTTGTCCCTATTGCTGTAGACAGGAGCATGTTCTCCTTTACGCTTCCTGAGGTTGATGACAACCTCCTTTGTTTTGTTGACATTACGGGAGAGATTAAGAACATAAAAAATAGGAGCAGGAGTAGGCCATCTAGACCTTCGAGCCTGCCCCGCCATTCAATAAGATCATGGAACTGATTCACTGCAGTTCAGCCATTTTCCTTAATTTATTATTGTTGCTGCACCAGTTCATCAGATTTTCTCATTCATGTACTCTATCTCATCAGTGTTTGAGACCGGCCCACAAGAATCAATGGATGGGAGGCTGGTTTGCGTGATGGACTGGGCTAAATTCATGACCTTTTCATGATCAAGTCAGTAAACTTGAAAATCAGATTGGAGAGGAATGTGGCCACACAGTCATAGGTGTATAAAGAGTATAGTGAGGAGCTGAGAACACAGCCTTGTGAGGTGCCACTGTTGAGGATGATCATGGGGGAGGTGTTGTTGCCTATCGTTACTGAATGTGGTCTGTGAGTTAGGCAGTTCAAGATCCAGTCAAGAGTGAGGAGCCAAGGCTCAGGCCACGGAGTTTGGAGATGAGGTTTGTGGGAATAATAGTGTTGAAGACTGAGCTGCAGTCAATAAACAGGAGTCTGACATAGGTGCCTTTGTTATCAAAGTGTTCCAGGGTTGAGTGCAGGGCCAAGGAAATGGCATCTGCTGTGGACCTGTCGCGGCGATTAGCAAACTTAATGGATCCTGGTAGTCCAGGAGGCTGGAATTGTTTCATGCCATGACTAACCTTTCGAAGCACTTCATAGTGATGGATGTCAGAACAACTGGCCAATCGTCAGTAAGAAACATTGCTTGGTTTTTCTTAGGTACTGGGATGATGGTCATCTTCTTGAACTCAGATTGTTGTAAAGAGAAGTTGAGGATGTCTATGAATGTCTCCACCAGGTGATCCACGTAGGATCTGAATGCATGTCCAGGTACCCCGGGCCAGTTGCTTTCCATAGGTTGACCTTTAAGAAAGCTGCTCTGTCATCTGCAACGGTGACCCCAGATATATGTTCATCCAGGGTTTCCAAGGTGGAAGGCATGCTCTTGCGGACCTCATGCTCAAAACATGCATAGAATGCATTGCGCTCATCAGGGAAGGGTGCGTTGGAGCCGGCGATTTTACATGTCTTCATCTTGTACCCTGTTATGTCTTGCAGACCTTGCCATAGTTGGCAGGGGTTGGTGTGGCTAGCCTGGGATTCTAGCTTGATCTGGTATTCTCCTTTGGCATCTTTGATGAGTCTCCATAGATCGTATCTGGCTTGCTTGTATAGGTCAGTTTCACCTGTCTAAGACCTGGACTTCAGCAAGCAGCGGATATCCCTGTTCATCCATGGTTTCCGGTTGGGGAACACACGGATTTGCTTCTTTGGCACACAGTCTTCTACACACTTACTAATGAAATCAGTTACCGTAGTGGCGTACTCGTTCAGGCCGGTCGCAGAGTTTTTAAATACTGACCAGTCCATTGACTCCAAACAGCCCCATAGAAGATCATCTGATTCCAGAAAGCAACATTTCAGGCATTCAGTGGCAACCTATGTGTGACCTCACAGGCTTCAGAAAACAGATGTGTTCACGATGTGACAGATGCTTTGTTCACCTGGGCAGGCCAATACATACACTTTGATGTTGGACAGATTCAGCGAGAAGCCCACGTTGCAGGCTTTGCTGTCATTGCCAGGATGCCTCATTTCCAGGAGGGCAGTGGATGGGATACACATTGCCCTGTGGTCCCTGCGAGATGAGGGGCAGCCATTCATCAACCAAAAGGGGTTCCCACTCCCTCAATATCCAAATCATTTGCAACCACCGGATGATGATCATGCAGGTCTGTGCACGCTACCCAGGGAGTGTCCATGACAGCTATGTGCTGAGGCGGTCACACATCTTTGGGCTCTTTGAAGACCAGCCCAGGCTGCCAGGCTGGCTATCTACTGAGGTCATGACTGATGACACCAGTGGGGAGGCCTGGTTAACATGCTTGGCCGGCATCATCTCCTGTGACAGCACTCTGACTCCTCTAAACAGCTTTATAGTCGCAGCATAGTTGCTGACATTCCATTCACAACTCTGCAGGTTTTCTGATAAATCTCCACCAGCTTCGGGATGAACAAACCCTGAAGCCTGACAACTGGTTTGGGGCCAGTTGAATCCTTGCCTCCGGCAAACTTCCGTGTGCCTGAGCCCTTGGATGTGCCTGGCTCCGCCGATGTGCATCAGCAACTATGATGTGCTCACCAGTAAGTGACCCAGAAGCTTCAATATTAACATGACTGACCGTCATGATAGAGTCTATGTTGTTGGGTTGCGTTGTTGCTGCCTGTGCCAATTTGCTGGTGCCGTCCTTGGAAGGTTCCTCTGGGTCTCCTTCCGAGATATTGTCCAAGTTGTCCAGGGGGCTATCTTCAGGAGCAGAAGAGGGGGCACCGACACCAGAAGCCTGGTGCATCAGGATCAAGCACAGTGAAAAAAAACACACATTAGGGGAAGGGAGGGAAAACAGCCCACACAACATGGAACTTACTTCAAAGAAGACTTAGGAATAAGGTTCAGTTGATGCTCACTTGCATGCTGGACGCCAACCTGGCTGCTGGTGATCATTTAAGGCATGTCCTCCCTACCAGCTCCAGGGCACGCTGCTCATACACTGTGAGCACCCACAGCTCTGGGACATTGCTGACCGGGTCAGCGAGGGATGGGGAGGCCAGCAATGTCCAGGTCAGCAGGGATGGGGAGGCCAGGTGGTTAGCAATGTCCAAGTTAGTGGGGATTGGGGAGGCCAGCGATGTCCAGGTCAGTGGGGGGTGGAGAGGTCAGGAGGCCAGCAATTCCTTTGGCAGGGGGAGAAGAGGGTGAACGGTTAGCAATGTCTGTGGGGTGTTTAGGTCAGCAATGAGACCATGGGAGGAGTGATGAGATCAGCAATGTCTGTGCAAGTTGAGGCCAGCGATTTCAATGCTGGAAGGATTTGTTCAGTGATCCCCCAGAGATGTGCGCATGCGCGGGGTGCCACTCAGCGCGTTGATTTCAGCTTCTCTAGTGGGAATCGGCCCCGTCCACAGCTTTTCAGGATGATTCGCACTAGTGCCTGCTACAGTGCACAGAGTGTGGGAGATTCATTTTGAAACCCCTGCTGATAAAATCAGTGCGATTTACTTCAGTTTTCATGCAATATCGACACTTAGAAATTTTTGGGGAGAATCACCCTACGATCTTTTGTACAAACTGGTTTGCCTTTAGCACTTCATCTCCAACTGAGCTGTTTCTTGAGGACGGCTGCCTCTCTCTTTCTTGCTGCTGTTTCTTCAACATCTCATCTTAATTGTTAATTGTTTTCTGGCTCTTCTGATTATTAATTGCATCAATTGCAAAGAACATCCTCGTCCTTATCCTTTCCTTTCCCTCAGCTGTTCCCTAGAGATGGTTTACAAAATACATGGCAGTTTGACTTCACTTGTATGAAAAAAAAATTAATTTTAATAGCATTCTATCGTTTTGTGACAAAAGTAAGTAAGGGATTAATGATCAAAAACGAAATGGTAAATAAATTGAACAGGTGTTTTGCAATGGTGGCACAGTGATTAGCATTGTTACCTCATAGCATCGGGGACCCGGTTTGGTTCTAGCCTTGGGTTACTATGTGAATTTGCACATTCTCCTCGTGTCTGCTTAGGTTTCCTCCAGGTGCTCTGGTTTTCTCCCACAGTCCAAGAATGTGTAGTTAAGGTGGATTAGCCATAATAAATACATGGGGCTGCGGGCCTAGGGTGGAGAGGAGGGTCAGAGTGGGCTGCTGTTTCGGACAGTCAGTGGAGACGCGAAGGGCCAGCTGGTCTCTTTCTGCACTTTAAGGATTCTACGTTTCTATAAGGGACACAAGTAAATGCCCAGAAATAGCTGTGAATCAGGAAATGGAAGGCATAGAGAAACTCAGGAAAATTGCAATCAGGGAAGTGGTACCGAGCGAATTATTGGAGGTTTGGGCTGGCCAGTTCCCTGATGGACTTCTTCCTAGGGTCTTAAAAGTTGCTAATGAGAAGGTTGTTGCATTGGTTTTAATTTTCCAAAATTTCTAATTCTAAATTCTAAAACCTTCAGAGAAGGTTTCATTAGATTTGAAAATAGTTAGCTTACCATCTATCATAGGAAAAACGTTAGAAGTTATTTTTAAAGGCGTTATAGCAGAACACTGAGATAAATTCAAGGTAATCATGCAGAGTCAACATTGTTTTGTGAAAGGGAAATCAAATTATTGGAGTTTTTTGAAGAAATAACGTGTGTTATGCATGTAATGTATTTAGGATTTCAAGAAGGCTTTTGACAAGGTGCCACATCAAAGGTTATTGCGTGAAATAAAAGCACATTACAGGAGGAAGGTAATATATTGGCATGTTATATTACCTCACAAATAACAGCCCCAGACAACACCATTACCATCTCTGGATATGTCCCGTCCCACCGGCAGGATAGACCGTGCAGTCATGGTGGCACAGTGGTATACAGTCGGGAGGCCGTTGCCCTCGGAGCTCTTAACATCAACTCCGGACTCTATAAAGGCTCATGACTTCAATTTAAACACAGGCAAGGAAACCTCTCACTGGTCACCACCTACTGTCCTCCTTTAGCCGATGAATCAGTACTCCTCCATGTAGAAAAACACTTGGAGGAAGCATTGAGATTGGCAAGGGTGCAAAATGAACTCTGGGTGGGGGATCTCAATGTCCAAGAGTGACTCGGCAGTACTACTGATCGAGCTGGTCAAGTTCTAAGGGGTATCACTGCTAGACTGGGTCTGCAGCAGTTGGTGAAGGAACCAACAAGAGGAAGAAACATACTTGACCTCATCCTTACCAATCTGCTGGCTGCAGATGCATCTGACCTTGACAGTATCAATAAGAGTGACCATCGCACAGTCATTGTAGAGAAGAATCCTCCTTCACACTGAGAATAATCTCCACGGTGTTGTGCTAAATGGGACAGACTTCCATCTTGTTTGAAGAGGTAACAAGGAAATTAGATAAAGGAGAGCCAGTGGACATGATTTATTCAGATTTCCAGAAGGCGTTTGACAAAGTGCAGCATAGGAGACTGTTAAATAAGTTAAGTGCCCTTGGTGTTAAGAGTAAGATCATGGCATGAATAGAGGATTGGCAGAAAGCAGAAAGTGGGGATAAAGGTGTCTTTCTCAGGATGGCAGCCGATGACTAGTGGTGTGCCTCAGGGGTCAGTGCTGGGACCACAACTTTTCACAATATACATTAATGATTTGAAGGAAGGAAATGAAGGCACTGTTGCTAAATTTGCAGATGGTACAAAGATATGTAGAGGGACAGATAGTATTGAGCAACCAGGGGGCTGCAGAGGACTCGGACAGGTTAGGAGGGTAGGCAAAGAATAGGCAGATGGAATACAATGTGGGAAAGTATGAGGTTATGTACTTTGGAAGGAAGAATGGAGGCATGGACTATTTTCTAAATGGGAAAATGCCTAGGAAATCAGAAACACAAAAGATCTTGGGAGTCATTGTTTAAGATTCTCTTAAGGTTAACATGCAGGTTCAGTCAGCAGTTAGGAAGGCAAATACAATGTTAGCATTCATGTCAAGAGGGCTAGAATACAAAGGCAGGGATGTATCTCTGAGGCTGTATAAGGCTCTGGTCAGACCCCATTTGGAGTATTATGAACACTTTTGGACCCCATATCTAATGAAGAATGTGCTGGCCTTGGAAAGGCTCCAGATAAGGTTCACAAGAATGATCCCTGGAATGAAGAGCTTGTCATATGAGGAATTGTTGAGTACTCTGGGTCTGTACTCGTTGGAATTTAGAAAGACGAGGGGAGATCTTATTGAAACTTACAGGATACTGTGACACCTGGATAGAGTGGCTGTGGGGAGGTTGTTTCTACTAATAGGAAAAACTAGAACCAGAGGGTACAACCTCAGGTTAAAGTGACGATCCCTTAAAACAGAGATGAGGAGGAAGTTCTTCAGCCAGAGAGTGGTGAATCTGTGGAATTCTTTGCCACAGAAGGCTGTGGAGGCCAGGTCATTGTGTCTTTAAGACAGAGATAAGTTCTTGATTAATAAGGGGATCAGGGGTTATGGGGAAAAAGGCAGGAGAATGGGAATGAGAAAAACATCAGCCATGATTGAATGGCAGAGCGGACTTGACGGGCTGAGTGGCCTAATTCTGCTCCTATGTTTTATGGTCTTATGGATTTCAAACCTATTTAGTAACTCAAGACTGGGCATCCATGAAGTACTGTGGGCCATCAACAGCAGCAGAACTGTACTCCAGCACAATCAGAAATCTCATGTTCTGGCATATCCCACATTCAACCATTACTATCAAGCCAGGGGATTAACTTTGGTTCAATAGAGAGTGCAGGAGGGCATGCCAGAAGCAGCATCAGACATACATAAAATGAGGTGTCAACCTGGTGAAGCTGCAACACAGGACTACTTGCATTGTCAAACAGCATAAACAGCAAGTGGTAGACAGTGCTAAGTGATCCCATCACCAGTGGATCAGATCTAAGCTCTGCATTCCTTCCACATCCAGTCATGAATAGCGGTGAACAATTAAACAACTCCCTGGAAGAGGTGGTTCCACAAATATCCTCATCCCCAGTGATGAAGGAGCCCAGCACATCAGTGCAAAAGATAAGGCTGAAGCATTCACAACGTGCTTCAGCCAGAAGTGCCAAGTGGACGATCCAGCTTGGCCTCCTCCAGTGGTCCCCAGCAAATCAGAAGCCAGCCTCCAGCAATTCGATTCACTCCATGTGATATCAAGAAATGGTTGGAGGCACTGGATACTGAAAAGGCAATGGGCTCTGATAACATTCCAGCAATAATACTGTGCTCCAGAGCTTGCTGCTCCCCTAGCCTAGCTCTTCCACTACAGTTACAATCCTGGCATTTACCCAACAATGCGGAAAATTGCCCAGGTATGTCCTGTACAGAAAAAGCAGAACAAATCCAGCCCAGCCAATTATCACCCAGTCTACTCTCGATCATCAGTAAAGTGATGGAAGGGGTCATCAACAGTGCTATCAAGCAGCACCTGCTCAGCAATAACCTGCTCAGTGACGCCCAGTTTGGGTTTCACCAGGGTCACTCAGCTCCTGACCTCATTATAGCCTTGGTTCAAACATGGATGAATGAGCTGACTTCCAGTGGTAGGTGACTGTGTCAGCCCTTGCCATTAAGGCCGTATTTGACCGAGTGTGGCATAAGGATCCCTAGCAAAACTGGAATCAAGGGTATCTGGGGGCTGGTTGGAGTCATACCTGGTACATAGGAAGATGGTTGTGATTGTGGAGGGTCAGTCATCTCAGCTCCAGGATATCTCTGTAAGAATTCCTCAGGGTAGTGTCCTATACCCAATAATCTTCAACCGCTTCATCAATGACCTTCCCACTGTCATAAGGTCCACCACTATTCATGACTGGAGCTTAGATCTGGTCCGTTGGTGATGGGATCACTTAGCTCTGTCTACCCTTGCTGTTTATGCCATTTGATATGCAAGGAGCCCTGTTTGGTAGCTTCACCAGGCTGACACCTCATTTTAGGTATGCCTGGTGCTACTCCTGGCATGCCCTCCTGCACTCTCCATTGAACCAGGGTTAACCCCTTGGCTTGATAGTAATAGTTGAGTGGGGGATATGCTGGAACATGAGGCTGCTGATTGTGCTGGAGTACAGTTCCACTATCATTGATGGCCCACAGTATCTCATGGATGCCCAGTCTTGAATTACTAAATATGTTTGAAGTCCATAAGACTGTAAAACATGGGAGTGGGGATGTTCGCTAATGATTGCACAATAATCAGCACCATTCGCAACTCTTCAGATACTGAAGCAGTCCATGTTCAAATGCAACAAGATCTGGACAATATCCAGGCTTGAGCTGACAAGTGGCAAGTAACAATCGCGCCACACAAATGCCAGGCAATGACATCACCAATAAGAGACAAAAACAAATTATTGCAGATGCTGGAATCTGAAACCAAAAGAGAAAATGCTGGAAAATCTCAGCAGGTCTGGCAGCATCTGTAAGGAGAAAAAAGAGCTGACGCAGAAAGTCAGAGATAGTTATACTGCAAGGGGAGAGAGTGACAGATGAGTCACGGCCATAGAAACCAGCTAAAAGCTGTCCAAAGAGAGGACAAAGGGTGTGAATGACCAAATGGCAGAGAAGCTAAAATGAAGATGTTTGGCGGGGGTTGGTTGTGTATAGAGAGAAGAGAGAGAGAGATGGGTGGGACAGAGGTAAGATGTAGAAAAGGAGAAGTAAAGGGAGAGGAAAGGTAAAGGAAGAGGCATAAAGTAGGGGAGAGAAAAATGAAGAAAGACAATAAAGAAATAAAAGGTAGAGAACAGTAAAAAAAAAGAATGAAACCAAAGGGGTCGAGGTGGGGTAGAGTAAATCTTCTGAAGCTGTTGAATTCGATGTTGAGACAGTGCCTGGCCAGAAGATGAGATGCTGTTCCTCCAGTTTGCATTCAGCTTCACTGGAACATTGCAGCAAGCTAAGGACAGACTTGTGGGCATGGGAGCAAGATTGTGTGTTAAAATAGTAAGCTATTCGAAGGTCAGGGTCCTGATTGCGCACAATTCCAAAGATGCGCAAGCGATCATCCAGTCTATGCTTGGTTTCTCCAATGTAGAGAAGACCACATTGGTAGCAGCAAATGCAATACGCCAAATTGAAAGAGGTGCAAGTGAAACACTGTTTAACTTGGAATTAATGCTTTGGAACTTGGATGGTGAACATTGAAGGGGTAAAGCGACAGGTGCATGCGATTGCATGGGAAGGTGCCATGAGTGACGGGAGAGGTGTTGGATATAGTGGAGGAGTGTACAGTCTCTGCAGAATGCTGACAGAGGGAGTGAAGGGAAGATGTGTTGATGGTGGTATCATGCTGGAGTTGGAGAAAATGGATTATGCTTTGCATGCACAGGCTGGTGGGTGAAATGTGAGAACAAGGGGTACTCTTTCTTTGTTCTGGGAGGGAGAGGAGGGGATGAGGGTCGTGGCGGGAGATGGATCGCACACTGTTGAGGGCCCCATCAACAACTGTAGATGGGAATCCACAGTTGAGGAAAAAGGAGCACATAATAGAAGCACCACTTTGGAAGGTGGCATCATCGGAACAGATGCAATGGAGGCAAAGGAGCTAAGAAAAAGGGATGGAGTCCTTACAGGATATAACATAAGAACATAACATAAGAAATAGGAGCAGGAGTAGGCCATCTAGCCCTTCGAGCCTGCCCCGCCATTCAATAAGATCATGGCTGATCTGTCATGGCTCAGTTCCACATTCCCGCCCTCTCCCCATAACCTTTAATCCCCTCTCTTATCAAAAACCCATCAACCCGCGTCTTAAAAATATTTAGCGAGGTAGCCTCCACCACTTCAACGGGCAGAGAATTCCAGAGATTCACCACCCTTTGAGTGAAGAAGTTCTTCCTCAACTCCGTTCTAAACCGCCCCCCCTTTATCTTGAGGCTGTGCCCCCTAGTCCTACTGTCCTTTCTGAATATAGAGTGTGAAGAGCTGTAGTCCAGATAGCTGTGGGAGTCAGTGGGCTTGTAACGGATATTGATAGATAGTCTGTTGCCGGAAACGGAGACAGAAAGGTCAAGGAAGGGAGGGGAAGTGTCTGAGGTGGAGCAAGTGAAGGCAATGGAGGAGTGGAAACCGGAAGCAAATTTTTCGAAGTCTGGATGAGAGCATGAAGTGGCACCAAAATAGTCATCGATGCACCAGTAAAGGAGTTGTGAGAGGCGACCTGGCAGACTTGGAATAAGAAATGTTCCACGTACCCCAGAAAAAGACAAGTGTAGCTAGGACCCATGTGGGTACCCATTGCTACTCCTTTGATTTGGAGAAAGTGGGATGAGTTAAAGGAGTTATTGAAAGATAGAACGAGTTCAGCCAGGCAGAGGAGAGTGATGCTGGATGGGAATTGTTCAGGCCTCTTTTCAAGAAAGAAGCGAAGAGCTCTCAGGCCGTTCTGGTGTGGGATGGAGGTGTAGGGAGATTGCACACCCATGGTGAATAGGAACAGTTAGGACCTGCGAGCTGGAAACTGTCAATATGATGCAGGACATCAGAGGAATCCTGGATGGAGGTGGGGAGGGAATGGACCAGGGGAATGAGGACTGAGTCATTGTAAGAGGAAATAAGTTCAGTGGGACAAGAGTATGCTGACACAATGGGCCTACCAGGACAGTCCTTTTTGTGGATTTTGGGAAGTAGGTAGAAATGGGCTGTCCAGGGTTGAGAGACTATGAGATTGGAAGCTATGGCGGGGGGGAGCATCTGGAGGAATTGAGACCAATGAGAGACACGCTAACCACTGCCCCTTGACATTCAGTGGTGTTACCATCACTGAATCCCCCACTGTCAACACCCTTGGGGTTACCATTGACCAGAAACTCAACTGGACTCACCACATATACACAGTGGCTACAAGAGCAGGTCAGAAGCTAGGAATATTGCACCAAGGTACTCACCTCCTGACTCCCCAAAGTCGATCCACCATCTACAAGGCACAAGTCTTGGAACAAGGCACAAGAGATGGAATACTTCCCACTTGTCTGGACTGGTGCAGCTCCAACAACACTCAAGAAGCTTGACACTCTCTAGGCCAAAGCAGCCCACTTGATTGGAACCACATCTACAAACATCCACTCCCTTCAACACCAATATTAGTAGCAGCAGTGCACACTATCTATAAGATGCACTGCAGCAACTCACCAAAGATCCTTAGACAGCACCTTCCAAACCCATGACCACTTCCATCTAAAAGGACAAGGGCAGCAGATAGATGGGAACATCACCACCTGCAAGTTCCCCTCCAAGCAACTCACCATACGGACTTGGAAATATATTGTGGTTCCTTTGCAGTCGCTGAGTCAAAATCCTGGAATTCCCTACTCAACGGCGTTGTGGGTCAACCCACAGCACATAGACTGCAGTGATGTAAGAAGGCAGCTCACCACCACCATCTCAAAGGCAACTAGGGATTGGCAATAAATGCTGGCCAACCAGTGATGCCCATGACCCACGAATGAAAAAAAAGAACAAAAAAGCGTTATCTAAATGGCAAATTCTGAAATGTAGAACGATCTGAGAGTTCTAGAGCATGAATTACAAAAGGTTAGTATGCATCTCCAGCATGTAATTAGAAAGTTAATAGAATGTTAAAATTTATTGAAAGGAGAATTGAATACAAAGGTTATGATTCAGTTATTCAGGGCATTAATGAGACCACATCTGGAGTACTGTATACACTATTAGTTTCAAAGGATGAAAATGCATCAGAAACACTTCAGAGAAGATTTACTAAACTAATATCTGGAATGGGCAGATTGTCTTATGAGAAAAGGTTGAACTTGAGGAAAGGCTAGGCTTGTATGCTGGAGTTGGAGAAGAGTAAGAGGTGACTTGATTGAAACATAAAAGATGTTGTGGGGTCTTGACAGGATGAATGTGAAAAGGATGTTTCCTCTTATGGGAGAATCTAGAACTATGGGTCATGGCTTAAAAATAAGGCGCTGTCCATTTAAGACAGAAATGAGAATGTTTTTCTCTGAGTGTCATGATTCATTGAAACTCTCTTCCTCAAGGGTGATAGAAGAAGGGCAGGATTTTACAGCACCGACAGATATTGTTGCAGGTGGGACGGGAAAATGTGGAGAGCCAAAGTCAGTGGCTCCCCAAATTTTTCTGTCCCGCCCTTGACAACAGCTGCAGACCGGGAAATCCTGGTCAGAGTCTTTGACAATATTTACAAGTGAAGTAGATGGATTCCTGATAAGCTAGGAGGTGAAAGGATTATCAGAAGTAGATAGGAATTTGGAGTTGAGGTTTTCAGATCAGCCATTATCTTACTGAAGCAGGCTCAAAGGGCTATGTGGCCTATTCCTTCTCCTAATTCATACATTCATATGAGTTTATTTTGTCCTGATGGTACTGAGTTTCCTGAGTGTTATGGAATTGCATCCAGGGAACTACAGATTATTCCATTACACTCCTGACTTGTGTCTTGTAGCTGGTGGACAGGGTTTGGTGACTTAGCAGATTTGTTACTTGCCACAGAATTCCCTGACTCTCTGATAGCTACAGAATTTAACTGGCTGGTCCAATTAAATTTCTCATCAATGGAAACCCTCCAGGGAGGCTGATGAAGGGAGATTCAGGATTGGCAGTGCTGTTGAATGTCAGGGTACCATAGAACCTCTATAGTATAGAAGAAGGCAATCCCGCCCACTGCGTATACACCAACTTTCCATAAGAACATCGTACCCACGCCCACATCCCTACCCTATCCCCATGCATTTTACCATGACTAATCCACCTAATTTACACATGGCTATTCACCTAACCTGCACATCATTGGACTGTGGAGCAAATCCACGTAGACACAGGGAGAACTTACAAACTCCACACCGACAGTCACCCAAGGCCGCATGGTTAGATTCTTTTTCTTTCTCGTTGTAGATGGTTGTTGCCTGGCACTTGCTTGGCATGAATGATACTTATTACTTACTAGCCTAAGCTTGTCAATCAAGTAGCCATGCCTATCACAAAGAAAGATGCTTATGATGGTTGGAGTTGAATTATCTCAGTTCCAAGACATCATCGCATGAGTTCCTCAGGTCAGTGTCCTGGGTCCAATCATAGAGTCCCACAGTGCAGGAGGCGGCCATTTGGCCCATCAAGTCTGCACCGACAACTATCCCACCTAGTCCCTATCCCCACAACCCTATATATTTACCCACTAATCTTCTCACAGTAAGGGACAATTTAGCATGGCCATCTTCAGGTGCTTCATCAATGACCTTCCTTCCATCATAAGGTCAGAAGTGGGGATGTTCACAGGTGACGGCACAATGTTCATCACTATTCACTACTCCTCAGATACAGAAGAAGTCCATGTCCAAATATAGTAAAATTTGGACAATATCCAAGCTTTGGTGACAAGTGGCAAGTAACATTTGTGCCACATAAGTGCCAGGCAATCAAAGCATCACTCCCTGACATTCAATGACATTACCATTGCTGAATCCCCCACTATCAACAACTTGAGGATTACCATTGACCAGAAACTGAACTGGACTAGCCATAAAAGTACTGTGGCTACAAGAGCAGATCAAAGGCTAGGAATCCTGTGATGAGTAACTCACCTCCTGACTTCCCAAAGACTGTCCATCATCTACAAGGCACAAGTCAGGAGTGTGATGGAATACTCTCCTTTGCCTGGATGAGTGCAGCTCCAATAACATTCAGGAAGCTTGACACCATCCAGGACAAAGCAGCTCACTTAATTGCTATCCCCTCCACAAACATTCATTCCCTCCACCACCAATGAACAGTGGCAGCAGGTTCCTTTGACAGCACCTTCCAAACCCACAATCACTACCACCTAGAAGGGCAAGGGCAGCAGATACCTGGGAAAACCATGACCTGGAGGTTCCCCTCCAAGTCACTCACCATCCAGATTTAGAAATATATTGCCATTTCTTCATTGTCATTGGGTTAAATTCCTAGAATTCCCTCCCTAAAAGCACTGTGGGTACACCTCAGGAACTGTAGCAGTTCAAGGAGGCACCTCACAATCACCTACCTTCTCAAGGGAAATTAAGAATGGCCAATAAATACCAGCCTAGCCAGCAATGCCCCCTGCCATAAATTAATAAGAAAGAATATAAGCTTGTTGTCCAGGTCTTGCTGCATATGGACACAGACTGCTACAGTATCTGAGTATTTGGTAGCGTAGACATAGAGAACACGTTTCTGTCTGTGTGGGCTTCAACTTACTAGGAACTAATAATAGGCCATAAATTGTTAGTGTTAGTCACTAACATATCCAATAGGGAGATCAGGAGAAACTTTTTTTTATCCAAAAAGTAGATTGAATGTGGAGCATGCCACCACAAGGAATAGGTGAGACAGGCAACAGATACCTTTAAAATGAAGTAATACAGGAGCCAGAAAGGAATCGAAGGATGTGATGATAGGTTAAGATGGGAAGAAACATGTGGAGTATAACCCCCAACACAGGTTGGACAAAATGACCTGTGTCTGCACTGTAGGTTCTGTGTAGCTCTATGTAATACATAATCAGAAGCACTGATCATCTCGGTTTCCTGCGCATGCTTATTAGTGTTACTATCTGTTCATTGTTTTCTGGACATTCTTCATCTTTGAGTGACTAGGCCTGTTGCTGCTAGCCTTCACCTCCTTATCTTCTTGTGATATTTATTACAGAAAACCTTCTTCTCCATTCACACTCCCTCCAGGCTTCTAGACATGTTGGCGCTGGTCTAGCAATTAAAATTCCACACTTCATCTAACCATTGGTCATTGTATATCTCCCAGTGCCCAGAGACTGACCTAATCCTGTTTAGCCTCTACTAATACTACAACTTAATCCTTTACATAACTCTAGCTATTCACCCTGGTTTACTAATTTTTATATTAACTACCTCGATGTGCACACAGAGTGAAATTGACAGGTGAGAAATCATGTTAATTGTTTTTAGTTGAGTTGCCAAATCAGGTCACACAGTTTACGTGTATACAGCAGTATCCAAAAATACAGCCATTTATCCTGTCAGAAACACTGCCAGCTCTCGAAACATCTTGTTCAACATGCCCCATTTTCTACATTCACATCTCTTTATTGATTATTAACGTAGACAAGAGAAAATATTTAAAAGGAAGTAGAAAGAGGGAAAAAAATAACACATTTCTAGAAAAGCAAAATACTGTGGTGCTGAAAATCTGAAATAAAAACAGAAGCTAGATAAACTCAGCAGCTCTGGCAGCATCTGTGGAGAGAAAAACACATTTAACATTTGAAGTCCATCTGACCTTCCTACAGCACTCAGATGAATGGTCTGTATAAGCAACAGATAGACTTCAAACATTAAATGGGTTTCACTCTCCACAGATGTTGCCAGAGCTGCTGAGTTTATCCAGCATTTTCTATAACACGTTCCTATGCTTTACCTATGCAGAGGTGTCTCAAAATTTTTGAAGGGATGATGGGAAAGAAATAGACATAAAACAAGGGGCAAAAGCAAAATGTAGGGTGAATTAAAGCAAGACTAAAGCACTGGTTCTTTAGCAGGCCTTTAGAAACTAATGGGGAGGTGGTAAGGATCTTTTACATATACCAAAGACCGAATCTTCACCTTGTACACATTTGCTGTTCTAAAGAACATATTACCTTCCATTGAAACCAATTTATTGCTCCTCAGTCCATCTGTTTAATACCTGCAACTGGCATTTCAGTCTCCTTCACATTGGTTACACAATCACATATCTTGCCAGCGTCAATGAATTTTATAAGTATACTCAATGCACTTGCTTCATATCGCCCATTATAAACAGAAAAGGTCCCAGAACAGACAGAGGAAACATCCTAGTGACTGCTGCCCACAGAGCCATTTCCACCATCTGCTTCCTATTTCCATGTGAATATGATCTCAGCTAGCCATTAACTCTATGAGCCTTAATGTCATTTTACAAGCTTCATATAAACAGCTCCCTAATGCTTTTGTGTTTCTTATTTGTGTTCAGGTTGTGGAGACTGCTGGCAAGACTGCATTCATGAAGAGTTAGCTCTTCTTGAACTGCTACAGTCCATTCAGTGACAACATTTATTCTTCTGTTTGGCAGTAACTGCTTTGCAACTAACTAAGCAGCTTGAAAGGTCTCTTTAGAAGGCATCTACATTGTGAAACTGGGCAACGTAGCACCGGTTGTACAGGTACTAGGAGGTTTTTTTTGTTGAGTGTGCCATGTTTCTGGTAACTTTTGGCACAGCCAGCATGATGCTCCATGCTGTGAAGGGTGGTAGCAATGCTGGTGTGCCATGGCTGATTTCCCCACCACTTAAAGTATCAATAGAAAAATCCCACCCATAGTTGCAGTGCTTCTGAGTTTGCAATGTGCCGAACAAATGGAGCATACGATGCAAAGTGGGGAAGCTCTGTAAAGTTAGAACAGATGATGTGGAGATGCCGGCGTTGGACTGGGGTAAACACAGTAAGAAGTCTCACAACATCAGGTTAAAGTTCAACAGGTTTATTTGGTAGCAAAAGCCACTAGCTTTCGGAGCACTTGCTGCTTCTGTTTGTGAATAGAATTCCCACTCACCTGACGAAGGAGGAGCAAGAGCTCCAAAAACTAGTGGCTTTCGCTACCAAATAAACTTATTGGTCTTTAACCTGATGTTGTGAGACTCCTTACTAAGTTAGAGCAGTTACAGGGGCTCACTACAGAAAATCCTACCCACCCAAGTTTTCAGATAGCATTTCTCATACATCCATCTCAGCGAGAAGCAGCGCCTGTGACACCTCAGATTCAACAAGAAGGTGATCACAGAATTGTGCCACCTCCTTCAAGAGGACCTGCAGCTTCATGGCAGGCAAGAACTGCACTGCCAGTGATTGTAAAAGCCACAGTCATAGTAAACTTCTATTTATGTTGCCAAGCTTGTTGGGTCTGCTGCATTCTTCACAACCTTCAGGAGGGAGTAATTGCTGCCAGATATCCAGAGGCCATCTTAGAAGGGGAAGGAGAATAGGAGGCAGGGCGGGTGCATCTGGGACTCTTCCACTCTCCAAGGGCTGTCCAAAAGTACCTGCTCAAACTTTCATTCCCTTTAAAGTTCATGTGATACCTGCATCTGAACTCATAATTGCAAGTGTCAAATCAAGGAACACCAAGATTGGGGGAAAGGCAAATTGTGCGGAGGGTGTGGAGAGTCTGCAGAAGGATCTAGATAGGCTGGGCGAATGGGCCAGGAAATGGCAAATGGAATTTAATGTTGGCAAGTGTGAGGTGGTCCACTTTGGTAGGAAGAATGGTAGGAAGGACTATTACTTACGTGGCGAAAAACTGCAGCAGGCGACGGTGCAGAGGGACCTCGGGGTCCTTGTGCATGAGTCGCAAAAACCCAGCCTGCAGGTGCAGCAGGTGGTCAGGAAGGCGAATGGGATGCTGGCCTTCATAGCGAGGGGGATTGAATATAAAAGTAGGGAGGTCTTGCTGCAGCTGTATAGGGCATTGGTGAGGCCGCAGCTGGAGTACTGTGTGCAGTTTTGGGCGCCGCACCTGCGCAAGGATATTTTGGCCTTGGAGGGAGTGCAGAGGAGGTTTACTAGGCTGATACCGGAGTTGAGGGGGTTGAACTATGAGGAGAGGCTGAATAAACTGGGCTTGTACTCGTTAGAGTTTAGAAGAATGAGGGGAGATCTCATTGAGACGTACAAGATGATGAATGGGATGGATAGGATAGAGGTGGAGAGACTCTTCCCGCTCAAAAAAGACAGTAGGACTAGGGGGCACAGCCTCAAGATAAAGGGGGGGCGGTTTAGAACGGAGTTGAGGAGGAACTTCTTCACTCAAAGGGTGGTGAATATCTGGAATTCTCTGCCCGTTGAAGTGGTGGAGGCTGCCTCGCTAAATATTTTTAAGAAGCGGGTTGATGGGTTTTTGATAAGAGAGGGGATTAAGGGTTATGGGGAGAGGGCGGGAAAGTGGAACTGAGCCACGACAGATCAGCCATGATCTTATTGAATGGCGGGGCAGGCTCGAAGGGCCAGATGGCCTACTCCTGCTCCTATTTCTTATGTTCTTATGTTCTTATGCTTTCACATCTAAATCTCTTGTGCTGCTGTCCTCTCCATTATTGTTAACAGTCTACCATTAGATAAACTTCTCCAGAACGAAAGCTGCAAATTTTATACTCCATTACTCTTTGATTCAATAGGTAATGAACCACATGACACACCAATACTCTCTATACGGCACTGTACATGGAGAGGCTCAGTTTCATACCTTTCATGCTTTCAAGCAGCTGAGCTATTTTGTAAAGTTAAGTGAACTCATGGAAAGCATAAAAAGTGATAAGGTTGAACACTGAGGGCTAGATTTTACCAATCGGAGGCTAAGGGCTGGATCCGAACGTAAAATGGATCTGAGCCCAGAATCCTTGTTCCAGCATGCCCATACGCTTTTTGCTGGCTCCGGTCTGGTTCACGCTGTGGGCAGGTCTTAACGGTGCCGGAACAATCAGAGGGCTGAACCGCACATGCGCAGTTCGAAAAAAAATCAGAAACAGCGCGCCCGGGTGCGAGAAACAAAAACAGAGAGAGCTGGGATGGGGGATGGGGGGGAAGGATGAGCGATGATCGGAGCCCCCGGGAGGCAGGCCACCCCCGGCAGAGCACACTCCCAACCTACCTCGATTGCTGCTCTCCCCCTACCATCCTTCTGACCTGCACTCGTTGATGTGGAGATGCCGGCATTGGACTAGGGTAAACACAGTGAGAAGTCTCACAATACCAGGTTAAAGCCCTGTTGGAGTTTAACCTGGTGTTGAGAGACTTTTTACTGCACTCGTTGGACAACCTGCAGCACCTTCCTGGCCTTCTGCTGGCATTAGCTGGAGGAGGGGAGCAGGCTCAGATGGATCTCTGGATGCTGAAGGATGGTGGAGATTCTCCGAAGTCCATCCTCTCCCCATCCTCCACCAACCCCCCAACCAGAGATCCATCTGAGCTCGCCCCCCCCTCCTCCTGCAGATGCCAGCGGAAGGCCAGGAAGGTGCTGCAGGATGTCCAATGAGTACAGTAAAAAGTCTCACACACCAGGTTAAACTCCAACAGGACTTTAACCTGGTATTGTGAGACTTCTTACTGTGTTTTCCTCAGTCCAATGCTAGCGTCTCCACATCAACGAGTGCAGGTCAGAAGGATGGTGGAGGGAAAGCAGCAATCGAGGAAGGTTGGGGGGGGGAGGCGGGGGAGAGTGTTGCCTCCCGGGTTGGGGGGTGGGGGGTGGGGCAGTGTGTGTGTGGACTGCAGCAGTGGGGGGAGTGTACTCTGCTGAGGGGGGCCTACCTTCCAGGGGGTGGGTCTGCCTCCCGGGAGTGTCTGATTGTGGGTGGGCGGGGGGGGGGGGGGGGGGGGGGTGTGGCGGTCTGTCAGGGTGGTTAGCGGGGGGATCTGCAAAGGGTGTTCGAGAAGGATGGGCTTCGGAGGTTCCCCTGCAGAATAGGAATCCGCTTCGGATTTCTATTCCGCAGGTTGGTAACAGCGCGGATCCGGGACAGATCCAAAGATGGTAAAGTGGGATTTGGCGGTAGAGTTGGGCGCGCGGTTCATTAAGTCGATTTAAATGCATGCTAATGCATTTAAATTGTCGGGCCACCCGATTGGGGCGCGCAGAGGATCCGCGCCCAAATCGGGTGTCAGTAAAGGTGCAATCTGCTCGGTTTTGGACGCAGATCGCACTACAGGCCCGATGCCTGAAGTTACTGCGATTTCGCGCCCAAATATTTGGTAAAATCGGGCCCTGAATGTTTGATAACTGGTTGGAACAGCAAGATAAATTATACCCCACTGGGATACTCAATGAGAAAACAGCTGATTAAATGCTTCAGGAATAAATCTCTGGAATTCTTTGCCCGTTGAAGTGGTGGAGGCTGCCTCGCTAAATATTTTTAAGACGCGGGTTGATGGGTTTTTGATGAGAGAGGGGATTAAGGGTTATGGGGAGAGGGCGGGAATGTGGAACTGAGCCACGACAGATCAGCCATGATCTTATTGAATGGCGGGGCAGGCTCGAAGGGCTAGTTGGCCCACTCCTGCTCCTATTTCTTATGTTCTTATGTAAAAGAGGCAGATGCATTTCTCAAAAGAACAACTTTGTGATTATTGTAAAAAAAGACAATGGGCAGAATTTTCCCATTCCGCCCACTACGATTCCAGCCATAAGAACCATAGAGAGCGAGGGAGCAGACCATGCAAAGATCTATTGACCTCGGGCAGGATTTTCCGGGTTTGGGGCAAGCATGGCTGGAAAATCCTGCCCAATGTTTTTAGTTGATTGATTTCTCAGGCAGGACGTTTCTTGTTACTTAAGGTCATTGGTGCACGAGAACATCAAGTTAATAATGTATCAATTTAATTGTTTTGTCCTGTTTATGCCTCCAAACCAATATGAACAACGAGTTACAATGCATCTTCAGCCTATTTTACATCAGCTCAGCAAAATATTAGCAGGGCATCCATCAGGAAATTGCAAGAGCTGAGATATTACAATGGATAGAGGGCTGGTTAATGGATAGGAAACAAAAAATAGGCAAACAGAGGATATTTTTTCAAGATAGCAGGCTGTGACAAGTGGAATGCTGCAAGGGTCAGTGCTGAGGCCTCAGCTATCTACAATATAATGACTGAGATAAAGAGGAAACAAGCATTATGTATCTAAACTTGCTGATAATCCAAAGCAAAGTGGAAACGTAAGTTGCAAGGTGGATGCAGAAAGGCTGCAAAGATATAGACAAGTTAAATGACTGGGCAACAAGGTGGCAGATGGCGTATAATGTGGGGAAATGTGAGATTATTCACTTCAGTTGTAAGAATAGACAAGTAGAATATTTTTTAAAATGTGGAAAACTTCTAAATGTTGGCATTCAAAGAGATTTAGATGTGTTCATACAAGGAATTCAGAAAATTAGCATGCAGGTCCAGCAAGCAATTAGAAAGGCAAATCGCATTTTGGCCTTTATTGCAACAGGATTGGATTATAATGAAGGTTCACTCGATTGGTCCCTGATATGAGATAGTTTTATAGGATGAGAGGCTGAGCAAATTCAGCCAATATGTTTTGGAGTTGAGAGCAATAAGAGGCAATCTCATTGAAACATACAAGATTCTGAAGACATTGAGATGTTTCCATTGGCTGGGGAATCTGGAACACAGGAGCACAGTCTCAGGATAAAAGCTCAATCACCTAGAACTGAAATGAGAAGAAATTTCTTCACTCAAAGGGTTGTGAGTTCTCTATCCCAGAAGGTTTTGGATGCTCAATTAATGCCTTTATTTAAAGGCTGGGATAAACATATTGTTGGTCTTCCAGGGAATCAAGAATTGGGCGGGAAAGAGAAGTTGAAGCCTGAGATCATCTGGGACAATACAGATGGTCTCTTTCTGCTTTGTAACAATTCTATGCTTTTGTGAATGGTGGAGCAGGCTCAATGGGCCATATAAGAACGTAAGAACTAGGAGCATGAGTAGGCCATCTGGTCCCTTGAGCCTGCTCCGCCATTCAATGAGATCATGACTGCTCTTTTCGTGGACTCAGCTCCACTTACCTGCCTGCTCACTATAACCTTTAGTTCCTTTACTGTTCAAAAATTTATCTATCCTTGCCTTAAACACATTCAATGAGGTAGCCTCAACTGGGCAGGGAATTCCACAATTCACAACCCTTTGTGTGAAGAAGTTCCTCCTCAACTCAGTCCTAAATCTGCTTTGCCTTATTTTGAGGCTATACCCCATAGTTCTAGTTTCACCTGCCAGTGGAAACAACTTCCCTGCTTCAATCTTATCCATTCCCTTCATAATCTTATATATTTCTACAAGATCTTCCCTCATTCTTCTGAATTCAATGAGTGTAGTCCCAGTCTACTCAGTCTCTCCTCATCAACCAACCCTCGCAACTCCGGAATCAACCTACTGAATCTCCTCTGCACCCCCTCCAGTGCTAGTATGTCCTTTCTCAAGTAAGGGAACCAAAACTGTACACAGTACTCCAGATGTGGTCACACCAGCACCTTATACAGCTACAACATAACCTCGCTGTTTTTAAACTCCATCTCTCTAGCAATAAAGGACAAAATTCCATTTGCCTTCTTAATTGCCTGCTGCACCTGCAAACCAACTCCTTGAGATTCCTGCACCAGGACACCCAGGTCCCTCTGCACAGCGGCATGCTGCAATTTTTTTACCATTTAAGTAACAGTCCAGTTTGCTGTTATTCCTACCAAAATGGATGACCCCACATTTACCAACATGGCACTCCATCTGCCAGACCTTCGTTCACTCACTTAGATTATGTAAATCCCTTTGTAGACTTTCAGCGTCGTCTGCACACTTTGCTCTGCCATTTATCTTAGTGTCATCCGTGAATTTTGATACAGTACACTTGGTCCCCAACTCCAAATCAACTATATAAATCATAAATAATTGCGGTCTTAACACTGATCCCTGAAGCACACCACTAGTCACAGACCGCCAACCAGAAAAACACCCATTTACCCCCCACCCTTTGCTTTTTATTAGTTAACCAATCCTCTATCCAGGCTAATACATTACCCATAACACCATGCAGCTTTATCTTATGTAGCAGTCTTTGGTGCAACACCTTGACAAATGCCTTCTGGAAATCCAGATACACCACATCCACCTGTTTCCCATTGTCCACTGCACATGTAATGTTCTCAAGGAATTCCACCAAATTAGTTCTTCATGAACAGATGCTGCATCTTACCAATGGGACAATTTATATCCAAATGTCTTGTTATTTCTTCATTGATGGTAGATTCAAGCATTTTCCTTACTACAGAAGTTAAGCTAACTGGCCTATAGTTACCTGCCTTTTGTCTACCTCCTTTTTTAAACAGTGGTGTCACATTTGCTGTCTTCCAATCTGCAGGAGCCACCCCAGAGTCCAGTGAATTTTGGTAAATTACCACTAGTGCATTTGCTACTTCTCCTGCCATCTCTTTTAGTACCCTGGGATGCACTCTATCAGGACCAGGAGACTTGTCTACCTTTAGCCCCATTAACTTGCCCAACATTACTTCTTTCTTGATAATGATAGTTTCTAGGTTCTTACCTGCCATAGCCTTCCTGTCATCAATTTTTGGCATGTTATTTGTGTTCTCCACTGTGAAGATCAACAAAATAACTGTTCAATACCTCAGCCATTTTTTCATTTCCAGTTATTACATCTCCCTTTTCATTTTTTAAAGGACCAATATTTACTTTAGCCACTCTTTTTTGTTTTATATATTTGTAGAAACTTTTGCTCTCTACTATATTCTGAGATAGTTTACTCTCATAATCCATCTTTTCTTTATAGCTTTTTCCGTGGTTTTCTGCTGACTTTCTGCTGGTCTACTCCAGCTCCTAGTTCATAAGGTTTTGTAATAGTAGCTAAATGAACATTACCATTTCCTTCCCGAATGACGAAGAAAAGATATTGAGGAATACATAATCCACAAAGTTGTAGGAATAATATTTCCTTAAAAATAAAAGCCAATTCAGTATCACTTCTGCTTCACTCCAAAGCAAAGCATTGCACTTGATAGTGTTTGCAGCAGGTATGCTTTTTAAAAATTGTAAATTTTCCTGCCGAGTCACACACCATACTGACTCGGACATACATTGTCATTCCTTAATTGATGCAGGGTCAAAAGCTTGCAATTTCATACTTAACAGTTGGATCATCTTCATTACTTGGAATGCAACAGCCAAAAGGACTCATCACTATCCTCTTAGGGGTATCTAGGGATGGGCATCTCTGCCAGCCTTGCCAGAGATGTTTTCATCAAGGAGAATTACTAACAAAAAAAATTCAGAAGGTGTGCATCACTTACTATGTTAATGTTGCCTTGCATTACAAACAAGCACTACAGCAAATGTAAGCAGGTATTAGGTTACACTGTGGACTCAATGGACATTTGTGATGTTTAGTTCTAGATTTGAAATAATATTGTGAGTTTCTAGTTAACACTCAGATTAGTATATTCTCCTTTCAACTCTTAAGCCTGGTTTGGAACCCACCAGATTTTAACTTGTGTGAAAGGCTCTAAATTAAATGAATCTGTCTCAACTCAAATACAAATGAGCAAATGCTAACACAAAATTTTCTACATATTAAAACAGCAAATGCTGGAGGAACTCAGCAGCTCCGGCAGGATTTGTAGAAAGAGAAAAACAGTTACCGTTTCACGTCCATTTGACCTTTCTACAGAACTGCATCTGCAGTATTTGCTTTGTAATAGCATTTCCTGTATTCATTATACCAATGATATTGCCCACTAGAAATTTTTAGTTGCTGAATCAGATACAAGTTACTAAATTGCTATAGTACATATCAATCAGATTAAAGAACTACAAATCAGAAAAAAATACTTAAAAACATTCTTACGCTGCCAGAAATGGTATTTCTAGCAATGGAAGGCTCCAAAAAGTCTAAGAAATCCCATACTAAGGGGCATGGAAGTGTAGTGTAATTGTTGACACAAATCACAAACTCCAAGAGGCCAATTTGGGATCCAGGCCAAACCACAAACCCTAGCACCAGAAAGCTGTCTACACCAAATTGCCAATTTAGCTCAGTAAGTTATTTACATTCAAAAGGGTTTGGCTAACTGCAAGAGCTAAAACAGGCAGCCCTAAAAACACAAGATGTTTTAAACATAAATGTATTGACTACAATGTACTTTAGTCCTCATAGTTGCAAATGTAACTAACCTTGATTTTGCAAGACTCCATTTGAAGCTTGGTTGCTTATTGCTTTGGAGGTGTCTTTTTGTGTGCAAATTGGCTGCCATGTTTGCAAATTGTTACATAAAAATAATGACTACATTTCAAAAAATGTTTCACTGACTTTGAAGGGCATAAGGTTTCACATCTGTAGTAAGATGCCAAAGCAAGGAACACTTGGGCATTCCCTGGTAATTGGAGGAGATAAAGGTCATCAGATAGGGCCTGGGGATGCAGGAAGACTATTCAGCAATCACGAGGGGTAGATAGCTGTGATTGGGAGGAGAAGGAAATCGTACTCCTTCTCTGGTCATAAATCAGAAATGAGGGCACCTAGCGTGTGCATTCTCATAACAATGCTTTTCTAGTTCGTTATGGATAATATAGCTATAACATGGGGGAAATATGACCTCAAAAATGATGCCCTCACTATTGCCTTTTTTATGGAGTGGCTATCAAGACATCCAAATGCCTCATTGTAAGAGATGGGGCACTCAATTAACATATATAAATTGGGTTCCTATAATGTAGTTTGGAAGCCAATTTGAAATCCACAATTGCTGCTTGGGATCAGGATTTCCAGGAATGAAAGGAAAACAGAAGCGGCTAGCTCTATAAGAAATATATGAATTAGGAAGGCAAATGAAATGTTGGCCTTTATTGCAAGGTACTTTGAATAAAGGAGTAAAGCTATCTTGTTGCAGTTGCATACAGCAGCACCTGGAGTATTGCATTCAGTTTTGGTCTCCTCACCTAAGGAAGGATATATTTGCCAGAGTGGAAGTGCAATAAAGGTTCACCGGACTGATGCGTGGGATGGGGAGTTTGTCCAACGAAAAGAGATTGAGGAGCCCGGGCCTGAATTCTCTAGGATTTAGAGAAATGAGAGGCTATACAAAATTCTTGCAGACTTGGCAAAGTTGATACAGGAAGGATATTTCTCCTTGCTGGCAGATCTAGAACCAGAGGACGTAGGCTTAGAATAACAGGTATGCCTAAGAATGATAACTAATTTGATTGTGACTTCAACTCCACTTTGCTGTCTACCTTCCATAATGCTCAACACCCTTGTTGATCAAAACTCTATCTAATCCAGCCTTGAATATATTGAATGCCCCAGCCTTCACTGGTTGCTGAGCAAGAGAATTCCACAGATTAACAACGTGCTGAGAGAAAAAACTCTCCTCATCTCAGTCTTAAATGGGATATTCTTAATTTTTAAACTGTGTCCCCTATCTATGGTCTTCCCCAACAAGGGGAAACATTCTCTCGGCCCCCACTCTGTCAAATCCTATCAGGATCTCTTCTCATTCTTCTAAGCTCCAAATGGATATAGGCCCAATTTACTTAAACTTTCCTCATAATATAATCAATCCCTCATCCCAGGAATCAGTCTACTAATGCAAGTAGAATTTTTTCTTAAGTAAGGAGGCCAAAACTGTATATCAGATCTAAATAAGGCCTTGTACAGCTGTAGCAAGACTTCTCTACTGTTACATTCAATTCTCCTTGCAATAAATGCAAGCATTCCATTTACTTTCCTAGTCGCTTGCTGTATCTCCATACTAACTTTTAGTCATTCACATGCCAGGACACCCAGATCCCCCTGGACCAAAGTGTATTCCAAATGATAATTGTAGGTGGCCAGTCATAAAGCCCACTGCTGGATTCTGGCTTATGCTATAGGCAGGGACTGCCTTGTCTTCTCTTAGCATTCCCAGTAGTGGCTTGTGGTCTGTAACAATGATAAATTTCTGTTCATAAAGGTACTTGTGGAAATTTTTTTACACCAAACATCACTGCTAACCCTTCTTTTTCGATGTGGGTGTATTTGGGTTCTGTGATAGCCAAGATCCAGGAAGCATACACAATTGGGCGTTCTCTCTATTTGGCCACCTATATGCCAATACCACCTGGATGCCATATGGGGATGCGTCACAGGTCAGTTAAATTTCTTTCCTGGGATTATAATATGCCAGGACATTAGGTGCTTTCCTTCATAGGGATATACTGGAAAACCATTCACAAGCCTGATCCATTTTTTAGTAATTGGTGAAACGGAGCCAGGATGTTTATAAATTTCCCATATTAGGTTACTAATCCCAGAAATGATCTTAACTCCTAGATGGACGTGGAAACTGGGGTGCCCTTGATTACATCCTTTGGAGGACAGGATATAAAGCAAACTTGTCTACTCTGTAGCCCAGATAGGTTACTTGGGGTGGGGCCTGGAATACACATTTTTCCCTTCTTAAGCATACACCTGCCTTGGAAAATCAACTTAGAACTGCCTCAAGGCTCTCTAGGGGTTCGTTATTTGTTTTTCCTATTATGAGGATGTCAAACAGATAGAAAGCAACCTGAGGTAAACATTGTAAAATATCTTCCATTGTTCGCTGGAAGACTGAGCAAGCTGATGGTGGCCCAGATAGCAATCTAGTGTATTGCTAAAGGCTCTTTTGAGTATTAATCGTGTAAGTTAAGGGCTGGAGTCCAGAGCGAATTTTATGGTATACTGATTCTCCAACAACCGATTACGGCCACATTGGTAGTGACCTCCATTAGTATCAAATGTCCATTTATCTTGATTGGGACCGATTTGGACATCGCTCTGCAATTTAATTGTTCCAAATCAAATGTAGGTGGACCTCCTGGATACTGGTCTATGGGTCGTTTGTTTTTCTAAATCTAGATCTTGTGGGATCCCTTTGCCATTTCGACTCTGCATATCAGCAACAATTACAATACGCTACTGAGCAGGATTCCGAAGGAATTTGTAACTGTTTGGTCAAAGTTTGGTTTTGCTTTGGGGCAGTGCTATGGGCAGATCTGGAGTAATGTGTATCAAGATACTTCCAGAGTGAGGCTATGTAATCACCTGCGTTCAAGTGGTGGTTCCCGCATCAGTTGAACTGGCATGGGTGTCCACTTCTGTTGGGGTACCTACCAACTTATATACTCCACTGCAACATTTTCCAATGATAAGACCAGCTTTGGAATCTATCTGAAGTCCAGTTGAGCTTCAGCTAATAGCCCTTTTTGAATAGCTACTTTATTAGCCTCGCATACCAGACAGACTCTAAGCATCATGTTAGGGGTTAAACCAAATTCTTCTGCCAGATGTCTTAACCTAGTTAGGAAACCTGCAATAGATTCCTCTAAATCTTGGATCGCTAAGTAAAAATGATAATATTTCAGAATTAGAGGTGGCTTGAGGTCATAGTATTGTCTAATGAGTTCAGTCAATTCTTGGAAGGTTTTAGTATCCAGTGCCTCAGAGAAGGTTAAACTCCAAATAACAGCAAATGCTGAAGCACCACAGGCAATCAGGAGAATTACCCATTGTTTTTTGTCTGTCATAATGTAATTTTCCCAAAAAAAGTAACGCATGCATTCCACATACTGGGCCCAGTCCTCGATAGCAGGATTGAACGAGTTTAGTGTTCCAACAAAGGCATGATGTATAAGAATGGCTTACCCCAAATTAGGCCAACTGTTGTGAACGAGTTCTGATGTGGATATGCCGCCATTGGACTGGGGTAAACACAGTAAAAAGTCTGACAACACCAGGTTTAAGTCCAACCGATTTATTTGATAGTAAAGCTTGTGAGATTACTATCAAATGAATCGGTTGGACTTAAACCTGGTGTTGTCAGACATTTTACTGTGAACGAGTTCCTACAGGGTCATGCTTTTCTTTGTATCCACTGAAGTAACTTCTCCAACGCCGGTGTCCCTTCACCAAACTTAGATTTAGTTATGTAGTCAGCAACAGTCCAACTGGTACTTCCTAGTAAGGGGTATAAACCCAGAATCCCATTAACCCTGACACTCCAGTTATATACATCACTGTGCCATTATTGCCTTAATCAGGGAGCTTGTATTCTAAGAGGGCCACATTGTGGGCCTCGTTAAAGTCATTACAATCAGAAGCAAGGAAAATCTGGTACAAATTATCTGGAGTATTTTGATAAGATAGTTGAATGCTTTGAAAATTTTGAACATCATATCACTACTGACCCAGCAATGAAGCCAGTGATTTAGCCCCACCAAAAGAACTAAGAGGAAAGCTTGAAAGAGATCTCGATGAGGTGGAAGAAAAGGTGATCGCTATGGGTCTACAGACTTGGTAAAATTTTTTTGCGGTGAAAGAGGAGATAACTGGACAGCTAAGAACTTGCGCGAATCCCAAACAGCATAATCAAGCAATAAAGAGGAATCACTACTCCATTCCAACACTAGAAGAGATCATACCAGCAATGATAGGGGCAGAAGTTTTCAATACAGTTGATGACAGAAATAGTTACTGGAGCATGAAAGTTGATTAGACATCTTCACTGTTGATAACATTCAACACACCCCCTGGTTGGTACAAATTCCTGTACCTACTATTTGCTTTAGAGTGAGCCTGAACGTGTTCCAGAAGGAAGAAAATGAGACAGTCACAAGATGCAAACAGGCAGTTGGTGTAGCTGATGGTGTGGATGAAAACAGATCACAACCACCACCTACATTAAACTATGGAAAGAACCAAGAAAACTGGAACCAAGCTAAACACAGACAAGTGCTGCATTGTGAAGGTGACAGAATGCTAGCTCTTTGGAATGGTGTACACACCTGATGGAGTCAAGCTGAGTCCTTAAAAGGATAGAGCCATCTCTGAGATGAAAGCCCCAAAAGACAAAAGTTGAGAAATGTCCTTGTTTTGATTCAAGACATGAATTCTCTCATATCTTACATGGCAGAACACACAGCAAACCTACAAGAGTTAAAGTAGATGTTGAGAACCAGTGGTTAAAGTCACATCAGAGGGGTTTCAATGAACTTAAAGAAGTCGTATGCAAGGAGGCAATTCTGTCATATCACAACAGAGGAAGGGATTTCTGAAAGTGTTACATGTGACAATGGAGCCCAATTCACCTGCAGATAATTTTAGTAATTTGCTGAACAGTATTTGTTCAGTATCATTATCTCATCACCACATTACCCAAAAAAGACACGAACAGATAGTGCAGAGAACCCTCATGCAATACCAAGGGACAAACAAAGATCCAAACCATGTCTTATTATCACTCTGATCTACACCTCTCAAGGCTGACATGAAATCACCTGCAAAGTTGCTGAATGGAAGAAAGTATAAGAAAATTCTGCCAGGCAAGGCACTCCCTCCAAATGACCAGGAAACGACAACTCACGGATGCAGAATTAGGAGATCAGCACTTCAGTGAGCATGCCAAATCCCTGTCTGAGCCATTGAAAGGACATGTGCAGGATCCAATCACGAAAACGTGAAACCCAGCAAAACATTTTCAGTGAAGCTGAGACTCCAAGCTCATATGTCACTGAGACTAAAACTGGAAAGCCAACAAGAAGGAAGAGAGGCAATACTTGACCTACTCCTTATTGGAGAAGCAGAAAAGATCATAAACAACAGCAACAAATTTACTAATCAGTGAGACAACATCACCAACAAGCAGTGCAACATGAACATCGACAGCAAGTCACACAACATCAGAAACGTCAGGCACAACTCCTATAACACAAGGAGCAATACGCATAACATCACTGATGCAGCATGTCAACGCATCATCAAGAGTGATGAAATCCGTAAGTCAGGGGCACATATAAGAACATAAGAACATAAGAAATAGGAGCAGGAGTAGGCCATCTAGCCCTTCGAGCCTGCCCCGCCATTCAGTAAGATCATGGCTGATCTGTCGTGGCTCAGTTCCACATTCCCGCCCTCTCCCCATAACCCTTAATCCCCTCGCTTATCAAAAACCCATCAACCCGCGTCTTAAAAATATTTAGCGAGTCAGCATCCACCACCTCAACGGGCAGAGAATTCCAGAGATTCAC
Source organism: Carcharhinus amblyrhynchos (assembly GCF_965287045.1). Lineage (NCBI taxonomy): Eukaryota > Metazoa > Chordata > Chondrichthyes > Carcharhiniformes > Carcharhinidae > Carcharhinus > Carcharhinus amblyrhynchos. Next base: position 25,596,371 of record NC_137335.1, on the reverse strand, counting down.
CACCCTTTGAGTGAAGAAGTTCCTCCTCAACTCCGTTCTAAACCACGCCCCCCCCCTTTATCTTGAGGCTGTGCCCCCTAGTCCTACTGTCCTTTCTGAGCGGGAAGAGTCTCTCCACCTCTATCCTATCCATCCCATTCATATCCCTACTACCAAAACAAAACTGTTAATGGGAATCTTTGAAAAATAAAACAAGCTGCAAAAGGTTCTTGAAGTGTCCAGTTCAATTATAAAAATTGACTGATAATCTTCTTTTGTTCAATATTATATGTAAAATGTTCATGATTGGAATAGTTATATTGACATAGAGGCATTTTTACAATGCATTTTTGGTATGTGGGTGTGACTGGTTCGGTCAGCATTTATTGTGCATCCCTAATTACCCTTGAGAAGGTAGTGGTGAGTTGCCTTCTTGAACTGCTGCAGTCCCTGTGGTGTAGGTTTCTATGAGGGGGAGAGTTCCAGGATTTTGACCCAGCGATAGTGAAGAAAAGGTGAAATATTTCCAAGTAAGGGTGATGTGTGGCTTGGAAGGGAACTTCCAAATGGTGGTGTTTATTTTAAGAAAAAGAGATGTGATATGTTATTTGTAAAGAGCTTGCTATGATAATGCACTTCTCGGGTGCCATACTTCGTGGCTGCATAGCAATCATGATATGCCAAGAAACAAGATATCAGCCTTTTCGGTTTACTAAGCACATGGAGATCAGAAAGAAAAATACTCGAAGTTCCAGCATTTAGAGTATAAACTGTGATTATTTCTAATTTATGTGAATCAGAAGACATAATATCCAATTTAAATCTTTAATCTGCTGATGCCTCCCAATCCCCTCCTGTTTGTTGTTTGGGGTTGATTGTTTTTATTGCCTCCATGATTGTCATTTGCATTCTCTCACTGTCTTGAGAGAGGAGGGTAGAGAAAATTAATGGAAAAACGATGAGAAAAGCAGATAAAAAGGATTTACAACAAAGTAGAATACATTTATGTTGCTCCAATGACAGATACACCATACTCTTTACCGATTTTATTTTTGGCATGAATGAGCATTTTGAAATCTATAGTGAATGCTGGAATAGTCTCCATACCCGCTACTTGTATCCTTGCAGAAGCGAAAAAAAATCTCATACCTGAGGCTTGAAAAATGCTTGCATCTTTCATGGAGGAATCAACTCCAACAGCCTCCACTGATAAATTTAAGTGTTACTTCACCCATGAGACAGTAGTAGAGACACAGACACACCACTGCCTATTAGTCTCAATTCCCTGCATAATTATTTAAGATGTAGGAGGCCGACAGTGTTGCTGCTTCAGAACTATCACATAATCTTATGCAGACTGCAATTGCAAGGTATTGACCAGCACAATCAGACTGCATGACACCGAGCAGTCTCTGCCTGGAAGTCAGTCAGGCATGTCCAAGATTATGAACAGTACCTAATTTGACCTATAGTAGATGAATTCCAGGATAGAACCCAGAAAGGCACCACCCTGACGAACAGCAGCCAGCAGCGATGACTCACGACTCTACAAATTTGGCCTGAGACAAATTGCTGAAGAGGTAACTTCAGTAATCAGCCTGCTCATATAGGTTGCTTCAAACCAGTCAACTCAGTCAAACCTCCCTTAAAGCAATTTGTGACTTGAACAACAAGAAATGTCAATTGTTTCTCGCCCTTTCTGTGCAGCTCTCCACAAGACAGTTAAAAAAGCTAAATTCAGGGTGTCAGCTCTCCTTCCTATACTCAAAATATAACACCAAACATCCAGCAAATCTTTACGAAGAGCAATGAAGTGATGAGAGGCTTCATAACCTACACAGCTGAGGAGCTTTAAATATTACTGTTCAATTTAGGGAATATAAAGAGTCCTGATACAGTAAATATAGAAAGATAATTTGGATAAGGAGCTATCAATTTAACATATGCATGAAGAAAGACAAACAGTTAAAAGAACATTCTGCACACAGACTCATTCGAGAATGGAATGTTTTGCTACTGGGAGCGGCTGAAATTAAGATAATTGCATTGCTTAAAGGAAAAGTAGATAAATAACTCAACAAAGAAAGGAAAAAAGCAAGATATTTTTGAATAGCTATCTCAAGAGGCCAGCACAGATTTTGGACTGAATGGCCTCCTACTAAATCTCAAAAATTCAAAAAATATACTGTAATGTTTCCCTTTCACACCACAGTCGCTGTGTTTTGTAACACAACATTTTACTTTTCTATCATTGAGATTAATTTACCCCACTATAAGCCACTGCGAGACGGGTGTGGATTTGAAAATTTCAGAAAGGGAAATCCAATCACAGCCACCTCTAGTTTTAGCAGAGATGAGTCGAGGGGCAGATGTCTAATCTCCTGTCTATAGGTGTGTCCCTCATCTCATTATTATAATTAGACTGCCTGACTCAGGTTTTATTTGTGCTTCAGGTTTAACATTGGGGGCGGAGTTTCCCAGGCCTGAAAACCCAAGAGCTGAATAGGACTGAAAATGGCTGGACTGATGAGGCTTTCCTGCATTGTTTGCTGGTCAGGAGGAGCAGGATTACTTCCCCCAGTCTAGCAAGCTAACTTATTAATCATAAGGAATGTTAAATTTGACTACCCACCCCAGGATGAACAGAAGACAGAAAGGCGTGGGTTTAAAAATTGTAAAATGGGAAAACCTGACCACAAACAATAGGCCCACCTTACCTCCCCAAATATGATTGGCCAGCTGACCTCTCTCTTCCTAAGATTGACTCATGAATCCTACCAAGTCTCTGACTCCTCACCAATCTCCCACTGAACCTCCCCAGCAATGTCCAAGTGATAATCTTTCTATTAACCCTCAGTGATGCCCAACCCACAAACTCCCTGCACCACCACTCTCTCTAGCCTCTTGATGAATGGGATGGATAGGATAGAGGTGGAGAGACTCTTCCCGCTCAGAAAGGACAGTAGGACTAGGGGGCACAGCCTCAAGATAAAGGGGGGGCGGTTTAGAACGGAGTTGAGGAGGAACTTCTTCACTCAAAGGGTGGTGAATCTCTGGAATTCTCTGCCCGTTGAAGTGGTGGAGGCTGCCTCGCTAAATATTTTTAAGATGCGGGTTGATGGGTTTTTGTTAAGCGAGGGGATTAAGGGTTATGGGGAGAGGGCGGGAACGTGGAACTGAGCCACGACAGTTCAGCCATGATCTTATTGAATGGCGGGGCAGGCTCGAAGGGCTAGATGGCCTACTCCTGCTCCTATTTCTTATGTTCTTATAATCTCTGCAGGTCACATTCCCTATTGTCTGATCCACAATGTTTCTGGGGTCTCCTGTCTACTGTCTGGTACACCACTTTTGTGGGGAGACACATCACCCATGTTCAAATGATGATCTCTCCATTTAAGCCTGGTGTATCAGCACAAATAGATGCCACCCACAATTATTAGTCTCCAAGATTGCCAGTATCTGAGATTGAGGGCTGTGTGTGGCAAATAATGTGAAGGCACATCTTCATTAGTGCTGTTCTGCTTAACTCTCTCTTCTTCTTTGGTCTGCTGTGGTTAGGTAGGAGGCAGATCTTGGGTATCTAGAAGCAGAAAATTAGAAGGGGAGGCTAAGTGCGGTGGAAGGCAATACGTCCATGGTGACATCTTATGCATGTAGCTTGCTCTTCATGCCTTGCAGCAAGATGACAGTTGAGAAAGGGCACGAGTAGAAACATCCAATTGTCCCCAGTGTTCTTAGTAGCACCACAGTCCAGGACCTTGTCGCAGCTGGCCCTATGATGAGGACAACTTTTCATTCATAGAGTCCAAGAAATACAGGTATTCCTGTTTCTCATAAGTTCTGCTCTGTTATCTTCTATTTATGTGCCCCTTTTCCAGCAAGAGAGAGGAAAGAATGTCATTATGTCCTGTGATTAGGTGATTATGCCTGTCATAGTTGAGTAGCTTGAGGCATGTGTAGGCACCAAGATGCAGGGCTGATGGGTAGGCTGATAGGCTGGATAGGTAGGTAATTAGGTAGGTAAGCAAGTTGGTAGGTAGGCAAGTGGGAGAGTAGTTGCATGCAAGTTAATAATTATAGTAACTTTCAAAGTGTAATTGTAACAGCTGCTCCCAACACCCTTTCAGGTAGCGTATTCCAGAGCCTAACACAACAATTTGTCCTCATAGGATCATATAAATTTATGGCAAATGATGCCATTCAATTCATTGAGCCTTGTGCCATAGCTTGATCTCACTTTTCAGTCCACTTCAAGCGCATATTCAAATTTTTTTTAAATACAATGAGGATTTCTGCCTCTAATATTCTTTTTTTAAAAGAGTCTTGCGCCAGACTCTATGGATGGGAAAGTTTCTCGTTTGAATTCAAGAGTTGGATAGACATAGCACTTGGGGCGAATGGGATCAAAGGTTATGGGGAGAAAGCAGGATTAGGCTATTGAGTCGGATGATCAGCCATGATCCTAATAAGTGCTGGAGCAGGCTCGAGGGGCCAAATGGCCTCCTCCTGCTCCTAACTTCTATGTTTCAACTGTCTCTGATTTTTCTACTAATTATTTTGGATCTATGACCGCTGAAAAGAAGAGAGCTCTGGCACCTAATTTTACATACAAGTGTCCCCTCAGCCTCCTCTGTTCCAAAGAATCCACCCTCAGCTTGCCCTTCCCTTGTAGTTCCTGGCAACATCTTCATAGATTTCCTCTGTATCTTCTCTAACACATCATATCCTTCCTGTAATATGGTGCAAGCTGTATTTTACCTGTGACCTAACTTGTGTCTTATACAGTTCTATCATAATTTCTCTGCACTTATATTCTATGTAAGAAGTCTCACAACACCAGGTTAAAGTCCAACAGGTTTGTTTGGCAGCTTTTGCCACCAAATAAATCTGTTGGACTTTAACCTGGTGTTGTGAGACTTCTTACTGTGCTTAACCCAGTCCAACATCGGCATCTCCACATCATCTTATATTCTGTACCATGGCTAATAAAGGAAAGTATCTGGTATATCTTCCTTAACATCTTATCTGCCTGTTCTGTTGCCTCAGAGGATCTATGTACATGCACTTGAAAATCCCTTTGTTCTACACATTTCAGTATCTGACAATTTATTGTGCATTCTCCTGACTTGATAGAGTCAGAGAACGCAGAAAAGGCCCATCGGTCCATTGATTGATGCCCTCCCCAAATGCAACACCGCACACTGCTCTGGATTGAACTCCATTTACCACTTTTTACCTCTGACCAATCCATTGATTTCTTTTTGTATCATCTAGCCTCTGATCCTTTTGTCAATTATCTTAAATCTATTCTTTTTGTTTATGTGTCTTCCTCCTAAAGGCCTTCCTCTTTACTTTATAGAAAACACTTATAATTTTGAACATTTCTATTAACCTAATTAACAGGTGAAATGCATGTAACTGCACAACTAGTTTTGTACTTAAACCTTAGTAAGAAGTCTCATAACACCTAGTGACTTTTTACTGTGCCCACCCCAATCCGACACCGGTATCTCCACATAATGGCTACTTTAACCATGATTTGTAATCCAGCCTGTAAACCAATGGTTTAATAATATGGTGGTTCTGCCTGGACAACCAGCAGGAAGCATAGCAAAGTACTAGTATGCTGATAGTTTCAGCTGCATAAATCCAGTACTTCTGCTTAAATTTAGTCAACCCTATTTTCCATTAACATGTCCATAAGCTCTCTGCACTTTGGTAAATGGGGTGTTGCCCAACATCTGAAGACTCCGCACACTCTATCACACAAACAAATGGCGAGTTGGGGGGTTCCCAGGCAAGATGAGGCAGATTTGAATGGGAAAATAAATCCCCTAAATGTGATATAAGGTTAGGATCCTGATGTCACCCCAATATGCCCTCGTTCCCTTTTGTGCATGATCTTTGAGGCTCAGTAACTGGGTCCTCTTCAACAGTGCCCAGTTATCTCTGAGGGAAACCCTCCATCCCTGCCCATGTCTCCAGAACCTACTCCTGCACGTGATGCACTCTTAATCTTGTGCCAACCCATCTATCCGGAATATATGACTCACTGAAGTATGTGTTTCTGCACTGGTGGAGGATGTGCATGTGACAGTATAGCTTCAAAATGCTTGTTCTCTGAGCACTCCTTGGCTGGTTTGTCATCGTCTCCTTTAGAACCTGGAAAAAACCTGTGGGAGATGAAAGATTCAAGTTAGTGCTGAAAGTAGGTAAATGGGGTTGAAACTTAGTTAAGATCATGGCAGCTCATATACTGGTAATATTCAATGAGGACAATAATCTCTCCTTCAATGTCAAAAAAACAAAGGAAATTGTCATCGACTTTAGGAAGCATAGTGGAGAACATGCTCCTGTGTGCATCATTGGGGACGAAGTAAAAATGGTCAAAAGCTTCAAGTTTTTAGGTGTCCAGATCAACAACAATCTGTCCTAGTCCCCTGCATGCCGACACTGTAGTTAAGAAAGCCCCACCAATGCCTCTTCTTTCTCAGAAGACTAAGGAAATTTGGCATGTCAGCTAAACAACTTTTACAGATGCACCATAGAAAGTATTCTTTCTGGTTGTATCACAGCTTGGTATGGCTTCTGCTCTGCCCAAGACTTCAATAAACTACAAAAGGTTGTGAATGTAGCCCAATCCATCATGCAAACCACCCTCCCATCCACTGAGTCTGTCCATACTTGCCACTGCCTCAGAAAAGCAGTCAGCATAATTAAGGACCCTATGCATCCCAGACTACTCTCTTCCACCTTCTTCTATCAGGAAAATGATACAAAAGTCTGACGTCATGTACCAACCCACTCAAAAACAGCTGCTTCTCTGCTGCCATCAGGCTTTTGAATGGACCTACCTTGCACTAAGTTGATCTTTCTCTACACCCTAGCTATGACTGTAACACTACATTCTGCACTCTCTTGTTTCCTCCTCTATGAACGGAATGCTTTGTCTGTAAAGCACTCAAGCAACAATACTTTTCACTGTATATTAATATGTGACAATAATAAATCAAATCAAATTCAACGTGATTGACAGTTAAGTGCCAACTGGCAATGCTACATCTTATACTATCACCAGGTCTCTGTGCCACTCCCATCACTCCATTGCCAATGGCTAGTACCTCTGCCACCATCACAATCTCAAGTTTTACTCCTCCATTATGGTCATGATGACCATGGTGGCAGGCTTACTACAGTTCTCTATCCCTCCCTGGAGATGTGGGTTCTCTTCTGCAATAAGAAAAGGCAAAATGTAATGAGAATAAGAAATAATGGAGTTGAAGATGGAATGAGAACATTTGAGGGCGTGACTTGAGAAATAGCTATCAGTGGGCAGTAGGATGAGAGGTAGTCTGAATGTTGTCTGTTGAAGTGGGAATTTGAGGATGGTCAGAGTGATGGCTGCCAACTCAGGGTGGGATGACATTCATCTGGTTGGACTGAATGAAGTAATTAAGCCTTTTACAGCACTCAATCCAGGTCCTGGAAATCACAGGAAGCTGTTGGCTACACAATGTGACGTCTTATTCATACTCCTTGAGGAAACGGGAGGAGCATGAGCTCTTTAAGGAAGATGTTATACTCTCCAGCAGCAATTGTCAGGCTCCTCCATTACCAATTGTCATCCCCTCCAATTGCTAATCTCTCTTTCCCCCCACTCTCCCAACTGCAACTCATTATCCCCTTGCTCAGTTGCAGCCTATCTTCTCCAGAACACAGTCTCCATATCACAGCCCTCACTACATAAGACCCATTCTTCCCTCAAATGGAGTGGACCACACCAAGGTTCACTGCTTTAGGTTGAGTGAATTCCGCCGACAGCTCCCACATAATTTCTGACCCAAATCTGAGCCTCATGAACCGAAGTTTGTACGGCTACTAGAATCAGTCACTGGGAAGCTGCATATATACTGCTCCCCAGCACTTATTGCACAGCTACTGCAGGAGATGGCAGCCAGAAAGCCCGCACCTAACCTAACCACTTCAATCTTTGCCAACACACGGCCCGGTGGCTCACTGATTAGCGCTGCTGCTTCATAGCGCCAGAGACTCGGATTCAATTCCAGCCTCAGATGACTGTCCAGGTGCTCCGGTTTCCCTCCATGGTCCAAAGATGCGCGGGTTAGATTAATTGGCTATGCTAACTTGCCCCTTAGTGTCAGGGGGATTAGGAGGGTAAATATGTGGGATCATAGGGATAGGACCTGTTGTTGGTGCAGGCTCAATGGGCCAAATGGCCTCCTTCTGCACTGTAGGAATTCTGTGATTCTATAAGGAGGTCCTCCTCCACCCCACCCCAATCACCATGTTTCCACTTACTCCATGCTCCTCACACTTCAGCTCCCACTCACAACCTGTGCCTGCCACACCTCATCACCATCTTAAATGTCAAGACTATTACCTATCTGTGTCACTGCAGGATGAACTCAACCACAACAAGCATGAGCAAGCAACCCAGCCAGAGTAATGCCAGAGCTCAGAACACTCGGGCCATTTGAGGAGAGAGCCCTCAAGCTGGCCAGCGAAGAGGAAGACCGTGCCAGTGCTAATGGTGAAGTTGGGGCAGCAGACAAACTTGAGAATCTTCAAGGTATACTGTCATTCCTCAAGTCTCAAGTGAGTAATCAACGTTTCCTCCTTTATCCCATGATGCACTAATGCCACCTCCCTTCTCTTGCAGGCAAAGTAGTAGGGCAGGCCAAACTGTCCTCGCACCCCCTGGACTCACCGGACTCTAGCAGTTCCGATGGACACTTCTTGGACCCCATCTTTGAAAGGCGTCACAGCTGTCACCCACACCTGGCACCAATGCAGGTACTCACACCTCGGCAGTATCACTAAGTAAACAGATTTCTGGGTTGCTCTCTGGTATGCACCTCATAGCTGAAGATCCACAGCAGGTGGAGGCATAAATGTCCCAGGGAACCAGCAGTCAGAGGGATGCCAGAGGCCAGGACTCTCCTGGGCCCTTGCCTAGGAGATTACAGGGATTGGGAACGTCCGAAATGTGGAGTTTTTTCAAGGAGCAGCTACTGCGAGTCTGTGATAGGTATGTCCCTGTCAGGCAAGGTGGAATTGGTAAGGCTAGGGAACCGTGGTGCACCAAAAAAGTTGATTCGTTGGTTAAAAAGAAAAAGGAGGCTTATGTTCGGATGAGACGTGAGCACTCGGACAGTGCACTAGAGAGCTTTAGATTGGCTAGGAGGGAGTTGAAGAGCGAGCTAAGAAGGGCTAAAAGAGGACATGAGAAGACTTTGGCTGATAGGGTTAAGGAGAATCCTAAGGCGTTCTATAGGTATGTCAAGAACAGAAGGTTGGTTAGGGCAAGGTTAGGGCCAGTTATAGACGGCAGAGGGAAGTTATGTGTGGAACTGGAGGAGATTGGTGAAGCATTGAACCAATATTTCTCTTCGGTGTTCACGCAGGGGGACATGGATATAGCTGAGGAGGACACTGGGTTGCAGGGGAGTAGAATTGACAGTGTTACAGTTGATAAGGAGGATGTGCTGGATATTCTGGAGGGTCTGAAAATAGATAAGTCCCCTGGTCCGGATGGGATTTACCCCAGGATTCTCTGGGAGGCAAGAGAAGTGATTGCAGAGCCTCTGGCTCTGATCTTCAGGTCGTCATTGGCCTCTGGTATAGTACCAGATGATTGGAGGTTAGCGAATGTTGTCCCATTGTTTAAGAAGGGGAACAGAGACTTCCCCGGGAATTATAGACCGGTGAGTCTCACTTCTGTTGTGGGCAAGGTTTTGGAAAAAATTATTAGGGATAGGATTTATAGTTATTTGGAGAGTAATGAGTTGATTGGAGATAGTCAGCATGGTTTTGTGGCGGGTAGGTCGTGCCTTACTAACCTTATTGAGTTTTTTGAGAAAGTGACCAAAGAGGTGGATGGGGGTAAGGCAGTGGACGTGGTGTATATGGATTTTAGTAAGGCGTTTGATAAGGTTCACCATGGTAGGCTTCTGCACAAAATGCAGATGTATGGGATTGGGGGTGATCTAGGGAACTGGATTAGGAATTGGCTAGCGGATAGGAGACAGAGGGTAGTGGTTGACGGTAAATATTCATCATAGAGTTCGGTTACAAGTGGTGTGCCTCAGGGATCTGTGTTGGGGCCACTGCTGTTTGTGATTTTTATTAATGATCTGGATGAGGGTATAGTTGGGTGGATCAGTAAATTTGCTGATGACACCAAAGTCGGAGGTGTGGTAGATAGTGAGGAAGGGTGTCATAGTTTGCAGGAAGACTTAGACAGGTTGCAGAGCTGGGCCGAGAGGTGGCGGATGGAGTTTAATGCAGAGAAATGTGAGGTAATTCACTTTGGTAGGAATAACAGATGTGTTGAGTATAGGGCTAACGGGAAGACTTTGAATAGTGTGGAGGAGCAGAGGGATTTAGGTGTATGTGTACATAGATCCCTGAAAGTTGGGAATCAAGTAGATAAGGTTGTTAAGAAGGCATACAGTGTCTTGGCGTTTATTGGTAGGGGGATTGAATTTAGGAGTCGTAGCGTTATGTTGCAACTGTACACAACTCTGGTGCGGCCGCACTTGGAGTATTGTGTGCAGTTCTGGTCCCCACATTACAGGAAGGATGTGGAGGCTTTGGAGAGGGTGCAGAGGAGGTTTACCAGGATGTTGCCTGGTATGGAGGGGAGATCCTATGAGGAGAGGCTGAGGGATTTGGGGTTGTTTTCGCTGGAAAGAAGGCGGCTAAGAGGGGATCTTATTGAAACATATAAGATGATTAGAGGTTTAGATAGGGTGGATAGTGATAGCCTTTTTCCTCTGATGGAAAAATCTAGCACGAGGGGGCATGGCTTTAAACTAAGGGGGGGTAGTTATAGGACAGATGTCAGGGGTAGGTTCTTTACCCAGAGGGTGGTGAGGGATTGGAATGCCCTGCCTGCTGCAGTTGTAAATGCGCCTAGTTTGGGGGCGTTTAAGAGGTCTGTGGACAGGTTTATGGACGAAAAGGGATTGGTTTAGGTTAGTGGGTCATTGTTGTTGTTTTTTTTTAAACTGGTCGGCGCAACATCGTGGGCCGAAGGGCCTGTTCTGCGCTGTAATGTTCTATGTTCTATGTTCTAATAATGTGTCCCTGGATTGGTCATCCCAGAGCTGATGGAACTGCAAAGGCAGAGTCGCGAGCATCAGAAGGAGATGACAGCATGCCTCCTCAGACTGAAAGGCTGATTGAAGGAGTCTCAATGCCTTACGTCCAAGGAGATAGTGCTGTCACTTCAGCGCACCAACACTGCAAGATTGGCGTCCACAGTGGACACCTAAGTGTACAATGTATACTCCATGACAGGAGATGTCCATACCACAGCTCAGCTCATAATCTTTATGTCTGAGGGTTTCAACTACATGGTTCAGGCACTGGTAGCAATCCATGAGTGTCAGTGCCAGAGGACAGTGGGGTGCTTGGAACTCATTCCAGCTGCCTCTCTATCCCATGGAGGACCACTGGGCCCATTGGGCACCTGAAGGGATGAAAATCATCTGATGCATAGCCCAGGGCCTTTCACCCAGGAGGCCCTGGGGGCGTCCAGCCCATTTTGGTCTCCTTTTCCTGTGAGCGCCACACAGCGATGAGGGCAGCACTTTAATATCCGTGCGGCTTAAAGAAATCAGGGCCCTCAAAGTCCAGGCCCCCAGGGGACGCCCGCCAAGGTATTCTTAGCCAGAGTGTGGAAGTCAGCAGGCCTCCTCAACCTCAGCTGCGGATCCTGGGAAGCACCTAGGTGTCGTGGGAGTGTGAGAAAGATGCAGAAGTGATAAGCACCTAGTTGGCACCTCTGTATGTAATTATAAATAATAAATCACTTTGCTTACTCACAGAGTCCCCACCCTGTCATTTCATGCTGCAAAGCTCGATGGATCCAAGCGCACATTCAGTGCTTCATTCCTGTGGAGCGTGAGAATGGCTGTGCTACGTCTCTCCCACACTGGGGTCAGAGGAAAGAAGCTTTGCTGCAGGCAACCACACTTTCCCTAACACCCAGCTCCACCTTCCCGGGACCCCATTAATGGGAGAAACAAAACCCACCCCACTCTTCCTTCCATCCAGACAAGAGTTCAATTTTGTACTTTTTCCACCTGAATGGAAGAGGCCAAGGGGCTGTTGAGATGCTGATTGCCTATCCACCTCAAATGTATGATGCAAGTGAAAACTTGACTACATACTTAGAGGGTCCTACAGTGCCTGAAACTATTTTCATTTCAGTTTTGATGAACCTCATGATGTGCCCATTCTTTGGCATGGCACATGTAGCTCTGTTAGGCAGGAGTTAGACATATCAAAGAATCAACTATAGTACAGAAGGAGGCCATTCAGCCCATCAATTTTGCACCAACTCTGATAGAGCATCTTACCCAGGCCCACCCTCTGCCCTGTCCCTGTAACCTCACATATTTATCCTGCTAATCCCCCGAATCTTGGGACACTAAGGGACAAGTTAGCATGGCCAATCCACCTAACCTGAACATCTTTGGACTGTGGGAGGAAACCCACGCAGACAAGGGGAGAACATGCAAACACAGTCACCCAAGGCTTTTAACAGATTTGAACATTTCTGTGCATCTTTAGCTGTGTCTTCACTGTAACATTTCTGGAGTTCCAAAGTTATATGTATTTTTCACTTATTGACACCTTTTTGTTTCAAGACTGCAGTGCTATTCCAATTCTGTCTCAGTGAAGGGTCTTCATTGAACTGATCAAAATGCCTACTTACAGAGAGACTGCCTCATGGTGGAGGTCACATAGCAAGCCAGATAAGACATGTAATTCTGTTGCTTTACAAAACACATGTAGTGAGGAAGTGTGACATATTTACTTTGGCTGAGTGACAGGTTACAGAGTGTAATGGTTAACAGATGGAAGATTTGCTATGGAATTTCCCAGGGATCAATATTAGAACGCTTGTTTTTCCTGATATCATAATGATCTAGACCTTGGTGCACAAAGAACAATTTCACAATTTGCAGATGATACGAAGGGAATAAGCTGTGAGGAATACAGTGTGTAGAAATTCAAAAGGATACAGTGAAGTTGGTGGAATGGGTGGATAGGTAGCAGAAATGTAGAAAAATGTGAAGTAGTACATTTTGGTAAGAAGAGCATGGAGAAAGAGCATAAAATAAAGGGTGCAATCCCGAAGGGGATGCAGAGCAGAGGGACCTTGGGATGTGTGTACATATGTATGTGTGTGTGAATGAGTCATTAAAGATGGTAATACAGATTGAGACAGCAGTTAACAAAAAGTACAGTATCTTACCTTAGTTAATGGGCATAGAGTACAAGGATAAGAAGGTAATGTTGAACTTGTCTAAGACCTAATTAGACCTCAGTTAGAGTACTGCATACTGTTGGAATTTCAAAATGCCAGTTCTGGCATTTTAGGGAGGACATGAAAGCACTGAAGATAATGCAGAGAGGATGAGAGAAATATCACTTTGTCCTCGCCACTAGTCATCATCATTCTCCTGCAGAGTCAGGCCAACAGTTGCAGCTCCCTGCCATTGAAAACGTGTAACAAAACAGTTAGATGATGATGGCAGTACATCATTAGCTTGAGCTTACACCGATGGTGGGAGATCTCGCCATCTACTACTCCCATTCATCCCTGAAATAAGAGGTGATCAGGGCATCCTTTGCTCAGTGGTGAATTCTGACTCTGTCCAATGCCCAACATTCTTCCTTCCTCTTGACATCATCAGTTTTCCTGCCCTCCCCAACATCCTCTTCAGCCAAGTAGATCTGGTGCTTGCCATCTCCTTCAGGTCTAGGTTATCTCCCTTCTGCAGTGCTAGGCTGTGGAGAGCACAGCAGATCACAAGAATGCATGCCAGCCTCTCAGGTCTGTATCATAGGGCACCCCATGATCGGTCCAGCCACTGAAACCATATCTTCAACAGTGTAATCTCCTGCTCCATCAACATGTTGTAACATGAGCCTCATTGCATCTAACCTCCACTGGTGTTTGTGGCTCCTGCACTGGCAGCATCAGCCACTTCCTGAATAGGTATCTTCTGTCCCTGAGGAGCCATCCCTTTAACTGCCCCTTTCCCTCAAAGATGGCTGGGATTTGAGAGTGGCCCAAGATATAATTGTCATGGACATTGTCCAGGAAACAGGCACACACCTGCATGAAGTGTAAAGTGTGGTTGCAGATGGATTGGACGTTGAGGGATTGAAATCCCTTATTGTTCCTGAATGGCATCACATGCTGCCATGGTGATTTCAGTGCCAAAAAGCTGCAGTCTAAAAGACTTTGCACCTGGGCCATCCCTGCTAGATGAGTAAAGACCATGGCACTGGAGTCTTGGTTCCAGTCAAAGTTGATAAACATTTCAGCCCTGGCACAAAGGGCATCTGTCACCTCCCGAATACATTTGTGAGTGAGACTGGGAAATGCCACAATTGTCACCATGCTGTCCAGGAACAAACCACAAGCATAAAAGTTCAGAGTGGCTATGACTTTAAGGACCACAGGCTCTGTACTCCAATTCCATGTGATGTCAACTCATGCAGTATGTGGCAGAGGTGGTCCACTGTCCCCGGGACAGACACAGTCTTCTCTGGCACCACAGCTTAGATAACGGAAAGTAGGGACATCGCTCCCGGAAGGTTTTGGCTGGTACCGTCTCCAATATTGCTCCTCCATTAGTGGTCCTGGCCCCACACAGCAGCACATTATTGTTTCTACTGCTGGTCAATCCTGATCAGTAGAAAGGCCAACTAAACAGGCTCCATGATTGTCATGAATCATACATTAAGAGTGAGAATGCCACTGTGAGCACTGTAGAATCGTAACAGAGCCCTGACCCTCATTGCTCCATACATCTGTGATGTTCAAACCAGTGCTTCCCATTGCTTGTGTGAATTTCTGCTTTTTCTCACACCCCTCTAACACTACAGCTACATCCCTCGTAGCTTCCTTTGTACTCCAGCAGGATGGATACTGTTGAGCCTCTATTGTCTCATGGCATCTGACTTGCATATTCCGCCCCAGACCCACAATCAGGAACATAAATCCTGACCCTGCATGAGGCTAAAGTGCATCTGACAGAATGCACGGCAACAAGGTCTGCATTCTGATGAAGCATGTCAAAAATGGTGCCAGGCATGATGGGGGAGTGGTGTCTGCGATCACCATCCTACCTTGCCTTGAGGTTCTCCACAGTGTCAGCTGTGTACTACTAAGGATTACATTAAAAGACGTGTCCACATCCTCGAGGCTTGGTGTCCCAAAGGGCTTACATTTGTTCCCAGATTGTGCAACTAGATCTCGCTCTGAATATTAAACTGGTATGCTGCACCCCTCAAAGATTTGTCAGTTAGTTGTTCTGGCAACAATATTCAACTTAGCAAGACATAGCTGATTCACGAGAGGTATGCAATTAGCTTTTCAAAAAATTTCCTTGAGGAATTTTCCTAGCGGGGTGGCACGTTGGCTAGCACTGCTGCCTCATAGCGTCAGGGACCCGGGTTTGATTCCCAGCTTGGATCACTGTCTGTGTGGAGTCTACACATTTGTCCTGTATCTGTGTGAGTTTCCTCCAGATGCTCTGGTTTCCTCGCACAGTCCAAATATGTGCGGGTTAGGTGAATTGGTGTGCTAAATTGCCCCTTACTGTCAGGGGAACTAGCTGGGTAAATGCATGGGGTTATGGGGATAGGGTTTGGATGGGAATGTGGTTGGTACAGACTTGCTGAATGGCCTCCTTCTGCCTTGAAGGGATTCTATGAGGACAGCCTTATTGTTCAGGTTCTTCAATGCTGTGCGATTGAGCAGCCTTTCAAGAAAGCAATCAACGTACACTCACTGCTGGTCCTGACCGTCAGAGTTCATAGACAAATGGATTTGAACTTCCCGTTCAGTAATCTTTTATGGCCTCATACCATTGACAGAGTGAGGGTTGTAGGTTTCACTACATTTCCTCTCCCCCAAGTGATGCAGGGGATTTCCCCATCACTGATACCCTCATGCAGAGGTATTGTATTACCCATGTAATACAAGGGTAATATTGTAGTACCAAGTATTGCTCCTCTGTTATGGCTGCCTCCCTCCATTTTGCAGTTCCAACAAAGGAGGGCTCCTACTTAGCTACTGCTTGAACACCAACCTAGCATGGAGGGCCAGGAAGTGATGCCTCCTTGGCAGCCAGCCCATCCCCTCAGAGCAAGGGGCAACCCAATATACAGGGAAGGTAAGGCCTCTGAGCTACCCAGGCACCCCCTCCAATCTCCCCAATCCAGTGGCAACAGTGAGCTTACCCCTGGCTTTGAGCTGCACTTGAGTTCATCCCCAGCATTCTCCCTGCTGCCCCTTGCCTTTTGAACTGCCTGGGAAGTAATGGCCACCTGAGTGCTAATATCCAATATCCCCATCAGAGGTGACTATGCCAGGTTCATGCTTATGTAGAGCTGCTGTAAATGACACCAACATGATTTCACACTTCAGAATTGACCATCCCAACGCACCTCTGGCTGACCTCCCACATTATACCCTCTCGTGAAATTGAGGTCATCCAAAACTCTGCTGCCTAAGTCCTAACATTCACCTTTCACCCCTGTACTTGCAGGCAAGTTTCAATCCTTCCTTTCAAATCCCTCCATGGTTTCAACTCTTGCTATCTCTGTGATCTCCTCCCACCCCACAATCCTCCGAGATAGCAGTGCTTCTTTAATCTAACCTCTTAAGCATCACAGATTTTAATTGCTCTATTAATGGCAGCCATGTCTTTGGCTGCTGAGTCCCCAACATCCAGAACTCTTTCCCTAAATCTCTCACATTCCTTACTAATTTTCTCCTTTAAGATGCTCCTTACAGCCTACTTGTTTGACTAAGCTTCTGGTAATTTTGGTTTATAACACTCCTGTGAAGCACTGAAGGAGAAATGTTAAAGGTTCTATATAATTATAAGTTACTTTTGTTGTTAAATGCCATACCTTTTTGGAAATTCCAACCTCTTACTCATTTGTCTCAGGATGAATCAGACTTTCCACAACATTAACATGAGCTACATCTGTGACCCTAAATGTTCTCCATCATAAATACAACCTATTTCAGCCCATATAATATCACCCATCTCTGCTACTGCTGCTGAAACCCTAATTCATGCATTTCTCATTTCCAGGCTTAGCTGTTCCAATACTCCACACAAAACTTAAACTCACACTCAGCCACCTGAAAAATAAAGTTCCATCCTGCCAACAATCCTAACTTTGCTGACCTATTTTGGTTCTCAATTATCCAGTGTCCTCAATTTAATATTCTCATACCTTAGGCTTAAACTCATGGCGGTTTTTGTGGTGGGTGGGTACATATGATGAGCATTTCGACTTGGGGGGGGGATAACAAACACATGGGGGACAATAGATAGGACAAGAATATTTCTGCAAGGGGGAGAATGGAAGGCAGAGAAACACAAAGTTTTTGCAAACAGTTGGGGAATGATGGAAGGCAGAGGTGCAAAATGGCTTTGCAAGGATGTGAAGGAGCAAGGGGAATGATGACAGACAAAAGGGAGACCAAAGAATGGGAAGCTAGAGATTGCCGAGGGAAACTGAACTGCTGAGAAACAAGGCGGTGATTGGGATACCACATGTATGAATGGGAGGAGATGCATATGGGCTCTGGAATAGGAAAGGACGGTCTGTTAATGTGGCTCAAGAGTGCAGGGTCACACAATTGTGGAGGGAGAAAGTTTAGTTTTCAGTCATGAGGGCAATAGGGAACTCATTGAAACTTTATATCCGAGGTCTGGGGCTAGCAAGTTGGAATCATAGGCTACAGACACACCTTGAGCCCGGGCTCTGCGAACCCCTCAGTCAACAGTGAAACAACAATGGGAGGCACTGGACAATGCAGCAGGGCTATTCATGGCACCCACATTTGTACTCCCTTGCCCCAAGGAAGGGTGAAGGACTGTCTCACAGTCACTGTCCATGAGTTTGCCTGTCTCTGTACTGGGTTGCAGATTGGATAGCATTAGATATGAGGGGCATCTGCAGCCTGCATATGGGAAGTGCATAAAAACAAGTGGGAGAGAGGTAAATGATGTTTTCCTGAGGGTGAGGGGTGGCAACCATTTCCAGATAACTGTGCATCAAAATTGAGAATGTAGAGGTCCATATGCAGCATGAGCACATCAACAGTGATGGGCTCAGGGGAAGGGTGATGATGTTAGTCACAACAATGGGACTCAATATTACTGGGGAAGGCAGGAGAATAAAGGATAGAGTTCAACTTCACATCATGAGGTTCCAGGTAGATTTCTGGGGTTTGGACACTCAAAACTGGTCTCAAAGTGGAAAACCTTCTTGAACTATAAAAGTTATAACATAACTATAAATTAAAAGTACAAGTGATAGTGGTCTGAGGCGGTGTGGGAGGAGTGCATTGCTGGGGTACCCCATTCTTTCTGGGGTACCCGATATCTTGTTGATGCAAGAGTAAACTGGAGTCTGAGCTGAGAAAAAAAACAAATGCCTTAAGTTGACCAGGTCAGAAAATCTAGCTCAAAAATGTCTGGATTTTAAGATTTTATTTTTCAGTATTTTGAAGTGGACGTTTCCTGTTGAAGACTCACACTAGTCTTGGTACTACTGGAGCTAGCAGAGATGAGAAATAGAGGGGTGGGTGGAGGCACCCTAACCAATTCTGTCACAAATTGTGCAGATTGCTATGCTTTTGAGGTCAATAATGTGGGCACTCCATACGTGCAACAAATATGTGCAGAGCAGGCACTTTTTGAGGTCAGTCAACACGTAATGCTGATTTGATACTTAAACTGCTATTTTAGGCCTCACTGCTTGAGATAACAGTGTGTGTTTAAGAGAGGGTGTTATGGAACATCAGAACTATTGATCACAATCCTGAAAGAAGACACCACAAACAAACAATTCCAAACCAACTTTATATACAATGAGATATTTGTTATGAATATCTAGTTCATGGATCATGTTTATATTTTGGAGATAAATCTTAGTTCTGTGAAGATTTTTGTTGTAAAGGTGCAGTAATTAAAATAGTGGACTTCATAGATTACCAGAATGCTTCAAGAATTGGCAGTTCAAAAGGTGATCTATGTTTATTAAATAAAGTCAGAATGGAAGAGAGAGAGATATAAATACCAGGTGGTAGCTAAAGAGCTTAGCTAAAGTGCTGGAAATGTGACGTCTGCAATACTTGCAAAGAAGGGTATTTCACAGAGATGTTTTGTTTTGGGAATTAGAACTAAATTAGTTTAAAAGCATTCAGGGTTTAAAAGCTCATTTGCTTCATCAGCTCAAAGAAGAACTTGTAATTAAGAACAAAGAACAACACAGCACGGGAAACAGGCCCTTCGGCCCAACGAGCCCGCGCCGCCGTCCCACTGTCTCAGTGACCTATTCATGATTTTAGTCTACGCCTAATGTGCGAGGATCAGGGAGGTCCAATTTAGGGACAATTTAGTACCCAATCAATCAGCCTAAAAGCACATCTTTGGGGATGTGGGAGGAAACCGAAGCACCCGGAGGAAACCCACGCAACCACGGGGAGAACGTGCAAACTCTCACAGACACAGGCCCAAATCCATGTGTCCGCACAGTAACAGAGATAGTCTCTGAGCTGTCATGTTGCACTCGAGATGGTCCAGTTTAAGCACACTAACGACATGAAGCAATAGGCAACTCCCAAAGCAACATCCAAGAGCAGCCCACTACAACCTGCCGCATGCATGCCCCTTGCTGGACTTAAATGCCTGTGGAGACAAAAAAATTCATTATTAAACAGGCAAAGACTGTAACATCCCTGAGGCAAAACATATTCCCAAGCCTACAATGTTTAGTAAGGCCTACTATATCCCCCTATATGTAGCCCGCTCATGTGGCTGTCTAAGTGACTCTTAAACAACCCTAGCGTGCCTGCTTCCACCACCTTACTCGGTAGTGCATTCCACACCCCCACTACCCTTTGCGTGAAAAACTGCCCTCTAATATTTGTCTTATACCTAGCCCCCCTCACCCTAAGCCCGTGACCCCTCGTTCTATCCATTTCTAATAGCGGAAAAAGCTTACCACCATTTACTCTATCTATCCCCTTCATAATCTTATAAACCTCTATTAGATCCCCCCTCAGCCGACGTCTCTCAAGGGAAAACAGCCCAAGTTCGTTCAATCTTTCCTCGTAAGACAGCCCTTCCATACCAGGCAGCATCCTGGTAAATCTCCTCTGCACTCTCTCCAGGATTAATTAAAGGATAATTAATTTAAACTTAGTTTCAGGACAGCATAGAGCATGATACGGTGTTATGGAAATGGATAGAGCTTAGGGGAGGTTCTTTATTTTCAATTTATCTGGGTGTTTGCGGATACAGGTTTTAAGTTACAGTTTGTACCTTGTGTGGCTTGCAACCTACTGAGAGAAGATAGCCAAAGTAAATGATGGTTAGCTAGGCCTACGCTGTACACAGAACAAAATAACTGTTCACTGTGTGGAATGTGGGTGAGTATTAATCTCAATTTGAATTTTGTAAGGGAACAGAAGCCAGAAAATTGCCTAGTTGTAAGCTAGTGGGAGAAATTTTGGTGAACCTCACAGAACCTTGTAGCTAAAAAAAAGTAGTCAGCAGAATTAGCTGGGAAGTATTGAAAAGAACCAAAACAAGAGACAAAAACATTCAGATTCAAGATATAGTGAATTAAAGTTTACCACTGAGAGGAGTTGAAGTTGAGCAGAATTCTGCAGGGGATTATTGTATATTTATAGGTGGTCCTGACAGAAGTAACTAACTCTGAGATAGCATAAAGTATAAGAGAATATGTAAGTAAGCCAGGTGCATAACGCACATAGTTATAAACCATATTGTTAGGTTAAGATGTTTTGTCTTCAAGTTTTTTTTATATACAATAAAGTTTGTGTTTTGTAAAAACTGTGAAATCTTATGGTGTTGTTTGAGTGGTTAAAACAAGGTGTTTGGATTCCTCTTTAAGTGTTAACGTTCCCTAACCAGACCATAACATGTTCAATAATCTGAATGTTGTGCCCATAGGCTTGCCACGAGTGCAGGATGCAACAGAATCAGTATAGACCCTTTTGAAACTGTTAAGCTTCTCCTTGCAAAGTCTTGGACCAGAATTGTACACATTCCTCCCTCCTGCAGAAGCAGTTATCAGAAGGAATGTTGCCATGTCCGATGCTTCCCAGCCTCACCCAGAATTTTACCAGTTTTGGGGCTGAGGGAACCCTTGGTTCAGTCAAGGCTCTTAAGTGGTCAATGAATGCTTAATTAAGGACCTCTTTTTGCAACAGCTGGCATTTTACCAATAGTGGGCAGGGGGAGAGAGGGGGTGGCGAAGAGTACCCCCTCTCTCCCCTACCTTGAGTTTAAAAATTGGCAATCATGTTGCAGCTTTATAGAATCTTCATTACGCTGCACTTGAAATATATATTCAATTCTGTTCACAGTACCAGAAGGTTGTGGAGGCTTTGGAGAGGGTACAGAAAAGATTTACCAGAATGTTGCCTGGTATCGAGGGCATTAGTTATGAGGAGAGGTTGGAGAAACTTGATTTGTTCTCATTGGAACGACAGAGGTTGAAGGGCGAGAGGTATGGACAGAGTGGATAGTCAGAAGCTCTTCCCAGTTGGAAGAGTCAATCACTAGGGGACAGAGCTTTAAGGTGCGAGGGACAAGGTTTAAAGGGGATGTACAAGGCAGATTTTTTTTTTTTTTTTACACAGAATGTTGTGGGTGCTTGGAACTCGCTGCTGGGGGAGGAAGTGGAAGCGGATATGGTAGTGACTTTTAAGGGTGTCTCAACAAACACATGAATAGGTTGGGAATAGAGGGATATGGTGCCCGGAAGTCAGGCGGCACAGTCGGTCAGGCTTGGAGGGCTGAAGGGCCTGTTCCTGTGCTGTAATTTTCTTTGTTCTTTGTACATTAACACTGCAATGAAGTTACTGTGAAAATCCCCGAATCACCACACTCTGGCACTTATTTGGGTACACTGAGGGAGAATTTAGCATGGCCAACTCACCTAACCACACAACTTTCAGACTGTGGGAGGCACCCGGAGGAAACCCACGCAGACATGAAGAAATTGTGCAGATTCCGTGCAGATGGTGACCTAAGCCAGGAATTGAACCTGCGTACCTGGCACTGTGAGGCAGCACTGCTAACCACTGTGCCACCGTGTCCCCAGCCCAGCAGAAAGGCCCACCCATGTGTGACTCAAGTACACACTCACCATCCTCTCAGCCTCTGATTGACTTTTCCTCCCCCTCACCAGGGCTTGCTGGACTGGCCCTGGTGAAGCCACCCTGACATACTCGTTATTTGGCCTCCTCAATGGCTCCTGTTGATGAATGGCTGCAGTTCAAGTGTTGGCCATTTCTCCTTATGGTGTTTCTGGGACTGAAGAATGATTGGCCTTCAGATTGGCCAGCACCTCTAGGAGGGAGGTCATCCTTTCTTATGGGTGGGAGCTATGATCTCAAGAAGATAACTGCATGACTTGGTCATGGCTTCCAGGATCAATGGAGGAGGGCTCATCCTGACATTCCTGTTAGTGGATGGGGCCACTGCCTACGTTAAATCCTGGCCTGTGTGTGCTTTGTGACTATTCCAGTTGCAATGTGATCTGAATTCAATCTCTCCTGAGCACCATGTAGGAATTTTTCATTGGTTCATGGGTTTGAACTGGAGCAGCAGCCATGAGTCAGTTGTGGGTCAGTTGGTAGTATACTTACTTCTGCACTGACAATTTTTGGTTCTACTCAAGGTGGACACTTTAGTGCAGTACTGAAGGAATTGGACCTAAATGGTGAGATGTTTTGTTGCTCAGGTCAGACACTAAATTGAGTAATGTCATTGCTCTCAGGTGGTAGTAAATGGTTCA
Organism: Carcharhinus amblyrhynchos; assembly: GCF_965287045.1. Taxonomy (NCBI): domain Eukaryota; kingdom Metazoa; phylum Chordata; class Chondrichthyes; order Carcharhiniformes; family Carcharhinidae; genus Carcharhinus; species Carcharhinus amblyrhynchos. Next base: position 25,573,484 of record NC_137335.1, on the reverse strand, counting down.
ATGATCTGTTTTGAAGAGCAAGGAAGTTAACCCTCCAGAGTGGGAAACATCAGAGGTTTCTTGGATTATACTGCCCTGCACCAATATCACAAAACAGATTAGCTGATTATTAGCACATTGCTGTTTGTGGGAGCTTGCTGTATGCAAATTGGCTATTTGATTTCCTACATTACACATTAAAAATACTTCTTGCACTGCAAAGCAATTGAAATGTCTGGTTATCCAGAAAGACACTTCATCAATAAAAGTCTTTCCTTTTGATAATCATCTAAAAGAGTAAAGTGAATGAGGCATAACATGGATGTTCAGAACTGTCAACATTGAGCAAGTCCAATGATATAATATCTGTAAATGATGAATTGGCTTCATTCCAAGACATGGTTTCATGGTAAATACCTAAGTGTGATTAAACCTACCAGAAGCTATGTCAGCCATCTGAGACATGCTTTATTCCAAACTTTACATGGTTTTGATACTGTTCTTTTGGTTTCTACTTTCTCTTTTTCTGACTTTATTTTCTCTTCACTGTTTGGGAAAAAAAGCTCAATTATATCTGTGCTGCTCAAAGATGAGTTGTCTACCTTCTGCTTTCATTTATTGTTGTCACATTGCCCTGGGATTTACAAAAGGTTCTCCTGATTTTTTATTGTAACTTCAGTGGAACTGCAGAGGAAGTGACAGTAATCAGTTTTAGCCACTTTATTTCTCCAGCGGTCTGCCAATTTCTAACCAGGAAATCACCATAGAAATTCCAGCCAATTGGCTTTAAGAAAGCAAACTATTTGGTTTGCAAAACACAGTCACTGTGCACCACATATGCACTACCTGAACAACGGATTGCACACAAAATAGATTCACCTGGAATTGTGTGAGGATTTCTCCAAATCGGTAAAGAAACAATTAATCACTTAAAGCTGATCTCCCACCAAAATCATAGCAGGAGATAGAGCAAACCCTACGCAAATTCTCTCCCAAAATTTCTTTCACTCCAGTCCAAAATAAAAGATTTGAACAATCAATCACACGGGCAAACACCGTCTGAGCCCTTTTTGGGATATACTATGACTTATCCCTGCTGTGATGTACTTTAGTAAGATTTTTCATGTATATTTGCAGAAATGTAACTGCATTGTCTTTAAATTTGTTCACATCCATAAAAACACTACATAGTACCTGCTCATTAATTGACAGAACTTTTTATGTTGCAGCCAATTTCTTCTTTCATGCACAGCTGAATGCACTTTAGCTTTGGCAGAGGTCAGCCATAGTTCTTATTCTTGTTATGATGTTGGAGAAATTACTGTTTGTGATATAGTCATTTGTACAAAGGGGTAGTGGCTTGTTGAGACTTCCACACTGTTCTAGCAGCATTCTGAAGTGGTAATGTAGGGAATCGGCACAGAAACTAAACAATTGCAATCAGTTTGAGTATGACATTCTAAACCCACTTCTAGCTTTCACCCTATTCATAGTCCCTCCGTGACACCACTAAATATGAGTAATGCAACATTTATGAATGTTAAAGAGTACCCTCATACCTTCATTCTTATCTGCCTATACTATAGTCAGTTTCTTATCAGGATAATGATGATAGCAGTAGCTATTTACGCACTGGCCGGAACTGTACCACCTCGCCTGCCACGGAATCGGAGCGGGCAAGGGTCCAACAACAGAAATCTCTGTTGACCTCAGGCTGGAATTTTCAGTCTTGCCCAAATGAGGATGTAAAATCCTGCCTAATATGTCAGCCTCACAGACAGATGTGGAAAATGCTGTGAATGGAATTGTTTTGTCTCAGTCATTTACATAAATGCAAAACTAGATCGAAATGCAGTACTTCCTCAGCGCCCAGGGAACATTGTGCAAATTCCAGACGGCATTATAATTGAGAACTCTTTATCTAGAGTTATTTTCCACAAGGGCAGGAATTCATCAATTCATACCAGAGGAGGTTTTACTGACGTTCGTTGAGACATAAATAGGTCAGATTACAGGAAAAATTCCCTGTTCATCATGAAATAGTGCCATGGGATGATAGGTGTTCATTTGAGAGACAAAGCCTCAGTCCCACCGACCTTAGCCAGTTCTCCCCTCCTATGTAATTGTCTTTGTTTAAGACTCTTGTTTGCGATTGGAGTATATATGTCACTTTTAAATTTAACATAGAAATCAATTATCATTAGGATCACTATTTCCCAGTGGATCTTTTACTGCAACATTACTAATTAACCTTGCTTTAATACACAATATGACACTTATGATAGCTTTATTCCTAGTTGGTTCCACAATCATTACATTCCTTTGTTACAAACTCCAATAGCATCTTGTTTAATTCTCTGTCCAACAGTATAACTGCTGTTTGGGACCCTATAAACTACTCCCACCAACGTTTTCCAACTCTTGCTATTCCTAATTTCCACCTATGTTGATTTGACTGCCTTCATGATTTCTGAGGTCAGATCACTTTTCACTAATATCCTTATGTAATTTTTTACTATCAGGCCATTCTATCTGGCTTTCCAAAGTATTATGTACCCTGGAACATTTATTTTCGATTCTCGATCACCTTTTATCAATGTCTCCGTAATGGCATTAAATTCAAATAATTTATCTCTATTTGTGTTGCTAGATCATCTATCGTATTGAAAATGCTTTGTGCATTTGGATAAAGAACCTTTATTTTCAATTTTTTATTTATGTTTCCTGCAATGTTCTCATTTGCTGATGTACAATTTTTTTGTTAAAACTGCTGCTGTCCCTTGCTGTTCATCTCTGTTCATCTTTAGCCACATTGCTATACTGTTCTGATGTCTAAACCTTTCCTTTTGGATTCCTAACTCTCCCTTCACCCGAACCCTCCCCTACAATCTGTTATTTTAAAACCTTGTCCAAAAGCCTAGTTATATGATTGGCCAGGATACTAGTCTCAGCCCAGTTCAAGATAAGCCCATTCCAAAGAATAGCTCACTCTTCCCCATGTACTGATGCCAGTGTGCCATGAATCAAAACTCTCTTTTTCTTAAACCAACCTTTCAGCTACACGTGTAATTCTAATCTGCTTGACCCTATGCCAATTGGCATGTGGCTCAGGTTAACAAACCAGAAATGACTACCTGTGATGTTCTGCACTTTAGTTTGGGCCTTTACTGCTCTTTTTTCCCCCCACATAACAACAGTGGCTTAGTGGTTAGCACTACAGCCTCACAGTGCCAGGGACCAGGGTTCAATTTCAGCCTTGTGTGACCATTTGTGAGGAGTTTGCTTGTTCTCCCCACCTGAGTGGATTTCTTCTGGGTGCTCCAGTGTCCTCCCACAGTCCAAAGATATGCAAATTAGGTTGAATTAGTGTGCTAAATATGTAGAGTTACAGGGTTAGGGTGGGGGTAGGTCTGGGTAAGATGCTCTGTTGGAAGATCAGTGCAGACTCTATTGGCTGTATAGCCTCCTTCTACACTTTAAGAATTCTATGATTCTGCAATAATTCCTGATTCTACCTTTGCCATTTGTTCCCACGTGAACCATTACAACTGGATTCTCCCCCATCAACTCCATGTTTCTCTCTAGCTGCAAGTATGTGTCCTTAATTCTGGCACTGGGCAGGCAACATAATAGTGCTGGTTTCAGCTGGACAGAACTGTTGTTATTTGTGGTAATTGTCCCTTTAAGGGCAACACAGCAGAGTAAGAGTCACCTGGCTTGGGGGCCCAATGGGGACTCAAGAGTGGATAATAACCCAGCAGCATCCTTTCAGGCAAAAGACATGCAGGGAACAAGGTGTAGCCATAAAGCTGCTGTTTTCTTATTAATAAACACTGTGTTTATGAATGAAGTCTGTGAAAATATATTAGAAGAATCATATTTATCCTCCTGAGTATACAATGTCCTTTCATTATTACATTCCTTTTCTCTCCACCCACTTGAATTGGTTTGATTTGATTTATTATTGTCACATGTATTAGCATACAGTGAAAAAGTATTTTTTTTGCACGTTATATAGTCAAAGCATACCGTTCATAGAGAAGTAAATGAGAGAGCGCAGGATATAGTGTTACAGTCATAGCTAGGGTGTAGAGAAAGAGCAACTGAGTGCAAGATAGGTCCATTCAAAAATCTGATGGCAGCAGGGAAGAAGCTGTTCTTGAGTGGGTTGGTACGTGAACTCAGACTTTTGTACTTTTTTCCCCATGGAAGAAGGTGGAATAGAGAATGTCCAAGGTGTGTGGGGTCCTCAATTATGCTGGCTGCTTTGCCGTGGTAGCAGGAGGTGTGGACAGAGTCAATGGATAGGAGGCTGGTTTCACGACCTTTTGCAGTTTTTTGTGGTCTTGAGCAGAGCAGGAGCCACACCAAGCTGTGATACAACCAGAAAGAAGGTTGGTGACAGTCACAGCTGACATGTCAAATTTCCTTAATCTTCTGAGAAGAGAGGTATTGGTGGGCTTTCTTAACTACATTGTCAGCATGGTGTGTGCCCAGGACAGTTGGTGATTTGGACACCTAAAAACACTGGTGTCCCACACGGATGTGGTCTCAGCCCCCTACTATACTACTTACTCACCTATGGCCAAATTCCCTGCCAATTTGATTTTCAAGTTTGCTAATGACACCACCGTAGTGGGTCGGATCTCAAACAATGACAAGACAGAATACGGGAATGAGAGAGAGAATCTGGTGAACTGGTGCGGCGACAATAATCTCTCCCTCAATGTCAACAAAACAAAGGAAATTGTGGGTCGACCTTTGAGAAATCTGCCCTGATATGCGCAACGGTGACTCCAGATACAGGTTCATTCAGGGTGGAGGGCATGCTCTCACTGATCTCTTGCTCAAAATGGGCATAGGATGCATTGAGCTCATCAGGGAAGGGTGCATTGGAGCCAGCAATTTTACATGCCTTCATCTTATACCCTTCAATTGCAGCCTTCACCATGGTGCCATGGCCAGTCTGCACATCCACCTTGCAATCCTTCTCAGCCACAAAGATAGCAAGCATCTCATACCTGTTGGACAAAGTCAGGGGCTGAGGCTCCTCTATCAGTATGTGCTGACATCTCATATACCTGCCTGATTCACAGAGACACTCTTCTGTTCCTGGCCAGTGACCAACTCTAAAGTTCTGCCTAACCTAAGAGGTGTGATTGCCTCATGGAACAAAATTTTCAGGTAACTCTCCCCCTCCTTGACGCCCCATATATCAGACTTTCAGAATCCAGTTCAGCAATTCAGCAACTCTGCGCTAAAGTTGCCTATCCTTGCAAACTCTTTCCGCTGATACATTTTCTAAAAAAAAATTAGTCACAAATAGGTTAACATTCACATTGCAATGAAGTTACTGTGGAAATCCCCTACTGGCCTGTTTGGGTACACAGAGGGAGAACTTAGCATGCCAATTCACCTAACCCGTACATCTTTGGACTGTAGGATGAAACCCACACAGACACGGGGAGAACATGCAAACTCCACACAGACAGTGACCCAAGCCAGGAATTGAACCCAGGTCGCTGGTGCTGTGAGGCAGCAATGCTAACCACTCTGCCACCCCTATATCCAGGATACTAGTGCATTCCACAGATTCCCATCTGCTGTAGTCACATCAGCCCTGCCATTTTCATCTAACTATATCCATTTAATGAGTCAAATAGTTAATAATTTACACAAATAATGCTATAGAAAGTTGCTATCACCTAGCTTGGAGGCAAGGAAAGAAGTTCATCAACTGCTGGAGGTTGAAAAGAATTTAGAAAGCACCTCTTTCCCCCTTTGTATTGAATTTTCACCTGAACCCAACTACATACTCTGTCTACGTCTGTCTCTGACATAGTCTCCTCTCTGTGTGATCCTTCCTCTGTTGAATATCATCCTGTTTAGAGCAGCTGGCTTAGCCAGATCTTTGACTTGAAGCCAAGCAGCTAGTCAGCTTGAATCCTTCTGCCCATTTTCTTGATGGAACAAGCTTGTTCATTGAATCATTGGATCTTACTGCACAGGGGGTCACTCAGTCCATTATACCTGTGCTGGCTGTTTGAAAAAGCTATTCAATTCGTCCCATTTCACTCCTCTTTTCCAATACCCAACATTTTTTGTGTTTTTCAAGTCCACATCCAATTGTATTTAGATGTTAGCAGTGAATCTGATTCAGTCACCCTCTTCTAGTGAAAGGGGTAAACCTCAGAACATTTGGCTAGCCCAATGATCCCCATGTATAAGCACTGCCCAATTTGCTGCAATGGAAAACTGAGGCTTTAGCATCTGCTTGAAATCCCCTCACAAAAACACAATTAAGATTAGGAGTTTATCAACATTGAAAATACATTCCAGTGATCCACATTATGCAAATGGTAATAGGGGGCAACATCATGTTGTTGATTCTTCAAGATAGAATTTACCTCGTGAAATAGTTCTTCAGGTCACTAAGTATTAATTGTATTAATATTAATCTGCATAGCAGTCGGTTGTTAATGTTCAATATCCTGGCAAGTACAAATCAAATTCTTGAGTGGCATTTTTTCAATGAAGCAAAAACCCAAATTTCTTATTTAGTAGTTGTGTATGTTTGTTCCCTATAGTACAACTCAGTTCATGAATATTAAAATCAATGTAGGATTCCTTACTGAGCATCTTTACGTGTCCGTTAATGCACTGAGCGGGTGGCCTCATGCTATTCAAAATGACAAGGTTATGCAGATGTTTGATGAGATTTTTATTCATGCGAGTCTGACCTTCACTCTTACTCTAGTGATTTGCCTGGGATGTTATCTGAGTTAGCCAGTTTTAGAGTCAAGAAAAGATGGGCCTGTTCCTTGCCAGAGCAGAGATCAATTTCTGCAGAATTTACCAAGTTGCATCTGGCTTTATTCCAATAAGGAAGTCAACAATATAAACATTTTCTCAAAATATCAGATGTCTTGGAAGCTGTTCAGATCAAGGTGACAAAAAAATAAAAACAAAACAAATAATGTAAGAAAAGCGACAAGTGCTGGAAGTATTCAGCATGCCTGGCAGCATCTCTGGAGAGAGATAAAGAGGGTGGAATTTTTGGAGTGGAAAACTCGGAGAGGCAAAAAGTCAGAATCCCGCCAGTGGCATATCAATTCAGAAGCTTCCCTTCACCATTTTCATGCTGGATTGATAGCAAATCAGGTTTCTAACTAACTCGTGAGGAATTCCATTTGCACGCTTGTCATGCCATGAATACTCATTCAAAATTCTCCTCACTGGAATTACGTTCCCCTTCCCATTTATATGCCACTCTAACGGGAAATTAGACTGGTCTAAAATATAATCAGATACAAGAGGCATGCAGCTGTCTGTCCTCACTTCACTTGTGACTCTGTGTAAGTCAGAGTCTATCTGCCACAGTGCTGCTCTTATTCTGCAGCAATCCCAGTATGACACCACAGTGGTGAGAGCACAGGGTTGGTCTGCTTGTGGTGGGTGTCTCCATGCTCCAGGAAGACAATACTTGGTGTGTTGTGCTGTGGTCCCAGGCAGGGATATTGCCAGAGACATGGGGGATAATGAAGTGTGACGGTGCTAGAAAAGTTGGGAGGGTGGGGGGGGAATGACAGATACATGGTGGACACTGGGATTTGGTGGGGTGACAGGCGATGGATGGGGGCAGGGAAGGGAGCAATGGTAGCCAGAGGGCAGACGAATGGCTGATAAAGCTGGACCCTGACATGGAAAATGTAAACACAGAAATAGTGGACGGGAATAGGATCGATGGGATGCACACAGACTCTGGGGTGGGGTGTTGTTAGTGTGGCACATGCACAATGGTTTGCATAGAGACTCATGGAGGTGGGAGAGGGGAAAGGGACATCTAACAGAGAGAGTCATGGGATGGGGAAGAGAGGGGCAAGGACACAGTGTTGTAATCAGTTATGAAGGAATCATTGAAAGGCAGAGGTGAGGTCCACATGGAGCGTGGGAACATCAGCAGTAATGTATTCAGGGGAGCACTCAACTGTCCATCATAATGACAATGGGATCCAGGGCTGAGGCCAAAAAATAACCAGAGGGAGGTCTTGTTGCACATCATGCGGTTCCAGGAAGATTGGAGACGCCCACAATTGTAGGGGTAGAGTCAAAGCTGATACGAAAATAAAAATACAGCACCATCATCTTGAAATACTGAAGTAAGATCTGAGGATGGAGTTTGTGCAGCATGACAGATGAAAGGTAGGGGAGGTAGGAGAGTCTTAAACTAGAGGGCATAAGTTTAAGGTGAGAGGGGAGAAATACAAAAGGGTCTGGAAGGGCAATTTTTTATACAAAAGATGGTGAGTGTCTGGAATGAGTTGCCAGGGATCATAGTAGAGGTGGATACAATTGTGTCTTTTAAAAAGCACTCAGATAGTTACATAGGTAAAATTGGTATGAAGAGACATGGGCCAAACGTGGGCAATTGGGACCAGCCTAATGGTAAAATCTGGGTGGCATAGAGTTGAGCCAAAGAGTCTTTTCCCTGCTGTAAGCCTCTATGACTCTAAATGCTGGTGAATTTAAAGTGTCTGTGAGACAATTTGTCAGTGCTGATGTTCACCCATTAGAATTGTGTGAGATCCCCAAGCAATGTTACTCTTTGGGTGCATGATGCTATTATGAGAATGTGAGATTAAAGTGAGTTGAAGGCTCACTTAGCCAGCAGAGTGCAAGAGATCATTCACCCTCTTCCTGCATTGCATGCCACATCTCAGGCAAGTCTCCAACAAGCTGACCTCCCTTGTAACTGCCTCTCAGGCTGACGAGGCTACTGGGTAAGGAGTTGTTCAAAATGTTGTTTCTAATGTTGAATGGCATTATTATCCTTAAGAAGGGCAACACCATCATGTGATCCCATCATCTCTGCAAATCTGGTACAGAGAAGGCAGCATCAATACTGCAGTAATCCATAAACAAGATCATGTACATCCATGGGGATCAGTTTAGTTTTGGCACAAATTTCCATCAAGATAGAATTTAATACTGACATCAGAGGGCAGCTGATCTTTAATGGGATAAAGAACCACCATCAGGAAGATCATAAATAGTGTGAGGACTATCACACAGTCTTCCTTAACCCCATTCCAGATTTAGAAGATATTCACTTCAGATCTCCCATTCAAGACAGCTGCAGTCGGCTCATCACAAAGCGATGAAGAGTTCCCATTGTTACTCTTGACATTTTCACAGATGTGTCTAGCAGAGACCATGTTGGAGCTATCACTGGAAAGTCAAATGCCACACGCCTCTGGAAGGATTTCCTTAGCCAAAGGAGATAATTCTGGAAAATGCATGCCAAGACTTTTTCTACTATGGGTAAGAGGGAAATATCTTGATAGTTTCCACATGATTTATTTTGTTTCTTAAAAATACTTAGTTGTCACATTCCTGAAGTTGGGGTGGGCAGGGAGAGGCAGGGTCTGGGGAAAGTTTTTTTTCCTTCCCAATCTATAGGATTATTGCATGGGTTTTGATATCAGCAAAAGTCTGCCAGCTTTAAAGACCTCACCTGGAATACTATTGGGATTGCAGGCATTGTTGTTTTTCATTTCTGACTGTTTATTGAAGCTTCCCCATCGATGGTGGTTCACTCAGGGATTCTATCACAGGGAACTGGGGGGTAGCCTGAAGAGCATTAGCTGCAACTGTGGATTTACAGTTGAGTTGTTCAAAATGTTTTCTCTCATTGATGGATGGCATTGTTATCCTTAAGAAAGGAAACATCATCCTGTTGACAAAAGGCATTTTGTCTATTTGACTTTGGTCCATAGATAGCCCTGACATGTTCAAAAAAGCTTTTTATGCCATGGTGGTCAGCATATTGTTGGATCTCTCTGGCTTCCTTTTCCCACTTGTCCTTTATCGAGTTTTCTGTGGCCATCAGCCTTAGCATTGCTCAATTCAACATACCATCACAACAACCAGTGCTGGTCATAGTGGGAAGGGCCATTCCTAAGACTGTGGACAATGATGGGGCTCAAATCATTGAAGATGACAGTATCATCGTATTTAATCCATTTAGTCAATTTCAGTCTGTCCCTCATTTCACAGTCTCTTGTGATTTGAAAGCTGTAGGTGATTATAATCAAGCAATTTGTACTTTTTCTGTCAACACAGCCTTACCTTTGCGTGGTTTCCTTTCACATCTCCAACAACTGCACCGTGCTCGTGTAGTGGAAGAGGACCATGACGATAGTATCAATGAAGACACACCTTTACTTGATTTCATATCAGGCTACAGAAGATGGCTGATGGATGTAAAAATTAAAATGGTTGGTGCATTAGAAAGCTGCCAGAAAGTCTGTGTTTAATATCAAGGAACATAGAAGAGCCAGCACCAATTTGGCACAGGGCTTAGCTCAGAACTAGAAGTCTATCCTTTCCAGTATGGAATGGGTAGCCAACTCAATCAATACAACTGGGCCTAGCCATATGCAACATCTGATGGCCACATTTCAACTTCTATTACACCAAAAGTCTGGATGGTGAAGCTTAAATTCTGTCATGCAATCTCAGACTGATGTAATGCTAAATCAGGTTGCTGGCATGCAGGCTCAGAATGCTACCAACCCCACTACTCGAGGCTGCCAGGGTGTCACAGCAGTCCTCCATCAGATTACCAGGATTGCAAAACCAGTGCCCCAAGGTGATAGTAGTCCCATGGTGCATGAACCTCTCTCAAGATGATGGCATTAGTGATGCCACTGCAGGCTGCTGCTTGCCTGCCAGCCAGCCCAAACTGCTACCACACATGCCATGATGTGCAGCCTGAAGCCTAGCCTCTAAGACCCAGAGCTGTTCAGGACCATCTGCAATCTCCTCCGCTGATGGTCAGCAGCTTTCCACCAAATAAGCTGCAGCACTTCATATAAACACAAAGACAGGCAAAGACAGATAGAAGACAGGTATGAAGGATGTGAACAAGGATGACTTGTTTACATTTGTATGCAATTTGGCATGATTTAATTTAGCCATTTGGCTTGGAATGTATATTTTGTATTGAATTTCATTTTTGCATTAGAATAAAGTGGACACTGTGATGGTCAGCATCAGTAAATAAAATCATAAGAAACTAAATTCAATAAAATTATTGCTGATTGACCTTAACTCCATTTTCCTGCATGTCCCCTCACAACCTGGACTGGACTGGCAGACAGTGAGGAGCAGTGTCAGGCAATACAGCAGGATATAGACAGGCTGGTATATTGGACAGATAAATGGCAGATGGAATTTAATCCTGATAAATGCAACATGATGCATTTTGGAAGAAATAATGTAGGGGGGAGTTATATGTTAAAGGGTAGACCTATTAAGAGTATAGAAACGCAGAGGGACCTGTGGGTGCAAGTGCACAAGTCTTTGAAGGTGGCAGTAGAGGTGGAGAAGGTTGCAAAGAAAGCTTATGGTATACCAGCCTTTATAGGAAGGGGGATAGAGTACAAGAGCTGGTGTCTAACATTGTAGTTGTATAGAACGTTGGTTAGACCGCATTTGGAGTACTGCGTCCAGTTCTGGTCGCCTTACTATTGGAAGGACGTGGAGACCGTGGAAATTGTGCAGAGGAGGTTTATCAGGATGCTGCCCGGTATGGAAGGACTGGGTTATGAGGAAAGATTGGGCAAATTGGGGCTGTTTTCCTTAGAAAGGCAGAGAATGAGGGGAGATCTAATAGAGGTGTATAAGATTATGAAGGGTATACGTAGAGTAAACAGTGGTAAGCTTTTTCCTAGATTAGAAACAAATATTACGAGGGGCCATGGGCTTAGGGTGAGGGGGGCGAGGTATAATTTGGATGTTAGAGGGAGGTTTTTCACACAGAGGGTTGTGGGGGTATGGAAATGCACCGCCAAGTAAGGTGGTGGAGACAGGCACGCTGGAGTTGTTTAAGGGATACTTAGATAGGCACATGAGCGGAATAGAGATGGAGGGATATAGGAGACAGTTTTAAATAAGGATCAAAAGCCTTGGGGCGTCCCTGGGAATCAACTGATTCCTATGGACCTTCCAACATATTTTCTGGCTCACTTGTTTTACTTTTGAGTTTCTGGGGATTCCCTTGAATGTTTGCATAAGATGTGCATGTTATTGATGTTTTTCTCTTTTAATCCACAAGCGCTTCAGTCTGCCCTGTTGTCTAACAAGGGGCATACACGCAGTGGGTTGTGCGAGGGCTGCTCTTGGATGTTTCGAGAGTAGCCTCGTGCTTCACGTCGTTAGTGTACACTTAAATTGGACCAGCTGATAGTCACTGAGCTGTCGTGTTGCCCATCACTGTTTGCTGTGCAGATACAAGGATTTGGGCCAGTGTCTATGGGAGTTTGCGCATTCTCCCCGTGCTTGCGTGGGTTTTCTCCGGGTGCTCCGGTTTCCTCCCACACCCCAAAGATGTGCTCTTGGGCTGATTGGTGTAACGAATTGTCCCTAAATTAGTCTCCCCTCAATCTGGTTTTCAATGTGGAGTGCCATAAGCACAGACAAGGGTCATGGGTGAAAGAGGGGACTCACAATGTTGAAATGGCGGCGCGGGCTCGTTGGGTCGAAGGGCCTGTTTCCCGTGCTGTGTTGTTCTTTAACCCCTGATATCCTTGTACAACAAATATCCATCCAATTTAGCCTTGAACATATGCAATGACTGCTCTCTGTGGGAAAAAATTCCAAAGACTAATGACTCTGAGAAAATATTCCTCCACGTTTGTAATTGAGAGAACCCTTATTTTTAAACCTTGTTCCCTAGTTCTAGATCTCCAAGAAGGGAAACATCTTCTCAGCAAGCACCTATTCTGTCAAGCCTCCTCAGAATTTATTCTGTTATATGTTTCGCGAGCAACAGAATAGGCATCGGCCAAGACCAAAAATGGTGTTCACATCATATCAATATGCATTTTAAGCAGAGCCCATTAATTCCTAATTTAAGCAGATTAGCAAGAGCACCTGCGACTTACAAAGAGGGAAATTGTTTTCGGCAATGGGGCCCAGTTGTAGTTGGACCTTGGGCAAGTTTGATCTAAATGTGAGCCGGGCAGGTGGTAGGCAAAGAAAGGAGGATTAGGCAAGGACAGTGAGGAGTAGGTGGGGATAAAGGGAAGGGGTAAAAGGGTGGGACATGAACAAGAGGGTGGAAGGGTGAGGAGGCGGCGATGGGATCATCATGCGAGGATGTACTGATGTAACAGAAGCATGCGCAGAGTGATACTGGCAGGCTGGATGCAGCTAAGTGACATCATTGGGAACAACGTGCACGTGTAGACATTTATTGCCGGCATCTTGTGTTGGCAAGAAACAGTGGTTTCATCAATATCACCTCTCGTTCTTAAAGTGAGCACTGCAAAACTGTTGGTGGGTTGAAGAATTGAGTTTGAGGTTACCGGTATCAAACATCAATTAACGTTCTATAAACAGCCCAAACAGAAAGTGGCCTCTCTCTTCCTCCTCCCTCTTAAAGCATGCTGTCCTGATCTTGATGACTTTTGCTCATTCTCTCAGTTATGGTCAAATGCAAGAACAAGGTCTACCACTCGACACAAACCAACGGTTTGTGCAAATGCCTTCAAATCACCAAAATGAATTTCATTACTTGTCATACCACTCCCTGTGGACCTCTTAAACAACTACTACTGAAAACACCATGATGAATTGTAACAACAACTTGAAGAAATGAACCAGCAACATACAAGATGATGATCCCTTTAAATATAGCTATGGGAGTCCTCCATGCTGCATCAGCTGTGCAAGCTTAAGAGAAAACATTGACTGGAGTGTGGAACTTTAAAATGGCAGTGCCATAGAAAGCCCCAGTCCCGCTGGAAATCCTTGTCATATTCATCCTGTTTTCAAGCCTTCCAGCTACCATAACAACATTTTTGCTTTTGACCTGCTGAAAGGTTTTGTCCTCAGTACCTATATGCCTCCTCCAAGTCCTTCACTACCTTCTAAATCCAATATTTCATTAGTTTAACTGAAGCCATCCACACCCTTAAATCTGAGTCTGTACACTTATGTGCACCAATACATGATTGGCCTATTTGTTCAATGCCAGGTATGCTTGGATTACATGCGTTTAATCCCATGACCAAATACTTCGTCTAGAAATCTTCCTCAAGATTCTGATCAAAATCTAACATCCATGTAGCACTGCCAAATTTCTTTACAACTAGTGCTAGCTTTGGCTCACTGGATACTTCCATTTCTGTGTTAGAAAGTTGTCAGTTCAAGCCCTACATCAAAGACTTGAATGACAGATCAGTGCAGTAGTGAAGGAGGTCTGCACTGAAGGAGGCTTTTGGATGAGATGTTAAACTGAAGCCCCATCTCAAAAGGCACAAAATAATTCCATGTACCCACTTGAAGAGGAGCAGGGAGTTCTTCTGATATTGTGGCCATGAATTATCTTTCAACTAACATAAAAAGGGCAACTCCAGCTGGTCACTATTTTATTGTTCTTTGCTGAAGTGTTGGCTGCCATGATTTCTATATTACAACCATGACTATACTTCAAAAGAACTTAACTGGTTGTTAAGCACTTTGAGGTCCTCGGGATGTCATTCTTTTGCAGTTGTATTTGGTTTATGTTGCACAGCAATAGGATCTGAAGGAATTGTGTAAAACCCCCGACATTATTGGCTTCCTTTTCTTGCTTTTGCTGTTCCTCCCCAAGTGCTGTTAAACATTGAATTCAATCCACATTGTGAGCAAAGCATTTAAAGCCCCTGAAACCCTTTGGGAGTCACATCACATTTCCACCAGTTCCAGGAGCTTCCAGGCTCATCAGCCTTTTCCAGTTATGATCAGCAAAACACTTGGATTGCGCACAGGTGAGTGCGATTTGCAATGGCCAACACTTGCGAGAACCCTGCCAGATCATAGATATGAGGGTTCCTATTTGTTCCTGGCTCCCTTCCATGTGGTCTTTAATCTTTGTGAAGTTGACTTAGGCAGAGTTGGCGTACTTGGTGACCGCCTTGCTGCCCTCGGAGACGATGTGTTTGGCTAGCTTGCCCGGTAGCACGAGGTGGACTGCGCTCTGGATCTCCTGTGCCGAGATGGTATGCCACTTTTTGTAGTGGATGAGGTGCGATGCCTCAGACGTGATGCGCTCAAAGATGTTGATCATGAAAGAGTTTATGGCGCTCATGACCTTAGACGAGATGCGGGTGGAGGGGTGGACCTGAGTCAGCACCCAGTACACGTAAGTGGAGTAGCTCTGCTTGCAAGCTTTGCTCTGCTTCTTGGTGACCTTGGTCCCCTTGAGGGACACGCCGCCCTCAGCCGCAAGCTCAGGCATTCCAACTCCGGTGTAAATAAACAATGTGATAATTCAGTTTGTTATAATTGTGGACATAAAGTTGTGATATGTGAGAGATCTTCTGTATTTGCCGGACAGGACCAAGATCAAGGAGCTGTAATGTTACTAGACACTGACAGACTTTGCTATCCTGAATCCTGTCTCCCACTCTGACTGCAATAAATAACTGATGGCTTCCTCTGTAGATCAGTTTGTGGTAGCAAATGTTTTGACATCTGTATACGAGCATCAGCATAAGAACGTATCATTTCGGTCTTCACGGAGGAGGACGTGAATAATTTGCCGGGTGTTAGCGATGGAAAGGTGGTAGGACTGGAGGGTCTCAATGACATTACTGTTAGTAGAGAGGCGGTGCTCGACAGACTGGAGGGGCTGATTGTGGACAAGTCCCCAGGACTGGATGGCATGCATCCGAGGGTTCTGAAAGAAATGGCGGAGGTGATAGTGGATGCCTTGGTGGTTATTTTCCAGACGTCGCTGGATTCCAGGGAAGTGCCGGAAGATTGGAAAACGGCTAATGTTACGCCGTTGTTTAAGAAGGGTGCCAGGCAAAAGGCGGGGAATTATAGGCCGGTTAGTTTAACGTCTGTTGTAGGTAAAATGTTAGAATCCGTCATCAAGGAGGAAATAGCGAGGCATCTTGAGGGGAATTGCTTGATAGAGCAGACGCAGCACGGTTTCGTTAAGGGGAAGTCGTGTCTGACAAATTTACTGGAGTTCTATGAGGATGTGTCTAGGGCGGTGGATAGAGGAGAACCGGAGGATGTGGTCTTGATTTTCAGAAGGCATTTGACAAGGTACCTCATAAGAGGTTACTGCAGAAGGTCAGGGGACATGGAGTTGGGGGTAGGGTGTTAGCGTGGATAGAGGATTGGTTGTCAAATAGGAGGTAGAGAGTGGGGGTCAATGGGTGCTATTCGGATTGGCGGTTGGTGACTAGTGGAGTGCCCCAGGGGTCGGTGCTGGGGCCTTACCATTTATATAGATGATCTGGAGGAGGGAACCGAGTGTATGGTGTTGAAATTTGCTGATGACACCAAGACTGGTGGAACGGCAAATTGTGCAGAGGGTGTGGAGACTCTACAGAAGGATCTAGATAGGCTGGGCGAATGGGCCAGGAAATGGCAGATGGAATTTAATGTTGGCAAGTGCGAGGTGGTCCACTTTGGTAGGAAGAATGGTAGGAAGGATTATTACTTACGTGGCGAAAAACTGCAGCAGGCGACGGTGCAGAGGGACCTCGGGGTCCTTGTGCATGAGTCGCAAAAACCCAGCTTGCAGGTGCAGCAGGTGGTCAGGAAGGCGAATGGGATGCTGGCTTTCATAGCGAGGGGGATTGAATATAAAAGTAGGGAGGTCTTGCTGCGGCTGTATAGTGCATTGGTGAGGCCGCAGCTGGAGTACTGTGTGCAGTTTTGGGCGCCGTACTTACGCAAGGATATTTTGGCCTTGGAGGGAGTGCAGAGGAGGTTTACTAGGCTGATACCGGAGTTGAGGGGATTGAGCTATGAGGAGAGGCTGAATAAACTAGGCTTGTACTTGTTAGAGTTTAGAAGAATGAGGGGAGATCTCATTGAGACGTATAAGATGATGAATGGGATGGATAGGATAGAGGTGGAGAGACTCTTCCCGCTCAGAAAGGACAGGACTAGGGGGCACAGCCTCAAGATAAAGGGGGGTGCGGTTTAGAACGGAGTTGAGGAAGAACTTCTTCATTCAAAGGGTGGTGAATCTCTGGAATTCTCTGCCCGTTGAAGTGGTGGAGGCTACCTCGCTAAATATTTTTAAGAAGCGGGTTGATGGGTTTTTGATAAGAGAGGGGATTAAGGGTTATGGGGAGAGGGCGGGAATGTGGAACTGAGACATGACAGATCAGCCATGATCTTATTGAATGGCGGGGCAGGCTTGAAGGGCTAGATGACCTACTCCTGCTCCTATTTCTTATGTTCTTATGTATCCATAGGGTGCAGCTAACCTGCAATCTTACTTTTCCTTCATACTTCCTCTGATTCAAACATTCTTCTTTCAGAAGCTGCCAATAATTAGGCACACCTGGAAAGCAAAGGCTGCCTAATAGTTACTGACAAAATGACAAACATTAGGTAGCTATTGGAAGGTCTACAAATAATAAAGAACTTTCCACATCTAATTAAGATAACAAATTTCTTCAGCAATGAAGAATTTAAACATGCAGTTTATCAGTTCTGTAGTAATCCTTTAATTGCCTCACCTACACCTCTTTTCCATTAAATTATGTGGTATAAAACAGGGGTTTCTAAGTTGTATCTCATGATTCCCCAGGAACCTGATGTCACATTTGGGGTCACAAGCTATCCCTCCTTCAAGGAGCGACTGTGGAGAGGATATAACCCAGTCTAGTGACTGGTGGAACAGCCCTGGACCCACTAAATTGAAACTGCCAAATAACAAGGGATGTATGGTGAACCAAAAGTGCTTTTGACTTCAAAGAGCACTTTTGGTGGACAGTTAGGGTGGGATGTTTTGAGCGCCAACTTAGTGCAGGTAGAAGCTGAGAGAGATTGACTGTGCCCTGAGGTTATGCAACTGAACTGCTAAGTTGAGTGGTAGCTTGAAATTTACTGAGTTTCAGCTCATTTACCTTGTTGTACAAAGTTTCCTAACTCCAGCATAGTGACTCTGTTTCAGCAATCAAAAGGGGAAGGGTGAGGGGGGCTGATGAATGAAAGGGTGGGGGGGGGGGGGGGGGGGGGGAGGGAGGTTTGTCTGTGTGTGGTGGAGGGAATAAGCATTGAGAAGTCGGGTGTGTGTGTGATCGGAGGGGCAAGGAAGAGGGACTGATTATAATGCTTGTGGTAATGGCATAGAAGGACTCTATTGAGCCTCTGTTACCAAGAAATATGGAGGGCTTGGCTGCAACCTATAAAAGAATATAAAATAATATTCAAAGTATATTAAAAACTCAGATTTCCACATTTATATGATCTATATATGTGAACTTTAATAATTATATACTGAATATTACTATGCTGTTTCATCTCTTTTGTGTTTTTTCTGGCATTTGGGCTCAATAAATTTCAAGTGTTAAAATGGATCATATTAGAAAATGGTTTGGGAAGCGCCCATACAAGGAGTCTTGTATACATTAACTGCAAGATGCTTATCTGCCCTTAATTACAAATATTTTATTTGGTATAGAGGTGGACACATCCCATAATGAAAGGCCTTGCATCTTTTGCACAACAGGAGAACCTGCATCATGTTGTTAGTCTCATGAGTTAAAGGACTTGCACCAGGTGAAACATGCGGTACCGGTGAGCAGCAGAAAGTACTGGTGACAGAGACTGTCCAAATTAGCTCTCACCAGAGCGTACTGAACTCTTGCAGCTTTGCTGAGTGGAAGAAATATGGTCCTTAGGTTATGTACCCTTAACTTTCACATGCACTAGATATTTTTATTCTTGAAATATCAGTCCCCACCTCCCCCATCATACCAGAGCTAAAAGCAAGGCCTTGCATCTTCTCCTCATCTTTGGCCTAGTGATAAAATTCAAATCAGTCAGGTTTCATTTGTATAAAATAGTCAAAAGTATCAGACAAGTTCTGAATAGTGAACTCAGAGAAAATAGGCTTTGTTTTGCTGATGTGTTATACCGGTTTCCCTCAAGTGAAAACTAAACAGAATTCCGAATGATTGTGAATTTGAATACAACTACATCATCTACAATTATATTTTCTAAGTCTATGCCTATCCTTTGAAATTTGTCTTCTGAGCAGGCAAAAACCATGAAATTTGATTTGTTTAAAGAAAATCTCATTAAAAAGTAACAGCTTTATCATTCATTCTTGGCACATTTTCAATAGAATGTAAATGCATTTCTCAAAATTAATTTTCTTAAAC
The DNA here is from genome assembly GCF_965287045.1 of Carcharhinus amblyrhynchos. Lineage (NCBI taxonomy): Eukaryota > Metazoa > Chordata > Chondrichthyes > Carcharhiniformes > Carcharhinidae > Carcharhinus > Carcharhinus amblyrhynchos. The sequence continues at coordinate 25,554,318 of NC_137335.1, read as the reverse complement.
AAGCTGCAGTACATGTTAAAAAGACCTCACTGTATCTTATTAATTTTTTTGACGTCTTGGCTATCTCTAGGTCATTCCAATTATCTGACTTTGTAATATGTATGAATTTCCCAACAATATATACCTCAGTTAGTTGTACTTCCAACTCTAAACATTGGACTGTATTAATGTAAGAATAGAGGAAATTGGAACAGATGTAGACCTTATTAGCCTCAAGCCTGCTTCACCATTCAATATAATCATGGCTAATCTTTTGCTTCAGCCCTACTTTTCTGCCCATTCACATCCCTTGATTCTTTGAGAGAACAACAGCCAGATTCTTGTGGAGTTAGAAAGATTCCAGAGCCATTAACAATGGAGAGCCGGTCCTAATTCTAAAAGATTTCTGCTCCCATTCCTGCCATCCTGATTTTCACAGGCACCTGATAAGGCTGCAGGGAATGAGCCCTCATCTTGTACTCAAACTAGCTGACTGTGTTTTTGGGGTAGGCAGTCCTAACAACTTGCAATTTACGTGGAATTGGACCAGCTTCTTGATGACTCAGGGTTCATGGCTCCTCAGAGGAGTTGTGAACCCTTGTCTCCATTTGGGAACTCTTTGAAACTTAAATTCAAAAGGTTTTACCCACACTCCCAAGGATCCTCCTGTGCCCCATGCCCCCTTCATTCCAATTCAACCTAATTTATGTCCCCAACCACCCCCAAGTCACATTAGCTCCCATGCCCATTCAAGACTTGGTTGAGAACCCAGCCCCTCATAAAAGGATGACGTTGGTGAGTTTGTTTACCCTGGTGTAGAGAAATGTTGACTACGCTTGATTACACTTCTACTTTTGATACTTATAAGATGTAGCAACACTAGTTTTTCTTGTAAATTATGAGTGGGTGGTTTACTAAATATTTGCATACACCATTGTTACTGTAGTGTTTCTTGGTTGTGTGAGATGTATACTGGATGGATGAGCACAGAAGAGCCACAAGTTGACATAGAGAGAATGAAGGGCCGCTGGAAGTGGCTGGGAGGCATGAATTGGCATCAAATTGACAAGGGGCATTGAGTTGGCATGGGGAATGGGTGGAAGGGCATGAGTTAACAGCTTTAAAATGTAACCAAACAACCGGATGTCTTGGCTATCTCACAAGTGACTGAACTGGGCCATTTAAAAAGCCCGCCTCAGCACTTGGTTCTTCTTATGCCCAATTTCAATTGTGCCCAGGGGATGGTAGTCCCAACTTTATCCCACATCTGCCTCTCTGGCTTGAAAATAGCGCGTAAATGAGAAGTTTATACTCAGAAGGTCTGCCGAGTCAAGAAATCTCTCAACTGGCATTAACTACCTTCATAGCAAAAATCCACCTCGCAAGTCCGACTCAGCCTTCAAGTTACTCATCAGTGGAACATCCACAATCCTCCAGATAGATAATTCCAAAGATTTACAACATTTTGAATGAAGAGATTTCTCCTCATCACAGAGCTAAAACATCTGCTGTGTATCCTGAGACCGAACCCTCTTGTTCTAGATTTCCCAGCAGGGAAACAATCTCTCAGACTCTATCCTACTGCTTCCCAAACTATTTTCCCAATGTGACCCCATTTTAACACTTGAAAACTAACATTACTCAAAAACCAACAACAAAACAGTAATAAAGCAGTACAGTAACATTCAGTACAAGTATTTAAGTTTGCATATTATAGATCAACATAATAATACATCAGAAATATGAAAATCTGAGTTTTTAAAGTACTTGTAAATAATGTTCGCCTTTAATATATTCCTATAGGTTTCAGAAAAGCTCTCCATGTTCCCCAAAAGACTCAGTGAAGTCCCTCCCCATCCCCACTCACACACCGTAGTCAGTCCTGCTACACTCACCAAATAGATACACAAATATAAGCTCATCATGCATCCATGTTGGTAAACCCCCTCTCCTGCAGCATAACTTCAGTTTTTCCCATATTTTGGACTTTCTTGGTCAGCCTCTATGTTCACCAAGTCAGCTCATGATCATTCCTGACATACTCAAACCCGCAGCAAAAAGTGTTTTCTGAAGTTATTGCTTATTATTATTTACTTATTAAGTGGCATTGATTCAGTGGGACCAGCAATATCCCATCAGGGCCTCCTGACAGGATCATCTCCTCCCCACAATTCCCACTGTTGCTCAGAATGGGACAGGTCATAACACAAAATGTGACCTCTGCAGCCTCATTAAGGTTGCAACCCTCAGTGGGGAACCTGTGATCTACCCTGTCATATCCCGTCAGAATCGTGTATGGTTCAATGAAACCAGCTCTCTTCTTCTAAACTCTAGAAGGTATTGTGCGGAGGGTGTGGAGAGTCTACAGAAGGATCTAGATAGGCTGGGCAAATGGGCCAGGAAATGGCAAATGGAATTTAATGCTGGCAAGTGCGAGGTGGTCCACTTTGGTAGGAATAATGGTAGGAACGATTATCACTTACGTGGCGAAAAACTGCAGCAGGCGACGGTGCAGAGGGACCTTGGGGTCCTTGTGCATGAATCGCAAAAACCCAGCTTGCAGGTGCAGCAGGTGGTCAGGAAGGCAAATGGGATGCTGGCCTTCATAGCGAGGGGGATTGAATATAAAAGTAGGGAGGTCTTGCTGCGGCTCTATAGGGCATTGGTGAGGCCGCAGCTGGAGTACTGTGTGCAGTTTTGGGCGCCGTACTTACGCAAGGATATTTTGGCCTTGGAGGGAGTGCAGAGGAGGTTTACTAGGCTGATGCCAGAGTTGAGGGGGTTGAGCTATGAGGAGAGGCTGAATAAACTAGGCTTGTACTCGTTAGAGTTTAGAAGAATGAGGGGAGATCTCATTAAGACGTATAAGATGATGAATGGGATGGATAGGATAGAGGTGGAGAGACTCTTCTCGCTCAGAAAGGATAATAGGACTAGGGGGCACAGCCTCAAGATAAAGGGGGGGCGGTTTAGAACGGACTTGAGGAGGAACTTCTTCACTCAAAGGGTGGTGAATCTCTGGAATTCTCTGCCCGTTGAAGTGGTGGAGGCTACCTCGCTAAATATTTTTAAGAAGCGGGTTGATGGGTTTTTGATAAGAGAGGGGATTAAGGGTTATGGGGAGAGGGCGGGAATGTGGAACTGAGCCATGACAGATCAGCCATGATCTTATTGAATGGCGGGGCAGGCTCGAAGGGCTAGATGGCCTACTCCTGCTCCTATTTCTTATGTTCTTATCTCCACCTCATCAGAAATCAACCCTTTCATATCAAGAAGCAATCTGTTGAACCTTCACACTGCAAAACCTCTGAGAATACGCATCTTTCTTTAGATATGGAAATCAAAACGGTGCACAGTACCAGTTTCACCAAAGCCTTACATAATTATAATAACACTTATTTATTTGTGCACTCAATTCCCTTCCTATAATGGGCAACATAATATTTGCCTTCTTAATTGCTTGCTGTATTTGCTTCTACTTGTGTTCTTTGTAGGAATACACCCAAATCTCTCTAAACATCAACATTTATAAGTTTCCCACCTTTAAAAAAAATGTTTTTCTGTTCTTACTACTAAAGTGAATAGCCTCTCATTTTCCCACATTATTACCTAACTGCAAGTCATTTAACCGGTCCGTATTCCTTTGCACCCTCTTTATGTCACCATCACAGTTTATATTTCTACCTAGCTTTGTATCAGCAGATTTGAATGCATTATTTGCAATCTCTTTAACATGTCATTAATATATCGTAAAAAGTTGAGGTTCCAACATTAATCATTGCAGCATTATAGCCTGCCTTATCCCTACTCTCTGCTTCCCATCTCTTAATAAATTATTCGTCCATACTAATAAATCACTCCCAGTACTGAACTCTTATCTTGTGGATTAACCTTTTCTGTGGCATCTTACCGAATACTGTTTTGAAGTCTAAGTATACTACCTCTACTGGCTCCCTTTTATCTTCTCCACTTGTTGCATCCTCAAAAGACCCTAATAAATTCATCAAACATGATTTCTCTTTCATAAAATCGTGTTGACTTGATCTGGCCATACTATGATTTTTTACATGGTTTACGACTTCCTTAAAAATAGATTCTAGCATTTTCCCAGTGACTAGTTTCAGGTGAACTGACCAGTAGTTCCCTGTTTTTCTCTTTCCTTTCTTGAAGAGTGGTATAGGTATTACATTTGTTAACTTCTAGCCCTCTGTGACCAGTCTAGAATCTGGAAATTCTGGAAAACCTTAACCAGTGCATCTATAATTCCTTTTACAATCCCAGGATGTAGGCCGTCAGGTTCTTAAGAGTTCCAGCTTTTAATCCTTTAACATTCTTTACCACTGTTCTCCTGCTGATAGTAACTATCTTGTGCTCATTCTTATTAGCCAATTGGTTATCCTCAATTTCAGGTTTGTAATTTATATCTTCTGCCATGAAGAAAAAAACAAAGATTTTCATGTCCCAAAAATGACAGAAATGGTTGCGAGTTGAATAAAAAATGAGTCTGCAGGATTACAATTTTGAATTTCCTATTGGAAAAGTATCCCACACAACTCTGCATGGCTGAGGTCTGCTGAGGTTGGAGTCATCATTGACAATCTTAGAAAAATTTGCTTTTCCTAATCTCACCTTGGGGAGATTAGGAAGGTTTCTGAAAGCCTGCCTTGTTTGACAATTCAGGAACATTAGGAGAAGATACTGAGGAGTTAGGAACTTTTTGGAAAGTGTTAAATGGATTTAATTGTTTCAAATGTCATTGAGATGCCGTATACTTGGTAAATATGTTTTTACTGGTGATTGATTACATGGCTCTGTCCTGCAAAGTTAAGTTGGCCATTAGATTGAAGAGCATTTTTCATGTGGTGAGATGCATTAGAGTTCTTCTCCCATTGGCAAAATGGCATCATGAATTCAAAATGGAAGAAAATAGTAATTGGGACCTTTAATATCATCTGAAGTGATTTAAATATCCACAATGATTTAAATTTTAAAATAAAAATGGGCCTGCAGCTTGTACATGAAAAAAGATATTTGCCCCAGGGCTTCTTTGATTGACAGGACTTCTGGTGCAGCTTTTCATTTGTTTTGCAATTTCCAACAGGCTCCATTATTTAAGGGTTTGTTTTGACAAGTGAGGCGATTATAAATGTTTGGGTTAGTTTCAACTGCTACAGAATAACCTCTCTCAAAAGGTTTGCATTCAGTTGGATTGATATTTTCAGAGATTATAAGAAGATCATGTCTTTGACATAGTTTGAGTAGATGTTTTACAATGAATGACTTGTGATTGGATTTACCTTTTTTCATTGGGGGAGTCTTTTATTTCAGTACAAACAATAGTGTTTTTCAGTGACAACTGTATTAAATTTTTAGAAGTGGACATTTCATAGAATCTCTACTGTGCAGAAGGAGGCCATTCAGCCCATCGAGTCTGCACCAATCCACAATCCCACCCAGGCCCTATTCCAATAACTCACAAATTTACTCTACTAATCTCCCGACACTAGGGTCAATTCAATATGGCCAATCAATCTAACCCGCACATCTTTGGACTGTGGGAGGAAACTTCATAGAAATAGAAACCCTACAGTGCACAAAGAGGCCATTTGGTCCATTGGGTCTGCACCGACCGCAATCCCACCCAGACCCTAACCCCTTATCCCTACATATTTACCCACTAATCTTCTAACCTACACATCTCAGGATACTAAGGGACTATTTTAGCAAGGCCAATTAACCTAACCCACACATACTTGGACTGTCACAGCAAACCGGAGTGCCTGGAAAAAACCCATGCAGAAACAAGGATAATGTGCAAACTCCACACAGACAGTGACCCAAGCCGGGAATTGAACCCAGGTCCTTGAAGCTGTGAAGCAGCAGTGCTAACCACTATGCTACTGTGCTGCCCCAAATATCCATTACAAAGGATCCCCATTAAAATTACATGGCTTCTAAGTTTTGTACATAAAGGATTAGTAGGTGTATGACCAAGTACGATATATGGGGTCACAAAAGGGGCACAGGAATATGTGGGAACATGGGGGTGGGAATGAGAGGATGAGGAAGCATGGAGAAGGAATGTGCAATATGGACGGGTCTTGGAAGTGGGGGATAAGAGACATAAAATCTATGTTGAAGATCTAGGCCAATGTCCCCAGCCTCAGAACCTGCATTCCGCCAACATTGCCTCAGGAATTATGAAACCCAAACTCTACCTGCCCACATTGCCAGAAGATGAAGATATGGTGGGCATAAGCAGAGGTGATAGGTACGGGTTTCCACAGCCAGAAATTGCTGCAACTTGCATTTCTCAAAACCAACATGAAAGTCCAGTGCAAAATATTTGTTCAAAACCTCTGCTATTTCTTCAAATTGCATCATATTTTTTCCTGTCTTTATGTCAAAGGGATCAACATTTATTTAGCTACTCTCCTCATCTGTGTACTCATGAAAGTTTTTAAAATTTATTTTTATATTCCTAGATAAGTTAATTTCAGATTTTTTTGTTCTATTATCATTTTTTTGGATGCTTGTGGTTTCTAAAAATCTCCCAACATTTGTCTCACTACTAATATTTGCAACATTATAAGCTTTCAATCCAATGCTTCCCTTAATTTTCCTACTAAGCCACAAATGTATCTTTCTCATTGTATTTTTGATTATTAATGGAACATATTTTTGCCGAACATTTTGAAGTGTTTCTTGAAAGCAGCTTAAGCATTTTGCTTTAGGCCATTTTTTATAAATGATAAGCTTTGCATCTAAAGTGCCTCAACTACAGTATTTAGTGTTTGAAGTGATACACAAATTTCAAGATTTACTATAGGGGTAGCTGAATTCAATGTCCATACCAGTCATTATACTTTTTTGCTATAGATTCACTTTTTATTACTCCCAAGTTATTTTATTGGCTCTTGACGCTGATGCTGTGGTAATGAATGAACGCATTTTAACAGTATATTTTCCTTGTGCTGTTTTACACAGTTACACACTTTTGTGTTAAGTATTAAAGAAAACAAAGTTCGGAATCTGATATGAGCATAAACTGCCAGCCAAAAAAAGCATGACATGTTTCAAGTAGAGATTGCTGACTAACTCACTTGTTTTATTATTCAAGCAGACAGAATTCTTTTAACAGTTTAGCCAACAAACCAAACAAGTTTAATAGTTTGGAATGAGCAACCACCTCAAGCAAAAACAAGATCATTCAACCTTCCCTATACTGCAATTTCCCAGTGCTGCTCACTGTTTCCTTAATGATGGGGCAACCACATTTTTTGTGTACTGTTATTTCTGCTGGTGGCCCATAAATAATTCCAAAGGCAACAAGTCATTTATGTGATAAACGTAGATAGACTTAAATGGTGGCAACAGTATTGCTAAACTATTTCAAAAATAGTAATTAGACCCATTATTTGAAGGGTGGATATAATTATAAACACGCTACAGCTGTTGCTACAACTTGCACAAATGTCAGTGATGAGTTGAAGAAAGCTGTTATAAATGGCCAAGTAATATGAAAAATGCGATCTGAGGAAAACAGAATGGCAGATTATAAAATCACAACATAGGATGAGGAAATTTATACAGTCCATCTAACCTCCATAATTGCATTTAATTGGTTCTTAAAAAAATTCCAGGGTTTTGATGTCCAACATTTTGCCCATACATCCATTTCAACTGTTAATCACTCTCTGTATCAAGAATTTAGTGATACCAGTACTTGTATTAATTTGAATCACATTTCCTGGTCCTATTCCAACTAGGAAAGGAGCATAGACATATAGTGACTGTGGATGTACACACGTTTCATGCAGCAAGTGTATTTAATGGACAAATTATGCCAGTAAATTGATTTAATACATCTTGCTTGTTTTCCAAAACTGCTGTGGTCTCAGCCATACTAATGAATGACATTGCTTAAATGTGCTAAATCAGAATATTCCCTTAACTGCATTGAACAACAATCAAATTTCTGTAAACTTTTTGTTCAGCTTCTTCTCTCAAAAATAGTGGCAGCTCCAATAGGACAAACTGGTGAAATTTAATGCACACAAAAGCACAATGGAAGGGAAAAATCAGAAAATTATACTGTGTGAAATAGCTGAGAGTGAATGTGAAAGATATCTGGGAGTCCAAGCTGGACTTCTGAAAGGCATTTGAGAAGGTGCCACACAAGAGGTTAATTCACAAGATTTAGATGGGATCATGAGTAATTTATTAGCTTGGATAGGTGACTGGCTGATGGACAGATGTGATGTGGTGTTGTCAGACTTTTTACTGTGATGGACAGATGACAGAGTCAGGATAATTTTTTTCTGGATGGCGAGTAGTAATTAGTGGGGTGCCACAGCGTTCAGTCCTTGGGCCCCAGCAATTTACAATCTACATTAATGACATGGATACAGGGATAGAAGGCTCTATAGCCAAAATTTGCAGATGACAAAAAAATAGGCGGGACAGTAAGTTGCAATGAGCAAATAAGAACCTTACAAATGGATATAGATAGGTTAGGCAGTGGGTCAAAACATGGCAGAGGGGTTTTAACATGGATAACTGAGAGGTCGTGCATTTTGATCGGAAAAACGGGAAGGCGACTTATTATCTCAGTGGGGAGAGACTTCGGGGTGCTTCAGGGAAAGTGGGATCTGGGTGTTCTCATTCATGAGTCACAGAAAACTAGCATGCAGTTACAGCAGATAATAACAAAGGCAAATGGAATGTTGGCATTTGTAACTAAAGGAATAGAATATAAAGGTAAAGAAGTATTGTTGCAACTGTACAAGGCATTGGTGAGGCTGTACCTGGAGTATCATGCGTAGTTTTAGTCCCCTTGTTTGAGGAAAGACGTAGTGGGATTGTAGATAGTTCAGAGGAGGTTCACTAGATTGATTCCAGAGATGACTGGTTTGTTGTATGAAGAGAGGTTGAACAATTTAGGCTTATATTTTCTGGAATTTAGAAGAATGAGGGGAGATCAAATTGAAGCATACAAGATGATAAAAGGTATGGATAAAGAAGACGTGGAACGGATGCTTTCTCTTGTGGGGCCTTCTAGGACGAGAGATCATAGTCTTAGGATAGGGGGTTGCAAATTTAAAAGAGAGGAAAAATGATTTCTCCCAAAGGGTGAATCTGTGGAATTCACTACCGCAAAGTGCAGTGGATGCTGGGACAGTAAATACATTTGAGGAGTTAGACAGATTTTTAATTAATGGGTTGAAGAATTATGGGGAAAAGGCAGGAGAATGAGGATGAGGAGCATATCGGCCATGATCGAATGGCAGAGTGGACTCGAAGGGCCGAATGGCCTAATTCTGCTCCTATAATTTATGAACCGATGAACTCTGTGACACAGGACTCTGTATTCTACAGGCTGTTCCCAGGGCCCCACACTGGCAAACATCAGCTGCTGCTGGAGGATTATCAACTCAGTGAAAGACACCCTTTCGTCTGCCCGAAACGTGTTGGTCTTCCAGTGCAAAGAGCTGTCCCCGGTTAAGTGTTGCAGACTGGTACATTTCAAAGCCCAGGACTATGTGCTGAGGGATACACTAAAGCTTGAGGCAACTGCCACCTAAGCGCAATGGGGTAGAGTTGCTATCTAAGGCATTTCAGCCATAGTGCAAAGAGGGAAGGGGAATTGTATAGAAACCCCAGGCTACATGGCTTGCACTGAATACATGTGGTGAATATTAATGTATCGCAATTGTATTGAAGTATCTCAGAGTGCAACTTGATCTGTGTAGATAATTTAACAACTATTGCACCATTAATAACAACCATTTTGAAATGTCTGCAATTTTTTGACTGTATTGAAGCACCTTTGAGGGCAACATGATTATGTAGAAAACCTGAATATCAGTACACTTCTGTGATGGCAATTTTGAAATGTTAGTACTGTTCTTTCAGATATTTTACAAATGAAGTATATTTTTGCAAAAAAAAACTACTGAAAACTGTAGGGCATAACTGAGGAAGTTGTGATCAAACAGTACAGTGCTTTAATGAGAGCATAAGAACTAGGAGTAGAGTAAGCCATCTGGCCCCTTGAGCCTGCTCCACTATTCAATAAGATCATGGCTGAACTCAGCTCCACTTACCTGCCTGCTCACCATAACCCTTAATTCCTCTACAGTTCAAAAATTTATCTATCCTTGCCTTAAACATTCAACGAGGTGGCCTCAACTGCTTCACCGGGCAGGAAATTCCACAGATTCACTACCCTTTGTGAGAAGAAGTTCCTCCTCAACTCAGTGCTAAATCTTCCCTTATTTTGAGGCCATGCCCCCTAATTTTAGTTTCATCCGCCAGTGGACCAAAACTGTACACAGTACCCCAGGTGTGGCCTCACCAGCACCTTATACAGCTGCAATATAACCTCACTGTTCTTAAACTCCATCCCTCAAGCAATGAAGGACAAAGTTCTATTTGCCTTCTTAATTGCCTACTGTACTTGCAAACCAACTCCTTGTGATTCTTGCACAAGGACACCCAGGTCTCTCAAAAACTTGCAGTATGCTGCTGTGTAATCATTTAAATAACCGTCCATTTTGCTATTATTCCTACCAAAATGGATGACCCCACATTTACCAACATTGTACTCCCTCTGCCAGACTCTCGCCCACTCACTCAGATTATCTATATCCCTTTGCAGACTTTCAGCGTCCTCTGCACACTTTGCTCTGCCACGCATCTTAATGTCATCTGTGAATTTTGATACACTACACTTGGTCCCCAACTCCAAATCATCTGTGCAAATCATAAACAATTGTGGTCCCAACACTGATCCCTGCGGCACACCACTAGTCACTGATCGCCAACCAGAAAAACACCCATTTACCCCCACACTTTGCTTCCTGTTAGTCAACCAATCCTCTATCCATGCTAATACATTAACCGTAACACTGTGCACCTTTATCTCATGCAGCAGTCTTTGGTGCAACACCTTGTCAAATGCCTTCTGAAACCCAGATACAATACATCCACAGGTTCCCTACTGTCCACTGTACACATAATGTTCTCAAAGAATTCCACCAAATTAGTTAAACGTGACCTGCCCTTCATGAACCCATGCTGCATCTTCCCAATGGGACAATTTTTATATCCAAATGTCTTATTATTTCTTCCTTGATGATAGATTCACGAATTCTCCCCACTACGGAAGTTAAGCTAACCAGCCTATAGTTACCTGTCTTTTGTCTGCCTCCTTTTCTAAACATTTGCTGTTTTTCAATCTGCGGGAACCACCCCAGAGTTTAGCAAATTTTGATAAATTACCACTAGTGCATTTGCTATTTCCTTCATCATTTCTTTTAGTACCCTGGGATGCAGTCCATCAGGACCAGGAGACCTGTCTACCTTTAGCCCCATTAGCTTGCCCGACACTACCTCTTTCTTGATAATAGTTTCTAGCTCATCACCTGCTATAGCCTTCCTGTCATCAGTTTTTGGCAAGTTATTTGTACCTTCCACTGTGAAGACCGACACAAAATATCTGTTCAATGCGTCAGCCATTTTCCCATTTCTAGTTATTACATCCCCCTTCTCATCTTCTAAAGGACCAATGTTTACTTTAGCCACTCTTTTTCGTTTTATATATTTGTAGAAACTGCTATCTGTTTTTATATTCTGAGCTAGTTTACTCTCATAATCCATCTTACTTTTCTTTATAGCTTTTTTCGTGGCTTTTAAAGATTTCCCAATCCTCTAGCTTCCCACTAATCTTTGCCACTTTGTATGCATTTTCTTTCAATTTGATACCCTCCTTTATTTCCTTTGATATCCATGGCTGACTATTTCTTATTACTGGTATATACTTTTGTTGAGCACACTATTCTGACCACACCTTCAACCAGGCGCTTCTGCTCATTGTCTCTTCTGCTTGAATATCTTTGTCAATGCAGAGAAGGGCCAATGAGGCCTAGTGACAGAGGTTTTAAGCTTTAACAAAGTACTGGAGAAACTAAATCTGGAAATGAAATAGAGAGGTAATCCAATGGAGTTACATAAGCATTTCACATTTGTTGCTGGTTATACTATTCAAATAGAACTGCGCAACTCATTAATTGCTTTTGTGTATGCCTGTACTTCAGCAGGGCATACTCTTAAGCTTCAAGTAACAACTGAGTCTTAACATACATGTTTAAAGGGCTCTGCCCAAAAAGTTGGAGCCATGTGCAGTTAAATCAACAAACAGCAGTCATGAACACGGTTCAGGAATGCTCCCGATGATGTTGAAGCATCACGTTTCACAGTCCAGCATACGATAACGTCCCATCTTGGTGATGGTAGGCACCGAAATCAGGGAGGAATGAAAATAATCTGTACTTGAGCAGATAAGTGGTTGATGCAAGGGCTAAAATCGAGCAGGAATTTGTATATTGAAGCAGGACAACTGGGGACAGGCTTCAAGTTACTAACAATCACCTGTCAACAACTGTCTCTGGACAAGTGACAGAAGTCCTCCCCCTTCTCCTCACCATCCCCCTCCCACACACCACAAAACAAGTGAACAACCTTTAATCTGAATGAGTGTTTCAAACATTTAAAACTAATAACGATTAACAAAATCACAAACAGTTCATCAGGCAGCCTCTCAGCACCTCTTCTCGCCTATGCCTTGCAATACACACCCTTTCGGAGCAGTACGCTAAAAAGATAGCAAACTTTTATGTTGATGTGAAATGTACAGCACTGAAGGATGGCAGAAACAGTTTCAGGAGGAAAGCTCCAGTCATGAAGGAATTGGATTTATATTTGAAAAAGAAAAATTTGCTGGGCTATGGAGAAAGTTCATGAGAGCAGAACAGAATCAACAGACCAAGTGATCTATGTTTTTACGATTCCAAGATCATATTGAACCTCAAGATGTTGCACAAGAGGAAAGCACATTACCACATGTTAAAGATATACCACTTCCACTAGGATTGGGATAAAGAACTGAGGAACCTCCATTACCTTGTAGCAGTTGCTTTGTTTCAATATTGATATTTTCGGGCGAAACTGCTGATTTAAGATATGGTTCTTTCTTTAAGACTTGTCTTTGCATTTGATTGGCTATTATGCACTTTTTTACATGAACTATATCTTATAAAGAAAGGACTTATCAGTTAAAGTCAGCCTGCACACATTACGAAGGGCGTCAGACTTGAATAGGTGGGATTCTCCCAAGCACCCAGTGGTGTGTTTGATGGCAGGCATTATTGGCGTGGCGGTAGGGAAGAGAAGAATGTGAGAATATATCCAGAAATCAGCTTCATGCTGGCGTGAATTTACAAACAGGATCCCCTGCTGGTGTCCACCATGGCAGGTCAGAAAACACAACAGAAGTCAGCGTGAACCTTACTTGCATGCCAGATTCGCTGAGACGCCAATGGGAAACATGCCGTGTTAAACATATTTGGAACAATCTGGCAAGCAGGTGTCTGAATGGCAGGGTACCTCCGGAATTCAGGCTGCATCTCCAAGTGGATCTTCCAGGTTAGGTGTTCTGGAAGGGTCCACCTTCCAGCCTCAAAATATTCTTGGAGACCTACTTTCATTCTCTGGAGATCCATCTTCCAGTCTCAGGGAGCTGCCAAAGATCTATCTTAGTTTTCAAGAAGTCCGCCGTCTTTCCTTAACAGTTGATTAGTGATGTTTGATACCTTTTCAATATGGCAACCTGACTTAACGGGGAATTATCCGCAACCAGGCCTGCCCAACCACCAAACACAGTGTAAAAATCCAGGAGCATAATTAATGAAGTTGGGACTGGAGGCTTTGGCCACAAAAGGAAACACTACAGGTTCTCAGCCCGTCACAACACTTAGTTTCAAAATGGGAGTGATTCACCCACTATCTGTTATATTTTGGGGTGTAGCCCCTTTAAGGGAACTGGTCAGGCAACCCTGAGTGTCTGGAGATCTGCTGGGGTCTGCCCTGGGTGGGCAGATGGAGTTGGAGAGTGCAGCAAGTGAGACCTGCAAATTAATGTCTGCGAAGTCAGTTCTTGAGATACACCCCGAACATACAACACTGACAACAAAGATTGCAGTGACCGGTGATTCATAGGGTGAAGGATTGGGACTTTCATTATGGATGTCTGCTGAGATCCACAGTGCAGAAATAAAAATAACCCCCTTTTTGAGCCATTTGAGGAGATCAGAGAAACTGGCTGAGAGGTTTTTCCAGGAGTGCGTGTGTTATACTGGAGAGGTATTTCATGCCATAACCACTGATAATTGCAGAAAGTTTCCGATTTTACCAGCGGGACCAGTTGGAGGGCAAGACCATCACCAACTTGTGTGTGGCCTCCAACAGGAAACAATTCAGTGAAGACTGCTGGTAGAGCCTCACCTGGAGTTTAAGAATGCTTTTGAAATTGCAATCTCAACGGAATGGGCCTCCAGGGTGACAGTGCTGTTGGGTGTTAGCACGAGGGTGCACAAGCTGGCAGAGGTGCCAAAGCGTCAGTCACAGGCTGAGGAATGCCATTGTTGTGATCAGGTGGGTCATGCAGAATCCAGTTGCTGGACAAGGGGAGTGGAATATTGGAGTTGTTGAAAAATAGGCAACATTGCCCAAAATGCAGAGTGCCGTTGCGCCAGAAAAGTGCGGGCAAAATGATCGGGGTTGAAGCGAAGGAAGAAGTGGCAAGTGGCTGGTGTAGATGAGGACAAGGAATATGTGGGGTCTGTGGACAAAACAGAGCTGACTGAGAAGAACCAGTTTAAACTAGACATCTTGTCTGTGTGAGGTGAAGCAGACTGCTTCTGGACAATGCTCAGAGTGGAAGGGAAACTAGTGAAAATGGAGGTAGACACAGGGGCAGCAGTATCGTTGATCTCAGAGTCAATATATAACAAAGTTGAATCCCCTACCCTGAAGCCAGCAAACTTCTTAAGGGGTATTCCTTGGTCAAGGAACAGCTAAGGAACCAGTGTACGCAATTACTTTCGTATGTAGTAAAAGGTGACTACCCCGTGATGTTCAGACAATCCTGGCTGAAAGAACTGAAATTGAATGGGGAGGTGGTGAATCGATTAACAGAATTTTGTTCAAGCCTGAATGATATTTTGGAGAGACATATGAATGTGTTCAATGGAACCCTTGGTGAGATGAAGGGAGTGAAAGTGAGCCTATGGTTGAAGTCAGATGCACGCCCAAAGAGCATGAAGGCATCCAGTGCTACATGCGATCAGACGAGGCTGAACTCAAGAGATTGGTAGGTTTGAGGATATTGGAACCAGTGGCCACGAATGAATGCATCCCTATTGTTCCCGTCATGAAGACTGATGGCTGAGTGAGGCTTTGCAGGGATTTTAAAGTCACAGTGAACTCTGACTTATGTGTGGAGTAGTATCCATTGCCCCTTATCAAAGGCCTGTTTTGTGACCTTGCTGGAGGTCATAAATTTACCAAAATGGATCTCTCCTATCTACAGGTGGGGTGGCTGAAGATTCACAGCCACCATTATCCATCATTACCCAAAAAGGGTTGTTCCATTACGACCGCCTTTGGGATCACAGTGGCCATGGCCTTATTTTAAAGAGCCATGGACCAGATATTGAGTGGTCTCCTGGGGTCAATGATACCTGGGTGACATCTTAGTAATGGGTTCCACAGATGAAGAACGCACGTGAAACTTAGAAGATATGCTAAAGAGACTGTAGAAGCACGGGCTGCAAGTTAAAAAAGCGAGCGTTTTTCAGGGACTCTATCAAATAATTAGGACATGACATCAATGAGGAAGGGTTACATAAATCAAGCAGCAGCTGGGGCCATAACAAAGGCACTGAGGCCAGAAAATGTGTCCCAGTTGGAGGATTTTCCTGGAACTCAAACTATTCTGGTAAAATTGTGCCTGTCTTACTGACAGTAGTGAAGCCACTATCAGTTACTAATGAAAGGACAGGTATGGAAGTGGGCACCGGACCATGAGAAGGGTTATCAGGCAGCGAAGGCAGCAGTGAAAGATTCTGGAGCCTTAGTTCATTTTAATCCCAGACTATCTCTTCAGCTGGCCTGTGATGTATCACTATATGGCATGGGAGCAGTGCCATCCATGAGATGGGGAAGACAGGCCCATTGCATTCGTATCTAAGTCACTTTCTAAAGAGGAAGAAAAGTACATGCAAATAAAAAAGGAAGCACTAGCCATCATTTTTGGTGTTACCAAATCTCATGACTATCTGCATGGCCGACAGTTTGCCTTAGTGACATTTCACAGACTGCCGACTACAATTTTGGGACCTCTCTCAGAGATTCCATCTATGATCGCTGTTCGATTACAACGATGGGCATTGGCATTATCTGACCATTTGTGTGAGATTCGTCACTGTCAGTCGGACCAATATGCAAATGTAGATGTTTTATCCAGGCTGCAGTTGACTTGTAATAAAGAGGCCTCAGACAAGATTATCTAAATCATGTACTTTTCACAAGATGATAGTTACTAATTACTGCTTAGGTGAAAAACCTAGGTGAGAAAACTAGGGTGGCACGGTGGCAAGCACTCCTGCCTCACAGCGCCAGGGACCCAGGTTTGATTCCTGGCTGGGTCACTGTCTGTGTGGAGTTTGTATATTCTGCATGGGTTTACTCCGGGTGCTCTGGTTTCCTCCCATATTCTAAAAGGCGTGCTGGTTAGGTGCATTGGCCATGGTAAATTCTACCTCAGTGTACCCGAACAGGCATTGGAGTGTGGCGACTAGGGGATTTCCACAATAACTTCTGTTATGATTTAGGTTAGAAATTTTAAAGTGTTTTATGAAGGCTGTCTGAAGGGTAAGTTTTGCACCTTGGATTTGGTTAGGAGGAGATGTTTCACTTCAGGTGCGATTTCAAAAGACCCAGTAGGGAGCTTTTTTCAAAGTTTATTTAAGAATATAGTTAACATGTATAGTAGGAAAATTACCAAGAACTTTTATCAATTACATACAAGAAACAAAACTACTATAATGTATAACTCTTAATGAATATCTCTAATTAAAACCAAAATCCAATAAACCAAACTATATAAACAGGTTCATCACTGCACAAGCTAAAGCTCACTTAATACTGGAATCCAATTCCCTGGGTTGAATGCTGATTTCAAATGATCTTGAAAACTCGGCAATTTGTGGTCTTCAAAACACCAAAGTATAGATTCTTTACTGCAGGATGGCAACAAAAGCCTTTCTTTCAGGTAACTAGTCAAACTTCCAAAATAAAGAGAGAGAGAGAGAGAGACTTCTTTAAGCTATGCTTCTAACATTGCAGCTAAAACAAAACTAGAAACAATGTTTGTCACATGACCAGCACAGTTTTTTTTCTGTTTCTCCTCCCACCAATGACATCAGCTAAGGCAGTCAGCTGCAGAGGTCATGATTTAAAAAAATCCTTAAAGGGACACGAATGTTGCACTTCACTGTGATGTTAACGTTAGCCTACTTGTGACATTAATAAATAAAGCTTTAAAAAAAAACACAGAAGGATTTCATACTTAGTCAGGTGGTAGACCTCGTCTGCAAGGGAAGAAGAAGCTGACAGAGGTACACAGCCATGGTGGAAAATAAAAATGGGAAGGTGCTTAAACAGACGTCAATCTAGATCAACAAACACAAGGGTGGTGGATGGGCAAGATTTTGTGTGAGAGTTAGGATAGTGCAGCAGAGTTTTGGATTATCTCAAAGTTACTAAAGATAGCATATGAAGGCTGTTACGTATTGACCAGTTGCTACAACAAAACTAAAAGTAATGAGCTGCCACACTTTTGGGGTATAGTAAAACACAACGCTGATTTATTAAGGTGTTACTTACTCCAGGTCTAAAATGGAAAAGCCACAAAAGCCCGCAAATCTCTTTGCTTATGTCATTACAGGTCACATGAAATTATACCAAAACTACTTTAAATACATAATACTTCTCCCTCCTTACTTCAGTCCACAAACAAATTTTTCCAATGTTTCAACAACAGACCTAATTAAACAGTCGATACATTACACTATTTTTTGCCATATATTTACAATTAGTAAGACACTCAGGTGGACCTCTATTTATTTTGGGTTATACTTAATGCTCTGTAATTTTAGTACTTGAGACCGTAGAAGTGTGCTCTCTTCCTTCTGTTGGTAATTCTTCATGTGAAACTATTTTCAGTGTCAGTTTCTATCGGTGTTGAAGATTCTTCAGAGACAGCATCTGAATTTGTCTCTTCAGATGTATCACCAGTTAACATTACTGATGTAAATAGTTCTTGTGAAACTTCAGTGATTTCATTTCTTGAAGCCAATATCTGGTCAGTAAGATGTTGCTAAACTCTCTCATTATCTGTCGACATACTATAAGAAGTTGGACCTGCTTTGCCAAGATGACAGGTACCCATTTTAATTGGTAATGTGGTTTCTTGATAGTACTCATTCTAAATAGTCTCCTTTTCAGAGCCTTGTTCTCCTAGAAATCTGTACTTTTTTTTCTTGTCATTTGACAGGTTTTGAAGTATTAGGTGGTATCAAAAGATTGAATATTTTTCTAAGCTTCCTTTCTAAAAGAGCATCGCTGGTGAATTGTTGTTGTGTATGGTGTTCCTGTAAGATAACAAGAATTTATTTACTTGTCTTAATGTCCCTGGATCCTTTGACGCCTTTAGTGAGTTTTTAAATAATTGCATCAATTGCTTGGCCAATCTGTATGTTGCTGGATGGTAGGGAGATGACTTGATGTGTTGGATACCATTTCCCTTTAAATAGTCTTCAAACTCCTTTGAAGTGAACTGTGTCCTGCTGTCACTTACAATTTGCTCAGGTCTACCAAATGTTTCATCCAACTTTGCAACAATCTGCTCTTTTGCCGTGATTTCATGGTCACAACTTCCAGATGTGCAACTTTAGAATGTGCATCTACCAATACATGGAATATGCGGCTCTCTATTGGACCAGCATTATCTACGTGTACCCTCCTACCATGGCTATTTCAACCATTCCCATGGATGCAGGGGTTGTAGCGGTGGATCATGTCCTACTTTTACACAGAACTGACACTGCCCCACTTTCTCTTTGATTTGTGCATCTAATTCTCACCACCAAAAATAACTATATGCCAGTTACTTCATCCTTACCATACCTGAACACTCCTTGTGTAGCTATTCAAGCATTCTTCTGTGCATGCACGGAGTAATCATCACTCAGACTTCCCATAGTAAAACTCCACTCTGGACACTCAAATTTGTGACGTAAGGCTTCAGATCTGGATTTTTCCAATGTACTTCCGACATTGTTCCTTTTGGATCATATCCATAACCTTTCCTGTTACAGGATTGGTTCTTGTGTACCTCTAAACTTGAGATGAAGTCATAGGTACGCTATCCACTTGTGAGAAATATAGGATGTTAACAAAATTTTCTTCAGGTTCATGCTTGATTTATAGTGACAATCTTGACAAATCATCAGCATTTGCACGTTGCTCCAATTGACGATATTCAATATTGCGTGTGCTGATAATATCAACACTGTAACCTACTAATAATTAAAGGTGGAGTACTTTTATCAGGCCTGAAGATTATCAAGGGTCTACGATCTGTCAAAAATGTAAAATGATGTCCATTAATGTACTGATGAAACTTTTTACTCGAAATATCTTTTTACTTCAAAGCTTCTTCTAGCTGAGCATAATTCGCTTCTGCGCTGGTAAGTATTTGTGAAGCAAAGGCTATCAGCTACTCTGCTCCCAAAGGCGTTATGTGCGAAACGACTGCATCTACCTCAGAGAGATGCATCACAAGCAAGTTGTAGTTTCAATCTGGGATTGAAATGGACCAAAGCTTTGACATCCTTCAGGTTTCCTTTATCTCTTCATAAGCTTTCACATTTTTCTGTCCAATACCACCTCTGTTTGACACATAGGAAAGTGTGCAATGACCTCAATAGAGTTACTAAATTTGGAACAAATTTACCAAAATAATTGGTCAATCCTGGAAAGCATTTTAGTTGCATCATGTTTTGAGGACTTGGTGATTCTAAAATTACTATCATCTTTTTCAGTTCCTTAAGCCAGCCATCTTTGTCAATGATGCGACCCAGGTTATTTATGGATGTCTTGAAATATTTGTACACTTCTTACTTCACTTAGACATTATGTTTTTGCAAACATTCCAAAGTAGCTTCCAAGTGCTCTTATTCACTTGAACCTATAATAAGAATATCACGCAGATAACACAGTACACCATTTAACCCACTCAGAATTTGATCCATGGAATACAGCAAGTGCAGATATTATCCTGAATGACAGTCTTCTATATCGAAACAAACCCTTGTGTGTTACAATAGCGAGTACTGGGTTTGGACTTGCATCCACACTCATTTGTAAGTCCGTTTGTAATGGGCCTTGACATTCCAGCAACAGCATTGAAGACTTGTGCTCCACATTAGGTGGGCTCTTTGCCAAAGTGTTCCTGCACGTTTACAACATTGGCATCTACCAGGTATGCTCCATTCACAAAAAGCCAACCCAACCAACACTTGGTCATCATCAAAGTTATGGAAGGTGTCAAGCACAGTGCTATCTATCAATACTTGCTCAGTAAAATCTGCTGACTGATGCTCAGTTTGGGTTCTGCCAGGGCTATTCAACTCCTCACCTTATCACAACCCAAGTCTAAACACGGACAAAAAAGCTGAACTGAAGGAGGCGATGTGAGACAGTGATATCATTGCAACATTTGTGCAACTGTGGCTTTCAGGAGCCATGGCAAAACTGGAGTCAATGGGGACCTGGGCAAATCACTCTGCTGGTTGGAGCCATACCAAGTATAGAAGATGAAGATGGTTGCGGTTGTTTGAGGTCAATCATAGAGTCCCTACAATGCAGGAGGGTATTTGGCCCATCCAGTCTGCACCGACAACAATTCCACCCAAGCCCTATCCCTGTAATCCCATGTATGTACCCCTAATCCCTCTAACCTATGCACCCTGGGATATTAAGGGGCAATTTAGCATGGCCAATGCACCTAACCCACACATCTTTGGACTGCAGAAGGAATCCAGAGCACCCGGGGGAAACCTACGCAGACATGGGAGAATGTGCAAACTTCATCAGACGGTGACCCAAGCCAGGAATCAAATCCAGATCCCTAGAGATGTGAGGCAGCAATGCTAACCACTGTGCCACCGTCATCTCAAATTCTGGGCATTTCCTCAGGGTCATGTCCTAGGCCTGTCATCTTCAGTTGTTTCATCAATGATCTTCCCTCCATAAAGTCAAAGTGGGGTTATTCACTGTTGATAACAATGTTGAGCATCATCTGTGACTCCTCAGATACCAAAGTAGTCCATATCATATGCAGCAAGAACTAGACAACATTTAGGCTTGGGCTTATAGGTGGCAAACAACATTCAAGTCACTCAAGTACCAGGCAATCTCCAACAGGAGAGCATCTAAACATCTCCCCTGACATCCTGGGGGCTATAATTGACCAGAAACTGAACTAGATCAGCCATATAGATACTGTGGTGACAAGAGGTGGTCATATTCTGGGAATTATCTGGTGAAAAACTCACTTCCTGCTCCTCCAAAGCCTGTCCACCATCTACAAAGGCTTAAGTCAGGAGTATGGTGTAATATGCTCCACTTGCCTCGATGACTGGAGTTTCAACAATGCTCAATAAGCTTGACATCACCAGGACAATGCATTCTGCCTGATGGGCACCCTTTCCACCAGCTTCAACATCTACTCCCTCCATCCCTAGTGCACAGAGGCAGCAGTGTGAACCATCGACAAGATGCTGCAGCTCACCATGATTTTTTCAACAGCATCTTCCAAAATCATGACCTCTATCAAGGAGGGCATGAGCAGCAAATGCATGGGATATATCACCACCTCAAGTCCCTTCCAAGACACACATCATCCTAACTTAGAACTATAATACCATTCCTTCACTGTCACCGGGTCAAATTACTGGAACAGCAGTGTAGGAGTGTTGTTACAGCCACATGAGGGGTAAAGATGACTCCTGTCTCACCACCACAAGTTTGACCATTACAGGGATTTTGTTGTGAGGATTTAGAAAGATGAAAGTATTTACTCAATGCTTGCGCTTAACCATTTATGTACTAATTACAAATGATTTTGACAGGCTTCCTTAAGACTTTAAACAAAAAGGGATTTGTTTTTTTGAGTTAAAAACCCACCCAGGTAAAGATAGCAAAACATTTAAAAAAGGGAAATTTGAGCTTCCTGAACTTTCATGATACACATAGACATAAAAGAATGCAAAGTTATACTGTAATTACTTACTTTCCTAGCCAAATTAAAATTCAAAGATAAACCAGGTGCTTTATGAATCCTTGGTCACTGTGGCTGTGGTAGAATCTTATGCCTGTTCCTTTAGATTTTAGGAAAGCTACCAAACTGCAATTGTTGGAGACAATTTATTTTTAATCAGCCTCTCCCAGAAAGTTGAGGGTTTTTGCACTTGAGGTTATTTTTGATGGAAAATTCACTACCTCTGTGTTGGATTTTAAACTGTAAGAGATAGAATCTTGACATAGGAGAAAAGAGAAGGGACCACCTTCTTTCATTGGAAGCTTCCCCAGACTGCTCCAATCTTTCGCAGCTTGGATGCTGTGTTAAAGCGATTTCAAAATGTCAGTCACATGACCCCTCTCTCCATAATGATATTAGAAATGGTTTCTTTATACAATGTCTGAACCAACTGTTAGCTTTGATTCATGTCCAAGGTATGAGTAGATTCTGTACTTTCTCAGCCATTAGCCTCAATGAGTCATTATCCATCTTAATGAGATAGGGAAACATCTTTCATATAACTATTGTTTTAGCAGGCCCTTTCATTGCTGAAGAGGTAGTCTTTTAGAAATGTAAATTTTAAGTCTGGTACATTTTTCAGTAAATCCTTAGAAGGACTTTTTGACATCAAGTGTGAAATTCTATTAAGTTGCCTGGACATGTCTGAATTGTAATTTGCACTGGTACTTGAGAAAATGTTCACTGGCAACACAAGATATCAGGTGACTTGTGGTAGCCATCTTTCGTCAGTGTCTTGAATTCAAAAAGTCCTTTTTAAAACCATACAGTACACGTTTGGTCAAGTGAAATTACAGATTAATATCACTCATGCATATGTCACATCATTATGACAGTAGCAACACCACATGGTCTGCAGTAATTCAAGAAGGTGGCTTACCACCATCTTGCTACGGGCAATTATGGATGGGCAGTGAATGTAGATCTAGAAGGCAATGTCCACATCTGAGAAAGAATATAGCCAAAAAGGTGGCAGAAGCAGCAGAAGAATGGTCTCAAGCCAAGTGATACAGAAGTCCTTGAGTTCATAGAATCATAGTCCAAAGATGTGGTGGTTAGGTTGATTGGCTGTGGTAAGGGGGAATAGAAGGGTAAATACATGAGGTTAAGGGGATAGGACCTTGACGGGATTGTGTTCAGTGCAGACTTGATAGACCAAATGGCCTCCTTCTGCACTATAGGGATTCTATGATATACTTGTTTTTGGAGGTGAGGATGCAGGAGATATACGAGATGGATTTGAGAATGGCTTATGGTAGATTAAAGTAGCTGGTGGGTTACTCCTGGAGTAGTGAGGAGTTTTGCAGACGAGAGCAGGACCAGATAGCACTTTGAATAGTTTTAACAAAAACAGTTCATATTTTTCAAGGCTTTCTTAGTATTTACACTTCTTTGTACCAAGCAACATATCGCTTATAATGGATGAACGTTGGACCATGATGCAAAAGTTTATGACATTATTCTGTGAACTCGTGTATCTACATGAATTTTACACATAGGTTATGACAGAGTGTAATAGTAGCTTCCATAAATCATACCATACAGGATTTTATTGAATGTACATTAAGATATTGTAACAGGAAATGTTTACATCACTTCAGTTCATATACGGAATAGTACTGCAGCATATTTATTTAAGTCTCAACTGCATCTAATCTAGGCAAATTAAAATAACGAGACAGGAAATGGATTGGATATTTGCTGAATTGCATATGTATATATATCAGATATATTGACAATGTCAGCTGTGGTTTCTCTTGCATTCTCCCCTCAAGTCAGCAGGCTATGGATTCAAATCCTACTCCAGAGCCTTCAGCACAAAAATCACTTTACTGTAGCCCTGAAGGAATGTTGCATTGTCAGTCAGAGGTGCTAACTTTGAGATGAAACATAAAAGCGAGGCCCTGTCCGCTCTGTAATGCTGATGTAAAAGATTACATGGAACTTTTCAGTTACCCCTGATAAACTGGTCAATACTTATCCTTCAATCAACATTGCTAAAATAGACTTTATCACACTGCTATCAGTGAGGGCTTGCTGTGTACAAACTCTGACAGTGAACCTGGAGACCGCCCTCCCCCAGTGGGCATCGGACCCTTGGATCCCACAGGGTATCAGTGGCATTGATATCCCACCCTCCGACAGCAACATGCGTCACCCGCATTAGGACCCCCAACGTGAGTCCTCTGGCGAACATATAACATGTGCACCACGCCCACTGACCCCTCCCCCCCATCACCACTATCACAACCCCACCAGGCTCCATCCCTGCACACCTATGCCTGTATACTCTCCCACTGCACCACTGCCTCCGCTTTGCATCCAACCACCAGTGAGCTCCCATCATTGTGCATACCCCAGCTGGACACTGCCAGTGTTACACTGCCCAGCCAAGCCCCTGACACCTGGGGGCAATGGTCTCTGGACCCCCGGCCTGATCTTTGCTATTGCTGAACAATAACAAATTTTGTTGATGTGATCTCTCACCAGCGAGGGGGAAAGCAGTCGTGGGGTCGGAAGCAGCCATGCTGGACTTGCTAACTTCTTGGGCGGCACGATGGAACAGTGGTTAGTACTGCTGCCTCACAGCACCAGGTACCCGGTTTCGATTCCCGGCTTGGGTCCCTGTCTGTGCGAAGCTGCATGTTCCCCTCGTGTTTGGCCTCGCATGCTACCTTCCCCGCTCGCTACACAGATCGACTGACGCAAAGAGCTGGTAAGACTGCTCTTTTTACAAGTTTAAAGGTATCCCAATGCTTTCTACCTTTTTGATACAGTGTATTCATCACAGTGAATGATTTACTCCAGTTTCAGTTTTATTATTTATACTTATTTTCAGGTATCTATTTTTAAAAGGCACGTATGTGAGAAATGTTGATAATATTGATGCATTTATTGTCTAGACAAGTCTTGCCACTGAACCAACGGAGGGCAGGCTGAGAGTGTGAGACTGGCGATGCATAACCCTCACTCACTATAATCAAATTTTGTGCAAGTCACGTTAATCATTTTTCTAACATCATCTATCTGTCACAAGTCCTGTGGCAATGGATGACTAACATAGCAGGAGGTGTGAATTGGCTGAGAACTGTAACCACAAATTTGCACATAGGCGGCTCCGGTCTTAGAGTCTTTCTTCATTGGAAGGAAACAGAAAGAACAAAGAAAATTACAGCACAGGAACAGGCCCTTTGGCCCTCTAAGCCTGCATCGACCAGGCTGCCCGACTGAAATAAAACCCCCCCACCAGGTAACACATCCCTCCATTCCCATCCTATTCATGTATTTGTCAAGATGCCCCTTAAAAATCACTATCGTATCTGCTTCCACTACCTCCCCCAGGAGCAAGTTCCAGGCACCCACCATCCTCTGTGTAAAAAATTTGCCTCACATCTCCTTTTAAACCTTGCTCCTTCAACCTATGTCCCGTAGTAATTGAATCTTTCACCCTGGGAAAAAGCTTCTGACTATCCGCTCTGACCAGACCCCTCTAATTCTAGAGAGAACAAATCAAGTTTCTCCAACCTCTCCTCATAGCTAATGCCCTCTATACCAGGCAACATCCTGGTAAATTTTTTCTGTATCCTCTCCAAAGCCTCCACATCCTTCTGGTAGTATGGCAACCAGAAGTCAACACTATATTCCAAGTGCGGCCTACCAAGGTTCTATAAAACTGCAATATGACTTGCCAATTTTCAAACTCAATGCCCTGGCTGAAGGCAAGCATGCCATGTGGCTTCTTGACTATCTACTCCACCTGCATTGCCACTTTCAGTGACCTGTATACCTGTACATCCAGATTCCTCTGTCTATCAATTGTATATATCCCACCTGTAATAGACCTTTCAAAAATGCATTACCTCACATTTTGTCCAGATTAAACCCCATCTGCCATCTCTCTGCCCAAGTCTCCAACCGATCTATATCCTGCTGTATCCTCTGATGGTCCTCAACGCTACCTGCAAAAATCAACCAACCTTTGTGTTGTCTGCAAACTCACTAATCAAGATGTGGAACATGGCATCCCTTGAGCAGCTGAGTAGCTCTTTTCAGGATTGGACTACTCAGGGAATGAGGAAGGGGCTATTAAAGATGTCCTAAACGTTGTGTGCATTACCTCACTGGTCAGCAGACTACAGCTGGCAGGAATCCCATCAACATGGACATGAATTAATCTAAAAAAAATACAGCTGATACGGTTTATCATTGACACATGGAACATGCGTAATGGACAATGCTATAGCTGACAGGCCTAATTACTCTTAGCGGTAGAGAGATGGCTGTCTAGATCATAGCCTTTAGTGAAAATCATCTACCTGGGAAAGGTCAGCTCACAGAAATTGATGCAGGTTGCACATTATTTTCGCACAGTAAAGAATGCAGCAAAGCTGGCATAGCCCTTGTCACAAACTGTCAGGTCAGTAAGTTGACTTGCCTTCCCAAGGGTGTTAATGATTATCTGTCTGATGGTGCTTAATTTCCCCCCCATACAGCTCTTGCTATGACCGAGCCTGATAAAGTAATTGATAAATTCCATGATGACCTCCGCTCCTGTGCTGCTACCATGTAAAAGTCCGACAACCTAACTGTTCTTGGTGACTTCAGTGCAAGAGATTGTACAGATCATTAGACATGACCGTAAAAAAAAAACAAGATTGGCATTATAACAGCAATGGTCTCCTCTACTGAAGATGTGTGCTGATCATGAACTGTTAATCACCAATACAGTTTTCCACCTTCCTAATTACAAGGTGACATGTTGAAGATATACCAGTTCCATGCTTTGCCATCTAAGTAGGCTGTGTCATCACCAGACAGGATGTGTGGGTAATGCAAGCCATGTGTCTGACCAATCACCATCTTATTATTTCAAATCTAAACATCAATGTCTATTCTCTGGCCATCTCCCAGGGCATGAAAGTCCAGAAGCATCTCAAGTCTCTAAGAATTCCTCTTAGAGAATCTCCAAAGTCACTTGCGTTCTGCAAAACTGTACTGAGGATAACTGAGTGACCTTCAGAAATAAAGTGTATTCCCATTGCTCTTCCTCTTGTACGCATTGGTTTAATGAAAACAATGAAGTAATCCAAAAACCACTGGAGAAAAAAATGTAATTGCTTAATGACAAGCCATCACTCTAGCCTACTGAAATACCTGCAAGATCAGAGATATAAAGCACTAGGCTGAATCAGAAAGCAGATGAACTTCAGTTATATGCAGATAAAGTTGCCAACTGTGTTCTTGGAGGTTTCTCAACATGAAATACTTCCACATTCCAGCTATTAGTGGGTCAACATATTCATCAATAAGATACACTGCATTCCCATGCCAACTGGAAAACAAAAAGATCCATTACCCAATTCGATGTCACTTAACTGTTAGTCAAAAACCCTCCACCTCCCCCTTAGTTTTGATATTTTTATATTTTGTTCAAAGAAGAATACAAGGAAAACTATCTTTTTTAATATCTTAATGATTTTTCTCCAGCCTGCACACAGCCATGTTCTGGAGATTGATCTTCAATTCTTGGAGACTCCAGGGCAATTCTACAGGCTTGACGGCCCTATATTCAGACCACAAAGACTGGAAGAGATTCCACAATGCTCTGAAATCTGTCTATGTACCCCAGTCTACTGGTTTATTATCGATCCTCCCTGTTAACAGCTCAACACTGCTCACAGAAAAAGCCCAAGTTCTGGATGGATGGGCAGAGCTCAGTACGTTATCCACACCCTATTTGGCTTTCAGTGAAGCAGCAATCACAAGCTGCCACAGATTGTCATCTATTGCTTACTTGATGATCCTGATAGGTAAATGCTGGGAGGACATTCTTTCTTGGAGAATCTGAAATTTGGGGGCATGAATTAAGAATAAGGGGTCTCCTATTTAAGACAGATGAGTAGGAATTTCTCCTTTCAAGGGGCTGTTAAGAGTTTGGAATTCTCTTTTACAAAGAGCAGAGTACATTATCTATACCCTTTTTGGCTTTCAACCAACAATGAAGGAGCAATCACACTTGGCCAAGGAGGTTGGATCATTGGATATATTCAAGTCTGAGTCAGACAGATTTTTGTTCAACAAGTGAGTTAAGGGTTATGGGAGACAGGCAGGAAAGTGAAGTTAAGGCCACAACCTTATCGAAAGGCAGAGCAGCATCGATGGGCTGACTGGCCTATTATTGCTCCTGTTTTATACGATCACCTAAACTGTTAGAAATGACAAATGCAATTAAACTCCAGTCTAGTGGCAAAACCCCAGGAGCTGATGCTATCCCAGCTGAGGTCTACAAAGTTAGAGTTCAATGCCTGTTCAAGAAGCTCATTTAACCCTTCAGCCTACAGGAAAGCAAGGAATCATCCCGCAAGCATACAAAGATAACTCCATAATCCAGCTATACAACTGGAAAGGAACTTGCCAGTCCTACAACAATCATAGAGGAATGTCACTCCTTGCCATCACCAACAAAATCTCCACAAGAATCCTTCAGAACTATTTAGTGCAACATCTCCAATGGGATTTGTTGTGTTACAAGTCAGGTTGGATATTTCAAGACATTCTCTGAAGCTCGCCTAATCTATACATTGAATTTGGCTAGGATAAGCATGAGAAGTTTCACTCCAGGTGCGATTCAACTGACCCAGGGGGAGCTTTTATCAAAAACAAAGTTCAATTAAGAATATTGTTGACATGTGTAGTAAGATAATTAGCAAGGCCTTTTAACAATTACAAACAAGAAACACAACCAAGATAATGTATTAAGGAAATATCTTTAATGTGTTCCAGCCAAAGCCAATATCCAATACACAAAACTCTCCAAATAAGCACAATGCAGCATAGCTTAATGCTCACCTGTTACAAGAATCCTGCATCCTGGGTTGAATGCTGAAAATCCCTTGTGAAGGAACTCAGAAGAGGTTGTAGTCAAATCTGTTTCCCAAAACACACTTCTTTAAGGCAGGATGGCAATAAACCTCTCCTTCAGCGAACTGATAAGTTTCAGAACCAAACAAAAAGAACAGGGAGAGATAAAAACTGCTTCTTGGCTTGCTGCTAAACTGTTTCTAACA
The DNA here is from genome assembly GCF_965287045.1 of Carcharhinus amblyrhynchos. NCBI lineage: Eukaryota > Metazoa > Chordata > Chondrichthyes > Carcharhiniformes > Carcharhinidae > Carcharhinus > Carcharhinus amblyrhynchos. The sequence goes on along the minus strand of NC_137335.1, from coordinate 25,524,987 downwards.
CTCCCCAAAATGAAACTGAAAGTCCAAAGGAAAAAAAACCTATCTCCTGACTGCCACAAGTGAAGCTGAAAGCCCTATCACCTGACTGCCACAGCTTAGCTCCACCCCCCATGCCATCACTGAATCTGTAAGCTGCATGATTTTTAAAAAACCTTCCTTAAAGGTGCATTCATATGACAGCTGCCACAGTCAGTGCAGTTCCAGAAAAGGTCATGGAACCACTGATATTTAGTTCACATTTGGACAGTTACAGGAAAAATACCAAGAACAGAACATGGAAATTTACACTACATTTTCTGACTTCACCAAGACGTTTTACAGAGTCAATCGCTGAGCCTCGGGAAGCTAATGGAGAAATCTGCCACCATGAGAAAAATAGCTGGCATGCTTGGGTGTCCCCTGGACGATGGTGAGTCTTCTGACCGACTAAGTGAGTTAAAGGTTAGGGCTCTAGCGTCAAAACTCTTTGGCTTGTTTTTCCCTGCTATGCTCACCCATGTCTTCCAAGATGGTGATCCTGGCCTCATAATTAGATATCACATGGAGGAGAGGCCGAGACTGAGATGACTCCAGATAAAGATGAAGGTCTCCAAGGAAATATTCTGCATTTTCTTGTTTGTTATGATTATGCATTAGCTGCTGGTTCAGAGCTGGACCACGCAATGCAGCGTGGATTTATTTTCCAATGTATGTGACAACTTCAACCTTACAATCAGCATGAAGAAAACTGAAATAATGTCTGAGTCTGCTCCAGAAAAACCCTACTTCAAGCTCAAGGTTTCAGTGCATGACTGAGACCTATCAGTAGAAAATAAGTAGATTTTCCAGGCTGTACACTTTCTTCAGCTAAGCCAGCAACCCATACAAACAGCAGAAAGAAAATGAGTGGAGAAGGGGTGGATCTATAGAATGAAAGCCCTATTCCCTAATGGCCTAAACCTAAGACATGGAAGCACACAAAGCATACAAGAACAGGGATAGATAAGAACCTAACAGGGCAAACACCCAGAACACATGAACGATAAATAATGAACAAAATCCAACAGTGTACTCATGCAAGCACAACAGGAAGGAACAGGGAAACATAACACAACTGGGAAACTATAATAAACACAAGCCACATGCCATAAGGGAACCACAGGTTAACAGGTCACTCACTAATTGCCAGGTCCCCTGAACACAAACACAGATGAAGGCCAGACAAACAATCCCGAAAGGTGATTCAACCATCCCAAAAGCAAACCTTTCTTCTCATCACCCCACCCCCACCCCAGACATTTCCTGAACAAAGGTTAAGGATAGAGCAGGAAAAGGATATAAGGAAACCACAACAGGGAAGTAAAGAAACAAGGATGGGACACAGGAAATCAACTCCGAGGACGGAGGATCTCGACAGACAGCAGGAAAGCCTTTCATATATGGGCACAGTGGTTAGTACTGTTGCCTCACAGGGTCATGGAGACAGGCTGGGATGCTGGCTGGAATCTCTACCTGTGTGGAGTTTGCACATTCTCTCCAGGTCCGCGTGGGTTTCCTCCAGGCACTCCGGTTTCCTCCCATACTCCAAAGATGTGTTAGTTAGGGGAATTGGCCATACTAAATTCCCTCTTGCACCTTTCCACAGTAACTTCATTACATCAATAATGTAAGGCTACTGGGGACATGAATTACGAATAAAGAAATAAACAGATAAATTGTCTATGAAGTAATTTTTGCACTACCTATAAAAGATCTATCCTCATACCAAACCCTTAAACCATCCAAATAAACGGGAATGTCCCTACACCAACTTGCTCCACCAACTAGTGCCCCCACAACAATCTGACATATACTACCTGAATCCATACCATGACATCTTGCGCACCACAACATAAAACACCCATAAAGAATAAAAAGTCACCCCATCCCACCAGCTCTGGGTGCTCCCTCATCCCATGCACCTTAACAGACACACACAGGAGATGGAAGCGCCAGGACAGGGGAGGACAACAAACCTTCCTTCAACCAACAACCTACCCACCAACATCCCTATCAGGAAACTCCCAGAACATTGTTGCCACCGCCTGACCTCTTGCCACACATCTCCACCCCTAGTAGCCTACCTACAACCCCCTCAATGGCCCACCCACTAAACAAAAACAAAAGTTTTTCCCCCAAACCCCTCTCTGAAAAAACAGAATCTGACCCAGCAACAGATGCAAGAGTTCCCCAGCTAAGAAACCGCACCCCCCTTCCCAAAAAAACAACTCTCCCACACACACATCACTTGGACATCCATCCCAGCACTCGGAAATTTGTAAATACCCAACCTAACAGCCCCCTCCTCCTAACACACACCACCTCAACAACCACTTCCCCCCAACCATATAAAACATGACAGAAGCAGACCATGGCACTTCTTTCCCTCACGTACCACCCCACACAAGAAAAAACTAACATGGACAATAATATATAAGAAAAAAACCCAGGATGCAAGAAGACAACAAGCAACAGGATAAAGGCAAGGCATCATGGGGAGCAACAAGGGTTGGACATGAGCCAAAAGAAAAGTGGCAGAACACGAAGAAAAGGGGATATGTCCTCTCTTTGTCCGACCCTAAAAATCTCTTGAGCTATCCATATAAACGCCAAGATACGTGCATACATGAATTGCCAAATTCAAATAGTCTTGCCTATTCTGCTCTACACATGCAAAACACCGACTGTGTACTAGCATCATCTTCAAGGAGTCTAACACTCGTCACTTGAGCTGCCTTTGAAAGCTTCTGAAGATTAAATGGCAGGACAAAACACAAAGACACCGAGACGCTCACCCAAGCTGGCAACTCAAGGATCCATACTGTATTGAGGCAGTCATAATTGAATTGGGCTGGTCATATGAGCAGAATGCCTGACATTCACTTACCAAAGCAAACCTTCTATGGAGAGCTCTCGTGCCATGCAAAAAAAAGTTACCAGGGCACTGTGAAGACTTTAATTAGGAGTACTAAAATCAACTCCAATTCCTGAGAGAAGCTTGCCGAAGGTCACTGCACTTGGTGTAACCAAATAAAAAAATCATGCAGCCGCCTTAGAAAGCAAGCACATATCAGAAGCAGAGAGAAAATGCAAGCAAAGGAAATCCTAAGTTTAAGCATCTGCACCACCCTGTCCTATTTGCAAAAGAACCTTCCAGGTGCAGATCTGCCTTAGCAGTCATCTGTGCATTACTGCAATCCTAACAACCATCCCAGGCGATGAACATAGAAGAATGAACTAGAGAGACATAAAATATTACTAAATTAATTCTTTATTATTGAATAAATGCAAATACATTGTTTTAGGACAACACAGCCAGGGTTAATTCTCTCAGCGCAACCTCAGTAGCGAACAAAAAAATTTTAAAAATATAGTTTGGATTGTTTGGCAAGTACAGTAGTTGTGAACGAATTAAAGTTTGCTGAGCAGTCAAAAAAGTAAACATTTTGTTGCAAAAATCCTCCATCAGCAAAAATAACAAACCAAGAATCAGGAAAAAGCAGTGTGACACAATTTTGAAGTTCATTCAATGTTCCAGTTTTAATATACATAATGATTAAAATACAGCTGCACAATTATTTCTTGTCATTCTTTGTTACACTTTATTCTATTAATCTAAGTATGTTATTGTACCTGTAGTGCTTTTTAAATTTTAATAACCTATTTTTTTTAAGACCCTTAAAAATATACCAAAAGCACTACATAGAAGAAACATAAATGCTGTTGTTTTTTTTCTGTTATTGATTTCCATTAATAGAATAAGAGTTTTCTTTCTGTACCCTGGGATTTATATCTAGAACAGAACTGGTCTGCAAACCAACTTAATATTCAGTGTGGCTATTGGAATGCCTCGGCATAAACATGTAACATAGACTTACTTTGAAAACTACCAATTGCTGATAATCCTTTGGTTAGAGATCAGCAGGAATATAGACAGGAAACTATACAGAGGAACTAATGCATATATAGAAGTAGGCTGTTTAGCCCCTGCAGCCAGTTTTGCTCTACAATGAAATCCTGATTGATCTGCAATCCACTTTCAAAGAATCATCGTTGCCCCACATCCCTTAACATCAATGATTAACAAAAATCTATTAGCCTTAGATGTAAAATTAACAATTGAGCTCAAATGACATCATTTGCCATTTGCAGAAGAGAGTTTCAATTTTTTGTTTACAGCCATTGTGGAGAAGTGTTTCCAAATCTCACTCCAATTTTTAGATCAGGCACGTCCAAACCTTTCACTTGGGCGTGGTGCAGTGGGAGAGGCAAATTTCAGAGAGAAATAAATGGAATTTTTTAAAAAGTTGAAGTTTTATGAAAAGTAGCAATTGCTGAACAAAAGTACATCAATGCTAATTAAGTTAAAAAAAGTAATAAAAATAATCAGCATGTGAGAGGGTCAGTGTATTTGGGTGTATGAGTGTCAATAGATGCGTGTGTGTGTAAGTGTTAGTTTATGATGGTAAGAGTGAGTGAAAAAACATGAGATTGATGCAAGGCACAGGCAGACACACACTCACCCTCATACAGACTCAGCCACCCGCATCCTCTGCAAACACACTCAGCAACCTGTTCTCCCACAGACACATCCAGCCACTTATTTCTCCCAACAATCAGCCACTTGCTCTCTTCCTCCACACTCTCAGCCTCTCACTCCGCAACACACACAGACATACACATCCAGCCCAGCCTCATGCCTGCTCCTGTTCAGCTTTGCACGATCGCACCCACACAGTCTCAAAATCCTGTGCCCGTACCTGCCCAGTCTCAAACTCCAAAACTTGCGCCTGCCCATCCACCAATTCCCGTGCCTGCTCACGCACAGCTTCGAAGTCCCACGCCCACTCCCACACCTGAACAGCCTCAAACTCGACACTCACCGCCCACCCAGCCTCAAACGCCACACTCTCTCATGCCCAGCCTCAAATTCCCAAGCCCTCTCAGCCCCAAATTCCCATGCCTGCTCCTCCCCAGCCTTGAAATCCCATGTCCACTGACACCCGTCCTTGAAATCCCACACCCCCTTGCGCCCTTCCCCGAACTCTCACGGCTGCTCTCCCACACCCACCCTCGCTCACGGCCGCTCTCCCACACCCACCCTCAATCACTCCCACTTCCCCATGCCCACCGTGCTCAACCCCATTCCCCCATATCCATTCTCGCTTGCCTGCTTGCTCACGCCGCCCCATGCCCCGCTTGCCCACGCTGCCTCACCCCCCCCCCCCCCGCTTGCTCACCCAGTATAAACTCAGCCCCGTACACCGCACAGACTCAACCCCGCCCGCACAAGCTCACCCATACTCACTCTCACCCACGTATTCACCAAAGCTCTTAAAATTATGCAACAATAAAGAAAAGCTGGTACAGAACTGTAACCAATGAATCCTTGATTCCCTGATATCTTACAAATGTTATTATCTTACTTTTGAATATAGCCAACAATGGTGCAGCCATAACCTTTGAGGTAGACAATTCCAATGATTTGTATTGTACCTGAATAAAGGAATTATTCCTCATCTCAGTCCTATATGATCAATACTGATAGTGTGGCCACTGTATTTTAAATTTTCCGGCAGGAAGAAACAAGCCCTCGGTGTCTACCCTGTCAACTTCCTTCAGAATTTTGTATATTTTAATGACATCACCTCATATTCTTTCAAAATCCAGAGTGTGTCAGCCTAATTCACTCAGTGTCTTAACATAAAACAAGCAATCCAGCAAATTTTGGCTATATCACCTCCAAACCAAGCATACGTTTCCTTAACTTTGTAGATAAAAACTTCATATCATACCGCAGATGTGATCTCACCAAAGTCCTATACAACTGCTGCAAGACTTCTTGTTCTTGTACTCCAATCCCCTAATGGAGGAATTGCAATTTGCCTTCCTAATTGCTTGTTGTACCTGAATGCCCTTGGAACTAATTTCCCCAAGTCTCTCTGAACAATATTTACAAGTTTCATGCCTTTTTAAAAAATTCCATTTTTCTATTCTTACTCCAAAAATGAATAACCTCACATTTCCCTACATTAAGTTCAATCTGTCACTTTATTGCCCACTTATACAATTACCAATATCTTTGTGTCCTCCTCAAGCTTCCATTACCACCTAACTTTGTATCATCATCGAGCTTAACTACATAACTCTTGGCCTCTTTGTCTCAGTCATTCATACAGATTGTAAATAACCAAAGCCTCGGCACTGATTCCCGCAGCATTCCACTCATTACAGCCTCTTAGTTTGTTGTCTATTAATCAATCCTCTATTATAAAGGGTACCCCAAGACCAGAAATTCCATCTGAGGTCAACAGACCTTTAGATAGTCTGCCGAATTTTCTGTCCTACTCGTTACAATTCTCGTTGCGGGCGGACAGAAATTTCCGGACATTATTTCCAACTACATGACCCTTTACAATTTCTGCAGTGGCTGGGGCAGGAAATTTTCGGCCATTATTTCCAACCATATAATCCTTTATCATGCATATATTAACCTTCTGTGTGGCATCTAATCAAATTACTTTTGGAAATTGAAGTATACTATGACTATGGTACCCCTTTACCTACCCTACTATTTACATTCTCAGAAACCTCTACTAAATTTACTTAAACACTGTTTCTCTATCATAAAATCACACCAAATTGTTTGACATATGATATCCTAAATTCATTGTTAAGGCCTTCTTAACATCAGATTCTAGCATCTTCCTGATAATTGTTGTCAGACTAATTAGTCTTTGGTTTTCTGTTTTCACATTCTTCCTCCTTGCATAGCGGAGTTGTGTTTGTTAGCTTCAAATCCACTAAGGATATTGTATTATCTAGGGAATTTTGGAAAATCATAACCATAAGACCATAACACAAAGGAGCAGAATTAAGCCACTGGACTCATCAAGTCTGCTCCGCCATTCAGTCACGGTCGATATTTTTCTCATCCCCATAATCACTTATTTCCTTATTAATCAAACACCTATCTATCTCTATAACCAGGGCATCCACTATCTCCTATTTACTGATTACAGCTCAGCCTTCAACACAATTATTCCTACAAAACTCATCTCCAAACTCCATGGCTTAGAGCACGGCTCCTCTCTTAACTTCCTAACCCACAGACTGCAATCAATAAGGATAGGCAACAACACCTCCAAGATTATCCTTAACACTGGTGTCCCACAAGGCTACGCCCTCAGCCCCTTAGTAAATTCCTTATACACCAATGACTGTGTGGCCAAATTCCCCTCCAAGTCGATTTTTAAGTTCGAGACAGAGTACAGGAAAGAGACAGGAAATCTGGTGAATTGGTGCAATGACAATAATCTCTCGCTCAATGTCAATGAAACAAAGGAGACAGTCATCAACTTCAGGGAGCATAGTGGAGCCCTTTTCTACATAAATGGAAATGAAATAGAAAAGGGTTGAGAGCTTCAAATTTCTAGGTGTCCAGATCACCATCAACCTGTTCTGGTTACACCATGCTGACGCTAGAGTTAAGAAAACCCACCAATGCCTCTACTTTCTCGGGAGGTTAAGGAAATTTGGCAGGTCCATCACAACACTCATCAACTTTTACAGATGCACCACAGAAAGCATTCTTTCTGGCAGTATCACAGTTTGGTATGGCTCCTGCTCTGTCCAAGACTGCAAGAGACTACAAACGGTTGTGAATGAAGCCCAGTCCATCACGCAAACCAGCCTCCCATCCATTGACTGTCTACACTTCCCTCTGCCTCGGAAAAACAGCCAGCATAATCAAGGACCCCACGCACCCCAAACATACTCTCTTTCACCTTCTTCCATCTGGAAAAAGACACAAAAGTCTGAGGAGGCATACCAGTTGACTCAAGAACAGCTTCTTCTCTGTTGCCATCAGACTTTTGAATGGACTTACCTCGTACTAAATTAATCTTTCTTTGCACCCTAGCTTTAACTATAACATTACACTCTTTCCTTTTCTTCTCTATGTATGGCATGCTTTGTCTGTAAAGCATGCAAGAAACAATACTTTACACTGTATACTAATACATGTGAATATAATAAAAATCAAGTCAAATCTCTGCAGCACCTCCTTTAGAATCTTTGGGTATGGCCTATCAGGTCCTGGGGATTGTTGATTTTTAGTCTCTCAAGCGTCTTAAGTTTTTCTCTCATCAGTTTCTTGGATACCCTCAACTTCGGGCATGTAATTTGTGTCTAAGTTTAAGATTATTTATTAGTGTCACAAATAGGCTTACATTAACACTGCAATTACTGTGAAAATCCCCTAGTCGCTACACTCCGGCCTCTGTTCAGTTACATTGAGAGAGAATTTAGCATGGCCAATGCACCTAACCAGCACGTCTTTTGGACTGTGTCAGGAAACCAGAGCACCCGGAGGAAGCCCACATAGATACGGGGAGAACGAGCAAATTCCACACACACAATGACCCAAACCGAGAATCGAACCCAGGTCTCTGGCGCTGTGAGGCAGCAGTGCTAACCACTGTGCCACCGTGCCTCCCATTTTCTATTGGAAAGACAAAGGGTTGTAGGCACATTCGGCTATACTTGTCTTGCTCTTGAGTCTCCCTACCCCTAAGTAAGAGTTGAATGCATGGAATTACAATTAAGTCATGACCAAATGCCAATTTTCAGTGCTGGTAATAAAAGAGCTAAGACCTTGATGGACAGTGGAGGCAGACAGGTGGATTGTCCTTCAAGAATAGAACTTATATTTCTTTTAATTACACGGAAAGCAAGAGAAAGCAATGGGAAACCACCTAATGTATTCTTTGCACTCGTAATAGAGTCATAGGATCCCTGCAGTGTGGAAGGAGACCATTTGACCCATTGAGTCTGCATTCATTCTTCGATAGAGAATCCCACTCAGGCCCTCTCCCTGTAACCGCATTTATTTACCTTGCTAATAATCCTAAACCACACATCTTTGTACACTAAGAGGCTATTTAGCATACCCGGTCCACCTAACCTGCACATTTTTGGACTGTGGGTGGAAACCAGAGCACCCAGCATATTGATCGTTTAATTTGAAAATGGAAGGTTCCTATAAACAACTGAAGACATAAACACACGACTGTGACGTGTGGAAAAATGAGCAGACGATGTGCCCATAAGCAGATCGTTACTGCTGTGCAGACACAATGTTCAAAGTCTCCGCCTGCCAATTCCTTTTTATACACTTCCCAGCTGTTAAAATTTGTTTTTAGATTCCAGGTTAGCTTATTATCATTTAATTTTCTTTTATAATCTTTTAAACACTCTAAATCATCAGGCTGACTACTACACTTTGCAACAGTAATGAGTAGGGGCAGCACAGTGTCATGGTGGTTAGCACTGCTGCCTTACAGTACCAGGGATCCAGATCAATTGTGACCTTGGTTGACTGTATGGAGCTTGCATATTCTCCCTGTGTCTGTGTGGGTTTACTCCAGGTGCTCTGGTTTCCTCCCACAATCCAAAAATGTGCACGTTAGGTGAATTGGCCCTTAGTAACTATATTGTCCCTTCGTATCAGGGGGATTAGCAGGGTAAATCATTGGGGTTACGGGGATAGGGCCTGGGGATTGTTGTTGATGCAGGCTTGATGGACTGAATGGCCTCCATCTGCACTGTAGGAATTCAATGATTCTATTTTCTTTGAACTAAAATTATCCTTAACTTCTCTGTAACTTCACAGATGGATTTTTCTTGCAGGATGATTGTTTGGCACAGTGGTTAGCACTGCTGCCTCACAACACCAGGGACCCTGGTTTGATTCCCGACTTGGGTCACTGTCTGTGCGCAGTCTGCGTGTACTCTGTGTGGGTTTCCTCTGGGCGCTCCATTTTCCTCCCACAGTCCTAAAAATGTGTTGGTTAGGTGTTTTGGCTATGCTAAGTTCTCTAACAGTGTACCAGAACAGGCACCGGAGTGTGTTGACTAGGGGATTTTCACAGTAACTTTATTATTGTAAGCCTTCTTGTGATGCTAATAAATTAATAAACTTTAAAACTTTTTTATTGGAATGGATTTTTGTTGAATGTTAAATTTATTCTTTGAATGTTTCCCACTGCTGATTTACATCATACCAATTAGTTTAGTTACCCAATTAACCTTAGCCAGCTCGTCTCTCAAACCCACGTAATTGGCTTTGCTTAAGATTTTCATTTGGGACTGGAGGATGTCACTTTTAAAATTAAGATGGAACCATGTTGTATTATGATCTCTTTTCCGGTGAGATTATTAATTAAGCTTACCTTGATACACAATACCAGATCTAAGATAGTTTCATCCATGATCAATTCCAAGTTCTAGGAAACTTTCAGAAAAATATTTAGCAAACAAGGTTCACACGTTGGCCAAATTGGATAAGGATGGCAGATTTCAACTAGATTGATGGTTACCATTACTCTTATTATTCCAGGTTTATTTAATATACCTCATTTAAATTTTCCAGTTGCTATAGTGGGATATGAATTCATGTCTCCTGATCATTATTCCAGGTCCCTGGAAGTACTAGTTCAGTCACATAACCATTATGTTACTATTCCCCATCACGGTGATGCATTGATCACAGCTCAACTTCTGAATTATCGAATATATTTGCTTGTGAGACACATGCAGGGCCACTGCTTTGTGGTAACAGAATAAATCAAAATTATTTATGAAAGGGGATTTGACATTTTCCATGAATAACATAAATCAGTGGCACTAGAAAATAAACCAATAATATCGGTTGGTTGTTATTATGTATGGCAGAGGTCTACATGTGCCATGCACACAGTTAATATCACACTACTACCTTTTCTCATGCATACAAATGATTCTATGAAATATAAATCCATATTTTTACTGAGGGCAACATTCACAACAATTATTTTGAAAAATAAGATCACATTACCATTTTTGAATGTAATCACATCATTTTAAGAGAAAAATCACTATTTTGTTTACGTGCCTATCATTTTATCCTTGGCAAATAATAATGATCCCAAAACTAGGCAAGTATAAGTCTCTTCACGTTCAGCAACACTGATATACATTGAAAACCTACTTAAATATGTGCATATCCACAATGATTGTTGGAAATGCAAAATTAATAAGAAAAAAGTATATAGATTAATTACATCTGAAGGAAATAATCAGATGAAGTCCTTCAACAGAGTTGTATTTTTATACATAGTATATCATAGAAGGGCAAAAATCAAAACTATTCAAAATTACATTTGGAGATATGAATCCATCACTTTTTTTTAAAGGAAAAAAAATCTTAACACACACAAGCAAAATAGCTCAGATACTGGATAATGGAAACAAAAATAGAAAATGCTGGAAATACTCAGTAGGTCAGGCGTCACCTGCAAACTCAGAAACAAAGTTAGCAATTCAGGTCAAAGACCCTAAATCTACAAGTTGTTTGAAGATATTAAGAGTGAGAGCAGTGACATGAAGTAAGATTATTTTAGTTACATGTTTAAAATTTGCTCCAAAAAGAGCAGTTGTAGCCTTCAATAAGTTCCTTCAAAACACCCAATATGTCAGAACTGTTCACTCCAGTTGCTTTGGGAAGTTGCTCTGTAGTTCAAGAAATGATTGACATATGTGGTCCTGAAGTGTTCTGAAGTTCTCACATGATGCAGGAATTGCAAGCAACCATGATCTAAAAAAACTCTTGCTTCTTTCAAAATTTACCTAGCACCTTATTTGAGTTATTAATTTTAGTTATTGTCTCTGTGCTGCTCTGTATTAATACTCTTTAATTTATCCATCTAGCATTGATAGATTTTTTTCAACAGGAACTAACCACCGCGGATGGTAGAAATCTGGAAAAACTCAACATATCTAGCAGCATAAGGGGGGAGCATAGTTAACAATTCCGTGAACTATTTATCTCTTGCTGCCATATCGACTGAACATTTCCAGCATTTTCTGTTTTTAATATAGACTTTATTTACCTCGTTCCTTGACGCTCACACTATCCCCGAATTATTCCAGCTGCTTGAAATATATTGCAGGCCTAGAGACACAGAAATAGATTTTCACACGCACAAAAAAATAAGTTCGCGCAAAAGAGACTTGGCACATTTGATATCATAAACGTAAGGTGTTAAGAAAAATCACAGAACGACTCACGACTCTCACTTACCACACCTCCATAGAGGGAGGCGTTACCAGCCATCCAGCCACCTGCTCCCTCAGGTGGAATATGACCCCGGCAGTTGGTGCGCATGCGGTTGGAGGCGGGCGGCACGCACCTCTGGGGTGGGGGAGGCGTGCGCGTGAGTGAGAGAACGTCATCGCGGAGTCGAGAGAGAGGGAGAGGGTGGCGCTCGAGGTAGCGGGTGGAGTGCGCGCGATCGGGAATACGCAGCCGGATTCGGACGGCGGTTTCCCTGTGGCCGTTCCTCATTCCTCTCTTCTTATTCACCTTTCCTTCACGGAAATTCACCTCTCACCGTTTCGATACACGCACCAACATATATATTTATTTGTCGTTGATTTTTGTTCGCACCGGGCTCTCACGAAACGATGTCGAGCCGCGAAGAGGAGCGCAGGAAACTGGCGGAGATCATCAACCACTGGAATGCCAACCGGCTGGACCTGTTCGAGATCAGCCAACCGACCGAGGTGAGTGCTGCGGCTCTGAAGCGCCGGTACAGGCCGCGGCCCACCGGCAGCCCTAGGCAAGGCCGGCCGCGCAACCTGGTACTGAGGATCGAGGTGGGGGGAGGACTTCGATGTCTTCGCTCTCCGCCCTTTCCACAACAAAGGGCAGCCCAGCCGGAGCTCCAGCTTGTCGGTTCGGCAGCAGGTTGGGGGTTGGGTTGGGTTTGGTTTATTTGTGGAGGGGGTGGTGGAAAGAAGAGACAACAAAATGTTGAACGAATGGTTATTCCCTCCGTGTCTCTTTGGCGTACTCGGAGTAATTTTTAATTTGGAAAGACATCTGAATTGTGTTCGCCTAAAGAATTAAAGGGCGTGTCAGTAATCCTGGACCATTATGTTGGAAACTCTGGAGGCTACTACCTAGTTTTTGGGGGTTAAAGCAGCAGAGCTGTACCTCCCTAGGACGGATCTTTCTATAACTTTTAACCAGTGTTTTTATTGAACTATTAAGTGGTTTTTTTTGCCTTTTTTTAAGGAGTACGTAATATGAGTTTGACCTATTTATCTGTAGTTTGAACGCTCACCTCCGGGCGGATTCGTCTGCTGTTTTTCTGCCATTCCCCACCCTCTTATGAGTTAACTTGATATGGATTCGAGATTCACACTTCCAAGTGTCAAGTCATGATTTTTTTCGCGAGTACTTGAGCCGAATTCCAAATGACCCTGTGCATGTCAAAAGAGCAAGTTATTCTACCCCTCCTCCCAAAAAAATCTAAATGTAATTTCACGGCCGCTGCTTCAGTACAATGAATAAAATGGGAGCAACAAATATCTTACTTATTTTCCAGGAAGATCTCGATTAAGCATGAGTTTTAATTACAGTTTGGAGACTGTGTACGTTTGTTAAAGCACACATCGTGAACCATATAAATGAGTTTAAGATATGGGCCATAAGTAAACTTTTTCAAATGCATTAGGCCATAATGGAAGTTGTATGATTGTTAGGCTAGGAAAGCTAACCAGCATTTTCTCTTGGAATTCATGTATAACTCTGGAACACTTATTTGGTTGATGTCACTGTTGTCGTTATTTGTATGTGGGGATTTCTTGTAAATAGACTCAACTCTCGTTCAGGTATCTGATAAAGTATAATAATTACTAAAAGGAAAACTGCTTTAAGATTTCCTTTCATGAATACACGGCAACAAAACAAAACATGATTATCTTGAACTCCAGTTTAAAAACTTGAGCTGTTGCACTGCACTGGTAATCAGTTTATAATATTTAACCTTCCAGATTGCCTTGTCAGAAATGTTGCTGGTTTTAACGGTCATGTATCTGTGTTTATTTCTGATTGCTCTGTTATTTTTGTGATTTCTTTGTTATACTGGGCTGGCATTTCAAGTTACTGGTTCTGATATAATGGGCTGGGTTCATGCCTTTTTTCCCATTCATTGCATTTGAAAAGTGTGTCAAAATTCAGGAATTTATGCAACTGCACTTCCATCTACCCTTGTTGAAACAAGCGTTCTGACAGAATGGACGATTTATTTTTCATTTGTGTGTAAAAGCCTCTTTAATTTGGTATGTTATTGGAGAATTAAAATATAAGGAATGCTGTACAAATCCTGTTAATATCAGTATTTGGAGGAAACTAGCATTGCATTGATTTCAGTATTTAAAGCATCAATTAGCTCAAAAATCTGTGTTCCAAATGTGTAGAACTCCAAGTAAAACTAGCATAAAAATGTTTGCCATGTTAGCAACATTTTTAACCATAAGTTGCTGTTGTTGGGCTTCTGTTTGTGCATTTTGTTTATGCACTATTTAACAAATATAGATGTGATAGCACTTCACTTTCAGATAATCATGGAGATTTGAATTTTCATACCATAACATGGTTCACCTTTTTATTCTGCAAGTCCATTGTTGCTCAGGAATTCCATACAGTGTTTCATCTAGAACAAATCTTTTTGGGGTTTTGAATAGAGGGAGAGAGGCATCAAGTGAAAGTGGTTTGGAAGGGACATTTGAGTCATAGGAGCAGAATGTATGTGCTGGAATGTCAAGCAGGAGAGGACTTCTGAATCTTTATAGCTTCAGTTTCCTGATGTCTGTGTCTTGGGATATTACTTGTTAAATATACTATATAAATATGTCTTTCTAAAGTGTGGATATGACTGCTTAAGCATACCGTAAACTTCTACTATATGAAACGTATGGGATGAGGAAGCTCCTTGCACAAAACCATGCCATAAATAATGTTTCATTCCCAGTCACTTCTATTGTTAGATTCTAGGAAATTAAACACAAACACGTAATAGAGATGTCATTGTAATATGTACTTTATGTAGCTGGTGTTTCCTTTTCAATTGTGAGTAGCATTGCTGGTAGAAATACTTCAGGACTGAAAATTTTTACCCTTTAAAAGAAATCCTGTGTTGAGTGCGTGAAGTCCTTAATTCTGTGTACTTTTTAGAGACGTTATTTTACAAAAGCTGTGGAGGTGCTTCAAATATAAATACGATATTGAAACTGGAGAAAGAGCTACCACTTATTTTTTTTGTTTTACAGCACCAAAGTCTTAGTGATTTTTTTGATGTCTGACTTTCGTTCAAATTTCCATTTTATTAAGAAGCGTCCAATATAATCTGCATGTACAGTAAAAATATATCTTCAAGTGCAGGAAAAAACTTGAAATGAGGGCAGATAAGTTTAACTAGATAACTCGCAGAGCTAGCACTTGTACAATGGGCTGATTTGGCTTTTGTGCTGTGAAATTCTAAATCTAGTTTATTCACCCAGCAACTGGAAAAAACAGTCTCCATGTAAATTGTGCATAGGACATGGACTACAACAAAAATACTTACTTTCAGTAATAGGACAAACAACAGCTAATGTAAATTTATATAGTAATTAGGACTGCATGTCAATTGAACATGCATGTGGGTAGCATTATGTTTATACAATCATCAACAATGAAGACAGCTACAAGAAAGTATAGCAGTTTAAGAAAACTTAAATGTAGCATGCTGATTTATGCATTGAATTAGCTACAAATGCAAGGGTATCATTTATTTAAGAACTCATTTTAGTTAAGTAATAGAGCTGCTAGAAAATCATCTCATCCTAAGTTTTTCAACCAAAGAAGAACCATATAGAAATATAAAGAAGTTGTGCTTAAATAGCAAATTGCAGCTAATGTTTTTTGAAGTAGTAATATGGAGAGCAACAGAGAGGGCAGACATTGTTGTATGATGGATGAGCTAATATGGGTGTTAGAGGATGGTGTTTAGATCAAATGTTGGTATATGATGGAGCAACAACATAGCTTGTTTTTTTACCTTCAAGTTTATTCTACTCCAAGCTAAGTAGAGGCACAAGCTTATGACTTATCTGCTGCAGCTATACCAGCTGTGCCTGTTATACCCTTTAGGAGATTGAGCCAATATCCATTACTTGTCTTTAAGGCAATTAGCTTACCAATGTAATTACCAAAGCATGCATTTACTGATGGATTGACAAATTCTTTCATTTAAATTAAAGCATTAGAAGAGCAAAGAAATTCAGGAACACGTTTTTTAATCTGAACAAATGAAACCAAAGTTGCACGTTTAACATTATAGATTCTACATTCTCTTTACAATATTTATGTATACACATATTGGAAAGCAATAATTATTTTTCCGTTTTGTTATTGTAACACAAGATCCAACACAACAATTTCGTGGAGCAGCATTTCTTTTCATAAGAGTTTGAATGGACATTTTCCCACGTTGATAAGTTATCAACATAGCACTCCATAGGCAGACTTTACTCACCTTGTACAATATTTCTGCCAATATATTGCACAAGTAAATTGTGATTTTTCCTTACCCTTTTAATTGAAGAATCTAACAGCACAAATACAAGCCAAGTACTAATCTATACTAATTCCATTTATCAGCACTTGGAACATAGCTGACTATGGTGTGGCAATTTAAGTACTCATCCAGATACTTCCTAAATGTTCAAGAGTACCTGCCTCCACTACCCCTCCAGGCAGCATGTTCCATATTTTCACCAGCAAGGTTTCTTTTCTAATCCCTTCTAAATCATTTATTCCTCACCATAAACCTATGCTCTGTGGTCTTAGACACCTCTGTTATACTTCTCATAATTTTGTGTACCTATTGTCAAACCCCCTCTCAACCTCTCTTGCTTCAGGGAAAAAAAATCTAGTCTATCTCGTCTCTTCCCATAGCTGAAATTTCCCATCCCAGGTAAAATCCTCATGAATCTCCTCTGCACCCTCTCCAGTGCACTCACATCCTTTAGATTGTGTGGTGACCAGAATTGTGCACACTGCTCCATCTGTGGCCTTACCAGTGTTTTATATATTGTGCCCCAGCTAATGAAGGCAAGCATTCCATATGCATTCTTCACCACCCTACCTACCTGTGCTACTATCTTCAGGGAATCAATGGACTTGTATGTCATAGTCCCTTTGTTCCTCAATACTCCCTAGGGACCTACTCTTTATTGTGTATATCCTACCCTTATTAAACCTTCCAAAATGCATCACCTTGCACGTAGCAGAACACTCCCTAGGGACCTATTGTGTATATCCTACCCTTATTAAACCTTCCAAAATGCATCACCTTGCACGTAGCAGAATTAAATTCCATCAGTCATTGCTTTGCTCAATTTGCCAACTGATCAATATCAGTCTGGAGTCTAACACTATCCTCCTCACTATAAACAACACTATCAATTTTCATGGCTTTCCGAGTCAAAGGGCACCATTTATAACTTTTTCCAATTAAATATATGATCCCTGCAGTGCTCAAAACCCCATCCAGGAAATTGGGATGTGAATCATCACTAAAGATGACTTCTTTCATATCTGAAACTTGTGTACATTTCTCCAAGTTTTAGTTTCTTTAATGTTTTGCTCTCAGCTTCCCTGCCATGGCATGGTTCATTGCGATAACTTCAACACATCAAAACTGGCATTAGGTCTTGTTTGGGGATGTAACCAGTTCATTTGCCTAGTTAAACTTCTCAATTGATCAGTTTCCTCCTTAGATGCTGGAGCATTGTTTTGTGAAGATCTAACCTGATTTATTGGGATGCAACTAACATTTTCTAGATAATGTCGCTTCAGACTTGTTTTGCTTAATGTTTAAGCCTATGTATTTAGAAGCCTCTGAAGCCTGGCTTCAAACCTTGAACTCCTTGATTTGATCAAGGATAAAATAAAATACAAAGGTCACCAATTGTGCACATTCTGCTGACCTTCCCCCACAGACCGTCCACATGCGCAATAGCAATTCCTGCTAATTTCGCAATACAATAGGGCATTGCAGGGTCTGCTTTTTAACTAGAAGTAACCTGTTTCCAACAAGGCCAGCCTCATTGGGGGGAAGACCATACTCTTGATGCTTAGTTTCAGTATGTATGTACGCCTTTAGTTTTCAGTTTTCTTTCCATGTCAGAGGCTACTTTATGGTTTCAAAAATAATTCTCTTCGAAATTGCTCATCCCGCAAAAATGCTGCCTTTATATCTATCAATCTGTGCTGTCAGGAGTATGCTACAATGGCCAAGAAATCTTCAAGCTTACTTTCTCTGCAGTAGGGAAGTTCATTCTGATGTCTTGATCCCCAAATCTGTCTTCAAAACCCTGAGATACCAATCTAGATTTAGTGTTATATGTGGTCAGTACATATCGACATATATGATGAGGCTGGCTATCCCCTATCTGGTGTGTATGGGGTGTCAGGGAGGGGCAGTTTGTCCATCCTTTGTCCCCTCCTGGCTCTCAGCTCTCACCTGTGGCTCCCCATAGCTGTTTGCATGTGACAGCGGGCACATCCCGGGCAACGGCCTCGACAAGCCAGCTAAACCAGGTGAGGGTAGCAGACGGGTCTCAACCCTCGGTGAGTTAGGGAGATGTCTACCCCCGCATGTGAAGACAAGTCGGGCGGATTGAGTTGACGAGACCAGTGGAAGGTCCAACGGTCAAGAAGGCGGTCTTCTGCAGGTGTTGTGGAACATGAAGAGCAGGACAAAGCACGGAAGATGTCCTGGTCATCCACTGTGCTTAGTCCCATCTCGAACCGTCTTGACTCTTGTCTTGCCCTGGATCTAGATGGGAATTGGGAAGAGAGAGTGAGGCTGACACTGTGCGACTCTCCCTCACTTTAATTCAAATCAAGCGCTAGTTTTGACACCAACGCCAATGCCAACCCATGACATCCAGTGGCAATGGGTGAGCAACGGAGCGGCTGGTGTGAATACACTGGGAGCTGTAGTCACGGACCTGCACGCAGGTGGCTCTGGTCTAATGGTTGTGTTCTGCTAACCGAAGCAGCAGTGGAACTCGGCGCCTACCTGGGCGACTCTTCAGAGATGCACTGCTCACTTTCGTAGAATGAGGAAGGGGCTAGAAAAGGTGCCCTAAACATTGCCTGCTTCGCTACACCCTGAAGTAGAGATGCCGGTGTTGGACTGGGGTAAACACAGTAAGAAGTCTCACAACACCAGGTTAGAGTCCAACCGGTTTATTTGATAGTAATCTCACAAGCTTTCGGAAATGGTGTACCTTTGTCAGGTGTGTGGAAGGTTCTGATTAGAGAAGGACATATAAAGTCTCACGCAGTTTGCAGAAAAAAACTGAACTGTGAGATTTTCTATGCCCTTGTCGAATCAAAACCTTCCACACACCTGACAAAGGAACACTGTTTCCGAAAGCTTGTGAGATTACTATTAAATAAACAGGTTGGACTATAACCTGGTGTTGTGAGACTTCTTACTATCACTATACCCTGGCCAGTTTACTGTGGCTGGCGGGGTCCCATCTTGTGGTCGAACAAACAAAATAAAACACAAGGTGACACTGCTCACTGGCACTTGGAATGTGCGCACGCTTTTGGACAACCCTACAGCAGACAGACCAGAAAGAAGAACCGCCTTAGTTGCCAGAGAGCTTGCAAGACACAACATTGACATCGCAACCCTGAGCGAAACTCGTCTTGCCAACGTAGGTCAGTTGACTGAAACTGGAGGTGGATACACTTTTTTTTTCTGGAGCGGTTGCAGCAGCAGTGAGCGTTGTGATGCTGGAGTTGGATTCGCCATCAGGGGTCACCTTGTTCGGAAACTTGATAGTCTACCCAAGGGTGTGAATGACCGGCTTATGACATTACAGCTTCTGCTACAGAACAGAAGTCAAGCCACCCTGATCAGTGCCTATGCCCCCACAATGAACAACCCGGACGAGATGAAAGACAAGTTCTACAAAGAACTAGATGCCCTACTATCAGCAGTGAGCAGTACCGATAAGCTGATCTTGGTGATTTCAATGTAAGAGAAAGGTGTGACTCTGCAATCTGGCAGGGAGTCATTGGGAGGTATGGAATGGGCAAGTGTAACAGTAACGGTCTACTCTTAATGAAGACCTGTGCAACACAACCTTCCATCTGCTTACCTGTAACAAGACCTCCTGGATGCACCCCTGCTCTAAGATTGGCATCTTATTGACTATGTCGTTGTCAGGAGAAAAGACAGGCAGGATGTCAGAATAATCAAGGCCATTTGTGGTGCTGACTGCTGGACAGATCACAGGCTCATTGTTTCCAAAACAAGGCTCCGCATCAGACCTAAGAGATGACCACAAGGAAGCAAGATTATGAAAAGAATCAATGCGGCCAAGCTAAAGAACCCCAGCACTGGCTGAAGACTTAAATCAAGCTTGCTGACCTATACCTCACAGGCAGCGCTGAAGATGACTGGGAATGCTTCGGGAATGTTATCCGTACATCTGCGCTGAAGATGTTCGGGCCCTCCACCCGCAAGCAGCATGATTGGTTTGATGAGAATGATGAGATACAGGCTCTACTTGTTGAAAAGCACCGTCTTCATTGGGCCTGTCAGAACAACCCATCTTCAGCTGCCAAGAAAAATGCTTTTACTAGTGCTCGCAGGACAGTCCAGAATAAACTGCGTAAAATGCAGGATGCCTGGCTGAGTGCCAAGGCAGATGAAATACAGGGATACACTGACAGAAACGACTTGAAACGGTTCTAAAGAAGCCCTCAACATTCTCTATGGACCTCAATGTCTCGGGAGTTTCCCCCCTCCTGAGTACAGATCATACAACTCTACAGAGAAGGCTCAGATCCTGCAGAGATGGGCTGAACACTTTGAAGCCTTCCTCAACCGACCGTTATCTATTAATGATGAGGCAATAGACAGGATTCCCCACGTTGATATCAACAGTGCCATGGATGATCCACTGGTAGTAGCTGAACTCACGACAGCTGTCAGCCAGCTATCCAGTGGCAAAGCCCCAGGGGCAGATGCCATACCCGCAGAGGTCTATAAAGCTGCTGGTCCTGCACTTATCGAGAAGCTCACTGAGTTGTTCCAGTCCTTTTTGAAAGCAAGGATCCATTCCTCAGGAACTTAAAAATACTTCCATCGTACACCCCTACAAGAGGAAGGGCAGTCGGCAAGTATGTGACAACCACTGAGGAACCTTGCTGCTCTGCATCACAGGAAAAACCCTCGCAAGAGTCCTGCTAAATTGTCTGGTCACTCATCTGGAGCTGGGCCTGCTTCGAGTCAGTGTGGCTTCTGCAAAGATCGTGAGACTGACGTGATTTTTGTGCGCCAATTGATTTCTAAGTCAGGAGCAGAATTGCAAGCTCTACACAATCTTTGACCTCATGAAAGCCTTCGACACTAAGCCGATGAGGCCTGTGGAGGATCATGTCAAAGTTCAGCTGCCCTCCCAAGTTCATTCAGATAGTATGGCCAGAGTACTGGACGATGGAGAATCCTCCGAGGCATTCCCAGTCACCAGTGGCGTCAAACAGGGCTGTGTGCTCACACCCACACTGTTCAGGATGATGTTTACTGCCATGCTGAATGATGCCTTCCAGGACTGTGTTGCTGGATCAGCCTCAGGTACAGAGTGGATGGGAAGCTCTTCAACCTGAGGAGACTTCAAGCTATTACCAAAGTAAAAGAGACTGTTCTGAGAGATTTCCTCTTTGCCGATTGACTGCATCCTGTATACTGGCTCAGAAATGCAAGTCAGTATGGACAAATTTTCCACAGCTTGTGACAACTTTGGATTCACCATCAACATTAAAAAGACCGGAGTCATGCACCAGCCTGCTCCTCGTGCACCATACACGGAACCCATAATCACAAAGGGCAGGAACTACAGGCACTGGACCAGTTCACTTATCTTGGCAGCTCTCCCAAACAGTGACCATTGATACAGAAGTTAACTGCAGAATAGCAAAGGCAAGTTCTGCTTTTGGTAGACTTCACTCCACTGTATGGGAACATCAAGGAATCAGCCCAGCAATAAAACTGAAGGTCTACAGTGCCGTGGTACTCACTACCCTCCTGTCTGCCTGTGAAACGTGGACTGTGTATTGAAGGCATGCAAGACGGCTCAATCATTTCCACGTGAGTTGTCTTCACAGAATATTAAGCATCAGATGGCAAGACAAAGTACTGGACACAGAAGTTCTCTCTAGAGCAAGTCTACCATCAGTACACACACTGCTGATGAGAGCGCAGACCCGGTGAGCAGGTCATGTCATCCATATGTCAGACAAGCGCATGTCCAAGCAGCTCCTTTTTGGGGAACTCTTTGCTGGAAGATGCTTGCGTGGAGGGCAGAAGAAATGTTTCAAAGACACACTCAAAGCTTCCCTGAAGTCGCTTGACATTGACACGACCACATGGGAAATGCTGGCAGAAAACCGCCCTACCTGGCACTGTCTCATCCACAAAGGCTGTCAAGCTCACGAAGCAAGGTGTATTGCTGAAGCACAACTTAAGCGCAAGCTGCGCAAGTCCAGAGCCACCAGTGCAACAACTACACAACGTCGACACAAGCCTGTCAAGTATGTGCCAGGACATTCTGTGCCCGAATTGGCCTCATCAGTCATCTTTGGACACACTGTAACCAGACTTAAAATGACTAATGGTGTCAAGGTCCTCATCGATAACGATGAACCAACAACCAACCCCTATCTAGAATTTTAGTGTATATAATCTAAATTCTTTCTAGTTCTTCATTTGGTCTTTTAACAGCTGATCTTCCAATTTATTGGCAGCACCATGGGGTCCCCTATCTCGTTATATTCCTACTTTGTTCTGTAGTACTCTTTTCTGGTTAAGCTGTGAACTCGCTTGCCCTTTCTGTAAGCTGTGAACTTGTCCCTTTTTCTCTTCCTGAATGATTGCTACATGATCTTCCCTGCAAGTGATCAAAACTCTGTGCAAATGCAAAATCTTTTCTTGGCATTGTAATCCTTTTCACATTTGCTGCCAGAACTTATACTGTGCTTTCTCGCCTTCCACATTTTTATCTTTCTGACAATGCATGGGTCTGATTTTCTGACCTTTTATCCTACATGTTCACCAAATTTTATATTCACCAGTGACCTTTCTTGCTCTTCCTGTGCTGGATGCATACCTTCACACACTGGCCCCTTATGGTATCTGTTACCTTTGTGCCTACTTTGGGTATTGGTTCTTTGAAATAAGTAGCCTTATCCTTCACTGCATTATTGTTTTATTCATCAATCAATTTTTTATTAGTTGTAGTCAGTTCCTCAGATTTGTCTATTATGTACAGTGCATGGCACCTCTTCACTCTACGCCCTGTTTAGGATCTGTAAAGGTTTAAACAGTGCCAATTAACATTGAAGTATGAACTCTAACAGTTCGATTTCTCTGCTGTATGATTGCTACTTTTCCTTCACTGCTATCACTTTGTCAGGGCCTTTTCATTCTTTTCGCCAAATTTTCTCCAAAACCTCAGCTCCAGTGAAAGTCTTTCTGCTTGCATACAACACATTCAGTTGGGCAGAAAAAGTGAGAAAACACTAATCCCTTCTAGAACAGTGGGTGTATATGATTGGACCAAAGGCAACTTCAGATCCCTACCTACACCAATTTGTATAGACTGTAACCTCCAAATTCCCTGAACACAACAGCAAGGTGGTGGTGTTCTCTGATATCTTATATAAATATACACAGCTGAAATGGGCTCAGTAAGGTTGCCATATTCTTTATCAAGCACTCCCAACATTTTGCAATAAAGCCTTCAGTTCTTGTGGCCCTGGATGTGCGAACTGTCAGTGCAACTTAGACTATCATCTTTTGTCTACCGGATTTTTCTTCCCAGAAGTTAACAAGAGTTAAGGGGAGATAGTGTCATTGTAGTATTGTCACTAGGCCAGTAATCGAAAGACCCAGGGTAAAATATGAGGACCCCTTGTAGATGGTGGAATTTCAATTAAATAAAAAAGCTGGCTCCTACTCTGCCCAAGACCACTAGAAACTACAAAACGTCGTGAATGTAGCCCAGTCTCTCTCAAACCAGCCTCCTATCCATTGATTTGTCTACACTTCCCACTGCCTCAGTATAGCAGCCAGCATAATTAAGGACCCCACACACCCCAGGCGTTCTCTCTCCAACTTCTTCCTTCAGGAAAAAGATAATAAAGTCTGAGGTCACATACCAACTAACTCAAGAACAGCTGCTTTCCTGCTGCTGTCAGATTTTTGAATGGACTTGCCTTGCATTAAGTTGATCTTTCTCTACACCCTGGCTATGACTGCAACACTACATTCTGCACTCTCTCGTTTTCTTCTCTAAGAATGGTATGTTTTATTTGTATAGTGCGCAAGAAACAATACTTTTCACTGTTGATAAATGTGACAATAATAAATCAAATCACATCAAGTAATTTGAATGCCAATACAGACCCCGTGGTGTAAAGCTCAAATTTCTTCAGTCTCTTATACCGTCTATCGAAGTCCATATATTCTTCCATGGACTGATCGGTTGTTTTCTTAAATCTATTCAAGACTTACCAGGCTTCATATGGTTCCAATAAGTTATCCTTTTTGTTTAATTTATCCGAAAGCAGAAGGTCCATTTTCTTTTCCTTATCCAAATCATTCGCGTTCCACTCTGCAAACACTTGCATCTAATTTTTAGTGGCTTTGTGAGGCTTGTGAGTTGATTGTCTGCTTGATCCCTGTTCCTTTTCAAAAATTCTTACACTGGATATGGGAGTCGCTGGCTAGGCCAGCATTTGTCACACATCCCTAATTGCTTTTGGGTAGTTGTTGGTGAGCTGCTGCAGTCCCTGTGCTGAGGTATACCCACAGTGCTATTGGAGGTGGGGGGAGGCTTAGAGATGGTGCTGTTCCCATGCACCTGCTGGTCAAGTTCAATTTCTGGTCAGTGCTAGGTGGGGTTCAATTATGATAATTTGAATGTTAAGGAGAAAGAATATATTTCTCATTGGATCTGGTCACTTCCACTTGTGTGGCACACGTGTTGCTTGCCACTTATCAACCACGGCGCAGTGGTTAGCACTGCTGCCTCGCAATGCCAGGGACCTGGGTTCATTTCTGGCCTTGGGTCACTGTGCGGAGTTTGCAAATTCTCCCTTTGCGTGGGTTTTTTCCAGGTGCTCCAGTTTCCACCCACAGTCCAAAGATGTGCGGGTTAGGTTGACCATGCTAATTGACCCTAATGTCAGGGGATTCGCAGGGTAAATCTGTGGGGTGACGGGAATAGAGCTGCTGTGGGATTGTGGCCAGTGCAGATTTGATGGGCTGAAAGGTCTCCTGCACTGTGGGGATTCTATAACCTGTATTTGAGCAGATCTTGTTTCATATGTACGTGGACTGCTTCAGTTTTTGAGTCGTCATAAATGGTGCTGAACATCAAGTAATCAATACATTCCTACCTCTGACTTGATGATCATTGAAGCAGCTGGTGATGGTTGGGTCTAGGACATAATATTCTAGGATTGAGATGATCAACCTTCAGCTACAACCATCTTCCTTTGCGCTAGGTACAACTCCAACCAGTGGAGAGACTTCCCCTGATTCTCACCGACTCCAGTTTTGCTAGGGCTCCTTGATGCAACGCTATGTCAAATGCAGCCTTAATGTCAAAGGCAATCAAGCGCCTTGCCTTGAGTTCAGCTCTTTTGTC
Organism: Carcharhinus amblyrhynchos; assembly: GCF_965287045.1. Classification (NCBI taxonomy): domain Eukaryota; kingdom Metazoa; phylum Chordata; class Chondrichthyes; order Carcharhiniformes; family Carcharhinidae; genus Carcharhinus; species Carcharhinus amblyrhynchos. Next base: position 25,499,361 of record NC_137335.1, on the reverse strand, counting down.
CATGTTTGGACCAAGTCTGCAATGAGCTTAGGCCATGAATGGCCCTGGTAGAACCCAAACTATGTCCGAGCAGGTTATTGCTGAGTAAGTGCCACTTGACAGCACTGTCGGAGACACCTTCCATTACTTCAAAGATGGAGAGTAGACTGATGGAGCGGTAATTGGCTGGTTTGGATATATCCTGAGTTTTGTGGACACTCCACTTTTGGATCCAAAGCATTTTTCAACAAATAAGAATAATGGTACAGCATATTGCTCACAAATCTTCTATTAGCTAACTTGAGCTAGATGGGGTTGAGTTTGTTGTTACGCATTTAATAACAAGGACCATGATTCTGCTTTTCTATTTTTCCAGCAGGAGCAAAGAATGAAATTATCTTGTAAACTTCTATATATATTGCAGTTCTGGTTTTGGAGTATTATGTATAGTTTCGGTCCCTTTATTTAAGGAAGGATATATGTGCCATAGGGAGAATTGCAGCAGGTGTTCACCAGTCTAATTTCTGGAATGGCGGGACTATCTTTTGAGGAGAGATTTCTCAGAGCCGATGTTCCCAAGAGTTTAGAAGAATAATGGGTGATTTCACTGAAACTTAAAAAATTGTGTAAGGGGATGGAAAGGGTAGATGCAGAAAGGCTGTTTACCTGGAGGTAGGGAAGGTACCAGAGGACTGAAAAATAGTGAATGTAACATTGCTGATAAGAAGGGAGGGAGACAGCAGACACAAAATTATCGGCCGGTTAACCTGACTTCGGTCATAGGCAAGATTTTAGAGTCCGTTATTAAAGATGAGATCGCAACATATTTGAAAGTGCATGAAAAAGTAGGACTTAATCAGCACAGCTTTGTCAAGGGGAAATCATGTCTGGCAAGTCTGTTAGGAGTTCCTTGAGATAACAAGGAAGTTAGATAAATTATGTCCACTGGTTCTTCTTTATGTAGATTTCCAGAAGGCTTTTGACAAGGTACAGCATAGGAGCGTATTAAATAAGTTAAGAGCCCCTGGTGTCAAAGGTAAGATCCTGGCATGGATAGAGGATTGCTTGACTGGCAGAAGGTAGAGTAGGGATAAAGGGGTCCTTTTCAAGATGGCAGCTGGTGACTAGTGGTTTGCTTCAGGGATAAGTGCTGGGACCACAACTTTTCACAATATACATTAACAATTTGGAGGAAGGAACTGAAGGCATTGTTCAGATGTCTGTTTGCAGATGATGCAAAGATATGTAGAGGGACAGGTAGTTTTGAGGAAGCAGGTGGGCTGCAGAACGAGTTGGACAGGTTAGGAGAGTGGGCAAAGAAGTGGCAGATGGAATACAATGGGGAAAAGTGAGAGGCTATGCACTTCAGGAGGAGGAATGGAGGCATAGACTATTTTCTAAATGGGAAAATGCTTAGGAAATCAAACACCAAGGGACGTGGGAGTCCTTGTTCAAGGTTATCTAAAGGCTAACACGCAGGTTCAGTCAGCAGTTAGGAAGACAAATGCAATGTTAGCATTCATGTTGAGAGGGCTAGAATACAAGAGCAGGGACGTACTTCTGAGGCTGTATAAGGCTCTGGTCAGATCCCATTCTGAGTATTCAGAACAGTTTTGGGCCCCGTATCTGAGGAAGGACGTGCTGGCCTTGGAAAAGGTCCAGAGGTGGTTCACAAGAATGATTTCTGGAATGAAAATTTGTCGTATGAGGAACGGTTGAGGACTCTGGTTCTGTACTTGTTGGAGTTTAGAAGGATGACAGGGGATTTCATTGTGTTACTTTAAGACAGACAGTTAGGTTCTTGATTAATAAGGGGATCGGGGTTATGGAAAAAGGCAGGAGAATGGGGATGAGAAAAAAATTGGCCATGATTGAATGGCGGAGCAGACTCAGTGGGCCGAGTGGTCTTATTTTGCTCTTGTGTCTTGTGGTGTTTCCTGGGTGGGGTGGGCTGCCTAGAACCAGGGAACACAGTTTCAGAATAAGGGGTAAGCCATTTAAGACAGATGAGGAAGAATTCCTTCTGAGTGAAGAATCTTTGGAATTCTTTATGGGCTGTGGAATCATGCACATTAAGCAGGCTCAAGACCGAAATCCATAGATTTTTGGAAACTAAGACATCAAGGGATGTGGAGACAACACTCTGAAATAGATGATCTAATCTGGCTTTCTGCTATGTTCATAGTTATTTTTTTCCAACTTGTGATGCCTGGCACTGAACAAATACGAACTAACCAGGACTTTGTATAGTTGTAGCAAAATGTTCTCCCGTTGTAGTCCAGATCCCTCGATATAAAGGTTAACATTCCATTAGCCACCTTGATTCTTTTTGCACCTAGTCCCTACGTTTCAGTGATCTGTATATAGATCTGTAAATCTCTTTGGGCTTCCACTTTACCCAGCTTTTCATCATTTAGAAAATGGTTTATCCTATTTTGATTCAAAATGGGGCGAACTGATGATACTAGCCTGTACTCTCTTGAAGATGAAGTGTGACAATCAGTAAGCTGAATATAACGTAGATTTCAAATGTTATAATTTGCCTCTATAATTACTGCCCAAAAGATTGCGCATTCTTCAGTAAACAGATTATGAAGATACTTCAGGCTATAGACTTAAAATTTTCCTTCCTTGTGGCTTCCCTACCCCCGCTGAGGAGTTCACAACCTAACTGATTTATTTTTATCAGGCCAATATGATGGTGTGTGGTTTCCTGCCCACTTCCGTCACTGTGGAATCACTTTGCGCTGTGCAAACTAAGCATTGTTGGAAAGTGGGTTTGACGTTGCATTGGAATGAGGCATTTATTAGACAAATATCTTTATTAAGTCAAAGACTCCATTCTGCTTTGAGGAGTAGGGATTGTTAATTAGGTATCATGAAATTTTGGGGATAAACAGTTAATCATTATTCTGTACTTGATGTCCAGTGATTTTAATGAAAGCATCACCATGTTCACAGTTATAGGTAATGCCTTTGGTTTGAGGAACCGGGTTTATGATTGCAACCTTTGTTGTTTTGAATATAGTTAAGATGGTCAATTATTCTGTACAATTAAAAGCTGCTGTTGTCTTCAGAATCAATGGCAGAACAATTTCTTGATTTTGAACATCTTAAATTTAAGTTTAGGAATTAATGACTTCTTTTTCAAATTGGCAAGCAGTAACTGATGGGGTGCTACAGGAATCGGTGCTGGGACCCTAGCTATTCACAATATTTTTCATGATTTGGATGAGGGAACAAATGTAATATCTCAAAGTTATCATGTTGGGTGGGAGGGTGAACTGTGATGAAGATACAGGGATCCTTCAGAATGATCAGGACAGGTTGGGCGAATGGGGTGATCAAAGGCAGGTGCAGTATCATTTGGATAAGTGTGAGGTTATTCACTTTGGAAACAAAAACAAGAAGGCAAATCGCTACCTGAATGGCAATCAATTGGGAGAAGGGAGTGTGCAGTGGTGCACAAGGACACCCAGGTCCCAGTCGTTGAAGGTAAGCATGCAGGCATAACAGGCGGTAAAGAAGGCAAATGCATGTTGGCCTTTGTTGCAAGAGGTTTTGAGTACAGGAGCAGGGATGTGTTGCTGCAACAATACAGGGCCTTGGTGTGCAGTTTTGGTCTCCTTTTCTGAGTTAGGATGTTCTTGCTCTCAAGGGAGTACAGCAAAGGTTTACCAGGCTGATTCGAGGATGCCTAGTCTGATGTATGTGGAGAGATTAAGTAGGTTAGCATGATTTTCGCTGGAGTTCAGACGAATGAGGAGAGAATCCCATAGAGACTTAATTCTAACACGACTAGACAGAGTAGATGCAGGGAGGATATTCCTGATGATGGGGAAGTCCAGAACCAGAGGAAGTAGTTGATACCAAAACATTGAACGCGTTCCAGAGGTGGCTGAATGAAGCACTTTGGGCAAATGGGATCAAAGGTTCTGGTGGGAAAAAGCAGGATTAGGCTGTTGAGTTGGATGATCAGCCATGATCATAACGAATGGCAGAGCAGGCAGAAGGGCCAAATGGCTGCCACCTGCTCCTATTTTCTACATTTGTTTATTTTAAAGGTGACTTTGCTGACAAAAGTAAAGTTTTAAAATCAAAAATTCAGTTTTCTATATTCATTAATTCAACATGTACATTTTATTTACATATTCAAATTATGCATTCTACCAGATGCTTGTGTAATTTGCCAAGTATTTAGTTTAGAAATGTAGAATTTGTGTCTTGGGCTCTTATTTTTTATTTCAGGCATTTTTTTAAAAAAAATTCTTCAGTGTCAGTAATCCTTGTGCTAGAGAGATCAGGCAGAAGCAGGGCAAAAAGCAAGAGAAGTCTGGATTAAAATGTATTTATTTCAATGCAAGAGGCCTGATGGGCAAAGCCGATGAACTCAGCATGAATGGGTACGTGGGACTGGGAAATTATGTCTATCACTGAAACATGGTTAAGGGAGGGACAGGACTAGCAGCTTAATGTTCCAGGGCACAGATGCTATAAAAAAGACAAAACAGAAGGTAAGAAAGGGAGGGGAGTTGCGCGTTTAATTAGGGAAAACATCACAGCAGTACTGAGAGGGGATATTTGAGGGTTCGCCCACTGAGTCTATAATGGGTAGAACTGAGAAGGGGGAAATCACATTGATAGGACTGCACAGTAGGCCCCAAATAGTCAGCAGGAAACTGAGGAGCAAATGTGTAAGGAGATTACAGCTCTGAGGAAAAATAGAATGGTAATAGTAGGAGACTTTAGCTTTCCCAACATTGACTGGGACGGCCATAATATTAAGAGGCTTGGATAGTGAGAAATTTCTCCTACAGTATGTGGATGGCCCGACTAGAGGGGGCGAAACTTGATCTCTTCTTGGGACGTAAGGAAGGGCAAGTGACAGAAGTGTTAGTGAGGGATCACTATGGGATCTTTGGGATAATTCTAATTAGTTTTAAGATAGCTATGGAGAGCAATAGGTCTGACCCAAAAGTTAAAATTCTAAATTGGGGCAAGCCAATTTTGATGGTATTAGACAGGAACTTTCAACAATTGATTGGGGAGTCTGGCAGGCAAAGGAATTGCTGGTAAGTAGAAGGCTTTCAGAAACATGTTAACCAGGGTTCAGGGTAAGCACATTTCTTTTAAAGTGAGGGGCAAGGCTGGTCAAAGTAAGGAACCCTGGGTGACTTGGGATGTTGATGTCCTGGTCAAGAAGAAGTAGGAGGCACATAACATTTGTAGGCAGCTGGGGTCAGGTGGATCCCTTGAAGAGTATAGAGGCTGTAGCAATAGAGTTAAGAGAGAAATCAGGAGGACAAAAGAGGTACACAAGATTGTTTTGGCAGATAAGGCAAAGGAGAATCCAAAGGGCTTCTACAAATACATAAAGGGCAAAACAGTAACTAGAAGAGAGTGGGGCCTCTTAAGGATCAACAAGGTCACCGAATGTGTGGATCCATGAGATGGGCGAGATCCTAAATGAATATTTCTCATCACTATTTACTGTTGAGAGGCATGGATGTTGGGGAACTTGGGGAAATAAATTGTGTGATGTCTTGAGGAATGTGCATAATACAGAGGAGGTGCTGTACGTCCTAAAGCACATCAAGGTCGGTAAATCCTTGGGACCTAATGAAGTGTATCCCAGGACGTTGTGGGAGGCTAGGGAGGAAATTGTGGGTCTCCTAGGAGAGATATTTGAATCATTTGACAATCACAGGTGAGGTGCCTGAAGATTGGAGGGTGGCAAATGTTGTGTGTTTGTTTAAGAAGGGCTGGAGGGAAAAGCCTGGGAACTACAGCCCAATGAGCCTTACATCTGAAGGGGTGCGTTGTTAGGTATTCTGAGAGATAGGATGCACAGGCATTTAGAGAGCCAATAACTGACTAGGGACAGTCAGCATGACTTTGAGAGTGGAAAATCATGTGTCTTAAATTTGATTGAGAGATTTGAAGGGGTAACCAAGTAGATAGATGAGGACAGTGCAGTTGATGTTGTCTACATGGACTTTAGTAAGACCTTTGACAAGGTACCGCATGATAAGCTGTTGCATAAGGTTAAATCCTCTTGATATCCAGGGTGAGGTAGCCAAATGGATGCAAAATTGACTTGATGACAGGAGATGATTTGTAGAGGGTTGTTTTCAAACTGGAGGCCTGTGACCAGCAGTGTGCCTCAGATCAGTGCTGGGTCCACTGCTATTTGTCATTTATATTAATGATTTGGATGAGAATATAGGAGGCATGATTAGTAAGTTTGCAGATGACACCAAGATTGGCACAGTGGACCCGGAGGAAGGTTATCTTGGATGGCAACTGGATCTTGATCAATTGGGCCAGTGAGCTGGAGAATGGAAGATGGAGGTTAATTTAAATAAATATGAAGTGATGTATTTTGGTAGATTGAAGCAGGGCAGGACTTAATGGTAGGGCGTTGGGCACACTATAGAACAGAGATCTAGGGGTACAGGTTCATAGTTCCTTGAAAGTGAAGTCACAAGTGGATAGAGTGGTGAAGAAGGCATTCATGCTTGGTTTTGTTGGTTAGAACATTGAACACAGGAGTTGGGGCATCTTGTTGAAGTTGTACAAAACATTGTAAGGCCACACTTGGAATACTGTATACATTTCTGGTCACCCTATTACAGAAAGGATATTATTAAACTAGAGAGAGTGCAGAAAATATGTACTAGGATACTACCAGGATTTGATGGTTTGAGTTATAAGAGGCTGGATAGACCAGGACTTGGGGGTGATTTTGTAGAAGAATATAAAATAATGGGTGGAGCCTAGATCAGTTAGGTAGTCAACATCTTTTCTCAAAGGTAGGGGAGTGTGAAATTAGAGGGCATTGATTTAAAGGGAGAGGTACAAAGGGGCCTGAAGGGGTAATTTTTTTCACTGAGGGTGTCTGGAACAAGCTGCCAGAGGAAATACTAGAGGTGGGTGCAAATTTGTCTTTTAAAGAGCATTTAGGCAATTGTGTGTATAGAGCAATATGGGCCAAACGCGAGCAATTGGGACTAGCTGAGTGATTTTAAAAAGGGGCAAGATGGGCTAAGGGGCCCGTTTCCATGTCATTAACCTCTGACTCTACAACTCTACGTTTAAAAAAAAGGTTGTTGACCTCTGCAATAGACTATGCTTGCTCAGTTGAAGGAGGGGAATTGATGAGTTGAATGACTTTTCTGTCTTTCCATGTTTTCTTGTATACTAGAGAAGTTACTTCACTCTACTGCTTTGCGTTGTTGGTAAATAGTAAACATTTACAAATAATTTTGCAGTCTTGATGTGCGTATTTAAATAATTGGCCGTTTCTAGTATCTGCTCAAAGGATCAAGGGATGTTTGACTTGGAGTCTGCTTTTAATGCAAATTAAAACTTCTGGGGTGTATTTAAGAGAGTACGTTAATATTGATTTTCAGGTTTATTCATATCTTTTACTTGTTTGGAACAAATAATTTTGTAAAACTAGTATTTGATTTTGCAAGTTGGTGGCCATTTTATGGATTTCACAGCAAAGCTAATACAAATTTGCGTTCTTAACTTGAAACATGCCAAAAATCTGGTCTCTCATGTTGGCCCCTTTGCACCTTCACACCCCAGTGGCTGAGAAGAGGAAGAAATGCACTTGAAATGCATAGTCCTGTGCTCTGTTGAAGCCCCAATTAAAAGTAGAGAAGGAGAGAGCAAACCTATGCAGCAACTTGAGCCATGACCATGGTGAAGAAAACTGAAGTGATGAATTGGTGTGCTTTAAGTGTGCTATTCTGAGCCCATCGTTTCAATCCATGATCAAAACCTCTTGAGCTCTTTCTCTCAGTATTTATATGGATGAGTAGACATGCTAGAATTGCCAAAGCAAGTGTAACCTTTGGCACACAACATCAGTCTCAGAGGAAAAGTAAGTCTGTCTGCCAAACTGGAAGACTATAGAGCAATAGTGCTGCCTACTTTGCTTCATGCATGTATGACTTAGACTGTGTATTAGTGTAATGCTGAGGATCTCACTACTGTTATTTGAGCTGCCTTTGAAACTTCTGAATATCAGATGACAGGACAAAATGCCTAAGGTGCCGACCTGTACTGGCATACCAAGCATCCATACTATATTGAGACAATCATAATGAGTTAGGCTGGGTATATAGCCAGACACCTGATACACTTGCCAAAGCAGATCTTCTATGGAGTGCTCAAGTCTGGGTGCATAACAGTCAAAGGAAGCTTGTCCAGGGCACTTTAAAGGCTGCATTTAGGAGTTTTGATATTGACTTTAAGTCCAGGGAGAGGCTTGTCCAGGATCACTGCACCTGGCATAACCACAAAGTTGTAGCCTCCTTCGTGAGCCAGCAACTCGTCCAAAGCTTAATCATCTGCACTGTGAAGCAGAACTTTCCGACACAGGTTGGTCTTGGCAATTACTTGTGTAGCCTCCAGAGCCCTATCAAACTCTGCAGTTGATGAACCTATTCCTTTTGTTTTAGAAGAACAAACAACTTTATTTTTACATTTTTGATAACTTTATTTTGTAATTCCTCTGCCTTTTTTTAAACTTGATCTCTGAATTCCTTTTTTTTCCTGTTCTTCACTCTTTGTACTTAATGTAGGTTTATCCTTTCATTTTCAGTTTTATTCATATCTTCATTCTTCATATCTCATTATTGGCAGACATGTAAACCTTTATTGGAATACATTTTTAATGAACTCTGAATCACCTATCTGCATGTCCCTCACTACTTTTTAAATCTTATCAGTATTTTGTTTCCAGCATTCCTTATTCTTATCCAGGTTGAGTTTTGTGTCCTGACCAATATTTGTCACTTGGCCCTGTATCACTAAACTGATTACTTATTTGTCTCATTGCTGTTTGTGGAACATTGCAATGTGTAAATTGACTGCCATAACATCAACATTTAAAAATAAATGAATTGGCAATGAATCCTTGGGATTATCTTATGAAGAATAGTTAAACAGTTTAGGCAAATACCCATTGGAATTTTGAAGATGAGAACTGACATTATTGAAACATAATATCCAAAGGGGATTTGATAGGATGGATATTGGGAGATTGTTTCCACTCGTGGGGAAGACTAGAATGGTGAAGAAGTGGGAATGGTCGAATGCTTCAAGTTTCTAGGTGGTCAGATCACCGACAGTCTGTCCTGGTCCCTACACTGACGCTATAGTCAAGAAAGCTCACTGACGTCTCTACTTTCTCAGAAGGCTAAGGAAATTCGGCATGTCGATTATGACTCTTACCAATTTCTCCAGATGCACCATAGAAAGCATCTTTTCCAAGCATCTGACAAAGAGCGCAAGAAACTTCAAAGGGTTGTGAATGTAACCCAGCCCATCACGCAAACCAGCCTCCCATCCATTGATTCTATCTACACTTCCTGCTGCCTTGGGAAAATGTCCAGCCTAATCAAGGACTACGTGCTTCCTGGACATGCTGTCTTCCGCTGCCTTCCGTTGGGGAAAAAGAGACAAGTCAAATGCGGACTGAGTGACTTGAGAACAGCTTCTTCTCAGTTGCCATCAGAATTTTGGTCCTATCACACATTAAGCTGATCTTTCTCTTCATCGTATCAGTAAGTGCAACACTATATTCTGCACCCAATCCTTCCCTTTCCCTGATTGTACTTCATAAATGGTTTATTTTATCTATAACCGCTCACTAGAAAAAATACTTTTCACTGTACACAGTGTACACACGTGACACAGCAATTCAGTTGTGGGAGGGTCTTTTGGAAAGTCATGCAGACTAATGGGTCGAATGGCCCCCTATAGTGTTGGGATTCTGTGATCACAGTTAAACTCATTCCATCTCAATAAGATTATGAACACTAAACTTAACCATTCATGTGGCATTTCAGCCCTAAATTTAGGACTGATCACAGACCTTTTTCAAGATGAGCTCCCAAGATTCAGCACTGATTTTTGAATGGAAGAACAGGCAGAAAGAACAAGCAACATAAAATGACAGCCAAGAATTTGATTTAACTTCAATGTCCAATGATCAGAAAACATGAACATAACATATGTGAGGAATTGAGTATATTCTCCTCAGATCTTGTGATCATATATCTGAGATAAAGGTTTAATTTTTAATTCAGCTACTTATGAAGTCCTGTATAATTTGAACTAACCTGGAAATTACAAGCAAGATTTTAAAAAGTATAGAATGAGAGCATGCAGACGCTACATCAAGAAACTGCAAGCAGGAAAAAGGTAAAGAAATATCACCTCGAACAAAGTGCACTTGACAAAGTTGGGTTACGCTTTTCGTTTTTATTCGTCTGGCAGTCATGGCACATGTTTGTTTCAGCAGGGCTGCAGAATAATGTCTAATATCTATTTAGTGCATAACAGTTATTTCATTTTTTTTCATTTAAAACATTTTAAATATTAAACATTATTGCTAAGGCCTAAAATTAACTGAATTTACTATCTGAAAGGCTACCTTCCAATTAAGATAATCAATTTACAAAACAAAGGTGTCTCTCAAACCCTGCAACTTACTGAGCTTATACATTTCTGTACAGGGAGTGGGATAACCTGGGAAATTTTGAAATTTGTCATTATCACTGTAATCATTTACATTCAACAGCGAGATTGCTTTAATGAGAGATGGTTAAGTGGTATATTGAATGATAAACAGTGAAGTCAGCATCATCCCAGATGACCATAGGTTGCTCTCCCCTTTGAGAGAGAGTGCTGACTGGTGGTTTAACTTGAGGAGCACACACCTCAGGCAAGGTTGAGAAGGCAGGCCAGCATGGGAATTGAACCCATGCTGTTAGCATTTCTCTGCATCACAAACCAGCTGTCTAACCAATTCCCATTTAAATGATATCGAACAGTGGCTAATGAAATTGGAAAATGGAGGTTTGTAAAGTATGACTCCATTTAAAGAATTGAAATAGTCTTGGATTGCAGTTTATGTATTTGAATCATTCATCACAGTATTGATAAAAGTAGTAAAAATCAAAAATGAAAGAGTCCACGCCTTGCATAGGAGCTAACACTCAATCACTAGATGTTAGCTTTTAACTCATCCACGTCTGTTAGGTTTGAGCAATAACACATGGGGGGGGGGGTGCAAATAGACTTTATTCCATGCCTCATTGTCACAAGGAGGCAGAAAATTTAAGTTAGTCTTGAATCTGCCCAAGAGGATTTGATACTTTCCAATTAAAATTTTGATTGAACAAGCATTTAAGTTTTATAATGTCTCCAGCATCAGAAAAACATTTAGATCACAGGTAGAAATGCAACAGGAAAATGTAATCCAGATGACATCATATTAACTTGTTTGGGGACCGGCATCAAGAAACAAGTGCATAGATATCAATGAAGAATGGGATGGCACAGTGGCTAACACTGTTGTCTCTCAGGACCTGGGTTCAATTTTGGCCTTGGGTGACTGACTGGAGTTTGCTTGTTCTTCCTATTTCTTTATGGGTTTCCTCTGGGTGCTCAGGTTTTCTCCCACACTCCAAAGATATGCAGGTTCGGTGGATTGGCCATGGTAAATTGTCCCTTAGAGCCAGGGGCATTAGCAGCATAAATGTGTAAGGTTACGGGGATAAGACTTAGGTGGATTGTTGTCAATGCAGGCTCAGTGGGCCAAATGGCCTTCTGCACACTCAGGATTCTAAGAAGACAGGGTAGTGTAATTAGACATGACGTCCTGTACACAGCCAAAGCCTTCACTGATATTTATGATGTCACTACTACTTTTAATAGCAGAAAATCCAAGTCCTAATCTGGCATGCAACCTTCATCAAATGAGTCAAAAACAGAAAGGTGGCCTGTGACACACATGCACTTGGGTCTCAGCATCAAAGGTTACAAAGGCAAAAATACAAAGTCTAGGAAAGTTTGCAGGTGAATAATAATGCAAACCATACTTTGTTAGCCTTTCAAATGTTTCCATTATACAGCACACAATTTTATAACCAGATGCTTTATCAAGAACCGGTGGACTATGGTAAAGTAGCATAACTCAACAGCATGCAGTGACACTGATATCTAAGTTTTAACACTGACTTGGGATGCTTCAAAGAAGTTTCAGTAAAAGAGATGAACAAGCTATCTGCGTATTTTTGTACACCAAGTACCCATACACCCTTGTTCCTGTTAACCAATCATCTTGACCAAGGAACATCTTGAACAAGAGAAAACAAAAGGATGTGGTACAAAAAGAAGCCCTCACCCTAACAGTAAAGACAATTTACAGAATCTGAAATGAAAATTCCCATTTCAATACAAATTTCAGATCAGATCCTTTGATCAACAAAACTCATCCCAGATCAGAAGTGACAACAGATCAGTGATATTCTCCTTGCATGCTGGCTTGGCTGTTTCCAATATTGTGCTAACATAAGATTACACAGTGGTAGATTAATCAGAATATGTACACATCATGTTTGCACAATTATTAGATGCACTGATTTATAAAAATAGCATTCAATTAAAGAAATAACCAACAAGTAATGAAAGATCGAGGCATGCGAAGAAATATAAAAGCAACCAAAAACATTTTGATTGTCTCCAGGGTCATGAAACTACTTTTCAGTTGCTCCATTAACTCCAAAGTATCAGTCTAGATTATGCAACTATCCTCAAGCAAAACATTGAAGGAGGCAACTGGAAAAACTGCCCCTTAGGTACATTATTTATTGTTAGAACTTAAAGCCAACGATCGTTTGAAGGACAGACTGTTCATATAATCAAGATTTTTTTTTAAAAACTTTTTTTTAAATAAACTTGGTGCAAGTGGAAAGCAGTGAAAGTTTTACATAGTTTCAAAAAGATTGAAAAACATTTATCATTTTTGATAAACACCCAAAATTGTCTTTCCTTTAAGTCTGTTGGAAAGAAATGCTGAACTGCAATGTTGGGTGTCGGGATTATCCAGGTTCCGAGTAACAGTAATGATTTGATTCCAAGGAGGCAAATGGAAATATACAAAACTACAGATGATCAGCCAAATTTTACTAAACAATGTTATTCATAAACAAAACATGCAATTAATCTATTTCAAGTCAGCAGTTCGAGTAATTATGTAGGAGCATTTACGAGTAGACTATTCAGTTCCACTTTCCTGCCTGCTTCCTGAAACCCTTGGTTGCCTTGTTAAAACTCTGCCTTGAATAAATTTCACAGCAACTTCATTGCAGTGTTAATGTAACTTGTGACTAATAAATAAAATTTAACTTTTAAATTCAATGACCCAGCCTACTTGCTTTCCAGCGAAGAGAATTCCATAAACTGATGACTTCAGAGAAAATATTTCTCCATGTCTGTCTTAAATGGGGGACCTCTTTTTTTTTGCAACAGTGAGCACTGCTATTAGCAACACATTCCTACTACATACAGTTTAGACAATCTGAATAACATGGTAACGGCTACAGGGAAAGTTTCCATCGCCGGCATCTCCATACCATGCTACCATTGACACCGCAAACTGCTGGCTGCAAGTGGAGAGGATCTTTGAGAAGATCGCACATATCGACACAGACATCAAGTTTCTACAAATCCAACGCCAGCATCTCCATGACGGGAGGTCCCAGAGGATTGGAGAATAGCCAATGTTGTCCCTTTGTTTAAGAAGGGTAGCAAGAATAATCCAGGTAATTACAGGCCTGTGAGCCTTAAATCAGTGATAGGAAAATTATTGGAGAGGATTCTTCGAGACAGGATTTACTCCCACTTGTCAATAAGTGGACGTATTAGCGAGAGGCAGCTTGGTTTTGTGAAGGGGGGGTCATGTCTCACTAACTTGATCACGCTTTTTGAGAAAGTGATGAAGGTGGTTGGAGAGGGTAGGGTAGTGGATGTTGTCTACATGGACTTCAGTAAGACCTTTGACAAAGTCCCTCATGGTGTAGAAAGTGAAGTCGCGTGGGATCAGAGATGAGCTGGCAAGGTGGATACAGAACTGGCTCGGTCATAGAAAAAGACAGTAAAAAGTCTGACAACACCAGGTTTTAGTCCAACCGATTTATTTGATAGTAAACGCACAAGCTTTCGAGGTTTCCCTCTTTGTCAGGTGAATGGAGACTAAAACCTGGTGTTGTCAGACTTTTTACTGTGTTTACCCCAGTCCAACGCCGGCACATCCAATCATGACTACTGTCGGTCATAGAAAACAGAGGGTAGCAGTGAAAGGGTGCATTTCTGAATGAAGGGCTGTGTCAAGTGGTGTTCCTCAGGGATCTTTGCTGTTTGTAATATATATAAATGATTTGGAGGAAAATGTAACTGGCTTGATTAGCAAGTTTACAGATGACACAAAGATTGGTGGATTTGTGGATAGTGATGAGAACCAACAGGGTACATCGGCATATAGATCAGTTGGAGACTAGGGCGGAGCGATGACAGATGTGGACAAATGTGGGATAATGCATTTTGGAAGGTCTAATACAGATAGGAAATATACAGTAAATGGCAGAACCCTTAAGAGTACTGATATGCAGAGAAATCTGGGCGAACAGGTACACAGGTCACTGGAAGTGGTAACACTGGTGGAGAAGGTAGTCAAAAGGCATATGGCCTGCCTGCCTTAATCGGCCAGGGCATTGAGTTTAAAAATCAGCAAGTCATTGCAGCTTTATAGAACCTTAGGCCACACTTGGAGTATAATGTTCAATTCAATTCCAAACTGGAAAGGTTTGGAGGCTTTGGAGGAGATATAGAAAAGATTTATCAGGATGTTGCCTGGCATGGAGGGCATTAGCTGTGAGGAGAAGTTGGAGAAATTTGGTTTGTTCTCATTGGAATGACGGATGTTGAGGAGTGACCTGATAGAAGTCGACAAGATTGAAGGGTATGGACAGTGAATAGTCAGAAGCTTTTTCCCAGGGTGGAAGAGTCAATTACTTGGTGGGGGGGGGGGGGGGGGGGGGGAAGGTTTAAGGTGCGAGGGACAAGATTTAAAGGAGATGTAAGAGGCTAGTTTTTTCACACAGGGTAGTGGGTACCTGGAACTCTTAATCGGCCGGGGGAGGTAGTGGAAGCAGATACGATAGTGATTTTTGAGGGGCATCTGGAGAAATACATGAATAGAATGGAAATAAAGGGATATGGTCCCCAGGAGGTTTTTGGTTCAGTCAGACAGCATGATCGGTGCAAGCTTGGAGGGACGAAGGGCCTGTTGCTGTGTCGTAATTTTCTTTGTTCTAATTACACCTCCCACCCACAGTACAAGTCCAGGTCTCTACCTTCTTTTGTCTTCACCGTAACTCAGCTGCCCCGACAATGGAACTATATGCTGGGAGCATTCATCGCCGCAGTATCGAAATACCCTGGGACCCCTGTCCAGTGGATTTTATTATTTCATAGGATGTGGGCACTACTGACAAGGCCAGCATTTGTTGCCCATGAGCTAAATGGCTTACTAGACCATTTGTGGACGGCACAGTGGTTAGCACTGCTGCGTCACAATGCCTGAAGACCCGGGTTCCATTCCTAACTTGGGCCACTATCTGTGCGGAATCTGCACGCTCTCCTCATGTCTCCGTAGGTTTCCTCTGAGTGTTCCGGTTTCCTCCCACAGTCTGAAAGATGTGCTGGTTAGATGAATTGGCTGTGCTAAATTCTCTTTGTGTACCCGAACAGGTACCAGGGTGTGGCAAATAGAGGATTGTCACAGTAACTTCATTGCGATGTTCATGTAAGCCACCTTGTGACAATAAATAAAATAAAATTTCAGATGGCTGTTAAGAGTTAGCTAAATTGCTAAAAGCCTGCAGTCCTGTGCAGGCCAGAACAGGTAAAGATGGCAGATTTTCTTCCCAAAAGGGCATTAACGAACCAGATGGGTTTTTATAATGATTGACAGGCTTCGTGGCCACAATTAGATTAGTTTTGTTGAAATTCTTATTAATTTTTCAATTAATTTAATTGATTTATTAATGGAATTTAAACTCAATCAGCTGCCATGTTGAGGTATGAACCCCTTTCCCTGGAGCATCTTTCTGGGCTTCTAGATTACTAGGCCAGTCATACTTCCACTATACTGCTGTGACCTCTGGCTTTCCCTTGTCCTCCTTAACTGTTAACACACTTTGGGGGTTTGACAATTACTTCACCTGATGAATCACTACGTAAACTATAATGGATCTTCAGTACTTTGCCATATCACTGTTAATTATTCTTCACCCAACTCTTGGGTGTACAGTAAAACCTGTATAAATACACTCAAAAAGGACTATTATTGAGGGACTTAACTTGCATAGTAAAGTATGCAAGAGGCACTCAACATTTATACTGCAGTCTTCAATGGAACGTAGTGCGTGGGTACACGGATCAGAAGCAGTTGATTTTATGAATGGAATGAGGTGTGCATTACTCTGAATCCATATGACAGAGAAACTGCTCTATCTCTGGGATTGCACACTTGCATGGCACTTGGATTATTGTATCTTCTGTGATATTTTTGTTCACAAGACAGATCAAGAGTAATGGGTGGCTGGAATTTGCTGCCCAAGTTGGTGGTGGAAGCAGAGACTGTAAACTCTTAAAGTACCTGGATCTACACCTTAAGTGCTTTAGGCTACAGGGCAATGGGCCACATGCAGGAAGGTGGGATTAGAAAGGGTGCTTGGGTGTCCTCTGGCTAGCATGGACAAGATGGACCAAATGACTACCTCCTGTGCTGTAACTTTTTGTTCAATGCTCTGTCAAGTAGTGATTTTTTTTTTAAACAAACCTGCCTTTGTTTGCTAGACATTGAAATGTTGGTGTAAACTTTTGTCTATTAAACTCTCAGTTTACTAAATTTTCTAGGAATGGAATTGAATTGCCAAGTTATTCCCACATGTTTATGAATAATTTGTGTGGGACGTATTTTGGCAACTACAACTTGTTTCTATTGAAACAGCTGTAGAGTTGGAGCAGTGATCAGTATAAATGAATTTTCTTAAACAGTAATCCATTTAAATTTAATAGTTGTGGGCTGAAAGTTTGCTTTATATTAAGTTTACATTTTTCTATTTTTTTAGCAAGACATTGTAGCAGCCAGTTCCTTAGGGAAGGAAATCTGCTTTCTGTACCAGTCGGGCTTATATGTGACTCCAGATCCACAGCAATGTGGTTGACTCTTGACCGCTTTCTAAAATGACCTGGTAAGTCACTAGGTTGGATCAAAAAGCTCTGAAAAAGTCAAACATGAAGCAAACTGGATAGACCACCCGGCATTAACTGAGACACCAGGTACAATGAGTCCAGCCCAGTTACACCATCTGGGAACTTATACCAAAACAAGCTCTCCTACAGACAAGTGAAGAAACAGCCTGGTGTGGTTATCCTCTCAGAATCATGCCATTAAGCCAATATCCCAGACTCTTGTATCATTAACCCTGGATGTGTTTTGTTCCTCTTCAGGGCATATCCACCACAGGTGGTAGGTAGCACAGTGGTGTACAGTCAGAGGGAGTGGCCTTGGGACCCCTCAACATTTGTCCAGATTGCTGAAGCCTATTGGCAAGAGGAGGAAATCTCCTGCTGATTATCACCCATCATGCCAGGTCTCAATTAATGCATCAGTACCTAATTTTGAATCCTACTTGGAAGAAGCACTGGAAGTTAGCAAAGGAGCAGAATGTACACTGAGTGGAGTCTTCAATTTCCAGTGTTAGCTTTGTAGCACCACTACTGAGTGAATGGACTGAGTCCTGTTTGACATATCTGCCAGATTGGGCCTGTGGTGAGAGAACTAGGCAAGGGACAAAAATTTGCTTGAGCTTGCCATTATCAATCCATGTGTTGCAGATGGACCTGTGATTAAATTGGTAAAAATAACCACTTCATAGTCCTTGTGGAGGCAAAGTCCTATCGTCTTATAGAGGATACTTTTATTTTTGTGACACTGCCACTGTACGAAATGGAAAGATTCTGTCCTTATCTAATAAGCCATCAGTGTCAGAATTCAATTCCACCAAAACCTTCAACCTCATGACCAGATACATTGCTCATTGTACCCTTGCCGTTGAGCTGGGGGAACTTACTCTGGTTTGAAGTGAAGTGAAGCATAGCACAGCACGTCGATACTGCACCAGATTTCCTTAAAAATGCAGTGCAGCTATGACACAGGATTGTATGCATATTAAACAGCCGAAGCAGCATGTTATAGGCAGACTCAAACTCAACCAGTGAATCCAGTCTAAGCTCTGCAGACCTGTCTCATCCAATCATAAATGGCAGTTAGTATTTAACTAAAAGGAGGATGTTGCTCCAGCATCTTCATCCTCTGGAGTCCAGAGCATACAGTGCAAAAGACAATATTTGCAGCTTTCTTAGTCAGAATTGCTGAGTTGATCCATCTTGGCTTCCTCAAGTGCCGAGCATCACAGATGCCCATCTTGAGCCAATTCCATTCACTCCACATGATATCAAACAGTTATGCACATTGGATACAGATATGGGCAATGGGCCCCAGCATCATCCTGAGTGTTTCAGGACAAAGCATATCCCTGACCAAGCTGCTCCAGTGCAGCTTGATACTGGCATCTGCCTGATGACGTATAATTGTCCATGTATATCCTGCACATAAAGAGCAGACCAAATCCAATCCAGGCTGTTGCCACCCTATCAATGCAAGGTGATGGAAGGTGTTCTTGACGGTGCTATCATGCAGCACATACTTACCAATTGCTTGATCAGCGATATTCATTTACGTTCCACCAGGGCCACTCAGTTCGAGAGCTCATTTTTACAACATTGGCTCAAGCAAGAGCAAAGAATTGAGATTCCAAAGGTGAGCTGAGTGTGGCTATCTTTAATGTCAAGGTAGATTTGTCACACTGTGGCATCAAGGAGCCAAGTTAGTAGGATTTAGGGTGTGTTGAGATGGGAGGAGGGGATGGGTACACTGGTCTCATACCATAAAGGAAGATGGTTGTAGTTGTTGGAAACTAGATGTCTCAGCTCCAGAACATTGCTGCAGGAACTTCTCAGGATAGTGTTCTCTGCCTAGTTATTTTTCAACTGCTTCATTGATGGCATTTCCTTTGTCTTTGAGTCAAAAATGAGCTTGTTTGTTAATTGCTCAGAGTTTGGTTCCATTTGCAACTCAATGAATCAGCCAGTGTCTGCATAGAGCAAGACCTAGACAACCAGTCAGTCTTGAGCTTATAAGTGGTAAGAAAGATTCATGTTGCTCAAGTGCAAGGCAGTGACTAACACCAAGAATCTAGCCACTTCCCTATGACATTTAATTGCAATACCTTGGTGAAATCCCATAGTGAATATACTAGTGTTCACCATTGACCAAAAACTTAATTGACTAACCACATAAATACTAAGAGCCTGTTAGAGGCTGGGTATTTGGCAATGAACTCATCCCACTCCCAAAGCCTGGCCACCATATACTTCTCAAGAGTATGCTCTGACGATATGGAGAGAAATCAGAAGATGAGCTGCACTTGGATCGAATTGTGGATCAGGGGGGTCTTGTCTTATTCCAATTGTGTTATGTATTGAAATACTCTCCCCTTGCTTGGATGAGTCTAATTCCAGTGCTAAGCTCACCACCATCCAAATGAAATAACCAGTGTTATTGGTATTCTCCACCAACCTTACTAACTGCAGCATGTGCGATCTACAAGATGCACAGCAACAGCTCATCAAGGATTCTTCTGCAGCTCCCAAGCCTGTGATACCCATCACCTAGAGGAACAAGGGCACCAGATGCAGGGGAAAGCCATCACCTGCAAGATCCCTTCCAAGGCACAAATCATCCAGATTGGAAATGTATTGCTGTTCCTTCCTTGCCACTGGATGAAAAAATCCATGACACTGCAGGTGTACTAACACCATATCATCTGCAGTGGTTGAAGAATGTCACTCACCACCTTACTGAGGGCAATTGGGATAGGCAAAATTAAATGCTGGCTTTGCCAATAATGCCCACATTTTGTGAATAAAGGAAAAAATGCATGCAAATCCTTGAGCCTATTTAGCTTTGATTGTTCTGAGTTTTTTTGTTTCCTGTTGAATTTGTGAGTTTGATTTGATTTATCATGTATTGGGATACAGTGAAAAGTATTGTTTTGCACAACATACAGACAAAGCATCATTCATAAAGTACATCAGAGAGAAGGAAAGGAGAGAGTGCAGAAAATATTGTGTTACAGTCACAGCTAGGATGTAGAGAAAGATTAGCTTAGTGTATGGTAGATCCATTCAAAAGTTGGGCAGCAGGGAAGAATCTGCTCTCAAGTCAGTTGGTATGTGATCTCAGACCTTTGTATCTTTTTCCCGACGGAAGAAGGTGGAAGAATACATCCGGAGTGCGTGGGGTCCTTGATTACGCTGGCTACTTTTGAGGCAGTGGAAAATGTCAGTGGGTGGAAGGCTGGCTTGCGTGATGGACTACGTTCACAACCCTTAGTAGTTTCTTGTGGTCTTCGTCAGAATAGGAGCCATCCCAAGTTGTGATACATCCAAATGCACCTGTAAAAGTTGGTGAGTCGGAGCGGACGTGCTGAATTTCCTCAGCTTACTGAGAAGCTAGAAGTGTTGGGCTTTAATTATAGTGTCAGTGTGGAGAGACCAGGGCACATTGGTGTGGACACCTCGAGTATGAAGTTTTGATTGATGTTTTATCCAAAATATTTATTTTTTCCTTGTCATTCTGTGTCTCAACATCTTCAAATGTAATTTTCTGATGGCTCATGATTACATTTGCAGCCTGTTTCCATTGTAAGATTGCAATGTTAAGCCCTCTAGTTTTATACAGATTTTCTGCCTCGAAGAGCTAGTCACTGATTATTACTGGGAATTTTTTTTTAAAAACAGCACATTTTACTGTGGTGTTGGTCAATTTTAAATTTGGCAGAATACTTTGTTTTGCACGAACTAAATTAAAAAGGCCTGTGGATCTTCTCTGGCCCAATTCACAATCTGTGTCTAAAATTGTATGGTCTTGGGAAAAAATATTGAATGTGATTTCCCCACCACTTTCTGAAAACTTTAGTGTTTATATTTACAGCAGTTCTAATGTCAGTGTTAAGAAAAGTTAATTTTACATTTTATTCTTGTGCCTTTTTGCCACCCCCCTCCAATTTCTATTAGTTTGTTAATTGTAAATGTGTATATTACAGTTAACGAAAAAAGTAGCTATTGTAATTGAGTGGAAATAAAACTGCTTTTGAAAAAGGGAATTAGAGACGTCACCTTCCCGTTGTATCCAACTTGCATTTAATTTCAGAACTATCTCCGTAACCATAAAACCGTGCTTTGCCTTCCCAGAGATTCATGGTAGCTATTTCCATTTAAATTTTAAGAATCCATGAGCCAGTTCAACTGCTAACAACTAACAACCTGCATTTATTGCTAGTCAACATTTAATGTTGAAAAGCAAGTGAAACTACCTGGTATCTTGTCTTTTATTTTAAACCCTTGAGGTGCAATGAACTCTGACTGTTTCAAAATATGCCTTCGTTGTCAGGACTTGTATCACGTGTTAGTGTTAGATTTGGTGGCAGAGTCCAGCACGTGTCTCAGATTATCCAGGTACCTTATCATTCTAACCCCCCTTAATTTTGGTGCATCAACATTAAAAATGGCACAATTGCACCCTGAGTTGCAGCTATTTTGGCAATGCAAACAATTTTCCAAAATTCCCTCCTTATATCTAACAAACCTGAAAATTATTTAAATTGTGTCGCTGCTTTAATGACTTTCATATTAGCTTTTTGCAGTAATTTCACCAAGTGTTGGCTTAAAATAAAGCTAGCATATCAAAAATGAAGTGGTGGAGAAAGTGGAGTCAAAAATGCAAAAAACAGTTGCAATTTGTTAATGAACTGCTAAGGGATTTGATTTATTGTCACATACAGGGATTTGATGTATTGTCACATATACAGGGATACAGTGAAAAATATTGTTCCTTGTGTGCCATATAGGCAAAACATGTGTTCATGAAGTACATAGGCGAAAAGGATAGCGGGTAGAATATAGTGTTGCAGTTACAGGTAGGATGGAGAGGAAAGATTAGCTTAATATATGAAAGGACCATTCAAAAGTCTGCCAACAGGGAGGGAGCTGTTCTTGTCTGTTCGTATGTGTTTTCAGACTTTTTCCTGATGAAAGAAGGTGGAAGAGAGTGTGTCCGTGGTGCATGGAGCCCTTGATTATGCTGGCTCCTTTCCTGAGGCAGCGGGAAGTGTAGACAGAGTCAACAATGGAAGGTTGGTTTCCGTGACAGACTAGGTTATGTTCACAACCCTTTGTAGTTTCTTGCGGACTTGTTCAGAGCAGGAGCCCTCCCAAGCTGTGATAAAACCAAATAAGGTGCTTTCTATGCTGCATCTGAAAAAATTGGTGAGAGTCATAGTGGACGTGCCATATTTCTTTAGCCTTCTTGGAAAGTGAGCTTTCTTAACAGTAGCATCGACATGGCGGGTGCAAGGCAGATTGCTGGTGATCTGAACACCTAGAAATTTGAAGCTCCCAACCATTTCCACTTCATCACTGGATGGGTATTTTTCTCCACTGTTTCCTGAAGTCGTTTCCTAGCTGCTTTGTTTTACTGACATTGAGACCACACCATTTCACTAAATTCACTATCTCTTTCCTCTTAAACCCCTGCCCCAATTATTCTTGATTCCCTTGATGAAATTTCTGTCCATCTCAGCCTTGAATATGTTCAGTGAACCAGCATTAACTACTCTCTCGGGTAGGGAATTCCAGAGACTAGCAATGCTCTGAAAGAAAACAAATCCTCGTTTCTGATTAAATGGAAAACTCATTTTGCAGCCGAGTCCAGAGGAAAGCCAATTTTTAAAAAAAATTAAACCTTTTTGGTGACTATGGAGTTGTAGGAGTGATAGGAAAAATGCCTCTCTGGCCTGAATTAAGATCTCAAGCAAAAAACATATAACACATTTTACATATATTTAAATTATTCATTATGGTATTAAAAATACAAGAAATATAAGCCATTTGACTTTCCTGCTTTCGGTCTTTAGATTTGATACTCTTGATCAAAACCTGCAATCCAAGCCAGTGCAGTTTCTTAAATGTATTAGAATTTAGCCAGACTAACTTCTAGAATGTTGTTTATCTCCAGTGTGTAATAGCATCTTAAAGAGTTTCTTAAAATTATTTGATGGGAATAGTAAAATAATTTCAATGTGTCAGGTCGACTGATTTCCATTCAAAAGACAGAAAAACGTACATTGAATCTAATGAAATGGACTGATTGCACATTAAAATATTTCCTAAATGCAGACACTTGTGACATCCAGTTTTTTAATCCAAAAGTGATGCCAAACTTTTGGAGAACACTTGACTAGAAGCTGGTAAATCAATTACAGTAGTTTTTAACTAAACAATTGAAATAAAGGTATTTGAGGTTTGCTTCAAGTGGCGTGTTAAACTGGAATACTATTTTCTTAGTCTTAAAAATAGGAATTATGTTTTGAAAAAGCAATTGAAAGAAAAGGTGGTTACCATCATGATTAGAATGCATACGTGCTCTAACTGGTTAGATGCATTGACTCGAAGAGTGTGGCGACTAGGGGTATTTCACAGTAACTTGATTGCAGTGTTAATGTAAGCCTTATTTGTGATTAGATTAAATTAACTTTTAACTGTAAATTGGTATGAGAGGCTGAGCTGCATAGGTAGAAGTGGTAGTGGATGTGGAGGCACTGTGTCCCAAGAAACCAATCACACAAAGGTGAATCTAACCACAGGAATGAGCAAATAGAAACCTGGTTTATGCAGATATTTTAGAAACTTAGCCCTTTTATCAGCTGGGGTATCCTCCCAAGTCCCTTGGAATGCTCTGAGCCATATCCTCCTTTGTCAGGAATTTACCAGTGAATTAATCCTACAATGTTACCAGACCTCAATTTCTCTCCATGTTGATGATAAACACACCCTTGTGGTCACACACCAGTTGTACAAAATTATTGGATCATCTAGCAGCACTACCAAAACTTAGTACCACCTCATGTACTTAACTCAAGAAAAACTGTATAACCTCTGCATCCTTCAGTCCCAAATCCCTGGCTTCTGGGGATGGTTGTCTCCCTCTCTCATGCTGCGTCTTCAATTCCTCATCAATGTCTAAACACTTTCTGGCTCTCAGCACTAACTACTAATTGTATCAGTTGCAAAGAATACCTTGTTTCCTATTCTTTCCATAGTTGCCCAGATATGGTTTACAAAATATGTGGAGGTTTCTTAACACAAGTAAAATCATTCATTTTAATAGCATCCAGCATTTTGTGACCATACTTAGCTCTAACAGTTGGGGGACAAAATTTGATTACGTAAAGGAATATGTACATGAAAATGCTACCTATTTTTATAATTTCATAATAAAGAACATAGTTGGGGGAATTCAATCTCCAAAATACCAGTTTAAAAAAAGTCTTGGTGAACAGTTTAATAGAATGGAACTTGACTGGGTCACTGTAGTATTGATGTTACAACTTGCATTGCTTTTATACTGTTGTGAAATAGCATATACTCTAAGTTCTGTTGAACATTTCTGCAAGTCATCACGTACGTATCTCTTTCCCACCTTCATACGAAATGGTTGTGCTTCACTCCCAAATAAAAATAAATTTAAAAACAGCAGGATGATGGGAAAATATGTGACACACGTTCTGTAGCAGTAGCTGACAAGTGGCCAGTTAACCTTTTCTGTTGTTGGTTGTGGAAGAATGGGGAAACAGCTTTATTTTACATAGTGCTGCAGTATTTCAATTCTAAGTAAATAAAACATATCTTGACACGTAATGTGAAATATAATCCCTATAACACTGTGCAAGAACATCAGCCTAGGTTAATCAGTCTAAAACTGAACCAGTGGTGAGTTTACCATCAGCTGATACTTGTGAAAAACTCAGCATCATTCTTGCTTAGCCTGAAGATTGGGAGGAAGAAAATTAGTGTTCCTTTCCTCTTCAAATATTCCTTTTCTTGAGAGAACCTGAGTTTATTTACAAATTGCTGGTTCTACATAAATTTTTTAATGACTTGACCTTTTTTTTATAACTTTTTTTTCTTTTAATTTCCTAGGATCTGGAGTTCCATGGTGTGATGAGATTTTATTTTCAAGACAAAGTAGCAGGGAACTTTGCAACAAAATGCATCAGAGTGTCCAGCACTGCTACAACGCAAGATGTCATAGAGACTCTTGCAGAGAAGTTCCGACCAGACATGCGTATGCTGTCCTCTCCTAGATACTCACTTTATGAAGTGCATGTTAGTGGTGGTGAGTCTTTCAATTTAAGAAATTTGGGGGAGATGGTAATTTCATAGAATCCGTACATTACAGGAGGAGGCTATTAGCCCATTGAGGCTGCACCGACTCTCAAAGAAAATCTTACCAGGGCTAATCAACCTAACCCACAAGTCTTTGAACAGTGGGAGAAACCCAGAGCATCCAGAGAAACCCATGCAGGCCTTGGGAGAATGTGCAAATTCCCCACATACAGTCAGCCAAAGTTGGGGCGGGTGGAGGTGGTTGGTTTCAAATCCTGTCAACAGCTGGTGGAATTTAAATTCCATTATTAAAATCTGGAATTCAAAATTTGTCATCTTGATGGTGACCATGAACCTATCTGGTTTACTGATGCGCTTTAGGGAAGGAAGTTTGGTGTTTTTACCTGGTCTGGCCTACATGTGACTCCAGCCAAATAGTGTGTTTGATTCTTAACTGCTTTCAGAAATGGTTTACAAGTCACTTAGTTTAAGGGCAGTTATGGGTATGCAACAGATGCTGCTGGCCTTGCCAGTGATGCTTACACCATATGAAAAACAATTTTAAAAATTATTTGATTCGTTCCTAAGATGGGTGGATCCCTCTGCTGTTAATACCATGCAATTGAGTTTTAAGATATGCCCAGGAAATATCAGTGTTGGCTTATAATTCTCTTTTTACTTGTATAAGATTCCTGAGTAACAATTTTCACAATTTGCAGTTACTCCTTAGTTACTTATTGCCAAGTGTTTTTCATCAGGGGTCATACGAAATCACACGTTTCCCAGGTTTTTCAACGCTGCAGCAACAAAAATCGGTGAGGGAGATTTTAATTGTTTGAAGTCCTAAGGTGAGGTGTTTATCCTCAAAGCATACGATGCCTTGTTGGTAACCATTTGCTGAGGATTTTCAACCTCTATCTAGTGGTGAAGGATATCCCCTGAAAAAATGTGGAAAGTCTTCCAAGACCAACAAAATTTATTTTGTGCTAGCTTAATAGGACTGAGAATAACAGCAAGAGAAAAAGCTCATTCAGTCAGTGCTTGTTATTGAAGATCAAGTAAAATTAGAGGATGGGGCAAAAAGTACTTAAAAATATGCCATTTGCTTTTTTGTATTGGTTCTTTTGATTATAAATGCATACGTGTTAAAACCATTTGTTATGAATACTTAAGAAACATTGGAATGTGTAGTTTGTCTTTTGTTTTGTAAAATATGTAAATTTTATTTTATAGAGGAGCGTAAACTTGACCAAGATGAAAAACCTTTAGTTGTACAATTAAACTGGAACAAGGATGATAGGGAGGGAAGATTTGTTTTAAAGAATGAAAATGCCTTCCTCCCACCAAAGGTAAGATGTACAGAAGTGTAGCTTTTTTTTCACCACACACTGCTTAATAAATTTGTAACTCAATCAAAGACTCAATAGGTGTGAAAAATCACAGATTCAATCATTATCCTCTCAGTTGGGTAATAAAGTTGGCTTTAACGCTACTGACCTATCAGAATTGTTGTTCCTGCTTAATGGTTATTGTCCTTTAGTGTTATTTCGAACACCCAATGTCTAGACTCCATGTGGTTTATTTGAATGAGCTATGAGAAGGCTTTTATCCTTGTGCAGTTGTACTGTAGCTTGTGCTATCACATCCCCTTTCTCAAATACACTGTTAACAATAGACAATATTTTAGCACATGATGTTTTTCCAAAATGAGACTAGGCAACAGAATTGTTCAGGAAAATTAAATGGGAATTGGAATGGTGCGCAGGAGAATGTTATCTTTTTTCTTTTATGTAATTAAACAGGTATTTTGAGAAGTATGAAGTTTTCTCTGGTCAGTTAGTGCAGTATTTTGAATTTGGGTTACCTTTAGTCTAACCCACATTCCAGTTTGTTTTTCTTGCTTGGATTTAATATAGATGACTTCACACTTTTCCTGTATTGTACTCTTATGTGATTGTTTACCCACTCCCATTATCATGCAGTTGTTTTTGTTACAATCTTCCTTGATCCTTGTTTATATTTTCCCCCTCACTACAGATGACTTGAAAGTAGTGATTTGGAGGAATCCTATAGCCTTTGTTACAAATGATTAATATGTAGCTGTGGTAGTAATCAGGTGATTACAACCTTAAAGATCCTGCTTTTTAATTACTACCAGAGGTTTTATTATGCACTCCCCAGTTTTGTAGTATACACTGTTGTATTTTGGAGAAAGGTGGTTGGGAACATGGAGGGTTAAAAACAATGGAGCTTTATTTGCAGGTGTGCGTTCTCTTACTTGGCTACTTCCCTGCCTGTTTCCCATGCTAGGGACTTCTGGCATCCCTTCAGGTGAATAAGTGAATACATAAGAACATAAGAAATAGGAGCAGGAGTAGGCCATCTAGCCCTTCGAGCCTGCCCCGCCATTCAATAAGATCATGGCTGATCTGTTGTGGCTCAGTTCCACTTTCCCGCCCTCTCCCCATAACCCTTAATCCCCTCTCTTATCAAGAACCCATCAACCCGCTTCTTAAAAATATTTAGCGAGGCAGCCTCCACCACTTCAACGGGCAGAGAATTCCAGAGATTCACCACCCTTTGAGTGAAGAAGTTCCTCCTCAACTCCGTTCTAAACCGCCTCCCCTTTATCTTGAGGCTGTGCCCCCTAGTCCTACTGTCTTTTTTGAGCGGGAAGAGTCTCTCCACCTCTATCCTATCCATCCCATTCATCATCTTATACGTCTCAATGAGATCTCCCCTCATTCTTCTAAACTCTAACGAGTACAAGCCTAGTTTATTCAGCCTCTCCTCATAGCTCAATCCCCTCAACTCCGGTATCAGCCTAGTAAACCTCCTCTGCACTCCCTCCAGGGCCAAAATATCCTTGCGCAGGTGCGGCGCCCAAAACTGCACACAGTACTCCAGCTGCAGCCTCACCAATGCCCTATACAGCCACAGCAAGACCTCCCTACTTTTATATTCAATCCCCCTCGCTATGAAGGCCAGCATCCCATTCGCCTTCCTGACCACCTGCTGCACCTGCAAGCTGGGTTTTTGCGACTCATGCACAAGGACCCCGAGAGCTCAGTAAGCCAATAAGAATTAATATAAATACACAACATTTCCCCCCTGCTTTTAAATTGAACATCCCCATCAAGTTTAACATGAAAATAATAATAAGTCAGTTACTATTGTGGCAAAGTTGGGAAGAGTAATTACAGATTGGGAGGTAGGAAGTTAAGAGTTTGTAAAGTTGTAAAATGCCCAGTGGGAAAACATTGAGTGCTCCCATTAAAAGATGGTGCTTTTTCTGTGTTTAAGATTTAAAATACAAGTACATAGAGAGTCCAAATGAAGTATTAGTATCGAAAGGCCAAGCCGCAGTTTTTACCAAGACAACTCTTTTGAATTTAGCCATCAATTTGAATCGGACACTTAGATACCAAAAACCTATTAAATTTAAAACTGATGGTTTTGACATTCGAGAGCCAATCATATTATGGGAAATATTGATGTCATGGTATAAAAGAAGGGGATAGTGAGTTAGAGGGGAGAGCAACTGCCACCTGCCAGAGTGCTCAGCTGTAAGCACTTCTGTCTTGAGAGAAAGAATTGCTGGGTCTCATAACTTCATCTGTGTCTTAGAGAAAGCAGGATCTAGATAGCAAAGGTACCAAAGAAGGAAAAAAGTTCCAGACAGAACAATCAACTTGGCCCAGAATATTCTAGAAAAGACAAAACCTGGCTATAATTTAGAGTGATGAAATTCTATTTTGTTAATGAGTGGGAATTGTATTTATTTGAACTGCATACCCTTAGAGTTTTGTTTTATTTGGGAATAGTTAATAGGGATTTATCTGGTTTGCTAATAGTTTAGTATATTTGCTCACTGTTAGATAAATAAATTGAGTGTTGATTTTAGAGAATATCAGGGATTTAGTTTTATTTAACCACGAAGTTGCTGAAGAGCAGGGCGCATCACTTCATCTATATTTTACAGATTATAGAGCTAGGCACTCCTCTGGGTGTTTCAGCGTTAGTTCTCAGAAGGGGTGATCAATCTCTGCTTTATAACAGATTGAGGGCTTGGGTCTGGGATTTGAACAGTCCTAGATCTTTAAATAAACCTTAAGTGAGAAGTGGAAAACCTGTTTAATTTCGGTTGCTTGATGTCGCTCAGAAGTGGGGAAATGCCTCTTAACATTGCTAAAGAGGTTCTGGAGTTTGAGGATGCTTTGCAAATTTGTCAAGACAAAAAATTGACGCTTGTAGAATTAGAAAATAGGCTAAAATTTGGGTTTACCTAAGGATAATAAAGCTGAAATTGTAGCAGAGTTAGCCAAACATTTCGGTATATCAGAGAAACAGTCAAGTGCAGTGGAGTTAGAAAACATTAAATCATAAATGAGGCAACTGGAGTTAGAAAATAAACATAAAAGGCTGGAGTCAGAAGAAAGAAAAGGAAAAAAAGACCCTGACAGAAGATAAAGGAAAGAATGTTTGAGTTGAAAAAGATGAAGTTGAAACTTGAAGCAAAAAGACTTCAAATAGCGTCAGAGGTTTACAGCACGGAAACAAGCCCTTCAGCCCAACTTGTCCATGCTGTCCTTTTTTGTTAAAACCCCTAAACTAATCCCAATTGCCTGCATTTGGCCTGTTTCCCTCTATATCCATCTTACCCATGTAACTGTCTAAATACTTTTTAAAAGATAAAATTGTATCTGTCTTTACTACTACCTCTGGCAGCTTGTTCCAGACATTCATCACCCTCTGTGTGAAAAAATTGCCCCTCTGGACACTTTTGTATCTCTTCCCTCTCACCTTAAACCTATGCCCTCTAATTTTAAAACCCCTTACCTTTGGGAAAAGATATTGACTATCTAGCTGATCTGTGCACCCCCTCCCATTATTTTACAGTCCTCGTTAAAATCACCCCAAGCCTCCTACTCGCCAGAGAAAAAAGTCCCACTCTCTTCAGCCTCTCATAACTCAATCCATCAAGAACTGGTAGCATCCTAGTAAATCTTTTCTGCACTCTTTCTAGTTTAATAATGTCTTTTCTATAATAGGGTGACCAGAATTGTGCACAGTATTCCAAGTGTGGCCTTAACAATGTCTTGTACAACTTCAACAAGATGTCCCAATTCCTGTATTCAATGTTCTAACCGATGAAACCAAGCATGCCAAATGCCGCCTTCACCACTCTATCCACGTGTGACTCCACTTTCGAGGAGCTATGAACATGCACCCCTATATCTCTTCTGTATATCTCCCCAACACCCTATCGTTAACTGAGTAAGTCCTGCCCTGGTTCAATCTACCAAAATGCATTATCTCGCGTTTATACAAATTAAACTCCACCTGCCGTTCATCAGCCCACTGGCCCAATTGATCAAGATCCCTCTGTAATTGGAGATAACCTTCCTCACTGTCGACCATGCCACCAATGTTGGTGTCATCTGCAAACTTACTAACATGCTCCCTATATTCTCATTCAAATCATTAATACAGATGACAAATAACAGTGGGCCCAGCACTGATTCCTGAGGCACACCACTGGTCACAAGCCTCCAGTTTGAAAAACAATTCTCTACAACCACAGAAGCCAATTTTGTATCCATTTAGATTTCTCACCCAGGATCCCATGAGATTTAACCTCATTCAACAGCCTACCATGCAGTACCTTGTCAGAGGCCTTGCTAAAGTCCACGTAGACAACATCAACTGCACTGCCCTCATCTACCTTCATGGTTACCCCTTCAAAAAACTCAATCAAATTTGTGAGACATGATTTTCCACTCTAAGCCATGCTGACTGTCCCTAATCAGTCCTTGCATCACTAAATGCCTGCAGGTCCTTTCTCTCAAAATACCTTCCAACGATTTACCCACCACAGATGTGAGGCTCACTAGCTTGTAGTTCCCAGGCTTTTCCATGCAGCCCTTTTTAAACAAAATGACAGAAGTAAAAAGTACAAGATCAAAATGATGATGAGGAAACTCATCATAGCCACCCACCTGATAGGGATATGTACAAGTATGTCCAAATGTTACCAAAATTTGATGGAAAAGATGCTGAAGCCTTTTTCATTTCCTTTGAGAAATTGGCTACATAGATGAAATGACCAGAGGACGTGAGAGTAATGTTAATTCAGACCAAGTTGGTAAGTAGGGCTACTGAGGATGTTTAAAGCACTATTAGAAGTGGTGTCAGGAGAATATGAAGAAGTAAAAAAGGCTATTTTGAGTGCCTACGAATTAGTATCAGAAACATATAGACAACAGCTCAGAAATGTAAGGAAGGAACTAGGTCCGACTTGCATCAAATTTTAAAGAATTAAACAGAGCAAATTCGATAGTTGGGTGAGAGCTTTAAAGATAGAAAAGATATGAGGCTATTAGAGATATTCTTCCAGAAGTAATAAAGACTCATGTTGAGGAACTGAAAGTTGAAACAGTAAAAAGAGTTGCAGAGATGGCAGATGAATACACGTTAGTGCACAAATTGAAACCTAGCTTCCGACAGCACTTTTATTCCTTGAGGGTAGAGACTGGGAAAGAGTGAGGTCGTTCAATGAAAAATAAAAAGTAGATCACACTGGGAACAGTTTACCACAAGTGTTAAAGAGGTGAAAAGGCTTTGGATGTTTTCACTATAATAAGATGGGACACAGAAAGTCAGCGTTGGTGGTTTAAGAAAGGCACTGGGAAAAAGGATGTAATAAAAGGGGCTCAATCAGTGGGATTAGTTAAGGCAGTAAAGGAAATTCCGAGATAAGTCGAGGACCTGCAGGCGAGCGCGCAGCCTATGCGTGGGCTGAATAGGAAGATGGTGTCCCATCTTTTCTAGACTTCACCTGTGTGGGTAAGATTTACATTCAGCATATCACCAAACTCTCAATATTCTGCTAGTCTTTTAAGCACCGCCACAAATTGCACAATTGTTTTCCCCCTCTTACTCTGCAGTCACCAAGTGATTTGTTCATACATTTTTAGTGCCTGGCTTCTCAGGTTGCATCAAAGAGGAGAATAAACATTTTTCCCTTATCTGCTCTGGAAAGTGGGCATCTTAATATCTTCAACTGTTTTGTTTGCCTGTGAAAAATAGCCACAATGCTTAGTATACGAGCTGTATTGTTCCACATTTTCATCAAAGGGTCCCATGAAGCTGAAAACTCCTGCCATTTTTCTACTCATGGAGATTTTGTGTATGCACACTTGGCAGCATATATCCAGCAACTATCTTGATTTTTCTTTCACACAAGCCAACAACTCGAGCTTCAGCCTCTTATTTAACATACCCAGCTCGATAACTCCTGCAGACTATCATTACTTGCATTCACTTAGTCTGTCAGGAATCGAGCTCATGTAAAAAGCTTCTTTTCTAACTTTTTTCTTTTCCTGACTTTTTCCTTAGTAAATGTGTCAACCTGACATTGGCTGACTGCATCCCCAATTTTTATATTGTATAGTGGACAATTACCCAAAGAAGCATAGAAATTTAAAAATAGTAGTTTTATTTATAGGTGTGTATTCTCTTACATTGCGGCTGCTGCTTCTGTGCCTGCTTCCCTTGCAAGGGCCTTAAGACTTCCACTGAATATATAAATATATTAATACAGCAACGTTCACTAAGTCCATAAGAATTGATACACATACATAATTTCAACAATTAGTTCTTTTCCTCTCCCCTTCCGTGTACTCTTAAGAACATAAGAAATAGGAGCAGGAGTAGGCCACCTAGCCCTTCGAGCCCACCCCGCCATTCAGTAAGATCATGGCTGATCTGAAGTGGATCAGTTCCACTTGCCCACTTTCTCCCCATAACCCTTAATTCCCTTGTCTATCAAAAACCTATCTACCCGTGACTTAAATATATTTAGCGAGGTAGCCTCCACCACCTCAACGGGCAGAGAATTCCAGAGATTCACCACCCTTTGAGTGAAGTTCCTCCTCAACGCCGATCTAAACTGTCCCCCCCCTTATCTTGAGGCTGTGCCCTCTAGTCCTGCTACCCTTTCTAAATGGGAAGAATCTCATCTCCGGTATCAGCCTAATGAACCTCCTCTGCACTCCCTCCAAGGCCAAAATATCCGTGCGCAAGTGCAGCGACCAAAACTGCACCCAGTACTCCAGCTGCAGCCTCACCAGTACCCTGTACAGTTGCAGCAAGACCTCCCTGCTTTTATATTCTATCCCCCTCGCTATAAAGGCCAGCATTCCATTTGCTGCCTTGATCACCTGCGCCTGCAGACTGGGTTTTTGCGACTCATGCACAAGGACCCCCAGGTCCCTCTGCATCGTAGCATGCTGCAGCTTTTCGCCCTTTAAATAGTAATCCCGTGACTTTGACTTATCCCTCGCCATTGGATGCATTGTGGTCATGCTAATTCTACTACACGGACTTGCTGAGGTCTTTATCAAAACAGTCATTGGCTCAAGAGTTCATAGGTTCATTTGGCCTATCTAGCTTCCATTCTTCAAGTTTTAGCCGTGTTCTGGAGAAATTATTCAGAAGATTGGATCTTCCTGATTTTGGTTCTCCACTTTACCCCAGATGAAGGATTTTGGGTCATATGTAGTATGTGTACGTAACTGGACCATAAGAAATAGGAACAGGAGTAGGCCATTCAGCCCCTCAAGCCTGATCCGCCATTCAATAGGATCACCGCTGATCCAACATTCCTTACGTCCTTTTTCCTACCTTTTCCCTGCTTGATTCCCTTACTGATCTAAAATCTATCTATTTCAGCCTACATATACTATAATTATATATCTGTTCTGTGGCAAAGGGTTCCACAGACTCTCAGAAGAAATTTCTCCTCATCTCAGTCTTAAATTGGTGCCTTTTTATTTTGAGACTATGCCCTCTGGCTGCCAACTTGGAAAAAAACCTCTTATCCATAATTGCAGTTTCCTGTCCATTAGCCAATTCTTTATTCATGCTTGTAAGAACATAAGAAATAGGAGCAGGAGTAGGCCATCTAGCCCTTCGAGCCTGCCCCGCCATTCAATAAGATCATGGCTGATCTGTCGTGGCTCAGTTCCACATTCCCGCCCTCTCCCCATAACCCTTAATCCCCTCGCTTATCAAAAACCCATCAACCCGCATCTTAAAAATATTTAGCGAGGCAGCCTCCACCACCTCAACGGGCAGAGAATTCCAGAGATTCACCTCCCTTTGAGTGAAGAAGTTCCTCCTCAACTCCGTTCTAAACCGCCCCCCCCTTTATCTTGAGGCTGTGCCCCCTAGTCCTACTGTCCTTTCTGAGCGGGAAGAGTCTCTCCACCTCTATCCTATCCATCCCATTCATCATCTTATACGTCTCAATGAGATCTCCCTTCATTCTTCTAAACTCCAACGAGTAGAAGCCTAGTTTATTCAGCCTCTCCTCATAGCTCAACCCCCTCAACTCCGGTATCAGCCTAGTAAACCTCCTCTGCACTCCCTCCAAGGCCAAAATATCCTTGCGTAAGTGCGGTGACCAAAACGGCACACAGTACTCCAGCTGCGGCCTCACCAATGCCCTATAGAGCCGCAGCAAGACCTCCCTACTTTTATATTCAATCCCCCTCGCTATGAAGGCCAGCATCCCATTAGCCTTCCTGACCACCTGCTGCATCTGCAGGCTGGGTTTTTGCGACTCATGCACAAGGACCCCGAGGTCCCTCTGCACCGTCGCCTGCTGCAGTTTATCGCTACGTAAGCAATAGTCCTTCCTACCGTTATTCCTACCAAAGTGGACCACCTCGCACTTGCCAACATTAAATTCCATTTGCCAGTTCCTGGCCCATTCGCCCAGCCTATCTAGATCCTTCTGCAGACTCTCCACACCCTCCACGCAATTTGCCGTTCCACCAATCTTGGTGTCATCAGCAAATTTCGACACCATACACTCGGTTCCCTCCTCCAGATCATCTATATAAATGGTAAATAGCTGAGGCCCCAGCACCGACCCCTGGGGCACTTCACTAGTCACCAGTAGTATACTGCTTCCAACATCATGGGCTTTTAAGTCGTAAGTTACTTTGTTGAATGCCTTCTGGAAGTACAACACATCTACTGGTTCCCTTCGATCCACTCCAGTTGCAATTTCTCGAAACACTAAAATTGGTCAGACATGATTTTCCATTCATGAAGCAATGCTGACTCTGCTTGATGATTATTCCAAGCCTGCTGCTATTATTTCATTAGTAATTGGTTCCAACAGTTTTCCAACAATAGATATTAGGCTAATTGGCCTGTAGTTACCTGATTTTTGATTCCTCCCTTTGAGTGGAATGTCAAATTGCTAGTTTTCCAATCCTCTGGTGTTTCTCCAGAATACAAGGATTTTCTACTATTTCTGTAGTTTTTTTAGGATCTTAGAATGCAGGCCATCAGAGTCAGAGGACCTATCTGCCTTTAGCCCCATTAGTTTGTCTAATACTACCTGCTAGTGATGGTTCTTAATTCCTCCCCTGTATTCTTTAATATTATTGGGGTGTTTAAAGGATCTTCCATTGTAAAAACTGATTTAAAATAATCTTTTTAGCTCCTCTGTCATTTCCTTATCTTCCTTATTTTCTGAGGGGCCTATGTTCACTTCGACTACTTCTCTTTTTCATAAATTTAAAGAAGTTCTTGACAGTTTTACATTCCTTGCTAGCTTGCTCTTATAGTTTCTCTTTATTATCTTTTTAATCCTCCTTTGTTGGATTATGAATTTCTCAGTCTTTGGGCTATCCCTAACTTTTGCCTCCTTGTATGCTTTTTCTTTCAACTTATTACCCAGCTTAGCTTCCTTGGTTGACCATCTTTCCTCCTTACTGAAATCTATTTTTACTGAAAGTCATGAATTACCTCCTTAAATGTCTGCCACTGCTTGCTGACTGTCTTTCCTGCTAATCTATCTGCCCAGTCCACTTTAGCTAACACTATCCTATTTCATTATAATTCCCTTTATTTAGGTTAAACACAGGTGTCTCTGACCCAAGCTTCTCACTGTTAAATTGAATATTTGATATGATCACTAATCTCCTTCAGGGAAGGAAATCTGCCATCATTGCCTGATCTGGCCTACATGTGACACCAGAGCCGCCACAATGTGGTTGACTCTCAACTGCCCTCAGTTTCAAGGGTAACAACTAGAGATGACAATAAATGCTGGCCAGCCAGTTACACCCATGTGGAATGAATTTTTTAAAAAAAAACTTTCTGGGGGATGTTTTAATCTGAGGTCATTTTTTAAATCTGCTTCATTATCCATCACCAGGTCTAAGATAGCCTTTTACCTGCTTGGCTCCATGACATATTGCTCTAGGAAACTATCCTTACTACACTGAGTTTGAATTTGTTGTCATAGCTACCCTTTCCAACTTGATTAACCCAATCAACACGATTAAAATCGTCCAAGTTATTGCTCTATTCTTTTTACTTGATCCCATTTGCTGATCCTCCCTGCATCATGAGAGTTCAGAGTATCTTTGTGATGTTTCTGAAATGTGCTACTCCGCAGATCTGAAATTAGACATCAAATGTATACTTCGAGATCAGTATTTACACACGTTCAAGAAGCACCAGAAAATTTAAATATTGCCCAGCGTATAGGAATAGAATTTACTGGTAAATTCTGCCTTTTATTCAAAACCTGGCACATTGTATAACTAGGGCTGGAGATGGGGCTTTATGGAGAATTAGAAAATCAAAGTTAAGAGTGTAAAAGAAGTGTGAGTTAATGGAGCTGAGGGCTCAGGAGAGGTGAGTAAAATTCCCAGACATTAGAACAGAGTATAGAAGGTGGCAGGAACCTCAACTCAGGCAGAGCAAAAAAGGTGACAAGTATGAAGAGGGAGGTCGTCAATGCAGGACTGAGGGTGTTGTACCTAAATGCATGCAGTATATGGAACAAGGTAAATGAACTTGTTGTGCACATTGAAATTGGCTGGTACGATGTTGTGGGCATCACAGAGACATGGCTGCAAGAGGCTTAGGGCTGGGATCTAAATATCCAAGGATATGTGTCCTATTGGAAGGACAGGCAGATGGACAAAGTGGCGGGGTTGCATTGTTAGTAAAGAATGAAATTAAATTGATAAGAATTGGTATAGGACAGGAGGCATAGAATTTCTGTGGTAGAGTTGAGGACTTGCAAAGGTAAAAAGACCGTGATGGGAGTTATGTACAGGTCCCCTCGCAGTAGTCAGGATATGGGGCAGAAAGTAAATCAGGAGATAGAAAAGGCATATCAAGACAATATTATGATCATGGGGCCTTCAATATGCCGGTGGACTGGGGAAAATCAGGTAGATAGTGGATCCCAAGAAAAGGAATTTGTGGAATGGCTAAGAGATGGTTTTTGGAGCAGCTTGTGATAGAGCTTCCTAGGGAACAGACAGTTTTGGATTTGGTGATGTGCAATGAGGCAGACTTAGGGAACTTAAGGTGAAGGAACCCTTAGGGGGCAGTGACCGCAGTATGATAGAATTTATCCTGCAGTTTGAGAGGGAGAAGCTAGAATCAGATGTAAGGTAACTACAAAGACATGAGGGAGTAGCTGGCCAGAGTAGTTTGGAAAAGGAGCCTAGCAGGGAAGACAGTGGAACAGCAGTGGCAGGAGTTTGAGTTATTCGGAAAGCTCAACAGAAATTCATCCCAAGGAGGAGAAAACATGCCAAGGAGAGGACGAGGCATCCGTGGCTAACAGGAGAAGTTGAGGACAGCATAAAAACAAAAGGAAAAGCATACAAAGTGGCAAGAATGATTGGGAAGCCAGAGGATTACGAGGCCTATAAAACTGAGCAGAGGACCACTAAAAAACCAATAAGGGGGGAGAATAAGGCTCTGGTCAAATCTCATTTGAAGTATTGTGAGCAGTTTTGGTCCCCATATCTGAGGAAGGATGTGCTGGCCTTGGAAAGGGTCCATAGGAGGTTCACAAGCATGATACCTGGAATGAAGAGCTCATCATATGAGGGACGGTGGAGGACTTTGGGCCTGTACTCGTTGGCGTTTAGAAGGATGCGGGAGGGAATTGGATTGTACTGAACTTTATAGGAGACTGCGCAGCCTGGATAGACTAGGTGTGGAGCGGATGTTTCCACTATTGGAAAAACTGGAACGAGAGGGCACAATCTCAAGCTAAAGGGACAATCCTTTAAAACAGATGAGGAGTTCCTTCAGCCAGAGTATGGTGAATCTGTGGAACTCTTTGCTGCAGAAGGCTTTGGAGGCCAGGTCATTGAGTGTCTTTAAGACAGGTTCTTGATTGATAGGGGGATTAGGGGTTATGGGGAAAAGCGGAAGATTGATGATGAGAAAAATATCAGCCATGATTGAATGGCGGAGCAGACTCGATGGGCTGAGTAGCCTAATTCTGCTCCTATGTCTGATGGTCTTATGGTCTTAGTTCTGTTCAGTGCTTTTCTTGTTGGTGGGTAATAATTGGGTGGCTTGTAAATGAAAACTGAAAAATAAAGTTGATCTCCTTTTCTAGACTGGATTTAATTTTAATTTAGTTATTTTAATTTAAGCTAACTCTTAAGCTTCATACATACAAGTTTTGTGAGACAATTTGGAATATTTTGCTTAAAAAATAATTGTTACTTCATTTTAAGTTCAAATTCTACCAACAAACAGGCAAGAGCCCAGCTCTCTGCTGCTGCCGTAACTCTTGCACCTGTTGTATGAATTCTACACAATTTTGGGCTGTCTCAACCTATTCTTTTGTGGATGTTGTGGGCTTTTGGAATAAAATTTGTATTAGTAGGTGCACTCAGCAAGCATAATTATGGGAAGTGGGAATGACATACTGGTGTATTGAGAATGATTGTCTTGCATGATTGGGAGAAGTGGTTTTGTTACCGTGACCCAGATATCTGAAAAAGAAAAGTGTTCCGTTACCAAGTGCCAACGCAACACAAAAGGAGATTATGTCCTTGATCTATAAGCTGCTCTTCGATATCAGTGGAGTTATACCAGGGATTTAATGACTACCATCAGTCCAGTTGCATATTAAAAGCATTTTAAAACAAAAGCAAAAAAAAAGTTGCTATGTACTAGCATTAACAATAAATATGGCTCATTTTCTTGACCTTTAGTCCAAAACAAATAACTCTTAATAGATATGAGAGATGACTGGAAAAAAAAGGCAATCCAAGTTTTAGGCACTTTAAGCAGCAAACTCAATCAGATTGACACATGACAGTCTCTTCAAAATACAATTTCTGTGTGCCGTCCTTGCATTTAAATAGTAACTGCAATGAAATAAGCTTTTCACAATAGGAACTAAAGATTGGGAAGGTAGGGTAAAGTGACCAAAATATGAAGATTGCAGTTTAAGTGCATTTCAAATTAATTGGCTATTTTTATATTTAAGCTTGGTTTGTAAGTGGGTTTAAAATTGCATTGCTATAATACTTGTTCGACCTTGCAGAAGTCTCAGAGTAATGGTCCTGAAAAGGAAAAAGAGGGCGTGATCCAGAACTTTAAAAGGACTCTCTCAAAGAAGGAAAAGAAAGAGAAAAAGAGACGAGAAAAGGAAGCACTGATGCAAACTGTAGATGATGATAGACCTATTCCCAGTGGTGATGGGTAAGCAATAGCAAGCTGTTACTCTTGTGCCCACAACTGTTCTAATTTCATCTATTTGTTGTTCTCTGCAGTAATGCCATGGTATATGCCCAACTTTAATGCTGAGTGTTGGTCTGTATTAGAATTTTTGGTAGTGTATAATCAGTACTTTCAGATGGTCAACTTCTTTATTCTCAGAACAAGATTTGTATGCAAGCTAACTTGTTATGTAATGTGAACTTGAAATGCAACACTTAGAGGTTAAGAGATGGAAGGAACATTGCCAACATATAGTAGTAAGGTCGTCCTTCCTCAATTTGTATGCTATGTGATATGAATGCTTTATTATAGATGTGCATTATCCTATTGTCAGGACCTAGACTACTAAACCAGCATCCATTCTGGGAGGAGCTAGCCCCACCTCAGGAGTACACACCCCCAAGCCCACCACATACGTACATCATAAGTTCATTCTTGTTAACTTCAAACTAGGCCCTCTTCAGTGACCAGAATTTCGTACTCTTCCATTGTTGCAAGCTGCATGGCTAAGTCCTTTTTTCTTGTTCATGGAATGTGGCAAAGCCAGAGTTTTGTTGCCTATCCCTAATTGCCCTTGAACTGAGTGGCATGCAAGGCTATTTCGAGGAAAGGTGAGCCATGTTGCTGTGGGTTTGACGTCACATGTAGGCCAGAGTGGTAAACATATCAGATTTCTTTCCCTAAAAGGGCTTAGTGAACCACATGGCTTTTATGATAATTGATTGTTATCATTACTAAGATTAGCTTTCAAATCCAGATTTAATAATTGAATTTCAATTCCACAAGCTGCCGTAGTGGATTTCCTGGACTTCTGGATAACTAATTCAGTGGTATTACCACTACACCACTGTTTACTGCACCTGTAATGCCCTTTGAGGGATACCAAAGTAGAAAATCTGGAAAGGGGGCTGCAATTTATAAACCCAACATAGATTTCACAAGGTTAGTGCTGAAAGGGTCCTGATGCAAACCAGAGAGAATCTAATCCCATGAGTTTGTCCTTTTTAAAAACAATCTCCTTCATTTATACCAGAGCTAAATTCTACAAGTGAGAATCTGAAAGTTCCTGGTATATACTTGCAATGCCAACAATTGTACAATACATTGCATTAACAAGGAAAATATTAATTCAGTTTTTTACTGAAATATGAGTGTTTGCAAATGAATCTGGCTTGCTTTGAGAACACCCAGTTATGATGACCGTGGGGGATCATCGATAGATCTCCCCGTGGACTTTGGAGTACAAACTTCCTTGTTGAGCAAGTGGAGGCTTGCCCAATGAGAAGTGGCCAACTGAGACTCAGTAAACCTGCTGCTCAACTTGGACCAGCAATGTAGGTCCTGAGGTGTAGACTGTCTAGCCATTAAAGTGGCATGCAGTCTTTCTCTTTGATGCACAGTAAAAGATATTTGTTAATTGAAAAACTGGCATTTGGCTGAAAGACTTAAGAAGTAGGAACAGGAGTAGGCCATTCACCCCTCCAGCTTGTTCTGCCATTAAGAGCATGGCTGATCTGATTATGGCCTTAACACCACTTTGTGTGCCCTCATATCCCTTGGGTCCCTTGTCAATCAGATATCTGCATAACATGACCTTGAATATATTTAAAGTTTCCACTGTTTGCTGGGGAAGGAAATTCCAAGCGGTAATGACCTCGAGAGAGAAGAAATTATTCCTCATGTCTGTCTTAAATGGGAAGCACCTTATTTTGAAACTGCCCTCCTCATTCTAGGCCCCTCACATGGCGAAGTATTCTCTCAGCATCTACCCTGTTGAGCCCTTTTAAGCATCTTTATTTGTTTCAATAAAGTCATTTTGTTATTCTAAACTCCAGTGAATATAAGTCCAATCTGCTCAACTTTTCTTCATAAACCAGCCCCTTCACCTCAAATTTCAGCCTAGTGAACCTTCTCTGAACTGTTTAATGCAGGTATATTAGTGGTTGAGTTCTAGGTGTGCTCTTCCAATGGTCAGTACAGTTGTACAAAATTTCCTTACTTTGACATGCCATCGTCCTTGCAATAATGACCACAATTTCATTTGCTTTGCTAATTATTCGTTGTACCTGTATGCTAACCTTTTGCTATTCATGTGCAAGAATATCCAGCTCCCCACTCTACTGCAGCATTCTGAAATCTCTATTCTGCATTTCTATTCTTCCTTCCATAGCAGACAGCCTCACATTTTCATTCATAACACTCAATTATTGCCCACTCACAGCCTATCTTTCCCCTTTCCAAACTCCATCTTCCTCACAATTTGCTTTCTTGACTATTATGATAATCATCAAATTTGACTACAGAGTTGGTGCATTCATGTCACTAATATAGATTATAAATAGTTGAGATTCTAGCACTGCTCCCTCTGGCAGTGGAAATGACCGTTTATCCTGGTTCAACTTCCTGTTAGTTAATCAGTCCTCGAAGCGAATATATCACCTCCAGTGTCATGAGCTCTTCTGCAACATTTTGTGACAGCTCGTTGAATGCCTTTTGGCAATCAATGCAATTTATCAACAATGCGTTTACCAGTACCTCCTAATACTTATTTGTTATATCCTCAAACACTTAGTACATTTGTCAAACACTTTTCCTTGCATTGATTTTCTAGATGTCCCTTTGCTCTCACTTTAATAGATTTTGGCATTTTCCCACTTGCAGGCATTAGACAAACTGGCCTAGAGTTTCCTGCTTTGAGTCCCTCCTGAACAGGGTGTTAATATTTCCTATTTATCCAAGCTATTGAGACCTTTCCAAAATCTAGGGAATTTTGAAAGATTACAAACAATGCATCCACTATCTCTGTCACTACTACTTTAAAAATCCTGTGATGCAGGCCATCAGGCTCTGGATTTGCCAGTCTTAAATTCCATCAGCATTCCCATTACTTTTTTCTCTCATTCTAACTGAAGCCACATGATCCAACTGATCAAACCTAACTTGCATTTGCAAGCTCTGAATTAAACTAATTTTCTTATGTAGATGAACATTTTCTACTCACTGAAAATCAATACAGAAAAATCTTGTGTAAAGAATCTTTCTGCTGTCTTGGGTATTATGCCTTCTTTAATGCCCTGTGCTTTTCTGTTCTGACTAGTTAACTGACTTATTTCCATACAAGTCACAAGATAATATGGACAAGGAAGACCATAAGCCTATATAACTTTAAGGAAAATTCCTGAAGTTGCCATGTTGCTAAATCCACTTGCTTTAAATAATTCTACTACTTGATCAGAAAGTCAATTCCATGCATTTATTACTCTTCCTTGATGATCGGACTCAAGTTTAAGTTGTCTAAAGCAGTCTATTTAATTAAGTAATGACAGGTGAAGAAGGGGCAAACACCAAAAGCTGGTGGTGTTTGCTACCAAATAACCCTGTTGGACTTAAACCTGGTGTTGTGAGACTTCTTACTGTGTTTACCCCAGTCCAACGCTGGCATCTTCACATCAATAAGTAATGCACAGAATATACTTTTCCTTTTTCCTTAA
Source organism: Carcharhinus amblyrhynchos (assembly GCF_965287045.1). Classification (NCBI taxonomy): domain Eukaryota; kingdom Metazoa; phylum Chordata; class Chondrichthyes; order Carcharhiniformes; family Carcharhinidae; genus Carcharhinus; species Carcharhinus amblyrhynchos. Next base: position 25,456,102 of record NC_137335.1, on the reverse strand, counting down.
TTATTTTAAATATTGTCAATCTTGTTTGGCTGAAAAGCCACAAAGTTTCTTCAGCTTCTCCACAAATCAGACCACTGGCACTTGATCGGTGACACATCTGTGTTGTTTGTGGAGCTTGAATCACCCTTATCGTGGTGACCAGAACTGCATAAAGTACTTGAGGTGTGGGGAGATTTAAGAACTAGACAAATCAGCTGTGACTTATAAGTTCTCCTGCTGTTTGTTTTATATTGTTGCTTTTTGTTATATACTATCAACCAATTCCCCACAGATTTGAGTTAGATCTCCAGTAGCGTTTTGTTTAGAACTTGGCCACATACTCTTTGGGTACATGATGCCATAGGACAGTCCAGTCCATTGGGTTGGTACTTTCCTAATCAATGAGGTTGATTTGACATATTATTTACTGCATCTATGTTGACTGCGTTTAGTAATTTATCTTGGAATTCCAGATGACCCAGCCAATATTTGGAGTTATTTAATAGGAAACATGAATTTTCCCTTTACAGCCACCCCAGCCCACTACTTCCAATGCACTGTAGTCTAACTGACCTGTCATATTCAGCTATAAAGAGGTTATCCTACATGATAGGAAATATGTAGTTGATATGTTAAAATATACTGTAATCTGGACAATTTATGTTTGGTGTGTTCCAAAAATGTTCATTTTAGCTGTCGAAGTGCAATTCATTAAAACCCCCTCACCCAATCAAAGATAATATTTTCCCAGGAGAAGCATGCAGAATAATATAAGAAGCTGTCAGCAAAAGCTACTGACCCGCAGAGTGAAATGAATGGCTCAAACCATTAGGGCATTAATAAGTTAGACTGTGTTACCTAACCCTGTTAAACCCAAGATGCTGACCAAATGAATTACTTTTGTTCTTGAATCCACAGCTCTACTGGTGCAAGCATACATTACTGATGGACCTTAAATCAGTTTATTCTTAACACAGTTTATTTCATGAATGTACCAAAAACCTGTGAAATTATAATAAAAATTCTGATACATTTCTGAATAATTTCCAAGGGAATGCAGTGAAATTATATTTGTCTCCAAATTTTCAACTTATGATTACTTGTTATGGTTGTCATTTACATATTTTCTCCAGTATGATGCAAGTTTTAAAATGATAAATACCTCTTTCTTCCAAAAGTGAGAACTCAAGTTCACATCTTGCAGCAGAGGTATACAAAGATATGCCAGAGACAAGCTTCACCCGTACAATATCTAACCCTGAGGTAGTTATGAAACGAAGACGACAACAAAAGTTAGAACAAAGAATGCAAGAATTTCGTAGTGGTGATGGACGGCCTGATTCAGGTATTGATGGCTTGTATTTGTACAGCATCTTTAATGTTGAAAAACATCCCAAATTTCTCAGGAATAATTAACAGAGATATTGAACCAAAGGACTACAGGGTTGTACAAAAGTTTGGTCTCATGAGGCTTTTTGGTGTCTCAAAAAGGGAAGAATAGGTGGAGGAGTCCAAAAAAGGAATTCAAAGTATGCAACCAAGGCTGCTAAAGACCAATGGTGTGCTAAAGTGAGGGACTGACTGTTCAGTAGGCTGTGGGTGATTCAAGACCAAACTGAAGCGATTTGAGCACAAGCATGTGAATTTTCATCTTAAGTGTTAAGGGACTGGGAACAAAAATAGATCAGAGTGGATGAGTGAGTGCAAAAATTTTAGATGTGCTGAAGTAAGATTGGAGGTTGGCATTGTTAGAGTTGGGAGTAAATGGTCTTTGATAGTAGAGGAAGTGCAGCTAGAAACTCAGCTTGAGGTCAGACAACATGGGCTGCATGGTGACAGTGGTTAGCACTGCTGCCCCACAACAGCAGTGACCTGGGTTCAGTTCCTGGTTTGGGTGACTGTTTGTGTGGAGTCTGCACTCCATGTCTGTGTAGCTTTCCTCCAGGTACCCTGGTTTCCTCCCACAGTTCGAAAGACGTGCTGGTTAGGTGCAATGGCCAGGCTAAATTCTCTGTGTTCTGAACAGGTGCTGGAGTGAGACAACTAGGGGATTTTCAGTAACTTCATTGTAGTGTTAATGTAATCCTACTTGTGGCGCTAAGAAAATAAACTTAAACTATAAACTTAACACATTCATAAAATCATAGAACCCCTAGAGTGTAGAAAGAGGCCATTTGGCCCTTTTGAGTCTGCACCAACTGCGATCCCACCCAGGCCCTACCCCCATATCCCTACATATTTACCTGCTAATCTCTGTAACCCACACGTCTCAGGACCTAAAGGGGCAACTTTTAGCACGGCCAATCAACCCAACCCACGCATATTTGGACCGTGGGAGGAAACCAGAGCACCGGGAGGAGAATGTGCAAATTCCACACAGTGACCCAAACCAGGAATCGAACACAGGTCTGTGGAGCTGTATGAATAGCATACTTCACTCAGAGCTGATGACCATTGAGGAAATGAAATTGGTGGTGAAGTTGAAGAGTTTGTATTAGAAACGGAATGAGTAACTTTAACTTCCCCAATGTTTAGGATATTGGACAAATAGTTAGACAACATGCAGGCAGTAGAAGGGATGAGACAGATCGTATAAATGTAGAGTTGGGTGGGGATTGTTGCTGTGTGTTGAAGCTAATTCCATACTTTTAGATGTTGCAAAATGGTGCCATTTTTGATGGAGTGGGTCCAAAGATGGATCCTCTGAGAACTCAAAGCCTACCTAAGGCAAAGTGAAACTTGCCAAAGGTGCTGGAGTCCTTACTTGATATATAAGAAAAAGTTGATGATTGATTGAGGGGGAAAGGAGGCAGGTCCTGGGAAAAAGACTCCACTTACAATGGCAGTTAGCATGTGGGTTAGGAAGATCAGTGGGTAGTCAGCAATTTATTGGGAATGGGGTCAAGGGATCAATAATTGGATCGTGCGGATAAAAAGGGTATAGGAGAAGATGGGATAGGAAGAGAATAAATGGGAGGTGAAAGATCAAAACTAGGGGGAGGGGGATATTTAGCTTGTAGGGAATGTGGCAAAGCAACAGGCAGTTGAATGCATGATCTTCTTGATGAAATCCATGAACTCTGTACATTTAGTGGAGATGAGGTTGGAAGGGTGTTGGTTTAAGGAGATGAGTGGTAATGGAAAGAAAAAAGTGGGTTTTTCTTTGTTCTCCAGTGACCTTGTAGTTATTGATTTTGACAGAAAAGACTAAGGCTCTGTAGAAGCTATCATATTCTCCTGAGTGAAGGGCTTTCATCATACCAGCAGTTAGTGACTGCTGGTTTGAACTTACTCTTGGGAAGTAATGGACTGAGTGACCTGTCCTCCCTCTGGGCAGTTGCATTTTGTCTGACCCTCAAATTCACTGGCTGCTGTTGGGAAGTTGCATTGTCAAATTAATGGACAACAAGATCTAAGATCATAGAATCCCTGTAGTGCAGAAGGAGGCCGTATGGCCCATCAAGCCTGCACCCACCACACTCCTACTCAAGCCCTATCCCGATAACTTCACGTATTTACCCTGCTAGTACCCCTGACACTGAGGCAATTTACCATGGTGAGTCAATCTAACCTACACATCTTTGGACTGTGGGAGGAAACCGTAGCAGCCAGAGGAGAAACATGAGAACGTGCAGACTCTGCCCAAAGTGACTCAAGCCGGGAATCAAACCTGGCACTGAGGCAACAGTGCTAACCACAATACTACCCCTAATAGCTAGTGCTTTAAAAAGATGGTGTGGCTTCTGCACAGATTCCCTTTGCTGATGTCTCCCAGGCTTCTTGTGCTAACAGTCCTGCAAGGTTCTCTAGGAAGATTGGCCAGAAAATCAGTCGCTGGTACTTTTTTCAGTCAAATGGAATTTCCAACTCTGGGAAGATTTGGGTCTATATTTCTTGAAATATTATTTAAGTTGTCAAAGTTAAGCTGAAATTTACAGTTTGGTGTAACTTCTTGGCTTTGTGCTGCTGTAGTAGGATAGTTGCCAAGAATTGTTTTGACTTTCTACATTGTAGATCAGTTGTGTGAAGTATTAAAAGAGCTAGTCAAATTTAACTGGGTTCTTATGAGTAATGAAGAGTATGTATTTTTTGGTCTAGGTGGAACTCTTAGGATTTATGCGGATAGTTTAAAACCAAATATACCATACAAGACTATCTTGCTGTCAACAACGGATACATCAGACTTTGCTGTTGCAGAAGCCCTTGATAAATATGGACTGGAAAAGGAAAATCCAAAGGAATATTGTATAGCGCGGGTATGTATTTTTTTGTGCATAAGTAGCACACTTTTTATTAAGAATAAACAACTACATTATCAATAAAACTTAATTTTCTGAACATGCATGGCTACTTCTGTAATGTAAAGTTAAATACTTTTTGTTGGGATTAAAACTCTTTGTTAACTACTTGCATACTAAACAGCGGAAACAACATGCCCTGTACAGAGCTAAGCAGTACAATAACAGACCAGATCAAAACTGTGCAGTCCTGCCATATCCAGTAGTGAATAGTAATGAACAATTAAACAACTAAATAGAGCTGGAATGTCCATGACTATCCCCATCCTTAACGATAGTGGATTCCAGCCTGAGTGCAAAAACGGAGGCTGAAGCTATCTTTTGAAATATCTTTAGCCAAAAGTTTTGGATGCATGTTCCAATAATGCATCCTCCAGAGGTTCATACAGTCGTAGTTGCCAGTCTTCAGCCAGTTTGATTTGTTCTATGTGATATCTAGCAATAGCTAAACACTCTGGATAGAGCCAAAGCTTGGGCTCAGACAACCAGTAGTATTGCTGAGACATTCTTCAGAACTAACTACCTCTAGTCAAGCTGTTCAGTAAAGCTACAACATTGTCATCAACCTGACTATGCAGAACAATGCTTGGGTATGTCCTGTCCATAAAAGCCCTAAAGTCTCGCAACATTGGGTTAAAGTCCAACAAGTTTATTTGATAGTAAACCCACTAGCTTTCGGGGTTTGCCCCCTTGTCAGGTGAGTAGTGTGTTCTGGTCACAAACAAGAGCATATTAAGGCACACATAGTTTACAGCTAATCAAATCTTAAAGGTGCAGACAATGAAGAGAATTGATTAGCTGTAAAGACTCGCATTCTAATCAGTATTCTGTAAACTGTATGTGCCTTTATAAGCTCTGTTTGTGACGAGAACACTCCACTCTCCATTCTCCACTCACCTGACAAAGGGGCAAACCCTGAAAGCTAGTGGTTTTACTATCAACTAAACTTGTTGAATTTTAATCTGGTGTTGTGAGACTTCTTACTGTGTTTATCCCAGTCCAATGCTGGCATCTCCACATCCATAAAAAGCAGGACAGGTTCAATTAGCTGATTACTGCTCTATCATCACCTACATGATGAAAGTTGTCATCAGTTGCATTACCAAGCAACACTTGGTCTCCAGTGCCCTCTTGGCTTTCCTGGGGCTACTTGGCTCCGTGCCTCATTTATTACACTTTTGGTGCAAATATAGATGACGTGTCAAATTGCAGCAGCATGTAGGGTGCATGAATTAAAATTAATAATTATTTGTGCACATACAAAGAGAGACTTCTTGAAACTAGGATGGGTTGTAGGATTAGGAGCTATTCCTTAATAATGGCTCATTTTGTGAATAAATCCAAAACTGAGTATAGATTACCTTCTGATCACCTCCTTTACCTACTGGCTGTAGGAAACAGTGAGGTGAGTGTGACGCTGTTTTTGACGTGATATCAAGGCTTATTAAGATGAAGTTAATAGAAATTGGGGAAAGCTGTCCACTGACTGAGTCATGCATGGCACAAAGGATGATGGGCATGATCGGAGGCTAATCATAGATGGGGATATTACCGCAGGAGTTCCTCAGAGCAGTGATGTAGGTCCAATCATTCTTAATTGTTTCATTAATGACCTTCCCTTCATAATAGGGTCAGGAGTTCACTGTACAACAAATGGCCTAATAACACATTTGCAACAGAATCTATGGAGGATTTTGACTGAATCAACTTTGAAGAAAATTTTTAATAAAAGATCACAAAGCTGAAGAAATTAAAGCAAGCCACTATTACAGTTTTAGCGTATAAAATAAATTCATGAACTCATCTGATCAGAGAATTTTTAGTAAATGTACATGCAAGAGGGTAAGAAAAATCATTGACTAAAGAAAACCAGAAAATGGTACAATGGTTGCTTTCGCAGCTCCTTGATAATGAAGCAGTTCATACCCCATATAGTAAGATCATTAACCAGCAATTTAACTGTACAAATAATATGGCTACAAGGGCAGGACAGAGGTCAAGTATTTGGTGTCAGGTAACTCATCTCCTGACTGCAGAACCATTACACCATCTACAAAACATAGGTCTGTAGTGTGATGGAGTGCTCTGTGCTTGCCTAGATAAGTGAAGCTCCATCAAAACTCAATCAGTGCGTCCAGGCTAAAATAACCTTGATTGGCACCCCATCCACCCGTCTTAAACATTCACTCGCTCCACCGACCAGTGGCAGCAATGTGTATCACCAGCAAGATGAACTGTAGCAACTTAAGGCTTCTTCAGTTGTATTTTTCAAGCCCATGACCTCCATCATCTAGAAGGATGAGGGCAGCAGTAGTATTGGAGCACCACCACTTACAGGTTCCTCTCTTGTATCACAAACCATTACTCATGCAAATTCTTTGTGACTAGGTTAAATAAAAACACAATTAGAACAAAATGAAAAATAATCCCAGCAGCACTGAGTGTACTGTACTGTACAGGCTGCAACCTTTCAAAAAGGTGGCCCACCATCACTTTGAGGACATGCAAGGATGGACAAAAATGTTTACCTTGCCAGTGACTTCTGTGTTTTAGGAATGACTGCTTGGGGACCTCAGGAGAAGACTGAGATGATCATTCATCCAGTGATGATTGCTCCATTATTCTGGATAGAGATATTTGTGGAGTCGCCTCCTTTACTAATGCACCACCATTCACAACTGGATGTGGCAAAACTGCAGGTCTTAGATCAGACCTGTTGCTTGTGTGATCTCTTAGTTCTGTCTGTTTCGTGCTGCGTCTGCTATTTGGCAAGCAAGTACTCCTGTGTGGTTTCACCATGCTCACACCTAACTTATGCTTGATGCTGTTGCTGACATGCCTTTTTGTAGTCCTTCTTGGTTAATCCCTTCACCCGATGAAAATGGTGCAGGGGGAGTATGCCTTATGTGGTGTTTCCTTTGATCTTGTAACAATTTGACGCAACATTGGCTTACTTGGCCATTTCAAAAGACAGTTAAGAGTCAACCATGTTGCTGGTCTGCAGTCACATATGGGTCAGACCAGGTAAGGACAACAGAATTCCTTCCTGAAAGAGCATTTGTTAATCAAGTGGATTTGTACGACAATCAACAATGGTCACAGGTTTCATGGTCACCATTGCTGAAACTAGCTTTTCAAATCCAGCTTTATGAATTGAATTTTAAATTCCACTAGCTGCCATGATGTGATTTGAACCTGTATTCCCAGATCATTAGGCTTCACCCCTGGTTTACTATTGCAGTGAGATTACCACAATACTTCTGTCTCCCCGACTCTTGGTAGATATTGCTTCACTGCATTCAGATTTATCGCTTCTATTTTCCTTCATGCTTCTAACCAAACAAAAAACAAATTGAATGTTTAATTGTTAATGTTTGAAATGTTATGACGTTGGTTCCATGTTTTTCTGGCTTTCTTTAGTCAATGATTTCTCTTACCCTCTTGCATGTACATTTACTAAAAATTCTCTGATCAGATGAGTTCATGAATTTATTTTATATGCTAAAACTGCAATAGTGGCTTGCTTTAATTTCTTCAGCTTTGTGATCTTTTATTAAAAATTTTCTTCAAAGTTAATTCAGTCAAAATCCTCCATAGATTCTGTTGCAAATGTGTTATTAGGCCATTCGTTGGAGTGCAAAAGTTAAGATTCAATAGTATCATTGATGGATTAAAACTGTTCAGCACTGCTCTTTGTGAGGTGATATTGCATTAACCAGAGTGAAAAGAACATGGATTGATAATCCTGTAATGATTATCTGGAAATACATTTAAGGGTTCCAGTTCCATTGTAGATTGCCAACATTTGAGTGGAGAGTCTAATTATGATGGCATGACTTTCAAAGTACTGGATGAGTGCAGTTATTGAACTTGAATCTGGCAACACTGATAAATATGTAAGGCAGGAAGAAAGGGGCTCTATCACTGAATTTTGGAAGGGACAAGGATGCCTTTGAGCATATGGCTGTGATTCAGTTGTTCCTTCTGTGGATTGCCACCTTAACAGATGAAGAGGCTTGTGTGCTGTGGCGACCCCTTGAGTGATGCCATTGGGAGCTCCTTGACCTTGGCCACCAAAACAATAAGGTCAGGGTGAGATGCTGTGCATAAATTCCTGAATGGTAGAACAGGCAAAGGAAGACTGTCTGTCTGTCTGTTTCACTAGCTGTGGGCATAGGTGGGTTGCAGCAGCAAGGTGGTCACAGTCATTGTATCTTGACACATCACTGAATTCTGACCACGATCAAGATCATGTCGACCATGCAGGCATACCAGAGACCCCAGTTTGAACAAAATCACATGAATTTCTACTGGAGATTATTTGTCAAAGTAAGACCTGCGTTCCTAGGGACAGGCAGTTGAAGGAACAAGCTGGGGAATATACCTTCCACTGGAAAGAAAAATTGACAGTGATGCTCATGTCCATGGAATTGGATTTGGATCTCAAGTACACTGCCAGAACACACTCCTGTTGTGAAAGGCTCATGACATTGCACCTAAAGTTCAGTTGTAATCAACATGCCACTGTTGTCAGCACTTGTGCCCTGACTTTTGGCTCAAGTGAAGATAAAAGTTTTGCTCTGATTTTAAAGTCCTTACTGTCAACCCTAAAAAAGATCATCCTTCTGGAACTTAATCCAGGATTGAACCAACTTTGATGTTGGGGAAAAGCCACTGGGAGAAGAATGCCAGAGGAAAAGCCAATACTAATGGCATTGTCCTCCTGACAAGTGTTTGGGATGGCCTGTTTGTAACAAGCATCTTACTCCACCTGAAGGGCATGTACAACACCCATCTTGAGATATCCTAAATTAAAGCATGTGCCATTGTTCGAGTCAAGCATATGTGATATCTGTATCACCAAATCCATGTGGAGGACTAATGCTTGCTTGACAGATCGTATTTGACAGGAGGTTGGGACCCAGAACATTAGGGAGACATAAGAGAAGGTTGAGGACAGCACAGAGAGCATGTTAAATAGTAAAGGCAGTGTCAATAATCCTACTACTGGACAGGTCAGGCAAGAGAAGGGCAGAGAATAAGGGAAGTCTAGATTAAGCTGCATTTATTTCAATGCAAGAGGCCTCTCGGGCAAGGCAGATGAACTCGGGGCATAGATGAGTACATGGGACTGGGATATTATAACTATGACTGAAACATGGCTAAGGGAAGGGCAGAACCAGCAGCTCAATGTTCTAGAGTATAGTTGCTATCGGAAGGATAGACCAGGAGCTAAGAGAGGAGGGGGAGTTGCCTTTTTTGATTAGAGAGCATCACAGCAGTACTGAGAGGGAATATTTCTGAAGGTTCCTCCATTGAGTCTCTCTTTGGGTAGAACTGAAAAACAAGAAGGGGGAGATCACGTTGATAGAATTGAACTATAGGCCACCAAATAGTTGGTGGGAAATTGAACAAATAAGTAAGGACGTTACCAGTAGCTCCAAGAAAAATAGTGGTAAAAGTAGGAGACTTTAACTTTCCCAACATTGACTGGGGCAGCCATAGTATTAGGGGCTTGGATGGAGAGAAATTTGTGGTGTATTCAGGAGGAATGTCTCATTCAGTATGTCGATGGCCTGACTGGGGAGGGGGCAAAACTTGACCCCTTGGGAGATGTGGAAGGGCAAGTGTTAGTGAGGGATCACTTTGGGACCAGTGACCATAATTCCAGTAGTTCTAAGATGGTTGTGCAGAGGCCCAAGATGGCCCAAAGGTTAAAATTCTAAATTGGGGAAAGGCCAATCTTAATGGTATTAGACAGAAACTTTCAAAAGTTGACTGGGGGAGTCTGTTGGCAGGCAAAGGAACGGCTGGTAAGTGGAAGGCTTTCAAAAGTGTGTTAACCAGGTTTCAGGGTAAGCGTATTCCTTTGAGTGAAGATCAAGACTGGTAGAAGTATGGAACCCTGGATGACTTGGAAGAAGAAAGAGGAGGCATATGACATACATAGGCAGCTGGGATCAGGTGGGTCCCTTAAAGTATAGAGGATGTTGGGGTAGAGTTGAGAGACAACACAAAATTGCTTTGGCAGGTAAGGAAAAGGAGAATCCAAAGAGCTTCTACAAATACATAAAGGGCAAAACAGTAACTAGGGAGTATAGGGCCTCTTAAGAATCAACAAGGTCATCTCTGTGCAGAGCCACAAGAGATGGGTGAGATCCTAAATGAATATTTCTTATCAGTATTTATTGTTGGGAAAGGCATGGATGTTGGGGAACTTGGGGAAATAAATAGTGATGTCTTGAGGAATGTACATATTAAGGAGGAGGAGTTGCTGGAAGTCTTGAGGCACAACAAAACAAATTAATCCCCGATGAAATGTATCCCAGGATGTTGTGGGAGGCTAGAGAGGAAATTGCAGGTCCCCTAGCAGAGATAGTTGAATCATTGACAGACACAGTTGAGGTGCCTAAAGACTGGAGTGTGACAAATGCTGTGCCTTTGTTTAAGAAGGACTGAAGGGAAAAGCCTGGGAACTAGAGCCCAGTGAGCCTAACATTTGTAGTGGGTACGGTGTTAGAAGGTATTCTGGGACATAGGACGTACAGGCATTTAGAGATGCAAGGACAGATTAGGGACAGTCAGCATGGCTTTGTGAGTAGAAAATCATGTCTCACAAATTTTATTGAGTTTTTTTAAAGGGGTAACCAAGAAGGTAGATGAGGGCAGTGTAGTCGACATTGTCTTTAGCATGGACATTAGCAAGGCCTTTGACAAGGTACCAGATGGTAGATTAAATCTCTCAAGATCCAGGATGAGGTAGCCAGATGGATACAAAATTGGCTTGATGATAGGTGGTTGTAGAGGGTTGCTTTTCAAACTGGAGGCCTGTGGTCAGCAGTGTGCCTCAGGTCGATGCTGGATCCACTGGCATTTAGTTTAATGATTTGGATGAGAATTTAGGAGGCATGGTGTCGGAGCTTTTTAGGAGACCAAGTACAAAGGACTCAGACAGTAATTTTGGTTAAAGATGTACTTTATTGCCCAGGCCAGGTCCACATCTCTTGGAGAACAATTTGGGGAAGACTAAGCTATTTTAAATTGCATTGTTATCAGTATTACAATTGCATACTTTTCAAAAATCATGTGCCCACTTATTTTGCTAATCCTAGCCGGATGTGAGCTAATCATTTTAGCTTGAATCGTTTATCGTGGTAATGACACGCTACTATCTGATAGCATGAGAATACATAGGTCCGTAGAGTCTGAAAATTATTTTCCACTGTCTCCAACAACCCCAGTACGTAGGTCCGTAGAGTTCAAGTTATTTTTCCACTGTCTGCTATCTGGGAAACTTGGACCATCTTCAACCCACATTGATGAGGGGGTGGTTCTGTTTCTCTCTGTAGCTATATTGTTTAAGGAATGTGGTGGTTCCCTCTTAGCTATATCCTTCGAGCAGTATGTAATTAGCCAAGGTGTACAGAGTATGATGTTTTAAGAAATGTGTGTTTAAATTCCCTAACAGTCGTTGTATTTCTGTGCAAGCAGTACCTCTAACTTCAGGTACTTCATGTTTTTTTCTATTCTATATTCATTCTAATCAGTCTATTCTGATCTAATAGTCTTTTTAGTTCCAGGTTTTCCTAAACCCTTCTAACACCTGGTTAATAAGTTTGCAGATGTCACCAAGATTGGTGGCATAGTGGACAGTGAAGGTTATCTTGGATTGCAATGGGATCTTGATCAGTTGGGCCAGTAGGCTGATGAATGGCAAATGGAGTTTAATTTTGATAAATATCAAATGCATTTTGGTAGATCAAACCAGGGCAGGACTTACTCAGTTAATGATAGGCCTTTGGGAGAGTTATAGAACAAAGATCTCGGGGTTCAGGTTCAAAGCTCCTTGAAAGTGGAGTCACAGATGGATAGGGTGATGAAGAAGGCATTCAGTATGCTTGATTTCATTGGTCAGAACATTGAATACAGAAGTTGGGCCATCTTGTTGAAGTTGTACAGGACATTGGTCAGGCCACAGTTGAAATACTGTGTGCAGTTCTGGTCACCCTATTATAGAAAGGATATTATTAAATAGAATGAGTGCAGAAGAGATTTATTAGCATGCTACTAGGACTTAATGGTTTGAGTTATAAGGAGAGGCTGGATAGACTAGGAATTTTTTCCCCTGGAAGAAACATGGGGTGATCTTATAGTAGTCAGTAACATAATGAGTATAGATAAGGTAATCTATCTTTTCCCAAAGGTAGGGGAGTTTAAAGTGAGAGGTAAGAGTTACAAAAGGGTCCACATGAGCAATTTTTTCACGAGGGTGGTGAGTGCCTAGAACAAGCTGCTGGAGGTGGGTACAAATTTGTCTTTTAAAAAGCATTTACAGTTACATGGGTAACATTGGTGTAGAGGGATGTGGGTCAAACATGGACAATTGGGACTAGCTTATTGGTTAAAAACTGGGCAGCATGGACAAGTGAGGATACTCAGGGCCTGTTTCCATGCTGTAAACTTCTGACTGTCTGACTCAATTGACAATAAAGTTTTACCTTGCGCCAAGATGTTTCAAGATCCAAAAGAAAGTTGATCAATGCCTTCTGTCGGGCTACGTTAAGAATGAAGCAGGAATTCCAAGTGTAGTTCACAACCAATATGGAAAATCTTTACACGTCCAACTTAATTTCAGAGCAGGAAGAACAAATAAAATCAGTTCTACTGAACTCCTGTATCCAAATCTTTGGGTTTAGCATTGTTGTCACCAGGAAGGCTAAAAGTATTGAAGTATCTGCTGAGAATTTTAAAATGCTGTCACTTATTTTACAAGTACTGAGAATGTTAAGGGTTCGGGTTAGATAGGGTGGACAGTGAGAGCCTTTTTCCTCGGCTGGTGATGGCTGACCCGAGGGGACACAGCTTTAAATTGAGGGGTGGTAAATATAGGGCAGATGTCAGAGGTAGGTTCTTTACTCAGAGGGTAGTAAGGGCATGGAATGCCCTGCCTACAGCAGCTGTGGACTTGCCAACTTTAAGGGCATTCAGATGGTCAGTGGATAGGCATATGGACAAGTTTGGATTAGTTCCACTGATCGGCGCAACATCAAGGGCCAAAGAGCCTGTACTGCGCTGTTGTGTTCTATGTTAAGTCAGTACCCAACAGTAGCTGTAATTATGCCTTCAGTTTGTACCTTGTTGGCTATTTGGTATATTTACAAATTTGCCATGAGCACTGCCATGGATGATAATAGACTGACTTGTTGAGCTATTAAACTATTGCTATAGAACTGTGATCTCTAGATCAATTTTTGCTGATATGGTTAACTGTACTGGAGTAGTTGGAAGGGAAGGATGTGTGGAGTTTGTCAATGCAGCAAACTTATTGTTATGCAAAAGACCACCCCCAGAATTAAGTTTTAATGCTTTGCTAGTTTAATATATTGCAATCAGTTCATTTAATGATTTGAGTATCAGTGTAAATTCACAACTCTTGGATCCAAGTAGATAGTTGAGGGTATATCTAATTTTGTATTTAAGTTAAATTTTTAATTTAAACTTGATTTCAGGTTGCCTGTTGAGAACAACTCTTAATTAGTACAGCAGTAATTAGTACAGTCGTAAGTTCCAAAATTCTCAAATTAATTACCTCATTTTATATGCAGTCTGTTGTAAATCTAGGTTATTGAGGCTTCAAATACATCTTGTGCTTGAGCTTCTTATTCACTTAATACTTTGTCTTTAACAATACTGTGAGCTACAGTTAAGTAGCAAGCTTTATCGTTCCATCTCGATGAATCCTCACCCAGGTGGCCTTCAGCAGCACGATTATTTTTTAAATGTAATTCATGCACTCATTATCCAGTCCTCAAGATGCAGTTTTGCAATACTATTCACTCCTGCAATTGTTTTCTTTAATGATTATATGGTAATTAACTTTACCTTGTTGTTCATGCCTAGTTTACCACTGAATGTTGAATTTGATCTGTGCGCAGTATTTTGCTGAATACATTTATGAAGTGTGTTAATATGACCAGCTTGCTAGAAAGTTGCTGTTTCATTCCATTGCTGCTGATTTACCTTTAAATTCAGGGGTCAGCAACCTGTGTTTGCAAGCCAAATATGGCTCAGTACTGAATCAAGTGTTGCTCTATTGTTATGCCCAAAATACACCAACTTTTTAAAACTAAAGACAGCACAAGAGAGAAGAGGTTCAAGAATTCAATCAATGCTAGAGAGGAAAGGTCTGAGAATCCAAAAAGAGCATGAGAAGGGAGAGGCTTGAGAGTTCACAAATCACACAATAGGCCCTACAGTTGACAAATGGTACGAGGTGTCCCTCTTCTTCCAAATTCCAGTGAATACAAGCATAGTTGATTCACTCCTTCCTCGTGTGACAATCCTACCATCCCAGGAATCATTCTGGTGAACATTTGCTGCATTTCCTTTGTGGCAAGTATATACGTTCCTAGATAAGGAGAACGAAACTGCACACATTACTACTGGTGTGATCTCATCAAGGCTTTGTACAACTTGACTTCACATTTATCCACATCATGCTGCATATGCATGTATTTGCCCACTCAATTTGTCTACATTACCTTGAAGCCTCTTGACATGTTCCACAACTCATATTCCCACCAAGTTTTGTGTTGTCAGCAAACTTGGAAATATTACTTTTGGTTCCCTCATCCAAAGCATTGACGTGTAGTGGGAATAGCTGGACAAGAGCCAAGCTCTGACCAGTGCGGGATTCCACAGGTCACTGTCTGACGCTGAGAAAGAGAAATTTGCTGTTTTCTGTCTGCTGACCAATTCTCAATCCATGCCAATATGTTACTCCCAATCCCATGTGCTTTAATTGTGCACACTTGCCTGAAAATTCAAATATACTACATCCACTGATTCACCCTTATCTACTCTACTAGTTAAGTCCTCATAACTCCAGTAGGTTTCTCAAACATGTTTTTCCTTTCACAAATCCATGTTGATTTTGTCTAATCCCATTGATATTTTCTGTTGTCCTGTTATTACATCCTTTACAATAGACTCTAGCATTTTCTCCACTATTGATGTCAGGCTAATCAGTCTGTAATTCCTTGCTTTCTCTCTTGTTTGCGTAGCGGGGTTGCATTTGCCACCCTTCAGTCCGCCAGGACTGTTAGAATCTCCAGCTCCATTAATTTATCCATTACTATTTTTCTAGTTATACTAATTTCCTTTAATTTCTCCTTTTCACTCGATTCTTGATACCTTGGCATTTGTGGGAACCTATTTGTGGCTTCCTCGGTGAAGGCAGAATTAAAGAAGTTATTTTATTGCTCTGTCATTTCCTCCTCCTCAATTATAAGTTCTCCTGTTTGGGCCATAAAGGACCTGCATTTGTCTTCACTAATCTTTTTCTTTTTTACTTGCATTAGAAGTTAAGTGCTACTTTTGTTACTTTATCTTTTCCCTCTGAATCAATCTGCTGCAGTATCGCTGCTAATTCTGTTTGCCCAGTGTATACAGGTTAAAGTTATCCATGGTTACTGTAGCACCCTCGTTGTATGCATCTCTAATTTCCTATTTAATGTGATCCTCTACCTTAGCACTACTGTTTGGAGGCCTATAGACAACTCCCACTAATGTTTTCCTTCCCTTGCTGATTCTTAGCTCCATTCAGACTAATTCTACATCCAGATTTTCAGAGCCGATATCCCCCCTCATTGTTGCACTGAATTCATCTGAAACTAACAATGCCAGCCATCGTCCTCCTTTTTTGCCTCCCTGCCTTTCCTAAACATTGAGTGCTCTTGGATATCTGATTCCTAGCCATGTCTCCGTAATTGGAATCATATTGTACCCATGTGTACCAATTTGTGCTGTTAATTTGTCTTCCTTATTGTGAATGTTTTGTGCGCTCACATACATTGCCTTTAGACTTGTTGTTTTAACATTTTACACAAGCTTTTTTTTATACTGTGACCCTATATACTGCCAACCCTTCTTTTCTCTGGCTTTCACTTTTTTTTACTATTTTATCTTTCACATATCTTTGTTTCCCTCTCTTCTGCCTCCCTGCTCAGATCCCCGTCCTCCTGCCAGTCTTGTTTAAACACTCCCCAACAGTACTGGCAAATACCCCTTGAGCGTATTGGTCTCAGTTCTACTTTTACGGGTCCCATCTTCCCCAGAGTCAGCCCCAATGCCTCAGCAATCTAAATCCCTCCCTCCTACACCATCTCTGGCCACCAGTTCATCTGATCTATTCTTCTATTCGTGTTCTTGCTCGCAATAGCACTGGGATTAATCCTCCGTTACGATCTCTGGCTGTTCACCCAAATCCTGCCTCCTCCCAATCCCTGGCATTTGCTGCTTTCCCTTGAGAAACCATCTCCCCTAAACATATTCGAACAGAAAACCTTTTAGAGAGGCTGATGGAATCAGGGAACTCCCCACTACTTGCCTCATGCTTTTGCTCTATCTGGCAATCACCCATTCCATATCTTCCTGTGTACTTTGTGAGGTGGTCACACCACAAGTAATGTGCTATCTATGATCTCATCCCTGCTGATGCTCCATAGTCACTGCAGTCTCAGCTCCAGTTCCAAAAAGTGGGTTTCAAGTAGCTGCAGCTCAAAGTGCTTCCTGAATTCATTGTTACCCTGGAACTGGAAGTGACTTTGCCCACATTGCAGAAGAGATGCATTCCACATTGCTGAGCTACCCTGTCATGACTTACCACTAAATTACGAACTTGTCCTGAACTGCGGGAAGCAAAGGTCATGGTAAACGCTCACTCGGTTGGACTTAGCAGTCTTCTTTCTGAAGAAAGATTGAAATGAAAATGGCATTGAGTAATGTCTTTGAGTGCAGAGTTTCACTTAGGCTATGATTAATCATGTCAAGTTGTACACTTTTCTAGTCATGCAGATGGGATTCTTCTCTGCTCTTTGACCACTTGTTCTGAATTTTGATGTGGTTTGGCTTTTTGGTTTGAAACGGTTGCCAACATCTATTCTAGTGTATCGTAAAAACCAGGCTATTTTGAGTAATTTGGGACCTTTCATTCTGCTCAAAAATATATATTTGTACTTGATCAACATTGAAATCTTCTGACTGAGGCAAGCGATAAGTGTAATGCAGCATTTGGATGCAGGTCTGGTTCTTGTGATGTTGCAATTGTGTGAATCCTGAATTGGGGTGCATGTTTGTGCAACCAACTTGTTCAACCACTGCTTACCAACCAAGTTCCAATTGTATTTTGAGAGTCGGTTTCTTGTTGGAAAGTTTGTCTCGTGATTGTAAAGTGGCTATGCCCATAGCTGCCCTCTAATTTCCAAGGTATTTGTTTTGTTACTTCAACAAGCCTTTGTTGAGACTGGTGCTTGTCCTGGGTTAGAAATCTGATGTTCATTGTTACCATAAAATACATATTTGCCTTGCTCCGGTGGTAGCTTTTGTCCTCTAGTTCTAAAAATTTGTCAGCATTTGCTCTTGGTCCCATTCGTAGGCATGTATGAATTTAGTTAGTATCTGGACATTAATCTAATTGACCTAAATAATCAGGAGCATTGATATTCCCAATATGAAAATATTTGTTTGCATAATATTGTATGGTTGCCTATAGAGGGTGGTGCGAACGTGGAATTTGTTGCCAGAGGGAGGAGCTGTATTAAAGGAGAAGCTGGGTAAGCATGTGAGAAGGAAATGGAGGATTCTGCTGATAGTTAAGTGAGGAAGGTTGGGAGAGGAGAGCGCTATTGCTGGGGTGACTGGTGGATTGGCTGTTTTTGTACTATAAATTGTATATACGTATCATTTTATGTAGATCATGTGAATATCTTAACAGTGGCTTGGCATCTCTACTACCATAACAAGCTGCTTCTTTCTAATCTGTCCCCATTTGGTATGGAACAAAAACAGCAAATGCTGGAAAATCTCAGCAGGTCTGACAGCATCTGTGGGAAGAAAATAGAATCAACGTTTCGTGTCTAGATGACCCTTTGTCAGAGCTGAGAACAAGAGAATCAGCAGAGATTTATACTATTGGGTTGGGGTGGGCATTGTGGGATTGGACGAAGGGAATGCAAATGAGGATACAGAAGGCTGAGAAGATGCTACAAGTGCCCATTAAGTGATCAGAACGCAAGAAAAGCAGAACAGAAGTGCAAATTGTTAAAGGATTGCCTGAGGAATGTGGCAGTTGCACTGAAGCAGGAGGTGGGGATGTGGGGAGGAGGAGAGTTGGACTGGAGAAGTGGGAAAGAAAGGTAATAAAATAGATGAATGAGATGAAATAAAATAAATGGAAATGGAATGAAGGTGGAGGAGAGAGTTCATGCTTGGAAGTTGCTGATCTCAGTGTTCAGATCAGAATGCTGTATGGTGTCCAATTGGAAGGTGAGGTGCTATTCCTCCAGTTTGCGTTGGGGTTCACGAGAACATTGTATTGTTGGACCTAATGGACAGGAGAGCAGGATGGTGTGCTGAAGTGGCAAGCAACAGGAAAATCTGGGTCCTGCTTGCGGACGGACTGAAGATGTTCAACAGGGACCACATTCTGCAGGTCATCCTGGTCCACTTCTCCATCACACCCAACACCATACTTCCTGCCCACAGTACCATCATAGTAGGCCAGCCTACGTTTGGTGTCTCCAGTGTAGGATAGAGTGCATTGGGAGCAGTGAATGCAGTAGACCAGATTGAAGGAGGTACATGTGAAGCACTGCTTTCTTTACCTGAAGGTGGTGTTTAGGACCTGGGTCAGTGAGCAGAGGAGGTAAAGGGGCAAATGTTACACTTACTATGATGGTACGGTGGGCAGGGAGTGTGGTGTTGGGTGTGATGGAGAAGTGGACCAGGATGTCCTGCAGAATGTGGTCCCTCCGGAATGCAGTCAGGGGTGTGAGAAACACAGCTCACAGTTAAACAATTTAGTCAAGTCAAGTTCTGAAGGAGCAAGATTTTATTTGACGTTCTTGCAAGACCGGGTGTCTAGCGAAATAGGCACACTTTACATAAAGTGGCAGCACATTTTATACATTTTTTTTACAAGCATTGTAATGGCTTTGCAATATGTTGTTCTCCCCTAATTGGTGGTCCCTGTCCCATCTATGTGTTGTCATTCCCCTATTGGCTCGAGGTGCCCCAAGTTTCCATCCCCTCTACTCCCCATCTAACCAGGTCTCCTATTATCACAAGAGTGCATTAGCAAACTCATCCATCTTATCCAACACTGTTACATGTCCAGTTCAGATTGGCGGTAATCAATCCTTTGCCAACTTAATCACTGCTGTCCCAACCATCTCAGTGACCTTTTCCCCCTTTTATGCTTAGTTGTAAAAACAACACATCTTGCAGACCATTTGCTTTTTGTAACTTGGCCTCTTACATTCCTGCAGGATGTGGTGTATGCTTCACTGCACATCACATCTCTGGTGTTATCTCCACATTACAGGCAGTCTTTTTATTATCCCTAACTAATGCTGTGTTAGCAGCATCGAACCTTATGTCCTATAGAACATAGAACATAACAGCGCAGAACAGGCCCTTCGGCCCACGATGTTGCGCCGACCAGTTACAAAAACAATGACCCACTAGCCTATACCAATCCCTTTTCGTCCATAAACCTATCCAGAGATCTCTTAAACGCCCCCAAACTAGACTCATTTACAACTGCAGCAGGCAGGGCATTCCAATCCCTCACCACCCGCTGGGTAAAGAACCTACCCCTGCAATCCGTCCTGTAGCTACCCCCCCTTAATTTAAAGCCATGCCCCCTCGTGCTAGCTTTCTCCATCCGAGGAAAAAGGCTATCACTATCCACCCTATCTAAACCTCTAATCATCTTATATGTTTCAATAAGATCCCCTCTTAGCCGCCTTCTTTCCAACGAAAACAACCCTAGATCCCTCAGTCTCTCCTCATAGGACCTCCCCACCATACCAGGCAACATCCTAGTAAACCTCCTCTGCACCCTCTCCAACGCCTCCACATCCTTCTTGTAATGCGGGGACCAGAACTGCACACAGTACTCCAAGTGCGGCCGCACCAGAGTAGTGTACAGTTGCAACATTACACTGCGACTCCTAAATTCAATCCCCCTACCAATAAACGCCAAGACACCGTACGCCTTCTTGACAACCTTATCTACTTGATTCCCAACTTTCAGGGATCTATGTACACACACACCTAGATCCCTCTGTTCATCCACACTATTCAAAGTCTTCCCGTTAGCCCTATACTCGACACATCTGTTGCTCCTACCAAAGTGAATTACCTCACACTTCTCCGCATTAAATTCCATCCGCCACCTCTCGGCCCAGCTCTGCAACCTATCTAAGTCTCCCTGCAGACTATGACACCCTTCCTCACAATCTACCACACCTCCAACTTTGGTGTCATCAGCAAATTTACTAATCCACCCAACTATACCCTCATCCAGATCATTAATAAAAATTACAAACAACAGTGGCCCCAAAACAGATCCCTGAGGCACACCACTCGTAGCTGCACTCCATGATGAATATTTACCATCCACCACCACCCTCTGTCTCCTATCTGATAGCCAATTCCTGATCCAACTTCCTAGATTACCCACAATCCCATACATCTGCATTTTCTGCAGAAGCCTACCATGGTGAACCTTATCGAACGCCTTACTAAAATCCATGTATACCACGTCAACTGCCTTACCCCCATCCACCTCTTTGGTCACCTTCTCAAAAAACTCAATAAGGTTAGTAAGGCACGACCTACCCGCTACAAAACCATGCTGACTATTTCTAATCAATTCATTACACTCCAAATAACTATAAATCCTATCCCTAATAATTTTTTCTAAAACCTTGCCCACAACAGAAGTAAGACTCACCGGTCTATAATTCCCGGCAAAGTCTCTGTTCCCCTTCTTAAACAATGGGACAACATTCGCTATCCTCCAATCCTCCGGGACTACACCAGAGACCAATGACGACCTGAAGATCTGAGCCAGAGGCTCTGCAATCACCTCTCTAGCCTCCCAGAGAATCCTAGGGTAGATCCCATCCGGACCAGGGGACTTATCTATTTTCAGCCCCTCAAGAATTTCCAGCACATCCTCTTTATCAACCGTAATACTGTCTATTTTACACCCCTGCAACCCAATGTCCTCCTCAGCTATATTCATGTCCCCCTGCGTGAACACCGAAGAGAAATATTGGTTCAATACTTCTCCAATCTCCTCCGGTTCCACACACAACTTCCCCCTGCTGTCTGTAACTGGCCCTAATCTTGCCCTGACCAACCTTCTGTTCTTGACATACCTATAGAACGCCTTAGGATTCTCCTTAATCCTATCAGCCAAAGTCTTCTCATGTCCTCTTTTAGCCCTTCTCAACTCACTCTTCAACTCCCTCCTAGCCAATCTAAAGCTTTCTAGTGCACTATCTGAGCCCTCCAATCTCATCCGAACATAAGCCTCCTTTTTCTTTTTAACCATCGACTCAACTCTTTTAGTGCACCATATGGTTATGACTAAACTCACAGTTGTTTCCATAATGTGGGTTATCAATATGCCTGACTATATCCAATCTATTTAACTTTAAGCTATTTCTCTATGCTCTACAGATACATGTGTTAACAGCATCTTTACCTATTGCTCACCGGGGTGGGGTGAGAGGAAGGTGTGTTGGGTAGTGGCATCATGCCGGAGCTGGCGGAAATGGCTGAGAATGATCCTTTTAAATGTGGAGACTGGAGGGGTCAAGGGTGAAGATGAGGGGGACCCTATCCTGGTTCTAGGAAGGAGGAGGGGGCGAGGGCAATGGCCCAGGGGATGGGTTGGACGTGATTGAGCCCTGTCAACCACAGTGAGTGGAAAACCATGATTGAGGAAAAAGGAAGACATATTAGGAGCGCTATTTTGAAAAGTGGCATCATCTGAACAGATGAGGTGAAGGAACTGAGAGAATGGGATGGCATCATTATAAAATGTGGGGTGTGAAAGCTGTAGTCAAGGTAGTTGTGGGAGTCGGGAGGCTTACGTGGATTCTTGTGGATAGTTTATCACCAGAAATGGAGACACAGATCAAGGAAGGGAAGTGTCAGAGATGGACCATTTGAAGGTGAGAGAGGGGTGGAAATTGGAAGCAAAATTGATTTAAAAATTTTCTCGGTCAGGATGAGTGGCACCGAAATAGTCGTCGATGTACTGATAATGGAATTGTGGGACGGGGCCAGAGTAGGTCTGGAACAGGGAATGCTCCACATAATCTATAAAGAAACAGATATAATTGGGACCAATGTGGGTGCCTATAGCCACATCTTTTATCTGGAGGAAGTGAGAAAAGTTAAAGGAGAAATTTGAGTGATAGGACCAGTTCAGCCACGTGGAGGAAAGTGGTGATGGATGGGATTATTCAGACTTCTGTTCAAGAAAGAAGTGAAGAACTTTGAGGCCATCCTGGTGGGGAATGGAGGGATTGGATGTCCATGGTGACGAGGAGGCGGTTTGGGCTGAGGAGCTGAAAGTTGCTGATACGATGTCGGAGAAATCGCGGATATAGGTGGGAAGGGAATGGACGAGAGGGAGAGAGTGAAATCAAGTTAGGAGGAAATTGGTTCAGAGGGGTAGGAACAGGCTGACATGATGGGCCTACCGGGGTAGTTCTGTTCATGGATTTTGGGAAGAAAGTAGCAGCAGCATGTCCAGGATTGGGAGACTGAGGTTGGAGGCTGTGGAGGGAAGATCTCTAGAGGAGATGAGGTCATTGATGGTCCTGAAAACAGTGGCTTGATGTTCAGTGGTGGGGTTGTGGTCTGGGGTAGGTAGGAAGTGTCCAAAAGTTGGCGCTCAGCCTTTGCGAGGTACAGGTCCATACACCAGATAACAGCACAGCCCTTGTTGGCAGGTTTGATAAGGTCAGGGTTGGTCCTAAGAGGGCATAGTATAGCAAGTTTGGAAGGAGACCAGTTAGTGGTTGAAAGGAGCAGAAAAATTGAGATGGCAGATGGCATATTGGTAGTTCTTGATAAGATTAAGAGCAGGTAAGATCCAGAGGCCCAGGTGGAGGGGGAATGCTGGAGGTGGGTAAAAGGGTCTGCTGAATGGGAGGAGGATTCTTACCCAATGAAGTGAGCATGGAGATGAAGGCGGCAGAAGAAGAGTTAAGTATCATGTCGAGCCTGAAATTCATTAAGGTGAGGACGTAAGGATGCGAAGCCCAGTCCTTTGTTGAATACAACACACTTGGCCTCAGAGAAGGATAAGTCAGCTGGTGAAAATGCAACAAGGGCTGGGATTGGGAGGGATGGGACCTGAGGGGTGAGAAGAGATGGAGGTTCCTGGTTGGAAGTTGGTATCGATGAGTTGTTGGAGCTTGTGTCCCTTAACAACAGAAAGGAAGAGAAATAGTTTCTTGTTAATGTTAACATTTCGGACGAAACGAAGAATGAAGTGAAACTGGGGACAAGGACAGCTTTGAAAAAGAGTCGGTACTGCTGGAGATATCAAGAATGCACACATGGCAGCGTAAGGCACTGAGTGTGGATCTCAGGATGTCAAGAACAACAGTCCGAGGAGCATTTATATATCTGGAGATACCTGTAATCCTGATGGATTCAAAAGATGAAGGGTGGAACTTCATTTGGGATCTACGTGGGGTGAGATGGAGACAATCACTGAGGAAGGAAATATGACTGTGAAAGTGAGTTTTGGTAAACCTTGTTGAACACCAGAAGGGAAATGGAAAGCAGTGACGGTGCACAGGGCGAAAAAGACAAACTGTCAGAGAAGAACCGCAGTACTTCAGGGAAGGCGATCCTAGAAAAGTGGCAGTGAGTTGAACACTAATATGAAAGCAAAATACTGCAGGTGCTGGATTCTGAAACAAAAACAGAAAATGCTAGAAAACCTCAGCTGTCTTACAGCATACGTGTGGAGAGAATAGACAACACTGGTTCTATTCCCTCCCCACAGATGCTGTCAGGTCTGCTGAGATTTTTCAGCATTTTCTATTTGTTTCAGATTCCAGTATCCACAGTATTCCGCATTTACCCTTTTGATATGGTTCTGATTTAGCTACCATTTGAAGAGGGTTTTATTATTAACATTTTTGGCTATTCAGCAAAAAGAAATAGATTCATGATGCTCTGTGCAGAAGAGCAAGAATTTTTGAAGTCCTGGCCAACATTCTTCAAGCATCAAAAAGATATACTGGCTCATTTTGATTTTTGCTGTTTGAGACATTGCTGTTTACAGGTTGGTTGCTGTATTTGTTGATAAAATAGGACACACCAAATTACAAGTCACTGTGAATGTAAAAGATACTTTTTAAATGTTTTTCTCAAATAATTGTTCCCTTTTCTTTCCTGTTTTCTCTTCTATTTTCTGCTTTCCTTTTCACTTTTTGTAATTTTCTCATTTAGATATTTTCCTTCCCAAATGCTGTGTATGTCCATTCTGAAATTTAAAGCCTAAGAGTACAAATTTTTGGACTTTTTAATTGTAGACAAAGCTGAATCCCAACTGGAGAAATTGATTTTTCTGTTTGCTATTTTTTTAAAATAGGTAGTATTACCACCTGGTGCACAACATTCTGATGATAAAGGTGCTAAAGAGACTCTACTCGATGATGATGAATGTCCACTCCAGATTTTCAGAGACTGGCCAAGTGACAAAGGTGAGCAGTCTGATCTCCTGTGCATGTATTTATGTTGAAGTATGAATTGCACCAAGATATTTCTACTATGCTATTAATATTGCAACCTTGTAGATGGGTGAACAATTTAAGCATGTTGGGAAAATGCAAAGTGAATAGCTGCCTATCTAAATAGAATGTTCAGTAAACCTACTGAACATGAACAGATTGCTAAAAAATGCTTCTGCAAGGTATAACTTCCAGTTTTTTTAATGATCCAACTCAAACTCACGCCGCTACCACTTAAAACAAGAGCAACAGGCATACAGGAACTCCGTCTCCAATTCACACACCATCTGACTTGGAAATATATTGTTGTTCCATCATTGGTGGGTCAAAATCCTGTAACACTCTACTTAACGCTGTAGGTGTGCCCACATAAGGATTGCAGTGGTTCAAGAAGGTGGCTCCCTTACCACCACCTCCAGGAAAGGCAAAAGATGGTACTGAGAATCCCTTTATCATTGTAAACATGCAAAGCATCCACATTCCATGATTCTACAGTGATGATGTTACCTGATAACCTTTGTCTCACATGCTGCGTGTACACAGTGTCTGTGTGCACACATGCACTTTGCTAAGCATGTTTGCACACATTTGTTCTTTGACTCTTACTCATGCATGCACTCGCAGACTTTCTGTTGCTCACATGCACACACCTTGTTTATCGTCAAGGCACATACGTACTCTGTCACCTAACCAGCATGCAACAAAGGAACAGAAACTGCAATTACATTGTTTAGTTGACCTACAGGCTACACAGTGGCAGAGGAATAGAGGAACAAATTTGTAAGGAGTGCATGAATTATATAGTCATAACAGGGACTTTATCCAAATACAGATTAGAATAGTAATCGTGTAAAAGCAGAGAGGGGCAAGAGTTCATTAAAAAAAATTTCACCACCAGTATGTTTCCAATCCGATGAGACAGAAAGCATTGCTAGACCTAGTTCTCTGTGAATGAGGTATAAATGAATTAGTATATCATCTCAGTAGAGAACATTTGAGAGGGAATGATCATTGCATTGTAAAGTTTATCTACAGATGAGGACAAAGATCAACCCAGAGTAAGAAAAGGGAAAGCCAACTTCAATGGGGTAAAAATGGATCTGGGCCAGATAAATTGGAATGAAAGATTGGCAGGAAAATGTGAGTGAACAATGAGCTACATATTCAAGAGACTGGGTTTGGTCACAGTCAACGTACGTTCCAGAGCTGCTTCAATAAGGAGAGAGATTAAGGTTAAAAAAAACTTCCCAATGTTGAGTATCTGTTTGAGAGTAGCACACAACCCTGAAGACCCCTATACTTCCTCTATCTCATTCCTGGTGGCCAGCCTCTTCCCATCCTGAAACTCTTCTAGCCTGTGGGATGATCACCTCTTGGAACTTACAATCCAAGCAGCACTCATCCTCTCTGATGCTTTGCAGTGGCTTGAGTTGCTCCAGAAGCTCCCATATGACACAGCAATCTCAAACAACAGATTGCAGATGCCAGTCCATGATTTTGTTTTACAAAACCCTCTTCCTCCTTAATCTGCCACTTCATTCTCTATGATAATCCTAATTGAATATCCTCCAGTTTCTGTGACTGAAATAAAAATAAATTTATCACATTTACCTTACCAGAGCCCCTAAAATATTTGAATGCCACCTTTACATTTATTGCTGTCCAGTTTCCTGAGACTCTTGCCTTTAATCAGAGCCTCTTACAGAATCGTAGATTCATAGCACAGAAGGAGGCCATTCAGCTGTTGTGCCCATGCCAGTTCTCAATAACTCCCCTCACCACCCATGCCCCTGTAATACTGCAATTTTTTTCTCAGATAATCCTCCAGTTCTCTTCTGAAAGCCATGATTGACTGTCCTTTCACCCCACATGCGGGCAGTGCATTTCTTTAAAAACGTTTTACATGTTGGCTTTGATTCTTTCGCCATTTATCTTAAACCAAAGGGTTGAGAGTCTTTGGAACTATCTTCCTGGAAAGTCAGTGGAGCAGAGTCTTCAAATATTTTTAAGATAGGAGTTCTTAGATTGTTGGCAAGGAAAGGGTGATAGGTTATTAGGGATAGATAGGATGCAGATTTGAGATTGCTATCAGATCATCTGCGATCTTGCATGGTGGAGTTGGCTTGAGGGATTGAATGGCCTACTTCTTGAACCTTCCATGAATAGGAATAGCTTCTCTGTCCTGACCCCTCATAATTTTGTGCACTTGTATCAAATCTCCTTCAACTTTCTTAACTCCAAGGAGTACTGCTTCTCTAATTTCCATATGATTGAAGTCCCTCATCGCTGGAGCCAGTAAGCTTTCATCATACTGTTTCCTCCCTTTTGTACCAAATGCCTATTTAAAAGTAAAGCTAAAGTAAAATTTATTTTTAGTCACAAGTAAGGCTTACATTAATGCGGCAATAAAGTTACTGTGAAATTTCCCTATTTACAAAGCCCAGCATCCCGTAGTCCTGAACTCACTTTCTGAAACTTCCCTATCACCTTCAATGATTTGTGCAGGTATACTCCTCAATTCCTGGCTTTTTTTCTCACTAAGACTGAATATGATATTACAAAATCATTAATCTTTTCACTTTCCTTAATTTTGTTTGTAGGTACTTTAGTTTTTCAGCTAAAGAAACGACCATCTGACTATATCCAAAAGAATATCAAGAAACAAGATGGGAGGTTTTCAAAAGGAAAAGAAAGGAATGATAATTCGAGCTATGGTTCTTCTTTGCCTCCTGAAAAACTGCCATATCTTGTTGAACTGAGTCCTGGTAAGTGTTGCATAACACCAATGTATAAGGTGGTTAAAGGGTTTCATTGTATTGCTGACCGTTTAAGTTTTTTGTCTTGTCTTGATATTGGGATAATTTTGTGATTATTGAGTTAATACTATTAAAGGATCTGCAATGCTAGATTTCTTTAAGTTCAGAATCGAATACTCCCAATAGCTGGTATTCATGGTTGCGAAAAATCATTTTGCTTCAAACATTTTAGTATTGTTGTCCAACAGTAATAGCTCTCCTGCTGAAGAGTTTCCTTTGCTTTCTCAAAGTTTGCACTTGCTGCTTTGTTTCTAATGCAATTTAATTTATGCCAAATATAAATTTCTTTTAATCTAATTTAAGCATTGTTGCATTCAGTGAAAGAAACAGGACTTTGATTTATCTGGTGGCCTATTCCTTTGTCATATGAAGCCCAAGAATCTATCTTCACTGAAGTTCAGTCTTCTGCTCCAGATGTAGGTTTGATCAGTCAAAGAGCATGAAACCTTCTAATTTATCTCAGATACACAACCTGTTCAGGTTTTTTGGAGGCCTACAATGCCAGCATTGATCAAAAGTCTGTCAGAAAATAGAACAAGAAAAATTGTGCTCTTTTATACTGCATGTACCTTAAGTTGAACATTTTTTCTGCTGATAGTCATAAAGACCAACTAAAGCAGGATCTGTTCAGGTTGGTTAGTAACAAAGATTGACAGGTAAAATCATAAATGATCACTGAGAGACCTTTAAAAAGGAGTGGACATCTTCCATTTTCAGGCTACGTGCTCATGCGGGCGAGAAAACAAGCATTACCTGCTGGTGTTGGCAGTATTTATCACCTGAAAGATGCTAATAGGGTCATTGGATATTCCTGTGCTCTGAGTTATGGATTTCACAGACATGGGAAAATGGCTTCCAAATTTTTTTTCTTGCATGTGAATTTGTGAATTAGGAGCCATTCAGCTACTTGAGTCTGCTCTGCCATTTGTGTGTGTGTGTACTCAAGCCTTTACAACCCCTTTTAAACATACCTCTTAGCTGCATCCTCTTCCATTTCCACATTTGTTGGCTATGTTAGAGGCACTTGTACTTGACAAAGGCAAATAAAATAGTTATCATATTTAATTATGCTAACAGCTGTCAGGGCCATAACATCAACTCTGTTGCAGTGCCATTAGTGGCCAGTTTGGAGTTGCTTGTGTGCTCAAATACTTTGCACAATGGTTGTTTTCTGGTTTTCAAGAGTTTTGGATTTGAGACATTACATTGTAATCCAATCAAGTTGTGACTAAATAGCACTCGCTAGTTAGAGGCACAGACAAGTGTTTCTGTGGCCGCAATCGAGACTCCAAGGTGGTGTGTTGCCTCACTGGTGCCAGAATCAAGGACATCTCTGAGCGATTCCAGGACATTCTTAAAGGGGAGGCTGAGCAACCAAACGTCATTGTACATATTGGTACCAACAACATAGGTAGGAAAAGAGATGAGGTCCTGAAATGTGAATATAGAGAGTTAGGCAGAAGGCTAACGTTAGGACCTCAATAATTCCAGGACTACTACTGGTGTCACATGATAGTGAGATTAGGAATAGGAGGATTAGGCAGGTGAATGCCTGGCTTGAGAGCTGGTGCAGAGGGCAGGGATTTAGATTTTTGGATCATTGGGATCTTTTCTGAGGAAGGGCTGATCTGTTCAAAAGGGATGGGTTACATTTGAACTGGTGGGGGACTAATATCATGGCAGGGAGATTTGCTAGAGCCATTCGGAGGGTTTAAACTAGTTTGGCAGGGGGATGGGATCCAAAGCAGTAGGGAGACAGAAGAGAAGTTTGACGACAGCACAGAAGTTAGAGAGCACATTAATTAGTAAAGGGAGTATCAGTAATCCTAGTACCAGACAGATCAGACAGAAGCAAGACAGAGAGCCAGGGAAGTCCAGATTAAACTGCATTTATTACAATGCAAGAGGTCTGACAGGCAAGGCAGATGAACTCAAGATATCGATGGATACGTGGGACTGGGATATTATAGCAATTACTGAAACGTAGCTAAGGGAAGGACAGAACTGATAACTTAATGTTTCAGGGTATGGATGCTACAGGAAAGATAGAACAGGAGGTAAGAGAGGAGTAGGAGTTGCACTTTTGAAAAGGGTGTACGGCTGTACTGAGGGGGGATATATCTAGGGGTTCAGCCACTGAGTCTATATGTCGAACTGAGAGATAAGGGTGAGATCACTTTGGTAGGGTTGTAATATAGGCCCCCAAATAGTCAGCGGGAAATTGAGGAGCAAATATGTAAGATTACAGATAGCTCCAAGAAAAATAGGGTGGGAATAGTCAAGAGATTTTAATTTTCCTAACATTGGCTGGGACAGCCATAGCATTAGAAGGTTGGATGGAGAGAAATTTGTTGTGTATTCAGGAGGAATTTCTCATTCAGTATGCGGATGGTCCAACTCAAGAAAGGGCAAAACTTGACCACCTCTTCGGAAATAAGGAAGGGCAGGTGACTAAAGTGTTAGCGAGGGATCACTTTGGGACCAGTGACCATACTTCTATTAGTTTTAAGATGGCTATGGAGAATGATAGGTCTGTCCCAAAAGTTAAAATTCTAAATTGGGGCAAGGCCAATTTTGATGATATCAGGCAGGAACTTTCTAAAGTTAATTGGAGGAGTCTGTAGGAAGAAAAAAGGACGCCTGATAAATGGCATGCTTTCAATAGTGTGTTAACCAGGACTCAGGGTAAACACACATTCCTCTTAGAGTGAAGAGCAAGGCTGGCAGAAGACAGGAATCCTGGATGACTTGGGATATTGAGGCCCTGGTCAAGAAGAAGGAAAGGCAGCTGGGATCAGGTGACTCTCTCGAAGAGTATGGGGGGTGTAGGAGTAAAGTCAGGAGGAAAAATCAGGAGGGCGAAAAGGGGACACAAAATTGTTTTGGCAGATAAGGCAAAGGAAAATCCACAGAGCTTCTACAAATACATAAAGGGCAAAAGAGTAACAAGGGAGAGAGTAAGGCCTCTTAAGGATCAGCAAGGTCATCAATGTGTGGATCCACATAAGATGGGTGAGATCTTAAATGAATATTTTTCATCAGTATTTACTGTTCAGAAAAGCATGAATGTTAGGGAACTTGGAGAAATAAATAGTATTGTCTTGAGGAGTATACGTATTACAGAGAAGGAGGTGCTGAAAGTCTTAAAGCGCATCAAGGTAGATGAATCTACAGGACCTGCTGAGGTATATCCCAGGATGTTGTGGGAGGCTAGGGAGGAAATTGTGGGTCCCCTAGCTGAGATATTTGAATCTTCGATAGTCACAGGTGAAGTGCCTGAAGATTGGAGAGTGGCAAATTTGTGCCTTTGTTTAAAAAGGGCTGCAGGGAAAAGCCAGGGAACTACAGACCAGTGAGTGTCACATCTGTGGTGGGTAAATTGTTGGAAGGTATTTTGAGAGACAGGGTCTACAGGCATGTAGAGACGTAAGATACCTTTTCCCAAAGGTAGGGGGATCTAAAACTAGAGGGCATAGGTTTAAGGTGAGAGGGGAGAGATACAAAAGTGTCCAAACGGGCAGTTTTTTCAGAGGGTGGTGAGTGTCTGGAACAAGCTGCCACAAGTGGTAGTAGAGGCAGGTACAATTTTATCTTTTAAAAGGCATTTATAGTTACATGGGTACGATGGGTATAGAGGGATATGGGCCAAATGCAGGCAATTGGGATTAGCTTAGGGGTTTCAAAAAAAAGGCAGCATGGACAAGTTGGGCCGAAGGGCCTGTTTCCATGCTGTAAACCTCTATGACTCACTGTGGAGTCTGAAGTTTAAACAAGGACATGATACATTAGTGCATTTGAAGGCCTTTGTTTTGGTGTCAATATTGTGATATTTCAAACTTGCATTAAAATGGTAAGAATGTGTCTCATGGGAAGAGGCATAATTTCTTCAGAATTGTCAACAAAGAACACCTTTACAATTTTACATTGACCATGCACATATTACAGCCCTCTGGACTTGACATTGAGTTCAATACTTCAAACTGTAAACTTTCCCATCTGTCTTCACTCTCCCCTTTCGTTTTGTGTTCAGTTTCCCTAGCTTGTCCCAACACTACTCATCTCTACCCTGCATGGTTGCTCTTGCAAGTTGTTCAGTTTTGCCCTTGCTGAGCACTGACTCCTGTTTTCCCAGAAATATATTCTGCTATCCTATTGTTGCTAGCGTTAACTCTCTTTAGTCCCTATGACACCATGAGGAGCCTCTTTGTCTTATGCCCATGATACCTTTACCAATCTCTCCTTCGCTCCAGCCTATCCATTCTGCCCACCTGCCTCTCCCAATATATAATTCATCACATTTTTTCCCTGTTTGCCCTGTAAAGGGTTAATGGGCTCAACGTCAACTGTGCTTCTCTCTCCACAGATGCTGCTGGACTTGCTGAGTAATCTAGCATCTCTTTATTATGTGTATTATCATACTGTCCAATTACATTTTAATGTTTTCATGAAGTTGTTCCTTATTTTGAAAGCGTTTTATTTGACTCCTTTTATGCTGCCTAGCCTCTTCCTCGCTTAACTAAAAATAATTCATTGTGGCCATAGCAGTGTCCTATTTAAAGTAAGGAAGGATGTGGTTCAAGTTTAAACTTCGGAAAATCATGAATTTTGTGACTTCCCTTGCAGCTTCTTTGCTCCCCATCCTTTCCTCTTCCCTCTGTTGATTGGTGCATTACTATTTATGTAACATCTTGGAAGATTAGAAATTACAGTTGGGTGCCTAATCTTCTGCATTGAAGTGTATTTACTCAAAAGGTCATCTCCAAAATTATTGAATTTCTTATCTGGGAAACTTGTAAGAACAAGCTGAGTAATATCTGAACCTGATGATCGAGATTTCCATTTGATATATTGGATTCTACGTTGGTAATGCTAAGCAGTCTGCTTATTTAATTCATAATTTTTTGACTCATGCAGGATAAGTATGAGGTACGTGCAAATTAACAGGTAAATTGTAGTTGAGCAGGCCACACTAGAATAAATTTCAAATGTGGCCAAACTTAATTCCATGGATTTCTCAACAACCACCCAAATACTTGTCATGTTGTGAGCCAGCCAACATCACTGAAACTTCATCTCCCTCATGAGGGTTTTCAAGTTCCACGTTTGAAGATCCTAATCAGGAATTCTCTGGAAATATTGTTCCCACTCAGACAGCTTCAGCAGTAGTCCTCTTTGCAATGCCGTCTGAGATTACGTTCCCCTGGATTTTTAAGTACACTTGAGCATCAACTGAAGAGCACAATTTCAGATCTTTGGCTGTATCAAGCAGAACACATCTCCAAAAAGGGGGTACCTTTGCTCCAGTAACCCACAGCGCAGACACACCAATCTTTGGCTGCCTTTGTGGACCTTCTGGGCTTCTTTCAAGTCTGCTTCACTTGGCCTACTCCCTACAACTCTTTCTCCAATTAGTGCCTGCTTCTCTGTCCCTTTTGTCTTTAACCTTCACCAGGGACTGACTCAAACTGTGTATTCAGAATGGACTCTTGAACAGATCTAGTGATCTATCAGAACAGGCCAAGATGGTCCCACTCTTGTTACTACTTGGTGGGAACAAATGTAACTAGCGGTGGAAGATCCTGCATCTTGAGTATTACAGTTGCCACAGACTAAGTTTACATGGCGCGCACACAAAATGAATGGATTTCACACCAATATACTTTGTATTTAAATTTACTTCCCATTTCAGTTACAAAATGTCATACTCATTAGAAGCTGTTCTCAACTTCTCACCCTGGAAATGCATGTTTTACTTTATGCTGTAAGTCAACACATGAGGTCAAACAGGTAATATGAGCTGTGTTGTGAAGAAGGTGCCCAGATCCTCCAGCAAAAAAAAATGAAGGGGTGCTGCTTTCAAGCTAAAAGTAGTATCATTCGCTAACTTGTGAAATAACTCTGCAGTGAGGAAATTTGTAGGGTTTTTTGGTGTTTGGCATTGGGAATTAAAAATTGGTATGAGAATGGAGGAAGGGGAAATCTGCCCTAAAGATGCCTGAGAGCAGATGTGTGATCTGAACATGGATCTGTCATTGGCCTGATTCTGAAAAGCATGCATTGGAATGGGTCCCCTTATTGGAATGGTTACATCGTCACTAGAAATGTAAAGTGTATATATGGTCCGTATGGACCAAATCAGTCACTCGGTCCAGCAAATTGGCCAGTTGTAGTGCATTATAGAATGAAATAGTCTTCTTGTGACAGAAGACCAAGATCGCTCAGATTACCAAAAAATTACCAGTGTCTAGTGATTCTTCATTGGACAGCAGCGAACAACTACCCATTAAGGCACACCAGCTATGAATTTTGATTTGTCCAGCAGCCAAACTGTGGTGACTACGCAAAGAAAACAGCCTATTAATGTGGGATATGTTTAGATCCCAAACAATCTTTAAAAGGTGCCTGTGAAGAAATAACACCAACACTGGAATTATGCCAGGGTGTCTAACATTCATAGTTCAATCTTTGGATGTATGCTTCAACAAGCCATTTGCGAAGCATGTTCACACTGAATGGATTAGATGGATAGTCGAAGGAAAAAAAGACTTCACAAAGTGACAATATGCATGTTGCCTTGTGTTTTCAGTAGTTTTATTATCAAATTGCATCACAGTATTAGTGCACCAAGTGTCTTCAGATTGTTCAAAATATGCAGATTATCCAATTCAGTAATGTAGAGGAAGATGGATTGATCATTTTGGATGGATCATTCTGAAAATGAAAGCACCATATCTTATCCAGAGTTGGGTCTAAGATGATGTCAGAGCCAAAATGATTCAGAATGAACTTGGTGAACTCTGTCGGATGCCTAAGGCAATGAAATAGATGGTTTTAAAATGCTTTACGATTGAAGGTGTTTTTGTGCTATTATGTTAATACAACATGTCACATCAATATTAAATATCAGTTATGATTTTTTTCACATTTCAACATGGCAACCATTTAGACCAGCAGTTCACATTTTACACTGTGTCTAAGTCAACTCACATTTTCAACCCAAGTTTTTGGAAGAATTCTTTGGCAGCTTCAGTGGTTGATTTGTACACAGTGATCTACAGTAACACTATTTTTTTTTGTCTGGCTCATAGCCTTGTATGATATTGCACTTCAAATGCAAGTATTTATAAAAGTTGAGGGCTCCTCCCTCTATCACCCATGGCAGTAAATTCCAGATCCTTGACCTTCTGGGTGAAAACAGTTCGACTTCTTTGTCTAAATCTATGTTGCCCATTTATAGACCCTTTCAAACAACGGAAATAAGACTTTCCTGCTTACTTTGTCTCGATTCATCATTATTTCATACACTTCAATTGGGTTTCCTCTCAGGCACTTCTATTCCAAAGAAAACAATTAAAATTCTCCAATGTGTTCGCATCTTTCCTGTGCTCTGGTATCCTCCCACACTCCAAAGATGTGCAGGTTAGGTGGATTGCCCTGCTAAATTGCCCCTTAGTGTTGGGGGTTTACCAGGGTATGTGCATAGGGTTACAGGGATAGGATCTGGGTTGGCTTGATAGGCTGAATGACCTCATTCTGCACTGTAGGGATTTGATGATTCTACAGTGCAATAACCAGAACTTCAAGCAGAAATTCAACGATGGCCTCGCTACAGTTCCAGCATAATCTCCGACTATATTCTGTGTTTCAACTAGTAAAGGCAAGTATCCTGTGAGCTGTATTGACCATCTAATCTCCCTGTCCAATCACCAGGGGTATGTGGAAATGCACTGTTAAGCTCCCTATGTTCCTCTCTGTATCCAACCATTTATTGTGTATTCCCTAGTTTAGCGAGTCTTGCCCAAATGTGCACTCCCTCACATCTGGATTGTGCTCCATTTGTCACTGTTACCTCTACCTGACCAACTCATTGATATGTTCCTGCAGCCTACTACTTCATTATCAACCACCTGGCTAATATTTTGTATTGTCTGTGAAGTTTTAAAATCATATATCCCCTCCATTCAAGCTCAAACTATCAGTATATCCCACAAAATGCATGGGAATCATGTACCGAACGCTGCAGGTTATTGAAATAACCTTCTAGTGACAACAGCACCTATCAAACCTTTGCTTCTTCCCCCGAGGCAATTTTGGATCTAACTTCTTTGCCTTGGACCCCATGGGTTTTTAGTTCTGTGACCTGTCTGCCACGTGAAACCTTATCAGTCCATATGGATTATGTTAAATGTGTGACCCTAATCAGTTCCCCTTGTGACCTCAAATTGAATTGCAAGTCGGAAATGACACTCCCTTAACAAACCAATGCTGCTGATCTGATTTTTCTATGTCTTTCTAAATGAAGATTTAACCTGTCCCGAGATTTTTTTTCCACGTTTCCCATTGTTGAAGTTAAATAAACTGGTGAAGACTAGGATCTGAATATTCAAGGATACATAACATTTAGGAAAGGACAGGAAGCTAGGAAAAGGTGCAGGCATGGCTCTTTTATTAAGAATGACATGGCTGCAATAGAAAGAGATGACCTTGGTTCAGGATCTCAAAGTACAGAATCAGTTTGGATAGAGGCCTAATAAAGCTAAAAATTCACTTCTGGGAGTAATTTATTGGCTCCCCTAACAGTCACGCGCTGTAGGACATGGTGCATAGGAAGAACCAATGGGGGCTTGTGGAAAAGGTACAATGAGAATCATGGGTGATTTCAATTTGGATTTGGACAGATTAGATTTGCAAAGGTAGCCTCAGCGATGTGCTCATAGTGGCTTTTTGGGACGGTTTATTAGACAGCACTGACTGAGGAGCAGATTTTAATTGATCTGGTAATGTGCAATGAGACAGGATTAATTACCTCATAGTGAAAGTCCCTGTATCAAGTAATGGTCATATGATTGAATTTTACATCCGCTCTGAGGGAGAGGAGTGAATCAAACATTTTAAACTTACGGGCAATTATGAGGGCATGAAGACAGAGCATGCTAAAGTCAACCTGGAAATTAGGTTAAGAGGTCAATAGAGGTGCAGTGGCAAATATTTAAGGAACTATTTCAAAATTCTCAAAGATGCATTCCAATGAGAGAGAGATTCTGAGGTAAGGACACAATACGCAATTAAAGACAGCATCAGATTGAAAAATGAGAGAGATTCTAAGGGAAGGACACAAATATATGGTTAACCAAAGTTAAAGATAGTATCAAATTGAAAACAAAAGCATATAATTCCCCAGAAATGAGTGGCAGATCAGGTGATTGGACAGAGTATAAAGAATGCAGAAGAATGGCTAGAAGATTAATAGAGGGGGAAATTAGAATAGAGGAAGCCAGCTAAAAATATGAAAAAATTAAGTGTTTCTATAGATAGTTAAAAATGAAAACAGTAAGTAAAATGTGGAATCAATAATGGAAAATAGGGAAATTTTAGATGTATTGAACAGATATTTTGTCTGTATTTTGCATCTGTTTTCACAGTAAAGGCTACAATTAACATTCCAGGAATAGTTGTGAATCAGGAAGAGAAAGGGAGGGAAGAACTTAAAACAACTACATTCAAGTCCTCAGATCCTGATAGACTTCATCTCAGATTTTAAGAAATGGCTCCTGAGATGATAATTGCATTGTTTTCATTTTCCAAAATTCACTAGATTCTAGAAAGGCTCCATCAAATTGGGGCATGGTGCTTGTGATGAGAGAGATAGAAAGCAGGAAACTACAAGCCAGCTAGCCTAATATCTGACTTGGAGAAATTGCTGGAACCTATAATTAAGGAGGTTACAATAGGGCATTTAAAAAATGTCCATGTGACCAGGCAATTAGCATGGTTTTGTGAATGGAAAATCATGTTTGACTAACTTATTGGAGTCCTTTGAGGAAATAGCATGCAACGAGGATGGAAGTGAACCTGTGGATGTGCTGCTGTTTAGATTTCCAGAAGGTGTTTGATAAGGCACCACTTAAAAGGTTACTGAACAAAATAAGAGCTCATGATGTAGAAAGGATTGTGGGATGGGATGGGGGCATGGGGGGGGGGAGTCCATCAACAAGGATAAGAGGATTGGTTAGTGAACAGGAAACATTTTCAGATTGTCAGGATATGAGGAGTGAAGCACCACAGAGATCAGCACTGGGCCTCAACTATTTACAATTTATATCAATGATTTGGATGGCACAAAGGTAGGAATATAAGTTGGCAAGACTTCATAAGTCTGCAAAGAAATGTGAGTTGAGTGGGCTGAAATTTACCAGGTTGAATATAATGTGGGAAACTGTAGTAGGAAGAATTGAAAAGCAGCACATTATTTAAATGGACAGAAATTGCAGAACTCCGTAGTATGGAAGCATCTGAGTGTCCTGGTGAAGGACTCAGGAAAAGTTAATATGTAGGTACAGCAAATAATTCAGAAGGCAAATGTAATGTAATTTATTGCAAGGGAAATGGAGTATAGAGCATTTGCTATAGTTCTACAGGATGATGGTGAGACCACATCTCGAGTGCTATGTACACTTTTGGTCTCTTTATTTAACAAAGGACATGAATGCGTTAGAAACATTTTGAAGAAGTTTCACTCAACTGATGCCTGGAATGGGAAGTTATCTTACAAGGATAGATTGGACAGACTAGGGCTATATCCATTGTAATTGAGAGGTTATCTTGAGACCTCAAAATGTTCCCCCTTGTGGGAGAAGTGAGAATTAGGGGAGACAGTTTACATTTAGTATCTCCCATTTAAGTTGAAGGTGAAAAAAAATGTTTCCTTGAGGGTTGTAATCTTTGGAACACTTTTCCAGACACTTGTAGAGACAGAGATTGATAGATATGTTATTAAATTGCAGAGCAGGCTCAAGAGCCAAATGGTCTACTCCTAGTTTGTATATAAACCCTACTCTTTAATTATCCTCTTGCTGTTAAGTTTTTAACAAATTGTTTGGTTTTCCTAGATTTTGCTCATCAATATTTTTCCATGCCCTCTTTGCTTTCCTGGTTTCCTTTTAGATTTTACTTCTACATTTTCTATACTTCTCTAGATCTTCTGTAACATTGGACAATACTCCTCACTATATACTGTTGTGAAGTTGGTGTTTGTAAAATTATAAAAATTGTAAAATTGCATTGTCTCTTTAAAAGATTTTTATCTGCACTTAATTTTTTTACAAATGCAAGTACACAGCATAATGAAATATGTATCAAGAGGTAAGGCAGTAGTATTCCAAAGTGGGCTGTTTTTGAAGCGTGTCCAATCACTTTAAACTAGACATTTGAATAACAGCAGCCTATCAGATTTGAATTTGATATTTTGGTAACCTGTAAAGTAATCCTGTTGTGGAAATGTTATGTCATCAGGGAGCCAGCTCCCAGTTCCAGAGAGACAGCCAACAACTGCCTCTGCCACAGTTTACAGCTGTAGAGAGAGAGACACAGCCAGTATCTGCCGTCTGCCAGCATAAGAGCCACATTTATGTCTTAAAAGAAAGCGTCATCTTGATAGTGAATGCAGAAGATTCTGGAAGATAGAACGTGTTTGTATTTTGAGAGTGACTAAAAGTTCTATTTTTTTTAAGTGGGAATTGTATTTGTCTAAACAGCATTCCATTATTCGATTTTATTCGGTTTGCTAATAGTTTAGTTAACATGTTCACTATTAGTTACATAAATGAAGTGTTAATTGTTGCTTTTACAAAGTGTCTCCGGTAGTTATTTTGATTTAACCACCAAGGTGCTGAAGCGCAGATATTGCCCCTTCTCACGTACTCTTTAACAGATTATGAAGCAACCGCTCTTTGGTTAGTGTTAGTTCTCAGGAGATCAGTCTCTCCCTTCATAACAATGCCAATGCATGTGACAGTAAATCAATTCGAAAGCTCTCAATATCTGTTACTTTATTGTCTTTAAGCTGCTTGATATCCAGGATGGATCTCAGTGAGAAATAATTGTTCATTTGATAGCTGAACTGGTCATGCTATGTTTTTCAGCTTCCAATGTCCTAAATGCTTCTCTGGCTTTGGCAAGCCCTGAGAGAAGCAAAATTTGGAAGGTATGAAGCCAATGATTGGATGAATTATATAGTTTTATTTAGTCTTTTTTACCTTTGTCCATTTGTTCAAACATGGGAGACTGGAACATGCAGCAGTTAACCTCTTAACAGGTGACCATTGTGATGCCAGCACTGGGGGAAATTTTTAAGACTAACTTGTATAATTACTAACACGATAACATGTTGGCAAACTGAATAAGGGTCTGCTGCTTTTGGCTACTATAGCTGAGTTTCTAGACTTCTGGAGGCAAAGAAGAAGAAACTTAAATAAAATACAACTGTGAGATGGCCTTTGGACCAGTTGAACTTATGGTACAAATTCCTCAGATCAAGATTACTTCGATTCACTTCATTCTCAAAGTCTGTCTTACAGTGAAACCCCAGGGTGTTTTGTTCTGTAACAAAATGTGTCCATTTGATATTTTACACTCATATTTATTGCATTGTCCTTTTGCAACCATCCACTTGCCTCCAAACCATACGGGTGTTTCCTGAGGGATTTCTGATATAGATGCCACAATCATGCATTCTTTGTAAATACACCTGGAAATTTGATCAACTTTGGGTGTCTGGAATTTTAAAAGGACATCTGTAAAATCATAAAAGGAAAGCCCATAAAAATATTGCTTAAGTATCTTTTTCTCTCTCCTGTCCCCTATTTTAGAGTAAGAAGTCTCACAATACCAGGTTAAAGTTTTTAATGGTTGGAATGCACGTCTTTGCAGGTAATCAAGTTTCATAGGTACAGACAGTGAGTGGAGAGACCGTTAAGCACAGGTTAGAGACGTGTATTGTCTTCAGACAGGATAGTTAGTGAGATTTTGCAAGCCCAGGCAAGTCATGGGGAATTACAGATAGTGTGACATGTACCCAAGATCCTGGTTGAGGCCGTCCTCATGTGCGGAACTTGGCTATTAGTCTCTGCTCAGCGACTTTGCGTTGACGTGTGTCATGAAGGCCGCCTTGGAGAATGCTTGCCTGACTCTGCCAAGCAGACGAAAAACTTTAACCTGGTATTATGAGACTTCTTACTGTGTTTACCCCTATTTCAGAGACCAGAAGATTGACTGATGATTTTTATTTTTGTTGGAAAAAAAACACTTTTTTGAACTTTGAAGTGTTGCCCACTGGCTGATGTCTCCCTACTAAACTGTACCTGTTACATTTTAAAATAGCAATCAAGATTTTTAAATTGTAGGTTTTGCTGTAAGGAGTGGTTGAAACAGTATAGTTATTTAGTGGTTTTTAACTACCATCTAATGAATACTCTCAAAAATCTGTGGGGGTTACACATAAAATAATTCATTAGCTGTGAAGTACATTGGGAATTCCTGAGAATGTAGACAGTGCAATCCAAATGTAAGTCAATTAATGTCTTGTGCTGCAAATGAGTCTTTTGTTGTGAAAACTGATGAGCTAGTTGCAAGCTTGGTAGTAAAATCACCCTAATTGAATTAAAATGAATACCTTCATCCTAAATTCTAATTTATTGTGTCATTCATGAAAAATATTTATTTAGTCTCTTTTTGGCCTCTAGATTTAATTGTCAAATAAATTATGGTCCATAATTTCTGGTGAAGTGCCAATGGAAGGGGAAGGGGAAAAGGCACAAGAAATAATCTTGCAATCTTCCTGGACATGGTATGACAGAACTGGAGAATTGCAGATGTTGCACCTTTATTCAGAAAGAGGGTTGTTACAAGTGGTGTGCCTCAAGGATCAGAGTTGAGACCTTTGCTGTTTTGTAATATATATAAATGATTTGGAGAAAAATGTGGCAGGTTTGATTAGTCAGTTTGCACATGACAAAGATTGGTGGATTTGCAAATAGCGATGAGGACCATCAGAGGAAACAGCAGGATATCGATTGGTTGGAGGCTTGGGTAGAGCGATGGCAGGTGGAGTTTAAGCTGGACAAATATGAGGCACTGCATTTTGGAAGGCCTAATATAGTTAGGAAATATACAGTAAATGGCAGAACCCTTAAGAGTATTGATAGACAGCGATCTGGATGCACAGGTCACAAAGTGGCAATGTAGGTGGAGAAGGTAGTCGAGAAGGCATATGGCATCCTTGCCTTAATCGGCCAGGGCATGGAGTTTAAAAATTGGCAAGTCACATTGCAGCTTTATAGAACACTTCTGTTCAATTCTTGCTGCTGCACTACCAGAAAGGTGTGGAGGCTTTGGAGAGGGTACAGAAAAGATTTATCAAGATGTTGCCTGGCATGGAGGGCATAAGCTATGAGGAGAGGTTGGAGAAACTTGATTTGTTCTCAGTGGAATGACGGAAGTTGAGGGGCAACCTGATAGAAGTCTACAAGATTGAGGAGTATGGACAGGATGGATGGTCAGAAGGTTTTTCCCAAGGTGGGAAGAGACAGTTACTAGGGGGCATAGGTTTATGGTGCGAAGGACAAGATTTAAAGGAGATGTACGAAACAAGTTTTTTTTGTATGATGTGGGAACTGGTGGACTCCAGGGTCCATCCCAGTGACCATGTCTGCAGTAAATGCAGGTTGCTGGAGGAGCTCCAGCTCAAGGTGGATGAGCTGGCCTCTGAGCTACAGACACTGAGGCTCATCAGGGGGAGAGAGGGTGTCATTGTCAATGGGGTGCAAGAGACATCCACCCCCCCCTAGACTGGCTAACTCTAAGGGTCAGGAACAAGACGGGGCTGCTGGCAGGAGGAAGGGGGGGTGAGGAGAGGAGGAAGGAGAGTGGGGAGAGGAGGAAGGAGGGTGGGGAGCGGAGGCCTCAGCCTCTTAATCTGCATAACAGGTTTGAGGTTCTTGCTTCCAGTCTGGAAGAGGACGAGGCAGGTGAGGTTGGTGAGCAAACTGCACACAGTACAGTGATGCAACAGGACATAGGCAAAGAGAAGGGGAAAAGGAACGTAGTAGTGATTGGGGATAGTGGGGTGAAGGGTATTGACACTGTCCTTTGTCGCAATGACAAAGTGCACAGAAGGGTGTGTTGTCTGCCTGGTGCTCGGACCAGGATGTCGCAGCTGGGCTGCAGAGGAACCTGGAGTGGGAGGGTGAGAATCCGGTCGTTGTGGTACATGTGGGTGCCGGCGACGTAAGCAAAATGCGGACTGAGGATCTGGGGAGGGAGTATGAAAAGCTGGGAATGGAATTAAAAAGTAGAACTGAAAAGGTGGTCATCTCTGGGCGACTGCCTGAACCGAGTGCAGACGGGCGTAAGGTTGACAGGATTAAGGAAGTGAATGGGTGGCTCAGGGATTGGTGTGGGAGGAATGGGTTTGAATTTATGGGGCATTGGCACCAGTATTGGGGTAGGTGGGACCTGTTCGGGCGGGATGGGGTTGGTCTGAACTGTGCTGGGACCAGAGTGCTGGCGAATCGAGTAAAGAGGACTGTAGACAGGGCTTTAAACTAATTGGGCGGCGGGAGGGTGCAAGGGTAGGTGACGTTACGAGGTCTAAAGTTAAGGATAGGGTACAGGTAAGGGAAGAGGCCGAGGATGTCCCAATAATAGAGGGAGTAGGGGGCGTGAGTATGGTTGGTGGCGTTACGGCAAATAGGGTCCAGGTGAAGGCTGGGATGAAAGCGCTTTATCTGAATGCACGAAGCATTCGGAATAAAGTGGATGAGCTGGTGGCGCAGATCAACACAAATGGATACGATCTGGTGGCCATTACAGAGATGTGGCTGCAAGGTGACAGGGACTGGGAGCTGAATGTACAGGGCTATCAAGTGTTTAGGAAGGATAGGCAGGAGGGAAAAGTGGGGGGCGTAGCTCTGCTGATTAAGGATAGCATCAAGGTGGTAGCAAGGGATGATATTGGAGCCAAGGAGCAGAAAGTGGAATCGTTGTGGGTGGAGATTAGGAACAGCAAAGGGAGGAAGACGCTGGTGGGTGTTGTCTATAGGCCCCCGAATAATGATCTGGAGGTGGGGCGGGCTGTTAACGCGCAAATAAGTGCGGCGTGCAGGAATGGGACGGCCGTAGTTATGGGGGATTTCAATCTGCATATTGATTGGTCGACCCATGTTGGACGCGGTGGGCTCGAGGAGGAGTTCTTGGAATGCTGCCGGGATAGTTTCCTGGAACAGTGCGTGTTGGAGCCGACGAGGGAGAGAGCTATCTTGGATCTCGTGCTATGTAATGAGGCGGGTAGAATTAGGGACCTTGCAGTGAAGGATTCTCTTGGGGAGAGTGATCATTGTATGGTGGAGTTTCTGGTGCAGATGGAGGAGGAGAAAGTGGGTTCCCGGACACGCGTACTTTGTTTGAATAGAGGGGAGTACGGTAGGATGAGAGAAGAATTGGCGAATGTGGACTGGGGGAGCGCATTGGAGGGAGGGTCTGCTGAGGAGCAGTGGAGGAACTTTAAGGAGATCTTTCTTGGCGCTCAGCGGAAATTTATTCCGATGGTCAAAAAGGACAGTAGGAGGAGAGGTAATAAGCCATGGATAACGAAGGAGGTGAAGGAAAGTGTTAAATTAAAAGCGGAGGAATTTAGAGTAGCTAAGAGTAGTGGGCGAGAAGAGGATTGGGAGAGGTTTAAATGTCAACAAAGATTGACAAAGAAGTTGATAAAGAAGGGTAGGAGAAACTATGAAGCTGGGCTAGCGCTTAATATAAAAAAGGATAGCAAGAGTTTTTATAAATATATAAAAAGGAAGAGGTTGGCAAGGGTGAACGTTGGTCCTTTAGAGGATGAGAAAGGGGACCTAGTGGTAGGGGATGGGGATATGGCTAAGGTATTAAATAACTTTTTTGTTTCTGTCTTCACGGAGGAGGACGTGAATAATTTGCCAGGTGTTAGTGATGGAAAGGTGGTAGGACTGGAGGGTCTTAATGACATTACTGTTACTAGAGAGGCGGTGCTCGACAGACTGGAGGGGCTGATTGTGGACAAGTCCCCAGGACCGGATGGAATGCATCCGAGGGTTCCGAAAGAAATGGCGGAGGTGATAGTGGATGCCTTGGTGGTTATTTTCCAGACGTCGCTGGATTCCGGGGAAGTGCCGGAAGATTGGAAAACGGCTAATGTTACGCCGTTGTTTAAGAAGGGTGCCAGGCAAAAGGCAGGGAATTATAGGCCGGTTAGTTTAACGTCTGTGGTAGGTAAAATGTTAGAATCCGTCATTAAGGAGGAAATTGCGGGGCATCTTGAAGGCAATCGCTTGATAGAGCGGACGCAGCATGGTTTCATTAAAGGGAAGTCGAGTCTGACAAATTTACTGGAGTTCTATGAGGATGTGTCTAGGGCGGTGGATAGAGGAGAGCCGGTGGATGTGGTCTTTCTGGATTTTCAGAAGGCGTTTGACAAAGTACCTCA
This sequence comes from Carcharhinus amblyrhynchos, assembly GCF_965287045.1. NCBI lineage: Eukaryota > Metazoa > Chordata > Chondrichthyes > Carcharhiniformes > Carcharhinidae > Carcharhinus > Carcharhinus amblyrhynchos. The sequence goes on along the minus strand of NC_137335.1, from coordinate 25,411,104 downwards.
CAAGAGGTTATTGCAGAAGGTCGAGGGACATGGAGTTGGGGGTAGGGTGTTAGCGTGGATAGAGGATTGGTTGTCAAATAGGAGGCAGAGAGTGGGGGTCAAAGGGTGCTATTCGGATTGGCGGATGGTGACTAGTGGAGTGCCCCAGGGGTCGGTGCTGGGGCCTCAGCTTTTTACCATTTATATAGATGATCTGGAGGAGGGAACCGAGTGTAGGGTGTCGAAATTTGCTGATGACACCAAGATTGGGGGAACGGCAAATTGTGCGGAGGGTGTGGAGAGTCTGCAGAAGGATCTAGATAGGCTGGGCGAATGGGCCAGGAACTGGCAAATGGAATTTAATGTTGGCAAGTGTGAGGTGGTCCACTTTGGTAGGAAGGGCTATTACTTACGGGGCGAAAAACTGCAGCAGGCGATGGTGCAGAGGGACCTCGGGGTCCTTGTGCATGAGTCGCAAAAACCCAGCTTGCAGGTGCAGCAGGTGGTCAGGAAGGCGAATGGGATGCTAGCCTTCATAGCGAGGGGGATTGAATATAAAAGTAGGGAGGTCTTGCTGCAGCTGTATAGGGCATTGGTGAGGCCGCAGCTGGAGTACTGTGCAGTTTTGGGCGCCGCACCTGCGCAAAGATATTTTGGCCTTGGAGGGAGTGCAGAGGAGGTTTACTAGGCTGATACCGGAGTTGAGGGGGTTGAGCTATGAGGAGAGGCTGAATAAACTAGGCTTGTACTCGTTGGAGTTTAGAAGAATGAGGGGAGATCTCATTGAGACGTATAAGATGATGAATGGGATGGATAGGATAGAGGTGGAGAGACTCTTCCCGCTCAAAAAAGACAGTAGGACTAGGGGGCACAGCCTCAAGATAAAGGGGGGGGGGGTGCGGTTTAGAATGGAGTTGAGGAGGAACTTCACTCAAAGGGTGGTGAATCTCTGGAATTCTCTGCCCGTTGAAGTGGTGGAGGCTGCCTCGCTAAATATTTTTAAGACGCGGGTTGATGGGTTTTTGTTAAGAGAGGGGATTAAGGGTTATGGGGAGAGGGCGGGAAAGTGGAACTGAGCAGCGACAGATCAGCCATGATCTTATTGAATGGCGGGGCAGGCTCGAAGGGCTAAATGGCCTACTCCTGCTCCTATTTCTTATGTTCTTATGTTCTTACTTACATAAAGTGGTGGGTGACTGGAACTGTTTGCCGGGGAAGCAGTGGAAGTAGATACAGTAGTGAGTTTTAAGGGGTGTCTTGACATTCATGAATAGGATAGGAATAGAGGGATATGGTCTCTGGAAAAGTAGAGGGTTTTAGTTAAGTCAGGCAGCATGGTCAGTGCAGGCTTGGAGGGTCGATGGGCCTGTTCCTGTGCTGTAATTTTTTGTTCTTTGGTATAACTGAACTACTGACAGGTCAGTTTGACTTCAGTGTGGGGAAACTTCTGGTAACTATAGTTTGAGACAAAATCAGTGATCACTTATTAAGTGCAGCATGGATTCATTAAGGGAAAATAATTTTTAACTAACTTGCTGGTGTTTTTTTTTTGAGGAGCTAACAGAGAAGGTTGATAAGGGCAACACCTAAAGTGATGGATTTTCAAAAGCCCTTTGATGCTGTGCCATGCAACATATGTGAGATAAATTCTAGCTCATGGAATAAAAAGGAAAGTAGGCACTCTGACAAGAAATTAGTTGAGTGACAGGAATCAGAGTATTGATTTAGTTGTTTTTCAGATAGTAGAAAGGTTTGTAATGGAGTTCCCCAGGGGTCAGTGTTGGAACCCTTGCACTCCCTGATACAAATCAATGGCCTAGATTTTGGTGTTCAAATGATTTCAAAATTTGCAGATGATACAAAGATTGGAAACCTTGTCAATTGTCATGAGGATAATTTTGAACTTCCAAAGGAGATGCAGTCAAGTGACAGATGAAGCTCAATGGAGAGACGTATGAGATGATTCATTTTGGCAGGAAGAGTATAGAAAGATAGTATAAATGAGAGGGAGGAACTCTAAAGGAGTTGAGGGACCAGAGGGACCTCAATGTATATGTTCAGAAGTCATTGAAGATGGCAGGGCATGATGAGAGAGCAGCTAATAAGGTGTATGGCACCTTGGGCTGTTGAGTACAAGAGTAAAAATTATCATGTTGAACTTGGTGTTAGATATTAGTTAGGCCCCATCTGGAATAATTCAGTTCTGGGTGCCGTACTTGATGTGAAGGCATTAGAGAGAGTACAGAGGAGATTCACAAGAATAATTCCAGAGATGAAGAATTGTAGCTATGAGGATGGATTGGAAGGTTGGGACTTTTTTCCTTGGAGAAACAGAGGTTGAGGAGAGACTTGTTAAGAGGTATTCAAGACATGGAGGTACTGACAGGGCAAATAGTGAGAAACTGTTCTCGTTTGAGAGAATAGAAAACTAGAGAGTACAGATTCAAAATAATTGGCAAAAGGAATAGAAGTGATGTGAAGAAGATAGATTTCCCCTAGTGGGTATTTGGAACCTGGAATGAACTTCGAGGGTGGTGGAGGCCAGGTTTGAATGAGGTATTAAAAGGGAATTGGATCACCGTCTGAAAAGAGAGAATGTGCAAGTTATGGGGATAGAACAGGTGAATGGGACTAGATAGAATGCTTTTTCAGAGAGCCAGTGCAGATTTCATTGGCTAAATGGCCTCCTACAGTGTAAAGATTGTGGATCTGTGTAAGAAAGTTGGAACCATCTGAAGTTTGCAATTTTAAATTGCAGTTTCAGATGGTTCCTAGTGTAGCACAATTTTTAAAAAATTCTGGGATGTGGTAGTTGCTGGCTAGGCTAGCATTTAATGCTCAAACCTAATTGCCCTTGAAAAGGTGGTGGTGAGCTACCTCCTTGAGCTGTTGCAGTCCCTGAAGTATAGGTACACCCACAGGACTGAGGGAAGGAGTTCCAGGATTTTGATCCAGTGACTGAAGAAATAGCAATATATTTCCAAGTCAGGTGGTGAGTGGCAGGGAGGGGAATTTCCACTGGTGGTATTCCATTGTATCTGCTCTTTTCCTTTTAGATGGTAGCAGTAGTGGGCTTAGAAGGTGCTGATTTAAAGAATCTTTGTGACTTTCTACACCCTTGTACAAATGGTACGTACTGCTGCCACTGTTCATCGTGGTGGAGGGAGTGAGTGATTGTGAAGGGATGCCAGTCAAGCAAGCTGCTTTGTCCTGGATGATATCAAACTCTTCATGAGCTGCACTTATCTAGACAAGAGTATTCCCACACACCACACTCCTGACTATGCCTTGTAGATGATGAATGGACTTTGGGAAGTTAGGTAGTGAGTTACTTGGCAGGACTCTTTCAAGCCTCTAACCTACTTTTGTTGCCACAGTATTTATATGACTGGTCCAGTTCCATTTCTGGTCTATGGTAACCTCCAGGATGCTGATTTCAGGTAATTAACGATAGTAATGCCTTTGAATGTTGAGGCATGGTTATGGTTAGATTCAGTCTGGTTGGAGCTGGTCATTACCTGGCACTTGTGTTACTTGTCAGCCAAACCCTAGATATTGTCCAGATCTTGCTGCATTTGGACATGGGACTGCTTCAGTGTCCGAGGAGATGGGGATGTGCTGAATGCTGTAAGCATCAGCAAACTTCCTCAATTCTGACCTTGTGATGAAAGCAAGGTCGTTGATGAAGCAGCTAAAGAGGATTGGGCCTGGGATAGTACCCTGAGGAACTCCTGCACTGATGTTCTGGAGATGTGATGAATGACCTCCAACCACAACCATTGTCATTTGTTTTGGGAGAGTTTTCCTTGATTCCCAATTGACTCTGGTTTTGCTGGGACTCCTTGATTCCATATCTGTCTGATGCAGCCTTGATGTTGAGGGCATTCATCGTCCCTTCAGCTCTGGAGTTCTGTTCTTTTGTTCAATGGGGTCAGGAACTGAGTAATCCTCATGGAACCCAAAGAGAGTGTTAGTGAGAAAGTTATTGCTACGCAAGTGCCACTTGATAGCATTGTTAATGACTCCTTCCACCACTTTACTGATTTAAGAATAGACTGGTAGGGTGGTAATCGGCCAGGTTGGATTTGTCCTGATGTTTGCTACAAATCTGCGTTTGCTACAAATAAACTTGTTGGACTTTAAGTTGGTGTTGTGGGATTTCTTTCTGTTTTACCCTAGTCCAACACTGGCATCCCCACATCATGGTTTTTGTGTGCAGGGCTATCTGGACAATTTTCCACATTGACAGGTAGATGCCATTGTTATAGCCAGACTGAAGCAACTTGGATAGGAGCAAGTTCTGGAGCAGGTGTCTTTAGTGTTATTGCCACAATATTGTTGAGGCTTTTTACAGTCCTCTTTACTGTAAGCTCTACCTTCAGCAGTTTCTATCACATGGGGTTAATCAAATTGGCTGATGACTGGCATTTGTTCTCAAAGCACCCAGAAGAAATGGATCATTCCACTTCTGGCTAAAGATTGGTGCAAATGGTTTGGCCTGTCTTTTGCACTAATGAGTTGGGCTCCTCTATCATTGAGGATCCTTGCCCAAGGGAAATTTGAACTTCACATGTTGTGTAATCCTTTGCTGGGAACCTTCAAGGGGTTGGGGTGTCCCCAGTGCATCTTTGGGTTACTTCCCGTCTATAGCTCAGGCTACAGTCCAGTATCCTCTAGTATTGTCCTCTAAGCATTCATGGTCGGGTAAATTATCAGTGGATTTTTTTCTGGCTTTGCCCAGTAGTCAGAGTAAAGCAACACTTAAATGATTTTCAAGTATGAGGTTCTAAAGCTCCATCAAGTGGTAGAATCATGCTGCTGCTTGCCTGATTCTGAACTGTTAGGTGGGTAATATACATTTGGCAATTTTTTGTCAACTTTTTTCATTTTGAATCGAAAGGATTAGTCTAGAAAATTTAAAATAGTGTACAATTAAAGTTGAAAGATTTTGGTAGTGAATAATCTCATTTGTCTCACTAGTTATGAATTACGGTGCGTGGTTTGTCATTTTTCTCGAATTGACAATCATAATGCAATCTCAATTTGATTTATTCAGTTGCTGTAAACCAATGACCTGCAAAGTTCACCAAGTATCAGACTCTTGGTCATGGTCTAGTTGTTGCTGCTTTCTGAAATTCTACTACTTCATACTGGTGTGCTGTGATAGACCTGAAAGGAAGATTTATGTGTAGTTGTTCCAGAAATGAAAGGTAACTTCTATGTTGCAGTGTTGAAATATTTGCAACAGTTACAGGACATTCAGTAGATAAAAAGTAGTGACCAAAGCCCAAGGTGGGATTTATGTGTACATGTTACTACTATTGAAATAAAACATGTTAATTACTGAGCTTTAAAGTGTTTTTGATACAAATTCTTTCAGGATAAGTTTGAAAAATATAATCAGTTGAGGACAAGGTTTTTGTGGAATCCAATTTTGTTTACTCTATTACTTTTAGTGCTTGAGCAACAACCAGGAATTATTTTGAAAAAATGTGCATAGAAATAATTTGAGATTGCACTGTGCAGGGAAGGTCTTTATATAATGCGAATCTTTATTGAGAAACAATTGCACGATGTTTTCTGTTGACTAGGTTAAATATGTCTTGTAGAAAGTTCCCACTTAGTCTACTCTACTAATATTAAAAATCAAGAGGCATAAATTGTTTTATGGAGATTGAAGAAAATCAACAATTCTCTTGAAATTGCTTTTTGTGAGCCAAGCTAAACATACTCTTTGATCTAGAGAAAAGCCAAGTTGAAATAAGTGTCATTTAATATTAAACACATCTGTGTCAAACAGCAAAGTTACAAATATAATGTACAAAACCACCTTTTAGAACTGTGGTGAGTCAAATATGGCTGTGTGAACTACTTTAGCTGCAGGTTATGATTTAGCTTGAACAAATAGCTTTTGTGGAGCATCTGAAAAGCTTCCCAAAGCACATTTGCTCTATGGAATAAAAGTTCACAAACATTTTTGTAACTAGAAGTACTAAACCAAGTGAATATTGTTTTAAAATCTAGGCTGTTGCACTTGATTTCAGCCATTGGAGGCCAGGAAACAAGATCCTGTTAATATTAGAACGAAAAGTTTCCCGTGTTGTCATATTTGCATTCACTGCCATTTCACTTTAAGAACATAGGAACTAGGAGCAGGAGTGGGCCATCTGGCCCCTCAAGCCTGCTCTGCCATTCAATAAGATCATGGCTGAACTTTTCGTGGGCTCGGCTCCACTTACCTGCCCGCTCACCATAACATTTAATTCCTTTACTGTTCAAAAATTTATCTATCCTTGCTTTAAAAACATTCAATGTAACTGCCTCACTGGGCAGGGAATTCCACAGATTCACAACTCTTTGTGTGAAGAAGTTCCTCCTCAACTCAATCCTAAATCTGCATCCCCTTATTTTGAGGTCATGCACCATAGTTCTAGTTTCACCTGCCAATGGAAACAACTTTCCTGCTTCTAATCTATTCCCGTCATAATCTTATGTTTCTATAAGGTCTCCCCTCGTTCTTCTGAATTCCAGTGAGTATAGCCCCGGTCTACCCAGTCTCTGCTCATAAGCCAACCCTCTCAACTCCAGAATCAACCTCGTGAATCTCCTTTTGTACCCCCTCCAGAGCCAGTATATCCTTTCTCAAGTAAGGAGACCAAAACTGTACACAGTAGTCCAGGTGTGGCGTCACCAGCACCTTATACATTGAGATTCCTGCACAAGGACATCCAGGTCCCTTGGCACAGCAGCATCTGCAATTTTTTCCATTTAAATAATTCGTTTTGCTGTTATTCCTACCAAAATGGGTGACTACTTCTTTACCAACATTGTACCCCATCTGCCAGGCCCTCACCCACTCACTCAGATTATCTATATCCCTTTGCAGATTTTCAGCATCCTCTGCACACTTTGCTCTGCCACTCATCTAAATGTCAATTTTGACACACTACACTTGGCCCCCAACTCCAAATCATCTATGTAAATCATAAACAATTGTGGTCCCAACACTGATCCCTGAGGCACACCACTAGTCACTGATCGCCAACCAGAAAAACACTCATTTATGTTTACCCCAACTCTTTGCTTTCTGTTAGTTAACCAATCTTCTATCCATGTTAATACATTACCTATAATGTCGTGCACCTTTGTCTTATGCGGCAATCTTTGGTGTGGCACCTTGTCAAATGCCTTCTGGAAATCCAGATACACCACATCCGCATGTTCCCCATTTACTACTGCACATGTAATGTTCTCAAGGAATTCTACCAAATTAGTCAAACGTGACCTTCCCTTCATGAACCCGTGCTGCGTCTTACCAATGGGACAGTTTATACACCAGATGCCTTGCTATTTCTTCCTTGATGATGGATTTAAGCATTTTCCTTACTACAGAAGTAAAGCTAACTAGCCTACCTTTTGTCTACCTCCTTTTTTAAACAGTGGTGTCACATTCGCTGATTTGCAATCTGTGGGAACCACCCCAGAGTCTAGCAAATTTTGCTAAATTACCACTAGTGCATTTGCTATTTCTCCGCCCGTCTCGTTTTTAGCACCCTGGGCTACATTGCATCTGGATCAGGAGACTTGTCTAAGTTTTAGCCTCATTAGCTAGCCCAACACTACCTCTTTCATGATAATAGTTTCTAGGTTCTTGCTTGCCGTAGCCTTTCTATCATCAATTTTTGGCATGTCATTTGTGTCTTCCACTGTGAAGAAGAATAAGAATTTTGAGAAAATGTTTATCCTAGCCTCATGTGATTGCATTGTTTCAGTTATCCAAAGAAAACAAGCAGGACGCTTTGAAACTGTCAATACTCTAAACTTAAATCTAGTAACCAACGTCGTACAGTACATTCGTTTCTTAGCTTTTTGTAAGCACGTGCCAAATTGGCAACAAATGCAAAATTTTAACAAATATAAAATGAATGTAATAATTGAACTAAATCAGACTAGATAACAGACTAAGCTGCATTTTTAAAATGTTGCAGATGGTTCTGATTCCAGAGATAAACCAAAACTGTATCGTTTACAACTGAATGTAACAGATGTTGGTACTGAAAAGTCAGATGAGAACTCCATCCAGGTAAGAATAAATTTTATGTAACTTTCTAACCCGATGTGGCTAAAAGAAGAAGTGTGAACAGCAATTTTTCTGTGTGTCATCTGTAAATTTTGAAATAAATCTGGGGCATTAATATATCAAGAAAAAGCAGTCCTGAAAGCTCCTCTAATAGCTTCTTCAGCCTGAAGACCAACTGTTCACATGACTGTTTGCTGCCCCTATCCATTTTATTTCATGGGCTTCAACTTTTCTGCCAAGTGTATTATTATATGGCACCGTATCAATGTTTGGATTCCGCTGCCTGGTGAAACCATGAAGGCTGTGCAGAAATATTTAAGGGCAAACTTAAATATTGAAGGCTGGATGAGAGATAATTGTTATTGGGTCCAGCCAGATGAAGTTCTTTTTGTGATTTTGATCCTAGGCATTTGAACATTCCTACTTCTTTGTGCTATAATTTACAAAATGCCGAAAGGCTTTTGGATATACATTTGTGGAAATATTTTGTGATGGTCAAATTAACTATTTCAGTAATGGGGAATGCAATATGTTTCACTCACCCAACATCTAGATTCTGTACCAGGAATTCAGATCTGATATTACATGAATTTCAAATTCAAAAGTGAAAACATACTATAGCACAGTTCTTCAAAGAACGCAGCCTTCTGCGTGGTTCACTTGTTCACATGCTGTGCTTAACTACTAGAAGACAAAAGGTTGCTATTTAAGCTAATGATGAGACAGTACTACTGTAACTTCCTCATACCATTTAAAAGACAAATTTCTTATGGCTTTAATTCTCCCTGTTGCTCATTCAAACCAGAACATTCCTTTGAAATGAGAGAAACAAGAAATTATTATATTCCCTGTGCATGATGTTGACAAAAAAAAGCAAATGAAAAATGAGCCAGAAGCTACTATTGTGGAACAGCAGGTTGTAGACTGAGTTGTGTTGGAGGTAAAACATCTGATGTGCATTCAAAGATAAGACTTCGAAATACAGTATTGCAATCTTGATTTAATTGAGAGCAAAATTTCTCTTTGGAAATAAAAATGTGGTTCATGTTATTCCTTAGATGTCGTGCCGCAGTTACTAATTTCTTGATAATGCTGGGTTAGTTTTCAAAGTAGTAGCCCTTGGGCAATCTTTGAATTTCTCAATTCTGCAACACTTGGTGAACACTGATACTGTAGTTAAGCGAGAGAATCCACTTCGGTGGATCTTTTGGCACATTTGATATTTTAAAAGGATGTGTGCAGGGTTCCATATAGTTGTCAACAAACATGCCTGCATTCTTTTTACACTGCTTTTATTGGGGTAGGCTAGAGAATCAAACGAGAATCTGGACTGAAATCAAAATAGTTTTGCACCACTTATGATTGTATATTATATTTTTATAAAAATGCACAATTTATTGTTTGACCACATGCACGAGAATAATCTTGACCTTCCAGTAGTCTATCACTATAATTTTCTACCTCGCTCCCAATCTGAACTCTTGTCCTGGGGCTCCTTCTGTTCTGATGAAACTCAGTGAAAGCTTGAAGAACAGCCTGTGGTCATTAGGCATTTTATAGCCTTCCAAAGTTAACACTGAAATTGAACAACTTCAAATCATGGTCACTTGAGCCCAGTTTTTTTGGATCACAGCTGTTCTTATTTGCATATCGTGTAGACTTTTTATTTTTCTTACCCCAATCACTTTTTTTTTGCCAACCTCCATCACTACCCTTTTCTTATTTTCACTGGTTCCCTGCCTTTAGTACATGTTTAAAATCTGTTAACTCTGATGAAAGGTCCTAAGGTGTTAATTGTTTCTCGTTCCATGAATTCTGCTTACCTGCTGAGCACTTTTTTTTATTTCGGACTTCTAACATTTGTATTGTTTTGCTTTTGTTAAACTTATTGAGTGTAACCGGATACGCTCGCCTTTTCTGCAAAACTGTTGCATTTCTATAATAACTGATAATTGCTGGTAACCTTTTAAAAATATTGTATTATGTACAAATGATCTAGGAATGGGAATATGTTTCAGAATAAAAGTTCCAATCAAAAATTGTCAAATGTGACTGATTTTACAGTTTTTAAAAAGAAAATGGATTGTGAACCCAGCATTTCATTTTTTAAAATATACATAAGTTTTAAATTAAAATTTTATGATTTGTTTAAAATCTTTACTTGGTTTTGTAGCTTTTTGGTCCAGGAATTCAACCTCATCATTGCGATCTTACTAACATGGATGGCATAGTAACAGTTACCCCTCGCAGCTTTGATGCTGAAACTTATGTTGATGGCCAGCACATTAATGAGACGATCATGTTGCAAAGTGGCATGAACATTCAGTTTGGGTCATCACATGTGTTCAAGTTTGTTGATCCTACTCAGAATCATATGAACAAGAGATCCATGGATGCAGGACCTATGGTCAAGGGCCAGCGAATTAAATCTGGGTAAGTTATTTCTTTGGTTAAAATTTTTGATTGGTTTTATTTTGGGGTATGTGGGGGAGAAAGCTTTTGGTGATGCTGCATCAGAGTTTCATATCTAAATGTGACTAAAGAAAGCACAGGATGCTAGCAGAAGTTTTGATGAAATATTGAACAATTGTCATTTGGTGCTCTCCTTGCACTATATGAATGCAATCTTATTTCTAAAATATTAAATCTTTTTTCCATGATTGCAGCCATTCACAAAGATAGTTTGGTCTCTTTCTTTTAAGCTTCTCTCAGATTTCAGGTTTTGAAGTTAAAGGAAATAATTTCTTCTGTAGATCCTGTCATCATTCTGCAAACAATACTCAAGATGCCAGCCAGTCTTTTTTAATCCTCTGAAAATTGGATTTTTTATCCTATATCTTTGAATTGTATGAGCATTTTGGTACAGTTGTAATAGCAAGCTGAGCCATCCTCAAAATATTTTGAACTTGAAGTGGTTTAGAAGAATCCTCTTTAAAACGAACCTGGTGAAGAATCTTTTAATGCAGATTATCATCATGTCAACCCACTCTGAAAAGTGTGTTGTCATTCAGTAGAACTAAGCGGGTGTAGGTGTATTTGAATAAAACCATAAAGCAGCAGTGAGTGCTAGTTTTTAAAAATCTCAATGTACAAAATATTATTGAGGAAGATGAAAGAAAGACTTGCATTTCTGTAATGCCTTAACCTCAGAATATTCCGAAATGCCTTTTAGCCAACAATGCGAATTTGCAGTTAGCAAGCTGCTACAAACAGCAATGTGATCAGAACCAAATATCCTGTTTACTTGGTGCTGTTGGTTGAGGGATGATTATTGGCCAGGGCATTGGAGTTAACTTTCCTGCTCTTCATCAAAATAGTGTCATAGGTCTTCCTGACAGTTGGCATTGCTTGAATCATGAGGAAAAAGCTCATCTTGTATTGGACACCACAGATGATATTAGTCAGATTTTGTTGGTATTGCTTGTGTACCTGATTAGAATGAACTTGTCATTACTATGCTTCAACACATTAACAATGTGGCATCCTCTGTTTATTATTTTGTCCTTATCCTGTTGTTTTTGGCAGAATTGGAAATCATTACTTCTATGTGATCAACTTGAAAGCCAAATGATTCAATTCTTTTAGCTTAAAAACAGATTGATTCAGAAACCCATAGGCAGAAAGGGCTATATCACAATTTCCCTCTAACACTGCTGGCACTTATTTGCTGCAGAAGCCCTAACCAATTGTTGTGGTACGAAAGTTATAATTTTGCAGGAGACTCAAGAGAGCGAGAGAATGATTCGGTATACAACAAGATTAGGTTCACACTTCGTACCTTTATTTATCCTTACTTATCTATCCTTATTTATCTATGGTGTACAATTACATTATACATACAGTATTAAGCACTCAAAAAGAAGAACAGCTACAATTAGTCTACAGACGGTATTAAGAAGAAGAGTTACGTATATTTACCATCAGGACTGTGCCTTCATCCTTCCAACGACTGGGGAGCCCATTTCAGTCTCGGTGAAGGACCAACACGTTGTCCTGATAACGACCGGGCGATGCGCGCTTATCCCACGGTTGAGCGTCCACCGAGACAATGGGAATCCCCCTTTTTAAAGGCTGAGGAATGAGTTGATCAGGCTCATTCCTCTGCTCTGATATCCAATCAATGACAGTCCTGAGAGTGTTCACGCGCTGTTCCCGAGTACTTCACGCGATTACGTGAGTTACTGTGCATCATCTTTATTTACTTGCTTGTGCAGTTTGGCATGTATACCTTTGTTTATGTATGCAAACAGGGCTTTTATCACCTTGTTTGCTTATGTATGTAGTCTGGTACATACGCAAATAGGGCTTTGTAAGTTTTAGTGTTGAAGAATCTTTAATGTGTTTTTGGATTGTATTGAGTGCCCTGTTAACATTCTGTGATCTAGGAGGCATTGTTTCGCGGACCAGACATTGATTGGTGTAATAGAAGTAATCAATGTAGAACAATCTAGAACAACTTAAAGCAATAATGTTGCAAGCATCCACAGGACATGGCTTTTAAGGACCTGAACCAGATTCAAACACTGTCCTCCCAGTTCTCTATCCCACTTCCATCATTTGTGATTCCCCACTATGAAGACCATAAATAAAGCATTCCCATCACTGCTTGTTTTCATTTCCCTGGAGACTCATAAGCCATTGGAACTTCATTTAGAATGTTTTAGTTTGGCAGATCTGTACTGTCGTTTCTCACTAATTTGGTCCAGAGCTTTGACACACTTGTATTATATTGAGTTGAGTGACCATAAAGATACTACTTATATACCCAGATTTTCAGATCAATTATTGGAAGCATTTGTGATTTGTAAAATTGAGCAAACTGCAGACCACTAAGCTGGAAAAAGAATCAAATTTATAGCAGAAATTGGCCAGGACAAAAGCTTTTAATAAACCAAGAATCCCTTTCAAATAGGGCATTTGATTGTTATGGGTTCTTCAAAAGAGGTATATTTCCCATTACAATAGGTGCACAAATTGTTTATCCATTTAAGAGATACGGCCTTTGCTGGCTTGACCAGCTTTATTGCCCAGTCCTAATTGCCCTCAAGTGGTGGTGAGCTACAGCCTTGCTCCTCTACTGTCCGTGTAGTACGGATATACCCACAGTGCTATTCAGAAGGGACTTCTAGGATTATGATCCAGTGAAAGTGAAGGAATGACAATATATATTGTCAGGGGACATGGAGTTGGGGGTAAGGTGTTAGCGTGGATAGAGGATTGGTTGTCAAATAGGAGGCAGAGAGTGGGGGTCAAAGGGTGCTATTCGGATTGGCGGTTGGTGACTAGTGGGGTGCCCCAGGGGTCGGTGCTGGGGCCTCAGCTATTTACCATTTATATAGATGATCTGGAGGAGGGAACCGAGTGCAGGGTGTCGAAATTTGCTGATGACACCAAGATTGGGGGAAAGGCAAATTGTGCGGAGGGTGTGGAGAGTCTGCAGAAGGATCTAGATAGGCTGGGCGAATGGGCCAGGAAATGGCAAATGGAATTTAATGTTGGCAAGTGTGAGGTGGTCCACTTTGGTAGGAAGGACTATTACTTACGGGGCGAAAAACTGCAGCAGGCAACGGTGCAGAGGGACCTCGGGGTCCTTGTGCATGAGTCGCAAAAACCCAGCTTGCAGGTGGTCAGGAAGGCGAATGGGATGCTGGCCTTCATAGCGAGGGGGATTGAATATAAAAGTAGGGAGGTCTTGCTGCAGCTGTATAGGGCATTGGTGAGGCCGCAGCTGGAGTACTGTATGCAGTTTTGGGCGCCGCACCTGCGCAAGGATATTTTGGCCCTGGAGGGAGTGCAGAGGAGGTTTACTAGGCTGATACCGGAGTTGAGGGGAGTGAGCTATGAGGAGAGGCTAAATAAACTAGGCTTGTACTCGTTAGAGTTTAGAAGAATGAGGGGAGATCTCATTGAGACGTATAAGATGATGAATGGGATGGATAGGATAGAGGTGGAGAGACTCTTCCCGCTCAAAAAAGACAGTAGGACTAGGGGGCACAGCCTCAAGATAAAGGGGAGGCGGTTTAGAACGGAGTTGAGGAGGAACTTCTTCACTCAAAGGGTGGTGAATCTCTGGAATTCTCTGCCCGTTGAAGTGGTGGAGGCTGCCTCGCTAAATATTTTTAAGAAGCGGGTTGATGGGTTTTTGATAAGAGAGGGGATTAAGGGTTATGGGGAGAGGGCGGGAAAGTGGAACTGAGCCATGACAGATCAGCCATGATCTTATTGAATGGCGGGGCAGGCTCGAAGGGCTAGATGGCCTACTCCTGCTCCTATTTCTTATGTTCTTATGTTCTTATATCCAAGTCAGGATGGTGAGTGACCTGGAGGCTAACTTGTAGGTGGTGATGTTTCCATGTATCTGCTGCCCTTGTCCTTCTAGAGATTGTGGATTTGGAAGCTGTTGTCCAAGAATCATGGTGATTTCCTGCAGTGCATTTTGTGGATGGCACACACTGCTGGCACTGTGCTTCACAGTGGAGGAAGTGAATGCTAGCAGATAAGGTGCTCATCAAGTGGGCTGCTCTGTCCTACATGGTGTCAAGCTTCTCGAGCAGTTTTGGAGCTGCACTCTTCCAGGTGAATGGAGGGTATTCCATTACACTCCTGACTGGAAATCTAAATGCGCAACAACCACAGGTTCCCCTTTATCCCATTGCTTGTTACTTCTTCAAAGAACTCCTGTACTGACTTGTGCCTTGTCGACTGTGGACAGATTTTGGGGAGGCAGGAGATGAGTTATTCAGTGGGATTCCCAGCATCTGATCTACTCTTGTAGCCACAGTATTTATATGGCTATCCAGTTAAGTCTTTAATCAATGGTAACTCCGAGTATATTGTTAATTGGGGTTTCAGCAATGATAATGCTGTTGAATATCATGGGGAGATGGTTAGTTTTTTTCTTGTTGGAGCTGGTCATTACTTGCCACTTGTTTGATGCAAATGTTACTTGCTACTTGTCAGCCCAAGTCTGGGTATTGCCCGGGTCTTGCTGCATTTGAATATAGATTACTTCAATATCTGAGGAGAGCCTGGACTACTGCTATAGTGCTGTTATGCATGGGTATCAAATCTAAACAATCAAAATGCAATATATAATGAGATGTTTTTAGAGACATGATGGATGTTATTGTGAATAGCTAAAAAAACCAAATACCTTTATTCAAAAAAAACTGTTGATATCACTTGGAATTTACAGCCTAAATAGTCCAGTTGATCCAACATTTGTGTCATAAGTGTCAACATTTATGCTCCTCCTTCCACCCTTCATATAACTCTACCAGTATATCCTTCTGTTCCTTTCTCCCTCAAGCTTAGTGAGCTTCCTCTTAAATGCATTTATGTTCTTTGCTCCATTTGTTCCTCGTGATACCATGTTCTGCATTCCTAAACTCTTTGGATAACTAAGTTTATCTTGAATTCCCCATTGAATTTACTGGTTGCTATATTGCGTTTTCTGCCCTGAAAAAAACCTATCACACTGCATGCTTGGCAAACATAATTTGCAGTCACTGATGTGCCAAAGTAAGGATTATGCAAGAATCTTAGACTGACAAATAGTATGCAAAACTATCTTTCTACACTGACCAAGGGCCTCACTAAATAAGATGCTAATCTCAGCTATACTATGGAAAGTTGCTCAGTGTAAATCTGGGAATTTTCTGTTGGCAGCATGAGTAATCAAATGAGCGCTACCATTTGTACCTTTCTGCAATAGTGACGTTTCTTTGACCTACTAGTTCACATTTAAATTTAGATTGAAAAGAGGTGAAAATGAATTTCAGGGAAAGGAAGAAAGATTATTTTTTCAATGACTCATCACTCAGTCAGAGTCAGAGGTTTACTGTGTGGAAACAGGCCCTTCAGCCCAACTTGTCCATGCTGTTTTTTTAAACCCCTAAGCTAATCCCAAATGCCTGCATTTGGTCCATATCCCTCTATACTCATCTTACCCATGTAACTATCTAAATGCTTTTTAAAAGACAAAATTGTACCATGCAATTGAGCAAAGCTGCAGTTTTTATAAAGATCTTCAGCTTTGTTTCACTATTTGTAGAAAGAAAAAATGCCTCATGGTTGCATTTCTACTTGGAAAACACTGATTTCCTGGGATTTCGACACCGTTTAGACTGTGTCTGTCAATATGTTAAACGCAAAGGGCTTAAATTTCAACTATATTGCGTCGGATGCAAATTTGCATAATCATCTCCTGTGTTTCAACTAATCATCTCTCTTCCTTTCCGATTTCACATTATTTTGCTCATGGACCTGAAAGGCAATTGCCCCTCGTCTAACACACAAACTAGAAGCAAGAGGCCATTCAGCCCTTCAAGCCTGTTCTGGCATTCATTTATGATCATACCTGATCAAATTCAGTACCCTGATCCCCATCGCAGAATAGTGCGAGCATTTTCTGTTTGCATTATCTGCAGTTATTTTTGCTCTAAGCTTTATTTACTCCTTCCTTGTCTTGCCCCTGTTGTATTTGGCCAGTGATATGTTTTTAATAATTTTGAAAGACAAAGGATAGGATACCTTATTAATCAAATGTAATTCTCAAAAACCTGAGCCTGAGAAAAATAAACCTGAAATGAGGTGGAAGTTTGGAACAAATGCTTGTAGTTATTGGACTCGCTCCATCTTTTTGATTTTCTTTGCAATTTTAATATTAGTAAATTAAATGTAATTAAACAAGTCTGTAACAAAGCTTAAACTGGAAACATTTTGTAAAAGCCTAATTAATTCTATCCCAATCTTGCAATTGTGCTTAGTGTGGAATAAATTTCAGTGTATTTGGAAAAAGGAGTGAATTAGTGTTAAATTTAAAATGTTTTTAATTAATTATTGTGATTAACAGGCAAGGATCCCGAAGTGTCCAAGAAACAACATTTGATTTAGATGGAGACATTCACAGTGGTGTACCATTAACTTCAAGCAAGGTAGCCTTTCTGTTTTCACTTTTGGGGTATTGTATGAAATTGGGTGCATCTGAATTAAATTGCACTGTTGTGAAAGTGAATACTGAACAAAATAAAATATTTCAAATCAGTTCATGGCTGTTCTATCAATGATAACGTCCATATGATCTCTATAAACTGGATTCTTAAGTTAGCTTTAACTTTGATTTGTGGTGATGGATTTTTAGCTGAAAATGTTTTTGGTTTGGATAGTCTACATTATGATAATATTCCATTTTTGAGATATTTAAACTTCTGTCTATTCACCATTTTCCCATCTGCCGTTCCCATAAAGAGAAGTGTTAAGAGTAGGCAAGCACCAAATGCTGGATAAAAGCAAATTACTTTGCTGGATGCTGGAATCTGAAACCAAAAGAGAAAATGCTGGAAAATCTCAACAGGTCTGGCAGCCTCTGAAAGGAGAGAAAAGAGGTGATGTTTCAAGTCCAGATGACCCTTTGTCAAAGCTAAAAGGCATAGCAAGTACTGCAGGGTGAGGGATTGAAAGATGAGTCATAGCCACAGAAAAAGACTGCTAATGACAGTCCACAGAGAGAATAAAGGCTGTGACTGGCCAAACGGCTGAGAAGCTAAAATGGGAGGGTAAGCTGTGACAGATGAAGATGTTTGGTGGCACGGTGGGGGAGGGGGGGGGGTGGAATGGATGGGACAAAAGTAAAATTTAGGACAGGGGGAGAAACAGATATAAGCTTACAATTTCTAATGTTGACAATTTGACACACATTTGGTTAGTTTCACTTAGCAGAGTTATAGGATAGATGTTGAAAATGGAGAAATCAAATTTTATGTTGGGGTTGCTTTACTGAGCTTGTTTGTATGTCCGCTCAGTCATATTTCTTTGAATGTTTTTCCTTGTATTCAGCTGGGTCTTTGTGCCTTGCTGAATCCTGTAAACAAATTGTTTCTAAACTATTTTGGACTCCTCTATATTGTAGCAAGTCCAGAATGAGCTCTGTATGTAAACATCTAGTTTTATCCTCTGTTGCTTCCAAAATGAGAGAAACCAATATAATTGGATAAATCAATTAGTTAACTGATTGAGTAGCATTCTACAAGTATAGCTGGTAGCATTCTACAAATAAATCATGCTTCAGTGATTTTCTGTTTCTCCTAGTAGACAGTTTCAAAGCTAACATGAGCGGCACGATAGCACTGCTGCTTCACAGCTCCAGGGACCTGGGTTCGATTCCTGGCTCGGGTCGTTGTCTGTGTGGAGTTTGCACATCCTCCTCGCGTCTGAGTGGGTTTCCTCCAGGTGCTCCGGTTTCCTCCCACAGTCCAAAGATGTGCGGGTTAGGTTGATTGGCCATGCTAAAATTGCCCCTTAGTGTCCTAGGGATTAGTGGGTAAATATGTAGGGATATGGGGTGGAGCCAGTTTGGGATTATGGTCGGTGCAGACTCGATGGGCCGAAGGGCCTCTTTATGCACTGTAGGGTTCTATGATGAATAATGTGGTATCCACTTGCAGCAATGCATCATTCAATCATAGCCTAAGTTATTTCACTTACTTTTCAGGATCTCTGCAATTGCTTATTCTGTATCCAAGCAAAGAAATTCTATACTTGGATGCTGGGGTAACTTAACCAACAGAGTCATAAACAATATTTTGTATGCAAACTGAAGTAGCCATCCCTGCTGTATTTTAGAATAGGTCAGGTTGGCATCAGGTGTGATCACGTTGGAGGTCGTTGTGTACCACATTCTAAACCTTTGCAGCAAAGTCCTGCCATTCATGAGGGTTGCGTTTCCTTGAAACCATGCAAATTGCAAAGGATGAACATGTTTTTCCCTGGGGCTGAATCAGATGGATTCCAGCCATGTGAGGACAACATTGGTTTGTGTAGTTACTCTAAATTGTGGTATTGAGGCAGCAGTGCTAACCAGTGTGCCGTCCATTGGTCTAATCTGTTTGGCCTTGCAACCTTTAAAACTTTGGTTAATTTCTCCTCCACTCTTTCCACCACAGACTTTCTTTTTAATTCTTCTAATCCTTCTGTTTCATTTATCCAAAACATATTACAAATTTAATTTTCCTAATTTTGATGAAATTGCACACACCTGTTCATTTAACTCTTTCTCTCTCCACAGATTTTCCAGACCACCTTGTATATAAGAACATAAGAAATAGGAGCAGGAGTAAGCCATCTAGCCCTTCAAGCCTGACCTGCCATTCAGTAAGATCATGGCTGATCTGAAGTGGATCAGTTCCACTTTCCCGCTTTCTCCCCATAACCCTTAATTCCCCTGTCTATCAAAAACGTATCTACCCGTGACTTAAATATATTTAGCGAGGTAGCCTCCACCACTTCAACAGGCAGAGAATTCCAGAGATTCACCACCCTTTTGAGTGAAGAAGTTCCTCCTCAACTCTGATCTAAACTGCTCCCCCCTCCCCCCCTTTATCTTGAGGCTGTGCCCTCTAGTCTTGCTATCCTTTCTAAGCAGGAAGAATCTCTCTACCTCTACCCTATCTAGCCTCTTCATTATCTTATACGTCGCTGTATGATTTCCCCCCCCTCATCCTTTTAAACTCCGAGTACAGACCTAGTCTATTTAGTGTCTCTTCGTAGGCCAACCCCCTCATCTCTGGTATCAGCCTAGTGAACCTCCTCTGCGCTCCCTCCAAGGCCAGTATATCCTCCCGCAAGTGCGGCGACCAAAACTGCACACAGTACTCCAGCTGCGGCCTCACCAGTACCCTGTACAGTTGCAGCAAGACCTCCCTACTTTTATATTCTATCTCCCTCGCTGTAAAGGCCAACATTCCATTTGCCGCCTTGATCACTTGCAGACTGGGCTTTTACGACTCGTGCACAAGGACCCCGCAGGTCCCTCTGCGCCGCATGACGCAGCTTTTCGCCTTTTAAATAATAATCCCTCCTCCTATTATTTCTGCCAAAGTGGATAACCTCACACTTGCTAACATTATACTCCACCTGCAAGGTCCTTGCCCACTCGCTCAGCCTATCCAGACCCCTCTGCAGACTTGCCACACCCTCCACCCTTTGCTTTTCCATTCATCTTCGTGTCATCAGCCCGCTCCTCCAGATCATCTATATAAATGGTTGAGGCCCTAGCACCGATCCTTGCGGCACTCCACTAGTCACCAACCTCCAACCAGAATAGCACCCATTGATACCAACTCTGCTTCCTATTAAACAGCCAATCCTCTATCCATGTTAACACCTTGCCCCCAACTCTGTGCACCCTAACCTTCTGTAGCAAACTTTTATGAGGCACCTTATCAAACACCTTTTGGAAATCTAAAAACACCACGTCCACCGGTTCCCCTCTGTCTACTGCACTAGTCACATCCTCATAAAAATCCAATAAATTTGTCAAACACGACTTCCCCTTAACGAATCTGTGCTGCGTCTGCTCGGTCAAACCATTCTCTTCTAGGTGCCTCGCTATTTCTTCTTTGATGACGGATTCTAATATTTTTCCAATTACAGACATTAAACTAACCGGCCTATAATTCCCTGCCTTTTGTCTGTTACCTTTTTTTAAACAGCGGCGTAACATTAGCCATTTTCCAATCTTCTGGCACTTCCCTGGAGTCCAGCAAATTTTGATAAATAATTACTAAGGCATCCACTATCACCTCTGCCATTTCTTTCAGAACCCTGGGATGCATTCCATCCGGTCCTGGGGACTTGTCCACCTTCAGTCCCATTAGTCTATTGAGCACTACCTCTCTAGTGACAGTAATCGCATTTAGGCCCTCAACTCCTACCATCTTCTATCTTTAATATCTGGCAAACTATTTGCGTCCCCCTCCATGAAGACCGAGGCAAAAAACTTATTTAAAGCCTCAGCCATTTCCTCATCCTCATCCCTTCTCCTATAGTCCTTTTTTACCATCGGAATATATTTCTGCTGAGTACCGAAAAAGATCTCCTTAAAAATCCTCCACTGTTCCTCAGCCGTCCTACCAACCAATCTGCGCCCCCAATCTCAATTCGCCAATTCTGCTCTCATCCTATCATACACCCCTCTGTTCAAACAGAGGACATAGGTTCGGGACCCTACTTTCTCTTCCTCTATCTGCATCAAAATTTCAACCATACTATGATCACTCGTCCCAAGAGGATCCCTCACAATAAGATCCCTAATTCTACCTGCCTCGTTACACAACACCAGATCTAAGATAGAGCAGCTCCCTCGTAGGTTCTGTCACATACTGTTCAAGGAAACTATCCCGACAGCATTCCAAGAACTCTTCCTCAAGCCCACCGCGTCTGACTTGGGTCATCCAATTAATATGCAGATTAAAATCCCCCATAATTACCGCCATTCTGTTTCTGCACGCATCACTTATTTGCTTGTTTATAGCCCGCCCCACCTCAGTTGTTATTTGGGAGCCTATGCACCACACCCACCAGTGTCTTCCTCCCCTTACTATTCCTTATCTCCACCCACAGCGAATCCACGTTTTGCTCTTTGAAGCCTGTATCTTCCCTTACTACCGCCCTGATATTATCCTTAATCAGCAGAGCTACCCCCACCCCCTTTTTCCTCCCATCTATCCTTCCTAAACACTTCATACCCCTGGACATTCAGCTCCCAGTCCCTGTCACCTGGCAACTGTGTTTCCATAGTGGCCACCAGATCATATCCATTTGTGCTGATCTGTGCCATCAGCTCATTCACTTTGTTCCGAATGCTTCGTGCATTTAGGTAAAGTGTCTTTATACCAGCCTTTATCTGGACCATATTCGTAGAAATGCTACTAACATCTCTCATGCCCCCTACTCCTTTTATTATTGGGACATCCTCAACATTTTCCTGCACCCGTACCCTCGCCTTTTCTTCAGATTTTCTGAACAGATCCCATCTGCCCCAATACTGGTGCCAATGCCCCATAAATTCAAACCCATTCCTCCCGCACCAATCCCTGAGCCACCCATTCATCTCCTTAATCCTATTTACCCTGCGCTAATCTGCATGTGGTTCAGGTAGTAATCCAGAGATAACCACCTTGTCGGTTCTGCTTTTTAATTTGATTCCCAGCTTTGCATACTCCCTCTGCAGACCCTTAGTTCCTATTTTGCCTATGTCGTTGGCACCCACATGAACAACAACAACCGGATTCTCACCCTCCCACTCCAGGTTCCTCTGCAGCCCAGATGAGACATCCTGGACCCGAGCACCAGGCAGACAAAACACCCTTCAGTATTCTTTATCATTGTCACAAAGGACAGTGTCTATGCCCCTAACTACACTATCCCCAATTACCACTACGTTCCTCTTTACTTCTTCCTCTGACCTGTGTCTGCACCACTGTACCGTGGGCAGTTTGCTCGTCAACCTTGCAGCCCTCGTTCTTGTCCACACTGGGAGCAAGAATCTCAAACCACACCCCCCTCCTTCCTCTCGCCCTTCCTCCCCACACTCTCACCCTTCCTCTCCTCAGCAACACCTTCCTGTTCCTGACCTTCAGAGTTAGTCAGTCTAGGGGGTTTGACTTTATCTTGTAACCCATTATCCAGGTTACACTCCCCCCTCCCTGATGAGCCTCAGTGTCTGAAGCTCAGAGTTTAGCTCGTCTACTTTGAGCTGGAGCTCCTCAAGCAACCAGCAATGTTATATCCAACATTTTCTGTTTTGATTATGGAGATATGCTTGCTGAGGTCTTGGAACTATTTTGCTGAAATATGGGCAGACAGGATCTAGAAAAATATGTAATTGTTTTCAAGGTTTCAGCAAAATTCAATGAAGGGTCCGTCTGTTAGGCTTTTGTAAATGTTATGAATGGACTATCATTGCATAGGCATGAAAGTCATGATATCACTATTATAATCTGGTTGTTTCCATCGACACAAGCTTATTTTATTGGCAGTCTCAGCTTTAGGGTAGAGGTATTAGTTTGCAGATTTTGTTTATGGATGTAACTTACTATATTTTGGAAAAACTGTCAAGCTGTCCCTAAAACTGGAGTGAAGTAACGGCTCAATTCCATTTGGCGTGGCATATTATCCCACAAGTTTTTTTTGTTATCTATAGCAAGTTCAGCCTTCCAAATAAATTTGCAGGTCCTGACAGCCTTTCTGTTTGGTACAACCCCTTCAAGGAAGCTGCAGATGGTTAAATGCATTGCAGATGGTTACAACCTTATAGGTGAGGAACCAGAGGGCAGATTAGAGGAGTTCACCTTTCTCAGTGGCTCCTCTGCTGAGAAAATAGTTATTCTGGATCTTGTTGCTCTGCCTTTCTAAGATTCCAATGTACAATATTTGTGATTGAATGGATATTGCTTTAGAATTAAAATGTTATGTAGATATCAAATTAGACAGATTTCCAAATGTACGCTAGATTGTTTCAGTAGTCTTCAATTGCAGGGGGTATGATGTCTGTACCTTTGGTCTGTGAAGTAAAGAGTTGGTGTCAGCCTTGGCGTGAAGTCCAAAGGCCACCTCTGAGTGAAGGCTAAACCCAGTTGGTACAGATACCTGTCATATTGAATGCACACGTGACAATGCTTAAACTTTCAGTACTTCAAATTTGATGTTTTTGTCAGATTTGCTCTTTTACAAAAATATAATTGTGCAAAATATGGTTAGAAGCACCATGATACATTAACTCCTTTTGTCAGACATGAGGGGTGTGGGGATAATCCAGAAGAACATTTGTGATACCTTAACCCAGTAGTGAGAAGCAATTAAATTATTTCTTAACCATCAGCATTTCAAGTCTGGTTTATACTTAATTGTCTTGTAATCTAATGATTGGAGCAATGGGTAATGAATGGAATTCTCTGGCCATTCACGCCCTGCTGCTGCTTGTGAGGAAAGAGAATCAGCCAAATCTCTGTTCATTGCAGTGGGACCAAAGAATCCTGCTGGCATGAACAGCCAGAGAATCCCGCCCAACGTTCTGTTCGATTTATGTTGCCAAGGCTAATTTAGCACCCATAACTGTACATTGTACTCCAGATGCGGTATAACCAGACTTTGTATAGCTGTGGCAGAACTTCGACTTCATATTCTAGCCCCCTCATTATAAATTCCATATTCCATTCATCTATTATGGTGGAACTATATTGAATGCCTTCCAGAAGTCCTGTAAATTACATCTGTAGTAGTCTAACTTCAGTTGCTTTCTCAAGTTCAATTATATTGATGCGCTCTGTAATTTCTCTCAAGTGCTCAGCCACTCCATCTTAATTGTAGTTTCCAATAACATACGACAGATGTTCGACCAACAGGTCTATAATGTCCTGATTTCTCTCGCTGCTTTTTCAAATTGCAAACACAAGTGATTATTTTCTAGTTTGAAGAGAGAATCCTGAAACAAGGTGCTTGGGACAATTGCGACTGAAGCATCTGCAGTTTTCTCAGCTAGCTCCCTAACATCTGGGTGGAAACCAATGCAACCTGGGGATTTGTCAGCCTTCAGTGCCATTATTTTTTTCTAATATTATTTTTCTTGTACAATGTGGAAATATTAAGTAGACTAGGGTCAAATTCTTATAGGTGGTTAAATGATAATTTGATTGCTTTGCAAATAGAACTATAACTTCAAATAATAGAATGGTGGGTTTCTATACCTTTAATGTCCAAAAGATAATGCTTTTACTCAGTACTGCACTGACATGCCAGCCAAAATTATGTACTCAGATTTGAGCTTGAACCAACAGCCTTCAGAAATGAGAGAAAGCAACAAAGCTTTGAGGTGAAAATCTTGAAGTACCACAACACTGGATCCTAGCATTAGAGGACAGTGTTGTGTGTGGCAGTAGATAAATGTGGGCACTTCAGCTTTGAAAGTGACTTTTTGGAAGCATGCAGGATATTGTATAATAGCTTAAATCCGGCTGTAAAAACTAGAGTTGTCAGAGAGTCAGTGATTCTTAGAATGTGGCATGTATTAGTTTTAATTGAGTAAAGTAAAAGAAAACTTACCTGGACAATTCGGGCAGTGCCTTACTAGTTGCTCCCTTTGCTGCTTGCGTGGTCTATTTTCATGACTTTTGACCCCACCCAACCTGGCTTGACCTGAACCGTTCAGTCTGAAATCGGGTATGGCCTCAGCCATTGCCAATTTTGAGATACTACCTGTATATGGGAAAAGTAAATTCATAAAATTTCTTCATTGAAACTTAACAGTAAGACAGGGGAGGACGTGGGTTAAAATGTTTAGGGTAATTGTCAGAAAACCCTTATTGATGTGGTGGCAAACAAGTGGAATGGAGTTTTGGCTACTGAAAAGGGGAGGAACGCAAAAATCATTTTAAAAAAATGGTATAAGTGAGGGTTGCAGGGCAGGAGGATGAAAACCAAGGTATTTCTATCATGTGTAGTTAAGGTGACCTTCCTTCCTTGAGTTACTTTCTGATCTTTAGAAGTAGTTGCCCTTGAGATCTATTTTTGATTTTGATTTAACTTTCAATATTCCATCTCCCAGCTGTTTTGTTATAAACTGGAACACCCAAAATGTCCTAGATCTTTGTAAACGTATTCTTGGTGGAATTAAACTGTAGTTTGCTTGCTTGTGCCTTTGGGGAAAAAAATCTTCCTTTCCTTGCGGAGTATGGTTGTATTCTACATTAATGGTGTCTTGTGTTATATCTTCAAAAGGAAATTGTTTGTGATTGTTAAAGAAATAGCTAATCAAATTGTGCATGGAATACACTGAGCTGTTGTGTTCTTGGAAGTGTGCCAAGTATTAATAACATGGAATTTAAAGAGTAAGATAATCTTTTAACTTGTTTGTTCAACATTGGAGAACAATGGAGATCTTTTAATGAAATTCCTTCTTGGATCAGTTGCGTCAAGCCAAATTGAATACAGCTCTGAAAGAACTAGGGTGCTGCTATTCTACCATCTTCATGTGAAGAAGCTATTCCGACAATCATAACTGGCAATTTTATTTCTTTCTAGAAATATCTCAATTGTAAACGGCTAATGTTGAACAGCAGTGCATTGTTGATTGATATCCACTACCATCTCAGTGACAAGTGCGTTCCATGTACAAGATGCATTGCAGCAACTCACCAAAGTTCCTTCAGCAGCACTCTCCAAACTAGTAACCTCTACCTGCTAGAAGGACAAGGACTTGAAACTATGTTGCTGTTCTCACTGTTGCTGGCACAAAATCCTGGAATTTCCTCCCGAACTGCACTCCAGGTGTACCAACACCACGTGAACTGCAGCAGTTCAAGAAGGTGGTTCACCACCACCTTAAGGGCAATTAGAGATGGATGATAACAATGCTGGCCTAACCAGCGGCACCCACATTCCATGAATATATGTATATGAGAAAATAAAGATCTGCAAGAGAAACTAACTTAGGAATGAGATGTGCACTGCTTTAAAAAATTTTTGAGAACACAGGCTCTAATTTTTCTGGTATGTTTAATGGGTAGCTGGTCAGTATATACCATAGCTTGATGCCCTTCAATTGATTTCAATGCTGAGACTGTCTGAGATTTGTAAAGGAGCAGTGTAACTGATGGCAACTTTTCAGAATTTCTTTGATTGCACGTGTTTTTTCAAATGTTACCATCGTATTTACTCTAATAGTAATGAGCATTTAGCTTTGTCACTATTTTCAATGCAAAATCTGGGCTTTCTTGTTTGTTGCAAGTTGTTCAAATGTTTAGGAATGCCATGTAAAAGGATAGTGAACCCTTTTCTCCAAATCCTGACACTACAAGTATCTTCTTTCCTAGAGTTCAGATCGATTGGATAGTGAGCACACTGCTTCTAGCTCCAGTTCAAGTGAACGTAATGTGGTGAAGCCAATTATCAGAGTGGAACAGCAAGACTACTACAAACAAGAGATCAGGCAAGGCATAACCTTTACAATCAATAGAATATTTGTTTATTATCTCCATTATAAGATCTTGCAGACTTTCTAGTGGCAAATTGAGCCTCGCATGGTTACGTAAACATTTTTTGTACTTGTGCAAATTGATTCTTCTCACCATTCCACTTGCTTTGGAACAATTTGAAAATCCACCAAATAGCCATGTGTAATGTACTCTATTGAAGTAAATCCGATGCTGTTGAAGATTATTTTTCAATTTAACTGGGGATAGCTTTCCAGTTTGGTCGAGATCTGCTTTCTGACATAGAACAAATGATCTGGTGATTCCTGCTTGTGTCATGCTTGAGTGAAGACGTAGAGGGGAATTAGTCTAGTCTCAAACTGTAAAGTCATTGTTATAGAATTTTCTCTGCTATCATTTGTCTGTAGCACTTCATAGAACCATGAGTGCTTGAAGCATAGAAAAATTTCATTTTCCCCATTGAGTCCATGTCAGCTGTCTGCAAGAGCAGCTCAATTTGACCCATTCTCATTCCATTTCCCTATAATTCTGCATTTATTTTTTCCTTTGGGTGCTTACCCAATTCCCCTTTCAAAGCTGTGATTGAATCTGCCTGCATTATTCTCAGGCACTGCATTCTAGATGTAAATGCTCGCTTTGTTTAAATAGATTTTTGTCAAGTGACCATTAATTCTTTTGGCATTCGTCTTAAATTGGTGTTCTCTGGTTCTCGATCCTTCTGCCAGCGGGGATGATTCCTTTCTAGCTGCCTTGTTTATTGAATACGTTGTGATATGGATTGTCCTCCACCAAACGAGGACAACCCCATCTTCCCCAATCTATATATATAATTGAAGTCCTTTAACCTTGGTACCCTCTTCATCAACCTCTTCTGCACTCTTCACCTCCATGCTAAAATTTGATCTTCAGAATTGGACACACCAAATTGAGGCCAAGCCTCAATAAAATTTAATAAAAGTTCATCATTTCCTTGCTTTTGTACTCTTTTTATAAAGTCCATGATCCCATATACCTGTATAACCACTTTCTGAGCTTGACCTTCGATAATTTATGCATATATGCTCCCAGGTCTTTCGGCTCCAATACCTCTTTAGAATTGTGCTCTTTGGTTTATATTGTTCTTCTGCTCTTCCTTTAAAATGTTTTTCTATACATTTTGTCTGTTAAATTTCAGCTGCCATTTGCCTGCCCATCACCATCCCATCAGTGTTGCCTTGAAGTCTGCCACTATCCTCTGCCCTGATATACTTTCGCCCACCCCTGCTATACCCCCAACCCCACACACATTATGCAGAGAGCAATGGCTCATAACTTCTCCCCTTGTGGGAGCATGCCTCAACTGTGTCCAAACAATCTCATTTTTGACTTGTTTCATTTATGACTTTGCCAATCAATTTTTGACTCCAATTTACGTGATCAAATCTGTTCTCATCCCACTGAATTTGGCCCTCTTCCAATTGTGTGTTTTTATTCTGGATTGCTCCTTGTCCTTCTCCACAAATAAGATAAAGTCTATGTTATGATCACTTTGCTAAAAGCTCAGAACTGATTCTTGCTGCCCTTGCCAGTACCCTATGATCACTATGCTATAGTTTTTGCACTTTGTAATTTGCACCGTTATATCTTTTCTACACATTGCTGGCTAATAGAATATACCCCGTGTTCTTGTTTGCCTCGGATCACCATTGCCCCTCATGTTCTTGAGCTATTTATCTTTGTACCTTTCTCTTCCTTTAGCTCTGTCCTCAAAGTTTTCAACAAGACTTTGGTCATTGCTTTGATGTTGTATCAAGATCTAATGTAGCTTAGTTGTGCAACAATTAAACAATATATAATGAAATATGCCAGACAGTTGTGCATTGTGCAAACCCTTTGGTTTCTATTTAATTTTTAAAATTTGCAAAATATGCAATGCATCAATTAAACTTCAATTTTGTGGTGTGATCTTTATTAAATGTTGTCTTTATAAGCAGGCCACTCCATCTATTATGTGAATGATGGCTATTAAACAACTATCCAATTAGTACCATTCCTGCTTTATTGCTTCATCTTCACTATTTATCCAATTTCTATTTGGAAGTCGTAACCGAATCCGCTTTTCAGGCGATGCATTCCAGATCATCATAACTGAAGCATAAAACAATTCCTCCTCGTTTTGTCTCTGGTTCTTTTGATAATTGCTTTAAATGTATGTTCTCTGTTTATCAACCCTTCTGATTTTCACAAATTGCGCAGTTGTCAGAGGTCAAGCTCAAATAATTTTATTATTTCACAAATGACTTTTCTGACAGGAGTTACCATTCCTATGTTCTTCTCTCCCCACTACCTAACCATCTTCCCCACGTTTTTGCCAAGTACTGTTTGATGAATAACTTTGAGAAATAGTGAAGGATCTATGCCCAGAACGTTAATTTGCCCTTTATTTTCAGATGCTGATATACTTTGGCATTTTCGACATCTTATTTCAGGTTTTCAATATTTGCAGATATTTTTCTTTTCATGTGCAAATTTAATATTTTGCTTAAGAAAAGCAATAGTAGATGTAATGTTTTTGATATGAGATGCCTGTATAATTTGATGTTTCTGCTTTCACATTTTGAAAAGTCTGTAGCAGATGTGCAGTGTAGCTTAAAGCAATACAATGAAAGCGCAGCAAATCTGGTCTGGTTTTACATTGAATACTTTAGTGTCAGGAAGAGAGATGCCCCCATGGGTGTGGGAGCTGGAACCATTCTAGGCTATAAATGTTTTGCATAAATTTTGGTTTACACCTCGCTGCTGTTTATAAATCTACAACTGCACAACCACTGGACATGTAAGCATGTTAAAGATGGGATCAACTCCATATACCTGGTTTGTTGAAAATGCACTTTTTTTTGCAGACCTCAAGATGTACAAAGTCATGAGCTGACTCTGCCAGCAACTATCGAGTTCCGAGAAAGCTGTAAGTAACTACAACTACTTGCGTGTTGTAAGTTATAGATGAAGAAATAATTATATACAGGATATGTATTCCCAAATACATATTCAATCATTAGGTGAGCTGCTTGTTTTACAATATAACCACTGTTATTCTGAAGTCAAATGTTCCCAATAATGCCTTTGTTCCTGTCTTTAAAATTAATATGCATCAAGTCCAGTTGTTTTTTTTAGAGTTATCCTTGGCTCATTGGTAATATTCTCACCTCTGAGTCATAGGTTCAAGTCCCACGTCTCACATTTGCGCACGTTATATAGGCAAGCACTTTAGTATAGTATTGAGGGAGTGATACACTGTTGGAGGTCTTTCAGATGAGATGTTAAATCGAAGTTTGGTTTGCCCTGGTAAATGGATGTAAGAGAGCCAATTTCATTGACAGTATAGAAAGCTGGGGAGTTATTCCTGTGCCCTTCCTGATATTTAGGCCACATTCAAAATCTTTAACAGATTATCTAATTAATTGCCATTTGTAGAATCTTGCTGTGTTCATATTGGCATATTTCCTACATTACTAAGTCAAATGTACCACTAATTGTGGAACACTTTAAGAGATCCTGAAGATGTTAAAAGTGCTTTATTAATGCACGTTTGTTCTTTTTTAGCACCTTGCTAATAACTTGGAATTCAAAACTAATCGTAGAGTAAAATATATTTTGGGGTGGGCTTCCATTATATTAGCTTTGATGGTAACTAAGCATTTGTGTTGTTTTACAGCTGAAGATGCCTTCCTATCTGCCGTTGTTAACTATACTAATAGTTCTACTGTCCATTTCAAGCTGTCTCCTACATATGTACTATATATGACTTGTCGCTATGTCCTGTCCAGCCAGTATCGGCCTGATATGAGCCCTTCTGAACGTACTCATAAAGTAATTGCAATAGTTAACAAGATGGTTAGCATGATGGAAGGAGTTATTCAGGTGAGTTTTGAGTTTCATTGCTGCTTGAGTTGCTTTCAAAATTGTGATTTATATTTGTATGATAGATTTTGCAGTGATTAGGATAAATGATAACACATTTGCTGACTTAAAATACAGATTCCGTAGCTTAACTAGTAAACCGGCATAAGACTTTACAACTTGGTTGTTGGTCGACTTGGAGACATAAAAATCACAAGCATGTCTGAGCTGATTGTTGTTGCAATAATTGCTATGTTTGTCATAAAAGGCAACAAAATCAGGGGACAGGCTTATAATCTTGTTGGTGTGATAGTGGAATAAAGATACAGCTTGCATATAATACTTTGTACTTTTCATGTACCAGAAAGCACAGGGGAAGGAAAAATAAAGATTGCAAGATGCCTTTTAATGACATTTCAAGTAAAGTCCTAGTTGTAGGTCACATAAATCAGAACAGTTACAGTGCAGAAGGAGGCCATTCAGCTTGTCATGTTACTCCCTCTTCCTTTCCCGCATCATTGCAATTTCAGTTACTTATCCAGTTCCCTTTTGAAAGACACGATTGAATCTGCCTTTATCATACGCTCAATGCATTCCTGATGCTAACCATGCAGTGTAAAAACAAAGAAGATTTTGCCTCAAGTCACCTTGACTCCTCAAATCTGTCTCATCGCCAACTCATCAATGGGAATGGTTTCAACATATCATCAAAAATTGAGACAACTGCTAAGAAGGTATATAACATGTAAAGTTAGAAAATTCTTGTCAATATCTTAATGGATATGGGACAGAGCAGACAAATAATTGATAAATAAGGTTCAGCACAAATAAATTAGAGTACATTTTAATAGGAAGAATAGGGTGCTTATTTGGAAGGTGCAAGTTTAGACAGTGCCGAAATACAAAGGGATCTCCAAAATAGAGATGTGCTAGTCACTAAAAGATTGCCATAGGTTAGCAAGGCCATGAAGGAAAAAGCATTAGATTTTATTTCTAGAGGGCTAGATTTGAAATGTAAGGAAGTTGTACCAAATCGGTATAAATCTTAAGTACTATGCGAGTTCAGGTTACAATATTGACAGGATATAGAGGCATTGGAGAAGTGCAGAATAGTCTTTTAAGGATGGTATCAGAAATCTGTGTATGCGCATACTAAAAGGATTAACAATCTGTTCCAAAAGAAATTGCAATTTCTAAAATAAGGACATTTTGAATATAATTTGCTGGAATTGCTCAACACATCTGAGATGTGTTCCATTATTTTGCCAAGTCATTATGAAATAAGGTTGAGGGGGAATAGAAATCTTTAAGAAGATTCAGTAGGAATCTTTAAAAGATGGAAGGTTTTGTTAGTAAATGTGAGATGTTTCATCTTGTGACACAACTGGAGACTTTCAATATATTAGTCACCAACTAATCCAAAAGAATCCAGAAGAGACTTCTTTCTCCCAACTTCTTGGGTAATATGGAACTCATTATCAGCAGAGCAGCTGAAGCAAATAATATAAGTGCAGTTAAGGGGAAGTCAGACAAGCACGAAAGAGAAGTAACAGGAGGCTCTAGTGGATCATAAACACCACATGGGTTGATTGGACCGAATGACCTGTTTTTGTGCTGCATATCTGACATGATCCTTACTGGATAAAGGCCGGAATTCTCCCATCCTGCCTAACACTGGAATTCTAGCTGGCGGGGGGTGAAAACCATGTAACCGTCCATTTGAAGTCTGGTTTTCAGGCGAGCTTGGCCAGAGAACCCTGCCCATAATTTTTCACTCACCTGTTATAAAAGGAACATAATCAGTTTTGTATTAACTCAGCCTGCAAGGTTGAAGTAATACTAGCTTACCTAGGATTTTGCAGTCTACGTAAAAGGGATATGATTTGTCTGGATAATTGGGCAAACTGAATAAGTAGCAAACACTGAAAAGTAGATGTAACAAGTTTTTATTTTTCTTTGATTCATCTAGCACTACCTCTAAATCCCAGTGGTGCTTGCTGTTGCTTTTGCTATGTAACAGTATGATATCTTGCTTTTTTATGATAGACTTTGGTTTTAGTAATTTCTGATAGGCTCTTGTTCAAATGGTGAAATAGTGGTAATGTTGCTAGACTAGTAATCCAGAGGCCAAGGGGACATGGGTTCCAATGTAATGACACCAGCCAGTGAGATTTAAATTCGGTTAATATATCTGGAATTGAAAGCCAGTCTCAATAATGATGACCATGAAACAATCATTGGTTGTTTGTGAGAACCATCTTGTTGACAAATGCTCTGTAGGAAAGGAAATCTGCTGCCCTTACCTGGTCTGGCTTACATGCGACTTCAAACTCATGACAATGTGTTTGACTTCTAATTGTCTTTTGAAATGCTAAGCAGATTGCACAATTCAAGGGCATTTCAGGACGGGCAAGAAATGCTGGCCTTGCTAGTGACATCCACATCCCACGAAAGAATTTGAAAACTCTATTGAATCAGGGACTTCTTGGGAGCAGAGTCTCAGTTTGGCGCATTTTTTCTAGTACAGCGCTTCTCAAACATTATTCCATTATGACCCCATTTTGATGCCTGGCCCCAGAGTAAGAGTTGAGTGGAATTGATTATTGAGAAGTTGTATCTCTATATATTTCTGCTACTGTTCTCTGTCTGTTTGTGTCTCTCTCTCTCTTTCTGTCATTGTGTGTGTCTCTATCAAAACAGATTTGCACTTCTCTCTTTTCCTATTAGTCAACCTGAGACTCCAAATCGGCCTTTAAAATAATAATTTCATTTTCTGTTTTCCACATGGGATTCAAATCTTACAATCAATGATCTCTACTGAAGAAAATTCTGATTGCTTTCTGCATGTTTTTAAAATATTCATATGTTCTATCTGTATTTTCTGTAATTTCTCAATATCTTCCAAAGATGCAGCAATTGCTATGTTTAAGTCAAGATATTGTTAGCCGCATTACTCAAAGGGATGTTTCATGATCAGTGGAATAACGTTACTGTTTCAACATAGATTGAGTGGCAGCAGTGATCCTTCTGACCCTTTCAGTTAATGCGATACTCCCAGAAAGCTGATTTGCAGGGAAAAATATCAATTTGAGTAATCGGGGTGGGTTAGAAAGAAAAGGCGCAAGATGGAGAAACAACAAATGGTCAAGAGTCAATGGTAGAGTGACAGCTAGAGGCATCAATTGGGAAGCTTTCAGGTGTAACCAATCTTACAGCTCCAGGAGTTCAGTCTGGGTTCAGTGAGAACAGGTCAGCAGGGGTCATGCAAGTGCTGTAGTTACCGTCTGCAAACTTGGAAAGTTACGGTTTTTAAACTCGGGCAGGACATAAGTTAACAAATGGTTGCAGAATGGTCACGACTGGGAGTTAAATATCCAGGGGTATCAGACTGGAAAGACAGAAAGGTAAGGGAGGTGTTGTTCTGATGTTTAAGGATGACATCAGGGCGGTAGTGAGAGATGATATCGGCTTTATGGGGGGAAAAAAAGTTGAATCCATTTGGGTGGAAATTAGAAATGGTAAGGAGAAAAAGTCACTAATTGTCATAGTCTATAGGCCACCAAATAAAACTTCACGGTAGGGTGAGAAATAAACAAAGAAACAACTGATGGATGTAAAAGTGGTACAGCAATTGTTATGGGGGATTTTAATCTACAGGTCAAATGGTCAAACCAGGTTGGTCACAGCAGCTTTGAGGAGGTGTTCATAGAATGTATCCACACTAGCTTCCTTGGACAGTATATAATGGAACCTACAAGAGAGCAAGCTATCCTGGATCTGGTCCTGTGTAATGACACAGGAATAATTAATGATCTTATAGTTGTGGATCTTCTTGGAAGAAGCAATCACAGTATGGCTGAATTTAAAATACAGATGGACTGTGAGAAGGCAAAATCTAATACCAGTGTCTTGTGCTTAAACAAAGATTACAATAGGATGAGGGAGGAACTGGCTAAAGTAGACTGGGAGCCAAAACTTTATAGTGGGACAATTGAGGAACAGTGGAGGACTTTCAAAGCAATTTTTCCACAGTGCTCAGCAGAAGTATACTAATGATAAGGAAGGACTATAGAAAAAGAGATAATCAGCCATTGGTATCTAAGGAAATAAAAGAGTGTTTCAAATTGAAAGAAAATGCAAACAAAGTGGCAAAGATTAGTGGGAAACAGAGGATTGGGAAATCCTTAAAGGTCAACAGAAAGCCACGTAAAAAGCTATAAAGAAAAGCAAGATGGATTATGAGAGTTAACCAGTTCAGAATATAAAAACAGTTAGCAAAAGTTTCTACAAATATATAAAACGATAAAGAATGGCTCAAGCAAATATTGGTCCTTTAGAGGATGAGAAGGGGGATGTAATAACTGGAAATGGCTGAAAATTGAACAGGTTATTTTGTCGTTCTTCACAGTGGAAGATATAAATAACATGCCAAAAATTGATGACAAGAAGGCTGTGGCAGGGGAGGACCTAGAAACTATCATTATCACGAGCGAGGTAGTGTTGGGCAAGCTAATGGGGCTAAAGGTAGACAAATCTCCTGACCCTGATGGAATGCATCCCAAGGTACTAAAAGAGATGGTGGGGGAAATAGCAAATGCACTAGTGGTAATTTACCAAAATTCACTGGACTCTGGGGTGGTTCATGCAGATTGGAAAACAGCAAATGTGATGCTGCTGTTTTAAAAAGAAGGTAGACAAAAGGCAGGTAACTATAGGCCAGTTAGCTTAACTTCTGTAGTAGGGAAAATGCTTGAATCTATCGTCAAGGAAGAAATAACAAGATATCTGGATATAAATTGTCCCATTGAGAAGAGACAGCGTGAAAGGCAGGTCATGCTTGACTAATTTGGTGGAATTCTTTGAGAACATTACGTGCGCAATGGACAATGGAGAACCTTTGTGGTGTATCTGGATTTCCAGAAGGCATTTGACAAAGTGTTGCACCAAAGGCTGCTGCATAAGGTAAAGGTGCACAGCGTTATGGATAATGTATTAGCATGGATAGAGGATTGATTAACTAACAGAAAGCAGAGAGTGGGGGTGAATATAAATGGGTGTTTTTCTGGGTGGCAGTCAGTGACTAGTGATGTGCCTCAGGGATCAGTGTTGGGACCACAATTCTTTACGATTTACAGAGATTATTGGGAATTGGGGACCAAGTGTAGTGTGTCAAATTTAACATTTAGATGAGTGGCAGAGCAAAGTCTCCAGAAGATGCTGAAAGTCTGCAAAGGGATATAGATAATCTAAGTGAGTGGGCAAGGGCCTGGCAGATGGAGTACAATGTTGGTAAACGAGGTCATCCATTTTGGTAGGAATAAGAGCAACATAGACTATTATTTAAGGGGTAAAAAATTGCAGCACGCTGCTGTGCAGAGGGAGATGGGTGTCCTTGTGCGTGAATCACAAAAAGTTGGTTTGCAGGTGCAGCAGGTAATTAAGGCAAATGGAATTTTGTGCTTTGCTAGAGGGATGGCGTTTAAAAACAGCAAGGTTCTGTTGTATCTGTATAAGGAGCTGGTGAGGCTACATCTGGAGTACTGTGTACAGTTTTGGCCTCCTTACTTGAGAAACGATATACTGGCACTGGTGAGTGTACAGAGGAGATTCACCAGGTTGATTCCAGAGTTGAGGGGGTTGGCTTATGAGGAGAGACTGAGTAGACTGGGGCTATACTCATTGGAATTCAGAAGAATGAGGGGAGATCTTATAGAAACATAAGATTATGAATGGAATAGATAAGATAGAAGCAGGGAAGTTGTTTCCATTAGCAGATGAAACTAAAACTAGGGGGCATGGCCTCAAAATAGGGGGGAGCAGATTTAGGACTGAGTTGAGGAGGAACTTCTTTACACAAAGGGTTGTGAATCCGTGGATTCCCTACCCAGTGAAGCAATTGAGGCTACCTCAGTGAATGTTTTTTAAGGCAAGGATAGATAAACTTTGAACAGTAAAGGAATTAAGGGTTGTGTGAGCAGGCTGATAAGTGGAGCCAAGTCCTCAAAAAGATCAGCTATGATCTTATTGAATGGCAGAGCTGGCTGGAGGGGCCAGATGGCCTACTTCTGCTCCTAGTTCTTATCATCTTAAGCCCATTAAAAAAATTTATAAGAACATAAGGGAAAGACTGTGAATAAGACTATGAAATGAACACTTAACAGTTGGCTTATACAGGCAGGATCTCAATTGCTCATTCCACAACCTCCAATTTGGTCACCACCATCAATCTGAGAACCATTGCTCTGGAGGAAATAAGTACATCAGAACAGGACTGTTTGTGCACAGTTAAATTTAATTATAAAACCAAGATCCACTTTCTGCCTTTGCAATCGATCTGATTTACCTGACTACAGGGGGCATCACACAAACATATATCAGCAATTTATTTACTAGGCTGATACCAGAGTTGAGGGGGTTGAGCTATGAGGAGAGGCTGAATAAACTGGGCTTGTACTCGTTGGAGTTTAGAAGAATGAGGGGAGATCTCATTGAGACGTATAAGATGATGAATGGGATGGATAGGATAGAGGTGGAGAGACTCTTCCCGCTCAGAAAAGACAGTAGGACTAGGGGGCACAGCCCCAAGATAAAAGGGGGGGGGGGGGGGCGGTTTAGAACGGAGTTGAGGAGGAACTTCTTCACTCAAAGGGTGGTGAATCTCTGGAATTCTCTGCCCGTTGAAGTGGTGGAGGCTGCCTCGCTAAATATTTTTAAGACGCGGGTTGATGGGTTTTTGATAAGAGAGGGGATTAAGGGTTATGGGGAGAGGGCGGGAAGGTGGAACTGAGCCACAACAGATCAGCCATGATCTTATTGAATGGCGGGGCAGGCTCGAAGGGCTAGATGGCCTACTCCTGCTCCTATTTCTTATGTTCTTATGAATGGGTAAACCTGTATATGCATGTCAATTTTAGGCAATTTGATTGTAGCATCTCAAGAGTCCCTTGTGTAAGGAATTAATTTGTTGGAAAAATAATTTGTTAGCCTTTGACAAACATCCACAACTTTTTTGGTTTTTAAAGGTCTGTTAGACCATTTTCATGGAATTGCAGGAATTCAACATCTATCTGCTAGACTTTGGCTGTCCTGCAACCTTTTGTTAATCATTGATTTTTTTTTAAATATACTTTTACATAAAGAAATATTTTTCTACATTCAGATTGCTTTACTTTAAGTTTCCAAAGGGTCTTGTCAGTTTTTTAAATCAAAAGTGTGAATCACTGTACATAAATAGATATTTGATGCAAAATAAACTGTTCTAGACATTAAAAATGGATAATTGTATTTTTATACATCCATAAATCAAATAAAACAAATGTATTGTTCCATTAATTGCTAAACTTCAAATATTTGCTTTTAACTTAGAAAGTAATGAAAGTGATTATCTTCCTATGTCTTGCCAATCTCTCTGCAAAATGATAACTTATGCAAATTAATGCAAGTTTGTTTCCAGATCATTGCAGTTCAGATGGTTTGTGTTTTAATTTGCTGTCTGTGTAATTTCACGATTAAATTTAATTTTATGCAATGTTTTGCATTGTATTAATCATTATTTGTGTACATCGTGACTGTTATTTTTTTCTCTATTTTGCCTGATTCCTCTTCCCTTTTCTGCAGGATATAGCACAGTATGAACAGGTAGGACATGTTGCTGGGAACTGTTCCCAGCAGTCAGCTTAGCTCAGTTTCTCATGCTTCTCCATATCAGAAACAACAAATCCAATGGCTGGACTGAATGGTACATAACACTCATTTAGCAATTGGAACATACAGCACTAAAACTTGACTGCACAACTATGTTGGCATTTCATTATATCTGCTTAATGCACTTTTCTGTGGTGATGTACAGATTCAGCCCAAGTTCTCTTGCTTGATGTCTGTGGCCCTGTTCTTTTGTCAGCCTTGTTTAACATTGCCTAGACTGGCTCATGCGGTCAGGGGTTGCATTATTGACTGATCACCATTTAGAAGAGAAGAAAAGTCCTGAAGAATGACATTATTTTGATCATTACAGAAACAGAAGAATATTGCGGGCGCACTTGCCTTCTGGATGGCAAATGCATCAGAACTTCTCAACTTCATCAAACAGGACAGAGACCTAAGTCGGATCACACTCGATGCACAGGATGTCTTGGCTCATTTGGTTCAAATGGCTTTCAAGTATGGAAGTTAAAACATTGTTTTATCCATGTCTTATTAAATATTTTATCCTTTCACTCAAGGCAAATACTGAATTGGCATATTATAATTTGTAACTTTCTCCACCTCCAGCCCAAATCTTCCCAGAAAGTATATTAAATAGTAATGCCATGCTATTCTATTTTCTATCTTTACTGCCAGCCCAGTCCATAGAAATACATTTTTGAGAAAACCGTTAACAAACCTGACTATTCCTTGACAAATTCACTTTTCCTCACAAGCTGCATGCTCCCTGTCAACATAGTGTATCAGAACCGCAGATTATTTTTGTATATCCTCTTCACTGTTAAGAGATGGTCAGAAAGAGATTGTCCAAACACATGCAAATGCAATCTGTATGTTTTAGAGCTGCAACCAAGCAATTTGAATGTTGACATGAAATGTTTGCACAAGTTCTGTTTTTTTGGATTGACCCTGTTGCTTCCACTACCATGAAATTTCCTTCCAGATTTAACCCGGATTGTCTCTCTTGTCTTTCTTAAACAGAGGAACAGTGTTAGCTATCCTCCGATCCTCTGGTATCTCGCCTGTGGCTAATGAGCATACAGAGATTTTGGCCAAGACCTCAGCAATTTCTTCCCTCGCAACCCCCCTCCCCCTCCGCCCCACCCCAGTATTCTGGGATAGACCCTATCTGGCCCTGCAGACTTCTCCACCTTAATATTTTTCAAAACGTCCAAAGCCAATGAATATTGTTCTCATTTCTTAAAAAGAAGTATATTTGTGGTGTGCAATTAGATGATGAGTTCAGTGTTGGTAATTATGGTTTTGTATGAGCCAACAAATGTATATTGTTTACTGCTCATATAGATCAAGACCTACCAGTTAAGTTATTTTTATGGGTGGCACAGTGTACTTTGCATCAGTATTCACAAAGAGGAAGGATGAGGTGGGTGCTGAATATAGGAAGGAGGATGTTGGCATTCTAGGATATGTTGAGATAAAAAGGGAGGTGGCATTGGAGGTTTTGAAAAATATTCAGGTGGACAAATCCCCAAGGCCAGATTGGTTATTCCCAGAGTACTGAGAAGCGAGGGATGAAATTGCTGAGGCCTTGGCCAAAATCTTTGTATCCTCGATTGG
Source organism: Carcharhinus amblyrhynchos (assembly GCF_965287045.1). Lineage (NCBI taxonomy): Eukaryota > Metazoa > Chordata > Chondrichthyes > Carcharhiniformes > Carcharhinidae > Carcharhinus > Carcharhinus amblyrhynchos. The sequence goes on along the minus strand of NC_137335.1, from coordinate 25,371,114 downwards.
AGAGTAGCTAACATTGTTCGTCTGTTTAAGAAGGGCAGAAGAAACAATCCAGGAACTTACAGGCCTGTGTGAGCCTTAGATCAGTGGTGGGGAAATCATTGGAGAAAATTTTTAGGGACAGGATGTTCTCCCATCTGGAAGAGAATAGACTTATTAGTGAGAGGCAGCATGGTTTTGTGAAGGGGAAGTTGTGCCTCCCAAACCTGATTGGGTTTTCTGAGGAAGTAACCAAGAAAAATTGACCAAGGTGGGGCAGTGGATGTTGTATATGAAGACTTTAGTGAAGCCTTTGATCAGGTTCCTCATGGCAGACCTTCACAGAAGGTGAAACCGTATGTAATTCGTGGTGAACTGGTAAGGTAGAAAAATAGTAAAACACAAAACTGGCTTGGGCATAGAAGTGGAGATGCTGGCGTTGGACTGGGGTAAGCACAGTAAGAGGTTTGACAACGCCAGGTTATAGTCCAATAGGTTTATTTGGCAGCACAAGCTTTTGGAGCTCCATCAGGTGAGTGAGGACTTGTGGAAAGGTACACTGAGGCATGGTACACTGGGGAGACCATGCAGAGACTACGACAATGAACGAATGAACACCGCTCAACAATCACCAGGCAGGAATGTTGTCTTCCAGTCGGGGAACACTTCAGCAGTCATGGGCATTCGGCCTCTGATCTTCGGGTAAGCATTCTCCAAAGCGGCCTTCATGACGTACAACAACTTGGAATCGCTGAGCAGAAACTGATAGCCAAGCTCCACACACGAGGACGGCCTCAACTGGGATCTTGGATTCATGTCACACTATCTGTAACCCCCACAACTTGCCTGTATTTGCAATATCTCACGAACTGTCCTCGCTGGAGACGATACACACCTCTTTAACTTGTACTTGGCCTCTCTCCACTCACATTATAGGTAATCAAGTCTTAAAGGCACAGACAATGAAAAATGAAAAACAACCCTCTACTACCATCCTCTGGCTAATTTTGTATCCATTTAGATACCTCACCCTGGATCCTGTGCGATTTAACGTTATGCAACAACCCACCATGCGATACCTTGTCAAAGGCCTTGCTGAAGTTCAAATAGATAACATCAACTGCACAACTGAGTCTTTATAGGTAATCAAGTCTTAAAAGTACAGACAAAGACTCAGTTGTGCAGTCGATGTTGTCTATTTGAACTTCAGCAAGGCCTTTGACAAGGTATCGTATGGTAGGTTGTTGCATAAGGTTAAATCTTACAGGATCCAGGGTGAGGTATCTAAATTGATACAAAATTGGCTTCTTGAAGCCAGAGGATGGTAGTAGAGGGTTGTTTTTCAAACTGGACGCCTGTGACCAGCAGTGTGCTTCAGGGATCAGTGCTGGGTCCACTGTCGTTTGTCATTTATATTAATGATTTGGCTGAGAATATCGGAGGCATAGTTAGTAGGTTTGCAGATGACACCAAGATTGGTGACATAGTGGACAGTGAAGAAAGTTATCTCCAATTGCAACGGGATCTTGACCAATGGGCTGACGAATGGCAGATGGAGTTTAATTTAGACATATGCGATGTGATGCATTTTGGTAGATTGAACCAGGGCAGGACTTACTCAGTTAGTAGGGCATTGGGGAGAGTTACAAAGCAAAGAGATCCAGGAATACATGTTCATAGCTCCTTGAAAGTGGAGTCACAGGTGGACAGTGGTGAAGAAGGCATTCGGCATGCTTGATTTCATCGGTCAGAACATTGAATACAGGCGTTGGGACATATTGTTGAAGTTGTACAAGATGTTGGTAAGGCCACACTTGGAATACTGTATGCAATTCTGGTCACCCTATTATAGAAAGGATATTATTAAACTAGAAAGAGTGCAAAAGAGATTTAATATGTTGCTACCGAGATTTGATGGATTGAGGTATAAGGAGAGGCTGGATAGATTGGGACTTTCTTCTCTGGAGTGTAGGAGGCTGATGGGTGGTCTTATCTTTAAAATGAGGGGCATAGGTATTGTCTGTACTGTTAAGACTTGATTGCCTATAAAGACTCAGTTATGCAGTCAATATCTAGCTAGATAGTCAATATCTTTTCCCGAAGGTAGGGGAATCTAAAATTAGAGGGCATAGGTTTGAAGTGAGAAGGGAGAGATACAAAAGTATCCAGAGGGACAATTTTTTCACAGAGGGTGGTGAGTGTCTGGAACAAGCTGCCAGAGGTGGTAGTAGAGGTGGGTACAGTTTTGTCTTTTGAAAAGCATTTAGATAATTACATGAGTACGATGGGTACAGAGGGATACGGGCCAAATGTGGGCAATTGTGATTAGTGTTGGGGTTTTAAAAAAAAGGGTGGCATGGACAAGTTGGGCCAAAGGACCTGTTTCCATGCTGTAAACGTCTATGACTCGCATTCCAACCGTTATCTTATAAATTGAGTTTGTTTCTGTATATGGCGTATTTGTGAACACAAGTCTTTTACTTGACAAAGGAGCGAGACTCTGAAAGCTTGTGCTGCCAAATAAACCTGTTGAACTTTAATCTAGTGTGCGACTTCTTATCGGGCATAGAAAGCAGAGAGTAACAGTGGAAGGCTACTTTTCTAACTGGAGATCTGTGGCAAGTGACTATTCCAGTCAAATATGTTTTAATGGGATGTTTTTAAGTATTTTGCTTCATTTGATGGAATACTTTTTAGATCATTTTGTAATTTTAGATTTTTGGATTTTAAACTTGTAAAATACTGTATTATGGGGGTTGTGCTAAAATTTAAAGAAGATAAAACGAACAGGAAAGGACAGGTAGTTTGGGAAACTCATGAGTTCTGAATGCTGACGGGAGCTATTACATAGCAACGTGGTTCAGTAGTACAGAAAAGGAAATAAAAGCATATAGCTTTTTAACAGCATTAACCATTTATATTTAGATTAAAACTTGGGAAGTCCTCAGATGCTTTCTGCTCAATCTAAAATATTCTTGAATTTCTGGCATTCTTGCTATCTTAATTATTTCCAGAATTGATCCTGCCATGTTGCAATGTGGCATTTAAGCTTTATAAGCTTTATTTCAGTGTGGCATTTAAGCTTTCAAGGAATGGCTACAAATTTAGTGATAATCCAATCCATTAGAAATGTGCTTTTTTCGATTTTGTTCCAAGATATTAATGGTAAAAATTAATGCTGTACTCAAACTCAACTAGAGTTGAGTATGCTAGACTGGATTTCAGGTAGCATTCCAGAATCCAAAATTAAATGTTCTGTATCTGGAAATTCTTGGCTATCAAAATGGTAAATGTGACAATTGACCCTCCTCAGATATAGTTTGATATTAATCAGTATCAGGACAGAATTTTGTTTGTAGCACTTCTCCAATTCCATCCAAAGTAGTCTCCTGTCAGCGGGAAATGCTGATTGAAAAAGATTTCTCAACTCCCCCTCTATCAATTATTTTAACTTATACCTTTTGATTATTGATTTGCCTACTAGGACAAGTAGGTCTGTCCTTTCCACTCTGGCGTCTTCATAATTTTATGCAATTTAATTAAATATCCTCTTAACTTCTTTTGTTCATAATAAATCAACCCCAGCCTATCCAATCACTCCTCACAGCTCAGATTTTTCCATCCTGGCAATATCCATGTAAATCTCTGCACCCACTGTTACGAGCACATCCTTTCTTTAATGTGTCAGAACTGTAGTCTAGCTGTTGCATAACTAGTATTTTGTGCAGTTCTACCAAAACCTGTTTGCTAAAAGGATCAAAGGATGTGGAAGGAAGGCGGGATCAGGATTTGGAATTTGATGGTCAGCCATAATCAAAACAAATGGGATGATGAATGGGATGGATAGGATAGAGGTGGAAAGACTCTTCCCGCTCAAAAAAGACAGTAGGACTAGGGGGCACAGCCTCAAGATAAAGGGGGGGCGGTTCAGAACGGAGTTGAGGAGGAACTTCTTCACTCAAAGGGTGGTGAATCTCTGGAATTCTCTGCCCGTTGAAGTGGTGGAGGCGGCCTCGCTAAATATTTTTAAGAAGCGGGTTGATGGGTTTTTGATAAGAGAGGGGATTAAGGGTTATGGGGAGAGGGCGGGAAAGTGGAACTGAGCCACGACAGATCAGCCATGATCTTATTGAATGGCGGGGCAGGCTCGAAGGGCCAGATGGCCTACTCCTGCTCCTATTTCTTATGTTCTTATGTTCTTAAATGACAGAGCAGGGTTAAATTGTCTCTTCCTGCTTCTGAGCTACTAAAAAAGCATCCCATATGCCATAACCAGATATATCTATCCAGCTACCTCCTGGGACTTGAAAACTTACACCACAATGTCCTTCTGTTGCTCCATGCTTTTCAGTGCCCTGTCTTCTATTATGTAATCCCTCGCATTCTTTGTCCTCAAATATATTATTTCACACTTCTGCGAAACAAATTCCAATGTTGCTTTTTTGCCCAACTTACCAGCCCATTAATAGCTTTCAAAGAACAAAGAACAACACAGCACGGGAAACAGGCCCTTCGGCCCAACGAGCCTGCGCCGCCATCTTAACGATGTGTTTTTCCTCCTCCACCCTTGACCCATGTCTATGCTTATGGTACCCCCATTGGAAACCAGATTGAGGGGAGAATAATTTAGGGACAATTTGTTACACCCTTCAGCCTAAGAGCACATCTTTGGGGTGTGGGAGGAAACCAGAGCCCCCGGAGGAAACCCACGCAACCACAGGGAGAGTGCGCAAACTCCCACAGACACTGGCCCAAATCCATGTATCTGCACAGCTAGCAGTGATAGTCACTGAGCTGTTGTGGTGCCCATCTGCTGGTCCAGTTTTAAGGATACACAAACGGCGCAAAGTGCTAGGCCACTCGAAACATCCAAGAGCAGCCCACACACAACCCACTGTATGCATGCCCCTCGTTAGACAACAAGGTGGACCGATGCACCTGCGGAGTAAAAGAAAAAACATCAACACATGTAACATTAGATTTCTAGAAACGTCCCGAGGCTCTGATCCTTATTTAAAATAGTCTCCTATAACCCTCCATGCCTGTTTCGCTCATGTGTCTATCTAAGTAAACCTTAAATAAGTCCAGCGTGTCTCACTCCACCACCTTACTTGGCAGTGCATTCCATACCCCCACGACCCTCCTGTGTGAAAAACCTCCCTCTAGCATCCAAATTATACCTCTCCCCCCTCACCCTGAGCTCGTGGCCCCTCGTGATATTTGTCTCTAATCTAGGAAAAAGCCTGCCACTGTTTACTCTATCTATACCCTTCATTATTTTATACACCTCTATCAGATCCCCCCTTAATCTCCATTTTTCTAAGGAAAAGAGCCCCAGTTTTCCCAATCTTTCCTCACAACCCAGTCCTTCCATACCAGGTAGCATTCTGGTAAACCTCCTCTGCACTCTCTCCAGGGTCTCCACGTCCTTCGGGTAGTAAGGTGACCAGAACTGGACGCAGTACTCCAAATGCAGTCTAACCAACTTTCTGTATAACTGTAGCATTAGACGCCAGCTCTTATACTCTATACCCCTTCCTATAAAGGCTAGCATTCCATAAGCTTTCTTCGCAACCTTCTCCACCTGTGTTGCCATCTTCAGGGACTTGTGCACTTGCACTCCCAGGTCCCTCTGCATTTCTATACTCTTAATAGGTCTACCCTTTATCATGTAACTCCCCTCTACATTATTCCTTCCAAAATGCATCACCTCGCATTTATCAGGATTAAATTCCATCTGCCATTTATCTGCCCAATATACCAGCCTATCTATATCCTGCTGTGTCACCTGACACTCCTCACTATCTGCCAATCCTGCCATCTTTGTGTCATCTGCGAACTTGCTGATTACACCACATACGCCCTCTTCCAAGTCATTTATATATATTACGAATAGAAGAGGTCCCAGTATCGAGCCCTGCGGCACACACCACTGGTGACAGACCTCCAGCTAGAAAAGGACCCTTCCACTACTACTCCCTATCTCCTGTTGCCTAGCCAGTTTTCAATCCATCTAGATACCTGTCCCTGTATCACACGAGCCTGAACCTTTTCTACCAGCCTACTGTGAGGGACTTTGTCAAACGCCTTACTGAAATCCACATAGGCGACATCAACAGCTCGTCCTTCATCAACTGTTTTTGTCACCCCCTCAAAAAATTCTACCAGATCCGTAAGGCAAGACCTCCCCTTAACAAAGCCGTGCTGCCATATCCCTAATCAGATCGCAACGCTCCAAATGTGTATACATCCTATCCCTAAAGAACTTTTTCCAACGAGTTTCCTACCACTGACATCAAACTCGCCAGCCTATAATTACCAGGGTTATCCCTACTGCCCTTTTTAAACAGCGGTACCACATTAGCTATCCTCCAGTCCACTGGGATCTCACCTGTGCCCAAAGAAGAGACAAAGATTTGCATCAGAGGCCCAGCAATTTCATCTCTCACCTGCCTAAGCAGCCTGGGATAAATGCCATCAGGCCCCGGAGCTTTATCAGTTTTTATGCTGCCTGAAAACCCTAACACATAAGAACATAAGAAATAGGAGCAGGAGTAGGCCATCCAGCCCCTCGAGCCTGCCCCGCCATTCAATAAGATCATGGCTGATCTGTCGCTGCTTCCTCCCTCGTAATGGATATTTCCTTCAATTGGTCTACAGCTCCCTCCAAGACATTACAAGACACCAAGCCCCTCTCCTTTGTGAATACCAACACAAAGTATTCATTTCAGGATCTCCCCCATTCCCTCACTCTATGCACAGTTCCCCTCCTTTGTCCCTAAGAGGACCGATTTTCCCTCTAACCACCCTTTTGTTCCTAATGTAAGAGTAAAATGCCTTTGGATTTTCCTTAATCCTATCCACAAAAGCCATTTCATGCCTCCTTTTCGCCTTTTGAGCTCCCTCCTACTCTCTACATTCCTCCAGTGCTCTCTCCATTCCCAGTTGCTTAGACCTAACATATGCCTCTCTCTTCCTGACTAAGTCCTCAATATCCCCTGTAATCCACGGCTCTCTAATCCTGCCTTTCCCATCCTTCCTCTTTATCGGCACGTGTCTTTCCTGCAACCTTTTCAGCTTTCCCTTGAAAGCTTCCCACTTGCCGACCGTGGACTTACCCGCTAACAACCTCTCCCAATCAGTATCCATCAGCTCCTGCCTAATCCAGCTATAACTTGCCTTCCCCCAGTTCAGCACCCTCCCCTTTGGACAGCACTCATCTTTTTCCATTTTTATCCTAAAGTAGACAGACTTGTGGTCACTGTTAGCCGCATGTTCGCCTACTGCAACCTCAACTACCTGACCCGACTCATTACCCAAAACTAAATCCAATATAGCCCCCTCCCTAGTCGGGCTAGTTTAGGACCATTTCACAAATTCCTCCCCATCCGAACCCCCAGCTGTAGGTACCTTCCAATCCACTCCAGGAAGATTAAAATCACCCACTACAACAACCCTATTCTTTCTGCACCTATCTAAAATGTCTTTACATATGCCTTCTTCCACTACCCGTGGGCTGTTGGGTGGCCTATAGTACGCCCCTAGCATAGTAATCGTTCCCTTCCTATTCCTCAACTCCACCCACAGCGACTCAATCCCTAACTCCTCCCTATTATCCTCCCTCTGCACCGCTGTGATGTGCTCCTTAACTAACAACGCCACCCCACCACCTCTCTTCAACCCTCCTCTGTCACACCTAAAACACTTATACCCAGGAATATTTAGCTGCCAGTCCCACCCTTCCTGCGGGATCCAGCTTACTTCCACACTATCAACCATTTAGCCAAATTTGTATCATCTGAAATTGTTTTAGCCATACCATTTGATTTGATTTATTATTGTTGTGTATTAACATAGTGAAAAATATCGTTTCTTGGGCACTATACATGCAAAGCATACCAATCATAGAGAAATAAACAAGAGAATGCAGAATGTGGTGTTAGAGTCATAGCTGGGGTGTATAGAAAGACCAATTTAATGCAAGATAAGTCCATTCAAAAGCCTGACAGCAACAGGGAAGAAGCTGTTCTTGAGTCAGTTGATACGTGACCTCAGACTTTTGAATCTTTTTCCCGACAGAAGAAGGTGGAAAAGAGAATATCTGGGGCGCGTGGCGTCCTTAGTTATGCTGGCTACTTTGCTGAGGCAGTGGGAAATGTAGATAAAATCAGTGGATGGGAGGCTGGTTTGCGTGATGGATTGGGCACCTCTGCATTTAAGTCTGCATCACTGATGTAACATGAGAAGCAAGAGACCTTGTATTGAGAAATTTAAATTATTTAGAGAGAAATGATGGTAGTGGAGATGATCAATGAAAATGGATGGTCCTCTTAACTCCTCATGGCTCTTTCCCCCTGTTGTTCTTTCCCAGTAGACGATGAATATGATAGTGACTAAAATATTATTTTTCTGTAAGTCTTAAGTGCCGGTGAATGCAGGATATTACGTGGATTTCCAATTTCAGATTTTTTTGGTTGGCGTTGTAAGATGTAAAATTGGTGAATTCTGTGTTACAGATACTTGGTACACTGTCTTCAATCTGATCTCAACAATTATATGCCAGCATTTCTTGAAGATCCTGAAGAAGCAAGCCCACAGAGACCCAAAATAGGTGTGAAAACATTTGTGATCATTTCCCATTCTTTCTTTAAATGAAGCATACTTTGGGTTTACATATTCATGAAACTTTGATAAGCTGCTGCTTGTCTGCATAAGACCTCTTGCTTTGTTGACTTCCGTTTTATTCTCGTTCAAAGCTATGAATTTGGTCCGAATGCTAATTCTTGTTTTATTATTTAATATTAATGTCTCCTTCCCTCCTCCAAAAAATTAAAATGTGCATTTCCCTTTCAATTTGTCAACTGCCCAGTCTTCCTTAAACTTACAAGTGTTTCTCTAACATATATAATATATAGTAAATCATAGCATGCAAGAAGAAGCAAAGGAGCAGGGTATTAGCATTTGAGAGGTCTAAGCTTGGCTGGAGAAAATGATTTTGGGAAGATTTTGGAGGGGGAATGGTAGGGAGGCAAAAGGGCTGGACTGAGGAAAGCATAGGTATGAAGCTGCTCAGGGGAAAGAGCAAATGCATTTTATGCCAGAATTGGAAAACAGAATGGCATAAAAGGATGTACAAGACTGGAGAAGAATGCAGGGTGAGGGTATATTTAGGTAGCAGTGAAGCAACTTGTCGATGAGGTTCAGAATTCTGAATTTGATCCGTTAGTAACTGGAACTCAAGTCCACGTCAGGGAGAATGAGGTCTTTGAGGGATCTTATTGGAGGACGGAATGCAGACAGTGGAGATTTGGTTAATTCAGAATTGGTGCAGGATGGAGTTCAGAGAAGTCTGGTAGAAAGTTTAAGTGTGGCTGACAACTTTAGCGGCATGAAGGTAAATAAATCAAGGGTGAAGTCATGAAAGGTCGTGAAGAGAAGGTTTGTCGCTGATCTGAGTTGCACGTGGTCTGATTGTTTGTTTGAGCAAGCAGCCAGTAAAGAGGACAGAATCAGTAACAAGGATACAGTGTTTTCAGTTGAAAATTGACTTCAGCTCAAATGGATGGAATTCCAGATCATCCATGATCAGCAGTCAGACAGGCTTGAAGATGTAGTCCACCAATTGACGATTAAGGTGTAACTTTCCCATCAAATATGCAGTTCCAGTCCTCTTAACTCCCATATAAAGATTGCCCTCTGATCCAAACTTGTATATGAAACTACATTGAGCAAAGATTAGAGGACTGCAAATTATCACTGGACTGTTTTGCTTGGGGAAATTATAGGGAATAATGTGCAGTTTGATTTGTTTTGCAGCTGCAGTAACAGGTGCACTGCTCTAAATCAGAAGTTTTCAGTTTTTTAAAAAAAAGACCACTGCTAGTACTGGAAATACTCAGCAGCTAAGGCAGTATCAGTGAAGAGATAAACGTTGAGTGCTTTAAGTTGATGATCGTTCATGAGAACTCTGTAGAGAGAATCAAAAACCAGTTAATGTTTCATAAATTTTGAATGTTTCTCTCCACACAGTGACTGACCAACTCAGTTTTCTGCTTTTATTTTTTGTTTTGAATAAGTTACTTTTCCCAGAATCCATTTCTATCAAGGCAGCTTATGGACCACTTCCAACAACAGCTGTTTACTTTTGCAAAATTATTTTTGTTTCTATAATTGTACCTAGTGTCTTTTGTTAATATTTAGAGTATAAGCTGCAGTGACATCTTGGAGTATTTATCAGAGTAAGTTTCAGATATACTATTTGGTTTCTCCCCTTTCAAGGGTTCTGTTCCCTTCCCCCTTAGAGTGGTTCTAGAAACCTGGAATTAAGAGAACAGAATGCACACAGCAAACGGTTCTTTCAGTGTTATAAACTCTGCAGGATTGCAAGATACAGACAATTCTGTTTGCAGAACAAGGATAATATGATTTTTTCCTTCCATGATGAGTACGTAGCTCATAGCTTTTTTTATGCATAATTGCTCCTTTCCTCAGCAGGAACTGCTTGCAATTCACAATTACAATTAACTTGTGTTGTTCTTGTTCTCCAAATCATTTGTCAGTTAGCTCATGCCTTCACTGGCGATGTTAACTGTTTCATGCCTTTCACCTCTTTTTCTGCTTCACCATTCCAAGATTAAATTTAACCTGTTGCAGTAACTGGATGGTGGTCCCTTTCTCCTCTTCGTGTTTTTGTTTTATATTTAGAAAAATCCTTACTTCACAAAACTCCAGAGTATTTTGCTGAGGACTGAAGTATCAATGGGAAGACCTCTTGGTGTTTTCAATTATGTTTTAGCAGATTTTGAATCTAAACAGCTGGTTTGCCTGCAAATGTATTGCATAATGTAAAACATTCATTCTTGCCTGTAAAGACACAACGTAAAGAACAGAACAGCACAGGAACAGGCCCTTCAGCTCACCAAGTCTGTGCTAACATAAATGCCCCTCTAATCTAATATTTTCTTGCCTCTACGTAGTCCAAATCCCCCTTTTCCCTGCCTATTCATGTTCTGTGCCCCTTGAACAGTTTTATACAATCTGCTTTCACACCACCTCTGGCAGCGTGTTTCAGGCAGTCACCATCTGCTGTGTGGAAAAACTTGATCCTTGCATTTCTTTTAATTATTCCCCCCCTCACGCACTCAACCTATGCTTCCAGTAATTGACCCTTCAACCCTGGGAAAAAGACTCTGACTACTCACTCTATCCAAGCCTGTCATTATCTTGTAAACTTCTACCAGGTTCCCCCTCATCCTCCGACACTTCAACGAAAAAGCAATCCAAGTTTGTTCAACCTTTCTTGATAGTCCATATCCTCCAAACTAGGCAACATCCTGGTAAATCTCTTCTGTATCCTTTCCAATGCATCAACATCTTTCTGGTAGTGTAGTGACCAGAATTGTATACCATACTCCAAATGTGGCCTAACCAAAGTCTTATACAGCTTCAACATGATTTTCCAGTTCCTATACTCAATGATGAAGGATTTGTCACTTGACCACCTTGTCTACCTGAGTTGTCACCTGCAGGGAACTGTGGATCTGGATGCCTAGATCCTTCTGTGTGCTAATGTTTCTAATGGATCTACCATTTACTATATACTTCTGCAATTGACCTTCCAAATCGGATCACCTCATATTTACCTGGGTTAAATTCCATTTCCCATCTTTTGGCTCAGGTCTCCAGCTGATTTACATCCTGCTGTGTCCTATGACAATCCTCTTCACTATCCGCAATTCCCCAATTTTTGAATCATCTGCAAATTTACTTATCAGACTACTTCCAAATCATTTATATTTTATTTATTTATAAATAAATAAAATATATAACAGAGGTCCCAGCACTGATCCTTTCGAAACACCGTTTGTCACAGACCTCCAGTTAGAAAAGTACCCTTCCATTGCTACTCTGCTTTCAATGCCCAAGCCAGTTTTAAAACTATCTTACCAGTTCACCTTGGATCCCATATGACTTCACCTTCTGTGTCAGCCTGCCAACAGGAGTCTTAACGAAAGCTTTACTGAAGTCTGTGTACAACATCCACTGCCCTGCCTTGGTCAATTTTTCTTGTCACTTCAAAGAATGCAATAAAAATTGTGAGGCATGACCTCCCTTCATAAAACTAGGGTGCCTATTGCTAATACGCTTATTCTTTTCCAAGCGGGAATACATCCTGTCCCTAAGAATCTTCTCCAATAATTTCCCCACCACTGATGTAAGGCTCACAGGCCTGTAATTTCCCAGCTTATCTGTTCTGCCCTTCTTAAACAGAGGAGTAATGTTAGCTACTTTCCAATTCTCCGGAACCTCACCTGTGGTTAAGGAGGATAAAGGTTTTGGCCAAGGCCTCAGCAATTTCTTCTCTTGCTCCTCTCAGTACTTTGGAATAGACTCTCTCTGGCCCAGGGGACTTGTCCACCTCAATGTTTTTCAAAAGCTCTAATACCACTTCACTTTTTATCTCAACATGCCCCAGAATGTCAACATCCTCCTTTCTACACTAACCATCTGCCCCATCCTTCTCCTGGGTAAATACTGATACAAAGTACTCGTTAAGGACCTCTCCCACCTCATCTGGCTCCATACACAAATTCCCTCCTCTGCCCTTGAGTGGACCTACCCTTTCCTTAGCTATCCTCTTTCTCCATATATTTGCACACAAAGCCTTAGGATTCCCTTTAATCCTGCCTGCCAATGACATTTCATGACCCCTTCTTGCCCTCTGAAGCCCCTGTTTAAGCTCTTTCCTGCTATCTTTGTATTCCTCGAGCCTAATCTGTTTTCAATTTTCTGAAATTTGTTTGCCGCCTCCTTTTCCACAAAGCTCTCAATCTCTCTTGTCATCCAGGGTTTTTGAATCTTGCCATCTTTATCCTTCATTTTTACAGGGACGTACTTGTTCTGAATTGTTAGCAATTGACTGTTAAAAGACTCCCGCATATCGAATGTGGATTTACCCCCAAACACCTATCCCAATCTACACTCCTAGTTCCTGCCTAATATTGCCATAGCCTTCCCCCAGTTTAGTACTTTCGCTCTGGGGCTACTTTTATCTTTTCCTACTAGCACCTTGAAACTTATAGAATTGTGATCTCTGTTCCCAAAATGGTCCCCCACTTTGACATCAATCAAAGGCTCACTTCCCTGAACGAGGTCTAAGGTAGCCCCTTACCGAGTTGAGCTGTTGACATATTGCCTCAAGAAGCACTCTTGGACACACTGAACAAACTCTGCCCCGTCCAAGCCCCTGGCTCTAAAGGGATCCCAATCTATGTTGGGGAATTTAAAATTGCCCATCCCTACGACAACCCTGATGTTTTTACGTTTTCCCATAATCTGCTGACATATCAGTTCCTCCACTTCGTGCTGGCTTTTGGGAGGTCTGTTGTACAACCCCAACAATGTGATTGCACCACTCCTGTTCAAGTTCTACCCGTATGGCCTCGCTGTATGATCCCACTAAGGTATCCTCCCTCTGTTTAGCTGTGACTTTCTCCCTAATCAGTAAAACAACACCCCCACCTCTTTTGCCACCCCCTCTATCTTGCCTGAAGCATCTGGAATGCTAAGTTGCCAGTTTTGCCCTTCTTCCAAGTCTCCGTAATTGCCTCAACATCATAGTTCCACGTGGTAATCCAAGCTTTAAATTCAGCCTTCTGTCATGCTCCTTGCATTAAAGCAAACACAGCTCAGACCATCTGTCCTGTCATGTTTTGTACACGTTCCCTGTGTTTTATTTCTCTTAGCCTTACTGAACCCACTCACTGACTTCCCCACAGTCTCTGTACTATGGTCCTTTTGATTTTGATTTGTGTGTTTGGTTTCTCTGCTTTCTACTTTTCTCCTAACTGTCTTTTGTTTCTGTCCTCACCTTACTTACCTTTGACTTCCTGCTTTTGTTCCCATCCCCCACCACATTCGTTTGAACTCTCCCCAACAGCACTAGCAAACAAAGCCCCCCCAGGACATTGATTGCAGTCTTGCCCAGGTGCAGACTATCCAATTTGTACTGGTCCCACCTCCCCCAGAACTGGTTCCAATGTCCCAGAAATTTGAATCCCTCCCTCTTTCACCATTCCTCCAGCCACACATTCATCTTAGCTATCCTGACATTCCTACTCTGACTAGCATGTGGTACTGGTAACAATCCTGAAATTACTACCTTTAAGGTCTAACTTCTTAGTTTAACTCCTGACTCCCTAATTTCAGCTTGTAGGATCTCATTCCATTTTGTACCTATAGTGTTGGTGCCTGTATGCACCACAACAGCTGGCTGTTCACCCTCCCCCTCCAGAATGCTCTGCAGCTGCTCTGAGACACCCTTGACCCTTGCACCAGTGAGATAACAGACCATCCTGGAGTCTTGTTTGCGTCCATAGAAACACCTGTCCATTCCCCTTGTAATTGAATCCCCTGTCACTATAACCATGCCACTCTTTTTCCTGCTCTCCTGTGCAGCAGAGCCAACCACGGTGCCAAAAACCTGGCTGCTGCCACCTTCCGCTGATGAGCCATTTCTCCCAACAGTATCCAAAACGGTACATCTGCACTGCCTTCCTCCGCTTTCTCTGTCTGGTGGTCACCCATTCCCTATTTAACTCAGTAATTTTTATCTGTGGTGTGACTAATTCACTGAATGTGCTATCCATGACTTCCTCAGCATCTTAGATGTTTCAAAGTGAATCCATCTGCATCTCCAGAGCTGTAAGTGGTCTAGCAGGAGCTGCAGTTGGACACACTTCCTGCATGTGAAGGAGCCAGGAACTCAGGAAGGGTCCCTGAATTCCCATATCATACAAGAAGAGCATGACACAGGTCTGGAATCTCCTGCTATGATTTAATCCTTAAGTTAACTTATAACAACGTCAAGAGAAAACAAAAGAAAAACTACTTGCCAGTCACCAGCCAATCACTTACCTGCTGGCTGTGACTTCATGGTTTGATTTCTTTCTACCTTTCACTTGCCCTCGAGTCTCCCTTGCAGGTCCACCTCTTCACTGCTCCCAAAAATGAGCACCTCTTTCCCTCCAGCACTGAATTCCCACTCAGCTCCAAACGTAGTAGTGATTGGGGATAGTGGGGTGAAGGGTATTGACACTGTCCTTTGTCACAATGACAAAGTGCACAGAAGGGTGTGTTGTCTGCATGGTGCTCGGGTCCAGGATGTCGCATCTGGGCTGCAGAGGAACCTGGAGTGGGAGGGTGAGAATCCGGTCGTTGTGGTACATGTGGGTGCCAACGACGTAGGCAAAATGCGAACTGAGGATCTGGGGAGGGAGTATGAAAAGCTGGGAATGGAATTAAAAAGTAGAACCGACAAGGTGGTTATCTCTGGGCTACTGCCTGAACCGAGTGCAGACGGACGTAGGGTTGATAGGATTAAGGAAGTGAATTGGCTCAGGGATTGGTGTGGGAGGAATGGGTTTGAATTTATGGGGCATTGGCACCAGTATTGGGGTAGGTGGGACCTGTTCAGGCGGGATGGGGTTGGTCTGAACCGTGCTGGGACCAGAGTGCTGGCGAATCGAGTAAAGAGGGCTGTAGACAGGGCTTTAAACTAATTGGGGGCGGGGGGGTGCGAGGGTAGGTGACATTACGGGGTCTAAAGTGAAAGAGGCCGAGGATGTCCCAATAATAAAGGGAGTAGGGGGCGTGAGTATGGTTGGTGGCGTTACATCAGATAGGGTCCAGGTGAAGGCTGGGATGAAGGCACTTTATCTGAATGCATGAAGCATTCGGAATAAAGTGGATGAGCTGGTGGCACAGATCGGCACAAATGGATATGATCTGGTGGCCATTACAGAGACGTGGCTGCAAGGTGACAGGGATTGGGAGCTGAATGTCCAGGGGTATCAAGTGTTTAGGAAGGATAGGCGGGAGGAAAGGGGGGAGGTGCGTAGCTCTGCTGATTAAGGATAGCATCAGGGTGGTAGCAAGGGATGATATTGGAGCCAAGGAGCAGAAAGTGGAATCATTGTGGGTGGAGATTAGGAACAGCAAAGGGAGGAAGACGCTGGTGGGTGTCGTCTATAGGCCCCCGAATAATGATCTGGAGGTGGGGCGGGCTGTTAATGCGCAAATAAGTGCGGCGTGCAGGAATGGGACGGCCGTAGTTATGGGGGATTTCAATCTGCGTATTGATTGGTCGACCAATGTTGGACACGGTGGGCTCGAGGAGTTCTTGGAATGCTGCTGGGATAGTTTCCTTGAACAGTGTGTGTTGGAGCCGACGAGGGAGTGAGCTATCTTGGATCTGGTGTTATGTAATGAGGCGGGTAGAATTAGGGACCTTGCGGTGAAGGATCCTCTTGGGGAGAGTGATCATTGTATGGTGGAGTTTCTGGTGCAGATGGAGGAGGAGAAAGTGGGTTCCCGGACACGTGTCCTTTGTTTGAACAGAGGGGAGTACGGTAGGATGAGAGAAGAATTGGCGAATGTGGACTGGGGGAGCGTGTTGGAAGGTAGGTCTGCTGAGGAGCAGTGGAGGATCTTTAAGGAGATCTTTCTTGGTGCTCAGCAGAAATTTATTCCGATGGTCAAAAAGAACAGTAGGAGGAGAGGTAATAAGCCGTGGATAACGAAGGAGGAGAAGGAAAGTGTTAAATTAAAAGCGGAGGCGTTTAGAGTAGCTAAGAGTAGTGGGCGAGAAGAGGATTGGGAGAGGTTTAAATGTCAACAAAGATTGACAAAGAAGTTGATAAAGAAGGGTAGGAGAAACTATGAAGCTGAGCTAGCACTTAATATAAAAAAGGATAGCAAGAGTTTTTATAAATATATAAAAAGGAAGAGGCTGGCTAGGGTGAACGTTGGTCCCTTAGAGGATGAGAAGGGGGACTTAGTGGTAGGGGATGGGGATATGGCTGAGGTCTTGAATAACTTTTTTGTTTCTGTCTTCACGGAGGAGGACGTGAATAATTTGCCGGGTGTTAGAGATGGAAAGGTGGTAGGACTAGAGGGTCTTAATGACATTACTGTTACTAGAGAGGCGGTACTCGACAGACTGGAGGGGGGGGGCTGATTGTGGACAAGTCGCCAGGACCGGATGGAATGCGTCGGAGGGTTCTGAAAGAAATGGCGGAGGTGATAGTGGATGCCTTGGTGGTTATTTTCCAGACGTCGCTGGATTCCGGGGAAGTGCCGGAAGATTGGAAAGCGGCTAATGTTACGCCGTTGTTTAAGAAGGGTGCCAGGCAAAAGGCAGGGAATTATAGGCCGGTTAGTTTAACGTCTGTGGTAGGTAAAATGTTAGAATCCGTCATCAAGGAGGAAATAGCGAGGCATCTTGAGGGGAATTGCTTGATAGAGCAGACGCAGCACGGTTTCGTTAAAGGAAAGTCGTGTCTGACAAATTTACTGGAGTTCTATGAGGATGTGTCTAGGGCGGTGGATAGAGGAGAGCTGGTGGATGTGGTCTTTCTGGATTTTCAGAAGGTGTTTGACAAGGTACCTCACAAGAGGTTATTGCGGAAGGTCAGGGGACATGGAGTTGGGGGTAGGGTGTTAGTGTGGATAGAGGATTGGTCGTCAAATAGGAGGCAGAGAGTGGGGGTCAATGGGTGCTATTCGGATTGGCGGATGGTGACTAGTGGAGTGCCCCAGGGGTCGGTGCTGGGGTCTCAGCTATTTACCATTTATATAGATGATCTGGAGGAGGGAACCGAGTGTATGGTGTCGAAATTTGCTGATGACACCAAGATTGGTGGAACGGCAAATTGTGCAGAGGGTGTGGAGAGTCTACAGAAGGATCTAGATAGGCTGGGTGAATGGGCCAGGAACTGGCAAATGGAATTTAATGTTGGCAAGTGTGAGGTGGTCCACTTTGGTAGGAATAGTGGTAGGAAGGATTATTACTTACGTGGCGAAAAACTGCAGCAGGCGACGGTGCAGAGGGACCTCGGGGTCCTTGTGCATGAGTCGCAAAAACCCAGCTTGCAGGTGCAGCAGGTGGTCAGGAAGGCGAATGGGATGCTGGCCTTCATAGCGAGGGGGATTGAATATAAAAGTAGGGAGGTCTTGCTGCGGCTGTATAGGGCATTGGTGAGGCCGCAGCTGGAGTACTGTGTGCAGTTTTGGGCGCCGTACTTACGCAAGGATATTTTGGCCTTGGAGGGAGTGCAGAGGAGGTTTACTAGGCTGATGCCAGGGTTGAGCTATGAGGAGAGGCTGAATAAACTAGGCTTGTACTTGTTAGAGTTTAGAAGAATGAGAGGGGGATCTCATTGAGACGTATAAGATGATGAATGGGATGGATAGGATAGAGGTGGAGAGACTCTTCTCGCTCAGAAAGGATAGTAGGACTAGGGGGCACAGCCTCAAGATAAAGGGGGGGCGGTTTAGAACGGAGTTGAGGAGGAACTTCTTCACTCAAAGGGTGGTGAATCTCTGGAATTCTCTGCCCGTTGAAGTGGTGGAGGCTACCTCGCTAAATATTTTTAAGAAGCGGGTTGATGGGTTTTTGATAAGAGAGGAGATTAAGGGTTGTGGGGAGAGGGCGGGAATGTGGAACTGAGCCACGACAGATCAGCCATGATCTTATTGAATGGCGGGGCAGGCTCGAAGGGCTAGATGGCCTACTCCTCCTATTTCTTATGTTCTTATGTTCACTCTGGCTGAATCTCAGTCTGGCTGCAGTCTCTCCCACTGGCGTCGTCTCCCAGAGCAAGCTCACTGGTTAAGAATTTTCTTCATGCAATACAGTTTCTGTGCTCACAGGCTACTATACTGTGCATCATTTGTGAATTTGTCAAAATAGTATCATCTGTTCCACCCATTTCTCTTAAAGAACTCATTTTATGGAGAGCATTATCTAAAATGAAGAGAAGCAATAAATAATTAGCACTGTACATATCTTAGTGATATAGTGGTGTCCTCTATGTCCAAAGGTAGAGGAGAAAGTCAAACGTGGTTGCTTTGTTAAGCAACAATAGTCTACAGAGCTTCAGACAAGATTTTAAAAAAGTGAATAAAAGCCATAACAATGTTTTGGATGCAAGTCTGTAACTCAAGTCAAATCTGAAACATGAAAACTTGCTTTTAGAAAATCGAGTGATTCATATTTTATCTCTGTAAAGGTTAAGCATGGTTTCTTAGTGTTCACACAGTAGCTAGACTTGTAATTGTGCCCTTTTGCCTTTGTGCTGAGGCAGACTCTATAAAACTAAGATATCAAAACAATCTAAAAGTCAAAACTTCAAAATGTAATAATGTTTGGAGTTAGATATACAACTGAAATGTTTCCTTTTTCTGTTTTCCAGATGATGTCTTGCACACATTGACAGGAGCAATGTCTTTACTGCGTCGTTGCCGTGTGAATGCTGCTCTCACTATCCAATTATTCTCTCAGCTTTTTCATTTTATTAACATGTGGCTATTTAATAAACTGGTCACCGAGCCAGATTCGTGCCTCTGTTCTCATTACTGGGGAGCTATCATCCGACAGCAACTCGGTCACATTGAAGCATGGGCTGAGAAACAGGGCTTGGAACTGGCTGCAGACTGTCATCTTAGCAGAATTGTACAGGTCAGTTAATGAAATTATAATTAATACTGTGTGGAGTCTCACTTTTATGCCTATTCCATTCTAATCCCACTCGAATTAGTTAGTAATCTATATGGATGTCATAAAGGGACTACATGCTGAACCGCCTCCATTTAATTTTTTTTCCCCAATACATTATGTTGTTTTATTTGACAATTCTAACAAATAACTCAACTCAATACCAACAAGAGGATCCAAAAAAGTTTCTAGAAAGCAGGTGGGTGAGGTTCGAGGACACGGGTGTGCACCCTCCACTTCCCCAGCTCCATCCTGCCATCCACACCCCCAGGAAGCAGATCCATGCCCCTCAGCCAGGCTCATGATGCCTGGCTGGGTGGCATCTCACCCACCTTCAAATGCCAACTGTCATCTTTAGTGATGCTTTCTTTTGAAGGAACAGCCTTCTGTTAACCTGGCTTTTCCTTTGGTGGGCTGGCAAAGCACAGTGGAACACCCAACACATAGCGCGACCGTCTGTGCGTGGCTGAAAACTGTCGTGATTTTGTAGCAACCAGGACATTTGACACCCATGAAGTAGGAGGTGGGGCTTTGCACCAGTTGCTGCTGCTTATGTTTTCTCGTCTCCTCCTCAGGAGATGGATGCAACAAATCGTTTGCCAGAGGCATCTTTAGCATTGGCTCTCTAGCATGCAATAAACTACTATCAGCAAAGAATTCAGTATTTTCTTCCAGTTTTTGGAATAGTTTAATTGTGGGGTAAAGAAAAGGAATGGATAATTAAAAATATTGTGTTTACATATCCCGTCATTAGATGAACCAGCCCTTGGTATTTAAATTGTGAGAATAAATCTAAAATTTTGAATTATTTGATATTATCGAAGTATAACTGGAGTTGAGCTAATCCTAATTCACAGGCAAGTGTTCATAGCCCTTCAAAACAATGGTATTAGGTCAAGTCAGACTAAGATGATGCAATGTCTAAATTACCTTTACAGTCTGTATGTAAATGCACAAAGCCTGTTGGTGAGCTACAGGCACACAGAAATACGTTGTGACAATAATATGGTCCTGACTCAAAAAGTCAGGGCTGGATACTAAATATTCCTATATATAAGGCGTTCAGGAAAAATAGGAGACAAGATGGCAGTATCGATTAACTGATACAATGCTGGAGAGAGAGAGGATATGCTGGAGGGGTTAAGTATGGAGCCTAGTAGAGGTACCATTACTATATTGGTTATATTTTATTGACAGCCAAATAGTAGTAAAATATAAGGGACACGTTTAGGTGTGAAAGCTGTAGAGTAATGGGAATGAACTTTTACCAGTCTTTATTAGGATGGAATGATAATGGTGTCAAGAGCAGAAAAGGGAGACAATTTCTGTACTGAGTTCAGGAGAATTTTCTTGATCAGTATGTTTCTACCACAACAAGGCGAGAGGCATTGCTACATTTACTTTTGGAGAATGAGGTGTGTTACGTTGATCAAGTGACAGTTCAGGAATTTTTGGTGATCACTATTAGAAGATTTGTATTTGCTATGCAAAATGCTAAGAGTAACTGTGTGAAAATATTTAATTGAAGGACGGTCAATTTCAGTGGGGTGAAGCAGACCCAAGTTAATTGGAATTTCAGACTGGCAGGCAAAAGCATAACCAAACAATGAACTACCTTTTAAAGTTGTGTGTGTTTTGGGTACAGTCAAGGTATACTTCCCAAGAAGGAAAGATAGGGCAACCAACATCAGAGCTTCCAGAGCAGTAACAATAGAGAGTATGTTGAAGCATTAAAAACGTGCACATAGCTGTCAGATTGAGAACTAGACTAAATATAGAAATTTTCAGAGGGAAATGGGAAAGGAAATGAGTGACCAAGGGAAAGCATGAGAAGAGACTGTCAGCTAATATAAAAGAAAATTCTTGGGCTCCCCTAAAGGCATATTAATTGTTAAAAACATATGTGATGCATCAGGGACTTGAGTGGGAATTTATGAAGAGAGGCAGAGGGCGTGGCTCAGGTACTAAATAAGTACTTTATTTGTATTTACCAAGAAAGAAGAAGCTGACAGAGTTATTGTGAAAGGGGAAGTTGAAATATTGAGTGGACTTGATTGTATTTAAGTTAATGAGTCAACAGGACTGGATGGGGTGCATCTGATCTGCAAATGCTGTGGCCAGAATCTTTCAACCCTTAAATATGGGGCTGCCTGAGAACTGGAAAATTTAAAATGCTCTAAAAAGAATGTAAAAATAAACCCCGCATGACAGCCCAATAAATTTGGGCTCAGCGGTGGCAAATGTCTAGTGACAATTCAGGACAAAATTAACAGTCTGATGGACAAGTGAAGATTAATTATGAAAAAACAGTATTGATTTGTTAAAAGTAAGTTGTGTTTAACTATAATCAAAACACGAAATACTGGAAAGAGTTGATGCTTCAAGACTGTGACCTTTCATCGATCACCGTCGACACCTTTCATTGGAACAAACATTAAATGTCAGTTAAATACAGTAAAAAATACATTGGGCCAGATTTTCCGGCCACACTCACCCCAAAACCAGAAATTCTCGCCCAAGGTCAATGGACTTTTCCATGGTCCACCCCTCGCCCGCTCCAATTCCCATTGCAGGCAGAATGGAGAAATTTGCCCCGTTAAATACAGTAAAATAGAGTGTTGAATGCAGTATCTTTGGCAGAGTCAATGTGCTACTTGAGAAATATTATTTTCTCCAATAATATTTTTTGTACATTTGTATTTGTAGTTATGATGCCTGTTGAAAGTTCTTGAGCTAGTCTCATAATTTTAATGAGAAAGTGAAATGATTTTGGTGCAGAAACCTGAACTTGCTTATTACCGTTTTAGGCAACTACATTGTTAACAATGGATAAATATCTGGCAGAAGACGTTTCAAACATCAACAATACTTGCTTTAAATTGAATTCATTGCAACTGCAAGCACTGCTTCAAAGTTATCACTGTGCACAGGATGAACCCTATATTCCTCAGGTATTTAAATTGCTGAGCTATAGTAATTTCATTTTTGAGGTTGTATTTTAAGTATTAAGGGGGTTACCATGTTGACATTGTTTAGCATTGAAATTTTTAACAAGTCCAAATAAAGGTTGTGGGGTGGTGGAGGATGGGAAGGAGGGGGGATTTGGTACATTGGCGAGTGTTTACAGGAGTGGGGGAGTGTGTCATGTGCAGGTTTTTACTGGTTACGCTAATTCTGATCAAAATTACCAGTTGTGTACATTTGATGGACAGTGGATTGAGTCAAGTATTTTTGGTACAATTAAATATGCAAATTGTGTTTTTAAAGGAAAGTACAGTGAGATGTTTTTGGGGATATTTGCTGACTGCTGGTAGTTGACACGTTAATAATTTGAAATTTAGACATGCCTAAATGTTGAAATAAATTTAAGTAAAATGTTAAAAAATGGATTCTTATATGATACTTGATTCCATTTGAAGCTGCAGAACAGTGAGCTGAAAACTAGGAGATGAGGATAAATTGATGTAGCCAAAATCATGATTTTCATTTTTAAACTTGGCAGCAAACATTTTTAAAGAAAAAGTGTGATCTGCTCAATGCTGTGTGGAATCTTGCTATGCATATGTTGACTGCTACCTTTTAGTGTTAACCACAATGACAGAGCCTGTAAAGTACTTGGGGTGTCCTGAGGTAGTGAAAGGCAATATATAAATGTAAGCTTGCTCTTTCTAAAGTAAGTTTTGAACAGATGGCAGCCAAAATAGGCGTTAAAGACAGAGGAAAGCTATTGTTTTACTGAGGCTGTATAGCAAGAAGACATTTAGACCCACTGTAAACAATAAGTGTAGTCTACAAACTAGTGTGAAATGCCAGACAAGTTTCTGAAAATACATGCAAAGACGGAGTAGGATCCTGGGGGTTTGTGAAAAGCCTGATTTCATGCCCTGTACAAGCTTGGATATTGGGAGTTATGACCATGCAGTTAGAGGGTTATTGTCAGCATGGGTGTTTTTTAAGGAATAAAGCCTTTGTTCACGCTCTCATGATTGCTTACTCTGTTAGTCCAAGCTCACCAAAATTTCACAAAGCACCCTTGCCATGCAAAAATGATGTGCAGTGATCCAGAAGTAAATTGGTTCAGTTGATAGGAATCATAGAAGTCATAGAACGCTACCGTGCTAAAAGAGGCCCTTTGGCCTATCGAGTCTGCATCGACCACAATCCCACCCAGGCCCACCCCCATATCCCTACATATTTTATCCGCTAAACCCTCTAACCTATGCATCCTAGTACACCAAGAGGCAATTTTAGCATGGGAGGAAACTGGAGCACCCGAAGGAAACCCACGTAGACACGTTCAAACTCCACACAGACAGTGACCCGAGCCGGGAATCAAACCCAGGTCCCTGGAGTTGTGAAGCAGCAGTACTAACCACTGTGCTACCTTGCCGTCCAGATAGGAATCTTGTCGGAGGTTTTGAGAGTTGAAGCTCCACTTTGGAATTGAACACCGCATTAGTATGTGCTGATTGCTATACAGAAATTTAGATAAAACACTTCCCTTGTGGGCCATCCACCACTGTGACTTGACCTTGAGACCTGCTATCAGCCTTGAACACAGTAAGAAGTCTCATAACACCAGGTTAAAGTCCAGCAGGTTTATTTGATAGCACAAGCCACTAGCTTTCGGAGCGCTACTCCTTCATCAGGTGAGTGGGAGTTCTGTTCACAAACAGGGCATATAAAGACACAAACTTAATTTACAAAATAATGGTTGGAATTTGAGTTTTTACAGGTAATCAAGTCTTAAAAGTACAGACAATGGGAGTGGAGGGAGCATTAAGCATTGGTTAAAGAGATGTGTATTGTCTCCAGTGAGGGTAGTTAGTGAGATTTTGTAAGCCCAGGCAAGTCATGGGGGTCACAGAGTGTGACATGAACCCAAGATCCCAGTTGAGGCTGCCCTCGTGTGCAGAACTTGGCTGTCAGTCTCTGTTCAGTGACTCTGCATCATCGTGTGTCACAAAGACTGCCTTGGAGAACGCTTATCCAAAGATCAGAGGCCGAATGCCCGTGAACGCTGAAGCGTTCCCCAACAGGAAGAAAACGCTCTTGCGTGGTGATTGTTGAGCGGTGTTCATTCATCCGTTGTCGTAGCGTCTGCATGGTCTTCCCAATGTGGCATGCCTCAGGGCATCCTTTTCTGTAGCATATCTGGTAGACCGTGTTGGACAAGTTGCAAGTATATGCACCATGAACCTGGTGAAGGGTGTTCTGACTTGAGGTGATGGCATCCGTGTATGACCTGGCACTTCTTGCAGAGGTTGCTGTGGCGGTGTTGTGGTCACTGTTCTCCTGAAGGCTGGGTAGTTTGTGGATAATGGTCTGTTTGAGGTTGTGCAGTTGTTTGAAAGCAAGGTGTGGGGGTGGCCTTGGCGAGATGTTCATCATCTTCAATGACGGGTTGAAGGCTCCGGAGAAGATGTTGTAGCTTCTCTGCTCTGGGGAAGTACTGGATGACGAAGGGTACTCTGTCCGCCATGTCCCGTGTTTGTCTTCTGAGGAGGTCGGTGAGGTTTTCCGTTGTGGCGTATCGGAACTGTCAGTTGACCTCCTCAGAAGACAAACACGGGACGTGGCGGACAGAGTACCCTTCGTCGTCCAGTACTGCCCCAGAGCAGAGAAGCTACAACATCATCTCTGGAGCCTTCAACGTGTCATTGATGAAGAAGAACGTCTCACCATGGCCATCCCCACGCCCCCACTTCTTGCCTTCAAACAACCGCACAACCTCAAATAGACCATTGTCCACAGCATACTACCCAGTGTTCAGGAAAACAGTGACTACAACATCACACAACCCTGTCGCAGCAGCCTCTACAAGATGAGTTGGATCACACATGGATGCCATCATCTCACATGAGGACACCATACAGTTGCAACTTGGCCAACATTGTCTATCTGATATGCTGCAGGAAAGGATGTCCTGAGGCATGGTACATTGGGGAGACCATGCAGATGCTACGACATTGTCAAGCAGTGTTCATTCATCCAGTCACCAGGCAAGAGCGTTCTCTTCCTGTTGGGGAACACTTCAGCGGTCACAGGCATTTGGCCTCTGATCTTCGGGTAAGTGTTGTCCAAGGAGAGGCTGAATAAGCTGGGCTTGTACTCGTTAGAGTTTAGAAGAATGAGGGGAGATCTCATTGAGACATATAAGATGATGAATGGGATGGATAGGATAGAGGTGGAGAGGCTGTTCTCGCTCAGAAAAGACGGTAGGACTAGAGGGCACAGCCTCAAGATAAAGGGGGGGGGCGGTTTAGAACGGAGTTGAGGAGGAACTTCTTCACTCAAAGGGTGGTGAATCTCTGGAATTCTCTGCCCGTTGAAGTGGTGGAGGCTGCTTCGCTAAATATATTTAAGACGCGGGTTGATAGGTTTTTGATAGGCAAGGGGATTAAGGGTTATGGGGAGCAGGCGGGAATGTGGAACTGAGACACGACAGATCAGCCATGATCTTATTGAATGGCGGGGCAGGCTCGAAGGGCTAGATGGCCTACTCCTGCTCCTATTTCTTATGTTTTTATGTAAGGCGGTCTTCGTGACACATGATGATGCAGAGTCGCTGAGCAGAGACCAATAGCCAAGTTTTGCACGCATGAGGATGGCCTCAACTGGGATTTTAGGTTCATATCACACTATCTGTAACCCCCACAACTTGGCTGGGTTTGCAAAATCTCTCACACTGTTCCATCTGGAGACAATACATATCTCTTTAATCTGTGCTTAACCCTCTCTCCACTCCCATTGCCTGTACCTTTTTAAGGCTTGATTATCTGTAAAGACTCGCATTCCAACCATTTTGTAAATTGAGTTTGTGTCTTTATATGCCCTGTTTGTGAGCTGAACATCCACTCACCTAATGAAGGGGCAGTGTTCTGAAAGCTAATGGCTTTGCTAAAAATAAACCTGTTGGACTTTAACCTGGTGTTGAGAGACTTCTTACTGTGTTTACTGTAGTCCAATGCCAGCATCTCCATATCATAGCTACCAGTCTTGAAGGCAGACTGTAACTCTTCCCTCTTGACTGTAAAGCAGTGACTGGTGACAGAAACAAAATAATATAGACCTCAAACTGGAAACCCATCAAACTGATTATGTTGATGGCTTTCATGCTTGTCTCACCTTTCCAAATCTGTCAGGTGATTAATTAGTCATGAACAGATAACATTCTTGGGTTTTAAAAGTTTGTAGGGCAATGGAAAGATTTATCTGTGTTCCTCGGTGAAAGTAGGAGGTAATGTGAAGGTAAAACTGGAAAGCACAGATATGAATCGTGGAATCCCTAGTGCAGAAAGAGGCCATACAGCCCAGCAAGTCTGCACCAACCCTGAGGATCTTAACCAGGCCTGTGCCCCCTGCAGTTACCATGGCTAATCCACCTAACCTATACATTTTTGGACACAAGGAGCAATTTTAGCATGGCCAATCCACCTAACCTGCATATATTTGGACTATGGGAAGAAACCACAGCACCTGGAGGAAACATACGCATACATGGGGAGAATCTGCAAACTCCATATACTCATCCAAGGCCAGAATTGAGTCTGGGTTCCTGGCACTGAGAGGCAGCAGTGCTAGCCACTGCCACCCATGTGGACGAGATCTTTAGCGGATGAGAGCAGTAGGAAGTTCAAAGGAGGAGTAACAGTTATAAAGCAGTGCGTCGAGGTGCAATGACGAAAAATTGGAAGCTGAATTGAGAATGATGAGACATGTATGTTGTTGGAGGTAGAAGATGGATAACTTTTATTTCAAAATTTCTTTGATCATAAAGTTATATATCATGTTGTATGCTACTTTCATGTCTTGCATTAACTGCAGGAACTCCACGAATTGGAAACATCTTCCTTATAGCTATTGCAAAAACAAATATGCCAAAATTGGCAAAAGAAGGGGCCAGGAGAAAACAAAATGGTAACTAGAAAAACTCAAAAAGACCCAACTCACTGCACTACAAACAACCCATCACCACAGTTTCACCAACGGGCAATGAAAACATGTAGTAGTAGTCCACGCCGTTCATGCTTTGAATGTTAAAATAAAACTTGAGGCCTCGATCTGCCTAGTTGCATTCATTACAGGGTACCGTAGTTAGTTATCCTGCATGGGTGCTGTAGCGGTTAGGGCCCGAGACGAGCGATCCAGAAGTCACAAGTTCCATGTTTGGTCATTCGTGGGTTGACAGAATAAATGAGCGTAATGATTGTTGGTGTTGCTATAAAAGCTTCACTAGTTCTTTAATACCCTACAAAGAAGGGAATCCACCATGAATACTCATTATTCCAGTCCCATACATTGTAGTTTAGTGTGGTGCAACTATGATGCTGTATTGATGTTGCTAAACAAGTAATCCAAAGAATTCAGAATAATGCTTTGGGGACCCAAATTTGTTTCTCACCGCTGCCAATCGAGAAATTTGAATTCTGTAAAAGTTTTGGAAAGACTGAGTGCCATCTATGTCTCGAGCGCATTTTTTTAAAAAGTTTCAGACTACTCTTTTGAGAAAGCAAACCCAAATATGTTTACCCCATCTCACTACAGTGTTTCTTAAGTCCTTTGACTCACGTAATTTATTCCTTCCAACTCTCCCCACCCAAGTCCCCAGAAACCTATGGTATCCATATTGCAGGTAAAAGTAATGTCGAACTTAGATATTCCTACTAGTGTGTCTCTCGGCAGCAACATGTAGTTCAAGTTGAATTGCAAGGATTAAGAATTTTAGTATTTTATGTTCAGAATATTTTACTATCGATAACTTGGTCACAAATGCTCCACTTTGGAGTCATAAGCACTTAGATCTCAGCTCTCTATTCCCAATTTGGAAAGATGTCCTTTCAGTTTGGCTAATAAGGAAGATTTTTCTCTTTCCTCATGGACAAATTGCTGCTTTTTGCTTCATTTATCTTTAGTACTAGTGGAAATCTATTTATTACTCTCTGATGTAGCTCTTAAAAATCCTAATGAATCTTGCAATTCAGCCAGTTAGCCAAATCGCATCAGCAAACAGTATAAACATAGCATTTGTTTCCTTCCTTTTTTAGCAATGCACATTGACCAGCAATTGGCTTTACTTTTTTAGGAGTTGATTGAAAATGTAGTGGCATTAGCAGAGAACACAGCTGATGAACTTGCTCGCAGTGATGGTAGGGAGGTGCAATTGGAAGAGGACCCTGATCTACAGCTCCCTTTTCTATTACCAGAAGATGGATATTCTTGTGATGTTGTCAGGAACATTCCTAATGGTCTTCAGGAATTCTTAGAACCACTTTGCCAGAGAGGTAATATCTTCCAATCCTTTGTATTGCTCCCAGTGATGGAAATAGTATTGAAAATGTTACATTGCCTTTACCAGAAACAGGAATACTGCAAAACTACCTGTGACAAATGCACATCCCTTGTTGGCTACCACATTTCTTTTAAAAATTGGTAGCTGAAAATGTTTATATTGCCAGTCACCAGTTTTATTGGAAAACTTGCCACTTGAGTAACCAAACTTCCTTTTACCAGATTTGTTGTGCTATTTTCCATTATCTGCTTTAGAGGCTAGTTTCCAAAGGACCATTGTGTTTTTGAACAGAATACTGAAAATAACTTGCCACTTCAAAGCCATTTAGAATTTAAATCTATAAATATTCACCAAATCAGAAATGGGCCTCCAAACTGATTACAGCATCAGTAAATTTAGGACTTTATTCGCTTGTAACAAATTGTTTCTCCATGTTTTGTATCAAGAGTTAACAGGGTTGCTATGAATCTCTTCAATTTAGTCAGTGAGTTGCATGGGCCAGGATTACCAAGATCCTACACCAGCTCTTTGCTGAGTTAGCTGGATCCTGGTGGAAGTTGCTGAATTAGGAATGGACCATGTGCCCAGGAATTCTGACTGCTATTCAGCTGGAGGTGCATGTGCCATGATGCAGCATGGAGAAAATTAGAAAAGGCTGAAATGTTTTTATATCTCACTCTGCCCATTTTGTAAAGCTTGTTGATCACAATTTCAAAAATGTTTTGGCATAGGAGGCCATTTGGCCCTTTGCATCTGCAACGGCTCTTTAAATCCTGCCTTATCTCCATATCTCCGTGCAATGTTTCTATTCAAATAATCATCTAATGCACCCCTTGAATAACTCAAATGAACTTGCTCCATTACACTTCCAGGCAGAGCAATCCAGACCTGAAACACTCGTGTGAAAAATATTTCTCGTATCACGTTTGCTTCTTTTGCATGTCACTTTAAACCTGTGCCCTTTTGTTTTTGATCCTTTTATGAGCAGGAACAGTTTATTCTCATCTACTCTGTCCATTCCCCTCATGATTTTGAACACCCCTTTGAAATCTTTTTGTTTCCTTCTCTCTAAGAAGGACAGTCCCAATCTCTCCAATCTATCTTCATAAAATTTCTCATCCCTGGAGCCATTCTTCTGCATGCTCTCCAAGTGTTCACATCCTTCCTATAGTGTGGCACCCAGAACTGTATACAATGCTGAGATCTAATTAGTGTTTTGTGTAAGTTCAGCATAACTTCCTTGCTGTTGTACTGTATGCCCGATTATGTACTCAATGCCCCGATTTTTAATATAGCCCAAAATGCCATATTATTTTTTAATTGCTTTCTCCACCTGTCTAGCCACCTTCACTGATCTATGCACATATAAGAACAAAAGAACATAAGAAATAGGAGCAGGAGTAGGCCATCTAGCCCTTCAAGCCTGAACCGCCATTCAGTAAGATCACGGCTGATCTGAAGTGGCTCAGTTCCACTTTCCCGCTTTCTCCCCATAACCCTTAATTCCCTTGTCTGTCAAAAACCTATCTACCTGTGTCTTAAATATATTTAGCGAGGTAGCCTCCACCATTTCAATGGGCAGAGAATTCCAGAGATTCACCATCCTTTGAGTGAAGAAGTTCCTCCTCAACTCCGTTCTAATCTGCTCCCCCCGTATCTTAAGGCTGTGCCCTCTAGTCCTGCTGCCTTTCTGAGTGGGAAGAATCTCTCTACCTCTACCCTATCCATTCCTTTCATTATCTTATATGTCTGTATAAGATCCCCCCTCATCCTTCTAAACTCCAGTCTATTTAGTCTCTCTTCATAGTCGAACCCCCTCGTCTCCGGTATCAGCCTAGTGAACCTCCTCTGCACTCCCTCCAAGGCCAAAATATCCTTGCGCAAGTGCGGCGACCAGAACGGCACACAGTACTCCAGCTGAGGCCTCACCAGTACCCTGTACAGTTGTAGCAAGACCTCCCTGCTTTTATATTCTATCCCCCTCGCTATAAAGGCCAACATTCCATTCGCCGCCTTAATCACCTGCTGCACCTGCAGACTGGGTTTTTGCGACTCATGCACAAGGACCCCCAGGTCCCTCTGCACCGTAGCATGCTGCAGCTTTTCGCCCTTTAAATAGTAATCCCTCCTACTATTATTTTTGCCAAAGTGGATAACCTCACACTTGCTAACATTGTACTCCATCTGCCAGGTCTTCGCCCACTCGCTCAGCCTATCCAGATCCCTGTGCAGACTTTCCACACCCTCTGCACAATTTGCTTTTCCACTCATCTTTGTGTCATCAGCAAATTTTGTCACCCTACACTCAGCTCCCTCCTCCAGATCATCTATATAAATGGTAAATAGCTGAGGCCCCAGCACCGATCCCTGCGGCACTCCACTAGTTACCAACCGCCAATCAGAATAGCACCATTGATACCAACTCTCTGCCTCCTATTAGACAACCAATCCTCTATCCACGCTAACACCTTACCCCCAACTCCATGCCCCCTAACCTTCTGAAGCAACCTTTTGTGCAGCACCTTATCAAACGCCTTTTGAAAATCGAGAAACACCACATCCACCGGTTCCCCTCTGTCTACTGCACTAGTCACATCCTCCTAGAATTCCAGTAAATTTGTCAAACACGACTTCCCCTTAACGAATCCGTGCTGTATCAAAGAATTCTTTTGTAGGTGCCTCGCTATTTCTTCTTTGACAGATTCAAGCATTTTTCCAACAACAGACGTTAAACTAACCTAGCTATACACCCAAATCCTTCTCTGCTCCTACACCTCTGAGAATTTTACTCTTGATGCACGCTTTCGCGAGTTTGCTGGTGAATACTCTTTACTTTTGGGTGAAATACTGGATAAACTATTTTATAACTATGTTTCTTGGGAGGAAAAAGGAATTGGCTAATTTGAAAAAAGCACCTACTTCAGTATGTATGATTTTACTCAAATTATGATGATTTTCTATGTCAAAATGATCAAACATCTAATAATTAGGAAGAGGCTACATCATATTGTTGGTCCAATGTGCAGATGTTTTCGCCATGCTGCATTTTTGAAAACCAGTATTATGTAGGTTTCTAAGAACTTAGCCAGGGCTTGCCCATTGAATTTGTTAATCCATTTCATAAATGGACTATCTGGAATGATATTGAACTGTTGGGATTGGTGGTTTGATTCATTAGAACCGTAGAACACTGTGCAAAAGGAGGCCATTTGGCCAATTGAGTCTACACCGACTCACCAAAAGAGCATCTCTCTCTCCCCTGCATCCATCCCTGTAACCCTGTGCATTTACCGCGGCTAATCTTTTCTACACATCTTGCTAACCTACACATCCTTAGTCATGAAAGGGAAATTTTGCATGACCAAACCACTTAATCTGAATATCTTTGAACCATGGGAGAAAACCGGAGCACCCAGAGGAAACCCACATAGACATGGGCAGAACATGCAAACTCTGTACAGTCATCCAAGGCTGGAATCAAC
Organism: Carcharhinus amblyrhynchos; assembly: GCF_965287045.1. NCBI lineage: Eukaryota > Metazoa > Chordata > Chondrichthyes > Carcharhiniformes > Carcharhinidae > Carcharhinus > Carcharhinus amblyrhynchos. The sequence continues at coordinate 25,338,809 of NC_137335.1, read as the reverse complement.
CCTGGGTCCTTTTATTGATTAGGCTGTTTTTTTTACAGGTGATAGACCATTACAGTTTGCTAGAGAGAAGCCAGTCAGGCTTTCAGCCCTGATCACTGAACTTGTTAAAATTCTGTACACATTGATATTAGACAAGGACAAAACTAGATGTGCTCGCCACCTTGCCCTCCCAAAAAAATATGTTCAGTAATCTGAAGCTTACTCTCCATAGTTACCCAATATCAGGCATCTGAGCTGCTGATGCCTGTAGAACTTTAAGCCATTCATTGTCAACGCTTTTAGGTTAGAGAAAATTAAGAGAAAAGAAAGATATGCAGTGAACTGGTTTTCAAAGTGTGTGAAAAATTGGAACAGGAATATGTCATTTAGCCCCTCAAGCCTGTTCCACTATTCAGTGAGATCATTGCTGATCTGTAACTTAATTGCATCTACCCACTTTTCTCCCCCCAAATGCTTTAGATTTTGGTTAACCAAAGGCATCATAAGAACATAGGAGCAGGAGTAGGCCATCTAGCCCCTTGAGCCTGCCCTGCCATTCAATAAGGTCATGGCTGATCCGAAGTGGATCAGTTCCACTTTCCCACTTTCTCCCCATAACCCTTAATTCCCTTCTCTGTCAAAAACCTATCTACCCATGACTTAAATATATTTAGCGAGGTAGCCTCCACCACTTCTGCGGGTAGAGAATTCCAGAGGTTCACCACCCTTTGAATGAAGAAGTCCCTCCTCAACTCTGATCTAAACTACTACCCACCCCCCCCCCCCCAACTTTGAGGCTGTGCCCTCTAGTTCTGCTATCCTTTGTAAGTGGTAAGAATTTCTATCTCTACCCTATCCATCCCTTTCATTATCTTATATGTCTCTATAAGATGCCCCCTCATCCTTCTAAACTTCAGCAAGTACAGACCCAGTCTACTTAGTCTCTCTTCATAGTTCAACCTCCTCATAAGAACATAAGAAATAGGAGCAGGAGTAGGCCATCCAGCCCTTCGAGCCTGCCCCGCCATTCAATAAGATCATGGCTGATCTGTCGCTGCTCAGCTCCACCTTCCCGCCCTCTCCCCATAAAACCGATCAACCCGCGTCTTAAAAATATTTAGCGAGGCAGCCTCCACCACTTCAACGGGCAGAGAATTCCAGAGATTTACCACCCTTTGAGTGAAGAAGTTCCTCCTCAACTCTGTTCTAAACTGCCCCCCTTTTTATTTTGAGGCTGTGCCCCCTAGTCCTATTGTCTTTTTTGAGCGGGAAGAGTTTTTCATCTCCGGTATCAGCCTGGTAACCTCCTCTGCACTCCCTCCAAGGCCAAAATATCCGTGCGCAAGTGCAGCGACCAAAACTGCACACAGTACTCCAGCTGCAGCTTCACCAGTGCCCTGTACAGTTGCAGCAAGACCTCCCTGCTTTTATATTCTATCCCCCTTGCTATAAAGGCCAGCATTCCATTTGCCTTTTTGATCACCTGCTGCACCTGCAGACTGAGTTTTTGCGACTCATGCACAAGGACCGCCAGGTCCCTCTGCACCGTGGCATGCTGCAGCTTTTCACCCTTTAAATAGTAATCCCTCCTACTATTATTTCTGCCAAAGTGGATAACCTCACACTTGCTAACATTATACTCCATCTACCAGGTCCTCGCCCACTCGCTTAGCCTATCCAGATCCCTCTGCAGACTTTCCACATCCTCTGCACAATTTGCTTTACCGCTCATCTTTGTGTCATCAGCAAATTTCGTCACCCTACACTCAGCCCCCTCCTACAGATCATCTATATAAATGGTAGATAGCTGAGGCCCCAGCACTGATCCCTGCGGCACTCCACTAGTCACCAACCGCCAATCAGAAACGCACCCATTGATACCAACTCTCTGCCTCCTATTAGACAACCAATCTTCTATCCACGCTAACACCTTACCCCCAGCTCCATGCACCCTATCCTTCTGTAGCAACCTTTTGTGAGGCACCTTATCAAACGCCTTTTGAAAGTCTAGAAACACCACATCCATTGGTTCCCCTCTGTCCACCGCGCTAGTCACATCCTCATAGAAATCCAATAAATTCGTCAAACACGACTTCCCCTTAATGAATCCGTGCTACATCTGCTCTATCAAACCATTCCTTTCCAGGTGCCTCGCTATTTCTTCTTTGACGGATTCAAGCATTTTTCCAACTACAGACGTTAAACTAACCGGCCTATAATTCCCTGCCTTTTGTCTGCTGCCTTTTTTAAACAGCGGTGTAACATTAGCCATTTTCCAATCTTCCGGCACTTCCCTGGAATCCAGTGAATTTTGGTAAATAATCACAAAGGCATCCACTATCACCTTGCCACTTCCTTTAGAACCCTGGGATGCATTCCATCCGGTCCTGAGGACTTGTCCACCATCAGTCCCGTTAGTCTATCAAGCACTACCTCTCTAGTGCATTCAGGCCCTCAACTCCTACCATCCTTCTATCTTTAATATCCGGCAAACTATTCACGTCCTCCTCCGTGAAGACCGCGGCAAAAAACTTATTTCAGGCCTCAGCCATTTCCTCATCTCCCACCACTAAATCCGCCCCCCCCCCCCCTCATCCTTCCAACATTCACTCTAGCCAGCTTCCTCATTATATATTTGTAAAAAGTCTTACTGTCCTTTATTATATTTAGTGCTAGTTTAGCTTCATAGTCTATCCTTCCTTTCTTTATCAACTTCTTAGTCATTCTTTGTTGATTTTTAAACCTTTCCCAATCTTCTAATTGCCCACTACTTTTAGCCACTCTGAACGCATCAGCTTTTAATTTAATACTCTCCTTTATTTCCTTTGATAATCACGGCTGTTTATCCCTTCTCCTACGTTCCTTCTTTACCATCGGAATATATTTCTGCTGAGTACCAAAAAAGATCTTAAAGATCCTCCACTGTTCCTCAGCCGTCCTACCAACCAATCTGCGCCCCCAATCTACATTTGCCAATTCCTCTCTCATCCTATCATACTCCCCTCTGTTCAAACAGAGGACACAGGTTCGGGACCCTACTTTCTCATCCTCCATCTGCATCAAAAACTCAACTGTACAATGATCACTCGTCCCAAGCGGATCCCTCAATAAGATCCCTAATTCTTCCTGCCTCGTTACTCAACACCAGATCTAAGAGAGCTCGCTCCCTCGTTGGTTCTGTCACACACTGTTCAAGGAAACTATCCTGACAGCATTCCAAGAACTCTCCCTCAAGCCCACCACGTCTCACTTGGGTCAAGCAGTCAATATGCAGATTAAAATCCCCCATAATTATCGCCGTTCCAATTCTGCACACATCATTTATTTGCTTGTTTATAGCCCGCCCCACCTCTAAGTTATTATTTGGGGGCCTATAGACCACACCCACCAGCATCTTCCTCCCTTTACTGTTCCTTATCTCCACCCACAACGATTCCATGTTTTGCTCTTTGGAGCCTATATCTTCCCTTACTACTGCCCTGATATTATCCTTAATCAGCAGAGCTACCCCACCCCCTTTTTCCTCCCGTCTATCCTTCCTAAACACTTGATACCCCTGAACATTCAGCTTCCAGTCCCTGTCACCCTGCAACCACGTTTCCATAACGGCCACCGGGTCATATTCATTTGTGCTGATCTGTGCCACCAGTTCATTCACTTTGTTCCGAATGCATTCAGGTAAAGTGTCTTTATACCAGCCTTTATCTGGACCTTATTTGAAGGAACGCTACCAACCTTTTTCATGCCCCCTACTCCCTTTATTATTAGGACATCCTCAACATTTTCCTGCACCTGTGGCCTCTCCTTTACTTTAGATTTTGTAATTTCTCCCACCCCGCCCCCATTAGTTTAAAGCCCTATCTACAGTCCTAGTTATACGGTTCGCCAGGACTCTGGTCCCAGCACGGTTCAGACGAAGACTGTTCCATCTGCCCCAATACTGGTGCCAATGCCCCATAAATCATCAATCTGTTTTACAATTAACACTTGATCAAGCATTAGTTACTACTTAGTTAAGCATTTGTAAGTATTTCCTCGATTCACTGAAAGAAATCTGGTTCGACTTGTTAGACTGCCTCCAGTTCTGAATTACCCAACCGGCTGAAATAGTTTCTCCAAGTGCCTTGTTAGTTCCCCTTAATACATTATACCAGTCACTCCATAACCAATGAATTCCAGGGAATATATGACAGTTGGTGTATTCTTTCCTTGTAATTTAATCCTTCGATTTCGCAAAACAAATTGCAAACTTGAATCCATAGCAGATCGTTCACGCATTTTAAAAAAATGCTCTTACCTTATTTTTAGCTCCCCTTATGACTCAGTGCAGTAGTTGAAAGAGACGGGTACTGTTTTTGACCAAACTTTTAAGTTTTTCCCAAATGTGGACTGCACAAAATTCTGAGCATCTGCTACAGTTACCATGTTTTTCACTTTCTTGTTGCACAGCCACTGAACAACTTGCCTCTAATTTTTCAGTCTATATAACAAATATGTTTGCAAAGGAAAGTGCTTTGAGAAATCACAAAGGAGATTACACAAACTAGACTTGCATTCTCTGGAATTTAGAAGGTTAATTATTAAAGATGATCTTTGGATGAAGAAGACGAGGGAGGTATTTTTGGAGTATTGTCCTCCACTTGCTGTACCTTTTAATTCAGCATTTTTTCCCTTGGCAGTGGATCAAATTTCTATTAAGGTGTGGTAGATGTTGTATAGAGCTATCTGAGATTGTCAAGTCAGGAAAATTTAAGATTATGCTTTAACTTCTTCGCCATCCCCACAAGTATCAGCATATCTTGGTTTTCAAGATGGTGAATGACATCCAGATGAATTCTGAGGGAGGGAGATGAAACTGAGGGTTATAATTTGGGCACATGTTTTACACTTTTGCCCAATACTTCCAAAGAAACAAAACGTGATCTGGTGTGCATGTTAATCTTAAAAGTAGTGTATCTACTTTAATAAACATAGTCTCTTATTTTCTTGGGATCACTCACTGATGGATAAATAACACTAGTATTCTATATATCTCAGCCTAGAGAGAGAATTGGATTCATAAACCAATGTATTTAAGCAGAAACAAACAAATTTTATACAAATGACCTCCCAGTGAGTTTTCAGACAGAAGTCGAGAAGACTTACTTTCTTGCAGTGCTTTAAGTTGATTTTTACATGAGAAGCAAACTGTGATTTTCTTCTACACTTCCAGTTCAATGAAGAATGAATAACTAAGTGCTGCCATCCTTAGATTAAGGTCAAGCAGTTGTTGCCTGACACAGCTGTTAATCAGAAATGGATTTCAATAGTACCAAGTCAGTGTCCTGAATCTGATTCCTTAGCTTTCTCTTGTTTCCTACAAAACTGGACGGTGTGCCCTTTAAAAGCACACAATGAGACTTCTGTTGCTTTCAAAGTATGGGAAAATCAGTATTTCTTGTATCTCTTGGATGAATTTCATTTTCTTTAATTTGCTGAACAATAACATGTCCAACTGACCATCTGTATTCTAAATAGTAACCACATTTTAGTGACTCAAAATCTACCAGGCCCTTTGAGCTATCCAGTCTGCAATGAGAAACTGAGTAGGCATAGTTCAGCTAGTGCACAGGAGTCAGTGAAAGTTACAGGTTCTGCATTACATGAGTGTACCATTTGCACAGTCCCAAGATTATTTAAGTGAATGTTTGTTGTAATAACATTATCTTGCACTTACTGTTGTGTGGTTGGGTTTGTTGAATTCAGAAAATGAAATAGTTGACTGTCTCTGTTGTAACACCTGCATTTCAAGATGCATTAAAAGATAAATTCTAATTGTCTTTTAATAGTGAACCAATTTTTCATAGGCTGTTGACCGTTTGTATCTACCATAGTTCATGTATGATGCTTGTGCAATCTTGACGAAGTTAAATCTGTTTTGTGTTTAAAGGCTAGTGTCAGTTTCCTCTTAACTTCCTTTTAAAGAACACAAGAATTTAGGGGCAGGAATAGGCCATTTGGCTACTTGCACGTACTCTGCCATTCGATAAGACTGTGGCCTGTCTCCACTTTCCTGTCTGCACCCCTTGACTCCCTTGCCTATCAAAAATCAAATTAACTCCACATTGAATACATTCATTGACCCAGCCTCCACTAGTCTCTAGCAAAGAGAATTATACAAACTGAAGACCCATGGAGACCCTTTATTTTAAACCTGTTGTCCCCTGGATCTAGACTCTTGTACCAGGGAAACATCGTCTCAGCATTTGCCTTGTCAAGTCTCAAGATTTTATATGTTTCAATATTATCACTCTTTGTTCTTCTCGATTCTCAACCTGCTCAGACTTCCCTCATGAGATAACTCCAACCATCCCAGGAATCAGTCAAGTTCTGCAGTCATTCTCAATTTAAACATGTACAGTTTCTTATTTGCCGTGCCAAACTGGACAAGTTCACATTTTCCTACATTATAGTCACCATCTGCCAAATTTTTCCCCACTCATTTAACCTATCTAAGCCGCTTTGTAGACTTTGTTCTCTTGACACACAGGCACGTAAGTTGTCATCAAATAATTTAACTACCAGATATATTTTCACTTAGGATTTTGTGTTCAGCTGGCTGAAGACTGAAGTTGTAGTGTTCTCTTTGTAGTTGACACAAATGAAGTAGGTACACTGGGTTGGTTCAGCAGGCAATGGTAGGAAATCTTCCAGCAGGAACAGGTTTAAAGAAGCTGAGAGATCGTAACAGGCTGCTTGCTTAGTTGTTTGGCTGGAATCTTTTCCAGTTGATTAAGCAGCAGACTGAATTTCTCAATTTACAAAAGTATACAGAGATTTCCAAATGGTCACCCAAGTCGTTTAACTTCCTTGCTCCACAATAACTTCCAAAAACAACATTTATCCAGTGTCTGGAACTGGCTTTGAATTTAAGAAGGCTAATGTCCCAGTTGTTAGAACAAAGAGCAAGGAATAACAGAGCACGGGAAACAGGTCCTTTGGCCCAACAAGCCCATGCTGCCATTTCAACATTGTGAGTCCCTTCTTCCACCCATGACCTCTACGCTTATGGCACTCCACATTGGAAACCAGATTGAGGGGAGACTAATTTAGGGACAATTTGTTACACCAATCTGCCTAAGAGCACATCTTTGGAGTGGGGAGGAAACCGGAGCATCTGGAGAAAACCCACGCAAGCACAGGGAGAATGTGCAAACTCCCACAGACACTGACGCAAATCCATGTATCTGCACAGCAAACAGTGATAGTCACTGAGCTGTCGTGTTGCCCATCAGCTGGTCCGGTTTAAGCGTACGCTAACAACGTAAAGCACTAGGCTACTCTCGAAACATCCAAGAACAGCCCTTGCACAACCCACCGCGTGTATGCCCCTTGTTGGACAACAAGGCGGACCGAAGCACCTGTGGATTAAAAGAGAAAAACATCAAAGTTGTTGAGTTACTATCCATACTGAGAAGGAAGCCATTGTCTTGACAGACCCGCTGACTCTGTTGGCAAGATGAGCTAATCAAATGAAAACGATGTCCTGTTGGTTTTCCTTGAAATGGGTCTGGATAGTCCCATGTGTGAAGTGAGTCTGTTAGCAGGCCCACAAGCTTAATGACTTTTGATATGCAAGTGTCTTTGTTTGCATGGTTACAATTGGTCTGTACAATGAGGTGTGACATATCACTGACAGAAAATAATTATTTTGCTCTTGTAACTTCTAGAGTTAGCTCCCAAACGAAGAGCCAATCCTGTGATCATGTGACTTATAGGTTTTTTTTTTCAGTTCTTCTATTTAAAATGGCAAAAGAATAAAGTTCTGGATGTTTTTTCCATGTCATATGGAAGCCAAAAGAGAGAAGAGTGAATTCAATTTCCTTTTTTTTGTGGTCCAACAAAAGTAAACGAAGAGGTATGCAGTCACACTGTCACTGAAAAATCAAATGTACGGCAAGCAGAGGGAGTGTCAATAGTGTCCTTGCTGCGCTTCTGAAGTTCAGCTCAGGGTAGGACATCAGCAATGCCATTGTCTTTTCCTTCAATGTAGATCATGTTTTGGTGATCTTGTTACCTTCCAAAATCTGCCTTTATTGGGGAAAGGTTATTCGGGGGTTAGAATTTGGAGTCAGGCGTGGCAAGGTTATTGATGAACATTAATTAGCAAACATCAAAGTTATTGATTACAGAACTCATTGTTTAAGTTCTGATTATGTTTTTCTAAACGGAAAGGCTATTTGGTTAGCAACTGAGTTGTTAATAAGAGCCAGGCTGCTCTGGGGTACCTGTGGGGGTAATCTGGACTTTATTCCAATTGCAAATTCTTTTGATTGTAGGGTTGAGCTGCTATTGTCTAGCTTATCTCTTTGGTCCATCTTTGTAAACTGTGAATTCAGTTGCACAATCCCAAACGTTGTCGAGCTGATTGCCAGGAGATTAGCAGACAGTAATATAATTTTAGCCTCTTTCAGGGATTCTGGTTCAGCACCTGGTTTGTGTGAGCACAACTGGGGTGTTCAAGTTACTGCTGCTAGGTTCTATAGGTAATGCAACAGACAGTACATGTGGTTAGCCTTCTCCTGAAGCTGGATCAATCTTTCTGGATCCAGACGATGCGAATGTTGCCTTATGGAAGGGATGTCTCCTACAGCCATATAATTTAGAGCTACAGTGGCTCAGCACGGTTTGTACTTGACAGATTGTTTTAAAGGCAGTGGGCAGTGTCAGCAATTTACCTCATGATTCTGCATTAACGTGGGCAAATATGGAGTTCAATTTCATCAGAATGTTTCTGTTAGTTGGATAGTGTGGGACTGGAGTCAGTGTGTACTTCACCTATGTCCCTCGCAATTCATTCTTATTGTTCCACTCTTCATCCCTGATTTTGGGAATGTGTTTCCCCCTCATAAATTAGTCAAGTATGATTTCCCCCTCACAAAACCATGTTGACTCTGCCTGATTGTGTCATGATTTTTTTAAAATTCTGCTATTACCTCTTTAATAATGGATTCTAGCATTTTCCCTTTGAGGTGTTAGATTAATTGGCCTATAGTTTCCTGATTTCTGTCTTTCTCCTTGAATCTTGGTTTTATTCTTCTGTTGGTTTGCTTAATCTCATCTCTTTCATGCTTTGTGTACTAGTTAATGGATGGTTTTCAGACTGAAGGAAGGCCTATAGTGGAACTCTCCAGAATTCCGCTGCTGTTCTTGATGTATATTAATGACAGACCTTGGTGTACAGGGCACAAGTTCAAAATTTGCACATGGTAAAAACTTGGAATTATTGTGAGCTGTGAGGAGGATAGTACAAGAACTTGAAGAGGATAACGTGAAATGATCAAACAAATGGCAGATGAAATTAAATGCAGCGAAGTGTATGTAACTATTCTGTGTCTTATCACTGCACTCAAAATAATTGTGAAGTAATTTAACAGTTCAACATGGGTAGGTATGTAACTTCAATTATGAATTTGAACTGTAACTGTATCTAATTTGAAACCTTTTTCCTGAATAGATAGAAGTGTTAGCATGTTATGTTAATTGTTCCATATTGCTCATCTCACCAGACTAAAGTTTTGTTGATTTATGCTGTATCTACAATGACAGTTTAGAGTAATGCATTAAGTGAGGAGGGTGGCCTGCATTTCCCTTGGTTGCATTGATGCAATTCTTCATGGTCACTGTGATCTTTAAGCTTTTATATTGAAGTGAAATGTTCCATGGAATTTGCCTAGATCTGTAAGGCAGTTTGCTGGTTAATTCCAACAATGTTAAATATATGTGATCTATTTGAATTGTGGAATAAGCTTGAGGGGTTGAATGGCCTACTCCTGTTTCCATGATGTAACAGTAACATCTTTTTTGCATTGTCTGCTTTTGTGGAACATCTTTATAATATCATTTGAATAATTACATGGATTTAATTGTTACTTCTGATTTCTTAGATTGCTACCAAAATTATGCAATAAGAGTACTGTGCTTTGTAGATAAAAAGCTTCTAAAGTCTTCTGAAAAAATGTGACTTGCACTGGACTGGAAACTTCTGTCTATCCCAAACATTTTTCCTACTCCAAAGTTATTGCATTTGGCCAAGTTTTACAGATAATTACCAACCACCATCTGTTGTTTAAATGTGTTCTTTCCTGTAGGCTTTTGTAGACTTACAGCTCATTCACGATCACCTGGCACTTGGACAATTTATTTTGAGAGCGCTGACTACGAAAGTCATTTTCCACCTGATACTGAACTGGTAGGTTGGTTCTATAGAATAAATGTTCTGTATGTGTATGGATCGCTCCCTCTGTTGTACAATGAGTGTATTCTTTAAAAAAAAATTCAGAACAAATGCTGTATTTACATTATATTTGTATGGTGTGTAGGCATACATTAATATATTGAGTTGGTTGGCATTAATGAGATACAGTAGAGATTAGAAGCAGTGAAGCTAAAAATAAAACACTTACAACATTAAGGGAGGTGTTTAAAGAGGCCTGAATTGACCAGGTTTAATTTTGCCTTGAATCATTAGTGGCAATATTCCATTTCCACTACCTGGAGGCCTCAGTTTTGAAGCAGATTTAGAGTTCCAGTTTAATAGTCTAGATATTTTAACTGCTATCCAACCAAGTTTCAGAATTTTAATAAATTGTCGGAACCACATATTTGCAGAGCTTATACGTTTTTAAGAAAACCCCTATGCTTCTTGGGCTCATATACCTGCTTTTCAATTGCCGTCTTAACTGATTCTTCGCACTGACTATTAGGACCAGAGACTCCCAGGTTTAACTTGTGACTATCTTTGATCAATGCAGGACTTCTGTCATTATTGATCTCATTGTTTCTAGTCAATGAATTATTGACCAAATTGTACTCATCTTTCCCTCATTTGTTCATCAATTAATTAAGCTTAACCTTAATTTGTGCTAATCCATTATTCCTCTTATGTTTCTGATTCAATCAAAGCCTCATTGATAATTCTAATATGTGCTTCCTCATGTATCTAAGAGCCCCTAGAGTGGTGCTGGAACATAGGGACTCAGTACTTTTCTAAGCCCTTCTACCACTATTATATACTTGGGCCAAAATATTTTTTAACAATTTGGGCATTGTTGACAAGAAATACAGCTGATTGTGTTCCAATTCTTGAACACAAAGCTGAAAAGGGAACCGATTGTGCAAATAACCATAGAAAATATGGCTATGATCACCTATTTGAGTCTAAATTTAAGTTCTGGAATTCCAAGACAAATACTGAGGTGCTGAATAAAAAGAACAAAACCTGTCTTTAAAGGGTAATTTAAAATAAGTTGCTTATTTTATAAGTTTATAAGTTGCTTAATGTTGCCTCATTTCACATCTTGTAGCTTAATATTCTTAATAAAATAGTTAAAATCTGTTTAAAATTGTTAGTTTGACTTCGACATCTTTTGCCACAGTCATCTTTTTGTGACATGCCTGATCCACGTTTCCCACTGCGTTTCCACTCTGGTCCTCAGTGTCCTTCCCACCTGTTCCTGCTCTTGGTTCCCAAGCTGAGTTTCCTGACCCTGCTCCCGTGCATTGCCTGACCTCCTCCCTTCTACCCCTGCTCCCGAGCTGTTCTCCTGGCTGCTCACACTGTTGCTGCCTCTGCTCCTGTTTTTGCTGGTTTTGAAGTCCTGGGCTCCATCTCGTGGCAGAAATTGGTCAGTGCAGATTGTAATGACACTTTCCTGATAAGTGTATTGACCAAATATAACCCTAATTTTTAAAATCATAGGGACTTTGAAAACAAGGAACTCCACATCTGTTAGCCTGACATCAGTGGTAAGGAAAATGATAAAATCTATTCTAAGGAATGTGATAACTGGACACCTAGAAAATAATGGTGAGATTGAATAGTATCAACTTGGATATATGGAATGGAAATCAAGTTTGACAAACCTGTTGGACTTTTTTTTGAGGATGTTACTAGTAGGGTGGATGGGGACAAATCACTATGTAGTATATTTGGATTTTCAGAAGGCTTTCGATAGGATCCAATTCAGGAGGCAAGCAAAATTAGAGCTTGAGTGAACATACTGGCATGGATTGAGGATTGTTTAATAGACAGAAAACAAAATAAATAGATAATTTTCAAGTTGGCAGACTGTAATTAGTGAGTCACCAGAATGGTCAGTGCTTGGGCCCTAGCCATACACAATCTATCTTGATGATTTGGATGTGGGGATCAAATGCAATGTTTCCAAGTTTGCTGATGAGACAAAACTTGGTGGAATGAGAGTTGTCTGGCAGATGCAAAGAGGTTTGAAGGAGATTTAGAGAGACTAATTGAATGGGCTAGAAAGTGGCAGATGGAATATAATAATCATGAAGTTATCCACTTGGGTCAGAAAAAATCATGCAGAGTACTTCTTAAATGAAATAAATAGGAAAGTGTTGATTCCCAAAGGAGCCTTGTTCATTAGTCATTGAAAGCTAACATGCAAATTAACAACTAGGAAGGCAAATTGGGAAATGGTAATCTTTATTGCAAGGGATTTGAGTACATGAGTAAGGAAGTCTTTCTGCTGTTGTATAGAACCTTGCTGTGAGCATACCTGGAACATTGTGTGTAGCAATGCTGCCTTACTTTAAAGAAATGATATAGAAGCCATAGAGGAACAGGAACATAGATTCACCAAACTAATCCCTGGATGGCAGGATTGCTCTATGATGAGAGATTGAGGAGCTTGGGCCAGAATTTAGAAAAACAAGATGTGATCTCAATGAAGTCTATAAAATTCTGACTGGGCTTGACAGGGTTGAATCAAGAAGGTTGCTTCCTCTGGTTGGTGAGGGGGATCTCGACCAGGAGGATCAGCCATTTAGGACCAAGATTAGAGGAACTTCAGTCAGAGGGTGGTAATCTTTGGAACTCTCTACCCTGCAGGGTTTAGAAGCTTAGCCATCGAGTATGTTCGAAGCAGAGATTGAAAGATTGTTTAGATACCAATGATATTAACGAATATGGCGATTATTGCAGGAAGATGGCACCAAGGTAGAAGGTCAACCATGATCATCTTGTGTGGTGGAGCAGGCCCAAGGGGCCAAATGGCCTACTCTTGCTCCTATGCTCTTATGATCAATTTCTGCCACTAAATGGAGCTTGATCAATAAAAGGACTGCAGTACAGCTACCTGTATTGTGTATTTTTATTGTACACTATACTATATTTTTATTTGATATATTTTATTTAAGCTAGGAATGCACCGTGCTGCGGATATCTGGTACAATATTTCAACCTTACGTTGTTTTCTTCAGACAAGAAATGCCCGAAGGACTCTATTTCGGGCTTTAACCATTGATTCCTATGGGAACCTATGATTTCACTTCAAGTTGTTTCAATTAAAGTTTTCAGGAACACAACCACAATTTTAAGTGAGGCTTTACTGTACTATTCTCTAAATGAAAAATTTCATTCAAAACAAAGCTAACACTATCTAATTCTGCCATTAAGAAATTCAGTGAATTTTATGTCATCCCTTTTGCCCCTGCTTGTTTATGCAGTTGAGTTTCAGATCAGATAATTTGAATGTTGAACTTAATCTAGTGGACAATTTCCTCGACTGGTATTACTTGACAGGGAAGGGTAAATTGTATACAAATGCTGACTTGGTCCATATCCTGTTTTTTTTTCAGGCTGAACCTAATCGTAAAGAACCAGAAATAATTACTGTGACATTGAAAAAGCAAAATGGAATGGGACTAAGCATTGTAGCTGCTAAGGTAAGATAATATTTGTGTTTAAAATATCTTGTGGATGATGTTGTTACCATTATAAAAGAAGAACGTTCATACAGTCTTGATTTCATCTGCCTGGAGGAGATACTAAAAAGGAATAGAAGATAGTAGATTCAGTGATTGCTATTTTATATTTGATGAATGGATGGTCTTGCTATGAACCAGTTTCTAACTGACTTAATAAGTGCACCGGCTTTACAAAGATTTGGATTGGTGGCTACCAGTGGGTGATTCACTTGGTATAATTTTAATAAAATCAGTACTTGGGGCATCTGTTTTTAAGATAAATCAACCACGGAAAAATCCTGGGTTATAATTGTTGCTTGTGGGTTGCAGAAGCAGAAAATGTTTCTGCTAATTGCATTTTCGAGTTAAGTGGAATCCTGCAATGCTTAATACCACTTAACAAGATCATCTTTTAAAAAATTTCAACCCATGATGCATCAGTTTGGTAATTAGTGCACTTTGGTTTCTGGGATCACTTTAGTGATATTTCTGAATTGTTGAACTTAAGTTATAATACATAACCAATGACCCTTACGAAATATCAATTAGTAATTATGCCGAAGTTGCAGTGGAGTGATGGTTTACTGCAACTTAATCTGTAGGTGTATTGAGTACAGATTTGCATGTATGATTCTGATTTTGATTTCAGTTAAAGAAAAAATCATGGGTAGTGCATTTGCTCCCTCCCCATTATGTTTGCTTCTGCCATTGTAAACCTGGAAAATCAAGGTTGATATTCATTTTCCTTGTATTGAAGGTGAAAAACACATACAATGCACATATTGATTATACAAGGTCTGTTGTCAGGATATGTTGGCTATTAACTTTTTTTTGATATTTCATTGAGTGTGCTGTGGAATCTACACCAGTAAGTTTATTTGCCTGTCTACTTGGTGTCCAGGTACAAATTGTGCCTAGTAAATTGGGAGACACCTTTCTTCTGCTGAGAACTATTATAGAATAGAAAATATGGTGCAGTTGCTGTCTCCTGTAATTGCTGGTTAGTTTTAGCTAGTTGCCCAGGTGCTTGCAGGAATACTTGAAAGGTAATAGGGACAGATTGTACTCTTCTGCATCTCAAATATTACGATTCTTAACTGTACTTCACATGCATGCTTTAAAGCTGTTGTTAGTAAACGGCAAACATTTGGGCTAAAGTTGATTGCATGACTGCTAGTTTTTCATTTTTGGTACTGTCCTTCATTCCTGACTTGCTGGAAAATTTGACGTTTAATCTGAGTCGGGTGGCCAAGTAGGATGTGAGCACTGATGTTTCATAGAACATAGAAAAACTACAAACTACAGCACAAACAGGCCCTTCGGCCCGCAAGTTGTGCTGAACACTACCTAATAGGCTTACCTATAACCCTTAATCTTACTAAGTCCCATGTATTCATCCAGAAGTCTCTTAAAAGACCCTATCGAATCTGCCTCCACCACCACCACTGCCAGCAGCCGATTCCACGCACCCACCACCCTCTGAGTGAAAAACTTACCCCTCACATCTCCTCTGCACCTACTCCCCAGCACCCTAAACCTGTGTCCTCTTGTGGCAGCCATTTCAGCCCTGGTAAAGGTATCTCCTACCTTGCTGGTATTGCCTTACAGCCATAGAGGGCGTAGATGTTGAATTAAAATGTTGACTAGCCACATTTCATTATTACAAATAAAATTGGCATGTATGCTGCTGTGAACAGAATATCAGCATTTTTCTTTTGCATCAAATAATTTGCAATTGAAAATTATTAAATGGCAAGATATATACAACATAGTTTGAAAAGCCTGATATGTATGTAATTTGTAACTGATTTTCAGTAACTCAAGTTAGAGATTTGATAATTTAACCATCCAGAAAGTCCAAATTGCCATTATTTTGTCCATGAGCACACCTGGATCCCTAACAGATCTCATGTACATGTGCAATTTTCTATCCACATGAGCTAACGACATCATTGCTAGCACATAGAAAAGGCAAAGAGCCACATACAACTCCAGTCTTTGAAACCAGACACTTCCATGCAAGAACAGAGGATGTGAAAAAAAGAATGTTTGATCATTGCAATAAATAAGAAAGGAACTAGAGAACAAAGCAGCACTAAATGTCAGTTGATGTAATCAGACTTCCTAAATCTGGGAAACCTAATGCATGCATCAAAATATCTTAAACAATCACTTCCCCCACAACGAATGCAGCATTTGCCATCTGCAAACAACTTAGCAAGGCTTCGTTTGACAACTTCTTCCAAATCAGCAATTCCTAACTTCTAGAACATGGGTGAATAATCATATGGGCTTGAGGGCCAGTTAACATGTTTTAATGAGCTGTTAATGTCTGCACGCAGGCATAAGATGACTTATGTTAACAGCTACTATTAAGATTAATGACAAACCCTGCATGTCATTTTGTCAGTTATTAACATAAGATTTAGGTTTACCCAAAACTTACCTTTATCAGTTGATACATCATGATTAAAACTGTAAAATTGCTACTTGACAATGGCTATGAAATTTTGTAAAATAAAACTTTGAATAGTTATAAATTTTCAGAAGATGACTTTTTAACAATTATAGTTGAGAAACAAGAATTAATAATCAAAAAGCTGCTATAAAATATTCTAACAGATACATGATTGTCAGATAACTGGAAGTATTTGATAGACACAGTGACCAGTAAATACTGTGCTATACTGAAACTTTAAAATTCTTCACTTAAATTTGTTCCTGTGCTCCACATAATGTCAGCAAGTAATCAGCTATAAGTCATGTTATAAATCAGTATGTGATTCTCAGTGCTACTCCTGTATGCTCCTCTCCCTCGTTAAGGGAGCGGTCTTCTGTTTCTAGCTCGCAAAAATATGGCATCTGGTCAACATTCATTGGCCTTTCTTTGACCATTTCCTTTGGTCATTCTTTAAAGGTTACTCTAAACAGATAAAGCAGATAGTCTGATTTTCTTTTTCCCCTCAATGTCTCCAATTCTTTTAACTGTTGTAAAGCTTGAGTACCAGATGTGGCCTGTGGGCCATATTTACCCCATCCTGGCCTATCAGTAGAAGAGCAGCAGATACATGAGAATGTCAAAACCTACGAGTCTCACACCATCCTGGTTTGGAAGTGCATCATAGCTTTTACATTGTCACTGGATCAAAATCCTAGAACATCCTTTGGCCCGAAACAACTGTTTCCTTGCCAGACCTTTTGAATAGTTCCAATATTTTTAGCTTTGTTTCAGATTTTCAGCAGTGCTTCATTGTTGCAAATATTTATTAATCTCTGTTTCGAAATTATTAATTTATTTAGCCTCTGCAGCTTTTTGGAGATGAGTTCGTTCCAGATTTTTAGTATCCTTTGTATGAAGTAGTACTTATTAGCATTCCTTAATGAACAGCCTAGCTCTAATTCTAAGCTAATGCCCAACTGTTCTGGACTTTTGACAGAGGAAAGAATTTTCTCAGTCTACCATATAAAACCCATTAATCATAAGTACCTCATGCCACTATCTTCAATTAGACAAGATTCTAGACTACTCCTGTTCTTGGTGGCAGGGGTTGCTTCTTTTTATATAGGTGTTAAACCCCTTTGGCCAAGTATCCTGGAGAATCTGCAGTGCACCACCTCCAATCTATCTTTCCTGTGGTGGTGTGCCTAAGACTGGATGAATTGCACCCACTGGAATCTTAACTAGTGCTCTGTAAAGCTATAACATAACAAACACCCTTTGTATCCTGCTCCCTCAAAGGAAAGATCAAAATTCTATTAATCTTTGTACCTGCCCACCAATTTGAATGATTAGTGTACATGGACCTCTAAATATCTGATTCTTAGCACCTCTCCAAGAAAGAAATATTCTTTCTTGGGACTGAGTTGAATGACCTCTCACTTTCTCATATTAACCACCATTTTGTTTTTTTCAACCTAATCTGTCATTGTTCCTTTGCAACTTTCTCTTCCCATTTATGCTATTTACTATACTACGTGATCCTCGTATTCAATTTGTAGTCAGAGTTAAACAGCATGGAAACAGGTCCTTCGGCCCAACTCATCTATGCTGACCAAATTGCCTAAACTGAACTAGTCCCGTTTTGCCTGTGTTTGCCCCATATTCATCCAAACCTTTCCTATCCATGTATCTGTCAAATGTTGTAATTGTACTCGCCTCTACCGCCCTCTGAGGAAAAAGTTGCCCCTCAGGTCCCACTTAAATCTTTCCTCCCTCATCTTAAACCATGCCCTCTAGTTTCGGACTCCCTTAGTCTGTGGAAATGACTTTGGCTGTTTACCTTGTCTATCCCCATCATGATTTTATAAACTTCTGTAAGGTAACCTCTTTTCCATCTATGCCCTGGGGAAAAAAGTTCCAGCCTATCCAGTGTCCTTATTATTCAAACCTTCCAGTCCTGGTAATATGCTTGTAAATCTTTTTTTAC
The DNA here is from genome assembly GCF_965287045.1 of Carcharhinus amblyrhynchos. Classification (NCBI taxonomy): domain Eukaryota; kingdom Metazoa; phylum Chordata; class Chondrichthyes; order Carcharhiniformes; family Carcharhinidae; genus Carcharhinus; species Carcharhinus amblyrhynchos. The sequence continues at coordinate 25,320,654 of NC_137335.1, read as the reverse complement.
CCTTTCTAGCTTAATAATATCCTTTCCATAGCAGGGTAACCAGAATTGTATGCAGTTCTCCAAATGTCGCCATACCAGTGCCTTGTGCAATTATAACATCCCAACTTCTGTACTCAATGTTCCGACTGACGAAGGCAAGTACGCCAAAAGCCACTGGCCCAGTTGATCAAGGCCCCCATTGTAGTCACAGATAACTTTTTTCATTGTCCCCTGAACCCACCAATTTTAGTGTCATCTACAAACTTATTAACCATGCTTCCTATATTCTTATCCAAATTGTTTATATAAATGACAGAACAGTTGACTCAGCATCAATCTCTGTGGCACACCGCTGGTCACAGGCCTCCACTCTACCACCAACTTCTGTCACTTACCAGTGAGCCAATTTTGTATCCAATTGGTAAGTTCTCCGTGGATCCCATGTGACCTAACCTTACTGACCAGTCTACCATGTGGCACCTTATCGAAGATGATCACATCTTCCCTGACTGTCTTTAAGCGGTTGAGAGTTGTCAAAATGTTCAGTGACAAATGACTGCCATCCAAGTCAAACTGTCATCCATATACTGAACTTGCACCTGAGATCCCAATTCCAGGTGGCATTATAACCATTCGCACTGCGAGAGCTGAAGTTTTGGAATTAATTGTTAATTTCTACATCAAACTATTACTGCTTCCCCAGCCATCCAAATGAAACAAAAACTGTCACTTGCTTTAGTGTCATCTGCTGAGTCTTTCCAGCATTATCTTTTTTTGTTAGATATGCAGCTCTTGATTTCTCATTCCAGGTGACTTACAGATATGAAAAAGTGAGACCCTAGTACATATGCCTGGGGCATCGTTGGTTACGCTTTGCCAATTTGCGCACATACCAATTATCCATTTCCTCTGTCTCTTACCTCATAATCAATTTCCTATCCAAGCCAATAGATTGTCTTCCAATTTAGTGCTTGCTCATTTTGTCAAACCTTGCTCAATCACACTGTTCCTAACTTGCCCCACAGCTAACATTAGACAAATGGACCTATAATTTCCTACAGTCAACCTAAAGTGTTAACTTTGTTCCTCTAGCCACAGATGCTACCCGACATGCTAACTATTTCGTGCATTTTCTGTTTGTATTTTAGATATCCAGTAGCCACAGTACCTCAATTCTCTATAATTAGTTTATTTCTCCCACCCATTTTAATAAATGGAGTGACATTGCCAGCTTTCCAATTCAAGGGGCAATTCTTGTATCGAGAGTTTTGGAAGATTGTGACTAATCTTTTAATATCTTCACCTTCTGCTTTTATATAGCCCTGAGGTAAAGAAAACTGGGTCCTGGAGATTTACCTATCTTTCAGGTCTAGTTTCTGCATTGCCATTTTAAAAAAAGCATGTATTGAATCCAATTAGCTCCTCCTCTTGATTTGGGTTTCTTTTATCTTCTGTACTACATTTAGATGTGTACCAATACAAATGCCAATGCAATACTGCTACAGTGACTTAGTGGTAATGTCACTGGATCGGTAATCCAGAGGCCCAAACTCATGATATTGATAATTAGTTTAAAATGTTGGTGACCATGAAGCTATCATCCATTGAAGGAAATCATAATATCCTTTAGGGAAGGAAATCTGTCCTTAATTGATCTGGTCTATATTTATTTGCACTTTCAACTGCCCTCTGAATTGGACTAGGAAGACAAGGGCATTAGGAATGGACAACAAACGCTGATTTTGCAACATCACCCACATCCCATGAAAGAATAATGGAAAAATATTTATTTATCAGCCATTTTCCTGATTTTCAATTGTAACATAATTGTATAAAATGTCTGCTGCTGTGTGAAAGGTTAACAAAATTTAGCTCTTGTAGAAGCATTCTGTTCAGGTGTTTGACATTGATCTATTTTCAACGTTCTCAGGGTGCGGGACAGGATAAGCTTGGAATCTATGTTAAATCTGTTGTGAAAGGAGGAGCTGCAGACTTGGTAGGTAGACTTAATTCATTCTTATTCTTGATTAAGCAGAAATGTCCTGTAGGTTGAAGCACATCTGAACTAATTCAAGTAATATTGTTGGTTAAGTGAGATGTTCTCCCATTGTTAAAGGGAGCAATACATATAGGGCAAATATATGTTGTCATTGTATATTGAGCTACATAATTCTACATGAAATTTAAGAGAGTTCAGTTCAGCTAATTAGCCCCATCTGCCCAGGACACAACAGATCTCATGTCTGCTCTTTGAATAGTGTCAAGTTCTTCTGGTGTTCTGGCCCACTTGACCAACATTGCTTCAGTGGGGGAGGGACCATTTAGTAATTTACCTCTGTTGCTGTTTGTGACCTTGCTGTATGCAAATTAGCTCAATGTTCCCTAAGTTTCAGCCATGACTACACTTCAGTACTTTGTGATGTGATGCATGTCCGGTGTTGTGAAAACTAAAATGCAAAGACTTTCTTCAGTAAATAAACGTCTAGAAATGTTTATAAATACTGTTCTAATAAACTGTGGTGGATAAATTTAATCAGTTTCTAATTAGGTATTTCTTAACCACATTCCTGAAAATGGGGATATGCAGGTCATGCAGTTCAGTACAAGTTTGGAGAGATGTAAGCATTTTTGGACTAGTTTAAAAAAACATGACTGTTCATAAAATAATTGTTGCATATTGTTAAAAATTAATTACATCTTTCCTTTATTCATGATTTTAAAAACAATGAAGTGCAATGTCATTAAATGGAAAATCATGTAAATGTTTGTGAAAAGATTCCATCATTCCTGAGCATCTATTCAAACTTAAAGCAAAATTTATGAAAAGCATGGCCTTTCACGACACATTTATGCTGCTATTTTTAATACTCTTTTTCCAGTAATATTGTTCCAGCTAAGTGTTTTACTTCCTAAAATAGGAGTTACTGTTTTTAGCCCAGTTGCATTCTCAGTGAGATAATTGATTATATAAAATCTTCATTTTTAAATGTTTAATAGCATAAATTATTACATGAAAAAGCTTTCACAGAGTAATGGTGTTTAATTGTCCAAAGGCGCATCTCATCTGAGGAAATTGACTTTGAAGATGAGAATTTATTTGATACAAGAGGGCATTCTTCCATCTGAAAAACTACTTAGGTGGTTGACGTTAAGATTACTGTGAAGCAAAATGTAGCTAATTTTGTTTTCATTGAGGCTTGAATAGATGCTTACACTAGAAGTAATACTGCAGTGTACATTTACGTACAGTATAATGGCATGATGGCATGTTTTAATTTAGTACATTGTATTTAAACGGTTGTGCGATTTTAAGCATAACGTTTTATCCTTTTGTCCTGAAATAACCTCTTTAACCATTAAGCTGTTACTATAGCAATTACAGACAAAGTACAAATCACATATTAATGTCAACTGGAAAATATTTTGATATTATTGCTTGGTGCCAGGTCAATGAAAATATTTGACAGGCTCAGTAAATAGTAAACAACTTACTTATGCTATGCTCAGTGACACTTTAAAATCTCTTCTGTTATGTCTATTCCAGTGCTGAAGACAGTGAGAAGTCTACTTGTATTATCGGCTTGCAATTCTCAGCGTTGTTCCACATGTGCCCCTCTCCTCTCGTGGCAGTGCTAGCTTACAAAAACCTGACTTCCATTGACTCACCTTGAACCACTTCATGTGGTCATTTCCTTAAAAGTCTCTCTAAATAGATAAAAGCCAAAATCTGATTTCCACTTTTTAAATTCTCGGATTCCCATTGGATATCTTTAAATGATTGTTTCAACACTGCCACTCAAGAGCTGGATGAAAAGCTCTTGTGGGCCAGAGGTGCCATACTGGCATTTGCTCACCCTTGCCCTGCATAATTTAGCTTTGTGGAATGAATGATGATTAAACAAATTTATCAATGGCAATTTTTAATTTGGTAAAACAGGATGCTGTCTAATTGTGACTTTAATTCCTCATCTCCACAGGATGGTCGTTTGGCTGCAGGAGATCAGTTGCTAAGTGTAGATGGCCGGAGTCTTGTAGGACTTTCCCAAGAAAGGTAATCCATACTACTTTGGTTTGTCAACTGAATAAGTGCAATAAAAAAACGTCAATAATGCTGTCATTTAGAAACTAATTGCCATGGGCAGCCTAAGGAATGTGGTCCATAAATTTTGAGTTAAGGTGGTATGGTGGGCATGAATGGTATCAAGACAAAATATGACTCCATGCTAGAATTTTAGTTTAAGCTGACATTTTTCCCTTCTCCCCAGTCCCTAAAGATAGGGAAAGAGCCTTAGAGGGATTATAACCCTCCAAGATTGACTCTGCATACTTCCTACTAATCTGTTAAGTGAGAGGAGAGATTGGAGATCACGTTCCTTGATCACACCTTCAGTCAGAAATCATGTATGCTGTAGGTGGACCACATGGGGAAGAAGTAAAGAATGCAAGCACTTGATTTTAAATTTGGCAGTTCTATTTAATTAAAAAATGAAATGGTTCTTTTGTGCAAACCTAGCATTTCACAAATATAATTTCATGTGTCTTTAAACTACTGAAATTAACCTTTAAATTATTCAAGATCATTTTTATTTCAGGGCAGCAGAGCTTATGACAAGAACTGGTTCTGTGGTTACCTTAGAAATAGCAAGACAAGGAGCAATTTACCATGGTTTGGCCACTCTACTCAACCAACCTTCTCCAATGATGCAAAGAGGTAAAAATATGAGGGTATTTTTCTAGTGAAAAACATAAATATTCTGATGAAATGTCATCATTGACCTAAAGCATTAATTCTGAGCACAGTTTTGGGCCAAGACCAACTTGGGGGTCACAACCCTGTATTGTGGAGGGAACAGTCACCAGGCAATGATTTTACCCCAAGCTGGCCAATTAGTGACTAATGGGTGGGCTGTTGAAGCTGGTGGGCCAATAGGAGGACACTCTTCAGCACTGAATGAGATGAAGTCTGAAGTTCAGCTAGAGGAAAAAAAGGGCACCTCTACCTGAAGGAGTCCTCTCTCCAACTTTCTAAACATTTTAATTTCAAAAACCTACCAAACTACCATTGCAGAGAGGAAATCCTTCCACATGAAAGCCTGCAGCTACAGTTGTAACAGGCATATGGAAAAGGACTCGGAGGCTACCTACAGGCATAGTCCCCAATACCTCAAGACCCAGAGCATGCCTGGAAAATCCCTGTCTGCCTTTTGATAGCCCTGGAGTGAATTCAACCTTAATTGTCCCATATCCTGCATCAAATGGCCGTTGGGCAGGAGATGTCAGCAATCTGTGAATTTCAACATTTTTTCCTTCAGTGAATGTCATAAGAAAAAAATCTATCACTCATCCTGGATCATCTTTGCAAAATTAACAGTGAATTGGCCTATGTAATAATAATTTCACTTCTGAAATAATTCATTGTTTGGAAAATGTTTTCTAAGTTCACTTTTTAAGTAAATTCATAGTTTATCTTGGCCACTTACATCGCAGAATAGCTGTTGGAGTCAGTTGCTATGTGTGCAACACAGCAATTAAATTAACTAATATTTTAAAAGCATAGTTGGAGTACTCCTTTGAATTTGGATGACATTGCGCATGGTGCAGATCGCATTAGAATGGAGCGGGATCGGAGAATTGTGGGTGAGGGGTTTAGCGTGTTCAATGCTGGCACAAAACATTACAATCCTCCTAGCCACTGCTCCCAGACATAATCTGGCTCCCACCAGATAAGAGCAGGAACCAGATTATAATATTTAAATATGCTTAAATTTGCTTGAGGCCAGAGTTTCCCTGCTCCCAGGACGTTTTCACCTTTGGGAGCAGTGAGAATCCAGCAAAAATCACTTGATCTCCACAAACGGATGGGGCCAGGATGTAATGAAGAGGGGCCCATTGGGAGGGTCCCAATGCCAGTGATCTTGGCTAAGGAGTGGGTTAAGGGAAGCCCTTCCAATGGGAAAAGGGGGGAGTGTCCTCGATGTCTGTGGAGTCAGGGAGGGGGTTTCAATTTCACTGAGATTGGGGTGCACTTTAAAAACATGTGGCTGAATTTGTGAAGCCAGGCATGCTGGTGTATTTAGACCCTGGGCCTGTCAGAAAAGGTGCAAAACTCACCCTTTTTCAAATAGCGACCAAGGGTGGGGAAATTGCAATCTGACCTGGTTTTCTTGCCCAAAATGATGCTGTCAATTCTTGGCGAAATTCCATGCTGCATCTCTGATCTTGAGCAAAATTCCGTTTAAGCAGGCAGTTTATACTCGGAATTATCCATCTCAAATACAATGTATTTAGTGTTATTGTGTGTTCATTATACAAAATAGGGCTGTAGGAAAGGAGATCATGAGTGTAATCCTCCATCTGTGTATTCCTAATCTTGCGATTGTGTTTAACTTCAAATTTGATCATTACTTCCGCTGTTGAATAATTTACTTTTTAACACTAGTGATTTTTTTCCTTCAACCTGCAAGCAAGGTGAGAATGTTACATGAATTTAGCAGATACCAGTTTTCAAATTATAAACTACTTTTATTTTTATACAGGAATTTTGTTATATTGGAATCTTAATGAGTCAATCTAAAACACAGTCACAAGATGCAACAATTACAAGATGTATTTATGTATAACTAAGAATTATACCATTAATATACTTTGGCGGGGAGACGAAGACTATTAATCCAGAAACTTGACTAATGTTCTGGGGACCCCGGTTCAAATCCCGCCACGGCAGATGGTGGAATTTGAATTCAATAAAAAAATCTGGAATTAAGAATCTACTGATGACCATGAAATCATTGTCGATTCTTGATAAAACACATCTGGTTTCCTTTGGAGAAAGAAATCTGCTGTCATCACCTGGTTTGGCCTATATGTGATTCCAGAGCCACAGCAATGTGGTTGACTCTCACTGCTCTTGGGCAATTGGCATGGGCAATAAATGCTGGCCAACCAATAACGCTGGTGTCCCACGAATGAATAAACAAAAATCAATAGATATGTGATCCAAATTTTAGTGATTTCAACCTCTACTTATGTTAGGGCATTGTTCATTCATGTGGGGGAGGGAGAAAAAGAAGTTCCCCTCTTCGTAAATTCAAATAAACTTCTCGGGTTTATTTCAAGTTTTCTTCTGCCATAACCATTCACATTTTATTTATAGCTAATCTCTTGTACTCCTTTTGCATTTTTTTGTGATAATTCATATTTTGCTATAATAAGGTGTGAATCTAACTGCAAACAAACCAATTTGGGGTAATTGTTTACCCAGTTTAAAATTGTTATTGCATTACCGTTTCTATTTTGACCAACTTGAATAGATGAGCCCAACTTATCTATCTTTTGGGGGGAAAAAGAAGTAATAGGTGGTAATTTATTAATCCCGTGTGCATAATCGGTTTTTTAAAACTGCATATCCAATTTTCAAAACTTTAAGAACCATATGCTCCAAGGTTAGTAGTTGAAAAATATACCTTTTGAGGTTTGTGGCTTGCCCAACTCTTAAAATAACATTTGGAAAAGATTGATCTTTTATCCATTTTTAGCCTCTGATCGTCGTGGCCCAGGGAAGCCTCGCCCAAAGAGTGAAGGCTTTGAATTGTACAATAGTAATCCTCAGAATGGAACACCTGAAAATTCCCCAATGGGTTGGACAGAATACACAGAACCAAAGAAACCACCTGGGGATGAAAGACTGTTGAAGAACCGAGCTGATCATCGATCTAGTCCCAACGTTGCAAGTAAGCACATAGTCCTAGATCATCTTGTTGTCAGTTGCTTTGAGGCATACCTTTGTCCAGTAACTGAAGGATTTGTTAGTAAACCAGAATGGTAATTTTGATTACCTGGCCCAACACTCCTCAACTGCCTCATCAATGACTTTCCTTCCATCATAAGGTCAGAAGTAGCAATGTTAAGTGATGATTGCACAATGTTCAGAAGCATTTGTGACTCCTCAGCTACTGAAGCACTCCAAGTCTAAATGTAACAAGAACAGGACAGTATCCAGGCTTGGGCTGACAAATGATAAGTAACATTCATGCCAAACAAGTGCCAGTCAATAACCATCTCCAATAAGAGAGAAGCTTAACTACTACCCCTTGACGTTCCATGGTATTATCATCATTGAATACCCCACTATCAACATCATTGGGATTATCATTAACTATAAACTGAACTGGACTAGCCATATAATACATAATAATATATAAAGGGAAAGAATAACAAGGGAGAGAATAGGGCCTCTTGAGGATCAACAAAGTCATCTGTGCGGATACACAAGAGATGGGTGAGATCCTAAATGAATATTTCTCATCAATATTTACTGCTGAGGAAAATATGGATGTTAGAGAACTTGGGGAAATAAATAGTGATGTCTTGAGGAGTGTACATACTACAGAGAAAGAGGTGTTGGAACTCAAAGCGCATCAAGGTAAATAAATCCCTGGGACCTGATGAAATGTGTTCCAGGAAATTGTGGATTCTCTGGTAGAGATATTTGAATCATCAATAGTCATGGGTGAGATGTCTGAAGATTGGAGGGTAGCAAATGTTGTGCCTTTGTTTAAAAAGGGCTGCAGGGAAAAGCCTGAGAACTACAGACCAGTGAGCCTCACATCTGGTGGGAAAGTTGTTAGGAGGTATTTTGAGAGACAGGATCTACAGGCATTTAGTGACATAAGGACTGATTGGGGACAGTCAGCATGGCTTTGTGAGTGGAAAATCATCTCTCTCAAATTTAATAGTGTATTTTGAAGGGGTAATCAAGAAGGTAGAAGAGGACAATGTAGTTGATGATGTCTACATGGACTTTAGCAAGGCCTTTGACAAGGTACCACATGGTAGGTTATTGCATAGATCTCTCAGGATCCAGGGTGAGGTATCTAAATGGGTACAAAAATGGACAGAAGCCAGAGTGTGGTTGTAGAGGGTTATTTTATAAACTGGAGGCTTGTGACCAATGGTGTGCCTCAGGGATCAGTTATTTGTCATTTATATTAATGATTTGGATGAGAATATAGGAGGCACAGTTAGTAAGTTTACATGACATCAAGATTGCTGGTATAGTAGATAGTGAAGAAAGTTATCTCCGATTGCAGTGAGATCTTGATCAGTTGGGCCAGTGGGCTGACAAGTGGTAGATGGAGTTTAATCTGGACAAATGCAAGGTGATGCATTTTGGTAGATTGAACTAGGGCAAGACTTAGTTAATGGTAGGATGTTGGGGAGAGTTACAGAAAGAGATTTGGGGTACATGTTCATAGCTCCTTGAAAGTGGAGTCACAGGAGGGCAGAGTGCTGATGAAGGTATTCAGCATGCTTGGTTTCATTGGTCAAAACATTAAACACAGGAGTTGGGACGTCTTGTTGAAATTGTACAAGACATTGGTAAAACCACATTTGGGATACAGTGTACAGTTCTTTCTGGTCACCCTATTATAGAAAGGATATTATTAAACTGGAAAGAGCGAAGAAAAGATTAACTAGGATGCTACCGGGACTTTACAGTTTGAGTTATAAGGAGAGGCTGGATAGACCGGGACTTTTTTCTCTGGATAGTAGAAGGCTGAGGGGTGATCTTATAGAGGTCTATAAAATAATGAGGGACATAGATCAGCTAGACAATCAATATCTTTTCCCAGAGGTAGGGGAGCATAAAACTAGAGGGCATAGGTTTAAGGTGAGAGGGGAGAGATACAAAAGTGTCCAGAGGGGCAATTTTTCCTCACAGGATGCCTGTGTCTGGAACAAGCTGCCAGACATAGTAGTAGAGGCTGGTACAGTTTTGTCTTCTAAAAAGAACATAAGAACATAAGAAATAGGAGCAGGAGTAGGCCATCTGGCCCTTCGAGCCTGCCCCGCCATTCAATAAGATCATGGCTGATCTGTCGTGGCTCAGTTCCACTTTCCCGCCCTCTCCCCATAACCCTTAATCCCCTCTCTTATCAAAAACCCATCAACCCGCTTCTTAAAAATATTTAGCGAGGCAGCCTCCACCACTTCAACGGGCAGAGAATTCCAGAGATTCACCACCCTTTGAGTGAAGAAGTTCCTCCTCAACTCCGTTCTAAACCGCCCCCCCTTTATCTTGAGGCTGTGCCCCCTAGTCCTACTGTCTTTTTTGAGCGGGAAGAGTCTCTCCACCTCTATCCCATCCATCCCATTCATCATCTTATACGTCTCAATGAGATCTCCCCTCATTCTTCTAAACTCTAACGAGTACAAGCCTAGTTTATTCAGCCTCTCCTCATAGCTCAACCCCCTCAACTCCGGCATCAGCCTAGTAAACCTCCTCTGCACTCCCTCCAAGGCCAAAATATCCTTGCGCAGGTGTGGCGCCCAAAACTGCACACAGTACTCCAGCTGCGGCCTCACCAATGCCCTATACAGCTGCAGCAAGACCTCCCTACTTTTATATTCAATCCCATTTAGATAGTTACATAGATAAGATGGATATAGAGGGATATTGGCCAAATGTGGGCAATTGGGATTAGCTTAGGGGTTTAATTTAAAAAAAGATCTGACATGGACAAGTTGGGCTGAAGGGCCTGTTTTCATGCTGTGAACTTCTATGACTCTATAAATTCTGTGGCTACAAGAGCAGGTCAGAGGCTAAGAATCCTACAACAATCCTGGCAGCAATCTTTAGCCAGAACTGCCAAGATGTATCTGCCAAGATATATCTTGGCATCCTCCAGATGCCAGTCTGTAGCCGATTCAATTCATTCCACACGATATCAAGAAACAGCTGGAGGCACTGGATACTGCAAAGGCAACGGGCCCTGACAACATTCTGGCGATAATACTGAAGACTTGTGCTGTAGAACTTGCTGCTCCCCTAGTCAAGCTTTTCCAGTACAATTACAACACTGATATCTTCCCAACAATGTGGAAAATTGCCTAGGTATGTCCTGTACAAGAATTACACCTGTTTGCACCACCATGGACTCAGAGGTCGAAAACCCTCTTTCTGTGCCAATGTCTTTTGGTGGATCTGCGACAGTTGGCAGGTCTAAGTGGCCATTCACCACTATTCAATTGTATGGTTTGGATTCAAATAAAAATCCACAGATTTCTTTACAGAGCTATCTTATCTCCTATGATATTCATGCCTTAGAACATGCCAGAAAGAGACGATGATTTCAACAATCTTGCTACACTATTGTGTTCCACAAGCTTTAAGAGCTTAAGTAAAGCATGGAAGAAAACAGACTTGGAACTGTGTCACTGTTCCTTCACTCTCGCTGGTTCAAAATCCTGGAACCTGGTGGGGTTCATGATGGACCAGAATAGTATATGTTCTCTCGAAATATGGGTTAAAGCAGCACAAATCCAACCCAATCAGTCTATTCTCGATCATCAGTAAAGTGATGGAAGGGGTCATTGACAGTGCTATCAAGCAACACCTGCTCAGCAATAACCTGCTCAGCGATGCCCAGTTTGGTTTCACCAGAGTCACTCAGCTCCTGATCTCATTACAGCCTTGGTTCAAACATGGACGGAAGAGCTGAATTCCAGAGGTGTGGTGAGAGTGACTGCCCTTGACATCAAGGCTGCATTTGATCAAGTGTGGAATCAAGGAGCCCTAGCAAAACTGGAATTAGTGGGTATCAGGGGACAAACACTCCGCTGATTGGAGTCATACTTGGTACATAGGACGATGGTTGTTGGGGGGCGTGGGGGGGGTTAGTCACCAGTTCCAGGACATCTTTGCAGGGGCCCCTCAGGGTAGTGTCCTAGGCCCAGCAGTCTTCAGCTGCTTCATCAATGACCTTTCCTCTATCATGTGGTCAGAAGTGAGGATGTTCGCCAATGTTCAGCACCATTCATAACTCCTCAGATATTGAGGCACTCCATGTTCAAATGCAACAAGATCTGGACAGTATCCAGGCTTGGGTGACAAATGGCAAATAACATTTGTGCCACACAAATGCCAGGCAATGACCATCATCAATAAGATACACTCCAACCACCACCCCTTGACATTCAGTGGTGTTATCATCACTGAATCCTGCACTGTCAACATCCTTGGGGTTACCATTGATCAGAAATTCAACTTGACCCACCACATAAACACGTTGGCTACAAGAGTAGGTCAGAGGTTAGGAATATTGCAGAGAGTAGTTCACCTCCTGACTCCCCAAAGTCTATAGTCAGGAGTATGATGGAATACTCCCCACTTGCTAGGATGGGTGCAGCTCCAACAACGCTCAAAACTTGACACCATCCAGGACAAAGCAGCCTGCTTGATTGGCACCACATCTACAAACATCCACTCCCTCCACTACCAATGCACTTTAGCAGCAGTATGCATGATCTATAAAATGCACTGCAGCAATTCACCAAAGATTCTTAGACAACATTTTCCAAACCAATGACCACTTACATCTATAAAGACAAGGGTAGCAGATGCATGGGAACACCACACCTGTAAGTTCTCCTCCAAGCCACTCACCATCCTAACTTGAAAATATATCACCATTCCTTTGTAGTCACTGGGTCAAAATTGTGGAATTCTCTCCTAATGGCATTGTGGATCAACCCACAGCACACGGACTGCAGCAATTCAAGACAGCAGTTCACCATCACCACCTCAAGGGCAACTAAGATGGGCAATAAAAGCTGGCTAGCCAGCAATGCCCATGCCCCATGAATAAATTTTTTAAAAAAACATGTAACTAACCTGACTCCACAAAGCCTACCCACTATCTACAAGGCAATCAGGAGTGTGATGGAATACTGTCCACTTGCCTGGATGACTGCAGCTCCAAGAAAATTAAAAAAGCTTGCCATCATCCAGAACAAAGCAGCCTGCTTGATTGGCTATCCATCCGTAAACATTCACTTCCTCATCAGTGGCAGCAATGTGTACCATCTACAAGATGCACTGCAGGAACTCAGCAAGGCTCCTTAGCACCTTTCAAACCTACAACCGTTACCATCTAGAAACACAAGGGCAGTAGACACATGGAAACACCACCTGGAAGTTTCCCTCCAAGATCCACACCATCCAGACTTGGAACTGTATCGCTGTTCCTTCACTCTCACTGGTTCAAAATCCTGGAACCTGATGGGGTCCATAATAGACTAAGTTGGTCTATGTTCTGTCGAAATATGGGTTAAATAAGCAAAATAACTTTTTCTTCCATGCTTTGTTTAAGCTCTTAAAGCCTGTGGAACATAATAGTGTGGCAAGATTGTTGGAATCATCGTCTCTTTCAGGCATGTTCTAAGGCATGAACATCATGGGGAAACAGGTTAGTTCTGTAAAGAAATCTGTGGATATTTACTTGAATCTAAACCATATAATTGAATAGTGGTGAATGGCCACTTGGATCTGCCAATTGTCACAGATCCACCAAAAGACATTGACACTATGGCACAGAGAGGGTGTTCGGCCTTTGAGTCCATGGCGGTGCAAACAGGTGTAATTCTTGTCACAGTGTAGCGGAGTTTCTGAGACATTAGGTATGGTTCCATGTTTGTTGAGGGTGACTCAGTTATCAGGGAGTTAAAGAAAATTGCTTGACATGCAGATTGTTGTCTCTGATTTAAATTTCTGTATGGCTAATGCATCTTGGATAATGCTGTGGTAAATCTGTCTTATATCAATGTGTTCCTTAATTGGAAGGAAAATTTGATAACATTTCAGTATTCAAGGTGATGTAACTTAATTATATTTATGAAATTTACAAGTAACTATTGCAATCAATATAATGTAGAGCTGTTGAAAAACATTCAGGCCATTAATGGGGCAATGCTTTTCATGCATAAAATTGTAAACTAGCCTCTTATTCCAGTATTATAAAACTGAGCAAAATATCAATCCTTGCTGTTCAGTTATTCGGTCATTGATTGGTTTCAGTGTAAAAGGAGATAATTCAGCTCTGTGTCTGTGCTAACATTCTGCAAGAGAACCTCAGAGATTCCTTCTCCCCAACCTTTTGCATGTAATCGTGGTAGGTCTGTGACCTTGCATAGCTTTTCTTTTCAGTGCCTATCCAATTCCCTTTCGAAGACCCTGATTGTAACTGCCTCAGGTAGTGCATTTCTGATACTATTTTCTGCATTATTTTCCCCCTTTGTCTCCTTATCAGTTCTTTTGCTAACCATTTATAAATTGGTGTCCTCTGGTTCTCAGTGGGAACAGATTTGTCTTTCTACTTTGTGTAACACAAATGATACTGAACATTTCCATTGAATCTCATTTCAGCCTTTGCTTTGAAAACATTTCCAGATTGTCAAATCTATCCATAGAACTGACTTACAATACCTTTTATAGCCATCACAGCTATCGTAACAGACACACTATTTTAGTTGCCGCTGAACCAGAGATTTATGAAAGTTCTCTATCACTTCATTGAAATCATGCTTTATGGCTAATCCAGGATCCCATATGCCTTTTTACCCACTTTCTCAAATTACCCTACCACCATCAACAATTTGTGCTCAAAGACCCTCAAGTGTCTCTGCTCCTGTACCCCATCTAGAATTGTAATCTTAGTTTATATTAGAACATAGAACATTACAGTGCAGAACAGGCCCTTCGGCCCACGATGTTGCGCCGACCAATTAAGAAAAAAGCAATGACCCTCTAACCTAAACCAATCCCTTTCCATCCATAAACCTATCCACGGACCTCTTAAACGCCCCCAAACTAGGCGCATCTACAACTGCAGCAGGCAGGGCATTCCATTCCCCCACCACCCTCTGGGTAAAGAACCTACCTCTGATATCCATCCCATAACTACCACCCCTTAATTTAAATCTATAAAGCTATATTGTCTTTCTTTGCTCTTTTGAGGAAAATGTAAAACTATGCAAACCTCTACAATAAATTTCATCTGCCAAACATGTCCACCCATTCCATTTTATCCTCTTGAAGCCCATTACTATCCACTCTGTTTAGAATACTACCAAAGTTTGTATCATCTGTAAATTTTGAAATTGTCTTAAATCTAAAGCATTAATGTGTCAAGGAAAGCAATCATCCTAGTACTGAGTCCTGGGAGACCCCACTGTAAATCCTCTTCTAGTCCAAAAGCATAACAGCTCACTGCTACTTTGTTTTCTGTCATTCAGCCAAATTTGCCCATGCCAACACTTTCCCTTTTACTTACAGAGCTTCAGGTCCATTGACAGTCTGTTATTTGGAACTAAAAGTTTTTGAAAGTCTGTTTACAGCACGTCAACTGCATTACTCTCATCAACTAGTAATCTAGAAATTACTATTATTGAAATCCTGCTTGTTAGTCTGTCTAGTTCCCTAAAACCTACCTGCAGGACCTCATCTCTTTTTCTCCCTATGTCATTTGGTACCACGCTCTTTCAGTTGACCTTCTGATTGTGCAGCAGCTCCTAAGTGGCATCACTGAACCTGGCAGGAGACAACATACCATATGGATTTGATTCTGCCTGTGACCACACAAGTGTCTTTCTGTTTGCCTGACTGTAGAATCCCTTATTTCATTTGCATTCCCAATCTTCCACCCCTGTACAGACAAGACATCAATTGTGCTGCAGACATTGCTGTGACTGCACTCCCCTATAAAAGATCACTCACCAGATTTGGAAACTGGATAATAGTTGGAGACCGAGATGCACTCAAATTACCTGTCAGGACCTCCTTGACTATCTGGCAGTCACTCCTATCACGGGGGAACTGCACTGATGCCAGCTGCTGCTTAGAAACTAGAGCTCAAGTTGTTGATGACATTTTCTGCACATGTGGTTGTCCATGGCATGACAAACATCTAGGAGTTTGCACGTGCACAGAATATGCACAGCCTGGAACTAAAGTGCCCAGCCATGTCTCTATTTATTAGACTAATTAAACTTAACAGATATCAACTAAAGACGTGTGTGTGTGTGTGTGTGTGTGTGTGTGTGTGTGTGTGTGTGTCTTCCAGCAACTTCCCAAGCAACACCTTCCCTTGTGTTGACATTTTGTTTAATCTTACTCCTCGTTGATACTTCAGCTCATTCCATTCTGTTAGATCCCCCCCAGGTCTCTTTCAGATCCACACACCTCTTCAGGCTCTCTGGTTAACTAATTCTCTACTTATTATCCCATGAGGTCACTGCTTGGTTTTTTTTTGTTGATTTGTTCTGAGACTATTGTATAATGGCTCCCCGCTGATACTTGTTGGTCTCCAGGCCCTTAGGCTTACACTCTGACTTTTGGATGCTCTTCTCTTTTCAAAGCTGTTGTGATGTCTATTATTTGTCATCAGTTATCAGCCATAAAATCCAAATATTTTGAAATAAGTTTCGAATTTAATGTGTTGGGCATAATTAATTCATACATTGGTATTGAAGTGAATAATCCACGCTGCAGTAACTCAATGTTGTTGTTTTCGGCTGAGAAGACCAACCTCCAAGTCCTGGAGCAAAGCCAATTTATTCTACTGCACCTACCTCCAAAATCCAATCGGTCTCCACTGGAAACCTTTGTGCTGAGGTCAGTATTTATATAGTTTCTGGATGATTAGTGGTTTAATCAATAACAAATGGTGCAAGCTATTAAATATAGCCATCAGGAAAATTGAACTAGAGCATTGAACAAGCTCCCCAACATGTTCTTCCTTTTTGTGCTGTTTTTTGGAGCTGGGTATGCAATGGTGACAGCAACCCACCTGCTGGTGACAGGAATGCAATCAAGCTAATTAAGGAGCCACTTAACAGCAATTATTGCAACAGTAATTTTGCCAGCATCATGCAAGGTTCCCACTGTGTTTGTGCCCCAAGAATTGAGGGAAGGCAACCGTACAGATGGAGGTTGAACAAGAATTGTAGCTGAAGGAGATCTAAATATTTCAAGCAGAAAATGGCACGGCTGCTATCTTCCCACAGTCCTGCCTTTAAATCTGGAATTCCTGGAGAGAAGTCTCTCTGATTGTCATGGGCCTAATGGTGTCTCAGCTGCTTCCTGATATTGATGGTGATTCCTCTGCAAGCCTGCCACTCCTTATGCTTCAACAATATTTCCACCAGTGATAGTGTGAGCTACCAACCTGCCCTGTGGTGAGATGCACTGTTTGAAGCCCTACCTCCAGATTCCTCCCAGCATTCCCAACTGGGCAGCGAACACTGAGGTGACCTACTAGTTGTCTGCCTTGAATGATTTCATGATTCAGAAATGACCCTTACACTGGAGGCATAAGTCAGTCTGTGGTTCAATTAAACAAGCCTGACCACAGCAACACAATGAACTATGTTGCTAATTTATAACTGAGAACTAAACTCCATCTGTACAGCTGCCCTCCCTCAATTCTTGGGGCGTAAACACAGTGGGAACCCTGCACAATGCTGGCAAAATTATTTTTGCAGTAACCTTTCCAAATGCTGTGATTTAATTATTCCCAAATTGGATAATATTGCACAATAGTGTTTTTATTTCTTTGCTACAATCCCAATGTATTTTTACAACGTAGTGTACCTTCTAAAACCCTGCATATGTTTGATGCACAAGAACACTAGACTGTCCAAATGATTGGAAACATGATCCTTGAGCTTCACCTAAGACTATTTGTCAGGACAGAATGTAATCTTCACATCTGAAAAATTCATTCACTATTACGAAAAAAACAGAGATTGGGATCTCACAATTAGGTTAAATCTAGGCCTGTGAAGTATGCTGGGAACATACTTACCAGCTTTCATACCAGCTGTTGAGAGATCTTGAAAGATGGGGATTTAAAAAAAAAAGTGCATTTGAATTGAAATCGTGCTAGCAATTTTGTTTGTTTTTCAGAGGAAATCAAAACTGTCATTTTAAATAATACCCCTTTGTCCAAGGCCTGTCTGTAGATTTTATATAATTCTTAAACAGCATCTATTCTGATAAATGTCTAACGCTCTTTTTTGTTTTAAAAAAGTCTTTTTATAAAAGTTCAATAGCAGTCATATATTATGCATGATATATTTCTTGTAGCCTCTAAATTATTTATGCTTGATATTTTTAATTCATATATCATGAATGGCTGTTGGTTCAATTAAATTGCTAATTCTACTTTTAGGAGCAAGTATTGCCTACAAGACCTGAAGCCTATCCAATTCCCACACAAACATATACCAGAGAATATTTTACCTTCCCAACTTCCAGATCCCAGGATAGAGTGAGTCCTGTCCCTGGACAATGGCAACACTATGATGAGAGAGCAATGATGCAGGAGCAGCCTATCAGTGCCGCAATACAGGTAAAGCCTATGTTTATGGAGTATTGTCTAGGCAATAGATAATAGAAGAAATCACCCAAAGTGTTTTTGATACAAAAGATTATGAAAATGTTAGGTCGAGCTGCAGTGCTGATTTGTATATTGTTCCTGTATTATAGAATGCCTAGTAATTTGATGAATAACTCCTGATTTTAGGTTTACTAGTAGTGTCCTCTCCTCCCCCCACCCCCACCCACTAAAGCGGGGAGACTGGATTTCAATTCATACTGCCCAATCTGGTGCTGTCTTTTAAATACCCTCAGGAATAAAAAAAGTGGTAGCTTCTCCGAAGTGATGAATTTTTTTTCAAAACTGTATGTTGACTGTAGCAAAAGGTGTAGGGTTGAGCTCTAGCTGGATTGTGTAACATAACCCTATTTAATATCCGTACAGAGTGGTTTATGTTAGATGGGCTGTTTTGACTTGCTTGAAATACAATGATTCAGGTAAAATTCACACAAGTTAAGGCTGTATACCTTCCTCTATTATAGGGGTACCCTTTAACTGCAGAAGGATCTAGATAGGCTGGGCGAATGGGCCAGGAACTGGCAAATGGAATTTAATGTTGGCAAATGTGAGATTGTCCACTTTGATAGGAATAATGGTAGGAAGGACTATTACTTACGTGGCGAAGAACTGCAGCATGCGACCGTGCAGAGGGACCTCGGGGTCCTTGTGCATGAGTCGCAAAAACCCAGCCTGCAGGTGCAGCAGGTGGTCAGGAAGGCGAATGGGATGCTGGCCTTCATAGCGAGGGGGGTTGAATATAAAAGTAGGGAGGTCTTGCTGCAGCTGTACAGGGCACTGGTGAGGCCGCAGCTGGAGTACTGTGTGCAGTTTTGGTCGCCGCACTTACGCAAGGATATTTTGGCCTTGGAGGGAGTGCAGAGGAGGTTTACTAGGCTGATTCCAGAGTTGAGGGGGTTGAACTATGAGGAGAGGCTGAGTAAACTAGGCTTGTACTCGTTAGAGTTTAGAAGAATGAGGGGAGATCTCATTGAGACGTATAAGATGTTGAATGGGATGGATAGGATAGAGGTGGAGAGGCTCTTCCCGCTCGAAGGACAGTAGGACTAGAGGGCACAGCCTCAGGATAAAGGGGGGGCGGTTCAGAATGGAGTTGAGGAGGAACTTCTTCACTCAAAGGGTGGTGAATCTCTGGAATTCTCTGCCTGTTGAAGTGGTGGAGGCTGCCTCGCTCAATATTTTTAAGACGCGGGTTGATAGGTTTTTGATAGGCAAGGGGATTAAGGGTTATGGGGAGAGGGCGGGAATATGGAACGGAGCCATAACAGATCAGCCATGATCTTATTGAATGGCGGGGCGGGCTCGAGGGGCTAGATGGCCTACTCCTGCTCCTATTTCTTATGTTCTTATGTAACTTTGGATTTGCTCGCTTAACTGAATGTTTAATACTTATAAAAATGCCCTAAGTTGTTCTCAATGGGGAAGGAATGACAAGTTCAAAAACAAACTGAGATGTAGAAGGAACTACAATGGATGACACCAGAAGTGATCAAAGGACAAGATTAAACTGTTTAAAAGGAATGAAATAGACGACTGATGAGCTAAAATTAGAGATTGGGAGATGTAAGAATATTTTGACTCTTGCATGTGTTGTAAGGGTGTTTAATTTACTTTATGATGTGGGTATGCCGGCGTTGGACTGGCGTAAACACAGTAAAAAGTCTGACAACACCAGGTTTTAGTCCAACCTATTTATTTATTTATTTATTTATAATTATTTTTATTATATTTATATTATATTATTTATATTATGTTTATTTATAATAAATAGGTTGGACTAAAACCTGGTGTTGTCAGACTTTTTACTAATTTACTTTAGCCATACCTTAATTGCAACACTTAATGCCATTAACTGAATAAAAAAGCAGCTTTGCAGTCTTCATGAGATGCTTGAAAAATTACTCTACGTAAGTTACTCTACATGCTCCTGCATATACAAAAATATAGTAGTGGCTGCACTTCAAAATCAGTTCATAGTTTTTCAAACCTCATAGTTTTGAATTATTTTAGGAAATTCAACAAATGTAATAGGGCATGATATAATTGGAACACAACACAGGATATAGGAGTAAAGAATTTAACCCCTGGGCCTGCTCCACCATTAAATAAGCTTGTGACTGATTTGATTGTGGCCTTGACTCCACATTCCCATCTTCCCCATGATATTGACACCCTTGTCAATCAAAAATCTATTTAACTCCATTCTGAATATATTCAATGACGTAGCATCTCTACGCGTCTCTTGGGGAGAGAATTCCACTAACAACCTGCTGAGAAAAGAATTCCCCTCCTTGACCTGAAATGGGAGACCCCTAATTTTTAAACTGTACGCCCTAATTCTAGATTTCTTGCAAGGTGAAACATCCTCAGTATCCACACCGTTGAGTTCTGCAAGATCTTGTATGTTTTAATAACATCACCTCTCATTCTTCTGAAGCCTAATGGGTATAAAGATAACTTCTCTCATAAGCCAGTCCCTACATCCCAGGAATCAGTCGAGTGAACCTTCACTGCACTGCTTTCAATGCAATTATATCCTTAAATATCACAGGAAAACAGATTTGTTACAGTGCAGGAGGCGGCCATTTGACCCATCGTATCTTCACTAGTTCTCCAAATGAGCATTCACTGAAGTTTTGCATCCCAGCAACCATCCTTGTAAACCCCTTCTGTGCTCTTTCAATGCATTCACATCCTTCCTATAGTGTGCTGTTCAGAACTGTGCACAGTACTCCAGCTGAGGTCTAGCTAGAGTCTTGTATATGTTCAGCATAACCTTCTTGCTCTTGTACTCTATGCACCTATCAGTAAAGTCCAGGATGTTTATGTTTTATTAACTGCTCAGTTAAGGAGACCAAAACTCTACCTGGTACTCCAAATGCAGTATTGATTTGGCCCTGTATAGCTGTAATGACATTTCTTACTTTTATATTCTATTCCCCATGCCTGCCTACCTTTGTCATCACATTTGGTCCATTCATCCAAGCCATTAGCATAGGTCATAAATAGTTAAGGCCCTAACACTGATCCCTGTAATGCTAAAAGTTACAGCTTGTCAGCCTGAAAATGACCACTTTATCCTGCTTCCTATTAACCAACAAATTCCCCCCCGCCCCACCATGCTAATAAAGAACAAAGAACAACCCAGCACGGGAAACAGGCCCTTCGGCCCAACGAGCCCGTGCCGCCGCATCACCCTACACCTATTCTACCCTGCATGTCTACGAATGGAACCCTACTCAGTCAGATTCAGGGAAGAAATAGTGTCAATTTGGTAAAAACCGATTAGCCTAAGAGCACATCTTTGGGGTGTGGGAGGAAACCGGAGCGCCCGGAGGAAACCCAGGCAACCACAGGGAGAATGCGCAAACTCCCACAGACAACAGGCCCAAATCCATGTGTCTGCACAGCCAGCAGTGCTAGTCACTGAGCTGTTGCGGCGCCCATCTACTGGTCCAGGATCAAGCACACACACCGACATGAAGTACTAGGCCACTCCTGGAACTTCCAAGAGCAGCCCACGCACGACCCGCCGTGTTCATGCCCCTCGTTTGACACGAGGTGGACCTCCACCTGTGGAATAAAGACAAAAATATTAATCTTACAGCCTGCCCTTCCGGTGTCTCCCGAGGTTTAACCCTATTTAATAGCCCCTACCATATCCCTCCATTCTCGTTTCACTCATGTGCCTATCTAACTGCATCTTAAACGAGTCCAACGTTCCTGCCTCCACCACCCTACTCGGTAGCGCGTTCCAGACCCCCACAACTCTCTGCGTAAAGAACCTTCTTCTCACCTCCAAATTATACCTCTTCCCCCCTCACCCTTAAATGATGACCTCTCGTGTTCGTACCCAGTCTAGGGAGCAGTCTCTCACTATTAACTCTATCTATTCCCTTCAGTATCTTATATACTTCTATCATGTCCCCTCTCAATCTCCGTCTTTCCAAGGAGAATAGCCCCAGTTTCTTCAACCTCTCCTCGTAACCCAGTCCCCCCATGCCAGGCAACATCCTGGTAAACCTGCTCTGCACCCTTTCCAGAGACTCCACGTCCTTCTGGTAGTAAGGTGACCAGAACTGGACGCAGTACTCCAAATGCGGTCTAACCAACGTTCTGTACAACTGAAGCATTAGACGGCAGCTTTTATACTCTATGCCCCTTCCTATAAAGGCTAACATTCCATAAGCCTTCCTAACAACCTTCTCCACTTGTGACGCAACCTTCATGGATTTGTGAACCTGCACTCCCAGGTCCCTCTGTATGTCTATACTCCTAATCGGCCTACCTTTTATCACATAGCTCCTCTCTGCATTATTCCGTCCAAAATGCATCACCTCGCATTTGTCAGGATTAAATGCCATCTGCCACCTATCTGCCCACTGCACCAACCTATCTATATCCTGTTGTATCACCTGACAATCCAGTTCCGTACCTGCCAACCCTGCCATCTTGGTGTCATCAGCAAACTTGCTGAACACACCACCTACGCCCTCTTCCAAGTCATTTATGTAGACTACAAAGAGGAGAGGTCCCAGTACTGAGCCCTGCGGCACACCACTGGTCACTGGCCTCCAGCCCGACAAGGTCCCCTCCACAACTACCCTCTGTCTCCCATTTCCCAGCCAGTTCTCAATCCACCTAGCTACCTGGCCTCGTATCCCATGCGCCTTAACCTTTTCTACCAGCCTACCGTGAGGGACTTTGTCAAACGCCTTACTGAAATCCATATAGATGCCATCAACGGCTCTCCCATCGTCAACCGTTTTTGTCACCTCCTCAAAAAATTCCACCAGATTCGTAAGGCAAGACCTCCCTCTAACAAAGCCATGTTGCGTATCCCTAATCAGATCGCAACGCTCCAAATGCTCATACATCCTACCCCTAAGTATTTTTTCCATTAACTTCCCTACCACCGACGTCAAACTCACCGGTCTATAATTCCCAGGGTTATCCCTACTACCTTTTTTGAACAACGGGACCACATTTGCTACCCTCCAGTCTTCTGGGACCTCACCTGTGTCCAAAGAAGAGACAAAGATTTGCGCCAGAGGCCCAGCAATTTCATCTTTCGCCTCCCTAAGCAGCCTGGGATAAATACCATCAGGCCCCGGAGCTTTATCCGTCCTTACGCTACTTAAAAGCCCAAGCACTTCCTCTCTCGTAATAACTATATCCTGCAACTGAACCTCCGCTCCCTCCAAGAGACCGCACGATTTCGAACCCCTCTCCTTCGTGAATACCGATGCAAAGTATTCATTCAGGAGCTCCCCCGTTCCCTCCGACTCAATACACAACTCTCCACTCTTGTCCCTAAGAGGACCAATTTTCCCTCTAACTACTCTCTTGCCTCTAATATAGGAATAAAATGCCTTTGGATTTTCCTTAATCCTACCAGCCAAAGCCATCTCATGCCCTCTCTTCGCCCTTCTAATTCCCCTTTTTAGCTCCCTCCTACTCTCTCTATATTCCTCCAGCGCACTCTCCATACCCATTTGTTTTGACCTAACATACGCCTCCCTCTTCTTCCTGACCAAGTCTTCAATATCCCCCGTAATCCATGGCTCTCTAATCCTACCTTTCCCATCCTTTCGCTTAACCGGAACATACCTTCCCTGCAACCATTTCATTTTGTCCCTAAAAGCCTCCCACTTGCCAACCGTGGACTTGCCAGCTAACAGTCCCTCCCAATCAGTTTGCTGCAGCTCCCTCCTAATCCTGCCATAGCTCGCCTTTCTCCAGTTCAGCACACTCCCGTTCGGACGGCACTCGTCCCTTTCCATTTTTATCCTAAAGTAGACAGACTTGTGGTCACTGTTCGCCACATGTTCGCCTACCTCTACCTCACCCACCTGCCCCGGCTCGTTTCCCAACACTAAATCTAGTATAGCCCCTCCCCTAGTCGGGCTAGTTACATACTGTTCTAGTGACCCTTCCATAACACATTTCACAAACTCCTCTCCCTCCATACCCCCAGCTCTAGGCCCCCTCCAATTCACTCCAGGAAAATTAAAATTACCCACTTACAACCACTGTATTCTTCCTGCACCTGTCCAAAATGCCCCTGCAAATGCCTTCCTCCTCTGACTTTGGGCTGTTGGGTGGCCTATAGTACACCCCTAGCAATGTGATCTCTCCCTTTTTATTCCTCAACTCCATCCACACTGACTCAATCCCTATCTCTTCCATATCGTCCTCCCTCTGCACTACTGTGATGTTTTCCTTGACTAACAGTGCCACCCCTCCACCTCTCTTCAACCATCCTCTGTCACACCTAAAACGCTTGTACCCAGGAACATTCAGCTGCCAGTCCTGCCCTTCCCGTAACCACGTCTCCGTTACAGCCACCACATCTAACTGCCTCACAAACATCAAGGCCCTAAGCTCATCCGTTTTCCCTGCCACACTCCTAGCATTGAAACAGACACAGTTCAACCCACAAGTGTCCCTCGGAACCACCTTCTCCCTTATAATTTTCCTTTCACCCAACTCATGAAAGGATTAAGAGCAAGAGGACCTAGATTTAAGATAAATGGCAAAATAAGCAAAAGCAACAAGAGTTAAAGCTTATTCATGCCATGAGTGATTAAGATCTGGAATGCCTACTTGAGTGTGATGGAGGCAGGCTCTTTCGAGGCATTCAAAGAGGAATTAGAAAGTTAGAAAGATAGAACATAGAAAAACTACAGCACAAACAGGCCTTTCGGCCCACAAGTTGCACTGATGATATCCCTACCTATAACCCTCGATCCTATTAAGTCCCATGTACTCGTCCAGAAGTCTCTTAAAAGACCCTATCAAATTTGCCTCCACCACCACCGACGGCAGCCGATTCCACTCGCCCACCACCCTCTAAGTGAAAAACTTACCCCTGATATCTCCCGTGTACCTACTCCCCAGCACCTTAAACCTGTGTCCTCTCACAGCAACCATATCAGCCCTGGGAAAAAGCCTCTGAGAACCCACCCGATCGATGCCTCTCAACATTTTATACACTTCTATCAGGTCACCTCTCATCCTTTGTCTCTCCAAGGAGAAAAGACCGAGCTCTCTTAACCTATCCTCATAAGGCATGCCACCCAATCCAGGCAACATCCTTGTAAATCTCCTCTGCACCCTTTCAATAGCTTCCACATCCCTCCTGTAATGAGGCGACCAGAACTGAGGGGTCTGACTTGGGAGTAATAAAGCTGCAGCATTATCTCCCGACTCCTAAACTCAATCCCTCGATTAATGGTCAGTACACCATATGCCTTCGTAACCACATCCTCTACCTGTGAGGCCGATTTAAGAGTCCTGATCCTCTACACTGCTAAGAGTCTTACCCTTGATATTATACTCCTTCATCCCATTTGACCTGCCAAAACGGACCACTACACATTTATCCAGGTTGAAGTCCATCTGCCACTTCTTCACCCAGTCTTGCATCCTATCTATGTCATGCTGCAAATTCTGACATCCCTCCAAACTATTCACAACACCACCAACCTTTGTGTCGTCAGCAAACTTACCAACCCATCCCTCCACTTCCTCATCCAGGTCATTTATGAAAATTGTAAACAGCAAGGGTCCCAGAATAGATCCCTGGGGCACTTCACTGGTGACGGACCTCCATGTAGAAAAAGATCCATCTACAACCAGTCTCTGCTTTCTGCAGGCAAGCCAGTTCTGGGTCTGCAAGGCAACAGCCCCCTGGATCCCATGCCATCTCACTTTCCCACAAAATCTTGCATGGGGGACCTCATCGACCTTACTGAAGTCCATAGAAACCACATCTACCTTTCTTCCTTTGTCAATATGCTTAGTCACATTTTCAAAGAACTCAACCAGGCTTGTAAGTCACAATCTGCCTTTGACAAAGCCATGCTGACTACTATTGAGCATACTAAACTTCTCTAAATGTTCACAAATCCTGTCCCTCAGAATCTTCTCCATCAACTTACTAACCACTGAGGTTAGACTCACTGGTCAGTAATTTGCTGGGCTATCCCTATTCCCTTTCCTGAATATAGGAACCACATCTGCAATCCTCCGGAACCTCTCCCGTCTCCATCGACGACACAAAGATCATCGCCAGAAGTTCTGCAATCTCTTCCCTCGCCTCCCACGGTAACCTGGGGTACATCCCATCCAGTCCCGGTGACTTATCTATCTTGATGTTATTCAAAATTTCCAACACATCCTCTTTCTTAATTTCCACATACTCAACCTTTTCAGTCTGCCACAAGCCTACAGTACAACCACCAGATCTTTTTCCACCGTGAATACCGAGGTAAAGTATTCATTAAACACCTCTGCTATTCCTACTGGTTCTGTACTAACTTTCCCACCTTCACATTTTATAGTTCCTATTCCTTCACATCTCATCCTTTTACTCTTCACATATTTGTAGAACGCCTTAGGGTTCTCAATCTTACCTGCCAAGGCCTTTTGATGACCCCTCTGGCTCTCCTAATTTCCTTCTTAAGTTCCTTCCTACAAGCCATATACTCCTCTAGATCCTTAATATCTCCTAACTGTCTGAACCTTTTGTATGCTTTACTTTTCTTTTTGACTAGGTTCATTACAACTTTCCTGCACCATGGCTCCCATAACCTACCAAAACCTTCCTGTCTCATTGGAACATTGTCGTGCAGAACTCTAGACAAACATTCCTTGAAGATCTTCCACCTTACTTTGGTACTTCTTCCCGAGAATACCTTCTTCCAATTTACTCGTCTAATTTCCTACCTGATGGCTTCATATTTCCCATTACTCCAGATAAACACTTTCCTAACTTGCCTGATCCTATCTCTTTCCAATGCTAGCGTAAAGGAGATAGAGTTACGATCACTATCCCCAAGATGTTCTCCCACTGAGAGATCCGACACCTGTCCAAGTTCATTAGCCAGTACCAGATCGAGTACAGCTTCTCCCCTTGTAGGCTTGCCCACATACTGTGTCAGGAAATCCTCCTGAACACCTAACAAACTCCTCCCCATCCAAACCCCTTACCCTAGGGATATTCCAATCAATGTTTGGGAAATTAAAGTCTCCCATCACGACAACTGTTACTACTGCATCTCTCCAGGATCAGTTTCCCTATCTGCTCCTCAACATCCCTGTTACTATTGGGTGACCTATAGAAAACACCCAGCAAAGTTATCGACCCTTTCCTGTTCCGAACTTCCACCCACAGAGACCCCGTAGACAATCCCGCCACAGCTTCTACCTTCTCTACAGTTGTGACACTATCCCTGATCAACAGTGCCGCTCCCCCTGCCTTTTGCCTCCCTCCCTGTCCTTTCTGAAACATCTGAAACTTGGCACCTGAAGTATCCAGTCCTGTCCCTGAGACACCCAAGTTTCTGTAATGGCCAGCACATCACATTTCTAAGCAGCGATCCATGTTCTAAGCTCATCCACTTTATTCACCACACTCCTGGTGTTAAAATAGACACATCTCAAACCTTTGGTCTGAGCGCTCCCCTTCTCCATCACCCGACTATCCTCCCTCTTACACTGTCTACAATCCTTCTCTATTTGCGAGCTAACCTCCTCGCTCCCAGTCACCTCATCTCAATTCCCTCCCCCCAATCGTTCTAGCTTAAAGTCTCCCCGGTAGCCTTAGCTAACCTTCCCACCAGGATATTGGTCGCCCTGGGATTCGAGTGCTACCCGTTTTTTTTGTACAGGTCACACCTGCCCCAAAAGAGATCCCAATGATCCAAGAACCTGAATTCTGCCCCCTGCTCCAGTCCCTCATCCATGCATTCATCCTCCACCTCATTTCATTCCTGCTGTCACTTTCCTGTGGCACAGGCAGCAATCCCGAGATTACTACCTTTGCATTACTCCTTCTCAACTGTCTACCTAACTCCCTATATTCTCTTTTCATGACCCCTTCCCTCTTCCTACCTATGTGAATGGTACCAATATGTACCACTACCTCTGGCTCCTCTCCCTCCCACCTCAGGATTTCTGGGACGCGACCAGAGACATCCTGGATCCCGGCACCAGGGAGGCACACCACCATCTGAGACTCCCATCTGCCTGTGCAAAATCGCCTATCTGACCCTCTCACTGTAGAGTCCCCAATTAATACTGCCTTCCTCCTCCTTTCCTCAGCCCTCTGAGTTATAGGGCCAGACTCTGCTCCAGAAACACGGCCACTGCTGGTTCCCCCAGGTGGGCTGTTTTTTTTCTCTCTCTCTCCTCTACCACCCCACCCCCAGCCATTTAGTATTCAGACAGGAGTACTTATTGTGAAGGGGCACATCCACCGGGGTGCTCTCTATCACTGGACTTTGCTTTTCTCTATCAGAAGTTGATAGAACTGCACAGTAACAATGAATATATCACTGATCATGCAACCTAAACATTATCCTTCATTGCCTGTGCCAGTATTGCTGTTAGTCAAAGAAGTTGATCCCAAGCAGTAGGTTTTAATTTTAACTTCTGTTTCTGTATATCATCAGCAATAAATCTTATTTACTTAATACCTTTAGTAATAGTGATCTTGCACTTTGACCAAGCATCTCATGGTTAAGCCACATTCAGTTTCCTCATGCATATCAAGATGTTATCACATGGTTAGTTATTACCTGAAAATAAATTAATTTCTGCGTAAATGATGCATTCTGCTGACAGCTTGAGATTGCACATGTTCAGTATTTTATATCTGTATAATTGGTTCGTACAATTAAGACCAACACAAATGCTTGTAGGACTCCTGTTTAAAATAAGTTTGTTGACTGTTGGGATTTATATTTTGTTGTTGCTCAATTTTGAACAATCTCCGTTCTAGCTCAGAATGCTGGAAGTCACTGAATTCTAGAATCTTAGGAAAAAGGCCTATCCAGTAATTACATTGCATTCTCATTGAACATTTTTGTAGATGGCGAATTTTGAATTCTTGGCACAATTTCAAGTGTTCTTTAATCTGCAATGATTTGGCAGATAATTTACATTCTGGAAGAAAAGCTGCTTAAATGGTTACTGAGGTTTCTGCTGATCTTTGACTGAAGTTGCAGCAGAAATCAGGAGAACTTCACAGAAATTAGTGGTATAAGTCTTTCCTTCAGTGCTTTTATAGTGTTAAGACTTGAATATAGGCACTTAAGTTGCCACCGGATTGTAAATCCGGACCTATTAACCTTTTAGGTTAATTAATATTTATTTCCATTGTACTAGCATTTTTACAATTATTAGTAATCCCCTGTGACTCTGTTCACAGATTCAAATAAAAGTGAATTGGCCAGAACAGAATTATGTTTTTTTCTTTGTAGGCTAATTTTACATTTCCATCATTCGCAAAAGTATGTGAAGTTCTTTGGATAAGAAGTAGGTCTTCTAGATTTTCCTTCCTCCTAAATGGCTAGAAGAGATAGTCACTATTAGGATCATATCTGCAATAGCTTTGCACTAGAGATGGAGGGCTTTACAATATTACGCAAGTTAACATTGTGTCTATGCTGCTATAACTTTACTTATTCCCAGTTATTAATGCATTTTCAGCTATAAAACAGATTATCAATAAAATAAAAGCAATATACTGCAGATATTGGAAATCTAAAATAAAAACATAAGCCTGTATGACCCTTCAGTCATATGGACTTGAAACGTTAGCTCTGTTTCTTCTCCACACATGCTGCCAGACCAATGTCTTTTAGGCATGTCCTGTTATTAATCAATAAAGTAATCAAGTCTTTATATATGCATGTTTAAAACAACAAATTTTAGAATATATTTTCATAATAAATATATTTTAAATTGCATAACAGCGTGGAACTCGTTCACAAGAAGAATTGCACGAGGCAAAAGCTCTTCACCTGGAGAAGGTGAGGCAGGAAGATTTACTCCGCAGAGATGCAGAATACCAGAAAGATTTGGATCGGAAGTCAGATGCATGGAGTCATCAAAGTTCCTTGGTGGATTCTAGTGCAGCGGGTCAAGAGCAGTTGAACTACTCTTCAAAATCACTTCCGGCAAGTGCAGTTGCTCCTCATAAAAGTGGACCTGGGCGCTGGAAAACTCCAGCTCCAAACCAGGTTACTCCAGTTGCTGTATCCCAGCCCATTAGAGTAGAAAATCAGTTGCCACCGCCCCCTCCTCCACCACCAGTACACTACACGGTTGACTTTGATAATACCCATACAGACCTACCCCTACCACCCCCACCACCACCACCTCCAGCTTCACAAATATCAAATCCAGGCTCAGTAGTTGACCGTAGGAAACGAGAAGAACAGCAGCGTTGGTATGAAAAAGAAAAAGCACGGTTGGAGGAAGAGCGAGACAGGAAACGTCGTGAACAGGATAGAAAAATTGGCCAGATGCGTGGCCCACCACCTCTGCACATAAATCCACCTCAACCAGTTCACATTTCTTCTGCAGTCCAACAAACAAGGCCAGAAAAAATTGCCAGCCTACCACGACCTCAAGATACAATAATCCGTGAACTTCAGCCTCAGCAGCAGCCTCGCACAATTGAGCGCAGAGACTTGCAATATTTTACAATTAGCAAAGAACAGTTACCTGGAAGTGATAGCCTTTCACCTGATCCTTGGAAACGAGATGCAAAGGAGAAAATGGAGAAACAGCAGCAGCAACACCTCTTAGAGATGCTTAGCAAAGAGATACAGGAGCTACAGAACAAGCCTGATCGCACATCTGAGGAGAATGACCGTCTTCGTAAACTTATGCTTGAGTGGCAGTTTCAAAAGCGGTTACAGGAATCCAAAGAGAAGGATGATGATGATGAAGAGGAAGAAGATGATGATGTTGATACAACACTTATCATGCAAAGACTGGAAGTGGAAAGACGGGCAAGGGTAAGGAGAGTCAAATTAGACTTGATTTTCTGTTCACTTTTGTGGCTTAAAGATGGATGTTCTAAAGTATAGTGTACTTAACTATTAACTAAATTTTGTACTCGGAATAGGTGATTGCAGTTATAATGCAAAGCTAGATAGTGGATTTCAAGCAAATAATTTCTAATCAGTAAATATATATCAGATGATTGACCCTCTTAAAAGGTAAAGATTTGAAGATTATCTAATCGAAACAGTACAACAGCATAAGCAATCAAATTGAGAATCACATTATTTTAGCAAAGTTATTATTCATTTCTGTGATGGAAAATTATCAGTACCTTCAATTTAAAATTAAACTGTTGTATTAGCATTCAATCTTCTGCATATATGATTAAATTTGCATCTAGCATATATCAGTAATGCCCCATCTCAAAAACCTTGCAAAAAATTATTAATTCAAATAAGTACTGTCTATTAAGTTTGTGTTCCTCAGGTTGAGACATCAAAATCAGTACCAATCTCAACAGGTAGTAAAAGCCATCAGTTCCACAATCAGCAGCAACCACCAAAATGTGAACCAATCAGTATCATTTGCTATTTTTTTTTAAAAATTGCTATTAATCCAGCAAGTATCAAACATGGGGAAATTTGTTACAGTTGACTAGATGTAGTTTCTGCATCTCATTTAAAAAGCATTTAATTTGAAAAAGTGTAATTGTGCCCATAAAATTTCCCAAATGAAATATGTTTCAAATCTTTCCAAAAATATATTTAGAAACACTTCACAGTTTTACCATAATGGAAAAGTTTGACATTATATAAATAATGAATAAGTTTTCCAAGCCAGAGTGGATCTTCACAAGCTATGACTTAGGATGCTACTAAAAACGTGCTTGCACCTCTCTAATTAGGCATTGCCTAGCGTTTTTAAACAGTGTTACTACAGTATACTAGTGAAGTTCTCGTCAATTCAATGGTTTCTAATTTACTGCAGGCTGTGGAGATGTTGCATCCTATGGAGAAGTGTAAAATTGATAACAGTACCTTCTGGAGGTGGTAGCATTATGGTACTGTCCTTGAACTAGAGACCCAGGGAAATGCTGTAGAGATCCGGGTTTGAATCCCACCAAGGCAGATGGTAAAATTTGATACAAAATCTAGAATTAAAAATCTAATGATAACCATGAAACTATTATCGATTTTTTTTTTGCAAAAATCCATCTGGTTCACTAACCTCCTTGAGAGAAAACTGTCATCCTTAATGGTCTGGTCTACAGTTGACTCCAAACCCAGAGGAATGCGGTTGACTCTTAAAAAAAAAAGTCCTTGGAAATGGTCTAGCAAGCTACTCGGTCAAGGGAAATTGGGGATGGCAACAAATTTGGCCCAGCCAGCAATACCCACATCCCTTGAAGGAGTAAGAAAAGCTATGCTTGTGTGGGACCACCAGAGGAATAACAGTGAATATTATTCTTACGCTGTCATTACTATCCAAATATACCATACTTTATACCACTCTCAACTTATGCTGCCTTTCTCCCCACCTCAGTTCCATGTGCCATAATCCCAAGCATATTGTGCACCTTTGGAAAGAATTGAAAGCTGAATGCAAGCAGAAAATTGCCTGTACAGTAGATGTACGCTGCGCAGGGAAGATGGGATGAAAAAGGGCAGAAAATTATATAGTAGGAAAGATGTCAAACTGGTTGAAGGGCAGGGTTGAAGAGGAATAATTTTTGAGCAACACTTTGTACATTAGGTGGTATAAATTCTTGATTCTATGGACAATTTACATGCACACCTTGAAGATTCAGTATTAAGCATGGCCCCTGGAAGATCAGCAATTATTTTCATTCTTCATTCTCTCTTTCAGGATGTCTTTTTAAAAATGAAAACACAACCTCCTTCCTATCTGTTTTCTTTTATATGTCTGACACTGAGCTCTTCCTGGTCTTGCAAAGAATGAGCTTACTGTCAACCGTGAATGATTTTCTAATGTTATTACGCAAGGTAATAAAATCCAGTCAATGAAATTACTGTTAGTATTGCCTGAACTAATGATTTTGCTCCGTCTTTCCTTTTCTTCTTATCCATGCTGCAGACTGTTCCAGCCATCTCAGTTCTAGATTTGGTATGTTCTTGTTCTTCCGACTAGTTTTCTTGCCTGTTTATTCTCTCCTTTGCATACTTATCTCCTGGTTCTGGAGTGAGTAATAATTTAATTTAATTTGTCCCTTGTAAATATTGCCAAATATTGATGTTTTTAGCCATTCTTTCCATTCGGTTGTCTTGATTACTTACGGGTTTTCTCTGCAAAAAACAGTATGTTTATGACCTTGCACTCTAGAGCTGGAATTTGAATGTTTGGATGCAGCCTGTGCAAAGAGCAGTTTTGTTCTGCACGCCATCTGTGGTCTCATCTCTATCCATTCCCTCTTTTAATTTACTGCAACATTGCTGATAATGTATTATGTTATGATTTCTTCATTGTGCCTTTTAACACACTAACCTATCACTAATCCTAATGGATATAAGGCAAAGACCTTAGTTAGGTGGTAAACTCAATGAAACACTGTTCACTCTCTTGAACAGACTCTTCACTGTGAAATAAAAAGCATTTAAAGTACTCGGCAGCTGTGAACTTGTTACATCATAACTTTTTCCAATTCTGACAAAAGATCATTGTGCTGAAACATTATCTATTTCTCTCGCCATAGATGCTGCCAGACCAGCTGCATACCTCTAGTATTTTCTGTTCCTATTTTCAGATTATTATCATTTACAGTATTTTGCTTTCAGCTTCATTACAAAATCCTTGTAGCAGCATCATATTTTGGTCTGTGGTTCTGATTTGCTGTTACTCTGGTCTGTTCTGCTTTTGAAGAACTTACTTTGCTTTTGAAGTTGCCAAATCTCTCTTTTTCCACTTGCTTTTTAACAAAACCTAAACAGCAGAATACAGCAGCACTGTGCCAAAAGTGAATTTATTCTTCCTCTTCCGTTTTCCTCGATTAGCAGCAGTGTAGCTAACTTTGGACCAAGGTTCAAAACTACATCATTCACCCCTCTACGTGGAATTGGTATTAGTTGCTCCACTATGTTGAGTTATTGTGGATCAACTAATTTTTGTATGATAGATTTTTGTGCATTTTCATCACACTGACCATGATATTTTTAATTTCACTCTGGCCCATATGGTGAGAAATATTCCGAAACAATTTAAATTCCCCATTGATGCTTTTATATTTATCTTCCTGAATGATTTTTAGGAAATGTAGTTTTAAATTTAATGCAGGATATATTGGAGTTAATATCTTTAAAACAAAAGCAATAATGTCAATATAATACTTTATTATCTATTTCTTTACAGTGCCTTAATGAGTAGAGCAAAATGTCTGTTTCTCTGGTTTATCATCTCCATATAGTAGTCACTTGAGATTTATTTTGCAAAAATAAATTCATTATTAAAAGAAAACTAGCTACCATTTGAAATAAACTGTTAAGAATATAAACTATCATTTTCATCACAATGACTGGAGAATTGACCTTTTTTAACATGCTATGTTTATCACTAGATTATTTTAAATATTTTTATAGACTTAAAAGTTGCTTAGGAGTATTACTTGCATAAACTTGGCATGCTGATGCTTGTGGGCGGCTATGGTATTTTGCCACAGTTCGTCCAAGGATGAGAAAATATACTTAAAATTGCATTTTATCTTCGAACAAATATGTTTCATTATTTGTTAAACTTATTAAAATGTTTTTGGTTCTGGTACATCCATGTCTAAGGGGTGGCAAAGTGGTTAGCACTGCTGCCTCACAGCGCCAGGGACCTGGGTTCAATTTCCGGTTTGGATCACTGTCTGTGTGGAGGCTCCACATTCTTCCTGTGTCTGTGTGAGTTTCCTCCCACAGTCCAAAAGACATGCTGGTTAGGTGCATTAGCCATGCTAAATTCCTTCTGTATACCCAAACAAGTGCTGGAGTGTGGTGACAAGGGGATTTTCACCGCAACTTCGTTGCTGTGTTTACAGCCGCCTTGTGACATTAATAAACTTAAACTTTAAATATTTGGTTTAAGGTATGATTAAATGCATTTTAATCTCTTATCTTTCAAAAAGGTAAATGTTATAATATGGGCAGGGAGTCAGGTTTAGTATATTTGTGTAGTTTTTCTATAATAATCTCTGTAATATTCTCAAGAAATTGTAATGTCAAGGCTAGACTGCAAAGCCTGATGGTTAGCTTCATTGAAGTGTGTCATTTTGTCATTGTTAGAATGTATGTGTGCGAAACTAGTCATGCTAGAAAAGAGGTAGTTCTCAAACAGAAGAGTCCCGTGTAATGATTTGTAAGGGTCAATGCAGGAATAATAGATTACAACATATTTATGATTGCAAAAGATAGGACAGTTAAGTTAATATCAATCATATGCTTCGTAATATATTGAAGTTTGTTTGAGTTAATGCTTGCTCTATTATCTAAAAGCTATATTCTGTTAAAATCTTTCTATAAGAAATAGGCTAAAAGAGATGCAATTTAGGATTTGTTTGCAGAAAATAACATACAGATGAATGTGAAAATGCAGAATTGCAGAAATTTAGTTATCAATAGAAATGTAAATCTTAGAATACTTGGAAAAACAGGAAGCATTTGTAAATGCCTATATTTTCTCAAACTAAAACCACTAACAGATTTTCTCCCTATAGTGTGGCCTGATTCACTATACATTTTAATGGAGGTTAACACCATTTGAATGTGTACTGCATGTAGTAGAACTTGTAAAAAAAAATAGACTCTAATGTGGGTTTAACAGTGATGAAATAGCAAAATGCAGCTTTTAGCATCACAGTCAGCATTGCTCGCAAGTCAGTGCTGGTTAAGCTGCTGAGCAGAATTGTCCCAAGTAAAAGCTGACTGACATTTCAAGTAGTTTTCAGTGTTGAATAGAGCAGTAGTGTTATTGGAGGTTGTTAATCAGAACTTGCAACTAAAAGAAGTGTAACATTCATAGAATATGGCAGCTGCTTTAGCAAAGGAGTAGGGAATGAAGTAGATCATGGGCTGTATCTTACAAGGGGCAACTTCTGGCTGCAATATTGATCTCAAACATTTCTGACAAATTTTAATCTGCTATAAGATCTGTTTCTGTTGTTCAAGTATCAAAGTAAAGCTTTGATCATTTATTTAAAAACTTCAGACTGTGTAAACTGCAAAACATATATTACTACTTAGAAAATTTATAAGAGCTCCCCATTATTTGTTACAGAATTGGCATAGTTCGTAAGATAGGAGTCATCTTTGGGGAAGCCTGATCCTGTAAATCAAATCCTGCAATAACATTTTGGGGGGAAAACCTGTCTGGTTATTCTAAATTGAAATGTTACAATTTCAGTGCAGTGCAGGGGGCTATTTCCAAGTCAAAAAGTAATTTGAGTGCAAGAATGGACTTCCGAGTGGTTTGCTTTCTGTTGCCAAAATATTGATTCAGAGTCGGCAAAGATGAGCTGTAACGCCAGCATTGCACTGGTGCAAAAGAAAGCTCTTTATCCATGCCAAATGTGTCATTAGTTCCTTTAAAAAAAATCTTAAAAACTTTTAATTCTTTTGTTTAAAACTAAATATCAACAAAATGATTACAGTTGCAAGATGAAGAACGCAGACGTCATCAACAGCTGGAAGATATCCGAAAAAGAGAAGCAGAAGAAAGAGCAAGGCAAGATGATGAGCGTCATCGTCAAGAGGAGGAGCAAGCCAGGAGAGAAACTGATGAAAAGGTTGAATTTCTTTTTAATTTCTTGTTTATGCTCAAAGTATCTATCAGGTTGGTTTGAGGCTTTTCCTATTTGCATATCTTCAACTGCATTTCAAACATGTAATATTTCAGTAAAACCATTCTCTTTAATGCAGATGTTTCTTCACACTAGCATTTAAGTTTCAGAACTGATAAACCTGGAAAAGGTTTACTACCTTTATCATTGTTATGGCTTGCCTCCTACCCTGCCACAAAAACAAATAATAGTTTTCTTTCCCTTGCTAATGTTCTGCATCCGTGCAAACGGAAGGCAGGTGCTAATCCCATCTAGAATCTGAGCTCACTTATCAATGGTGACGTTAGAATGCAGTACTGAAAGAGTGCTGCATGATCAGAGATGCCACCTTATGGATAAAATATTAAATTAAGGCCCTGTGTGCTCTCTCTCGAGTGGGCGTAAAAGATCCTATGTGGATGCAGCCATAATCTATTCAGTTCACATGACCCAGCCAATGAAGTTGTGATTCAGGGCAAACATGCTGGGGATTGGTGCCCATTGGTGTACTCCCATATTTGGCACTCTGCCTTTCCAGGAGGTACCCAATGTTTAACTGAAACAGCGATGGTGGAAGTTATTTAGTGCTATTCCTGCCTTGTCCATGCTTCACTACTGTAAAGGAAGAAGGATGCTGAGAACATAAGTCTTGTACACACAGAGCTTTGTATTTTGGTTAGTTTGCTGTTTCACTCTTAACTTTGACATGACAGTGCACTCCAGGCGCTGATTTCAGTATCAAGGGACAGATTACTGATAATTGTTGATACAAGGTATGTGAAGCTATTGGCAACCCTCAGTGTTAATAAAAGGTGTGGGATTTTGGATGTCCTTACGCTGATCATCAGTCTAAGCTCCTTGCAAGCCCAAGAGAGCCGATCCACAAGCCGCTGCAGGTGAACTTCAGTATGGGATGCCAGCATGATATCATCAAGAAGCAAATCATGGACTACAACATTATTCACTTTGCCCTTGGTGTGCAAGCTTGCCAAATGTAACAGTTTGCCATCTGCTCTGGCATACAGGTAGATACTCTCATTTGAGTCATCAAAATTTACAATAGCAGCATGAAGAAAAATAGAGTTTTTGCCAAGATGCAGCTGTGCTTTACCCCACTGCTGATCTTGAAAGCATTTGATATTGCTCCACTTTGGGGCAACACGGTAGCACAGTGGTTAGCTCCAGGGTCCCGACTCGGGTCACTATCAGTGTGGAGTTTGCACTTTCTCCTCGTGTGTGTGTGTTTCCTCTGGATACTCCAGTTTCCTCCTACAGTCCAAAGATGTGCAGATTAGGTTGATTGGCCATGCTAAGAAATTGCCCCTTAGTGTCTAGGGATGCGTAGGTTAGATGGATTAGTGGGTATAATATGTGAGGATATGAGGGTGGGGCCTCAGTGCGATTGTGTTTGGTGTAGACTCGATGGGCCAAAGGGCTTCTTTCTGCACTGTAGGGTTCTATGATTCACTATGTGACAAAACTGCATGTTCTTGTGGAAAGAAAAAATGATATCCTGGAGTCCAGGCGAGAAGCTTTTTTCCACAACAGCTTTTAAAATTCAATCGGAGGACATGGGCATCGCTGGCTATCTCAGCATTTATTACAATCTCTAATTTAAAGATTCTGTCTGTACTGACATTATTGAAGGTCTCTGAGGTCTATAGACAATGTCGTTTGGTCTGCATTTTTCATGGCACTTCTCCTGTACCTGCTGAAGTGAGAAAATCATATCAACTCAGCCAACTCTAAGTTGCAGTAAGACTTGGTAGATTCATGATTTTACTTGGTATTGAAAATGGGAGAGTATTTCATTTCACAATACTTCTCTAATTCCAACAATCAAGTCAGTTCTGTGGGGAATCTATCATTTATCCCTAGTTGCCCTTGTACCCCACTTAATCTACAATAAGAACTCATTGGTAGGGCATAGTTTCTTCACCAATATTATTTGTAAATTACATTGGACTGTCTTTTTGTGTGAGCCGCTGATCCCCATGATTAAAGAACAATGACATAGCATAAAAAAGAGTCCATGTGGCTCATTATGCTTGTGCCAGCTTGTTGAATAAGCTATCAAATTACTACCACTTTCCTGCATGGCCCTGGAAATTTCCCCCCTCAAATATTCATCCAATTCCCTTTTGAAAGTTATTGAATTTGTTTCACCATCCTTTCAGGTAATGCATTCCATTTCATCACAACTCACTGCATGAACCTTGAAACTATTTTCTTTGACTACTGTCCTTACCACAAGGGGACCAATGTCTTCTTAACAACTTTATCAAAACAAGTCATGATTTTGTAAATCTCTGCTGTAGTCTCTGCAAGGTAGTAAAATCTTTCCTAATGTCTGGTGCTTGGAATTAACCTAACCAATGAATTCTATCAGATTTAGCATCACTTGTATTAGTACTCTACACCTCTGTTTTTGAACCCAATAATGTCTTAACAGCTAAATCAAATTGTTCTGCCACCTTCAAAGATTTATGTGTGTAGGCACCCAGGTTTCTTGTTCCTGCGCCCTCTCTAAAATTGTACTATTTGAGCTCATAGTTTATATTAGGCCGAATCTTCTGTGGAGTAGTAATTACCATTGGATTGCCACTCTGTTCCTTTTTTACTTAACTTAGTCTGGAACTGCACCTTTCTCACCCGGATATCTGAACCGGGGCTGCTGAAAAATGTGCAGCACAGCTGCTTCTGGAGTCCTTCAGTTTGGTGTAGGATCGTCAGGGGGAAGTGAGATCATGCCCCCTTATGGCACAAATTGCCACAAGGTGGTAAGTAGAGAATTTAAATGGGAAAGGCAGTAGCAATGTACAGTTTTTGCTTTTTCTGTAATTGTGAGAAAATGCATGTGATGCACTTTAGATTCATAGTAATAAATTTATCCTGTGTCCGAGCATAATTTTGGCTTCCTAGTGCAAGAATAAATAAATTGTAATTGTGATGTTTTTTAAATTTAGCACAGCAAAGAGATGTGATTTTAGTATTTGGCAAATAAATCTCTAACTTACCAAATCTTGTATAAAACAATCAATTATTCTTGGTTCCGTTTGAAACTGAGTAAAAATAACATGAAGAAAAGAGGTCTGTTCTGAGTTTGTACGTTCTGACTGACAGCTTTCTACTTTCCATAGAGAAGACAGGAAGAAGAATATTATACACGTTTGGAGGCTGAAAGGCGTAGACAACAAGAAGAAGCTGAACGGAAATTGCTGCAACCTGATGAACCTGGTCTGTACAGGCCTCCACTTCCAAAGGACTATGCTTCTGAAACCCAGCAGTATGAGTTCCCTCCCCCACCCCATTCATCTAACGCTCCTCCCCCTCCTCAGAGAAACATCTCTTACATCAAAACACAGATCGTCTCCCCTGACACAGTTTACACTGCCAAGTTTGTCCCATACAATGATGAGGATGAGGAAGATGCAAATCTTTCAGGTCAGGATAAGTACTCCATCACAAGAAAATCGTATGGTGATCTCCCTTCTGCCCCTAAGCAGCTGCCTTTCATTCGTCAACCCCGCCCGATTTCAGATGGCTACTATCTTTCAAACTCATTCCGACCACCATCTGCCAATGCCAACAGTACTGCTCCAAAAGCTGGTGTGCCCCCTCCCCCTCCAACTAAACCAAGCTTCATGCCACAGAGTGGCTCAAAAGGTAGAGACAAGAACAAGTAACAATCTTATATTCCTTTTAGATGTTTGGACTTTCTAAGTTCTTCCAACTTCCTTTGAGAGATTGCAACTATAATTGTTTCCTGATGTACAAAGTCTCTTCCTCCAAAATAACAAAATTTTCATTTGATACTCAAATCAACCAATCATTTTATCCTTAAAATCACTGAATATTCTCTTTTCAACTTCTTAGCTTCTATCTCAGATTCTCCTGTCCTCACAAATTAAAATTTTTTGTTGCACACCTCTTATATCTTAGTGGATTGCCTAATTCTTAATTTTTTTAAGTTTGTTCCAATCAAAGTACTGTTGGTTTTGGTTTTGAGTCTGTTCTGTTTTGTGAATGAATGCATCCCAAGAGCCCCTCTTCATGTACTCGAAGAGAATGTGGCATCTATAACGCAATGGTATGCTTTACCCATTTTGAGAATTTTCTTTTACTGTTCACGTGGCAAAGGGGAACTGATCTGGTGTGACCTAACTTATCATTATGAGTATAATTAGTTGTGAACCTACAACAAATGCACATGTTGAAATTATATTAATTCCTCTTGACCAATAGATGAGTTTAAATTTAACCTGTAACTACATAAATAATTTGTTTCCTGCTTAGGTGTATAAATGTAGGTTTCACAACTGTTTGCCCGTAATGCTTAGAATGCAATCTGGCTTGTAGAGTTTAATTACTCTAAATTATGATCCATATTGCATTCACGTTCTCTTCAATCATCACCTAACACTGTCATCTGCCTTCAACATTTTGTTGTTTGCTCATTTTCTTAACCAAATCACCTGCTGTGCTGTTATAAAAAAGAAAACCATACTAATGCATTGTTTCTGAATGGTAGTAAAAGATACCCAAGTTTATATTGCAATTTTTGTTTTATAATGCAGAAATATTTTTAGAAATCAGATGGAAAATGTTATGAAAAATTTGAAAAAATTAATTTGAATATGAAGTGTAGGTTTTAAAATCCATTGTAAACAACATATTCAGTCAATGTGTATAAAAATATATATAAGTTTGGACCTAGTTTGGGGAGCAGAGAGAAATATTGGCCCAAATATTCTGATCCTAGAGCAATGGAATCTGGATTTAAGTCTGTATTGTGCATTGGGACTTGCATCCTGGTGTGCAAACATGCACTGTAATTGCCTGGGAAGTTTAACTTCTAGGTTGATTTGCACTGCTCAGGACTGTCCATGAATATCTCACGCCAGTTTCAGTGTCGGAGAGACTTGGGATAGATACATGCGACTTAAATATTCCCTGGAAATGTTACATAGCTTAATCTCTGGTGCAGTTAGTGATTGTCACTGACTTGGGCACCTTGGCCGAATCCCCCTTTCCCCAGCTGTCCCAACTGTCTCTCCATCACCAATCACTCTAGATCGGACTACTGCCCTCCAACACTACACTGACCCTCTGACCAATCCAACCACCCCTCAACCCGACTGACTACTCACCCAACCTGACTGCCACAGGCTATAATTAGTCCAGTGTTCTCTTGATTAAGTTCCCATATTTCACCCTCCATAAACTTGAGCTTGTGCAAAACTACTGCCTAGCAGCAAATTCCAGTCACCTGTCAACCTTGTACAGTTTTACCTATGTCAACCAACACACTGAATTTAAAATTCTCATCATTGTGTTCAAGTTCCTCCATCTATTCACCCTATTTCTATAACTTCTTTCAGCCTAACAACACTCTAAAATCTTTGCATTTCTCCAGCTCCATCCTCTTGAAAATCTCAAGTTTCCTTTACCCCCTAGATATCTTATTCTCCCTCTAATCTCCATTTCTCTTTTCAACTAAGACCCTTAAAGCTTACCTATTTAATTGAACTTGTGGTCATCCATCCAAAAGGCCCATCTTTGGATTATTATTACCTTGTACAGACTTGGACATTTTCCTGTATTAAAGAAGCTTTGTAAATGCAAATTATTATTCTGTAGCAACCGTTTCATTTATCCTGACAATTTTCAATAGTAGAATTAGGATAATTTATTAGAAAACTGGTTCCTGTGATTCTGGCTATGGCCGCATGAATCGTCACCAGTACTAATGATAAATATATGCAACTAGTTTTATTGCTTTATCTAGTAACTTGAGAAAAAATTTGCTCAACCTTCTTTAAAATTTGTAGCCCATTGTTGTGAAAACATACTTTTGGGTTTATTTTCCTACCACTTCAGCTTACAGAATTGAATGCTCATATTTTGCATATGTATTTGCATCTAATTAATTCCCATTTGTGATCTAACTCTTCGAAGCTAAATATTTTGTTTATCAATTAGGATTTATTCCTTATGGA
The DNA here is from genome assembly GCF_965287045.1 of Carcharhinus amblyrhynchos. Taxonomy (NCBI): domain Eukaryota; kingdom Metazoa; phylum Chordata; class Chondrichthyes; order Carcharhiniformes; family Carcharhinidae; genus Carcharhinus; species Carcharhinus amblyrhynchos. The sequence continues at coordinate 25,277,836 of NC_137335.1, read as the reverse complement.
GGGTCAACGGCAAGTAACATTGGAGCAAATGAAGTTTACAAAGGCCCAAGAGAAAAGCGTCTTGAACAGAATAAAGGGTAAAGTTGAAAAGAAAAGCAATTTTTGACTGCTCTAGTGCATATATACAAACTCCATATGTCTATAAACCTAGTACTGCCTTCTTTATTTGGAATATGGAATGAAGCTAATTTTTCTGAAGGTACACAACACTTGTTAAAACTTTATTCAATGGCTTCCAATTGGAACAGTCAGTTCAGTCTTGGGCTAAGACCACAGGAAGTTAGCTAACCTACATTATCATCTGTAACTTGCATTCGCCCAGTGAGCTTGACTAAAATGTGCAGTTGCAAATAAATGCAGCACATGTTACGTAGAATATAAGGCCCAGAAAAGCAAATTATTTCATCCAACTAGTCATAGACTGTGCTGTGTTTATTCTCTATGACTTTACTATCGCAATTCCATTGTTACAAACTGATTCATACCCATCTCCATATTGTTGAAGATATTTTGGGAAGAATTTTTGCGATAAAGAAATTGTAATTCCAAGACAGGAAGGTGCAAAATTTTTACGCTGTTTAACAAGCATAACAGTAAATGATTTCAATTAATTGGTGGGGGGGAGGGGATGCATTAGACCAATTGCTGCCTTCTAAAAGTGGCAAGTATGAATGTTTCCTATTACTGAGTATTTACTAGGAGATAGATAGTCACCAGCTTGGGAGGACTGATCTAAAGTTCTATGGCATGAAGCCATATACAATTCCAGCAGTTTTTAAGTGTAAATTTATCTTTGAGTCACATTGAAAACTACATTTGGTATTTATAAGTAGTCTCAGTTTCATTATTTAACTAGTTTGTGTTTTAATATGCCAGTGAGTTTATCTTTACATGAGATTTCTTTTGACCTTGACTGACAGCTCAAAATTTAAATAAACACTCCAACCAAATAAACACCCCAGTATACAAGTCCACGTGGCATATAAAATTACCCCACTTTTTCAGCATTTAAGACACATTTATTTTGGCATATAAGTTGACCCCCATCCCCATTTCTTCAGTTAATAAATGCGCATTTCGGACTTGAAGTCAGCATCAATTTCCTAACTGAAATACATGCTTAGGGTTATTCTCACCTTACAAGTTGGCACATTGCATCAAGCTGGTGATAAGGCCATGTTGTCAAGAAGATGCAGAGGCATTTGCACACAGGAGACCAGGCATAGCAACCAACAAACAGAACTTGGTCCTCCTGTAAAAGGATTGAACTACAAAGCTGATTTCAAGCTAAATGTCAGAACATTTGCTAGCTTTGCTAAATGACTGTGATGAAGTTAGGGAATTCAATATTGGTGAATAACTGGTACAAGTAGAAACTCGAAGAATCTGCCCTGAAGAAGAACCTAAGATCAAATGTGCCACAGAAACAGGAACCAGCCACTGACGTGCTCCTGAGAAACACGCATTGGAATAGGTCCTTGAAATAATTATATGCATTGCACTTCTGGTGACTGTATGAACAAAAGTGGACAAAGTCAAACACCGAGTCCTAGCAAACATTTCATAGTGGCAGCTAGTTGGTGTAGCTGCTTTATAGAACAAAAATGCCTAGTGTTGCAGCAGAAGACCAAGATTGCTCAGAGACTACCCAAAGACTTCAATGCCAAAATTACCAGTTTCCAATAATTCTTCATCAGGCTGCAAAACACAAATACCTAGTATGTTGTATCAGCGTCATGGGTGAATTTCAATTTGCCTGGCAAACAAACTGGAACAGAAAGTACAATGGTCGACTGTTAACGAGCCTGTGAAATGGACTAGCAAACCACTTAGTTCAAGGGCAGTTGGGGATTGGCAACATGCTGACATTACCAGCAATACCATATCCCATGAAAGAGTACATAAAAATGTACATAAAAATTCACACAAAGATTTGGCCTGTATGGCCAAAAGAATGGATTTAAAACCTATGGTAATTTTCAAATGCAAATCACACATTCCTTGCAGACACTTTAGTGCATGTCCATGACAACAGTTGGATGGATGAATGAGGACTAAGTCATGATGTAGATTGATAATATGTAGAATGGGTGTCCACTGGGACAACAAATGTAGCTCATTAGTGCGGGACATGTTCACATCCAAAATAACCATCAAGATGCTTGCAAAGAAATAAAATGCAAATTGCAGTTAAAATCTGACATCCGTTGTTCAATCCTTGGATGTGTGCCTCAACAAGCGATAATGATTGTTTGCACCAAAACGAATAAGTGAATGGTTGGCAGAGGAAAAACTTCAGACAAAGAACAGAAGTGTGTTGGCTGCGCCACTTGCTGTTTTGTGTAGTTTTGCCATCAAATCATGAGATCCTATTAATGCACAAATTGTCATCAATAGGTTGTGGCGGGGGAGCAGGGGTACAAAAATGGAATATCGATTCAGTGGATGGAGAGGAAGATGATTTGTTTTGGAGGGATGATTATAAGACCAAAAGCCCCATTTCTGATCCAGAATGGGATCCTTATGGTGATACCATAGCCAAAGTAACTTGATGAATTTGAACTCTTAATATTGGGTGCCAAAGATTATTCACTTGGCATGTGGTTCAAACTGTCCTTGTAGAATTATTTAATTAAATAAAACATTGATTTAATTTGAATTACTGCTGTTAAGGTTTCTCCATATTTCAAAATGTGAATTGCCACCACCATTTTATACTCAGCATATCAGTCAGCCCCCATGTTTGGAAGGATTTTTTGAAGCTTCAAAGGTCAGCTTATATAGCATGATCTATGATTCTCCAGCTGGAAACTAACCACCAAATTTATTTGTTCTGATTTTTTTCTTAATTATCAAACTGATAAACAGCACAACAAAGTGATTCCTCGAATAGGCTAATTCTTCCCATAGACAGGGTTCCTTTTTCAAAAACATGTACAGATTTAACTATCCATAATGAGTTATGTGTTTGTGTGTACATTTCAAGTTTTACAGCCAGTGCCCCATCCCTGACACATTTTACCTCCAGTATCATCAGACTGTTTTGATGCTTGCAAATCTCAAGTATATATGAAGATCATGGTACTTCCACTCTGCTGTTTTAGGAGAATTTTGTGTTTAATGATTGAGCAGATGTTCAGATCTGGCCTAAATTCAGAAAGAGCAAATAGAGTTAAATTATCTCACTGTTGCTTCCTGACCAATATTGAAAGAAACAACAATCATTTCAGACGCTGCGTAGAACTTGACCTTTACTTGGAAAAGGGAAGATTGAATATAGTGTGTGATTAAGCAGTTTGTTAAGTTGGTACCACTTGCAGTTTTAAATGATTTCTGCATGCATCCCGTGCTCTCCATGCTGTTCATTTGCTGGAAGCATCTGTGAGATATTGTGGGATATCTGTGCCTATTAATGGAAGCTTGCACCTCTTGAGAAATGCAATATGACTGAGTCATAACTGATGCACAAAAGCATGCACCAAGGTAGTCAAGCAATGCACTAGAGACCTTGATAGAAGAGGTGGAAAGCAAGAAAGATATCCTGTATCTTCAAGAAAGCAGGACACCTCCAGATAGCTGTTCAGGAAGGAGTGTGAAGAAATAACAGATGTCAATACCAAGAATATTGCTTATCAAACATAGATGCAGAAAGGAGGTTAATGATTTCACACAAGTTATCAAGGTGAGAGGTTTCATCTTTAGGTGGTACATCCAACCAACTGTGCCAATAGTTCCATCTGCTCAATTAACTGCACCTACATCATTCAACTACCAGCAATAGCAATCAATCAGTACTCATACGTAATATTGGTATGTTTTATCTCACTCTAGCTTGCATTCAATTATAGCCATTCAACCATGACAATCCCCTCAGATATATTTCCCCCTCTGCAGGAAGAGATTGCACCTTACAGCAGCGCCAGCAAAAAAAAAGACTGGAGCAGCTTTAACGTACCTGTCTTAAAACCCATTAAAATTTGCTTGCTATAAATAATGTAAACAACATCTTTTAGGTTCTCAAGTGAACTGTGTAGTTTTTTTTTAAACTGAGTTTGTATTTTAATTGTTTGTGTTAAAGTTTATTTATTAGTCACAAGTAAGGCTTGCACTAACATTGCGAAATTCCCCTAGTTGCTACAGTCTGGTACCTGTTTGGGCCAGCGCACCTAACCAGCACTTCTTTCAGAATGTGGGAGGAGACCAGAGCACCTGGAGGAAACCCACGTATTCATGGGGAGAATGTGCAAATTCCACAGACAGTGACCCAAGCTAGGAATCAAACCCTGGCACTGTGAGGTAGCAGTGCTAACTCTGTGCCATCCCATTGGTTTGATTTTTGGGCCCAAATCTGTGTGTGACTGAAGGATTACTACATTATATATTTACATTGTCAACTTAACATGAAGCTTTAAAATAAGTTCCAATTTTGAAAAGTTCAATTCACTTGGGAGATATGTGACAGTGGGACATAACTGCAGCAAAAGCATTCTGAATACCCTAGCATGCATTATATTCAGTATTAGTTGATGTTGCTCTCAAATTACTAGTGGGACCAGAAGGGTGAAGGTGGAGTGCCTAGATATTTTAATTTCTGAACTTGTTTAGAGCAGAAAGAAGACTGATGGACAGGAAAATGACAATGGAAGAAATTCAAAACATTAAGCAGCTTTAAACACAATAAAGATATTTTAATATTGGTACTAATGCATTCCAAATGATATTAGTGATATTAAACCTACTGTATCTTTTCTGTTGCAAAATGTACCTGGTAATTGTAACAATAAATCTGAACTATAACTGTGCATGTTCTAGCATATTAACTTTCACTTTTGTTTTACAAAAAACAGTCAAGACACAGATGTACCGATTGTGAAAGGATCTCCAGAAAACCTAACATTTAAAGAACGTCAGCGTCTTTTCTCGCACGGGCAGGATATTTCTAACAAAGTGAAGGCATCACGAAAATTGATGGAACTAGAAAATGAACTGAACACAAAATAAAATCGATGCCTTAAGAGCTTGTAATGCTCAGTACAAAATCTATGCTAGATTGTACAGCTTAAATCTTTGACACCTGCAACTGTAAAATAGGATGCAGGAAAATCTTTCACTATGGTGTGTTGCATACCAAGCATATTATAATTTAGCTATTCAAATTCAGCACTGTTAAATGTTTTTTTAATAAAATTAAATGAAGGTAATGGTCACTTTTACGAAGAGTTTTTGGGGTTCTGATTATCTGGCATACAGAGTGCACTACACCTGGAGTTAGCATATGGTGAAGCAAAGTGGTATAATACAGAATTGTAAACTTGTTATAATGTAGAAGCTTTTAAATGTATTGAAAGAATCCTTGCTTGTCCAGCAGCTGGTGCCTCAATTGTTTCAGCTATGCATTAGGTGGCTAATAAATGGGAAGTGTGGACCTCATTCTAATTACAAAATGAAAAGCTTTCTTCTATGTGCATTTTAATAGAAATTGTTATGATTTCAACCAAAATTCCCTCTTAGTTAGGTGTTCTGAACTGGATTTTAAAGTTATTGAACAATTTTCTGTATAATATTGTGGTCTATAATTGTATTTAGGGATAAATGCACACTTCTAAGCATAGAGTAGACTTCCACTGCCTTAGGAATGGAATCACTTTATACGAAATGTACAATAATTAAAATGTCTAATGAAGATTGGAGTGTAAATATTTTTTTTTACTTATTAAGCTGTTTCATATGTGGAACAGAGGAGTGCTGTACCATTTCAGCTGCGTAGCAAGAATCAGTAGAAAAAAGAAAATGGGAGTTAAAACCCCTCATGAAGGAAAAGTTTGGAGCTTGCAGGAGGTATGGGAGGGCAAATTGCCAGAGGTCTGAATACCAACAGCATAATGCAAACAAGTGGAACAAATTAGTGTCATTTTATAAATGAAAAATAAACTATTGTTTCTGTTATGCTGCAAGTATTTATAGCTGATCTTGGAGGAAAACTGGTATTTTTCATATTGTTTTTCATGGATTCTGTTGGGTTTACAGAGTTCTTTGTGTGGTCGCCACTAGAGTGCTGTAATTAAACTGTTTACTGAACACCAGAACTGCTGTAGTATCTTATTTCTACTGTATTTCACTTGCAACCTATTTTTAATAAATTACTTTGTATGTATTTAATGTTGTCCGATCTTGCTTTTGCCTGCAGTGCTTAAATATCAGAATTTTCAGAAACAGCATGCAGATTAACTGGGTGTGATGGTGTACCACTTAACGTTGTAATGCCATATTTTTCATGGAACCTCAATTTTAAAATTCTACTTTCAAGATTCTGTGGTATAATGGATATCAGTGATCATAAAAATGTTGATCTTTATCAAGAAATTTGTATTTGAAAACTCTTTCCCTTTTTTTCACATCAATAAAACAATAGCAAACATTCAAAATGGGAAGGGGGTGATTCTTCGTGTATGACAAGAGGTTAAGACAGATTTTGGTTCAAAATGTTTTCACAATGTGGATGACAGGTCATGGATGCATTTATTGCCTATATCGTGGTGGTGGGTGTTATCCATTAGATGCTGCATTCCATATGACACTGGTGCTTGCACAATGGCCTTTAGAAATGGTGAAGATATAAATGTCCAAGTTAGGATGATGTACAGCCTGGAAGTGCTGATGTGCAGTGTTGCTACTTCTGTTCTTCTCGAGCATGACTTCGAACAGAGTATGCAGGTTTGTTGCGATGAGGAGGGAGATACTCTTTTGCTATGTCTAAATTTTTCACCCTGTAGGAACTGTTTTTTATGCTACTACAAGGGAAGTGGTGAGTTGTTGGCGAATATCTGCCAAGTGGTCATGGTCTATTTTCCGAAGATTTAAAATTACTGAAGTTTGTGGTAAGATGAATTAAATACCTAAAAGAAAATATTTAATTGAACTAAGTAATTAATTATGACTCCTAATATGGCAGGGCACGTGATATGTCAAGGCTGCAGCATGTGAGATCTCATGGATACCAGTGTTATCCAGGACAAGGCACATCTACAGTAAATGTGGCTTGAGGAGCTTCGACTCCCGAGTCATTGAACTAGAGGATGAGCTGTGACAGAGTGAAAATTACCTGGATAGTCTGTTTCAAGAAGTGGTCACACCCCTTAGGATAGGATCTTCTCATTTGGAAAGTGGTCAGGGGCAGGAGGGTGTGACTGCAGCTGAGGCAGGCAAGGGGACCCAGAATGCAGGAATGTCAGCCTCTGCAATTGTTGACAAGTTTGGGGTTCTTACAGAAGTAGGCCCCACGAGCCTGCTCAGCCATTCAAGAAGGTCATTGATTTGATTGTCATCTTAGCTCCACATTCCTGCCTGCTGCTGCCCCCCACCTTGACCGCCCCCCCCATGTTTCGCCGCCCTACTACTACAACTGAGTTTCCTTTAATCTTCCAACAATTAACTTTTAAATGCCCTGGCTTACCACAATAAAAAGATATTTCTTTACGTCACTTATCTCCGATGTTAGCATCCTTATTAACTGTAAGAGCCTCAACCTTTTCCTTAAAGCCAGGATCTTCTACAAATTTCCAATTTCTAAAGCTTGTGGGTTCACAATCAATATCTAGCTCTACCTTTTAAAAAAAAAACAGACTCTGCTTCCACTTTCTCTTGAGGAAGAATTCCAAAGATTTGTGACCATCTGAGAGAAAAATAAATTATCCTCATCTGTCTGAACTGAGCAACCCCTTATTTTTAAACAGCGCCTCCTGGTGACCTCTAGATCATCTGACAATAGAAAACATCCTCTCCACTTAATTCCATTTAGAATGTCTAGCATTATACCGAATGCTAGATCTTCTGACTTAGAATCACAAAATGTGCAGTTACAATTGCATGTTCATCAAGACACCAAACTTGCCTGTTTATAGGTAAATTATGAGAGAAATTTGTGCTACCATTGCACGCTTCAGGTAAATGAAACCACTAAGTGGGCAAAATACAAGGTATTTATATAGTAAATGTGATAACCTATTATCTTCGGGTGATTCTTTACGGTAAACTGGCTGACTTCTAGTAAATGATCATGTGACAAAGTTGACTGCAAGATAAACAATTGTTGTGGGGGGTGGAAGGATCAATTCATAGGGTGTGTAAGTCCCTGTGGCAGTTCGGTATTCAAACAGTTTCATTTTAAGTTTAGTATAAGCTGGAATGAAGGAAACATTCCCGTCAAGAAGGATTCAGTTCAAATCTTGGGTGTTGCCCAACAGAGCTAAAACTCCTGTTATCTGAAGGACTCTACTAACAGTGAGTTGAATTTCTGGTATAGCCAAGCTGAGAGAGTTTAATATGCAAAGCTCCAAGTTAAAGAATATTAAAACCAAGATCGTCCTGATTAAAAGTGACTATGTTTAAGGCATTAGAGGCACCTATGATAAACAGGGAGTCTGCAATTGTAAGATGATTGGAGGAGATTCCAGAAGCTGAAGGCCCAAAAAAAAATCTCAGCCCATATATGAAATTTTAAGTATGATTTGAATTTATTGGAGCTTTAGATGAAAAGTGAATTTAAGTAATTACTGCTTCTACTGAGGTCATCGTAATTGAGGGCTGTAGCAGATTACAAATTCACAAATTGGTAATGGGTGCACTAGGATATTGTCTAAAGTTTAGGCTAATGGGTGTTCATGTTGAATTTTGCTTTATGAAATGAGCATAAAACTTCTCTGAAAAGACAATTTATCCCAGAGTGATTTACAGCAATTAACCAAGGTTAGGTTAATAGAATTAATAAGAAAACTGAAGTTAGAGATAAAAGCAGGGACGAAATAAGTAACTGATGCAGTAGCATAGCAGTTATTTCAAAAGAAACAACCCAGATGAATTTAGATTGAGTTAGGATTCAGTTGCAGATATAACAGTTTAAATTGGAAGAAAAGGAAATATGGACGCTTGAACTCCAAAGAGAGAAAAAGCAGCAAGGGAGGAAATATACAAAGTACATTTGTACAGAGTACAACAAATGTAACTTTAAACACTTGGATCAGATGCTCAAAGTCAAATAATAAAAGATCAAAGGCTTAAATTGGGGAAAGAGTAAACCATATAGTTCAGCGTTTAGTCCCATTCCAAGTCACGATTTAACAAAGAATCTTTGCTATGCCTTGTGTCAAAATTCACTGAGGACAGAGTTGAGAGATATTTTGTCTTGTTTGCAAAGGTGGCTATGGGACAGATTCTTTCTTTTTGAAGTTGGTGGGTAACAGAATGGATATTCAATTCTTTTTGGAAGAGCAATCTTCAGATTATTGAAGTAGTTAAAACAATAGTACTTGAAGTTTAAGCTGGTTCTTGAGGTGAACCAATTAAGATTTCAGGCCTTTGGGTTGGGAATAAAAGCAAACGAGACTCCTGTGGCACATCTTAGAGAGAAACTTGTTTCTTGATTTTCAGAAGGCGTTTGACAAGGTGCCTCACAAGAGGTTATTACAGAAGGTCAGGGGGCATGGAGTTGGGGGTAGGGTGTTAGCATGGATAGACAATCGGCTGTCAAATAGGAGGCAGAGAGTGGGGGTCAATGGGTGCTATTCGGATTGGCGGTTGGTGACTAGTGGAGTGCCCCAGGGGTCGGTGCTGGGGCCTCAGCTATTTACCATTTATATAGGTGATCTGGAGGAGGGGACCGAGTGTATGGTGTCGAAATTTGCTGATGACGCCAAGATTGGTGGAACGGCAAATTGTGCGGAGGGTGTGGAGAGTTTGCAGAAGGATCTAGATAGGCTGGGCGAATGGGCCAGGAAATGGCAAATGGAATTTAATGTTGGCAAATGTGAGGTTGTCCACTTTGGTAGGAATAATGGTAGGAAGGACTATTACTTACGTGGCAAAAAACTGCAGCATGCGACGGTGCAGAGGGACCTCGGGGTCATTGTGCATGAGTCGCAAAAACCCAGCCTACAGGTGCAGCAGGTGGTCAGGAAGGCGAATGGGATGCTGGCCTTCATAGCGAGGGGGATTGAATATAAAAGTAGGGAGGTCTTGCTGCAGCTGTACAGGGCACTGGTGAGGCCTCAGCTGGAGTACTGTGTGCAGTTTGGGTCGCCGCACTTACGCAAGGATATTTTGGCCTTGGAGGGAGTGCAGAGGAGGTTTACTAGGCTGATACTGGAGTTGAGGGGGTTGAACTATGGGGAGAGGCTGAATAAACTAGGCTTGTACTCGTTACAGTTTAGAAGAATGAGGGGAGATCTCATTGAGACATAAGATGATGAATGGGATGGATAGGATAGAGGTGGAGAGACTCTTCCCGCTCAGAAACGACAGTAGGACTAGAGGGCATAGCCTCAAGATAAAGGGGGGGCGGTTTAGAACGGAGTTGAGGAGGAACTTCTTCACTCAAAGGGTGGTGAATCTCTGGAATTCTCTGCCCGTTGAAGTGGTGGAGGCTGCCTCGCTAAATATTTTTAAGAAGCGGGTTGATAGGTTTTTGATAGGCAAGGGGATTAAGGGTTACGGGGAGAGGGCGGGAATGTGGAACTGAGCCACGACAGATCAGCCATGATCTTATTGAATGGCGGGGCAGGCTCGAGGGGCTAGATGGCCTACTCTTGCTCCTATTTCTTATGTTCTTATGAAACATGTGAGACCAGTGGTATTGTTAAATGAAATTCGTTTCAATTTTGAAAATGGGGAAGTTATCATAAAAGAATTTAGGAATAGCATTCCAGCGTCTTTAAGGTCTCCCATGGAGAACTGTAAAGTTTCTAAAATGGTGGAAATTGCAATTTTAGGTGATGGATCTATCTCACAGAGAGCTTGAAATCTCCATTATGAACTCACAAGCTTTAGGAATTGGAAATTTGTAAAAGATCCTGGCTTTAAGGGAAAGGCTGAGGCCCTTACAGTTAATAAGGATGATAATATTGGAGATAAGTGATGTAAAGAAATATATTTTTATTGTAGTAGGGCAGGGCATGTAAAAGTTAATTGTTGGAAGGTTAAAGGAAACTCAGTTGTAGTAGTAGGAATGTCTGAAGGGCTTCAGAAAAGACCATCAGTAATAGAAATGTTTAATAAAACCATAGCAATAATAGTAACAAAGTGTTCCTTGTGTACTAAAGAGGAGAATCCAGGTTAATGAAAGGTATAAAAGTTTTATTTCTAGGCAAGGTATTTTCTTCAAAATAAATAAAATTGATATTTTGAGAGCTATTGGATCAGTTCAGTCATTGATGGTGTTGATGCAGTTTGCCTTCCAGATAGTCTGGTGAAAAGAAATATTGATAGGGATATTCATGGGAATTATGACTCTGTTCCCTTATATGAAGTTACAAGGTGACTTTATTTCCTCAAATGAAAATTAAAATCCTTTTTTGATTAGTGAGAAATGAATTTATTACCAACTTTAGCAGTTAAGTTTTTAAAAAAGCAGTTGAAGTATTAAGCAGGGGATGGATGCTTCCCTTGGAACAGAGATGATTTCCATGTGCTTAATTTGGAGCTTTATTGGCAGAGCCAGAGAACTGGTTACCCACCCACATTCGTGTTAGATGGTGCAAAGTTTAGAGGAAGCAGTGAAGAGGAAGAAATTAAATCCTAAAGATAGAGTTTCTTCTTTGGGAAATTAACCTCTAATAATCCAGCAAATTTTCTGTTTGAAAACTGGTGTCATTATAGACCTGGGAATATATAATTCAAAGTCATAAGGGTTTTACAGCATGGAAATAGGCCCTTAGGCCCAACTTGTCCAAACTGCTTTTTTAAACCCCACAGCTTCCTGCACTCTTCATTAAACCAAGTTGAATCCCCAGCTTGATGGTAATGGACATGGGGAAATGTCACGCCATGAGATTAGTTATTGAGATTGTAGTATACAATTATGCTTCTGCTGGCAGCCCTTAGTTTCATGTTGCTGTATCTGTTAGAAATTGACCACATTTAGCCTGGCGGTAGTGCCACACTACATGATACAGAGTATCCTTAATGTGAAGATGGGACTACTTCATACAGGTCCAATGAAGTTAGTAATTAGACATGCAATTAGTTTGCCTTCATAAGGACTGTGCTGTGGTCACTCCTGGAAAAACTGTCATGGACAGATGGATCTGGAACAGGTAGGTTGGTGAGATCAAGTAAAATTTTCTCTCTTAGTTTCCTCTCCACTTGCCACAGAGCCATTTGAGCAGCTATCTCCTTTAGAGCTTGGCCAGCTGGGTCAGTAGTGGTGCTCCTGAGCATCTTCTGGTAAAGGACCAGAGTACATTCTGGGCCCTTGCCACCCTCAATGCTTCCAACATGGAGGAGTGCTGATTTATCTGCTGAGGGGGAGAGGGTGGGGTGATGAGGTTGGTGGTTACATATTAGTTGCATGGTTGCTTTAAAAGCTAACCACATGATCTGAGTGTTGCAGACGTTATTGTTTTGCCAATAGTTTGTCTTCTGTACAGGCAGCAGTTCCTTCAATGAATCTTTTAGTTTGAATCTCTGTGCAAACCACAGGTGGATGCAAGGCAAAGGCACCTGTGATACGTGTAATACTTGCAAAATACAATACCAATCAGAATATCAGCGAATTAAACCTCCAGGAATGCTACCAACAAGAGTTGCAAATGAACTGCGAGCACTCACGGAAATGAGTGAGTATGATTTGATAACCATTACTGGGACATGGATTGGGACCTGAATATTAAGAGTACGGGATATTTACAAAAGACAGGAATTGGGGAAAAGGTGGCAGGTGGCTCTTTATGTTAGATTGGTATTATCACAATACAGAGGCATGAACTAAGTTCAGGAAACCAGAATGCAAAACAGTTTGGATAGAGTTGAGAAATGGCAAAAGAAGAAGTGGGAGTTGTGTACAATCTCCCTAATAATAACCGCATACTGGGGTAAAACATAAAGGAAGAAATAATGGAAACCTGTCAAAAACGCATGGTGATAATCATGGAGGATTTTAATCTACATATGGACTGGAAAAGTCAGATGGGCAAAAGTAGCCTAGAGTTCATGGAATTTGTTTTGGGGTACTTTCTTAGAACAGGTTAGATGGATTAGATGCAGGTAGAATTAGGGATCTTATTGTGAGGGATCCTCTTGGGACGAGCGATCACTGTATGGTTGAGTTTTTGATGCAGATGGAGGATGAGAAAGTAGGGTCCCGAACCTGTGTCCTCTGTTTGAACAGAGGGGAGTACGATAGGATGAGAGAGGAAATGTAGATTGGGGGCGCAGATTGGTTGGTTGGTAGGATGGCTGAGGAACAGTGGAGGATCTTTAAGGAGATCTTTTTCGGTACTCAGCAGAAATATATTCTGATGGTAAATAAGGAATGTAGAAGAAGAGATAACCAGCCGTGATTATCAAAGGAAATAAAGGAGAGTATTAAATTAAAAGCTGATGCGTTCAGAGTGGCTAAAAGTAGTGGGCAATTAGAAGATTGGGAGAAATTTAAAAATCAACAAAGAATGACTAAGAAGTTGATAAAGAAAGGAAAGATAGACTATGAAGCTAAACTAGCACTAAATATAAAAAAGGACAGTAAGAGTTTTTACAAATATATAAAGAGGAGGAGGCTGGCTAGAGTGAATGTTGGACCCTTAGAGGATGAGCGAGGGGATTTAGCAGTGGGAGATGCAGAAATGGCTGAGGCCTTAAGTAAGTTTTTTGCCTCGGTCTTCACGGAGGAGGACACAAATAGTTTGCTGGATATTAAAGATAGAAGGATGGTCGGAGTTGAGGGCCTGAATGCGATTACTATCACTAGAGAGATAGTGCTTGATAGACTAATGGGACTGAAGGTGGACAAGTCCCCAGGACCGGATGGAATGCATCCCAGGGTTCTGAAGGAAATGGCAGCAGTGATAGTGGATGCCTTAGTGATTATTTACTAAAATTCGCTGGATTCCGGGGAAGTGCCGGAAGATTGGAAAACGGCTAATGTTATGCTGCTGTTTAAAAAAGGTAGCAGACAAAAGGTAGGGAATTATAGGACGGTTAGTTTAACGTCTGTAGTTGGAAAAATGCTTGAATCCATCATCAAAGAAGAAATAGTGAGGCACCTAGAAAAGAATGGTTTGATAGAGCAGACACAGCACGGATTCGTTACGGGGAAGTCGTGTTTGACGAATTTATTGGATTTCTATGAGGATGTGACTAGTGCGGTAGACAGAGGGGAACCAGTGGATGTGGTGTTATTAGATTTTCAAAAGGCGTTTGATAAGGTGGCTCATAAAAGGTTGCTGCAGAAGGTTAGGATGCACGGAGTTGGGGGTAAGATGTTAGCGTGGATAGAGGATTGGTTGTCTAATAGGAAGCAGAGAGTTGGTATCAATGGGTGCTATTCTGATTGGCGGTTGGTGACTAGTGGAGTGCCGCAGGGATCAGTGCTGGGGCGTCAGCTATTTACCATTTATACAGATGATCTGGAGGAGGGGGCTGAGTGTAGGGTGACAAAATTTGCTGATGACATGAAGATGAGTGGTAAAGCAAATTGCGTGGAGGGTGTGGAAAGTCTGCAGAGGGATCTGGATAGGCTAAGCGAGTGGGCGAGGACCTGGCAGATGGAGTACAATGTTAGCAAGTGTGAGGTTATCCACTTTGGCAGAAATAATAGTAGGAGGGATTACTATTTAAAGGGTGAAAAGCTACAGCATGCTACGGTGCAGAGGGACCTGGGGATCCTTGTGCATGAGTCGCAAAAACCCAGTCTGCAGGTGCAGCAGGTGATCAAGAAGGCAAATGGAATGCTAGCCTTTATAGCGAGGGGGATAGAATATAAAAGTAGGGAGGTCTTGCTGCAACTGTACAGGGTACTGGTGAGGCCGCAGCTGGAGTACTGTGTGCAGTTTTGGTCACCGCACTTGTGCAAGGATATATTGGCCTTGGAGGGAGTGCAGAGGAGGTTCACTAGGCTCATACTGGAGATGAGGGGGTTGGACTATGAAGAGAGACTAAATAGACTGAGTCTGTACTCGTTGGAGTTTAGAAGGATGAGGGGGGATCTTATAGAGATGTATGAGATAATGAAAGAGATGGATAGGGTAGAGGTAGAGAGATTCTTCCCGCTTAGAAAGGATAGCAGGACTAGAGGGCACAGCCTCAAGATAAGGGGGGGTGCAGTTTAGATCGGAGTTGAGGAGGAACTTCTTCACTCAAAGGTTGGTGAATCTCTGGAATTCTCTGCCTGGTGAAGTGGTGGAGGCTAACTCGCTAAAAATATTTAAGTCACGGGTAGATAGGTTTTTGATAGACAAGGGAATTAAGGGTTTGGGGAGAAAGCGGGAAAGTGGAACTGATCCACTTCAGATCAACCATGATCTTACTGAATGGCAGGGCAGGCTCAAAGGGCTAGATGGCCTACTCCTGCTCCTATTTCTTATGTTCTTATGGATTGGCCGTGCTAAATTGCACATTAATGTCAGGGGGACTAGCTAGGGTAAATGGATAGGGCCTGGGAGGGATTGTGGTCAGTGCAGACTCGATGGGCTGAATGGCCTCGTTCTGTACTGTAGAGTTCTATGATTCTATAACAACATGTTCTGGAGCCAACAAACAGCAGACTATACTAGACCTAGTATTGTGGAATGAGATGGGATTAATTAGTGATCTAATAGTAAAGGTACTCCTAGACAGCACAGACCATATGATTGAATTTTACATTCAGTTTGAGGGAGAGAGGAATGGCTCCAAGATGGTTTTTAAACTAAGAGTAATTATGAGTGCATGAAAGCTGAACTGGCTAAAGTGAACTGGCAAATTAGGTTAGGTGCAGTGGCAAACATTTAAAGGGTTATTTCAGAATGCACAGAGTAGATGTATTCAATGAGTAAGAGAAAGTCAAAGTGATGGACTTCAACTATCTATGGTTAACTAGAAAGGTTAAAGACGTGTTAGTTTGACTTTAGTGGTGGGAAAAATGTAAAAATTATCATAGAGGATATGATAACTGGACACTTAGAAAATATAATAAAATTGGAAAGAGCCACCATGAATTTATGAAAGGGAAATAACGTTTGACAAATCTATTGAGGTTCTTTCTTTCCACTTAGATAAAGGAGAACCAGTGGATGTGATGCTTTTGTTAAAGTCCCACACAAGAAACTTGTGACAAAATTAGAGCCACGTAGGATTGGGGGTAATATAGTGGTAGGGGTTGAGAATTGGTTAACAGACAAAGCAGAAAGTAGGAATAAAGAGATCATCCTCATTGTAGCAGGCTGTTACACGCAGGGTACTGTAAAGGCCGCAGCTGTTCACAATCTATATTAATGATTTGAATGTAGAGACTAATTGTAATATTTCAAGATTTTCCAATGACACAGAACTAGGTGGGAATGTAAGTCATGCGAAAGATGCAAGGGGGTTTTGTGTGGATTTGGAAAAGCTGTGAATGGACAAGAATATGGAAGATGGAATACACTGTGACAAAGTGTGAAGTTGTCCACTTTGGAAGAAAAAAAAATTTCTTAAATGGTGAGAGGTTGAGAAGTGTTGGTGTCCAAAGGGACCTGCGTGTCTTTGTTCAGGAGTCACTAAAAGATAGCATGCAGGTGTAACAATCAATAAGGAAGACAAATACTATGTTGGCCTTCATCACAAGGAGAACAGGAATAAAGATGCTCTGTTGCAATTGTACAGAACCTCAGTGATACCACACCTGGAGTATCATGTATATTTTTGGTCTCCTTATCGAAGGAAAGATATACTTGCCCTGGAGGGAGGGCAATGGAGGTTCAACAGCCTAATCCCTGGGATGTTGGGGTTGTCCTGTGAGGAGACTGGATCTGTAATCTCTAGAATTTCAAAAAATGAGGGGTGATCTCATTGAAATTTGCCATATTTTTAAAGTATGATGGGGTGGATGTTAGGCTTGGCTGGTGAGTCCAGAACCAGGATAAGGGGCAGGCTGTTTAGGACTGTGATGAGGAGTTATTTCTTCACTGAGAGGATACTGAATCTTTAGCATTCTCTACCCTAGAGGACTATGGAAGCTCAATCTTTGAGCATATTAAGGACAGAAATTGATTGGGATCTGGAGACTTAATGATATTAAGGAATAGGGAGGAAAGTGGCATTGAGCTGGATGATCAGCTGTGATCTAACTGAATGGTGGAGCAGACTTGTAGAAGAGAATTTAGCAGTCAATTTATAGACATTGGCAAGTTAACATATAGGAGTTAGAAAACATAATCCTACCCAACATGAGGATAAACTGGACAATTGAATTTATGCTTAAAAGAATTAAATGAAATTAATAAGATTTATATATTTTATATAAATGTATTGTGTTTTAACTTGAAATGTATTAACTTATTTAAATGTATTAATGTGACTTATTGAAAATGTATTCACTGAAACTTTGAAAAGTAAAAATGTGTAAAACAGTCAGCATTTATGATCAAAAGGTATCACTCCGCAACTAAGTTGTTATTAATGAAAACTTACATCCAGAAAATGAAGAATGCAGGCAAACTAATTGTGATTAAATTGAATGGAAGAGACATTTTATATTACAATGTATAAGATTGACTTGCTTAGTCCTAGAGAGGTCAAGTGATGGGTCCTCATTCGGCTTTGTACCAGGTCGCGGCATTTAGCCAGTGCTGACTTATGCAGCAGAAGGTTTCTTGGATGCTATTACAAGAAAGCAACCTATGCCACGAGGCAGACTTCTGATTAGAAGGAACTGTAGAATATTTTTATTTAAGGTATCAAGATTGTGATTAGACTTAGAATGCTGTCATGATTAGATTGACGTGCTAAATAATAAAAGAAATCATAGGCTAATTATTGGGCTGAACTATTGATAATGAAAATGTATAATCGATTCATTTTTTGGCATGAAAAATGGGAACTTCTGAGAAAGCTCTGTGGTACAGATTACCGTTAGACATATCTCAGATCTCCCTTTGGCCCAAGTTATTGTATGTCATGTTTGACTTTTCAAACTAGTTTTATTAAAATATAGAAATTCATTAAGCTTAATAAACTGAGTCATTTTACCCTGGCGAGAGCTGCATTTAGAATTAATCTTTAGGATTTTCTAAAGAAATCTGGCCACTGAATCTGAATTCCTCACTACAAGGCTTGATGGGTTGAATGGCCTACTCTTGCTTCAATGTTCCTAAATGGCTTACACTTAAAAACGGGTTTGGCAGATATTAGGTTTCTTTAGTCAGTGAATTGGTGAGAGGAAAGTGTATGAAATTTTAAAGCTAGTTCCAAAATCCTCCCTGCTCAACGTCACTGGCAAATAAACAATCCCCTCCTCTATCACAACTATCCCTAATTTTAAATGCTAAGTGAGTATGAGTATAGTTCCGGGGGCCTGTCTGTACTTCACCAAGTTGTCCAAAATCACCCACCGTCACCGTCCCAGACTGCCGCCAGGCTCAGGCCCGCGCTCCCATTGGGTCAATGTTCGGTCCAATCAATCAGTTGAATACTGGCACGGGCCATCTCCATGGTGATGGACGGTTATCCCCCTCAGACCCGCTCGCCCCTATTGGCCGAATGTTTGTCCAATTGGGAAGGCGGACAGGATCGAAAGTCGGTTCTATAGCGACGGGCAATCGGTGCTGGAGGGAGATGGCGCCTGGGGTGGAGGTGAAGCGGCTCCTGGAGCAGCGGCTGCGGCAGCTGGAGCGGACCGTCCGAGTGAGTAGCGGCAGCACAGCCAATGGGAATGTCCGGGGATCCTCAGCCCAGCCAATGGGAATGTCCGGGGAGCCTCAAGCCAGCCAATGGGAATGTCCGGGGATCCTCAGCTCAGCCAATGGAAATGTCTGGGGATCCTCAGCCCAGCCAATGGGAATGTTTGGGGATCCTCAGCCCAGCCAGTGGAAATATC
Organism: Carcharhinus amblyrhynchos; assembly: GCF_965287045.1. NCBI lineage: Eukaryota > Metazoa > Chordata > Chondrichthyes > Carcharhiniformes > Carcharhinidae > Carcharhinus > Carcharhinus amblyrhynchos. The sequence continues at coordinate 25,259,013 of NC_137335.1, read as the reverse complement.
CGGTGATCCTCAGTCCAGCCAATGGGAATGTCCGGGGATCCTCAGCTCAGCCAATGGGAATGCCTGGGGATCTCAATCAATCCCGGGATCAGATCATTGAAAAAGCTGCATTACTCACACCTGCCAGCGAGAATTTGGCGGTGGCGGCAGGGGATGGGGTGAAGTCGGTAGCAATTTACACTCCCCCCATCCCCACAAACCCATTCACCCCACACACAACATTCCCACCTCTCTACCTGCATCCCAATCCTCGTGATCCCCAAAACCAGTCATCATCTCCCCATCCTAACAACCCCTTGTCCTCTCGCCCAGCCCTCGCTCTCCCCCCTTATGCCCTCGCTCTCCCCCCTCCGCCCTCGCTCTCCCCCCACCCCGCCCTGGGGCAGCAGGGGGGGAATGGCAATGGGGCGGGGCAGCAAGGGGGGGACAGAGAGGGGATGGCGAGGAGCCGGAAGTGGGGAAGATGAGGGGCCGGGTTGAGGGGTGGTGGCGAGGGGCCGGGGGAGGGAACGGTGAAGGGCTGGAAAGGGGGGCGGCAGCCAGGGGTTGAGGGAGGCCAACAAGGGGCTAGGGAGAGGGAGGGGGCAGGGGGAGGGGAGGCGACGGTGAGGGGCTATCCTCCCACTTCTGCCCCCTTGCCACCCCCCCGCCCCAGCCCCTCGCCTTCCAGAGATGGAGTTTGAGCATCAGGGTGTCCAAAAGTCCTCATCATAGGAATATATAAAAGAAATAGAAGAGCCACAGCTCAGTAGATGAGGGATTACAATCATTAATTAGATTTGAAAGATGAGGGTGGGATTTTCCGGTCCTGCTGAAGATGACCCCTTTCTGGTGGGCTCCCCATGCTGGGTAAGGAGAGCCCTGCAAACTGGCTTAGACTTCGATGGATAAAAGCAAAATAGTGCAGGTGTTGAAATCTGAAACAAAAACAGAAAATGCTAAAAATCTCAGCAGGTCTGATAGCATCTCTGGGGAGAGAATAGAGCCAACGTTTCGAGTCTGGGTGACCCATTGTCAGAGCTCTTACGATGGGTCGTCAAGACTCAAAATGTTGGCTCTACTCTCTCCCCACTTATGCTGTTTGACCTACTGAGATTTTCCAGCATTTTCTGTAGACATTGATGGGACCAGAGATTCCACTGGCAGACAATAGTGAGCCCGCTCTGCTGCTAGGGTGGCGGAATCCTGCCTGACAGCTTTTACACTAAAGCTGGAATTTTGATGGGTAACGAGGTAGAGGTCCTCTAGATTTTAATGGATTCTAATTATTGGATAATTCCACCCTTATGCTTTAAACAGATTTATCAAACTAGAGGCAGGAATGTTTTGAAAATTTGCTTCATTTATCCAATCATAAGGAATACTATACATTAGCTCTGCATTCAAAACTTACTATCCTTAGATTGAATGAGAAATCATAAAGGTAGCTTCTTCAAATCCATCAGCATCCCAAAGTTTGTTAAATAAAACATAGCTCCTGTCATTATACTCTTTTAGTTCAACGTCCTCTTCATGCCGATGCAACTCTTATCTCGTGTTACACCATCACTTGTTTCAAATAATTTACGAAGCAGATTAGTGACCTGTTAAAAGTCATGTTTTTTTATCAAACATGGCTTTATTTATTTATTGGGTCGGAACCACTGTTGTATGTTAAAAGACTAAACAACAGTATTCCAGTGACTTAAAACAGCAGATTCTAAGTTGGCTGGACACTTATATAACTGTATCTAATAAATTCCAAAGCTATTAAAAATGGAGTCAGGTTGTCTAGAATAGAGCATTAAACACAAAGACAAGAGGAATGTGAATGACCCTGTCTCCTGACCAATCATGGAACATCCAGACAATCACCTGGATATTCAACCGGACATGGAACAAATCATTAAACACAATCACTTTGGACAATGACCCTGTCTGAGAAACAAACTCAACCAGCCATAATCTCATATGTCTAAACCATAGACCTGGAATCAATTTGTTATGACTGTGTTTGAGTCACAGGTCAGTTGGTGAGAGAGGATTGTGTGATGAGCCAACAGACATTCTGTTGTTTAAGAAACTATTTTTCTTCAGGCACAGAGCACAAAAAGTAGGACCCTGCGTGAGTACTATTTGTCTGTCTGTCTGTCTCTCTCTCTCTCTCCATCTAGCCTGTAAGCAAGATGATCAACTCTCCCTTACTTTATAAGATTGTCCCATAACTGAGCCCATTGTCCTGGATTGCATGCATCCAGGATGTTGGATTTCCTATATTACAAATCTTTAATTCTCATGCATGGGCAGTGTTCACTTTGCTCCTCTTCCCACCCTTTCTCAGCACCCACATTGTCGTAGCTCTGGGAACCCTGTCCTGGTCCCCCAACGCCGATACAATAGTTAAGAAAGCCCACCAATGCCTCTACTTTCTTAGAAGATGAAGGAAATTTGGCATGTCAGCCAAGACTCTCACCAACTTTTACAAATGCACCATAGAAAGCATCCTTTCTGGTTGTATCACAGCTTGGTATGGCTCCTGCTCTGCCCAAGACCACAAGGAACTACAAAAGGTTGTGAATACAGCCCAATCCATCAAGCAAACCAGCCTCCCATCCATTGAATCTGTCTATACTTCCCGCTACCTTGGCAAAGCAGCCAGCATAATTAAGGATGCCACGCACCCTAGACATTCTCTCTTCCACCTTCTTTCTTTGGGAAAAAGATACAAAAGTCTGAGGTCACCTATGACGCAACTCAGGAACAGCTTCTTCTCTGCTGCCATCAGACTTTTCAATGGACTTACCTTGCATTAAGTTGATCTTTCTCTACACCCTAGCTATGACTGTAATACTACATTCTGCCCTCTCGTTTCCTCCTCTATGAACGGTATGTTTTGTCTGTATAGTACACAAGAAACAGTACTTTTCACTGTAATAATAAATCAAATCAAAAAACCCGGAAGCAGCAGCCCCCCCGCCTCCCGCCAACTGCCACATCATCCTTACCCTAATGAACCCTCATGCCAGAGTGTCTGTTAATTTCCTCTGCAAGAGTTGGTTACCCTGCATGCAAGCTCAGCCCCCAGCTCATTGTTTGACCATCCACACACTGCTGCCGGTGTTTTACCAATCTACCCGGCAGCTGCTGTCTCTGGGAGACGCAATAGAAACCATCCATCAACATCTTTAAATCATCCTGTTAGAGAATTCAGAAAGATCCCTCATCCCTCATCTGAAACTGTATGAGGCTTTTTTGTGGACTTTTAAAAACTGCTTGGTCGATTCTTCTACTTTGTAACTTACTTGGTGCATGTGTGAAAGAACCAGTGCTTTTCTTCTTTTCATTTAGACTGTAAATATGATTTTAAATATGATAAATACCACTCCCTTTTCCTCAAAATTTACAGGAGAGCTTGCCTGTATGTATCTCTTACAATCAGAGCATTTAAACAGTTAAATGTTCACTGAATTGGTAAGCGTATCTTGGTTAAAAACCTGTTATGGTCAAACTAGGAATGAGAAAATAGAGGAGCCATTCTACCTCTTCCAACATGGCCACAAACAGGACTCATACACTCTTCATACAAGATTTATTTATTTATTGTGCCCTTAAAATATCTTCTGATACATGTGGTCGTGGCACCCTCTGCTGAAATAAAAGCCTCTGTATCAAAAATCTCTCTCAGCAATTTTGAGAAGGGCTTTGGATAACCATGACTGAAACATATTTTTTACATTTTATAATTCTGTCTTTTAAAACAAAGGAGTTGTAAGTTATTCCAGTACTGGAGTAAACTATGATCCTGTCTCCAATGGACAGCAAGACTGTAACACAAGGGCATAAATTTAAGCTAATCACAAATAAAGAATTTGAGATGATTAGAAAATCATTTTACAGATGATAAAGTGGAATTCTTTTCCATGAATCACCATTGCCAAGTCTTTCAAATAAAATTACCTAATTGCTGAAAAAAGGTGAACGAGTATGGTACGTACTCTCTTTACATTCTTTACTCATACATACATTCTTCACTCATACATTCTTTACTTTTAATATTACCAAGAAGTGCACTCTCCCAAGTTTGTATCACAATTTCCCTATATCGTGAGTTCCATTCTGTTCAAACACGTGTGAATCGTTACGAATATTTTTCAGGCACCTATCTTTTATTTCCAGTGAGGTATTGAGCTTCAATCCAAGTGACTGCTACTTGCTCGAACTCGGACAGACTTGTAATGAAATGCAGTCATCTGAAAAGCATCTCCTCTCATTTGCTAACCTGTCTCTTCTGCCTTGTACTTTGATCTCACTGACACTCTCCAATCATAGTCTTGCTGTCACTAATATCAAGATTTCTCTTTTTCAATTGCATTTTCAAGCAGTAATTGGGCTCCCTTTCAGTTCCACCACTGAGATTGCACTTAGGTCGCAAAATGATCATCTCCAGAACTGCATGTGTTGGTCAGAATACTCTGCTCTGCAGGCAGCAATGAACTTGGTAACAAATTGCAATGTAATACTAAATGCTTTGATGTTAGCTTTGCAAGGCAAGACCATACTGCAATGCCATGTTGCGCCTTATTAAGTTGCACTACAGTAATGTATGTCAATATTGCTAAGTGATTATTTGCATTAACTTTACGCACAAAATGTGCAAAGATTTACCTAGGTAAGTGCATCCATAAAATACCATTTTTAAAAGTGGACTTTGGCTGAGAAGTGTATTTTAAAGTATTTTAACATTGTTTTCTCTACTTTCAGGGCAAAGAAGAAAGAATTGTTCAGCTGGAAACTGAAAATGCTCTACTTCACCTGAAACTGGCTAAAGTAATATTTAATACAATGTAGCATTAAACAGTGACTTTCAAACAAGGTGCTGTCCCTTGGTACAGAAGGCAGCATGCTTTGAAAGACTGCTCAACTTTCCAGGCAGGGTTATTTTGCATGGAATAGCAATATACTAACTTATTGTGATGGGAGATCTTCTCATAACATTTGTATGTTATCATAACACCAAATATTTGACTCTTAAATGCCCTTCGAAATGGCTGAGCAAACCATTCAATTCAAGGGCAATTAGGAATGGGCAATAAACGTTGGCTAGTGACATTCACAACCCCTCAACAAATACAAAAAGCTCAGAAGGTGGTTGTGTAGAATTTTCTAATGGGACAGTCCTACTCATTTAAACATTAAGATATTAAGGGTATCAAGGGATTTGAGAAAGAGTAGCTGGGGTAGATAATAAACTATGATAATCTAAAATAATACAGCAGGTGTTAGGGGCTGAATGGCCTATTCCTCCTCCTATTTCTTATGTTTTTATAATTTACGATCTTATTTTCCAAGGTATCCTAATTAGAGTGGTAGCATTTGAGACTGATTGTAATCCTGCACTAAAAGCAGAAGTCCAAGCTCATGGAGAAACCATACCTGACTGCAACTGAAGAATGGTTTTACTGGTATCAGGAAGAACACCAGAACTTCTCAATGTGCACACATTTCTTGCATGTCCTATCAAGCACAACACAGACCAAAGTCTGGACTGCTGAACCCCCTCGGTTTGAAGCACTGTACACAATCATTAGCCTTTTGTAATGAACGCTATTGTGCTGTTGCTGAACACAACACTTTTAAAGATGGAAGTAACAGCTCAGAAACCACAGACAAAAGTTCAGGTTTCACTGTAAGGATCTCTTTTGCTGTTAAGGAACGATATCTCAGTGAGCTCAGCCAGACTGCAAAGGTTAGGGCTGGTTGAAGGGCCATTTACCCAATGTTTCTGCTTCATGAAATATATATAGTGTGGATTACTGTGTAATGATGTTTCAATGGTCAAAACTCATCCGAACATACCTAGGTGCAACCCCTTTCTTATCAGTTAGACCATGGATTGTTATAAGAAGCCCATATATTCACATGGCCCAGGAAATCTTTAACGTCTTGAAACTTGCCATGAGGTGAAGGTTGTGCACACTGTACATCTGATGCTTCCTTCCTGTGGGGAAATTGAGAAAGCTGTTGCCCTTTCAAACCAAGTATTTATCATGTGGTTTGCACAGGTGGCTGCCTGAATGACTAAATTTCTGCCCCTCAGCTGAGTAATGCAGCATGAAGAGCACCCCAAAACACTATTTAAATAGCAAAAGCAAACAAGAATAAGGATTTTTTTTATTACTGATTTTTTTAAACTTCCTTGTATTTAAGGTTTCCTATTTAGCACACTGGAAATTGGGTCATAAAACTCTGAGTAAAGTCAGAAAAATTTGACCATAATTTGCAATATTGCTAAAACTCAAAACAAGCAAGATGTTAAAAAGACACTATTAAGGTAAATAATAATACAAAATCTAGTTTTAAAAACTTAGTCTGTATCACATGTGTGACACAGGCATGATATGTACAGTAACTGATGTTACAGATATGTTTTGTGATGAATTTACAGTAACAAAACAAAGAGAAATTTCCAGCAGGTCCAGTTTTTGGATGAAATTAGTTGTTCACCATCTACAACCTGGAAAAACAAAATTTGAATATATTGAAAAGCAATTTAAATAACCAATATCCATGAGCAATGAAGATAAAAACAACCAAGTACTTTGCATCTGTCTTCATAAAAGAAGCGGATGCGTCAAAGGTTATGTCTTGGTTGAAGAGGTCCTCAAAGTGCTCCCCTCCAGCAGCCATTGACCTCCTCTCTATCTTTGATGGGGCACCTCTCCATTTTTGGTTCTGAGGCAGATGGGGTCCTGGGTGCCTAGACCATGGATAGTTTTAATTGTACTGAAGAAACCACTCATGTTGTGGCTGTCGGTGAGTTGCTGAGTCTCCTGTGCCCTTTCCATCCACCATCTATTCTTTAGATCATAGGTTCCTTGTTCCATCTCAGTCTTCAGCTGTAGACTTGTTTCCTCCCACTCGAGTTTTGTCTCCTATGCTGCCTGTACACTGTCTTGCCTCCTGGACTGCTACAGTGGTTACATTTTATTGGCTGTAGAGTGCTTTAAGTTGCCTGGTGGTCTTAAAAGTGCTATATAAATGCAAATTTTTCTTCCTTTCTTTTTAATATAAATGAGGTGGAATTCTCCCCAAAAATTTCTAAGCTTTGTCCCCAGCGGGAAAACCAGTGAGATTCCGTTAGCAATTCACCCACAACTGTAAATTTTTTGAAGTGGTGATTTAAAGACGTGGCAAGACTGGCTTCTCAGAGATCAGAGTACTGTTTTCAAAGGGTGTTCCGATCTCCAGACAACCCTATGAAAAATGAATTTTGTTTCTCCCTCCACAGTTACTGCCATGCCCACTGAGTTTTTCCAATGTTATTTGTTTTTATTCCAGGTTTTCAGCATTCACAGTACCTTGCTCAAGAAAAGTTTGCCATGGGGTCAAATTAAATAAATATATCATACTTGCCATCACTTCATTCTTCCCCCTGAAACTGTGCTTCATAAAATATAATGTACGCATCAACAATTTTTTCAACCTACACCTGAGGCTTCAAACCAGAGAATCAGAACTGAGGGATTGATAGCTGACATAGAATGATTAACAAAAAGGAAAAGGGAAATTACAAAAGCAACGTTGCAATATAAGGAGTTATCTGGAACTCCCCATCCTTAAATTTCGTACGTGCTAATTCAGCAACAGTTCAGTTGCTGTAGTAAATAAGAATTGCAACTTCCAAATGTAACTTTGTTTTCATTGAATCTGAAGAAAAGATATTGCTGTATTTAGTTTCTAAATAGATGGTATAAATCACAGCAAGTACCTTAAGCAGCCCGTGGGCAGTCTGTAGTTAAGAACAATAAATGTGTGCTTTTGCAAATTAAACACTAGGAAGGTTGAACTCAAACGATATCTGTTATTAGTAGATAGAATAATGTGTTTTATATACTGACCATACAACAATTAAATTTTTTTGTACATAGTACCAAGGGTCAGTAGAAGACAGCAGAGAAGAGACAACACGTTTGCATAGACTCTTAGAGGATGTGTGGAATATTCAGAAAAATACTGGCTACCAGTTATCTCAGCTATTTGCAGGAGTAAAGGTAAACATTATTACATTTGCTTGTCACATTTAACAGTGATTTGGCTGATCTAGTGCCTGGCATAAGTTATTGCCTATGATTCTCTGCAAACCAAACTTTTATTTTTTGGGTAGGGAAATATTGGCATAAGTTGACATGAGGGGCAGTTCCTCATCTGAGGAAAGGTAAAATTAAGATCTGATTTTTCACTTGTTTTTGTGCCACTTCTAAATGCTGTTCATAGAAAATTGTTGAAACCAGTGTCCGGAGATTTAGCTGGCCACCAAATTTTCCAACCTTGTTGCAGCTGAAGAGTGGTGTGAATGGCCAATAAGATTGCACCCTGCATTTAAAAAGCACAAAAGTTTTATTTGTCTGACTGCAGGGTGCGGGTTAGTTCATAGAAATTAAATCTCCCCCTTTTGCACATACTTTTTAATCGTGCAAGTTAAAAATCACATACAAATACACCATTTTATGTAGAATATAAAGCAGAGAAACAACATGTTTGGCCCAACTGGTAAATGCCAATTTTATGCTTCACACACATCTCCTCTCCCCTACTTCATCTCACCCTTCAGGATATTCCATTCCATTCTTCTTCAGTTATCAAATTCATGCTGTTGGATTATCAAGGCCAACTAACAGGCAGTAGGAATAAAATTAAACTGGTCAAAGTAACATTAACAGTATAAGATAATTTTACAGTTCTGGGGCTGGATTTCCTTCGTGGGAGTAGGAACAGAGTGTCAAGAATTGCAATCCTGCCTCCATCCCAACAGCGTTGAAAGGCAGGAATTTCATTTCTCAGAGAGCAGGATACCAGGAGTTGGGCCTGATGGCAGTCCTGAGGCAGAGTCCGAGGTGGCCAGGTTCAAAGGGCTGCCTCTATTCTCAGAGGTATCGATCGGCTCTGTTGTTCAGATCAATGTAATGCCCCCCCCCAATACCCTTACCCCCTTTTCTTCCTCTCAACCCATTATGATGACCATGAAGGCCGCATGGGATCATCAATAGATCCACCCATGTGCTTTGTGGAGTATGTGTTGCCTTATTGAGTGAGCGGAAGCTCACCTGATGGAAAGCAGCCAATGAGGGCTTTTAAGTCTGTAGCGTTACCTGAACCAGCGTTGTATGTCCTGAGGTGAAGATGACCTGATTATAAGCCACAGGAGCGATCTTTTCCTTTGGTGCACAATGAAGGTGTTGGTGATGGAAACCGATGTGTGGCTGAATTGCTACATTGGCAATGAGGAGAAGAGTTCTTTTTTCTCTCCATCTTTTTGTCTAGACAACCTCTGAATGTCAAAAATGTATCTGGTAAGAAAAGGCCATTGTGCTTCTTTTCAGGCAACTTGAGCCCTGTGGCACCAATGTGCCTCCTAATTCTACACTCCCCAGAAGAGGAACCATCTTCCCAGCATCTACCTTGTCAAGTCTCCTCAGAATGTGTACTGTTTCAATAAGATCACCTCTCATTCTTCTAACTTCCAATGAGTAAAGGCCTAAGCTGCTCAGCCTTTTTTCATAAGACAATCTCTTTATCCCAGGAATCAGCTGATCCAATGCAATTATATTTTTAAGTAAGGAAACCAAAACTGTGTATAGCTGGTCTCCCTATAGAAACACTTCCCTACCTTTACATTCCATTTGCCTTCCTAATTGCATGCTGTACCTGCATACTATTACTTTTTGATTCATGTACCAGGACACCCAGATCATTCTGCATCTCAGATTATGCTGCCTCTCTCCATTTAAACAATATTCTGCTTTTCTATTCTTCCTGACTTATTGACGTCTCTTCTAATGGAATTCTGTCTCAATCTTTTCGCATTCAGATAGTACATAAGTCAAACTTTTGTCTATTTCTGTAGCTTATTATTCCTGGAACAGGTCGCTAGTCTGTCACCAGGCGCTTATAGCTTGAAGGGCATTACACCACATTGAGCGTAGCCACATACAAATGCATGTACACATAGACGCGTGCATGCATACACAGACACAAAACACACGTTGCAAAGACATATTGATAGCCTAAGTGTAGGCAAACCTGTGGCATATGGAATTTAACATTTAAGTCTGAGGTTAAAATTAGCTCAGAGTATCTTCTCAGGAGATATACCTGAAGTTTTCTTGCGCATGAGATGTTGTGTTAGTTAACTGAAGTGGAGCATGGTAGGCAGAAAATTCGGGTAGGCACCTCAAACAAATTGAGCGAATGAAATCATGACACCATTGAAGCGAACAGGCTGATGTAACATCAGGATACCAAAATTGGTCTATTCGTGTACAGGCAGTATCTTCCTTATTCATTCTTGAAATAACAACTGTTACATAGTGTTCCAAACCTGGCTGATGATATCTGCAAGGGTGTCCCAACCTGAACAAAGATAATTACAGCACAGGAACAGGCCCTTCAGCCCTCCAAGCCTGCACTGACCATGCTGCTCGACTGAACTAAAACCCCCTATCTTTCCCTCTATTCCCATCCTACTCATGTATTTGTCCAGACACCTCTTAAAACTTACTATCATCTCTGTTTCCATTACCTCCCCCAGCACTGAGTTCCAGGCACCCACCACCCTCTGTGTAAAGGACTTGCCTTTACATCTCCTTTAAACCTTGGCTCTCCCACTTTAAACCTATACCCTTTAATAATTGACTTTTCGACTCTGTGAAAGAGCTTCTGACTACCCATTCTGTCTATACCCCTCATAATCTTGTAGACTTCTATCAGGTCATCCCTCAATCTCCGTTGTTCCAGTGAGAACAAACCAAGTTTCTCCAACCTCTCCTCATAGCTAATGCCCCTTGTACCAGGCAACATCCTGGTAAATCTTTTCTGCACCCGCTCCAAAGCCTCCACATCCTTCTGGTAGTGTGGCGACCAGAATTGAACACTATATTCCAAGTATGGCTCAACTAAGGTTCTATAAAGCTGCAACATGACTTGCCAATTTTTAAACTCAATGCCCCGGCCAATGAAGGCAAGTATGCCGTATACGTCCTTAACTACCTGCTCCACCTGCATTGCCACTTTCTGTGACCTGTGTACCTGTACACCCAGATCCCTCTGCTTATCAATACTCCTAAGGGTTCTGCCACTTACTGCATGTTTCCTATCTGTATTAGACCTTCCAAAATGCATGACCTCACACCTTGAAACACTGGTTCATGGTAGTGTATAAGTTTGCTTACAGGGATGGTGTGAGGAGTCACATGCAAGACCCAATGAGAACAATAACCAGTCAAGTCGTGGTATAACACTTATTAAAGATAATAAAGAAAAAGAACAGGACTCTAATGATCTAAGACAGTTATGTATCAGAACTACTAAACACATCAATACAGTTAATGTAGAAATTACGCTTTCTGATCCAAAATATATTTACAAGAACTCTTTTAGGACTTCTCCCTTCCCAAACAATATCCAATTCAATAGGTCTATAGGTAAAGGCCAGCTTATAGTTACCACACTGCATATGATTGGGGAGTTATTTTGGGAAATGTCTCATGGGGACAATATTAAGAAAAAAAATTCTAAGTGCAAATCGAATATGAAAACAGGAGAGAACCATGCCTATTTTTTCAGTGAGCTTTCAGACATGATCTTATGCCTCTTAGTACAATAAAAGAGGCAAAATGTGATTCACACCAGTCAATGGAGTCTAACCTTGCTGGAAAACCAGCTGGTTGAAGAGATCAGCTTGGAAGAAAATATAGCTGGTCTGATTAGCAACTTGGCGGATGATACTAAGATTGGCGGAGTTGTGGATAGTGATGAAGATTGTCAGAGAAAACAGCAGGATATAGATAGGATGGAAAATTGGGCGGAGAAATAGCAGATGGAATTTAATCTGGACAAATGCGAGGTGATGCATTTTGGTAGATCCAATTCAGGTGGGAGCTATAAAATAAATGGCAGAACCATCAGGAGCATAGACACAGAGAGATCTGGGAGTATAGGTCCACAGTTCTTTAAGTGGCAGCGTAGATGGAAAAGGTGGTGATGAAAGCATATGGCATGCTTGCCTTCATCGGACTGGGCATCGAGTATAAAAGTTGGCAAATTATGTTACAGTTATATAAAACTCTGGTTAGGCCACATTTGGAATACGGAATTCAATTCTGGTTACCACACTACTGGAAGGATGTGGAGACTTCGGAGGGAGTACAGTAAAGTCCACACAATTTGCTTTTCCACTCATCTTTGTGTCATCAGCAAATTTCGTCACCCTACACTCAGCCCCCTCCTCCAGATCATCTGTATAAATGGTAAATAGTTGAGGCCCCAGCACTGATCCCTGCGGCACTCCACTAGTCACCAACCGCCAACCAGAATAGCACCCATTGATACCAACCTGAGTTAGACAATTGCACCACACAAGGGAGGCATGTGTATGTTAATCTTTTAGAGCAACAGAGGCTGAGCCAATATACAAAGTACCATCAAAGAGTAAAATAGTATAATTGCCAACCTTTCATGGAAGCAGGGAGGCAGATTCCATTAGCAGCCTGTAAGTAAGTTCCAACTAGCAGACCAGAAGGAACATTGAAAGTTCATGGAGGCAATTAAAAGCATGGAGACAATCTTTCTGGCTTGTCACACTGGTCGATTGGCATGGTGAGCAGTATGCGAGAGAGGCAAAAAACTGGTTCGTGCCCAGTTTCTCGCCTCTCGAGATCAAGTGGAAAAGCAAATTGCGTGGAGGGTGTGGAAAGTCTGCAGAGGGATCTGGATAGGCTAAGCAAGTGGGCCAGGACCTGGCAGATGGAGTATATTGTTAGCAAGTGTGAGGTTATCCACTTTGGCAGAAATAACAGTAGGAGAGATTATTATTTAAAAGGCGAAAAGCTGCAGCATGCTACAGTGCAGAGGGACCTGGGGATCCTTGTGCACGAGTCGCAAAAACCCAGTCTGCAGGTGCAGCAGGTGATCAAGAAGGCGGATGGAATGCTGGCCTTTATAGTGAGGGGGACAGAATATAAAAGCAGAGAGGTCTTGCTGCAACCGTACAGGGCACTGGTGAGGCCGCAGCTGGAGTACTGTGTGCAGTTTTGGTTGCCGCACTTGTGGAAGGACATGTTGGCCTTGGAGGGAGTGCAGAGGAGGTTCACTAGGCTGATACCGGAGATGAGGGGATTGGACTGTGAAGAGTGACTAAATAGACTGGGTCTGTACTCGTTGGAGTTTTGAAGGATGAGGGGGGATCTTATAGAAACATATAAGATAACGAAAGGGATGGATAGGGTAGAGGTAGAGAGATTCTTCTGGCTTAGAAAGGATAGTAGGACTAGAGGACACAGCCTCAAGATAAGTGGGGGGACGGTTTAGATTGGAGTTGAGGAGGAACTTCTTCACTCAAAGGGTGGTGAATCTCTGGAATTCTCTGCCTGTTGAAGTGGTGGAGGCTACCTCGCTAAATATATTTAAGTCACGGGTAGATAGGTTTTTGATAGACAAGGGAATTAAGGGTTATGGGGGGAAAGTGGAACTGATCCACTTCAGATCAGCCATGATCTTATTGAATGGCGGGGCAGGCTCAAGGGGCTAGATGGCCTACTCCTGCTCTTATTTCTTATATTCGTATGTGTTCCAATTAGCAGGACAATGTATTCTTCTGGTCTGTCTAAAATTGCTGATCACATTACTGGGAGACTTGCATCCTGTGAAATGCCTTTTTATTTTCCTCAATTTTAGTTATTTTGAACTTGGCACTTTATCAATGGGAGAGAGAAGCGAATGCAATGAGAAAAATCCATTTCACAGCACATTAATGTAAACAGCAAAATTCCTCACCAACATACCTGCATTAATGTATCAAGAGGAATCTCAGCTACATCTCCAGTCTTCTGGACTGTCAGTGTTTCATTTAATCCCTGCTTGTTCCTGGGATAATTAACTTTGAAGCTAACACAGATGCTGACTATTTCTGCAGTTTAATCCTTTGCCCAGATTATACACTGTCAGAAGCACTTGCTCTTAGCAAATTTCTATCTGGAGTAGGTCACAATTTGTAGTTGGGAGGTGACCTGTTGAGTTTACAGTCCTGATTTGGAAAAACAGCTCCTGGCAATACAAATCAGAGCTTTGGGCATACACAGCACTTGACCTTCCCACCAGTGTACAGCCAAATTTCGGATTTACTTGCAGGAAGGAACATGCTTCCTGCTGAGAGCATGAAATTTGAAAATTATCTCCCATGTTTCACACGAGGGGCTGGATTTTACGCTGCCTCGCTGGCAAGTTTGAAGGCTGGGGTGCATCTAAAATCCAGCAGTTGACCTTCCCGCCGACAATCAGCCTGCTCCCGACCTGTCTGACATTTTATGTCCGGTAAGGAAGGCATCAGGTTGCCCACCTGACCACTTGGCCATTTAAGAATTTAATTCTGCCCCCACCAATACCTGAGGCAGGACTGACCCATCCCATGAGGGAAGCCCCAGCAAATTTAGCTGTGCAGGCTGGTGTCATGCAAGAGATGGGGAAACCCTGGGTGCATTAGAGGCACCCCCTCAAGATCATTGCCCCTCCTCCCCCCCCATCCCTTTAACTCTCTCTTGCTGTCTTGAACACCGGGCACACACTTAACTTTTTGAGCATTTCAGTTTGTTGGACTTCACATGTCTCATTTGTAATTCTTTTTCTCTATTACCCACACAAGTACCATGCCAGGCTTCTCATAGTGATATTGTCACTGCTCTCCTTACTCATTTTCTGCATCTCGGGGCTTCCTATGCTCTGTCTCAACTCATCATGCTCTCCTTTTTCTGAACTTACTACATTCTATCCTCCCATTATCTCTTCCTTCATAATAAAGTCCCCTCTCTATATTCATGGCCACGCTGTTGGCCTTGCCTTCTCTGTGGTCAACCATGTCAATCATAGATAAGGCCATTTTTGACCATTTCCTTGTTATGTTCTGCACCTTTCCCCTTGCCAATCCAATGGCGTCCTGTGTTCACCTGTAAAAGAACCTCTGCCTTAAAGTCACCTAAGCTGGACTTCCAAGTCCCCAACTTTAGTACTTTGTTCAACAGGGCATTTCTGCAACTATTGATCTACGTATTCATAACCTCATCTTCATCTTTTGATGCCCTTGTTCCATTCAAACAATTACAGGCACTCATTCTGGACACCCTTCAAGTATCTCCTTTAAGCCCAAGGAACTGAGATTTGTTATAGGTGACATTTTAGCCTGATGTTTCTCTCCTATCTACCTCTCTAAGCACATCTCATCCACGAGACCTACCTCTGTTCCCTTGACCCTATTCTCAACAAATTACTGATCACCCAACTTTCCATACCAGTCTCATGTTCGCTGTCAATCTGAGATCCCTTTTCTACAAAATAACTTCTATATACTTGATTATGTGGGAAGAATTTTAAAAATTGAACGATCAAACCTGCATTGAGTGTGTATATACGAAGGCAGGCAGGGTGGGAAGGAGGCCGGTGGGAGACAGCTGGGACGTTTACTTTAAATGTCATCTTTTTTGAATTGTTGCTCATTCTTAACATGCTGTTGAATAAATTTCCCAAACAGGAATTCATATTTCTCATTCAAATTCAAGTATGGGCAATGAGAAGTTAATTAAGGCAAATTCTTAAATGTAATCTATTCATCACTGAGAATGAACAACTTTCAAAGCATCTTTAAATGTTTTGGGTGTGACTTTCCTATTTTTTCAAAGTGTCAGACTCTGACTGAAAACTGGTGGTAGCTCTGCAGCCACATTGCCCAGTTTTTAGTCCAGATTGTCAGGCACTTGCGTGGATGGGGATAATATCATTGGTGGGCGGCTCCACAGAGATCAGGGTCCCATCTTTAAAGGCACTGCACAGAAAGTAAACGTGACTCAGCCTCTTGTCCACCTCCCACCACCACTGACATGGAAGGTTCCCCTCACAAGCACTGGGGCCTCCCCCATCCTTCCTCCAACTAGCACAAGCAATGGAGCACTCTCCTCCCCGCTAACCTGCCTCCCTCAACCAATATCAGAGGCCATCTCCACATAATACCAATATAAAAGTTTATTTATTAGTCACAAGTAGGCTTACATTAACACTGCAATGAAGTTACTGTGAAAACCCCCTAGTTGCCGCACTCTGATACAGTGGAGGAGAATTTTAGCATGGCCCATTCAAAAAACCTGCACATTTTTGGACTGTGGGAGGAAACCAGAGCACTCAGAGGAAACCCACGCCAGTGCCAACATGACAGTGCCAGCATGTCAGGGGAAGTGCCAACTTCTGCCAGGAAGCAGTACTAGGGGGAGGAAGAGGGGGCAGGCGTGCGGGATCTCCCTCACACCTGCATGTTGTGTGTTTGTGAGGGTGTGTAGGGGGTGCTGGTAGGCATTGGTGACCCGGACATTTAGTGAAGGGGGGAGTTTGCTCCTCCAGGTTCAAAGTTTGTGGGTGTTCTCCATGTCTGCAGGGAGTTGCGATATCTGTGGGGGAGGCAGACCTTCAACTTAACTTTCATGTCAGGATGCCCTTTAACAATGGCCCACCAATCTCTGCGGAGCTGATTTTCCCGGCATCTTTAGGTCCCGTTTACAAAGAAAAACGCTTAAGTGTGGGAGAATTCAGTGAGAATATCACCAGGCACCAAAAAAATTTCCAAGTGTGGTTAAATTGCAAACTGAATTGCCCCAAAACAGCCAGCTGGAATCTCACTGGTTTACCTGCTGGGGACAATACTTCGAAATTTTTTCAGAGAATTCTATCCCTGATGTTTAAAACTTCCGTGCAAATTGGAAAATCTCTCACCATATAGTGTTATAATAAATGTGTTTGTTATTGTTATGAGGGTCTCATTTTCTGTGTTTTTTTTCTCCTTTCCTATTGATCTGCAGGTCTTGAAACAAGAGTTAAAATCCCTGCATTCATTCACACTTGATTTGTCTGATCAGTTTCAAGAAGAATGCAAAGCAACCTTGAAGGAATTTCTAACTGTTAGTGAGAAACAACATGTACAGACTGTCAATACGAATAGTAAGTATCGTTATTTTTATTCATTCTTGGGATAAGGGCATCAATTGTCAGGACAGCCAACTCTAATTGCCTTGGGAAGTTGGTAGAGCACTGCATCCTTGATCCATTACATCCCATGTGGTGTAAGTACACCCAAAGTGCTGTTAGGGAAGGAGTTCCAGGATTTTGACCCTGTCCCAGTGAAGGAAAGACAATATAGCTCCAAGTCAGAATGTTATGGCTGGGAGGAGAACTTGCAAGAGATGGTGTTCACATATATCCGATGCCCTTGTCTTTTGAGGTGATAGAGGTTGAAGGTTTGGAAGGAGATGTGGAAGGAGCCTTGGTCATTTCCTGCAGTGCCTCTTTGTATTTGGTACAAACTGCTGTTACCTTGCGTTGGTGGTGGAGTGAATATATGTTTGTGGATGGGGTGCCAGTCAAGCAGGCTGCTTTCTCCTGGATGGTGTCAAGCTTCTTGAGTTTTGTTGGAGGAGCACTCATCCAGCCAAGAGGAGACTATTCCATCACACTCATGACTGCCTTGTAGATGGACAGGCTTTGCATGAGTTACTCATCCAAGGATTCCTAGTCTCTGACCTGTATTTATATCTCTGGTCCAGTTGAGTTTCTGGTCAATGGTAACCCCCAGCATGTTGACAGTGAGAGATTCAGCAATTATAATGCCATTGAATGTCAAGGGGAAATGGCTGGATTCCCTTGTGTTTGAGGTGGTCATCACCTGGCAGTTGTGTGGCCTGAATGTTACATGCCACTTGTTAGCCAAGCTTGAACATTGTCAAGGTCTTGCTGTAGATGGACACAGACTGCTTCAGTATCTGAGGAGTCGTGAATGATGCTGGACATTATGCAATCATCTACAAATATCCCACTTCCAACCTTAGAATGGAATGAAGGTCATTGATGAAGCAGTTGAAGACAGTTGGGCATAGGACACTACCCTGAGGAACTTCTGCAATGATATGCTGGGACTGAGATAATTGATTTGCAACAACTGCAACTAAATATGTGCAACAAACAGAGAATTTCTGCCCTGACATCCCGCTTACTCCAGTTTTGCTAGGCCTCCTTGATGACACATTTGGTCAAATATAATTATCGAGATTGTGATACACAATTATACTGCTGCTGCTGCTGGCCCACAGCACCTCATGGATGCTCAGTTTTGTGTTGCGAGATCTGTTCGAAAGCTGTTCCATTTAGCACTGTGATAATGGTTGGAAGGTATCCTCAATGTGAAGATGGAACTTTATCTCCACAAGGACTGTGTGGTGGTCACTGCTACCAATACTGTCATGCACACACACAATCTAAAACAGGTAGGTTGATGAGGATGAAGTCAAACAGGCTATTCTCTCTTGGTTTCTCTCACCATCTTCTGTAGACCCAGTCTAACAGTTGCATTCTTTAGAACTCAGCCAATTCGGTCAATAGTGCTGCTACTGAGCCTCTCTTGGTAATGGACCATTGAAATCCCCCACCCATTCTGGGCCCTTGCCATCCTCAGTGCTTCCTCCAAGTGGTGTTCAACATGGAGGAGTCCTGATTCTTCAAGTGTGGGTGGGGGGTGGTAATCGGGAGGTTTCCTTATCCACGTTTGATGCCATGAGAATTCATGGAATCTAGAACTCCCAGAAACTACCCCCTGACTGGTAACCACTGTGCTGCCATCTTTGCAGTGTCTGTCCTGCTGTGGGACTATGTCAGGGCTGTGCTTGACTAGTCTGTGAGATAGCTCTCCCAATTTTGGCACAAACCCCCAGATGTTAGTCAGGAGGATTGAGAGGGCTGAGTTTGCTGTTGTCATTTTTGTTGCCAAGTTCAACCCATCAGTTTCATTACTTTTTGCTGGCATTGTAGTGGTTTTGAGTGGCTTGCCAGGCCATTTCAGAGGACATTTAGAGTCAACCACATTGCTTTAGACATGGAGACATGCAGGACAGACCAAATGAGGATGGCAGATTTCCTTCCCTGAAGGACATTAGTGAATTGGATGGGTTTTTATGACAGTGGTTTCATGATCACTATTACTGAGACTAACTTTTTTAATTCCAGATTTATTCATTGAATCCACGTTCGATCAGCTGCTATGGTGGGATGTTTCCAGAGCATTAGCCTGGGCCTCTGGATTACTAGTCTGGTGACATTATCACTGTGCCACCATCTCTCCTCATAAAATGAAATATAATCTGAAACAAATATTTTTCAAATGATATTGGAAAATATAATTTCAAGGCACAGTGGCTAACATTGCTGCCTCACAGCGCCAGGGATCTAGCTTCAATTCTAGCCTCAGGTGCCTGTCTGTGGAGTTTGCATGTCCTGTTTGGGTTTCCTCTGGATGCTCCAGTTTCCTCCCACAGTCCAAAGATGTGTGAGTTAGGTAGATTGGCCATGCTAAATTGCCCCTAGTATCAGGGGGACTAGCAGGGTAAATGTGGGGTTACGGGAATAGAGCCTGGATGGGATTGTGGTCAAAAATGGGTGAAAAACTTTGGAGTGGGATTTTAATCCATAATTTTTAATTGAAGAACAGAGAGTGCTACTAATTGAATCATAGCTGGTACTTGAAATTAAACAATACATTAAAGTCTCTAGCCTTACTGCTGGAGGACTAGGTTAGTTTATAGTACTAAACATTCTCTTAGCTTGCCCTGTGCAAAGTTTTAAACTCTGAGGATTCTAAGGGAGCTAAGGCACCAATATCATCATAAATATGGTATTGAAACTGTAGTCCTTCAATTTGCCATTTCTTTTAAACATTATGATGTATTAAATCTGCTCAGCAGGTGTTAACCATATTTTTACTGTCATGGTTAACACTTTGTATGTATTTCTATATTTAAGAAATTATCAATGAAAGTCTCTGTTTTAATTAAGTTGCATACTTTACCTTTTAATGTTATTGATCCAAACACCCCATATAGTGCACCAGCCCTCTAGACATAAAAATGAAGGCAGATTTTGATCTGACCTCTGTCAATGCTGAGTTAGCTCACTTTCATTGGAACAGTATCAAGTGAGCTACAATTAGCCCTGATGCCCTTGGTTACAGAGTGAGGAAAATTAGTTACTATTCCCAACCTTAATTGTTAATTTGATATAATTGTATGCAGGTAGTGAGCATAAGCTCACTTATAAGTTCACTTATGTTCCTATAAATTGGAGTAGAGGCTGGAATGCTGTATAGACCTCCATAATCACATTTTAATTTCTGCAAGTTTCTTTTGCATTTTTGTTCTTTGGTTGTGGGGTTTCTTTAAGGGATTATATACTTTTATTAATTTGTTTGACCTTTGTTCATTTGTTTCATTCAAAAGGATATAAATAGGAATATAGAGAAATTGCGATGGTTGCATTTGGAGGCATATGTTTATAATGCGTATCCTTTAATAAATGCTTATAAAGGCATGAAACGATTGACCCAAGTTCTATCCTTCATCATCTGGCTATTTGGAGGTATAGGACTGATTACTCTTTTGCCTAGTATAGGACTGGGTATGGCTGTGGAGCCTGTTAATGTCTGTTGAGGCTTTTGCAATATTAATAGTAATAATGGTATTGGAGTGCAATGAATGCTTGTACAACTGTACTCCATCAAATAGTTACTAGGCACAGGAGAAAACAAAATAAACCGGGAATATTTCCAAGAAAATAAAATAATGCTACTCGTCTATGATCACAGAGCTCCAAGGACAAGTCTTTCAACTTGAAAAATCTCTTCAGGAAGTTAGTGGCAGATACATTGCAGAAAAGCATAAAAGGAAGATGCTTCACAATGCACTAATAGTAAGTACTTGGTTCATATTCTGCACTTTTTTGTCAAAATCAGTAGGTAGAAATTCTATTAGCAAAAACATAAAGTATGATTTTAATTTTAGACTAACATTACCATTAAAATAGCAAAGTAATTTGCTATATCAGCTGTAATACTGGTACCTCTGAGTCACAAGGTTGTGAGTTCAAGTCCCACTCCAGTCATAGCTGAGGTGTCTTTGTTGGTCTAGTAACATAGCCACAATTCATCATGTTACTGGAGCAACAATCCAGAGGCCTCAACCAGAGATTTAGAGATATGCTTTTGAAACCTGTGACAGCTCGTGACTAGTCTTTAGCCAACTCAATTCACTCCATGTGGTATCAAACCACCACTAAGCACACTGGATATATCGGCTCCAAAACATCCCAGGTGTGATGCTGATGGCTTGTGTCAAAAACTAGCTCCTCCTCCAGCCATGGTGTTCTAATACAGCTGGAAAACACTGGCATCTGCCCAACTAAACGGAAAAGTGCCCAGATAAGTTATTTCCACAAAAAGCAGAATTAGTTCTGTACAGTCAATTACTGCCCCATTAGCTTATTCTCTGTCATCTGCAAAGCGATGGAAAAAGTCATGGACAGCCTTATTAAATGCTTACCACAAATGTAATCACCTGTACTCAATTTGGGTTTCATCAGGGCCATGGCACCAGTCCTCCTTACAGCCTTAATCCAAATATGAACAAAAGAGCTGAATTTCAGAAGAAAACTGAGAGTGACAGCACTTAACAGGCTATGGTATCAAGAAGCCATGGTAAAATTGGGAATGGAGTAGGGGGTGGTGGGAGCAGGAATTTTCCACTGGCTGGGATACTTATTTTTATACTAATTTTAAAGGGCATCCAGACCCCAAATTTAAATTTAAAGCCCCTTCCCCACCACAGAGTTCAAGACACCCCCCTCCCACTCCCCATAGGGGCTCTCCCCTCCCTTTCCCACCTCCCAGTTGGCCTTGGGATTCTGCCGCATTTATTAAAGTATATGGAAATCAAGTTTACTCCTTTCTGGGTGTGAACTGATTATATCATTGATAGGTGGGTGGGGGGTTGAGGGAAGAGAAGATCTCAAACTGAGATCTCTCTGCCACAGATCCTGTTTCCAGCTGCTCATGAGATTTAGCAGCCATTCTGGAATTTGCACCTGCGGCTAATGTGCTCGCTAAATCGCACCCTTAGTATATCAAATCGACAAGTAAAGAATAGTTTTGATGGAGACAGGGAGGGGCAGGATACCGATTTGCTATCTCTTTTAGCATTTGTGCTTGGAACATGAGAAGAACCAGGAAGGAAAAAGACAAATGTGCAACACCAGGTGTCCAGAGAATGACAGAAATTCAAAAGAAACATTTTGCCTAAGTGTTAAGGTTACTTCACAAGGCTGTCATTACTATTCATAAGATTGATATTGTTTTTGCAGTGACCTAGCTATTAACATACACACTAGATCTAAATTCATTAATTTTCCACATGTCAGGGATCAGCTATAGTTTGCTAAGTATTTTTAATTTCAGGAACTGCGTGGGAATATTAGAGTGCACTGTAGAGTGCGCCCTTCTTTGCCATTTGATTCTGGAAATGATGACCCAAGCTCTTTGGAAAGGTAAGACATGCTTTTTCTCTGTATTGCAATAGTCCATTTTGCTGCAGCATCTCCACACAAAAAATGATATATTTATAGCATGACAAGTTTACTTTTGCTATCATCATCATATATGTGAACACCAGAATTTATAATTGAAAAGATAGCAGGACGTGCACAAAGGCACAACATTTCCGGTATACTAAATAATGCAATGTCCAACATTGTATAAGGGTAAAAGTAGTGTTGGGTGACTTTAAAATTGGACCTGAATTATATCTGCATCCCTGGTCAAAATATCTTCCACTCTTTTTCCTAATTTCAGTTGAAGACTAGACTTGGTATTGATTGGGCAATGATATGGGAAATAGTTAATTTTAACATTAATAATTCCAATATAGTCACAAAATTAAAATTGTTTGTACAAATGTAATAATGGGGCAGCATGGTGGCATAGTGTTTAGCACTGCTGCCTCACAGTGCCAGGGACCTGTGTTCAGTTCCAGCTTCGACTCACTGTCTATTTGCACATTCTTTCCATGTCTGCGTGGGTTTCCTCCAGGTACTCCAGTTTCCTCCCACAGTCCAAAGATGTGAGGGTTAGGTTGATTGGCCATCCAAATTGACCCTAGTGTCAGGGGATTAACAGGGTAAATATGTGGGTTTATGGGAAAAGGGCCTGGGTGAGATTGTGGTCGGTGCAAATTCGATCGGCCAAATGGCCCCCTTCTACACTGTAGGGATTCTATGGTTTTAAGCTTAAAGAACCAAGTTCTCCCAAGTCTTTCCCAGTACAGTTGCCATCTTGTTCTTTTATTTGTTATTGTTTTTATTGGTTTCCTGATGGTGAGATCTGAGGTCCTAATCATCATGGTGGGAGAATGATGGGTCACCATTCCTGCCCAAAGCCAGGAGAAAGCTGTTTCCATTCATTTACGGGATGCGGGCATGGCTGGAAAGGCCAATGTTGTCCGTCCCTACTTGCCCTTGAATTGAATGGCTTACTAGGCCATATTAGAGAACAATTAAGAGTCAACTTCATTGTTGTGGATCTGGAGTCACCTGTCAGCCAGACCAGGTGAGAATAGTGGATTTCCTTCACTATAGGGCGTTAGTGAACCAGATGAGTTTTTGCAACAATTGACAATGCTGTCTGTTAATTCCAGATTTTTATTGAATTCAAATTCCACTATCTACCATGTGGGATTCAAATCTGGATCCCCAGAGCATTACTCTGAGTCTTTTGGTGATTAGTTCAAGACAATGCTACCACTCTATCGTCTCCCCTGTTTACCATATCATTAGGAGGCTTTAAATTACCACCTGACTGGAACTGTTCCACCCCCATCATCCAATCATCTGCCCTGGTTTTGGGCATTCATGCTGCTCAAGGCTAACCAGCACAACAGGTTGCAGCAGCTGGAAGGCCAGATGGAGATTTTATTGAGGAGAGGGCAGATATGAAGTGGAATGGATGGGATGCCAAAGGGAAGGTGATGGTAATGGATGGGAGGGTGTGCAACAACAATTTGAAATTATTGTATACCTGTGCTACCAGAGTGAGCTCAGAGCTATTTATTTTTACGTGCTGTACCACTGCAACTAGGTGCTCCCTCTAGACTTGCAGCAGAGGTGGAGACAGCCTGCTGACATTATGTCCTGCTGTTTCTAAAGACTTTGATAGGATTTTTCTGGAGACTGAAATGCATTGCTGCTGGACCCCAAGGGTACCCCAGTCATACTCTTCAGACTTGCAAGCAGTGAGAAGGACACCAGGGGCCAGAGATAGCAACCAGCCTACGCATCCTACACCCCTCCCCGCCCTAGATTTGTACGTTCAGTGTGGCTGGGTCAGGCATCCACAGTCACCTCCCTACCTGCAGATCACAATGACTGGAGTGAGGCTGAGGCAGCATCCCAGCACCATGGAGGTGCATGGGCAGCATAGGTGGTGGTCTTGCTAATTTTTTTAATTCATCCATGGGATATGGATGTCACTGGCTGAGCCAGTATTTATTGCCCATCCTAATTACCCTTGTCTAAGTGGCTTGCTCAGCAGTTTCAGAGGGCAGTTAAGTATCAGCCACGTTGCTCTGGATCTGGAGTCACATGTAGGTCAGTCCAGGTAAGGATGGCAGATTTCCTTCATTAAAGGGCATTAGTGAGTTTTTACGACAGTCGACAATGGTTTCATGATCATCATTCAACTTTTAATTTCAAATTTTTATCGCATTCAAATTTCACCATCTGCCTTGGTGGAATTCGAACCCAGGCCCTCAGAGCATTGTTCTGAGTCTGGGTATTACTAATCCAGTGATAATACTACTAGGACAC
The DNA here is from genome assembly GCF_965287045.1 of Carcharhinus amblyrhynchos. NCBI lineage: Eukaryota > Metazoa > Chordata > Chondrichthyes > Carcharhiniformes > Carcharhinidae > Carcharhinus > Carcharhinus amblyrhynchos. Next base: position 25,234,272 of record NC_137335.1, on the reverse strand, counting down.
CACCTCCCCAAGGACCAAGACCCAATTTTCATTCAGTGAGAGGAGTATGAAGAGCAGAGTGCTCACTTACCCTGCAGATGTGGTTGAGTCATTCATTCTTTTCCTGCATTGCAGGCAGCTCCTCTTATGAGTAGAATTGGCACTAACCATCCTGGCGACCGCCTCCCATGCAGGCATGGTGAGACAGTTGGGCCTACTCCTCCTGTCCCTTGAAAAAAGGACACCCATCCTGACATCCATGACTTGAGGCATTGTTGAACTGTGGGTACTTATTAATTCCTGTCTGCTATGTCCAGCTCCGAACTCCAAAGTGCAATGAATGAGTAGCTCTTTGGGTGTCTTTTAAATATGTCACTCCAATATGACAGAGGAGCATGCAACTACCTGCCTGCCAATACTGTATGATTCTCTGAGAAACCACTGGCTGCATAATTAATCAGCCCCGCCTCATATGATTTGGTGGGTCTTCCCACTGGACTCTGGCGGGATTTCCATCACCATGGGACTTAGACCTGGAGTTGAAAATCCCAGCTAATATCTATCTTCAGCTTAGCTGTTCTCATCTTCCTTATGCCCCAATATGATTTACATTTTAACTCACCCTCTGGTTGCTTCCTGCTTTTCTTCTTACCCATTTCCCTGCTATATCTGGCACCCCACTCTGTTTTTGTCACTGACTTGTATGTATTCCTTCTCAATTTGTTTCCCCCCTGGTTCCTACACAATCCATGCTCTTGCCCGTGGCTAGTTGTCTATTGCACCCTCTGTAGATGGAAGTCATCCTCCCTGTGTTGTTTCTTCATTCTGCATCAAACCAACCCCATAACCCTGAAATTCAAATAACTCTGATGCAAATGTTAATATTGTCTCTCAACCATTTCTATGCACCATATGTTGGAATTTTCTACACATTCCCTGCAGTGGGTTTCCCCAGGTCAGGGCCGACAAGCTATTGAAATCTCTGTTCATATCAGCGAGAGTGGAAGGTCCTGCCGGGGTGAAGGCCTGGAAGATTCTGGGCTTAGTATTTCTTAATTTTGCTGCATTGCCTCTTGAACTTCATTTTCCACTTCACCAGTTTCCAGATCTCCCCAAATTATCCAAACAACTGCTTGTTCCTCAAATAGCTCACAGCCCTGTGTTGGAGACGGGGTGGGAGGTGTAAATGCCTCTGTCCTGACTCCCACCAGAGAAATCCGAAATCCTTTCACCTCCCCTCCCTCATTATGACCCTGATTTTCCTTTCCAAGTCTTTATGCAGTCTGACCACACCTCAAGACATTACCTTTTTCAGTTCTGCTTTAATTTTTACTGAGTCCCATTCAGTGGGCAGGATTTCCAGTCCCCGTGCAGCATGTTTGCGGCAGCGGAGGCAACCAGCCTTTGACCGGCGGCAGGACCTTCTGATCCCACAGCTGTGAATGCGGTTTCCATTCTACGCAACACTAGCTGCCGAGAAACCCACAGTTAGGGGTTCACTGTAGGTGGGACCCAAAGATCCTGCCAATGAGGACAGCAGGACAATTCTGGCTACGCTCTTTGGTGTCTTGTATTCAGTGTTTGTGTTTTTAAGTCCAGCCCCTGAGGCTTGGTGTTGTTGCTCTTGCTTGTGGTACTTGTCTATGAGGTTGCTTCCAGTGTATTTGTTTTTAAATATAACTGTTGTTTTGCTTTTACTATAGCCATCTGTTTTTATTCCCACACTTGTTAATTTTCTGGCACAGCTTACTTATATTTGTGGATTGTTTTACTGCCACTCCCTATGTTTCTGCTTTTAAGTAGACATCTGTGGTTTAATCTCAAGTCTCCTCCTAGTATTTGGTTTAGTTTTCCTCCCAGTCTGCCTTTGTTTTAACACAAACTAAATTTTTAAGGAGTATCAAGCTGAAGCAATGGAAGTGTTCTCAGCTCTGAATCTGAAGATCATGAGTTCAAGGTGGTATAATCAAGGCTAACATTTCAGTGCGGCACTTAATACCCACTGCACTGTTGGAGCCATCAACTTTTGAATAAAATATTAAACTGGGGTCCTTTTTCCTGCTCAAGTTCCCTTTAACAGTTAGTATTCAAAGAACAGAAGAGTTTCCTTAGTGTCCTGGGCAGCATTTCTTTCTCAGCTAGCACTAGCAGAGCAAATTAATCAAGCTCAATGTTATTTGTAAGATTCTTCTTTCACACGAACTGATGACTCTAAACAACAGTGACTCTAAGCAACTTTTTTGGCTGTGTATCATTTTGCATGTCTTGAGGATGTGAAAGACACAATTTAAATGAAGTTTCTTTTGGTATCTGTTTCAGTCCAGTATCATTTTTAATTGCAATATCTTTTGCTGCTTTTTTTGTTAGCTCTAATCACAAATTATGGCTGGGATTCTCAACTCAGCATTACTATCACCAAATACCCCACCATTTCAACACCCTGGTGGTCATCATTGACCAGACACTCAACTAGCCACAGTAACTACTGTAGCTACCAGAGCAGATCCGAAGTTGAATGTTTTCCTGTCAATGGTTCTCTTGTCTCCCAAATCTTTTTTTCAAGGTCGAAGTCAGGAGTGTGATAGAATACTCTCCACTTGCCTGGATAGGTGCAGCTACAAAACTCCCCAGGAAATTGACATTATCCTTAATAAAGAAGTTTGTTTGATCAACACTCTATCTACCATCACCAGTGCAACATAACTGCAGTTTGTACTATCTGCAGGCTGCAGTGCAGCAGGTCATTACTGCTGCTTTGGTAGCAACCACCACTATCTAAAAGGACAAGGGCAATCGGTGTATTGGAGCACCATCACTTCCTAATTTCCATGTCACAATACTTAACTTGGGCATATATTGATTTTTTTCATAGCCACTGAGTTATAATCACAAACTCCCAACCTAATAGCACTGTGAAAGTACCTTAAGGTGTTCTGAAGTTCTGTGCTTTAACCATTATTCAACAAGAAGAATCCATCACCAAGGTTCCTTAGGCACAACCGTCCAAACCCATGATCAGTACCAAGTAGAAAGACAAGAGCAGCAGATACCTGGGAACACAGAGAGAAAATGCTAGAAAATCTGAGCAGTTCTGGCAGCATCTGTAAGGAGAGAAAAGAGCTGAAATTTCAAGTTGAAATGTTGATGCTGCCAGACCTGCTCAGATTTTCCAGCATTTTCTCTTTCGGTTTCAGATTCCAGAATCCGCAGTAATTTGCTTTTACAGGGACTATTTCTTCCTCCAAGTTAGTCATCATCCTGACTTGAAAATGTATGACTGTCCCTTCACTGTTGCTGGGTCAAAATCCTCGCATTCCTTCCTTAACAGCACTGTGAAGATGCTCACACCTCAGGGACTGCAGTGGTTCAAGAAGGCAGTTCGCCACCACCTTCCCATGGGCAACTAGGAACGGACAATAAATGCTGGTCTAGCCAACTATGCCCACATCCCGTAAATGAATGAAAACACCTTCATTGGGTAATTAAGGATGGGCGTGAATGCTGACCTTTCCACTGATGCCCTGAGAATAAATGTTAAAGAATTTAAATGAGTAGTTCATTGTATAGGTATTTTCAATCCATTTAACAGTCTTTAGTGAAGTGTGTATCAAAATTGAAATTATTCCTTTTTTTGCAAACCTATTCCAGGTTGAATAATGTATGAGGTTATCTATCTTTGCATTTACAATGCTGACAATTCTTTTTGCTTAAGCTATAAAATTAAACAATAACATAGTATTATTTGAATTTGCCTTTTTTTTATACTGGTGTCCTTATTAGTTTTTCAAATATTTTGTTGTGTGTGATTTTTTTAGGCCTGGAACTGCATCTGAGAGGGTGATTCATTGGATTGATGATGTGAGTACTACTATCCTGTCCATTACCCAATAATAATCTTATCATTGTGGTAGAAGGTGTAATTAGTGGTGTTAAAAATAAACCTCTAGTTAGTTCATGCCTCAATAGGTAAACATTGTTTTTGTTTTAAATCTGCTCCTCTACTTAAATCTGTGCCTTGCAATTCCATAATTATTCTTTATGCATAGTTAATATCCACATGATCTAAATATTGTTATACCTTTATAATTATTTAATCTTGATGAGACTTTCTTCCTAATTACTTAAATAACGTCAGATTACAGTCAATGGTGGCATCACCAGATCTCATCAGAACCCTTGGATCAATATCATCATTACCATCACATGTTCCATGATTCGAGGATGACATTTATTCAGGGTCGTGGGTTTTTGCCATCGGTCTTCATGGGACTGAACAGGCTAATTCTTGACTTGCATGTTGGGCACATAGGACAGGACATCCAAGAGGTATTTGGATTGAAATGCAGGATTTCCTTTCTTGTCTTTTCCTTCTCTGCTGCTGCTTTGCCTCAGTATTAAGTCTTGTGACTCAAAGAATGATGCAACTTCATAGACAAGCTGTCATTACTGTGGATAATTGATGGCAAGCTGCTTTTAGTCATCAATGTCAATACTATTGTGCTTCAAAGAGAACTGATTGTCTTTGAAGTGTTTTCTTTGCCCTTCTCTGGAATTCAGGCCATTTGAGAGTTGAGAAAATAGGACAGGATGGAGAAGATGGTTTATGGCCATGCAGGCATAGTGTCTATTGAAGTTGATTTTGCAGAGTTTTGCTTGAATGCCATCTAGTATTGGCTTCAAGAAAGACACTAGTGATTGTTTGACAGTTCTCCCATGGAGTCCAGATGATGCAGTGTACATTGCCGATGGAATTTCTCTAACTCTCTTATGTGTCACTGATACAAAATCCAGATCTCTCTGCTCTGTACTTTCCAGAAGATGGGGTAGGTACAGCTGATCAGGTGTTGGATCACATCATCAACAAAATCCTCTTGAGAGAGGTGGCTGCCAAAATATGGGAAGTGCTCATCATATTCCAGAGTCTCCCCTTCAACATATATGGAGGGTGAAATTTTGGCTGACTGGGTGTGAGTTGAATTGAGTTTTGTTTTCACAGTATTCAAGGACAGGCTTTCTTGTATGCAAAATTGAAGAGAGTGAGACTGGCTTGCAAATCTGGTGCAGAATGGACAACAACAATGTCAAGTGCGATTTAACCAACTTGCTGCACTGGTCAGTCAGCATGACAAGCCAGGAAGATAGTGTGAGAGGCCAAAAATCTGATTGGGGTCCTATCTTCCCAGCCCTTTTTCATATTCTCCAAATATCTGGAGTGAATTATTTGTGTGAACCTCCTGTGTTAGGATGGCTGTCAACCTGGCAGTCTGGCTGATCAGTTAAATTGCAGTGTTTCATCAACCACAGAATGATGCTTTTTACAGAGTCCATTGCAGAAAGTACTTCCAAGAGGTAGCATTTATTTTCACTTGTCTCTGAACTCATTGGCAAAATCCCTTCCACTATCAGTTCGAAACTTAGCTGTGCCAAAACCCCTTCGCTATGCATTTTCCTTTGATTTTATTTATTAAGTATTATTGTAAAAGGACTAAGGGGACGATTCACCCACCTGACCCGCCAGCTGCCAGCAAGAATTGCGATGGAGAATATTGTCGGGGAAAAGTGGGTTTGGTGCTGCTCCCGACCCACCCCGTTGGTCCCAATAGAAATAAATAATAGTCTGCAAAAGACTAAAGTTAAACCACTTATTTCTTTTGAAAAAAACCAAAACTGTCAACCAGGCTTAGAGTCTCTGTGACCATTGAGGCTAGGAGCAATGGAGGTACTAGAGATGCATTCAAGCATAAAGGCAAATGAAAATAAACACAGATGACTAGAAACTAAATAGAAAGCCATTGAGCTGTTAATGGAGGCTTATTTCAAACCACTGGACATTGTAATTGTCAGCGATCAAATGTTTCCAATGTAACATTCGATAAGGTTCCTCACAAAAGGTTGCTGCAGAAGGTTAGGGTTCACAGAGTTGGGGGTAAGGTGTTAGCGTGGATTGAGGATTGGTTATCTAACAGGCAGCAGAGAGTTGGAATCAATGGGTGCTTTTCTGGTTGGCAGTTGGTGTCTAGTGGAGTGCCGCAGGGATCGATGCTGGGGCCTCAACTGTTTACCATTTACATAGACAATCTGGAGGAGGGGGCTGAGTGTAGGGTAACATTTGCTGATGGCACAAAGATGAGCGGAAAAGCGAATTGCATGGAGGGTACGGAAAGTCTGGAGAGAGATCTGGATAGGCTGAGTGAGTGGGCGAGGACCTGGCAGATGGAGTATAACATTAGCAAATGTGAGGTTGTCCACTTTGGTAGAAATAATAATAGGAGGGATTATTATTCAAAGGGTGAAAAGCTGCAGCATGCTACAGTGCAGAGGGACCTGGGAGTCCTTGTGCACGAGTCGCAGAAACTCAGACTGCAGGTGCAGCCGGTGATCAAGAAGGCAAATGGAATGTTGGCCTTTATAGCGAGGGGGATAGAATATAAAAGCAGGGAGGTCTTGCTGCAACTGTACAGGGAACTGGTGAGGCTGCAATTGGAGTACTGTGTGCAGGTTTGGTCCCCTTATTTGCAAAAGGATTTATTGGCCTTGGAGGGAGTACAGAGAAGGTTCACCAGGCTGATACCGGAGATGAGGGGTTTAGCTTATGAAGAGAGATTGAGTAGACTGGGCCTATGCTTGTTAGAGTTTAGAAGGCTGAGGGGGGGACCTTATAGAGATGTATAAATTAATGAAGGGGATGGATAGGGTAGAGGTAGAGAGATTCTTCCCGCTTAGAAAGGAAAACAGAACTAGAGGGCACAGTCTCAATACAAGGGAGGTGGGGGGCAGTTTAGAACGGAGTTGAGGAGGACCTTCTTCACTCAAAGGGTGGTGAATCTCTGGAATTCTCTGCCCATTGAAGTGGTGGAGGCTACCTCGCTACATATATTTCGGTCGCGGGTAGATAGATTTCTGATAGACAAGGGAATTAAGGGTTATGGGGAGAAAGCGGGAAAGTGGAACTGATCCACTTCAGATCAACCATGATCTTATTGAATGACGGGGCAGGCTCGAAGGGCTAGATGGCCTACTCCTGCTCCTATTTTTTATGTTCTTATTATGTAACAGTAAGGTTTCTAAGGTTTCAGCTTGCTAAGAAGGTTCATAGATTTCAAATCAAAGTTATGTGACTACATTGGGGCTGAGTGCACAGCTGAAGAGAATGGAACCTTTGCCACCCTAGGTGAAATTGACATCTCCTCTCTAACAGGGGACTTCAAAGGGGCCTCCTCACACCTGCAGAAACTTTTGAAATGGTCTGGTCACTTTAATCTCCATGCCCCCTGGACACCTGGCAGGATTTTAAATCATTGCAGCACTCCATTCTGTAGCAGGGATTTCCCCCTCTCCCTATCAGAAGCTGCAAGTGAAATGTCATGATTCTTCCATTTATACAACAGGGGAGTTCTAGGAGTACATCCAGAGTCCTGTTCTGTATGGCAGAATCAACTTCATGAACATAAGGATTGCTCTCAGCCTTTCTGTTCCAATAAATGGTGTATCCCACTGCACGTTCCTCCAACTACCCCCTCTCTAGAAAGGCAGTTCTCCTTGAGGGTGCGTGTCAATTCAGAGTCTTGACACCTCTCCTGATACAGTTGCAGTTATTTCTGGTTGGTCATTCCTGAGATCATCCACAGATGTTCTAACATGCCAAGTAACAAAATTTAAAAGTTCTTCTTCTTTGGCCAGAAATGGTGATCCCTCAGGGTGTCATTCCCCAGCCCATTTTTAGGGCAACCTTTCTATCCTTCTTCCCATTGGGGTGAGCAGATGGTATCTGAAGAGGATGCTGCTGACCAAAGACACCTCTTGGGACAGTAACATTTATGCATCTATTTTCTGACTGCAGATTTGTGACTTAGATGCTGGAATTTTATCGCCCTGACCGCTACAGGATTTGGAAAGGGCGAGGGGTAGCCCATGGAAAGGTCAGTTGACCTCAGGCAAATTTTATGGTTTCAGGATGAGCAAGACTGTAAAATCCTGCCCAGAATCTCCGCAGCCCTATCCCTGTCACCATTTCTTCATCTCCACAGGACTTAACAAATGGACCTCGGTAGAAACCAATGCTTGACTTTGGTTAATGTGGGGATTATTATTACTCACACAATCTTATGGGATGGTGATCAGAGTTTAGGTGATGTGTCATATGAAAATGAGTGAGATCACCTGGCTACTGCACGACTTTCCACCTTCACTGCCAGTGAGATGCACATTTTGCCTTCACCTGTTCTGCTGTTAAAGACTCTTTTGACCTCCATGAGTGGCCCTACCAGAAACAAGAAGTTCCCGAAGGCATTACTCAAAGGACCTTCCGAGCACACAAGCAACTCCAACACATCAAAATGGTGATAGGAATGCAATAAAATAGTTTGCATTTAAAAATCAGTATTTACAAATTGCTCTGTTTTAATTACATGTGTGATATATTGAACGAGGTGAAGATGCTGGCATTGGACTGGGGTAAACACAGTAAGAAGTCTTGCAACACCAAGTTAAAGTCCAACAGTGTATTTGGTAGCATATGCCATTAGCTTTCGGAGCACTGTCCCTTCACTTACCTGATGAATGGGCAGCGCTTCGAAAGCTAGTGGCTTATGCTACCAAATAAACCTGTTGGACTTTAATCTGGTGTTGAGAGACTTCTTATATCGAATGAATGCATTGGGAAAAGATTTGTACCATTTTCTATGACTCCACTAATTGCCAGCTTTTTAATCCCAATCTCTCCTAATCTATGTTAATGTTCAGTTTTTGTTGTACTTTACAATGGGATCAGACTGTTATATTTTGTCTGTTATGAAACTTGGATAAATGAAGGCCAATAGCACATGATTTATGTTTTCTAAGTATTGAGTCTTGTGCTTGTACTTGATATTAAGTATTTAATGAAATTAGTAAATATAAATAAATGCATAATATCATATTCTGGCTTTCTGCTGTTCATTCAGCAACAGCATCACCTGCAGGAGTATTTAAGAATATTTCTTGTCTACGCAGCTAAAATTCTTACTAGTATCATCGTATTTCTTTCAAAGTCAATGTTGCTTAAGATATTGCACCTCAGGATGTCATACTGGCTTTAGCTTACATCACTAATAAGTTGTTCAGTTGATTAGAGTGCAGAACAGAAACAGACTTAATTTGCACGTACCAGAGGTAACAGAAGCAGCAGAAAAAACAGTATATTTTAAGCAACCGATATCAAACTGGTAAACATGCAGTAGCAGGAAATACCAATCCTGAACCAAGACTTTGTTAAGTTTTTTTTTTAGTTTCTCCCATTAAAGTAATGCATATAAAGTTAGATCATTTTAAATAGAATGCTTGTTCTTGGAGTTACTTACGAACATAAGAAATAGGAATAGGAGTAGACAAGACAGCCCATCAAGTCTGCTCCTCCATTTGATATGATAGTGGCTGATCTTCTGTCTCAACTCCGTTTGCCTGCTGCTCCCCATGTCCCAAAGTTCCCTGAAAGATTAATAAAACCTATCGATTCCAACTCTAAACTGCTGTAATTCTATAGAATCAATTATCCCAAAGAGGCCTTAGAGTTCAGGGGCATATTTTGAAGTACTTGATTTGAGTTTCAAATATTGGCCTGGGCTTAGTTGATCTTCTCCGAATGCCTTTAATGCCCCCCATTGGCTGGAGCCCACTCAATCAAAGCAACTGGACAGCACACTGGTTAGCACTGCTCCCTCACAACACCAGGGATCCAGGTTCAATTCCAACCTCGGGTGACTGTGGAGTTTGCACTTTCTCTCCATGTGTGTGTGGGTTTCCACCGGGTGCACTGGTTTCCTCCCACACTTAGATGTGCAGATTAGGTGGATTGACCATGCTAAATTGCCCCTTGATATCAGGTGGATTAGTAGCGTAAATACATGGAGTTGTGGGGATATGGCCTGGTGGGATTGCTGTCGGTGTAGGTTTGATGGGCCGAATGGCCTCCTGCTGCACTGTAGGGATTCTTTGATAACTCTTGCTGTTCTATTTAGTTTTATCTATCACTTCTACTGAACAATTTCCTGTGTCGCTTCTTACCACTTTATGTAGCATTGACCAGTCAGCGACACTTTTATGGTACAGTGATGTATGCAGTGGATGCCAGGCACACCCAGTGAGGTCATCCACTCCGACCTCTAATCTTCACAATTTTATATCTGAAGGAACAGAATACAAGGAGGTAGAACTTGCTTCAACTATATAAAGCCCTGGTTGGAGCACACTTGGAGCACTGAGAGTACCATACCTGAGGAAGGATATATTGGCCCCTGATGAGTGTATTTTACCTGAATAACTGCAGACCAGGGATTAAATTGCAAAGGAGACAGGACATGAAGTAGGATTGCATTCCTTGGAATTTAGAAGGCTAAGGGTCATCTGATTGAAGCTTTCAAGATATTACGGGGAACAGATAAGTTAGATAAAATTATTTCCCCTAGTTATGGAGTCTAGGATTAAGGGCATAGACTGAAAAGTAGAGCTAGACCTTTTAGAATTGAAATTAGGAAACACATCTCCACACAACAGGTGGCAGGTGTTGGATCAATTGTTAATTTTCAGTCTGAGATTGATAAGATTTTGTTATTCAGAGGTATCAAGAAATATTGGGGAAAGTGGTGGGTGAATGGAGTTAGGTTACAGATCAGTCATGATCTCATTGAACAGATTTGAAGGGCCTACCACTGTTCTTATCTTCCTAGGTATGTGTATTTACACTATTTGTCTGGGATATTTTCACAGCTATATTTGTATACATGATGCAGGCAGCCCTTGTAGTATTTCTAGGTGATTTGTTTGTGGGAACAATAGAAAGAAGTATGAGCAGTATAATCCCCATTACCTCCACTATATGTTACTTAAGATAAATCAACTTCATTGTAGATTTAGTTTCTCAAATCTGCCAAAATTGTTTTTGGAAATTGTTTTTACATGTTCTATTTAAAAATTGTGGTTTCATATCTATTTTATCTTTTAATTAGGAAACTGTTCATGTAAAATGCAATCGTCCTGGTCATACAACAGTGAACAAGATGTTTCAGTTTGACCGGTAAGTTGTAACATTTCAAAAATTCTCTGCATTATTCAGCCAAGACATTACAAAGGAGAACCCAAGGTGAAAACTGCTCAGATCATTGTTTAAGAGGGACTTGAAGCATAACGACAATTTTTCTACCTCTGGTGTATGCAAAAGTAGAGTGTGAATAGAAAATAAATTTAGTCTCACAATAAAGCCACGGATGTCTTTGGGGGAGTGCCCTCTATTGCTGATTATGTCAGAGCTCGCAAGGTCACTGTGAGGGATTGCGTTGACACCCACATTGCTGTGGACTAGAGAGATATCTCGAGTCCCTTGTCACAAAATCTGGTGCCTTGCTGCATGCCATTGGGGTGAATTGTCCATGCCCTCATCATCCTCTAACTTTCTGTCTTTACATAACTATAAAATTTATTTTTAAATTAAAAAATACTTTGTGCATCCTAGAACCACCATGAGATTGTTATTACCTCACATATCCATAGATGCTGCCTGATTTGATGAATATTCCCAGCATTTACTGTTTTTATTTCAGATTTCCAGCATTTTCAGTGCTCTGTTTTTGAGCTATCAATGTGGGGGAACATCCCTCCTGACAAACCAGCCTCCGCTTTTATGCTGGATCCCAGCTGAGCTGAATAAACTGGACTTCCCGAAGTACAGTTCCCACTGTTCCTTGATGTCATTAGTCCAGTAAGAGCTAGCTAGAGGTTGCTATCGTTTACAAGGCCAACTAGGAAAGTCCCAGAAACAGCAGATACCCAGCACCATTAGATCCCAGCTGTTTTTAGGAAAGTTCCTCTGGAGTTACAATCAAGTCTAGTTAAACTCCCAAGATAATTTAGGACCCATGTCCTTTATAGGTTGTGGCAACAGTTAGAAGATTGCCCATGCTGTTCAAGAAGCACAGATTCCTTAATCAAGACTGTGTTCACAATTCTGGTGAAATGAGAAATCCGAAGAAGGGCATTTTGACCTGTAACTATCTGGTTCCCCAGTGTCTGATTTGAAGGGCACCCCAAAGGTGCATTGGGGAATCCCTTTCAGAAGTTTCCACATAAGAGTTTACCAGGCAATTATCCAGAAGGGCTCACTTCCCAGACAATTGTTTTGGGACAAAACAATTTAAGTTGCTATCTTTGGATGGTTGTCAGTTTTACATGCATAGTTACTCTGAAAGAGTTAGAAGGAAAACATGCACTTCTAACTTCACAGTAAAAAAGACCCAGTCCAAGCCCCATACGGGACACCCCCGAACCCACATCCCAAGCCCCACAGGAGACACGTGGAGATGGAAGTCCCTTCACCAAAATTCCTTTATTTACAAGATCCAACAACAGTATACAGAGTGCTCTCAGTGTGCAGTCTACATCCAGAGTATTAGAGGAATTGATGCTCCTGTTTAAGTACAAAGCATGGGGTTCCCTGATTGCACCATCATTCAGGGAGTTCACATTCACACAGGCCAACCCCAATTGCCTCGTTACACTCCTCCCCCCCAAATTCCAAGGAATCCTCGCAGGCTGATTGCCTCATGGGTCTTTTCCTTTCTTTGCGCACCAGGTCCAGATCCTCCAACTCGGCCTCTGACATTGGAGGGGTGTATCAGTCAGGCACCCGTCTCTTCCACAGTAAGCACCAGAGGGCTGGTTCGCCCTCTTCCTCTAGAGGTAGGGGAACAGCTGCAGTTTCATTCCCCCCTGTCCATTTCAGATTCTGAGGTTCCCGCCAGGGGTGCTGGAGAGACAGGGCTGGCCCGTCAGGGATAACTGTCCTCAGCCCTAGGTCTGCAGTGCCAATTCAGCTCAGGAACGGGTGGTGAGTTTTAGGCTCAGTTTCCTTAAGATGGCCTCGCCCACTCGTACCTGGTAGGATACCAGTTCTGTCCTGGACTTGACTGTTCCTGCTACCCACGTGGGCCCATTTGCATAATTTCTTACCCAGACTTTCTTACTGAACTGCCTCACTTGGCATGTTGTCGTGCCCCTGCGTTGGGACTCCTGGTGTTTTTTCACCTTACCCCTCCAGGTTTGGGGATAGCAGGTTCAGTCTGGTGCAGAGTTGTCGGTCCACGAGTAATTCTACTGGGCCTATTCCCGTGGTGGCATGTGGGGTTGTCCTTTAATCGAATAGCCAGCATGAGAGTTTGGTGTACATTGACACCACTGGCTATTTTTTCAGCCAGGCCATTTGACGCTGGGTGGTATGGTGCCGTCCTGATGTGCCAAATCCTGTTTGACTTTATGAATTTTGTGAACTGTAGGCTGGTAAAAACGGATCCATTGTCTGAGACTAACACTTGCAGAATTCCGTGCATTGCAAACGAGGTGCGCAGTTTCTCAACGGTTGACGTTGTGTTTACCGAGTTCATTTTGTGCATGTCTAATCATTTGGAATAGGCATCTACTCTTACCAAAAACATGGACCCCATAAACTGGCCTGCAAAATTGACATGAAGTCACGACCATGGTCTGCCAGGCCATTTCCACAGGTGCAGCAGGGCTGCCGGTGGCACCTCCTGCCCTTGTTGGCATTTCTGGCACCGGCCCACCAATGGCGCTATATCTGCATCCAGACCTGGCCACCATAGCACTGGGCCAGGTGCTTCATTTTGGAGACCCCGGGGTGCCCATAATGCAATTTGGCCAGTAGGGCCTGACAGCCCTGATTTGCGACTATGACCTGTGCTCCCCATAGCAGTATCCTGTCTTCCAGAGTGACCCACTCCAATAGAGCTGGAATTGTGATTGAACTGGTCTTTCCATTTCCCCTGTTCAGACCAGGTATTTTGCTTTTGTTAATACTGGGGCTTTTTGTGACCAGAGGCGCATATTGTGTGTAGTCACTGGGAGGATATCCAAGAAGTTCACTGGCATCACCATTTCTTCTACTCTGGGTATCAACGGTGGGGTGTCTGGTACTGGCACCCTCCTTAGGATATTGGCATTTGCCACCCGAAGACCTGGCCAGTGCTCCGTCCGATATTGGTATGCTGCCAGTAATAATGCCCAGTGCTGGATCCTGGCTGAAGCTATTGGTGGCACCAGTTTGTCCTTCTTGAGTAGACTCAGCAAGGGTTTGTGATCAGTGACAACCGTAAAGAAAGATCGTAGAAGAGATAATCAGCCGCGGATAACGAAGGAGATAAAGGAGAGTATTAAATTAAAAGCTGATGTGTTTAGAGTGGCGAAAAGTAGTGGGCGAGAAGAGGATTGGGAGAGGTTTAAATATCAACAAAGAATGACGAAGAAGTTGATAAAGAAAGGAAGGATAGACAATGAATCTAGGCTAGCGCTAAATATAAAAAAGGATAGTCAGAGTTTTTATAAGTATATAAAAAGGAGGAGGCTGGCTAGGGTGAATGTTGGACCCTTAGAGGATGAGAGGGGGGATTTAGTGGTGGGGGATGAGGAAATGGCTGAGGCCTTAAATAAGTTTTTTGCTTCGGTCTTCACGGAGGAGGACGCGAATAGTTTGCCGGGTGTTAACGATGGAAAGATGGTAGGAGTGGAGGGCCTGAATGAGATCATTATTACTAGAGAGGTAGTGCTCGACAGACTAGTGAGACTGATGGTGGACAAGTCCCCAGGACCGGATGGAATGCATCCCAGGGTTCTGAAGGAAATGGCAGAGGTGATAGTTGATGCCTTAGTGATTGTTTTCCAAACCTCGCTGGATTCCGGGGAAGTGCCGGAAGATTGGAAAATGGCCAATGTTACGCCGCTGTTTAAAAAGGGTAGCAGGCAAAAGGCAGGGAATTATAGGCCAGTTAGTTTAACGTCTGTTGTAGGAAAAATGCTTGAATCGTCATCAAAGAGGAAATAGCGAGGCATCTTGAGAAGAATTGTTTGATAGAGCAGACGCAGCACAGATTTGTTAAGGGGAAGTTGTGTCTGACGGATTTATTGGAGTTCTATGAGGATGTGTCTAGTGCGGTGGATGGAGGGGAACCAGTGGATGTGGTGTTTCTCGATTTTCAGAAGGCGTTTGATAAGGTGCCGCACAAAAGGTTGTTACAGAAGGTTAGGGGGCATGGAGTTGGGGGTAAGGTGTTAGCGTGGATAGGGTATTGGCTGTCAAATAGGAGGCAGAGAGTGGGTGTCAATGGGTGCTATTCGGATTGGCGGTTGGTGACTAGTGGAGTGCCCCGGGGATCGGTGCTGGGGCCTCAGCTATTTACCATTTATATAGATGATCTGGAGGAGGGAGCCGAGTGTAAGATGTCAAAATTTGCTGATGACACAAAGATAAGTGGAACAGCAAATTGTGCAGAGGGTGTAGAAAGTCTGCAGAGAGATCTAGATAGGCTCAGCGAGTGGGCAAGGACCTGGCAGATGGAATACAATGTTGGCAAGTGTGAGGTTATCCACTTTGGTAGGAATAATAGTAGGAAGGACTACTACTTACAGGGCGAAAAGCTGCAGCATGCTACAGTGCAGAAGAACCTGGGGCTCCTTGTGCATGAGTCGCAAAAAGCCAGCCTACAGGTGCAGCAGGTGGTCAAGAAGGCAAATGGGATGCTGGCCTTCATAGCGAGGGGGATTGAATATAAAAGCAGGGAGGTCTTGCTGCAACTGTACAGGGCACTGGTGAGGCTGCAGCTGGAGTACTGTGTGCAGTTTTGGTCGCCGCACTTGCACAAGGATATTTTGGCCTTGGAGGGAGTGCAGAGGAGGTTCACTAGGCTGATACCAGAGTTGAGGGGGTTGAGCTATGAAGAGAGGCTGAATAGACTGGGCTTGTACTCGTTAGAGTTTAGAAGGATGAGGGGGGATCTTATTGAGACGTTTAAGATGATAAAAGGGATGGATAGGGTAGAGGTGGAGAGGTTCTTCCCGCTCAGAAAGGATAGCAGGACTAGAGGGTACAGCCTCAAGATAAGGGGGGGGGGGGCGCAGTTTAGAACAGAGTTGAGGAGGAACTTCTTCACTCAAAGGGTGGTGAATCTCTGGAATTCTCTGCCCATTGAAGTGGTGGAGGCTACCTCGCTAAATATATTTAAGATGCGGGTAGATAGGTTTTTGGTAGGCAAGGGGATTAAGGGTTATGGGGAGAAAGCGGGAAAGTGGAACTGAGCCACTTCAGATCAGCCATGATCTTATTGAATGGCGGGGCAGGCTTGAAGGGCTAGATGGCCTACTCCTGCTCCTATTTCTTATGTTCTTATGAATTTCCACCCATGTAGGTACTGGTGGAATATTTTCATTGTGAGAATAATGGCCAGATCTTCTTTATCGATCTGGGCATACTTTCATTCTGCTATTGCCAGGGTCCTGGAGGCATATGCCATTGATCGTTCCTGTCTGTTTTGCCATCTTTGTGCCAGAAATGCACCAACCCTGTATGGGGACACATCGCAAGTGAGTACCAATTGTTTCTTGGGGTCATAATGCACTAAAACATTTTCTGAGTAGAGTTGCTGTTTGATTTTCTTGAAGGCCTGGCCTTGGAAGGCAAACTCATTTTCAGGCTTGTCCCTTTTTGAGTAGATGGTGTAGGGGTTCCAGAATGGAGGCCCTGTAACTCCTGGATTGTGGTAGGGGTCGGGGCAATTTTTGCTGCTCGCACCAATCCTCCAGATAATGTAGGCCTGACTTACTGACTTTGTAACTCAGATTATGTGCGGTGCTAAAAAGACACATTTCTCCCTCTTTAAGCACACACCTGCTACTGAAAATCTTGTAAGGACTTCCTCCAGGTTCTGCAGGCATTGTGCCCTTGTTTACCCCATAATGAGGACATCATCCAGTAAATGGTGACCTGTGGCAATCCTTGTAGTATGTTCTCCATCATTCCCTGGAATATAGCACAGACTGATGATATCCTGCTTGTACACTGAAGAAGGCCTTTCACTGTGTTGATTGTAGAGAATTTTTGTGAATCTTCGTCCAGCTTCAGTTGTAGGTATGAGTGACTCATGCCCAGTTTTAAAAATAAGAGTCCTCGATCCAGGGAATTGGGTATTTATCAAATTGTGAGTAGCAATTTATTGTCTATTTAAAATCTCCACAAAGACGAACCGAGCCGTCCGGCTTTAGAACAGGCACCACAGGTTCTGCCCATTTTGAAAACTGGACCAGTTTTATTACACTTTCACACTCTAACCTTTTGATTTCTGTATCAACTTTTTCCCTTAATGCAAATGGTACTGGCCGGGCCTTGCAGAATTTTGGGACTGCCTCTGGGTCGACATGTACTGTCACTTTTGCTCCCTCAATTGTTCCTAACCCTTCCCAAAAACCCTCCGGGTAGTTGCTCAGGACTTCACTCAGGTGACTATTTTCCAGCAGAAAGATGTTAATCCAGTTTAGTTGGATCTCCTTCAGCCAATTTTGTCCCAATAGGCTCGGTCCTGAACCTTTCACCCCCATCAAGGTTAGCCTGACCAGTTGTTTTCCATAAGCAACAGGCAAGTGTTGTGCCCAACACTCTCAGTGGTTCCTCTGTATAAGTCCTCAGTCTTGCCGAAGTCTCAGTTAGGGATAAGTGTTGGAGTCCAGTGCGTATTTTGTTGAACACTGTTTCCTCTACCACGGATACAAGTGCGCCTGTGTCGACCTCCATTTAAATTTGACGTCCATTCAATCTCACAGAAAATTTAATAGATTCCAATTTGGTCATTCCTATGCAAAGTAGCTGTTTGTCATGGGAGGTAGGTGAAGCTGCCAGAGTGTGCATTTTCTTGTACCCCAGCCTATGTGTCCTTTTTCAAAATGTCAGTTTTGTAACCTTGTTTTTCTTCAATTCCTGACACTGGCAACAGTTGCAATGTCATGCTGGGCGGGACTCTACAGGGACTGCTGTCTGTGTAAACCTAATTCAGCCTTGTTTAGGAGCGGTTCTTGCGCGGACCTGGGTTTCCTTATATCTGAATCCTTCCTGAGGGTGGCTATATAGTTGCCTATCCCATGATGGTAGTCCCTTAACTCAGTTGCGCTGGTGTGGTCATCTACCTCCCCATCAGAATACCCTGTAATTTATGAGCTCCGCTCACCGCTTTTTCCAAAGACAAAGCCATCTGTAATGCTTGTTGGCAGTCCAGCTGGGCCTCCACCAAGAGACATTTTTGTATTGTCATATTATTGATTTCTGCACACCAATTGGTCTCGGAGCATCTCATCTAATGTTAATCCGAATTTGCATGCCTCTGCTAATCGCCTTAATCTCATCAGGAAACCAGTGATTGACTTCCTCGTCTCTCGGAATGCTGAGTAAAACTGGTACCTTCGCAGAATCAAAGGTGGCTTATGGTCTCAATATTCTCCTACTAAGTCCATCAATTCCTAGAAGCTTTTTGTGTCCGGTGCCTCTGGAAAAGTTAAACTGCGCATAACAGTGAAAGCTGCCGGTCCATAAGCAATGAGCAGGATAACCTGTTGTTTTTCATCTGAGGCTATGTTGTTAGCTCTTAAGAAATACTTAATCCGTTTTACATATTGGGCCCAGTTTTCCACTGGAAGGTCAGAAGAATCTAGTTTCCCAATCTGAGGCATGTTTGCCTGGCAATGGCTTACTGTCAATGTGTAGAGGTTGACAGTAAGCAAGTTCCTTCAGGTTGTTCCTTTTTCCTTGTCGTCACTGTAAAAAGTCCTTGGAGGCGGTCGTCTCTTCACCAAAATTCCTTTATTTACAAGCTCCCACAACACTATACAGAGTGCTGTCAGTGTGCAGTCTCCTTCTGGGCTGCCAGAGGAACTGACACTCCTATTTAAATACAGCGCAGTGGACTCCCTGATTGGACCATCAATTTGACGCTTAAACAGGGAGTTCATATTCAAAGAGGCCAACTTGAATTGCCTGACACCTCCCCTACCCTCACACACCCAGGCAAAACCCCCACATCACCAACAAAACACTGATACCCACAGTATTCACCTTTCTTAGAAACTTAACTTCTCTCTTTAATGGGACCACTAAACTCAACTGCTTTATGGCAGCTAGTGTTGTAAAAAGGGGGCATGTCCACTCCTTTTACACTTTGCCATTGAAGCTGATGACACACTTTGCATCTCAAGTCTCATCTAGCATGTATCAGGAAGGTCAGGCAAGGTGGGTGCTTTACAATTTAAAGTTGTAATCTGCCACTGATTGTGACTCCAAGGAAGTTATGGGCTATTTTATGGGTCTTGAAAATAAATTCACAACGATATGCCAAGACACTCGGAGGGGATAATGTTTAAGTATTCCCTTCTCCGGAAATGGGCAATTTGCAATTACTCTTAGTCTGGTCCTGTTGAAGCTGGCAGCATACAAACTTTATGTTGCCTCAATCCAGCAATTAACATGCTGATGTTGTCTGCACACTTAACAGGAGATGGCCAAGCAGACTAGGGAATATTGCAGCTAGTCAGGACTGACTTCAGTGAAGAAGCACAGTCGCATGATGCAACAATCTCAGCCACTAGCTCAGAAACTGACCCTACACCTACACTACAACATAGTATAGAGTTAGGATCTGTAGGTGGTGAGTCTTTATTTACTATACTAATACCTGGAACGGGCGGATTGCTTTATGAGGAAAGATTGGACAGGTTTGACTTGCATTCACTGGAGTTTAAAAGAGTAAGAGGTGACTTGATTGAAACCTTTAAGATCCTGAGGGCTCTTGACAAGTCAAATGTTTCCTTTTGTGGGAGAATTTAGAGTTAGGGATCACTCTTTTAGAAAAAAAAGGTCATTCATTTACGTGAGATGAGGAGAAATTTGTTCTGAGGGCTGAGTCTTTAAAACTCTCTCCCTTAAAAGAGAGTGGAAGCAGAATCTTTAAGACAGCACTAGATGGATTCTTGATTAACCAGTGGGTAATAGGCAGGGATGTGGTATTGAGGTTACAATCAGATCAGCCATGATTTAACTGAATGGTGGAGCAGGTCCAAGGAGTGAGTGGCCTATCCCTGTTCTTAATTCATATGTTTATATAAGTCACCAGTGATGAGTAGTAGGCTGCTGCTGATGCAGAGCAAAAGGGCAGTTTGTGTGCTAATTCCCCCAGATGGTGAAATTGCAGATGAGTTTTGTTGCGGAGGACTTGGAGGACATTTCAGTGGGTTGGAGTATAGGAGAATAGTAATAGTGATGCACTCAAAGATGCCTTGTGCAGGTTTGCTAGCCTATTGTCATTGTCAAAAAGGTATGGAAGCATCTGTCTCCAATCTGGCATAGGGTTTTAGAAGGATCTTGAAGTCCATTCTTTCCATGGTGGAAGTAGAGACCAACTCCAACACAGGACTTGGTGAACCATCTGTTTTGCATTGCAATTTAACCATTGCAGCACAGACAGAAGCCACCCAATGTCTCACTGCTGCATATTGCTCCTGACTAAGGTGATAGAAGCAAGAGTGCTTTATTTGTGGGTAGGGCCTCCTACTGCGAGGCCTCCTCTCCCTCACTCTGTACACAGTTTACCCTCTCTACAGTCTGTGTTCCACTTCCCTGTCATGTTGCAACCCAAGGGAGATAGCAATCATAGCCTCATAATTCTTGTAGGCTTTCTGCTGACAGGGCAGAAAACTTCTCTGACCGCCTTGTCATTGTTCGGCAACACTACCTTTAAAATTAATTAAGACTCCTTGAAGAACACACTGCATATTTCCACAAACTTTGCAAAAACAAAAGTAAGTCAGAAGCATTTAATTTGGAAGTTTGGATGACTGACCCTTTAAATAATGCCTCTGAGGGGTTCCTCATGCTGCTGAATGCATTCTCAGCAGTGAGTCAATATTAGAAGTTGTTAAATGGTCCTATGCAGTTCCAATGAGTCGAATCAGCTGTCAAGAGTAATTGATATAAGATCTATCCACGTTACATGTCGTGGTTAATCAAACTACATTCGAGCTGACCAGAAATATTCCAACTGGCATTATTTTTTCCATGATTCTGTAGCTCTGTCACTAGCATCACCATGGAATTCAGTGTCGTGGCCATGATGTGTTGAGTGCTTTATTTATATAGTATTTCATCATTCCAATAGAAATTGAAATGATAAACTACTTACTCCCCCCACCATAGCATGTTTTGCAGCAATGGAGGTGGCTCGCCATTGGCTGGCAGTGTGATCTTCTGGTCCTGCTGCTGTCAACGGGGTTTCCTTTTGTTTATATCTTACACTACTGGGGAACTCATGGTGGTAGTCACTGTCGGCAGGACCAGAAGATCCCACTGTGGGAACAGCCAAAAATCCCACCCTACAGCTTTTGATATGCTTTCCCCCCTCCCCTCCACCTCCTCATTCCCATGCATATATGCCCTTTCAGTTTTACAGTTTTTCTTGGTACCATCTGAGGACCTGAGCTGATGGTAACTCCTAGATAATGAATTCCCTGTCCAGTTAAAAACAGAACAAATCCAGTCAGGCCAATTGCTGTCCCATCAATCTTAATGACACAACCTCGGAAATCATTATCCATACATTTTATAACCCAAGACTGGTTTTCATTGACCTCAACTGAGGTTCATCAGGTTTCCCTTTTTTTCATCATTCGTGAGATGTGGGAGTTGCTAACTGGCTCAGCATTTGTTGCTCATCCATGAGGGCAGATAAGAATCAACCACATTGCTGTAGATATGGAGTCATGTGTAGGCCAGATTAGGTAAGGACAACAGATTTCCTTCCTTAAAGGACATAAGTGAGCCAGATTGTTTTATGGTCATTATTAGATTTTTAATTCCAGATTTTTTAATTGAATTCAAATTTCACCATTTGTCCTGGTGGGATTTGAACTACTGTCCCCAGAGTATTACCCCAGGTCTCGGGATTGCTAGTCCAGTGACAATACCACTACACCACTGCCTTCCCCCATTGTCATGTTCCATGGCTTCCCTCTTGGGCCTTTCTTTCCTGTTGTGTCTCCTTATAACTCTATCATGCCACCTTTTCTTTCCTTTTGGTTGTTTTGCTGCCCATATTCTACCCAACCTATCACCACTCCTTTTCCACTTCTCTGCTGCCATCCCAAGCTCAAATCTCACTGGAATAAGCCCACAATAACAGTATATGCCTTTTTTGGCACTCTCTAAAAGACCATTGATGCACCTGTCACTGCAACTTACAATGAGCCACTTTTTCTTAATTTCTTCAGTCTCTACCGTGAACTTTGAACCCTCACCACCAAGTCAATCTTTCCCCTGACACTGTCTCTTGAGATAGATTGTCAAAAGCATTATAACAAAGCAAACTGTGGCTCGTCCAGTGATAAATCATCATCAATGGTGTCAGTATCACATTTTTGTTGTCTTGGATGGTGAACACCTAAAACAAGGCTTGTCTTAGAATAGGTTAATAAAGCATTTAGTGGGACAAATAATTGGAAACTTCTGATGTAACATCCCAGTGACGATGACCTTTAAATCCCTACTTCTGAGCAATATTTCTGAGAATATTGCTTTGCTTCTTTAGAGATAAGAATAACATATTCAGATATTTGAAGTGTTGCCAATGCCTTTACAGAAATATTTGTGAGTATTTGCAATTATCTTCCCTAGAGAGTTGTGAATCCCCCATCATTCAATCTATTTAAGGCTGAGAGAGAAAGAATTTTGACCTTTCAGGATATTAAGGGATATGGGAGACAGAAAGGGCTGAGACAGAAAATCATTTGTCATCATATTGAATAATGGAATAGGGCTGAACATCCATTTGGTCAATTTCTGCTATGTTTCTTACACTTTTATGGAAGAAAAGGAGTAAAGCTGTTACAAATGGATTTCAGTGCAGGCAAGTGAGAGTTAAGTGCTTTGAACTTTAGTGAGTCCAGGCATGGAAAAATAAGCTAAAGATTTAATGAAATGCTGGCCTTTATATCTTGAAGATTAGAATAGAATTAGTTAAAAGTTAATTTATAACTTTACAAAGTCCTGGTTAGACCATATATGGAGTACTGCTATTTTTATAATAGTTTATTTTTATTAGTGTCACAAGTAACCTCACATTAATACTGCAGTGAAGTTTCTATGAAAATCCCCTAAGATAAAAGCAAAAAACTGTGAAGTTGGAATCTGACGAAAGTCATCCAGACTCGAAATGTCGGCTCTATTCTCTCTCCACAGATGGTGCCAGACCTGCTGAAATTTTCCAGCATTTTTTGTTTGCATGCATGAAAATCCCATAGTCGCTACACTCCAGCCTGGTTGGGTACGCTAAGGGAAAAT
This sequence comes from Carcharhinus amblyrhynchos, assembly GCF_965287045.1. Lineage (NCBI taxonomy): Eukaryota > Metazoa > Chordata > Chondrichthyes > Carcharhiniformes > Carcharhinidae > Carcharhinus > Carcharhinus amblyrhynchos. The sequence goes on along the minus strand of NC_137335.1, from coordinate 25,211,108 downwards.
TTAGCATGCCAAATCACCTAAACCAGCTCATCTTTCAGACTGTGGAAGGAAACTGGAGTACCCGGAGGAAACCCACACAGACTGGGGATAATGAGCAGACTCTGCACAGAAAGTGACCCAAGCCGGGAATCGAACTACTGTGCCAACATGCTGGACACCATACCTTAGAGAGGATATGTGGACCTGAAAGGAAATATGATATAGTTTTATCAAAATGATACCTGGACACCAAGAGATAAATTACATAGAACAAAGAACAACACAGCACAGGAAACAGGCCCTTCGGCCCAATGAGCCCACGCCACCATTTTAACATTGAGTCCCCTCTCCACCCATGACCCTTGTCTATGCTTATGGCATTCCACATTGAGGGAAGACTAATTTTGGGACAATTTGTTACACCTATCAGCCTAACAGCACATCTTTGGGGTGTGGGCGGAAACCAGAGCACCCGGAGAAAACCCATGCAAGCACGGGGAGAATGCACAAACTCCCACAGACACTGGCCCAAATCCATGTATCCGCACAGCAAACAGTGATAGTCACTGAGCTGTCATGTTACCCAGCATCTGGTCCAGTTTAAGCATACACTAACAACGTGAAGTACTAGGCTTTTCTTGAAACAACCAAGAGCAGCCCTCCTACGACTCATCGCGTGTATGCCCCTTGTTGGACAACAAGGCAGACCGAAGCACCTGTGGATTAAAAGAGAAAAACGTCAGTATCATCCACATCCTTATACACATTCAAGGGAATCCCCAAGTGAAACAAGTGAGCCAGAAAATATGTTGGAAGGTCCGTAGGAATCAGTTGATTCCCAGGGACGTCCCAAGGCTCCTGAACCTTATTTAAAACAGTCCCCTATATCCCTCCATCTCCATCCCGCTCATGTGCCTATCTAAGTAACTCTTAAACAACTCCAGCATGCCTGCCTCCACCACCTTGCTCAGCAGAGCATTCCATACCCCCACTACCCTCTGTGTGAAAAACCTCCCTCTAACATCTGAATTATACCTCCCCCCCACCTCACCCTAAGCCCGTGGCCCCTCCTAATGTGAAGAAATAACACATGGAGAAATAACACAAATTATGCAGGTATTCCCTGGAATTTGAAGAGTAATGAGGTTTTCAAAAGTTTTAAAGGAACAGATAAGGTAGATGGAGAGAAACTATTTTCTCTGGTTGGGGAGTTTATGACTAGGGGACAAAATATAGAAATTAGAGCCAGACTTTTGAAGAGTGAAATTAGGAAACACTTCAACACAGGGAGGTAGCTGTTTGGAACTGAAAACAGTACTTGATATTCGATCATTTATAAATTTTAAATTAGATAGATTTTTGTTATTTAAAGATGTCAAGAGATATAGGAAAAAAGTGAGTATTTGAAGTGACTATATTTGTTGCCAGTACAGTTGTACTATTTTACTCTGTTATGTCATTGTGAATGACAGAGTAGGCAGTGGCCTGGAGCAAAAATAGCGTGGCTGAAATCATTACAATTGTTATAGGTGACTTGATATATCTTATTAGTCTTTTTTTTCTTTATTTTTGACTGGATTTCTTTGTAACTGAATTAGTTTATTCAGTTTAAAAATTCATCGTAAACATTTGAATAGCTGACAAGCAGAGGTGGATTGACAATGAAGCATGCCATGCACGGGCACAATGCCCCAAATGATTGGGGGGATCCACACCAGCCAGTGTCTGTGGGCACAAAGCAGAGCCTGACAACTTTGCATTTCAAGCAATGCAGAGCAACATCAGACTTTGATTGGTTGAGTCCCTTTAGAGTGAGAAAATAGACTGATCCAAATGTTGATGCGCATGTGAGGAATGAGAGGCGACGAGATGAGGAGGGTGAGAGAGGCAGAAGATCCTGTATTTTACTTTTGTGAAAAAAAAGGCACAGCCAGCAGGCTTCTCAACTGAGGGCTGAGGGAGGCCAGCCACCAATAGCAAGGTGGTGGGCTAAAGCCATGAGCCAAGGTGAGCCAGCCGGTTGACATCAGCAACCATCAAGCAGTGAGGGGAGGAGATGATGGGCAACCCAACTTAACCAGAGCTGAGGCGGGCAGGCTAGCCAGCAGCAGCGAGGCACTGGGGTCGGGCGAAAGCCATTAGGTGATGAATCAACCAGTTGGGGTCAGTAGTCATTGAGCAGCCAGGGAAGCAGGTAAGAGGTGATTCATTACAACAAGGGCTGAGAGCAGACCAGGCAGCAACAGAAAGGCACTAAATCAAGCCGTACTAGCACAAGGAGACAAGAGGTTTGAAGACCCCAGGTGAGTGAGTTAGTGAGATTGTGGGATTGGGAAAGTGTGAGGATATGGGTTGTGGGGGGTGGGGAATGTGAGGATATGGGTATAAGTGGGGGTGGAACTGTCATTCTAACAAGAGGAAAGCTTGGATTTCAATTGAACAATTATTCATACAAGTGTGTTTTCACAAGTTAAAAAGCGCTAAAGCAGTGACCAATCTATATATTTTTGAGACTTTACATTTTGTTGAGTGAGGGTGGGCTGGATCTGAAGGGGTGTGACATCATGTGTGAGGGGCCTCAGAAATGAACGTGATCGCAGGGCCCACAAAGTGGCAAGGAAATGTCTCTGATGACAAGGTACTATTCCTGATCTGCAGTGCTTATTCCCAAGTAGAATACAAGTCCCCCAAGGAAGAGTGAAATCCATCCAAGTTAAATAACATGGAAAAATCATTTCTGTGCCTAAATTATGAGAAATGATGAACATATTGCTATCCTGTGAACAAGCAAAAAAAAATTTGATTTCCAGATGTGACAGAAACATGCAGATGGTGTATGTGCGTGGTGATGTTATTGCCACATGTGCAGAGGGTACTGGCATGCTGGGTGATACAAAGAACAAAGAACAACCCAACACGGGAAACAGGCCCTTCGGCCCAACGAGCCCGCGCCGCCGCATCACCCTACACCTATTCTACCCTGCGTGTTTACGAATGGAACCCCTAACTTAGACAGATTCAGGGGAGAATAGTGTCAATTTGGTAAAACCAATCAGCCTAAGAGCACATCTTTGGGGTGTGGGAGGAAACCAGAGCGCCCGGAGGAAACCCACGCAACCACAGGGAGAATGCGCAAACTCCCACAGACACAGGCCCAAATCCATGTATCTGCACAGCTAGCAGTGCTAGTCACTGAGCTGTTGCGGCATCTGTCTACCGGTCCAGGATCAAGCACACACACCGACACAAAGTGCTAGGCCACTCCCGGAACCTCCAGGAGCAGCCCACGCACGACCCACCGTGTGCATGCCCCTCATTTGACACGAGGTGGACCTCCACCTGCGGAATAAAAAGACAAAAACGTTAATCTTACAAGTCTGCTTTTCCGGTGTCTCCCGAGGTTCTAACCTTATTTAATAGCCCCTACCATAACCCTCCATCCTCGTTTCACTCATGTGTCTATCTAACTGAACCTTAAACGAGTCCAATGTTCCTGCCTCCACCACCCTACTCGGTAGCGCGTTCCATACCCCCACAACTCTCTGCGTAAAGAACCTTCCTCTCACTTCCAAATTATACCTCTCCCCCCTCACCCTTAAATCATGACCTCTCGTATTTGTACCCAGTCTAGGGAGCAGTCTCTCACTATTAACTCTATCTATTCCCTTCAGTATCTTATATACCTCTATCATGTCCCCCCTCAATCTCCGTCTTTCCAAGGAGAATAGTCCCAGTTTCTCCAACCTTTCCTCGTAACCCAGCCCCTCCATGCCAGGCAACATCCTGGTAAACCTCCTCTGCACCCTTCCCAGAGACTCCACGTCCTTCCGGTAGTAAGGTGACCAGAACTGGACGCAGTACTCCAAATGCGGTCTAACCAACGTTCTATACAACTGAAGCACTAGACGGCAGCTTTTATACTCTATACCCCTTCCTATAAAGGCTAACATTCCATAAGCCTTCCTAACAACCTTCTCCACTTGTGACGCTACCTTCATGGATTTGTGAACCTGCACTCCCAGGTCCCTCTATGTCTATACTCCTAATCTGTCTACCTTTTATCACATAGCTCCTCTCTGCATTATTCCTTCCAAAATGCATCACCTCGCATTTGTCGGGATTAAATTCCATCTGCCACCTATCTGCCCAATGCACCAACCTATCTATATCCTGTTGTATCACCTGACAATCCAGTTCAGTACCCGCCAACCCTGCCATCTTGGTGTCATCAGCAAACTTGCTGATCACACCACCTACGCTCTCTTCCAAGTCATTTATGTATACTACAAAGAGGAGAGGTCCCAGTACTGAGCCCTGCGGCACACCACTGGTCACTGGCCTCCAGCCCGACAAGGTCCCCTCCACAACTACCCTCTGTCTCCTATTACCCAGCCAGTTCTCAATCCACCTAGCTACCTGGCCTCGTATCCCATGCGCCTTAACCTTTTCTACCAGCCTACCATGAGGGACTTTGTCAAATGCCTTACTGAAATCCATATAGATGACATCAACGGCTCTCCCATCGTCAACCGTTTTTGTCACCTCCTCAAAGAATTCCACCAGATTCGTAAGGCAAGACCTCCCTCTAACAAAGCCATGTTGCGTATCCCTAATCAGATCGCAACGCTCCAAATGCTCATACATCCTACCCCTAAGTATTTTTTCCATTAATTCCCCTGCCACCGATGTCAAACTCACCGGTCTGTAATTTCCAGGGTTATCCCTACTACCTTTTTTGAACAGCAGTACCACATTTGCTACCCTCCAGTCCTCTGGGACCTCACCTGTGTCCAAAGAAGAGACAAAGATTTGCGCCAGAGGCCCAGCAATTTCATCTTTCACCTCCCTAAGCAGCCTGGGATAAATACCATCAGGCCCCGGAGCTTTATCCGTCCTTCCGCTACCTAAAAGCCCTAGCACTTCCTCCCTCGTAATAGATATTTCCTGCAACTGATCCTCAGCTCCCTCCAAGAGACCGCACGATTCCAAACCCCTCTCCTTCGTGAATACCGACGCAAAGTATTCATTCAGGAGCTCCCCCATTCCCTCCGACTCAATACATAACTCTCCACTTTTGTCCCTAAGAGGACCAATTTTCCCTCCAACTACTCTCTTGTTCCTAATATAGGAATAAAATGCCTTTGGATTTTCCTTAATCCTACCAGCCAAAGCCATTTCATGCCCTCTCTTCGCCCTTCTAATTCCCCTTTTTAGCTCTCTCCTACTCTATTCCTCCAGCGCACTCTCCATACCCAGTCGTTTCGACCTAACATACGCCTCCCTCTTCTTCCTGACCAAGTCTTCAATACCCCCTGTAATCCACGGCTCTCTAATCCTACCTTTCCCATCCTTCCGCTTAACCGGAACATACCTCCCCTGCAACCATTTCATTTTGCCCTTAAAAGCCTCCCACTTGCCAACCATGGATTTGCCAGCTAATAGTCCCTCCCAATCAGTGTCCTGCAGCTCCCTCCTAATCCTGCTATAGCTCGCCTTTCCCCAGTTCAGCACACTCCCGTTCGGCCGGCACTCGTCCCTTTCCATTTTTATCCTAAAGTAGACGGACTTGTGGTCACTGTTAGCCACATGTTTGCCTACCTCTACCTCACCCACCTGCCCCGGCTCATTACCCAATACTAAATCCAGTATAGCCCCTCCCCTAGTCGGGCTAGTTACATACTGCTCTAGCGACCCTTCCAAAACACATCTCACAAACTCCTCTCCCTCCGTACCCCCAGCTCTAGGCCCCCTCCAATTCACTCCGGGAAGATTAAAGTCACCCAATACAACCACTCTATTCTTCCTGCACCTGTCCAAAATGCCCCTGCAAATGCCTTCCTCCACCGACCTCGGGCTGTTGGGTGGCCTATAGTACACCCCTAGCAATGTGATCTCTCCCTTTTTATTCCTCAACTCCACCCACAGCGACTCAATCCCTGTCTCTTCCATATCGTCCTCCCTCTGCACTACTGTGATGTTTTCCTTTACTAACAGTGCCACCCCTCCACCTCTCTTCAACCCTCCTCTGTCACACCTAAAACACTTGTACCCAGGAACATTCAGCTGCCAGTCCTGCCCTTCCCGTAACCACGTCTCCATTACAGCCACCACTGGCCTTAACTGCCTTACAAACATCAAAGCCCTAAGCTCATCCGTTTTCCCTGCCACACTCCTAGCATTGAAACAGACACAATTCAACCCACGAGTGTCCCTCGGAACCTCCTTCTCCCTGATACTTTTCCTTTCACCCGACTCTCTCCCAGCCACCTCCCCACCCCCCCTCCTTATTAGTTTAAACCATTCCTGAACACCCCAGCTAACCTCCCCGCTAAGACACTAGTTCCCCTCCAGTTCAAATTCTCCCCACCCCTCAATGATGAAGCCACTGGAGTTCTGTGCATGCATGGACCAGTGCCCATGTGCAGACAGACATCTATGTCCTTCTGCATTGACAGGAGACACAGTGATATGGAGTTGAAAATCAGCCATGACCTAATTGAAGAAGGGAGCAAGCTTAATGCCCTACTGCTGCTCCTGCATTCTTATAGCTGGTATTTTATACCTACTTGCCACTACAAGTTCAGCTTACTGATTACTGATAGTTACATGCAAGTGCAGGTGTCTTTAACCACTACCCCCATCCCATCCTATTCTACAAGTTTTCTGGGTCTCCTGAGGCATTTCAGGCTTACTGCCGGTAAGATTCATGGCCAAGTCCCATCCAGAATTATTCCAGTAAGTTGACCCTGGGATTTACAGAATCAAAATTTTGGGTTCAATCTGTTTCAGATGTTAATAGTAGAAGTTTATGATAGCAGTGCAGTGAAAGATTCACTGTTGCAATCCTCAGAGGTTTGAATCAGTAACTTTGTTTGTAGCTTCCTGAAAATTTCTCTCAGTTTTGCATTCCTAATTAATGTACAGTGCATCATTTATATAAATTCTTTCTACACAATAGGGTTTATGGCCCTGGTGATTCTCAGGAGTCCATGTTTGAGGAAGTGCGTCCCTTACTTACCTCTGTACTCGATGGGTAAGTGTTACACATTTTTCTAACCATGTCGTATTAACAGATTTTCCATGATGCAATATTTTTCTCAGGAAAGTTCAGCCTGCAGCACACAAGAGTCTGGGTGGGATTGTGGTCGGTGCAGACCCAATGGGCTGAATGGCCTCCTTCTGTATTGTAGGATTCTATGATTTGAACATGGCCAAACACTCCAGACTGGGAGTCCTTTGATCAGGTTATGGAGTTGATCAAAAATCATTTCTCACCAAACTGTAAGTCTTTGAGTCACAGACTATAAGCAAAATAACTTTCTTCTTGTCTTCCATATTATTGTATTTGTAACTAAGTAATAGAATTATAGAATCCTTACATTGAGAAGAGGCCATTCAGCCCATTCAGTTTGCTTTGACTTGCTGACAGAGTATCTCACCCAGGCCCTCTCCCCACCCTATCCCCGTAAACCCACACATTTACCATGGCTAATCCATCTGACTTACACATCTTGGGATACTAGGCAATTTACAGTTTGGTCTCTCCACCTAGCCTGCACGTCTTTCAACTTATATTGCAGCCTTTCTATGCATAGTCCCCAGTCATTACCTTTAGGTTGAATGGCTCTATCTTTCCAACATAGGCATTACTAAATGAATGCAGCTCACTTCTTATTCTTGCTGCTCAAGTCTCCTCTCCTCTAGCTAGACAGTGCGGCGCTGACGCCTGATATTTTGCCTCATCGGCAATGTAATAGATCAAGGGCAACTTGATGCAGCTTTAACTATAAACGCTTTATTGCTGATAGAATAATTATATATATATATATGTACAACAAGGTAAGACTACTCTACAAATACGACTGCTTATATTGACTCATTAATATTGACTATTGGGCCGAAGGGCCTGTTTCCCATGATGTGTAGTTCTTTGTTCTTTGACTCCCTGGCTCCAACTGCAAGTCCCTCCTCAACCTGTAGTCTGCGCTGTCCTGCCGATTGGCTCAGCTTCCCACTGGGGCAATCCATACGACCTCACTGACGAAGGAGCTCTCATAATAGCCCTCCTTTCACTCACCCCCTTCAAGGCCCACACTACTGCATGACCTTTGGATCCCTCTGTCTATGAGCTAAGCTTTCTAGCCAAAAGGCAACACTGGATCCATGATCCCTGGTGACACTCACCACATTCTGCTAACACAATCTGAACCCATGTCTTCCTGATAATAGTAGATGGTTTGTGATGGCCAGCTGAGTATATGATCTCTCTTCTCCTTTGCATCTCATTTACCAAGACATTTAGATTTTGGTCAGAAACTCCTAGGGCAGCTGGCCGCATCCCTTCAAAAGTGGCTCCTCTGTGTGACACTCTAAGTTAATTAATTACTTTGTGAAAATGTAAGGAGAGAAGGATCATGAGCAATCAGAATACATTGTTCTAATTCAATTTTGGATGGTCATACACACTAAACATTTGCATCATTTCATCCAAGATTATTCTTCACAGTGTGGCATAGAGAAGGGCTTGGCATATATGCTTGATGCCGTTTTTGTTGTGACTGTTGCTCCAAAGTGATTTGCTAGGCTCAATGACAACTGACAGCCCGACTACCAAACTCTCTTATTCAGACTGTTATGCCAATATACAGTGAAAATATGAGGAACTTTGTCATGGGTTCTCTGTGTGGGTGCATCCAGAGAGATGAGTGCCAATAAAGCAAGTGGATGGGTTAATGAGTAAGGCAATGTTGTTCATTCATCTACTGAACCTAGCCAGGTAATTAAATCACATCATATTATCTGTATCAAGTAATGGTTGCAAGGCAATGCCATCTCCATGGCTGTGTTTTGAGAATGCATTTGGTGGATTCTTCACATTTTGATCAGGAACATCCACATTTCACCCATAGGAAAAGCCCATCAGTTCTAGGATAGTCTAACTGATGTTAATGTATAAATATACGCTTCCTTTTGTTCCAGTTAATGGTTTATGCATTGCTGCTATGTTTTTTGGATGTTTTTGCAAAGAGAGATAAAAGCAGTACCTTTATTGCCAACATAATTGTTACAGAATAACATCTTACACAAAAACTCTCTTTCAAAAATTCATAAAACAGGAAGGATATGCCCGAGAAGATAACAACAGCAGCAACATGAGAACTAGATTGTATTTTACTTTGCTGCTGCTGCTGCTGCTTTCAAGCAACTTTTGCCCCTTCAGTGAGATCTTTTCCCCAAATATATTCACTGCCTGGAACCATGCACACAACGAGGATAAATGCAGACTGCCACTAACACTAACTAGAGTTGCTGTGTATGGATGACATGAAACCTTTGCTTATTAATATTCTATTTATTTTCAGGGATCTAAAACCAGTGTGGTCCATATTGCAGAATACCCTTTCTTTTATTTATTCAAGGGATATGGGCATCTCCTTCTGGACCAGCATTCATTGCCCATCCCTAATTGCCTTGAGAGTGTGATGGTGAGCTTCTTTCTGGGTTTGCTGCTGTTTGTGTGGTGTAGGTGCACCCACAGTGCTATCAGGGAGGTAGTTCAAGGATTTTGGTCCAGCAGCAGTGAAGGAATGGCAATATATTTGCAAGTCAGGATGGTAAGTGACTTGGAGGGGAACTTCGAGATAGGGCTGTTCTCATGTATCTGCTACCCTTGTCCTTCTGATGGTAGTGGTTGCAGGTTTGAAAGATGCTGTCATAGTGCGTTTCTGTAATGCATCTTGTAGATGGTACACACTGCTGCCACAGCTCGTTGTCAGAGGGAATGGATGTTTGTTGAAGGAGATCAAGTATGCTGCTTGGTCCTGATTTGTGTTGAGCTTTTTCAGTGTTGTTGAAGCTGCACTCACACAGTAATTATGGACAACTACAAAGGGGTCTTCAGCTGAAACACCTGTTAAGCCTATATTTGTGACAAGACATCATCTCAGTAAAGAAGTTGAAGCCTGTGCTAAGAATAGCAGTATGCTCGCTCATTAAGGGCTGTTTGCTGTTTAAAATGCCTGCTGATGCTCATTAGGAAGTTTCACAACATTTTGGTACATGTGACTTCAATGAATTTCTTGTGAGCCATCGGGGCCAGACTCTGGGAATTGATTGCCCATTACCTGCACACTCTTGCATTCTCTCCTACTCTCACTCTCCTTCACCTCCCTCCTGCCACTGCCTCCTGCTTCATTTGATGTGCCTCTTCTTGTAACCATTTCTTCTTCTTCTCCCAGATAGCCACTGTTTGTCATCATTATAAGTCAATTATAATGCTGTTGCTTTGGCTGGTATTAGAATACTGACTATTTCTGGTTTATCAGACAATTGTTTGCATTTTGTCAAAGTGCACTTATCTGTCACTACGTCCTTACAGGCAGCACTGCTGCCTTCAGTCATTTTCCCCATGATTCTCTAGATTGTGATTATGAATTTAAACCAGAGGTGAAATTAACAAGACAGGAAACCGTGCAGACCACTGCACATTTCAGCCCCTTTGAACTCTCCATTGCTGTGTTGTTCTGCACCAATGACTCCACAATAAGCATGATGTGGGTGTGCCGGCGTTGGACTGGGGTAAACACAGTAAAAAGTCTGACAACACCAGGTTTTAGTCCAACCGATTTATTTGATAGTAAACGCACAAGCTTTCGAGGTTTCCCTCAGGTGAATGGAGAGTTCTGGCCTCAGACAGAGCATATAAAGCACAGACAGTTTAGAGATTACTGATTAGAATGCGAATCTTTACACCTAACCTGCTGTTCAAGTCCTAAAGTGGCCGACAACGTGAGTGGAAGGAGCACTGATCACAGGTTAAAGAGATGTGTATTGTCTCCAGACAGCCCAGTGAGTGAGGTTTTGCAAACCCAGGCAAGTCACGGGGGTTACAGATAGTGTGACATGAACCCAAGATCCCTGTTGAGACCGTCCTCATGTGTGCGGAATTTGGCTATCAGTCTCTGCTCAGCGACTCTGCGCTGTCATGTGTCGTGAAGGCCGCCTTGGAGAACGCTTACCCGAAGGTCAGAGGCTGAATGCCTGTGACCACTGAAGTGTTCGCCAACAGGAAGGGAACAGTCCTGCCTGGTGATTGTCGAGCAATGTTCATTCATCCGTTGTCGTAGCGTCTGCATGGTCTCCCCAATGTACCATGCTTCGGGACATCCTTTCTTGCAACGTATCAAGTAGACAATGTTGGCCGAGTTGCAAGAGTATTTACCGTGTACCTGGTGGATGGTATTCTCACGTGTGATGATGGTATCCACGTGAGAATACCATCCACCAGGTACACGGTAAATACTCTTGCAACTCGGCCAACATTGTCTACCTGATACGTTGCAAGAATGATGTCCCGAAGCATGGTATATTGGGGAGACCATGCAGACGCTACGACAACGGATGAATGAACATCGCTCGACAATCGCCAGGCAAGACTGTTCCCTTCCTGTTGGCGAACACTTCAGTGGTCACGGGCATTCAGCCTCTGACCTTCGGGTAAGCGTTCTCCAAGGCGGCCTTCACGACACATGACAGCGCAGAGTCGCTGAGCAGAGACTGATAGCCAAATTCCGCACACATGAGGACGGTCTCAACAGGGATCTTGGGTTCATATCACACTATCTGTAACCCCCGTGACTTGCCTGAGTTTGCAAAACCTCACTCACTGGGTTGTCTGGAGACAATACACATCTCTTTAACCTGTGATCAGTGCTCCTTCCACTCACGTTGTCGGCCACTTTAGGACTTGAACAGCAGGTTAGGTGTAAAGATTCGCATTCTAATCAGTAATCTCTAAACTGTCTGTGCTTTATATGCTCTGTCTGAGGCCAGAACTCTCCATTCACCTGAGGGAAACCTCGGAAGCTTGTGCGTTTACTATCAAATAAATCGGTTGGACTAAAACCTGGTGTTGTCAGACTTTTTACTGTGTCCACAGTAAGCAACAGGAATATATAATTATTCTTCCATTAAGTGAAACTATTAATTATTAGTCTATCTTTGATTCTATACCAGACAGCACCAGCTTGATTCCCCCATTACTTATCCAGGCAGTATTCCTTTTGCAGTACAAACTATTGTCACTGCATCCATATTATTGATCATCTCTCCCTGAAGCTCTGAAACTAGTACGTGGTGGCTAATTAACTTTCATGAAGCAGGTAATTGTTTCCTGTTAAAACATATCAGTGTGGATGGCACAGTGGTTAGCACTGCAGACTCACAGCACCAGGAATCCGGGTTCAGTTCCTGGCTTGAGTCACTGTGCGACTCTGTACATTCTCCCCGTGTCTGCATGGGTTTCCTCTGGGTGCTCCGGTTTCCCCCCCATAGTCCGAAAGATGTGCTAGTTAGGTGCATTGGCCATGCTAGATTCTCCCTGTGTACCCGAACAGGCATTTGAGTGTGGTGACTGGGGGATTTTCACAATAACTTCATTGCAGTGTTAATGTAAGCCTACTTGTGACTCAAACAAACTTAAAAAACAATGCTGTAGGGTCAGTCTCACTTCAGTGTCTATTATTCTGTACTTCTTCATTGAACAACAAAAACTAAAAATTAACATTACAAACATTACAATACAAAGATAAGTCAGTTGTTATATGACATTAGCACTGTTCTTACAATCAGATTAACTCCTTTTCTTACATTGGAATGTCCAGTGGATTATTATTTGAATTCATGCTTTCTTTTCATTATCTGTAAAACATTTTTTCCCACTCATAGCTTGAATGTTCTGCATCATGATGATTATGTTTTGCAGTTTCATTTCCTTCCTACTTACACTGAAATTCAACACCAATATATCAACTAAAATAACAGCAAAATACTGCTGATGCCGAAAATCTGAAGTAAAAATAGAGAATGCTGGATAAACTGAGCAGGCCTGGCGACATCTGTGGAGAGAGAAATACACAGTTAATGTTTCAAGTCCCTGTGACCCTTCTACAAAATTGAAAAGGGATAGAGATGTGATGAATTATATACTTGGAGAGGGTATGGAGCAGAATGGAAACACAGTCATGTCGCACTATCTGTAACCCCCGTGACTTGCCTGGGTTTGCAAAACCTCACTTACTGTACTGTCTGGAGACAATACACATCTCTTTAACCTGTGATCAGTGCTCCTTCCACTCACATTGTCAACCACTTCAGGTCTTGAACAGCAGGTTAGGTGTAAGGATTCGCATTCTAATCAGTAATCTCTAAACAGTCTGTGCTTTATATGCTCTGTCTGAGGCCAGAGCTCTCCATTCACCTGACGAAGGGACTAACCCCGAAAGCTTGTGCGTTTACTATCAAATAAATCGGTTGGATTAAAACCTGGTGTTGTCAGACTTTTTACTGTGTTTACGCCAGTCCAACGCCGGCATACCCACATGCAGAATGGAAAGACAGTGTAGGTTGGAGCTAAGGAAAGATTGACAAAGACATCACGGACAAGAGATGGAGGGGCTGTTAATGGTACCATTAGGGAGTGAAGAGTTAATAATGGCAAAGGTAAGAAAGCAGAATGTGTTAGTAGGAGAACAAAAGTCAGTGCTCAGTGAAAGTAAAACTGAACAACAAGAGACAGTGGTCTTGTGGGCATGAGGGGGTTGGGGGAGGGGGGTCTGTTGTTGTATTGGACAAGCCAGAGGAACTGAACGTAGAAAACTAAAGGGTGGGAGGTGAGTCAAGGTGCTGTGAAAGATCTGATATTTAAAAACCGGATATTTGCACACATTTTTCAGCTTCGGCAGAAAAATAGCTTAGTCAAGCAGGCATGTAGAATTTATTTTGTAAAACTTTATTGATGGGTTGACATTGCTTTTGGGAGCAGCATAGTTGCACAATGGTTAGCACTGCTGCCTCATGGTGCCACGGATCCGGGTTTAATTCCGGCTCCAGATCCTGTCTGTGTGGAGACTGCATGTTCTCCCCGTGCCTATTTGGGTTCCTCTGGGTGCTCCAGTTTCCTGCCGTAGTCCAAAGATGTGTTGATTGGCCATACTAAACTGCCCCTTAGTGTCAGTGGGACTAGTAGGTTAAATTTGTGGGTTAATGGGATAGGGCCTCTGTGGGATTGTAGTTGGTGTAGGCTTAATGGGCTGAATGGCCTCTTTCTGCACTGTAGGGATTCTGTGATGCTATGATTTGAGGAATAAAGTAAATCTGCACTAAAACTCTAACTGCTTAAGTTATTACAAGTATTAAAGTGTATACATGTATACATGGGAAATCAATTTGATGTTTATAGTTTGAAAGCCTAAAATACTTTTCCATACTTTGAGAATTACTTAGAACAACAGCACTGGGCAGAATTTTCCCAAACTGTTTGAAGTGGGGTTCAGAAGCTAATTGTGTTGGCAAGTTGAGACAAAGGACACCAAGTTGGAATCTTGCAGATTTCCCACAGCTGGTTTATGAGTGCAGCTGGGAACTTATACTGATGTGATGGAAAGCCAACTGTGGTGGTTTAAAAAACAAGTAAGAGCTTTTTTAACCATAGTATTGGGTTTCTATGACATGGAAATAAACCCTTCACTATATATCTTTAAAAATTATCCTTATAGCTATATTTTTTTTAAACTAATCTCTTTTGCTCACCAAAGAAAATTAAATAACTGCCACAAGTCACCTGATCATCTGGCCAGCCCTCTGGGAGCTATCCTCAGGAATTTCAAAGACAAAGTAATTCTCTTCTCGGTGGTCAGAGGAATCAGCACAATTTGAACTGCCCCTTTCTTGTCCATAAAAATGGAACCCCTGTTTGCCAACAGCACACAGGTTACACACAGCGCCTGCACCTTATCTTAAGGGTTAGAAAAAACAAGTGCACAACATAAAGTAATAATAGCGTGAAACTGACCTGATATGAACAGTATAAAGGGTGAAACCAGCAAGCCTGTGTTCATCCACTGTGAAACGTGCACTGTGCAATTCCTATAACCTAAACTAACTGATTTTATTGGGAATAGCAACAAATGTAACTTATTACAAGTGCTTTGGACACCTCTGAGAATAAACTCACTTTATTGCCTCGGAGATTTTCCTGTGACGTGGGCCAGGGTTTTCATGGAGTTGTGGAGACTCCACACCTTATCTAATGTGTCACCAGGACCTTGCATCTGGAAGTCCTGCCCCAATATCTGGCAGAAGCCATTTTCGCAGGGTTGGATAATGGGGTTGGGCTGGACTTCAAATATGCACCGTTTATGGAACCAACAGGATATTTATTATTGAGTGACTTCACTCAGATACAGTGGTTAAGCACTGCTGCTTGCACTGTCAGGGACTCGGGTTCAATTCCGGCCTTGGGTGATTGTGTGGAATTTGCATGTTCTCTCCGTGTCTACGTGGGTTTCTCCGGGTGCTCCAATTTCCTCCCACAGACCGAAAAATATGCAGGTTAGGTAAATTGGCTATGCTAAATTGCCTCTTAGTGTCAGGGGGATTAACAGGGTAAATACATGGGGTTATGGGGATAGGACCTGGGTGGAATTGTTGTCGGTGCAGCTAGATGGGCTGAACGGCCTCTTTCTGCACTGTAGGGATTCTATGAGATGTGATTTTTGTTAGTGTCATTGCCAGAATCTGACTCGCAAGCGACTTCTGACTTAATGGAAAATTCGTAAAGGTATTGGAAGATTCTTGGAAATATCTGGAATATTTTTGGAGAATACAAAAAGTGTAAAGAAATGTAGAGAAAGTCCACCAGAATAAATACAGCATGTCTGACGTTCAAGGGAGTTGGAGGGTGGGGCCTGTGGCCTTGGAAGGGCCCTTCTCTTTGGCTCTCCAGATTCGGGCATGGGTAAAATGCTCTTTCAGAGAGTTAAGAACATAAGAAATAGGAGCAGGAGTAGGCCGTCTAGTCCTTCGAGCCTGCCCCGCCATTCAGTAAGATCATGGCTGATCTGAAGTGGATCAGTTCCACTTTCCCGCTTTCTCCCCATAATCCTTAATTCCCTTGTCCATCAGAAACCTATCTACCCTTGACTTAAATATATTTAGCGAGGTAGCCTCCACCACTTCAATGGGCAGAGAATTCCAGAGATTCACCACCCTTTGAGTGAAGAAGTTCCTCCTCAACTCTGATCTAAACTGCCCCCCCTTTATCTTGAGGCTGTGCCTGCTATCCTTTCTAAGTGGGAAGAATCTCTCTACCTCTACCCTATCCATCCCCTTCATTATCTTATACGTCTCTATAAGATCCCCCCTCAGCCTTCTAAACTCCAACGAGTACAGACCCAGTCTATTTAGTCTGTCTTCATAGGCCAACCCCCTCATCTCCGGTATCAGCCTAGTGAACCTCCTCTGCACTCCCTCCAAGGGCAATATATCCTTGCGCAAGTGCGGCGACCAAAACTGCACACAGTACTCCAGCTGCGGTCTCACCAGTACCCTGTACAGTTGCAACAAGACCTCCCTGCTTTTATATTTCAATCCCCGCGCTATAAAGGCCAACACTCCATTTGCCTTCTTGATCACCTGCTGCACCTGCAGACTGGGTTTTTGCGATTCATGCACAAGGGGGGGGGTCCCTCTGCACTGTAGCATGCTGCAGCTTTTTGCCTTTTAAATAATAATCCCTCCTACTATTATTTCTGCCAAAGTAGATAACCTCACACTTGCTAATATTATACCCCATCTGCCAGGTCCTCGCCCACTCGCTCAGCCTATCCAGATCTCTCTGCAGACTTTCCACACCCTCCACGCAATTTGCTTTTCTACTCATCTTCGTGTCATCAGCAAATTTCGTCACCCTACACTCAGCCCCCTCCTCCAGATCATCTATATAAATGGTAAATAGCTGAGGCCCCAGCACCGATCCCTGCGGCACTCCACTAGTCACCAACTGCCAACCAGAATAGCACCCATTGATACCAACTCTCTGCTTCCTATTAGACAGCCAATCCTCTATCCACACTAACACCTTACCCCCAACTCTGTGCACCCTAATCTTCTGTAGCAACCTTTTATGAGGCACCTCATCAAACGCCATTTGGAAATCTAAAAACACCACATCCACTGGTTCCCCTCTGTCTACCGCACTAGTCACATCCTCGTAGAACTCCAATAAATTCGTCAAACATGACTTCCCCTTAACGAATCCATGCTGCGTCTGCTCGATCAAACCATTCTCTTCTAGGTGCCTCGCTATTTCTTCTTTGATGACGGATTCCAGCATTTTGCCAACTACAGACGTTAAACTAACCGGCCTATAATTTCCTGCCTTTTGTCTGCTACCTTTTTTAAACAGCGGCGTTTTCCAATCTTCCGGCACTTCCCCAGAGTCCAGCGAATTTTGATAAATAATTACTAAGCCATCCGCTATCACCTCTGCCATTTCTTTCAGAACCCTGGGATGCATTCCATCCGGCCCTGGGGACTTGTCCACCTTCAGTCCCATTAGTCTATCAAGCACTACCTCTCTAGTGATAGTAATCGCATTTAGGCCCTCAACTCCTACCATCCTTGTATCTTTAATATCCGGCAAACTATTCGTGACCTCCTCCATGAAGACCGAAGCAAAAAACTTATTTAAAGCCTCAGCCATTTCCTCATCGCCCACCGCTAAATCCCCCCTCTCATCCTCCAAGAGTCCAACATTCAGTCTAGCCAGCCTCCTCTTCTTTATATATTTGTAAAAACTTTTACTGTCATTTTTTATATTTAAAGCTAGTTTAGCTTCATACTCTATCTTTCCTTTCTTTATCACCTTCTCAGTCACTCTTTGTTGATGGAGAGTTGGTGGAGGAAGAATAGTGTGCCGATAAAGGGGATGTGTGTGCATTGTGCCAAGCAAGCTGCTGAAAAGGGGATGGCACCATCACATATGTGGGCCATAGAAGATCATGTGCGGGAGTAACATGTGGCCAGAGGGAGGTGGCTGGATAATGTGCACCAGGCACCACAACATTTCACCCTGAGGTAGGGATATACCAAATCTGAAGATCATGGGCAGGACAGAAGCCAGTGTAAAAGATGGCTAAAATTATCCTGAGACATGCTTTCAGAGATATGCTATGTCTATCTTAGTGTTTTACTATTTAGATCAGATAATAGTATTGGCAAGTTGTTTTATATTTTATAGGAACCTTCTACATTTTCTGTAGACTTTAATTGGAACCATGGAATCCCTACAATGCCAAAGGAGGCTTTTCGGCGCATTGAGTCTACACCGACTCTCCAAAAGAGCATTCTACCTTGGCCCACGCTTCACGGGCTATCTTACCCAAGCCCAACTATCCCCGTAACCCCACACGTTTACCATGGTTAGTACACCAAACCTACACATCTTTGGACACTAAAGGGGCAATTTAGGATGGCCAATCTACCTAAACTGCGCATCTTAATTCTCATGAACTGATTACAAAACAAAATCAGTTCAACTTTTGATGTACTGGCTATAGAATGCATTAATTAAATGCTTCAATCTCCATTTTGAAAGAATACATTACAGGAAATAATTGGTGCATACTGGTGAATTTACACTAAGATTAAGAAAGGAAAATCGTAGACTGCATGCCAATGATTTCTTGTACCACACTCTCATGGAATCAGTTCTAATAGTTCAGGAATGATGATTATAAATAAGTTAAGCAGTTTCATATGATTGAAATAAATATTGTCTTCATTTTATTTTAATATTTAATTCTTTCTGCTGCAAGTGCAGTCATAGATGATAGGGTGAATACTTTAAAATACGTCACATGCTTTGTATGACATTATTTCAGAAACCATGATCAGAAGCATGAATATTTCATTGGTGATAACAGAGCCAGAAATTTATGGAACACTGCCTATGTCAAAGGACCAAGATGAGTTTTATCTCATTTAGCTATTATTGTGCAGTAGTGAATGGGTTAATGAACTTTGTAATACTTGGAGAATGGAAAAAAAATCATGCAACTTACATGCAGCTTGTTTTCATGTATCTTGGATAGATACCAAATTTGTTTTCAAGTGCCCAGAGAGGCTGCAGCTGCCCTTGCTGTTGTACACAAGTTTATGATAGTCCATTCAGAAATGTAGCTGACCCAGATTGTATCTATGTTTGTGTCTTTAATTTTGTGGACTTTTGCCTAACATAGTGAAGCTTGCATGCCCTAAATATATATTCATATATATATTCATTGTGTAGTGTTTATGTGTCATGTACCAACATATTATATATATTATATGCAATATAACTTCTAAACATAGATGATTATACCAGCCCGTTAATTTTAACTTGTCTTGTCGGCCTGTGTGTTAGCTAAGCGCTAATCACACACGACAATTACGGCCTTGAAATAACCATGAAGAAACGCCAAGGCAGCCGTGTTCCCATGATGGAGGACAACCCATAGCCTGGGAAACTGCTGAGACTGAGAAGATGCATACATAACTGGGGGCGGGAGGGTTGGGGGGGAGAGTATTAAATGTACGCTCTTAAGTTGTGTTCGGGGAGAATCCTGGGGAACCGCTGTTAGGTACTCAGTGTATCTCCCAAATGTTTTTTGAGTAAACTTGCTGTACTTTGACTCACAATTGATCTCAGAGGTATCTTTACCTACAATTGGTGCCGAAACCCAGGATCTGTTTACCGGTCCAGTTGAATGGCCACAACCGGAGCTCCGGATTAGATTACCAAACTTAAGGGAGTGGGTCAAAGTACAGTAGGTGCAGTAGGTACTCATCTGTGATGAAAGAGTGTCTGAGAGGTCTGAACTGAACACATACGGTCAAGGAGACATCTGTCTTTACACCCAGCCTTAGACCGGTTTTAAGAGGGGTAGCCCCGCCACGCGAAGGTCAGGATTTTGAAATGGGTGTGAAGACTGGAGAAAGATGCCTGGGCTGTGATGTTCAGATGTGAGTAAGAAAGAATCTGTCTGAGTGATCGCCGGAGTAGAAGGAAACGCCGGCTTAATAGTGTGAGCTTAAGGGTGTAAGTTCACGAGTGTAAGCGGTGGTACGGAGGGCACTGATCACCCCTGACAGGTATCACCGGGCTCTGATTAGAGGGACCTAGGAGTGGGAGAGCGAGAAAGGAGAATAGAGGACTCCAGGTGGTGAGTATAAACTTATTGGTGTTATGGCAGGACAAGGACAGTGGGGACTCTGGGATCCCTGATAATCGAGTATATGATGGGGAGGGACAAATTCATTAAACAGATGAGGAAAGAGGGGTGGGATCCATCTCACCTGCTAGACCAACAATGGAAATGGTTGGTTGGAAAGGGGGAAAAAGGACAGAACTAAGAAAATTGGAGTTCTCTTAGTTCACCAATTGACCGGATTAATTGAACAGGTCTCAGTCTCGGGTAAAAAACGGGCTGACAACAAGGAGAGAATTAAAACATCGGAATCACAGATTAGAGAGTTAGAAAAGAGAAACCAAACAGAGAAGAAAGCAGTATTGTTAATACATAAGCTAGCTGGACTAATTGAGCAAGTAGTCATCTCCACTAAGAAGTGAATGAGAATAAAAAGATTAGGGAATTAGAATTCAGAGTAAGGGAGCTGGAGAAACAAAACCAAGTGTTAGAAGACCACTGCAGGGGGACATTACCTCCCTACCCTGGCAATATGACCATGAAACTGGGGGCGACTTTGATACTGAGGAGGAGGTCTGCGACCTTGCTCTGGGAATGAGGGGAGGAACAGTAAATAATCCCATTAACCGATCTAAATCCTTCACACCAGGGGAAAAACATCAGATCGTAGTGTCGCTGGGAAAACTCCAACCCTGGAGTGCAAATGCCAAATTTTGGTATTATCATTGTCCCACAAGATATTTACAGAATTAGATATAGCTAACGAGTTCTGGTCCATCCCCTTGAACTTTAACTCACAGGATAAATTTTTCTTCACAGTAGGCAACAAGCCGTATACATGGACTAGACTCCCACAGGGCTTCCATAGTAGCCTGGTCATATTTCACCAAGCAATGAGCAATTTCTCGAACAATTGGAACTCCCAAAAGGGAGCACAATCTTACAGAATGTAGACGATATTTTGATAGCCTTTGAAACTAAAGTGGAACTTCAGACAGCATTATACTCAACCTTGAAGCACTTAGAAGATCAAGGGTTAAAGGCAAATCTGGAAAAGGTCCAAGTAGGAAAGACACAGGTGTTATATCTGGGACATTTAATATCCCAAGGGATCAAGGGGATGCCCGTGGACAGGAAAGCCACCATATGGCAAATGCCTAGGCTGGTGACCATCCAAGGGGTAAGGAAGGTTTTGGATTTATTTAATTATAGCTGCAACTTTATGCCAGAATTTGCTAAATTGGCTCAGCCAATGAGAAGGGCTAAGTGGGAGGCAGTGCTCCTCCCCATCAGCATCACCATCATATGCGACATGAGAGAGAACCCCGCCGAAGGAAGGTTAGATGAAGGAAGGCCACATACAGGTGGGAATGTAGATGAGGGAGCAGAGGGAAGTAGAATAAGGGAGGTGCCCCTAGAGGCAATGGAGGCAACCCTGTTTGTGGAAGGGTCACGGAAGTATATAGATGGGTCACTGCGAACGGGATGGACTTACAAGTGGTCCAAGCAGGAAGAGTAGAGGGAGGTATGTCAGTACAAATGGCAGAACTGATAGCCCTGACACAGGCTTTTACTGAGGTGTGGGGAGAACATTTACACCGATAGTGGATATGTATTTGGAACTGTGCATGACTATATGACTGTTTGGGGGAGAAGGGGATTTGTCACAGCAGGAGGCACCCGAATCAAATATGGCCAGATTTATTAGAGGCCCATGAGCTCCCATCAGTAAAGGGTTAAAAAGAAACAAGCAGGCTGACCCTGTATGGTACAGAGAGAGAGAGTGTAATTGTGCAATTGAGAGCCTCATGTGGATATAGCCAATTAAAGTGAATTGCTTCAAGTTTAATAAATTACGTAGGGATCGGACAGAGATTTGAGCTCTGCCATGTGGGAAAGGTGGCATTACATTACATCTGAAAAGTTGTAAGGAGAGTTAGCCATTTAGGCACACAGTAGATTCGATTTTGTACTTGTCTGTGTTGGTTACAAAAGCAGAACTGTAGAAATAATTAATCATGTAGATTGCTGAACATTAAAATGCTTTCAGTATTTCTTCGTGCATCTGTGCTCCATATGATAAGCTCCAGTTGTGTGCTCTTGTGAAATTTTTTTTACTGTGCCAGAATTGTAAGAAAGTGCAACGGTCTTAATTTAGTAGGGATATTTAAAGGTGATAAAGATAAATCTTACTTTGGATTTTCTGGATCAGACTTTTGTTAGATTTAAAAATATATTCTTGATAGAACTGACAATGAAAGAATTATTCCTAAGTGTTTGAAGAGTCCATCTGAGCGAACTTACTTCCCCTGCCCTTCTGCTGAAACAAGCAGAGAATTAACCCATTCTGTCCCAGACAGGATGGATTTTGGTGTTGTAAGACTTGCAGTAATTTTAGGACATAAAGTCAAAAGAAAAAATTAACAGAAAAGGGAGTTACGTAAGGTAGAATAGGAGCGCGTGTTTAAACGTGTGCAAGTAGTGAATCAACTACAAACCTGGAATAGAGCTGATCACAAAGCACACCCTGTTATAATCTTAGTTTTTGTATTTTAGTGTGTTTGTGTAGTCTGGTCACTTGTCTTTTTGTGGAGTATTTATTGCGGGCAATAAATGCAATGCTTTACATTTCAGCTTAACTTCAAAGGGGCTGAGAAATTGTTAAAACTGTTAAAGTATATACGATTTCTTGAATTTACTTCTGTTTTGAGTTTAATTACGGTTTGGAAGAAAGACGAATAAAGACAACTTTACCAGAATGCATGTTGGAAGCTTCCATGTGTGTCTGTGTGTGTTTAATAAAGTGGTTGCATGGATATTTCCTTATTATTTGTTCTTCCCCTAATTGTGATTTTACAACAGAGGGTTTGATACAGAGTTTAAATAAAAATTGGAAAGTAAATTGAAGTTTAAGAAAGGATGTAGACCTTGGAGGGAACCATATGCTCTTTCCTTTGTCTTGAAGTAGGAATTATGCAAGAGTTAATTGAGAAGTTATGAGAATAAGTAACTTTGTGGAAAGGTAGAAAAGTAAGAACAAAAGAATGATTTTGTAATAATAAATAATAATAATAATGAGATAATAAATATACTATGAGCCAGTTTAAAATATATCAAGTCAGTGAAGTCCGCAGCATATTGCGATTTACAAATGTCTGACAATTGTGTACTGCCATTAGCATTTCATGTGCCATCTAGGTTTGCCTTGAACTGCAAAACTTAACTCAGTTTAAAACTAGAAACAACTTAAATGAAAAGGATTTGGATATCATGGTTTTGATATGTAAAGTGGTATGATACAACTGTTCTCGTGTTTGACAAATTTATTGGAATTCTATGAGGTTGTGACTACAGCGGTAGACAGAGGGGAACCGGTGGATGTGGTGTTTCTCGATTTTCAAAAGGCGTTTGATAAGGTGCTGCACAAAAGGTTGCTTTAGAAGGTTAGGGGGCATGGAGTTGGGGGTAAGGTGTTAGCGTGGATAGACGATTGGTTGTCTAATAGGAGGCAGAGAATTGGTATCAATGGGTGCTAGTCGGATTGGCGGTTGGTAACTAGTGGAGTGCCGCAGGGATCGGTGCTGGGGCCTCAGCTATTTACCATTTATATAGATGATCTGGAGGAGGGGGCTGAGTGTAGGGTGTCAAAATTTGCTGATGACACAAAGATGAGTGGAAAAGCAAATTTTGCCGAGGGTGTGGAAAGTCTGCAGAGGGATCTAGATAGGCTGAGTGAGTGGGCGAGGACCTGGCAGATGGAGTACAATGTTAGCAAGTGTGAGGTTATCCACTTTGGCAGGAATAATAGTAGGAGGGATTACTATTTAAAGGGCGAAAAGCTGCAGCATGCTACAGTGCAGAGAGACCTGGGGGTCCTTGTGCATGAGTCGCAAAAACCCAGTCTGCAGGTGCAGCAGGTGATCAAGAAGGCGAATGGGATGCTGGCCTTTATAGCGAGGGGGATAGAGTATAAAAGCAGGGAGGTCTTGCTGCAACTGTACAGGGCACTGGTGAGGTCGCAGCTGGAGTACTGTGTGCAGTTTTGGTCGCTGTACTTGCACAAGGATATTTTGGCCTTGGAGGGAGTGCAGAGGAGATTCACTAGGCTGATACCGGAGATGAGGGGGTTGGAATATGAAGAGAGACTAAATAGACTGGGTCTGTACTCGTTAGAGTTTAGAAGGATGAGGGGGGATCTTATTAGAGACGTATAAGATAATGAAGGGGATGGATAGGGTAGAGGTGGAGAGATTCTTCCCACTCCGAAAGGACAACAGGACTAGGGGGCACAGCCTCAAGATAAGGGGGGGTGCAGTTTAGAACGGAGTTGAGGAGGAACTTCTTCACTCAAAGGGTAGTGAACCTCTGGAATTCTCTGCCCATTGAAGTGGTGGAGGCTACCTCGCTAACTATATTTAAGACACGGGTAGATAGGTTTTTGGGAGGCAGGGGAATTAAGGGTTATGGGGAGAAAGTGGGAAAGTGGAACTGAGCCACTTCAGATCAGCCATGATCTTATTGAATGGTGGGGCAGGCTCGAAGGGCTAGATGGCCTACTCCTGCACCTACTTCTTATGTTCTTATGTTCTTTATGTTCTTATATTGCGTGATTATTTTTATTATACAGTGTCACACTGCCATATAGAGCCAAGAATAAAATCAAATCCCGAAAAGCCTTAACCAATTTCATTAACATGACAGGAAGTGAAATCAGATTACTTACGAGACAGAGAGATAGAGAAAGAGTTGGAGACTGACTATGCAACCAGGCTCAAAAATCTTGCAGCATTCAGCTGAACACAATAGATAGCTCATTACAACTTTTCGGTTATCTGTGTTTTTATAGAGTTGGGTGCAAACTGTGTCTGGCTGCATAAATAATTGGCATCTGTGACCACGAAACTGCTATTTACCTCATGAGAAAATCTTCTCTAAAAGGATCATTTCTGTTTAAACATCGCACTTTCAAATGTGGTCAAACAAATGATCAAATTAGATATAATGTAAGAGTATATCATATAAAGATTGGAGCTGTATGGCATGTGATTTTAATGGGGAAAGTGATGTCTTTTGATGGGATTACATACAAATGAATGAACGCCCAGCTGCGGCCAAAAAGCGAGTGCAAAGTGTTATTTGGTTCACACTAAGCTTTCTATGGAAGGGGGATATATAATCAAATATGTAATGCATTGGCTAAAGCCAAAGGGAAAAAAATGTGAACAGAGATGTTGCCCACTATACTAATGAGGCTAAGAGCTTCACAAACCGGAGTAACCCTTATGAGTTAATGACCGGAAGGGCTATGCAACTGCCCGAATCCATAATTACCAGGGGAACAGATGTAGGCCCTCTAAAAGATAGAATTAGATTATATGTTTTAGAGTTAAGCGCCCAACAGAAGGGTAGGCAAAAGACAATAAGAGAAAACCAATTAACCAGTGATGAGCAAATTGAACTTTAACAGACCCCTGAGATACCCCCGATGGGCAGCAAGGTTATGGTAAAGACATTACCCGGAAAACCCGGGTTTACCCCCAAATGGAATGGCCCATACGAGGTTATCATCAGTAGCGACACCTGTGCCTGCATAGATATGCAAGGCCGAGGTGTCTAGAAACACTGGACTCAATTGAAAAAGTATGCCTGTACCAATTGAAAATATATAATGTGCTCAATTCTCAGAGACGGCTGACCACCAAGCAAAGTGATCGGGCTCGCGGGAAGTTGCGTGTGAACGATCGGGTTCGTGCAAAGTTGCGCATCAGCACGGGTGACTGGGTTCACGGGAAGTTGCGCGCAGACCTTTGGACCACTGTATAACGGTCACGTGGATTATAAATAAGTAATACGATGATTCTCCTGCCGTTTCTCACGACCTTGGCCCTGTTACCAGCCTAGCTATAATAGATCAAACTCTCCACCCCACTTTGTTGTGAAAAATCAACAGAGAGGTTGTATCTGCCTGGTAAAAAATAGTTCCATACCTGTTGGCCGCAGCTACTATATTCAGCAGATTAACGTTACCAGTAGCGCCTGGACTTGGGTACAACAGTCACAATCACTGCCCCACAACCAACGTCTCAGTTAGTCTCATGACTGCCTATAATGGCACCTATTTTGTCTGTGGAAACAATGCCTATCCTTGGCTTCCATGGGACTGGTCAGGGTCATGTTATTTCCGACTTATGGAACCACCCTGAAATACACTTGCTCAAGACCAAACGAGCCATTAGTGGAACAGGGCAATCCTCATGCTAGCATACCCATTCTACGGGTCAGCAAAGGCAGCGCAGGAACTTATATTCGACCCTAGAGAGAATTGCAAATGAGACTAAAGATGGGGGTTCGAGGAGGTAAGCACAACCATCTCTGAGATATCAGCAGAGGTTGTAGCTCTCCAGACTATTGCCTTACAGAACCGATTGGTTCTCGACTATGTGCTAGCCTCCCAAGGAGGAACATGTACGATAGTTGGCTCCAAATGTTGTATGTACATTCCCGATGCCTCGGAGAATAAAACTCACTTGGCAGATCATATCAAACAAGTAGCAAAGACAATACAAGATGAAGGGAACCAATATCATGATTATAACCCTCCGGGCTGGCTGGGGCAATGGTTTGGGTCGTAGGGTTCCTACTTGATGCATAGATTAATTGTATTAATTGTAATTGCTATTCTTTGCTGTGTTTGTATGACATTATTGAACATCTGTTGTAAAACAGTAACACCCCGAGTCATACCAAGTGCAAGCATACAGACCGAGGGGGCAGACCTCCTGACAAAGGAGTTAGGCCTTACGCCGGTAACAGTTGGTTTTAAATTGGCCATGGGGCCATGCCTGAATGGCCCGTGACCAAATGGGGAGGAGGGGGTGCGGGGTGCGCAGTGCATTAGCGAATGGGTTAATGAACTTTGTAATACTTGGAGAATAAAAAAAAGGTATGATGCAATTTACATGCAGCTTGTTTTCGTGTATCTCAGATAGATGCAAAATTTGTTTTCGAGTGCCTGGACAGAGAGACTGCAGCTGCCTTTGCTGTTGTACACAAGTTTATAATAGTCTGTTCAGAAATGTAGCTGACCCAGCTCGTATCTATGTTTGTGTCTTTAATTTTGTGGACTTTTGCCTAACATAGTGAAGCTTGCATGCCCTAAATATATATTCTTATATATATTCATTGTGTACTGCTTATGTGTCATGTACCAACATATTATATGCTATATAACTTGTGAACATAGATGGTTATACTGGCCCGTTTTAACATCTTGTTGGCCTGTGTGTTAAGGGCTAATCACACACGACAATTACGGCCTTGAAATAACCATGAAGAAACGCCAGGGCAGCCATATTCCCATGATGGAGGACAATCCACAGCCTGGGAAACTGCTGAGACTGAGAAGATGCATACGTAACTGGGGGGAGTATAAATATACGCTCTTAAGTTGTGTTCGGGGAGAAGCCTGGGGAACCGCTGTTAGGTACAAGGTGTATCTCCCAAAAGCTTTTGAATAAACTTGCTGTACTTTGACTCACAATTGGTCTCAGAGGTATCTTTATTTACAACAATTAAAAAGCAAAATGGATAATAGTTTGAATCAGAATTGGAGCAGCAGAGCATAGTTTTCTGTACCGACAGTAAACCTCAGCTGCTTCCACTTCTCAAGAAAGATTTTCAAGTTCGTTGTCAAAGATAGTGTGGAATCGAAAGATGTATTAATGCAATATGGCTACAAATTGTACCTCATTTATGTTTACGTTGGATGTGACAGGTGGCAGAGTATTCAAAGACAAATGTTATAATGATTTTTTAAAATCCTCAAACTCCTTATGATCTCTTATTGTATTTTAGATACAATGTGTGTATCATGGCTTATGGGCAGACAGGCAGTGGCAAAACCTATACCATGTTCGGACCACATTCTAAAGAGAACTTCACTCTTTTCCCTGAGCCACAGTTAGATGAAGGAATTATCCCAAAAGCTGCAAGAGAGTTATACAGGTATGGAAGTGCTTCTATAATAGCCTACCAGTTTTCATTCAACAATTTTGATGCTGTAAGACAGATAAATGATATTAAAAAAACACACATTTTTGGGGGAAGGAAGTGAACTTAAATTACTTTGAAAATTCTTCCAATTTATAATATTTTGTATCAATTTATTGATAACTTATCTAAAATAGGACTGAGGCTGATTTTCCTCTTTGGCCTAATATAACCTGAGTACCTAGGGGAGGGAAGATAAGGTGCAGGCCTGATTCATTAAGTTCTGACATAATACTTCTGGAAGTATCATCAGGCTGATATTACTGCATGGATGCATGCTGGCTATATTGTAATAATACATAAATGGCAGAATGGCATTATTCCTGTCATAGTGCAAACAACAAAGGACATTCTTGGAGAACAACATTGCTATTAACCAGAAGGTGGATTACATTTTAAAAGCTTCTCTTCACTAACTGTATTTGTTAGAGATGTAAAATTAAAATACAAATGAAAATATTTCTGATTTATAACTATTTCACTCACATTTCCATCTGAGGCAAGTACTCCAGGAGCATTATAAATGGCCCTGACACACTTCCTAATCATTCAAATTTCCCTAACTCTTTGAAGGATTCAGAGATGCAGATAAAAATCAGGCAAAAGTCATGCACATGAAAATCTGCTGTCCTCATGGCAAAGAGAAAAGGCTTGTCCCATTGTGTCCATTATGTATAAAGCTAAAAGAAAGAGCTTGTACAAATCCATTGAAGAATGGTGATGTGGTGATCTAAGAGAGACATATAGCGCAACAGGCTAGGATCTCAGCAGGGGTCTTGTAGTGGGACTGATCGCAAATCTGCCAGGCTATGTTTTTACATTTAATCAGCCTTGCACAGAATGTTAGCATTGACATTTCAATATGATTAGCGAGCCCAGGACAGTGGTCTCCGGGCCTGCTAGTGCCTCCACCTCCTCGTCCTCCTCCTTGTCCTTGTCCTTGTCCTCGTCGTCCTCCTCCTCCTCCTCCTCCACCACCACCACCATGCACCCCCACCCCCACCCCTGCCAGGGGAGGTTCTCACCAGCGGGATTTACACTGGTCACCACCAATAGGGACCAAGTATGCTCATCCTGCTGGTGGGAACAGAGGCTTTAAGGCCCCCCCCGCCATGGGAGTTCAGGAACAAGCGGCTGCCCCTTGGGCAATGCCAGCTTGGCACCCAGCACCACTCACCTGGCACTCTAGCACTGCCACCAGGCACTGAGCAGTACCAAGGACACAGGCCAGAGAGGGCTCAGGGTCTACTGGAAGGCGGGGCATACTGGCGGGCCAATTGGTGGTGGTGGTGGAGGGGGGGAAACACTCTGCAATGGGATTGGTGGGAGAGGGAGGGAGGGCAGTTGAGAAACAATTGGTCGGCCAGTGATCAGGAGGCTGGTGATTGGGAGAAGGAGGATGGAGATTTGCTCAACCAAGTGCGCCCAAACAGCAGGCAAGAAGTTTTTATTTTTTCCCGCCCATTGGGCACTTAGTTTTTTTAGGGAAAATCCCAGCCTTGAGATAGAAACAAAATAAGAGGAGCTTTTACCATACCGTAGTTATAAAGAGGGAAATCAGAATATAGAAACTAGCAGGAGTAGGCCATTCGGTGAAGTCTACTCTGCTATTCATTTTGATTATGGCTGATCATCAAATTCATTATCCTGATTTCCCCCCTTCCACCCATATCCCTTGATCCCTTTAGTCCCTAGATGTATTCTAATTTCTTCTTGAAATCAGACATTTTGGCCTCAACTACTTTCTGTGGTAGTGAATGCCACACATCATCGTCTGGATGAAGAAATTTCTCCTCCCCTCAATTCTAAAAATTTACCCATTATCCTCAAACCATGACCCTTAGTTTTGGACTCCCCCACCATTGGGAACATTCTTTCTGAATCTACTCTGTCTAACTTTGTTAGAATTTTATAAGTTTCTACGAGATCCCCCTTCACTCTTCTCAACTCCAGTAAATATAGTCCTAATCGATTTAGTCTGTCCTCATATGCTTTCTCAGGAATGAGCCTGGCAAATCTTCATTGTACTCCCTCTATAGCAGGGACATCCTTCATCAGATAAGGACACAAAAACTGCACATAATACCCCAGGTGTGGCCTTACCAATGCCCTATATAATTGCATAAAACATCCCTATTCCTATACTCAAATCCTCTCGCTATGAAGGCCAAAATACCCTTTGCCTTCTTTACTGCTTGCTGTACCTGTGCACTTACTTTCAGCAACTGATGCACAAGGACACCGAGGTCTCACTGAGTATCCACCCCTCTCAATTTACACCCATTCAAATAATAATCTGTCTTCCTATTATTGCTACCAAAGTGGATAACCTCACATTTATCCACAATATAATTAGACTAAAGTTAGAAGACTCCAGGACCTGATGAACTCCATGATAGAGCAGTTAAAGAAGCAGTTGCAAAAATTGCAAATACTCTCTTCAGGATTTTCTAAAACACACTTGAGTAAGGAATTGTCCTGATGGATTGGAAAATTGCAAAGTTACTACACTATTTAAGGAGGGTAGTAGCAATAAACTAGGAATTAAAAGCCCATCATCCTAATGTCTGTTCTGGAGAGATGAATAGCATATATTGTTAGGGTCCGAGTAACTAAGCACTTGGATTAGCATGAACTGATCAGTGACAGTCAACATGGATTTGTGAAGTCATGTCTAATAAACCTAGTTGAATATTTTAGGAAGATAACTAACATGGTAGGTAAATGCTACTAATATAAACTTTCATAAGGCCTTTGATAAGGTTCAATTTTTCCATAGTACTGTACCTGTCAAAAGGAGGTCTTAAAGTCATAGAGTCATCGAGGTTCACAGCATGGAAACAGGCCCTTCGGCCCAACTTGTCCACAACTCCCTTTCTTTTAAAACCCCTAAGCTAATCCCAATTGCCCGCATTTGGCCCATATCCCTCTATACCCATCGTACCCATGGAACTATCTAAATGCTTTTTAAAAGATAAAATTGCATCTGCCTCTGCCACTACATCTGGCAGCTTGTTCCAGACACACTCCATCCTCTGTGTGAAAAAATTGCCCTTCTGGACTCTTCTGTATCTCTCCCCTCTTACCTTAAACCTATGTGTTCTAGTTTTAGACTCCCCTACCTTTGGGAAAAGATATTGACCATCTACCTTGGTTAAGCCCCTCATTATTTTATAGACCACTATAAGGTCACCCCTCATCCTCCTACGCTCCAGAGAAAAAGTCAGTCTATTTAGCCTCTCCTTATAACTCAATGCATCAAGTCCCGGTAGCATCCTAGTAAATCTTTTCTGCACTCTTTCTAGTTTAATAATATCCTTTCTGTAATAGGGTACCAGAATTGCACACAGTATTCCAAGTGTGGCCTTACTAATGTCTTGTACAACTTCAACAAGATATCCCAACTGCTGTATTCAATGTTCTGACCGATAAAACCAAACATGCCGAATGCCTTCTTCACCACTCTGTCTACCTGTGACTCCACTTTCAAGGAGCTATGAACATGTACCCCTAGATCTCCTAGTTCTGTAATTCTCCCCCATGCCCTACCATTAACTGAATAAGTCCTGCCCTGTTCAATCTACCAAAATGCATCACCTTGCGTTTGTCTAATTTAAACTCCATCTGCCATTCATCAGCCCACTGGCCCAATTGACCAAGATCCCGTTGCAATTGGAGATAATTTTCTTCATTGTCCACTATGCCATCAACCTTGATGTCATCTACAAACTTACTAACCATGCTGCCTATATTCTTATCCAAATCATTAATATAAATGACAAGGTCTTGTGCAATGGGTAGTGTCTCTGACTGTGAGCCAGAAGCTCCAGATTCAAGTCCCACTTCAGGAGTTGATGGCCAAGGACGGTGCATTCATAATGCAGTCAAACAGGTTAGGTGGCAAGCTACCACTCCTTCCAAAAGGCCAATAGCTAGTGGTAAGAATGAGAAAGACTCTTGGTCAGTCATACTTGATATGGAGTGGCACACCTGGCGACAGACTAAAGACCTGTTTCAGAAATAATTATGGAAACAGACCAAAGTCTGCTTTCATACACCGCTAGGTGTGGAAAGAAAATTGGAATTGAAATACCTGTCAAGGCTTTAGGAAATTGCAGTGTGTTTTACATAAAAGCTTGCTGACCAAAATAAGAGTACATGGATTCAGTGACAACCTATTGACATTGTTCCAAAGTTCTTTTGTTTTGAGAACTGTTACTTGGAATTGGAAAATTGACATGCTACTCTGAAATTAGGAAAGGTGAAAGAGGAAAACCAAGAAATTTCTGACTTAATTCAACTTAGCATTTATTGGCAGAATATTACTAGAATCTATAAGAGAGGATGACTGAACACTGTGAAAATTTTCATCAGATCAGAAACAGATGGCATGGATCTGGTTTGTCGTGCCTGATGAACCTGTTGAATTTTTTGAAGTGGGGGAGGGTGGTGGCCAAAGCACTAAGCAGAAGACTGTCTATAAATGCTATGTACTTGGACTTCCAAAAGGCAACCTCTTTGGAGACTGCTCCTTAAAACTGAAGCCCATCCAACTGAAGGCAACTGATTGATGTGTTTAAGAAATTGATTGTGCAGAGGAATAGAGAGTTGGGAAAATATAAAGAGATATGATGAGTGGTGTCCCACAAAGATTTGTGTTGGAGCCTCAACCATTCTTGGAATTCCAAATTCCATGTCCAAATTTGACAATGATGCAAAGGTAGGTGAGATTGTAAACAGTGCAGACAAAAGCATAAAATTACAATGCAATATTAATAGCTAAAGTGAATGGGAAAAACTGGCAAATTTAGGCAAATGTGAGGTCATCTACTTTGAACCCAAATCGATAGAACAGATGCTTTTTGAATGGCGATAGCCATTAAAAAGTGAAGATTCTAGGAGACTTGGGGATCCAGAAACATAGATTATTTCAATGTCATGCATTAGTACAGAATGTAGTCAACTTAACTAATAGAAGTTGGCCTTTATATCTGGAGGACTGGAATAAAAGAGGGTATGCTCTAGCTACACAAATCCCTGGTTAGACTACACCTGGAATACAGTAAGCAGTCTGGGCATCATGCTTAGGAAGGTTGAAGTGAATGCAATGTCAGTTTACCAGAATGATACTGAACTCCAAGAGTTAAATTATAAAGGGATTACATTTACTAGGGTTGGGCAATTTTATTTTTATCATATTGAAGTTTTCACAATATTAAGAGAGACAGAGTTATTAGAGAGAAACTGTTTCCACTGTAATTTTTAAAACATTTTTACATGGGAGGTGAGTGACGCGGGACATCATTTATTGCTCTTGTCTAATTGCCGTTGAGAAGTGGTGGAAAGCTACCTTCTTGAATTGTGCTGGTGTCAATACACCTGTGCTACTGTTAGGGTGTGTATTCTAGGATTTTGACCCAGTGACGGTGAAAGAAAGGTGATGTTGTTCCATATCAGATGGCATGTGACTTCATAGAATCATAGAATCCCTACATTGCAGAAGGAGGCCCATTGAGTCTGCATTGACCACAATCCCACCTAGGCCCTATCCCTGTAACCCAACGTATTTACCCTACTATTCCCCCTGACACTAAGGGGCAATTTACCCTGGGCAATCAACCTAACCTGCACATCTTTGGAGTGCGGGAGGAAACTGAAGCACCCAGAGAAAATCCATGCAGACATGGGGAGAATGTACAAACTCCATACAGACAGTGACCTGAGGCTGGAATTGAACCTGAGTCCCTGGCACTGGGAAGGCAGCAGTGCTAACCACTGTATCACTCTGCCAGGGAACTTGCCACTCCCTTGTCATTCTAGGCGATAACGGTTACAGGTTTGAAAGATGCTGTCAAAGGAATCTTAATGAGTTAAAACATTGGACCTTGTATGATACACACTGCTGGACATGATAGAAATACTGAACAAGTCAGGCAGCACCTGTGGGAAGAGAAACTGAGTTAACGTTTTAGGTTGATGACCTTTCATCAGAACTGAAATAAGATATAAAATTAACAGGTTTTAAGCAAGTGAGAGAATAAATTATAAAATGAATGGTTTAGGGCCAAATCCAGTAATAATGGGACAACTTGGGAAACAAAAGGTATGTCTAGAGGAGGTGTGAGTGGCAGATGATGTACAACCGCCATCCAAAAGCAAGAACAAAGAGAAAATAAGACTAAAACCGAAACCTGCAAAAGAAATTAAACAAAATGGAAACAGAGGTCACAGTCTGAAATTGTTGAAGTCAGTGTTGAGTCCGGTAGGGTGTAGAATACCTAATAAAAGATGAAAGCTTAGGTTGAGCTTCATGTGAACATAGCAGAAAACTGAGACAGGGTGGTCAGCACGAGGTAGAGAATTCAAATGACAGAAACTGGAAGGGTCATTTTTGCAGACTGAATGGAGGTTGTAATAATTCCTGTTCATCAGTTAGGTAAATAACAATTGCAACATTTATTTATAGAGAACTATAATACAGAGGCTCGTGGCCTCATGGATCTGGAACAGAAACCCGTGCTCACTAGAGTGATCCCTCACATTGCTCCCCGATTGATTCCCTGGGTCATGTGAGGGGGGAGGAACTTTAGCAAGGCTTTGACAAGGTACTGCTTGGTAGGTTGTGGACAGGAGGGTCTCGATGACATTACTGTTACTAGAGAGGTGGTACTCGACAGACTGGAGGGGCTGATTGTGGACAAGTCTCCAGGACCGGATGGAATGCATCCGAGGGTTCTGAAAGAAATGGCAGAGGTGATAGTGGATGCCTTGGTGGTTATTTTCCAGACGTTGCTGGATTCCGGGGAAGTGCCGGAAGATTGGAAAGCGGCTAATGTTACGCCGTTGTTTAAGAAGGGTGCCAGGCAAAAGGCGGGGAATTATAGGCCGGTTAGTTTAACGTCTGTTGTAGGTAAAATGTTAGAATCCGTCATCAAGGAGGAAATAGCGAGGCATCTTGAGGGGAATTGCTTGATAGAGCAGACGCAGCACGGTTTCGTTAAGGGGAAGTTGTGTCTGACAAATTTACTTGAGTTCTATGAGGATGTGCCTAGGGCGGTGGATAGAGGAGAGCCAGTGGATGTGGTCTTTCTTGATTTTCAGAAGGCGTTTGACAAGGTACCTCACAAGAGGTTATTGCAGAAGGTAAGGGGACATGGAGTTGGGGGTAGGGTGTTAGCGTGGATAGAGGACTGGTTGTCAAATAGGAGGCAGAGAGTGGGGGTCAATGGGTGCTATTCGGATTGGCGGTTGGTGACTAGTGGAGTGCCCCAGGGGTAGGTGCTGGGGCCTCAGCTATTTACCATTTATATAGATGATCTGGAGGAGGGAACCGAGTGTATGGTGTCGAAATTTGCTGATGACACCAAGATTGGTGGAAAGGCAAGTTGTGCAGAGGGTGTGGAGAGTCTGCAGAAGGATCTAGATAGGCTGGGCGAATGGGCCAGGAAATGGCAAATGGAATTTAATGTTGGCAAGTGCGAGGTGGTACACTTTGGTAGGAATAATGGTAGGAAGAATTATTACTTACGTGGAGAAAAACTGCAGCAGGCGACGGTGCAGAGGGACCTCGGGGTCCTTGTGCATGAGTCGCAAAAACCCAGCTTGCAGGTGCAGCAGGTGGTCAGGAAGGCGAATGGGATGCTGGCCTTCATAGTGAGGAGGATTGAATATAAAAGTAGGGAGGTCTTGCTGCGGCTATATAGGGCATTGGTGAGGCCGCAGCTGGAGTACTGTGTGCAGTTTTGGGCGCCGTACTTACGCAAGGATATTTTGGCCTTGGAGGGAGTGCAGAGGAGGTTTACTAGGCTGATGCCGGAGTTGAGGGGGTTGAGCTATGAGGAGAGGCTGAATAAACTAGGCTTGTACTCGTTAGAGTTTAGAAGAATGAGGGGAGATCTCATTGAGACGTACAAGATGATGAATGGGATGGATAGGATAGAGGTGGAGAGACTCTTCCCGCTCAGAAAGGACAGTAGGACTAGGGGGCACAGCCTCAAGATAAAGGGGGGGGTGCGGTTTAGAACGGAGTTGAGGAAGGACTTCTTCACTCAAAGGGTGGTGAATCTCTGGAATTCTCTGCCCGTTGAAGTGGTGGAGGCTACCTCGCTAAATATTTTTAAGACGCGGGTTGATGGGTTTTTGATAAGAGAGGGGATTAAGGGTTATGGGGAGAGGGCGGGAATGTGGAACTGAGCCACGACAGATCAGCCATGATCTTATTGAATGGCGGGGCAGGCTCGAAGGGCCAGATGGCCTACTCCTGCTCCTATTTATTATGTTCTTATATAAGATTAAATCTCACGGGATCCAGGGTGAGGTAGCCAATTAGATACAAAATTGGTTTCTTGATAGAAGCCAGAGGTTGGTTGTAGAGAGTTGTTTTTCAACTGTGACTAGTGGTGTACCTCAGGGATCAGTGCTGGGTCCACTGTTATTTGTCATTTATATGAATGATTTGGATGAGAATATCGGAGGCATTGTTAGTAAGTTTGCAGATGATACTAAGATTGGTGGCATAGTGGACTGTGAAAGAAGTTATCTCCAATTGCAACGGGATCTTGATCAGTTGGGCCAGTGGGCTGACAAATGGCAGATGGAGTTTAATTTAGACAAATGCAAGGTGATGCATTTAGTAGATTGAACCAGGGCAGGACTTACTCAGTTAATGGTAGGGCGTTGGGGAGCATTACAGAACAAAGAGATCTAAGGGTACGTGTTCAAAGTTCCTTGAAAATGGAGTCACAAGTGGACAGAGTAGTCAAGAAAGCATTCAGCATGCTTGGTTTTATCGGTCAGAACATTGAATACAGGAGTTGGGACATCTTGTTGAAGTTGTACAAGACATTGGTAAGACCACACTTGGAATACTGTGTGCAATTCTAGTCACCCTATTATAGAAAGGATAATATTAAACTAGAAAGAGTACAGTAGATATTTACTAGGATGCTACTGGGATTTGATAGATTGAGTTATAAGGAGAGGCTGGATAGACTGGGACTTTTTTCTCTGGAGTGTAGGAGGCTGAGGGCTGATCTTATAGAGGTCTATAAATAATGAGGGGCATAGATCAGTTAGATAGTCAATATCTTTTCCCAAAGGAGGGGAGTCTAAAACTAGAGGGCATAGGTTTAAGGTGAGAGGGGAGAGATACAAAAGTGTCCAGAGGGGCAGTTTTTTCACACAAAGGGTGGTGAGTGCCTGGAACAAACTGCCAGAGGTAGTAGTAGAGGCGGGTACAATTTTGTCTTTTAGAAAGTATTTAGTTACATGGGTATGATGGGTATAGACGGATTATGGGCCAAATGCTTAAGGGTTTTAAAAAAAAGGGTGGCATGGACAAGTTGAGCCAAAGGGCCTGTTTCCATGCTGTAAACGTCTGTGACTCTATGACCCTTACTTGGCAGATGGATCCTTAAAGAGACAGCCACCACAGAAGTATTTCCTAAAACAGTCCTGAATCTGTGTTTGGTTACCACAGTGTAGAGGAGATCACAGCATGAGCATCAAGTACCGTATACTAATACTTGGGAGAAGTACATTCAAATTGTGTTTCATGTGGAAAGCCTGTTTGAGGCCTTGGATGGGAGGGGAGAGGAAGTAAAAGGGCAGGTATTGCAACTCCTGTGCTTCCCATGGAAAGGGAATGGAGTAGGGTGTCACAGAGGGAACGGTCCCTTTGGAATGCTGAAACGGGAGGGGGAAAGATGTGTTGAGTGATGATGTTGTGCTGGAAATGGTGGAATCATGGTCAATGATCTGTTGAATACAGAGGCTGCCAGGATAGCTGGAAGGAAAGGGACACCCTGCCATGGTTCTGGGAGATAGAGGAAGGAGTACAGGACATGGCCAAGTGTCCTGTCACCCAACATGGGGAGAATAGCTTGGTTGAGGGGAAAAGAAGATATATTAGTAACAATGATATGGATATACTCATCATTCAAACAGATGTAATGGAGATGGAGGAACTAGAAAAATGGAATGGAATCCTTTCAGGAAGCAGGACATGAGGAAATGCAATGAGGTAGCAAGTTGCACTCAAAGTCAGTGACTTGTTGTGAATATGTATAGTTAGCCTAAGCAGAAAGAGAAATCAAAGAAGGGAAAGGATGAATCAGAGATGGACTATGTAAAGATGAGAACATAAGAACATAAGAAATAGGAGCAGGAGTAGGCCATCTAGCCCTTCGAGCCTGCCCCGCCATTCAATAAGATCATGGCTGATCTGTCGTGGCTCAGTTCCACATTCCCGCCCTCTCCCCATAACCCTTAATCCCCTCTCTTATCAAAAACCCATCAACCCGCGTCTTAAAAATATTTAGCGAGGCAGCCTCCACCACTTCAACGGGCAGAGAATTCCAGAGATTCACCACCCTTTGAGTGAAGAAGTTTCTCCTCAACTCCATTCTAAACCGCCCCCCCCTTTATCTTGAGGCTGTGCCCCCTAGTCCTACTGTCCTTTCTGAGCGAGAAGAGTCTCTCCACCTCTATCCTATCCATCCCATTCATCATCTTATACGTCTCAATGAGATCGCCCCTCATTCTTCTAAA
This sequence comes from Carcharhinus amblyrhynchos, assembly GCF_965287045.1. Lineage (NCBI taxonomy): Eukaryota > Metazoa > Chordata > Chondrichthyes > Carcharhiniformes > Carcharhinidae > Carcharhinus > Carcharhinus amblyrhynchos. The sequence goes on along the minus strand of NC_137335.1, from coordinate 25,172,505 downwards.
CTCTAACAAGTACAAGCCTAATTTATTCAGCCTCTCCTCATAGCTCAACCCCCTCAACTCCGGCATCAGCCTAGTAAACCTCCTCTGCGCTCCCTCCAAGGCCAAAATATCCTTGCGTAAGTACGGCGCCCAAAACTGCACACAGTACTCCAGCTGCGGCCTCACCAATGCCCTATACAGCCGCAGCAAGACCTCCCTACTTTTATATTCAATCCCCCTCGCTGTGAAAGTCCATATGAGAGAAGGATGGAAATCATTTGGGAACCAAATAATTCAGCATCCTCCAATTTCCAATACCCTAGTTGTTTATCTGTTTATAATTTTATTGAAATATGGACCTTAATGGCCAAATCTGGATCCTGCTTAAAGAGATGAGCTGGGCATTTGTGCTTTGAACTTATCAGAAGTCAATGAATAGAAAATTATAGCTGATGAGTTCAAAATCAGAATGCCATGGCCAAAATCTTTAATAGTAGAGGGCAAGAACTTACACATCATCAGAAACTGAAATGTCTGACCTCACCAGAATTCTCCAAATTCGGCAATTAGCTATTGTTTTGGGATTTTTTATATCAGCAATAGCACAGCTTGGGTCCGTGTAGCTTGCACTTCTGTACACATTTCAGCTGCTTTCCAGGGAAGTTAACTTCAGGATGTAAAAATCTTTCTTCTCTGACCCCAGGCCTAAGATAGTGCCTTGGGCTCCATTTATGTCATTTTGAAGTATTTCATGCAGGCAAACCCACCTTCATCTGCCCCACTCATAAAGGTAACCCCAGTAGGATATCACAGAACAAGTTGCACTCCAATTTCCAATCCTGCTTATCCCCACTTACTCCAAACCTTTTAAACTTTCAGATTCCACCTCTATTTTCAAAATCAGGTTTTCCATTGATGTGAACACAGCAGAGATTGTCCGGGAAAAGGCATTGAAAGGTTTCATATCCAGGCAGAATTTATTGCTCTACAGATTTTGCTGTAAAAAAAATTGAGAGTAAAGCGTTTTCAATAAATTATTCAGTATACCTAATGCATGTTTACTGTGGAGACTTTAGGACAGACTAAGAATTTTATAAATAAAAGGCTGCTCTTATCTTTGCAGACTGTTGTCAGATAAACCACTTGAAGCACATTCTGTCAAAGTGTCTATAGTGGAAGTGTACAATAATGAAATAATTGACCTGCTGGCAAAAGACAACGATGGAACTGTCTTAGGTGTAAAACGAGATGTTTTGACTACCGTTACTGGTGCCAGTGAGGTTCCTTTGTTAACCTACGTGTAAGTAAATTTCTTTCAGATTATTGATTTTTATTTTTTGGTGTAAAGATTTGATAATGAGCTGATCAGGATAATACATTGTACCACTGAGGTATCAGAGAAGGAGACATTTTATCTGAAACGATCTAGTAATGCAATTGAGATCATACTGTCCAGCATTGAGCCTGGATTTTTGCCATGATGAAGAGTCTCTTTGTCATGGTAAAAATCCTGTAAAATGGCCAAAAATTTTAGGTGTCAGTCACCCCTGAATCTAGCATTTCCCATCCTGGCAGGGTGAGTTGAAGTCAAGCCAGGATTATTGCTTGCATCATTCTCAGAGACAACTGGCCACTAAAATCACCAGCTTCCTCCATTGTAGTGGGACTTTGGGAGAACTGGAGTGTGCAGATTAGAACAGGTAGGAAAGTCTGATCATGGTGGATTCTTACGCAGAGTCAGGATTTGGAGGCTCGGGACATCTTTGGGAGAGGCAAGGCACCCTTTGGGAGAGGCGAGGCACCCTTTGGAATTATGCACTATTTATACACAAATTCATTTAGAATTGTTAAGCTGCAAAAGAGCTGCCCAACTGTCTAGCTGTCAAGGAAATGTTAAGGAGCTATCTGGGAACAGGCCAGTTGTTCAGGAAATATCCAGCTGTCAAAGAGCTGTCAAGGAAATATTAAGGAGCTGTCCCCTGTCAAAGTTATCCAGTAAGAGTCAAAGCCAGAAAGTGTCAAAGCTGTAAAGAAGCTGCAAATGGTTGTGCAGGCTATTTGGTGGGGATGGAATAGGTTGGCGTGTATGGGACAAAGTGTGTGTGGGACAGAGGACTAAAGGGAGTGGGAGACTGGAGGGATTTTTTTTAAATTTATTTCAGCATAGTGCTGGAGCACAGAGACAGGCTTTGTGCCCAATTTGTCTCTGCACCTGGCACCCTATGAATTTGTTCCAGGGCCCTCGCCAACTCATTTTTAAACCTTCCTGACCAGAAATTTGAACTTGGATGGACTAAAGGTCAGGCTCACTGAGCCGGAACATCTCCCAACTCAGCGAACGTGAACCACTGTCAAAAATCTCGGCTTCAGATATATTTAAATGGTAAATTTTCTGACTTTTGGGAAAAAAACACACTCAGTTGAGCCAAAGCTGATACATTTGTTTAGGTAACTGCCCAATTGTTGACAGAATTCTATTCACAGAGCATACCAAGCTTATATGAGATTAAATGTCATTACCATCGCTCAATCCCTCATATTCAGCATCCTGAGGGTTACCATTGACCAGAAACTGAACTGGAACATCTATATAAATACTGTGGCTACAAGAGCAGATCAGAGGCTGAGAATCCAGCAGCGAGCAACTCAAATTCTGATCCCCGAAGCCTGTCCATCATCTACAAGGTGCAAGGCACAGGTGTATGGAACACTGTTCACTTGCCTGGATGAATGTAGTTTCAACAACTGGAAATGGTGTGAGGACCATAGGTTGTTTCCTGCCACCCAGGACAAAGCAGCCCACTTCATTGGCACCCCACCCACAGACATTTACTCCTTCAGTGACCCCATAGTAAATCATTTACAATATGTACAGCAGGGTTCCTGAGATAGCATCAAATCCACGATTGCTACCATCTAGGCCAAGGACAGAGGACACATGAGAACCCCTTCAAGCCACTCACCATCCTGTCTTGAAAATATAATGATGTGGAGATGCTGGCGTTGGACTGGGGTAAACACAGTAAGAAATCTGACAACAGAGTTCTGGCTCTCCATTCACCTGACGAAGGGCAAACCCCGAAAGCTTGTGAGTTTACTAACAAATAAATTGGTTGGACTTAAACCTGGTGTTGTCAGACTTATTACATTGAAAATATAATGCCATCCCTTCACTGTTACTGGAGAGGTAAGGCACCCATTGGGAGAGGTAAAGCACCCTGTGGGAGATGTTCCAATGTTTTTATGTCTAATAATATGGGACGAACACTGACCAGTAGCCCTATAATTATATCCAATAAAACATGTTCACACTGGACACATTGATCTTGCCCCGACCAGATACTGTTTCTTTACAGAGCTTTTCCAAACAGATGCTTTTATCTGTATGTTGCAAGCATATTTAACTTCTGAATACAAACAGGGTTTGATGGAAAGATAGGTAACTAGTAATAGTCAGTATTCTAATAGAGTTCATATGACCCATTACAAACAAACAAGCTGGTTTATTTTTTATACCTATTTTCTTTATTCTTTCATGGAAGTGGGATTTGCTGGCAAGATCAGCATTTGTTGCCTATATCTAATTACCCTTAAACTGAGTGGTTTGCTAGACCATTGCAGAGGGCAGTTAAGAGTCAGCTACATTGCTGTGGGTCTGAAGTCACATGTAGACCAGACCAGATAAGGACAGCAGATTTCCTTTCCTTAAGGACATCAGTGAATCCGATAGGTTTTTACAATATGTGTTTGAATGGAAGATATTAGAATTTCTTCTTGTAAAATCCAAAGTAACAAACCACACAAACTTAACCAATTATATAGGCCATATTTAACTGAGCTCACTGATTCTAATCTTAAGACTTAGTATTCACTCCATTTTTGATTGTTTCCAGATTTAGATCTGTGCAGACTGAGTCTTGCATCGTTGTACATGAAGTCAAGTGACTTGGTCTTGGCTCTTCTAACTCTATATTTGGAATTGGTTAGTGGTCTGGTAAATATATTTGTTGTCAGAAATCAGAGACATTCTTACATTATACCAGTTTAGCTCAGTTGGTTGGACAGCAGGTTAATGATGCAGAGCAATGCCAACAGTGTGGGTTCAATTCCTGTACCAGTTGAGATTATTCATGAAGGTTGAAAGTCTTTTTAACCTTGCCCTTTACCTGAGGTGTGGTGATCCTCAGGTTAAATAACCACCAGTCAGCCTATGGTCACCCGGGACTATGGCAACTTTACATTTTTTTTAACTTTACACCTGTTCAGCAAAGACTCTATGTCTTTCTAACAGGAAGGGCCTTTCTAATATTACAATCTTTACTGTGATGATCTGCATTTTTGCCTGAAATTGTTATGGTTTAGAAGAAACATAATTATCTTCAACAAAAATAAAGAAAGGCTTGCATTTGTGTAGCATTTTGCAAGATCACCACACGTCCCAAAGCTCTTTACAGACTTTTGAAATGTAGTCTTAATGTCAGAATAATACCAATAATATGTTCTCTATGTTTGGTGTGCCTCTGAAATATTTAAATCAGCTGACCTTGCAATGTCACACAAAGTCATTTTGTCATAGGCATACAGTGCTGGAATTGCTGCCATGTCTCTTTCAAAATAATAAAACAAAAAGCCATTGTAGTCCTCTGAAACTTTGCTCATACGGTTTTGACCAAGCATCCTTGAACAAACAGTTCTTACCTGAGAAATGAACCGCAAGGAACTGCCGTACCATCCAGTCCGCAGTGATCACATCACAGTACAACAAAAAAGGAAGTAAAGAATAAGTCAGACGGTTCCTTTTGAAACATCTTAGATAGGGTGAGTAGATGATACTTTGTGCCCCATTTGTAACGAATTTATTCTCAAAATTTTTGATATTGAAATTGAATGCATTGGAATAATCTTTGATCTAACAGCACAACAATGCAACCTGCGAAAAATGAGTTCATTGCCTTTGTTGCCAGTGTTACCAAAGAGGGAGCCAAACACAGATGTTGTAACCACAATAAGTGTAATATCCATTTATGTCAACACACTGATATTCTCCAACAATAAAGCATCAATCATACACAGGCCTACTGCTACAGCTACTATTGTGTTGCATTTTAATTTTAAAATTGATTTTCAATTTGCAATGAGTTTATAATTGACATTATGATTGTACGTGTTCTTCCATGAGTTAGTGATACCAGGAATTGAAACAGATTAAAAAGGGGACATTGTATTTAAATTATTTACTTCAACCTCAATGTAGCTAAGAGCAATTCAAGTCAAGGAACCATATGGCTCACTTTATGTAATGTCTGCTCCTTATATTGGCTCAGCAAGTGGCCAAGAGCTATCAGCTTCATGTTGTTATACCTTGTCTTGCACTGTGCAATGGATAAAGTACTATTCTGATACTCATTGTAGTATCATAAACATGTTTGGTTTAACACTGAAAAGTTATTAACCTAATAACTTTACCTCTTTGGTTCTTTTTATTTAATTTAGTCTGGAGTCTCAACTTAGGTTGTCTTAGATTCTTTGGGCATAATTTCAACTGTTATATGGTAACAGGTTCTGTGGAGGGAGGTGAGGTAACGCCCTAAGGAGTGGCAACGGTCAGAATTCAGATATGTTTGCACGGATTTCTGACTTTAAACCAGGCAGGTAAGTAAGAACAAGAAGCAACACCATCATCACCAGTGGCCACACAAACAGCTGCAGGAGCAGCAATAACCTAAAGAATGAATGATGAAAGTATAGAACTCGCTACTAGAAGGAATGTCTGAAACAAATATACACATTTCAATGTTCAAGAAAGCAAGTGTATGAGGGAGAAAGGAATGGTGGATTACAATGATAGATTAAAACTAAAGATGGGAGAACGCTCAAGTGGAACATAAACACCAACATGGACTGTTTGGGCCCAATGTAACATATCCTTTGTAATCTTTTGTAAAAACTATAGTACCAGCGGGAGCAACAGCATCCGCCAGTCTCCTCAGCCACAGCCCGCTCCACTGAACAGGGAACTCCAGCTCAACTGATACTCCAGCATAGGGTATGCAGACAAAGGATGACCCTTTTGGACATGATGGTACAGCAGTACCTTAGGAGGCTCAGGCTTTCATGATAGGCTGTTGCTGATATCTGCAGACCTCCTTCCAAGAGGGTCAAGTGGACACGCATAGGCTGTGGCTATTAAGATAACTACAGCCCTCAGTTTCTTCATAGTCGACCTCTTCGAGGGATCTGCTGGTGTCATCATCAGCATGTTATGCATAGTGCATCTCCTAGGTCACCGATGGCTTGTTTTACAAGGCCACTGCTTTTATCCACTCTGCCACAGATAATGCCAGTCAAACAGAGGGTTGTCAATTTCACTGTAGTGGCTGGATCCCCTTCAGGCACAGATACTTGTCGATTGCGTTTATGGACAATATAAGTGCCCTCAGATTAACCTGGAGTGTTCATCAGTTGCGAGAGATTCCACTTCCTCAGTGATTGGATCATTTATGTCCACCAGAAGATTATCATGCACGTCTGTGCAATGGAGCTGCTGTAATTCATTCATTGCAGTGGTTCACTATCATTATCTTCTCAAGGGCAAACATGTTGGGCAGTGTTGACAATGATGCCTACATCTCATAAATGAATAAGAAACGGTTTTGGCCATTTGCTAATATCACCTGATGTGATTTGGTGTCAAATTTGCTTCGTTATGTTGCTGTGAAGCATCTTTGGAGGTTCTGTTTTATTAAAGGCACTATTTAAAGAGAAGTTGATATTGTTGCTTTGGTGAGCTTTTCAAATGCAGATTCATATACCATGCTTTACCTAGATGTATTGCTTCCATTTCACATAGATGTAAAGATGAATGAACCCCAAAGATGCTGTTAACACAGAACCTGAATGCTGTTTTTTCACAGTCACAGTGTGGCTGCTAGTTTAGGCAATTGAACGGCACACGTTCTATCTCAAATTGCTCTTTCCGATATGTGTCCCTTTTCAAAGTGCTTACCAAAAAATTCTCCACATGATAAGATGCAGTGCATCCTGATATGAGGGAGGATTACTTCTTATGAGGAAAGAGTTCCAAAACCCGAGGAATTGGAGAGCTTCTCAAAACTTATGGGAAACTTTATTTTCTTAGTCACTCACTTAGCTCATATATGAGAACACATTGCAGCACGTGACAGTAGAAAGTCCTGCCATATTAACTGTTTAGTTCCATACAGATTTCTGACCAGACAGAGTGCCCAGTATCAGGGAAATGGAAAATGGTTGCACAAATAATGAAGGTACATCTCGAGGTAATGCCCTCAACAGTTCAGCTCAAATGACTGCAAATGTATTGAAGTGGAAACAGTTCCAGGTAAGCACTTGCATCAGTAGGGTGCCACCTGCCGTTGCAGGGCCAATCCTAGAAACAGGAAATACAAACAGCAGCCACCCAGCTTATGTCCCAATAAAGAAATGGTTGGAAGGAACACATGGTTACAAAGTAAAATGAACACTTCATGTACTGTCACACAGGTGAAATATTGGAGCAAAACATATATTTTAGGGTAAGTAAAATTTGGTTCTGTTGGCAAACTAATCTATTGTAATTTAATTTGGGATGGGATAGATCAATATAAGCTTTAGAAATGAGACCATTGGATGAGGCTTAGGGGATTGTTGGCAATGGTTTATTTGATTGAGAATTGGCTATGTAGGGGATTGTGGTCATATAGTGATTATGATACTGGATTAGAAATCCAGATTAGTGGATTAATAATCTAAACAAAATTCAGTTCAGTTCTAACAACACAGTGAAAATTTGAATTCAATTTAAAACATTTAAGTTAAAAGTCAACATGAAGCTTTTGGATTGTCAAATAGCCCAGGTGTTCATTAATAACCTCTAGGGAAGAAGCGCGTCATACTGATGTGTGATACCAACCACACAACAATTTGGTTGACTATTATCTGCCCTGTGCTTTGGCTAAGCAAACTGCTACAGCAAATGACTGCATCAGTTCAAGAAGAAAGCTGCCACACTTCCTTAGGAGAATGTAGGGGGGGCAACAAATGTCAGTGGATGACATTTTCCCAGAAATCAGCAAAGGCCAATGTTGGGTAGGAAAAGTGGCATTGAGCCTGTCGACGGCAATGGCAGCCTTTTCCACCGTACAATGTGACACTTAGTGCCAAAAATTTTCAGCCATGGAAACCTGCCGTGAAATTCTCAGACACCTCCCTGGAAAGACTCCTCGATGCTGTTGAGGCTAGCGTGACGAAAACATGGCAGCAAGATCACCAACCCAGCATGGGAGGCAATGGCAGTGGTTGTGAATGACAACACTGCAGAAGAGGACAGCTGTCCAGTGCTCCAATACAGTGAGTCATGTCTCCTGTCTCTAAAGGCCCATGCCATATACTAATTACCTGTCCTTTCTTTCACAGACACATCTGTGAAGCAGATCAGGGAATCTACCAGCCAGGTCCTCAACTCCAGTCTCAACACCAGCACAAAGGTGGGATTCATTGACCCTAATATGAAAGATCTTCACAGTGCTCACCCACACCTTCCAGCTGCGCAGACACACACATACATCCCAGTAGAACATAGTTCTAGAGTACCCTTGCGGTTACAATCTATTGAGCCCATCACTCACACAGAGCCATAGCAGGCAGAGACAGGGGCGTTCCAGGGTGCTGGAATTCGAGGACTGCTGGAGCCTAGGAATTTGCTGAGTCCCAGTCAGATGATGAACCTCTGGACTCAGTTGCTGAAGTTCCAAAGGCAAACTTGGGAATGTCAGGAACGGATATCTGGTACACTCCTCGGATTGAAAGCTGCATGGAGGTGACCGTTTGCCTTATGCCTGAGTTTATTGTGTTGACACAGCAATGAAATGAGGTCAATACAGCGAGGGTGACTGCCACCATGGGGAACTTGGTAGAAGATATTTGTCCTGCACTGCTGCAGGATATGCACTCCATGATTCAGGCACTTGCTGGAATCCATTAATGCCACCGCCAGAGGATGTAAGACTTCTCATACTCACTCCAGCTGCCTCTTTATCCCAAGGAAGAAACCAAAGATCCTCAGGCCCGTGGAGAGGTGACACCCCGGGACCATCCGTCCAGGTGACTCTGTGATACTCAGGGAGTATCCCACACATCCGAATCTCCTCTTTGACTGCTTCAGTTCCAGCTCCACACACCGAGGAGGGTCGCTGTGTCACACAGCAGAATCCTGATAGCAGGCTGGAGCCCCCTAGGTCTGGGCCCTCCAGAGGACACCTGCCAAGATCATTTCAGACAACAGGATGGCCAACAGCAGGCTGCCTCCACTTGCTCTGAGGATGTTGAGGATTCACCAAGATATAGTGGCAGGGTTAGAAAAGTTAAGAAGTTCCAGTTGCACAGTGTGGCTATGGGTATTAGGCACTTCTACATAACATTCACCTCTGTAAATAAGCTGTCATTTTTTATGGCCCTTTGTTCTGATGAGTTGTGTTCCTGTAGTTCCTGATTTCTGCAAAGGAAAAGGCTGGGTGCTCAGCCCAGAGCTTCCTCCATGTGCTTTGTGCAAGGTTGCCATACATTGGTAGCGTCTCTTCACAGTGATTCAATACATCAGTAATGCCGCAATGTACAGGGTTAGCGTCATTCATTCTGGTCATCGTCAATGTGTTATCTCAGCACTTTGAACTGTGGCTGGATCCTCATTCCATCTGCTTTAGCCTCCGGCACATTGAACCTCAAGGGTACAGCTCATTACAAAGGGTGCTGAAAGACCGGGAGAGGTGAAACTTCCTTGCTGTATTGCCATGATATGACTCTAGTCATTGAGAGCAAGGAAGCGTCAAACAGGAGTCAGACATTTATAGAAGCTCATTGAAGATCAATTCACTGTCATCATCATTGTCCTACAATGCAGGGATTAGGGCAACCGCTGTGTTCCCAAGGGCCTTACCACAGAAAGTGCACTGCCATCATTCAGACAGGAGACCAATTCTCACAGAAGCCATTGAAGATAATAGGATGTCCTCATTGGATGATCTCACCATCCTCCTTGAATCTAAGGGCAATTAGTGCATCCCAAGCTCATCTAGACATCACTGTGACCAAAATCCTCTCCCTCGAGGATCTCCTCAGCCTCATCCCCTTTGATGTCCTCCTAATCAGAGGAAACATGCCGCTCCTCTATCTCCTCCTCAGGCAATTCCAAACCCCGTTTCAGTGCCAGGATGTGTAGAGTGCAGCAACTGACCATAATGCATAACACCTTCTGCAGATTATATTACAGTGTTCCAACAGACTGGTCCAGGCATTGGAACCTCATCTTCAGCATCCCCGTGGTGTGCTCCACCAAAGTATGACTTGAAACATGAGCCTCATTATACCTTGTTTCAGATGTGATTTGTGGCCACCACACAGACATCATCAACCATCTCTACATCTGGTCCTTTTGTAGACCCTGAAATGTGTCAGGGATCTGACAGCACAGTCTTTGGTGACACTGGCTCTCCAAACATCTGCAGGTATGTTAAGCCCCATCTGTAGGTGGGTCTAATGAGATATCTCCAAATGACAGCTCTCTCTGCATGCAAAACAGACCCTGTCACCCCTTCTGCTTCAGGGTTCTGCTCCTGCCTTTGGCAAGCCAGATGCCTCCATTGACTCATTTCCTTCTTCCTGCCTTTGAGTGAGAAAAATGACTGTGCGATCACCAGCTTCATATACTGTATCAAAGAGAGGGATTTGACAGTTAGCATTTGTCTCCCAAGAACCACTCTTTGTCTGTTCATCATCTGGAGCTGCCTCTCAAAGCCCACTGACTCATGGCCTTTTTTAATGCCCAATCCTTCCTTCATGTTATGTTTTGGCAGGATCGCACACCTCCCTTGCCATGCACCAATCACTGAGTCACTATGGCTTTGGCCATCCTATTGCATCCTGAGCTTCGATTTCACTCACAGGGGTTGTCGATAGCTTCGTTCCAAGTCCTTGCGCTCAATCTGGTCTATGGCCAGGGCATGTCATTATGCATCTTAGCACACAGCCAAGGATTAGAAGTACTCTCTTAAGGCAGTCTGCCATTACTAATCTTTTAAGGGAATGTAGTTTCTTGACCAGATGGCCATGGCACACCATGGCAGTCAGCAATTTTGGATGTCAGTGCACCAAGTGTTAAATGCTAAGCAGCAATCAGTGGCACTCACACACACAAGTCATGCTTGACTGGGCAAAATTAGATGCCTGGATTGCCTTAAGACATTTCAATTGAGTTACAGCCATGCCTTTGCATTAGCCTTGCCCTTGTCAACATCCTGCTTGCAGAAGACCCCTTCCCACTATTCCAGATTTGAGTGGAACTATCAGTCAGTGATTACTGCCAACACACCCACCACACTGCCCCAGGCTTCCCTTTCATCTGTGAGCCCTTCCAGTTTTCCCCCCTAGTCCCCCCTGACTAGGCCTGGTACCCTGAAAGCTTCCACTCCGCTACCCTCATATCAACTTCCCAGTAGCCTTCCAGAATTACCCCAATCTCCTCGAAATTAGACCCTGGTCGCCTTTCAGTCAAGTCTAGTCACCTGCGTCAAGCCCAGTCACCTGCGAATCAAAGACTGGTCACCCCGAATCAATCCCCTTAGTACGTGGAGTTTCTGTGCTTACCTCTGAGCTCCACTCGGAGGGATGCTGGCCAGGTGCCTGGCTTTTGAAGCCAGTTGTGCCTTATATCATTCTGACATCACGCTGCAATAGATGAATTTTTTAATGGACTGGTATGACTCCGGAATATAGGCCTGATAATGATGTTTCCGATGTTGAACGGTAGGAAACGCGGCCACCCCACTGATGGGGTAATGGGACAATCGCAGCAAACTTTGACACTGGCATAGAAAGCAACTTTGGAATTCTTGTGATATTTTCTGGTCCTGTCGCCAAACCTGCTCAATGCAAATGGTAACAAAAAATCCCAGTTCATGCCTCAGCAATGAATAGTTTAAAAATTGAGGTTTATGACTCTGTACCTCTGCACACAAAGAGGATGACATTGTGAGTATGACCCTGAATGCAGATTTCCCCTGGTTACTGTCGCAATGAAGAATTGTCAGCCCTCCAACATTTAACTTCCGTATGCAAACAGAGTTTGATGAAAGAGTCTGCACCAACTCTGTGACAGAGCATCTTACCCAGGCCCTATCCCCGTAACCCCACGTATTTACAAAGAACAAAAACAGCCCGGGAAACAGGCCCTTCGGCCCAACGAGCCTGCGCCACCATTTTAACACTACCAGTACTCCCCTCCACCCATGTCCCTTATCTGTCATTTTATGGCAATCCACATTGAGGAAAACTAATTTAGGGACAATTTATTACTTCCAATCAGCCTAACAGCACATCTTTGGGGTGTGGGAGGAAACCGGAGCACCCGGAGAAAACCCACGCAAGCACAGGGAGAATGCGCAAACTCCCACAGACACTGGCCCAAATCCATGTGTCTGCACAGCAAACAGTGATAGTCACTGAGCTGTCGTCTTGCCCATGCATCTGGTCCAGTTTAAGCACACACTAACGACATGAAGCACTAGGCCAATCTCGAACAATCAAGAGCAGCCCAAGTACGACCCATCGCGTTTATGCCCCTCGTCGGACAACAAGGCGGACCGACTTAAAACCTGTGAATGAAAAGAGAAAAAACATTACCCCACTAATCCTCCTAACCTGTGCATCTTGGGACATAATAGTCAGTATTTTCAACCATTAATGCTTTGAGAAATACAATTTTCACTGAAAATACAGGGCTGTTCTTGATTTTGCTTCCCATGGAAAATTAATGACTCCAGTGAAATTGGCAAATAACACAGCTTTGGCACAAACAACCTGATCCTGCACGTTTGGAGGTGCTATACCTAAATTTTACTATTGAAAGGATCTAGGAGCATAAACATCACCTTTACTTGCACTGACAGACATCGCTATGCATACATCAGGACTGCATGATATTGCAAAGTTCTGTAAATAGGTTTCATAGTGTAAGAATCATTACACCATTTTGTCTAATCTACAAATATCTCACTTGCATACGTTATCTGATGCTCACTGTCTAGAAATTTTAAGTGGATAGAGACTGCTGCATAGGTATACAAAGTTTCTATATAAAGATCACATAATGATAGTTTCTCAAAGATACTAGAACATTGTAGAAAGATTAAAGATAGGTAGGATGAGGATGGAAGCACAGTAAGCATATTCGGTTATTACTGCAGAAGATGGAATGGGAACAGTAATAATAGGCAAATGAATCTCAGAAATGTCAACAGAACAGTTAAAAGATACTTCTGGTATGATTCAAGGTATAATGATGTAATTTGCTCAAAGTTGAGAGGGGAGGTGGATGCATTTTCCTAGCCTTGCCTTGCCGGACTTGGCACAGATTACACCAATCGTGGAAAATAGGGTACGGGCCTAAAAACTGGTTTTGGCTGTGGCCCCAAACGGTTTGCAATCGTCCCAGTCCCTTTCTACTGGCACAAACTTGATTGCACCCTTTCTGGGCATTTAAATATGCATAGCCCATTCAATACCAGATCCTCCCAGCTCCCAGAAAACTCTGACTCTCAGTCATGGTGCAAGCCCGGTGAGCATCACGACTGGATTCCACTTGCAGAAATCGGGCGTGATGGCCACACTCGGGGGCGCGAAGGCCATTGAAGCCCTCAAGTGGTCAGGAACCTGGCACTGCCGATCTGGCACACTGGCACTGTCCACCTGGCACCAGTTGGGCATTGCCAGTGTACGAGGGGCAGAACCATGGGGGTGGGGCCTGAGTGTGGGCTATGATGAGGGGTATTATGCAGATGGGGCTGTGCAGGGGGATCATTCAGGGATGGAGCATGAAGGCAGGGAATGTGGGGGACTATAATGGGGGGAGCATGTCAGGGGTTATGAAGGGGGACCCATCAGGAATACTCCAATGCCCTGATGCCAACGATCTATGTCAGGGAGGGGATGGGGAAACATGCCACCATTGAGGGGGATCCCAGTGTACATGGGGAGAGGGAGAGCATCAATCAATGTACTGAGAGATCAGGCATCCTTCCAAAACGGTGCCTGATTGCTTTGCAATCGGGTTCACCAGCCTATTTAGACCCCGTCTCTCTTAAACCAGCACAAAACTCACCACTCTCCCAAAAAATGACTAGGTGTGAGATGATTATGGTCCAATCCATGCCAAACAGACTAGAGCAATTGTGAGACAGTAATTTTTGGGAAAAATTGCAACCCAGGTCTTCAAATATCTTTTGAAAATTTGTTTATGGAATGTGGCTGTCACTGGTTAGACCTGCATTTATTCCCATCCCAAGAAGGTGGGGGTGAGCTGCCTTCTTGAACAGCTGCAATCCATGTGGTGCAGGTAGACCCCACTGCTGTTAGAGAGGGATTTCCAGGATTTTGACTCAGCGACAGTGAAGGAACAGTGATATATTTCCAAGTCAGGATGGTGAATGCCTTGGAGGCGATCCTCCAGCTGGTGGTTTTCCCAGATATTTGCTGCTCTTGTCCTTCTGAATGGCAGTGGTTGTGGGTTTAAAAGGTGCTGTCTAAGGAACGTTGCTGAGTTACTGCAGTGCATCTTCTAGATTGTACATATGGCTGCTACTGTTCGTTGGTGACATTGAATGTTTGTGGAAGAGATAGCAATCAAGCACGTTGCATTCCTGGAAGGTGTCATGCTTCTTGAGTGTTGTTGGAGCTGCACTCATCCCCATGTCTGACCTTATGATGGAAGGAAGGTCATTGATGAAACAGCTGTAGATGGCTGAGCCTAGGACATGACCCTGAGGAATTCCTGCAGTGATGTTCTGGAACTAAATGATTGACCTCCAAAAACCACAACAATCTTCCTTTGTGCCAGGTATGATTCCCCCCAGTTCCCATTGAGTCCAGTTTTACAGGTGGTACTTGCTGCCATATTTGGTCAAATGCTGCCATGATGTCAAGAGCAGTTTCTCTCACCTCATTTCTGGCTTTCAGCTCTTGTGTCAATATTTGAACCATGGCTGCAATGAGGTCAGGAGCTAATGACAGAACCCAAACTAAGCATCCGTGAGAAAGTTATTCCTAAGTAAGTACCATTTATCAGCACTATTGATGACCTCTTCTATCACTTTACTGATAATGGTAGGCTGATGGGGTTGGTAATTGGTCAGGTTGAATTTGCCTGGCAATTTTCCACATTGTTGGGTAGAAACCAGTGTTGTAGATGCACTGGAAGAGCTTGGTTATGGCCAGCAAGTTCTGGAGCACAAGTCTTCCGTGTTTTTGTTACAATTTTGTCATGATCCTTAACTTTTTGCAGTATCCTGTGCCTTTTGTCGTTTCTTGATATCACGTGAAGTGAATCCAATTGGCTGAAGAGACATCTGTGCCAACCCTGAAGACGAACTGCTCTTCTCTCTGACTGAATTTCAGTATGTCTCTCCCCCACCTATCCACCTTCACTGCTTTCCATTTCTCTCTTAGCATTGGCTTTCCCTTGTTTTTGTGGCCATGACTCACCTTTCATTCCCTCACCCTACAGTATAAATATCTCCCAATTTCTATGCCTTTTATCTTTGACAAAGGGTCATCTGGACTCAAAACGTCAGCTCTTTTCTCGCCTTATGAAAACAGAGTTGGCTAAACTGGAATGGGAAAATATGTTAACAGATAAGATGATTGAACAGCAGTGGCAGATATTTAAAGCAACATTTCGTAATTGGCAACAAAGATACATTCTATTAAGAAGAAAAGACTGAGAAGGATGCACCATCCATGGCTAAATAAGGAAGTTGGAGATGGTATCCGATTAAAAGGAAAGATGTGTAAAGTTGCAATCATTAGTGATGGCCAAAAGAAAGGGAACATTTTAGAAATAAGCAAAGGATGACCAAAAAACTAAAATAAAGAGGGAGAAATTAGGGTATAGGAAAAAACTAGCAAGAAATATAAAACAGCCTGTAAAAGCTTCTACAACAATATGAAAAGGAAAAGGATAGCTAAAGTGAGCATTAGAAAGCGAAACTGAAAACGAATAAAGAGAAACAGAGAAATGGCAGACACTTTGAACAAATATTGATATCTGTTTTCAAAGTGGAAGACAGAAAGCGCTTCAATAAAAGGTGAAAATCAAGAGATAAAAGGGGGGATGGGACATAAAACAATCATATGCATTAAAGAAAAAGTACTAGGAAATCTAAAGAGACTAAAGTCTGACAAGTCTCCTGGATCAGAGAGCCTGCATCCCAATTTAGCCCGATATCTTATTCAGTGGGCCATCGAGTTTCTTTTTTAAATCCTTAAATTCTGAAGCCCCAGAAGAATGCAATCTTGGTACAACCTTGGCAATTTTGTATCAGATCTCTTACTGAGACTCTGACCTTCCTTGTTTTTTCATAATCCATCATTTGGATGTTTGCCCTTCAATGTAGTATTCGTTCATAATGAATTTCAAAGACTACTGAGTGCCCTACGTAAAGAGTGTGTTGTTCAGCATTACACAGTGTAATTTGTACTTCATGATAAGTGGTGTTATTGCTTCATTTGTTTATAATAAAGCTGTTTTCTATGTTGCAGACATGTTGAAAATCCCACAAGTATTCTGAATCTAATCACCCATGGTTTACAACATAGAACCGAGCTCCCTACTCTAGTCCATGCCCACTCTTCTCGATCCCACCTTGTGATAACAATTACTATCACCACAAAGGTCTCTGCTGTTAATAGATCTGGTAAGGATGCCACAACTGTGAACTGCCAAAATTGTAGGATTTGTTGACTATCTTTCAGTTCTGTACTTCTTTTGTTTTAGAAGTACAGATGAAAAGGACATCAGAATCAAATCTACTTCAACCAGTTCAGCATCAGTGCTGCAAGCAGCTGCCATCTTCTATCCTGGATAACAATTCAGCGCCACTTCTCCAATCTCTGCCTGCCAAGCACTTTTCCACAGAATCTACAAAATTCTCAGAGTATCTAGAAACCAAATTGCAATTGGTAGATCTTGCTGGCAGCGAATGCATAGGTAAACAGCCTTAACTCTACAATGGACCAATCATGCGCTGCTTTCTTGCCCAGTTATTAAAATATCACACAATTGTGTTATTGAATAGATGATGAAGGGTGATTAGATGTCCAAGAAATATCGCAATCACTTCAAAAACTGAAGCACTGACATCAAATGGTTTATTTTTTCTATCAATAAATTTGATTTTGAACTACCAAGATGTGCAAAGCGAGATGCTAGAAGATACATTTCAAGATTTCCCACTTATCATCCACTAATTTATGACAATGACTGGGATGGAAGGGGTGGAAAATGGCTTAGAAATGCACTCTGCTGAGTGCATGTTTATTTTTATATGATCCCAATTCCCCACAGGCCCATTTATGAACAATGTTGTCATTTGTGTCATAACACCTCTCTACACTTGAGATACATGTCATTCACTGGAGATAAAGCAATATATTTCAAGCTTTATACCAGTAATTAAAACTTTCACTGGTATTTTGGAAGCTGCTAACACCATTATGCTGCAGCAAGTCTCCAAGACTTGCTGCTGCCATGTTAAACCCACTGTCTGTCTAGATGCACCAGAGGATCCTGTCTGCCTAACACTAAGGTTGAAAGATTGGTTGGAGTGAAGGGTATATACCGGCCCCATTCATCACTGGTGGGAATCCCAGTGTCCTGCAGACTGGGGCGTCCAGGCTAAAACGGGATTCTCAATGTGTGTCAAACTCATTGCCATTCACCCGGCCTGCCCTGCTTGCACCGATCAGAAAAACTGCCAATTGGAATGTAATTAATGGGTTTAAACCCAATTCAAAGCCCTCCCACTATTCACCAGCCTCCACGAGCTAAGTGCAATGCCCATGTGCCCCTCTGCCAATACCAGGCTGCAGACGGAGGGTCCCCAAGGACCCTGG
Source organism: Carcharhinus amblyrhynchos (assembly GCF_965287045.1). Classification (NCBI taxonomy): domain Eukaryota; kingdom Metazoa; phylum Chordata; class Chondrichthyes; order Carcharhiniformes; family Carcharhinidae; genus Carcharhinus; species Carcharhinus amblyrhynchos. The sequence continues at coordinate 25,154,568 of NC_137335.1, read as the reverse complement.
GAGTTAGCTGGGCTTGGGCTGGGATAAGAGGTTGACTTTGCCACTGTGCTCAAGGAAGGTGGTTTTGTGGCAAGACTGCTCCTTATACCTCTTGGGAACTTGAACATCACTCTTAGCATGATGATTTCTGGCATCTCTCAGATCAAAGTCTTCATTCTGGTCTGTGTACTGCAAAAAGTTTGAAGTGGCCTGGTCAATTTAATCTCCATGTCCATTGGAAGGTAACCAAATCCCAAAAATCAATCACTTCTATTAGGGGGAGATTCCTTTCTCCATAGCTGCACACCGAGCCCCATTCTTTTAACATAGCATTTATTTCAAGTCTCTGAGCCTTCAGAGAAAGGTATAAGCCTTTGAAATCCCTTCGTACCCTGTGTTTCCATTCAGCTTCAGTCCAGTCCTTTTAACACTCTTTTGATTGTCAGCCCAATGATTTTTAGAGGGCGTGAAGTCAGCTTTGTATATTGATCTTTCCTTCATGGTTGAATGCATCTGAATTACCTCACATTGTTCCTAACTGCAATATTTACACAAGAAAGAAACTGAAAGCACTTAGCTGCTTTTGAAGTTGCTTGCAGCTGTTCAGGTTTCTCAGGGCTAGATGGGATGGTCCAACCATGAAACTCTCATCCTGGGGTAGAGGGCTGAGGTCATCCCCTTGCTCTCAGCCTGAGCCTAGCGAATCCCCAGCACCCTTTGGGGATGCTCCCTCTGCAGTCTAGCAGCAGCAGAGGCCACATGGGACCTGGACACACCTCCTTGAAACTCTTGAATATCCAATGCAACAGATCAGGGTATCAATGCCAGGGTATCAAGGGGCAGTGCAAGGATAGCACTTACATGAGGGAAGTGCTGAAGGGCGGGGAGCAGTGGAGTTGGGTCACCCTCTAGCCTGTATAGTGGGGGAGGGGTGACCCATTATTTTAGTTAGTGGTGGGGGAGGATGCCCTTCTTTGCTGATGAGTTGGGGGTGTTCCTCCCCTGAGCTGGGGTCATCATTTCCAGTGTAGGGAGGAGTGGGAGGGGTCTCTCTGTGAACACGGAAATCAGAACATCCTTTAAAAATAGCGCCCCAATCTTTGAACAGCCAGGCTGCTGGGTATTCCATGCTCTGCATACATTTAAAAGGTTAAGATGGGCAAATTCCACTTCACAGTAGCCTCTAAGGCCAGTGGGAAACACTACAGTTTTCCCACTGGCCTGGATACTTAGAGCTGATTGGGGTGATTCGCACTTAGCATAAACCCAGCTGTGCAGTAGTGCGTGTTTTAAGAAGTGCCTTGATCATCTTTGGGCCACAGAGAAGAAAAATCAGCAAGGGTTTCCACTTCTGATCATTACAACTTGCCAACAAGCAGCAAAAAGTTGACATTGGTGATCCAATGCTGAGAATTCAACCCACAAGCACGGAATGGGAAAAAGGTTTAAAAACCCTTTGGGAAAAAAGAACTACAAGGCACGTATGATTTGTCAGGATGCATTTTCATACCAGCATCTCTTTTTATAGATTGATTTTCTCACCATCAAATCTGTGGTTTGATTTTTTTCAGGAATGTCAGGAGTGACTGGTACAGCTTTGAGAGAGACTTCATTTATAAATCGAAGCTTATCAGCATTGTCTGATGTCCTTGGAGCACTTGCTGAACAAAGGTCCCATATACCTTATCGAAACAGCAAACTCACTCATTTACTCCAGGACTCCATAGGTAGGAATACATATTCTGTAAAATAGATCTGCAATAATCGTATCAACTTTGACATCAAGTCCTTGACTCCAATACTCACTGTGCATGCATGTTGAAACAATGGAAGTGTATTCCACCCAGAAGTTACAAGCTTAAGCTATATAATTCAAATTGCTGATAAATTACATACTGTGAGTATTTGCCAGTTATGTGCACATCTTTGAATGCCCTCACTTCTGTTTTAGGAGGAAAAGTTCAAGTAAAATCAACCCAATTTTGTCTGAAATAGCACTGAGGGATGAATGTACTTTTTGAGGTGCTGTCCTTCAGATAGGAACATAAGAGTAGGCCATTTGGCCCTTCAAGCTTGAATCACTATTTAATAAGATTACGGCTGACCTGGTTGTGGTCTCTGTTCCACTTTACTGTGTGCCCCCTTTGATTCCTTTGCTAATATAAATATGACTAACTCTACCACAAATAAATTCAAAGACCAAGCCTCTATGTTTTCTAGAGAAGAGAATTCCATACACCAATGACCCTTTAAGAGAAAAAGAAACCTCTTATTTTTAAACTGTGTCCCTGTGGAACCTAAGACCACACTAAAGATAGTTGAATGTATTGTTTAAAAGAAGGAACTTCTCCATGTAAATAAATAATGAAGTTTAATAACAGTAACTGAGTAGAACAGTAATAGCTATGAGAACAGGAGCACTAGTTAAACAGATCTTGCTTGCAGACCACTCTTGCAGATTGACAAGCCCTGCAAAACTTACACATGCTCCGAACCTTCAACAGATGCCAATAAGATATTACATTGGAGAAAAGGCTCATAAGAGCACTCTACTCAAAATGACACTCTGTAATAATCCCCTAGTTTTAACCCCCCCACAAAAGAGGAAACCTCTGCCCAGTAACCACCTTATCAAGTTCCCTTATGATCATATTTGTTTTGAAATCACCTCTCATTCTTCCAGACTCCAATGGGTATTGACTTGACCTGTTCAACCTTTCTTCATAAGACAACACCTTCATCTCAGGAATGAGTCCTGTTTGAATCCTCTCTGAACTGCTTCTAAAGTGGTTATATCTTTTTTTAAATAAGGAGACCAAAACTGTACACACTACTCCAGATATGTTTGCACCAAGGCTCTGTAATAAAACAACTATAACAAAACTTAACTACTTTTATATTCCACACCCCTTGCAATAAATGACAACATTGCATTTGCCTTCCTAGTCATTTGCTGTATCTGCATACTAACTTTTTGTGATTCATTTACCAGGACACCCAGTTCCCTCTGTGCCACCAAATCCTGCAATCTTTCTCCATTTTAAATAGTATAATGTTTTTATATTCTTTCTACCAAAATGAACAAGTTCACATTTGTTCACGTTTTGTTCCATCTGCCAATTTTTTGGCCCACTTTCTTAATCTTTATATCCCTTTGGCGATCTCTGCCTTTTCTCGACAAATTACTTTCCTACCTATCTTGGTGGAATCGTTAAATTTAACTACGTACAATAGCCCCTTTCACTCAGGTGACTGATGTAGATTATAAATAGTTGAGAACCTAGCACTGATCCCTATGGCAACCATTAGTTGCAGCTTGCCAATCTGAACAATATCTATTTACTCTCTGTTTCTGTCTTGGGTCTTGGGGCAAGGTGTTGACCTCAGGATTCCCCTCCAGGATGGGGGGTGGGGTCTCTTGGCTGGATTGCCCCTTTTAACCCTTGGGAACCTGAAGATCACTGTTGGCATTGTGATTTTAGGCAGCCGTCTGATCAAAATCTTCATTCTTGTCTGTGTACTGTGAAAACTATGAAGTGCCCTGGTGAATTTAATCTCCATGCTCCCTGGGCACTTGGAAGGCTTCCAAATCACAACAGCACTCCACTCTGCAGAAAGGATTCCCCTTTCTTGCTGTAAGGAGCTACAGGTATGAGGAGACCCTGTTAAAGTCCTCTGACTCACAAGAGAAGTCACTTTCATGAAGGAAATTCCCTCTCTACTGCTACTCACTCAGCCCCATTTTTTCAAGTCTCTGGGCTTTCCTAGAAAGCTGAAAACCTTTGACGTCTTTTGAAATCTAATTGGCCTATTTGATTTCCTCAATTTGCTGTCGCTGGGTGGAAAAGCCCATGGCCAACAGCAAAATTGCATGGAAGACAGGTGACGCAATGGGGCTTCAGAGCAAGCAGATCTCAGGGCGAGCAGGTACTCGGAGCAAGCAGATGCACCTCAGAGTGAGTGGTGAGTCTTGGAGGAAGGGATGTGCCTCGCAGTGAGCAAGCAGCCCTTGGAGCAGGTGCAATCTTCTGAAGAAAAATTTCTTTGTGTAAAGAATGGTTAATCTTTGAAATTCTTTACCCTAGGAAACTGTGGAGCCTGAGTCTGTGAACATTTTCAAGGCTGAGATCGATTGACTTTTAATCAGCAGGGGAATTAAGGGTTACAGAGAGAAGGCAGGAAAGTGGATTTAGCAAATGCTGGATCAGCCATGATCTTATTGAATGGTGGAGCAAACTCGAAGGGCTGAATCGCCTATTTATTCCTGTTCCTACTCCTTATAGTCTTTTGTATGAGAGAGGGGTGAGTGTGTGAGCAGTAAGTGTTTGAGAGTTCTGTGTGATGGAGAAAAAGGTGCTTGTGTCCAATATGAGAATTAACTTTACAGCATCACTCCTCCCATTAAAAATGACCAAAGGTAGGAATAAAGCATTTTTTAAATTATTCCTAAAGTGGGTGCTACTTCCAGGGTGTTAATGGTAAGAGGCTACGGGAGGGTGGCTTTGGCCAGGGGGCTCATGTGAAAGGAGCCATGTAGCTGGCAAATGTATTTGTGACTGTGCCTCTTCCTAATTCCTAATACATGCATAGATATAGCTAGAAAAGACATGTTTATAGTTGATTTCTGTGCTCACATCTATTTCATGGTGTCAATATTATGAGAATGTTTGGGGTTTCCCAGTGCTCTTGGAAGGTCACTAGGGGTTCAGTGACTCGAAAAGTTTGGGAAACCCTGATTTATATAGGTGAAGTCATAGAAAGTTACACTGACTATGGGAGGCAAGAAAGGAGACCAGGAAGGAAACTCAGGAGTCTGAGAAAAATAGAAAAAGGAGTACCTCTTTGTCCCTTTGCACAGATTTCCCACTTCACAAATTCTGACTCAATCTACACCTCACTCAGGCATAGTCTTCGGTCCATACACCCCTCTTGGATGGATTTTGAGGCACTCTTACTTTCTTCTTTTTATAATAATAGGTTTTGTATTTGAGGTTAGCAAATGTGGCCTATTTATAATCTCAACAGTGCTGGGTGAAAATATTAATCCATATTGAAATTTGCAGTTTGAGGTATAATACACTAACTTAATCTAACATCAGATGTCCACTACTTTGATATAAGAATCCTGGCAGCCAAAGCATAGTCATATTTGCATGCCTAGTTGTAGACATGCAACAAAAGTGGTTGCTCTGAATGCAGGGCCAGACATCTCCAGATACATTTATAAAAAATTTTTTTCTAAATTACAACTACAATGAATTTATGGATAAGAACATTTGCTAAATCAAATTAGTAATGTCAAAGAAACTGTGGTTTGCTTAAAATTACATAGTTTGTGTAAAAATACTACAATATGTGTTCTAAATATTGTTATGCCTCTTTCTTTAGGGGGTGATTCTAAATTGTTGGTTGTAGTCTGTGTTTCGCCTGCTCAGAAGTATACTACAGAATCATTGCAATCATTAGGATTTGGCACCCGAGCTCGACAAATACGAAAAGGTCATGTAAGGAAAAAGAGTCCTGTAATCTCAGGTAAAGTTAAATACTTAAGTTTTATGTCAAATTTCAGTGTATTCCTGTTAAATTTGCCTCATTTTGGTCATAATCTCAGAGCAATTAATGATCCAAGCCATTATACAAAAATTGCTGAAGAACTGAGATGCAATAGCAATCACTTAAAATAAAGGACAAATTAATAGTAACACTGTTATATTTAACATATTTATGTCTGTTTGGTTGAGCCTTTAATAATGTTTTGCACAAGTGCAAAGTGGCTCCTTTCTTTTTTTTAAATCTAGTTTTAAGAAAACTTCCTAACACTTCCTTGAAATATTTCTCCCTTCTGTTTGTTCAGAATTATAGATGGGGAAAATCATTGCTTTAATTATCTTAAATTATATTTAAATATGCTAATAAATGGGCCAATTCGTAAACCAGGAAGATCCTCAAGTGGATCCCTCCCAAACATTTGTTCAATTAGAAGAACATATGTCAGTCAAGAGGTGTCAATTAGATTGATAAAAATTTGATTCTATGATTGTTTTGCTAGTCCTAGTTCAAGACCGAGATTCTGTGACCTCACTTGTTTCCAGTCTTGCTTGTTAGTTTTTCTGTTGTAAAACAGCATAAATGAGAAATTTAGCATTTTTTAAAATGCTGCATGATTCCTTAGAACTTCAAAATGCTGCACACATGTGAGGTGAATCTTGCTGATGCCATGTTGGTGCAGGCTTTTGCACTGTGCAAAATCTTCAACTGCATTGGGAACAATGATTTGATGCCAACAGTGCCATTTTGGTGCACAACATTCCAGTCAATGCAATAATCTCTGTCTTTATTTCTTCTTGAGATAATACATTTAATCTTGGTTGGGAGTTTTCAAAGGTGACAGGTGACCCACTGCTGGGGCCAAAACTGGAGGGATAACCCTGTTTCAATTTATGGCAGGACATAGGGTTGCATCTGATAGCTGGCAGCCAGTTAAATAGCTGTTGTTAGGCCTGTCCAAATGATGCAGAAGAGAAATAGAACTACACTGTAATTGTTATGTGAACAAAACTGGAATTAATTAGCATTTTTTCCAGAAAGAGATAGGAATTCTGTGTTTTATATTTGATTTCTTGGAATTTAATGACACCTTCTCTAACTGTCATTCATTTATAACTTGCAGAGAACATTAGAGGAAGATCTTCACAAAATAAACCCCAAGGATCTCGGCGAAGTATTTCCAGCTTTACTTCTATCCAATAACCATTTAGTATTGCAAAGCAAAATATCACAAATGCTGGAAAGCTGAAATAGAAGGAGAAATTTCAGGTCAGGCAGCATCTGTGGAGTGAAAGGCAGATTTGGGTCAATAGTCTTTCATCAGAATTGAAAATAGTTAGAGGTGTAACTGCTTAAACATATACAGGGGCATGAAAAATGGGAGAGGAGAAAAGAGTAAAATAAAAGGTCTAGGTTAGGGTGAAAAGCAAGAGTAATGAAAAGACAAAACAATATTGTATTAATCTTCCAAATTTACAGCAGCAACTATAAGTCGTAACTTTGTTATCAAAATGCTAGAATCACCTTAATGGTTTGATGTATTTAGTCAAATATTTAATTATTTTACAAAGAACAAGAACAAAGAACAACACAGCACAGGAAACAGGCCCTTCGGCCCAACAAGCCCGCGCCGCCATTTTAACATCGTGAGTGCCCTCTTCTACCCACGACCTTTGTCTACGCTTATTGGACTCCACAATAAAGGAATTATAACCAGACTGAGGGATGCCTAATTTAGGGACAATTTGTTAACACCAATCAGCCTAAGAGCACGTTTTTGGGGTGTGGGAGGAAACCGGAACACCCGGAGAAAACCCACGCAAGCATGGGGAGAATGTGCAAACTCCCACAGACACTGGCCTAAATCCATGTATCTGCACAGCAAACAGTGATAGTCACTGAGCTGTCATGTTGCCCATCAGCTGGTCCAGTTAAGCGTACACTAACGACATGAAGCACTAGGCAACTCTCGAAGCAACATCCAAGAGCAGCCCTCGCACGACCCACTGCGTGTGTGCCCCTTGTTGGACAACAAGGCGGACCAAATCACCTGTGCATGTAAAAAAAAAAGACATCAATCAACATACACAACTTATACAGACATTCATGGAATCCCCAGAAGCTCAAACGTAAGACAGGTGAGCCGTAAAATATGTTGGACGGCCCATAGGAATCTATTGATTCCCAGGAACGTCCTGAGGCTCTTGATCCTTATTTAGAACAATCTTTTGTATCCCTTTTGTATTTTATTTCAATTCAGTTTCCTGTGAAAATGTTTTGCCAATGCTTTACTAACTATTTTGGTAACTTAAAGGAACAATGGACTACAAAGAAATCTAATTTAGGACAGCGTCTCAGATAGTGAAGCTGAAGAAATGAAAATTATCAGATTTATCGTAGCCTTTAAAATTATCAAGGCTGAACATTCAAAATTATCAAGCCTGAACAGTCCAAAGATGTGCGGGTTAGGTTAATTGGCCATGCTAAAAAATTGCCCCTTAGTGTCCTGAAATGTGTAGGTTAGAGGGATTAGTGGGTTAATATGTAGGGATATGGGGTAGGGCCTGGATGGGATTGTGGTCAGTGCAGACTCAATGGGCCAAATGGCCTGTTGCTGCACTGTAGGGTTTCTATGATTCTAACATATAATTAATTAATTATGATCAAATAGGACTTATTATATAGTGCATTTCTATGTGCAGTTGTTTGAAGGGGGTCATAGATTTAAGGCAAGGGGCAGGAAATTTAGAGGGGATTTGAGAAATAACTTCTTCACCCAGAGGATGGTGGAAGTCTGCATCTCACTGCCTGAAAGGGTGCTATAGGCGGGAGAGCTCAAAACATTTAAGAAGCATTTAGATGAGCATTTGAAATGCCACCATATGCAAGGCCATGGACCAACTGTTGAAAATGAGATTAGATTAGTGCTTGATGGTTTGCACTGACATGATGGGCCAAAGGGCCTCTTTTTGTGCTGTAAAGCTCTATGGCCAAGATTCTCCCAAAACAAAATAAAGTGCCCAACGGTCAGTTAAACGGGAGAATATCCAGCTGTTTTTTGGACATCCTTACCTGAACGAATCTCCAACACTCTGCAATGCAAAGTGCCTTGGAGCTATTCATGCTGGTTAGTGGGGGGGGGAGCCTCATCCTGCCCAAGAGGCTGGCAGCATAGCAAAGAGCTATGTGCTGATCTGTCATTGGGAAGATAGGCGTATGCGCACTGGTCCCCCGACCACCGTCCAACCCCTTCTATTTGCTGGCCTCCTCGATATTCCTGAACACGCCCCCCCCCACCTGATCACTGGCCTACCAAGTACCCCGGGCCAACCCCGATTTCCCTCCCTAGCCCTGATCTATCCAACCTATGGCCTGTCTCGATGGCCAGCTTCAACCCCTTCCCTCTAATAATCACCCCCTCACTCCCTCTACCACCAATCATACCACCCCCAGTATGCTCTGCCCCTCTGGCCCCATCCCCTTAACACTACCTGGTGCGCAGTGGGCAGTACCAGTGTGCCCATTGGGTAGTGCCAGTGTGCCCTTTGGGTAGTGTCAGATTGCCAGGCTGGCACTGCCAAAGGTGCACTCCCTTGTTCCCAACCTCCTGGGCAGAGCCTCAGTGGTCTCTGTCCCCAGCAGCGGAGTGAGAACGTTTGTTTCCTGTTAGTGGGGCCGTGGGGAGCAGTTATAAATCCAGCTGGTGGGAACCTCTCCCCACAATGGTGATTGGGGGGTGTGGGGGGTGGGGTGGCGGTGGTGTTGCGGTGAGATACTAGTGGGCCTGGAGAATAACATCAATCGCCATGCGGAGTTGATTGCACTAAAAAAGAGCCTCGGAGACTTGGGATTAGCCAGACGCTAGTTGTGAATCTTTCTAAAGGCCCTCCACTATTGTCCCCCAGCCCCCTATGCACAGCAGGCTGCAAAAACCTTGGCCAATGACTCTATGAAGATGAAGAATTCCTTCATTGAAAGCTACAATTAAAAGTTTTTGTGTATGTAACTGATTAATGTTAATAATGGTTGTACATTACACACAAAGAGGTTTAATTGTTCTTTTTTAGCAGCTACATTATTTAGAATTTTCACTTCCTAACAGCAGGATATCATGTACATGTAGAGCACATATCTCCATCACACTGTTAACTCCATGTCATTACAAATATGCAACTTTTCTTTGAGGGTTTCCCCACTTGGTTGGTGCTCTATAACTATAAATCTGAAAATATAATAAGAGTTTCCATCTCACAGAGGAGACTTCTGGCCAATCCATGTCTAACAACTGACTCTGGAAACTGCTCACATTTTGACACCTATGACAAATCCCATCTACAGTAAGAAGTCTCACAATACAAGGTTAAAGTCCAGCACATTTATTTGGCAGCACAAGCTTTTGGAGTTTTGCTCCTTCATCAGATGAGTGAGGACTTGTGTTCACAAACGGGGCATATACAGACAAACTCAATTTACATGATAATGGCTGGAATGCAAGTCTTTACAGGTAATCATCTTAAAGGTACAGACAATGTGAGTGGAGAGAGGGCTAAGCACAAATTAGAGAGGTGTGTATTGTCTCCAGCCAGGACAGTTAGTGAGATTTTGCAAGCCCAGGCAAGTCGTGGAGGTTGCAGATAGTGTGACATGAACCCAAGATCCCGTTTGAGGCTGTCCTCATGTGTGCAGAACTTGGCTATCAGGTTCTGCTCAGCGATTCTGCATTGTTGTGTGTCGTGAAGGCTGCCTTGGAGAATGCCTACCCGAAGTTCACAGGCAAAATACCCATGAGTACTGAAGTATCCCCCAACTGGAAGGGAACAGTCCTGCCTGGTGATTGTTAAGCAGTGTTCATTCATCCATTGTCATCGTGTCTGCATGGTCTCCCCAATGTACCATGCGTCAAGACATCTTTCCTGCAGCGTATCAGTTAGACAACATTGGCCGAGTCGCAAGAGTACGTACTGTGTACCTGGCGGATGGTGTTCTCATGTGAGATGTTGGCATCCATTTCGATAATCTGGCACGTCTTGCGGAGGTTGCTATAGTAGGGTTGTGTGGTATCGTGGTCACTGTTTTCCTGAAGGCTGGGTAGTTTGCTGCGGCCAATGGTCTGTTTGAGGTTGTGCGGTTGTTTGAAGGCAAGAAGTAGGGGTGTGAGGATGGTCTTGGTGAGACTTCATTGATGACAGTAGTGTTGGGGAAATTGATGGGATTGAAGGCCGATAAATCCCCAGAGCCTGATAATCTGCGTAGAAACATAGGAATTAGGAGCATAAGTAGGCAAATTCAGCTCTTTGAGCCTGCTCCACCATTCAATCAGATCTCTCCTTGGTCTCAAATCACCTCCCCACCTGTTCCCCATATTCCTTTCTTCCTTTTTTTTAATTAGAACTATATCTATCTCCTCCTTGAAATCATTTAATAATTCAGACTTCAAGAGACATTCCAGAGTACTTAAAGAAGTGGCCCTGAAAATAATGGATGCATTGGTGGTCATTTTCAAGAGTCTATAGACTCTGGAACAATTCCTACAGATTGGAGGGTAACTAATGTAACCCCACCATTTAAAAAGGGAAGTAGCGAGAAAGCAGGGAATTTTAGTCCAGTTAACCTGACATCGGGGAAAATTCTAGAGTCCATTATCAAAAAATTTATAGCAGAGCACTTGGTAAACAGTGCTAGAATTGGACAGAGTCAGCATGGATTTATGATAGGGAAATTATGCTTGACAAATCTATCTGAACTCTTCAAAGATATAACTAGCAGAGTTGATGAAGGAGAGTCAGTGGATGTGGTTTATTTGGACTTTCAGAAGTGTGTTCACCGTGACTGCCAGTGCCAGAGGACAACAAGGTTTCTGGACCTCACTCCAGCTGCCTATCTACCCCATGGAATGACCACGGGGCCCCCGAGTACACAAAGGATCTGCTGGTGCATAGCCCCAGGGCCTTCCACCCAAGACCTTGGGAATGTCCACCCCTTGTGACTCTCTCTTTCCAAAGTTCGGGGCCCCTCAAGCACAGCAGGCAAAACAGAGTGGTACAGCAAATCTGACCCGGAGTTGGTCATCAGTCTAGCGCTGTCTTCCCTCGGACGTAGGACAACGGGAGGATTTTTCAGGAGGGACTTCTGTTTAATCACCACACCCGGCCATGGACATCTGTATGGTGAGGTGTGCGTTGGGTAAGGGGAACTGCACATATAGGTATTGGGGATATGGGGAGGTGTTAGCCCTTTGGCCCTTGTTCCCAAGGCACTAGCTGGCAACCTAGATACTTAAAGCTCAAGCCCAGCCTTGGACTTGACTCTGTGGAGAGCTGATGGTGTTAAGGGTTAACTGCTGGGGGCCAATCAGTGTGACGGTCATTCACCTCAGCATACTAAGTGGACACAATTCCTCTATCAGGGTGAAATAGACACACTACTTACTCATATGGCAGATATGGAACTCATTGCTGTCATCCCTCCAAACTTTAGCTCCCTGCATTATTAATTCTCAAGTGCAGCACCGCACCCCCCACCCCCACCCCCTAGGAGAGGGCTCCAAGTAGTATTGTCTTATGGGCTCACAACCACCCACCCCATCTGGCCAGGCTGCATGACACTGAACACATCCCACTCCCACCCTATTGCCCTGCACTGGCCTCAAATACCCTTGCAAATAGACTCAAATCTCATTGGAGCATTTTCCATTTTTGGCCTCTTACAAGATTAAGCAACCATCGAAGCATTTGCCCCGCAGCTAATACGGCTGCTGAGTCACACCCATTAACTCTGTTTCTCATCTAAAATATGATGCCAAACCTGCTTAGTTTCTTTGGCACCCCCTGTTCTTATTTCAGATTCCAGCATCCACAGTATTTTGCTCATTTCATTGGTGCCTAGATTGATAAGGGCACACATTACTTTTGTCTATTCTTGTTACAAATGTAATGATGTACCTTCCTGCTACATGGAGACCCTTCTGTTCTTCAGTCTGGAGGGGTGATGGGGCAGTGAATAGGCATTTCAACTCAGGAAATTGCCAATCTTATGGCACTTCTTCAGAATGTTTTTATTGCAGATTTTCCATTTACCACAAGACACAACAAGTTCCCAAAATCTAGTACAGAGTATACACAATTCCAAATAAACATACTGAAAAGCTCAGCAAATATTTATACAAATGATTCATATTATAAATCACTATAATCATTGTAGTTGGCATTCCTTCTCGAACAGATAAAGAAAGGATAGCAGGAAGGGTGGGGGAATCTCAAGATAACAGGATAAAATCATGAACATGTGGCCCCATGATGCACACTCTCCTCCTGAGAATAACAAAAACAGCTGCACAATATACACAATTCGTGATGAGGTAATATACAACCAACTGGGGCCTAACTCAGCATCCCAGGACCTCCATGTAATAAAAGGATAACCATAATGTGGATAACCATGATAAAAGGATAACCCAGAAAAAGGGAAACTTCAGGATCCTGCCATCAGTACAAGATGTGACATGGCAGTGTGTGCTGTCATATACAGAAACCAGTAAGCCAAGAATTTGTAAACCTCGCCTAGGCTCACAACACAACAAATCTCCCTCCTCTCCAGCTGTATCAAAAGCACCAGTCAGGCTCTCCATCACTGAAGAATTTAAATCATATTTCACCAAGGAAACCCTACTGACAAGGAGAAAAAAAATCATCTAGACACCATCAACAGGATATCTTGGGGAAAGTACTACCCTCCTCCTCCCAACAAGTTATGGGAAACACTCCAGGATTAACTAACAAATCAGAGCCTATATCAATACTCTGACTACCCAGGTAGAGAAAGGAAGCTCCAGAAAGAGAGAAGTATCAGGATTATTCAGTAGATGCCAAGTGCAGTCTTATGGCATCCACTTTTGCAGGAAGAGACCATGAACAGAACAGCATAACCCCACAAGGAACAGGATGTTGCCATCCCTAGGGGAGCCCAAACTTAAAAGACAGACAGATTTGAAGTCTCAGTGTAAGACCCCTTGAGGCGGAGACTTTCTCCTCTAACAAGTCTAACCTCCAACCAAAGAGATACTCTCAAAATCACTGAACCAAAGCACCCACACTCACTCTCAGGCCCTGCAGCCAACAGGACACTACATTTCCAGGGGAACCACATCTCAAGAAGGAGAGCAGTCTAAAAGGAGAGTTCTGAGATCCAGCATTAATCCAGCTGGGCGTATTTGCCCACACTTGTTCTGGTTGATTTTGTTGTATAGTGATACAGATAGGGAGAGTGTCAGAGTTTTGACATTTAAGATAGTGATGAGGTGTGGCAGGCATGGGAGTTGGCGTGTGAGGAGCATAGCAGCGAGTATGTGGGATAATGGTGATTTGGGGGAGGGATAAGAGGATTTCCTTATAGGTTCTGGCAAACCTCAAAGTGGCTGGGTGAGGGATGAAGGTGGAACTGCGAGGGGTGCGGGAGGGGGTTCAGCATAAGACCGCATGAGGCTCACTAGAGTCCTAGGGCTCTGCAGATCTTTGCTTCAGGGTGTATGCTAGGCAAACACATCATGGTCGCCAACCAGTGAAGGAAAGCCTGCTGTCTGCCTGGGTGGTTCACACAATGATATGCACGCCATGATCCATGCCTCACGCATAGGCGGTGTGTGGCTCAGTGCTGGGTGGCTGACTACCACAGATTGCACACATATGGCTCCATGCGTTCTGTGGCAGCAGCTACTGATCTTTGTCAACAGGAAGGAGTTCCACTCACTCAATGTGCAGCTAATGTGCGATCATCAGAAGAAGATCATGCACATTTGTGTAAGGTTTTCTGGGAGTTCTCATAGGTCCTACATTTTGATTCACTCACAGGTGCCACAGATCTTTGAGGGCCCGCAGTGCTTGATAATGTACCCAGGAAGAGTAGCTTTCACACTCCCAGAGACACAACTTAGAACTGATGCTAACAAATGAGATATCACCCTCTAAGACACATTATTCAATTAAATACGGCAAGATTAAAAGAGCATTTCTGTATCTATAAACACTTTCAGTCTCTGGGTTGACACATTTCCCTGAGATGACACAAGGGGCGAATGACTATCATGACTTTGCTAAACAAAAATGAATCTGTGGACATGGAGAGACCATTGAGGAGTTGGAGCTTGGGTCACTCTTGAAGTAAGATGTCACACGGAATAAGGGTTGGCTGCTGGGAGATAAGGGATACCCACTGAAAACTTGGCTTAAGACACTGTGTACCATCCTCAGAATGCCCACGAAAGGTACAAGGTGATCCATTCTGTGACAAGGTCCATCATAGAACAAGATGTATTTTCGATGTTCAAACTATGCATGTGGGGCTCTGCAATTCTCTGATGACTTTCAGCCTGGGACCAATAACCCCCAATGATTATGAAAGTATCAGTGTTGGAAAGATCTGCATCAAATGCTGCATGTGATGCCTGTGCAATGTAAAATCAGCACACAACCTGAGTCAACTGCTGATTGCAGTTGCCAGCAGCACACAACACTTTGAGCAGCCATTTAGATTTGGACTTGATTGCAGTGAACATATTGTACCCAAAACGTTTGGCTTCCACACTCACCAGGGATACAGCTCAGAATTGATGTTAACAATTTAGATATCACCCTCTAAGACACATTATTCAATTAAATATGGCAAGACTTAAAACAGCATTTCTGTATCTACAAACAGTTTCAGTCTCCGTGTTGATACACCTCCCTGAGATGAAGTAAGGGGCAAGTAACTATCATGACTTTGCTAAACAAAAATTAATCTGTGGGACATGAAGAGAGACCATTGAGGAGCTGGAGCTTAGGTTGCTCTTGAACTAAGATGTCGCAGGGAATCAAATGTAGGAGAAATTCAGATCCTGAGATGCTGGGTCAGAAAATCAAATTAAGTTTACAAATGTGCATTATATAAATGGTGCATGACCACTCGTGCACCAGCAGCCAAAACTTCTTAGCTTTCCATACCCTGCTGCTCTGCACGAGTGCAGCTCCAACATCAGCAGCAGAGGTGGAGGCAGCCTGCTGCTTGCTATGCCCTGTTAGCTGAGATGATTTTGGCAGGCATTCTCTGGGGGCTGGGGGACCCCTGCCTGCTTTGGGTGTCCCGACCTTGGACAGATGCACCCTCCTCAGTCTGGCCAGCTGTAGCTGATGGAGACATAGGCACAAGGGATTAGGAATGGCTGAACAGCCTTGGAGACTCTGTGTGTCCATAGAAAGTCCTCCACTCCTTGTGGCCCTACCTGAGGAGAAGGGGTTCGTGGTGGGAAATCAAGGTGCCTGGACCACACTGAGGTACCCAACCTATGCCTAGAGCGATGGAGTGCAGATCCCTGTTCAAATCTGGACAAAACTGCTGCACCATGGTCTCCAAGCTGGCCACCACATCATGGAGAGTCTAATGTGCTCACATTCCAGGGCCTTGACATCAAAGCCAACAGACTTCTCCACCCTTTGTTGCAGTCTGGTGATTGCCTGGAGTAACTCTGTTTACCGCTTACCTGATGTGGAGATGCCAGCGTTGGACTGGGGTAAAACAGAAGGAAATCCCACAATACCAGTTCAAAGTCCAAACAGGTTTATTTGTAGCAAAAGCTGCAAACTTTCGGGACAGCCTGTCCCTTCGTCAGGTGGCTGGGAGTTCTGATCATAAAAGTGACACAAAGAAACAAACTCAATTTACATGCATAGTGATTGGAATGTGAGTCTTTACAGCTAAACAATTCTTAAAGGCACAGACAATGTGAGTGGAAAGAGCTTTAAACACAGGTTAAAGAGATGTGTATTGTTTCCAGACAGGAAAGTTAGTGAGATTTTGCAAGTCCAGGCAAACTGTAGGGGTTACAAATAGTGTGACATGAACCCAAGATCCCGGTTGAGGCCATTCTCATGTGTGCGGAACTTGGCTATCAGTCTCTGCTCAGCGACTCTGCACTGTCGTGTGTCGTGAAGGCGCTTTGGAGAATGCTTACCTGAATATCGGAGGCAACCCTACAGACCACAGGAACACGACGGACAAGCCCTCCATATACACAGGATCTGCTCAGATGAGGAGCATCACAACAGACACCTGCAGACACTGAAAGGTGCCCTCATAAGAACAGGATATGGTGCTCAACTCATCAATCGACAGTTCTGATGTGCCACAGCCAAAAACCACACCGACCTCCTCAGAAGACAAACACGGGACATGATGGACAGAGTACCCTTAGTCGTCCAGTACTTCCCCTGAGTGGAGAGGCTATGACATCTTCTCCAGAATCTTCAGCATCTCATTGATAAAGACGAACATCTTGCCAAGGCCATCCCCACACCCCCACTTCTTGCCTTCAAACAACCGCACAACCTCAAACAGACCATGTTCGCAGCAAACTACCCAGCCTTCAGGAGACCATGACACCACACAACCCTGCCACAGCAATCTCTGTAAGACGTGCCAGATCATCGATACGGATGCCATCATCTCACATGAGAACACCATCCACCAGGTACATGGTACATACTTTTGCAACTTGGTCAACTTTGTCTACCTGATACGCTGCAGGAAAGGATGTCCCGAGACATGGTACATTGGGGAGACCATGCAGACGTCATGACAACGGATAAATGAACGCAGCTCAAAAATCACCAGGCAAGACTGTTCCCTTCCTGTTGGGGATCACTTCAGCGGTCATGGGCATTCGGCCTCTGATCTTTGGGTAAGCGTTCCTCCAAGGTGGCCTTCACGACACACGACAGTGCAGAGTCGCTGAGCAGAGATTGATAGCCAAGTTCCGCACACATGAGAATGGCCTCAACCGGGATCTTGGGTTCATGTCACACTATTTGTAACCCCACAGCTTGCAAAATCTCACTAACTTTCCTGTCTGGAAACAATACACATCTCTTTAACCTGTGCTTAAAGCTCTTTGCATTCACATTGTCTATACCTTTAAGAATGGATTAACTGTAAAGACTCACATTCCAGTCATTATGCATGTAAATTGAGTTTGTGTCCCTTTTATGATCAGAACTCCCAGCCACCTGACATTGGGCCAGGCTGTCCCAAAAGCTTGCGGCTTTTGCTACAAATAAACCTGTTTGGACTTTAAACTGGCATTGTGGTATTTCTTTCTGTTTTACCATTCGCCTGTCAGCCTTTGCATCTACAACATGTGTGCAATGGCCAACCACAGAGTCTCAGCAGGTGCCGTTTCTCCAGCAGTTCTTCAAGTGCCAGAGATCTGGGCTGTCACTGCCTCCAACTGTTGGAGAAGCATGTCCATGAGGTGTTCTCCAGATAGTGAACCCAATCCTAATCTAGGGTCTAATACTCACCGAGGTGTGTGCCCTGAGCTGGTGGTGGGTGCAGGTGAACATTGTGATGGGATTTACCCTAGGATTCTCTGGGAGGCAAGAGAAGTGATTGCAGAGCCTCTGGCTCTGATCTTCAGGTCGTCGTTGGCCTCTGGTATAGTACCGGAAGATTGGAGGTTAGCGAATGTTGTCCCATTGTTTAAGAAGGGGAACAGAGACTTCCCCGGGAATTATAGACCGGTGAGTCTCACTTCTGTTGTGGGCAAGGTTTTAGAAAAAATTATTAGGGATAGGATTTATAGTTATTTGGAGAGTAATGAATTGATTGGAGATAGTCAGCATGGTTTTGTAGCGGGTAGGTCGTGCCTTACTAACCTTATTGAGTTTTTTGAAACAGTGACCAAAGAGGTGGATGGGGGTAAGGCAGTTGACGTGGTGTATATGGATTTTAGTAAGGCGTTTGATAAGGTTCACCATGGTAGGCTTCTGCAGAAATTGCAGATGTATGGGATTGAGGGTAATCTAGGAAATTGGATCAGGAATTGGCTAGCAGATAGGAGACAGAGGGTGGTGGTTGATGGTAAATATTCGTCATGGAGTTCGGTTACGAGTGGTGAGCCTCAGGGATCTGTTTTGGGGCCACTGCTATTTGTAATTTTTATTAAATGATCTGGATGAGGGTATAGTTGGGTGGATTAGTAAATTTGCTGATGACACCAAAGTCGGAGGTGTGGTAGATTGTGAGGAAGGGTGTCATAGTTTGCAGGAAGACTTGGACAGGTTGCAGAGCTGGGCCGAGAGGTGGCGGATGGAGTTTAATGCGGAGAAGTGTGAGGTAATTCACTTTGGTAGGAATAACAGATGTGTTGAGTATAGGGCTAACGGGAGGACTTTGAATAGTGTGGATGAACAGAGGGATCTAGGTGTATGTGTACATAGATCCCTGAAAGTTGGGAGTCAAGTAGATAGGGTTGTTAAGAAGGCATACGGTGTCTTGGCGTTTATTGGTAGGGGGATTGAATTTAGGAGTCGCAGTGACATGTTGCAACTGTACACAACTCTGGTGCGGCCGCACTTGGAGTACTGTGTGCAGTTCTGGTCCCCACATTACAGGAAGGATGTGGAGGCTTTGGAGAGGGTGCAGAGGAGGTTTACCAGGATGTTGCCTGGTATGGAGGGGAGGTCCTATGAGGAGAGACTGAGGGATTTGGGGTTGTTTTCGCTGGAAAGAAGGCGGCTAAGAGGGGATCTTATTGAAACATATAAGATGATTAGAGGTTTAGATAGGGTGGACAGTGATAGCCTTTTTCCTCAGATGGAGAAAGCTAGCACGAGGGGGCATGGCTTTAAATTAAGGGGGGGTAGTTATAGGACGGATGTCAGGGGTAGGTTCTTTACCCAGAGGGTGGTGAGGGATTGGAATGCCCTGCCTGCTGCGGTTGTAAATGCGCCTAGTTTGGGGGCGTTTAAGAGGTCCGTGGATAGGTTTATGGACGAAAAGGGATTGGTTTAGGTTAGAGGGTCATTGTTTTTTTAACTGGTCGGCGCAACATCGTGGGCCGAAGGGCCTGTTCTGCGCTGTAATGTTCTATGTTCCAACACCTAGTGGATTGACAGTTTGGATTGAGGGATAGCTGGTGGTTTGCATTGGCCTGCTTCTGCTATTGCTTGGAACAGAGAGATGATCAAGTTAGCTCTTGAGTGGACAGAATCCATCAATACATTTAACTCACTGTGAAGGGCATGATGTATTGAACTAATGGAGGGTCACCCATTCTGCTTTCCTGGGGTGAACTAATCTGGCCTTGGACACATGAGCAATCCCTGACCTACCCTGTCAACCCTGCTACCTCCTCAAATGGAATCAGCTCCTCTATTTGGGGATCCTCATTATTCTTGGCCGAGTTTGGCTTTTATGAAAATGAATGGAAAGTAATGTGATGAACAGAAGTTGCGACATGTGCGAGGCTGCTGTAGAATAATTTAAAGAATGTTGAGTTTGGAGGACAGTACATGTGATTGCAGTGATGTTAAAGTGTGCATGAGACATTCAATGCAGATGTCCCTTCTGCTGATAGAATGTGAAATCCCTGTGGATTGTAATCCTTAGAGTGCCTGATACAGTTATGAGAATATGAATCGAGAATGAATAGAAATAGAGTTACCTTGTCAGAGTAGATGAGATTATTCATCCTCATCTTGAGAGACTAAATAGACTGGGTCTGTACTCGGAGTTTAGAAGGATGAGGGGGAATCTTATAGAGACGTATAAGATAATGAAAGGGATGGATAGGGTAGAGGTAGAGAGATTCTTCCCGCTCAGAAAGGACAGCAGGACTAGAGGGCACAGCCTCAAGATAAGGGGGGGTGCAGTTTAGATCGGAGTTGAGGAGGAACTTCTTCACGCAAAGGGTTGTGAATCTCTGGAATTCTCTGCCCGTTGAAGTGGTGGAGGCTACCTCGCTAAATATATTTAAGTCATGGGTAGTTAGGTTTTTGGTAGGCAAGGGGATTAAGGGTTATGGGAAGAAAGTGGGAAAATGGAACTGATCCACTTCAGATCAGCCATGATCTTATTGAATAGCGGGGCAGGCTCGAAGGGCTAGATGGCCTACTCCTACTCCTATTTCTTATGTTCCTATGTTCATCCTGCACTGCAGCACATTTTTTTCTGCATGCCAGAGGCACAGATCTGAGCTGGCAACTTCATCCCTATCCAGCAAGATCAGGATGGTCACCCTTGAGCTTCCAACCTCAGGAAGAGGGCATCTCAGTGTTTATACACAGCCAGAAGGAGAGTCACCTCCAGAATTGATGAGTTTCTTCCTGTGGGATTTGACGTTCAGCCACATCACACAGCTGGCCTGCAGAAAGCGAATGTGTGTTTGGGTGCAGCTTATATATAGTAGCAGGAACCACAATCCCATGAGGTTACGGCAGGTGGTTGTATCAGTGCCCTCTCCACTGTGGCAGGCAGTCGTATCAGTGCCCACCCCAGTGCGGCAGCATTGTATCAGTGCCTGTTCCACTGCCTGACTAGGGCGAACAGTGTGCTGAAGCATAATTAATCAGCTTTAAAGGCTTCGCACCATGGCCTCTGTGAGTCTCCCAGCCTAACATTCCCAGAGTAATCAGCTCTGTGCTGGAAATCGACACAGAGCTGATTCCAGTCTGGAAATCACTATTTCCATTTTATTAACGGACCTGGGATTGAAGTCTCCGGGTCTGCTAGCATCTCCCCAGACCCCCACTCCCCCTCCCAGCAGGACTAGTTCATTCTGGTGGGGTTTGCTACTGCTCCCCACTAACGGGGAAACAGGCAGCCGATCCCACTGGAGGGAAGAGATGCCCCTGCAGGAGGTAAGGGGAAGGGGGTTGGTATCCAAGGGGGAAACTGGAACTGCCCACTAGGCACATTGGCACTGCCCACTGGGCATTGGGTGGAGTCAAGGGGGCGGAACCAACAGACAGGGCTTATTGCAGGGGACAATTGATGAGGTGGGGTTACCCACTGCCGCCCTGCAATCGAGATGCTTCCATCATACACCTCTACAAGAGGAAGGGCAATTGGCAAGTATGCGACAACCACCGAGGAATCTCGCTGCTCTCCATCACAGGAAAAACCCTCACAAGAGTCCTGCTAAATCGTCTGGTCACTCATCTGGAGCTGGGCCTGCTTCCAGAGTCACAGTGTGGCTTCCACAAAGGTCATGAGACTGACATGATTTTTGCTGTGCGCCAACTTCAGGAGAAGTGTCAGGAGCAGAACTGTGAGCTCTACACAATCTTTGTTGACCTCGCGAAAGCCTTTGACACAGTAAGCCGACGAGGCCTGTGGAGGATCATGTCAAAGTTCAGCTGCCCCCCCAAATTCATTCAGATGGTACGTCAGTTCCATGATGGCCAGAGTACTGAATGGCGGAGAATCCTCTGAGGCATTCCCAGTCACCAATGGTGTCAAACAGGGCTGTGTGCTCGCACCCACACTGTTCAACATGATGTTTACCGCCATGTTGAATGATGCCTTCCAGGCCAGTGTTGCTGGAATCAGCCTCAACTACAGTGTGGATGGGAAACTCTTCAACCTGAGGAGACTTCAAGCTATTACCAAAGTGAAAGAGACTGTTCTGAGAGATTTTCTCATTGCCGATTGACTGCACCCTGTATACTGGCTCAGAGCCAGAGATGCAAGTCAGTATGGACAAATTTTCCACGGCTTGTGACAACTTTGGACTCACCATCAACATTAAAAAGCTCCTCATGCACCGTACACAGAACCCATAATCACAATCAAAGGGCAGGAACTACAGGCAGTGGACCAGTTCACTTATCTTAGCAGCACCTTCTCCCAAGCAGTGACTACTGATACAGAAGTTAACTGCAGAATAGCAAAGGTAAGTTCTGCTTTCAGTAGACTGTACTCCACTGTATGGGAACGTCAAGGAATCAGCCCAGCAACAAAACTGAAGGTCTACAGCGTCGTGGTTCTCACTACCCTCCTGTCTGCCTGTGAAACGTGGACTGTGTATCGAAGGCATGTAAGACGGCTCAATCATTTCCACATGACTTGTCTTTGCAGAATATTACGCATCTGTTGGCAAGACAAAGTACCGGACACTGAAGTTCTCTCCAGAGCAAGTCTACTATCAATCCACACACTGCTGATGAGAGCGCAGACCCGGTGGGCAGGTCATGTCATCCATATGTCAGACAAGCACAAACCCAAGCAGCTCCTTTTTGGGGAACTCTCTGCTGGAAGACGCTTGCATGGAGGGCAGAAGAAACGTTTCAAAGACACACTTAAGGCCTCCCTGAAGTCACTTGACATTGACATGACCACCTGGGAAACGCTGGCGCAAAACCGCCCTACCTGGCGCTGCCTCATCCACAAAGGCTGTCAAGCTCACGAAGCAAAGTGTATTGCTGAAGCACAACTTAAGCGTGAGCTGCGCAAGTCCAGAGCCATCAGCGCAACAACTACAGTGTTTGCACAAGTCTGTCCAACATGTGCCAGGACATTCCGTGTCCAAATTAGCCTGATCAGTCATCTTCGGAAACACCGCAAGCAGCCTCAAAATGACTAATGGTGTCAAGGTCCTCATCGATAACGATGGACAAACAACAACAGCAATCGAGATCACAGGCAGAACTGGCAGTGGGTCGGGACTGTCCCGAGGGTGGGAAGGGGTGGAATTAGGGAGAAAGGGGCTGGCCAGGAGGGGCGGGAGGGAGTGGATAGGGGCTAGTCCAGGGAGGGCCAGAGGTCAGCGATCTGGGGATGGCCAGTGATCGAGGGGTCAGCAATGCAGAGCCACTGCTTATGTGCTGGTCTCCATACTGACAGATCGGTACATGTGCAGTGCCCCACTCAGTGCTATGCTGCTGGCCTGTCCAGCGGAATTATGCCCCACTCCCAAATTTCCAGGTGAATCCCACTAGGGCACTCTGTGATGCACAGAGTGTAGGAGATTTGTTCTGGAAATCACACTAAAAACAAAGCGGGATTTACTTCTATTTTCCTGCAAACTGGTGACTTAGCATTTTCTTAGGAGTATCCTGGCCATCATGTGAGAACTCTGCCAGGAATCAGTGGGAAACTTGTTGACTATCACATCCGTCATCGCACTTAATCTGCAAAATTTGTTGTCCTTAGGATGACAGCTTCTAACTCTCTAGCACCTGCTCTGGGGTTGGTAGGCGTGACTTCATCCCATTCACGCCTTCCTGAAGCAATGATGTCATTGTTTGCAATAATGTTAACAAAGGCAGGTCCAGCAAGTTAGCATTTTTCCAACTTGAGCTACACTTGAGCTAAAATTCTACCATATTGTGATTCCTCATCCTTAAAGATTCTTTTACAACTAGATTATTAATTAGCCCTTTTTCAGTAAATAATACTAGATTTAAAATAAGCTGTCGTCTAGTTTGCTCCTTAGCACACTGCTCTACAAATCCGTCCCTAACTCACTCCAGAAACTTGTCTTCCTAGTGCTCACTTGCTTAACCAGTTTATGTGCAGACTGAAGTCACCCATGAGCACACACTACATGCTGTTTCTGTCATCTGATTAATACTATGTCCCCACACTACCATTACTATGAGGTGATCTATAAACAACTCCAACCAATGTCTGCTGCCCTTTACTCTTTTTTAGCTCCATCCAAACAGATTGCACACATTGTTCCTCCAATCTGAGATTCTCCCTTAATAATACATTGATCTGTTGTGGGAAATTTACCACTTCGGAGTCAGACTTGGAGGTTCAACAAAACAGTTTTATTTTGGGAGAAAGCACTGGTATTCTGCAGTACTTAGCAGCAACTTTCTCAACAACACAATGGTAGTTGAGCATCTTTATACCTTTTAGACAATAGATAGTATGGACATTAGCCATTAACATATCGTTACAAGTTGAATAGGCAGATACGGACATCGACAGTTAACACATCATTACAAGCAGACAGGTATGGACATGGACAGTTAATACATCATTGTACATAGAATGGATACATTTATGCAGTTACGTCCTCTATCAATGACTGGTTTCGATATATATATTTATGTATTTATGTCCCCATCAGTGGCTGATCTTATAATCAAACTCATTGTTCTGGGTCTGCTTTTATCTCAAGTCTTAAAGTGCCCCAGGTCTGACCAATTTCCTGCAGCAATTCAGATACTGCAGGTTTTAACTCTTTGTGTAACTGTCTGTGCCCAAAGCCAGTGCCTTTTAATGTCCCTTCCCAGAGTCCATTTTGTGTGCCAGGTAACCACTGTAATTTCACCGTAACAGATTCCATCCTTTACGATCATCACAACTCCACCACCTTTCCTTCCTTGTCTATCCTTCAATCCTTCCTTGTCTATCCTTTATCCTTCAATAGATCTGCCTCAGAACTGAAATATATTGCGGATTAGCTGCTTTTAAACATAAAGAAGGAAAAGGGGAAGTGATGAAAAACAAACACATAATGATCACACATGCAAATGTCATCATCTTTCAGATTCTAGTCTCTAAAGATTTTTCATCAATACTGTAGTGTGATTGTTTTTTCAGTAATAATAGATCCGTATTTGCCTGGAAATGCTGACTGAGTCTAGAGTTCATCCCATAGATATTGAGCTGTGACACATAATCCAAAAGATCATTCTTCACCTCTAAGCCTATACAAGGATTTTGAGCAAATCATTTAGTATAAGGAATTTTATGAAAGTGAAGTGAGGTCTGTAACTGATGGTGTGTCGCAGTGCTCAGTACTGGGACCTCTGTTATTTGTAATATACATAAATGACTTGGAAGAGGGAGTAAGTGGTGTGATCAGCAAGTTTGCAGATGACACAAAGATGGCTGGACTTGCTAATAGTGAGGAGCAGTGTCAGGCAATACAGCAGGATATAGGTAGGCTGGTATATTGGGCAGAGAAATGGCAGATGGAATCTAATCCTGATAAATGCGAGGTGATGTATTTTGGAAGAAATAATGTAGGGGAGAGTTACACGATAAATGGTAGGCCTATTAAGAGTATAGAAACGCAGAGGGACCTGGGAGTGCAAGTACACAAGTCCTTGAAGGTGGCAGTACCTGTGGAGAGGGTGGCGCAGAAGGCCTATGGTATGCTTGCCTTTATAGGGAGGGGTATAGAGTATAAAAGCTGGCGTCTAATGTTGCAGTTGTATAGAACGTTGGTTCGCACGCATTTGGAGTACTGTGTCCAGTTCTGGTCGCCTTACTACCGGAAGGACGTGGAGACCCTGGAGAGAGTGCAGAGGAGGTTTACCAGGATGTTGCCTGGTATGGAAGGACTGGGTTATGAGGAGGGATTGGGCAAATTGGGGCTGTTCTCCTTAGAAAGGTGGAGGATGAGGGGAGATCTAATAGAGGTGTATAAGATTATGAAGGTTATAGATAGAGTGAACAGAGGTAAGTTTTTTCCTAGGTTGGATACAAAAATTGCGAGGGGCCACATGCTTAGGGTGAGGGGGGGGGGCGAGGTATAATTCGGATGTTAGAGGGAGGTTTATCACACAGAGGGTGGTGGGGGCCTGGAATGCACCGCCAAGTAGGGTGGTGGAGGCAGGCACGCTGGGGTTGTTTAAGGGATACTTAGATAGGCACATGAGTGGACTAGAGATGGAGGGATATAGGAGACTGTTCTAAATAAAGATCAAGAGCCTTGGGACGTCCCTCAGAATCAATTGATTCCTATGGACCTTCCAACATATTTCATGGCTCACTTGTCTTACTTCTGAGCTTCTGGGGATTTCGTAAATGTCTGTCTAAGTTGTGCATGTTTATTGATGTCTTTTCTTTTACTTCACAGGTGATTTGGTCCGCCTTGTTGTCCAACAAGGGGCATACACACGGTGGGTTGTGCAGTGGCTGCTCTTGGATGTTGCTTCAAGAGTTGCCTAGTGCTTCACGTCGTTAGTGTACGCTTAAACTGGACCATCTGACGGGCAACATGACAGCTCAGTGACTATCACTGTTTGCTGTGCAGATACATAGATTTGGGCCGGTGTCTGCGGGAGTTTGCACATTCTCCCTGTGCTTGCGTGGGTTTTCTCCGGGTGTTCCGGTTTCCTCCCACACCCCAAAAACGTGCTCTTAGGCTGATTGGTGTTAACAAATTGTCCCTAAATTAGTCTTCTCTCGATCTTCTCCAATAGGTGTAGACAAAGGTCATAGGTAGAGGAGGGCACTCATAATGTTAAAATGGCGGCGCGGGCTCATTGGGCCGAAGGGCCTGTTTCCCGTGCTGTGTTGTTCTTTGTTCTTTGAAGTGAAATTTAGAAATTTATAAACCAATTTCAGGTTTAGAAATTGACTTAACAATAGGAGACAAAGGGCTAGATTCTGGCAGACCCAGGAAGACTCTGCAGTCATTTAAAAATGGCAGACTGGACCTGGAACCAGAAGCCCAACCTCTGTTTCCTATAGGGGAAAAGGGCAGATGTGATTCACACAGGAGGGATATCCAAATTCAGCAGATCATTTTAATTTGACCCCATTTAGACTGTTGTAAAGACCTTAACCCACAGTGTGGGAGTCACAAATTTATGGAATAAACTTAAAGGCTCTTGCAGGGCAGATAAGACCTTTTTAACTGTCATGATCTAAAGTCTTGTTTAAATCACCCACCCTTTAAACTGCAAAAAAAAACTGGCTGCAACTGTCAGTGGTTCTTAAAGAAAGCTCTGTTGGACTGCTTTCATTCACAAGCCAGCTAGTGTAGCATCTGTTCAAGTAGTTTCAATAGAGTTCTTGGTTGGTATTTCTTAAGTAGCTATTTATTATGAATGCTTGGCTTCAAAAATGAGGTAGTTGTGAGTTCACAGTTTGCCTGGCAGCTTAAAGAGGCAATTAAAAGATTGTGGATACAAACAGAAGTTTGTTTTTATAAAAGATTAATCACTTCAGTTTTAAAAGCTTTGATGTATCCATGAATGATACTTTTTCACTATCAAGTCTATCATGAGAAAAGTATTAGGTTTTTAGATGTTTATTTTCTTAATCTCCTCATGGCTCCTCAGATCCCCCATTGGTCGATTCTGGATGAGTTGACAATGAGTTGACTTGGTTGGTATGAAGGGAATGGTGGGACATGTGAGTTGGGATTGACTTCACATCAAGAGATGTTTGGGGGCATGTGTTTGCATGGAATGTATGAGAGGACAAACAGTTGAAAGGATGTGAACAGTGAGGACTAGATAATCTAAAGTCTTTTAAAGCAATTGGGAGCGAATTCCGGAGAGTCGATGTGGGTCTTCTAACCAGCCCCTGTAACCTTCGAGCACTTGCTTTAGGAAAGGTAGGCTTGATTGCATCTCACTCACACCTCCCTGGAGAAAACATGGCACTCTTTAACCAAGGCAGATCCAGCTAGTTGGGAATAGTGAGATACATAACTCAAAGGCAAAATCTAGCCAGGAGTGTAGGGATAATGGGCAGGTTGTCTAATTGACAAAATGTAACTAGTGATGTCTTGCAAGGATCTGTATTGGAGCCTCAACTATTAATCACTGGATTTATTAACAACTTAGATGGTGGAACTGAAATCCAAATTTGTTGATGACAATAAAATAGGTGGCATTGTAATTCACATAGATGGAAGCTTAAAATTACAAAGTAACCAAATGGGCAAATCCGTAATAAAAGGATTTCTATGTAGCCAAATATGAGATCATCCATTTTGGACCTAAATGGATTATTATTCTCAAAATGATGAAAAAATATAAACATTAGAGGGGTAATTTTTCAGCGCAGTGGGGTGGGAGGATCTCATGGCCAGGCATGCGCAAGGTTCTCGCATGCGTTCCCATCATGCATGCACCTCACAGCGCCACCAGATTCTTGCTGGAAACTGGCAGGAAGACAGGTAAGTTATTTAAATCCCTGAATACATCTAATTTTAATCTAATTAGTGGGCCTGGGACTGAATTCTCTGGGCCTGCTATCCTCTCCCACCTCACCGGAGTGTTTCATGCCAGTGGGGATTACACTATCTCCTCACCTTTGGGTAACTAGTGACCCAACCCTGCTGGAGTGAAGGTGGGTCAATCGGGGCTCTCCAGAAATCAGATGGCAGGGGACTGGTGCCCTCTGGGCATGGGTGCCCTGGCAGTGCCAGCTTGCTCCCTGGCATTGCCCAAGGAGCAAGATGCCAATGCCCAGGGGCACCTTGGCACTGTCCATTGGGCATGGGGCGGTGTCAAGGTTCAGGGGGCGGGATGGTGGAGTGTGGGGATCCTGCAGCATTGGGATTGATGGGGGCAGGAGGGAGGCCAATGATTGGGGTAGGCTGGGGGGCCTGCTTATGGGGATGTTTGCACTGTGAGGGGGTGAGGGATTGGCACTGCAGGGGGGAGGCTAGAGATTGGGATGGTCCGGGATGGGATTGATGGGGAGGTCGAGACTGGCCCAGGAATGGTCGGGGGGCTGCAATCGGGCTGTGGGGTGAGGGGGATGGGTGTGGGTTGTGGTGGCAGCACTGCAGGGGTCGCAGGGATGGCCAACCATCGCACTGGCCAGCAAATGGGAGGCTGACAGTTTGGGGCCACTGTACATGTGCAGAGGCTCGCTGGTTTCAGCCTCTCCGGTGGGAATAGGTCCTGCCCCCGGAAATCTAATGAGATTCACACTGATGATCTCTGCATTGCACAGAGTGTAGGAGATTCTAATGAGAACTCCCACGAAAAATAAGTGCGAATTACTCGAGTTTCACCACGAGTTCAAAACTTAGAATTTTTTTGGGAGAATTCAGCCCTGGAGATCCAAAGAGGCTTCGGAATCCAGTTACTCAGATCATTAAATTACATAAACAGTTTCAGAAATTGATCAAAAAAGCTAATAGAACGTTGGTTTTTATGTTCAGTATAGCTTTTAGAATATGAGGGTAAAAAGCTCTGCTGCAGCCATACAAAGTTCGAGTTAGAGCACCCCAAGAGCATAGTCATTCTGGACACCACATCTTAGGAAGAATATATTGGCTTTGGAGGGAGTGCAGTGTAGCTTCACCAGAATAACACCTGGACTCTACGGATTAAATTACAAGAAGACATTGCAGAAACTAGGATTGCATTCCCTGTAATTTGACAGGATGAGATGTGTTTCAGAAATAATTTCTTGTCTTCTACTTCAGCTAAAATTGTTGGATTTTCAGAAACTTTTGAAATGTCCAGTTTTGCTGCACTGGAAGCATTCTGTGCCCCTGCTGGGCCATCCTGGCATCAATGTTTGGTTTTCGTGCCACAATACAAGCATCTCAAAATGGCTGCATGTGTGAAGTTTCCTGCCCTTTTACCTGGTTTGGTGGACATTCTTGTGTGTGAGGCTGCTGCCTGTGAGTGTACACAGTCATTGGAGTCATGTGAAGCCTCAAAGTTACACGAAATTATAGCCTAATTAAATTCTCTAAGCTTGCTTTGCCTCTTATACTGCACTGCTCGATTCAAAGTAAGATCACCGTTGGTCTGTAGAAAGTCAGAGGGCAGGGTTTTCTGGCTGCACTCACCCAAGACCGGGAAATCCCACCTGAGAACAATTGGACATTTGCATGGTCCACCCCCCACTCGCTACAATTCCTGTAGTGGGAGGGATGGGAAAATTCCACTCAAAGAGTTTTTCATCAGACACCAATGACTGTGCCATCATGGATCAACGCATCCTTCAGCACCCCGAATCTGCAAGAACTGTAGTGGGCGGCATAGTAGCACAGTGGTTAGCACTGCTGTTTCACAGCTCCAGGGTCCTGGGTTCGATTCCCAGCTTGGGGCACTGTCTGTGTGGAGCTTGCACATTCTCCTCATGTGTGAGTGGGTTTCCTCCGGGTACTCCGGTTTCCTCCCACAGTCCAAAGATGTGTGGGTTAGGTTGATCGGCCATGCTAAGAAATTAGTGTCTAGGGATACGTAGGTTAGAGGGGATTAGTGGGTATAATATGTAGGAATATTGGGGTAGGGCCTGGGTGGGATTGTGTTCGGTGCAGACTCGATGGGCCGAAGGGCCTCTTTCTGCATTGTAGGGTTCTGTGATTCTATGATAACAAACTGAGCAACGTAGAGCACCTAAAAATAATTCAATCAATTTCCCCGACATTGTGACGGCTGATTAAACTGTGTTTGTTCAATTACCAAGTTTCGCTTCAGGCTAAACGAGCTGTCAAGAGCTTTGAAATTGTTTTAAAGTCAACAGTGGACTCCTCCATGCCCTGCCTTATCAGAATGTCATCCGTCACTGGATATAGAGAATTAAGAAAGGAATTTCCTTGATGTTTCTGTTCTGATTCTGTGCAGTACTGGAGAAAATGACATTTCCATAACTCCCACTGCTGGCCTCTTTGCGTGCCTTCAGGCAGTCAAATGGGAGTAGGGATAGGAACTGCTTACCAGGCACAGTCACATTAGCTCTTTCTAATGTGATTTTTTACAAGCTGCTATCAAGGTTTTCTGCACTCTATGGTTCTTCAATAACACCAATGTGTTTTTTACATCGATGTGTCCACTGCTGCCGCCATCTTCTGAGATGAACTCTAGGCTTCATACTTGTTTAGTAGACAGACTGCAATTGTAATCTGGTACGTGCTTAACACTTGTTTATTAGTACTACATCTAAACAGATTACAAAGTAGGTAAATTGCTCCTAGGCAATGATGTTCCAACCGTTCTAGAGAGTGTAACACATGACTGATTCATTTCAGAGGTATATCATACAATAGCATAACATATCTGTTGAGTCTTTATTCTATAGTTGTTGTGCTATAGGACACTGATTGCAACAACCAAGGAACGGTTGAGGACTCTGGGTCTGTATTCATTGGAGTTTAGAAGGATGAGGGGGGATCTTATTGAAACTTACAGGATACTGCGAGGCCTGGATAGAGTGGATCTGGAGAGGATGTTTCTACTAGTAGGAAAAACTAGAACCAGAGGGCATAACCTCAGAATAAAGGGACGATCCTTTAAAACAGAGATGAGGAGGAATTTCTTCAGTCAGAGAGTGGTATTCTTTGCTGCAGAAGGCTGTGGAGGCCAGGTCATTGAGTGTCTTTAAGGTAGAGATAAATAGGTTCTTGATTGATAAGGAGATCAGGGATTACGGGGAAAAGGCAGGAGAATGGTGATGAGAAAAATATCAGGTATAAGAACATAAGAACATAAGAAATAGGAGCAGGAGTAGGCCATCTAGCCCTTCGAGCCTGCCCCGCCATTCAATAAGATCATGGCTGATCTGTCGCTGCTCAGTTCCACTTTTCCGCTTTCTCCCCATAACCCTTAATCCCCTCTCTTATCAAAAACCCATCAACCTGCGACTTAAAAATATTTAGCGAGGCAGCCTCCACCACTTCAACGGGCAGAGAATTCCAGAGATTCACCACCCTTTGAGTGAAGAAGTTCCTCCTCAACTCCGTTCTAAACCGCCCCCCTTTTATCTTGAGGCTGTGCCCCCTAGTCCTACTGTCTTTTTTGATCGGGAAGAGTCTCTCCACCTCTATCCTATCCGTGATTAATGGTGGAGCAGACTCAACAGGCCAAGTGGCCTAATTCTGCTCCTATGTCTTATGGTTTAACCATTACCATGGTTTTGCAAGTCTTATAATTTGTCAGTCCTCTATGCCACATCCATTTCTTTTATCAGGGTTATTGGGGAAACTCTGATAACATTTTGTCCTTGTTAGACTCTTATTTCAACTGTCTTCTTATTTGTATGAAAGTTCATTTTTAAATTAGGGTGTTATTTAATCATTATAAAAAAAATATTGTTTCGATGTGCACCATGTTACAGGTTTATATATATTCTAATAGATGATAAAATGAATATAATGTCCTTTATTTGTTGTGAATATCTAGTTCATAATTCATACATTTTTGAGTAACCTTTGATTTTAGCAATTATTGTTTTAACAGCCATTTAGTTAAGAAATTGATAAACCATACTGAAGTAAATGTAATTCAAACAAGCTTGGAGCTTATTACACTTCAACCATTGGGACCATGTTGACCTAAGAGCTTAACAACTAGAAAGGTAAGATCATAAAAAGTCCGGTGGGCTTACTTAGGTAAAGAACTGAAGACATAATGTTTACAGTTATTCCAATAGTTATTCATGTGGTTTCCCAGAATTAAGGAAAACTTTGAAATTAAAAGGTAGTTAATTTGCATTTTGACCTGGAAGCAGGCAGTGTATATTACATTGCCATGGAGATGGTGGAGTTTAGTGAGATTATTTGCTTTAACTTTATATCTGTGGATTCAGTTAGGACATAGAAAGCAGGTAGGACTGACAGGTGTTTGGAAGTGCAACTATGAGAGCGTTTCATCGTTAGGTTGTATGTAACTTGTAGCTCCTTGGAAGTTGAGAGTCAAAACCGGACCTTCACCAGATCTTTACTTGAATTGGAGGAAATATTAGACCAATCAATTGTGATGCAGTTTGTGTTGGGAGTTTGTATTGAAAACTGGAAAGGGGAAGATCAGCTGGAAGATTTATTTAGCTGGAAACTAAACATTGGCATCTACAGTGATCCTCTCAATTAAACCTTGTCCTTGGAGAACAGAAATCAGGCTAAATTCCAGAGTGCTGCAATATACCTTTTAGACCCGTCCCAAAGAATGAATGAATGGACCTGCAACTTAGTCATTGGATGTTCAGATTTCTTCTTTAAATTTTAACTAAGAGGATCATAACATGCTCCAACATTTCTATCAGGTCAATTTTAAACTTAACCACTAAAATCATTCCAATATTGAAAAAAACACTCATGGAAGCTATCACTCTCAGGCAGAACTTTCCATTTTTCAGGCTAAGTGCGGTATGATAGTGAGTTTCCCTTGACTGGTGGGTGGATTATCATGTCTGATTTTCCACTTGAGCATGGATTAATTATGTATGAGGGTGCTAGTCGCCAAATCGCATTAGGGGGTGGGCAGTAATTAGTCTGCAGAACACTAACTCATTGGGTTAAGGTTCCTGGCGCCATATTTAAGCTGTGTCCAAACAAACATTCATGCTCTGCAGGCCAGCTGCAGCTGAACATTAAATCCTCCATTTGCACTGAGGGTCTCATGCACACTTCAACATCACCACTCTCTCAAGGATCATACTCCACATTCAACATCTTTAGCCCTTACTGAAAAGAGCACAGCACATACAGCACACTCCCAACTTCTGTTCCACCCATGTTCATCACATTACATTCCATCTGTCTTCACACAGGTCAAACTCACCCACAACAGGGAGAGATCCCAGAACAACTGGGAACCTCCAAAATACAGGAACTGGCTCCATCTGAGGAGGGAGCAACAGATTTGGCGGGGAGGACAGAGATTGCTCCTGTGTCCAAAGCCAGATCAGTTCACAGCAGAAAAGCAGAATGGGTGACCATCTATTAGTTAAATACATAGAATCATACAATGCAGAAGAGGTTCTTCAGCCCATCAAGTCTCTACCAACACACAAGAGACACCTGAACTCCCACCTAATCCCATTTACTAGCACTTGGCCCATAGCCTTGAATGTTGTGCTGTGCCATGTGCTCATCCAGATACTTTTAAAGGATGTGAGGCAACCTACCTCTACCAGCTTCCAAGGTAGTGCATTCCAGACCGTCATCACTCTCTGGGTAGTAAAACTTTTCCTCAGATTCCCCCCAAAACTTCTTACCCTCACCATGAATCTGTGCCCCTTGTAACATTATGCCCTTCACAGTGAGTTAAATGTAATGTTGGATTCTGCCTATTCAGGAACTAACTTGATCATCTCTCTCTTCCAGGCACCAGAAGCAGGCCAAGGCAAACCACCAACTAGCCCGTCAACCAAACTGCCAGTTCACCTCAAATGATGATGCTGAGGACAACTAGGTGTCAATCTGTCACAATGTTCACCTGCACCTACCATCAGCACAGGGCACACATCGTGGTGGGTACAAGACCTAGATGAGGATGGATTCACTATCTGGAGAACACCTCATGGACATGCTTCCCCGGCAGTTGGAGGCAGTGACAGCCCAGGTCTCTGTCGGAGGACTGTTGGAGAACAGGCACCTGCTGAATCAGGTGATGAGTCTCTGCAGTCAGCCTCTGCACATGTTGTAGAAGTAGGCAGGTGAGCAGCAGACAGAATTACCCCAGGCAATCACCAGACTAGAACATGGGATGGAGTAGTCCGCCGGTGATGGCTATTGTAGTAGCATCAGCAATGTGTCCCTGGTCGATTGTGGAAGCTACACTTCCTGAGTACAGAGAGAGTAGGAGGGATCTCAAAAGGGGAGTTAGGAGGGCAAAAAGGGGGCATGAAATGGCTTTGGCAGGTAGAATTAAGGAAAATCCAAAGGCGTTTTACTCCTATGTTAGGAGCAAAAGGGTGGCTAGGAGAAAAATTGGTCCCTTCAGGGACAGACAAGGGGAATTGTGCTTAGAGTCCGAGGGAATGGGGGAGATCCTGAATGAATACTTTGCATCGGTATTCACGAAGGAGAGGGGCTTGATGTCTGGTATAGTCATCGAGGGAGCTGTAGACCAATTGAAGGAACTATCCATTACGAGGGAGGAAGTGTTAGGGCTTTGTGTTAGGGCTTTTAGGCAGCATTAAAACTGATAAATCTCCGGGGCCCAATGGCATTTATCCTAGGCTGCTTAGGGAGGCGAGAGATGAGATTGCTGGGCCTCTGACGCAAATCTTTGTCTCTTCTTTGGACACAGGTGAGGTCCCAGAGGACTAGAGGATAGAGAACGTGGTACTGTTGTTTAAAAAGGGTACATAGAACATAGAACATAGAACATTACAGCGCAGAACAGGCCCTTCGGCCCACGATGTTGCGCCGACCAGTTACAAAACAATGACCCACTAACCTAAACCAATCCCTTCTCGTCCATAAACCTATCCACGGATCTCTTAAACGCCCCCAAACTAGGCGCATTTACAACTGCAGCAGGCAGGGCATTCCAATCCCTCACCACCCTCTGAGTAAAGAACCTACCCCTGACATCCGTCCTATAACTACCACCCCTTAATTTAAAGCCATGCCCCCTCGTGCTAGATTTCTCCATCAGAGGAAAAAGGCTATTACTATCCACCCTATCTAAACCTCTAATCATCTTATATGTTTCAATAAGATCCCCTCTTAGCCGCCTTCTTTCCAGCGAAAACAACCCCAAATCCCTCAGCCTCTCCTCATAGGACCTCCCCTCCATACCAGGCAACATCCTGGTAAACCTCCTCTGCACCCTCTCCAAAGCCTCCACATCCTTCCTATAATGTGGGGACCAGAACTGCACACAGTACTCCAAGTGCGGCCGCACCAGAGTTGTGTACAGTTGCAACATGACGCTGCGACTCCTAAATTCAATCCCCCTACCAATAAACGCCAAGACACCGTATGCCTTCTTAACAACCTTATCTACTTGACTCCCAACTTTCAGGGATCTATGTACACATACACCTAGATCCCTCTGCTCATCCACACTATTCAAAGTCCTCCCGTTAGCCCTATACTCGACACATCTGTTATTCCTACCAAAGTGAATTACCTCACACTTCTCCGCACTAAACTCCATCCGCCACCTCTCGGCCCAGCTCTGCAACCTGTCTAAGTCTTCCTGCAAACTATGACACCCTTCATCACTATCTACCACACCTCCGACTTTGGTGTCATCAGCAAACTTACTAATCCACTCAATTATACCCTCAACCAGATCATTAATAAAAATTACAAACAGCAGTGGCCCCAAAACAGATCCCTGAGGCACACCACTCGAAACCGAACTCCATGATGAATATTTACCATCAACCACCACCCTCTGTCTCCTATCTGCTAGCCAATTCCTGATCCAATTCCCTAGATCACCCCAATCCCATACATCTGCATTTTCTGCAGAAGCCTACCATGGTGAACCTTATCAAACGCCTTACTAAAATCCATATACACCACGTCCACTGCCTTACCCCCATCCACCTCTTTGGTCACTTTCTCAAAAAACTCAATAAGGTTAGTAAGGCACGACCTACCCGCCACAAAACCATGCTGACTATCTCCAATCAATTCTTTACTCTCCAAATAACTATAAATCCTATCCTGAATAATTTTTTCTAAAACCTTGCCCACAACAGAAGTGAGACTCACCGGTCTATAATTCCCAGGGAAGTCTCTGTTCCCCTTCTTAAACAATGGGACAACATTCGCTAACCTCCAATCTTCCGGTACTATACCAGAGGCCAACGACGACCTGAAGATCAGAGCCAGAGGCTCTGCAATCACTTCTCTTGCCTCCCAGAGAATCCTGGGGTAAATCCCATCCGGACCAGGGGACTTATCTATTTTCAGACCCTCCAGAATATCTAGCACATCCTCCTTATCAACTGCAACACTGTCAATTCTACTCCCCTGCAATCCAGTGTCCTCCTCAGCTATATCCATGTCCCCTTGCGTGAACACCGAAGAGAAATATTGGTTCAATGCCTCTCCAATCTCCTCCGGTTCCACACATAACTTCCCTCTGCTGTCTATAACTGGCCCTAATCTTGCCCTAACCAACCTTCTGTTCTTAACATACCTATAGAACGCCTTAGGATTCTCCTTAACCCTATCAGCCAAAGTCTTCTCATGTCCTCTTTTAGCCCTTCTTAGCTCACTCTTCAACTCCCTCCTAGCCAATCTAAAGTTTTCTAGTGCACTACCCGAGCCCTCACGTCTCATCCGAACATAAGCCTCCTTTTTCCTCTTAACCAACGAAAAAACTTTTTTGGTGCACCACGGTTCCCTAGCCCTACCAATTCCTCCTTGCCTGACAGGGACATACCTATCACGGACTCGCAGTAGCTGCTCCTTGAAAAAACTCCACATTTCAGACGTTCCCAGTCCCTGTAATCTCCTGTAGGAGGGATAACCCTGGTAACTATAGGCCAGTGAGTTTGACATCAGTAGTAGGCAAGTTGATGGAGAGGATTCTTAGGGATAGGATGTATAATCACTTAGAGCGTTGCGATCTGATTAAGGATACGCAGCATGGCTTTGTAAAGAGGAAGTCTTGCCTTACGAATCTGGTAGAATTTTTTGAGGTGACAAAAATGGTCGACAAAAGACGAGCCGTTGATGTCGTCTATATGGATTTCAGTAAGGCATTTGACAAAGTCCCTCATGGTAGGTTGGTAGAAAAGATTAAGGCTCGTGGGATACGCGGCCAGGTATCTAGATGGGTTGAGAACTGGCTTGCTAAGAGGAGACAGAGAGTAGTAGTGGAAGGGTCCTTTTCTAGCTGGAGATCTGTCACTAGTGGTGTGCTGCAGGGCTCAGTACTGGGACCTCTTCTCTTTGTAGTCTATATAAGTGACTTGGAAGAGGGAGTAGGTGGTGTGATCAGCAAATTTGCTGATGACACCAAGATGGCTGGATTGGCGGGTAGTGAGGAGCAGTGTCTGGCAATACAACGGGATATTGATAGGCTGGTTGATTGGGCAGATACATGGCAAATGGAGTTTAATCCAGATAAATGTGAGGTGATGCATTTTGGCCGGAATAATGTAGGGGGGAGTTATATGATAAAGGGTAAGCCCGTAAGGAGTATAGAATCGCAGTAAGACCTGGGGGTGCAAGTGCACAAGTCTTTGAAGGTGGCAGTGCAAGTGGAGAGTGTGGTGAAGAAAGCCTATGGTATGTTAGCCTTTATAGGAAGGGGTATAGAATATAAGAGCTGGAGTCTAATGTTGCTGTTCTATAGAACATTGGTTAGGCCACATTTAGAGTACTGCATCCAGTTCTGGTCACCTTACTACCGGAAGGACGTGGAAACTCTGGAGAGAGTGCAGAGGAGGTTTACCAGGATGCTGCCTGGTATGGAAGGACTGGGTTATGAGGAAAGATTGAACAAATTGGGGCTGTTTTCCCTTGAAAGACAGCCACTGAGGGGGGATCTAATAGAGGTATATAAGATTATGAAGGGTATAGATAGAGTAAACAGAGGTAAGCTATTTCCTATGTTAGAGACACACAGTATGAGGGGCCATGGGCTTAAGGTGAGGGGGGAGAGGTATAACACAGATATTAGAGGGAGGTTTTTCACACAGAGGGTAGTGGGAGTATGGAATGCTCTGCCAAGTAAGGTGGTGGAGGCAAGCACGCTGGACTTGTTTAAGAGTAACTTGGACAGGCACATGAGTGGGTTGGAGATGGGTGGATATAGGAGATTGTTTTAAATAAAGTTCATTAGCATTGGGACGTCCCTGGTAATGTAAAAGGATATGGTATGATAATAATGTTTTTTCTCTTTTAATTCACAGGTTTTAAGTTGGTCCGCCTTGTTGTCCAACGAGGGGCATACACGCGATGGGTCGTACTTGGGCTGCTCTTGAATGTTCGAGATTGGCCTAGTGCTTCATGTCGTTAGTGTGTGCCTAAACTGGACCAGATACTGGGCAAGACGACAGCTCAGTGACTATCACTCAGTGACTAACACATGTGCAGACACATGGATTTGGGCCGGTGTCTGTGGGAGTTTGTGCATTCTCCCCGTGCTTGCGTGGGTTTTCTCCGGGTGCTCCGGTTTCCTCCCACACCCCAAAGATGTGCTATTAGGCTGATTGGAAGTAATAAATTGTCCCTAAATTAGTTTCCCTCAATGTGGATTGCCATCAAACAATAGATAAGGGTCATAGGTGGAGGGGGGGTGCTGGTAATGTTAAAATGGCGGCGTGGGCTCGTTGGGCTGAAGGGCCGGTTTCCCGGGCTGTTTTTGTTCTTTGAGTACATTATATTCGCTGCAACCAAGTCCAAATCTAAATGGCCACTGAAAGTGTTGTGTGCTGCTGGCAAAGACTGTACAATCAGACTTAGGTTGTGAGTGAAAGTGTGCTGCTTTTCACATTACACAGGCACCACATGCAGCATTTGATGCAGATCTTTCCAACACTGATACTTTCATAATCGTTGAGGGTTATTGGTCCCAGATTGAAAGATGAGCTTGACTGAGATTTGTACATTTATAAAGGTCTTCCTAATCACTCCCATGCT
This sequence comes from Carcharhinus amblyrhynchos, assembly GCF_965287045.1. NCBI lineage: Eukaryota > Metazoa > Chordata > Chondrichthyes > Carcharhiniformes > Carcharhinidae > Carcharhinus > Carcharhinus amblyrhynchos. The sequence goes on along the minus strand of NC_137335.1, from coordinate 25,115,234 downwards.
ACTGGGATCCATACAAAATGCACATTTGTCACCTTGTGTGGGCCTAGCCCCTTTGTGAAGTTAGAGGTAATCAGCATGCCATAGGTACATCTTTCCACATTGTGCTACTGTGATGGGAAGTCTCCACCCTGACCCTCTTAAGGTTCCATTCCTTTCAAATTCTCCTCTTCAGTGGAAATCTCTGCCTCTTCCATGTCTCACTCTGGCAAGTTATCGCCCCTTTGAACTGCCAGGTTGTGCAGGGTGAATAGACCATGATGAGTTGGGACACCCACCACTATACTTCTCTCCTGCATTGGAGAGAACTGCAGAGCTCCACATGAATGTTACATGCTATTCGGATTGGCGGATGGTGACTAGTGGAGTGCCCCAGGGGTCGGTGCTGGGGCCTCAGCTTTTTACCATTTATATAGATGATCTGGAGGAGGGAACCGAGTGTAGAGTGTCGAAATTTGCTGATGACACCAAGATTGGGGGAACGGCAAATTGTGCGGAGGGTGTGGAGAGTCTGCAGAAGGATCTAGATAGGCTGGGCGAATGGGCCAGGAAATGGCAAATGGAATTTAATGTTGGCAAGTGTGAGGTGGTCCACTTTGGTAGGAAGAATGGTAGGAAGGACTATTACTTACGGGGCGAAAAACTGCAGCAGGCGACGGTGCAGAGGGACCTCGGGGTCCTTGTGCATGAGTCGCAAAAACCCAGCTTGCAGGTGCAGCAGGTGGTCAGGAAGGCGAATGGGATGCTGGCCTTCATAGCGAGGGGGATTGAATATAAAAGTAGGGAGGTCTTGCTGCGGCTATATAGGGCATTGATGAGGCCGCAGCTGGAGTACTGTGTGCAGTTTTGGGCGCCACACCTGCGCAAAGATATTTTGGCCTTGGAGGGAGTGCAGAGGAGGTTTACTAGGCTGATACCGGAGTTGAGGGGGTTGAGCTATGAGGAGAGGCTGAATAAACTGGGCTTGTACTCATTAGAGTTTAGAAGAATGAGGGGAGATCTCATTGAGACGTATAAGATGATGAATGGGATGGATAGGATAGAGGTGGAGAGACTCTTCCCGCTCAAAAAAGACAGTAGGACTAGGGGGCACAGCCTCAAGATAAAAGGGGGGGGGGGGGCGGTTTAGAACGGAGTTGAGGAGGAACTTCTTCACTCAAAGGGTGGTGAATCTCTGGAATTCTCTGCCCGTTGAAGTGGTGGAGGCTGCCTCGCTAAATATTTTTAAGACGCGGGTTGATGGGTTTTTGATAGGAGAGGGGATTAAGGGTTATGGTGAGAGGGCGGGAAAGTGGAACTGAGCAGCGACAGATCAGCCATGATCTTATTGAATGGTGGGGCAGGCTCGAAGGGCTGGATGGCCTACTCCTGCTCCTATTTCTTATGTTCTTATGTTCTTAATGGTTCAAACATCAAAAGCATATCTTCAGGATGCCAATGGTTTGCTCTATGATGGACCTTGTCACAGTATGTGCCAGCTCGTCCTTCTTCTCTGAGGCACTTTGATGACGACACAAGGGGTGTGATTTTCTGACCACACTTGCCCCAAAACTAGAATGGACCTTTGCATGGTCTGCCCCCACCAATTCCCATGATGGGGGGAATTCTCCCAGCAGCTAACCCCATGAACACTGCGGGCTCTCAAAGATCTGTAGCACCTGAGAGTGAATCAGGATGTAGGACCTGTGAGAACCCCTGGGGAACCTAACACAAACATGCATAATCTTCTTCAGGGTAAACACATTCCTCTTAGAGTGAAGGGCAAGGCTGGCAGAAGATGGGAACGCTGGAAGACTCGGGATATTGAGAACTTGGACAAGAAGGAAAAAGAGGCACATGATGTGCATAGGCAGCTGGGATCAAGTGAATCTCTTGAAAAGTGTAAGGGGTGTAGGAGTAGAGTGAAGGGAAAAATCAGGAGGGCAAAAAGGAGACACGAAATTGTTTTGGCTGATAAGGCAAAAGAGAATCCAAAGAGCTTCTACAAATACATAAAGGGCAAAAGAATAACAAGGGAGAGGATATGGCCTCTTAAGGATCAACAAGGTCATCTATGTGCGGATCCACAAGAGATCAGTGAGATCCTAAATGAGTATTTCTCATCAGTATTTACTGTTGAGAAAAGTATGGATTTCAGGGAACTTGGGGAATTAAATATTGATGTCTTGAGGAGTGTACATATTACAGAGAAGGAAGTGCTGGAAGTCTTGAAGCACATCAAGGTAGATAAATCTATGGGACCTGATGAGGTGTATCCCAGGACATTGTGGGAGGCTAGGGAGGAAATTGCGGTCTCCCAACCGAGATATTTGAATCATCGATAGTCATGGGTGAGGTGCCTGAAGATTGGAGAGTAGCAAATGTTGTGCCTTTGTTTAAAAAAGGCTGCAGGGAAAAGCCTGGGAAATACAGGCCAGTGAGCCTCACATCTGTGGTGGGTAAATTGTTGGAAGGTTTTTTGAGAGACAGGAACTACAGGCATTTAGAGACGCAAGGACTAATTAGGGACAGTCAGCATGGCTTTGTGAGTGAAAAATCATGTCTCACAAATTTGATTGAGTTTCTTGAAGGGGTCACTAAGAAGGTAGATGAGGGCAGTTGATGTTGTCTACATGGACTTTAGCAAGACCTTTGACAAGGTACCGCATGGTAGGTTGTTGCATAAAGTTAAATCTCATGGGATCCAGGGTGAGGTATCTAAATGGATACAAAATTGGCTTCTTAACAGAAGCCAGAGGATGGTTGTAGAGAATTGTTTTTCAAACTGGAGGCTAGTGACCAGTGGTGTCCCTCAGGAATCAGTGTTGGGCCCCTGTTATTTGTCATTTATATTAATGATTTGGATGAGAATATAGGGGGTGTAGTTAGTAAGTTTGCAGATGACACCAAGATTGGTGGCATGGTGGACAGTGAGGAAGGTTATCTCCAATTGCAGCAGGATCTTGATCAATTGGGCCAGTGGGCTGACAAATGGCAGGTGGAGTTTAATTTAGATAAATGCAAGGTAATGCATTTTGGTAGGCTAACTCAGGGCAGAACTTACTCAGTTAATGGTAGGGCATTGGGGAGAGTTACAAAACAAAGAGATCTAGGGATACATGTTCATAGCTCCTTAAAAGTGGAGTCACAGGTGGTGAAGAAGGCATTCGACCCATGCTTGGCGTTATCGGTCAGAACATTAAATACAGGAGTTGGGATGTTTTGTTGAAGTTGTACAAGACATTGGTAAGGCCACACTTGGAATACTGTGTGCAATTCTGGTCACCCTTTTATAGAAAGGATATTATTAAACTAGAAAGAGTGCAGAAAAGATGTACTAGGATGCTACCAGGACTTGTTGGATTGAGTTATGAGAGGCTGAATAGACTGGGACTTTTTTCTCTAGAGCGTAGGAGGCTGATATACTTAGGATCGTAAAGAGGTCTATAATGAGGGGCTTAGACAAGGTAGATGGTCAATATCTTTTCCCAAAGGTAGGGGAATCTAAAACTAGAGGGCATAGGTTTAAGGTGAGAGGGGAGAGATACAAAAGTGTCCAGAGAGGCAATTTTTTCACACAGGGGATGGTGAGTGTCTGGAACAAGCTGCCAGAGGTAGTAGTAGAACCAGGTACAATTTTATCTTTTAAAAAGCATTTAGATAGTTACATGAGTACGATGGGTATACAGGGATATGGGCTCATGTGGGCAATTGGGATTAGCTTAGGGGTTTTAAAAAAAAGGGCAGCATGAACAAGTTGGGCTGAAGGACCTGTTTCCATGGCTGTAAACCTCTATGACTGTATGATGATTGCACTTTAGCTGCACATTGAGGAGTGGAATCCCTTCATGTTGATGAAGATCAGTAGCTACTGCCACAAAGGCGTTAGAGCAATCTATGGTAGTCTGCCACCCAATACTGGGCCACATACTTCCGAGACTGCTGTGTATGAGGCAAGGAACATGCCCTGCATACCACTGAGTGAACCACCAGGTAGCATGGATAGGCCTTTCCCTCACTGGACAGTGACCATAATGTGCTTGCCTGTCATGCACTGTATCAAAGATCTGCACAGCCCCTTTGATTTTCCACTCCGACAATGTGGTCCCAAGAGACACAACTACGTGAGAGATTGTCACTTAAACTCGCAGTTCCATAAAACCATCACCTCACCCAGTCATGATCCTGTGTGAAGCCATTCCCTCTTGTTCAGATCTGAACTCCACTTAACTGCCTTCTGCAATCACCCCTTCCGTTCAGGTTCCAGTCCCCCCAGTCCTAGTTATTCCTCTGTATGCCAGATCTATGACTCTCCCATCCATAGATCCTCACACCCACCCAGCCACAGTTGTTCATCTGTCATCCAGTCACTGGCTCGCTTGTTCATCTGAAACCTACACACCCCTGCAACGCCAGTATGACTACCACTTCCCGCATCTTCCCTTGCCCAGTCAGGTCTCACAGGGTACAGGGCAGCCCTGTCTATGACTCACAACAGTCTCTCTGAATACAGTGCTGTCAGACTGCCAACGTCCACCCTGCTCTTTCCTGACAGAGCAGCTTTGCCAGTGATCAGGAGTCTGAGCCGTGGTGAGAGCTGGCAGCAGAGCAGTGAAAGGTGGGAGAACTCTTCATATACGCACCTGGAAAATGTGAGTAAAGTGAATGTGGGCGAGTGGATGCCTCGGTATTCCTGTTGTACATCAGACCGGTCTAATTACTCACCGAAATGGCACCAATTTAGGAGGGAGACTGTAATTCTGATCAGTTGTGATATGCGTATTCATGATCTGCTAATATTTGCAAATTGGCTTCCTAACGTGGAGTAGCAGACAGGCCACTCGCCATTAGGCAACATGAAAATCCCGAGGGGAAGATTCCAACTCGTTTTCTTACTGACGAATATTGGACTTTTAGCCTCAAGGCCAGTTCTCCGTTCCTGCCCGTCATGATGCCAGCTGCTGGCAGGCGGGAAAATTCCGCCCTGAATGTTTATTTGGATGGAACGCAGGAGAGCAAGTTACAAAATGTCCCTTTCACTCCATGCGTAAATATCACAAACTAACTCCTTCCTCAAACATACACTTGTGTAAGTTCACGCCTGCGGTGTTTAAAAAAAAATGTAAGAAGCTTGGCAATTTCCTGCGTTAAGTTCACCAGCTTCTACTTTGTTCCTGTTTGGCGAATGCTTTTTTTTGGACGTGGACATTAACTCCCAGAGACAAACTGCTACGAATGCTGAAAATCTGAAACAAGTGCTGGAACACTGAGCAGGTCAGACAACATTTGTGCAGAATACAAAAGTCAAGGTTTCAGGTAGCACCCCACCCTCAGAAATGGAAAATATAATGGATAAATATTTTAAAAGCGCCGGATCAAGGAGGAGAAACCCAAAACACACACTGGAGGAAGAAAAAACACGTCTGAATAGCTGAAGAATGAGATATTTTAAATTTTCATAAGTGATTTTGCAGAAAATAAAAGGAGACGCAATGAGAGATATCAAAGGGTTAAAATATACAAGATGTGGGTAGTGGTGTGACCAACATAGGCGGAATAGCTAATTAGTTAGAAAGGGAACTGAAAAGCTGCAAGCGCTGGAAGAAACACACAACGACGCCAATAATACTCCGAGCACAAATCCACAATTTTCACCCCTTCCTGGAACTACCAGCACTCCATTCGATTTCCAAAGGAGGGAAAGTTGGGCTTTGGCTCGAATAGTAATTCAAATCGGGCAGCAAATCGGAAAACAGAAGATTGGTGGAAGAACATAAACCCTCCAATGCGTTAGCAAATGCAGCATTTAGAGATAAAGTGGCCACCGTCAGATCACTATTAACCATTCAGCTGTTGTGAACATTCAGCATCACATCCTGCCAGATACAGGGAGCAGAAGGTGCAGTTTTCTCTAGTTGTGCTGATCAGAGAAACGCGGGGTGTCCGCATTGAACAAGTTGTGCTCTGCTCTCCAGCTGGAATTCTGATGAAAGAAAGGCGATGGAGCTGAAATGTTGACTCCCTTTCTCTTTTCGAAGATGCCGCCTGACCTGCTGAATGTTTCCACCGTTTTTCAGTTCTTCTAACAGAAAAGCATCTGACGTGTGAATTGTGCAAGTACCCGCATTGAACTGGTTTTGAAGACTCAGTCTGTAGCACAATTCACACATTTTCACAGGTATCACGCTTTGTGATTTTTTTAAAATAATCGCAGACCTAAAAGCGACAGAAGAACCATCTTGAAAAATGCAGTAAAGTGACTTGTGAGTTTACCTTACAACATAAATTTATGAATGTTTAAGAACAGGAGGAAATAACGACCAGCGATACTAGATTTTTGCAAGTTAAAATGAATGCCTCAAAATATGCTGAAAACTGCAGTGAAGAACACTTGTATGATACATCGGAATTTAAGTACTCAATGTCCTCGATACTTTACAGTTTTCTATTTATTGTGGGATTCCCAGTAAATATTGCATCACTTTGCTTTTTAGTACGTAGCAAAAAAGGGGTGACTGAAATCAAAATCTATATGATCAGTCTAACAATTGCTGATCTGCTGTTCGTTACATTTCTGCCTTTTTGGATTGATTACTACTATCGCAGCGGCGATTGGATCTTCTCCAGTTTCTTGTGCAGCCTGTGGGGATCTCTGTTTTACGTCAATACTTACAATACTATCTTCCTTCTGGCTCTTATCAGTTTCACTCGTTATCTCGCCGTCTCACAGCCGGTCAAGGTGGCTCAGTCGAGGCAGAACAGAAGAGGCTTCGCCTTAACAGCTTTAATCTGGACAATCACTATATCGGCTGCTTTACCAATTTTAATCAACCACAACGATCACATTGTCAAAGTAGGGAACAGGTCACGATGTTTTGAATATTATCAGCAGTCAGACACCAAAACAAAATTATTAATTTTGCACTTGGCAATGCTACTGGGTTTTATCGTTGGTTTTGGAGTGGTGATTGCTAACAGTATCCTTATTCTTCAAAGACTTTCAATTGCGAAGGAAATGTTGAGACCTTCCCAAAGGTTGAAGACACGGGCATTTCGAATGGTGCTTGCGGTCTTGGTTATTTACATTTTTTGTTTTCTACCTTATCATATAGTCCATCTGGTCTGGACACTTCTAGTTCTGAATTTCTGGAAATCTAAGGACTGCGCATTCAGAAAATCTGTCAACGATGTTCATCAAGTCGTTTTGTGCCTCATGTCTATCAATTGTATTCTGGACCCCGTTCTTTACTGCTTCCTGACAAAAAACTTCAAACAATATCTTAAAGAATTAACACAGTCCTGGGGACAGAAATGTACCATTAGGAGAAGCCCTAAACCTGAAGAGATTCAGCTTTCATGAAAGTTATATCTTTGTTAGGTCATGAGATTTTGTTGGTATTTTACCCATCTCCCTAAAAAAAAAACGCTGTTCAACTTTTAAAATTTTATCATAAGTAAATATGCCAGTATTCTTAAAATTTATCCGGTTAACCATGAGTAAAAAATGTTAACGGTTTGTGATTGGTCATTCCGTATTTTATTACTATTCAAAAATAATTAAAGTATCAGATCAAAAAACTTCTTCCCCTAAATATTAGTTAAACTTCTGTGACATAGGACTTTCTGAATGTGTTGGACACATTTACCAAAGAGTTTTCAGTTCCCTATTATTGTTCAGATCATGATCTAATTGAGGGCAACAGCTATAAAATTAGAATTCACGTCAACCTCTTGAACAATGGGCCCGATTTTATCACTGCAAGCGGGCACAAAAACTTGGTAAAGTTGGCATGAAGCAATTAGCACAATCCACGCCCACATCCGCACAGATGCCCAGTTTACAGATCATTCTCTGGGGCAGGGGGAGGCCCAATCATTCTCTGGGGTGAGTGAGGGAGGGCAGAGAAAGGCCGGATAGTTGTCTGTGGGGGGAGGGAGGAGAAGCCAGATTGTTGTTTGGTGGGGTGGGTGGGGGGGGGAAGAGGGGGGGGTGGTGGTGCCAGAGGGAGGCCCAATTATTCTCTGCAGTATGGGGAGGGGGGCATGGGGGCACCGCCACCATTATGCAGATGGGGGAGGAAGGGGGGCAGAAGGTCACGATCGAAGATCTGGGTAGCGGGGAGGTGGGTGGATAAGGGGGACAGTTATGTTGTGGGGTGGGGTGATGTCTGTGGGGGCCATCGCTCCCGCTTTTCACTCCTGGGCTGCTTTCTCTGCTTTTTGCAGCCCGGGAGTGATGTGACAGGGGCGTATTTTTCAAATTTTTTTCTCACTGCACATGTGCAGTTCAGAGCTTCGATTAGAGCGACAGCGTTTCAGGCGCGATAAGCCCCGCACACAGCGCAGTTCAGACCCGCAATTTTTTTTCAGTCTAAGTGCATATGGGGGCACTTGAGAACAGATTTCCAAGTCGGATTTGAATTGTGCCCAGATTTAGCACTTAGAATCAAAATGGTAAAATCAGGCCCAATATAATCCAGGGCCAAGATTTTAATATCCATTATCTGCTCCCAACTGCAAAGTGCATTGAAATCAGCAGCTTTATCCCAAATGCCCCTCATTACTGACATGTCAACAATGATCAGATAAGACCCTCTAGTCCATCCAGCCTGCCATTTTTAATTGTCATAGCCTGAGTACCCCAAATAATGCAAATAGTTTCTCCCCATCTGTCATATGTTCCTCTTAGTATGTTGAAAACCTGCTGAGTACCTGCTGATCTTACAAATTACAGGAAATGCAATCCTAGTTTGTGTAATCTGTCTTTGTAATTTAATCCAGAGTCCAGGTATTATTCTGATGAAGATACAGTGCACTCCCTCCAAAGCCAATATATTCTTCCTAAAGTGCAGTGTCTAGAATGACTATACTCTCTATGTGCCCTAATTAGAACTTCGTAATGTTGTAGCAGAGCTTCTTACCCGCATATTCTACTCCTCTGAACGTAAAAGCCAACATTGCATTAGTTTTTTTGATTAATTTCTGTAACTGTTCATGTAATTTATTGATCTGTGTACCTGACTCCTAAGCCTGTTTAGATCCCCAATGTTTATATTTTTTCACCATTTAGAAAATACCTTTGACCTTTTAGGTCAAAATGGATGATCTCAAATTTCTCTACATTGAATTCCTTTTACCATAATGTACAAACAACAAAGAAAATTAAAGCACAGGGACAGGCCCTTCAGCCCTCCAAGCCTGCACCAACCATGCTTCCTGACTTAACTAAAACCCCTACCCTTCTGGGGACTATATCCCTCAATTCCTATCCTATTCATGTATTTGTCCAGACGCCCCTTAAAAGCCACTATCGTATCTGCTTCCACTATCTCTCCCAGCAGCTAGTTCCAGGTACCCATCACCCTCTGTGTAAAAAATCTGTCTCATATTTCTCCTTTAAACCTTGCCCCTTGCACCTTAAACTGTGCCCCTGAGTAATTGACTCTTCCACCCTGGGAAAAAGCTTCTGACTTTCCACTCTATCCATGCCTCTCATAATCTTGTAGACTCCTGTCAGGTCACCCCTCAACTTCAGTTGTTCCAGTGAGAACAAATCAAGTTTCTCCAACATCTCTTCATAGCTAATGCCCTCCATACCAGGTACATCTTTTCTGTACCCTCTTGAAAGCCTCCACATCTTTCTGGTAGTGTGGCGATCAGAATTAAACACTATATTCAAAGTGCAATCTAACTAAGATTCTATAACGCTGCAACATGACTTACCAATTTTTAAACTCAATGCCCTGGCTGATGAAGGCAAGCATGCCGTATGCCTTCTTGACTACCTTCTCCACCTGCATTGCCACTTTCAGTGATCTATGTACCTGTTCACCCAGATCCCTTTGCCTATCAGTATTCTTAAGAGTTCTGCCATTTACTGTATATTTCCTATCTGTATTAGACGTTCCAAAATGCATTACCTCACATTTGTCCGGATTAAATTCCATCTGCCATCACTCCGCCCAAGTCTCCAACCGATCTATATCTTGCTGTATCCTCTGATGATCCTCATCGCTATCCGCAAATCCACCAACCTTTGTCTCGTCTGCAAACTTACTAATAAATCCAGTTACATTTTCCTCCAAATCATTTATATATATTACAAACAGCAAAGGTTCCAACACTGATCCCTGAGCCTTCCATTCAGAAATGCACTCTTCTACTACTTCCCTCTGTCTTCTTTAACCGAGCCAGTTTTGTATCCACTTTGCCGACTCACCTCTGACCCCATATGACTTCACCTTCTGCACCAGTCTGCCATGAGGGACCTTGTCAGAGGTCTTACCGAAGTCCATGTAGACAACATCCACTGCCCTATTCCCATCAATCGTCTTTGTCACTTCCATGAAAAATTCAGTCAAGTTAGTGAGATACGACCTCCCCTTCACAAAACCATGTTGCCTCTCAATAATTACATCCATTTATTTCCAAGTGGGAATAAATCCTGTCTCAAAGAATCTTCTCCAATAATTTCCCTACCACTGATATAAGGCTCACTGGCCTGCAATTACCTGGATTATTCTTGCTACTCTTCTTAAACGAAGGAACAACGTCAGCTATTCTCCAACCCTCTGGGACCTCCCCTGTAGTCAGTGGAGGTACAAAAATTTCTCTCAAGGCCCCAGCAATTTCCTCCCTTGCCTTTCTCAGTATTCTGGAGTATATCCCATCAGGCCCTGGGGACTTGTCTCCCTTAATGTATCACAATAACCCCAATACCTTTTTGATCTTAACATGACTTAAACTATCTACACACTCTTTCCCAGACTCACCATAGACCAAGTCCTTCTCTTTGGTGAATACTGATGCAAAGTACTTACTTAATACCTCATTCATTTCCTCTGGCTCCATGCATAGATTCCCTCCCTTGGCCTTGAATGGGCCAGCCCTCTCCTTGGCTACCCTCTTGTTCTTTATATATGTATAAAAAGCCTGGGATTTTCCTTAACCCTGCTGGCCAATGATTTGTCATGATCCCTTTTAGCCCTCCTTACTCCTTGTTTAAGTTTCTTTCTACTTCGTACTAGATTTGTCCATTTGCTTATTTTGTCAACATAGCTTTTTTAAATTTTATGCTCTTTTCTATACGAATTACAATATCATGTATCTTTTTTGCCAGCAGCAAATTGGATATCTAGCTTTCAATTCAACCATCTAAGTTGTTAATGTATTCAATGAATAGTTGAGGCTCCAATTGCCCGAGACCAGTTGTCACATCCTGTCAGTTAGAGCGCCAGCCCATTATCACTACACTCCTGGCTAGATTTTGGCTACTGAAAATTCTAGCTGAACTCGCCATGGTTAAAGGGTGCCATGAATCATGAAATATCTGCTCCAGGGAGGCATAAATGGGATTAAATCAAGTCTACCAACCCCAGAATCAGTGCTAGAGGGTTATAGGGGCTGGTCAGAGACCAACCTAGATTCTTTACCTCCGACCTAGATTCTTTGGAATTCTTCCTAGTTGTTTTATAAGATTTTAGGCCATCTAATCCTCACCACTCACGTCCCTTCAACTGATGGACTCTCATACCTTCCATGCAAACTTATGTCTCCAACCATCCCTCTTAACTCCCATGCAAAGTCAATGCCAACTCATGTGTCCCACTATTTCCCACAGCCTTTCATACTGTCAACTCACCGTCAACCACTGAGCATGGGAGTCCTCAGGAGCCAGGAGGAAATAAAATTAACTTTATAAGGTCTACTCCATCTGTCATGATAGACTTGCTAGTGAAAAGCTCTAATTCATGAAAGTATCAAAGTTTTTAAATTACAAGTGGTTAATCTTTCATAAAAATAAACTTCTGTTCATGCCCATAATCTTTTAATGGCCTCTTTGCGCTATGAATCAAACTGTGAACTTAAATGCCTGCTTTTGAAGCTTTTTGTAGCTTTTGAAACTCAGTCAACCATTCATAATGACTAGGCACTGCAGAAATGCCAACAAAGAACTACACTGACACTGCTTGAATGGATACTGCACCAGCAGGTTTGTCAGTCAAAGCAGTCCAACAACCACTGGCAGTTGTAGCCAGTTCTTTTTACAGTTTAAAGGGTGGGTAATTAAAAGAAAACTTTAAATCAAAGTTAAATCGACCGTATCTGTCCTGCAAGAGCCTTTAAATATACTCCTTAAATTTGTGACTTCCCCATTGTGTGTTAGTGCTCTTACCGCAGCCTACATTGGTTCTACCTGAACTTAGCAGAATTCAAATAGCTCTCCTGAATTCTGATTTCCCTCCTGTGCGAATCACATCTGTCTTTTCCCCTACCAGCAAAGGTTGGTCCTGTTGGAAATGAAGGTTGGACTCCTGGATCTGGGTCCAGCCGGCCATTTTTAAATGCCCACAGAGTCTTCCCGAGTCTGCAAAAATCCAATTCTCAGTTTCCTACTGCTAAGCCAATTTCTAAACCAGGTCAATAATTTTTCTTCACTTTAATAAAATTCCTTATACCAAATGATCTGCTCGCAATCCTTGTCTGGCTTGGATGTGAAGGATGATCTCTTGGATGAAGTATGCATGAATGCCCAACATCTATGGGACCATTCTCTAAACTCAGTCAGCATTTTCAGACAGACCTATTATTACTAAATAAAATCATACTACAGTATTGATGAGAAATCATCAGAGGCTCAAATCTGAAAGATGATAATGTTTGTATGTGTAAACACTGTGTGTTTGTTCTCTGCCATTTCACCTTTTTCCTTTACGTTTAAAAACAGCTCATCTGCAATGCACTTTTTTAGATATTTGCAAATTGTGTGAGACTGTGTGAAGGGCCAACCCCCAATTTCTGACACTCCCACCTTGTGCCTCCATTGATATCTTAATGCCTTCTATGATATCATTTCTGTTCTTGACTCTCAAATTCTGGCCCAATAAAACTCTCTATCAGTGGTTAAATCTTTATGGGAACGGCTGGGGGAGTCGGTTAGGACATTGAGTACGCTCCTCCTCGTTATATGCCAAGCTGGGTGTGATACAATGTAAACTCTTTCACAGAACATATCTAACTAGGGTTAGACTCTCTAGAATGTACCCAGGCACAAGCCCCATTTGTAAACGGTGCCAGCAAGCTCCTGCCATCCTGTTACATATATTCTGGGCTTACCCATCACTGTATAACTGCTGGATATCGATATTTGAGATGATTGCGGCAATGCTAGATTGGGACATAAGTGCATCTCCCCAGGCTGCCCTGTTTGAGGTTGTGCCTTTAAATCTGCTGCTGCTGAAATTCCAAGCAGATTTTGTAGCTTTCACTCCACTCCTGGCAAAATGACTAATCCTGTTTAAAATCAGGTGCACCCCCAATGCACTCGAGGTAAATGAAGGACATGGTAGATGCCATTAAGCTGGTGATGGTGCACACTGCATGGGTGCACTGCTAGGTTCTATAAGACCTGGCAACCATTCATAGCGCATGTTGGGAACTGGGTGAGTAGATACCCGATGGCCCCAGGAACCACGGTGCTGTGTGAGAATTCCACCCCCTCCCCCATTGGTGGACGTGCGCTGGCCCTTTACCTGAGTATGCCTGCCTACCCTGCTGAGGTGTGGGTGTTAGCATTCTCTTGGGTATCAGCAATCTAAAGGCACGCAGTCTTAACACAAACAGTGCTGGACACCATGCGTCCAATACAAGGTCTTTAATTACTTCTACTTGTGCGAATCACAGATGTGATTCGCACAAGTAGAACTCTCAACGGCCAACATTGAATGCCTGGAGCAGTTCTGAGGTTACAGAGAAACAGCTCAGCAGTTATAGTCAATTACAGCAAATCAGGAACAAGAGATTTTTTACATCTTTGCCATACATATCCGCCAATCGTAGCATAGCATTTTTGCCCTTTCTTATCCAATAGAAAACCAATCATTCATTAACATAATATATCCCCATTATCTTGCTATTTGGTAGTCGCCATGGTAACTTGTTCTTTGTTTTCATCCTGCTGTCCTGACCTGGAATGAAGTGGAACAAGGTTTTAGATATACCCGCTTATCCTGCGTACATTAGTGTTGGCCTTACTGAAGGTTGTGTTTGGCTAATAATTATTTTCCATTACTTGACACCGAGTTTTGTTTTGACAATTATAGAACTTTAATTTTCACCATTGTTGTAACTCAACTTCCACATGGGGCCCAACACGAGAACTTGTCACTTTTCCCTTTCACTCTCTTCTTTCTCCTTCGCTGTCTCTCTTTCTTTCCTCTGCTCATTAGTTTATAGCCTGGGCTTTTGGACACTCAATTGGTTGTCCAGCAGTGGTCCACTGCCTTTTTGTTTTTATATTATCACTGCCATTAACGGTGAAATTAGAAATTAGGTAAGAGTGAAGCAAAGCTACGCTTTACTCCAACATTCAAAGTGAAACTTAAACCCGCATCCCTCCACGAGCGTTGATTTGTCTGTGAATAGCACATTTTTCCATGCTTGTGACTAAGGTTTAGTACATTAAATGCACATTGTGAAATGTTTTGTTTGTATTTAAATGGCTTTCATGAACAATATTTTTCAAATTGATTTGTTTTATTCACAGGCACTGAATACCATAAACCAGGCTGTATAGGGCATTGGTGAGGCCGCAGCTGGAGTACTGTGTGCAGTTTTGGGCGCTGTACTTACGCAAGGATATTTTGGCCTTGGAGGGAGTGCAGAGGAGGTTTACTAGGCTGATACCGGAGTTGAGGGGGTTGAGCTATGAGGAGAGGCTGAATAAACTAGGCTTGTACTCGTTAGAGTTTAGAAGAATGAGGGGAGATCTCATTGAGACGTATAAGATGATGAATGGGATGGATAGGATAGAGGTGGAGAGGCTCTTCCCGCTCAGAAAGGACAGTAGGACTAGGGGGCACAGCCTCAAGATAAAGGGGGGGGGGGGGCGGTTTAGAACGGAGTTGAGGAGGAACTTCTTCACTCAAAGGGTGGTGAATCTCTGGAATTCTCTGCCCGTTGAGGTGGTGGAGGCTGCCTCGCTAAATATTTTTAAGACGCGGGTTGATGGGTTTTTGATAAGCGAGGGGATTAAGGGTTATGGGGAGAGGGCGGGAAAGTGGAACTGAGCCACGACAGATCAGCCATGATCTTATTGAATGGCGGGGCAGGCTCGAAGGGCTAGATGGCCTACTCCTGCTCCTATTTCTTATGTTCTTATAATAGATAATTGTCCTTTATGCCAGCATTTACATTTACATACTAAAAACTACACAGCTGTATTCCTTTTCACGAGCTATTAAAATTTTGCTGAACACTTTTTTACAATCACTTCACTGTTGCATTTTAAAGTTAAAATTTATTTATTAGTCACAAGTAATGCTTGCATTAACACTGCAATGAATTACTGTGAAACTCCCCTATTTGCACAGTGCAGCACTTGTTCAGGTCAACGCATCTAACCAACATGTCTTTGAGAATGTGGGAGGAAACCGGAGCACCCAGAGGAAACCCCCGGGAGAACACGCAAACTCTACACAGGCAGTGACCCAAGCTGGGAATTGAACCCGAGTCCCTGGCGCTATGAAGCAGCAGTGCTAACCACTGTACTACCGTGCCGCCCAATTGTTTTGATTCAAAACAATTCCAATTTTTGTAAATACCATAGTTCTACGGGTTAATTTACAATGTCTTTATTCATCTCTATCAAATCAAATCAAAACAATTACAGGACATTAACACCTGATTGAAGATTTTTCTTTGAAGTTTTAATATGTTAGCAAACCAATCACAGTGTCGTATTACGCACAATGTTTTCTTTCCTGGGGGCATGGCACTTGACAAATCATGAATTATATCCAGCAATTTTAAAAACTGCCCTCAAAAGATCAACATACAAGATTACCCATGTATCACTCATCCATTTAAGGGTTTCTGTTACTGTTTTCCCTCTGCCCAGTGGGAAACCCTCTTTGCAGAAGTCCTTTTTTTCACTACACTTGGAAAGCCTTGATATCCTCTTGACATATGTCCAAGAATGAACAAAGTACTCCAACTCCAGTCAAAATTAAACTATGTACAGCTCAATTACTTCCACTGTCTGCAATTCTGGCCTTCCTGATGTAGCATCACTAACATCCCATCTGTTCTCAGTTTGTTAACATTTGCTTATATGGAATTTATTATTTCTTCAAATTGTTCTTCATGCAGTGTGAGCTACATACTGCACTTAGCGCTACATACTTATCTACGGGCTGTTTATATTTTTGATGTCACCGAGCCTTCATTGTTGATTTGTGAGCAGCCTGTTAATTTTTTTCTGCACTATATTCCAGATTGCTGTCGGCCTTGAAAGAGACATCTCTTATTTCCCACTCACCCCATTCTCTCTCACCTCAAAGCTTCAATCTCAACTCCACCTCTTTGCTTCATAACTCACCCTCACATCTCCCAGTGCACCTCTCTCTTCCCTGATCTTCTTGTCTCTCCACTCATGCACCCCGTCCTCTCCCTCCTCTCAAATCCCACAATTGACTGTTAATCCTCTCTCCCAATATAACAGTTTGCACTGTCAGAAGAGTAGAGGAGCAGAAAGGTTACACGCAGCTTGAAAATCCAGGTTAAGAATCATAGAATCAGAGGTTTACAGCATAGAAACAAGCCCTTTGGCCCAACTTGTCCATGGCACTTTTTTTTTAAACCACAAAGCTAATCCCAATTGCCTGTATTTGGCCCATAGCCCTCTATACCCAACGTACCCATGTAACTATCTAAATGCTTTTTAAAAGATAAAATTGTACCCACCTCTACTATTACCTCTGGCAATTTGTTCCACACACTCACCACCCTCTGCATGACAAAATTGCCCCTCTGGACACTTTTGTATCTCTCCCCTATCACCTTAAACCTATGCCCTTATATCATCTATTGTCACAGTTTCCTAAAAGATGCCTTTATTTCAACTTTCTCAAGAACAATTAGGGATGAGCACAGCTGCTGGTTCTGCAAAGAGAGTTTCCCACAGCTTGGTATAAACACTACAAACTGCATGACCACACCACAGATGGACAGAGGAAAAACAATAACAGAAACCCTTAAATGGATGAGTGATACACGGGTAAGATTAAGACGTTGACCTTTTGAGGGCAGTTTTTAAAATTCTTTCACAGGATTTTACTGGCTATCTTTCCCTTAACTTTGGGAAAAGATATTGACTATCTACCTTATCTATGCCCCTCATTATTTTATAGCCTTCTATAAGGTCACCCCTCAGCCTCCTACACGCCAGAGGAAAAAGGTCCCAGTCTATTTAGCCTCTCCTTATAACTCAATCCATCGAGTCCCGGTAGCATCCTAGTAAATCTTTTCTGCACTCTTTTTACTTTAATAATATCCTTTCTATAATAGGGTGACCAGAATTGCACACAGTATTCCAAGTGTGGCCTTACCAATGTCTTGTACAACTTCAACAAGAAGTCCCAACTCCTGTATTCAATGTTCTGACCGATGAAACTGAGCATGTTGAATGCCGCCTTCACCACTCTGTCCACCTGTGACTCCACTTTCAAGGAGCTATGAACATGTACCCTTAGATTTCTTTGTTCTGTAACTCTCCCCAATGCCCTAGCATTAACTGGATAAGTCCTGCCCTGGTTCAATCTACCAAAATGCATCACCTCGCAGTTGTCTAAATTAAACTCCATCTGCCATTCATCAGCCCACTGGCCCAATTGATCAAGATTCCGTCGCAATTGGAGATAACTTTCTTCACTGTCCACTATGCGACCAATCTTGGTGTCATCTGCAAACTTACTAACCATGCCCCCTATGTTCTCATCCAAATCATTAATATAAATGACAAATAACAGTGGACCCAGCACTGATCCCTGAGGCACACCGCTGGTCACAGGCCTCTAGTTTGAAAAACAACTCTCTACAATCACCTGTCAAGACCCTTGTCAGACCCCACTTGGAGTACTGTGCACAGTTCTGGTCACTTCACTACAGGAAGGATGTGGAAGCTATTGAAAGGGTGCAGAGGAGATTTACAAGGATGTTGCCTGGATTGGGAGGCATGCCTTATGAAGATAGGTTGAGGGAGCTAGGTCTCTTCTCCCTGGAGAGATGAAGGTTCAGACGCGACCTGATAGAGGTTTATAAAATGTTGAGAGGAATAGATAGGGTGGATTCTCGGAGGCTATTTCCCAGGGCTGAAATGGTTGCTACGAGAGGACACAGGTTTAAGGTGCTGGGAAGCAAGTACAGAGGAGATGTTAGGTGTAAGTTTTTCACTCAGAGGGTGGTGAGTGAGTGGAATCGGCTGCTGTCAGTGGTGGTAGATGCAAACTCGCTGGAGTCTTTTAAAAGACTTCTGGATGAGTATATGGGATCTAATGGCATTGGGGGTTACAGATGGCTTGGTAGGTATAGATGTGATTGGCGCAACTTGTGGGCCAAAGGGCCTGTTTGTGCTGTAGTGTTCTATGTTCTAAGCCAATTTTCTATCCATTTAGACCGCTCACCCTGGATCCTGTGAGATTTAACTTTATGCAACAACCTACCATGCAATACCTTGTCAAACGCCTTGCTAAAGTCGATGGAAACAACATCAACTGCACTGCCCTCATTTATCTTCTTGATTACCCCTTCAAAAAACTCATTTGTGAGACATGATTTTGCACTCACAAAGCCATGCTGGCTGTCCCTAATCAGTCCTTGCATCTCTCAATATCTGTAGATCCTGTCTTTCAAAATACCTTCCAATAATTTACCCTTTGCATCATATTCTTGCCAAAAAGTGAAAGGAAACTTATAATCTGATCCATACTCACAATCATGCCAATGGAATGACATATTCAGCCTCATCACATGCCTTCCACCATGTTAGTTCACTATTGTGAGTACCCTTCATTATTTCAGTGGGTAAAACATTCATGATTGTTCAGCACCCGTGTATAGACACACATACTTTAGAGGGCTTGTTCCTGGGCCTAGCCAAGCTGTCCATTAACAGATCCAGGCATAGGCAGTTGAAGGTTATTGTCCAACTGCCTGTCTGCCCCCTCTTCTGCAGTTATGTTTGCTGCACACGTACATAAGTTTTGCCTGTCTTTAGACTGGATAAGATGTTAACCAATTAAAGTCTGGCCAGTTGGGATGGCTGAAATCAATTAAGTTAGAGATAACATAAATCTTACAATAAATGAATAATTTGGGACTTTAAGAACTCCTGCATACTGGACTTTAAATCCCAAGTACCACACGCAGGTGGTTGTGTGAGAGAAGCCTTATAATTTTGCCAAAACAGAATGTTTAATGGTGAAATATGAAAAAAATGGAAGAATATGTATTGTATGTTGTATGTTCATTTATAAATGCATCCAATGTTATACTTTAATAGTGTCGTAGAAAATTCATTACTATAGTAATAATCTTTCTTTTTTGGGAAGGTGGCGTTATGACAGCTCAACTGTTAGTATAACCTAGCATTGAGGGGCAAACCAATTATGCCCAGTTAGTAAGCTGAGTTTTATGCTTGTGACACTGATGGGCCCTCAGGACTTAATCCTTTGCACCATCATCCAAGGCTGAACCTCAGCTTTCAGTGAAAGGCTGGCAGACCTAGTGTCTTGGAAACAAGGGCCAAGGGGTTATTAGCAGTTCCATTGGAATCCCTCCATCTCTTCCCAAATCCATCTCACTGTCGAAATGTGAATGTTCAGGTGCCATTAGGAGACACAAATCCCTTCTGAAATAGTCTTCAGTGGTCCGACATGCAAGGGCAGGACACCTAGAGATGCCCTCATTGTGTCAGAGTTCCAGGATTAAGGAGGACACTCAGGTGACTCTTCTGGACATGGCCCTCTTATGCGTCTGGGAGGGCTGGCAAGGGTTAACAATGATGTGGAGATGCCGGCGTTGGACTGGCGTAAACACAGTAAAAAGTCTGACAACACCAGGTTTTAGTCCAACCGATTTATTTGATAATACTCACGAGCTTTCGAGGGGACTGCCTCTTCGTCAGGTGAATGGAGAGTTCTGGCCTCAGACAGGGCATATAAAGCACAGATAGTTTAGAGATTACTAGGGTTAACAACTCAGGGAGTCCCCGAATGCTATCTGTCCATTCAATGTAGGAGGGCGATGATGACTTGTAGTGAGGAAAGGACTGTGATGCCCTCATAGATACTGCAAATTACTGACTCGTGTCTGGCTGATGGCAGCTCATAGACTCTGTGGTTTGGATCATTTCAGAGATATGACGCGTAGAGTCAGTCACTTCTCCTGATGCTGTCTTGGGGGTTGTTGGTAGATCAGTCCGAGCTTTCGCTATGTCATTACTGAGTCTGTAACTGCAAGGGAAATATATACACTGAGATGACATTATCACAGATAGGGGATGGAAGCAATGTTGCAACTGCAAATGCATCTCTAATGTTAGATGTGCCATTGCTGTCACTGATCAATGGAGGTTGGGAAGCCTAAAAGTGGTTAACAGAAGTGAGTTTAATACATAGTGATATCAAATATACACAAACATCAGTGTTCTTGCATCCCCAAATACCTAACGTCAGCCCTGCCTATGTTGTGACAATTTCTCAACCTTCCCAACCACATTCCGATGTCTAGGTGTTTCCACAGGATTCACGTCTGAGGTTGAGGCACCCTGCTGTCTGCCACACCCTACTGCCCGAGATGACCTTGACAGGCATCCTCTGGAGAGCCTTGGGTGTTGTCATGTCAACCTGTTCTGCTGGGCTGAGACACCTTGGTCTCTGGGAGGGATGAGTCAAATGGACTGTATATTCCAGCGTCTCCTGTGCACTTACAGGTAAAATAGTTGCTCTCCTCTCTTCTACAACACTCAACACCCATGTTAGGGCTCCCTCTGTGAACCCTGGAGCTGGCTTTTTTCCTGCCATTGTCTTGGCTGAACCATGAGCAAGTGCTCTGGAACTGTTTAAATGCAGCTTGATTAAGTGCCATGTAATTGACTGAACTGCTCAGGTGACCCCAGGGCAGCTGATAGACACACCATGTGACAGACGTGGCATCATTCCCGTGAAAATCTTTTTTCAAGTGTCTAACAATTCCGGTCTAGATCAGGCCATCGGGACTGGCAGGATTCACTATGGTTTTCACATCAAAAATGGCACTTAGCTAAATTTTGGGAAGATTCCAGCCCACGTCATTTAGAGTGTATTGTCTTTCCATATTAGTTCTTTCGATGTGAATCACTTCACAATCCTCTGCATTGAACCCTATGTGGCCATTCTGCTAATGTCATCCTGCCATCTACAACTATCCTCATCAATGCAGTGGTGCCATCGCAGCACAATGGTACTACTGCCTCACAGCGCCAGGCACCCAGGTTCAATTCCAGCCTCAGGTCACTGTCTGTGCAGAGTCTGCACGTTCTCCTCGTGTCTGCACGGGTTTCCTCTGGGCGCTTCAGTTTCCTCCCACAAGGATGTACATAGAACATAGAAACCCTACAGTGCAGAAATACATTTGGCCCATCGAGTCTGCACTGACCACAATCCCACCCAGGCCCCACCCAATATCCCTACATATTTACCCAACTAATCCTCCTAACCTACGCATCTCAGGATGGTTCTTGCTTCCAGTCTGGAAGAGGACAAGGCAGGTGAGGTTGGTGAGCAAACTGCACACGGTACAGTGATGCAGCAGGACATAGGCAAAGAGAAGGGGAAAAGGAACGTAGTAGTGATTGGAGATAGTGGGGTGAAGGGTATTGACACTGTCCTTTGTCACAATGACAAAGTGCACAGAAGGGTGTGTTGTCTGCCTGGTGCTCGGGTACAGGATGTCGCAGCTGGGCTGCAGAGGAATCTGGAGTGGGAGGGTGAGAACCCAGTTGTGGTGGTACATGTGGGTGCCGGCGACGTAGGCAAAGTGCGGACTGAGGATCTGGGGAGGGAGTATGAGAAGCTGGGAATGGAATTAAAAAGTAGAACCGACAAGGTGGTTATCTCCGGACTACTGCCTGAACCGAGTGCAGACGGGCGTAGGGTTGACAGGATAAAGGAAGTGAATGGGTGGCTCAGAGATTGGTGTGGGAGGAATGGGATCGAATTTATGGGGCATTGGCACCAGTATTGGGGTAGGTGGGACTTGTTCGGGCGGGATGGGGTTGGTCTGAATCGTGCTGGGACCAGAGTGCTGGCGAATCGAGTAAAGAGGACTGTAGACAGGGCTTTAAACTAATTAGGGGGGGGGAGGGTGCGAGGGTAGGTAATGTTAGGAGGTCTACAGTTAAGGATAGGGTACAGGTAAGGGAAGAGGCTGAGGATGTCCCACGTGGTGGCGTTACGGCAAATAGGGTCCAGGTGAAGGCTGGGATGAAAGCGCTTTATCTGAATGCACGAAGCATTCGGAATAAAGTGGATGAGCTGGTGGCGCAGATCGACACAAATGGATACGATCTGGTGGCCATTACAGAGACGTGGCTGCAAGGTGACAGGGACTGGGAGATGAATGTACAGGGCTATCAAGTGTTTAGGAGGGATAGGCAGGAGGAAAGAGGGGGTGGCGTAGCTCTGCTGATTAAGGACAGCATCAAGGTGGTAGCAAGGGATGATATCGGAGCCAAAGAGCAGAAAGTGGAATCGTTGTGGGTGGAGATTAGGAACAGCAAAGGGAGGAAGACGCTGGTGGGTGTCGTCTATAGGCCCCCGAATAATGATCTGGAGGTGGGGCGGGCTGTTAACGCGCAAATAAGTGCGGCGTGCAGGAATGGGACGGCAGTAGTTATGGGGGATTTCAATCTGCATATTGATTGGTCGACCCATGTTGGACGAGGTGGGCTCGAGGAGGAGTTCTTGGAATGCTGCCGGGATAGTTTCCTGGAACAGTGTGTGTTGGAGCCGACGAGGGAGCGAGCTATCTTGGATCTGGTGCTATGTAATGAGGCGGGTAGAATTAGGGACCTTGAGGTGAAGGATCCTCTTGGAGAGAGTGATCATTGTATGGTGGAGTTTCTGTTGCAGATGGAGGAGGAGAAAGTGGGTTCCCGGACACGTGTCCTTTGTTTGAATAGAGGGGAGTATGGTAGGATGAGAGAAGAATTGGCGAATGTGGACTGGGGGAGCGCGTTGGAAGGTAGGTCTGCTGAGGAGCAGTGGAGGATCTTTAAGGAGATCTTTCTTGGTGCTCAGCAGAAATTTATTCCGATGGTTAAAAAGGACAGTAGGAAGAGAGGTAATAAGCCGTGGATAACGAAGGAGGTGAAGGAAAGTGTTAAATTAAAAGCGGAGGAATTTAGAGTAGCTAAGAGCAGTGGGCGAGAAGAGGATTGGGAAAGGTTTAAATGTCAACAAAGATTGACAAAAAAGTTGATAAAGGAGGGTAGAAGAAGCTATGAAGCTGGGCTAGCACTTAATATAAAAAAGGATAGCAAGAGTTTTTATAAATATATAAAAAGGAAGAGGCTGGCTAGGGTGAACGTTGGTCCCTTAGCGGATGAGAAAGGGGACCTAGTGGTAGGGGATGGGGATATGGCTAAGGTCTTGAATAACTTTTTTGTTTCTGTCTTCACGGAGGAGGACGTGAATAATTTGCCGGGTGTTAGCGATGGAAAGGTGGTAGGACTGGAGGGTCTTAATGACATTACTGTTACTAGAGAGGTGGTGCGCGACAGACTGGAGGGGCTGATTGTGGACAAGTCCCCAGGACCGGATGGAATGCATCCGAGGGTTCTGAAAGAAATGGCGGAGGTGATAGTGGATGCCTTGGTGGTTATTTTCCAGACGTCGCTGGATTCCGGGGAAGTGCCGGAGGATTGGAAAACGGCTAATGTTACGCCGTTGTTTAAGAAGGGTGCCAGGCAAAAGGCGGGGAATTACAGGCCGGTTAGTTTAACGTCTGTGGTAGGTAAAATGTTAGAATCCGTCATTAAGGAGGAAATTGCGAGGCATCTTGAAGGGAATTGCTTGATAGGGCAGACGCAACACGGTTTCATTAAAGGGAAGTCGTGTCTGACAAATTTACTGGAGTTCTATGAGGATGTGTCTAGGGCGGTGGATAGAGGAGAGCCGGTGGATGTGGTCTTTCTGGATTTTCAGAAGGCGTTTGATAAGGTACCTCACAAGAGGTTACTGCAGAAGGTCAGAGGACATGGAGTTGGGGGTAGGGTGTTAGCGTGGATAGAGGATTGGTTGTCAAATAGGAGGCAGAGAGTGGGGGTCAATGGGTGCTATTCGGATTGGCGGTTGGTGACTAGTGGGGTGCCCCAGGGGTCGGTGCTGGGGCCTCAGCTATTTACCATTTATATAGATGATCTGGAGGAGGGAACCGAGTGTAGGGTGTCGAAATTTGCTGATGACACCAAGATTGGGGGAAAGGCAAATTGTGCGGAGGGTGTGGAGAGTCTGCAGAAGGATCTAGATAGGCTGGGCGAATGGGCCAGGAAATGGCAAATGGAATTTAATGTTGGCAAGTGTGAGGTGGTCCACTTTGGTAGGAAGAATGGTAGGAAGGACTATTACTTACGTGGCGAAAAACTGCAGCAGGCGACGGTGCAGAGGGACCTCGGGGTCCTTGTGCATGAGTCGCAAAAACCCAGCCTGCAGGTGCAGCAGGTGGTCAGGAAGGCGAATGGGATGCTGGCCTTCATAGCGAGGGGGATTGAATATAAAAGTAGGGAGGTCTTGCTGCAGCTGTATAGGGCATTGGTGAGGCCGCAGCTGGAGTACTGTGTGCAGTTTTGGGCGCCGCACCTGCGCAAGGATATTTTGGCCTTGGAGGGAGTGCAGAGGAGGTTTACTAGGCTGATACCGGAGTTGAGGGGGTTGAGCTATGAGGAGAGGCTGAATAAACTAGGCTTGTACTCGTTAGAGTTTAGAAGAATGAGGGGAGATCTCATTGAGACGTATAAGATGATGAATGGGATGGATAGGATAGAGGTGGAAAGACTCTTCCCGCTCAAAAAAGACAGTAGGACTAGGGGGCACAGCCTCAAGATAAAGGGGGGGCAGTTCAGAACGGAGTTGAGGAGGAACTTCTTCACTCAAAGGGTGGTGAATCTCTGGAATTCTCTGCCCGTTGAAGTGGTGGAGGCTGCCTCGCTAAATATTTTTAAGAAGCGGGTTGATGGGTTTTTGATAAGAGAGGGGATTAAGGGTTATGGGGAGAGGGCGGGAAAGTGGAACTGAGCCACGACAGATCAGCCACGACAGATCA
The DNA here is from genome assembly GCF_965287045.1 of Carcharhinus amblyrhynchos. Taxonomy (NCBI): domain Eukaryota; kingdom Metazoa; phylum Chordata; class Chondrichthyes; order Carcharhiniformes; family Carcharhinidae; genus Carcharhinus; species Carcharhinus amblyrhynchos. The sequence continues at coordinate 25,090,118 of NC_137335.1, read as the reverse complement.
GCCATGATCTTATTGAATGGCGGGGCAGGCTCGAAGGGCCAGATGGCCTACTCCTGCTCCTATTTCTTATGTTCTTATGTTCTTATGTTCTTATGTACTAAGGGGCAATTTTTAGCATGGCCAATCAACCTAACCCACACATCTTTGGACTGTGGGAGGAAACTGGAGCACCCAGAGGAAACCACGCAGACATGAGGAGAATGTGCAAACTCCACACAGACAGTGACCCAAGCTAGGAATTGAACGCAGGTCCCTGGAGCTGTGATGCAGCAGTGCTAACCACTGTGCTACTGTGCCACACATGTTAGGTTGATTGGCCAGGCTAAATTGCCCCTTACTGTGAGGAGGACTAGCTGGGTAAATGGCAAGGATTAGTGGGAAGCCTTTAAAAGTGAGCAAAGGACAACTAAAAAAGCAATAAGAGGGAGAAGATGAAATGAGTATAAGCTAGCTAATAACATAAAAGATAGGGAGAGTTATTTTCAACATATAAAAGGTAAGAGAGGGGCAAAAATAGACATTGGATCACTGGAAAGTGAGGCTGGAGAAGTAATAATAGGAAACAAAGCAATGGCAGAGGAATTGAATAGTTACTTTGCATTAGTCCTCATGGTGGAAGATACCAGTGGAATGCCAGAGCTCCAGGAGAGTCAGGGGGCACAGGTGAGTGTTGTGGCCATTACAAAGGAGAAGGTTTTGGAGAAACTGAAAGGTCTGAAGGTGAATAAATCACCTGGATCGGATAGACTACACTGAAGGGTTCGAAAAGAGATAGTTGAGGAATTTGTAGAGGCATTGGTGGTGATCTTTTAACAATTACTGGAGGCAGAGAAGGACTAGAAAGTAGCAAATGTAATACCAATGTTTAAAAAGGGAGAGAGGAAGCAGACGAGAAATTATAGGCTGGTTAGCCTGACTTCAGTCATTGGCAAGATTTTAGAGTCCATTATTAAAGATGAGATTGCAGAGTACTTGGAAGTGCATGATAAAGCAGGACTGAGTCAGCACAGCTTTGTCAAGGGGAGGTCATGTCTGACAAATCTATTAAGAGTTCTTTGAGGAAGTAACAACAAAGTTAGATAAAGGAGAACCCTTCATGGGAGACTTAAATAAATTGTGCCCATGGTGTTAAGGGTAAGATCCTGGCATGGATAGAGGATAGAAGACAAAGAGTGGGGAAAAAGGGGTCTTTTTCAGGGTGGCAGCCAGTGACTAGTGGTGTGCACAGGTGTCATTGGTGGGACCACAACTTTTCATAGTATACATCAACAATTTGGAAGAAGGAACTGAAGGCACTGTTGCTAAGTTTGCAAATGATACGAAGATATGTAGAAGGACAGGTAGCATTGAGGAAGCAGGGGGGCTGCAGAAGGACTTGGACAGGTTAGGAGAGTGGGCAAAGAAATGGCAGATGGAATACAATGTGGAAAAGTGTGGTGTTATGCACTTTGGAAGGAGGAATAGAGGATAGACTATTTTCTAAATGGGAAAATGCTTAGGAAATCAGAAACACAAAGGGACTTGGGAGTCACTGTTCAAGATTCTCTTAACGTGCAGATTCAGTCAGCAGCTAGGAAGGCAAATAAAATGTTAGCATTCATATCGAGAGGACTACAATACTTGAGCAGTGATGTACTTCTGAGGCTGCATAAGGCTCTGGTCAAACCCCATTTGGAGTATTGTCAGCAGTTTTGGACTCCATATCTAATGAAGAATGTGCTGCTCTTGGAAAGGGTCTAGAGGAGTTTCACAAGAATGATCCCTGGAGTATAGAGCTTGACGAACAGTTGAGGACTCTGGGTTTGTACTCGGAGTTTAGAAGGATGGTGGTGAGGGGATCCTATTGAAACTTACAGGATACTGCAAGGCCCGGATAGAGTGGACATGGAGAGAATGTTTCCATCAGTAGGAGAAACTAGAACCAGAGGGCACAACCTCAGGCTAAAGGGACAATCCTTTAAAACAGAGATGGATGAGAAGGAATTTCAGAGAGTGGTGAATCTGTGGAACTCTTTGCTGCAGAAGGCTGTGGAGGCCAGGTCATTGAAGACAAAGATAGATAGGTTCTGTCATTGGTTATATAAGGGGATCAAGGGTTATGGAGAAAAGGCAGGAGAATGGGGATGAGAAAAAAAAAGTCAGCCATAATTGAATGGCAGAGCAGACTCAATGGGCCGAGTGGCCTAATAGGGCCTGGGTGGGATTGTTGTGGGTGCAAATGGCCTCCTTCTGCACTGTAGGCATTCTGTAACTATCTACTACATTGCCAAATTTTGTGTCATTTGCCAACTTTATAATTCTGCTCCGCAATTCAGATTCTAAGTTGTCATAAAAACTGAAGACATATAATGGACCCAGAGCTGCCCCTTGGGAAACACACTGCAAACCATTCCCAGTCTGAAAAACATTATTACTACCCTCTGCTTCCTGTAACTCAGACAACTGCTTTCCCATTAATTCCATTGCTTTCTACCTTTTTGACAAGAGCGGACAACTTCATATATTAAAAGCATGTTTTCTAAATTGGGAATCTGCAAACCAATGCTGTCAAAATGGTGACCAAACCCCAGCCACCTTGAAGCTGATCCGTGCAAAACATGAGCTGTGTGCAAAAGAACTTTACTCTCTGACAGGATGTAGTAACAATGCAAGCAAACCACTTCACTACCAGCCATTGAGCCCATTTTCCCAGGTACCAACTCATTACAAACAGAGATTACATCACATTAAGCCTCGTCATCTACATTAAGGAAAGACACATCAAATTTGCAGATGACCTAAAATCAGCTACCCCCATCCCATCTTCATCAAAGTTGGCCATCAAAAGTTTCTGCAAGTTACCAAGTGACCTGTGGTCCAACATTGCATTATACCTACAGGACACCCAACCATCTACATTTATGACTTCAACAAACAACATCATACGTGAGGGTACCCCCTGACAGAACTGGAGGAGAATAACTGTCAGACTGGGCCTTTGTGCCTGACCTAAAACTTGTGTATGATGCAAAGTAGCCTGGCACATACCATTCCATCAGATGAGCGAAGTGCTATATCTTTGCTATAAAACCTGACAGAAATAGCCAACCGGTGATGTGACCCTGATAAGACCTGCCCAACTATCCCATTCCCAAGCCGGAATTACATTGATCTTGAACTAGCACACATAAAAAAATCAAAAGGATTGTCTGCAGTAGATTCTCAAAAACCGCTTCTCTTAATCCAGATTCCACCACCTCCTCAAAACCTACAACCACTTCATTTGACTTCTCAAGCTCTCAGCCACCAAATTGGTCCTCTGAGGCTTCAGGAAAACCATCATCTGCTATTGGATCTAGAAAAATGAATGTCTCCCTTCAAGAATACAGGGAAAAAGTAGACCTCAATGGGATAACACCACTCCTTGGGTCCAGTGATGAAGTATGATTTATAAGATGGTGAGAGACAGCATGCTCACGCTGAAAGATGTGAAAACTCATTTGCCAACTGGAAGCAACCAAATAACACCTGCTGCGTTCTTTGGGACTTCCTTTAAGAGGATATGATGAGTCATCAGTGTCAACTCAAAGAGTTAATTTTTTTTAGCCGACCCTGAATATCTCAGTGAATATGATGAGCTTCTCGAAGAGCATTTTAAAAGTTATCAATATTGTGGCTCAGGAAAGACCAGCTTTTTAATGCATAGAACATACACTGATGAAATTATTGTAATGGCTCAGAAATCAATTCACCTATGAATGAAAGATGCTAAATACTATTCCATAACAGTTGATTCAACACCAGATGTGACTTATGTGAACCAATTGGTGTTAATTTTAAGATATGTGACCAGTGATGGTGAAATTGTAGAGTGATTTCTCTGTTTTGTCTAACTACAATCCCACACTTCTGAGTGTCTGGAGACAATAGTTTTGGAAATCATTGCAAATTTAGGTTTGAACACCAAAAATTGTCATGGGCAGAGCTTCGATAATGCCACAAATATGGCAGGAAAATATTCTGATCTACAAGCAAATGCAAGCCCCTGTGTATTATTCATCCCAAGTTCCAGTCACTCTTGTACGTGATGATTTGCAGGCAACCTTTCCAAATGTGAAAACCATTCTGAAAATATTTTTAACGGTACCTGTCACAAATGCTTCCAGTGAACATTCTTCCTCTATATTCAGAAGAGTGAAAAATTGTTTGCGAGGTACGATGAGTCAGGAATATTTGTCAAGTTCAGCAATACTGACGACTGAAAGTGCATCTTTACAAGATCTTACCTACGATGATATAATTGATGATTTTGTGAAGAAAAAGTGTGGAAGAAAAGCTATCTAAATTGCCATGCCAACAAAGGATGAAGCAAAAAAAATCTTAAAAGTATGTTCCTCTTCCATATTCTTTTGTTTAAATTCTGTTTTTCAAAGGGACCCCTATTTGCTGGTCTGATATAATGGTTGTTGATCACTGCCATTCCCCATCGTTCTCAAGACTGGTTTTCTCTAGGACAAAGAATGAAATCCTGCCAGACAAAGCCACACCACTGACATTGAACTTTGACTCACTGAACTCCATTTGATTGGAGTATTTGTTCCTGCACTGGACTGACTCATTCTGTCCTGTGCTGCAATCATGTCATTGGCTGATTTTTCCAGCTTGTTGCATTTCGAGCAGTTCCATGTTTGCTTGCCTCAAGACACACAGATCGCAACATTGATCAGCTTTACTGTCATTCTGAGAACAGGCAAGTTGGATTTCAATTCAGCAATGACAGATGTGTTTTTATAAGTTAAAAAAGCATTAAAGCAATTAAGTAGTGATCAATTTATGTACTTTTGTGGTTCGCACCTTTGCATGCTGTGGGATGAGGGTGGACGGTGTCAGAGGGGCTGTGATGTCAATGATGTCGAGCTGTGACTTAATTGGGAGCAAGACATCATGTCACTTGGGGGTGGGCCGTGATATCATGGTGGGTTTCCAGAAATGAACAAGACCACAGCCCCCCATCCCTCCAAGTGCCGTCCTACATTGCACAAGGGCTATCAACACACACACACACACACACACACACACACACACACACACACACAGTCATAAGAAATGCACAATTAGAATTGAGAAAACATCCTCTTGGCGTCCTGTTAATGTTCAGTTCTGCAACTGTATACTGAGTAATTTACAAAAGCTGGAAATAGTCAGCATGGTCCACTTTGGTAGGAATAATGGTAGGAAGGACTATTACTTACGTGGTGAAAAACTGCAGCAGGCGACAGTGCAGAGGGACCTCGGGGTCCTTGTGCATGAGTCGCAAAATCCCAGCCTGCAGGTGCAGCAGGTGGTCAGGAAGGCGAATGGGATGCTGGCCTTCATAGCGAGGGGGATTGAATATAAAAGTAGGGAGGTCTTGCTGTGGCTGTATAGGGCATTGGTGAGGCCGCAGCTGGAGTACTGTGTGCGGTTTTGGTCGCCGTACTTATGCAAGGATATTTTGGCCTTGGAGGGAGTGCAGAGGAGGTTTACTAGGCTGATACCGGAGTTGAGGGGGTTGAGCTATGAGGAGAGGCTGAATAAACTAGGCTTGTACTCGTTAGAGTTTAGAAGAATGAGGGGAGATCTCATTGAGACATATAAGATGATGAATGGGATGGATAGGATAGAGGTGGAGAGACTCTTCCCGCTCAGAAAGGACAGTAGGACTAGGGGGCACAGCCTCAAGATAAAGGGGGGGGGGTTTAGAACGGAGTTGAGGAGGAACTTCTTCACTCAAAGGGTGGTGAATCTCTGGAATTCTCTGCCCGTTGAGGTGGTGGAGGCTACCTCGCTAAATATTTTTAAGACGCGGGTTGATGGGTTTTTGATAAGCGAGGGGATTAAGGGTTATGGGGAGAGGGCTGGAATGTGGAACTGAGACACGACAGATCAGCCATGATCTTACTGAATGGCGGGGCAGGCTCGAAGGGCTAGATGGCCTACTCCTGCTCCTATTTCTTATGTTCTTATCTGGCAGCACCTGTGAAGAAACAGAGTTAACAGCTTGTGTAGTGTAGTGGGCCAGGAGACACCAGCAGCAACCGTTTCATGGAATTTATGCTGGACACCCAGCCCTCCGTGCATCTCCCGTGCCACGTTTTTGAACATAATCAGCATTTCAGTAGATTAGCACACGCAGGATGGTATTCTCCCGGCCCATTATCATCTCCCTCCTGCCTAGGAGTGGTTCCCTCCAGCAGGGTTTACAACTGCTCTCCACTAATGGGGAGCAGGTGCCCGATCCAGCTGGAGGGAACAGAAGCCATTAAGATTCCCTATAGAGGTCAAGGATAGGGGGGTGCCCCTTGGGCACTGCCAGCCTGACACTCACTGCCTAAGGGGCTAACTGGCACTGTCCACCCAGCACCATGGCATTGCCCTGGGGTGGGGCGATCAGTGGGGGGAACCTGCTGCCACTCTATAAAAGGATCAGTGAGAGAAAGGAGGGAATGAGGACTTTCGGGGAGGAACATAGGGCTGGCCTGGCAAGGTCTAGGAGGCCAGCAATAAGGGGATTGTTGGGGAGGGGTGATTGGAAGGCCGTGATTGTTGGTGGAGGGGTGGGGGGAGGGTTAAAGGGGTTGGCCAGCGACAGGAGACTGTGCTGACAGATTGGCGCACGCGCAGTGGCCTGCTCAGCACTTGCTGCTGGCCTCTCGGCAGGAATAGATCCCACCCTCTACTTCCCAGAGTAGGTGTGTTGGAGATTCGGTCTGCTAAGTACACTAAAAAACTGGCAACAATTACTGTCATTTTCCCACACATTGGGAACTTTGATTTTTTTTGAAGAGTCCCAGCCAACATTTCTATGTTCATACCGCTCCTGCACATAAACCTGTCCAGCCATCTCTACTTAGCTAATTAATTTATTTAATTAGTTTTGCAGTGTTCTTTTTTCAAATTTGGTACAGATTTCCTACTAGTCAATCAGATCACAGCTTCCCTGTGATGTCACTTTTCAGTTTTTTTCACTACTACCTATATACTGTGTTCTGCTCCACCCTCTGACTGCTCCCTGGAGACTAGGCTGCGAATCTCCAAGATAAGTTAGTTTTATACTCACTGTGCTCTGCTCTGCCCTCTGACTGCTCCCTGGAGACTAGCAGTAGATTACACATAAAATACATCATTCTGAGTGAACGTTGAAAAGAACACTCATTACATCCTTAACACGAATAAAACACCACCATAACACCAAATGCCATTAATACATGAAAGAGGAAGTCATATGGTTAGGAGTTTGTGTTTCTTAGAATGAATACAGAGAGCAATTCTGTCCAGAGTAAAACTATTGTACAAACTAATAACGGCCGTGTGCATTTATATAATGCCTTTAACGTGGAAAACATCCAAAGGCACTTTAGAAGGAAGGGAACAACATCACTTTCAGCTCAAAAAGCGGTACTGAGTCTAAATTCATGCTTACAGGGAGTCTAAGCTCGCACTTACAAGATTTCACATTTACTTTTAGCGTGTTCGGTGATGGGAAATGTGGCTACTTTCAATATTCTGGGATTTTGGGAGAGAAATGACCTGTTAGTGAATTTTAACAGCTAATAAAGGAAGTAATATCAAGGTAAAATAATTGGAAAGATAGTTACAAGGGACTAAGGCATTATGACAGGCCAAATGCTTCAGGGACAAAGCAGTAATCCAGAGTCTGTGGGGAGGAGGATGTGAGTTTCACTATATGGTTGAAATTATGTCATTATGATTTTTTAGACACAACAAGGCAGTCAAGGTGCTTGCTCTGTGAAAGCAATTAGTATGGGGGATGGATGCTTTGTGCAGGAGAGGAACCAGGTATCTGCTTTCTGGATTAGTTCATGAGGAGTAGAGGTGATGAATGTGTGTCTTAGGCTTTTGTTGGTAGAAGCGATGATGCCCATTCAAAAATAAGACCCTGTCGCAGAGGCGACTGATGGTGATCTTCTTGTATGACCTGGTAGCTATAGGTGTTGTAGGATAAGGATTGCTAATTCTGATGGATCTAGTTCTAAAGGCTTCATTACACAACTTCTGCTTCTAACCACCCCACCACCACACTTACTACCTAATTTGTCCAACTTTGCAGTGCACTACCTTGCCATACCAATTGGAAAGCAAACACAGGCTCTTGCTAAAAAAAAAATTGGATGCTGCTTGAACGTTAGCCAAATAGCATTTTTGCTCCAATCTCCAATATTTTTAAACTAATAAATGAAAGTATTTAAAGTAAATGAAAATAAGACACTTTTTAGAAAAAAAGTCCCAATTGTTTTTGTTTTCACAGACTGCTTGCAGTAATGTCCTGGAGATTAATCTCTTAATTCTTACAAACTCCAGGATAATTCTGGAGAGTTGACAACCCTCACATTGGGCACTGGTTTCAAGTAGAGTGTGATAATTGAGGTTGGGTGGACTGTGTCAGCCTGAAGCCAAAGGCCGTACGAAGGGGAAGACCAGCAGGTCTTGGAGACAGTTGAAAAATGGTAAGATAAAGGCAATATCAGAGTTAAAGTAGACTTAAATGTTTAAGCAAGGTATAAATGGAAAATAATAATAGTTGCAGAAAATAAACAAATATTTATCTACAGTGTCACTTACAGAAACAAAGCTGAGACACAGTGGTACTTAATGTTGCGAGGCCTGAAGGATAAATTGGTTATCAGCTTAAAAGCATTTCTAAGTTGTAAGAGGAACCCAAGGGATCAAAGAACAATCTTCTGGACATTGCTGTGAGAAGTCTAGGAAATAAATCATTGTCAAATTGCATGGATTTTTCATTTTCTCTGAATACTTTTGTAAGTAAACAAAAATTGGATGAGGAGATAAGTTTGTTTGATTGATAATCAATATGACATGGGCAATAACTGTGATTGTACTAAATGTGAGTCAAAGGTCACCCAGTTATGAATACAACAACTGGATACCTCCAGTGAAATAATTTGGAATTATTTGTAAATGATTTTTCAAGAGACAGTAAGACAAGTATTTTTGATTGATGTCTGAACATTATTTAAATTGTGTGCCTTCACCATTGCAAGCAGATAACTAAGTATCAGTTACTTAAATTCCTGTATGTAATGGCTGGAATTCTCCAGGCTCGTGCTTCCCATTACCGCTGCCAGCGAGAATGGAGAATTTGGAACGTAGCCAAATCTCCATTCACTATAGAAGGACCGGAGAACCCCAGCTGCTGGCGAGGTCGGAGAATCTGGCCCAAGGTATGGGAGCAACTCTTTGGTGTCTGTTTTATTTATTCTCAGTATGGGCATTGTTGGCAAGGTCCACATTTATTGCCCATCTCTGGTTGCCTTTCCACAGCACAGAATTTGGAGTTAAAGTGTTTTTCTTTGAATGTCTTTTGAAAATTGCTTTAATTCACTGATGATAATTCACTACAAATATGGTGGTGGGTCTTCCTCATTACAGTGGATTGATACAAAACTGAGGGCAGTTAAGACTCAATGGTGTGGGACTCAAGTCACTTTGTTTTACAAAGCAGACCAGTTAAAGGTGGCAGGTTTGCTTGCCAAAAATACATTACTAAACTTGTTGGGTTTTATGACAATGAGACAACTTTGTGGTCACATTTATTGATACCAGCTTATTACTTCCAGATTTAAAAGGAAAAATAAGTTCATATCCTTAAACTGTCATGATGGAATTTGAGCTCACATTCTGTGGGCTTAGGTATCTAGCATGAAGATCATGACATTCATTATCACATCACACGTTTATAAGAGGCTAAGGAAATGGACAAAGTATCAGAAAAATCTTCTGATTGATAACTTTCCTGCTTTATTAAATAATTCTAAAGCATTTTTGATGAATCCTGTACTTACAAAATCCTGCTGGAAAAATACTTAAAAGTTCAGAACTTTTATTCAAAAACAATGATTAATTGTACATTAATCTTGTATTTCCAGATCCAGACACAAGGTGGCTCTGCATCACGTTTTCTCCATTTCATAAAATTCAATATTTCCCTTTCTTCCCAATGGATTGTTTCCACTTCCAGCTGCTTCCTCGTCACATTGCTATCTATATTCACTCACTCCTGTGTTTCTTTTTTGCTCTAATTACATTAAGCCCTGGTGCCTGTTCCTTCCTGTTTTGCTTCCCAGTTCAGTAAACATCCCAGACCTTGCCAATCCCACCCAAACTTATGCAACAGTTTTCTATCCTTATTTTGGTCTTGCAGTCGCCAAGACAACCTAGACAAAAATTGGGAAAATGCAAACACAGTTTTCTGACTCAAAAGCAGTCATTTTTGAGGAAAATTCCCCAAATTTCCGACCCTGATCAGAATAATGCATTCTGATCTTCCTCCAAGTTTTCTGAGCAATCTTCCATTGAAAGATCCTTCACCCAGTGCAGCAAACCTCATATGGAGCAGTGCAAACAGCTTGTGCAGAATTCATGCTCCTTGGTTAAGGTGTTGGCTGTCATATCCTGGTAAGCAAGGACACTAAATGTCCCAAAACTTCTTTGAAAACAGCTGTGGAGAGAAGGTAAGTGTGTAAGGGGGCAGGGTGGATAAGGGGGCAGAGTGGCTGGTAGTTAAGGTGGGTTGTTTGGAGGGGAAGGAATCAGGTTGGGGTATAGTCAAGTTGAATTGAGATGTTTGGGGAAGTTGATGGAGTGGTCGGGTGTGGGGGGTGCCGTCCATATGAGTGATTGGTGGGGAGTTGTATAATTACACTGGAGTTAGACTAGATTTTTTCTGGCTAACATGTTTTGGCTAACTATCCAGGTAAGTAATTTGGAATCATCTGAAGTCTCTGTTGGAGGCCTTTTTGGACAGTCCTGGGGATCAGGAAATGCCCACTGGAAGTTCAAACTTCCCAGATAATTCTCATAAGAGTCCTTGCATTTGGAGTTCCGAAGGGTAGCACATCTTCCGGGGTACTGCTGGTGCCTGATTAATTCTCAACTGGAAGCTCTGAGTGAATCTCTACAATTTCCTGAAACGTTACATATTTTTGCATCTCATGAGGCATGGCTGTCTGGCTCTGGCAGATGTATGCAGAGGTAAGACCAGATGGACTCTAGGGTTTTTTCACCTAAAAACCATTTCCAATCCAGGGGTCAAATAAAGATCTGGCCGAATATAGGGGGTTAGAAAGTAAAGTAAAAAGTAAGACCTCAAAAGGTAGTGATCTCACAATTACTACCAGTGCCACATGCTAGTCAAAGCAGAAATACTAGGATGTGTGACCAAGACAAGGAACTGAATATTTAAGGATATTCAATATTGAGGAAGGAAAGGACAATGGGGTGATGTTGTTAATTAAGGTTGAAATCAGCGCCATAGTGAGACAGGATATTAGCTCAAAATCTACAAGTAAAATCTGTCTGGGTGGAGCTAAGAATCAACAAGGGACTGAAAAATGAGCGGAAGTTATCTGTAGTCCTCCGAACAGTAGTAGTAAAGTAGGGTCAGCATTAAACAGGAAATTCAAGATGCATGTAACAATGATGCTACAACAATCATGGGTGACTTTAATCTGCATACAAGCTAGGCAAACCAAATTAGCAATGGTGGATGAATTCCTAGAATGTGTATGCGATGTTTTTTAGACCAAGGAGCCAATTAGAGTATTCTACATTTCGTATTGTGCAGTGCAAAGGGGTTAATTAATAACCTTGGTGTGCAGGGGTCCTTTGGGAAGAGTGACCATGACATAATAGAATTCTTCAATGGGATGGAAAGTAAAGTAGTTCAGTCCAAAACTAGGGTCCTAAATCTAAACAAAGGAAACTACAAAGGTTAGAGGGGTGAGTCAGCTGTGATTGATTGGGGAACTTCATTAAAAGGCATAATGGTGGATAGGTAATGGCTAACATTTAAGGAATGAATACATGCAGTATACATTATTTTCTGGTGTTAGGTCTAGTGATTTGATATGATTTATTGTCACATGTATTAACATACAGTGAAAAGTAATGTTTCTTGTGCTCTATACAAAGCATATTGTTCATAGAGAAGGAAACGAGAGAGTGCAGAATGTAGTGTTACAGTCATAGCTAGGATGTAGAGAACAATCAACTTACTGCAAGGCAAGTCCATTCAAACGTCTGACAGCAGCAGGGAAGAAAGTGTTCTTGAGTCAGTTGGTATGTGACCTCAGACTTTTGTATCTTTTTCCCGACGGAAGAAAGTGGAAGAGAGAATGAGGAAGAATTGAAGGGGATTAATAGTAGTTTTGAGAAGTGCTCAAGAAATTAATGAGACAAAGTCATGAAATCCGCTGGACCTGATAATCTACATCTGTAATGAGTGTCTTCTTCCCTCCTTTTTTAAATAATGAGGTTACATTTGCCACCCTCCAATCTATGAGGACTGTTCCAGAATCAGTGCCATAGTGAGACAGGATATTAGCTCAAAATCTACAAGTAAAATCTGTCTGGGTGGAGCTAAGAATCAACAAGGGACTGAAAACATGAGTGGAAGTTATCTGTAGTCCTCCGACTATATTTTGGAAGATGACAACCAATGCATCCACAATTTCCACAGTCACTCTTGCAGACCCTCCAAAACACATTAAAGCTCAGAACCCTCAGTAAAACAATCACATGAGAGAGAGGGGTCATAAGAACACTCTGTACTCAAAATGAAACTCTATAATACTTCCCCTTTAAATTTCAAACCCCTACTCGGACAGAAATATAATGTCTTGACTATATGAAAGTCTGTCAGGAGCTGTGATCTGTGTAATGCTACTGGTGAATCTTGTTACGGATGATCTGGAATTGCAGGAGTAGAAGTCAGCTGAGAATCCGTGAATGGACATTCCTCTTCCACTCCCACAGCTGAGTCAACTGGTAAACCTTGAACCTCAGAAACAACTTCCTAGTGAACGTCCACAGCAGCATGACCTTCTGTCATGTTATCAGTAATGGTTGTTGACACTGAATTCTTCTTCTGATCCTATGCCATATGGTAAATGAATATGATCCTGCTGTTTGTGATTCACTCTTCTCATGACCCAAGATACTGGACCATTCTGGTTTAAAATTATTCCTGGTAACCACTACTAACAAAGGTCCCGATATAGACTTGATCATGTGGTTTGAATTACCTTTCTTTAGCGTGGCAGTCACATCCCGATGTTTGCTTCTCTTGCTGCCTGCTCACTTTTGCTCCAGGATCTGGATGAAGCAAATCCACATGAGATTTTGGCCTTCTGCTAAGCAACAACTGGCGACAGCCTGTTGGGGATTTAAGCACGACACAATACTGGAATAAAAATGTGGACAGTTTGTTCTCAAAATATCAAATGCCATCCTCTTCAATCCTCCTTCAGATTTTGAACAGCTCACTCTGCCAAACCATTTGAAGCTGGATGAAATGGCTCAATACACACTGGCATATAACATTCTTTTGCGTGAATTCTTGAAATAACTCACTTGTAAATGTACTACCATTATCTGAAAAACAAGCAAATCTGATAGGACATGAGTTGCGAAAATTTGATGTAGCTTCTCAATTGTCACAGCAGCTGTCATATCACTTATGATATGTGCTTCCAGCTATTTTGAGTGTGCGTCTACAACAACCAAAAGGCAGCTCCTGCAAAGTCCAGATCCATTCTGGACCATAGCCTATCAGGCCACACCCAAGTAGTACCACACAATGTACCCAGTTCATCCCTGAACATGTCTGGATACTTCTTAATAACATCTTCAGTTACCCACATGTGCTTGACTTCACCACGGTTCAAAGGAATTTTGCTGAGCCAGTTACTAAGAAATCCGCCCCTTCCCTTTGACTACAAAGAGGTATGTTCTTGCTTCTTGGCTATTACGTGCAATATGGATTTACAACGCCCCAAGCAAAGGTATGGACTTTCCGATGTACGTCTGAAGATTAATCTCTGCCAGAGTAAAGTTTGGCACTTGGTTAGAGTCCCACATCAACTTGTAGATTTCCTCACTAATTAGAGATGCGGAGGTTCTTGTGTCCACCTCCGTTTTCATCTGTTTACTATCAACTACAACTAGTGCAAAAATAGGCTCTGCCTGTGCCTCACTGATATTTAACATGTTGTAAACTTGCATGTCTGCCTACTCCAAGGTGTCATATAGTGTGTAACTGATTGAGACTTCTTTGAATTAAAATCTTCTGTCTCAGCTCTCATTTTGCTCTTCGCATCCTTGAATTTCTTTGCTAAATGTCCTTTCTTGCTGTATCAGTGACAAACAGCATCCCTAAACTTGCAATGACTGGCATAGTGTGGCTGTCCACTCATAAAATACTCCACTGCTTTCACCTTTCAGTACTTGATACAGCACCCCCATCTGGGCAATATATTTGCCTGTTGAATATCCCCAGTATTACTGGCAGCCATTTCTAGGTAGGCCTTGAGAAATTTCCAAAGTCTTCTTAAATCCCTGTGGCTACCCTCGACAACCAGAATGTTGTTCTTGTTAATGCCAGAGACAAGCCTATCTCCAAGCATATCTCAAACTACTCTGAAATCACAGTTTCTGAATTCTGGTGTAATTTTGGCACAAAATTAGCTACCGATTGACCTGCTTTTCAAAAATAGCTATGAAGTTTGAATCTTTGAACAATCACCAAGGGCTTCAGATTATGATGATTCTGGACCAGAGCTATTAACTCTGCAATTGAAACCTTCCCTGGTTTCTGTGGCATGGCATGATTCCTCATCAACACACACACGCACAAAATCAGGAGAATCAAGTGCTGCTTCACCTTATCGTCTTTCTCATCTGTTAAAAATAAATGCTGCATCCACTTCAGTTATTGAAGCCAGACCTCGCTTCTCTCATCAAATTCACGTAACAATGCTAGCTCAAAATTCTGTTGAATAAATTCACAAGACAGCGAGCAGGCAAGAAGGGGAGGAGCAAGAAAGTGTGGGTACGGGAGAGCAAGTGTAGAAGAGAGAGGGTGAGAGTAAGAGAGTGACTGAGAGAGAGGGGAATGTGGGAGAGAGTGAGTAAGTGGGGGGGAAAGTGAGTGTGAGAGAATGAGGAGTGAGCACGAGAGAGTGACAGTGTCAGTGAGTGAGAGGGAGGGTGTGTGGAAGAGAGAGAGAGAAAAAGAGGGAAGGGTCTGGCTTATTCTCTGCGGCAGGATTCCCACCCACGAACAGCCATGATCATGGTGGGGCAGGCTCGAAGGGCTAGATGGCCTACTCCTGCTCCTATTTCTTATGTTCTTATGTTCTTATGTAACACATAGGTGAAGGTGACTGACTGAGCATCAAAAAAGTGGGAGTGAGCCAGACACACAGGGCAGGATTTTCAGACCATACTTGCTCCAAGACTGCAAAATCCTGCCGAATATCACCACCCTTTACGTGATCTGTGTCTCGACCGCTATAAATTCCCATGGCAGGTGAGACAGGAAAATGCCACCCACAGACTCTGTCCCTCTCATACTCTCATGATGATCTTTATTAATTACTTCTTTTCAATATCAATTTATTGCTTTGGTATTACTTTATTTTTGCTCAGCAAGTTTTATATTCTCCACACCTGAATTTTATTTTGAAATTCACATTCAATGTGATGCCAAACCTTACCGTTCAGAAGTTTGCTCATTGGTCCCTTGAGTGAGAAAAAATTGAAATGTGGTTCCCAAGTGAAAAGACTGGACAGGAAGCTACTGAAAACCATTAGTGGTGGACTCCAGCAGAGCCGAGTTTCGACTTCCATTTAAGTTCTCATGCTTTCAGTAGGGTCAGTGGAAAACAGTTCACAGCAATTTCAATTTCACAAGAGATAGTTCCTGCTATTTGGTTGATACATCATTCCAATCCAGTCAGCAACTACTATGTTAGGCTGTGAGTCATAAGATGATTTAGTAGAATTTGGACAAGAGCCACATATTCTCACATCATGTGACAGGGTCTGAATCAGTTTAAGAATCAAACAAGCCATCATTGGGCATTCGATAGAATAGATTGGCCTCAAGACCTAAGAGACTAGAAAACAATCTAATGTTGTGATCTAATGGCTAGACTGAGAGTCACAATCGTGTGACCGGCCCTGAACACAGTTAAGAATCAGTACTCCGGCTACTGATGAACTTCATCATGTGCTACCGGAGTGAGTTCCAACCCTGTCCCTCACTAATCAGATTGCGTGGGATGTCATTTTCCGTAATTAGAATCGAAGCACTCCAGCTGCTCCCCAACAATCATCCAACAGTTCATTTCTGACAGAACTGGGGCGACTCAGGGATCACACTTGCTCTGATTGGTCATACAGACTGAATAATTATCATGAAAACAAATATGCTGTCAGATCCACGTGTATCAATCCAGTATAACAGAGACAATGATTTGAATTGCACTTTGACACCAGCATCAATTGCTGACATAGTACTAAAGGGAAGCACTTGCTCTGATAACAAGACATTTGTTTGCTGATTATACAGATGGACGGTGTGTGGTCATTTTTTAGACAGGGCCTTTACTATTCAATGTAGATATTTTTACACTGCATCATTAAGTTGTGAATTCAGCACCACCTTATTGTTAGCACAGCTGGTATTTTCCTATCCAAGGCGAGCTTTGGAACAATGAATCAGGTTCAACACCAACCCAAAGCTTTTCAGTTTAAATTCATTTCATTGTTTTGTTCCAATCATCCCGATCATCATCTCACTCAGGTTTCCCCTTGGATTGCTGCTGCTGAATTGAAGAACTGAAAAACATTTCCTCCTCTGTTTTCATTTGCTCCTGACTAAATTCAACATTAATTTACCAGTGAATGGTGTACCCACTTACTGTAACAATGCCCTGTCTACTTGTACCTGCTCTGTCCTGGAGATCTTTATCATCATTTAGCTGATAATGATGGAAAAGGTGATTTATTATATCTAGTCATTTTTACATTGTTGTTTGTGGAAGCTTGTTTTGCACAAATTGGCTGCTGTGTCCTATAACAGTAACTACACTTCAAAAAGTACTTCATTCACTGTAAATTGTTTAGGGACATCTGAGGACTGTGAAAGGTGATACTTAAATGCAAATCTTTCTTGACTGTGTGGTGGACAGTCCGACAAATACTGTCATGGACAGATGTGTCCAAAACAGGTATGGTCCAGCCTGGCTGATGTGTTCATCAAAATTTTGCCAGTTTGGTGAATAATTCTACTCCCGAGCCACTATTGGTGATGGAATTTATCCAGAGTACATTCTGCATCCGTGCTACCCTGAATCCTTTTTCCAAGTGGTGCTCAACACAGAGGAATGCTTGTTCTTCAACTGAGAGGGGGCTGTCGATAAGAATGTCCATGTTTGGCTTGTTTCATGAGACTTCATGGGATCCAGAGTCAATATTAAGAACACCCAGTCCCACTTCCTCCTTATTGTATACCATTCTCCCACAACCTATGGTGGGCCTGTTATGCTGGTGGGACAGGATATACCCATGGGTGGTGATGGAGGAGCCTGGGTCATTGGTTGTAAGGCTTCATTCAGTGACTACGTCAGGCAGATTCCTCTGTAGTCTGTGGAATTGTTGTCAATTCCAATTCAAGTCCCCAGATGGTAGGGAAGTGAGGCTTTGCAAGGTTGACTGGGCTGGATGCGTCTTTGTCATATCTGTTTTCTAAGTTAACATTGAGTGGTCTGTCTGGCTTTATTTTTATTAGAAATTTTCAAGTAATCTATTTAAATTGAGTGATTTACCAGGCCAGAGAGCAGTGAAAAGAAAACCACATTACTGTCAGTCTGGAGTTACATAAAGGCCAGACCAAGGAAGAGCAATAGATTTCCTGTCTTCAACGACATTAGTGAACCAGACAGGTTTTTATGACAACCCGGTAGTTTTACAGTCACAATTACTCAATGGTCTTTTATTTTACTAATTGAATTTAAATTCCCCAGCTGGCTTGGTGGGATTTGAACTCGTGTCTCCATAGTCATGCACTGTCTATCCTCCATCAAGATGTGGAGATGCTGGCGTTGGACTCGGGTAAACACAGTAAGAAGTCTCTCAACACCAGGTTAAAGTCCAACAGGTTTATTTGGTAGTAAATGCCAGTAGCTTTTGGGGTTTGCCCGAAAGCTAGTGGCAAACCCTGAAAGCTAGTGGTGTTTACTAACAAATAAACTTGTTGGACTTTAACCTGGTGTTGTGAGACTTCTTATTGTATCCTCCATCAAAGCAGCAATCAGTCAGCTCTGCAACTTACTGAGGGAGGATCTGAATTGTCAGCTGGCAAAGCTATTGTTGTGCAGATGAAGATCATAAATAGCCATACATTTCTACATGAATGGCTCATTCCAGGTCCAAAAGGCTGTGAAAGCTTGCGCCTGGAATAGGACAGATATACAACACTTCTGTGAAGTGAATAACTTTGTAAAAGTTTGATCCAAGACTTGCAGAGGAATGGCAGAAGAGGTCATTATATTTTGGTGAATACCTAGCTTTCCAAAGGTACCTAGAGAGATTGATGGCACACATATGACATAAAATGTCACTAGTGAGGACCCATAGAGCTACTGAACCAGGAAGGGATTCCACCCTCTTATTGTTCAGATAATGTGTAATGCCCGTATATTGTTCTTCCATATGAATGTTATACATGTGAATCAACACACGTTTATTATGAGGAACTCAGACTAGGCCATATATTTGGAGAAGGTAATTGGCCTGATTATTGATTCAACAAGGATATGGTTCACCCTTGCTTCCTTGGCTGATGACTACATTTTGAGCACCACACACCGAGGCAGAAGTGAAATTTAATCAGGTCCTTCTCTTCACAAGGCAGAGGTACTGGGGACCATGTGGAGCTGTTTCAAATACTTTAACAAATCTGGGATTAGACTAGCATATTTTCCAGAGAGCGTAGCCCCAATCATTTTAGTATGTTGCCACATTAAATCAACTTTCCCATTGCTGAGACTGAAACATTCATCACTGATTCTAAAACTTATCCATCACTAAATTAAGATGAATTCAAATCAGATCTGATCAATTAATCCCTTAAATCCATTTGCACACCGTCCAAATTGAGAATACTCATCACTAATCTTAAAACTTTACCATGATTTACATTTAAGTTAATTAAAATTGAATCAATCAGATTAATGCATTTCTTAAATCAACTTGCACAAACACAGCTCATATTGGAATCATGCGCTACTACAATATACTAAATTAACTAAGCTGATAAGCAACTTGGCATTGTCTTCCAGACAGAATTTTACTCTTAACCTTTACACTGAAGAGTGTTTTTAGACTGGCTTTTGTATGATGCCTCTTTGCCCTATCGGCTCTGTTCTTAGTCATTTGTTGATCACTCCCCATCCATTTAGTGGTGTATGAATATGAATAACTTGAATTACGGAAAAGCAGTAGAATTACAAGTGCATTTTGTGCCCAGTTTCCAGATTGTGCCAAAAGTGATTCCCCAGTACCTTTGGAAGAGAGCCACATTGCTTTTAAAATTATAATTTAATGAGCCCTTCATTAAAGGATGTGTACATTTGACATGTGCTGCATGTTTACTATTCTTCACTTACTCCTAATGATGATGGGCATTATTCCCAAATTGCAGCTCCATTATCAGTTCAGAAAACAAAACTGTAGTTGTATATTCATAACATTATCTCCTTTCTAAAAACATTTGGAAAAATGGAGGAATGCTGCTTGGCCTTGGCACAAAGTATGCAATCTTTGCACTGAGTCAGGAAGTGAAATCTGAGTATTACCACTTTCTAAATCAAGGAAGGAAAATTATTCAACTACACTTACAATGTCACAAAGCAGGTTGATCCCAACACTGGCATCTCCACCAAAGTCATTTCAGATGAAGTTTCTTGCCTGGTTCATTAAAACTAGCACTTGACCATCTACTTCAGGGAGATCCTGGCTGCCATGTATCCCCTCATGGGCTGGAAAGCTGATTAGGTATACTATTTGTAGGCCTCACAATACAACAAAATAAAAACAGATTTTGAAGTACGTTAAAAAGTACTGGATGAAACAAAAAAAAGGCCCATGAAATATTTAAAGGGACTGAACAATGGAAAGCTGACCACGTTTATAAGGATACATGGTAGCTTGCATTGGGAAGGAAAGAAAAATCCCAAAAGCCAATGCAAATCTTTAATACTTCTTTGAGATGCATTTATTTTTAGACAATTGTTTTAAATGATAATTGTGTTTACAATTAAACATGATGCATAACTTTAAAATCAACAGCATCATGTGGCAATGAAACAGAATCTCCATAAACCTGCGCAGTTTCTGTTCCCTTCAGGTCTTGAATGTACAGAGGCTGATTTACGATGAAACAGACAGTACCCTGGCACGGAATCCCAAAACATTCCCTCCTGTTAATTCTTCAAACCAAATAGAATTTTGAAGCAGAAGATGAGGTGCTGTTCCTTCTTGCAGCACCTCATCTACTGGTTGTTCAGTCCAGATGGCTGTAAAGTGCCCACTGTGTTCAACAACTTCAGAGCATGAACTCTCCCCTTCAACCCATTTATTTTATTTCTTCTTTTCATCTCATTGATCCACTTTTATCATCCATCATTCTCACTTCCATTTTTCCACTTCTCCATTCACAGTCTCCATCTTGCCCCCAAACCCCCTTCAGGGCAACAGCTACATTCCTCGGGCAGTTTCTTATAACAGTTTGTACCTCTGTTCTGCCATTTCTCAGCCTACTCTTTTATCATTTACATTCCCTATGTCCTATTACAGCCCCCCTACCCATCTAGTATAAATCTCTTCCGATTTTCTTTGCTCTGGTGAAAGGTGATCCAGATTTAAAACACTGGCCCTCTTCAAATGCTGTCAGACCTGCTGAGATTTTCCAGTATTTTCTGTTTTTGTGAGACATTCCAGGCTTTCCTGCGTAGTCATAACTGAGTGAAAAATCCATTGCAGCTATTCAGCCAATCACACATTGAGCCTATCGGCAGTAAATGTAAGGAGGAAGCAATCAGCAGCAACTGTGGAGAGGAATCAGCCTGTGATTGGCTGAATAGTTTCACTCACATTTTTCAAACAGCAGGCTTATTGGAAAGTGGAACAGCTCTGAGCTCATGACCTTGTTTGTCTCTTTTCTATAGGGAATCTTGATTTCTACTGTTCTTCCATCTTGTCCTATATTACAGCTTAGTATACTTGAGGGCTGGATGCTTAGGTTAGAACATTTGACACTTACTTGAAACTCTCATCCAATCAGAAATGAAGCAAAATCAAAATTGAGCTTCACTTAGCAAGACTGAAAAGGCGAGAAAGTCACCACAGTTTCACATCCTTTTTCCCCCCCAAGGGCCAGGAAGAAGTCAGTCTGTAAATGTACGGCGTTCACAGTAAATGATTTAAAAAACAATAATTTGTATCTGCTTGGGAATCGGGCTGTTCGATTGCAGCTATTCAGCCAATCACACTGATTCCTGCCCACATTTACTGCCAATTGGCTCAATCAGCCTGTGATTGGCTGAATAGCTGCAATGGCTTTTTCAGTCAGTTGTGACTGCGCTCATTCTCAGCTATTAATCTATAGCTGTGAGACCGCAAATCCACATTGTACTGAGTGATTATTTAACGCTGATCTAAAAGGCAGAGAGTAAATTTATGAGTGAGTAATTGAGAAACTGGGACAGGCTCTTCGACCCTTCCCACTGGCAGGATCTTCATTCTTACAGACAGAACAGTGATGTTCAGTAAAGCAATCCCTAATACAAATTTAGAGAAAACTACATTGTGAGCAGCAAGCACAGTATATTGGCTGTTGTGGATGGAAAGTACAAATTTCTGTCTCACTCAGAACATGTTTTTTTTTATCTTTTGGGGAATCAGAACAAGTTTAGGGCCCCGAAAGGTGGAATGGCAAGGGGTGAAAGGTCAGGGTTTGTATCACCTGCAATCAAATGGGAAAGGAAAAACGTGTTATAGGTGATGGAGCAGCGTGTCATGGGATGAACGGTCACTTTGGAAATCTGAAAGGGGAAAGATGTGTTCGATGGTAGAATTGTGGTAGAGGTAGTTGAAATGGCTGAGAATTATCTGTCAAATTCAGAGACTTGTGGGGTGGAAAATGACAATAAGTAAACTCCCTGTGATGATTCTGGGAATTTTAAATATTTCTTGCCTAGCTATGAATGCATCACCTACAATGGAGATGTCTCAGGAAACAAATCCCTGAGGCAGATTTCTACTCAAACTACATTATTAAAAACTACTTATGTTTGTATTTTTTTAAAAAAAAATCTCAAATTGTGGCAAGTTTAGAGGGAGAGAACTGCTTTGAGGGATCTCATGTGAGTGATCTGAGAAAGAGATCTAATTTATGAAGTCATGAAGGTTTCCTTTTATTGAGTCAGTCTCAGGGATTTTACTGAGAAAGCAAATGCAATCTAGATTATTGAGAACGCCAGCCCAAAAAGATTTTATGGAAGTTGAGTCGAGAAATCATTGGGAGCAGATTAGATTGGAGTGGTCACATTGGTTTGTGATCCCATCATACTCAAAGAAAAGGCATAATCTGAATTGTGTTGGTTAATCGCTTCCAATAGAGGTAAATTCCATGTTTGCTCACCTCACATCACAATATTTAGCATCATACAGACAAGTTTGGATTTCAGTTATTCATAGACATTTTTACAAGTGAATAAGCACTCATCAATTAAGGTAAAAGCATAATACTGCAGATAGAGTCATAGAGGTTTACAGCATGGAAACAGGCCCTTAGGCCCAACTTGTCCATGCCGCTTTTTTAAACCTAAGCCTGGGTTTGATTCCCGGCTTGGGTCAGGGTCTGTGCGGATTCTCCGCGTTCTCCCCGTGTCTGCGTGGGCTTCCTCCGGGTGCTCCGGTTTCCTCCCACAGTCCGGAAGATGTTGGGTGTGTTGGCCGTGCTGGGCTGCCCCTTAATGTCCCGAGACGTGTGGGATGATCAGGGTAAGTACATTGGGTTACGGGTATAGGACCTGGGTAAGGTACTCTATCAGAAGCTTGGTGCGGTCTCGATGGGCCAAGTGGCCTCCTTCTGCACTGTGGGATTCTATGAGTGAGAAAATAACCCATGGGGAACAGTGCAGCTTTAAGCTAATTAAAAACTAAATTCTCCAATAATATCGCCAACTTCAAAATGGGCTGTCGGAATCTGGAAGTTTGGAATGGGAGGGAAGTAGATTGTGCCTGTCCTGCAGGAGGTCCTGTCTCTCAGCTGTAGATAGATGATGAACCCAAGGCCCCAACATCCCTGTCAAGGAGATGTTGCAATGAAGGGCAATGTTGCAAAGAAGAGCAAGAGAATTCTCCCCCCTTGTCCTGAGAAGTGTCCCTCAACCAACATCAAGTCCTGGGAACATAAAAAACTCAATATAAATATGTCCCTTCTTGTTTTTTAAAAAAATTTGACACAAAACTTTGTGACACCCAAAGTGTGATGTATATCTCAAACCATACATCACCCATCGAGTGATTGCCACAATTTAAAACATGTCGATTTCCGAATTCTCATTCTTGTTTCCAAATTGCTCCATTGCTTTGTTGCTCTCTCTAACCATTTTAATCCAGCAGTCGGGGTTGGCCTGCCTGAATATGAACTCCCTCCAAATTAATGGTCTAATCAGGGAGACCCCCTGCTCTGTACTGAAACAGTGTCAGTTCCTCTGGCACTCCAGATGTAGACTGCACACTGAGGCCATTCTGTATCATGTAGTTGGATCCTATCAATAAAGGAAGGGACTTCCACATCTGAGGACTTATTACACTCTGTAGCTCTAGTCCTCTCCAGCAGCGTGAGAAATAGGAGCAGAAATTGGCTATATGACCTTGAGCCTACTCCACCATTGAGCAGTTATGTATGTGGGGCATAGCCCTTTTAAGAGGATGGTCAGGTGACTTGGGGCAAGGGGTGACCTGCTCAGGAATCCACCCTATGAACGGTTAAGGTGCGAGAAGAACAGCTCCTCACTAAACCCTGTTGTTCCTGTGGTTTTCCTCCATGTGAGTTTACCACGGAATGCCTACGGTGCAGAGGGAGGCCATTTGGCCCATTGAGTCTGCACTGACCACAATCCCACCCAGACCCTACCCCCCCTTACCTCAGGCATTTACCCTAGCTAGTCCCCTTAACACTAAGGGTCAATTTAGCATGGCCAATCCACCTAACCTGCATGTCTTTGGACTGTGGGAGGAGGCTGGAGCGCTGGGAGGAAACCCACACGGACATGGGGAGGATGTGCAAACTCCACACAGTGACCCGAGCCAGGAACCGTACCCAGATCTCTGGTGCTGTGAGGCAGTGGCATTAACCGCTGTGCCGTCTATGCCACTGTGTTCTTTGGAAGCTACCTCCCCCAGTAGTCTCAGATTTAACGAGTACAGTTGTGATTAATAGAACATAGAACACTACAGCACAAACAGGCCCTTCGGCCCACAAGTTGCGCCAATCATATCCCTACTTACCAGGCCTATCTATAACACTCAATCCCATATACTCATCATGGGCTTCATATACTCATCATCATCTTGGGCCTCAACCTCATTTTCCCACCCATATCCCTTAATTCCCTGAGAGACAAAAAGATCTGTCAATCCCAGCCCTCTGGGGTAGAGAATCCTGAAGATTTTGAATGAAGCGGTTTCTCCTCACCTCAGTCCAAAATAATCAACCCCTCATCCTGAAATCTGGATTCCCTAGCCAGGGGAACCAATCTCCCCATGTTTACACATCAGGACCACTTCCACCTAGAAGGACAAGGACAGCAGATACATGGGGAACGCCTCCAAGTTCTCCCCCCCCACAAGCCACTCACCACCCTGATTTGGAAATACGTCACTGTTCCAGCGCAGTCACTGGGTCAAAATCCTGGAATTCCCTCCCAAATGGCTTTGTGGGCCAACCCACAGCAGGTGGACTGCAGCGATTCAAGAAGGCAGCTCACCACCACTTTCTCAAGGGCAACTAGTCTCTCACCTATCCAGTCTCTAGTTCTGGCCTTTGAATTACTCCACCATTGGCAGCTGCCTAGGCTTAAAGCTCTGGAATTCTGGCCATAAACCTCTCCAATTCTGCCCTTCCCAAACCTGCTTTGAGACTTTTGAAATAACCTCATCTGCCCTCAAATCTCCCAAGGTGGCCCAGTGTTATTGTTTGTCTGTTTATGCTTCTGTTAAAATATCTTGGAGGATTTCCCTACATCATAGAATCATTGGATCATAGAATCCCGACAGTACAGAAGAGGCCATTTGACCCATTGAGTCTGTGCCGACCACAATCCCATCCAGACGCTATTCCCTTAACCCCACGCATTTACCCTTGCTAGTCCCCCTGATAATAAGAGGCACTTTAGCAATTGACCAACTGAGCTAACCAACACATCTTTCAGAGCACCCAGAGGAAACCCACGCAGACACGGGGAGGGTTCACACAAAGGGTTGTGGGGGTATGGAATGCACATCCAAGTAAGGTGGTGGAGGTAGGCACGCTGGAGTTGTTTAAGGGATACTTAGATAGGCACATGAGCGGAATAGAGATGGAGGGATATAGGAGACTGTTTTAAGTAAGGATCAAGGGCCTTGGGACGTTCCTGGGAATCAATTGATTCCTATGGACCTTCCAACATATTTCCTGTTTTACTTTTGAGCTTCTGGGGATTCCCTTGAGTGTTTGCATTAGATGTGCATGTTATTGATGTTTTTCTCTTTTAATCCACAGGTGCTTCGGTTCACCTTGTTGTCCAACAAGGGGCATACACGTGGTGGGTTGTGCGAGGGCTGCTCTTGGATGTTTCGAGAGTAGCCTAGTACTTCATGTCGTTAGTGTACGCTTAAACTGAACCATCTGACGGGCAACACGGCAGCTCAGTGACTATCGCTGTGTGCTGTGCAGATACATGGATTTGGGCCGGTGTCTGTGTTTGCATGTTCTCCGTGTGCTTGCGTGGGTTTTCTCCAGGTGCTCCAGTTTCCTCCCACACCCCAAAGATGTGGTCTTAGGCTGATTGGTGTAACAAATTGTCCCTAAATTATTCTCCCCTCAATCTGGTTTCCAATGTGGAGTGCCATAAGCGTAGACAAGGGTCACGGGTGGAAGAGGGAACTCACAATGTTAAAATGGCAGCGTGGGCTCGTTGGGCCAAAGGGCCTGTTTCCCATGCTGTGTTGTTCTTTGTTCTAGTCCCAATTGCCTGCATTTGGCCCATATTCCTCTATACCCATCTTACCCATGTAACTGTCTAAACACTTTTCAAAAGACAAAATTGTATCTGCCTCTACTACCTCTGGCCGCTTGTTCCAGACACTCACCACCCTCTGAAAAAATTGCTCCCCTCGACCTTCCTGCATCTTTTCCCTCTCACCTTAAACTTATGCCCTCTAATTTTACACTCCCTTCCCTACCTTTGGGAAAAGATATTGATTATCTAGCTGATCTCTGCCCCTCATTATAAAATAAGAATCACCCCTCAGCCTTCTACGTTCCAGAGCAAAAAGTCCCAGTCTATCCAGGCTCTCCTTATAACTCAAGCCATCAAGTCCCGGTAGCATCCTAGTAAATCTCTTTTGCACTCTTTCTAGTTTAATAACATCCTTTCTACAATAGGGTGACCAGAACTGTACATGGTATTCCAAGTGTGGCCTTACCAATGTCTTGTACAACTCCCAACTCCTGTATTCAATGTTCTGACTAATGAAACCAAGCATACTGAATGCCTTCTTCACCATTCTGTCCACCTGTGGCTCCACTTTCAAGGAGCTATGAATATGTACTCCTAGATCCCTTTGTTCTGTAACTTCCCCCAATGCCCCTACCATTAACTGAATATGTCCTGCGCTGGTTCAATCTATCAAAATGCATCACCTTGCATTTATCCAAATTAAACTCCATCTGCCATTCGTCAGCCCACTGGCACAATTGATCAAGATCCCATTGCAATCCAAGATAACTTTCTTCACTATCCACTATGCCACCAATCTTGGTGTCATCTACAAACTTACTAACCGTACCTCCTATATTTTCATCCAATTCATTAATATAAACAATATGAATGCTAGAATCTGAAACAAAAGCAGAAAATGCTGGAAAATCTCAGCAAGTCTGACGACATCTGTGAGGAGAGAATAGAGCCAACATTTCAAATCTAGATGACCCTTCTGGTCCCCAATACATTGAAATAAGTGGCTACTGTTTCAGTTTTTGCACCTACATCTATTCATGCCAAATAATCTGGGTCATTCTTAACTTGCCAGCTCAGCCCAGTCCATCATGCAAAGCAGCCCCCCCACCCATTGACCGTCTACATTTCCCGCTGCCTTGGAAAAACAGCCAGCTTAATTAAGGACCCCACACAACCCGGCCATACTTTCTTCCACTGGGAAAAAGATAAAGTTTGAGTACACATACTAACCAACTCAAAAACAGCTGCACCCCTACTACCATCAAACTCTCGAATGGACCTACCTCGCACGATGTTGATCTTTCTCTACACCCTAGACTATGACTGTAATGCTATATTCTACACTCTCTCGTTTCCTTCTCTATGATCGAATGTTTTGTCCGAATAACGCACAAGAAACAAAAATATCTGTTAATACACATGACAGTAATCAATCAGGTCAATCAATCTGTTTTCAACAATCTCAGTAAGCAGGCAGTAATAGATGACCATAACAGCGAGTCTCGTCTGATTCAGCCAACACTAACCACAGTCACAAACTTAAACGAAAGAATAGATTTTAACGCCGTTAACCTGCCCAACCATCCCTCTGCGCGCGCAGCTGACACACGTGATGAAGAAGCCCGCCTCAGGGTTGGTCGCGTGATGGAGATAGGACCCCGCCTCACATGATAAGTCATTCGACGGGGATAAGCCCCGCCTCTCTGGGCCAGTCATGTGACTGGGATAAGCCCCGCCTCTCTGGGCCAGTCATGTGACTGGGATAAGCCCCGCCTCTGGGCCAGTCATGCGACGGGGATAAGCCCCGCCTCTCTGGGTCAGTCATGTGACAGGGATAAGCCCCGCCTCTCTGGGCCAGTCATGTGAGGGGGGGGTAAGGCAGTCCGCTGCAGGAGGAGGCCTCGGTTTGTCTTAGCTGGAAGGAGGGTAGAAGCTGTTGCTTGTTCTTTCAGCAACAATGTGGGTCCGGGCGCCGTGCTCGGGCTCTGTGGGAGTGGCGAGGTGGTTGCTGCTTCTTGTCCTTTGGTGTGTGTGGAGTGGAGCGCAGGCGGCCGAGCCATTTAGCTATCCGGAGCTGTGTGGGTGAGTCTGGAGCTGTCACCCTCCCCACCCCACCTTCTCCTCCGCCCGTACCGACTCCAGCCCGCCACCCGGACTCCCGGGCTGCAGGCTCTTGAACGGAGCTGCGGGCCGGCTGCCAAGTGTCTGCGTGGAGCTCGGCCCCAAACCAGTTACCGCTCCTGGCTGAGGGAGAAGGGAGCCAGTTTCTGGGCTGGTCACTGTTACTGAGGCCAAGTCCTTTCAATCAGCTTGGAAACATTGATCCCAATCTGAGGGGCTGTCTATTTGCCCTGGGGAGCATTCCCTTTGCGCCAGAGAGTTGGAGTCCCACTCCTGAGAGTGCTACATTGTCTGAGGTGTTTGTTGTCTTTGGCTTCTCCTACTCCCCGGCCTGAGTTAAGTAATCCTGTTTTCGAGGAGCAGACAGTGACTCCTTGGTGCCCTGGACAATATTCATTTCTCAACCAAAATCATTAAATTGGATGATGTGGTCATTGTCACATTGCTGTTTGTCAGTCCTTGCTGTGTATAAATTAGCTGCCATGTGACTATGCTGCAAAATACTTCAGTGACTGCAAACAGCTTTGGGACGTTTGAGGTCGTAGAAGGCATCAAAAAATGCAATTGTTTCTGTCCATAGTTTTTGAATTGATTTCTTGTCATATGTATTGTAACACAATGTAAATTATTGTTGCTTGTGTGGTTAACAAAGCATACTGTTCATAGAGTATATAGGGAGAAGGAAAAGAGAGGGTGCACAATGTAGTGTCTTAGGCATGGCTAGAGTGTAGAGAAAGATCAACTTAATGATGGTCCATTTCTGTAGTCTGACAGCAAGAAAGAAGCTGTTCTTGAGCTGGTTAGTATGTGATCTTTATCTTTTTCCTGATGGAAGAAGGTGGAAGAGAGTATGTTGTGGTCCTTGATTACGCTGACTGCTTTTGAGGCTGTGGAGAGTGTAGCCAATGGATGAGAAGCTGGTTTGTGTGATGAACTGGGCTATGTTCACAATCCATTGCAGTTTCTTACATATTTGCTGTGCCTTCTAATTGACTAAATCAGGTACTTTTAGGCTAAATCTGATTTGTTTTCTTTTTACTCTCTAGTTCTGCATATGTGTAGCATCTATTTGTAAGGCAGATCCACACTGGGCATGTGCATGTCTATTTCTGTTGTGGGTCTCACATTTGAGTCATAAAAGACAATGTTGTAAATTAGAAGCATCCTAGATAATGGAGTGGCTATTGCTGAAAAGAGACATGCTATCAAAAGCTTTTCATCTTGCACTCGTGAGATCAGATCTGTAAGAATATCATTTATAAGGGGAATAAGAATTTGTACTGCTTGAGGGTGTGTGTCGATTGGTAGGGATGTTGCCATGCACTTAGCTGATCTTGGGCATACAAGTTGCAGGATACTGAAAGTCTTTGGTTTTTCACAAGCAATGCCAATATATGGTAGAGTTGAGGCCTCAAGGACAGCTCAGACATACATAAGAACATAAGAAATAGGAGCAGGAGTAGGCCATCTAGCCCTTCGAGCCTGCCCCGCCATTCAATAAGATCATGGCTGATCTGTTGTGGCTCAGTTCCACTTTCCCGCCCTCTCCCCATAACCCTTAATCCCCTCTCTTATCAAGAACCCATCAACCCGCTTCTTAAAAATATTTAGCGAGGCAGCCTCCACCACTTCAACGGGCAGAGAATTCCAGAGATTCACCACCCTTTGAGTGAAGAAGTTCCTCCTCAACTCCGTTCTAAACCGCCTCCCCTTTATCTTGAGGCTGTGCCCCCTAGTCCTACTGTCTTTTTTGAGCGGGAAGAGTCTCTCCACCTCTATCCTATCCATCCCATTCATCATCTTATACGTCTCAATGAGATCTCCCCTCATTCTTCTAAACTCTAACGAGTACAAGCCTAGTTTATTCAGCCTCTCCTCATAGCTCAATCCCCTCAACTCCGGTATCAGCCTAGTAAACCTCCTCTGCACTCCCTCCAGGGCCAAAATATCCTTGCGCCGGTACGGCGCCCAAAACTGCACACAGTACTCCAGCTGCGGCCTCACCAATGCCCTATACAGCTGCAGCAAGACCTCCCTACTTTTATATTCAATCCCCCT
This sequence comes from Carcharhinus amblyrhynchos, assembly GCF_965287045.1. Classification (NCBI taxonomy): domain Eukaryota; kingdom Metazoa; phylum Chordata; class Chondrichthyes; order Carcharhiniformes; family Carcharhinidae; genus Carcharhinus; species Carcharhinus amblyrhynchos. Next base: position 25,059,804 of record NC_137335.1, on the reverse strand, counting down.
CGCTATGAAGGCCAGCATCCCATTCGCCTTCCTGACCACCTGCTGCACCTGCAAGCTGGGTTTTTGCGACTCATGCACAAGGACCCCGAGGTCCCTCTGCACCGTCGCCTGCTGCAGTTTTTCGCCACGTAAGTAATAGTCCTTCCTACCATTCTTCCTACCAAAGTGGACCACCTCACACTTGCCAACATTAAATTCCATTTGCCATTTCCTGGCCCATTCGCCCAGCCTATCTAGATCCTTCTGCAGACTCTCCACACCCTCCGCACAATTTGCCTTTCCCCCAATCTTGGTGTCATCAGCAAATTTCGACACCCTGCACTCGGTTCCCTCCTCCAGATCATCTATATAAATGGTAAATAGCTGAGGCCCCAGCACCGACCCCTGGGGCACCCCACTAGTCACCAACCGCCAATCCGAATAGCACCCATTGACCCCCACTCTCTGCCTCCTATTTGACAACCAATCCTCTATCCACGCTAACACCCTACCCCTTAACTCCATGTCCCCTGACCTTCTGCAATAACCTCTTGTGAGGTACCTTGTCAAACGCCTTCTGAAAATCCAGAAAGACCGCATCCACCGGCTCTCCTCTATCCACTGCCCTAGACACATCCTCATAGAACTCCAGTAAATTTGTCAGACACGACTTCCCTTTAATGAAACCGTGTTGCGTCCGCCCTATCAAGCAATTCCCTTCAAGATGCCTCGCAATTTCCTCCTTAATGACAGATTCTAACATTTTACCTACCACAGACGTTAAACTAACCGGCCTATAATTCCCCGCCTTTTGCCTGGCACCCTTCTTAAACAACGGCGTAACATTAGCCGTTTTCCAATCTTCCGGCACTTCCCCGGAATCCAGCGACGTCTGGAAAATAACCACCAAGGCATCCACTATAACCTCCGCCATTTCTTTCAGAACCCTCGGATGCATTCCATCCGGTCCTGGGGACTTGTCCACAATCAGCCCCTCCAGTCTGTCGAGCACCACCTCTCTAGTAACAGTAATGTCATTAAGACCCTCCAGTCCTACCACCTTTCCATCTCTAACACCCGGCAAATTATTCATGTCCTCCTCCGTGAAGACAGAAACAAAAAAGTTATTCAATACCTTAGCCATATCCCCATCCCCTACCACTAGCTCCCCTTTCTCATCCTCTAAAGGACCAACGTTCACCCTAGCCAGCCTCTTCCTTTTTATATATTTATAAAAACTCTTGCTATCCTTTTTTATATTAAGTGCTAGCCCAGCCTCATAGCTTCTCCTACCCTCCTTTATCAACTTCTTTGTCAATCTTTGTTGACATTTAAACCTTTCCCAATCCTCTTCTCGCCCACTGCTCTTAGCTACTCTAAATTCCTCCGCTTTTAATTTAACACTTTCCTTCACCTCCTTCGTTATCCACGGCTTATTACCTCTCTTCCTACTGTCCTTTTTAACCATCGGAATAAATTTCTGCTGAGCACCAAGAAAGATCTCCTTAAAGATCCTCCACTGCTCCTCAGCAGACCTACCTTCCAACGCACTCCCCCAGTCCACATTTGCCAATTCTTCTCTCATCCTACCATACTCCCCTCTATTCAAACAAAGGACGCGTGTCCGGGAACCCACTTTCTCCTCCTCCATCTGCACCAGAAACTCCACCATACAATGATCACTCTCTCCAAGAGGATCCTTCACCGCAAGGTCCCTAATTCTACCCACCTCATTACATAGCACCAGATCCAAGATAGCTCGCTCCCTCGTCGGCTCCAACACACACTGTTCAAGGAAATTATCCCGGCAGCATTCCAAGAACTCCTCCTCGAGCCCACCTCGTCCAACATGGGTCGACCAATCAATATGCAGATTGAAATCTCCCATAACTACGGCCGTCCCATTCCTGCACGCCGCACTTATTTGCGCGTTAACAGCCCGCCCCACCACAGATCGGTGAACTCAACAAGAGGGCAGGAATAGTCCTCTACATGTTTGACCACATCAACAAAATTCCTGCCATTTTCTTGGATCAAAATTGATGTCTTTTGTACCTACCATAAAGCATGATCAGGCATCCTGCTGGAAAGAAAATTGCAAAAATGCTTGTGTAAGAGTCACAAGGGTGATATCAAGATGTTGGATGGTACGTATAAAATTTGTCCATTGCACCTGCATATATATATATAGGCTGCACAGTGTGGATTGGCCAAATGGTTGGGCAGCTACAGCTATTTCTGAGCAAGTTAAGGAATTGCACATACATGGGGAAGGATCCTCCACTTTTATGAAGACCATGCGGACATGCATGTCAATTGCAATGCTATGTCCATGTCAACATTGCTCACCTATTCACCAATTGCCCACTCAAGGAAGCCATAAACATTTGCACCATATCTCTATGGTGATTTAGATGTATCATCTTTGAATTTGTATATTGAAATTATGAATTCAGCAACTCAAGCAGTTGAGTTCAATTCAAAGCCATCATGTACAAATAGATGGCATTGCCATGGGATCCCTCTAGGCCCAGCTCTCGTCAACATCTTTCAGTTTTTGAGAAATGACCCCTAACCTCCAATCCCTTGCACCTTTCCAATACGTAGATGATACGGTTGCTGTATTTGAATCCGCACCTGCATATAAGAATTTCCTTACACGCACCAATGGACTCTATCCTGAATCTATGAAGTGGAGCTTCTTTTCCATGAAATGCTAGTTGTATCAACCAATGGCAAGCCTATCTTCATTGGTTCCACATGTTATAAGATTGGTTTTGCTAACAAACTCGTAAATGAGGCCTGAGCCATTTGCTCAGTGCAAGCTTGATGCTGAAATAGGGCCTATCAAAGCCCTCCTGCAGGATAGTGGCTTCCATGTTCTGATCATTGCAATATGTTCTGAAAATACTGAGGCCTGTTAAATGCCTATCCTTCCTTGGATTACTCTGGAAAGGTATCTCCAAAATCTAAGCCAAGGGTAAAGCTCCCCATTTAATGCTATTATTACCTTGTAGCAATGCATGGTATTCACCACGAGCAGGATGTTGCTGTCAAATCCAAAAGGCATTCTGTCTTCCATGCAAATGAGTAAGTGGTAGAAGAATTTCAGTGCCAGTATGATGGCAAATATGAGCCATATGTCCTAATGGCTGGTGGATCTTATCCAGCAAAACTCTTCAGCTTTTATCAACACAGTGCTGACCGTACCCAATCTCTATGCTTGTAAAACTCATTTCCAACATCAGTTGTGGTTCTGCAATTGGACAGCTCTTGCTGAACAATTCTGACAATCAATTTCACACTTAGGCTTGCAAAGAAAGTCTTGCAAAGAGTCTTGGAAAGACTCTTCCCGCTCAAAAAAGACAATAGGACTAGGGGGCACAGCCTCTAGATAAAAGGGGGGCGGTTTAGAACAGAGTTGAGGAGGAACTTCTTCACTCAAAGGGTGGTGAATCTCTGGAATTCTCTGCCTGTTGAAGTGGTGGAGGCTGCCTCGCTAAATATTTTTAAGACGCGGGTTGATGGGTTTTTGATAGAGGGGATTAAGGGTTATGGGGAGAGGGCGGGAAAGTGGAACTGAGCCACGACAGATCAGCCATGATCTTATTGAATGGTGGGGCAGGCTCGAAGGGCTGGATGGCCTACTCCTGCTCCTATTTCTTATGTTCTTATGTTCTTAATGCGCATTACTTAATACGTGCTAGAAGCTACAATCACTTATATACAGGTCCTGGTCATTTCCAGGCAAACGCATTGTGCTTTTTTTTTCCCCAACTCAAAAACATGGAGACAACCATTGGTCAAATCATTGCCATGAGCAATCAGTAGATCTGCTTGGTCTGAATTTAAACAAAATCTTAGCAGTTAACTGTTTCCTTGTGCATTCACCATGACACTGCCTCTACCAGAGTCCCATTAATTTGTGTCCTTTTATGCAGTTTCTGTTCCCTTTTACAATTAGTATTCTTGCATATCTATTCTGAGTTCAAATCAAAAGCTTCGACAGATGTCTTTTTTTCAGCAGTACTTGAGTTCTGTTCTACTAAACAGCTATTTATGTAATGGATAATTCAAAGATAATGTTTAGATTAAAAATAGTTTTCAGAGGCCTGAAGCATCACTTGGCCTATAATTTTGCATTTATGTGGAGTATAGTTTGAAAGCTTATTTTCAATGAAATACTGCTCAACAGATTACTGTGTTGTATAGTAAGGTATAAAATGCTGCATAAATTATTTTAATTTATCTCCATTTTAGGCTACCTTTGAAAATACAAAGGAATAAAAATATGAATGAACAATGGGCTGTAACTTCCAGGTTCCCTAGCAGCTGATTTGGGCAGTGTTCCAAAGATGCACTTGAAATCCCTTGGAATTTCCAAGGGAAGTATTTGCGTGGCAATTATTCTGAGGCACTAACTTCTGACCAATTGAACTGTGCTGTGAACATCCAAAAATATGATTTACATTGCTGTCATCATCAGATGGTTTTGACAATTTATGCTTATAGTTACATTCAGTTAGAAGGAATAAAAGCTCTTCTAACTGCTGGGTAACTTTTTAATACCATACTGACCCCCAAGGGACTCCCCTCAACATATTCCCCACCTTTGAGATTCTCCCATGCAGCTTCTGTTATTATCCAACTGTGAAAAATCCACTGCATCTGAATGCACCAGTTCGTAACGTTTTCTATCATGCTTTGTGATTAACTGGCTAAATACAGGGATCACATGCCCTTGCATTTATTTCAATGCCAAAGTACTATTATAGCTCAGCCTGTGGAGGAGCAGGGTGACTTGGACAGTATCTTCAGGTTTTTCTTGTTTAACTGTGCCTATGCATACTTTGGAGTAGATGTTTGATTTATTCGCTAATAATGCTGAGTCCTGGTACTATTACCAGCATTCTCAGAGCAAAATTCAGGCCAGCAATTTGTCACTTTGATTCTCCACATTTAGGCACAAATGCAGCTTTAATTTAGGACACAAGTTTGACACTCAGGACTTTTATTGTCATTGATGAAATGTCTGCAGATTGTTTGAAGTTTGGACATTTGTCATTGCAAACATGTTATAGGAAAAGTTGTTTTATTGTTGCAGAGTTTGATATTTGAGCTATGACCAACTCTGTTGCATAGTTAAAGATTGTGTTTCATGACCTAGGGACTCTAACACATCTAGGCAAACACTTCACTACAATATTGACGGAGTGCTTCATTGTCAGAGGCCATTGGTGCTTGTTCTGCTTCAGGCTGATATATTATAAACCCTATTCAGAGAACAGGAAGGTTTTGTCTCAACCAGTTAAACCAAAAATAACTTCTTATTCATATTACATAATGGGTACAGGGTTCCAATGTAAGTTCCTGCATTTGCTCTAAAACAATTTGTGAAATGTGCAGGTATTTTCAGAAATGCACCACGGCATCTTACTCTAAACTAACCTTGAAGCATTTGCTATGTGGGCAGCATGGTGGAACTGCTGCCTCTCAGCACCAGGGATGCAAGTTTGATTCCTGGCTTGGGTCACTCTCTGTATAGAGTTCGCATTTTCTCGCTGTGTCTGTGTGGGTTTCTTCTGGGTTCTTCAGTTTCTTTCCACAGTCAAAGATGTGTGTTAGGTGAATTGACCATGCAAAACTCTCCCTCAGTGTACCTGAACAAGTGCCAATATGTGGTGACTATGGTATTTTCACAGTAACTTCATTATGAATGCAAACCTATTCGTGACTAATAAATAAACTTGTGGTAAAGTCACTTCCTGTTGAAGCGCACTTGTTCAACTATTCAGTATTATAACTGGGCTGGGTGTCAGATGATGCAGTTTTTTTTCCAGTCCTTCTGACTTATATTTTGAGTTGCTGATTGGAAGCAACCCAAGAGCAGGTAACACTCCTGCAGTGTATCATGAATGGGGACAAATGGATAATGTTCTCCATTGTTGTGATGACTGCTCCCAGTCTCTTGCTAACAAGAAATGTTTAAGTGTAGCAGGAACAAAGTAGACAACATTGCAGTCATGCCACCACACCTCTTGTAAGTTCTGTTTTTCCACAGTCATAACTTCCTTGGCTTGGGATCCAATTGATGAGACTGTATATAATATTTAGCACTACAGAAGTATAACCTCACTACGATCATAACATCCCTATAGTGCAGAAGGAGGCCATTTGTTCCATTGATTATGCACTGACAGCAATCCCATCGAGGCCCTATCCCCATAATCTCACATTTACTCTGCTAATCCCTGGAAACTAAGAGGCAATTTAGTGTGGCCAGTGCGCCTAAGCTGCACATCTTTGGACTGTGGGAGGAAACCTGCACAGACATGGAGGGAATGTGCAAACACCACAGTCACACAAGCCTGGAATTGAACCTGGGTCCCTGGTGCTGAGGCAGCAGTGCTAACCACTGGGCTGCTCGACGTTATTTAGTAACTGCCTAGGGAAACACTTCTGCCTTGAAGGTGGTGCAAAGAACTATAAGTCACCTTCAGTGTCAGATAACTGAACCAAGTATGAGGAAAGCCATGGAGAAACTTGAGTGTTTCATTGTAAAAGAAAGGACTGACTGAGATGAGAGGTACAAAGGATGACAAACATTGTATAGATGTAAATAATTACCATTGCTTCAAATGAAACTGAGATGAGGCTAGTAGATTCTGATTGTGATTGACATCCTTGTTTCCAAATTCCTCCATGATTTTTCCTCTTTCCTATCTCAGTAATTAAACTCTTTCAGCCCCACAACTCTGATATATGCCTGCTAATTGTCATCTCTTGAGCATCCCCTTAAAAACTGGATCCCTAAATCACTCCCAATCTATTTGGGCTTCTTTCTTAAAACCTACCCTTTTGACCCTATATTTCCTTATATCATGCATGGTTTTATAATGTCTCCTGTGAAACACCTTGGAGTGTTTTTTTACATTTAAAAAGGGTGGTGACCACCCAGATCTGTGGTTGCCTACTGGGTTGTTAAACTGTCACCCTTATTTTGATCTCTTCAGTTGGGCTGCAATAATTTTGATTCTCAAACAAAGCCACTTCTTAATATTCCCCGTCAAACTATCAGCAGAACTTTTCTAAATTCGCTGAAGTGAAAGGTGAGGCATCTTTGAAAGATGCTGGTACACCATTGGCCATTGCACTGGCTGGAGTACAATTGCTGTCTGATCTAAAGTCATAATTTAAAACCATTTGGGTAGCGTGCAGGTCACTGGCTTTAATGTTGCAGGAAATTTTCTATCCAAAAGGTGACAAAGCAAGTGCGGTCGTGATCTTGTAGAGGACAGAGTTAGGTGTATTTCTGACCTAACCCACTACACTTCTATCTTTAAACTATTTGTTGGTACTTTGGTATAACTACAGCTTTGGGGATGCTAAATACCAAGGAAGCACTTGAAAATTCTATGTAAATGTAACCTGCTCCATCTCTATTGTGGCCCACTACTGTGAGCGCATATACCTGACACTGCAGGATTGCGATACTAGCTAACTGGATCAGCTCAAGGATTACAACGTGAAATGGGTTATGTTTAATTCTGATTGACAGTAATTTGAGGTAACTGTTTTATCACTCTAATTGGAGTGATGCACAATGTAAACATTAAAACTAAACTGTTTTGTCAATTTACAGAACCTAAATAGTGTAGTTCTGCCTGATGTATGCCTTGATGAATCTAGCGCCTGCTTGTCATTAGGGGGAGTGTGGTGAAGTATTAACAATTCTTTCAGGCTTTCCTGCGTTATTGGGAGTCAACTTTTCCTCTTGGATTTGTTTCCGCTTCAGGTTGGCAGCTTGAATAAACCTTTTGATCTTTCTATACCAGCCTAATTCAATTCGGGTGGCTCTTTCTGAAAAAGGGAACCTGCATTAGAATTTATTCACAATTATAACTGGTTTCTTCTGTTGTGCTGAATTATGTAGACTGTCAAATGATTGCAATGCTGGCAAGTCCTCTAAAATATTTAGACCATTCCAGGCATATCCAACTGTAAGTCATAGCCTGCTTAGTGTATCCTTTTTCCTGTCTCAGATCTTTATTTAGTATTTCATGTCTTTTCTGTAGTTTGTTTTCCCCCTCATACTTTAATTGTGCCTAAACACTGTTTACCTGATGGTGTCAGTCCTTCAGTTCCTTGGTCAAGTGGTTACCCTTTTGAGTGAGCTGAAAAAGGTGAGTATTGGCACTTCATTTTAGCTATAGGAGACGACAATTGGGCCAAGTCACATCCATGTGCACCCCTCATTTGGGAAGAGGAGGAAATAAGTAAAACCTGCTTTTTCTAGTTTAAGATCAGTTAGGATGAGAACAGGAATTAGCTGTAAAAACTCACATTCTAATCAGTATTCTATAAACTGTGTGTGCCTTTCTATGCCCTGTTTCTGATCAGAACTCCCCACTCACCTGATTAAGGAGCAGTGCTCCAAAAGGTAGTGGTGTTTGTTACCAAATAAACCTGTTGGACTTTAACCTGGTGTTGTGAGACTTATTATAAAATGTTGCTGTCAGATAATAGAAATGGCTTAGAAGTCAGCTGAGCAGCACTATGGTAGGGTTTTAAACTGAACAGATTCTGAGGAGTTAGTTCAAAAAATATTCTAGCACCTGCAGTATTTCTTGTTACGGAATCTCCCCTTGTCTCCTTCCAATTATACTGCATAATCTGCCAGGCAATGCTTTCTTCTGGCTTAATGTAAATTAACCTTTAGGGTGGAATTTTCTGTGGGTGCATCATTAGCAAGTTGCACCCAAGATTATTCGTACTTGAGTTTATTTTTTCTATTGTTTATTCACTCCCCAAGATGTTTTAAATCTTGTTTCTATAACACGAGATTTTAGGGATATCAGTCATGGGTCCAGGGAAGGTGCTGAATTTGCACCCATTGCATTTGAAACCATCTATCAGTCATGCATTAGGCACAGTACGTTTAAAAATCTGGAGTTAGTGCTTATCTGTTTTTCACATGATTATTTGGTACCATTTTTAAAAAAATCCAAAGATAACGCAGTACGAAGAGTTTGCCCCTCTTGCCTGGCAGTGAAACCATTGTAAGTAGCTCAGGTGAGTTCAGGGATTAATGGTCTAAGGGCACAGATATTTGGGCATGCCATCATTGCTTGCATAACATGCTTGCACCTGACTTATTCAATTTTAATATTTACTTTAAATCCTGATTACACATACTTCTGAACATATATATAGGAAATTCTATTCCATAGATCAAATTTATTGTTACTCTAGAATGTAGTGACAACCCAATGAAGATTTAAGGACTCCTGATTCTCCTGAATTTTTTTAGCCTGTTCCTTTCCCCTCCCCACAATCCCAAGACTTCCCTGTTATGATGGACTTGTTTAAACTGAAATGTAAACAATACTAGATGTTGAAAATTAATTTTGATCCCTAGTTTCATTTAAAGGAATGCCTGATGTAGTTAATTTCACTTTTTAGGAGCTTTGAATTGTTCAAAAGATAACCTGGAGGATAATGTAGTACAGCAGCCAAACTCTGCTTGTCACTCTTGGTGCTTGGTTAAGTTGTGCTCAAAGTGATCAGACAAGCTTTCCTTTCATTTGTCTTGCTTTTCTTTCAGGTGCGATGGCTCTTAGAATGAGCTTCAGATAGTCATAGTAGTACTAGCTGATCTGCAGTGATCATATGGCAGAGAGACAAGTTTTCTTTTGTCTAGCTTGCTTTTGGCTAAGATCAAGTGTCGTATCGACATGCTGTACTTGGTTGACATCATTAGGTTACATTTCAGCTTCATTCAAAGCAATTTTTAAAAGCGGCATCTTGGCCTTTTGGCTCAGATGCAAGTGAGATCAAGCCTTGGAGGAGGAGCTATGCCTACTCCAATCAGCTTGGATCATATAGATCAAGCCCAAGACAGGAGGTGAGAGCCCTGTCTTGTCAGCTTGGATCGGGAATGTCTCAACTTGTTGAGACTCTGTATTGGATTGAATTGGAATAAAAACAAGTAAAAGATGCTGCACTTTCCATTAAGGAAAGGCTTTGTATTAAGAGCCTGTTGATATTTAGATGTGGTCAGACTTTTTGGTGTTTGTATTATAAAATTTGCAAATACAAAGCTAGAAAATTTTGGAAAAAATGGTGACAAACTTCCAGTGATCAGTCATATCAAGTATTCAGTCATGGTTGTGACGATTTTCTTAGATGAAATGATTTACTAAGGGATTCTGTGGAAACATGTCTTGTGCATTTCCAGCCCCTTGCTAAACTTCCACTTGTCTCTTGGAGATTTTGGTTGTCTAAGAGCATAGTTCACCCTTTGAGTTACCTGCAATAAAGCAGCACCAGCTAGACGCTACCATTTTGATCTTAGTACTGCTAGGGTTTGATACAAATTATTCCTGCCTTGGTGCACGCATTTAGCAACTTTTTTAGTGCACGTGGAGGTTTATGTGCATCTTGAGCTTGGTTGCCCAGCATAATTTGATACTTCCTTGTCCTATTAGATTCAGCAGAAATGTCAGTCCTTTTTAATTCTAGTTTTAGTATTAAGGGGATTTTTAAACAATTATTTTTGCATTAAAATAAAATTTGATGCTTTTACCACACCACTAGATGATCTCCCTGCTCTTACTACAATAATACGTATGAGTTGGGGCAATTGAGGGAGAATAGCACTTTATACTGATTGCACCTTTTTAATTCTTTGTGAGGTACAGCTCTGGATTTTGTTTTATTCATTACTGCTGCAAGTGCTGTTATATTTGTCGTTCAGATTGCTATATTGTGCAATCTATTGAGAAAAGCTTAAATACTGCATTCAGTATTGAAGAGAGGTTCCTACAACTTCTGGTTTTTGAGTAAGATACAAGAAAGCCTAACATGACAATCACTTCCTATGCAGCCTCATTTTGTACACCTCTATCAGAGCCTTTCTTTCCCATTGATTTTTTTTTTACCACTACTACAGTCGGTAATGCTCTGAACCTTGTTTAAAATGAAAATGTGTGTGTTCTGGGCAATGAGGGCAGCGTAGTGGTTAGCACTGCTGCTTCACAGTTCCAGGGATCTGGGTTCAATTCCTGGCTTGGGTCACTGTGGAGTTGCACATTCTCCTCGCATCTGCATGGGTTTCCTCTGGGTGCTGAGGTTTCCTCCCACAGTCCAAAGATGTGCAGGTTAGGTTAATTGGCAATGCTAAATTGACTGTAGATGCATAGGTTAGAGGATTAAAATATGTGGGGATATGGGGGGTAGGGCCTGGGTGGGATTGTGGTTGGTGCAGACTCAATGGTCCGAATGGCCTCTTTTTGTACTGTAGTAATTCTATGCTCCTGTGATTTCTTCTGAGAGGGCACGTCTTTTAAAAAAGGGCAAAAGAAACAGACAATTTGAGGCAAAACCTTCTCAGTTGTTAGGATGTAGAATATACTGTCTGTGAGTATGAAGAAGGTGGTTCAATTGAGGCATTCTAAAAGGAATTAGATTGATATTTGAAAAGGAAGAATACAGTTACAGAGCAATGGCTGGGGAGTAGTATTTGGGTGAGTTGCTCATTCTGAAAGTTGGGGCAGATACGATGGGCCAAGTGGCCACCTGCACTAACAGTTCTACAATTATTTCTCTTGAGCTCCATGCACATCTTTCTTTGTTGAAATCACAACTCACCAGACTGTGTATTCAATTTTTGTCTCCCATAGACCTTAAATAATTTTAACTTGTCTTCCATAATGAAAACAAAATACTGCAAATGCCACAGCTCTGAACCCAGCAAATCAGGCAGCATCTGTGGAGAGTAATATTTCCAGATGAATAAATCTTCTTCAGAACCCCAAGCTTGCTTTCCTCCTCCAAGTTTGAGTTTTAAAAGCCCAGTTTAAGTTGGTTGGTTTGCACGTTGGTCCCTTTTACTTGGATTTCACAAAAAAAATGTGAACATATAGTTTGTGTTTCGGAAGTACAAAGTTTTGTTTTAGGAAAATAACTGCCAGTTGGGAAATTAAAATGAGATAAATAGAAACACTTATAGGAGGAGCTGGTAAACAGACCTTGGTGATTGCAATTCAAAGGGTAATCCATCATTATTTAATGAGGATAGGATTTGAAGGGAGAAACTAATGGACTGTTTTCTTGTTAGAGATGGGATGTCTACGGTTGTCTTTGTAAGGGATTTAAATGATGGGTCCCAAATTTAAAGCTAAGAGCACTTTCGTAAATAATGGGGTACCTAGGTGGAACTGGGGAGTCTGGAGAGAGCATAATTATAGCCATTAGACATATGGGCCGAAAATCAAATCTAATGGCTCATATTGAAGGTAACAGATTATTTTATTTCTTTTCAGAAGATCCCCACATTGGCATGGAGGTGTGGGGTTAGGAAGGTTCTTTTCTCTCATTTTTGTTTTCTCACAGCTGCAACTTATTGTATAAGTGAGCAAAGAGAAATGTCAGCCAGGCCTACAGCTTAAACCGAGCAAATACTAATTTAATTGTCCATTGTATGGGATGTTGGTTGTAGCTTGTGCTCAGTTTGGAGACAGATTCTGAAAGGGCAAAAAGGCTGGAAGATTTGCCTAACTTGGAGAAAGAAATTTACAGTAACTCGGAGTGAAGGCATGCAGTTCCACTTGAAATCAGGTACAGTCTGCCAAGAGTTATAAAGCAGTATTAGGCCAGAATTGAAAAGGGCAGTGAGAACTTGAAGGTAATTCTGACTCCATAAGAGTGAAGGGAGGCCCATGCTTGAACTGAAGAATTGCAATTGTAATGGTGTTGGGTAGAGAACTGGCTTGCAAAGAGGAGTCAGAGTAGTAGTGGAGGGGTCCTTTTCTAGCTGGAGGCCTGTCACTAGTGGTGTGCTGCAGGGCTCAGTACTGGGACCTCTTCTGTTTGTAGTGTATATAAATGATTTGGAAGAAGGAGAAGGTGGTGTGATCAGCAAATTTGCTGATGACACCAAGATGGCTGGATTGGCAGGCAGTAAGGAGCAGTGTCTGGCAATACAGCAGGATATTGATAGGCTGGTTGATTGGGCAGATACATGGCAAATGGAGTTTAATCTGGATAAATGTGAGGTGATGCATTTTGGCCGGAATAATGTGGGGGGAGTTATGATAAAGGGTAAGCCTGTAAGGAGTATAGAATGGCAGCGAGACCTGGGGGTGCAAGTGCACAAGTCTTTGAAGGTGGCAGTGCAAATGGAGAGTGTGGTGAAGAAAGCCTATGGTATGTTAGCCTTTATAGGAAGGGGCAGAACGTTGGTTAGGCCGCATTTAGAGTACTGCGTCCAGTTCTGGTAGCCTTACTACCGGAAGGACGTGGAGACTCTGGAGAGAGTGCAGAGGAGGTTTACCAGGATGTTGCCTGGTATGGAAGGACTGGGGTGTGAGGAAAGATTGAAGAAATTGGGGCTCTTTTCCCTTGAAAGACACCGACTGAGGGGGGGGGGATCTAATCGAGGTATATAAGATTATGAAGAGTATAGATAGAGTAAACAGAGGTAAGCTATTTCCTATGGTAGAGACACATAGGACAAGGGGCCATGGACTTAAGGTGAGGGGGGAGAGGTACAACACAGATATTAGAGGGAGGTTTTTCACACAGGGTAGTGGGGGTATGGAATGCTCTGCCAAGTAAGGTGGAGGCAAACACGCTAGAGTTATTTAAGAGTAACTTGGACAGGCGCATGAGTGGGTTGGAGATGGGTGGATATAGGAGATTGTTTTAAATAAGGGTCATTAGCATTGGGGCATCCCTGGTAAGGTAAATGGATATGGTACAATAATGGGTTTTTTTCCTTTTCGTTCACAGGTTATAAGTCAGTCCGCCTTGTGTCCAATGAGGGGCATACACACGATGGGTCATACTGGGGCTGCTCTTGTTCGAGATTGGCCTAGTGCTTCATGTCATTAGTGTGTGCCTAAACTGGACTAGATACTGGTCAAGACAACAGCTCAGTGACTATCGCTGATTGCTGTGCAGACACATGGATTTGGGCCGGTGTCTGTGGGAGTTTGCGCATTTTCCCTGTGCTTGCGTGGATTTTCTCCGGGTGCTCCGGTTTCCTCCCACACCCCAAAGATGTGCTGTTAGGCTGATTGGCAGGAATAAATTGTCCCTAAATCAGTTCCCCCTCAATCTGGATGGCCATAAAATATTAGACAAGGGTTGTGGGTGGAGAGGGGGACTGGTGGTGTTGAGATGGCGGCGTGGGCTCGTTGAGCCGAAGGGCCTGTTTCCCAGGCTGTTTTTGTTCTTGGTGTTGAAGATAAAGGTATTTCTTTACCAATACTAGTGGAAGGAAGGCCAAGAAATCTCAAAGCTTAAAAGATAGCTATAGAAAAACTCTGGAGCTTACTCTCAGAAGTGAAGGAACCTGATAAGTAACCATTAATTTTGAGGGCAAGTGGGGAAAAGTGAAATGGAAAAGGGAAGGCTCAGTTAAGGATCTAAGGTAGTTTTCTTTGACTCTTGTATAGTAAAATCATTTGTTCAAACCATGATTCTTGTGACTTCATTCTTTCAGCAAATGGGGGTGCTCTAATTTCTGTTCGTGATCTATAAGGGGATCGTTATTCAAATTTCCATAATTGCTGGTCTTTGTTAATGGTTCGTGGAGGCTCAAGACTTCTAGTTTCAATTCCCTGAATACAACAGTTTGTTTTATTGTAAAATCTTTTCAAGCTCTGCATCATGGCCACCTACAGTGGTCATGATTCTTTCACATTAAGTGCTGTTTCAAATGCATTAACTCAGGATTTGGATTTGGTTGCTGGTCCACACGATTTGCTTAGCCAGCATAATTTCTGCCTAATGCCTTGGTTGACTCTAGAGCCAATTGTGCTCAATTTCACTTTAGATTGAGATGGTGCTGTTTAATCATTGTTATTACATGTATCACTTACACAAAGGTGTAAATTATCTTCTTTCTCTGAAACAGGTCATTTGACTGTTCGATTCGGGACAAAGTAACCCAACTATTTGAGAAAGTAGGATCAAATGGCAAGGAGTTCTATACTTGCATTGCTCTTTAAAAAATACCCTGATCTATTATTAAACTGTCATCCTGTATTGTGCCTTTTGGAAAGAGCAATGCTGAAAATCTTGTAGCATTTTAGTAAGACAGATATAAATGATTAGCAATCACTTTTTAGAATTGAAAAATTATAATTCTGTAATTATCCATGTTACTATATCTGTATATTAGCAACAAAAGTTCCTTGTTTGAGTGCTATTCCCACGAAGATTACCCTGCAGAATTTGGACTTTCCGTTAGATGGAGAGCAAGCCTTTAAAGTTAACCTCCAGCCACTGAAAATCTTGGAGAAAGTTGCTCTCCATCAAATCAAAGAACAAAAACAGGCCCTTCGGCCCAACGAGCCCACGCCACCATTTTAATATTACCAGTTCTCTACCCACCCACCCATGACCCTTATCTATTGTTTTTATGGCAATCCACATTGAGGGAAACTAATTTAGGGACAATTTATTACTTCCAATCAGCCTAATAGCACATCTTTGGGGTGTGGGAGGAAACCGGAGCACCTGGAGAAGACCCACACAAGCACGGGGAGAATGCACAAACTCCCACAGACACTGGCCCAAATCCATGTGTCTGCACAGCAATCAGTGATAGTCAGTGAGCTGTCATGTTGCCCAGCATCAGGTCCAGTTTAAGCACACACTAACGATATGAAGCACTAGGTCAATTTCTCACATTCAGGAGCAGCCCAAGAACGACCCATCGCGTGTATGCCCCTCGTTGGACAACAAGGCGGACCGACTTAAAACCTGTGAATTAACCGTGGCAATCATGGCAATGTTTTGCCTATTTGGTATTCTGTATACCCAATATGAGGAGTGTCCTGAGCTGTATTTTTGAGTATCATTGAGAGACTTGGGACAACTGCTGTAAATTGTTAATTTTAGGAGTTGAGCAGGGTTCTGAGCCTGTTGTCCGCAGATTCCTTGTTTGAAATTGGATATTAGAAAATTAAATAGATAATTGCAAAATTGAAGGCTAACCATTTATATCTGTCTAACTAAAATGCTGCAAGATTTCTAAGCATTGCTCTTTCCGAAAGCCCTGATGTGGGGAGATGGTTTAAGAAAGGTAGATTAGAGTATTTTCTAAATGGCAAGAGGCTCGGAACTCTGGACGAGCATCGATTTAAGGATCCAAAATTCAGAAGTAACTAAATGGCAGGTACAAAAAATATAAAACATGAATGATATTTCTTGAGAGCTGGAAAACAAAGAAGCTTAAACTATGTTAGAGACATAGAGTGCTCTGGTTAAAATACACTGTTCAGTTTCTGGTACTGCACCTTGGGAGAGGCGACAGATTGCCAATGATTCTGGAGTTGAGAGGGTTGATCTGTGAGGACATGTTGCGTAAACGAGGCATGGATTCTCTGGAGTACCGAAGACAGTGACAATTTAGTTTTTGATTTGATTTATTATTGTCACGTATTAACATAGCAAAAGCTTTTGTTTCTTACACGCTTTACAGACAAAGCATACCATTCATGGAGAAGGAAATGATAGCACAGTGGTTAGCACTGCTGCTTCACAGCTCCAGGGTCCTGGGTTCAATTCCTGGCTCGGGTCACTGGAGTTTGCACATTCTCCTCGTATCTGTGTGGGTTTCCTCCCACAGTCCAAAGATGTGCGGGTTAGGTTGATCAGCTGTGCTAAGAAATTGCCCCTTAATATTCAGGGATGCGTAGCTTAGAGGGATTAGTGGGTATAAAATGTAGGGATATGGGGTTAGGGCCTGGGTGGGATTGTGGTCAGTGCAGACTTGATGGGCCGAAGGGCCCCTCTCTGCATTGTAGGGTTCTGTAGGGAAACGAGTGTGTGCAGAATGTAGTGTTACAGTCATAGCTACGTGTGGCAAAAGATCAACTTAATTCAGGGCAGTTCCATTCAAAAGTCTAACAGCAGCAAAGAAGAAGCTGTTCTTAAGTCAGTTGGTATGTGACCTCAGACTTTTGTATCTTTTTCCCGAAGGAAGAAGATGGAAGAGAGAATGTCCAGGGTGCGTGGGGTCCTTAATTATGCTGGCTGTTTTGCTGAGGCAGCGGGAAATCTAGACAGTCAGTGGATGGAAGGCTGTTTTGTGTGATGGATTGGGCTGCATTCACAACCTTTTGTGGTTCCTTGCGGTCTTGGGCAGAGCAGAAGCCATACCGTGGTGTGATACGACCAGAAAGAATGCTTTCTATGGTGCATCTGTAAAAGTTGGAGAGGGTCATAACTAACATGTCAAATTTTCTTGGTCTTCTGAGAAAGTAGAGGCATTGGTGGGCTTTCTTAACTGTGGTGTCGTCATGGGGGGAGACGAGGACAGGTTGTTGGTGACCTGGACATCTAAAAACTTGAAGCTCTCCACCCTTTCTACTTCGTCCCTGTTGATGTAGGCAGGGGCATGTTCTTCTTTTGACTTCTTGAAGTCAATGACAATCTCCTTCGTTTTGTTGAAATTGAGGGAGAGATTATTGTCGCTGTACCAGTTCACCAGATTCTCTCTCATTCTTGTACTCTTTCTCATTGTTTGAGGTCTGACCCACAACGGTGATGTCATCAGCAAACTTGAAAATCAAATTGAAGGGGAATTTGACCACACAGTCATAGGTGTATAAGGAGTATGATGTGGAGGTGCCGGTGTTGGACGGGGTAAAAATAAGTCATCTCTCAACATCAGATTAAAGTCCAACAGGTTTATTTGGTAGCACAAGCCACTAGCTTTTGGAATGCTGCCCCTTTGTCAGGTGAGTGGGAGATCTATTCACAAACAGGGCATATATAGACACAAACTCAATTTGCAGAATAATGGCTGGAATGCAAGCTGTTACAGGCAATCAAGTCTTAAAGGTACAGACAGTGACAGTAGACAGAGGATTAATCGCAGGTTAAAGAGGTGTGTGTTGTATCCAGCCAGGACAGTTAGTGAGATTTTGCAATCTTAGGCAAGTTGTGGGGGTTCCAGATCAAGTGACATGAACCCAAGATCCTGGTTGAGGTCATCTTTGTGTGCGGAACTTGGCTATCAGTCTCTGCTCGCTGACTCTGCGTTGTCGTGTTGTGATGGCTGCCTTGGAGAACACTTTCTCGAAGATCAGAGGCTGAATGCCTGTGACCGCTGAAGTGTTTCCCAATAGGAAGAGAAACTCTTGCCTGATTGTCAAGCAGTGTTCATTCGCATCTTCTCTTCCTGTTGGGGAGCACTTCAGCGGTCATGGGCATTCGGCCTCTAATCTTTGGGTAAGCGTTCGCCAAGGTGGCCATCACGACACGTGACAACGAGGAGTCGCTGAGCAGAGACTGATAGCCAAGTTTCGCGCGCATGAGGACGGCCTCAACTGGGATCTTGGGTTCTTGTCACATTATCTGTAACCCCCATGACTTGCCTGGGCTTGCAAAATCTCACTAACTGTCCTGTCTGGAGATGATACACATCTCTTTAACCTGTGATTAACCCTCTGGCAACTCACATTGTCTGTACCTTAAGACTTGGTTACCTGTAAAGACTCTCATTCCAACCATCATTTTGTAAATTGAGTTTGTCTTTATATGCCCTGTTTGTGAACAGAACGCCCACCCACCTGATGGAGAGGCAGCACTCCAAAAGCTAGTGGCTTGTGCTATCAGATAAACCTGTTGGACTTTAACCTGTTAGGCTACTTACTATAAGGACTATAGCAGGGGGCTGAGAACACAGCCTTGTGGGGTACCAGTGTTGAGGATAATCCTAGAAGTGGTGGTGTTGCCTGTCCTTAGTGATTGTGGTCGGTGATTTGGGAAGTTCAGGATCCAATTGCAGTGGTAGGTGCTGAGACCCTTGCAGAGTTTGGAGATGAGTTTCATGGGAATAATGGTGTTGAAGGCTGAGCTGTAGTCAATAAATAGGAGTCTCACATAGGTGCCCTTGTTATTTAGTTGAAGATGTTAGTCCAAGTTTTAGTGGCTGCTTGTTTTCATCTAACAAAGTCCAGATTCTACATGGTTATCTTTGTGGAAACAGCACTCAAGCAAGAAACACCTGATGCTAATGTCCAAAATATATAATTCATTTAAAAATAGGAAATGCTGGTAATACTCTGCATGTTTGGCAGCATCTGTGGAGAGAAGCAATTAACACTGTGACCTTTCAGCAGACACACTGAGCTGAGAAGAGGCACCATGGAGTATTTTGGGTTGCAAGCCAGTGAAAGCAATAGAAATAAGTGATAAATGTGTCCCAGGAAGATACAGAAATGGTCCTAGGACAATCTATATGCTGACCCCATTTTAAGAAAAGTGGTTGTTGACCCTGTCACCTCATCTATGACTGGCATGTATTCAGTTAATTACATAACTGACCAATGTATTATGAATTAAATTAATGAAGTCAACTGTCAGTGCTCCCATATGAAAGACCCTTCATTAACCTGACATGATTAAAGATGTTGAGAGGCAAGAACCTGAAGTGTTCAAGAATTAGATGAATCTAGCAGTACTTGGGTTAAAAGGGAATTTAAAAAAAAACTCTTGTTATTGGGCATTGTCTGCTTAGCAATTTACAAAGGAGTTGCTAAACTCGTGTAATGTCGTTCTATTCAGCTGTTGTATTTGAGTTTAGATTTGGAACAAGTTGAGGCTTAATTCTGCTAAAGTAAACAAGTTGCATCGTAAAAGCTTGAACTCGCTTTGAGTATCTTTTTAGCAGTGGCATTCTCCTTTTTGCAATCTGTCACTTTTCCAGATTCAGAGTCTCTCCTTTCTTGAATAAAGATGTTACATCAGGGTTTCCAATCTGCTAGCAACACTTCCAGAATCTAAAGAATTTTGAATGGGTAATAACCAATGTATCTACTATCAATGCAGCCACTAGAATGTAGGTCATCTGGTTCTGGAGACTTGTCAACTTTTAGATCTATACTTTTCTCTAAGCAAGTAACATGATTCAGTGGAACATTGGTCCCAGCATGTTTCAGGTGAAGACTATCCCAATGATACAGCTTCTACAGCCCATGAATCAAAATCTATTTCTTCCACACTATGTTCATCTCTCTAACCTTATTTACTCTTTTCTGCTTTACTCATGGCTCAAGTTATTCTGGTGCTCATAATCCCCAAAAAGAATCTCTTCCTTGTCCTACCCGTGAATTTGGTAGCCATGTGGACCATGATCACCAGATCCTCCCACTGCAAATTCCTCACCTAGGAAGATGTCATGAATGCTGGCACTAGACATGCAGTGCACCTGCTGGACTCTCTTGGCTGCAGAGAATTGTCTATCCCCTAACTATACTGTCCCTTTATAATTACTGCATTTGTCATGGATTCCTGTACCATTTAGTTCATTTTTCCACCTTGCAGCCTCTGCTTTTGCCCAAGTTGAAAGAATCTCAAACCAGTTTAACAATTATGAAGTCTAAGACTCCACTTCTACTTCTGGGTCCCCATGCCTACTTGCGTGCAGTCAAAGACCCCATCCTAAGGAATCTGATCATCTCTTGCAGTAGAATATCCAAGAAACTTTCCACCTTCCTGATATATTGTGATGTCTGCAGCTCGGCCTCCAGCTCTGATTTGAAGGAGCAACACATTGCAGGATTTAAACCTTGAATATTTCTTTAACAGGTTGCACTATATCGAAATCCAAACCAAAGAGTCAATATCCTGAAATCTACTTTGCAGCTACGTTCAAGCGAAATCAAATGGGAATTGCTGCTTGTTTGATATTTGAATAGCCTCCTCTTTCAGCTATAATTTTGAGATAAAAGTTGGATCAGGAATAGCTCCAGGTGACCCCTCAAGTCTGCTCTGCTATTCAATCGAGTCATGACTAATCTTCAGCCTCAATCCACTTTTCGCCCTAATGAACCATATCCCTTGATATCCTCAGGTTACAAAAATCTATTGGCCTTAAATGTATTTGGAATTAAGCATTCACCTTCTGGGATAGAACATTTCAAAGATTCACAACCCTCAGTGTGATGATAAATGCTCTCCATTTGTATCCTAAATGACTGTCTTTTAACTGTCAATAAACTGGAAGATAATTTCCAATTTTAGACTCTCCAGTCAGAAGAAACAACCTCTTAGCATTTACCTGCCAAGCTGCCTCCTTCATGGGGCAGCTAATGCCACAGAGGTTAGCGCTGCTGCCTCACAATAACTCAGATTTGATTCCAGCCTTGGGTGACTGTAATTTGCACTTTGTCTTGTGTCTGCATGGGTTTCCTCCTACAGTCCAAAGATGTGTAAATTAGATGGATTGGTTATGGGAACAGAGCAGGCATGGGTATGATGCACTTTCAGTGCAGACCTGGGCCAGGTGGCCACCTTTGGCACTGTAGGGATTCTGTAGTCCCACAATTCCTGGGATGCAAGGACTGATACTTGAATATATTCTCAAATGTCAGTCCTTGCATCCCAGGACTTAAGTTAGTGAATCTTCTAATTTGTACCAAGCTGCATTGAAATAAGTTTCTTGGTTTTTGAAATATGTTTATGAACCAGCAAAAGACCAAAAAAGTGGTAAAAATATTATCACTGCCCATTTTCAGTGGCAGTTATATAAAGCTCAAATTTATCAAATCACAAGATACTTTAAGTGCCCCGTTATTACCACCACCAATAATAGATTCTAGCATTTTCCTGCCAACAGATGTCAGACTAATTGCCTGGAATTCCTGTTTCCCCTCCCCTTTCTTGAATAATGGTGTTACTTCCTAGTGGAACTATCCCAAAATCTGGTGAATTTTTAGAAGATTGCACTGAGGCCACCACTTGGAGCTCAAATATGTAGGCCACAAGGTCCAGGGCATTTGTTTCTTTTTGAGCCCAAGAAACTTCTCCAGTATTTTTTCTTTCAGCTTCCTCACTCCCATTCAGCTTAGTTCCGTGCTATTTCTGGTGTGCTTTGTGTCTTCGCTTGTGAAGTCACTGCAAAATATTTAGCCTCTGCCATTTCCTTTCCCGTTATAATTTCCCCTGTTGTAGTCTCTAAGGAATTCATGTTTGTTTGCCTTTTTTGCACAGTTTGAGAAGCTCTTGCAATCTGTTTATATTGCTAATTTGCACTTATTCCACTTTTAACACTTTTTTTGGCCCAGGTTTGTAATACACTGAAATCCTGAGGCATATTACTCTTGTTGATGCCACCACAAGCTTCTTTTGATCCAAAGAACAAAATCAGCCTGGGAAACAGGCCCTTCGGCCCAACGAGCCCACACCACTCCCTCAACACCACCAGTCCCCCTCTCCACCCATGACCCCTGTCTAATGTTTTATGGCCATCCAGATTGAGGGAAACTGATTTAGGGACAATTTATTCCTGTCAATCAGCCCTACAGCACATCTTTGGGGTGTGGGAGGAAACTGGAGCACCCGGAGAAAACCCACACAAGCACGGGGAGAATGCGCAAACTCCCACAGACACCGGCCCAAATCCATGTGTCTGCACAGCAATCAGCGATAGTCACTGAGCTGTCGTCTTGCCCAGTATCTTGTCCAGTTTAGGGGCACTAACGACATGAAACACTAGGCCAATCTTGAGCAACCAAGAGCAGCCCCAGTACGACCCATCGCGTGTATGCCCCTCGGACACAAGGTGGACCGACTTAAAACCTGTGAATGAAAAGAGAAAAACATTATTATCATACCATACCCATTTACATTACCAGGGAAGACTATCCTTGACCTGTATAGTTGGCCATGAATAAATCAGTTTCTGTGGAGCTTTTGTGCTCTGCTCTGCATTGTCACATCTCCTGAATTTACTTTCCAGTTGTTCTTTAAGTTCCCTCACCATTTCCTATGCATCTTCTCCCTGGCAACCTACCCCACTTTCATCCAAATATTTCACTTTTTACCTCCTTCTCAAATGTGAAGTTATATTTTGTATTATGATTTCTTAGAGTCTGGTGGACAAAATCTCAAGTCAATGGCACCACTTACTCAACTAATCTAACCATAGTGGCCTGTCTGTCTGTCTCTCTTTTCTGCTCAAACAGGCTCTACAAATGGGATTGAACCATGAACAGAAGGCTATTTAATCAATCGTGCCTACATTAACTCTTAAAGCCTCACTTCCCCGTTCTTACCCATATCACCTTTTGTCCATCAGGTATTTATTGAATTTCCTTCTGAAAGCTACTTTTGAATCTGCATCTCCCATAAGAACATAATAAGAACATAAGAAATAGGAGCAGGAGTAGGCCATCTAGCCCTTCGAGCCTGCCCCGCCATTCGATAAGATCATGGCTGATCTGTCATGGCTCAGTTCCACATTCCCGCCCTCTCCCCATAACCCTTAATCCCCCTGCCTATCAAAAACCTATCAACCCGCGTCTTAAAAATATTGAGCGAGGCAGCCTCCACCACTTCCAACGGGCAGAGAATTCCAGAGATTCACCACCCTTTGAGTGAAGAAGTTCCTCCTCAATGCCGTTCTAAAAAAAACCCCCCCCCTTATCTTGAGGCTGTGCCCTCTAGTCCTACTGTCCTTTCTGAGCGGGAAGAGCCTCTCCACCTCTATCCTATCCATCCCATTCAACATCTTATACGTCTCAATGAGATCTCCCCTCGTTCTTCTAAACTCTAACGAGTACAAGCCTAGTTTATTCAGCCTCTCCTCATAGCTCAACCCCCTCAACTCCGGCATCAGCCTAGTAAACCTCTGCACTCCCTCCAAGGCCAAAATATCCTTGTGCAAGTGCGGCGACCAAAACTGCACACAGTACTCCAGCTGCGGCCTCACCAGTGCCCTGTGCAGTTGCAGCAAGACCTCCCTGCTTTTATATTCAATCCCCCTCGCTATGAAGGCCAGCATCCCATTTGCCTTCCTGACCACCTGCTGCACCTGTAGGCTGGCTTTTTGCAACTCATGCACAAGGAGCCCCAGGTCCCTCTGCACTGTAGCATGCTGCGGCTTTTCGTCCTGTAAGTAGTAGTCCTTCCTACTATTATTCCTACCAAAGTGGATAACCTCACACTTGCCAACATTGTATTCCATCTGCCAGGTGCTCAGCCTATCTAGATCTCTCTGCAGACTTTCTACACCCTCAGCACAATTCGCTGTTCCACTTATCTTTGTGTCATCAACAAATTTTGACATCTTACACTCGGCTCCCTCCTCCAGATCATCTATATAAATGGTAAATAGCTGAGGCCCCAGCACCGACCCCTGGGGCACTCCACTAGTCGCCAACCGCCAATCTGAATAGCACCCATTGACCCCCACTCTCTGCCTCCTATTTGACAGCCAATCCTCTATCCACGCTAACACCCTACCCCCAACTCCATGCCCCCGACCTTCTGTAATAACCTCTTGTGAGGCACCTTGTCAAACACCTTCTGAAAATCAAGAAACAATAGGGTGAGGCCATAGCAGTATCTGGGAGAAAAAAAAATTGAAGATCAAGTAATTGCTTTACTGAGAGCCAGTATAGATGACTGAGCATGGGGTGATGGATGAATGGGATTTGATGCATGTTGAGGCGCAAACTGCGGTTTTTGGTGACATGGGAGTCCAGCCAGGAATGCATTTGAATAACAATAGAGCTGGGGGGGGAAAAGCATGAATGTTTCAGGAGATGAGCTGAGATAGGTGGAGCCAAGCAAAGTTATGGAGGTGGAAATAGGCAGCCTTTGTTAAGGTGTAATAGAACATAGAACATTACAGCGCAGAACAGGCCCTTCGGCCCATGATGTTGCGCCGACCAGTTAAAAAGCAATGACCCTCTAACCTAAACCAAACCCTTACCATCCATAAACCTATCCACGGATCTCTTAAACGCCCCCAAACTAGGCGCATTTACAACTGCAGCAGGCAGGGCATTCCAATCCCTCACCACCCTCTGGGTAAAGAACCTACCCCTGACATCTGTCCTATAACTACCACCCCTTAATTTAAAGCTATGCCCCCTCGTGCTAGCTTTCTCCATCCGAGGAAAAAGGCTATCACTGTCCACTCTATCTAAACCTCTAATCATCTTTTATGTTTCAATAAGGTCCCCTCTTAGCTGCCTTCTTTCTAACGAAAACAACCCCAAATCCCTCAGTCTCTCCTCATAGGACTTCCCCTCCATACCAGGCAACATCCTGGTAAACCCCCTCTGCACCCTCTCCAATGCCTCCACATCCTTCCTATAATGTGGGGACAAGAACTGCACACAATACTCCAAGTGCGGCCGCACCAGAGTCTTGTACAGTTGCAACCTGACGCTGTGGCTCCTAAATTCAATCCCCCTACCAATAAATGCCAAGACACCGTATGCCTTCCTAACAACCCTTTCTACTTGATTCCCAACTTTCAGGGATCTATGTACACGTACACCTGGATCCCTCTGTTCATCCACACTATTCAGAGTCCAACCGTTAGCCCTATACTCTACACATCTGTTATTCCTGCCAAAGTGAATTCCTTCACACTTTTCCACATTAAAGTCCATTCACCACCTCTCGGCCCAGCTCTGCAACTTGTCCAAGTCCCCCTGTAAACTAAGACACCCTTCCTCACTATCTACCACACCTCCGACTTTGGTGTCATCAGCAAATTTACTGATCCACCCAACTATACCCTCATCCAGATCATTTATAAAAATTACAAACAGCAGTGGCCCCAAAACAGATCTCTGAGGCACAACACTCGTAACTGAACTCCATGATGAATACTTACCATCAACCACCACCCTCTGTCTCTTATCCGCCAGCCAATTCCTGATCCAATTACCTAAATCACCCTCAATCCCATACATCTGCATTTTCTGCAGAAGCCTTCCATGGTGAACCTTATCAAACACCTTACTAAAGTCCATATATACCACGTCAACTGCCTTACCCCCATCCACCTCTTTGGTCACTTTCTCAAAAAACTCTAAGGTTAGTAAGGCACGACCTACCCTCCACAAAACCATGCTGACTACCTCCAATCAATTCATTACTCTCCAAATAACTATAAGTCCTATCCCTAATAATTTTTTCTAAAACCTTACCCACAACAGAAGTAAGACTCACCGGTCTATAATTCCCGGGGAAGTCTCTGTTCCCCTTCTTAAACAATGGGACAACATTCGCTATCCTCCAATCTTCTGGCACTATACCTGCGACCAATGACGACCTGAAGATCAGAGCCAGAGGTTCTGCAATCGCCTCTCTTGCCTCCCAGAGAATCCTAGGGTAAATCCTGTCTGGCCCAGGGGACTTATCTATTTTCAAACCCTCAAGAATATCTAGCACATCCTCCTTATCAACTGCAATACTGTCCAGTTTACAACCCTGTAACCCAGTGTTCTCCACAGCTACATTTATGTCCCCCTGTGTGAACACCGAAGAGAAATATTGGTTCAATGCCTCTCCAATCTCTTCCGGCTCCACACAAATTCCCACTGCTGTCTCTAACTGGCCCCAATCTTGCCCTAACCAACCTTCTGTTCTTAACATATCTATAGAACGCCTTAGGATTCTCCTTAATCCTATCAGCCAAAGTCTTCTCATGTCCTCTTTTAGCTTTTCTTAACTCACTCTTTAACTCCCTCCTAGCCAATCTAAAGCTTTCTAGTGCACTACCTGAGCTCTCAAGTCTCATCCGAACATAAGCCTCCTTTTTCTTTTTAACTAGCGAGCCAACTTTCTTAGTGCACCACGGTTCCCTAGCTCGACCAATTCCTCCTTGCCTGACAGGGACATACATATCAAGGACTCGCAGTAGCTGCTCCTTGAAAAAACTCCACATTTCGGACGTTCTGAGACCCTGTAGTCTCCTAGTCCAACCCATGCTTCCTAATTCTCTCCTAATAGCCTCATAATTACCCTTCCCCCAGCTAAAACTACTGACCTGAGGTTCATGCCTATCCCTTTCCATCACTAAGGTGAATGTAACCGAATTGTGGTCACTATCACCAAAATGCACACCAACTTCCAAGTCTAGCACCTGGTCTGGCTCATTTCCCAGCACCAAATCCAATATAGCCTCACCTCTAATTGGCCTATCAACATACTGAGTCAAAAAACCTTCCTGCACACTTTGCACAAAAACTGACCCCTAATATGCAATTGAAAGCTCAGGTATGACATCAAGGTTGTGATCAGGCTGGATGAAGTTAGTAGCTACAGAAGGATGTTTGGGATGGGACCTGAAAAGTCCTGCTATTTAATTGAAGGAAATTTTTTCATCCAGCACTGCACTGGTTGCCAGATCCCTTTTAGTTTTGTTTGCTTCTTTGAAGGTGGCAGAACAGGTTTCCAGAGATATGTGCACAACCCCCCTCAGGGCTCATTTGCCATGTACTGCCCATCCCACCAACCTGTATGTATCTTAAGTCTGTTGCTATCTCCCTTATGTTTACTACATTTTCCAAGTTTCATGTCATCTGCAACTTTCAAATTGGAAGAAACCAAGCTGTTACAGAATTATGACCATGTTTGGCCTAAGCCACCAAGGTATCATTGTACCTAGCTAGTATTTGAATGGACTCCTTGGCAATACTGGTTGCTGCACAGTAGCTCTAAACCAAAACAGTAAAATCTTTATTATCTGGTATGCACAGGGTCTGGGTGATGAAAGTTAATCAAAAATGCCAGTTAATGAAGAGTGCCATTGCGCAGTGGAGTACTGTGCAATAGTTGTGGCATATACTAATAAGTCTGTTATTGCAATTGACCAAGCTCAGTGTTCTTGCAATGATAGCAGGGACTTGCAGGTGGATGAGCAAACTGACTGTGGCATCATTGTGCAAGGAACCATTCAAGTGTGAAGAGTAAAAAGGAATGTAGTTTTGGTTAGGGGACTGTACAACTAGGGGAATGGAGACTCTTCTCTGCAGCTGAACCCACAAGACTGTTGTCTGCCTGGTGCAAGGGTGTAAAGCGTCTGCTCAAGTTAGAGATGAGGATCCTGGTAGGATCCAGTTGTCGTGGTCCAAGCTTCCAAGAGCACACTTGAGGGTCTTATGTGGCCACTGCTCTCAACACATCTCCCAACCTTTCCTTAAATGGAGTCACAGAACTTTCCCAAATTTACTAATGGCTTTTCCTTGAGCTGTACACTCCTTACCTCCCTTGGAAATTCCAGCAAATAAAAATCCAAATCGTACTCTTATTTCCTAGTGCAAATTTATAGTCCTTGAATTTAATATAGAACATCCAATATGGCCTATTCACTTCAAGTACGTACATTTTGTGATTTTTATCAATGACTTGGAGGAGGGGGCTGAAGAGTGGGTTAGTAAATTTTGCTGATGACACCAAGATTGGTGGAGTAGTGGATGAGGTGGAGGGCTCTTGTAGGCTGCAAAGAGACATTGATAGGATGCAGAGCTGGGCTGCAAAGTGGCAGATGAGTTTAACCCTGCTAAGTGCAAGGTGATTCATTTTGATAAGACAATCTTGAATGTGAATTACAGGGTCAACGTAAGGTTCTGAGGAATGTGGAGGAGCAGAGATCTTGGTGGTCATATCCACAGATCTCTGAAGGTTGCCACTCAAGTTGATAGAGCCGTGAAGAAGGCTTAGTGTGTTAGCGTTTATTAACAAAGGGTTTGAGTTTAAGAGCTATGGGGTTATGCTGCAACTATACTTGATGTTGGTGAGACCACATTTGGAATATTGTGTTCAGTTCTGGTCACCTGACAAGGATGTGGAAGCAGAAACGTCGCTGGATTCCGGGGAAGTGCCGGAAGATTGAAAAATGGCTAATGTTATGCCATTGTTTAAGAAGGGTGGCAGGCAAAAGGCAGGGAATTATAGGCCGGTTAGTTTAACGTCTGTTGTAGGTAAAATGTTAGAATCCGTGATCGAGGAGAAACTAGCGAGGCATCTTGAGGAGAATTGTTTGATAGAGCAGACGCAGCACGGTTTCGTTAAGAGGAAGTCGTGTCTGATGAATTTATTGGAGTTCTAGGAGGATGTGTCCAGGCTGGTGGATAGAGGAGAGCCAGTGGATGTGGTGTTTCTTGATTTTCAGAAAGCGTTTGACAAGGTGCCTCACGAGGTTATTACAGAAGGTCAGGGGGCATGGAGTTGGGGGTAGGGTGTTGGCATGGATAGAGGATTGGCTGTCAAATAGGAGGCAGAGTGGGGGTCAATGGGTGCTATTCGGATTGGCGGATGGTGACTGGTGGAGTGCCCCAGTGCTCGGTGCTGGGGCCTCAGCTATTTACCATTTATATAGATGTTCTGGAGGAGGGAACTGAGTGTATGGTGTTGAAATTTGCTGATGACACCAAGATTGGTGGAAGGGCAAATTGTGCGGAGGGTGTGGAGAGTCTGCAGAAGGATCTAGATAGGCTGGGCGAATGGGCCAGGAACTGGCAAATGGAATTTAATGTTGGCAAATGTGAGGTTGTCCACTTTGGTAGGAAGGACTATTACGTAGCGAAAAACTGCAGCATGCGACGGTGCAGAGGGACCTCGGGGTCCTTGTGCATGAGTCGCAAAAACCCAGCCTGCAGGTGCAGCAGGTGGTCAGGAAGGCGAATGGGATGCTGGCCTTCATAACGAGGGGGATTGAATATAAAAGTAGGGAGGTCTTGCTGCAGCTGTATAGGGCACTGGTGAGGCCACAGCTGAAGTACTGTGTGCAGTTTTGGTCGCCACACTTACACAAGGATATTTTGGCCTTGGAGGAAGTGCAGAGGAGGTTTACTAGGCTGATACTGGAGTTGAGGGGGTTGAACTATGAGGAGAGGCTGAATAAACTAGGCTTGTACTCGTTAGAGTTTAGAAGAATGAGGGGAGATCTCATTGAGACATGTAAGATGATGAATGGGATGGATAGGATAGAGGTGGAGAGGCTCTTCCCACTCAAAGGACAGTAGGACTAGAGGGCACAGCCTCAAGATAAAGGGGGGGCGGTTTAGAACGGAGTTGAGGAGGAACTTCTTCACTCAAAGGGTGGTGAATCTCTGGAATTCTCTGCCTGTTGAAGTGGTGGAGGCTACCTCGCTAAATGTTTTTAAGACGTGGGTTGATAGGTTTTTGATAGGCAAGGGGATTAAGGGTTATGGGGAGAGGGCGGGAACGTGGAACTGAGACACGACAGATCAGCCATGATCTTATTGAATGGTGGGGCAGGCTCGAGGGGCTAGATGGCCTACTCCTATTTCTTATGTTCTTATTTACCAGGATGCTACCTGATTTGGAGGGTACTAGGGGGCATACTTTTAACCTTCATGGTGGAAGGTAGGTATAGGAGGGATGTCCGAGATAGATATTGATTCTTCGTCCAGTGGTTGGGGTGTGGAATGCACTGCCTGCTGTGATAGTGGAGTCGGATACTTCAGGAACTTTCAAGTGGTTATTGGATAGGCGTGTAGAGCACAACAGAATAATGGGGAGCAGGATAGCTTGGACATAGCTTGGCACAACATTGAGGGCTGAAGGGCCTGTACTGTGCTGTACTTTTCTGTTTTTCAGAAAAGTACTTAGTGCAGCTACAGCAAGATAGAAAAACACTTCTGGAAAATATACATCAACAGCCACCAAATGAGCTGTCAGCCCTCCACTTCTTACTCAAATGGAGACCAATCTGTCCCTATCCACTTTTTCTCCTCCATCTGGCTAATCTGCACAGGGTACAGCCAGTGGCCACCTGTCCATAAATGGATGGTGAGGAATGGTTTGAAGTATCATGCCCATTTAATACCTATTGTGGGAGAATCTCATTTCTCTATTCAAAACATCAGACCAAATGGACTGCCTGACGAGTCAGTCATTATGGCACAAGGAGATCATTCGGCCCATCAAGTATATGCCAGCTTTCTGAGGAATAATACAATCAGTCCCATTCTTCTATTCTAACCCCATAACTCTGCAAGTTTAGTTCCCTCACACTCTTACCCAAATTTCTCTTGATATTATTTCTGCTTCCACAGCCTTGCAACTTCCAGATCTTTGTCACTTTGTTTAAAAAAAAAACCTTTTTTCCTCATTTTGTGCTTTTTCCACCATAAAAAGTAGTAATAGTTGTCTTCTGGAATTAAGTATGTAATTCCATAGCTCAGTCCACAGGGGTGGCTAGGCTTCATTATGGGCTAGTAACAGTGGAGTTACAGTATTCTTACAGCAAGCTGGTTCTTTTCCTTTCTACCGTTCCTGTTTTGCTCCACCTCCCAGAGCAAATCTAGAAGCCACTGTTAAAAGCCAGGCAGTTAATGGATTATTTCATGGAATCTGGTAGCAGTTCTGTGGTTTTACAAAGTGGTTAGGATCAATCGTAAGCAGTTTGGTAGGTTTTTCCAGTCACTGAAGGGAAAGGTTAGTGCTGCTCATAATCTCTTTGATGTCAGCAGTAAAATTAAGAGAAAAGTGCTCATTGAGATCCAAAGATTTGTTTTGTTTCAGACTAATAGAACAGTATATATACATGATTGAGGTGCTCTGAGATGCAAAAATGCAATTCCAGTTTTAGTTACACCATTCTGCTGACTTTGCACCACCTGTTGGTTTTCTCTACACATCAGACTTCAAGGGTGGTTATACTTTCAATTGTAGAATGCAAACTCTTCTATTTTTATACTACTTTTCATGTATGTGATGCACCAAAGTGCTTCATGTCTGAATTGTTTATTGTAGTTTGGCCATTGGTCTATTGTTCTGTATGCAAATGCAGCAGTCAGTTTGAGCTCACAAAGGTCCCATAAGCAGCAAATTAGATAAATGAGCACTTGATCTGTTTTTAGCTATAGTTCGGGGTGAGTATTACGGAGGCCACCTTGAAACTACTTGCCTTTTCAGGAAAAATGTGCCAAGGAATCTTTTTACATTCGCAGAGCCTTGGTTTACTATTTGCCTGAAGAATGGCAGCTCTGAATGCTGCTTGGAAATGGTAGCCTATATGTGCTTCCCTTTTTGTGTATGCAATTAACAGTGCTTTCCTTCTTGCAGGTATACGTGGGAGGCGATAGATTCTGACAAGGGAATAAATTACAAAATAAATCTCTGTACCCCTTTAAATTGTGGGAGCTTGAGTGCCATCTGTGCTTACAATGCTTCACAAAAAACCAACCAGTCAGTAGGTAAGTGTAGCAGACTTTATTATACACTTATTTTTAAAAGTGCATTTTCATGTGAGCATTATTCTGAACGTTCATGTTGCATACTGATATTTTTCATATTGTTTTATGGGATATAATTGGTGAATTCCACTGTCATGGAATATTCACTTCTACTAAAATACAAATAGTTTAGGCTTAAACTATCCCATTTACAGTTGAACCTGTATAATTTGGTGATGGAAAAGACTGACTTGATCATAAATCTTTTGCTCCTTTTTCCTTAAGTATAGAGCAAAGAATTGCCCTCTGCTGGGTGGCTCAGTGGTTAGCACTGCTGCCTCACAGGACCAGGGACCTGGGTTTGATTCCTGGCTTGAGTTCACTGTCTGGAGTTTGAGTTCTCCCTGTGACTGCATGGGTTTCTTCAGGGGGCTCTAGTTTCCTCCCACAATCCAAAAGACATGCCAGTCAGTGCATTGGGCATGCTAAACTCTTCCTCTGTGTACCTGAACAGGTGCCAGAGTGTGGCGACTAGGGGATTTTCATAGTAACTTCATTGCAGTGCTAATGTAAGCCTACTTGTGACACTTTAAAACTTTAAGTATTAAAGCTAATGATGATCCCTCAGAAATCCCACAAGACAGTCTCAAAGATATTCATATGAGAGCTGAAACCAAAATTGTAGACATGCAACATGCATAACAGCTGTAATACAAAAGAAAGTACTACTACCAGTATCTGAAAGCCTACTAGATTATAAAGAATCACCTCCAACATTTCTACAGCATGCACACCCATGATATAATTCTGTGCACCACATTTGGAAGTTTACACTAAAACAAAAGTGAAGCGCTGCAAGAACAGGAAATCTGAAGTAACAACAAAATGCTGGCAAGCACTTAGCAGGTAGGCAGCATTTGTAGAGAGACAATATTTTTGATCAACTACTTTTCCTCAAAATCTTGTGTTTCTAGCATTTTGTTTTCATTTGGACTATAGATTTGCATCTCAAATAATCAATGTAGTATTTACAACTAAGACTAGGAATGTAACAAATTCTGTTACTTCTCAGAAGTTGCGCTGCATTTATTTTGAAATGAGACATCAACCACAATTGAGTTTCACTCAGTTGCAGCTTAGCTTTAAAAGCTGACTTTCATGCTAAAACTTGGTTAGCAGTGCAGAACAGTCCGTCATTCAACTTATTTTCCCCTCACTATTTCCCATAAGATTTAGCACTAGTAAGGCAAAATTTGTTCTGGTTAGCCTGTGAGGTTTTTTAGATATGAATATAAGCCAAAATTTCCAGTGCATCTTTTGTGGACTGCAGCTGATTATTTTGCAAGGTATTTTGCTTAGTAACTTATCGTTCAAACAACAGCTAATAGTGTATTAAAAGGTTGGTTAATATTTCCATTTATTGAAATGAGAATTCTAGAAATGTTTGTTGCAAAGCATTGGATTCCATATCACTGCTTAGAGTAAAATGGAAAAACTGTTTCTCATCTCTTTGAGAATGTATCCCACTCTTGAGTTCACTTAGTCTTATGTTCATTTTTCTCTCACCTGTATCTAAAGCTTTACCTGCATGTATCTTATGTTCTAACTTTTGCTCTGCCTCAAACTTTTCCATCATACTTTCACTTCCAATTCTTATAAGATCAGTGCTCCAACCTTAGATCGCCTTCTGGAACCAATTACCCCGGGCTGTTAACGCGCAAATAAGTGCGGTGTGCAGGAATGGGACGGCCGTAGTTATGGGGGATTTCAATCTACATATAGATTGGTCGACCCATGTTGGACTCGGAGGGCTCGAGGAGGAGTTCTTGGAATGCTGCCGGGATAGTTTCCTTGAACGGTGTGTGTTGGAGCCGACGAGGGAGCGAGCTATCTTGGATCTGGTGTTATGTAATGAGGCGGGTAGAATTAGGGACCTTGCGGTGAAGGATCCTCTTGGGGAGAGTGATCGTTGTATGGTGGAGTTTCTGTTGCAGATGGAGGAGGAGAAAGTGGGTTCCCGGACACGCGTCCTTTGTTTGAACAGAGGGGAGTACGGTAGGATGAGAGAAGAATTGGCAAATGTGGACTGGGGGAGCGCGTTGGAAGGTAGGTCTGCTGAGGAGCAGCGGAGAATCTTTAAGGAGATCTTTCTTGGTGCTCAGCGGAAATTTATTCCGATGGTCAAAAAGGACAGTAGGAGGAGAGGTAATAAGCCGTGGATAACGAAGGAGGTGAAGGAAAGTGTTAATTTAAAAGCGGAGGCGTTTAGAGTAGCTAAGAGTAGTGGGTGAGAAGAGGATTGGGAGAGGTTTAAATGTCAACAAAGATTGACGAAGTTGATAAAGAAGGGTAGGAGAAACTATGAAGCTGGGCTAGCGCTTAATATAAAAAAGGATAGCAAGAATTTTTATAAATATATAAAAAGGAAGAGGCTGGCTAGGGTGAACGTTGGTCCCTTACAGGATGAGAAGGGGGACTTAGTGGTAGGGGATGGGGATATGGCTGAGGCCCTGAATAACTCTTTTGTTTTTGTCTTCACGGAGGAGGACATGAATAATTTGCCGGGTGTTAGAGATGGAAAGGTGGTAGGACTGGAGGGTCTTAATGACATTATTGTTACGAGAGAGGCGGTGCTCGACAGACTGGAGGGGCTGATTGTGGACAAGTCGCCAGGACCGGATGGAATGCATCTGAGGGTTCTGAAAGAAATGGCGGAGGTGATAGTGGATGCCTTGGTGGTTATTTTCCAGACGTCGCTGGATTCAGGGGAAGTGCCGGAAGATTGGAAAGCGGCTAATGTTACACCGTTGTTTAAGAAGGGTGCCAGGCAAAAGGCAGGGAATTATAGGCCAGTTAGTTTAACGTCTGTTGTAGGTAAAATGTTAGAATCCGTCATCAAGGAGGAAATAGTGAGGCATCTCGAGAGGAATTGCTTGATAGAGCGGACGCAGCACGGTTTCATTAAAGGGAAGTCGTGTCTGACAAATTTACTGGAGTTCTATGAGGATGTGTCTAGGGCGGTGGATAGAGAGCCGGTGGATATGGTGTTTCTTGATTTTCAGAAGGCGTTTGACAAGGTACCTCACAGGTTATTGCAGAAGATCAGGGGACATGGAGTTGGGGGTAGGGTGTTAGTGCGGATAGAGGATTGGCTGTCAAATAGGAGGCAGAGAGTGGGGGTCAATGGGTGCTATTCAGATTGGCGGATGGTGACTAGTGGAGTGCCCCAGGGGTCGGTGCTGGAGCCTCAGCTATTTACCATTTATATAGATGATCTGGAGGAGGGAACCGAGTGTAGGGTGTCGAAATTTGCTGATGACACCAAGATTGGTGGAACGGCAAATTGTGCGGAGGGTGGTGAGAGTCTACAGAAGGATCTAGATAGGCTGGGCGAATGGGCCAGGAAATGGCGAATGGAATTTAATGTTGGCAAGTGCGAGGTGGTCCACTTTGGTAGGAATAATGGTAGGAAGGATTATTACTTACGTGGAGAAAAACTGCAGCAGGCGATGGTGCAGAGGGACCTTGTGCATGAGTCGCAAAAACCCAGCTTGCAGGTGCAGCAGGTGGTCAGGAAGGCAAATGGGATGCTGGCCTTCATAGCGAGGGGGATTGAATATAAAAGTAGGGAGGTCTTGCTGCGGCTGTATAGGGCCTTGGTGAGGCCGCAGCTGGAGTACTGTATGCAGTTTTGGGCGCCGTACTCAAACAAGGATATTTTGGCCTTGGAGGGAGTGCAGAGGAGGTTTACTAGGCTGATACCGGAGTTGAGGGGGTTGAACTATGAGGAGAGGCTGAATAAACTAGGCTTGTACTCGTTAGAGTTTAGAAGAATGAGGGGAGATCTCATTGAGACGTATAAGGTGATGAATGGGATGGATAGGATAGAGGTGGAGAGACTCTTCCCGCTCAAAGGATAGTAGGACTAGGGGGCACAGCCTCAAGATAAAGGGGGGGGGGGGGTGCGATTTAGAACGGAGTTGAGGAGGAACTTCTTCACTCAAAGGGTGGCGAATTTCTGGAATTCTCTGCCCGTTGAAGTGGTGGAGGCTACCTCGCTAAATATTTTTAAGACACGGGTTGATGGGTTTTTGATAAGAGAGGGGATTAAGGGTTATGGGGAGAGGGCGGGAATGTGGAACTGAGCCACGACAGATCAGCCATGATCTTATTGAATGGCGGGGCAGGCTCGAAGGGCTAGATGGCCTACTCCTGCTCCTATTTCTTATGTTCTTATGTATTAACATGCTGTGAAAAGTATTGTTTCTTGCGTGCTATAGAGATGTGGCATACCGTTCATAGAGAAGGAAATGAGTGCAGAATGTAGTGTTACAGTTATAGCTAACGTGCAGAGAAATATCAACTGAATGCAAGGTAGGTCCGTTCAAAAGTCTGGCAGCAGGGAAGAAGCTGTTCTTGAGTTGGTTATACATGAGTCTCTTTTTGTCGTTGTCTTCTCCCTCCCCTTTTTGACTCTTGGTTTTTCCCTTTGTCCTTTTCACATTCTTTTCCCATTCTTCACTTCTCTCCTAAAACACCTTTATCCCAGTTTGTCTTTGCTATGATTTGCTTTTCTATGTGGAATGATAAAGCTTCAAGGGCTGAAGAAAATGGGTCTGGACTACTGATGCACAGTAAGAACTCTCTCAACACCAGGTTCAAGTCCAACAGGTTTATTTGGAAGCATAAGCCACTAGCTTTTGGAGCACTGCCTCGATCAGATGAATGGGAGTTGTTCACAAACAGCGCGTGTAGATACAAACTCAATTTACAAGATAATGGTTGGAATGCGAGTCTTTACAAGTAATCAAATTTTAAAGATACAGACAACGTGAGTGGAGAGAGGGTTAAGCACAAGTTAAAGAGATGTGTATTGTCTGCAGGCAGGATAGTGAGATTTTGCAAGCCCAGGCAAGTCGTGGGGTTAGATCTCCAAGAAGACCGTGCATATTGACATCTCCACATCATGGCTAATGATGCAGGCAGAGGGGATTCTCAATCTCAGGAATCCAATGTTATGTTAAATTGTTCTCTGTTGCACATCCATAAAAGCTAAGCTGGTGGTCATTCAAATGAATTGCAACTGTATATTTTCCTTTATTGGTCTTTAACATTGAGAGATGTTAATTGTGAAGTATTTAAAGGTGGGGTGGGGATGGTGGGTATGGAGCAGAAAAAAGAACAGTAATGGGAGTGTTTTGGAGGTTATTATTCTCTTGGTTAAAGTACTAGCTCCTCAACCCCAGTACCACACTTTGAGCATTAAGTAATGCCATGGTAGGTCTGCACACAGATGGTTTCCTAACTGGATGAGTGCAATTCCAATAACATGAGCTCAAAACCATCCAGGACAATGTAGTGTACTTCATTAGTACCTATCCATCCCCTCCACAACTGGCTCATTGGCAGCATGGACCATCCTCAAGTCACATTGCAGCAACTCAACAAGGCTCCTCCGGCAACTTCCAACTCTCCCCTCACCTGTGGGATTCCGATTTTGTTTCAGATTCCATCATCCTTCTTACATGCTTCTACCCTAAGGTTATCTGCCTTATCCATTCTTACTGTGCGTACAAATCAGCCTGCTCTGAATTGAAGAGACGTAAGACAAGGGAGGCCCCTTGGGTGAATCTTTGGTCATCAAATTCTTCAGTGCTGAAGATGCTTGATCAATGAAAGTTGAAGAAAAAAATTATACATTCATATGGCTGAATTAATTTGGTTAACATGTCTGTTGCTTCATATAGGTGATTTCGCGCTCAGAAGCAGAGGTGTGCATCATTTTGAGTACAACACTACCCAGAAGTGCACAGAACCAAACTCTGTTCAGACTGTCCAAAGTAGCATCAATTTCTTATGTGGGAAATCTTTGGTGAGTATGTGGTTTGCTATGTCATCTTTGCATAACTGCTCTATCAGTCTGGAGCATGTTGAATGTAACCTGTGGTTTTTAAAGACGTGGAAATGCTGAAGTTGAACTGGGGTAAACACAGTACGAGGCCTCACAACACCAGGTTAAAGTCCAACAGGTTTATTTGGTAGCAAAAACCACTAGCTTTCGGAGCGCTGCTCCTTTGTCAGGTGAGTGAAGGAGCAGCGCTCCGAAAGCTAGTGGCTTTTGCTACCAAAAACCTTAAAATCTTGAGACCTCTTACTGTTTTTAAAGATAGCATCAATGTATCATGTTTTTATTAAACTTGTCACAGTTGCTGTTTGCAATTTGTTCGACTTTACTTCTACACAAAGTTTTTACAATGGCAAAAACATTTTATTGCTGCCCCTCCCACATGCTTTATTTCAGATGAAGATTAGAAGCTGTTGAACCAAATGGTATGTGAAGATGTTGAACTGACATAGATTTAAATAAAAGATGCATCTTTTGAAGCAAAACCAAAGCAGGATTCACACAGGTTTTATGCAGTTCTGACAGACATTTTAGAGCATGTGCTGCCCATGAGGGGGAGCTTCAGATGAGTGAAGCTTAAGCTATGTTCTTGTTTCCAAAATTTGATCTGTGGTATAAGGACCAGTTTATGTATTTTAGTCAAAATTCACTTAAGGAACCATGAAGATGCAATGATTTTTTACTGGACTGAAGTAGAAATTTGAGTTGCATGTACTGAGGCTAATTTCATCTAATGAATAACAAAGTTTTGGAATAAACTTCCATACAATATTACTTTTTCATTGCCTTTGTTTCCAATTTAAGTGTAAAACATTTTTTAATAATTGAAAGAGATTGCACAGTATCTTTAGCCAAGACAGGTTGAATGTCACTTGGATGTAGTTGCCCAAATTGAAATTGCTTTTAATATAAAATAAAATCAGAAAATGCTGAGGTACTTGGGTCTAGCAGAATCTGGGGAGAGAGACACAAGTGGAGTTCATGGAAACTTATTGAGGTGTCAGGGTCGTGAATGACAGCTGGAGACCTCCTTTTTGGGAATGCCTGCCAAACCAAAAGCCAATCGTGCAGTGATGAGGCCACCAACAGATCTCTCCCTGAAATCAGATGCTACAGACCAACGTCTCACCTAATAGGTGGTGGCCTGCTGCACAAAAAAAACCTACTGGAATCCCAGGACTGTGGAGTGACCCAGGCCACAGCTAAATAGTATGGTCGCAGGTGCATGTTTGTGAAGTGAGGTCGAGGAGAGGGGTTGGGTCAGCAGATAAAGGCATGTCACTCTCGCTCTCGTGCTCGTGCTGACCCATCCCACCCTGATGTCTAATCCCTTGATCAGGCACTGAGTACTCCACCCCCATGGAAATCACAGTTTGGCTGCATAGCTTGAGCTTGCAATGTGAGCTGCATGGTGACAAGGCTGCCTGCAGCTAGAATTATACCAATGGTGGCAGATTGAGGCCAGCAGGGCAGGAAGGTTGACCATGGGCCTTCCTGCCCAAATCTGAATTCTGGCAAAGATGGGAAGTTGGTATTGTGATATGCACCATGCTGCCTAATGCCTTTTCTGCCTCCAAACTCATCAGCAAGACCAGAAGGTTCTGTCCAACCTTTTCAGGCCTGTGACCTTACATTCCCAGTTTTGTTTTATTTCAAAGTCCCATCATCCACAGTATTTTTGCTTTTGTAGTTATACTGGAATTGTTTTTGCAGTCTTGACCCAATTCTGACTGGATGGGAGTCCACAGCATAAAACTGCCTGGAATGGGAATGAAACTACTAACTAACCTCATGTAGAGGCCATTAGAATGGTTTGAGTGGAGAAGATGGAAAAATGTTTATTCAATAGGGAGTGTTTGGTCTGAACTGACATTTGCAGGCTTTAGACTGTTTAGAAAATTTTAAAATGGGAAATGTGCTTCTCCAGTATTGAGATATTTCTGAGAAATGAATAGAAATCACAATGCCTGCCTTGACTGTAAGACTGCCATTTCCTGAAGCAAATAATTTGATCTCTAAGTTTTTTATGTTATCTTTTAACAAGAAAATGTCTGGAAGTTTTACAAAGAGGACAGATGATAACTATAAATAACTTGAAATTATTGAGGGAAACGTCATGCTCCCATGAGGGAGCTTGAAAGCTTGGTTAGCAGTCAGGTTTTTTTGAGTTGAAGAGGCATTTAGAGAGAACACTTCACTTCATCAGAGCTGTTGCACATTTGGAAGGTTTCTGCTGTTGCCCATTTGCTGGTATTAAACCAATTTGTTTAACTTTTCTTTTGTTAACGATTTGTATGTCAAACTGCTACTGAAAAGCACCTTTGTTATTCAACATCATTCTCCCTTTGGAATTAATTGTGATCTTAACTCATTTTAATTGTTTGATCAGGGTAGCCCTGAATTTGTGGTGACTTCTGAATGTGTGCATTATTTCGAATGGAAGACTTTTGTAGCTTGCAAGAAGAGCACCTTCAACCCGAAAAAAGAGGTAAATGCAAATGCCCTGCATTGGTTAATTTCAAATTTTTACCGCCCATCTGACTTTTAATCCTCAAGATGGCTACAATTATTGAAGAAAATAACTGGCAGGAGAGAGGATGATGCTCATTATTGTGCAAAACACTTCTTAAAATGTTTGTATAAGTGGTATTAAGTACATGAAATGGCATAAAATGTATTCCTATTCCATTTTGTTAGCTCGGAAATATTCAAAATAGCACTAAGTTCAAACTGTGATGAATTTGAGCATGAAAGTGGGATTGGCTGAAAGCTAGCTTTTGGGTGTGAGGATTAGTTTTTTGGTGATTCCTTACACTTCAGGCATATGCCATTTGGTAGAGGCATGAATGTCTTTCAAAGGGAACAATATACCTGTAGGTACTTATAAAAAAAAACTGTTGCTTACTATATATCTTCCAGGGGTGGCATAGTAATTAGCACTGTTAGCTCACAGCTCACATCCTGGGTTCGTTTCCAGGCTTGGGTCACGGTCTGTGTGGAGTCTGCACATTCTCCTTGTGTCTGCATGAGTTTCCTCCCAGAGTCCGAGAGATGTGCTGGTTAACTAAATTCTCCCTCAGTGTATCTGAACAGGTGCCGAAGTGTGATGAGTAGGGGATTTTCACAGTAACTTGATTGCATTGTGAATATAAGTCTACTTGTGACATGAATAAATATGTTCTATAGCTGAGGTGTTATCTATTTTAGATTGAGAAGGGAGAGATTAAGAAAAAGCAAACAAAGAACGTTCTAAGCTCTTTAAATTGGCTGAATGAGGAATTATACTTGATGGCACTGAATTCCATAGTTGCCTTCCTCTACTGCACTCTAATATATCCCCTTTTCTGATTAGCTGCTGAGACAAAATGAATGATGCATTTATATAACCCCATTAAAGCGACTTGAGCTGCTAAAGGGATTAAATATTATTTTCAATAATGTACTCTATACATGAATTTTTGGCAAGCATGTTGACCTATTAATTCACACTAATCACATGGTTTTGGTTCTGGGTAGAATGTTCTGAGTTGAAGTCTGAATCACTTTCATGAAATGGAGTATCCAGCTTGTGTTATGGGATTGGGGTGTGGGTGGGGTAGGCCTGGGTAAGATGCTTCTTTGAAAAGTTGTTGCAGACTCGATGGGCTGAATGGCTTCCTTCTGCACTGTAGAGAGTCTATGGCTTTAAAAGCAAAGGGAGATAAACCAGACAAGGTAGGCATCCAGCAAATAAAAAATGATGTAAAATTCCTGAGCTCAGTGGTCCGGAAGGCTATAAAATATTTAGTTGAGAGATGAGGTGTTGTTCCTCAGCTTGTGTTTTGAACAATTTTGTAACGCCATAGGAGGCCAAGGACAGAACGTCGAATGTGGAAGCATGTTAGAAAAGGAAGTCATTGGGTGACTAGGAAATGAGGATCACCTTGTGGACTGAATGGAGCTGTTCTGCAGTGTAGTTGCTCAGTCTGTGTTTGGATACTCCAATGTAGAGGAGACTGCTTTGTGTGCACAAAAACAGTGTAATAAGCTGAGACATAAATCTACATTCCTGCTTTAACAAGACACATTTTGGCTGTTGGACAACAAGAGAATATATGGTAAAACAGCAGGTGTTGGATCTTTTGTCTGCATAGAACTGGGACATGGGAAAAGGTGAGGTTATTGGAGATAACTGAAGAGTGGGCTGGAGTATTGTGGGAACTGCCCTGCAGAATGCTGAGGAGGGTGGGAAAGGAAAGATTTGTTTTGTGGCATTACACTGAAGGTTCAATTTGTTCCATTGTATGTGGAGACTGGTGGGTGGCAGGTAAGGGCAAGGAGAACCATGCTCTGGGTAGGAGAGCGAATGGTTTGGAATAGAAGTATGTAAAATGGAACAGACATGATGGAGGGCCCTGGCAATCATGTTGGAGGGGAATCCTTGATTTACGAAGAAGGAATACCATATCGGAAGATTACACCATTGAAATGTGATAGTGATTTTACAGTTAGTAGAGTGAGGGGGGAAGTGTGGTCTGGGTACTGCTTTCTTTTGCCTTGCACAGTCATCTGCCATTTAATTATGGCTAAATTACACTTAGTATCCCAAGGTGCATGGATTAGGGGAATTAGGGGTGCAAGTAAGTGGAGATACGGGGATAGGGTCTGGATGGGATGCTCTGTTGGAGTCGGTGAAGACCCAGTGGGCCAAATGGTCGCCTGCACTGTCTGGACTCTGAATCTTCCTGATTCTTGCCTGACCACAGACCTTTCCTTTTTAATTTTTTCACATCACCTCCATCCCTTCAACTTACTTAGATTCCTAACTTTTCCCAGTTCTGATGATAGGTCACTGACCTGAAAATGCTGCCTGATTTGATGAGAATTTACAGTATTTTGTGGTTTTGGATTTCCAGTATCTGAGTTGTTTGGCTTTTGTATCACTTGATCTGTCTTGAGTTTTTGACATAATACCCTATTACTGTGCCCTGTCTCATTCTGCTTCAGCCCATTCAGAAATTTACTGGCCACGTGCCTTTCAGTTGAAGAATTGGACATCCTGGATATGACTGACTATTTCACAAGCAGGAGCATCTCTGTATTTACATAAAGAACATAGGAAATAGGAGCAGGAGTAGGCCATCTAGCCCTTCGAGCCTGCCCCGCCATTCAGTAAGATCATGGCTGATCTGTTGTGGCTCAGTTCCACATTCCCGCCCTCTCCCCATAACCCTTAATCCCCTCGCTTATCAAAAACCCATCAACACGCGTCTTAAAAATATTTAGCGAGGTAGCCTCCACCACTTCAACAGGCAGAGAATTCCAGAGATTCACCACCCTTTGAGTGAAGAAGTTCCTCCTCAACTCCGTTCTGAACCACCCCCCCCCCCCCTTTATCTTGAGGCTGTGCCCCCTAGTCCTACTATCCTTTCTGAGCGGGAAGAGTCTCTCCACCTTTATCCTATCCATCCCATTCATCATCATATACGTCTCAATGAGATCTCCCCTCATTCTTCTAAACTCTAACGAGTACAAGCCTAGAGGGATTTAAGAACTGAGCATGATAACCTCAGTGTTTGACTTGGATAGAAATTGTGGATTCATCTTTTCTCTAATGTGTACTTGTTTCTACTCCAAGCAAATGTGAATTCACACATTTGTTATGTCTTACATTATGTCTATAATGTGCATTTGTCATATCAGCAGTCATTAGTTTTTAACATTTATATTTGTTCATTGGTCTTAATTGTCTCATTTGCTAAATATTCCCCCAATATTCTCATTAAATAAGAAATGATTCTTACTTAATCAGTAAAAACATTTATTAATTGTCAATTAACATTTTTAAGGTTCCATGTTACATCTTTGATGAAGATGGAAAGAAACGTGATTTAAATCCTCTGATAAAGATGTCAGGAGGCTATTTGGTCGATTCGCCTGACGTGGATGATTTGTATATCAACATTTGTAGAGATATAGGTCAGTTAACTTTTCTTTTCAGTTGATGAATTTCTTTGGCATGCATTGAGTTTATGAACTTTGTACCCCTCTACTTTGTCACCAATTTGCAGTTGCGCTAAACCACAAAGCACCTCATGAATTAAAAAGAGAATGTGAAATCATTTAAGGTGGTAGGAGGGGGATAATTGATAAACTAATCAAACTTAAAGCCAGAACAATAATTTCATTGTTATTACATCTGCATTTATTGAGGTTAAGGAAGGTATATTTATTCAAACAGGGAAGAGAAACAGCGGGTTTGGGGGTACAGAGAGACAAATCCAAGATAAGTAGTAATGCAGGTTAATAAAGTGATTTTAAAAAGATAAACAGAAGATTGGTTTATTTATGGAGGAATAGAATTGAAAAGCAGGTAAGTTTGGGCTAAACTTAGAAGTTATGTTAGACTTCCCTTTCGGTAGTATTTTGCTTTGTATTGGTGTGGTGCCATTGAGCCAAATGGCCCATTTCTGTGCTTGAACTTTGAAGTAAGGTTATGTAGTACCGAGAGTTTTCAGTTCTAATATTAATCATATCCTCTTGTCTGTTTAATTGCCAGCTCCTTCAGGCAAGACCTCGGCGTGTATATCTGGCAGCAGTGCCTGCTTATTGAAAGGCTCCACTGCATTTGATGTTGGTCAACCAAAAGATGCTTTGAAACTAGTTGGTAAAGACAGGTATGGAGTATATCTTTAGAATTCCAAGTGCTGTCTTTGTCTGCATACACTTACCAAAATATATTTTAAAATTAGAACAATGATGACATTGAAATCATTGTGTGAAAGTTCCATTGTAGCCTTAATTGTGATTAGTAGTTTTTATAGTGAGCCACCTGAGACTACATATAATTGAAAATTGCAGCATTAACTAATGTTCAACTAATAAATAGCACCAGATTACGTTTGTTAGCCCATTTAGAATCTTTATAATTTTGGGCAGGTAGTTGTTTTGCAACTTTTGTCATCTAAGCTGCACTTTATCTTTTGGATCAATTATCACAAACTGTATTCACTGTATTTATAGCCTTATCTTCCATTAGTCTTGACCTTGTCTTATTTTTAGATGGTAAACATCGCCTTCTCTGAATCTACCATAATAGATCTGCAG
Organism: Carcharhinus amblyrhynchos; assembly: GCF_965287045.1. Lineage (NCBI taxonomy): Eukaryota > Metazoa > Chordata > Chondrichthyes > Carcharhiniformes > Carcharhinidae > Carcharhinus > Carcharhinus amblyrhynchos. The sequence goes on along the minus strand of NC_137335.1, from coordinate 25,014,867 downwards.
ATAGAAATGGAAGTAAATATGGAGTTGACATTGGGATAGTGGACAAGGCAAATGCACAGATATCTATCTGAGTACATTCAGGCACACAGGCTTTTGTGTGCACTGTTGACATGCAGAAGGCAGGGGTGATTGTGAGAAGCCTGCAAAATTTGGAATCAACTTTCAGCCGTTTCGTTATCTCTGATCCAGTCCGGTTGTGAAGACTGCCTAATTGGGTATAGATTGCAAACAGTTCTAAACTAATTTTCCATGCACAATCGATTGACAATGTATTCCACCATTCCACTAAAATGTTAATAATACTGCATCTTGCAGCTGTTGGTTATCCAGCTGTTAACTAGCAGTTGATTCCTCAAGCAAGGGGGTGTACCAGCTTGTCATCAGCAATCCTTGTAGTTTGACTAATGGATCTTGATGTGCAGGATAATGAACTGGATTACTGCATAGTTTATGGTGAAAAGTGTAAATGTGTTAGAGTTATGTGGTCACTGCCAAACACTAGTGGTGGTGCCTTTCCCCAGGGGCTTTGTGTGGGCTTATGTACTGGCAGTTCCTAGCCAATCACTCTATTTTTCCCATTGAATCCAGTCTGTCCAGCACTGCTCTGAAGTAAACTTTTTTTTGATTCAACGTGATGGCTATTTTTGCTTAACTTTCACTTGTAGTGCTTATGAACTTAATTTAGGACAGAATTCTCTGCATTTTACATTTGTCTATTGGGCATGCCACCCAACACGTTCTCAAGTTTCTAGAAATGCAATCAGCTTTGTCGAATATTTTTAGTTTGCAAGTTATTTTTAATTTTGTAATAGAGGTAATTACAATTCCTCAATTAGCATAGGCCAGGAACCATGACAAATAAAATCTTGACAGTTACCTCTTAATTTTTTCTTTGCCTTTTTTTAGCTGCTGTTCTCTGCCCATTTTTTGATATTTCTCTCTTTCACACAAACATTTTAATACCCTCTCACCTTGCACTCTCTTGGTAAGCTCTTCTACTATTGCTACATTGTAGAACATCCAAGCAGCCATAATTTGCAGCGTAAGGCTTTCGGCAACTTTATTTTCACCCACTTCTCATAGAATCATAGAACCCTGCAATGCAGAAAGAGGCCCTTTGGCCCATTAAGCCTGCACTGACCACAATCCCACCCAGGCCCTACCCTCATCCCTACATATTACCCGCTAATCCCTCTAATCTAAGCACCTTAGGACACTAAGGGGCAATTTTAGCATGGCCAGTCAACCTAACCTGCACATCTTTGGACTGTGGGAGGAAACCGGAGCACTTGGAGGAAATCCACACTGTCATGAGGAGAACATGCAAACTCCACACAGTGACCTGAGCTGGGAATTGAACCCAGGTCCCTGGAGCTGTGAAGCAGCAGTGCTAACCACTGTGCTGCCATGTTGCCCCTGTATCTTGGTGGTAATTTTTGGGAATTCGGGTAAACTTTTCAATAGACGACTTTAAATTCACTAATTTTTTTATGCAAGTATATCCAGTAAGCATTGGGGCTCGTCAAACAAAATGTCAAGACTGCTGTTAGCTGATCTCAGCTAGAGTTGCCAGCATTGGCACAACTCAGAATTGCCAAGCAGAAACTGATGGCTAAGCTCCTCACATAAGATGGCCTCAGTCAGGATCTTGGGTTCATGCCACACTATCTGTAACCCCCATGACTTGCCTGGGCTTGCAAAATCTCACTAACTGTCCTGGCTTGAGAATTCATACCTCTTAAACCTGTGCTTACCCTCTCTCCGCTTGCATTGTCTGCACCTGTCTAAAAAAAACTTGATTACCTGTTAATACTTGCATTCCAAACATTATCTTGTAGTTGAATTTGTGCTTATATATGCCCTGTTTGTGAAACAAATCCTTCACTCGCTTGATGAAGGAGCAGCACTCCACAAGCTTGTGCTACCAAATAAACCTGTTGGACTTTAACCTGGTGTTGTGACACTACTTACTGGATCTCAGCTGGGACAGTTGAAGAGGTGTTAAACTTGGTGTCAGCACTTTGAGTCCCAAATCACCCACTTCTGGGCATCCAGTGGCTCTTGTCAAAGGTTTGTATGTAGGATCTGGGTGCTGAGACTGGATTATACAGGTTGATGTAACCAGTATCGAAATACCCTTGTAGTGCTGACTGTAAAAATCATAATGCTTTTGTAACTATGACATTGGAGAGTTGGTGTCCAAAACAGTATTTACAGACTTGGTTTTTCTCCAATAATTGCCTGCCTCTTCACATCAATAGCCCTGCTTCCTAAAACTGTTTACAATATCAGCCTGTGCAATAGTGCAAACAGCTTCAATGAGATTTTTAACGTATCCTTCAATTTGTTTCAGGTTAGTACTTCACTATGCCAAAGAATATTCTGGAGATGAGAAGTCACCAGCATTTTGTGGGGATCATAGACCTGCAGTCACCATTACCTTAATTTGCCCTTCTGGAAGGAGAGAGGTTTGTAGATGGGCTGAAAACATTTCATTTAAAATGAAAGCCGGTCTTTTAAGAGCAGATGAGGATGATGGAGGAAAAGCACAATTTTGTTAATGGTGGGGCTTCCAAGGTTGCTGGTACTGCCAGTGTCTCAGTTTAAAGACGTAACTTTATTTCAACCAGCAGCTGCCAAAAGACCATCAAAGGGTCAGGGCAGCTCCTGAGATGGAGCAGGAAGACCTCTCCGATGAAACCGATCAATTATGGATTTTTTAAAATCAATTACTCCTGCCTTTGATTAGTTTTAAATCAAACATCTTCAGTATACAATAATACCTGCCATACTCCTTAGCCAATTGAATTTTACACTCTGGCATGATGGCAGTTTATTAGTCCTCAGAATTCTGATCCCACTTCCCGTGTTGTGTAGTTCCCTCAGATGTTTAGCCTAAAATTCAAATGAGTGTTCCCACGGGTTCCTTTAAAGGTCACTGCCTAATCAGATTAACACAATACTCGACTCCACGCATCCATCTCGAACAGATACCCTGTTCACAAAATATGGTTGTGTTCTAAATGTTCTTTCCATCTGAAAGATATTGCGTATTCCCAAAGTTTGTGTTCTCCTGGAACATGGATTTGCCTGAATGCTTTTTGTGATGCTGAGCAGCAAATCGCTCTTGGCAAAAGCGAACAGTATGTCTTAAAATCAACTATATTACAAAATATCCATGTGTTTTACAGTCATAATCACTTGTTAAAATCTCTTAGTGCACCTTGTATCTGTGAACTACTTTCTTGTTAGCTCATAAGCTTGTTTTAAAAGTTAAAACTACCAGCATCCAGTTAATTAGGTGCCTTAATGTCTAATGGTTTAAAAAGCTACCAACTATTAAGGTTTCTCACTTACACTTCTGCCTTGATAAGTTTTTGGAATTCTATGATTGGTGCTGTTAATTTATTAGAACAATTTCATATCTGCCTAATTCTGCTTCCTTCCATAAGATATTTAATTTGATTCACAAACTAATTGTTGTGAAGGGCTCACAGAATTAGTTTAGTGACCTTGTTTTTCAGAACGTTGGATTTAATTAGTAAAATAAGTTAAGAAATATGAGCAGCTGGAGTGGAATATATAGCCTTAATGTGTTTGGTCGTTTATTAGAATTCCATCTTGCTCTTACACCACTGCCCCCCCCCCCCCCCCCCCACCCCACCCCACCCCCACGCACGCGCGCAATCCCTGATTCCCTGGAATCAAACATCAATTTCAGCCTTCAATACAATCTATGATAGAGTATCCACAGCCCTCTAAGGCAGAGGATTCTAAGGATTCACAATCCTTTGAAGTTTCTCATAATCTTTGACCTAGATGATCAACATCTTGGCCTGAGACTGTTCCAAATTCTGTCGGGGAAACAGTCTCTTGGCATCCATCCCATCAAGCCCTTGCAGAATCTTGTATTATTCTGCCTGTAAGACTGAACTTACTCAGTCTTTTATCATGGACCAATGCCTCATCTGAGGAACCACTCCTTTCCTAGACCAAAACTGTACCCAGTACTCTGGAGGTGCAATCTTACCATAGTCCTATGCAGTTGTAGCAAGACTTTCTTATTCTTTGTCCTTGTAATAAAGGCCAACATGCCTTCCTAATTGCTTGCTTTATTCCTTGGAGGTATACCCAATTCCTTTTCAACATTTGAAAGTTTCATGTTTTTCAATAAATATTATGTTTCTACTACTGCAAAAGTTAAGCACCTCACTGATTCCCATGTTATTGCCATCTGCCACCATGTGGCCCATTCATTTAGTCTCTTCTATTCCATTTTACAGCCTGTGTCCTCCCCACAAATTGCATTTCTACCAGCTTTGTTTTGTTAGTGAACTTGAATATGCATTCGAGTGATTAATGTAGATTGTAAATAGTAATGGGCCTTCCAATGATCCTTACGACACCTCTAGTTACAGCCTGTCAACTTGATACTCCCGTTTATCACTGTCATATGCTATTTGTTGGTTCACCAATCTTCCATCCATGTGAATGTATTACCCCCAACTCTGAGCACTTGTCTTGCATATTAACCTTTTGAGGCACCCTATAAAATGTGTTTTAGAAATCCAAATATCTACAGACTCCCTGTTACCTACCCTTTCAGTTACATCCTCAAAAATAATAAATTTATTTATCAAACATTTCTCTTTTTGTAAAACTGTTGATTCTGTCTGGTCACACTTCAACTTTCTCTAGGTGCATGTTAAAATTGTTGTAAAAGATTCCAGTTTTTATGACTCAGGTGAATTGGCCTGTTTCACTTTTTTCCTTGAATAGTAATAGTGCCCTAATGTTAACTTCCAAACTGCTGGGACCATTCTAGGTTTTGGAATGTTAACCAGTACATGTGCTGTCTCTAGAGCTAACTGGCTTACGCAGACAGGTACAGGGATTTGTTGCCTTTTGGTTTCTCCAATACCTTTTTCTCTGGTATTAATTTAAATTCCACATTTTTTTATAAGAAGCCCCTTTTTGTTGTTCTGTATTTCTGGCATGTAATTTGGAATTAGATTTTTACTTTGGATGCGTTCCTTATAGCTCTTACAATCTGCATTTACATTCCTGGATAATTTACTCATTCTCTTTTTCCCTCTTTGGTCATACCTTGCTGTCTTTTAAATTCCCAGACTTAACTTGCAACATTAAAAGCCAATTTTGATCTCCCACGATCATTGACTTCCCTGGTAAACCATGGGTGGATTTCTTTGCAAGTTAATGTGATGTTTTTTCATCATTTTGAATCAATCTTGAAATGTTTTACACTGTTTATTTACCACCATTTTCTTTTAGTCTATTTACCCAGTCAATTGTAGCCAAGTCTCCCCTCATATGTTTCAGTTTAAGATTATTTTGGACTGGTATATGCTGCTCTCACTCTGGATGTAAAATTCAATTGTATTATCTCAATTTTTTCCCCAGAGAATTTTTTACTTTGAGTTAACGTAGGAAAAGGCACTGGCTGCGTAGAAAGTTCCAGTCAGCCTGTGATCATTGGCTTCGTTCAAGCAACCTGCTACTTGTGGGTGATTAGCAATTCTGGCTTCACTCTGACCTGCAGCAAAATGACTCGGGTGGTAACAGCATTCTCTGGCTAGTGAAGTGGAATTACCTGCCAACCCACTTATATTCTCAGTCCTATATCAGAGCCAAAATCCTGTCCTTTGCCTTTTTAATAGTGATTAGATCAAACGTATTGCTTTTTGTGCTACTACTTCAACTAATGAATGCTTCATGCATTCATATAAAGAGCCTTCTTTTTAGGGCTTGTGAGCTAATTCACTACTTTTGTTACTCTTTTCTTTTCCTGTCCTACCTGGTTTATCTTAACCCCAATTGTTACTCTTTTTTTCTATTACCTCAACCTGAGGCCTAAATTTCCTGTTACCTGATCTCTCGCTCCTCTAAATTTAAATTTGTTTTAGTTTAATTCATGTGCTTTCAGTGGTGTTTTTACAGAACATAACCACTGTTTAAATGTTTTTAAATCAGGAAGTTATATAGACAATGTGCAGTTATTAAATCCTGTATTAAAAAGTGTATTTTGTACAAATCTAAATTTGAAATGTGAAGTCTTCATTTTAAAAAAACACAACACTGTGGTGTTACCTCCTGACGTTGTGGAGGAAGAAGTGAACATTTGGTTAAATTGCAAATGCCAGTTCAATACTTCGCCAAAAGATGAAGCCGAAATTCTTAGTTTCAGGACTGATGTTATGGTGCAATGCTGCCTCCATAATCCAGCCACTTCTATTTCCTCTTCAGAATCCCTTTCACGGTGAATATTCTTGTGATCGCTAAACTTTCTGTTCTGGATTGCAGTGGGCGAGACAATTTCTTCACTTAGATTTGAATTGTTAGAGTCCTTAATATTCATTACTAAGGTTTGTTGTATTTCCGAATGAGAAAATTTAAGGTCTATGTTCCATTACATTGAATTGGGTAAATGACGTCTGTTTAACCTTTTTATTAGAACTAATATTAAAATTGGTTTGAAGTTAATGCCCATGAAAACTTTTTAAACATTATGAACTCTTGTAGAATTTGTATTTCTGATTTTATCATGGTGTACAATTGAAAATGTGCTTTTGTTTTAATAGGGCACAGAACCCAAGCTCATTGCCAGTACTAACTGTCGCTATGAAATTGAATGGGTTACTGAATATGCCTGCCCCAGAGATTACCTAGAAAGCCATAACTGCAAGCTCACAAGTGGACAACATGACATCTCCATTGATCTTACTCCCCTCAGATTGACTGGTGAGAGAATACATTTTTAATAGATTAAATATATTAACTGTAATAGTTGGTGTCACTGCAAATGTCTAGAGCAGTGAAATGAGTGCTGGTCAAGATGTAAGCTTAAGTTATTCTGCTGGTTGTTTTTGGGGTGATTTTAAATTTTTAAGGAACTGATCTATAACTGAAATAAACAGAAGACAAGGGATGCTGGAACAAGAACATAGAATTTGGGAAAACTCAGGTCTGGCAGCATCTGTAGGGAGAGCAAGTATTTAACGTTTTGAGTCCATTCAGCTCTTTGTAGTTTAATTGAAGTCTTGGTATAATCAGAATACTTTCTAAGACCTGTCTAAAATTGTTTCAGATCCATCGTACATTCAACCCCAAATGTCAGTTTAATTTGTATAAAAGCAAGGTCTTTCAGGAACAGTGGATTTAAACCTCAGATTATCATACTTCTGTGGAGTAGGAAAGGGTTGAATGTATTCCTTATTGGTTTGCAGCTGGTCACCATTTAGTTTCTTGAGCAAGTGATTCTTGTGTATGAATTAAAATAAGTGCTGTGTATGGTATTTTGGAGATTGCTGCTGATATCCCCATGTACACATATACAGCAGGATATCTGAGTAAGAGCCTTTGCTTTTCTTCCCCCTCTTTCACTGATGTTGAGGATATCTTAGAAAATAAATCTGAGCCTTTCCTGGTCTGTGTAATGCCCTTTCTTGTGCAGGCTTAGGGAGATAAAAATTTATCTTTACCATCCTATCAAGCTCACATACCACAATACTCATTTGTGTAAGAGTCAGGATATCTTTTTGGTTTGATAACAGCATCCTGTTGGTGAAAAATATGACGCATGTAGCAGCAAGAAATGGCTAATCTCATTTCAACTTTTCACATACTACATCGCTCATTTGTGGCAGGATGTCTCTTTTGGTTTGACAGCAGCCTTCTATTGATGGAAAATATCACTTGTTGCTACTGAATGGTAGCAGTGAGAAACGGCTAACTTCATCTCTTGTCAGGGTGTTTTGAGGTAAACTGGGCAGTTTACAGATCCAAAAGGGGCAGCTTCAAAGTTTGAAATGGAGCATCTTTCCTTGACATGTCAGTTAAAATGTCCACAAATTTGTTCTTTACTATATCTACTGCAAACCTCCCTTGACTGGTCAGTTTACACATTGGTATTCCTACAACTCTAAGCACTGTAGCATTGGCCTCATCAGAAATCTCAAATAGGACCCAAGTGATTTTTTTTCCTCATGCAACCTTGATGCCAAAATAGGAGACATTGAAACTCTCCAGCCAGCTCATGGCTGCATCAATCAGATTATTGATCACCACCATAAAATCACCAATGGGCCAAAGATGGTTTAAATCTGCAAACTGCCCAGTGTACCTCAAATTACCCTGGAAGGATAAGGTATCTCACTTTGAGGAAGAGGTGAAGCTAGATGCTTAATGTTACTAGCATGCAGTAATAGTGCGAGTGACGTTTTCTACTAATGGATTGCTGCCATCAAGCCAGAAAGATGTTCTGTGTGCTGCACAAATGAGTAATGGGGTGGCAGTTGTTAGCACTGCTGCCTCAGTGCCCGGGACCAGGGTTTGATTCCCAGCTTGGGTCACTCTTTGTGGAGTTTGCACATACTTCCTGTGTCTGTTTCCACTGGGTGCTCTGGTTCCCTCCCACAGTCCAGAGATGTGCACGTTAGGTGAAATTGGCCATACCAAATTTTCTGTGTACCTGAACAAGCACCAAAATGTGACAACTAGGGGATTTTCACTAACTTCATTGCAGTGCTAATGTAGGACTACTTGTGACTAATCTTTTTCAATGTGGAAAAATGATTTGGTGCTGATATGCTTGATATGTAGACAGTATTTTCCAGTGATAGCTGGATTGCATCATGTCCCTTCAGCTGCTTGTAATGGAAAGAATACTGACTCTACTAAACCAACCAGCATTTGCAAAGTTTAGAACGTAAATGTGTAATGTTACTAACGATCCTACAATAGAGAGGCATTTTCTGAGCAATCCCGAGTATGCTAAGAATCGCACTGACCAATTTCACATTGAGTCAGGCTCTGACTCGGGCTTGCTAAAAGCTACGTATATTCATATGCAGGAGACTGACCTTTGAGGAAAATGAATATATCCAAACATTGTTCAAAAAAATTGCAAAAGCAATAACACCCTGGTATATTTGTCATTGCAGTGTCTCGACCAATGAGTGAACTTTCCAATCACTTTGCAACACTTTTCTCCTTGCAGTACAAATTGTTCCTGTTGAAATTTGGCATTCCTGCATGTTGTCTTGATGAATGCAAGTTGTAAAGCTACACAGCATGTCTTTCTTAGCAGTACTAAGCTCTGTACTACCAAAGGAGAGGTTCCTTTTCATGTGACATTGGTGCCAGTACTTTGAAAGGAGATGGGAAGGAGTTGCACTATTGGAACAGGCTTGAACTGATTGGGACCAGTGCCATAGTGGAAATAGCAACAGTGAGGTGGCAAAGACATTTAAATTAATAGAATGGAACGTGGAAAGAGATTGACAAGAACTGAAATGAAATATAATAACTATAACAAAATGAAAAAAGCAGAATGCAATAGTTTCTCCCATTACATATACTCCAAGATGTATGCAGTGTCTGACCATTTTGACATGCACAAACTGGCAACTTAATGCTCTGAGAGCTGCCCACAAGCTGGTGCCCACAAACTTGACCCTCTGCTATGGGTAAATAGCCCCACTGTCTTGTGCCTTGGAGGGGTGACTAAGGGCATAAACACACACTCTGGAATGGAGTACCATTGGTCGTCGTCTGTGATTAAATTGGGCAGCTTTCCAAAAGATTCTGCAACAGAGCTGGTGTCAAACTATACTGGACAAATAAAATATCTAACGTTGTATTTGTCCAGTAGTTTGATGCCAGTTCTGCTGCAGGAGTTGCTGGAAAGCTGCTTGACAGATCACAGACTTCCACTGATGGGACTTCATTCCAGATTTTCAGCATTTGACTGACTGCATGTTGCCCAGCTTGAGGCAGGGAGTAGCTATTCACTGAGGTGCAATGATCTCACCATCAGAAATAACTCCTGGTACTTGTATTCTACACCAAATGAGCAAGAGCTTAGAGCCAGTAACTGCTTCCAAAGTTGTGCCAACGTAAAACCATGAAGCTGGTGTATCCTCTTCAGGGGGCAGGCCTGGCCAAATATTAAGACTGAATTTCCCAAGAATTGGAATATAACACGAGTGATGCTGACAGGGGCCCCGATGTCCTATTTGACTCATTGATGACTCCTACCTCCAAGCACCCAATGAACCAAGTAGGACAGATGCAACAGGGTGATGCAGGCTATGGTCATTCCTGCATTAATAGATTATTTGACTTCAAAATCCATTTAACTCAAGATGAAACTTTGCAACTAATCAAATACCTTGAGCTCAATATTTTCCACAAGGATAATCATGCATCTGAATTACCATTCACTGCATTTAGGAGCAACGTTGGAGGCTGCATTTTACATAATGTTTAAAGCATATGGATTTAAAGTGACAGCCATTTTATTGCCTATTTTAGTGGCTTTTTTTAGCGTTGTAGTTTGAAATATGGGAGCAAGCATATATTTAAATGTTTTAAATTGTTTTGAACCAGACTCTACCTTGCCATATCTTGTTATCCCCAAGAAGAGTGATGACACTACTGATGACTACTACTATTACCTGAATGTGTGTGGGCCGATCAGTTCTGGGGGCTGCAATGATGCGAAGGGTTATATAGCATCATGTCAAACAAAAAAAGATGTTTCTTTCCATAAGATTGCTGGGCGATTTCAAAATCAGACTCTCAGGTATGTTTTTAATTTGATCTGTCTTTGTTCAAGATGTCAATCCCATTTTCCATGCTGGGTCTGACTTGAGATCCTTAGAAATTGAGTGAGTTTCAGCAAAAGTTCTTTATAAAAGAGAAGAACTAGATAAGGTTTTGATCTACGTATTTGGATTTTATTTCCTACTTTGAAATGGTGATTAACACTTAAAGTACTTCATTATCTGTAAAACACTGATGTCCTGAGGTTTAGATCTTATGTTGATATTCTGAATGCAGAATACGTATTCACACATGAGATCCCAAATGTTGGGTGAGAGAAAAGTCTCATTCCAAAGGACCTTTGGGATAATTTTGGTGCTCACCAAATTTGGAAAACTTGTCCTTCAAATGTTGCACTGCCATTCAGTGACAACATACATTTATATAATGCCTTGAATTTAAACAAAATATCTGAAGATGCTTAACAAGAGAGTTGTTAAAACAAATTGACAGTGAGCCACAGCAGATATTAGAATGGGTGACTGATATCTTGGTCAAAGCGGTAGGTTTTTATTAAGTGGCTGAGGAGGAGGGGGAGGAACAGAAATTGGGGCTGCACAAAAGGCAGATTCGGGAAAGCAGAGCTCTGGGGCTGTGGGATTTTACAGCAATGGATTTGGTTGAGGCCATGGAGGATTTGAACATGAGGATAAGAATTTTAAAATCAGACTTTGCCAAACCAAGTGTTAGTCTGTCAACAAACCCTGATGGAGAAAGAATTGGAAATTCATGTTTGCATCAAATTATTTCCCCATTTGGGACATTGGTGTGTAAAGGATCACAGGTTGGGATAATTTGGAGTTGTGCATTAATGAAATTTGTCCTTCAGTATTGGAAATGTAGATAATTGATCAGTGCACCGCAGCAAATTACTCTACTCTATTTGGTGCTGCTCTGGTACATAAGGCATGTTGACAAAAAATGGTTTACTGAAAATTGTATACACTTCATACTTCGTAGAATCATAGAAACCCTACAGTACAGAGGGAGGCCATTCAGCCTGTTGAGTCTGCACTGACCAAAATCCCACCCAGGCCCTATCCCCATATCCCTACATATTTACCTGTTAATCCCTCTAACCTATGCGTCTCAGGACACTAAGGGCAAATTTTAGCATGGCCAGTCAACCTTACCTGCACATCTTCCTGGATTCATCTGGAAATTCCTTTTTGCACTTAAGTAATTTTGTCCATATACCATTTTGTGACAGCATTGTATCCAATAGTGACAGTGTGATTTAAGATTGGGAAAGTGTGCCAAGTTAGAAGTTACTCTGGGAAAGATTTTTCTTCTACTGCCAAATCTACTTCTCTAATGCTTGAATGTTGCAATAGTATTGTCACTATCTGTGTGTCACCCTGTATTCTTTAAAGTGCGTTCAGGTTTATGGTAAAATCTACCATCGAAGCAAGAACATGAAGCCATTAATTGTCATGAGTCAGTGGACAGTTGAATTTTCCCATGTAATTTGGGAAAACGTTACAACACAGCTACCAATTTGGCAGACTGACTTTCATAATCTCAGCTGAAATGTCGGTGATTGAGAGTTGCACTTCAAATGAAACTTAGTTTCAGTAACCACATTCTCAAAATTAATTTTCACCTTTGTACCATACACAGCTTGTTCATGCAAAATGGAATGAAAGATGCTACATTCTAAATTTGGGTTGCTGACTTGTAACTTGACCTTCATTTTGGCTATAATTCTAGCTTGCTTGTCTGACAATCTGGATACCCCTCTGTATCCATACTGCCAGTTTTTGGCCAGCCTGTTCCCAGTTTGTCTAGGGCACTCACTCACCAAGGTGGCAACCAAATAATAGATAATCTGACCAAACCACCAACATCCTCTCCCAAAGGTAGGAGAGTCTAAAACCAGAGGGTGTAAGTTTAAGGTGAGAGAGGAGAGATAAAGGGTCCAGAGGGGCAGTTTTTTCACTGAGGGTGGTGAGTGCTTGGAAAGAGCTGCCAGAGGCAGATACAATTGAGTATTAAAAAAAATTTACAGTTGCATGAGTAAGATTGGTATAGAGGGATATGAGTGAGCCAAATGCAGGCAATTGGGATTAGCTTAGTGGTTAAGAACTGGGCAGCCTGGACAAGTTGGGCTGAAGGGCCTGTTTCCATGCTGTAAACCTCTGACTGTAACCCCTCTTGTGCATATGTTCTCGTCAAACTCTGGATATTTATGCTGCTTACAGAGCCTCTCAGATGCACCACTGCTATCATCAAATTATGTTGAAAAAGCAAAGACTTGATCTGAAGTTGACTATTCAAATTCTGTCAAATCCCTTTTTCTTCAATGTATAGTTCACTCCCAATTTGAATTTGTTCAGTCTGACATCTGCTTTACTCTGAGCACTAAGACCAGTGTTCACCATACTGCCACTCCCCACTTGTCAATGTTCCATTCCTTGTTCTGTTTCACTATTCAAATATTTGAAGGGTGCCACATCATGCTCCTTCGTTGCGACTCTTTTGTCCAGCTATGAGCTAGTTTTGTGTGGTTTTCGATTCACATATTGCCAATGCATCTCCAGTGAAGCTTTTTCATCTGTGTTGTGTTCAAAGCTCCCAAGGTTCTATACTTGAGGTCCTTGCTTCCAGTGTGGACAAGAACGAGGGCTGTGAGGTTGGTGAGCAAACTGCACACGGTACAGTGATGCAAACACAGGACGTAGACAAAGAAGGTGAAAAGGAACGTAGTAGTAATTGGGGATAGTGTGGTTAAGGGTATTGACACTGTCCTTTGTCACAGTGACAAAGTGCACAGAAGGGTGTGTTGTCTGCCTGGTGCTCGGGTCCAGGATGTCACACCTGGAGTGGGAGGGTGAGAATCCAGTCGTTGTAGTACATGTGGGTGCCAACAACGTAGGCAAAATGCAAACTGAGGATCTGGGGATGGAGTATGAGAAGCTGGGAATGGAATTAGAGTAGAACCGACAAGGTAGTTATCTCTGGGCTACTGCCTGAACCGAGTGCAGATGGGCGTAGGGTTGATAGGATTAAGGAAGTGAATGGGTGGCTCGGACTGGTGTGGGAGGAATGGGTTTAAATTTATGGGGCATTGGCACCAGTATTGGGGTAGGTGGGACCTGTTCAGGTGGGATGGGGTTGGTCTGAACTGTGCTGGGACCAGAGTCCTGGCGAATCGTGTAGATAGGACTGTAGACAGGGCTTTAAACTAATTGTGGGGCGGGGGGGGCGGGTGTGTGTGTGTGCAAGGGTAGGTGACATTACGAGGCCTAAAGTTAAGGAGAGGGTACAGGTAAGGGAAGAGGCCAAGGATGTCCCAATAATAAAGGGAGTAGGGGGCATGAGTATGGTTGGTGGCGTTCTGGCAAATAGGGTACAGGTGAAGGCTGGGATAAAGGCACTTTATCTGAATGCACGAAGCATTCGGAATAAAGTGGATGAGCTGGTGGCACAGATCAGCACAAATGGATATGATCTGGTGGCCATTACAGAGACGTGGCTGCAAGGTGACAGGGACTGGGAGCTGAATGTCCAGGGGTATCAAGTGTTTAGGAAGGATAGGCAGGAGGGAAAAGTGGGGGGCGTAGCTCTGCTGATTAAGGATAGCATCAGGGTGGTAGCAAGGGATGATATAGGAACCAAAGAGCAGAAAGTGGAATCGTTGTGGGTGGAGATTAGGAACAGCAAAGGGAGGAAGATGCTGGTGGGTGTCATCTATAGGCCCCCAAATAATGATCTGGAGGAGGGGCGGGCTGTTAACGCACAAATAAATGCGACGTGCAGGAGTGGAACGGTGATAATTATGGGGGATTTCAATCTACATATTGGTCGAGCCATGTTGGATGCGGTGGGCTTGAAGAGTTCTTGGAATGCTGCTGGGATAGTTTCCTTGAACAGTGTGTGCTGGAGCCGACGAGGGAGTGAGTTATCTTGGATCTGGTGTTATGTAATGAGGCGGGTAGAATTAGGGACCTTGTGGTGAAGGATCCTCTTGGGAAGAGTGATCATTGTATGGTGGAGTTTCTGATGCAGATGGAGGAGGAGAAAGTGGGTTCCCAGACATGTGTCCTTTGTTTGAACAGAGGGGAGTACGGTAGCATGAGAGGAATTGGCGAATGTTGATTGGGGGAGCACGTTGGAAGGTAGGTCTGCTGAGGAGCAGTGGAGGATCTTTAAGGAGTTCTTTCTTGGTGCTCAGCAGAAATTTATTCCGATGGTTAAAAAGGATCGTAGGAGGAGAGATAATCAGCCGTGGATAACGAAGGAGGTAAAGGAAAGTGTTAAATTAAAAGCGGATGCATTTAGAGTAGCTAAGAGTAGTGGGTGAGAAGAGGATTGGGAGAGGTTTAAATGTCAACAAAGAATGACAAAGCTGTTGATAAAGAAGGGTAGGATAAACTATGAAGCTGGGCTAGTGCTTAATATAAAAAAGGATAGCAGAGTTTTTATAAGTAGGAAGAGGCTGACTAGGGTGAACGTTGGACCCTTAGAGGATGAGGGGGGGGACTTAGTGGTAGGGGATGGGGAAATGGCTGAGGCCTTGAATAACTTTTTTTTGGTCTTCACGGAGGAGGATGTGAATAATTTGCCGGGTGTTAGCAATGGAAAGATGGTAGGAGTGGAGGGCCTGAATGACATTGTTACTAGAGAGGCAGTGCTCGACAGACTGGAGGGACTGATTGTGGACAAGTCCCCAGGACCGGATGGAATGCATCCAAGGGTTCTGAAAGAAATGGCGGAGGTGATAGTGGATGCCTTGGTGATTATTTTCCAAATGTCGCTGGATTCCGGGGAAGTGCCGGAAGATTGGAAAACGGCTAATGTTACGCCGTTGTTTAAGAAGGGTGGCAAGCAAAAGGGAGGGAACTATAGGCCGGTTAGTTTAACGTCTGTTGTAGGTAAAATGTTAGAATCCGTGATCAAGGAGAAAATAGCGAGGCATCTTGAGGAGAATTGTTTGGTAGAGCAGACGCAGCACGGTTTCGTTAAGAGGAAGTCGTGTCTGATGAATTTATTGGAGTTCTATGAGGATGTGTCTAGGGAGGTGGATAAGGTAGAGCCGGTGGATGTGGTGTTTCTTGATTTTCAGAAGGCGTTTGACAAGGTGCCTCAAGAGGTTATTGCAGAAGGTCAGGGGGCATGGAGTTGGGGGTAGGGTGTTAGTGTGGATAGAGGATTGGCTGTCAAATAGGAGGCAGAGTGGGGGTCAATGGGTGCTATTCGGATTGGTTGGTGACTAGTGGAATGCCCCTGGGGTCGGTGCTGGGGCCTCAGCTATTTACCATTTATATAGATGATCTGGAGGAGGGAACCGAGTGTATGGTGTCGAAGTTTGCTGATGGCACCAAGATTGGTGGAATGGCAAATTGTGTGGAGGGTGTGGAGAGTCTGCAGAAGGATCTAGATAGGCTGGGCAAATGGGCCAGGAACTGGCAAATGGAATTTAATGTTGGCAAATGAGAGGTTGTCCACTTTGATAGGAATAATGGTAGGAAGGACTATTACTTGGCGAAAAACTGCAGCATGCGACGGTGCAGAGGGACTTCGGTCCTTGTGCATGAGTCGCAAAAACCCAGCCTGCAGATGCAGCAGATGGTCAGGAAGGTGAATGGGATGCTGTCCTTCATAGCGAGGGGGATTGAATATAAAAGTAGGGAGGTCTTGCTGCAGCTGTATAGGGCACTGTTGAGGCTGCAGCTGGAGTACTGTGTGCAGTTTTGGTCGCCGCACTTACACAAGGATATTTTGGCCTTGGAGGGAGTGCAGAGGAGGTTTACTAGGCTGATACCGGAGTTGAGGGGGTTGAGCTATGAGGAGAGGCTGAATAAACTAGGCTTGTACTCATTAGAGTTTAGAAGAATGAAGGGAGATCTCATTGAGACGTATAAGATGATGAATGGGATGGATAGGATAGCAGTGGAGAGACTCTTCCCGCTCAAAGGACAGTAGGACTAGGGGGCACAGCCTCAAGATAAAGGGGGGGCGGTTTAGAACAGAGTTGAGGAGGAACTTCTTCACTCAAAGGGTGGTGAATCTCTGGAATTCTCTGCCTATTGAAGTGGTGGAGGCTGCCTTGCTAAGTATTTTTAAGACGCGGGTTGATAGGTTTTTGATAGGCAAGGGGATTAAGGGTTATGGGGAGAGGGTGGGAATGTGGAACTGAGACACGACAGATCAGCCATGATCTTATTGAATAGCGGCGCAGGCTTGAGGGGCTAGATGGTGTTCTCGTGTTCTCGTGTTCTCGTGTTCTCGTGTTCTCGTGTTCTCGTGTTCTCGTGTTCTCGTGTTCTCGTGTTCTCGTGTTCTCGTTCCTTCCAGTTTGTCTGCATGCTGTCCCTTTTTGCAGGAGCAGCTTCCACCTGGATACAGATGATGCCCAGTCCCTATTCCCTCTAACAAAACCACCTACAAACTGAGGATATCAATCTGACAACAACATTGGGCAGTTTAGAACTGTTCTTTAGCTCCTGTCAGAAACTTGATTCCCTTCATCTACTCCATCTCTTTGTCCAGCTGCACAATTTTACAAATTTGATCCATGAAGACTTGAATGAGCTTATAAAAGTATTGTCAAGTACAAGGTCTGCACAAATCGAAAGCAGGTGGCTTGGAGGAAGCAGGGAAGCAATAATCACCTGGGCAGAGAAATTGCCAATCTGTTTTAAAAATTGCACTCAGTATGCCATCCTCCACATGGGTATCTAATGATATGGCACTGAACGAGATTTAGTTTGAGGATCTGAGGTCTAAAAGCAGAATCTCAAAAGTTAGTACTCAGGATTATTATTTTAACCCTGCACAAATTGGAATTGGACAAACAAGTTCAAGGGTTAAATGCATGGCATAGGTGCAGAAGACAAGGATTTCAATTCACATGGCAATAGCATCAATTTGGGGGAAAGGAACTTGACCCATCAAGTCTATTTGCACTTAAACCAGGATGCAGACACTTTTGGTGAGCTGAACAACTGGGTGATAGCGCTTCAAAGTAATAGGGATTGGGGGCATGGAAAGAAAAGAGTACCAACTAAGGATAATTTGTAAATTTAAAGAGAAACCAGTCAAACCAGTAGAAATTGATGATTGAGGTAAAAGATGAAGCAATGCCTCAGGAAGGGTCACAGAAGCAGGCCAATCCCTTGAAGAGTATAGGGGGTGTAGGAGTTGAGTTGAGAGAGAAATCAGGAGGGCAAAAAGAGGACATGAGATTGCTTTGGCAGATAAGGCAAAGGAGAATACAAAGAGCTTCTACAAACACACAAAGGGTAAAAGAGTGACAAGGGAGAGAGTAGAACTTGTTAAGGATCAACAAGGTCATCTGTCTGCCAATCCACAAGAGATGGGTGAGATCCTAAATTGAAATTTCACTTCAGTATTTACTGTTGAAAAAAGCATGGATGTTAGGGAACTTGGAGAAATAAATAGTGATGTCTTGAGTGTACATATTAGAGGAGGTGGTGCTGGAAGTCTTAAAGCACATCAAGGTAGATAAATCGCTGGATTCCGGGGAAGTGCTGGAAGATTGGAAAACGGCTAATGTTATGCCGTTGTTTAAGAAGGGTGGCAGGCAAAAGGCGGGGAATTATAGGCCGGTTAGTTTAACGTCTGTTGTAGGAAAAATGTTAGAATCGGTGATCAAGGAGAAAATAGCGAGGCATCTTGAGGAGAATTGTTTGGTAGAGCAGACGCAGCACGGTTTCGTTAAGGGGAAGTCGTGTCTGATGAATTTATTGGAGTTCTATGAGGACGTGTCTAGGGTGGTGGATAGAGGAGAGCCGGTGGATGTGGTCTGTCTTGATTTTCAGAAGGCGTTTGACAAGGTGCCTCGAGGTTATTGCAGAAGGTCGGGGGGCATGGAGTTGGGGGTAGGGTGTTAGCGTGGATAGAGGATTGGCTGTCAAATAGGAGGCAGAGAGTGGGGGTCAATGGGTGCTATTCGGATTGGCGGTTGGTGACTAGTGGAGTGCCCCAGGGGTCGGTGCTGGGGCCTCAGCTATTCACCATTTATATAGATGATCTGGAGGAGGGAACTGAGTGTATGGTGTCAAAATTTGCTGATGACACCAAGATTGGTGGAACGGCAAATTGCGCGGAGGGTGTGGAGAGTCTGCAGAAGGATCTAGATAGGTTGGGCGAATGGGCCAGGAACTGGCAAATGGAATTTAATGTTGGCAAATGTGAGGTTGTCCACTTTGGTAGGAATAATGGTAGGAAGGACTATTACTTAGGTGGTGAAAAACTGCGGCATGTGACGGTGCAGAGGGACCTCGGGGTCCTTGTGCATGAGTCGCAAAAACCCAGCCTGCAGATGCAGCAGATGGTCAGGAAGGTGAATGGGATGCTGTCCTTCATAGCGAAGGGGATTGAATATAAAAGTAGGGAGGTTTTGCTGCAGCTGTATAGGGCACTGTTGAGGCTGCAGCTGGAGTACTGTGTGCAGTTTTGGTCGCCGCACTTACACAAGGATATTTTGGCCTTGGAGGGAGTGCAGAGGAGGTTTACTAGGCTGATACCGGAGTTGAGGGGGTTGAGCTATGAGGAGAGGCTGAATAAACTAGGCTTGTACTCGTTAGAGTTTAGAAGAATGAAGGGAGATCTCATTGAGACGTATAAGATGATGAATGGGATTGGTAGGATAGCAGTGGAGAGACTCTTCCCGCTCAAAGGACAGTAGGACTAGGGGGCACAGCCTCAAGATAAAGGGGGGGCGGTTTAGAACAGAGTTGAGGAGGAACTTCTTCACTCAAAGGGTGGTGAATCTCTGGAATTCTCTGCCTGTTGAAGTGGTGGAGGCTGCCTCACTCAATATTTTTAAGACGCGGGTTGATAGGTTTTTGATAGGCAGGGGGATTAAGGGTTATGGGGAGAGGGTGGGAATGTGGAACTGAGCCACAACAGATCAGCCATGATCTTATTGAATGGCGGGGCAGGCTCGAAGGGCTAGATGGCCTACTCCTGCTCCTATTTCTTATGTTCTTATAAATCCCTAGAACCTGATGAAGTGTATTGCAAGGACGGATTAGGGACAGTCAGCATGGCTTTGAGTGGAAAATTTTGTCTCTCAAATTTGAGTTTTTGGGAGAATAACCAAGAAGGTAGACGAGGGCAGTGCAGTTGATGTTGCCTACGTGGACTTCAGCAAGGCCTTTGACAAGATACCACATGGTAGGTTGTTGCATAAGATTAAATCTCTCCAGATCCAAGATGAGGTATCTAAATCGATACAAAATTGGCTTTTTGATAGAAGCCAAAGGGTGGTTGTAGAGAGTTTTTCAAACTGGAGGTCTGTAACCAGTGGTGTGCCTCAGGGATCAGTGCTGGGTCGACTGTTATTTGTCGTCTAGATTCTCATCCAAATCATAAATATAAGAGGCATGGTTAGTAAGTTGGCAGATGACACAAGATTGGTGACATAGCGGACTGTGAAGAAAGCTATCTCGGATTGCAATGGAATCTTGATCAATTGGGCCAGTGGGCTGACGAATGGCAGTTTAATTTAGACAAATGCAAGGTGATGCATTTTGGTAGATTGAACCAGGGCAGGACTTACTCAGTTAATGGTAGTATTGCTTAATTCCCAAAAATGTCTAACCTAGCCTTAAATATATTCAGCAATGGAACATCCATAATCTACTGGAGTAAAGTTTTCAACAATTTACAATGCTTTGAGTGAAGAAATTCCTCATCAAACATTTAAAGGTTTCATCACAAATTTTTAAAGTCAGAATTATAGATGAATTAAGGCAGTGTGTGTGTCATGGTTGTAGGGTGACCAAGGTTGGAAACTAAATATTCCATAGTACTTCACTGTTAGAACAGCAGGCAAAATTGAAAAAAGTGCAGGGTAGCCCTGATAAAGCATCCAAACAGTATTGAGGAAGCTCAGTAAATCAGGATGTAGATTCAGTATGACTAAATTTAAATGTTCCCCCAATAGTATTATATAGAATATGAATTGGATAATAACTTTGTAACATATTCCTCTAATTACAGCAATTGAGGATTAGTTTAACCTTCTGAGACACTGGGCAAGCCAAGTAGTAGATTGCAGAAAGAGCTCATGCTATGCATTCAAGACCATTCTCATTAGACTGTCAAAGAATCAATAAGGGAACAGAGATTTTTGACATAATGTTGTGTAATTTGCCAGGGTTAATTAGTAATAATATAAACAGTCCTCTGGGGAAGATGGACCACACAAACTTCATAATTAATGGCAGTTATGAAAACGAGAGTTTCAAATTTAAACAAGCTAATTACATAGGTTGAGGGGCAAGTTTGCCAAGATAAATTGGGAAATTAAATTAAAAGGTGGAAGACAATGGCAAATATTCTCAAGAATGTACATTCCCCTACTGAATTTAAAAAAAAACATGGATAAGCTACCTCATCAATGGTTAGTCAGAACTGATGTATTCAATTAAAGAGCTTAAATCTGCCAAAATGAATATTTTTAGTTCTGAAATACGTTAGACCATGTAAATTATCCCTACAAATCTTAAGCCAATGAGCAGTTTTATTCAATTATTTTTTGAACAAAACTCTTCAATAAAATTCAGCTGAATTGCTTTGTACATTCTACCACAGTACCACTATCATTGCATCGCCAGTAACTTCCCAGGTTGCCGACAGATCCAATTCGTCAACAGTTCTTGCTTTGATAGAATGGTGTGGAGTTGGCAACTCAGTCTGTGGCATGAACCATGTTAGATCCAACAGATGACTGCAGTAACAAGATATGATTGGAGAATCAGCAGAAGGAAACTATAGAAGATCGGGTCAAAATTGTTTGTAAATAAAAGTAAGCAACTGAGTTTGTGGTGGTATAGAACTGGGATGAAAAACTTTGCATGAGTTGCAGCCTTGATTTTACTCCAAGAACATGAAAAACCATCTATGGTGGGGAGATGGTGATGTAGTGGTTACATCATTGGACTAATCTAGAGGCCCTGGAAAATTCTCTGGGGGCATAGGTTGAAATCCCACCATGGCAGCTGGTGGAACTTGAATTCAAAAATATCGAGCTAGTCTCAGTAATGGTGACCATGACAACTATCGTTGATTGTTGTAAAACTGCTCATAACCTTCGGGAAAATAAGCCAGCCTTACCCAGTCACCAGCCCCATAGCCATGTGGTTGATTCTTAACTGTCTGCTGAAATGGCCAGGTAATTCACTCCATTACAGTTAACTTAGAGGAGATTCAGTGTTTCATGGTTCCTTGTAGTGCTCTCCGATAGGGATAAATCACTAACAATAAAATTAATTGTAAATGTATAGCTGGCCACAGTCGAGAAATAAGTTAAACCTGTTTCATGCATGCAAATGTTGCTGTAATTTGAAATGCAATGCCTTATTCTTTAGGTTGTGTTGTTTTTGTACACCAGGTATTCAGATGGCGATCTGACATTGACATATCCTGATGGCAATTTGTGCAGTTCTGGATTCCGACGAATGACAATAATAAACTTCCATTGTAATGAATCAGCTGGTAAGGTTAACTGCAAAATATATGCTGTTTTTTAAGTATATATCAAATAAACAATCTGTCTCAGGACTTGAGAAAAAGTGTATTTTATCTCAAGTCTACTGTGCGTTATTGAGATGATACTTCAGTTAGATGCTGTGCATTATTCAAGTTTATTCCAGCACTAGGATTCCCAATCAAAATTAAATTTCCATTTGATTTCTGACTATTTTTTATGTACATAAATTGATTTTCTTTTTGTGGCAGCCTGGTTGTTTGCGTCCAAGCTGTAGAAGCAATGGGAAGGTTGGGCTTTTGGGAATAGTCTGTCAACATTTTGGTGGAATAGGTACTTGTATTTTCTGACCTGAGACCCTAATGACCACTATTTTAAATAATATTGTCCAAATCCAGCCTTAACTGCCGGTAAGGACTTTATTATGATTTGTGTTTTAGACTAAACCACAGCACTGCTCATATAATTGGAGGGATTAAAGATGAGAGAACCTACAGCTTAGAAACCAAGCATTTGATGTAATTGTTTGATATCTCTATGTAAAACACAAGCTTTCTTCCACTTTAATTACTTTCTCCCACACTGACCCTGTATTCCTTTGCCTTCTCTTGAGTGCATGAAGCCTCCTTATAAATATGCTATTTGTCTGTTTGTCACTCCATGTGACTGCAGGTTACATATTCTCACCATAGAGATTTCTCATAAATTTAATATTGCACTTTCTGGATGAATGTTCTTTTGGTGAGAATTTGTAATGTTGCTAAGGATGGGTTATTACAGAAAGCAATGTGCTCTTGAACAGGATAATGGGTCCTCCAAGCTTATCGTACTATCAAATCTATCTGGTCCTCTTCCTGTTGAATTATCCTGCACTGTTTCATTTGGCACATTAAAAAGATCAGCTTTTTAATATTTTATGCAGGAGTTAGGCACTTGTTAAAACATTGCACTACTTTAAACTGTAAACCTGTGTTGAATTGAATTGTGCTTTTGAGCAAGACAGGAGTTCAGTTCAATGCATTGTATCTATGTAGACATGCAACAGCTGAAAATCTTTGCTGTGTAAATCTGTTTGAACAGTTAAAACTTGCATTAGTTACCATCTTTATCTGTCTTTTCTATAGTTGATGGAGGGAAGGGTAAACCAGAATTCAGTGCTGAAGTTGACTGCACATACATTTTTGACTGGGGTACAAAATATGCCTGTGTGAAAGAAAAAGAAGATCTGCTCTGTCGGGCTTCTGATGGAAGGAAACGATATGATCTTTCCCCTTTAACTCGATATGCAGGTGTGATTTCCTACTTTCAGCCACTTCGAATAAAATTTGTATTTAGCAAAGATCTGTTTGCCTGTAGTGCTTGCCTACTGTCAATTAGTTTTTAATGTTGTGAACACAAAGTAAATTTTAATTCTATTGATTTGCCTCTTATGTACTAGATATTTTGAATTTACCAATATTGTAAATGCTACTAGAGTCAAAAAGGAGAAATAGAATGTTTGATGCCCAAATTGAAAACTGTATTTTGGAATATCTTCCCATGTTTCTATCGATTTGAGATTTAAAATTTGTACAATAGGCTGCTTTTAAATTATTCACTTGGTCTCCCAATTTTTTTGAGGAATCAAATTGTAGAAAATTTACAACACAAGGTGACCATTGATCTTTAATGTCCATGCCAGCCAACAAAAAACTACTCTGCCAAATCCCACTTTCTTGTAGTAGTTCACTAGCCCTGTAGGTCATGGCTCTTTATGTAAACATCCAATGCGCTTTACATTTGGACAATTTCTGCTTCTACACACTCTTGACCAGAAAGTTCCAGGTTCCTAACACACCCTGCCTAAAAAAAAAAAATTCCTTGCCTTGCCTCTAAAGTTGTGGCTTTGTTTTTGGCACTCTGCTAGGGTAAATTGCTTGTTCCCATGTATTCTCAGCCCCTCAATTTTATGCACTTCAAATTGTCATCTCTCAACCTCTTCTGTTGCAAGGAAAAGATGCCCAGTTTCTCATAGCTACAATTTCTGACCCTGATAACATTCTCATAAATGTCCTTTGTGCAACTCTAGTGCAATCATACCTTCCCTGTAATATGGTGACTAGAACATATGCAGCAGTGATTGAACTAGTGGTCATATACTGTTCTAACAGCTTTCCTGTTTTTTATTCAGTGTCTTGACAAATAAAGGAAGGCAAATCATCTGTTTCCTTAACCACTATACCAACCTATTCTTTATGTATCTGTGGTTGGACGCTCCAAGGTGTGTCTCGTCCAACTGATTGTCATCCTGATTTGCTAAAACTTCCTTTGCCTTGTTATGCCTCCCACATGCATACATATATCTCACTTCCCTAGATAGAATTCCATATTGTACCTTCCTGCTGAACCTATCAAACCATCTTCATCTTGCAATCTAAAATTTTCCTCCACAAGGCCAACATTTGTATTCTTTATCGTTGAATCTAAATCATTGTAAGCTATAAAAAGTAAGGGCTGAGTACAGAGTCCTACAAAACCTCACTGGTAACAAGATTTCCAGTTGTAAATACATGCGTCAGCCATTATCTATTGCTTTCTGCTACTAAGCAAACTTTAGAAGCAATATAGTGCACTCCCTTTTGTCCACAACAGATGTTAACTGACCTATAACTATGCTGATTACCCTTTTTCTCCTCTTTCAATTATTGTTGCTAGTTCTCTAATCCTCTACTTGACTTTTGTAACTCAGGAGAATTGAAATGGGATGAGCCGCTGCATTTTCATCCCTTTTAACAACTTGGGATATATTTCATCCAGGCCTGGTAGTTTGTTTATTTATAAAGATGTCAAATCCTTAAATGTTTCCCCACTCGATGTTTAATCCATCTGATATTTCACACTTTCACTCCTTTTGAGTACGTTGGTCATGACAAAAAATTTAATCCTGGTGAAATATTTGAATATGAAACTGGACCTGAGATTTGACCAGAATTGGGATCGATGTAAAGCCATTGAATGTTACAAAATAAACTGAGTGCTCTTACCGCTGAAGGCTGTTGCTGCACATGAAGCTATTATGCAGCAGGCAGTGATCATTGACTTTCAGCATGAATGCATTAGTTTAAATTGCCGCAACAAGTTCCTTTTTAACCTATGTTGGAAATTGTGTTAATATGCAGCAAAAGATATTCCTGAATCTCAGAATATCCACAACTGGGAGGCATTGGATAACAGCCTGGTGAAACATGACTGGAAACATATCTATATTAATGTTTGCCACAAAGTGCTTCAGGATGGTGGAGCTGCAGGATGTCCTGAAGATGCAGCAATCTGTGCTGTTGGTAAGTCAATAAGTCACTTGTGTTTCAATAAAGGAATTCTGTGATTCATTACATAATCATTGAGCGCACACTAAGTGGTTTTCATAAAAAATTCATTTAAAGTATATGGTAGTGCTTTGCACTCGGGCTTCCCAAAAGTAGAAATTACTGCATTTGACATTGTAAACTCTGCACATTATGAAAACGCTGGTACAAAATCATTCTGGAAATAATGTAGCCCACATCTGCAGAGATACAAGTTCACATTTCCAATGTGACAAGCAAATGCAAAGACATTGCATGTCAGTAAGGACAAGATGTTTTGAATGGACATCTTCCATCAATGTTGCAGTGTCGTTCTGATGGAGCATGTGCACTCTATCAATGAACCTGTCTTTTGTCAGTACAGGAACTAAGTAATCTGTCTTTCCAGCATTTTCTGTTTTTAACCTGCAAACATGGGGTTTTCTCTCACCAACTTGAAGGAAAGTTTATCTATTAGACTTGAGTCCACTATCTGTCTCCTGCCTTTCCACTTGAGAAACAGCAAATTGTGCAGGAAGGTATCTTGCTGTGCTGATGTATAGTATAATGGTATAATGTGGAAAAAATGCTGCAGAGATTTATTTGTTTGAACACCGCTAAGTTACTTAAAAATTGAAGATAATCAAATTAAACCATTGTTATTTTGTTTTAAATGTTGTCACCTCCTAGGTAAAGATCTGAAGAAGAACCTTGGAAGATTTGTTTCACCCCCTAAAAAGGAAGGCAATAATATTCAGCTGATATACTCAGATGGTGATAAATGCAGAGGAGATGATCGAATCAAGACTATAATCACTTTTATATGCACACCTGGTGAGTTAGTGTGCTTTGTTTCTATTTTAATTGACTTCCTGTCCAGTATTGGAAACTGCAGGGGGCATTTGTAGATATCAGAAGGTACTGTGGATATTTCCATCACACTATTAATATGTAGGAAATTTGCATTCTATTACAAATTTTGGGAATTTTATTATACTTTATCAGAGGAACCATTAATAACATGATGAAATCTCTAACATTTGAAACAGATGCACTTTAGAAAATAGGTTAGCTGATTTTCTTTGTTTTGCAGCATTTTAGTGAGTTGGAGATTTCATGCAACAGTGGCATTGTATTATGCTAGATTGAGGCACTGATTTATCAGCATAGTGTTGGTAGGGTTGAGAAGGGCTGCTTGAAGTCGAGCAGTGCACAATGGGTCAGAGGATCCAGCCATGGTTCAAAACGTATGAGAATGATGGGCAAATTTGTCCCAGAAATCTCTGAAAACTCAATGGTCAGCAAAAATTTCAAGATGGGTTACTTTGGATGAGTAGTAAACATGGAAGACAGAATCTGAGAGGCATATTGGAATGTGTTTTGGTAAATTACTAATAAGTAAGTCTCTAATAGGTCTGGAGATTTGGATGGTTTGTTAGGACAACTACGTACCTCTAAGGCATAGCCTGTCTAGATGCTATATTCATACTGACTTCTCTCGGACACTCGTGCACATGTGACTCTCGTAATGTAGATTGTACTGTTTTCCCCAGTCCCACATTAATCTTTATTGATGTGAACACCCTTATTTCACCTAAGTCCGTTATACCTTGAGACATAAGGGCAGAATCAGTTACTCGGCCTATTAAGTCTGCTCTGCCATTCAATCGTGGTTGATATTTTTCTCATCCCCATTCTCGGGCTTTTCCCCCATAACCCCTGGTCCCCTCATTAATCAAGAACCTATCTATCTGTCTTGAAGACTCCACAGTCACAGGCTGTGGCAAAGAGTTGTAGACATTCACCTCTCTTTGGCTGAAGAAATCCCTTCTCATCTCCCTTTTTAAAGGATCATCCCTTTAGCCTGAGGTTGTGCCTCTGGTTCTAGTTTTTTCTACTAGTGGAAACATCCTCGCCGTGTCCATTCTCTCCTGGCCGCCTCGTATCCTGTAAGTTTCAATAAGATCCCCCCTTATCCTTCTAAACTCCAATGAATACAGACCCAGAGTCCTTAACTGTTCTCATACAGTAAGCTCTTCATTCCAGGGATCCTCTGACCCTTTCCAAGGCCAGCACATCCATCCTCATATGAGGCCGAAAACTGCTGACAGTACTCCAAATGCGGTCTGACCAGAGCCTTATACAGCCTCAGAACTATATTCCTGCTCCTGTCTTCTGGTCCTTTGGCATGAATGCTAACATTGCGTTTGCCTCCCTAACTGCCAACTGAACCTGCATGTTAACCTTAAGAAAATGTTGAATAAGGACCCTCAAGTGCCTTTGTTTCTCGCTTCCTAAGCATGTCCCCATTTAGAAAAGTCTATGCCTCTCTTCCTCTTTCCAAAGTGCAAAAACACTCACTTTTCCACACTGTATTCTATCTGTCCCTACTTTGCCCACAGTCCTAGCCTGTCCAAGTCCTACCATCTCCCAGCTTCCTCAGTACTACGTGTCCCTCGACATACCTTTTGTATCATCTGTAAACTTAGCAACAGTGCCTTCAGTTCCTCCTTCCAGATGGTTAATGAATAGTGGTCCCAGCGCTGACTCCTGAGACACACCACTGATCACCAGCTACCATCCTGAAAAAGATCCCTTTATCCCCTCTGCCTACTGCTAATCAGCTGATCCTATATCCATGCTAGAATCTTAACCGTGACACTATGGGCTCTTATTTAGCAGTCTCCTTTCTGTTGCCTTCTCAAAGGCCTTCTGGAAATCTAAATAAATCATATCCACTGGCTCTCCTGTATCTAATTCCTTACCTCAGACATGACCTCCCCTTGATGAAGCCCTGCTGACTCCAAGTACTCTGATCTCATATTTAATAATGGACTCAAATCTTGTCAATGACTCAAGACAGGCTAACCGGCCTATAATTTCCTGTCTTCTGCTGCTACCTCCCTGCCTTAAACAGCGGTGTTACATTAGCTACTTTCCAGTCCTCTGGAACCCTCCCTGCCTCAAGTGATTGCTGAAAGATGACCACCAATGTCTCTACACTTGCCTCAGCTATTTCTTTTAGAACCCTTGGGTATAGTCCATCTGCTCCAGGCGATTTATCCACCTTCAGACCTTTTCAGTTTCCCCAGAACCTTCTCCTTACTGATGGCCACTCATTCACCTGTGCCCCTGATTCTCCTGTAGCTCTGGCATCTTCCACTGTGAGGACTGATGCAAAGTAATTTTCATTCCTCTGCCATTTTTTGTTTCCTATTATTACTTCTCCAGCCCCTGTCTGGTGGTCAAATGTTTATTTTTGCACCTCTTACCTTTTTTATATTGAAAAAAAAAAGTTCTTAGCTGAATAAGTCTGATGCAATGTTTCCATGCTTCCCCTCACCCTACCCCAAAGCTTCTGACTTTACAAATTCAGATGGTCTGGAGGCAATACAACTCTTCCAGATCTAATTTTTACTTTTTGGAGGAGTTCTAGTTTGCTTTGGGCTGACTTTGGTTCAGAGTTGAAATTTTAAAATTCAATATCTCAATGGTAGTATTCTGGGTTGAGCAGCTGGTTTGCTTCCTTTGCTCTTTAGTGTTAATGTTTTTGTGTCAACAATTTTTTGTCTCTGATTGGATACTAATGAGCTCATCCTGTTCCTTCCGGAGGGAATGCTTGCTCCATTCATTCATAGTGGACTTGAATTTTTTTCCATGGTGTCTGCTATGTTTTTCCTGGAAGTTGACTTTTGAAAAGTGAAATCTTCACTTCCACCTGATGCACAGTTTTCACCAAATATTTGTTTACTCTTATTTTCCTGTTCAAGTTTACTAATTTCATTGCCCTTTTCACAGTGAAGTTCCAACATTTCATTAGATTTGGCTGATGATTCTACATTCAATCAACTGTTTTGATTCACTAGCAATTTATTTTTCTGTTCCAGGCATTTTTAGAATACTTAATAGAGACTTGTACTTTAATTTCACTAAGTCCTGATATAGAAGATGAGTTTGGTGAAATATGTGAGAATTGATTCTCCAAGAGTTTCTTAGCAAGGCCTAATGCCTCAGTGCTATCCTCCGAGTGTAGTTTTAACTTAATTTTTTTTTAGACTTTTTGCACTCCTTTGTGAGAACATCTGCTTTCTGTTGCAACTGTTCAACTTTCTTGGCATTCAGTTCTTGATTTTCATTTCAGCCTTGTAATTTTTAACGATTCAATGGCTGTGAATTTGAGGCATCCTGTGCTTTTTTTCTAGTTCCTTAATCTTCCTAAATCAGTGTCAATTTACTTTTCCATTACGTTTTCCATAGAGCTGAGTCCTTGTTCTTTGTTTTGCTTTCACTATTGGCCAGGTCTAGTAGCCTTGCCTTGGTTCAATTCTGTGATTGTTATTCGTGGCTTTGTTATATACGTCTTGGAAAGCTCACTGGCTTTTCCTTTCAATCCCTCCTTTTTAATCATTTAGCTAGTTCTTCAGCCTAGCAATATCTATGTTCATCTCTTTAATTGCAAAAGTGGTAGAGAACTTTTTTTTGGACTGACAAATTAGAGCTGCAAGCTTTCTACTTTGTTCCTGTACCAAGGAGTTGTTCACCTTTTCCATTGCCCAGTGTTTATTTCACTTTACAGTTTGGCCTCTGCATACATCCCTTTTCCCATACATTCATCCCTTTAACACAGCATCAAAAAAAACCTATTTTCCATTCCTTCATATCTTTGAAATGTAATGTTTTTCCAAGTTTTCTTCCAAATATCCAACTGTGTTCTTCAGCTCTGCAGTCCTCCTTGTACCTCTTTGCTTACTTCCGGAATATTGAACATTGCTGAATCTGCTGATCCAATTTCTTTGTGGTGTTAAATTCATTTTGCTTCTTAATCTTCCAGAGGAGCACTGATCTGAGTGACCCTGTAACATGCGGAGTTCCTTCACCAGGTTTTCATTTTCTCTGCAAAGCTCCATTGTTTCATCTTGAGTTTTCTTGTAATTGAGTCTTCCCAATCTTTTCTTGCTGCTGCTCCATTCTGCTATTCAAAGCAGTCTTTGTTTTTCATGTGGCTGAAGGGTTATGTATTTTTACATTTGATATTGGATGATTAGCTTTTTTAACTGACTATTTACTTGATCTGCCAACTTACACTGTGCTTCAGTGCATTACTCTTCCTCAGGATGTGCTGCTGAAAATCCCATGGTTGAAATCTTTTGGAATTTCTTAAATATAGTGTTCATTTTAGTACATAAACACCAGTGTTTTACCTCTACTAGAACAATCTGGCTAAGGTTGCAACTAATGGAGCACAGTTTCAAATGACACATGAATTCAAGTCCTTCCATAGCATCCATTGAAGTATTTACTGCTTTAGACAAAATTGAAGTGTAGAAAGAATTGCATAAATCAGATGTGACACCATAAGTTTGAGAAGGCTCAAGCCAGGTTTGAACTTCACAATTTAAACCTGAGCTTTCAGTTACTTCCGTGTATGTGCAGTAAGTTTCCAGTAATTAATCTGTGTATTGAACATTTGCAGTTTCCAGGATAGAGTTTAACAGAAGTTGAAAGTTGTGCTCCCCATTCTGAGAGTTTGAGTTTCATAGACCTTTTGGTAGGCAAGAGCACAGGAAGAACCCATTAGCCTGAATTTTGTGGCATGTAGTAAAAATGTTAAAGAAATCTGTCCACAAAGATTAACAATCTCATGAAGAAACTTGAAATCTACATGTTAACTTGATAAAATAAAATAACATTTGGTGCATACTGCTGAACTTAAGGTAGAAACTGAAGCATCAAAAATTTGAGTTAAAAGTTGACAAGTTTATCATAATGGATAAATTATATTCTGAAAACATTTTTCAAGCCCAATGGTTGTTAATGATCAATTATGAACTTAATGTGCTATTAAAAACCCAGTCACACATCAATGGGAGCAACTTTTCCAAAGGTTTTGAGAATGAGACTTATGTATTAAAGTGAACCTCATGCCAATTTAAATTGAGTAATTGTTCAACCATTCAATCCTCAAACTGCGTGTGATAGTATAAAGTGCAAAGTTCATAGCAAGCTATTAGTTTAAAAAGTTGGGTTATTAGATTTTTTTGAAATGCACCAGTTTTATAGAAAATGAAAGTGTTCTAAAATTAAGTTGATGTTTTTCTAATAGACTGTGTTCTTCCGCAGGGGATCTGGAGAGTCCTCCCATTCTGAAGTCTGGAATCAATGTATGTTTGCATGAAATAGAATGGCGTACAGCAGCTGCTTGTGCCTTGTCAAAAACTCAGGGAGATGATTGCAAGGTTTCTGATCAAGAGGCTGGTAAGCATCTGAAACCTGGCGTGTATCTTGGGTTTTTAAATGCATCTTTCCTGCACACGTAAATAAGCTTTAACAATGATTCACATCTTAATGCTTACAATTCTGGGTATTTTCCGACCAACTGAGTCTCTGCTTCTCCATGTCCATTATTGATATTGTTGTAAGTTTAGATAAAACACGTCCAAGAACAATTTGAATGTATTTTGCAATAAATTTCATTATTGTAATTCTGAGAGATGCACAGGATTACCATCAAATGTTAATAAAATCAAGTATTGGTCAGTGCTCAACTGAGATGAGCCTTGTGCTCTGGCTTTTCAAACACTAGTTAGTCTGGTGGTTTGTCTGTGTCCTCCGAGCAAGATGCATCTTGTTGAAGGTTGAATATGTTGAAAGTCAAGAAATCTGTGAATTATGTTTTATTAACAATATGAATGGAAGCAAACATGAACAGTACATTGAGTTGGGAATAAAATCTAAGAAGATTTTCAGCCCCAAAATGTGTTTAAGATCACCAATGACAGCCTGTCTGCTTCTATCCTCATTGTGCTTGTCTACCTGTCTGCAACTTTTGACATAGTTCACAACATGCTCCACCTTCATACCTTTGCCCAACTACCCAGCTGGGTGAAATTGTTTTTGCGTGGTTTCATTCTTATGTAATCATACATATCCAAAATATCACTTGGTTTCCTCTTCCTGTTCTTCCCCCAAACATTTATGCTTGAACTCCTTTTTTTGTCTACGTGCTACTGTTCAGTGATATTATTTTAAAGTACAATGAATAGTCAGTTTTCAGCATAAGTAGAGACCCTTGGGCCTATCGTGTTGGACCCTTAGGGGATGAGGGGGGATTTAGTGGTGGGAGGTGAGGAAATGGCAGAGGCCTTTAAGTTTTTTGCCTTGGTCTTCATGGAGGAGGACGTGAATAGTTTGCCGGATATTAAAGATAGAAGGATGGTAGGAGTTGAGGGCCTGAATGTGATTACTGTCACTAGAGAGGTAGTGCTTGATAGACTAATGGGACTGATGGTGGACAAGTCCCCGGGACCAGATGGAATGCATCTCAGGGTTCTAAAGGAAATGGCAAAAGTGATAGTAGATGCCTTAGTGACTATTTACCAAATTTCGCTGGATTCCAGGGAAGTGCCGGAAGATTGGAAGATGGCTAATGTTATGCCGCTGTTTGAAAAAGGTAGCAGGCAAAAGGCAGGGAATTATAAACCAGTTAGTTTAACGTCTGTAGTTGGAAAAATGCTTGAATCCGTCATCAAAGAAGAAATAGTGAGGCACCTAGAAAAGAATGGTTTGATATAGCAGACACAGCACAGATTTGTTAAGGGGAAGTCGTGTTTGACAAATTTATTGGACTCCTATGAGGATGTGACTAGTGCGGTAGACAGGGGAACCGGTGGATGTGGTGTTTCTCAATTTTCAAAAGGCGTTAAGGTGCTGCACAAAAGGTTGCTTCAGAACATTAGGGGGCATGGAGTTGGGGGTAAGGTGTTAGCGTGGATAGAGGATTGGTTGCCCAATAGGCAGAGTTGGTATCAGTGGGTGCTATTCTGATTGGCGGTTGGTGACTAGTGGAGTGCTGCAGGGATCGGTGCTGGGGCCTCAGCTATTTACCATTTATATAGGTGATCTGGAGGAGGGGGCTGAGTGTAGGGTAACGAAATTTGCTGATGACACGAAGATGAGTGGAAAAGCAAATTGTGCGGAGGGTGTGGAAAGTTTGCAGAGTTAGCAAGTGTGAGGTTATCCACTTTGGTAGAAATAATAGGAGGGATTAGTATTTAAAGGGCGAAAAGCTGCAGCATGCTACAGTGCAGAGGGACCTGGGGGGTCCTTGTGCACGAGTCGCAAAAACCCAGTCTGCAGGTGCAGCAGGTGATCAAGAAGGCGAATGGAATGCTGGCCTTTATAGCGAGGGGGATAGAATATAAAAGCAGGGAGGCCTTGCTGCAACTGTACAGGGCACTGGTGAGGCTGCAGCTGGAGTACTGTGGGTTTTGGCCGCCTCGTTGCGGAAGGATATATTTGCCTTGGAGGGAGCGCAGAGGAGGTTCACTGGGCTGATACTGGAGATGAGGGGGTTGGACAATGTAGAGAGACTAAATAGACTGGGTCTGTACTTGTTGGAGTTTAGAAGGATGAGGGGGGATTTTATAGAGACGTATAAGATAATGAAAGGAACGGATAGGGTAGAGGTAGAGAGATTCTTCCAGCTCAAAGGACAGCAGGACCAGAGGGCACAGCCTCAAAATAAGGGAGGTGCAGTTTAGAACAGAGTTGAGGAGGAACTTCTTCACTCAAAGGATGGTGAATCTCTGGAATTCTCTGCCTGTTGAAATGGTGGAGGCTACCTTGCTAAATATATTTAAGTCATGGGTAGATAGGTTTTTGACAGACAGGGGAATTAAGAGTTATGGGGGGAAAGTGGAACTGATCCACTTCAGATCAACCATGATCTTATTGAATGGCAGGGCAGGCTCAAAGGGCTAGATGGCCTATTCCTGCTCCTATTTGTTATGTTCTTATATCTGCACTGGCCATCAGACATAAATCTATTCTATTCTAATCAGTGTTTTCTGCATGGTCCATGCATAATCTTGTATGCTAAAGTGCTCACCTAAAGGTGGCTTAAATGTTATGAAGGTTCCAGTGTCGACCACCCTTTCTGGCGTTAAGTTCCAAATAGCCAGCATCCTCTGGGTGAAAGTTTTTCCCTTCATCCCTCTAAATCCCATCCTTACATTAGATCTATGCTATCTGGTCACTGACCCTTCTACAAAGGGGAAGCTAGTTCCCTAGCTACTGATTCCATCTCTCAGCAACATTGAGACTAAACCTGACTCTTTGTAACCATGATGTCATAGTTGACCCTGGGATTTGTTTCCAACTGTGTCATTGTCCATGACTCAGACTGCCTATTTCCACTCTCTCCAATTCATGCACTCATGCGCGCACACAAGAAAACAGTGAAAAGAAAACATTGAGATTACTTAAGGTAACATGCACTTAGATCTCAAAGGTTTGAAGGTTCTGTCACACTTGCTTTTCGTGAAATGTTGCAGGCCTGTAATTTGTGATCCACAGAAATTGTTTAGAGGTTTACGAAGATAAATTTGCTTTGATTTATTTGTCTCTTGTTCCACTTCAGTCAAAATGCAATCAAAAATCTCTAGCAAATCCCTGGCTAGTTTCCTCAAATAGAAGTTGAGACCAAGCTGAATTCTGTTTACTGGTGGGTCTTGGGGAGGGCCTTATTTCTTTGGTCTAGATCTTTCTCCAGAAATTTCGTATTAAATGTCTTGACGTGAAGCATAGTTTGTCACGTTAACCAGTTTCTCACAAATGGCTTTTGATGGTTAGGCCATTATTAAACATTGAGATCCAAAGTTCACCCATTCATACACCTCTGTGATAGAACAGGGTTTTGTGTACACGTTCTCTGGATTGCATCTCAACTCAAATCCACAAGCACTATGTGAAAACAATTTAATTATTCGAAGGAGGGCATCTGACCACAGGAAAGGTCTGTTGTATTTCAAAGGTATGTCCTAAAAGTTCATTTAGATTTTAAAGACTTATCGTGACATGAAGATTAGCTCAGCTCAACCTTGTGTAAATTCATGTGTATTGACAGTAAAGAAAAGGTCCCCTGACCTCAACTCCACTGTTTGTGTCTATTCTCCATTTTGTTTTAAAATACCCTTGCGCATGACGCACACTCCCAGATCACAACTCAATTAAAAATTTTCCCATCTGTTTTTGTCAGTTATTTTCAAGCTGTGTCCTGTGATTACTCACCCTCCTGTCAGTGGAAATGATTTATCTACTCCATTTAGCTACTTCCTGTCTTAAAGCCTGTCAATTTTCACCATTATTTCTACCTGCCACCCAACCCCCAAAGTAATGCTTGTTGCAAGGAGAATAGTCTGGGGTTCTCTAGGCTGCTCGTTCAATGTAGAATCCTTGTAGTGCAGGAAGAGGCCACTTGGCTCATTTGAGTCTGCACTGACCACAGTCCCACCCAAGCCCTATTCCTGTAATCCTACACACTTTTATCCTGCTAATCCTCTGATACCAAGGGTCAATTCACTATGGCCAATCGATCCAACCTGTACATCTTTGCACTGAGAAGAAACTCACATGGAGAATATGCAAACTCCACAGTCACCTGAGGCTAGAATTGAACCCAGGTCCCTGGTGCTGAGAGGCAGCAATGCTAGGCACTGTGCCATCATGCTGCCGCATGGCTGTTTTCAGGAATTTTTGTTTAATGGGGATTTAATCTTGTATGCAATGATAAGTTTGAATAAATTGGATTTAAGCAGCATACTAGTGCTTTGTGATGTACAAAAGGTTGTGGTTGGAAAATGTGATGTATGGAATTAGTAATTTGCCTAGGGTGTTATGTTCCCAAAATTATAATAACTGCAATTGTAAAAAGAAACAATTAGTCAAGAAAAATAATTCTAAGGAGGCGGAAGAATGGTTGAAGGATGTAGAAGCTGCAAATTCTTCTGCATCCACTCAAACATCAGCTGTTATTGAATAAATTTTATCACTGTTACCTGTAATAAAAATTCTAGTGATCGACAGCAGTTGTAATTGTATGGGTGCTCTATCCAAAAAAAGCCAGAACATTTCTTCAATATCCTGATTGGTCATTGATTTTGGCGAATTTGGTGTGTCTCACATTTAACTGGGATTAACTTCCTAAACCAATAACAAAGATACACTGGAGTTCTGATTAGTACTGATAGTATTAGGTATCACATGATCTGATGTGGGGAAGCTAGTTTAATGTGTGCAGATCTTTCAAAAGAGTAATGGGCCTGTGTTAAAAGTTTGACTCACCTACTTAGAAATCTGAAAGGTGAAGTACTTTAAAATTTCTGGCATTATTTCTCACTGGATTTTCAGGTTTGAAATTAATAGTAGTGCCAGTAAAAAATATTCTATTGAGGACTTTGTGCTCTGAACAAACTCCCCAGAAAGTCTGGGGTTAATTTACACCATAATTGCAATTGTCTGTCTGTCGATGAAGTGAATGGTGTTTGTCAGCACACCTAGACCTTAATAGATTGCAGATTTCTAATTTAATACGTATCCTTTATCTGTTCCATTTAGGCATATTTTTAAACTGCTTGCACAATGCTTATCAATAACCTCTAACTGTATTCTGTAACAAAGATTGTTGATTTTCTCCAAAGCTAATTGAAGTAGAAATTGAGCACCAATCTTAGTTGATATTCACCTTATTTTCAGAATGCAGCATTGAAATTAATCTGTCTCCTCCCTAATTAGCACCTGGTCTCCCTGCAGCATTTTTCCCCTCTCTAAGCAAGTCCTCTAAAACAATTTGGAGATTCCTGAATAAGGAATCTCCAAATTGAATTCCTGCAATTTTGAGTCTGTTCAAGTCAATGCTATATTCTTCTATGAAATTATTTCTTGAAATCAATCTGTTCTGACCATGCCTCATCAGCATCTAGTAATTCATCTTGTAAGTTTTATCCATGAAGCTTAATGGAAGATCCAAACTTCCTTCACTATCTGACTAATAGACATCCAGTTCACAAAATATTTTGCTTCTGATTTTACTTATTGTTAGGAAGCGATAATGCCAAGGCCATCTCTTCTTTTGCTCAGTAAGGATATAACCCAGGCCCATGTATGCATCTCATTTTTCCACTAGCCATGAGGTTGGGATTTAAAGAACATTGATGGGTAGCCACACCCTGACTATTATATTTGGTTTTGGCAATTCTTCACAGGAGTACTCCAATTACAATCTTTTATCTGGGGGTAAAGAATCTTAGCTGTCTAAAGGCGAAGACTGAAAACTATTTTCTACTACCCCAGGTTAATTGATTCTGAAACTAAATTGTGGATATTAACATTACAAATATCTGTGTGCTCCCTAATTAGTGTTCCAAAGATTTCTCAGTGCTTAAGGTAATTAATGTCTGTATATCCTTAAACTTGAATACAATTAACAGATTTTCCAGCGATTTGCACATTGCTTACCAATTTAGTTTCTGCTTGCTTTGGAGAGAAGATAGTGTAACTAAAACCATTTATTATTGGCTTTGTATTTATTTTTGTTTCACTCTTAGGTTTCTTATTTGACCTTTCACCTCTGACCAAACAAAATGGCAGTTACCAAGTTAAATCTGGGAAGTACAATTTTTATTTAAATGTCTGTGCCAACGTGTCAACGGTATGTGAGGCAAATTCTGGTGCTTGTCAAGAAGATCCAGTGTAAGTAACCAAAGTGTTTGTATAGCTCAATTCATGAGCATTGGTGCAGAATGAATGAATTGAATATTATCAGTGTAGAAGTTTAGTATTGAGCCCCTTTTTCTAAAGAGAGTGGCAGTGCTTCATGACAATTTTTCATTTGCTGTATAAGTCCATCTTGTGCTGAGTTTATAAAAATATTATACAATTGAGTTGATTTTATTCTGGAGTAATTGCTTCACTGCCAATTCTGGTTGGGCCACCAGCATTATCCTGGGATGATCGTTCTTTTCTCTACTGCAAGCTGTCATCTTAAACCCCTCTTGCTGTCTCTCTGTCTGCATGTTCAGTGATGAATGCGAGAAGCTCTTGGATTGATTTATTAGAATCTCTGGATCTCTGCAGTGTGCAAGGACAGTAAAAAGTCTGACAACAGGTTTTAGTCCAACCGATTTATTTGATAGTAAACGCACAAGCTTGTGCATTTACTATCAAATAAATCGGTCGGACTAAAACCTGGTGTTGTCAGACTTTTTACTGTATTTACCCCAGTCCAACGCCGGCACGTCCACATCGTGTGCAAGGAGGCCATTTGGCCCATGGAGTCTGCACCAACCCACTATCCCACCCAGGCCCTATCCTTATAACCTCATGCACTTACCCTAGCTCGTCTCCCTGACATTAAGGAGCAAGTTAGCATGGCCAATCCACCTAACCCACACATCTCTGAACTGTAGGAGGAAACTGGAATACCTGGAGGAAACCCAAGCACAGATAGTGCCAACTCCACACAGACAGTGACCCAAGCCAGCAATCAAACCCAAGTCTCTAGTGCTGAGGCAGCAGTGCTAACCACTAAAGATTGAGCTGCGCCTCTTGCTTTCCTTCCTTCCTTCCTGCTAGCTCGCTCACTGCACCAGATTTTCCTTGAGTCCCTCACCTTAGCCCTGAATGTATTTCCTCCTTTAGTTTGTCTCTAATCTCACCACCTTTAAACTTGTCATGTCCGTGAGATCCTCCTGACATTAAATGTGTTTCTCTCCCAGTGAGATTGTGCCCATCGTTCCCCCACATTGCATTTCCAAATTCCTCCAGGTAGGTTCTTACCTGACCTGCACTGAAATGGTTGTTCAAGTTACAAATGGCACTCTTTAATATAATAAGTGTCTCAACATCAGGTTAAAGTTCAAGAGGTCTATTTGGTAGCAAAAGCCACTAGCTTTCAGAGCGCTGCCCTTTCGTCAGGTGAGTGTGAGTTCTATTCACAAACAGAGCATATAAAGACACAAAGTCAATTTATAGAATAATGGTTGGAATGTTAAACAAGTTGTCTACCTGATACACTGCAGGAAAGGATGTCCTGAGGCATGGTACATTTGGGAGACCGTGCAGATGCTACGACAGATGAATGAGAACTCCAGTAAATTTGTCAGACACGACTTCCCTTTAACGAAACCGTGTTGCGTCCGCCCTATCAAGCAATTCCCTTCAAGATGCCTCGCAATTTCCTCCTTAATGACGGATTCTAACATTTTACCTACCACAGATGGATAGAAGATTGGTTGTCAAATAGGAGGCAGAGAGTGGGGGTCAATGGGTGCTATTCGGATTGGCGGTTGGTGACTAGTGGGGTGCCCCAGGGGTCGGTGCTGGGGCCTCAGCTATTTACCATTTATATAGATGATCTGGAGGAGGGAACCGAGTGCAGGGTGTCGAAATTTGCTGATGACACCAAGATTGGGGGAAAGGCAAATTGTGCGGAGGGTGTGGAGAGTCTGCAGAAGGATCTAGATAGGCTGGGCGAATGGGCCAGGAAATGGCAAATGGAATTTAATGTTGGCAAGTGTGAGGTGGTCCACTTTGGTAGGAAGAATGGTAGGAAGGACTATTACTTACGTGGCGAAAAACTGCAGCAGGCGACGGTGCAGAGGGACCTCGGGGTCCTTGTGCATGAGTCGCAAAAACCCAGCTTGCAGGTGCAGCAGGTGGTCAGGAAGGCGAATGGGATGCTGGCCTTCATAGCGAGGGGGATTGAATATAAAAGTAGGGAAGTCTTGCTGCAGCTGTATAGGGCATTGGTGAGGCCGCAGCTGGAGTACTGTGTGCAGTTTTGGGCGCCGCACCTGCGCAAGGATATTTTAGCCCTGGAGGGAGTGCAGAGGAGGTTTACTAGGCTGATACCGGAGTTGAGGGGATTGAGCTATGAGGAGAGGCTAAATAAACTAGGCTTGTACTCGTTAGAGTTTAGAAGAATGAGGGGAGATCTCATTGAGACGTATAAGATGATGAATGGGATGGATAGGATAGAGGTGGAGAGACTCTTCCCGCTCAAAAAAGACAGTAGGACTAGGGGGCACAGCCTCAAGATAAAGGGGAGGCGGTTTAGAACGGAGTTGAGGAAGAACTTCTTCACTCAAAGGGTGGTGAATCTCTGGAATTCTCTGCCCGTTGAAGTGGTGGAGGCTGCCTCGCTAAATATTTTTTAAGAAGCGGGTTGATGGGTTCTTGATGAGAGGGGATTAAGGGTTATGGGGAGAGGGCGGGAAAGTGGAACTGAGCCACGACAGATCAGCCATGATCTTATTGAATGGCGGGGCAGGCTCGAAGGGCTAGATGGCCTACTCCTGCTCCTATTTCTTATGTTCTTTATGAACACCGCTCGACAATCACCAGGCAAGGGTGTTCTCTCCCTGTTGGGGAACACTTCAGTAGTCACAGGCATTTGGCCTCTGATCTTCTGGTAAGTGTTCTCCAAAGCGGCCTTCCCAACACACGCCAATGCACAGTTGCTGGGCAGGGACTGAGCTTCAACTGGGATCTTGGGTTCATGTCACATTATCTGTAATCCCCACGACTTGCTTTGGCTTCCAAAATCTCACCGGCTATCCTGCCTGGAGACAATTCGCATCTTTTTAACCTGTGCTTAACACACTTTCCACTCATTGTACCTTTAAGACTTTTTTTGCCTGTAAAGACTCTCATTCCAACCATTATTCTGTAAATTGAGTTTGTGTTTTTATATGCTGTGTGAATAGAACTCCCACTGACCTGATGAAGGGGCAGTGCTCAAAGCTAGTGGCTTTTGCTACCAAATAAACCTATTGGTCTTTAACCTGGTGTCGTGAGATTTTACTGTGTTTATCCCAGTCCAACGCCAGCAACTCCACATGTCCCTTTAATGTGACAAAGATGCTCCTCACCAATGTCAAATACATCCATTGGCACAGTTGAGCATTGTCCAACTTGGTAGTGCACTAAACTAGTTCCATTCTTTTTTTGTAGCCAGGGAGTCGGAATCAATTACTTCTCTCATCATTCCTGTACTGTTACCATTGGTGTCCCTCGAATCGATGCTGCACTATCATTGTGATCATCTATTTCCATCTCCAACAGTGCCTATTTCCACTCACGCCTCAGCTCTTCTGCTGAAACCCCACTTCCGTTCCTTGGTTACCTTCAGACTTGACTAGTCTAATGAATTCCTAGACAGTTTCCCCACTTAATTCTGACTTCGAGTGCCCCTGATTTTAATTGCTCTGACGTTGTCTGTGCCTTCAGCTGCCTAGGCCCCAAGTCTAAGATTCCCACCTTAAATATCTCTACCTTGACATCTTACTTTTCTCCATAAAGATGCTTCTTTAAACCTACGTTTTTGGCCAAACCATTGATCATCTGTCCTAACAGTTTCTCTAATTGGCTTGGTGTCTTGTTTTGTAATAAATGGGAAGCAGCACTCTAAGTGCAATAAAATTTACATATTTACTATTCCTGAAAGACACAAACTACTTTCTCTCCCATCCCAGTACAACTGCAAGGGCCAAAAATGGTAGTTGAAATCCATCTGTGTCATTAAGTTTCGAGCTGCCTTGTATATTTGCCATGAGGCTAAAGTTGGTTATCTCCAGTTTCCTTCAATGTGTTTTAATGCTCTGCCTGACCCTTAGCCAGCGAAAAGTTTGGAGCCTGGGCATGTCCAACTCCGCATTGTCATACTACGATGGGATCATTCATCTGGCCTATACAAATGGGACACCATACAATAATGGGCAGCACACTCAACGATCGACACTCATAACATTCCTGTGTGACCGGGATGCAGGCAAAGGACATCCAGAATTTGAGGTCAGTTGTTAGATTACTCAGGCAGGTTGTGAAATTATATCGACACTTTCCTTTCACTAAAGATATCTGTTAATTACTGTTCCCTGATGGACTTCTTCCAATTCAAGGTCTTGGTGAGATGTTAGAAGCTCGACCAGGGGTTTATCAGGATTTGCGGCCTGTTTAGAGTTAGTGAAATGAATTTGTCAACTTGGCAAATCTATGAATGGATGAATTGTGATGGAAGGAACAAGATTGCTTTTATATTCTTAGTTAAATCACTAATCCACTCAAATCCGAATATGGGAACGAAAGAATGATTGTTTTCTGAAGAATGGCATTATCGTTCCTTATGACAAGGATCATTTTTTTTCTGTATTTGGGTAGGACTTGGAAGGAAATGACAAGTTTAAACTCATGAATCTCAGTTCCTAAATAGTTTCTTTTGGAATTCAAAATTTTCTCATTTGAATTAAGTGATGAATGAAATAAATGTGGAACTAAAACTTAGCTGTATTTCAAAATTAGGAGGAAGATGAGCACACCTATAATTTCAAGTGGTACACTCAATATGCCTGCCCTGAAGTGCCATTAGAATGTATAGTGACAAGCCCAGATAAAAAGCAACAATATGATCTGTCAAGGTGAGAATACAGCATTTTGGATTTTTATATTTGTATATTTAAGTTCATAAATTGTACTTCAATGTTCCACCTTCAAAAATAGATATTGATAAATAGTTGTATTCAGGAACAAGCTTTTCTTGTTGAGTGGCAGGATGTCAGATTAAAGTCTGCCTTATTAACTTTCTTTAATTTCAAATAATTACAAAAGTCTTGCCAATTTTGGGGGCTGCTTCCTTCTCTTCCTGTACCTGAAGTTATTCAATTTAATACTTCTGAATTTTCCAAACCAATTAAGATACAGAATGCTATCATGCAAGTAACTCTGATTTGTGAACATGTGAAAAACATCCAATCAAATATTGTAATAGCAGTGATGCTGATGTACCTGGAACAGGTTCTGAAGGCTGACTGAGGCCCCTGTAGTAGTAATATAATAGTGCAATTCAGCACATGGAAATTGCTATAGTTTTGGAATTGCCTACTGATAAATTGGATGTACCCACAAGTCTATTTTCCATTAGTTTTTCTTACTATTGTGCCTGCAAGCAAATGCTTGCCTGGATGGAATTGAACTTTCTTTTACCTGATGGTGGATGTTTCATCTAATAAATATCTCTGATTCTGCTAATCTAGGCATTTGTGAAATTCTAGGTTTGAGGAAGATTTTAATTAAATGTCTAAAGAATACAATTTGACTTCTAAAACAAATAATAGCTTTTCCATCTGACTAAAGTAATGTCTTCCTCAGCAGTTACTTGGGTTAAATGACAAATCTGCAGGTATATCATTTTAATTATGCAGCTGGCATGTAAAAATGCTTGGTGTCTAATTGATGCTTGATGTTTAATTACTTTGGGTGTATTCACACACAACTGTCAATGCAATGGGCTTTTGTACTGTACCTTGCTCAGAATTAGTACAGATGTGGCCTGAAGTCAGAAGATCTGATCTGACAGCAGAGGAAGTGAGGTGAGTTGCTCTGAAAGAGGCCACCTCTCCCTCCCCTGACTCGGGAGCCTATCCAGACAGTTGACATCTGATTTGCACTTTTGCCACTTGGTTGAATAAAATGGTTTCTGCTTCAAAGTTACATTTGTTCCGTGCATTCATTGTTAAATGCCTTAAGTTGGCAACAATGGCATGAAAAATAGAAACCTACAATAGGAGCAGGAGTAGGCCATTTGACCCTTCAAACATGTTCCACAATTCAGTATGATAGCTCATCCTGTTTTCAACACAATATTCAGCGTGTTCTCCAAAGCCCTTGACACCTTGAGAATAAAGAAATACACCTAATTCCTCCTTAAATATAGTCAGTGACTTGGCCTCCACAGCCTTTTGTGCTACTGGTTCACCACCCTCCTTCAGTGAAGAAATTTCCCTTCATCTCAGTCCTAAAATGGCCTATTCCATATCCTGAAAGAAGAGTTTCAGCAATTGGCTGTCAGGAGCTCTACTTGAAGATGTGAGGTAATGAACATAAAAAATGAAAGTTAAAAATCTATGAAAATCATGAATCCATGCCAGAGAGACTTGCAATCCACCTTATACTCCCATGTTTTAATCCTGGTAACTGACTAGGTTTTTGTCCAAATAAGGAAAGTTATTCCAGGTGTTGGTCCTTGACATTTCCATCTTGCTATAACCTGATCACCTTTGCTTGGACCACTGCGATACAAAAGATCATTTTG
The DNA here is from genome assembly GCF_965287045.1 of Carcharhinus amblyrhynchos. Classification (NCBI taxonomy): domain Eukaryota; kingdom Metazoa; phylum Chordata; class Chondrichthyes; order Carcharhiniformes; family Carcharhinidae; genus Carcharhinus; species Carcharhinus amblyrhynchos. The sequence goes on along the minus strand of NC_137335.1, from coordinate 24,970,535 downwards.
GATTTTAAATGCATTCAGCATTCCACTATAATTCCCACAGGAGAAACTAACTTTAGATAAAAATTTTCATGTGAACTGTTTCATGTCAAGCCACTCGAGTTTGAGAAAAATACAAGTTTGCACATTCTTAATTTCCTGTTCAAATTACTGTTCTTATTCGGTAACATGGAAGCTAACTTGTTTCTTTCCACAAATCCTAGTTGGCCTGCTTTGTGATCAAGCTTCCAAGTTAATATCGGCATCTGTTTGAAGTCTACACCCTTTCATGTCTTCAGCAATAAACAGCTCAGTGTTCCATTGCTGTCTGTAAGATCTAAACCTGACTGAATTTCATCTGGAAGACGTGTTAGATTGCTGAGTGAATTGTATTGGTATTTGTCTAAGACAAATCTTTGTATAAAGTTGGTAGCACTGCAATTCTTGAGGTTTGGTTGTTTTTGGAGGGGCAGGCAGAAGAGCAGGAGCGTGTGTATTTGTCCAATCACTGGATCTTGGTATTCAAAATGGTGCAGAATAAAGGTTTAATTTTATAAAAGAAACATTCCAACTTTTGCTGAAAGGAGATACTTTGCCAGATGCTTCAACATTAAAGAAGCTGTACAAGTATAAGTTGTAATAACTTGATTACTTTGCTTTTCGAAATCTCTTCCACTCAGCTTGTCAAAGTCCGAAGACAACTGGTTCGCCATGGACACAACATCAAGTAACCACAAGAAGTATTATATCAATGTCTGTCGACCTCTGAATCCAGTTGAAGGATGTGATCGATATGCAGGAGTGTGCCAGACGCAGTATGAAAGAGAATTAGTAAGGATATATTATAATGCAACATGTATTGATATTTATGAATGTGAACTATCAATTTGTTTTTCAGTTTTAAACTGTGCATGTGGACAACATTCTGAATGTATTTGGCAAAACTTGCATGCAGTTCAAGTTAAACAAGTTTGATTTTTCCATGATAGGAAGAGTGAACAGCAAGAATCTGCTGTTTATAAAGTGTTCAATGAACTGACAAAAATATTGCGCATAAGCATTGTGATGCAGGATTTGGTCTAATAGATAAATAACGCATTCAGTGGGTCCATGATGGATGGTTAGATCATGGATTTGAATGGAAGAAAGAAATACTTTGGTCATAATGAGAGAAGTTTAAGTTGCTATATCATTGCAGTAATAACTTTCCAACAAAATATTAGTTCTATGACTTAGTGTCAGCTGCAAGTACAAAAACTGTTAACTGAGCAGTCAAACTGTGCACAGTTTGCAAAAACATATAACAATGATGTGAACAAATGCACTGAGTTAAGAGAGTACCATCAAGAGTAATTGCACATGCTGTGGCTTCATACCAATATATTGAACTCTACCTGGTGTTAACTTGCTGTTTAAAATTCTTTAAATGCTATAGCTGATGGGGCATTTTGCTTGCTGTTAAATTGAAAAAGCAGTAGTTAGTCGGTGTCTGGTATTGGCTCACATCAGGGATGAGAACTTCGGCCCCACCAATTTCTCTACACACTCTTGACTGACTTGATTTCCATTGATCTTTTTCTGGAAGTGCTTGACCTCAAACTGTGGTGCAGATGGGCAGATTATTCATGAATCATGTAATAGGATTTAGTATGTTAAACGTTTCTCGAGTGGAATTCAGAATTGTCTTTTCAAGCCTGTTGGAACATAGCAACTATCCAGATGTTTCCTTCCTTTTTTGATTGTTATAAATAGTTGAGCCATGTACAGTTCTTTTCTCTGACATTCTCTGAAAATGCTGTTTTGTAAGTTTGATTTTCCCTTCTAGCTCAGCAAACTTGCCAAAGGCTTGCATTTGGATATTAGCATGATAGGACATTTCAGTGTTTCTAATGTATAATTGCTTTCATAAAGTTTGATTTATCTTTAGGATGCACTTTATGAAAAAGTGTCCATTAGCAATCTGGGAATTGCCAAAACTGGTCCCAAGCTGGGAAAAAATGGAAGGATTGTTCTGGAATACGTAAATGGCTCTGCATGTACCAATTCAGGTGGTAATCTAACCTCTTATACTACCCGTATTCACCTGAGTTGTTCAAAAGAACTGGTAAGCAAATTTCTCTTGCCACCTCTTAATGTTCTATTTTACCAGTTGCTGGTTTTCCTGGGAAAGACAGCTTTCCTTTGCAGCAGATTTTTCCTTGGTTTCCTTTTAACATCAGTTGATTTTGGGATTTTCACAGTAACAGGCCTACTTGTGACACCAATAAAGAAAATTAAACTAGTGTGCTTCCCCCCACATTATCTTATCCTCTTTCTTTCTCCTTTTCTAATTGGTTATTTACTATTTGATTAATATGCGCGTCAAATTTCCAAAGATCCTAAACTTGCCTACAGGCTGATTCAGACTTAATTTTAAATATGTATCTTTCTCTAAATATTTAGCTTTAATATATTTACCACTAACATGGCATCATCCTACAGTTATAAGTGAGGTAGCCTTACCTACCAGGTTTTTTGGGGGGGGATGGTGGGCAGAAATAGGGTAAAGCTCACTACTGATGTTGCAAATTGAGATACTCTGGGCCTGTCGTTGCTCCTCGTGAGACTTCAAGAATTGCTTCTCGGCCTCTTGGCTAAGATCAAGTGTAGTATCGACATGCTGCACTTGGTTGAAGTCATTAGGTTACATTTCAGCTTCATTTCAAGCAATTTTTTAAAGCGGCATCTGGGCCTTTTGGCTAAGGTGCAAATTAGATCAAGCTTTGGAGGTGGAGCTACACCTACTCCAATCAGCTTGGATCATGTAGGTCAAGCCCAAGACAGGAGGTGAGAGCCCTGTCTTGTCAGCTTGGATTGGGAATGTCTCAACTTGCTGGGACTCTGAATTGGCTTTAATTTGACTGGATTGGAATAAAGTTGAAAACAAAGTGTAGAAAGAATGAGCTTGCATTTACCTTTTCTCATATGTCCCAAAGCACTGTGATTAAAGATCCTTTAATGATGGATAAGCAAATAGATGCAACAGCCTATTTCTACATAGATTCCACAAGCAACAAAATAGATGATTAAAGGTATTATCTGTAAAAAGTATTTTTCTATAATGTACTCCTAGACTAAAGGGAGAAATCCAGGCCAGAACTCTTAATCTTTGGATAGTGTCATGACTATCTTGTACAACTTTGTTGAAGTTGTACAAGACATTGGTAAGGCCACACTTGGAATACTGTGTGCAATTCTGGTCACCCTATTATAGAAAGGATATTATTAAACTAGAAAGAGTGCAAAAAAGATTTACTAGGTTGCTACTGGGACTTGATGGATTGAGTTATAAGGAGAGGCTGAATAGACAGACTTTGTTCTGGAGTATGGGAGGCTAAGGAGTGACCTTATAGAGGTCTTTAAAATGATGAGGGGCATAGACAAGGTAGATAGTCAATATCTTTTCCCAAAAGTAGGGGAATCTAAAATTTGCGGACGTATGTGTAAGGTGAGAGGGGAGAGATACAAAGTGTCCAGAGGGGCAATTTTTCCACAGGGTGGGGAGTGTCTGGAACAAGTTGCCAGAGGTAGTAAGAGAGGCGGGTACAATTTTATCTTTTAAAAAGCATTTGGATAGTTTACATGGGTACAATGTGTATAGAGGGATATGAGCCAAATGCAGGCAATTGGGTTTAACTTGGGGGCTTTTTTAAAAACAGGACAGCGTGGACAAGTTGATTTTGAAGGACCTGTTTTCATACTGTAAACCTCTAACGTTGTGTACAAGGAGGATGGGTCTTATTTTGGCATCCATATGCAAGATGATACTCTGGTTTCTCTTCAGATCGTATAAATCTTTCGCCACTTCTGCCAGTGTGATGTATGCCCATCGCTAAAATAGTGTAAACTAAGATTATGCATTCAAGTTCTAGTGCAAGGCTTGAATTTGCAAGCTTGTGTATTGCAGTTATCAATTGAGCTGATCTAACACTCAGTAAATACTGATATCTTTAGTATTGGGAAAGGGGTGGCGTTTGTTCCAGAAATCTACTTGAAGTAATCCAATGCTTGACATGGATTTTTAGCTTTGATTGTGGTCTTGTGCCTCTGTACAATCCCATCACAAGTGGTAATGTTTTTAATTATCTTCCAAATTGTAGATTTTGCAATTGGCAGGAAATGCTAACAATGTTAATTGAATTCTGTAAATGCGCCCATGAATTCTAGTCGTCTAAAATGCATTTAAGTAATGCATCATAGTAAATGCATAGTTAGGAATGATGTAGAAAGCTTTTGAAGGTAACACCAGTCCGTTTCACTCAAGTTTCCAAAACACTTCGACTCCATTGGATGAATTTCTACTTGGCTCTAATGCTTCATTTCAACTTTGAATCTACAGTGCAGGTATTAGTGGGAGTTCACCATCCTTTCAAAAGGAGTATTTACTCCTCAAACTAATCATTATATTCGTTTGCATGGAAACGTTTCACAGGCAAAAAAAGCACACCAATTTGGATGGTCACATGTTTGGAAAATAATGAACAAGACGTTCAGATTTCTGGTAGACAAAGTACTGGCAGGAATGTCAAGTCAATTATCCTTTAGATGGAATGAGTATTTCATTGGTATAAATAGAAACCATTTCTTATGATTGTGAGGGTTGCTGTAGGTGACAATATATTAGGAATAATAGCAAAGTATTCCTTGTGTGATGCTAATCGGTTTTATATACTTTTATAGTCCACTGGCCCAAGGTTCATTGATATCAAGGACTGTGTGGTCACATTTTTGTGGGAAACTGAAGCAGCCTGTCCTGTCACAACTGAAGATTCAAATGAGGTAAATGTGTAATTGCGCTGACCAAGGATCTTAAGTCTTTAGTCACAGATTTGAATGTCAAACTTACTATGAAATAAGTATTCTTTTGGGAAAATATAGTTTTCTTTGAATTTAATGTTTGCCCTGATGAATGCTACTTAGACGGTGTAATTCTGTGTTAAACACTTTCAGAATTTTGTATTTATTAATAGCATACCATCTGAATTCCAGTTGCACCAATGCCTATTCACATTATAACCTGTGTTTACAGACCAACACTGGTTCCTTTGTTGCAACACATCAACTTTAAAACTCATTTTCAAATCTCTCCATGCCCTTTCCCCTTCCTGTCTCTAATATTTTCCAGCCCCACATTTCTGATCACTGTGCTCCATCAACTCAGGCTTTTGCACATCCTGATGTAGTTCACTATTGATCGTTGTGCATGCACAGCGAGACCCCTGCCTAGACCCCTAAGATGTATAGTTCCTTCTGAGGCTAGCCACCTGTCTCTTCCTTCAGACTTTAAAATCTTTGTTTTGTAATGCAGTTTCTTGTAATAAAACTGCCACTATTTCCTTAATCAATACAGATCTCAATTTCACAAGAAGGCATCTTTCTTCATCCCAAACTGCATGCTTTCTTTATTCAGATGAAGATTAAAGGAATAGGTAGTCTATGCCTAACATTGACCTATTGTATCAGCCACAAGGACAAGTAGAAGAGTTGTGGGTGAAAGAACAATCCATGTTTAAAATATTTGTATATTTGCTATGTCTAAGATACATAGCTTCCACTTCAAATGTAAATTTATCTAGTGCCAAATTAATCTGCAACAGGTACACAAATTGCTGCCAAACACATTTGTCGAGTTGCCCTAAATTAGTGGAAACATTGATGTTTATTGCTTTGCACTCAGGACTGAGACTTCATACTAAAATTGTTTTGTACCTAACGTTTTAAAATTGAAGACTGATCCGCTGCTTTTCTTAATCCACACCAATAAATAACTCTTCCCCAGCAGCTCCTTAACTCATTGACCTTTGCGTTGATGTAACCCATGATTAGGAGGTTCAGATTTGATGCAGGATTCCAATGGTACCAAACGTATTGATGCTCCAAAATGTTAGTGATGATAATAGCTATTTACATTATACTGAAATGTTTTTTCTGTGTAACAAGTGTGCCTTTATAAAACCCTTTGTACTTTTGTAAAATGAGTTGCTAAATTGAAGCATCTGTACAATTTTCTTTCTAGAACTGCTCCGTAAAAGATCCCAACACTGGATTTGTGTTTAACTTTCTGCCCCTGGCTTCAGACACAGGTTACTCGGTGACTGGGAACCATGTAACATTTAAGGTTAGAATACTGAACAACGATGTTTGGTATTAGATTTATAATTTTAAGTACTAAAGATACGAAATACAAATCTGAAGCATGTGGTGTTTGGCTGAGATAAAAGTGAAAGTATTTCGTGTTTTTCATGTAGCTGGCCAGAATGTGATGGGTTCTATTTTTATCTATGTCTCTGAATCAATTTAAAATAAAATGCTGGATTTTAAGTGTGCTGTTCATTACATTTTGCCCCTAGACTTTCTAAAGATTTTTGCACTGGTAGTGCCTCTTTGTCGTTATCAGCAAAAGTGCAGTGTTTATTCAAAAGCATTTGAGACCATGTGAAGAGGTGCAGTTGTATAACTGAATCATTAAGAGGGCAGTGTCTGAACTCAAGTTGGAATAATTTAATGTCCATTCAGGTGCAAAGAGTATGTAATAGAGCAAATAAAAATTGGATAAAGAGGGAGAGAATAAAGGGTATAAATTATTTTTATTTAAAATATTCTATAATTAAAATCAAAATGAAACTCCACACTTATTCAAGTTGACTTTCAATGCCAGAAAGGTGGTTAGGCAGTAATTAAGACGTGATGTTAAAAACATGCCTGTGCTGAAATGGGCATGGGAGTTTAATGTGTCCATATCAGTTAAGTACAACTTTCACATTATACCATGCATTTTAAGAATCTCTTGGTGAGATACTATTCTTGGGCAACTTTTGAAGTAGCATAGCAACAGGGGAGTAACTCTTCATTTCACACTTTACATAAATCCACTATCTCTGTTCCTCAAATGCCTTTAAAATTGTATATTTTAGTTAATACTTACCCTCCTTTCTCTACATATCGAATGTACCATTTCACTCATCTCTGCACTAAATTTCATATGTCGTGTCAGTTACCAGTCTGTCCTCTTTAAAGTCTCTTGCTATCCTCCTCCTGCATTGCATTTGAATTTTGTGTTAACTGCAAACTTTGAAATGCATTAGATATTCAAGTCCAGATCATTAATATGTTGCTTAAAAAAAAACTACTACATCTTTTGCAATAGGAAATGATCTCTTCAGGAAGCTGGGAGTGAGGGAAAGTGGTATTTGGTGGTAACATCACACTGGCTATAGAACCAATGGCAGCAGCTATTTGCTGAATGCTCCTCTCCTGCCACTTAGAGTAGGAGTGCTTGGGTCATTGACCTGAAATATTAACTTTTTTTTCTCCACAGACGCTGTCATATTTGAGTTTCCAGCATTTTCTGCTTTTAATTCATCTCGCACTGTGTTCACTCGTGTTTCATAAACCACACCTCTAATTTAATTTTCTAGCTAGTTTAATAATTTTCTTTGTGGAGAAGTAGTTTAGGTTTTTAACACGACAATCTTTCTTGCACTTTGTATCTATTGTAGTCTAATAACCTAGATTATTCCATCCTTTTCAAAGCTCAACATCTGTCAGGGTGTAAAAGAGTGTGGGAAAGTGGGCAGCAAGCCAGCAACTGGATGCGAAATAGATGGACAGAAACCAAATCGTCCAGTTGGATTGGAAACATCACTGCGGATTTCCACTGATGGTTTTATAACTCTCATGTACAAGGGTGAACTGCAAGTACTTTCAGGTAGGTGTGTTCAGACACGAGTTGCAGAGCATTATATAGAATGCATTGAAACTGGCAATGTGGCCCAATTTGGTCCATAGTGTTTATGCTCAATTGAAGTCTCCACCCGTTCCTTTAATCCCATCTCCATAACATTCTGATCCTTTCTACACAATTAGTTCATGTGGCTAAAACGGTGCTGGTATGGGCACATTTAGCTGATCAGTTTCCAATGGGTAACATTCACTTGTTACAAATTTTATCATTTTCTTCAATGTTTTGTTTTGTAACATTGATCCATTAGCATTGGGCGACTAGAAATTTGGCTTTACGTTAAAGTTCAAATATGTGTTTCTGTATGAATTTATATCAATTAAATGTGCTAATTTTCACAGCCCTCTGTTTTTGAATGTATCCAAGAAGAATTTTTGGTTATACATAAATATAGTTGAGAACTTTAATGTTTTACATGTGGTGTAAGTAGCCCCATAATCTGTACGTTACTGTTACAACCTGCAGGACTTCGCGATACGTTTATTATCCGTTTTGTCTGTGATGCTAACTCATATCCTGGAAAGCTCAAGTTTCTGCGAGAAGAAATTGGTGCCGCTGCACAGGTTCATGACACCTACTTTGAATTTTATACTGCATTGGCTTGTTTTCCAGCTCCTGTGAATTGCCTTGTCAATGGTAAGTCGGGGTTTTTAATCCAGTAGAACTAAGTAGCCTGCTGTAGTAGATATTAAATATTGCTGGTTAAATAGTTCAAATCATCTAAAAGGTACTTGGTTGAGGTTTTCTTCATTGCAAATTGACCAAATGTGCACCTGCTTTGTTTAATACTATTGCAACATTTTGCAAATATAAGGATCTGATGAGCTGCTGTCAATTATTTCTTGCAATGTTTAATAAATAGGTCAATTTATTATAATGGATGGAGAATACATGCTTAAAATTATTCCGGGATTTGGGTCACAGCATATTCCAATAAATTTTATTCTCTATAGTTTTTTAATCTATCTTGATGGAGTGGGGAAGGATAACCATATAAACTCTTGTCTTTGGTCTGGTGAATTGCCAATTTCATGGCTGCCTTTGGGAAATGCCTGACATTTACACTACTGTCCATTGGAAAAATCAGCTAGCACCTAACCCAATAACATGGGTTAGGTGCTTCCCCTTGGGCTGAGCAGCTTGACATACACTGAAGGACTGCTCTTAGACCTGTGACTTGTATTCATGAGCTTTAAAGTGTGCATGTTTTAACAAATTCACCAGAAGATTTTATTTGGAAACAGCCTTTACCCATACAACTTGTAAAGTTTTTTAATTTGTAGAACTGCTTTGAAATCTCTCAACAGACAATATCTTGAAACAGTCCTCCATAATTAATGGATACCTATAAAATGTGGCAGTGGACTGGCTTAATATCTCCAAAGGCTAGTTGTGAAACTGGCTGACTTGTTTAATGGTGCATCAATAGTGTACATGTCAAATATTGTTGCATGCTTGTGCCAAGGCTGTTGTCCCTTAACGGGTATGGTTACCTTGCCAGGGAAAAACTATTAGCTCCTCCACTTTCAGCTGCTTAACTCTAAAGATGCACACTGAATATCACGGTTGTTGGCATGCAAAATTATCATATGTAAGTGACTGATCTGTATCTCTGCTACCAGATTTTGTGGCAAAATTTTTCTAGTATGCTGAATACATATATGTTCTGGTCCAGTTTTTGCTCAGGCAGTCTCTCAACACCAGGTTAAAGTCGAACAGGTTTATTTGGTAAGACACCACTAGCTTTAGGAGCACCGCTCCTTCGTCAGGTGACTGGGGAGTTCTGATCACAAACAGATCCAAGATTCATGTCACACTATTTGTAGCCCCCATGACTTGCCTGGGCTTGCAACATTTCACTTACTGCCCTGTCTGGAGACAATACACATCTCTTTAACCTATGTTAATGCTATCTCCACTCACGTTTGCACTTTTAAGACTCGACTAGGTGTAAAGACTTGCATTCTAATCGGTATTCTGTAAACCGAGTGTGTGCCTTTATATGCACTGTCTGTGATAAGAACTCCCCACTCACCTGATGAAGGAGCAGCGCTCTGAAAGCTAGTGGCTTTTATTAACAAATAAACCTGTTGGACTTTAACCTGGTGTTGTGAGACTTCTTACTTGTTTACTCGAGTCCAACGCCAGCATCTCCATCATGACCAGTTTTTGCTGTCAGCCATGAGCGAATGATACTCTAACAGCTGCTCACAGGCTTTGGGCTCTTGTGTGCCAACTGTGGTGATTAGAAATCCCTTTCAGGTGCAGCTATTCCAAGATGTGAGGTGGGCAAGCACCAATGTGACATCACACCCAATATGGTTGAAGAATCTTCACTCAGACAAGAAGTCTGAAACCAGAACCAATATGAAATCGTGTAAAGAAAAAGGACATTGATTGAGAGAAAAGGCAAAAATCTTTTGAAAAGTTACTTTAACTCCAACTATAAAAATCGAAAAGTAAATTCCACATTTCTAAAAGTAGATTTTCAGTGCTTGAAGGGTTATTCGTAAGTAATTTAGCACAACATTAAAAATAGCTTATAATTGAGTGGCCAAGCCCTAACTTTTACGGGTGTGTTTAGTGATTATATACTGGTACCTACCATTGTTTTAGTAGCAAATCTCTTGGCAAAATGTCAGTATAGCAAAGTTTGTGGAGGAACAAATTGGACAGAAGCTTCCTGGTTTCTGCACTTGAGCTTGCTGGATGTTGTTCAGTTTAGTCCATAATGGTGAGCACTGAGCCACCTCAACGCCCTTGCTGCAAAATCTAGGAAATTAAGCACTTGTGTATCTTGTGAAAAGTGTTTAGATTTGTAGAAACACCACTGAACTCCCACAGTGATCTCTTAGCTTTCCTTTTTTTTGATCCCTACCCAAACTGATTCTACATCTTGCACTCTTGTGCTAAGGTCATCTGTCACTACTTAGCAATGACATCCTTAATTAACGGAGCTACTCCACCTCATTTTCTTTTGGAAATGTCAAATACCTGTTAATATTCAGGATCCAGCCTTGGTCACCCTCCAATCAAGTTTTTGTGATGACTGTCAGGCCATGCATGTTTGTTTTAATCTGAGCAAACAGCTCATCCATTTTATTACAAATACTGATTGCATTCACAGCTGCTGAGCCTATCTTTTTAAATGTTTTAATGCCTTTACGCTCTTAAGTTTGTACTCCCAGCCTCTTTCTGCCACATGCCACTTGTCTTTATCTGAGTTGCTACCTCACTTCATTTAGTGCCGAATGAAGAAAAAATGTTAGCTGAGGTAGTGGGAGAACGACCAGCTCAACTAGCACCACATTGTAACACCATGGGAAAATTGCTTACCCTGAAACAACACCAAACGGTGCAAGTCGTGGGTGGCACGGTAGCACAGTGGTTAGCACTGCTGCTTCACAGCTCCAGGGTCCTGGGTTCGATTCCCGGTTCGGGTCTCTGTCTGTGTGGAGTTTGCACGTTCTCTTCATGTCTGTGTGTTTCCCCGCTGGGAGCTCTGGTTTCCTCCCACAGTCCACAGATGTGTGGGTTAGGTCGATTGGCCATGCTAAGAAAGTGTCCCTTAATGTCCAGAGATGCGTAGGTTGGAGGGATTAGTGGGTATAATATGTAGGGATATGGGGGTAGGGCCTGGGTGGGATTGTGTTTGGTGCAGACTCGATGGGCCGAAGGGCCTCTTTCTGCATTGTGGGATTCTGTGGTAAAGTGGGAATCTGGCAATTTGATTGCATAAAATTCAGTTTATATAGGAAAGCAATGTGAAGTTGATCAATAAATAAAACATTTCTTTTTGAATCAGATATTTGGTGAATTCACCCTGTATCATCAGATGGTTTGATTTTTTTTGTTTCAGATGCAGCAGGTAATGAATATGACCTAAGTGACCTTGCAAGAGACGTCAATCCTTGGATTGCAATAGATACAACGGAAGATAGAAGAAAACGTACATTTTATCTGAATGTTTGTAAACCTTTACCTCCAGTTGAGGGCTGCCCAGGTCAGTGTGTAAAAATGGAGTAAAGTTCATTGTTTTCATAAATAACTTGCCTATTTGTTAATGCAGTGTAACACTCTGGTGTGGTAAAATGCTGATAGGAATAACAATTTTGGAAACATTAGTCTTTATGACAGTTAGTTTGTTTCTCTTTCAGAAGGTAGCCTGATGTATTTCGGCCTATTATAGGAATATAGAACTTGCGAGCAAGAGTAGGCCATTTGGCCCTTCAGGTGCTTCCCATCGTTCAATGAAACCATAGCTGACCTGGTTGTGATCTTAACTCCGTTTTCTTAGCTGCACCGCCAACCCCCTTCCTCCAAATATCCTTTGACTCCCTGGTCAATCAAAAATTTGTGGCTCTTGAATAAATTCAATGACCTAGATTCTGAAAAAGCAAATCCACGTAACTGGCAATCCTCGGGGGGAGGGAAGCTCCTCATCTGTTCTAAAAGGGAGACCTCTTATTTTTAAACTATGTCCCTAGTTTTAGTCTCCACCATAAGTGAAAACACCCTTCCAGTATCTACCCTGTCAAGCCAATTCAGTATCTTGTATGTTTCAGTAAGGTCACTCTCTTCATTCTTCTAAACTTCAATGGGTATTGGCCCAACATGTTAAACCTGAGTGCAGCGAACCTTCTCTGCTCCATTTCTAAAACTATTTTATAAGGAGACAAAAACTACAGTATTTCTGTTGTGGTCTTACCAATTGCCTGTACAGTTGCTGTAAAATTTCCCTACTTTATATTCAATTTATCTACTTCATATTCCATTCCCCTTGCAATAAATGCTATTATTCCATTTGCCTTTCTGGTTACTTTCTATGTCTGCCAATTAACTTTGATTCATGTACAAGGACACTCAGAACCCTCTACTGCTGACTTCTGTCATCTCACATAATGTACTGTTTTTCTATTCTATCTGACAAATTCATATTTTCCATCATTTTACTCCAACTGCCAAATTTTTGCCCACTGAATCTATCAATATCTATTTGCAGAATCTATTTCCTAGAAGCACAATGGTTAGCACTGCTGCTCTACAGTGCCAGAGACCCACGTTCGATTCCCAGCTTAGGTCACTCTGTGGAGTTTACACATTCTCCCTGTGTCTGTGTGGTTTCTTCCCACATTCTGCAAGACGTGCTGGTTAGGTGCATTTACCCAAACAGGTGTCAGACTGTGGTGACTAGGGGAATTTCACAGTAACTTCATTATAGTTTAAATGTAAGCCTTATGACTAATAAATATACTTCTCTTGACAACTTGCTTTCCTACTATCTTGGCAAATTTCTTCAGCAAATCTAGCTGCCGTTCATTTGATATCTTCATCCAAGTCATTGATGTAGATTCTAAATAGCTGAAGCTCTGGTTCTGATCCCTCAAGGCCCACTGTCCCTACTCTGCTTCCTGACAGCTAACCAATCTGCTATCTGTGCTAATGTGTTACCCTCTACACCATGTAATCTTGTGTAATAACCTTTTGAAGTGGAACCTTATCAAATGCCATTTGGAAATCCAAGTACACCACATCTCCAGGTTCCCCTTTATTCCACCTTGCTTGTTAATTCCTCAAACAATTTTAGTTGAACGTGATTTCCCCTTCACAAAGCAATGTTGACTCTGCCTGACCTAAATATCCTGGTGTAACCTCATTAATAATGGCTTCTAGCAATTTCCTATGGCAGATGTTAGACTAACTGGCCTATAGTATACTGCTTTCTGTCTCCCTCTTATCCTGAATAAAGGTACTACTTTCCAATCCACTGGAACCCTTCCAGAGTCAAAGGAATTTTAGCACATTATAAGCAATGCATCTACTATTGCTGTAGCTACTTCTTTTAATAACACTTGGATGCAAGCCATCTTGTCCAGGGGACTTGTCAGCCTTTAGGTCCGATAGTTTTCCTGGCACTTCCTTCTAGCAATAGTGATCATTTTAAGGTCCTCCCCCCCTGTTTGCTCTGGATTTTTAGTAACCTTTCGTGAACTTTTCTAAGTCTTGTACAGTGAAGCCATCTGCTCAATGTTTCTGCTATTTCCTTGTTTTCCATTATTAATTCCTCAGATTCTCACTTTAGAGGATCAACACTAGCTCTAGCTTCTCTTTTCCTATTTAAAAACTTTTGCCATCTGTTTTTGTTACTCACTAGCTTCTTCATACTCAACTTTCTTCCCCTTTGTTGATCAGTTATTTTTTTGCTGTTTAAAATTTGACTTATCTTTGCCAATTTGACCAGTGTTTCTTTCAATTGATAAAAGCCAAACGACCCGGTGGTTAATCTCCTCAGTGACTATCATGTTTTGTAAAAGCATCTTGTGACATTTCATTGCATTAGAGGCACTATATAAATGCAGGTTGTCACTGTATTGAACATAGCTCCTCTGCGTAGCACGTACCTTTTTAAATTTGATTTTCCACATTCTTGAAGTACGTTTCATTTATATCCTTACTGCTTATCCTTCTATTCTGTTATTTGATTTGCTATGTTGTGTTTGGATATTCTTTTCTTTGTGCTGCAAGACTTTGAAAAAGGCCATCTTCCTTTGGACACTAAGAGCCTGAAACATGGGTTACTCAAATAATAAATTTGAAATATATTCCTCCCAATGTCCTGGTGATTTCTGCCCAGTTGGATAATGTAGGGGAGGAGAGCAGGCTACATTTATGTTAATGATTGAATATGTAATACTCCTGTATGCCTATTATCTTATGGCTCTGTGCAGCAAAAACTAACGGTTGTCACAAATGGCTGACCCATCTGGGATCTGCAGATTCCACCAGCTTTATACAAGCAATTATTCTGAAAGATCTCAAACCTTTGAGAAACACAAGGATGGATTGTAAATTAAATTGTGTTGCTCTACAGGTGGTGCTATCGGATCTTGTGTAAAATATGCTGATAAAAGCCAGAACCTGGGTTACATTCAGATGCGTCCACGGGCTGGGATTGATGGTTCCCTCAGCATTGTGTATCTGAATGGTGATAAATGCAATGTCCATCAGCAATATTCTACACGTATTCTCTTCCAATGTGATGAAAATTCAGTAAGTTTGCCTTTTGGAAAAAAAAATTAAGACTTATGGCCATGTTAACAATGTTTAATCATTGCAAGAAATACACAATTATTTTCATAGGCAGTGAATAATTCAATTTGGAGTTATCGTTTGCTCTTAATAGCCAGAGACTGATCTCTGGGAAGGTCTGATCTTATTGTCATTGTTTGAAGTACTTGTGTCCTGTGGGTGTCTGACATTCAAGAACCCAAGACTGTGCGTGAATCTTTGAACCAAGCTATTCAGATGCATTAGTGTTTGTTTACCAGTTGTAATGTATTTCCTTCTGAACACTAACCTGCACAAAAAATCCTGGCATAGGTTAATGACAGCTATGGTTAGGGACTTGCAAAGATGCTACTAAAATTAAATTGGTTAAAACTCGATGGATCATCATCATCATCATCATCCTGGTTCATTTGCTGGTATAAAAGTGTATTTCTTTTCAATGATTTTAATAAACTGCTATCCTCTGTACACTCCCCTCCAGCTAGGAAGGAGGATGAACAGGCATTTTTTTTTCAGCTGACTGGACGTAATCTCCTTGATTCATTTGAACCTGCTACTCCACAGCAGGAAGTGATAAAACTGTCTTGAAAATTTAAGGTTGCATTTTTTGATTCCAGATGAGTGACCTTGCAATCTCAACAATGCATCATTTGTATCAAACTGATTGTAAGCTGTCAAACTTAGTTTGTTCCTGGAAGATAATCTTTTGGGTTTTTCACTTGTGTTTTTCTAATTTTGAGGAAGGGTACTTGAGTTACACGAAATGGTTCTGTGGTCCATTAAGTCTGTGTCAACTCTTTGAAAGAGCTATCTAATTGTTTCCACTGCCTTTCTCTTTCACTGTAGCTATATCATTCTTTCTTTTCAAGTCTGTTTCCAATTTCTGTTTTCAAGGTAGTATTGAAACGCAGCACGGTTTCATTAAAGGGAAGTCGTGTCTGACAAATTTACTGGAGTTCTATGAGGATGTGTCTAGGGCGGTGGATAGAGGACAGCCGATGGATGTGGTCTTTCTAGATTTTCAGAAGGCGTTTGACAAAGTGCCTCACGAGGTTATTGCAGAAGGTCGAGGGACATGGAGTTGGGGGTAGGGTGTTAGCGTGGATAGAGGATTGGTTGTCAAATAGGAGGCAGAGAGTGGGGGTCAACGGGTGCTATTCGGATTGGCGGATGGTGACTAGTGGAGTGCCCCAGGGGTCGGTGCTGGGGCCTCAGGTTTTTACCATTTATATAGATGATCTGGAGGAGGGAACCGAGTGTAGAGTGTCGAAATTTGCTGATGACACCAAGATTGGGGGAACGGCAAATTGTGCGGAGGGTGTGGAGAGTCTGCAGAAGGATCTAGATAGGCTGGGCGAATGGGCCAGGAAATGGCAAATGGAATTTAATGTTGGCAAGTGTGAGGTGGTCCACTTTGGTAGGAAGAATGGTAGGAAGGACTATTACTTACGGGGCGAAAAACTGCAGGAGGCGACGGTGCAGAGGACCTCGGGGTCCTTGTGCATGAGTCGCAAAAACCCAGCTTGCAGGTGCAGCAGGTGGTCAGGAAGGCGAATGGGGTGCTGGCCTTCATAGCGAAGGGGATTGAATATAAAAGTAGGGAGGTCTTGCTGCAGCTGTATAGGGCATTGGTGAGGCCGCAGCTGGAGTACTGTGTGCATTTTTGGGCGCCGCACCTGCGCAAAGATATTTTGGCCTTGGAGGGAGTGCAGAGGAGGTTTACTAGGCTGATACCGGAGTTGAGGGGGTTGAGCTATGAGGAGAGGCTGAATAAACTGGGCTTGTACTCGTTAGAGTTTAGAAGAATGAGAGGAGATCTCATTGAGACGTATAAGATGATGAATGGGATGGATAGGATAGAGGTGGAAAGACTCTTCCCGCTCAAAAAAGACAATAGGACTAGGGGGCACAGCCTCAAGATAAAAGGGGGGCGGTTTAGAACGGAGTTGAGGAGGAACTTCTTCACTCAAAGGGTGGTGAATCTCTGGAATTCTCTGCCCGTTGAAGTGGTGGAGGCTGCCTCGCTAAATATTTTTAAGACGCGGGTTGATGGGTTTTTGATAGGAGAGGGGATTAAGGGTTATGGGGAGAGGGCGGGAAAGTGGAACTGAGCAGCGACAGATCAGCCATGATCTTATTGAATGGCGGGGCAGGCTCGAAGGGCTGGATGGCCTACTCCTCCTATTTCTTATGTTCTTATGAATCTGCTTCCACTGAGCTTTCAGGCAATGCATTCTGGGTCACAACAACTTGTGTTTTTGAAAACATCTCTTCTCCCCTTTGGCTTTTTTTGTTTTTAAGGTAATTTTCAGTAGGTCATTCAGCCCTTTGAACCTGCTCTGTCATTCAGTATGACTGGCTGATCGTTGGATTCCCGTGCTTATTCAATCTATTTAAGAAGGGAAAAAGAGATCCCTATATTTTAAAGGGGTCAAGGGATATGGGGAAAGCATGGGAGTTTGGCATTAAAGATCAGTCGTGATCGATATTTCCCAATCTATCACAATTTAAATAACCAACCATTCTGTTTTTGTCTGAAGTGGGTAACATTGCACGTATCTACATTATACTGCAATGGCCATGTATTTGCCCACTCTAAATTATCTTGAAGCCTCTTAATAGCCTCCTCACCACTTGCATTCCCACCAAATTTCATGTCATCAGCAAATTTGGGAATCTTGAGCCAAGCTTTCTCAAAGTTTGTGTCACGGTGAGAAAATGGGAGACTTCCATGCTGGTTCCATGCATTGCAATCTTATGACACTGTCAATTTTTTTGACAGCTGGGAAATTTGCACTGTTGTGGAGTAGGGGATCAAGTATGCCAGTGAACATAAGAAATAGGAGCAGGAGTAGGCCATCTAGCCCTTCGAGCCTGCCCCGCCATTCAGTAAGATCATGGCTGATCTGTCGTGCCTCAGTTCCACTTTCCCACCCTCTCCCCATAACCCTTAATCCCCTCACTTATCAAAAACCCATCAACCCGCGTCTTAAAAATATTGAGCGAGGCAGCCTCCACCACTTCAACGGGCAGAGAATTCCAGAGATTAACCACCCTTTGAGTGAAGAAGTTCCTCCTCAACTCCGTTCTAAAAAACACCCCCCCCTTATCTTGAGGCTGTGCCCCCTAGTCCTACTGCCCTTTCTGAGCGGGAAGAGTGTCTCCACCTCTATCCTATCCATCCCATTCATCATCTTATATGTCTCAATGAGATCTTCCCCTCATTCTTCTAAACTGTAACGAGTACAAGCCTAGTTTATTCAGCCTCTCCTCATAGCTCAACCCCCTCAACTCCGGTATCAGCCTAGTAAACCTCCTCTGCACTCCCAGGCCAAAATATCCTTGCGTAAGTGCGGCGACCAAAACTGCACACAGTACTCCAGCTGCGGCCTCACCAATGCCCTATACAGCTGCAGCAAGATCTCCCTACTTTTATATTCAACCCCCCTTGCTATGAAGGCCAGCATCCCATTCGCCTTCCTGACCACCTGCTGCACCTGCAGGCTGGGTTTTTGCGACTCATGCACAAGGACCCCGAGGTCCCTCTGCACCGTGAAGCCAGCTGCAGAGTGCTCAAGCACCATTTGCATAGGGCATTCTGACCTGCTTGTGAACCGGGGTGCCTCCCTTTCTCGATGGCAATGATACTATTATTGTCTACACCAACACGGGCTGCCACCATCGGGGCATCAGGACCTTCCTGATAGGTCCTCTGCATCATGACTTCCTCTGCACCCACTCCCACTCAGGCCCCATCTGCTTGGCGCTGCCCTGGCATACTTGGGGTGTGAGATGGGCACTACCCAACTATGCTGCTGACCACTGGGGCTTCAATAGCCTCCAATTCCCCCAGCGCTTGGTCCCCACTACTGCAGAGCAATAGTGATTCCTGCTGCTGTGATGTCTCGCCAGCGAGGGTGAGAAGCATCTGGGAGGGGGAAGCAGCCGTGCAAGACCTGCTGATCATCTGCAGATCCAGGCAGTCCTATGTTAATGAGTTTTGCATCTTTGTTCTTGCCAGTAAAATGGGGCTGGGAAGATGGCAATCTAATTTGCATCGGACCTCATGATTCTCCTGGCTCACCAAGCTGATCAACTGTCAAAGTGCGCTGATAAGATTGCACCCGATATATTTGGTTCCCTTATCCAAATCATTGATATACATTGTGAATAGCTGAGGCCCAAGCACTTATCTGTACGCTGCTCCACTAGTCACTGCCTGCTACTTTGGAGAAAACTGATTTATTTCTTATTGCTTCCTGTCGACTAGCCAATTCTCCATCTGTCAATATATTACACCCAATTTTGTGCTTTAATTTTGTACATTATCTCTTATATGGGACTTTTACCAAAAACTTTCTGAAAATCCAAATACACCACATCAGCTGGTTCTGCTCCCTCTTTTGCCAATTACATCCTCAAAAAAAAACTACAGTAGGTTTGTCAAACATGATTTCCCTTTCATAAATTCATGTTGTTGAGTGACTTGATATTTTCTAAGTGTGCTGTTATTACATCCCTTCTAATAGACAGTAACATTTTTTGCTGCCACTGATGTTAGGCTAACTGACCTGTAATTCTGTTTTTTTTTCCCCCTTATTTTAAACAGTCAGGTTCCATTTGTCACTTTCCAGTCTGCTGGGACTGTTGAGACCACCTATTAAATCACTTTAAATCTGAGCGCATGGGTTACTGGCCAAATATACTTCTTTAAAACCCCTCCTAATTTTAACGTTCTGTTAAATTCCCCTTAACCTTCTCAAGCCTTAAAGAAAACAATATGAGCTTCTGTAAGTTCGGCACAGAACTGAAGTCTCTAATTCTGTACGTTTCCGCTACAGGTAAACTTTGTATATGATTAAAGAAGAAAATTGATGGCTTTTTAGTGACCATTGGCACAAGTGAGATTAATCTTGTTTATGAAATTTAGGATAACAACTGTATTCTCTTTCTCTCCCTGCAGGGGTCCCCAATATTTGAGGAAAAGGATGAGTGTGAATTTCTCTTTGTGTGGAGAACTCCATCTGCATGTCCAATTCGTAGAGCCCAAGGTATTTGACGTTATAGGTGAACCTGGAAAGCACATGGCGAGAATTTACAATTAAATAATTGTATTTCTACCTGTATAGGCTATTCATTCCTGTCCATCACGAAACAATGCCATAAGGAATCTTCAGAATCCAGTCAGGAGGTGTCCAAACTAAAGGTCAATGCCAGCTTTCCATGATATCTTTTAATCAGCTTGGAGCTCAACAAGAATGTTCCCCAATTAAATATTGGGAAGACTGTAGCCATCATTTGTGCAACAGCCTGAGGTTAAACCAGTCTGTTTGTATATTCAAGCCAAAAGTCAACCCCCTGTCCCTTTTTCCAGATCAAGCAATGATGTGATTTTAAAATCCTTGTTTTTAAATATCTTCATGGCCTTACTGCTTTCCTGACACTAATCCTCTGCAGCCTCCACTAACTTCATATCTATTCGCAAATTTTGATCTCGAGCATCCTGATTTTGTTTTTCCCATTTTTGCAGAATGTGGATATCTGCTGGCTAAGCCAGCATTTTTTGCCCATTCATAGTTGATCTTTGGAAGGTAATGGTGAGCTGCCGCCTTGAACTGCTGCAGTTCCAAGGTGTAACTGCACCTATAGTACTGCTTGGGAAGGGAATTCCAGGATTTTGACCCAATGACAATGAAGCAATGGCAATATATTTCAGTCAGGGTGGTAAGAGACTTGGAGCAACACCATCTAGTGGTGATGTTCCCAGGTATCTTCTGATCTTGTGCTTTTAGGTGGTTGCAGTTGTGGGTTTGGAAAGTGTTGCTTAAGAAACCTTGGTGAGTTCTTGCAGTGCATCTTGTTGATGGTGTGCATGGCTGACAGTGTTTATCAGTAGTGGAGGGATTGAATGTTTGTGGAAGGGGTAGTAATCTAAGGGCTGCTTGAATGTTGTTGGAGCTGCACTTCATCAGACTTGTTTGATTGTATAGTTCAGCATTTCGTGAATTTTGCTGCTATGTGTTGATTGGACATTTAAACATTTACAAAAAAGTCATCTTCAACTTCATCCTTGCAATTGCGGCACAATTCATGGACTGAGCTATTTCCCCAATTTTCCTTCCTGGGTAACAATCCTTAAATTTTTCTGCATTAACTTTCATCTGACTGTTTTGCTCACTTGTTCATTTTGTCCAGCTTGCTCTAATTTGTGGACTGCTTCCTCAGATTCCACTGCTCTTTAAATTCATTGAGATCTGCCCATTTAGATCTGGACCACTTGAATCCATGATCCAAAGATTCCTTTGAGTTTTAGAATTCAGGTCATTAATGTAAATTACAAAATGTAGTTGACACAGCATCAATTCTTGAGTCACCCCACTCAACACTTGTAATCTTTTCTCCCACATACAAATATTTAAAAAGTACATTTTTTTATCATTACTTAAAGTTGGTGGAATTATTCGATGTATTAAAGTTAGTGATCCCAAAAAGCATTAGAGAAATTATTTCAGCTGCCTTGGACAGGTTTTATTTGGAATATTAATTATTGTCAAGTGAATAAATTCTAACTGAGCATGCTTTCTTCTCAAGGTACAAACTGTCAAATTAAAGATCCCAAATATGGTTATGTACTTGATTTACACCCACTTGCCAATAAAGATCAGATGGTGAAGGTCGATGAATATATATATTACTTCAGAGTTTGTGACCAGTTGAGCATTGAATGTGGAAATGCTCCAACCAGTCGGGAAGATTCAGTATCGGCATGTCAGAAAAAGTTAAATCCCCCTTTCACGAAGGTAGCAGGTATGTTTTCCCCTTTTGATATGAAATGATTTAACGGGTGCTATTCTGGTTGGCAGTTGGTGACTAGTGGAGTACTGCAGGGATCGGTGCTGGGGCCTCAACTGTTTCCCATTTATATAGATGACCTGGAGGAGGGGGCTGAGTGTAGGGTGACAAAATTTGCTGATAACACAAAGATGAGTGGAAAAGCAAATTGCGTGGAGGGTGTGGAAAGTCTGCAGAGAGAACTGGATAGGCTGAGCGAGTGGGCAAGGACCTGGCAGATGGAGTATAATGTTAGCAAATGTGAGGTTATCCACTTGGGCAGAAATAATAGTAGGAAGGATTATTATTTAAAAGGCAAAAAGCTGCAACATGCTACGGTGCAGAGGGACCTGGGGGTCCTTGTCACGAGTCGCAAAAACCCAGTCTGCAGGTGCAGCAGGTGATCAAGAAGGCGAATGCAATGTTGGCCTTTAGCGAGGGGGATAGAATATAAAAGTAGGGAGGTCTTGCTGCAACTGTACAGGGTATTGATGAGGCCGCAGCTGGAGTACTGTGTGCAGTTTTGGTTGCCGCACTTGCGCAAGGAGTGCAGAGAAGGTTCACCAGGCTGATACCGGAGATGAGGGGGTTGGCCTATGAAGAGAGACTAAATAGACTTGGTCTGTACTCGTTGGAGTTTAGAAGGCTGAGGGGGGATCTTATGGAAACGTATAAGACAATGAAGGGGATGGATAGGGTAGAGGTAGAGAGATTCTTCCTGCTTAGAAAGGATAGCAGGACTAGAGGACACAGCCTCAAGATAAGGGGGGGGTGCAGTTTAGATCGGAGTTGAGGAGGAACTTCTTCACTCAAAGGGTGGTGAATCTCTGGAATTCTCTGTAGAAGTGGTGGAGGCTGCCTCGCTAAATATATTTAAGTCACGGGTAGATAGGTTTCTGATAGACGGGGGAATTAAGGGTTATGGGGAGAAAGCGGGAAAGTGGAACTGATCCACTTCAGATCAGCCATGATCTTATTGAATGGCAGGGCAGGCTTGAAGGGCTAGATGGCCTACTCCTCCTATTTCTTATGTTAATTAAATCTTTCTTTTAAGACGTCGATGTACCCAGCTTTTTGTTGACATAATCAATGCTTTAATTAAATAACTGGAGGCAAGCAATTTATTTTAAAATGCACTTACCTTCCCTTGAGAGAGCTCTTGCTACTTGGAATATGTTATGAAACATTTGATAGTTTATAACATAAATTAACTTGAGTAAGCAGTGTTTATTTAAATCCAACAAGTAACTACTTGTTAGTAAAACAGCAGTAGTACTGACATTTTGCAATACCAGCTTCCTAGGAGAAAACCAAAGGTAGTGACTAAAGTAGTAGTTGAGATGTTGGCAGTTACCTGAGGTTGATAACCATGAAGTAAAGTTAAAGTTTATTTATTAGTCACAATTGGCTTGCATTCACACTACAATGAGGTTGCTGTGAAAATCCTCTCGTTGCCACACTTCAGTGCGTGTTTGGGTACACTGAGGGAGAATTTAGTTTGGCTACTTCACCTAACCTGCACATCTTTTGGACTGTGGGATGAAATTGGAGGAAACCCATGCAAACACGGGGAATGTGCAGACTTCACACTGATCCAAGCTGGGAATCGAACCCGGATCCCTGGTACTAAGAGGCAGAGTGCTTGCCACTGTATATTCATCACTGTCCCTGTTTTTTATATATATCAGTTTTACAAAGGTCATGTTCTTTGCAAAATTGTGTTCCTTTTAGCTGCTCCATGTCACCTTTGTAATGTGGGGTTCTTGTCACCTAATACTGAGGTAAAAATGTGTTACAAATTTTTGTCCCTTGTTTCAAATGATTGTACCACTTGAGATAGCCAAGCGATCTGTGGCCTTAAGAGGGATAATATTGTAGCTACAGAATTCCCAAGTAACTTTGTGTCAATGTAAGCAAAGCAACTTGTATAGATGTGGACAAGTCCCCAGGACCGGATGGAATGCATCCGAGGGTTCTGAAAGAAATGGCGGAGGTTATAGTGGATGCCTTAGTGGTTATTTTCCAAACGTCGCTGGATTCCGGGGAAGTGCCGGAAGATTGGAAAGCGGCTAATGTTACGCCGTTGTTTAAGAAGGGTGGCAGGCAAAAGGCAGGGAATTATAGGCCAGTTAGTTTAACGTCTGTTGTAGGTAAAATGTTAGAATCCATCATCAAGGAGGAAATAGCGAGGCATCTTGAGGGGAATTGCTTGATAGAGCAGACGCAGCACGGTTTCGTTAAGGGGAACTCGTGTCTGACAACTTTATTGGAGTTCTATGAGGATGTGTCTAGGGCGGTGGATAGAGGAGAGCCGGTGGATGTGGTCTGTCTTAATTTTCAGAAGGCGGTTGACAAGGTACCTCACGAGGTTATTGCAGAAGGTAAGGGGGCATGGAGTTGGGGGTAGGGTATTAGCGTGGATAGAGGATTGGTTGTCAAATAGGAGGCAGAGAGTGGGGGTCAACGGGTGCTATTCGGATTGGCGGTTGGTGACTAGTGGAGTGCCCCAGGGGTCGGTGCTGGGGCCTCAGCTATTTACCATTTACATAGATGATCTGGAGGAGGGAACCGAGTGTATGGTGTTGAAATTTGCTGATGACACCAAGATTGGTGGAACGGCAAATTGCGCGGAGGGTGTGGAGAGTCTGCAGAAGGATCTAGATAGGCTGGGCGAATGGGCCAGAAACTGGCAAATGGAATTTAATGTTGGCAAGTGCGAGGTGGTCCACTTTGGTAGGAATAATGGTAGGAAGGACTATTACTTACATGGCAAAAAACTGCAGCAGGCGACGGTGCAGCGGGACCTCGGGGTCCTTGTGCATGAATTGCAAAAACCCAGCCTGCTGGTGCAGCAGGTGGTCAGGAAAGTTAATGGGATGCTGGCCTTCATAGCAAGGGGGATTGAATATAAAAGTAGGGAGGTCTTGCTGCAGCTGTATAGGGCATTGGTGAGGCCGCAGCTGGAGTACTGTGTGCAGTTTTGGGCGCCGCACTTACGCAAGGATATTTTGGCCTTGGAGGGAGTGCAGAGGAGGTTTACTAGGCTGATGCCGGAGTTGAGGGGGTTGAGCTATGAGGAAAGGCTGAATAAACTAGGCTTGTACTCGTTAGAGTTTAGAAGAATGAGGGGAGATCTCATTGAGACGTATAAGATGATGAATGGGATGGATAGGATAGAGGTGGAGAGACTCTTCCCACTCAAAGGACAGTAGGACTAGGGGGCACAGCCTCAAGATAAAGGGGGGGCGGTTTAGAACGGAGTTGAGGAGGAACTTCTTCACTCAAAGGGTGGTGAATCTCTGGAATTCTCTGCCCGTTGAGGTGGTGGAGGCTGCCTCGCTCAATATTTTTAAGACGCGGGTTGATGGGTTTTTGATAAGCGAGGGGATTAAGGGTTATGGGGAGAGGGCGGGAATGTGGAACTGAGCCACGACAGATCAGCCATGATCTTATTGAATGGCGGGGCAGGCTCGAAGGGCTAGATGGCCTACTCCTCCTATTTCTTATGTTCTTATAAAGTCTAATGTGTAAAAGCACTCAACATTTTGTCTTTCTATACAAATTGCTCCTTGGTTTAGTTTTATTGTTGCTGAAGGTTTACTTCTTCCCGAACGGAATCTGTGGTATTATCCAATTGGAATTTATAAGCCGTCATGAAATCCAGATTCATTAAATTGAAATAATTGTAGAGATTTTTTCCCAGTAGATAACACAGGATTTAAGTCATTCTTTAGGCCACCCCACCAGTACAAATTCATCAGTAAGCAAAATCGTTTGCTTATTGAATATCTAATCAGATTATTTGAACTCTGACCGCCCTATGTTTAGGAACTTCCTGTTCATTTCCACTATATATCTCCTTGTGCCTTTTAAATTATCTTTACGTACACAAACATGGGCGGAAAGAGGTGTGCTGCCATATTGAAACTGCCCCATTAAGCTATGTGACAACCAGGTAAACTTGATGTCCAGTGTTCACTTCCTACCAGCAGCCATGTTATCTCTCGGCAGAGAAAAAAAAAACTCTTGGCCAATTTGTGGGAATAAAATAAATTTTGATAATCCCCTGAAAGCAAACAAATGAATTTCAAGTGATAATGATGACATGAAGTTATTACCCAATATCCCATCATCACTTGCACTTTCTGCAACCATGTCAGCTTGCTCCAGGACCTTGTCCAGCAACAATAACAACTTGCATTTATATAGTGATTTTTAAAGTAGTAAAGCATCCCAAGGTGCTCCATTTGAAGGATCATCAAGCAATGTATAACACTATCGGGACACGACACCTCAAAAGCTTGACAGAAGTTTTAAAGAACGGAACATAGCGAGAAAGGGTTCAGGAAGGAAATTCTGGAACCTGGGGTACAGGCAGCTGAAGGCAAGGCTGTGCAGCTGTAGAGGAATGAAAATTTCAGTGGGCCAGAGGCTAGAATTGGAGGAGGGCAGAGATCCAAGAGTTGTGCAGGAGAAGGAACAAAGTAATGGAGTCATTTAAAAGGAAGGATATGAATTCTAAAATAAATTGCAGATTGAAAGCCAACACAGGCCAGCATATATGAGTGAATTATGAATGTGATTTGGGGTGTGTTAGGCTGACGGCAGCAGATTTTTAGATTCACTCAAGTTTATGGAGGGTGTTAAGCAGGAAGCTGTATTCACTTCATGGGCCAGCAACCTGTCCTAAAGATCAGTGATAATCTGGGAAATGGAAGTCCTTCAAATATCTAACCTTTGATAAAACACGTACATCTTCTGGCGAAAAGTCATTGTTATTGATTCAGACCAGAGTGTTTCCAGAGTTTTTGGATGCTATTTCCAATATTTAGCACGTTCCTGTGGTACATGAACACTCACTTGATATAGCTCCATCACCTTTCAATTTGTAATTGACCTGGTATAGAAACTTGTTAAGTAAAAGCAAAATGCACAGATGCAGGAAATCTGGAATAAAGGCAGAAAATGCTGGAAAACCGAGCAGTCTGGCAGCCAGTTTGGAGAGAAAGTTAGTTAACATTTTGAGTCTGTACAACTTGGACGGCACGGTAGCACAGTGGTTAGCACTGCTGCTTCACAGCTCGAGGGACCTGGGTTCGATTCCTGGCTTGGGTCACTGTTTGTGTGGAGTTTGCACATTCTCCTCATGTCTGCGTGTGTTTCCTCCCACAGTCCGAAGATGTGTGGGTTAGCTTGATTGGCCATTTTTTTGAAAAAAAAATTGCCCTTAATGTCCTGGGATGCATAGGTTACAGGGGTTAGTGGGTAAATATGTAGGGACATAGGGGTGGAATTGTGGTCGGAGACTCGATGGGCCTGTTTCTGTAGTGTGGGGTTTCTCTGATTCTATGAACTATTATTCAGAGCAGAAACATGTTCTCTGGTATCTTTATAAACTAGTTCTGTTTAAAAAAAATCATAGATTATATTTACAAATAGAAGAAGGCTTTTCAAGCACTCAGTATTCTCAATTCCCTTTTCAAAGTCACAATTGTCTGCCTCCATCACTGTACTCTTGGGCAATGCATTTCGGATCCTAACCATTTGCCATTTTTAAAGAAGTTTTCTTTGCATCACCATTACTTCTCCAAATCTTAAATAGAGATCTCATTGCCAACAGGAACATTTCTGCCCTTTTACTCTGTCCGGAACATTTTATTATGTTGAAAACCTCTAACAAATCACCCCTTAAATTTCTTTGTTCAGTCAATCCATATAACTAAATTTTCTCATCCTTGGAGCTATTTGCATGCTTTTTTTCTGCAACCTCTGCTTTTATATTGTTCCTAAGGTGTAGTGCCCTGACCATTGAGACAGAGCCAGTATTTTACACAGGTTTGTCATTACTTCCTTGCTTTAGATAAGAACATAGAAATAGGAGCAGGAGTAGGCCTTCGAGCCTGCCGTGCCATTCAATAAGATCATGGCTGATCTGAAGTGGATCAGTTCCGCTTTCCCGCTCTCTCTCCATAACCCTTAATTCCCCTGTCTATCAGAAACCTATCTACCTGTGACTTGCATATTTTTAGCGAGGTAGCCTCCACCCCTTCAACGGACAGAGAATTCCAGAGATTCACCACCCTTTCAATGAAGAAGTTCCTCCTCAACTCTGATATAAACTGCACCCACCCCCCCCCCGCCAAAATCTTGAGGCTGTGCCCTCTAGTCCTGCTATCCTTTCTAAGTGGGAAGAATCTCTCTACCTCTACCCTATCTATCCCCTTCGTTACCTTTTATACGTCTCTATAAGATCCCCCTCATCCTAAACTCCGAGTACAGACCCGGTCTATTTAGTGTCTCTTCATAGGCCAACCCCCTCATCTCCGGTATCAGCCTAGTGAACCTCCTCTGCACTCCCTCCAAGGCCAAAATATCCTTGCCCAAGTGCGGCGACCAAAACTGCGCGCACTACTCCATTTGCGGCCTCACCAGTATCCTGTACAGTTGCAGCAAGACCTCCCTACTTTTATATTCTAACCCCCTCGCTATAAAGGCCAACATTCCATTCGCCTTGATCACCTGCTGCACCTGCAGACTGGGTTTTTGCGACTTGTGCACAAGGCCTCTCAGGTCCCTCTGCACCGTAGCATGATGCAGCTTTTCGCCTTTTAAATAATAATTCCCTCCTACTATTATTTCTGCCAAAGTGGGGAACCTCACACTTGCTAACGTTATACTCCATCTGCCAGGTCCTCGCCCACTCGCTCAGCCTATCCCGATCTCTCTGCAGATTTTCCACACACTCCACACAATTTGCTTTTCCACTCATCTTTGTCATCAGCACCTGTCTGTCTTTATAAAACACAATCCCATTTGCTTTCTTAATTGCATTCTCAACCTACCTTCAATGATTTACTCTCACATACCCCCAGGTTTCTTTGCGCACCCAAGCCTAGGTCATTATCATTGTCAAAAGAAGCAGGGGGTATTAATAGTGACCCCCAGGGAACCCCAGTATGTAACTTCCTTGAATACAAAAAAACACTAGTTCTCCACTGCTGTTTCCTGTCACCCAACCAATGTTACTTCTATGCTGTTGCTATTCCTTTCATCTATTGCTTTGCTGACCAATCTGTTCTGTGACATTTAAAGACCCTTTTGGAAGTCCACATACACCACATCAAACACACTATCCTTATCTACCACATTGTTACCTCATTGAAAACTTAAACAAGTTAATTAAACATTATTTGCAATTAAATCTGTGCTGGCTTTCATTAATCCACATTTGTCCAAGTGCTCCTTAACTTTTTCCCTGTATTATCACTTTCAAAAGCTTTCTCACCACAGGCTAAACCGACATGAAATTGCTGGACTTAACTTTGTACGTTTTTATAATCTTTTGAACAAGGGTGCAACATTTGCCGTTCTCCAGTTCCAATTAGGGAAATTGAAGTCTTTAGTATTAATTCATAGGACAATTACAATTTTCTTTGACTACAGACAGAACTTAAGCTGCCTGAAATTATTAATTAGCATGCAATACACATTTTTATCTTAAATGATGACTCATTCTTGTTGTTTTAGCAGTCGTGTCCTAGTTTTAATTGAAAATTTATATTTAAAATGTCTTGTGTATTATGTTCACTGCCTTCTAAAAGGACGCTTTACCCAGAATTTAACTTACGAAGATGGATTGATAATGATTAACTACACAAGAGGTGATGTTTGCCATAAAATCTATGAACGATCAACAGCCATCCTGTTCTACTGTGATCACAGCCAAACTCCGGTTAGTGAAATAATATTGTAGTGATTTAGAGCAGCTGATTAATTTTTCATTGCATGAAGTTTATAAATGCCATAAAACTAAATATTAATGCAGTTTATTACCTTTGGTCTACCTCAAAGATTTTTGAAATGTAGAGCTAATGTGTGTTGTCTCATTTTAAAACTTAACACTTTGCAAGAGCAAACAATTTTCACATCTCTGCAAATGCTCCCCATTTGAAAAAAATCCTCTGTCGTAATGTCCATGGTTAACAAAGCTGCATTTTTGGCGTTACAGCTTTGCAAAACTTTTGAAGTGCAAAGTGGAACTTGGAGTATTCAGATGTGCACGTTTTCATCTAAAATCTATAAAA
Organism: Carcharhinus amblyrhynchos; assembly: GCF_965287045.1. Lineage (NCBI taxonomy): Eukaryota > Metazoa > Chordata > Chondrichthyes > Carcharhiniformes > Carcharhinidae > Carcharhinus > Carcharhinus amblyrhynchos. Next base: position 24,940,796 of record NC_137335.1, on the reverse strand, counting down.
ACTTTAACCAAAAGGGGATTCTGGTGTTGCATGCTCATGAATTAGATGTTTGCTTTTTTCTGTCATGTACTGTAGAATTAAATTAGCATCTCAGTTTACAATACATAATGCATATGGAAAGCGCAAGTACCATGGGCAAAAGTGCGTCATTGTTCTTTCTGAACCATATTTGTGTAACTGCAGAGATGTCTATCTAGATTGTGCTCACTTCTCCGAAGTAGAGTTTAAACCCGTGACTTCCACTTGAGTCAAAAGCAAAAGTGTTACTTCTGATCCCATTGTTACAGCAAAAACTATTTAATGGACAAGAATAAATTGAAGTAATTACATCACCAAGGTACAGGTGAAAATGAATGATGGTGGGGATATTTTGGGGAGGGACTTTATCTTGGTAACCTCTTTCAGCTCTTGAGCATAGCTGTCCTATTGAACTAAAAACGTGTAGATACTTTAGAGTTCACGTTGTCTAATCTAAACAATGAGTTAGGTTGCATGTCATGACGACAGAATCCAATCCTCGCTGAGCCCAATGCCGATGTCCTTAAAAACAGTTGACACTCAATAGCAACATCAGGAATGGGAAATTTGTCATTATCAGCTAACACATTGCAGACTGAAGCCCCTTAAATATTTAATATTCCTGGTTCTAGATTGAACCAGGTGATACTGCTGAAAAAGTATTTTTCTTCGTCCAGTAGCGCACCCCCTTAAATGGGTATTGGCAGGTATAATTAGAACATGACGTAATGGTCTGAGAGCTGATCTTTGTACATGTTCTATAATTTCATTGTGATAAAATAGCATTTGTGAGAAGCCTGTCGCTTCATTCAAAATGTGGTTTGCACAAAACTCTTAATTTTTGGTGAAATTACCAAAGGCGTCTTCGATTTTGGGGAATTTGTCAGGATATATTACAAATACATTGTAAAATGGCAAACCTCAGTTATGATTTGTGCTTAATGCAAGAATATGTAAATTTACACTTCCCCCCACCCCCGACAGGGCAGGCCAGTATATTTGAGGGAAACTCCAGACTGCACATACCTGTTTGAATGGCATACATCGTATGCTTGTCCACCATTCAGATCCATTGATTGCACATTGAGGTATGTTTGCTTTTTTAATAAACTTTGTGAAGTGAATGTCAAAATGGCTTAAGTGTATGTATGATTTGAGAACAGAAACAAGTTGGGGTTGCATTGTATTCTCGGTAGAGTAATGCATAATAGATCAGCAAGCATTGGTTTGCCCAAGGGTGAAATGTGATCATGCTCACAATTAGAACTGTTGGCTTTTAGAAAGTTATAATTTTTTTTAAAGGTTTGAAATTTCTTAATGCAGAGCAATTAATGTATTTGAAGCAATTGTGATCCTAAAATTCATTTTTCACTTTCATTGTTTCCATTTCTTCACTGGTCTGTTCAATTGTACTGTGATGTGAATCTATAAAAGGTTAATTGTATTGAAGACCTGGTGTTCATTACAATTAAGATATCCTTACTGGTGGTTTAGGAAACACAATGTCAATGCAATATTATTTAACTTAAAATGTAAATCTTCCCTTCAGAGATAGTGATGGGAATTCCTATGACCTTACACCTTTGTCACAGTCCCGAGAGAACTGGGAGATCGAGCAGCAACCAAGTGGTGCACAGAAATATTACATCAACATCTGCAAGTCACTTGTCCCAAAAAATGGTGAGTGCACTGAACAGGAGTATGTGACCATGTGGCATTTGATAGACAGCCACTCTTTGACTGTTGGAATTTGCCCATGCCAGTCAAAATCAAACTATCATTACAGGAAGCGCAAATGCATTCATCATAAATTGCTAATAGGAATTTCTGCAATCTTCAGATGAGAAGGAGCAAAGGAACAGGAAAGTCCAGTTCTGTAAATTCTGGGGTCCCTGTCATTTATTTTGAGAAATAATACTAAAAATCAATTTCTACATTCTGACTGGAAATTCAAGGTTAATTTATCTTGGTTCCAGCAAGATCTGACAACTTATTCTCCTTAAAGATTTACTATGACAACTTCTTAAACCCTTTCGGAGTGCCTGTACCACAGCAAAATTTAGCATGCCATGGGCATAATGTGAAAGTTGTTTCTTCATGGCATACAGAGTAGGCAAATAAGTCTGACAAGGTGGGTAGAAGCTGACAAAATCAAGGGGATAAGAATTAATAGGTGCTTGATTGCCAGCGCAGACATGATGGGCCAAATGGCCTCTTTCTGTGCTGCAGAACTGACTGTGCCTTTATAATCTTTGAATTTGGTATTTGAGACTATTTACAAGAGAGAGGGAAGAGATGAGAGGGTGATTAAGGAATATCCTGGGCTAGTTCTTGTTCTGCAAAGTAATCCTGGAATAAAAGGGGGATTTGGATCCTCCCACTGTTTGCATTAGCAAATGGGCAACCAAGCTAGAACTAACCTGGGACTCAAGTGCAACAATAGAAATGAAAAATGAAAGTCTATTTTTGATCTGTTATAATGGTATCTCTTTTGAAAGACTTCCGCTATACTGGAGAGAAGTTGGGGTGGTTTACTTTTGGAGCAGAGAAGGTTAGGGGAAATTTGGTAGGGATGCTCAAAATGACAGGTCTTGTTGGAGTAAATAAGGAAGATCTGTTTCCACTAGCTGAGGGATTGATAACCAGAAGAGAGATTTAAGCAAAGGAACAAGAGATGAGAATGTGTTTATGCAGCTTGTTATCTTGACACTTGTCTGAAAGGATGGTCTAACAGAACTTTCAGAAAGGAAATCGTTAGTACCTGTAGAGAGAAATTCAGGCAACTGGAATCAAATTGGATATCTTCTGAACAGCTGTAACGGACTAAGACTGAATATTTCCCCTTGTTCTGTAAATTAGGGAGTACATATTGATTATTAATAATCTGTCATCCAACATCATTAAATGGATTATTGGTTGCTTATCTCTGCTATTTGTGGAACCTGGTAATTTTTTTGCTGCATTTTATACTTTGCACTTAAAGTATTGATTTGGTTGTCATGTTTTGGGATGAACTGAGGTGGTAAAAGAAGCTTTATAAATGGAGTGTCTTTCTTTGTCACCATTGTTTGTTCTTCCCCCTCCATTTATTTTCCTCTTTATACCTATCGTGCTCAGTTTGTAAAATTGATTCTACCGTATTGCTGGAGCTGCAGACATGATTCCAGGATGGTATGTTGCATTCCTATTGTCAGGGATGTCAGAGTGGCATTCTTCTGAGAGAGGGTGAACAGCCAGAGGTCATGGTCCACGTTGGTACCAGTGACTTGGGTAGGAAGGCAGATGAGATCTACAATCAGAATTTTGAGAGGTAGGTTGAAAATCAGCAAGCATTACCACAAGTGTATAAAGTTCTGGATTATTCCCAATGCCATGTGCAAGTGAGAATATGATGTGGGTATGCCAGTGTTGGACTGGCGTAAACACAGTAAAAAGTCTGACAACACCAGGTTTTAGTCCAACCTATTTGATAGGTTGGACTAAAACCTGGTGTTGTCAGACTTTTTACAAGTGAGAATAGAAATAGGAGGATAAGGCATGTTTGGAAAGATGGTGCAAGAGGGAGAGCTTTCAATTTCTGGGACATAGGACTGGCTCTGGGGAAGATGGCACATGATAAGCTGAATGGGCTATCTTGAACAGAGCTTGGACTGAGTTCCTTACAGGAGTGTTTGGCTTGTGCTGTTGCAAGGGCTTTGACTTAACTTGACAGTGTGGGAACCAAGAGAGGAATACCAGAGTGTGTAGTACGGGCAGGGATAGATAGTACTGTAGTAAGTAAATAGGTGGTCAGAATAGGGACTAAAGTTTTATGAAGTCTGTGTTGCTGTAAATCATAGTGCAGGAGGAGGCCATTGGCCCATCAAACCTGAATTGTCAACAATCCCACCCAGGCCGTATCCCCATTAGCCCATATATTTACCTTGCTTGTTGCTCTGACACTAAGGGGCAGTTTAGCATGGCCAATCAACCTAACCTGCACATCATTGGACTGCAGGGGGAAACTGGAGCATTTGAAGGAAACCCACGCAGGCAATGGGAGAACATGCAAACTCAGTGTGACCCAAGGCCCATATTGAATCTGGGTCTCTGGTGCTGAGAAGCAGCAGTGCTTACCACAGTGCCAGATGTATGTGAATGTGCAGGAAAACATGAATCAAACTGGGGAGTTGCAGGTACAAATTGCCATGTGGAAATGTGATATTGTGACAGTAAGAGACCTGGCTCAAGGAAGGGCAGAGCAGGGTGTTAAATATTCCTAGGTGCAAGGTGTTGATATTAGTTAAGGAGGATGTTGCAGTGCTGGAGCAAGAACATATCCAGGAGTGTTCGAGGACAGAATCAGTTTGACTAGTGCTAAGAAACAGAGTGCAGTTACATTGTTCAGTGTAGTCTATAGACTGCCAGATGGTAGGAAGGATGTAGCAGAACAAGCCTATAGGGAAATTGGAGACATGCAAGCATTATAGAGCCATTATAATTGACTTTAGTTACCAGAATGTAGACTGAGTAGGGCCAACTTTTCTAGATTGTGTTCAGGAAATGTTTCTACAGCAGACTGTTGGACTGGGCACAAAAAAGAATGCTCTGTTAGACCTGGTTTTTGTGGGTCAAGTAGATCAAGTGTCAGCAGAGAAACATTTAGGAGGCACTGAGTCTTCTATTGTAAAGTTTTAGATGATGACTGGAAAAGGATAATGGGCAAACCCAGAGTAAGCTAATTGGACAAGCATGTAGCTGAGCCAGTTAAACTGGAACAAAGGCTGATGGGAAAAGCTACAGTTGAACAATGGGCTATCTTCCAAAAAGAAGGAGCCAGGCGTGACAAGGTATATTCTCTCAAAAGGTGGGGGTAGGGCAAACAAATGCTGAGTTTGGTGGATGAAAAAGGAGATAAAAATTAAGATAAAGAAGAAAGCTTATAACAAGTGTCAAGTAGAAAATACAATTGAGAACCCAGAGGAATACTGAAGATTCAGAGGGGAAATGAAAAAGTGTATTAGAGAAGCGAAGTGTGTTTGAGGGAAAAGACTGGCCACCAACATTAAGGAGAATACCAAAGTCTTTGCTTGACACAAATAGTAAAGTGTTAAATGAAGGCTAGGGCCAATTAGGGACCTAAAATGGAGTATAGGCATGGCAGCAAGGAGCATGACTGAGGTAATAAAGGAATACTTTGCATCGGTCTTTAGTAAGTCATTAGATTGCAATTCTGAAGGGGTGCAGGAGCAGAGGGACTTGGTGTATATGTGCATAGATTATTGAAGGTAGCAGGACAGATGGCGAGAGCAGCTAAGTATGCAGTGGCCTGGGCTTTCTGCACACTTGTTTCCTTCTCTGAACGGTATGCTTTATCTGTGTAGCGTGCAAGAAACAATACTTTTCACTGTATACTCGTGCTAATAAATCAAATAAAAAAACCTCAGCCAGACTATCTTATATAGTTCAAGGCACCACACTATACGAAAAATGTGAATGCATTGGAGAGAGTGCAGTTGACGTTTACGAGAATGGTTCCAGAGATGAGGAACTTCATTTTTCAGGATAGATTGGACAGATTGAGACTGTTCTCCTTGGAGAGAAGATGACTTAGGAGTTTTGGGGTGTTCAGAATCATGATGGGGCTGGACAGAGTAGATAAGTTGAAACAGTTCCCGCTTGTAAAAGGATTGAGGAATGAGGGGCACAGATTAAAAATGATTCGCAAAAGAAGCTGATGTAATGTGAGAACTTTTTCATGCAGCGGGTCATTTAGATCTGGAGTGCACTGCCTGGGGATATGGTGGAGGTAGGTTCATTTGAGTCTTTCAAGAGGGCATTAGATGGTTACTTAAATAGAAACCATGTGCAAGGGTACCTGCATACAACAACAGATTGGCATTAAGTCATTTGACCTGGTGCAGACACTGCCAAATGCTTTCCTGCACCATTACAGTTCTCTGGTTATGATCCTTGCTAAAATTTATAGGAAGATAAATAACCTATTTATACTCTATTTATTTTATTGCTATATCTGGGATGGCATGGTGAATGGTGCTAGGATTTTGAGCCTTGACCCATTGTGCTGTGTCCTTCAATGGTTTAATGGAGTGTTGTGCTATTAACTTGGAAATTCAAGTTGTCTAACATCAGATGGGAGTGTGCAATTCTGGAAAGCAAATCTATAGGTAACTTTCACATTTTTAAGAGCTATGTTCAACATAATTTAGCAAGGATTTAAGTAAGAATTGAGAATGTGGACTTGTGTCTGAGCCACATTGATTTGAAGCCGAGTCCTCAAGAACCTCATTCTTTGAGGTTATGCATCATATCGTTTGAATTCTTCTGATACATTGGCATTGTTTTGGTTAGTTTTCAAATCTGATATTATTCGGTGGATTGCTTGTTATTGATTAGTTTATGACATGTTTTTCACCTTTTGTAGGCAGCTGGGCTTGTCCCTTGAGTGCCGCCGCCTGCCTGAAGAACGGCAACAAATACGCAAGCCTTGGTGGTGTAGTTGCAGGACCAAGGTGGGAAGCACATGGTCTGCTTGTCCTACACTATCAAAATGGTGACTTATGTCCTGATGGAAGGCGCAATAAGACCACGATTATACGCTTTAAATGTGATAAAGATGCAATTGTAAGTCACCTTAATGGGATTTTTATTCTGAGCTCAATAAAAATGAGTGGAAAACTTGTAGGAAAAAACAACAATATGTGGAAAGCTTATCTTCAGCCCTTGTTTTACTTTTCTTCCTTGGATTCCTGGTATGATGCTTGAAGCCACGTCTGCTTAATTTGTAGCTTTCCTGTTTAATGTGTAACAATTCTGTTACTTCCGCTGCCGATGCCCAGGAATCTCAATCATTACATACCATTGTCCCTTAGTAACCTTCTGGACCATATAGATGCATGTCACAAGGAATGTACAACTGGCAGGTTACACTGTACATATTGTCTTCCCCACTCCTGATTTTTAGCTGGTAGATTATTAGTGAAAGAAGTTCTTTAGGCTTCATATTGCCAGCTCATCTCAGTGATGAATTTGAAAGCTAAATGGTACGTGAAATGTTTAATCCAATTTTGTTGCACTGTCAGCTCCCTTCATTTTCAAGTTAAACTCTATTCTCTGGAATTAGATAATCATAGAGATTTACAACATGTAAACAGGCCCTTCAGGCCAATTTGTCCATGCTGCCCTTTTTTTCAAACCCCTAAGCTGTCTCAATTGCCTGCGTTTGGCCCATATCCCTCTATACCCAACTTACCCATGTAACTGTCTGAATGCTTTTTAAAAGACAAAATTATACCCACCTCTCATACTAACAAGCTGTTAGAGGTAGTAGCAGAGGCGAGTACAATTGTCTTTTAAAATGCATTTAGACAGTTGCATGGGTAAGATGGGTATAGAGGAATGTGATGCTGGGCATAAGGATATTTATTGCACATTCTAATTTCCCTGAGAGTTGGTTGACCTTCTCTTGAGATGCTGATTCCTTGTGGGAAAGGTATTCGCACAAGGCCATTATTAAGTTGCAGGATACTGATTTGGTGATTAAAGAGCTAGCAATGTGTCCAGTTCACAATTCTGAGACGTGGTAATGTGTTCCCAGAAGATTGCTGTTGTCCTCCCTGTGCAAGAGGCAACAAGTAAGCAAGGTGCAATCAAAGTAACTTGTTGTATTTTGGCCTGCAGATCATGTTCCTATAAGTGCATTGTGGCAGAATGGACATAGTCCACTGTCACACAATTACATTCGTTGCATTAGGCAGAGCATGTGAACTGCAGATTAAAATGAGTCTTTCTGAAGCTAAATCCCACTATCCAGGGGATTATGCTTTTCTCTGATCCTCTGCACACACCATCCACTTACCCTGCTGTGCTGGTGTATTTCAAGAAGGAAACTGGAGAGAAGTTCAAGGCAAATCCCCCAATTGTTTTTATGCAGTATAAGAATATCATGAGGTGTAGAGCTTTTCCTTGAATTGTCAGACGTGCAGACAGTGAAGAAGTTAAATGACTAGCCAGATATTTCTGTCTGGGATAAATGGTTACTGACTTTATTTTTGTATTGGATTTGTTCATACTAGACGAAATTCATTTTGATTAAGTTGCATGAGCCAGGATACACTGAACTTGGGACAGTCTTGCCTCAAAAAATAGTTGGCTTGTGATATTATAGTAAATTCCTGAACATCAAATATATAGGTGCATGTGGAGAAGTCTTGTCATCTGTTTTGACCAAATATTTACTGGTATTGTTCAATCGTACGAACGTTCCTTTTAAAAGTAATCTATCTTTCTGTAGAACACGAAGCCAAACTTGATCACTGCCATTCAAGAATGCGAGTATACGTTTTTGTGGTTTACGGCTGTTGCTTGCCCTGTGACTAAGAACGTCCACAATGATTGTGTTGTGACTAATCCGCTTACAGGTCAGTAATGTGCATTTTTGTGGCAGCATCACTTTTCAAATGGCCAAATATCGGCAAACATTGAATGAAATTTACTCTAAATCTTAAAGCAATAAGCTCCACGCTGAACTCTTGTCAACAGTTAAACTACCCAATTACAATAAGTTATCTCAATTGGAAAATGTAATGACAAGTCCAGAAAACACTAGGAGATTAAATTAAAACACTGCTGATTAGAAATCCAACCTAGTCTTCACAAAATCTATAATGAAACAGCCCTGCTCCTAGATAGCACCCAGGATAAAGCAAAATAACTTGCATAATCTCAAGCAACAACAGCAACAATTGGAAACATTTGAGGTCAGGTTTGCATCTGTGAATTAATGTTTGTTGTGTGCACAACTTTCACCAGAACTTGATCCGCAAGTTTTTGCCACAAATGCTGACTGACCAACTCGGTGTTCCCTGCATTATGTCTCTCTGGTTTTCCGTGTCTGCAGTATTTTGGCGCTCTCAAAGGAGGATCTTACCTCACTTCTAACACAGTCAAATATTCTCCATCAATAATCAAATGCAATCCAGTGAATGCTGGACTGTGGCATGCACTTGAGCTTCTGTGTTTTATGTTTAAAGTGTTTTCTTTAGGGATGGATTTATAGCATTTCATTCCACAGTGGCATTGTTTTGTATATAAATCCTTTTACTATTTTACAAGCTGATATTTATCACATTAAAATATTGTACTTGGGCATAAATCTTCAGTTAGATATGAATTTCTTATGAACTTAGCTGCCTATATTTCTAATTCTGATTTTCTGTTCAGGCCATTTATTTGACCTAAACTCACTGCAATCTGATCAAGGCTACACTGTATATGACCGGAAAATCAGAGGAAAAATTGTTCATCTTAATGTTTGCAATAAGGTGCAAAACACAGGATGTTCGGGAGATGAAGTTGGTATGTATTAAAGGGATGTCTAAATTATATTGCTTCTATTGATTTCAGAATTCTGATCCTTTTTATCTTTAATTTTCCCCATGACCTTGTTCCTCTCCATCTCACTAACCCTCCAACCTCACAACTACTACCATTCTTATCTGAGCTAATGGGTGGGATTTTCTGGCTGCGTGTGTGCCCAGAGACCATAAACTCCTGCCCAAGGTCAGCGGACCTATAAAAGATCCGATTAATTTTCTGCCCTGCCTGTGGTTGGTTGGATGGGAATTTTCCAGCCAACATCTCTACGTAGCTTGGTGCTATATTTTGTTTATAATGCCCCTGTGAAGTGCCTTGCGATGTTTCGTGGCATAACTTATTGTTTGTATTTTAATATGCATCCTGTGCAACTTTATAGCTGGAGTGAAATCCACTGTATGCTTCTATGATGGATAAAGTATTTCTAATTCAAAACCCTTCCCTGAGAAATCTAAGGAAATTATTTCAAGTAATTATTGTTGACCATATCTAGTTCAGAGGTCAGCCGTCTTAAGGACATAAAATGATATAGCACAGGAGGAGGCCAACTGGCACATTGAACCTTTGCTCTTTAGTAGAGCTATCCAATTAATATCCCTTGCTTGCAATTTCTCTTTAGTGCAGTGACTTTTAAACCTTCAAGTGTTCATACAATTCACCTTTGACAGTCACTGAATTTGCTTTCAGTACTTTTTCAAACATTGCCTTCCAGGTCACCATGACTCGTGACATTTAAAATGTTTCCTTGTCACTTCTAGTTCTGTCAATTGTGCATTTTTAACTTGTAAGCAACTTTTCTGTGATTAGAAACAGTTTCTCCTTTGTTTCCTCAACAAAACCATACATGATTTTCTCAATGTGCCCTTAACCTTCTGCAGATTCTCTGGTATCTCCACATAAGCCCTGCATTTCTGGCACTTTCCCCAAGGTTTTGACATCCTTCCAAAACTCTGTGGAGTTGGTCACAATAGTCCAGCTGGGGCTGACAGAGGTTTATTAAAAATTGGCATTACTTTTGTACTCCATGCTTTTATCAATAATGTCAGTCTGCTTTTGCGGCTTATCTCTCAACTTGTCTGTGAAAGTTCAAAAATAGGAAAACAAGTGGACTAATTAGGTCTTTGAGCCTGCTCAGCCTTTCGATGAGATCATGGCTGACCTGCTACCTAAATGTTTTAGACTGATATTTCTTAATATCTTATTAAGAAAATATCAATCTCAAATCTAAAATTGGCAATTGAGCTGGAACCCATTGGTGAATAGAAGGGAGTTCCAATTATCTACTTTTTAGTGTTCCCTTAATTTCACACCTGAAATATCTGGCTCTAGACTGTACTCACTAGTCCAGGCTCCAACCAGTAGAAATGGTTTCCATCTGCTCTTATCTGTTCCCTTCAATATCTTGAAATTGTTGACCATATCCTCCCTCAACTTTCTAATTTTCCATCTCCTTTGTTTCAAATTAACCTGGGAATTCATGTATAATTCTGGTAAATATATGCTGCACTGCTTAATGTGGTGCACAGAGCTGCTCACAGTCCTCTAGCTGTGGTTTGGATTAAGGCTTCGTATGGCTGAAGCTGACCTCCAGCTGTAAAGACTGAGAATCCATTAGCCCTTTTCATTATTTTCTGTGATTTTAGTAGGCATCCGAGTGTCTTGGACTTGTATTATTTCAAGCTTTGCGATTTATAAGTACCCTGTTTTTCCTTTTTTTAGGTCTAAAGTAGATGATATTACATTTGCCTACATTGAAATCCAGTTTTGCTCAAAATGTATCAAAATCCTTGTAATTGTGTGCTTCTGTTTACATTGCTTATGTGGCCTATTTTTGTGACATCAGCTAATGTTGGTATGACTTTCTGTGCAGTTATCCAAGTCGTTAAGGAATACAGTGAAGAGGCCCCCATACTGATCTTTTCAGAATACCATTAATTATATCCTCACCATTGGAATACCTGTTCATTTAACTTAGTCTTCCATTCACCCAATTTCTTAACTAGGTCACTAATTTGTTTTTAATTCCATGAGTTTCAACTTTCACAGCCTCTTAATTATATTGCTGAGGATTTTGTTGTTCCTAGATGTTTGTGTTGCAGATACCCATGTTCAGGTGATAAATATATAAATCAGAAGAGCAGTTGTCCAAATACCGGCATCCCAGCCATGAAGAACATTTCACATTACCTGAAAAACAACAATTCGCTGCTCTGCTTTCTGCAGATTCTATATACAACTCTCACTATAATCCCACAGATTTCATCTTTGCTGAAAAATCTGTTGTTACTGATTTTTTTGTATCAGAGAAGTTGGATTCGATTGTACATTTCTACTCCAAAACCATCTTGTAGAGTACATCCATCATATATGTGTGAGATATTCTGTTGAAGGCCTTCTCCATAGAACTGGTGCAGGTATCTTCCTGTCCTGTGCGTGGGCAATCACTTGATTGGTGATGTATGGTGCCCTACACACTGCAAGCATTATATCCTACACTTGAATACAGTGAACATTGCAGACTGAAGGCAGTTAACATATTTGGGAACTTTTTTAAAGATTTAATGTTTCATTTGGACAGTAGTAATGTTCATGTACTTTGCAGGTGTGTGTATTCAAGGAGGTCAGACTGCAATCAATGCAGGACGTTTCAACAAAGAAGTGACATATGTAGATCAAGTGTTGAGGCTCACGTATGACAACGGTGACGTCTGCTCCAGCAACAAGAACCTGCGTCACAGAAGCATCTTCAGCTTTGTCTGTGGCCCTACTGCAGGTGCAGAAACGGGACCTGTTCTGGTGACTTCAGATGAGAAGTTGTGCACTCATTATTTTTCTTGGCACACACAGCTGGCCTGTGAGCATGAGGTAGAGTTTTTACAGCAATTTTATAACCAGTAACTTAGAAATTGCCACAATGTGACTGTAAAAAATTAAAGTGGAAATCAAGTTTGTTTTTTTTTGAACCTGTTCTCTCAGTATTTCAATTCTCTAATTGTTAACTTGGGTGAATTTTTCACTTTTGCTCCTTGAATAAAAAGTGAGTTTACATAAGTTGGAATGGTTTTCTGACCCTTAAATAAACTCTTTTCTATTACAAAGTAACTAAGCTGACATGTTCTTGCCCTTTCTGGTTTGTTGGCTAGGTGAGATGCTCAGTGAAGAATGGAAGTTCGATTATTGACCTAAGTCCTCTGATGCAGAAGAGTGGGTACTATTCTGCAGAGGATGAAGATATTGCTGACGATGGTCATGGTGACTCTCCTGATTTTTACATCAACATTTGCCAGCCATTGAATCCAATCCCAGAAGTTACCTGTCCCCCTGGTTCAGCTGTTTGTATGGATCCTGTGAATGGACCACCTGTGGTAAGCTGAAATGTGCAACTGTGTATATTGTTGCTTATATATGTTCTAATGATGCTAAATCTGAATGTGGTATATTGGAATATGATTATGACGCAACTCTACAGATATTATCACTTTATTTTGAAGGGGAGAGTTGCATTATGGTTTTAGTTACAGCTTCTGGCTAATTATCAGGAAAGTTCTCTTTGTTGCATTTTACATTCCAGTGACAAGCCCAAGCTGTTTTCAAATTGGAGGGATAGTGTCTGGATAGGGTTGTTTCGGTGCAGGCTTGATGGGCCGAATAGTGGCCTCCTGCACTGTAGGGATTCCGTTTGTCCAAGCTTTGTTCATTATTTCTAGCATATCTATAGCTTGAGGTTGAATTTTGTTTAATGCTCCAATGAGGTACCTTGGGATGCTTTATAAGTGCAAGTTGTTGTGGGGTATACCTGTCTTGAAAGGGACTGCTTTTTAGCTTCTTCCATGTGGATGAGGGTGGATATTAAGTTTCTTCCTTTTGAAACAGGAAAATTAAATGACTGTCATCTTGGAAATATTTTTAAATCTTCTAAGTGCATATTTCTCCATAATATCACCTGGATAGAGTGGATGTGGAGAGGATGTTTCCACTAGTAGGAAAAACTGGAGCCAGAGGGCACAACCTCCGGCTAAAGTGACAATCCTTTACAACAGATGAGGAGGAATTTCTTCAGCCAGAGAGTGGTGGATCTATGGAATTCTTTGCCACAGAAGGCTGTGGAGGCCCGGTCATTCAGTGTCTTTAAGACAGATAGGCTCTTGATTAACAAGGGGATCAGGGCTGTTGGGGAAAAGGTAGGAGAATGGGGATGAGAAAAAAAACAGGTGTGATTGAGTGACGGAGCAGACTCAATGAGCCAAGTGGCCTAATTCTGTGTCTTATGGTCTTATCACTGCACTTCACATTTATTTTTTTGATAGATGCATTCAGATGAAAGCAATGCAACTGAAGTAAAAAGAAGTTAATAGAATTAATGCTAAAATCTCAGTTTCAATAATTTGCTGCGTTTTTTTTTATTTTAGGCAATTGGTTATATCTCTGGACCTCCACGGATTAATTCAGCAACTGAGGAAGTCTACATTTCCTTTAATAGCAATACCACCTGTCAAACCAACCAGAATTTGAATTATGACTCCCTCATTGTATTTCATTGTGTCAGGGGTGTAGATTTGGTAAGAAACTCTTTGGCTATTCTACAATTGAACTATAAAGTCTAGAGTTTACTAAAATAGAGTAGGTGACAGTAAAAGGCTTGTATTGTCTCATGTAGATAATGACTGAGTTGGGCCAGCTTCAAGTAAATATTGTATGCAATAACCAGTGCATTTGCAAAGCTTAGCTTTTACATTGTTTTCTCCCTTTATATGGATTTGGAAAGGTGGTGTTAAGTGTGATGTGCTCAAATGGTGATCCATTCTGTGGCAATTTTTCTTTCCAGGGAAGACCAAAGATGATGAGAAAATCAGATTGCAGCTTTGTGTTTGAATGGGCAACTCCACTGGTCTGTCCAGATTCGGTGATTGCATCTGGCTGTTCACTAACTGATGAGCAATTGCATTACACATTCAGTCTGTCGTCTTTGACAGGAAGAAGATACCAGGTAATCACTTTGATTATGTGAAAGTGAACAAGTTCCAGATTAGCTGGAACTTGGGTATAAGTGACACATGAACATTTGTAGACAACTCAAAAATGGAGAGTCCCTTCAACTACAAAGAGAATGAAGATAATGGAGGATGTGGATAAATAGAGGGTAGATTCAGTTCTTCCCCGACTACTTCCCCAATGTGACCCTGTCTAAATACCCTCAGGCTTCACGTGGCCCAAGAGTGAAAACTTGGAGGGTATGAAAATTGCAGAGGTGGGGAGATGGCTGGTGGATGCTGTCTGGTTGCTGAGTAAGGGTATGGCTGGGGTTCAGATGCTAGAGGTGCCATGAATGCGGTTAAACGTAGTGAGAAGTGTTTAAACTGCAGGGTTCTTAAATTTTAAAAATCTGTCTTTTCACAGGCACTTTTTGCAACAACAATCAGGCCTTGAAGATCTGTCCATTACATTACATCCACCATTAGAATAAAACATAATCATTTAAAGGGACCTCACAGCTGCTAACATTGAGCTTCACAACAGTTCATCTCATCTCTCCACTGATGGTGGTCTTCCACTATTTAGGAAGCCCTGTGTTAGGAGGTATAAAGTGCACAAAGACCTGAAATACCCAAAGAAGTGTTAGAATAAAGAATAGTTTGGAAATATGTGGCAGATGAAGATGGACTTTGGGTGCATGTACTTAATGTGCAGTACATGGTCAGTGAAGTGGCAAGTTACAGTCATAAGTAGACATGGATAGTGACCTTGCTGAAATAAGGGGAGGAATGAGCCATTAATATTCCTGGCTACAGTGGATTCAGGAAAATTGGCAAAGCTAAGTGTGGTTGGCAAGCAATATCAATCAATGGTCCTGCACTATGAAAATCATATCAGAATTTTTGTTTATAACTGAGGAAGTATAGAAAAACTGGGTCTATGTTAAAGATCACCAACCAATGGGAAGGAAATGAGAAGTAAATTTGCAGGCATGTTGCACCAGAATGCAATGAGAATTTTTAATTCCCTGATGAAATTGGGGAGAAAATGGTATGAAGTGCAGAAAGGAGGAGGAATTCCTGAAATGTGTGGAAGTTTTCTTAATCAGTGTATTTAAGAACATAAGAAATAAGAAATAGGAGCAGGAGTAGGCCATCTAGCCCTTCGAGCCTGCCCCGCCATTCAATAAGATCATGGCTGATCTGTCGTGGCTCAGTTCCACTTTCCCGCCCTCTCCCCATAACCCTTAATCCCCTCTCTTATCAAGAACCCATCAACCTGCTTCTTAAAAATATTTAGCGAGGCAGCCTCCACCACTTCAACGGGCGGAGAATTCCAGAGATTCACCACCCTTTGAGTGAAGAAGTTCCTCCTCAACTCCGTTCTAAACCGCCTCCCCTTTATCTTGAGGCTGTGCCCCCTAGTCCTACTGTCTTTTTTGAGCGGGAAGAGTCTCTCCACCTCTATCCTATCCATCCATTTCCAGTTAAACAAGTGAAGAAACAGTTTTGGATCTAGTTCTGGAGAATGAAGTTGAGTGATTTGGTGAGAGAGCACAGTAATAGTAATATCATTGGGTTTAAAGTATTCAGGAAAAAGGCAAATAAAATGTAGATGTATGTTCAACTGGAGGTAGACCAATTTCAGTGACTTAGAAAGGGATATGCTCCTGTGAAAATGAAATTTCAGATTGACAGCTAAAGTTGTAATTTAGCTTTAGGAAGCCTCCAGAGAGCTGATGAGAGTACAAAAGAGAACTGCATGGCTGAAAATAGTCTTCCCAGCCAGGTCCTGATCTCCAAAGTTGAAATGACAAATGTCCAAAAGGAAGGCAAAAAAATGCTTAAAAGACACAAGTTCTCCCTGACAACATTGACCTTAATGAATGGGAGGAACTTGCTGCCAGTTTGAATGGTGGCAATTTGCCCATCAAACTGTATAGCAGCAAAGAAAGAAATGGAAGTAAATCCTGCAGTCCAGATCTCACTACCTCATAGAATGCCTTGCCCCATGTGCCCAAAGATCTGTGAGTTGAAAATCGACCGACTCCGTTATGAGAAGACCTATGGCAGAAGCAGACGCCATGAGGAGACGCCATCCTTGAATCGAGGGGCAGCCAGTTGGCAACGTTGCCAAAAAGGGGGAAAGAACAGACAGCCAAGGCTGAACCATCTCTGATGACTAAACACAGATTAAAATGAAAGATGAGAAAGGAATCTTATGGCAAATAACTGGTTCATTATCCAGTGTAAATCCAAGTTGAATGCAGAAATACAGGGAAGAATTGAAAAAGGAAATAGCAGGGTAGGCACAGATTGAGAATAAATTAACGGGTTAACACAAAAGGGTTCATAAATGGTAAAAACATAATCAAAGCAAAGTTTGGGCTGTTAAACCAAAAGGACCTTGTGGGTGCTGACTGTTTCTTCAGTACTAAAAGTGCTTTGTAACTTGTTCATTCTTTATACAATTGTTAAGTTTCTTCTGAAGTCCTCACTGGATTTATTTGTGACTATTTTACCTTTAATTCTGTCATTTTTGTTTTCCCTACAGTGGGAATGTTTTCTTTATGTCTACCTTAGCATTATTTTATAAGCTGCTTTTAGCGTGTTATGATAGTGCTCTGAAATAATTGACAATGTTTTTGATCTCTCAGGTTCAGTCTGGAAAGAGGACATATTACCTTAATATATGTGCAGCAGTAACTGAAGGACCTGACAAGTGTAAAGATAGTGCTGTCTGTTTGGTCTCAGGAGATGAAGCAGTTTCATTTGGTAATCCAAAAGCAATGACTCTGGAATACAAACATCAGGATCAGGCCTTAATTTTGCACTACAACAGTAGTGAGCTGTGCCCAAAAGGTAATGGGCGAAGTTAATTTAACTTGTTTGCTAAGTGTCTTTTGTATGTTGAAGCAAATACTGTGAATCATAATCCTTTAACTGTACTTTTGTACACAATCAATTACCTTGCGCTTGGAAGTGGCAAGTTGTGCAGTTTATTTTGCCTCAACTTCAATTCAGTAAAATGTTATCCTTGGGGTGCACCAGTGTACCCCAGGTTTCTTGGGTTATTCTGAATTAGTTGACCTTAGGGCAGTTTGTAGGAAGCTGCAATGTGCTGTAGTACTGAGAGCTGGAGTAAGGAAATAACTTTGGGTTGCTTCCCAGTTTCTATAGCATTGTCCTGCTGAAAATGCAAGTGTGAATCTTGGATGGGGCCACAATCAGACAGGATTATTGTGCTCTATATAGTTGCCTGGGTGGACATGATCTGTGCCTCCACTAGTGTATGAGGATGCCACCTGTGTGAGTACAGGAAGCCCAGAAAATCAAAGGAAAGGAAGAGTGGGTGACCTATAGGAAGATGAAGGATAACAGTGACAGGAGCTCGTGTTTATTTTTATTTGTTTAAACAGCAATTCAAGAGTTCACAATACATCAGCCAGCTTAGACTTTAGCTCTTTCATTTGGGGTGACCTGTGTGCTTTTTCCTCTGCCTTTGAGTGACTGAAAGAAGAGAGCTTTGCAGATTCCCTTTAAGTTTTTCAAGAAATCTTAGTGATTGTATGACTGATGGGAGATCAGACCGATTTCTGTGGTGTGCAATGACAGGCATGTGGCTTCTGTAGTTACAGTATGTAACAAAAACCAGCGCTTTTGTGTGCGAGCTAATGGGTTAATTGTTATTTAATAAACTGCTTAAATTCCAATGGTTTCAGCAACGGCAACTCGGAGATCAACGATCATCTTCAGATGTGATGAAACAGTTGAAGGTGGAAATCCTGAGGTACTGAGCGAGACTCTTAATTGCTCAACAACATTTGAATGGAAGACAAACGCAGTTTGTCCACCCAAACAGATGGAATGCAAGATGATTCATAGTCATAAGACCTATGATTTGAGGATGCTTTCTTCTCTTACCGGATCATGGAAGTTCATGTCTGATGGTTATACGTAAGTTATAGTTTTCCCACCATTTATAGAGTTTCTATTTTTGTATATTGTTTGCACTGTATTTCCATAGTTGTAATCGAATCAAATTCAATATTTTAATATTTACTGAACTTTGGACTCCTACCTGATAACTGAACATTGCAGACTAGGAAAGTACTCACCTTGATTTCTCGTTTTTATTGTTAATTAACCTCACAAAGGGTCAAAAGGTGGAGTTGCATTGGTCATCTGTGGTTTTTGAAAGAGAAAAATGATGGCTGTTTCTCCTAATGGCTATCCCCAGCTTATGATGGGCTTGCGTATCTGCAGATGCTTGTTGAGGTCGAACTTAGCTGTGATTGTCTTGGTCAGAAATCATACTGATAATGTATATTTCCATCTTGAACACGTGAATAATAGCTACCTGAGCATGAGACTGAATGATGCTCTATCTGTGATATAGTAAGAAATCAACCCTTAACCCTGAGAGAGAACTAATTTAGAAAGTCAAGTTGTTAAAAACAAAGTTCTTCTGGCTGATCTTTATTCTAGCAATACAAAAGTGCTAAATCATAAAATATCTAAATCATTTCTTGAAAAATTGCTATTGCTATAATGGTTGAACTTCCATGTATAAAACCTTTCTGCCCCTCTTAAAAGTCACTGACCTTAACATGTTCATTTTTACATAGAACAAGCACTGGGAATATCATAAGCCCCTGAATTCATATTTATTACAATAAATTCCAACCTGCTTTTCTTCCCTCCCCAATCCACCATCAATGTGCTTGTCCAATCCAGCTATCCATTGGAAAACTAATTGGCAACTCAGTGACTGTAGAATACACCACCAAGGCATTTCTATATTCAGTATTACTAGTGAACCCCTTTTAACACACATGCTTTTTTTAAAAGAATTATACGCAAGTAGGAGATGAAGGAGACTATGAAAGACGGCGGGGCAACTTGTGATGGGTTCTTGCTGTTATTTTCCAACATGGTCTATGTTAGGGGTGTCCAAACTATCGTCCACAAGCTAAATAACCTAAATGATCTGGTTATGTTTTCCACTTTGAAGTGTTTGTGGCTTTAAGCTGTTTTAAATTTGGCTGGGGCAGGTTTTACTCTTTGCTCATTGATGAATAAATTTTATATCAAAACATAAAATGTTCATATATGCTTGATGTATGGATGTCATCAGCAGCATTGTATCTGTAGTTTGTATTTGTATCATCTAGAGGTAAAGGAAAAGTTGGACACTTGATGTGACTGACCTCGAAGATAAATCAAAATTTGTTTACCTGCTGGTAGAGTTGTAAATTTATTTATTTGTAGAAGCAAATATTGAAAGAGTGCCTGTTGCGTAATGGTCTGGTACACAGGATGTGTTTTGGTGCCCAGGACTTTTGGAAGATAGGGTGAGCATGCTGGATAGGAATGCACTGGGCTTCCCCTTCCTTGCCCAAAAACACTGTACAGGACAGAGGACGTTATCGTCTCTGGATTTTGGACTTTAAAAAAAAGTCTTGTGGCTAAATTCTAAACAACACTGATTGTTAACCTGAGTATAGCAAACAATAAGACAATTCAATTGAAATACTTGATTTTTAATTGGCTATGCCATTTGTGACTTGTGTTTATGAACCTGACCTGAAAGTTAATTCTGCTATAGGTTTTACCTGCTTGAAAAAATTATTGAATTGTTGCAACACAGAAGGAGACTATTAACCAGTCAAGTCCGTGCCAGCTTTCCCAAGAGTAATCCAGCCACCCACCCTTTTTCCGTATCCCTGCAAGTATTCGCCTAATTCCCCTTTGAAAGTCATAATTGAATGTGGCTCCACAGGCCTTTCAGACAGTGCACTAAGGAACTTAACCACACATTGGCTGACTATAGTTTTTTGTGGTGCCTTTTCACTGTTTTCTCAATCTGGTTCTCAATCCTTCTGCCAATTGTATCAGTTTCCCTCTGTTCTGTCAAAAACTGGAGTCCATCATTAAGCAAATTGTAACAATTCACTTGGAAAATCATATTAAGCAGTTTATTGAAAGGAGATTTTTTAAAAACATGGCTAGCAGCTGGCTAAAGGAGGACCAGTGAGTACTGTATTTGCTTTTTCAAAAGCATTCAGGAATACCACAAGTTTGTTGAACAAGTTAAAGATTCATGGGATAGGGATAAACTGTTAGCATGCATAGAGGTTTGGTTAAAGGACAAAGTAGAATAAATGGGTCATTTTCAGGTTGACTGGCTTATGCAAATTGCGTGGGGGGGGAGGAATGAATGTATGGTTTGAAATGTATCCAAATTTGCTGACGATACTGAGCTAGCTGCGAAAGTAAGATTTGAGACAACTAAGTCTGCCAAGGGATGTGGTTGGATTAAGTGAGTGGGCAATGAGGTGAACATGGAAGATAAGAGTATAGGATGCAGTAATTCTTCAGGAAGAAGAATAGAAACTCAATATTTTAAATTGAGACACCATTAAATGGTGTTCAGAAGGATTCTGGTGTCCTTGTATTAGAAACATTGCTAACATGCAAGTACAGCAAGTAATTAAGAAGGCAAATGCAATATTTATTGCAGGGAGGTTGAGGCACAAGAGTAGAGAAGTCTTGGTGTGATTGTCTTGGCCTTGTTGAGGAGTTGAGGAGGAACTTCTTCACTCAAAGGGTGGTGAATCTCTGGAATTCTCTGCCCGTTGAAGTGGTGGAGGCTGCCTCGCTAAATATTTTTAAGAAGCGGGTTGATGGGTTTTTGATAAGAGAGGGGATTAAGGGTTATGGGGAGAGGGCGGGAAAGTGGAACTGAGCCACGACAGATCAGCCATGATCTTATTGAATGGCGGGGCAGGCTCGAAGGGCTAGATGGCCTACTCCTGCTCCTATTTCTTATGTTCTTATGTTCTTATGTTCTTGTGTGAGAACACATTTAGAGTACACTGTGTGCATATTTTTGATCTCTGCTCAAGGAAAGATATTTCGGCCTTGGACGGCATGCAGCAAATTTTCACTAGATTGTATTTCCTGGGAGGAGGGGGTTGTCCTTTGTGGAAGGATTGTGTAGAACTATACTCTGGAGTTTAGAAGAATGCAGGGGATTATGCTCAACCAAAAAATTGAGGGTTTTTCTTTATTCAAGAGATGTGGGCTTTGCTGGCCACACCAGCATTCATTGTCCCATCACTAATTGTCCTTGAAGGTGGTGGTGAACTGCTGCCTTGAATTGTGCAGGCATGTAATGTAGGTACACCCACAAGTACTGATAAGGGAGTACCAGGACTTTGACTTGGTGATAGTGAAGAAATGGTGACATATTTCCAGGTCAGGAACTTCCTGGTGGTGTTCCCATGTCCCTGCTGCCCTTGTCTTTCGAGATGGTAGTGAATAGATGCTGAGAAGCTATATTCCTGGTTAGAGAGTCTGGAACTCAGGGTGGGGGACGGCTATATTCTCAACCCAGGTTGGGGCAAGAGTAGATGTATTCCCAGGATAGGGGGTCTGCCATTTCAGACCCAAAAGAAATTCTGTCAGCATTCTGCAGAGACCGTTCCCTCTGGGATAACCTAGTCCACTCCTCCACTATACCAAACACACCTTTCCCGTCACTCATGGCACCTTCCCATGCAACTGCAGGTGTAACACCTCTTTACCTGTTCCAGGCTTACCATCCGAAGTCCAAAACACTCATTCCAGGCTGAGCAGCATTTCACTTGCACCTCTTTCAAATTGGTGTATTGCATTCACTTCTCCCAATGTGGTCTCTAACAAAGAGACCAAGTGTAGAATGGGTGATCGCTTTGCTGAGCATCTTTGGTCTGTGCACAATCAGAGCCCTGCCCTTCTGGTTGCCATTTTAACACAGTCCTGCTCCCATGTCCACATGTCTGACCTTGACCTGCACTGTTCCAGTGAAGTTCAACACAAACTGGAGAAACAGCATCTCATCCTCCAGCTAGACACTTGCAGCCTCCCAGTCTCAACATCGAATTCACCAACTTAGATGATGAGCTCAGCCCCTTTTGCTTTCGTTTTATTTAATTTTTACTGTTCTCTACCTCTTCCTTTTATTGTCTGTCTTTATTTTTGTGCCCCTCCCCACTCTTCCCCTACTTTATTCCTCCCCTTCTTCTCTCTGCCTCCCCCCCCCCCCCAACACGTACGCACACCCCGAGCTTACTCTCTAATTTCAGCTTTTGTACCGTTTGGCCATTCACACCGTTTATTCTCCCTGTGGAATGCCATTAGTAGTTTTTTCCCCTGGTTTCTGTGGCTATGACTCATCATTCATGCCCTCACTCTGCAGTATAAATATCTCCCACTTTCTATGCCTTTTTTAGTTTTGACAGAATCGTCTGGACTTGAAATGTTGGCCCTTTTCTCTCCTTACAGATGCTGCCTGACCTGCTGAGATTTCGAGCATTTTCTCTTTTGGTCAAAAGAAATTCCTTTACTCGGAGCATTGAATCTCTGGAATTCTCTACCCGGAGGTTTTGTGAAACAGAAATCATGTTTGATAAAATTATTAGGTCCATTTAGTACATCTCAAGCAGACAGGATAAAGAGGGTCCAGAAAGACATTCAATTAGGTGGTGCACAAAAGATTATGTTGGGGTTAAAATATTAATGTGAATAATAGTTTGGATAACTAGTGGGAAGCAGAGTCAAGATAAATGGATCATTTTCAGGTTGGCAAACTAATCAGCATAGTGCCAAAGGTTTCAGTGCTGAGGCCTCAATTATTTGGATCTATGCCAGCAAGTTGGATAAAGTCAAATCTGCAGCAACAAAGAGGTAGGAAATTAAGTTGAGGAGGGTGATGGGTTAAGTGAGTGGGCAAAAATTTGGAAGATGGAATGTTAAATGTGAGGTTATCCACTTTGTCGCCATGTTCCATTTAAATATTCTGCTTTTTTTTATTCTGCTTGCCAAAGTGCTCGAGTACTGAAAGATCTAGGTGTCCTTGTACATTAAAACAAAAGGCCAGCGTGCAAGTACAGCAAATAATTAGAAAAGCAAATGGAATATTGGCCTTTACGTTAAAGGGGAAGAAACATTAAAAGTATGGAAGTCCTGCTACAACAGTGCAGGCATTGCTGCAACTGCACCTAGAGGAGTGTGCGCACTTTTGGTCTCAATGTACTTGCCTTATTTCAGAAAATACTCGCTATGCTGATTCCTGGGATGAAGGGTTGAGCCTATACCAATTGGAGTTTGGAATAATGAGAGATGATCTTATAGAAGCATGCAAGGTTCTGAGGGAGCTTGATAGATGGATGCTGCGTTACAGATTTTTGATCTGCAAGGGAGCCTAGGAATGTATGGGCCAGCAGGAAGTTGAGGCCAAAATCCAATCAACCATGATATGACTAAAATACAGAACAGGCTCAAAACTGAATGGCCTATTCCTTCTATTTATGATTTTTGACTGGATGTTCAGTTGACTATATTAAAAGTTGAGATCAATAAATTTTGGTATTCTAACATAATCAAAGGATATGAGGAATAAGTGGAATTGAGGTTGAAGATTTTGATCTTATTAAATGGTGGAACAAAATTGTTCGGCAAGAAATGTGAATAGACTGTGGTACTTAAGGCACTGGGACCAGATGAGATGCGTCCAAGGATATTGATGGGAATGAGATTGGGAATGCAGAGGTGCTGGCCATAATGTTCCAGTCTCAAATGCTGCGCTGGTACCAGAGGATTGGAGAATGACCAATGTTATATCCTTGTTCAAGCCCCAGCAATTATAGACTCGTCAGTTTGACAGCAGTGGTGGGCAAACTTCTAGAAACAATAATTTGAAATAGAGTTGGTAGTCACCTGAAAAGAATGTGGGTGATTAGTAAGAGCCAGTTTTGAAAGGCGAATCATGTTTAACTTGCTGGAGTTTTTTGAGGAAGTCACAGGGTCTTTGAGGACAATGCTGTTGAATTAGTGTACTGGACTTTCAGAAGGCATTTGATCCAGTGCCCCACAACAGGCTTGAGAAAAATCATTGTTCATGGAAGAAAAGTGGCAATAGCAATGTGGATGCAAAATTTGGCAAAAGAATGAGCAGCAGTAATGGTTAATGGATGTTTTTTTAGACAGGTTTGTAGTGGAGATTCCCAGGGGTCTGTATTGGGACCCTTGTTTTTCCTGATGTATACCATGATCTAGATCATTAATATAGGGGACGTTTACAAAGTTTCCATATCTCTCAAAACTTGAAAGTATTGTAAATTGTGAAGCGGACAGTCTGGAACTTCAACACGATGCAGACAAGTTGGTGGAGTGGGTTGATGGATGGCAGATTAAATTCAATGCAAAGAAGTGTGAGGTGATGCCTTTTGGTAGGAAGATTATGGAGACACAATTTAAAATGAGGGTAAAATTCTTAAGTGGGTGCAGGAGCAGAGGGACCTTTGTGTATATATGCCCAAGTCATTAAAGATGTCAGGACAAGTGAAGAAAGCAGTTAATAAAGCATATAACATTCCAGGCTTTTTTAATGGGGGCTAGAGTACAAGAGTAAAGAAGTTGTGCTGAACTTGTACAAAGTACTAGTTAGACCTCAGCTGGAATATTATGTCCAACTCTGGATGCCACACTCTTATAGAAAAGGTATGAATGTAATAGAGTGCAGAAGAGGTTTACAAGAATAGTTCTGCAGATGAGAACCTTGAGTTAGACTGTTCTCCTTGGAGAGAAGAAGGCTAAGTGGAAGTTTGATAGAGAAGTTCAAAATCTGAGACTGGATGGAATAGATAGGAGAAACCGTTGCCACTTGTAAAATGAGAGCAACAGGGTGCAGATTTAAGTGATTTGCAAAAGAAGCAAATGTGATGCGAGAAAAACCTTTCAGGTCTGAAAAATAGTGTCTGGAAGTGTGGTGGAGTAGGTGTAATTGAGGCCTTCAGGAGGGCATGAGACGATTATTTGAATAAAAACATAGTGCAGGTATACAAGGAAAAGGCAAGGGAATATAGCCCTTATTTGGTAGGCTGATGCAGACACACTGGTCCAAATGGCTGCCTCCATCATAAGTTGTGATCCTGGACATGTTGAAAAGATGTGGCCTACTTCTGTTCCTTTGTATTGTGAATTTATTCCAATTTTATCTTCTAGGTATTACATGAATCTCTGTCAAGGAGTTCATGAAGGACCCACAGGCTGCCCTGCACATGCCAGCATGTGCAGAAAGAATAAAAATGGACAAACCCAGGTGTTGGGACTTGTTCACACCCAAAAAATGGACATTCAAGGTATGATGTCTTGTCACTTACCTTAATATGCAGTGCAAGTAATGGTTTACATATAATTAAACAACTATTTCCTGAAATGTAAAATTTGAAGTCAGGATCTCCAGTCTTCGACTCTAAATTACTTGTGGTCATCATTTGAAGCAGAAAACCAAACCTCCGTACTGTCTGGGTTTAATAAGAAAGCCTGTAGATACCCTGCCTCTCACTGTAGTCACAATTTACATGTTTATTTCCTCTGACCATCCAGTCCATTTTAGGCAAAGTACCTTTGCATGCTTGTGAACAGACTCTGGAAGTTTATACAATGGAGATGTGCTTAATATTCAGTTTCTCTCATTCATTTTCTCTTGTATTGACTTTTGAATCTTGCTTACTGACTCTCTTCCATTTAACTGTCCTAGAGCCCTACATAACTCAAATCTCTGAATCTACTGTCTACACAGAACACTTCACTTGATTAGGCCAACTCTGAACTGCAGCCTTAAAGTTGCAGTATATTATTTTGTGTTGATGTTCTTTGACTTTGTACAAATACATTGCAAATGCTCTGCAAGACATCCTGCTTTTTTCCTTGTCATTTACATTGTAAGTAGGGAAAAAAGGGAGATGTGATATGTACTACATGATTGCAGTTTAGCTAAATTAATGTTTTACCTGTTTCCTAAATGTCCCTACATCTCAAAGCTCAGCCCTTTAGTTTGAACAGTCATATTGAAAGCTATTATGTTCCATTTAGTGCCTGTTAACAGTATCTTAACTAAGTTCCATTGTGAATGCACTTTATTTGGATATGGAAATTTGGAATGTCTAAAAAAGAGATATCACTTCAAAAAGCATTAAGATACAGAACAGATTCCATACTCCAGGGCAGTGTATTTGGGGGTTATCCCCAAAATGTGCTGTGGAACATCACCCTGAAGATTCCCAGGAATTTGTGGAGCAATTGCCTGCAAAGTGCAAACTTGCAGTGGGCAATTGCCCTACACTGGGAACCATGCAAAATCGCAACCTTTGGAGGGTTCCCACTGGGTTACATCAAGAGTTAGCGAAAAATGTTAAACTTGAAGGCAGTTTGACTCTTCCACCCTGCAGAAGTTCAGGCCCATTTAAACTCTGCAAACTCTAATGTGCAGCATTGCTTGGTTTAATCTGTAAAATAAGCAGACCGTTGGTTGCTCTTGTGGTTTTGTAACCATGTCAGTCAGCTGGGTTCAGTTCTCTAATAAGGGTAAGAGCAGAAGTAATGAGATCTAGATTTATGTTGTGAACAGTAACAGTTTTCTGTATAGTTGGCAAAATGAACGCAGCTTAGTATGATACATGTCTGTGAAGAGTTGCTTGACAAGCTAATTTAGCCTAAAAGCTTTTATCTCCATTTTTTTTTCCAGATAAATATCTTTATGTGAACTATTCAAATGGCTATTTTGCGTGTAGCACAGGAAAGCGTGCAAAGACAATTATACAAATGCAGTGTTCATCAACTGGTGGAGTACCGGAGTTTAAAAGGTGAGGTAGACATTTCCTCCAATTATTTGAAGTATTGATAAAAATCTGATAACTAAATTGGATCATCTTGATTCCATCAAGCACAGACTAGGTCTGAAACATTGGAAGAGCAGACCAAGGCAGGAGTAAAGCAAGGGTCGCATATTTAAAATGCAGCTTTGTCTAGACAATTCTTGTTTACACAGTGACGGGCACTGGTTACTCACCAGAAAGATAGTGGTGTCACGGCATCTCGATAGTGAAGACTTCGTGACAAAATAGTATTTCCATTAAACTTTGCGGAAATAAGAACGTAAGAACCGGGAGCAGGAGTAGGCCATCTGGCCCCTTGAGCCTGCTCTGCCATTCAATAAGACCATGACTGATCTTTTTGTGGACTCAGCTCCACTTGCCCGCCCACTCATCATAATACTTAATTCCTTTACTGTTCAAAAATTTGTCTATTCTTGCCTTAAAAACATCCAATAACGTAGCCTCAACTACTACACTGGGTGGGGAATTACAGATTCACAAACCTTTGGGTGAAGAAGTTCCTCCTCAACTCAGTCCTAAATCCGCACAATCTTATTGTGAGGCCAGGCTCCCTAGTTCTACTTTCAGCAGCCAGTGGAAACAAATTTGCTGCTTTTAGCTTATCTATTCCCATCATAATCTTGTATGTTTCTATAAGATCTCCCCTCATTCTTCTGAATTCCAATGAATATAGCCCCAGTCTGCTCAGTCTGTCCTCATAAGCCAACCCTCTCAACTCCAGAATCAATCTAATGAATCTCCTCTGCATCATCAGAGGCCAGTACATTCTTTCTCAAATGAGGAGACTAAAACTGTACACGTACTCCAGCTGTGACCTCACCAGCACCCTACAACATAACCTTGCTGTTTTTAAACTTCATCCCTCTAGCAATGAAGGACAAAATTTCATTTGCTGCCTTAATTACCTGCTGCAACTGCAAACCAATTCCTGTGATTTTTGCAGAAGAACACCAGATCCCCCTGCACAGCAGCATGCTGCAATTTTTTGCCAATTAAATAATCCATTTTGCTGTTATTCCTACCAAAATGGATGACCTCACATTTACCAGCATTGTACTCCATTGCCAGACCCTCGCCTACTCACTTAGATTATCTATATCCCTTTGTAGACTTTCAGCTTCCTCTGCACACTGCTCTGCCACTCACCTTAGTGTCATCTGCAAATTTTGACACACTGCACTTGGCCCCCAACTCCAAATCAGTTATGTAAATCGTAAACAATTGCGGCCCCAACACTGATCCCTGAGACACACCACTTGAATTGTGAAATTCAGGTTAAATCTTAAATGCTGTATACGCGATAGTGCCCAGTCAAGGTGAATAAAGCATAGAATCCTATAGTGCAGAAGGAGGTCATTTGGCCCATCAAGTCTGCACTGACCACAATCCCATCCAGGCCCTATCCTCATGATCCCATGCATTTACTCTAGCTAGTCCCCTTGATAATGTTGATTGGCCATGCTAAATTGCCCCTAACCTGCATGTCTTTGGACTGAGAGGAAATCAGAGCACCTGGAGGAAACCTATGCAGTTAGGGGAAAATGTGCGAACTTCACACAGTGACCCAGGCCAAGAATTGAACCCAGGTTTCTGGCACTGAGGCAGCAGTGCTACCCACTGTGCCACCATGCTGTCCACTTGAAGTTAGATTTCCATCCTAGAAACTAGGCCCCAATTATTGTTTCATCAGTGATTGTGCCTTCATAAGAGATTTTGGAGGAAATTTTGAAGGGGAAACATATTTGGGGTAAAGAATGAAACATTTGTAAATATTTCACTTTGCTCAAGCATGTTTCAATCTTTTGAGTCCAAAATTGTCCATTAGTATCAAGAAAATTTATTTTGCATGTTTACATTGTGCTGAATATTGGACCTTCTGCAGAGTCTTAATCTTTGCTTTAGTGAACCTGGCCAACATAATACTGAAATGATTTTCTTGGGCAAGTAGTGATATCTTGAGGAAGGTACACATTACAGAGAAGGAAGTGCTGGAAGTTTTAAAGCACATCAAGATAGTTAAAGCCCTGGGACCTGATGAAGTGTATTCCAGGATGTTGTGGGAGGCTAGAAAGGAAGTTGCAGGTCCCCTAGCAAAGACATTTAAATGATTGACAACTGCAGGTGATGTGCAGTTGGAGGGTTACAAATATTTTGCCTTTTAAGAAGGTCTGCTGAGAAAAGCCTGAGAGCTACAAGCTGGTGAGCCTAACATCTGTGGTGGATAAGTTGTTAGATATTCTGAGACAGGATCTATGGCATTTAGAGAGGCAAGAGTGGTTAGGGATAGGTCAGCATGGCTTTGAGAGTAGAAAATTATATCTCTTGAATTTGAGTTTTCTGAAGGGGTAACCAAGAAGGTAGATGAGGGCAGGGCAGTTGATGTTGCCTACATGGACTTTAACAAGGCCTCTTGACAACCTACCTCTGGAAGGTTGTTATAGAAGGTTAAATCTCACAGGACCCAGGGTGAGGGAGCCAATTGGATATAAAATTGGCTTGATGACACAAGACAAGGTGGCTGTTGAGAGTTGTTCTTCAAACTGGAGGCCTGTAACTAGTGCTGTACCTCAGGGATCAGTGCTGGGTCCACTGTTAGTTGTCATTTTATATTAATGATTTGGCTGAGAATTTAGGAAACATTAAGTTTTCAGATGATACCAAGATTGGTGGCACAGTGGATACTGAAGGTTATCTAGGATTGCAATGGAATCTTGATC
This sequence comes from Carcharhinus amblyrhynchos, assembly GCF_965287045.1. Classification (NCBI taxonomy): domain Eukaryota; kingdom Metazoa; phylum Chordata; class Chondrichthyes; order Carcharhiniformes; family Carcharhinidae; genus Carcharhinus; species Carcharhinus amblyrhynchos. Next base: position 24,910,988 of record NC_137335.1, on the reverse strand, counting down.
AGTTGGGCCTGTGGGCTGATGAATGGCAGATGGTGTTTAGTTTAGATAAATGCAAGGTGATGCATTTTGTATATCAAACCAGGGCAGGGCTTAGTCAGCTAGTGGTAGGCATTGCAAAGACTCATACAACAGAGATATGGGGGTACAGATCCATTGCTCCATGAAAGTGGAGTCACAGATGGACAGGGTGGTGAAGAAGGCATTCAGCATGCTTGATTTCATTGGCCAGAACATTGAATACACAAGTTGGACATCTTGTTGAAGTTGTACAAGACAATAAGGCCACATTGGAATAAGGTAGATAGTCAATATCTTTTTCCAAGCATAGGGGAATCTAAAACTAGAAGGCATAGGATTAAGATGAGAGGGGAGAGATACAAAAGGGTACAGAGGGGCAATTTTCTTGAGGGTGACCACTTTCTGGAATGAACTGCCAGAGATGATAGTGGTGGGTACAATTTTGTCTTTGAAAAAACATTTTAGACAGTTACATGGTAAAATTGGTAATGAGGGAAATGGACCAAATGTGGGCAGTTGGGACTAGCTTAATGATAAAAATTGGGCGGCATGAGCAAGTTTGGCCAAAGAGCCTGTTTCCATGCTGTAAACTTTTATGACTTTCTGATTCTATTCACAGTTTTGATGAAGCAGAGTGCGAGTTTTTAATCTTATGGGAGACTCGTGCAGCTTGTGCCAGAAAACCACAAGAGGTTCATGTGATAGATGGAACCATTCAAAGTCCAACAACTGGCCAGAAAGTCAATTTGTCATCTATTTATTCTAAGTAAGTGTTGTAAATTTTGATTAGTTTCATACTTTTCATTCAATTTGTATTTGTTTGTGCATGTTAACGAAGTTGTCATTTCACTTTTGAAAGCTGTTGTCATGAAGACCTATATGGTCATGATTTGTGCCAGTGCCAGCTTTCAAAGTTAAATCTCTAGACCATGAAAACATTTTTTTAAATGATTTTATCCAGCTAAATTTCTGAACGTTCAAATATTAGAACAAAACTTAGCTCTGAATGGTACAGTTGATCTTCATGCAATTGACATATTTTGCCCATTTTTAAAGCTCTTTAATTTGCCAATTGTTTTTGCTATTGGGGTTTCACACAGAAGATTATAGGTAGCACTCATTTAACGTACTGCTACAAATTCCTGCTTTGTGTTACAGGTTGTACCATGCTTCAGGTGACATTAGATCAAATGGCGACTCCTATATCTACGATATCCAGCTTTCTGGGATCACAAAACCTGAGCATGTTCAGTGCCAAGGATCTAATATCTGTCAGATCAAAACTAACCAGCCTTACTTCAGGCGCATTGGCATAGTGTCTAAAGCAAAATATTATATTGAAGGTAAATACTTGCATTCAGTAATTTCCTTGTTTTCCTTAGTCATTAAGCTTTCAGGAAATAAACTGTTAGAAATGATCTTGACACAAAACAAAGTTGATATAAATCTGCTGTAATCGTCAAATATTTTTATCTGCAAAATATTCAGACCTCAGCGCACAATCTCTCTCGGCCCTTCACTGCAGTACAGGAGATGAGGCCTTTTGGATGGGATGCTGAAACCAAAGCAGGATCACTGTGTGCAGCTAGATGTAAAATGTCCAAAGTACCGTTTTGAATAAAAGCAGGGGAGTTCTCCCAGTTGTCATGGCCAGCATTTCTCCCTCAACTGACAATGCTCACTGTCCAACCATTATCACACTGTGGAGCTTTACTGTGTGCAAGCTGCTTCTAAGTTTCCTACATTACCATACTGATTACACTTAAATTACTTAATTGGTCCCAAAGTACTTTTGGATGCCTGATTTCGTGAATAGAAATATATTATTTACACACGTAAATGCATGTTGTTTATTTCTATAACTGTTCATGGGACCAACTGAAATCAGTTTAATTTTCCACACTCATTTTTGAGTACTTCTCTGCAGAAATTAATAATCTATACGTTACCTCATTTTATGCTGCCATTGTATTTACTTCTCTGGTAGCAATTTCTCCTTGTTAGAGGTTTTACTCTGATCTAGACCTTGGCTTACAAAACAAAAAGTTAAGGGTCAGGTGTAAAAAGAGCCCAGATTGTTGGAACTTGTTTTCACCTCAAATGGAGATCATTGTGGGAGGGAGCAAAAATAACAACAAACTGATTTGTTCCCACTTTCGAGGGGAAAAAACATGAAGTAGATTGGAGGTCTATTCAGAAAGCATCAGATCCTCAGACAGCAGGAGAACAGTAAAAGCAGATGGATTAAGATAGAGAATTGGAAGCTATAATCAGAGATAGAGAAATGCACAGATGAATCTGGAGGAAAGGGCACAAAAGGATTAAAGAATATCCCACATGGAAAAGGAAATTTTAGAATATGCATGCAGTGGACACAAGTAGCTTTTGTGTAACATGTTATATCCAGATCCTTTACCTGGCAATCCTTAGGCATGGAGTTTATTTGGATTTTGTATTGTATGTGTGATATCTTCAGCCAGGCTAATGAGGTTGGCTTGCTAGAGTATGAAGAGTTAATTTGAGTTTGTTTATTTGGTTGGTAGTCAAAAGAGCTACCTGATGAGTTGTATCTTGAAGAGATACCTGATGAGTCCTTTGGCGGGCCTTGTTGCCGCTGGGCTGTGGAGGTCCCTCTACATAGGGATCTCCCCCAATTACCTTGGGATGGAGGATGCTGCCCGCAGTGGTGCCGTACAATCGTAGGTTTTTCTGGTACACGGGTTCCTGGGTCCGGGCATGGAGGGACAGGGGGGACCCCAAGCCGGCAATTGGAACACTTACCAGGAAGGAAAAGGGAAACCCAAGGGGCAGGGCAGAAAAGTGAGGGGTATCCTCTGCTAGGGGATTGACCCTCAGAAGAGGTGCTGTACCCTAGAGGACGGGGTATTTGATACCAGTGGGACAACCCACACCCCCTTCTGTAGCTTGAAGGTGGTAGTGCCATGCCCCTCTCCCAATTTATACCATCTCCTGCCCCACCCATTTTTGTGCTTTGCCCCCAGAACAGTGGCAAGAAAAACAAAGAAACACGTGCTGCCGAGGCCCTCTAAGTGGGACTCCCCGGGGCTCTGTTACACCTGGTGCAGTTTAGCACCCCAGAGGAGTTCCTGTTTAGCCTGTTGGAGGATTGCAGCAGCATCCTGCTGTTTGGGTCCTTGGGTGAAGGCACCCTGATCTTGGACCAGAGGGTTCTCTGGACCTGTGGGTGCCCAGGTGTCTGGGGCAGAGCAGGGGACTGAGCTGCTGCCTCCTTCAGACCCAGGAGGAGCCCCCCCTCCACCACCGATCCGGGGGGTGGAATTGGGGTGAGTTAGGACTGGTTGGTGGCTCCATACTGCCCACCGTATGCACTGCAGCGGGAGATCTGGAGTTGAAGGGTGTCTGCCCTGAGGAGGCTGTTTGGTGGTGGGTACAGGAATGGTTTTGGAGTCCACCTGGAGCGAGGAAGGGGACTCCCTTGTGCACCCCCACTGATTTTTGCCCCTCATCCCCTCCAGGGAACTCGGGGCCTTTTTAAACAACCACCCTGGTCGCCTTGAAGGCGTCCAACTGGGCTTTGACCTTTGGTCGGACCTGATGCTGCTTTTCTGGTCCGCGCAGGCCTGCTTGCAGATTGAGCTGGACCAAAAAGAGCAGCATCAGGTGCAGGAGTTCCTTGATGGGCTCATGGGGGAGTGGACTGGCGCATCTTGTCTTCACTCTCTCATATATTTAGATTAAGTGGTGATGGTAGCACAGAGCTGCTGATATGAAAGTGACTATAGCCAGCCTCAACATCAATGGCAGCAGTGAGCCACTCTGCAGGTTCCAGAACTTCTCGGTCCTCCGTGACGTGATGCATACGGTGTGTTTCCTGCAAGAAACCCTTACCATTCTGGGAGATGAAGCACAATGGCTTCTGGAGTGGCGAGGGGAAGTCCTACATGAGTTACCCCACACTCGCTTCCAGTGGGGTGACTGTCTTGTTGGCCCTGCATTTTCAGCTGGAGATCTTAAGGGTCATGGAGCCTGTGCCAGGCCGATTTGCTGCTCTTGACAGTCTGTGAGGGAGGCATGGCCATTCACTTCCTGAACATCTATACCCCAAATGCTGGACCACAGCAGACAACTGTCTGCTCATCTTGACACTATCAATGGGGGCAAATGCATTAGCCTCAATTTCACCTGTACCCTCACAGCATGGGACCAACCGGCCCCTGGCTGTGCACCCCTGCAGTAAAGTTGCGGGATCTGCTCGGGATCCATGTCTGGAAATGCCTCCATCATGGCTGCAGAACCTTCATTTACATGGAAGTGGAACATCCAGAATCAACCGCCTTTACATTTTGAGGACAGCTGCTGGAGGACGAGCGCTTCCTGGACTCGTTTTGTCGATTCTGGGCTGGCTGGAGGCGCACCTCATTCAATTTGACGTGGACCTGGCCCTGTGGCTGCAGTATCAGGAGAAGAAGGGTGCGCTGCGAGTACTGCACCTTGTCGGGTCCTGCGGCGTGTACATGAGATTGCAGCTCCAGTTCCATGTTCCATGTGGGCCTGGACTGCGGCTCCCTCTTCTATTTTGCTGGAAAAAGGACTGGCTAGTCATCAGCAACTCCTTACACTTCTACACAACAACGGTTCCTCTGTCTTGGATCTGGTGGGTATCAGGGCTATTGCCCGTGATTATTATACCACCCTCTTCTCCAGATCTGTCCAGCAGGGATGCTTAATTATGTGGGAGGACCTGCCGCAGGTCAGCCTGGAGGGGTGGGCGGGCTTGAGGCCTCAGTAAGCCTGGGGGAGCTGACCGGCGCACTCAGCAGCCTCGAATGGGGCAAGGCCCTGGGGCTGGAGGAGCTTAGCGTGGAGTTCTTCGGGGTGCTCTGGGATGTCTTGGGGAATGATTGTGCGGGGGATTCTGGGGGAGATTATCGCAACCGATATGCCCCTTTTGTGGCACAGGGTAATCATTTGCGCTTCTGACCAAGAAGGGGGTCTCTGCCTTTTAAAAGACTTGACACCCAGTCTCTCTCCCTCCTCCATTCCCAGAGAGCTGGTCTGTCGAGTGCCATTTTGTCCCTTGATCAGGAGAAGGTATTTGACGGGGTGGAGCATGAGTATCTGCTGAGGGCTCTGCAAGCATGTGCGTTCAGCACTCATTTTGTCACCCGGATCCCATTACCATACTCTCCCGCCATGTCTGATTTAAGTTTTTAATGAGTCCCTGACAGCACCTTTTGTTTTGGGAGAGGAGTGAGGCAGGGCTGCCCCTTGTCCAGCCAAGTATTGGATATGTGTGGTGCCATTCCTGTGCCTCTTGCGGAGGAGGTTGTCGGGTTTAGCTCTGTGCAGCCTGGACGTTCGGATGATCCTGTTGGTCTGCGCCAGTGTGCTCCTCATGTTCACAGACCCGGCTGATTTGCGGAGGATGTGAGAATGCCAGGCGGCATGCTCCGCCACGTCCTCTGCCAGGATCAACTAGGCCAAGTGCTCGGGACTTCTGGTTGGTCTGTGGGAGACGGACCCCATTCCAGAGGAGCTCAGGCCTTTCACCTGAGCAGGACCAATCTCCTCTACTTGGGGGTCCATCTCTGCCCAGCCAAGGAATCCTGGCTAGCATACTGGCAAGGGTAGGAGGCCAAAGTCTCCACTCGCCTGAGTCGCTGGACAGGACTGCTCCAAGTGCTGTCCTACAGGGCACGGGTTCTTGTCAGCTGCTCGCCTCCATGTTGTGATATCGGCTGGTCACTTGGATCCCTCCCCCTGATTTTTGTCTCAAACATCCGGAGAACCTTTGTCCAGTTCTTCTTGGACAAGAGACTGTACTGGGTCTCTACTGGGGTTCTGTATCTCCCACTTAGGGAGGGTGGTCAAGGCCTGGTGTGCCTCTGCACGCAGGTAGCGACCTTCTGACTCCAGACCCTGTAGAGATACCTTCTACAGTGAGCCTCCTTCACAATGGTGCGATCTGGCGATGTATTTCTGCCAGGTGTGTGGCCTGAACTATGATGTGCAACACCTGCATATCAATCTGGGGCATCTTCCGACCCCCTCACAGGCATTGCCTGTCTTTTTTACCAGGACGCTTTGACATTCTGGAACATGGTCGCCTCATGATGCAGCTCTCTCCTGTCAGGAGTGGCTCTTGTGCGAGAGCCGCTGCTCAGGAATCCGCTCCTCCAGCCATATAACTTGAGGTGGCTGGTGGAGAGGAGGGCCAAGGATGCTGGAGCTGTCAGGATCAGGGACGTGCTGGATGAGCCCCCATGGCTGAGCATGCAGGGGTTGCCATCTGGCACACAGCCAAAGCCATCCAGAACCTTTAGGATGGTCGTGCGTAGCCCTGAGTGCGCTCGTGGTCCCTCTATAAAGAGATCTCCCACCACTATCTTGGGGACCTGCAGTGGAGGGTACTGCACACAGCAGCCCCATACAACCATAGGCTCTTTCAGTTCATGGGCCCCAAGCTTGCCTTTTTGTGGTCTCCTGGAGTCTGTGGACCATGTCTATGTTCTGTATCTTCAGTTACACACCTTGATTGGTTTTCTAAAAAGCCTTTTATTGATATTTTGTTTGCACTTCAGTCCCATGCTCCTAATCTACAGGCACCTGGTGCGGAGAGGAGCGGATCGGGAGGATGATCTCCCCGTGAACCTGCTGTGGGCTTAATGAGGTGAACTATCAATAGGTCCAGGCAGCAGGAATCAATGGGGCCATCCATCCTGACTGTCCCTCTACCACAGCTATATTTGCAGCCAGGCCTCCCTGGAGATGGACATGCATGCTGACCCCTTCCACCCCTGCTGGGCACCGCAGGGGCTGTGGTGTATTATTGACCTCATAATCACCTTTTTGATTTAATGGTTTAAGTTTCCTTTGATTTTTTTTTTATTATTCAGGCTGTTCCCCCACCTTTTGGGGAGCTGCCCCTTTTAATTTGTCCCTCAGTTAATTTGAGTTCGTTTTACTCGTTTAGCTGTTAAAAGAGCTACCTGATGAGTCTTAACTGATGGTTAAATCAGGGAGCCTCATGCTTCCTATTTAAAGCAGGTGTGTCAGACTCCAGCCTGCATTCATCAGGGAGCAACTGGAGGGTAACCTGTATACAGATGTATGATGTAATTAAAGTAACTTGGTGACAGGACCTTCACCTCCTGTGAAGTTATTACAATGTGGTCCTTTAAGACAGAGTTGAACAATTTCTAAAAGCACTTTTCCACCTGCAGGGATAGCTAGGAATAAACAGGATTATGGGTTACTGCAGTCTCCTGAACCTTTGCTTGGGAGCCCAAGGAATATAGAAAATCTCATTGTCAGAGAAAGTGATCTCTTCCCCCCCTTCTGATTAGCATTTACAACTGATGCTTTTCTTATAGAACTTGTTTGTTTTGAGATGTAAACTCCTTGCCCATACAATCTTCCTTTACTGTCACTGCATCAAAATCCTGGATATCTTTTCCTTAACAACTCTACGTGTACCTAGACTATTTGGACTACAGTGGTTCAAGAGGTGGCTCAGCCCTGTTTTCTTGGACAATTAAGGATGGGCTGTAAATGCTGGCTGAGCCAGTGACACCACATACTGTGAGCAAATTTTTTTAAAAACTGTTCCAAAGGCTAACCACCATCTGTGAGGAATGCTTTGTTTTCCTGACAGAACACTCTTGTCAACTTGTAGTTAGTGAAGGAAGGACAACTACTCAGGGGTGCCAGTCAAGTGTAGAGTTTTTTGAGTGAATGAATTGCAAATAGTTTTTTATTTTAAAAGCCCAGAATGTGCTCTAGAATTGATCAAAATAGAAATGGTGACATGCCAATGAGACCTAAAATGACTTTTATGTTTATGCATTTAAAGCTTGTTTAATCTATAATTTGCTTGAGGTGTCGAGGCTGATGACCAGTGTACTCTAGAGTTTTATCTTTATATAACTACCCTGTCCATCAACCACCTAGCAATGTTCTATGCCTCCAGTTTTTCCAGGCAGTAACAATCCCAGTAACTTGCCATGTATCCTGAAAAATAATTTCATGGTTATATCATTGTTCTCATCACATCTTCTGCCAGCTCAAGGACTCATTAGTTGGTTTTTTCTATACAACTTTCTGCAACAGCTGTAATGTCCAACAATTTTTGCGCTCGCACTATCATTGATACATATTTTAAGCATTCTGCATCTCGTGCAGCTTGATTTTATGGTTGCATAAAAAGTCCTTAGAAATCTCCTGTGCTGCAATTGGTTTCCTCCTATTAACTTCATTATTTTGCCCACCATGTGTACCCCAAGTAAATGGCAGCTTGTTCTGTTTCCATGTTTACTCCTTGGTCATTTTTATTTTGCAAAATCACCTTGGCTAGTGATTCCCTGACTGTCTTTGTAATTGAATTGAATCCATACTTACCATCATCTTGACTTATTCTGCACATAACTTCTAAGATAATTAAACATCTTCTAAGCTTAAGTTCAAAATGTAAAATTGACGAGCAACTTTAGTCACTCAGTTCACGTACCTTGGTTAATTCAATGGACCATTTTTTGGGTGTTGAGGGATGGGGTTGGTTGACAAATTTGTTGGCATTTACTATCATTGTCCCTCTGAAACTATTGTAATTTAGGATATCAGGCATATGCAGATTCGCTCAGAAATCCTGAAGGTATGCTGCCTGTCACTCAGCTCTGACATAAGCAGCATTGTCGCATACCTCAGCCACAAAATTAGTGAGAATGTCAATCTTCTCACTCCCATGTTGCTGTCTCAAACCATTCAAAAAGTTACAACTAGGTCAATCATCTGCAGCCAGGTTTTTAGACACCAATGTGATTAAATTTAAATAGAACTGACCCTGTAAAAATAATTTTATAATTGAGGAATGTTGAATGATGATTTGAATTTTTAATTTTTAAAATTCAGAATATTTTAGTTATTACCTTTGCCCCACGTGAGTGTTCTGATTTTAACTTTATTGCGTAAACCAAATTAGTGGTTTTGTTTGTTTCGCATTTGGGTGGAGTGTTGATTTTAATTTGCTGATATAGCCTGATGAGTGCTCAGTATAGAACAGTTGCAGTACAGTATCAAACACTGCACACTACTGCTGTAAAGTAAATCTGCTGTGAGTACCTTCATCAATGCTTGGAAAATCCAGTCCAATGAATTGATAAGAATGGTGATGTACTACACCTTCACCCACCTGCACTTCTGGCCTTTGCTTCATTAAAAATCTTAACAGGAACATTTTTGCAGTAAAACATACCGAGTGTCATGCTTTCCAATCAGTTCCAGTTTTCAGGTGGTTGGTTAATCGTGCTTCACTCTGTCAACACTTAAATCCTAAAACCTGCTTTTAATCGTTCATGTACCCAATACTCCTTTTGTCCCCCAGCCACTCTGAATCCAAGTTGTCCCTCACTTCAGTCATCATGCTAGTATCTATCCTTTGATGCAGGTTTATTAACAGCCCTCTGAACAGTATAATATGTATAATAGAGGCCATATTGATCTTGTGGTATAATTTTATATCGCTGTTCATTGTTTTGTTTCCAGATGATGACCTGGATGTAGTTTTCTCTTCTGACTCTGTGTGTGGCCGGGATAAATCCAAGAATGCTTCCTCCACCATGCTCATTCACTGCAGTGAATCAGCAGGGGAAGGGAAACCAGATTTCCTTCATGAAACTTCAGACTGCCAGTACCTGTTTACGTGGTACACATCAACAATCTGTGCACTTACGTGAGTTTCCCCAGATATTTATACATTTTAAGCTGCTGAAAACTGATTTTCAATATTTCTCCTTTGATATTTTTGTCTTGTTGAATTTTTAGTTGTTGCAAACAGAATTTCATTTATTGAGCATTCTGTCTAGGCTTTCAAAAATGTGAAGTCTCATCTCACCCACCATGTATTCACACTGGAATTTTTGTTTGCAAAAAAAAAATGCATTATTACCTTAAGATCAAACTCAAGCCTCCCCTGAGTTTCAAGAATGCGATTCATTTTGAGCCCTGGGCATTTACGTAATTTAAAATTTGATCTAACTGGGAAGATACTTGGAAGAAAAAAGGCATCTTTTTGACTGAACTGTAGAATACCTGAGGTGGGAAGATGAAAAGCAGTATCAATTTCAGGTGGTCAGGTCATGTGAAAATGAAAATTCCTGCTTGTAAAAAAAACTTCCATGCAAATTGACATTTCCAAACCCAATAAATACAAATTTGGCCCTTAATCTTAAAAGCCTTCAGCCATTTGTGAAGAAACCTAGGAAAGCTCTTACGTGAGTTATGCAATGGATGGGTAGAGTCTATAATGGAGAAAAGTAGGGCATTGAGTTAATAGTCTTCCATATTCCATACTTCAGCCCTAAGGTAACTTAAATCTGTACAAATGAAGGCTTCATAAACACTTAGTTGGTTGATGTTGACTGCCTATTATTGAAGGTGCCATCTTTCCATTGAGAGATTTAAATCCTAAATATGCCTGCCTTCTAAGCTGGCCTCAAGATCTTGTGCTACTATTTGAAACGAGCAGAGCAGTTCTCCCTGGAGACCTGGCCAATATTTCTTTCTCAAGCTAACATCACAAACATGATCTGGTCAGTTTGAGGCTGCTGTTTGTGGATTAGACAAATAGCATTTCATGTACGAGAGCAGTGAATACTTCTGAGAAATGTGCTTGGGATATTCTGAGACGAAGTGCTGCATAAATACAAGTGTGTTTTTATATGTTAGCTGATGTGCTCCAGCATTGAAAAGGAGGAAGTTCAAGACAAAGTACTTGCACTAAGACAGGATTGGCTTTGCAGTTTGCAAGAATTTGTTCATTAAAGGGAACTTTATAATGTAGGTATAGAGAGAGCGCAGACAAGGAGCCCTAACGATAGATGTGCTAAAGAGAAGTCCTGCTCTGAAGTGTGAACTGCTTAACTCATTCCTTTTCTTGCTTGTGCAGCTCTGTCAGTCCTGTGATTCCAGATGATAAGTCACAAAGTGGAAACAATGCCATGGGTTTATCTGGAAGAAGCAGAGCTGTGGGGGCAGTGCTCAGTGTTTTATTGGTGGTGTTGACTGCTTGCCTACTCATCTTGTTACTTTACAAGCAAGAAAGAAGGTATGAATAAAATAGCGGTAGTGATGCTGGATTTTATTCAATTTTTAAGTAGAAGTACTGTTTTAAATGGAACACTGTACTTTCTCTTCCTATTTGCCCAACACCTTTTAACTTATAAATGGATTAGAAGAGAGAGAGAGAAAATAATTTTCCTCTTTAGTGCTTAGGTTGGACAGTGAAACCTGAAGCACCAGCTTCCAATCTTGTGATAACTCTTCAGGGAAAAATGGGAAGGGAGGGAGAAATTGCAAATTTCAGCAGGACCAGGAATATTTAAAGCTGCAGGTATCCATAACTCTTGATTAGATGTCTCATCCATCTCCCTCACTGACCTTCCCTTGATTTGATACACTGCAAAACGCCCCATTCAAACTTGCAGATGACCTTTACTGTCAACTAGGATATCCATGCAAACCAAATGCTAGTGTTTAACAACACTTGGAATAAATACTTTCTGGTATCCAACTTGATTCTCAGCCTGTGAACTTTGTCAGCATGGCCTCTAGTCTGACCATAGCTTTTCATACAAATATTTATTCAAAACTATACTTAGTCATTTGTTTTCTGAACCTACATTTCTCCAAATTAACCGACTGTGCACTCAGCATATCGTGAGATATGGTTAGCTTACACTGCACTTTCTCTTGAAATATAAACTAATATGGCTATGAAAACAAGGACAAATTTTGAGTGAAGTCTTAAATAACCAATGTACATTGCTTTTAGTTTTGTTCTCAGTTGAGGCTTATCAGATGAACTTGATTCCTTTAACTACCTTGTGTTGCCTAAGGAAACATTTAATTATTGCCTTTGACTAGATGGAAGTCCCTTTCTCTTTTACTTCTAATGGATACCTACATAGCTTAGCCTTATGCACCTAATATGATATTTCTCTATATTCAGATGGTATTGGATGTTTACAAACCTTTCACTTGTGTAAATCTATTTGCAATCTACTGATATCCTTACAGAAATGTGAAAAGGTTAGCAGTGTCTTGAAATTTAATACCCTCCAAGGTTTAATGGATAAGGGTCAGAGCAGCCCTCATGAAGCCTTATTAATAATCATACCCCGATCCACACAAATTATAATGCATTCCCTAACAACTCCACTGGCTTTCCAAAAGTAAGACCAAGTTATCCCCTTGACTTCAATTTCCTTTTGATAATGTAACTAATCCTTGAGTCATTAGTTGAGCAATGAGTCACAGGATTTTCCCATTTCTTCAAGGAGTTGAATTGGATCTTGCAATGTTATTCTGTAAATCCATTTACAATATCTTTTTTCCATCTCAATGTCACTTTTGTTTTACTGATTTACCAATGTGCGTTCACAAATCTAAAAGTAATATATCTGCTTAGTTCTTGTTCATAACCTGTTCCAATGTTTTAAAAGGATCAAGCTCATCCTTGATTTTTCATTTTTGTTACCCATTTTTCCAATGTCAAGTTGTTGCTCTCCAGCTATTTGAACTTCTGTCATTACAATTTTACTTTATATTTTGTCATGTAACCGTAGAATCGAACCATTTCTGCCTTTCTTGTTGATCAGAAACTTGATAAGAAATAAATAACAAAAATACACTGTACAGTAACTTCATTAGTGTTAAGTTAGCCTTACTTGTGAATAAACTTTTAAACTTTATTTGCTTACTCGATTTAGGTGTTGAGACATGACTAAGATTCTATAAGAAAAGTCAGTTTGCAATCGAGATAGCTGCTACCTAGCGAAGATTATGAAGCCATAAAATCTAATTCTGGATGACTGTCAAATTATTATTTTTTTAAATGTTCGTGTGTTCTATATTTTTCAGTGTATGAACGCACTTTAATGTAAAAATAATCAGAAACTAATCCATAATGTGGGAGGGGAATATTACAAGGCAAATGTTTCCCCACAGCCATTAGTACATGAAGGTGATGGCCTAGTGGTATTATCACCAGACTATCAATCCCGAAACTCAGCTAATGTTCTTGGGACCTGGGTTCAAATCCTGTTACAGCCAATGGTGGAATTTGAATTCAATGAAAAAAATGTGGAATTAAGACTCAACTGATGAGCATTAAAACTATTGTGAATTGTTGGGTAAACCCATCTGGTTCACTAATGTCTTTTAAGGAAGGAAATAGACTGTCTTTGCTTGGTCTGGGCTACATATGACTCCAGATCCACAGCAATGTGGTTGACTCTCAACTGCCCTCTGAAAGGCCTCGCAAGCCACTCAGCTCAAGTGATGGGCAATAAATGCTAGCCGGTCAGTGATGTCCATATCCCACAAATGAATAAATGTTTTGCCACAAATAAATATAAAAGGTTACCAAAAAGAATGGTTTCCCCATATTTTCTGCTTTTACAGTCAACAGATTGCAAAGCAGAGGCTGAATATTTATTTAATCATCAGGGTCAGCCTGTACACTTGGATTTAGTTTTAGACTCGAGTGGCACTAATTAAGGCTGAGGAGGTTTGTTCTGCAGCATAAAATCTGAATTTATCACTAGTGTATCGTTACCTCAAGTCTCCATAAGGATCTAGCCTTGGTCCCCTCCTATTTCTCATCTACATGATATTTCTTGACAACATCCACAAATATATTAACAACACCAACTCAACTTATCTGCCACCTTTCTCGACCATGCTGCTCAATCAAAATCCAGCATGGAACGAGCAGAAATGTTCTTCACATTTAATATTCACCACCCCAACTCTTCCCTAGCCAATGACTTCATCCCTCTCCCTGTTGGTTTCTGAAACTGAAGTAGAAACTGTTGTCTTATTTGATCCTGATGTAAACTTCCACCTTCATATTCTGTCAATCACTGTGACCACTTGTTTCCACTCATAATACTCTCCATCTTCTGATGGAGACATGTAAACTTGAACTCACTCAAAACTCTGCTCCCTGTAACCAAAAGACAAAATACTGGAAAATCTCAGCAGGTCTGACAGCATCTGTAAGGAGAGAAAAGAGTTGACTTTTGAGTCCAGGTGATCCTTTGTCAAAGTCTGCACTCAAAACATCAGCTCTTTTCTCTCTTTACAGATGCCCCCAGACCTGCTGAGATTTTCCAGCATTTTCTCTTTTGGTTTCAGATTCCGGCATCAGCAGTAATTTACTTTTATCCTTTGCTCCCTCTATCCTAACTTGCACCAGGCCTCTTCAGCCATTGCTTCTGTGCCTGCTGATCCACATTGGCTCCTGATCCAAGAATGCCTTTGATTTTTAAGTTCATCCATTGTCTTGTCCCTACCTATCTCTCTATCCTCTATCAATCCCCAGATCTTGACTCTCTTCAATTTCTGGTCTCATACACATCCCTGATTATCATCCTGCTATCATTGGCAGTCATACCTTCTGTTGCCTAATTCCTAAACTCTGGAATTTCCTCTGCGTGTCTCTGCCATGGAAGATGAGCCTTAAAAGCCACCTCTTTGACCACGGTCTTCTGTCACCTCCCAATGTGCATGATGTAAAATATTATTTAGTAACACTCCTTTGAAGCACCTTGGTATTTTTACTGAAGGTGCTTTTAAAGATCCCATTGAGAGTGTAACATATGTTCTCTTCATTTTTCCAGGGAAATTATTTTACAAAAAGTGACAGGCTGTTGCAGGAGAGGAACTGGAGTTGCATATAAATACACAAAGGTAAAAGTATATTCATTATTGCCTGAGACTTTTCCCATGTTGTAAGAAATAGAGCTTCTAAGGCAAGTACAGAAGACAGTCCTGGCTATTACATTGAAACCAAGATATTTCAGAGGGTATATTTAAAATGTATTGAGGTATCAATTGGCAAGTGGAACATAATATAACAATTAGGAGCAAGAGTAGACTATCTGGTCCCTTGGGCTGCTCCATCATTCAAAAAGATCATGGTTTATCTTTTCATGGACTCAGCTCCACATACCTGTCTGCTCACCAGAACCTGTAATTCCTTTACTGTTCAAAAATTTATCCTTGCCTTAAAAACATTCAATGAGGTAGCCTCAACTACTTCCACAGATTCACAACCCTTCGGGTAAAGTTCCTCCTCAACTCAGTCCTAAATCTGTTTCCCCCTTACTCTGGTTTCACCGTCCAGAAACAACTTCCCTGCTTCCAGCTTATTTGTTCACTTCATAATTTTGAGACCAAAACTGTATACAGTATTCCAGGTGTGGCCTCACCAGTGCCTTACACAGCTGCAACATAACCTCCCTGTTTTTAAACTCCATCCCTCTAGCCATGAAGAAGAACATTCCATTTGCTGCCTTAATTACCTGCTGCACCTGCAAACCAACTTTTTCATGCACAAGGACACCCAGGTCCCTCTGCACAGCAGAATTTTGCATTTTTTACCATTTAAATAATAGTCCATTTTGCTGTTATTCCTACCAAAATGGATGACCTCAATTTAGCAACATTTTACTCCATCTGGGCCAGACCCTTGGCTACTCACTCAAATTAATCTGTATCCCTTTGCAGATGTTCAGTATCCTCCGCACACTTTGTTTTGCCACTCATCTTAGTGTTATCTGCGAACTTTGACATACTACACTTGGTCCCCAACTCAATATCATCTATATAAGCAGTTACTGCCCCAACGCATCCATGAGGCACACTACTAGTCACTGGAAGGGCAAAGAGTAACTGGTAGGGAGGTAAAAAGCTACAATAATTTGATGTGAAAGTGAGAAGCTGCTTTATCTTTACTAGACTAAGTGACAAAATTGACTCCTGTATCCTAGATATTCTAAATGATTTCATGGCTAATAGATTAAGATCATTTATTACTGTTCTGGTTAGTGACAGCCAATTTAATATATCGACTAACTTGGATTTTTTGGTTCCGATGATTAGGGCATTTGCTGTTCTGAAACCTTTCACCTTTACTGCTCATCTAAACAAATAGAAGATAATGTAAAGACTAGTAGCACTTTTGATATTGCAGCATTCCTTGAATACTGCACTAAAGTGCTAGATTACATGCTCACATTTCTCTGGTGTGGTGGCTGATTTGAGATGAGTGTGTTCTCGCAACTAAATCTGATGCACAATTAACAATGAAAAGGTAACAGTTTATGCCTGGATGTAAGCGAAGGGAATTTAGCACAAAGTGGGCCTGGGCCTGAATTTACAACACTAGGCTAATTGAACAAAAAAATTAACACTCGAGTATTACTGTAGTTCACATTGAAACAAATGATACAGGGAAGGATAGAATGTGGCTGTCTTGCAAATAGAGTTGGAGGACCGAAGTTCTTGATTGTAATGTTTGTGGTGAATTTGTGGAATTTGCTATCCCATAGCAGAGTGGAGTCTGAATCGGTAAATGGTTTCAACAAGGAGATAGATATCTTTCTAATTTTTAAAAAATGGGTTAAAGGGATATGGGGAACGGATTGGCAGGTGGATTTGAGACCAGTGAGAAATCAGCCTGACCTGATTGAATGGCGGACCAGGCTCTAAGAGCTGAATTGCCTTCTACTGCTCCTAATTCCTCGAATAATCTGAGAATTGATGACATTTGCTGAAAAGTTGAGTTAGAACTCAACATCCTGGCTCCTGACCTCCCCCTGCTGACCTGGATCCAGCTCCTTGTCACCATTTCTATAATCTCAGCTGCCATTATTCTCGAGTACTAAATTGAGTTAATTTTCTAGTTCTGCTGGTCTAATATGGTAGATACAGGCCCAATCCTTTAATGCTAATCTCACTTCACTTCACTTTCCAACCATAACTCCTTTATATTGCTGAAAAAAGATGCATGCTATCAAAGTTTTTCATCTTGCAGTCATCAGGACAACTCTCAAATACTAAATGTTTTGGAAACAATTTAGTGATGTGTGCTGACTGGTTGGCAAGTGGACTTTGATACTGAAGAGAAGTGTGCGCTAGCTGGCTGGCAAGAGAATCAGTCTACTTGCCAATCAATCAGCATACTCTTCTACAGTATAAATTGTTACCTGCATACATTTGGTATTCTTGGGGAGTTCTGGTGTTGCAAGATGAAACCATTAGACATGTCTTTTTTCCAGCAATACGGCAGTTCTGTGCCATATATGACTGGCCAGAAAATCATTGTTACATTTTGATTTGATCATCTTTTGCATCAGCCTTGGATGTGATAATACACAACCTAAACATGTCACAAATTCAAGCCTCACTTCAGAAATTAGAAGAGGTTCAGGAGCAAGAGATGAGCTGTTCAAACAATGCAAATGTCCATCATGCAAACCAGATTGGCAGCAGTATTCATATGGGGGGGGGTGGTGGTAGGTAATCAATATAAACCAAAATGAGATGAGTTGTTGTATTGGAATTATAGCGCACACTGCAAGGCAAGGCTGGAACATTGCTACAAAATGCTCAATACCTTAAATACGGAGAATTAATTTTATTTTTCTCTCTCAGATTAACGGGGAAGAAGAAGGTGATGAAAATGAGACTGAATGGTTGATGGAAGAAATCACAACGTCTGAGAATGGACTGAAACCAGCAAGAGAGTGCCAGCAGAATGGTTTGAACCATGTTGTCACTAAAGCTGTAAACCCTGATGTTTTCAGTTCATTCCCATTGGATGATCAGGACAGTGAAGATGAGGTTTTGACCGTGCCACAAGTGAAAGTCAATTCGACCAGAACAGGAGAGCCCAGGAATGTGGACAAACCAGTGCAGTGGTATCCAGAGAAGCACTTTCATGATGAAAGTGATGAAGATTTGCTTGGCTTACATAATGAAAGGAAGGAGAGGAAGGGAAAATCAAAACCACAAATGAAGCGAAATAAGCCGGCAAATGACTCCTCAAATGTAACGTTTCATGATGACAGTGATGAGGACTTGCTAAAGGTTTAACCATTGTGCCTATCTATTGACAACCCGATGGGACACCCAGCCCAGCAGACCTGGATGGGAGGAGCCTGCCTGTCATTTACTCTGCTGAATGTTTGAATAACCCTGCTGATTTTTGCAAATTAAGCGCAAGAAGGGAACTACATAAACACTCCTGATTGTTTACAATGATGTGTAAAGAGACAAATCTTTGCTGATTTCCTAGCAACTGCCTAGAGGGTATTTATATATTAAATAATAAAGCTTGTGCACACGGCCATTTCTTTCGGGCAATAATTATTGAACCTATGTATTGCAAAGAGCTCTGTGATGCTTTCTTTTACTTTGACCTGACACTTTTTGACAGCAAAAAGGAAGGGGAACGGAGTTAAATAATATCTGTTACTTTGCAGCTCAGTATCTTCGATTTAGCTTCCATGAAGCACTGCTCTTTTTGCATTAATATTTATTGGAAGTGGCAAGGGTTAGTCAATGCTGGTACTTTGTTCATCCCTCCCAAACAGGGAAAGGTACAGTGATATAGGGAATTGCAGAGGATTTGGATATAATTATTTTTTGGAAAAAATGTTTCTGAAATGCTGAAAGGAATCATTTGACAAAAGACTATATAATATTGTGAAAACTGTGCTACATGCAGGTATAAAAGTTGGCAGGATATGTTAAAGATGTGTCAGCTCTAGTCCTTTTGCATGTCCCTCTGAAGTATATTCTACAATATTATTGTCCATACTTGGTTGGTACCAAAATGCAACAATGTGTTGGGCAAGTGTTCTTTTTGTATCTATTTCTGGTTTGGGTTCAAAGATTTTTTAATTATTTTCAAATCAAAAGGTATGTGATTTTTGTTTCTACAAAAGGTTTGATAATTTTGTTGTAATATGAAGCACAACACCCATTTCAATAAAAGATGAAAATATTCCCATTCTAGTTCTGCTCCATGTAACATTTTGTCTAGTCATTTCCAGTGCATTCACACGAAATGCTCCATCTTTTCAAGGCTGAAGAAAGCTTTCATGTGCAAGTTGAACTAAAATCAAATTGCAGTATTTAAAAACCCATATGTATGCGTTTGCTTTCTTAATAAAGTAGTAATAGGTACATGCAATTTTGCATACCCTGAATTAATTTATTGCTGCTTTTGGTAATAACCTGTCATGTTTTATAAGCAGTTTAGATGCAATGTTCAAATGGTGGCATGTTATGCATTTGTTCGTGATGTGATCCAGACTTTTGGAAGTGCAGCAAAAAGAGTGGAATGCATCCATGTACATTCTGCTCAAACAGCTTTTAACACACATTCCATCCCAAGTGATTGCACATTGTCAACTGAACCTCATTCCCAGTCAATGGTATTTATGTCAAATGTAGATTATTTATCTATGTTGCTTTATTTACTGTTAAGTTCTGTTTTAATGCAGCATAAATTATGGAACTTCCTGTTGATGGGATCTTGTCACTCAGCTTTCAGGATCCAATTTTGAATCCCGTATGGTCCTTCATTAAATGTTATTTTTCAGCTAGCAATGACTGGCTGTCCATTTCTCTTTCCTTTCATGTGTCTCTCCAATAATCTGGACTTTGTTTCGGTTTATAGCTTCCCTTTTTTCATGCTTTGTTTGTTGGTTGCTCAGTGGTTAGCAGTGCTGCCTCACAGTGCCAGGGACCCGGGTTTGATTCCTGACTTGGGTCACTGTGGAGTTTGCATGTTCTCCCTGTGCCTGCATGGGCTTCCTCCAGGAGTTCCAGTTTCCTCCCACAGTGTGAAGATGTGTGGGTTAGGTGGATTGGCCATGCTAAATTCTTCTCCCTCAGTGGATCCGAACAGGTGCTGAAATGTGGCAACTAGGGGATTTTCACAGTGACTTCATTGCAGTGATAATGTAAGACTACTTGTGACACTAATAAATAAACTCAAACTCAAGTTATCTGGTTCCCTTCTGTGTCTCCACTTTCTACATCTCCATCTTTGATTACATCATTAGGACAACCATGAATTGTAAGGATAGGAAAGATTGATCAGAGTTACAGAATCATGGTAATCAGCTAAGCAAATTTTTCAATGCTGGGAGAATATGGGGTAAAACAAGAATGCTGAATCTTGACCAGTTTGAAGTTAAATATACATTTATCATTGGTGCCAGAAGTCAAAGGACTTTATAAAAAACAAACCAAAGATGAAAAACCAGGTGATTAGCCTTCCAGTGAGCAGATGTTTACAAATCAATTACAAATAATACGTTGAATACTTAAAATCCAATAAGAAACAAATGGAGTTAGTCACATCCATGTAACTGAGCTGTTTTCATGTTGGCTTGTTTCAAGCATGGTGCAAACCATGCTCCTATTGTTTTTCGGATGTAGTAGAAAACACAATTCTAGGCTCAGTGTAATTAAAATGTATTTCTTGATAAATGAATGTAAATTAATGAACTTTTTTGAGGCACAATTCACTGGGGTAAATGGTATTGATATTCATTTACATAAACATACTCATCCTTTATTCAACCTCCTACAAGTACCATTGCTACATTAATCATATCTAAACCTTTGTCTTAGTGGTGCACATTATTGAGTGATCTGCAATCAATATTGCAATTGCATTTTCTAGGAATCCTGCAAGATGAATTTAGTCAAGGTAACAATCTTCAGTACATATTCACGAGTGGTGAGTTTTAATTGTAGGAAATCATCCACCTTTTAAAGAACTTAACAGTATTTTGTAGTCTAATATAATGAATATATTAAATGTGTTCTATTTCTCAAGGCTTTGTACGCCGTTCTTGCCACCTTTTTAAAAAGCATCTGCAATGAAGATCTGTTCCTTTTGACCTTGCAGACTTATGACAAAGGTGCACAAAAATCGTGTGTGATTTTAAACTAATGGATTGGGTGAATCAAATTGGCAAAAATAACCTTAGATGAATTCATAAGATTGTGTATTTGGGCAGTTTCTTAGAACAATATGTTCTGGAGTAGATCAGGGAATGTGTTCTTTCTCACTTGGTAATAAGGCAGGATCAATTAATGATCTCAGTGAAGGAACCTGTACACAAAAGTGATCATGATGTTAGAATTTCACAGTTTGAGAATGAAAAATCTGGGTCTGAACCTTTAACTTGAAGACAATTGTAAAGGTAAGAAGACACAGTTGGCTATGGTGTGCTAGGGAAATAGCTTAAAAGGTAAGATGGTAGATGAGCAATGGCAAACATTTAAGATATTTCACAACTCAACAAAAATATAGTCATTTAAGGAAGAAAGACTGAGAAGGATGCACCATCCCAGTTAGGTAAGGATGGTATCAAATTGGAGAAAAAACATATAATGCTGTGGAAATTAATGGCAGCCATCAAGATTGGGGAAAACTTTATAAAAAGATGAGCATAAACCATCTAGAAATATAAAGAGTTTCTACAAATCTTAAAAGAAGTAAGAAACTAAAGTTAATATTGGAACCTTAGAGGACAAACCAATAATGGGAAATGAGGTGAAATGGCAAGGACTCTAAACAAATATATATGGCATGCCTCTTCAAGGTAGATGATACAAAAAGCTTTCCAGGAATAGGAAAATCAGGGGGCAAAAAGGATGCCGGAACATAAAACAATCACTATCACCAGAGAAAAACCCATTAGGTAAACCAATGGGACTAAAGGCTATCATGGCCCCTAGTCATGATAACCTGCATCGCAGGGTCTTGAAGTAGCTGCAGAGGGTGCTGATGCATTAATTTTAATATTCCAAAACTCTCTCGATTCTGAAAGGTTCCGTTGGATTAAAAAACGGCAAATGTATCAGATGTATTTAAAAAGAAAGGAGACAAAACAAGAAACTATAGACTAGTTAGTTAGCCTTGCCTGTAATTGGGAGAAATGCTGAATTCAATTAAGCAGTTAGGACATTTAGAGATCAAAATACTGTCAAGCAGATAGTATAAAAGGAAGATCATGTTTGATAAATTTATTGGTGTTCTTTGAGGACGTAAAAGGGTGGGAAAAGTGGAACTGGTAGATGTGCATTTGAATTTTGAAAGGCATTTGATAATGTCATCTCAAAGATTACATAGGGTTAGAGTTCAATGTTGGGGAGAAGGTGAATGCATTGAGGGTTAGAAACTAACAGTAAACAGAGTTGGGATAAATGTGTCATTTTCAGGTTGACAAGGGTGACTAGTGGAATACCACAGATCAGTGCTTAAGGCCTCCACTATTTAGAATCTATATTAATGACTTGGATGAGGGAACAGTCTCTCTGTCAAGTTTGCTGATGACACAAAGGTTCGTAGGGAAACGTGATATGGATGCAGGGAAAAAGGTTAAGTGAGTGGATAAAATTTGGCAGATGGGCTAAAATGGGGAAATGTAAGGTTGTTCATTTTAGGGCAGCAGGGTGGTAAAATGGTTAGCACTGCTGCCTCTCAGCTCCAGGGACCTGGGTTCAATTTCAGCCTTTGATAACTCTGTGGAGTTGCATGTTCTCCCAGTGTCTGTGTGGGTTTCCTCCCACAGTCCAAAGATGTGCAGGTTAGATGGATTGGCCATGTTAAACTGCCCCTCATGTCCCAAACTGTGTAGATTGGGTGGATTAGCAATGGTAAATGTTTAGGGTTGCAGGGATAGAGGGAGGGCCTGGGTCAGATTTGGTGCAGACTCAATGGGCCAAATGGCCTCTGCACTATAGGGATTCTATGAACGGGTAGAGATACAGAATGCTATGACATAGAAGATTCTAAATGTGCTTGTACGTGAATTTCAAAGTTGGGTACAGCAAGCAATTAAGGCAAATTTAATGTTGACTTTTGTTGGAAAGGAGATGGAGTATGAAAGTCTGAAACTCTTGCTCTGCAAGATATTTAGTTTGACCACACCTATGGTACTTTGTACAGTTTTCTTCAAGTTTAAGGCAGGATCTACATGCATTGGAAGCAATTTAGAGAAGGTTCAATAGATTCTTGGGCTGAAAGGATTGTCTCGCAAGATTGCGCAGGTTGGGCCTATACTCAGAATTGTTACAGTGCAGGAATTTAGAACACAAGGTGATCATATTGAAACACACAAGATTCTGGAGGTGCTCGGCAAGGTAGATGCCGAGAGGACCCTTTCCCTTGAGGGAGGGATCTAGAACTAGGAGGCACAGTTTCAATTTTAGAGACCTTGCATTCAGGAGCAATTTTTTGTTAGGTCCTTAACCTTTTGCCCTCAGGGTTGGTGGATTCCAGCTGGATTCTAACAGCGGCTCATTGAATATAGTCAAAGCTGATGTACAGAGTTTTACTCTCCAAGGGAGTCAATGGTTAGGGAGAGCGGGTCCCGGTTAATCGGCCATGGGCCTATTTCTTTTTGTCAACCTTTTTGCTTAAACTCAATCTTACTGTGAACATTTATATGGAAAGATATGGAGCTCTGACTAATTATCTTGGGATCCTTCAGTATTGTGACTGAAGGATTAAGTTTGATGTCCATGTACCATTTGCGTGCCATTGTTTGGATAAGAACACCATGTGAAAAATACAGACCGCATATAAAACCCAGGGGTATGGGGGGACGGGGTCATCTGTGTCCATACAGGGAAGATGAGGGTGACTACTTTGTGGGACTTTCCCTGTAGGTCCTACTTTTCTTAGATTTTATAGTATACACAAGAGATTCCACCTGGGTAATTGTACAGAATTGATTTTGTACAGGTGTTTACACTTTTAGTTAACTTCAAGCTGTTTTGCTCTTTCCAATCTTCTGCTTGATTCTAATTTTTGACTTCATTCCTGTTCCCTACGGTTACTTCTGGATTTTTCCCAACTCTCTTATGTTTATTTTGCCTTTCTATGTGCATTACATTTTGATCTTACTTTCCATCTCGATAGCTCATCAAATATCTGCTGCTTTCACGCTTAAAGCAAAAGCTGGGAAGTTCTATTCTGCTGAGACATTAACATAGCCTGCACTGTGGTGTAAAAGTGCATGTGAAGGTGGTCTCCTGTATGAAGTGGGAGGGTTGATATCTCCTCCTCTCGTGAGAGAACTAGACTCTTATGCAGGCTAATTTGGATGGTGATGAGACAGGACCGAGCAGCAAAAAAATCTTTGTTAGTCATCCTTTGGTTCCTGAATTGCAATCTTTTAAGAAAAGGAATTCTGACCTGCCCATACTAATGTATAATGTGCTGGTATTATATTCCAGCATAATTAATATCAGTGTAGAAGTAGCATACATTTCAAGTTTGCCAGTTAGTTTTTCTGCACTTTGATTTCATTCTAGCTCCATTATCTTTTTGAGCTCAAGTCTATGTTTGAGTGCATCAATTTTGAGTCCTTCAGTACTTCAAAAAGAGGACAAAATTTTGCATAATTTTGGACAATTATTTTTCTTTTGGTATAACTTTTGTGATTTCATCTCAACATGTTGAAGTGAACATTTGGATGTATCGCTTTGTTATAAGGATGATTTGGAATTGAGGTAAAATAAAAGCTATTTCTAGTTGGACTTTTAGTCTGTGTCTGAAATATTTTTGAATGTTCTTCATGAGGCAGCCTTCTCTAAGCATTACTGTTTAGATTGGTGTGCTGAGGATCACATTTTACTCAAGTTATTCATTGGAGGCTAGACTTATAAGCACAGTGATATATCAATTTATTCAAGGGGGTAAAATGAAATTATTTTTGCCATTTGTCTGAATCTCCTTTTTGATTTGTTTTTTGTAGGTCTTTTTGTGTTCATTGTGAATTTGTCTGGCCTCATGTTCCTGATTCCTTTTCAGGGGTTGAGAGATGGAGTTTGGGGTCGGGTGAGTGGGGTAGTCAGGGATTGATACAGTCCTCAAGATTATATGGCAAATTCCTGAAGACTCGATCACGATTTCCTTTTGGTTGACCAGTTTTATGTACATCAGCAAGATGTTCTAAGAAAAGAATGATGAAGGTTTAAAAGTAAAGCACATTTCTTAATAGCCTCTAACATTTCAAATGATAGTGTAAAAACTGCATTGAACAATCTCTAATTTAGAGAAAGTGCTCTGTTGTGTAATTTAACATCCATATGTATCTATTCACAATGCCACTTTTTAAAATATTACCAGTGGAATCTTTAGTCATTTAAGTTCAGGCTAAATATAATTGTTTTGAGCTAAATCTTGTGCTAACCCATACTGTAAATTCGTACTGCTGTTTGTCATTAGCCATATCCTGCCTTTAATACTGCACTTTATTTGGCTTCAAGTTGCCTACATGCCATATGAAATAGGAGAAGGAGTAGGCTATTTGGCCAGTCAAGCTTGATCCACCATTTGATAAGATCATGGTTAATTTGGTTGTGGCCTTACTCCACTTTCCTGCCTCTTCCCCCATAATACTTGATCTGTCAAACTCAGACTTGAATATACTCAATTACCCAGCCACCATTATTTTCTGGAGAAGAGAATTCCGAAGATTAGCAACCCTCTGAGTGAAGAAATTTATCCTCATCTCTGATTTAAATTGGAGACCACTTATTTTAAACTGTCCCATGGTTCCAGATTCACCCATGAGGATCATCCATAAATTCATAACTTGAAAATGGGGAAGATGATACAAGTCTAGATGTTCATTTAAAACCTTTGAACGCAGTCATTAGTGAGGAGAATGGTACCCATTCATCTTTTGTAGCACAAATGAAATTCTTTCAGTTTGAGACGGAGGAACATGTTTAGCTTGTTGGTATTTTAGTGCACATTGTCCACATCTTTTTGACTCCTATTTTGGGTGGGGGGAGGAGCACACATAGGCACAGGAGGAAGGGCTTGAAATGTTAAAATCTCAAGTAGTTGGCAGAAAAAAGTTATCAAAAGATGCTGTTGCCAACAGGCTTAGTACAGCATGGACAAAGCTACTGTTTTTCAGCGTAACAGTTCTAGCACCAAAGTTCCTAGTTAACAGGTCAAAGCATGTGTTTTAAAACTTAGTGGAAATAAGAGAATTGTAATATGAAATTCCCAAGATTGAAAATTTGGTATTCTAAATGTTGCCGCCTTCAGCATGTTTGCATTGTTCTCATAAGCTTTTATAACCTTTGATTCTGCATTATGCTGCACTAAAGTTAAACATTATGAACATTTTCTGGCTCACAAGTAGAATTTTTTTGACTAAGTGCCAGAGCTATCTCAAATTATTGCTATAGATTACATCAGTTATTTCTTAGATTCTCTCCTTTGCTTCAATTGAAATTCAATTACCCAAGTTGGTACCTAGGTTTTTGATGTCTCAGGATCCCTACAAAGTCTAAACTGGCAGAAAGGACCACTATCTTCAATCTTCATTGAGGGGCCTTAACCATACTTCATCCAATGTCTGAAACCCCTATTTAGTTGTAATTTGCTTGTTTACAAAAGTTTTGGACAATGGCAGAACAATTTGATTATCAAATGAAACCACCTAGTATTTAATTGTTTATTTAACCTTTAGCCAGGTAAGTCAATGGAGAACTAATTTTCACTTACAGTAATGACCTGGTCAAGAGGCTAACGTACAGCAACAGAAATTACGCAACAATGCAATTTGTTTAAACATCTAAAAACGGCACAACACAAATTAGCAGTATCATGGAATTGTAGTTTAATAAATACAGATCAATCAACAGACCCTTACCCTTGGGCAAAAGGCATCTATGGTAATAAAGATGGTTAGCTTCAGCTGTAGTTGTATCTCATTCTGATCATTGACAATTTGCCAAAGGCAATCCCCTCTTTTCCTGATCAATAAGATTTATATCACAGGCACTGGGTCAAAGCTGAAGAAAACTGGAGGCTATTTCTATCAGATTAATCTTCCTTCTGAACTGATCCTGATGATTTGAGAATTATTGAACCAGTGAAAGTCCCTGATAGTTGAAATGTAGAGATTTGTGATGTGAAATATGAAATGTATTGCTTTAAATTTTAGATTGAATGTTGTAATGCACGTGGATTCCTTGTAATTTCATGAGCTTGGGAGGAAACCAGAGCACTCGGAGGAAACACACGCAGACACAGGGAGAATGTACAAACTCCATGCAGACAGTCACCTGAATCCAAAATCGAACCCAGGTCTCTGGAACTGGGATGCAGCAGTGCTAATCACTGTGCTGCCCTTTAATTAGATAACTATGTTGACTTTCCAAGACACTATATCCTTAATTGTAGGTCCTCTTTGTATATTGGTGTTTATCAGATACAGTAATAGTCATTGCATTTCTAGATCTATGCCATTCTGCTGCTTTTTAAATCAGAGAATCATTGCAACTTCTACCGAGGATGGTTTTTACATGAAGACCTGTAATGTAGCTAGTCATTGATCTAGCACGTCATTTATTTGAGTTATCAATCTCTGAAATGGGTATCATTTTCCTTCCCAGCCATGTAACACTGTTTTGCCAAAATCCTTTCAAAATTCACCACTTGCTGATTCTACCCCTACTCCCTCTGGGTATTGAAGCTAGGTTGCCTGTGATGCTTGCTCTTGACAATTTAGCCTAGGCTGTAGTTCTATTCATTTATAGGATGTGGGTGTCACTGGCTAGACCGGCGTTTATTGTCCTTCCCCAGGTTCCCTCAAAGGTGGTGGTGAGATGCCTTTTTGAATCACTGCAGTCCATGAGGTGTAGGTACACCCACAGTGCTGTTGGGGAGTGAGTTCCAATATTGATCCAGTGATAGTGAAGAAATGACAATACATTTAAGTCAGGATGGTGAGCAGCTTGGAGTGGAACTTACAGGTGGTGTTGTTACAGATGGTCTTTTCTCTCTGCCCAGTAGACTTGCTGTGGTGATGGGAAACCTTTGCAAACGTCACCACCTGCAACAGGCTGTGCAAGCTATGTATCATCCTGTTTTGGAAAGAATATTGTTGTTCATTACCGAAGAGAGAGTGATGTTTCTGAAGCTTTTTAATCTTGCACTCATCAGGACAAAAGCAAGAATGCCAGGTTTCAAGCGATAACAATTTATACTGCAGGAGCAAAGGGTGCAGATTGTTTGCTAAGTTGATTTTGAAGGTGTTCGCATGCAGAAAGCAACGGTGTTCGCATGCAGAAAGCAACTGTGTATTTCACAAATGGAGCGAGGCTAGAATAATTTCTTTTTGCTTGCAAAGAATGGGTCCCTACAAAAAAATACATGTCGCTTCCAGCAGGTGTAAATGAGCCACCTTACAATCTTGACTGATTATCTTAAATTGATTAGTGTAGCTATCAGCACACAAGATTGTTCAGTAAGTGCTGTCTAACAATGTTAGGCATGACTTGATTGAATCAGCCTGTACAAGTGAAGGAACATGCAGACTGATTCAATTGGTCAAGTGCTGGAGTAGAGCTGACACACACACACACACACACACACACACACACTAAGATATATATGATGTTGCTAAATAACATGATGGGCAAGAATGTATTATTGGCCTCAGCAGCATTCTATTGGTGAAAAATACCACTTGCCACTATAGTGTTCATGAAACAGCTTGTGTTCAAATCTGAGATAATTTGCTGAAAGTCATTGAAACTTTCCTGGTGCTACTGCCTTGGCCACTCACCTTCATTCTTTTCAGCGGCCTCCTGGTTATGGTGGAATCCTTTTTGACTTCCTCTGGTTCCAGTTCCCTTCTCTTCCCTTAAGCATTTTCTGCCAAGTTCCAGCAGTTTGTTCATTGCGTGTGAGCAGCACTGGCAAGGCCAGCATTTATTGTCCATCCCTAATTTCCCTCAAGGTTTTGGTGAATTGCCTTCTCAAACTGCTGTAATCCATGTGGTGTAAGGAACATACGGTGGTGTTTGGGAGGGAGTTCCAGCATTTTGACCCAGTAACAATGAAGGAATGGTCAAATATTTCTGTCTGGATGTTGTGTAGTTTGGGGAACTTGCATGAGGTTGTTCCCATGTATTTGCAGTCCTTGTATGTTTGGAAGTTTCAATGGAAGGAGCCTTAGTGAGTTATTGCATAAATGACTGACATGGTGTGTAAGTGGAGAGTGTTGATCAAGCAGGCTGGGTAGATTTGAGCTTCTTGAGCTGTTGAAGTTGCACTCATCCAGGCAAGTGGAGAGTACTCTATCATACTCCTGACTTGTGCCTTGTCTATGACCGACCAGTTCAGAGGTGAGATACTTGGCACAGAACCGCTGACCTCCTTTAGCATTAGTACTCATGTAACTGGTCTAGTTACATTTTTGGTTAATGGTGACTCCCAGGATGTTCATAATGGTGTATTTAGTGGTGGTGTTATCATTAAATATCAAGAGGTAACGATTAGTCTCTGTCCTGTTGGAGATGGTCATTGTCTGGTAAGTGTATGGCATGAATGTTACTTGCCATTTGCCACTCAAGCCTGATTGCTTGAATACAGCAAGATCTAGATAACAAAGACTGTCTCAGTATCTGAGGAGTTGCAAGTACTAAATGCCACACAGTTGTCAATGATTTTGTAATGGAAGGAAGGTTATTGATGAAGCAGCTGAAGATGGTTGGTCCTAGGACACCACCTTGAGGGTGTCTTTAATCAGTGACCTGAGACTGAGATGATTGACCTCAAATCACAACCATCTTCCTTTATGCTATTATAATTCCAAAAATGGGGTGTTTTCATACAAATTCCCACTAACGTCAATTTTCCTAGGCTTCCTTAATGCCGATATAGTAAAATGTTGATTGATGTCGGGCAGTCACTTTTTCCATATCTCTTGAGTTCAACATTTTTCTCCATGTTTAGACTAAAGCTGCAATAAGGTCTAGAGTGGAGTTTCCCTGGCAGAAACAAACTGATCATCAGTGAGCAGGTTATTGCTGGGTAAGTGATGTTTGGTTCACCATCACCTTGCATTACTTTGCTGATGATTTACGGTAGACAGTACTTAACTGGTTTGGATTGTCCTGCTTCTTTTGTGAACAGGACACGTTTGGTCGATGCCAGTGATAAACTGTACTGGAGCAGCTCAATACTTCTGGCTGAAGATGTTTGCAAATGCTTCAGCCTTGCCTTTTATCCTGATAGGCTCCTGTACCATTAAGAATGCTGGTGTTTGTGAAACCTCTTCCTCTGGTGAGGAATTTAATTCTCCACCACTAATTCACAACTGGTGTGACAGGACTACAAGGGTTTGGTCTGATTTGTTAGTCATGAGATCACTTTGCCTTAAATTGCACGCTACTTAGTATTGAACAAACACGCCCTGACTTTTGTTGAGGGTTTTAAGCATGAGTGGGATTTAGAAGCCTTTCACTCTGCAAGATGGTGACATGTAAGCAAGACCTGTTTTAGCAGTGCTCCTGTTTTCATAGTTATAATGAGTTATTATTATTAAACTTTATTTTTTTATATAAAGAATCTCTTTTAAACAATGCATTCAACTGCCTTATTTATGGTCTCAAATCACTGTGTTTATAGCAATTGAGGAGTAAATGGCAAGAAAAGCAAACAAAGTTTTTCAATATTCAGCATGACAACATGAGGTCCATCCAAGGGGTAGCTAGTTTTCATCATGAATTTATTCAAAGGAATTTCAAGTGGAGAGGGTGCAGCATTTTTTAGCAAAAGGAATGGATGAGATGAAGCAGTGCTTGATTCTTTATAATGTTTGTGGGGCGAAGGCTTAAGCTGATGAATCTGGCCATGCCACAGAAACCAAGGGAAATCTCATTGGCAGATTAGGTTGTGATTGTTCAAATATTCAAATTTCTTAACCATTTTTGGAAAGTAGTTAATTGGTAGCTAACATCGTGGCAGAATTACATCAGCTTTCAAGACGCTGATTTTGGAGCCGTTCTAGAAGATATGCTCAGATACAGACTGGTGTGCGGCATTTACTACAGCATCATTCAGCATCAGTTGTTGGGTGAAGCCACACTGACTTTTAAGATGACTCTAGAAATTTTACAAGGCTTGGAAATGGCTGCCAGTAATACTAGAGATATTCACCAGGCAAATGTAGAGCCCAGGCAGGGGCATTGCTTTAAACCAAGAAAGAAGTTGCAAGCAAAAAGGTGAAAACAATGGAGTGTTTTAGGTGTGGTGGGCTTCACTATGTGAACCATTGCAAGTTTCTGGACACAGTTTGTCCCCGGTGCAAAACAAAGGCACATTTAGTGAAGAAGTGCAGGGGACAAGGTAAAGACTGGGCAAGAAAATCAAATTCAAAGAATGCACAATCAGCTAATCATTATCCAGATAGCTCAGAGCAGATTAGGGAACAAGTTTGCAGTACGTTTAATGTGAATGAGTCACGAGCAGAGCATATTTTTACTACGGTGATGGTCAATGGAGAGCAAATCAAGATGGAGTGGGACACAGGAACCTTTGTGTCCGGAATTAGTATGGAGAGCTACAAGTCAATGTAACCAAGCACTAGCCCTTATTGCGGTGGTGATTAATCTTCAGACATACACTGGAGACTCCATGCGTTTGCTCGGGGCTTCGGAAGTCAGTATTGTGTATAATAGCCACAAAGCAAGGACGTACCTCTTTGTGGTCAAGTTTGCTCAGGCATGACTGGCTCAGCAAAATCCCATTGAACTGGGGTGAAATCAAGCACATGTGGGTGACCAAGGATGTTCAGATGTATCTGGATGTGTTCAAGGATAAACTGTGTATATTGCATGGTACTATTGTGAAGTTGTACATAGGTATCCACTCCTTGCTTTCTC
The DNA here is from genome assembly GCF_965287045.1 of Carcharhinus amblyrhynchos. Taxonomy (NCBI): domain Eukaryota; kingdom Metazoa; phylum Chordata; class Chondrichthyes; order Carcharhiniformes; family Carcharhinidae; genus Carcharhinus; species Carcharhinus amblyrhynchos. Next base: position 24,879,416 of record NC_137335.1, on the reverse strand, counting down.
AAGCAGAGGACAATGTCCCATACAATGAGTAGGAAAATAGAGGATTTGTTGAAATGGCGGCAAAATCTTGGAGTCTTTCATTGGGCAGCTCCAATCATTTCTGCCCTAAAAATATTATGGTGCACATGTAGTGACTACATGTTCACCATTAAACAGGTTTCCAAGTTAGATGCCTGTCCGTTATCTTGGCTGGAAGATTTGTTTTCAACTCTTGTGGGAAGCAAGACATTTTCAAAACTGAACATGAGGCAGACATATCAACAACTCTTGCTAGAGGAAGATGCAAAGCAATGTGACCACTTACATGCATAAAGGGTTGTTCAAGTACAATTGTTTGGAGTTTCTTCCAGTGAAGCAATCTTTCAAAGGACAACCAGCTGCAATGTATTCCTCATGTTGACATCTACTTGGATAATATTTTAATTATGGGGAAGACTGAGGAGGAGCATCTCAGCAACCTGGGTCAATTCCAAAAAGGTTTTGAGAGGTGGGTCTGTGACTAAAGCTTAGCAAGTGCATTTTCCAGGCACAAAGCGTGGCATGTCTAGAATACAGAATCACTGCACAAGGCTGATCTCCCATGGAGGAGAACATTTGAGCCAGTAAGGAAGCTCCAAAGCCCCAGAATATAGCCAAGCTCTGGTCATTATTGGACTAGGTAAACTGTTATGAAAAGTCTGCAGTGTTATCTCCACTGTACCTACTTCTATATAAAGAAACCAATGGAAGTGAGAGTCTGCACAGAAAATTTTCAAAGATGTGAAAGTGCTGCTGCAAATGGGTAATCTGCTAGTCCATTTTGATCCGGACAGGGAACCTATCCTGTCTTGTAATGCCTCTCCCTACAGTGTAGGGCAGTACTTTCCCATTTAATGGAGGATGGGTCTGAAAAATCCATCAGTTTTGCATCTAGGATGTTGACAAAGGCTGAAAAGGGATATTCACAGATGGATAGAGAAGATCTAGCTGTTGTTTTTGCAGTGAAAAAATTCCATCAATACCTCCTATGATCATTCGTTCACTGTGTACTGACCACAAGCCACTGATGAGTCTTTTCAGTGAGTTGTAATGTATTCCTCCCATGGTCTTAGCAAGATTACAGTGCTGGCCACTTAGATTGTCGATGTATTAGTACAATGTCATGTACAGAGCAGGGGAAGACAATGCAAATACGGATGCATTGAGTCATCGCCTTTACCAGGTTTACCATCCAAACTACTGTGTTGTCGCAAGACAATTTTGTTAATCGAGAGATTTGCATATTCTGCAGTCGTGCAAAGTGGATTCAGTGGACAGACAGATCCTGTTCTGTTGCAGGTTAAAAGATTTCCGATGCAAAAGTGGCCAACTGTCATAGATAATGAGTTAAACCTGGTGTGAAGTGTAGGAATGGGTTAAGTATGCAGAATGGTTTATACGGTGTGGATTAAGGGTGGTGGTTGTGCCCAGCTGGGCATCTCCTCCCCCCCCGCCCCACCCTCCCTGTAGTTTGCAAGTCGGGTGGCGTTCGTGAGGGTCACCCAGGTGCTCCTAGTGTGAAATGTCCAGCCAGATTGTGTGTGTGTGTGTGTGTGTGTGTGTGTGTGTGTGTGTGTGTGTGTGTGTGTGTGTGTGTGTGTGTGTGTGTGTGTGTGTGTGTGTGTATATGGTGGCATAATATGGAGCTGGACTGGAGGACAAGGTGAAATCCTGTTTGGCATGTCAGATAAACCAAAAGACAGTACCACCAGCATCACTTCATCCTTGGGAGTAGCTTAATAGGCCATGGTTCAGTTTGCACGTGGACTTTGCCTATTTTTGGTTAAGCAACTATTACAAAATTCACCAGTGGTATTACTGACACTTTCATATGGTTAAGACATTACTTTTGCTGTAGTTCTGTCCTGATGGGGAATTGAAATTTAAGCGGAGAAGTATCACACAAGAATAATTTTGAATACATAGTGTTCTTATGAGCCTTTCCTCCAATGTGATTGTTTTACTGGTGGCAGTTGAGGGTTCAGAGCATCTGCAGTCTTGGGTCGGTGGACTTTTTAGTCTGCGACAGGGTGACTTGTAGTGAAGACCTGTTTTATTAGTGCTCCTGATTTTCATAGTTATTCCTTTTGCTGAGTTACTGTTTTTGATGAACTTGGTGGATGCCTTGTTCTGAGTGCTAGATTTATCCTGAATCAATTCTCATCAAGCACAAAGGTAGTATCGCACAACAGGATGGATAGTATTCTTGGTTCAATACTGGGCCTTATTGCCACAAGGACTGTACAGCATTACGCCTTCAAATGCTACAATAGACAGATGATCAGCAACAGGTAGATTGGTGAGTATTATAATTCCAGCTGATACTACTGGAAAAGTTGGATCCCAAGGAAGAACCCAATCTGATAGATCTTAACTTTTTTCATTTGGAAATGTGGCTACAGGAGTCGGCCAATGAAATTTATTAAGCCAGAAAATAACTATATTACTCCATGTACTCTATGTACAGATTTGTAAGGATAATACAAGGTACAAAATCTATATTTAAAGTTCACAGTCCATATAAACCAATAAGTGAACTGTTGTCAGATGCTCCACACTCTGAAACCAAGTGACAAATGCTGCCCAAACAACTTATTCTATAGTTTTCTCAACAACTTTCTCAGGTGATTGTCTCATTGTAAAACAACTGGTTTCACTGGGACTCTGGTGGGGCAGCTCACATTCAACAGACTACTTCCTGGAATGGTAGGATTGATGTATGAGGGGAGATTGTGTCCACAAGGTCTGGATTCACTGGAGTTCAGAAGAATGAGAGGAAATGTGACTGAAATATATAACATTCTGAGAGGACTGAACAGACTAAATGCAGGAAAGATGTTTTCCCTGGCTGGGGAGTGGTCTAGAATAAGGAGCCACATTCTCACAATATGGGGTTTTGGACTGGGTTGAGGAGAAATTTCTTCAATTAAAGGGTGGTGAACCTGTGGAATTCTCGATCATGTAGAGGTCAAATCACTGAATGTATTTAATAAAGAAATGAATGGATTTATGGATATACAAGGCAAAAGGAGATGTGGAGACGGAATTGGAATATGACATAGAGCATCAGTCATGATCACATTGAATGGCAGAGTAGGCTTGATGGGTTGAATGGCAGAGTAGGCTTGATGGGTCAAATGGTCTATTCTTCCTATTTTCTATGTTCCTATGTCTTTCTGATGGGTGTTTCTAATCTTCACTCTCTAAAGAATACACCTTAGAATCTTCTTCCAAACAACACTTTCTTTCAAATGTATTCATCACGGATCCATTGCCAAGGTTTCAATCTTTCCTTCTGATGTTCCTTTTCCCACGAGCACCACATGTATTCAAGCTTCGCGTTTCACATGACCTCTCAGATACCCAGCCATTGCCAACAAAATACCACTGCTTTACAAGGCTGTAGTTGGGAGTCATCAATATTTGGCAATCTTCTTGGATCTTCTGGCCTTTCAGAACCTCATGTTATTCTAGGTCCATACTCTACAGCCCTGTTGTTTAAGTTGAAATCTGTGCTCATCGCTATTAACTTCACTTAACAGGACCATTTCCCAGATTTGTATTCTTTCCCTTTGACAGTCCAAAGATGTGCAAGTTAGTTGGATTGGCCATGCTAAGTTGCCCCTTTGTGTCCAAGTTGGATTAGCCATGGTAAATGTGTGGGGTTACAGGGTGGGTGAGAGTGTCTGGGCTGGCTGATTGGCCTCCTTCTGCACTTTAGGGATTATATGGGCTAACAGGTCTTCTTGGGACTTCCTTCTGTCCCTTTCCCTGGTTCTTTAGTTTGAGACCTGCCCTTTGAAGTCCTCCCATCCAGCGGATTCTGCGAAAGGCTGCTTGTTTCTGGGATGCCACCTTCCAGATGAACTGGAAAACTGCTTTTGCTATCTGTATTTGCTTGAATACATGTGATGCTCTAGGGAAAAGGAACACCAGAAGGGGAGATTGAAACCTTGGAGACAGATCCTTGGCGAGTACAGTTGAGAGGAAGTGTTGTTTGGGAGAAGATTCTAAGGTGCTCTTTAGAGAGTGAAGATTGGAAACCCTCATGAGAAAGACATAGGAACATAGAAAATAGGAAAAATAGGCCATTTGACCCATCAAGCCTACTCTGCCATTCAATGTGATCATGACTGAGGCTCTATCTCAACGTCGCACTCCAGTTCTTTCTCCACATTCCCTTTTGTCTTTCATTTCTTTCTTAAATGCATTCAATGATTTGGCCTCTAGGCAACCACATAATTTTTCCTACCTTAAAGTGGTAAGACCTTATTAAAGTGCAGGCATATTGTAGAGTGAAATTAAAACTCAAGCTCCTTAAAACACAGTAGAAGTCTCTCAACACCAGGGTCAAATCCAACAGGTTTATTTGGTATCCTTTCAACTATTGCCAAGGGGCAGCATGTAGACGAGAAATGGGATAGGATCAAGGGTAGATCCTTGGGGAGATTTCAGCTGCAGGAAAGAATGTCCCAAAGCATGGTACGTTGACGACAATAGATGAACGGACATCGCTTGACAATCACTGAGCACGTGTTTTCTTGCTGTCGAGGAACACTTCAGCAGTCAAGAGTATTCAGCCTCCGATCTTCAGGCAAGCATTCTCCAAGGTGACCTTCAAGGCACACACCAACACAAAAACGCTGAGCAGAAACTGATAGCCAAGTTCCAGCCTCAACTGGCATCTTGGGCTCATGTCACACTGTGTAGAGGAGAAATTGGATAGGGTCAAGGATAGATCCTTGCGGAGATTTCAGCAATAACTGCAGGGGTATGAAGAAACATCTCTGCAGATGAACCTCTGGTTGTAGCTGGATAAATAAGAATTGCACCAAGCAAATGCACCCAAATGGAGGACAGGTATTGGAGCAGCATGTTGTGGTAGAGAAGGGTAATAGTTCATATTGGCCACAATCACATCATTAGCCCTTTGTTTTCTGTCTACCAGTCACTTTCTATACATGCTACTACATTTTCTCTCATGTTGCTGTTGTGTTCACGAAAGCATCTATTGTGTAAAAAGCTGACATAAGTGTAATGCATGAATGGCATCTATTTGCATTGCTTGGTTCTATGATTAAAAGTAGACCACTTTCTTCAACTGTTTCTACAGGTTCAGATTACCCAGAGAACTGGGATCTTTTCTACCATTCATTGCAGCTATGGAAGAGACTCTGACTGTACACTTCAGTGGATATGGAGAACCAAATAGAATAAGACGCATTTTACTTGGATCCTCCTTAAGAGAGGAAAGTAGCTTTCTGATGTGAAAAGGAGTTGTGTATTTTTCACTAATTATAATACATCCTGAAGCTAGTTATAATAGCTATTCAAGTTGCTCTGAATCAGATTAACTGAGGATATGTGGAAAAACTCAAAGCGAACAAATCAGAAAAGCATAGTGGTTTCTGAGTTGTGTATTCAAGTTGAAGTTTTGATAAATGGTTACTTGTGTTAGTTTGTAATCACACTGAAGAATTCAGTATCACATTTCATTTGTTCACTCATTTACTAACTTCTTAATTTGCACAGATGATTGGCAGACCTATTTTCCACACTGAATTGCTGGGATATACTCAGGCACTGCAGATAAACAAGCAGGACAATCTATCAGTACCAACTTGCACCTTCAATTTAGCAGTTGAACAGACGTTGCAATGCCGACCTTTGATGATGTTTTAGAGGAAGTTGGAAAATTTGGGCTGTATCAGAAATTAATTTTGGGTCTTGTGTGTCTGTCCTCGGCAGCTTTTTCCTATCTGTATGTTGGATTTGTTTTTTTAGCGGTCACTCCTGACCATTGGTGCAGGAGTCCTGGGGTGACTGAGCTGAGGAATAAGTGCAACTGGTCTCTGGAACAGGAGAAGAATTATACACTGCCTCTAGGACGATCTGGTAGCTCCTCACACAGTCAGTGTGAGAGATACGATATAGACTGGAATTCCTCTTCAGTTAGCTGTGAAAACCCACTGCTGTTTGTCCAGAATGGTTCCTGGGATTTACCACGTACAGCATGCCAGGATGGATGGGTGTTTGAAAATGGCTTGTCCTCCAGTATTGTGACTGAGGTACGTTTTAATTTTGGTTGGAGATCAGATGTTGATTGTATTGGAAGGTTAACCGTAGGCAACGGAAACATCTCGAATCTTAACTGTGGGCGAGAGCTGTCAGAGTTGGTGGCCAAAGGGCATAATCTCAGGGCTGCCCATTTCAGACTGAGATGAGAAGGCATTTCTTCTGAAGGAAGTGAATCTGTGGAATTTTTCACTGCTGAGGACTGTAGGGTTTGAGTTGTTAACTGTATTCAAGGTTACGATAGACAGATTTTTAGTCAGTAAGGGAATCAAATGTTTTGGAGATAAGGAGGGAGAGTGGAGTTGAGGAGTTTAGTATCGTATCAGATGAGTCAGGATCTCATTGAATGTGGGAGCTGACTTAATGGGCTAAATGGCCTATTTCTGTACCTCTAAGTTGCAGTCATACTTTTGACTTGGAATTCTATTCCCAAACTTCCTTACCTCTTCTCTCTCATCCTTTTTGATGGCTCAAAATCAACATCTTTTATGTCCTGATATCATCATCATATGTGGCCGTCTGTAATAGCATTATATAAATTGTTCAAGGCACAAGAAGGGTGATGAATTAGTGAGTGCTGTGGGCTGCTCTTAAATTCACTTAACAAGGGTTGTGGGAAGTTAGAATGAAACGCTAGATAGGAGAACCAGAGGACTGGGAAGGACAATTACCACTAAAGAATAGCTCATATATTAGGATGAGATAAGGGGATGTACAAGGCAGTATAGGCTTGTTTGACTGCATGTACATAAATGGTGTGATGCATGTTGTTTAATGTCAATAATTTTACTCATCCTTAGAGAAACCTGCAATCTCCTTTATCTCACATCATCTTTGCGATTGTAGAATTTGTACCCGCACGGCCATACCTGGAGGTTACTCCAGCCCTTAATCACTTTGTGTGAAGAAATACTTCCTTACACTGAGTCCTGAATATTACTTCCCACAGTTTTACTTACATCCTTGTTATGAATTTAAGTCTTGTATAGGTAAGGGCTAGGAATGTCAATGTTTCCAGTAAATGTTTTAATTTTATGGGAGTTTATAATGTCTTGTATTCACTTGCTTTCTCTCTAAGGTATATTGATGAATATGCAATGATTTCACTTTGTGCCCAATTATGTTTCGTGGTTAAACTCTCCAAGGGCATAGAAAGACCTTTTATTGTGCTTATCCTTGTGCTTTATTTCCAATAAGATGCAAAAGGTACCAGGTTCCTAAACAACTTGGAACGAATTTTGGGGCCAAAGCAAGCTGCTCCACATGTGGGGAGATCAATGAGTGGGGTGATCTTAAATGAATTTAAGAGGGGTTTGAACACCAGGATGAAAAAATTAGATAAAAGAAACCAGGTGTACTGTGGTCTGAGAGACAACTAATACTAAAGAATTGCTCAGAAATGGGAATCAGATTGGGGAAAGTGCAGGATAGGAGATGATGTTTTGGATGTGTATATGCAAGTATAAATGATCTAAAAGCTCAACTTTGCTTGTATATGCTTCCAATGAAGTCTTTCTGTGGTTTGTTAGGATACTGGACCAGAACCCCAAGTTACATGAGGAAGCTAGACTAGACCCCGACAAATTTTCCTTTTTGGAAAAAATGTGAGGAAAGGGCACTTTGTTTCGGGTTTAATTCCATCGACAAAGTAGGGATCTTTTATATTGAAATGAACTTTATTTAATAACACATAGTCTAACGATAAGTCTAACAAATGAAGCAGCTTAACCATTGACAGTTGAACAGTATTTTAAAATGAAAGGAAACAATTTTACTTTCTAGCTACTGACTGTTCTAGTTCCAAATAAGCCCCATTCATAGATTAACAACACTTTTAAATACAGTTAGCACACCTAAGCATACTTGTTATAAACCGTTAACAGTCTTGAAGCTTTCAGAGAGATTTTGTGGGGAACGACTTGAGTTCTCAGCAAACAGTCTGCACATGCCTGTGACCTTAGCAGACCTCTAACAGTAACTGCTGGAGTTTATTTCTCTCTGCTACAAACCCAGGCTACACATTAACCACATTATCACATGACTCTGTCAATCAACTTCCCAAGGAATCTCTTATGTAAACAAAGCTCCATTAGCACTGTCAAAGTAACAAATGATATGCTGAAATGATATAGCATATGTTTATATATAATATATACATTTATAACAACTACATATGATCATCACAGGTACCTTCCCAAATGAAACTTCTCCATTTTGTCAGTTACAAGCCAGGGCCATGAGTCAGAGGGAATGTTTGATCTCTTCAGGAGTACTTTGAGAAAATCCTTGAAGTGCTTTTGCTGTCTTCCTGGGAATCTCCTGGCATGACCAAGTTTAAGTAGAACAAAATGCTGGAAAAGCTCAACAGGACTGGCAGCATCTCTGGAGAGAGAAACAGAGTTAACGTTTTGAATCCAATGTGACTCATTGTCTTCAGTTTGAAGAGTCATATTGGGCCAAAAACCTTTACTCTGTTTCTCTCTCCTTGGATGCTGCCAGACATGCTGAATTTTTTTCAGCATGAAAAGCAGAAACACTTTCTGCTTTTCAGATCTCCAGCATGGCAGTATTCTTGCTTTCATTCCAAGTAGGCCATTCCAAAGGCAAGCTTACTTGCCAATGCTGAGTCAGTTGGCTTGGGACTGCTGCTGTTGGACTGCCTTTTTGCCATCGGATTTGCAAAGGCACCACTTCTATGAGGTGCTTTCTGCAGGTCATTCAATTCTCTGAAGCATCTAGGAGCAAGGGGATCACCACTGCCCATTGAAACAGGAACTTAGTCTCAGGTCCTCAATGACATGCAAGCCATGATCCTCGCCAATGGAACCATGACAAACACTATCTCAGTGAAGAATGGGGTAAGAAAGATTGTCATTGCACTAATCCTCTTTTCTGTTTCCCTCACTGTGATACTACACCTCACCTCCGGAAAGTTTCCCACAGGCATGGTGATAATGTGCAGAACCGATAGGAAAATGTTCAACCTCTGTCATCTTCAATCCAAAACCAAATTCACTCCAACCTCAGTCATTGGGCTACAGTGTTCAGATGACACCTGTGTGCACTCACTTCCATGTCATGTTGACTCCTTCTGAAAAGCATGTGAGGAAATGGGCCTTTCACTAAAACAATGTGCTCTTACAACCAGCTCCCACAGCACAACACCTTATTCCATGGATAATGATCAACAACAAGATCCTGGAGAATCTGTACCTTGAGAGATTCCTCTTGATGAAGGCAGACACTAATGACAAAATTCATCATTATCTTCAATGTGTCAGCCAAATGAGGAAAAGAGCATTTGAGGCAAGAATCTCAAACAGTGATGATAATAGAGAATTTCATATTCCTGACTACAGTGTATTCTTGAACAATGGTGAAGGAACAGAAGAGAGTGAGCAAAGTGTCAGAAGCTTTTGGAGAGCTTTATAGCTTTGGTGTGGGATGATGTAATTGAGGGGACAAAGACAAACCATTTGGTTACAAATAATAGGTTGATTATGCTGTTGGGTATTTACAATAGGCCATCAAATAATTGGAAACAGATAAGGGATCAAATGTGCAGCAAATTATAGAAAGATACATAGAATCACTACAGTGCAGAAGGAGACAATTTGGCCCATTGGGTCTGCGCAAAATCTCTCTCAGCTAGAGCATCTTACCCAAGCTCTATCTCTGGATGTACTCCACCAGTCCCCCCCCCCAATCTACTCAACTTTGGACAGTTAGGGGATGATGTTGCTCAACCATTATACCTGATCCACAGACATTTGGACTGTGGGAGGAAACCAGAGCACGCAGATAAAACCCATGCAGACCCAGGGAGAATGTGCAAACTCCAAACAGTTAGTCATGCCCCCAGACTGAAATCAAACCTTGGTCTTGGGCACTGTGAGGCAGTAGTACTAACCACAGTGCCAATGTGCCTCTGAGAGACAAAAAAAATTAGAAAAATGATAATGAATGGAGGTCAATTATCCCAATATAGGACTAGGATAAGTGAAAAAGGGAAAGGAAATCCTGAAATGTATGCAAGAGAACTTCCTTAATCAACATGTTTCCAGCCCAAAGAGGAAGGTTTTGGGGAATGGAATTAGGAAAGTGGAGCATGTTTCAGACAGGAAGCATTTGGGCAACAGTGGTCATAATCATAGTTAGAATTATTACTGAAAAGGACAAAAAAAAGCATTGAAATTTCCAGTTAAGTATTTCTACATGTTGGAAGGTGCCTGGTCCAGATGGATTGGAAAGAAAATATGGACCACCAAATAATAATAATTAAACAATGTGAGGAGTGGGTTTGGGTGGGGGGGGGGGGCTTCAAAGAGGAGATGGTTTGGGTAGAGAATGAACATTGTCTTACAAGGGACAAAGGAAGGCCATCAAAGCCTGGAACTCCTTTGATGACTAAATTATAAAGATTAAAAGGGAATTCTCTCCTCGATTTCCTGCCTGACTGGAAGCAAAGGCTGTCAATCAAGTTGACTTTTGGATTGTGACCATGTCACAAAAAGCAGTGCAAAATAACATTGTACAGCTGCAGGGGAAAACATTGAGTGGGAGTTTCCAGCCCCTCCACCCCACACCCCGCCCTGGAATGTTTTCTGACTGTGCAGAAGCCTCACCATTGGCTGCTGCTGGGATCTGTTGCTCCCGTTATTGTCTATGGTGTTTTGTGTAGATCACCTGTCCCATCATAAGGTCGGGGGGGGCTGGTCACCTTTGGCAGGACTGGCAGATCCTGCCTGCGGGAAGGGCTAGAAAAACCCCTACACTTTGGACTCCTCCCTACAGAAGCTCTGGTCCCCATTCTGGGCAGCAACCTTTTAGGTAAGTTACTAAAACATTGGAGTAGATACAGAAAAGAATGGTGCTCGAGTGATGGAATTCAGTTATATGGAATCTGGCGTTCTTCTCTTTAGAGCAGAATAAATTTGACAGAAATGTTCAAAATCATGAATGTTTTTGACAGAGTAACTGGAGAGAAACTGTTTTCAGTGGCACAGGATCAGTGCCGAGAGGACTTGTATTTCAGCAGATTGCAGAAGAATCAGAGGAGGCTTTGTTTTTAATGTTGCGAGTTGTTATTTGGAATGCACTGCCTACAAAGGTGATGGCTGCACATTAGTAAATTTTAGAAGTAAGTTGGATAAATATTTGAAGAGGAAAGTTTGAATCAAAAGTTTTGAGTCAGGATGACAGATTGAATGGCGGGGCAGGCTCGAAGGGCTAGATGGCCTACTCCTGCTCCTATTTCTTATGTTCTTATGAGCCTTCGTCAGAGCTTTTGTTTCAGGTTCCAGCATCTGCAGTATTTTGTTATGGTCTTTGGGATATTGTGAGACTGTTTCCAGTTGATGCTCCTTTGTTTGCAACTCCTCACTAAGAACAAAGCTCCAAAAATATTTATCCAACTTGCTTCTAAAATTTACAAATGTGCAGCCATCACCTTTGTAGGTGACGCAGGGGGGAAAAAGGGCTTGGGAAAAATCAGATTAATCTACAAACGAACTGGCACAAGCAGGATGGTTAACATCACTGCCTCACAGCGCCAGGGACCTGGGTTTGATTCTGGCCTCGGGTCACTGTGTGGAGTTTGTACATTCTCCCCCCATCTACGTGGGTTTCCTCTGGATGCTCCGCTTTCCTCCCACAATCCAAAGATGTGCGTTAGGTTGATTGGTTATGCTAAATTGCCCCTCAGTGTCAGGGCGACTAGCAGTGTAAATAGGTGGGTTTAAAGGGATAGAGCCTGTGTGGAATTGTGGTTGACACAGACTTCATAGGCCAAATAGCCTCCGTCTGCTACGTAGGGATTCTATGATAACTGAATTGTCACTTTCTATCCCATATAATGCTATGATTCGATGAGTTGATGACTATAAGATGCAATGAGTAGTCTGTGTCTTTTAATATCTCTCAAACATGAAACGACTCACGAATCTCATTTTTTTTATCTAACTCTACAATTTGCACAGTTTGAACTGGTGTGTTCTGAGGCCTGGAAACTGGACCTGAGTCAAGCTTGTCTAAACCTGGGGTTTACACTTGGGACAATAATCATGGGTTTCGCAGCAGATACGTATGTATATCATCCATCAATCAAAGATTTGGAATGTAGTGGTAATAATGTGTGGGGTTGTGGGGGTGGGGCCAGGGTGGGATTGTTATCGATGGGCTGAATGGGTTCCTTCTGCACTGTAGGGATTCTATGATCCTATGAATATTTTTTCTTGCTAATTTAATCCAAACTTATTTTCTTTCTAGATTTGGTAGAAAATCGAGCTTCTTGTTTGCAACATTTGTGAATTCAGTGTTGGGACTTGTTGTGTCATTCCTACCAAACTACACTTGGTTCCTGACTTTCCGAACTTTACAAGGTTTATTCAGCAAAGGAAGTTGGTTGTGTGCATATGTCTTCAGTAAGAATTATACTCCTACCTCCATCTTATAACATGTTTTAAGTGCTTCGTAGCAACACTTCACATTTATTTCAATAATAGCTACCATAGCGCTATACTTTGTTCCAGTATATAATCTGCCCATTTAATAAGCAAACATTTCTTGTGTTCTGGTTCTTGTTGATATCAAATGCTTCCACATATTTCAATGTTAACTAATGATACAAAGTCCTCTTTGGTGAGTTGTCACATTTGCGTTATTATTTAATAAATTGTAACACTATTAGGATTTGTTTAACCGTAGTTATGTCATACTGTGCTTTAAAAAATCACATTCAAATTGACCTAACATTCTGGAAACGTGATGGCAATGGAAATGTAATTGGTGACATGAAAGATTTCCCTGCTGAGTCCTGAGACTAATGACACCTAGCCAACATCAGAAGACAAATGTGCCTTGGCGAGATCTGCAGATTGTCTGTAATATATCCTTGGGACAATCTTTTGTTAGGCCACATTAAATTATGTGACAGAAATCTTCAGATGTTCCAGCTGTGATCTTTGGGACACAAAGAGAAAATGCTGGAAAATCATAGCAGGTCTGACAGCATCTGTAGAGAGAGAAAAGATCCAACGTTTTGAGTCAGGATGAGCCTTCGTCAGAGCTTTTATTTCAGGTTCCAGCATCTGCAGTATTTTGCCATGGTCTTTGGGATATTGTGAGACTGTTTCCAGTTGCTGCTCCTTTGTTTGCAACTCCTCACTAAGAACAAAGCTCCAAAAATTACACCAATAGTTGTAGAATAGTTCAAACACAAAGCAGGTTTGAACTAGGTTCCTGATCCAGTGAATCTTTCATCTTACAGTTTAGACTGATTCACCAGTGCAATTAATAGAATATTGCACCATTGATGGTGCATTCTCTTTTGCTGCAAAGTGCTGATTAATCATTGATTTATTAAGGTGCAATCTGTTTCAGTCACAGAACTTGTTGGACTAGAGTACAGAAAAACGGTGGGAATTTTATACCAAGTGTGGTTCAGTACGGGGATGATGCTACTTTCAGCTGTTGCTTATTTTGTACCAGACTGGAGAAATCTGCAACTGGTGACTACCATTCCAAGCTTTTTCTTCCTGACCTACTATTGGTAATGTCCTGAAAGAGTATCATTATTTGAGTCAGTAGCAAAAGTACTTCAGGCTTAGTGATAACCTGAATGTGTTCCATTTACAGGCTGATCCCAGAGTCTCCCAGGTGGATGCTGTCCCAGAAAAAGAATGCAGAAGCCATAAATGTTATACAGAAAATTGCAAAAACAAATGGGAATAATTTTCCCAAAGATTTTGAGGTGATTAGCATGAATATCTTACTGCAATTAGTCAAAAATATATTTCAAAGCCTTTGATTTGATTGGCTGTATGCTTGGCATGAGTGATAACCTATTTTCACCAAGCAAATAGAACAGTGTGTCTGATAGGGATTCCACGCATTTCTTTTGGTGGGGACACCCCACTTTATATCTGTTCAGACAGCTTAGGTATGGGCTGGCAAAAGCCAAGCTGAGGGACCCTCAACAGTGCATTGAGATACTGCTGGAGTTTAACCAGCTGAAAGGCTGCTGCTTACTAAAGCACTAGGAGACTTTCCATGCTATGTGGAACCAGCATCATCCTTCCTGCTGGAGCTTTGGCTTGGATCCAAATAGGAAATATCCCAGTCGCCAGGTTTTGTACTTTGAATCATAGGATCATTCAGTGCAGAAGAGGCCCTTTGGCCTATTAAGTCCACACCGACACATTAGAAACACCTGAACTCCCACCTAATCCTATCTGCCAGCACTTGGCCCTGAATGTAATGATGTGCCAAGTGCTCACCCAGATACCTTTCTAAAGGATGTGAGGCAATCTGTCGGTACCACCCTCCCAGGGAGTGCATTCCAGCCCACCACCACCACCCTCTCAGTAAAAATGTTTTTCCTCACATCCCCTTTAAACCTCCTGTCCCTTACTTTGAACCTCGTGACCGACCCTTCAACTAAGGGGAACAGCTGCTTTGCATCCACTCTGTCCATGTCTCGTACCCTCTCAGTCATCTCTGCTCCAACAAAACCAACCCAAGCCTACGCAACCTCTCTTCATAACTTGAATGTTCCCAACCCAGGCAGCATCCTGGTGAATCATCTCTGCACCCACTCCAGTGCATTCATGTCCTTCCAATAATGTAGTGACCAGAACTACATATAGTACTCCAGCTGTGGCCAAAGTTCTGTACAATTTCAACCTGACTTCCTTGCTTTTATAATCTATGTCTCGATTGACAAAGGCAAATGTCTCATATGCCTTTTTCACCACCCTATTAACATGCCCTTCTGCTTTCAGAGATCTGTGGACAAACATGTCATGGTCCCTGTGTTCCACAGAACTTCCTAGTGTCCTACTATTCATTGAGTACTTTCTTGTCAAATTACTCTTTCAAAATGTATCACCTCACACTTTCAGGGTTAAATTCCATCTGCCACTTATTTGCCCATTCCGTCCTTATCATCTTGTAGCCCAAGACACTCCACCTCACTGTTAACCACCCGTCCACTCTTTGTGTCATCTGCACACTTACTAATCCTACTCCCCACATAATCACCAAAGTCGTCTATATAAATGATGAATAATAGGGGGCCCAATGCAGATCCCTGTGGTATGCCACTGGACACTGGCTTCCAATCACTAATGATGTGGGTATGCCGGCGTTGGACTGGCGTAAACACAGTAAAAAGTCTGACAACACCAGGTTTTAGTCCAACCTATTTATTTGATAATATTCTCACAAGCTTTCGAGGGGACAGCCTCTTCGTCAGGTGAATGGAGAGTTCTGGCCTCAGACAGAGCATATAAAGCACAGACAGTTTAGAGATTACTGATTAAAATGCGAATCCTGGGTTTGCTGGGTTTGCAAAACCTCACTTACTGTACTGTCTGGAGACAATACACATCTCTTTAAACTGTGATCAGTGCTCCTACCACTCACATTGTCAGCCACTTCAGGTCTTGAACAGCAGGTTAGGTGTAAGGATTCGCATTTTAATCAGTAATCTCTAAACTGTCTGTGCTTTATATGCTCTGTCTGAGGCCAGAACTCTCCATTCACCTGACGAAGAGGCTGTCCCCTCGAAAGCTTGTGAGAATATTATCAAATAAATAGGTTGGACTAAAACCTGGTGTTGTCAGACTTTTTCCAATCACTAAGGCAGCCTTCTGTCATCACCCTCTGTCTCCTACAACTGAGTCAATTTTGAATTCACTTTATCAAATTACCCTGTATCCTATGTGAATTTACTTTCTTTACATGTCTGCTATGTGGGACCTTGTCAAAGGCTTTGCTGAAATCCATATATACTATATTGACTGCACTATCCTTGTCTACACACCTGGTCATCTCCCCAAAAAATTCAAAGTTGTCAGGCATGACCTACTTCTGACAAAGCAATGCTGACTATCCCTGGTCAAGTTTTGCCTCTCCAAGTGCAGATAGATATTCTCCTTCAGAAGTTTCTCTGATACATTCATAAGAACATAAGAAATAGGAGCAGGAGTAGGCCATCCAGCCCTTCGAGCCTGCCCTGCCAGTCAATAAGATCATGGCTGATCTGTTGTGGCTCAGTTCCACATTCCCGCCCTCTCCCCATAACCCTTAATCCCCTCTCTTATCAAAAACCCATCAACCCGCGTCTTAAAAATATTTAGCGAGGCAGCCTCCACCACTTCAACGGGCAGAGAATTCCAGAGATTCACCACCCTTTGAGTGAAGAAGTTCCTCCTCAACTCCGTTCTAAAACGCGCCCCCCCCCTTATCTTGAGGCTATGCCCCCTAGTCCTGAAATTCCCTACCACTGATGTGAAACTCACTGGTTTGTAGTTATTTGGTTTATCTCTACACGCGGTGGGTCGTGCGAGGGCTGCTCTTGGATGTTGCTTCGAGAGTAGCCTAGTGCTTCACGTCGTTAGTGTACGCTTAACTGGACCAGCTGACGGGCAACATGACAGCTCAGTGACTATCACTGTTTGCTGTGCAGATACATGGATTTAGGCCAGTGTCTGTGGGAGTTTGCACATTCTCCCTGTGATTGCGTGGGTTTTCTCCGGGTTCTCCGGTTTCCTCCCACACCCCAAAAACGTGCTCTTAGGCTGATTGGTGTTAACAAATTGTCCCTAAATTAGGCATCCCTCAGTCTGGTTATAATTCCTTTATTGTGGAGTCCAATAAGCGTAGACAAAGGTCGTGGGTAGAAGAGGGCACTCACGATGTTAAAATGGCGGCGCGGGCTTGTTGGGCCGAAGGGCCTGTTTCCTGTGCTGTGCTGTTCTTTGTTCTTAACCCTTCTTAAATAGCGGAACCACATTAGCTGTTCTCCAGTTGTCTGGAACCGAGGACTGGAGAACAGCTAATTCTCCAGAATTAGTAGCATTGAAAATTTGGATCAAAGTTCCTGCAATCTCCTCCCTTGACTTCCACAGCAGCCTAAGGCACAATTCATCTGTACTTAGAGATTTAGCCACTTTTAAGGCTGCCAACATCTCCAATACCTTGCCCTTCCCTATGTCAAGTTTCTCAAGAATCTCACAGTCTCTCTGCTTGAATTCCATATCATCGTCTTCATGCTGTTCGGTGAAGAGAGATATGAAGTCTCCATTCAACACTCTACAGATGTCCTCTGGCTCCACCCACAGATCGCCTCTTTGTCCGTAATGAGCTTTCTCTTTCCCTGGCTATCCTCTTCCAATTGATATAGAATATCTTGGGATTTTCCCTACTTCTTCCAGCCAGAGGTTTTTCTTATCCCCTCTTTGCTTTCCTAATTGCTTTTTTAAGCTCCACCCTGCATTTTCCATACCTCACTAATGCCACCACTGATTTGCTCCCCTTGTATTTTTAAAAGCCTTTCTTTTCCTTCTCATTACATCCCGAATATGTCTGGTCATTCATGGTTTTCTGGGCTTGTTACACCTATTTATCACCGTAGAGGGAACATGCTGGGCTTGCACCCTCCCCATTTCTTTTTTGAATGCTCCCCACTGCTCTTCCATTGATTTTCCTGTTAGTAGCTGTTCCCAGTTTACCTTGTCCAGATCCTGTCTTATTTTACTAAAATCCGCTCCCTCCCAATCCAAAACTTTTTTTTTGCAGATTTCTATTTCCTTCTCCATAGCAAGCTTAAATTGTACCATGTTGTGATTGCTATCACTAAAATGCTCCCCTTCAACTACTTATCCGGCTTCGTTCCCCAGAATCAGGTCCAGCACAATTCCTTCCCTTGTTGGACCCTCTACATGTTGATTTAAAAAGTTCTCCTGTACATATTTCAAGATATTGATTCCATCCAAGCTTTAGCACAATGTATCTCTCAGTTAATGTTGGGAAAATTGAAATCACCTGATATAATAACCCTATTTTTATTGTTTTTAGACACCTCCCAAATTGAGCACATATTTGCTCCTCAACATCCCTCTGACTATCTGGGGGTCTATAATAAACATCTAACAATGTGGCTGCCTCTTTTTTATTCTTAAGTTCTACCCACAAAGCTCCATTTGATGACTCCTCCAAGATATCATCTCTCCTTATTGCAACAACTGATTCCTTCACTAATAATGCAATGCCTTCTCCTCTTTTACCTCCTTCCCTGTCTTGGCTGAAGATGCTATATCCTGGAATGTTGAGTTGCCAATCATGTCCTTCCTTCAATCATGTCTCTTTTGGCTGCTGTATCACACTTCCAAGTGTCAATCATTGCCCTCAACTCATCCGTTTTACCTGCAATACTCGTGGCGTTAAAGTAGAGGTCATCCAGCCTGGCCTTACTCTCTTGAAACTTAACGGAGTTGTATTCCCTCTGACTTGTGAGTTTTGCTATATGATTCTGTGCCCTTATCCTACTAACGGTCTGTGTCCCCTCCCCCTGCCAGTTTATTTAGTCAACCGTGTCCTGATAAAACTGTGCACTTCTCACCACAGCATTGACACCCACAATATCTGAGTTGAGAATGCCTCTGTGACTTAAATGTTATGAATGGCCGTATCTCCATCTGCTGGTAAATCAGCTCTGATTTTTTTTTGTTTCATTTGATTAGCTGTTTCACAGTGTAGAGGAAATGTTGGGGAGGATTCTCTGATCTCGTTGCAGATTCCACTGATCCAGGAGAATAACGAGGGCCTAAAACTCATTTCCGCGCCCGGCTCCAAATGGTTGCAATTACCCCAGTCCTTTTCCAATAGCATGAAATGAATCGCACCCAGGAAGGGTGAAAGGTCAATTCTCATATTTAAAGTAGCATTTAAATACCCATTGCGTATGGGATTCCCCCAGCCCTTGGGATCTCCCAAACTTCGGGTGTCACACAAACACGGCAAGAATCACTACTGGTCTCCACTAGTGACGGCCATGCGGGCCGGCTCAGAGGCCATTAAATCCCTGAGTGGTCAGGGGCGTGGCCAATTGGACACTGCCAGTGTCGAGGCAGTGCCAAGGGGGTGGGTCCTGAGTGCTGGCTATAATGGGGGGGGGGACCCATCAAGAGAGCCTCAATGTTGGGGAGGGGGTGGGGGAAAATGTCTATGCCCAAAGTAGGGGGGAGATGGTGTATCCTGGTGCAATGTGTGATTGGGGCATCTTTGCATAACGGTACCCGAGTACAATGCAGTCAGTTTACCAATTTAGTCAACATATTTACTGCCCCCACCCATCCCCAATACTCTTGCTGTCATGACACTTTTTTTTTGGAAAATGCTGCCCATTGTCTTGAAAGCTTTAAATTTTGTGCTGAATATTACTGTCCAATTTATTACATTGCACTTCCTATTCTCCTCCCACACCTAGTGGTGCACTAAGGCAGACTTTTCTCTGTTTCCTTGGCTATTAATTCCCAAAACAGGTTGCTAATCTGTTACCATGGACTTATTGCTTGAGGGGCACCACTGTGCATCAAGCCTAGCTGACCAGGAGGCACCCCCACTTTTACCACCGGCTGTTAGCGTATTTGGAAGGATTTGCAGATTGGTTCATTTAACCTGTTTCACTGGACCTTCCTTAGCCATCAGATCCTGGGATGGGACGCGAACCTGGAGCTTCTGGCTCAGGAAGCAGGATGCTTTCCACTGCACCACAATACCTCCATTTCTTCTATTTCTTTAAAGGAGCATTTATTTTAATAGGCTCCTTGTTTTAGATGGGTTAGTGTTTCATACAATAGAACATTCGTAAATTGAGATATGATTTTTTTTTTCTTATTCCTTT
Organism: Carcharhinus amblyrhynchos; assembly: GCF_965287045.1. Lineage (NCBI taxonomy): Eukaryota > Metazoa > Chordata > Chondrichthyes > Carcharhiniformes > Carcharhinidae > Carcharhinus > Carcharhinus amblyrhynchos. The sequence continues at coordinate 24,859,636 of NC_137335.1, read as the reverse complement.
AGATAGTTGAAGAGTGCAGTGAGGACTTGAACCATCCTTCCTTTGTAGACCTAGTACGGACACCTCAGATCAGGAAACACACTCTTATCTTGATGTTTAACTGGTAAGATTTAATTTCTGTAAATATTTAAACTCAGGAGACTCACTAGGAAAAAAAATCGACTTGATAAATGAATCAGATATACATCAATTAGAAAAAAAGACCAATATTATGAACATTTAGAGCACTGAACGAGGGATAAACATTTGTCATTAAGCCTGTTCCTTTTGTAACAGTGATAGTCACGAGGCGCAACTCAGCAGGTGAAATCTAAACAAAGTTATTTATTGTGAAACAAACTATACACAGGGCAGAATGATGGATGTGACTTTATTCTCCAACCCCCAAGCTCCGATTGAGGGACAGCCCATTCCCAGACCCGCACTCTCTGCCATGATTGGCCCAGATTCTCACAGACCGCTATGAGAGGCCCATCAGGTTACGTGACCTGCAATCACTCACTCTTTTAAGAAGTTATTCTAGCACATTCTGCTCCCCCCTCAACACCCCCTTTAAGGTTGCATTTATCCTAGGCTGCTTAGGGAGGCGAGAGATGAGATTGCTGGGCCTCTGACGCAAATCTTTGTCTCTTCTTTGGACACAGGTGAGGTCCCAGAGGACTGGAGGATAGCGAACATGGTACCGTTGTTTAAAAAGGGTAGGAGGGATAGCCCGGGTAACTATAGGCCGGTGAGTTTAACGTTAGTGGTAGGTAAGTTGATGGAGAGGATTCTTAGGGATAGGATGTATGCACACTTAGAGCGTTGCGATCTGATTAAGGATGCGCAGCATGGCTTTGTCAAGGGGAAGTCTTGCCTTACAAATCTGGTAGAATTCTTTGAGGAGGTGACAAAAACGGTCGACGAAGGATGAGCCGTTGATGTTGTCTATATGGATTTCAGTAAGGCGTTTGACAAAGTCCCTCATGGTAGGTTGATACAGAAGATTAAAGCTCATGGGATATGTGGTCAGGTATCTAGATGGGTAGAGAACTGGCTTGCAAAGAGGAGTCAGAGAGTAGTAGTGGAGGGGTCCTTTTCTAGCTGGAGATCTGTCACTAGTGGTGTGCCACAGGGCTCAGTACTGGGACCTCTTCTCTTTGTAGTGTATATAAATGATTTGGAAGAGGGAGTAGGTGGTGTGATCAGCAAATTTGCTGATGACACCAAGATGGCTGGATTGGCAGGCAGTGAGGAGCAGTGTCTGGCAATACAATGGGATATAGATAGGCTGGTCGATTGGGCAGATACATGGCAAATGGAGTTTAATCTGAATAAATGTGAGGTGATGCATTTTGGCCGGAATAATGTAGGGGGCAGTTATATGATAAAGGGTAAGCCCGTAAGGAGTACAGAATTGCAGCGAGACCTGGGGGTGCAAGTGCACAAGTCTTTGAAGGTGGCAGTGCAAGTGGAGAGTGTGGTGAAGAAAGCCTATGGTATGTTAGCCTTTGTAGGAAGGGGTATAGAATATAAGAGCTGGAGTCTAATGTTGCAGTTGTATAGAACATTGGTTAGGCCGCATTTGGAGTACTGCGTCCAGTTCTGGTTGCCTTACTACCAGAAGGACGTGGAGACTCTGGACAGAGTGCAGAGGAGGTTTACCAGGATGTTGCCTGGTATGGAAGGACTGGGGTATGAGGAAAGATTGAAGAAATTGGGGCTCTTTTCCCTTGAAAGACGCCGACTGAGGGGGGATCTAATAGAGGTATATAAGATTACGAAGAGTATAGATAGAGTAAACAGAGGTAAGCTATTTCCTATGGTAGAGACACATAGGACAAGGGGCCATGGACTTAAGGTGAGGGGGGAGAGGTACAACACAGATATTAGAGGGAGGTTTTCACACAGAGGGTAGTGGGGGTATGGAATGCTCTGCCAAGTAAGGTGGTGGAGGCAAACATGCTAGAGTCATTTAAGAGTAACTTAGGCACATGAGTGGGTTGGAGATGGGTGGATATAGGAGATTGTTTCAAATAAGGGTTATTAGCATTGGGGCATCCCTGGTAAGGTAAATGGATATGGTACAATAATGTTTTTTTTTCCCTTTTCATTCACAGGTTATAAGTCGGTCCGCCTTGTGTCCAACGAGGGGCATACACGCGATGGGTCATACTGGGGCTGCTCTTGGTTGTTCGAGATTGGCCTAGTGCTTCATGTCGTTAGTGTGTGCCTAAACTGGACCAGATACTGGGCAAGACGACAGCTCAGTGACTATCGCTGATTGCTGTGCAGACACATGGATTTGGGCCAGTGTCTGTGGGAGTTTGCACATTCTCCCTGTGCTTGTGTGGGTTTTCTCCGGGTGCTCCGGTTTCCTCCCACACCCCAAAGATGTGCTGTAGGGCTGATTAACAGGAATAAATTGTCCCTAAATCAGTTCCCCTCAATCTGGATGGCCATAAAATATTAGACAAGGGCTGTGGGTGGAGAGGGGGACTGGTGGTGTTGAGATGGCGGTGCAGGCTCGTTGGGCCGAAGGGCCTGTTTCCCAGGCTGATTTTGTTCTTTGTTCTTTTTGTTCTACTTTACAACAATAGACAATATAAAAGGAGATAAATCAGTGCAATCTCTCATAACTTCTGTCTTTCAGGAGACTTCCAAATATTCTGAGAATGCCTCAGCTCTCTGGCAGGATCTTCCTCAGTTGAGATAGATGATGTTTTGAGCAGCAGTTAGGTGGCTCTTTGTGTCAGAAGGTGCACAAGTGCAGATATCCTCTCCACTTCCCCCTGGAACAACACAGGGTCCTTCCTCTGGAGTAACCCACCCCTCCCCATTGAAATTGGCACCATTGGAGGAATGCTGGTAGGTGCTGCAGGAATAACCTGCTCTATTTTTACTGTTGCTAGTTTCTCTCTGCCTTATGTGGTCTACAACTTTCTTGACTTTTCTCCCTTGAAGATCAACCAGGTAGCACAGGCCCTGTTTTCACCAGGATCTGCTCAGGGACCCAATTTAGATTGACATTAAAGGTCTAGACATATACTAAATCATTCACTGCGAAGGACCTATGAGCTTTAACAGAATTGGGGTACTTATTTTGTGCACCCTGTTTTGCCTCCGCTGTCCCTGCTAAATTGGGAAATACTAAGTCAACGTATACATCCGGCCCTTTAATGTCAATCCAGATTGGATCCCTGGGAAGATCCTAACGAAAACAGGGCCTGTGTCATACCTGGTTGATCTTTAAGGGAGAAAAGTCAAGAAACATGTAGACCACATAAGGCAGAGAGAAACTAGCAACAGTAAAAGTAGAGCAGTTAATTCCTGCAACACCTCATCTGGAGGCACCTTCCTATCAGTAGTCCTGCAGGGGTTACACCTAAAGTTGCGTGTGGTGTCATTCTATACGTGAGGAGGAATCTAGCAAGCTTTAAAGGTGTGGGCATTCTTTCATTGCTGACTTGAAGATCTGAACAGGAGGAAACAGCATGGTGTCACAGTGATTAGCACTGCTGCCTCACAGCTCCAGGGACCCAGGTTTGATTCACGGCTTCGGTCACTGTCTGTGTGGAGTTTGTACATTCTCCCCGTGTCTGTTTGGGTTTCCTCCAGGTGCTCTGGTTTCCTCCCAGAGTCTGAAGATGTGCAGGTTAAGTAGATTGTCCATGCTAAATTGCCCCTAGGGGGACTAACTAGGGTAAATGCATGGGGTTATGGGAATAGGGCCTGGGTGGGATAGTGGTTGGTGCAGACTCAATGGGCCCAAATGGCCTCCTTCTGCAGTATAGGATTCTATGATTCTATAACAGCTCTCTTTGGTAAGCCATTTGAGGCTGGGTGGGATGGTGCAGTGTGCACACGTTGTATTCAATTAGTACACACAAAATACTGAACTTCCTCCTCTATAAAAGCACTCAGGCCATGCGTAGAGAAGATTCAGCAAAGCTTCTCAACCATTGCTGATGATTTCATTCCATGGTTATCAATCCATTTGGAGCGTGCATCTACAATAATTAAGAACATAAAAGGACCCACAAAATTCACATGTAGCCATATGACTAGGCCACTCCGAAAGGTGTAATGAAGCTGAAGGAGATCAAATGAGTTGCGACTTGCATTGATCGCAGCACCTGACCAGATTTTCAATATCCTTATCGATGCCTGGCCGCCAAATGTAACTTCTAGTGAGTATCTTCATTTTGGTCTGAGCTGGGTGAGCAATGTGATAATTTTTTAGTCTCAGACTGTTCTGTCTGGTTTCACTACAGGTATGATGGGGGCAGCCCATTCTGAGAACTGTACCCACCTTTTTATTCCGAGTTCTTACAAATGTTTAAGTTGTGCCCCAACTTTTTCATGCAAGGCACTGGGCGAGCCCTGTAAAATTTGGCTGGTGAATCTAAATTTCATAGAAATCATAGAAACCCTGCAGTGCAGAAGGAGGCCATTCAGCCCATCGAGTCTGCACTGACCACAATCCCACCCAGGCCCTACCCCCATATCTCTAATCCCTCTAACCTGCACATCTCATAACTGTAAGGAGCAATTTTAGCATGGCCGATCAACCTAACCCGCAAATCTTTGGACTGTGGGAGGAAACCGGAGCACCTGGAGGAAACCCACACAGACATGAGGAGAATGTGCAAACTCCACACAGACAGCGACCCAAGCTGGGTCCCTGGAGCCCTGGAGTTGTGAAGCAGCAGTGCTAACCACTGTGTTACTGTGCCGCCCCAAATTTACATAGGTTTTAGCTTTGATACTCCATAACTTGCCTAATTCATCTTGGAAGACCTCTTGGTATCTTACCAAAACTTCTTGGAAGCTGCCATCAGTTATACGGAAAATCTATTTTATTTGACATATTAATTTCATCCCATGAGACTCAATCCCTGGCCTTATACTATGATGATTGGTAGTTGAGCTGACTCGTGTTGGTACGTCACTGGTGCGGATGTTGGTTCCCAGTATTTTCAGTGTCTCCCTGGTGTTTGTGACTGATTTAACTGTTGTATTTTTTAATATTAGAGGTTAAACACCACCTTGCAGGTATTTGTATGTCTGCTGTCCTACAACTATAGTAGAAGCACTGGTATCCACCTTCATACTTAACGGCTACCAATTTACCATAAATTTACTATTATAATTGGAGCCAATTTACTTATCTTGACATTATTCAATTTGTATACCTCAGATTTACCGTCTCAGAGCTTTATTGTTTGCTTGTAGTTTATGACTAGAACTTCGAGGAACTTCTCATTGTAATACAAAAGGATGGACACAACTCTGTTTTGCTTTCAACTCTTCACTTAGTAATTTGGGGTCTTCTGGTGCCCTCTTCCATGGATCTTTTACTGCCTACTGAGACTGGTGTTGCCTCTTGTTTGATGGCTTATTACCTCCTCTGAGTTCCAGCATTGCCTCTTTCTGGAGGTCTTAATTTCCTCCTTTGAGGTCTTGCATTGTTTCTGTACCCCTTTTTTTCAAAAGAGTTGCCAATGTGACTTGTTTTCCCACCTTCCTGACACTGATGATATTCCTGGGGAGCAGTAAAGTTCCTGGTCTTCAGCCACACAGCGCTTACAGCCTCCTCTGTAATAGGAAATGCCCCTCTTTGTTTTACAGCCTCCATTGGGTCCTCATTGGATCCAGAATCCCTGTCTGCATAGAGACCAAACCTTTAACAGTGTGATCCGGAGCAGGAATGGGTTTCACATCCATTCCCACCCATGCTGACTTCAGGTGCCCTGAGTGTAAGATTTAGGCCATGGTGAACTTAGCAGTGGCATAAGGACTGTAGTAATTTTAACAATTACATATAGTCTATTAGAATAAACTTGATTCTGCATATTAATGTCACTGGACTTACTTGTATACAATTCCACTGCAGGTTTGCTATAACTTTGATATACCAAGGTCTTGTCATGCGTTTGGGAACCCTGGGAGGAAATATTTACCTTGATTTCTTTATCTCGGGAGCTGTAGAAATCCCGGCGGCAATCATCATCCTTTTAACCATTGAACGGATTGGACGGCGTCTCCCCTTTGCAGCAGGCTGCCTGTTGTCAGGAGCCTCCTGTTTGATAGCAGCACTCATTCCTGACAGTAAGTATCCTGGTTCACACTGGGATTCCAGTCCCAGACTAATCAACCTAATGAGGTGACTGCCAAGTGAATAGGAGAGAATCATTCAGCACTGGATATGTCATTATCTCTCAGCTATCTATCCAATTTCTCTTTCTTCATGGCCCTCCAAATATTTACTTTTCAGTATTTATCCAATTCCCTCCTATAATTTACTGTCAAATCTGCTTTCAAGCAGCACATTCCAATCATATTCAAGGCATCTCCACATTATTTTTGTTCATTAAAAACATATTCAATTCTGCTCATTAAGAATTTGTTATATAAAAAAAACTCCATCTCTTCCCTGTCCTTTTGCTAATTATTTTAAATCCTCTGGCTACTGTGTCTCCTGTCAGTGGAAACAGTATTTATTACATTGAAAGTCCTCATAATTATGAACAGCCCTTCAAGTTTCCCTTTAATCTTCCTTACTCAGAGCAGAATAATCCTCCCTTGTGGTTAGCACTGCTGCATCACAGCGCCAGAGTCCCGGGTTCAATTCCCAGCTTGGATCACACTCTGTCTGCACATTCTCCTCTCGTCTGTGTGGGTTTCTTCTGGGTGCTCCAGTTTCCTCCCACAGTCCAAAAGACATGTTGGTTAGGCGCATTGGCCATGGCAAATTCTCCCTCAGTGTACCTGAACAGGCACCAGAGTGCGGCGACTAGGGGATTTTCACCGTAACTTCATTGCAGTGTTAATGTAAGCCCACTTGTGATACTAAATAAACCTTCTTTTCTTTCCACATAACTCATCTCTGGTACCATCTTTCTGAAGTATTGATGTGAACATGATGAGTGGAATTCTCCAGCCCTCTAGTCCTGCTGAAGTTGACCCCACCATAGGTTCCCCAGCAACTGCACAGGCGAGAAATATAAATCACCATCAACTTTGATGAGACCAGAATATCCTGGCAGCAGTCAAAGGGAACCCTTCCACTGTAGGGGTGGGGTCTGGACTGACATATATTTGGTTCTAGTCATGTGATAAGAAGGCACAATGCACTTTGCAATGAAAAGTCACAAGCTATACATTCTCAGTGACCACTTCTGGTGCAGCTGCAGTAATGGTCTTTTTAAAATTGTCCAGATACTCTCCGGTTTGGAGAACTCAAACCCTTTTTGAACTTAGTAACCAATCCTTTCAGTGTTAGAAGAGAGTTAGCATTCCATCCACTCCTTGTTAAAAGCTGTGGCCTGTTGAGTGACCTCTGTTTCTCCTCTGCTGCAACACTTGCCCTCTCAGTGGTCAAAGTATTGCAATTAAGTTCAAACTTTTCATCTAAACGATATCAGCCACATGGTGCAGAATGAAAACTAGAAATGCCAACTGCAACGAAACATTGACTCTTGCAGCTACCTAGCTGAAATTTATTTTAAATGGCTGACCTATGGTAAGAATGCAAGGGTCAGTAACAGGGCAGCCAAACTTTTCAGTACTGGGGTGAACCTTCCTTCCAGCACTCATTTTGTACAGATGCTCAGCAACAAAAGCTGTCCTACCAAGCAGCACAAAAAGTTGATTATGGGAAAAGTCTGTGCAAGCTGACTTGAGGCTGCTTCTTCTGTTAGTCTGATTAGTGCAGCAACTTGTGCTCACTGCACATCACACAGTGCACGTTACCTGGTCTGGGACCAGTATCTGTGTGTTCTGATGATCCAAACAGTAATTGCAATTTGCAAAAGATTTAATTCATTTAAAATCTCTGAACAAATCTAAGTAGTTAGGCATGATTACATCTTGTAATTGAAAATGTGAATATTTAAGTTTTGTTCCTGCAAATGCAGTCAAGCTAATCACACTCCTATTCGTATATCCATTTCAGGTATCAGCTGGTTGTCAACAGCAGTAGCCTTTGTGGGTAAACTAGGGATCACAATGAGCATCGAAATGGTGGTGTTTGTAAATGCTGAACTTTACCCGACATTTATGAGGTGAGTATTAAATAGATATTCTGTACACTAACGAAAACTCTTTAAATGAACTGAATAAAAATTATAGTTCTGTATCAATTTATTGATTATACTGTTCATTCTGCAGAATGGACCCGTTCTGTTGAACTATCTCATAGTGATGAAATCTGCTTTGCTTGAAGTATCTAATGCCTGTGAAATACTTTGTGTGGCAGTAAAGGTGCATTTTATTTCAACAGGAACTTTGGTGTTTCAGTGTGCTCATCACTGTGTGATATTGGAGGGGTTGCAGCCCCATTCATCGTGTACAGACTGGCAGGAACGTGGGTGGGGCTGCCTCTTGTGGTTTTTGGTGAGGATCGTTTATATAGTGCTATGAATTTAACTATTTTAACGCTGTGCTTTAATCATTTACTTTCACAAAAAGTCGCCCTATACCTCTGTGTTGTATGTCTAAAATGAACAAAGCGAGCTCAGAATCAATTCACTAAAAAAGCAAACACTCCTATAAGCTTTTTCTGTAAGCATTCCCATTCTCAAGAGAAGAATCAATCACATTTCCCCCACTTCCTCTCCAAGCCCTTTCAGTAACCATGGTGATTCCTCCTCCTCCAGACGGAAGATAACTTCTGTCTCACAAACACACACATACTAATTCTGGAGGGAAAATGGCCAAACTTATCCACAAACACACCCCTATCATCTTTCAGTACCTGAGAAGTTTAGCTGCAAAATACATGCCTCCTTATCAAAAATCCCAAACATTTCTGCTGAATCTTTTGAGATGACAAATTTACTGGAGTTCTTATGTGTCTAGGGCGGTGGATAGAGGAGAGCCAGTGGATGTGGTCTTTCTGGATTTTCAGAAGGCGTTTGACAAAGTACCTCACAAGAGGTTATTGCAGAAGGTCGAGGGACATGGAGTTGGGGGTAGGGTGTTAGCGTGGATAGAGGATTGGTTGTCAAATAGGAGGCAGAGAGTGGGGGTCAACGGGTGCTATTCGGATTGGCGGATGGTGACTAGTGGAGTGCCCCAGGGGTCGGTGCTGAGGCCTCAGCTTTTTACCATTTATATAGATGATCTGGAGGAGGGAACCGAGTGTAGGGTGTCGAAATTTGCTGGTGACACCAAGATTGGGGGAACGGCAAATTGTGCGGAGGGTGTGGAGAGTCTGCAGAAGGTTCTAGATAGGCTGGGCGAATGGGCCAGGAAATGGCAAATGGAATTTAATGTTGGCAAGTGTGAGGTGGTCCACTTTGGTAGGAAGAATGGTAGGAAGGACTATTACTTACGTGGCGAAAAACTGCAGCAGGCGACGGTGCAGAGGGACCTCGGGGTCCTTGTGCATGAGTCGCAAAAACCCAGCTTGCAGGTGCAGCAGGTGGTCAGGAAGGCGAATGGGATGCTGGCCTTCATAGCGAGGGGGATTGAATATAAAAGTAGGGAGGTCTTGCTGCAGCTGTATAGGGCATTGGTGAGACCGCAGCTGGAGTACTGTGTGCAGTTTTGGGCGCCGCACCTGCACAAAGATATTTTGGCCTTGGAGGGAGTGCAGAGGAGGTTTACTAGGCTGATACCGGAGTTGAGGGGGTTGAGCTATGAGGAGAGGCTGAATAAACTAGGCTTGTACTCGTTAGAGTTTAGAAGAATGAGGGGAGATCTCATTGAGACGTATAAGATGATGAATGGGATAGATAGGATAGAGGTGGAGAGACTCTTCCCGCTCAAAAAAGACAGTAGGACTAGGGGGCACAGCCTCAAGATAAAAGGGGGGCGGTTTAGAACGGAGTTGAGGAGGAACTTCTTCACTCAAAGGGTGGTGAATCTCTGGAATTCTCTGCCCGTTGAAGTGGTGGAGGCTGCCTCGCTAAATATTTTTAAGACGCGGGTTGATGGGTTTTTGATAAGAGAGGGGATTAAGGGTTATGGGGAGAGGGCGGGAAAGTGGAACTGAGCAGCGACAGATCAGCCATGATCTTATTGAATGGCAGGGCAGGCTCGAAGGGCTAGATGGCCTACTCCTGCTCCTATTTCTTATGTTCTTATAACTAGCATGGTGGACAGATGAGGATCTCTGGATGTTGTCCATGTGACCTTTGAGAAGACATTTCATAAAGCTGATGAGAATATTAACAAATATAAGTACACACTGAATTAGAGGGAACATTATTACACGTTGATAAGTGGTTGGGTCAGTGTAGGGAGATGGGAAAACTCACTGAGATTGGCATGATGTGGAGTTGTCGGCGTTGGACTGGGGTAGGCACAGTAAGTAGTCTCTCAACATCAGGTTAAAGTCCAACAGGTTTATTTGGTAGGACAAGTTTTCGGAGCGTTGCCCCTTCATCAGGTAAGTGAAGAGTTTGGTTCAGAAACAGGGCATAGACACAAACTCAATTATAAGATAATGGTTGGAGTGCAAGTCTTAACAGGTAATCAAGTCTTTTCAGATGCAGACAATGTGAGTGGAGAGAGGGTTAAGCACGGGTTAAAGAGATGTGTATTGTCTCCAGCCAGGACAGTTAGTGAGATTTTGCAAACCCAGGCAAGTCATAGGGGTTACAGATAGTGTGACATGAGCCCAAGATCCTGGCTGAGGTCATCCTCATCTGTGCGGAACTTGGCTATCAGTCTCTGCTCAGTAATTCTGTGTTGTCATATGTCCTGAAGGTCAGAGGCTGAATGCCCTTGATTGCTGAAGTGTTCCCCAACAGGAAGGGAACGCTGATGATCGCCGAGCAGTATCCATTCATTTATTGTCGTAGCGTGTGCATGGTCTCCCCAATGTACCATGCCTCGGGACATCCTTTCCTGCAGCGTATCAGGTAGACAATGTTAGCTGAGTCACAAGTGTATGTACCGTGTACTTAGTGGATGGTGTTATCACGTGAGATGACGGCATCAATGTCGATGATCTGACACATCTTGCAAAGGTTGCTGTGGTAGGGTTGTGTGGTGTCAAGGTCTCCTGAAGGCTGGGTAGTTTGCTGTGTACAATAGTCTGAGGTTGTGCGGTTGTTTAAAGACAAGTAGCGGAGATCTGGGGATGGCCTTGACAAGACATTCAACTTCATTGATGACATTTTGAAGACTCCAGAGAAGATGTCGTAGCTTCTTCACTCCAGGCAAGTACTGGATGAAAGAGGGTACTCTGTCCATTGTGTCCCATGTTTGTCTCCTGAGGAGGTCTGTGTGGTTTTTCACTGTGGCGCATCAGAACTGTCAATCGATGAATTGAGCACCATATCCTGTTCTTATGAGGGCATCTTTCAGCGTTTGTAGGTGTCTGTTGCGATCCTCCTCATCTGAGCAGGTCCTGTGTATACGGATTGTATATTGGTAGCCTGAAATAAGCAATGTTGATGTGGAGATGCCGGTGTTGGACTGGGGTAAACACAGTAAGAAGTCTCACAGCACCAGGTTAAAGTCCAACAGGTTTATTTGGTAGCACAAGCCACTAGCTTTCGAAGCACTGCCCCTTCATCAGAGTGGGAGTTCTGTTCACAAACAGGGCATATAAAGACACAAACTCAATTTTGTAAATTAAGTTTGTGTCTTTATATGCCCTGTTTGTGAGCAGATCTCCCACTCCCTTGATGAAGGAGCAGCGCTCCGAAAGCTTGTGGCTTGTGCTACCAAATGAACCTGTTGGACTTTACTTATTAAGAAGTCTCACAACACCAGATTAATGTTCCCCGGGGATGTGTAGAGGAACCTAGACTTTTTGGTATATTGAATAATTTAGATGATGGAATGGAGAGTTGTAAATCCAAGTTTGCAGATAAACATGGAAAGCACAGCAAGTTTTGCAATTGGGTAGACAAAGTTTGAAAAGGATACAAACAAGTAAGTGGGCATAACAGTAGCAGACAGAGTTCGGTGTTGGCCAAGTGTGCAGTCATTCACTTTGCATCAAAGGTGAACTAGATTTTTTTTAACGGTGAAATATTTAGAAACTTTGGAGGGACTAAAGGATTTTGGTACGCACATTCTTTAAGTGGCAGAGGTGCAAAAAGTAGTCAAAGTGCTTATGAAACATTGACTTCTAGGTCAGGGAATTAGGATTCAAAAGTGAAACAGTTATTCTTCAGTTGCACAGAGCCTCAGTCAAACCCGATCTGAAGTATTGCGTTCAGTTCCGGGCACCGCATTTCAGACAGAATCAGAAGAAGTTCATTGCAAATTTGTCCGAATGATGCCTGTCTAAAGGGTTAAATCATGAAAGCTCGTTTGCATAAACTTGGGTTGCCTTTCTTTGGGTTTAGAAGGGTGATCTCCATGAACTGTTTAAAATGATAAAGGGTGTTGCTATGGTAGAACTGTTTCCTGTGGTGAGGAATACAGAACATGGCTGCACAATCTTAAAATGAGAGTGCTAGGCTATTCAGAAGAGAAATCAGGAATGACTTCTTCACAAAAACAGTACTCAACCCTGCGACACCTAGATAACAAGAGCACCTATGTCAGACTCCTATTTATTGACTACAACTCACCCATCAACACTATTATTCCTATGAAACTTCAAATTCCATGGCCTGGGCCTTGGCTCCTCTCTCTGCGACTTAACCCACAGACCACAATCAGTAAGGATAGGCAACTATACCTCCTCCATGATCATCCTCAAGACTGAAGTTCCACAAGGCTGTGTTCCCAGCCCCCTACTATACTCCTTATACACCTATGACTGTGTGGCCAAATTCCCCTCCAATTCAATTTTCAAGTTTGCCGAGACACCACCTTAGTGGTTCGAATCTCAAACAATGAAGAGACAGGGTACAGGAATAAGATAGAGAATCTAGTGAACTGGTGCGATGACAATAATCTCTCCCTCAATGTCAACAAAACAACTTGTCATCAACTTCAGGAAGCGTAAAGGAGAACATGCCCCCATCTCCATCAATGGAAACAAAGTAGAAATGTTTGAAACTTCAAGTTTTTAAGTGTCCAGATCACCAACAACCTGTCCTTGTCCCTCCATGCCGACGCTATAGTTAAGAAAGCCATCAACTCCTCTACTTTCTCAGAAGACCAAGGAAATTTGACATGTCAGCTACAATTCTCACCAGTTTTTACAGATACATCATAGAAAGCATTCTTTCTGGTTGTATCACAGCTCAGTATGGCTCCTGCTCTGCCCAAGACCACAAGAAACTACAAAAGGTCAAGAATGTAGCCCAATCCATCACACAAACCAGCCTCCCATCCATTGTCTCTGTCTACACTTCCACTGCTTCAGCAAAGCAGCCAGTATAATTAAGGACGCCACATACCCTGGACATTTTCTCTTCCACCTTCTTTCGTCTGGAAGAAGATCCAAAAGTCTGAGGTCACGTACCAATCGACTCAAGAACAGCTTCTTCCCTACTGGTGTCAGACCTTTGAATAGACCTTTAATAAAGGGTTGTCTGGATTTGAAATGTCAGCCCTTTTCTCTCCTTACAGATGCTGCCAGACCTGTTAAGATTTTCCAGCATCCGCAATAATTTGCTTTTATTTGAATGGACCTACCTTGCATTAAGCTGATCTTTCTCTACACCCTAGCTATAATTGGAGCACTACATTCTGCAGTCTCTCATTTCCTTCTCTATGAACTGTATGCTTTGTCTGTAAAGCATGCAATAAAAAATATTTTTCACTGTATACTAATACATGTGACAATAATAAATCAAATCAAATCTGTAGTGAACATCTAGAACTCGCTACCCCAAAAAGACTGTGGTTGGTGGATCAATCAAAATGTCCAAGATAAGGATCTCAAAGGACGTGGAACAAAGAGGGTAGATGTTGTTGAGGTATAAGTTAGCCAGGATCTACCAGAAAGGCACAGCAGATTTGGGTGGGCTGTGGTGTTGAATGACACGCTCCCAATGTTTATATCCTGAGGGTTTGCACTACAAACTGAGTCTTGACATCCTTTGGACTTCCGAACTTCAATAGCATTAGTGCTGGAATATGATCCTGCTTTGTCATTCAATAAGATCATGGCTGATCCGATTGTGGTCTTAACTCTACTTTCCTGCCTAACCCTTGAAGAGCAAACTAGAGGCCATTAATATGCAAATATCATTGTGAAATTAAATGGAAAAATCAGAAGAAATTATTCAGAGTAGTGAGAATGTGGAACTCATTACCACTGGGAGTGATTGAGACCAGCAGTATCAATAGATTGAAGTGAAGGGTAAGAAAACGTATGAAGAGCAGGAAACAGAGGGTTCTGCTGATTAAATTAAATAAGGGAACTTAAATGCCTGAATTTATTAGTCGGGCGGAATGGCCTTTTTTTGTGCTGTATATTCGACGTAATGTGATATAGACCAGGGACTGCAAGGAAACAGAGTCACAGCACTAGTATGAATTGGCTGTTTGTTTTTTTTGCTTATGGTGGACACAGGTGGAGGCCCTTTAACCCATCGAGCAATCCAATCAATCTCATTCTCCCACTCAACCCTATAACCCTGAATGTTTATTTCCTTGAAGGCCCATCCATTTGGCTTGAAATTATTCACTGTATTTCTTTTCACGAGCATTGTAGGCAAAGATGGTTATTACCATTCACACCACCTTGGTTAACTGCAAACCTCACCAGATTCCAACTTTCCACAGAAAGTCTGCACAACCCTCAAACTGCTTGAGGACAGGCCAGGGGAGATGTGGAAAATGAGGAACAGTTCATATTGTGACAGTGGCCATTATTGACTAGGCCAGCATTTATTGCCCATTCCTAATTGCCCTCGAAGATGGGGATGAGCTGTCGTCTTCAGCTGCCACAGTCCTTGTGGTGCAGGTTACACCCACATTACTGTTAGGGAGGGAGTTCTAGGATTTTGACCCAGTGACAGTCAGGCCAATCCTGACAAGTCAGGATGCTGAGTAGCTTGGAGGGAAACTTGCAGGTGATGGTGTTCCCATGTGTTTGCTGCCCTTGACCTTCTAGATGGTGTGGGTCGGAAGGTGCTGTCTCAGGAGGTTTGGCAAGTTCCTGCACTGCATCTTCTAGAGGCTTCCCGCTGCTGTTACTGTACATTGGTGATGGAGGGAGTTAATAGTCTGCCAATCAATCATGCTACTTTGTCCCACAAAGTGTTGAGCTTCTTAAATGTTGTTTGCACTGCACTCAGGCAGGCAAGTGGGAAATATTGCAGCACACTCCTGACTTCCCACTCCCGTGCTGATATCTCTGATGTCTGTCAAGGCTATGTCCTGGATCACACTCTGCACCTTATCTGCATATTTGCCTTTTAGTGATATCATCAAATAAGTAACGTCACCTTCCACTCTACACTGATGATGCCTACCGCTAAGCCCCTCCAGCTTTGCATGGCCTCTGATTTATGTTGTTGCTCGTCTGACATGCAGTCCTGAACAAGCAGAAATTTCCTGCAATTTAACTTGAGCAGGCAAAACCACTTGTCTCAGTCCTTACCACAAATTCCAAAACACCATCCCTCTCCTCAGCAACTGAGGCTAAAAGCAGAGATTGATCAAAACCTTGGTGTTCTTTCTGAACCTGTCCTGAATTTCTGATGCCATGTTTCCCAAATACTTCCTCCTTCCTCACATTGCCCCAACCTACCCCTTATCAGTTCATCTGTTGTTGAAAACTTCAGCTTTTTTTAACCACTAGACTTGACTATTCTAACCCACTCGTTGCTGCCTGTCCAAGTGTTACCCTCCATAAATTTGAGGTAATTCAGGGTGCCTATTCTAACTCACACCATCAGCCCTTTACTTGCTGAACTACCTTATCTCCAGGTCCGGCAATGCCTCAATTTTTAAAATGATCTTTCCTGTTTTCAAACATGCTCCATGGCCTTGTCTCTCCTCATCTATATGGCTCCATCCAACCCATGGTATCTTTGCAGTCCTCCAATTCTGGCCTTTTGTGCACTCCCAATTTTGATCACTTGGCCATCGGTGGCTGTTATTTCAGTTGCCAAGGCCATAAGCACAGGAATTTAGGGGAGTCCAGAATTAGGAGTCATTGTTTGAGGATAAGAGGGGTACACCTTTTAGAACTGAGCTGAGGAGAAATTTCTTCAGCCAGAGAATGATGAATGTGTGGAATTCACTACCACCGAATGTGGTTGAGGCCAAAATGTTGTCTGATTTCAAGAGGAAATTAGATATAGCTGTTTGAGCTAAAGGGATTAAGGGGGAAGGGGGAGGGATCAGGATATTGATCCCCATGATCAGGATGAATGGCAAGAGCAGGCTCGAAGAGCCAAAAGGCCTACTCCTACTTCTAGTTTCTATGTTAATTCCCTTGCTTAACTTCCCCATAGCTGCACCTCTCCCTTCCTCTTTAAGATACTCCTTGTAAAGTCTGTGTTTTTGTTAGCTGTAGTGTATCCTTATGAACCTCATGTCACTTGGTTTTGAATTTTGTTTTGATAATCCCTTGGTGAAGCACTATGGGATGTTTTACTATGTTGAAGATGTTGTATAAATGTTGACAAGTGAAATGGATTGGTGCAGAGTTTGTGGCAATGATCACTGAACATGTGATGAGCAGTTGGCAAAGATAGAAAAGTAGAAAATGCCAATATGAAGCAAGGGAGCACAGCATATAGTAAGTGCAACATCAAAGGACATGAATGAACATACAGACGAGGAGAAAGAGTTGGTCATTCATCCTCACCAGCCTGTCTGCCATTTAATAAGATCATGGCTGCTCTGAAAATAACCTCAAATCTGCATCCCGCATATCCCTGATAAACTAAATGAACATATATGCCTGGAGGTAACACAACAGAATGTGACACAACAAGTCGCAAGCCCAGAAAGTGAGTGAATTGTGTTACATTGGCATCAAAAATATTACCTAAAGTAACAAATCAACGCAAAACCAGCTACAACATTGTTTTTTTGCATGTGTTGTATCATGTTAATTGATACTGGAACAACAGTTAGGTACTCACAACTGCTGGTACTTGAGTAGCAGTTAAATCAAAATGACGCTGGCTATAATACAGGGAATTCTGGGAATCTACAGCAAGTTGGTTAGAATCCGCCAAAAAAAAATCAGGTAATGATCCTCCATCAGAGTGGTAGGCTGTTGGTGTACAGGCATTTTAACCAAGTTGGGAAACATGGAAGTAGAAGTTAAGCAGAGGATACCTTACCAACTGCTTAATAGAAAATAACCCAGGGATGATCAGCAAGAAGATGCGTAGATATGAAAAACAGACCAAAGATTGTATAAATAATATGAGGTGAAAAGGTTCAGGAAAGATCTAACAAAAGCATAAAGTCAGAAGAAGTGAGGTCTATATTGGGTTTCATAACACTGATTAAACTGATCATTTCTATAACGTTCAAATAGTTTTTAGTCTTGTAAAGTGGGTAAACTGGCAGAACTGTCCCTATTGCTCATTCTTGGTTGATCTAAAGATATTGCGTTAACCACATGATAAAGAGACTGGATTTATAGTACTGTCCCTTCTCTGAAGTCTGAATTTTCACCAGCTTGGGACAATTTTCTGGTGCAGGTTCATTAAATTATCAGATTTATTCAATTAAATTTCACTGTTTCATGTTTTGAATTGAATGTAGGACCTCTGTGTTGCTAGTCTGTTAATGGTTGTTGTTATATCCAGCCATTCATTACATGCTGTTGAATGTTGTTTAGTTTGTAAAAAAAAACTTCACGTTATTCTACCAAACTTACATCCTTGTGAGGAGATCATAAACTGATAGATGACTCGTCAAGAACTAGAGTATTAAGTATTAGACATAAGCCATGTTTATCTGCAGACACACATTTCTCAATGTTGTTTTACCATTCTGATTTGATTTGATTTATTATTGTCATATGTATTGGTATACAGTGAAAAGTATTGTTTCTTATGTGCTATATAAACAAAGCATATCATTCATTGAGTACATAGGGGAGAAGGAAAGGAAAGTGTGCAGAATATAGTGGGACAGTCCTAACTATGGTGCAAGAAAGGTAACTTCATATAAGAAAAGTCTGATGGCAGCAGGGAAGAAACTGTTCTTGAGTCAGTTGGTACATGATCTCAGAACTTGTATCTTTCAGATTTGGTACAGAATAAAATATTAAAAAATGTATTTTCTTAATGTACATTTCAGTAATATTTCTGAGAGAATGTTCTTCAAATTTAGTTTAGTCTCTAGTTTGCATTCAATCTTTCCTTGCTCTGTCTGTTCGTCCTCAGGAGTGATTGGTTTGATTGCTGGCAGCTTAGTGTTGCTATTACCTGAAACAAAGGGGTTGACTTTACCAGACACCATTGAGGACGTGGAGAACATCACACGGTAAGTAAACGGACAGCAGCAGGGGCACTCAGGCCCTAATAAGCTCTTGCTACGAACCTTCCACCCATTTTATTGCCCACTATGAAAGGTTTTCCCTCGCACCTTTAAATCTATCTCCCCGTGCTAATGCATCATTATGTACATACGTACAGAATATTGCCCATGCTATGAGCTAACTCCATGCTTGCTTCTGTAAGGTCTCTGTCCTGTCCACAATTGACTATAACCTCCGGTCATGTCTCTTTACATTCACACACTGGGCAGTACTGTTTCTCAGTCCCACCTTACCCCTTGCTATGCCAGATACCTATATAATACGGCTTCTGCAACCATATCTGCTACATGTTAACTTTACAGGACTTTGCTGAATCACAGAATTTAACAGTACCAATCTGTAGTCAATTCATTGCCATGTTTACAGCCTTAAGTACTCTAAAATCAACAACAGTTTGTAATTACTTCACAGAAGCATAATCCAACAAAAATTAAAAATTATCGAAAGAAGGAGAGATTAATATGGATGACTAAAAGTTTGGTCCAACAGGTAGATTATAAGGAAAGCTTTTAAGAACATAATAATTAGCAACTGGGGTAGGCCATCTGACCCTTCAAACCTCCTCCACCATTTAACAGGACTATGTCTTACCTCCTACCTTATGTGAGAAGAACTCCAACAATTTACGAATGAAGGAAGTTCTCCACAGATTAGCCCTAATTTATTTATTAGTCACAAGTAGGCTTATATTAACACTGCAATGAAGTTGCTGTGAAAATCCCCTCGTCACCACACTCCAGTGCCTGTTCAGGTATACTAAGGGAGAATTTAGCATGGCCAATGCACCTAACCAGCACATCTTTTGAACTGTAGGAGGATATCTACATAGATACGGGGAGAATGTGCAGACTCCACACAGACAGAGGGCTCAAAGAAAGGAATTTAGGGAAACAAGAAGCAGAGGGTTTGAGGAAGAGAATTTGGCAGAAGGCACGGCCACCAGTAGTGGGATGAAAGATGTTGGGAATGCTCATAGGAGCAGAATTGTTGGAACACGGGGTTCTCGGAGTCTGGTAGGGGTGGCTGCAGTTACAGTTAAGGAGAGGTGAAGTTCTAAAGAGTTGAACAGAAGGCTGAGAAATTTAACCATGATGCATTGGTTGACTGAGTATCAAATATTGAGACAAGAGTGGTGCCTGTCGCTGAATGGGCAAGTTGGATTTCATCCTCAACTTCTAACTGGAACTGCAATCAGTGCCAGGATTTTGTCAGTGTTGTTGAAGTGTGGGTCCATTGATACTGGCCCCTGTTGATTTGTAGTTAAAATTGCAGCTGTCATCTAATCTTGCTTTCAGCTGAACTAAAACTAACATCAGTTTGCATGAAAAGCACTGGGTCAGGTGGGGAGTCGGGGGTTGGGGGGGTGGGGTCCAATGGGGATGTGGATGGTGATGGTGGAGGGCGAGCTTTGGCTCACTGGTAGCATTCGTACATCTGAGGCTGAAGGAACTGTATTCAAACCTCACTCCAGTCAGTACCAGCAAGTAGAGACCGCAGCTCGGGTTCTGAATCTTGGGTTGACACTATCTTGTCCCATACCCACCCCCACCCCCTAATGCATGGCTTGTGAGAGTCCAATAAAACATCTCTTTGGAAGTAACCTATTTAAAGGCATTTACTGTCATGAGATGAGAAATCAAGCACCTTGCACTGTGGTCACAACATCTCGAACAGAAATGCAAGAACAAAATACTATGGATGCTGGAAATCTAAAATAAAAACCTGGAAATACTCAGCAGGTCCGGCAGTATTTGTGGATAGAGAAACCGAGTTAACGTTTGAGATTAACCTTTTGTCAGAACTGGGAAAAGTTGTAAACGTATGCCGGACTTTTACCAGCATGCCCACCCCAGAATTGTGTGGGGAGATTAAAGAACAAAGGGTTTCACGGTACAAGGCCAAAGGGAATGGTAATGGGACAAATAAAGAAACAGATGTGTCTAGAGGAGATGTAAATGGCAAAATGGTGCACAACTGCCATCCAAAAGCAGAGAGAGAAAAAATCAAATCAGCAAAGAAAATCTAAACAAAACAGGCAGGGGTTGTGATGTAAAATTGTTGAACTCTATGCTGAGTCCAGAAGGTTGTAAAGAGCTAAATTGAACAATGAGGCTAGAACGTTGTGAGAGGCTGAAAACAGCAAGGTCAGAGTGGGAAAAAGTTGAAGAATGAAAATACAAGGCAACTGCAAGCTTGGAGGTCATGCTTACAGACTCAATGTAGGCGCTCTTTAAAGAGGTGACCCAACCTGCATCTGGGTAATGTTCCACAAAAAGGCAGGCATAGCTGAGACTCAGGTGGGTGTCCATAGTTTGGAGGAAGTGAGTGCAGTTATTCAATGTGAAAACAGGTTCAGCAAGGTAGAGAAGAGTGATGGTAGATTGAGGCTGGTTGGGTCTCCATTCAAGCAAAATGCAGAGAGTCCTCAGAGCATCCAAGTATTGAGATGGAGGGATTGGACCTCATTGGTGAAAACCCAGAAAAACAACTGATATTTAGAAAACAATGTAATAAAACATCCCAAAGTTTTACAGAAGAGATTAAACAAAATTTGACACCAGGCATACAAAGGTATTTGGAGTTTAGCTACAAATTAGTCATAAGAACATAAGAACATAAGAACATAAGAAATAGGAGCAGGAGTAGGCCATCTGGCCCTTCGAGCCTGCCCCGCCATTCAATAAGATCATGGCTGATCTGTCGTGGCTCAGTTCCACTTTCCGGCCCTCTCCCCATAACCCTTAATCCCCTCTCTTATCAAAAACCCATCAACCCGCTTCTTGAAAATATTTAGCGAGGCAGCCTCCACCACTTCAATGGGTAGAGAATTCCAGAGATTCACCACCCTTTGAGTGAAGAAGTTCCTCCTCAACTCCGTTCTAAAACGCCCCCCCTTTATCTTGAGGCTGTGCCCCCTAGTCCTACTGTCTTTTTTCAGTGGGAAGAGTCTCTCCACCTCTATCCTATCCATCCCATTCATCATCTTATACGTCTCAATGAGATCTCCCCTCATTCTTCTAAAGTCAAGTTCTCATTGAATGGCAGAATAGGTTCAAGGGGCTGAATAGCTTGTTCTGTTCCTATAATCATTTAAATAAATGTTAATACTGTCAAAAAAGTAGGTTTTAAGAGACATCTTAAAGGATAAGAGAGCAAAGTAGAGTTAGGAAAGTTCAGGGAGGGAATTCTAGAGATTGTGTCCAAGGCAGCTAAAGTAAAGGGAGAGATTACCAAAATTGGTGTTGCGCACGAGGCCAGAATTGGATTTCTGCAGGTTATAGAGCTGGAAGTTTGATGCAGGAGTGAGGCCGTTGAGAGATTTGGGAATTTTAAATTTCTGACTGTATGGAGTGTGAGACAATGTCAGTCGGTATGAATAGGACTTGGGGCAGGTCGCAGATTTCAGGATGAGCTGATGTTTAGAGAAGGCATAATCTAAAAGGCTGGCCAGAAATAGTTCAGTCTGAATACAACAAAGGCATGAATGAGGGTTTCAACAGCAGATGAGATGAGTGAGGGACAAAAAAGGGAAATGTTACAGAAGTGGGAATAGCTGCTCTTAGCAATGGAGAGAATATGAGGTCAGAATTCAGCATGGTTAAATTGGACAAAAAGGCTGCAAATAGTCTGATTCAATCTCTCAATTGCCAGAGGGATGGAGTCAGTGATTAGAAACATTTTTTGGCATGGACTGAAAGCAATTGCTTTGGCCTTCACACTACTTATTTGGAAGAAATTTTCATTTATCCTTTACTCAATATAAGACAAGCAATGGCACAAAGGCCAAACAAAAAATCGAGGGTCATGTGGTGAGGTAGAATTGTGTGCCATCATGATACACGCAGAACCTGACTTGTTCTTGGATGTCCTTGGGCAGGGTGTAGATGGAAAAGCTGAGGGGGGCCAAGGATAGATCTCTGGAACACCAGAGGTAAATGTGAAAGTGGGAAGAGAAACCAATGATTCTCTGGGTAAAATTGGGTCATTAAGTATGGAACCAGGGGGGTGTAGTTCCAAGGAACTACAATGGAGGACGATGGTGTTGAAAGCTGCAAGATAGGTCAATGAGAATGAGGGAAGATCACCATGGCCATGAGGAATACCATCTTTGTTTTTGGTGGTATGGTAGGGACAGCAACCTAATTCTTAAATATGGAGTTGTGGGAACATGGGTTTGTGAGGGTAACAACACTTTGAAGGAAAGAGGAAGGGAAGTTGGAAATAGGTTGTGTAATTTGCCAGATCAGAGGGGTCAAGGTTCATTTTTTTTGAGGGATTGGGTGATGGCATTTAGGGGTCAGTACATGAGGAGAGGGAACCATTAAGAATATTGGCAAAGGGGCCAGAAAGGAAAGTTGGATGATCAATGGTTGTAAACAACTTGTGGAAGAGTTTTTCTAAGGTGTGTGATTGGTGAAGGTTCTATGTTTCTGTGTTTTTGAGCAAAAGTGCAGATTGCTCTATCAATAATGCATTGTTTCTTCAGGACAAAGGAAAAGATTCTGAAGACACACTACCAGCCAGTTGTTCTGCATTCAACAGACATCAAGGATCCAACATCAGTGAAGATGGTTTCTGAAACATGAATTTGTTTCCAATGTTAGAGAGCTATTGATTTCAGTTGCTCAGGTTGACATTTCACGTTTTCTTTCACCTGCTCAAAATTTAGTCCAATGACATTCATTTATTCCAGTGATTCACCAATATTTAGGATTAGTTTAGTGTCAATTTTCTTTAGTAATGCATATTTTTCTTTCAAAGTGAAAAGATGAGAGGTCGGCGATTATATAACAATTAAAAGAGCATTTTTCTGCTTTTGTTCTTTCTGCTGTTGAATGCTAATTATTCAATATCTAATGAGTCCTCAAGCAGTGCTTGATATTTAAAAAATCCCACTTGAGAAAATAAATTTCTGAGTTTTAAACTGAAGAGATTTGAATTTCTTTTGGACAGTCTTGTTGCTGCTAATGTGACTGGATGAGTTGGGTGCCATTATTAAACTTGAGTTTAATTACACAAAGAACATGAAGGTTCAAGAGGATTGTACAGAAGGTGATTAATAAAGTGTCTTAAATAGTCACCATGCTCCTCAACCCCTATTTCATGTAGTTAATTTACTGTCTGATTGCTGGTGTGATATGACAACAGAATGAAGACCCCAGTGGGTATTAACCTTTGCATGTACAGGTTGGACTGTCTTTCCCAAATGCTCATATCTATTAACATAATCTGTAGTTGGCCACTATTAACAAGGACAGGGAGAATGGGATGGTTCCTATGACCACGTCAGAACACTCCCCCACCAACAGCTTTGAGCAGGCCTCTCTTCTTCACTCCTCTTGCAACTGAGAGGAGTGGATCATTGTACACACATCACAGCTTAACTATTGTTATTCATCCATTGAACTGCCATGAGAACATCTATCTGTCCAATTGCTGCTTTATGGGGTTGATAGTGATGCCATTATCATTGGCCCATTTTTCTGACCTTGCTTATGGTTGCTGAAACTGTGGCTATAACAATCTCATTCAGTTTCCCAAATTACTGGCAGTAATGGCTATGAGAATTGCTTCCATATTTAGGTCGAGTTCCTGAATTATTACAGGAAGGAATTATTACTAAGGAAGGGCCTTCATAAGCCATCACAGACCTTTCATTAGCACAATCATGACTGATGTGGCCCTTCACAGAAATCCACGCCTAAGCGTAAGTTTCAATGATATTTTATGTGCAGCGTTACTGAGGCCAGTCATGAAGATGAAATCTGCTCAATGCAGTGGGTTCGTTTAAACTTGCAAAAGTAAGTTGCAGGAAAAGTCCACCTGGTTTAAACCCCTCTCACAATCATCATGGCTGGAGCACTAGACACTTCCTATTCCCCCTCTTCTGAGCCCTGACAGGATATCCCCATGCACTTCATTCTCAGTGAGTTATCATTTAATTATGTTTCTGTTCTCATTTCAAACAACCCTGATCTGGTGGTATTGGCCAATGGTCACAAAATTGGGAGAATCCTTTGCTATTTTTGAAATGGTGCCACTGGATCCAGATGGACAGGATCTGGATCTCAGCCAAGACAGGAGTGCCTCCTTACTGCGCTGTGATTAAATGGTTGCTGCATAGAATGAAGCCTAAACTCTCGATCGTTTCATTTAAGCAAGGAGATGGCCAATAATCAGATACTTCATTATCTGGTCTGTAGAGGACAAAAGCCACAGAAACCTTTCAAATTCATTGTTTGAAGGTGGCAAACTCCACTAAGGTGTTGCAGCCTGGGCAAGTTGCTGCCTTCTATGATGTAGCCAAACTAGAATATAGATGAATAATGGGTGGGCACCGGATTTTGGCTCAGTGGTCAGCTTCCTGCCTCTAAATCCAGGTTAACAGGCTTTGAACACTATTCCAGACAGTCACAATGAGTGGAGACCTGAGCTCCACCTCTGTCTGACTCATGTCAGTGTGTGGATAAGATCCCCCATTGTTTAGGTTATGGGAGCCCCATAAAATCCCCCCACCATTTAGGACTAAACACCCTTTTCATTGTAATGAATCCCATTGCTGTGTTCCTCCAGCACTTGAGCACAAAACTTAGGCCAACACTGTAGTGCAGTACCAAGGAAGTGTTACATGGCTCAAAGTGCATGATGAGATGCTAAACTGAGGATGTGAAACAATTGCTGGTAATTTTTAAAATGTCCTGTTCAAAATTTATCCTTCAACCAACACTTGAAACACACAATCTGGTCATTATTGCAGATGAGTGGACATTGCTATCTGCAATTTTGCTTTCCAAGTTTCCTATATTGTAACAATGATTGCGCTTTGATAAAATGACTACAGTTGCCATAAAGTTTTGAGGACTTGTATGAAAGATATTAAATGAACCAAAAAATCTTTTCATTTCTCTACTTCACACTATTCTTCAGGGCATGAGCATGGTGATGTGGAAAACAGGAAGAATCGATGATTGAGGCGAGTTGAATGAGTAGTGACATGTTTGCAGACTCCCAAGAAGTGTATATTTTGTAATTATTTCATTCAGGAAATGTGATATTATAGTGTGTTAAAGTATAAGAAATGACAATAGTAAACCTAATCCTGTAAACCCAGAGTTCCAGCTGTATTGAAGATTTTCAAGTGGGGCAGCAGCAGCTCAACAGCGATGTTGGACATTAGGGGTGTTGCTCAACCAGTCAGCAGCCTGTCCATCCTGTGGCTCCATGGTCAAGTACTTCCTGAAAACGGCTGGACTACACCAGGTGGAAAACAACACCAGTGAAACCAAATCATTCTCCAGCTGAACGCACCAATTTACAAAGGAAATGTTTGCACTATCATTAATAGGCGTCTGCCACCTTCTGACACTCTGGTGAACTGTAAAGCACCTTGGAACATTTTTCCATGTCGAAGCTGCTGACATTGTCCATGGACTATTTTGTGGTTAGGGCGTTGGAAGGGTGGGAGTGTGGAGGATGGATTTTGGGGATGAATATCTCCAGGTTATTTGCTGTGTGGGGCATCAGTAGTGAGCCCAATGCCCTTATCCAAATTCTATAATGTGCTACATAAATTCAAAGATTATTCATCAACCTAATGGGGGTTATCATTGACCAGAAGCTTAACTGGATCATCCATATAAATACCAGAACTACAAACACAGGTGAGAGGCTGGGAATTCTGTGGTTGATAACTCAACTCCATAGGTCTTTCCACCACCTACAAGGCACAAATTGGGAGTGTGATGGAATATTTCCCACTTTCTTCTGGGGGAGGTGGTGGCTTAGTGGTATTGTTACTGGACTAGTAATCCAACGATCCAATGTAATCCTCTGGGGACCGGAGTTCAAATCCCACCATAGCTGACTTGAATTCAATCAATAAAATTTGGAATTAAAAGTCTAGTGAAACCATTGTCATAAAAACCAGATGCCCTTTAGGGAAGGGAATCCTTACTTGGTCTGGCCTAGATGTGACTCCAACCGCAATGTGGCAGGCTCAAGTGCTCTCTGAAATGGCCTAGCAAGCTGCTCAAATGTATCACAGTCATTAGAAATCTGATGGACCTGTCTGTCTGAAAATCTCCTCATTGATATCTGAGGGCTTGTGCCAAAATCCTGAGATGTGTCGCAGGTGTTAGCTTGGCAAAATCATTATCCCCTGTGTAGGTCTTGTCCTACCAGCAGGACAGAGCTGTGACGTTCATCACCAAAAGTGGCTCAGCAGCACTACAGACCTAGGTGATTTAAAAAAAAATTTGATTTATTATTGTCACATGCATTGGTATACAATGAAAAATATGTTTCTCATGCATGATATAGACAAAGCATACCATTCATAGAGAAGGAAATGAAAGAGTGCAGAATATAGTGCAACAGTCATAGCTAGGGTGTAGAGAAAGATCAACTTAATACATTCAAAAGTCTGATGGCAGCAGGCTAGAAGCTGTTCTTAAGTCGGTTGTACCTGTCCTCAGACTTTTGTATCTTTTTCCCGATGAGAGAAAGCAGACGAGAGTATGTCCGGGGTGTGTGGACTCCTTTCTGCTTCTCCGAGGCAAGAGGAAGTGTAGACAGTGTCAATGGATGGGAGGCTAGTTTGAGTGATGGATTGGGTTTCCTTTACGACCTTTTGTAGTTTCTTGCGGTCTTGGATAGAGTAGGAGCCATATCAAGCTGTGATACAACCAGCTTTCTAAGGTAGGCAAGTCTTAAAGCATTTAGCTGCTAGGTTCACAACTCTGCCTGGTGCAGATGCGCCTGGCTATGACAATATTGGGAGACATTACTACTGCACAGTCATTGTGGAGATGAAGCCCCGTCTTCAAAGCTAGGATACCCTCCATTGTGTTGTGTATTAGATAGATTTTGAACAGATAGAATCGTAAAATCTCTACAGCAAAGAATGAGGCCATTCAGCCCATCAAGTCTGCACTGACCACAATCCCACCCAGGCCCTATCCCTATAACCCCATGCATTTACCCTAGCTAGTTCCCCTGACACTAAGAGGAAATTTAGTATGGTCAATCCACCTAACTGTACATCTTTGGACTGTGGGAAGAAACTGAGCATCCTGGAGGAAACCTATGCAAACACAGGGAGAATGTGCAAACTCTACATAGACAATGACCCAAGCCAGGAATCGAACGGGATTCCTAGCGCTGTGAGGCAGCTGTGCTAACCATTGTGCCACAATGCTGCCCATCTAGCGACTCAAGACTAGCCATTCATGAGGTGTTGTGGGCCATCAACCACAGCAGAATTGTATTCAACCACAGTCTGTAACCTCATGTCCAGCATATCCCCCATTCTACCATCACCGTCAGGCCAGGGGATTAGCCCTGGTTCAATGAAGAATGCAGAAAGGCATGTTGGAGCAGAATCAGGCATACATAGTAATGAGTTGTGAACCTGGTGAAGCTACACAGAACAAATTGCAGGCTAAACAGCACAAGCAGGAACAAATAGATCAGATCTAAACATTGCCATCCTGTTGTGAAGGGTGATGGACAATTAAACAACTAACTGGAAGAGAAGATACCAAAAATACTCACATCCTCAATAGTAGGGTATCTTAACATGTCAATGTAAAACATAAGGCTGAAACATTTGCAACAATCATCAGTCAGATGCACTGAGTGGATGATCCACCTTGGGCCACTCTGGAAGTCCTCAGTATCACAGATGTCAGTCTTCAATCAATTCAATAATACGCCACATGATATGAAGAAACGGCTGAGGCACTAAATACTGCAAAGCCTATGGTCACTGTCAATATTCTGTAATAGTGTTGAAGATTTGTACTCCAGATCTTGCGCCACTAGCTAAACTGTTCCAGTACAACTACAACACTGGTATCTTCATGGCAATGTGAACAATTGCATATACCCTGCACACAAAAAGAACAAATTCAACCTGGTCAATTACTGCCCCATTATTCTACACATGATCACCAGTAAAGTGATGAAATAAGTCATCAACAGTGTTATCAAGCAGCATTTGCTTAGCAATAACCTTCTTACTCATGCTCAGTTTGGGTTCCGCCAGGGTCACTCAGACTTCATTACAGCATTAGTTCAAAACATGGACAATAGAGCTGAACCCAAGAAATGAGGTCAGTGACATCATCAGTTACATCCCTTGACATCAAAGCAGCATTTGACTGAGCGTGGCGTCAGGGAGCCCAAACAAGACTAGAGTCAATGGGAATCCGAGGGAAAACTCCCTGCTGATTGGAGTCATACCTAGCACACAGGAAGATGGTTATGGTGGTTGGAGCTCAATCATCTCAGTTCCAGGACATCACTGCAGGAATTTTGCAAGGTGGTGTCTTAGGCCCAATAATCTTCAGCTGCTTCATTAATGACCTTCTTTCCTTCATAAGATCAAAAGTGGGAATGTTTACAGATGATTGCACAATGTTCATAACTCAGATAACTGAAGCAATCTATGTCCAAATGCATAAATATCCAGGCTTGGGCTGACAAGTAACATTTGCACCACACAGGTGACAGGCAATGACCCCCTCCAATATTTGAGACTGTAACCTTTGCCCTTGACATTGTGGTATTACATTGTTGAGTCTGTCACTGCCATCACCCTGGGGGTTACTACTGACCAGAAACTGGACTGAATCAGCAATACAGGTACTGTGACTACAAGAGCAAATCAGAGGCTATGATGGAATGCTCTCCACTTGCCTGGATGAGGGTAGCTCTGACACATAAAAAGCCTGACACCACTGACAAAGCAATCTGCTTTATTAGCAACGCATCCACAAACATTCTACTGCCCTCCTGGTATACCATCCTGGCATATATTGTCATTCCTTCAGTGTCCCTAGGTCAAAATCATGGAACTCTCTCCCTAACAGCACAGTGGATGCACCTACACCACATGGACTACAGTGCTTCAATAAGGCAGCACAACATCTTCTCAAGGCCAATTAGGGTTGGGCAATAATTGTTGACCTATCCCATGAGTGTGTCTAAAAAAATTGCCTGGATGAGTGCAGCCTCAACAACACGCGAGTTCAATACCATCCAGGACAGAACAGCCAGTTTGATTGGCATCTTTCCACGACCTTAAGCAAACATTCCCTCCAACACCAGTGCATAATGACAGCAGAGTGTATCATGTACTGTATAAGAAACATTGCAGCAACTTGCCAATGTTCTTTCAAACCAGTGGCAGCTGGAAGGTGCATGGGAACACTATCACCTGCAAGTTCCCCTCCAAGTCACATGCTATCAAGACTTGGGACTATTCTTTCACTGCTGCTGGGCCAAAATTGTGGAGCATTCCCATTATCAGTGCTATGGAAATTTTTTTGCCAGATTGACTTCAGTGGTTCAAGGTAGCTCAAGAGGATTGGGGGTGAATAATAAATTTTAGTTTTGTTAGGAATATTCAGACCCTGTGAATGGATAAAAACAAGGGGAAGCAAACAGACTGTCTGTATTATTATGCATTGTTAAGGAATTTCATACTGTGATTGAGAAATGTAATTTTAACATGTCACTGAGGTAAAATAATTAACTTCAAGATGTATTCAAATGCCTTGTGACCTGTGAGCCAAGACATCTGATTGTGTAATGTTTAATTTCTAAAATTGGATGGAAATCTCGATCTTTTACCTTAAAAGGCTTTTGTGACTGGGTCAATTGGAAATTTTAAAATTGAAGCTGATAGATTTTTGTTAAGGATTTTAAGGAGTACTGAACGAGATTGACAAAGATATATGTATGCCACAATCTAATTGAATGGCAGAACTAATAAATAAATAATGAAAATAACACCTTCCCCATGACAGATGTCAAGCTAACTGGCCTATGGTTTCAATGGGTGGCACGGTGGCACAGTGGTTAGCACTGCTGCCTCACAGCACTAGGGACCCAGGTTCAATTCTGGCTTCAGGTCTGTATGGAGTTTGCACGTTCTCCCTAAGTCTGCATGGGTTTCCTCCGGGTGCTCCGGTTTCCCCCATAGTCCAAAGATGTGCGCGTTAGGTTGATTGGCCATGCTAAATTGCCCCTTAGTGTCAGGTGGATTAGCAGGGTATATGTGCAGGGTTACAGGAATAGGGCCTAGGTAGAATTGTGATCGGTACAGACTCGATGGGCTGAATGACCTTCTTCTGTATTATAGGGATTCTATGATCTTACCAACTGGCTGGAGAGATTAATAGCCTAAGTTTGTTCTTTCATCCTATGTTATCACAGTGTGACGGAATGTTCCCTCAAGCCAGTGATGAAAGTGACCTTTTGCTAAAGTCCAAACAGAACCCTTGAAAAGAGGAAGCCCTCAGTGTTGCACCATGACTCCCAGATCTGTCTTCCCTATGTTAAACAATGTTATGCTGTTCCATTGTCCATTGGGAGCTTTGGTCATGGAAATCAAATGTGTTTAATAGTTTAGTTCTAATTTTCTTTATTTCTGAAGCATAATGACATCAACTGAAAGAGCTGGGTTGCTTACGTGTGTGCTATCTTCCTGTTCTTTTGTGCCCTAAGTTTTATCTCTATTGATAAACAATTGCAAAGGAACATTTAAAACTTGTAGAGTGAAGGAGGTGTGAGCTGGTCCTTGGTTGGGAATACTTTTTTGGTGACCATATCCCTATGGTCTGCCCATCCCTAATTGCTTTGGAGAAAGTGAGGGTGAGCCATCTTCTTGAACTATTGTAATCCATGTGGGTATAGGTCCACTCACAGTACTATTAGGTAAGTAGTTCCAGGATCCTGACACAGTGACAATGAAGAAACAGTGATATAATTCTAAGTCAGGATGGTGTGTGGTCTATACATCTGCTGCCTTTGTCATTCTAGGTGTTCTGTTGTCCATGTTTGAATCAAGGCTGTAATGAGGTCTGGAGCTAAGTGGTCCTGACAGAACTCAAATAGAGCAGGTTATTGCTGAGTACGTGCCTCTTGATAGCACTGTTGACGACCATTTCCAGCATTTTACTAATGATCGAGAGTAGACTGATGGAGCAGTATTTGGCTGGGTTTGATATGTCCTGTTTTTTGAGGACAGGACCTGCCTGGACAAGTTCCCATATTGCTGGGTAAATGTCAATGCTGTAGCTGTGCTGGAACAACTTGGCTAAGGATCTGGCTAGTTCCGGAGCATGAGCCTTTGTACTATCACCAGAATATTGCCAGGACCCGTGGCCTTTATGGGTCCCAGTGCCTTCAGTCATCTCTTGATATCATGTGGTATGAATCAGATTGATGAAGATTGTCACCTGTGATGCTGGGAACCTCATGATTTGGCAGTATGTTAGGAGAGGACTGAGATGGACCAGCCATTCCAGGCACTTCTGGCTGAAGGTGGTTGCAAATGCTTTAACCTTCTCTTTTGCACTGATGTGCAGGACTTCCCCATCATTGTTGATGGAAATGTTTCTGAAGACCCCACCTCCAGTGGGTTGTTTAAATGTTCACCACTATTCACGACAACGCAGCAGGACTACAGAGTTTAGATCTGATCTGTTGGCTGTGGGATTACTTAGCTCTGTCTATTGCATGCTGCTTCTGTTGTTTGGCATGCAATTAGTCCTGTGTTGTAGCTTCACCAGGTTGATGCCTCATTTTTAGGTACGCTTGGTGCTGCTCCTGGCATGTCCTCCTGTGCTCTTCATTGAACCAGGGCTGATCCCCTGGCTTGTTGGTAACGATAGAGTGGAAGATATGCCAGGCCATGAAGTTACAAATTGTGGTTGAACCCAGTTCTGCTACTGCTGACAGCTCATAGTGCATCAATGCCCATGTTTTGAGTTGTCAGACTGATACAAAGTCTAGCCCAATTAGATCAGTGGTAGTGCCACACAACTCAATGAGGGTACTCTCAATGTGAAAATGTGACTTTGTCACCACAAGAAAAGTCACTCCTACACATACTGTCATGGAGAAATGCACAATGACAGTACATTGGTGAGAATGAGGTCAGGTAGAATTCTCCCAGTTTTAAATTTGCTCACCACATGCTGCAGACTAGCTATGTTCCTGAGCATTTGATCAGTAGTGGTGCTACCAAGCCACTCTTGGTGATGGACATTGAAGTCCCCCAGAGTACATTCCATATCCTGGTCACTTTCAGTGCTTCTTATAGTTGGTGTTTGACATGGAGTGAAAATGATCCATCAATTATTTGCAGCTGTGGGATGGTGGGGGGGAGTGGTGGTATATGTTAATTGGTAGTAGGTTTCCTTGCCCATGTTTGACCTCATGCTTTAAGACTTCACGGGGTCTGGTGGCAATGTTGATGACTCCTAAGGCAATTCCTTCCCACTATATACAAATCTGATGAGTTAATGTTGGCTGTGAGACAGGACATACCTAGGAATGGTGATAGTGGTGTCTGAGCCATTTTCCGTAGCCCAATTCAATGAGTATGATTGTCAGGCTGTTCCTTGACATAGACTGTGAGACAACTTCCTCAATTTTGTCACAAGACCCCATGTGTTAGGAAGGAGGACTTTGCAGGGTTGGCAGGGCTGGGTTCACCATTGTAATTTCCAGTGCCTGGTTCAATGCTGGGTATTCCATCTGGTTTCATTCTATTTTCTAGACTTTGTAGCAGTTGGATACAACTGAGTGGTTTACTAGGCCATTTCAGAGGCATTTCAGAGTCATGTCTGGAGTCACATGTAGATCAGACCAGGTAAGGGCGGCAGATTTCCTTTCCTAAAGGACTTTAATGACCAGATGGTTTTACAATTGATAATAGTTTAATGGTCACCTCAAACATTAACTTTGTTATTCTCTCCAAAATGTCGCCAGACTTGTTGCATACTTCCAGCATTTTCAAAGAATCACAGAAGCTTGCAATGTAGAAGAAGCCATTCGGCCCATTGGGTCGGCACCAACTTTCTGACAGAGTATCTTACCGAGGCCCTTTCCTCCGCCCTATCCATGTAGCCCCACACTAAGGAGCAATTTAGCAATTTAACTTGCACATCTTTGGACTGTGGGAGGAAATTGGAGCATCCAGAGGAAACCCACTCAGACACGGGGAGAATGTGCAAACTCCACACAGTCACCCAAGGCTGGAATTGAACCCAGATCCCTGGTGTTGTGAGACAGCAGTGCTAACCACTATGCCACTATGCTGCCCTTCTGCTTTCATTTCAGGTTTGCAGTATTTGCAGTTTCCTGCATTTGTTTGGAACTCATTCATTGATGTTGAAGTAAGAAGCATAAAGGCCTGTGACTTCAGTATAAAGTCTTTGTATGGAAATTCTTAACTAAAGTTCAGCTGGAAAATTGACCTTTCATTTCATCATTTAATCACCTTATCTAATCTCAATGTTGCAATACACCTGTCCAGGATCAGTGAACTGAATCTTGACTGTCTCCACTGTTTAGAGGTCATGTTGAAAAGCAGGGGCATATGTAGGATCAACCAAAAAGAAATGCATTGAATAACTAACTGGCCACAACTTATTGGGATTATTTCCTGTATCTCACTGATCTCTAGTACATGATTTAGTTATCATTCCAAAAGAATTTTCATCATGGTATAGGTTTAATGCTTATTTTGTGTTGCTGAGTTATTCTTAAAAGACTGGCAATGCCATGTCAAATCATCAGAAAACTAGAATTGTCACTTTTAAAACTGTTCTTAAATGGGAGAAGGTAGGTGACAGATTTGTTACCCTACAGGTTGCGCAATGGCTTCAATTTGGATTCTTGCTTTACTAATGAAGTAATTCCTCTAATGAATTAAGACCTATCTGGCAAATGCTGCGATGTAGGAAGAAGCGACAGCCAACTTGCAAGATCCCACAAACAGCAATGAGGTAATGTTTAAACAATTTGTTTTAGGTGTTTGGTTGAAGGATTAATAACATCCAGGACACTGGAGAGAACCGCTCTGCGTTTCCTTGAGTGGTTCTGTGGAATCTTTTGGGTCCATTTGAGAGGGCAGATGGGAGTTTGGACTTAACGGTGTAATACTTATTCAGCATTATACTAAAGACTGAGAAATTAGGGCATAAGAGCTAAAATCAAGCAATTCATGGACTAAAGCATATTGGATTTTTTAAAACTAATATTTAGTTTACTTTATCAGTATCACAAGGAGCCTTACATTAACACTGCAATTAAGTTATTGTGAAGATCCTAGTTTGGAGATATTGAAGTATTTGACCCTTGTTTGTTTGTTTGCAAGTCTGACCTGAAGTGTCTCCATCCTAAATGTAACAGTAGCTTGTCCATTCACTTATTAACAGGATAAACCACTGATT
This sequence comes from Carcharhinus amblyrhynchos, assembly GCF_965287045.1. Taxonomy (NCBI): domain Eukaryota; kingdom Metazoa; phylum Chordata; class Chondrichthyes; order Carcharhiniformes; family Carcharhinidae; genus Carcharhinus; species Carcharhinus amblyrhynchos. The sequence goes on along the minus strand of NC_137335.1, from coordinate 24,825,031 downwards.
TATACAATTAATTTGTAGACCTTTGCTCTCTAGGCTCTTGCTAGAATATAAGGCTTCTGATAGTCTGCAGGGAAACAAATCTGCGCAATTATCACCCCATCAGAAGTTAATTCTATTAAGCTGTTGGTAGAGACTTGGTTTATAATGGCAACCTTTGATGATGTCTTAGTGAGCATAGGAGGCTTTGGACAGTATCAAAAGAAGATTTTCTTTCTAGTATATCTGACATCAGTGGTGGTCTCCCACGTGTACATTGGATTTGTTTTTTTAGGGGTCACTCCTGACCATTGGTGCAGGAGTCCTGGGGTGACTGAGCTGAGGAATAAGTGCAACTGGTCTCTGGAACAGGAGAAGAATTATACACTGCCTCTAGGACGGTCTGGTAGCTCCTCATACAGTCAGTGTGAGAGATACGATATAGACTGGAATTCCTCTTCAGTTAGCTGTGAAAACCCACTGCTGTTTGTCCAGAATGGTTCCTGGGATTTACCACGTACAGCATGCCAGGATGGATGGGTGTTTGAAAATGGCTCGTCCTCCAGTATTGCGACAGAGGTACGTTTTAATTTTGGTCAGAGATCAGACTTGTCTTAGAGCAGAATTGCAAGACCCAGTAGTAAAAAAAAGACTTGTTGTTGTATAACAATTTTCACAAGCACAAAGTGCTTTACAGCCAGTTAAAGATATTTTAAAGGGTAGTCACTGTTGTAATCTTAGAAACACTGCCGCCAATTTGTGCACAGAATTTACCTACAAACAGCAGCATGATAATAAAAAGAAAATCTGTTTTTGTTGGTGTCATTGGCAGAGGGATAAATATTTCCTCGAACACTGGGAAAACAGACCTGCTGTTCTTCGAAAAAGTTCTATGGATCTTTTATATCCACATGAGAGGGTAGACAGCTTACAGTACAACTCTCTCTCAATGCCCAGAGTTTGTGCTCAACTCTCTGGTGTGAGACTTCAATCAATAATTCTAATGCAAAGATGAGCCCAATAGGACTACCATTGAGCTAATAGAGACCTATTCAATTTTACTGAACTGGTTTCAGATTGGACAAATATTTTCCATTGGAAAATCAATGAAGCAGGTTAGATTGAGTCAATGATTGGGTAGATATATATATATGTGTATATATGATCTGTAGAAATACCAGCAGGATGGATCTGAATGGCCCATTCTTGTTCTGAGCCATCTCAAATTTCACTGCCAAGTTTTATTAGCAGAAGTGTCTCAAGATATCATATTAGGACAAAAATATCATAGCTGGCACAATGCATTGTCTTTGACTTATAGAATATTTAATAATTAAAATGGGACTGCATTTGATCCGTGGATGCAGCACCTGAGGAATTTTTATAGAATTATAGGATTGTACAATGCAGAAGGAGGCCATTTGGCCCATCTAGTTTGCACTGACCACAATCCTACCCAGGCCCTATCCCCATAACCCCATGCATTTACTCTAGTTAGATCCCCTGACACTAAAGGGCAATTTAGCATGGCCAATCTACCTAACTTGTACATCTTTGGATCGTTAATTATAGTGTATAATTTGCATCATCACAGTGTTCATAATTGTGTCAAACTGCATCTGTAAACTTGAACTTATCGAACACTCTACTGCTTGTAACCTAATTCACGACAAGACCCACTTACCCATCAGCCTTGTGTTTGGTGATTTACATTGTCTCCTGATCTGGCAATGTTTCAACTTTAAAACTTACAACTTGTTTTCAAATTTAGCCATGGCTTCTCTGCACCCAATCTCCTCCTCCTCCAGCTCTGCAACCTTTGCAATTCTCTGTATTCCTCCTATCCAGCCCTTTTAAGTACCTCCACTTTCCTTTCATTCTTCAACTGCCTAGGCCCCTAAGCTCCGGAAATCCCACTCTTTGTCATTTCGTCATCGCTCTCAGCACTCCTTAGGCCAAGGTCTTGGTCACCCCTAATATCTCTTTATATGTCTCACTATTAAATTTCATGTGATAGTGCATTTTGGCATGGTTTTTACTGTTAAAGATACTATCTGAATGCATGTTGTTGTTGCTGATATGCTATTAAAAGGAAAGGAGCTCAATTTGTGATTGTATTGTATGTGGATGATGTTGTAGATAAATGATCTCAGGAAGCTAGGAAGGATTAGAAAGATATCGGGATAGGTTTCAAAAAAGAGCTGAGAAAGCATTGACATCTTCACTAACTTATGTTTCTTTGGAAGGAATGAATAGGATGCCCGAGTATACACAATAATAAAACGGCATGCAAAATAATGAACTTCAATTATTGAAGAACAATATTTTCCACACAAGTAGATTGGAAGTTAAATCCAGCTAAACCATATAAATAGAATTTTGATATATTTAGACAGGGATTGGAAGAGGAATGCTTAAGATCTGCCTGTACCTTCTGAAGGGGAGGCACATTTTGCCTGCAGCAGGTTTTGGATGTGGGTGAAATTGTGCAGTAAGGCAGAGAGTGATTCTTGGATTTTCTGATACAGCATTCCAGGTCCTAGTGTAGGCGGTGGTCAAAGGGAGACAGATCCTAATTTCATAGGAGTCCAGAAGAGATCCAAACAAACACTTAGCAGGGAATGAAACAGCCAGGGAGGTCAATGTTCACCTAAGGATTTGGATGCACAACTCCAAAGGAGTTCAGTGACCTCACATGAGTGATCATCACCACTGAGTTCATCTGAAAATATCATGTCCTTACACAAAGCCACTGGTCTCTTGCACTGCTCAATGCACCACACCCTCTTCACTTACCTACCGACATTCATTATCAATCAGAACTCATACCTAACTTTCAGAGTTTCACTTTATTTTCACACATTTAGTGCATGTTATAAATCTCCTACCCACATCTCACAGTTCGTACATGTTGCCAAATATTGAACCGAGACAGCCATATCATGTGAGCACATTTTACCATGCTCACTGACAATGGGGATTTAGGGTTGTGCTCGCAAGAACCTGAGTCCAATTTTATGACAGCCTGACAGACATAGGGATCTGCTAAGTGCCACTTCACTGCCTCTTCCCTTTCCTCATCTGTCTTCTTCCCCATCCTCTCTCATCCTCCCATCTTCTTCCTCCCCTCTTCTCATCATGCCCTCCAACTCTTTCATTCCTCTCTCTTCTACAGCCCTCCCTCCCCTGCTTTCCCCCTCCTTCTTCACGCTCTCTTCCTCTCATCCTCTTGCTCCCTATCCTCCTCTCCCCTTCTCCACCTACAACCCCCACCTCCTCTTACGCCCACTTCCTGCAGATTTCATTGCCTGTGACCAGCTAGCACTTCCACAAACTAAACCATCTTAAATCAAAAGAATGTCCTGATTTTATTGTTTCTAAGCTCTGGGATTCTATCCCTATGGATGGGTTTCCACCCCTTCCTTACTCCCTCCCCCAGTGTATTTTGAGACAACGGAGACAGTCTGCCACCATTGGCTGGTGGTGGGATCTTATGGTCCTGTTGCTGTCAATGGGAGGTTTTCAGTTGTTTGCACCTTCTACTGCCGGGGACCCCATGGCATGGGGTCACTGTCACATCCTGTCAACAGGAATGGCTTGGAAAATTCCACCCTACATCTTTCAGCCTCTCTACTTTGGTGCGCTCCTTTCAGACACTTTGTTAAAACCTCTTTGGCTGACCTGTTGACCACAAGTCCTGTCATCTTCTGTGGTTTGATGTTACGTTTGATTTTTGATGCCTCTGTGAAGCAACTTGAATGACTGTATTGTATTGAAGGTGTTAAAAATGGCAGGTGAGGGGAATGTTGGACATCGGAGATAGTAATAGAAGGTGCTGGAAATATTCAGCAAGGCAGACAGAGTCTATGGAGATAAAAACAGAGTTAATGACCCCTTAGGGTCTACCTTCAGTTCATTGACTTGCACTTCTTTTAGATTAAGATTAAGCACAACTCCTTGCACTGACAGTGTCCCCTTCACTCTTGATGTAGAGATGCCAGTGTTGGACTGGGGTAAACACAGTAAGAAGTCTCTCAACACCAGGTTAGAGTCCAACCAGTTTATTTGATAGTAATCCCACAAGTTTTCAGAAATGGTGTTCCTTTGTCAGGTGTGTGGAAGTGTGAAGAACCTGGTTGGACTTTAACCTGGTGTTGTGAGACTTCTTACTCGCTTCACTCTTGACAGTATTAATCTCTGAAAGTGTTCACCACTCTCTCTTTCTCTCTCTCTCGCCCCACAACAATGTTCACCCTCCTCTCTCACCCCAAAAAACACCAAAATGCTTGAACCCTCAACTATGCTGACTCTTTTCATATTGGCCAGGCTGGAGCCATGGATTTAGGAAGTTGGGGATAATATTGCCAGGATGGCGGGAGTGGTGGTTGATTGTCGCTTATTGGTTTTACATTTACCCCAAGTAAATCCTTCTAAACACGAGGGTCAGTGTGCAGCGCAAACATTTCACCCGTCCTGAACATCTGATTCCCTGGTGGAGCTGTTAGTCTGGAAAGGGGAAACTAGCAATCGGAACTTCAGACTTCTTCCCGCGTAAATACTGTGGGGTTTGTCCGCTGGTCTTCCTCCTGAGAAAACTCAGCAAAGCAAGTTAAGTTGGAGACCTTTCCTCATGTTGTTAGATTTGGGCCCTCTGTTCTCTCCTCACAGAAGCTGCCTAACCTGGTGAGGAATTTTCTGAGGTAGGCTGAGGGGTCTTTTCCAGATTTAACCCCCTACAGTACTTTTCGTAGAATAAAAGCTATAATAATTTTGTTTGTCTGATTCTACAGTTTAACCTGGTATGTGCTAATGCCTGGAAACTGGACCTGACTCAAGCTTGTCTAAACCTGGGCTTTATGGTTGGAACCATGATCTTGGGCTACACAGCAGACATGTATGTACTATCCTCACTTCCAGTGCCGCCTTCTGATTTGAAAACTAGGGTACTGATGGAATTTTCTTCACATTTTCCCCCTTAAAACCTATTGTTGCAGATTTGGCAGGAAACGTTGCTTCTTGTTTGCGACCTTTGTGACCTCTGTGTCGGGTCTTCTACTGGCATTCTCCCCAAGCTACATCTGGCTTGTGATCTTCCGCACTCTGCAAGGCCTATTCACCAGAGGAGGTTGGCTGTGTGCCAACGTCTTAAGTAAGATTCTTTCTTTTACCTGTGTTAGAACTAGACTGTCACTGATAAATGGTCCTTATGTTCACTAAATGATCAAATAACAAAACTTGTTAATGCTAGTGTAGTAGTTATACTTTCAGACTAGTAATGCAACAGCTTAGGCTAATAATCCGGACAATATGAGTTCAATTCCCACCATGGCAGTTAAATTGGAAGCAAAATTGGTGGCTCGCTACCACTTTCTCAATGGCAATCAGGAATGGGCAACAAAGCTTTCTTGGCCAGTGCCACCCACATCCCTTGAATGAATAAAAAGATACTGTCAATTCTCAACTGGTTTGCTTATGCTCTTTTGGGAAGGAAGGAAATTTCCGTTGTGACCATTCTGATCTATACATGGCTTCAGTTCCACATCAATGCGATTGTCATTAACTACCCTCTGAAATGGCTGATCTAACTGCGCTGGAGCAGTTCAAGAAACTACTTTCTGAGGAGTGGGATATAAATCTGGCCTTGCCTGTGTGGTTCAAACCTCAGGATGAAGGAAAATATTCTGATTTCATACTGCTACGTGGTTTATCAGCATGCTTAAAGCGCTACACCTGAGTTGCTAGCTCTTAATATATTCCGCATACATGATGTGACTAGTGGTCCGTTGCTTGATTTTGCAAAGCACACACAAGCTGTGGATGCAGAAGTAGACTATAGAAGCTTAAAATTACTTGGGCATTTTGGTTCAATCCTGCTGCAAGTCTTGCAGAGGAATCTAGAACTTGACAAGGCCTTAGATATGCCAGGTTTTGGAGATTGTCAATTCTCTAGGCTCCTGTCACAATGTATCAAAAAGAATTTAAATATGTCCATGTGCTTTTAAATGTCGCTGGCAGAAAAGTTGGATAATTGATTAATTTTGTCAATATCTTTCTTCCATTAAGAAATAATCCTTCAGCATTGTTCATGGCACTTAAATAAATATGTTACTAATAGGCAAATCATATAAAAAGGGCCGAAACTGAAATAACGGGGTATGAGATATTAAAAGGTTTGGGGGTGACACAGTGGTTAGCACTGCTGCCTCACAGCGCCAGGGACTCAGATTCAATTCCAGCCTTGGGTGACTGTGTGGCGCTTGCAAATTTTCCTCTGTGGGTGGGTTTCCTCTGGGTCCTCCAGTTTCTTCCCACAGTCCAAAAATGTGTAGATTACTTAACCATAGTAAATGTTGAGGGTTATGGAGTTCGAGTGGGAGGAAGGGCCTGGGTGGGATGCTCTTTGAAGGTTGTGCAGACTCGATGGGTCGGATGACCCCTTTCTGCACTGTAGGAATTCTATTCTGTAAAAAATATGTGATAACAGATAAAATTGCACAGTGAGTTTTACAGCTACCAGTCTATAATCTTGTACAGATATGTAGGGCCAGACTCTCCAACATTGCTTGCAGCTGGGATTCTCCCATCCTGCTGCAGTGAATGGAGATTTGGCTGAAACCAAATTCTCCATCCTCGCTGTTGGCAGCAGCAAAGAATCTGGCTGTAATTTAAAATCTGGTCCTACATACAGGGAATAGTGGTATAGTTGTAATGTCTGGTAATCCAAAGGGCCAAGCTAATTCTCTGTGATGCACATCCCACCGTGGCCTCTTTTAGGTCAAACCAAATAAACAAACTCAAGTTAAATCAGGACAAAGTAAAAGGGACAGCTCCCCAAAAGGAACAGCCTGAACAAAATCAAAATACAAAGGAAACTTGAAAACATCAAATGATAATGTGATTATTAGGGTCGATAATGCACCCCAACCCCTGTGGTGCCAAACATTTGCCCAATGCAGGACTTGAACCCATGATGCTGAGATTAAGAGTTTCATGCTTTACTGACTGAGCTAGCCAGGCTTTTTTTCACTGAATTCAAGTTCCAACATTTGCCATGCCAGGATTTGAACTCAGGACCTCAGAACATGAGCTGAGTTCCTGGATTAATAGTCTAGCGATGATATCACTAGGCTATTACCTCCCCCCATTACACCCCATCGTGGCAACTGGTGGAATTTAAAATTCAATTAATAGATCTGGAATCATGAAGCTAGCCTCAGTAATGGTGACCATGATCATCGATTGTTGTCAACAATCCACCTGGTTCACAGATGTCCATTTGGGCAGGAAATCTGGCTACGTGTGCTTCTAGGTCCACAGTGATGCGGTTAACTCTAAACTCCCCTCTAAAATATACCAGCAAATTACTCAGGTGAACAGCAATCAGGAATCAAATGATGCCCTTGCGAGTGATGCTCACATCCCATGAAATGAACTTCTGAAACCTTGCAGGATATAATTCCATGTGCAAGATCCCCTGGTGTGATTTTGCCTCTCTGAGGAGGTTAGGTGGCCGCAGTGAGAACAGCAGGGGGGAAGAGAGAGGTCTCTGTGTCTCGTCACGATGCTCCAACCATTGTCAGTGTGGAGCAGTCTTAATTGTCTTTTCCTGCTCACCATTCTTGCCTGTTCATAAATATTAACCAATTATTTGACAAAAAGCAGTTCAATTATCATTGTTTGGTTTTCAACGTCTTCTCTTGATACCCTCGGTGCTTCATTGAAATGTGTTTTTTTTTCTAGTCACTGAACTTACTGTGTCAGAGTACAGAAGAAGAGCAGGGATTGCAAACCAACTGTCGTTCAGTTTTGGGATCATGCTCCTTCCAGCCATTGCTTACCTTCTACCAGCCTGGAGAAACTTGCAACTGATGATTACCATACCAAACTTCCTGTTCTTGTCCTACTACTGGTAATATCTGATTGTGTAGCATCAATACTTACAGCAGATGTGAGCACACAAGATGGTGTCAGCCCAAAGATAATCTTCCCAAATGTGTTGCTTTTGCAGGTTGATTCCAGAATCTCCCAGGTGGCTGATCTCTCAGAAGAAAGATGTAGAAGCCTTGAAAATTCTGCGCCAGGTGGCAAAAGGGAATGGCAATATCCTCTCAATGAAGTTTAAGGTGACTATAGTTAATGAGGATGGAATTCAGACTGTGATTCTATGCACATGATCATCTTGCAGGCTGAGGTTGCCAGCCACTTTACTGCAACACTGAGATAATTCTGGTCATTCCTATCCGACTCAGAAGCAGCAAGGATGATCAGGAGTAATTCATATCTTGAGTGAATGAAGCAAAGATTTTTTTTACTTGTCACAGCATCACCCAGCATTCTCAGTACTTTAATAATAATGAGGACTCCAACTGTGGAAATGAATGAGGACACACACATATGCATAGTGACATTTCATCTCTGGCACTTGGCTGTAAATGTACCCTGACCCAGTATTATTTTATAAATTATTATTTTTTCCGGGAATATGGTAGACATTAACCATGTAGTATTAATCAACCAACCATGAGGACTGGTGTCAGGACTGGTTTCAGATTACTGCATCAATTTTTTTTACAGCAATTTGAACATACAAACATAAGAAGTAGGAGCTAGAATAGAACATTTGGTCCTTTCAGCCATCATGATTGATCTTCAACCTCAACTCCACATTCCCACATAATCCCTGTATCCCTTAATTCCATTCGTACCAAATATCTATCAACCTCTGTCGTAGCATAATAGAATCTTGTCAGGCAGAGGGAGGTCATTTGGTCCATTGAGTCTGCACTGGCCACAATCCCACCTGGGCCCGATCTCCATAACCCCATGCATTTACTCTACCCTGACATTAAGGGGCAATTTAGCAGGGCAAATACGTCGAACCCACACATCTTTGGAACGTGGGAGGAAACCAGAGCGCCCAGAGGAAACCTAAACAGACACAGGGAGAATATGCAAACTCCACACAGAGAGTGACCCAAGCCGGGTCTCTGGCGCTGTGAGGCACAGTGTTAACCACTGTGCCACCATGTCTTAAATATTATCAATGACTGAACATTCATGGCTCTCTGGTGTAGAGAGTTCCAAAGATTCACAACCCTTAGAATGAAGAAATTTCCTTATTCTGAGGCAATGACCCTGTTTTCTGGATTTCCCCAACACGGTGGAGCTTCATCTCAGCATCTATTCTACCAAGCCCAAATCTTCTGGTCAGCATCAATGCTGGGCACTTTGGCAGCACCCACAAAGATTTTCCCCACATGGTGCTACAGACCATTTCTTCTGGGATCTTCTATTCCCAGCTGACACAGAAATGGGCAGCGCAGCATCTCCTGTCTAACTCCAGTGCGTGGAGTACAGTCAGGGAAGAAGAGGAAATCCCCACTAGTTGTGGTTTACTGGAAAGTATCCAAAGGTCCAGTCCTTTAATGAATGACTGAAGTTTAGTGAGTGGATGAGTGAAAGGGAGTGGATGAATGGGTGAGTGCCTGAATGAAAAGGTGGTTGAGTAGTTAGATAGATAGGTGATTGAGTGAATAAATAAGTGAGTGGATAGGTGGTTGAATGGGTAATTGGCCAAGTGGTGAATGGTTAGTCAGGCAGGTGGGTGAGTGGATAGTTGATTCTTAGTTCAGAGGGAAGTCAGATGGTTGGGATAGTTGGGTCAAGTTGGAGATACTCAGGTAATTGAGTGGAGGGATGGTAGTCAGGTGGTCAGTTGGTTATAGAGCTACCCAACTGTTGACTTGGTTTTAAGCTAATTAACATTTCCTGGTAACTATCAAGGTAAGCCGTGAGTATCTAGCCCAATTTTCTGCCCTAATCTCAGAATCAGAGACTTTCACATAGGATCTTGGGCAGCAGGGAATCAGCGCTTTGGAAATTTAAATTTCCTAAGCAATTTTTGAAAACTTGGTTCATCGGGATTTGCAAGGCCCTGATGTACATCTTCTGTCATATACCTGGTTTCTAACAATCCGGAGGCCAGAAGATTTGGGTCTATATGTTTCAATTATATCAGCTCTCATTCTTATAAACTCAAATTTCTTGGCCATATTTCAGTTCCTAGCTCACAGGTGACCAGGTTAATTGAATTCCATAAATTTGTGGTGGGATTTCAACTTCTAATATCTGGGGTCCTAATCCAGTACTGCAAACACTACACTAACACAAGAAAGTTCCAACAAAATTTAAGTCTAGCTCTCTGCAAGCATAGGTTCAAAATTTGGTAAAGGAAAATATGACTGGGATGAGTGGGGCATTCTGCCTCGCAGTTGGCAACTTGCTGAAAGGCTATCATTCAGGTTCTTTTTGACTGAGGGTGCAGTTTTGTTACAACTGGGTGATCAGTCAGTCCTGTGTCCTTAGATCAGACACAATTTTGAAGCATTTTTTTAATAACACCAAATTTGGCAACGTCTTTTTCAATCCAGTGGATCTTAGATAGTAGAACATGGCCTTTGTGATCATGGTCATCAACTTGTTGGGGTCTACTGATATTGGAACTGGTTCTGAGCAGCTTCATTCTTTCTACAGCTTGCAACTTCCACCATTTCTTTTCCCAGACAATTACTATTGAGAAGAATGATGAAAAGGTGAACTGTCCTTCCGTAATGGAGCTGGTCAGGACACCTCAGATGAGGAAGCATACTTTTATTTTGATGATGAACTGGTGAGATGTTTTCATTTTTGTGATTTGAAATCAATACTTTGAACACAATACTATTTTTGTGATAGATAGCTTTTCCACTCTAAAATATATCGACGACTAACAAGGGACTCAATAAAAAGCGTGAAATTCATTGGCATGATTGAAAGAACAATTGATGACAGTAATAAAAATGAGATTGCAATGTATTAAGTGTTCATTTCAATCAAAAAAAAAGACAAGTTCAAAATCTGCTTAACTACAAGCAAAAATGTTTGATACAGATCATGTGCCCCCCTAGATTAGATTACAGGTTTCAACTCATTCTCTATTGTCTATCGTATCATTTTTGTTAGTAATTATTTGTTATCTCTTCACTTCAGTTCAGGCCACTTCAGTTAGTTTGCTAGAGTCAACTATTGAATCTAGCTATTGTTTCAAAGCTTTGTGATCTGAATAATCAATGGCTGTGAATCATGCTGGATGATGTGATTATGATTTTGGGAGATGAAAGGATGCCCTCTCACTCCTACTTCCTCCTTATTGTGAAAAGTGGTCGAAGGAGGCTTTTTGGAAAGCTGAGTTTTTTATATTAGGATTTTAGGAAGAGCCAATAGCTGACAAGTTAGAGAAAGAGAGACAATCATTTTGACTTTGGGCGATAATGTAAAAAAAACTGTATTGGATCAGCATCTCTCCTGATTTTCATTTCATTTCATAGTGATTGATTTGGCATCAGTCATTTTATATTATTGCCCCTAAGTACCCTAGACAATCACTAGCTTTAATGGCCTCTTGAAATGTTCATAATGAAGTTTAGTGAGGATTTTGGAAGCCACACTTCAGGCCTTCACTAAAGTGGTACCAATAATGAGGAACTTCAGTTTTGTGAAGAGACTAGAAAAGTTGGGATTGGTCTGGCCAGAGGAGAGAAGGTTAAAGCTAGATTTGATGGCGATATTCAATATTATAAAGTATTTTAACAGAGTTGATAGGGAGAAAATGTTTCCACAGAGATTGAGTAATGCTACATCATGTGGAGTCAGTGAAGCAGCAGCAGAATGGATAGCAAACTAGCCAAGAAATAGAAAACAGAGAGTAGAAGTTAAAGACACTTTCATAGATTGACAAAAAGCAGGCAGTGGTGGTCTACAGAGAGTGGTACTGGGGCCACTGTTGTTCACCACTTGCTTTCGTGATTTGGATTTGCCGATAATGGGGATTACAATTGATGTTGAGGAGGACTGTGGCAAAATATAATAAAATATTAACAAACTTGGAAAATATAAGTAAGGATAATTTTGATGAGTTAAAAATGGATCTTTTTAGTAACAGGAATAAAGAGGGTCCTATTCCTTAGGACATAAAAGTCTCAACGGGCTTGATGTGTAAAGGGATTCAAAAATCTCTATAAGTGACAAACCCATACAAAGTGCTGCGCCTGAATTTTTGTGCATATTGGGCACGTGCACTCGGCAGACCCGGAAATGGATGTGAAATGTGCTTCTGGTTATGATTGGCCCCAGAACGTGATTTCACACTGGCTGGCTAATTAACAGGCAGCCTGCAAGAAATGCAAGCTACGAAAACCTGAGTGCTGCCTTTGTGGACCGGAAGAGGGTGGGTGCCAAGAAAAGGAAGAGTGTGGGCTGGCACTTCTAATGGGTTCCCTCAGATGGACAGGTGCTGTGGAGGTGTCCTGGGGAGCTCTAGACCGCGACAAATTCAATGCGATGAAAAATGCAACAAACTAGGTAGCACATTCAAACTTCTGACAGCAGAATTCAGAAAACCTCAGTCCCCGGATGCCTTTTTAAATTTTATTTCAATCTTGACAATTCATCCTGCCCTGGATCGAGGTTGTAGCTAAAATGTGAAGGCTGCTTGGCCAAATGGTCCACCCACCAACTAACTGTAAAAGTAGACAGTCTTGTGAAATTATTTCTGACTACCATGCGCTCCTGCCAACTGAAATTTTATGCCAGTGTGCGATGACAGTGGGGCTTGCACCCGGCATCTTTTCGTGTGATTTAATGCATATTCCAGGTTGAGGGTGCAACCACCTGATTAATGTGAAATTCTGGCCTGAGAATTCATGTCTAGTTAGAAGCATAGCTAGAATGTGGTCAGATTAACACCAAACGCACAGGATATAATCCCTGTTTCTGGCTGAGATATGCTAGGGTCCTACCTCAGCTTACCTACAGATTAAAAAAAAGCACAACAATTTGCCTTGATTTGGCAAATAATTATCAAGGATGTGTTTTGCACAGAGTACTGGAGAAGAATTCAATGGCAGAAAACTATGTGAAACTTATACAGAACCTTGGTTAGACTACATAGAACCATAGAAAAGTTATAAAAGCAATTACCACGGATGCTGGAACCTGAAACCAAAAAACGCTGGAAAATCTCAACAGGTCTGGCAGCATCTGTAAGGAGAGAAAAGGGCTGATGTTTTGCATCCCTTTTTCAAAGCATAGAAAAGTTATGCTGCAGAAAGAGGCCATTCAGCCCATCATGTCTGCACCAACCAACAAGAGAAAAAGAAACTAGCTGCTCATTTTAATTCAATTTTTCAGCACGGGTCCATATCCTTGCAGATTTAGATGCAGATCCTTATTCCTTCCAAATGAGTTGACCATTTCAGCCTCAACCACCAACTTAGGCATTAGGTTCCAAAGGCCCACCACCCTCTAGGTGAAAAAGTTTCCTTATCTCCCTCCTTCCTAATCCTTCCACCAATCACCTTAAATCTATGCTTCTTGGTAATTGACCCCTCATCTATGGGAAATAAGTCTTTCCTTTCTACTCTGTCTAGGTCCCTCACAATTTTGTACACATTAATTAGCTCACCCTTCGCCACCTCTATTCTAAGGAAAGCAGTTGTAGCCCATCCAATTTCCCCTCATAGTTGCAGTTTTCAAGCCATGACGACATTCTTGGAAATCTCCTCTGCACTCTCACTAGCGCAATTATGTCCTTTCTGTGATGTGGTGACCAGAACTGTACACAAACTCCAGCTGTGGCCTAACCACCATTTCATACAGTTCCATCATTACATTCCTATGTTTGCATTCAATGCTTCGCCCAATAAAGGAAAGCATTGGATAGTCAGAAACTTCTCAGGATGGAAGAGTTAATTACTAGGGAGCACAGATTTAAAGTTTTGAAGAAGATGTATGAGCAGATTTTTTATACAGAGTGTGGTGGGTGCCTGGAATACGCTGCCAGGGGAGGTAGTGGAAGCAGATACGGTAGTGACTTTTAAGGGGTGTCTTGACAAATACATGAATAGAATGGGAATAGAGGGATATGGTCCCTGGAAGGGTAGGGGGTTTTAGTTAAGTTGGGCAGCATGGTCGGTGCAGGCTTGGTGGGCCAAAGGGCCTGTTGCTGTGCTGTAATTTTCTTTGTTGTTTGTTCATTCCATATGCATTCTTGACAACCTTGTTCACCTGTCCTTCCACCTTCAAGGACCTGTGGACATGCACTCTAAGGTCTCTCACTTCCTTTAACCTCTCTCAATATACTCCAGTTTATCGAATATTCCCTCATTTTGTTTGCCCTCTCCAAATGCATTACCTGACACTTTTCTTTGCCATTTCTCTGTCCACTGAAGCAAATCATTGGTATCATTCTGGAAGTGACAGCATTCCTCTTCACTATCAACTACATGGCCAATTTTTGTATCATCTGCAAATTTCCCAATCATGCCACCCACATTTATGTCTAAATCATTAATATATACAACAAACAGCAGGGTTACAACACTGAGCTCCGAGGAACACCACTGGGTACTGTTTTCCTTTCCATCCATCGACTATTATTTTTTGTTTCCTGTCACTGAGCTAATTTTGATTCAGCCTTTCATTTTTCCCAGTATCTCATGAGATCTCAGGACTTTTCTGACCAGTCTGCCATGTACGACCTCGTCAAATATCTTACTAAAATCCATGTCGACAATAGCCTGGGATATAATCTGTCTGGTCCTGGTTATTTATCCATCCTCAGGGATGCCAGTCTCTCCAGCTTATTGTGTCTAATATTTCACACTCCTCCACATTAACTAGAACGTCTGAATCATCCCTCTCCTTAGTGAAGACAGAGACAAAATACTCATTGAGGACCCTGCACATATCGTCTGAAGAAACCCACAAGTTACGATGTGCATCTCTGATAAGCCCACCTTTTCCTTAGTTATACTCTTGCTTTTAATGTATTGGTAAAACGTCTTAGGATTTCCTTTGATTTTACCTATCAACAGTGTTTCATATCTTCTCTTTGCTTTCCTAATTTCAATTTTTAATTCACCCCTGCACTTGCTATACTCCCTAAGCTTTCTACAGTATTAATTCTTTTGTGACTGTCATAAGCTTTCTTTTTCTGCTTTATTTTGGCTTGTGTATTTCTGGATAACCAGGGGGCTCTAGATTTGGCAGGACCAACCTTTTTGTTTGTGGGGACATGTCTACACTGTGCCTAAACAATTTTGTCTTTGAACGTTTCCCAATGCTTTGACACTGTTTTCCTTTCCAGTAGTTGTATCCAGTCCATTCTTGCCAGCTTATCTTTCAACTTTATAAAATTTGTCTTCTCCCAGTCTAGGACTCATACTCCTGTCCTACCTTTGCCCATTATGATGTTAAGTCCAACTATATTATGGTCACCATCTCCAAAGTGATCCCCCATTGCTATTTCCTCTGCTTGCCCAGTTTCATAGCCGAAGACTAAGTCTAGAATTGTAACCCCTCTTGTTGGACTTGTTACATGCTGGCTAAAAAGTTCTTTTGAAATCAGATCAAGAATTTTGCACCCTCTGGGCCCTTCGCACTTTTCATAGCCCAGTTGATGTTAGAGTAGCTGAAGTCCCCAACAATTACTCCACTATTATCTTTCACTCAGAATGTCTACATTTTGACTCTTCTAACTCACTTCCACTTCGACTATTCTGATCAATTCTGGTCTCCATATTACAAAAAGATTATAGAAGCATCGGAGAAAGCTTGAATAAGATTAATATGGATGATACCAGAGTTAAAGGATATAACTATCAGGGAAAAAAACAAACAATTCAAGCTCTTTTTGCCACAAAATAGAAGATTGGGAGGCAATATAAATGAGGTCTTTTAAAGTTATGAAGGGCTTCAAGAGGATAGACATATAAATAGGTTTCCAATTACAAGCAAGCCCAAAATTAAGGCCAGGATTTACTGGTCTTGTCTACTGTGTAACTTGACATTTCCACCTGTTAACTTTTCTGTCCCTTCCACAACAATTCCCTCCATGGGCAGGACTGACAAATCCCAGCCAAAGAGCCACAAGTGTGAGATTGTCACTAGTAAATCAGTCAGAATCTCAGAGGAAACATCTTTACCAAGAGCATGGTTGGAATGTAGAACTCATCACCACACAGACGGTGAAATTCTATCGCTCCGCCCGCCATGGAATTAGAGCAGGCAAAGGGTGGACAATGGAAATGTCCATTGACTACAGGCGGAAATTTCCAGTCTCGCTCAAGCAAGGCCATAAAATCCCATCCAGAGTGTTTGAAGTAAATTCCACAGATACGTTCAAGGGGAAGATGAGTGAGCGCATGTGGAAGAAAGGAATGGGAGGATGTGTTAGGTGAAGTAATTTAAAGAAGGGTTGTGTGGAACATAAATACCAACCTAGGCACATTGGGCTGAATGGCCTATATCAGTGATGTAAAATTCTTTTTAATGCTATAAATATATATTTGAAATGAAGCAGATTTGGCAGGCGAGCGGGACTAATTGGATAGCTCTTTCAAAGAATCAGTATATATTGGCCAAGTAACCTCACTCAGGGTTATAAGTTGTTTTATTCTTAATTGACTTTATTGTCTAAGAAAGAGCTACAGAAATGTTACTGGCTTATCAATCAGTGGGAAGGCATAATGTTAAGACCCAAGCCAGAAACTCCAAGGTGTTTAATGAAGTTAACCTAGACCTTAAGTTTTTACATTTTGGCACAGGTGAGTATAAGGTGTTTTACTCCATGTACGATTCAAGTGACCCACTAGGAAGCAAACAAAGTTTATTTAAGAACACAATTAACATATAACAAAAAAGAATGAGCATAACTTTTACCGATTGCAATAATTAAATACGATGCAGTATAGCACCTAACAGATAACAATCTCTGCTGTTCCAAATCAAAAAGCATCCAACAGACATGCACCCTTCTTCAGACTTGGCACAGAAACAAGTATGCTCACATGATGCTGGATTTGCAGCTTTTTAACACCTGCAGCGAATTGGTCCTTTGAATATTGGATTAATTCTCTGAGGCTTCACAATCCTGGAGCTTTCAAAAAGCTCTGGAGACAGACAGACAGACAGATAGTCAGACAGAGACACTACCTCCTTCCACCAGCTTCTAGCAGCAATTAAATTGAAACTATAACTCTAGTTTCAGAGAGAGAAGAAAAGCATTTTTGCTTCTCTTCACTTCATGCTATCACTCAAAAGTGAAACTAAAAGCTGGTCTTTTCTGTGAAGCATAACCACATGCCATAAACTGTCAATCAGGTGCCACTCAGCAATCCCAAGGGTTCTGCATTAGTCCAGATTAAAATCAACATGATATCAATTATACTGCTTCAGTAACAATTAGAGGACACCAGAGACATCTCGGTGCTGACAACTTCCAAGGCCCGCAAAGAACATCATGAAAATACAATTCTTAAAGTCACAATTTTGTCACAATAAGACTTGTTTCTTAAAATAAAACTTTTTATTTCAGGTTTACAAGTGGCTTGGTGTATCAAGGGCTTGTCATGCATTTGGGAAATCTAGGAGGAAACATTTACCTTGATGTGTTTATCTCAGGAGCTGTGGAAATCCCAGCATCTATCATTATCTTTTTAGTGATTGAACAGCTTGGACGGCGCCTTCCCTTTGCAGCAGGTGGTCTGTTGTCGGGGGGCTCCTGTTTAGTAGCAGCATTCGTACCTGAGAGTAAGTACCATGGTTCACACTAAGATACTTATCCAGTTGTAAACTAATGTAGAACAGGACCAGTTATGCGATAGTGGAATCAGCATGTTAATGACAGTATAATATTGACCTGCCTTAAAATTAAGCTGTTAATAATCAGTAAGTATCATAATTTACTATATTTTCTACAACAGAGCAGACCCCAGAAGCTAAGGATGCATATTTACACTGGTACGTGGAGGTGAGGATATAGGTTTATACTGGTCCTCACTGCTGAGAATACAGGTTTGCACTAAGCTATACAAGATTAAGATACAAGTCTACGTTGGTCTGTGGTGATGAAGATCGGTTAACTCTAGCCTACACAAATTCAGGATACATGTTCAAACTGGTCTGTAGTGGTGAAGATGTAATTAATTCTGGTCTGTTGTGGTGAGGATACAGATTAACACTGGTCTCTTATGGTGAGGATAGGTGTTTGTACAAGTTCAGGATGCAGATTCCCATTCTCTGAAGCGATGGGGATACAGGTTCACATTGTCTGCATCGATGAGGATACAATTCACATGGGTATGTGATGATAGGGCCTGGGTGGGATTCTGGTCATTGCAGACTCGATGGGCTGAATGGCCTCCTTTTGCATTGTGGGATTCTATGATTCTATGATACCACTGTTTATAGCAATGGGAATGCAGATTTCCACTGTTTGTAGCAGAAAAGATACAGGTTTAATCGGCCTGTAGCAAAGAGGATGCAGGTTTCCATGGTCTGTAGCTGTGAGGATACAGATTGTAGCAGCAAAAATACAGATTCTCACTCTATAACAATGAGGCTACAGGTTCCCACTGTTTGTAGCAGTGAGGATACAGGTTCATATTGTCTGTAGTGCTGAGGATACAAATTCACACTGTCACAGTGAAGACACAGGTTACACTGCCTGTAATAGTGAAGACACAGGTTCAACCTGGTCTGCACAACTCAGGATACATGTTAACATAGGTCTGGAGTGATAAAGATACAGGCCAACTGGTATGCAATGCTAATGATTCAGGCTTGATCCAGTTTGTAATTGTGAGATTCAGACAGATTTGAGGATAGAGGTTAACACTTCGGTACAATCTCAAGATATACGTTCGCACTGTTAGTAGCAGTGAGATACTCAGTTTCGCAATGGTCAGCAGTGGTGACGATACAGGTTAACAGTGGCCTGCACAAATTCAGAATGCAGGTTAGTGCAGATTTCAGTGGTGAGGATGTATGTTCACAGTGGTCTGTTGAGGATGCTGGTTCGCACTGGCTGTTCTAATGATACTGGTTAACTTTAGTCTGTTCAAGCTCAGGGTACAGATTTGCACTGGTCTGTGGTGGGGATATAGGTTCATAATTAGTCTGCAGTGGTGAGGATGCTGGTTCACATTGACCTGTAGTGGCGAAGATGTAGGGTGGAATTTTCTGCCCCCCTCCTCTTCTCCCCACATGGTGTGTTTACGACAATGGAGGCACCATTGGCTAATGGTGGGATCTTCCAGTCCCGCTGATTTTAACGGTGTTTCTGATTGTTCACACCCTCCGACGCTGGGGAACCCATGGTGAGGTCTTGCCATTGGCAGGACTGACCAGAAAATCCCACCCACATGTTCATACTGGCCTGTCGTGGCAGGATACATGTCTGTTCAAGCTCAGGACACAGGTTTGCACTGGTCTGTAATGGTGGGGACACGTATTCACATTGGTTTGTAAAGGTGAGGTCACAGATTCATAACTGGCCTCCAGTGGTAAAAATAAAGATTTAGATTAGTTTTTAGTGATGAGGATACAGGTTCATAATGGATCTGAAACAGTGAGATGCAGTTTTCCACTGCCTGTGACAGTAAGGATACAGATTCTATTTAGACTGTACAGCTCAGAATACAGATTAACACTGGTCTGCATGGTGAGGATACAGGTTCACACTAGTCTGTAGTAGCAAGGATAAAGTTTCACATGATCACACCACCGATCAGTGTGAATCTTTCCTGAACTTTTGCAGATCAATGTGAACCTAAACCATCACCGCCACAGGCCAACATGAACTGTATCCTGAGTTTGAACAGATCAGAATTAATCTGTATCATCACCATTACTGACTGATGCTAACCAGCATCATTAGCTTGTACAGATGAATATTCACATGTGTGTTCAACACAAAAGGTCAATTTGAACCTGTATCCTCATCACTACAGACCAGTCATATTTAGTAGTTAACCATGCTTCCTATTTTTCTATGGTGCTTTATGTAGCAAAATTTAGATCATTTATACTTTGAGAAGAACAATGGTCACAACATTTACATACGGAAGACACCACTGCTCATATCCGTCCTGTTTGAAGAACGTTAAAAAAGTTAAGTTTATTTATTAGTCACAAGTAGGCTTACATTAACACTGCAGTGAAGTCACTGTGAATGTTTTTTGTTCTTCAATTAACTTCCTACCAATATAGTCATTTTTTAAAAATTCATTCGTGGGACATGGGCGTCGCTGACTGGCCAGCATTTATTGCCCATCCCTAGTTGCCCTTGAGAAGGTGGTGGTGAGCTGCCTTCTTGAATCACTGCAATCCATGTTCTGTGGGTTGACCTACAATGTTGTTAGGGAGAGAATTCCAGGATTTTGACCCAGCGACTGTGGAGGAATAGTGATATATTTCCAAGTCAGGATGGTGAACGGCTTGGAGGGGAACTTGCAGGTGGTGGTGTTCCCATGTATCTGCTGCCCTTGTCCTAGATAGAAGTGGTCATGAGTTTGGAAGGTGCTGTCTGAGGATCTTTGGTGAATTGCTGCAATGCATCTTGTAGACAGCACACATTGCTGCTACTGACTGCTGGTGGTAAGGGGTTGAATGTTTGTAGATGTACTGCCAATCAAGCAGGTTGCTTTGTCCTGGATGGTGTCAAGCTTCTTGAGTATTATTGGAGCTGCACCCATCCAGGCAAGTGGGGAGTATTCCATCACACTCTTGATTTGTGCCCTGTAGATGGTGGATAGTTTTGGGAAGCCATGAGGTGAGTTCCTTGCCGCAGCATTCCTAGCCTCTGACCTGCTCTTGTAGCCATTATGTTTATGTGGTGAGTCAAGTTGAGTTTCTGGTCAATGGTAACTCCGAGCATGTTGACAGTGGGGGATTCAGTGATGGTAACACCATTGAATGTCAAGGGGTGGTGGTTAGAGTGTCTCTTGTTGGTGATGGTTATTGCCTGGCATTTGTGTGGCATGAATGTTATTTGCCACTTGTCAGCCCAAACCTGGATATTTATTGTCCAGAATTTGCTACATTTGAACACATACTGCTTCAGTATCTGAGGAGTCCTGAAAAATGCTGAAAATTGTACAATCATCGGCGAAATCCCCACTTCTGACATTATGATATTATGCTGTGTGTCCTAATCTTGTTAACAGGTCTATTGTGGCACCATATGCCTGTTGAAAATTCACTAATTTCTGGATTATTCACACAAACATAACATCCTCTGCATTTCCTTTATCAATACACTGTTATTTCCTTAAATTTGTCAGACACAGCTTGCCTTTAACAAATTCACATTTTGTCAATTACATTTTTCCATGTGTTAATTTTATTTTAACAAGGCAACTAAAATATTAAGCGAAGAAAACATTTTGATGGTTACTGAAGCATCATATTTGGCAAATTGTAAATCTGTCTTCCAATTCAGATCTATCCTGGTTGAAAACAGCAGCCGCCTGCTTGGGTAGACTGGGGATAACTGTGAGTTTGGAGATGGTCTGTTTTGTAAATATGGAGCTGTACCCTACGTATTTAAGGTAGGTGAGAAATATTTGAAAGCAAACAGTAGTAGCCTTTTACTGAGAATATCCAGTATAACTTTACAGTATAACAATCACTTTAACAGGAAGAAAATTCAATTTTGACAGTTAAGTTTAATGGCCAGTATTGCAAATCTCAAGTCAAATGTACAGAATGTATTTAAATATCTGAATGTGATTGTAAAATGGGCAAAATAATTGATTTAAAATTAATTAAATAATTTCCTTTGTGAAGATTTCATTTTAATCTAGAGGTTGTGAATTCACTCTGCTCTCCCCTTCTTCTCCTTTGCCGCACACAATGTCTTCTCCCCCTTGTGTGATCTCTTACTCCTCTCACAAACTGCTCCCTGTGATTTTTGTGCTCCATTCTCCTGCGACCTCTTCCTCAATTCTGTTGTGATCTCTTGCATTCCCCCAGCTCAGAATCCTTCCTACTACCTCCACTCACAATTTCTTCCATCTCCCTGAGCGCACAATTCTCCAGGTTGAATCATGACTGCCTCCCCCCCGCACCCCCCGCATTCACTTTGACATCACCTCGGTAATTTCTCCTTCTCCCTTTTCCTGTTCATGATGGCAGCTTCTTGCAGCCTCACAAGCTGCCACTATAAAAATGAGAAAAACATTTTGAATGGGTCCTAAATTTAAGCAACCTCTATTTTCCCCATATTTTTGGGTTTCAGTCCATGAGTGACCCTAATTCTCAACTCTGCAACACGTCTCTCTTCCCCCTGCCCCCATTTCCCCTCCCCACAATTCCTTTTAAATATCTAGGCCCCTTCAAAGGTGAACCAATCAATTTGTTCAAGGTAGCTTTTCATTTCTTTGATTGTATGTTTGATCAGCTAATAATATACTTCAAATTTATTGATCAGCCGGGGGTCCAAGTTGATGGTCAGTCTGGGGTCTTAGTTGTGGTCAGTCTGAGGTCCAAGTTGATGGTCAGTCTGGGGTTCAAGTTGATGGTCAGTCTGGGGTCTGAGTTGGTGGCCAGTCTGGGGTTCAAGTTGATGGTCAGTTTGGGGTTCAAGTTGGCAACCAGTCTGGGATCTGAGTTGATGGTCAGTCTGGGATCTGAGTTGATGGTCAGTCTGGGGTCTGAGTTGATGGTCAGTCTGGGGTCTGAGTTGATGGTCAGTCTTGGGTCTGAGTTGATGGTCAGTCTTGGGTCTGAGTTGATGGTCAGTCTGGGGTCTGAGTTGATGGTCAGTCTTGGGTCTGAGTTGATGGTCAGTCTTGGGTCTGAGTTGATGGTCAATCTGGAGTCCAAGTTGATGTTTAGTGTTGGATCTCAGTTGATATTCAACCCAGAACCATCTCTTTGTCACTGGAAGAGATTTAACAATGAGATTACTGCTTCAGTTCCCAACATGGAGAAGCTTGAAGATATGCATTTTGAAGGATTTCATAGTAGCTGGTGTTTGTGCAGTTACTAGCACCATGACCTTCATTTCCTAAGAATCTGCAGCCATTTAGAGAGACTTCCTGCGGAGGACACAAAATTCTCTTTGGATTATTGACCTCCAGTTATGCCGAAGGAAATTGGGTCCTCTTGCACTGAGGAGGCCCTGCCACGTGCATCAACTTTAGTAGTCTTTTGTGGGGAAGGTGGAGGCTCCAATCTCACCGCAGTGAATTTCCAATCAGTTTTCTCGACACTGATTTGAGTGACCAGATAAATTCAGTCCAACAAGATGGATTAACATTTAGGAAAGTAAACTTTCTGTCAGTGTAGACTTATAAATCATGATTGTAGGAAAATAGATGTAATGATTCAGGAAGCCTGATTGGAAAAGAACATAGTTTATTACAAAATGCAAAGTAAAACTGCTACTGTGGTGTGCACACACTAGTCCTGCCTAGGACTACAATTCAGCAGGCCCAGTCCTGGGCCTGCCTCATAGAAGGCTCAGTTGATGGGTTCCAGCTGGGCAGGCCACAGCCTGTTTCTGAGGGCACTCATTTTCGATGAGCCCCACAAGAAGGTCAATGATTCCTCATGGGCTTCATGGGGGTTTTCACAGTAACAATCAGAGGTAACATAACCGTGTTTGCTTTTGAAAATTTAAACAAATGATCCTCATAATAGTTGAGGAAATAAACCATTCTATTCTCTGGCAGGAACTTTGCTGTTTCGATGTGTGCAGTGCTGTCAGATGTCGGTGGAATTGTTTCCCCATTCATCGTCTACAGACTGGCTGCTATCTGGCTTGAAATGCCCCTTGTAGTTTTCGGTGGGTATGTGTTAAGGGTACAAATCATGCCCTTATGCAAAAGGTGTACACTGAGCCTAATTTTAAACAGATTATTTTTTAAGGGTATATACTCAGTGATTCTTTTATTCCTCTTCATTTTCCTTGTTTCATTAATTGAATCCAGTTGTTTTTGACTTTTGGGCTGAGTGCACAGATCATTTTGATGCTCCCATTTTCAATCTCTCCCAGGAAATCACAGTGATTTGGGTAGACGTATTGTGTTGCACAAGACATTGTACAGACCAGGCAGACGAAAGAGTCTTTCCCTATCCACCATTACTTGTATATTTGCATCTCTTTCTCTTAAACCCCTGCCCCTCTCCACTACTCAAAATTTATTTTTCTAATTCTTTTAACTCCTTCTCAATGGCTGTTATCTTCATCCCGCCCCCACTGAGTTTTTTGAAATTTTACTACATTGAAAGATTTTATAAATGCAAGACAAATTCACCAATACCTCAGGTGGAGCATTCTTAAATCTGACTATAACAAATTTAATAATATCAGCCTACAAAGACTAGTTTGCATTCAATCTTTCTGTGTTCTGTCCATTCATTCCCAGGGGTGATTGGTTTGATTGCTGGCAGCCTAGTTTTGTTCTTGCCTGAAACAAAGGGATTGACTTTGCCACACACCATCGAGGATGTGGAGAACATCAGATGGTAAGTAAACAGACAGCAGCAGAAACACTGTGATAGTTGGCTCTGGGTTATTCCATTGCACATTTTATCAATTCCATGGGTTACTTGTAATTGTTAAAAGTAGATAGTTCTGCACATGCTACATAACCTTTCTATTGAAGTAGATAGACAGAGTACGTCCAGGCCTTTCCCCATATTGCTCTTCTTAGAAGTCTCTCTGGATCGAAGATGACTTCCTTCCACTCCAGTTTGATGGGTCCTGAGATGCATGATCTGCAGACTCTGCCTCATATGAGGTTGAAGAATTAGGCAGGTGAGATATTTGGAGGTTTGTGCATTTTCTGGCACTTTGATTTTGCCTCTGGATGTTCCCAGTGAAATGCCTCAATCTGTTCAGTGCCTTCCTGGAGAAACTTTTCCATTTTTGGTCAATCACAAGCTAGGGATTCCCACGAGTCGACAGGGATGTTTGATTGCTTGAGGGATGCTTTGAGAGCATCCGTAAAATGTTTCTGCTTTCCCCCTGGGAGTCTCCTGCCATGACCAAGTTCTGAGTAGAGTAGTTGCTTTGAGAATCTGAGGTCAAATGGCATCTTCTGCCCGGAGGGAGCTGGCTTTAAGTAATTAGAACCTCATGCTGGCTTAGGAGAGGATACAGCTATTAGATTGTCTTTCTTTTCACCAGGTTTGGATTCTCAAATGCAAGACTAAAGTTATTGTTAAATGGGCAGCAGTGATTCTTGTGCTCCAAAATGTTTCGGAGACTAGATAACCTACAGCAGCATCTTAAAATGCTGACCAGCAGTGTTTTAATAACATCCTCCAAATCTGGTGGCTGCTGTTTAACTATTTTCTTGCTGACTAATGTCTGAAAGTAATCAGGGCTCATGTGCTTGCTGTTTATTTTTTCTTGCTGACTGCATGCTTTTCTTCTCTTCCATTTTTATCCTTTCCTCCCTCACCACCTCTGCACTAAAGATGCTGGGGGCCATAGTATAGAGGTCAGCAGCCCTCAAAGGCCTCACCCACCCATTTTACCTTGGTGAAATTTAAAGTAAGAGTTCCTGAATTGTTTGAATGCAGAGGTGCAGATCATAGATCAATCCTGTCCTTATCCATACATACGTACACACATTCAGGATAATAATTGGTTTTCCTGCTCTTTTTCTCAACTCAAGTCCAGTGATAATTTTAAAGTTTAAAGTATTTATTTGTTGTCACAAGTAGGCTCACATTAATGCTGCAATGAAGTTACTGTGAAAATCCCCTAGGCGCCTGTTTGGGTACACTCAGAGAACTTAGCATAGCCAATCCACCTAACCAGCATGTCTTTCAGACTATGGGAGGAAACTGGAGCATCCGGAGGAAATCCACGCGGACACAGGGAGAGCATGCAGACTCCGCACAGACAGTGACCCAAGTCGGGAATCGAACCCAAGTCCCTGGTGCTGTGAGGCAGCAGTGCTAACCATTGCGCCACTATGCCACTCCCAAACCTGGAGTCCCCATTGTTATCCTAATTTTTAAAGAAAAATTCTCAGAATGTGACATTGTTACCATGACCAGCATTTGTTGTTCACCCCTGGTTGACTTGAATAGGTGGTGGTGAACATCCTACTTGATTTGTTGCAACCTTTGTGGTTGAGGTACTCCCAAATTCTATTAGGTAGGGAGTTCATTTGTATTGACCTAACACTGTTGAAGGAATGGCAATATACGTCCAAGTCAGGATGCTGTTTAGAGAAATAATAGGAGGTGGTAGACTTCCCATACATCTGCTGTCCTTGTCTTTCTCAACAGCATAAGTTGTGGGTTTAAGAACTGCTCTTGATGGCTTAGCAAGTTGCTACTGTGTGTCTTATATATGGCATTCACTCATACTGAGGTGGATGGAGTAAATGTTTAAAATAGTGAAGGGGTTTCAATCAAGCAAGATGGTATCAAGCTCCTGGAGCATTGCAGCTGCATCCATCCAGCCAATTGGGAATATTCCATCACACTACAGTTGAGATGGATTAATTCAGCATTTAACAATTTATTGGAAATGGACTAATTTCTTTGAAAAAAAACTGTGGCAAATGACCATAATACTGAGATTTTGTACTTGTATCGAAAATTCACCAAGTAATACAAGCCAGTCCATAACTTGAAAAGTCACCATGAGGGTCCTACCTCCAAGTTTATCATCTCAACTAGATTTTCTTGCTTTGATACCCTGTAAGATTGCAAACATAGGAAGACATTAGAACAGGGTTGCAGAATGATTGAGTTTCATTAGGACCTTGAGTAGAAAGCCAAGGTAACTTTATTGTAAGTTTTTAATGAGACTCCACTTATAGAATTAAACCTAATTTAGTCAAACAAAATAAAGATTGTTGCATAAGGTTAAACCTCACAGGATCCAGGGTGAGGTAGCTAAATGAATACAAATTGGCTTTTGACAGAAGCCAGAGGGTGGTTGTAGAGGGTTGTTTTTCAAACTGCAGGCCTGTGACCAGTGGTGTGCCTCAGGGATCAGTGCTGGATCCACTGTTATTTGTCATTTATATTAAGGATTTGGATAGGCACTTGGACAGGTACATGGATGAGAGGGGTATGGAGGAAAATGACCCAGGTGCAAGTCAGTGGGACTAGGCAGAAAAATGGTTTGGTGCAGCCAAGAACGGCCAAAAGGCCTGTTTCTGTGCTGTAATGTTCTATGGTTCTATGTTTAGTAAGATTGCAGTTGACACCAAGATTGGTGAATGGTGGACAGTGAAGAAAGTTATCTCGGATTGCAATGGGATCTTGATCAATTGGGCCTGTGGGCTGATAAATGGTAGATGGAGTTTAATTTAGATAAATGTGAGGTGATGCATTTTATTAGATTGAACCAGGACAGGACTTATTCAGTTAATGGTAGGGCATTGGAGATTGTTACAGAACAAAGAGATCCAGGAGTACATATTCATAGCTCCTTGAAAGTGGAGTCACAGGTGGACAGAATGGTGAAGAAGGCATTCAGCATGGTTGGTTCATTGATCAGAACATTGAATACAGGAGTTGGGACATCTTGTCAAAGTTGTACAAGACATTGGTAAGGCCACACTTGGAATACTGTGTACAGTTTCGGTCACCCTATTATAGAAAGGATATTATTAAACTAGAAAGAGCGTGGCAGAGATTTACTAGAATGCTACTGGGACTTGATGGTTTGAGTTATAAGGAAAGGCTGAATAGACTGGGACTTTTTTCTCTGGAGCATAGAAGGCTGAGAGGTGATCTTGTAGAGGTGTATAAAATAATAAGGGACATAGATTAGCTAGATAGTCAATATCTTTTCCCAAAGGTAGGGGCATCTAAAACTAGAGGGCTTCTCAGAAGAATTGTGAAACCTGGGGAGCCCTAGATCTGAGTAGAGAACCAAAAATAAACAGCCATTCCCATTATAGTACATTGCCCCTCTCACCACCTCTGAGACTGTCAGTCACAGCCATTTATAGGATCAATGACAAAAAACTTATCCACTTCATATGTCTTAATCTTCTGTAAATAAATACACAAGCATTGAAAAAACTCTTCAAAGTGTGACTTACTGAGGGTAATAAAGATATCCATTAAACTAAGCTTGCACTCCTATCTGCAGCTGTAACAACTTTTCCAACTCCTGATACCCTTCTTAAGGCTTATGTTCTTTGGATTACTATTCCAATGATTTAACCATTGCACTATTACACCCGTTAGTTTGTTGTGTTTAATATTGCAAATTTATAATGACAGAATTTATATTTTAAAATCATAGCTTAAGATGAGAGGAAAGAGATGCAGTAGGGTCTTTCACATAGAGGGTGGTGAATGTCTGGAACAAGCTGCCAGAGGTGGTAGTAGAGGCGGGTAAAATTTTGCCTTTTAAAAAGCATTTACACAGTTACATGAGTAAGATGGGTATAGAGAGATGTGGGCCAAATGCAGGCAATTGGGATTAGCTTAGGGGGTTTAATAAAAAGGGCAGCATGGATAAGTTGGGCTGAAGGGCCTGTTTCCATGCTGTATATCTCTATGACTCCATATTGCTGGATGGTTTGCCAATATCTCAATATTTGTGATTGCTATCACCTTGGTAATCCATCGTTGATATAAGTTATTGTATGTTTTGAATGACTTGAGTTCTGTATTAAAACTAAGGCAACAACCCATCCTACATAATGTAAGTGTGACCTGCTGCATGCAAAATGATGTAGGTAACCGATCATCTACTGAACTACAATAAGTGTTTTTAGCAGCTACAATGGAATACAATAGAGCCTCTCACTATCATGACTGATAAAGCTGTGAAATTTCGAGTTGAATTGAAAGTTGGCCTATAACCCTTTGCAGAGATCAGTTGGAATTTATTAGTGTGCCCTACTTTTTCTCAACTGCCTTTATTAGCGCTGTGTGTTGTTAGGATAACTTCTCCTTCCCCTGTTGTGTTCCAGCTTGTGTGATGCAGTTCTGCCTCCACTTGAAATAAATGCTTCGGAGACAATTGTATTTGGGCAACTACTGACTCCTTATCTGTGGCAAGGCACTAAATGAAATGGAGTAGCTTAACAGGCTATTTCCAAGACATGTCAGTGTGGAACAGTGTTAGCCAGGCCAGGACATTATTAGGACAATTGGAAAGCTCCATGGTCACTTCTACTGCTGATCAATATTTTTTACCAGATTTTTAAAAAAACTTTCAAAATCTCAATCCGCTTTTGTGAAATCTCAACATCATCACCCAGGTTTTAGTGGAGTTGGGCTGAGTCAGAACCCTTTAAAAATGACCGGCAAAATTCGATTCCAGGATTCTTGTTCCCATTCCCTGCTTCTTGCAGTTTTCTTTGGTGTGGGATAAGGATAGGTGTAGTCAGCCTGCATGCAACACTCTGCTTACCGTCTCCATTGTGGGGGTGGGCATTTCACACGTCCCTCGTTGCCCGCAATTTTGATTCATTTGGGTTTGTTCTATTAAAAGATGTGGTTCACAGCTTCTCAGAAGAATTGTGAAACCTGGGGAGCCCTAGATCTGAGCAGAGAACCAAAAATAAACAGCCATTCCCATTATAGTACATTGCCCCTCTCACCTCCTCTGAGACTGTCAGTCACAGCCATTCATAGGATCAATGACAAAAAACTTATCCACTTCATATGTCTTAATCTTCTGTAAATAAATACACAAGCATTGAAAAAACTCTTCAAAGTATGACTTACTGAGGGTAATAAAGATATCCATTAAGCTAAGCTTGCACTCCTATCTGCAGCTGTGACAACTTTTCCAACTCCTGATACCCTTCTCCTTAAGGCTAATGTTCTTTGGATTACTATTCTAATGATTTAACCATTGCACTATTACACCCGTTAGTTTGTGTTTAATATTGCAAATTTATAATGACAGAATTTCTATTTTAAAATCATAGCTGCGTATTATCCTGATCCTTTATTAATTCAACTAGTCCTTAATGACAACCAGCTCAGGCCACGTTGGAAGATCAAAGAGCCCTGGATAGAGCTATTTTGCAGGTCTTGCCCTCCTTCAGAGTGTGGTGGACACATGCACATATAGTTTACTGTTATTCTAAAATGTTTATTCTGCATATCAACAAAGTGGTGTCAGTGATCACATTCTGTCTGAGTCAGAAGGTTAATATTTCAAAGTCTCATTACAGAAACTTAAGCACAAAATCTGTCATGATATTTGCAGTGTGGTACTGAGGAATTATTCACAGTCAGTGGTTCTGTCTTTCGATAAGATATTAAACTGAATCCCTATCTGCCCTCTCAGAAAGCCTCAAAGGCCCCATGACCACATAGTTTGAAGAAGTGAAGGCTTCTCCCTGCATCCTGGCCAATGTTTACTGTGTGAGCACCATTAATGCAAGTTATCTGGCCATTCTCACATTGTTGATTAGGAGACCTTACTGCACACAAGTTGGCTATTGCGTTTTCTATATTGCCATAATGACTTCTAAGAGAGATTCAGGGAGTGCCAAAGTTGCTCATATTCTGCCAAAGTTCACATGCAATGAATGACATATGTGAAATAATGTAAGTTTGATGACATCAGAAGAACTGTACCCTGCTTTGAATCAATGGGAGTGAAAATTTACATACAAAGGAGCTGGAGAAAGTAAATGCATTCTGAAATAAGGACCTGGAATTATGCCTTCCCTGGGGCTTCCACTGGGATGTCTCATGATTTGTCTGCTGATAGAGATGTTGTCCTAGCCACTGAAGTGGCCGTGAATAGTGACACAATGTTGGCCCATCTCCAAAACAATTATATATTCTTCCTCACACCATTTGCTGAGCTGAGTATGGAGGCTGTATTTAACAAAAGAAAGTAACTTCCCTCTTCTGCACTTCAAACCACAATCCCAACATGCGCAGTCCCCTGCGCCCCACCGGTCCCAAAAGAATTGGAGCCCATTACCATCATTAGCATTGCTCCCTTCCCCATTATGATGCTCCCTCCACAGTCCCAACATCTTGTATTATTATTGCTTTATTCAGGACAAGAAAATAATCTATCACCAACAAAGTTGAGCAGGAACTTTCATGCAAGGTCATGACTATGTTTTTGGATCCCAATCTAAAGTTTAACCTTAATCTCATTGGAGTTAGGTCAGGAGTTTTCAATATTGTCAGCAGTGAAAGAAAGAAATTGGAGCTGCTGAATTTCAAACTGAGAAGAACGTGATTCAAACTGATATAACATAAATATTGGGCTGTTCCTTCAGGTGGAAGTCAGGCGTATTGAAGACAAGTTACCAGCACGTGGTTCTACATACAACAGAAACTCACAATGCCAAAGACACTGCTTCAGTGAAGATTGTCCTTAACTCCTGAATGGGACTGCAGCATTAACCTCAAGTATTGACCAGTTTGATATATATTTCATGCTATCCGCTATGTATTTTTATGTAAAATGTTCAAAACTATATGGAGTATTGATAGAGTAAATAGGGAAAACTGTTTTCACTTAAAGGATTATCAGTAACTGAAGGACATCAATTTAAAGTCATTGACAAAGAATTAAGAAGCTGAAGAGAATATGCTTAACACAGCAAACTGTTGTGATCAGGAAAGGTATGGAATCAAAGTAAATAGTAACTTCTAAAAGGGAATTGGGTAGATACTTCATCGAGATAAAATTGCAGGGCTATGCAGGACGAGCAAGGGAGAGAGTTTTACTGGATAACTCCTTCAATGACCTGACATGGGCACAATGTGCTGGATGGCTATCTGTGCTTTTAAGATTCTATGATGAATATAAAAGCATAAAATCACTTTCACTTCTACACCCTCTCAACAATGCAGTTTGACAGTAGCTGCTGAAGTTGAAGATTAGTCAATATGGAAATTTATGGTTCTGATACTTTTCAATGAACGTAACTTAAGAATTCAGAAGTTAATATAAATGTAAACAAAAGAATTGCAAGTACATTAATGTATTATGTTATGTTGGACTTATTAAAAGTTCAATCAATCTACATTATTGAGTTAAAAATGTTAAATGCGGGTAATTTAGGTTTCTGTAACTGCACTATATCAGCAGTATGCCAAGTTAAATCAATTTGCTTCAGATCCAATTATTTTCAACTGACCTTGTTTTACTGAAGGATTCTTAAGAACATGATAAAACAAACCACCAAGCCCAGCCCCTCTTGCATAGACCACATAAAATCCCTACAGTGCAGAAGAAGGTCATTCAGCCCATCAAGTCTGCATCAACAACAATCTCAACAAGGCCCTATTTCCGTAACCCCACATATTTACCCTGCTAACCCCCGATACTAAGGGGCAATTTAACATGGCCAATCGACCTAACTCGCAAACTTTTGGACTGTGGGAGGAAACTGGAGTACTCAAAAGAAACTCATGCAGACAGGAGGAGAATGTGCAGACTCTGCACAGACAGCCACCCAAGGATGGAATTGAACTTGGATCCCTGGTGCTGTGAGGCAGCAGTGCTAACCACTGTGCCACCGTGACAATCCCACCTAGCCAGCATCTCATGAACTTTCTCACTCCTCCTTGCTCTGTTTTATCCATTTTGAATGCAATGAATGTACCAATTGGCATGAACAGATTGCATTTAGACTAATGCTTCTATGCCATTTTGTGTAAACACTGGTGGGATCCATAGTGAATACAAAGCAGCTACAACAGCCCACTGTTTGGTTGAAATGCAGAACAATCAGGCCAGCTTGTGAAGCTCTTAGTATAGTGATCTCAGAGAGGGTAAGTGTTTGCTCTATACTTTACAACTTCGTCGCATTGATCGACTAGCCTTTATCACCAACTGAGTATTGGGTGGCAGAGGGGGACTGGGACATTAGAGCTTCTATTTGCCTGAGCTTTTAGAAGCAAGCTTCTCAAGGAAAATACTTCAACCACATCAGCCGTTCCATTTCTCATTCACCAACAGTCTCACAAACCTCACCACATTCCTTACAGCAAACATAAGATTGTCTCTGTAAGGAGAGAAAAGGTCTGACATTTCGAGTCCAGATGACCCTTTGTCAGATCATCTGGATTTGAAACGTCAGCTCTTTTCTCTCCTTCCAGATGCTGCCAGGCTTGCTGAGATTTTCCAGCATTTTCTCTTTTGGTTTCAGATTTCAGCATCTGCAGTAAAATTTGCTTTTATAAGATTGTTTCTTCAACATGGGTTTGGTCCTCATTTCACCATGAAAACGATCACCAAAGTCAAATTTGGATTACAAAATAAATTTATCAGTCTAATTATGTCACCAAATAAATCACCCTTGCGCAAGTCCTGACCATGCGCACATTTTCTCATTCTCATGCTACGTCAAGGTGTTTCTCTTGCTGTTACAGCTTGGGACTTGGAAGAGGTCTTTGGAGAAAGGCCTCAGGTAGCACAGGGCCTAGAAGGACCACATTCAGTCAAGTTCCGAACACATGAGGAGGCTTCAACCGGGATCTTGGGTTCATGTCACACTATCTGTAACCCCCATGACTTGTCTGAACTTGCAACATCTCACTTACTGCCTTGTTTGGAGACAATACACATCTCTTTAACCTATGCTTAATGCTATCTCCACTCACATTGTCTGCACCTTTAAGACTTGAATAGCAGATTAGCTGTAAAGACTCGCATTCTAATCAGTATTCTGTAAACTGTGTGTTCCTTTATATGCCCTGTTTCTGATCAGAATTCTCCACTCACCTGACGAAGGAACAGCATTCTGAAAGCTAGTGGCGTTTACTATCAAATAAACCTGTTGGACTTTAACCTGGTGTTGTGAGACTTCTTACTGTGTTTACCCCAGTCTAACGCTAGCATCACCACATCACAAATACAAAAAAGCCAGAGTTTATAACTATGCAAAGAAGAAGATACCAGAGGTTCGCCGTCAACTGTTCTGAGAGAAATGACTTCCAAATCATCTGACTTATTAATTATTGTTATTTGATTTATTGTTCATGCCACACTGTTTGAAATTGTCGGGGGGCATTCAATTTAAAGGGGGAAGAAATGTATAAATTTATATTGAATCTTAGAAGCTGCAGTAAGCACTGTGTACTAATATATACATATTGTCACCAGATGTGACATCACAAGTTGCTAGTGTGGAAAACTGCTAGAGTAAAGAAGCAGCCTCTAGTGAACACACCTTATAAATAAAGCTCTGTTAGCTTTTAACTCTTCGTGCTTCCTAGCGTCAATATCACAATGCACACCTCTAGTTGCCATGGGCTGAGGGTTGGGGAGTGTAAATGAAACTCAGACAAAAACTTATTGAAATCAGATGATAGTTTCCACACCTGCACGCAGTAAATCTCAGAAGTAGGACAGCTGTTTTGGGGGGAGAGAAGGCAGATGCTGCTGTTTGGAACAACACGAACTAGGATCAGGAGTGGGCAATTCAGCCCCTTGAACCTGTTCCGCCATTCAATACAATCATGGCTGATTCTGTCTCGGCTTCAACTCCACCTTCCTGCCCAATCTCCATAATACTTCAACCCTTTACTAATTAAATTTATTCAATGTCCCAGCATCCACTGCCCCCCTGGGGTAGTGAATTCCACAGATTTACAACCCTTCGAGAGAAGTAGTTGCTCCTCATCTCTGTTTTAAATCTGCTGCCCCTTATTTTAAAACTATGATCTTTTGTTCTAGATTGCTCCACAAGAGGAAGCATCCACTTTACGTCCTTTTCGTCAATGCCTTTTGTCATCCTTTATACCTCAATTAGATCTCTACTTATTCTCTAAACTCTAGAGAGTATAGGCCTAAACTGCTCAATATCTCTTCATAAGACAAACTCCTAATATCTGGAATCAGTCTAGTGAATATCCTCTGAACTGCCACTACATCCTTCCTCAAATATGGAGACCAAAACTGTACACAATACTCCAGGTGAGGCCTCGCCAATGCCTTGTATACAGCTGTCCTATTTCTGTGATTTACTGTGCGCAGGTGTGGAAGATTTCAATAAGTTTTTGTTTGAATTTCATTTACACTCCCCCCCGCCCCATGGCAACTAGAGGTGTGCATTGTGATATTGACGCTAGGAAGCATGAAGTGTTAAAAGCTAACAGAGCTTTATTTATGAGGTGTGTTTACTAGAGGCTGCTTCTTTACTCTAGCAGTTTCCCATGCCAGCAACTTGTGATGTCACATCTGGAGACAACATGTATATATTAGTACACAGTATTTTTGTTCTCTATTCTTTATATTCTTTATGCCTTTCTTACTTTTATACTCTATTCCTTTAGCTATAAATGCCAAAATTCAATTTGCTTTCCTTATTACCTGCTGTACCTAAAAATCGTCTTCTGTGGCTCATGCATGGGGGCATCCAGATCCCTCTGCACTGAAACACCCTGCAGTCTCTCTCCATTAAAATAATAAATTGCCTTTCCATTTTTGTGATTGACATGGATAATCACACTCTTTATCTACGTTAACTTCATCTGCCACATTTTGGCCTACTCTTCTAACCTATCTATAAATCATTTGTAAATTTCTTATTTCCTTATTGCAAGTTACTATCCTACTTATTTTAGTGTCATCTGCAAATTTGGCTATAATACCCTCTATCCTTGTGTCCAAGTCATTAATATAGATTGTAAATAGTTGGGACCCGAACAGAGCAGCTCCTGCTGTGAAGAACAGAGGAAGACTGTTCCTCTGCTCAAAAAGAAGAGAGAATCAGTGGGACCTTTGAAGATTTAAGGAATAGTGATTTGTTGAGGTTGGCCTTGTTGGCAAAAGTCAGCTCTAGAAGATTCAAGCAGATTAAAATGACTTTTGAAGAACATTGAAAATTTCAAATAAAAGCAAAACACTGTGGATGCTGGAAATCTGAAATAAAAATAGAAAATGCTGGATAAACTCTGCAGGTCAGATAGTATCTGTGAAGAGAGAAACATAGTTAACATTTTGAGTCCGTAAGATCTTTCTACAAAACTGCTCTCTCTGTACAGAAATTGTTAGACCTGCAGAGTTTAATTTTCTGTTTTCATTGCTGAACGTTTCAACCTAGTGCAGCAAGGGGATCTTTAACTTTACAGGTTTCAGCAAAAAAAAAGCATAAGGCTATTTTATTTAATGATGTTGAAGAATATCCAGGAGTGGAACAAAAATATTCCTTGGGTGAGATTTTGATTTTGATTTGATTTGATTTATTATTGTCACATGCATTATCATACAGTGAAAAGTATTGTTTCTTGCATGCTATATAGACAAAACATGCTGTTCATTGAGAAGGAAATGAGAGAGTGCAGAATGTAGTGTTACAGTCATAGCTAGGGTGTAGAGAAAGATCAACTGAATGCAAAATAAGTCCATTCAAAAGTGTGACAGCAGTAGGGAAGAAGCTGTTCTTGAGTCGGTTGGTATGTGACCTCAGACTTTAGTATCTTTTTCCCGAAGAAAGAAGGTGGAAGAGAGAATGTCGAGGGTGCGTGTGGTCCTTAATTACATTGACTGCTTTGCTGATGCAGTGGGAAGTGTAGACAGAGTCAATGGATGGGAGGCTGGTTTGTGTGATGGATTGGGCTACATTCACGACCTTTTTTTAGATCCTTGCAGTCTTGGGCAGAGCAGGAGCCATACCAAGCTGTGATATAACCAGAAAGAATGCTTTCTAGGTCCAAGATTTCTGTCCTCCACTGCTGCCGAAGCTGCAGTTCACGGCTGAGACACTTGCTGGCATCCATCAGTGTTGCTGCTGAGGCGGTTGAGAGTGGGGGGTGGGCGGTGCTTCTCAAGCTCACTCCAGCTTACCCTCCCTCTCAAAGAGGCAGCCAAGGGCCCTCAGGCACAGACAATGAGGATCAACTGGTGCACATCCTGAAGCCATCCACCCAGTTAACTTGGGAACTATTTGACTCTTTCGATCCCCTTTTCTGTAACCATCTCACCTCCAGTTCCAAAATTCGAGCAGCGTGGCACTGTTACACACCAGTTTCTCAAAACAGGCCACAACGTCCTCGAGGTCTTGACCCTCCAGAAGACACCTATTAAAGTCATCACTGACAAAAAGACTTAGCAGTCAGCAGACTGTCTTCGCCTCTGCTGTGGATGTTGAGGATGCACCAAGATGTAGTGTGAAGGTAAGACAGATCACGAAGTTGTACTTTCAGTGTGAACATAAAAACACAAGAACATAAGAAATAGGAGCAGGAGTGGGCCATCTAGCAGCCTGCCCCGCCATTCAATAAGATCATGGCTGATCTGTCATGGCTCAGTTCCACATTCCTACCCTCTCCCCATAACCCTTTAATCCCCTTGCCTATCAAAAACCTATCAACCCGCGTCTTAAAAATATTGAGCGAGGCAGCCTCCAACATTGCAACGGGCAGAGAATTCCAGAGATTCACCATCCTTTGAGTGAAGAAGTTCCTCCTCAACTCCGTTCTAAACCGCCCCCCCTTTAGAGGCTGTGCCCTCTAGTCCTACTGTCCTTTCTGAGTGGGAAGAGCCTCTCCACCTCTATCCTATCCATCCCATTCAACATCTTATACGTCTCAATGAGATCTCCCCTCATTCTTCTAAACTCTAACGAGTACAAGCCTAGTTTATTCAGCCTCTCCTCATAGTTCAACCCCCTCAACTCTGGAATCAGCCTAGTAAACCTCCTCTGCACTCCCTCCAAGGCCAAAATATCCTTGCGTAAGTGCGGCGACCAAAACTGCACACAGTACTCCAGTTGCGGCCTCACCAGTGCCCTATATAGCTGCAGCAAGACCTCCCTACTTTTATATTCAATCCCCCTTGCTATGAAGGCCAGCATCCCGTTAGCCTTCCTGACCACCTGCTGCACCTGCAAGCTGGGTTTTTGCGACTCATGCACAAGGACCCCGAGGTCCCTCTGCACCGTCACATGCTGCAGTTTTTCACCACGTAAGTAATAGTCCTTCCTACCATTATTCCTACCAAAGTGCACAACCTCACATTTGCCAACATTAAATTCCATTTGCCAGTTCCTGGCCCATTCGCCCAGCCTATCTAGATCCTTCTGCATACTCTCCACACCCTTCGCACAATTTGCCGTTCCACCAATCTTGGTGTCATCAGCAAATTTCGACACCATACACTCGGTTCCCTCCTCCAGATCATCTATATAAATGGTGAATAGCTGAGGCCCCAGCACCGACCCCTGAGGCACTCCACTAGTCACCAACCGCCAATCCGAATAGCACCCATTGACCCCCACTCTGCCTCCTATTTGACAGCCAATCCTCTATCCACGCTAACACCCTACCCCAACTCCATGCCCCCTGACCTTCTGCAATAACCTCTTGTGAGGCACCTTGTCAAACGCCTTCCGAAAATCAAGAAAGACCACATCCACCGGCTCTCCTCTATCCACCGCCCTAGACACATCCTCATAGAACTCCAATAAATTCGTCAGACACGACTTCCCCTTAACGAAACTGTGCTGCGTCTGCTCTACCAAACAATTGTCCTCAAGATGTCTTGCTATTTTCTCCTTGATTACGGATTCTAACATTTTTCCTACAACAGACATTAAACTAACCGGCCTATAATTCCCCGCCTTTTGCCTGGCACCCTTCTTAAACAACGGCGTAACATTAGCCGTTTTCTAATCTTCCAGCACTTCCCCGGAATCCAGCGATGTTTGGAAAATAATCACCAAGGCATGGGTGAGCACCCATGTGAGCATGGGTGCTAATCACTTCTGCATAAGATTCACTTCTGTAAAGAAACTCCCACTAATTTCACACTTTCTATGGCCCCTTGTTATGATGAGTTGTAGTCCTATCAGTCTGAAGTGAAAACTTGCTTCTTGCACAAGAAAAAATAATGCAGGACTATTGGCATCCTCTACACCTCCACAACAGGAGCTTTATCACAGAGGGTGTGCACTGACATCAGTCAGACATGAGTGCAATGCTCACAGAAGCCATGTGAAGATAATAGGGATGTCTTCATTGGGTGTCCTCATCACCCTCCATTAAGCTATGACAATGAACACATCCTGAGCGTGTCTGTCTAGTCTGGACATATTAAGAAGTCTCACAACTGCAGGTTAAAGTCCAACAGGTTTATTTGGTAGTAAACACCACTAGCTTTTGGGGTTTGCCCCTTCGTCAGGTTTACTACCAAATAAACCTGTTGGGCTTTAACCTGGTGTTGTGAGACTTTTTACTGTGTTTACCCCAGTCCAATGCCAGCATCTCCACACCATGACTAGTCTGGACATTGCCATTGCTTCATGGCTGACGTTTTTGCCCTTGAGAATCTCCTCAGCTTCATCCCCATTAATGTTCTCCTCAATGGAGGAGAAGTGCTGTTCTTCCATCAGGCAGTTCCTACCTATGCTGTAGCACCAGATTATGTAGGATGCAACAAGTGACAACAATGCATGACGTCCTCTGTGGATTGTATTGCAGGTCTCTACCTGGCCAGTCTGGTCACTGGAACCTCATCGTCAACATTCTTATGGTTTGGTCAACCAAAGTGCGAGTTGCAGCATGAGCCTCGTTACATCTTGTATCTGTGGCCTTCATACAGGTGTCATCAGTTATATCCTCAGTGGGTAGTCTTTGTCCCCAAGGAACCAATCCTGCAGCTTTTGTGGACCCTGAAGCATTTCAGGAATCTAAAAGTGGCTGAGAATATAAGAGTTGTCTACACTCACTGGGAATTGTGCATATACCTGCAGAATGTATTTGGTGTGATTGCAGACCAGCTGAACGTTCGAATGGAAGCACATGCAGTTCACGTAGTTGACAGCTTGACACAGTGAAGTTCTGAATACCATGTGAATGCAGTTGATTGCACCTTGCACTGTGAAAAACCAGAGATTTGCGCAATTCCCATTGCTCTTGCTTCCAGGCTTACCTGATCCTGGTCAAAATGCACAATGTTGTGTGTCCTCATGAAGATTATGTCCATGACATCCTGGATGCACTTGTATGCGAGACTTGCAAAATCCTTAAAAGGTCAAAAGTGGAACCCTGGAAGGAGTGACTGGTGTAAAAATTGAGTGCTCCAGTCACTTTCAGCAACACTGGCAGTGATTGCTCTCCAAGAATATGAGAGCAATCAAGCCAGAAATGTAAAAACAAATAGCAAGAGTTTTTACAGGTACTTAAATATGAAAATAGTAAGTAAAGTGAGTGTTAGTACTGCAGAGGGTAAGAGTAGCGAGTTAATTGTAGATGATAGGAAATGGTAGATGAAAAGATCAAATAATTTTTCTGTCTTCACTGTAGAGAGCCCTAAAAACATTCTAGTAATAGATATAAATCAAGAGCTTCAAGGGAGATGGATACTTGATGAAATTGCATTTATTACTGAAACAGTACTGAGCAAACTGATGAAGCTATGAGCTGTCAATTTTCCAAAAGTCTCTAGATTCTGGAAAGGTTTCATTGGATTAAAAAGTAACAAATATAATTCCTCTACTCAAGAGAGGGAGGCAGAAAACAGGAAACTATCTGTTTTCTAATGTGCTGGGGCCTCAACGTTTTACAATTTATATCAATGACTTAGCTGAACGGAGTGAAGGCAAGGTAGATGACACAAAGATAGATAGGGAATTATGTTGTGAAGAGGACATGAGTTTATAGATGGATATAGATAGGTTGCATCAGTGATCTGGCAAGCAGAAAAATTTGGCAGGGAAAATTTGAAAAACAGCTTATTACTTAAATGGAGAACTGTCACTGGATTCTGAGGTGCAGAGTGATCTAGGCTTTTAGTGCACGAGTCACAAAACTTTAATATGGAGGTACAGCCACATTTTGAATGTACAGTTTTGGTCTCATTATTTAAAGAGGGTAGTAAGTTCATTGGAAACAGTTCAGAGGTTTACTAAAATGATTCGTGGAATGAGCAGGTTGTCTTATGACGAAAGGTTAGTCTGACTGGGCTTGGTTCCACTGGAGTTTCGAAGAGTGAGCAGTGACCTTCCTGAAATGTATAAGATCTTGAACAGTATTGATAAGGTGAATATGCAAAGGATGTTTTCTTTTGTGGGTGTGTCCAGAACTAGGGGAGATGCATTTGAAGTTAGAAGTGACCTTTTCAGTCAGAGAAAAGAAGGTTCTGGAACTTTGGGTCTCTCTGCTTCAGAAGGCAGCATAAGCCTGAACATTAAATGTTTTTAAGCTGGAGGTAGATTGATTCTTGTTAGGCAAGGGAATCAAAGGTTATCAGGGGAGATAGGAAAGTAGAATGTGAAACACAAACAGATCAACCATTAAATTATTGAACAGTGGAGCAGGCCCGAGGGGGCATCAAGGCCTGCTTTTGCTCCTATTTCTTATGCTTGTATGTACTTAAGAGCAGACGAGGTTCTGAGCCTCTGCATCCTTTGTGCTGTTGGTAAAAATAGGAAAAAGGTAGGAATGTACCTGACAATTGGCTGTTTAACAACATTAATAAATTGCCCACTGCGATGTGTCAGCCACTTCTGCCCTGCTGAGCATATCTGGTAAAATTGGCCAGTGCCAGTAAAATTCTGCGCATAGTTTCAACACTTACAGGTAGATAGCAAAATAAAATTTTGAATGAAATTGTCCACTTTTCTTGCTTTTCCAACAGTCTCTAGCCATCACCTCTAGTGTCTGACAATTTTTAAAGCCTCCATTTTACTGAAATAAAAACAAGACTCATAACCGTGAAATAATTTAATATTTCACATATGGAAGTTTAGATTCTGATTGAATTACATTTTTATATTTTTGATTAATACACTGAGCTTTATCTTTCTTAACCATTTCTTATGGTATTTTCAATCCAGTCGACAAAAAATGAAACACGAACGTAAACTCCTGGCTTCATTCGTCTTGCACAACCAAGGCCCCAAGACGTTACTCCTTGTAGAACATATCTGCCTTGGGAGTCTGGACATACCAAAGGGCCTCCACTGTCACCCTAAAAAAACAGCACAGTTGAAGGATCAATAAAAGAATAGTCAGAATTTAAACACATTTCGTAGTGCTTGTGTCAGATAAATAGTTGACAGCCAATTAACTACTGTGGCTTTGCGTTAACTTTTGTTGGAAAGAAGTGCTCCTTTTTAAATGAAGAAACTTAGACATTGGGCCAAGCCTAATTGTTTTAAATCAATTCTTGAAAAGTGGGTGTCTCTAACAAAACTGGCATTTATTGCTTACACTGGTTGCCTTGAGAAGAGCCTTCTTATTGAGCCACTAATAGTTTGAGATGACTGAGTGACTTAATTGACTACTTTAGTTAAGAGTCAAACTTATTGGTTTGGGCCTGGAGTCACATTTGACTAGATTGGGTGAGGTTGAAAGGTTTCCTTCCTTAAAGAGTATTAGTGAATCAATTGGATTTTTACAACAACCACAGTTTCATGGTCAGTTTTTAATTCCCAGAATTTTAAAAACTGAATTCAAACTATCAAGGTGACATTTGAAACTCTGTTCTCTGGAATATTAGTGATTCTGATTCCAGCTTCGTGTGCTTTCATCTTCCTACTATTAGAATAGAAATATCGGGCAGGATTTTCCAACCCTGCCAGCTGCCGAGATTATCCAGTCCTGGCAAAAGTCAATGGGATTTTGGTTGGACTGCTGAATTCACCACGATGAGGCTGGCTACAACACATAAGGAAGCAATTCAGCTTGTTGAGTCCGTTGTAAGAGCAATTTAACTAGTCCCAGCACCCTGACATTTCCCTGCAGCCTCGTGAATTTCTCTTCAGCTTCTTATCCAATTCCCCATGGTGACCAGCCTACCGACTGATTTGCTCAGCTCTTTGAAACGCTTTCCCTCAACTTCTCCATTCTCCCTCCACCTTTTAAGAGCCTTAGAACCTCTGGATTTGACCACATCTTTGGTCACCCTTCTTCTCTCCTTTACTCGCTCGCAGACAGTTTTCTGTACATTGGCATGGTTGCACAATGGTTAGCAGTGCTGCCACACAGCGCCAGTGTCCTGGGTTTGATTCCCACTTTGGATGACTGTGTGCAGTTTGCATGTTCTCTTTTTGTCTGCATGGGTTTCCTCCAGGTGCACTGGTCACAGTCCAAAGATGTGCAGGTTAAGTACAATGGCCATGCTAAATTGCCTCTTAGTGTTCCAAGATGTGTAGGTTAGAGGTATTAGTGGGGTAAAGACTTCAGGTTTCAGGATAGGTCCTGGGTGGGATGCTCTGTCAAATGGCCTCCTTCTGCACTGTAGATATTCTATGATTCTATGATCTTCTTGTGAAGACTGTTGGGATACTTTTATGTTCATGGCACTATATAAGTAGCAAGTTGTTTAAAAACATCTTAATGTTAACGACTACATCTCAACGTAATGACCAGACTTTTGAATCTTTTGGCATATTGGAGGTGAAATCCAACTTGCACTGTAACACATTGTTAGCCTGTTACACATTGTGTTTTGCCTGGAACAGTTCCCTC
Source organism: Carcharhinus amblyrhynchos (assembly GCF_965287045.1). Lineage (NCBI taxonomy): Eukaryota > Metazoa > Chordata > Chondrichthyes > Carcharhiniformes > Carcharhinidae > Carcharhinus > Carcharhinus amblyrhynchos. Next base: position 24,781,834 of record NC_137335.1, on the reverse strand, counting down.
GCATGTAATCCTAATTCAATACTAACGTAAACATTGCTGCCATCATTAGCTTCAGCTTGATTCCACTCACTTTCTCCAAATAAACAGTGTTTCTATGGGAACGCATACAGTTCCTGGTTATGCTTTCCCTTTTGTAGGATAAATTGACTATTTCACTCCAGTTCTACTGTTTCCCTGTATTAATGACTCTATTAGTGTTGCTTCCTTTTCTTGCACCAAGCTGGAAAATTTCACAAAATTTGCTTCAAATTTCTCACCCTCCCTCACCTTCACACTATCCATCACCAACACGGCCATTCTCATCCTCAATTTCTCATTTCTGGAAACATTACAAACTCACTCACTCCCACCACTACTTTGATTGCATTTTGTCACACCCCACTTCCTATAAGGTCTCTATTGCATTCTCCCAGGTGCTTTGTCTCCATCATACCTATTCATTGATGTTACCTATTGCACCACTGCTTCCAACATGACTTCCTTTTTTCTCATTGAGGATTCATCCCTACAGTGCTTGACTGGGCATTCAAATGTGTCTCATTTGAGCCTTTCTGATTTGCATTGGCGCCAAATAGTTTGCGATCTTCCTGGCCTGTTTCAAGTGGTGCGAACTGCTTCGCACCCAGGATGGGCATGAGGCTTATTAGCATGAGTTTGGCTGGATTTATCATTTGCGAACTCAGCATGCAAACTTTCCCCACTCCCATTTTTCTCAGACAGTGCAAGCTGGTAATGTTTCCGCTGTACAGCTCCAGAATCACTTTTGCTCTTTGTCCCCTTGTCACTCTCTTTTGCCTTGCACCATCATGCCATTTGTCATTCTCTTGCCTTCCACCCTATCACAGTTCTTCCCTTTTGCTCTTCCTTTCACTCCCTCTTTTCCTTGTCTCTGTACTTCTTAAAACCTGTTACATCTCTAGCTTTTCCCAGCATGGATGAAAGGTTACAGACCAGATATCGTAACTCTGTTTCTCTCTCTAAAGATGCTGCCAAAACAGCTGAGTATTTCCAGAATTTTCGACTGATATTTCAACTTTCCAGCACCTGCTGTACTTTGCATTTGCTGTTTTATTAGATAAGGATATCAACGGACATGAATCAAAGATGGGTAAATAGATAAGAGGTACAAATCAGCAATGATCTAATTTAATGGAAAAACCAGGCTGTAGGGGCTAAATGGCCTCCTCCTCTTCCTTTGTTTCTAAGTTTCTATTTCAATGCTGCAGATGAGAAGTTGAACAATGTTTAACGTACTATATAAATACAAGTTCCTGTTAATTTCTGGATATTAAATTTTTACACATATTTGCTTTTAGGAACCAGAAGTGAATTGTATCCCTTGATTCATTAAATTGCATGTTAATCTCTCATTGTTGCAATTGACCATCCCATTTGTTATTTTCTGCCATTCTATACTTTCTATGCAGTTGAAAGTTCGCATACCTGACAGCTGTCCGCAATACCATCGATGTTTCCTGCACACAGTTCAGTGCTTTTCACTCTTCCATTCAGGTATTCAGGGCGATTGCAAACTTTATTTTCTATCACTGGAAAACCTGCTTCTTTCAAAAGCCCGTCACCTCGGGTTCCTAACAGCAAATGGAGATATGAAAAAAAAATTAATGTCCAGAAATCAACAACAACTTGCATTTATATAGCAACTTTAACATTGTCAAACATTATCAGGCACTTCATAGGAGCATTACAAAATAAATTTGGACATCAGTCACACAAGGAGACATTTGGATAGGGTCACCAAAAACTTAGTCACATGCTTAGACTTTAAAGAGTAACTTAATTGAGCTGAGAGAGAGCTTCAAGTGTGGAAAGGCTTAGGGATCAGATTAGGTGGCATAAGGCATCGCAATCATTTTTGGAACAATGAAAATTGCATCTTTTTTTAAGACTGTCTTTATTTCCCCTCTCATGTAAAACAATCAAATGTACACATGCATTAAAATGCCAGGTTAATGGTTTGGAATTTTCTGCTCATCCTGTTTCACTGAGGCACCAGCACATCCACCCACTACAGTGTCAGCTTTGACCCTATCACCTTAGGGCCATTTCATATGTGCAACGCCAATAGGTAAACATCCTTGAAGCAAATTCTTGCATGTGTGGTTTTAAGAAAAATATTAACCCAGGTTGGTTAATGGTTCGTTAAAAAAACACAGAAATCTGATACAAATCATTAGCCAGTAAGATGAAAATAAGGTGCGCAGATGAATTTCAGTCCCTAGATTTTTAATACGCTATACGAGCTACAACATATAAGAATGCAGTTACATCCCATTATGATTGAAATGTACAAGGCAAGATAAATACACAGATTATCAATTATGTTACAGGTCTGGAGATTGAGATAATTTTATCTGTTGAATGTAAGTGAGGTTGAATAAAGTGGATTAGAATGATAAAACGGATCTCTGAAATTTTGCTTAGAAGCCGTCACAGAATTAGATCAGAGGCTTTATGCGAGGAAATCTGTATTAGCGGGGCTCCAGCGCAGGCACAGAGAGCGTGATGTTGGCCGATAACGAGAGCATCTCATGTTGTTCGTGCTTCCACAGCACATTGCCACGTACCCGGAATATTGAGGACGAAGGCACGATACCGACACAGAACATTCCGCTCATGCAATATTCTTTCGGTAGCGGCAGGGACTGAGTAGGGCGCATGCGTAGTGTGGCAGGACTAGGTAGAGCGCATGCGTAGTGATGGGACTGAGCAGGGCGCATGCGTAGTCTGTTGGGACTACTGGGTAGGGCGTCTGCCTAGAGCAGCCGCGTGTAGCGCACGAGCGGGAGCGCCAACGCCAACTGTCGAGGCAGTAACTGAGGCGGGGTCGCGTGCACCTGAAAAGTCTGCCAGGTGCTGGAAGCGCCAGTAAGTTGCTTGTTCCCTGTTCAGAAAAAGCCCCGGGAGCCGTTGATAGGGGGAAGCTACGTCTTTGTCAAGCCTAGAAGCAGTGGTGTTCTGCTCAGAGCCCTAGAAGGTTGTTAATTAGATATTAGGCTGCTGTTTTATGAGGCTAGTAAGGTCCAGTCTTGGGAGAAGAGGTTGAGCAAATTAGGAGGTGAACAGTCATCCGAGCAGTCTGAGTTGGAACTGTTGTTGAGGGAAATCTGAGAATAGATAAATGTAGGAGAGGAGCTCATATCTTTCAAATCTGAAGGTGTGCAGATTAGGTGGATTGGACATGCCGAATTGCCCCGTAGTGGTCAAGATGTGCAAGACAGGTGAATTGGCCATGAGTGGGTTACAGGATTAGGCAGGAGTTTGGACAGGAGTAGGGTGCTGCTTTGGAGGTTTAGTGCAGACACATAGGGCTGAATGGACTCTTCACTTTAGGTTTCTATGATTCAAGAAGACCACTGTATTTTAAAGGATTTTGGAGACCCACAATCCGTTATGCAGATGGTAACTGGCAAGCTGCCCAAATCCTAAAGGGAAACTTGGAGTAAGCTACCACAATAGTTTGCATATTATGAGGAGGTATCTGAAGTCAAAATAAGTAACTCTAAGACACCTTTTTAAAATATTAAATGTTTAAATGTTAAGAAAAAAAGCACACTAATCCTTTTACATGCTTAATAATATGACATGGAAGTGTTGGCATTGGGCTGGGGTAGGCACAGTAATTAGGCTCACAACACCAGGTTAAAGTCTAACAGGTTTATTTGGTAGCACAAGCTTTGAGCATTTTCCCTTCATCAGGTGAATGAAGAGTTTGGTTCACGAACAGGGCATATATAGACACTAACTCAAGTACAAGATAAGACTCGTATTCCAACCATTAACAGGTAATCAAGTCATTAACCTGTGCTCAACCCTCTCTCCACTCACATTGTCTGCACCTGTAAAGAGGTGTGAATTATCTCCATTTTGCGAGCCAAGGTAGGTCGTAGGGGTTGCAAATAGTGTGACGTGAACCCAAGATCCTGGTTGAGGCCGCCCTCATTTGCGAAATTTGTCTTATCGGTTTCTGCTCAGCAACTCTGCGTTGTCACGTATCGTGAGGGCTGCCTTGAAGAACGCATATCCACACATCAGAGGCTGAATGCCTTCGACTGCTGAAGTGTTCCCTGACAAGAAGGGAACACTGTTGCCTTGTGATTGTTGAGCAATGTTCATTCATCCATTGTCATAGCGTCTGCATGGTCTCACCAACGTACCATGCCTCAGGACCTCCTTTCCTGCAGCATAACAGGTAGAAGATGTTGGCTGAGTCACAGGAGTATGTACCGTGTACCTGGTGGACAGGGTTCTCGTGAGATGATGGCATCTGTATCAATGATCTGGCACGTCTTGCAGAGATTGCTGTGGCAGGATTGTGTGGTCTCATTGGTCACTGTTCTGAAGGCTGGGTAGTTTGCTGTGTGCAGTGGTTGGTTTGAGGTTACATGGCTGTTTGAAGGCAAGTAGTGGAGGTGTGAAGATGGCCTTGACGACATGTTCATCTTCATTGATGACGTGTTGAAGGCTCCAGGGAAGATGTCATAGTTTCTCCGTTCTGGGGAAGTACTGGACAACGAAGTGTACTCTGTCCGTCATGTCCCGTGTTTGTCTTCTGAGGAGGGCTGTGTGATTTTTCACTGTGGCATATTGGAACTGTTGATCGATGAGTTGAGTGCCATATCCTGTTTTATGAGTTGTCTTTCGGTGTCTGTTGCTAGATACGTTGATGACATTTTCTTGATGGCGAACAACGACTGAAACAACTGCATGATGACATCATCAAGTTCCATTCCCATTATTAGACTCACTATGGACTATTTTCCAGAATCGGTTGCATTTTTGGATACATGCATCTCCATCAAGGATGGTCATCTCAGCACTTCACTGTACCGTAAGGCCATGGATAACCTCACGATGCTCCACTTCTCCAGCTTCCACCCTGAACACGTTAAAGAAGTCATCCCCTATGGACAAGCCCTCTGTATACACAGGATCTGCTCAGATGAGGAGGATCGCAACAGACACCTATAGATGCTAAAAGACACCCTCATAAGAACAGGATATGGCACTCAACTCATTAATTGACAGTTCCAATGTGCCACAGTGAAAAATCACATAAACCTCCTCAGAAGCATTCTCCAAAGCAGCCTTCACGACACATGACAATGCAGAATCGCTGAGCAGAAACTGATAGACAAATTTCGCGCACGAGGATGGCCTCAACCAGGATCTTGGGTTCATGTTACACTATCTATAACCCCCACAACTTGCCTGGCTTGCATCATGGAGACAATTCAGACCTCTTTAACCTGTGTTTCCACTCTCCACTCACATTGTCTGCACCTGTAAAGACTTGATTACCTATTAAGATTCACATTCCAACAATTATCTTGTAATTGAGTTGTGTCTATATATGGCCTGTGTGTGAACCAAATGCTTCACTTGCCTGAAGAGGCAATGCTCTGAAAGCTTGTGCTACCAAATAAACCTGTTGGACTTTAATGAGCACAGACCCAGAGTCCTTAAGCATTCTTCATACGACAAGTTCTTCATTCCAGAGATTATTCTTGTGAACCTCCTCTGGACCCTTTTCAAGGCTAGTACATCCTTCCTTAGATACGTGACCGAAAACTGCTCAGAATATTCCAAATATGGTCTGACCAGAGCCTTATACCTCAGAAATACATCTCTGCTCTTGTATTCTAGCCCGCTCGACATGAATGTAACATTGCATTTGCCTTCCTAACTGCTGACTGAACCTGCACATTAACCTTAAGAGAATCTTGAACAAGGACTCCCAAGTCCCTTTGTGTTTCTGATTTCCAAAGCATATCCCCATTTAGAAAATAATCTGTGCCTCCATTCCTCCTCCCAAAGTGCATTACCTCACACTTTTCCATATTATATTCCATCTGCCACTTCTTTGCCCACTCTCCTAACCTGTCCAAGTCCTTTTACAGCTCCCCTGCTTTCTCAATCCTACTTATCCCTCTACATATCTTTGTATCATCTGCAAACTTAGCAACAGTGCCTTTAGATCCTTCTTCCTTCAGTTATCTCTTTTAGAGATAAGGCTTCCCAATCCTCAGGCTTCACACTAATCCTCACCACTTTGTATGCTTTCTCTTTTGCTTTTATGCTGTCCTTGACTTCCCTCATCAATCATGGATGCCTTGTCTTCACCTTAGCATGTTTCCTCCTCCTTGGGATGAATTTCTGTTGTGACACCCGAATAACCCCCAAAAACTCCTGCCATTGCTGTTCTACTGTCTTCCCTGCTAGGCTCCCTGTCCAATCAACTCTGGCCAGCTTCTCCCTCATGTTTTTGTAGTTACCTTTATTTAATTGTAATACTTGTAGCTCTGATCCCAGTTTCTCCCCTCAAACTGCAGGGTAAATTCTATCATATTGTGGTCACTGCTGCCTTAGAGTTCCTTCACCTCAAGTTCCGTAATCAAATCTGCCTCACTACACATCACCAAATCCAGAATTGCCTGTTCCCTAGTTGGCTCTGTCACAAACTGCTCCAAAAAAACCATCTCTTAGACAGTCCACAAATTCCATTTCTTAAGATCCACTACCTACCTAATTTCCTCAGTCCACCAGCATACTGGAGTCTCCCATGATTATTGTAATATTGCCTTTTTTATATGCCTTTGCTATCTCCTGATTTATTTTCTGCCGCACATCCTGGCTACTGCTAGGGAGCCTGTACATAACCCTCATCAGGGTCTTTTTACCTTTCGATTCCTCAACTCTCCCCAAGAGATTTTTTGCCTTCTGATCCTATTGTTTCTTGCTATTGATTTAACTTCATTCCTTACTAACAATGCAACCCCACCCCTTTCCCCATCTGTATGTCCTTTCGACATAAGAACATAAGAAATAGGAGCAGGAGTAGGCCATCCAGCCCTTCGAGCCTGCCCTGCCATTCAATAAGATCATGGCTGATCTATCGTGTCTCAGTTCCACATTCCCGCCCTCTCCCCATAACCCTTAATCCCCTCGCTTATCAAAAACCCATCAACCTGCGTCTTAAAAATATTTAGCGAGGCAGCCTCCACCACCTCAACGGGCAGACAATTCCGGAGATTCACCACCCTTTGAGTGAAGAAGTTCCTCCTCAACTCCATTCTAAACTGCCCCCCCTTTATCTTGAGGCTCTGCCCCCTAGTCCTACTGTCCTTTCTGAGCAGGAAGAGCCTCTCCACCTCTATCCTATCCATCCCATTCAACATCTTATACGTCTCAATGAGATCTCCCCTCATTCTTCTAAACTCTAACGAGTACAAGCCTAGTTTATTCAGCCTCTCCTCATAGCTCAACCCCCTCAACTCCAGCATCAGCCTAGTAAACCTCCTCTGCACTGCCTCCAAGGCCAAAATATCCTTGCGTAAGTACGGCGCCCAAAACTGCACACAGTACTCCAGCTGCGGCCTCACCAATGCCCTATACAGCTGCAGCAAGACTTCCCTACTTTTATATTCAGTCCCCCTCGCTATAAAGGCCAGCATCCCATTCGCCTTCCTGACCACCTGCTGCACCTGCAAGCTGGGTTTTTGCGACTCATGCACAAGGACCCCGAGGTCCCTCTGCACCGTCGCCTGCTGCAGTTTTTCGCCCCGTAAGTAATAGTCCTTCCTACCATTATTCCTACCAAAGTGGACCACCTCGCACTTGCCAACATTAAATTCCATTTGCCATTTCCTGGCCCATTCGCCCAGCCTATCTAGATCCTTCTGCAGACTCTCCGCGCAATTTGCCATTCCACCAATCTTGGTGTCATCAGCAAATTTCGACACCATACACTCGGTTCCCTCCTCCAGATCATCTACATAAATGGTAAATAGCTGAGGCCCCAGCACCGACCCCTGGGGCACTCCACTAGTCACCAATTGCCAATCTGAATAGCACCCATTAACCCCCACTCTGTCTCCTATTTGACAACCAATCCTCTATGCACACTAACACCCTACCCCCAACTCCATGCCCCCTTACCTTCGGCAATAACCTCTTGTGAGGTACCTTGTCAGATGCCTTCCGAAAATCAAGAAAGACCACATCCACCGCTCTCCTCTATCCACCACCCTAGACACATCCTCATAGAACTCAAATAAATTTGTCAGACACGACTTCCCCTTAACGAAACCGTGCTGCGTCTGCTCTATCAAGCAATTCCCCTCAAGATGCCTCGCTATTTCCTCCTTGATGACGGATTCTAACATTTTACCTACAACAGACGTTAAACTAACCGGCCTATAATTCCCTGCCTTTTGCCTGGCCCCCTTCTTAAACAACGGCGTAACATTAGCTGCTTTCCAATCTTGCGGCACTTCCCCGGAATCCAGCGACGTCTGGAAAATAACCAAGGCATCCACCATCACCTCCGCCATTTCTTTCAGAACCCTCGGATGCATTCCATCTGGTCCTGGTGACTTGTCCACAATCAGTCCCTCCAGTCTGTCGAGCACCGCCTCTCTAGTAACAATAATGTCATTGAGACCCTCCAGGCCTACCACCTTTCCATCGCTAACACCCGGCAAATTATTCACGTCTTCCTCCGTGAAGACCGAAACAAAAAGTTATTCAAGACCTCAGCCATTTCCCCATCCCCTACCACTAAGTCCCCCCTCTCATCCTCTAAGGGTCCAACGTTCACCCTAGCCAGCCTCTTCCTTTTTATATATTTATAAAAACTCTTGCTATCCTTTTTTATATTAAGCGCTAGCCCAGCTTCATAGTTTCTCCTACCCTTCTTTATCAACTTCTTTGTCAATCTTTGTTGACATTTAAACCTCTCCCAATCCTCTTCTCGCCCACTACTCTTAGCTACTCTAAATGCCTCCGCTTTTAATTTAACCACTTTCCTTCACCTCCTTCGTTATCCACGGCTTATTACCTCTCCTCCTACGGTCCTTTTTGACCATCGGAATAAATTTCTGCTGAGCACCAAGAAAGATCTCCTTAAAGATCCTCGACAGGACACATCCTTGGATATTTAGATCCCAGCCCTGATCCCCTTGCAGCCACGTCTCTGTGATGTCCACGACATCATACCGGCCAATTTCAATGCGTGCAACAAGCTCATTTACCTTGTTCCGTTTACTATACGCATGTAGGTACAACACCTTCAGTCCTGCATTGATCACCTCCCTTCTCATACTTGTCACCTTTTGTGCTCTGCCTGAGGTTAGATTCTTGCCACCTGATATAATCCCCGTTCTATTACATGGTCTGGAAACTTTACTAACTTCTTCTGAGCCCTTGGCTGCTTTTAACTAGTTGAAAGTCCTCACCATTAACCTGCACTTCTACCCTGTCCTTTAACTTTGATTTTCTAATTCTCCGTACAAGATGGAGCACGTAAAAGCCAGTTGTTGGAAAGTCAGTGTTAATGTGGCGATAGTATAAAGGTTGCTTAAGGAGCCTTTGGAAAAGAATGTATCAGTAAAGGAAATGGGTATTGAAGCAGTAGCAGTGATACAAATGCAACTAAAATGGGTGATTGGGCTTAGGATAGCAAGGAGATTCTTCCCTGGATACTGATGAAGCGAGATAGATTACTGGAGGTTATGCAGAAGATCTTAGATTGGAAGGTCAAGATGTTGAATCAGTTTGGGTGGAGCTAAGAAACAAGGTGCAGATCATAAGAAATAGGATCAGGAGCCTGCTGCCAGGCCCTTCAAGCCTGCCCCACTATTCAATATGATAATGGCTGACCTATATCAACCTCAACTCCTTTTCTGTGCCACTTCCCCATCTATTCCTTGATCTATCAAAAATTTATTCACCTCCATGTACTTCTAATGATCCAGCCTCCACTACCATTTGGGACAGAGAATTCCAGAGATTCATCACCCTCTGCGAGAAGTCTCAATGCAGCTGAGTTTTAAATGACTGACCCTTTACCTTGTAGCAATGTCACCTTGTTTGAAACTCTCCCACTAGTGAAAACATCTCACCATCTACCCAGTCCTGCTCCCTTAGGATCATTATTAATCCAGAAATTCAGTTAATTTTCTGGGCACCTGGGTTTGAATCCTGCCATGGCAGGTGGTAGAATTTGAACTCAAAAAAAAAATCTGGAATTAAGAATCTATTGATTAGCATGGATCGATTGTCAGAAAAACCCATCTAGTTCACTAATGCACTTTTTCTGACCGAGAGGCGTGTTTTTGGAGTTGGATGAAAACAGGGAGCTAGATGAAACAGGCAGGCAGCAAAGGCTACAAACGAGAATGTTGATTGGTAAGTAAATGTTATTTTTTCTTTTTGCTCCTGGCATTGTGGTTGTTGTACAGTACTATACTGTTTCTGTGTAATTTCCATGGTTTATAGTTTGGAAAGGTTGTACTTGGTAGTAACAAGGAGCAGGAAAGAAGAGCCCTAGAAAATTGGATATAATCTGAAACAAAACATCTTTCAAAAGTTTAAAGGGATAAGACATGACAGGAGAACTCTGAGCCGTGGTTTGCTCCTGTTGCTCCATGTGGCAGGCTGGGAACAGACTGAAGATCTAATGAGTAAATTGAAAGAGTCTAAGGAGCTGTTTGCAACCATGGAGAAAAGATTCTGAAATAAGTAGAACGCCCATACAAAGTTATCAAACCTCTGCATGTAATTCTGAAACAAAGGCAACTGAACTCACCAAAGCAGTTGTTGAGCTGAATGAAATGATTAATAAGTTTGTAAAAGAATTTGACATTAGAGTAAATAAATATTTAGGTGAAATTGTGAAAAATGTAGAGATGAAAATGTGCAGAAGGCAGTGCATCATCTCTTGGCTAGACTAGGAGATGATTTAAGTGAAAGGAACAAAATTCTTTTTGTGCATGTCTATGCCAGTGCGAGGTGGTCCACTTTGGTAGGAATGGTAGGAAGGATTATTACTTACGTGGCGAAAAACTGCAGCAGGCAGTTGGGACCTGCAGAGGGACCTCGGGGTCCTTGTGCATGAGTCGCAAAAACCCAGCTTGCAGGTGCAGCAGGTGGTCAGGAAGGCGAATGGGATGCTGGCCTTCATAGCGAGGGGGATTGAATATAAAAGTAGGGAGGTCTTGCTGCAGCTGTATAGGGCATTGGTGAGGCCGCAACTGGAGTACTGTGTGCAGTTTTGGGCGCTGTACTTACGCAAGGATATTTTGGCCTTGGAGGGAGTGCAGAGGAGGTTTACTAGGCTGATGCCGGAGTTGAGGGGGTTGAGTTATGAGGAGAGGCTGAATAAACTAGGCTTGTACTCGTTAGAGTTTAGAAGAATGAGGGGAGATCTCATTGAGACGTATAAGATGATGAATGGGATGGATAGGATAGAGGTGGAGAGACTCTTCCCGCTCAGAAAGGACAGTAGGACTAGGGGGCACAGCCTCAAGATAAAGGGGGGGGGCGGCTTAGAACAGAGTTGAGGAAGAACTTCTTCAAAGGGTGGTGAATCTCTGGAATTCTCTGCCCGTTGAGGTGGTGGAGGCTGCCTCGCTCAATATTTTTAAGATGCGGGTTGATGGGTTTTTGATAAGAGAGGGGATTAAGGGTTATGGGGAGAGGGCGGGAATGTGGAACTGAGCCACGACAGATCAGCCATGATCTTATTGAATGGCGGGGCAGGCTCGAAGGGCTAGATGGCCTACTCCTGCTCCTATTTCTTATGTTCTTATTCATCTGGTGTTGATTAGAACAATGAAATTATAAAATTTGTTCAGAAGGAAGTGATTGAGGAAAATAATTTTGAAGTTGTCAATCAATAATACACATTATTTAACAAATATAAAGAGCCAATAAAAGGTCATCAACAGAGTAGCAGAGGAAGAAAACTTATGTTCTGCATTAACTTTGGGAAACCTGTGCAAATTCATTAGTTACACAGCTCATGGTAGCACTAAAACTGAATATTTTATTATCTGTCCATTTCCGTTTATCTTTTCCAAGCTATGACGTCCAAGACAGGAGAGTGATCCCTCATGGTTTGCACCCATTGTTTAATTGAAATCCTCATTAGTTAAAGACTTGGGAATTCTGCTGATGGCACCATCAAGCTCCTCATAGAACCAGTCTTTCACCTCTAATGGATCAGTGTGTTACAGCATAGATACTCATGAGGTTAACTCCTTTATTCTTTCATGGCATGTGGGTGTTCCTGGTAAGACCAACATTTGTTGCCAATCCCTATTTGTCCTTGAAATGAGTGGCTTGCTGGGCCATTTCAGAGGGAAGTTAAGAGTCAATTACACTGTGGGTCAGGACTCATATGTAGGCCAGAATGAGTAATGATAGCAGATTTTCTTCCCTAAAAGAGATTAGTGAACCCACATGGGTATTTACAACAATCGACGATAGATTCATGGTTATAACAAGCTTCTAATTCCAGATTTATTAATTGAATTTTAACTTCCACCAGTTTCCATGGTAGAATTTGAATCTATGCCCCCACCATATTAGCCTAGACCTTTGGATTAATAATACAGTGACATTAGCACTCTCCCACCATTGCTCCCATAACTGACCCTATTTGAGTTTATTCCAATTTATGGTGCTGTTTGCTGCCCCATTATTTTATGTTATGGGTTTTTAAGATATCTGAATGAGAGTTTGAGACTTACAGATTTCTACATGAACCATTTATCGGTTACCTTTAACTATTTACAGATCCAAGGTATGTTCGTGCATGGAGCTGTTGTCTCCATGAAGGTAAATTCTTACTTAGAGAAATTCTCCGCAGACTGTTCTGAGAGTCTATTACCATATGACTGTATGCATTATACCATGGACTGTGCAATTCCCAGGTCCCATGGTTAATCTTTGCCCTACTAAGCAACGTTATATTACTGTGGCTTGCAGGCACCACAGCCCATTCTAAGACATTTGTGGGCAGTTCTGTCATCAAGAGCAGTGAACTGTAACTCCCTGCTCACGTGTTTCCTCTGAACTCTTCCTCTGCCAGATGAATGTGCAGGTAGGGTTTTGATTAGGTTGATTGGCAGATTCATGTGCTTAAGGGGAGGGAAAAGCAGGCAGCTACTGCTGGGTTTTTAAAGAAGCAAGAGATCTCTCTTTTGGGAGACTGCAGTTTAGGACCTGCTAGAAGATCTAGGTCTTTCTTTAGAGGTGTTCATGAGGCTTGAGGACTCGCAATCCAAGTACAAACACAGAAGCCTCTGTGTTGCTAACTGATTTTGAAGAGGAGTTTAAGTCTATAAGAGGATTATTGCTTGAATTGGAACTAATAGAGATAGGTTAGTGGTTAAGAATTGTATCTTGTCATGTATAAGGATTTCAATTGGTAAAAGTTAAGCTAATTCATTTGTTACAGGTAAACGGTATTGTTAAGTAAAGTTTGTTTAAATAAAAGCTTCCTGGTGCGTCAATAAAAGTGACACAGCTTAACCCCACTCTCATCCCAAAATAGAAAAACTGTTGGGTTCTAGTGATGCTTCATAACATATTTTGAGGTTTCTAACTGTCCCTTAACACTTATCACTCTTATTTGCTGCCTCCCATGTATTAAGGACCTATGGAGAAACTAAAGTATCCACTTCAGGGCACAAGCTTATGCAAAGTTGATAGAGATCCTACACTGCCCAAATGTGAGGATCCATCTCACAACCTCCCCAACTCAATCTAAAAGACTGCAAAGCGCTATGTTTTATGCCAGTTTCATGGCAGGAGTTCCTGGAAAGATGACATTTAGTCATTAGTTCATCTTTGTGTTCCACTCCAGATTTTTAGTCAGGGTTTACTCCCTTAGCCTTCAGCTCCCCTGAGATACTCAAGGCAGCGGAGCTATTTACCTGTAGCTAGAGGTTTGGTTATGAGGATCAGGGTTTGTTTACATGCCAGTGGGCTTACTCTCTGGGGTTCAAATTTTCTCCCAATTCCTCCGAAGTTACACAGGAGCCAAATTTCCACATGTTGCCATGATTAGGCACAGCTGAGAACCTTTCGGTGGAAAGGTTGTGTACTGACAGGGAGAGACTTGCACATTTAACTCTCCTTTTCAAATTGCTGCTAGCCAGCAGTGTGTAAGCTGAAAATGAGAAATAAACTAGCACACAAAAAGTGAGAAGCATTGCTAACCTTCTTCACCCTTCATTAGATGCATCACACTGACCTGTTGGATATAAAGGCTCACATTACCTAGCTGTTATCAACAACTGTGTAACGATGAACAGTCTGGGATCAATGCCTTCAGGAGAGGACAGGTGAAGGGGGAAGCAAATTAGTGGAGAACAGAGGAGAGGAAATATCAAACAATTAAGCACATAGGTATTCAATAAATATTTACATTAATTTGTACCTTGTGTCTCACCCCAGCCTGTAACAAAGCATTCAGATTCACTTGGTAATATATAGCCTTTTGTTGGCAAACAGATTAAAGCGACTTTGTCATTCAGGACTGCTGGCCTAAAATCAAAAGTGTGATACAAATTATTTTAATTTAATGTGCATAAAATGATTACATCTCAACTAACTGATACGTACATTTTTTCTTCAACTTGTAAACTGAAAATACTTCATTGATCAGCGATGCTACATGGTATAGCTTTGTATGAGAGCTTTTATTTATAAAACAAATCAGCTGATGTAACAGCAAGTGAGCAAATGACTACTTGAATTAATTGTACCTTTTGTTGAGTGCTTTATAAGTATCCAGAAATACATTATGTTAAGGGATGGAGAGAGGCTACATCAGAGAGTGAGGTGAAAGATAGACAAAGATTGGAATCAGAGAGAGGAAGGAAAGTGACCATTTTTTTTCATGCTAATAGTCCAACTTTCAATAGAAAATACCGGCTGAAGGATAACTAATTTCCTGTCCTGCTTGACCACCAATGGAAAAGGCAAATGCAAATTACACACAATGCTAAGAAAGAGATTCTAAGTGTTAACACAAATTAAACAGAGAAATATTTCTCTCTTTTGCAGAAATAGCAGTGATGGGTTGAACTCTGCTATAGGGGAGTTTTGTTTCAGTCACAAATACCAGACTTGTGCACAGAATTTCTCAATCTTATTCATTATTTGGATCCAGTTTTCATGCGCTCATTGCAGAACAGAAGGGCCAATGAGAAAGTAACACTTCCAGAGGTCATTCCAGTGGTTGCTAATTGAAGGGGGAAGGTGAATCATGCAACATTTGCTGATGTTCACCAAGCACTCGTTGTGAATCATACACTGGTCCTATAGAACCATAGAAATGATACAGCATAGAAGGGGATCATTCAACCCATCTTGTCCATGCAGACCCAAGACACACAGGCACTCTTTCTAATTCTATGTTTCTGCACATGGCCCACAGCACTGCAACTTATAGCATTGAAGATGCAAATCCCAGTTATTTTTTAAACGAGTTTAGGGTCTCTGCCTTCACCATCCACTCAGTCAGCGAATTCCAGACACCCACCATCCTCGGTGTAAAAAGGTTTTTCCTCATATCCCCTCTAACCCTTCTGCCACTTAGCTTGAATCTATGACCCCAGTTTTTTGGCTGCTCTATAACATCCCTGACCCTAACACCAGGCAGACTCCATATCATCTTGGATTCATTTCTGCAGCCACAGAAGCGCCTGCCTGTCTGTACCCTTGCTATTGAATCCCCTATCGCTATAGTCCTCCTGCTCATTTTCCTCTCTGTCTGTGCAGCAAAGATACCCATGGTGCCATGCCCCTCTACCGCGGCTACATTCGCTCCCTGGAGAGGGAGCATGTGGTGTCTGCGGGCACAGTCGATGCCTTCCATGCCTGCTGGGCACTGCAGGGGCTGGGGTGTGTTACAGACCCCGACAATCACATTTTGATTTGTGTCTTAAGTTTCCTTTGTACTTTTGTTTTTGTTTGGGCTGTTCCCCTTCCTTTTGGGGAGCTGCCCCTTTTATTTGTCATAACTTAATTTGAGTTTGTCTATTTGGTTTGACCTTGAAAGAGAACCCATGGTGCCATGAACTTGGCTGTTGCTGCTTCACCTTCATCCCTCCCCACCAAACAGTATCCAAAGTAATTTACCTGTGTGAGAGGGGGTTAACCACAGGGCATTCCTGTACTTCCTTCCTGAGCCTTTCACTTTGTCTGATGGTCACCCATTCCCTTTCTGCCTGTGTAATCGTCACCTGCAGTATGACCACCTCAATAAGTGTGCTATCCACTATATTCCCAGCATTTTGGATGCTCTACAGTGAGTCACTTGCAGCGCCAGCCCTAAAATGCGTTTATCCAATAGCTACAACTGCATGTGATTGTTAGGGAGACTGGAATTATCCCTCATCTCCTACATTGCACAAGATGAGCATACCATGGGTCTGAGGTCTCCTGCCACGATTTCTCTCTACATTAAGCTAGTTACTGCCTTTAATAGAACTTAATTAAATTAGGGATCTTCCTTTGTTTCAAACACGATTATTATAATTGAAAGTCTCTACCTTACCTTTCTTTAATATATTATACATTTAAAAGTAAGTTTTTGTTGGGACCATATCACTTTCTGAACTGTGACGTTGCCTCTGAAAGCCACTGTTGGTGGCCCAGATAGTCCCTGCTGCAAGGCCACTGCGTGCCTTGCTGAGGATAGGTGAAAAAGGAAAGGAGCACTCCTTCCTCGCTGAACTCCCTCAGTCACCAAACTCCAGACCAAACAGCATCAACCCTGCAAGACGGCCTGCTTTTATACTGTCTGAATCTAGCCTCTGAAAACCTGTTTAAGCTAGTTACCTAATTACCTAGTTGCAGCTGCAAGCAGAGCCTGTAAAGAGCTCTGATTTAAAGCTGGTCTAAAGTTTACTTTCTTCCAACCCAAACAGCAACTTTTGCTTAATTACTAAATTAAAGATAGATTAGACTTTGGTTAGAAATTAATGCTTAAATTCTCTTAGTCACCAAATTCCAATTTAAGCACTGTACTGCAGCCCAAACTGGCCCTCGGGACACAAGTCTCACAGTAATAATTGTATTGAACTTGATTGAAAGCTTTCATTGTCAAAGCAAAAAGACAATGATTGTGGTATTATACACAATACATAGAACGTTTACCATAGTCACCCAAAATTCTTCTCTCAAGTTCTGGAGGTGTTAACATAATGTTTAATGTTAACATCTCTGCTAAAGGAGATGTATCTTGTAATGTGCATTGTCAGAGTTTTTCCTACAACCATCAGCTCAATAAACAACTTTTTGTAACTAGCTGGAAATGTAAGCTGATAATGGCACAAGTGGGAATGAAGCATCGGGGTGTTAGTAAAGGGTGAAACCAACAGACTGATTAATTTAAAGATTGAGAAAGAAAAAGGAATGATGAAGAAGGAAGGATCACTTAAGTCAAATTTGGTACTGAAAGAGAAGTTAAAGAAATAGAGAGCAAAAGATTGGATCAAGAAAGAAAAAAGGAGAATAACAGTTTTACATTTTAAAATTTAAAATGTTCTAAATCCCAGGAAGAATTTGCTGCACACAGCAGTGAGACTGAATCATTTAAACTGTTTCCTTTCTTGGCACAGTAGGAAGTCTCACAACACCTGGTTATAGACCGACCAGTTTATTTGATAGTAATTCCACATGCTTTCGGAAATGGTGTTCCTTCGTCAGGTGTGTGGAAGGTTCTGATCACAGAAGGGCATATAAAGTTACACAAAGTTTACAGAATACTGATTAGAATGCAAATCTTTACAGCTCACCTGCTATTCAAGTCTTAAAGATGCAGACAGTGTGAGTGGAGGTAGCATTAGCATAGGTTAAAGAGATGTGTATTGTCTCCAGACAGGACAGTAAGTGAGATTTTATAAGCCCAGGCAAGTCACGGGGGTTACAGATAGTGCGATATGAACCCAAGATCCCGGTTGAGACCATTCTCATGTGTGCAGAACTTGGCTATCAGTCTCTGCGCTGTCGTGTGACGTGAAGGCCGCCTTGGAGAACACTTACCCGAAGATCAGAGACTGAATGCCCGTGACCGTGAAATGTTCGCCAACAGGAAGGGAACAGTCTTGCCTGGTGATTGTCGAGCAATGTTCGTTCATCCGTTGTCGTAGCGTCTGCATGGTCTCCCCAATGTACCATGCTTCGGGACATCCTTTCCTGTAGTGTATTTGGTAGACAACGTTGGCCGAGTTGCAGGAGTATGTACTGTGTACCTGGTGGATGGTGTTCTCACATGAGATGATGTCATCCATGTCGATGATCTGGCACGTCTTACAGAGGTTGCTGTGACAGGGTTGTGTGGTGTGGTGGTCACTGTTCTCCTGAAGGCTGGATAGTTTGCTGCGAACAACAGTCTATTTGAGATTGTGCAGTTGTTTGAAGGCAAGAAGTGGGGCTGTGGGGATGGCCCTGGCGAGATGTTTGTCTTCATCAATGATGTGTTGAAGACTCCGGAGAAGATGTCGTAGCTTCTCTGCTCCTGGGAAGTACTGGACGACGAAGGGTACTGTGTCCACCGTGTCCCGTGTTTGTCTTCTGAGGAGGTCGGTGCAGGTTTTCGCTGTGGCGTGTCGGAAATGTTGATTGATGTGTTGAGCGCCATATCCTGTTCTTATGAGGGCATCTTTCAGCATCTGGAGGTGTCTGTTGTGATCCTCCTCATCGGAGCAGATCCTGTGTATACGGAAGGTTTGAACGTAGGGGATGGCTTCTTTAACGTGTTTAGGGTGGAAGCTGGAGAAGTGGAGTATCGTGAGGTTATCTGTGGGCATGTATGCCCAAGCCATCAGGAGGTGCGTCAACACCAGATTCATCAACCGCACTCGCAAGACAGCCCCAAACATCACCCGAGTACAACGCAATGCCATCCATGCTCTCAAGACCAACTGCAACATTGTCATCAAACCAGCAGACAAAGGAGGGGCCATCGTCATCCTGAACAGAATGGTTTACTGCAAAGAAGTGTACCGACAACTAAACAATGAGGAACACTACAGACAGTTACCCACAGATCCGACCAAAGAACACACCCTTCAACGCAACACTTTGATCAAGACCTTTGATCCGTACCTTCAAAGCACCCTCTGTGCTCTCATCCCACGTACTCCCTGCGTTGGAGATCTCTACTGCCTCCCAAAGATACACAAGGCAAACACACCCAGCCGTCCCGTCGTATCAGGCAATGGGACCCTGTGCGAGAACCTCTCTGGCTACGTCGAGGGCATTCTGAAACCCATTGTACGAAGAACCCCCAGCTTTTGTTGCGACACAACGGATTTCCTACGGAAACTCAGCACACATGGAGCAGTTGAACCAGGGACACTCCTCGTCACAATGGATGTCTCGGCACTCTACACCAACATCCCCCACGATGATGGCAGTGCTGCAACTGCCTCAACACAACGCCGACAACTGCCAGTTTCCAGATGCATCTGCTTCATCCTGGACCACAACGTCTTCACCTTCAGCAACCAGTTTTTCATCCAGACACACGGAACAGCCATGGGGACCAAATTCGCACCCCATTATGCCAACGTCTTCATGCACAGGCTCGAACAAGACTTCTTCACCACACAGAACCTTCAACTGATGCTATACACTAGATACATCGATGACATTTTCTTCCTTTGGACTCATGGTGAACAATCATTGAATCAGCTATATGACGACATCAACAAGTTCCATCCCACCATCAGACTCACCATGGACTATTCTCCGGAATCGGTGGCATTCTTGGACACACGCATCTCCAAGAAGGATGGTCATCTCAGCACCTCACTATACCGCAAGCCCACAGATAATCTCACTATGCTCCACTTCTCCAGCTTCCACCCTAAACACGTTAAAGAAGCCATCCCCTACGGACAAGCCCTCCGTATACACAGGATCTGCTCAGATGAGGAGGATCGCGACAGACACCTCCAGACGCTGAAAGATGCCCTCATAAGAACAGGAAAAGGTGCTCGACTCATCGATCGACAGTTCTGACGCGCCACAGCGAAAAACCGCACCGACCTCCTCAGAAGACACACACGGGACACGGTGCACAGAGTACCCTTCATTGTCCGGTACTTCCCCAGAGCAGAGAAGCTACGACATCTTCTCTGGAGTCTCCAGAAAAGCTGCAGCATGCTACAGTGCAGAGGGACCTGGGGGTCCTTGTGCATGAGTCGCAAAAACCCAGTCTGCAGGTGATCAAGAAGGCAAATGGAATGCTGGCCTTTATAGCGAGGGGGATAGAATATAAAAGTAGGGAGGTCTTGCTGCAACTGTACAGGGTACTAGTGAGGCCGCAGCTGGAGTACTGTGTGCAGTTTTGGTTGCCGCACTTGCGCAAGGATATATTGGCCTTGGAGTGCAAAGGAGGTTCACTAGGCTGATACCGGAGATGAGGGGGTTGGACTTTGAAGAGAGACTAAATAGACTGGGTCTGTACTCGTTGGAGTTTAGAAGGATGAGGGGTGATCTTATAGAGATGTATAAGATAATGAAGGGGATGGATAGGGTAGAGGTAGAGAGATTCTTTCAGCTTAGAAAGGATAGCAGGACTGGAGGGCGCAGCCTCAAGATAAGGGGGGTGCAGTTTAGATCGGAGTTGAGGAACTTCTTCACTCAAAGGGTGGTGAATCTCTGGAATTCTCTGCCCGTTGAAGTGGTGGAGGCTACCTCGCTAAATATATTTAAGACGCGGGTTGATGGATTTTTGATAAGAGAGGGGATTAAGGGTTATGGGGAGAAGGCAGGAAAGTGGAACTGAGACACGACAGATCAGCCATGATCTTATTGAATGGCGGGGCAGGCTCGAAGGGCTAGATGGCCTACTCCTGCTCCTATTTCTTATGTCTTCAACACATCATTGATGAAGATGAACATCTCGCCAGGGCCATCCCCACACCCCCACTTCTTGCCTTCAAACAACTGCACAATCTCAAACAGACAGTTGTTCGCAGCAAACTACCCAGCCTTCAGGAGAACAGTGACCACCACACCACACAACCCTGCCACAGCAACCTTTGCAAGACATGCCGGATCATCGACATGAACGATATCATCTCACATGAAAACACCATCCACCAGGTACACGGTACATACTCTTGCAACTCGGCCAACATTGTCTACCTAATACGCTGCAGGAAAGGGTGCCCCGAAGCATGGTACATTGGGGAGACCATGCAGACGCTACGATAATGGATAAATGAACATCGCTCGACAATCAGCAGGCAAGACTGTTCCTTTCCTGTTGGCGAACAGTTCAGCGGTCACGGGCATTCGGTCTCTGATCTTCGGGTAAGCGTTCTCCAAGGGGGCCTTCACGTCACACGACAGCGCAGAGTCACTGAGCAGAGACTGATAGCCAAGTTCCGCACATGAGAACAGTCTCAACCGGGATCTTGGGTTCATGTCGCACTATCTGTAACCCCTGTGACTTGCCTAGGCTTGTAAAATCTCACTTACTGTCCTGTCTGGAGACAATACACATCTCTTTAACCTATGCTGATGCTACCTCCAGTCACACTGTCTGCATCTTTAAGACTTGAATAGCAGGTTAGCCGTAAAGACTTGCATACTAATCAGTATTCTGTAAACTGTGTGTGACTTTATATGCCCTTCTGTGATCAGAACCTTCCACACACCTGACGAAGGAACACTGTTTCCGAAAGCTTGTGGGATTACTATCAAATAAACTGGTTGGACTATAACCTGGTGTTGTGAGACTTTAGTCCAACCGATTTATTTAGTAGTAAACTCACAAGCTCACCTGTGATCAGTGTTCCTTCCACACACATTATCAGCCACTTTAGGACTTGAACAGCAGGTTAGGTGTAAAGATTCGCATTCTAATCAGTAATCTCTAAACTGTCTGTGCTTTATATGCTCTGTCCGAGGCCAGAACTCTCCGTTCACCTGACGAAGAGGGAGTCCCCTCGAAAGCTTGTGAGCTTACTATTAAATAAATCAGTTGGACTAAAACCTGGTGTTGTCAGACTTTTTACTGTGTTTACCCCAGTCCAACGCTGGCACATCCACATGTTGTGAGACTTCTTACTGTGTTTACCCCAGTCCAATGCCAGCATCTCTACATCCTTTCTTGGCTACAGAGATTGATTAGCATTACGTTAACAATGATTGCTTTGTTTAAACAGCAACTATACTTAGTGCTAATTTTCTGTGATAAGTATAGTGAGCAATTAGGTAAAGGACAAGAAGCCATTTGTGCAAAACAATTCATGCTGAATCTCTTACTTCCCTGAACATCCTGGATGATTTGTGCAGTAATAATGTTGCGTGCTATTAGTACGCAGTATTTTTCCAATAAGCCTTGGCCTGTTAAATGTTCATTAAAAACTACAGAAGTAAGAATATCATTCTTACGGTATGTAAAGACTTGGGTTAGGAAGCGCACCCTTCACAACAATCCATCAAAATGAATATTGGGGATTTCTCTCATTTAAATCAAAGGTAAATATAAGAAATAAATGTGAGTAAATACCTTTCAAGCTTTAATAAAGCAATGTCATTCCTTCCGGGCCCAGAAACTATTTTTTCAACGTCTATTATCTGTCTCGATGATTCACGTGCCCTCTCTGTGTGTATCCCAACGTAAACTTTGTAGGCTGAAGGTCTTTGGGATCTGCGACAGATGCAGTGAAAAAAATTAGCTGCCTGTATTTGTCACATTCATCTTTACAAGAACAATTAAACAGTGTATTTTGCATACTAAGATTTCCAATGGTATATTACAGGAGCATTACCCAACAAAATTTAAAACTGAGCCAAATAAGAAGATATTTGGACAGATGACTAAAAACTTGGTCAGTGTTAGGTTTTAAGGAGCATCTTGGAAGAGAGCTGTGGAGAGATTTAGAGAGAGAATTCCATAGCTTAAGGCAGCAGAAGTCATTATGCCAAAATTGGAATGAGGTTACAGGATTAGGGAGAAGTGGAGGAATGAGGGAACAATGTTGAGAAATTTAAAATCAAGGGGTTACCAAACCAGAATTCAATATCAGTCAGTGAAATCAGAGGCTGTCAACATTATGAACATACAATTCACATTTTCTTACCTGTCTAGGCAGTGTCTGGCTGTGAGTACCCACTTTCTATTGACAAGAGTCCCTCCACAGAAGTGAGCATGAAAACTGTGGTATAGAAGTCGGTTTTTAGTATATAACATCAATATATTGAAAAACCTTTAAGAGGAGGCATCAGAGGATTGACACAAGAATAATTACTGTTAATGATACAAGACATAAAAAATTCTCTTAGTATCCTTTTTGCCAATTGTTAAAAGATCAGTGGTTTCTATTTAGACACCCATGCTAGTCAAAAAAGTTCATACATTCTTTAAACATCCCTCATCTTTTTGAATATCTACAGAAAAGTCTCACCTTTCCTGCCTTCCTTGTTTATGCATCTGCATACCTGTACTAAATGTTTTGTACACTGCATCACCCATCATGCAAGCAATTGTTTGCTTATGCGCATTTTCTTTATCTCTTCTTTCCCCGAGTGGATGGTAGCGATGATGAGGCAGAGACTTTGACACATTTTAATGGTGTTGAAATCTCTGGAAGTGATTCCTTCCATTAGTCCTGGCTGTTGACATTTAATTCCTTTTTAAGTACCTTTCCAAAGGGCAGGTGAAGCAGTGCCTGGAATGGTTGTAGTTGAAGTGCAGCCGGAACAGAAGGGCAACCTGAAACTATCTGAATCTCTTGATCCAGTGCTGCAATAAAGCTTCTGTTCTATTTTGAAATATTCATCAATTTTGTCTGCTGGTTTTGAG
This sequence comes from Carcharhinus amblyrhynchos, assembly GCF_965287045.1. Lineage (NCBI taxonomy): Eukaryota > Metazoa > Chordata > Chondrichthyes > Carcharhiniformes > Carcharhinidae > Carcharhinus > Carcharhinus amblyrhynchos. Next base: position 24,758,193 of record NC_137335.1, on the reverse strand, counting down.
TGGGTTCATTTTTGAAAATTGAGGATTGTCTCTTTTTAAAAAAATTTCGATACATGTATTTTATTGCTTAGAGGTTCCCCCCTCCCCCTCTTAAAAAAATTTTGATACGTGTATTTCATTGCTTAGAGGTCCCCCTCCTCCGTACCCCCCACCCCCACCCATCTGTTGTATAGAGGTGCTGCTTAGTATTTATACAAACTAATTTATACAAGCTGCAGCATGCTACAGTGCAGAGGGACCTGGGGGTCCTTGTGCACGAATCGCAAAAACTCAGTCTGCAGGTGATCAAGAAGGCAAATAGAATGTTGACCTTTATAGCGAGGGGGATAGAATATAAAAGCAGGGAGGTCTTGCCGCAACTGTACAGGGCACTGGTGAGGCCGCAGCTGGAGTACTGTGTGCAGTTTTGGTTGCCGCACTTGCGGAAGGATATATTGGCCTTGGAGGGAGTGCAGAGAAGGTTCACTAGGCTGATATCGGAGATGAGGGGGTTAGCCTATTAAGAGAGATTGAATAGACTGGGTCTGTACTCGTTGGAGTTCAGAAGGTTGAGGGGGGATCTTATAGAGACGTATAAGATAATGAAGGGGATAGATAGGGTAGAGGTAGAGAGATTCTTCCCGCTTAGAAAGGATAGCAGGACTAGAGGGCACAGCCTCAAAATGGGGGGCGGGGGGGGGGGGCAGTTTAGAATGGAGTTGAGGAGGAACTTCTTCACTCAAAGGGTGGTGAATCTCTGGAATTCTCTGCCCGTTGAAGTGGTGGAGACTACCTCGCTGAATATATTTAAGTCAGGGGTAGATAGGTTTCTGATAGACAAGGGAATTAAGGGTTATGGGGAGAAAGCAGGAAAGTGGATCTGATCCACATTTAGATCAGCCATGATCTTATTGAATGGCGGGGCAGGCTTGAAGGGCTAGATGGCCTACTTCTGCTCCTATTTCTTATGTTCTTAATGTTGCCTTAGCATTGCTGGAACCTATCTAATAGATTCCCATTGAAAAGCATATTTATCATTCACGATTTCACCATTTGTGAGGTTTCGCAGAAATATAAGCCACACAAATGTCAGGACTTTACTGTATGACAAATCTCCCCAGAAATTTATCTGCTTCAAGGAAAGCAATCTTAACTTCTCTAGTTTCACAGCTAACTGCAATCTCACACCTCGGGTACTATAGTATATCTTCCCTGCTCCCACTCCAAGGGCAGTTTCCTTTCCTCCTCCAGCTCACTTCTTCCATTTAATTAAGAAAAACCTTGCTTCTGGAAAATGGCATCACTGCAAATGCCAATGTTTATTGTCCATTCCTAATAGCACGATCATGACAAACAGCCTTCTTGAACTAGTTCAGTCCGTATGTGAATGTATACCCATGAAGAAGTTAGTGAGGAAGTTCCAGGATTTTTCACCCAGTAACAGTGAAGGAATAGTGATATAGTTCCAAGTCAAAATGGTGTGTTATTTGGAGGAGAATGTGTAGGGGTGACATTCCTGTGCATCTGCTGTTCCTGTCCTCGGCAGTGGAGGTTAGGGATTTGAGAAGTACTGTTGAAGAACTCTTGGCAAGTTGCTGCAGTGCAGCTTGTAGATGGTACACCATACTGCCACACTACAATGGTGATGGAGAGAACAAATGTTTAATGTGGTGAGTAGGGTGCCAGTTAATTGGGGTGCTTTGCCCTGGCTGGTGTTGAGCATTTTGTTTGTTGTTGCAGTAGGCTTATGCAGGTAAATGGAAAGTATTCCATTACACTTCTGACTTGTGCTTTGGATGTGGAGAGATTTTGGAGAATCAAAAAGAAGTTTATAGCAAGTGCCCAGTTTTTGACTTGTTTATGTAGCCATAGTATTTATGTGGCTGGTCTAGTTTGCATTTCTAGTGTGTAACAGAGACTGACAGCATGACTCCACTTTTAACTTAACTAGGAAAGATTTCTTACCATCTATTTTCTGAGACAGTTACTTACTTGGTGCGAAGACTAACTTGCCAGGGCCAAGAGTGTGGCTTGGATATACAGCCACCAACAATTCTTCCAAAGCACTTCTTGGGTTCATATGTAGGCCTTCCACATTCATCAGGTGGTTGTTCTAGTATCACAAAAAGATCAATTAAGTAAATTTTTAATGTGATACTTGCATGCTTCAACTCTTGTGCACAATTTACAGGTTAAGAACATAAGAACATAAGAAATAGGAGCAGGAGTAGGCCATCTAGCCCTTCGAGCCTGCCCCGCCATTCAATAAGATCATGGCTGATCTGTCGTGGCTCAGTTCCACTTTCCCGCCCTCTCCCCATAACCCTTAATCCCCTCTCTTATCAAGAACCCATCAACCCGCTTCTTAAAAATATTTAGCGAGGCAGCCTCCACCACTTCAACGGGCAGAGAATTCCAGAGATTCACCACCCTTTGAGTGAAGAAGTTCCTCCTCAACTCCGTTCTAAACCGCCTCCCCTTTATCTTGAGGCTGTGCCCCCTAGTCCTACTGTCTTTTTTGAGCGGGAAGAGTCTCTCCACCTCTATCCTATCCATCCCATTCATCATCTTATACGTCTCAATGAGATCTCCCCTCATTCTTCTAAACTCTAACGAGTACAAGCCTAGTTTATTCAGCCTCTCCTCATAGCTCAATCCCCTCAACTCCGGTATCAGCCTAGTAAACCTCCTCTGCACTCCCTCCAGGGCCAAAATATCCTTGCGCTTGTTACTTGTACTATCTTCTGGTCATTAATGCCATGTGATTTTGGAAGGGGGTCCTTTAATATATTTCACTCAGATGATTGAAGACTCCAGACTGGAATTAGTGCTGCAAGTTTCTTCTTCCCAGTGAGATGCAGCATTTAATTGCTTTGTGTTAGTGCAGATTGGGATATAGCATCTAACATTTAACCGATAATGGTCAGTGAGTTCACAAGACTAATAGCTTTTAAAATAAATATTGTTCCTTCATGGGGGATGAGAGCATTTATGGCTAGGCCAACATTTGTTACCAATCTTTAACTGCCGCTTGAGCAGATGATGATGAGCCTTCTTCTTGAATCACTGAAGACAATGAAGGCTTGGAGGGGAATTTACAAGTGGTGGTGTTTCCATACATTTTCTGCCCTTATCATTCTTGGTGTTAGAGGTCGTTGGGTTGGAAGATGCTGTTGAAAGAACCTTGGTGAGTTGCTGCAGGGCATCTTATAGATAATACTCACTGCTGCCACTGTGGAGGATGGTGGAGGGAGTGAATGTTTATCGTGGTGGATGGGGTGTTAATTAAGCAGGCTGCTTTGTCTGCTGAGGTTCTTGGAAGTTGTTGGAGCTGCACACCTCCAGCCAAGTGGAGATTATTAAAAATCTTCAGCCATACTACATAATGATCCATTTTCAACGTTTACTGTTTGTTATTTATTTGTCCTTACTGATTTAATGAGCCTAAGACCATCTATTTCTCCTCAGAAAGATGCTCCTCTCTTTGTCCTTGTGAGTTTATGTGCTTTGCTGCCTTAAGACCATGTCTAAAATTTTCAGTGGACTGGAGGGTTAGGACCCAGTGCTGGCAGACTTTGAGAATCATGGTCCTGATGTTTTCAGAAAAGTTTCAAACTTTCAAAGGGCTGGCAGGTTAGCTTGAATGGGGAATGTGCCTACCACCAATTAATGGCTCCTTAAGGAACTTATTAAAAGACCTGTCTGTTACTGGATGAGATTTTCAAACATTTTTCTAGCAAACACCAATAGTCTTGTGCATGTGGGACTCAGATAAATCTCTCTTTAGCTGCCTCAATAACAAACCTGTAGAGCTAAGCATTGCTGGCAGGGGCACTAGACCTCATCTTATGCAAGGCTGATGTCTGCCTTGTTCATCTCCATGGCCTTCTCAGGAGCTGCCTGCTCTGCCTGTAACCCCCAACATGCCTGCCACTTGCCTTTGCCATTAGCTGTAAGGCAGGAAACTCTCACCTCCTGAGGACTCTGTGCCTTTCAATGGGTTCCAACTCTGTTCTTTTAAATTTATTGATCAGATTTGGTACCTCATTTCTCCAAGGACAGGACAATCAATGTAATTAATCAAAGCTTCATGGAACATTTACAACTGACATTAAGAGAAATTTATGGTCAATTAATTATATTTTTCAATCAGAAGAATACTTTGAATAAAATATGTGCACTTGCTTCCCTTTCTCCATTAAAATCCATTGTAAGACAGCACGGGCAATATTGAACTAATTGGGCATTGTCCACAGGTGTACATTTATATAACCAAGTTATTTTATAACAATTCTGTCCTCAGGTGGTCAGTCTAGTTCTAGCATTTAAGCTGTTGCATCCCCCCAGTGAGTTAATTTTCAAGTCAGCCCCCAAGATGAGTGACGAATCTGTTATCATCAGGCAGGTCCATAATTTCAATATACCAACTGGAATTGTAGGTTTAGCAATTTTGAACCATGGTCCTGAGGAGACAAGAACAGTCAGATCCAGCAGTGCTGGATGCTCCTGGGGGACTCCCTGTATCCCATAAGCAAACTTGCTTTTCTCCCTGTGATTTAAATCCTTTCACATAATCCAAAGTCTCTTAACCTCCATCCAAACATCTGTCTAATTTTGCACTGCTTCCTTCCCACATTCCAGTAAATCTCAGGGCTGATGTGACTGAAGCAGGATAGCTTCTAGTTTTCCCTTCTACATGAGAGCAGTGGTAGAGCTTCTGACCATATAAATACAGTGAGCAGAAAATACATTTACAGCTATTAGTCTGCAAGGGAAAGTATGACACAGCATTTAGTGTTTAGTATCACACAGTATTTAGTGTTTCTACACTTAAACTAAGGAAACCATCATGCAGAGGTCATTAGTCAAATTAACACATATTTTATGAAGTGTACACACTTACCACACGTGGGAATATCATCACAGTACTCATAAAATTTATTGGGATCTGTTGTGTAACACCAAGGGCCTAAGATATCCGCATCTGGATTTCTGCAATACTACAATTAAACAAGACATAGAAGAGCAAATATGTAGGCAAATCTTAGAAGTGTAAAAACAATAAGGCAATGATGGTAATAGATTTCAACTTCCCAGGTATTAATTGGGATAGGCAAAATGTGAAAGGCTTAGAGATGCAGAGTTCTTAAAATACAGAAGAGCTTGTTGAGCCAGCACATAAAGTTCTACAGCAGAATGGAATGTACTAGACCTATTCTTAGCGAATGAAGCCGGGCAGGTGGTAGAAACGTTAGTGGTAGAGCACTTCGGTGATTGACTATTACTTGGTAAAATTTGAGGCAGTTATCGAAAAGGACAAAGATGGACCAGAGGTAAAGGTTCTGAAATGGGGGAAGGCCAATTTTAATAGGATCAGACAGGATCTTGCCAAAGTAGACTGGGAGCAACTACTCGTAGGAAATTCTACATAAGAATATAAGAACAAAAGAAATAGGAGCAGGAGTAGGCCATCTAGCCCTTTGAGCCTGCCCCGCCATTCAATAAGATCATGGCTGATCTGTTGTGGCTCAGTTCCACATTCCCGCCCTCTCCCCATAACCCTTAATCCCTTCTCTTATCAAAAGCCCATCAACCCGCGTCTTAAAAATATTTAGCGAGGTAGCCTCCACCACTTCAACGGGCAGAGATTCACCACCCTTTGAGTGAAGAAGTTCCTCCTCAACTCCGTTCTAAACCGCCCCCCCTTTATCTTGAGGCTGTGCCCCCTAGTCCTACTGTCCTTTCTGAGCGGGAAGAGTCTCTCCACCTCTATCCTATCCATCCCATTCATCATCTTATACGTCTCAATGAGATCTCCCCTCATTCTTCTAAACTCTAACGAGTACAAGCCTAGTTTATTCAGCCTCTCCTCATAACTCAACCCCCTCAACTCCGGCATCAGCCTAGTAAACCTCCTCTGCACTCCCTCCAAGGCCAAAATATCCTTGCGTAAGTACAGCGCCCAAAACTGCACACAGTACTCCAGCTGCGGCCTCACCAATGCCCTATACAGCCGCAGCAAGACCTCCGTACTTTTATATTCAATCCCCCTCGCTATGAAGGCCAGCATCCCATTCGCCTTCCTGACCACCTGCTGCACCTGCAAGCTGGGTTTTTGCGACTCACGCACAAGGACCCCGAGGTCCCCCTGCACTGTCGCCTGAAAAGCCCGCAAAAATGCTTTTAAATGATTTAAACAGTTCTACAAGGTAAGTTCTTACTACAAAGTGCTTTAAACTTACTTAAACAGGTTTTTAACAGGTAATTTCTTATCTGTCTCTCTGCTCCTTCACTCGTCTGCTCCAGCAAACATTGGAAGGCTTCACCATGTGACCACCTGATAATTAAAGCCTGCTGCCCCACAACTCCTTTCTAACCACGCCCTTAGAATTCTTAAAGCGGTAAATACAAAATCAGAGCAATGGAAATCTTTGAAGAAAGAAATAGAGAGCGCATAAAGCCAACATACTCCTGTCAAAAGGTGGGACCATAAAGTCCAGGGAACCCTGGATGTCAAGGGATGTTCAGGATTCAATAAGAAAAAAAAGTGTGGTTTATACAGGCCGCTTAAAACAGTGGATGTCAGGGGGATTAGTAGGATAAATATGAGGGGTTATGGGAATAGGGCCTGGGTGGGATTGTGCTCCGTGCAGACTCCATGGCTGAATGGCCCTCTTCTGCACTGTAGGTACTCTTTAAAAAGTGGGTGACACAGTGGCACAGTAGTTAGCACGGCTGCCTCACAGCTCCAGGGAACCAGGTTCAATTCCTGGCTTGGGCCACTGTCTGTGTGAAGTTTGCATATTCTCCCCATGTTTGCATGGAGAAACGGGGTGCTCCGGTTTCCTCCCACACTTCAAAGATGTGCAGGTTAGGTTGATTGGCCATGCTAAATTGCCCTTTGTGTCCTCGGATGTGCAAGTTAGAGGGATTAGCAGGGTAAACATGTAGGATTTCAAGAATAGGGCCTGGGAGGGATTGTTGTTGGTACAGACTCGATGAGCTGACTGGCCACTTCTGTCACTATTCTGCCCATCTGACCAGCCAATCTATATCGTCCTATAATCAAAGGCTTTCCTCCATGTTATTTACCACACCAGCAATTTTATTGTCATTTGAGAACTTACTGATCCAGCCCCACGTTCATGTCTAGGTTATCAGTGTACACTACGAACAGCAAGTGATGCAGCACCAATCCTTGCAGCACATCACCTGACACAGGCTTTCAGAGACAAAAACAACCTTTGTTGATCACCCTCTGCCTCAGTCAATTTTGGATCCAATTTGCCAAATTGCCCTTGGTCTCATGGTAAAGGGTTTTTTTCAGAAGCTAAGTATTGAGCTTAACTTGCAACTAGAGTATCCCGGTGAAAGATGTTTCTTTATTGACCAACGTATGCTGGGAGATAAGGGTTGGGCAATCCAACCCTTTTCTGAAGTTACATCACAGTGGCAAAACAATTTCACAATTTCCAAAAGGCATTTTACCGCCTCTGGCTCATCATGAGCCAATCATCATTAGTACAGGTCAATCATAATATGTAAATGTAATATACCTTGGCCAGTCACAGGTATTCTTTGACAGCGTGGGAACACTAATCTCCCTGACACTAAGGGGCAATTTTAGTATGGCCAATCAACCTAACCTGCACATCTTTGGACTGTGGGAGGAAACCGGAGCACTTGGAGGAAGCCCATACAGACATGGGGAGAACATGCAAACTCCACACAGACAGTCATCTGAGGCCAGAATTGAACCCAGGTCCTTGGTGTAACCAAGTGCTAACCACTGTGCCACCGTGCTATCCCTTGAACGGATGCATTTTTGGAGAACTAAGAAGGCAAGGGAATACACAATAAACATTAGGCGGCTAGCAGTACAGACGACCAGAACGACCTTGGGATGCATGTCCACAGATTTCTGAAGGGAGAAGGGCAGGTAGATAAAGGGTGGAATTTTTCTAGAAAGTGAAGGCATAAAAACTGAAGTGATTCGGACCACAATTGTCCCACATTTAGTGTACTGAAGGAACCCTTACCTGAAACACACCAGTATGGAGTACCTAGATGTGTGACTCGGCTGAACTGGCTCACAGCTGTGCACTCTTAAAAAGGGAAAGCTGCATTCAAATGCTCCCTCCTGACTCTCAGCCAGTCATACAGGAGATTGGCAATGCAGAGAGCAGCACCATGCTTCACAGAGGGAGAGCTTGGAAGGTTTCTGCATGCAGGGAAGGAGTGGCAAGCCATTCTGTACCTTCAAGAAGATAGTCAACCCAGAGCAGGGAAGCAAATGTGGCCTGGGAGGCAGTGGTTGTGGCAGTCAGTGCCTGCAGCCTGACACTGAGGGCTGGCACCTAATGCTGTAAGATAATTAACTACCTCATCCGAGCTGCAAGGAGGAGTGTCCATCTATCTCATCGTCCATCACATCTTGAATGTCCACATTAATCCACTCCCTGACACCCTGTAGCCTTCCAGCATCCTCCCCCCGCCCCAATGCCTGCCAGCTATCAGGCTTTATTGTCTCTTAAAATGAAGGTCACACAGGAGTCATAGAGGAGCACGCATTCAGATACCTCCAAAAAAGCCTGCAACCCTTGAGGTTGAATAATTCAGAAGCCATTTTTTCTATATATACTGTAGAGACTCTGAAGACAGTCAGTTACAGTAACGGTATGCTACAGAAACCAAACAGCACAATTGCTTGTTATAATGGTTGAGGGTCACAGATGTTATCTCATGGGTCAAGACTGGTTGAAACAGATAAAATTGGACTGTTTGAAAATACTGAATGTTCGGGATGGAGGTTTTCAAGAACTGCTGTGTTTGGGATGAATAAAAGGGGCCAAAGCCAAAATTTATTTGGACCCCAAGGCTACACCTAAATTCTTCTGAGCCTGCTTAGAGTTTTATGCAATCCATCATAAAATAGAAGTGGAGTTAGGAAGATTGGAAAGACTTGGGTATCATAAAACCTGTACAGTTTTCTGAATGGGCTGCACCCAAGGTTTCTATTTTGAAGCCCCTATTTTCCTTTAAGAATCTGTGGAGATTATAAATTAACTAAACCAAGGAACCCAGATAGATTGATACCCAATTTTGAGATCAAAGATAGCTACACAAAATTAGAGGGGGCGTTGAATACACCAAGTTAGATCTTAGTCACATTTACTAACAGCTGGAGTTAGATGAAGATCCCCAGAAGTTGGTCACTATTAGCACCCAAAAAGGGTGATACTAGTACACACATTTACCCTTTGGAATTTCACCAGCCTGTGCCATTTTCCAGCATATGATGGAAAGTTTATTGCAGGGCATTCCCAAAGTAATGGTGTAGCCGAATGATGTTCTAATTAATGGAGTGTCCCCTGATGAACACAGGACAAACCTAGAAGAAGTACTAAAAAGATTTGAAGAAGGAGATGTCCACCTAAAATGAGAGAAATGCACTTTCCAGATGATTATGTTACATACCTGGATTTCAGGGTAGACACCAAGGACCTGCATCCCTTTGAGGAGAAGGTTAAAGCCATAAAAGTAATACCACAGCCAAAAAATGTCAGAGTTAAAATTGTTCCCAGGAATGGTGAATTATTACAGCAGATTCTTGCAAAAGATGTCTACAATTTCCGCCCCACCACACCAACTTTTGACAAAGTATCAATAATGGAAGTTGGAAGAGGCACAAGAAGAGGCATTTGCTAAAGTGAAACAAGCCTAACAATGATCAACACTACCAGTACATTTTGATCCAATCAAACATTTGGTGGTTACCTGTAATGCATCACCGGATGGAGTGTTGTTTTTACCAACAAGGAAGCTAACTTGGCAAAGTTTCCCAAATGCCAGAGATTGCCTCCATTGTTGCAGCAAGAGTTGTAAATGCAGGATTAATGATGGATGCATAAAGTGAAAGTCTACAAGTATTCAATTTTATGCCCTACAAGATGTCGGACAGAATAGAGAGGCCCATCACATTTGTGTCAAGAACCTTATCAGATGCTGAGAAGAAGTATTCTCCAATTGACAAAGAGAGCCTGGAGGTAATTTATGCGGTGAAGAAGTTTCATCAGTGTATATATGGTAGATATATCACTGTAGTATCAAATCACAAGCTGCTGTTGGATTTATTCCGAGAGGATAAGCCAGTGCCAGCAATCGCTTCTGTAAGAGTGCAGAAATGGGCTTTATTGTTAGTTGCATACAGCTACTCTTTCCAGCATAGGCTAGGAATGCAGATATCGATCACGGATGCACTCATCCACTTCCTCTGCTGCAAACAGTACTGTCACTACCTGTGCTACAAAAAATAGTGTTGGCATTGCACTTATTAGAGACGTTGCTGGTCTCAGCTACCCATTATAAAAAGTTGGATCAAAAAGGACACTGTGCTATCCAAAGTTAAGGGGGTGGGGTTGTAAAATTGACACTACAATAAGTCAGAGCAAATCAGTCTCTATTTGCAGTGTAGGATGCAGATAACATGTGGGGGTGGCATGTTATTATGGGGTGGTTCATATTTTAGTTCCCCCCCCCCCCCCCCCCCCATGGGCAAGCTTTTTATTACAGGAGTTACACGATGCGCATCTTGGACAAAGTAGGATGAAAGCAGTGGCCCAGAGCTATGTCATGTGGCCTGGCATTGATAAAGAAATTGAAAGAATGGTCAGCCAGAGTTGTGAAGCCCAGTAGTTGTTGCCACGCATCCCAGGGAGTGTCTTGAGTCTTGAGAAAACAACATTCCCATTAGTGGAAGGATCGAGAATCAAAGGACACTGAATTAAGAAGATTGACAAAAGAAGCAAAAGCTTTTACTAAGCATGTAATTAAGGCCTGGAATCTGATGCTCAAGAGAGTGGGATGGAGGCAGATTCAACTTTGGTTTTCAAAAAAAAGTTGAATAAATTATCAAAGAGAAAGCAATTGCAGAAAAAACAGGGATAGGATGGGATGAGTTGCTCTTGCAGTAGCTGGCATGCACACAACAGGCCAAATGACCTCATTCTGTGCTGTAAACATTCTATGATTAATTATTTCAATTTCCTTATGAATTATAATAGCACAAAAATTATAGGGTACAAAGCCACTATTGTACCCCCGCACCCCCATTGGGAGTGTTGCATCACAGCACATTCCTCGGGCCCTCATATTTGCGTTTTAAGTACAGTCTGTTTATTCATTCAAGGAAATGGGCTTTTCTGGCCAATCTGGTGCTTATTGTCCATCCCTTTATTGCCCTTGAGCAGAATGAACCTGCAATTAAAACACATCATTGCTGGCTTTCGATCCCAACTAAGATACTTTTGGAACAGGAAATACAACTTGAGGGCAAAAGCAAAGACAGATGCATAATTAGGGAGCGTGCTTCAAAGCTTAGGTTTCGTGATCTATATTTTTAACGAGAAAGCTAACATGGCAAGGTTTCCTGAATGCTAGAGTTTGCCTCCATTGTTGCAGCAAGAATTGTAAATGCAGGATTAATGATGGATGCATAAAGTGAAAGTCTACACGTATTCAATTTCATGCAAAGGTTTCATAGAATATAGATTGCTGTATCATAATGACGGGTACTTAACATCAGATTCAAAGAATAAGGCAATTCCTCAATGAAGGATATTAAAAAATATGGAGAGAGCAGAAGGTGGGAATCAGGCACTTTGCTCGAGCATGAAGCTAACACACACAATGGCTTGAATGTTCCATTAAGAAGTGGCATGCTGGCACAGTGATTAGCACTGCTGCCTCACAGTGCCAGGGATCCAGATTTGATTCCGACCTTGGGTGATTGTGTGGAGTTTACACATTCTTCTCATGTCTGTGTATCTCATGTCTGGATGTTTTCCATTTCCTCCACTGTCCAAAGATATGTAAGTTAGGTGGACTGGCCATGCTAAATTGCCCTTTACTGTCCAAAGATGTGGGGATTTGCCGGATAAATGTGTGGGGTTACAGGGCTAAGGCAGGAGGTGAGCCTGGGTAAAAATGCTCTGTTGGACTTGACGGGCTGCATAGCCTCCTTCTAAACTGTAGGGATTCTATGATCAGATGATCTACTTTGCAGCCTTCTATAATCTCTTTTCACAGCTACTTCACTGTTGCCCTCTTGTCCCTTTGTAGAATTCTTCATGGAGGGCATTCTACAAGTACAAGGAGGCTTCTGTGATGGGAAGGATAGCTAATTTTGAACAAATGAAATACATTCTTTTATTACAGCTAAGGACCTGTTTCAGCAGGCTACTCAGTCAACTCACATTTCCCTCCAGTCCAGCTTCAGGGTGTGTTTCAGGAGTGAAGTTTCCATGAAAATGGGGAGTCGTTGCTGACCAATTTTGGCATGTCCTGCCACTGGATGTGGTTGACTTTGTCCCACGGTATGTCACTCCATTACCTACTTGGCAATCTGGCAAGATATAATTAACAAAGGAGAAATATGACTTCCATCTCTATCATTGCAGCATTTTTGAGACAAGGGGGATTTTTTTATTGTGCAGGAGACCCAGAGCAGAGATCCAAAACTATGTTTCTTTTAAATTTAAAAGAGCATAAATCAGAGCAATGTGGAACAACAGATACAATCTCAGATTGAGCTCAGATGACAAAGGAAGCAAAAATCAGAACATAAGTTACAACAGACCAGTTTTGTTAATCTATGGTGGATAACCAAAGATTTGATTTAATTTATTATTGTCACATATATTGATATACAGTGAAAAATATTGTTTCTTGCATACTATACAGACAAAGCATGCCCCTCAAAGAGTACATAGGGGGGCAGGAAAGGAGAGGATGTGGAATGTAGTGTTACAGTCACAGCTAGCGTCAACAGCTAATACCAGCAGCAGGTTATATGTTTTCCTTGCAGTTGGAAATGAGGCATCATTGGGAATTGTAAAATGAGGGAATAGACAATACAAACACACCAATTGAGAATTAGATTTTGCCAGTCTGCCCTTCAAACCTGCCCCACCATTCAATAAGATCACATCTGATCAGATTATAACCTTAATCTTAACGCTACCCCCCCGATAGCCTTTCAACCTTGGTCAGTTTGCTGATGACACAAAAATAGGCAGGATAGTAAGATGTGAAGAAAACAGAAGAAGGCTACAAAAGGTATATAGATTGGTTAACTGAGTGGAGAAAAATCTAGCAAATGTCCATTTTAGCAGGAATTTTTTTTAAGTATAGTATCTTAATGGCAAGAGTATGAGATGCAGAGGGCTCTGGGTGTCTGGCTTATCAAGACTTTATCTAGCCCTGCGTTTAAATACTCAAAGACTCTGCTTCCAGTCCCTTTTGAGAGAGGGAATTCAAAAGAATCATGACTCTTTGGGATTTTTTTCTGTCTTAAATGGGCAACCACAAACACCTAATTCTAGATTCTCCCACAAGAGGAAACATTCTCTCTACATTCACCCTGTCAAAGCCCCTCATAATCTTATATGCTTTGATCAAGTCATCTCTTACTCTTCTGAATTCAGTGGCTACAAGCCTAGCCTGTCTATCTTTCTTTGTAAGAAAATGCGCCCATTCCAGGCATTAGTTTAATAAACCTTCTCTGAACTGCTTCTAAAGCATTGACATCCTTCTTTAAATAAGGATACCAATACTGCACAGAGGACTCCAAATTTGGTCTCACCAATGGCCTGTATAATTGAAGCATAACCTCTCTACTCTTGTATTTAATTCCCCTTGCAAAAAACATAACATTTTATTAGCTTTCTTAATTACTTGCTATACCTGCATGCTAATCTTTTCCAAGTCATCCAGATTCCTCTGCATCTCACAGCTCTGCAATCACTTGCCATTTAGATAATATAGTTTTTTTCATTTTTCCTGCTAAAATGGACAATTTCATATTTTTCCACTTAATACTTAGGAGAGATGTGATAGCACTGGAAAGGATGCAGAGGCAATTTACCAGGATGTTGTCTGAACTGGAGAATTTATTTATGAAGAGAGATTGTACAGACTGGGGTTGTTTTCCTTGGAACAGAGGAAACTGCGGGGAGGGGCATGATTAAGATGTATAAAGTCATGAGGGGTACAGTTAAAGTAGACAGAAAGAAACTTTTCCCTTGGCGGAGGAATCAGTGACCAGGAGGCATGGAATTATGGTTAGGGGTAGGTGATTTAGAGGGATATGAGGAAAAACTTTTTTCACACAAAGGATAAAGAACAGGACAGCAGAGGAACAGGCTGTTCAGCCTACCAATTCTGTGCTGACACAGATGCCTCTCTAATCTAATATTTCCTTTCCTGTATGTGTCCATATTTCTCTATTCCCTGCCTATCCATGTATGTATCCAGATGCCTCTTGGAACGTTGTTATAGAATCTGCTTCCACCACCTCTTCCGGCAGTGCATTCCAGGCATTCACCACCTTCTGTGTGAAAAACTTGCCACTTACATCTCTCTTAAACTTTTCCCCCTCTTCCTGTCAACTTATGACCCCAAAAAATTGACCTTTCGACTCAGGGAAAAAGACTCTATTTATCCAAGCCAGTCATAATCTTGTAAACCTCTATCAGGTCCCCTCTCACCCTCTGATGTTCCAATGAAAACAAACCAAATTTATTCAACTTTTCTTCATTACTCATATCCTCCAAACCAGGCAACATCCCAGTAAATCTTTTCTGCACCCTTTCCAATGTATCAACATCCTTCCGGTAGTGTGGCGACCAGAATTGTACACAATTCTCCAAATGCGGCTAACCAAAGTCTTGCACAGCTGCAACATGATTTTCCAATTCCTATACTCAACGTCCTGGCCTCTGAAGGCTAGTATGCTATATGCCTTCTTGAACGCCTTGTCCACCTTCAGGGGACTGTGAATCTGCACACCTAGATCCCTCAGTATGCTAATATTTCTAAAAGTTCTACTATTTATTATACACTTTCCTTCTGCAGTAGACCTTCCAAATCACATCACCTCACATTTATCTGAGTTAAATTCCATGTGCCATCTTCAGCCCAGGTCTCCAGCCGATTTATATCCTGTTTCCTCTGACAGTCCTCCTCACTATCTGCCTCTTCCTCAATTATTGTTTCATGTGCAAATTTACTAATCAGATTGCCTACATTTTCCTCCAAATCATTTATATATATTACAAACAGCAGAGGCCCCAGCACTGATCCTTGTGGAACATAGTTTGTCACAGACTTCTAGTTAGAAATGTACCCTCCCACTGCTACTCTCTGCTTTCTATGCCCAAGCCAGTTTTGTATCTATCTTACCAGCTCACCTCGGGATCCCATATGACTTCACCTTCTGTAGCAGCTTATCATGAAGAATCTTATCAAAGTCCATGTATACAACATCCACTGCCCTGCCCTAGTCAATTTTTCTTGTCACTTCCTCAAAGAGTTCAATCAATTTTGTGAGACATGACCTCCCCTTCACAAAACCATGCTGCCTATTGCTAATAAATCTATTCTCTTCCAGATATGACTACTTCCTGTCCCTAAGAATCTTCTTCAATATTTTCCTCACCACTGATGTAAGGCTCACAGGCCTGTAATTTCCCAGATTGTCTCTTCGCCCTTCTTAAACAGAGGAACAATCCTTTGGTACCTTGCCCATGGCTAAAGAGGATACAACGATTTTGGCCAAAGCCTCAGCAATTTCTTCCCTCACCTCTCTCAGTATTCTGGTATAGACCCTATCTGGCCCTGGGGACTTGTCACCTTAATTTTTTTTAAAATCTCCATTACCTCCTTCCTCCCTTTTTATCTCAATATGCCCTAGAATGTCATCATCATCCTCCCACATTCACTATTCACCACATCCTTTTTCTACTGATGCAAAGTACTCATTAAGGACCTCATCTGGCTCCAAACAGAAATTTCCTCCACTGTCCTTGAATGGACTTACTTGAGATTTTCCTTGATCCTGTTTGCCAAGGACATTTCATGGCCCCTTTTAGCCCTCCTAAGACCCTGGTTAAGCTCTTTCCTGCTATCTTTGTGTTCCTCAAGAGCCTTATCCGTTTTCAATTTCCTGAAATTCATGTATGCTGCCTCCTTTTTCACTAAGCTCACAATCTCTCTTGTCACCAGGGTTCCCAAATTTTACCATCTTTACCCTTGTTCTGAATTGTTAACAACTGACTTCTAAAAGATACCCACATATTGGATGTGGATTTACCCTCAAACAGCCACCCCCAGTCTATATTCCCCAGATCCTGCCTTATACTGTCATAGTTAGCCTTCCCCCAGTTTAATACTTTCACTCTGGGACTGCTTCTTGAAACTGATGGAACTGTTCCCAAAATGGTCCCCCACTGAAACATCAATCACCTGTCTAGGCTTGCTTCCCAGAACCAGGTCTAAAATAGCCCCTTCCCGAGTTGGGCTATCTACATATTGCCTCAAGAAGCACTCTTGGACACAGAACAAATTCTGCCCCGTCCAAGCCTCTGGCACTAAAGGAATCCCAATCTATATTGGAGAAGTTAAAATCAACTATCACAACAACCCTGTCATTTTTACATCTTCCCATATCAGTTCCCCCACTTCATTCTGGCTATTAGGGGGCCTGTAGTACAGTCCCAACTGCTCATGTTCTTGAACTCTACCCATATGGCTTCACTGCATGATCCCACGAAGGTGTCCTTCCTCTGTTTAGCTGTGACACTCCCCCTAATCAGTCAAGCAACATTCCCACCTCTTTTGTCAGTCTCTCTATCTCGCCTGAAGCATCTAAATCCCGAAATACTAAATTACCAGTCTTGCCCTTCTTTCGTCCAAGTCACCATAATTGCCACAATATTGTAATTCTGTGTAGTAATCTAAGCTTTAAATTCATTTGCCTTACCTATCATACTCTTTGCGTGAAAGCAAACACACCTCAGACCATCTGTGCCATCATGTTTTGTGCACTCTCCCTGTGTTTTATTTCTCTTAGCCTTACCATTCCAGGACCCATTCACTGGGTTCTCCAGAGTTTCTGTACTCTGTGACCTACCACTATGGATTCCTTATTAGTTTAAATCCACAAAAGCTGATTTGGAGTTTGAAACTCACTGAAAGGCTGGTGGAGGCAGAGATCATTATCACTTCTAAGAAGTACTTAAATGTTCATTTGTGATGCCAAGGTATACAAGGCTGGCCAAGTGATGAGAAGTGGGATTAGAATAATTAGGTGGTTTGCCTTTGACTGGTGCAGATACGATGGGCCAAAGGGCCTTGTTCTGTGCTGTTTATCTCAGTGACTCTATAATATTGGACAGTGTCAGTTCTAAATGTAACATTAGTTAGTGGAATGATCCCTTAAAATTTAATTTATTTTTTCTTTCTCAACAGTTTATCATGCCCTTCGTAAGAGGTTAGTGGACAAAGCTAAAAAACAAGGATGGGTGTAATGTATTGGCATGGACCGAGAATTGGTTGACAAAGAGTGGGAATAAATGCATCTTTTTCTGAGTGGCAGGCAGTGACTAGTGGGATACCACAGGGATCAGTGCATGGACCTCAGCTATTGATGATATATATAAATGACCTGGATGAGGGAACCAAATGTAACATTTCCAAGTTTGCTGATGTCACAAAACTGGGTTGAATTGTGAGGAAGATGCAAGGGGACTTCAATGTGATTTAGACAAGTTGAGTGGGAAAACACATGGCAGACATAATACAATGTGGCTAAATGTGAAGTTATACACTTTGGTGCGAAGAACAAAAAGTGGGGGCCGGTGGGGGGAGGAATTCTCCTGTCCCGACCACTATGGGAATTGTTGAGGGCAGGGAGCAGACCGTGCAAAGGTCCATTGACCTAGGGATGGATTCTCCGTTTTTGGAGTGAGCGTGGTCGGAGAACCCCAGCCCAAAAAGTATTATTTAAATAGTGAAATATTAGGAATTGTGGATGTACAAAGGAATCCAGTTGTTCTTGTACATCAGTCAGTGAAAGTGGAGAGGCAGGTCTAGCAAGCAGTTAGGAAGATCATTAATATGTTGGCCTTCATTTCAAAGGGATTTGAGTTCAGAAGCAGGGATGTCTTAGTGCAGTTATACAGGGTCTTGGTGAGGTACACCTGGAGTATTGCATGCACTTTTGGCTTCCCTATCTGAGAAGGAATATACTTGCAATTGAGGGAGTGCAGCAGTAGGTTCACTAGACTGATAACGTGATTGGTGGGACTGACCTCTGAGGAGAGATTGCTTCAGCCAGGCCTGTATTCACTGAAATCTAGAAGGGTGAGAGGAGATTTGTTTGAAGTATATAAAATTCTAATAGGGCTAGACAGACTAGTTGCAGGGAAGGTATTTTCTCTGTTTGGAGAATCTTGAACCAGGAGGACACAGTGTCAGGATACTGGGTAGATCCTTTAAGATTGAAATGAGGAAAAATTTCTTCACTCAAAGGATAGCGAACCTGTGGAATTCTCTACCACGGAAGGCTGTGAAGGCCAAGTCATTGAATGTATTCAAGAAAGAGATTTTTTAAAGATTTTAATGGCATCAAGGAGTATGGGGAAAAAGCATGAATATGGCATTGGACCATAATCTTATTGAATAGTGGAGCAGGCTCAAAGTGCAGAATGGCCTACTCTTGCTCCTAGTTTCTGTGTTTCTAATTTTACTAATTCAGACCCAATATAATACTGAAATGGGACAGATTTTTGTCATAGTTTAAGAACTATAAGTTGGACCATTTTCTGCCATCTGGAAAAACAGATGTCTGGCCATTTGTTTTACCTGCTTCTCTTCATAGAGTTGCTTTATGGCTTCACTATGAATGCATGCTGAACTCCAAAGATAGCTAATGGGCTTAGCCCTGTAGGCAGTGTTTACACAGTTGCACAGGTAGTGCTAGCTTTGTTTGATTTGACAGCTTTATGAGGCTGTAATAAGTTATTAATTATTTGATGCAGTTATGGCTACAGGAAATGTTGGTAAGGGTTCCTTGAGGGAGGATGGAGATAACAAAAGGGTATGGAAGGGGCGTGGAGGTATTGCAAGGGGTATAGAATGGGCATAGGGTAATGGCAGGAGTATAGAAAGGACATGGGGGTAATGGAAGGGACATGGGGAATCTAAGGAGACATGGAGATGGCATGGGAAATATGATGAAGCAGAGATTGGGTACGAGTTTATGAAGTGGAATGGGATGAGCGTAGGCAATTATAAGGGGTCATGGGGATATTAGGCGGCATTGGCAAGATTCTTTAAACTTGCGTATTAGAAGGTTCCCAGCTCCACAGAAGGCTGCCCCCAACATTCACAAGCTGATTTATCTAGCAGGGTTCTCACAACCTTCAGGAACACAGCTACCTGCACAAAATTAGAACTTCCGGTAGGGATTTAAATGGTGAATTAAAGTCACTTTGAGTGAATGTCAGATCACAACCCACTATAATTCCTGCCCTGGCAAAAATATAGGATGGCAGGAATCATACAGGAAATTTAAAAATGTTTTCCATTTTATCCTTCCCATGTAGATTTATGTTGGTCAGCTTAGCAAGTGTTCGTATTAATTGTCTTTTCAACAAATTCTACAGTGCTTCATATAACATAGTATCAATGCTTTTGTAATAACTAGATGTATTCGTGCCCCGTGAAGTCACTTCTAATTACCTGGTTGATCATCAGATATTTGCGATATTTCATCACCTTCCGCATGTACAGGAACGATCATTGTGGACTGAGGTTTTAAGATGTCACATTTTGAAACTCTGCAGTATTCCCATCGAACTGAAGGATCAGTTGTGTAGCACCAAGGTGCCTTATCCTGATCAGGATTTCTGCAATAATTGTTAGCCAATCCTCTGTAGATTGAAAGTGAAAACATCACAATTATTCAGGGCTATATTTCGGGTGAATCATTTCTATTTTTGCCCTAGAGAGAAGCTTTTAGGTCTTGTAATGGTGCTTATCTTGCAAGATTATGTATTTCTTTGGCACCTCACTAAAGGAGGTTCTGTTACCGAAGCTGTTTGATACTTAGAAATAATTACCAGATCTAACGTTTATCCATAAAAAAAGGGAAAATGGTTACATAGTGCAAACATCAATGGACCAGTGAACCAGATCCCACGCTGTTGTTCTGGGAACAAGTGTTCAAGTCCCACCATGGCAGCTGGTGAAATCTAATTTTGATAAATAACTTGGAATTGAAAAAGCTACATTGAAAATCTCTGTCCTCATTCACGGCTGAGGTTCTGGTGCCGCTGAAAGTGAATGGAGTTTTGGCTGGAAATTGCAGAGGGATGGTTACAGACAAGATTGGAGAATCATGGCCTAGTCTCAGTAATGGTGATCATGAAGCCATTGTTGATTGTTGTCAAAACCTATCTGGACACTATTCCTCCTTTAGGGAAGGAAATCTGCCATCCTTAACTGATCTAGCCTGCATGTGACTCCAGACCAACCACAGTGTAGTTGACTCTAAACTGCCTTCCGAAATGGTGTGGCAAGCCACTCGGCTCGAGGGCAGTTATGGATAGACAACAAATGCTGGCCTAGCCAATGATACCCACCTTCCATGAAAAACAATAGCTTTCAAAATTCTGAGTACAATAACATGGTTCTCAAGCACTGAAAAGTAAAGTTTTAAACAACTATTATGAAATAAAGTAGTAGGCTAGATACAAAGTTTTTTTAAAAAAAATTGACATGGAGACCGGGGTAAAGGCACTAGAATGAGGGAGGTTTGGGAAAATAGAGTGGGGAAACAAGAAAGTGGAAACAAAAACACAAGAAAGGAAATAATGAGATCATAAGGGAAAGGAAGAATGTACGAGAGATAGTAAGTAAGATAATACAGAGGGTTGTTGAGAAAGGCAGGCAATGAAATTCTTTAGAACACTCAATAGAATGGATGGAATTTTCCCAAAACATTTTTGAATGTTGTCCCCAGTGAAAAATGATTGAGATACCAGCGTTGGACTGGAGTAAGCACAATAAGAAGTCTCACAACACCAGGTTAAAGTCCAACAGGTTTATTTGGCAGCACAAGCTTTCACCTGATAAAGGGGCAGTGCTGGAAAGATTGTGCTGCCAAATAAACCTGTTGGACTTTAACCTGGTGTTGTGAGACTTCTCCCAGTGGAAAAACCAGTGAGATTCCCATTGTTGGTTTGGTGCAATTCAGTTTGCAATTCATCCACACATACACAAATTGTTTTGAAGCCTGAAGAGATTCTCACTGAATTCATCCACACTTAGAAATTATTTTGGAGTGGGAACTTAAAAATGTGACATGCCAGCTCCTCGGAAATCAAGGTGCCATTTTTAAGAGGTGCCTTGATCTCCGGACAACCCAACACACCCTTCTGCCTCTCCCCCCTTATTTGCTGATTAAGACCGCCCTCCTCCCAAGGGAGTGACACCTTAATATGGGATCACACAATGCACCCACTTCAGCTCCCCACCCCCTTTTGGCACTGCCAGCTGGTAATAAGGTAGTGTCAATCTGGTAGTGCCAGATAGGCATTGCCAAGTTGGCACTATCAGGGGTGCTGGATTGGTGCCAGGATACTATCCAGTCATTTCCCTGACCATTCAGGGCTTCAGTAGCCTCTGGGACCCACGGTGTGGCCATCATGGCTGGTGTTTGTTTGTGGAGACCAGTAGTGATTTGTGCCAGGTTCTCGCTGTGCCTGAGGGTCAGAGATTTGCAGGAATCAGGAGAAACTGGCTCTAAAGAACTATGCATATTTAAATGACTATATAAATACACTAACCTGTTTCACACCCTTACTGAGTATGCACCTGATTACATCAGGGTGCAGGGGCTGGGAGAATCCCAAAAAAGATTCTTGCTCGTGCTAACCATGCTATGGCTCCTCACCTACAGTTCTCTGGCCCTAATGCGACTTGTGCATGGGGCCACAAAATCATGGCCATTGATCATAATAATGGAATATTTATGTGCAATTATTTGCTACACTAGTATTATTGGAGGCTTCGCACAATTTTTCCTGCTCTTGAAGTTCATTTAAGGGGTACTCTAGGCAAACACATTATTACACTGTGCCAGCTATACTAATTTTGGCTTGTTAATGATGAAATGCCTTAAAGAAAAATGTTCACATTTGTAACATTCTCATCTCTGACTCAGAAGGTTGTGAGTTCAAATCCCACTTCAGTGATTCGAGCGTGTACTGAAGGAACCCTACACTATCAGAGATACCATCCTTCAGATTAAACATAAAACCAAGGCCCCTCTTCCTTCAAATTTGCCACGGCATATTTTTGAACAGCAAAAGAGTTCTTGTTGAACTGGACAATTCATCAACCAACATCACTAACGCAGATTATCTGTCAGTGTCTTATTGTGACACCTCACTGCGCAAATTAGCTGTTTCTTACACTTCAAAAGTATTTCATTGGTTGTAAAGTGCTTTCACTATGTCTTGATGCCATGGAGAGGACTTTTTAATTGGAAGTCTTTCTTTGGGCCTGTGATCAGCTAGGTATAAAATCAATCTATATACATACGCATTAGGAAAATTGCGTGAGGTTTTCACATGTTTATGTGGTGTCATGGAATCCCATTCCTGGCATCTTTTTCCTGAGAGTGTCATGGATGTCGTCCCACGATAGTCATAACCATTTCTATTATAGCAATCAGTAGGTCCACCTTCATTTGTTGCCACTGAAAAGTAAACAGCATAGAAGATCTTGAAGAACATTTTGATATAAAAAAACCTCAATCTTGTATTATTTACCGGTATTCCTTGTTAATTTGCTGTTTGCAGTAATTGTAGTTTTGTCATTAATGGAACGTTCCACACACATGAGGATGGCCTCAACTGGGATCTTGGGTTCATGTCACACTATCTGTAACCCCCACGACTTGCCTGGGCTTGCAAAATCTCACTAACTGTCCTGGCTGGAGACAATACACATCTCTTTAACCTGTATTTAACCCTCTATCCATTCACATTGTCTGCACCTTTAAGACTTGATTACCTGTAAAGACTTGCATTCCAATTATTATTTTGTAAATTGAGTTTGTGTCTTTATATGCTGTTTGTGAACAGAACTTCCACTCACCTGATGAAGGAGCAGCGCTCTGAAAGCTTCTGGTTGTGCTACCAAATAAACCTGTTGGACTTCAACCTGGTGTTGTGAGACTTCTTACTATGCTTACCCCAGTCCAATGCCAGCACCTCCACATCATAACCACAAGATAGACAGGAAAATCTAGACTAAATTGTAAATAATTCCATTGTATAATTTCAAGGGGTGTCAGTCTTGGCTCAGTAGTAGCATGCTTGCCTTAGAGTCAGATGGTTTGTGGTTCAAATTCTACATAGTCTGGGCTGCTGTTTCAGTGCAGTATTGGTTGGGTGATGTATTACTGGAAATGCTTTCCTGCAGATCAAATCAAGTTTGCTCTCTCAGGTGGATATAAAAGATGAGATGGATTTATTTGGTGAAAAGCAGTAAAGTGCCCCTTTGTGCCCTGGTTAATATTTATCCCTCAACCAACATTATTAATGCAAATTTGCTTGTCGCTATCATGTTACTGTTTGTAGGAGCTTGCAGTGATCAAATTGGTTGCAGCTTCCTATGCTATAACACTTCATTTGTTGTCAAATACTTTGCAACTTTGAATTGGTAAAAACAGCAACATAAATGTGTCCAAAATATTGTAATTCTCTAATGTCCACAATAATTTACCATGCATTTAAGTTGATAAAACTGTTAAAGCACATAGAATCTTTGGCTTTATATGTAAAGGAGCTAGGGAGTAATGGTCATCCTTTATCCCATGAATATGTACAGATTTTATAAGGAAAAATTTATTGCAAAATTTTCCCCAAAAAATTCGAAGTGCAAATATTCCTGTCCCACTCGTGCAGGAATCATAGTGGGCGGGACACAGACCACACAAAGATCCGTTGTCCTCAGGTGGGATTTTCCGATTTTGGCTGGAAAATCCTGCCCTGAGTGTCACAAAAGTCTGAAAACTGGAATGTTTCACTTTGATTTTTCAATGAGTTACCCCACGCAATTTCCCCACACTGTCATTTGTTTTGGCAGTAGGGAGTTTCACGCCGGTAAGGGCGGGGGGGGGAGCGCGGAGACTAAGCTCACCAGAGAAGCAGGCTGCAGTCTATTACATATGCGCCCTTATTTCCCACAAGTATATGGGAGACCTGTCAACCACCATCCTCCCACAGACCCTGATCTCTAACCCCACCCCCCACCTGATCGGCAGCCACTACTAGCCCCTACC
This sequence comes from Carcharhinus amblyrhynchos, assembly GCF_965287045.1. NCBI lineage: Eukaryota > Metazoa > Chordata > Chondrichthyes > Carcharhiniformes > Carcharhinidae > Carcharhinus > Carcharhinus amblyrhynchos. Next base: position 24,734,021 of record NC_137335.1, on the reverse strand, counting down.
CTCAATACAAAAATCCTCCTTCCCTCCCCTCCTACTGTCTGGCTCCGCCCTCTACTGGCCACACCCCCACCATGAGTTGCCTCCTCCTCAGACCCCGTGGGCAGTGCCAGGTTGCCATGCTAGCTCTGTCCCGCCCACTCACCTCCAGTCCCACCGGTGAGGCCATCACATCAGGTCTCTGCTGGTGGGGATCATCTGTGATCCTCACTGGTGAGGACCTCCAGCGAGGTTGGAAAGCTAAGTGAGCCCAGACGATTCTGTCCCAGGCTCACAAATAATATTAGAATGAGTTTATAAATACTTAAATTGCACCCTTGCACCCTTCCTGGGTGTGAAGTTGATTATGTCAGAAAAAACGTCTGGGAAGATCGCGACTTGCTGTATGCCAGGCGTGATTCCCATTTTTAGCCTCTCGCTGAAATTTCCCACCCCACTAATCGATTTGCGCAGCAGGGTGGGAAACCGTGACTGTAATCTTTCTTTTAAATGGAGACACGAAGCCTTCAACAATGGTCACCAAAAGCCCTCGACTGTTGTGCTTGTCAAGATTCTAGAAAGCTCCAAGTAGATTGCAGATACATATACCAAGACATTTGAAATTCGAGCAGATTTCTGCAAGGAAATGTTGCCAACATTAAGGGCATTTAAATGGCCATTTGATAAACATATGGATGATATTGGAATAGTGTGGGTTCGATGGGCTTTAGATTGATTTCACAGGTCAGCGCAACATCGAGGGCCGAAAGGCCAGTACTGTGCTGTAATGTTCTATGTTCTAGAGTAAACAGAAATTCAGAAACAGTGGCTTTGGAGGTGTGAATTACTCTTCCCTGCATCACCAAACCTGGAAGAATTGGAGCTGTTTAGATTAATGGACAATACATTTAAAAGGTTACTTGCCTCATGGTGGATTTTGCGCTGTGTTGCAGTGGGTATGAAGAATGCGATGGAAGTTGCCAATATCAAGGGCGCTTCCTCTGCTGAATTTTTAGGTTCTTGGGCTCTTAGTGAAAACAAAAATAAGGGGCGATCCACAACGTCACGCTCACAGCCCGCACGCAGGTTTTTGAAAAATTGGAGTGCCCAATTTAAAAAAGAATAAAAATAGAACCTCCCTCCTCCTCCCATGTCCCAAATGACCCCCACCCCACCAGGTCAAAAAACCAACCTCCCTACTGTGGAACTCCTCACACAGACGTTGAACACATTTCCCCCCCCCACCACATGGTCTAGCATGGCCTCTTCCCCCACTTAGGGGCTGTACTCAGCTGTTCAAGTGGGTTCTGTGCACTTGTCAGTTGCACGTCATGGGGAATCTGTTGTGGTTTATGTTGCCCTCACGCAAATATGAATGGACAATTAAACATGGGAAAATTATCTGCTGTAAAGGCCTGATAATTATATTTTAATATATTATGGGGAGGTGATGGCCTCATGGTTTTATTGCCCAACTATTAACCCAGAAACTCATATAATGTTCTGGGGACCTGGATTTGGCGGCAGATGGTAGAACTTGAATTCCCCCTGGAATTAAGAGCCTATTAATGACCGTGAAATCATCGTCGATTGTTGGACAAACCCAACTGGTTTACTAATGTCCTTTAGGGAAGGAAATCTGCCATCCATACCTGATCTGGCCTACATGTGACTCCAAAGCCACAGCAATGTGGTTGACTCTCAGCTGCCCTCTGAAATGGCCTAACAAGCCACTCAGTTGTATCAATCGCTACAAAGCCTCAACAAAGAAATGAAACCAGACAGACCTTTTGGCATTGGTCAAGGGACTGGAAAAGACAGCGGCAAAACAAACAGCCCTGTCGACCCTGCAAAGTCCTCCTTCTTAACGTCTGGGGGTTAGTGCCAAAATTGGAAGAGCTGTCTCACAGACTAATCAAGTAACAACCTGATATAGTCTTTCTCATGGAATCATATCTTACAGATAACACCCCAGATACCACCATTGTCATCCCTGGATATGTACTGTCCCACTGGCAGGACAGACCCAGCAGAGGTGGCCACAAAGTGGTATACAGCCAGGAGGGGGTTGCCCTGGGAGTCCTTAACATTGACTCTGGATCCCATAAAGTCTTGTGGCTTCAGGTTAAACATGGGCAAGGAAACCTCTTACTGGTTACCACGTACTATCCTTCTTTGGCTGACGAATCAATACTTTTCCATGTTGAACAACACTTGGAGGAAGCACTGAGGGTGGCAAGAGCACAAAATGTACTGTGGTGGGGGATTTCAACGTCTACCACCAAGAGAGGCTCGGCAGCAGCCCGACTGATTGAGTTGATTGGGTCCTAAAGGATATAATTGCTAGACCAGGTGAAAGACCAATAAGAGGGAAAAACATACTTGTCCTCATCCTTACCAATCTGCCAGCTGCAGATGCATCTGCCCATGACAGTATTGGTAAGAGTAACCACTGCACAGTCCTTGTGGAGATGAAGTCCCACCTTCTGATTGAGAATAACCTCCATCGTGTTGTGTAGCACTATTACTGTGCTAAATGGAACAAACTTCAAACAGATTTAGTAACTCAAGACTGGGCATCCGTGAGGCACCGAAGGCTATCAACAGCAGCAGAACTGTATTCCAGCGCAATCAGCAACCTCATGGCCCGGCATATCCCCCATTCAACTCTTACCATCAAGCCAGGGAATCAACCCTGGTTCAATGGAGAGTGCAGGAGGGCATGCCAGGAGCAATACCAGGCATACCTAAAAATGAGGTATCAACTTGGTGAAGCTACCAAACGGGACAATTGGCATATACAGGAAGTGATAGACAGAGCTAAGTGACCCCACAACCAATGTATCAAATCTTAACTTTGCAGTCCTGCCACATCCAGTCATGAATAGTGGTGGACAATTAAAACAACTCCCTGGAGGAGGAGGCTCCACATCCTGAATAATGGAGGAGCCCAGCGCGACAGTGCAAAAGATAAGGTTGAAGCATTCACAGCAATCTTCAGTCAGAAGTGCCGAGTGGATGATCATTCTTAGCCTCCTCCAGTGGTCGCCAGCATCTCAGATGCCAGCTTCCAGCCAATTTGATACACTCTACGTGATATCAAGAAACGGTTGGAGGCACTGGATTCTGCAAAAGTAAGGGGCTCTGATAACATTCCGGCAAGAGTACTGAAGACCTATGCTCCAGAACTTGCTGCTCCCCGGACCAAGCTCTTCCAGTAAAGTCCCAACACTGGCATCTACCCAACAATGTGGAAAATTGCCCAGATATGCCCTGTAGACAAACAGCAGGACAGATCCAACCCAGCCAATTACCACCCAATCAGTCTACTCTCGATCATCAGTAAAGTGATGGAAGGGGTCATTGACAGTGCTATCAAGCAACACCTGCTCAGCAATAACCTGCTCAGTGGTGCCCAGTTTGGGTTTCACCACAGTCACTCAGCTTCTAACCTTATCACAACCTTAGTTCAATCATGGATGAGAGAGCTGAATTCCAGAGCTGAGGTGAGAGCAAAAGCCCTTGACATCAAAGCCGCAGTCGACCAAGTGTTGCATCAAGGAGCCCTAGCAAAACTGGAATCGGGGGCAAAAACTCTGCTGGTTGGAGTCACACCTGGTACACAGGAAAATGGTTGTGGTTGTGGAGGATCAGTCTTCTCAGCTCCAGGATATCTCTGCAGGAGCCCTTCAGGGTAATGTCCAAGGCCCAACAATTTTCAGCTGCTTTATCAATGAGCTTTCCTCCATCATAATTCAGAAGTGGGGATGTTCGCCGATGATTGCACAATGTTCAGCACCATTTGTGACTCCTTATGCTGAAACAGTTCATGTTCAAATGCAACAAGCTCTGGACAATATCCAGGCTTGAGCTGACAAGTGGCAAGACAAAAATGTCAGACCATAACCATCACCAATAAGAGACTCTCTCACCACTGCCCCTTGACATTCAGTGGTGTTACCATCGCTGAATCCTGTGCTGTTGACATCCTTAGGGTTACCATTGACCAGAAACACAACTGGACTCACCACATAAACATTGTGTCTTCAAGGGCAGGTCAGAGGCTAGGAGCACTGCAGCGAATAACTTACCCCCTCACTCCCCAGACCACCATTTACAAGGCACAACTCAGGACTGTGATGGAATATTCCCCATTTGGCTGGATGGGTGCAGCTCCAAGAACACTCAGGAAGCTTGGCACCATCCAAGACAAAGCAGCCTGCTTCAAACATCCACTCCCTCTAGCACTGACCTTCAGTAGCAGCAGTATGTATTATCTACAAGAGGCAATTCACCAAAAATCCTTAGGCAGTACCTTCCAAACCCACAACCACTTCCAGCCAGAAGGAAAAGGGCAGCAGACACATGGGAACATCAGCACCTGCAAGTTCCCCTTCTAAGCCATCCCGACTTGGGAATATATCATCATTCCTTCGCAGTCGCTGGGTCGAAGTCCTGGAATTCCTTCCCTAATGGCATTTTGGGTCAACCCACAGCGCGTGGATTACAGTGATTCAAGGAGGCAGCTCACTACCACCTGCTCAAGGGCAACTAGGAATGGGGAATAAAAGCTGGCTAGCCGGCAACACCCATGTCCCATGAATAAATTAAAAAAAATTCAAATATGGATTCCGAAATTCAATGTCAAAATACTTGTTATGTCATTGAGAGTTGGGATGGGGGTAGAGAGGGTGGGGCGAGTACAATTTCAGCATGATATCCTGCTGGATTGTCCACTCCTGCTGCTGTTACAGGCGTAGAAAATCCATCCCGCCAGTGGATGGGAATGTGCATCAGGCTGGGTTAATCCAATACCTGATATGAAAGCATGATTCAACAGTTTGGGATAGCAGTCATTTTCATTTTGAGCTTGGTAAGAATGGAGCTGAAAACAGGTATTTTGAGCAGAGAATCTTCTGGAAGACAGTACCAGCAAACAGCTCTAAGCTGAACTGACTGTAAACAGTTTGTGAGATTTGGGTTTTTCTCAGCCATCGAGAGTCGTAAAACTTGTGTCCAGAAATCATCACTGATGTGCTGAACAAGAAATCCAGGCAGTCTTCAAGTGTCAGGCCCTGTCAGATACTGAAATGTGTGTTTGTCCATCACACAGGTTGATGCTGTTGTGTCTCCTTCCATTTTAAGAGTTTGAGGTTGCTCAATTGCAATCTCAACCATCAGTTATCCTCCAGAGATTCAAACTCGGTTTGATGTTGAGATCCCCAGGTGAATCAGTCATGACTACATGTCATGCCTACGTTGCTAAACAGAAGCAATTATCAGAGCATTGTGATTTTGGTTTGACTCTAAATAATATGTTTTGGGATATATAATTCTGTGGCATGAAAGCGACATTATTCAGAACGGATTGCTTTCAGAAGTTGACATAAATTTTAAACAAGCAATGGAGATAGCACTGGCCATGGAAAGCTCTGAAAAAGATGCACAAGAGTTGCAGTTCATGCAAAATGGCACAGTTTATCAGTTATGTCAGGAACCTGCAGCTAGCTGTGGTACCAAAGCTGGCACAAAGCAGGAAATAATTTCAGCTATTCACAGAGCAAAAGGATGCAGTGTAGGTAATCAGACAGTGATGCTTAAAGTGAAATGCCACCAATATGAAGGTAAGCATGCTCCTGAATCATGTTGGTTTAAGGAGACTGAATGTTCTTTTGTCACAAAGGAAGACAATTGATAAAGCAGTGCAGAGCTAAGTCAAAATCACCGAGTTGATCAACCAAGACGTTACAAGTATACAATGTGGAAGTAGGCACCAGTGATTCAGCATTCACTCTGTTTAACACTCCAGGTAAATGGGAAGCGCCTCCATCCACTGGAAGAGGGGCATCAGCTTCTGTGATGGGCAAGTATACATTTCAGTACCTGAGAGAAAGAACCCAAGCATTGAAGGCGGAGAGCAGTTCTGCCAAGTTGAAGACTTATTTGGGAGAAGTAATAAAAATAAAAGACACGACAACAATACCTGTAAGTCATGGATAACAGTCTACCCAGCTTCTAGTGATAATAGTGTTGGTGAAGGACCAAGCCTTCTCAGCCCTGATTGGCTTACAGAAATCAAATTGAAGTGGGCTATCACCTCAAGTGCAGGAAGGGGTTCTGCCAGAATTAAGAAAATACGACACCATCTTCTATAGTGAATTAGGTAAAATCAAAGGGCGACAAGTTAAGATTACTTTGATTCAAAGGTGTCTCCTCAGTTCTTTGGAACAAGACTGATACCTTACAAAAGAAAATTGATAATGAGTTAAATAGGTTAGAGAATGTACGCATCACCCAGCTAGTTTGTTTCTTGGAATTGACAGTACCTATAGTCCCCGTATTGAAATCAGACAAAATTACTCACATTTGCTGCAATTATAAGCTAACAGTAATCAGGCCACCAAGCCAGATAACTATCCAGAACTGAGAAATGAAAACTTGTTTGCAAAGTTGGCAGGAGATCACTCTTACACAAAACTGGATATGAGTCACATGTATCAGCACCTTGAATTAGATGATGCTTCCCAGGGCTTTGTCATAATAAACACACACAATGGCCCATTCCAGTATACGCGCCTGCTTTTGGTGTATCTTCAGCATATGTAATGTTCAAAAGGATAACAAAGTGTCTACTGCAGGACTACCATGGATTGTAGTATAGCTTGATGATCGAATGGCTGAAGAATGGCAGATGGAATTTAATTTAGACAAATGCAAGGTGATGCATTTTGGTAGATTGAACCAGAGCAGGTCTTATTCAGTTAATGGTAGGGTGTTGGAGAGAACTACAAAACAAAGAGATCAAGGGTTTTATGTTCATTGCTCCTTGAAAGTGGAATCACAGGTGGACAGAGTGGTGAAGAAGCATTCGGCATGCTTGGTTTCATTGGTCAGAGCATTGAATACAGGAGTTGGGATGTCTTGTTGAAGTTGTACAAGACATTGGTAAGGCCAGACTTGGAATACTGGGTGCTGTTCTGATCACCCTATTATAGAAAGGATATTATTAAACTAGAAAGAATGCAGAAAAGATTTACTTGGATGCTACCGGGACTTGATGGATTGAGTTATAAGGAGAGCCTGGATAGACTGGGACTTTTTTCTCTGGAGCGTAGGAGGTTGAGGGGTGATCTTATAGAGGTGTATAAAATAATGAGGGGCACCGATTGGCTAGATAGTGAATATCTTTTCCCAAAGATAAGGAAGTCTAAAACTAGAGGGCATGGGTTTAACATGAGAGGGGAGAGATACAGAAGTGTCCAGAGGGGCAATTTTTTCACACAGAGGGTGCTGAGTGTCTGGAACAAGCTGTCAGAGGTAGTAGTAGAGGCGTGCACAATATTGTCTTTTAGAAAGCATTTAGGTAGTTACCTGGGTGTGATGAGTATAGAGGGATATGGGCCAAATGTGGGCAACTGAGATTAACTTAGGGGTTTTAAAAAAAAGAGTGGCATTGACAGGTTGGGCTTAAGGGCTTGTTTCCATGCTGTAAACCTCTATGACTTTATCTCTTTATAACTGGGTCAACTGAAGCTAAACATCTAGCAAACTTAGAAGAGGTGTTAAAGGGATTTCTGGAGGCAGAGGTTAATCTCAAAAAAAAGAAGTGTACCTTTCATGTCACTGAGGTGGCCCACCTAGGGGACTATGTAGAAGCACAATGATTAGATTCTGTGGAAGATAAGGTCACAGCAATAAAGGAGGCACCTATCCCTATAAAGGTAACTGAACTCGAATTGTTTTTACAGATGGTGAAGTATTATGGATTTTTTTTAACCAAACTTATCAATGCTACTGGCTCCCTTGCATTCTACCAAAGAAACAACATTGTTGGCCTTGAAGCCTCTCCACAAGGAAGCTTTCAGCAGAGTGAAGCAATTGCTGCATTCCTCAAATCTCAGTACACTTCTGTCTAGAGCATGGATATTGACTTGGATATTGACTCTCTATATGGTGTTGGGTAGTGTTGTCCCATGGGATGCTCTGAAAGACTGATAGGGTATTTGTCAAGAGGCTGAAGCTGGAAAAGGTTACTCACAAATTGAGAAGGAAGGACTGTCAATTGTCTTTGGCTTCAGGAAATTCAATCATTATTTACAAAGTAGGCACTTTACCATCGTTTCTGACCACAAACTGCTGTTGGGTCTTTTCAAAGAGGACATGCTCTCAATACCTCAGCAAGAATTCAATGACGGGCATTAATTCTGTCCACCTACGAATGTACTTTCAAGCACCAATCTGGAACACACAGAGTGAATGTGGACACCCTTACTTGCAAGAAACTATATATACTCCTGTACCACAGGAAATCATCATGGCATTAAATATTTTAGACACATTGCCAGTCTCTGCGAAGCAGATAAGCAACTGGACAAATTGAGATCCACTTCTATCCAAAATGAGTAGCAAAATGCTTATAAGATGAGTAAATCAGCCAGTTTCCAGGGAAATGAAACAATTCCTACCCACAAGAAATAATTGAATTGTCAGGATGGCATCATATTCTGGGGAGCAAGTGTAGTAATTCTTGTACCAGGCAGAGAGTTGCTCCTAACTGAATCACACAACACTCATCCTGGCATCTTTAGGATGAAGATGCTTGCTTGTAGTTATATGTTGTAGCCTGGTGTTGATGATGATATTGAGAAACTAATCAAGCATTGTCAACAGTGCCAACTGCAACCAAATTGCCTGTTACAGCCTGACTGGATCCTTGGGAATGGCCTGACTAACCATGGATATGAATCCGTATTGATCATGTTGATCCATTCCTGGGCACAATGTTTTTACTTGTTATTGATGCACATTCCAAATGGATGGAGATTTTTGAGGTGAACTCACATTGCACACTACTATCTAAAGGTTATGCCAAAGCTTTTCAACTCACAATTACCTGAAGCCATGGTATCAGACAATGGAACTGTATTCACAAGTACTGAAGTTCAAAACTTCACTGCTCTCAACAGTATTAAACATATCAGAACTGTGCCTTACTATACTGTACCAAATGGATGAGCAAAGAGTGCCATCCAATCTTTCAAGCCTAGCCAAAAGAAAATGTCAAGAGGGACCTTTTTACCAAAGTCTCACAATTCCTTCTTAGCTATCGTATCATTCCACATGCAACAATGGAAGTTCCACCAGCAGAGCTGGTCTCAGAATGAGAATGAATCATGTGTTTCTAAATTTGCTGGGGAGGGTAAAGGCCAGCCAAAGTAATCAGGAAGCAAGACACAATTCACATAGTACATTAATGGTAAATGAAGTTATTCTATAGTTGATCAAATTTGATCCCTGGAATTTTTGTCTCCTTTTCATACCAAATGGACTTGTAGGGTTGGATTGTTTGTAAACACATGAACTACTTGAGTAGACAAATGCATCAGCAGTCAGTGTTGTCATCAAAATATGTTTCCAAACTCGTAAACACTGAAGTACCTAACCGACCTGTTACAGACATAACTGAAGTCTCCTTGATGGCAAATAGTGATAAACTGCCTGTACCCATTATTGCAGTCAACTTTGATCCTGTGGAAGCATCTCAGACAACAGAATTGTGCTGCTCGACAAGGATCAGGAATCTCCCTCAGGGACTTGATTTATAATTGTCTGAGTTATGTATCTAATGTTTAGTTAGAATTTAGGAGTGAGTAAATTAGTTACTAAAGATTCTACCTGGAGTTAAAGGGAGTTGCATGTGGTGATTCTCTCTTTAAGGACAACAACAGCAGAGTAGCAGTCAATTAGTCTGGGTTACCAATTGGGATTCAAAGTGGGGGATAACTTGAAGGAGAGTTCTCCGAATGCAGAGGTGTTTTGGAATTAGCTGCAAACATGCAGTTCCTGTGGATGATAAATCCATTTTTGTTTTATGAATGCACTTTTATGAAAGTGCATCAGTACAGAAAGGGGCTAGGTTGGGAGGAGACACTGTAGTGCTTAGTCAACAGGGCAATGGGGAACTCTGCAAAAGACCAAGACCTTGGTTATTGGCTTGTAGTCAGGAGTCACAGAGTATAGATGCTCCTGTTCTGTTGTGGAAAGAAGTCAGAGAGGAGAAGTGGTCCAGAAACTATGTGGACCTCATGATTAGAGATCAGAGATTGGAGACAGTTATAGGATGCAGTGGGCATGCTACAGGAGTATTCACTGAGAGTATGGTGTATTCCAGCTCCACAGAGATTCAAGGGCTGTGTGCTCCAGAGGAACTTGCACAGCTTGGTATGCAGGGCTGTTTCACATTCACTGTCCTTAGACTTGACTGTCTCTTTGCTGGGCTGCAGATAGAATGCTGATTGTAACTGGAGGCATCTGCAGCTTGTAGATTGGAAACAACAAAATAAACATGGGGTGTATGGTCATTTATACAGCCTCTAGGTGGGGTGGGTAGAGATCCACATGGGACATGGGCATGTCACAAGCTATCAACTCAGAGGGGAGAGTAGGAATGTCCACCACTATGACATCCAGTATTTTTTGAAGAGGCTGTACCTTCATATTGTGCCACAATAATGGCACAGTTATAAATTGAAAGGCCCAGGAAGTGGCCCTGGAAATAGTAGATCCATTGGTGGTTACTTTCCAAAATTCTTTGGACTCTGAACTAGTTCCTACAGATTGGAGGGTAGCTAACTTAAGCCCACTATTCAAAAAGGGAGCTAGAGAGAAAACAGGGAACTATAGATTAGTGAGATTAACCTCAGTACTGGGGAAGTTGCTAGAATCAAGGATTTCATAACTCAGCATTAATAACTCAGCAGGTGGCACAATGGTTAGCACAGTGCCAGGGATTCGGATTTGATTCTTGGATGGGTCACTGTCTGTGCGGAGTCTGCCTGTTCACCGAAAGACGTGCATTGGCCATACTAAATTCTCCCTCAATGTACCTGAGCAGGCGCCGGAGTATGGCAAACAGTGGACTTTCACAGTAATTTCATTGTAGCGTTAATGTAAGCCTACTTGTGACGCTAATAAATAAAGTTTAAACTTGGAAGGCAGTGATATAATCAGACAAAGTCAGCATGGATTTATAAAAGGGAAATCATGCTTAACGAATATATTGGAATTCTTTGAAGATGTAAGTAGTAGAGTTGACCAAGGAGAACCAGTGGTTGTGATTTATTTAGACTTTCAGAAGGCTTTCAACAAGGTCTCACATAATAGACTACACTATAAAATTAAAGTACATAGAATTGCAGGTAATGTCTTGAGATGGATAGAAAGCTGGTTAGCAGATAGGAAGCAAAGAGCTGGCATAAATAGGTCTTTTTCTGATTGGCAGTCAGTGACTAGTGGGGTTCCGCAGGAATCTGTGCTAGGACCCAAACTGTAAGATAATACATTTAGTTTCCTCTTCCAAATCATTATATATTAATGATTTGGAAGAGGATCTAAATGTATTATCTCCAACTTTGCAGATGGTACAAAGTTGGGTGGGAGGATGAGCTGTGAGGAGGATGTGAGATGCTTCATTGCGATTTGGACAGGCTGTGTGTGTGGGCATATGTATGGCAGGTGCAGTATAATTTGGATAAATGTGAGGTTATCCACTCTGGTTGCAATCACAGGAAGACAGATTATTACTTGAGTGGTGGTAAATTGAGAGAGGTGGATACTCAGTGAGACCTTGGTGTCCTCATGCATCAGTCACTGAAAGTAAGTGTGCAGGTAAGCAGTCAGTAAAGAAGGCAAATGTATGTTGGCCTTCATAGTGAGAGGATTTGAATATAGGGATAGGGATGTTTTGCTGCAGATGTATAGGACATTGATAAGGCCACACCTGGAGTATTGTCATAGAAATCATAGAAACCCTACAGTACAGAAAGAGGCCATTCGGCCAATCGAGTCTGCACTGACCACAATCCCACCCAGGCTCTACCCGCATTTCCCCACATACTTTACCCACTAATCCCTCTAACCTATACATCTCAGGACACTAAGGGGCAATTATAGCATGGCCAATCAAACCTAACCTGCCCATCTTTGGACTGTGGGAGGAAACCCACGCAGACGCGAGGAGAATGTGCAAATTCCATACAGTGACCCAAGCTGGATATTGATCCCAGGCCCCTGGAGCTAGAAGCAGCAGTGCTAACCACTGTGCTACCATCCTGCCCACGGTAGCAGCTTTGGCGTCCTTATCTGTGTCCTTATCAGTGTGCAGTTTTGGTGTCCTTATCTGAGTAAGGGTGTCCTTGCTATAAAGAGAGTATAGCAAAATTTTAGCAGGCTGATTCCTGGGATGGCAGGTCTGTCATATAAGGAGAGACTATGTTATTTAGGATTATATTCACTGGAGTATAGAAGAGTGAGAGGGGATCTCATTAGAAACGTATAAAATTCTAACACGGTCAGACAGGGCAGATTTAGAAGGAATGTTCCCAGTGGTGGAGGAGGCCAGAACTAGGGGTCATAGTTTGAGGATAAGGGATAAACCTTTTAGAAGTGAGGTGTGGAGAAATTTCTTCACTCAGAGAGTGGTGAATGTGTGGAAATTACCATAGAATGTAGTTGACGCCAAAACGTTGTGTGATTTCAAGAAGAATTTAGATAAAGCTCTTGGGGCTAAAGTGATCAAGGGATATGGGGGGGATCAGAATATTGAGTTTGATGATCAGCCATGATCAAAATGAATGGCAGAACAGGCTCGAAGGATCAAATGACCTACTCCTGCTTCTAGTTTCTATGTTTCTAAAGGGATATTCAGAACTTAGTGACTTTACATCAAAGTCACTGCATTTCAAGAGTAACACATAGGAATTTAAAAATTGTGAAAGCAGATAAGAGTAAAGATAACAGCTGCATCATATACCACATTCCACCAATGAAGGCCAGTCACATGTTCACCAGAATTGGCATTCAAAGCAGGTGCAAGGGCATCCACTGATTGGTCATTATGCACATCAGGGATTGGAGCACAGAACTAGGTTGGATAACTCATCTCATTTACACCATCATCCCATGTGGATACTTGGTTTCCATGTTGGTCACCACAATGTGTGTGCTTGTGTGCTAGCGTCTTAGGGACAAGGCTGCATCACCCACTATGCAAGTAAGGCAGAAAAAAGTTACAGACCCTTACAGTTGCCATTGGTTTCATTTTCTGAGCTTCATTCTTTTGGACCATTAATCATTACTGTCTTCAATGTTTCATTTCAGAGAGAAGCACAATTTTATCCTGGCTCTGTGCTATATTGTCAGAGTCCTAATACAATGGAGGTGGTGAAGGTGGCAGAGATGAATCTAAGCCCAACTCCAGCAGATGACCTCACCATGGTCAAGGGGAGACAGATCATGAATAAGAGGGTCAGGAGGAAGGATCCAAACAATGGAGGCAATTCGCCAGATCTAGAACATTCCATAGAATAGTCTCTTATTTACAACTGAGTGAGAGATAATGCCAGGCATGTCAGTGCTTGTCCTGAGCTCTGGTTAATCAGATATGCCACATTCTTTGTGAAGACCTGATGTCGCATGGTGTTGGTGGCTATCTCCACCAGTGGCTTTGAAGATAACCGCTATGCTTGATTTATTTGTCTGTTGTTTCCAGTGATCAATAAGGAGATCTGAGTGAGTGACATCTCTCAGTCTGCAACAGATAGATGCACAAAATAGTCACCAATCCCTTCTGCAGGATGGCCCATCATTATGTCAGGTTTGCTCTGGATGAGGATAGTCAGGCTGAAAAATTCTCTGACCTCACCGCCATCTTAGGCTTCACAAGAGTGCAACGTGCAATAGATTGCACCCATGTGGCTATATGGGTTCCATGGCAGTAGTGCATGATATATATAAACCAAAAAGGCTACCATTCCATCACGTACAATTGGTGTATGACCCTCAGAAGAACCGAATACATGTTAGTGCTGGGTCCCCTCAGAGTTGCCATGATTCCAATATCCAGAGTTACACCCAAGTGCCTGAGATTTTAGAGTGGCCAATACATCTGCAGGGATGGCTGTTTGGGGATCAGAGCTATCCACTAAAATCCTGGCTGATGACACCAGTGAGTCACTCTTGAGTTGTTCTTGAGAGTGCTGCTCACCACTGCACACACTGCCTCATTGAACAGGCCATGGAACTTCTGAGGATGCTCTTCAGATGCTTGTACTGCTCAGGTGGCTCACTACAATACACTCCTGAAAGGGTTTTAAGCATTTTCTAGCTGTGTTGTTCCCTTCAACATCTGGCAATGCAAAGAGCTGATTTCTTTCCAGAGGGATTGAGAGCTTAATGGAGGAGGTCCAGAGGCCAGGAACCTCAGGAAGCTGCTGAGGGTCAGTATGAATGCAATGATTCTGTGGAGGAACTAAGATGCTGGAGATGTGCCTGTGACAGTTTAATTGCTGACAGGTTTCAGGAGGAGTAAAGGCAACTGAGGGTACATGGCCACATATCTCATAGCCCTCTTTCACCTCGCAGGAACGAGCCCAGTATTCACACTTGCACATTCTGACCTCTCTGCTGAGAGGCCACTGAGGAATGAGAACAATGTGAGAGAAGACTTGAAGTTTTCACTGCCATCTAATGATGCAAACAGTGCTGCCACTGAGGTAAAAGCCTAAGCATCTTCTTGTCCTGTGCATGTCTTGTGTTTTTCCACCATCATTGAGGAGACACAAATATCACTAGAAAATTGAGGCCAATGAGCTGTGTGCACTCAATGTTCTTCCTTGAGGAGGAAGGGTTAGAAGCGCATATGTAGAACCATAGAATCCCTACAGTGCAGAAGGAGGCCATTTTGCCCACCATGTCTGCATCGACTCTCTAAAAGAGCATCCAATGCAGGCCCACTCCATCCCTGTAACTCCATGCATTTACCATGGCTAATCCACCTAACCTGAACATCTTTGGACTGTGGGGGAAACAGGAGAATAGAGAATGGGAGGCACGGTAGCACAGTGGTTAGCACTGCTGCTTCACAGCTCCAGGAACCTGGGTTCGATTCCTGGCTTGGGTCACTGTCTGTGTGGAGGTTGCACATTCTCCTTGTGTCAGCGTGGGTTTCCTCTGGGTGCTCCAGTTTCCTCCCACAGTCCAAAGGTGTGTGGGTTAGGTTGATTGGCTGTGCGAAAATTGCCCCTTAGTGTCTTGAGATGCGTAAGTTAGAGGGATTAGTGGGTAAATATGTGGGGGTAGGGCTGGGTGGAATTGTGGACAGTGCCAAATGGCTTCTTTCTACACTGCAGGGTTTCTATAGAGGAAACCTATGCAGACACAGGGAGAACGTGCAAACTCCACAGTCACCTAGGCTCGTATTGCACCTGATACCTGGTGCTGTGAAGCAGCAGTGCTAACCACTGTGCCACTGTGCAGCGCCATCACACACTTCAAGTAAAGAATTAAACACCATCACACAAGGCTGCAGACGAGTTCAAGTGAGGACGCTGTATGAATATTAATCTCACTGACAGACATTATCCCTGAGGAGGAGGACAGATAAATCTCGACAAAAGAGGATTGCAAAGTACAAGTTCCACAATGTCTTTAGTTGACCAAAACATGAACATACCCATCAAATATATTCACAGTAGTAACACACTTATAGCTCTAAGGTGACAATGGGATTTCTTAATGTCTGGGTGCACCCTGATATTCACAGCAGAATCGGAGACAGCCTGTTGACTGCTGTATCCTGATGTCTGCGATGACTTTGGCAGATGGTCAAGATGTTTCCTCCTTCTGTCACCTATATCTTGATGGTGTCCACCAGGATTTGTAACCATATCACTAGAAATCTGTTAAGGCTTCACATGCCAGAGCCATGACATCAAATACAACGTAAACAAACTCCTCCTTTGCTCTAGCCTGCTGAGTGACTGCCATATCTCTGACTGGCGTTTTGCCACCTGTTCTTGCATTTCCTGCCTTTGACTGCTGCAGAGACTTGTCAGTGAGATGTTTTTCAGAAGATGAGCCTGCACAATGCCCTTCTTTAGCTGTGCCCCACCAAAGTATGTGTATCTGTGTTGATGGAGGGTGCAGGTGAGCACAGTGATGGTTCTCCCAATGCTTCGTCTTAATGTGTGGTCTGGGGCTCTGATTAATGGTGGGCTGCCTTATAGATCTTGATCTGCTGCTGTCTAGAAGATAGACAATACAGTTTCAGTTGATAAACATGAACAATATAAGACTGCACGTGACTAGCTGTGACTGTCAGGATGTGATAAGGTGATGGAGCTGAGAAATGTACTAAGTGGTGGGTCAGTCTGATCTCCTGTTCCTCATAGGAGTGATCCCTGTCCTCCCAGAGATCTCAGCAGCATCCTCCTGAAACTCGGTGAGAATGATGATGTTGGTTATTTCTTCCTAGGTATGCGTTCTTCCCTTCTGTTGTGTGCCCGCTTACCGTGTATGAAAATGTAAGGACGATATAATGAGAAGGATGGAGCAGAGATTGGGTAAGATGCATGTCCCCTGTGTGTATTTAGGTCTTTCTGGAAGGGCCAGAGAATGGAATGTGAGCAACATGAGAGATGCATTGGTGGTGATGTGAAAGTTGCTGTGAGACATTGGGTGGTGATATGTATCCTGCGCTAATGATTGTGTGAGATCACTGAAGAGATTGGCCCTTTGAGTACATGATGCCATGATGAGAGATTGACATTGGAGGGATCTGAAGGATGAAATACCCCTGGCTGAGTGATTGAGATCATTCATCCTCTTCCTGCATTGGATGGGATATTTGTTGTTGTTGCCAGCCATGTGGACCAGCTCTGCAATGGCCTTTTAGGCTAGAATGGTGAGGTTGGGGTGCTTCGTGAAGCCATCCCTGGGACACAGGACATGCCTGTATGCCTATACATCTTCGATCAAGGTCTTCAGGGCCTTCTGGCTGAAGAGGGATGCTGCCTTCTCGAGTTTAATGGCCATCTTCTAGTGGGTGGAAGACATCTGTAATGTCCTGAAGTTAGGTGGAGAGATGAGATGTGTGTGCTTGACTGCCATTTAAATATTGCGTCTGGACCTTTGACTCTGTCAGTGGGTAGACGAATTGATTCCCGTCCTGCCAGGTGATTGGTTTGATACTCGCCTGTGCATAATTAATGAGGTTCTAAGCACAGAATCTGGTGCAAGTTTCTGCCATTTCAAGCTGTGGGGTGAGTGGCATTGAAGCCACCCACCACTGCACTTAGTCTCATAAATGGAAATTGCCAACCATTGCATCTGATTCTGGGTACCACGTTTTGAAAGGCTGCGGAGATGATACAG
Source organism: Carcharhinus amblyrhynchos (assembly GCF_965287045.1). Taxonomy (NCBI): domain Eukaryota; kingdom Metazoa; phylum Chordata; class Chondrichthyes; order Carcharhiniformes; family Carcharhinidae; genus Carcharhinus; species Carcharhinus amblyrhynchos. Next base: position 24,716,834 of record NC_137335.1, on the reverse strand, counting down.
AAGAGATTCACCAGAGTAGTACCAGAGGTGAGGGTGTGAAAAGGCTAGAGAAACTGGAATTGTTCTCCTTAAAGCAAAGAGGACAGGGGCCCCAGATTTTAATATAACTGACAAATATGTTAGGGGAGATACAAGGGGAATTTTATTTTCTTAGTGATTTTTAATAACCTGGAATGGAATGCCTGAAAAGATCAGTGGTAACTTTCAAACTGGAATACATCTGTACATGTAAAGGAAAAAATAGCAGGGCCACGGTGAAGACCAGGTAAGTGGTATAAGCACAACTGACTTAATGGCCTCTTTCTGTGCTGTATGATTTTACACTGCTATATTTGAACAAGTGACACCAGAACCTCAGCCACAAGACTAGTCTAAGACATGTGAGTTACGCAGATACTAAAGACATCCAAAAGAGTGGGCAGATTGAAGGGATGATACAGACATTAGTGAGAAGAATGTGTCTCAGCCACAAAGAGATTGAGTGAGACAGAGAACAGTACACAAAGTTGGAATCAGAAAGGTGAGGCAATTACAGAAACAGAGTTAAGTCAATTTTTTGTCTTTATTAGTCTTCTGGAGATCAGCCAAATGCTGTAGTGCTTCTGTTACGAAAAAATTACAACACATCTGACTCAATGAGTACTGCTAGTAACAAAAATAAAGCAATTGACAAAGCAGCAAACAGCTTAGTGGAGATTTACTATCAGTAAAAGGAGCTATGAAATTCTCACCTGGAGGCGCAAGGCCACACTTTGGTACTTTGCAATATTCCCATCTTGATTCTGGGTCAGTGGTGTAACACCAGGGCTCCTTTTCATTATCTGGATTCCTGCAGAAATTATTCTTGAGTCCTCTAAAAAAAGAGCAGTTTGGGGTGTTGATCAGAAATAAATGTTACATTGTTTTCAGTGTGTGACTAGCTTCATCTCATGAATAGAAGATGTGGAAGTATGGACACTGAATCCTATTTGGAACTGGCATAATTCGATGTAACTTTGAACAAATCTGCAATCATACCCAAACAGCCTATAGGAGTGAATTAAGTCACTCTCCCTCATTACGGACAGCAATGGAAACCAGTTCATGCAAGGGCTATTGACATTTACTTACTTGCAAGGATAGTTGTCCGGAGTTCTTGAGTGCAGGTGCGGATCCTGAGCGTCCCATCTTTGACAGATTCTACCAGAAATGGTTGTTGATAGAGTTCCACGATATGCCCCGCCTTTGCCTGTGTAACACTCTGTCTCTTCTTCAATAGCAGGGGGCTCCTCAGCTTCAACAGACGCAGAAAAAACAAGTGTCAAGTCTATTATTGAGGGTTTTCTATTAGTATTTGTGTAACAAGAATGAAACATGGATAAACCTGTTCACATTTTTCTGAAGGATGGGATAGAACATGAGAAGTGAGGGAGTGAGAACAGAAATGTACTTAGTTTTACCTTCCAATGCCTTGTTCAGGCATTTTTCTGAGACAAGCTCAGACAATGTAGAAAAGTTGCTTGCCCACAGTGTGTGGGGGGACGTGAGGAGCTAAAAGCTCTTAATTTAAACTTGCAGTGATCTTATGACTAGCTTTTTTTTCTACTGCTAATGCCAACTTATCAAATTTAGATTGTTAGAAAGGAAAAGCAAGGGTTCAAGGATAGAGTCACAGAGATTTACAGCATGGAAGCAGGCCCTTCAGCCCAACTTGCCCATGCTGCCCTTTTCTTTAAACCCCTGGCTAGTCCCAATTGCATTTGGCTCATATCCTTTATACCCATCTTACCCATGTAATTGTCTAAACATTTTTGAAAAGACAAAATTGTACCCGCAATGTTGCTGCAGGTTACCCACCTGCCGTGCTGTTATGGGGGAAGGAGGGCTTCTATTCCCCCACTCAGATTTAGCATTGGAAAATCGTTCCACATCTTCCAAGGAGCAAAGTAATTATGTGAGGAGGAGTTACCTTTGGGCTGTTGACTACATTGATGATGGCCACAGAGCAAGTCACGCACCTGTCCTTTTGGTCACACTAATGCACACTCTATCAAAGCTTGTATAACAGGAAGATGGCTGAAGCTAGAAGAGCTTCATAAAGGGTAATATCAACTGGAATAGTGTCATTCGGTAGAGCAATAACTTGTGCAAATAGGATCATTGTTTGATAAAGCAAAAGTCTTTGAAAGTGCTTTCAAATTAGTCTTGCTCCGTTATTTTTTACTCATTGCCCTGCAAATATTTTCCCTCCAATTTATCAAGTTAGATTTTGAAAGTTACTGTTGAATCTGCTTCCATCACCTTTTCAGACAGTGCATTCTGGATAATAACAACACACCACTAAAATAAAATTCTCATCCTCTTATCATTAGTTCATTTGTCCATTATCTAAATCTGTGTCCTCCAGCTCTCAATGCTCTGCCATGGAGACAATTTATTTTCTTTAGTCTTTCAAAATCTTACATTATTTTAAACACTTATCAAACATCCCGACTTGTCTTGTTTCGCCACATAGCTGATGTCTCTCATCGCCGGTACAATTTGGTGAATGTAAGCCTTTGACAACTAATGCTAAAGTGTGGTCCAGCATTGGACAAAGTACACCAGTTGACATTTAACCAGCGCTTCATGAATCTTTGGTGTAACTTCCATTATTTGTACCTCAAGCCTCTGCTTTTAATGTTCAGAATACTGTTGAGACTGGTATGAATGCAGACACAGTCAAGTCCACAGCACTGTAGATGGATTAGCTGTACAGAGAGCAAATTGAAGGTTGGGAATGGAATTGTAATGAGGGAGTATGTGGTTAGGTAAGTGGTGGGGGTTTTGTGAAACAAGTATGATTCTAAGATGGTTTGTCATTTCCCTGCACCAGGGACAAGGATGTCACTGAGCAGCTAGAGAAGATGGTGATATAGTGGTATTGTCACTGGATGAGTAATCCAGAGACCAGGCTAATGGGTTCAAATCCCACCAAAGCAGCTGGTGAAATTTAAATTCAATTAATAAAAGCTGAAATTGAATAGTCTCAGTAATAGTGACTATGAAACTAGTATTTTGTTGTCATTAAAAACTCACCTGGTTCACGAATGTGCTCATTCTCAAATCTGTCCTCCTTGCCTGCTCTGGTCTATATTGACTCCAGATCCAAAGCAATGTGGTTGACTTTTAACTACTCTCTAAAGTGGCCTACTAAGCCACTCGTTCAAGGGCAGTTGGGGAGGGGCAGTAACTGCAAGCAATGCCCACATGTCATCAAAGAATTTTTAAAAAGCTGCAGAATGTTGTGACCAGCGATGTGCCTCAGGGATCAATGCTGGGTCCACTGTTATTTGTCATTAATATTAATGATTTGGATGAGAATATAGGAGGCATGGTTAGTAAGTTTGCAGATGACACCAAGATTGGTGGCATAGTGGACAGTGAAGAAAGTTATCTCCGATTGCAACAGGATCTTAATTAATTGGGCCAATGGACTGACGAATGGCAGATGGAGTTTAATTTAGACTAATATGAAATGATGCATTTTGGTAGATTGAACCAGGGCAGGACTTACTCAGTTAATGGTAGGGCACTGGGGAGAGTTACAGAACAAAGAGATCTAGGGGTACATGTTCATAGCTCCTTGAAAGTGGAGTCACGGGTGGACAGAGTGGTGAAGAAGGCATTCGACATACTTGGTTTCAGTGGTCAGAACATTGAATACAGCAGTTGGGACGTCTTGTTGAAGTTGTACAAGACATTGGTAAAGCCAGACTTAGAATACTGTGTGCAGTTCTGGTCACCCTATTATAGAAAGGATATTATTTAAACTAGAAAGAGTACAGAAAAGATTTACTAGGATGCTATCGGGACTTGGTAGTTTGGGTTATAAGGAAAGCCTGGATAGACTGGGACTTTTTTCCCTGGAGGGTAGGAGGCTGAGGAGTGATCTTATGGAGGTCTATAAAATAATGAGGTGCAGAGATCTGCTAGATAGTCAATATCCTTTCCCAAAGGTAGGAGAGTCTAAAACGAGAGGGCCAATGTTTATGGTGAGAGGGGAGAGATACAAAAGTGTCCAGAGGGGCAATTTTTTCACACAGAGGGTGGTGAGTGTCTGGAACAAGCTGCCAGAGGTAGTAGTAGAGGTGGGTACAATGTTGTCTTTTAAAAAGCATTTAAATACATGGATAAATGGCTGGAGAGGGATATGGGCCAAATGTGGGGAATTGGGATTAGCTTAGGGGTTTAAACAAAAGGGCAGCATGGACAAGTTGGGCTTAAGGGCCTATTTCCATGCTGTAAATCTCTATGACTCTCTAATGTTCTGTGGTGGGATTGTGAAGAGCCATCATGGATCATGACCTCTGGCTCTTGACGCTTTCACCACAGAACGCTCCGGGGGGGGGCATGACATACCATCCTAGAATCATATTTGTGTCATTGAGTGCAGACTTAATGGGCTAAATAGCCTCCTGCTGCACTGTAGGGATTCTGTGATTCTAAGTGAAAGCCAAAATATCGCAGATGCGGAGATCTGAAATAAAAACAAAAAGTGCTAGAAAAAACTCATATGGTCTAATAGCATCTGTTAATGTTTGGAGACCAAAATTACTTTGTTTTCAGAACTGAAGAGAGAGTGTGATGAGTTTTTCCTGACAAAATGGGAGGGGCAGGCAGAGCAAAAATAAAGTCAGGGGAGTCGGTTAAAAGGCAGAGGAGAAAAAAAAGACACAAAATGTTATGGAGGCAGGGGAAGTGGTAATTCATGGGATGTGGGCATTAGTTCAGCCAGTATTTATTGTCACCCCAAATTGCCCTCACTAAGGTGTTGGTGAGCTGCTGTCTTGAAGTGCTGTAAATAATGTGATGTAGGTGCACTTACAGTGCTGTTAAGAAGGAAGTTACAGGATTTTGACCCAGCAACAGTGAAAAAAAAGTAATGTAGTCAGGATTATATGTGGCTTGGAGGAGACCTGCCAGTTTGTGATGTTCCTATGCGCTTGTTGCCCTTGTCCTTCTAGATGCCAGTGGTATTGGGTTTAGAAGATGATGCCTAAGGAGCCCTGGTGAGGCCCACAGTGCATCTTTAGATGGTATACACTGCCACCATCTTGATAACTTGTACATACATTGCATAAAGACTTGGGGGAGATGCAATATATAGGATTGGCATGTAGAGTTAATGTGGGATTGAGTACTGTACCACCAGCACAGTGATGTAATAGAAGACATGACTCACACCTAAGCGTCATCCCAGTGTTGGATAGAGCTTGTGTAGAAATAAGATCCTAGGCGACAGCTCCTAACTTGGATCTTTACTGTACTTAGTTAAAAATTTCAGTTAATAAATACTTACTATTGAACTACCTAAGACTATGAATACCTTAACAACACCTACTGAAATATACCAAACACCTTACAGCGGTGATCAATAGTGAAATGACAGTATTCGCTGCTGATTTCAGCAATCATTTCATTTTTGCCAATGTTAATTTGAACCTGGCAGAAGTCAAAGGAATCTTCAAGCACTCAGCAACAGTGATGGCATTAAGTAGGATAAACAGACAGTCACATTGAAGAAATCACCACTGATAGGATTTAGAAATCTTCAATATTGGTCACATTTGGTTTCTAATGCAACATGCTGTGAAGAAAATGTCTTACAAATGTAATTGCCACTTGATTATCATTTGTTTTAGAATATCATATTAGTAATAAGAAAACAACAAAAGAACTGCAGATGCTTGAAACCTCAGACAAAGACAGAATTTGATTTAATTTAAGAGAGCAGGTAGTGTCTAAGTATAGGGCAGAGGAGTCAATGGCTGTGATATTGACTAGGGCAGCGTTTCAGAGCAAAGAATTATGGTCAGGAGTTTTAATCATGTGATGTGTATGGTTCTTTTTGCTGCAGATTCTTTGCAACTATCTTGTATTTTTCCAAATACTACCATAGAATCCTTCATGTTCACCTCTGTGGGCCAAGGTTTAACATCTCATCTTACAAATGGCACCTTCAATAGTGTAGCACATTCTTCAACTTTGCCATGACTGTAAAGCAGAAAGTCAACAGAAGTGGAGTTTCACTCATCAGACTGGCTTGGATCAAATAACTAAGTTGAAATCTGCAGCAAAAAAAACCATGCACATCACATGATTAAAACTCCTGACCATATTTCCTTTTTGCTCTGAAATGCTGCCCTAGCCAATATCACAGCCATTGACTCCTCTGCCCTATAGTCAGACACTACCTGCTCTCTTAAATCAAATTAAATCAAATTCTGTTTTTGCCTGAAAAGTGAAATGGCAGTGCACTAATCCATTGTATAATCCACACCCTAAACAGAAAACTTACTACAACGTGAAATATTGCAGAATGCCCATCGTTTGTCCTGGTCAGTTGTGAAACACCAAGGCCGGGGTTCTCCATCTGGATTCCGACAGTAGTTATTCTCAAGATATTTATCTGGAAAACTGAAAGACCTTATTATTACTTCTGGCAAAAAAAACTTTGATATTGAATATTGATGTGTCTGTGAGACTTGCACAGTGTGATCAAATAAATAAACTTTAAAAAATAAACTTTAAAAAATGCTATTTACAGAAACATGTCCATTTTCAAGTGCAGCACAGGGACAACAACCACAACTTGGATTTTACACAGAGCTCTTAACATAATAAAATGTCCCAAAGTGCTTCACAAGTGTTATCAGAAAAGAATTGATACTGAGCCACAAGAAGATGCAGTATTGGGACATGTAACCAAAAACTTGTTCAAAATAGTAGGATTTGCAGAGCATCTTAAAGAAGGACAGAAAGATCAAGAGGCGGAGCAGTTCAGTTGGGAATTGTAGATCTTGGAGCCCAAAGGCATGGCTGCCAATGAAAGATGAAAATAAGGGTTGTACAAGAGATCAGAATTAGAGGAAGGCAGAGATTTTGGACAGCTGGAGGAGGGAACAGAGAAAGTGAGTGTTGAAATCATGGCAGGATTTGATTGCAAGGATGAGAATTTTAAAAAGGTTATTGTGCAGTGAAACAGTATTGATACATTTAGTGTAAGACACTGTCCAGCATCTGTGTATACAAGCAAAATGGGCAGGGTTGCAATTGCTTTTGAGTAAAAACCTTATACAATAGTATTTCTAATGATTACAAACCAATTGAATAAGCATTCCTTATTTTCAAGAGTGTATATTGTTCTTTGACCTAATAGTAGTACGGTAAGGAGTACTGTAAGGCAGGATTTTTCAACTCTGAAAATGGTGGATATCATGGCAGGCAAGAAAATTTAGAGAGCCATTAACTATCACTGGCTGTTCAAATTTTCCTGTCCCACCCTCAATGATGCTTGCTGGGGGTGGAGCCAAAAAAGCCAGCTGTGATTTCTTTAAAATATCTATGGAAGCTATAATCAGTTTTAAGAATCTTTGAAAAGGACTTTTTAAGAGTAATTATTGTAGAGTAATTTGTAAAGGGATTAATTGTAATTTTCTTGGATGATGAGAAATACTGATCCTTGTGACCTAAGGACCATTGACCTTGAAGCATTTAGACCAAACGTTGTGTGACTGGCAGACACAAAGGGGAGCTGGAAGCAAAAAGTAATCAATGCGCAGATGGGGGCACAAAGAATTGCTGCAGCAGGACATAGTTATCAAACTGGTAATGTTGCATTCATAAAGGTCCATTTTCTGTTTGGCAAAAGTAAAGTAGAATTCCAGATGCTCCTGGGGAAGAGATGTATGGCTGAATTAAAAGGGATGGTATCCTAAAAATGTTTGTTGAGAGAAATGATCTGACACTTAGTGACTTGGGACAGCTGGAGCTGAGCACGTGGGAATTAACATTATATCAGGAATCAAGAAGGATGGGATTTTAAAAGAATCAGCTAGGTATCTGGGGCTTGAGGAAGAAAAGAATAGTTCCTTTAGTGATCAAATACACTAGCCACTACACTGGCCAGAATTAATAAAGAGAAAAGGTAAGAAAAATTGGCTTAGAGAAAGAGAAACTAGTAAGAGAGTAAAGAGATAAGGAAAGAGAAAGATGAAAAACTTGAAAGTGGAGCATGTGTTCCAAGTATGCAAACCTGAGTTGATGAGAAATGAGACTGACTTAGTGAACTCCTCTTCATATTAATTTGGTGAAAAAAAATCCACTTAGCATCTAAATTCAGTGAGGAAGTAGTAGAGGTACTATGTACTATGTGTCCTTTGAGAAAATTGCCATGAATCAAAATTGACCAAAAGAGTGGGATATGGCCCTACAAAATGTTTTGATCAGGAAAGCATTGGAGGTGTACACATCTCTTTCAGCAGAGCAGCCATGCAATTATGAGCAAGTAAAGACTTCTATACTGAGTGCTTATGAGTTGGTGCCTGAGGCCTAAATTTAGCATTTTGAGAAAGAGAATGGGTCAGACCTATGTAGAATTTACCAGGGGAATGGAAATAGAGTTTGATCAGTGGTGTAGGTTAATAAAGGTGAAACAGTAACTTGATAACCTAAGGGAAGTAATGTTGCTGGAGGAATTCAAAAACAGGGTTTAAGGGCTCACGTGAAAGACCACAACCTTCATAAAATGAACGAAGGCTAATAAATGGCAGATGTTTATGAGTTAACTCATAAGATGATTAGTAACAGACCCAACTTTGGAATCTTTCAGGGACAGTGGAATGAGAGGACAGTTAATAAGAAGAGGAAGTCATGACCTGCTAGATGCTGCACTTTAGGGAAAGTGTGAAGGCAGCGGAGTAATTACGGAAAAGATTCATGAGATCATTACAGGGATGAGGATCTTCTGTTATTATGTTAGATTGAAGAAGTTAGGACATTTTTTCCTTGGAGAAGAGAGGGCTGAGAGGAGCTTTGTTAGAGATAATCAAAATCATGATGGTCTGGACGGAGTAAATAGGGAGAAACATTTCCACTTGTGAAAGAATCAAAAATGAAAGGATGCAGATTTAAAGTGGTTGGTAAAAGAAGCAGAGGTGACCTGAGGAAAATCTTGCTCAAGTTACGAATGGTTATGGTCTGGAATATATTGCCTGAGACTGTGATGGAGACAGGTTCATTTGAAACATTTAGAGGTGGATTAAACAATAATTTAAAAAGGAAGAGTGTGTAAACTTACATAGAGAAGGTGGGAATTCAGAGAGCCAGTACAAACATAGTAGGTGGAATTTTACCATTGAAACAGGTGCAAAAATGTGGGAAGGTCGAGCATGAGGCGATTAGTGCATCCCCCCCCTCCCCGTTTTTGTGCCAGTGCCCATTTTGTCAAGGGAAAAAAATCAGCATGATCGGGAGCTTTCCCAAAATGGGCATGACATCAATTTAAATATTTTTGCATTCATCTCAATGCAATTAGCAAGCTGCATGCCCCAAGTTATCAGTGCACCTGCCTTTATCGCCTTGTTCATGCAACCCAGATTGATCTGTGAAACACCTCCTCTTTAAAAGTCAACTTCTGGCACTCCATTAGTGAGGGTTAGTGAGGAGTTTAGTACCTACCGTCGGAAGGCTCCGTGCTGCTCACAGGTGGTCTTTTTGTTGCGGCCATGTTGCGTTTCAGTTGGGAGTGGTTTGTGAGTGTGTGAGGGGAGAGTGGGGGTGATTACTGATCATGTGTCTGTCTGATTTTCAGCACAGACTGGATCTCAGCACTGACCTTGGGTCTTGGGGATGCTGCTGGGTCCTAGTGCACTATTAAAGGTGGGGGTTATGCAGGAAATCTTTATGCCACTGGGCCCTTCCAGACCCCCAGTGGAGAGTTATGTGGCATTTCACAGTCAGCCATCCAGAACTGTGTGAAGAGGTCTCAGATGTCCTGTTACCCTGGGCTGGCAAGTATCTTAAACTGCATCAGAACCAGCAGAAAGACCAGGCTGCAGAATTTGCGGCCATCGCAGGGATAACAAATGGCAGGGGGCTCTAGACTGCACCCACTTTGTCCTCGAGGGCATGCTTCAGAATCCATGACAGTTCATGAATAGAAATATGTAATTGGTGTATAACCATAAGATGAATATCATGCACGTCTGTGCCAGACACCCCGGCAGCATACATGATAGCTTCATATTGAGGAGTTCAGATATCCTGGAGATCTTTGTGGAAGAGCCCAGGGTGCAGGGATGGCTTGTGAGGGACATGGGGTACCCGCTTCGGACTCAGCTGATGACGCCTGTGTGAAAGCCTGAGACTGATGTGGAGACCTGGTAGAATGAGGCCCACAATGCCACATGTTCACCAGCGGAGTCGTGCATAGGCCTCTTCAAAATGTGGTTCAGATGCCTGGACCGCTCTGGCAGGGTCCTCAAATATAGCCCCCGATATTGTTCCACATTGAGGTGGTGTGCTTTGCCCTTCACAGCCTAGCGTAGCAGCAAGTAGACCTTTTGGAGGAGGAGGACGTGGAGGCCAACCAGCCACCTGAGGAGAAGGCCACCATAGGAGGAGGAGGAGGAGGAGGACAATGCCGAGCAACACCACTCAGGCGCTGGAGGGCAGGCAGCAAGAATGAAGTATGCGAGAGTGGCTAGGGAGGCTGTGGTCACCAGGTGGTTCACTAACTAGGAGCATGTGTCTGTGCACGTGTTCCATTCCCCTCCCGCAAAGTCCTCTACCTGCTGCAACATCGTCACATCAGAGGGGTGGGCCTGGATACACCATGTTAGCGAGTTTCTTTGACAGGCAGGAAGATGATGACAACTTGCTAAGCATCATTATGATGATGCTGTGTTGCAATCTAGTCTGACTCCTACCTGAGCTTCACATGCAGGCTGGCACCTGTCCTACATTTGTGTAGTGGGTAAGGGATCTGAAACCCTCATACAGGGCCCTGGGATGTGTGGGGTAGGGGAAAGGAGGGAATCTCTCATGGATTCTGGGGAACCGATGTCTTCATTTTCTCAATGACACGCCACTAAGGGCCTGTCCCACGGACATCAACATGAAGAATCCCTCTGGTGACGGTCACAGTAAGAGGATTCCTATTAAAGGCAAATCTGTCACAAATTTGCCACAGGTAGGTGGTGAAAATACATTTATTGCTGACAATAAAAGTGTTTAAATAAGTGCTAACGTTAAAAACGTGTTAACTGGAAACTTTCAAGTGGCTTAAATATCTACCTAACTAGTGCAACTACAACTTATTAACCTTATGTGGCCTACCACCACATCTTGGTGTCTCCCTAGAATGTACATCGGAGGTGGAGAGCTGCCTATTATGCCTGTGGCCTATGATGCTCTTGGGGGGCATCCCCTGGAGGGCCTAGACGTTGAGGGCCCTGGCCAGTTTCCAGGTGTCTGGGATTAATCCATGACACCCCCTTCATCCCACTGCTCCTGAGATGTACCAATGTCATGAAGAGGGGGTGGGGGGAGGTCAGAAGGTTTAACCCCAACCACAGTCTCCTGGTTGGAAGGCCCCGGCATGGGCTCGAGCCCATCCTCTTCCGGGTCACTCCACGGGACGGCGGTGCTTCTGCAGTGAGCTCCAGAAGCTCCAGCATCACCTGGCCCTGCCATTCCTGTTGGACCACCTGCATTCTACCTATGGTGGTCAAGCCTTCTGCGATGGCCACCTGATTTGGGAGCCACCTGTCAATGGTGGCAGCAAGTGCCCTCTGAGACTGGGCAACACTCTGCAGCCTCTTAGCCATGGCCCTCTGTGACGGGGCCACATTCTCAAGGGCTGCTGCCATAGCCTGTTGTGTCTCAGCGCTGACCCGCAGGATCTTGTGCAAGTTCTCGAGCCTCTCGGCCATGGGCCACAGAATCTCGAAAAGCCTGTTGAGTCCCTCAGCTGTGGCCCACTGTGACTCTGCCACGGCTCTCTGGGACTGTGCTGTGGCCTCCCGTGACTCAACCATCGCTTGGAGCCTGCCACCCATGGTGAGGATTCCTTGCTCCAGGCTTTCCACTACAAATGCTACCTTTGCATGATGGCCTGGGAACCACATAAGGCAGGCAATAGCTGGTCCACCTGAAAGCTTTGGGCTGCTCCCAACAGCCTCGCAGTTGGTCCAGTGTGTCCATCAGTCCCTCCTGCATTCCCTGGCTCTGTTGCTACGTCTCCAGCAGCTGAGGACGAAGTGGCCCAGCATGTAGCCTGTGGCCAACTGTGTCCTCACTCCGGCAGGCCCCCACGTGCCACAGGCCTTGGACATTCCTTCCTCCACCCGATGTACATCAACAGATGTGTCGTGCTCACTGGAGAGTGATCCACCAATGTGAGAGTATCTGGGATGGTGAGTTGTGAGGTGGAAACTGATGCCAAAAAGATGCCACCCTCAGAGGTCTCTTCTTCCGAGAGTCATCAGAGGTGTCAGGATGGGTGGGCGTAGCAGTGGGGACCACAGTGCCAAATGGTCTTGGGGCGTCCGGGTGTCTTCCTGCAACACAGGACACAAGATTAGATGCAAGGAAGAGAGAAGAATCTGGATGCAAGACACTTGCTTGACATTTCTATATTGAATATAGAACAGAGAACAAAGAAAGTTACATCACAGGCGGCCCTTCAGCCCTCCAAGCCTGCACCAATCATGCTACGCATCTGAATTAAAACCCTCTACCGTTAGGGGGACCATACGCCTCTATTCCCATCCCATTCATGTATTTGTCCAGACCCTCCTTAAAAGTCATTATCGTATCTGCTTCCACTACTTCCCCAGCGAGTTCCTGGCACCCACCACCCTCTGTGTAAAAAACATGCCTTGTACGTGTCCTTCGAACCTTGCCCCTCGCACTTAAATCCGTGCTGCCTAGTAATTGAGTCAAATTGAGTGGAGGATTGACAGGTGCTCACTTCTCGACTCCTGCCAACTATGCTGTCACTGATAGTCTGGATGTCCTTCTTTCCCAACAGCTCCAGGGACCATTCTTTAAAGAGGGGTGAGGACTTGGAAGTCAGGCTCACCATCCCCTGTCTTTGCTCTCTACCGACAGTTATGGGCATTCTTCTGCTGTGGGGACATAAGGGGCCATGAAAGAAATCAAAGAGGCATGACTCCTGCAGTGTATCAGGGTGCCCTTAGAGGGCAAGCACTGTGAAACTCTTGACGGAGGGGGGGGGAAGAAGGTGGTTAGGGGTCAGGGGCTGGAAGCATGCAGGGTGCTGAGCGTGAGGGATCTGGAGGTGATTTGGGGGAAGATGTTAGATGAGGTTAAACACTTACCCTTACTGATCAGATGAAGTCATTGATCTTTTTTTGGCACTGCTTCCCAGCTCTGGGGGCTAGTGCCACGGCACTAACAGAGGCGGCCACTGCCTCCCAGGCCGCTTTGCTATCACTTCCCCTTGGATGGTTTTGTGGGGGGGGGGGTGCCCCACCTTGCCTCCACAGCATCCAGCAACCTGCTCAAGTCCACTTCGCAAATCTGGGCACTGCTTTCTTAGACATTTCTTCTGTGCAGCCTGCCTATCTGTCCATCCGTGGGGTTTTTTTGGAGCCGCCCCTTTTTGGGGCAGATCTGTTGCAGCAGTTTGGCAGAGCATCTCAGCAAGTTAAATGCAGTTTGCTTGTTACAATTGAGGGAAAGGCAAGTGAGCGCTTGCAGGTATGCTAATGAGGGGGAAGAGGATCTGTGCCTCTATGATAATTGGGGCATGGGAAAGAGAGAGGGAAGTGTCATACAGCCATCGGAGCCAGGGGAGTTGGGGGCCATGTGCAGATGGGTCTGGAAGGGGAGAGGAGGGGCGTTGCCACTCTGCCTGCGACCGGGTTGGTGGGGGGGGATTGCTGCTGCCATTCTGCCTGTGATTGGCAGGGGAGGGAAGGAGGGGCTACTGCCACTCTGCCAGCGATCAGCAGGGGAGGGGGGCACGCAATCAGTCTGGACAGCAGGGTTGCGATCAGTCTGGGTGGAGAGGATGGAGGAATAGAGGGATCAGTAGTGGTGGGGGTCCAATGTCCATGGGGGCCAGAGGGAGGAATTATTCAACCTAGGAGGGATCTGGCAGGGGAGCTGCATTTTATTTTGCTGCGCATGTGCAGTTGGAGGCTCTGATTGGAGCTGCAAGCTATTAGATGCCCACAGGCTTTTGTAGCAAGAAACAGACTCACTCCCAATTCTGCAGCCAGAATGCATAATGGGGGTGTGGTGGTGGGGTGCTAAAAATGCACCCAAAAACGGATTGAAACTCTCCCAGTTACGTGTCCGTCTGGCACTTAGACAAAAAATGGTAAAATAACACCCAATAGGCCAAATGGCTTCCTTCTGTATTGTAATATTTCTACGTTTCTGTGTCGTGCTTTGTGTATCTGGATGCTTAACTAACTTTGCTTATCTGCTGTCATTTAGACTCTTATTTTCCAACCTCTATGTGGTTTTCTTTTTCTTCCTAACAAAATGCACCATGTCCATACCTATCTTGAAATAATTTGCAAATTATAAGCTTGTTTGCAAGTTTTAATGAAATTTATTGCATTGCCCCTTTATTTTAACTATACAAAACAACTTGGTGTCACCTGAAAATTTAGAATTTGTTTTCTGACTCCCAAGTCTATATTGTTTGTGTAAATAGTGAGCAGCAGTAGCTTCAGCATTGATCCTTGTGGAAAACCATTTCCTATATTTTTCCAATCTAAGAAGCTATTCAGCTTCGTAATGTGACTGCGATTCTTTTTCACTCACAGTCTCTATATGAAAAACTTTACCAGGGGAACGAGGTAAGTACTAGGAAGGAAAAAGAGAAGACAGAAGGAATAGAGAAAAGGCAGAAGAGAAAGCAACCTGATAAAACAAGAAAGGAGAGAATTTGGGTGTGACTGTCTGCCCCCCCACCCGCAGCATGGTTCTTAGCGGCAGAGGCTGCCTACAGTTAGCTGGCAGGATGATTTTCTGGTCCTGCTGCTGTCAGTGGGATTTCCCTTTGAGTCCACCCCATGCTGCCAGGAAACCTGCAGTGAGGGTGCACTGTCGGCAGCACCAGAAGAAACCGCTGGTGTGAACAGCCAATAAGTCCCGCACATCAAGTGCAAACTTGTTTAGGAGAAAGAATAAAGTGAACAATTGCTTTCAGAAACTTTGACCCTTATTAACTTTTAGGAAAATGAACCAGTCAACAGGTTGCTGGCCCCAAAAAATCTTTCACATTTTGTTAAATGAACCTTGCCTCCCTACATTTTTCTTGTATTCTTCAATCCCTACTCAGTAAGTGTTGAAACTGGAAATGATCAATGTTTGATTAATTCGTAAATCCTGACTTTATATTCAACAAATATTTATGCCCTTCATTTGGAGTTTTATTCCAAATGATGATACCAAATAATCAAAGAACTAGAAATTAAAATACAGATAGTGAATTGTTTGCCTCATTCAGTTAACTTACAAGGATGGGTTGTATCCATGAAGGTGAGGTATTTGTGAGTCCCAGCGCTGACATGTGACACCATCGACTGTTTGGGAAGTTTTCCCACGATAATTCTCCCCACTGCAGAACATGCACTCCTCTGTAATCAAAGCAAAAATGACATATGGCGCTACTGTTACATGGGAACAAAAGAGCGCAACTGTGCAAAGTGGAGCAGAATAGGGAGAATAATTGTTTGATTTGGAGGTTAGAAATAAATCAAAGCCACTGTCAGAAGAACAAAATTTCAAAACTTCTTGGTGACCTTTCAACCTGACAATGCAGTGTGTTTAAATGTATCACGGAGTTGACTGATTTGCACTGCAGTAAACATTGTTGAAAGGGGTTTGTTCTTGTAAAAGCAGAGGCAAGGATTTTATGGCCCCACGGTGGCATATTACACCCCCCGACAGAAGTGGCAAGCCATTTAAATCTCCGCTCAGCTCAGCAGGACAGTAATATTGCAAGGCGGGAGGGGTTGTAAACCCCTGGCCACATGCAAGACTTCTTGAGAAAGTGAGAGGGCATGGGATCCAAGGGACTGTTGCCTTGTGGATCCAGAACTGGCTTGCCCACAGAAGGCAGAGAGTGGTTGTAGATGGGTCTTTTTCTGCATGGAGGTCGGTTACTAGTGGAGTGCCCCAGGGATCTGTTCTGGGACCCTTGCTGTTAATAATTTTCATAAATGACCTGGATGAGGAAGTGGAGGGATGGGTTGGTAAGTTTGCCGATGACACGAAGGTTGGTGGTGTTGTGGATAGTTTGGGGGGATGTCGGAGGTTGCAGTGTGACATAGATAGGATGCAAGGCTGGGCAGAGAAGTGGCAGATGGGCTTCAACCCGGATAAATGTGTAGTGGTCCATTTTGGCAGGCCAAATGGGATGAAGGAGTGTAATATCATGGGTAAGACTCTTAGCAGTGTAGAGGATCATAAGGACCTGGGGGTACGGGTCCATAGGACTCTTAAATCAGCCTCGCAGGTAGAGGATGTGGTTAAGAAAGCGTATGGTGAATTGGCCTTCATCAATTGAGGGATTGAGTTTAGGAGCCGGGAGATGATGTTGCAGCTTTATAAGACCCTAGTCAGACCTCTCTTGGAATACTGTGCTCAGTTCTGGTCGCCTCATTACAGGAAGGATGTGAAAGCTATTGAAAGGGTGCAGAGGAGATTTACAAGGATGTTGCCTGGATTGGGTGGCTTGCCTTATGAGGATAGGTTGAGAGAACTCGGTCTTTTCTCCTTAGAGAGACGAAGGCTGGGAGGTGACCTGATAGAGGTTTATAAGATGTTGAGAGGTATAAATTGGGTGGATTCTCAGGGGCTTTTTCCAAGGGCTGGAATGGTTGCTACGAGAGGACACAGGTTTAAGGTGCTGGGGAGTAGGTACAGAGGAGATATCAGGGGTAAGTTTTTCACTCAGAGGGTGGTGGGTGAGTGGAATTGGCTGCCTTTGGTGACAGTGGAGGCAAATTCGATAGGGGGTCTTTCAAGAGACTTCTGGATGAGTACATGGAACTTAATAGAATTGAGGATTATAGGTAAGCCTAGTAGGTATGGATATCATCAGTGCAACTTGTGGGCTGAAGGGCCTGTTTGTGCTGTAGTTTTTCTATGTTCTCTGTTCTAGAAACAAGTGGGCCATTGAGCTCTGTCAATCTATTCTGCTATTCAGTTAGATCATGGCAGAGCTGTATATCGATTCGATTTACCTGTCTTGGCTCCACATCCCATACCTAACACAATCTGTTAAGCTCAGTTTTGAATTTTTCAATTAACCCAGAGTTACAATTTCTCGTGGAAGAGAGCTCCAGATTTCTGTTAGCCAGTGTATATGTTGTTTTTATGCGTCTTAAGAAACTAGGGATTAAGATTTTAATGTGTCACTTTCCTCTGTGATTTCACCTTTTCTTTGATTGAAAGTTCAGTCAGCCTTGAAGTACATGGCCTTACTAGTTCAAATATTTTAATGCATTCAGCTCTAGAGAATTTGTTAATACTGTTATGCAATGGAATCTCATTATGAATATTTGGTTCAGTTTTGAAGACCCAGCAAAGTTTTCAGCTTAGCAGGAATTGTGGACACGGCTGCCAAGGTGATTCTGAGTTTTGTTTTGATTGACAGTTTAATGAGCAATTAATGAGTTTCTAACAAGGTTTTGAATAGTTCTTCATTTATTTTGACAGTGTTAGCAGCAGGATTATGAGAAGATTAACATTTTTCAAGTGGAATTTGAATGGCTGTGTGTTTGGTTGACAGTTTAATGAGCTTAACTCACAATTCCCACCTCAAACACTAAAATTTGAGGAATATAATCATCTGAGCACAGAACAAAATCATTTGGCCCATCCAGTTCATGTCACATGCGCACAACCTTTCCAGTTCTCTTCATCTACAGTAGTCCTGCACTGAGTAGGTATGTGGGAAAAAAAATGTTCTTTCAATATTTTGTGCATTGCGCTGGGAATATCTGTCAAGCAAACAACTTATTAAACAATGTAGTGGTATGAATTCAGTGTGGAGAGGGAAGGCAGTGCTAAATATTATAAACCAGTTACAATTGAGGGTAGTGTGCTGTTCAGCTGTTTCATCAATGGCCTTTCCTTCATTATACAGTAGGAAGAGGGGATTTTCACTGATGATTGCAAAGTGTTTGGCGCCAGATACTGAAGCAGTCTGTTTCCACATGCGACAAGACCTGGACAACTGGCCTGGGCTGATAAATGGTGACTCGAGCAGTCACATCAGTGGCAAGAGGAAATCTAATCCCTTGCCATTTAATGATATTATCAACATAGAATATCCTATCAACATTCCTAAGGTTACCATTGACCAGAAACTTAAATGGAATCGCTTTATAAGTATTGTGATTACAGGTCAAAGTCTGGTAATTCAGCCGCAAATAATCCACCTCCTGACTTCCCAAAGCCTGTCTACAAGGCGCAAGTCAGGACCGTGATAGCACACTTTCCAATTGCTTGGATGAATGCAGCAACAACAAGGGTCAGGAAAATCAACACCATCCAGAACAAAACAGCCACGTTGATCAACACTCCATCCATGACTGGTGGCACAGGGGCACAGTGCCTCACAGCACCAGGGACCTGGGTTCTATTCCTGGCTTAGGTCACTGTCTAAGTTTGCATGTTTTCCTTGTGTCGGCATGTGTTTCCTCAGGGTGTTGTGGTTCCCTCCCACAGTCCAAAGATGTGTGGGTTAGGTAAATTGTCCATGCTAAATTGCCCCTTAGTGTCAGGGGATTAGCAAGGTAAATATGTAGGGTTACAGGGATAGGGCCTGGGTGCAGATGGCCTCCTTCTGCACTGTAGGGATCCTATGATGACCTTAAACATTCATTCTCTTCACCACTGACACAGTGGGAGCTTTGGGCAGGAACCCGATTGAAGCCAGTGGGTGGGCTAGGTGAATCCCAAGTATGTTCATTCCCATGCAGGAATCATGTTTAATGCCCGATGCCCCATTCAGCAGTGATTGGGATTCCCACCAGTGACAAACGAAGTCAGTGAATCCCCCCCTTTGCCATTTTTTTGGGAAAACTATGTTGTTACATGAGGGAGAAGGAAATGGCACATTATACTGATAAGAGTTAAATGAAGAACAATAAGAGAATGCTTTGATGAAGCATAAATGTGTTCTAATTTTCTGCGGTATCATAGACTTAGACTTTCAAAAAATCTTTGAAAAATTTTCACATCGTGGGCTCCTGATAGAGATCAGCTTGGAAAATAGGTGAATTCATAGCAAAATGGTGAAAACATAGAAAACAGAGAAGTAGTTATTCATATTGGTGGGAGGTAGAAAGAGATGTTCTGCTAGGGACAGTTCTGGGATAATTGTTATTCATAATTTACGTTCATGATTGGACTGAAGAACAAGTATCCCAGTAACAGAATTTGCAGATGATATCAAAATGAGGGCATCTAACACTTAGAGAGTATGCAATTTAATACAAGAAGACATTAGAAAACTCACAGAATAGCAAATGAACCTTACCATAGATAAAGGTGAGGTGGTGCATTTTGTTCGATAAAACATAAATACAAAACATTAGAAAATAAGAAATTGAATGGAGTAGAAAAGTAAATGAATCTAGGAATACAAGTGAACAAATCACTAAAAGCACCACCCCAGGCTAGCAAAAAAAAATGCTAATGTGGCATCATAAGACATTGGAGCAAAATTAGGCCACTCAGCCCATTGAGTCTGCTCTGTCATTCACTCATGGCTGATTTTTTTTCTCACCCTATCCTCCTGCCTTTTCTGCATAATCCCTGATCCCCTTATCAATCAAGAAACTGTCTGCCTTTGTCTTAAAGACAATCAATGCCTTGGCCTCCACAGCCTTCTGCAGCAAAGAGTTCCACAGATTCACCACTCTCTGGCTGAAGAAATTCCTCCTCATCTCTGTTTTAAAGGATTGTCCCTTTAGCCTGAGGTTGTGCTCTTTGGTTCTAGTTTTTCCCACTAGTGGAAACATCCTCTCCACAATCACTGTACCCAGGCCTCACAACATCCTGTAAGTTTCAATAAGATCCCCTGTTATCATTCTAAAGTCCAATGAGTAGAGACCCAGAGTCCTCAAGTGTTCCTTATACAATAAGCTCTTCATTCCGGGGATTATTCTTGTGAACCTCCTTCGATGCTTTCCAAGGCCAGTACATCCTTCCTTAGATATGGGGCCCAAAACTGCTCACAGTACTCCAAATGGGGTCTGACCAGGGCCTTATACAGCCTCAGAAGTACATCCCTGCTCTTATATTCTAGCCGTCTTGACATGAATGCTAACATTGCATTTGCCTTCCTAACTGCCAAGTGAACCTGCACGTTAACCTTAAGAGAATCTTAAACAAGGACTCCCAAGTCCCTTTGTGTTTCTGATTTCCTAAGCATTTTTTGATTTAGAAAATAGTCTATGCCTCCATTCCTCCTTCCAAAATGCATAACCTCACACTTTTTCACATTGTATTCCAACTGCCACTTCTTTTCCCGCTCTCCTAACCTGTTCAAGTCCTTCTGCAGCCCCCCTCCTTCCTCAATACTATCTGTTCCTCTATACATCTTTGTATCATCTGCAATGTCAAATTGATAAGTAATGAAGTTATGTTAAACTTGCATAAGACCCTGGATAGGGTGCACTTAGAGAACTCTGCATAATTTTGATCACCAGACTATAAAAAAGGACAAAGAAGCACAGGAGTTAACATGTGGGGGATGATTTTTCCAAAAGAAAACTAAGTGCCCAATGGGCAGGAGAGCAGATTTTCTCACTTGTTTTTTGGGCATACTTAGTTTTACGAATCTCCGGCACTCTGTGCTCCACAGCGTGCCTCGGGGAGTTTAATACCTGTAAGTGGGTGCAGGGGAGGATAGGGGCTCATCCTCATGGATGAGCTGCTGAATGGGTCACTGCGCATGTGCCAAAATGTCAATGGAGAGATTAGCGCATGTGTACTGGTGTCCCCATCACCAGCCTCACCTTCCTAATTGCCCTTGATGGGGACCAGCTTTAATCCCTGCTGATGGGAACTTCTCCCAGCAGGGGAGGGGGACAGCAGGAGACATTAGCGAGCCTGGAGGCTACCAACTCGGGCTCGCTAATGATGTTGAAATTGTAATTTCAATATTGTAAATTAGCCTCGCGCTGATTTCTGGCGCAAGGCTGAGTACATCAAAAAGAAAGGTCAGGGAGATTCATGATCGGCCAGAAGCCGATGCGAATCATGCTGCAAACCCCCTGCTGATGTGTCCTGGCCCATTGCACTACTTGAGCAGCGCAGTGGGCCAGGAGAATCACCCTGTGAAGTCTGAAAAGATTAAACAGGTTTGGACTTTTTCTTTTAGAAAAGAGAAGATTTAGAAGGCTTTCACATTATGTTCAGAATTTTCCATTCCCTGCGCAGAGTGCTGGCTGAGTTCAGAAAACTGACATGCAGCTCATAAGCTGCATAGCCAAATTTTCTCACCAGATAATCCAGCACTCTAGCAGAAAATGTTTGGAGATATGACCCAGGCCATCATGCTATTGGAAAGGGCCAAAAAAATACTAACAGCCAGGAATCCTGAGATGGGGTGCCTTGATCTTTGATAGCCAACACAGAAACACTTCAAAAGCACACAAAGACACCCCTCTCAAATGGACACAGGGATCGCCTCTCGCCCCCAAATGCACTCTCCTCAACTGATAAGGGAAATTATCCCCAATCGATAAGGGAACCCCTCATGGAAGTCCCCAGAGGGGTTTCACCAGAATTGCCTGTGGCACTGCCAACTGCCCTGGGACAATATTGGGGGCATTGTCAGTCGGCATTACCAGGGTACTACCTGGAATGACCCCATCCCCTCAGGAGCTACACTTACGTATATGCCCCCTGTAGGTTCCCTTCGCTTGTTCCCATTTTTAAAAAGCAGTTGCAAAAGTACCCAATGTGATATCACGTTGATGATGGGGAATTCCATATGTGGAGAATGATATGGTGAAGAAGCCCGCTAATTGTATCTAAATGTATTGAAATGAGTCAGAAGCCTTTTTATGTTATTGACAAGGGTTGGGAAGATTCGGAAAATTAGGTATTTTTGGTAAAATTCTTGTTTTCTGAGTCCCACAGTATTTTGCACCCACATAACCATTTGCTTTTGTGGCAAACATGGGCACAAAATTACAGCATATGGGCTGAATTCTCCCAAGTTCCCATCAGTGGGTTCAATGTTGGGCAAGAATTTGGTGTCCAGGGCGCTTGCAAAGCTGGATTGCAGTCAGTATGCAAATGGAAAGCTTATAGTTTAGATGGCTATCCAGACAGTGTTATTGGGCAAGCTAATGTTTGAAAATCTACCCTCGTAAACCAAGTGTCGATGTGAATTTCCCAGGGGAACTTCCCCTGGTTCCTGTCATAGTGAATTGGGAAACCCGCTGGAGGTTGGGCATGAAATTCATTTGCATTCTGCTAATACCAGTGAAGGCTTGAAAACCCACTCCTGATTATCCATGGTGCCAGTGGGAAAACTTGCCGGTGCAAAATACGTTTAGAAAACTTGGTGTGCAGATATCGAGATTCACCTGAACAATGCTGGGAGCTGTCTACTGAGTGCAGAATGAAGGCTCCCAGAAACCTTGGACCTTGGAACTCTACAACAGTGGATGGGTGAAGCATCTACTGTGGACCTTCCAGATTCAGTGTCCTGGTGGGCATTCATCTTCCAGCCTCAGAGTGCTCCCAGAGATCCACCTTCTTTCTTCAATGATGGACCACTGATATTAGGGCATTTTCAATATGGTAATTGGATATGACAGTGGACTATGCGTCATCAGGCCTACCTCACAACCGAAAAATGTGCAAACCTCTGTGTGTATAAGTAGAGACAATAAGAAGTTTCATAACACCAGGTTAAAGTCCAACAGGTTTATTTGGTAGCAAAAGCCACTAGCTTTTGGAGCATTGCCTCTTAATTAAAAGCTAATGGCTTTTGCTATCAAATAAACCTGTTGGATTTTAACCTGGTCTTATGAGACTTCTTACTGTGTTTATCCCAGTCCAACGCCGGCATCTCCACATAATGTATAAGTAGAGGCCAAGGCTGCAAGATTTGGCGTGTTTTCCCACTGACCTCCGCAGTGAGAACCAGTTCACTTTCCTGGCCTGTCATGGGACTTAGTCTCAGGATGAGAGAATTAGTGTTGGTTGGACAGAGAAAGATATGGATGGACTATTTGAGAATACAACATTACGGATCATTCATACATAATAATCACTAATTAATCCAATGGGAAAATGAGGAAAAATTAAACAAGTCATTAAGGCAAATGGCCTAAATGCTTTCAAAATGATTTGAGAGAAAAAGGGAATGGTTGGGTATTGGCTGAGAGGAGGTAGATGGACTGAGAGACTAGCCTAGGACACATGCTGAACAGACTAGTTGGGCTGAATGCTACATATTCTAAACAATTCTATGGCACTGTTTTGAAAACGAGCATGGTGTCTTCTCTGGTACACAGGATCGATAACTTTTCCTCAACAAAAATCAGTGAAACAGAATTCTGCTTGCTGGATCTTGCTTGCATAAATTGGCAGCTATGTTGCCTACCTTACAACAGTGACTACATTTCAGTTTACCTCATTGGTTGCAGTCCCCTTTGCAATGTCCTGCAATATTGAAAGGTGCTATATAAATGCCAGTTTTTCTTTCACACAGCTACATAGAGTTTATATAAGTACAAGGAAGTATAACCCTCCCCACATTTCCTTCAAAGTTACACATTATCCTGATGTGGAAATATATTGACGTTCCTTCTTCATTGCTGGGTCAAAATCCTGGAACTTCCTTAGAAACACCAGATGGGAGCACCTTCAGCACATAGGGCCTGATTTTACCATTGCAGACATCCCCCCCTGCCCCCCCCACCCCCGACAACAATCTGGCCTCCTCCACCCCTTCACCACCACCACCACTAGACAACAATCTAGCCTCCCTCTGCCCTCCTCCACAACCCCCCAACCAGACAACGATCTGGCCTCTCTCCCCCACCTCCTCCCCCCCACCAGAGATACACCTGACCCGCCTCCTCCTCCCCACCCCTCCACCAGAAAATGGTTGGGCCTCCTTTCTCCCGCCCCTCTAATGCGGAGTAAAGTCATGTGTGAGGCCATTAACATGATCTGCATTCGCAAGCGCGCAGATGCCCACTTTACTGATTAATGATCTGATTTGTGCCCAAAATGGGTGCATTTGCATGCATTTAAATTGAATTAATGGGCTGCTGACCCACTTTTACCAGCATTTCCCTTTACCATTGTGTTTGCGCGTCCAGATTTGGCGTGAAACAGACCTGCTCAGCAAATGGCACTCCAGCTTCTGAAGAGGTAAGTTCAGAGCTTCCAGTGGCCCTCTGACTTGGATTAGTGGTGGAGGGGGGAGGGGGAGGCAGGCCAGATCATTTTCTGGTGGAGGGAGGGCAGGTAAAGGGAGGCCTGATCATTTTCTGGTGGAGGGGTGGATCAGGTGTATTTCTGGTGGGGTGGGGAGGGAGGCCAGATTGTTGCCTGTGGAGTGGGGTCCAGGGGCTACCACTCTGCAGGCGATCAGTGGAGGGGAAGTGAGGCAGAGAGTGGCGATCGGTCTGGGTAGCAGGGGGCTGGGTGAATGAGAGGGACAGTTATGTAATGGGAGTGGGGTGATGTCTATGGGGGCCATTGCTCCCGCGTTTTGCTCCAAGGCTGCTATATCATAGAATCATAGAACCCTACAGTGCAGAAAGAGGCCCTTCAGCCCATCAAGTCTACACCGAACACAATCCCACCCAGGCCCTACCCCCATATCATACCCACAAACCCCTCTAACTTACGCATCCCTGGACACTAAGGGTCAATTTCTTAGCATGGCCAATCAGCCTAACCTGCACATCTTTGGACTGTGGGAGGAAACTGGAGTACCTGGAGGAAACCTGCGCAGACACGAGGAGAATGTGCAAACTCCACACAGACAGTGACCTGAACCAGGAATCGAACCCAGGACCCTGGAGCTGTGAAGCAGCAGTGCTAACCACTGTGCTACCGTGCCGTCTGTTTTTTGTGGCCCGGAAACAATGTGAAAGGGGCGCGTTTTTCAAACTTTTTTCTCACTGCATGTGCGCAGTTCAAAGCTCCGATCGTTTCAGGTGCGGTAAGCCCCGCCCATAGCATGATTCAGACTCATAATTTTTTTTTCAAGCTAAGTGCATATGGGGGCATCTGAGACCAGGTTTCCAAGTCAGATCTGGATTGTGCTCAGATTCAGTACTTAGAATGAAAATGGTAAAGTCGGGCCTATAGCCTGCAACCATTTGTGAAGGAAGCTTATTAACATCTTAAAAGGCATTAGGGATGGATAATAAATACTGGCCTTGCCAGTAATGCAAAACTCCAAGAATAGAAGCAGAGCATTCAGCCAAAATGTTGTATGGCAATATTTATACTCCTCCTGTAAACCTCCTCTCATCGCCCACTTCATCAAAACCTATCATTATATTTTTCAGTTCCTTTCTTCCCCATGTGCTAATCCAGCTTCCCCTTAAATTTACCTACATAATTTGCCTCAACAGCTCCAAATGGCAGTGAGTTCCACATTTTCACTGCTATTTGGATAAAGAGATTTTTCCTGAATTCCCTATTGGATTTATTCAGAAAATGCCAGAAATACTCATCAGACTAGGTAGTATCCATGGAGAGAGAGACAGAGTCAATGGGCAGAACACTTACCTGATTAATCTGATTACTGAGTGGGGGAGTTTTGATGCAGTGACAGTGGGTCAGGTTGATAGAGCAGGCTTTGTATGGTTTTTTAATTCAATTTGTATGGTTTTTTAATTAATATGTATTACAAACATCTTAAAAAAGTGAGCATGGGAACACCTACCTTTGCAAGCACAGGTCATAAAACATATCCTTTTATCTCGTTCCTTTCCATTATCTATGGCTTCAAATATTCCTTCCAAGTGAAACAATGATTTATGTATGCTTTCTTTAAATTTAGTATACGGCATTAATTGCTCACACTGCACTTTGCCATACACTGGAAACCAAACATAAATTAGGTGATCATGTTGCTGAACACCTCTGTTCAGTCTGCATATGTGACCCTGAGCTTCTGATCATCTGGCGTTTAATTCTCCATCCCACTTCCATTCTGGCTCCTACACTGTCTCAATGAAGCTCAACAGAAACTCAAGGAACACTTAAGGGACTTTACAGCCTTCAAAACTCAACATCAAATTCAGAAATTATGGATCAGAACTGCAAAAGTCCTGTTAATGTTTCCAATGTTCCTCAAATCACTTCATCACAGATCATTTATTTTATTCTTGCCGCACTCCTTTCCCTCTTCGTTTACATTTTATAAACCTATGACATCTACAACATTTCCAGTTCTGACAAATAGTTGCAGATGTGAAACGTTAATAGCTTTGCTTCTCTATGTAAAGGGTTAAATGACACTATTTGAAGAAGAGGGAAGTTTTTCCAGTGTTGTGTGCAATAATTATCCCTCAACAACACTTAAACACATTATCTGGCCATTTATTTTATTGCTGTTTGTGGGAACTTAGTCGGCATAAATTGGCCTGATCTGCTGAGTATTTTCTGATAATATTTCAGATTTCTAGTATCAACAGTATTTTGCCTTTTACCTTTATTATCCCAAGGTTTGGTCTTCCTCATATGGGAACATTTTCACGATGTCCACCTTACCAGACTTAATCATTATCTAAATATCTTTATCATGTCACTGCTCAACAAAAGTTGCAAGTCTACTTGGTCTTTCCTAATAAATACAACCTCTCTGTTTTGGCATCATTCTTATGAATGTTTTATGTTCCTTCTCCAATGCCTGATATCCTTTTCAATAAGATGGAGAACAGCACTATCCATAATACTCCAAGTGTAGTTTAACCAAGGTTCCATACAAGTTTAATATAACTTCACTGCTTTTCAATTCTATCCCTCTGGAAATAAAGCTCAATATTCAATTTAACAGTGTAAAGTTCTGAAGGTGAGTCATATTGGATTTGTAACATCATCTGTTTCTCTCTGCACAAGTGCTACCAGACTTCTGAATTCTTCCAAATTTTCTATTTTAATTTAGGTCCATAGTGTTTGCTTTTATCCCCACATTCAGTTTACTCTTTATATGGCTTTATTAACCTGTGTCACTATTTTTATTGATTTATACATTTATATATCTAGATCTCTATGGTCCTATACCCCATTTAGACATCCACAACTCAAATAGTGTGCAACTTCTTGATTCTTCTCACCAAAATTCATGACCTCACACTAATCTATATTGAAATTAATTTGCTAATTCTTCAGTATTTACCACTTGCAATTTGGTGCCATCCACAGATTTAGAAATTCATTCCAATTCCCAAGTCAAAAATTGTTAATGGAAATCATGAACAACTGATGTACATGCATTAGTTCCCACCTTCCACCAGACTGTATAATTGTAACCCTATAGTCTGTTTTCTGTTGTATAGCCAGCTTGCTATCCATTCTTTCTTTTGTCATAGCTGAGCCTTCAGACGTTCATTCAACTATTGTGCTTCACAAGACAATACCTTCACAATTTTGTATCTGGCAGCGTTCCCATCGTGTGTTTACATCGAGAGTATAGCACCAGGGCCCCTTGTCATCATTGTCAGGATTTCTGCAATAGTTTGCTTCCAGGTCAGCATGTGGGCTATTTTTTGGTGTGTAACTGTTAGAAAAAAATAATTCAACATTCACTTTAAAAGTTATGTCCATTTGAAGACAGTACATATTTGGCAACAGACAATTGGCATTGAAAATTTGAACAGAAAACAAGAAAGGGCTTGTATATTTATATAGCGTCTTTCACAATTTCAAGATGTGCTAAAGTGCTTGACATCCTATCAGGCACTTTTGGAGTGTAGTCACAGCTGTGATGTAGGAAACACAGAGGCCAATTTATGCCGACTAAGTTCCCACAAACAGCAATAAAATAAATGGCCAGATAATGTGTTTAAGTGTTGTTGAGGGATAATTATTGCACACAACACTGGAAAAACTTCCCTCTTCTTCAAATAGTGTCATTTAACCCTTTACATAGAAATATAGAAAATAGGAGCAGGAATAGGCCATTGTGTCCTTCAGCTTTTCTGAAAGTCAGCACCTTTTGTGCAGCATTCTTTCACTACTGAAAGGGAATGTCAGCCTGGATTTGTGCTCAAGTTTCTGGAGTGCTTCAACCAACAATCTTTGACTCAGAGGAAACTACTACCACTGAGATAGGTTCATTCTTTGTTTTACAATATTAGGGTATAAACTTTCCTATGAAATTATCTCACTCCATTAATGGAGATATTAACCTGATGACTTTGATGGCACTTAGCTACAGTGTAATTTCACCCCACTGGTTTTAATTTTTTCTTGAAAGTATGACCACATTGAGCATTTGGATTTATTGGCACTTAGATTTGGATTATCTGAAAATCAAAATCGCTGAGACTGAACTACAAATTAAAAAACTTCAAGTTAAGATGACTTGTTATTCATACCTGGAGGTGGATTCAATGCCAGGGTTCTGAAATACAGGTTTCTTGAAAATTCTGCAGAGTTTAACTGCAGGATTCCTTTAACTTTTTTCATTGGGTACCACGCACACCTGACTGACAGTCCATGAGAGCAGTTCGATATGGGAGAGTGAGGGGGGATCTTGACGAGAATACTAATTGCAGGTTGGAAACTCTGTTGGTGATCAGGTGGGCCTGATGGTAGTTGAGGGACAAATAATGGTTAGGGAAACAGCCAGGGCCAGGGAGATCTGGTGGTAGAAGGAGGGAGGGAGCAATACTGCTCTGGCAGAATAGATGATGATTACATTATGGTGGCCACTGACAAACGTTAAGGAATGTTGGATGCCCCAGCCAACCCTTTTTTTAAAATGAAAATAAAGTGAATGATGAACCCAGTGTCTAAGTAAGGCAACTTTGAGGGGCTTGTACATTTTCAGCTAATGATTATCCTTGAAAAAACTAAAACAGATTAAGAAAATTCCAGTGTTGCTTTTAAACAGGCTGCTCTTGTATCACTCACATTCAGAGCTCATGACAGACACTCATAGAGTCACAGAGGTTTACAGCATGGAAACAAGCCCTTTGGCCCAACTTGTCTATGCTGCTCTTTTTTTAAACCCCTAAGCTAATCCCAATTGTCCGCATTTGGCCCATATCTCTCTCTACCCGTCTTATCCATGTAACTATCTAAATGCTTTTTAAAAGGCAACATTGTACCCACCTCTACTACTACCTCTGCCAGCTTATTCCAGACACTCACCACCCTCTGTGAAAAAATTGCCCCGCTGGACACTTTTGCATTTCTCCCCTCTCACCTTAAACCTATGCCCTCTAGTTTTAGACTCCCCTACTTTTGGGAAAAGATATTGACTATCTAGCTGATCTGTACCCCTCATTATTTTATAGACCTCTATAAGATCATGCCGCAACCTCCTACACTCCAGAGAAAGAAGTCCCAATCTATCCAATGTCTTCTTATAACTCAAACCATCAAGTCCTGTAGCATTGTAGTAAATCTTTTCTGCACTCTTTCTAGTTTAATAATATACTTTCTATAACAGAGTGGCCAGAACTGCACACAGTATTCCAAATGTGGCCTTACCAGTGTCTTGTACAACTCCAACAAGACATCCCAACTCCTGTATTCAATGTTCTGACCGATAAAACCAAGCATACCTTATGCCTTCTTCAAAACTCTGTCCACCTGTGACTCTACTTTCAAGGAGCTATGAACCTATATCCTTAGATCTCTTTGTTCTGTAACTCTCCCCAGTACCCTACCATTAATTGAGTAAATCGTGCTCTGGTTCAATCTACCAGAATGCATCACCTCACATTTGTCTAAATTAAATTCTACCTGCCATTCGTCAGCCCACTGGCCCAATTGATCAAGATCCCATTGAAATTGGAGATAACTTTCTTCACTGTCCATCACGCCACCAATCTTGGTGTCATCTGCAAACTTACATAAGAACATAAGAAACAGGAGCAGGATTAGGCCATCTAGCCCTTTGAGCCTACCCCGCCATTCAATAAGATCATGGCTGATCTAAAGTGGATCAGTTCCACTTTCCCACTTTCTCCCCATAACCCTTAATTCCCTTGTCTATCAAAAACCTATCTACCCGTGACTTAAATATATTTAGCGAGGTAGCCTCCACCACTTCAACGGGCAGAGAATTCCAGAGATTCACCACCCTTTGAGTGAAGAAGTTCCTCCTCAACTCCGATCTAAACTGCACCCCCCTTATCTTGAGGCTGTGCCCTCTAGTCCTGCTATCCTTTCTAAGCGGGAAGAATCTCTCTACCCTAACCATCCCCTTCATTATCTTATACGTCTCTGTAAGGGCCCCCCTCATCCTTCTAAACTCCAACGAGTACAGACCCAGTCTACTTAGTCTCTCTTCATAGTCCAACCCCCTCATCTCCGGTATCAGCCTAGTGAACCTCCTCTGCACTCCCACCAAGGCCAATATATCCTTCTGCAAGTGCGGCGACCAAAACTGCACACAGTACTCCCGCTACGGCCTCACCAGTACCCTGTACAGTTGCAGCAAGACCTCCCTGCTTTTATATTCTATCCCCTTCGCTATAAAGGCTAGCATTCCATTCGCCTTCTTGATCACCTGCTGCACCTGCAGACTGGGTTTTTGCGACTCGTGCACAAGGACCTCCAGGTCCCTCTGCACCATAGCATGCTGCAGCTTTTCGCCCTTTAAATAGTAATCCCTTTTATTCCTGCCAAAGTGGATAACCTCACACTTGCTAACATTATACTCCATCTGCCAAGTCCTCGCCCACTCGCTCAGCCTATCCAGGTCCCTCTGCAGACTTTCCACACCCTCCACGCAATTTGCTTTTCCACTCATCTTTGTGTCATCAGCAAATTTCGTCACCCTACACTCAGCCCCCTCCTCCAGATCATCTATATAAATGGTAAATAGTTGAGGCCCCAGCATCGATCCCTGTGGCACTCCACTAGTCACCAACCGCCAACCAGAATAGCACCCATTGATACAAACTCTCTGCTTCCTATTAGACAGCCAATCCTCTATCCACACTAACACCTTACCCCTAACTCCATGCACCCTAACCTTCTGTAGCAACCTTTTATGAGGCGCCTTATCAAACGCCTTTTGGAAATCTAAAAACACCACATCCACCGGTTCCCGTCTGTCTACCACACTAGTCACATCCTCATAGAAGTCCAATAAATTTGTCAAACACAACTTCCCCTTAACGAATCCATGCTGCGTCTGCTTGATTAAACCATTCTTTTCTAGGTGCCTCGCTATTTCTTTGATGACGGATTCTAGCATTTTTCCAACTACAGACGTTAAACTAACTGGCCTATAATTCCCTGCCTTTTGTCTGCTACCTTTTTTAAACAGCAGCGTAACATTAGCCGTTTTCCAATCTTCCGGCACTTCCCCAGAATCCAGCGAATTACTAACCATGCCTCCTATATTCTCTTCCAGACCGTCAATATAAATGACAAATAACAGTGGGCCCAGCACTGATCCCTGAGGCACACCACTCCAGTTTGAAAAACAATCCTCTACAATCACCCCAAAGCCAATTTTGTATCTATTTAGATACCTCACCCTGACTCCCGTGAGATTTAACCTTATGCAACAACCTACTATGCCGTACCTTGTCAAAGATCTTGCTGAAGTCCGTGTAGCCAACACCAACTGCACTGCCCTCATCTACCTTCTTGGTTACCCCTTCAAAAAACTCAGTCAAATTTGTGAGACATGATTTTCCACTCACAAAGCTATGCTGACTGTCCCTAATCAGTCCTTGCCTCTCTAAATGCCTGTAGATCCTGTCTCTCAAAATACCTTCCAACAACTTATCCACCACAGATGTGAGGCTCACTGGCCTGTAGTTCCCAGGCTCTTCCCTGTAGCTTTTTTTAAACAAAGGCACAACATTTGCCACTCTCCTCTCTTCAGGTACCTCATCTGTGACAATCAATGATATCTTGGCTGGAGGACCCACAATTTCCTCCCCAGTCTCCCACAATGTCCTGGGATACACTTCATCAGGCCCTGGGAATTTATCTACCTTGATGCACTTTTACACTTCCAGCACCTCCTTCTCTGTTATATGTATACTCCTCAAGACTTCATTATTTATTGCCCCAAATTCCCTAACATCCATGCTTTTCTCAATAGTAAATACTGATGAGAAATATTCACTTAAGATCTCACCTATCTCTTGTGGATCTGCACGTAGATGACCTTGATGGTCCTTAAGAGGCTCTACTTTCTTCCTACTGATTGGAGAGCAGTGTGCTGTGTACATCAGAATGGGCTGTATGTGTGAGAGAGTCATGAACGAGGCACAACTGGGTAATCAGACCCGACCGTTCACTCTCAAGCACAACCAATTCCTGCACTCCTCCCGAACACAGGCAGGACTGCCCTTCCACACTGGATTAGAACCGCGAAACATTGTGAAGTCGATGCTTTGGCCCACTTGCAGAAAGAAAATTCAGCCCTAAATGCTTCCTTAGGGACTGGACTGATAGGCATTTTTAAAAAAATCATAAGTCTTCCGCTGCAAATCAGTGTACCTGGAAAGTGTATTTTCCGGTATAAAACTAGATGAATGGTTACTCTAAGTCAAGGAGAACTGGTGCTGAGCAAGGGGGACAGAGCAGTTAGTTCCCTTGGAAAATAGATGGGTGTTTGGCAGGTTGACCTGGGGGTGGGGGGAGGGGGGGGTGGGCATGGTGTTGGAGGAGAGATGTAGGGTGTTGTGGAGTGTTGAGAATGGAAGAAGAGAGATCACTGGAAGGATATACCTGGCTCCTCCTGCTTTGAAATGTACTAAGGTTATGAAAAGTGATGAAAAAAATGCAGGTTTGGTTTTTGTTTAACTAGTTCTGCACAATTTTGATAGCAGTGCCATATTGAGGGCATTGTGATGCCTTTAAAGTCACAACTGTGACAATTCTACCTACAGTGACAACCAGGAATCAAATTCTCTGTTTTGCCATCTTTGTAAACATGCACTGTAGTTTCAACACTCCTTAATGCAGTAACTATTTGGGGAAATAATTGGTTTGTGAATGTTTGCTGCTGTGCCATCCCAAGGGACTCACTGTGTGTATGGGAAATCATAGAATCATACAGCACAGAACAACGCCATTTGGTCCATTGTATCAGTGCCGGTCCTTTGAAAGAGGCCCTTTAACATTGCCCTGCAAATTTTACTTTTCAAATGCATATCCAATTCTTCTTTGAAAGGATTGAGTCTACTTTCATCACTCTTTTATACTTATATACACTTATTTTTCATTAATTCATGAAACCGCTGGCTGGACCAGCATTTTATTGCCCATGTGTAATTGCGAGGCCATTTCAGAGAGCAGTTAAGAATCACATTGCTGTGGATCTGGACTCAGAAAAAACAATACAGCACAGGAACAGGCCACTCAGCCCTCCAAGCCTGCATCGATCATATGTTCCTCACTAGACCATCCGTTTGTATCTCTCTATTCCCACTCTGCTCATGTGGCTATCTAGATAAGTCTTAAATGATCCTAGCATGTCTGCTTCAACCACCTTTCTTGATAGTGCATTCCAGGCCCCCACCATCCTCTGTGTAAAATACATCTCCCGCATATCTGTATTGTACCTTGCCACCCCCTTACCTTGAACTTGTGACCCCTTGTGTTTGTCATTTCCGACCTGGGGAAAAGCTTCCAACTGTTCACCCTATCTATGCCCTTCATAATTTTATAAACTTCTAGTAGGTCACCCCTCAACCTCTGTCTTTCCAGGGAGAACAACCCTAATTTACTCAATCTCACCTCATAGCTAAGACTCTCCACACGAGGCAACATCCGGGTAAACCTTTTCTGCGCTCTCTCCAAAGCCTCCATGTCTTTCAGGTAGTGTGGACGCAATATTCCAAATGTGGCCTGACCAATGTTCTAAATAACTGCAACATCATATGCCAACTTTTATACTCTATGCCCCGTCCAATAAAGGTAAGCATGCTATATGCCTTCTTCACCACCTTTTCCACCTGTGTTGCCACCTTTAAGGATCAGTGGACTTGCGCACCCAGATCCCTCTGTGTGCCTATAATCCTGATGGTTCTGCCATTTATTGTATAACTCCCCCCCGCATTAGGTCTACCAAAATGCATCACTTTGCATTTATCTGGATTAAATTCCATCTGCCATTTCTCCACCCAATTTTCCAGCCTATCTAAATCCTCTGACAATGTTCATCACTATCCGCAACTCGAGCAATCTTTATGTCGTCCGCAAGCTTATTAATCAGACCACTTCCTTCTCTCTTCCCTAAAGGGTTGTTTTACAATAACCAAAATGATCATTAAATCTCAGATGTTTTTATTAAGGTCAGATTTTACCATCTGCCATGGAGGGATTCAAATCCAGGTCTCCAGAGTATTCTGGGTCTCTGGATTACTAGTCCTGTGACAATACCAGTCTGCCATCAACTCACTGCATAACAATGTACTTTCTTATCTCCCTTCTGGTTCTTTTGCCACTTATCTTAGATCTTCATTCCTTGTCTTCTTGTTACTTACAGTGTTGCCAATGAAATTATTTTTTCTCTATTTTTTCTATCAAAAAATATTTTGAATACTTTTATTAAATTTTCCCTTGATCTTCTCTGCTATAAAGGGAACAATCCTAGCTCTCATCGCAGTGACCTTGACTGTATTGTAGGTAGAGGAAGAATCCCTCCAGAGGCAAACAGGAGAAGAACATTCCAGTAGAGGTAGCAGAGAGACTTCACTGAGGAGCATTCTGGGAGACGTCGTCGCAGTCACCTTGACTTTATAGTGGGTAGAGGAAGAACTGGTGTCAAGGAACGGTTAAACCCAAAACATAACATTAGTGTTTCCCCGCTCCTAACCAAAAAAAACAGCACTGTGAGGAGGACAGGCAAGGTAAAAGCAAGCCCTTGTCCTGCTGCAGTAGTTGAGGACACAAGGGAAAGAGCTGATTGATAAGTAGAAAGGTCAGGTAAGTATTTAATAATTTCATCAGTTGTACTCTCAAAGGTAATTTCTGTGGTTTATAGTTTGTCTAGGTTATATTTGGTAGTAACAAGGAGCAAGAAAGAAGGGGTCTGACAGAAATGGATATAATCTGAAAGAAAACATCTTTCAAAAGTTAAAAAGGGTAAGACGTGACAGGAGAGCCCCAAGCTGTGGTCTGCTCTTTATGCTCCAAGCCATGGTTTGTACTTTGTGCTCCAAGCTGTAGTCTGGTCTTCGTGCTCCAAGCTGCGGTCTGTTCTTCATGCTCCATGTGGGAGGCCGGGAATGTTTTCAGTGCCCAGGGCCAGCATGTGTGCAGGAAGTCACCAGCTGCAGCTCCTAGAAGCCCGTGTTTTGGAGCTGGAGCAGCGGATGGGGACACTGAAGCATCTGCGAGGCAGAAAGTACCATGGATAGCATGTATAGAGCAGTGGTCATACTGCAGGTTCAGACTCCACAGGCAGGAACAGAATGGGTGACCACCATGCAGAGTAAGAGAGCTAGACAGGCAATGCAGGAATCTCCTGTGGCCATTCCCCTGCAAAACAGATATACCATTTTGGATACTGTTGAGAGGAATGGCCTTTCAGGGAAAACAGCAATATCCAATCTGTTGCACCATGGTTGGTTCTGCTACAGAGGAGAGGAATAAAGGGTGTTGGAATGCAATAGTTATAGGGAATTCAATTGTAAGGGGAATAGATATGTGTTTCTGTGGCCACAAAGGAGACTCTGAAGGGGGAGGGCAAACAGCCAGTGGTCGAATTACACATTGGTACAAACAACAATAGGTTATAAAAGGAATGAGGTTCTAAAAGCAGAATATAGGGAGCTAGGAAGTAAGCTAAATAGTAAAACCTCCAAGGTATTGATTTCAGGATTACTGCCTGTGCCACATGCTAGTCAGAGTAGAAACTGCAGCAGGATACATAGGATGAATATGTGAAAAGATAGTGTGAGGGGAAGGGTTTCAGATTCCGAGAAGATTGGGACCGGTTCTGGGGGAGGTGGGACCTGTACAAACTGGACAAGTTATACCTGGGCAGGATTAGGACTGATGTCCTTGAGGGAAGGGTTGTACTTGCTAGAGTGGTTGGGGAGGGTTTAAACTAATATGGCAGGAGGAAGGGAACCTTTGCAAGGATTCAGAGCAGAGAGAATTAAGAACAAGGGGAAAAGACAGTAAGGAGAATAAGGAAAGTGATAGGCAGAGAAATCAAGGGCCAGAGTCAGATAAAGACAAAGTAAAAAATAGTAGGAAAGGGAAAAGAAATGTTAAATGTGCTCACCTTAAAGTTTTGTACCTGAATGTTCGGAACATTCAAAACAAAGGGGCATAATATAGTTGGCATTATGGATAGATGGCTCCAAGATGAGCAAAGATGGGAGCTGAATATTGAGGGCTATTTAGTGTTTAAGAAGGACAAAGACGGAAAGGAAAAGATGGTGGAGTTGTATTGTTGATTAAAGATGATATGCTATTATAGCATAGATGATGTGGAATTTGTATGGGTCGAGTTAAAGAAAAGGGGCAAAAAACATTGGTGGGATGCTATATGTACCACCAAACTAGTGATAATATTGGGAAGAGCATTAGACGGGAAATCAAGAGATGCATGTGTTAAAGGAACATCTGTGATTATGAGTGACTTTAATCTGCACATAGATTGGGAGAGCCAAATTAGTCACAATACAATAGAGCAGAAATTTCTGGATATGGGATGGTTTTCCGGAGCAATA
The DNA here is from genome assembly GCF_965287045.1 of Carcharhinus amblyrhynchos. Taxonomy (NCBI): domain Eukaryota; kingdom Metazoa; phylum Chordata; class Chondrichthyes; order Carcharhiniformes; family Carcharhinidae; genus Carcharhinus; species Carcharhinus amblyrhynchos. The sequence goes on along the minus strand of NC_137335.1, from coordinate 24,680,154 downwards.
CATTGATGAACTAACAAGGTAGCAGGCCATCTTGGACTGGTTGTTGTGCAATGAGAAAGGATTAGTTGGCAGTCTAATTGTGAGAGAACCCTTGGGGATGAGTGACCATAATATGGAAGAATTATTTGACAAGTAGATAGTGATATAGTTGATTCTGAGACCAGGGTCTTGAATCTGAGACCAGGGTCTTGAATCTTAATAAAGGTAATTATGATGGAATGAAGCATAAATTGGCCATGATGGACTGGGAAACATTACTGAAAAGAAAAACAGTGGACAGGCAATGGCAGGCATTTAAAGAACGAATAGGTGAACCCTAGAAGTTGTTTATTCCTGTTTGGTGCAAGAGTGAAAAGGGAATTGTAGCCAAACAATGGCTTACAAAGGAAATTAGAGATAGTATCAGATTCAAGGAAGAAGCATACAAATTGGCAACAAAAGCAATAGGCCTGAGGATTGGAAGCAGTTTAAAATTCAGCAACGGAAGACCAAGGGATTGATTAAGAAGGGAAAGATAGATATGAAAGTAAGCTGGGGGGAACATAAAAACTGACTGTAAAGGTTTCTACAGATATGTAATGAGAAAAAGATTGAGAAAAATGAATATAGACCCCTTAGTCAGAAACAGGGGGATTCATAATGGGAAATAAAAAAATGGCTGAGGAATTAAATTTGTACTTTGCTTCAATCTTCACAAAGGAAGACAAGAATAATGTACCAGAAATGCTGAGAAAAACATGTTTTAATAAGGAGCTGAAGGAAATCAACATTACTAGAAAAATGGTTTGGAGAAATTGATGGGATTCAGTTTAGATAAAGCCCCAGGTCCTGATAATCTTCATCTCAGAGCGCTTAAGGAAGTGGCCCTGGAAATAGTAGATCTATTGGTGATTATTTTCCAAAGTTCTTTGGACTCTGGAACAGTTCCGACAGTTTGGAGGGTAGCTAATGTAAGTCTGCTATTCAAAAAGGGAGGTAGAGAGAAAACAGGAAAGTATAGACCAGTGAACCTAACGTTGCAACTGAGAAAGTTGTGAGAGTCTATTATCAAGATTTCATAACTCGGCATTTGGAAGGCATTGGTATAATTAGACAAAGTCAGCATGGATTTACAAAACGGAACTCATGGTTGACAAATCTTTTGGAATTTTTTGAGGATGTAACTAATAGAGTTGACCAAGGAAAACCAGTGGATGTGGTTTATTTAGACTTTCAGAAGGCTTTCGACAAGGTCTCACATAACAGACTACTAATGTAAGGTTAAAGCACATGGGATTGCAGGTAATGTCTTAAGATAGATAGAAAGCTAGTTAGCAGATGGGAAGCAAAGAGTTGGCATAAATGGGTCTTTTTCTAATTGGCAGTCAATGGTGAGTGGGGTTCCGCAGGGATCTGTGCTAGGATCCCAACTGTTCACATTATATGTTCATGATTTGGAAGAGGGAGCTAAGTGTATTATCTCCAGATTTGCAGATGATACAAAGTTGAGTGGGAGAGTGAGATGTGAGGAGGGTGCAGAGATGATTCAACGTGATTTGGACAGACTGAGTGTGTGCATGACAGATGCAGTATAATGTGGATAAATGTGAGATTATCTACTTTGGTAGCAATAATAGGAAGACAGATTATTACTTGAATGGGTGTAAATTGAAGGTGGATACTCAACGAGACCTTGGAGTCCTCATGCATCACTTGCTGAAAGTAAACGTCCAGTACAATAGGCAGTAAAGAAGGCAAATGGTATGTTGGTCTTTACAGTGAGAGGATTTGGATATAAGAATAGGGATGTTTTGCTGCAATTGTGTAGCGTGTTGGTGAGGCTGCACTTGGAGTACTATTTGCAGTTTTGGTGTCCTTATCGGAAGAAGGATGTCCTTGCTATAAAGGGAGTACAGCAAAGGTTTACTAGGCTGATTCCTGGGATAGCAGGTCTGTCGTATGGGGAGAGACTAAGTCAGTTAGGATTATATTTACTGGAGTTTAGAAGAGTGAGAGGGAATCTTGTAGAAACTTAAAAAATTCTAACAGGGTTAGACTGGGTAGATTCAGAAAGAATGTTTTTTTTTCCAAAAATATACTTTATTCATAAAAATCTCAAGTAATCTATTACAATGTACAGGGCTTCGAGTAGCAAAACAATGCGGAATCAAAACATTTTTGCAGATCTGTCCAAACTACAGTGACTACATTTCAGTACTTAAAAAACTATGTCCATGTCTCAATATTTACATATTTGTACTAATTACCATGATTACATTTCAATACTTAAAAACTATATACACGCCTCAAAAGATTACTGTGTGCCGTTAGTGCTCAGATTGGCACACAGTTACGCAGGTCGAGGGTATTCTGCAGTTCCTGGGCCCTCGGTCTGCCTCCGTTAAAAGGCCTTACAGTGTGGCCTTTCCCCATTGTGCCTTTGCGGCGGTTGCCCCAAGCTTCAGCCCGTCCCTCAGCGCGTAGTCCTGGACCTTGGAATGTGCCAGTCTGCAACACTCGGTCGAGGACAGTTCTTTCAGCTGGAAGATCAGCAAGTTTCGGGCGGACCAAAGTGCGTCCTTCACCGAGTTGATGACCTTCCAGCAGCAGTTGATATTTGTCTCAGTGTGCGTTCCCGGAAACAGCCCGTAGAGCACAGAGTCCTGCGTCACCGAGCTGCTCGGGACGAACCTCGACAAATACCACTGCATCTCGCTCCAGACCTTCTTTGCAAAGGCACATTCCAGAAGGAGGTGTGCGACCGTCTCGTCAGCCCCGCAGCCGCTTCGAGGGCAGCGTGCGGTGATGTTGAGACCTCGAGCGTGCATAAAGGATCTGACGGGGAGTGCCCTTCTCACCACCAGCCAAGCCAGATCTTGGTGCTTGTTTGTCAGTTCTGGTGATGAGGCGTTCTGCCAGATGACACTGACAGTCTGCTCAGGGAACCATCCGACAGGATCCGCCGTCTCCTTTTCTCTCAGGGCCCCAAGGACGTTACGCGCTGACCACTGCTTAATCGCCTTGTGGTCAAAGGTGTGTTTGCGGAAAAATTTCTCCACGAAGGACAGGTGCTGCGGTACGGTCCAACTACTCGGAGCGTTCCGCGGCAGTGTGGCCAGACCCATCCTTCGCAACACTCGGGACAGGTAGAACCTCAAAAAGTAGTGGCACTTGCTGTTGGTGTACCGAGGATCTACGCACAGCTTGATGCAGCCGCACACAAAGGTGGCCATCAGGATGAGGGCGGCGTTGGGAATGTCTTTCCCTCCGTTCTCTGGAGATTTGTGCATCGCCTCCCTCCGGACGCGATCCATCTTTGATCTCCAGATAAATTTGAAGATGGCCTGCGTCACTGCTGCAGCGCAGGATTTGGGGATAGGCCACACCTGCGCCACGTACAACAACACGGACAGCAACTCGCACCGGATCACCAGGTTTTTCCCTGTTATGGAGAGCGAGTGTTGCTCCCACAAGCCGAGTTTCTGCCTGGCTTTCGCGATGCGCTCCTCCCAGTTTTTGATGCATGCCCCTGCCGCTCCGAACCATATCCCCAGCACCTTCAGGTACTCTGCCCTGACGGTGAAGGGGACAAAGGATTTGTCGGCCCAGTTCCCAAAGAGCATGGCCTCGCTCTTTCCCTGGTTGACTTTGGCTCCCGAGGCCAGCTCGAACTGCTCGCAGACCTGGAGGAGCCTGCGGACAGACGAGGGGTCCGAGCAGAACACAGCCACGTCATCCATGTACAGGGAGGCTTTGACCTGCGTGCCTCCGCTGCCTGGGATTGTCACCCCTTTGATGCCTGGGTCGCTTCTGAGGGCCTGGGCAAAGGGTTCAATGCAACACACAAAAAGGACGGAGGAGAGAGGGCAGCCCTGTCTGACTCCAGACCTGATTTGGAAGCTATCTGTTTCCCACCCGTTGACTGAGACTGCGCTACTGATGTCTGTGTAGAGCAGCCGGATCCAATTGTGTATTCCCTCCCCAAAACCCATTTTGGAGAGCACATCCATCATGTAGTTGTGCGATATTCTGTCAAACGCCTTCTCCTGGTCGAGGCTGATGAGGCACGTATCCACCTGCCTATCCTGCACGTAGGCGATCGTATCCCTGAGTAGCGCCAGGCTGTCAGAGATCTTCCTGCCGGGTACAGCACAGGTTTGATCAGGATGGATTACTGACCCCAGAGCAGACTTGACCCGGTTGGCGATGACCTTGGCCAGAATTTTGTAATCCACGTTCAATAGTGAAATGGGTCGCCAATTCCGAATTTCTTCCCTCTCCCCCTTCTGCTTGTAGATGAGGGTAATGATGCCTTTCCTCATGGATTCTGACATCCTGCCCTCCAGAAGCATACTCTCGTATACTTCCAGGAGGTCCGGGCCCGTCAAGTCCCACAACGCTGAGTAAAACTCCGCCGGTAAGCCGTCGCTTCCGGGAGTTTTACCCTTCTGCAAGGACTCGACGGCCTTGGTCAGCTCTTCCAGAGATACCGGTCTCTCCAGGCTGTCCCGCTCACCGTCGTCTAAGACCTGCGTGATAGATGACAGGAAAGACTGGGAGGCCGTGCTGTCTGTCGGCTTCAGGTCATACAGTCCGGCATAGAAGGATTTGCAGATCCTCAGAATGTCAGACTGCGATGACCCTACTGAGCCGTCCTCTTCCTTCAGGCTGCTGATCACAGAGGTTTCTCTGTGCACCTTCTGGAAGAAGAAGCGTGAGCACTTTTCGTCCTGCTCCACGGAGCAGACCCTGGACCGGAAAATGACCTTGGCAGCCTCCGAGGCAAAGAGCGAGGCTTGCTGGCTCTTCACCTCCTGGAGCCCCTCCCTGACATCGACCCCCATCGACTGCAGTTGGAGCAGTTCCTGCATGCTTTTCTGGAGTCGGGACATGTCCCGCCGTCTCTCCCTGGCCTTCTGAACCCCTTTGCGAATGAAGAACCTTTTGATGTTGCCTTTGATGGTTTCCCACCAGAGCGATGGAGGCTCAAAGAAGGGTTTGACGGTCCTCCAACCGTGGTAATCCCTCCTGAGTTCCTCGAGGTTCTCTGGGGTCAACAGTTCTACATTCAGCTTCCAGGACCCCCTGCCCACTTTCTGGTTTGCCTCCAGCTGACAGTCGGCCAGCAGGAGGCAGTGGTCAGAAAAGAACACCGGCCTGACGTCGGTGGGCCTGACCGTGAGTGCGCGGGACACAAACATAAAGTCGATCCTGGAGCGAACTGACCCGTCGGGCCGCGACCACGTGTACCTGCGCTGCCCTCCGTCTGCTGGGTTGCTGAAGACGTCGAGCAGCTTGGCATCTTTGACCGTCTCCAGCAGGGCTCTGGACGTAGCGTCCAGTTTGTTTTCAGCCCTGCTGGATCGGTCGGCCTTGTCTAGGATACAATTGAAGTCCCCACTCAGAATGACCGGCCTGGAGGTGGTGAGCAGCTGTGGCAGCTGCTCAAAAACCGCCAGCCGCTCGGTTCTGGCGGCAGGGGCATACACATTAATCAGCCTGAGAGGGCAGTTTTTGTACGTGACGTCTGCTACGAGAAGGCGTCCCCCCACCACCTCCCTAACTTCGGAGATGGTGAAGCCACCTCCCCGCAGCAGGATGCCGAGGCCCGAGGAACGGCAGTCGTTCCCACCTGACCAGATGGACGGTCCGTGGGACCACACACTCGACCAACGCCTGTAGCTGCTGAGGTGAGGGATCCCACATTCCTGCAGGAACAGCAGGTCGGCTTTGACGTTGGCCAGGTAGGATAATGTGGACGCACATCACAAACCGTCTTTGACACTGCGTACATTTACCGAGGCAAACTTAAAAGACATTTTTAAAGTACAAAAAGATTTGGCAGTTCTTACATGTCCGTCAGTCAGCATGCACCCGGTTCCGCATTCCTGTGGTGCTGACGAAGTTCTGCAGGGCGGCAGGGCTGATATATCCGTCTGAACCTGCCTCAAATCCTCGTCGGCGACTGGGTGACATCGTCGGAGTCATGTGGCCGTCTGGATGGTCTGCTGCTGCTGCGATGGCGTCGGTTCTCCCCGTCACCTGTGGATTCTTCGTCGCTTTTGAAAAGAGCCTCTTGAGGTTCTGTCGTCGTCTGGCAGCTTTTCTCTCGTCACCGTTGAGGGGTCTCGCTGCCACGGATTTCCTTTTCCGTACCTTTCTGCTGGATTTGACGTTCAGCCAGGGGCTTTCGAGCTCCGAGCTCTCCTGTTCCATGGCTTCGGCGCCCTCTGCTGGTGGTGCTGACGATGCGTCCTCCTGCTGCACTGGGGGGTCCACTCGTCCTTCCGAAGCCTTTTCCGGGCCTGCTTCTGGACCGGTCGTCTGTCCCTCTGAGGTGGCACGGACGCTTGCCTTCTTCACTCCGCCTCCGGTGATCTGGGCGTAAGTGGCCTTTCGCTTGGGGCAGGCTCTGTAGACGTGGCCAGCCTCCCCACACAGGTTGCAACATTTGCTGTCGCTGCAGTCCTTTGTCGCGTGCCCCTCCTTCAAGCAGTTTCTGCAGAAGGTGGTGCTGCAGCTCGCGGCAAAATGGCCGGTTTTGCCGCAGATTCGGCACACTCGAGGCTGTCCCGCGTAGTACAGGAAGCCTCGATTCCCCCCGATGGCAAAATTGGAGGGCGGGTGCAGGAGGTCTCCGTTGGGGTCAGTCCTGAGAGTTACTCTCACCTGTCTCTTACAGGTCCAGATTCCGTACTTGTCCATCACATCCGCGCTCTCACCCTTCACCTCCACGTACCTGGAGAGGAACGTCAGCACATCAGCCGCAGGGACGTAGGGGTTATACATTTGGAACGTGATAACCCGGTTCCTCTGGGACGGCACGGTGAACAGGGGCTCCGCCGTCAGGATGGAGAGGGGCCCCTCTTTGCCTTTCTCCTTGAGGGCTGTCAGGAACTTGAGGCATCCTGACAGGCTCCTGAAGCTGACGTCCACGTAGGGCTGGTTGCTGTATTCAGCCACACCGTAGACGTTCCCGATAGTGACCAGAACTAAGGGTCATAGTTTGAGGATAAGGAATAAATCTTTCAGAACTGAAGTGAAGGGAAATCACTTCACCTAGAAGGTGGTGAATATGTGGAATGTAATTGAGACCAAAACGTCTGATTTCAAGAAGAAATGAAATATAGCTCTTAGGGCTAAAGGAATCAAGAGATATGGGGGTCAGGATACTGAATTTTATGATCAGCCATGATCAAAATGAATGGCAGTGTAGGCTCCAAAGGCTGAATGGTCTACTCCTGCTTCTAATTTCTATATTTCTCTAGTCACTCCACATAATTGAATTCCTCACCTGTGTACCATTCTAGTAATTCCCCATTTCACCCTCTCCAAGATATTGATATCAGTTTCTGAAAAAATTGGAAGTGACCTTCAAATCATGAGGTCTAGCCTTCAACTAACATTTTTACTTAGGATATTATTAATAAGTAATACTTTCCTATTTCTTCATATGAATAAAGAGTGCCATTTCACTGCCTTGCGAAAGGAAATAGTAGGAGCCTAACTGTGCCTCTTAGCTCTGTCTTTAAAAAGGTTTGAATTATTTTTAATTTAGTTTATCATATTTCCATTGTAAATAATACAATCCCCTACAATATTTTCAAATGGTTTATCTGTAACAATGACCCAGAGGTGCTCACAAGCAATAAACTATTCCAAGGTTGTTCTGATAAAATTTGAAATTTGAGTTCTTTTAGTGATTATTTACAAAACTTCGCTGGATTCCGGGGAAGTGCCAGAAGCTCACATGAAAATAAAACTTCAAAACCATTCTTATTGTAATAATGAAAATTTGACCATCTCATCTCTTTTCAGTCATTAAAAATAACAGTACAATAATGGGTTAGTGTGTTATCTTGATGCGTCATTATTAATGTAATAATAGTTAATATTTGGGATATCATTAAATAAATGTTTATCAAGAAATGATGTGCAGTTGAATGTGCAAGTTAAGAGTTTTACAAAGTCCTATCATTGGACCATCTTAAACTTTCTTCAACATCATCAGTTGGCTGTGGCCTGTTGGTACGTTAGCCAGAATGAAATGCTTCTGAAGCACTTGATACATTATGAAAAAAAAGAAGCCATGGTAACCATAGAATCGTAGAATCCCTACAGTACAAAAAGAGGCCATCCGGCCCATTGCGCCTGCACTGACTCTCCAAAAGAGCATCCCATCCAGGCCCTCCCTCTGTCTTATCACCATTGTCAAGAGCTAAGTCACAATCAACAAGACCTTAAGACATGCAGAATCTGACAGAGTTTGAGTCAGATATATTATCATTCATTTGTTATGTTTTTTATGTTGTTCTTTTTTCCTGTGAAAGGTTAGACATTTTTAACAATGAATATTAAAAACTAACTTTGGTTTGTGCGGGATGTTGCTGGCCCATCTTTGACATGTTTTTCCAGAAACTGTTTTTGTTGCGGTTCCTCTGTAGCTGGCACCATTGCCTGATTTGCATTCCAAAAGAAAAACTAAATAAGAAGAAAATAAAAGTATTAGTGCAGTTTGAAGTTGTTAAATGTTACACAGTAAAATAAAGCAACAACATTGACCTCGAACAACAGATGCCTTTTTTTCCACCATTCTTTTCTCTCCTTCAACATCATTGCCCTCCATTCGTGGAATTGCATACCTCATGGCTGATAACTGACTAAAGATATCTTCATCCAAGTCTTAATCTAGCAAGTCAGGATGGGTAAAATATTTAACATTAGAAACATTAAAGCTGACTCCAGAGAGATTTTCTGGCAGCAGTGAGGATCGGGAATCCTTGCTGGATCTTTCTCTAACATGGGGTAGCGAGAGTAAGTTGAGCACTTCTGATGTCACTCGGCCTACCATTAAATAACTAATCTGATCTACAGTTTTTTCCATGGTCTGTAATAATAAACAATTTACTAACATACAAAAAATTTCCAGAGAAAACCTCTGGCCTATCCACATAATTGTGGTGCCTTTAGTGGGCAACCATGGCCTAGTGATGATTTCACTTTGGCATGCTTTGTGGACATAAGTTCAATTCCCACCATTGCAGAATTGGTGAAAAACATCAAAGGTGGAATTTAAAAACAATTAATAAAATCTGAAATTGAAAGCTAAGTCTGAATCCAGACATCCCAATTTGCAGAGGGATGGGAGAGAGAATGGAGACAGGTTCTAAACTGTACATCTGCAGTTCACTGAGGCAGCTGCTCATATTTGTCAGCAGTTGCCTCCACTCCTTTGCCCTAATGAGTGCTTAATGTGATTTTGTGTAAAAATTCATAAACTAATTTGAACTGTAGAAGTTGTCAAAAAAGTGTCAAGCTTTCAAAGAACTGTCAAACTATTTCTGTGTGGGTTTTCCCCAGATGCTCTAGTTTCCTCCCATAGTCCAAAGACGTGCAGCTAGGTGGATAGGTCATAACAAATTGTTCCTTAGTGTTCCAAGATCTGTAGGTTAAGTGGAGTAGCCTTGTAAGTGTGCGGAGTTATGGGAATTGGGTGCGGAAATAGGCCTAGGTAAGATTCTTTTTTGGAGAGTAAATGCAGATTCGATAAACCAAATGGCCTCCTCCTGCACTGCAGGGATTTTATGATTCTAACTCTTAAAGAACTTTCAAAGCTGTCAAAGAACTGTTAAAACCCATGTCGACTGACAGAAATCATTGGAACAGTCAACGCTATCAAAGGATTTAACTCTGCTAGGCTTTAAATTTTTTAAAAATGGGTGGTGTTTATAAAAAAAAGCTTGCTATTTCGCTCTGATTTTTGACATAAGCCTGTGGATTATCATGATAGGATTTGTGCTGCAATACTAATTTTATAACCTAACATTATCACACTTGTGGTGCCTGTTAAGAGAGCAGTTTGACAGTTCTGAAAGATAATAGAATAGAAATGTTTGTTTCATAAGAGATTAGTTATTTAAGTGTTTGTTTTCATAAGAGATGGGATGAAGAAATTTAAAATATCAATTTTTTTTATCAATTAAATATACATTTTTAAATAACAATACCCTCAATTGGCACATAGCTTTATTTTATATCGGCACAGTTCCTGAGGTCTTTCCATTATGGATTCTTGGTTTTTATGGAAGGGGATAGGGGTAGAGGGTGAGGTGCGGTAGGCATTGTTGATTGCACCCATATGACAGTTAAGGCACTCAGCATCCATCCAGTCAGATTCATCAAAAAGGAAGGGATTTTACTCACTCAGTGTTTAACTGGTCTCCTCCCCAAGATCTTTCTCCATGTTTGCACTTGCCTTCCTATAAGATCCTGTGATGCTTCCATTCACAGCCAGTCCAGGTTGCCTCAATTTCTCATTCTATGCCCTAAAGTGTGTAAATGGATTCTTGGGAACAAGGGATATTTCTTGGCGTCTGCCCTCTATGGAAGTACAGAGGGATTACAGTCAATGTCTCTTGTTTATTAGGAGAACCAGTAACAGGGAATTGGGCCTTTGAAGATGCAATTCCCATAACTGGTTCAACTCCTTGCACAAGCATTTTGGTCATTCTGATGATCTACTGCCCTGTCCATAACATGGCCCTCCAGAGAAGTGTGGGTCTTGAGAGCAGTGAGGCTGTAGAAGGGGAGATGCACGAGGTAAGAGAGGAGGAGGAAGAGGAGGTGGAGGAACACGATGCTCAAAAGAGAGGTGCACCTGATGCATGATGAGATAGCCTCCTCCAGCCAGCCCCAGGAAGAGGACCTCCACCTTGTCTTCATAGCTTGCAACATTTGATTCTCGATGAAATGAGGGGCAGCCCTGCTCTGGATGTCAGGCCTATTGTTCCTCTGCAACTGATATTTTGCTTCCGTCTGCTAATGTGGAAAGCTTTGGCAAAAAGCTACAGATTTCTCCATTAGGACAGCTAGCAGTTTCAGTGATAGCTGCTGTGGGGTGTTCAAATGAGTCTCATATTTCATCTGAGCTGCTCTGTTCCCACCCCCACTTGGTCTAATTGGACAACAAGCCCATCTTCATATCAGTTAACAGCTTACCTTTGTGAAAATCTTAATTTTAATCAGTTTCCCACTATAAGCAGCTTTCTGACTCTGACTCCTGTCTCCTGCCCCCTTGGTGAAAGTTCAGCCCAATATATCTTCCCAACTTCTTGAGGTAGAGAAATGGCATTACTAACACCATGGAATAAAGAGAATTTTAAGTAAGAACTTATAGCCTATAAATTTGAGTGTGAGGGTATCTGCAGGACAGATGGGAAGCATACGTTTTCTGTAATACTGTGTCTTCATCCTCACTCTTTCATAATCTTCATCATCCTCTGTCTCTTCAGGAAGAAAGTGAAGCCTATTTCAAAGACCAAGTCCCAAATGTCTACTTTCTACTGATTGTATTGCAGAAGAAATATTGACAACAGTACCAGAGCACCAAAGAGCTGAAATCCATGTAGAAGCATAATCAGGTACATCTTCAGTTTCAGCAGAACTCTTTGTGATATTAGAGTGAGAATATTAATCAGAGCCTACCTATTCCCACTTAAACGTGCCAGGGCAGGTTCCTGGCAGGAATTAAAGGGCAATGGCATATCTATGATTTTTTTCAGTACTAACTGAGATGGAAATTTTTAAGGCAGCCGAACAGGTAGATTGGGTTGTTACGGAGGCATATGAGATGGTTGCCTTTATTAGTTGTGCTTAGTATATAAGAGCAGGGAGGTTATGATGGAGCTGTATAAAACGTTAGGCCGTAGTTAGAGTACTGTATGTAGTTGTGATCATGACACTATATGAAGGATGTGATTACACTAGAGAGGGTACAAAGATGATTCACCAGGATGTGGCCTGGACTGGAGAGTTCCAGCTATGAAGAGAGACTGGTTAGGCTGGGGTTATTTTCCTTAGAGTGGAGAAGGCTGAGGGGTGATCAGAGATGAGCTGAGACGTACAAAGTTATGAATGAAATAGATAGGATAGATAGGAAGGATTTTTTTCTCCTTAGCAGAGCAGTTAATAAACAGGGGTCGTAGATTTAAGGTGAGGGCCAAGAGATTTAGGGGGGATTTCACCCAGAGGGTGGTGGGAATCTGGAACTCACTGCCTGAAAGAGTGATAGAGGTGGGAAGCCTTACAACATTTAAGAAATATTTAGATGAGCACTTGAAAAGCCATAGCATACAAGGCTATGGACTAAGTGGTGGAAAATAGGATTAGTGCTTGATGGCTGAACCAGACACAATGGGCCGAAGGGCTTCTTTCTAAGTTGTAAAACTCTGAATGTATGATGCATGAAAATGGAAAGAGCTATTCTCTGACATCTTTATTATAGTGTTGATGTTTTCAGTCCAATGTCAATATTTTGATGTTTAAGTGTGAATACGGCACAGTAGCACCGTGATTAGCGCCGCTGCTTCAGAGCACTAGGGACCTGGCTTGGTCACTGTCTGTGTGGAGTTTGCACATTCTCCTCATGTCTGTTTGGGTTTCCTCTGGGTGCTCTGGTTTCCTCCCACAGTCCAAAGATGTGGGGGTTAGGTTGATTGACCCTTAGTGTCCTGAGATGCGTAAATTAGAGGGATTAGCGGGTCAATATGTAGGGATCTGGGGGTAGAGCCTGAGTGGGATTGTGGTTGGTGCAGACTCAATGGGCCAAATGGTCTCTCTGTGCACTGTAGAGTTTCTATGATTCTATGAAAATCAAGAAAACATTATAGATATTTAGACTGATCTTGAGCAGCATACTGAGATTTCTGTTCATTTCACAATTATAGCAGCGTAATGAATAGAAGAGAGCATCTGACCATGAATCTCTTGTCCTGTTCCATGAAAGTTAAGCATAATGTGCTGAGCAAACCATTTGTTTATTTGTAAATCTCTGTTCCATATTTGTTTAACCTCGCTTATCTCTCCAACCATCCATGCAAATAGTCAACGTTTTGTCAAACTATAACTTCCCCTGGTTAAAAATTTATAATCTATTGTACACGTGTGTGGTATGGGAGGGAGATGGAGAGAGAGGAGAGGAAAATGTTCAGGGGAAGGGATGTGCTGTCTGTATGGAGTGGTTAATTTCTTTATAATTCCTGCAGAGAACCTTACAGAAAAATCCTCTGGATGATAACTCACAAAAATGCAACGACATGTAAAATAAGCAAATTATATAGTTTATGATGACTAAATTTCTGCCCATGCAGTATGAACTGCAGAAGATATTCTAACTTTAATTGTGCCATGAACGCCAGAGATTTCCAGGTCACATATTCTCCCCACTGACTGTGAACAGTGGTGTGATTCCAGACACATTTTAATAGTTATAGTCCACAAAGAGACCAATGCTGAATAATTTTATCATCAGTGGAATATGAGTTCCACAAGTAGAGAGAAACATTTCATGAGATATTTAATCCAGGTTACAGTGGAATTTATTTTCCATAAGGAAATCAGGCAGTGTGTAAAATGTATCGTCAAGACAAATTTCTATCCTACAATCTCCAGGAGCGATTCTCCCAAAAGTGCTGAATTGGTGGGAAAATGGTTCTAGATTATGCCTGTTTCTTCAGTGCAACTTCTCACCTGAATTTCCGCACTCTGTGCCATGCAGAGGTTAAATCGTGAATATTATTAAAAACCCTGGGTGGAGCCTATTTGCGCCAAAGAACCTGAAATCTGCGGGATGAGCGGGAACCCATGCATGCGCACATCACTGGGAGATTTCAGAAAAGACCTCCCAGCATCCAGATCACTGCCATCCAACTCCCACAGACATTGCTGGCCTCATCGCTAGCCCTTAGAACCCCCGCTCCCCCCCACAGACATCGCTGGCCCTCACACCCCCCCACAAACATCGCTAGCCTCATCACTGGCCCCCATGAACATTGCTTTGTCTCCACAACTCCCACATATATCACTGGCCTCATCACTGGCCCCCCACAACCCCCTCCCCACAGACATCACTGTCCCCTACAACCAATCCACAGACATCGCTGGCCCCAACGCCGGCATACCCACATCATGCCCACATCCACTCCACAGACATCGCTGGCCCCCACAACCATTCCACAGACATCGCTGGCCCCCACAACCATTCCACAGACATTGCTGGCCCCCACAACCACTCCCAGACATCACTGGCCCCCACAACCACTCCCAGACATCACTGGCCCCCACAACCACTCCACAGACATTGCTGGCCCCCATAACCGTTCCACAGACATCGCTGGCCCCCACAACCACTCCCAGACATCACTGGCCGCCACAACCACTCCACAGACATCGCTGGCCCCCACAACCCCCCGTGGGTATTGCTGGCTCCCCTCCCCCATACAGACATCACTGGCCTCCTTCCCCATACAGATAGCACTGGCCTCCCTTTCCCATACAGATATCATTGACCTCCCCTCCCATAAAGACAGTGCTGTCCCCACCTCCCCCCCCATATGTTAGCTTAACGTCCGTAGTTGGAAAAATGCTAGAATCCATCATCAAAGAAGAAATAGCAAGACACCTAGAAGAGAATGGTTTGATCAAGCAGACACAGCATGGATTCTTGAAGGGGAAGTCATGTTTAACAAATTTATTGGACTTCTATGAGGATGTGACTAGTGTGGTAGACAGAGGGGAACCGGTGGATGTGGTGTTTTTAGATTTCCAGAAGGCATCCGATAAGGTGCTTCACAAAAGGTTGCTGCAGAAGGTTAGGGTACGTGGAATAGGGGGTAAAGGTAAAGTGTTAGCGTGGATTGAGGATTGGTTATCTAACAGGAAGCAGAGAGTTGAAATCAATGGGTGCTTTTCTGGTTGGCAGTTGGTGACTAGTGGCGTGCCGCAGGGATCGGTGCTGGGGCCTCAACTGTTTACTATTTATATAGACGATCTGGAGGAGGGGGCTGAGTGTAGGGTAACGAAATTTGCTGATGACACGAAGATGAATGGAAAAGCAAATTACGTGGAGGGCGTGGAAAGTCTGCAGAGAGATCTGGATAGGCTGAGTGAGTGGGCAAGGACCTGGCAGATGGAGTATAATGTTAGCAAATGTGAGGTTATCCACTTTGGTAGAAATAATAGTAGGAGGGATTATTATTTAAAGGGTGAAAAGCTGCAGCATGCCACGGTGCAGAGGGACCTGGGGGTCCTTGTGCACGAATCGCAAAAAACTCAGTCTGCAGGTGCAGCAGGTGATCAAGAAGGCAAATAGAATGTTGACCTTTATTGCGAGGGGGATAGAATATAAAAGCAGGGAGGTCTTGCTGCAACTGTACAGGGCACTGGTGAGGCCACAACTGGAGTACTGTGTGCAGTTTTGGTCCCCTTATTTGCGAAAGGATATATTGGCCTTGGAGGGAGTACTGAGAAGGTCCACCAGGCTGATACGGGAGATGAGGGGTTTAGCTTATGAGGAGAGATTGAAAAGTCTGGGACTGTACTCGTTAGAGTTTAGAAGGCTGAGGGGGGATCTTATAGAGACATATAAGATAATGAAGGGGCTAGATAGGATAGAGGTAGAAAGATTCTTCCTGCTTAGAAAGGAAAACAGAACTAGAGGGCACAGTCTCAAAATAAGGGGGGGGGGCACTTTACAACGGAGTTGAGGGGGAACTTCTTCACTCAAAGGGTGGTGAGTCTCTGGAATTCTCTGCCTATTGAAGTGGTGGAGGCTACCTCGTTGAATATATTTAAGTCACAGGTAGATAGATTTCTGATAGACAAGGGAATTAAGGGTTATGGGGAGAAAGCGGGAAAGTGGAATTGATCCACTTCAGAACAGCCATGATCTTATTGAATGGCGGGGCAGGCTCGAAGGGCTAGATGGCCTACTCCTGCTCCTATTTCATATGTTCTTATGTTCTTATACACATAGTGCTGACTCCCCTCCCCCATATAGACAGCGCTGCCCCCTCCCCACATACAAACAGTGTTGCCCCCCCCCTCCCCTATAGAAACATCGTTGGCCTCCTGCCCCATACTGACAGTGCGCCCCCCCCCCCCCCCCCCCCCCCCCAAGCTCCCCCCATACACATAGACATTGGCTGCCCACTCACGCCATACCCCCATGGATCTAGATCAGACCTCCATGCCTTGAACATACAGTCCTCGGTGGTGCCCTGCAGAAAACTTGCATTGTGCTGACATGTACAACCCCAACTTGCAAGCTTTCCCTCTCTTGAGGGCCCCCCCCCCCCCCAACACAGCAGCTTATTGAAAGGCAGCCAATCAACACCCCGAGGGATGCATGACACTCAATGGAATGCAGCCTGCAAAATCTCTCACAAGTATTTATTGCCAATGGGCCCTCGACTGGCCACACTCAATGCACCTGCATTGGTGTTGTGAGACTTCTTATTGTGCTTACCCCAGTCCAACACCGGCATCTCCACATCATGGCTACCATTGACACTGCAAACTGTCTGCTCCAAGTGGAGAGGATCTCCAAGAAGATCGTGCACATGGACAGGTATTGTGAGATGTCTTATCATGCTCCCCTAATAAGCCAGAGCTGTATATAAGCTGCAGGAATGGACACACAGCCGGTCACACCACAAAGATGTCTGCGCGCAAACCTGCTCCCAAATTCACAGAGGCCAACCAGTAGCATCTGCTAAATGTTGTGGAGAAGAGGCATGACCGGATCTTCCTGGCCAGGGCCCTTACCCAAGGGATCCAACCACTATGGCATTGTGGGAGGAGGTGGCAGAAATGGTGAATGCTAGGGGCTGAGACCGCGCTCTGGCCAGCAGTATCGGAAAAAAATGTACGACTTTCTTTGAGCAGTAAGGGTGAGTGAACATCCCACTTGAAACCCCACACGTGCTTGGCATGGATCTCAAACCCTGCTTAGACACCTGAAGGGCATGCAACAAGTTACCCTTCCCCCAGGAAGAGAATCTAGCTCCTTCCCCTCACCCCTCAACAAGCACCCTTCGGTAGTGACTCTTTCCCCGAAACTGTCAGCACAACGCCCGAGACAAAAAGTTGCTATCCACCTTATGATCCCACAGGAAAAGAACATCCCCAACACCAGGGAGATGACACAGACTGGTGGTGGTGTGCCTGACCTGAGGCAGCTGACCAGCATGGAGGAACGTGCCATGGAGCTGACAGGGGATAATGGGCTTTCCCAATTGGTCACCACCAGCCAGGTTGGCATACAGCATGCAAGTGAGCAGAAGCGCATCCTTAACCTGGGTCTTCCTCAAAGTAAGTGCAATGCTGCATAGCCTCCCTTCCCCAATGCGTGTCCCTTATTGCAGCTCTGGAGAAAAAGAGAACCTGGCCCTTCGGATGTTGCCGCTGCTCCTGCTGCTTTGGAGCAAACTGCCCACGACCCCCTAGACGACACCTCAGAGGGAGGTACAGAGGAAACCTCTGAGGGCAGCACCAATGGAGCAGCACTGGCATGCACCACACAGAGTCATGTTGAGTCATGAGGGTCATGAAATGGTGAGCACATCACAGACACTGATACACATCTGGTGGAGGTGGGCTCATCCGAGGGCTCGGGCACACGGAGGTCTGCTGGAAGCCAGGATTCAGCTGTCCCCAAACCAGCTGCTGGGCCTCTGGGTTTGTTCCTCCCAAGACTAGTGGAGATGCATCAGCGAACCTGGGGAGTTGTGGAAGGGCTATCAGCAACCATGCTGCAACTGCAAGGCTGTTTAGGGGAATCCAACAGAGTGCTCTTGCAGGAGATGGTGCTGACCCAGCATGAAATCCAGGCCTACACTGCAAAGGGTGGCTACTGCAGTGGAAAGTCTGGCTCAGGGGATCTGTCCTCATGGGTGACAGGATCCAAGCCATCCTGGAGACACTACGGGCCAAGGGTGAGTCTGTTTCTGGCATCCAGGAGGCACAGCGTTTGATGGCCATGGGTGTCGGTGGCATGTGGGAGACACTGCTGGTCATGGCTTGAGCCTCAACAACTTAACGAAGGCTCAGAGGACAACTACTGAGGGGCTCCAGAGCCTGGCTTGCTCACAGAATGCTACAGCAGTGGGGGGGGCTTCAAGTCTCAGAAGGCAGGGCTGAGGGATCACACATCATGGGGCAGATGCATCTAAGCCTCCAGAATTGGCAGATCCAGGTGACACTGGAGCTTCTGAAGCTCAGTCCAGCTACCCTGGCATCCCATGGAGTGTCCCCGAGGCCTTTGGGTACCCCAAGGGAGGAGGAAGGTCTTGAAGGCATGCTGGGGTCTTCCACCATGAGATTCCAGACCTTCCGATTCCCCCTTTCCTCACACCGAGGTATCTCAGGGCCAGCAAGCTGTACAGGGTGGCACTGAAACAATGCCATCCGCACGTCAACCGGGGCCCTCCAGGTCCCGGCCACCTGGGGACGTCTGCCAAGGGCATCACAGGCAACAGGGCTGGCATCACACCTGGACACCTCCACCTTTGATGTGCATCATGGGGTAGCACCTAGAAGAAGCAGTAGACTGCACAAAGTAAGAAAGTTGTAATTCACTAAGGAGGCATGGGTGAAGGTCAGTATTAGTTTATTAATCAATAATGTTAAGAACACAATAAACTGTTAATTGCACCTCACAGCTGTGACTAATGTGTCTCTGATATCCCTCCCATCGCCCCACAGAGCTCAGTAAGAGATGGGAGATGCAAAAGCAGACAGAGATTGCCATGTAGATCCTGATAATTGCATGCTGAAGTATGTAAAGTCATGCAAGTCAGCAGCCTGCCAGTTTTCTGCATGTTCCCGGCGGTGCCATTTTTCTCCGATGGGAGATGCGCGTGAGTTGTAAAAGCTCTTGGAGAACACATGAACTGGTCGACATGTGTATCTCCCAGCCCAACGTGCCAAAAAAGTTGTAGGTTGCGATGGGAGAATTGGGCCCTCCATTTCTTCTAAAAGTGCGGTGGCTACATCACTACATATTTTCATTCCTTGAGTGGAGCAATAAGAATCTTATTGATTTAGCTCTTCCAAGTCAGTGTTTTTCATATCGCTATGAGTCTAATATCTCTGTATTAACAATTCTCATTTCTGAGTCAGAAGGATATGGGGTTTGGGGGGTGGGGTGGGGAGGTGGGGGTGGTCACACCCCACTTCAGTGACTTCAGGATATGATCAAGGCTGACTTTCCCAGTGAAGTTCTGGGAAAGTGCTGCACTGTCAGAAGTTCTGTCTTTCAGATGAAATGTTAAGCCAAGGCTCTCTGCCCCATTGCATTAAAATGAATCCTGTAACTTATGGCCACCTTAAGAACTGACACCAGTTGTTCTTTATTTGCAAGTGTATTTATTTTCAAAATGCTCGTTATATGTACTGTAACAATGTTCTAAGCGATCTTGAAGATTCTGCTGAGAGTATGATCAGCATTTAATCAGCAGCAACAATGCCAAGAATCTGCCTCTATTAAGTCAGCATCCAGTTTTACAGTCCAAATTCTCCTTTAATTTCAAATCCCTCTCACTCAGCAGAGTGAAACTTCAGTAATGAACCATGTTTTGAAGTTTCTGCTTCACGGTTTTCAGGTAGTCGCAAAACGAAACAAGGAATAAGTGTGATGACAGCTTGTGCTCATGTAGTGAGGCTTCCAAAGACAAATCTTGAGAATGGATATTAGGATGGAAAGCATAACAGAGCACATTACACAGAAGAGACAAATTAAGTTTTCCGATTAAACAGTGAGTCTGCAGGAGGACTGACTGATGTCTGGGATTCACAATCTTGCTCATTGCTAGAGAGCAACGGAAATCCAGTGAGACAACCATCCATCTCAACTGCATGAAGGAAAAGCTTCTCAAAGAAGCAGGTTCACCATCAGAAGCTGAGGGGAAGAACTAGGCTGCATAATCACAGAGGAGAGGAGATTCCAGTAGCTGCTGGATACAGCTCTGATGATGTGGAGATGCTGGCGTTGGACTGGGGTAAACACAATAAGAAATCTTTCAACACCAGGTCACCCGACGAAGGAGCAGCAAGAACTCCGAAAGCTAGTGGCGTTAGCTACCAAATAAACGTGTTGGACTTTAACCTGGTGTTGTAAGACTTCTTACAGTTCTGATGCCAGGAAAGGATGGCCTTTCTCACTGTTTTGCATAGCCTTTCCTTCATTCAGAAGAGTGACATCACTGTTCAGAGGTCAATGCAAGGCTGCAGCAGGCTTGATGAAAGAAACCATTTTTATTGAATTGGGAGTTCTTTATCCAGCATCCATAGAAGCAGAGAAGCCTCCTATATCTGGGACAAAGCTGTGCATGCATTTGATCACAGATAGAGAATGGTTTCTCTGTATTATGAGGGATGGACATTGAGTTCTCCATTCCAAAAGAGCCGTTTCTTTCATAAATTCTACTCCTCCCTTGCACTCACCCACATGGCTCCTGTTCCAAGTTATAAAAAGATCTGATACATTGAAGGCTGTCTATAGTTTGTAATTTGAGAGTGCCTGTGGTTTCAGAATGCCTCTAATATGTTTTACCTTGTAAGTTGTTAGTCCCTCATTACATGTTCATCTTTTGCTGGTGTCTGTTTTTTCGTTGTATCTGTTCATACAGTTTTCAATGAGTTTTGAAGACAAGCAGCAAAATGATCTCAATGTCTGGTCAACATATATTCCTCAACCAAAATCACTAAAACAAGACGGTTTGGTCATTATCACATTGTTGTTTGTGGGAGCTTGTGGTGCTCGAATTAGCTGAAATGTTTCCTACAAACAGGTTTATGGATGGAAAGGGATTGGTTTAGGTTAGAGGGTCTTTGCTTTTTTAATTGGTCGGCACAACATCGTGGGCCAAAGGGCCTGTTCTGCACTGTAATGTTCTATGTTCTATAAACAGCGACTATATTAGAAATATTCGCTGTAAAGCACTTTGGAATATCTTGTTGAAGCATGGCAACCAGTTTACACAGCAAATGTCATTGGATCTTTTACATCCACCTGAGAGGCTTTGTTTTAACATCTCAACTATAAAACAGCACCACCAGCAGTGCAGCACTGCTTCAGTAAAGCACTAGAGTGCCAACCTATGTTGTATGCTCAAGATTCTGAAGTCAGATTTGAACCCATGACCTTCCAACTCAGAGTTCCATCACTGAACCACAGCTAATGTTGGGCTGTTGATATGTTTTCACTTTGAAGCTGCTGTGTCAATTTATCCACATGCACAACAGTGTTCAGAGTCCTTTGCTTATCTATGACAAATGAGGCCTTTTTTCAAATTAGATAGTACAAACCATAATTAGTATTGGTATTTTTTGCATTTTTAAGTGATATAACATCTAAAAGAATTGTCTGTATCATTGTCCCTGCTCTTTAGTGGAAACTAATTGAAACCTTCACTTACCTTGTTTCTCATAAAGAACAACATTTGGCCTTCTTATCACCAACTTCGTGTGACTATTATCGGCTGTAGTGATGCACTCTTGATTCTTTTGAGAGAAGAGGAAAGCTCTAAAAATAAAACATGTAATGAGGAATATTACTAGATAAAGTACAATAGGAGTAATTTTCATTTTGCTTAGTATTGTAATGGGGACAATATTGGGTCAGAGTCCTTTATACATCTCCCCTGATTTTCAGTTCAAAATGAAGATAAGTTTATTATGGGTGACTGGCACAATATTGGCTTCCAATGATATAGATGAGATTGAGCCAATCAATGACAGCATCATTAACCAGATAAAATTGCTTTCTTAAGTTTCCTTCATTAACACTGTTTGTAGCCAGAATCAAAAATTCATTTTAACCATAAATACACAAAACAAAATGAATATTTGTTAGTTCAGAATTAAATAGACTAACAATAAGTGTTGTTTTCCACAAGACATATTTGAAGACTTTAAAAGGCTTCTCTAACAATTGATTGCTTTGCACCTATTTGACAGTGCATTTTCATTGTTTTAAAGTGGGTGTAACTGGTTTTAAATGAATAGCTTTGTGCCTCCATTAGAAGTCAAAGTAATGTTACATAGTTGCTTGAGGTAAGCATTAATCAGATTATATTGGCAAGTCATTTTAGTCTTTGACTCAACTTTCAACCATACCATATTTCGATGTGCTTTCTGCTGTGTTGTTATAACTGGTAGAAAACACATTTTCATGTGATGCAGTAACAATGTTCATAGCCCTGTGGAATTTAGTGCTGTTATATCTTTTGTTCCGTGATAAAATCTCTGCAAGTTGGAACCAGTTACTAAATTTTCCAATCAGCCTTTTTTTGAAGCTGCAACCCATATTTACCCACCTGATCCAATGACCAATCTAAATATAATGTGCTGTAGAACTTAAAAATTGGAGATATCATAAGTCAAAATCTGCAAATGTGGGAAATGCACAGTGGACTATTCTGCATTGTCTCAGTTCCAACGAGGGGTCTGCAGTCTAAACATGAACCTGTCTTTTCCTATAAAGAAAGATTTGTATAAAAGCAAATTACTGTGGATGCTGGAATCTGAGATCATACTGGAAAATCTCAGCAGGTCTGGCAGCATCTGTAAGGTGAGAAATGAGCTGACGTTTTGACTCCAAATGACCCCATTTGTGTTGTATCTTTCATGACATCAGGACATATCAAAGTGCATTATGGTCAATGAAATATTTTTGTAGTGTAGGTGTAATTGCACAGAACTAGCTTCTACGAACAGCAAAAATGGCCAGATGATCCATTTTGGAATCACAGGTTCATAGAGTCCCAGAAGTGCAGAAGGAGGCCACTTGGCCCATTGAGTCTGCACTGACTCCTTGACAGAATGCCTTATCCAGGCCTACTCCCCTGCCTGTAAATCCCACAAATCCACCAATCCGCTTAACCTGCACATCTTTTTAGTCATGTTTTTGAAGGAATTTATCAGGACACTTGGGAAGAATTCTCTTGTTCTCTTCAAATTTAGTGGCATGGAATCCTTTATCCCACCAGAGAGAGAGAGAGAGAGAGAGGATGGGGCCTTGGCCTAATATCGTATCAGAAATACCTCTGACAGTGTAGCAGCTCTTAAGCACTGCACTGGATTTTCAGTCTAGGTTCAAGCAATGGAGTTCACCCAGCACAACCTGCTTTACAGGCACCTGAACCACAGCTAACACCTTTGCTTGTATGTTAATAGTCTGCTATTTATTTCCAGCATTTTCTACTTCTTATTGTTAAAGCGATTAATTTACCTGCAAAGAAATTCGGTTTCTTCATTACATTTTGCTGCACATTTTTCCACACTGACTGCTGGGTATCTTGATTCATGTGCAGAATAAATCCAGGCTCCTTCTGTTTTTACATAACCAGCCAGTATATCACTTTTTACTGTAAAAGAAATAAACATTACATTAGTGTGCTTTGTTTATAATAATGTGCTTGACACAAATCCATCCAAATCAGTTATTAGCTTCACTTACCAAAACATGGCAAAATGAGACAAAGGAGCCCTGTGTAAGCAAGCATTTTAATCCTGATTTGAACCACCTTGAAAGCTCCTGCTACGGAACTGGGTCTTATTTACTGATTGAGGACTTTGCATCACCAAACAAACAAACCTGGGCAGAACGACCAACTTTACGTTTAGAGATAGTAAATCATTCTCTAAAAAAAGATGGTGCACACTTGCTAACATTACGCAGAAAATTCAGAAAACTCTGTGTTTCAGTTTTTTTTCAGAGAAATTGTCAGTGTTTTAGAACAATTGTTTAGTCATTTTCATTTATCTTCTGCTACTCCATCAACATCAACAGCTTTTTGAATCTTTCTAATCCCAAACACAGATATTTGATCACACTTTATTAAGTTAAACAGAGATCGGAGTGGACTCAAAGTTTCAACTTCCTCTCACGAAGGAAAACCACAAAATTGGGCTCTATAGTGCCAATGGTGCTGTACTAAAGATGCTCTAAAGGCCTAAAATGATGTCAATGTGTTCCTAGCCATTTTTGACATGGTCCACATGGCACCCCATTCTGTGATGTGCACCAGTGCAGGGCATGCTGTAAGTGCATCAGAAACATCAGAAGAGATCCTACCATGACATCAAACAACCAGTCCAACTGGTTTGATGCTCAT
Source organism: Carcharhinus amblyrhynchos (assembly GCF_965287045.1). Taxonomy (NCBI): domain Eukaryota; kingdom Metazoa; phylum Chordata; class Chondrichthyes; order Carcharhiniformes; family Carcharhinidae; genus Carcharhinus; species Carcharhinus amblyrhynchos. The sequence continues at coordinate 24,656,221 of NC_137335.1, read as the reverse complement.
TTCCCTAACTTGTTCTGTACATGTTGACTGAATCCCTGTGTTAATCACCAGTAGCTAACATATGCATTCAGCAACATCAGGAATCCACTCATAGCATTATTTGTAAGACCAGTCACCAACTTGTAGATGAGGTACTTTTGAATTCTGCCTCCTTAGGCAATGATAATGGAAGTATTGTTTTTGGCGGTCCATTGGTGAGATTGTTTTTGGCGGTCCATTGGTGAGCTGCTGCATAAATTCAAAGAGGCAGCAGGATTTAGTTGTCCAACTCTGCGTGAGGTACGAGGGGCTGTAGTTGTAGTGCCTCTGGATCTGCAACATGGCCAGCAAAATGAGTGAAGGCTACAGTCAGGAAAAGCTCTGCAAAGCAAGAGGGGGAGAAGGACCCTCCACAGGCTGCCCTACCCACTCAGGTTTTCTCAAGAGCCTTCGACAATGCCTCAGGAAACTCAGTTTTACCAATAAAGTGGAAAGTGGCCGCCTCCTTCAACCTGATCTGGAACCAGGTAAGGATGGTGAGGATGACACTGCCTGAGGCCATAAATGTAACAGTAACATTGAATTTTTATGTTTCTGGGTCTTTCCGGGTGAGAGCAAATGACATTACCAGCATATCTCAGTATGTCATCCATTAATCTGGAGTTGAGGGAGGCTATCAATGACAATAGAAGCAAATGCATTGCTTATAGCTTCAGCCGGCTGGGCGAAGCAGGATGAGAACACACAACGCTTTGCCAGGATTGTGTGATGTCTAATGGTGCATGGCAAGTGGATCTGTGGGCACTCCTTGTCAGCTGGAAAGAAATATACAAAACTGCAAGAGCTGAGCTACCATTCCAACAACATGCTGCTGTGTGATCATGCACAGTACATTATTATGAGTAAGATGCTAATGTTTTAAACTGTCTCTAATTCACGGTAAAATGGAACGTGTGCCTATTAGCTCTGCACATTGATAAACTAATGTGACCTAGTAGCCATGGAATGAGGGGAGGGGTGGGCAGGTCACATTCTAATGAAATTCAAGTGCCAGGTTTAATACCTGAACACAAAGGGAGAGGCAGCTGTTCTTGTTCTGTGCAAAGTTACGAACTGTCAGGCTTTCAGACACAGAAACCCCCCCCGAGATGAAACAAAACATGCTGCTGGGTGAAGACACAGTGAGAGCAGAATGCTGGTGAAAATGGATTCCCCGTTTGAAGAGGTGAGTCATGCAGAGAATCAAAGCCTGTTATGTCATCAGGCGGTGCCTTGCTACTGGAATTTCATTCAGTTGTGCTGAGGAGGATTGAGTGAAGAGACTTTTAAAATGATTCTGGAAGACCTGACCTGGTGTAAAACAGAGAAGATAATATTGCCATTATGAGGTCAAAGGCAATGGCCACCAGGAATCCATGGATCCACTATACACGTCATTATATCCATCGAGATGCTCATTACATCACCTTGCAACAAGAGTCAACCGCCATAACAATTTAATTAACATTTTTATCCATAACCTTTCCAATTGTACAAACAGAAATTAACTGTTCACCTTGATGCATCCCCATAGTGCGTGTCTTGCGCTTTGTCTGACCTACAGAGTAACTATAAAATGACTGATGGAAGGCTTCTTTTACTGGAGAAATTGCACATGTTCCGGTTTCAAACTGTACCAGCTCAGCATGTGTGACTTTGATCTAGGCTGGCAGAAAGGTAAGAGCATTGGCACTGGTTGAGTGTTAGTATTGGGAGAACAAATGCTGTAATTCTCTCCCCACCTGCAAAAGCTTTCTTACAACCTGTCGCCAGGAATGTTGCTCATTCCTCTGCAAATCACCTTGATCACTAGTCCCATGACAGTACCACAAAACCACCATGTGCCACTCCAACACCCGCCACCCCCATCCCCAGCCCTTCTCAGTTGAATCCTCCTTGCAATATAATGGTAAACTTATTTTGAAGTAGATAAATTTGTTTTCATCTGCTGGAGGTCAAATCTTTTTGTACTGTGTTATGACAGTACATTTCATTACCCATTATTCATTGACTGCACATCAGTGCAATTGTTCTGAAACATCTTATCTGTTGCAAAATGTTAACCTTTAGACTAAGCTGGTAGATGGTTTACTGTAATTCCCTATCAAATGGAAGGTAATTGTTTATTAATTAACTCCCCTCTGTCAATATCCACTACTATTATACCTACAAGGACTGATCATGAAACTACAAATAGCTTTCTGTGTTTTACTGTGTTTCTCAATGTTTCTATTTGATCAAGTGAAGCCTCAACAATTTAACAAATTCAATAATTATTTAGAGGTTTGTTATACATGTTATATATGTGAATACATAGGAACAGGAGTAGGCCATTCAGTATTTTACTTGTTCTGTCATTTAATTCGATCACAGCTGGTCTTTAACCATCTTTTCTCCATGATATCTAATCTAACAAATATCTCATGATCTCAGTCTTCAATTGGCCCAGCATCCAGAATGGTTTGAGCAGAGATAACTCCAGATTTCCATCACACTTCGTTTGCAAAGTTCTTCTACATTTCCCTCTTAAATGGCCCAGCAATAATTGTAAGATTATCTCTTTTTTCTGTACACTCACCTCAGGAAATAGGGTGATCTTATGACCTCGTCCCACCCAGCATTTGGCAAGGCAGGGTGGTAAGATTAAGTGCGAAACAGAATTGTAGAAACATGCCCGGTTTCATGCCAGTTCTGATTTTACCAGCCACTTTGTCCAGGCGTGAACAGCTTTGTGCCCAAAATGGGCGAGACAACAATTTGCATGCATTTGAATGTATTTCAGTGTAATTAGTGAGTGTAGCATGCAATCCTCCCCCCTCACTTACATGAACCATCACATCAGTCAGATGTCACTTTGATGAGAATTACAGCTGCTCTGTATAGGTGATTTTCAGGCGTAGAAGTGATGAAGCAAGGATGTGAGTAATATTGAGCGGCACCCTGTGTGGAGTGGAGTGGGAGGGCTTGCATGGGTGCAGTGGTTTGGGGAGGCATATACCGCTCTGGGGTCATGCAGTCTGGGGTTGCTATTGACTTGGGGCTCATATTGTGCATATTCCCCAGTCTACTAAATGACCCCTAGAGGTTGCAAATGAGGTCAACTCCCAACCCCACTGACATCGCCACGGTTACCCTGCCATCAGTCGGCTGGACAGGCCCAGTGGCTGTCTGCAGACATCCCATCCCAGGCCCCACCAACAGAAAAAAACCCAGCGTGGCAGGTGTTAATGCAGCTCCTCACTCAACGTGGACTCTGCTGTGCTGCCCATGATGGAAACCCATCTTGTGCTAGACACAAGGGTGCTTCACCGTCTGTCTGAAGTGCAAGCCATTCATTGAATCACTCCACCAGACATCCAGGTAGGTACCGCCATGCCTGTGCTTTAAGGACTCCCAATGGGAACCCCCGTATGCATTCCATACCCCTATCAGGAGAGTGCAGTGACAGTCGCCAACCTGTCGAGATGGCACCAGAAATGGTGTTGGGTTGCCAGCATCCACATTCATGAGAACACAGGTTGCTGGGAGGGAGTGGGTCCCAGGATGCATAACCTCATAGACTGTCTTTCCTTCTCCTCCCCAACCCCCCACATCTCCCATCGTGGACCTGGCACCTCAAAGGACAGGGGGACACCACTCCTGGTGGTGATGAAGGTTACAGTGGTCCTAATGTTTTTCACAATTAGGTCCTTCCAGGCCACCAGGAGGGACCTCTGGGATTTCCAGTCCTCGGTCCACAAATGTGTCCACGACGTGATGGGTGCTTTATTCACTCGGGCAAGCCAGCCCGGGCTGCAGGCTTTGCCACCATCGCTGGCTTGCAGAATGAACAGGGGGCTATTGATTATATGCATGCTGCCCTGTGATCCCCAAAAGGTCAGGCACTGCGCTTCATTATCAGGAAGGGGTTCCACTCCCTGAGTGTGCACATCATGTGTGACCACAAGATGAATGTCTTGCATGCATGTGCATGTCACTCGGGAAGCGTGCATGATAGCTTTATCCTGCGGCACTCTGACATTCCTGTGTCTACAAAGACCAGCCAAGGTTGCCTGACTCGCAGGAGGCAAGGTCTGTCTGCTCAGGGCTGAGCTGGTGACACCAGTGCAGAGGCCAGAGACTAATGTGGAGTCCCATTATAATGAGGCCCGTGCTGCTACCTGTTCCATTGTAGAATGGTGCATCAGGCTCCTGAAGATGCAGTTCTGTTGCCTGGACTGCTCTGGTGGGTTACTCCAGTATAGCCCCCTGAGGATCTCCCTCATTGTGATGGTCTGCTGTGTGCTCCACAAACATGTGCAGTAGCTGGGTAACTTCCTGGAGGAGGGGGAGGGTGAGCATGCGGACAGCCTCACGGAGGAGGGGGCCCATGAGGATGTGGAAAAGGAGAAAGCCAAGGAGGAGCTGGGGGATGGAGGACATGCAGTGGCAAGGGCCCAGCAGGGAAGGGCGGTGAGGGAGGCCCTCATTGTCACATAGTTCTACAACTAGCGGACCTGTGATCCACCACCTCCAACCCCTATCTGCTGGAGTCTGTAACCATCCCCCATCTCACAACACTTGGCTATAACCCCCGCCATGGGTCTCATTGACATCACACCAGGGTGATGAGCCTTGATTGGTTATAAAAGCAAGTTTCTGGTCCAGGTAGGAGGGTGATGATGACTCTGTATGTGGTACTCTATGATGCAGCCCTGGTACCACACAAGTCTGACTCCTTCCTGTTCTCTGACCCACGTCTGAGTGAGAGTCGGGGGCTCAACCGTCTAGTTCAGTGCTCCAGGGAGCAGGTGGGAACTGGTTGGGGAGGACATTCCCGGGGTTTGGCAGGTGCTGGAATGCAATGTCAGACTGTGTGACACAGACGGATGACAGGGCACCTGCGGCTGGGATAGCATTTGGAGTCCCACGCCAGTCAGGGGTCTGGCACAGGAGCTGGGAAATGAGGATCACGGAAGGACATCTTCCTCTGGGTATGGTTGGGGTATGGTCAGTCCTGGAGAAAGCAAATTACATACAAATAGATCACAGCTTTGGGGTGCAGTAACATTTATTCATGAAACTAATAGTGCAGTAACATTAAGTGGTGATACTTAACAATGCAATATAACAGGTTTGCATGATTCTAAACAGTGCCTATTTTTCTAACCTAACTAGCTCAGTCCTTTACCTGTGCCCTCTTGGTGACCATGCAACTTCTTAATCTTACGAGCGCTACCACTCTGTTTGCACGCTCTCAAGACGTGTATTGGAGGTGGAGGCAGTCAGCTGCGTTCCATGCCCTGTGGCCTGTAAAGCCCTTCGTAGCTGTCCCCTGGAGGGCTGGGACCAAGAGGGTTCCAGCCGATGTTCTAGTGTCACAGACATATCATGTGCATCCTGCTGCCATGAGATGCACCGATGTCAGGAAGAGGGGGCCCATGAGGATGTGGAGAAGGAGGAAGCCGAGGAGGAGCTGGGGGATGGAGGACATGCAGTGGCAAGGACCCATCAGGGAAGGGCAGTGAGGGAGGTCGTCATTGTCATGTAGTCTACAACTAGTGGACCTGTGATCCACCACCTCCAACCCCTACCTGCTGGAGTCTGTAACCATCCCCCATCTCACAACACTTGGCTATAACACCCACTATGGGTCTCATTGACGTCACACTAGGGTGATGAGTCTCCTGTGTGGGAGGCCCCGGCATGGGCTTCAGCCTTTCCTCCTCCCTCAGGATGCCAATAGGCCCTGGGATACTCTATGGGACAGTGGAGCAGCTGAAGTGAAGCCCGGCATCACCTGGCCCAGGCAGTTCTCTGGGCCCAACTATGTTCACTTCTTGGACTTATGTGAGCCCTTGCAGGTGGTCCTCTGAATCTGGACCAAGCTCTCAATGCCCGCAGCAAGTGCCCTCTGGGACTGGGCCAGACTCTGGAGACCCTCAGCGATGGCCGACTGCGATTGGGTCATGCTCTTGAAGCCTACAGCCATGACCCGCTGTGACTCAACCATACCTTGGACTTCGTCACCCATGATGACCATTTCCTGCCCGAGACTTTTCACTGCAGATATTACTCTTGCATTGTTGGCCTGGGTACCACACAATGCCAACAATATCTCCTGCACCTGCAGTCTGTGGGATTCCTCCCAACAGCATCGCAGCTTCTGCAGTTTTGCCGACAGCCCCTCCTGCATTCCCTGGCTCTGTTGCTGCATCTCCAGCGGCTTAGGGAAATCTAATCCCAGCAGCCCTGCACCTGGCTTGGCGCCAGCTGATTCTTTGCCTCTGCATGCGTCAGGCCTTAGATGTTCCCACCCTCCACCCAATGTACATCAATGGCTGTGTTACACACAGTAAGAAGTCTCACAGCACCAGGTTAAAGTCCGACAGGTTTATTTGGTAGCAAACACCACTAATTTTTTAGCCCCAAAAGCTAGTGGCATTTGCTACCAAATAAACCTGTTGGAGTTTAACTTGGTGTTGTGAGACTTCTTACTGTGTTTATCCCAGTCCAACGCTGGCATCTCCACATCACGTGTAATGCACATCAGGAGCCTCACCACTGATGTGTCTCACTGTAGCGATGGTCTCAGCGCTGGTGGATAGTGTGGAGGAAGCCTCTGTCGATTGACTGGTGCAAACCTCGGAGAATTCCTCAGGGCCTTCCTCTGAGGTTTGCTCCAAGCTGTCATTGGGTATCTCAATGGGGGGCAGAAGGGGTGTGGCAATGCCAGACAGTCTGGGTGCAACAGCATCGTCTCCTGCAACAAAGTACACAAGGTTGAATGCAAGGGAGGGACAAGTGTCTGAGCAGCATGCCACTTACTTGAGATATATGAATGAAGGTTTTGCGAATGTTCACTTTCTGGTTGCATGCCAACCTGGCTTTTGATTATAGTTCTGCCCACCTTTTCCCCCACCAGATCAAGAGCTATTTTATCAAAGGGATTGAGGATTTGCAGGTTGGGGACCTTGTAATGATTTTAATCAGGCAATTGAGATGGGCCTGTTAGAACATGAACTTCCTGATTAATGACCAAATTGATGAGCCAATCAGGAAGCTTTGTACTTAACCAGGAGTGTCAGTTCCTCTGGGACTCCTACTGAAGACTGCTGACTGAAAGCACTCTGTACGCTGTTTCAGACTTGCAAATATAGGGATTTTGGTGAAGAGACTTCTGCTTCTGAGGACTTATTGCAGCGGTGACAAGGAAAAAGGAACGACCTGAAGGAACTTGCTTACTATCAACAAGCAATGTTGAGGGTCAACCATTGCCTGGCAAACATCCTCTATTCAGGAAATTGGATTCTTCCAACCAAGGAAGACTGTACTCAATATGTAGAGCAGATAAAGTATTTATTCAGAGCTAACAACGTAGTCCCAGATGAAAAGCAACGCGTCATTCTGCTGACCTCTTGTGGGCCGGCAGCCTTCGCTGTTATGCGCAGTTTAACTTTTCTGAAGGCACTGGACAAAGAAACCCTCCAAAAATTGATGGACTTAGTAAAAGAATACTGTGACCCTAAGCCACATCTGATCCTGCAAAGGCACCCGTTTTACTCAGCATTCCGAGAGGTGGGGAAGTCAGTCAGTAATGTCCTGACAAGGTTAAGATGATTAGCAGAGCCTTGTGAATTTGGTTTGACATTAAATGAGATGCTCTGAGACTTTCTGGTGTACAGAATCAATACAAAAATGTCTGTTGGCGGAGGCCGAACTGGACTGTAAATAAGCATTACAACTGGCTTTGTCCTTGGAAAAAGTGGCAAATGGAGCACATGAGTTATAGGGTATTCCAATGGAGGTAGACGCCTGCACCATTGCAACTATAGCTGTCCTCAAGAAGGATTCAGATACTAGGGAACCCAGGCTCACTCCTAAACAAGGCCAAATTAGGATTAGACAGACAAACAGCAGTTCCTGCAGAGTTCCGCCTGGCAAAATATTGCAACTGTTGCAAGTATTTGGAATCAGAGAAGAAAAACAAAGTTTCAAAACCAACTTTTCGGCAAAGGACACGTAGGCCAGGATATAGAAGATTGCATACCCTGAAAGCCTCACCAACCCCAACGAGGGACAACTACTTTGCATTACAATAATCAAATCAGAACCTATTAAATTATCCATAAGACTGAACAGACATCCAATATTGAGGTTGACACAGCTACAGGCGTATCTGTGGTAGGGGAAACAGTGTTCAATAAAATTCTCACTGGACTCCAACCCTTATCCTTAAGTGAAACCTTGGCAAGATTGAGGTCTTATATGGGGGAATCACTAAGCGTGTTAGGCACAACACATGTGCTTGTTGCTTATGGAAAACAACTGGGTAGGCTACTCTTCATGGTAGGTGAAGGGTTCAGGACTGAGCCTATTGGGACAAAATTGGCTGATGGAGATCCAACTAGACTGATAAACATTTTCCAGCTAGAAAATTGTTGCCTGAGCGAAGTCCTTTGCAAATTTCCAGCGGGTTCTCAGGAAGGGCTAGGAACAATTAAAAGAGCAAAAGCAACATTACATGTCAATCTGGAGGCAGTCCCAAAATTCCGCAAGGCCTGGCCAGTACCATTTGCATTAAGGGAAAAGATTGATACAGAAATCAAAAGATTGGAGTATGAAGGCATAATAAAACCAGTCCAGTTTGCAGAATGGGTGAAACCCATTGTACCTATTCTGAAGTCGTACATCTCGATTCGTCTTTGTGGAAATTTTAAACAGACGGTAAATAACTACTCACAATTTGATAAATACCTAGTTCCCTGGATTGAGGATCTATATGCAAAGCTGGCAGGAGGACTCTTATTTTCTGAACTAAACATGAGTCACGCATACCTACAGCTAAAGCTGAACAAAGATTCACAAGAATACTCCACAATCAACACTGTGAAGGGCTTTCTCAGTATACAAGATTATCCTTCAAGGTATCATTGGCGTGTGCTATATTTCAAACAATGATGGAGAACATACTACAAGGGTTAACACAGGTCGCCATTTACCTGGATGATGTCCTCATTACGGGGAAAACAAGGACACAACACCAGCAGAACCTGGAGGAAGTCCTTAGAAGATTTTCATAACAGGTGTGCACTTAAAGAGGGAGAAATGTGTCTTTTTAGCACCGCACATAACCTATCTGGATTACAAAGTTGATAAGTCTGGCCAACATCCTCTGGAGGATCGGGTGCGGGCAAGAAAAGATGGCCTGGCTCCTACCACAATCCAGGAGTTATGGCTGTATTTAGGACTGGGCACGTATTATGAGAAATTCATACAAAACAGGGCCTCCATTCTGGAACCCCTACACCAGCTACTAAAAAAGGGGCAAACCTGGGAATGGTTTGCCCACCAAGAACGGGCTTTCAAGAAAGTCAAACAACAGCTCTCCTCAGCAAATGCTTTAGCCCATTATGACCCCAGGAAAGAAATGGTTCTCACTTGTGATGCACCTCCACACAGTGTTCGCGCAGTTCCAGTAAACAGATGGCAAAATGGACAGGGACGGCCAATAGCTTATGCCTCCAGGATGCTGGCAATAGCAGAATGAAAGTACGCCCAGATCAATAAAGAAATTCCACCAGTACCTAAATTGGGCTGAAATTCACGATCATCACAGATCACAAACCATTGCTGGGTCTATTTAAGGAGGACAAAGCGGTGCCACCAATAGCATCAGCCAGGATCCAGCACTGGGCATTATTACTGGCCATGATGTGGAGATGCCGGTGTTGGACTGGGATTATTACTGACAACATACCAATATCAGCAGGAACACCAGCCAGGGCCTCGGATGGCAAATGCCAATGCCCTAAGCAGACTGCCAGTACCAGACAGCGCACCATTGGTACCCAGAGTAGAAGAACTGGTGATGGCAATAAACATCTTGGATACCCTCCCTGTGGTTGCACACAAAGGTCCCGTATTAGCAAAAGTAAAACACCTGGTCTTAACAGGGAAAATGGAAAGACCAGTCCAGTCACAATTCCACCCCGTTGGAGCCAGAAGAGAGCATATCACTGCAGAAGAAGAGATACTGCTATGAAGGGCATGGGTCATAGTCCCAAGTCAGGGCTGTTGGGCCGTACTGGCCAAATTATAAGATGGGCACCCCCAGAATGTCCAGAATGAAGAAGTTGGCCAGGAGCTATATCTGGTGACTGGTTCTGGATGCAGATATAGTGGCATTGGTGGGCTGGTGCCAGGAATGTCAACAAGGGCAGAAGGTGCCACTGGCAGCCCTGCTACACCCATGGAAATGGCCTGGTAGATCATCATCTTGACTTCACATTGATTTTGTGGGCCCGGTTATGGGGCCCATGTTTTTGGTAATAGTAGATACCTACTCAAAATGGTTGTACGTCTACAAATTGAACTCAGCAAACACAAAGGCGACCATCAAAAGGTATCGTTTTCAATGCACAGAATTCCAGAGGTGCTAGTCTCAGGCAATGGATCAGTTTTCACCAGCCAAAAGTTCACCAGATTCATAAAGTGTAATGGGATTTGACACACCAGGACAGCACCTGACAACCCAGCGTCAGATGGGCTGGCAGAGAGAACTGTCCAGACTTTAAAAGCTGGGTTGAAAAAACAGCCAATGGAGTCAATAGACATTAAACTCTCCTGCTGGCTATTTGATTATAGGACAACCCCACATGCCGTCATGGGAATAGCTCCGGTGGAACTATTCATGTACAGATGATTCTGCACCAGGCTCAGCCTGCTATTCACAAACCCTGGGGGAGGGAATGGTGGAAAAACACCAGGAGGCCCAATGCAGGGCCCATGACAACATGCCAAGAGAGGCAATTCAGTGAGAAAGTCTGGGTTAGATATTTTTCAAATGGGCCTGCATGGATAGTGGGGACAGTCAGGTCCAAGATGGGACTGGTATCCTACCAGATTTGGGTGGGTGAGGCCGTCTCAAGAAAACACCTGGACCAGGCATGGACCTCAATTTGGCCGCCCGTTCCTGAGCCGATTTGGCCCAGCAGGCTGAAGGCTGAGGAGAGTCCCCCTCAACTGGCCAACCCCGCCTATCCAGCACCACTGATGGGAACCTCAGAGTCCGAAATGGACATGGCAGACAAAGTAGTGGCTGTTCCCCTACTGCCAGAGGAAAAGGCAAACCAGCCCTCCGGCACTCACTGCGGAGGAGATGGACGCCAAGCTAATACACCCCCCTCAACATCAGAAGCCGAATTGGAGGATCTGGACCCAGTGTGGAAGCGGAGGAAAAGAGGTGGTTGGGCCATGGGAATTCTTTGGACTTTGGAGGGGATGAGTGTAACAGCTTTAATCAGGCAATTGAGGTGGGCCTGATCGAATATGAACTCCCTGATTAAGGGCCAAATTGATGGGCCAATCAGGAAGCCTCATGCTTTGTACTTAACCAGGAGTGCCAATGCCTCTGGGATTCCTGGTGTAGACTAATATCAGAAAGCACTCTGTATGCTGCTGTCAGACTTGTAAATAAAGGGATTTTGGTGAAAGGACTTGTGCCTCCGAGGACTTATTACAGGACCCTTTCTCCTGTTTTCTCCTGCTCTCTCCTGCTCCCTCCTGTTATGGGCCATTGTTGAGCCTCCAGGACTGGCAGAACCAGGTTATGCCAGGGCTTCTGGAGCTCACTCCAGCTATTCTGCTGTCCCATGGAGTGTTCCTGGGGCCCATTGGCACCCCAAGGGAGGAAGAAAGGCTGGGGCCTTTGCCAGGGCCTTCCACCCAAGAAACTCTGGCCATCATTGTGCCTTCCAATTCCACTCTTCCTTATACTGATACTTCTCATGGGCAGCAGGATGAACAAGGTGGCACAGATACATCTGTGACACCAGAAAGTTGGCCGGGGGCCCTCCAGATCACAGCTCTCCAGGGAATGCCTGCCAGAGGCATCACAGGTCACACAGCGTGTAATGCAGCTGGTTACCTGCACCTGTGATATACAGTTAGATGTAGAGGTAAGAAGCAGTAAGATTAAGTTGCAGGGTCAGCAAGAGGGCATGGATGAAGGACTGCACTTTAATTAGGGAGAAGGTAATATCCATTGTTAATCACACCAATAAATGTTATTGAAACCCACAGCTGAGACTGTCCTATCTGTGATTTGCCTCCCACAGGGATGACCACACCTGACCAAATACAGAGGGGCTCAGAGTAAGAGTCTACATAGGGCACTGGCCTAGTTGGAATACCTTATGGCAATGAGAGCCTCCTTCACTGCACTGTCCTGCCGGACCCTCGCTGCCACGTGTACTCCATTCGCTGGCTACTTCTCGGTTTCCTCCTCCATATCCTCCTGGCCTTTGCCTTTCAGGAGTGTCTGGCCATACTTCTCCTCCGCCTCCTCCAGGAATACTTCCTGCCCTTTGGCCCACTGAATAGGTGATCCCCAATTCCCCATGCCTGTGCCAGACCCCTGACTGGCAGGGGACACCCAAGTGCTCACCCCATGCAGTTCCAGCAGTGGATGCCCTGTAGTCCCACATTGTCTCACAGCCTGGCATGGCATCCCCTGCACCCACTGGATACTGGGACAGCCCCTGCCCAACCAGTCACCCTCCACCCTCAGGGCATTGCAACTAACAGTGATGTTAGTTCAAATCCAGCATATTTCAGTCACAGGCTGGATCATGTGACCTCTGGTTTCAATCTGCACTCCTCTTAGCCATTATCTCTGAGTGCTGGATTCTTTGGGCTGTATTTAATTTGCTCCTGGCAAGTGTGTTTTCAGTCAGAAGTGAAGGAGGGAAGGGGGGTGGTTGGAGGGAGGTGGAGGGGTTGGGGTGGGGGGGTTGAAGAGCACTTGGAGGTATGTAAAATAGGGCAGTGCCAATTCCACCATCTTCCCATCCATCCCTGAGCTCCTCCCTATAAAATGGAGGGGGAATGGGGGTGGGCACGTGCTGACATCAGCAATCCATCTGCACTATTTCAATACATTATCAAGAGCTTGTGGATAGTATGCTGCCCATACCACCATATGGGGGTCAGCATGGGCAGCCCATTTAAAAAAAAAATTTTAAAAGGGCAGGAAGGGAGTATTATCTTGCGTGCTTATTAGAGTGTTCTTGGTGCGATCCAATTGGCTGGCAGCACCTGAGGGCAAGACTTCCTCCCCAGTGAAGGATGGAAGTTCCACACTGCATCAACTTAGCCTGCCCAAAGCTCATTATAGCTGCAGAATAGGCTGGTGTGGAATGAGTCAGCTCCAAGGCAACTTTGCTTCCACGGTCTGGGTGGGTGATGAGGAGGCAAACCATTTGCTCCTCCCACCCTCATCACGGTCATATGCTGTCCTGTGTATCTACAAAACTGGTTGTGTGCTTCACAAGTGAAGCATATTAGTTGCTTAGTATTCTTCCCAACAAGTTCCATATGTCCAGTCAATGAAGTTATAAATAAATATTTTACATAATATCTTCATGAAAGCAGAAAAATTTGTCAACACTATTAGAAAAATGTATTGCTCTAGAAAGCTATCACCTTATGGAATAAACTATAAAGACATTTCCCAACCATAACGTCACCAGAGTACATTGAAACTTGAGAGGACATAGCATTGCGAGTTAGTGAATAAATTTTATTTATTTGTGGTTATGATGTGGAGATGTTGGTGTTGGACAGGGGTGGGCACAGTAAGAAGTCTCACAACACCAGGTAAAAGTCCAACAGGTTTATTTGGTAGCACAAGCTTTTGGAGTGCTGTTCCTTCACCAGATGAGTGAAGAGTTGGGTTCGCAAACAGGGCATATATCTTGTAATTGAGTCTGTATCTATATATGCCCTGTTTGTGAACCCAACTCTCCACTCACCTGATGAAGAGGCAGTGCTCTGGAAACTCGTGCTACCTTTATTTGTTACAAGAGGAATATGAAATTGCTGTCTCTTAGAATTTGCTTGGCTGTGTTGGGAATTTCCTCTTTCCTTCCTGAATTTACACCACATTTAGGCTGTGATTTCCAGTCAGGACATGTCAGGGTGGGATGGAAAATTTGGAGAGGCAACCAAACATCTGTTGACTTTGGATGGGCCTTAGATCCTTGCATCCAATCTTCTGAACCTACCATGAGTGGGCCTTAGTCTCTGCATTCTTGCCTGTCCTAAGAGCTAGTCTCTTTAGGGATTGATGGAACTAATGTTCAAGGTAGACCAGATGAAATGGGGTTGAAATGTTAGATTTAACACCAGTAATTGGGAATTTGAGATAAGGTTCTATACAGCCTGAAAACACAGGAGAGATGTATTTTACAGCCTAGATGAACTTTGATAACTAAACTTGTTTGCCTAACCAAAACTTTGGGTTGCTCACCTTTAGTGGAATGATTTTATCAATAAAATGATTTATTTACTGAGTAAAGAAACCACTGAATTCCCACTTGGCTGTTGGCCTTCACATAGTGGCAGTTTTTCAAAGCATTCTATCTTAAACATTGGAGGCAGCCTTATACGCAGAATTATGTATGATTTACATTTGAACTGTTTTCACACCATATGTTTCCTATTCATACGCCGGAAGTCTACTGTCCCACCTGCCATTGGATCGGCGCGAGTGAGGTGTTGGCAACAGAAATGTCTGTTGACCTCGGGTGGGAATTTCCGGTCTTGCTCAAGAGAGGCTGTAAAATCCCACTCGTGGTCTTTCTAGCTCACTGTAGGATTATTGTAGTCATGTCATGAAATCCACCAATTGAAATAAATCTCAAGTGCGTCGGTGACAGACATAATGAATACAATATTCAGTTTGATCACACACATGGAGAGATCATACTGTACAAGACACCACAATATATTGGCATATCTTTTAAGGACATATGTGCTAAATGGAACATAAGCCATTTGACAGCCCTGACATGCTATTCCATATACAACAGTCTTGTTAAACCATTAATCATGTAGTGCAGGGAGAGAAGACAACATCTTGCTGCTGTCATATTACATTTAAGAGCTAAACCTCTAGCTATGGATTTACCATCCATCACCAGTGGAAATCATGTTTGGAAGGCAGGTTAAACCATTCATGCCAAGCCACCATTTGTTCACTTTCTCAGAAATACAGGAGAAACTTCTTGAAAAATAGAATTGAAGGTGGCACATGACTAACATGCGAGAGCCCAGTCTGAGCGTAGGTCAAAAGGTTTGAATCATACATAGAAACATAGAAAATAGAAGTAGGAGTAAGCGATTTGGCCCTTTGAGCCTGCTCTGCCATTCAATAAGATCCTCTATCTCAACACCATACTCAGCGCTCCTGCATACCCATTGACACCTTTAAAGTCAAGAAATCTATCTATTTCCTTATTAAATATGTTCAGTTAGTTAGCCTCCATAACCTTCTGTGGTATAGATAATTCCATAGGTTCACCACCCTCTGAGTGAAGAAATTTCTCCTTATTTCATCAAAATGGCCTACCACATATCCTGAGATTGTAACTCTTTGCTCTAGACTTTCCACAGTAAAAAGTCTGACAACACCAGGTTTTAGTCCAACCGATTTATTTGATAATAGACTCACAAGCCCGAAAGCTTGTGAGTCTATTATCAAATAAATCGGTTGGACTAAAACCTGGTGTTGTCAGACTTCTTACTGTGTTTACGCCAGTCCAACGCCGGCATTCCCACATCTAGACTTTCCAGCCAGACAAAACAACATCCTTGTATCCAATCTTGCAGCCCTGTCAGAATTTTACATGTTTTAATTAGACCCCCTCTCATTTTTCTAAATCCAGTAAAAAAAAGAACTGGAGCAGGTGTAGGTCATCTAGCCCTTCGAGCATTCAGTCAGATCTTGGCTGATCGTTTCATGGACTCAGCTCCACTTACCTGCCCGCTCACCATAATTCCTTTACTGTTCAAAAATCTATCTTTGCCTTAAAAACATTCAACAAAGTAGCCTCAACTGTTTCAGTGGGCAGGGAATTCCGCAGATTCACAACCCTTTGGGTGAAGAAGTTCCTTCTCAACTCAGTCCTAAATCTGCTCCACTTTATTTTGAAGCTATGTCCCCTGGTTCTGGAAACAACCCCCCTGCTTCTATCATATCTATTCCCTTCACAATTTTACATGTTTCTATAAGATCCCCCCACATTCTTCTAAATTCCAATAAGTACAGTCCTAGCCTACTCAGTCTCTCTTCATAAGCCAACCCTCTCAAGTCCAGAATTGACCTAGTGAATCTCCTCTGCACCCCTCCAGTGCCAGTATATCCTTTCTCAAGTAAGGAGACCAAAACTGTACCCAGTTCTCCAGATGTGACCTCACCAGCACCTTAAACAGCTTCACCATAACCACCCTGTTTTTAAACTCCATCCCTCTAGCAATGAAGGACAAAAGACCATTGCCTTCTTAATTACCTGCTGCACTGCAAACCAACTTTTTATGATTCATGCACAAGGACACCCAGGTTCCCCCTGCACAGCAGCATGCTGCAATTTTATACCATTTAAATAATATCCCATTTTGCTGTTATTCCTACCAAAATGGAAGACTTCACATTTATCAACATTCTACTCCATCTGCCAGATGCATATCCACTCACTTAGACTATATTCCTTTGCAGATGTTCAGTGTCCTCTGCACACTTTGCTCTACCACTCATCTTAGTGTCATCTATGAACTTTGACACATTACACTTGGTTCTCAACTCCAAATCATCAATGTAAATTGCAAACAATTATGGCCCCAACACTGATCCCTGAGGCACACCACTAGTCACTGATCGCCAACCAGAAAAATATCCATTTAGCCCCGCTCCTTGCTTTCTATTAGTGAACCAATCCTCAATCCATGCTAATACATTACCCATAATGCTGTGCACCTTTACCTAATGCAGCAGTCTTTTATGTGGAACTTTGTTGAATGCCTTCTGGAAATCCAGATACACCGCATGCACTGGTTCCCTGTTACCCACCACACTCATAATGTCCTCAAAGAATTCCACTAAATTAGTTAAACATGTTCTGCCTTCAGCTACATTAAGACATCCTTGCTCCTGTACTCAAATCCTCCCTCAATGAAAGCCAACATACCATTTGCCTTCCTAACTACTTCTATACCTACATGTTTGCTTTCATTCTACCAGAAGCATGGTCACCTGAAGAAGTATCTATCCAAAATTTGCAGTGTTCTTAGATCCATTAAGATCACAATATCAAATGGGGCAACATTGAGGCGAAACAGAAGTCAGCTAAAGAAATCGTACAGCTATACAACACCCAGCATTCCAATTGCATCTAAATCGCATCTAAAGATTAACTCAGCAGGCCGCCTCAACCTCAGCTATGGATCCTGGGGATCCTACTAGTCATAGCGTGAGGGTGAGGAAGATTTAAAAATTGTATGCAGTTATTGGGTACGGGTAAACATAGGCACTGGATAGATAGGTCACCATTGTATTAAATATTTGTCATTAAAATTCACTTTGTTCACCACAGAGCCTCCACCCTATATGTTAATGCCACCAAACTTAGAGAACAGTGCCTGCTTGACCCCTTATCCCTGTGGAATGTGAGAATGGCAGTGATACGTCCCTCACACATTGGCGAAGCAGTAAGGCAATTCTGCCACTGAAATGCCCCCCTCCTCCCTCAATGTGCAGGTCATCTGTAACCACATGATGCACTTCATGCAGGCATGTGTCCATTTCCTAGGAAATGTCCATGACAGCTACATCATGGGGTGCTCTTAGATCCTATCCATCTTTAATAGACAGCAGCAGCTGGAGGGATGCTCCTTGGGGACAAGATACCAGTGCACAGGTCACAACCACGAGTTGAGATTCATTATAATGAGGTTCCAGCTTCGGCGCACATGTTGCTTAAGCAGGCGATTGGACTTCTGAAGATGTGGTTCAGGTGCCTGGATCAGTCAGGCGTGTCCTACAAGAGAGGCCCTCAGGAGGTCTCCCACATCATTGTAGTGTGCTATGCTCTCCACAAATTGGCAGTGCAAATGGGAGACCACCTAGACCTAGAGGAGATGAGGAGAATGTCAAGTGGTGAGGGTGACCATACAAAGGAGAAGACAAAAGAACACAGAGCGATGGACAGGGCCAAACTGAGCTAGGGATGGTTTCATAGGTTTCAGTTCAGGGATGAGCAGGACTAGGATTGACCAGCTCTCCCACCATGGGGACTAACATTTAACGATGCCTGGAACCCATCCCCCAACCACCATCCACAGAAGGGCGAACTCCTCACCTCCCACTCCCCCATCAAAGCGCAGCTGTCTAACAGTGTTCTCTAGTGATCACAAGGCCAAGGATTATCGAGGTGCTTCCATGCTGCCCACCTCAGCTGTAAGATGGATGTGAACACAAGACCTCTGACGTGGATGTGGCCTGTAGTAACAGATGCTGCACATCCCATGTTTCTGAACCCTATGATAAGCCCATTCAATGGCAAGATGTGTGAAGCTATTAGTCGGGCAGGAGTCAGACATACCACTGAGGGTGAGAGGAACTTCATTCCGTCCTCAGTGCTAATCATCATCATTCTCCTGCAGAATCCAACGAATAGCTTCAGCACCTTGCACAAGAAGACATGAAACAGCATGGTAGCATAATTTACTCATTAAATGTTAGTCCCCATGATGGGATTGCTTGTCAGTCCTGGTCCTGCTCATCCCCGAACTGAAACCTATAAGACCATCCCTAGTTCATCAGCTCAGTTTGGCCCTGTCCATCGCTCAGTGTTCTTCTGCCTTCTCTTTTGTATGGTCACCCTCACCACTTTTCTTGTCATTCTCCTCATCTCCTCTAGGTCTAGGTGGTCTCCCATTTGCACTGCCAATTTGTGGAGAGCATAGCACACTACAATGATGTGGGAGACCTTCTGGGGGCCTGTCTTGTAGGACACCCCTGACTGATCCAGGCACCTGAACCACATCTTCAGAAGTCCAATCTCCTGCTTAACCAGCATGTGCGCTGAAGCTTGAACCTCATTATATGGAGGCGGGGTGGGGAGGAGAGAGACAGCTCAGGCACTGGGAGTGGGAGTGAGTTGGAGGTCAGGGTAAGTCTAGATGATAGGAAAATCTCCCAGGAGAAGGAGGATCTGAGAGGGCCTGAGGGTCTTCGGTGCATCTGTTTTAATGTGAGGAGTGTGACGGGAAAGTCGGATGAACTTAGAGCCTTGATGTTCGCGAGGAATTTAGATGTAGTGGCAGTGACGGAGACGTGGTTAAAGGAGGGGCAGGACTGGCAGCTAAATATTCCAGGGTATAAGTGTTTTAGGCGTGATAGGGGAGGGTTGAAAAGAGGAGGGGGAGTGGCGCTCTTTGTTAGGGAGCACATCACAGCGGTGCAGAGGGAGGATAACATGGGGGGGTTGGAAATTGAGTCTCTGTGGGTGGAGTTGAGGAATAGGAAGGGGGCCATTACTGTGCTAGGAGTGTACTATAGGCTGCCCGATAGCCCGCGGGCAGTGGAAGAGGGTATATGTAGGGACATTTTGGATAAGTGTAGGAAGAACAGGGTTGTTGTAGTGGGAGATTTTAATCTCCCTGGGGTGGATTGGAAGGTGCCTAGAGCTGGGGGGTCGGATCGGGAGGAATTCGTAAGATGTGTATTGGAAGGATCCTTGCAACAGTATGTAGATAGCCCGACTAGAGAGGGGGCTGTACTGGATTTAGTTCTGGGAAATGAGCCGGGTCAGGTGGTTGAGGTTGCGGTAGGCGAACATGTGGCTAATAGTGACCACAACTCTGTCTACTTTAGGATACGAATGGAAAAAGATGAGAGCTGTCCTAAGGGGAGGGTGCTAAATTGGGGGAAGGCTAGATACAGCCGGATTAGGCAGGAGCTTAGGGATACAGACTGGGATAGGTTGTTGGAAGGCAAGACCTCATTAGGCATGTGGAAGTCTTTCAAGGGAAAACTGCAATGGGTGCAGGAAAGGCATGTGCCGGTTAGGAGAAAGGATGGGAAAGGTAGGATTAGGGAGCCGTGGATTACTAGAGATATAGACCTGGTTAGGAAGAAACGAGAGGCGTATGTCAGGTCTAAGCAGCTGGGAACGGAGAGAGCGTTGGAGGAATACAGAGACAGTAGGAGGGATCTCAAACGGGGAGTTAGGAGAGCAAAGAGGGGGCATGAGATGGCTTTGGCAGGTAGGGTTAAGGAGAATCCAAAGGCGGTTTACTCCTATGTTAGGAGCAAAAGGGTGGCTAGGGGTAAAACCGGTCCTCTCAGGGACAGACGTGGGGAATTGTGCTTAGAGGCAGAGGGAATGGGGGAGATCCTGAATGAATACTTTGCGTCGGTATTCACGAAGGAGAGGGGCTTGATGTCTGGTACGGTCATTGAGGGAGCGGTAGACTAATTGAAAGAGCTATCGATTACGAGGGAAGAAGTGTTAGGGCTTTTAGCTGGCATTAAAACTGATAAATCTCCGGGGCCCGACTGCATTTATCCTAGGCTGCTTAGGGAGGTGAGGGATGAGATTCCTGGGCCTCTGACGCGAATCTTTGTCTCTTCTTTGGACACAGGTGAGGTCCCAGAGGACTGGAGGATAGCGAACGTGGTACCGTTGTTTAAAAAGGGTAGGAGGGTTAGCCCGGGTAACTATAGGCCAGTAAGTTTAACGTTAGTGGTAGGCAAGTTGATGGAGACGATTCTTAGGGATAGGATGTATGCGCACTTAGAGCGTTGCGATCTGATTAAGGATATGCAGCATGGCTTTGTCAAGGGGAAGTCTTGCCTTACGAATCTGGTAGAATTCTTTGAGGAGGTGACAAAAACGATCGACGAAGGACGAGCCGTTGATGTTGTCTATATGAATTTCAGTAAAGCGTTTGACAAAGTCCCTCATGGTAGGTTGATACAGAAGATTAAAGCTCATGGGATATGTGGTCAGGTATCTAGATAGGTAGAGAACTGGCTTGCAAAGAGGAGTCAGAGTGTAGTAGTGGAGGGGTCCTTTTCTAGCTGGAGGTCTGTCACTAGTGGTGTGCCGCAGGGCTCAGTACTGGGACCTCTTCTCTTTGTAGTGTATATAAATGATTTGGAAGAGGGAGTAGGTGGTGTGATCAGCAAATTTGCTGATGACACCAAGATGGCTGGATTGGCGGGCAGTGAGGAGCAGTGTCTGGCAATACAGTGGGATATTGATAGGCTGGTTGATTGGGCAGATACATGGCAAATGGAGTTTAATCCGAATAAATGTGAGGTGATGCATTTTGGCCGGAATAATGTAGGGGGGAGTTATATGATAAAGGGTAAGCCCGTAAGGAGTATAGAATCGCAGCGAGACCTGGGGGTGCAAGTGCACAAGTCTTTGAAGGTGGCAGTGCAAGTGGAGAGTGTGGTGAAGAAAGCCTATGGTATGTTAGCCTTTATAGGAAGGGGTATAGAATATAAGAGCTGGAGTCTAATGTTGCAGTTGTACAGAACGTTGGTTAGGCCACATTTAGAGTACTGCGTCCAGTTCTGGTCGCCTTACTACCGGAAGGATGTGGAGACTCTGGAGAGAGTGCAGAGGAGGTTTACCAGGATGTTGCCTGGTATGGAAGGACTGGGGTATGAGGAAAGATTGAAGAAATTGGGCCTCTTTTCCCTTGAAAGACAGCGACTGAGGGGGGAATCTAATCGAGGTATATAAGATTATGAAGGGTATAGATAGAGTAAACAGAGGTAAGCTATTTCCTATGATAGAGACACGTAGGACAAGGGGCCATGGACTTAAGGTGAGGGGGGAGTGGTACAACACAGATATTAGAGGGAGGTTTTTCACACAGAGGGTAGTGGAGGTATGGAATGCTCTGCTAAGTAAGGTGGTGGAGGCAAACACGCTAGAGTCCTTTAAGAGTAACTTAGACAGGCACATGAGTGGGTTGGAGATGGGTGGATATAGGAGATTGTTTTAAATAAGGGTTATTAGCATTGGGGCATCCCTGGTAAGGTAAATGGATATGGTATAATAATAATGTTTTTTTTTCCTTTTCGTTCACAGGTTATAAGTCGGTCCGCCTTGTGTCCAATGAGGGGCATACACGCGATGGGTCATACTTGGGCTGCTCTTGGTTGTTCAAGATTGGCCTAGTGCTTCATGTCGTTAGTGTGTGCCTAAACTGGACCAGATACTGGGCAAGACGACAGCTCAGTGACTATCACTGATTGCTGTGCAGACACATGGATTTGGGCCGGTGTCTGTGGGAGTTTGTGCATTCTCCCCATGCTTGCGTGGGTTTTCTCCGGGTGCTCCGGTTTCCTCCCACACCCCAAAGATGTGCTGTTAGGCTGATTGGCAGGAATAAATTGTCCCTAAATCAGTTTCCCTCAATCTGGATGGCCATCAAACATTAGACAAGGGTCGTGGGTGGAGAGGGGGACTGATGGTGTTGAAGGACTGGCAGGCTCGTTGGGCTGAAGGGCCTGTTTCCTGGGCTGTTTTTGTTCTTTGTTCTTTATAATGAATCTCAACTCGTGGTTGTGACCTGTGCGCTGGTACCTTGTCCCTGAGGAGCCATTCCTGCAGCTGCTGCTCTCCATTAAAGATGAATAAGATCTGAGAGCACCCCATGATGTAGCTGTCATGGACATTTCCTAGGAAATGGACACGTGCCTGTATGAAGTGCATCATGTGGTCACAGATGACCTGCACATTGAGGGAGATTTATCCTTGTGTTTCATGAATGGCACCACAGAGGTCACCCATGCAGCCCTGAAATGAGCCTATTGTGTAAAAATGCAGTGCAGCTGTGACTTTAAGGGTCACCAGATGTACCTGTCCTCTCATTCCATGAGGTGGCAACTCTAGCAGGATCTGGCAGAGGAGGTCCACCATCCCCCGGAGAGATGCAGCCTTCTATGGTGTCTAATATCTGACATTAGAATACCCTTGGCTGGTACCTGCACATCTGCAGTGCTGCTCCTGGAACAGCTAACAACCCAGCCTCTTCCTCCTCTACAGGGAACCAGTTGATCCTGGTCAGGTGCCGTGGCACATCGATGTCTCTGCTGCTGCTCTGTGGCAGTAATTAGCCAACTCCATGATGCTTCAGACCATGCATTGTAAAGAAGAAAACACCATAGTGAGCTATAAGAGTTCATGAGAGAGTCCTGACCCTCATCCCCCAATTCCTTTGGAACTACCACCCAATGGCAGCACATTCAGTAGGTGCCTCAATGACATCCTTCACACCCACCAGTCGGACATTATAGCCACATGTCCACATTGGTTCCTGTCAACGCCAGCAGGAAGAAGTCTCACAACACCAGGTTAAAGTCCAACAGGTTTAGTCGGACTTTAACCTGGTGTTATGAGACTTCTTACTGGGTTTACCCCAGTCCAACGCTGGCATCTCTACATCATGAACTCCAGCAGGATGCAGTGCATGGACTCACCAGGGTCTTAATGGCACCAAATGCCCGTATTCCCCATTCCCCCCCTTAGCATCACATTAAAGGGTGTTTGAGTGGATGCATGTGACCAGTGTTTGTATCCTGATGGGGGGCTTCAATGTTGCATTCCATCGTGACCTTGACTGGGGTGCATGACGACAACATCGCCATTATGTCTTGCTTAGTGGTTCACATCAGTGTTATCTGTGTGATGTTGCAGCCTTTCTGGGAATTTCTGCTCAATGCTTGGGCAACTCGATTGCAAAGATTTAAAAGGTGGCCTCCAATGACAGTGCTTTTTGGCTGCACAGAATTTATTGGCATAACTACTAGTGAAGGGGGGCTGGGTGCCTATTCAGCCAACTGTTTTCTGCTTGTGCAGACAAGGCACAGCTGAGTGGTAAGAGGCCAGCAATGAGTATGTTCAGCACATTTCTAGAGGGCACCCTGTTTCTGCCAGGTTACAAGAGGTGCAGAGTTGAGCAGCCTTCCATTACCTATTTAAACCTACCATTTCACACAAGCACCCTGGCAATTGGTTTTGGACTTTTGGGCAGCTTCTCCCCTTTGCCTTCACAGAGCTGCCTGAGTGTGGGTTCCAATCACAATGCAGTCAACCTCCCCTGAGCTGCGTGAGAGGACGTGCAGCCCATTCCTGAGTCGCCCATTCTGCCCTGACAACCCGGCCTCTTATGGAACCATAATTCACAGTCACCCCAGTGTTGAACCTCTCGTTTTCAACTCCACCCATCATCTTGCCAGCCCTCACTAAGATGGGCACTCCCTCAGCTGTGATAAGGACAGAAACACAGGAAGAAGGACATAGGAACCGCTGCCTGCATACCATTTTTCACAACCCCTTTAAAGCAAGGGGGTGCCCCAACATGAAGGGAAGCTAGGGTCTGCAAGTGACCCCTCCTGACCCCTCTCCCCAAAATGGTGATTCTGGGACCCCACCCCTAAGCAGTGAACACCCTGGCGAGTGATGGCTACCTGAGCATTCACTTCTGAAATCTCCTTCAGAGGTGAAGTTGCCAGGTTCATGCTTACGTAAATATGCTTCTGTAAATGGCACCAGTGGGATGTCACGCCCGTACCTGCTGAATATTCAGCAAGGAGAGAAGTTCTAAAGACATGGTAATGTATTAAAATGAGATTCCTGGGATCACACAGCATGTTTCACAGTATTCTGTCAGCGAGAGGGCTAGAATATCAAAACTCCATCACCACGACTATTCAATGAAAACAATGCTAAAATATCTGACTTCCTGATATAAAAATGAACAGCCTGCATTGCCTGGCAGATCAACCCAAGGTCACAAATAAAGAAGGCAGCGTCCAAACAGCTCCAGGTTGGCCAAAGACAAAACTACCATTTAAGAAGAGTAAGCCTGAGATGTCCAATAGTATGCTGACCATCATGGCATATAAAATTGTTTTGAAACTGCCAGGTCATCTATAGACCAAGGTCAAATAGACAGGATTGCGTTTCTCTTCTTAATGATGGCAATACCGTTCGTCAAAACTGGAAAGAATATTTTCAGCAACTCCTTTACCATGAATTTGCAGTGGCAACTGATACTCTGCAGGCTAATCCCCAGTATCCTGTGGTGAAATCTATTTGTAAACCACCACTGGGACAGCTGCAACAATCAATCAAATGGATGAAAAGCATTAAAGCTTGTGGCCCCATTGATGTTATGGCTGAGGTTTGCCCACACCAACACTCGGTACACTCACCCTACAGAGTTGGGAAGAAAGAACTCCCCTGACTTCAGAAATATAGTAGTTGCAAATAACTTGAAGATGGCGGCACGGTAGCACAGTGGTTAGCACTGCTGCTTCACAGCTCCAGGGTCCTGGGTTTGATTCCCGGCTCAGGTCACTGTCTGTGTGGAGTTTGCACATTCTGCTCGTGCCTGTGTGGGTTTCCTCCGGGTACTCCGGTTTCCTCCCTCAGTCCAAAGATGTGCGGGTTAGGTTGATTGGCCATGCTACGAAATTGCCCCTTTGTGTCCAGGGTAATGGAGGTTAGAGGGATTAGTGGGTATAATATGTAGGGATATGGGGGTAGGGCCTGGGTGGGATTGTATTCGGTGCAGACTCAATGGGCCAAAGGGCCTCTTTCTGCACTACAGGGTTCTATGATCTATGGGAGATAAATCATACTATAACACACCCATTCTCCTGAATCATCTGTTTCCTATGGCTGAGAAAACCCTCCTGGAGGTATAATGTGCTTTTAGACCTTCAGAGGAACCTCTGACATGGGCTTTGTTGCCAGACGAATGCAAGAAAATTGTTGAGAACAACAACAGGAACTCTTCATTGCTTTTAACTACCTGAGCAAAGCATTTGACTCAGTAAACGACAGATTTTCGGTAGATGGAGTTCCAATGATTTGTATGTTCAACAGACTTCATCACAAGCCTACAATTGCTTCATGATGATAATAATTGCAAATGTCACAAAGGGAGATCTGAAACATAGAAACGAGAAGTAGGGGTATGCCCTTCGAGCCTGCTCTGCCATTTATTTTGGTCATGACTGATTCAATATCCTGGACCTGCCTTACCCCCATATCCCTTGATTCTTTTAATCCCTAGAGCTATATCTAATTTCTTCTTGAAATCAGACAATGTTTTGGCCTCTATTTTTTTCCGTGGTAGTGAATACCACACATTCACCACCCTCTGGGTGAATAAATTTCTCCTCACTTCAATTCTAAAAGGTTTACACTTTTTGTTCAAACTATGACTCTTCGCTCTGGATTCCCCCACCATTGTGAACATTCTTTCTGAACCTATCCTGTCTAACCCTGTTAGAATTTTATAAGTTTCTATGAGATCCCCTCTCAGTCTTCTAAACTCCAGTGAATATAGTAATATAATACTAACCGACTTAATCTCTCTTCATATGACAGATCTGCCATCCAAGGAATCAGCCTAGTAAACTTTTGCTGTACTCCCTCTATAACAAGGATATCCTTCCTCAGACAAGGACACCAAAACTGCTTGCAATACTCACTGCTTTCAAAATCTGGAACAGGGTCAAGTGAGTGTGATAGCCCCCATACTATTTACAATTGACTTGACAGTAGCTATTCACCTCATCAAAGATCAACAGTCTTCTAGTGTCTGTATTAAATACCATCTAGGTGGAAAACTTGTCACCTCTATGCTAAAACAAAATTTAAGCAGAATAAATGTATATGTTCTACAATTTGCAAATGACTGCTGTGTTGATATTGCCCACGCTGCATCAGATTTGACTTCACTTTCGATCTCATCAATTCTTCATACAAGAAACGAAGCCTGTTCTTCAATGTTGCCAAAAACAAACTCATCAACCTACACCAGGTTAGCCAAATATTCCACTTCCCGTATATGTTGAAGGAGAGACTCTGTAATATGTCGAGAACTTTATTTATCTAAGTAGCCACCTCTCTCAAAGGACCATCATTGATGAAGTGATCCAACACAGGATCAGCTGTGAAACTCCTCCCTCAATAAACTGTGACACAGAATATTTGACAACAAAGACCTTTGCAAGTCATCAAATGTTCTAGTGTACAAAGCAGTTGTCACCACACTTTTGTACTGCAGTGAACCTGGACTGTGATCAGCAATGCATAAGAGAACTTCCATCAGCAATACTTCTACCATATTCTCTCGATTCAATGGCAGGACCTTCAAACAAATGCTAATGTCCTTTATGAAACCAGTGCCTCAAGCAATTCAGACTAAACTCCTGCAAAATCAACTTTGATAGACTGCGCACTGAATGGCCAAAAAGGTCACCCTCACTAAGTCCTGTTTTCTCAACTCTTGAATGGCCAATGTTCCAGGGGAGGATGAAGAAAATGTTTCAAAAACACTCTGAAACTCTCCTTAAAGTGTGGCAGCATTGAATTAATGTTTGGGAGGAATGTGCCATGAATTGTTCAAAATGGAAACAACTTGCCCGTCAAGCTGCATCAAGCTTTGAGCCACAACATCTTATTAATGAGGAAAGCAACACAGAGGAGGAAAGAAAATTAAGCAAATTCTGAACTTTGGACTACCTCATGGGACATTCTGCCTTATGTGTCCAAGAATCAACCTGTCCAATCACATGAATATATGTGGGAGAAATTCACAATCCTGAACAGGAGTCATCCTCGAGAAGAACATAAGAAATAGGAGCAGGAGTAGGCCATCTAGCCCTTCGAGCCTGCCCCGCCATTCAGTAAGATCATGGCTGATCTGTCGCTGCTCAGTTCCACTTTCCCGCCCTCTCCCCATAACCCTTAATCCCCTCTCTTATCAAAAACCCATCAACCCGCGTCTTAAAAATATTTAGCGAGGCAGCCTCCACCACTTCAACGGGCAGAGAATTCCAGAGATTCACCACCCTTTGAGTGAAGAAGTTCCTCCTCAACTCCGTTCTAAACCGCCCCCCTTTTATCTTGAGGCTGTGCCCCCTAGTCCTACTGTCTTTTTTGAGCGGGAAAAGTCTCTCCACCTCTATCCTATCCATCCCATTCATCATCTTATATGTCTCAATGAGATCTCCCCTCATTCTTCTAAACTCTAACGAGTACAAGCCTAGTTTATTCAGCTTCTCCTCATAGCTCAACCCCCTCAACTCCGGTATCAGCCTACTAAACCTCCTCTGCACTCCCTCCAAGGCCAAAATATCTTTGCGCAGGTGCGGCACCCAAAACTGCACACAGTACTCCAGCTGCGGCCTCACCAATGCCCTATACAGCTGCAGCAAGACCTCCCTACTTTTATATTCAATCCCCCTCGCTATGAAGGCCAGCATCCCATTCGCCTTCCTGACCACCTGCTGCACCTGCAAGCTGGGTTTTTGCAACTCATGCACAAGGACCCCGAGGTCCCTCTGCACCGTCGCCAGCTGCAGTTTTTCGCCCCGTAAGTAATAGTCCTTCCTACCATTCTTCCTACCAAAGTGGACCACCTCACACTTGCCAACATTAAATTCCATTTGCCATTTCCTGGCCCATTCGCCCAGCCTATCTAGATCCTTCTGTAGACTCTCCACACCCTCCGCACAATTTGCCGTTCCCCCAATCTTGGTGTCATCAGCAAATTTCGACACCCTACACTCGGTTCCCTCCTCCAGATCATCTATATAAATGGTAAAAAGCTGAGGCCCCAGCACCGACCCCTGGAGCACTCCACTAGTCACCATCCGCCAATCCGAATAGCACCCGTTGACCCCTACTCTCTGTCTCCTATTTGACAACCAATCCTCTATCCACGCTAACACCCTACCCCCAACTCCATGTCCCTTGACCTTCTGCAATAACCTCTTGTGAGGTACTTTGCCAAACGCCTTCTGAAAATCTAGAAAGACCACATCCACCGGCTCTCCTCTATCCACCGCCCTAGACACATCCTCATAGAACTCCAGTAAATTTGTCAGACACGACTTCCCTTTAATGAAACCGTGCTGCGTCTGCTCTATCAAGCAATTCCCTTCAAGATGCCTCGCAATTTCCTCCTTAATGACAGATTCTAACATTTTACCTACCACAGACGTTAAACTAACCGGCCTATAATTCCCCGCCTTTTGCCTGGCACCCTTCTTAAACAACGGCGTAACATTAGCCGTTTTCCAATCATCCGGCACTTCCCCGGAATCCAGCGACGTCTGGAAAATAACCACCAAGGCACCCACTATCACCTCCACCATTTCTTTCAGAACCCTTGGATGCATTCCATCCGGTCCTGGGGACTTGTCCACAATCCGTCCCTCCAGTCTGTCGAGCACCGCCTCTCTAGTAACAGTAATGTCATTAAGACCCTCCAGTCCTACCACCTTTCCATCGCTAACACCCGGCAAATTATTCACGTCCTCCTCCGTGAAGACAGAAACAAAAAAGTTATTCAATACCTTAGCCGTATCCCCATCCCCTACCACTACGTCCCCTTTCTCATCCTCTAAAGGACCAATATTCACCCTAGCCAGCCTCTTCCTTTTTATATATTTATAAAAACTCTTGCTATCCTTTTTTATATTAAGCGCTAGCCCAGCTTCATAGTTTCTCCTGCCCTCCTTTATCAACTTCTTTGTCAATCTTTGTTGACATTTAAACCTCTCCCAATCCTCTTCTCGCCCACTACTCTTAGCTACTCTAAATTCCTCCGCTTTTAATTTAACACTTTCCTTCACCTCCTTCGTTATCCACGGCTTATTACCTCAGTTGAGGGACAGCCACTGCCAATTATATCATCCTTTTTGTTCTTACAGGCTCCACTCTACCTATTCCTACCTGCTTACCATGCTGGTAGAAGGTTTTTGAGTTCCTTTTATGTTGACAACAGTTCTGTATTCATACTCTCCCTTTGTCGTTCTTGTTTTCCTCTTTACTTCTCCTTTCAATCTATTGTATTTGATCTGGTTCTTGATAAAAGAATATTCCTGATGTGCATCATTCACCCTCTGTTTTCATTTCAGTATACTTTCTATATTCCTTGAAAGCCGAGAACCCCAGTTTTGATTCTACTACTTTTGATCCTTGTTGGAATATTCCTAGCTTGTAACTGAAAAACCGCTTCCTTAAATTGTTCCATTACAGTTTTTCTTGAAGATGTTTAGTTCCATTTTACCATGGTTAGATCCATTCCCATTCCATTGAAATTAGCTCTTTCAATGCGAACATTTTCCTTGCTATAGGAGAAGAACAAAGAACAGTCTAAAGCTTTTGACATGACGATCTCCCTTAATCAAGTCCACAGATACTTCGTTCATTTCACCCATCTTATTTCCTAGTACTAGATCTAGTTCCTCTTTCTTAGACGAGCTGTGAAAATATCAATCAAGGGAGTTCTCCTGAATACATTTTAGACATTCCTCTCCTTCCTTAAAGTTTGCTGGAGCATTATCCCAATTGATACTTGGATTCTTTCAGTCTCAAGTATCACCATTCCAGCACATGCCTATGATTTGCTCCTCTATCTCTATCTCACTATTTGGAGTCACATAGAATATCTTCAGTAGTGTGATCATATGCTTTTTATTTCTTAAGTCTAACCAAATGGATTCTCTCCTTGTGCCCTCAAGGATATTCCCTTTCCAACACTGTAATGTTTTCCTTATTCAGTGCTGACACCCACCTCCCCTTTTCCTTCTGTATCTTTTCTGAACACTTTATAAGCTTGAAGTACGCAGTCCTCATCATTTTTCAACCACATTTCCATTATGTCACTGCATCACATTCCCATGTGGCTATTTGTGCTTATAACTTCTGCTGTCCATAATAAAAGACTAGCGCAGCCTTGTGTATTTCCATGAGATGTCAATGTGCTTTTAATAAAATGGGATATTTGACCAATGTTGAAAATGTTGAGATATCACTCGCTTTGAAACTTTTGTATCAAAAGCTAACATTCTGAGAGTTGAACATGAGAGTCAGTATGAATAGATCAGTTGATCTCTCTTATACAATGACAACCTGCTTATTTTGTGAAGTTGTAACTTAGATTGGAAATTATTGAGCCGAGAAAAACAGAATGTTTTTATAGGAAAAGATTCCTAATTAATATAAGCAAAATATCACAAAACAGAACTCATATTCAAACTACAAGTGTTTGAGCAGAACAGTGTTCTTTGACTGCGAGTCAGCCATTGTTCTGTCAGCTTTAAAGAAACGTGCTATTTGGTTAAGCCCATCAATATGGCTTTTCTATTTTCAGAGAGATTACTTAGTCCATCTTCCAAATCTACCTCCACTCCACCATGTAATCTTCCTTGTGGTTCAACAGCCAGAATCCTAGCTGTACAATAAGTTACAACTCTGTCACCAATCTCTTCTGTGTCCTATGGAGTCTGCAATAAAAATAAAATACAGCAAATACAGGAAATATGAAATAAAAACAAAGCACTAGAAGAACACAGCAGATCTGGCAGCATGTATGGACCAAGATACACAGCCAGTAGGAGTGGAGGGCTAGCAAAAATGACATGGCAAAGAGTCTGGAGAAGGCACCATTACCCAGCAGGTGCAGTGTATAGTGATCATGCTACCTGGACATGTTAGAGGTTCAATGCTGAAGAAACTTTTGCTTCTCCAGGGACACAGTCACCTCTATCTGTGAAATGACCGGCCAGACGGCCCCCACACTTCCAACTGTGTAGATGGCTGTATATGCCAATGGCTCTGAAGGTGATAGTGGCTTTGAACCTTTATGCCTCAGTTTCTTTCGAGGGTAAGTGAAAGATCTGTGTGGAGTCTTGCAATCTGCTGCACACAACCACATCAAGCACTTCACTAACACAGTACTCTGAAAGGTCAGTACCTTCATTAACTTCAGGACTGATGAGACAAGAACAAAGAACAAAATCAGCCCAGGAAACAGGCCCTTCGGCCCAACGAGCCCGCGCCGCCATCTCAACACCACCAGTCCACCTCTCTACCCACGACCCCTGTCTAATGTTTTATGGCCATCCAGATTGAGGGGAACTGATTTAGGGACAATTTATTCCTGCCAATCAGCCTAACAGCACATCTTTGGGGTACGGGAGGAAACTGGAGCACCCGGAGAAAACCCACGCAAGCACGGGGAGAATGCGCAAACTCCCACAGACACCGGCCCAAATCCATGTGTCTGCACAGCAATCAGTGATAGTCACTGAGCTGTCGTCTTGCCCAGTATCTTGTCCAGTTTAGGCACACACTAATGACATGAAGCACTAAGCCAATCTCGAACAACCAAGAGCAGCCCCAGTACGACCCACCGTGTGTATGCCCCTCGTTGGACACGAGGTGGACCGACTTAAAACCTGTGAATGAAAAGAGAAAAAACATTATTATCATACTATACCCATTTACATTACCAGGGACGCCCCAATGCTAATGACCCTTATTTAAAAGGATCTCCTATATCCACCCATCTCCAGCTCAGTCATGTGCCTGTCTAAGTTACTCTTAAAGGACTCTAGCGTGTTTGCCTCCACCACCTTACTTGGCAGAGCATTCCATACCCCCACTACCCTCTGTGTGAAAAACTTCCCTCTAATATCTGTGTTGTACCTCTCCCCCCTCACCTTAAGTCCATGGCCCCTTGTCCTATGTGTCTCTATCATAGGAAATAGCTTACCTCTGTTTACTCTATCTATACCCTTCATAATCTTATATACCTCAATTAGATCCCCCCTCAGTCGCCGTCTTTCAAGGGAAAACAGCCCCAATTTCTTCAATCTTTCCTCATACCCCAGTCCTTCCATACCAGGCAACATCCTGGTAAACCTCCTCTGCACTCTCTCCACATCCTTCCGGTAGTAAGGCGACCAGAACTGGACGCAGTACTCCAAATGCGACCTAACCAACGTTCTGTACAACTGCAACATTAGACTCCAGCTCTTATATTCTATACCCCTTCCTATAAAGGCTAACATACCATAGGCTTTCTTCACCACACTCTCCACTTGCACTGCTACCTTCAAAGACTTGTGCACTTGCACCCCCAGGTCTCGCTGCGATTCTATACTCCTTACGGGCTTACCCTTTATCATATAACTTCCCCCTACATTATTCCGGCCAAAATGCATCACCTCACATTTATCCGGATTAAACTCCATTTGCCACATATCTGCCCAATCAACCAGCCTATCAATATCCCACTGTATTGCCAGACACTGCTCCTCACTACCCGCCAATCCAGCCATCTTGGTGTCATCAGCAAATTTGCTGATCACACCACCTACTCCCTCTTCCAAATCATTTATATACACTACAAAGAGAAGAGGTCCCAGTACTGAGCCCTGCGGCACACCACTAGTGACAAACCTCCAGCTAGAAAAAGACCCCTCCACTACTACTCTCTGACTCCTCTTTGCAAGGCAGTTCTCTACCCATCTAGATACCTGACCACATATCCCATGAGCTTTAATCTTCTGTACCAACCTACCATGAGGGACTTTGTCAAACGCCTTACTGAAATCCATATAGACGACATCATCGGCTCGACTTTCATCAACCGTTTTTGTCATCTCCTCAAAGATTTCTACCAGATTCGTAAGGCAAGACTTCCCCTTGACAAAGCCATGCTACGTATCTTTAATCAGATCGCAACGCTCCAAGAGCGCATACATCCTATCCCTAAGAATCTTCTCCATCAACTTACCTACCACTGACGTTAAGCTCACCGGCCTATAGGTGTGAGTGAGCCTCTGCAATTGCAGGATCAATTAGGAGGATTGCTTTGATATCCTCCAGAACATGTTTCCTTTATTGTTGGTGTCTGCTGCGCCTGCACGATCTGGCTTCTCAAGGGGAGACCCATTGAAGGATGAAGGAAGATGTTGTTCCAGAAGCCTTGAGGACGATTCAAGTGCTGAGTTATTTGAGTCTGAGGAGGAACCTCAGGAGCAATACCCTGTCGTCAGGATGTTTCTGGGAGGCAGGGAGACCAGGGACGCCTTGATTCAGATGACTTTCTGTTAGGAATCTGAAGTAAGGAGCCAAGATAATGGCAAGGGAAAGGCTACCTTACTGATTGTTGCTGATGAGGCACACCTGTCACCCTCCACTTATGTTGCAACCTCTAAAATAAACTTTATGAAACACAATTCTCAGGCTACTTCCCTAACAATTGAAGGAAGCACAGTAAGGCATTGCAGATAAATTCACATTTTAAGTTAAAATGTAAGATTCTACATGCACCATTACATATGTGTCAATGAAAAATTATTAACTTGTGAGGCCTCTTATGTGAACATTCTGACTTAAATTTCCACCTATGAGTGCCCTCACAGGCAGCTGGATTAGAGGCAAGCAGCTGCTTTGTTGCTCCATTGCCTTTAGTGATGTTTTGCAGCGTGTGTTGGCTCCATCTGGTTGGGAGAGTCTAGCACTGTGGGCTGGGCATTCTTCAGTCATCATGGTCTTCTCAGATGAAATGGTCACTGGCAGAAGATTGGATAAGTTGCTGCCGTCATCAGTCCTGAGTGGACCCCAGATGCAAGCTGTAAGTTGTCCATTAACATGAGCTAGATTTGAACCTCCTTGCTCACCAGGCTGGGCAACTAGCAGAGCCATTGTGTATCTCATCCATCTCTCACAATGGCAATAAAGTACAATACTAACTTTTTTTCTTCCTCCCTCAGGTGGAGCATCATCACAACCCCAGAAGGACTCTGAGGGCCCTCCCTTGACCTCCAAGGTTAACCAGCATCATGTTATTCCTCTGCACCATGCATCAGTGCAGAAACAGGCACTTCAGTGGACATAAATCCACTGGATATACAGGCTGCATAGTGGGTTTGCAGGTCTGAAAGCAACCCCAGAAACCCCTGATTCTGTTCCTTGAGTTGCCTCTACATTAGATCACTCTTTGGAGAAGGCTGTGCATTCAGTGCTTTAACTGCATTGCAGAGAGGATGTTAATTGTGCTGCCTGCTCTTTTAAATGATTGTTCTATGCAGTCTGGATTACCATACTATTTATTAGCTGTAGCATCAGCAGGGGACTTAGTATCCTGATATTTCAAATGACTACCCTACTTGAAAACAGCCTGCTCTTCTTAAAGGGGAGATGCATTTTAGCTGGAAAAGATTGTTGAGAGGTTTTTCAAGAACGATCTGGACCGATATGCTTTGTGAAATGGCTGAACCTATGGAAAAGCTAACAAAAGTCTTCTAGCAACACAAGTGGGGATCTGGTGTAAGAGGGAAAGGCATTTTGTATCTCCTGGGGGTGGACTGAGTTAGGGTGGGTTGGGGTGTGGAGAGGCAAGAGGCCCTCGAGTCATCCCTCTGTACACAGTGGAGAAAATTATCAGTGGAGACTTATGCCCAGAAATTTGCTCAAAGAACATTGCGTTATGTCCCTGTGGAGACTAACTTTTAAAGAGATGTTTCAATTTCCAGTGACCAATTTAAAGGAACTACACAACAAGGTTTAAAGTTTTAACATTTTTAATGCAAGAAACAAATGAAAAGTAACATTGACTAACTCAACTGAAAATCATGCCACATTTATATACATTATACTGTTCTCTAAATCGACCACTTCACTCTTCGGGAACGAGTCCAAAGTTATTGTTTTCCTCCCAGTCAGGTAACTTCTAATCCCAGAACTTTGAAGTACACACTGGCAATTTCTTTCTGTAGTTAATCTAGGCAAATCTTCAGGCTCTTTTAAATTTTCTAGATTCCTCAGAACACAATCTCTTCAATCTGAAGACTACCTCCCACATTTATTTTGCCTGGTGACTGACAAAAACAACATTTGCTTTGTTTCATTGCAGAACAGGCTGTAGTTGTCTCTGCTTTCACCCACTCTGTCACTGCAGCAGCCCGCTTATGCCTGCCTGTGAATTTCTGTGATCTCCTAACAGCTGGATCTCAATACCACAATGACTTTCTATTGACTTGTCCCTTCCCAAAGCCCATCTCAATGGCAATATGGAATTTCAATTAGATAGAAATGTCAATTCGCTGTTTTCTAGATCCCAGCTCTATTCTACCTTGGAATTAAACAAATGGTTTGAAGTATAACCATTTACAAAGTCTTGCATGCATCACAATGGATGCAGTGCAGGAAGAAACTTAACAATCTCACATCAGTTGTTAAGGTGACATTTCTTAAGATGGCAGATCCTGCCAACCAATGCTCCACTGCTCAATTTTCTGTACTCACATCACCCAATTACCAACAAATTCTATCAATAATAAGTAAACCTTACCATTCATATGCTTTACCTTACTATAACACACTTACCATGTTGTAAACCCGACAACTGCAATTTACAGGTCACCATTTAACTGTGACAGCCAAATGACCCAAATATAATGCAGGAAATAACTGGTACAAGGTACCCTGTGGAGAAGATGGTATGTAACAGGAGACAGCAGGAAAGAACTGAAGAGAGACAAGTGCACCTTTATGTTTTAGACCCCATGGAGCTGGTAGGGCTGGCCATCATAGGATGGGCATCACTTAGGTCAAGGAAACGGGCAAGGTTGGAGGGATCAGTGATGATGTAGCTGCATTGCTAATCCTCATTCCCTCTTTTTCCTCATGTCTTCATCTTTTCTGACTCGGAAGCTGCAGATAGTGTAAGCACAGACTTCTTACTCTTTTCTCTACCCTCACCATAAACGGCTTCTGTTCCGTTTTTTCATTTTAGATACCCAAAAATGTGAGCCTTTCATTCAGGGAGGAAAAGTACAAAGTTAGTTAAGATGGACACACACCATTGTTCAATCTTACACTCACAACCACCAGCACAGAGACTAGTACAGTGCACATTTTACAGCTGTAATAGAGGAGGAAAATGCATGTGGTGTGGCAATGGGCAGGATGCAAGGATAGTGCATGTACCAGCTCACTGGGGATGAGGTCATACTGCTGCAGTGGAGTCTGATGAAGATTTCAATAGATTCAGTAGGCTAATAGCTGTGTATGATGCACTGGATAGCCTTCCAGAAAGCTTGCATTCAATGCTGAGGAGCATGGAAGAGTCCAAGACCACTTGGGCTCATGCCTTTGTCTGGAGCTAGGAGCCCATTCTTTCCAGTGAGGAACTGGTGGTCACTTCCATCAAAACACACGTGGACCACGCCCACCCCTCCATAATCTAGTGTTTGATGGTCAATGCCACAGCCTCCGTGCAGCAAATTTCATGAAAGGTCTGAACGGAAACTCAATCTCCTACCAAAGGATTTGCAGGAGTCATGGCATGTTCTTTAACAAGTCAGCAGGATTGTTGATGCACCACCCTAGAAGACTGACAGTGGCTTCTTGGAACAAAAACCTGCTATCCTCTCATAATTACAGTGTTCTAGCTCCCACCTGGTTACTGTCTTTGTGGTCACTTATCAGCCAGTAAGCCAACCGAGATAGCTGCAGCCCAAACTGAGATAGGCATCATGTAACTTTCCTATGTCTAATGCTGCTTGAGGTTGTCCTTCAAGGCACATTAAAGAGAGACACTAAATGAATTAGTTTATTTTTCCATGCATTATTTAATGAGTACATTTATAAAATTGGATCGGTAAGAAAAGTTTTTTTTGTTTTGTGGTATGGGAAATAAGATAATGTAATGATCAGTGATAGTGCGAAGGTAAGAAGTGTCAGATGGTGCACATGGAAGTTTTCGATATTTCTCAGTAACGCTAAAAGTGACTACCGCACTCAACAATTTTGTGAGTGGTTTGTTCCAGGGCTCACTAAGGACCTCTGAGGAACATCACAATCTTCTGCTCCGTCCATTGTTGTTTGTCATCTATATCAGTGATCTGGATGATAATGTGGTAAATTGGATCAGTAAATTTGCTGATGATACAAAGATTGGAGGTGTAGTGGACAGTGAGGAAGGTTTTCAGTGCTTGCAGAGGATTTGGACCGGCGAGAAAAATGGGCTGAAAAATGGCAGATGGAGTTTAATGCAGACAACTGTGAGATATTGCACTTTGGAAGGACAAACTAAGGTACAACATACGAGGTAGGACACTGAAGAGTGCAGTAGAACAGAGAGATCTGGGAATAGAGATACATAATTCCCTAAAAGTGGTGTCACAGGTAGATAGGGTTGTAAAGAATGCTTTTGGTACATTGGCCTTTATAAATCAAAGTATTGAGTATAAGAGTTGGAATGTTATGGTGAGAACAAAGAACATCACAGCACGGGAAACAGGCCCCTCGGCCCAACAAGCCCGCACCGCCATCTTAACAAAGCATTTTTCCTACACCTCCCTTGACCCATGTGTATGCGTATGGTACCCCCATTGGAAACCAGATTCAGGGGAGAATAATTTAGGGACAATTTGTTACACCAGTCAGCCTAAGAGCACATCTTTGGGGTGTGGGAGGAAACCGGAGCACCCGGAGGAAACCCACGCAACCACAGGGAGAATGCGCAAACTCCCGCAGACACTAGCCCAAATCCATGTATCTGCACAGCTAGCAGTGATAGTCACTGAGCTGTTGTGATGCCCATCTGCTGGTCCAGTTTTAAGCATACACAACGACGCGAAGTACTAGGCCACTCTCAAAACATCCAAGAGCAGCCCATGCACGACCCACCGTGTGCATGCCCCTCATTAGGCAACAAGGTGGACCGACACACCTGCGGAGTAAAAGAGACAAAACATCAACACATGTAGCATTAGATTTCTAGTAACGTCCTGAGGCTCTGACCCTTATTTAAAACCATCTCCTATAACCCTCCATCCCTGTTTCACTCATGTGCCTATCTAAGTAAACCTTAAACAAGTCCAGCGTGCCTGCCTCCACCACCTTACTTGGCAGTGCATTCCATACCCCCACGACCCTCTGTGTGAAAAACCTCCCTCTAGTATCCAAATTATACTTCTCCCCCCTCACCCTTAGCTCGTGACCCCTCGTGATAGTTGTCTCCAATCTAGGAAAAAGCCTGCCACTGTTTATCTATACCCTTCATTATTTTATACACCTCTACCAGATCCCCCCTTAATCTCCGTCTTTCTAAGGAAAAGAGCCCCAGTTTACCCAATCTTTCCTCATAATCCAGTCCTTCCATACCAGGCAGCATCCTGGTGACCCTCCTCTGCACTCTCTCCAGGGTCTCCACGTCCTTCCGGTAGTAAGGTGACCAGAACTGGATGCAGTACTCCAAATGCAGTCTAACCAACGTTCTGTACAGCTGTAGCATTAGACGCCAGCTCTTATTATCTATACCCCTTCCTATAAAGGCTATCATACCGTAAGCTTTCTTCGCAACATTCTCCACTTGGGTTTCCACCTTCAGAGACTTGTGCATTTGCACTCCCAGGTCCCTCTGCATTTCTATACTCTTAATAGGTCTACCCTTTATCATGTAACTCCTCCCTGCATTATTCCTTCCAAAATGCATCACTTCGCATTTATCAGGATTAAATTCCATCTGCCATCTATCTGCCCAATATACCAGCCTATCTATATCCTGCTGTGTCACCTGACAGTCCTCCTCGCTATCCTCCCCTTCAGACAGCACTCATCCTTTTCCATTTTTATCCTAAAGTAGACAGACTTGTGGTCACTTAGCCACATGTTCGCCTACTGCAACATCAACCACATGACCTGGCTCATTACCCAAAACTAAATCCAGTATAGCCCCCTCCCTCGTCGGGCTAGTTACGCACTGCTCCAAGGACCCTTCCAGCACACGTTTTACAAATTCCTCCCCATCCGAACCCCCAGCTCTAGGCACCTTCCAATCCACTCCAGGAAGATTAAAGTCACCCACTACAACAACCCTATTCTTTCTGCATCTATCTAAAATGTCTTTACAAATGCCTTCTTCCACTGCCCTTGGGCTGTTGGGTGGCCTATAGTACACCCCTAGCATAGTAAGGATGTATGAGCACTTAGAGCATTGCGATCTGATTAGGGATACGCAGCATGGCTTTGTAAAGGGGAAGTCTTGCCTTACGAATCTGGTAGAATTTTTTGAGGAGGTGACAAAAACGGTCAACGAAGGACAAGCCGTTGATGTCGACTATATGGATTTCAGTAAGGCGTTTGACAAAGTCCCTCATGGTAGGTTGGTTGAAAAGATAAAGGCTCATGGGATACAAGGCCAGGTATTTAGATGGGATGAGAACTGGCTTGCTAAGAGGAGACAGAAAGTAGTAGTGGAAGGGTCCTTTTCTAGTTGGAGGTCTGTCACTAGTGGTGTGCCGCAGGGCTCAGTACTGGGACCTCTTTGTAGTATATATAAATGACTTGGAAGAGGGAGTAAGTGGTGTGATCAGCAAATTTGCAGATGACACTAAGATGGCTGGATTGGCGGGCAGTGAGGAGCAGTGTCTGGCAATACAACAGGATATAGATAGGCTGGTATATTGGGCAGATATGTGGCAAATGGATTTTAATCCCGATAAATGTGAAGTGATGCATTTTGGCCGGAATAATGTAGGGGGGAGTTATATGATAAAGGGTGAGCCTATAAAGAGTATAGAAACACAGCGGGACCTGGGGGTACAAGTGCACAAGTCTTTGAAGGTGGCAGTACAAGTGGAGAAGGTTGCGAAGAAAGTTTATGGTATGTTAGCCTTTATAGGAAGGGGTATGGAGTATAAGAGCTGGGGTCTAATGTTGCAGTTGTATAGAACGTTGGTTAGGCTGCATTTGGAGTACTGCGTCCAGTTCTGATCGCCTTACTACTGGAAGGACGTGGAGACCATGGAGAGAGTGCAGAGGAGGTTTACCAGGATGTTGCCTGGTATGAGGAAAGATTGAGCAAATTGGGGCTGTTTTCCCTTGAAAGACAGCGACTGAGGGAGGATCTAATAGAGGTATATAACATTATGAAGGGTATAGATAGAGTAAACAGTGGTAAGCTATTTCCTATGTTAGAAACGCACAGTACGAGGGGCCACGGGCTTAGGGTGAGTGGGGAGAGGTATAATCCAGATATTAGAGGGAGGTTTTTCACACAGAGGGTAGTGAGGGTATGGAATGCTCTGCCAAGCAAGGTGGTGTAGGCAGGCACGCTGGAGTTGTTTAAGAGTTACTTAGACAGGCACATGAGTGGGTTGGAGATGGAAGGATGTAGGAGATTGTTTTAAATAAGGTTCATTAGCATTGGGACGTCCCTGGTAATGTATAAGGATGTGGAATGATACTAATGTTTTTCTCTTTTAATTCACAGGTTTTAAGTCGGTCCGCCTTGTTGTCCAACGAGGGGCATACACGCGATGGGTCGTACAAGGGCTGCTCTTGGATGTTTGAGAGTAGCCTAGTACTTCATGTCGTTAGTGTATGCTTAAACTGGACCAGATGCTGAGCAAGATGATAGCTCAGTGACTATCACTGTTTGCTGTGCAGACACATGGATTTGGGCCAGTGTCTGTGGGAGTTTGCGCATTCTCCTCGTGCTTGCATAGGTTTTCTCCAGGTGCTCCGATTTCCTCCCACACCCCAAAGATGTGCTATTAGGCTGATTGGAGGTAATAAATTGTCCCTAAATTAGTTTTCCCTCAATGTGGAATGCCATAAGCATAGATAAGGGTCATGGGTGGAGGGGGGACTGGTAATGTTAAAATGGCGGCGCAGGCTCATTGGGCCGAAGGGCCTGTTTCCCAGGCTGTTTTTGTTCTTTGTTCTTTGACCCATGTCTGTGCTTATGGTACCCCCATTGGAAACCAGATTAAGGGGAGAATAACTTAGGGACAATTTGTTACACCAATCAGCCCAACAGCACATCTTTGGGGTGTGGGAGGAAACCGGAGCATCCGGAGGAAACCCATGCAACCACAGGGAGAATGCGCAAACTCCCACAGACATTGGCCCAAATCCATGTATCTGCACAGCTAACAGTGGTAGTCACTGAGCTGTTGTGGTGCCCATCTGCTGGTCCAGTTTTAAGCATACACAAACAACGCGAAGTACTAGGCTACTCTCGAAACATCCAAGAGCAGCCTACGCACGACCCACCGTGTTCATGCCCCTCGTTAGACAACAAGGTGGACCAACACACCTGCGGAGTAAAAGAGACAAAACATCAACACGTGTAACATTAGATTTCCAGGAATGTCCCGAGGCTCTGATCCTTATTTAAAACAGTCTCCTATAATCCTCCATCTCTGTTTCGCTCTTGTGTCTATCTAAGTAAACCTTAAACAAGTCCAGCGTGCCTGCCTCCACCACCTTACTTGGCAGTGCATTCCATACCCCCATGATCCTATGTGTGGAAAACCTCCCTCTAGCATCCAAATTATACCTCCCCCCCCTCACCCTAAGCCCGTGGCCTCTCATGATATTTGTCTCCAATCTAGGAAAAAGCCTGCCACTGTTTACTCTATCTATACCCTTCATTATTTTATACACCTCTATCAGATCCCCCCTTAATCTCCGTCTTTCTAAGGAAAAGAGCCCCAATTTACCCAATCTTTCCTCATAACCCAGTCCTTCCATACCAGGCAGCATCCTGGTAAACCTCCTCTGCACTCTCTCCAGGGTCTCCACGTCCTTCCGGTAGTAAGGTGACCAGAACTGGACGCAGTACTCCAAATGCAGTCTAACCAACGTTCTGTACAACTGCAGCATTAGACACCAGCTCTTGTACTCTATACCCCTTCCTATAAAGGCTATCATACTGTAAGCTTTCTTCGCAACCTTCTCCACCTGTGTTGCCACCTTCAGAGATTTGCGCACTTGCACTCCCAGGTCCCTCTGCATTTCTATACTCTTAATAGGTCAACCCTTTATCATGTAACTCCCCTCTACATTATTCCTTCCAAAATGCATCACCTCGCATTTATCAGGATTAAATTCCATCTGCCATTTATCTGCCCAATGTACCAGCCTATCTATAGCCTGCTGTGTCACCTGACATTCCTCTTCACTATCCGCCAATCCTGCCATCTTTGTGTCATCTGCAAACTTGCTGATCACACCACGTACGCCCTCTTCCAAGTCATTTATATATATTATGAATGGAAGAGGTCCCAGTACTGAGCCCTGCGGCACACCACTGGTGACAGACCTCCAGTTAGAAAAGGACCCTTCCACTACTACTCTCTGTCTCCTGTTGCCTAGCCAGTTTTCAATCCATCTAGAAACCTGTCCCTGTATCCCATGAGCCTTAATGTTTTCTGCCAACCTACCGTGAGGGACTTTGTCAAACACCTTACTGAAATCCATATAGACGACATCAACGGCTCGTCCTTCATCAACTGTTTTTGTCATCTCCTCAAAAAATTCTACCAGATTCATAAGGCAAGACCTCCCCTTAACAAAGCCATGCTGCATATCCCTAATCAGATTGCAACGCTCCAAATGCGTATACATCCTATCCCTAAGAATCCTCTCCATCAACTTTCCTACCACTTTCCTACAAACTCACCGGCCTATAGTTACCAGGGTTATCCCTCCTACCCTTTTTCAACAACGGTACCATGTTCGATATCCTCCAGTCCTCTGGAACCTCACCTGTGTCCAAAGAAGAGACAAAGATTTGCGTCAGAGGCCCAGCAATTTCATCTCTTGCCTCCCTAAGCAGCCTAGGATAAATGCCATTGGGCCCCAGAGATTTATCAGTTTTAATGCTACCTAAAAGCCCTAACACTTCCTCCCTCGTAATGGATAGTTCCTTCAAATGGTCTACAGCTCCCTCGAAGACTGTACCAGACATCAAGCCCCTCTCCTTCGTGAATACTGACGCAAAGTATTCATTCAGGATCTCCCCCATTCCCTCGGACTCTAAGCACAGTTTCCCTCCTCTGTCCCTGAGAGGACCGATTTTTCCCCTAGCCACCCTTTTGTTCCTAACGTAGGAGTAAAGGGTGGAGGAGGAAAAACACATTGTTAAGGTGGCGGTGCAGGCTCGTTGGGCCGAAGGGCCTGTTTCCCGTGCTGTGTTGTTCTTTGTTCTTTGTTCAGAATAACAAACAGCCCTGTCAACCCTGCAAAGTCCTCCTTACTAATATCTGGGAGCTAGTGCCAAAGTTGGGAGAGCTATCTCGCAGACTAGTTAAGCACAGCTTGACCTAGTCTTCCGAGCAAATTATACCTTACAGATAACACCCCAGACACCACCATTACCAACCCAGGATATGTCCTGTCCCACCAGCAGGACAAACACAACAGAGATGGCAACACAAATATCCCCATCCTCAATGATGGAGGAGCCCAACACATCTGTGCAAAAGATAAGGCTGAAGCATTCACAGCAATTTTCAGCCAGAAGTACCGAATGGATGATCTGGAGGAGGGAACCGAGTGTAGGGTGTCGAAATTTGCTGATGACACCAAGATTGGGGGAAAGGCAAATTGTGCGGAGGGTGTGGAGAGTCTGCAGAAGGATCTAGATAGGCTGGGCGAATGGGCCAGGAAATGGCAAATGGAATTTAATGTTGGCAAGTGTGAGGTGGTCCACTTTGGTAGGAAGAATGGTAGGAAGGACTATTACTTACGTGGCGAAAAACTGCAGCAGGCGACGGTGCAGAGGGACCTCGGGGTCCTTGTGCATGAGTCGCAAAAACCCAGCCTGCAGGTGCAGCAGGTGGTCAGGAAGGCGAATGGGATGCTGGCCTTCATAGCGAGGGGGATTGAATATAAAAGTAGGGAGGTCTTGCTGCAGCTGTATAGGGCATTGGTGAGGCCGCAGCTGGAGTACTGTGTGCAGTTTTGGGCGCCGCACCTGCGCAAGGATATTTTGGCCTTGGAGGGAGTGCAGAGGAGGTTTACTAGGCTGATACCGGAGTTGAGGGGGTTGAGCTACGAGGAGAGGCTGAATAAACTAGGCTTGTACTCGTTAGAGTTTAGAAGAATGAGGGGAGATCTCATTGAGACGTATAAGATGAT
The DNA here is from genome assembly GCF_965287045.1 of Carcharhinus amblyrhynchos. Taxonomy (NCBI): domain Eukaryota; kingdom Metazoa; phylum Chordata; class Chondrichthyes; order Carcharhiniformes; family Carcharhinidae; genus Carcharhinus; species Carcharhinus amblyrhynchos. Next base: position 24,611,606 of record NC_137335.1, on the reverse strand, counting down.
GAATGGGATGGATAGGATAGAGGTGGAAAGACTCTTCCCGCTCAAAAAAGACAGTAGGACTAGGGGGCACAGCCTCAAGATAAAGGGGGGGCGGTTCAGAACGGAGTTGAGGAGGAACTTCTTCACTCAAAGGGTGGTGAATCTCTGGAATTCTCTGCCCGTTGAAGTGGTGGAGGCTGCCTCGCTAAATATTTTTAAGAAGCGGGTTGATGGGTTTTTGATAAGAGAGGGGATTAAGGGTTATGGGGAGAGGGCGGGAAAGTGGAACTGAGCCACGACAGATCAGCCATGATCTTATTGAATGGCGGGGCAGGCTCGAAGGGCCAGATGGCCTACTCCTGCTCCTATTTCTTATGTTCTTATGTTCTTATGTTCTTATGATCCATCTTGGCCTCCTCCAGTGGTCCCAAGCTCAGATTCCAGTCTCCAGCCAATTCAATTCACTCCACGTGATATCAAGAAACTGTTGGAGGCACTGGATACTGCAAAGGTCCTGATAACATTCCGGCAATAGTACCGAAGACTTGGGCTCTAGAACTTGCTGCTCCCCTAGCCAAGCTTTTCCAATACAGTTACAACAGTGGCATCTACCCGACAACGTGGAAACACAAAAAACAGGATAAATCCAACCCGCCAAATTACCACCCAATCAGTCTACCTTTCATAATTAGTAAAGTGATGGAAGGGGTCATTAACAGTTCTATCAAGCAGCACCTGCTCAGCAATAACCTGTTCAGTGATGCCCAGTTTGGGTTTTAGCTCCTGACCTCATTATAGCCTTGGTTCAAACATCGATGAAAGAGCTGAATTCCAAAGATGAGGTGAGAGTGACAGCCCTTGACATCAAGGCCACATTCAACCCAGTGTGGCATCAAGGAACCCTAGCAAAACTGGAATTAGCGGGATCAGGGGATAAACTCTCTGATGGTTGGAGTCATACCTGGTCATAGGAAGATGGTTGTGGTTGCGGTGAGTCAATCATCTCAGCTCCAGGACATCTCTTCAGGAGTCCCTCAGGGTAATGGCCTCAGCCCAACCATCTTTAGCTGTTTCAGCAATGACCCTTCTATGGTAAGGTCAGAAGTGGGGATGTTCACCGATGATTGCACGATGTTCAGCATCCTTCATGACTCCTCAGAGACTGAAGCAGTTCATGCTCAAATGCAACAAGATCTGGACAATAAATATCGAGGCTTGGGCTGTCAAGTGGCAAGTAACATTCGTGCCACACAAATGCCAGGCAATAACCATCACCAACAAGAGACACTCTAACTACCACCCTTGGCATTCAATGGTGTTACCAGCATTGAATCCACCACTGTCAACATCCTTGGGGTTACCATTGACCAGAAACTCGTCACATAAACACAGTGGCTATAAGAGCAGGTCAGAGACTAGGAATACTGTGGCAAGTAACTCACCACCTGCCTCCCCAAAGCCTATCCACCATCTATAAGGCACAAGTCAGGAATACTCCCCACTTGCCTGGATGGGTGCGGCTTGTAGCTAAGCATCAGGAGTTGCTAGGCAATAAAGGAAGAAGCATTAGTAATAGGGGGATAAAGCATCCGGATTCTATGGACCGATGGAATCCCATGATGTCTGAGGGTAAAATGCAATTGGTTGAAGTATATGACAGATATTAACAATGATTGATTTGGACTGAAGATAACTGGTTCATAACTAACAGAGGCAGGGAAAGTAAACTTGAGAAATGCATAATTGATCTAACTAAAGCATTGTAACCTCAGAGTGGTGTTAGAAAGCTCAAAGCCTTCTCTTCTAGAGAGGCATTGGACTGTCCAATGCTCATCTTTCCCTTTGATCGTAGGTCAAATAAAGATAAATCTTTAACTCTGACACTGGCTTTGAGTCTTTGTATTGGCTGAAGTTTTTGGTGAGACAGAGGGCCTTGTTTTACCATCAAGTTGCATTCGTTTACAGGTGCGAAAACTTGGTAAAGTTGGGCATAAGGTGAGTAGCATGATCTGCACTTGCCTCCACATCGATTCCTCTTTTACTAAGGCCTAAAAATGGTCGCGATGGGACCGCGCCTGAGACGGACACGACGGTTATTTATTTGTATTTGCATGCATTTAAATTGACTTAATGGGCTGCACGCCCAACTTTACTGGCACTTCCCTCTTTACCATCGTGTTCGCCCACCCGGTGCAAAATAGACATGCTCTACAAAAGTCCAACTCTGGCACACCATCAGTGACGGTTAGTGAGGAGGTGAATGCTTGGCATCCAACGGCTCTCTGCTGCATGGGGGGGGGTCCTTCTGTTGTGGCCATTTTGTTACTTGGGTCGGGTGGGGGAGGCTCTGTGAGTGTGTGTGGGCAGAGGGGGTGCTGTTTCTCAGCAGGGTGTCTGATGTCCGATTTGCAGCACGAAGCCAAGTCAAAACGAAGCAGCACGAAGCAGACAAAAGGCAGGGAATTATAGGCCGGTTAGTTTAACGTCTGTAGTTGGAAAAATGCTTGAATCTGTCATCAAAGAAGAAATAGTGAGGCACCTAGAAAGGAATGGTTTGATAGAGTAGACGCAGCATGGATTCGTTAAGGGGAAGGTATTGGATTTCTATGAGGATGTGACTAGTGCGGTAGACAGAAGGGAACCGGTGGGTGTAGTGTTTCTAGATTTTCAAAAGGCGTTTGATAAGGTGCCTCACAAAAGGTTGCTTCAGAAGATTAGGGTGCATGGAGTTAGGGGTAAGGCGTTAGTGTGGATAGAGGATTGGCTGTCTAATAGGAGGCAGAGAGTTTGTATCAATGGGTGCTATTCGGATTGGTGGTTGGTGACTAGTGGAGTGCCGCAGGGATCGGTGCTGGGGCCTCAGCTATTTACCATTTATATAGATGATCTGGAGGAGGGGGCTGAGTGTAGGGTGACGAAATTTGCTGATGACACAAAGATGAGTGGAAAAGCAAATTGCGCAGAGGGTGTGGAAAGTCTGCAGAGGGATCTGGATAGGCTGAGAGAGTGGGCGAGGACCTGGCAGATGGAGTATAATGTTAGCAAGTGTGAGGTTATCCACTTTGGCAGAAATAATAGTAGGAGGGATTACTATTTAAAGGGCGAAAAGCTGCAGCATGCTACGGTGCAGAGGGACTTGGGGGTCCTTGTGCATGAGTCATAAAAACCCAGTCTGCAGGTGCAGCAGGTGATCAAGAAGGCGAATGGTATGCTGGCCTTTATAGCGAGGGGGATAGGATATAAAAGCAGGGAGGCCTTGCTGCAACTGTACAGGGTACTGGTGAGGTCGCAGCGGGAGTACTGTGTGCAGTTTTGGTCGCTGCACTTGCGCAAGGATATTTGGGCCTTGGAGGGAGTGCAGAGGAGGTTCACTAGGCTGATACCGGAGATGAGGGGGTTGGACTATGAAGAAAGACTAAATAGACTGGGTCTGTACTCGTTGGAGTTTAGAAGGATGAGGGGGGATCTTATAGAGACGTATAAGATAATGAAAGGGATGGATAGGGTAGAGGTAGAGAGATTCATCCTGCTTGGAAAGGATAGCAGGACTAGAGGGCACAGCCTCAAGATATGGGGGGTGCAGTTTAGATCAGAGTTGAGGAGGAACTTTTTCACTCAAAGGGTGGTGAATCTCTGGAATTTTCTGCCCGTTGAAGTGGTGGAGGCTACCTCGCTAAGTATATTTAAGTCACAGGTAGATAGGTTATTGACAGACAAGAGAATTAAGGGTTATGGGGAGAGAGCGGGAAAGTGGAACTGATCCACTTCAGATCAGCCATGATCTTATTGAATGGCGGGGCAGGCTCGAAGGGCTAGATGGCCTACTCCTGCTCCTATTTCTTATGTTCTTATGTTCTCAGCACTGACCTCGGGTCTTTTGGATACTGCTGGGTCCTAGTGCATGCTGCACTCTGCCAGCTGACAGATCTTTTATTCATTCATTCATGAAACATGAGCATCACTGGCTGGCCAGCATTGATTGCCCATCCTACTTGCTCAAGGGCAGTTGAGTGTCAACCACATTGCTGTGGTTCTGGAGTCACATGTAGGCCAATCAGGTAAGGACGGCAGGTTTTCTTCCCTAAAAGATATGAGCGAACCAGTTGGGTTTATCTGACAATCAACAATGGTTTCATGGTCATCAGTCGATTCTTAATTCCAGATTATTTTTTATTGAATTCAAATGCCGCCATCTGCCGTGGCAGGATTCAAACTCGGGTCCCCTGAACAGTAGCTAGAGTTTCTGGATTAATAATCTAGTGATAATACCAGGCCACCACTTTCCCTAATGTGCAAAAAGCCCTTGCAAATTGCTCTGCTGCAGCGTCTGAACTTTTCAAGGATCTATGGGGGCATGTGGGTGGGGAAGTAGGCAGTCTGGACAGTGTGTTTTGCTGGGCTTGAGGCAAACAGCGTTCATTAACCTCTCCATGTATTTCTCCCCTTCTCCAGCCCCCTCCTCCATCAGAGTGACAAGATGGCTTTTGTGATACAACCAATTGATCTTGCTGTTGTTTTGGTTGCTGCTGGAGCTGAGAAGGAGGAGCAGGAGGAGGAATTGCGTGTACAGGAGGTCCAAGCCTTTCCACAAGCGGGAATAGAGGGAGATGGCCACCAGAGGCAGAAGGTGGCTGCCATTTGCCCTACCCGGGGGGATGGGGGGGAGTTGGTGGGCAGGAGAAGAAGGGAACAGAGACCCTAGCAGTTCCATGTACGAGTGTCATTTGAACAGATATCAGACACTATTTGCCGCCGACAGCTTCACCTCCGAAAGGAGACAGTGCAACACCTGTGCCACCAGTTGCAGGACCTGGCACCTCGGGGCAAGGGGGGTGCCCACTCTCAGTGGCTGTCAAAAGTTCAGATGACTTTTATGCAACTGGATCCTTCCAGATCCCTACCAGGGACCTGTGTGGCATTTCCCAATCAGCTGTGCATGCTTGTGTCAAACCCTGCATGCCAGACAGGGTAATACATCAAATTTAACCTGGGCCAGGTCCAGCAGGAAACCCGGGCTGCAGGGTTCTTAGTCATAGCTGGGATGCCTGATGTACAGGGAGCCATCGAATGTATCTACATTGCCCTCAAGGCCTCACTGCAGAATCCACAAAGATTCATCAACAGATAGGGGTTCCATTCCTTCCTTGTCCAACTGGTATGTGACCACAATATGAACATTATGTACGTCTGTGCGAGACACCCAGGCAGCGTGCGTGACAGCTTCATTCTCAGAGTTCTGACATCCTGGAGGCATTTTAGGAGGAGCCCAGGGTGCAGGATGGCTCGTGGGTGATATGGGTTACCTGCTTCAGACATGGCTGATGACGCCTGTGCAGAGACCTGTGACTGTGGCAGACACCCATTATAATGAGAGCCATGTAGCCACCAGCACGATAACGGGCTTCTCAAAATGTGATTCCAGTGCTTCTGGCAGGGTCCTACACTACAGCCCCCTGATCTCTTCCTGCATTGTGATGGTATGCTGTGCCTTGCACAACCTGTCCCAGCAGAGAGGTGCCCTTTTGGAGGAGAAGGAGGAGGAGGACGTGGAGTCCGACCAGCAGGCGTTATTGAGGAGGAGGCTGCCCAGCAGAAGGAGGAGGTAGAGGAGGAGGAGGAAAAAGAGAAAGAGGAAGCTAAGCAACACCACCCTGGTGCTGGAACGCTGGCAGCTCGAATGAGGCGTGCGAGGGTGCCTAGGGAGGCCCTAATCATCAGGCGGTTTAGTCACTAGGGGCTTATATATGTGTGTTTGATTTCCCCCCCGTCAAGTCCTTCTATCTCCTACAATTTTGTCACACCAGATTGGTGAGCTTGGGTACGCTATGTTAGCGAGTTGCTTTGGCAGGCAAAAGGGTGATGACAACTCGCTAAGCACCATTATGATGATGCCCTGGTGCAAACTAGTCTGACTCCTACCTGAGCTCCGCATGCATGCTGGCACCTGGGCCCATGTCTGTGTAGTGTGTGAGGGATCTGAATCCCCCATACGGGATCCTGGAGCGGCGGTGGGTGGGGGGGTGGGGTGTGTAGGGGAGGAGAGGAAATCACTCTGGGGATTGGATCTGGGGAACTTATGGCTTCCTTTTCTCAGTGACACAGCATTGAGGGGCCTCCCCAACTGACAGCAACATGAAGCATCTCTCCAGTGATCGTCAATGGAAGAGAATTCTTATTTGAGACAAATTAATCATAGGTGGGTGGTGAAAAAACATTTAATGATTACAATAAAGGTGTTTAGACAATAAGTTCTAACATAAAAATTTGTAAATGGAAAACATGAAGGTACCTAAAGATCTACCTAACTAGTGCAGCCCATCAGTCATGCTATCTCATTGGAATTTCAACTTCCTAACCTTATGTGGCTTACCACTACATCTCAGTGTCTCCCCAGAATGTACATCGGAGGAGACCTGTGATGTATTTCACAACTCTCTGCCAGATAAGAACTTGCCGTTGCAAATTGCGCTTTCCAGTCTCTTCAGATTTTGAGAATGCATGCCATTCCTGGGGATGAAGATCTTGAGCTCAAAATCGCTCCCAATGGGGTTTAGCATTCCCCACATCCTCTACCACCGGGGAACACACCATGGGGGTGGACGGTGGGAGCTGACATCAGTGAGACCAGAAGATCCTGCTGGTGGGAAGGGCAGGAAAATTTCGGCCTTAGGGCTTGTTCGTGGTATACTCAGACTGCTGGCATTGTCTTCAAGTGTAAATATTTTGCATCTTCCTCTCAACAAAACAATCTGAGTTGTCTTCAGATCGCCAACAATTAAACCACTCGGGCAGACTTCAGTACAGGTCACACGTCCCCTTTCATCTACCCTACATTTAAAGCTGCAGTTTGGAAATACTGTAATTTTACTAACTAAAAGAAATAATCCTAAAACATAATAACCTTATAAATGCAGAAGTGTAACAGTCAAATCGTACAAATTTCACTGGACAGAGGTACTATACCATAATGCATTGAACCATTGTTCTCATTGGTGTCCCTTTAAGGTCACTGAGTTTAATTATCAACTGGAATTTTGGTCTTGTTTGGTTTGTGAATGTTGCAATTTAATTTGTGCCTGGGAAGTTTCAAGTTCAAGGTTGGACACATCTGTCACTAAGTGGCTTTTTAAAATTGCAGTGAGAAAAGATCAATTTGTGGGTACTAACCATCTGAGTCGCATGCCAGTGTCAAATTATTTGTTGTTGTATATTCCATATAACTTGGCTTTTTTTTTAAGTATTGCGCAGAAATGAAATTTTCATTTGAACAAGTTTGATGGCCAAAAATAGCAATGGATGTACTATGCATATGCATGTGTGTGTATATACATATGTACTCTTAAATCGGCCTCGCAGGTAGAGGATGTGGTCAAGAAGGCATATGGTGTACTGGCCTTCATCAATCGGGGGATTGAGTTTGGGAGTCAGAAGATAATGCTGCAGCTTTATAAGACCCTAGTCAGACCCCACTTGGAGTACTGTGCTCAGTTCTGGTCGCCTCATTACAGGAGGGATGTGGAAGCTATTGAAAGGGTGCAGAGGAGATTTACAAGGATGTTGCCTGGATCAACATCCTGAAAAGGGAGAAAAGATCGAGCTCCCTCAACCTCTCCTCATAAGGCATGCCACCCAATCCAGGCGACATCCTTGTAAATCTCCTCTGCACCCTTACAATAGCTTCCACATCCCTCCTGTAATGAGGCGACCAGAACTGAGCACAGTACTCCAAGTGGGGTCTGACTAGGGTCTTATAAAGCTGCAGCATTATCTTTGATGAAGGATGGGAGGTGACCTGATAGAGGTTTATAAGATGTTGAGAGGTATAGATCGAGTGGATTCTCAGAGGCTATTTCCAGGGCTGAAATGGTCGCTACGAGAGGACACAGGTTTAAGGTGCTGGGGAGTAGGTACAGAGGAGATGTCAGCGGTAAGTTTTTCACTCAGAGGGTGATGGATGAGTGGAATTGGTGGTGGAGGCAAATTCGATAGGGTCTTTTAAGAGTCTTCGGGATGAGTACATGGGACTTAATAGGATTGAGGGTTATAGGTAGGACTAGTAGGGAGGGATATGATCAGCACAACTTGTGGGCCGAAGGACCTGTTTGTGCTGTAGCTTTTCTATGTTCTATATATGCAGGTGTCCCTGTATATATGTTTATGCAAATCTGTGCATGCATGTGAATGTGTATGTGCATATGTAGATACATTTGAACAAGTACATGTTTGTATATGTACATATATGTGTGTAAGTACCTGTATGTACACATACGTATGTATACGTGTGTATACATGAATGCACAAATGAGTGTATGTTTGTAAATACATGTAGGTATATGTGTTTATGTATATGCACATGTAATCTGATCATATATGTACGACTATGTGCACATGAGTGTACATATAGAAAAAATATGTGGGGGGCAATCTTATCAAGAAAATTCTGAGTGCTGAATGAGTATGAAAACAGGAGAGAATCACATTCTTTTGTGCAAGTTAAATTTTGAATTTTAACTCACCATTTGAAAAAGATAATGCAAGATCTTTTTCCCCCAGCAAGGAGAGGGGGCAAAGCCTAAGCTCATTGAAAGCCAGCAGCTTGCAGCAAAGTACACAATTCTGCATGCTTAGATCTTTGTGTTCTGTGAACTGTGTCTATCACTGCCTCCCTCAGTTACCATTGGCCTTCATGGCTGTTCACACCCCCCCCTCCCCCGAACCCCATTATCGCGGGGTTCTGCAACTGATTCCCCCTCCCACAAGGACCAATGACCCTGTCACCCTCATACAGACCGATCAATCGCCCAAGTGCCCCCCCCATCTGCATATGGACCAATAGATTGCCTGTCCCCACATCACCAGACAATCATGTTTGCAGAGTTTGCAGAATTCCCCCCACCAAGTTTACAGAGATCACAGAGTACCCCCACACCCCACCTTGGAATTGCATTTGCAGAGTCTGCAGCATTCTCCCCCCCACCCGATCGCGGGTGTGGAGTGCGCAACATTTCTCCCCGATTGGCTCACTTTCAGGCCCAGCCCCCTCCCAATTGGCCCTGTCCCCTTGGCACTAGCTGGTGCCTGGTGGGCACTGTCAGTGTGCCAGGCTGGCATTGCAGAAGGGGCACCCCCGGCCTCTGCCCCTGAATGTCTGGGAGATCAAGAACAGTACAGCACAGGAACAGGTCTTTCAACCCACCAAGTTTGTGCCAACACAGTGACACAGTGCCTCTCTAATTTAATATTTTCTTGCCTTTATGTGGCCCATATCCTTCCATTCCCTGCCTATTCATGTATCTATGCAGATGCCTCTTGAACATTGTTATAGAATCTGCTTCCACCACCTTCTCCGGCAGCGTGTTCCAGATGTTCACTACCCTATGTGTGAAAAACTTGCTCCTTACATCTCTTTTAAACTTTCCCCCTCTCACTTTCAACCTATTCCCCCGAATAATTGAACTTTCATCCCTGGGAGAAAGACTATCCACTCTATCTAAGCCTGTCATAATCTTATAAAGCTTTATCAGGTCCCCCCTCATCCTCCAATGCTCCAATGAAAACAAACCAAGTTTGTTCAAGCTTTCTTCACCATTCATATCCTCCAAACTAGGCAACATCCTGGTAAATCGCTTCTGCACCCTTTCCAAATGGGGGTGGCGTGGTGGCATGGCAGTTAGCACTGCTACTTCACAGTGCCAAGGACCCGGGTTGATTCCCGGCTTGGGTCACTGTTTGTGTAGAGTTTGCACATTCTCTCTGTCTGTGTAGAATTCCTCTGGGTGCTCCGCTTTCTTCCCACAATCCAAAAAAAATGTGCTGGTTAGGTGGATTGGCTATACTAAATTCTCCTTCAGTATACTTGAACAGGCAATGGAGTGTGGCAACTAGGGGATTTTCACAGTAACTTCATTGCAGTGTTAATATAAATCTACTTATGACTAATAAATAAATAAACTTTAATAAAATAACAAACAATGCATTAACATCTTTCTGGTAGTGTGGTGACCAGAATTGTACATGATACTTCAAATGCAGCCTAACCAAAGTCTTATACAGCTACAACACAATTTTCCAATTCCTATACTCAACACCCTGACAGATGCCATACACCTTCTTGATTACCTTGTCCACCTGAGTTGCCACCTTCAGGGAACTGTGGATCAGCAGACCTAGATCCCTCTGTGTGCTAATATTCCTAAGGGCTCTACCATTCATTGTATACTTTCCTTCTGCAGTAGACCTTCCAAATAGCATCACCCCACATTTGTCTGGATTAAATTCCAACTGTCATCTTTTGGTCCAGGTCTCTAGCTGATTTATATCCTACTGTATCCTCTGACAGTCCTCCTCACGATCCACTACTCCCCCAATTTTTTTTCATTTGTAAATTTACTAATCAGCCCACCTACATTTTCCTCGAAATCATTCATATATATGTTACAAACAACAGAGGCACCAGCCCTGATCCTTGTGGAACACCACTTGTCACAAATCTCCAGTTAGAAAAGTACCCTTCCACTGTTACTGTCTGCTTTCTATGCCCAAGCCAATTTTGTATCTATCTTACCAGCTCACTCGGATCCCATATGACTTCATCTTCTGTGTTAGCTGCCATGAGAAACCTAATCAAAGGCTTTATCTTACAACATCTACTGCCCTGCCCTGGTCAATTTTGTTTGTCACTTCCTCAAAGAACTCAGTACTGTTTGTGAAAATGGCTAAGGCTCTTTAAGAATACAAAAATGGCAGGAAAGAGCTTAAACAGGGTCTTAGGAGAGCTAAAAGGGACCATGAAATGTCCTTGTCAGGCAGGGATAAGGAGAGTCCCAAGGTTTTTCACATGTATGTAAGAAAGCCTCCCCTTATATGCACATGACCTCCCCTTCACAAACCCATGCTGCCTATCAGTAATAAGCCTATTCTCTTTCAGATGTGAGTACACCCTATCCCTAAAAATCTTTGCAATAATTTCTCCACTACTGATGTAAGTTTCACAAGCCTGTAATTTCCCGGATTGTTCCTTCTGCCTCCCTTGAACAGAGGAACAATGTTAGCTATTCTCCAATCCTTGGGTACCTCATTTGTAGCTAAAGAGGTTATAAAGATTTTGGACAAGGCCTCAGCAATTTCTTCCCTTGCCTCTCTCAGTGTTTTGGGATAGAAGCGATCTGGTTCTGGGGACTTGTCCACCTTAATGTTTTTCAAAACCTCCAGTACCTCCTGCCTTCATATCTCAACATGTCCTAGAATGTCAACATCTTACTTTCTACATTCACTATCCACTGCACCCTCTTCCTTTGTGAATATTCATGCAAAGTACTCGTCAAGGAGCTCACTCACCTTGTCTGACTCCACACACAAATTCTCTTCAGTGCCCTTGAATAGACCCACCCTTTCCTTAGCTACCCTCTTTTTCCTTATATATACATAAAATGCCTTGGGATTCTCCTTAATCCTGTCTGCCAAGGAGATTTCATGGCCTCTTTCAGCCCTCATAAGTCCCTGTTTAATCCCTTTCCTGCCATCTTAGTATTCTTAAAAAGCTTTACCTGTTTTCAATTTCCTGAAATTTATGTATGCCTCCTTCTTCTTTTTCACTCAGCTTCAATGGCCTCCAGTTCCACCAGCGAGGCCATCGCAACAGATTCCCATTGATGGCGACCTTACTTGATCCTCGCCGGTGAGGATTTTCCCCAGTGAGGCCACAAAGGCAAGTGAGCCAAGACAATTGCATCCCGGGCTCAGTTGTAATATTTAAATTCTATTTTAAATACAATTTAAATATTGAGATTAGTCTCACACCTAAAGATCTCGCTGAATATTCAGTGCCGTTAAGATCGCTAGGGGTGAGAAGCAGGGCATGAGCCCGATTTCTTGGTTCTCCTGTGATCTTACCGGTTCACCCCGCCTATCGGCTGGCGAGTTGAGATGGTAAGATTGTCCCCATAGTGTTTAGTAATCAGAATTATACAGATTTACATCTGAAGGTAAAATCCGTGGGAGTTTTTCACAGGTAGCCATCATTTCTACCTGCACCTATGAAGAATCAGGGATGCTGGGGCTGAATTATGTAGGATGCCATGGTCCTGTTTCCCCAGCTAAAATGTGAGAGATAGTTGGGTCAGGGACGATATTGGACTGGGGTGGTTGTAATTGACACAGGTTAGGGATGGGGTCAGGTCGGTAGGGTTAGTTTTGTTGGGGGCATAGAACATAGACTAGCGCAGCACAGGAACAGGCCCTTCAGCCCTCGATGTCTGGTTAGGGAGGTATTGGTGAGAGAGAAAGCATTGGGTTAGATTGGGTAGGGGATGATTAGGGGGCTAGTTGTAGTCCTCAATTCAGTTACAGCTAAAAAGCTTGCTAATGGCATTATAAATCAAATAGGGTTCTTGACCTTTCATGGCAGGAACCTTGTTACATCACTACTAGGATGGGGTGGGGATTGTTTTTCCAGGGAATCTCACCAACACAAATCCAGTTTTTGAGATTTTGCACTCCCATTGCCATCTATGCCTGAGGCAAAAGCCCGACGATGATTTCAACACTTACAGATAGATGGCAGAATAAAACTGTCTCTCAAACAGTCTCTAGCCATCATCTCTGGTGTCTGACAATTTTTGAAGTACCCCTTACTGAAATAAAAGCCAGTCTTGTAACAGTGAAAGAATTTAATATTTCACATATGGAAGTTTAGATTCTGATTGAAAGGAAATACATCTTTATGTTTTTCATAAGACACTGAGCTATATCTTTCTTAACCATTCCGTATGGTATTTTTAATCCAGTCAACAAAAGATGAAACTCGAATGTGAACGCCTGGCTTCATTCGTCTTGGACAACCAAAAGCCCAAGATGTTACTCCCTGTAGAATATATCTGCCTTCGGAGTTTGGACATACCAAAGGGCCTCCACTATCACCCTAAAAAACAGCACAATCAAAGGATCAATAAAGGAACAGTCATAGTTTAAACACATTACGTAGCACTCATATCAGATAAATAGTTGACAGCCATTTAACTACTGTGACTTTGAGTTAACTTTTGTTGGAAAGAAGTGCTGTCTTTTTAAATTAAGAAACTTAGATGTTGGGCAAAGCTTCATTATTTTTAATTCATTTTCAGAATTTGTGCATTTATTGCTTAACCCTGGTTGCCCTGAGAAGAACTTTCTTATTCAGTCATTGGCAGTTTGATACAACAGAATGACTTAATAGACTAAAGTAGCTGGGGAAACTTAGCAGGTCAGGTAGCATTTGTGGAGAAAAACAAAGTAAATGGGTGGATGTTCGGGTCCCGCCAGCCCAGGACTGGATGTTCCCGCCTGAGGTCAACGGACCTTTCAATTATCCATTAAATTATACATCCTGCTCATGACAGTTCCTGTAGTGGATGGGACTGGAAAATTTACCCCTGAAAACTTGGGTAAAGTTTCAGGTTGTTCACATTCAATCAGAACTTCAGAACCCTCCAGGATTGGCCTAGAGTCTCTAGGCATTCAAGTTTAATGTTTATTTATTAGTATCACAAGGAGGCTTACATAAACACTACAATGAAGTTACTCTGAAAATCCCCTACTCACCACATTCAAGTGGCTATTCGGGTACACTAAGGGAGAATTTAGTGTGGCCAATGCACCTCATCAATATGTCTTTCAGTTTGTGGGAGGAAACCGGAGTGCCCAGAGGAAACACATGCAGACACAGGGAGAACGTGCAGGCTCTGCACTGAAGTGACCCAAGGCCTGGAATTGAACACAGGTTCCTAGTGCTGTGAGGCAGCAGTGCTAACCACTGTGCCACCATGCCACCCTATGAATCTATGGCGATGGTTCCCAGCCAGTGTACCATGGAATATTTGTGTGCCATAACGACACCACAAGTGTGCTGTGAGAAAAGGTTTGAAATGACTAAAAATTCATGTAATTAAACTAAAACTAACCTTCATCTTGTGATGTGTGACTAGTATCTCCAAGATGCAAAAACCTCAGTTCTCCCATGCATGTGCCAATCATGAAAGAGTCACGAGTGCATGGTTTCAATTTTTTACTTTGGTCAGGCCCATGAGCATTATCAACAGGACTTAAAGCTGAAGACAGAGACCCTATGTGCCCTCACAAAAAGTGAAAACTCAAAAAGGGCACAAAACCCAAGGGAGAAGCGAGAGAGACAGAGCTAAAAAATGATGGGTGGGAGTCTCCCCAAAAAATTCTACGTGTCAAATTCGCTTAAAAATTGGAATAAATCCCACTGTTTTATTCAGTGGGATTTTCAAAATGAATCTCCCACACTCTGTGAATTACAGAGAACCCTGGCATGAATCCTTTTGAAAAATCTGTGAGTGGGGTCTATTCCCGCGGGAGAAGCTGACAGCATAGCGCTGAGCAGGCCACTGTGCATGTGCTGATCTGTCAGCGCCGAGGTCAGTGCATGCGCAGTAGCCCACACTGTCAGCCTCACAAATCTCCATTGCTGCTTCTCCAACCCTCCCTGCCACCTCCCCAGGCCTTCTTGATTCCCCACTCCCCATTCTGGCAATTGTGATCCCTGTCCCCCAGCAGCCTCAAATGCCCCATTAGGCTGAACCCATCCTACAACCCCGACACCCCTCCCAGCAGGCTGACATCCGTCCACCCCACTGATTGTCCCTCCTGAGGCCCCTGTCCTATAGGCCCCATCCCCTTGGCACTGCTGGATGCCTGGTAAGATTGAAACCAGTGTGAAATTGGGCGCATTTATCATTTTTCACCTTGCCGAACTTATTGCCTCACTGAACAGGCAGGACAAGGTCACAAGATCAATCCTTCAGAACTTTTTTCCAAAGATTGCGCCCTTAGAATTTTTTTGGTAAGACTGTGCCTTAAAGTGACTGAAAACCGGTGTGTTTCTCCCCAGAAACACAGCTACGTCTTCTCAAAGATCTTCTGACACTCTGTCAAAAAACAGTAAGAAGTCTCACAACACCAGGTTAAAGTCCAATCAGTTTATTTGTTAGTAAACCCACAAGCTTTCGGAAACGCTGTTCCTTCATCAGGTGTGTGGAAAGTTCTGATCAGAGAAGGGCATATATGCCCAACATAACTTCAACATATATGCCCTTCTCTGATCAGAACCTTCCACACACCTGACAAAGGAACAGCATTTCCAAAAGCTTGTGGGTTTACTATCAAATAAACTGTTTGGACTTTAACCTGGTGTTGTGAGACTTCTTCCTGTGTTTACCCTAGTCCAATGCTGGCATTTCCATATCATGACTCTGTCAAAAAAAACCAGGGCACACAGGTTTGTGTTGTCACTCTGATGAGTAGGGCTGACAGAGCCAGGAAGGCTGGCTCAGGCGTCCTGATTCCAAAGTTAAGTTAAAGCCTTTCTCCCTCGCCCCACAGACACTGGGGCCGCCTGGCCCCTCCACACAAACATCAGGACCTCCACCTCCAGAGACAGCTAGATCTTGGGCGGCAAATAGGACATCCCCAACCTTCATATATATGAGCAAACTTCCCCCACTACTTAAAGAGCGTGGCAACCACACCCCCACCCTCCTTCCACCAGCATTGGGATACTTCCCCTCCCACAGGCTCCACGCCCACCCCCAATTCATGGTCTCTGCCCAATGCAGGCACAATCCCCCTCCGCCATTAGCCTTTGAGCCCCTCCACATATAAGGGAAACTCCCCTGAATAGAGATCCCCAAAGACTCTGCCCTGGCATGGCACTACCAGGATTTCAGTGCCAGGAAACTGCCCAGCCACGTCCTCCATCACCCAGAGACTGTACTCACCTCCATGCCCCCGGCATGGTCATCATGGCGAGTGTGATGACACACCAGAGAGAGAGGGAATATTCAATGGGGGTGGATGTGGCAACATTAAGTGTTTTAATATTTAAATTCATTAAAATTCACAGAAGTCCAGTTCATGCTTTTTTGGGCATGAACCTGATCACATCACTGGCGAGGGGACCTCAAACTGAGATCCTAAAACTAACAATTCCTGTTATGGCCCTCTCATGAGACTGAGTGGTCATAACGGGGTTGGCACCTGCAGCATGCAGTGAGATCACTGAAGTGAGATGTGCAGTGAGATCCCTAAATCTCACCAACAATTCTGTCCCAAACATTTTCTTTCCAGGTGTATGTTCACATACCAGGCAACCTCCATAATGTCCTGTACATAGATTGCTGTTTTTCACAGTTCCATTCAAATATTCAGGGTGATTGCAAACTTCATTTTGTATCACCGGAATAGCTACTTGTTTTAAAAACTCGTTGTCTCTGATTCCTAAAATCAAATGAGATTTATGAAAAAAATTGCTGTGCAAAAATCAATAACTTCAACTTATATAGCACCTTCAGTATTATAAAACATCCCAAGGTAATCCATAGAAGTATTATCGGACAAAATTGCACACCATGCTACAAAAGGAGATGTTAGGATAGGTCTACAAAGCTTGATCAAAGAGTTAGAATTTAAAGAGTGACATAATGGAGAAGAGAGAGGTAGAAGTGTAGAAAGGATCAGATTCTTGAGGTCAGGGTCTTGGCAGCCAAAGGCATGGCTGTCTGTGATGTGGAGATGCTGGCGTTGGACTGGGATGGACACAGTAAGAAGTCTCACAACACCAGGTTAAAGTCCAACAGCTTTATTTGGAATCTTGAGCTTTCGGAACACTGTTCCTTCATCAGGTGAGTGGCCTTCTATGGCAGAACAATGAAAACTGCATCTCTTTTTTCAAGTACTCTCATTATTTCATCTGTCATGTAAAACACCCACGTTTGCAAATTCAGTGGTCTGGGATTTTCTGCTCATCCCCTTCCTCTTCTTCATTGAGGGACCAGCATATCCATCTGCCACAAAGATGTTAGCCTGATCCTAACTGAGCTTCCAGCTGTAGGGCCTTTTGAATGCAGAGCACTGTAGACTCTGGAGCCTATATATTTTCAGAAGGCGTTTGACAAGGTACCTCACAAGAGGTTATTGCAGAAGGTAAGGGGGCATGGAGTTGGGGGTAGGGTGTTAGCGTGGATAGAGGATTGGTTGTCAAATAGGAGGCAGAGAGTGGGGGTTAATGGGTGCTATTCAGATTGGCGGTTGGTGACTAGTGGAGTGCCCCAGGGGTCGGTGCTGGGGCCTCAGCTATTTACCATTTATATAGATGATCTGGAGGAGGGAACCGAGTGTATGGTGTCGAAATTTGCTGATGACACCAAGATTGGTGGAACGGCAAATTGCGCGGAGGGTGTGGAGAGTCTGCAGAAGGTTCTAGATAGGCTGGGCGAATGGGCCAGGAAATGGCAAATGGAATTTAATGTTGGCAAGTGCGAGGTGGTCCACTTTGGTAGGAATAATGGTAGGAAGGACTATTACTTACGGGGCGAAAAACTGCAGCATGCAACGGTGCAGAGGGACCTCGGGGTCCTTGTGCATGAGTCGCAAAAACCCAGCCTGCAGGTGCAGCAGGTGGTCAGGAAGGCTAATTGGATGCTGGCCTTCATAGCGAGGGGGATTGAATATAAAAGTAGGGAGGTCTTGCTGCGGCTGTATAGGGCATTGGTGAGGCCGCAGCTGGAGTACTGTGTGCAGTTTTGGTTGCCGCACTTACGCAAGGATATTTTGACCTTGGAGGGAGTGCAGAGGAGGTTTACTAGGCTGATACCGGAGTTGAGGGGTTTGAGCTATGAGGAGAGGCTGAATAAACTCGGCTTGTACTCATTAGAGTTTAGAAGAATGAGGGGAGATCTCATTGAGACATATAAGATGATGAATGGGATGGATAGGATAGAGGTGGAGAGACTCTTCCCGCTCAGAAAGGACAGTAGGACTAGGGGGCACAGCCTCAAGATAAAGGGGGGGCGGTTTAGAACGGAGTTGAGGAGGAACTTCTTCACTCAAAGGGTGGTGAATCTCTGGAATTCTCTGCCCGTTGAGGTGGTGGAGGCTGCCTCGCTAAATATTTTTAAGACGCGGGTTGATGGGTTTTTGATAAGCGAGGGGATTAAGGGTTATGGGGAGAGGGCGGGAATGTGGAACTGAGCCACGACAGATCAGCCATGATCTTATTGAATGGCGGGGCAGGCTCGAAGGGCCAGATGGCCTACTCCTGCTCCTATTTCTTATGTTCTATAGCAGGGACTGTTATTCAGCCAGAATCTACCTTGATAAGGTAGATGTAACTTGAGAAGGTAGATTCTGTTAAAGACAACATGGGCAAATACTGTTTGCATAATGCTCAGCAGGGGGGCTTGATAATTGATATGATACTCCAGTTCTTATACAACATCTTCCTCCAGTAGAGACAGGGAACTTTATACAGATACTGTAGGAGTTCCAGTTTCTTGTGCTTAGTGGGTTTAGACAGGATCGCATTCCAAGGCAAGCAAGAAATAGTTTTGCTAAGCTTTTCCAATGTGGGTTCCATTCCTATCTCTATGATGTCGAGAGCTTTCTTGGTTATCTCTAGAGTACGATTAAAGGTAGCGTTCCACACATCTCTCCAACTGTTCATTGTGGTCAGCATTTGCTCTCAACAGGACTATTTTCTTTACTGTTGGACCTGTTCTAATCAAAGAGCCATCATCTTTTTCTTTGTGTTTGTTTGCAGTATACTTTTAAGTTAATGTGGGTATGTTTTCTGTATATATTTCAAAGGCGAAATGATGGGCCAGATGGGATACATCCTAGGATACTTTGGGAGGTAAGGGATGAGATTGTGGAGCCTTTAGCTTTGATCTTTGGGTCCCCACTTTCCACAGGGATTGTGCCAGAGGACTGGAGAGTGGCGAATGTTGTTCCTCTCTTCAAGAAAAGAAATAGGAATGACCCTGGTAATTATAGGACAATTAGTCTTACTTCGTGGTTAGTAAGTTAACGGAAAGGGTCCTGAGGGATAGGATTTATGACCATTTGGAAAGATGCAGCTTTATCTGGGATAGTCAGCACAGTTTCATGAGGGGTAAGTCTTGCCTCACAAATTTGACTGAATTCTTTGAGGAGGTAACTAAGTGTGTAGACGAAGATAGAGCGCTTGATGTCATGTACATGGATTTTAGTAATCAAACATGTGAGGCAAGACTTACCCCTCCCCATGGTAGGCTCATGAAGAAAGTAAGGAGGTATGGAATGGAAGGAAATTTGGCCGATTGGATAAGTAACTGGCTATCTCATAAAAGATAGAGGGTGGTGATGGAGGAAAAATTTTCAGACTGGATGCCACTTACCAGCGGTGTACCACAGGGATCAGTGGTGGGTCCTCTGCTATTTGTGATTGTTATCAATGACTTGGAAGAGGGGGCTGAAGGGTGGGTTAGTAAATTTGCTGATGACACCAAGATTGGTGGAGTAGTGGATGAGGTGGAGGGCTTTTGTAGGCTGCAAAGACTCATTAATAGGATGCAGAGCTGGGCCAAAAAGTGGCAGATGGCGTTTAACCCTGATAAGTGCAAGGTGATTCATTTTGGTAGGACAAACTTGAATGCGGATTACAGGGTCAATGGCAAGGTTCTGAGGAATGTGGAGGAACAAAGAGATCTTGGGGTTCATATCCACAGATCTCTGAAGATTGCCACTCAAGTGAATAGAGCCATGAAGAAGGCTTATAGTGTGTTAGCGTTTATTAATAGGGAGTTTGAGTTTAAGAGTTGTGGGGTTATGCTGCAACTATACAGGACCTTGGTGAGGCCACATTTGGAATATTATGTGCAGTTCTGGACACCTTACTATAAGAAGGATGTGGAAGCATTGGAGAGACTGCAGAGGAGATTTACCAGAATGTTGCCTGGTTTGGAGGGTAGGTCTTATGAGGAAAGGTTGAGAGAGCTGGGGCTTTTGTCTTTAGAGCGGAGGAGGATGAGAGGTGACTTCTAAACTTCTATTAGAAGTTTATAAGATGATGAGGAGGATAGATAGTGTGGACGTTCAGAGACTATTTCCTCGGGTGGATGTAGCTGTTACTAGGGGGCATAACTATAAGGTTCGTGGTGGGAGATATAGGAGGGATGTCCAAGGTAGATTCTTTACTCAGAGATTGGTTGCGGTGTGGAATGCATTGCCTGCTGTGATAGTGGAGTCGGACACTTTAGGAACTTTCAAGCAGTAATTGGATAGACACATGGAACACACCAGAATGATAGGGAATGGGATAGCTTGACCTTGGGTTCAGACGTGGCTCGGCACAACATCAAGGACCAAAGGGCCTGTATTGTGCTGTATTGTTCTATGTTCTAAGTGTATCATGCAATTCTGACTTAGTCTATAAATTTGTTCTGAGGAAGCTACCAACTCAGACATAAAATCCCTACAGCGTAGAAGGACGCCATTTGGCCCATTGAGTCTGCAGTAGCAATTCCACCAAGGGTCTATTTCCATAACCCCACGTATTTATTATGCTAATCCCCCTGACACGAGGATCAATTTAGCATGGCCGATCAACCTAATCCGCACATCTTTGGACTGTGAGAGGAAATCACAGCACCAGGAGGAAACCCACGTAGACACGGGGAGAAATGTCCAAAATCCACACAGACAGTGCCTGAGGCCGGAATTGAACCCAGGTCCCTGGTGCTGTGAATCAGCAGTGGTATCCATTGTGCCACTGTGCCACCCATAAATATATACAAATTCTCCTCCAACTGTGTAATACTGGAACCAATTTCTCACATCCTTCACAAAATACCTAGGTATTTTTCTGTTAACCAATCTCTTATGTGTGGCTGAGGCTTTGATGTTTATCTACTAATTACGCACAAGGAGTAGGAAAACACAACAGTTTTTCTGGTGCAATAGATTTGGTACACTTGTTGAGCAAAGACTTTAAGCTCCAAACACCCAATGAATCTGATAGATCAGCAAGCTACTGGTCGGGTCTGCCCAACTTGAGGTGAGTGATGGCAGACCAGTGAGATAAGATGGCTCCCTCTGACCACTGGAAGCAACCTGTATCACCTATTCACTATGACAGTCAAGCTGGACTTACCACTTGTAATTGCTGTTCTTTCATGTTCTGTTAATGTTCTGCAGAGAAAGTGCAGTGTCCTTGCAAGGACACAAGTCTGGACAAGACTTACAGAAGCCTTGGGCTGACCAAACATCAGGGGCCCCTTCACTGTCTCCAAAGTTGTGTCCAAAGGAATGTAAAGCACTGCATTTAGCAGCAACTTGGTCACAGGAGTTGTCATAAAGATGACATATTTAGACATGAGTTCACTTTTGGGCTCCACTTGAGAATCATTGTCAGAATTTATTCTCTTAGCCTGCAACTCTGTCTTAAGGTGTCCAAAAATCAATAATGCTATTTTCCTATAGCTAGAAGATTGGTTTGTAAATGAGGGGGCTTAATTGTTCACGCTGGTGGAACCCTGCGCAGCATTTCTAAGGGCCAAACTTCCCTGAGTTCCTTTGAACTTTAGGTTGGGCTGTGAGGGACTCAGTTTCTATATGTTGCCATGAGGAGGCACGACTGAGAACTTATCACTGGAGAGGCTGCTTACTGACAAGGAGAGACATACACGTTGGACCCTCCTTTTCACATTGCTGCTAGCCAGTGGTGTGTGGGCTGAAAATAGGAAACAAACTGGCGCACAAGAAGTGGGAAGCATGCTAACTGTTTTCATCCACACATTAGACGCACCACATCGACTTGTTGAATACAAAGGCTCACACTACCTAACCATGTTATCAGCATCTGTGTAACAATGAGTAGACCTGGAATCTGTGCCTTCAAGAGAGGATAGGCGAAGGGGGAGGCAAATTAGTGGAGAAAAGAGGTAAGGAAATAACAAAACGACTAAGGACGTGTAACTGTATTCAGAAAATACTTGCATTAATATGTACCTTGGAATTCACCCCAGCCTGTAATGTAGCATCCAACTCCACTTGGTAATATATAGCCTTGCATTGGCAAACAGATTAAAGCAACTTTGTCACTCAAGAATGCAGGCCTAAAATCAGAAGATATGTTTCAAATTGTTTTTATTTTAATTTAATTTACATAAAATGGTTGCTTCTTAATTAACTGATATGTACATCTTTTTCCTTCCACTAGCAGACTGAAGATAATTCATTGATCAGCAATGCTACATGGGATAGCTTTACTCAAGTAAGATTATGTTGAGAAATCAATTGCATGTGAGAGTGAGTGAGAAAACTGACAAATTGAATTATAGACCTATTGTATCTTTCTTCGAGTGCTTTATAAGTACCAGAGAATGTATTATGTTGACAGATGGAGAGAGAAAGGCTACAGTCAGATAGAGAGAAGGTGAAAGAGACACTGAGAGAGGAAGGAAAGTGACTGTCTTTTTCCATGCTAATAGACCAACTTCCATCAAAAAATTACCAGCTGAATGTTAAGATAAAAGCAAAATACTGCAGATGCTGGAACCTGAAACAAAAAAAGAAAATGCTAGAAAATCAGTAGTGTGAGCCTTTGTATTCAACAAGTCAATGTGGTGCATCTAATTGATTGAATGTTCAAAAGGGGAGAAAGGCAGAAGGCAGGGAACTGTAGGTTAGTTAGTTTAACATCTTTTATTGGCAGGGTGCTGGAGTCAATAATCAAAGAGGAAATAGCTAATTATTTAGAAAAGCTGAATATAATCAAATCTAGTTAACATGGTTTTATGAAAGGTAAATCATGTTTGACAAATTTGCTCAAATTCTTTGAGGGAGAGTTACATCCCTGCAAGTCTCCCTGGGTTACTGGGATGAGTAGATTTAGTGTATTTAGATTTGCAAAAGCCATTTAGAAATCTGAAAAGCAAAATATCTAAATGGAAAAAGACTGCATGTGAGTGAAATACAGAGGGACTGAGGTGTTCTAGTGCTTGAATCACAAAAAGCTAGCATGCAGCTCTGACAAGTAGTTAAGAAGGCAAACTGCATTGAGGCTTTTATTGCAAAGGGGTTGGAGTTTAAAAATAAGGAGGTGTTGTTCCAATGTACAGGGTGTTAGTGAGGCCTCACATGAAATACTGTGTACAATTTTGGCCCCCTTACTCAAAAAAGATATAGTAACATTGGAGGCAGTCCAAAGGAGATTCACCAGGCTAATTCCTGAATGAGAGGGTTGTCCTATCAAGAGAGACTAAATAGTCTGTACTCCTTGGAGTTTAGAAGAGTGAGGGGTGACCTTATTCAAACACGTAAGATCCTGAGGGGAACCTGAGAACATCCTGAACTCTGATGAAGGGTCATCCAGATTCAAAAAGTTGGCTCTATTCTCCCTTTACAGATGCTATCAGACCTGCTGAGATTTTCTAGCATTTTCTTTTTTTGTTTCAGATTCCAGCATCTGCAGTATTTTGCTTTTATCTTAAGGTCTTGAGGTGGCTTGACAGGGGATGGTGAGATGGTTTCATTAGTGGGGGAGTCTTGAACAAGGGGACATAGTTACAAGATAAAGGGCTGGTCATTTAAAACTGACATGCGTAGAGATTTCTTCTCACAAAGGGTGGTGAATGTCTCGAATTCTCTACCCCAAAAGGTGGTGGAGGCTGGATTATTGGAAGTATTCAAAGCGGATGTGAATAAATATTTGATAGATCAAGAATCGAAGGCTGTGGGGAAATGACACAAAAGAGGAGTTGAGGCCAGCATAGATCAGTCATGATTGTATTAAATGGAGCGCAGGATTAAAAAGCCTGTTGGCCTACTCCTACTTCTATTTCTTCCGCTCCTGTGTAAAGACAACAAATTTCTTCTCCTGTTTGACTGACAGTCAGAGAAGGCAAACATTGATTACACGCAATGCTGAGAAAGAGAAATTCTAAGTGACAATACTAATGAAATGCAGAAATAAAGATTTTGGCAATCCATGCATTTTGTAGAAATGTCATGATGGGTTAAACTCTGTTGCAGACGAGTTTTGCTTCAGTCACAAATATCAGACCTATGCACCATTGTATTAATTGGAGAAGATTCTCCAGCCCCTCCCATGCCATTATGGCTGGAGATACTCGCATGAGAAACCATAACATCATTTATGGTGGGTAGAACTCATTTTGAGATTTTCCCTGTCCCTGGACAGCAACCTAATTTATTTCACACCCAATAAGATTAGCATATTTAAATCTTTATTTAAAAATGCAGGGTCTGTTTTAAGCCAGATTCACCCAGCCGCTGGTGCAACACAAAGCCATCAGGAATCACAAATGGAGACCACATGTGATGACCACATTAGAGTTTGGAGGCCTTTGGAGGCTTTGGGTGGTTATGGACATGACCAGTCAGTGACTGCATTTCCCCCCTGGCACCTGGGCACTGCCAATGGGCGGGGTCCAAAGGGGATGGGGCCTTAAGGTAGCAGGGCCTATAGATGAGTCCACAGTGAGAATTCGCACATATGAAGGGGGGGGTGGGTAGCATCTTTGATGCCAGTGATGAGGGGACAAGTCTTAAAGGTAACAAAGATCGGGGCACCCTTTGAAAAAGAGTGGTAAAAACAAAATAAATATTGACGCTTGAGGCAGAGGGAGCACATAGCCCTCATAGTCAAAGTTGTGTGCAGTCAGCACATACCTCACTTCACTTGCCCCTGCTTTATGTGCATATCACTTAACATTTATGCCATTAGGGAAATGGCTACGTATATGGAAACCAGCAGAATTTGGCAATTCTGCACATGGCCAACAGTCAACAAAATTTCTCATGGGTTGCACTCAGAACACTGATAGGCTGCATGTGGCCCCCAGGCTGCAGTTTGACCACCACTGTGTTAGCTCATTTAACATAAATCTGACACTTCTGCTACAGTGTAGGAAGTTAAGAATACATGTGGGACCAGATCTGGTCGAAGGAATATACCTTGTGACGAAGGGTCATCCTGCTGGCTAGACATTTTCCTGAAAGCTTTAGCTCACAAAATAACATTTCTCATAACTAGCTGAAAATGTAAGCTGATAGTGGCACTATGTGGGGAATGTAGCATCCGGAGTTAGTAAATGAGAAACCAGCATTCTGTGTCCCTAATCAATGAAATTTAAGGATTGAGAAAGAAATAGTAATGATGGAGAAGGAAGGATGATTTACGAGTCAAATCAGGTGCAGAAAAAGGAATGAAAGACTGTGCACACAGTGGGTCACTGTATCACTCCCCCTGTGTCTGTGTGGGTTTACTCCAGGTGTTCTGGTTTCCTCCCCCAGTCCAAAGATGTGTGGGTTAGGTAGATTGGCTATGTTAAATTGACCATAGTGTCAGGGGATGAGCAGGGTAAATATGTGGGGTTACAGGAATAGGCCTGGATGGGATTGTGGTTGGTACAGACTCGATGGCCATATGGCCTCCTACTGCATTTTAGGAATTCTATGAGTAGTTTAAACTGTTCCCTTTCCAGGGTAGAGAAGTTGATTGGCATTTTACCAACTGTGGGGTTGCATTGGATGACCACTACTCCCTCACCACCAGTGGAATTTTATCGGTAGCAGGGGAGTCCAGTGCCAAGTGAAACCTGATGGATTGGTAGGCCCAATGTGCCCATTAGACACCCCTGCCATGATGTGAATGACATCTCCCCGCCCCTGCCCCCCCCCCAACCACCCCCACCACCCTATTGGCAATATTCACTCACTTGGCCAGAGGGCTGCGATAACCCAGACTCACCTCATAGTTTGGGCCCTATCGCTGAAAGCCTTCCTCAGGGACTATTGTATTCCCAGCGGTGGCCACTGCTCCCAGTGGCATTGCTGGGACAAGAGTGTTGCCAGTCATTTGATTGGCTGGCAGCTCTCGGAGGCAGAATTTCCTCTCTAATCAGAGCAGAAAGCTTGGTTCAAGCCAATTAAACCAATTAAAGGCCCAAGACTCTAACAACTGGGAATGGGTACCCTCTCCCTGACATAAAATTCAGCTCAATGTCTCTGAATCTTGGTCCTTCATTTTGTTCATCTCATCATTTGTGGTTGGGGGATAAATTAGGGGCAAATGAAAATTACTTCAATTCTGATCCATATGCTTGCTGTTCACTACCTTCAAACTATGAATATTAGTCTTAGTGTTCATAAAAATTTTTAGGTGCACCCTTCACAAGCAATGCGTCAAGAGGAACAGAGGGGGAATTGTCTCATTTAAATCAAAGGCAAATATAAAAAAAATACCTTCTAAGCTTTATTAAAGCAATATCATTCCCATTGGGTTCAAGGACTATTTTGTCAATGTCTATTATCTGCCTCGATGGTTCACGTGCACTCTCTCGATATATTCCAAGGAAGATTTTGTAGGCTGAAGGATTTCTGGACCTGTGACAGATACAGTGAAGAAATTAGCTGCCTGTGTTTGTCACATTTGTCTTTACAAGCACAACGGCTTGTGTTTAAATAGTAATATCCCGAGGTGTTTCACAGGAACATTTAAGACTGAAGTAAGTAAGAAGGTATTAGGACAGATGACCAAAAGCTTAGTCAAAGAGCTAGATTTTAAGGAGCATCTTAAAGAAAGAGAGAAGGGTTGAGAAGGGTGGAGAGGTTTAGGAAGGAATTCCTGCTTAAGGCAGGGGAAGATATTCTACCAATAGCGGTGTGAGGTTACAGGATTAGGGAGAGATGAGGCTGTGGAGAAACGTTCAAACAAAGTTGAGAATTTTAAAATCAAGGGGTTACCAAACCAGGACTCAATGTTAATCAATGAGACAAGGGATTCTTAAGATATGAGCATCCATTGCAACATTCACTTACCGTTTTAGACAGTGTTTGGCTGTGAGTACCCATTTGGTATCAATAAGAGTTCCACCACAGAAATGAACACCAAAACTGTGATTATACAAGACAGTTTTAATAAGATAACGTCAATTGATTGAAAAATTTTAACAGTAAATCTCAGAGGTTTGGAACAAGAACAATGACTATAAATAACGCAAAACATCAAAAAATTTCCTCAACTTCCCTGACCTTCAGCTAATTCTGAAAAACATTGAGCCTTCTGTTTACTGACCCTCCTGCCAGTCAAAACTGCTCATTTGTTACATAGAAACATAGGCCATTTGGCCCTTTAAGCCTGCTCCACCATCTAGTATAATGTTGGCTGATCCTCCATCCCAACACCATACTCCAGTATTCTCCCCATACTTCTTGACACCTATAGAGCCTAGAAATCTATCTATTTACTTCTCAAATATATTCAGTGATTTGACCTCCACAGTGTTCTGTGATGGAGATTTTCATCAGTTCACCACTCTCTGAGTGAAGAAATTTCTCCACACCTCTGTCCTAAGCGGGTCTTTCCTGTATCCTTAGACTGTGAATCCTTATTCTAGACTCTCCAGCCACAGAAAATAATGTTCCTGCATCCAGCTAGTTCAGCTCTGCCAGAACTTTCAATTAGATTCCATCTGTTCTTCTAAATTCTAGTGAATTCAGGCTCAGTTGACCCAATCGCTCCTCATAAGACCATCCTGCTATGCCAGGAATCAGTCTGGTGAGAATTTGCTGTACTCTCTCTATGGTAAGTATATCCTTTCTTATATAAAGAGACCAAAACTGCACACAATACTCCAGGCATGGTCTCATTAAGGCCAATAAAGTTACAGTAAGACATCCTTGCTCCTGTACTCATGGTCTCTCTCAATGAAGGCCAACATACCATTTGCCTTCCTAACTGCTTGTTGTACCTGCACGCTTGCTTTCAGTGACTGGTGTACTAGGATACCCAGATCCCGTTGTATGTTAACATTTCCTCAATCGCTATTTAAATAATTCACTGCCGTTCTGTTTTTCCATTTGAAGTGTAGTGTAGAGACAATCACCTCAGAGAGAAATATTCATAGGCAGTCATCTGGGGCACTCTCTGGTGAGCACCGCACTGCTGCAGTTGCACATCAGGTGAGGCTAGAACATCCAAAGAAGTGGCCAGTCAGAAGGCTGATGTCTGCCTGAGACCTGCTGGCTCCAAGGCAAATGTTGGGCCTCTGGAAAAGTTCATCCCAGTAATGGTGAATAAGCAAAACAGAGCCAGGAGGGTTGTCAGCAACCTTCCAGCAGATGCAGGCACAACTGGAATAGTCCAGGAGCCTCATTTTGCAGGAGATGGTGCCAGTATTGAGTGGCACCCAGGCCAATACTGCAAGGGTGGCATCCACCATGAGAAGCCTGGGCCATGATCTGCATACCATGATGTGACTTCCAAGATGTGGTCCACTCAGTGATGTCAATGGCTACAGCCCAAGACACCAGGACCCTGTCACACAAAGACATGTTGCTAGTGTTAAGAGAGAGTGCTAATGCACATCAGAGCTTGGCCCAATCACACAGGACCAAGGCTGAGGGCATCTACAGCATTGCCCTATCTCTAAGGGCCATGCTTGAAGGTATTTGGAAACATGGTACAGGCAATGGCAGGCCTCCAGGACTGGCAGATGACAGAGAGGTTTCTGGAGCTCAATTCAGCTATCTCTCCGTCCCAAGGAGTTACCTGGGGGCCAATGAGCACTCCTAGGGAGAAGGAAGTGCTGAAGCCCAGTGCAGGACCTTTAACCAGGGAGATTCAAGCTGTTAGCAATCCTTCGGAATCCTCCTTTCCTGACAGTGGCATGTCTCCTGGGCAGCAGACAGAACAGAATGCCAGGTTGCCACCTATGACAACCGAAAGTCAGCCAGATTTCTCCAGGTCCTCGCCTTCCAGAGGATGCCTGCCAAGAATATCACAGGACAGAGGGTGTGGTCTTCAGCATGCCATCTCCACCTCAAATGTGCAATTTGGCGATACTTTAAAGATATGGGAGGGAACAAAAGAAAAGGAAAATAGAGGACCATTAATTAGCCATGGAAGAAATTTCACACTTGTAGTTAGGAAGAATGGGGTACCAAATGTACATTTTAACTATAAACATATGTCACTTCCATATAGGAATCGGCCATTCGACCCCTTGAGCCTGTTCCGATCTTCAGAAGGATCATGGCTGATCTTGTAGCCACAGTATTTACACGGCTGATCGAGTTGAGGTTTCTCGTATGTAACAGAGCTGGCAGCATGAGTTCACATGTAACTTATCTAGGAAAGATTTCTTACCAGTTTTTTCTGAGGCACGTCACTTACTTGGTTCGAAGACTAATTTGCCAGGGCCAGGAATGTGGTTTGGAAATACAGCCTTGAACAAGTCTTGCAAAGCATTTCTTGGGCTTAAGAGTAGACCTTCCACACTCATTAGACAGTTGTCCTAACATCACAAAAAGATCAATTATCTTAAGTAGTTATATGTGGTACCTTTTCTGTTTTCAACATTTTCAGGTTCCCAGTGTTAACTTTTGGTCACGTGATTTTGGAGAGGCATGGTCAACCTTGTCATGTTTTTATAATGATATAAAAAGCACCAATTGCTTATCTGCTTGTGCAAACATGTTGGGGGCAATTTTACCATTTTTATCTAAGTGCTGGGCGGACTTGAAACTGGGAGAGTTTCAGATCCGTTTTTCGGTTGTGCTTTCAGGCCTCCCCCACCCATAAACATTCTGCCTGCAAAATTCTGAGCAAGCCTGTTGCTCGCTGCAGAAGCCTATGGGTGGGGCTTAACGCACCCAAAAGCCTGCAGAGGAAGGTAGTGCGCACGTGCAGGCCTCTGATGCTGCACATGTGCATTAGCAGTAGCAGGGGTCTAACAGAGGAAAGAGAGCTGTCAGGCCCCTGCTACTGCAGGCAGACTGAAGAAGATCCCCCCCTACCGCTGCAATCAAGGGACCCACTGCTCAAAATACAGCTCCTGTTGACCCCCTCACTGCCCAGACCGGTCGTAGACCCCCTCCCACCCCCACCAATCGTGGCGCCACAGCCCTCCCCCATCAATCGCTGCAGAGTGGCAGTGGGCCCCCTCCCCCTCCCTCCCCTCACTGATCACTGCAGAGTGGCAGCAGGCCCCCTTCCTCCATTGGCCCTACCCCATTAGCCCCTCCCCAACTAGTCTCTCCCCATCCCCCCCATTCCCCCCCCTTAGCCCCATCCCTTTTATCCCTGTCCGCACTGGCCCAACTCGCATTAGCCCTGCCCCCCACTGCCCAGTAGGCACTGACCAGGTGCCAGTCTGGCATTGTCCAGGTGCCAGAGTGGCACTGCCAGTCTGGTACTGTCCGAAGGTCACCCCATTGCCTCTGCCTCCTGGGGGGGGTGGTGGCGATGAGCTTCGGTGGCCTCTGGTTCCACTGCCAAGGCCAAGTCATGGGGAGCATGTCAATTCCTCGCCAGCGAGAACCTTTCATGTGAGGTCATTAAGGGGGGGGGGGGGGCGAGCCCGGATGATTAAGTACCAGGCTCACTAAACAGATGTTAAACAGTATTTAAATAAATTTCCATACATTAACCTGCCTCTTGTCCATTTCCAGTGAGAGGCTGACCACGCCAAAAATCCGGCACATATAAAATGGCGCCAATCATGCAAACCGGCTAAGTGCTTTATGCTCTACTTTACCACCATGTCACACCGAAAAACAGGCACAATGCAATGGTTAAATTGTGGGTTTATTTATTTAAACTAGGCACAGAAACATCTATACTGAGGTATAAAGCTTGGAGACACTAGCAGCAGAGATGTCTATGTTGTGCTCTGTTTGTAAGCAAAAATGAAATTAAGATTGGATCACGTGACATATTTCCTTTCTAGTGATGTCATGCAGAAATTCTTTAAATGAATATTACAACATCCCACTTTTGTCTAAATTATACTTCTTTGGAAGAGAAGAACATATCTTTAGACAAAAGTGGGATGTTGTAATATTCATTTAAGGAATTATACATTAAAATAATTATACTTCTTTGGAAGAGAAGAACATATCTTATTATAAAATAGATATTCATCTTTAATTATCATTATATAAATATATAGAACAGATAAGTCTATGGCTGGAATTTTCCAGCCCCCACCCCACTCTGTGACTTGCAGCAGGTTTTCCTGCAGATGATGTGGCTCATCATTGCACCTAGCAGGATCTTTCAGTCCAGCCAAAGTCAATGGCAATTTGCTTAGCTCACCCATCCCGCCAGCAGGGAAATCCACAACGGGAATTTCATAGAAATCGTAGAAACCCTACAGCACAGAAGGAGGCCATTCGGCCCATCGATTTGACTTTGGGGGCTCCAGAAAATCTCACCAGTGGGAAGGGAAGGAAGTAAGTCTCTAGAGCTTGGAAGGAATCTGCTGGTGCAACCAGACCTTGTAATGGTAACCTTATCTGGAGGTTTCTTTATTTGCTCACAATGATATGTGGAGTTGTCATCCTTGGATTGTTGTTCCTGGTTGCATTTAGGGTCTTGACCTTAATGTAATAGGTCTGTATGGGGGTTGAGAGGCTGCAATGTATTGCACTTGGCCTCGGTTACACTTCACCATTGCGCCTTTGTGTATAATTACTTCATAGGATGTTGGTTATAAATAAATCCTGTCACCTTGACTAACTGCTATATACTTTATGTGAGATTCTGGATGTGATCATGTTAGCCCAACTGCAAATTGTGCACCCATATTTTAATATGCACATTTGTCATCTTTTCTTGACTCTTGTTTCTTTATTTTCAGAAGGCGTTTGATAAGGTGCCGCACAAGAGGTTATTACAGAAGGTTAGGGGGCATGGAGTTGGGGGTAGGGTGTTAGCATGGATAGGGGATTGGCTGTCAAATAGGAGGCAGAGAGTGGGGGTCAATGGGTGCTATTCAGATTGGCGGTTGGTGACTGGTGGAATGCCCCAGGGATCGGTGCTGGGGCCTCAGCTATTTACCATGTATATAGATGATCTGGAGGAGGGAACCGAGTGTATGGTGTCGAAATTTGCTGATGACACCAAGATTGGTATCTGCAGAAGGATCGAGATAGGCTGGGCGAATGGGCCAGGAACTGGCAAATGGAATTTAATGTTGGCAAGTGTGAAGTTGTCCACTTTGGTAGGAATAATGGTAGGAAGGACTATTACTTACACGGCGAAAAACTGCAGCATGCAACGGTGCAGAGGGACCTCGGGGTCTTTGTGCATGAGTCGCAAAAACCCAGCCTGCAGGTGCAGCAGGTGGTCAGGAAGGCAAATGGGATGCTGGCCTTCATAGCGAGGGGGATTGAATATAAAAGTAGGGAGGTCTTGCTGCAACTGTACAGGCCACTGGTGAGGCCGCAGCTGGAGTACTGTGTGCAGTTTTGGTCACCGCACTTACGCAAGGATATTTTGGCCTTGGAGGGAGTGCAGAGGAGGTTTACTAGGCTGATACCGGAGTTGAGGGGGTTGAACTATGAGGAGAGGCTGAATAAACTAGGCTTGTACTCGTTAGAGTTTAGAAGAATGAGGGGAGATCTCATTGAGACATATAAGATGATGAATGGGATGGATAGGATAGAGGTGGAGAGGCTCTTCCCGCTCAGAAAGGACAGTAGGACTAGAGGGCACAGCCTCAGGATAAAGGGGGGGCAGTTTAGAACGGAGTTGAGGAGGAACTTCTTCACTCAAAGGGTGGTGAATCTGTGGAATTCTCTGCCCGTTGAAGTGGTGGAGGCTGCCTCGCTAAATATATTTAAGACGCGGGTTGACAGGTTTTTGACAGGCAAGGGGATTAAGGGTTATGGGGAGAGGGCGGGAAAGTGGAACTGAGCCACGACAGATCAGCCATGATCTTATTGAATGGCAGGGCAGGCTCGAAGGGCTAGATGGCCTACTCCTGCTCCTGTTTCTTATGTTCTTATGTTCATGCAGTTGTAAAAGTTACTGTCTAGTTTCTGAGGGTAGAATGGCTAAGAGTAGGTAGATTTGTATGCACTGCTCAGCCAAACATGAGCTCTGCTAGTAATGAAATAGGTGCTCTTAAAGTTGTCACTCTCAGATCTCACATTGTAATTGAGTCATAGAGGTTTACAGCATGGAAACAGGCCCTTCGGCCCAACTTGTCCATGCTACCCAGCTTTTAACCACTAAGCTAGTCCCAATTGCCCACATTTGGCCCATATTCCTCTAAACCCATCTTATCCATGTCTTAATGTTTTGTAAAAGACAAAATTGTGCCCACCTCTATGACTACATCTGGTAGCTCATCCCAAACAGTCACCACCATCTGAGTGAAAGAATTGCCCCTCTGGACTCTTTTGTATCTATCTCTCAGCTTAAACCTATGCCCTCTAGTTTTAGACTCCCCTTCCTTTGGGAAACGATGTTTATTATCTACCTTATCTATACCCCTCATTATTTTGCAGAGCTTGATAAGATCACCCCTAAGCCTCCTTTGCTCCAGGGAAAAAAGTTCTAAGTCTATCCAGCCTGTCCTTATAATTCAAACCATCAAGTCTCCGGTAGCATCCTAGTAGATTTTTTCTGTATTCTTTCTAGTTTAATAATATCCTTTCTATAGTAGGATGACCAGAACTGTACGTAGTATTCCAAGTGTGGCCTTACTAATTTCTTGTACAAACTTCAACAAGATGTCCCACTCCTGTATTGTGTTCTGACCAATGAAACCAAGCATGCTGAATGCCTTCTTCACCACTCTGTCCACCTGTGACTCCATTTTCAAGGAGCTATGAACCTGTACTTCTAGATCTCTTAAGTAAGTTTGCAGATGACACCAAGATTGGTGGCATAGTGGACAGTGAAAAAGGTTATCTAGGATTGCAAGGGGACCTTGATCAAGTAAAGGCAGGCACAGTGGTTAGCACTGCTGCCTCACAGTGCCAGGGATCTGGATTCAATTCCTGACTTGGCTCATTGTCTGTGTGGAGTTTGCATATTTCCCTGAGTCTGCATGGGTTTCTTTCGGATGCTCTGGTTTCCTCCATAATCTGAAAAATATGCTGGTTAGATGGATTGGCCATGCTAAGTTCTCCCTCAGTGCACCCAAACAGGTGCCAGAGTGTGGATTTTCACAGTAACTCATTGCAGTGTTAATGTAAGCATACTTGTGATTAATAAATGAAAACAAAAAACAAACTTTGTTCTATAACTTTCCCCAATACCTTACCATTAACTGAATACATCCTGCCCGATTAAACCAAAATGCATCACCTCACATTTATCTAAATTAAACTCTATCAGCCATTCATCGGACCACTGGCCCAATTGGTCAAGATCCCATAGCAATCCTAGATAACCTTCTTCACTGTCCACTATGTCACCAATGTAGAGCTTTGACAAAAGGTCACCTGGACTTGAAGCATCAGCTATTTTCTCTCCTTACAGTTGCTGCCAGATATGCTGAGATTTTCCAGCATTTTCTCTTATAGTCTCAGATTCCAGCATCTGCAATAATTTGCTTTTATCCAATTTTGTATCAAATTGGATGCCTGAATCCCATGAGATTTAACCTTATGCAACAACCTGTCATGAGGACATTGTCAAAGACCTTGCTAAAGTCCATATAGACAATGTCGACTGCACTGCCATTGTCTGCCTTCTTGGTTACTTCTTCATAAAACTGCGTAGATATTGCTTGGTCTTTCTACATTTGAGAATTAAGGATTTGTAAACAATCCATTTCAGCTAGTCTGTTAGATCTAGGGTAATAAGGAGAAGAAGTGGTGTGATTGATATACCACTTCTCACACATCCTGCAATAATCTGTCTAGGCACAATATATAAACTGAAAATAGCACTTTGAGTGTGTGTGCAATAATTGTGCTTGGTGCATTCTACGATAGTTGAATAGTGGGTACTTGGTAAAGTAGTTGAAGATCAAGTCAGTGCTTGGATTATGAAGGAGGACAGATGCAATCTTGGACCAAGGATGGATAGCAAAGTTAGTGGTTCTTCGTGCAGACTTGGCATGTGCTCTTGACATTCCTGCACTTCTTGATGTCATTGTTCATACTCAGCCAATGACTCTGTTCCGTGTCTTCTTATCTGATCTTTGCCTATATATGAGTGATAAATTTGTTGAAGAGTTTCAAGTCTCATGGATACTGGCATGATGATCTACCTGACTTTAAAAATGATTTCCTGGGAGATGCCTAACTCATACCAATAGGCCACAATGGAATCACATGTTTGTAGATTCATTTTTAAATTCCTGCTGAAAAAAGCAGACTGATTTACTCCTGTTTTTATGCAAATTTGAATTGTTTGGGGAGAATCGTCCCTCCATGTCTTTCCACAGCTCAATCAGGTGAAGCATCAGAGGAGGTCAGAAGAAGTGCTTCAAGGATGTGCTGAAAGACAACATGAAGAAATGAACAGGGCAAAAGGTGGTACAGTCTGTGGAAACGGTCCCAGCATTTTGAGACAAAACAACAACAACAAAGTTAAGAGGAAAAGTTAGATACACAACAAGGTATTCCACATGACAACAAGTAGCCTGCATGCCATAAAATCTACAGGTCCTGAATCAGCTTCAAGAAGATTAACAACCTTGCAAGTGAAGGATAACCAGCAATAATAATGATAACTTGTCCATCCAAATCCTTTGCCCTACTCCACCCTGTTGCTGCGTCAACTTGGTTCAAACTATTAATGAGTTACAATCCTGCTTGTACGTCCATTCCTAGTGTTGTTCATTTTCCACATGAAGAACCTCCTATTATCTTTCCTCGTGTTGCTTTCTACTAATTTAAACCTCTGCCCCTAGTTCTACTCCCATTTCTTAAGTTAAGGTATTATTCCGCATTAAACTTCCCATACGGTTTACTATCAGATCTACAGATGTTTCCTTTCCAACATAAATATCTGGTTTCTCCATTCTTCCCTCATAATTTATACCTCTAACTAGGAATCATCCTCAATCTTCTCTACACTCCTTCATATTTTAGTGACTAGAACTGCACTCAGTATTCAAAACCTGGGCCACAGTTTACAGCCCCATGATGGCAGGACTCACACCAGGGAATATGGGTCAGCGTTCTCCCAAAATAAAACTAAGTGCCCAGCGGGAGTGTTTCCCACCCATTTTTTGGGCGTACTCACCAGAACATATTTCCAACACCCTGAACATTACAGAGTGCCATCATGTGATTCAGCTCAGCCAAGAGGACAGCAGCATAGTGCTGAGCGAGTCACTCGGGCATCAATGCGCCAATCTATCAATGCAGAAATCGGCACATGCGCACTGGACTCCCCAATCGTCGGCCTCCCTATTGCTGACCTCTGATCATTGGCCTTCCCCACAACCCACCTGATTGCTGACTTTCCTGACTCCCCCCCCCACCCCACTAATTGCTGGCCCACCAAACTCTCCAACCCAGGCCAGTCCCGATCTCCCCGACCCCTCTGGGCCAGCCTCGATCTACCCCAATGGTCAGCCCCAACCACCTCCCCTGCCATGTCCATCCCAACTCCCACCCATCCCCAATTGCCAGCCCAAACCCCTCCAACCGGATGATCAGGCCTAAAATTATCCCCAAACACCAGTCCCAATTGCGTTGTCCTTCCCTTTCCCACTGATCCCAGTGCAGAGTCTCAGCAGGTTCCTCTCACCACTGATCACTCCCCAATAGGCTATGACCTCCAGTATTTCCCCATCCTTTCTGGCCCCACCTTCTTGGCACTGTCCCATAGGCAGTTGCAGTTTGCACCTTGAGCAGTGCCAGGGTACCAGGCTGACACTCCCCCTTGCTCCCAGTCTCCCAGAGAGGCCCAAAGAATCCCAGGCCTGCTAATCATGTGGAAATTATAATTTCCATTTGACAATCAACTCTGGGCCAATTTCTGGTGCTGAGCTGACCACACTACAAAAAAGCGCCTGGGAGATTTGTGCCCTGCTGTTGTCTCCTGGCTTGAGCAGCGCAGCGGGCTGAGTGAATCCTGTCCATGCTGCCCCAGCCAAAAGTCTATTGACTTTCGGCCACTCCAGACCATCCTAGTGGCAGGTGTGGCTGGAAAATTCTGCCCCTGGTCTGCAGTCTGTAAGCACAGTTCAATTTGGTCACTTCTTCACCTGATGTATTCTGTTGTTTTGATAACGTAGTTCAAAGATTGTGCTGGCTTTATTCACCGCTACTCTGTAGTTGTTCCCTACTGGATGTTGAGTTTCAATGCATGGAGTACATGTGTCATGAATTTTTCCTTCCTGTGCGCAACAACTTATTTGTATTAAAATTTGTCTGGCACTTTGCATATACTTTGGTTGCTACGTTGAGATATTATTCATGAAAAGCTAGGAACTACTTGTTATGTGAATAAATATCCCAGTGTACCATATCCACTGTTGCACTGCAACCAAGTGCTGAAAAACAATGTAACCACCAGCTACATGGCGAGCTGAAAGACACCAGTGAAGTGCCAGCATTTTGTATCAAAAATATGATTAATTTGAACTGTGGTATTTAAAAGGCATATTAGTTTCAATTGTTATCTAACTTCAGTGAGTCCAGGAAACTGGACCACGGCAGCCTAATTTCCAAAAGAAAGGTGATTCAACAGCATCGATCTTGTATTAGAAAAGATGTTCTCCTCTCTTACCTTACTGGTACTGAATAAGCTAGCGATGTCCCTGACCTGCCAGAAAAGTGTCAGGGCACACAGCACATCTGATGATATTGTTAGTCTAGGGAGCTCCTCCAGCATCAATACAACTGCAGGAGTTTTGTAGCATGATCATAGACTCCCCACAGTGCAGAAGGAGGCCATTTGGCCCATCAAGCCTGCAGCAACAACAATCACACCCAGGCCCTATCCCCATAACCTCATATATTTACTTAGGGACAATTTAGCATGGCCAATCCATCTAACCTACATATCTTTGGACTGTGGGAGGAAACCGGAGCACCCAGAGGAAACCCATGCAGACATGGGGAGAATGTGCAAATTCCACACAGTCAGCCAAGGCTGGAATTGAATCCATGTCTCTGGTGTTGTAAGACAGCAGTATTAACCATTGTACCACCATGCCGCCCACATAACTTGTTCATAGTTTCTGTTATATATTTGGTGACAGAATGTGACTATTGCTGGCAAGAGCAATATTTATTGCCAATCCCTAGCTGTCCTTGAGAAGGTAGATGCGAGCCACCTTCTTGAACTGCTGCAGTCCATGCAGTGCTATTTGAGATAAAGCAAGTGCTAGTCGGGAGTTCCAGCTTTTTGACCAAGTGGCAGTGTAAGACCAACGATATGGTTCCAAGTCAGGGTGTTATGTGCCCTGGCCTTGTTCTTCTAGGTAGTAGTGATTAAGAGTTTGTCAAAAGAGGCTTGTTGCCTCTAGTTGCTGTAGTTCATCTTGTAGAGATACAAACTCTTGCCATTGTGCGCAGGTGGTGGAGAAAGTGAATGTTTAAGCTTGTGGATGAGATGTCAATTATATGGACAACTGTTTCCTGGAAGGTGTTGAGCTTCCTGAGTTATGTTGGATCTGCTTTCATCCAGGCAAATGGGGAGAGTTCCATCACAGTGTTGACTTGCATTGTGTAGATTTTTCACTCAAAGGGTGGTCAGTAAGTGGAATCGGCTGCCGTCGGTGTTGGTGGAGGCGAACTCGTTGGGGTCTTTTAAGAGACTTCTGGATGAGTACATGGGATTTAATGGGGTTGAGGGTTATAGATAGGCCTGGTAGGTAGGGATATGATCGGCGCAACTTGTGAGCCGAAGGGCCTGTTTGTGCTGTAGTGTTCTATGTTCTATGATATTAGAAAGGCTTTGGGGAGTCAAATGTTTCCAAAATTCCCAGCCTATAACCTGTTCTTGTAGCCAGTTAAGTTGCTGGTCAGTGATAACTCCCAGGATATTCATAATGTGGGATTCAGTGATGGTGTTGCTATTGAATGTCAAGGGGCAATGGTTAGATTCTCACTTTTGTTGGAGATGGTCATTGCCTGCCACTTATGTGGAACAAATGTTACTGATGTCTTCAGAAAAATGTTAAATTTTCTCTTCTCCTGGAACTTGCCTGACAATCTCTCAGACTGGCCACCACTCACCAAGAAATGGAGAAATAAGTTCAACTGAGGGTAATACTATTAAATTGGGTGGAGCCTCCACAATATCTGCATTTCCTGGTTTCCTGAACCACCATCCCCTCACCCACTTACCGCAATCACTCAGCGCTCTCACATATGATCAAAAAAAGGATAAAGAGTAGGCTTTCCAGTATATAAAAATACAATGGCCTAAGCCTCTGGTCATATAAATACAGTGAGCAGAAAATTCAGTTACAACTATTAGCCTACAGGGGAAAGGAAGACACTTATATCATCTATTTATTGTTTCAACACTTACACTGAGGAAACGTGTCATGCAGAGAGAAGTTGTCAAGATTAACAAATGACTTTTATGAAATGTATCCAAAGTAGTACTTACCACATATGGGAATATCAGTACAGTAATCAAATGTTTTTTGTAAATCTGTTGTGAAACACCATGGGCCATCAGGGTCTGCATCTGGATTCCTGCAGTACTATGATTATAAAAAAATGCATTGGTCCAATAACAAATTCCATTAATATAGCATTCTTAATGCAGTAAAAACATCCCTAGGTACTTCACAAGAGAAAGAATTCGGCACCATGTTCAAAGATGTGTTGTTTCTGTATGATGTGGGAGCTGGTGGACCCTAGGATCCTTCCCAGTAACCATGTCTGCAGTAAGTGCAGGTTGCTGGAGGAGCTCCAGCTCAAGGTAGATGAGCTGGCCTCTGAGCTACAGACACTGAGGCTCATCAGGGGGAGAGAGGGTGCCATTGTCAATGGGGTGCAAGTGACATCCACCCCTCCTAGACTGGCTAACTCTAAGGGTCAGGAACAAGAGGGGGCTGCTGAGAGGAGGAAGAAGGGTGAGGAGCGGAGGAAGGGGGCTGCTGAGCAGAGGAAGGGGGGTGGGGAGCGGAGGAAGGGGGGTGGGGAGCGGATGCCTCAGCCTCTCAATCTGCATAACAGGTTTGAGGTTCTTGCTTCCAGTTTGGATGAGAACGAGGGAGGTGAGGTTGGTGAGCAAACTGCACACAGTACAGTGATGCAGCAGGACATAGGCAAAGAGAAGGTGAAAAGGAACGTAGTAGTAATTGGGGATAGTGGGGTGAAGGGTATTGACACTGTCCTTTGTCACAATGACAAAGTGCACAGAAGGGTATGTTGTCTGCCTGGTGCTTGGGTCCGGGATGTCGCATCTGGGCTGCAGAGGAACCTGGAATGGGAGGGTGAGAATCCGGTCGTTGTGGTACATGTGGGTGCCAACGACGTAGGCAAAATGCGAACTGAGGATCTGGGGAGGGAGTATGAAAAGCTGGGAATGGAATTAAAAAGTAGAACCGACAAGGTGGTTATCTCTGGGCTACTGCCTGAACTGAGTGCAGACGGGCGTAGGGTTGATAAGATTAAGGAAGTGAATGGGTGGCTCAGGGATTGGTGTGGGAGGAATGAGTTTGAATTTATGGGGCATTGGCATCAGTATTGGGGTAGGTGGGACCTGTTCGGGTGGGATGGGGTTGGTCTGAACCGTGCTGGGACCAGAGTCCTGGCGAATCGTGTAAATAGGACTGTAGACAGGGCTTTAAACTAATTGGGGGGGTGACATTACGGGGTCTAAAGTTAGGGAGATGGTACAGGTAAGGGAGGAGGCCGAGGATGTCCCAATAGTAAAGGGAGTAGGGGGCGTGAGTATGGTTGGTGGCGTTCTGGCAAATAGGGTCCAGGTGAAGGCTGGGATGAAGGCACTTTATCTGAATGCATGAAGCATTCGGAATAAAGTGGATGAGCTGGTGGTGCGGATCAGCACAAATGGATATGATCTGGTGGCCATTACAGAGACGTGGCTGCAAGGTGACAGGAACTGGGAGCTGAATGTCCAGGGGTATCAAGTGTTTAGGAAGGATAGGCGGGAGGAAAAAGGGGGGTGCGTAGCTCTGCTGATTAAGGATAGCATCAGGGTGGTAGCAAGGGATGATATAGGAACCAAAGAGCAGAACATGGAATCGTTGTGGGTGGAGATTAGGAACAGCAAAGGGAGGAAGACGCTGGTGGGTGTCGTCTATAGGCCCCTGAATAATGATCTGGAGGTGGGGCGGGCTGTTAACGCGCAAATAAGTGTAGCGTGCAGGAATGGAACGGCCATAATTGTGGGAGATTTCAATCTACATATTGATTGGTCGACCCATGCTGGACGCGGTGGGCTCGAGGAGGGGTTCTTGGAATGCTGCCGGGATAGTTTCCTTGAACAGTGTGTGTTGGAGCCGACGAGGGAGCGAGCTATCTTGGATCTGGTGTTATGTAATGAGGCGGGTAGAATTAGGGACCTTGTGGTGAAGGATCCTCTTGGGGAGAGTGATCATTGTATGGTGGAGTTTCTGGTGCAGATGGAGGAGGAGAAAGTGGGTTCCCGGACACGCATCCTTTGTTTGAACAGAGGGGAGTACGGTAGGATGAGAGAAGAATTGGCGAATGTTGACTGGGGGAGCGCGTTGGAAGGTAGGTCTGCTGAGGAGCAGTGGAGGATCTTTAAGGAGATCTTTCTTGGTGCTCAGCAGAAATTTATTCCGATGGTCAAAAAGGACCGTAGGAGGAGAGGTAATAAGCCGTGGATAACGAAGGAGGTGAAGGAAAGTGTTAAATTAAAAGCGGAGGCGTTTAGAGTAGCTAAGAGTAGTGGGCGAGAAGAGGATTGGGAGAGGTTTAAATGTCAACAAAGATAGACAAAGAAGTTGATAAAGAAGGGTAGGAAAAACTATGAAGCTGGGCTAGCGCTTAATATAAAAAAGGATAGCAAGAGTTTTTATAAATATATAAAAAGGAAGAGGCTGGCTAGGGTGAACGTTGGACCCTTAGGGGATGAGAGGGGGGACTTAGTGGTAGGGGATGGGGAAATGGCTGAGGTCTTGAATAACTTTTTTGTTTCGGTCTTCACGGAGGAAGACGTGAATAATTTGCCGGATGTTAGCGATGGAAAGGTGGTAGCAGTGGAGGGTCTCAATGACATTGTTGTTACTAGAGAGGTGGTGCTCAACAGACTGGAGGGACTGATTGTGGACAAGTCCCCAGGACCGGATGGAATGCATCCGAGGGTTCTGAAAGAAATGGCGGAGGTGATAGTGGATGCCTTGGTGGTTATTTTCCAGACGTCGCTGGATTCCGGGGAAGTGCCAGAAGATTGGAAAGCGGCTAATGTTACGCCGTTGTTTAAGAAGGGTGCCAGGCAAAAGGCGGGGAATTATAGGCCGGTTAGTTTAACGTCTGTTGTAGGTAAAACGTTAGAATCCGTCATCAAGGAGGAAGTAGCGAGGCATCTTGAGGGGAATTGCTTGATAGAGCAGACGCAGCACGGTTTCGTTAAGGGGAAGTCGTGTCTGACGAATTTATTGGAGTTCTATGAGGATGTGTCTAGGGCGGTGGATAGAGGAGAGCCGGTGGATGTGGTCTTTCTTGATTTTCAGAAGGCGTTTGACAAGGTACCTCACAAGAGGTTATTGCAGAAGATAAGGGGGCATGGAGTTGGGGGTAGGGTATTAGCGTGGATAGAGGATTGGTTGTC
Source organism: Carcharhinus amblyrhynchos (assembly GCF_965287045.1). Classification (NCBI taxonomy): domain Eukaryota; kingdom Metazoa; phylum Chordata; class Chondrichthyes; order Carcharhiniformes; family Carcharhinidae; genus Carcharhinus; species Carcharhinus amblyrhynchos. The sequence goes on along the minus strand of NC_137335.1, from coordinate 24,569,308 downwards.
AAATAGGAGGCAGAGAGTGGGGGTTAATGGGTGCTATTCGGATTGGTGGTTAGTGACTAGTGGAGTGCCCCAGGGGTCGGTGCTGGGGCCTCAGCTATTTACCATTTATATAGATGATCTGGAGGAGGGAACCGAGTGTATGGTGTCGAAATTTGCTGATGACACCAAGATCGGGGGAACGGCAAATTGCGCGGAGGGTGTGGAGAGTCTGCAGAAGGATCTAGATAGGCTGGGTGAATGGGCCAGGAAATGGCAAATGGAATTTAATGTTGGCAAGTGCGAGGTGGTCCACTTTGGTAGGAATAATGGTAGGAAGGACTATTTCTTACGTGGCAAAAATCTGTAGCATGCGACAGTGCAGAGGGACCTCGGGGTCCTTGTGCATGAGTCGCAAAAACCCAGCCTGCAGGTGCAGCAGGTGGTCAGGAAGGCGAATGGGATGCTGGCCTTCATAGCGAGGGGGATTGAATATAAAAGTAGGGAGGTCTTGCTGAGGCTGTATAGGGCATTGGTGAGGCCGCAGCTGGAGTACTGTGTGCAGTTTTGGTCGCCGTACTTACGCAAGGATATTTTGGCCTTGGAGGGAGTGCAGAGGAGGTTTACTAGGCTGATACCGGGGGTTGAGCTATGAGGAGAGGCTGAATAAACTAGGCTTGTACTCGTTAGAGTTTAGAAGAATGAGGGGAGATCTCATTGAGACATATAAGATGATGAATGGGATGGATAGGATAGAGGTGGAGAGAGTCTTCCCGCTCAGAAAGGACAGTAGGACTAGGGGGCGCAGCCTCAAGATAAAGGGGGGGGCGGTTTAGAACGGAGTTGAGGAGGAACTTCTTCACTCAAAGGGTGGTGAATCTCTGGAATTCTCTGCCCGTTGAGGTGGTGGAGGCTGCCTCGCTAAATATTTTTAAGACGCGGGTTGATGGGTTTTTGATAAGCGAGGGGATTAAGGGTTATGGGGAGAGGGCGGGAATGTGGAACTGAGCCACGACAGATCAGCCATGATCTTATTGAATGGCGGGGCAGGCTCGAAGGGCTAGATGGCCTACTCCTGCTCCTATTTCTTATGTTCTTATGTTAAGTGGATTTTAAGGTGTGCCTTAAAGGAAATGTGAGAGGTGAAGTGGTTCAGAGAATAGCAGAGATTAGTGGAAGAGTGCATAGTGGTTAGCACTGTAGCCTCACAGTGCCAGGGACCTTGGTTTGATTGCAGCCTTGGGTGATTGTCTGTGTGGAGTTTGCATGTTCTCCCCATGTCTGCATGGGTGCTCCGGTTTCATCCCATAGTCCAAAGATATGTAGGTTAGGTAGATTGGCCATGCTAAATTGCTCCTTAGTGTCCAAGATGTAAAATGGATTGGCCATGATCAATGTGTGGGGTTACAGGGTTGGGGGGTGGGGGGTGGGGCACGTGGGCATAGGTAGGGTGCTCTTTCAGAGGGCCAGTGCAAAGCCAATGGGCCAAATGGTCTCTTCTGCACCGTAGGGGTTCCATGATTAGGACCTAGGCACCTCAGTCGACTTTAACCAATCTCACATGCCTGTCAGATTTATTGACTGTCAATAATAGATCAGAATCTATTTATAATTTTTTGTAATGTTTTATCCAATCAGACAACGTTATTGTAGATTACCTTATCTTCACCTAACCAGACTCATTTCTTCTGGTATGACATGTATTTTTGGCTCTTTGGTTTTCTAACTTCCTGACTTTTTCATTGCATTGTTGAGGTAAGAATAGGACAGTGCCCAGTTACAAGAAGCAACAATGGCTGTTGTTTCCAAGTAAGTAATTGTTAACTATTTTGAACTGTGGTAACTTTAAAATGTGATTGAAATATGCATTATAGGCTTCGCAATTGACAAATGTAGTTATGAGAGCTCTTTCTGAGCATCATGGGAAGTATAGCCAACACATAGGCATGATGGGTATGTAGCTTTAGTAAGGCATTTGACAAGGTCCCGCATAGTAGACTGGTACAAAAACTAATATCACATGGGATTCAGAGTGAGCTGGCGAGATGGATACAGAACTGGCTTTATCATATAAGGCAGAATAGTGGTGGAAGGGTAGGGTGTTTTTCAGAATGGAGATCTGCAGTTACTGGTGTTCTGCAGGGATCAGTGCTGGGACTTCTTGTTTGTAGTATAAATAAATGACCTGGAAGAAAATGTGGGCAGTTTGATTAGTAAGTTTGCAGATGACCCCACAAAGATTGGTGGAGTTGTTGATAGTCATGATGTGGGTATGCCGGCGTTGGACTGGCGTAAACACAGTAAGAAGTCTGACAACACCAGGTTTTAGTCCAACCGATTTATAAAGCACAGACTGTCTGTGCTTTATATGCTCTGTCTGAGGCCAGAACTCTCCATTCACCTGATGAAGGGGCTAACCCCGAAAGCTTGTGATAATAAATCAAATAAATCGGTTGGACTAAAACCTGGTGTTGTCAGACTTTTTACGTTGTTGATAGTGCCAGAAATTGTCAGAGGACACAGCAGGATATTGATAGATTGAAGACCTGGACACAGAAATGACAAATGGAGTTTAATCTGAACAAATGTGAGATGAAGCATTTTGGAAGATCAAGTTTAGTTGTGAATTATATTGTAAATGGCGGAATCCTTAGGAACAATAACATGCAGAGAGACCTGGGCTTGCAAGTCCACAGTTCCCTAAAAGTGGCAACACAGGTAGCCTAGGTGACTAAGAAGGCATATGGCATGCTTGCCTTCATCAGCTGGGGCACTGAGTACAAGAGTTGGGAAATTATTTTGCAGCTATAGAAAACCTTGGTTAAGCTGCATTTGGCAGAAGTTTTGTGTTAGTTTAGTTAGGGCATTATGATCAGCACAGGCTTGGAGGGCTTGTTCCCGTGCTGTACTTTTCTTTGTTCATTGTAGCCACTAATATGGGAACCCAGCTAACAATCACAAGACTCAAAATGTAAAGAACATCACGGGATGGATAAACAAATCTTAGCACAATAAGAGGCCGGAAGACAAGGCATTCACACCCACGACCCCCTCCCAACTCAGTGTCTGGCCAACCCACTCCCCCCTCTGTTATAACGTAATCAATGATGTCAGGTTCAGCTGACCAGGTAGACAATGTAATCAATGTAACTAAGTGGTGTGTTGTTCAGCTGATCCCGTATAAATAGAAAGCAGATGGGGATTATGGAGAATATTTATGGCTCAGCGTATGGCTCAAGTGGTATTGTAATGAAATTTCTTTATTAAAGCTTTTCTTTGATTTACTTTGTGAAATTAGTTTTTTTATTGCTTGCTACTGGAGTATCCTTACTGTTGGATGAACACCCTCCACCAAGGTATCTATCCCTGTGACCCTACCCCATGACCACACTGGACCTCCCCCACCTCCCCTCCCCCCAATATCTAAACCTGCCATTCCCTGTAACATATCAGAGCCCTTATTACTCATGACATGACTGGAGACTCCCAAAAATGTTTGACACCCAGAACCTTGTTCCCATTGTCTGACACCCCTCCTCCCTCACCCACCGTGTCCGAAACCCCTCCTGATGTCTGGCCTCCTCACTCCTCTCTGCAATTCCCACCACCTCCACCCCCCTCCACCCCCGCTCCTACCGATGTCTGACTGTCCCCCACCCCCACTTCCAACATTTTCCTGACTTCATATGGAATTCAATTGTATTGTCTTAGAATCATACAGTGCAGAAGAGACCCCTCGGCCTATCAAGTTTGTACCTTTTCCCAGAAGATATTTTATGATGAGATTACTAATTAAATATGTGTCATTGCACATCATCATCTTCACCTTTGTCGTAGTCCCTTGTGCTGAGAACAATTCGTCCTTGCGGATAGCTGATAGGAATTAAAATAAATACTGCCGATTGTTCATGATCTCTATTTTTGCCTACAGTGATATAGTGGTGGTGGCATAATGTCAGCTTGAGCAGTTACCAAATTACAAGGAGACCACAAAAATAGTGGGGCGATTGGCTGTGAGACATAAGTGGAGGCTGTGCAGTGGGCTCCTCACTGGGCACCTTGGCTTCCGGCATCATCAGCTCCACATTACATTCCACTCCCTCTCCTTTCCTCCTCTATGTACGGTATGCTTTGTTTGTATAGCAAGCACGTTGTACTGTATACTAATACATGTGACAATCATAAATCAAATCGAATCAAAGCCATTTCAGTGATGAAAGATGATTAAATCTGAGATATAAATATTCAAGGACGGTTGACATTTTGGGAGGACAGAAAGAAGAAAAACATAATAGGGTAATTCTGTTAATTAAAGATAACATTATTACAGCAGTGAGAGATGATCTTAGTTCAGAAGATCAAGGTGTAGAATCAGTTTGTGATGAGAAATCACAAAGGTAAAAAGTCAGTTGAGGGAGTAGTTTATAGGCTCCTTATCTGAGGGACAGCGTTTTCAGGAAGAAATAATGGGGGCTTGTCAGAAGTAAACTGCAAATATCATGAGTGATTTTAATCTTCATATAGATTGGACAAATCAGATTTTCAAAGGCGGCCTGGAAGACATGTTGATAGAGCGTATTTGGGACAATTTCTTACAGCAGTACGTTTTGCTTCCTATCAGAGAGTACACTATATACCTGGTTAAGTACAATGGAACTGGATTAATTAATAACCTCACATAAAATAAACTTCTTGGCCAAAGTGATCATAACATGATGGAATTTCATATTTAACTCCTGGATGAGAAGTGTAGGTCTAAGACTGGTGTCTTAAACTTAAATAAAGTAAATTCTGAGGGCATGAAGAGAGAGTTGACTAAAGTGAACAGGGAAAAAAGATTAAAAGGTAGGACAGTATGGAAGTAGTAGCAGACATTTAATTAGCTACTTCATAACTTTCAGCAAAGTCATATTCCATTGAGAAAGAAAGACTGCATAGGTAGAATGTATCATCTGTGGTTACTTGAGGAAGTTAAGGATAGTGTCAAATTGAAAGAAAATGTTTACAATACTGTGAAAATTAGTGATGGGTCAGAAGATTGAACTCATTTTAAAAATCAGCTAAGAACAACTTTTAAATAATGATGGAAGAATTAGAGTATGAGAGAAAACTGGCTAGAAGTATAAATACAGTAAGAATTTATGCAAGTATTTAAAAAGAAAAAGAGTAACTAAAGTGATTGTTGGTTTCTTAGAGGGTAAGACCGAGTAATTATACTTGGGAAACGAACACTGTAGAAGACACAAAAAAATTGCAAGACAGGAGGGAGACAGGGAACAGGAAAATATAGGCCATTTAACCTAACATCTGTTATAATGTATGCTAGAATCCATTTTTAAGGATGTAATAGCAGGACATTTAGAAAGTCATAAATACAATCATGCAGAGCAAACATGGTTTTGTGAAAGGGAAATTATTACGATGCATAGAGGATTGGTTAGCTAACAGGAAACAGAGGGCCCGATTTTACCATTGCATCACAACTGTTTTCAGGCATGAAAATATGGTAAAGTTGAGTGTGAGGCTATTAATGCAATCCGCATCTGCCTCTGCGCAGATTGCCACTTTACCGAAACCTGGGAATGGCAGCAATCCAATTTGCGTCCGAAACAGGCGCAATGGCAATTTAAATGCATTTGCATGCATTTAAATTGAATTAATAGGCTGCCTGCCCAACTTTATCAGCAATTCCCCCTTTACGCCATGTTCACTGATCTGGAATCGTGCCAAAATGAACCTGCTGAATAAAAGTCTGACCTGGGCACTCCAGCTGCTGAACAGGCGTGTTCCGAGTTTCCACCAGCTCTCTGACTCAGATCAGTGGTGGGGGCAGAGGGATGGGCAGATCATTCTCTGGTTGGGGGGGGTGCGTGGAGGGGAGCGAGGTTAGATCGTTATCTGGTTGGGGGGAGAAGGAGGAGGAGGCGGGTCAGGTGTATCTGTGCTGCAGGGGAGGGCTGATCATTGTCTGGTGATGGGGGGGTCTGTTTGTTGCCTGGTGGGGGTGGGAGAGGGTGTGGGTCAGATGTTCCTTGGAAAGGGGTAAGTGAGGCTGGACCATTCTCGGGGGGGGGGGGGGGGGGTAGGAATGAGTGAGACCAGAACGTTGTCTGGGGGGTAGGAAGGGGGGTGAGTGAGGCCACACCATTCTCAGGGGGAGGGGGAATGAGTGAGGCCAGGTTGTTGTTTGAGGGAAAGGGGGAGTGGCCAGATCGTTTTCTGAGGGGGGGAGAAGGGAGGCAGGTAAAATGTATCTCTTTTGGGGGGAGGGGAGGCCCAATCGCTCACTGGTTGGGAGGGGGGGGCAGATGGATCTTTTGTGGGGCGACGGGGGGGGGTCTATTGCCTCTCTGTGGGTGATCGGTGAGTGAGGGGGTGGCAGGGAGTTGTGATTGGTCTGGGTAGCAAGGGGGTTGGGTTGTTAAGGGGGACAGTGATGTCTGTGGGGGCCATTGGTCCCACTTTTTGCTCCCAGGCCGCTTTCTCTACTTTCTGTAGCCTGGAAGCGATCTGACACGGGTGCACTTTTTCAATTTTTTTTCTAACTGTGCATGCGCAGTTCAGAGCTCTAATCATTTCAGGCATGCTGAGCCCTGCCCACAGCGCAGATAGACCCCGCGATTCTTTTTTCAGGCTGAGTGCGCTTGAAAGCAGACTTCCAAGTCGGATCTGCATTATGCCCAGATTCAGCACTTAGAATGAAGATGGTAAAATCAGGCCTAGAGAGTGAGGGAAAAGTTGGTTATTTCTGGTTCACAAGCTATAACTAGTAGAGTATCACAGGGATCAATGATCAAGGGACCAAATGTATGGTAGCTAAATTTGCTGAATATATAAATATACAAAGGGAAGTAAGTTGTCATGAGGACATTAAAGAATCTACATATGGGTAGGCTAAGTGAATGGACAAAAATTTGGCAAATGGAGTATAATGTGGGAAAATGGGAACTTGTCCACTTTAGTAGGAAAAATGAGATAACAGTATATTTTATTCTATGGTGTAGAGGAATCTGAGTGTCCTGCTACACGAATCACAAAAAATGCATGTTGATACAGCAAGTGATTAGGAAGGCAAATTGAAAGTTTGTATTAGTTGGAAAAGGAACCGAGTATAAAAGTAAGGCAGTGTTACTACAGCTGTACAGGGTCTTAGTTAGACCACATCTGGAGTACTGTGCAGTTTTGGTTCTCCCAAAAATATTCGAAGTGCCGAATTCATGTAAAATTTGAAGTAACTCCCACTTTTTTTAGCGGGATTTTCAAACTGAATCTCCCACACTCTGAGCACTGCAGAGTGCCCTAGTGAGATTTATGTTGAAAATCTGGGGTGGGGCCTATTCCACTGGAGAGGCCGGCAGTATAGTGCTGAGTGGGCCACTCAGCACGCGCCAATCAGTCATAGCTAGTGGGCCTGGAGACTTCAGTCCTGGACCCACTAATACGATTCAAATCAACATTTCAACATTTAAATCAGCTCCACACCAATTTCTGGTGTGGAGCTGACAATCCCAGAAAACTTGAAGCCAGAGACTGTGGTTTCCCAGCAGGCTGGGAGAATCACCCCCTTGGTCTCCTTACTTAGGAAAAGATATAATTGCATTAAGAGCAGCATGGAGAGAGTTCATTTGATTGATTCTTGGGATGAAGGGATTATTTTATGAGAAAAGGTTGAGCAGGCTGGGCCAATACTCATTGGAATTTAGAAGAATGAAAAGTGATCTTATTGAAATAGATAAAATCCTGAGGGGATTTGACGTGGTGGTGCTGAAAGGATATTTCCCCATGTGGGGAATTCAGAAGTAAGGGGCCTTGATGAAAAGTTATGGGACTTCCTTTCAGAATGAGCTGAGCAGAAATGTTTTCTCTCAGAGGGTCGTTAGTAGAATTATCTTCCTCAGAGAGCAGTGAAGGCTGGGTCATTGAATATCCAAGGCAGTCAAGGGTTATGGGGGACCGACAGGAAAGTGGAGAAGAGGCCACAATTAGATCAGTCACAATCTTATTGAATAGTTTGCAGGATCTAAGGGCTCAATGGCCTACTCCTGCTCTTAATTCTTGTATTCTTGGCCCAAATTGTAATGGAGTCAAAGGGGTGTGGGGGTGTGGCTGCAATATGAATTTCCTATATGCATATTTTGAGTAAATGGCAACACATTTAAATGAGCGGTTGGCTGTAAGCAGAAGCAATTCTCATCATTCACATTTCCAAAAACTGATTCATGTGATTTACAACTTTGTGCGAAAGACATCAAGCTAGCAGAAGGTCTTTGGAGAGATCAGGCATTCTTGTGGTGAATGGGAAAGTTTTGGAGAAATACATTTAGGTTCAACCATTTCAAACACAGCTGCGTGGCTGATACAAAAGGGAGTTGGAGGATGGGCCCTATGACCTTGCAAGGGACTATCTCTTCTTTCCTTCTGACTCAGGCATCCAGACGGGAGGAAGGAGAGTGTGCCATATAAAGGGATGGGTGCACATCATGCCAAAGAACCTTCAAATGGAAATAGCATCACATTTTAATACAATAAAAAGTAGGAACAACATGTGGCTAGGGGGTGGGGACAACACCGAGTTATAGGCAGCACCAAGCAGGAGGCAGAGGACAAAAGGTTTTACCCTGAGATAGTGGTATAGTAACTACATGGACACAAATTAATGAAGATGGAAGGGCACTTGAGAAAAAGTTGGGACTCTGGGTTATATAAATTAGGACATGGAGTACAAAAACAAGGAAAGTTTGATGAACCTTTTAAAATATAGTTAAGCCTCAACTGGAGTATTACACCCAATTCTGGGCACCACACTTCAGGAGGAGTCAGAAGACATTAGAGAAGATGCAGTAAAGATTCACATGAGTGGTTTCAGGTATGGGAAGCTTTAGTTCCATGCTTAGATCAGAGAATTTGGGTCTGTTAACCATGAAGAAGAGAAGTTTAAATGGAATTTTGATAGAGATACTCAAAATCAGAGATGTGAATAGGATAGATAAGGAAAACTTCCCATTGACAATAGTGTCGAAAACCGAAGTGCACTGATTTAAGTTGAAAGAAGCAACATCAACATGAGGAAAAACCTTTTTACTCAATAGATGCTTAGGATCTGGAATCCACCATTAAAGAGAGTGGGGTAGAGGCAAATTCAAAGAGAATTGGATAATTATTTGAAAACAAAGCAAAATGCAGGACCACAGGTAAAAGGTGAGGAATGGAATGAGGTGAATTGCTCTTGCAAACAGCTGACATGTATGCATCAAGCAAAATGACCTCCTTCTGAATGTAACTATTCTACATGAGTTGTAATGGGAAGAAAATCATAGGTTGCACAACAATTGTACTCTCTGTTGCAAGTATTATGTCACAGCGCATTCCTCGGGGACCCTGCCGTTTGCATTTTAAGCGCAGTTCATGAACCATGCAACTAAAAACACACCACTTTCGTCAGTATTCCACTGGCTATGTATCCCAACTAAAAACTCTTGGAACAGGAAATATAAATTGAAGGGAAAAACAAAGGAGAGGCGTATAATTAAGGGGTGTGTTCAAAGCTTAGACTCAGTGATCGGAAGTATTTTTCATCAACAAGAAAGCTAACATAGCAAAGTTTACCAAATGCCAGTTTGTGTCCATTCCTGCAGTGAAAACGAGAGTTGTAAATTTAGGATTAATGCTGGATAGAGAAAGAGAAGGACTGCAAGTATTTAATTTTATGCAAAGAGTATTAGGATAAGGATTGCTATACCATAGTGAAGACATATTGCTCTCCCCCCCACCGCAGCTACATGTTTTGCAGATGTTGTAAACATCGGTGAGGGGGGATTTCCTTACCCTGGGGGAACATATGGCAGGGGAGTTTTCTTACCCTGGGCGGGAACTTACTGCATCACCGGCAAGGGCGGGGAGAATCTGAGAATGGGATCCCACCGATGAGATTCTTATTCCCGCAGTCTGGTGGGATTTTCCATCAGTGTCAACATTTTCATCCACCACAAACATCAGCTGAAATTTCCCCCCTTGGATCAAATGTATCAACATTTCTGCAATTAGGCGATCTGATCTGCAATCTCCTATAACCCCTACAATTCCTTCAATATGTCTTCTTATCCCTTTGTACAATCCTGTATGAAAGTGTGATCTACAAGTACCCAGGTGGAGTTTGTGATGAAAAAGATTTGAACAAATAAAATGCAATCTTCGAAGCATTAAACAAGTCCTCAATGCTTTGAAGCATTGAGGACTTCATAAAAATCATAGAAACCCTACAGTACAGAAAGAAGCCATTCAGCCCATCAAGTCTGCACTGACCACAATCCCACCCAGGCCCTACCTCGATATCCTGACATATTTACCTAGTAATCCCTTCAAGCTACACATCTCCAGACACTAAGGGCAATTTTTAACATGACCAACCAACCTAACCAGCACATCTTTGGACTGTGGGAGGAAACCAGAGCACCCGGAGGAAACCCACGCAGACATGAAGAGAACGTGCAAACTCTACACAGACAGTGACCCAAGCCAGCAATCGAACCCAGATCCCTGGAGCTGTGAAGCAGCAGTGCTAACCACTGTGCTACCGTGCCACCCCTTGTTTCAGCAAGCCATACAATCAACTCACATTTTCCTCCAATCCAGCGTCAGGGTGTGTTTCAGGAGTGAAGTCGCTATGAAAATGGGGAGTCATTGCTGACCAATTTTGGCATGTCCTGCCACTGGATGTGGTCGATCTTGTCCCACGATATGTCACTCCATTACCAACTTGGCAATCTGACAAGACATAATTAACAAATGAAAAATATAACTCATCTTTCTCATTGCTACATTTCTGAGACAATTTTTATTATTCTGAGAGACCCAGAGCATATATCCAAAATTATGTTGATTTTATAATTTGAAAGAGAAATATTGGCCAGAACTCTACCACCTAGTCCGCCACGGAATTAGCACCGGCAAGGATCCGACAACAATCTCCTTTGACTTTGGGTGGGAATTTAAGGTGTATACAATCTCAGATCAAGCTCAGATGCCAAGCTAGCCTTCCTTAGGGAGGGAAGCAAAAGTCACAGCATAAGTTATGAAGGACCACTTGTAATTGCTTCTAGTGGACAAGTCAGATAGTCAATAGTAAGGGCCCACGAACTAATAACATAGAATATGAGTCAAGTATAACTATCTGCATGAGTACCAGTATTATTTTGTTATTCCAGTGTGTACTTGTAAATATGGTGCAAATAGCTATTTGATGTACACATATGATCTGTTGGAACTTGTCGCATGCACTTGTCTGATGCATTGCAATCTTACCCAGATGCTTTAATTTTACTGTAATTGCATTATGTTTAGAACAATCAGCATTAATCCATTCATCATGTAAATGAAAGGATAGGCACAGGGAGGTACTGCTGTCAATTTAAAAACAAATTTGGTCTCATCTCTGTAATGGATAATTAATTTTTGAATAACTTGAGAACAACACACAAGGATATGTCTGAGAATTTTAATATTCACTTCATGTAACGAGAGGTGGTAAGAACAGGGAGATTTTCCTTGTTATGTTCCCAGATCATTGCAATAAATGTCTCGCTATTGGCTATTTGGACAAACTCCTGATCATAAAAGAGTCAGGAGCACTTCTGGGAATGTTGGCAGATGCCAAACCTAAGGAAATATTTGGATCAGGACTGAAATTTAAGCAGTAGCCACTGTTATTTATTGATGGTTTAATTTCAAAAGTATGTCTACTTTTCTCTATTATTATGATATCTGCCCTGTTAGTTTATGCAATGTTTACATTCTTTAGCCTATTTCAATTAAATATTTTCAAATTTAGCTTTACCTTTAAGTACAATTATTATTGTATGTTATCAGTTCTAAGCTCTAACTGTTATTTAGTTGATGATATAATCCCCCAAGATTCACAAACTGAACGTGGTGGGGTTCCTACAGCTTTCAGAAACCCATCCACCTTAGCAAAAATATAATGGGAATGGAAATTTGAATTTCCTGCAAGAATTTAAATTGCAAACCCAACATTACTTAATGGGTCATAATCCACCATGATTCCCAACCTGGCAAAAAAGGCATACGGCAGAAAACGTTGCGAAAATTTTAAAAGCAGCCCTTCATGCCTTCCATTTCATCCTCTTGACACAGATTTAAATTAATTACTTAATTCATTATAAAAACAAACATTTATATTCATAGCTCCATATCAAAGATAGCGAATCCATTTTTGCCAACTTGGAGCTGCCAATCCAACTGTGAATTTACAAGTTCTCTATTATGATAATTATAGGTTAATTATAGCAATCAAGAAGAAATAACACTATAATGAAGATCCTCAACCTTAGGTCAATAAACATCAATTGAAATTGCAGGCACTGATTTTTTTTCAACTGCAGCCTACACTTTCAAAATTTAGTTTAAAGCTTATTTATCAGTGTCACAAGTAGACTTAGATTAACACTGCAATGAAGTTACTGTGAAAATCCCCTAGCATGCAGGGGATTTAAACTACTTGACAATTCACAGACATTATCCACTTTTTTATGCACATTCATGTCTACTCTTAACTATCCCCAAAGGGTACCTGACCTTTCCCAAAGGGTAGCTTACCTCTCAAAACATCTTTAGATCTTTCATTCAAATTCGTACAGCTCATAAGTCACGTTTTGGAAACCTGGGTGACTTAATCTGCTTAATTTTGCACTTCTAAATGTGCCACTTCCTCTGTAAACAGTGGATGTGAAATGTACCTATGAAATATATCCCACCATCACTCCACCCATCACTCTGATTAAAATTGTGGGTGCTGGATTCTGGGCTGAGGTGCCATTTTGGCTAGGGCTCAGGTCTTGCAAAATTTGAAGATTAGGGCCAGTATTCTCCTGGTCTGCACTGCTCGGAGAAGCATAATGGGCTGGGAGACATAAGCCTTTAGCAGGGCTCACGACCAGGATCCAACAGATCGTGAGTCTCTGAGCTTTTTTTAGCGTAATCAGCGAGGAACTGATTACCATATGGAAATAGCAATTTCCATCTGACTAGTGGGCCTGCTAGCATCTCCCATTCCCTGCCGGGAGAGGTTCCCGCCAGCATGGTTTACAACTGCTCCCCACTAACGGGGAATGGGGATCCTCAACCTACTGGTGGGGACAGGCCATTGGAGCCCTCTGGAAGGTCAGAGGCAAAGGAGTTGTCCCTTGGGCAGTGCCAGCCTAGCACATTGACATTGCACATTGGGCACACTGGCAGTGCCCACTGGACACTCGATAGTGCCATGGAGCAGGGCCAAAGGGGCAAGGCATACTGGGAGGCTGGGACCTATTGGAGAGCGGTGATCATGGGAGGAACCCGCTGTCAACCTGCAATAGGAGTGGTGGGGAAGGGAGTGAGGGGACAATTGGGGCTGGTCATCAGGAAGGGAGGGTGTCATGGCTGGCCATAGTGGGGGGAGATCGGGGATGGCCCAGATGGTGGGGGGTCCAGTAGGCTGATAATTGGGAGGAGGAGGCCAACTTTCAGGGAGTATGGAGCCGGGGAAAACATCAGAAGGCCAGTGATAGCAGGGCCAGTGATGTGTAGTTGGGGTGGGCGGAGGTGCAGTGTAAATGCACTAATGTGCCAATCTCACCACTGACGGATCGTGCATATGCAGCGGCCTGCTCAGCCTGCTGATTCTGGCATCTCCATCGAGTTGAACTGCACCCCCCCCCCCCGTTCTGGCATGAATCTTTCTGAGGCACATGTGAAGCACAGAGTGCCGGACATTTGTTCAAGTAACTACGCCCAAAAAACAGGCAGGAAAATTCTCCCCTTTTCCTACCTATTGGGCATTTAGTTTTTCTGTGAGAATCTTGACCTAGATGTTTGACTTCCTAATTAAGTTACTCCTAATTACCTGGTTGACCATCAGATGTTTGTGATATTTCATCACCTTCCCCATGTACAGGAACGATCGTGGGGGATTGAGGTTGTGAGGCGTTGCACTTTGAAATCCTGCAGTATTCCCATCGGACTGAAGGATCAGTTGTGTAGCACCAAGGTGCACTATCCTGATCAGGATTCCTGCAATAATTGTCAACCAGTCCCCTGTAGATTGAAAGTGAAAACATCAACAAGTATTCAGGCTTTGGGTGAATTTAATTTCATTCTTGGAGAGAAACCTTTCAAACTTGTGATGTTGTTTATGTTGAAAGATTCAATATTTCTCAGGGCATCATTTTTAAGGTGATGCCTTTACTGTAAGCCTTTTGTTTTGAGGTATACTTACCAGACCTAATAAGGATTTACATGTAACATTTATCTATTACAAAATGGAATCTGCCACAGTGGGTATGTTTTGCATTTGAATGGATAGCAATTGTAGAACAAAATACACTGAGGATGAGACAGTGGCTGCGCATTTATTTCACAGGGCAGTAATTTCACGTCCTGTCTCAGTGCAATGCAGCCATAGAGAGGCTACCTCCCTTCTCCAAGTGGTGATGTGGCTGCAAGAACAACCTTTTAATTAAAGATTTCAAAAGATTATTGAGAGGACATCTCCGTGTTGAAGTGTCCTGTCACATACTTACCATTCATTGTGGAGTGCCAGTCTTCTCAACCTTGAAGATCTCTGATTGACCCTCCAGCTTTAAAAGCCCAACCATCACCCTTAATCACACAGGGAGACCATCTCCATGGCAATTAATAGGACACCCCCATGAAAATACCAATGAATGAGCATTTTCCATTGGGGGCAGTTTCAGGATCTGGAATCCTTCCCAATTTAGGGAAAATTTGGCCCATACAATAAGGAAACATTACTTTTATCTCGAAAATATTTTGATTCTACAATTTCCCCATCTGCTGGACTCACTGATCACAATCGGTTCATGGTTTGAGACCATTCAATGAGTCACCAGGAAAAAAAATTCTGGCTTTCCATGCAGATTGGAATTATACTATCAGAAGATCAGGTCAGAATTTATTGCCTAACTCATTTGTCCTCAGAAGGTCTTTTTCTTGAACCATTTCAGTCCATGTGGTGAAGTTATTTTCACAGTGTTGTTAAAATAGAAAGTCCCTGGATCGTGGCCCAGTGGGAATGAGGGAACGTCAATGTGTGCGCAAGTCATGATAGTGTGTCACTTGGAGATGAAACTGGGGGTGATCTTGAGCCCATGCACACCATCTACAGGAATGGTGGCAGGGCCTCAAGATTTAACAAAACTCTGGAAATTGCTGATCTTGCTGGCGAGATCATTTTAGGGTACCAGATCAGAAGCACAAAGGTATATTATGAAGCTAGACTAGATCCCAACATTTTTCTATTTTGGCATTGTGAGGATAGGATGTTTCATGCCAGGCGTGATTCTACTGACAAACTAAGGAGCTTTTATCAAAATAAACTTTATTTAACATAGCTAAACTATAACAATGAATTAGTTTAACTTTTAACAATTGAATAATACTTAAACATGACAAGATACAATTTTTAATTGCTAGCCTATCACTATTAATTCCGATCAAGCAATATTTCTCTTATAGACTGAAATCCCTCTTTAAAATGAATTATCAAAATACAGGCATACTTGCTTTGACTTAGGTTACTTAGGCTTTGAACTTTCAGAAAGCTTCTGGAGAGAGAGAAACAGAAAGATACTTTCTTCTAGCAGCTCCATGCAGCAACTGCTCGTTGTTTTAGCAATGAAAATGAAATTGTTTGTTCTGTAAGCTTAGCTCCTAACATTAACCACATTAGTATATGATCCTGTCAATCAACCTAGTCAAATCTAACATGACTCTGCAGGCCTAGTCTAAAATCCCAGGAGAACTTAAGTAAACAAATGGTCTAGTAACTCAATGAAATAACACATTCCTAGCTCAAATCAGTTCTTAGCTGACATTCTCGGTAATTCAGCTGCATGTTTTCCATCAATCTCTTCTTACAAAATCAACTCTTGTTACAAAACACTATCTCGTAAAGCAGCCCCACCTTAAACATAAAATATTTCAAAATAGCACAGTATCATAACAATTGTGACTTCCAATTTTCACCGCCTCTTGCTGGTGACATAATCAGGTTCACACACATAACAGACGAAATCCTGATTTAATTTTAATGATTTAAAACCTGATTTAACTTTTAAATTTCATTCACCCCTCCCCATATATCAATACCCTGTGGGACACTCAAACACAATGTGACATCACTGCGATTTACAACAGGTTCCCCCACCTGGGGGTATAAAGGTGAATATTGTCCGCAGGGAGAGAGACATGGCCAGACAGTGCCCTGGCCATACTCCCGGCATACCTCCTGACATAGGTTGGAACTGCCAGGAAAGCATCATGCCATGCCAACCTGGTCATGCCAACCTGGAAGTGCCAACCTCAGTGGAAGCCTCATGGGGGAGGGGGATTCATTTATTTGTGGTGGTTGGGGGGGAGCAAAGGATGGGAGCTGGGGATGCCAGCAATGTCCATTTGAGGGGGGTTGTTGGCAATGATTGTGTGGGTGGGGAGGTTGGGAGGAAGGGGTTTGATGTTTGGAGAGAAGAGGGGCTTCCAGTACTGACTGCTGGAGGAGGGCAGAGTAGTTGTAAATGTCTGCTCTGATAATGGGCAGGGTGGGAGTGAGCCCCTGGAACCTCTGTGATGGGGTGGGAGAACATCATTGCTTGTTCTGATCATAATGAGAGTGAACCTGAATTAAATACATTTTAATGTACTGACATTTCATTATCCCCCCACCCTTTGCCATTTCAAGAGGGACATAGCCAGGCACTGATCCTTGTCACAATTTGGAATTGCTAGGTTGATACCAGGTCCACGCCAACCAGCCACTGCCAATGAAATAGCTAACTATTTTAAACAGCTATTAAGAAATAAAGCAGTGCCAGCCTGTGAATGAGGCAGGTAAGGGAGAAATGGCGAATCTGATTGGGGCGCTGAATGTTGGATCTGATCTGTTAGTGGGGTGGGGAGGAGTGTGGTTTGTGAATTCTGTCTCCAATTAGTGTGGAGGAAATGAATGCCGGCTCGATCACTGGGTGGGTGGGTGTCTGAGACCTCCGTGGTGGGGTCATGGCTTTTCCAGCATGGTGAGGCACTGCCATCCCCCTACATATTGGGATTAAATGGGTCCAGCTGTTTTTTTTGTGGCAGTGTGTGGTAAGATCTGGAGAGAAAACCAATGTGTTTCCCTGAGAGAAACAATCCTTTTTTCTTGTTGGGACCAACACCCTGCTGTATATTAGTAAGATTTCACCCACTATCCCCGTGCACCATGCACTTTGTTCTTCTAGGTGTTGAAATTTGTGGGCTTGGGGGTATTGGCGGCATGATGGCACAGTGGTTAGCACTGCTGCCTCACAGCGCTAGGGACCCCGGTTCGGTTCCCAGCTTGGGTCACTATCTGTGCAGAATCTGCGCGTTCTCCCTGTGTCTGTGTGGGTTCCTCCGAATGCTCTGGTTTCCTCCCACAGTCTGAAAGATGCACTGGTTAGGTACATTGGCCATGCTAAATTCTCCCTCCGAATAGATGCCAGAATGTGGCGACAAGGAGATTTTCACAGTAACTTCATTGCTGTGTTAATATAAGCCTACCCGTGACATGACTGGCACGGTAGCACAGTGGTTAGCACTGCTGCTTCACAGCTCCAGGGACCTGGGTTCGATTCCCAGTTCGGGTCACTGTCTGCGTGGAGTTTGCACATTCTCCTTGTGTCTGCGTGGGTTTCCTCTGGATGCTCCGGTTTCCTCCCATAGGAAAGATGTGCGGGTTAGGCTGATTGGCCACGCAAAACTTGCTCCTTAGTGTCCTGAGATGTGTAGGTTAGAGGGATTAGTAGGTAAAATCTGTAGGGATATGGGGGTAGGGCCTGGGTAGGATTGTGTTCGGTGCAGACTCGATGCGCTGAATGGCCTCTTTCTGTACTGTAGGGTTTCTATGATTCTAATAAATAAACTTTAAAACTTTATTGCACTGATGGAGTTATAAATATATATAATATATGAATATAAATGTCATCCAGTCACTCAGTTTGACAGTGTGAATATTGCAAATTGTACAAAAGATTCCCAAAAATCGCTATTTGTTCATCTCTCTTGTTCAAGATGTTTGTTAATACTGACACGTTGATTTGTTCCAAGACATAAGGTGTCATTGACCAAGAATGAGCATTCACAGGGAACCATGCCACCATTAACAAGGAACTGTTGTTTGAGAGTAAGCGATTGAGGGATAAAGTAATTACTGATGTAGTAATCTTGGAGAAATGTCACACTGAGAAAAAAAATAGTCATAGCCAGTTTTGAGAAGTTCATCAGTGAGAGTTCAACTGATTGTGTAGAACAAGACTAAAACCTGTTAGTAAATACAAGATGGAGAGAATTAGAAAATAACCGTTAACGAGGAGCTCTATGTTCACATCACTGGGATTGTTATATATAACAAGAGGCCCGAGTAACTAATTGAATAGTTCAACCAAATATTAAGAATCATAGAATCCCTGCAGTGCAAAAGGAGACCATTCGGCCCATTGAGTCTGCATCAATTCAGACCCAGCTCCCTGCCCAAATCATTGTTTGGATGAGACAAAAGAAAACACGTCTTTGGATCTGAATAGGTACAAAATCAGCTTATGTACATACGCATTAGGAAAATTGTGTGATGTTTTACGATGGGAATGTGGTGTCATGGAATTCCATTCCTGGCATCTTTTTCCAGACCGTGTCACGGATGTAGTCCCGCGATAGTTATAACCATTTCCATTAAAACAATCAGTGGGTCCACCTTCGTTCGTTGGCTCTGAAAAGTAAAGTGTAGAAAATCTTGAGGCACATTTTGACATAAAAAAACTCACAATCTAGTATTATTTACCAGTATTTCTAGTTAATTTGCTGTTTGCGGTAATTGTAGTTTTGTTATCAATCTAGAAGTTATTATTCTTTGCCCAATCTCCTAACATTCCTAACAGGGCAGCACGGTAGCACTGTGGTTAGCAGTGCTGCTTCACAGCACCAGGGACCTGTGTTCAATTCCCAGCTTGCGTCACTGTCTGTGTGGAGTTTGTACATTCTCCTCGTGTCTGTGTGGGTTTTCCCTGGGTGCTCTGGTTTCCTCCTATAGTCCAAAGATGTGTGGGTTAGGTTGATTGGCCATGCTAAAAAAAATTGCCTCTGAGATGCGTAGGTTAGAGGGATCAGTGGATAAATAGGTAGAGATATGGGGGTAGGGCCTGTGTGGGATTGTGGTCAGTGCAGACTCAATGGGCCGAATGGCCTCCTTCTGCACTGCAGGGTTTCTATGATTTCTCTTAGCAGCAAATACATCCAATGCATTTTGGTGTAAAAACACAGCATTAAATGTATTTTTAATTTGTTCAACGTCAATTTACATTGAACTTCCAGTTTTACTCCTGATTCATTCCCATGTTGCAAGAGTTATTTCCATTTGAAGATTTATTAAAAGCACCGACAGCAAACAGAGCGACAGGTGTAGGCTGAAGGAGGGGATTCTCACATGATGGATATTTTGGAAGAGGAGCAGCAGTAAGTTTGAAAAACACAAGGTAGATATGAAGTCATCTGAAAACTTGGACTAAACTAAAGAATTCCATTGAGCCATAACCTCCAATATCCCCAGCGTTAGATTTGGGTAGTACTCCAAACATGTGCTGGGAAATCTCTTTCGGAACTTTGTAAGTAAGGGTTTGCATGGCAATTATGGAGAATTGCAAACTTCCCCTAGGCAATTGCCCTGTGCTAGGAACCCAACTAAAAGTGCCTTTTCAAATCACAAACTTCCATTATACTGACAGGTTTACACCAAGAATTACTCCATTAAAATGTTAGAAGAATTAAATCTTCTTCTAACATCTGGGTAACTATTGTAAACACTCAGACTGATCCCCCACAGGACTTTCTCCACATCCCTGATCCCCAGGGGACTCTGCCCATGTATCTCAAGACTGAAGAGATGACTGTAGAGCCTTGGGTCCATCAAAGAGTCAGGTGTCCAGAGGAGTTCTCTAGTCTTTCGAGTGATCTGAGTTGAAGGGCAGCATGGGATGCCACTGGAGGTGAAGGGTTGAGTGCTCAAAGGAGTTCTTCATTTACTTTGCAGCAGAAATTTAGCCACAACAATTAGCCGATAGCAGCCACTGATGGTGGGATGCCAACCTAACCATCCTCACCATCCATGAGATGGAGCGCTGGAGTTTGGATATGAGCGGAGAGGGAGATGGTCAGAGTGCGTTGAGGCTGATGTCTCGGAAGAAAGCAACAGCACAATGTGCAGAATCAAGACAGGATGAGGGTAAAAGTGATGACTGGATGTTTCATCCATAGAACCAAAGAAAAGTTACGGCATAGAAGGAGATCATTCAGCCATCTTGTCCATGCCAGCCTGATGACACTCAGGTGCCCTTTCCAATCCCGCCTTCCTGCAACTGGCCTAAAGCTCTGTGGCTTACAACACTTAAAGTGAATATACAGGTACTTTTAAAAGAGTTTAGATTCTCTTCCTCCACCACCAACTCGCACAGCGAATCCCTCAGAACGATTTCAGTTATGCACTGGTCTTTGACTCACTTCAGAGCAATTGAGACCAGTCGCAATGGGCAGCATATGTTGAAAATTAAGTCTTTGTGATATGAGTTATATCTCTGAACATTTGCTTTCAGATGAGCCGTCCACCAAAGCCAGATAGGAGACTGACATCCCTTCATTGACACGGGAATATCACAACTTGCAGGATGCACCCATGGCATATTCTCAATCCGCACCGAGCACCAGTGAAGATATTGGCATGGTGGAGAGCATAATTGCTTTGGGAGCATTGATAGCGTACAGCAGTGAGGGCACATCACACTTGCTGGTGCTGATGGGGGAGGCAAGGAGTGCCCAGTGCACTGACAGGCGGACATTTGCTGGAGACAAGGACCATGCTGAGTCCAAAGGTGATGATGATCATGACTCACAAATTTGACTGAATTTTTTGAAGAGGTAACGAAGAAGGTGGATGAGGGCAGTGCAGTTGTTGTTCGCTACATGGATTTTAACAAGGCCTTTGACAAGGTACTGCATGGTAGGTTGTTGCATAAGGTTAAATCTTACAGGATTCAGGATGAGGTATCTAAAGGGATACAAAATTGGCTTCTTGACAGAAGCCAGGGCGTGGTTGTAGAGGGTTGTTTTTCAAACTGGAGGCTTGTGACCAGCGATATACCTCAGGGATCAGTGCTGGGTCCACAGTTATTTGTCATTTATACTAATGATTTGGATGAGAACATAGGAGGCATGGTTAGTAAGTTTGCAGATGACACCAAGATTGGTGGCATGGCAGACAGAGAAGAAAGTTATCTCCGATTGCAACACAATCTTGATCAATTGAACCAGTGGGTTGACGAATGGCAAATGGAGTTTAATTTAGACAAATGCGAGGTGATGCATTTTGGTAGATTGAACCAGGGTAGGACTTACTTAGTTAATGGTAGGGCACTGGGAAGAGTTACAGAACAAAGAGACTAGGGGTGCATGTTCATAGTTCCTTGAAAGTGGAGTCACATGTGGACAGAGTGGTGAAGAAGCATTTGGCATGCTTGGTTTCATCGGTCAGAGTTGGGACGTCTTGTTGACGTTGTACAACCACACTTGGAATATTGTGTGCAGTTCTCGTCACCCTATTATAAAAAGGATATTGTTAAACTAGTAAGAGTGCAGAAAAGATTTACTAGAATACTATCGGGACTTGATGGTTTGAGTTATAAGGGGGGGCTGGGTAGACTGGGACTTTTTTTCTCTGGAGCGTAGGAGGCTAAGGGGTGATCTTATAGAGGTCTTTAAACTAATGAGGGGCACAGATCAGCTAGATAGTCAATGTCTTTTCCCAAAGGTAGGGGAGTCTAAAACTAGAGGGCACAGGTTTAAGGTGAGAGGGGAGAGATACAAAAGTGTCCAGAGGGGCAATTTTTTCACACAGTGTCTGGAACAAGCTGCCAAAGGTAGTAGTAGAGGCAGGTACAATTTTGTCCTTTAAGAAGCATTTAGGTAGCTACATGGGTAAGATGGGTGTAGAGGGATATGGGCCAATGCGGGCAATTGGGATTAGCTTAGGGGTTTAAGAAAAAGGGCAGCACGGACAAGTTGGGCCGAGGGGCCTGTTTCCATGCTGTAAACGCCTAAGAATCGATGAACCACTGGAGTCATCCGTAAGGTGACAAATGCTGGATGTCCAGATGGATGTGCAGGAAGATTTGGTGAGTTTACCATGGTACCTGTCATGGCGAAATCCTTATGGAGCATGAGAACTGCATTGACCATGAGCTGTAAGAACATAGCCTCATCCATTGAGAGTGTGAAAATTCTCATGGAGAGGCAGCACCAGCGTCAGAATGAAGCGATCTTGGGGTTGTTTTCAGACCTGCAAGCCCTCATAAAGGCTCTAACCTTTAGAGGTGACTGACTGTGTGGGGAAAGAATGTGGCAACCAGTTTCTGATGGGTACCCATCTTTCGTTGGCCAGCAGAGAGATGAGGACACATCTCACACTGGTGGATGAATTGGCTATCTTCTCGGGGGCCTCCTCTCAGGTGCCCAGGACAGGGCAGTATCTCTACTGCCTCTCTGCTAAGTATCGTGCCATTCTCAGAGTCTGCTGCAACTGAGTAGTAACCAGCCATGTTGCTAAGCAAACCCTTCCAGGTGGAGCCAGCTCAAGACCTGCCTGTCAGAGGATAACCACCAAGGTCATCTGCTCCAACAGGGCATCAAAATCAGCAATCTGCCTCCTTTACACTGACATCAAGGCGGACAGATGGTGGGGGCACCTAGACCGAGAGTGCTTTTGATTTCCTTTCCACTCACTGTTTTCTGTAGATTATCCAGCTGGGCGTTATCGCTTAGTGTCAGATTGTTGCTACCATTAAATTCTTACTGCTGACAAAATATCAGTACCCTGTGTGTTTGAATGGTTTCATCCTCATTAATGACTTTGGATAGATATCCAGGTTATAAATCCTCATTAATCAAGCATTTGGGCTAATGGAGTGGTTAAGCGTGAAGTTTTTGAGATTGGGTGATGCGCATGAATGTTGTGGGATTCTGTGTGCTATGAACCAGGAAACAGTTTAGACACAGTCAAGGTGCTGAAGAAGCAGCAGCAAGAAAGAGGAAGGCAGCCATCCTCAGGAAACAGCTAGAGATGAAGTGTTAAAGGCAAGCCAGATCGTGCAAAAGATCATTTTCTTCGCTGGACCTGGTCACTTAATGTGTATGATGTGATAATCACTGACTAGATTTGACCAATGGGTTTATGGTTGTTGTTTGGGAAATGGGGTCTTAGCAGAGTTTAGGTAATGGAGTTTTCAGTCTTTGCGGGAATAAGTGCTAACTGTTAATTTGCTGAAGTATAAGATTGTCCTTTGCAGTACTTTATTATCATTCTTCCACTTTAATAAATACTTCTGTTGGTTTAACAAAAGAAAGATCTGAGACTGCACTGTTTCGCAAATATTTCTTGCCAAAAAAAAATACACCATATGAAACCAGTGTTTCAGGTTAGAACACTCTCACATGTAACATCAGTGAGGTTTCCTAGCAAGAGAGCTGCATGGGTACCTTGACAGACCTGAAGAATCTGAGTCCTTTGGCCACAGCTATTATTTTATTGAGTGGAATTACTTTATGTTCACAAATGTGCCCGGCTTGATGACCACATGGGTGCAATCTATGGCACTCTGGATGCGAGAGAAACCTGCAAGTGCGGCAAAGCCCCTGGCCCACTCAGCCTGGCTGATTCACAACCTCCCCTGGCAGTGAGTTCCAGGCACCTACCACTCACGAATGTGCCTCATTCATCTCCTTTAAACCTTACCTCTCACACCTTAAACCCATACCCCCTAGAAATTGCCTCAAATTGAGTGGAGGATTGACAGGTGCACCCTTCTTGACTCCAAGCCAACCATGCTGTCGCTGACAGCCTGGATGTCGCCTTCCCTGGACAGCTCCAGCGCCTGCTCTTCAAAGCGGGCGAGGACCTGGAGGTCTAGCTCACCACCCCCTGTCTTCGCCCACTGTCAGGTGTTATGGATGGTCTTCTGTGGGGACAGAAGGACCCATAAAAGAAATTATGACATGACTACTGCAGAGTATCGGGGGTAGCCCTCAGAAGGCAAGTGCAGTAAGGCTCTTACAGGGATAGGAAGGAGGTGCTCAGGGGTCAGGGGCTGGCAGCATTCAGGGTGCTGGGGCTGGAGTGATCTGGGGGCGATTTGGGGGAAGATGCTCGATGGGGGGTTCACCCTTGCTGCCCAGATGAGGTTATGGACCTTCTTGCGGGACTGCTTCCCTGGTCTGGAGGCCAGTGCCATGGCCCTGACTGAAGCGGCAACTGCCTTCCAGGGTCTGTGTCCTACTGGGGGGAAAGTGGGTGTCCCACCTCGTCTCTGATGCATCCAGCAGCCTGCTGACGTCACTGTCCATGAATCTCAGTGCTGGGTGTTTGGACATTTTTCCTGCACTGCCTGCCTGCCTGTACGTCTTTGAGGTTTTTATGGAGCTGCCCCTTGTTAGGGCTGTTCAGCTACAAGCAGTTTGGGAGAGCATCCCATCAAGTTCCATGCAGTTTGCTTGTTAGCATTGAGGGGAAGGCAAGATAGCACTTGCAGGTGTGCTGCTGGGGGGCTGGTGGGTCAGTGCCACTCTGATGATTGGGGACAGGGAGAGAGAGGAAGCTGTCATACATCAATTAGAGTTGGGGGGAGATGGGGGCCTTGTGCAGGTAGGTCCAGAGTGAGGTGGAGGGGGTGTGGGATCACACTGCCTGTGATCGGTGGGGGGAGGAAAGTGGGACAGGAAACTGCCTGCGATTACTGGGGGGGGGGGGGGGAGGCAGAAACTCCGCCTGTGATTGATGCGTAGAGAGGGGGGCAGGATAACTGCCTGTAATCACTGGGGTAAGGGGGGATAGGGATCACTGTGCCTGTGATTAGTGTGGGGAGGGGGGATGTGGGGCAGGATAACTAGAGGGAAATAAATTGATTAGGGATAGTCAACACGGTTTTGTGAAGGGTAGGTCTTGCCTCACAAACCTTATCGAGTTTTTTGAAAAGGTGACCAAAGAGGTGGATAAGGGTAAGGCAGTTGACGTGTATATGGATTTTAGCAAAGCGTTTGATAAGGTTCCCCATGGTAGGCTACTGCAGAAAATGCAGATGCATGGGATTGAGGGTGATTTAGCAGTTTGGATCAGGAATTGGCTAGCTGATAGAAGACAGAGGGTGGTGGTTGGTGGGAAATATTCAACCTGGAGTTCAGTTACAAGTGGTGTACCTCAAGGATCTGTTTTGGGGCCACTGCTGTTTGTCATTCTTATAAATGACCTAGAGGAGGGTGTAGAAGAATGGATTAGTAAATTTGCTGACGACACCAAAGTTGGAGGAGTTGTAGACAGTGAGGATGGATGTTACAGTTTGAAGAGGGACATAGATAAGCTGCAGAGCTGGGCCGAGAGGTGGCAAATGGAGTTTAATACGGAAAAGTGTAAGGTGATTCACTTTGGTGAGAGTAACAGGAGTACAGAATATAGGGCTAATGGAAGGACTCTTAGTAGTGTTGACGAGCAGAGAGATCTCGGGGTACATGTGCATAGCTCCCTGAAAGTTGGCACCCAGGTTGATAAGGTTGTTAAGAAGGCGTACGGTGTGTTAGCTTTTATTGGTAGAGGGATTGAATTTCGGAGCTGTGACGTCATATTACAACTGTACAAAACTCTGGTGCGGCCGCACTTGGAGTATTGCGTACAGTTCTGGTCGCCGCATTATAAGAAAGATGTGGAGGCATTGGAAAGGGTGCAGAGGAGGTTTACCAGGATGTTGCCTGGTATTGTGGGAAAGTCTTATGAGGAAAGGCTGAGGGACTTGAGGTTATTTTCATTAGAGAGAAGAAGGTTACGAAGTGACCTATTTGAGGCATACAAGATGATCAAAGGATTGGATAGGGTGGACAGTGAGAGCCATTTTCCTCGGATGGTAATGGCTAACACGAGGGGACATAGCTATAAATTAAGGGGTCGTAATTATAGGACGGATGTCAGAGGTAGGTTCTTTACTCAGAGGGTAGTAAGGTCATGGAATGCCCTGCCTGCAGCAGTTGTGGACTCGCCAACTTTAAGGGCATTCAAATGGTCAGTGGATAGGCATTGGAATAGTTTAGGTTAGAGGGCATTAGATTGGTTCCACTAGTCGGCGCAACATTGAGGCCTGAAGGGCCTGTACTGCGCTGTAATCAGTGGTGGGGTGGGGTTGGGGGGGGGAGGTGGGTGGAGCTGCTGGGATTCACAGCCGTTCTGCCTGAGATTGCTAGAGGGAGAGGGAGCTATCGGCCTGGGTTGTCGGGGGTGGGTGGGGGGTGAATAAGTGGGTCAGTAATGTTGGAGAGGTTCAATGGCCATTGTGGGCAGGGGGAGGCATTATCCAGCCTGGAATGGATATGGCAGGGGATTAGCAATATTTTTTTTTCTCTATGCACGCGCAGTTGGAGCCTCCGATCAGAGTTGCATGGTTTTGGGCGCGTTAAGCCCTGCCCGCTTTTGCAGCGAGATTCAGAATCACTGATATTTTTGTAGACAGAGTGCGTACGGGGGAGAGGCCTCAAAACAGGCCCAGAAAACATATCTGAAACTCTCCAGTTTCATGTCCGCCCAGCACTTTGAATAAAAATGGTAAAATCGGTCTTAATGCGTGGACTGGGGGCTCAGGTCAGGCTCGTAAAATCCCACCCGCAGCCAACGGAGAATTCTGTTCTGCGAGCCTCACCCGTCCTGATTCTGGGGCAGGCGAGATGGTAAAATTGCAGCCAGTGGTTCATAACTTCTCTGGAGTATAAGATGACGTATAAGATGATGAATGGGATGGATAGGATAGAGGTGGAGAGACTCTTCCCGCTCAAAAAAGACAGTAGGACTAGGGGGCACAGCCTCAAGATAAAGGGGAGGCGGTTTAGAACGGAGTTGAGGAGGAACTTCTTCACTCAAAGGGTGGTGAATCTCTGGAATTCTCTGCCCGTTGAAGTGGTGGAGGCTGCCTCGCTAAATATTTTTAAGAAGCGGGTTGATGGGTTTTTGATAAGAGAAGGGATTAAGGGTTATGGGGAGAGGGCGGGAAAGTGGAACTGAGCCACGACAGATCAGCCATGATCTTATTGAATGGCGGGGCAGGCTCGAAGGGCTAGATGGCCTACTCCTGCTCCTATTTCTTATGTTCTTATGTTCTTATGTTCTTATGAGTGACAATCAGCATTGGATTGCCTTTCTGTACCCACAAACCTACACCAAATGTCACCTGTGTTTGTCTCACCCAATCTTCCTGACTTAGGCCAGATGAGATCCAAGCACTGCAATGGGTCTCTGGGTGCAGCATTGCATTGAGTTTAAAAGAATCGGAGTGAAGAAGGACATGGCCTCTTTTTTATAACAGTAGCTGCTGTAAAACAGGTGAGTTTAAAGGTCCCATTGAAAAAGAAGCCAGGAAGATGGTAAGGGCCTAAGTTGAAAGGAAGGGAGTAGGGGGGTGCTGAGGTTAGATATGGGGATTGGGGGATCAGATATCGGGAGGAATGGGGAGGTTGGACATCGGGGGCCTGGGTGTGGTCAAATATGAATGGGAGGGATTTGGATATGAAGGATAAGGGGGGGGCGTTGTCATACATGGGGGTGGATTGGGGGTTGGGGTGGTTGGAAATGGGGTGTGGGAGTGTTGAACATGGGATGGTGCAGAAGTCAGAAATCGGTGAATGGGGGTTTTGGACATAGAGAGTAGGGGATTAGACATGGGGGTCAGGCATGGGGTTTGGTGGGATTGAACATAGGGGAGGAACTGGTGGAGGGGTCAGACATTCAGACATTCCAGATACCAGAACAGCATTTTCAGGAGTCCTATGCATCTTTCCACTATAGAGAGATTGGCTACATAGGCCTCATTATTGGGTCTCCACTTCAGTCACAGGCTTCCACGCATGCGTCATCAGCCATGTCCAAAGTGGGTAACCCATGTCACCCACGAGCCATCCCAGCACCCTGGACTCCTCGTCAAAGGCATGTCTGAGCTCCTCAGAAGGAAACTGTCATGCACACTGCCTGGGTGTCTTGCGTAGACATGCATAATGTTCATCTTGTGGTCACAAACCAATTGGACATTTAAGGAGTGGAACCCCTTTCTATTGATGAATCTTTGTGGATTCTGCAGCAAGGCCTTGAGAGTGATGTGAGTGCAGTTGATGGTCCCCTGCACATTAGGCATGCCTGCAATGGCTGCGTATCCTGCAGCCCAGGCTTTCTGATGGGCCTGGTCCAAGTGAAAGCTTATGTACTCCCCAGCCTGGGCATACAGGGCATTTGTGATGACTTTGACACAGGTATGGACAGCTGATTGTGAAATGCTACATACATCTCCACTGGGGATCTGGAAGGAGCCAGTGGCATAGAAGTTCAGAATGGCTGTCAATTTGACAGCCACTGAGAGCAGATGCCCACCACCCCCACCCCGAGCTGCTAGGTCCTGCAATAAATGGCACAAGTGTTGCACTGTATCCATTCAGAACCATCAGCAGCACACAATGTCCAACGTTTGTTCAAACGACACTCGTGTGCGGAAGTGCCAGGATTTCCGCTCCCTCCTTCTCCTGGTTGCCCCCTCCACCCCTCCACCGGGTGAATGTCGCCACCTCCTGACTCTGGTGGTCTCCTGTGCCAACAATTCTTCCTCCTGCTCCTCCTCCTCAGCTCCAGCAGCAACCAAAAGAAAAACAAGATCAATCGGTTGCATCTCAAAAGCCATCTCATCACTCTGAAGGGGGAGTTGGGGTTGGAGAAGGAGAGAAACACACGGAGAGATTATGCAACTCTGCATGCCCTTAGCCCAGCAACACACACTGTCCCTACTGCCCATTTCCCTCACACAAATGCCTCCCAGCAACACAGCTTCCTATTCCCCAGCTACATGCTCCCACCCAGAATTCATGCAGTCGTGAGCACGGACACAGCTCCTTGAGAGGTTCTGAGGCTGCAGCAGTGCAATTTCAAATGGTTTTGTGCACTTCAGCTGGAAGAGTACTGCATGCAGTAGGACCCAGCAGCATCCATGAGACCTGAATCAATGCTGCAGATAGGACATTTGACACCCTGCTGAGCAACAGACTCTCCCACATCCCCCCCCTCCACACACTTGCAGAGTGCCAACCCACAAAAGAAGATGTCCACCACGAAAGGACCCGTAAGCAGTATGGAGCCGTCCGTAGGCACTTACCTCCTACTTATCTCCTCACTAACCCTCACTGATGAAGGGCCCAAATCAAGCATGTCTGTTCCAGGCCAATTCCACTTTTGTGAACACGGGGGTAAAGGCAGAGGTGTTGGTAAAGTGAGGCACGCAGGTCGCTAAGTGTTTGAAATCTATGCAAATATATTTAAATTGATGTGGTGCCTGTTTTGGGCGGGTTCCTGATTGCAGCCATTTTCGGGCCTTGGTAAAGTGTGAATTGGCACAGAAGCGAACGCAGATTGCACTACTCACGTCATGCCCAACTTTACCAAATTTTAGGACCGAAAATGGGCACAACCCGATGGTAAAATCGCTCCCATTGTGTCTGATTCTGGGTATCACACCAAGGCTGTGGAATGATTGTGCAGAGAAGAACCAGGGATGATGGAATTCATTTAGATGGAAAGAGTAGATAAATTGGAATTGTTCTCCTTTAAGCAGAGTGGTTAAGGGACCCAGTTTAAGGCAATTGGCAAAAAAACCAAAGGAGACTAGAGGAGAATATTTTCTCTAGTATCGAGCTTTAATAATCTGGGAGCCACTGCCTCAAATGGTGTTGAAACATATTCATTAGTAAATTTCAAAAGAGAAGTGGATCTATACATGAAAACAAAATATTAGCAGGTATGTGGGTATTGAGGAAATGGGACTAACTGAATAGTTTTCTCAAAGAACCAATGCAAGCGTGATTGACTGAATGGGCTCCTGTGCTGCATGTTTTTATGCTTTCATATTTCAAGGTCTCTGTGACACCAGGAGAATGATTACAATTCTAGTCTAAATCATCTGAGTTACAAAGACACGAAAGATATCCAAAAGATGGGCAGATTGAAGGGATGATACAGACATCAGTGAGAAGAATGTGTCTTAGTCATACAGAGATAGAATGAGACAGAGAACAGTGTACATAGCTGAAATCAGATAGAGGCAGAATTATGTGTAATGTTTGCCTTTAATAAACTTTTGGCAAGCAGCCATATACTGTAATGCCCCTGTCATGAGAAAGCAGCAACACATATGACGCAATAAGTAACATGGTGGAAGATCTGCTCGTATCAATACGTAGACCAATTGACAAAGCAGCAAACAGCTTAGTGGAAATTTACTATTGGGTTCAATAAAAAGAACTAGACCATGGTAGGGGTGGCGCTGTGGCACAGTGGTTAGCACTGCTGATTCACAACACCAGGGACCCAGATGCGATTCCTGGCTTGGGTCACTGCCTGTGCAGTGTCTGCACGTTTTCCCTGTATCTGTGTGGATTTCCTCTGGGTGCTCCAGTTTCCTCCCACATTTTGAAAGACGTGCTGGTTAGATGCATTGACCTGAACGGGCACTGGACTGTGGCAACTACAGGAATTTCACTGTAACTTCATTGCAGTGTTAATGTAAGCCTTACTTGTGACTAATAAATAAATAAATAACAAAATAAAGCGCTATCTTGGAACTATGGCATTCTCACCTGGTGGCACAAGTCCACACTTTGGTACTTGGCAATATTCCCATCTTGTATTTGGGTCAGTGGTGTAACACCAGGGCTCCTTTTCATTATCCGGGTTCCTGCAGTAATTACCTTCCAGTCCTCTAAAAAAAGAGCAGTTTGAGTATTAATCAGAAATAAATATTACATTTTTTCAGTGTGTGACTAGCTTCATCTCATTGACAGAAGATGTGGAAGTATGGACACTCTGAATCCTGTTTGGCGCTTGCATGACTGCACACAACTTGGAACAAATCTGCACTCATACTCAGGCACCCACAGAAGTGAATTAGATCTGTCTCCTTCATCAGGGATGATGCTGGAAACCAGTTCACACAAGGGCTACTGACATTTACTTACTTGCAGGGGTAGTTGTCTGGAGTTCTTGAGTGCAGGTGCGGCTTCTGAGTGTCCCAACTTTGACAGGTTCTACCAGAAATGGTTGTCAACACAGCTCCACGAAACGAATGACCTTTGCCTGTGTAACACTCTGTCTCTCCTTCAATAACAGGGGGCTCCTCAGCTTCAACAGACATGAAAAAGAACAGTAGCGCCAAGTTTATTATTGAGGGTTTTGCGTTAATATTTGTATAACATGAATGAAACATGAATAAACCTGCTCACATTTTCCAAAGGACAGAACATTAGAAGCGAAGGCATGGGAACAGAGATGTCTGGATTTTGCCTTCCAAAGCCTTGTTCGGGTAGTCATTTTACTGAGACAAGCTCGGAAAATGGATGTAGAAAAGTTGTTTGCCCACAATGTACGGGGGGAGGTGAGAGCTAAAAGCTCTTAATTTAAACTTGCAGTGATCTTATGATTAACTCTTTTTTCTACTGCTAACACCAGCTTATCAAATCTAGATTGTTAGAAAGGAAAAATACATGGTCCAAAGATAATGCAATGCAGCAGATCACTCATGTGCAGTGCTGTTATGAGGGAAGAAGGACTTCTATCCCTCCCCCGTTCCCAGATTTAGCATTAGGAAAGCTCTGGTAATTGTTCCTCATCCTTACGGAAGGGAAGTAATTATGTGAGGAGGAGTTGTCTTTGGGCTGTTGACTGCATTGATGATGGCCACATAGCAAGTCACGCACCGGTCCTTTTCGGCAAACCATTGCACACTCTATCAAAGCTTGTATAATAGGAAGATGGCTTCTAAAGGATAAAATCCCTCAGCTGGAATAGTGTCATTGGTAGAGTAGTAACTTGTGCAAATAGGATGAAGCACAAGAGGAGATCTTTTAACCATCATGTTTATTTTAGATCTTTGAAAGAGCTTTCCAATTAGTTTACTTCCTTATTCTTTACTCATAGCCCTGAAAATAGTTTCCCTTCAATTTACCAAATTAGATTTAGTACTATTGGATCTGCTGCCACCATCATCTTTTCAGACAGTGCATTCTATATCACTCAACAGTTAGGAAAGATGGTGGTGCAGTAGTCGTTAGTAATAAGAGTTTAAGTTAGTAGTAAGAGGGGCAGCACAGTGGCACAGTGGTTAGCACAGCTGTCTCACAGCACAAGGGACCAAAGTTCAATTCTTGGCTTGGATCACTGTCTGTGTGGAGTCTGTACATTCTCTCTGTGACTGTGTGTGCTTCTTCCAGGTGCTCTGGTTAAATTAAAATGTGTCACTTCATACTTCTCTGCATTAGCTTTAAGAACATAAGAAATAGGAGCAGGAGTAGGCCATCTAGCCCTTCGAGCCTGCCCCGCCATTCAATAAGATCATGGCTGATCTGTCGTGGCTCAGTTCCACTTTCCTGCCCTCTCCCCATACCCCTTAATCCCCTCGCTTATCAAAAACCCATCAACCCGCATCTTAAAAATATTTAGCGAGGCAGCCTCCACCACTTCAACAGGCAGAGAATTCCAGAGATTCACCACCCTTTGAGTGAAGAAGTTCCTCCTCAACTCCGTTCTAAACCGCCCCCCCTTTATCTTGAGGCTGTGCCCCCTAGTCCTACTGTCCTTTCTGAGCGGGAAGAGCCTCTCCACCTCTATCCTATCCATCCCATTCATCATCTTATATGTCTCATAGGGGGCCATCACTAAATCTACTAAATCATTAAATCTATCATGTTTCAGCTCATT
This sequence comes from Carcharhinus amblyrhynchos, assembly GCF_965287045.1. Taxonomy (NCBI): domain Eukaryota; kingdom Metazoa; phylum Chordata; class Chondrichthyes; order Carcharhiniformes; family Carcharhinidae; genus Carcharhinus; species Carcharhinus amblyrhynchos. The sequence goes on along the minus strand of NC_137335.1, from coordinate 24,536,451 downwards.
TGGGATAGTTTGAGGATCTGTGCACCTGTTAGCGAGCAGTAGCAGAGCAATGTGAACAGAGGCTCATGGGCAGTTTGTTAGTCTGTTATCTTTGAGTAGGAAGTGACAAGGTGCAGAGAGGGGAAAGTGAGCCATAAATCCTGAATTGCTCACTGGTTTCAGCAGCGGCAAGCAGGGGGTTACTACAATTGGCGTCCTTGGGCAAAAGAGATTGAAAATAGGCTAAGCTCCTTATTCTCATTACTAACCAATGATATTGATAATAGTGGATGAATTCAATTTCTGGCTTAATTGCAATCACACTTTCATGTGAATTAGATGTCTCAGATTCAATAAAGTGGACAGATTCCCAGAAAGCAATCAAGACCTTTGATAGAAAGAAAGTTGGTGGTAGTGAACACATATATCGGCCTTGGCTCAATGATAACTTTCTCACGTCTAAGTCAGAAGGCTGAAGGAAGCTCCACACTAGAAACTTGAACTCCGAATCCAGGCTGACACAGAAGTGCAGTACTAAGGGAATTCTGCAATGTCAGACATGTTTTTTTTTCCAGAGGTAAGGTTAAACCAAACCAGGAAGGGAGTTTCCACTACCATTTTCAGGAAGTGGAAATAGTGGAAAGGCCAAAGAGTCAAGCGGGAACTCCAAAGTGCCTTTTACACCAGCAGCATTTCCTATTGCCATTGTCCCTGCCCCCCATGAATGACTTTAAAGTTGGGACCCCCATTTGCATCAATTTAAATGACATTATTAGGCATTTACACACGATTGGCCGCCTCATGTTAAAATGTCCATTCATATTAGCATAAGAGCACATGAATCAAAACAAATCCCCCATAACATGCACCTGGTAAGAAGAACCCACCAGATGTGCACAGGTGAATACATTCCCCAGGAGAAGAGTGTACCTAGTACTGCCTGTACACTGCCAAGATCATTCTAGGGGTTAGTGCATGGAGGTTGTTGGAAGGAGGGTAGTATTGTGTAGGGTGATGGTTCCATGTTCGTGGTGAGGGTGGAGTTCTTTAAGGGAAGTGCTGAGGGGATGACATTGTGGGATCTGGCCCCTGGATACTTTTGGTAAAGTGTTTGAAAATACAGCACGGCCAGCAGGCTACCCTTTGCTTTTCTCACCTGAGATGACATTTTGCCAAAAATGGCAAAATTTTGCCCCAGAGTTCTGTTCTGGTGAATATTCATCCTTCAGTCAACAACACAAACAAATTAACTGTTCATTCATCTTATTTGTAGTTTATGTGGTTTTTCTGTTTGCAAGTTACAATCTGTATTTGTCTATGTAATAAGTGTCTAAACTGCAGAAGTAACATAAGTAGTTCATTGCCTGTACAATGCTTTGAGACAGCTCTAGGATAAGGCACCACACAGCTGCTTCATCTTTTGTTTTCTATCTCTTTATCCTTCTCATATCTGATTTTGCGTAACTGTGCAATGAGAGGTAAAGTATAGACAATAATAGTAATTAGCACAGCTTGGAAAAAGAAAATGTGGAAAACCAACAAAAAAATTTCTTTAAATAATTATTACCCAGATTTTGTGCTCAGCAGAGAAACAGATTTTGACTTTGAAGATCCAGCAGGGTTATTTTCATTATGTTAATTTGAACTTGGCATATGTCAAGCAACCCCCAGGCACCAGCAATAGTGATGGCATTAAACAGGACAAGCCACCAATTACATTGAAGAATTCACACTGATAGGATTCAGAAATCTTCAATATTGGCCTCATTTCATTTCTAATGTAAAATGCAGCAATCAATAAGCTACTTGATCATTATTTTTTAAATATCACATTAGTAGTAAGAAAAATAATATAAGAACTTGCTTAAAAGAGATGCTTGAAATCTAAGACAAAACAAAATTTAATGGAAAATTTTAATAGTGTATGCTGTGTCTGAGGTGAGGAGTGAGGGATCAATGACTCTGATATTTACTAGAATGGGTTTGAGAGCAGAGAAAAGGAAATACACTGAGAAAACTGCCATGTGAAGTGCATATTTTTTGGTACAGATTGCCTGTCTGGAACTATCCTCTATTTGTTGAAATACTACAGTGGAATCCAATGGGAGCGAAGTTGAGGCTGCTCTTGTCATCCGTGCGAATGCTACCAGGGCCTCAAGTTGCAAGAACATGATCTTTAATCTTCATCATAGAATCATAGAACCCTACAGTGCAGAAAGAGGCCCTTCAACCCATCGAGTCTGCATCAATCACAATCCCACCCAGGCCCTATCCCCATATCCCCACATATTATACCCACAAATCCCTCTAACCTATGCATCCCTGGACACTAAGGCGCAATTTCTTAGCGTGGTCAATCAACATAACCCACACATCTTGGACAGTGGAGGAAACCCACGCAGACACGAGGAGAATGTGCAAACTCCACACAGACAGTGACCCCAGCCGGGAATCGAACTCAGGACCCTGGAGCTGTGAAGCAGCAGTGCTAACCACTGTGCTACCGTGCCGCCCCTTGCTGATGACATCATCATGAATTTCAATTGAATTTATTTGAATCTCATTAACCTGCCTCCTTGCTGTATATTGACATCCCCCTACATTAAGACCGCGTGCGATGTGATGTCACGCTGGTGCGGTTTTCAACAGGCTAGCCTGAGTGTGAAACTGTCATGGGGATTTCCCTGGGGGGGTAAGAGTGAGCACAGCCCTTGGGAGAGAGAGCAATGATCAGGAAGAGACCTGGCAATGTCCTCTGGCATTGCCCCTTGGCATAGGTTGACACTGTCAGGTTGGCTCTAATGGGGGAGGGTGATGATGAGAGGGGAACCTCAAGAGGGAAAAGTGATACTCATTCCTATGTAGTGGTGGCTGGGAGTAGACAGAGGAACATGGGATGTTGACAATGGCTGTTGGTGACGGGGGGAGCGTGGAGAGGGAGGTGGGTGCCAACTCCAACTGTCAGGAGAGGGAGGGTTGGAGCTGATAATTGAGGGGGATGCTGAGAAGTGCCTATCCCAATTGGGTGGAAAGGCAAGCTCCTGAGGCCTCCATGGTGGGCTGGTGGGGGGGCGGGGGGGGGGGGGGGGCGCAGATTTTTATGTGTTCTGGCACCCCAATCTCTGCAGCTCGGTTTTGACAGCTTGCTAATGTCTTGCTCCCTGTATGATGGTTTGAAATGTGCCCCCTTGATTTTTTTTTGGCAGAAACACACAGGTGTTCTCATCAGAAACAACAGTCTGTCATTTTTTTTGTAAGATTCCCCCATTTATGTTCTGAGAAGTCCAAGATTTAACATCTTATCTGACAAATGGTATCTCCAACAGGGCAATGATTCCTTCAGTTTGCAGTGAATGCAAAACACCAGAAGGCAATAGAATACTTTCACTCATTAGCCTAGCTCAGATCAAATAAGCAAGTCCTAAATGTGAAATTGCAGTGTAATAATCCATTGTATCACACAGACTCTAAAGGACATGTATGAAGCAACTGAAAAACTTACTACACCGCGGAATATTGCAGAAAGCCCATCTATTTTTGGAGTCAGTTGTGAAACACCAAGGCCTGGGTTCTCCATCTGGATTCCGACAGTAGTTCTCCTCAAGATGTTTATCTGGAAAACTGAAAGCCCTTATTTTTACTTTTGGCAAAAATAATCTTTGATATTAACCATAACTTTCTGGCTCTTGCCGCCAGTGGGATCTTCCAGTTCCACCGATGGCAACCTCTCATGGTACGTTCCTCAGCAGCAGAGGATGTGGGACACAAAAAAACCCTATAGACATCAGTGGGAGTGGATGATCCCTCCCAATGGCAGGCTACCTCTACCACCAGAAATTATGCCCATTAAATATTGAAGTATCTGTGAGGCTTGCCCCGTGTGATTAGCAAAATGCTATAACCAGAAACATTTTCAAGTGCAACTCAGGGACAACAACTACAACGTAGGGTCTATATAACTATAGTAAAATATCCCAAAGTGCTTCACAAGTGTTATCAGAAAGGAATTGACACTGGGCTACAAGGAGATATAGTACTGGCCCATGTCACTTGCTGTTCCTGGAAACATTACCAATAGGGAGTGGATATTGATTAGCAAACAACAGTGGATTTATGATTATTTTAAAATCATCACAAATTCCTGGTTTCATGACAGGTACAATGTGAGTAGTCCAGTCAATCTTTATAACTGGCTCTAATACACCAGTGTTAACAAGTTGTGCTAATTCTTTAACCTTGGGATGAATGGCCAATGGCACCACTCTTGCTTTGAGATTTTCTGATTGACTATTAAGTTTTATCTTGAGTTTCACTTAACTCCCTCCATTGAGCCAAGTGTTTCTTGGAATACACTCTTGTGTTTATCCAGAAGGTGCTGTAGCCTGTTTTGGCATCAACCAATCTGTGACAGCACTCTAGTTAAGCTTTATCTTCTCCTACCAAGATCTCTAAAATAGACCTGGAAGATTACCATGGGCCACATGGAGAGGCAATTCCACTGTTGGTCAATCAACACTACGTTGACCAGGATATAACCATTTAAAAGCACGATCTCCTCCATGTATATCCTTAAAATCACATCAGTTGGTTTTAAAGGAAGATTCTTCTGCTTTTGGTGGTCAGTAATCTTGGGACTTAAAGATGCAGCAGCACCTGTATAAACCTCCATCCCAATATGTTGTCCACTTAACTTTGGAATCACCAGGATTTTTGATCCACCCTGTATGTACAAGATGTTCAGTTGGAGCTCTTCATCATATTTCTGAACATTCTCTTCTTCGCAGTCATAATCTGTTTCTTTCATGCTGTAAATTATTTTTGTAGAATGCTACTTTCTCTCCTTGAATGTACCCAGATTATTCGTCTGAGTATTCTTCTGAAGGGAAACTGATATAACCTAACAAGCTTTTGCGATTTGACTCATTTTGCCACAATTCTTGCATTGATTATCATTACTCCAGCATTCATTCATTGAATGGTCAATTTTGGCACATCTGTGATATGCTTGCTATTGTCTTATGGGCAGTTGCCAAGTTGTGCATCTTCATTCTTGCACAAAGTTATGAAACCGCTTTACCTGCTTGTTCCATTGACACTATGATTTCTACCGCTGTTTTTATCATAGAATTCCTAAGTTGCAAAAGGAGACCATTAGGCCCTCAAATCTGTACCGACTCTCTGACGGAGTATCTTACCCAGGCCATCTCCCCTTCCCTAACCCCAAAATCCCACATATTTACCATGGCTAATCCACTTAACTTTGGACTGTGAGAGGAAGCCAGAGCACCCAGAGGAAACCCATGCAAACATGGGGAGAACGTGCAAACTCCACAAAGTCACCCAAGGCTGGAATTGAACCCAAATTCCTGGAACTGCGAGGCAGCAGTGCTAACCACTGTGCTACCTTTGGATAGCCTCATTTTGTAGATGACAAATTAAACAATCTCGAAGACAATCTTCTAATGAATCGCTAAACTCACAATGTTATGTTAGCCTTTTTAAGTTTACAACAAGCAATGCTTTCGCCTTCCCCTTGACTCCTTCAAAGAAATTTGAACAGTTCCATAATGATCAATGGCTTTGGAGAATAAAGCTTTTCAAGGATCTTTGTTAAGTTATTGTAAGGTTTGATTCCTGTCTTTGTTGGATAAACCAAGCTTTGGAGGAAATGATAAGTTTTACATCCGATTGTACTACAATAAACTGGTATGAACACCTTGTTTGTAATTTTATTCGCTTGTACGAAGTACTGAAACCGCTCTACATAAGAACTCCATGATTCATTTTCCCATTGAGAGAGCCCTAATTGACACACCCTTTCTCTTGCAGGCTAGCGACTTGACACTGCTCAATATATAATTTTTTACTGTCTTCCCAGTTCTCTCCTTTATAATCTGGAAGCCATTGACTTGATTTTTTTTTAATTTCTTCAATTGTACAGCAAAGCATTCATTCTTTTCAAGTCTGCTAAATGCTGCTTGGAATCTTACTATTCTCTGGTTGGAAAAACGCCTCTATGAAAAACAACACGGAGAACTATTTTCTTACTTGAGTCTTCCTGCATTGGCACTTTAATCTTTAATCCTGTTGTTGTTTTTCCCTAGTGTGAGAACCCACAATTTTTTTCTACCTTAGGATCCTTTCTTGATGTTCTCAATGAAACAAAATTCTGTTTGTCACCAATTTTCTTTCTGTGGTGTCCTAACTAGACCAGGGATTGTGGGTTTTAACCAAAAGAAAAGAATGTGGTTTGTACACATGGATTCAAAGAAACACACAACAGGTTTTATTGAAGAGCTTCTCTCTTCTGCATCAGAATACAATACTATGGGCAGTATTTTACCATTTTTTGTCTAACGCTGGGCAGAATTGTAACTGGGAAAGTTTCAAATTGACTTTTAAGCCTGTTTTTAGTCCCTCCGCCATATGCACTTTGCCTACAAAATTTTCAGTGAGTCTGATACTCGCTGCAGAAGCCTGTGGATGGGGCTTAACTCACCCAAAACCCTATAGCTACAATCGGAGCCTCCAACTGCACATGCGCAAAACAAACTAAAATAATGCTGCTCACTGCCACATCCCTCCTGGCTCGGATAATGCTTCTCCCTGGCCCCCACGGACATTGGACCCCCCTCAACATTACTGATCCCCTTAGCCCCCACCACCCAGACATATCAAGCCCCCTCTACTCACCACCCCCCCAATTGATTGCAGGCAGAGTGGCAACGGCCCCCTCCCCCCAGCAATTGCTGGTAGAGTGGCAGGGGCTCCCCTCCCCCCACCCATTGCAGGCAGAGTGGCAGCACATCCCCCTCCCCTCCACCCCGGACCCACCTGCACAAGGCCCCCAACTCCCCCAGACTCCAATTGCTTATGACACCTCCCACTCTTTCCCCTGCCCCAATCATCATAGAGGCACAGATCCCCCACCCACCCCATCAGCACACCTGCAAATGCTAACTTGCCTTCTCCTTAATGCTAACAAACAAACTGCATTTAATTTGCTGGGATACTCTCCCAAACTGCCTGCAGCTAATCTGCCCTAATAAGGGGCAGCTCCGTAAAAGCCCCAAGGATGGACAGGCAGTGCAGGGAAAAATGGCAAAGAAATCAGTGCCCAGATTCACTGAGATTGACCTCAGCAGATTGCTGGACGCTGTGGAGGCAAGGCGAGGCACCCTCTTCCCTCCCAGCAGGAGGCTGACCCAGGGGAAATGATGACAAAGCGGCCTGGGAAACAGTTGCCACCTCAGTCAGTGCCAATGGCACTAGTTCCCTGAACAGTTGAAGCAGTGTTGCAAAAAAGTCAATTACATCATCCAGGCAGCAAGGGTGAGTGCTTAACCCCATCTAGCATTTTCCCCTAAATCACTCCCAGATCTCTCCACCCCCAGCATTCTGCATGCTTCCAGCCCCTGACCCCTAAGCACTTGCTTCCACCCCCCCCCCACCCCCCACCCCACCCCCGCCACGATACTCTGCAGGAGTCATGCCATCATTTCTTTCACGGCTCCTTCTGCTCCCACAGGAGAAGACTGCCCATAATACTCACTAGAGGGTGAAGACAGGGAGTAGTGACCCCGACCTGTGGCTCCTCATCCCTCTTTGAAGAGCTGGTGCTGGAGCTGTCCAGAGAAGGGGTCATCTGAGCTGTCAGCAACAGCATGGTTGGGCTGGAGTCGAGAAGTGAGCATCTGTCAATCCTCCATGCAATTTAAGGCAATTACTTGAGGGCATGAGTTTAAGATACAAGGGGCAAGGTTTAAAGATATATGAGGCATTTTTATTTACTCAGAGGGTGGTAGGTGCCTAGAACTCGCTGCCGGGGAAGGTTGTGGAAGCAGATATGAGAGTGACTTTTAAGAGGAATCTTGTCAGATATATGAATGGGATGGAAATATAGACATATGGTCCCTGGAAGGGTAGGGGGTTACAATTCAGATTGGCAGCACAGTCACTGCAGGCTTGGAGGGCCGAAGGGCCTGTTCCTGTGATGTAATCTTCTTTGTGCTTTGTTCTATGTTCAATGTAGAAATGTCAATCAACTTTCTGGCATTCCAGATTCTTCTTCCTTTCTTGCACTTAACCTTGTGTCCTGTGTTGCAGGAGGCGATCCAGACACACCTGGGCCATCTGGAATCGAGGCCCCTACTGCGGCTCCCGCCCACCCTGAGACTGACAGCTCCAAAGACTCTTCTGAGGAAGCGGGTAAAGGAGCCTCTGAATGTGGCACCTTTTTGGCATCAGCTTCCACCTCACAACTCACCATCTCAAATACTGTCACATCGGTTGATCCAATTATTGATGAGGCTTCTGGGTCACTCTGGTGAGCATGATGTATCTGATCATATGCATTGTGTGGAGGAGGGAATGGCATGCGGGGGCCTGCTGGAGTCAAGGAGCTGGCCCCAGGCTTCATACTGGGCCCCCTTCATCACTTCTCTCTCAGCTGCTGGAGATGCAGCAACAAAGCCAGGAAATGCAGGAGAGGCTGATGGTTTCACGAGACCAACAGTGAGGCTGTTGGGAGGAATCCCAAAGCTTTCAGGCAGACAAGTTATTGCCTTCTTGTGAGGTTCCCAGGCCAGCACTGCAAGGGTGGCGTCCACGGTGATAAGCCTGGGGCAGGATTGCTCACCATGAGTTGCAGGTTCAAACGATGATTAAGTCACAGCAGGCCATGCCAGAGTCCCAGAGGGCCAAGACCCAGTCACAGCAGGCCACAGCTGAGGGCCTCAATGGGCTTCTCGAGATTCTGCGGCCCAGAGCAGACGCAGCACGGTTTCATTAAAGGGAAGTCGTGTCTGACAAATTTACTGGAGTTCTATGAGGATGTGTCTAGGGCAGTGGACAGAGGAGAGCCGGTGGATGTGGTCTTTCTAGATTTTCAGAAAGCGTTTGACAAAGTGCCTCACAAGAGGTTATTGCAGAAGGTCGAGGGACATGGAGTTGGGGGTAAGGTGTTAGCGTGGATAGAAGATTGGTTGTCAAATAGGAGGCAGAGAGTGGGGGTCAACGGGTGCTATTCGGATTGGCGGATGGTGACTAGTGGAGTGCCCCAGGGGTCGGTGCTGGGGCCTCAGCTTTTTACCATTTATATAGATGATCTGGAGGAGGGAACCGTGTGTAGAGTGTCGAAATTTGCTGATGACACCAAGATTGGGGGAACGGCAAATTGTGCGGAGGGTGTGGAGAGTCTGCAGAAGGATCTAGATAGGCTGGGCGAATGGGCCAGGAAATGGCAAATGGAATTTAATGTTGGCAAGTGTGAGGTGGTCCACTTTGGTAGGAAAAATGGTAGGAAGGACTATTACTTACGAGGCGAAAAACTGCAGCAGGCGACGGTGCAGAGGGACCTCGGGGTCCTTGTGCATGAGTCGCAAAAACCCAGCTTGCAGGTGCAGCAGGTGGTCAGGAAGGCGAATGGGATGCTGGCCTTCATAGCAAAGGGGATTGAATATAAAAGTAGGGAGGTCTTGCTGCAGCTGTATAGGGCATTGGTGAGGCCGCAGCTGGAGTACTGTGTGAAGTTTTGGGCGCCGCACCTGCGCAAGGATATTTTGGCCTTGGAGGGAGTGCAGAGGAGGTTTACTAGGCTGATACCGGAGTTGAGGGGGTTGAGCTATGAGGAGAGGCTGAATAAACTGGGCTTGTACTCGTTAGAGTTTAGAAGAATGAGAGGAGATCTCATTGAGACGTATAAGATGATGAATGGGATGGATAGGATAGAGGTGGAAAGACTCTTCCCGCTCAAAAAAGACAATAGGACTAGGGGGCACAGCCTCAAGATAAAAGGGGGGCGGTTTAGAACAGAGTTGAGGAGGAACTTCTTCACTCAAAGGGTGGTGACTCTCTGGAATTCTCTGCCCGTTGAAGTGGTGGAGGCTGCCTCGCTAAATATTTTTAAGACACGGGTTGATGGGTTTTTGATGGGAGAGGGGATTAAGGGTTATGGGGAGAGGGCGGGAAAGTGGAACTGAGCAGCGACAGATCAGCCATGATCTTATTGAATGGCGGGGCAGGCTCGAAGGGCTGGATGGCCTACTCCTGCTCCTATTTCTTATGTTCTTATGTTCTAGGGCTGAGACCCAGCGGGACAGTGCTGAGACACAGTGGGCTATGGCTGCAACCCTTGAGAACGTGACCCAGTCCATGGCTGAGGGGCTGCAGTGTGGCCCAGTCTCAGAAGGCACTTACTGCCACCATTGACAAGTGGCCCCCAACCTGGTGGCCATCGCAGAGGGCTCGACCATCATGGATAAAAAGCAGGTGGTCCTCCAGGTCTGCCAGGGCCAGGAGATGCGGAAGCTTCTGGAGCTCACTGCAGAGCCACCGCCGTCCCATGGAGTGACCCAGGGGTCCACAGTAATCCCAAGGGAGGAGGAAGGGCCTGAGCCCATTCCCAGCCCTTCCAGAAAGGAGACTGCGGCTGTGGCTACATTTTCTGACTCCCCCCTTCTTGACACTGGTGCATCTCAGGGGCAGCAGGATGAAGAAGGTGTCATGGATACATTGCAGACACCTGGAAGCCGGCAGGGCCCTCAAGGTCTAGGCCCTCCAGAGAACGCCCACTAAGCACATCACATGCCTCAAGGCGAGAGAGGCAGCTCCGATGTACATTCTGGGGAGACACCAAAACATAGTGGTAGGCCACATAAGGTTAGGAAGTTGTAGTTGCACAAAGATGGCATGGGTGATGGGCTGCACTAGTTACATAGATTTTTAAGCAATTTACCATTTTCTGTTCACAAGTTTTATGTTAGCCCTTATTATTTAGACTCTTTTATTATAAACAATACATGTTTTTTCACCACCCACCTGTGAGTAATTTGTCTCAGATTTGCCTCGAACAGGGATGCTGTTACCCAGATGGTCACCAGAGGGATGCTTCATGTTGATGTCAACTGGGGAGGCCCCTCAAAGCTGTGTCACTGAGATAATGAACCATTCGTTCCCCAGAACACACAAGCTATTCCCTCCCCTCCTCCAGCCCACCCACCCCAAGGCCCTTTATGGGGGGTCACTGATCCCTCACCCACTACACAGATGTGGGATAGGTGCCAGCATGCATGCAGAGCTGAAGTAGGAATCAGACTAGTTTGCACCATCATTATAATGGTGCTTAATGAGTCATCATCACCCTCCTGCCTGCCAAAGAAACTTGCTAACACAGTGTACCTAGGCCCACCACTTTAGTGTGACAATGGACTTTAGTTGGACTTGGGGGGAGTTGAGGGGGAATGTTGGTGGGAATGGAACCCACATGCAGAAACACGGGCCCCTAGTAAGTGAAACGCCTGATGGTTAGGGTCTTCCTCGACCCCCCACCTCCCCTCACATGCTTGATTCTTGCTGCCAGTCCCCCAGAGCTGGGTGGTGTTGCTCAGTCTGGTTCTCCTGCCCCTCGTCCTCCTCCTGCTGTGCAGCCTCCTCCCCAACGACGTCCAGCTGATCAGCCTCCATGTCCTCCCTCTTTTCCAAAAGGTCATCTCTCTGCTGTGCCAGATTGTGAAGGGCACAGCCTATTACCACAATGTGGGAAGAAGTCAGGGGGCTGTATTGTAGGGCCTCACCAGAGTAGCCCAGGCACCTGAAATGCATTTTGAGGAGCCCTATGCCCCTCTCCACTGTAGAGTGGGTGGTAATGTGGGCCTCATTATACGGGGTCTCCACCTCAGCTTCAGGCCTTCGCTCAGCCATCATCAGCCAAGACCGAAGCAAGTACCCTATGTCCCCCATGAGCCATCCCTGCACCCTCGGCTCCTTCTCCAATGTCTCCGGTGTGTCTGAATTACTCAGAATAAAACTGTCATGCATGCTGCCTGGGTGTGATGCGGATGTGCAGATGTTCATCTTGTGGTCACAAACTAATTGCACATTTAGGGAGCGGAATCCCTTTGTATTGATGAGTCATTGTGGATTCCTGACCAAAGTCTTGAGGGTGACATGGGTGCAGTCTACAGCCCCCTGCACAGTACACATCCCTGCAATGTCATGAATCCTGCAGCCCAGGATTATTGCTGGGCCTGTTCAAAGTGAAATTTGATATACTGGCCAGCCCGGGCATACAGGGCATCCATGTTATCCTTAACACAGGTGTGGACAGCTGACTGGGAAATGCCACATACATCCCTGCTGAGGATCTGGAAGGAGCCAATGGCATAAAAGTTTAAAGCAGCCATCGATTTGACAGCTACTGAGAGTGGTGCCCCCACCAGCCCACTCCCCATCCCGAGGTGACAGGTCCTCCAACAAGTGGCATCGATGTTGCACTATCTCCTTTCAGAGGTGGAGCTATTGGCAGCACACGGTGTCCAATATTTATTCAAATGACACTCCTGTGCAGAACTGCTGGGATCTCTGCTCCCTCCTCCTGGACCGCCTCCTTCTTTGGGTGAATAGTGGCCATTTCCTGCATTCGGTGGCCATCTCCCTCTACTCCTGTGAGTGGTAAGGCTTGGGCCTCCTCTGCCTGCAATTTTTCCTCCTCCTCCTCCTCCTCAGCTCCAGCAGCAACCAAAAGAACAGCAAGATCAATCGGTTGCATCACAAAAGCCATCTCATCACTCTGAACAAGGGGTGGGATTTGGAGAAGGGGAGAGACACATGGAGAGGTTAAGGAACTCTGCTTGCCCCTAGCCCAGCAACACACACTGACCATACTGCCCATCCTGCCCTCCCTCCCACACATAACCCCCAGTAACACAGCCCCCTATTTCCCACCCACATGCCCCTCAGCAACACAGCCCCCTATTCCCCACCCACATGCCCCTCAGCAACACTGACTCCCTATTCCCCACCCACAGGCCCTCCAGCAACACAGCACCCTCCCCCCCATCCTCCACAAACACAGCCCCTACCCATCCTCCCCCAGTAACTTAGACCCAGAACTCATGCAGTAGTGAGCACAGACATTGCTCCTTGAAAAATCCTGAAGCTGCAGCAGTGCCACTTCAAAGGGCTTCCAATACATCCCCCAGCTGGAAGAATGCTGCAGGCACTAGGACCCAGTAGCAAACACAAGACCTGAGGTCGGTGCTGAGACCCAGATCCGTGCTGCAAATTGGAGGTTGGACACTGTGATCAGCAACAGCCCCCACAACGCACCCCCCCCCCCACACACACACACACACACACACACTCACAGACCCTTCCCAACCTGAAATACCACATGGCCACCATGAACGGGCTCTCCATGAACAGCACGGAGATGTCCGACAGTAGACACTTACTCCTCACTAACCCTTGCTGATGGAGCACCAGAATTGGACTTCTATGGAGCATGTCTGTTCCAGACTGATCCAGATTGGATGAACGCAGGGTGGTAAAGGCAGATGTACTGGTAAAGTGGGGTGTGCAGCTCGTTAGGTGGATTAAAATAGATGCAGAATTATTTAAATTGATGCTGTACCCATTTTGGGCAGGTTCCTGATCGTGCTGATGTTTTGGCCTTGGTAAAGTAAGACCTGGAGCGAAAACGGTCGTAGATCGTATTACTCACCTCACACTCAAACTGTACCAAATTTTTGCGCCCGTTTTCGGGCGCAATGTGATGATAAAATACCACCCTGTAAGTAAAATACTAGCTTGAACACAGCCAAATGACATCACCATTAAATCTTGGTTTGCTTTTGATGTTGGTTGCTTTTAAAGCAACCGGCATCCTTTTAAAAACATTTCACAATACATAGAAACATACATAGAAAATAGAAACAGGAGGCCATTTGGCCCCTCAGGTCTGCTCCGCAATTCATTATGATCATGGCTGATCACCAAAGTCATTATCCTGATCCCACCTTCAGCCCATATCAATTGATCCCTTTAGCCCCAAGAGCAATATCTAATTCCTTCTTGAAATCACACAACATTTTGGCCTCAACTTCTTTCTGTGGTAGTGAATTGCAGTTTTACAACTCTCTGGGTGAAGAAATTTCTCCTTACCTCAGTTCTAAAAGATTTACCCTTTATTCTCAAACTATGACCCTTGGTTCTGGATTCCCCCGTCAAGTGGAACATTCTTTCTAAATCTACCCTGCCTATATCCTGTTGGAATTTGTTAAGTTTCTATGAAAACCCCTCTCATTCTTTTAAACTCTAATGAATATAATCCTGACTGATTTATTGCGTCTTCATATGATAGTCCTGCCATCTCAGGAATCAGCCTGGTAAACCTTTACTGCACTCCTTCAATAACAAAGACATCCTTCCACAGTTAAAGACACCAAAATTGCACACAGTACACCAGGTGTGGCCTCACTAACACCCTATACATTTCTACATTTATCCATTCAAAAGTCTGATGGCAGCAGGAAAGTAGCTATTTTTGAGTCGGTTTTTATGTGATCTCTTGTATTTTTTTTCTGATGGAAAAAGGTGGAAGACAGTATGTCCGGGATGTGTGGGGTCCTTGATTATGCTGGCTGCTTTTCCAAGGCAGCAGGAAGTGTAGACAGTGTCAATGCATGGGAGGCTGGTTTGAGTGATGGATTCACGACCCTTTGTAGTTTCTTATGGTCTTGAACAGAGCAGGAGCCATACCAAGCTGTGATACAATCAGAAAGAATTCTTTCTATGGTGCATCTGTAGAAGTTGGTGAGACAAGTTTGTAGTGGACAAGCCAAATTTCCTTAGTCCCCTGGGAAAGTAGAGGTGTTGATGAGCTTTCTTAACTTTCTTAACTGCATGGAGGGACCAGGACAGGTTATTGGTGATCTGGACACCTAAAAACTTGATCCTCTTAACAATTTCTATTTCGTCCCCATTGATGTAGACAGGGGCATGCCCTCCACTATGCTTCCTGAAGTCTATGACTATCTCTTTCGTTTTGTTGTCATTGAGGGAGGGAATATTGTCATCCCAAAGGTTCACTAGATTCTCTATCTCACTCCTGTAATGTCTGTCATCATTGTTTGAGATCCAATCCACAACAATGGGTCTTCAGCAAGCTTAAAAATCGAGTTGGAGGGGAATTTGGCCATACAGTCAAAGGTGTATAAGGAGCATAGTAGGAGGCTGAGGATATAGTCTTGCGGCACTCCAATGTTGAGTTTGATTGTGGAGGAGGTGTTGTTGTCTACACTTACTGACTTGTGATCTGTGGGTTAGGAAGTTGAGGACCAAGTTGCAGAAGGAGGAGCCGAGCCCCAGGTCATGAGGTTTGGAAATGAGTCTCGTAGGAATAACAGTGTTGAAAGCTGAGCTGTAGTTTATGAATAAGAGTCTGATATAGGTGTCTTTGTTATCTAGGTATTCCGGGGTTGAGTGTAGGCCCAGGGCAATGGCGTCTGCTATGGACCTATTGCGGCAAACTGTAGTGGATCCAGGCAATCTGGGAGGCTAAAATTGATTCATGCCATGACTAGCTTTTCGAAGCACTTTATAATGTCAGAGCCAAAGGACAATAGTCATTAAGGCACGCCGCCTGGCTTCTGTTTGGTACCAGGATGATAGTTGTCTTCTTGAAGCAGGTAGGGATCTCAGATTGGTGTTAAGAGAGGTTGAAGCTGGTTTGCGCATGACCTGAGTGCTAGTCCGGATAGCCCATCTGGGCTAGTTGTTTCCCGTGGTTTGACTTTTGAGAAGGCTGCTCTGACATTGGCAATGGTGACCTCAGATACAGGTTCATCCGAGGCTTCTGAGGTGGAGTGCACGCTCTCGCTGACCTCTTGCTCAAAACGGGCATTGAATGCATCGAGCTCAATGCGGAAGGGTGCATTGGAGCTGGTGATTTTATCTGCCTTCACTTTGTATTCTGTAATGTCTTGTAGACGTTCCCATAGTCGGTGGGAGTCCGTGTGGCTAGCCTGGGATTCTAGCTTACCATATTCTTCAATCCCTCCTCTCTCAAGTATTGACAGTGCCAGATGTTACATGTGCCTAGTGTCATAGTTCATATGTTTTAGAGTTAATATTTTTGGTTTTAGAAATCAGCTATTAAATGTTCAATGGGGATAATAAACTGGTAAAAATCTAGAAACTGCCAAACCACAAAGATTTAAGATAATTGCAATTCAAAAGGTAACTTGTGTTTACTGGATAAAGTTAGAGGAAAAGGGTGAAAATCATAAAACTGCACATCTTACTTAACTAAAGAACTGGAGACTTGCACCAGAATTCTACTGTCCCACCCGCCACAGAATTGGAGCGGCCAAGGGTGGACAATAGAAATCTCCATTGACCTTGGGTGGAAATTTCTGGTCTTGCTTGAGTGAGGCTGTAAAATCCTGCCCTTGATGTCTACAGTTATTCCAGTAAAAGTAGATCTTTTTTGTGTGGTTTCCCAGAAATAAGGAACACTTTGAAATTAAAAGATAATTAATTTGATTTTCCACCTGTGGCAGGCTATATGCATCACATTGCCATGTAGATGGGTGAAGCTTAGGGAGGTTCTTTGTTCTGTATTTATCTTTGTGAATTCAGTAAGGGCATAGCCAGCAGGCAGTACTGGCTAATGTTTGGAAAAGCAGGTAAGAGACTGTGCCAGCTTTGGGTCTTATGTAACTTGTAACTTCTTGGAAGTTGAGAGATAGATAGAGACTTACGTCTGAAGTAGAGTAAATAAATGTTAGATAATAAAATGTTAGAGTAAATAAATGTTAGATAATCTACCAACATAGAAAAAAAATAAACTAGCTGCTCATTTTCCAGCATATGGTCCATAGCCTTGCAAGTTACAGCCCTTCAGATGCAGATTTAGGTACCTTTAAATTAGATCAGCATTTTAGCATCAACCACCAACCTAGGCAGTGAATTCGAGATGCCTACTATCCTCTGGGTGAAAAAGCTTTTCTCATATCCCCTTTAATCATTCTACCAATCACCTTAAATCTATGCCCCCTGGTAATTGACCACTCAGTTAGAAGAAACAAGTCTTTCCTGTCTCCCTGACTAGCCCCTCATAATTTTGTTCACCTCAATTAGATCATCCCTTAGCCTGTTCTGTTCTAAGGAAAACAGCTCTCGAGCCTATCCAATCTCTCCTTGTAGCTGCAATTTTCAAGCTCTGGTATAATTCTTGTAAACCTCCTCTGCACCTCTGCACTCTTTCCAGATCTATATCCATCACAGAGGCTTCTATTGAGAGCTGGTATATTCAGTAAAAGACAAAGTTGGAAAGCGGAAAAACTAGTGCTTTGTTGGAAACTAAAGGAAGATATTTACAGTAATCATTTCAATGAAAAGGCTGTTAGCCTTGTTGCAGTTAGAGTTCTGGAGGTCAGTAAAAAATTGGAGGATCATTTAGCCAAAAGCTAATGGATGAACCCCCATGAAATCTCACTGAATAACTGGATAACTGCAAAGAAATCAGAGTGGATTTCAGAGAGTGGTGATATACCTTTTAAATTAGTTCTAGGAACAATGAATTACTGAGATAATGGACGAAATCTGCCCATAATTTATCAGAGTTTGTTTCAGTGAGAGAATCGGTGGGTAGCTCAGCAGCCGCTCAGCTGAGTTTTCTCTCCAGATTCTCTGGCACTCTGTCTAGAGAATCTAGGCTTGTGGTTTGCGCCATCACACTGGCAGGACAGGTCCTGACAGAGTCGACAACTTTGGCTAAACAAAAGATTGGGATGCCATCTCTAAAAGTGCTCCGATCTGCATTTTAATGAAACTCTCCCAACACCTCACGCCAGGAGGATCCATCCTTGCACAAGCATCAGAGTACTCCAAACCTCCCCCACCCCCACAGGGGGATCTTGCCTGTAAGCATAGGGTAACTCCCTGCAAACAAGCATCAGGGCCATCGGAGCACCAGTGCACCCCCACAACACTGGTGTAATCCCCCAACAAGCATCTGGGCAGTCCCTGCCCCCTGCCCCCACACAACACACACATATCGGGAGAACCCCCACAATGGGCCTCCCCTGAGAGCCTGCCCTCACAAGGCCCCTGGCACAGCCAGGTTAGCACTGCCAGGGTGCATGGGACAGTGTCAGGGCATTATCAGGCACATCCCTCTCCCCCAGGAGCTATACTATACTTTGCACCCTGGCAGGTTCCCCTCAACAGCTTTTCATTTTGCTAAAGGAGGGAATTCCCTACTGGAGGCGGGGTGGGGGGCGGGATACATTAAAATATATTTAAAAGAGCTTCTTGAGCACACCTCCTCCGCCTCCTGAGATCTCACCAACAACATTTTCAATGAATATCGACAGTGAATTATTTGCTCGTTCTCCTACTTACGTCTTTGAGGTATATTCATGAAGGTGAGGTGTTTGTGAATCCCAGCGCTGACAAATGACACCATCCTCTGTTTGGGAAATTTTCCCACGATAATTCTCACCACTGCAGAATATGCAGTCTTCTGGAAATCAAAATGTTAAGGTTACAAATGTAATAGAACAACGAAAAAGCACAATTGTGCAAAAACAGAATTCAATTAGATCATGAAAGATTTGCATCTCAACTCAATTTACCTGGCTTTGTTCCATATTCCATACCTAACAAAATCAGTTAATCACAGTTTTGAATATTTCAATTAACCCAGTGTCCACAGCTATTTAGTGGAAGAGTTCCAGATTTTCTGAAACCTGAAGTCCAGCCAAGAAAGGCCTAGCTCTAATTTTAAGGTTGTATTAGCTTGTTCTGCTTAATAAACCTTAACTCTAACCCTAGTCATTATTTTATAGAAACATGGGTCAGGTCCAACACAATAAGTCAATGCAATGAATTTGCTTATTATAGGAGGGGGGTTTAAACAGTTGTGATTTCTCCTATCAGCCATCTATAAACAGAAAGGTGTTTTTGATTTTGATTTCCCTTTTATAAGTTGTGCAATATTTCCCAAACCTTCAGTTTTAATGCATTCTATTAATAACCCACAGTAAATTTGAGATAGGGTAAACTCAGAGGGTTAGTTTATACACTCAAACACGGGAGGAGGGAACAAATGTAGCCTTGCTTTTACTCATAAAATAAAAGAGGTGGATAGAGAAGAAAAGGTTAATGGGACAAAGATCACAAAGAAAAGAATTACTAATTCACATATGTTCAGAGTCCAGAATCAAATTCCAATGGTGTATTTCTTCACAGAGGTCAGCAAGGTGAACTGATGCTGGATAACTCACTTTCCCGTGATGAAACAGGTCCAATGAGATGAGTTAGTTTTGTAAATGATGGTACAGAAGTTCAGAAGTTCCAACAGAAACAGCATAGATAGGGCCAGCCATTCAAACCTGGACAGAGCCCCTTTTCTGTGCTGCAGTTTGATAGATGATTAGGTGCAACTCCATTAGGTAGTATTACAGGTTCTTCCAGCTGGGGGTGTAAATCCTTCGTCTGCATCCTTGAGGTTGATAATGTTCCGACCATTAAGTCTTAACAGGAGGTTGCAGGGTCCTTTGTCCTAGTAGTTGAATCATCTCTGGTTGGCTCAGCCTGGCTTATGAAATATAGATACCCTTTGTATAATTTCCTTTGAATTTGGTCTCTGCAGCCAACAGGGGTCATTAACATATCTGCAGAAATAATGAGTCGTAATTTTCTGTGATACTGCCAAATACATCTTGTTCAAGGATCACAATCAGGCACAGCTTCAGCCATTTTAAAAGGTCATTGTCCAGTTTTAAAATGTTAAAAATTACCCATGAGGATATGCATACATATTTTACAGAAAAAAGGGGGTGAATTTTGCCATTCCACCAGCCAGAGGAATCATAGTGGGCGAAGGGCAGACTATGGAAAGATCTGTTGACGTTGAGAGGGATTTTCCAGTTTCAGGGCAAGCACAGCCAGAAAATCCTGCCCCTAGTGTGAAAAAATAGTTTGCAATTGCTTTTTCATGGAGATGATGCCCATTTAAAAATATCAGTTTTGACTTGGTGGCATGAAGGGTCAGCTATGGAAATTGTGACCTGCCAGTCTGGTTCAATCCACATTGTTGCATGTAACTCACTAAAATAAACACAACTGTGTTTTTTTATGAGGACTGCAATCCATCTCAGTCACCTTGATCATAAATTCTCTTCTCAATGTTGACAGTCCTGGTAAAGAGTATAGTCAGCTCAATTCCCTGCTCCCACCTGTCAGAGGAAGTGTTGGAGACCAACCTTTGACTTGCACTCTCTGCCAGCACCACTCCCAAGTACAAGTATGGGATGAACATAATTACATTAAGTTATAGGCCTGGATTTTTATGCCTCTCTGAGTGTCGGAGAGAATATAGAACATTACAGCACAGTACTGGCTCTTCGGACCTCAATGTTGCGCCGACCAGTGGAACCAATCTAATGAACCTCTAACCTAAACTATTCAAATGTCATCCATAACATTGGAATAGTGAATGGGATTAAAAATAATGGACAGGACTTGATTCCAAGATTTCCAGCTCCATTCCTGTCATGCAGGATATTTGTGACCCTAGGAGTGTAATGCCAGACTTGGTCAAATGCTGCCTTGATGTCAAAGACAGTCACTCTCACCCTTCCTCTTGAGTGCAGCTCTTTTATCCATGTTTGGAGCAAAGCTGTAATGAGATCAGGAGCTGAGCTGAGCTGCCCTAGCAGAAACCAAACTGAGCATCAGTGAGTAGGTGATTGCTAAGCAAATGTCATTTGGTAGCACTGTTGACAACCCATTCCACCACTTTGCTATGAGCAAGAGTGGACAGATGGAGCATTCGGTAATTGGATGAGTTGGATTTTTCCTGCTTTTTGTGAATAGGAAATACCTGGGAAATTTTCCACATTGTGGGTAGATGCCAGTGTTGTCGTTGTACTGAAACAGCTTGGCTAAGAGTGCAGTTCTGGAACACAAATCATGAGTACTATTTCTGGAATGTTCTCCTAGCCTGTAGCCTTTGCCGTATGCAGTACCTTCAGCTGTTTCTTGATGTTAAATGGAGTAAAAATAGGCTGAAGATTAGCATCTGTGATGCTGAGGACCACAGAAGGAAGCCGAGATTGGTAATCCACTTGGCATTTCTGGCTGAAGGTTATTACAAATGCTTCATTCTTGTCTTTTGCACTGGTACACTGGGCTCCCCCACAATTGAGGAAGGGAATATTTGTGGAGTCTTCTCCTCTTCCATTTAGTTGTCCACCACTATTCATGACTGGATGTGATAGAATTGCAAAGCTTAGATCTGTACTGTTGCTTGTGGGGTTGCTTAGCTCTGTCTATCACATGCTGCTTTCACTGTCTGGCATGCAAGCATTCCTGTCTTGAAGCTTCACCACGTTGACATCTTACTTTTTAGTTAAGACTGGTGCTGCTCCTGACATGCCCTTCTGCACTCTTCATTGAACAAGGGCTCATCCCCTGGTGTCCTATCTAGGAGACAGGAAGAAAAACATGTGAGCGGGATTTTCCATGCCCCCCATCACATGTTTCACAGTAGCGGAGGTGGCCTGCCATTGATCGGCAGTGGATCTTCTCGTCATGCCATTGCCATTGTCAAGTCTCCCATTGAACACACCTCCTGCACAGTGGGGGTGCACTTGGGAAATCCACCTGGTGTGAACAACCAGAAAATTCCAGCCCATAATATCTACATCAGCCTGGCTACTTTATAATTTTTTTTAAATGGACAAATGGCTAGACTAAAAAATGGCCAACACTGACCACTTGATCATAGTTCTGGAAGTTTCTGAGCTAGGCAAAATTGCAGTTTAAATGTGGACAAAAGGTAACATGTTCATTTATATGCATTCTATAAGTAATCCCATTGCGACTATTAAACAAAGCAGAGAGTACAAATTTTACTTCGTCAGCATTGTGCAATATTGTTAATTTGACATGAAAATTACACTGTGCAGATGATAATATTGATTTCAGTGACTGCTTCAGCCCTCATTAACATGCTCTGCACATTGCACAAGAGAACACAGTGACAGTAATTCATATTTGGGAACATATTCAATACTTGCAGTCCAGATTAATTGCATAAAATCTTTTTAATCTGCAGAAGATTAAGAAGAATTTCTCCTGCCTGTGTGCATGATATAATTCAATTTAATTATTTTATAGTGCAATTGGATTCTATTTTACTAGAAATCTCACAGAAAGATCCGATGACTCCTGAGCAACAAAATGGAATAATTGAACAACATTGGCCTTCGCTGCCCATGAGAAGAATTGGAGTCATCAGGTGTCTCTGTGCAATAGAACTTTTAAGAGGCCAGTCAAAGAATGAATGGTTTACAGTTGCCATCTGTGTTTTCTTGATCAGCAAGTCTGAAGACTCTGCTGATTGCTTTTTTCACTATAATATATATTTTAAATATCTATTATGTAATACAGTTATCATGAAATTCCAATACCTCAAAAATACTCATGAAAAGCACCATGTTAAATAATAGATAAGTAGACAAAAGAACAAGTCAATGAGAAGACTCTTGAAAATCAGGAAGTACAGGCTAGTGATTTGCTATGAACCTATTATACACTCCTGTCCAGGCAATTTCACCCCACAAAGCCTGCTCACAGTAAACTCCAATTTGCAACAAAATAAACAGAACGCTAGCCATGATGCTGAAAAATTTAGGTTTTATCATTCTTTCATTAAACCTACATGCCGTAGACAGAGTGACTCCAGCAATTGGAGACCCAATGCTAATTCTCTAAAGATAATGAATCACACAGAAATTAATTGATGTTAAGGAGGTAGTTACACAAAAAAATCCCATATTTACAAAGCAATTCAATGCTGTAGAGAGCCTTACCGGTCTGACTTCTCTGATGTCAACCCACAATATACCATCAAAGGCATCCAATATTACTGACACTATTCCTAGGCTTCATTCATCAGATATCGACCAGCAACATAGGCAAATGTAGATTAAATTGTTGATCTAAGCTTTTCAGGGATGACTAATACAAGGTGCATAAACTTGTTAAGGTCTCAACTCCAGAACTGGATTGTTTTCCTTTCCCCATTGTGTTGGATAGTGTGAATTTATAACCAAAAATGCCCTAGCAGCAGCGGTGGCAGCGTTCAGGCCCAATTCAGGGTGGCAGAGGAATTGGTCCAATGTTGGATTCTGGTGGCATTGGTGGCTCTCTCAGGCCCAATAGTGGGAGTTGTTTCAGTACACGCCCAGGGAGGTGCCTAGTAGGCCTGAGGTGTAAGGATTGTTGAAAAGGCCAAAGGGGAAAGAGGGTTCCAGAGAGGCCTAAAGGGAAATCTGTCCCCACCTCAAATAGTCTACAAAGGCACATAAGAACCATCTCCTCCACATTTCCACAAAGTCACACCCTATCCTAAAATAAAAGTGTATTGTTAGTCCTTCATCATCACTGGTTTGAAATCCTGGAACTTTCTATTTAAATTGGTGAGTACCTTCACCATACAGTGAGTAGACATTCAGAATGGCAGCTTACCAACATCTCAAATGGCAATTAGGAATGGGTAATAAATGATGGCCTTGTCAGTGATGGCAAAATTCCAAGGACAGAAACAGGGCATTAGCCCAACTGGTCAATGCTGGTATTTATATTCCATGTATGCGTCCTCCCATGCCTCCCCCCCCATTGCCTCTCCCTTGTCCCCACCCCCTTTCATCAAGCCCTCTCAGTATATTCATCAATCCCTTTCTCCCACATTCTTGTCTAACTTTCCCTTAAATTTATCTATACGATTCACCTCAACAACTCCAAGTGACAATAAATGAGAGGTTCTCACCATTCTTGTGGTAAAGAGGGTATTCTGGAACTCCCTATTTGATTTCTTTGTGGCTAAGTTATATTTAAGACCACAAAATGCTGGAAATACTCAATAGACCATATAGTATCTGTGGAGATAGAAACGTGGTCAATGAGCAAGTTCCTACCTGACTAAACTGATCACCATGCTAGGGGTGTTTGGGGTGGAGGTGGAAATGATTCTGTGCAAGTAGCAGTGGGTTGCAAAACCAGTAGTTGATGGAACAGGCTTGCTTGGCTTTTTAGCTCAGCCATGGTATTATCATCACATTTCTGGGGAAGAGGTCAGACAGTCAAACAAGATCATGGGAACACCTACCCAAGCATCTCCCTTCCCGATACCTATGATTTCAGATATTTCTTCCAGGTGAAATAATGATTTACTTGCGTTTTAGTTTAGTGTGCTACATTCATTGCTCATGCTGCATTCTGCTGCGCACACACACACAGTGGAAACCAAACATGGATTAAGTGACCATGTTGCCAAACAGCTTTGTTCAGTCCATAAGCATGACCCTGAGCTTCTGGTTATCTGGCATTTAATCCTCCATCCCACTTCCATTCTGGCTGCCACACTGTTTTGATGACGCTCAACAGAAACTTGAGGGACAATTAAGGGACTTTACAGCCTTTGAAACACAACATCAAATTCAGAAATTTGAATTCAGAAGCTGGTAATGATTCTGCTGTGCCTTAAATCACCTTATCACAGATCTTTTTTTTATTCCTCCCCCACTCCTTTCCCTATGCTTGTGACACCTATAATGTTTTCCCATTCTGACAAATAGACCAGAAACATTAATAGCTTTGCTTCTCTTTCCACAAATACTGTCTGATCTGCTCAATATTTCTAGTATATTCTGCTAATATTTCAGATTTGCAGCATCAACACTATTTGGCCTGTTATTTTTATTATCCCTAGCTTTGGTTTTCCTCACAAGTGGAAACATTTTCTATACGTTCACCTTATCAAACTTAATCTTAAAGATCTCTATCAGCTCACTGCTCAACCTATAGTAGAGAAAACATGTCCCAAGTTCGGTCTTTCCAAATGAGTATAACCACTCAGTTTTGGTATCGTCACCCTGAGTCTTTTCTGCTCTTTCCCCAGTGCCTCATATCCTTTTTAATAAGATGGAGAGTAGCACTGTCCACAGGGCTCAGTGTAGCCTAATCAAGGTTCCATACAAGTTTAAAATAACTTCACTGCTTTTCAATCCATCCCTCTAGAAATAAACCCGTTCAGTTTGCTCTTTATATAGTTTTATTAAATTGTGTCACTACATCTAGTGATTTGTACATCTAAATTACTAGATCCCTTTTGTTCCCATTTAGACTTCCATAACCCAAACAGCATGTTGCCTCTTGATTCTTCTCACCAAAATTCATTACCTCACACTGATCTATATTTTGCCAATGATGTCCATTTTGCAAGTTTATTAGTTTCTTCCTATATTTTTTCACATTCTTCCTTAGTATTTGCCACTTGCAATTTGGTGACACTTGCAAATTTAGAAATTCACTCCAATTCTCCAAATCCACATTGTTAATGGAAATCATGAACAAGTGATGCATGTGCATTAGTTCCCACCTCCACCAGACTGTGTAACTGTAGCTCTACTCTCTATTTTCTGTTTTGTAGCCAGCTCTTTATCTATTCTTTCTTTAGTCATAGCTGAGCCTTCAGATATTCATTCAACTTTCATGCTTCACAAGACAATACCTTCACAATTTTGTATCCGGCAATATTCCCATCGTGTGTTTACATCGAGAGTATAGCACCAGGGCCCAGTGGTATCATTGTCAGGATTTCTGCAATAGTTTACTTCCAGGTCAGCATATGGGCTATTTTCTGGTGTGTAACTATTCAAAAAAAAATATTGATTTATCATCAATTATCACTTAAAAGTGTGTTTAGCTAAAGAGAATATATATTTGGGAACAGATAGTTACAGCTTTGAAGATTTAAACAGAAAGCAAGTAAAAAATTGTATATTCATATACCATCTTTCACAATTTCAAGATGTGCCAAAGTGCTTGACGTCCAATCAAGTACTTTTGGAGTGTATTCACAGCTGTGATGTAGAAGCCAATTTGTGCAGAGTAAGCTCCCACAAACGACATTGAAATAATTGGCCAGATAATCTGTTTTAAGTGTAGAATTAAAAATAAATATTGGGCAGGGCAATGGAAGAACTTCCCTCCTCTTCTTCAAACAGTATAATTGGATCTTTCACATCCACTTAGGAGGGGAAAGTAGGGCCTTGACTTAAAGCTTTTTGGAATGTCAGTCCCTCTTGTCAGTGCAGCATTCCTTCAATACTGAAACGATGTGTCAGTACTACTGCCACTGAGCTAAGGCTAATAGTTTCTTTGCAATACTAGGGTATAAATGTTCCTTTGAAATTATTTCATCCCAATACATTAATGGAAGTGTTAATCTGCTGACATTGATACACAAAGTACCCTTACCTTGACATTAAGCTGCATAATTTCACTCCATTTTTTTTTCTTCCTCGCAAGTATGACGGCGTAGGACATTTGGATATATGAATGTTTCCAATTAGGATGATCTGCGATTCTAAATCTCTGAGGCTGAATTACAGTGAGCTAAAACAATTTGTTAATTTACCCTTGATTTGGATTAAGTCTGGGGGCAGATTCTAAACCAGGGAAATAAGGGCCCTTTGAGCTCAGGAAATCCTGAAAAACAGGTATCCTGAATATCTTGCAGAATTTAACTGCAGGGTTTCTTTACTTTTTTGCCCTTTTTTCTCAACCAACGCTTAAAATAGATATTCCAGCCATTTGCAGAAAGTGCTGGAAAATCTCAGCAGGTCTGACAGCATCCATGGAGAGAGAATAGAGCCAATGTTTTGAGTCAAAATGACCCTTCATCGGGGCATTTAGACCTAAAACGTTGGTTCTATTCTCTCTCCACAGATGCTGTCAGACCTGCTGAGATTTTCCAGGGTCATTTTGACTCAAAACATTGGCTCTATTCTCTCTCCACGGATGCTGTCAGACCTGCTGAGATTTTCCAGCACTTTCTGTTTTTGTTTCAGATTCCAGCATCCACAGTATTTTGCTTTTCTCTGGCCATTTATTTCATTGCTGTTTGTGGGAGCTCAGTCTGTTTCCTACATTACAGGGGTGATTCTCCCAACCCGCTGTGTTGCTCAAGCAGTGCAACGGGCTGAAAGACATCAGTAAAAGCCTATTCGCAGGATTCCTGCTGGGTGTCACAGCCTCCACGATTAAGATTTCCAGAGTAATCAGCTCTATGTCGGAAATCGGCATGGAATCGATTACAATCTGGAAATCGCGATTTCAATATCATTAACAGGCCCAGCACCGAAGTCTCCAGGCCCACTAGCGTTTCCCCTCCTGCCAGAACTGGTTCACTCCAGCAGGGTTTACAACTGCTCCCCATTAATGGGGAATAGGCGGCTGACCCTGCTGGAGGTAACAGAGGCAACTGAGGGCCTCAGGAAGTTGGGGATAAGGGGTATGTCCCTTGGGCAGTTCCAACCTAGCAGTTCCAGCCTGACTCTCTGGCACTGCCCGGGGGCACTTTGGCACCACCTCCCACCCTACATCCACTCTGCACTGATATCACAGGCAGAGGGAAGGAGGAAATGACCGGGGCTGGCTGTATGGCATCAAGGAACCCTGGTGAAACTGGAGTCAATGGGAATCAAAGGGGAAATTCTTCGTTGGTTGCAGTGATACCTGACACAAAGGAAGATGGTTGGAGGTCAATCATTTCACCTTCAGGACATCACTGCAGGTGCCCCTCAGGGCAGTGTCCTACACCCAAGCATTTTTAGCAGCTTCAATGACTTTCCTTCCATCATGAGGTCAGAAGTGAGGATGTTTCTCAGCACCATCTGCAACTCCTCAGATACTGAAGCAATTCATATCTAAATACAGCAATTACTGGACAATAAAGTCACCATTGTCCCAGATGACAATTGGCCGCTCTCCTCTTTGAGGGGGAGAGCTGACTGGTGGTGATTTAATCTGAAGATCACCACATCTCAAGCAAGGAGCAAGGCTGAGAAATCAGGCATCCATGAGCAAACTCAGCCTGTACAGGAATCAAACTTTTGCTGTCACTCTGCATCACAACCCAGCTGTTCAGCCAAGTAAGCTAACTGACCCCTAAATATCCAGGCTTGGGATGACAAGTGGTAAGTAACATTCATACTACATAAGTGCCAGGCAATGACTATCTCCAATAAGAGAAGATCTAACTATCGTCCCTTGATATTGAATGGCATTACCATTGCTGAATCCCCTACTATCAACATTCTGGGAGTTACCATTGATCAAAAATTGAACTGGACTAGCCATATAAATACTGTAGTTACCAGAGCAGGACAAAGGCTTGAAATCCTGACGCGAGTAACTCACCTCCTGACCCCTAAAACCTGTCCACCATCGACAAGGCACAAGTCAGGAGTGTAATGGAATACTCTCCACTTGCCTCTAACACAGCAAAAAACTCAACACCATCCAGGACAAAGCAGCCTACTCGAGTGTTACCCCTTCTACAATCATTCAATCCCTCCATCACCAATGAACAGTGACAGCCATGTGCACCATCTACAAGATGCACTGCGGAATTCACCAAGGTTTCTTAGACAACACCTTCCAAACACACAACCACTGCCATCTAGAAGGACAAGAGCACCTGATATCTGAGGACACCAATCAATCACCATCCTGACTTAGACATGTATTGCTGTTCCTTCGCTGTCACTGGTTATAATCCTGGGACTCCCTCCCTAACAGTATTGTGGGTGTACCAACATCTCTGGGACTGCAGTGAATCAAGAAGGCAGCTCACCACCACCTTCTGAAGAGCAACTAGGAATGGACTAAAAATGTTGGCGTAGCCCGTGATGCGCACATAATTTTTAAAAATATGCATTAGGCATTGTTCACACAAATGGCGACCCCCTATCTTGCAAGATTTGTCCTTGTGCTCCAATATCCTTTAGTTGTTTGTCTCATTTTTTATCTTGGCTTTACAGTACATCTGCTCCTCATCAATCTTGCTTTTCCCTGCTTTGGGTTTTATTTTGCAAAACAATACCTTTTAATTAAAATCATTTTACCCTTTCATTCCTATTACATTGAACAGGAATTGGAGGAGGGGGCAGGAGCAGTTACCATTTCAATATCTCTTCCCCAACTCCCCCAGCTTCCAGACCCAGGAGCTATTTCCTTTTTTTTCATAAAATCCTTACAGTTTAGAAGGAGGCCATTTGGCCAATTGAGTCTGCACTGACTGTCCAAAAGAACATGTTACACAGTCCCACTCTTTCCGCTCTATCCCCATCACCCTGCAAATTTACCATGGCTAATTCCCCTAACCTACACATCTTGGGACACTAAGGGGCCATTCCAGCTGCATGTTTCACAGTGGTGGAACCAGAGAATCCCATCGCTTGTGAATGGAATGCCACCTCATTCAAGCCACCCCACGCTGCCTGGAAATCCCCAGGCTGGGGCATGCTGCTGACAGGACCAGAGAATCCCACCAGTATTAATGGCTGGAGGATCCCAGTCAAGTGTCATAACAGTGAGAACACTAGAATGAACTGCACCAGTTTGTCCATTGAAGCCCATTCCGCAATTGTCCCACACTCAATAGTTTTTTTGAAGAGCGATGAGTTGTGCATCAGTTTTGGGAGGGGCGGGACTTAAACATGCTGATGAGCCTAGCTGCAAAGCACTTGTGTGCTGTTTTAGAAGGGTGCCTTGATCTCACCGTGCACTGCAACATCCCTGCCCTCCCCCCACAGACATCAGGACCTCCCTTCCTCATTGACAGCATGATTCCCATCCTCTCCCTGACATAGATTGCCAGCATCGCTGCATTGGAATTCTCCAACATGCCTCCCTCCCTTTCATATCTCCCAACAAGCCCCTTTCTCCATGACCACTGATATCCCCCCTTTCATGGCCCCCATCATGTACCCTTGTCAAGACCCCCCCCCCCCATGCTCTACCCCTTCATGATCATACCATTCATTCTCCATCCCTTCACAACCCTCCCTGCGTAGCCCCCCCTCCCCCTCCCCTGTTATTCAGGCCCACCCCCTTGGTGGTACCCAACTAATGGGCACTGCCAAGTGGGCACTGTCAGGTGGACACCACCAGACGGACACTGTGCAGCCATATCCCCAAGGCCTTTAATGACTTCTGAGCCTGCCAGCATGGTCATCGTAAGGGATCTCTGCTGGTGGAGATCAGCTGTGATTCTCACCAGTCTTGAGCTGTGCCCAAGGAGCTGAGAGAAACTGGCATTGAACGGGCTAGGCTATTTTAAATGCTACCTTAAATATGCTAATCGGCCTCATGCCCTTTCTGGGCATGATCCAGTTTGTGCCATTAGAAAGGAACTGGAACGTTTGCAAACTTTGGTGCTGGGCACGAAACTGATTTTTAGGGCCATATGATATTTTCTAGATCAGTGCGATGTGCATCAGGTATAGCAAAGTCCGAAAATCACCCTATCTTCTTATTTCCCTTCTGATCCTTTTGCCAATTATTTTAAATCTTTATCTCCTGGTTACTGACCCTCCTGCCAATAAAGTCATTTTTTCTACATTAGTTCTGTTAAAGTCCTTAATACTTTTGAATGCCTTTATTAAATTTCCCTTGAATCTTCACTGCTGTAAGAGGAACAATCCTACCTTCTCCAATTTTTTTTATAATTGAATTCCTCACCCAGGTATAATTCCGGTAAAATTCCCCAAATCAAAATTTCCAAGGCATTGATATCCTTATTAAAGTGTGATGCCAAGAATTGGAAGTGACAGACGATTTAACTTAGAATCATAAAGATTAGCAATGTGTGTTCAATTGACATTTTTGTTTAGCGTATTATTAACAAGTAATATTGTTCAAGTTCTATGTAGGGGGAAAAAATAATGCTATTTCCAATCATTTAAAAAATGTACAGTCAATGACAGGCAATAAATTTAAAAAATAAGTTTTTAATTCTGATTTTAAAATTATGTAAGACTGAAGCAGCTGTATCGGCACTATTTTGCCAGAAAGAAGTGCTATTTCACTGAATTCAGCAGTTGCCAGACAAAATAGGAAGATAACAGCAAATTACTGCGAATGCTGGAATCTGAAACAAAAACAGAAAATGCTGGAAGATCTCTGTGTGTCTGACAGCACCTATTTTATGGAGAGAGAATAGAGCTAACATTTTGATTCTGGATGACCCTTCATTGGAGCTCTGAAGAAGAGTCGTCTGGATTTGAAATGTTAGCTTTATTCTCTCTCCAAAAAATAGGCGCTTAACTGAACCGCTTAATTCTGCCATTATACTTTATATTTATGTAAGTACTCTTTAGGTTATTATTTTTAATTTATTGTAAGAAAATTAATTAAAATACTTTTTTTATGAACAATACTATCCCCTACAATTCTTCAAATGGTTTATCTATAACAGTGGCCCAGTGATGGACACTCGCAGTAATCGATTCCATGGGTATTTTTATAAAATGTGAAATTTGAGGACTTTTAACACAGGGCTATTCAGCCATTTTAAGGATTGCTTCTATAAAATTCAAGAGGCCATTTTGTACAAAATCTTACATTAAAATAAAACTGTGAACCCATTCATATTGTAATAACCAAGAACTGATGTCTTCAGCTGTTTTCCGTCATTAAAAATAGCATTGGTCACTGAGTAAAACTCTTTGGCTGTGCTGAACTATTCCTCCATGAAGCTTTGCTTTTTCCCATCTTTATCATTTAGAACAGTGATAATACTGTTTCCTATTAACAGAGCTGTGAAAGTTGAATGGATGTTTAATGCACTAGAAGTGCCATCCAAAATGATTTGTGCTATACTAGATTCAGATCCATTATCAGAAGTTTATCTTAAGAAATTTGCTTACTGGGCCATGAAGGATTATAGAACCAAAGACTTAGGCTTAAATTTGTACATAAAACCAAAAACAAAATATTATTTGGATCTTAATTCTTGTGCATCGTGTCTGTACAATAATCGGTTTGATTAGGGTATGATGATATGTCATAATGTCAATTAATATGTGCTTATTAAGAAATAATCTGCAGTTGAATGGGGGCAAGTTCTGCATTCTACAAAGTCCTTTCGTTTGACCATCTTAAGCTTTCTTTACCATCATCTATTGGCTGTGGTCAGTTGCTACATTGACCTAATCAAAATACTTTTGTGGTAGTTCCCACATTGTGTGACATTAAGCTAAATGTGACAAGAAGAACTGATAACCAACTCTCTACAATACAAGTCCCTAATAAAAAGTGCAGAAATTTGACAGAATCTGATTCACACATATTCATCATTTACTTGTTTAATTTTTTAATGTTGTTCTTTTTAGCTGTAAAAAGTTATAGCTTTTTAACAAAGAAAACTAAATACTAACTTTGGTTTGTGTGGTGTGTTGCTGGCCCATTTTTGACAGGTTCTTCCAGAAGCTGTTTTTGATGCTGTTCCTCTGTAGCTGGCACCATTGCCTGATTTGCATTCCAAAATAAATGCTATGTAAGAAGAAAATAAAGGTATTGATGAATTTTGCAGCTATTAAATAAAGTTATGCAATGGAAATAAAGCAGTGACAATGACTGGGGACAATAGGTCCATCCCTTTTTGTTCCATCATCCTTTCTTTTCTGTCACTTCAGTGACACTGCTTTCCAATCATGGGCTGTATACCTCATGCCTGATAACCGACCTCAGTCCATGTGTTAATTCAAGTTTTGCTTCTACATTCAGATTCCCCCATGTGGAGGGCATTATTAATTGTAACTGTGTAATCATTAAGTCATTCAGCAAAGACCAATCAGATTCATCAATAGGAAGGGATGCTACTCCCTCAATGTTTAACTAGTCTGCAGCCCCGAGGGCTTCTTCCATATTTGCACTTACCTTCCTGGAATATGCCACAATTCCTTCAATCTCAGCCCATCCTGGCTACCAGATCTTCACATCGACCCCCAAAGTACTTGGATGGATTGAGGGAACAAGGGATAGATCATGAAGACTTGGCTAGTCATCCCACAATGGCATACACAGGCAATACAACCAATGCTACCTATTCACTGGAAGAATCGTTGAGTAGGTCATTGAGCTTCAAAAGATGCAATTCTGATACTTTGACAAGTCAGGTGCCCTCCTGCAAGCATTTTGGTCATTACGTGATCTATTGCCCTATCCATAACATGCCCTCGAGAGAAGTGAACCTTTAGAGCAATGAGGCCCTAGAAAAGGACAGCTCATCAGGGGAGAAGCATGAGGTAAGAGAGGAGGAGGAAGAGGAAGTGGAGGAACATTATGCTGAACAGAGAGGTGCACCTGAAGCATGGTGAAATGGCCTCCTCCTGCCACCCTCGGGGAAGGGGACCTTCATTTTCTCTCTCATGGATTCTCGGTGAAGTGAGGGGCAGCCTTGCCCTGGATGTCAGGCCTCTTGTTCGTCTGCGACTGACATCTTACTTCCCTCTGCTAATGTGGAAAGCTTTGGCAAATAACTTGGATTTCTCCATTAAACAGCCAGTAGCCTCAGTGATGGCTGCTGAGAAATGTCCAAATAAATCTCATATTTCATCTCAGCTGCTCTGTTCCCACTCCCACTTGGTCCAATTAGACAGCAAGCCCATCTCCATATCAGTTAAGGGCTTGCCCATTTGAAAATCTTAACTTTAATCAGTGTCCTACTGTAGGCAGCCTTCTGATCCATAAAACCGACCCTGCTCCTGTCTCCCACCCTCTTGATGAAAGTTCAGCCCAGTATATCTTCCCAACTTGCTTGGTAGAGAAATGCCTTGACTAATATCATGGAATAAAGAGAAATTTAAGTAAGACCTTACAGGTTTGGGAGATCTGCAGGACAGATAGAAAATAAATGTCTTCTACAATACTGTGTCTTCACCCTAACTCCTTCATAAACTTCACCATCCTCTACCTCTTCAAGAATAAAGAAATTCTTCTTTGGAAAACTAAGTTCCTAATGTCTAGTTTCTGCTGACTGTATAGCAAAAGAAATGTTGACTGCAGCACAGAGCACCAAACAGCTGAAATCCATAAAGAAACATAATAAGGCACATCTTCAGTTTCAGCAGAACTCTTTTGTAACTTTGCTGTTCACATCATCATTGATATGGAGACAGTTTTAAATAGGGTTAGTGTAAAGATGCTCGTTCACCAGTTTAGGGAAACCACAATTCATTTACTTACAGGTTAGAACTACAGAGGTTTGCAGCCTCGTGACTGCAATCAGCCTCTGAGATGATCCCAAATACAGAAGGCCACTCTTACCAGAGCGATCCCCTACCCTGCTCACCTATTGATTTCCCGAGTCATTGGGGAGATTGGTCCTTAAAGGGACAATCACTGCATTCCTCTACTTTTACATCCTTTTTAAACAAATGTCAATACTCAATTTACACAGTACAAGAAAATTAAACGTTGAGTAATGAATTTAGTCAATTATAAGTTAAGTCTTTAAGTGGAGCATCTGGTGGTGTTTCTGTCTGGGGTGTTTCCACTGGATTGCTGTCAGCCGAAACTACAATAGCAGGTGCTTCTTCAGGCATAGGCAGTTCAGGTTTCTGTTTCCATGGAGGTGTCAGTTGTGTCTGCCAGTAACCAAGAAGGAAACGTGAGATCCTGATCTCCAGGATCACCTATTTCTTTAGACCGGGCTTAAAAATTTGGATGGCTCGCTCAGCTTGTCCATTGGATGTTGGGTGGGAAGGCACAGTTTTAATGTGCTTAATTCCTTTGAGTGTAAAGTTTTGAAACTCAGCACTTGTGAATACTGTTCAATTATCACACACACTGATTTCAGATATTCCTTGGGTGGAAAAACATTGGTGTAATCTTTCAGTGGTTACATGCAGTAGGAGACTTCACCTCAAAAATGTCCATCCACTTCGACTACATATCAACAATAAGCAGAAATATTCTGCCTATGAATGGACTAATATGATCAATGTAGACTCATACCCATGGCCAGCTAGGCCATTCCTAAGTGTGCAGCTGCAGCAGGCAACCTTTATTACAATTGGCATTGCTCACAGTGTTTGACTAGGTCCTCAATGCTGGCGTCAATGCCAAGCCACCACACATAAATTCCAGTGAGCACTTTCATCCTTGAGATGCTTGGATGAGCACTGTGTAATTCATTAGAAGCGGCCCTCTGCCTGGTATTGGGATGACTACTCTTGCTCCCAGAGTATAACTCATATCAGCTTTGTGTAAGATTGACCTCCAACCAGCTTTGATTACAGGTCTTCAAGCTTCAGCATTGGATATTTCCAACTTGAAACCCGATTAACTGTTAACTTGTGATCACTACAATTGCAGATGGTCTTCTCCAATTTTAATTTGGGAACTATGGGTGCTGCCCATTCCGAGAGCTGAACTGGCTGGATAATCCCCAGTTCTTCCAATTGTTTTAATTCAGCATCTACCTTCTCTCGTAAAGAATGTGGTATTGGTCTTGCCCTAAGAGATCAAGGCATCCTCATAGATCTTCACTCGCAAGTCTATTATTTTGCCTAATTCATCTTTGAAGAAGCTTTTGCATTTCTTCATCAGTCCGACCAGCCCTCTTTCCCCTACTTGGAAAATCTTGGTCCAATTTAACGTGATTTCCTTAAGCCAATCGCGGTCAAGAAGGCTTGGCCCTTCACCTGTCACAGTGATCACTGGGAATTGGGCATCTGTTGTCCATAGCTTACAGGCACCATTGTAGTCCCCACTATTGCTCATCATTTCTCCAGAAAAAGTTGTTAATTTGTGTTGCAGTACTCTTCTAATTCAATTAGAAGTACTGATATGTGTGCTTACCTATCACAGTAGCTGATGCCCTTGTATGAACTTCCACCTTAAGAGGTTTCCCATTTACCCGGAGCATTACAATAATAGGGACTATCTCACCTGCTTTTATATTAAACAATGAGTGAATATTTAAATTGTTAGTGCTAGACTCTGCCACTGGTGCTGCATAATTTAATCAGCTACTCAGTAGACTTGATGTTTTGATTTGGTTTGATTTATTATTGTCACATGTATTAACATAAGGTGAAAAGTATTGCTTCTTGCGTGATGTACAGACAAACCATTCATAGAGAAGGAAACAAGAGAGTGCAGAATGTAGTGCTACAGTCATAGCTAGGATGTAGAGAGAGATCAATTTAATGTAACGTAAGTCCATTCAAAAGTCTGACAGCAGTAGGGAAGAAGCTGTCCTTGAGTCAGTTGGTATGTAACCTCAGACTTTTGTATTTTTTTTCTGAAGGAAGAAGGTGGAAGAGAGAATGTCCAGAGTGTGGGATCCTTAATTATGCTGGCTGCTTTTCTGAGGCAGCGGGGAGAATAGACAGAGTCAATGGTTGGGAGGCTGGTTTATGTGATGGATTGGACTACATTCATGACCTTTTGTAGTTTCTTGCAGTCTTGGACAGAGCAGGAGCCATACCAAGCTGTAGTACAACCAGATCTTTGCCTATGCCTTAAATGGCCTTTCCTTTGACATAAAGAACGTTCAGCCTCCTTAAACCTGCAGAAATCAGGGGAGTGGCTACCTCCATGTCAGTAACATTCTATTTCAAACTTTGCTGATTGATTGCCTCTTCTAAATATTCTTGTCTTATTTGTGGCTGAATTTGTTTCTTGCCTTGTGGCTACTTCTTTGGTTTTTGTCATGATTTGGAAATGCCAGTGTTGGACTGGGGTGGACAAGATGAGAGGTCACACGACACCCAGTTATAGCCAATAGGTTTATTTGAAATCACAAGCTTTCTTTCTCAGGTGAAGTGGAGTGAGGTGCGCAGGCACAGAATATATTGGTGGAGTGACAACTGCTCGACGCTAACAGGTAATCAAGAGTGTCAAAGGATAAGTACAGACAGTGTTATTCAACCAGCATACAGTGTATTTATCCTTTGACACTTTTGACTATCTGTTAGTGTCGGGCTATCATCACTCAGCCTATATATTCTGTGACTGCACACCTCGCTGCACTTCACCTGATGAAAAACATAGAACATAACAGCACAGTACAGGCCCTTCAGCCCTCAATGTTGTGCCAAGCTATGTCCAATCCCAAGATCAAGCTATCCCACTCTCTATAATTCTTCTGTGCTCCATGTGCCTATCCAATAACCACTTGAAAGTTCCTAAAGTGTCCGACTCCACTATCACAGCAGGCAGTCTATTCCACATCCCAGCCATTCTCTGAGTGAAGAATCTACCTCGGACATCCCTCCTATATCTCCCACTATGAACGTTATGGTTATGGCCCCCAGTGACAGCCACATCCACTCGAGGAAATAGTCTCTGCACGTCCACTCTATCAATTCCTCTCATCATCTTATAAACCTCTATTAAGTCGTCTCTCATCCTCCTCCGCTCCAAAGAGAAAAGCCTCAGCTCCCTCAGCCTTTCCTCATAAGACCTACCCTCCAAACCAGGCAGCATCCTGGTACATCTCTTTTGCACTCTCTCCAATGCTTCTTATAGTGAGGTGGCCAGAACTGAACACAATATTCCAAATGTGGTCTCACCAACATCCAGCATAGTTGCAGCAAAACCCCATGGCTCTTAAACTCAAACCCCCTATTAATAAACACTAACATACTATAAGCCTTCTTCACGGCTCTATCCACTTGAGTGGCAACCTCCTCCATCCTATCAGCCTGTATCATGCACTCATCCTCAAAAACCTCTCCTTAGTGAACACTGAAGAAAAGTATTCATTCAATGCCTCACCTATCTCTTCTGACTCCATGCACAATTGCCACTACTATCCTTGACTGGCTGTAACCTCACCCTGGTCATTCTTTTATTTCTCACATAAGAGTAAAAAGCCTTGGGGTTTTCCTTTATCCGACCCACCAAGGACTTCTCATGCCCCCTTCTACCTCTCCTAAGCCCTTTCTTTAACTCATTCCTAGCTACCTTGTAATACTCAAGCGACCCAGCTGAAACTTGTTTCTTTCATCAGACCATTCGGCCCAGCGGGTCTGCACTGATTCTCCAACAGAAGCAGCACTCTGAAAGCCTGTGATCTCAAATAAATCTATTGGACTATAATCTGGTATCATGTGACTTTTGGCTTTGGTGGCACTGCTGACTGCAGGTTCCTGCCCTAACTAGTGAATGGCGTCATTTTGCACGTTGTGTGATTCTTGTGCACTTTTTCAGTGCTTTCCATTGCCTCTGACATCTCTGTTGCTCATTTAAAATTCATATTGACCTCTGCAAATAATCTCCATTGTATCATCTTGTTATTCACCCCTCAGACTAATCCGTCCCATAACATATCATTCAATAGGGAGGCGATGGTCTAGTGGTATTATTCCTGGACTATTAATCCAGAAACTCAACTAATGTTCTGGGGACCCAGGTTCGAATCCCACCACAGTAGATGGTGGAATTTGAATTCAGTAAAAAATATCTGGAATTAAGAATCTACTGATAACCATGAAACCATTGTCAATTGTCAGAAAAACCCACCTGGTTCACTAATATCCTTTAGGGAAGGAAATCTGCCATCCTTACGTGATCTGGCCTAAATGTGATTCCAGATCCACAGCAATGTGGTTGACTCGCAACTGTCCTCCAAGAGCTACTAGGGATGAGCAATAAATGCTAACCCAGCCAGCGACGCCCACATCCCATGAATGAATCAAAAAAATCAGTGCAGCTCAAAAATTGCAATATTCTGATTTCTGTTTCAATTTAGTGATACTTAGTCCAAAGATGTGCAGGTTAGGCGGATTGGCCAAGCTAAAATGTCCCTTAGTGTTCCCAAATATGTATGTTCGAGGAATTAGTGGAGTGAATATGTGGGGTTATGGGGATACTGAGGGAGGGTGAGCCTGAGTAAGACGCCCTGTTGGAGAGTCAGTGCGGACTCACTGGACCAAATGGTCCCTTTCTGCATTTTAGGGATTCAATGATTCTAAGATCTGAGTCACAATTGTTTCACCTGGGGCTCCCCCCTTGAATTAAACTTGAATTTCTGGTGTATAACTGATGGTTTAGGCTGGAAATGTGACATTACCTATTCTGTGAGCTCACTGAATGATTTGGAGTCAGGTACGCTTGGGGCTGTGAGACTGCGATTCAACATTTGATATCTAATTGTGTAAAGTCAAGAAAACTTTACAGATATTTAGACTGATCTTGAGCACTATGCCGAGATTTTTGGTTGTATCACAATTACAGCAGCATAATAAATAGAAAGGAGAATCCAACCATGAATATTGATGTCCTGTTCCATAAAAATAAAGACAGAACTCTGCAATTATGAAACAAAGTACAGTGGCAGATGGCTCTAGCAGGGTTTTTCCCACTGACCAGAACGGCAGGATACCATAATAGATTCTGCACTCGAATGCTCATTAATTAGACACAGGCTCATTAATTCATCCACCAGCCATCAAATGGTGGATTTGAAGGTGCTGGTACCACATTTAAGCACCAGTTGAGCACACTCATATCACTCTCTCCCAGCCAACCTGTCTTTGGAAGACTCTCCCACATATCAAGAAGCCAGAAGCTACATGTGAGTAGCTTAAAGAAGAAAGCAGCACCAGCTTTCACCACCAAAGCCTCTGAGGTCCCTATTCGAGGAGTACAGGCCCACAGGCATGTGCTTTACTCCTGGAGCAGCTCAAAGCAGCACCTCACTACTTCAGCTTGCACAGTGCAGGAAGTGAATGAATGATCTCATCTACTCCATCAGGATAAGTCCTTTCTCTGCTCCCACCATGATCAAGCCCTCAGCATGGCATCATGTACTAAAATGGTTACTCTCTTTGTAGATCCCACACATTCAGATGCTGAGGACACACATCAACACTTACTCTCTCAACAAGACTTTCACAACGTCACCATCCTATCTGTCTTGTTGCTCACATTACATTCTCTATCTCTTCCTGGGTAGGGTGCACCACAAACAGGAGACATGCATTTCACCCAACCTCTGCTCGATTCCCTCTGATTATATTTCTTCTTTTTGTCTCTGTAGAGGCCAAAGTTGCTCATCACAAACATGAGCAAGCCTGGATCTGGGGAGGACGGCATGTATCCCCACCCTCAATGAGCTTAAAGTGCCTGGAGCAGAACTTGTCAACAAGGACAGTGACTGCTTCTGTGGCAGTACAGACTTGGCTCTCCCAAACAACCTGGCTCATATCTCAGCTCCATCGGTTCACTGAATCCTCCAATTCATAGTGAGTGCATTATTCTCTGAATTAGCCTTTCTCACTGTTTGCATGGCCTTTCCTTTATTCAGGAGAGTGAGGTGACTGTTCACAGGTCAGTACAAGGCTGCAGCAGATTTTATGACAGAAACATTTTTTATTGAATTGGGAGTTCTTTATCTAGCATCCATAGAGGCAGAGAAGCCTCCTATGTCTGGGACAAAGCTATGCAACGTTTGATCACAGATAGAGAATGGTTTCTCTGCATTATGAGGGATGGACATTGAGTTCTCCATCCCAAAAGAGCTGTTTCTTTCACAAATTCTACTCCCTCTCACTCACCCACATGACTCCTGTTCCAAGTTGTAAAAAGATCTGATGCATTGAAGGCTGTTTATAGTTTGTAATTTGAGAGTGCCTGTGGTTTCAGAATGCCTCTAATATGTTTCATCTTGTAAATTGTTAGACCCTCATTACATGTCCATCTTTTGCAGTTTTCACTGTATTTGAAGACAAGCAGCAAAATGATGTCGATGTCTGTTCAACATATATTCCTCATCCAAAATCACTAAACTAGTAGCTCTGATCATTACTACATTGTTGTTTGTGGGAGCTTGTGGTGCTCGAATTAGCTGAAATGTTTCCTACAAGCAGTGACTATATTAGAAATATGCGTTGTAAAGCACTTTGGAATATCTTGTTGAAGCATGGCAACCAGTTTACACAGCAAATGTCATTGGATCTTTTACATCCACCTGAGAGGCTTTGTTTTAACATCTCAACTATAAAACAGCACCACCAGCAGTGCAGCACTGCTTCAGTAAAGCACTAGAGTACCAACCTATGTTGTATGCCCAAGATTCTGAAGTCAGATTTGAACCCATGACCTTCCAACTCAGAGTTCCATCACTGAACCACAGCTAATGTTGGGCTGTTGATATGTTTTCACTTTGAAGCTGCTGTGTCAATTTATCCACATGCACATCAATGTTCAGAGTCCTTTGCTTATCTATGACAAATGAGGCCTTTTTTCAAATTAAATAGTACAAACCATAACTAGTATTGGTATTCTCACATTTCTAATCGATATAACATCCAACAAGATTGTCTGTATCATTATCCCTGCTCTTTAGTGGAAACTCATTGAAACCTTCACTTACCTTGTTTCTCATAAAGAACAACATTTGGTCTTCTCACCACCAATTTTGTGCGACTATTATCGGCTGTCGTTATGCATTCTTGATTCTTTTGAATGAAGAGGAAAGCTCTAAAAATTAAAATATACAATGAGGAATATTACTAGATAAAGTACAACTGGAGTAATTTTCACTTTGCTTAGTATTGTAAAGGGGACAATATTGGGTCAGAGTCCTTTATACATCTCCCCTGATTTTCAGCTTAAAACAAAGAGATTTATTATGAATGACGTGCATGATATCGGCCTCAATCAGCATTGCTTCCAGTGATCTAGATGAGGCTGAACCAATCGATACCAACATCAATAGCCAGATGAAGTTCCCCACCTAATCCAACGACCAATCTAAATTGAATGTGTTGTAGAACATTTAAATCTGAGTCATCGCAAGCCTGATTCTGCAAATGTGGGAAGTGCACAGTGGACTATTCTGTATTGTCTCAGTTCCAGCAAGTCACTCCAGCAAGGGGTCTACAGT
This sequence comes from Carcharhinus amblyrhynchos, assembly GCF_965287045.1. NCBI lineage: Eukaryota > Metazoa > Chordata > Chondrichthyes > Carcharhiniformes > Carcharhinidae > Carcharhinus > Carcharhinus amblyrhynchos. The sequence continues at coordinate 24,494,927 of NC_137335.1, read as the reverse complement.
TTAAACATGAACCTGCCTTCTTCCATAAAGAAAAATTTGTATTTGTGTTGTATCTTCCTTCGCATCAGGAAATACCAAAGTGCTCTACAGCCAATTAAATATTTTTGACGTGCTTCTGCAGACAGCAATAAATGGCCAGATGATTCATTTAGTGATTTATTGAGGGAATTTGTCAGGATATTTGGGAAGAACTTGTTCCTCTTCAGAATTAATGGCATAGAATCCTTTATCGACCTGAGAGGGAATTTGGGACCTTGGTTTGATCCCAGATTGTCCAATGACCAGCCCATGAGCTTGGTGCAGTCCATGAAGTCCTTTAGTGTGACCCCCAGAGGAAGTCTACAAAATGCAAGTAATTACATTGGAATAATACTAAAGAAACTGCTCCTCCAATCACAGGATGGTTTTCTCTGTATTTGCTGCTGATGGGTTCACAAATGAGCCTATCAACAGCAAATATGGGACAGAAACAGTCTGTGATTGAAGGAACAGCAACACTGGCGACAATGAGAGGGCTCCAGAAAAAAGAAGTACTGGGGAGCGAGTGAAAGAGAGAGTGTGTCATGTGGGGGAAGGAGACATTTGTTTCATGCTGAGCCAGACTGGCTGGGAGAAGGACAGACTCACTCCATGCTGGGCTCAATTGGGTAGAGAAAGAGAGACTTACTCCATTGCAGACCAGACCTTGTAGAGGAAGGAGGCACAGACTCAGGGCTGGGCCTGATGGGAGAACAGGAAACTCACTCCAGGCTGGGCTAGGTGAGGAAAAGACACTTGCTCCATATCAGGAAGCGCCTTGTGGGGGAAGGAGAGACTCGCTAGCTGGGATAGGCTGGGTAGGGGAGAAAGACTAGCATCGGGCTAGGCTGGGCTGCACAGAGTGGGGGGAGGAGAGACTCACTGCTAGGCCGGAAGAGGCTAGATGCTATAGTGCAAGTGAGAGTGGGGAGGCGGCTGCATGGTAAGGATGAAAGGACTTGCTGCACAGGGGTGTAGAAGAGAGAGATCATGATTGAGTGAGTGCTTGTGGGAGGGAGTAAGTGCATGTAGAATGAGAGTGCATGTCAGGGAAAGTGGAGGAGGGAGTGAGTGGAAAGTGTGTGTGTCTGGCTCACTTGCTGGCTCACTCCCACACACTAACACTTTGGTAGGAAGAATGGAGAAGGACCACAGAAAGCTTCAGCACCAGCAGATTTAGGGTTCATTGTGCATAAATCACAAAAGGCTAATTTGCAAGTTCAGCAGGGAAGGCAAATGGACAGTTGGCCTTTATTACGAAGGGAATGGAATATTGAAATAGGGAAACTAGGCCCCTTATCTAAGGAAATATATACTGGCATTGAAGGCAGTATGGATTATCTTATGAGAAGAGGTTGAATAGGTTTTAGGCCCCTTATCTAAGGAAATATATACTGGCATTGAAGGCAGTATGGATTATCTTATGAGAAGAGGTTGAATAGGTTGGGCCTGTACTCATTGGAGTTTAGAAGAGTGAGAAGCAACTTTATTGCAACATATAGGATTCTCATGAGGCTTGACAGAGCAGATGCTGAGACGTTTTTCCCCTTGTGGCATAATCTCAGGGTATGGAGTCACCAATTTAAGTCACAGATGAGGAGGAGTGGGAGCGAATATGTGGAATTCTTTATATGGTGGCAATAGAAGTTGGGTCATTAAGTATGTTCAAGGCTGTGATAAACAGATTTTTAATGAGTAAGGGGATCAAGGGTCATGGGGATAAGATGGGAAAGTGAAGATGATGATTATCATATCAGATCAGTCATGATTGCATTGAATGGCAGAGCAGAATCAATGGGTGAGTGACCAACTTCTGCTCCTACATCTTATGGTCTTGTAACACATAGTTACACCAACTCACATTGTGGGTGAGGGTGAGCGAGTGAGCATCAAGACATTGGAAGTGAGCCAGACAAACAGATTCTGTCCCTTTCACACTCTAATCAATCATTACTAATTACTCTTTTTTAAATGATCAGTTTATTTCTTTCACATTGTTTTATTTTATTTTCACTCAGCAAGTTACTTTTTTTCTTCATACCTTAGCTTTGTTTTGACTGGCACAGTGGTTAGCACTTCTGTCTCACAACGCCAGGGCCCCGGGTTTAATTCCAGCCTTAGATGACTGTCAGCATGAAGTTTGCACATTCTCCCCTTATATGCTTGTTGTTTCCTCCGGGTGCTTTGATTTCCTCCCACAGTCCAGGGATGTACAGGTTAGATAGATTGACCTTGCTAAATTATCCCTTAATGTCCCAAGATGCGTAGGCTAGGCGGATTAGTGGAGTAAATATGTGGGGTTAAGGGGATAGGGCCTAGGTAAGATAAAAAAATGTGGGCTGGTGCATTCAATGGATTGAGTGGCCTCCTTCTGCATTGTAGGGATCCTACATTCACATTGAATGTAGTGCCAAAGCTTATTTCTGAAATTTGCTCATCGACCACTTCAGTGAGAAAAAATTGGAAATCTGGCTTCTCAGGTGAAATGGTTGGACAAGACTTGTTTGATGTCTCATCAGAAAAACAACATCTCTGGCTGTGTAGCACTCCCTGGCCACTGCACTGGAGTAACAGCCTAGATTTTGTGCTTAGGTCTCTGGAGTTAACCTAAACAATCTGAATCATAGGCAACTGAGCCACAGCTAACACCTTTGTTCATATGACAATAATCATATGCCATGTATTTCTTGAACTTCCTATATTTTATTGAATAAAGAAACAAAATTACCTGCAAAGAAATTGAGTTTCTATGTTACATTTTGTTGCACATTCTTCAACTCCGATTGCTAAGTATCTTGATCCACGTGCAGAATAGATCCAGGCCCCTTCTGTTTTTACATAATCAGCCAGTATATTGCTTCTTACTGTACAGAAAATAGTCATTACATTAGTGTCCTTTGTTTATAACAATGTGCTTGACACAAAACCATCCAAATCAGTTATTAGCTTCACTTACCAAAACATGGCAAAATGAGAAAAATGAGCCCCGTGTAAGCAAGCATTTTAATCCTGATTTGAATCATCTTGAAAGTTCCTGCTATGGAAATGGGTCTTATTTACCGATTGAGGACTTTGCATCACCAAACAAACAAACCTGGGCAGAAAGGACAACTTTTACGTTTAGAGATAGTAAATCATTCTCTAAACAAAGATGGTGCACACTTGCTAACATTATGCAGAGAATTCAGAAAACTCTTAGTGTTTTAGTTTTTTTTCAGAGAAATTGCCAATGTTTGTTTAGTGACCTTCATTTGTCTTTTACGAATCCAACAACATTAACAGCTTTTGAAATCTTTCTAGTCCCAAATACAGACATTTGGTCACAATTTATTTGGTTAAACCAACGTTGGAGTGAGTGGATTAAAAGTTTCAGTTCTCACAAAGGAAAGCCACAAAATTGGACTCTATACCACCAGTGGTGCTATGCTACAGTTGCTTTAAAGGCTTAAACTGGCGTCATTGTGTTCCTAGTCATTTTCAACATAGTCCACAACGCACCGCATCCTGTGATGGGCACCAGTGCAGGGAGTGCCATCCATGTTCAGAAACATCAGAAGAGATCCTACAGTGACATCAAACAACCAATCCAGCTGATTTGATGCTCATTTCCCCATCTTGTTCTATGTATGTTGACTGAATACCAGTGTTAATCACAAGTAACTAACACGTGCATTCAGCAGTATCAGTGATCTACCAGTTTATAAAACTAGCCCCCAACTTGTAGGTGAGATACTTTTGACTTATGCTTACTTAGGCAAAGATAATGGAAGTATTGTGAATGTTTTTGGTGGTCCTTTGCTGAGATTCTGCATAAAATCAGACGAGGCAGTAGGATTGAATATAAAAGTAGGGAGGTCTTGCTGCGGCTGTATAGGGTATTGGTGAGGCCGCAGCTGGAGTACTGTGTGCAGTTTTGGTCGCCATACTTACGCAAGGATATTTTGGCCTTGGAGGGAGTGCAGAGGAGGTTTAGTAGACTGATACCGGAGTTGAGGGGGTTGAGCTATGAGGAGAGGCTGAATAAACTAGGCTTGTACTCGTTAGAGTTTAGAAGAATGAGGGGAGATCTCATTGAGGCGTATAAGATGATGAATGGGATGGATAGGATAGAGGTGGAGAGACTCTTCCCGCTCAGAAAGGACAGTAGGACTAGGGGGCACAGCCTCAAGATAAAGGGGGGGCGGTTTAGAACAGAGTTGAGGAAGAACTTCTTCACTCAAAGGGTGGTGAATCTCTGGAATTCTCTGCCCGTTGAAGTGGTGGAGGCTGCCTCGCTAAATATTTTTAAGACGCGGGTTGATGGGTTTTTGATAAGCGAGGGGATTAAGGGTTATGGGGAGAGGGCAGGAATGTGGAACTGAGCCACGACAGATCAGCCATGATCTTATTGAATGGCGGGGCAGGCTCGAAGGGCTAGATGGCCTACTCCTGCTCCTATTTCTTATGTTCTTATGTTCTTATGATTTGACTGCCTAACTCCGCATGAGGAATGGGGGCTGTAGTTGCATTGTCTCTGAATCTATACCATGGCAATGCAGTTGATTCTTAATTTCCATTTGAAATGACGTAGTGGGGGTGATTTTACCATCATGTTGTGCCTGTTTTCGGGCATGACACATTGGTAAAGCGCTTAGCGCGATTGGCACCCGTTTTCATGACTGGTGCCATTTTATGAGCTCTGGATTTCCAGCGCGGTCAGCCTCTTGCAAGAAATGGGCGGGAGGTAGGTTAATATATGGAAAAATATTATAATGCTGTTTTACATCTGCTTAGCAAGCCCGGCGCTCAATCGTCTGGCACCCTCCCTCCCCACCCCCACTTTATGATCTCACTGGGAAAGGTTCATGATGGCGAGGAATGGACGTGCTCCCCATGAACGGAGAGCAATCGACTCGGCCTTGCTGGTGGAACCAGAGACCACTGAGGCTCTGCCATGGGGAGGCTGAAGGCAAGGGGAATGTCACCCTGGCACCTAGGGCAATGCCCGCTGGGCTGTGCAGTGGCGGGTGTAGTGAGTGCGTGGTCAGTTGGGCGAGAGGCCAGTTAGGGAGGGGATAATTGGGGGAGGCGGTCCACTGCCACTCTGCAGGGATCGGTGGAGGGAAGGCAGCTGGTCCATGATCGGTGGGGGGAGGGAGCGTATGCGATCAGTCTGGGCAGCAGAAGGGCCGATGGAAGCTATTTCCCAGGCCATGGGCCCCCACTAATTGCAGGGGAGGGAGCTGTAGGTGCCTGACAGCCCTCTCTTTGTCTGTTAGATCCCTGCTAACGTGCATGTGCAGCGTCAGAGACCTGCACATGTGCACTAACTCCCTCTCCAGGGTTGAGTGTATTCAGCCTTGTCCAGCTTCTGCAGCGAGCAACAGGCTTGCTGATATTTTTGTAGACACGGTGTGTATGGGGTCGGGGGACCTGAAAACACACCCAAACAACAGATCTGAAACTCTCCCAATTTCAAGCCCACCCAGCACTTAAAAAAGTGGTAAAATTGCCCCCAGTGTCTCTCGGTGTAAGGGCAATTAGGGATCAGCAACAAATGCAGACCTTGTCAATGATGTCCACATCCCACCAAAGAGTTTTTTAAAAAATGACATAATTATCCAACAATGCTTCTAATTACATAAACAGAAATTAAATATTCATCTTGGTGCTTTCCCTTAAGACCAGTGGTATGGGTGCATTTATCTGACCTACACAGCAACTGCATGTAGAATGGCTAGTGGAAGACTGCTAACTTTCACTGGGAAGATTACTGATGGCGTCAGAGGACCTGGCTTCAAACTATACCAGCGGGCATCATGATTTCAGTCTAAGTTGGCTGGGTATCAACAGCATTGGAATTGACAGTTGGCATTGGAGGAAGGACTAATGCTGTCATCCTGAGGGAGGCTCCAGTTCCATGGTGCCGCTGTTGGAACCATGGGGCAGCAGCTCAGTAATCCTGGTAATCTGTTGAAGGATAGATTGCTGAACAGGGCTGAGAATTTGCAAACCTCTCTGAACAGCCAGACCTGCAACATATGGTATGTGACAATACTGTGCCTTTAAGAAATGTATTTTACTCATGTTTCTCTGCAGGATGTTTCAAGCAGTCCCTGGCATTTTGTTGGAGCTGTGATGTCTATTGGCAATCTGTATTGTTATTGCAACAGTGTAATTGTTTCTAATGGCTAGAATGTTGGTTTTAATCTGAACCAATACTGTTGTGCTGTTTTCCTCTGGGATTTTGCAGAGTGGGGCTTCATTGAGATGATTGGCATGTATGGTCATATGATGGGGAAATTGGGCTTTTCACAAAATGTTCAAGCTTAGAAACTGCTTGAAGTTGAGAGGGACAGCAGTGTTTTTCCCTTTTCTGGAGTTGGAGATGCTGTTGTCTAAGTGGCAGTTTTTGGAAGCTACCAGAGATTAGGTTTACCTCTCTGAGATTTTGCTGTTTGGAGGATACATCCTGCCCCAAAAACTGCTGTCGTGTTCACTGTCCAGAAGTGCTAAAAAGTTGGAAATCCAATATAATGTGAGCATACTTGTTTTTGTGCTAACTTAGTCAGAAGAAGGGTGTATATTTGTGGGATGTTGTTTTAAATTGGAACAACAGAGATTTAAGCATTATACTATGTAATGTTTAAGTCTTGTAATTGGTAGAAGTTGTACTAATTATTTTTGTTCTACTCTAATTGTGTTCTTAAATAAACTTTGTGTGATAAAAACTTCCTAGTGGGTCACTTGAATAATACCTGGAGTGAAATACCTTATGCTCACCAATGCTGAAATCAAATATAGAAGTTAAGGTCTAGGCTAACTTCACAAACACTTTAGAGTTTCGGGCCTAGATCTTAATAATTGGAGGTTCTTTGTGGAATTAAAATCTATGTTCCTTCTTTGGTTTGGGATTATTGGACTCAAAGACAGTGAGTGGTGAGTACATTTGTGTTTTCGTGTGTTGCGTTTAGTTTAAATAGGGAGTGCCTTGTGGAATAATGGCTCTTTCCGTGGCTATAAGTTTGCTGGGTGTGGAAGAAGTCACTCAGGATTGTTTACAAAAGGTGATTGAGACAAAGCTTTTCGATTTGGCAAAAACACTGCAGTTGACATTACCTGAAGGGGCGAGGAAGATTGAAATAATTTTGTGGTGATAGCTGAGAATTTAAAATTGCCAGAAACACAGCCAGAATCATTAGAAATGGCTAGAATTCAATTACAAATAAAATAGCTTGAATTAGAAGCAAAAGCAAAAGAGGTGGCAATTGTAGCAGAAAAAGCAAGAGTAAGAGAGGAACAAAAAGCAAAAGAACTGAAACTGCTTGAATTACAGGCAAGGGAAAAAGAAAAGGAAAGAATGCCTTGGCAAAGGAAAAATAAAAAAAGAGAGAATTTGAATTTTGAAAACTGGAACTGAAAAAGTCAACTTAAACTGGTGGAGGTAAAAGTATAGTCTGGGAATAGTGATGAGGACAGTGAGGAACAGCAATCATGTCATAAATAAAGGCCTGATAAGGATCCGTTTCATTATGTGTAAGTGCTGCCAATGTTTGATGAGAAGGATGTAGAAGGCTTTTTCACTTCATTTGAACAAGTAGCTAAACAAGATGAAATGGCCACAAGCCATGTGGATATTACAGATGCAAATAAAGTTGGTAGTTATAGTTAGTGGACTGTTTGCATCACTATCAGAGCAGGTATCTGTGGATTATGATGAGGTGAAAAAAGCCATCTTAAGTGCATATGAACTAGTGCCAAAAGTCTACAGACAACAGATTAGAAATCTAAGGAAAAAACCTTAGCAAACATACATAGAATTTGAAAGGATTGAACAAAGTAATTTTGATATGTGGATAAGGGCATTGAAAATAGACCAGATGTATGATACTTTTGGAAAAACGGTTAATTTGGAGGAGTTTAAAAATTCACTCCCTGAGGTAATGAGAACTCATATCTTGGAGCGCAATTTTATAGGGGGTTCTGATAGGCAGTTTGAATGGTTGCCCATCCTCATGGGCAGTGGGAGTCAATGGGTGCTATTCGGATTGGCGGTTGGTGACTAGTGGAGTGCCCCAGGGGTCGGTGCTGGGGCCTCAGCTATTTACCATTTATATAGGTGATCTGGAGGAGGGAACCGAGTGTATGGTGTCGAAATTTGCTGATGACACCAAGACTGGTGGAACGGCAAATTGTGCGGAGGGCGTGGAAAGTCTGCAGAAGGATCTAGATAGGCTGGCCAAATGGGCCAGGAACTGGCAAATGGAATTTAATATTGGCAAGTGTGAAGTTGTCCACATTGGTAGGAATAATGGTAGGAAGGACTATTACTTACATGGCGAAAAACTGCAGCATGCAATGGTGCAGAGGGACCTCGGGGTCCTTGTGCATGAGTCGCAAAAACCCAGCCTGCAGGTGCAGCAGGTGGCCAGGAAAGCGAATGGGATGCTGACGTTCATAGCAAGGGGGATTGAATATAAAAGTAGGGAGGTCTTGCTGCAACTGTACAGGCCACTGGTGAGGCCGCAGCTGGAGTACTGTGTGCAGTTTTGGTTCCCGCACTTATGCAAGGATATTTTGGCCTTGGAGGGAGTGCAGAGGAGGTTTACTGGGCTGATACCGGAGTTGAGGGGGTTGAGCTATGAGGAGAGGCTGAATAAACTAGGCTTGTACTCGTTAGAGTTTAGAAGAATGAGGGGAGATCTCATTGAGACATATAAGATGATGAATGGGATAGATAGGATAGAGGTGAAGAGGCTCTTCCTGCTCAGAAAGGACAGTAGGACTAGGGGGCACAGCCTCAAGATAAAGGGGGGGCGGTTTAGAACGGAGTTGAGGAGGAACTTCTTCACTCAAAGGGTGGTGAATCTCTGGAATTCTCTGCCCGTTGAAGTGGTGGAGGCTGCCTCGCTAAATATATTTAAGCCGCGGGTAGATAGGTTTTTGATAGGCAAGGGGATTAAGGGTTATGGGGAGAGGGCGGGAAAGTGGAACAGAGACACAACAGATCAGCCATGATCTTATTGAATGGCGGGGCAGGCTCGAAGGGCTAGATGGCCTACTCCTGCTCCTATTTCTTATGTTATTATGCTCTTATGTTCTTATGTGGATGAACAGAGAGTTAAAACTGGAAGGTTAGCAGCAGAAACTGCAGGTGATTATGAATTAGCTCATAAATCAAAGTTTAGGTTCCAACATCAGCTTCAGCCTGGGGAAAAGAGAAATCCTTAGGTGGTGAAGGCAAAGGAGATCTTGTGGAAGATAATAAAGACAGTGTACCTCAGCTTAACAAGGAAACATGAGGGTGGAAGAGAAATAAAAAGCCTCAGATGTTTTCACAGCAATAAAGTAGGATACACAAAGATAGGTCAATAGCATGTTTGCACTGGGCTACACACAGACATCATGGAAATGAGTAAGCAGCATAAATGCTGCTTCTGGAAATCAGCTGTTTTTCCTTCGTTCGGACCAAGGTTGGAACAAGGTCTGAAACCGAATGAACCTAGTGAAACTTAAACTGATTAGATTGCTGCTGAGTAAGTGTCATTTGTCAGCATTGCCAATGACATCTTCTATCACTTTGCTGATGTCTAAGAGATGATTGATGTGGGACTAATTGCCTGAATTAAAATTATCCTGCTTTTTGTGGACAGGAGTACCTGAGCAATTTCCTATATTGCCAGTGTGATAGCTGTACTGCAACGTCTTGCTTTAGGTCACAGCTATGTACGGAGCACACGTTTTACAGTATTACAGTCTCATAGCTGTCTCTGCATGTGGTGCCTTCAGGAATTTCTTGATATCATATACAGTGAGTCAGATTGGCTGAAAACTGGCACTTGTTCTGCTGGGGACCTTTGGAGGAGGCTGAAATCGATCAGCCATTTGACACTTCTGGATGAAGATGATTAAAAAAAGGCTTTAGCCATATCTGTTGCATTAACATTCTGGGCTCCATCATCATTGAAGAGCTTTTGGTTGTGGAATCATTTAGCTCAATGAATGTAGCATGATGCTTCTATTGTTATGGGTGTGCTATGATTTTGATAGAGACCAGCAATGTTTTTTTCTAAAACAAATCTAAAATCCTAACTATTAAGAGAATGAAGTCTCAATTTCCTATAATTTGAACTAGTAGAATTTTTACTATACAAGAATCAAACAAAGCAAACACAAAATTACGGGTGTGACTCTACCAAAGCAGGACGAAGTGTCCACACCAGTGAGAAAACCAGAGTGTTTCCCACTGGCACTGACTGAATCAATTGGGATTCTTCTACCTGATGGATGGGAATTTATGCATCCTGCAAGTCATATCGGCCAGCCTGGCATTTAAGAGATCAGAGTGCCCCTTTTTAAAGGGTGCTATGATCTCCGCAGTTGCAGGCAGGTCCCATCATGCCAGGAGTGATCTTTAGGTTACCAGGGCTCGAAGGGGCAGTCCAGCCTTGGGACCCCCATCACACAGAATAGTACAAAGATCAACCCCTTGCCTGCAGCAAAAGCCCACTCAACCCTCAGGACCCTTGGGGATCCTGCCTTTGCAGCCTGCCAACGGGGCACATGGTTATTGGACCTACCTCCTTGACCCCCACTCATCCCCATGTCAGGATCTAGCATAGCCAAGCTGGTCATTACCAGGACCAAAGGCGGCTTGGTGCATTTCCTGCTGGGGAGGCAGGTGCATGGTCGGAGGTCCAGCCTTCTAATCATATTACAATCAAATTTTCAGGTTCCCTTGCAGTCTGAGTAGGAGTCTAAGTGTGGTGATCTTGATTGCCTTCACACCCAGCAGTAATTGTGATTTTAGGCTGACGCTCATTTAGTAGGACATTGGGATTCCCACAGGCCGTTTAATGGGGCTGGAGAATCCCAACTGTATCTTAGGTGCTCTCCAATACTCTAAAAAGTACTCTCCCATACTCTAAAACCGAGAATCAACATAAATTAGAAACAAATTCAAATGCAGCCAATTATGAACTGTAAATTAAATGGCAGATACAATTAAAATAGATCTTACAAGTTGGCTCAGATGTCCACTCATGTTATTAATCTCAATCAAAAAGTTCTTCAAACTCTGTCTTCATCACAAAGGACTTCAGCTCCTCTCTTGCTAGGATTTAGCCTGATACTTAGCCAATTACAACACACAACTAATTTGGGTTCCATGGACATGCTCTTCACCAAAGATGGCAGGCATCTGCAGAACCTCCTCAGCTCTGCTTACAGTAGTCTTGATGGTATAGATTCACCATTTTTATCAGCAACAACTATGGCAGGAATTCTCCCAAAATAAAACTAAGTGCCCAATGGGAGAGAAAATGGGAGAATTTCCCACCCATTTTTTGGGTATACTTACCTGAATGAATCTCCGATGCTCTGTGCAATGCAAAGTGCCATAGAAAGATTCACACTGAGAAGTAGGGGAGGGAGCCTTTTCCTGCTCGGGAGGCCAGCAACATATTGCTGAGTAGGCCACTGCGAATGCATCAATCTGTGAGTGGAGAGATTAGCACATGCGCACTGCCCCCCCCCCCATCCCCCCATTGCTGACCTCCTGATCGTTGGCCATCCTGATATTTCTGAACCCCACCTCCCCCCCAATCACTGGCCACTTGACACCACCACCCCCTTGATCACTTGCCTTCTCGAAAACCCATGCCCCCAATTGCTGGCTTACTGGAACCCACCTCCCCAGTCAGCCACAACCTCTGACCCTCAGTCCCAATCTACTCTCATGATCAGCCCCAACCCTCCTGATGACCAGCTCCAATTGCCCCCTCACTCCCTCCCCCACTGATCCCACTTGCAGAGTGGCAGCAACTACCCCCCACAATCAATCAGCCCTGCCCCTTGGCACTGCCTGGTGCTGGGTGCCTGTGTGCCCCTTGGGCAGTGCCAGAGTGCAAGGCTGGCACAGCCCAAGGAGCAACCCCCTTGAATCCAACCTCCTGGGGGCACCAGCGGGGTGAGGACACCTGTTGCCTGTTAGTGGGGAGCAATTGTCAATCCTGTTGGTGGGAATCTCTCCTGGCTGGGTGGGAGATAGTACCAGGCTCAGCGACTACCGTCCCGAGTTCACTAATCATATTGAAAAAGCCATTTCAACATGATAATCAACTCTGCACTGATTTCCAGCACGGAGCTTATTTGTGACACTTGTGTACCTTTAAGAAAAGTTTTTTTTAAAAATCATGTTCTCTGCAGCTATAACAGCTTTGAGTTTTTTCATTGTTGCCGGACAGTCTAGCTAGAAGTCCTTTTTTTGCTGCTTCAGTGGTTTAAATGAGATTTTGTTTATTTTTACTCTGGACCTCAGGTACTTCCTGGGATTTTTTATGATCTTGCATTATGAAAGGGAAGACTGACTGACAAGTCAAAGTCAAGTGGTTCCTCCCCAGAAAAATCGAAGGATTCATTTTCGGTTTTAGTTTAAAAGGGGGTGAACAGCAAACAGAAAAGTTTCTCTCCCTCTCCATAGCATTGGAAATTCTGCTGATGAGCTGGAAGCAAGGCTTTTTTCTTTCTTAGAGTGCAAAAATCTGCATGTTGGTAGTTGACTTGTCTCAGGCCTGTCTCTCTCCCTGGTGTTTTGGGGAGCTGTTCTGACTCCAAGCTTATCTGTATATGCATCAAGAGAACTACAGCATTCGATCAAAGATCTAAGTTTCAGCATCACTTGAGCATTTGTATTTTCTGTGCTAAACCTGTGGTAAGAGTTTTGCGTAGGGAAGTGTGTATGATTGGAACATTTCTTATATTCATTAAAAACTATAAAATATCATGGCTGTTTTCTTTGTTCATTGATGTCAGTGGTAGGGAAATTATTGGAGAGGATTCTTTGAGACAGGGTTTACTCCCAGTTGGAAATAAGTGAACATATTAGTGAGAGGCAACATGGTTTTGTGAAGGAGAGGTCATGCCTCACTAACTTGAGTTTTTTGAGGAAGTGAAGAAGATGATTGCTGAGGGTAGGCAGTGGATGTTGCCTACATGGACTTCAATAAGGCCTTTAACAAGAACCTTCATTAAGAAGTCTCACAACACCAGGTTAAAGTCCAACAGGTTTATTTGGCAGCACAAGTTTTTGGAGCATTGCCCCTTCATCAGGTGAGTGGTGTTTTGAAACTTCTTACTGTGCTGAACCAGTCCAGTGCCAGCATCTCCACATCAAGGTCCCTCATGGCAGACTGGTGCAGAAGGTGAAGTCACTTGGGATCAGAAGTAGTTGGCAAGGTGGATTCAGAACTGACTCAGTCATAGAAGACAGAGGGTAGCAGTGGAAGGGTGCATTTCTGAATGGAGGGCTGTGACAAGTAGCGTTCCTCAGAAGTCAGTGCTGGGACCTTTGAGGTTTGTAATATATATAAATGATTTGGAGGAAAATTTAACTGGATTGATTAGTAAGTTTGCAGATGACACAAAGGCTGGTGGATTTGTGGATAATGATGAGGACCATCAGCGGATATAGCAGGACATAGATCATTGAGACTTGGGTGAAGAGATGGCAGATGTGGTTTAATCTAGACAAATGTGAGGTAATGCACTTGGAAGGTCTAATACAGATAGGAAATATACAGTCAATAGCAGAACACTTTAGAGTATTGATAGGCAGAGGAATCTGGGGCTTGCCTTCATTGGCCGGGGCCTTGAATTTAAAAATTGGCAAGTCATGTTGCAGCTTTATAGAACTTTAGTTCGGCCGCACTTGGAATATAATGTTCAATTCTGGTTGCCACACTATCAGAAGGATGTGGAGGCTTTGGAATGGACACAGAAAAGATTTACCAGGATGTTACCTCGTATGGAGGGCAGTAGCTATGAGGAGAGGTTGGAGAAACTTGGTTTGTTCTCACTGGAACAATGGAGGTTGAGGGGCGACCTGATAGAAATCTACAAGATTATGAAGGGCATGGACAGAATGGAATGTCAGAAGCTTTTTCCTAGGGTGGGAGAGTCTAATACTAGGGGGCATAGGTTTAAGGTGTGAGGGGCAAGATTTAAAGGAGATATACGAGGCATGTTTTTTTTAAACACAGAGGGTGGTGGGTACCTGGAACTCGTTGCCGGAGGAGGTAGTGGAAGCAGATAGGATAGTGACATTTAAGGGGCATTTTGACAAATACATGAAATGATGGGAATAGGGGGATATGGTCCCTGGAAGGGTCCGGGGTTTTAATTCAGTCGGACAGCATGGTTGGTGCAGGCTTGGAGTGCCAAAGGGCCTGTTCTTATGCTGTAATTTTCTTTGTTCTTTGTTCGTAATTGGTAAATGTTATTGCAAATTTTCTCTCTACACATGTTCACTGTATTCTTAAATAAACTTTGTTTGATAAAATCTCCTTAGTGGGTCATTTAAATCATATTGAAGTGAAATAACTCATGCTCATCCTAGCCAAATTCAAAGTGCAAAACCTCTGATCTGGTCAGCCTACATAAAACACTTTGGAATTTCTGATCTACATTATAACAGACTGCACTAAAAAAAAAGTGCCTCAGAGATTCACAACCGGTTGGACCTGGTTGTGAAAATCGCTAATGGCTCCTACTTGAGCAGCACAGCAGGCTGGGAGAATCCCAAACTATAGCTCACCTGTCAGGAAACAGAGATCATTTTAAGTAATCAGTATTTATACACATGGGTATTAGGAATAAGGTCTAATTTTAAATAAGTTTCTTTTTCTGTATTTGAAAGGCTTAATGACTTCAGTTTGTTTTAGATCCATGCATTGGAATGAAGGTTTGCAGAGGGAAAATAAACAGAGCTTAAATGAAAACTAGGTTGTTGCTTAGCAACCAGGGGCCACCCGAGGACAGAAATAACTTTTGAGTTATTTATAAGCTAGATCCAGGAAGGCTAAGCACAGGGAAAGGAACTGCTGAAAGCAGATTTTCCAAACGAATAAAAGAAAATCTGTGATAGGTGAATTTACATGTCAGTACTTGAGTGAAGGAGTTTAATAATTGAATTTGAAGAGTACTGTGGCCAGATTGTTATTTGGCTTTTAATTTAAACAACTTGCAAGCATTCCAGTTTAATAAAACAAAAAAGAACATTAGTTGACTCTTAAATACAACGTAAACAGTTGCACCTCATTAACTCTTTTACTTAACCCTTAACTGAACTTTAACTTTTAACTGCACATAAACTTTAACTGAATATCAACTCTAAACTCAACCTTAACTCTTAATTGCGCATTAACTTTAATTATTTAACTGAAAATAGATACTACGAATTTAGGAAAATCCTTGGCCAAGGAATATCCCTGATGTACGATCTATCTTCTTCTCTGAAGCATCCTGCAGGATGCATATCTTGCGAAGGTTAGTCTCTATCGCTGGCAAACAAAGGACTATAGTGACTTTTATCCATAAATCCTTCACTTGCTCCAGAAGATTCTCTGTCATCTAACCAGAAACCAATCACATGGCTTAAACATTCAGTGAAATTACTTGTGAACACATTTCAAATTGCATGTTCCACACTAATATAATTCGAGACCATGATGTCTGTTCAAACGTAAACAATTTCCCTTATTTAGTCAACACAGGAAGCTTCAGATCACAATTCCCAGGCCACATCAGACAAGACCAAGTGGCACAGTGGTTAGCACTGCTGCCTCATAGCTCCAGGGACTCAGTTCGATTCCCGGCTTGAGTCACTGTGTGGAGTTTGCGTGTTCTCCCCATGTCTGCGTGGGTTTCTTTCAGGTGTTCCAGTTTCCTCCTACAATCCAAAAAATGTGTTTGTCAGGTGGATTGGCCATGTTAAATTCTCCCTTAATGTACCAGAACAGGTGCCAGAGTGTGGCACCGAGGGGATTTTCACAGTAACTTCATTGAGTGTTAGTGTGAGCCCACATGTGATTATAATAAATAAACTTTAAACTTTTTAAGATCCTGATTTAGAGCAACTTTATGACCTGTATCTGGTTTTAATTATAAATTGACCAAAAATCCCAACATGATTAAGCCTCACCCAGAATAGCCGTGATTTGGCGCTAATGCCATTATTGTCGTTAAATCATTGTTGTAGCCTTTCTTTTGCTATCTACAGTCCCTCCTCTTGATTCTGGAGCATAAAGCGAAATGGATCACAGACCGTGTGACCAAAATCTTTCCCAACCAGTATCAAAATCCAGCCAAATTAATGATTAACATATTACAACTGTTATCTTTACAATTAACAGAATTATTGTTTTCATACTAACATTTCAATATGCAACTATTGTATTATTTCTTTTTTTCAATTTAGAGACTGTTCAATAAACAGTATCAAATTAAAGTATACAATATAATCAATCGTGCAATAGGGGACATTAGACAAACTGAAGGATGAATTAGTATATTTAGAACCCCAATTTCAGAAATCATTCCACCAATTTGTTTCCTTTATATTCTTAATATTCTGATCAATAGTTGAACAAGTGTAGTATTGACATGCTGCACTTTTTGAAGTCATTAGGTTACATTTCAGCTTCATTTGAAGCAATTTTTTCAAGCAGCATCTCGGCCTTTTGGCTAATATGCAAATTAGATCAAGGCTTGGAAGAGGAGCTACACCTACTCCAATCAGCTTGGATCATATAGATCAAGCCCAAGACAGGAGGTGAGAGCCCTGTCTTGTCAGCTTGGATCGGGAATGTCCCAACTTGTTGGGACTCTGAATTGGCTTTAATTTGACTTGATTGGATTGGAATAAAGTGAACAGAAAAAAAATAGTTGAATAGTTTGTATGACTTGAATGAAAATTTGTTAAGCAGTAGCTAAATGTGGTTAAATATATTCCAAATTTTAAACCATTTTAGGTCCAGAATTATGCACAGGATCATAATTTGTCATTGGTAGAGATGGAACAGGGAAACAAAATTTAAATTTGGATTTAGGAGGGTCATGTACCAAAAGATACTGAAGGGCTAAGTTTAACTCCTATTTGATAATTAAAAATGATCCATATTTGCATAATAAAGGTGTTTGTCACAACTACCATTATGGGCCTGATTTTACCATCGTGTTGTGCCTATTTCGAGGCGCAACAACTTGGTGAAGTTGGGGTGAGGCAAGTAGCATGATCTGTGCACATCTCTACACCGGTTCCCCCTTTACCAAGGCTCGAAAATGGCTGCATTTTGGACCACGCCCAAAACAGGTGCAACAGCCATTTAAATGCATTTATATTCATTTAAATTGACTTAATGGGAGGCACGCCCAATTTTACCAGCACTCCCCCCTTACCACCTAATTCGCCCACCCAGAATCGGCGCAAAACAGACATGCTCTATAGAAGTCTAATCAGGCGGCCCAGTTAGTGAGGGGGTAGGTGTCGAGTGTCCGATGGCTCTCTGCTTGAGATCAGTAGGGTTGGTGGGGGGGGAGGTGCGGTGTGGTATTGGGTCCGCTGCCATTCTGCTTGAGATTGGTGGGTGTGGTCCACTGCCACTCTGCCTGCGATCAGTGAAGGGAAAGTGAAGGGGGGGTGTCCACTGCACTCTGCTTGAGATTGGTGGGGGTGAAGGGGCCAACTGCTACTCTACCTGAGATTGGTGGAGAGGAGTCCGCTGCCGTTCAGCCTGTGATAGGTGGGGGGCCCACGATTGGTATGGGTGGTGGAGGAGGTGGGTAGATAACGGGGTGAGTAATGTTGTGGGGGTGGGGGCAATGTCTCTGGGGGCCAGGGGAAGGCATTATCCAGCCTGCGAGGGATGTGGCAGGGGAGCAACATTCTATCACTTTTTTTTCTGCACATGGGCAGTTGGAAGCACCAATTGGAGCTGCAGAGTTTTGGGCGTGTTAACCTCCACTCACAGGCTTCTGCAGCATGATTCAGAACTGCTGATATCTTTTCAGGCAGAGTGCATATGGGGGCACCTTAAAACTGGTCTTAAAGTCGAATTTGAAACACTCCCAGTTTTCAATCCACTCAGCACTTAGAATCAAAATGGTAAAATAGGGCCCTATAAATCTAAACTTCCAACTATCACAGCTCAAAATCTATCTCCTATTAGCATACACATGCTATATACTTTTATGACTCTATTAAACCGATGTATCCAATGTACAAGCAAGAAGTAATTCAAGTGATTTTCTGCCAGTTTAACAAATTGTAGAGAAATTCTTCCATCATTGCCTCAGCTTTTGGCTTTTTATTTATGAATAATATGATCTGCACAAATTGTTTATTTGTCCCTCTCCTAAGAGTTTTAACTCCTGTAACCCTAGATAATTAAATAATAGGAAAACCTGTCATCTGTTGTAATGTCACTGACACTTTCCAGAGCCCTTACCTTTCACAGAAAATTAACTCCTAATTTATTAGCATTTAGGTACATTGAATTAAACATATTTTACATGTCCACAAATGCATTATTTTAGATAATATTTACTCAGTATATGAAACACACAAAACAAAGAGATATTACTTTGTAAAATGATCCCAGATTCAAGTAGTGACATCATAAACTGATAACATGGCTGCGATTCTCCCAAAAGTGCTGAATTGGTGGTATAACTGTTTTAAATCCTGACTGTTCTGTCAGTTCAGCTTCTCACCTGAATCTCCCCACTCTGTATAATGCAGAGGTCCCAACTGTGAATCTCATTAAAAACCCAGGGGGGCGCCGCCTCTTCGCACCAGAATCTAACAGGTCTGGAACTCTGAGCGTATGCAGTGGCCCTGATCTGACCGTCTCCCCGTTTGTTGGCTGGCTCAATCGTTAGCCAGCCTGGGACCCTCTGCAGTGCTGCCCCTCCAACCCCCCGCCATGGTCCAATTGCAGCCCCCATAGCAATTCCCGAGCCAGCCCTGAGTCCCCCCCCCCCACCTTGCCCTGGTGCGCCCTGATGTAAAGCCCTTCCTCCCCCACCCCAGCAGTGGTGATCCCCCCCACCCCCCTTACCCTGGCAGACCCCCTCCCGCTGAGTTCCTCCGGGGTCAGACCCCCCCCCCACCCCGTCCCCCGGAGGCAGCCCTCCTCCCGGCAGACCACCCCCCCCAGCCTGATCCTGCCTGCAGAGTGACAGCAGGACACCCTAGAAAGCTTCTAGGCCCTGGCCACAAGTGGCCCCATTCCCTTGGCACTGTCTGATGCCCGGTGGGCAGTGTCAAGGTGTTCCCTACATGAACACTTTGCCCCTTGGGCAGTGCAGGGGGCACAAGCTGCCAGGGTGCCCATGCCCAGGGGGCACCACCCTCCCACCGCCTGACCTCTTGGGGGGGGGGGGGGTCCAAGATTGCCCCCCTCTTCATTCCAGCAGGGTCTTCCTGCTAGTTCCCCAAACGTGGAGAACCAGTCTGGACCCTGCCGAAATGAAGTATTCCTGGCAGGGTGGGAGATTCAATGGGATCTGAAAGATCCTGATAATGAGCTAATAAACATATTTCAAATACATGCAAAAAGATTTAAATGACTTACCTGCCTTCCTGTCGCTTTCCAGCATGGTATGACCGGCAACTGTTCACTGGCTCTGGGAGATGCGCGTGCGTTCCCGACACAAATGCCTGTTCAAGGCTGGAGATATGTGTCTCCCACCATGACCCAACAGAAAAGTTGTGGGTCACAATGGGAGAATCATGGCCTACATTTCAATTTATCCCTCTTCAGCAACAAATAAAAGTTTATTTCCTCAAAACACAAGGCCCGTACAGATTGTCTTTCCATTACCCTTTATTTGTTAAAAATAATAATTTATTTATCCTTGGAGAATATAGGTAACTTCCCATTTATATGGCTTGGCTATGGCAAGCACTGAATTTATTTAATCAATTAAATATTAGAAACCGGAATACCTCAGTATAACCAATCACTTTAATTCAAAGATTAACAGTGAGAAAATCTGAATGAGCCAAAACCTTCAGGTCTCAATTATCACTAAGTTGTGATAAACAATACTGAAGTCTTGAAGCTGCCAGACTCAAATATTATCTGTAATTTATGATCCACCGATTTACAAAACACAAAAAATACATTTGGCTTGGAGCCAAATGAGTTATTTTGGTAACATTTGGAGTGTAACATTTCTCAGTACCCCTTTTTTGAAAGCAAAGGGCCCCTTGTGTTCTTTGTGATATTAGTCAGAGTTTGAGTTTGTACCACTTACCCCATATGGTCTGTTTTAATGGGATTCATGAACATAGCATTTTCTAACAGGACATAAAGTGACATCGTTCACCAGATACAGCAGGAACCTGCAATCAGCAATGGTGCCAAAACCAAAAAAAAAGCCACAAGGTGGAAATTGACTTGAACCACAAATAGGACAAGATTTAGAAAAGATGACCAATCAACAAAGTTTGAAGTGGAATATTACTGATGTGGAGATAGCCACTCCCTGAATCTTCGAGTCATAGGAAGGCTGAATGTTTTTGATTGTCATAGGAAGGGCAACTTAAGGCATAGATGCAGAGCCAAGACAGACCAACTGTGTAGCTGATTAAAAATACGACTCCAGTAAACAATGTGGAACAGTCTAACACTAACAATTTAAATACTCATTCACCGTGTAATATGAAAGCAGACGAGATTGCCTCCATTACTATAATGCATTAGGTAAATGGGAAACCTATTAAGATGAAAGTTGATACAGAGGCATCAGTTACTGTGACAGGTGAATATACATATTGGTACTTGAATGAACGAGTTCAAAAATTGAATTTGAAGAGTACTGCAGCCAATTTGTTATTCGGCTTTTAATTAAACATCTTGCAAGCGTTCCAGTTTAATGAGACAAACAAGAACATCACTCAACTCTTTAATTCATTCAACAGTTCCTTTATTTATTTAACAGTTGCAGTACCAACTCAGGCATAAACAGTTGCAACTCATTAACCATTTTACTGAATTTTAACTCTTAACTGAACATCAACTCTCAATTGAAACTTAACTCTTAGTTGCACATTTACTGTATTTAGCTGAAAATAGATATGACTGAGTTTAAAAAAAAAACTTTTGGCTAAGAAATATCCCCACTGTAGAATCTATCTTCTTCTCTGAAGCATCCTTCAGGGTGCATGTCTTGAGATGGAGTTGTCTATAGCGTAGTCGCTGCAGACAAAGGACTGCAATGACTTTTATCCACAAATCCTCCACTGGAATGGACAGCACCCATAATTTCCATATTGAAACTGGAGAAGACCATCTGCAATTGAGCTGCCATGTTGGATAAGTATCCAATCCCAAAGATTGAAGACCTGTATGCAAAGCTGGCTGGAGGTCAATCATATACAAAGGTGGATATGAGTTGTGCATATTAACAACTCAAAATAAATGAGGTTATGTCACAATAATATTATGTGAGTGTACCTTAAGAAAGTTCTTAAAAAATGCAATTTACAGCTTTAGTAGTATTGGGGGTGGAGCTAAGCTGTGGCAGTCAGGTGATAGGTATTTTTTCTTTGGGCTTTCAGTTTTGTTTTGGGAAGAAGTTTAGCAGCAAGTTAAGAAGTAGTCCCTTTTGCTCCCTGTTTCTTTCCTCTTTGTTTGGTTCTGCCTTAAAGAAGCTGTGTTTTGCGAAACAGATTCAACTACAACTCTTCTGAGTTTCTTCCCAAGGGATTTTCAACACTCAACCCAAGAGTCTTGTAACAAGTGGGCATTAATCTATGCTGTATTGCTCTTATTTGGAGGGTTTTATGAATTGGATGTTAATCTTGGTTGGAACACATTAGTTACTTCCTTAAGTTTTATGTTATCGTGATTATTGTGTTTCGTGTTTGTAATTGTTAGAAGTTCTTGCTAATTATCTTGCTATACATATCAACAGTATTGTTAATTAAACTTTGTTATTGATAAAAGCTCTTCATGGGTCAGTTGAATCACACCTGGAGTAAAACCTCTCATGTTCATCCTAGCCAAATTCAATGTAAAGTGTTACAGATCAGGTGAGCTTCATAGAACACCTTGAAGTATCCAAGCTGACTCGTAATAACAAACACACAAAGTGCTGTTCCAATACACACACCTGCTTTTTGTGGTATCTTCAGTATATGCGGTTTTCCTGAGGATAATGGAGAATCTGCTGCAGAGGCTGCCATGAGTAGTGGTATACATTAATGATCTTATAACTGGATCGACAGAAGGCCACACTTACCAAGGTGGTCTCCCACACTGCTCCCTGATTGGTTCCCTGGGTCATGTGACCCTTTGCAGATTGATGCTTAAAAGGACAATTACCACACCTTCTTTGGACCAAGATTACAATTGGGTCTGGAACTGGGTGGCCAGGATGAAATTCAGTCTGTGAGCAGTTCCCATCAGTGAGCAGGCTTTTGTTGTGTAAACACCACTTGATAGCACTTTTGGTAACAGCTTCCATCATTTTATTTTGAGAGTAACCAGTTGTAGCAGTAATTTTCCACATTGCATTTATTCTACTTTTTGTTGACAGGACATACCAAGACAATTTTCTATATTGTCTTTTAGGGCCAAGTATCTTTAATGCTTCATCAAAGATCTTCCCTTCATAAGGTTGGAAGTGGAGATGTTTGCTGATGATTGCATACTTCTCTTCCATTTACAACTCCTTAAATAATGAAGCAACTCATGGGAGCGATTTTGTAGCACAGCGGGCCAGGGTACTCCCTCTGAACTCATCTTGGTAATGAAACATATTTCCTTGAACATAATCTGACTCCCCTTCCCCTGCTGGCTTCCATGTTAGCCAATGTTGTATATGGCTCTCTTGTTTTAAGTGTTGTCCCTCTTTAAAACTGCCTTTATCACCCCTCTCGTCAGAAAACTAAGACTTGACCCCACATCTTAACAAACTACTGTCCCATCTCCAATCCTTCCTCACAAAAGCTGTTGAATATGATGTTGCCTCCCAAATCAATTTCCACCTTTCCAGGAACTCCATGTTTGAATACCTCCAATGAGGTTTCTGCACCTACCGCAGCTCTGAAACAGTTCTTATCAAAAATCACAAATGATATTCTATGTGGCTGTGACAAAGGTGAACTTTCCCTCCTGTCTGTGGCCTTTGACACTGTTTACTACACCGTTGTCCTCAAACACCTTTCCACAGTTGAATGGAACTACTGTCTTCAGGTTCCATTCTAAACTATCTAATTGTAGTTGAGAATCACTTGCAATGGATTCTCTTCCTGCTCCCTCAGCATTACCTCTGGTGACCCTCTCCTATTTCTCATTTATATGCTACCCCACTGCGACATAATCTGAAGCAACAGTGTTATTTTCACATGTATACTGATGACACCCCAGCTCAAGCTCACCACCAGCTCTCTTAACTCCACTACTATTGCTAAATAATCAGATGGCTTATCTGACATCCAGTATTGAGGGAGCAGAAATTTCCAGCAATTAAATACTGGGAAAACTGAAGCCATTGTTTTTAGTCTCTGTTCCAAACTCCAATTCCTAACCATTGATTCACCCCTCTTTCTGGCAACAGTGTGAGTTTAAATCAGCCTATTTGCAACTTTTGTGTCTCATCTGGTCCTGAGATGAACTTCTGACCTCATATTTGTGCAAAGTAGCAAACCTGAAGATTGGGCACAGTTTAGAACTCTGCAAAGGAGGATCTAGTGATTGACTAAGAAGGAAGAAAATAGAGTACGAGAGTAAATGTGCAAGGACTATAAATGTCTCTACAAGTATGTAAAAAAAAAGTGAAAACAATTGTAGGTCCCTTATAGTCTGAAATGGAGAATTTATAATAGAGAACAAGGAAATGGCAGAACAATTAAACAACCACTTCAGACAATTTTAGTTCTGTCTTTATGGAGGAAGGCACAAATAACTTGCCAGAGTTTATTTATTAGTGTCACAAGTAGGCTTACGTTAACACTGCAATGAAATTACAGTGAAAATCCCCTAGTCGCCACACTCTGCCGCCTGTTCAGGTACACTGAGGGAAAATTTAGGCCAATGCACCTAACCAGCACACCTTTCTGACTGTGGGAGGAAACCGGAGCAGCTGGATGAAACACATTCAGACACAGAGAGAACATGCAGACTCCACACAGACAATGATCCATTCAGGAATTGAACCTGGGTCCCTGGTGCTGTGAGGCAGCAGTGCCAATCACTGTGTGTGCCACTGTGCCAAAATGTTAGGGGGGCAAGGCTGCAGTGAGATGGAGGAATTGAAGGAAATTATTATTACTAAAAAAAAGTAATGATGCAGAATTGCTGACATTGGATTGGGGTAGGCACAGTAAGTGATCTCACAACACCAGGTTAAAGCCCAACAGGTTTATTTGGTAGCACAAGCTTTCATCAGGTGAGTGGAGCGTTGTCTTCACAAACAGGGCATATATAGACACAAACTCAATTACAAGATAATGGTTGAATGTGAATTTTTACAGGTAATCAATTCTTTACAGGTGCAGACAATGTGAGTGGAGAGAGAGTTAAGCACAGGTTAAAGAGGTATGAATTGTCTCCAGCCAGGACAGTTAGTGAGATTTTGCAAGCCCAGGTAAGTCGTGAGGTCACAGATGGTGTGACATGAACCCAAGATCCCATTTGAAGCTGTCCTCATGTGTGCAGAACTTGGCTATCAGTTTCTGCTTGGCGATTCTGCATTGTCGTGGGTCATGAAGGCTGCCTTGGAGAAAACTTACCCGAAGATCAGAGGCCGAATGGCCTTGACCGCTGAAGCATTCTCCAAAAGGAAGGGAACATTCCTGCCTGGTGATTGTCGTGTGGTGTCCATTCATCTGTTGTCGGAGCGTCTGCATGGTCTCACCAATGTACCATGCCTCTGGACATCCTTTCCTGCAGTGTAACAGGTAGACAATGTTGGCCAAGTCAAAAGAGTATGTATCGTGTACCTGGTGGATGGTGTTCTCATGTGAAATGATGGCATCTATGTCAATAATCTGGCATGTCTTGCAAAGATTGCTGTGGCAGAGTTGTGTGGTGTCATGGTCACTATTCTCTTGAAGGCTGGGTAGTTTGCTGCATACAATAGTCTGTTTGAGGTTGCGCAGTTGTTTGAAGGCAAGAAGTGGGGATGGCTTTGAGGTGTGGGGATGGCCTTAGAGAGATGTTTGTCGTCATCAATGACATGTTGAAGGCTCCGGAGAAGATGTCGTACTTCTCCAGTCCAGGGAAATACTCGATGATGAAGTATTCTGTCCGCCATGTCCCGTGTTTGTTTTCTGAGGAAATCTGTGTGGTTTTTCACTGTGGCGCATTGGAACTGTCAATCGATGAGTTGAGTGCCATATTCTGTTCTTACAGGGGCGGCTTTCAGTGTCTGCAGGTGTCTGTTGCAATCCTCCTCATGTGAGCAGATCCCGTGTATACGGAGGGTTTGTCCATAGGGGATGGCTTTTTTAACATGTTTAGGGTGGAAGCTGGAGAAATGGAGCATCATGAGGTTATCCATGGACTTGTGCTACAGTGAGTGATGGAGTGACCGTCCTTGATGGAGATGTGTGTGTCCAAGAATGCAACTGATTCTGGAGAGTAGTCCATGGTGAGTCTGATGGTGAGATGGAACTTGTTGATGTCATCACGTAGTTGTTTCAGTGATTTTTCACCATGAGTCCAAAGGAAGAAAATGTCATCAATGTATATAGCATTTAACATCGGTTGAAGGTCCTGTGCAGTGAAGAAGTCTTGTTTGAACCTGTGCATGAAGGTGTTGGCATATTGAGGTGTGAATTTGGTCTCCATGGCTATTCCATGCATCTGGATGAAGAACTGGTTGTTGAAGAGGAAGACATTGTGGTCCAGGATGAAGTGAATGAGCTATGGAATTGCGTCTGGAGATTGGCAGTTGTCAGAGCTGAGTACTGAGGCAGTTGCAGCAATGCCATCATTGTGAGGGATGCTGGTGTAGAGTGCCGAGACATCCATTGTGATGAGGAATGCTCCTGGTTCAACTGCTCCATGGATGCTAAGTTTCCGTAAGTCCATAGAGTCGAAACAGAAGCTGGGGGTCCTTTGTATGATGGGTTGCAGGATGCCCTTGACATAGCCAGAGAGGTTCTCACATAGGTTCCCATTGTCTCATACAATGGGACAGCTGGATGTGTTGGCCTTGTGTATCTTTGGGAAGCAGTAGAGATCTCCAACATGAGGAGTACGTGGAATGAGAGCACAGAGGGTGCTCTGAAGGTCCAGATCAAAGGTCTTGATCAGTCTGTTGAGTTGACGGATGTGTTCTTTGGTTGGATCTGTGGGTAACTGTCTGTAGTGTTCTTCATTGTTCAGTTGTCGGTACACTTCTTTGCAGTAATCCGTTCTGTTAAGTATGACGGTGGCTCCTCCTCAGTCTATTGGTTTGATGACAATGTTGTGGTTAGTCTTGCGAGTGCGGATGACGTTACATTGTGCTTGGGTGGCATTCGGGGCTGTCATGTGAGTGTGGCTGATATATCTGTACCTCCTGACAGCTTGAGCATAGATGTCGAGTCAAGGGCAGTGGCCTTCCAGAGGAGTCCAATTCGACTCTTTCCTCTTCAGTTGCTGCACTGCAGATCTCTCTGTCATCAGTTCTGGTTCATTGGCTGTCTCATCGGGTTCACTCTTGGCCTCTTGGAGTATGTGGAAAAACTCCGAAGTCTCATTCACCTGACGCGAAAGAAAAGTGCTGGAGAAATTAATGGGACTGAAAACCAATAAATCCCCAGGGCCTGACAAGTTACCTTCCTGGGTACTAAAGGAGGAGGCCAAAGAAGTAAGGGATGTGTTGGTTGTCATCTTCAGAAATTCTGTAGATTCTGGAACAGTCCCCGCAGATTGCAAAGCAGCAAATAGAACGCCACTGTTTAAAAATAGAGGGTGAGAGAAAAGAAGGAATTACAAACTGATTAGCCTAACATCACCAATATGGAAAATGCTGCAGTCTATCATAAAGGATATGAATACAGGACACTTACAAAATATCAACAGGATTAGAAGAACTCAACATGGATTTACAAAAGTGAAGTCATATTTAACAAACCTACTGCAGTTTTTTGAGGACGTAACTAGCAGGAGTGTCTCCATCATATCATGGTGGTGATCTGTGGAAGAGGTGTCTTTCATTTGTGGAATTGGGGAGTTCTGGCAGTGCATCTAAGATTCTATTCTAGATGACAAAACCAATTCTTCGAACAAAATAGTTGCTGCCATCTAGAATGGAATATTGGATGCACTGCCAAAACTCCCCAGTTATATAAATGAACGACTCATGACATTTCACCTACAGCATTGCTGGAACCAATATGCCACCATCATCAGCCCTAATGCCTCTAACTCCAATGAAGATGTTTAGGAAAAATTGTATTCTAATTTTGATGAAGTCCTCACTGCCATCCCAAAAGAAAAAAAATCATCCTTCAGGGGGATTTTAATGCCAGGGTTGGCCATGACTGATGTCTGGAGATGAACCATTGGGAAAACAGGATGGGAAAGGCCAGTGCAAGTGGCAAGAACATAAGAACATAAGAACATAAGAAATAGGAGCAGGAGTAGGCCATCTAGCCCCTCGAGCCTGCCCCGCCATTCAACAAGATCATGGCTGATCTGTTGTGGCTCAGTTCCACTTTCCCGCCCTCTCCCCATAACCCTTAATCCCCTCTCTTATCAAGAACCCATCAACCTGCTTCTTAAAAATATTTAGCGAGGCAGCCTCCACCACTTCAACGGGCAGAGAATTCCAGAGATTCACCACCCTTTGAGTGAAGAAGTTCCTCCTCAACTCCGTTCTAAACCGCCTCCCCTTTATCTTGAGGCTGTGCCCCCTAGTCCTACTGTCTTTTTTGAGCGGGAAGAGTCTCTCCACCTCTATCCTATCCATCCCATTCATCATCTTATACGTCTCAATGAGATCTCCCCTCATTCTTCTAAACTCTAACGAGTACAAGCCTAGTTTATTCAGCCTCTCCTCATAGCTCAATCCCCTCAACTCCGGTATCAGCCTAGTAAACCTCCTCTGTACTCCCTCCAGGGCCAAAATATCCTTGCGCAGGTGCGGCGCCCAAAACTGCACACAGTACTCCAGCTGCGGCCTCACCAATGCCCTATACAGCTGCAAGCTCCTGTTGATGATATTGTCAGCTCGGGTGTGGAATGCTTCCATTCTATGAGTGTATTGTTCAGCCCCTAAAGGACAGGATTCTCCAGTCTCGTCAGTTTCGTAACTGTGAGCAAGAACAGAAAACTTGAGATTTGAAATCAAAGCCACGAAAGAGGACAGAAGATTTTAGTCAATATTTTCCTTAATCATTATTGGCACCCCAAGTCCCTTTCACCTTCCCTATATTTTCTGAACACTTTATGTCCTTAAATATTAAGTGCCCAGTTTTCAACATTTTTTAGCGACATTTCCATTATTGCCCCTGCGTCACATTTCTACACGGCCATTGTAGCTCCCAATCCTAAATAAAATATAGTGCAACCTATAGTGAGCCTGGCCACTAGATGTCAGTATGTATTTAGTAAAATGGCCTTATTTAAAAATGTTGTAGATATTGAGATATCTATCACTTGTTTTGAAACATCCTAAGCGCTGAACACGAGAATCTGTAAGATTGATCAATTGACTTCTCTTATTTTGCTTATTTTGTGAAATGTAAACTCGACTGGAAGTTAATATTGAGTCAACGAAAATTGACTTTTTAAAAATACCATGGTAGCACAGTTCCAGGGACCCAGGTTCAATTCCCAGATTGGGTCATTGTCTGTGTGGAGTTTGCATATTCTCCCCTGGAAGCTCCAATATTCTCCCACAGTCCAAAGATGTGTGGGTTAGATTGATTGGCCATGCTAAAATTGCCCCTTAGCGTCCTGAGATGTATAGGTTAGAGGGATTAGTAGGTAAAATATGAAGGGATGGGGGGTAGGGCCGGGTGGGATTGTGGTCAGTACAGACTCAATGGGCTGAATGGCCTCTTTATGTACTGTAGGATTTCTATGACTCTATGAGATAAGAACAAAAAATTCTAATTAATTTAAACAAAATATCGCAAAACAGAAGTCATATTCAAACTACATGTGTTTGAACAGAACAGTGTTGTTTGACTGCAATAACTTGCATTGTTCCAATTACTTTAAAGTAAAGTGCTATTTGGTTAAGCCCATCAATGTGGCTTTTCTATTTTTGGAGTGATTATTTAGTCCAGTTTCTAAATCTACCTCCGCTCCACCATGTAATCTTCCCTGTGGCTCAACAGCCAGAATCCTAGCTATATTTACAGCATACAATAAGCTTACACTCTGTCAACGGTCTCTTCTTCATCCAATGGAACCTGGGAGGCTGATTCTCCCAAAAGTGCTGAATTGGTGAGATCACAACTGTTTCCTCATTGCAGCTTCAGACCTGAATCTCTGCTCTCTGTGCAATGCAGAGGTCACAATCGTGAATATCATTACAAACCCAGGGGGTGGCGCCTATTTGCACCGGAATCTGACAGTTCTGGAGCTCTACGCATGCGCAGTGAACCCGATCTGTCAATCTCTCTGTTTGCTGGCCGGCTGAATCACTGATCAGCCCAAGACTCCCGCAGTGCTGCCCCCCCAGCACCCCCACCCCCCGACGGCCCAATCACGGCCCCCACAACAATTCCCAGGCCAGCCCTGACCCCTCCCCTTCCGGAGTGCCCTGATGTCCAGGCCCAACCCACCCAACAGTGACAATCCCCCCACCCCCTCACACTGAAAGATTCCCCCCTCCACTGAGCCCCCCCCCCAGAGTCTGAACCTCCCTGGGAGGCAGGCCCCTCCGGCAGACGCCCCGTCCCCCAGCTGAGCCCCCCTGGGATCAGACACCCCCAGAAGGCAAGCCTCCCTAGCAGACCACCGCCCCCCCTTCCTCCCCCCCAGCCCACCCCAATTGCTGGCCTCCCTCCAGCCCAGATCAATCCCAATGTAGAGTGGCAGAGGACTCCCCCCCACCAATCACCCCTTGGACCCCACCCACAAGGGCCTCACTCCCTTGGCACTGCCCAATACCTGGTGGGTAGTGCTAAGGTGTCCCCTGGGCCTGGGCACTTTGCACCTTGGGCAGTGCCAGGGTGCCAAGGCTGGCATTGTCATGGTGCCCATGCCCAGGGGGCACCCCCCCCCACCCCACTGCCCGATCTCCTGGGGGGGGGCCTCGATTGCCTGCCTTCACTCTGGTGGAGTCTCCCGCTAGCTCCCCGAAAGTAAGGAGTTACTCTAAACTGCGCCAGAATGAAGTACTCCTGGCGGGGTGGGAGACGCTATTGGGCCCAGCAAGTTCCATTCCAGGCCCAATAATGGCATTTAAAATACATTTAAAATGTATGTTAAATATATTCAAATGATTTACCTCACCTCCTGCCGGACTTCTGTGCATTCCCAGCGGTGCCATTTTTTTCCGGTTGGGAGATGCACGCGTGTCGTAAAAGTTCACAGGAAGCCCACAAATTGGCCGACACGCGCACCTCCCGACCTGACCCGATAGAAAAGTTGCGGGTCACAATAGAAGAACTGGAAGATTGCTCAAACCTGCTGCAAGGCTCATTAAAGGTGCACTTGTGATCCCTCTAATTCAAATATGTTCTCAAGCATAATCCTGAGGCTTAAGCCCTGATTTTCACTCTACATGGGAACTGGGTAAGCAGCAAACTGACCTGTCCTTGGAAGCATGAACCTCCAGGAGATTGTAACTCTCAGGCCTCGTCTACATTCTCCCTTCTTCTCCTAATTTGTTGCTATCTAACCCAAAACCAGAGAGAAATACTAGCTGGCCATCAGGCAAGTCAGTGATGTCAGGTAGCAGGAGGCCACCAGGGAGGGAAAGAGTTGTCCTTGGCATTCTGATAGTTAGCACAGAGTATTTCAGGATCACATTAACACCAATGCACTTGCTGTAGGCAGTGGGACTTCACTGCAATAACAAGACAACATTACATGTAAGTAATGACAATTTTATTTATTCATGGGATGTGAACATCAGTGGCAAGGCCGGCATTTTCTGCCCATCCTTAGTTGTCCCTAATGAACTGCTTTGAAACACTGTAGTCCTTATGGTGTAAGTACAACTACAATGTAGGAATGGAGTTACAGGATTTGAATGAGTAACTCCAAAGGAAAGGTCTAATTACAGCTAGGCTAGCTTTGTTGTCGTCACAAGTACTTAAAAGTTAACAGCATCAAGCCACTGCTTTAGAATTCAGTTTTGTTCTCTCCAGTCCAACAGGTGTCCCTCTGAGCTGAGGAAGATTGGCTATTTCACAAATTCAAAAGCTGGGGAAAAGGTAATAGGACATCTCTTTGAACAAAACAGTTTTTAGCTGGGAGAATACATTTGAATTTAGAATCAATCAATGCTTATAATGTGCCTCCTTTCAGTCTGAAATCAAGTGGTCAGTCTGAAATCAAGTGGCTTAGGACACCCTGATTTCTCTTGATCCTATTAATATTTTCAATGTGTGTGCAGAGGTAATAGACACTATGTAATAAACACTCCGCAGATAGTAATGACCATGTGTACTAAAAGCAACAAATGCAGTGAATTGAATTGTAATCCAATGTTATCCAAGCACCTACTTTAGAACATTTTGGAAAATTAGGGTTGGTATATTTCTTTCAAGATTAATTTTTTGCACTATTTTGTGTGTAAGTCCCATTGCAACACCTCCTTTAATCCCAGAAATGAACAGTAATATGTGGGCAAGGTTTTTTTTATGTTCATTCGTGGGATGTAGACATTACTGTCTTGGCTAGCATTTATTTCTCATCTCTAACTGTCCTTGAAAAGATGATGGTGATCTGCTTTCTTGAATTGCTGCAGTCCACCTTTTGTCAGAACACCAATGGTGTTGTTAGGGAGGGAGTTCCAGCACTTTGACCCAGCACCAGTGAAAGAATGGCAGTGTAGTTCAAAATCAGAATGGTGTTTGTCATGGGGTCATCCAGTGTTTTTAATTAGTCTGATGCTGCAATGTTGTTTGATGTCTAGAGAACAAATTGACTAAAGCATGGAAAAAGGCAAGAGAGACCTATCCTCAGGAGGAGAAGTATCAGTGGAGACCTATGTCCAGAGATTTGCTCCGAGAACATTGTGTTACATCCCCATGAAGGCCGATAACTTAAATTCTCAGAGACAAATTGATGAATTGCTCAAGATTTCAAGTTTTAACACTTAATGTGCCAAAAGAACTAAAAACAACATTGACTAAACATGACTAAGTAGGTAACTAACTATAAACAAATCACAAACAATGGATTGCTAATTAACCGTTAATACAAACAAAACCCAATGCCACAGTTATATATTACACTGTACTCTAAGATGACACTTTGTTTTTCAGGAAGCAGCCCAAAGTTATTTTCTTTCTATCCAGGCAACTCTTCATCCCAGAAATGATTTGAGGTACCCTGGAGATTCCTTCCTCTAGTTAATCTTGGAAATTTTCCAGCCTCCTTTAAATGCTCATGAACTTGATCTCTTCAATCTGAGCATGAGCTTGCACCCACATTATGTATGTTGACTAACAGAAGCAGCATTTTCTTTGCTAGTTACAGAATTGGCTGTTACTGTCTCTGTTTTCTCTATCTCTTAGATCATAGAAGACTGCTTGTTCCTGTCTGTGAATTTCTGTAATCTCCTAACAGCTGCAATCCAATATCACAATGACTATGAATCACATGGGCCTTGTATCCTGGTAGAAATGTTAATTATTTCTCTTCTAGGCTCCAGAATTATCCCATTTTAGAATTAAGTATACAGTTTAAAGTATAACTCGTGAAAATTGCTGAAAAGTGAGACATGTTGAAGCTCCTTGTCTTGCAGTTATCAGGACAAAAACAAGGATGCCAAATTTCAAATGATCAAAATTTATACTACTGGTGAAAAAGAAGTTGATTCGTTCTCATTGCCATGGAGAAAATGACAAGGAACCACAGGCAGGTAATCCAAAAAAGAACATCTTCCTTTCATTTACAGATAATGGGTCCCTGCATATGAATGTAGGTTGCTTCTAACAAACATGAATAAAGCACATTGAGCTTGACTATCTTAAACTGGTAGTTACTGAAGCTTTTGGCATTTTCAGAATCGTTCAGCACATGCTGTCCAATTGCAGAATCACATCTAACAGTAAATATTTTGTTTTGGGTTTTGCCAGAGTGGGCTAGTTGAGTACAGCCTGTACTCTGCCTATTATGAACTGAAAGAACATGTTGTTTGACTGTGCTGCCTCTTATGTAAGTATATCCATTCTTAAGTATGGAAACCACATTACTCCATGGGTGGTCTCACTAAAACCCTGCACAAATGTAACAACACTTTCTTATTGCAGTACTTCAATCCCTTTTCACTGAACGCCAACATGCCATTTGCCTTCCTAATTGCTTGCTGTACCTGTGTGCTAACTTTCTGAATTCCTTGTATGAGTACACCAAATCCTCTGAACATAACATGCTTTTCTATGACATTCTACGTGAATAACCTCATATTCCCCCATATTATACTCCTGCCATCTTGTTTCCCATTCACTTAACGACTCTGTATCTCATTGTACCTTCTCTATATCCTCCTCACATTTCCACCTAGCCCTGTATGATCGGTAAAATTAGATACATTACTCTCTGTCTCTTTGTCTAAGTTATTAATATGCTATATGCACAGATCCTGATGGCATACCACTAGTCACAGGCTGCCAAGTTGAAATTGTCTCATTTACTTTTTGCTTCCTGTCCATTAATCAATCCTTTACCCATACTAACATATTATCACCAACTTCATTAACTGTTTGCATATTATTATCATTTGTATATTAACATTTGGGTGAAATCTTCCTAAAAAAAAATTCAAAGTGCCAAACAACGGAGAAAATGGGAATGTTTCTGACCCATTTCTTGAGTGAGTTTGAAAATGCACTCAGTCACTTTTTTGGACAGAAGTGTGATTCTCACCAGTAGTGGGGTGCTACTGTAAGCTCATCAATGAAGCTGGCTACAGATTGCTTGGGGTGCCATTGGGCAGGTGTCCCAATCTCACAGTGCACTGCGAGATCTCCTGCCACCCCCTCCCCCTCCTCTGCTGATTGCTCGCTGTACTGGTTTCCATCCCCCCTACCCGCCAATTGCTCCCTCTGCTTGGCCATGCCCCTGCCCACCCTGGGGCTTCAGTGGCCTCCAAGCACCCTTCAATATGGCCATCACATCTCATCCCCATTGGTGGGACCAGCAATGATTCTCATTGGCGAGACTTCTCTGGCCTTGCCAGATGCGTTAATGACATGTTAAGCATGTAATTAATATTTAAATTGGCTTTGTGCCCTTTTTGAGTGTGAAGCCGATCACACTGGCAAAACAGAGCCAGGAAGATGGCTTTTGAGGTGAAACTAGTTCTCGCCTGGCGCAAAAGCCTCTGTGCTATCTTCTGCCTTGCTGTGCCGGTGGATTGGCACAGCAGGCTGAAAGGCACTTACTTATGTGGCACTTTTTTGAATGTATTTTGAAAATCCTAGTACACTACAATTATAAATACCTTTATCTATCCTACTGGCAATATCCTCAAAAAACTCTAATAAATTTGTCTGACATGATTTCCCTTTTTCAAACCATGTTGACATGTCTGATCACACAATACTATTTTAAGTGAATTGTTAAGACTTCCTTAATATTGGTTCCTGCAATTTCCTGATGACAGATGTCAGATGAACTAGCCTGTAGTTCACTGGTTTCTCTCTCCATCTTTTGTTCAATAGCTGTGTTACAGGTGCTAACTTCCAATCTACTAGGACCATTTCAGAATCTAGGGCATTTTGGAAAATCATAGCCAATGCATCAAATATCTCTGTAGGTATCTCTTTAGAACTGGAGATACCCTGATAAGCAGATTGGCTGCTGGTTGCACAGAGCGGGCCAGCCAATTAATGTAATTAAAACCTCAATAAGGGGTGATATTGTGGCCTTACCAATGTTTTGCCAGTGGCAGAGTAACCGTCCCACTACACACACAGACCATCACCTTAGCATAAGCAGTCTCCCTGGTGCAGGCTGACAACCCACCAGAGCCAGGGGCTCCATGCCCCAAAGAGTGTGCTGCATTAATGAAAGACTGCAGCCACGGAACCAGCAAATGGGATCTTCCCTCCAGACAATCACCTGTCCAGATGACAGACATTTGTTGATTGATATGCAGGCCACTCAGAGCACCTCCTGGTTGAAATGCTCTTGGGATCATGCACCTATTTCAGCAATGCCTACCTTTCCTAAAGGGGCTCAAAGCTCTAGAGCTGGCAGTCGTCTAATTGGGCTGGCAGCGTCAGGACCCCACCCACCAACTTTAACAGAATGTCGATTTCGGAAGTGGCCAGTTAAGAGGCTGCCTCCAGGAAGATTTCTCCCCTAGTCTTGCTGCAGGCAAGTGCAAGTTTGGGATTCTTATTTAGTTCTGACATCATGTTCTGAAGTCGGCTCCAAAATCCAGCTTTTATTTTCCAAGATGTAAGTGGGCCCCTTATCCCTTCTACCAAAATGCACCACCTCACATTTATATATATTGAAATTCATTTGCCCATTCTAAAGTTTGTTAATATTTTCTTGAATTTTATCACAATCTTCCTCAGTAATGGCTAGAAAGTGGAATCTTCTGCCATATGGGGCAGTTAAAGTGAATGGATTAGAAGCATTTAAGGGAAAGCAATATAAAACACATGGGAGACAAAAAAATGTAGTGATAGGTTATGCTGACAGAACTAGATAAATAAGGTGCCCATGGAGGTTCATGTAGAGCCAGATGAATTGAATGACTGTTTGTGTGCTGTATAGTCTATGTAATTTTGTAATTGTACCCTCAACGTATTGTTATACACCAGTATTGAAATCTGACTTCTAATTCCCAAGATCAAATAGTTTATTTAAGTGGTAAACAAGGGCCCTAACACAGATCCTTGTGTAATGCCATTTTCCACCTTCTGCTAGTCCATCTCATTATGTATTTTGTATTTCCTACTCTCTGTTTTCTATTTTGTAGCCAACTTGGTGTGAACTGTTATATTGGAGAAGTTTTGAATGGAGCTGAATCTACATAATTATCAATTTTGTGCATAATTGCTGTGACATTACAGAGGCATGGTCACTGATGAAACAATTGACGATAATTAGAGCAATGGATCATATCCTGAGGCATTCATACATGATGTGTCAACTAGGATCTTTGGGCCCTTTCAATGAGGAAAATGAATCAGAGTTCCAATGCAGAGCAGTTTCAGTACTTTTTGCAAGGCAAATAAAATTGCAAACAAGATGCTCATGCCAGTTTTTCTTTGCACAATATTAAGTCTAACCTTCAATTTGCTCCAAACCTTGGTTCATCCAGCACAGCCATGAACCAAAACATATAATGACTTGATAAAGACCATAGAAACATAGAAAAATGACCGCACAAACAGGCCCTTCAGCCTACAAGTTGAACCAAACATGTCCCTACCTACTAGGCATACCTATAACCCTCTATCTTACTAAGTTCCATGTACTTATCCAAAAGTCTCTTAAAAGACCCTATCGAATCCACCTCCACCACATTGCTGGCAGCCAATTCATAAGAACATAAGAACATAAGAAATAGGAGCAGGAGTAGGCCATCTAGCCCCTCGAGCCTGCCCCGCCATTCAATAAGATCATGGCTGATCTGTCGTGGCTCAGTTCCACATTCCCGCCCTCTCCCCATAACCCTTAATCCCCTTGCCTATCAAAAACCTATCAACCCGCGTCTTAAAAATATTGAGCGAGGCAGCCTCCACCACTTCAACGGGCAGAGAATTCCAGAGATTCACCACCCTTTGAGTGAAGAAGTTCCTCCTCAACTCCGTTCTAAACCGCTCCCCCTTTATCCTGAGGCTGTGCCCTCTAGTCCTACTGTCCTTTCTGAGCACGAAGAGCCTCTCCACCTCTATCCTATCCATCTC
The DNA here is from genome assembly GCF_965287045.1 of Carcharhinus amblyrhynchos. Taxonomy (NCBI): domain Eukaryota; kingdom Metazoa; phylum Chordata; class Chondrichthyes; order Carcharhiniformes; family Carcharhinidae; genus Carcharhinus; species Carcharhinus amblyrhynchos. The sequence continues at coordinate 24,458,092 of NC_137335.1, read as the reverse complement.
ATTCAACATCTTATACGTCTCAATGAGATCTCCCCTCATTCTTCTAAACTCTAACGAGTACAAGCCTAGTTTATTCAGCCTCTCCTCATAGTTCAACCCCCTCAACTCCGGAATCAGCCTAGTACCCATTCCATGCACCCATCACCCTCTGAACAAAAAATGTACCCCTGACATCTCCTCTGTACCTACTCCCCAGCACCCTAAATCTGTATCCTCTTGTGGCAACCATTTCAGCCCTGGAAAAAGCCTCCAAGAATACACTTGATCAATACCTCTCATCATCTTATACACCTCTATCAGGTTATCCCTCATCCATCGTCTCCCCAAGAAAAGACCAAGCTCTCTCAACCTATCCTCATAAGGCATGCTCCCCAATCCAGCAACATCCTTGTAAATCTCCTCTGCACCCTTTCTATGGCTTCCACATCCTTTCTGTAATGATGAGACCAGAACTGAGCACCGTACTCCAAGTGGGGTCTGACCAGGGTCCTATATAGCTGCAACTTTATCTCCCAACTTCTAAACTCAATTCCTCGATTGATGAATGCCAATACACCATACGCCTTCTTATCTTACCAACCCATCCCTTCACTCCCTCATCCAGGTCATTTATAAAAATCACAAAGAGCAAGGGTCCCAGAACAGCTCCCTGGGACACTCCACTGGTGACCGACCTCCATGCAGAAAAAGACCCATCTACAACCACTCTTTGCCTTCTGCGGGCAAGCCAGTTCTAAAACCACAGAGCAATGTCCCCTTGGATCCCATGCCCCCTCACTTTGTCAATAAGCCTTGCATGGGGCACCTTATCAAACGCTTTGCTGAAGTCCACATAAACTACATCTACTGCTCTTCCTTCGCCAATGTGTTTAGATACATAAGAACATAAGAAATAGGAGCAGGAGTAGGCCATCTAGCCCTTCGAGCCTGCCCCGCCATTCAACAAGATCATGGCTGATCTGAAGTGGATCAGTTGCACTTTCCCACTTTCTCCCCATAACCCTTAATTCCCTTGTTTATCAGAAACCTATCTACCTGTGACTTAAATATATTCAGCAAGGTAGCCTCCACTACTTCAATGGGCAGAGAATTCCAGAGACTCACCACCCTTTGAGCGAACAAGTTCCTCCTCAACTCCGATCTAAACTGTCCCCCCCCCACCTTATTTTGAGGCTGTGCCCTCAAGTTCTGCTATCCTTTCTAAGCGGGAAGAATCTCTCTACCTCTACCCTATCTATCCCCTTCATTATCTTATATGTCTCTATAAGATCCCCCCTCAGCCTTCTAAACTCCAACAAGTACCGACCCAGTCTATTCAATCTCTCCTCATAAGCTAACCCCCTCATCTCCGGTATCAGCCTAGTGATCCTTCTCTGTACTCCCTCCAAGGCCAATGTATCCTCCCGCAAATGCGGTGACCAAAACTGCACACAGTACTCCAGTTGCGGCCTCACCAGTGCCCTGTACAGTTGCAGTAAGACCTCCCTACTTTTATATTCTATCCCCCTCGCTATAAAGGCCAACATTCCATTCGCCTTCTTGATCACCTGCTGCACCTGCAGACTGGGTATTTGCGTTTCGTGCACAAAGCTTTTCACCTTTTAAATAATAATCCCTCCTACTATTATTGCTATCAAAGTGGATAACCTCACATTTGCTAACGTTATACTCCATCTGCCAGGTCCTCGCCCACTCACTCAGCCTATCCAGATCTCTCTGCAGACTTTCCACACCCTCCACGCAATTTGCTTTTCCACTCATCTTCATGTCATCAGCAAATTTCGTCACCCTACACTCAGCCCCCTCCTCCAGATCATCTATGTAAATGGTAAACAGTTGAGGCCCCAGCACCGATCCCTGCGGCATTCCACTAGACACCAGCTGCCAACCAGAATAGCACCCATTGATTCCAACTCTCTGCTTCCTAATAGACAACCAATCCTCTATCCATGCTAACACCTTACCCCCAACTCGGTGCACCCTAACCTTTTGCAGCAACCTTTTGTGAGGCACCTTGTCAAACGCCTTCTGGAAATCTAAAAACACCACATCTACTGGTTCCCCTCTGTCTACATTCTCAAAAATTCAATCAGGCTCATAAGGCACGATCTGCCTATGACAAAGCTGTGCTGACTATTCTTGATCATACTATACCTCTCCAAATGTTCATAAATCCTGTCTCTCAGGATCTTCTCCATCAATTTACCAACCACTGAGGTTAGACTCAACGGTCTATAATTTCCTGGGCTATCTCTTCTCCCTTTCTTGAATAAAGGAACTGTATCTGCAATCCTCTGGAACTACTCCCATCTCCATTGGTGACACAAAGATCATCGCCAGAGTCTCAGCAATCTCTTCCCTCGCCTTCCACAGGAACCTGGGGTACATCCCATCCAGTCCCGGCAACTTATCTAACTTGATGCTTTTCAAAACCTCCAACACATCCTCTTTCTTAATGTCTGCATACTCAAGCTTTTCAGTCCGCTGCAAGTCTGCACGACAACCACCAAGATCCTTTCCCACTGTGAATGCTGAAGTAAAATATTCATTGAGTACCTCAGCAATTTCTACCGGCTCTATACAAACCTTCCCACCGTCACACTTGATAGGTCCTATTCCTTCGTGTCTTATCCTCTTGCTCTTCACATACTTGTAGAAAGCCTTGGGTTTTCCTTAATCCTATCTGCCAATGCCTTCTCATGACCCCTTCTGGCTCTCCTAATTTCCTTCTTAAGTTCCTACTAGCCGTATACTCTTATAGATCTCTAGCATTACCTAGCTCCCTGAACCTTTTGTATGCTTTTCTCTTCTTCTTGACTAAATTGATTACAGCTTTCATGCACCACGGTTCCTTTAGCCTACCATAACTTCCCTGTCTCATTGGAACGTTGCTGTACAGAACTCCAGACAAATATTCCTTGAAAATTTGCCACATTTCTTCTGTACATTTCCATGAGAAAACTTCTTTCCAATTTATGCCTCTAATTTCCTGCCTGATAGCCTCATAATTCCCCTTACTCCAATTAAACACTTTCCTACAGATCCTTGAAGAACTCTCCAAAGGCACTGATCATTGGGGAATGGTTCACGTTCCACTGAACAAATCAAGTGGAATGGTGAAAGTATTGCTCAGTTTGTGGTAAAATTAAAAATTTGGCACAACATTGTGAATTTAGTGAGTGATTAGCATATACTGCTTGAGATTGTCTAGTTTGTAGTCTCCAAAATGAGACTACCTGAAGAAGATTGCTTATCAAACATGCTTTGACCTTAAAGACAGCAGTAGAAATCACATTGTCAATGGAACTAGCTGCCAAAGAAGCTTCACAATTTGGTGCAGGAATGAAGATCCACAATGTGGGAACTGCCTATAAGAAGTCAAAAAGCAACAAGCATTTCAGATTTCATTGGCAGATGTGCCAAAATGGACCATTCAGCCAGTGAATGCTGGAGCAAGAATAGTCAATGAATTATTTGAATTATATGAAGAATTGTGGCAAAATGAGTCACATTGCAAAAGCTTGTTGGGCTAGACCAGCTTACCCTGAGAAAAAGAATCTGGGTACCTTCAAGAAGAAGAACAAGTTGCATTCTAAAAGATAATTTACAACAAAGAAAAAAGAGAACAAAGAAAAGTACAGCACAGGAACAGGCCCTTCCGACATCCAAGCCTGTGCAGATCATAATGCCTAACTAAACTAAATAAAAAAACCTTCTACCCTCACTCAGTCCACATCCATCTTTTCCCTCCTTATTCATATACCCATCCAGATGCCTCTTAAATGTTGCTAATGTGCCTGCTTCCACCACTGCATCCGGGCAGCTCGTTCCAAGCACCCACCACTCTCTTCATGAAAAACTTCCCCACACATCTCTCTTAAACTTTTCTCCTCTCACCTTGAACCTGTGCTCCCTTGTAATTGACACTTCCACCCTTGGAAAAAGTCCCTGACTATTCACCCTGTCAATGCTTCTCATAATTTTGTAGACCTCTATCATGTCTCCCCTCAGCCTCCTTCTTTCCAGTGAAAACAATCCTAGTTTATTCAACCTTTCCTCATAGCCAATACCCTCGGGACTAGGCATCGTCCTGGTTAACATTCTTTGCACTCTCTCCAAAGCTTCCACATCTTTCTGGTTGTGTGATGACTAGAACTGCACACAATACTCCAAATGCAGCCTACCTAAGGTTTTCTATAGCTGCAACATAATTTCCCAACTCTTGTACTCAATGCCCTAACTGATGAAGGCAAGCATGCAATTTGCCTTCGTAATCACCTTGGCCACTTTAAGGGAACTGTGGACCAGCGTGCCCAGATCTCTCTGGATGTTTGTGTTCCTAAGGATTTTGCCATTTACAGTATATCTCACACCTAAATTTGATCCTCCAAAATGCATCACCTCACATTTGTCTGGCTTAAACTCCATCTGCCATTTTTGTGCCCAAGTTTCAAATCTATCTATATCCTGTTGTACCCTCTGACAATCAGTAACTCCACCAATTTTCATGTCATCTGCAAACTTAAAATCAAACCACCCACATTTTAGAACATAGAACATAACAGCACAGTACAGGCCCTTCGGCCCTCGATGTTGCGCCGACCAGTGGAACGAATCTAATGACCCTCTAACCTAAACTATTCCAATGTTATCCATATGCCTATCCAATGACCATTTGAACGCCCTTAAAGTTGGCAAGTCCACAACTGCTGCAGGCAGGGCATTCCACGCCCTTACTACCCTCTAAGTAAAGAACCTACCTCTGACATCCGTCCTATAATTATCACCCCTCAATTTAAAGCTATGTCTCTTCGTGTTAGCCATCACCATCCGAGGGAAAAAAGCTCTCACTGTCCACCCTATCTAACCCTCTGATCGTCTTGCATGCCTCAATTAGGTCACCTCTTAACCTTCTTCTCTCTAACGAAAACAACCTCAAGTTCCTCAGCCTTTCCTCATAAGACCTTCCCACCATACCAGGCAACATCCTGGTAAACCTCCTCTGCACCCTTTCCAACGCTTCCACATCTTTCTTATAAGAACTGTACGCAATACTCCAATTGTGGCCGCACCAGAGTTTTGTACAGTTGCAACATGATCTCACGGCTCTGAAATTCAATCCCTCTACCAATAAAAGCTAACACACCGTATGCCTTCTTAACAACCTATTTCATAGAACATAGATTATAGAACCCTACAGTGCAGAAAGAGGCCCTTTGGCCCATCGAGTCTGCACCAAACACAGTCCCACCCAGGCCCTACCCCCATATCCCTACACGTTATACCCACTAATCCCTCTAACCTACGCATCTCTGGACACTAAGGGGCAATTTCTTAGCGTGGCCAATCAACCTAACCCACACATCTTTGGACTGTAGGAGGAAACCAGAGTACCCAGAGGAAACCCACGCAGACACAAGGAGAATGTGCAAACTCCACGCAGACAGTGACCCAAGCTGGGAATCGAACCCAGGACCCTGGAGCTGTGAAGCAGCAGTGCTATCCACTGTGCTACCATGACGCAGTATAGTATATATACTGCAAACAACAGAGGTCCCAGCACTGATCCCACCACTAGCTACATATCTCCATTCTGAAAAACACCCTTCCACCGCTACTGTGTCTTTTATGACCAAGCCAGTTGTGTATCCATATAGCCAGCCCACCTCGAATCCCATGTGATTTTAAATTTTGTACTAGTCTGCCATGTGGGGCATTGTCCTTATTAAAGTCCATATGAATTACATCCACAGCCCTTCCCTCATCAATAATCTTTGTCACCTCTTCAATACCAAATGGGAGAAAAGAATTATGACTGTGAAGAAGAAAATGTCCAGAAATATGATGAAGAGCTTCAGCTGAACGTCTTATTCATATAGGGTGAATCATGTAAATATTGGATGATTCTGAAGTTAAGTGGACAATTTATTCAGATGGAAGTTGATATTGGTGCTGATATATCTTTAATTGCTAAGATTACATACCAGCAAAAACTGGAGCATCTTCCTTTAAAACCAGGTGATGTGATAGATGGATGAGATCACGTCATTAAAATGTTACATCATGGCCAATGTAGAGTTGAGTGGACAAACAGTGGAATTACCTCTCCATGTGATCTGCAGTAATTTTCTAGTTCTATTTGGGAAGTCATGGTTGGAGAGGATAACACTTAATTGGACTGCTGACAACACATTGGTCGATGCCAAAACAGACCCACAACGCCTTTGTGATGATTTTTGTGATCTTTAAAAGCATATTTGTAGATGAATGTAGTTGCTGAATCTCAACCATTGCTTACCATTGTTACTCAGAAAGGGATTTTTCATTATAAAAGTTTGCCTTTTGGAATACCATCCACATCAGCCCTATTCCAAAGATTGATGTTTCAGATTTTAAGTGATCTCTCTGGTGTACAATGTTACCTGGATGATGTTCTAATTACAGGCGCCAGTGAACAAGAGCACTTGAATAATTTAGAAACAACCTTAGAACATCTCCAACCATATGTCATTGTATTAATAAAGAAAAGTGTGACTTTTTCCAGACATCAGTCCAATATTTGGGTCACGTTACTGATAGTAAAAGTCTACATAAAGTACTTAAAAATATTGGAGAAATATTTTAGAAGCACCAGATCTGACGAATATGAAGCAATTGAGGTCCATTCTGGAGTTAATAAATTATGATGGCAAATTGGTTCCTAACATAATATTATTGACACCATTGCATAATTTACTACATGTGAAGCAGCTATAGGCTGAACAACAGAATGTGAAAAAGTATACAAGGATGTCAAAAATGCTTTGCAAAAGTCTTAAGTATTGGTTCATTTTAATCTGAAGCTTCCTTTACTGCTTGCTTGTGATGCTTCACCTTATGGAATAGGGGCAGTCACTGTGCAGCACACAGGCAAAGTGAGGCAGAGTGTTGACATTTTGGTACTATGGCAATCATTTCACATATACTTTCAGGAGAACAGCCAATAATGTTTGCTTCGTGTACGCTGACTAGTGCTGAATCTAACTATGGTCAGCTGGAAAAATAATCATTGGGTATACTTTTAGGTGCACAAAAGTTTCATCATTATTTATATGGTCATTATTTCATTTTATTGACTGACCCTTAACTACTATTTTTGGGCTGTCCAAAGACATACCATCATAAGTTGCAAAATGGTCACTGATCTTATCCACACACTCCTATAATATAAAGTATCATCAATCAGAGTGTCCTGCTAATGCTGATGCATTATCACATTTACCTTTATCTATTGAGCAGATGTCATCAAATAGTTTTGCTAATTTTTTTATTGTTCGCTGGTAGATCATTCTCTTGTGACACTGTCGCAAGACATACCGGAAATGCTCCCATGATGGGAAAGGTAATGGATATGGTCTTGAAAGGAATGATAGCTAGAACATATTGTACACATCCTGATTTGAAACCATATGTGTTAAGAAAGCTTGAGTTGACGTGCAAGGTGGGCGTCTATCGTAGGGAATCCAAATGATTATTCCACCTAATCTGCATGGAAGAGTTCTTGAACAACTAAATGAAGGACATTATGGTATAGTCTGCGTTAAGAAACTAGCACATAATTATTTTTGGTGGCCAGCTCTGGATGCTTAGATTGAAGACAAAGTGGGACACTGTCAAACCTGTTCACAAATAAGAAATACACCACCGTTATCCCCTTTACGCCCTTACAAGTGGCCAAAAGTACCATTCCAATGATTGCATGTAGATTTTGTTGGTCTCTGTTGGTTTACATGTTCTTAGTCATAATTGATGCACACTCAAAAGCGGCCAGACATTATCATGAGATCAACTACATCTGAACAATCCATGGAGAAACTTGAAATCTTTGTGAGATTTGGAGAATTGGAACAGATTGTTAGCAATAATGGTTCACAGTTTACTTCATAAGAGTTTGAGGATTATTTCAAAGTAAATCCATGAATCAATGAATTAGTTGAAAGCTTTGTACAATCCTTGAAACATTTTTTAAAGACTTCAAAAGAGCAAGGTTCATTATCATGTCATTACAATAGCTTTTTGGCATCTTCTAGAAACACAAGCGTGCAACTACCTGCATTGCTACTCAAGTAGCAAACTATGTTTGATCTGCTATTACCTCCAAAAACTTCAAAGATGATAGAGTATCAACAACAATCTCAAGTTGCTAGATGAGAAGTAAGGGCAGAACAACACTCACTTCAACGAGGGGATTGAATGTCAGCATGTACTTATGCCACAAATGAAAAATGGATACCTGCCATAGTTTTAGCAAAAATAGGTGCAATTTCTTTTACAGTTCAAACTGAAGATGAACTAGTTTGGTGATGTTATGCTGACTAACTGTCGTCATCTCGGAATGTTTTCTCTGGATTATCTCCCAAAGTACCAACATCTTTAGTTCCTAGTCTTGTGAATGCTACTACAGAAGACTTAGTTGAATCTGAATTGCCTGATGATTGTGTTTTTGCTGCTAACCTCATAAGAATTATGCAAAATTATTTCCAGGAGAAGCAGTGTCTACCGCATTTTCAGATTAGTCTTCTAGGTTCAAGGACAGCTAAATTTCAGAACATCATCTACAACTAAAGAAGAATACATGTCCTGATTGACTTGCGTATTGACCATGTATAGTGATTAATAGTGCATAGTACTGTGTCTAGAGTATCATTGATCCTATGTATAACATCATTGTAATTTGTTTCATGACCACAGAAGTAAAAGGGAAGAGATGTTATATATTTAAATAGTTGCATGATTGCTTTCAGAGCTGATCACCTGATGTGATGATGATGTAATAAGGGTGTTGCACAGGCTGCTGTTTTTGTTCCAGTTTCTATTCTATACAGGCAACACTCCTAGAATAAATCTGTTGTTGATAGTTTGAATCTACATTTGCTAGTTTGAATCTACATTTGCAAACTTTGTATTTTTCTTTTTATGTAAAACACACAACCCTTAATGTAGTTAGGACATTACAGTTAGTATCTTAATTAAAATTAAAAAATAGCAAATTCTAGCACACAGATCTTAAACACTACAGCCATGAAGAATCCAGAGCCTTTGCATACTCAGCCATCTCCTAATATCAGAATAAACCAAATTAGCTGAACACTGACATTAATGCGGCCGTAGACCTTGATAAGAGAGGCATAGTAAGATTATCTGTTTCTTCAAGTTGAAGATGCTTGCAAAAGGTCCCTTCCATTCACATGCTGGGCATCACTAAAGTTTAACATGATATTCATTGAACTGTCTCTTCCTCCTTTTTGATTGTCTGTTAGCATTCTGAAATAAATGTGATAGGACCATAGAATTGTTGGCTATAAGATCACTTAACACAGGCTGTAGCCTGTTCCTTTAGTGTGCCAATATCTCTGTACTGCAACTTTACCAGGTAGAGACCACTTTCCGTTTCAGAAAGAGTAGAAAACTCGTATATTATTTTAAATGGACAGAGATTGCACAACTCAGTGATACAGAGGGATCTGGGTGTCCTGGTGCATGAATCACAAAAAGTTAGCATGCAGGTGATAAAGAAGGCAAATTGAATGTTGTCATATATTGCAAGGGTAGAACATAAAATAGGAAAGTTTTATAGCAGCTGTATCAGGCCTTAAGTAGACCACATCTGGAATACTGCATGCAGTTTTGAATTCCTTATTTGAAAGCGAGGGGGATTGAATATAAAAGTAGGGAGGTCTTGCTGCAGCTGTATAGGGCATTGGTGAGGCCGCAGCTGGAGTACTGTGTGCAGTTTTGGTCGCCGCACTTACGCAAGGATATTTTGGCCTTGGAGGGAGTGCAGAGGAGGTTTACTAGGCTGATGCCGGAGTTGAGGGGGTTGAGCTATGAGGAGAGGCTGAATAAACTAGGCTTGTACTCGTTAGAGTTTAGAAGAATGAGGGGAGATCTCATTGAGACATATAAGATGATGAATGGGATGGATAGGATAGAGGTGGACTCTGCCCGCTCAGAAAGGACAGTAGGACTAGGGGGCACAGCCTCAAGATAAAGGGGGGGGCGGTTTAGAACGAAGTTGAGGAGGAACTTCTTCACTCAAAGGGTGGTGAATCTCTGGAATTCTCTGCCCGTTGAAGTGGTGGAGGCTGCCTCGCTAAATATTTTTAAGATGCGGGTTGATGGGTTTTTGATAAGCAAGGGGATTAAGGGTTATGGGGAGAGGGCAGGAATGTGGAACTGAGCCACGACAGATCAGCCATGATCTTATTGAATGGCGGGGCAGGCTCAAAGGGCAAGATGGCCTACTCCTGCTCCTATTTCTTATGTTCTTATGTTATGTATTAGAAGTGGTTCTGAAAAGGTTCACTTGACTCATTACTGGGATGAAGAGCTTATCTTACAAAGAAAGGTTGAACAGCTTGGCCTATGCTCACTGGAGTTTAGAAGAATGAGATGTAATCTTGTAATAGTAAAACCAGGCCAGTATGTCCATGTGAAATGTCTAATGGGACTTCATGTTGGGAACTGTGGAAGTTTGTAATGCGCTGTATAAAAAGTAGTCATTATATGTAAATATGTTCATTCTTGTTTGTATATATGTTCTGAGTTGGGAAAGTTTGGATTAAGGGGGAAGGGTGTTCATAAGATATAGAAACAGAATTAGGCCATTTGGCCCATCGAGTCCACTCCACTGTTCGATCATGGCTGATATGCTCCTCATTCCCATTTTCTTGCCTTCTCCCTTCTTTAAAATCTGTCTAACTCCACCTTAAATTTACTCACTGTCCTAGCATCCACTGCTCTTTGGGGTAGTGAATTCCACAGATTCACAAACCTTTGGGAGAAGTAGTTTCTCCTCAACTCCATTTTAAATTTGCTACCCCTTATCCTTAGACTATAACCTCTCAACATAGAATGCCCCACCAGCAGAAGCATCCGCTCCACATCTACATTATCCATACCTTTTATCATCTTGAATACCCCAATTTGATCTCCCCTCATTCTTCTAAATTCCAGAGAGTATGGGCCTAAACTGCTCAATCTCTCTGCATACGACAAACCCTTCATCTCTGAAATCAATCTAGTGAACCTCCTCTGAAGTGCCTCTAATGCTACTACATCTTTCCTTAGAGATGGGGACTAAAACTGTGCACAATATTCCTGGTGCAGCCTCACCAATGCCTTGTACAGTGGGAACAATTTTTTTTATCTTTATACTCTATTCCTTTAGTTATAATTGCCACTTCCTTTATTATCTGCTGTACCTGCATGTTAGTTTTCTGTGACTCATGAACGAGATCACGCAGATCCCTTGGCACCAGAGCACCCTGAAGTTCCTTCCTATTTAGATAATAAGTCACCTTCCCATTTTTGTGACCAAAATGCACTTATGTGTGATGTATGTGTACATATGGTATGTTGGGGTGTGGACTGCCCCTTTAAGAGTGCAGGTCAGGTGACCCCTGAGCAATTAGCTCATCCCAGTGTGGGACCCCGTTGGGCAGTCTTAGACCTGACTGTGAATGAGTGCATGCCTTAAATAAAGAACTCCCAATGTTCAAGTTATCAAGCCTATCTCATGATTCTTTATGCGCCCTTAGTCCATAGGGGCATACATAATGGAGGAGGCCAAATGCACCAAATAAAGCTGGATAGACCACATGACAAAGTCCCTGAGCCCACATTTGTCAACGAAGTGCAAGAGCAGACACATCATACTTCATTCAGCATTACATCAACATACAAAAAAAATTACTGTTGTGTATCTCTTTAGAGCCTAATTTCAAGTGCCCTTGCTTAGTCTATTGTTTCTACACAGTGCTACCCCTGTGGCTGCAGGGCTAGTGGAAGGCAGCTGACATTCACTGGTGAAGACAACAGATGGTCTTGCAGCTGACCTCAAGTAGCTCTGGGCCTTGAAAGCCTGACTTCTGACTGCACCACCTTGGCATGGGCAGCAACAATCTGGTTTGACTGATTGAGAGGCAATAGGAAGGGCACTGGCAGAGTGGCAATGGTGAGAGGATGAATGCTGTCATCCTAAGAGGGCAGTAGGTTTGTGTTCCATGGTGTCAGCGTCACTCCCATGAAGCAGTACCTCAGCAATCCTCACAATCTGCTGGAGCATAGGTTGCTGGATTACTGTCAGAGACTGCATGTCCTGCACTGGAACCCCACCCATTAACTGTGGCAGTCTGAGACTCCTATGCAGTGTGAAGAAGGAGCTGAGACATTAGACTGAGGCCAATCTACTCTCTCATGTGGATGAAAGTTACTCCATGGCATTATTTGGAAGAAGTCTCACAACACCAGGTTAAAGTCCAATCTGGAATATTTGGTAGCACAAGCTTTTGGAGCGTTGTAACCCCCATGACTTGCCTGGGCTTGCAAAATCTCACTAACTGTCCTGGCTTAAGAAAATTCACACCTCTTTAACCTGTGCTTAACTTTCTCTCCACTCACATTGTCTGTACCTGTAAAGACTTGATATGTGTAAAGACTCACATTCCAACCATTATCTTGTAAATTGAGCCTGCATCTATGTATGCCCTGTTTGTGAACATAACTCTTCACTCCCTGAAGAAGGAGCAATGCTCCAGAAGCTTGTGCTACCAAATAAACCCGTTGGACTTTAACCTGGTGTTGTGAGACTTCTTACTGTGATTATCCCAGTCCAACATCGGTGTCACCACATCATTATTTGGAAGAACAGGGAATTCTTCAAAATGCTTTGGCCAATATTTGCTCTTTAAACAACATTACAAAATTATTGATCACCACATTGTGGGACTTTGCTGTGCACTAATTGATTGTATGCATCTTACATTATAACAGTGACTCCATTTGAGTTTTGAGATCATGAAAGGCTCTATATAAATGTAGCTTACTTACTTAATTTCCTTCTGTGCTGACATATTCTTTGTCACCTATTTACTTGGTTGTGGTTTGCAGTGCTCTGTAAGAGCCAAGTAAAACATTACTTGCTGTTCCAATCCTCGGTATTGGGCTCTTACAGAACCTACATCCGTAATAAATTGCACATCCAACAACCATCATATTCATCGCCTTTACTTTTTAACTTGTTCAGGATTCAGCAAATCAAGTTTTGCTGCTTTTGAATGTTCTCAAATCCTCTGTTTATTTTAATTACTGAGGTTTTCAAAAGCTCTTAATCCAACCAAAATTCAATGCATCCCTTCATGTAGCAATTCTGCTCAGATCTAAATAATTAAATAACTTGTTACACATTACATAAGCTATCTGCCCTGGAAGGTTTGAATCAATCGGTTGGTTAATTAAATTCGACTTGTCATCATCTTTGCTGTCTGAAATCCTTCTTAGATATCTCAGAACTATTGACTATTTACTTTACGTCAGTGCTTCACAAGGCTACTTAGAACTGTAAACTGCGGATTAAGCTGCACATTCCTCCTTTAGCTCAATTGCGTTGATCAAACTTGAGTGTATGTTGCAAATCATGACAGCTTCACAATTGATAATTGTGTGTTTATAAAATGAAATGTAAACAATGCAATTTAGTGAATAATCCCCGAGTCGGGCTGCTGTGGTGTTGTGAACATAGTGCCTTTATGTTGCTGCAATGGTTTGTCTGCTGGTTTACTTTAAAAATTAATTTTCTTTCACAAAGTTATTGCAAATTAATGCACAAAAACATTAGGTTGAATTTTCTCATTTTTTTTCAGAGTGCCAGCTTGTATGGGAAAAGCAGTGGGTAACCTGTTGACTGTACTGCTGGTTTTTCCCCACTGAATTTTTAAAGACTGAAAAAAGTCCTGAAAGACTGAAAGAAAAGGAATCCCCACACACACAGAACACTACTCCCCACCCCCTCCCTGAGAGCCCCGCCCCCATCATGAAATTGAAACCCTTTCATCCCATATTCAACTGCTGGGCACCATAGGGAAAGTGCCAGGGGGTGGTGCTAGTGGGCAGTATTAGGGAGCAGTGCCAAGGTACTGCCTGGGTATAACCCTCTTCCCCATGGACATTGTACTAACCTGTGCGCCCCTGTTGGCTTCTTGTTCACTAGTTAAATCACACTGCCAAGGTTGGGGAGGGAAGGATTTGCTTTATTGGGGGGGGCAGATTTTCCAGTGGGGAGGCCCACTAATTACATTTAAATGTATTAGAATTGGGTTCCCATCATTACATAGCAGGAACTCTGTTACTTCACTGATAGGGGTGGGGACAATTGATGTGGATATGCCGGCGTTGGACTGGGGTAAACACAGTAAAAAGTCTGACAACACCAGGTTTCAGTCCAACCAATTTATTTGATAGTAAATTCACGAGCTTTCGGGTTAGCCCCTTCATCAGGTGAATGACGAATGAATTCATCTGACGAAGGGGCTAACCCAAAAGCTAGTGAATTTACTATCAAATAAATCGGTTGGACTGAAACCTGGTGTTGTCAGACTTTTTACTGTGGGGACAATTGAGCAGGGAAATCCCACCAGTGTAAATGTTGTTTCAGAAGTCCTCCCGTGATTTTCCACCCCTTTGGCATTCATGACCACTGAAAATGGGAGCAGAAAATCCCCTCTATTGGTTAGCATTTTTTCTTATTTGTTTCCTATGAGTCTAAACAAAGCTGCTCCACTGTTTAATAATTCAAATAATCACACCCTAATTGTTCTCGGTGTTAGTCTTTATTTTTATCCTTTACCTCTCTGTGACCTACCACAGACAAACAGTAAACCAGCTCCCTTCAATCAATTTTTCTTTACCTACTTACGAAAATAGTATCCATCAGTTCTAGAATCCTTGATATCACCCATTGCAATATAATCACAAATATCTATTTGTGATTATATTGCAATATAAAAGCAAACTGCGTGGAGGGTGTGGAAAGTCTGCAGAGGGATCTGGATAGGCTAAGTGAGTGGGCGAGGACTTGGCAGATGGAGTATCATGTTAGCAAGTGTGAGGTTATCCACTTTGGCAGAAATAATAGTAGGAGGGATTATTATTTAAAAGGCAAAAAGCTGCAGCATGCTATGGTGCAGAGGGACCTGGGGGTCCTTGTGCATGAGTTGCAAAAACCCAGTCTGCAGGTGCAGCAGGTGATCAAGAAGGCGAATGGAATGTTGGCCTTGATAGCGAGGGGGTTAGAATATAAAAGTAGGGAAGTCTTGCTGCAACTGTACAGGGTACTGGTGAGGCCGCAGCTAGAGTACTGTGTGCAGTTCTGGTCGCCGCACTTGCGGAAGGAATATATTGGCCATGGAGGGAGTGCAGAGGAGGTTCACTAGGCTAATACCAGAGATGAGGGGGTTGGACTATGAAGAGAAACTAAATAGACTGGGTCTGTACTCGTTGGAGTTTAGAAGGATGGGGGGGGTCTTATAGAGGCGTACAAGATAATGAAGGGGATGGATAGGGTAGAGGTAGAGAGATTCTTCCCGCTTAGAAAGGATAGCAGGACTCGAGGGCACAGCCTCAAGATAAGGGGGGGGGGCAGTTTACATCGGAGTTGAGGAGGAACTTCTTCACTCAAAGGGTGGTGAATCTCTGGAATTCTCTGCCTGTTGAAGTGGTGGAGGCTACCTCATTAAATATATTTAAGTCACGGGTAGATAGGTTTCTGATAGACAAGGGAATTAAGGGTTATGGGGAAAGAGCAGGAAAGTGGAACTGATCCACTTCAGATCAGCCATGATCTTATCGAATGGCGGGGCAGGCTTGAAGGGCTAGATGGCCTACTCCTGCTCTTATTTCTTATGTTCTTACATCTTTTATATATTTAAAATGTTGAGAGATCCAGTTGTGTGTGTTGATGGTGCTGTTAGGATAGCATTTGCACAGATCATCTGGTCCCAACAGTGTCAATCACTGAGATGTTCGCTGCCACTGAGGGCTGCAATAGAATTAGAGGTTCTGGGGACCTGACTCATGCTGGAATTCAAGTTTGCCAGAAATGGCTCGATGGGAGATTCCATTGATGGTGTCATCAGGATCAGTCAGCTTGTAAACTTGGATGTTTTGCCTGGAGCTTCCCCAAATCTTCAACATTTTTTATTTAGCCCTATTTGAAAAAACATAAAACATTTAAATCAGAATGAGTAACTTGACATTCCAGCATTCCCCCCCACCATGTTGCTAACCTCCGTAACTATTACCCCTGTCTTAGCTCCCAACTTACATCCCGCTCACATCCTAACTCACCCCCCTGATCATACCCTTGGCTCACTATCACAGATGCATCTGTGGTTGGTTCTCTCCCCCCCTCCAGTATCCCTGGTGCCATTCACCACCCATGCCCTACATCTCCGATGATGCTCTGACACTCTCCTTCCCAATCCCCATCATTGCTCAACCCCAAATGGCACCATTAACTCTGGTCCAACATCTACTAAGAAGTTGGGCAGGAAGGGTGGGCTCAGCAGGGGTGCAAGGTAAGGGTAAATAGAACCAGTGGTGTGCAGGATGGAGGGAAGTGAACACCATGAGGAATGCAGGTGGGGGCAGGCTGATGAGCAGAATCAGGATGTTGATAGTGTGGGATGGAGAGGGTGAGCCAAAATGAAAATTTCATTAAAAAAAATGTTTAAGACACTTCTTTACACCGCAAGGGGTGTGTCTTCAGTTCATGATGACTGCAATTATGCCTTACCACTGGGTCTTGTGTTTCTTCTCGATCCATTTTGCAGTGGAAGATGAAGTTCTCAGAACTGCCTTGATGAAAAAGGTGCAAATGCAATCTAAAATGCAGTCAGCAGCATAAGCCACAGCTTCACCACTGACAGGAAGATCGATGCCGTTACATTAGGTTAAATCTAAGCTAACTGCACTGCGGGTGTCCCTTGATTAGCTGTGTTTATTTACCTTTCTCTTTACATTTGAATGCATCTAAAGTATCCCCCCCCGCCACCTCCCCATGCATTCTTCCTAACTGCAATGTTCACAAAGATTCTAAGCCCGATTGATAGCTGTGGTTTTTCAAAGGGAATAAGTGGTCTATAAAAGAGAGCAGTCTGCAAATTTAACACCTTTGAAGAAACCACAGCTGTTAGGAACAATGGTGATGGGGTGGGGCTGCTTCAGATGTTTTCAACAATTAAGGGAAAGGTAAATAAACACAGCTGACTGGAGCCTGATTTGAAACCATTAAACTGTCAATCAGATCCTATTTCAAAGCACTGCACTATGAAATTGAAAAAGATCAAAGGTTTTTAATGGAATAGAGAGGGTTTCAAAGCATTTGAGCTTGCTAGGAAGGATCAAATAAAAGCTGTATGAATAGATTCAGGCTGAGTGAGCAGCTGTGGAGAAGGGAAACCCTTCTCAGTAAAACTGACATCTCTTATCTGCTGAAGAGGTCTTCAAAGAGATCTGCTCACACCTGCAGCTTCTGACAGAGAGAAAGGGAACATAATACATAAGAACATAAGAAATAGGAGCAGGAGTAGGCCATCTAGCCCTTCGAGCCTGCCCCGCCATTCAATAAGATCACGGCTGATCTGTCGTGGCTCAGTTCCACATTCCCGCCCTCTCCCCATAACCCTTAATCCCCTCGCTTATCAAAAACCCATCAACCCGCGTCTTAAAAATATTTAGCGAGGCAGCCTCCACCACTTCAACGGGCAGAGAATTCCAGAGATTCACCACCCTTTGAGTGAAGAAGTTCCTCCTCAACTCCGTTCTAAACCACCCCCCCCCTTTATCTTGAGGCTGTGCCCCCTAGTCCTACTGTCCTTTCTGAGCGGGAAGAGTCTCTCCACCTCTATCCTATCCATCCCATTCATCATCTCACATGTCTCAATGAGATCTCCCCTCATTCTTCTAAACTCTAACGAGTACAAGCCTAGTTTATTCAGCCTCTCCTCATAGCTCAACCCCCTCAACTCCGGTATCAGCCTAGTAAACCTCCTCTGCACTCCCTCCAAGGCCAAAATATCCTTGCGTAAGTGCGGCGACCAAAACTGCACACAGTACTCCAGCTGCGGCCTCACCAATGATACTTTATTATCCTGTCCAGCTACCTTCAGGGATCTATGGACGTGCACCCCACAGTCCCTCTGATCCTCTGTACTTCCCAGTGATTCTCATGAATCTTTTCTGCATTCTGTCTAAAGCATTCACATTCTTCTGAAGTCTTACACCCAGATCTGTACACAATATCACAGCTGAAGTCTAACTAATGTCTGATACAAGTTCAGCATACCCTGTTTGTTCTTGTACTCTGTGCCCCTATTAATAAAACCCAGAACATTTATCCAATATTAAATGCTCTCTCCCCCAAGCATACCAGCTTCAATGATCTATGTACAGATACACTCTGCTCCTGCACTCCTATTTAGAATTTTATTCATCTTATATTGGAATCATAGAACCCCTACAGCACAGAAGGAGGCCATTTGGCCCAGCAAGTCTGCGCTGACAATGGTGCCAAACAGGCCCCATCCCCATAACCCCACAGACTCACCAAGCTAATCTCCCTGACACTAAGGAGCCATTTAGCATGACCAATCCACCAAACCCGCACACCTTAGAACTTTGGGAGAAAACCGGAGCACCCAGAGGAAACCCACGCAGACTGGGAAGAACGTGGAAACTCCACACAGTCACCCAAGGCCAGAATTCAACCTGGGTCCCTGGCACTGTGAGGCAACAGTGCTAACTGCTGTGCCACCATATTACTTCTCCATGTTCTTCCTTATCAGAAGGAATCACCTTATATTTTTCATTTGCAAATGTCTATCAATTCCACCAATCTGTTTTACATTTGCTTCAGAATCTCCAAGTTGTGAGCGTTTTGCAAAACTTGCCCCTGTGCACGATCTCAGTCCCATCCTCTCCGAGGAGAGTCTGGAGACAGGAGACCCTCAGTTCCATCTCATCGAGGGGAGACTGGAGGTCCAAAGATGTGCGGGTTAGGTTGATTGGCCACGCTGAAATTGCCCCTTAGTGTCCTGGAATGTGTAGGTTAGAGGGATTAGTGGGTATAATGTGTAGGGATATGGGGATAGGGCCTGGGTGGAATTGGGTCAGTGCAGACTCGATGGGCCGAAGGGCCTCTTTCTGCACTGTAGGTAAAAAAAGAAAAAAAAGTCTCTCGGTCCCATCTCTCATGACACTGTGGACGCTGCAACATCTCGAACCCGTCGCTCTCTGGGGGGAAGAATCTGGAGACATGGGTCTTTCAGTCCCCTCTCTCACTGAGGGGAGACTGGAGACAGGAACGTCTCGATCCGAGGAGAGGGTCTGCAGTCAGGGGTCTCTCATTCCCGCCTCTCACTGAGGGAAGACGAGAGGCTATTAGCTGGGATGCCACTTACCTCCAATTCTCTCTGTGTCGTAACACACATACTTCACTGTCAGGGGTGTGAACATCACTCCCATGGTCTTCCTTGGAACTCCAAGAGGTGTGCTCACATAGGCCTTGACAATCCCTGCTGAGGGGCTTGGAATTAAAGTGACCAGGCTACTTCAAAATTTTCGTAGCTGATAGGCGTGAATGAAGATGTTGATCACAGAGCTGCCTGCAATCACCATGCCAAGTGTGATTTTCAGGACCAGCCGCAGGACCACATTCCCAGGGGACAGTGCAAAGATCAACTCCTTGCCACCAGCCTGAGCCACCAAACCCCCCCAGGACCTTTGGGGGACATTCTCTCTGCAGCCTGGCAGTGGCAGAAGGGTAAATGGCTATTGGATCTAGATCCCTGACTCCCTCAATGCTCAACATGCCAGGTCTATGCTGCTCATTATCAGCAGAAAAGTGCATAATTTACAGTTCCCGGTGGGGTGACAGATGAATAGTGGGAGGGTACGAATCAGGCTTCAAGTTCACTAATAGGATTTACAACAGGGGTTTTGAATAATAACTGGGTTCCCACCCGCTTACATTTCCAACTAATTTTGTCTCATCAGTAAACCTAGATACAAAAATTTTGATCTCTTTGTCTAAGTCATTAATCCATACTGTAACTAGCTGAAATCGTAACACTGATCCTTCTGGCACTCCATTATTCACAGACTGCCAACACAGAATTCCCCAATCCATTTAAACATGGTTGATCAGGAGTCTTTCCCACTCTTACCACCTGCCACTGGCGTGTATTGGAGCAATTTTGCGGATTGATCAACCTGTTGGCCACACTATGAACACATTTTCCTTGACCATCAAATTTCGGGGTGAGACTCAAAAGCTAAGCTGCTGGCACAGAGCAAGAAAATAACCCACTGCAGCACAACACATCCCCTTTCTTGTATAATGGAGTCATATTTGTTAGTCTTTAATCTGGCAGACCATTCTAAAATTTAGTGAATTTTGGAAAACCACAGCTAGCACATCCACCGACTCTGCATTATTTCATTTCAAACCCTGGAATGTAGACCATCGAGCCCTGAAAGTTTGTCAAGTTTTAGTCCCTTAAGTTACTAAAACACTTTTTCTTTGGAATTAATTACCTTAAGTTGCTCAGTCTCAGCCCCTTAGTTACCCTCTTTTTCTGACATGCAATTTGTATCTTTGAGGTGAAGACATGCACAAATATTGATTGAATCTCTCAGCTACATCCTAATTCTCAATGATAATTTCTCCTGTCTGTGCCTCTACAGACCAAAGTTTACTCTGGCTACACACCTTTTTCTAAACCTGTAGAAGCTCTTGCAAACTGGTTAGATTGTTGTGGACTGGTCAAACTGCACCAATTTCTTCTCACCACCTGTTCATAAGAAGAGTGTGTTTTGAGTTATTTTTAAAGTATGCAGTGGTATCCCTCAGTTTGCGTAATCCAATTTACCAATAATCCATGGCAAACTTGCATTATGAATTACTCAGAAGATTAATTAACTTCACATTCAAAAACCTGGGAAAAGAGTTTTCATAACTTCCATATATTATATTCACATAGAAAAGTGTGGGATAGAAAAAGCAGTTTTACAGTATAAGAATTGTAGAAAAAATAAGTCCAAAGGTGTGCAGGTTAGGTGTATTGGCCATGCTAAATTGCCCCTTAGAATCAGGGGGACTAGCTAGGGGTTACGGAGATAGGGCCTGAGTGGGATTGTGGTTGGTGCATACTCAATGGATCGAATGGCCTCCTTCTGCACTGTAGGGATTCTGTGAATCAAGTGCAGAATGTTAACTTATGCGCTTTTCAGAATTCAAAGACAGAGTCCAATGAGGAATTCTTTCACATAGGATTTTGAAGTCAGCTGGTTGAAGACAGGAGTTGTAGGATTCACTTCAGAATTAATGTCAATACTGCAGGTGAAGTGTGTGCACAGAAATTGCGTCAGTTCTTTAGATGATGGTAGAAAATCTTCCAGCAGAGAAGCTGAGAAATGGTGACCAAGTGCTTGCTCAGCTGGGCAGCTGGAGTTCTTCACAGTTGATGTTAAAACAGCAGGTTGAGGATTTCTCTCAGCAAGCCTGGTCTTTTTTAGGGAAGCTATGTCAATGTTCAGCTTATCAAGTTCCGCGTTGATCCCAGCCGTCCTGCCTTATTGGCCAACTGCAATTCGTCTGTCAATCTCATGCAAGTGGTTCTGATGTTCCAGCTTGTCAGTGAAGAGTTGCATCTACACCCTTTTCATTTGTTTTGTTTGCCTGGTGCAATGGATTTTGTCCACATGTTGAACAGAGACCCTAAGTTCCAAGCACCTGTTGAAGCTGATGGTCCATCAGTGGGTTAGCACCTTACTAGTAAAGGGTACCCAACTTGAATGATAGGTGACTATTAGTACATGATGGTCCCCTCCACCGTCAAAGACAGTCTGTGGCACATGCTCATTATTTCAATAGAGTTGGGCTTATCACACCCCTGTGCTATGTCTCTCCAAAGAGACACAAGCCTGGGCAAAACATGGGTTGCCCAAAATTCAGCATTCCCCTCTTGACCATCCTGGTTGAATCCAAAGGAATGCAAAGCACTGTGTCCAGAACTGAATTGGTTTTGGAGGTTTCAGGAAGATGACACATTTAGGCATTGGTATATCATTGGGCCCCACCCCTGATTTTTTGTCAAAGTTTTATTCCTTTAGTGTACAACTCTCCTAAGGTATCCAGAAGGCTAAAAGCTGGTAGTTTGGTTCATGAGTGCCAGTGCTTGTCCACACGCAGGTGTGCCTGCACACTGCATGTCCTGGGGCCAAACCTCCCCAACTTTATCTGAAGCTTTAGTGAGGTACCTAGTTTCTACATGTTGACATGAAAACTTGCTAATGGAGAGGCTGTGCACTGACAGAGAGAGGCTTACACATTTGTCTCTCTTTTTCACATTACTGCCAGCTATCACTGTAGCCTGAAAAGAGAAGTAATTAGAGCACAACAGTGGAAAACATGCTAACCTCTTCAACCACACATTAATCACATCACGTCAACCTGACACAATGTACATGATCTGGACGGTGGGCTCACCGTACTAGAAGGAGGCATTGTAAGTGAAAGATTAAATGTAAAATCCCGAGGACAGAGGACAAGATACTGGAGAATGCACTACCAGAGTTAGTTGTTGAAGCAGAGCTCCGATCAGCATCCAAGAACAGCTTAGGTAGGTATCAGAATGAAAGAGGGATGAAAGTATCAGAGACTGTTGTTTGTATGAGAGCATATAAATAACATGAACATGTGGGCCAAAAAATCATTTTCTGGGTTGTAATTTTATATATAATTAATAAAAAGAACATTATTAAACACGGCAAAATGAAACAGATGCAAACCAAGCCTATGTGACAAGGAACGATTATATGAAATGTGTCATTTTTTAAATTCACAATTGGGATGAGAGTGTCACTGGAATTTACTGCCCTTCCCTGTTTATCCTAAATGCGTAATTTATGTATCCATATTAAAATCTCATGCATAGCACATTCTTCCTGCATGTGTCATACTTACTTTCCTGTAGCAGTTTCCATTATACTTAAAAATTGGCATTGTTAATCTTATTTCTTATACATATCTCTCGCTAACATATATAAGTAGTAACACTTTTGTTTAAGTTCATTAACTGATAATGAAATCTTTGATTACGAACCGATCCATTTTATCCATAAGCAAGTGGTATGTCAATGTGTTGAGTACATATTGTAACTACAAAACCTTAGGCAACTTCTGGAATGTCCCAACTATGTTAGGGGTTGTGGGTTCTAATTAAAAGAAAAGATGTGGTTTGCACATGTAGATTTAAACCAACAAGATTTATTCCAGGGGATCTTGCCTGCACAAACTTGAAGAAAAACAGCAGCCTGTGCAATCAGCCTCATTACATCACATCAAATCATGTGATCAGCGCTTAAAGCAACTATTTAAATATATAATTTAAATAGTTGCTTTATGACAACAAATTACTAATTTGTTATACATAGGATCAATAATAGTCTAGAAACAGTATTATGCATCATTAAGCATTATACACAGTCAATAAGAAAGTCAATCAGGAAAATATCTATTGCTTTTTGATTGTATGCAATGTTCTGGAATTTGGCTGTCCTTAACCCCAGAAGTGTAATCTGGAAATTCAGTAGACACTTCTTCTTTTCGAACGAATTCTGCATTATTCTCACATGATATAGTAGCTAAAACACAATCATCAGGCAACTCAGATTCAACTAAATCTTCCATAGTGGCATTCATGAGACTAGGGACTAAGGAAGTTCTGGAGATAATTCGGAGAAAACTAGTTAATCCTTGGTTTGAACAGTGCAAGAAGTTGGACCGGTTTTGCTAGAATTATAACTGTTACCCATTTCTTATTTATGGCATAATTATATGCTAATACTCCATCTCCTTGTTGAAATCAGTGTTGTTTTTCTCTCACTTCTCATTTAGAAACTTGAGATTGTTGTTGACAATTTACTATCTCTGAAGTTTGTGGAGGTAATAACGAATCAAACATAGTTCTCAACTTTCTCTTTAAGAGTAGTTATACAGATGAACTACGGGTAGTCACATGAGTTGTGTTTCTCTCAGATGCCAAAAAGCTATTCACATGACCTATAATTAATCTTGCTCTCTTAAAGCTTTTAAAAAATGTTTTAAGCATTGTTTGAATCTTTCAGTTAATCTATTGGTTGACAGATGTTAAGGTGTGGATTTTATGTGTTGAATATCATTTACTTTGAAATAATCCTCAAAATCTTGTGACGTAAATTGTCAATCCTGATCACTGACAATCTGTTCCAGTTTGCCAAATCTTGCAAAAATTTTGTCAAGTTTTTCATTGATTTGTTCAGTTGTAGTAGACCTCAGGATAACAACTTCTGGCCATTTTGTGTGCATCAATTAGGACTAAGAACATAAGATCCTCAAAGGGAACAGAAAAATCTACATGTAATCTTTGCCATGTGTTTTAGGCTATTTGCAAGAGTATAATGGAGATAATGATGGTGTTAGTCTTATTCATGCACAGAATTGACACTGTCCCAGTTTTTCTTCAATCTGAACATCCAGAGTTGGCCACCAAAAATAACTGTGCTTATTCCTTCATCCAGACTATACCAGGATATCCTTCATGTAGTTGTTCAATAGACTAAGAGAAATGATCATGATGATTCCCCACAATAGACACTCATCTTGTACGGGCAACTCAAACTTTCTTCATATGATTTCAAATTGGGAAGCAAATGATGCTTGTCAACTATCATATCTTTCCATAGCATATTCATCAGTTTCCCCAGCAGGGAATGATTTCTGGAATGTTTCTGAACTTGAGAAGCTGTCACAGGCAAATGATCTACCAGTGAAAAATTAAGACTATTAGCAAAACTAGTTGATGGTATCCGCTCAATAGGTAAAGGTAAGAGAGATAATGCATCAGCATTAGTATGACAATCTGATTGATGATACCCTATATCATTAAGCGTGTGCAGATAAGATCAGGGACCATCTTGGCAATCAGCTAGAAGCTAATAATGGTACACTTTAAAATGATTGCAAAATACAAGGGTCATTGATTAGTCAATAATGCGAAATGATGACCATATAGATAATGATGAAACTTTGTATGCCAGAAATTATACTCAATGCTCCTTTTTCTAGCAAAAACCACACAAAGCATTTTTTTCTTATTCAGTTTTCCTGCACAGGCACCTAAATGTTTAATCTGTTGTTCCTTTTTCCCAGCCTTTTAATATTGGAAAGGGCCCAATGTTTTCCCTTATACTCAGGATCTTTTCTTAATGTTCTTGCTGAAACAAAATCCCATCCTCATTGTCAATTTTCTCTTCGTAATGAGCTATGTTAGGGTTTGTATGTTTCAAACAAGTAAAAGTTGTGGTTTGCACACACAGATTCAAACTAAAATTAGTAGATTTAGTCTAGGAGCTCAGAGTAGAACATAAAACTAAAAAGCAGCCTGTGAAACATCCTAATGACAGCACTATTAAATCATGTGACCAGTCATGCAATTACTTAAATATATAACAGGCCTCAACTTCTTACAATTCATATAAGGGATTGGATGAACGGATGAAATGTATGGTTGCTAAATTTGCTGATGAAACAGATGAGTAGGAAAATAAGTTTTGAAGAGAACATATGGAGGCTACAAAGACGTATAGGTAGGTTAAGTGAGCGGGCAAAGATCAAACAAATGGAAGACAATATGGGAAAATGTGAAATTGCCCATTTTGGCACAAAGAATAAAAAAGAAGCACATTACCTAAATGGTGAGAGATTGCAGAGCTCTGAGATGCAGAAGACCTGAACGTATTGGTGCATGAATTGCAAAATGTTACTATACAGTACAGAAAGTAATTAGGAAAGCTAATTGAATGTTATTGTTTATTGCAAAGGGAATTGAATATAAAAGTGGGGAGGTTATGTTTCAGTTTTACAGGGCATTAGTGAGCCAATTCAGAGAAGCTTTCCTAGACTAATACAAAAGTGTATTTTAGAAGAGAAGGTTGGACACGGTTGATATGTATCCACTGTAGTATAAGGCAACTTGATAGAAATCTACAAGATTCATGGCAGATGTAGAAAGGACATTTTCCGTTGAGAAAGAACCTAGAATTAGGTGTCACAATTTAAGAGATCACCAATTTAAGGCAGAGCTGAGAGGAAATCTCTCTCAGTGGGTTGACAGTCTTTGGAATTCTTCCTCAATAACTGGTGAATGCAAGTAAGACAGTGAAAGACGCAGTTTGAGGTTAAAATCAGAAGAACCATGACTTTAATGAATGGAGGAGCAGGTTAAAGGAATTGAATTGCCTACTTCTGCTCCTAATTTATACGTTCATATGTATGTTCACATATCACACCACTATTTGTTTTGGATGCAGCTGACTCTCCACAGGAGCAGTAGTGCAGGAGAGCCCCTCCACTCTCAGAACACTCTCCCTGGCTGCTTTGCCCTCCTCTCTGGCCCCTCTGCTTGCTGAACACTCTCTATTGGTCCCTTTGCTTTCTGAACTATTGCTGCTGGCTTTTCTGCTCTCCAAACTCTTGCCACTGGCCTCTCCATTGGCTGAAGACCCCCACTACCTGCCATTGGTTCTTATGTAGCTTCTGTTATGGGCTTTTAGCCCTGTTGTTCTCATTAGGGGAAAGAAAGATTGGATAAAGGTGTTTAAAATCGTGAAAGGTCTAGATAGGGTAAACTGTAGTTTCCAGTGGTGGAAAGGTCAAGAACCAAAAAAACAATTTGGCAAAATAATTGGCAAAAGAGCTAATGACGCGAGAAGGAAAACCTTGTGTTGAGTGAGTGTTAGCAACCAGAAAGTACTACTTGAGAGCATGGCGGAAGCACAATCCAAGTTTTCGAAAACAATTTTGCTGGGCTCCTGAAGATAAAAATAATTGCCAAGGTATATAAGGTGGGGTCAGGAGTAGGGGAGTTGAACCAGCTGACTTGTTCTTGCAGAAATTGCTATGGACACTATGGTCAATACCCTGATTCTTTGTCATGACTATTTTATGATCATATAGTCATTGTATACCATTCAACTCTCCCTGCAACAGGGTATTCCCATCTCCCTCAAAAAAATGCAATGTCTCCACTGTATGGCAAACTAGAAAGATCTACTTCATCCACATAAAATAAGCACAACACTGTGGATGCTGGAATTTGAAAAAATACAGAGAATGCTGGAAACCTCAGGGGGTCTTGTGACATCTGTAGGAAGGGAAAACAGAATTAATGTTTCAAATCCATTTGACTCTTCATTCACATTGTGCAAGGAAACATTGCCTGTGCCACAAATAAAGAACACTGCTGGCTCTTCTGCACATTATGCTATTTGAATGACCAGAGCCTTATATAAGCCTTACCATTGTAACTCTGCTGCCCTAACTAGAATTATAATGATGGCCTCACCCACCCACACAAATCAATTTACAGACTACAGTTATTAATCTGGGATCTACAAGAAGTTATTACATTGTTCTATGAATTTGCCAAATCTCCCCAGGAGGCCTAATTTTCATGTTGGAAAACTGGGTTTGTACTGGGTTTTTTTCTGTTTTAAATGTGGAATTTTTTTTTCTGTTGGCGTGTTTCTCTCACATAATCCCTCTGAATGAATATATTAGAGTAATTGTGTATGAAGTAAATCATATAATTAAGTATGAACTAATGCTGCATGCAGCCTAACAATGTGTACACCTGGAGGTGGTGTGTTGAGGCTCTTGGGCCGCCTTGCTGCCCTCTGCCGGCCGCGCTCTCCCTCTGGCCGCAGCGGGTTGCCGTAGTTACCACATACCGGTCGCAAGATGGCCGCCCCGGCAGCAGAGAGGCGTTCGAGCGCTGGCTGAGGGCTCCGGTCTCTGCAGCTCGCAGGCGCCGGGCACACTTCAGCATTTATTCTTTTTTAAATTCAGCCCCTTCCTTTCGACCACCACGACAAACGCAGCTATGCCGTGCACTTTGCACCAGTAGGAACCGACATGGAGCCGTCCGAGCTGCAGCCGCCTCGAATGCAAAGGTGAGCAATGGGCGACGAGGGGGGAGACGACAGGGTAGACGGAATGTCCCTGTTATATGTCGATCGTGCAGCGATGGACTTGCACGGTGGAGGTGGTTTCGGCAGGAAAAGGGCTGCAGACTGGGCCTCTGGCACCTTCTGCCAAATAGTGTCCTCCCATTGGGGTTGCAGCCGCCGCGCCTGCGCAGGACCGTCCCCTCCGCTTCCTGCCACATTGTGCACAGAGGGAAGAAATGAATGCAGCTTCTAATTTACACTCTGAATGAGGGGAGGGGGGAACGCCAGTGCAACATTTTAACTTTTGCATTGCGTAGAAAAGTAAACGAAATCAGCTATGCACACGCGTGTTTCGGCATGAATCACCTTTAACAGCAGGAAACGAGAGAGTGAGTTTCATTTGCGAAAATGCATCAACGAAGAATGTTAGGGTTTTTTTATAGCAATGAAAAGGGAGAAATGCATAAAAGATGCCGAGTGGCCGTGCTGCAGATAAAATAAACCTCTATTTGGAGGTACTGAGCTGGGTGGTGCTGGCGATGATTCTTACAGAACCTATCACAGCCCACTGATACAAAGGAATTTGGTGAAAGGTGCGTCAGGTCACGCACGATGTGCCTAAAACTGCACAAATGCAGAAAGAATTTTAAAACATCAAAGTGCTTGGGGCACCTCAACGTTCGAGTGTAAACGTTTGAAGAATTGCAACGAGTCCTGTTTGCAGAGTGAAGCTAAGATTCATTTTGCAGTTTCTTAACTGGAGAAAGTCCAGCAGATCCCTCCACTCAGTTCTCTCACGGACAACCATCTCTAGAAATGCGAAGCCATGCTAAATCCAAGAGCTTTCTGAACCAGAACTCTCCTCTTTCCCTAACTCTGCATGGTTCACGTAAGACCAGCTGCGTGCAAAACATTTCTACATCGTCACCTTGAGTTAAAGCCTATACTGGCAACCTTGCAGCACAACTTTTTTTTAAATTCACAAAGCTTTTGTTCAGCGTTCTCCCATCTGGCTCTTTTGTTTTCCAGAATTGTTCTGTGCAGCAGTCATCTAAACCGTTTTCCCAAGGGAGCACCTTCCAAGCGAGTAATACATTCACCAATCTTTAGTTTGGCACATTGTTTTAATTTTAAAAGAAAAATCTTCAGTGGAGAACTGCACAAAAATAGCCAAGTGCCGGGGTATTTTACATCTAGAGTGTGGTCTTGTGCAGGGAAGTGGAGGTTGTTGTTTGCTGGAGGCAATGGATTTGAAACTATGCGGGTTGTTTGGGTAGCTTGTGGGGGTGGTGTGCGTTGTCCATTTATCGAGAAATCAACTACGGTAGTTGCAAAGTAAGTTATGGGAAGAAAGTTTTTAAAAGTTGGAGTTTTTTTTGCGTGGGTGTATGCGACACTGTGGCATTGCTGACGAAACATGATTAAAACAACTTTTCACTGATTAGCTCGTGTTACCTCTATCCTTGTATATCTGCGAACTTGTACAGGACTTTTGAGAGGGGTTATGTCGATCGGACAGTGGAATTCGTCGAGCTGTGCCTTTTTAAAACATATTAAAGGCAGCGCCGCATTTCCCGGAATATTTTATTTTCCTTGGGTGCGGCCGTTTAGTGCGTATAAGTTATGTTGCTACATGTTTATCCTGGAATTCAGGATGGCAAAGCAGTTTGCGGTCTAGTGAGGCTTGCGATTAGTATGATGTTATAAAAGATACTGGTGTTAATGCTTTATTCGTTAGGCATTTTTGAAGATCCTCTTTTAGATACCGGCATGCAAATGTCAAATGTTTTCTAATTGATTACATTTAGAAACAGTGCGATTTCTGTGAGCAATGTCAAATCTTGTGGAGGAATTGTAATTCTCCGTTTCCCCCCCGCCCCCGTTTCCCCTCACTCTCCGCCTCCCGCCCCCGAAACTAATGTCTGTTTCTGGCGCGTGAGATGGGTGTTATTTACTATTTGTAACATCTTGAGTTTTTTTTTGTCTGTTAACACTTGTACTGCATGTCCGAATCTAGTTAGAATTATAGAATCCTTCCAGTGCAAAAGAAAGCAATTCAGCCCATCAAATCTACACCGACGACAATCCCGATCCCCGTAACCCCATGTATTTGCCCTGCTAATCCCCCTGACGCGAAGGGGCAGTTTAGCATGGCCACTGCATCTAATCTGCACATTTTTAGATAGTGGGAGGAAACCAGAGCACCCATAGGAAACCCATGCAGATATGGGGATGCACATTCTCGATGAGTAAAATAGAAGTTACAAGAATTTGGGAGACAAAAGTCATCGTCTTCAGCCCCTGCCACAAACTCTGTTCCCAGCTTGAGTCCATCCCTCTCTGGCATGTGTTTGAGGCTGAACC
This sequence comes from Carcharhinus amblyrhynchos, assembly GCF_965287045.1. Classification (NCBI taxonomy): domain Eukaryota; kingdom Metazoa; phylum Chordata; class Chondrichthyes; order Carcharhiniformes; family Carcharhinidae; genus Carcharhinus; species Carcharhinus amblyrhynchos. The sequence goes on along the minus strand of NC_137335.1, from coordinate 24,427,861 downwards.
AGACCATTTACAAACTTGGTATCTCATCCTATGTCGAGCTTCAGAACTACATTTCAGCTCCCATTACCTTCAAGACCATTTAAGTTCATCTGCCTAATATTGCCTGTCTCTCTCCTGACCTCTGCTCAGCTGAAACCCTTATCCATACTTTTGTCACTGAGATATGGCAGTTAAAATGCTTTCCTTGGTGGCCTCCCATTTTTATCCTCAGGTGCAAGGTCACCCAAAACGCACCTACATCCTCACTTACACCGAGTCCCATTCATTCATCATTCCTATGTTTGCTGACCTGAATTGATTTCCACCCAGTGAAGCCTCAATCTAACTATTTTCTTTATTCAGATTCCTACATGGCCTTTACAACCTATTGCTTTCTCTGCTTTCCTCTTACTTTTGGCCTTCTGTGAATCCCCTGTTTCAGCTGCTCCATCATTGGGTGTGCATTAAGTTCTAGAATTATTTCTCTGAATTTCTCCATCATTCTTTAAGATGCTCTTTATAACTTATTTGTCCTATTATCAGTTTCAAATTTTGTTTCCTACTGCTCCCATGAAATACTTTTCCTTTGTGAATGGTATTAAACAAATTATTGAGATTGGTATCAGGGAAATATGATTTGAAGCAGTTGGACTCACTACATTTCTGTTATAGTAAGGCCAACCACACAGGATTATTGTGCTATGCTTTTTGAGTCATTTATTTTTAATATTAGGAAGTAGTTAAGATGTTTGTGCTCTTGAAACATCATTTAAAGAAAATGAAAAGTTTTAGAAGATTACAGCTTGTTAGATGGATTTGCTTGGGGTGCTTTTTGGCTTGGAATTAAAGCACACTAAATTTTGGGGCATGGCATCATTTACTACTATCGATGTAGCCCATCTGGGTCCCCCCCACCTGAAACCACTTGCCGTCATTGTGAAAGTGGCGGTGCTTTTGTTTTTTGCTCTTGTTTTCTTCTCTGCTTTTGGTTATTCAGTTAAAAATGTTTTTCTCCCTTGAGACTTCTTCCAATGAAGCAGCAAAATAATTTATCATGATGCAGTTGCCATGTAAATTCTTCACTCCAGTGTTCTGCTCCTAATGACAGTCTGGTTCTGCTCCTAACAAATTATGGGGTAAATAGAACAAAAAGATCACAGATTTCAAAGAAAGGGCATGCATTTCAAAAGTGCCCTTCACAACTTTGTGATTGCCCAACGTTAATGTAGTTAGTACTTTTGAAGATTATTTGCCATAGGAAGTATAATATAAGAAACACAGTGAATGATTTCTGCATAACAAGACCCTTCAAAAAGCAGGGAGATGTAATTTGTGACATTAGTTACGATAAGTATTGGCCAGGAAAGAATTCCCCTGCTCTTCAAAATAGCCTTGTACAGTCTTTTACATTGCTTGAGATGGTGGTTACACCTTGGTTCGATACCTCTGACACTTGATAATGTAGCACTCCCTTAGTACTGTATTGAAGTTTTGGCCTAGACAATGAGCCTGAACTTCTGCAGAGTGGCAGTCAGAGTTGGATGGCCATTTTCCTGTCTGAAGATATTTTGGATTCTACTTTGCCTGATGTTCTGACTTAAGTTGGATGAGATCCAGGCAGTTCAGCATGTCCCTCGTGACTTGCATTGAGGGTAGCTCAGTTGGATGCAAGGAAGCCATGCTTACTTTTTATGACACTAATTGCCGTAAACCAAGCACGTTGTTAAATTATAGGTCCTTGACCGGCCAGGGAAAAGATAAATGTATAAATTGAGTGGGTAGAATTTTGTAGTGGTCAGGTCATTACAAAAGGGAATAGTGTGGTCTTGAAGGTTAGAATCGAGCTTTTGGTGGGAAGAGAAGGGATCATGGCCTTAAAAATCTAAGTCGGGTCTTTTGGTGGTGGTGGTGGTGGTGGGGTGGGGGTGCTCCCTACCCTATCCCATTCTGTAAGCTGACACATTTATTATGGCTAATTCACCAAACCTATACATCTTTGGACTGAAACCAGAGTACCTAGAGAAACCCCGTGCAGACAGTGGGAGAACATGCAAACTCCACATAGTCACCTAAGGCTGGAAATGAACATGGGTTCCTGGTGCTGTGAGGCAGCAGTGCTAACCACTATGCTGCCCACAAATATTTCTAAAAAACTAGTATTGAGTTAGGGCCAGTTTCCATGTCAGACAATATAATAAATGAAATGGTAGATTTTCTTCAGCCCTTTTTATTTAAAGTTTTTCCAAGCAAGCCTTGGTGCTGCTCATCCTGCCACCTTCCCTCTTTACCCTGCCTCCACTGCCCAAAAAAGCGTCTCAGCACTAGATCTTGTATTTGTCCTTGACAATCTATCTACACTGAGCCAACACAAAGCGCTAAAAATGCAGTTTATAATGCAGTCAACTATGTAAGCCACAGCTTTGCTCCTAACAGGAAGATCTTGCCCATTGCGTACGTTCTACAATTTCAGATGTGATGTGCATGTCTTGCAGCAGTTGACGCTAGTTTACATTCATTCCTTACCTTTCACTATCTTTCACTTTACTTCAAAATATTATCATTACAATAATATTTTATTGTACCACCTAGTCCTTTTATTAATTGTCTGGAATGAAATCGTGCAATTGCGCAGTGCCTTTTATAATAGCAAAGCATCCCAATGTGCTTTACGAGAGTCTAACAAGGCAAAATTTGATAGCAATTTTGAAACAAATAGGAGGTATTAGGACAAGTGATCAAAGTTCCAGGAACAACTTAGGTAGACTGGTGGATGGATTGAGGGAACCTGAAGGCAAAGGTGCTATTAGATCATAGTGGAAGCTTAAGAGGCCATAATTTGAGAATTGCCATTTTCAAAGGGATGTAGGTTGGGATGAAATAAGTTGTAGATCCTAAATGAATATTTCTCATCAGTATTTAGTGTTGAGAAAGTCATGGATGTTAGGGAACTTGACAAATAAATAGTGATGTCTTGAGGAGTGTACATATAAGAGAAGGAGGTGCATCATCATTAAAGCGCATCAAAATAGACAAGTTGCTGGGACCCGATGAAACGTACCCTAGGACATTGTGGGACGCTAGGAAGGAAATTGCGTGTCGCCTAGCAGAGATATTTGAATCATTGACAACCACAGGTGAGATGCCTGAAGATTGGAGGGTAGCAAAGGTTGTGCCTTTGCTTAAAAAGAACCGCAAGGAAAAGCGTGGGAGCTACGGGCTGGTGAGCTTCACATCTGTAGTGGCTAAGTTGATAGAGAGAGAGACAAGATCTACAGGCATTTAGAGAGGCAAGGGACAGTCAGCACGGCTTTGTGAGTGGAAAATCATGTCTCTCAAATTTAATTTGAGTTATTTGAAGGAGTAACCGAGAAGATAGATGAGGGCAGTGCAATTGATGTTGTCTACATGGACTTTAGCAAGGCCTTTGACACGGTACTGCATAGTAGGTTGTTGCATAAGGTTAAATCTCTCAGGATCCAGGGTGAGGTAGCCAAATGGATACAAAATTGGCTGGATGACAGAAGACGGAGAGTGGTTGTAGAGAGTTGTTTTTCAGACTGGAGGCCTGTGACTAGCAGAGTGTCAGGGATTGGTGCTGGGTCCCCTGTAATGTGTCATTTATATGAATGATTTGGATGAGAATTTAGGAGACCTGGTTAGCAAGTTTGCAGATGACATCAAGATTCGTGGCATAGTGGACAGTGAAGAAGGTTATCGAGGATTGCAGCAAGATCTTGATCAATTGGGCCAGTGGGCTGACGAATGCCAGAAGGAGTTTAATTTAGACAAATGCAAGGTGATGTATTTTGGTTGATCAAACCAGGGCAGGACTTACTCAGTTAATGGTAGGGTGTTGGGGAGTGTTATAGAACAAAGAGATACAGTTCACAGCTCTTTGAAAGTGAAATCACAGGTGGACAGTGGTGAAGAAGGCATTCAGCATGCTTGGTTTCATTAGTCAGAACGTTGAATATAGGAGTTGGGACGTCTTGTTAAAGTTGTACAAGACATGTTATGGCCACACTTGGAATACTGTGTAGAGTTTTGGTCACCTTATTATTGAACTAGAAAGAGTGCAGAAAAAATTACTAGGACACTACCAGGACTTGATGGTTTGAGTTATAAGGAGAGGCTGGATAGACTGGGACTTCTTCTCTGGAGCATAGGAGGCTGAGGGTTGATCTCATAGAGATCTAAAAAATAATGAGGGGCATAAATCAGCTAGCTATTTAATATCTTTTTCCAAAGGTAGGGGTGTCTAAAACTAGAGGGCATATCTTTAAGGTAAGAGGGGAGAGATACAAAAGAGTCCAGAGGGGCAGTTTTTTAACAGAGGATGGTAAGTGCCTCAGACAGGCTGCCAGAAGTGGTAGTAGAGGTGGGTACAATTTTGTGTTTTTAAAAAGCGTTTAGAAAGTTACATGGCTAAGATGGATATAGAGGGATATGGGCTAAACGCGGGCAATTGGGATGAGCTTTGTGGTAAAAATTGGGTGGCATGGACAAGTTGAACCGACGTGCCAGTTTTCATGCTGTAAACCTGTATGACTTTAAAAGGGGTGAGGGGCAATCCCATGGAAGGATTTGACCACAAAGATGAAACGAGTGGCTGTAGGGAGCTTGGCTTGAATCAGGTTATCAGCAATTTCGAGTGAGCTGAAATTTATGGAGAATGGAAGGTGGGAAGCTGGCCAGGAGAGCATTGTAGTAATATTTCATTTTCAATGAGCAATGTCATAAATGTACTCCACAAGTTAGTATATTAACTTTGTCATGCCTTTGATTGGAAGGCTTTAAGAAAAACATAAAAATATGTGGAGCTGAAGTAAAAATGCAAAAGCTCTCACTTGCGAAAACCAAAGAGCATAATACAGATGATCGCTGTTCAAAAAGCAAGTTATTAGAGGGGAATAATGAACAGGAAATCTATTCCAAGTGGCGGGAAAAAGGCTAAAAGCAAACAGAGGCAATAAAAAAAGCAAGTTAAAGAAGAAAAGTTTTAAAAAATAGCAAGGCCATTGGTAGGACGATAGTGCTTGATTATTGAGTATGTCAGGAAAAATACAGGTGAATGGCTGGATGAACGTAATATGATATGGTAGATGGGAAACCAAATTGGGAAAAAAACATGAAACATGGAAGTAAACATTGGAATTTATTGGAGCTGGATTCAGCGAACAGGTTAGCAGTGAAAAGCACAGTGAGTCCTTCAAGCAGCAACTTATTTTGTGTTTTTCCATTTTTAAAAAATAGTTGAACACAGCTCATCAAATAGGTAATCAAGGTTGCAAACAGTCTGATTCGTTGGGACAGTGGTTGTAGAAAGATTGGAATTGAAGGCAAGAGTTTGGAGTGTGAGTTGGAATGAGTATCAAGCGTACTTCTCCCCTTGCAGCCTCACCACTACCAGAGGCTCTGGCACATGCACTAACTGCCTACACTATATGGACTGCCGCGGTTTAAGAAGATAGCTGTACAACCTTCCCTAGGGCAATTGGGGATGGGTAATAAATGCTGTCCAAGCCTGACACCCACAACCTGTGAACAAATAAAGCAAACTTCATTATGAAGGATATATTCAGGGAAGAGTGACAGTCAGCAATTGATTTGGAGATCAGAGGCAAAGGATAAGGAATTATAGATGCTAACAAAGAACTGGGTTTGTTTTTTTTTTAGAGGTGTCAATTTCAAAAATAGTGGTTACATTACACTGATGTAGGATCCTAGTCAGACCACATTTGGAGTATAATGTATGGTTCTATTCTGTACTATAAAAACACAGAAGCACTGGATAAAGTGCATACAATTACAAAGGTGAATAAATCTACCCTGAAAAGTTGAACAGGTTGAGGCTTAGTGAAGATGGAGAACAATTGAAAAAAAAGCTGTGGTGTACGGGGTAGTAATCATAGAATCCCTACAGTGCAGAAGTAGGTCATTTGGCTCATCAAGTCTGCACTGATCACGATCCCACCCAGGCCCTATTCCCATAACCCCACTTATTTACCCAATTAATCCCCTAACACTTGGGGATAATCAATAGCCAGTCAATCTAATCTGCACATCTTGGGACTGTGGGAGGAAACCAGAGCACCCAGAGGAAATGCATGCAGACACTAGGCAAATATGCGAACTCCATACAGGCAGTGACCAGCGGCTGGAATTGAACCCAGGTCCCTGGTGCTGTAAGGTAACAGTGCTAACTGCTGTACCACCCAGTTGTGTGGAGAATTGTGTAAAAGTTCCAAAACTAGGGACCATCAATGCAAGCTGATTACTGATAAACACAAAAGGAAATTGGAAGAAATTATTTTTTGGTAAGAATTTAGAACGGCAGCTTAGATGCTTTCAAAAGTAAACAAGATGAGTAAATGAAAGAAAAGATAATAGAAAGATGTGCTGTGAGGTTGAGGTAAGGTAAATTGGATGGGGAAGACTTGTGGATTTATAGGCATCAGCTCAGATTTGTTTGACGGAAAGACCTGTTTCTGTGTCTTGTGGGAGACTGGCTGCAACGGATATGAATGTGAAAAAATGAAATGGTGATTTGGTTATGATGGTGAAAGAGTGACATGGTGATTTTGAAGATTGAAGGCAAAGGGTGTGAACGTGATGAGTGACACTGATTAATTTGGTGTTTCTCTGCCGAAACTGGATTTGAGACAAAACATTTATTGTTAAATGGTCTGAAGTTCTCAATTCAAGTGTTGCTGTTTTAAGTGTAAATGAAGTAATATGGTGTTGGCCAAGTACTAATTTTTGAAGGTGTGGAATATGATCAAAAGAAAGCATAAAATTAGCCAACCCTGGTTCTTTGGAGTGATTATTACATTACCTTCACACAAGTTTCTGCAAGAATGCTACAAGTTGGATTATGGTATTCTTGTATGTTCTTTTGATTTGAATTAACTTGATTTATTATTGTCACATGTATTAGCATACAGTGAAAAGTATTGTTTGCGCGCTTTACAGACAAAGCATACTGTTCATAGAGATGGAAATGAGAGAGTGCAGAATATAGTGTTACAGTCATAGCTGGGGTGTAGAGAAAGATCAACTGAATGCAAGGTAAGTCCGTTCAAAAGTCTGATGGAAATAGGGAAGATGAGTATGTTTGCGACTTCCTGTGTTTCTTGCGGTCTTGGGCAGAGCGAGAGCCCAAGCTGTGATACAACCAGAAAGAATGCTTTCTGTGGTGCATCTATAAAAGTTAGAGTTGTAGCGGACATGCCAATTTTCCTTAGTCTTTTGAGAAAGTAGAGGCACTGGTGGGCTTTCTTGACTATAATGTCAGCATGGGAGGACCAGGACATGTTGGTGATCTGGACACCTAAAAACTTGATGCTCTTGACCCTTCCTACCCCTTGACCCCTATCGTACCCCTTGATGTAGACAGGGGCATGTTCTCCACTACACTTCCTGAAGTTGATGACAATCTCCTTTGTATTGTTGACATTGAGGGAGAAGTTATTGTTGCCGCATCAGTTCACCAGATTCTCCATCCCATTCCTGTTCTCTGACCCATCATTGTTTGAGATCCTACCCTCTACAGTCGTGTTGCCAGCAAACTAGAAAATTGTGTTGGAGAGGAACATGGCCACACAGTCATAAATGTGTAAGGAGTAAAGTAGGGGGCTGAGAACACAGCCTTGTGGGGCACAGGTGTTGAGGATGATCATGGATGAGGTGTTGTTGCCTTCCTTACTGATTGCGATCTGTGGGTTAAGAAATTCTGGATCCAATCGCAGAGGGGAAGAGCCGAGGTCCAGGCCGCAGAGTTTGGATATGATTTTCGTAGGTACAATGGTGTTGAAGGCCGAGCTGTAGTCACTAAATAGGAGTTCACCATTTTAACTTTTTTATTTCTATAAAACATACAAACCAACTTGTCAGTCCAAGTTAAGTGTGAACTGTTTTGCTAATTCACTTTGGAAATTTGATATATTTAACACAATTGATCCCATAACGTATTTGGAGAGTGTTCCATGTTTGCTTTTGAGGTTTTAGTTTACATCAAAGTTATAAGAACATAAGAAATAGGAGCAGGAGTAGGCCATCTGGCCCTTCGAGCCTGCCCCGCCATTCAATAAGATCATGGCTGATCTGTCGTGGCTCAGTTCCACTTTCCCGCCCTCTCCCCATAACCCTTAATCCCCTCTCTTATCAAAAACCCATCAACCCGCTTCTTAAAAATATTTAGCGAGGCAGCCTCCACCACTTCAACGGGCAGAGAATTCCAGAGATTCACCACCCTTTGAGTGAAGAAGTTCCTCCTCAACTCCGTTCTGAACCGCCCCCCCTTTATCTTGAGGCTGTGCCCCCTAGTCCTACTGTCTTTTTTGAGCGGGAAGAGTCTTTCCACCTCTATCCTATCCATCCCATTCATCATCTTATACGTCTCAATGAGATCTCCCCTCATTCTTCTAAACTCTAACGAGTACAAGCCTAGTTTATTCAGCCTCTCCTCATAGCTCAACCCCCTCAACTCCGGTATCAGCCTAGTAAACCTCCTCTGCACTCCCTCCAGGGCCAAAATATCCTTGCGCAGGTGCGGCGCCCAAAACTGCACACAGTACTCCAGCTGCGGCCTCACCAATGCCCTATACAGTTAGTATGTTTAACTGTTGCATTTCATTTTGAATAATTTAAAATTGCCTCATGTTGGGCAAATTAGTAGCAGTCACTTGCTCAGTATCTCCCAGGCTGGAAACAGTTGAAGTCAGTATAAGAAATTTCTTGGGTGGAATTTTCAGCACCTCCAGCTTCGTGTTTTGCAGTGGTGAGGATGGCCTGACATTGGCCAGTATTAGATCCTCGGCACCACCACCCACACACACACACACACACACACACACACACACACTCCCCCTGCCCCAATTGTTGGTGCTGTTGTGTGTGAGATACAAATGTTAACTGTGATTTTTTTTCTAAATGGTGTAATTTTTATAACATTCTTGTATATTGAGGAAAGACAGAGTTCTATAATGGCTGCAGAGAAGTAAAGTTAAAAGTTTATTTATTAGTTACAAGTAAGACTTAAATCGACACTGCAATGAAGTTACTGTGAAATTCCCCTAGTTGTCACACTTCGGCGCCTGTTCAGGTCAATGCACATAACCAGCACATCCTTCAGACTACCGGAGCACCCAGAGGAAACCCATGCAGCCATGGGGAAAATGTGCAAACTCCACAAAAGCTGGGAATTGAACCCAGGTCCCTAGTGCTGTGAGGCAGTAGTGCTAACCACTGTGCCACCATGCTGCACATGTTCTTGAGAACTTAATACATTTGTAAATGTATGTTATAATTCCTATTTGACATAACACATATCAGATTTCAGCAGAGTTTTGATTTGATCGCACTTCTCGTAACTCTCTGACTTGCACACTTGGACGTCATGCTTTGATTTGCTCAAATTTCATATTAAAACAGTTAAGAAATGTCACCTAATCCTGCGCTGTATGACAGTAGAACATGAACCCTTAAGTGGCTCTGGCTGTTGCCAAAAGAATTGGAAATTGTCAATCAAAACTTTCAAACTACTTGTTTCAGTAAAATTACTAACTGATAAAATTGTGGCTTACAAATCTTGTTTCATAAATAAGGCAAAAGGGTGGTAGTGGAAGAAAGAAAAGACTTGCTAAGAGCTGCTAAGGAGAGTAAAACACAAGAGTACCGCAGTAGCATGAACGGGAGGGGGATTAACTTAAACAGCCCTGATTACTCAGCTACAACACGTCTAAAGAGGGATTTTTGATTTTTTTTCCCCCTTTAGTGGTGTATTTTCCTCAGTCCTTGGTTTGGAGTGTTCAGAACATCTGTCAATAATCCACAGTAAACTTGAGATAATATCATGTGAGAGGATTAATTTAGTTGCAGACAAAAACAAGCCTGTAAAGGAGTTTTGCAATATCTGGTTCCTTTTACATTTGTACTGTAAAAGAGGGGTAAGAGGTACAGGGCAAGACCACAATAAAAATAAGACCTATGAATTTTATGAGAATCCAAAATTGAAAGTGCAGTAGCATACTTCAGGATAGTAGGCTTACTGTTACAAAGTGATTTGTCTTTCCAAAAGCAAGGACTCCTATAATGGGAGAAGGCATGTTGAATTAGACTTAAAGGCACAAGTTCCACTGTTCCATTTTTCAATGTAGATGAGGGACAGATTTATTTCTGCTGCTGTCTGCTCCATGGGAAGTTGGTAGACTGAGATAGGCTGTTGGCTTAGAGTCCTACTTTTGCTTCTTGAGGTCAAACAGTGACCACCTGAGTTCAGGTTCAGCAGCTTAGGAGAGTTGTGACATACCTCCCACTTCTATTCCTGAGTCTTGGACAAAGAATATATTTTCTCAAGGTCTGGAATCTTGAGGCGTTTGATAGGAATTTGATAGGGGTCCTTTTTGTTCTTTGCATACCATTCCTAGTGGCCAGAGGTATTCTTTAGAAACAAGAAGATACTCTGTGCCATTCCAGAAAAGGAGCATTAATATTTTTTAAAAGAGGTATTGAATCTTTATTTGGCTAGCCTTAGTCCATCTAAGGAAAAGAAACAATTTTATAGAGTAGCCGGATTGGCATAGATATATAATTTCCTACTGGCCCTTGACATTCAGTTGCATTACGATCAACGGATTCCCCCCATAACGAACATCTTGGCGGAGAGGGGGTCTCCATTGATCAGACACTTAACTGGACCAGCTTCATGTGTACTGTGGCTATAAGAGCAGGTCAAAGGCTGGAATCACTACTTGCTCTCCAAGCCCTTTGCACCATCTAAAAGGCACAAGTCAAGAGTGTGATGGAAATCTCCCCACTTTCCTGGATGTTTGCCATCCAACAATACTGAATACACCTTGTGGCATCCTGGGCAAAATACGCTGCTTGATTGGCACCCTGTTCACCATCTTAAACTGTCACTTCCGTCCGCACCACTGTTGCTATAGTTGTGTACCATTTACAAATTGTACTTTAGCAACTTGCCAAAGCCTTTTAGACGGCATCATCTAAAAAATACAACTGCTAACCAAACAGAGGAATTACCTGTAGAAATAGGCCCTTTGGTCCCTTGAACCTACTTTGTCATTTTAATAAGATCCTGGCTGAAATGTTTGTGTTTCAAATTCCACATTCTCTGATAAGCTTTGGGTACTTTCCCCAATAAGAATTCATCTACTTCTGCCTTAAAAATATGACCTGTCTCCACTACTTTCTGAGAGTTCCAAAGTCACAATCCTTAGTGAGAGGCAAAAAATTCTCCTGTAATTTTATTTTTGTCATATAAGAACATAAGAACATAAGAAATAGGAGCAGGAGTAGGCCATCTAGCCCTTCGAGCCCGCCCCGCCATTCAGTAAGATCATGGCTGATCTGTCGTGGCTCAGTTCCACTTTCCCGCCCTCTCCCCATAACCCTTAATCCCCTCTCTTATCAAAAACCCATCAACCAGCGTCTTAAAAATATTTAGCGAGGCAGCCTCCACCACTTCAATGGGCAGAGAATTCCAGAGATTCACCACCCTTTGAGTGAAGAAGTTCCTCCTCAACTCCGTTCTAAACCGCCCCCCCCTTTATCTTGAGGCTGTGCCCCCTAGTCCTACTGTCTTTTTTGAGCGGGAAGAGTCTCTCCACCTCTATGCTATCCATCCCATTCATCATCTTATACGTCTCAATGAGATCTCCCCTCATTCTTCTAAACTCTAACGAGTACAAGCCCAGTTTATTCAGCCTCTCCTCATAGCTCAACCCCCTCAACTCCGGCATCAGCCTAGTAAACCTCCTCTGCACTCCCTCCAAGGCCAAAATATCCTTGCGTAAGTACGGCGCCCAAAACTGCACACAGTACTCCAGCTGCGGCCTCACCAATGCCCTATACAGCCGCAGCAAGACCTCCCTACTTTTATATTCAGTCCCCCTCGCTATGAAGGCCAGCATCCCATTTGCCTTCCTGATCACCTGCTGCACCTGCAAGCTGGGTTTTTGCGACTCATGCACAAGGACCCCAAGGTCCCTCTGCACCGTCGCCTGCTGCAGTTTTTCGCCACGTAAGTGATAATCCTTCCTACCATTATTCCTACCAAAGTGGACCACCTTGCACTTGCCAACATTAAATTCCATTTGCCATTTCCTGGCCTATTCGTCCAGCCTATCTAGATCCTTCTGTAGACTCTCCACACCCTCTGCACAATTTGCCTTTCCTCCAATCTTGGTGTCATCATAAAATTTTGACACCCTACACTCGGTTCCCTCCTCCAGATCATATGTATTAGTATACAGTTAAAAGTATTGTTCCTTTCATGCTATACAGACAAAGCATATCGTTCAAAGAGAAGGAAAGGAGAGAGTGCAGAATGTATTGTTATGGTCATACATAGGGCGTAGAGAAAGATCAGCTTAATGTGAGGGAGATCCATTCAAAAGTCTGATGGTGGCAGGGAAGAAGATATTCTTGATAGGTTGATATGTTTCCTCAGACTTTTGTATCTTTTTCCCAACAGAAGAACGTGGAAGATAGTATTTCCAGGGTGCATGGGGCCCTTAATTATGCGGCTGCTTTACTGAGGCAGCGGCAAGTGTTAAGTGTCAGTGAGTGGAAGGCTGATTTGTGTGATAGACTAGGCTTCATTTATGACCCTTTGTAGTTTCTTGTGGTCTTGGATAGAGCAGGAGCCATACCAAGCTGTGATGCAACCAGAAAGAATGGTCTGTATAGTGCATCTGTAAAAGTTGCTGAGAGTCATAGCGGACCTGCCAAATTTCCTCACTCTTCTGAGAAAGTAGATGCGTTGGTGGGCTTTCTTAACTATAGTGTCAGCATGGGGGGACCAGGACAGGTTGTTGGTGATCTGGACACCTAAAAATTTGAAGCTCTTGACCATTTCTACTTCATCCCATTGACGTAGATGGACATGTGCTCCACTATGCTTCCTGAAATCGATGACTATCTCCTTCGTTCTGTTGACATTGAGGGAAGAATACTGTCGCCGCATCAGTTCACCAGACTCTCTATCTCTTTACTCTGTCTTGTCATTGTTTGAGTTCTGACCCACTACAGTGGTGTCATCAGCAAACTTGAAAATCAAGATGGAGAGGAATTTGGCTGCACTGTCATTGATATATAAGGAGTTTTGTAAGGGGTTGAGGGGACAGTCTTTTGGGGCACTGGTGTTGAGGATGATCGTGGAAGTGGTGTCATTGCCTATCATTACTGATTGTGGCCTGTGGGTTAGAAATTCAGGATCCAGTCGCAGAAGGGAGAGCCAAGTTCCAGACTATGGAGATTTTGAGATCAGTTTTGTAGAAATAATGGTGTTGAAGGCTGAGCTGTAATCAAAAAATAGGAATCTGACATAGGTGTCTTTGTAATCTAGGTGTTCCAGGGTTGAGTGCGGGGCCAGGGAGATGGCCTCTCCTGTGGACCTGTTGTGGTGTAGGGCAAACTATAGTGGATCCAGGCAATTGGAGGCTGGAATTGTTTTGTGCCATGACTAACCCTTCGAAGCATTTCATAATAGAAGACAGAGGATGATGGTGGCGGGAAGACTGGAGGCCAGTTACCAGTGGTGTACCACAGGGATCAGTGCTGGGTCCTCTGCTATTTGTGATTTTTATCAGTGACTTGGAAGAGGAGGCTGAAGGGTGGGTTAGTAAATTTGCTGATGACACCAAGATTGGTGGAGTGGTGGATGAGGTGGAGGGCTCTTGTAGACTGCAAAGAGACATTGATAGAATGTAGAGCTGGGCAGAAAGGTGGCAGATGGAGTTTAACCTTGATAAGTGCGAGGTGATTCATTTTGGTAGGCCAAACTTGAATGCGGATTACAGGGACAATGGCAAGCTTCTGAAGAATGTGGAGAAACAGAGAGATCTTGGGGTTCATATCCACAGATCTCTAAAGGTTGCCACTCAAGTGGATAGAGCCGTGAAGAAGGTTTTTAGTGTGTTAGTGTTTATTAACAGAGGGTTTGAGTTTAAGAGCCGTGGGGTTATACAGGACATTGGTGAGACCACATTTGGAATATTGTGTGCAGTTCTGGTCACCTCACTATAAGAAGGATGTGGAAGCATTGGAGAGAGTGCAGAGGAGATTTACCAGGATGCTGCCTGGTTTGGAGGGTGGGTCTTGTGAGGAAAGATTGAGGGAGCTGGGGCTTTTCTCTTTAAAGCGGAGGAGGATGAGAGGCAACTTAATAGAGGTTTATGAGATGATAAAGGGGATAGGTAAGTGGACGTTCAGAGACTATTTCCTCGGGTGGATGTAGCTGTTACCAGGGGGCATAACTTTAAAGTTCATAGTGGGTGATATAGGAGGGATGTCCGAGGTAGATTCTTCACTCAGGGAGTGGCTGGAGTGTGGAATGCACTGCCTGCTGTGATGGTGGAGTCGGACACTTTAGGAACTTTCAAGCAGCTATTGGATAGGCACGTGGAGCACACCAGAATGATAGGGAGTGGGATAGCTTGATCTTGGGTTTGGACGTAGCTTGGTGCAACGTCGAGGGCCGAAGGGCCTATAATGTGCTGTGCTGTTCTGTATTCTATTTTCTATAATGATGGATGTCAGAACCATTGGACGATAGTCATTAAGGCACACTGCTTGGCTTTTGTTTGGTACAAGGGTGATGGTTGTTTTCTTGAAACAGATAGGAACCCCAGATTGTTGTAAAAAGAGATTGAAGTTGTCTGCGTGTACCCCCAGCCGATCTGCGCGTATTCTGAGTGTTCATCTGGGCTGGTCGCTTTCTGTGGATTGACCTTCGAGAAGGCTGCTCTGACATCTCCACTTGTGATCTCGGGTACAGATTCATTCAGGGCTTTCGGGATGGAGAGCGTACTCTCGCTGACGTTTTGCTCAAAACAGGTGTAGAATGCATTGAGTTTATCAGGGAGGGGTGTGTTGGTGCCAGTGATTTTAAATGCCTTCAGCTGTCCTCGCCTCTGTCCTAAATGGATGTCTCTGAATCTTCTAATTCTAAACAGAGCCCCTTAATTCTGGGCTCCATCCTAAAGCAGAACCTTGTTAAGGACATTCGGGACCTTGTACTTCAATTGTCACTCCTCACTGTTTGAAGCTCCAATGTTCAATCTTTCCCCATAACAAAACCTGTTCATTTCAGGTGTTAAACCTCCTTTTGTATCCTTCCTTGCATAAGGAGATCAAAACTGTACCCATTGTTTGAAATGTGTTCTCACAAATGCTGTGTGTACTAAAGAATATAATCCTTACTTTAATGTTAAATTCTCTCATAATAGGATAGTGTTCCGTCAGCTGCCTTATCGGCTGTATTTGCACGCCGACATTTGTGGCTCGTGTACTAGAATACCTAGATCTCTCTACACCTCGGAATTTGCCAATTTTCCATTTAAGTAATATTCTACTTTTAAAATTTTTTTGACAAAGTTTATCTGTAGATTAAAGTCACCCATTATTATTATGATCCCTTTGTTATAAGCACCCAGTATTTCTTCATGTATACTTGTCACGTTTTACTATTTGGAGAATGTAGACCACTCTACCCTGTAGAAGAACAAGGCCAGCGGCAACATAGAATTTATGTAAGTTTTTTTCTCTTGTCACCCTATATCACTCCATCATAGTCCATTGTTGCTGAATCAAAATTCTCGAGGGCAGTTGAATATGGGCAATAAATGCTGCCCTTGCCAATGACACCTACATCCTATAAATGAATTTTAAAAAGTACAATAGAAGTATGGCAACAAAAAAAAACTTGTTCAGTTTACTGAAACCTATTTGGGATTCATAAACAGAAGCAGCATTTCGGTTCTTTGGGAATTTGCATGTCCATTTGTTGCTGCCTCTTACAAATTCAACACAAATGCTCACTTTGAAAAAGGCTTTTGTTTGTCTTGATTTTTTTTCACTCAGGTGGGTTATTGCCAGAGCCAGTAAATGTAAATCAGTCTGTTTGAGAGTCATGCCTTGTATTTGTTCTTGGGTTACAATGGAGCTAGTGCAAAAAATATTTTGGTTGAATGCACTTATTGTTATAATAAAACTCTAAAACTTGATTGTTATTTTTGCATTAATGAATGCTGATTCCCGCCACTATGAACAGGATGCAACAACTTGGCTGTAGGAAAGCTGATTGTTAAGTAATTTCAAAACTGTAGCATTGGTGGGCGCTAAATATTTGCTTTTATAAAGTAAAATTTCATCAGTGTTTCTGAAAGACACTATGCCAAATTCTTTGGCCAATTTTGTAGAATAACTCAATTTTTTTCAAAGAGGTTAAGGAGATGCAAGTGGTGTGATAAGAAACTGATGATAGGACAGACCGGAGAACAAAGAAAGGTATATGGCCCACTCAAAAGTTTTAAAATTGAAACCAAGTGCCATTTGGGATCTTGAAGCCTTAACTTTTGAACCAACGAAGTATTGTCACGTTATTTGCTTTGCATTGGGCCATAACAGACAAACAGAGCCATCGAACCGGAAGAACCAAATACTTTAGCAATAGTTCAGTAATCTACAATAACCTTAAAAGCAATGAGAAGTGAATTGGATGCAGGGAAGAGTTCTAAAATATAAGGTATAAATATAACAAAGCCAATAAGTAATCTGAAAGAGGCTTCTTTGCCGTGACAGTGGGTTGAATGTAGACTTGTTTTGCCCACTCCATGCAGTAGCAAATATCATGGTAATATTTAAGGGGAAACTACATAAATGTGTGAAAGATATGCAATTGGTCTTGGATGAAGTAGGGTGCGAGGAAGTTTGTATGGAGCATAAGCATGGGCATTGATTGGTTAACCTGTTTCTTTACTGTAAGATCTCTATATTTTAAAAAGTATTCATTCTGTCAAAATTGCATGCTAATCTAATGGGAGCTTGTTTCTTAGTTTCTGCTTTGTGGCTTGTTGAGTGCACAATGATTGAAATGTGGAAAATCTACTTGGTTTGCATTCCTCCGCTGAACGGTTTGTACATCGTCACTCCCCGCTGTTGTGACTATCATGCAGGATTTCAATAAATAAAGAAAAGTAGATGGTGAAAGGGGCCATGCACTGTAACCTAAAACACGAATGTGTGGGAGTTCCAAAGAAGAGTCATATTCAACATGAAAGGTTAACTCTGTCTCTCACAGATGCTGCCAGACCAGCTGAATATTTTCAGCACTTCATTTTTATTTCAGATCCTCAGCATCTGCAGTATTTTGCTTTCATTATAACGTGTGAGGACTTGCACATAAAAGTTAGCTAAATTAATAGGTTTTGCTTGCTAGTAAATAAGGAGTTATATTGTGCTTGCAGCAAATCTAGTAAACAAATTTAATTTGTACAGGTCTATAGCTGGAATTTGAGGGGCCTAAGCAGTAATTACTCTCATCGTCTAGACACCTTCAGAGAGCTATGTTGTATTTAGCTTCCATTTATGCTCAACCTGAGGTTTGGGACCATATTTACTCCTGGTGGACATTTTTAATGATATGTTAGTCAGGGATTGTTCAAAATTTAAAGCTGATCTGATGTGAGAGTGAAATTTGTTTGACTTTTATAAAAAATAGAATTGCGCATTCTTGTGATGTGTAATCATTCTATTTTAGATGAACAAAGAATAATTAACATATTTAGTGATCGCTTTCTGAAGACTATAGTAAAATGCCATTCACTTGAGAGATTAGCCAAGATTGTGCTGGTTTTGGCACAGTGATTTTTTTTGCTTGAGTACATAATCCAGGGAGATGCTTCACTACAATAATGAAGGAATACTACACTATTAAAAGAATCTAGCCTTGGACAATGTTTTAAATTGAGGCATCATCTATCCTTTCTGATGGAAATAAAAGATCAAATGGCACTATACACAGAAGAGGAAGAAATTGTGGGCGCTGTTTATCCTGCAAGTAACACCATCTGAAATCCTTCTGGACTTTTAAGACTTAGTTGTGATAAATCAGTAACCTTCGTTATGTATGCTTTATGGTATAAATCCAGTGTCAGAGGAGAATGACCAATAATGTGAAGGCAGCTGACTTCACTGTATGTTTGCTGTCTACAACATAATATTTTCTGTCGCACTTTTGTCTGCTATTTTCATTAAAATTACAATGCCTGCATTTTAAATGGAAATTTATGCTTTTCCTCTACAAAATGTTTGTCCATTTTTTGGTTAACAGTGAGGTTGTGTGTCTTGGACCACACAAAGATATAAACAGGATGGCCAAATGAACAGATAAATGGCAGATAGAATTTAACCCTGAAAAGTGATACACTTGGGAAGGAATAATTTGACAAGAAAGTGTTCACTGAACGGCATGACACGAAATTTTGTGAAACAAAAAGGCCTTGGTGTGTTTGTCCACAGATCTCTGAAAATGGAGGGGCATGTTGGCATGAAAAAAGCACGTGGGATACTTGTCTTTATCTGGTGACGCATAGATTACAAAAGCAAGGAAGTCATGTTGGAGTTGGAGAACATTGAGCCATAGCTAGAGATACTACGTAGGTGTGCAATTCTGGTTGCCACGTTATCGGAAGGATGTGATTGCATTGGAGAGGGTGCAGAGGAGGTTCACCAACATGCTGTCTGGGAGGGTGGTAGAGGCAAGTTGTCTCACTTACTTTAGAAAGTACCTGAATTGTCATAACATGCAAGCCTATGGCTGATGTGTTGGTAAATGGGATTAGGTGGTAGGTCAGGTGTTTCTCGTGTGGGTGGGCCGAAGGGACTCCTCTACTCTATGATGCTATGATTCTATTTTATTTCAGTAATTAAAATAAATGTTTTATTCACACAAAATACGCATTGCACGATAATACACTGAATAAAAACGTTTCAGTTGTAATTACCTCCTATTGGGTCACTCCTCAGTCTTAACTCTTCAAAAGAGAGAGAGTCTTCTGCTGATCCTTTCCTGAGAGATAGATAGAATCTTGCAGTTCTCCATCATCCTTGCAAATATTTTTGCACCCTCATTAGTGCCTCTATACTTGTTCATAATATCGCATCGAAGCCTTCAGGGTGCCAGAACTCTTCATTCTGCTGATTCTGCACTTCTTCCTTCTTTTGATCCTCTGAACTGATGTGCCATGCCTTTAGCTCTTTTCACTTCCCTGTCCTCCTTTCAGGTTCTCCCTCAAAACCCACCTTTGAGACTAGGTTTTTGCTCTCTCCTCCTATTACCACCTTTGACTGGTGTCCAGTTTTGGTTAGACTTCTATGAAATTTCAGTGTTTTTCCTATCTTAATGCTATTAATTGCAAGCCATTTTCTCTCTGAAAATAGCTTGATTGACTGCTCAGTGTACTGAGGATATTTGTGTTATAATGACAGTGAACTGTTGTCACTCCCTCGAATAACCTCCAGAGGAATTAATGTGACATACATGCATGGTAACTGACTGCTGCCCATATTTATCCCAGTCCGAATGTCAATTCAAAATTTTTTTTCCTAAACTTTAAATATATTGTATGAATTTGTCTAGCATTATATAGATCTTGTGACGTGGCCTGAATCATTTTGTAGGCTGGGAACATATGATAGACAATTCTAAGTTCGTTAGTAAAATGGTAATTTGTTGGCCCAGAAATACACTATATACCATTCATTTTTCGTAAGTTTCTTTTTGTTTAATAGGAAATCTAGATCTGCCTGTGGAAATGTGCCTTTTGTAGCAAACCTGAGCATTGAGAGAATCTGAATCATAACCATACTATTCATCCATTTTTGACAATTATTTGGCTTTTTTGTTTTGTTAAATGTTTGAAATATTCAATGTTATTCTTTGAAAAAGGATTATTTGACATTGTTTCACTATTCTTGAAGTCCACTCTTTTTTAAATGTGGACTTTTGTTTTGGTGCTGATTTCCCAATAATGACTTCGGGCAGCACGATGGCACAGTGGTTAGCACTGCTGCCTTACAGCGCGAGGGACCCTGGATTGATTCCCGGCTTGGGTCACTGTCTGTGTGGAGTTTGCACATTCTCCCCGTGCCTGTGTGGGTTTCCTCCGGATATTCTGCTTTCCTCCCCCACCAGCTGTTCTGGGTAGGTAGGTTGGCTGTGCTAAATTCACCCTTGGTGTACCTGAACAAGCGCTGGAGTGTGGCGACTCGAGGATTTTCACAGTAACTTCATGACGGTGTGAATGTAAGCCTACATGTGACTAATAAATAAACTTTACTTTTAACCATATTGTGGTCGCTCTCTGCCTACGTGGGTAGCTTTATTATGGAACTTAATGTGCTTGCAAATTCCTCCTCCAGTGAAAGTCCACAACATCTTGATTCATAAAATACTCCTGTACCATGTTCATTTGTGACTCTCCAGCATACATGTTTCACAAAGGCAAATGGCATGGTACCATCTATAATAAATTTAGCAATAACTTCTTAGTTTGTGCCTCGCTGCAGCTTTGTCCCCTCTCAGCAGGGTAATTGATTGGGTCCTACGAACTAAGAACTCCAAAAATGCTTGCAGATGATATCTGGGGACACATGGGTGTCATCTCATTTTCACTGCATTTATTTATTCCAGCTGACAACATAGATTTACTCAGTCCCTGTTAAGTGTTCCAATGCAAAATTACCTGGGCAATTTAAATGAATTGGTGCGCAAAATAAGGATTTTCTGCAACTGAGGAAGGAGGGTGGGGGGGAAGAACCTGCAATAGTTTGAGCTTCATTCATAGTATGACAAACAATCACTATAATTGCGTAGTTATATTTTGTATTGAAAGAGTTTTGCCCTGTGGTTTTTTAAAAGTAGTTTTTCAATCCCAAAGCAGATACTTTATCCGATTACTGCTTAATTCAAGCAATATACTTTGGTTTGTTTCAGCAAGACAAATTTGTGGCACACCTTTAAAGGTCATCTAATCTAGGGGTCAGGTTTGGGTTTCCAGTGTGGTGTACCTCAGTTACCAAATGGAAATGTTTGCTTTGCATAACTGTTTTGAGATTTTTGCAATAAATTAAATGCACCAGCTGACTTAATTTGCCATGTGCATAAATTATATTGTTTGCATGTGTCCTTTGATATTCGGAACAGTTGTTTTATTGAATTTGATTTTGCATTTTATTTGATCATTTATATTATATTTACTATAGTATATTTTCCTTTTTATACTATGGAAGTATGCTTCTTGTCTGTTTTCTTAAATTACTTGAATTACCTTGATTAGTTTTGCAAACAACAGTTCCAGACCTATACTCCCTTCTGTTGTAAAGGCCAAAATACTCTGCAAGCGCAAATCCAATTAGAAGAATAAAATGTAATATACATAATTATGCGCCTGATTGTTTTGTCACACTTTTAGAATTGTCTTGTTTATTGAAATCCCAGGATTAGAAAATGTTTACAATAGAGGCATGATACTAAAATCCTGGCGGACATGTGGCAGTTTACAGAGGGGCCAACTTTTGCATGGCCTACTTGCTAACTGTGCAGCTCAGCGGGGACATTATCTGCCATCTGCCCATTGTACCAGTCTCTGTTCTGATATCTATTGTTATCCCCTCTCCTGTTTACTATTTTGAGTTTCATATTATCTGTAAACTTGCGACCTGTACACCCAATTGCAGGTCATTAATATGTCTCAGAGTAATACTGTAATCCGCCACCCTTTGGAGCACAACTACATGCTTCCTTCCAGTTTGGAAAATGAACCATTTATCTGTGCTTTCTGTCATCTCATTTCATATCCATGCTGCCACTGATCCTTTAATCATACGGGTTTCAATTTGCTTACAAGTACTTATGAAATGTTTTTTGAAAGACTATGTAGTCAACATCAACAACACCACTAGGGAAGGTGTTCATATTTTCTCTTCCCCTTCCCCCCCTCCCAAATAGCTTTGTGGTTCACCTGCGTTGACAACCCTATGTACTCACCCTTCACATCTAAAGTCTGGATCTTGAAATTTTGCAAGCTGTATAGTCATTTAGGGTATCCCAGATTAATCCAATTTTGTGTTTTTTTTTCTCCTACTGGATAGTAATGAGAAATGGAACACTGAGCTAGCAGAAGTTTGAGAAAGATAATGTCTGTTAAATATGGTGGTGTTCTTAAAATAATCTTCAGTTGGAATGTTATCTTTGCTCAAAATGATGGAGAGTTGAATCATGGAATGAAAGTGAGATAATCTTGAAAATTTTATGTCCTGTGTTTTAAAGGAAAATAATGTTGGTCCAGTTCAGTGAGCTGACCTACATTTTGCAAATCAAGTACGCAGTTGCATTTCACCCCCAGGTGGCATATGGCCTGCATTACTCCCTAGTATTTGGTCAGACAGCCTGAGAATCTCATTACTCATCCTGAATAGGAAGCTTAGGGTGGAAAAAAAATGCACCACTAGTGTACAAGAAACAGCCCCAGTTATGTCTGGTACAGAATAAGCTGGGCTCAGGTGTGTAAAATGCCATATGTTAGTGCTATAAAATAATGACTTCTAAAAGATTGCAATAAAAATCCCACTTCGTTTAAGAGTTAAAATATTCAGCCAAGTTATTGGCAGAACAATCGTTAAATCTAATTCATGTTTCTGAAGTGACTGGTATCTATCACAGAGAAATCCTTTGAGAATAAATATATGACTTCAAAATCCAGTTTAGTGTTTCCCATGCCCTGTTTGCTTTGACCTCTTGAATAAACAATATCCAAGAGACATACAAGTAAGATTGCATTTTCAGTAATTAGGTTTGCTGACTTTTTTGAGAAGCTCAGTAGCATTAGTGTATTGGGCTTCTGGAAAATTATTTTTATGATAATTTCAAATAAATACACTAATGAACTAGTTTTTTCATGGCTGACATATTTAATGTGCTGTGTTTAGTCTGATAACTTTTTGATAGCTCCCTGATGATGAATTTCTCTGAACTGCATGCACTTAGGGTACAGACTTCATTTATAAAGAAGGTTATGTTGGGAGCCTGTGATGTACAGATTCCGTCCGCTCAGAACTATCAACCGAATTACTGTAAAGTTACCATCTGTGAAACTTGTACGAGTTGGACCAGTATTAAGCCATGTTTATTCTGGCCTATGCATCCCACAAATTCCTACAGGAAAATAAAAGGAACCATAATGTATCCATCGTCTTTTTTAAAAAAAATGCTAGCTAACACTGAATCATAATTCTCGTTCTATGTCTTAATTGATATTGTAGAGATTAGATAAATGTAGATGTGAAATATGGTGTGTGTGTGTGTAGTGTGTGTGTGTAGTCATGTCAGACAGATTTAAGTATTTAGAGCTTCTTATGGAGTTGTAAAAATAGCTTTATTGAGGTAAGTCTATCCCTGCCAGCTATGAGAATTAAATCAGAAATATGCAATATTAGCAACTAATTTATCTTCTCCATACTACACAAACTGAAGTGCTGAACAGAATTTTGTGTCTCTGCAGAAGTGGCACCAAAATTGAGAAACTTATAATATTTAGGACCAACTGAACAGGCTGAGTCTTTTTCTTCGGAGAAGCGAAGACCAAATGTGATCCTCAGGGATCTTGGTAATGTAGAAGAATGACAATGTTACTGGGCTCATAATACAGAGACCCGAACTAATGATCCCGAGTTTTCAGTTCAACTCCAATCACAACAGCTAGACGATCTTAATTAAAATAAGTAAACGCGGAATTGAAACTAATAATGATGACCTTAAAAAATTGCCAAGAGTTTGTAAAAACTGGTCTGATTCATTAGAGTCCAAAGGATGGAAATCTGACCTCTGTGACTCCTGACCCATGAAAATATGATGGACTCTTAACTGCCCACTGTAATAGCCTAGCAAGCCACTTGGTCAAAACAAAACTGTTAGATAAAAGTATCATTAGAATAAACCTGGACAGAGCACCTGACTGGCCTAGGCAATAGATACTGTGGAGAGAGGAGCATCCAACTCAGTTGACTCAGCAAAGTCCTCATCAGTAATGTCTAGGGACTTGTGTCAGATTGGGTGTTAGCGATGGAAAGATAGTAGAAGTGGAGGGCCTGAATGACATTATTGTTACTAGAGAGGTGGTGCGCGACAGACTGGAAGGACTGATTGTGGACAAGTCCCCAGGACCGGATGGAATGCATCCAAGGATTCTGAAGGAAATGGCGGAGGTGATGGTGGATGCCTTGGTGATTATTTTCCAAATGTCGCTGGAATCCAGGGAAGTGCCGGAAGATTCGAACAACGGCGTAACATTAGCCGTTTTTAAGAAGGGTGGCAGGCAAAAGGCGGGGAATTATAGGCCGGTTAGTTTAACGTCTGTTGTCGGAAAAATGTTAGAATTCGTGATCGAGGAGAAAATAGCGAGGCATCTTGAGGAGAATTGTTTGATAGAGCAGACGCAGCACGGTTTCGTTAAGGGGAAGTCGTGTCTGACAAATTTATTGGAGTTCTATGAGGATGTGTCTAGGGTGGTGGATAGAGGAGAGCCGGTGGATGTGGTCTTTCTTGATTTTCAGAAGGCGTTTGACAAGGTACCTCACAAGAGGTTATTGCAGAAGGTAAGGGGGCATGGAGTTGGGGGTAGGGTGTTAGCGTGGATAGAGGATTGGTTGTCAAATAGGAGGCAGAGTGTGGGGGTCAATGGGTGCTATTTGGATTGGCGGTTGGTGACTAGTGGAGTGCCCCAGGGGTCGGTGCTGGGGCCTCAGCTATTCACCATTTATATAGATGATCCGGAAGAGGGAACCGAGTGTATGGTGTCGAAATTTGCTGATGACACCAAGATTGGTGGAATGGCAAATTGTGCGGAGGGTGTGGAGAGTCTGCAGAAGGATCTAGATAGGCTGGGCGAATGGGCCAGGAACTGGCAAATGGAATTTAACTTTGGCAAATGTGAGGTTGTCCACTTTGGTAGGAATAATGGTAGGAAGGACTTACATGGCGAAAAACTGCAGCATGTGACGGTGCAGAGGGACCTTGGGGTCCTTGTGCATGAGTCGCAAAAACCCAGCCTGCAGGTGCAGCAGGTGGTCAGGAAGGCGAATGGGATGCTGGCCTTCATAGCGAGGGGGATTGAATATAAAAGTAGGGAGGTCTTGCAGCATCTGTACAGGGCACTGGTGAGGCCGCAGCTGGAGTACTGTGTGCAGTTTTGGTCACCGCACTTACGCAAGGATATTTTGGCCTTGGAGGGAGTGCAGAGGAGGTTTACTAGGTTGATTCCGGAGTTGAGGGGGTTGAACTATGAGAAGAGGCTGAATAAACTAGGCTTGTACTTGTTAGAGTTTAGAAGAATGAGGGGAGATCTCATTGAGACGTATAAGATGTTGAATGGGATGGATAGGATAGAGGTGGAGAGGCTCTTCCTGCTCAGAAAGGACAGTAGGACTAGAGGGCACAGCCTCAAGATAAAGGGGGGGGGGGGTGCGGTTTAGAACGGAGTTGAGGAGGAACTTCTTCACTCAAAGGGTGGTGAATCTCTGGAATTCTCTGCCCGTTGCAGTGGTGGAGGCTGCCTTGCTCAATATTTTTAAGACGCGGGTTGATAGATTTTTGATAGGCAAGGGGATTAAGGGTTATGGGGAGAGGGCGGGAATGTGGAACTGAACCACAACAGATCAGCCATGATCTTATTGAATGGCGGGGCAGGCTTGAAGGGCTAGATGGCCTACTACTCCTCCTATTTCTTATGTTCTTATGGGTGGGATGTGGTGAGAAGCTGAGTATTCTGCGGTGCGTAATTCACCTCCTGTCTTCCCAAAGCTTCTCCTATATAGTTTTCAAATGTGATGGAATACTCTACACTTGCCTGAATAAATGCTGCTCCAACAACCATCAAGAAACCCAACACTAGTCTTTTGGTATTTATTTCCACTACACTAAACATGCTCCTCCCAACATTGATACATTTTGCAGCCATGGTGCATCATTTGCAAGATGTGCTGTGGCAATTTGCCAAGGCTACTTTAACTGAACTTTTTCAAGTCAAAAAAGGCAACCTCTCGGCCTTTTGGTTAAGATCAAGTGTAGTATCGACATACTGAGCTTGGCTGAAGTCATTAGGTTACTTTTCAGCTTCATTTGAAGCAATTTTTAAAAGTGGCAACTTGGCCTTTTGGCTAAGATGCAAACGAGTTCAAGCTTTGGAGGAGGAGCTATGCCTACTCCAATCAGCTTGGATCATATAGATCAAGCCCAAGACAGGAGGTGAGAGCCCTGTCTTGTCAGCTTGGATTGGGAATGTCTCAACTTGTTGAGACTCTGTATTGGACTTGATTGGATTAAATTGGAATAAAAAACAAAAAAAACTAAACAAAAAGGGCAACAGATGAATGGGACAAGTTCTCGTTCAGATCACATGCTGTCTTTTGACTTGGAAATACATTGCCATTCCTCCTTCGTTGCTGAGTCCAAACCCTTGGAATTCTCTACCTATTAGTACTATGGCATGCCTACTTTGTACAGACTGCAACAGACTTGTTGAATAGAAACAAATGCTGGCTTTGCCAATAGTATCCAAGTTGCATAAATGAAAAAGCGTTGAAAATTATGTAGGTGTTTGTTAGAGTAAACAAAAGATATTTCCAGGGAGGAGTCCAAAACAAGTGCACACATGCACTAGTATACCTAAATCAAAATTCAGGAAAAATGTCTTGCTCAGAGTACTTAGAATGTGGAACTTGCTACTTATGTCGACTATTTTACATGTTATTGTGAAGTTGCATTGAAGGGAATGCTAGTTAAGAATATGATGGGAAAAGAATAGAAGGATATGTTACGGTTGGCTAAAGTAGGGTTGTGAGGAAACCAGTGCTGAACGTAAACATCAGCGTAGACTACTTTGGCCAAATAACCTGTTTCTGTACTGCAAATTCTGTGTAGTTTCATCAGCTGGTGAACATCTAGCTTCTTTTCGTTAACTTGTGGTTATCTTTTTTAAATTAATTACAAAGATTGGCATTTGCATTATGAATCTACAGACTGAATCTATATTTTTTAAAAAATTAGCTTTTTGATGGTTAGTAGGTGAACATTTGAACAAAATGCACTCTTGTATGGTCACCATGCACAAGAGTTTTTAAATTGAGTGAAGCATCTTTAAAGCTTTTGAAAAATGGTACAAAACTGTTTTTGTCTGTTGCCCTTCTACATCAGGATGTGGAAAAACATCAGGTGGAGATTACATTCTTCATGGCTTTTACAACCTGTGCCCATCCACTCCTGGGGAAATAACCTGATGGTCCGGCGAGGGACAGGGTTAGGTATTGCTTGATGAATGCCATTGTTGAGTAATTTACTAATATTCGTTGTTTCAGCTTACTTATGAAACCTGGTGAATAAGAAGAGCTACTGAAGACTGCCAGCACCTTGTTAAACTATGTAGCGTGAATAGGGCAAGCAAAAACTTCAAATAGTGTCTTAACTGCACAGTATATAATTCCAATTTTTCAATGGCGTGATATGGAAAACTATAGCTTAAAAAATTCAAAAGAACTTGATCTATAGTGTTTTAATCTGGTATAATTGGATTTTATTTGTTGCAAGGCGTATACAGTAAGTAGCCTCACAACACTAGGTTAAAGTCCAACAGGTTTATTTGGTAGCACAATCTTTCAGAGTGCTGCTCCTTCGTTAGTTGACTCACCTGATGAAGGAGCAGCACTCTGAAAGCTCATGCTATCAAATAAATTGTTGGACTTGAACTTGGTGTTGTGAGACTACTTGCTGTGCCTGCCCCAGTCCAATGTCGACAACTGCATATCGCGCAAGTGGTATGCCAGTTCATTTAAAGTGTGTGTGCCTGCTGAAGAGGGTCGGTTAGCTCAGTTGGTTTTAATGGCCATTTTGTGATGTGGAGTGATTCAACAATGTGTGTTTGATTCCTGTACCAGCTGAGGTTATTCATGAAGGCCCTGCTTTCTCAACCTTGCTCTCACCTGGAGTGTGGTGATTCTCAGGTTAAGTTACCACTGGTCAGCTCACTCTCTTAAAGGGGAACAGCAGCCTATGGTCTTCTAGAACTTTGACTTGCATGTGCCTGTGGTTATTGTACTGAATGGAAAGGTATGATTGCCCTTCTTATTTTGTGATGTGGTTGTTTGCATGTTTTTAAATAGCCATTAATTCTGCTTGGGGCAGTCATTGAGGGAGTTGGCACAAAATGTCACGATAATTACAGACAATTTAGGTCATTTGTCATATCTTGGTGAGGTTGTATATCCCAAAGATGGTAAAAGTAATCGTCATGTCCCTTTATTGCATTCAGTTATTTTTAAATGACTCCAGGATTTTAACCTTGAAGTTTAGTCTATCTGAAAGTCTGTTCCGCATGTTGGTCTTATTGTGTGAAGAATAATTTCTTGAACTCAGTTCCAAATGCTAATTTGATCCTGAGAACCCTCGTCCTGCTCCCATTGTTAAGTTAGTAGCTTCCTGTGTTATTCTGAATCCTTAATTTGTATATATCTAAAATCTTCATTTGAGTTTTCTTCCTAGGTTTTAAAAAAAACAAGATTCTTGAAACTTGTTGCTGAAACTTGAGATTTAATAAAATCTTCAAAACTGGCATGTGTGTTTGGAGTCAATCTGATCTGGCCCACAAAGGGATCTGCAACATTGCGCACCCTCCCACCAATAAACATGTTTACTAAATTGGTTGGACAGAGCGTTAAGTAAGAAATAATTAGAGCTTGTAACAAAACAAATGTAATAATCACAGCACCTTTTAATCTTAAACTGGACAAATCA
The DNA here is from genome assembly GCF_965287045.1 of Carcharhinus amblyrhynchos. Classification (NCBI taxonomy): domain Eukaryota; kingdom Metazoa; phylum Chordata; class Chondrichthyes; order Carcharhiniformes; family Carcharhinidae; genus Carcharhinus; species Carcharhinus amblyrhynchos. Next base: position 24,399,234 of record NC_137335.1, on the reverse strand, counting down.
AATTTGCAAAGACTAGTCTGGAAGATGAGTTTATTAATTATGTGGTAGAATTTTGCAGTTGCTTTCTACAGTCATTGGGGAGAAACCAATTTTAGATCTAGTATTATGGAATGGGGCAAGATTAATTAATAATCTCATTGTCAAAATCTTACTAGAAAGAGTGATCATAATACAATTGAATTCCATATTAAGTTATGAGAAAGACAAATTTGAGTCCGAACTTTCTTGAACATAAAACCGATTTATATAAGATTGAGGGGGACAGCTAGCTAAGTTTGACTGGGTAAATAGAATGAAAGGTATTGCAGTGAGTAAACAATGGAAAACATTTTAAATGATTCAGATCCTTAACCAAAAATATGTTCCATTTACAAATGAGAAATAACTTCCCTAGTAATCATGGGTAGATAAGTATGGTATTCGATTACATATAATGCTTACTACTATCCTTCGCATGGGAATTGGGTGAGTTTTAAAAAGGTGACAAGTAGAATGAGAGTATGTAAAGAAAGATGGTAAGAGCTTTCACAAATATGTCAGTGTAGCTAACGTAAATATCGCTCCCTAATGCAGCAGAAATTACCGTGGGGATTGAGAAAATGGCAGAACCAGTGAACAATTAGATGGTAATTAATGGGCTACTGTGGAACCTAAGGTAATTAATATTAGCAGAGGCAAAGTATTGGAGAAGCTTAGGGACAAGAAACAAACAAATCGCCAAGGAGCTTTGGCCTATATCCTAGGGTTCTATATGCCAGAATGCTATTCTATATGCAATATGTTATCCTATATGCTAGAATCCATCATCAAAGAAGAACTAGCGAGGCACCTAGAAAATAATGGTTTGATCGAGCACACAGCACGGATTTGTTAAGGGGAAGTCGTGTTTGACGAATTTATTGGATTTCTGTGAGGATGTGACTAGTGCGGTAGACAGAGGGGAACTGGTGGATGTGATGTTTTTAGATTTCCAAAAGGCGTTTGATAAGGTGCCTCATAAAAGATTGCTACAGAAGGTTAGGGTGCACGGAGTTAGGGGTAAGGTGTTAGCGTGGATAGAGGATTGGCTGTCTAATAGGAAGCAGAGAGTTGGTATCGATGGGTGCTATTCTGGTTGGTGACTAGTGGAGTGCCACAGGGATCGGTGCTGGGGCCTCAACTGTTTACCATTTATATAGACGATCTGGAGGAGGGGGCTGAGTGTAGGGTAACGAAATTTGCTGATGACACGAAGATGAGTGGAAAAGCAAATTGTGTGGAAAGTCTGCAGAGAGATCTGGATAGGCTGAGTGAGTGGGTGAGGACCTGGCAGATGGAGTATAATGTTAGCAAATGTGAGGTTATCCACTTTGGCAGGAATAATAGTAGGAGGGATTATTATTTAAAGGGTGAAAAGCTGCAGCATGCTATGGTGCAGAGGGACCTGGGGGTCCTTGTGCACGAGTCGCAAAAACCCAGTCTGCAGGTGATCAAGAAGGCGAATGGAATGTTGACCTTTATAGCGAGGGGGATAGAATATAAAAGCAGGGAGGTCTTGCTGCAACTGTTCAGGGTACTGGTGAGGCTGCAGCTGGAGTACTGTGTGCAGTTTTGGTCACCACACTTGTGGAAGGATATATTGGCCTTGGAGGGAGTGCAGAGGAGGTTCACTAGGCTGATACCGGAGATGAGGGGGTTGGACTATGAAGAGAGACTAAATAGACTGGGTCTGAACTCGTTGGAGTTTAGAAGGATGAGGGGGGATCTTATAGAGACATATAAGATAATGAAGGGGATAGATAGGGTAGAGGTAGAGAGATTCTTCCTGCTCAGAAAGGGTAGCAGGACTAGAGGACACAGCCTCAAGATAAGTGAGGGGGGGGAGGGGTGCAGTTTAGATTGGAGTTGAGGAGGAACTTCACTCAAAGGGTGGTGAATCTGTGGAATTCTTTGCCCATTGAAGTGGCGGAGGCTACCTCGCTAAATACATTTAAGTCACGGATAGATAGGTTTTTGATAGACGGGAATTAAGGGTTATGGGGAGAAAGTGGGAAAGTGGAACTGATCCACTTCAGATCAGCCATGATCTTATTGAATGGTGGGGCAGGGTTGAGGGGCTGGATGGCCTACTCCTCCTATTTCTTATGTTCTTATGGTTCTCAGAGATAATGGTCATGATTTTACAACATTTCCTTGATTCTATAATGATTCAAATAAATTGTAAGTTAGCAAATACAGGCAGTTCTCGACTTTACGATGTTAAAGTTATGACAGACGGCATTTTGTAACATTTATAAATTGAAACCCCATTTCGAATTTGCAGTGTGGTTTTGCCTTTATGGCACTACGCCAGCATATTCATATGTGCGCATTGACATTTTGTGCTGTCCATCAGTATGATTGGTCAGGTTGAACTGGCTTCATTAGATTGGGAACAAGTATTTTATTCTGTTAAATTTTTTGACACAACTGCTGCAATTTTAATACATTTATATCTTTGTGTTGTAATTAATATGTGCTCATTCTCAGGGCTCAAGGTTAAATAGCACTGACAGTGATCATATGGCTTTCTGATATCCCACCCAATAACTGAGGAACTTGTGATATGGCATGCATTCATCTCAGTGACTTGACATGGCAAGATTTGAGAGCATTTTACACCGCTGACACAGTTGTTAGCACTGCTGCCACACAGTGCTAGAGACCTGGGTTCAATTCCTGCCTCGGGTGACTGTATGTGTGGAGTTTGCTTGTTCTCCCCGTGTCTGCATTGGTTTTCTCCCATAGTCCAAAGATGTATGGGTGAGGTTAATTTGCCATTCTAAATGGCCTTTTGGTGTTGGAGATTACATGGGATTATGGGGAAAGAGCCTGGGTGAGCCTGCACCAACAATCCCAATGTGTTGAATGGCCTCCTGCACTGGAGGGATTCTGTGACTGTCTTTTCCCTCCCATCCTTTGTGCCATTTGGTTTATATTTGACTTCATGAAACATAATACTTGTCTTAAATTTCATTTGCCAGTTGCCTGCTCATTTTGTCCAACTAATATATTATGCCTTTGTCCTCTTGAAGCCTGTTTATATCCTCCTCACTGATATCACATTTTTAAATTCTGTATCAGCTGTGAACATGAAATTATGTCCTGTATACCAGAATGCAAATAATTAAAAAATATCAAAAAGAGCAGTGGTCCTAAAACTCGTGGAGGGCACCTTTTGATGTACTTCCTTATTCTGAAAAATAACAATTCGCCTCTACTCTGCTTTCTGTCCCTTCGCCAATTCCTTATCCATTCTGTCACTGACCCATTACTGCAGTGGGCTTCAATTTTGCTAACACATGATATTTGATGAAGGTCGTTTTGAAGTTCCATATAAACGACATCAGTTGTACTGCCCTCAATAACCATCTCTAGTGGATGAACAATCTTACTGTGGTACAAAAAGCCATTCAAGGAATGGGAGGTGAACAGGAACATTGTGATAATGTGGAATGATATAGTTGGGGACAGACACAGTTCACAGGCTATATTGCCTTTTCAATTCACCAAAATTTGCCCTCCTCCAGTTGAGTATTTTCATACTTGATTCATGTCCTTTTTACATACTTATTCAAAAAACAATATGGTTGTTTCTGTTTTCCAAATGATCCACTCCTGAAATATGCTGCACTTTCCCACTTTATTTCCAGAACTAGATCCAGCAATACTTACTCCCTTCTTGACCTGGAAACACATTGATTAAGAAAGTAATTTAGGAATTCTTCCTCCATGTTGCTCTTTATAATTGAAATTGCTTTTTGTCACTATAGATTTCTTCCATCTTACTGCAAGCTGTCCTCAAATTTGTTCCTCCTTTATACTTTCTTTGATTTGGTAACCTATTGTGTACACCCAGCAGAGTAATAACTCTTAATGTTCCTTTAAATCTAACCAAATTGTGTTGAAACCCTTCATTATATCAGTCCTTTCCAGTGCTGTAACTAGATCATTGATCAATATTACCACTTTTTTTTTCCTTTTGCTATCTTACTGAGCAGCTTTATAGCCGGGAATATAATGTTTTCTGTCCTCCCTTCCTTGTCATGGCTATTGCTGCCGTATCATTTTAAGTGGCATGCCGTGCCTGCAGCTCACCAACCTTCTATATCATTGCTTGTACATCTACGCATATGAATTCCCAATCCAATTCAGAGTCCCAACAAATGAGACATTCCCGATCCAAGCTGACAAGACAGGGCTCCCACCTGCTGTCTTGAGCTTGATGTACTTGATCCAGGCTGATTGGAGTAGGCATTGCACCTTCTCCAAGGCTTGATCTCGTTTGCATCTTAGTCAAAAGGCCGAGGTGCTGTTTTTAAAAATTGCTTCAAATGAAGCTAAAATGTAACCTAATGACTTCAACCAAATACAGCATGTCGATACTACACTTGATCTTAGCCAAAAGGCTGAGTTGCAAACACCTGGGCACCCTCTTTCTCCTTTCTGATGCTTCATATTGATGCCTCTGGTGTCACGGATATGCATGATGTGGCGATGCTGGCATTGGACTGGGTTAAACACAGTAAGAAGTCTCTCAACACCAGGTTAAAGTCCAACAGGTTTATTTGGTAGCAAACGCCACTCGCTTTCAGGGCTTTGCCCCTTCAGGTGAGTGGGGAGTTCTGATCATAAACACGGCATATAAAGACACACGGTTTACAGAATACTGATTAGTATGCGAGTCTTTACAGCTAATCAAGTCTTAAAGGTGCAGACAGTGTGAGTGGAGATAGCATTAAGCATAGGTTAAAGAGATGTGTATTGTCTCCAGACAGGATAATAAGCGAGATGTTGCAAGCCCAGACAAATCATGGGGGTTACAAATAGTGTGATATGAACTCAAGATCCTGGTTGAGGCCGTCCTCGTATGCGGAACTTGACAATCAGTTTCTGCTCAGTGCTCTGTGCTATCGTATGTCATGAAGGCCGCTTTGGAGAACGTTTACCCAAAGATCAGAGACCGAATGCCCATGACTGCTGAAGTGTTCGCCAACAGGAAGAGGACAGTTTTGCTTGGCGATTGTCGAGTGGTGTTCATTCATCGGTTGTCATAACGTTTGCATGGTCTCCCCAATGTACCATGTCTCAGGACATCCTTTTCTGCAGCGTATTAGGTAGACAATGTTGGCCGAGTTGCTAGCGTATGTACCGTGTACCTGGTGGATGGTGTTCTCACGTGAGATGGTGGCATCCGTGTCAATGATCGAGCACGTCTTGCAGAGGTTGCTGCGGCAGGGTTGTGTGGTGTCGTGATCACTGTTCTCCTGAAGGCTGGGTAGCTTGCTGTGGACAATGGTCTGTTTGAGGTTGTGTGGTTGTTTGAAGGCAAGAAGTGGGGGTATGGGAATGGCCTTGACGATGTTCTTCTTCATCAATGATGTGTTGAAGACTCCGGAGAAAATGTCGTAACTTCTCTGCTCCGGGGAAATACTGGACGACGAAGGATACTCTGCCCACTATGTCCTGTGTTTGTCTTCAGAGGAGATCAGTACGGTTTTTCACTGTGGCGCGTTGGAATTGTCGATCAATGAGTTGAGTGCCATATCCTGCTCTTATGAGGGCATCTTTCAGCATCTAGAGGTGTCTGCTGTGATCCTCCTCATCTGAGCAGATGCACCAGACTGCATTCCACAAGGTGTCGCACTCCTTCAGCACTAGAAGTGCTGAAAACTGATTTGAGAGCACGATAGTTTTGGAGGGATCCTACACTGCTTGCTTCTTCCTGCCATGTCAGATTGCCACCCAATGACATTTAATGGCAAGAGTGAATAGCGATGTTTAGACTAGTTGTGGTTTGTCATAGGTCTTTTCAAAACCTGTTTTGATTGAATATAATCTTATGGTGAATATGCAATGTTTTATTTAGTTTCATGCAATATTTCTAGTGCCATATTAGATTCTCGTCACTGAGATGTTCTTCCCCCTCCCTCCTGCCACCAATGACTTTTTATCATTTATAAAACATACATGGCATGTAATCTATGAGTCTGCATTCCAATTCATACTTCACGAGTTGATATTGTGAAACCATTTTTTAAAGGTATTCTCCATTCAGACACATTTGTGGTTATTTGCATGTTTTTAACCACAAGGCCATGCTCAAAGCAAAATTTAGTTTTTTTATATATGTTGCTTGCAGAACAACTGAAGTAATTTATTTTTCCTTTTCTCAGGGAAGATAAAAGATCAGAGGATGTAGCTTCTGAAGATATTGAATCTGATGACTATTCTGATGAATCTAGCATTGAAGGTTTTTATGGAACTTCACCACCTAATACCCAACGGCAAATGAAACGCATGTCAACTAAACACAGGAATAATGTTGGGAAAGCAGTCAGTCGCTCTGGTAATAAAGGTTAGTATGATGCAGAAGTTTGCTTTGCTTTATTTGGAAGACTGTGCCATAGTTGAATAATCTTATTGTGCAAGTGAACATAAGAACATAAGAAATAGGAGCAGGAGTAGGCCATCTAGCCCTTCGAGCCTGCCCCGCCATTCAATAAGATCATGGCTGATCTGAAGTAGATCAGCTCCACTTTTCTGCTTTCTCCCCGTAACCCTTAATTCCCTTGTCTACCAGAAACCTACCTACCTGTGACTTAAATATATTCAGTGAGGTAGCCTCCACTACTTCAATGGGCAGAGATTCACCACCCTTTGAGTGAAGAAGTTCCTCCTCAACTCCTGATCTAATCTGCCCCCCATTTATTTGAGGCTGTGCCCTCTAGTTCTGCTATCCTTTCTAAGTGGGAAGAATCTCTATCTCTACCCTATCTAACCCCTTCATTATCTTATATGTCTTTATAAGATCCCCCCTCAGCCTTCTAAACTCCAACGAGTACAGGCCCAGTCTATTCAATCTCTCTTCATAGGCTAACCCCCTCATCTCCGGTTTCAGCCCAGTGAACCTTCTCTGCACTCCCTCCAAGGCCAATATATCCTTCTGCAAGTGCGGCGACCAAAACTGCACACAGTACTCCAGCTGCGGCCTCACCAGTACCCTGTACAGTTGCAGCAAGTCCTCCCTACTTTTATATTCTGTCCCCCTTACTATAAAGGCCAACATTCCATTCACCTTCTTGATCACCTGCAGACTGGGTTTTTGCAATTCGTGCACAAGGACCCCTAGGTCCCTCTGCACCGTAGCATGCTGCAGCTTTTCGCCTTTTAAATAATAATCCCTCCTACTATTCTTTCTGCCAAAGTGGATGACCTCACATTTGCTAACATTATACTCCATCTGCCAGGTCCTCGCCCACTCACTCAGCCTATCCAGACCTCCTCTGCAGACTTTCCACACCCTTCACGCAATTTGCTTTTCCACTCATCTTTGTGTCATCAGCAAATTTCGTCACCCTACACTCAGCCCCCTCCTCCAGATCATCTATGTAAATGGTAAACAGTTGAGGCCCCAGCACCGATCCCTGCGGCACTCCACTAGTCACCAACCGCCAACCAGAATAGCACCCATTGATTCCAACTCTCTGCTTCCTATTAGACAGCCAATCCTCTATCCACGCTAACACCTTACCCCTAACTCCTTGCACCCTAACCTTTTGCAGCAGCCTTTTGTGAGGCACCTTATCAAACGCCTTTTGGAAATCTAAAAACACCACATTCACCGGTTCCCCTCTGTCTACCGCACTAGTCACATCCTCATAGAAATCCAATAAATTCGTCAAACACGACTTCCCCTTAACGAATCCGTGCTGCGTCTGCTTGATTAAACCATTCTTTTCTAGGTGCCTCACTATTTCTTCTTTGACGACGGATTCTAGCATTTTTCCAACTACAGACGTTAAACTAACCAGCCTATAATTCCCTGCTTTTTGTCTGCTACCTTTTTTAAACAGTGGCGTAACGTTAGCCGTTTTCCAATCTTCCAGCACTTCCTCAGAGTCCAGCGTATTTTGATAAATAATTACTAAGGCATCCACTATCACCTCTGCCATTTCTTTCAGAACCCTGGGATGCATTCCATCCGGTCCCAGGGACTTGTCTACCTTCAGTCCCGTTAGTCTGTCAAACACTACCTCTCTAGTGACAGTAATCGCATTGAGGACCTCATCTCCTACCATCCTTCTATCTTTAATATCCTGCAAACTATTCGTATCCTCCTCCGTGAAGACCGACACAAAAAACTTATTTAAGGCCTCAGCCATTTCTTCATCGCCCACCGCTAAATCCCCCCGTCTCGTCCTCCATGGGTCCAACATTCACTCTAGCCAGTCTCTTCTTTATAAATTTGTAAAAACTTTTACTATCATTTTTTTATATTTAAAGCTAGTTACCTTCATACTCTATCTTTCCTTTCTTTATCACTTTCTTAGTCATTCTTTGTTGTTTTTTAAATCTGACAGTATGGTATTTAGTTGCCGACAGTATGGTATTTATTAGTTGTGGATCTGTCTGGAGTAAGATGGGCACTGAATGTGTTTGGCATTTAAGGTACTCCAATTTGGTTTTCAGTGAGCATCGAGCAAATTGAACAATTTTTCACTTCATACCAACGTTTTAGTGCATTTAACGTAAAACACCCCAAAGCACTTCAGATGGAGCTCCATAAAGAATCAGTAGTTAAGATGACCAATAATTCAGTCAGAGGTAGGTTTTAAGAAGTGCCTTAAAGCAGGGTAGCGAGATCAAGAGTTGTAGAGAACGTAATCCAAAGTTTGGGGCCTAGGCAATGGAAGGCTTGGCCATTGGTGGTTGGGCGATTTTAAAGTTAGAAATGCACTGGAGGCCAGAGATGCACAAGTGCAGATGTCTGAAGGTTGCATATTAGAAGATGGGAGAGGCAAAGCCACAGACAGATTTGAAAACAAAGATGAGAATTTCAGAATCAAGACTTTGACTGGGTTAATGTAGGTCAGTAGCAGGTGTTAGGGGACTGGGATGTGCTGAGAGTTAGACACGGGCAGCAGAATTCTGGAATCCGAGGAATGATTCGGAGCAGGATGAGAAAACATTGGAAGTGATTCTTTGGCTACAATTACATAAGAATGGAAGTAGATGAGAATAGTCCAACCCAGTTGGGTGACTGTGGACAGATATTGGAAGAAGTTGGTATGGTGAACTATTTCAAGGGCCTCAAACAAATCAGAAAGGACAAGGAGGGAAAGTTTACCTTTGTCAATAGGGTGTCATTTCTGACTTTGATAAGAGCTCTAATGGGTGGAAACCTAATTAGAGATCCCTGGGAAAGGTGGGAACCAATTTAGGGGTTGTGATGACTTTAGCCAGACTAATGAAGTTGGCTTGCTAGGGTATGAACCAAAAAAAAGCGGGCACCTGGCGCAGAAAAGGGCAGGTCGGGATGCCAACCTCCTTGTGAACCTGCTCCTGGGCCTAGCAAGGCGAGCCATCATCAGGTCCAGGCAACAGGTGATTGACAGGGTCATCCATCCTGACTGCCTGTCTACCGCGGTTATATTCGCGGCCAGATGTTCCCAGAGAAGGAGCAAGCAGTAGTTGATGCCTGTTGGGCACCACAGGGGCTGGGGTGTCTTATAGACCCCAATAATCACCTTTTAATTTAATGTTTTAAATTTCCTTTCTATATTGATTTTTGCTTCAGGCTGTTTCCCTTCCTTTTGGGGAGCTGCCCCTTTTAATTTGCCCCTCAGTTAATTTGAGTTTGTTTATTTGGTTGGTATTTGAAAGGAATATCTGATGAGCCTTAAATTGATGAATCAAGGAGCCTCATGCTCCCTAATTAACACAGGTGTATTAGACTTCCAGCCTGCATTTCAGCAGGGAGCAACTGGAGAGCTGGCTGTGCATATAATGGTGTAAATAAAATAATTTGGTGACAGGACTGTTGCCTCTGCAGAGTTATTACAGTACGCTCAAGAACTTTGGAGAGGAAAGGGATATTGGAGATGAGATTGTAGTTTGCAAGACGTGTTGAGGCTTTTTGTTTTAGGGTTGTGATATGATGATAGCAGATTTAAAGGAAGGAGGAACAACAACTGGAGTGAGAGAATCATTGTCATCCAATATGGGGACCGGGGGTGGGTGGGCAGGGAGGAAGTTGAATTATTGGTTTAGCAGGAATAGGGTCCGGGGGCATGATGTGATATAAACATGGCAATATATAAATCAAGTCCTATTTCTTCTTCCCCTACCTGTTCTCTCTATTTACTTCTCCCTTTTGTCTTTCTGTCTGCCCTTTCTTTCCCCATTCTAGCCAACACTTTATTATTTGTTAGTTGTGGAAGGAAATACTCAGTCATTTGCTTTGGGGTATCTCTTGGCTTCCCTGCTGTTTAGTCTTCATGTCCCAGTTAGGTCAAAAACATTTTGCCCACAAGCCGTCTGAAGTTTTGAGCTGATAATGGTGCAGTGAGAACATCAGAATTTTGAACAATAGGAAAACAGTGTGCCTCTTTAACAAAATGAATTTTAAAAATTAAGAAGTAAAAAGAAGGAAGATTGAGGCGAGGGAGTGCAATGTCAAATCAGATGGAAAAGGAGAAAGGGAAGGAACTAAATATTGAATTGCAAGAGAGAAGGGAAAGTAAGTATTTTTCAAATATGATATTTTAACAACTAAAATGTAGGTATGATAGTCTGCACTTTTGACTTCCCACTTTTTGGGTCATGATGGTTAATTAGCAGTCATTACCAGTTACCATTTCATTACTGGACTTGATTTAGGTGTCTTTAATAGGTATTAAAAGACAAAAACAGAAACTTTATGAAAACCACAGATGCCATTTCCGTGAAACTAAAAATGGAGCAGTGCAAATTGTTTATTCTCAATTCACAGGTGTTTCTTTCTTACAAGTTGGTCAGTTTTCCGAATGATGTGCATCATCTTTTATTAATAATTCACCTTGATATTACTAACTGTTGATGCACTAGGTCACACCAGCCTTACCCTTATCACCAATAGAAGAATTGCTCTTTCCCACCCATGTCATTTCCGTGATATACCCCTCAACTCTGCTCTGTCCAAGGGACACAGGCTTGAATGTCTTTGGTGAACAAAGACATCTCCATATTGAGCTAGACTCTTAAACTGTTATTAGGCTATGCTCACCATCTCTAAAATACCCTGCTGTAAAAGGTCACATTGGAAGGCAAAGATAGCCCTGGCTTCTTCCTTCACTTCTCTTTTCCCTTCACTTCACTTTTCTTTTCCTCCTCCCTCCTTCACTTCACTTTTCCCTTCACTTCACTTTTCTTTTCCTCCTCCCTCCTTCACTTCACTTTTCCCTTCACTTCACTTTTCTTTTCCTCCCTCCCTCCTTCACTTCACTTTTCCTCCCTCCCTCCTTCACTTCACTTTTCTTTTTTCTTTCCTCCTCCCTCCCTCCTTTTTTATTCTTTCCTCCTCCCTCCCTCCCTCCTTTTTTCTTTTTTTCTTTCCTCCTCCCTCTCTTGTCCCCCACCATCCGCCTTGCCCCGACAGGAAGTATGGGTGACTAATGGAAGGTAAATGCTGTCACCAGGACTGATTCCTACTCAGTCCTTCACATTGAGGATTGCATAACGTGGTTCAAGACATTGTATGACCTTGGAGGGGATCCTTTTTAGGTGGTCATGTTCCTATGCATCTGTTATTCTTGTCCTTCAAATTGGTAAAGGTTGTGGGTTTGTAAAATGCTGTCAAGAGTCTCATTGAATTGCTGCAGCACATCTTATAGATGGTACACACTGCAGCCAGTATGTGGGTAGATGGTATAGGGAGTGGATGGTGGATGTGGTCCCAATCAAGAAGGCTGCTTTGTTCTAGATAATGTTGAGATTCATGAGTGTTGTTCAAGCTGCGCTCGTGCAAACAAGGGGGACGGTGTTCCATCACACTCCTGACTTGTGCCATGGTGGTGTGATCTGATCTTGTAGCCTCACTATTTATATTGGCTGGTCCAGTTCAGTTTCTGGTCAATAGTCACCTCCAGAATGTTGGTAGTGGGGGATTTAGCAATGGTTGTGCCATTGAATGTCAAAGAGATACGTTTAGATTTTCCCTCATTGGGCAGAGTCGTTGCTTGGCACGTATGGAGTGAATGCTACTTGCCACTTAACAGCCCAAGCCTGAATGTTGTTGGATTTGGACATGGACTGCTTCATTATCTGAGGAGCCATGAATGGTGCTAACATTGTGCAATCATCTGCGAACATAACCAGTGTCCCTAGATAGGAAGGAAGGTCGTGATGAAGCAGCTGAAGATGATAGACATGACCCTGAGTAACCCCTGCAGTGATGTCCTGATGCAGTAATGTCCAGAGATTGAGATTATTGATCTCCAGCAAACACAGCCATCTTCCTTTGCGCTGTGTTTGACTCCAGCCAGTAGAGATTTTTCTCCTTGATTCCAATTTTGTTAGAGCTCCTTGTTGGCACAGTGAGTCAGGTGCAGTCTTGATGTCAAGGTGGTTACTCTCACTTTATCTCTGGAGTTCAGTCCTTTTGTCCATCTTTAGGTCAGGACAATACTGAGGTCAGAAGCCAAGGGAACACAAACGGAACATGTGTGTAGGTAAAAGTTCTGATGAAGGGTCATTCAAACTTGTAAAGTTAGTTCTATTTTCTCTCCACTTGTTGTCACACTGCTGAGATTTTCCAGCATTTTCTGATTTTGTGTCAGTGAGCAAGTTATTGGTGTGTAAGTGCTGCCTGGTAGCATTGTCAACCTTTCTTCCATCAGTTTGCTGATGATCAAGAGTAGATTGACGGGCAATACAGTAATTGCCTGGGTTGGATTTCTGCTGCTTTTTGTGCCAGGACACACCTGGGCAACTTTCCACATTGCTGGGTAGATGCAATGTTGTAGCTGTACTGGAACAGCTTGGCTTGGGACATGGCTAGTTCTGGAACACAAGTCTCCAGTATTATTGTAGAATATTGTCAGGGCTCACAGCCTTTGTAGTATCCAGTGCCCTTAATCATTCCTTGATATCACATGGAATGAATCAAATTGTGTGATTTCAAGAAGAAACTAGACGTAAGTCTTGGGACTTATGGGACCGAGAGATATGAGGGGAAGGTGGGATTAGGATATTGAATTTGATCAGCCATGATCAAAATGAATGGCAGAGCAGGCTCAAAAGGCCTACTCCTATTTTCTATGTTTCAATGTAAATTGGCTGAAGGCTGAAGTCTGTAATGCCTGGTACCTCCGGAGGCCAGGATGGATCATTCATTCAGCACTTCCAGCTGAAATTGGTTACAAGCTTCAGCTTTGTTCTTTGCTTAGCTGTGCTCACCCATCATTTTGAGGATGGGGATATTTGTGAAGCTGCCTCCTGTTAGGTCTGGATATGGTAGGACTGCAGAGCTGATCCATTGTTTGTGCAATTGCTTTGTACTGTCTATCATTTTGAAGTAGTCAACAATTTGTTAACAAAATGCAATGTAAAGATTACAATATTGAGCCCCTCTTTCCTGTCAGAAGTATATGATTAAACTGTCACCAGGTATCATGTTTCAAGCTTGGTCTATTTGATACTATTTATAATTAGAGATATAATGCTACCTGGCAGTGAGGTTCATCATTATGATTTGCCTCAATGTTGCTGCTTAATTGGATCATCAGCCAGGGGCTGTTAAAAGTTGGCAAGCATTTTCTTATGGGAGAGTGAAATCTGGTTGTTGTTGTCTATCTTTCTCTACAGGACTACTGGATGCTCTTAAAAGTGAATGATGTTGAGGATATGGAGTCAGAGCCAAGTTTGTGGTTGCATAGGACATTGAGATCGTGAACAGCCTGGTTCAGTTTGAGACAATGGCTAATGAAGGATGGAACCAGTGGTAGTGACAGGAAATTAAGTGGATAGGATTTACTCTTCATTATTTAACTAAAGTAAACTGTATCTCCTGTAAGTGGACATTTGGCAAACAACATAAAAACACAACAGCAGTGGAGGGATTGTGGGGTGATGAGAAGATGTAAATCTGAAATCGTCTGTGTACCTGCGAAACGTGATCCATGTTTATTTGTCATGTGGTGCCATTCACCCAGACTTGAGGTAATGGTATAGAGCCAAGAAGATAAGCCATTGCTCTGGATAATTCTCATATGATATAGTGGTGGAACAACCACAGCCATCCCACTCTTCATGCCTCTGCCTTTGCAATCCTACTGTTTTGTGTCTCTGTATAGTGAAGTAATACTTGCAGTTTCTGTGCTACCAATGGTATATACACCATCAGTCATTGCATTCCTGTCTGCAGGAATTATTTTTCCAGGACCCCTTTTGTTGTCATAAATGTCTTCAAACACTTCCTTCACTGCCTTCAATTTTCCATGTTCCAGCCTCTCCATTTCTCCCTTTTCCCCCATGCTTGGTTTTCCAATTGATCACCTGCATTGCAAAGTGCTTTGAGCTGACTTCCAAATTTTAGATGAGATTTATAAATCTAAGTTGAACTACAAGAGCTGACAAAGTGTCTTGATGAAGCCACTGAGTATCCTAATGAATAGGTGACTTGTATTTTTATTATTATTCTATTATTTATCCTATTCTGCAGAGAAGTCTCCTTAACTTGATCTCACTCTAATATGTTCCTGATTAACCCCACAAGCTGTAAACCTGATGCAGCAGCTAAAGTTTCGTCACATCCAGAATTCAAGTGGAACCAATGCAGTGGCACATGGGTTTCTAGATCTGTGCTTGAGATTTATATTGAAAAGCCACAAGATACTCCAACACATTGCGGTTGTGTAAAGTTTAAGTATGTTGTTGCTGCAGGTCAACATTTTTTTCATTACGACCCACAAAGCCCAGCAATTCTGTATTAAACGAAGGCCTGTAACTTGCTGGCACTCCAGTGTCAGATTTGGAGGGCGCACAAAAGGTGCACTGGGGGATCGCTGTTGCAAGTTCCCAGGTAAGGGTTTACCTGACAATTGTCCCAAAGTCCTAATTTCCTCTGGACAATTGCATTGCGTTGGGAACCGCCTGACTGATTTTAAATTGCTAACTTTGGCCGGTTCTGCCAGCATATACTGATGGTTACTTTGAAAGAGTTGGAGGAAATAAAACCTCTTCTAATTTCAGCGTAGCTATTTTAAGCCCTAGGCCAAACTCTGCACAAGACATCCCTCATGCTGCACGCTCCCAAAGCCCTAAGAGACACTTTCTTTCCATCTGACACCCTGCGTCCTTACTGGATCTTACGATCTGCACACCCAGCCCGATCCTGTGTCGTTTCCACTTATTTTATTCGGATCGTTAAACTCACTCATGTTACGGCAGCTAATGCTGTAACTGGGGGCATGTCCTCCATCACTCCACTTCTTTTATATTTGGACGCTGGAGCCAGGGATGCATTGCACTGCCTCGATCTCACCCTGCCTGAGTCAGGGATGTTTGGCGAGACAGGCCCTTTAGAATTTTGGTGCAGGTAAGTAGGTAGAGTGGCAATCTGATGCTGGTTGCCACTTTGAGGAAGATATGGTAGCTCATTTTGCAATTTTGAAAGATCAGCATATCAAAGACCAACTGAGGAATATTTGGCATGAAATGGAACTTGCCATGGCCTGACAATTTCATGTTAAGAAGATTTGCAAAAATATAATTAGAACAAAAAGGATGTGGTTAAACTGTGGCCTTTTGCACTGTGCAAGATTTCAAGCATTAATATTATGAAAGCATTTTTCCACTTAATTCTGAATAGATTAGTTATTAAAACTTTTGCTGTTTTCTAGGATAACCCCAGATAATGTGTGAATAATTCAAGATGCAGCTGTCATCACACTGGGTAGGATCACACGTGGACTTTAATGACATTGAAGGTCATGTGGGAGCCTATTCTCCTTTGGTGAAATGTCTCGAATTTGTCTTCTAGTCAGGGAGAAACTAAGATATATTTAGATGGTATTGATGTTGCTTGTTGAAATGAAGTTCATTGCAAGTGTCAGTCTAATGAAAATGATGGCTGTTGATTGCAACAGTCTTTGAATGATTGGACATGTACCTCATTTTTCCAGTTATCTGAAATAAACCAGAAAGACTTTACCCTTTTGATACGTTCTTAAAGTTGAGGGTACTCCATGACCCACCAGAATTCAATCTAGATCATAGTTAAGATTCAACTTTTTCCTACAGTTTTATGTGTAGCTTTGTATCTCTAGGTACTAGAAATTGACTGACCTATTACATTTTCATTGGTGTGCTGGGGAAAGCAGTTATGGCTTGAAATTGAGGTCGAGTCCATTCACATCTTAGCTGATATAGTGTGAATCGTTGTGAGGCCACCAGGAATGGAAATGTCAGTTTCTTTATAGAATATAGAAGAGTTACTCCTTCAGTGCAGGAGTTCAACATGTGGTCAATGATCTGATTTGTATGCTAGTCATATTTTGTGTTCCACCTGTGGAGTGGTTACATCCTCTCTGATCTGTCCTCAAGTGTCCAAATTTTGAATGGAAGCTTGAAACCTGGGTCTTCACTCGGGTCACTTACCGGGTTGTATTTGGTGATGTTTGTAGTCACCCTGGAGGTGTGCTGTTAAGAGATGGGAATGTTGTCAGTTTTAGGATGTGGAGTGTGTTCCAGCAGAGACAGTGTGATTTCAGATGAATGCATATTTTTGTTTTGAGAGTGTTTTGTTGGCGATTAGCTGGTGGTGTTCTTTGAGGAAGAGGTTTCCCCTATGGATATCAGGAGGTTCAGTATGTCTTGGCACAGAAAGCCACTTAACTTCTGTTATTGATCATGGCCCTGTGGTTGTTGGCTTGAACCCTCATTAGCAACACTTATGCACTCACGACTTTGATGTATGCTGTTAAACACCAAACAGAGTAAACTATTTTTAATTAACAAAATCACATAATTGCATTTAACAGTGGACTTTTGCCTGTGAATTTATTGACAGTGCAAGGCTGCTGTTGTCACATTGACAGAGTTCAGGTCGTTATAACGTACATTGTGGAAGTACCATTCTTTGTAGAATTTATTGGATCCATGACATTTTTTCCTTTTTTAGCTCTCTCCCTCATAATAACGAGAATCAAACTTAAGACCACAAAAATCAACTTCTTGAAGATTAACATTTGATGAGTTTCTGCCCTTTGAAGTTTGATTTTAATGTTCCATCAGATTATTTTCACTGGTTGTGACATAGCAAAGATGGGCTTAATTAAACAGCCTTCACTTACTGTAAATATTTTTAAGATGCGGGTTGATGGGTTTTTGATAAGCGAGGGGATTAAGGGTTATGGGGAGAGGGCAGGAATGTGGAACTGAGCCACGACAGATCAGCCATGATCTTATTGAATGGCGGGGCAGGCTCGAAGGGCTAGATGGCCTACTCCTGCTCCTATTTCTTATGTTCTTATGTAAAGACATTTAAGGTGCTGTACAGGCAATTGTTCTTGAGAAAGTGAAAGGATAAAATGATATGGCTGTGAGGGGATAGACAAAAAAGAATGAATGGCTTCAGGAAAGGAATGGAAGAGCATGTGTCCCACCCTAAATGGAGCTTGCAGTCTTTATTGGCTTTTGTGGCAGCGTACCATGCCTTCAACTATCTCATGTCCAAAAGTAAAGAAAAATGCAGGGAAAGAAGTCAAATGATTGTTAATGGGAGAGAGAAATGGGGAAAGACAGAATTGTCTAGTCTGCAGAGACTATTCTTGGACTTTTCACGTGGAGTGCCTTGGAAAATCAGCTTGTTAAATTTTCAAATCTTGCACCCCCTTTGTTTTTCCTTTGTAATTTCCTTTAGTCTTCCTGATAATAGAAACTTTCTATAGAATATAGGAACTAGAGTAGACCATTTAGCCCCTCAAGTCTGTTCTGTACCTTAGCACTCCATACCCCTTTATACCCTTGCCTAAGATAGTTCACAAGTTCTACTCACGCAACATCCATAGTCTTTTGGAGAAGAATAGCACATTTCAACTACTGTTAAGGAAAAATGGTACAGTTGATCCCTTCTGATAATTTACCTTTGTGCAATATCATGGGAGCCTGTCTACTTTATTTTTTGTTACTTTTGAGGTATTGTATTTTCTTGATGTACTACAGGTTAAGAACATAAGAAATAGGAGCAGGAGTAGGCCATCTAGCCCTTCGAGCCTGCCCTGCCATTCAGTAAGATCATGGCTGATTTGAAGTGGATCAGTTCCACTTTCCTGCTTTCTCCCCATAACCCTTAATTCCCTTGTCTGTCAAAAACCTATCTACCCGTGTCTTAACTATATTTAGGGAGGTAGCCTCCGCCACTTCAACGGGCAGAGAATTCCAGAGATTCACCACCCTTTGAGTGGAGAAGTTCCTCCTCAACTCTGTTCTAAACTGCCTCCCCTCCCCTTATCTTGAGGCTGTGCCCTCTCGTCCTGCTATCCTTTCTGAGTGGGAAGAATCTTTCTACCTCTACCCTATCCATCCCTTTCATTATCTCATACATCTCTATAAGATCCCCCCTCATCCTTCTAAACTCCGAGTACAGACCCAGCCTATTTAGTCTGTCTTCATAGTCCAACCCCCTCATCTCCGGTATCAGCCTAGTGAACCTTCTCTGCACTCCCTCCAAGGCCAAAATATCCTTGCGCAAGTGCAGCGACCAAAACTGCACACAGTACTCCAGTTGCGGCCTCCCCAGTGCCCTGTACAGTTGCAGCAAGACCTCCCTGCTTTTATATTCTATCCCCCTCGCTATAAATGCCAGCATCCAATTTGCCGCCTTGATCACCTGCAGACTGGGTTTTTGCGACTCGTGCACAAGGACCCCCAGGTCCCTCTGCACCATAGCATGCTGCAGCTTTTCACCCTTTAAATAATAATCCCTCCTACTATTATTTCTGCCAAAGTGGATAACCTCACACTTGCTAACACTGTATTCCATCTGCCAGGTCCTTGCCCACTCACTCAGCCTATCCAGATCTCTCTGCAGACTTTCCACACCCTCCGCACAATTTGCTTTTTCACTTATCTTTGTGTCATCAGCAAATTTCGTCACCCTACACTCAGCCCCCTCCTCCAGATCATCTATATAAATGGTAAATAGCTGAGGCCCCAGCACCGATCCCTGCGGCACTCCACTAGTCACCAACCGCCAATCAGAATAGCACCCATTGATACCAACACTCTGCCTCCTATTAGACAACCAATCCTCTATCCACGCTAACACCTTACCCCCAACTCTATGCCCCCTGACCTTCTGAAGCAACCTTTTGTGCGGCACCTTTATCAAACGCCTTTTGAAAATCGAGAAACACCACATCTACCAGTTCCCCTCCGTCTACTGCACTAATCACATCCTCATAGAAATCCAATAAATTGTCAGACATAACTTCCCCTTAACGAATCCGTGCTGAATCTGCTATATCAAACCATTCCTTTCCAGGTGCCTCACTATTTCTTCTTGTTGACGGATTCAAGCATTTTTCCAACAACAGATTTTAAACTAACCGGCCTATAATTCCCTGCCTTTTGCCTGCTACCTTTTTTAAACAGCGGTGTAACATTAGCCGTTTTCCAATCTTCTGGCACTTCCCTGGAATCCAGCGAAGTTTGGTAAATAATCACTAAGGCATCTACTATCATCTCTGCCATTTCTTTCAGAACCCTGGGATGCATTCCATCCAGTCCTGGGGACTTGTCCACCATCAGTCCCACTAGTTGATCAAGCACTACCTCTCTAGTGACAGTAATCGCATTCAGGCCCTCAACTCCTACCATCCTTCTATCTTTAATATCCGGCAAACTATTCACGTCCTCCTCCGTGAAGACCGAGGCAAAAAACTTATTTAAGGCCTCAGCCATTTCCTCATCTCCCACCACTAAATCCCCCCTCTCATCCTCTAAGGGATCAACATTGACTCTAGCCAGCCTCCTCCTCTTTATATATTTGTAAAAACTCTTACTGTCCTTTTTTATATTTAGTTCTGGTTTAGCTTCATAGTCTATCCTTCCTTTCTTTATCAACTTCTTAGTCATTCTTTGTTGGAGAGGTTTAAAAATCAATCTTCTCGCCCACTTGAGGTTGAGTATCCTTTATCAAAAACACCTGAGATTGTGCTTCGATGTTCAGGTATTTTTGGTTTTCGGATGTAATGTAGCCTAGGCCTACTTGCATTATTATAATAGGCTAGCTATGGGTCTACAAATAATAAGTTGTTCCTCCATTTGCCAACTCTTTCTCATTCTACTTACTAGCTGTTAACACTTATTGCACCTATAATGTGCATTGCTTTACAAATATACAAATTTACTGTAAAGCCATTCAAAAATTAGTTTGGTTCTTGGATATGTTTGGTTTTCAGATGTGCAGATAAAAAATATGTGACTATTATATTGCACTGACCAAAGGAAACAAAAACATAGGAACAAGAGGAGGCCACTTGGCCCTTCAAATCTGCTCCACCATTTATCATGAACATGGCTGATTGTCCAACTCAGTAGCTTAATTCTGTTTTCTCCATGTAACTGGATGGAATTAAAAGAATTTTATTCCACTGAAGAAAGAGGTAGCTTTGGACTCTCTTACGTGACATTTTTAGATCCAGTGTTGGATGTAGAATTGTCATGATCAAATCAGATAAATGAATACAGATCTCATTTTTGAGCAGAGCTGTAGCATTAAACTCTACATCAAGCTCTTATTTTATCTGGGCAACAAAAAACGGAATGCAATTGTAATAGATTGTGATGGCAATAAAACAAGTGGAGAAACTGTCCTCCTTTCGACAAGAAGAAACGGCATGAAATTTAGTCAAGCTTTCTTTTTTTAAACGAGTCCTCAATTTCTACCTCAAAGTTAATATGTCAGCATCCTCTGCTTCTAATTTTTTTACTTTTAATTGTAAGTGATGTAGTTTTCCTTAATTGATTCTGATTCTACCATCAGTCCAATTTCATGTAGTAATTGTTCCCCACATTATGGTGATGTTCCTACTTTCTTTGGTGATACGTTTGTAATGATGTTTCAATAATTCAGAATTTTTTTGAAATGTACCAAATTTCTGTTTTGTAGCACAGCAATTACAATCCTCATGATATAAAATTCATGCTCCTCAGTCTCATCACATTGTTGCTGCTGAAGGCGATGACTTGGCTTATGATAGAAAATGGAAGTCGAATAGCCTTTAGGTGTAATTAAGTCATCTTCTTGACTAACTGCAGTAGCAATGAGACGATAACTCAATCATGTCAATTGTTATGATTTGACTTTTTTTTCAACATAGTTTTTGTTTGTACAACCGGCAGATCAGGTCTGGAATAAAATTAAACCTTTGGACTTTTGCTGCCTGGCTCACAATCAAGATTGTGTCCTCACCAGCTAGTTCAAATGGCTCTCACAAGATGCAGTAGAGGCAATTTTTCAATACACTTAAGGTGGTATTTTTTCAGAATCTGTTGTTTATCCCAAAAGAGAAAATACCAGCAATGTGCAGGCGGCTAGCTATCATTTGTGGAGTGAGAAGACCAGCTGAAATTTTGAGCAGTATGAGTTAGAAATCTTTAAGATACTCTGTGCCCAGCGCCATAACCCATCTTCTGTCTATACATACTGACTGATCTGTATATTTTGAAAATCTGCAACCTCTACCACCTAGAAGACAGGGGCAACAGATGCTTGGGAACACCACAATATGCAAGATCCCCTAAAAGGCATACGCTTGTACTAACTTGGGACTACAGGCGTGGTATCTCAAAATTTCGAGACCAAGTCTTTGCTGGATTCCGGATCTTGTTGGTTTTCAGTTTGGACTGAGTCATGTATGAATTTGAAGGTAAGTTTTTCAAGTAAGGTTTACAAAGGGTAGTTTTGAAAAGAATAGAAACAATGCTGCAAGAAAAACTGAGAAATTCTTTGGAGCTGCTACAGATCCATCAGTGTTACATTGCTGGAAGCATGGCAGAAGCTCTGATAATGCATGTTAATGTGGTTCTTGCTATTTCAACAAAGTGGTAGTGGCGGAGTGGGAGCAATCCAAGGATTTTCCCAGCCACGTTGTTGATGAGGAGGGTATGTCTGCTGGTTGCAGCTTTAAAATCCAGTTTTTGGGCATGCTGGCTTTCAGATAGCTGGGTTTGGGTGGCAGTGTGGTACAGTGGTTAGCACTGCTGCCTCATGTCAGGCACCCGTGTTCAATTCCAGCCTTGGATGACTGTGGCATTTGCACATTCTCCCTGTGTCTGTATGGGTTTCCTCCAGTCGCTCTGGTTTCCACAAAGATGTGCAGGTTAGGTGGATTGCCTATGCTAAATTGCCACTTAGTGTCCTAATATATATAACAGGTTAGTGAGATTGAGAGGTAAAAAATGTGGGGTTACGGGAGTTAGGTTGGTGCAGACTCGATGGGTTGAATGGCTTCTTCCTTCTCTGTAGAGGTTCTAGGATTCATTGAGACACTGTACCTAATATATTACTGTCACTGGGTTAAAATCCTGGTACACACTCCCTAACAGCATTGAGGGTGCCCATGCCACATCGACTGCCACCTTCTTGAATGTTAACCTTGTCAGTGACACTCGCATCCTATGAGCAATGTGTATCTTTTCTGATCTTTGTTTTTTGCATTTTGTTTGTTAGAACTAGTGGGAGAGCTTTGAGGGGTGACATTTTTTTAATGTAGAATTGTGATCTGGAATACATTGCCTAAAGGGCAAGCAGATTCAATGCTAACTTTTAAAAGGGATTTATATACTTAAAAATTTTAAAAAGGGGGCTATGGGAAACAACCAGGAGTTGAACCAAATTAGGTAGTATTTTCAAAGAGTTGGCAAAGGTCCAGTGGACTGAATTTCTTCCTGTGCAGCATGATTCTGTGATGTCCTTTACAACTTCTGGCAAACTCTTGAATGCACAGTCTTTGGTAGTAATAACAAAAAGGTTGATTATGAACGTATGTATGGCCCCACCTTATTAAGATGAAACAGAACCAACGAATGGCAAGCAGGCTTGGCAATTTAACATTGGAATTTCTTTGGGCATCAATTTTCATTTGATGAAATTACAAAAAAGGAGTTAGCCAGGTACTTGTTTAATACTTTTTTTTCTAACAAATTCAAATGGTCTTGTTTTTGGGAAAGTATGCAAAAGGACACAGTTTGTCCAAGATTAATTCTTACTGAATTCATATTTAAAGTACCCTGTCCCCTGTCATGAAGATAACTAATTCAGGAACAAGTTAATCATACCTATACGTACAGTCTGGTCAGGCATTTGATCTTTCGAAAGGCGCATCTTCTGTTTTTAGCCTGGGTTGCATGATATTTTAATCTATATCAAACTAAAGGCCAAATAGCAAAACAATTCAATCTTTGTCACATAATTTGTTGTCTGGAAAACTTGCACTGGCTTCAGATGGATGAAAATTCAGCTGCTATTTTCTTGGCTCTTTCACATTTTAAATATGCTCAGATGAATAACGGGAATTGTACTCTGCTTGTCCAAAAGATTCTTTGTAACAGTTCAGTTGACATGTTGGTTACAGCATCATAGTAATTCTGCTCTCAACGGTGCAATTAAGACACTGCATTTATTCAAGTTCATACCACAGTCCAGTCAGCAAGCATTTTCCACTGCTGGTTTTAGAATAAAGTAGTATGTCATTGAAGCATTTATATTAATATTTCTTGAAGTTCAGTGGGTGAGTTGAGTACAAATTTCTGTTTTGGGCACTAATCCACTATTCATTTCGTAAACTGTCAATCTTTTGCCCTGGTGGCCTAAAATAACAAATATTTGTTAAAGAGCTGTATTAATAAAGAAATGCATTGTATTCCTTACTTGATTACTGTTCATTTTACGGTTCAAGTTTATTTATTAGTCACAAGCAGGTTTACATTAACACTGCAATGAAGTTACTGTGAAAATCCCCTAGTCGCCACACTCCAGTGCCTGTTCAGGTACACTGAGGGAGAATTTAGCTTGGGCAGTGTACCTAACAAGCACGTCTTTTCGACTGTGGGAGGAAACTGGAGCACCTGGAGAAAATCCACATAGGCACAGGGAGAACGTGCAAACTCCACACAGGCAGTGACCCAAGTTGAGAATTGAACCCAGATCACTGGTGCTGTGAGGCAGCAGTGCTAACCACTGCCACTGTGCTGGTTCACTGATAATATGGCTAATTGTGGATCAAGCATTAAACAGATTGTAAAAATTGAATATTGGTTTAAAATATAATTAACCAAGTTATTACAACAAATGTAGAATGTCCCACATATCATCTTGTTACTAATTTCCGGTCTGATTAGGTATTTCTCTACTTCAGTATTTCAAGATTGATTATAAATAGGTTCAATTCCCCCTCTGTTTCCCCTTTACAATTTGAAGTTTCTTTGTACAATCCAACGTATGACCATACAATACTGTTCTGAGCATCCTAAGATAATAAGCACGTTGGAATGTTGTAATGATGAAATCTCTTGTTACATGGATTGAGTATTTTAAATCTCAAACATTTATTTCTCCAGTCTCCTAAAAAGCAATGTGATGAGCAGATTGGTGGGGCAGGCTAATTATAAATCAAACCGATTTGATTTACTTTACAAACAATAAGGAAACAAACCAACTAGCGTTTGTGTTAAGTCTGCCTATTAATTTAATTTATTTTTATGTTATGAGGATTATGGGAATGAGTAAATAAGCCTCAATCACTGCTGACAAGACTGCCCAAAATTGGTTTGGCCTCAGAGAAGGTAACTTCATTCTGTGGCTCCAACTTTCCCACCAGCATTCAAATAAACTGCTTTAGATACTGCTTCACTGAGCTTTAACTCCTGAAGCTCTCCCATCTTTGTTACAGAATTGGTCACCAATCAAATCAGATACAGATTTCTATCTTTTCACTGTGGCACAGTGATTTGCAGTGCTGCTTCACAGCACAAGGGACCCAGGTTCAATTCCCGACTTGAGTGACTGTCTGTGTGGAGTCTGCACGTTCTCCCATGTCTGTGTGGGATTCTTCCAGGTGCTCTGGTTTCCTCCCACACTCCAAAGATGTGCAGGTTAGGTGGATTAGTCATGGTGAATTGCCCCTTAGTGTTAGGAGGATTAGTAAAATAAATGTGGAGTTATGGGGATAGGGCTTGGGTGGGATTGTTGTTGGTGTAGGCTTGATGGGCTGAATGGCACCCTCCTGCACTGTATTAGGAAATAGCCATACACTCAAGCATGGTAGAATTTTTAAACTCTTCTGCAAAAACTACACTGTTGGATGAATAGTCAGTTTTAAATACGAGATTGATAGATTTTTGTTAACCAAGGGTATTAAGAAATATGAGAAAGGCAGGTATATGGAGTTAGGTCACATGATTTCAAATGCCAAACATGCTCTAGGAGCTATATGGTCTGCTGCTCTTCTGATATGTCATTTCTATTCCATGATTCTGTAAACACCTGCACAATAAGAATGAACAATTACTGAAATGTTTTTAATGGACCTCTCTTGTATTGAGCAGTCTGAACAGATGAAATTTTTCAGCTTTCATCTGCATTCCAAATACATAACTGCTTTGTGAGCTGAATTTAACTTAAGATTGCTTAAATTGCATCACATTACCTTGGCTAAGTTATCAGAAGTGCAAAATGTGGCTAGCATTAATGTAATATTTATCTATAACGAGTCATTCTTTCACGAAGTGGATCTCTAGTAACAACCATCTTTGTCATTTAGACATCTGAATATAAATGGAGCACTTAAGATCAAAATATACTTTGGAAGTTAATGATTGTATTTCAGATAAGATTAGGGTATTTGATTTCTTAGGAAATGTAAAAGCTTTAAAACGCTTGAAATTAAAATAGAAAAGATTTTTTTATCTCAACCAGGATGTAGAGAATGAATGTATTGGAATAGGAGTGGACCATATAGCTCCTTGAGCATGTTTTGGCATTTAATGAGATGAAGTGACCCAACTGTATATACTTGCCCTTTTCCTATATCACTTAATACTTCTGGTTAACAAGAATCCATCAATCTCATATTTAAAACTGACAATTCATTTAACAAAGCATTTTTTGCAGAAGAGTTTAAAAATTCTGCCATGCTTGAGTGTATAGCTATTTCCTAATTTCACTCCTGGATGATTTTGCTCAAATTTATAAATAATGGCTCAAATCCTAGACTTGTGTATCAGTAGATATAGTTCCTCTCAACAACAGTGTTTATATGGAGCCTTTTAATGTAATAAAACTTTGCAGGAGCATTATAGAATACAATCGGACACTGAGCCAGGAAAGGAGAGATTAGATTAGCTGACTAAAAGCTTGATGAAGGGTAGATTTTAAGGAGCATATCTTAAAGGAACAAAGCGAATTAAAGAGGTGGAAAATTGTGGGGAGGGAATTCTAGCCAACTGAAAGCACAGACACTGATAGTGAAGCAATCCCTGATAACTCATAGGAAGTGGGAAGGCAAAGTGCCTGGGAACAAATCTGGTTTGGCAGCAACCCACAGTCTTACAGACAGGCTTTTAAAATGTTTTACTGTTTCTTGAACACCCTCCAGCGGTCTCTTTTAGGAATTGCTAGATTGGTTGCTCAAGATCTGCCAAGGCTAGGTGGTGCTTGCACAATGCAGGCTACTCTCAGTTGTACCTTAATTTTGTACGCAAGTACTAAAGCCAGCAGAAGGACATTGATTTTTTTTAAAAAATGCACACCATTACAGGTGACCATCCTGTACACCTCGTAGACGCCTGCTTCCAATGTGGTGACTAGTTTTCTTGAAGAACAGATCAGTCATTGATGGTCATTTTGTTGCTCGTCCCCATATTGTCCATTTTACACCCAAAAAATGACAAACAGATTTTGACTTGGGAGATCAAAAGTAGGGGTCATTATTACAGGAGCACCTCTAATAAATAGAGAATTCAGGAGAAAATTTTTTATCCAGAATCTGGTTATGCTGTGAAACCATCTGACGTATGAAGTAGTTGAGAAAATTTGACAGATTCATTTGAGGGATACTTGATAGCGAATAGAATAGAATCCCTACAGTGCAGAAGGAAGCCATTCAGCCCATCAAGTCTGCATCGACCACAATCCCACCCAGGCCCTATCTCCGTAATCCCACATATTTACCCTGCTAATCCCCTGATACTAGGGTCAATTTAGTATGGCCAATCAACTAACCTGCACATCTTTGGACTGTGAAAGGAAACCTATACAGACATGGGGAGAACATAAGAAATAGGAGCAGGAGTTGGCCATCTAGCCCTTCAAGCCGTGCAAACTCCACTCAGACAAATGAGGGATAAAATAATAGGTTATGCTGGTGGAGTTGGTTAGGAAGGATTGTGTGAAGCAAAGAAGAACACATTGACCTGGACGGCCTAATGTCCTATTTATGTGATGTATGTTTTGTGTAATTCTACATAAAGGGCTCATCAGATTTGTATTCTGGTAAGCTTAAAAATTGAAGACCGTTAAACTGAAATATACTTGCTCTGCATCTCTTGAAACTTGGTTTTGAGACAAAATAATATTCTGCCTCTAAACTGACAGAATACTATCCAGTCTATGAATCTTTGGCAAAATTCTTGCTATCTAAGTATTCCATGACTTGTCATATTTAGCTTTTGTTTAAAATGGTGTCCTTCCCCAATTCATTTCAAAGGAGACGCATTGGTTGGGAGAATTGCCCAATAGGCTTGCCATGCTGCTCAAAGACTTCTGTTTTACAAAAAACATTTAAATGAGCAGACAGTTATTTCTAACTGAAGTAAATATAAATCTCTCCATACAAAAACTACCTTCCAATTTGTCGTTAGAAAATTCATTATTCCCAAATGTAATTTTAATGTCGCCTTCTGGCATAACTGTGTGATATTTCTGTATTATTCTGCACAAGGATAAGAGAACCAAAGTGAGCCTAATAAATTCAGAAATGCCTGTTGATGTCACCAGATCTATGGTAATATCCATCAGTGTCAAGGAAACACCAATGATGCTGAGATCTCTACTTCAGCTGATGCAGGAGAATTCTTTCAAATCCCTTAAATATTGAATTATACCAATAATGGTTGGCACCAACAGAAGCTAAATTCTTTACAGGCCACTTTAGGTGCTAACAATTCGTTTGGTAATGTGGAATTCCTCTCATCTTGCAGGTCCTGACAAAATCCAGAATATGGCAGCTAAAGTAACGCCAGTGTCAGTCAGAAATGGGTACCTTTTGACCCCTTGAAGTTACTATCTCTACAGATAACTTAGCAGATCTGACAATTCCACAGCATTTTCTGTTTTGATTATCTCTAACATTCGTTTTATCTGGCTCATGCTGTGGCTGTTTCAGATTTATGAGCCTGGGCAAGTTGCTAATTAAAGTTGAGATGCTTCAGTATTGATTTTTTTTTTCTTATTCTGGGAGGACCAGACTTAAAACTGACGCAGAGATTTAAGTCATTTTCCCGTTTCACTTGATGGTCTGCTGTTCAAGTATAATTTGCATTGTAGAAACAGGACATAGGGCCCTGAACAACTTAGGCGATCCTGACAGTTACTGACTTGCTATTGTCTACTAGTTCCATTACACTGAACATAAGAACATAAGAAATAGGAGCAGGAGTAGGCCATCCAGCCCCTCGAGCCTGCCCCGCCATTCAATAAGATCATGGCTGATCTGAAGTAGCTCAGTTCCACTTTCCCGCCTTCTCCCCATAACCCTATCTACCTGCGTCTTAAATATATTTAGGGAGGTAGCCTCCACCACTTCAACGGGCAGAGAATTCCAGAGATTTACCACCCTTTGAGTGAAGAAGTTCCTCCTCAACTCTGATCTAAACTGCTCCCCCCCTTATCTTGAGGCTGTGCCCTCCAGTCCTGCTGTCCTTTCTGAGCGGGAAGAACCTTACTGCCTCTACCCTATCCATCCCTTTCATCATCTTATACGTCTCAATAAGATCCTCGTCCTTCTAAACTCCAACGAGTACAAGCCCAGTCTATTCAGCCTCTCTTCATAGTTCAACCCCCTCAACTCTGGTATCAGCCTAGTGAACCTCCTCTGCACTCCCTCCAAGGCCAAAATATCCTTGCGCAAGTGCGGCGACCAAAACTGCACACCGTACTCCAGCTGTGGCCTGAAATAGGCTTTGGATGTAGACTGAATACTTTTAAGTATAAATGTGTATTTTAAAGTTGATAGCTAAATGAATTGAAGAAACCCAGGTTATATGCCATTGTGTTTCTCAATCGGGTTCCAGTTTATGGTGACTGCATGATTGTTAAATGGAGCAATCTTCATGAACTTCCTAAATATGGTTGTCTAGATTCAACTCCAATTTGACAACAGATGTCGGTATTATAGCTTCTACAGAGCCATTCCACTTTGTCCGATTACTTCATTCTATTCCTCCTGTACGTGGAGGATTTGAATTAAGAAAGCTGCACTGAATGGTGTACGTTCTCCAATGTATGACAAAACCATCCAATCATATCCTCAAGGTTTATGGTTTTGATTTTGGGCAGTTTGTGTTTTAAACTCCAGCCAAAGCTATACAAGGCAGTGGTGCTGATCCTGGGCCTTGTACAACCAGGATCACCTAGCTACAGTATATTGACAACATTCAAAAGGGGCGGCACGGTGGCAAAGTGGTTAGCACTGCTGCCTGACAGCACCAGGGACTCGGGTTCGATTCCCAGCTTGTGTCACTGTCTGTGTGGAGTTTGCATGTTTTCCCTGTGTCTGCGTGGGTTTCCTCCAGGTGCTCTGGTTTCCTCCCACAGTCCAAAGCCATGTCGGTTAGGTGCATTGGCCATGCTAAATTCTCCCTTAGTGTACCGGAATGGGTGCTGGAGTGTGGCGACTAGAGGATTTTCATTGTAACTTCATTGCAATGTTAATGTAAATCTCCTTGTGACCAAAAAAAAACATTTTTGTGCATTTAGCATGTGGTTTTCTTTAAACCTTTCAAGCTGAGCTATAACTCTCATAGTATGTGAAGAATGCATATAATTTGAACAATGGGTTCAGGTAATCCATCTTCTCTGAAGATTATAGTGTTTAAGGTATAATTTCTACTGAAACCTAATATTTCCCAAACAGCTGAATTGCTTTTTGGCTTCTGTTTCAAGAAAATAACTTTTCCACTTGTACATTGCAAAAGACACTTTTTAATGAACTGTTGTAGATGAGCAGTTTTTAAAAAAAAAATTTCAGTTTCTCAGTGGGACTGCAATATAAGGATGCTGATGGGCTGCAAAAGTAAAGAAAGATGTCAGAAAAATGTACTTTTGAAGTGCCATCAGTAGCCAGGAATGTTTGAAAGATTACAAAACTTGTGGTCATTGGACAATGATATGTAATCAAGTAGAAGAGGGATGAGCTACAGTATTCAAGAGAGAGCATCAGAATGGAGAGAGAATTATTTCTAATATTTTGGAGATCAAGTTGGATGTAATGGAGGGGAAGACATATTTTCATTTTAAAATCTTCTACCGAGGATAAAAGTTCTGCTTTCAGGTCAATGATGGCTCTTCAAACTGTTCATTTTATTTATTCCATAGAGGTTGCCTTACCTGCTTCCAATGTTTTGTTCTTTCAGGTTTTTTCAGTATCTGAAGTATTTTGCTTTTGTAGCAGTTCACCTTTCAGTTCATCTGTTCTAAGTTTGGATTCAACAAACCAAGTGTTCTGTGGTCTGCGGACGCAGAACATTGCAAAAGATGTACACACAATGTCATATTCTTAAATCAGAGTGCTCAAGTAGTTTGTTGAGAATTAATTGAGTAGGTTCGTTCTCTTAAATATCCAGGTCAAGGATATTTACTTGATGGTTAAATTAGTATGGTTACTGTAGCAAGACCTGGGCTATATCCAGGCACGGGCTGACAAGTGGCAAATAATATTCATACCACATGTGCCAATGACCATCTTCAACAAGAGAGCATCTAACCATCACCCCTTGACATTCAATGACATTACCATTGCTGAGTACCCCATTATCCACATCCTGGGCTCATCATTGACTAGGAACTGAACTGGACTAAGCGTGTAAGTACTGTGGCAACCAGAGCAGGTCAAAGGCTGAATTAGTGTCACAAGTAGGCTTACATTAACACTACAATGAAGTTACTGTGAAAATCCCTTGGCCACCAAACTCTGGCGCCTGTTTGAGTACACTGAGGGAGAATTTAGCACCTAATAGCATGTCTTTTGGACAGTGGGAGGAATCCAGAGTGTCAGAGGAAACCTATGCAGATGGGGAGAATGTGCAGATCCTGCATAGACTGTGACCCAAGCTGGAAATTGAACCTGGGTGCCTGGCACTGTGAGGCAGCAGTGCTAACCACTGTGCTACCAGGAATCCTGTGGAGAGTAACTCACTTCTTGACTCCCCAAAGCCCATAAGGAACAAGTCAGGTGTGTAATGGAATACTCTCCACTTGCCTCGATGAGTGCAACTCCACCAATACTGGGTGCACCTACACCTCAGACTGTAGTGGTTCAGGAAGGCAGCTTATCACCTTCTGAAGGGCAAATTATGGGAAATTAATGTTGGTCCAGCCTGCGATGCCCACATTAATATGAACTAAAAATGATAACTGGGCTGTTTAGTTGAATGTTGATCTAGGAAGTGAAATGGAATCAAAATTATGCATTGCTAAATGTAAATTAACTACCATACTAAATTTACCCAACAGTGTGAGAAGATACTCAGATATCTCCTATCCACAAGAAATGTGACAAATTGAATTGAAACAATTGTTAGCCTCCTCCCGATCATTGGTGAAGCAATGGAGGAGTCATCAAAAGTATCTTCAAATCCCACCTGCTGGTTAATAAGCTCCATGCTTAATTTGAGTTTCACCAGGCCCACTTTTCTCCAAATCTTGTCCCAGTCTTGGTTCATATCAGGATTAGAGATTTGAATACTAGAATAAGAAATAAGGGTTGCTGCCCTTGACACCAAGACAGCATTCAGCCAAGTATGGTAGCAAGAAAACTAGCAGAATGGAGGGCAGTGAGGGTTAGAGGTGGTTAAATTGTACTTGATACAGAAAGTTGGCTGCGGTTGTTGGAAGCTTTCAACAGCATAACTGTTATGTTCCTAGTTGGTGTTATAACTGGACAGCAGGATCCCAGAATGGAAGCCTGGCTCAGAAAATTATAATAGTTATTTCTTGTTAGTTTCAATGTCACCAGACTACTAATTAGATTTTAATAAAACATTTAAAAATGGATTCTAATACAATACTCCTTCCTTTAATCTTGATTTTAATATTAATTTGATGACAAAATATATTTGAAACTATAATCACTTCAGCACACAGTCAATATTTGCAGATTTCACCTCAGAATCTCACCTTGGATAATTGTCATATTAGAGTTTCCGAACTCCACTCCAAAAATATGCTTTAAAATTTTCTTTTGTAGTAATGCTTTCACTTAGCGATCTATATTCAAAAAATCTAGTTTGTGTTTTCCCGCAGATCCAGTTGACCATGGTGGGATGGCACAGTGGTTAGTACTGCTGCCTTGCAGCTCCAGGAATCTGGGTTTGATTTCCGACTTGGATCACTGTCTGTGTGGAGTTTGCATGTTCTCCCCGTGTCTGTGTGGGTTTTCTCCTACAGTCCAGAGTTGTGCCTGTTAGGTTGATTGGCCATGCTAGATTGCCCATAGTGTCCCGCGATGTGTAGGTTAGAGAGATTAGTGGGGTAAATCGGTGGACTTGTGGGGATAGGGCCTGCGGTGGAATTGTTGTTTGTGCAGACTTGATGGGTCGAATTGCCTCCTTCCACGCTGTATGGTTTCTATGACCAGAGCTTCCATTCTACATTTAGTAGAGAGTCCATGCCTGGATTTTGGAGTCACTCTTTGTGACTTCCACTGCCTTAACGGGATTACATTGTTACACTGCTTTTGAGATCCCAGTCACTACTTTACAATTTGTTCACAAACAGTAATAAAAACATATCTCCTGGTAGAATTACTTTTCAAAAGCTTTTTGCTAGTATTTCTCAACAATTTCTCAACTCTTTGGCTAATTTTCTGAAACAGGAGTTTGTTTTTGATCTCTGATCATTGACTTTTCAGATGTTTTGAAATAATCTTGTTGCAACTCTCTCGGTGTCTGGATTTTCCACTATTTCCTTTCTGGTTTTCTCTGTGGAATGCAAGCACTGGCTGTTTGAACCACCGCTATTATGAGGTTCTAGCTTCAAGCAGACCTGAGAGGCCCATCCTCCCCCTCCAGCTGAGCTAGTTTCTTTTCGTTGCAGACTCCAGAACAAAAGCTGCTTGCTCCTCCCTCAGGTGGCTAGGCAATTATCAATAGTCTGCATTCTGAAGCTCTGAAGTACAAACTGGATACTGAAATTAAACCCCCACACAGACAAACATTGTTTACTCAGATGGAAACTAATCGCTGCTTCCGTGCAAGAACAAATATTAAATCTACCTAAAACTGTACCTTATTTTGAACGTTTACCTATATGACTATAAATTCCATAAAACCAATTCTGTTTTCTTAACAGTAACTGACTGACCAGTCTCAATAAATTTAATGTATTATAAGACCGTAAGACATAGGAGCAGAATTAGGCCACTCGGCCCATCGAGTCTGCTCCACCAATCAGTCATGGCTGGTATTTTTTTCATCCCCATTCTCCTGCCTTTTTCCCATAACCCCTGATCCCCATATCAATCAAGAACCTATCTCTGTCTTAAAGACACTCAGTGACACTTCACAGACTTCTGCGGCAAAGAGTTCCAATCTTTGTGCAGAGACACCAAGTGTTGAGTGGGATCACTATTGCTGAAAAAAAATAATTCTACCCACGGGCTATCCTCAAATGCAATTTGTCTCTCCGTTGGTCAGGATTTGTATATTTCACCATCCAATCATATGCAGTACTACGCTAATTGATTTGCCAAGGACAGTGCTATCATTTTAGGACATGATAACAAGCCTACATTTAACAAGCAACAAACCTTGAATAATAATTAGTGCGTCACAAATGACCTAACTGAAATGCAAACAAATCACAATCTGTAGAGGGAAACAGAAAATAAAGCAAATTTTTATGCCTTTCTGACAAAAATAATTCTTGAGATTTTCTGTGGACCAACTTTTAAAAAAAGATATTGGTACACCTTTAGAGTCAGTTGTATGATAGTTAATGATACTTGACTGATAACCAGCAATTGAGAATTCAGATTTCACTATGGTAAATTGAGTTGAATTTGATGAAAGTTTAATCAGGGTGGCATGCTGGTATAGTGGTTAGCACTGCTTCCTCACAGCATCGGGGACTCTGGTTCGATTCCAGCCTTAGTTGACTATCTGTGAATTTTGCATGTTCTCCCCATGTCTGTGTGTTTTCTCTGGGTGTCCAGTTTCCCCTCTCATGATTGCCCTGTGTGGAGTTTGAATGTTCTCCTGTGTCAGTGATTTCTGAGTGCTGCAGTTTCCTCCCATGTTCTAAAGATGTTCAGGTTAGGTGAATTGGCCATGGTAAATGTGAGGGGTTACATAGATAGGAAGGGGAGAGGACCCAGCTAAGATACTCTGTCAGAGAGTTCATGCAGACTGAAAGACTGAGTGGAGTTCTATGATTTGTGTGATAGCACTACACAAAACAAAATTGCTTTCAAAAAAACATTTAATTGCATTGACTCCTAATACATGTCTAATTGGCCCAAGTGATCTTAGTTGTACAAACAGTTGATTTTCTGGGCATTTCAGGCAGTATTCCCCACACCCTTTTTTTCTTTCATTTAGAGGATGTGGTTGTCACTAGCTCAGCCAGCATTTACCACCCATTCCTAGTTGCCCTTCAGAAGTTGATGATGAGCTGCTGCCTTGAGCTGCTGCCTTTAACTGCTGCAGTCCCTGAGGTGTAGGTATACACAGTAAAAAGTCTTGACAACACCAGGTTTAAGTCCAACAGATTTATTTGTACACTCACTAGCTTTCGGGTTAGTTCCTTCATCAGGTGAATGGAGAGTTCTCGCCTCAGACAGAGCATATAAAGCACAGACAGTTTACAGATTACTGATTACTGAGGCCAGAACTCTCCATTCACCTGACGAAGGGCCTAACCCGAAAGCTAGTGAGTTTACTATCAAATAAATCGGTTGGACTTAAACCTGGTGTTGTCAGACTTTTTACTGTGTTTACCCCAGTCCAACGCCGGCACATCCACATCGTGTAGGTATACCACAGTGATATTACGGAGGGAATTCCATGGTTTTAATCCAACTACACTGAAGAAACATTGACATCTTGCGGTTGTGAACAAATTCCCCTATGTTTTATGTTTTTAATGTTTTCAAGGATTGTTGTGCGAAACTATTTTTCTTTGTCTAATCTGGATCTTCTGCATCCTCTGCAGTTGAATTTATTTTCATTGCAGCAGCAAATGGTGCTGGTCACTGAGGCTCATCAAAGAAGCATCTGGTTTACGTCCCCAGCTTTGGAACATGAAGGGTCTGATACAATTGCAAACTCTTTTAATGTGGGGAGAATAAAACACACTCCTTTACAAAGAATTTACAGCATAGAAACAGCCATTTGGTCTCGTAGGTCTCTATCAGTGTTTTATGCTGTGCAAGTACCACTTCCAAAACCATTTCATCTCACACTTTTGGCATAGCCTTCTATTTGTTTCTCCCTCCTCGAGTGAGCCACTAATTTGTATATGTCTTCATAGAAGTTACAAAAAACATTCCTAGAATAATAGATAAGAAGGGGGCAAAAGACAGGAACATAAAATAATCAT
This sequence comes from Carcharhinus amblyrhynchos, assembly GCF_965287045.1. NCBI lineage: Eukaryota > Metazoa > Chordata > Chondrichthyes > Carcharhiniformes > Carcharhinidae > Carcharhinus > Carcharhinus amblyrhynchos. The sequence continues at coordinate 24,363,575 of NC_137335.1, read as the reverse complement.
ATGTGCTAAGAACTTTGGCTAAAGATACACAGTAGGTGGTTAGGGTCTAGAATGCACTGCCTAAGAGCGTGATGGAAACAGGTTTAATCAAGGCATTCAAAAATGAATTTGTAAAGGAACAATGTACAGGGTTACAGCAAGAAGGTAGGAGAATGGCACTAAGTGAAATACTCAGGTGAAGAGCTACTGAAGACCCAGTGGGTTGAATGGCCAAGTCCTGTGCTGTAACAACTCTGATTCTACTTCTCTCAAGATGACTGTGTTACAGACACTTCATACTCAATCTGAACCATTTGAATCAACAAACCAGTGTTTGTGCAGGTAGCTGATCTTAGCTGGGGCAATCTATTTAGTATGTGTCTCGGGTTTAGGTAAAATAAAGCATCAGCTTGAATTTATTACGACGTTCTTTGCAATTCCAGGATGCATCAGTCTGTTCCACAGCCAACACTGGACTTCTGAAATGCAGTCATTGGTGCAATGCATTGGTAACCAGCCTTCACACATCAATGCCCCAGCGTCAGCAATGCAACAATAAACAGACAACTTGTTTCCGTGATGCTGGATGATGAATTTATAGTGTGATACTCTGTTGCCATTGAATTCTGCTTTTAACACCTGGCACAAAATATTAGCAGACACTGTTTAAAGAACATTATTCTATGCAGTATGTATTTCTTGTGCTGCTTCAAAACCTGAATCAAATCATTGCTTGATCACAAGCAGCAAGAAAAAAGCTAGCTCTTACATTTACATGCGAGCCTTATAATTAAATATGTTCTCCAGCTTGTGATGCTAAGTAATGGAGCAACTCCTGAAAAGAATCCTCAGTAAGCCAACCCTTGTCATTCCTATTTGGTGCAAACAAAGTAATGGCCCCATGTAACTATCTTCCAGGAAGGGATATGAAATTTCAGTCACTTGCTGTTCATTCTTCTCATCTCTCCAGTGCAGTACTGGGCGGGTGTTGCATTATTGGTGTTATCTGCTGGATGAGATGCCAAACCAAGGCTCTGCTTGCTTTCCCTTCTGGTCACATAAGATCCCATGATGTTATCTGCCAGTTAGCAGGGAAGCCTTCCCCTGACTAAAATTCATCACTTACCCAAGCAGTTGACTATTTAATCTCCCCAGCCCTTTATAGTTTTGCAAAATGTATTTTAATAAAAGTTCATGTATTTGACTTTCGATTACCTCTTGTGGTTTTCAGAATAGGCCTGCTTTATTGTTTTCATGTTTCTCAGTGATACCCATTTGCGCTGATATTGTCTCGAAGTAAAATAATCTCTGGCTGTTGTTTGTGCCTCACTTATTGACAAGACTTTGGTTCATATTTCTTGGATGTTTGCCAGTGTTACCCAGCTCTCAACAGTGCACTGTACTAAACATGTCCCTCAGAACCCAACATGAAACTTAAAATACTGGTAAATGATCTTGTGGGGTATTATAGTGTTACCTTATGTGCCACATTGTGGAAGTTGAGAATCTAGCTCCTTGTTAATGGATGTAGACAGATTAAACCTGGTTAGTTGCAATTTCTAGAAACAAAACAAAGTATTTCAGTTGGCTTGGTGCAGGATTAAATTTTCATGGATTAAATCTATTCTTGTGGCAAAGGTGTTTGCAACACTTAGACAAGTTCTTGTTGCTGTCAGTTGTGGCTCGGTTACCAATGTAAATAAAAATAGACCACTCTTCTCACAACTCAAACGGGTGAACATAGAACATTACAGCGCAGAACAGGCTCTTCGGCCCACGATGTTGCGCCGACCAGTTAAAAAACAATGACCCTCTAACCTAAACCAATCCCTTTTCATCCATAAACCTATCCACGGATCTCTTAAACGCCCCCAAACTAGGCGCATTTACAACTGCAGCAGGCAGGGCATTCCAATCCCTCACCACCCTCTGGGTAAAGAACCTACCCCTGACATCCATCCTATAACTACCCCCCCTTAATTTAAAGCCATGCCCCCTCGTGCTAGCTTTCTCCATCCGAGGAAAAAGGCTATCACTATCCACCCTATCTAAACCTCTAATCATCTTATGTTTCAATAAGATCCCCTCTTAGCTGCCTTCTTTCTAGCGAAAACAACCCCAAATCCCTCAGTCTCTCCTCATAGGACCTCCCCTCCATACCAGACAACATCCTGGTAAACCTCCTCTGCACCCTCTCCAAAGCCTCCACATCCTTCCTATAATGTGGGGACCAGAACTGCACACAATACTCCAAGTGCGGCCGCACCAGAGTTGTGTACAGTTGCAACATGATGCTGCGACTCCTAAATTCAATCCCCCTACCAATAAACGCCAAGACACCATATACCTTCTTAACAACCATATCTACTTGATTCCCAACTTTCAGGGATCTATGTACACATACACCTAGATCCCTCTGTTCATCCACACTATTCAGAGTCCTCCCGTTAGCCCTATACTCGACACATCTGTTATTCCTAGCAAAGTGAATTACCTCACATTTCTCTGCATTAAACTCCATCCGCCACCTCTCAGCCCAGCTCTGCAACCTGTCTAAGTCTCCCTGCGAACTATGACGCCCTTCCTCACAATCTACCACACCTCCGACTTTGGTGTCATCAGCAAATTTACTAATCCACCCAACTATACCCTCATCCAGATCATTAATAAAAATTACAAACAGCAGTGGCCCCAAAACAGATCCCTGAGGCACACCACTCGTAACTGAACTCCATGACGAATAGTTACCATCAACCACCACCCTCTGTCTCCTATCTGCTAGCCAATTCCTGATCCAATTTCCTAGATTACCCTCAATCCCATACATCTGCATTTTCTGCAGAAGCCTTCCATGGTGAACCTTATCAAATGCCTTACTAAAATCCATATACACCACGTCAACTGCCTTACCCCCATCCACCTCTTTGGTCACTTTCTCAAAAAACTCAATAAGGTTAGTAAGGCATGACCTACCCGCTACAAAACCATGCTGACTATCTCCAGTCAATTCATTACTCTCCAAATAACTATAAATCCTATCCCTAATAATTTTTTCTAAAACCTTGCCCACAACAGAAGTAAGACTCACCGGTCTATAATTCCCAGGGAAGTCTCTGTTCCCCTTCTTAAACAATGGGACAACATTCGCTATCCTTCAATCTTCCGGTGCTATACCTGAGACCAACGACAACCTGAAGATCAGAGCCAGAGGCTCTGCAATCACCTCTCTTGCCTCCCAGAGAATCCTAGGGTAAATCCCGTCCGGACCAGGGGACTTACCTATTTTCAAACACTCAAGAATATCCAGCACATCCCCCTTATCAACTGCAATACTGTCTACTTTACACCCCTGCAACCCAGTGTTCTCCTCAGCTACGTTCATGTCCCCCTGCGTGAACACCGAAGAGAAATATTGGTTCAGTGCCTCTCCAATCTCCTCCGGCTCCACACACAACTTCCCTCTGCTGTCTGTAACTGGCCCTAATCTTGCCCTAACCAACCTTCTGTTCTTAACATACCTATAGAACGCCTTAGGATTCTCCTTAATCCTATCAGCCAAAGTCTTCTCATGTCCTCTTTTAGCCCTTCTTAACTCACTCTTCAACTCCCTCCTAGCCAATCTAAAGCTTTCTAGTGCACTACCTGAGCCCTCAAGTCTCATCCGAACACAAGCCTCCTTTTTCTTTTTAACCAATGAATCAACTTTTTTAGTGCACCACGGTTCCCTAGCTCTACCAATTCCTCCTTGCCTGACAGGGACATACCTATCAAGGACTCGCAGTAGCTGCTCCTTGAAAAAACTCCACATTTCAGACATTCCCAGTCCCTGTAGTCTCCTAGTCCAACCTATGCTTCCTAATTCTCTCCTAATAGCCTCATAATTACCCTTCCCCCAGCTAAAACTACTGACTCGAGGTTCATGCCTATCCCTTTCCATCACTAAGGTGAACATAACCGAATTGTGGTCACTATCACCAAAATGCACACCAACGTCCAAGTCTAGCACCTGGTCTGGCTCATTTCCCAGCACCAAATCCAATATAGCCTCACCTCTAGTTGGCCTATCTACATACTGAGTCAAAAAACCTTCCTGCACGCTTTGTACAAAAACTGACCCCTCTAACGAGCTAGAGCTATAGCAATTCCAATCAATATTAGTAAAGTTAAAGTCCCCCATAACAATTACCCTATTACTTTCACTCCTAACCAGGATTGTCTCTGCAATCCTTTCCTCAACCTCTCTAGAACTTTTAGGAGGTCTATAAAAGACTCCCAACAGGGTGACCTCTTCTCTCCTATTTCTAATCTCCGCCCATGCTACCTCAACAGACAAGTCCTCATCAAACTTCCTCTCTGACACTGTGATACAGTCCTTGACTAATAATGCTACCCCTCCCCCCCTTCTACCTCCTTCTCTACTCCGACTAAAGCATTTGAACCCCGGAACCTGCAACAACCATTCCTGACCCTGCTCTATCCATGTCTCTGAAATGGCCACAACATCAAAGTCCCAGGTACTGATCCACGCTGCAAGTTCATCCACTTTATTGCGAATACTCCTCACATTAAAGTATATGCATTTCAAACCCTGCTCCACCCCACCCCCACGATGCCGTGCATTGCAGTCCCCATCTATGCCCCCCTCACTTTCACCCCCTCTACTCAGGATCCCACCCCCCCTCTGAATCAGTTTAAACCTCCCTGCATAGCCTTTGCAAATTTACCCCCCCAGGATACTGGTTCCCCTCTGATTCAGGTGTAGACCATCACTCTTATAGAGGTCCCACCTTCCCCAGAATGAGCCCCAGTTGCTCAAGTACCTGAACCCCTCCCTCTTGCACCATCCCCTCAGCCACGAGTTCAAACTTTCCCTCTCTCTATTCCGCTCTAAACTATCCCGTGGCACAGGCAAGAGTCCGGAGATAACCACTCTTTCTGACTTGGCCTTTAGTTTCCACCCCAACTCCATAAATTTCTGCTTAATATCCCCTTCCCTTAACCTCCCTATGTCATGCGTCCCCACATGAACTATAACTTGGGGTTGATCTCCCTCTCCCCTAAGAGTCCTGAATACCCTTTCCGATACATCCCGGACCCCAGCCCCTGGGAGGCAACACACCAGCCCTGAGTCCCTACCATTACTTCCGACTCTCCTATCCGTCCCCCTAACTGTGGAGTCCCCAATCACTCGGCCCAGTCTTTTACATCCCCTAACCACCTGAGCTTTCACAATAGGCTCACCCCCAGAGACCTGCTCCCTTTGGCTATCTCCAGTTGATTCCTCCTCAACTGTAGCCTCCAGGACCGAAAACCTATTTTGGAGGGGAACAGCCCCAGGGGATTGTCCCCCCAATTGCTTCTTTTCCCTCTTCCTGGCATTTACCTAAGACTCATGAAGGAAGTGTTATGCTGAACAGGAAATGTTGTGATATTAAGAACTTGAGTTTTCCCAATGGAGCCCCATACCTAGTCTCTAGACTTAATGGGGAAATGTTTAAGACACAAAGCTTCAGTGGAATCCCAGGTTTCCTCCTCCTGCACGCATTGTTAAATGCTGCGCTGAGGCCTGGGAGGAGGGCCCTAGAGAAAATGTAGGCATATTCAATAGCACACTTCAATGTTGTAGTAGTAATGCCTCTTCTGACACCAACATGAATCCCAATAGGGTACTGCACCTGATATTTATGCATTTAAATTCACAAAGTATCTTTTAATAATTCCTGTCTATCTCTCCAGAACAAGTAGGCAGTCTGAGCAGGTCATTACCCAAAACCCTGCTGCTGTTCTATTGTGGCCCCATGGTTCTCCTGAAATATGCCTAACACATCAATGAAGAACTACAAGGAATAATTTCTCACATCCATATTAGGGATGCTATTCTGAATGTTGATCACCCTTGAAGAAAATGTTGTATCTTGTGCACATCCAACCTAATTTTCTGTTTTCCCAATTGAAATTATTATGCACTAGTTCATGCATCACCCCAAATAATCTTATCCTCATGTATCTTGTTAATGTCTTATTGGAACAGAATCCAACTTCGTAAACCGGTTTCTTCAGCCGATCCAAAATGCCCAGGATTATTATTCTTCCTTTGAGTAAATGGATTTTGAGAAGTGCCACTCTATTTGGTAACTCACCGAAGCCTTGTATAAACTTCTTCTTACGGACCTACTTTTGTACTAAGCAGTTTATGCAGTAGAGCTCAGGATATCGTTCTGATAATCCATTCATCTTGGCCACAGCACCTAAACCTTTTAAGGAGAAATCAGTGACCATCTCCAAGTTTCTCCTTAATTGTCACTTTTAATCTATACCCATGCGTATTATAAATGTAAATTCTGTGGATCTGTGCATAATTGTACATTAGTTTAGCCTGAACATGTGCCTATTTTACATCCACTTCTCCTGAAAGATACTGATCCTTTTTTTGCAGTGCATGAATTCAGTGACCATACTATGTTCCTTACTGTAATTTGTTGATGGGATGGCCCAACACCAATCCTGAATGTTGATCACTCTTGAAGAAAATGTTGTGTCATGTGCATATCCAACTTAATTTTCTGTTTTCCCAATTGAAATGACTATGCACTAGTTCATGCATCACCCCAAATAATCTTATCCACGTGTATGTTATTAATACCTTAATCGAACAGAATCCAATTTCGATGGTCCCCACTATTTTCAAATGACTATTTTCAGATTAGGCAGCATTTTCCTGTGTAGGAACCTCTCTTGAGATAGATTAATGTTGGGCAGGAAAACTTCATTGCTTTGTCTCCTGATTGATTTGGAAGGTTTTGATTTCTGTTGGCCAATAATAGTGTTTAATTTCTTAGTTCTAAAAGAAAATTTAAAGATAGTGATGTTAGTACCTCTGAATCAGTATGTTTTAAAAAAATTGGCTCATTACTGTCGTCTTCAAAGACCTGTACTTTTACAGTGAGATTAAAGAACCCGTAGGAAGTAATGTAGACTGAATCAATTAATAAGGAGTTCTGTTACTTATCCTGACATTGGGGTCTAGAGTTCTGGTTATAAAGTTTCTTCACTACATATGCATGTGTGTCTGTGTTCATATTTCTTGGCAACTGCTTTTTTTTGGATTACCTTTTTTTAGTTTCTGCTGCCATTTGAACCTTATTGAAGTCTTCTCAAAAGGTGCTTAGTTTTTGTACTGGTCTTTTCAAGGGAGACAGAAGGAAAGCAAAAGCCTTTAGTAGTGCGAAATATTTCTTGGATTGGTATTGTTTAGTCCTCTATGCTGATAGATCAATTCAATTGCATGTTGATAGAATGTAAAATTATTCCAATATCAGGAAGGATTTGAGATGATGGCTGTGGCGGTGATTATTGAGGATGCCGTCAGTGTCTGAAAGGAGCAATGTTATGGACACTATGGATTAAAGTTTGCTATTTTTTTCTAGCTTTTTTCCTTGCTGTTCATTTGGATTAATCATGTTGTGCTATACTGATGCTTGGCACCTGTCTTGAGGCATTGAACCATACTGGTTATACTTTTTTACACATTTCCAATTTTTTCGTGGAATTTAACTGAAGCAGCTATTTTGTGCTCATTTTAAAAAAAGAAAGGAATTTCTACTTTGAATGTTGGAAAATTTTTCTGCCTTTTAGTATATAATGCAGCATCTTCTCAGTAATGCTTCTTTGTTTACATTTCAGAAAAGGTAAACGTGCCAAAGCAGCTGACACCGAAAGAGAAGACCATTGAAAATGTGGCTATGTTCAGTGATAAGCAAGGAAAGAAGCTACGTTCCAATATGCGAACAACAGAAAGAGACCATAAGAAAACCGTGCAATGCGCATTTATGTTGGATCCTATCACTGGGCCTTCTGCAAAGAATTCAATTCCTAACAAGCCTTACCTCTGCCTTAGCTGTAGTAACCCCAGTCCTCCAGTCTCTGTGCCAGTGAGCAGACCCACACGACAAACTTCCAGAACTGATTGCCCAGCTGACCGCTTGAAATTCTTTGAAACTTTGCGATTGCTTCTTAAGCTTACCTCAGTTTCTAAACGAAAGGAGAAGGAACAGAGGGGGCAGGAAAATACCTCGTATGAATTGAACAGATCAAATGAACTTATCTGGCTGGAGTTGCAGGCCTGGCATGCAAGTCGTAGCATAAATGACCAAGATGTTTACCTATATACTGCGCGCCAAGCTGTCCCTGATATTATTAATGATATTTTGAACTTTAAGGTAAATTATGGAAATCATTGTGCTTGCAAAGGAGATGGTCATGTTGATGCTGCTGGAGAAGATGAGATTTTTGAACAGAAGACCGAATGTGTTAGGACTACAGGAATGCATGTCTTCGGTCATAGTGATTATCAGGAACACCTCCAGTGTCAGAGGGTAGCGTTTGAACAGGTTAAAAGTATTATGGAGCTGCTAGAGTCTGTGGAAGCACTTTATCCATCGTTGCAGGCCCTCCAGAAGGACTATGAGAGGTATGCTGCAAAGGACTTTCAAAGCAGAGTGCAGGCACTCTGCTTATGGCTAAATATAACTAAAGACCTGAACCAGAAATTGAATTTGATGAGAACGGTCTTGGGCATTGAGAAATTGCCAAACATTGGCTGGCCAGTGTTTGAAATCCCATCTCCTCGTCCTTCTGGAGCGAGTGAGCCAAATGAGGAAGAGGACAATGAGAACTGCTCGCGGACTTGCTCGTTGGAAAATGAAGAGGAGCATTGTCATGGAGATGAAGTCACTGGGTTAGAAAACAGAGAACACAGTGCACATAGGCACAAAGGAGGAGTACATGTTCACTTTCAGCCTTTGGATGCTTTCCCAAAGAAGTTTGAGAGATCTGTGTCTGAAGATGAGACATGCTTCATGGGAATTCAGTCTGCTGAATGCCCATTTGACACTAGTTTCAACAGATATTGTCAAACATCTATTTATAGGCCTTTTGTTGATAAAGCACTGAAACAAATGGGACTACGGAAGCTCATAATGAGACTTCACAAGTTAATGGATGGGTCCCTACAAAGGACACGTATAGCACTGGAGAAAGATGTTAGTACACTGGAGGTAAGGGCTCTGATCTACATTAGTAAAAATGCTGCAGTTCTGAAGGGTATAGAACATTTGTTTTATGACATTGGCTATTTTTTAAATTTATGTTTGCCTTTCATGTTAATCTGTCCATAAACTATCTTTTCATTAATATTAAATGTAATAAGACTACAACCTCTCTGGGTGCAGGACGTTGTGGATGATACCTGTTATTAAAGTAAAAACAGAATATGTTGGAAATTTTAGCACGTCAGACAGCAGCTATGGAGAGCAAATGCAGAATTAACATTACAGATCAATGTCTTTAATCCAAACTAGAAAGCATTAGAAATTTATCAGTTTTGAGCAAGTGCTGAACCGGAAGAGTAATGGAAAGGGTGAGGAAAGAAGAAAGGTATGGCCTGTGAAAAGGCAGGAATGATAAAATGACAAACAAGATGACGGTATATGGCAAAAGGCTGATAATAGAACAAGTTGTGTTTAGCAGTCAAATTCAGGGAGGAAAACTAAAACAACTTGCATAAATGTAGTACCTTTAATGCATTAAAACATCTTAAAGTGTTTTATAGGAGTGCTATCTCACACAGTTTGATACTGAGCCACCCAAAGAATTTACCAGGACAGATGCTGAGGCAAATTTTAAGAAGTCTCTTAAAAGATAAGGACAAGATGGAGAATTTGTGATAGAATTTCAAACTTTACAGCCCAGGTAGTTAAAGAGTGGCTGCTGATGACAGAGCAGCAAAAATTAGGAATGCACAAGCAGCCAGAATTGGAAGAACACGGGTTTCAAAGGAATTTGGGCTAGAAGATGTTACAGAGACGGGAATGAATGAGGCTTTGGAGGAATTTGATAACCAGGATAGGCTCTGATGGTCCACGAGCCAATGTAGATGGACCAATATGGGTGATGACTGAATGGGACTTGCTAGGATATGGGAGCAGCAGAGTTTTAGGTGAACTCAGGTTTACAAAGGGTGCAAAGTGGATGCCAGCCAGAGAGCAGAAAGTAGTACTGATGGAATAGTGATGGCAGAAAGGTCAAGTGGAAATCCTTAACTGAGGAGAGTAGAAATCATTCAGAGTGGGAGAAGTGCTAGGGAATTAAATGCCAAAACAAAAGCAAAATATTGTGGATGCTAGAAAGCTGGTTTTTAAATTAGATTTTGTGTGTGTAATTGTTCTTGAAATGGACAAGGTTTAGTTAGAGTAGATAATTTGAATAAGTTTGTTAAGATAACCAGAACACACACTTTCTAAATATGGACAAAATAACTGGGTGGGAGGGGAGGAGATTGGGAGAATAAGAACTAATTTTGTGTAGTGTTTTAAGGTCTGAAATGTACATAACATAAAGGAGGAGTATGCCAAAGAGCTTCTAGAGCACGCTGTGCAGTTCAAGAAGATTACAGCTGATCTTCAACTGAACTCCACTTTCTTGCTGGATCCCTTGACTCCCAAATTCAAAAATCTTATCCGTCTTGGACTTGAGTGTATTTGATGGCTAAGCATCCAAGGCCCCCTCAGTAGAGAATCCCAAAGGTTCACATCCTTCTGAGTGAAGTTTTCCTACTCTTGATCTAAGGATTGATCTTCAGACTTAGACAGTGGTGCTTAGTTCTAGCTAGTTTTCTAGTTGCCCTGATCCCCCATCTAAATGGATCAAGCTTTCAGCAGGTCTGTCAGGCTCTCTTAGAATCTTATTTGTGTAACCATTTTTCATTCTTGAGCAACAGAAGAGTATCGGCCCATTCTTCTCAATCTTCATTGTGTAATAGTCCCATCCCAGGAATCAATCCACAGAGTATTCATTACACTCCAGGAAAGGCAAGTATAACCTTCCTTGGCTGTGAAGACCAAAACTGTACTCTAAGGTGACGTTAAAAGCTCTGTACAATTGGAGCAAGACTTCCTTACCCTTGTACTTGCTATAAAGGCCAACACACAATTTTCCTTCCTAATTGCTTGCTCTACCTGTATGCTAACTTCCTGTCAGTTAAATTCATCTGAACACCTACATTTGATTGTTTCTCTCCATTTAATTAAAAACAATTTTTCCTGTCCTTTCTCCAAAAATGAATAATCTTGCTTTTTTACACATTGTACTCTGTCATTTTCTTACTCTTACTTAGCTTGTTTCTGTTCATATGCAGATTCTTTGAGTTGAATTTTAGCTTCACAAAAAGATACCTTTGGTGTAGTTGCCCAAAATTTCTTTCTCCAAATCTAACTCTATCCCATCTATTTCTAGCTTAACTCAGGGTGGAAGGGAGGGAAAAAAAGTATAGATGGAGAGATGTAGGTAGTGTATGGCGTCTGAAGGCATGGCCATCAGTGGTGATGTAATTGACACTGGAATGCACAAGGCTAGAATTAATGGAACTTGATTTTTGAAGGTTGTGGGGCTAGAGATGGGGAGGACTGAGGACATGGGAGGATTTGAAAATATGGATGAAAATTTTAAAGTAATATTGCTTGACTCGGAACCAGTTAGCAATAGGGATGAAGAAGAGAGGGATTTGCCTATGACTAGTTGTGGTCCATTTTGAAACTTCCTCAGTTGGACTTAAATACGACAACTGTGATGATTACCTCATTTAGCAGCCAGTCTTCCCCAAGAACTAACCCTTTCACAGAAATGGCATGCAGTTTGATTTTTTTTAATCTAAAGGGCTTCTTGATTTAAAATTCCTGTGGTGCTGTGTTTAATCTTGTAAACAAAATTATACCTACTATAAACCTTTGCGCACAAACCAGAAATGCAATCACAAATATTAATTTGCTGTATGAAAGAATATAAATGTTAATTTATTGTTTTAATCTTTTATAAGTGTTTAAACGTTGTTTTCTGTTGCAAATAAGTACCCACGTGCAATTTAATAGTATTTCTAGGTTTAAAATAGATTTAGAAATTGCTAAGCACATCAGTAATTTGAATTCCAATTTAAAAGATCAATCACTTTTTCTTTGGTTTTATAAGTTCTAATTTATTCTATGCTCTTTATACTTGAGAGATAAAGAACACATTCTTATGGTACATGTGATTATGAATATAAAAATAACTGCAAATGCTTCTGAAATATTAGAGGGAGGAAGCAGAATATAGAGATCATATCAGGATACAGCAGCATTTCTTGGTCTATTTGCTGCACATTTCAGAATGTAATGTATGTTTAGATACAACTTAGGCATTTCAAAATAAGACAGTTCAGAAGGACTATAGTAATACCATTTTAAAGCCAAGAATATTTGTTGTATTTATTGGGGCCTAACATGTTTCAACATATTTATACAGCACAAAAAGGCCATTTGGTTCTACAGGTCCTTGCTCCTGTTTGTTACACACAAACCTTCCCTCATCCTCTTCTAACCTTTCAATGTACCCTTCTGTTATTTTTCCCTCTTTTTGTTAACCCTTGAATGCATTGTTTGCTATTTGTTTGGCAACTCTTTGTGATAATGAGTTGAATATTCTAATCACTCCCTGGATAAAGAAGATTCTGCTGAATTCCTTATGGGATACCTTAGTACCAAGCTTATGTTAATGGCAACTAGTCCTGGTCTCTCCCACAAGTGAAAATATTAGTTCTCCGTTTGTGCACATGAACATTCCATAATCTTGAAGATCGTGACCAATCCCTTGGCATTTCCTTTCCTAAAGGAGTAGAGCTCCAACTTATCCAGTTTTCCCAAATAGACGTAACTCCTTGGTTCTATTGTAATTTTAGTAAATCATTTTTACCTGTTCTAGTTCCAGTGTATTCTTCTTTGGCATGGAGAGCAGAATTGTTCATAATCCTTGTGCGATCTAACCAAGGTTCTTTACAAATTTAATAAACTTCACTGCTTTTAAATTCTATCCCTTTACAAGTGGACCCCAGTGCATGGTTTGTTTTTTTTTGTGACATTAACCAACATTGCTACTTCTATTGATCGATGTAACTGTCCCCAGACTCCTGTGCCCAGTTTAAGAAATTATTTTCCAAGAAGTATGTGGCCTTTGTACTTGTTCTGCCAACTTGTATTACTTCACTCCTATGTCGATTGATGTCTATATTAGGCAGTTGTTGTTTCACTTAAGTTTTGACACCTTCCAACACCTCATGCAGCTAACAAGGCGTCAAATGTATTTCCTTTTATCTTTCCTTTGAATACCATTCTATAAAATGGAGAGGCAGGTATAAATGCTCAGGAGCCTGTACATCCTAAACAATACCTAGGTTAGACAGCAAAGAAGGCACAATAACTTTTTTGGCTTGGAAGCTGAAATATGAGGACTATGTGCTTTGGTATGAACAATGATGCATATTCTACAGCAAGTGGATACACAAGTTTGGTGTTGACATTGCCATTCTCCAAGAAACCAGATTTGCCAAAAGAGACAATCATGAGGCTTATTCCACTTACTGGCATGGAAAATGTGCTGAAGAGCACCATGGATATGGTATAAGCTTTACACAGAGCAAGCGGTTGATGGTCAGTCGAAACAGCCTGTCAGGGCTATATCTCCCCGCATCTGCCATTTGGCACAGTCAACATCGAATGCACCTGAACAGCCAGTCTTGTATGTCACCATCTTTGGCAAAGGGCTTTTCTGTGAATCCCTAGGTGAAGTTTGAGGGACATTCCAGACTACCAAGAGGCTATTATTCATCCTGGATAATTTCAGTATATATGTGTTGGGACAGATGATTCATAGTCTGTGTGCCTTGGTCTTCATGGGTTGGGCAAAATAAACAGTAACAAATAATGCTTCCTTGGGCTTCGTACCCTGAATGAACTTTGTGTCATAAACACTTTTTTTTCAGATCAGATAAGGTATCATCCTCCCCCAAAGTCTGGGCATTGGCACCAACTAAGTAATCACAAGGTGTCACCTGCCCAATGTTCTCCACATCTACCATACTGCAGATTGCAACATCAACTCGCTTGTCAGCAGTAGAGTGAAGTTGCACTATAGAAGTTTCAACAGTTCCAAATAGGATGCCCTGCTATGCATCAACATTCCATAGACATGTAATGGTGCCAAATACCAGCATTTTGCACTTTCACTACAATGATTGCCCCTCATCAAAGGTTTACCAATAAGCTTGGAAGCCTTGGAGCTTCTCAGTCATCTATGATAAAGGTAAATGTGGAATACACAACTCGTACTGGTTTGAGATCATCTCAGCTGAAATGACATCTATCATTTATGTAAAAAAAACCTTCATAATATACATAAAGTCTTCACTTAAAACACTGCACAACTCGAAGGTAGCACAATAAAACTGCAAAAGATAGGGTGATAATGCACAAATAAACACTGGATCAATTAGTGATTTATGAAGGAAGTCAAGAGGGTGCTTGGTCCTACCATCACTTAAGTTGCTGTTCTGAAGTCAGCAGATGGTGAACTACTTACTGACAAAACTAAATGAATGTCCTGTTGGCTGAACGTCGCTACTGTAAGCTATACTCCTGTCAGATGGTCATCTTCCAGACACACTTGACATGTCTTGCAGATTCCTGTTATGGATGAATTGGATAATAGGCCTGTATCACTTTTATCACCTGACCTTGAAGCCCATACACTGCTTAGCAAACAAAGATACTTGGCAAGGATGGAATCCTAGCTAAAACGCTTAAGCACAAAGTTCCATCTATTGCCACACCTTTATGACCATCTCTGCAATGGAAAGGAATGCTCCATTCCACAGGAGAGGTGTGATTATCACACTATTCAAAAACAGAAGAGACAGCATCAACTGCAAGGGCATCTCACTCCTTAGCATCGTTGAAATTCTCATGCTTGTGTTCATATTCTACCAGTGGTTTCCCCAAAAAATAGACAGGAAAGGACAAAAAGAAAATGCAATAGGATGGCTTGGAATACTAGATCTGTGAACAGTGGCAGATTAACTACCACCTGGACCCCTAGGCTGAGGTTTAGTAAGGCCCTCTGACCTTGCCCTCTGCCCCATCCTTTGTTGAATAGAATAAAGTGACGTTAGATAACTTATATCGTTGTACTATGTATAATGTATTGCATGTATAATATAAAGTCATAGGAATCAATTACAGCCCTTTTATTTATTTTTCATTTTCTTTATATTTGTACTTTAAAAAACTTCAGTGTTTTTTGATTACAAAAGTGTCGATGGCAGCATGTAAATCAACAGATCGAAACATGTCTGATTCAATGTGCATGAGTGCCAGATGACTAAGTTTCTCATTGCTCATTGTTGAGCGCAAATAGATTTTGATCCTCTTTGGTGCCAAAAATGAATGCTCACTGAACGGTTAGTGATCCTTAAGGACAGATATAAATTCTAAAGCAAATTTATGTACTTGGATACATCTCGTGCAGTCGATCTCTTGTCAGAGCTTGATACATCCCAGTGACAGTCACATCATCATTGGATTGTTCTTGAATGTATTTCTGAAAATGGACAAGCTCTTCCACAAAAGCCAAGTCAAAGTCGTCCAGGCAATCTTGTATGAGGGCATTCACTGCCTTTTTAAGTGCGTTGGCATCAATATTGCAAATACAAGAAAGAAATCCAAATCGGTTGGACACAGACCTATATGCTTCAGAGCGTTTTTTAACCTCTGCTGATAATTTGCCTAAGATCGTTAAGTACACATTAATCTTGAAACTCTGGCGAGGTGAAAAGTCTGTTTCTTGTCGCGTATTTGACTTTTCATCTGGATTGTCAGCAATGCTCTCCAATGCTGATTTCACTTTCTCGTATCCCCGATTGAGGGCATAGCACTTACATGAGCAAACCACCAAGTATCACCTAAGTCTCTTCACAACTGCAAGATTCTTTCCAAGCTCACCCACAATTATTTCCCACCGGTGGGTTGAAGCACTGAAAAAATTGTACAACTGTTCAACGAAATCAAAAAAAGCAGTAGCTTTCGGAACGCAATCCACTGCTGAATGACCAACAAGGTTCAACGAGTGAGTAAAGCAAGGAATGTAGTCAGCTACTGTATTTGATGATACGTTGATAGCACTGGTGACAGTCCTTGTGCTGTGGTGTGGGACGAATACTGTGTAAGGGTGAATGTTGAAAAAAGTACTATATGTAACTAAGGTGCACTAAAGTAAGTACCTATACATGTTATATATAGCATGACAATAAACTGTTCATTGTATTTATTTGCATGTAGTATAAGTCCAGGGGTGACTTGGAAGTGTTTGTTATATTAATTCGCCCTTGGGGTATAGTTATGAAAATTTATTCACCCTTAAAAGGGTTAAACCAATTTTTTTTTTGCTCTTGGGGCCCCTTTCCTTCCGGGTCCCTAGGCTTAAGGCTACTCAGCCTAATGGTTAATCCGCCACTGCCTGTGAAGGTCAGATAACAAGGGTCATATTTGGAACCATAGAATCCCTACAGTGCAGGAGACCGTTCAGCCCATTGAGTTTGCACTGGCTCTCCAAAAGAGCATCTTACCCAGGCCCACCTTGCCACCCTATCCCTGTAACTTGACACGTTTACCATGGCTAATCCACCTAACCCACGCATCATTGGACGGTTTGGAGCACCTGGAGGAAACCCATGCCAACATTTAGAAAACGTGTGAACTGCACACAGTCAGTCACCTGAGGCTGGAGTTACATGTAGGTCAGATCAGGTAGGGATGGGAGACTTCTGTTCAGGACGTCAGTGAACCAGAGGGATTTTTATGACAATTGACAGTGGTTTCGTGGTCGCTGTTGCTGAGACTTGTTTTTAATTCCAGACTAGTAAAATTTAATGTAAATATCTGGTTACTATGTGGGATTTGAACCTATGTCCTCAGAACATTAGCCGCCACCTGTAGATTATTAGTCTAGTAATTTAGTAATGTCAAACTTGGGTACCTCATTGTGAAATGAAAACCCAGGCATATTGTGTCCACTCTAATACTGTTGTTTATCTTTTTTGTTAAAGAATTCAATAAAGTTTGTCTGGCGTGACCTTCTGTTTTGGTATCTGTACTGACTTCTCTTTATTATCATTTCAGTTTCTAGTTGATTTTCTGTTGCATCTTTGTAAACTGATTCTATTATCTTACCTACTACTGACAAGCTAATTCCCTAGGCTTATTTAACATGCACTTTTACGGGATCACAGAACATGAGGCCATTTGGCCATCTGTGCTGCCACTCTGAAGGAGCATATCACCTCCTGTCCCTCCCCTGTTGCCTTCCCATAGCACAGCACATTCTTGCACTTCAGATAATATCCAATTCCCTCTCAAATGCCTCAATTGAACCCGCCACTACCAAACACTCAGCCTCCTGCTGCCATTATCAAAATCCACCAATGGGAACAGTCACTCCATATCTACTGTGGCCAGACATCTCATGATTATGAATAGCTCTATCAAATCTCATCAAACTTCTATTCAAGGAGAATAGTCCAACTTCTAAGCTATCTACATAATGAAGTTTCTCATCCCTAGAACAATACTAGTAAATCATTCTGCACTCTTTCTAATGCCTTCATATCCTTCCTGATGTATGGCACCTAGAAGTGGATGCAATACTCCCAAGTCAGATCAGCGTACAAGTTCAACTTAGCATCCTTGTTTTTTGTACTCTGTCCCTATTAGTCAAACCCTTTATTACTGTCTGTGTCAACCCATCTTCAGTGATTTATGCACATATGCATCCAGGTCCCTCTGCTGCTGCATTCCCTTTCAGATTATATCCTTTATATTCACTCTCTGCATTCTTCCTATCAAAATGAATCACTTCATAATACTCTAAATTTCATCTGTCATTTGTCTGCACGTTCCACCAACCTATATCTTTTTGACACTCTATACTAAATTTTGAATTTGCGGCAAGTGCACCATATTCTAGGCTATTAATATTTATCTGGAAGAACAGGAATCCTGACACCACTCCTGGGAACGTTCCTGCAGGCTGAGAAACAATTGTTCACCCTTGCTGTCTATTCTTGTCACTCAGCCAATTTCATTTTCATGTTGCCACTGTCCTTTGAGCTCTAACTTTGCTCACAAATTTATTGTGCAGCACTTACTCATATCTTTTAGAAGTCCATATATCTACACAATGGAGACAGCTGATGAAGGTAATGCCATTATCTCATCAAAAAAAAGCTGAGTTAGTTGGAGATGATTTGCTCTTAACATCTTTAATTAATTGGCATTTACCCATGTGACTATTTATCTTGAGTCATCGTTTCGAGAAGCTTCCTCACCACTGAGGTTATACAAACTAGTTTGTAGTTTCTGGGTTTATCTTCACATCGTTGTTTTTGAATATGGGTGCAGTATTTACAATCTGTAGTCTTCAAGTACCATCCCTGATCTAAGGCAGAAAGGGTGTTTATGGCAAATTTCCATTCCCTTTATCCACGGACTTCTCAACTACTGTTATGAAGACGGTCTTATTTTAAAATTACTCAAGCAGTTGTCAGAAATAAAATGTTGTTGCTGCAAGCTACCTCAGTAATAATGTGGCCATAAATGTTGCCACGGTACTGTTATTGATCAGAATATAAATAGAAACCTCACAGTAACTAACCTTCTGCGAGCCATGATGCTGCTAACTGCAGTGCTTGCTTTTCAGACCTACGTTGTGTATTAGAATGTTTAGACACCTATATATTCAACACTACTGGATAATAAAGCAAAATAAATCAATTTGAAATTTGTGGTTTTACTGATTTAATGAGGTTCAATTCTTATCGTAATGGTGAAGTTCCAATGAGAGCTTAATACATTTCCAGAAAAATAGTTGTTGCTGGACATTTTCTTTTGGTCTTAAAATCTTTTTGCCCCTCCTCCGTCTTGCATCCTTCACTTCACTTTTCTGCAACTGTCAGTTCCTCTCATGTGGCACCAAATGTGATGAAAAGATGGTGAAGTTAATGCCTTCGTACTTTTGTTCCTTAATATGCCAGAGGGGGATTAAGCAGGGCTGATTCTGTTCTTTGCACTCAGATGATGTGCACCATCTGCTGGCTAGGAATTTACTTCAATTGGATGATTTGAGTGACCGATGGAACTGAGTTTTACATTGTTTTTCCACTGGTCACGTACTTAGAGCTTTCTATGAATGCAGTAGCATTTTTTCATGATCCTAAAATACACTAATGAAAACTGGTGCAAGTTTATATACAAGATGTTGGTATATGCCTTTGGTATAATAAAATGTCCCAAGGCATTCCATAGGAGTGTTATCCAGCAGAATTTGACAATGTGCCAATAAAGGAGCCAGTAGGGCAAATGACCAGAAATGAAATGGGATGAACAGGTTATTTAGGAAGGAAAGTAGAGCTTTAGAGCAGCTGAAGGCAGCACCATCAGTGGTGCTGCACTGAAAATTAGGGAACATAAGAAATAGGAGCAGGAGTAGGCCATCTAGCCCCTTGAGCCTGCCCCGCCATTCAATAAGATCATGGCTGATCTGAAGTGGCTCAGTTCCACTTTCCTGCTTTCTCCCCATAACCCTTAACCCCCTTGCCTACCAAAACCCTATCTACCCGCAGCTTAAATATATTTAGCGAGGTAGCCTCCCCCACTTCAACGGGCAGAGAATTCCAGAGATTCACCACCCTTTGAGTGAAGAAGTTCCTCCTCAACTCTGTTCTAAACTGCTCCCCCCCCCCCTTTATCTTGAGGCTGTGCCCTCTAGTCCTGCTGTCCTTTCTGAGTGGGAAGAACCTCTCCACCTCTACCCTATCCATCCCTTTCATCATCTTATACGTCTCAATGAGATCCCCCCTCATCCTCCTAAACTCTAACGAGTGCAAGCCCTATCTATTCAGCCTCTCCTCATAGCTCAACCCCCTCAACTCCGGTATCAGCCTAGTGAACCTCCTCTGCACTCCAAGGCCAAAATATCCTTGTGCAAGTGTGGTGACCAAAACTGCACACAGTACTCCAGCTGCGGCCTCACCAGTGCCCTGTACAGTTGCAGCAAGACCGCTATGAAGGCCATCATCCCATTTGCCTTCTTGACCACCTGCTGCACCTGTAGGCTGGGTTTTTGCGACTCATGCAAAAGGAGCCCCAGGTTCCTCTGCACTGTAGCATGCTGCAGCTTTTCGCCCTGTAAGTAGTAGTCCTTCCTACTATTATTCCTACCAAAGTGGATAACCTCACACTTGCCAACATTGTATTCCATCTGCCAGGTCCTCGCCCACTCGCTCAGCCTATCTAGATCCCTCTGCAGACTTTCCACACCCTCAGCACAATTTGCTGTTCCACTAATCTTTGTGTCATCGACAAATTTCGACACCTTACACTCGGCTCCCTCCTCCAGATCATCTATATAAATGGTAAATAGCTGAGGCCCCAGCACCGATCCCTGGGGCACTCCACTAGTCACCAACCGCCAATCCGAATAGCACCCATTGACACCCACTCTCTGCCTCCTATTTGACAGCCAATCCCCTATCCACGCTAACACCTTACCCCCAACTCCATGCCCCCTAACCTTCTGTAACAACCTTTTGTGCCGCACCTTATCAAACGCCTTCTGAAAATCGAGAAACACCACATCCACCGGTTCCCCTCCATCCACCGCACTTGACACATCCTTATAGAATTCCAATAAATTCATCAGACACAACTTCCCCTTAACGAAGCATAAGTGGCTAGAATTGGAGGAATCCGGATCCCTTGCTGGGCTGTAGGGCTAAAAGAAGTTACCGAGATAGGGAAGGGATTTGAAAACAAAGTTGAGAGTTTAAAACTTTAAGCTTTCATTGTTTTTCTGTTCCAGAATCAGTGTAAGTCAGTAAGCTCAGTTCTGATGGATGAAATAGATTTGATATGAGTTAGGGTACAGTCAGCAGAGTTTTGGATCAGCTTAAGTTTATGTGGGATAGAAGATGGGAGGCCAGGTAGCAGAATGCTGGAAAGTCAAATCTAGAGGTAAAAAGGGCATGATGAAAGTTTCAGCATCAAATAAGATGAGGCAGCATTAACCGCAGCACATTTATTTACAAACGGAATCCGTGGGTTCACCAGGCATACCTGAAAAGAGGTACCCAGCCTGGTGAACCCACAAACTCCGCAAACAAACTGAGCTAAGCAGTCCCACAGTGAATGGATATGATCATTCCTGTTGTCCTGTTGAGAATTATCATCTTTGTCCCAGCCATGCAAGATATATTTGCTAATTCCAAGTCTCATTGGGCTAATGTTGGTATCTGCTTAATAATTTGCGGCATTTGGTAATGCCTTTTTTCCACAATTGTTTGGCTGCAGAACTGATAAAATCTCTTTGATCAGAAATGAGAATTCTGGAGACACAATCTTTGAATAATTTTAAGGCAGAGTAGGTTTTGGATAAGCAAGTGGGGTGAAAGGTTATTGGGGATAGTTGGGAATGTGGAACTGAGGTTGCAATATTGAATGGCAGAGCCAGATGGCCTACTCCTATTTTGTATGCATTATCTCTGAATTTTTTTTGTGCTTGAGGCAAGACGGGGCTAAACAATTAGTTCTGTGCCGCCTGTGCCATTGAGTTTAACTGTGGTGTTCTTCACTAAAAATGCGTGGTACATTGCTGTGGTTTGCAGCAGAGATGTAGCCTTGAGCAGCTTTTTTAAAAAAATTGCTGGATTTGACAATTTGGACCAAGTTAACTCAGAAGGCTAATTTACAGGACATCTATGGAGCTGCCATTTGGATTAACTATTGAATTTTTTGTTTTGATTTGGCCAAGCATCTTGTATGACATGGGAGAAAAATGCTGTCAATAAAGCCTTAATTGTTTTATACATTCAGACCTTGAGTCTTTAATTAGCAGGGACATTTTGTAACTCAATGAATTAGGTGGTTTTGTGGAAATAGTTATAATGTTAACTAAGTGATTATAAACAGCCCATAATAATCAATTTTTAAAAATCTTGCTTTCCATCTTTCTTACCACTGTTTCCCCTTTCTCCAACCCATTAGGTCCATTTGTTACATGTTTCATGTTATCCTTTGACACACAGTTTACCTTTATTCTACTATTTACACATTCTGATCTGTATATGGGCTGCCACGAGCACACTTCTTCATGATCACCGCCATCTACGTTTCCTTTGTCTTTTTGTTTATGACATCTTTGTCAGTCTCTCCCATTTCCACCAACTGCTGGGTTTCTATCCAGCCCTCATGCTTCCCCTTCCCCTCCTCATCACAACACTGTCATCTTATTCGGTATTGTCTTCAGCTCTGATAAAGAGTTATCCAGACTCAACGTTAGCGCTGTTCTCTTTCCACAGATGCTGTCACAGTGCCTGATTTTTATGGCCTTTTCTGTTTTTGTTGCATAAAAATCAGCTTCTTGAAGGCAGAGGGGACGGGTCTTGTCTATTGGCAAGAATCCAACAAGAGCGGTTCTGGGAAAAGAGAGACATAATGATGCAAGGGAAGGGAAAGGAATAAGTGAGTGACCATGAAGGTGAGCAGGGAGGGGGCAGAATCTAGGACAGTGGCTTTGCATGGAGGAGGAGTGACAAGAAAAGCTGAGTTGGACAAGGAAGGAATGTGCATGCATAAGGTGGGTTCAGTACAAGGGGTGAATGGTTGGTTAAATGGAGGTGGCAGGCATGGTGGAAAAATATGAAATGGAGCATTGGAAGGAGATTGGGTTTTTATTGGAAGCAATGCTAATGTGAACTGATTCTAGAGGCAGATAGAGTACCTCCTGAGGTGCAATGGAGATGGAAGGATAATGGTTTGGTTAGTGTACTCTAGACTTTTTGTCTAAAAATGTATCAGTTGTTAAATGTAACATTTTCGATGCAAAGATTCAATTTTTTTTGAGGGAACACATAGCCAGTCTCTACCATCAATTTTATACCTTTAAGGTTTTACTATATTTATCTGATTACAAGTGAGACATTTGAAGAATTGCTACAGCTTAAGTTACAATACCCACGTAATTACTTTATTAGCCTTCCATATAGAAATTAATCAGGACTGTTCTTGGCTTGGCAACTGTGAAGCTGTTGGTCAACTTATTTCTACCACTCTGCATCTTCAAAGAGGAGAGAGTGAAAGAAGATCTGGAATAGTAGTTAAATATGTACAATGGCAGAAGCCATGATTAAAGGCTGTTTTTTAATTGGTCATGATGTGGAGATGCTGGCGTTGGACTGTGGTAAACACAATAAGTCGTCTCACAACACCGGGTTAAAGTCCAGCAGGTTTATTTGGTAGTAAACACCACTAGCTTTCAGAGTGCTACTCCTTTGTTCAGCTCCTCACTAACCTGACGAAGGAGTGGCGCTCTGAAAGCTAGTGGT
This sequence comes from Carcharhinus amblyrhynchos, assembly GCF_965287045.1. NCBI lineage: Eukaryota > Metazoa > Chordata > Chondrichthyes > Carcharhiniformes > Carcharhinidae > Carcharhinus > Carcharhinus amblyrhynchos. The sequence goes on along the minus strand of NC_137335.1, from coordinate 24,340,300 downwards.
GTTTATTACCAAATAAACCTGTTGGACTTTAACCTGGTGTTGTGACACTACTTCTTGTAATTGGTCATACATGACCCACTGGTTTGTTGTGTATGATTGAATCTCTTGTACATTGAAGGTTTGATCACGTACAATCTAATGGTGGCATGCAAGTATGAATTTACGTATCCTTCTTTCTGTATTCCAGTTCTCTGCTGTTCCGGAGCCTTTGAGTTGCCGTGACTACCTGCCTGAATTGTCTCGCACGTCTTCTTGCACAGAGCAGAAAGGCAGCACTGTGTCCTGGGAACAGCTGGAGGCCATGGAACTCCCATCTTTTCAGCCAGCCTACTTGGTCTTATGTCGCGTTCTCCTTAACGTTATTCATGAGTGCTTGAAATTAAGGTTGGAGCAAAGACCTGCAGGAGAACCATCATTGCTCAGCATTAAACAGGTAGCCTGCCAAAATTATTGTAGTCGTAGCACAGGAATTTAAAATTTGTGCCTGCTTTCATCTTTCTATTGGAACAGTGATGTCATTTCACATGCATTTTCTTTATGTAGTACTGATGTGGTTAAAAAGTTCACTTTCCGACAGAGTGCTTTATAACTATCAAAATTTATCTGCTGGCATGGATTATCTCTTTTAAGTAGAAAGAGTTCAAATGTTTTTACATCTGATTTTTGCTTCTCAAATTTCATTAAAAAACCTATTGTTTTGAACGTAGATAATCAAGAATTCTTGTGTCTTAAGAATACATTTAAGAGGTTTAATTCAAATTACAAAATTTGAACATTTATTTGGGCTGCACTGTAAATGTTCTGGATTTATGGGCTATTTTTAATACCAGTTTAACCATAAACTGCATTTTTTTAAGTCTTTGCAGTAACTCAATTTTTAGTCGATCAACAAAACAATATGTTGGGGCAAATCTTGCTGGAATGAGGCATCTTACAGTTTACATGATTAGACTTATGCATCCTTCAGCTTGAATTTCTTTTTCAGATGTAAAGCACTGGAAGTGCAAGCCAATATTGGTGTAGGGTGGCAACAGGGCATTGGAGACCTTGATGAATGATGGGACCAATAATGTATCTCAATGAGATTTGAAGATTGCAAAATAGAAATGATAGCGATTGATCATGGCTATTGGAGTGGGTGAATTAAGAATTATATCAGCAAAAGAGAAATGGAGGGAAGGAAAGGAAGATTGAATTAAGAGCAGAGAGAAATGGGAAAGAAAAATTAAGTCAACTTTTGTTAATTTTTAAAGAAATTTAACTTGTTTCTTTTCTTGACCTACAAGATTGATCATTATTGTAGTGGTTGTCATTAAAAAGGTACTTAAACTTCAGCTCTAACTTTCTGCTGAGAGTTTGGGCAATTAATATACAAATTTAACCAGTTCTTAAGATTAACAGGGAGGCTCAGAAGGTGCAACACTCTTTGCTTAGCACAGTGTAGTATAACATATAGAGATTTATAAATTCTCCTGAACATTTTGGCTGATTTATGCATTATTAACTTGTATCGGTAACGCATTGTTTCTCATGTTTTGATACAAATACTGTTGCTACAAACATTTGTTTTCAAAAAATTTAGTTATATTAAAGGAATTAAATACTTCAAACAACAAGTACCCTGAGGTTAGATCAGAACCCAATAGTTTTGGTAATAAAGCTTGTTTTGCTAGTTAAGAATGTCTTTTCTAACTTGTGGTCAATTCTCAGACTGCAATCACAGGGCTCCTATGTACTACCAATAACCTAGATTACAACATTGTTTTAATACTGACTTCCTATAACTGACATTATCAGCCCCTTATAATGTACATCAATTTTATTTTTGCCTATTCACTTTCTCTCATGTAGGTATTGATTTTTTTTTTGTTGGGATAGCATTCCATGGATGTCAGTAGCCCTGTGGTATCTTGCTTCAGTGTTGGCACTGTGCATGTTAATGTTATCAGGATATTAAGTCACGGGAATTTTTGATGCCGAACCTGACCCTGACGTCACTTGACATTCATACAGTTAGCAGAAGTCTCTTTTTACTGATCAAAAATAGATGCCCTGATTGGAATTTCCCCTTGTGCATAGGAGTTCAGACCAATTGTGGTGCCCTACTGTCAACTTGCCTGAAGTCAACTAATACAGAGCTACAATGTTTAAATCATTCTTATACAATGTCAAAAATTCACTGGAATATTTGCATTAGTTTTCTTGCCACTGTTGGAAATTAAAAAGCAATAATTGCTCTCATGTCAATCTTGCCAAAGAATTCTTTAGTATTTGACTTGAACTGTAAATATTTCCATATTCTGCACATAATGATTATTTGTTTTACAGTTGGTTAGAGAGTGCAAAGAAGTGCTGAACGGTGGTCTACTTATGAAGCAGTATTATCAATTCATGTTGCATGGGATCATGGATGAATTCCAGAGACAGCAAAAGGTTAACAGTAATATTGATGAATTTGAGGAAGATCTACATAAAATGTTAATTGTGAGTATATTAATGAGTGAAGCATACTTAGAAACACGAGTTGAAGTCTCAGTTTTCATGATTTTGCTCTTGCAGCTGACAAGCCTTACCATATTGGGTAAAAGCATTCAGAACTGTATTGCATTATTGTGTCTGAAAATTAATTCTATTGTAGCAGCTAGGAAACAAGCTGATTCAAATTAACTTGACTCTCATGCGTTAATAATGCTGAAAATGCATGTTGTGTAAATTGTCGTCATGTCTTTTAAAAGATTTCACTCAAGTGTCAAACTGCTTCCCATCAAGTTTTTAAAAATCACAATCATGTCTTTCAAAATGTTTGTTAAATTTTATGTTTTGCATTAGGATATGCACTTGCAAAGTTAGTATAGCTAACTGGTAACTTCTGACCCAATAAAATGAATTTTGCACTGGTAATTTGTGTAAATTTTGTTCCATAATTGTTTGTCATATGAATTTTTAATTTTTTAAAAAAATGGTATAAATCACGTGTCTTATCTTTGTGTGCTGGTAGAATTTTTGTTAAAGTCATTGCGGTTCTGCATTAAAACTTCAAACTGTGAAATGCCATTGCTTAAATGTGATGCAGTAGCTGCTTTAAGTGGAATACAACCACGTTTAAAAAGATCATTTGCAATTTACCTGTCGGTGACATTCTTTGCCGAGAATCTTGAACTGTCCGATTTTACATTGAGAACTCCAGTCTATAACGATGTGGTTGAAGTGCACCATTGTTTTCCCTTTCCCTAATGTATTCTGAATAATTTTGTTCCAATGTGATATCCATTCAGTATCTATTCTGTAATTTTGCTGAAAGTAGTGGCTGGAGTTAGGATACTGTATCCTGAAATGACTGTCATGATGTGAACCTGCTATGGTTGAAATGGTACACACTTTTGTGTAAAGTGCTTTCTACATGCTAACCTTTCAGTAAGGATCAACAATAATGAGCAGAATATATTCATTAACCAGTCAGCCCTCCCCCACAGTCATGGGAATTATGGCATATTTTATAGCACCTTCACATCTATCCTGTATGAGTAATGGTGCATAAATCACAAATTAAAAATTGGTCTGTGTGAATTGGGAATTACATTGTGCTCTCTGGAGGTGTCTGGGAGTTCTCCTCGGTTTTAAAAACATAGTTTTCTTCTCTTGATCTTGGATCATAACTGCTCAGAGCTGTTATGTTCAGAGCTGTTACGTTTCATTAGTGTGAATTAGGCATCTTTCTTGACTTTAAGTTGAGCTTCATGCCCCAAATGCATCACCTACTGCCGACTTCCACCCATTTAGTATTGACTATCTGATTCCAACACCGTCATCCATGTTTAAGCTTCACTATTAAAATGCTTTCATGGCCTGACTCCCATCTTCCACCCTATATTAATTTGACTTCAGTCAAAAGTGCAGGTCCCTTTAATCCATATTCATGAGCCGATATTATCTCCTGGTCTGGCAATACCATGAGTTTCTTTTCTGAAATCCCTCCATTATGTCCTCCTTCTGTAACATCCAGCCCTACAACCCTCTGAGACTTCTGCCCCTCCAACTTTGGTCTCTTCCTTATCCTTGATTTTAATTATTCTATGATTGGCAGCCAAGACTGCACCTGTTTGGACTTTGAATTTGGTCCTAGCCTGTCTCATCTCTATCTCTTGCTTACCTCTCACTTTGGTCAAGCTTTTGATTACATGTCCTAATATCTTTATGTGGCTCAATGTTAGGAAAGGTATGGGATTTTATTTGTGACGACATGACCGTCTTGACCACCCCCAGCTTTGGTGATGTGGATTATTACATAAATGCTTAAACAAAAATTGTTCTCCATGGCATCAGTCTGCCTCTGAGATTTGTGCAGAATGGTGTTCATTTTTGGCTTCTATCTTCTTTGATATTGGTATTTTTACAACTCTCCCATGGGCCCTTTAGCTGCTTCATTCCTGATATTGTCTCTGCTGGCTGTGGATAGATAAGATTGCTTGGAGCTAATAGCTATGTTTTATTGGAACAGATTTTATAATTTTATTGCAACAAAGACATGCAGAGCTGGAAAAAGCAGGCTGGAAGTGAGTGCCACTGTGTTAAGGTGTTAAAATATGCATTGGAATGTTTGCACAATTCAGCTTTTTTTCCAGAATCTTTATATATATATATGTTTCCTTTGGCATTATAGGTTTATTTTGATTACATGCGGAGCTGGATTCAGATGCTACAGCATTTACCTCAAGCTTCCCACAGTCTGAAGAACCTTCTTGAAATAGAATGGAATTTTACCAAAGAAATAACCCCTCGCATACGAGGAGGAGAGGCCCAAGCAGGAAAGCTCTTCTGGTAGGATCTACGTTGTTATGATTTCTGTAGAGGCTGATAACATTAAAACAAAAGAAATTCAAACTCTCAGTTGATGGGTGAAAGGATGACAGGACAAGATTTCATGTTTTAAGATTTTTACTGTCACAAACGTACTAAAAGCACTTTTGACTAAACACTAGTGGACAACTTGTACTTTAAACTACAAAACAGGGCTGCCCCCTTTTTACTTGTAACACAAGTGAGGAGCCCATTTCACAAGTATACTGTACACATCCCGTAAGTAGTCATTTGATTTTTCCCAAAGTGAATCTTAGGTCCTGAGGGTTTGCTTCTGCTCTTTTCCTTTCCCAGCTTCATAACTTTTTAATTTCAGACCTGTCTTTTGCATTAAGATTTATTCTGGAAATTTTCCCTTGAGCTGGGTGAATCTCCCAGCCTTGTTTCAAATCATCGCAAATTTGGCTCTTCCAATCCAAGCATGAGTTCCACCTGCATTCTGCATTGTAAACCATAGAGATTTCTAGTCTCTAGCTCGCCCCTCCGTCCTGAAACCTGATAGAGTGGCTAAGTCTGTGAATTTCAGAAATATCTTGGACGATTTTTTCATGTTGAAGTGGGCTTTGTATCCATGTAGAACTGCAGATGAGGTAAATTTGAGACTTCCGTTCTCTCATTTTAAGTATGAATAGCCAGTTTAAAGCACAATTGCTTACAAACTGACATTTTCAATACATTCCTGGGACTTTGGAGACCAGCGGTGCAACAACTGCAAACATGTTTGCCATGCATTGTCTCCAAGTGTGAACACCTTACATCTTCTTTTGATGAAACACCCCAGAGCACTCATCAGTATTTAACAGACATGTCAACCAGGCGCGATGTTAGGCCAACTTCAGAACAAGTCACATGACCCTGCTTCATTTTACCTTACATCAAAAACATTGTTGCAGAACATAACCTTATGAAGCTCATAATTGTAACAATGTATATAACACTTCATGTGGTTAACCAATAAATGCAATTTTCTAATTTAGGTAATCAAGTTGCACATTAGCAGTCTCACTGGTTATTTACCAACTTCTACAGACAAATTTGTACCCATTTTGTGTAATTTTTTTTATCAGACTGAGCAAACTTATTAAATCCGATGCTGTAAGTATGAGAGAGATTCATGAAATTGTTATCACAAGGCCAGAATTTTGTGGAGTAAGTGGGAACTGAGCACACGTTTCCTTTAGAAGGACACTTTTTGCCTGCTATATTTTCATCCCAGGGAGGTGATACAAGATGGAGTCAGTCCCAAGTTGACAGGAGAGGTGGGCACCACCACCCCTCATACCTCCTCATATCATCCATGCTCCTTCATATTGCCAAGCAGCTCTACAGTCACTCATCTGATATCCATTGTGGGCAGATCTCAGGGTATCTTTGAAATGGGCATTTAAAAAATGAAATTCTAAAGATTTAATTTCGCTCAAACATACCATGTGGAGAAAAAATATACTCAAAAAAAGCTATTCCAAAAAAAAAGAAATCCCCTCAAGTATCATTCAAAATGTCTATATAGCCCCTTGATGAATTAAGTATTTCCGACTTTTTAAAATTCATCCACAATAGGCTGAATTGTCAGAACAAACTATTCTATCTCCCAGACAACACAGCCTATTGAAATTGTAAACAGTGATGGCTAAATTTAGAAAACTTAGCTACACCAGGTGGCCTGTCAGCCAATGCACTCCAGCAGCAAAGTTTTTTTTTCAAACGACAAAAATTTGCCCTAATTTGAAAAGGTTTTGTGCCTTTAAATCAATTGAGATAGTTATACTAATGTTTGCATCATTTTTGAATGCATAAAAGCACATTTCCTAATGGGGTAAGAACTCCAATGTAATAGCTTATCTTTATAGGACAGAGCCATACAACTAATATGCAGTGAAAATGTATCAACCTTACACCACAGCATCTTACAGTTGATACTGAAAAAACACATTTTTATATTTCAAAGCTTGTGAACGACAGAATTATAAGAGCAGATGTTTTTTTTTGGTTGCTTACTTGGGACTACCAACCCTCACTTGGGTTCCCCATAGTTCATGCCTCCTTTAATTGCTGGAAACAGGAATAGGGACTGGAATCCCAAAATCAAATGAGGAGTCATCCTGACTCCAAACTTTGGCTCTATCCTCGCTCTACAGATGCTGTCAAACCTTTCCAGCCTTTTCTGTTTTTGTTTGTGTTGCATATTTTACAAATGATTGATTTTAATATTTTATGTACACTTTTGATATTCTCTGTGGAATAGGAGCTATCAACTCTGTTCAGGAATGATCCTGTACATTATTTTCTAATTAGCAGTTTGGAAGTGTTGTATAGTTAGACTTGTAATTTTGCATTTTCCCAATTAGTGATATAGCTGGAATGCTGCTAAAATCCACTGGAGAGTTCTTAGATTCTGGACTTAAGGAAAGTTGTGATGAGTTCTGGGCAAGTGCTGATGATAGTACTGCATCAGATGAAATCAGGTACTGTAAACATTTTGTAATTCAACGATTAATACACAACTACACTATTTTTTTCAAAGTTATTTGAGAAGAGTCTGTTGCAAATTGAATGGAGCGTGACTTACTGGACTAATATTACAAGTGATTAGAATTTACTTTGTGCTTGTTTCAATGGACATTTTCAACTGAAGTTAGATGAGGCACCAATGATAGGGCCAGTTTATTTTAAGCAGAATAACTTATGTTGCAATGGGGGAAAGAGAGCGTTGTTTTAATTGGAGATACTGCACATAAACTGAGCCTGAGCAATGCATTTTGGACGTAGTTTTTTTTAATTAGGATATCTGTGTGCACAATTATTTCCAAACTATTTTCTGATTGGCAGGCAGTGACTAGGGATCTGTGCTAGGGCCCCAACTGTTCACATCATATATTAATGATTTGGAAAAGGGAACTAAATGTATTATCTCTAAATTTGCAGATGATACAAAAGTTGGGAGGGAGGGTGAGCTGTGAGGAGATGCAGAGATGGTTCTGCATGATTTGGACAGGCTGAGTGAGTGGGCATGTAGTACAATGTCGGTGTTTGTAAGGTTATCCACTTCAGTGGCAAATATAAGAAGGCAGACTATTATTTGAAAGGCTCTAAATTGAGAGAGGTAGATACTCAGCGAGACCTTACTGTCCTCATGCATCAGTCACTGAATGTATGCGTGCAGGTACAGCATGCAGTAAAGAAGGCAAATGGTATGTTGGCCTTCATAGCAAGAGGAGTTGAGTATAGGAATAGGGATGTTATACTGCAAATGAATAGGGCATTGATGAAGCCACACGTGTAGTATTGTGTGCAGTTTTGATGTCCTTATTTGAGGAAGGATGTCCTTGTTATAGAAGAAGTGCAGCAAAGGTTTACAAGACTGATAGCAGGTTTATAACATGAGGAGAGACTGGGTCAGTTTGGATTGTTTTAGAAGAGTGAGAGGGAATCTCATAGAAACTTAGATTTCTAATTAGGTGGGGTTGATTCAGAAAGAATGTTCTTCTTGGTGGGGATATCCAGAGCTAGAAGCCTTAGTTTAGGACTGAGGTGAGGAGAAATTTCTTCACTCAAAATGGTGAATCTGTGGAATTCAGTACTGCAGAATGTAGGGGGGCACAATGGCATAGTGGTTAGCACTGCTGTCTCAACGCCAGGGACCTGGGTTTGATTCCTGGCTTGGGTCATTGTCTGCATGGGCTTTGCATGCTCTCCCTGTGTTTGCTGGGTTTCCTCTGGCTGTGCTGGTTTCCTTCCACAGTCCATGTGCTGGTTAGGTGCGTTGGCTGTGCTAAATTCTCTCTGAGTACCTGAACAGATGCTGGAGTGTGGCAACTAGGGGATTTTCACAATAATTTCATTGCAGTGTTAATGTAAGCCTACTTGCGACAAGTAAATAAAAAGTTGAGGCCAAAACATTGTGTAATTTCAAGAAGAAATTAGCTTTAGCTCTTGGGGCTAAAGGGATCAAGGGAATTTAGGGCAAGGCGGGATTAGGATATTGATTTTGATCAGCTGTGATCAAAATAAATGGGAGAGCAGGTTTAAAGGGCCGGATGATTTACTCCTGTTTTTATTTTGTATGTTTCTATGCCTTGTGGATAAAACAATAAGAATAAATAAACGACAGTTGTTGGAACAAGGCCCAGGTGATCATAAATCCAGACCAGACCCTCAGGTGATCATAAAAGATCACATTGCTCCATCTGAGGAGGGGCACAAGAGTTTCCCAATAGTGAATATTCATCTATCAATCAGAATTATTGAAACTGATTAACTAACCCTTACCAGTTGCTGTTTGTGGGAGCTTGCTGAATGCAGTTTTCTTACATCACAGTAACTACATTTCTAAAGAACTTGATTGACTGTAAAACACTTGGAATGTTTTCATCTTTGCTAAAGAAAGCTAATGGCAGATTACTCTGCATTTATAATATCACTTTTGATGCAAGAATAAAATGGGCAAAATAAATTTCATTGGTGACTGATTTCTTTTTTTCTATTTGTGGGATGTGGGTGTTGCTGGTGGCCAGCATTTGTTGCCCATCCCTAATTACCCTTAAAACTGAAAAGCTTGCTGGGCCTTTTCAGAGGGTAGTTAAGAGTCAACCACATTGCTGTGGATCTGGAGTCACATGAAAGCCAGACCAGTTAAGAATGGCAGATTTCCTTCTCTAACCCCTGAGAACTCCAAAAATTAAAAAATATGAGAGAACTGCCAGACATCATCTTATGCAGAATAAGGCCTCAAACACAGATTTGTGGAATCAGTAGACCTCAGTAATTACAATGCTACTTTGTTCTGTTCATTTTGTTTTGTGTCTCTCATTTGAGTTTGAAATGAATTTTGGAGAATGTAAAACAGTTACTATACAGTGACTACATTTCAGAAGAATGCATCAAATACTCGGGGACATTCTGATGTCACTATATCACTATTTTCTTTAATTGATGAAACTTGAGAGATTTCAGAATGAAGATTGATATTTTCCCTTTTGCCTATTGACTTGTGTGTTATTATTTCGAAAAAGATGAATTTGTGATGTAACGTTGTCTTTACAGGAGGTCCGTTATAGAGACCAGTCGTGCATTAAAAGAGCTCTTTCATGAAGCTCGGGAGAGAGCGTCCAAGGCTCTGGGGTTTGCTAAAATGCTAAGAAAGGTAGTATGCATATGCCACTTGTATAAATACTTGTAAGTATAGCGTGGCACAATGTTACATTACTTCCTCAACAAAAAAAAATTAGAATTTGTGCCAAAAGTAAAACTCTCTCTTCTGATTTAGGACCTAGAAATAGCAGCTGAATTTTGTGTGTCAGCTCCCGTTCCAGATGTTTTGGAAGCTCTTAAAACAAAAAGATATGTCAAGGTAATGTTTTTGTTTTGAATGTTGTCAATCAGTTTCCATATTGAAACCATGACTTGCATTTATAGCTTGGAGTGTTCAATAAAGCTGGTATTTTGAGATAAAGCTAGACAGGAAAGGTTTTTCTCTTTCCTGCATTTAGCTAAGGTACTAATAGATCCTCGGCATTAATGAATATTGTCACTTATTGCCACCATTCAGGTGGTTTTTGATTTTAACATTGTCGATCCAATGCTGTATTTGATTATCCAACAACTTGGGTGGCACGGTAGCACAGTGGTTAGCACTGCTGCTTCACAGTTGCAGCCACCTGCGTTCGATTCCCAGCTTGGGCCACTGTCTGTGTGGAGTTTGCATGTTCTCCTCCGTCTGCGTGGGTTTCTTCCCACAGTCCAAAGATATGTGGTTAGGTTGATTGGCTGTGCTAAATTGCCCTTAGTGTCCTAAGATGTGTACGTTACAGGGAATAGTGGGTAAAATATGTAGGGATATGGGGGTAGATCCTGGGTAGGGTTGTGGTTCAGTGGAGACTCGATGGGCCAAATGGCCTCCTTTTGTACTGTGGGGTTTCTATGATTTGTTTACATCAAGTTGATGATGAAGCCAAAGTTGTTATTTCAAGATATCACATACATTTGATTGTCTAGGTAAGCCTGAATTATACAGTGGGCAGGATCCTGCCCTCGGAGGGGGAGGTGAGAGGCAAAAGTCAGCCGCCATTGGTTGATGTGAGGGATTGTGCATGCTTTGTTTATGTGTGTGTGTGTGCGCGCCTTATTCCCAGATTCAGATTTATCTCTCTCACTACTATATACCAACTGATGCTCATTTAGTGGTGGGGGAAGGAGGGGGGGTGGTGAGTCATTGAGCATCCTGTGAATGAGCCTAGCATACACATTTTGGTCACTTTTTAATAATTAACTGTCCTCAGCCTCTTGAATGAGGGCAAAACAAAAGGAAGTGTGGCCTCAATTCCCAGTTATTTATTGAATATGCTTTTAATCATTTTAACACTTTGGATGATGCAATTTAGCTTTCTGATTGGTAATATGACATTTTTGACATTAATATCTTTAGGCTTATCTTTGAGTATATGGTGGTTCGTTTTGATCACAATCTGCATAATCTTTGTAGCTAAATATGTTATCTGTAGCAAAAATATATATCTGATTAAAAGTCATGTACATCACACTGTTTTTGCATTTATATGTGTACAAAATATTCTTTTAGCATAAACTAGATTACTGTCTTGATGATTTTTATATGTATATGTTTATTATCTTATAGTTGATCACAATGTGTTCCAGTATCCCGTTGCAGGACCAATCAAATTGACAAATTCTGCAGCTACTTTTTGTAGCCATGCATCTCAGTCACACACAATCTACGTACAGTTAAAAATATTTTAGAGCAGAGGAGATAATGTCATCAAAAAGATGAAGGTTATATATTTACAGAATGGAATGCAAATCTGTGCAATGTTTTTCTTCTTTTGGGCCTACATTCTGACAGGATCCTGAATTCAGGCCCCAAGGATGGTTGCTTTAATCAGTCTTTCAGATTCGAATACTTCGTTGGAACATGCTTCACTTCTCCAGACAATCTATACTTGGAATAGGGAATTAAGGGCTACGGAGATAAAGCAGGAAGGTGAAGTTGAAGTAGAAGGTCAACCATGATCTTATTAAATGACAGAGCAGGCTTGAGTGGCTAAATGATCTCTTATTTTGTGTGTTCTTGTGAACCGTCCTACTGCAAATGATTATTTTTTTCAAAGAAACAGCTTATGAGATTAAAATTATGTAGAGAGGTAAAAGAACATGTATGGGTTTCAACAGATGTAACACCGCACGTAGCATTCTCTTAAAGCACTGCAGCATAGCTGTAAAGTTCATTTGCATGGTTGAAGGTGTTGCTGATCATCTGCTGCAGATGACTATATCTCCAGTCTTCATGACTTGTCAAGTCACTGGGAATGGATGTGCAAGAATGAGAAACTGAGGCTGGCCATGCGCAATCCATCTCCTCTGTATTCAACTCATGCAACGTGCAAGAAGTAGCCATCCTCAAACAAAGGGAAATCAGCATTAACGGAAGGGATGAGCACAGTAAGATGTCTCACAACACCAGGTTGAAGTCTAAAAGGTTTATTTGGTATCACAAGCTTTCAGAGTGGCCACTACCTGATGAAGGACTTCAACCTAGTGTTGTGAGACATTTTACTGTGCTCAGTCCAATGCCAGCATCACCACAGAAGGGATGAGGCAAAGTGAAAGCTAGAAATACACAAATCTTGAGAGAAAATGGGAAAATGAATTAGAAATGCACTGAAATTAGAAAAAAGAATCTGTTGGCTATACAGAGAGAAAATTGTAGGCAGTGGATTGAGCGAGTTAAAAAAGAACTGGAAATGTAAATGCAGTTATTTAAGTAAGCTGTAATAGTGCTTATATATGCTGTTGTATTAAAATTTACCTAATTTGCTTGTATAATGAATGTGACTGGAGGTAACCTCTTTGCAATTATACAAACCTCTGCATTGTGCAGCACAATCTTGTAGTATCTGTCTAATATTTCTTTCCAGTGGGATTAGGCAGTTTACTTACATGGTGTATGCCCTGGGCATAATAATAGTAATTATCATACATAAAGGTCTTTTGATTAACAATAAACTATGGTCAAGTAATCCAGTGGTGATGATTTTGCTTTGGATGTGAGTTAATTAATTCTAGGTAGAGAAAAATACAAATGTTGTAAGGAAAGTACTTTTGACCCTATTGTTTTTATTGCTGTCGCTTTTCTTTTCAGGTTCAAATCCCTGGACTGGAAGACTTGCATATTTTTGTTGCATTTGACCTTGCAGAGCGAAAATCTCAGATACTCCAACTGCTTAATGCAACAGCTGGAAAGGACTGCTCAAAGGAATCTGATGAATCAACAGATGAAGCTTACTTACTTCTTATCAAAGACAACCCTAAGGGTAGGGATCAGGAGGATAACTGGAAATTGTGGGGAGGCCAGTCTATCAAAGTACTGCCCCAGGTGGAAACTGTGGAAACATTGAGAAGCATGCAGGTATGTAACTTAATGACTAATCATTAGTTTGAAAGGTCATTGTGTATATGGTAGTATTTTTATTCATTTTAATGTGCGACACCTTTCATTCCATGAATAGAATATATGAAATTGATATAAGTGACAGTTTACAATGAGTTAAAACATTATAAACTTGTAATTATGTTACACCGTTAATGTAATAGCATACAAAGGCGCTTCTTAGGAACATTAATGAGCCAAAAAAATAGGGATTACAAGATAGAGAATGGCAAGAGCAGATTCTGAAATTTAACACTAGCAGAACTTCTGAAGTTTTCTTTATGGATCATCTGAAGTTTAGAACACAGTGACGGTGATTAGGTGCGAATAGGCCAATATAGTTAAATGTAGCTACTTGGAAACTGCTCAAGCAGATTAGAGAGCATTCGAATGTGGAGATGATGAGACTGGGGGATGGATGGGCTTGGTTATGGAAGTATGAGGGTGATTGTACTCAAGTGGAACTAGACTAGGAAGAGCATTGTGGCATAAAGCAGGGAGCTCTGAGAAAGATTTGGAGATTGGAAGGATTAATGAGGGTTTGGTTACAATTTGGAATAAAGCCAGGCTCTGGTTCACTAGCAATTGGGGAATATGTTAACTACTTAATCTGCTAATTTTTTTTAACTTCACACTCTTCAGATTAATAATTTATTGTTGGTCGTCATGCAATCTTCCCATCTTGTGAGTCAGCGTAAAACGTTTCAACAGTCCATAGAAAGTCTAATTTCTCTACACCGTGAACAGACATCCAGCCAACCTGTCATTGCCAAAGCTTTGGAGCAGCTAAAGGTATTTTCTCTCATGTTCACATTTATTTATTTTTCCATGCTTCAGAACTTTGTAACTAAGAATAGAAGATCCCATGATACAAATTCAATGTAGAGTAATTCAAATTTGCTCAGTGGGACATGGCTTTTAATGCTGTTAGTTTTTAAAAGTCAAAAGCTCTCTCAAAAGGAAAAAGCGGTTGTGATTATCTTATAGTTACTTAGTTAAGCTTATAACCCCTATTAATCATACCACCATCATTCTTGTATTTAGTTCTCAGCCTTTGTTCAATTGTAGTCAGCTGGTCACTGAAACAGAACACTTGGTACCTACTGTTTTGCTACATTTGGATCTACAATTGTAAGAAACCTGTTTTGGATGCAAAAGGAGACAAAAGCAGAGAGAAGAAAGTTGAGCATGGTCGGGATCAGGCAAAGCACGTTGAATCACTTAAACCAGCCGTTCCCAACTTTTTCCTTTATGCAAACTATTCAGTAGTCATTAAATGTTTTTGCAAACCATAAGGTACACAAGCTGGTTTAAACAAGATTTTTTATGGACCCTATTGCTAATGAGAGTCAAACTTGTTATTCAATGGGTGTGAAAAATGCAGCTACTTCTAATAGTTTATGATGCACACTCCCAAATATATTGCGCGTGATACAGCATGTTCACCTTCAGAAGGAATGAGAAGGCTGATCTTGTTTTGCACACGTCAGGTTCCAGGGATGACGGTCTCAATCTGGTTCAACATTAAGTTTATTCCAATATTTGGCGTTCAATGTGACAAGCTCTGAAAATCCGGTTTCTCAAAAATGGTTTGCAGGCAAAGGCATTAGAACTGTCTTGCCAGACAATCCTGGGTATACCAAAACAACTTTTAGGCAAAAAGTCAATCAGATAGTTCTGAGAAAAACCCAGCTTTAAAGTGCTGTCATAGTAGACTGTCCTGCTCTCAAAGTCAGTCTTACGAAAAATATCATCATACAGGCTCGCAAAAGGGATTCCATATTCAGTTGAACATTGTGTCGGGAACAGGGAAGGACTCATGTAGTTGTGTTCACAAATTTTGCAGGTGCTCTTTGATGTCATGTTTCAAACTGTTTGGAAGCTATATTTCTGCCCTGGCCAAAATACGACAAATTCGCAAATGAAGTCGTTTGGCCCAAATCTCTCTCTCCTTGATCATTGCTTCCATTTTGCCCTGCACATGAAAAACAATCACTGATTTTCCTGAAGACTCAGATTGAAACCATTTAAGTGATCAAAAATATCTGCTATGTATGCCAATTTGGCAAGCCATTGAAAATCACTGAAGAGTTGTGTCAAGTAAAAAAAAATTCTCACTATCACGGGACTCAAAGACATTTCCTTGGGAGATCCAGTGAACTTCGATGTACAGAAGTTGTTTATGGTGATCACTGACTATCTTGTCACATAAAGCTGCAAATATTCGCAAATTCGGTGGACGGGCCTTGATAAAATTAACTGTTTCCTTTGAAACGGTCATGAGATCAGCAGACATTTTCTTTACAGCTAATGCCTCCCTGTGGATGCTGCAGGGAATGGATGTTGCTATTACTGCCATTGCTCTTACACGTAGCAGCCTCACTATGTTGGCCTAACATCTGTTAACTCCTACACATTTTGACCAATCCTATTACAAATACTGTAATATTGATGATACATATGAGGTACACGTAATTATATTTCTTTTCCATTGACCACTGTAGTACCCTCTTGGACCACCAGGTTGGGAACTACTGACCTAAAGCCCAGTTTTAATTTAGTTTTGTTATGAACCTGCAACTGAAAGATTTGGAACATTCATGATCAAAGTGTTATAATTATCTTTAATAATATTTTGACCTTATTGTGAAAGTAATTTTAACATTTGATGAAGCTCCACCTATTTAACACAGTAACTTCAAAGCCCTAGCTGATATTTTAGTAAGTAATTGACACTTTTGGGATAATCGGGTGGTCTGATGATGGAATACCTGTGTCACACATTGATAAGTTGCAGATAAGCTAAGACCATTTGAACCTGACATAACATACGGTGCAATGTAATTCTTTTATTGTCCATATCCTGACGCATGCAATGCCATTACGCAGTAGACATGTAGAGAAATTAATGCAATTGTTCACTTTTTCTCTGGGTCGAAACATAAATGATCATTTTGACCCCACCCCACACTGCAAATTATTAAGTAAAGCATAAAATCTCGATCCATTACTTTTCATGCAGTATCCTTATTGATTCATGATGGCATGACATTTCTTATTATAAATAAGTCCCTCAGAAATGAGAGAGTTGCGATTAAACACCAGATGCCAACTTGTTTACTATTCAGCCCTGTTATCTCACTTTCTATCTCGAGACTGCCTTGGCCATCTTCATTCATAGTGGGTCTATAAAAAAGACGTCAACATGAATCTCACACCCTGCAACCCACATCCTGCACCTCATCAAAAGTAGAATTGTACAGTTAACTAAATTGTACCATCCAACATTAAATCTTAAATCATTGCAGGAAAGAACAAAATTTCAGCTATTGTACGAATCCACAAGAAGTTACAAATAAACAAGTGAAAAGCTTAATCCTGTAACTATGCATATAAATTTGACTAGAGTACCTTGCATAGTTTACTTGCTTCCCACGAAGGTGGTGATCAGGCGAGTAACCTGAATGAACAAACATAGAGCATTCTGCAGATATGAATATACGCTACCCTGCAGTGACCATAGTGAGCGAATCACCAAGGGTCTGTTCACCATTGTGCTGATTTGTGGCCATACTTATGGAGGAAAGTATCGCATAGTTAGAAAAAGGGAGAGATGTGAACCTTTCAGTCCCTCTTAATAGTTCCTGCCAATTACTACTTGGTCTTGTGGCTGAAGTCTCAGTAGGGTGGCACGGTAGCACAGTGGTTAGCACTGCTGCTTCACAGCTCCAGTGACCTGGGTTTGATTCCCGGCTTGGGTTACTGTCTGTGTGGAGTTTGCACATTCTCCTTGTGTCTGCGTGGGTTTCCTCTGGGTCTCCGGTTTCCTCCCACAGTCCAAAGATGTGCGAGCTAGGTTGATTGGCCATGCTAAAATTGCCCCTTCGTGTCCTGAGATATGTAGGTTAGAGGGATTAGCGGGTAAAAATATGTAGGGATATGGGAGTAGGGTCTGGGTGGGATTGTGGTTGGTGCAGACTCGATGGGCCAAATGGCCTGTTTCTGCACTGTAATGTTTCTGTTTCTAGAGTGCGAGTGGTGGGGTGAAGAATGAAATGACATTATTTAATTGTTGTCCAGGGTTAAAAGAAAGACGTGCACTTATGTAACACCATACTGGGCAAATATCGGAGGATGTCTATTCATCACATGTTGAATAAAACATTAAATTTCATCGGGGCCATAAAATGGGTGGCAACAGAGCAACTCGTCATGAGGCATTATACACATTTTCTTTTTGGAAAAACGAGTTGTATGTATAAATGAACAATCCACTACCTCCTGTTTTTAAACCTAGCTGATGTTGAAAATTTTGGCCACTTTGTCTTGCAATGACATTTGAAGAATTTCTCTGCCCTTCAACTTTGGTCATTGTGAGAAAATGGCAGAGGACAGGTCACCTTGGACTTGCAGGTCACTACAGGGTGGTATTCAGGCAGGTCAGCTTTTCAGCCCAGCTTAAAAAATAGTGCTGAGAGCAAAATATTGTGGATATTGGAAATATAATAAAAACAAAAGATGTTGGTAGCATCTGTGAAGAGAGAAAATTTAAGATAATCAAATTGTTGAGAAATTCTAGCATCTTCTGTTCTAAATATCATGTAGTACTGGTGTTATATTTAGGAATGCGCAAAGAATTAGAAATGTGATAACTGGAGAGAAAACTAAACTGTGTAAAAAGGAAAATAGCAAAACGAATAAAGATTTGGAAAGTAGCCTTGGACCATCAAAGCAAAATCGTTTTTTTTTAACAGCTAGGAGGTTGCCAGAATGAGAACAGTCTTTACCTTTGTGTTTAAAAATTAATCAGATTTGTTTCTTTGAGTTTGTCATAATTTTAGCTTTCACTTTTAATGTTTTGCTGTTCTAATGGCTTTGTATTGTGAGTTTCGAAGGAACAGTGGGAAATATTTATAAATGTTTAAGATAACTAATTGACTTCTTGTAAGCAACTTGCTTAAAGGCAGATTTTCCCCATTTTAAGTTAGTGTACCCAATGCATAACTTTGATTAAATCTGTAGATGGATTGAGTCCTTTAATTTTTGTTTTCATAGAATCATAGAAACCCTACAGTGCAGAAAAAGACCATTTGGCCCATCGAGTCTGCACCAGCAACAATCCCATCCAGGCCATATTCCTGTAACTGTAAATATTTACCTTGCTAATTCCTCTAACCTATGTATCCCGGGGCAATTTAGCAATTTGGCCAATCAACCTAACCCACTTTTTGTGTTCATTTGATTGGAAATTGTTCTTCAACACAGTTCAAGAAAACACTGCTAAATATTTTTATAGTACTGCCATTAATGCAACATTGTAATTTATTATTTCATCGGACGTGTTTGTTTTCTGTCTTTGATTCCTTGTTGAGGTCATTTCAGAGCGTAGTAAAGAGTTTAATCACATTGCTGTGCCTGGAGTCGCATGTCGGCAGATGTCCTTCCCGAAAGGACTTAGTGAACCAGATAGGTTTTTATGACAATCAGTGATAGTTTCATGGAACCATTACTAAGACTTTCAATTCTAGATTTATTCATTGAGTTCAAATTCCACTAGCTGTTATGATGAAATTGGAACTAATATCCCCAGAGCATTAGTCAGGGTCTCTGGATTACTAGTCCAATGACATTGCTGCTATGCCACCACCTCTCTCTCTCTCTCTCTCTCTCTCTCTCTCTCTCTCTCTCTCTCTCTCCCTCTCTCTCCCTTTCTCTCCCCGCCCCCCCACCCCAACCCCAACCAACCACACCACCACCCCACACACACACACTTTGCTGAAATTATTTGTTAAACCCACTCTGTAAAACCTTATCCTTTGTGTATTACTTCAGAACACTTAGTTTTGAGGATCTCGGACAAACTGGGAATGTGGCAAAATTAGATTAGAACTGTACAGGATATATACTTCGACTGTAATAAGATATGTTTATTTTGTTTGAATGCCCTTGAGTGCTGGATGGAAATATTAACTGAAGTCCAACGCCTAAAGCATGATAATTTAATGGTTTTCAATTTAAATTTCAGCAAGAAGCATTGTTTCTGTGCAATAAGATTAGTAGTGCGATTGATAGGATTGACAAGATGTTTAATTCCGAGTTCGAAGCTGAAATGGATGAATCTGAATGTGCAACTTTACAGCAGTACTACAGGGAAACCATGATTCAAAGCTATAACTTTGGTTTTGAGGTAATGTTTCTGATGCACTTGATTTTTTTTTTAAAATAAAAACCTAATCTATCAAGATCCCTTAAAATCAACTGATTGGGATTTAAACTATTTAAAATCACTTGCAGCTGTTCTATAAAATGATTAGTAATTTTATATGTTAAATCTGATCTACATGGTGGTTTTTAGAATTTTGTTTGTCATTAAATTGCATATTTTAAAAATATTTACTTTTACAAATTAATCAACGCTACCTCAGCTAGGATTATATACCTTCAGCCTGTTCACTGCACTCCAACTGTTGCCATCAATGTTGCTTCATGATTACTGGCTGTGGCTCAACTTAATTAAGAAATGACTGAAATTTCATAAAGCAGCATGCATTGGTTATATTGAGTTAGTCGGATTCCAATTACAAGCAATCTTGGATTTGAACCTGCCAAACTTTTGGTGACCAAGCAAATGCAGTATAGCTTAGAAGCTTGAGGTTGTTTTCGAAATTCCATTATTAAGTTACATTGCACAAGATGCCTGTTTAGTTTTGGTGCTACTTTTCTTTGCCATTATCAAAGGCGTCCATTTAAAACAAGTGAGATTAGGATATTGGACGTGTATACATTTTTTGCTTTCTATTCTGAAGAATGAAGCATTTTTTAAATTTGGGTACTCAAAGGTAGAGCCCCACTACACAATATGAGAGTTAATTTATCAGTTTTTGTTTGAGTTGTGCCATGTAAATAACCACTAGAACCTTCACAGATGCACCTCATGGAGACTCATTATGACCGTTAAAAAGAAGTGGTATATAGGAATGGAAAGAGGTCAGTCAGTCGTGAGTCATTTAGTTAGAGCTGCACCTCAACCCTGTATATGCCTTTGTATATTCTTCATTGATACCTTTACCTAACAAAAATTGATCAATTTCGTTTTTGAAGATTGAACTTAACCGTGTTTGTAGCCTCTTGGGGAGTAAGTTTCAGATTTTCACTACCCTGGTTTC
This sequence comes from Carcharhinus amblyrhynchos, assembly GCF_965287045.1. Lineage (NCBI taxonomy): Eukaryota > Metazoa > Chordata > Chondrichthyes > Carcharhiniformes > Carcharhinidae > Carcharhinus > Carcharhinus amblyrhynchos. The sequence continues at coordinate 24,319,834 of NC_137335.1, read as the reverse complement.
ACTTCTGAATGGCTGGTTGTAATTTTAAGATAATGCCGCCTTGTTTTGGATTCCCCCTGGTTTCGTTGTGTCTTCTCTGTTGCATTCTTTTTTCATTTATGTTATCATGATTAAACTCTTGAGAATATAAGCCATATTTATCCAACCTGTCCTTTAATAAATCATATCTTTTGAGTGAATATGCTGCACATTTCTTCTAAAGCCAGTATATACTTCTGGAGATGATAACCAGATCTGAATGTAGTACTCCAGATATGGTCTGACCAAGAGTCTGTACAACTGAATCCTCACTTCCTCCCTTTGTAAACCAGCTCCCTTGAAATAAAGGCCAACATTCCATTGGTCTTTTTGATTACCTTTTGCACTTGTGCAGTAGCTTAGTAGAACAAGAACAACAAAATCCCTTTGCAACTCCCACAGCTCCTAGTCCCTGCATTTCTAACACATTCCAATTTGCTTTATTGGATCATAAGAAATAGGAACAGGAATAGGACAATATGTTGAACACAGCCTTGAATATGAAAAATGACCCAATCCACTCATATCTCTCGGGGGAAGAATATTCCAAAGACTAATGACCATCGGAGGGAAGAAATTTGTCCTTATTCCCATCTGAAATGGAAACCCACCCCCCGCTTCCTCCCTCCCCTCATTTTGAAACTGTCCTTTAGTTTAGGCCGCATATCTGCGGCCTTGAGCAGGGATTTGCGCATGCGTGGGGAACGCATGCGCATCTCCTAGAGGCAGTGATCAGTCACTGGTCAGACCACACTGGAAAACAGCGGGAAAGCAGGTAAGTAATTTAAATGTTTTTATAATCTATTTTAAATATGTAGATTTGCTAATTATCGGAATCTTTCCGGTCCTGATTGAATCTCCCATCCTGCCAGGAGTACTTCATTCCAGTGGGGTTCAGACTTGCTCCCTGCTGCCACTCTGCATTGGCATCAGTTCTGGGATGGAGAGAGGGCAGTGATGCAGGCGGGGGTATGTGGTGTTGCCTCTAGGGGTCTGACTCCGGGGGGTGGTCTACTGGAGGGAGGAGGGATTGCCAGTACTGGGGGGTGGGGCCTGGCCATCAGGGTGCTCCAGGGGAATAGGGGGGTTGTTCAGGGTTGGTCCGGGAATAATTGTGGGGGCCATGGGGAGGACTGGAGGACAGCACTGTGGGGTCCCGGGCTGGCCAATGATCAGGAGTTTGACAGTTTGGGGCCATTGCACATGCGCAGAGTTCCAGAACTGTCAGACTCTGGCGGGAATAGGCCCCGTCTGCTTGGTTTTTAATGAGATTCACAACCTCTTCAGCGCACAGAATGCGGAGATTCAGGTGATAAGCTGAACTGTCACAACCTAGAACAGTTTTCCTGCCAGTTCAGCATTTTTGGGAGAATCGCCCTCACTATTTCTGGAGCGCTTCTAAGATCCTAGGTGCAGGTCAGTAGTTTTGGGGGATTTGTCAGCCTTTATTCCCATACAAGTTTCCCCTGTATGTTTTCTCTTGGCAATGGATTGGTTTAAGATTCCTCCTCTTTGCCTTTTAATTGTCTACTATTCTTGGGATGGTTTTTCATCTTCAGAGTAGAAGACAGATACGACTACTTATTAATAGCCTCTTCCATTTCCCTGTTTCCAACAATCTATTCCCTAGTATCAGCCTCTAAAGGACTGATGTTTACTTTAGTCTTTTCATGTACTGTATAAACTTTTACTGTCTTTTTTTTTGTTCACTCTTATACCCTTTCTTGTACCTTTTACAAAACTTTTGCTGGTTTTGAAAATTTCCTAATCCTTTGGCCTCCACTGATCTATGTTGTACTGCTTTCAATTCAATACCATCCTTAACTCATTCACTTAGTCGCAAATGGTTCATCTTTTTGCAGAGTCTTTCCTTTTAATGAAATATACCTTTAAGAGTTATGAAATATTTCCTTAAAATGGTAGAGAAGTAGTGGTGCACATTTATTTTTTAATCTATTTTGCCAGTCTTCCTCAGCTAACTCTGTTTTCATATCCTTGTAATTACCTTTATTTACATTTAAGTGATTATTTTGCCTTGTCCTTTTTCTTAAACTTTCCACCCTCCAACATCATTGTTTAGTTTAAAGCCCTGTTTAGAACCCTAGATGCAAATTTCACCAGGTAATTGGTCCCACCCTGGTTCAGGTAAAGGCTAAATGGTACAACTGTATAGAACTGGTGCTGGTGACACACTGTGTTCGTGAATCAAAACTCATTTTTCTCATTCATTTGAACTTCAGCAGCATCAGTTTTGCCCTTTCCCATCAGCTGACTTTGAACCTTAGTCACAGAAAGAACAGACAATTTCCATAAAAATCCCTTTGTCACTGTAACTTATTGATCTTGTCAAGCCTTTACTTACTGAAAAGCTATGATTTTTGATTGTTATATCCTTCAGCTTCCTTTGTTAAATATTATTTTGTTAAAAGCTGGAGTTAAAAAAATCACATTTTGCATCTATAGATGTTTTAAAATTTTGTCTTTTCAGTATCACAAAGAAGTTGTACGTCTGATGTCTGGAGAATTCAGACAGAAGATGGGGGACAAATTTATAAGCTTTGCTAGAAAATGGATGACCTACGTGCTTACAAAATGTGAAAGTGGGAGGGGAACAAGACCCAGGTTAGATACGTACTTTTTATTAGATTTTTTTTTAATTTGTCCTCCTCCCAGATCAGTACTATCCTTCTAATGTTATGATCCATTTGCAGGTGGGCAACCCAAGGCTTTGATTTCCTTCAGGCCATTGAACCAGGATTTATTTCAGCTCTTCCAGAAGATGACTTTGTGGTAAATTGCCTTTATCTACTTTATTAAAATCATTGCAAATCTTTTGTGGTCTATACAGTGTGTCACCTGGTGATCATGTTTGGATGTTTGCCAGTAAATCAGGTAGGAACACTTCAATAAATGGCCACTGAATTTGTAAATGAGTCATGCTAGTTTTTTAAGCTGAACATCTTTTGTCCAAGTGCTGTTGCCTTCAGTACGCAGTCCATATTACTGATCATTTTTTGACCACATTTAACCATGATGCAAACCTGTCATAATGAGGGGCATATGCTATTATCCTAGCTGATGGTTCTTCTCTGCTTTTAATCTCATGCAAACGTCTACAGCAGCATCTGCTAATTCCTGCCAAAGTTGTACGGTGCTGCATTCTGAACATTCTAAAATGTTTTACATCCCTGTATACATTTAAAGTCATCGCTGTTCTGACACGGGAAATGTGGCAGTCAATTTGTGTAGAGCACAAACAAGTTAAATCACCAGAGATTTTTTAAGTAGTATGATCATGTATTGCATGGGATAACTCCTTCACTGTTCTTCAGAGTGGTGCTGTAGCACCTTAATGAGTAGTGGAAGGCCTCGTCTGAAATATGGTTGATGTACTGCTCATGAATTAAAATATAAACCGTACAACTACACTAATTGCTTATTTTCCAACTGTAAAAGTAGGAATAATATATTTGATATCCTTCCCTTCATTGTGTACTCCTTTAAACTGTTTTAGGTTCCAGACCAATAACATTTAGTTCCGAGTTCACATTAGCATAACTTAGTGTATGTTACGTATTGACGTAGGCTGTTATTTTCTGGGAAACGCACCAGTAAAATCTCTGTTAGCTGTGATTTTCGTGGTGTACACTCGGGTGTTTTACAGAATGTTCATTGGGTTGTAACACTTTACTGTTGATTAAATCTTGGTGAGTGAGCTGACAGAATTTTTAACTATTGGTTGAGCTCTAGTGTTGAAGTGTATCCTTTACATTTTGCAGAGTTTGCAGTCTCTAATGAATGAGTGCATCGGCCATGTGATAGGAAAGCCTCATAGCCCTGTGACAGGTTTGTGTTCAGTGTTGTATAATTATTACAAATGATTTTATTTTATGTTTTCAGACTTGTTCAAAACATAATATTGTGAATTCTAGAAACCTGAAATCGAAACTAAATGTTGAAAATACTCACATCATGTTGCATCTAAGGAGAGAGAAGCAAAGTTTCAGATCAGTGACCTTTTATCAAAATATCTGCTATTTTTGTTTCTCTCTGCACGGATGCTACTCAACCTGCCGAATATTTCCAACATTTTCTAATTGTAGCATTTTTAATACATATTATTAAATATTGCCATTCTATGCCAACAATGCCCATTTTGATCTCTCCACTCCCACTTCTCTCTTAATCAGTCGCTGTGTTGACAAACTACCTAACACATTTGTACTTTGGGATAGAATATATTGCAAGTCTCTGCTAGACTGTCAGTTGCACCCATTCCTTAGCTGGGCATCCATACACATTCAAGTGGACTGTATGCAAGCTCAATGTATTTTTCAGGGTTCAATGTATTTTTCAGGGTTCAATGTATCTTTCAGGGTTCTGAAAGAAATGGCTGAGGTGATAGCGGATACCTTAGTAATTATTTATCAAAATTCGCTGGACTCTGGGGAAGTGCTGGAAGATTAGAAAACGGCTGATGTTACCCCGCTGTTTAAAAAAGGTGGCAGACAAAAGGCAGGGAATTATAGGCCAGTTAGCTTAATGTCAGTAGTTGGAAAAATGCTAGAATCCGTCATCAAAGAAGAAATAACGAGGCACCTAGAAAAGAATGGTTTGATCAAGCAGACACAGCACGGATTCATTAAGGGGAAGTCGTGTTTAGCGAATTTATTGGATTTTTATGAGGATGTGACTAGTGCGGTAGACAGAGGGGAACCGGTGGATGTGGTGTTTTTGGATTTCCAAAAGGCGTTTGATAAGGTGCCTCTCAAAAGGTTGCTGCAAAAGGTTAGGGTGCACGGAGGTGAGGGTAAGATGTTGGCGTGGATAGAGGATTGGTTGTCTAATAGGAAGCAGAGGGTTGGAATCAATGGGTGCTATTCTGGTTGGCAGTTGGTGACTAGTGGAGTGCCGCGGGGATCAGTGCTGAGGCCTCAACTGTTTACCATTTACATAGATGATCTGGAGGAGGGGACTGAGTGTAGGGTAACGAAATTTGCTGATGACACGAAGATGAGTGGAAAAGCAAATTGCGTGGAGGGTGTGGAAAGTTTGCAGAGATACCTGGATAGGCTGAGTGAGTGGGCGAGGACCTGGCAGATGGAGTATAATGTTAGCAAATGAGGTTATCCACTTTGGCAGAAATAATAGTAGGAGGGATTATTATTTAAAGGGTGAAAAGCTGCAGCATGCTATGGTGCAGAGGGACCTGGGGTCCTTGTGCACGAATCGCAAAAACCCAGTCTGCAGGTGCAGCAGGTGATCAAGAAGGCGAATGGAATGTTGGCCTTTATAGCGAGGGGGATGGAATATAAAAGCAGGGAGGTCTTGCTGCAACTGTACAGGGCACTGGTGAGGCCGCAACTGGAGTACTGTGTGCAATTTTGGTCACCGCACTTGCTGAAGGATATATTGGCCTTGGAGGGAGTGCAGAGGAGGTTCACTAGGCTGATACCGGAGATGAGGGGGTTAGCCTATGAAGAGAGATTGAATAGACTGGGTCTGTACTCGTTGGAGTTTAGAAGGCTGAGGGGGGATCTTATAGAGACGTATAAGATAATGAAGGGAATAGATAGGGTAGGGGTAGAGAGATTCTTCCTGCTTAGAAAGGTTAGCAGGACTAGAGGGCACAGCCTCAAAATAAGGTGGGGGGGGGAGCAGTTTAGATCAGAGTTGAGGAGGAACTTCTTCATTCAATGGGTGGTGAATCTGTGGAATTCTGTACCCATTGAAGTAGTGGAGGCTACCTCGCTGAATATATTTAAGTCATGGGTAGATAGGTTTCTGATAAACAAGGGAATTAAGGGTTATGGGGAGAAAGTGGGAAAGTGGAACTGATCCACTTCAGATCAGTCATGATCTTATTGAATGGCGGGGCAGGCTCGAAGGGCTAGATGGCCTACTTCTGCTCCTATTTCTTATGTTCTTATGTATTCCTTGTTACAAAAACGGAAAATGCTGGATAAACTCAACAGCTCTGGCAGTATCTATGGAAAGAGAAACAAAGCTAATGTTTCGAGTCCGTACCATCCTTCAGAGCAGGGGAGAGAGAACTGAAGAGAGAGAGAGAAATGTGTGTTGCTTGTTGCTATGTTGCAAGAATGGTTGTTGGCAGTAAAAATGGTGCTGATAACACTTGTCATTTTTCTTAATGTATCTTTTTAGATGTATCTCTACTAAGAATTGTCAGTTCAGGTAGCGTACCTGAAAATGTGCCAAATTATTCAAAGCCTTTTAAAAAAAATGATCCTGAAGAGTTTCTGCATTTGTAATCTTGATTAATTATTTCTGTTAATTAGAACATAAGAAATAGGAGCAGGAGTAGGCCAACTAGCCCTTCGAGCCTGCCCCGCCATTCAATAAGATCATGGCTGATCTGTCGTGGCTCAGTTCCACATTCCCGCCTTCTCCCCATAACCCTTAATCCCCTCTCTTATCAAAAACCCATCAACCCGCGTCTTAAAAATATTTAGCGAGGTAGCCTCCACCACTTCAACGGGCAGAGAATTCCAGAGATTCACCCTTTGAGGGAAGAAGTTCCTCCTCAACTCCGTTCTAAACCGCCCCCCCCTTCATCTTGCGGCTGTGCCCCCTAGTCCTGCTATCCTTTCTGAGCGGGAAGAGTCTCTCCACCTCTATCCTATCCATCCCATTCATCATCTTATATGTCTCAATGAGATCTCCCCTCATTCTTCTAAACTCTAACGAGTACAAGCCTAATTCATTCAGCCTCTCCTCATAGCTCAACCCCCTCAACTCCAGCATCAGCCTAGTAAACCTCCTCTGCACTCCCTCCAAAGCTAAAATATCCTTGTGTAAGTACGGCGCCCAAAATTGCACACAGTACTCCAGCTGCGGCCTCACCAATGCCCTATACAGCCGCAGCAAGACCTCCCTACTTTTATATTCAATCCCCCTCGCGATGAAGGCCAGCATCCCATTCGCCTTCCTGATCACCTGCTGCACCTGCAAGCTGGGTTTTTGCGACTCATGCACAAGGACCCCGAGGTCCCTCTGCACCGTCGCCTGCTGCAGTTTTTCTCCACGTAAGTAATAATCCTTCCTACCATTATTCCTACCAAAGTGGACCACCTCGCACTTGCCAACATTAAATTCCATTTGCCATTTCCTGGCCCATTCGCCCAGCCTATCTAGATCCTTCTGTAGACTCTCCCCACCCTCCGCACAATTTGCCTTTCCACCAATTTTGGTGTCATCAGCAAATTTCGACACCCTACACTCGGTTCCCTCCTCCAGATCATCTATATAAATGGTAAATAGCTGAGGCCCCAGCACCGACCCCTGGGGCACTCCACTAGTCACCATCCGCCAATCCGAATAGCACCCATTGACCCCCACTCTCTGCCTCCTATTTGACGACCAATCCTCTATCCACGCTAACACCCTACCCCCAACTCCATGCCCCCTGACCTTCTGCAATAACCTCTTGTGAGGTACCTTGTCAAACGCCTTCTGAAAATCAAGAAAGACCACATCCACCGGCTCTCCTGTATCCACCGCCCTAGACACATCCTCATAGAACTCCAGTAAATTTGTCAGACGCGACTTCCCTTTAACGAAACCGTGCTGCGTCTGCTCTATCAAGCAGTTCCCCTCAAGATGCCTTGCTATTTCGCCCTTGATGACGGATTCTAACATTATACCTACAACAGACGTTAAACTAACCGGCCTATAATTCCCCGCCTTTTGCCTGGCACCCTTCTTAAACAACGGCGTAACATTAGCCGTTTTCCAATCTTCCGGCACTTCCCCGGAATCCAGCGACGTCTGGAAAATAACCACGAAGGCATCCACTATCACCTCCACCATTTCTTTCAGGACCCTCGGATGCATTCCATCCGGTCCTGGGGACTTGTCCACAATCAGCCCCTCCAGTCTGTTGAGCACCACCTCTCTAGTAACAGTAATGTCATCGAGACCCTCCAGTCCTACCACCTTTCCATCTCTAACATCCGGCAAATTATTCACGTCCTCCTCCGTGAAGACCGAAACAAAGAAGTTATTCAAGAAGTTATTCAATTGTCCTGGTAAATCTGACCATGCTTTTTTATAATAAAAGTATAAAATAGTATTTGAGGAATGGTTATACTGAAGTGATCCTGGGGTTTTAAACACCATCTATAAAAGTCTAATTTATTTTTTATGTCAATTATCAACTAAACAAGTTTAAAAAAAATAGTTGGAAGCAGGATTTATGATGCAACAAGATTAAATTTAGAAAAAATTGTAGAGGTTATAAGATCATACAATCATGCAAATACTCCTAGGGTGACTTTGTGTCATGGCGTTTAGTGTTGTTGCCTCACAGCGCTGGGAGCCTGGGTTCAGTTCCAGCCTTGGATGATGGTCTGTGTGGAGTGTGCACGTTCTCCTCATGTGTATGTGGGTTTCCTACAGATGCCGTGGTTTCCTCCCACAATTAAGAGTTGCAGGTTAGGTGGATTGGCCATGCTTAATTGTCCTGTAGTATCTCAAGATGTGTAGGTGAATTAGCCATGGTAAACGCACAGGTTTATGTGGATAGGGCACATTTAGTGCTTGAGTGGGAATTCACAATTTCTGTTTTAAAAGTTACCACTGAATCTGTTTCCACCACTCTTTTTAGGCATTGCACCCCAGATCATAACTTACTGCTTAATTTTTTAAGATGTTGTTTTGTATTCATTTTGTATTGATGTATCATCAATAGTGCACAGCATCTAGAAGAATGCTCTCCATTTATTGCCATGGTGCTGGGTATTCAATTTGTAGCATTAATGCTTATAACTTCACAACAGTATTCGTTCTGTTTAGAAATGTTTTTATGTTTCCTGAATATTATCCCTAGTGATATCACAGATATAATTCCAATAAGCATCTGACCTTGCATTAACTTCATTATGTACCTTCAGGAATTCATCGAAATAGCCCTCGTCCTATCAAAGTACCTCGATGCCATAGTGACCCACCAAATCCACACCTTATCATCCCTATGCCTGAGGGATTCAGGTATTGTACTCTGGTTCTCTCCACTTTGGCACTACTTGAAAACAGCTGAAAATTTTATTGACTTATCTACTGTTAAGCCATTTTTTGGATTAAATTACAACACCAAAAACACACCTCTTAATACAAAAATCTATTTGTTGGTTCAAGTTATTTAAGTTACAAAAAGTTCTTCAGTAATGTCTAATTCCAGTGTTTGTCCTTGTATTAGCCAATGAGCAATGGACTCCTGCTGGAGATTCTGAAAATGCCTATAGACTATATTTGAGTATTTTCCAAATTCAGACTAAATCAACCAAAATTATAGTAGTTTCTTTTATGCACTTTGACCAATCTTTATTTCCTTGCAGTCTAACAAGTCATCGCCATCAAGCAAAATTCTCTGACTAATAATCATTCTGCAATCCTTTTAAAAATGTTTTTATTCAAGATTTTCCCTATTTTTACTCAGTGCAACAGCCCCTCCAGAATTTATACAGTACTGTGTAATCATTTTGCTACATAAACAGAAAAGAACACCAAATATCACAAATAATTTGGCATATCAGTCATCAATTGCAATGCATTATAATCATTGTAATTGTTGCATTCAGTGCCTCTTTAGTTATGGTTAAAGAAAAGATATTACACAGATTGGAGGATAAAAGGATAATGCCATGAGCGCATAGCTCAGTGGTGTACACCCTCATCAACTGGGTAATGAGGACTGAGCTTACATAGCATAAGAGAACCCCCATGGAGGGAAATAAACCAATCAGAGCTCAAAACCTCCAAATAGTGAATGGGCACCACAGAAAGACGGTAACGTCAGGATACAACCCCAAACCCAAGATGCAGCCTCACAAATAACAGGATACATTCCAGTAGGGAGACCTGTGATATAGAAGGTATTCTCTGGGCCTGCTTGCGGCCGGCGAGAATTGTGATGGCGTGGAGAATAGGGTGTCAGGCAAAAAATAAACAGTTGTGGCACCAGATGCCAAATGCATTGCAATGCTCTTTGCTGGCCCTGATTAGATCCCTGCACGTAGTGGGTGCAACCCAATAATTATGCAAACCTGATCGTTTTAATACAATTAGCAAGTTTGATGGCCCATCCACCAGCCCTCTGCAATTCAGCTGCCTTTCCAGTGAGTAATGTATTCATTGGCTTTGGTTTTTAATGGACCCGGAGTACTGCACCCTGTAGGTCCAGGGGTGTACCACTAACCCTTCAGCAAAAAGAGGCTTCCTCTAGCTCTCTCTTTTCCCTGTTCACAGCTACCATTCAGATAATGGGTGACCCCCACTTAGGCCCACCTTCCGGTCATACTGCTTGGCAATGTCAAGGATCCTGGGGGTTGGGTGCGTTCAGGCTGCAGGCAACGGGTTGACCGTGCCACTCTCCTCCAGAATGGAAGCCCTGTGGCTGGACTGCCCCTTCTAGCACTGGAAGATCTAAAGATCATTGCTGACGTGGTGATTTCCTGCAGCCAATTCATAAGAACATAAGAAGATAAGAAATAGGAGCAGGAGTAGGCCATCTAGCCCTTCAAGCCTGCCCCGCCATTCAATAAAATCATGGCTGATCTGTCGTGTCTCAGTTCTACCTTCCCGCCCTCTCCCCATAACCCTTAATCCCCTCTCTTATCAAAAACCCATCAACCCGCGTCTTAAAAATATTTAGCGAGGCAGCCTCCACCACTTCAACGGGCAGAGAATTCCAGAGATTCACCACCCTTTGAGTGAAGAAGTTCCTCCTCAACTGTGTTCTAAACCGCCCCCCCCTTTATCTTGAGGCTGTGCCCTCTAGTCCTACTATCCTTTCTGAGCAGGAAGAGCCTCTCCACCTCTATCCTATCCATCCCATTCATCATCTTGTATGTCTCAATGAGATCTCCCCTCATTCTTCTAAACTCTAACGAGTACAAGCCTGAACATTAACGTGTTCACTCTTGCCTGTCAGCTGTGAAAGTTTTGAAGTAGCCAGATCACTTTGTAGTCAGAGGTTTGATTTGAAGTCTCTGAACCTTCCTAGCAAACGAAAACCTTTGAAACCCTCTATTGAATTCAAAACCTTTGATCTCAGCCAATTTCAAAGTGCAGTGCTTTGAAATAAGCTTCTGTTGACAATTTAATGGATTTCTACTCAGCCTCCAGTTATGTGCTTATTTTCATTTCCCTTCACGTTTGAATATATTTCAAGTACTTCCATTGTTCCTCACTGCAATGTTTACGTAGACCCTAAACCTGATTGAACTGCAAAAAAGGAAGCTAAACCCTGACTGGCGAGTTTCTTGGGATGCATGAATTTGCACCCATCGAGTGGGTGAATTCCATCGTGTCAACCCTGCCAGTGGGAATCCCTCCCTTTTTCCTGCTGGCATGGGCACTTTGTCCCAATTTGGGAGAATTGTGGCTGTAATCTCCATACCCTCTAAGTATGAATTCTCAAAACAGCTGCCACCTTTGCCTACACAACCAAAGAAAGAGATATTGACACAAATGTAAAGAGCCAGAAAGCCAAGTACTCTCTCTCACCATAAAATAAGCCTTATTCATCTCCACCCACACTAGATGTGTCACTCAAGCTTCACCATCAGCTGGAAAATTTAATCTATTTCCCCATCAAGGAAAGCCCGCTAGTTGGAAAAAGAACTGTCAAGACACCCACAGATGGGATATCTCAGGAAAAGATACAACCCTTCTCCTCCCGACAGGATGAGGGAAATCCCATGGGATTGAATATAATGAATTGGAGCCTAAGTCAGCATTCTGCCGACCCAGATAATGAAAGGAAACCTCAGAGAGGAACACCCCAACACAACCATAAAGACATGGTTTGACAGTGTACCCTCCGACATGCAGGTTATCAGTAACATGGCCACATAATCTCACTGGGAGAAACTCAGACACTGTTGAGCCCCAGTGTCTGGGGTCACAGTCCCCGCAAAAAAACAAGATGCTACCCCTCCCCAGAAGTCTGTAATAGGAGACAACTCAGGAGTACAGCCTACTCCCTCATCTAGAATGTTCTCTGCTGGGTCTAGGAACAGATAATCAAAGTATCTACTATTCTGATTGGCCCCCTCTACTCAGGCCCACCTTCAGGCGTTGGCAATGCCAACAATGCACTGTCCCCTGGTACTGACACCCTAGACCCTGAGAAGGTAATATAAACAGAACAACAACAGTTAGAAGGAAGGCTGACAGGCAAGGAATATTTGTACCACCTCCTGGGCTTCAAACAAAAGAAGCTACCCCCATCTCCAGTCACATCTAATACACTGTTCTGCCCCTGCCATCAACACAATCCCACCCATTTTCTCCCCATCAGGGAAATCCTACCAACAGGGTGAGAAATCGTCCAGACATCCACAATCAGGATATCTCGGGGAAGGACAAGAATCCCCTTCTCTCAACAGGATGAAGTGTTCACTGTACATTCCAGGAGTGAAACTACCAAGTAGCCACTGTCACAACCCACACAGCCAAGGTAAGTATAGAAAACCAACCCAGAAAAGGCTAGTGAAATGAGGACTTCCTGACTAGGCCTGGATGTGCACCAGCATAAATTTCCCCCAAATCCAGTTATGCCAGAGGCACCAACGACAATAAAACCCAGTCTTTTCCAGGATACCTTCACAGGAGACCAACAAAGATTCTTTAGCCCCAAACTAACAACAAAATAAAAAAAAAGGACAGCATTAATTTTAAAGGAAATTTTCCTCACCCACTATGAGGACTTGGAAGGTCATACCTACCACCTCTATATCAAATCTCTAGCCAATCACTCTGTTGTGATAAAGGATACCACATAATATAAAGCTCCATTATAAATACCAGGATTACAGTACAAAAAAGGATGAATATAGCACAACCCTGATGCCAAACAATCAACCTAGCATGCTCCTGAGTGGAACAAAGACCCATTATCAGCCCTCAAGCGAAGAAAATATCTCCATATTACAAACCCAGGTGTATGGATTTGACACATGGCCAGAAAGAAGCAGGGTGGGCAGATTGTCGTACCCACCCCCACTCTCCCGGTGCCACATGGAAAGACTAAGACTAAATGCAAATGGTAACACATCTTAAACTAAGGTCTCCCTTGTTCCAGCACCAGAGCATACCAGTAGCTTTCAAAGAACAAAAGGCAATATATGCCTCCATGCATACATATTAAACACCCTTGTCAGGATAAAAGACAGCATTACAAAGTCAGGAGTATAATCACAAGGGGAAAACAATGAAAATTACAGAAGAGGAACAGGCTCTTCAGCCCGCCAAGCCTGCACCAATCATGCTGTCTGATTAACTAAAACCCCCAACCCTTCCGGGGACCATATCCCTCTATTCCCATCCTATTCGTATATTTGTCAAGACACCTTTTAAAAGTCACTACTGTAGTCAGGATTAGCAACAAACGGCAGGATAGCATAACCATTCACAGAACCTAAAAAGGCCAGAGACTTAGGATTGTCAAGCAACCTCAAGGATCCATCCATAGTTTCACCAAAGCCTCTGTGCCTCCGTTGTCTCGTCACCCAGAAGCCCCGGTAGAAAGAAACCCAGACCGTAGCAGGTGGTAGGCTCTCTTGTCGAACATGAAGGTCACAACAATGTAACACTAGTAATCGGGGTGTATAAACCAATCTCAGATCATAAAGACTAGATGCAATATATTTCTTTGAACTTGAAACACCGAGCTTTCAAATGAGGTTATGGAAGCTTGGCAGGCAGTTAAATTCAGCCAGGAATTTATACCCCCCCCCACAGTGCGACCCACCCAGAAGATCATATGCATGGACATTCCTTCTCCAGATCAACTGCCCCCTTGACTGACAGGGTTCTTTCCTCCACTTCATCCACTTTCTTCTGGGTACCTTGCAGCTCATCAAAATGAGCACCAATGATTTGTGCCAGAGACCTGAGACCATCATCCACGACTTAACCTACAATGGATGCCATCATCTCATTGCCTACAACATTGCCAGAGCATGGACCCGCTCACCAGCTACACCGCCACTGCAAACAAGGTACCACCCCAGCTATTTCTGACTGCCTTGATCAAACGAGGATTTTCTTGATTTTACATGGCTCCCCATCAGCCCACTTAACCAGGATCTTCCAGGAACAGAGCACGGAGTGTACAGTCCAGGATTAGATAATTATAGATTGTGCATCAGGATAAATAAAAGGAGTAAATTAGTGCTGGACTAAATTAGTGCCAGAGTTCATGAAAATGAGGTCACTCCTGCACTTGCATTACGTGACCCCCTTCTGTAGTCTTTCTGATCAGACATTCCTCACCTGCTTGCTCTATGACCAGTAGTCATTCTGTTGCTTTCTCTCTGACTAATACTTATTCCCTGTGACTCCAGGGGTAATGCTCTTTTAACCTCTGTGACCTGTAGTCATGCTATTTAGTGAATAGTAATTTAATTTATTCCCGCACCACAATCAGGATAATCATAGCTGCGCGTGTTGAGAATACTGTTAAAAGCACATTCCTAGTGATGATTATATTCAGCTGATATCAATGCCCTGATCTTAGATGCCATCAGGACACCTTGTGGCATGATTTGTTTTGAAAGAAAGTGTTGGTTACACAAAGCTTGAGGGAAATAACAAAGCTCAAAGGAAGAAATAAAGTATGTAGTCTCCGTTCTCGTTTATCTTTCCCAAGCTATAAAGTCCAAAGTAATAAAACCATGCCTCATGGACCACCCCCTCTTGTGTTCCATTGCTCTGGTAGGTAAAGATGTTCTGACTTGGAGTTTTTACTGTTAACAATGACAAGCTTATCATAGAAATGGTTTTCCACCTCTGTAATGGAGCAGTGTGTTGTAGCTTAGATACTCCTGATATTAATAAGTCCTGTTTGAGTTGAGAGGCTTATGGAGAAAACCCTCTCTAAACCATTTATTTGGGATTCTGTTGTAAAGAGTAACAAGTTTCCTATAGTGCAGCCTGCACCTTGTTCACGCATTTCCTCTGAAGTGTTACCCTGCCAGATGAATGCAAGATGAACATAAAAGAATGGGAGCGAGGAACATTGAGAGACAGGCCACAGCAACTAAAAGAGCAGTGTAGAGGATGACCTGAAGACAGACAGCAGCACCTAAAAGAATGGAAGAGAGGAGAACCCAGAGATGGGCAGCAGCACCTGAAAGAACAGGAAAGAGGAGGACCTGGAGACTGTTGTCAGCACCTAAATGAGCAGTCGGACTGACTGCATTCTGAAAAAAATCAATGTGATCTCACAGGAAAACAGGTAGTTCATTGGTGAGCGTTGTTCTTACTTTCAAAATTTGGATAATTTAGAAGTGTTATCAACAGTAGTAAAGCTCATTAGATTGACTGGTGAGTATTTCCTATTTATCTTAACTGGGGAATTTTAGCCAGTGTAAGTACAACATTTATTGGAATAATATAAGCACAGGCTGGACTGGAGATATTAATTAAAATGTAATCAGTAAAATAATTAAATCCTTTATAGGTGGTAGGGCAGATGATGTATGCTGACTACAGACTGAGAGTTTGTGGATGCCTGTGTGCAGATGATGTATGCTGACTACAGACTGAGAGTTTGTGGATGCCTGTGTAATCTAGGCAAACATATCTGCAGTGAGTGTCAGCAGCAGCAGGAACTTCAGCTCAGACTCATTGAGCTGGAGACCGAGTTGCAGACACATCAGGGAGGGGGAAAATTATGTCTCCACTTAATTGCAGGAGGCAGCCTCCTCCCCACTCCCCACGGACAGATTTGTCTGATTTGTTTCATGGTCAGGGACGGAAGGGCCTGACTATGAATGAAGCAGATAAGAGGATTGAGAAGGCAAAAGTAGAGAAGCCTCAGCTTTTGCAGTTGCCCAAACGTTTGAGTTCTTGCAGCCTGTACGGACAAAAGTAAGGGCTGCTGGCTAGATGAGTGTGATCCTTCAAGCAGGAAGAGTGGATAGCAAAATAACGGTAGTATAGTCAGTGTGATAGATACAATTCGCTGTGGCCAAGAGTGAGAGTCCAGATGGATGTGTTAGCTAAGTGATAACCAGGGTTTGGGTTATCTGCTCTGAGTTGGAGAGAACTTGCAATGGGAGGGGAATAATCCAGTTGCCATGGTCCACCTAGTCATAAGACTACTAAGACATTCTGCTGGGAAAGCCTTTAGCAGATAGGGGCTAAATTAAGAATTAGAAACTCAAAGGTTTCTTTGAGCCACTGGAAAATTAAAGTGAGTTAAATCTGTGGCTCACAGATTGGTGTGGGAGAAATGGGTTTTGATTCATGGGGCACTAGCACCAGTACTAGGGAAGCTGTACCATTTGGACAGTCTTCATCTGAACCATGCTAGGATCAGTGTTCTGGTGAGTCATATAACTACGTGGTAATGAGAGCTTTGAACTAAATCGTAGGGTGGGGCGGAGGGGAAGAAAAGCAAATTACTGTGGACACTGGAATCTGAAGCCAAAAGAGAAAATGCTGGAAAATCTCAGTAGACCTGGCAGCATCTGTAAGGAGAGAAAAGAACTGATGATTCAAGTCTAGATGACCCTTTGTCCCAAAGCGAAAAGGCATAGAAAGTGGGAGATAGTTATACTGCAAGATGAGGGAATGAAAGAGGAGTCATAGCCACAGAAACAAGGGGAAAGGCTGCTAATGGTAGTCCATAGAGAGAATAAAAGGTGTGAAGCTGAAATCAGAGGATGAGCTGTGAGTAGAATGGGGGAAGATGTCTTGAAGCAAAGACAAGGCAAGACAGCAAGGTAGCAATAAAGGAATTGATAAACTCACTGTTGCAGGATGCGAACTCGAGTGTGCCAGCAGATGAAGCTTGAGGTTACAGAAATAGTGCAACTAAAAGCACTCTATCTGAATGCACACAACATTCGCAAAAAACTAAATGGGTATAAACAGTATAATCTACTTATTATCATAGAGGTATGGTTGCAGAGTGACCAAGAGTGAGGACTGAATGTTTAATGGTATTTGATATTTAGGAAGGATTGACAGAAAGGAATTTGGGTAGCACTGTTAAAGGTCGAGATCAGTACCTGAATGTAAGACAATCTTTGGAGGATCAAGATGTTAAATCAGTTTGCATGGAACTATGAAATAGCAAGGAGCAGCAATATTGTTAGTTGTTTCTCAATCAACAGTAGTGGTGGTAATGTAACACCATGGTATGAATCAGGAGGGTTAATACAGTAATCATGGGGAATTTCATTTTGCTTATAAACTGGGTAAATCTAATTAGCAGTGTGTCGAGGAACCAGTTGGAGATCAGGCTATTATAGATTGTGCATTGAGAAAGAGCTAATTAATAATGTTGTAAAGGAGCCTCTAGGACAGAGGACCTGGGGCCTCTAGGGAAGTCCATCTGTGTGGATCCACAAGAGATGGGTGAGATCCTAAATGAATATTTCTCATTGGAATTTACTGACATTAGGGAACTTGGGGAAATAAATAGTGATGCCTTGAGGAGGGTACATATTACAGAGAAGGAGCTCCATCATTAAAGCGCATTAAGGTAGATAAATCCCTGGGACCTGATGAAATGTATCCCAGGACGTTGTGGGAGGCTAGGGAAGAAATTGTGGGTTCCCTAGTAGAGATATTTGAATTGTTGGCAGCCTTGGTTGAAGTGCCTGAAGATTGGAGAGTGGCAACTATTGTGCCTTTGTTTAAGGGCTGCAGGGAAAAGCCTTAGAACTACAGGTTGGTGAACCTAATATCTGTAGTGGGTAAGTTGTTGTAAGGTATTCTGAGACGGGATCTACAGGCATATAGAGAGGCAAGGACTGATTAGGGACAGTCAGCATGGCCCTGTGACTGGAAAGTCATGTCTGTCAAATTTGATTGCGGTTCTTGAAGGATAGATGATGGCAGTGTAGTTGATGTTGTCTACAAGGACTTCAGCAAGACGTTTGACAAGTACCGTATGTTAGGTTGTTGCATAAGGTTAAATATCATGGTATCCAGGGTGAGGTGGCCAAATGGATACAAAACTGATTTGATGGCAGAAAAGAGAGGGTGGTTATACAGGGTTGTTTTTCAAACTGGAGGCCTGTGACCAGCAGTGTGCCTCAGGGATCGGTGCTGGGTCCACTATTATTTGACATTTATATTAATAATTTGGATGAGAATTTAGGAGGCATAGTTAGTAAGTTTGCAGATGACACCAGGATTGGTGGCATAGTAAGAAAGTTATCTAGGATTGCAACTGGATCTTGATCAGTTGGGCAGTGGGCCGATGAATGGCAAATGGAGTTTAATTTAGATAAATGCAAAGTGATGCATTTTGGTAGATCAAACCAGGGTAGGATTTCCTCAATTAATGGTAGGGTGTTGGGAAGAGTTATAGAACAAAAAAACCTAGGGCTACAGGTTCATAGCTCCTTGAAAGTGGAGTCACAGGTGGACAAGATGGTGAAGAAGGCATTCGGCATGCTTGGTTTCATTGGTCAGAACAGTGAATACAGGAGTGGGATGTCTGGTTGAAGTTGTACAAGACTTTGCTAATGCAACACTTGGAATACTGTGTACAGTTCTGGTCACATTATAGAAAGGATATTAAACTAGGAAGGGTGCAGAAAAGATTTACTAGAATGCTACTGGGATTTGATGGTTTGAGTTACAAGGAGAGGCTGGATAGACTGGGACTTTTTTCCCTGGAGTGTAGGAAACTTAGGGATGATCTTATAGAGTCTACAAAATAATGAGCGGCACTGATCAGTAAGATAGTCAACATCTTTGCCCAAAGGTTGAGGAGTCTAAAACTAGATGGCATAGGTTTAAGATGAGGGGGGGGGAGAGATAAGAAAGGGCCCAGAGGGGCAATTTTTTCACACAGAGGGTGGTAAGTGTCTGGAATGAGCTGCCGGAAGCAGTAGTAGAGGCGGGTACAATTTTATCTTTTAAAAAACATTTAGACAGTTACATGGGTAAGATCGGTATTGAGGGATATGGGCCAAATGTGGGCAACTGGGACTAGCTTAGTGGTTTAAAAAAAGGCGGCATGGAAAGTTGGGCAGAAGGACCTGTTTCCATGCTATAAACCGCTAAGACTCTATGACTAAAATTTAATGGAGTTTTACATTATGTTTGGAAATGATGTAGTTCATCACGTAGGGTCTTAAATCTAATGAAAGATGACTGAGGCATGAGGGCAAATTGGCAATAGTAGATTGCAAATCTACATTAAAAGGTATAGCATTAAACAGGTAATGTTTAGCATTTAAACAATTAATACATAGTTTACAACAAATATACATCCCTTAGAAGCACAGAGAAACTCAACAGGAAAGATGATCCTACCATGGCTAACAGAGAAGTGAAAGATTGTATTAGATCGGAGGAAGAGACGTATGAAGTTGTCAAAAAAGCGATAAACGTATAAAGCTTGTGAACATTCTAGAATTCAGCAAAGAACCACCAAGAAATCGATTTTCAAAAAAAAAGTTTGAAAGTAAGCTAGTGAGAAACGTAGGAACAGACTTTAAAAGCTTCAATCGGTATGTAATGAAAAAATCAGCAAGACAAATGAGTCCATTACCAGTAGAGACATGGAAATGGCAGAGAAACTGAAATAATTTGTGTCTGTCTTCATGGAGGAAGATACAAAAGCCTTTTGGAAATACTGTAGAACCAAGTGGCTATTGATAATGAGGAACTGAAAGAAATTAGTATTAGTGAAAAAAAGTAATGGAGAAATTAGTAGGGCTGAAAGTTGAGTTTTTAAAATTCTTGGACCGGGTGAGCTTCATCCCAGATTGTAGAAAGAGATGTCTGCTGAGATAGTGGATGAATTGGGGGTCATTTTCTAAAACTATATAGACCCTGGAACGGTCCCAGCAGATTGTAAAATATCAAATGAAATGGGATCAAAGGTTATACAGAGAAAGGAGGACTAGGCTATTGAGTTGGATGATCAGCCATGATTGTGATGAATGATGAAGTAGGCTTGTAGGGCCAAGTGGCCTCATCCTGCTCCTATCTTCTATGTTTCTGTTTTCTATGTTAGCCTAATATCAAAGAACGAAGAAAATTATAGCACAGGAACAGGCCCTTTGGCCCGCCAAGCCTGCACCAACCATGCTGCCCAACTTAACTTCAGGGAACCATATCTCTCTATTTCCATCCTATTCATGTACTTGTCAAGACGCCCCCTTAAAAGCCACTGCCATATCTGCTTCTACTACCTCTCCCGGCAATGAGTTCTAGGCACCCACTACTCTCTGTAAAAAATCTGTCTCGTACACCTCCTTTAAACCTTGCCCTTTGCACCTTAAACCTATGCTCCCTTGTAATTGACTGTTTTCACCCTGGGATAAAGCTTCTGACTATCCACTCTATCCATGCCTCTCTTGATCTTGTAGACTTCCATCAGGTCTCCCCTCAACCTCCACTCCAGTGAGAACAAACCAAGTTTCTCCAACCTCTCTTCATAGCTAATGCCCTCCATACCAGGCAACATCCTGGTAAATCTTTTCTGTACCCTCTCCAAAGCCTCCACATCTTTCTGGTAGTGTGGCGACCAGAATTGAACACTGTATTCAAAGTGTGGCCTAACTCAGGTTCTATAAAGCTGCAACATGACTTGCCAATTTTTAAATTCAATACCCCGCCAAATAAGGCAAGCATGCCATATGCTTTCTTGACTACTTTCTCCATCTGCATTGCCACTTTCAGTGACCTGTGTACCTGTACATTATCAGCCACTTCAGGTCTTGAACAGCAGGTTAGGTGTAAGGATTCGCATTCTAATCAGTAATCTCTAAACTGTCTGTGCTTTATATGCTCTGTCTGAGGCCAGAACTCTCCATTCACCTGACGAAGGGGCTAACCCGAAAGTTTGCGAGTATATTATCAAATAAATAGGTTGGACTAAAACCTGGTGTTGTCAGACTTTTTACTGTGTTTACACCAGTCCAACGCTGGCATACCCACATCATGACTACCTGTACATCCAGATCCCTTTGCCTATCAATACTCTTAAGGGTTCTGCCATTTACTGTATATTTCCTGCCTATATTAGACCTTCCAAAATGCATTACCTCACATTTGTCTGGGTTAAACTCTGTCACCTCTCCGCTCAAGTCTCCAACTGATCTATATCCTGCTGTATCCTCTGACGGTCCTCATCGCTATCCGCAAATCCACCAACCTTTGTGTTGTCTGCGCGCTTACTAATCAATCCAGTTACATAGAACATAGAACATTACAACGCAGAACAGGCCCTTCGGCCCACGATGTTGCGCCGACCAGTTAAAAAAACAATGACCCTCTAACCTAAACCAATCCCTTTTCATCCATAAACCTATCCACGGATCTCTTAAATGCCCCCAAACTAGGCGCATTTACAACTGCAGCAGGCAGGGCATTCCAATCCCTCACCACCCTCTGGGTAAAGAACCTACCCCTGACATCCGTCCTATAACTACCCCCCCTTAATTTAAAGCCATGCCCCCTCGTGCTAGCTTTCTACATCCGAGGAAAAAGGCTATCACTATCCACCCTATCTAAACCTCTAATCATCTTATATGTTTCAATAAGATCCCCTCTTAGCCGCCTTCTTTCTAGCGAAAACAACCCCAAATCCCTCAGTCTCTCCTCATAGGACCTCCCCTCCATACCAGACAACATCCTGGTAAACCTCCTCTGCACCCTCTCCAAAGCCTCCATATCCTTCCTCTAATGTGGGGACCAGAACTGCACGCAACACTCCAAGTGCGGCCGCACCAGAGTTGTGTACAGTTGCAACATGACGCTGCGACTCCTAAATTCAATCCCCCTACCAATAAGCGCCAAGACACCGTATGCCTTCTTAACAACCTTATCTACTTGATTCCCAACTTTCAGGGATCTATGTACACATACACTTAGATCCCTCTGTTCATTCACACTATTCAGAGTCCTCCCGTTAGCCCTATACTGAACACATCTGTTATTCCTACCAAAGTGAATTACCTCACACTTCTCCGCATTAAACTCCATCCGCCACCTTTCGGCCCAGCTCTGCAACCTGTCTAAGTCTCCCTGCGAACTATGACACCCTTCCTCACAATCTACCACACCTCCGACTTTGGTGTCATCAGCAAATTTACTAATCCACCCAACTATACCCTCATCCAGATCATTAATAAAAATTACAAACAGCAGTGGCGCCAAAACAGATCCCTGAGGCACACCACTCGTAACTGAACTCCATGACGAATATTTACCATCAACCACCACCCTCTGTCTCCTATCTGCTAGCCATGTTCCTCCAAATCATTTATTTTTATGTTACAAACAGCAAAGGTCCCAGCACTGATCCCTGAGGAACACACTTGTCATAACTCTCCATTCAGAAATGCACCCTTCCACTGCTATCCTCATGTCTTCTTTGACCGAACCAGCTTTGTATCCACCTTTCCAGCTCGCCTCTGATCCCATGCGACTTCACCTTCTGCGCTAGTCTGCCATAAGGGACCTTGTCAAAGGCCTTACTGAAGTCCATTAGATAACATCCACTGCCCTACACTCATCAATCATCTTCGTCGCTTCCTTGAAAAACTCGATCAAGTTAGTGAGACACGATCTCCCTTTCACAAAACCATATTGCCTGTCACTAATATGCCCACTTATTTCCAAATGGGAATAAATCCTGTCTCGAAGAATCCTCTCCAATAATTTCCCTACCACTGATGTAATGCACACGACCTGTAATTACCTAGATTATTCTTGCTACCCTTCTTAAGTAAAAGAACAGCATTGGCTATTCTCCAATACTTTGGGACCTCCCCTATAGCCAGTGAGGGCACAAAGATTTCCCTCAAGGCCCCAGCAATTTGCTCCCTTGCCTCTCTCAGTATTCTGGGGTATATCCCATCAGGCCCTGGTGACTTGTCTGCCTTAATGTTTCTCAAGAACCCTAATATCACCACCTTTTTGATCTTAACATGACTCAAACTGTCTACATATCCTTTCCCAGATTCATCATCCACCAAGTCCTTCTCTTTGGTGAGACTGACGCAAAGTACTCATTTAATTCCTTGCCCATTTCGTCTGGCTCCACGCATAGATTCCCTCCCTTTTCCTTGAGTGGGCCAAGTCTCTCCCTGGCTACCCTCCTGCTCTTTATATATGTATAAAAGTCCCTGGAATTTTCCTTAAATCTGCTTTTTTATAACTTTTTATCCCTTCTTGCTTAAGTTTCTACTTCCCTTGTATTCACACTTGCTTCATGTGTTCCCAACCTCTTAGGTTTGACAAATGCTTCCTTTTTCTCTTTGTATAGACTTACAATATCTCTTGTTATCCAAGGTTCCTAAAACTTGCCATACTTTTCCTTCATCCTTACAGGAATGTGCCGGTCTTGAACCCCTATTAACTTACACTTGAAAGCCTCGCACATGCCAGATATTGATTTGCCCTCAAACACCTGCCCCCCAATCTACATTCTTCAGTTCCTGCCTAATATTGTTGTAATTAGCCTTCCCCCAATTTAGCACCTTAACTTGAGGACCACACTTATCTTTATCCATCAGTACCTTAAAGCTTACTGAATTGTGGTCACTGTTCCTGAACTGGTCCCCTACTGAAACCACCTGACCGGGCTCATTCCCCAGTACCAGGTCTAGTATGGCCCTTTCCTTAGTTGGACTATCTGCATACTGTTTCAGGAAGCCCTCCTGGATTCTCTTTACAAACTCGTGCTCCATTCATGCCTCTAGCACTAATTGAGTCCCAGTGAATATAGGGGAAATTAAAATCTCCCACCACAGCAATCAGTAGTGGAGAAAATGTTAGGAAAAGGATGTTATAACTGGACACTTAGAAATTAATGGTATGGTTAGGATTGTCAACATCTATGAAAGGGAATTCATATTTGACAGCCCTGTTGGAAGGTTTTTGAGGATGTAATTAACATAATAGATAACAGAAAACTAATGGAGGTAGCGTATTTGGATTTTCAGAAGGCTTTTGCAGTAAGTTTCCACACAGGCGGTTTGTAAACAAAATTAGAGCACATGGATTGGGGATAATATGCTGGCATTGAGAATTGATTAACAGACAGACAAAGGAGGAATTTCTTCAGCCAGAGTGGCAAATCTGTAGAACTCTTTGCCACAGAAGGCGGTGGAGGCCAGGTCATTGAGTGTATTTCAGACAGAGAAAGATAGATTCTTGATTAATAAGGGGATCAGGGGTTATGAGGAAAACGCAGGAGAATGGGAAAAATAACAGCCGTGATTGAATGGCGGAGCAAACTCAATGGACTGAGTGGCCTTATTCTGCTCCTATGTCTTATGGCCTTATGAGTCGCAGGCTGTGACTACTGAGGTACTACAAGGATTAGTGCTTGGGCCCTAGCTTTCACAATCTGTCAGTGATTTCGATAAGGGGAGCAAATGTAATATTTCCAAATTTGCTAATGGTTTAGAACTAGCTGGGCATGTGAGTAATGAGGAGGATGTGACGAGACTTCACTGGGGCTTGGACAGGCCAGGTGAGTGGGCAAGAACATGGCAAATGAAATATAATGTAGAAAAATGTTAAGTTATCCACTTTGTAGGAAAAATAGAATTACAGAATATTTCTCAAATGGGAGGAGATTGGGAAATGTTGAATACTCTTGCTCGTAAGTTTTTTTAATTCATTCATGGGACGTGGGCGTCACGTGTAGGCCAGATGAGATATGGATCGCAGATTTCCTTCCCTAAAAGCCGTTGATGAACGAGATGTTCTCAAGAACAGTGCCTTCCCTGCTGCCATCAGATTTTTGAATGGACTGACCTCATGTTAAGTTGATCTTTCTCTGCACCCTAGCAATAACTGTAACACATTCTGCACTCTCTCGTTTCCTTCTCTAAGAATGTCTGTATAGCTTTGTATAGGAATATTGTCTGTATTGCATGCAAGAAACAATACTTTTCACAGTATACCAATACATGTGACAAATTAAATCACATGGTGTAGCAAGCAATTAGGAAGGCAAATAGTGCATTGACTTTTATTGCAAAAGGATTTGAGTATAGGAGTGAAGAAATCTTGTTGCCGTTGAATAAAGCTTTGGTGAGACCTCACCTGGAGTATCGTGTACAGTTTTGGTCTCCTTACCGATGGACGGATATACTTTTTATTGAAGAATGCAACGAAGGTTCACCAGAAATGTCCCTGGGATGATGAGATTGACTTATAAATCAAGATTAGAGAATGTAGACCCAGTTTCTTCAGAGTTTAGCAGAATGAGAGGTGATCTCATTGAAGCATACAAAATTCTTACAGGACTCAACAGGTTAGATGCAGCAAGGATGTTCGCTGGCCAGGAGAGCCGGCTGGATGGTGGTCTCAAATCGGGGAGGCAATCTGAAAATAAGAGGTCATTTAAGACTAAGTTGAGGGGGAATTTCTTTATTAGATGGTAGTGAATCTTGAACGTACTCAACGTCTGAGTCTCCACACAGCTCCATGGAGTAGAGAATTTCAAGACAGAGATCTATAGATTTCTAGATATTAAAGTTATCAAGGGATATAGGGACAATACAGGAAAATGATGTTGAGATAGTAGGCTATCTATGGTTTAATTGAATGGCAAAGCGGGTTCGAAGGATTGAACACCCTGCTCTTGTGTTCATATGATCCTAATATTTTAGTGATCCAATCTCAATGAGCCTGGTCTCTTATAAGAAAGCTATGTGAAAGAATGTTCAACCTATCAAGTAACATATTTCTCACCACTCTCTTGCACACGTTATCAGCAAGCTGCAAGTTGTCAGTAGCCTTGATATTTCAGTTTGCCAGTTGAAGAGTTGGCATCTTCTTTTGCTTGTTTTCCTGGTGTGATGAATTCCTTGCAATTGTTTGGCAAAGACTTTAAACCCCAGCACCCATTGAAGCAAATGGACTGTGATGGGCCAACATATTATGGGGGCTGCCCAGCTTGAGATGAGTAATGGCTGACCAATGGGACAACCTGTAATACATGTTCTCTACACCACTCAATTTATAACTGCTATTTCCCATGTTGGTTTAATGCCTTGCAGCAAAAGCACAACCATAGGAAAAATTTATGGAGAGGAGAGCTGCCCAAACATCAGGGCCCTTCTCCCACCCTCCCTGTTTGAGTCCAAAATAATGGCTTGCAAACATTGATTGCCTGAAAGATGGCTGACATATTTCAACATCAGTCCACCTTTGGGCTTCACTGCAGATTATTTCTCCTTTAGCTTTCAACACTTGAGGTATCCACCAGGCACTAAACCTATTCACTCAAAACTTGGAGTTTGGTTCATGAGTGACATGGCCCATTCACATGCCAGTGGGCTTGTACACTGCAAGTCTGGGCCCAAACCTCTGAGTTCTTATGCTTTAGCCGAGAAATGCAAGGAGCCCAGTTTCCATGAGTCACCAGAGAGAATTACATGTGTGACTCTTTCACATTGCTGCCAGCCAGTGGTGCAGGCTGAAAATGAGAAACAAGCTGGTACACAAAAACAAAGTATGCTTGCTAACTTCACCCACACTCTATCCACATCACATTCCTCTTTGCAGAGGACACAAAGAAGCTATAAAGAGATATAGACAGGATAAGTATGAGATTATTTGCTGTGGTGGTACGAATAGAATGCTGAACCTTTTTTTAAAATGTGAAACTTTTAAAATCAGAGTTGGGTGTATTTACAAGGAACACAAAGTTAGGATGCAGGTACAGCAAATAGTTAGGAAGGCAAATACCATATTGACCTCTCACATAAAAAGATTAGAGTACAAAAATAAGGATGTCTTGCTTTGGCAAATAGGATTTTGGTTTTCATATCTGAGGACAGTTATACCCGCCCTACAGATGATACAGAGAAAATAGACTGAATTAGTTTAGTAGGAGGGGTTGACCAATGATGAGAGGCTGAGTAAATTGGGACTGCCCATGCTGGGGTTGAGAAGAATGAAAACTGATCTCATTGAAACATACACAATTCTGAAGGGGCTAGACAGAATAGACACTTCGAGGTTGTTTTCTGTGCTTGGGGATTCTAGAACACAAGGACACAGTCCCAGAAAAAGGACTCAGTTGTTTAGGACTAATATGAAAAGAAAACGTGTTCAGTTAGAGAATTGTGAATCTTCGGAGTTGTTTACCACAGTAGGTGTTGGTGCTCCATCATTAAATGCATTTAAGGTTCGGATTGATAGCTTTTTATTCTCTCTAAACAACTGAGGGACCTGGCAAGCAACAGAGAAATGAAGGTGATGCAGAAGATAAATCATATTCAGTAGAGGCTAGATGGGCCTTATGGTCTACTCCTATTTTTTATGTTCTTGAATTTGTACGAACCAGTGTTAATTGCCGGTGTTGGTCACGGAGTGCCCCGGGGTCGGTGCTGGGGCCTCAGCTTTTTACCATTTATATAGATGATCTGGAGGAGGGAACTGAGTGTATGGTGTCGAAATTTGCTGATGACACCAAGATTGGGGGAACGGCAAATTGCGCGGAGGGTGTGGAGAGTCTGCAGAAGGATCTAGATAGGCTGGGCGAATGGGCCAGGAAATGGCAAATGGAATTTAATGTTGGCAAGTGCGAGGTGGTCCACTTTGGTAGGAATAATGGTAGGAAGGACTATTTCTTACGTGGCGAAAAACTGCAGCAGGCGACGGTGCAGAGGGACCTCGGGGTCCTTGTGCATGAGTCGCAAAAACCCAGCCTGCAGGTGCAGCAGGTGGTCGGGAAGGCGAATGGGATGCTGGCCTTCATAGCGAGGGGGATTGAATATAAAAGTAGGGAGGTCTTGCTGCGGCTGTATAGGGCATTGGTGAGGCCGCAGCTGGAGTACTGTGTGCAGTTTTGGTCGCCGCACTTACGCAAGGATATTTTGACCTTGGAGGGAGTGCAGAGGAGGTTTACTAGGCTGACACCGGAGTTGAGGGGGTTGAGCTATGAGAAGAGGCTGAATAAACTAGGCTTGTACTCGTGAGAGTTTAGAAGAATGAGGGGAGATCTCATTGAGATGTATAAGATGATGAATGGGATGGATAGGATAGAGGTGGAGAGACTCTTCCTGCTCAGAAAGGACAGTAGGACTAGGGGGCACAGCCTCAAGATAAAGGGGGGGGGGGGTGCGGTTTAGAACGGAGTTGAGGAGGAACTTCTTCACTCAAAGGGTGGTGAATCTCTGGAATTCTCTGCCCGTTGAGGTGGTGGAGGCTGCCTCGCTAAATATTTTTAAGACGCGGGTTGATGGGTTTTTGATAAGTGAGGGGATTAAGGGTTATGGGGAGAGGGCGGGAATGTGGAACTGAGCCACGACAGATCAGCCATGATCTTATTGAATGGCGGGGTGGGCTCGAAGGGCTAGATGGCCTACTCCTGCTCCTATTTCTTATGTTCTTATAATGGTCAGGTGAGCAATATGTTAGGCCATGGCATCACAGATTGCAATATAATAGAATCCTGCAGTTGTTTGCCCATAGTTTATTAATGCCAAGTCTGGTCCTGCTGTTCTCCATCTATTGCTTTTAGCATGGTATTTGTGCTGCACTTGGAGTGTGCCCTGCACATGAAGGTGTGACTTTGTTTCCACAAGGATTTATGCAATGGGCAGTCATCCAGTTCTATTGTGGATAAACATACCAGTGAAAGATAGATTGGTAATGCTGAGGTCAAGTTATTTTTTTTTTCTGTCCTGTCAGCTTCTCTCATCAGCTGCCACAGGGCCAGTCTGGTAGCTGTGTCCTTCAGAAGTTGTGCTGTTCTTGGTGATGGATGTTGAAGTCCCCACCAGAACAATTCTGTGTCTTTGCTGCTGTTGATACTTCTTACAGGTGGTGTCCATCATGGGGTTTGCTGATTTATCAACTAAGAAAGGCAGCAGATTTCCTTGCCCGTGTTTTACCAAATGCCATTTGATATCATGGATTCCAGAGTCAATTTTGAAGACTCCCGAGGCCACTCCCTCCACACTATACCATTGTGCTGCTGTTTCTAGTGAATCTGTCCTGCTAGTGGAACAGAAATATCCAGGTGTGGAGTTTGGGTGTTGGTAAAAAGACTTGATCCCCTGAGTATGACTGTCAGGCTGTTACTTAAATAATCTGTGGGATAGCCCTGCCAATTTTGTTACAAATCCTCCAGTATTAATGAGAACGATTTTGCAGGGTTAGCTGTATCTTTGACATGCCTGAAACTGGTGTCAAGGCTGATGCCAGGTGATCTGCCGAGTTTTATTCTTAATACTGTTTTTAAAGACTTGATAAACGTGGCTTCTTGGCTGTTTCAGACAGCAAAATCAATCATGTTGCATTTGGTCTGGACTCATATGCCAACCCTACCAGGCAAGGAGAATAGATTTCCTTCCCTCAAGCAATTTTTGAATCAGATGGGCTTTTATGAAAATCAGGTAGTCATTGCTGGTCCTAGCTTTTTAAATTCCCGGTTAGTTAATTAATTGAATTAAAATGCCTCAACTGTTTGGTAGAATTTGAACTAATGTCATCAGATAATTATCCCAGATCCCTAGATTATAAGTTCAGTTAAACCACTATGCTACCATATCCCTTTTGGCTATGATTCTTTGCTCTGCTATCTGCTGTCAACATTTACAATGGTAAGTGTCAATTGTACTGCACAGTATGTGCATGAGATCATTGTTACACGACGTCTGTATAATGGAAACCAAATTCTAAATTTTGCTCTAAATCAAGAGCTAGCCAGTTTAGTTTGCTGTACTTGTTAATCAACTGGTAATGTTTGTTACCAATAGTATATTAACTTTTAGTTTCTAGTGGTGGCCTGAACTGATGGTCAGAATGTTGCCTTAAAAGTTCTATCTTTTTCAAAGTAAGAATATTTCAGCTTTGTTCACCACTTAGTATTTCTATGCAACTTGGTTAATTTTCAGATCCTGATGAAACTAATTAATAACTTGGGGGTGAAGATCCCTCACTGTAGAATTATAGCATTCTTCAACTGCACTTCATTTGGCTTTTTTTCTGATTGCTACACAATAACTTAGCAACCTGCAGCAATGCAAATAAGAAAAGTATACATTAGCAAAAAACATTATTTGACATTAGCAATATTGAAACATAGAAATGTAGAAGATAGGAGGAAGCCATTTGGCCCTTTGAGCCTGCTTCGCCATTTGTTATGATAATTGCTGTCGTCCAACTAAATAGCCAATCCTGCTTTTTTCCCATAACCTTTGATCCCATTCGCCTCAAGTGCTATATCCAGCCACCTCTTGAATACATTCAATGTTTTAGCATCAAGTACTTCCTGTGGTAATGAATTCCACAGGCTCACCACTCTTTGGGCAAAGAAATGACTC
This sequence comes from Carcharhinus amblyrhynchos, assembly GCF_965287045.1. Taxonomy (NCBI): domain Eukaryota; kingdom Metazoa; phylum Chordata; class Chondrichthyes; order Carcharhiniformes; family Carcharhinidae; genus Carcharhinus; species Carcharhinus amblyrhynchos. The sequence goes on along the minus strand of NC_137335.1, from coordinate 24,289,520 downwards.
CTCACTTGCATCCTCACTTTCGACCCTGAATCCTCAGACTGAGATTCCCTGGTTCTCGACTCCCCCACCATCGGGAATACCCTCCCTGCATCTACTCAGTCTAGTCCTGTTAGAATTTTACAAGTCTCTACGAGATCCCTCTCATTTGTCTGAACCCCAGTGAGAACAATCCTAACCCAGTTACTCTACTCGTACATCAGTCCCACCATCCCCCGGGATCAGCCTGGTAAACTTTCGCTGCACCCCCTCATGAGCAAGAACATCCTCAGAAAATCTGCACACAATACTCTAGGTGTAGCCTCACCAAAACCCTTTATAATTGCAACAACACATCCCTACTCCTGTACTCAAAACCTCTCTCAATGAAGGCCAACATGCCATTTGTTTCTTTATCGCCTGCTGCACCTGCATGCTTACCTTCAGTGACTGGTGCACAAGGACACCCAGGTCCCACTACACACACCCCTCCCAATTTACAACCATCCATGTAGTAACCTGCCTCCTTGTTTTTACTTCATATTTATCCAAATTAAATGCATCTGCCATTGATTAGTCCATTCATCCAACCTGTCCAGATCTTTCTGAAGGATCTCTGCATCCTGTCACAGTTCACCCTCCCACCCAACTTGGTATCATCTGCAAACTTTCAGACGTTACATTTTGTTCCCTCATCAAATCATTAATACATATTGTGAATAGCTGGGGTCCTAGCACCGATCCCTGTGGCATCCTGAAGCTCCATTCACCATATTGCAAAAGAACTTTAAGGCAATTATAGTTACTTCTATGATTCTGTTATGTTCAGTGCACAAAGTAGAGCACATGTTCATTTTGCCAATGTTTATTTAATTAATTCTGAACTTTCTCTTAGCATCAAACCACAAATGTGAACACTGTAGAAATAATACTGCATCAATCTTCATTTATTTTTCTTTGTAAAAGTTATCAGGTACATTTGTATATTCTTGAACTTTTTCTGCTCTGTTCATCACAGCCCGAGGAGTCTTGCCTCTGAAGTACGGAATCAGTGCATCGCTGCTATTCGCTCAGGTCCAGTTGTTGGTAGTGAACTCAATTACATCAAGTCTGCAAGCACTACGAATGAACTAAGGTAGTTTTACTCACAGCATGAGTAGATGGCATTTGTGGCATTATATTCTTTTTCAGGTATCAATTTCATCAAGTAAATTGCTTAATTCAAATTCCAAAATCGCATGTTTCCAATAATAATTTTTAATTACATTACTGAACTCTGTACCCAGTGATTGCATTTTGAGGAATGAGTAAGCATAATATAAGAAATGCTATTCTTAGCAATAGAAGTAGGCTTTTTAGCCCTTTGAACCACATCGCAATTTTTAATAAGATCATTACATGGTTTTTCTATCTCAAATTTGCCTCCTTACACCATCCCATAATCCTTGCATTCCCTCACATCATAATCCAACACACTCTAAATAGGCAATGCCCATTAAATTACCTTGTGTTGACATTTGAAAGCATTTCATTAAGGAGAAATATACTACGGGAACACAAGTATTTTTGATTCTTTCATGGGATTTGAGCATTCCTGGCAAGGTCAGCTTTTGTTCCTCCTGATTGCCTTTGAGAATGCGATGGTGAATTGAATTCATGAAGCAATGAATTCCATTTGGAGTAGAAACACCTACAGTGCTTTTAGGAAAGGAATTTTGACCCAGTGGCAGTGATGGAATTGCAATAAAAGTTCCAAGTCAGAATGGTGAATGTCTTGGAGGGGAACTTGCAGGTTGTGGTGTTCCCTCTGCTGCCCTTATTTCAGCAAGTAGAGGTTGTGAATCCAGAAGATGCTATAGGAGCATAGGAATTAGGAACAGAAGTAAGCAAATTCAGCCCTTTGAGCCTGCTCCACCATTCAATCAGATCATGGCTGATCTCTCCCTGGTCTCAAATTCACCTCCCGCTTGTTCTCCATATCCCTTTATCCCTTTATTAGAAATATATCTTATCTCCTTCTTGCAGCTGTGCAATGATCCAAACTCCATTGTGCCATAAGGCAGCGAGTTCCACAAATTCATCACTCTCTGCAAGAAGTAGTTCCTCCTCATCTCAATTTTAAATCTACTGCCTGTCAACCTGTCCCTGTGACCTCTTGTTCTAGATTGCCCCATAAAAGGAAACACTTGGTCTATACTTACTTTATCAATCCCTTTTTAAAATATTATATACCTCAATCAGATCCCCTCTCATCCTTCTAGACTCAGGCAGTATAAACCCATATTATTTAATGTCTCCCCATATGTCAACCCTTTCATGCCCAGAATCAATCTGGTGAACCCCCTCTGAACTGTCTCCAATGACACCACATCCTTCCTCAAATAAGGAGACCAAAACTGGACACACTAGTCCCAATGCAGTCTCATCAACATCTGTACAATTGAAACAACGCGTTGTAACAACTATCAAAAGACCCTTTGTGAGTTGCTGCAACGCATTTGTATGTAGTGCACATTGCCACTGTTCATCAAGGTTGTTGCATACAGTGTCACATTTACACAGCAATGAGTAATCACAGTGCACATGGAAGATAAGTGAAAACCGAACTAAACACTCCTTTATTAAAATCTTTTATGTTAGTCTTTTCGTGTTAAGAGTACAAATCACTGGTGATCTTTCACAAAAATGGAAAGTTGTTACACTCTGTGTAACTGCGTTAAAACAAGTATGCTGCATCAATTAGTTAGATTTTCACCAGAAGCTGTATTGGTCAGTTTTTCAGAATAATGTGTAGTAAACTGCCTGTAAGCCTCTTTCAATCAGTCATTCATCATTAAAGCCTGAAAATGTCCCCCTCTCTGGGTTATTTATCAAGAGTTAAGCAACTGAAAGTTGATTTCGTGAGCCTGTTATCTTGGATTAATATGCCTGCAGAAGCCAGTAATGTACCCTTTCTTGTTGTAAGCGTGCAGCAGGCATCTGAGGCCTTCTATTTGCCAGTTGATATCCCTTTTGATTAAAAGAGTAGAACTAATATAGTTAGTGACAAGAAATCTTAAATAATGCCCTCCTGCTTGGCTCCTTGAAGTACAGAGAGAAGCAGTTCCTTTATATTTAAAGGTATTCATATGATACAGTATCAAGTGCATTGCCAATAAATGTTTGAACTCTGAAATGCAGGTGCATTTAAGTGTTTCCAATGTGATCTTGTTTATTTCAAAATAGGGGTTCTAGTGTCCCTGAAAACGACCGCTTAGCGTCTATAGCAGCTGAGCTACAATTTAAGTCACTGAGCCGACACTCCAGTCCCACTGAAGATCGTGAGGGTAAGGAAGAGACTATTGAGTACTGTCAATTTAAGGCGTGGTGCTTTATAACAGTCATTCTGAACTGTGTTGTAGCCTTGATTTTGTCCATGAGGTCCACTTCCTGCTCCCTCCAAACTGCTAATCACCCAACTTCCTTTACTGGCCCCCAAGTTAGAACGTATCGTTGACAGTTTATTGTCACATATATTGCTTTCTTCTTTGAATCAGACATTATCACCACCTCTAATAAACAAGCCTTGATCACCTCAAGCTGCCGCCTCCAATATGCCATTGCAATATGTGCTGTTTTTGTGTAGGATACACAAATTTACACCGGAAATAGCAGCAGGTTACTGAGGAACTTAAGATAATTAGTATCAGTAGGGAAAAAATCTTGGAGAAATTTAAGGAAATAAAAGTCAACAAATCCTTCTGATCTAATGGGCTGTATTCCATAGTTTTAAAAGTGATTGTCACAGGGATAGTGGTTACACTGATGTGTTTATTTTCCAAAATTCTCCAGGTTCTACAATGGTCCCAGCAGTTTGGAAATTAGCAAATGTAATACTGCTATTTGGGCAAAGGAGGGAGAGAAAAGCAGAAACTATGCTGACATCAGACATTGAGAAAATGATTAAATCTATTATTAAGGAAGCCTTGGAACATCTTAGCATGATCAGACAAAGTCAACACTTTTGCAGGTGCAACAAGAAAGGGGAAGGCAAAGTCGTGTTTGCCTTGCTGCCAGGGGATTGATGTATAAGAATACAGAAATCATACCATAATTATATAGGACTTTGGTGAGACCACACCTGAGTTTTGGCCTCCATATTTAAGGAGGAATATACCTGAGTTGAAGGCAGTACAATGATGGCTCACTAGATTATTCCCTGGGGTAAGAAGACTGTCCTTTGACTGAGTGAATTGGGACTATATTTTCCAGAATAATGGGAGGCAAGCTCATTGAAATGTACAAGATTCTGAAGGAGATTGACAAAATATACACTGAAAGATGTTTTTGCAGGCTGGAGAATCTAGAACACCAGAGCACAATGTCAGGGCAATTTACTTAGGACTGAAATGAGAAGTTTCTTCACTTAGAGGGTTATACATAGTTGTTTGGTCAATACATAGCACTTGTGTATTGCTTGAAAAAAGGTATTTTGTCAAAATTTTTCATCTTGCAAGAATACCAAAGTCAGGGAAAATAACTTCATTCTGTACAAGAAGAGTTCTGATTGGCAAGTGGACTCTGGTAAAGGCTTTGGAAAATGTACCAGTTGATGGTGACTGACCGTTAACTGCCGAGCATTGTTTGAAAATTTAAACTAGGCAGCTTGCCTCTGGTCAAAGCTTTGCCCTGAGGAATGAATCAGTGAATGGCTATCACTTGGTTTTTCGCTGGAACAGAAGAAATATGTGTACATTTTCCTTCTTCCTGCAAAGAATAGGAAGGGTTCGGTTTCCTATATGTAGTTTCCAGTACATGCAAATGCCCCACACTGTAAACGTAACTGACAGTCTTAAATTGATGGTCAGTGTAATTTTTAGTGCAGAGAATTATTTAGTTGTCCATTCACACAATCTAATGTTAGATGCTCTGTTTTGAGTTTTACATGCACAGGCTGAATGGGTACAGGGATTTATTTGCCTGTTACGAACAGTGAAGGAGTTAAGCTGCTTGATACGATCTACCAGACTATGGGATATACAGCCTATATACCAAGCATTGCACTAGGACTGGAATTCATAAGCAACGTTACTGTTACTTGACGGAAGTATTGTATTCATGGTGGATACCACTAGTGTTGCTACTGTATAGTATCAGCGTGAAATGGCTAGTTTAATGTGTTGTTCAGATCATTGAGTTATATTGCTCTTCTAGATAGCTCGGCACTTTTCAGAGCCAAAAGTTACAGCCTTGGGCCTGTCTGAGCTTGCACAACATAGTGTGAAATGATCTAATCAGAGTATCCATTATCCTACAGGATGTCTGTTATGTGTCCTATTTCAGTATCAAGCTTGCATGGTAAGTGGATGGCATGAGCCCTATTTACACAAGGTTGCCGATTAAGGCCAATCTTGTAGTTTGTGGAACTGTAAGAATCCCAACATGTGTATTAACCATTAGGCTTATGGTAGACTATGATAGAGAACCCCCGTCACATTTCTCAATTAGTATGTCGAGGGAAGGGAATTTGACTGCTCCATTTCAGATGTGAATTTGAGTGCAGGATGAAGCCATAAGGACATGAAAGGATGTTATTACATGCAGCTATAGATTTAAATATAGTATATCATCATTAGAAATATGCAAGGTTAGGAGGGGAGATTTGATAGAGGTGTATAAGATTTTTATTTTGATAGTGAATCAAGCAGGCTTTTTCCACTGAGGCTAGGGGAGAAAAAAACCAGAGGACATGGGTTAAAGGTGAAAGGAGAAAAGTTTAAAGGGAGTATTGTGGGGGGCTTCTTCATGCCGAGAGTGGTGGGAGTGTGAAATGAGCTGCCGGATAAAGTGGTAAATGCGAGGTCACTTTTAACATTTTAGACAAACTTGGACGGGTTCATAGATGAGAGGGGTGTGGAGGGATATGGTCCAAGTGCAGGTCAGTGGGACTAGGCAAAAAATGGTTCGGCACAGACAAGAACGGCCAAAAGGCCTGTTTCTGAGCTGTAATTTTCTATGGTTCTAGGAGGTTAGGTGCCATTCCATTGAAAACCTATTTCTCATGAAACCCAACAAAGGTTTTGAGAGCTGAACCAAGAGGGGATCCCATGACAGTGCCATCTATTTTGTAATATACAGCATACACAATTTAGCTACTTGCACACTTGGGTTCAGCTTTAACACCATGTACAGTGTACATCTCAAAGACTGACAGATCGCGTCAAATAGCATGTCCCTCAAAACGGTTTCCAAAGTTTGCATGTGATTCTATGATTGGACCATATTTGCTAATGAAAAGTACACTGGCAACCAATTTAAGATGATTGGTTGGGCTCATGATGTGATGTATTTGTGTGTATTGGATGATGCATGTATTGATACACAGACACTGTTCTTTAAAGACAATACATACAATGTTGCATCTACTCCAGCTAAACAAAATAAGTGACAGTCATTCTCTGGTTCTTTCCTAAGAGTAATACCATGGCCAATCAGAGGCCAGCTGCCTGGTTTAAATTTTAAAACAATGTTTGGCAGTTAACTGTCAGTCACCATTAACTGATGCATTCTTCATGGCAATGCCTCTACCAATTAAGAGTCCATTTGCTAACCAATCATTCCTGTTGCATACAGTATAAAGTTGTTGTTCCCCTGACATGGTATTCTTACATTTGTCCTGATGAGTGCATCATGAAAAGCTTTGACAAACCGTCTTTTTTTTTTCCAGCGTGTTCAGGGTTGTGAATTTTGGAATTGTCTAACATGGGGATTATGGATGCTCCATTGTTGGGCATATTCAAGACTGAAATCAATAAATTTTTGATCATTTTATGAGATCAGTGGATATGGGCAGGAAAACGGCGTTGAGATAGAAGATCAACTATGATTATATTGAATTGCGGACCAGACTTAGAGTTCAGTATGGTTGTCTACTGCTCCTGTTTGTCAAGTTATTTATGTCTGGTATACTTCTACCATTAATCACTTTGCAATTGTAAAATTCAGTGAATGTTTCCATTACCTCTCTTCCCCAGAACCCGTATATCCTAAAGGAGATCCAAGTATTAGTGCACGAAGAAGCTGGGAGCTTCGGTCTCTGTTGAGTCAATCAAAAGGTACATGCGTAATTCTAGGAATATGCACATGATGGCATTTAAAAGTTATTCTGTAAAATAAGTGATTTGACAGAATTCTAAATTCCTATCATTTTATTTTGCTGCCTTAGTTTCATTCAAAGAGTATGCCCTCCTGCCTTGAATTTTTTAATTAAGTAAATGCATAGTGTTATGTCACATGATGCACATTTTCCTGAAATAACTAATTCAAAGTAACTTGAGTTATAAGCGCAGAGCTCTGTTCATTCATATTTAATAATTTTTATTTTCTGATGATCCTGATATCTACAGAATACACAAATGCATAATCCTGTGAAGTACTCTAATCGGAGAGGTGGTATGAGATATTTTGCTGCACTCTTTTCTGACAGTCCTATTAATTTCAGTCAGAACTTCTGAAGTTAATTCTACCAGGGGAGCAATTGTTCATATAAGTTGACCATAAGAGGCATTGGGCTCGATTTTACCATTGCATCTGTGCCCATTTTCGGGTGAGAAAACTTGGTAAAGTCGGGCGTTAGGCCTTTAACGTGATTCGCACCCCGCGTCCGTGCAAATGCCCACTTTACCAAGGCCTGAAAATGGCCATGATCCGAAACGGGCGCAGTAGCGATTTAAATGCGTTTGCATGCATTTAAATTGAATTCATGGGCTGCCTGCCCACCGTTACAGCATTTCCCCCTTTATCATCGCATTCGCATGTCCAGATTCAGCGCAAAAGAGACATGCTCGGCAAAGGTCTGTTTTGGGCACTGCAGCTTTCGAAAGGTAAGTTCAGAACTTCTGGTGACTTTCTGACACAGATCAGTGGTGATGGAGGGAAAGAGGCCAGATCATTCTCTGGTGGAAGGAGGGGTGGGAGAGGGAGGAGGAGGCTGGTCAGATGTATCTCTGGTGGGGGGGAGGAGGGAGGCCTGATCATTCTCTGGTGGGGGAGTGAGGGGGGGGTGCGTGCTGATGGATCTCTGGTTGGGGGCGGTTGGAGGGCTGACCACTCACTGGGGAGGGGGGAGAGGCTGGGTGGATCTCTGGTGGGGGTGGCAGGGGGTTCTGCTGCCACTCTACTGATGATCGGGGGGTGGGGGGGTGCGTACGGTCTGGGTAGTGGGGACGTGGATGGTTAAGGGGAACAGTTATGGGGGTGGAGCGATATCTGAGGGGGCCATCTCCCCCGCTTTTCGCTCCTGGGCCGCTTTATCCACCTTTTGTGGCCCCTAAGTGATGTGACAGGCGCGTTTTTCAAATTATTTTTTCACTGCATGCACAGTTCAAAGCTCTGATCGGAGTTGCAGCACTTCGGGTGCACAACGTTTAGCCCCACCCACAGCACGATTTAGACCTGCGATTTCTTTCAGGCTGTGTGTGTGTGGGGGTGCTTGAGAGCAGTTTTCTGAATTGCACTCAGATTCAGCAGTTAGAATGAAAATGATAAAATTGGGCCCATTATTAGGTTTGAGGGAGCTTTAATTCTCACCTGGCTTACACTCTTCCTAACTCGAGCATGCTTTAATCCTTTACATTCATTACTCTTGACATACATCTCACCGTGAACGTAAAATAAGAACTTCAGAAATGGGCAGAAAGACAAAGAAAAGGAGCAAATGCATTATTGTCCCTTTTGCAGTTGGACTATTTTGCATTTGTAAAATTGCTGTACCAGCCAAATATTTGAAAAATGTAATCAAGTTCATTTTTTAAAAAAAATCTGTTCCCAATTTTAGAAAAATATCGACCTAATTTTAAGGCCCTGTTATTCATGTAATAGTTTCTATTTATGAGTGAAGGATTTGGAAGTGTCTTCTCCAGATTTGCACAATAACTACTAGTAACAATACTTGACGTAGGCTTGAAGAAATGTGCAAGAAATTATATCAGCTTTCTGAAAATAGTTGCCACGTATAGAATGGGTTTGCATTTGCTACAGATTTATTGCAATATAAAATTACTGTTTTTATGAAAGGCTTTTTGGCCATTTTTCTCCACCTCTCCCACCCCTTACCAAATATTCAACTGGCTGACCCAATCTTATGACCCCTAGTGAGATAGGCTATCAGCTGTAGAGAAGATTGTAGCCAAGACCTATCCTGCTATAACCCAATGTTTGTGCTTTCCAGAAATCTCACTGTAATGACAAGGAGCAAAACATTCCAAACATTTACTTCTCTTTCTCCTTCCAAGCCACCAACTCCCCAGTTCAGGATAGCTGACGCCAATTGTAATGCCTGACTTGGTGCCATAACTGAAATTAGCTGATTTAGCATAGACTGTGTCCAAGGAACTTCAAGAAAAGTCTCATATTGTTAATTCATTTATTGATTGACTATAAAAAAATTCAGTAAATAGGAACTGTTGATTGCTATAACATTAATTGCATTTAGTATTTTATGTCATACATGCTTAATAAGTGTGTAAAGATTTGAATAAACATAATGTAGTCATGTTGTGATGCATTGAAACATGGCAAGTTTTTAAAGTTGTTTGGAGGTAAAATACAATAACATATCTCCTCGAGATATATTTATCATGATATTGTGCGTGTGATTGATGCATTGCTATAGAAGCTCCACACGGTATTAATGCATCATTTTCTTCATGAAAATATCTTTCTGAAACAAAAACCTTAAGGTTTTTTTTGAATGTATGAAATTTTCACACTCAGTTTAGGTTTTTATTTTTCCCCAGTGACTGTTTCTTTGTATCCCAACCGATCCCACTTGCCATTGTTTCAATGTTTAGCATGCACTGGAGGCCTGATGATACATTATTGCACTATAGCTTTATTCCACATTTTTAAGTTCTTAAATCAGTACCAATTGTGTTTATGCCAGATAACGTATGGAAAATAATAATGATTGAAAAGGCAGACAAGTGAAAACTCTTCACTGAGCAGTTGGAAAACCCTTTGTTCAATTTCCATTTTTTGGTGGTGGAGTTTTTTCCTCTCAGCTTTCATACCTCTATCTCTGATCTGCATCCATCTCTACTTGATCTTTGCTCCTTCCCCCCATTGAGCATATGATGATAATTAATCTGAATAATGGAGGAAGCACAAAATCACTTTGAATCTGAAGCACAGCAACAAATTGAAAAATAATTGAATCATTTAATTTACAGAAGTGCCTTCTAATCCACAGGCCTGTGACCAGCGATGTGCCTCAGGGATCAGTGTTGGGTCTACTGTTATTTGTCATTTATATTAATGATTTGGATGAAAATATAGGAGGCATGGTTAGTAAGTTTGCAGATGACACCAAGATTGGCAGCATAGCAGACAGTGAAGGAAGTTATCTCCAATTGCAACAGGATCTTGATCAATTGGGCCATTGGACTGACGAATGGCAGACAGAGTTTAATTTAGACAAATGCAAGGTGATGCGTTTTGGTAGATTGAACCAGGGCAGGACTTACTCAGTTAACGGTAGGGCATTGGGGAGAGTTACAGAACAAAGAGATCTAGGGGGTATATATTCATAGCTCCTTGAAAGTGGAAGTCACAGGTGGACAGAGTGGTGAAGACGACATTCGGCTTGCTTGGTTTCATGGGCCAGAACATTTAATACAGGAGTTGGGAAGTCTTGTTGAAGTTGTACAAGACATTGGTACAGCCACACTTGGAATACTGTGTGTAATTTTGGTCACCCTGTTATAGAAAGGATATTAAACTAGAAAGAGTACAGAAAAAATTTACTAGGATGCTACCGGGACTTGATAGTTTGAATTATAAGGAGGGGCTGGATAGACTGGGACTTTTTTCTCTGGAGCATAGGAGGCTCAGGGGTGATCTTGTAGAAGTCTATAAAATAATGAGGGGCACAGATCTGCTAGATAGTCAATGTCTTTTCCCAAAGGTAGGGGAGACTAAAAGTAGAGGGCATAGGGTTTAAGATGAGAGGGGAGAGATGCAAAAGTATCCAGAGGGGCAGTATTTTCACACACAGGGTGGTGAGTGTCTGGAACAAGCTGCCAAAGGTGGTAGTAGTAGAGGCAGGTACAATTTTATCTTTTAAAAAGGATTTAGATAGTTACATGGATAAGCTGGATGTAGAGAGATATGAGGCAAATGCTGGCAATTGGGATTAGCTTAGGGGTTTAAAAAAGGAAGGCATGGACAAGTTGGGCCAAAGGACCTGTTTCCATGATGTAAACCTCTATGACCCTGAGTTTAATGCAGGTACTTTGTGCTGTGGTGAGGGCAGGGGAACTGAAAATCTTACAAATTACATAAGGTAGTCATTTGTTTGGTATGTTACAAATTAACAGATGTGTATTTAATTTTCCAGATGTAGCTGCCAAGCAGAGCCGAATTGATGCCGTCCGCAAATCAATTAAATCCTTTGAGGAGCAACAGAATCGACAGATGAAGCAAAAGAATATCATTGGCCAAGTCTGCGACATTCCTAAATCTTATGATAATGTCATGCAAGTTGGATTAAGAAAAGTGACGTTTAAATGGCAGAGGGGAAATAAAATAGGTAATGTCAGAGTTTTGGATATAAATGGAGCATTTAGTTTACACAGCTCTAGTGCACAAGTTTGAAAATATTAATTTAAAGAAGTTGAACTCCTCATTTCTGCTAGGATCCAGACTCTCAGCAGGATGCTGACACACATGCTGGTGAACCTTGTGTTTTTCCCCAAATAACAATTCCAGATGTTTGTAGATGGCGCTTAAGCAGGATATTTCCCCATGGAGGAATTGCAGTTGAACCTGATCAGGAAGAACTTCTATTAATATAGAGTTTTCTTCCACATCCACTGGCTGTTCTCAAAGCACTTCACAGTTAACAAAGTTCTTGAGTGTAAGAAAAATGACAATCAGTTTGCATACTGCAAGCCCCCACAAACAACTGCGTCCAGATAGCCAGATAACCTGTTTGTAATATTGATTGAGGGATAATTTTTGGTCAGAATACCAGGGATAAAGACTCGTTTTGCAGATAGTGAAATTGGCGCTCTCATATCCGTCTGAAAAGGCAGTTTAGACCTTAATTTAATCCTTCATCCAAACGACAATGCATCCAATAGTGCAAAACTCCCTCAGTACTGTCCGGGAGTGTCGGCCTTGATTTTTCATTTTGCGCTCAAGTCCTGGAGTGGGACTTGAACTTCTGACCTTCTGACTATTCCAAGGTGAAAGTGCTGTCAACAGTCAGAAGTCTGATGCATGAATCTTGACTTGGCCTTATTGTGAAATTCTCACACACTCCCATTTTAAGCAAGGGATGTGTGACATGGAATATTGATCAACAGTGCAAACCCAGTTCACCTTGTTATCTCCTCAGCTTTGATTAACTAACTTCACACATTTCATGGCTCAATCAGTAGACCTTCTGGGTCAACATAATTCTAAAGCCACAACAATTTAAAAATGCATTTTTTTAAAATGACTATCATTTGGTGCATGACAAAATAGTTCAACTCAAAAGGTGCTGATGAGAATTTTAGGAAAGCAAGTGAACTTAATATCCTGACTTGTATAGAGGAATAGGATTCCGTATTCAAGAAAAACAAACTAGAGATAACAAAATATGTGAATGGCAAAAAGCTGAAATGACAATAAAAATTCTCGTCTCAAATTTGTTGATCAACATTTGAAATAGAAATGCTTTGGCTGGAAGCCTTCATCACAATTTGCTAGATTGTTGACTAATATTTGCTCATTTAACATACTGTGTATTTCCAGCCTCCTCATTCTGTAAATTATTTATGAACAATGACTGTTATCATTTTTATCCTCGAAATTCCTTATCTGCACCAGTACAATACTTAAAGCGAAGGTTTAAATTGAATCTGTTGCTGTAACCATCCAGTCTGCGGTTTGTTGTTGTTTAATATTGTGTCAGTATTTCAGTAAAAATGAAGTCAAACTTGATGCCTGATATATCATTGAGTTTGGGTGAAAAACATGTCCCTTGTTTATCTGAAGTGGTCAACATTCAAGTACTTGTGATTTACAAAGTGTAACATGGATGCTCATTAAATCTGTTACACTTTGATGTGCATCAAACTGCTAGATTTTAAAAATCTTGTTACTTTTCAAGAAATGCAGAAGCCTTGCTTATATTTGGCAACAGAATCTGAGCCAGACATGCAACTTATTTGTTGGTTTCACTTATTATAACCCCACCATATCTTTAAATATCAAATAAAATTAGCAGCTTCTTAGATGTGGCTTAAAAGCAACAAACTTTGTTTGCAAAGAATTAGACTAGCATAAATTTCATAAATTAGTTTGTGTTTTTTGTAAGAATTTTTTGATTGATAATGCATAGTTTCAGGCAGTTAGTTGCTTACGTTGTTTTAAACAAGCTTTCCAATTTTCTCTGCTGTACTGAGTTCATATAATTTGTGTAATATAGCTGGTTAAAATAAGCTTTGCAAATCAATTATTACATTGTTTGTGTTTATAAATTTTAATTTAAAAGGTGGTGATTTAATTTATAATAATTTTAGGTCAAATGATTTAAGCATGATGTTCCCTTGTTCTGGTAGAATCTGCATCTTTTATAAATGAGCCAAGCTGTTTGTAACGAAGGTGGGCCATCTCACTTACTCAGTGCTACTTAAACCATGGGTATTGATGTAATTTTTTTTGTTTCTCCAGGTGAAGGACAGTATGGGAAAGTGTACACATGTATAAATGTTGATACTGGAGAGCTAATGGCAATGAAGGAAGTAAGTATTTTTTAGTTTGGGAAGGTAATTTTCTATGTACTGGCAGTTTTCTGGAGCACTTTGTTCTGTCTAATAACAATTGGGGCTGAATGTTAGGTAGATCACTGGGTACTTAAGAAGGGTAGATACCGTTCACAGGCACTGGGTATATTTTCCAAAAAGCTGCTCAGAAATCAAAGTAACAAAACTCAAAAAATCATAATATCTCCTGGCATTTATTCACTTCAGCCTTAGTAGTTAGAACTTTTATTTACTTCCCCTCTGCAAACTTTGCTCTAACCTTTCTGAAATTAATTATAATTCTTGTTTCCATAAAAAAAAAATCAGAAGCTTTACAGAGAAATCTGTTTCTGCCTACAAAGCAAAAAAGACTTTTTACGTGAATTCATCTATTTCCAAATTCCTGCAGCCAGTCTTGCTGTCTCTCTGCTCCATCTTCTGTTCTGTCATATTTATCCTGTCCTTACCAAGAGGCACCAGGTAGGCACATCTGTTAACACAGTCCTTAACTTGTTATGACAAAGTCCAACCAACCAAATGCATTTCTTCCGGCTTGGCGATCTGATCAGAAATTAAGCCATTCCACTGGAGTGTAATGAGCAAGTATTTTGTTGCCTTATTTTTAAAAAGCATCTCAAGGCTGACACACTATTCTCGGAGTATATTTCACTCTATTGTATTCCCCATTCAACTGCTGTCTGCTTGCCCTGGCTCATTCATATTCACCATGTGCTCTGGAAACTAGAGCAATCTAAAGATGAGAGTTGACAATCTCAATCTCAGCCCGGGCTAACCTTCATCTTGTAATTGTTATTCATCTTTCTAATGGTTTAAGGTAGCCACTGGATCAAAGGAAGGCAAATGCGCCATCTTAGCCAGTGGGAAATTAAAAGGCAGACCAGCAATTATGATTCACTCTTGCCATTTGCAAATAATGAATAACCTACTTAGTCCTCGAATTGGTAACTTTTTGTACGTACCCCTGGATCTGGGATTGTGTATGTGCCTGATGGGTATATTCATGAAATTTTGCTCTAACACAGATCCTTAATTGCTGGAGAACATCTCGGGGTTACAAACATGACTCTCGCCCTTACTGGTCAAAATGCCATGAGAAGAATTCCCAAAATACACCTCAGATGAATAAGATTCTGTACCAGAAGTGTGATTTTGTAAAATTATGCCATATAGTTTCCCATAAAGTCAAAGGTACCCGTGGATGAAAAAATTTAGTGTAGGAATGGAAGAAAAGGCATATCCAAGATCCCTCAGAATAGACAAAACTTTTTTTACTTTGTGTTAGAAGATGGAGTGGATAGTGTACTTAGTAAGTTTTATCCTGTCCATCGGTGTTTAATTTTTTGACCAATTTGTTATGCAAGAAACTTTGTTTTCTGTCATATGTAATTGAGTGGTTAGGAAATAAACATGGGGCTCCAGGAAGAGGATTAATGGAGGTATAATCAACTCCTTGTTTTGTGGAAGGACGTTTTTTGACGGATAGTAATTTTAGGTTTTATGTTCCACAGCATGTTTTGCACGCTGTGCTAAATACATTTTTTGTGTGTGTTTGGATAGCACATTGGCTACAGTAAATTACTGATGGACTGTTCAAGTGGAAATACATCTGCATGTCTTCATTTGATCCCACTACTTAATTGTATTTCTTTACTGTATAAAACATTTTGAAAATTGTTGAAATTGAATTGACAAAGAAATGCAATAATCTGATTTTCACTTAAGTGAAACTTGAATGATAATGTTTGCAACCCATTTCACTGTTTTCATTCATGATTTATTTATTAGCAGTCTCACCTCCTGAATCAGAAGGCGTGGGTCAGTTCAGTGGCAGAGATTAAAGCATGTAATCTATGTTAACACACCTCAGGGCAATTCTGGGGATGTGCTGCATTGTTGGAGGTTTAACATTTTAAAGTTTATTAGTGTCAAAAGGCTTACATTAACACTGCAATGAAATTACTGTGAAAATCAGCTGGTTGCCACACTCTTGCATCTGTTCAGGTACAATGAGGGAAAATTTAGCATGGCCAGTGCACCTAACCAGCGTGTCTTTCGAACTGTGGGAGGAAACCAGAGCACCCAGAGGAAACCCATGCAGAAAGGGGTAGAACGTGCTGACTCCACACAGACAGTGATTCAAGCCAGAAATCAAACCTGGGTCCCTAATGCTGTGAGGTTGCAGTACTAACCACTGTGCTGCCCTCCATGTAGTCTCAGATGAGAAATTAAACCAAGGTCCTGTGTGCCCTTTCAGGGGTCATAAAAGGCTCCATGGCACAATGTCGAGAAGCACAAGGGAGTTCTCAGGGGTGCCCTGGCAAATACTTATACTTCAAAACCACCTAAGAAAGCATACTTAATCTTGTTGCTGTTTGAGAGATCTTGCTGTGCATCCACTGGCTATTGTGTTTCCATAATAGCAGTGACTGTGCTTCAAAAACAAAAATATTTAATTGTCTGTAAAGCACTTGAGGCATCCTGTGACCCTACTGTGCCTTTAATAAAAGTACTTTTTTACCATGTTTCTTATATGGAGTACTTTTATACTTCAGCACTGTCTGCACCAGGCTAATGATTGATCTTAGATAATGGAGTGTTTTAATCTGAGCTAATGCATTTTTGTTTATTTTTGACTTTTCCCCTGGGGTTTTAGAGAAGGGTTTTAGTTAGGTTGACAAAAGACAGAATCACATGCTAATGGGAGGAGGTAAACTTGCAGGGAAAAAGATTTAGTTTTCTGGTTGGTTTTGAAAGCAAGAAATCTCTGTCTGACTCTCTGTCTGTCTGTCTGACTCTCTGTCTGTCTGTCTGACTCTCTGTCTGTCTGTCTGACTCTCTGTCTGTCTGTCTGACTCTCTGTCTGTCTGTCTGACTCTCTGTCTGTCTGTCTGACTCTCTCTCCCCCTCCATGGAATTGCTGTGTGAGACTTGGTAGGAGAACTAGGCCTCTCTGTCTTTCCAGAGAGGTTCTGGAGGCTTGAGGACTGGGAGCCCACACACCAGCGCACACACCTGTGTTGTTTGCTAACTGATTTTTGAGGAGGAATTTTAAGTCTGAGGAATATTGCTTGAATTGGAACAAATAGATTAGTATTGAAGAATTGTATCTTGTCATGTTTAAGTATTTTAATTGGTGTAAGTTGAGCTAATTTATTTGTTAAGCTGTATTGTTAAATAGAGTTTGTTTTGATAAAAGCTTCCTAGTGTGTCAAGAGAATCACACCTGGAATGATTATACTCACACTAATGTTTGGGGCCTAGCCTAACTTCACAATATATCTTGGGCTTTCTGATCTGGTCCCTAACCATAGAACAATAAAAATGGTACAGCGCAGAGGGGATCTGTGCACTTGGATGCCAAGATCTCTCACTTCATCTATTTCTCTCAGTAAATTCCCATTTATTGTGTAGCCCTTTTACTGTTTGACCTTCCTTTTACTGTTTGACCTCCCTTTTACGGTTTGACCTCTCTAAATGCATTATCTCACACTTAAAAGTGTTGAACTCCGTCTGCCACTTTCCTGTCTGGACCACCAACCTATCACTATCATTTTGGAGCTTACAGCTGTCTTCTGCACTGTCCACTGCACAGCCACTTTTTGTGTCATCTGCATATTTCCCAGTTGTGAAATTTGAAAAATGCTATGTAAATGCAACTCATTCTCTTTAATAACTTTGTATTTCGCCCTCCTTGATATTTGTAGATCAGATTCCAGCCAAATGATCATAAAACAATCAAGGAGACAGCAGACGAGTTGAAAATTTTTGAAGGTATCAAACACCCAAACCTGGTTAGGTATTTTGGTGTAGAATTGCACAGGGTAAGTACTTTCTGATCACAGTGGTTCAAATCACCTTTTCGCTTCATATTCTAATACAAAGCTAATTTCCTTGACTTCCATATTCCAAAAGGCAAGGTAGCATTTTAAGATATGAAAAGCAGAGGGGCAGAGAGCTTCAATAATTCAAGAGAAGGGGCGTCTCTGAGGAGGAATAACAGTGTTCTGATTGAAAGCTGTACTTTCAGATTGAGTTGAGGATATCCTGATCATCTTAGGCAATTCCAAGGAATCAATGACGACTTGCTTCTTCTCTAGTATGATGAGTTCTACAATGACTGAAGAGTCCAGTGCATAATCTTCAGTTTCTACCACACTAAAGCCCATTTTTTCGTATACCTTGACGAAGGAGTCAACAGTGACCTGGAGCTCCATTCCTGAGTGAGCACATACACAAGTGTCATCTGCATACTGAAGCTTTATGACTGAGGTTGGAGTGGTTTTGGATTGAATGCTCCCATCCGTTTTGTAGATGATCCCCATTCCTTTGGGTAATTTGCTGAAGGTGAAATGCTGCACTGGTGATGATGGAGAAAACATTGGTGCAATGACATGTTGTTTCTTCTCGGTTTGCACTGAGATGAGCTCGTTGGTAGCTCCATTGGTGAGGATTACGGTTTGCATGTCACCTTGGAGTAAGTGGAAGACAGTGGCAAATTTAAGGGCAGAAAGATTTGAGGAGGATACACTAAAAGCCTTCGCAGTTGAAAGCTTTCATGGGGTTGTAAAAAAGCAGGAGCTGGTACTGTTCCTTGTATATGAATATGCCTCTTGATGGGTGAAAATTGAAGCGATCTAGAGGGAGCTCCTTCGCCATTGGGAGGAGATGGTTGAGGAGTATTCTTGGAATGATCTTCCTTATAACAGACACCAGGGAAACTTTTTTGTAGTTACTATATTTAGACTTGTCTCCATTCTTGAATATAGTCATAATCGGAGCATTCCTAAGAATGCTGACGTGTGCTTTACTTCCTCGAAACAGGGCTATGAGGATATGCAGCCCTACAGGTGTGTGTTTCTGCTGTGTTTCTATCTGTTCGATAGAATTTGTTACTTTTCAGTTGTTGAATGGCTTTTTCAACTTTGCTCAAGACCTTGGGTAGCGCCAAGACCAGCTAGGGTATTAAGGACAGTATGTTGGCACAGTGGTTAGCACTGCTGCCTCACAGCACCTCACAGGGATCTGGGTTCAATTCCAGCCTCGGGTCACTGTCTGGAGTTTGCAAGTTCTCCCTGTGTCTGCATGGGTTTCCTTCAGCTGCTCCAGTTTCTTCCCACAATCCAAAGATGTGTGGGTTAGATTGATTGGCCATGCTAAATTGACCTTGGTGCTGGGGGATTAGTGGAGTTATGAGAATAGAGCCCGGCTCCAATTGTAGGCGGTGCAGTCTCAATGGGCCGAGTGGCCTGCTTCTGCACTGTAGAGATTGTTTGAATGGATTTGGGGAGATTTGAGTCAAAGACAGGGTCTGAGTTGAAGAGCTCTTCAAAATGTTCTTTCCAACGAGCACTGACTGCCCTCCTGTCCTTGATGAACTCTCCTCCATGTTTGGCTGCCAGTAGGATGAATTTTTGAATACTTGGCCATGGATTGTTTTGACAGTGGTACAAGCTCTTTCTACCTACCATTTGTTCTTTGTCATACATTTTATGCTATACCTCTGCCTCCAGTAACACATAGAACTGTTTTTTTCCCTTGAGCTGTACTGAAATTTCCAGTCAGTTAAAGCTGTGTTTTCAAATCAGTTAGATCCTGTATCTCTCGGTTGTTTTGTCAAGCCAGTCATAATGTTTCCTGGTAGATACGCCAAGGATTTCTTTGCAGGTGCTTGTTATGTGAACTTTGGGGCCAATCGGGCACTATGGGCACACTGGCTACTGGTCACTGGAGTTAAGAAGTTAAGAGGTGCTAACTGAGATGGGTTGCTGCTGTATGATCTTTAAGGCTTTTGTTAATTCTCTTTGGGTGTTTTTCTGTTGCCTCCACTGTTTGGGGCCAGACTGATGGAAATGGTAGATCAGATGAGGATCCTCGTGACAGATGGTTCATCAAACACAGTCTCCTCTAGGGTTTTGAAAGTACCAAAGAAAAATAGCTCAACAGGATCAAAGAATGAGAGTGAACAGTGATCTGCTGAGTTTTCATTAAAGACCATTCTTATGTTTTCACAGTTATAAATCTGTCACTCTTGGACAACAACATACCAAAGGCTGAGTTCTTTCTACTGTGACTGTCAACTATCAGCAGCACCTCATAAACCCTGTTTCCTGTAAACTGTCTTATTCTTTCAGAGAACTAAAAATTAATTTAGTGAGCCTGAAACATTAACGCCACCACCTTTTAATAGATATTTTCTGCCCAGCAGTGTTACCAGCATTTTTTGCTTTTATTATCATTAGTCAGTGCTAAACTAGATGATTACAGTTTAAAGTGGCATTGCTTTCATAAAGTGTTTAGCAAAGTAGAATTGCAGTCAACTTATGTATGATGACAACTCTTTGTGCTTGTGTTCCTTGGCTTGCTTTTTGTCCAAAGGTTGAGAACCAGATCAAGTTATGTAAATGTTATGTAACATTTCTTTCATCCTGGCCCATTGATTTCGAATAAAATGCCCTTGGATTAGATGAATGTTCAGTTCTCTGTTTAATGATTTAATAACCACTTAAAATGTTAAGTCTGTATCTCTTCCTTAAATTATACTTTAGTTTGACTGTGATGATACAGTAGAGACAAAAACTAGTTTTGAGTCAGGTTTCTTACTTTCTGTACTGTTGGTGACTGGAACTTTCCTTTCAAAGGCAGAAGAACCACTTGTGCACTATCAGGACAGAGTTGCATTTGCACGAAACCTGTGGGCCTCCTCCTATTAAAAATAACGCGTGAATATTATGCCATTAAGCCTATGACCTTCCCTTGAATACTGTGCCAAACTGCTTTGATAAAGCACTCAAATATCAGTTCATTCACTTACTGGAATCTATACTTTAGATTAAAAACCACTCTCTCCAAATGTAGTTGCCCCCTAAATTTGTATGCATGTATTTCTTGTGATTAAACGTAACGTTATTATGTGTCTCAATATTTGGACACCATACAGCCACCGTATATGTTGACCATGGTGTTTATTTTTGCATCAGGAAGAAATGTACATCTTTATGGAGTATTGTGATGAAGGCACGCTTGAAGAGGTGGCCAGGCTGGGTCTCCAGGAACACGTAATACGATTATACACAAAGCAAATCACCACAGCTATCAATGTACTACACGAACATGGAATTGTACACCGTGATATCAAGGGTAATGCATTTGCCTAAAAGCACATGTAATTGAAACTGAGCTAATCTCAGTAACTGTTATTTGTATTCTAAGAAGTCTCACCACACCAGGTTGAAGTCCAACAGGTTTGTTTGAAATCACAAGCTTGTGATTCCAAATAAACCTGTTGGACTTTAACCTGGTGTTGTTAGAATTCTTACTGTGCCCACCCCAGTCCAATGCCGGCATTCCCACATCTTAATTGTATTTTAAACATGCTTCCATAGGTTGTGGCAGCAAGTAATGTATAAAACTGAGGGCAGTGCGATTGGCTTGAGGGTGGGGGTGGATAGCATGCAATTGGATGAAGGCAGCGTGCAATCAGATTGGGGTTGGGGGGGAGGTGGATAGTGTGTGATTGGGTCCGGGAAGTTAGGGCATTGTGCAATCGGGTCCGGCAGGGTGAATGGGCAGCATGCAATCAGACCCAGGGTGTGAGTGGGCAGCCAATAACAGGTGGGGGTGGGGGGGCGGTGGTGGTGGTGGTGGTGGCGGTGGCAGGATGGTGAGTGTGTAACCGGGTAAGAAGGATGGGAGATTGGCAGAGGTAGATGTGGGTTGTCTCACACCCTTCAAAAAGCGCCTGGATGAGCATTTGGCACATCATGATATTCAAGGCTATGTTGGTAAATTGGCTTAGATAGGTAGGTCACGTGGGTGCAACTCAACGTGCCAAAGGGCCTCTTCTGCACTGTGTGGTTCTGTGGGAGATTCTCTGTGGTTTACCATTCTTTCCCTGTCATGATGTCTGTACCCATAGAATCCCTACAATTCAGAGGAGGACATTCAACCCATCAACACCATCTCTCTGAAAGAGCACTTTACCTAGGTCTTCCCTCTGTCCTAACCTACACATCTTTGGACCCAACATTGTAGCACTGCATAATTATATACATTGGGATGACTTCATGTAAAGTTGATCATTTCTGAAAGACTGTTGCGATTTGTTCTGATGTTTATTTGAGTTTGAGCTGCTCCAATGCCATCCAGAAAGAACAGGATAGTTCCTCTGCAGCCTTATCTATCAATTAACACCTCCCTCCATCCCTGTGATGATTTGCAGTGGGGCCATTGTTTGGGAACCTTGGCTGGTTTTTCTTTTTCTGCTTTTTTTTCTTCTGTTGCCCCTAACTCTGAGGCCAACAGTAATCCACCCTCACTCCTAGGTTAACAGACCAGGCACCAAAATCCCAGATGAGCATGATTCTACCTAAACTAACTTTCATGCCCCTAGCCTTCACATACTACCACTAGCCAATAGACACTCAGGGCAAGTTTCTGTATCACCCTGTATGAGATATATGTTTTAGTAGACACTTACAATCAAAGTTAAGATTTGTGATCTGGCAAACATTTGCTGTGATTGAACTAACATTTGAATAATGGCAGTACACCATTATCGGGTGCAGTATATATCTAGCAATGTATATTCCAGTTGCTGCAAGACTGAAAAATAAAAGGGTCATGCTGAGGCAAAATGTATTTGCTGTCTTTAAGTAGACCGTTTATGTTTTGGGGTCACTTGCTGCATATCCTTCTATAAAATGAGCTAATTTCCTGGTTATCTCATTTTCTGCTGCAGGGCAAATTCTCTTGCTATACTGCACAAATCAGAACTTTCCCATTCTGGCAATGAACTTCTCCCATTGTCAGGAAAGGTGCACATTTTCTATGAAACTGAAAGGACATGTGGCCTCTGAGCAAGCTGAAGATTCCAGTGCCTCTAGTGGCACTACTGCCGCATTGCTTATACAATACTAAAAGTTTCTGTAGCATGCTTGAGTTCAGAGGCTATCAAATGAGGTACAGTGTTTAATTCCACTATTCCACCTGCAGTCTTGCACTGATTTTGCTTTACGTCACCAGCTTCTACAGTCCTGAATAAATAGGATGTCTTCCAGGGAGCCCCAAACTGTATTTGGCAGTAATGTCCTTTTTACTTTATTGTATGCTAAAATTGAAGGTTTCTTCATATTTTAGGTGCCAATATCTTCCTCACCTCATCAGGTCTAATCAAACTGGGGGACTTTGGTTGTTCAGTAAAACTGAAGAATATTGCACAGACCATGCCTGGTGAAGTGAACAGTACTCTTGGAACTGCTGGTAAGAGAATTCTTGGGGGAGTTTGCCTTTTAGTATAGTCATTCAGTTAGATCAGTGCACATATTATTCATTTGAAGCAAATGGTTTCAGCTTTACATTGACTCTCAGTTGCGAGTTACTTTTCAAATTTCATTTTGTTTTCAGTGTCATCTGGTTGGCTTTCTGCTAACTTTAAATTTTGGCCAGATTTGGATGGTGGGAGAGTAGAGCTGTCTACATGTGTGTAGGGACTAATGTAAACAGTTAACTCAACCAACAATATGCCCCATAAAGTAGAAGGACACCATAGGAAGGGGGTGTAGAGTAGATGTGGGTTACATTGCAAATCTCCATGCTCAGCAGTATAGCTGGTTTGGTGGTGCTTATTGTTTGACTTTAAAGAGCAGTTGAAATTTAGTAATACTCTAACCTCAATATTCCCATCCTACTGTTGTGCAATTATGCCATGGTTCCTATCATTGCAGCCACATCTTTGACATTCCATTGCACAACATGAATGAGAATTTAGTCATGTTTGAAGTGTTGACAGCAGATCATATTCTTGTATACTAAAAGCTGATTACACCAGGGATAGGGCACTTGATTATAACAATCGTTACCGTATATTTTGAAAAACCTTGCTCGAATTTTTCAGAGATGTAGATGATTGATGTACTGTTTTCTGTGTGCAGTTCCAGAATGATTCAATGCTGAGTGTTGCAATATTGAGCGCCTTGGATATGGATTGTTGCTGTAGAGACCATTCTTGTAAAACCTGCTACAGGGTTGACATTTTCCTATTGGCTTGATTTCACAATTTCTGTTTGTTTTCATGGATCATAATCCATTTCAATTTATTTTTGTTTCTTACTTAGAATTTCACCCAACTCAAGTTTCATTAAGAGCATGAAACATGGAAATTGCAATAATATAAAATATCCTTGGATTCTTACTTTAATGCCAGCATTAGCTTATTTATTTTTTGGTGGATTAAAGCAGACTGATGAATGGCATTTGTATGTTAATCAAATAGCAATGTAGCCAGGGGTAATCTCTAGGTACCTTGAACTTAATGCAGTGAATAAATTTGCCTGTATTCTATTGCTCATATGTTGAATAAGTGGGTCATTATTTTACATGTTATGTAATTTTTACATGTTAATTTTGAACTACGCTACAGTGGGTAGAACATCTGGGGATTTTGGGACAGAGATTTGTTTGTGAATGTTTGCCGTTTGCATAGAGTATATATTCATGCTGGCTGAATATTTCTCCAGTGAAGATTTTCCCTCTGGAACGCACTGTTTCATGGTGGGGGTTGGGTTTTGTTATGCTTTCTGCCCTGTGTGATCTAGCCCATGAGGAAGCCAGCCAGCTTCTGTATGAAGTTAAATACAATGGACTACATAAATGTTTTAAGGCAATTCATCTGTAATCCCCCTTGTACACATTCTCTAGCAGAAGTCAATGCGTAGTGATTTGGAACAAAAGCCCTGGCTGCTTTCCACCTCTACATGTTTCGAAGATGCTGTTGAAAGATGCTTGATGGGTCGTAGACAGTGCATCTTGCAGATAGTGTGCACTGCTACCTGTGTCCATCAGCAGTGGCAGGAGTGAATGTTTGAAGTGCTAGATACTGTTCTGGTCAAGCAAGCTGCTTTGTCCTGGTTAGTGTCAAGCTTCCTAAGCATTGTTGAAGCTGCACTCATTCAGGCAAGTAGAGCGCATTCTATCACACTTCTGACCTGTGCCTTGTAGGTGGTGGACAGGCTTTGAGGAGTCAATAAGATAGTTAAATATTCACTGCAGAATTCCCAACTTTTGACCTGTTCTTGTCGTCACAATATTTATGCAGCTGTTCCAGTTCAGTTTCTGGCCAATGGTAACTCCCAGGATGATGATAGTGGGGGATTCAGTGATGGTAATGCCATTGAATATCATGGGGAGGTGGTAGATTTTCTCTTGTTGGAGATGGTCGTTGTCCAGCACGCGTGTGGCATGAATGTTATTTGCCACATATCAGCCCAAGCCTGAACGTTGCTCAGATCTTGCTGCATACTAGCAAAAACTACTTCATTTAATGAAGAGTCATGAATAGTACCGAACACTCAACAATCAGTGAATATTGCCATTTCTGACTAAGATAGAGTGGAGGTTATTGATGAAGCACCTGAAGATGACTCTGACAATGTCCTAAGGTTCAGGTAATTGGCCTCCTGCAACCATCTTCCATTTGTGGTGGGTAGGACTCCAACAAATGGAGAGTTTTCCTCTTATTCCCATTGACTTCAATTTTAATAGGGCAATAATGCAACACCTGGTCAAATGCTGCTTTAATGTCAAGGCTGTCACTCTCATCTTAACTCTAGAGTTCAGCTCTTTTGTTCATGTTTGAGCCAACACTGTAATGAAATCAGGAGCTGAATGGCACTGATGGAACCCGCAATGAGTAGATCATTGCTGTGTAAATGCCACTTGAAAGCACTGTCAATTATCCCTTTCACCATGAATAGACTGATGGGGTGTTTATTGGACAGGTTGACCTATCATGTTGGGCAATTTTCAAAATTGTTGGGTTGAAGCCAGTGATGTAAGTGTCCTGGAACTGTTTGGCTAGGACTGCTGATCATTCTAGAGCACGAGTCTTCAGTACTATTGCCAGAATGCTGTCAGGACCCTTAGGCTTTCCTGTGTCAAATGTTTCAGCCTGTTTCTTGGTATCACATGGTACCTGTATTTGGCATGCATGGAGTTCAGTTCTTCACCAGTTTGGCACCTGATATTTTTAGGTACTCCTGGCACTCTTCATTTAATCATAGAATGGAATCATAGAATCCCTACAGTACAGCAGGAGGCCATTCAGCCCATTGAACCTGCACCAATGACAATCTCACTCCAGCCCTGCCCCAATAACCCCTCTGACACTAATGAGCAGTTTAGCATAGTCAATCAGCTAACACACACACCTTTTGGACTGTAAGAGGAAACTGGAGCACCTGGAGGAAACCCACACAGACCTGGGGAGAATGTGCAAACTCCACACGGTCACCCAAGGCCGGAATTGAACCTGGGTCCCTGGTGCTGAGGCAGCAGTGTTAACCACTGTGCCTCCGTGCTGTCCCACATTTAACCAGAGTTGCTGCTGATGGTAAAGTGAGCAATTTGCTCAGCCATGTGATTACAAATTATGGTTCTATATTAAGTTACTGATGGCCCGCATCGCTTCATGGATGCCCAGAATGAGCTACTGGATCTGTTCCTGTCTACGTCAATGGGTTGAAGTATAAATGGTGGAAAGCTTTATGTTATTAGGTGTCCAGATCCCTCCATGCTGACACTATAGTTAACAAAGCCCATCAACCCCTCTACTTTCTCAGAAGACTAAGGAAGTTTGGCATGTTTGCTACAACTCTTACCAACTTTTACAGATGCACCATAGAAAACATTCTTTCTGGTTGCATCACAGCTCGGTATGGTTCTTGCTCTGCTGAAGACTGCAAGAAACTACAAAGTGAGTGAAGCCCAGTCCATTATGCAAACCAGCCTCCCATTCATTGACTCTGTCTACACTTCCTGCTGCCTTGAAAAAGCAGCCAGCATAGCTAAGGATCCCACACATCCTGGACATTCTCTCTTCTACCTGCTTCCTTCCGGGAAAAGATACAAAACTCAGATCATGTACCAACCGTCTCGAGAACAGCTTCTTACCTGCTGCCGTCAGATATTTGAATGGACTTGCCTCTCACTATGTTGATCTTCCTTTACACCCTAACAATGACTGTAACACTACATTCTGTGCACTCTCCTTTCCTTCTGTATGAATGTCTGTATAGTATGGAAGAAGCAATACTTTTCATTGTATACTAATAGAGTCATTGAGGTTTACATCATGGAAACAAGTCCGTCAGCCCAACTTGTTCATGCCACCTTTTTTTTAAAAAAACCCTATGCTAATCCCAATTGCCCGCATTTGGCCCATATCCCTCTGAACCCATCGTACCTGTGTAACTATCTAAATGCTTTTTGCAAGATAAAATTATACCTGCCTCTACTACTACCTCTGGCAGCTTGTTCCAGACACTCACCAGCCTCTGTGAAAAAATTGCCTCCCTGGACACTTTTGTATCTCTCCCCTCTCCCCTCTCACCTTAAACCTATGCCCTTTAGTTTTAGACTCTTCTACCTTTGGGGAAAAGATATCAAC
Organism: Carcharhinus amblyrhynchos; assembly: GCF_965287045.1. Taxonomy (NCBI): domain Eukaryota; kingdom Metazoa; phylum Chordata; class Chondrichthyes; order Carcharhiniformes; family Carcharhinidae; genus Carcharhinus; species Carcharhinus amblyrhynchos. The sequence goes on along the minus strand of NC_137335.1, from coordinate 24,262,313 downwards.
TATCTACCTTATCTATGCCCCTCATTGTATTATCAACCTCTATAAGGTCACGTCTCAGCCTCCTACACTCCAGAGAAAAAAAGTCCAAGTCTATTTAGCCTCTCTTTATAATTCAATCCATCGAGTCCCGGTAGCATCCTAGTAAATCTTTTCTGCATCCTTTCTAGTTTAATAATATCCTTTCTATAATAGGGTGACCAGAATTGCACACAGTATTCCAAATGTGACCGTACCAATGTCTTGTACAATTTCAACAAGACATCTCAACTCCTGTATTCAGTGTTCTGACCGATGAAACCAAGCATGCCGAATGCCGCCTTCACCACTCTGTCCACCTGTGACTCCACTTTCAAGGAGCTATGAACATGAACCCCTGCATTTCTTTGTTCTGTAACCCCAAACACCCTATCATTAACTGAGTAAGTCCCGCCCTGATTTAGTCTACCAAAATGCATCACCTCGCACTTCTCTGAATTAAACTCCATCTGCCATTCCTCAGCTCGCTGGCCCAATTGATCAAGATCCCGTTGCAATTGGAGATAACTTCCTTCACTGTCCACTGTGCCAACAACCTTGGTGTCATTGGCAAACTTACTAACCATGCCTGCTATATTCTCATCCAAATCATTAATATAAATGACAAATAACAGTGGACCCAGCACTGATCCCTGAGGCACACCACTGGTCACAGGCCTCCAGTTTGAAAAATAACTTTGTATCCATTTAGATAACTCACCCTGGATCCCATGAGATTTAACTTTATGCAACAACCTACCTTGCAGTACCTTGTCAACGGCCTTGCTAAAATCCATATAGACAAGAAGAATGAGGGGAGATCTCATTGAGACGTATAAGATGATGAATGGGATGGATAGGATAGAGGTGGAGAGACTCTTCCCGCTCAGAAAGGACAGTAGGACTAGGGGGCACAGCCTCAAGATAAAGGGGGGGCGGTTTAGAACGGAGTTGAGGAGGAACTTCTTCACTCAAAGGGTGGTGAATCTCTGGAATTCTCTGCCTGTTGAGGTGGTGGAGGCTGCCTCGCTAAATATTTTTAAGACGCGGGTTGATGGGTTTTTGATAAGCGAGGGGATTAAGGGTTATGGGGAGAGGGCGGGAATGTGGAACTGAGCCACGACAGATCAGCCATGATATTATTGAATGGCAGGGCAGGCTCGAAGGGCTAGATGGCCTACTCCTGCTCCTATTTCTTATGTTCTTATGTTCTTAACATCAACTGCACTGCCCTTCTTTACCTTGGTTACCCCTTCAAAAAACTCAGTCAAATTTGTGTGACGTGATTTTCCACTCAACGTCATGCCAACTGTCCTTAATCAGTACTTGCATCTCTAAATGCCAGTACATCCTGTCTCTCAAAATATCTTCCAACAGTTTATCCCCTGCAGATGTGAGGCTCATTGGCCTGTAGATCCCCTATATTCTTCAAAAGATTCACTTGATCACAGCTGTCTATGCCCATCAGGTGCCTCATTCTTCTTCACAAGGGCCTCAATATCCTGAGTCATCCAGGGGTTCCTGACTACTGCCAACCTTGCCCTTCACTCTAAGTGGAATGTGTTTACCCTGAACCCTGGTTAGCACACTTTTGAAAGCATGCCACTTACCAGACTGATACCATCAAATTTGGCCTTGCTTCAATATAGAATTTTAACTTTTGGGACAGATCTATCATTCTCCATAGCTACCTTAAAGCTAATAGTTTTAATACATGTGACAATATTCAAATTCTGAATCTATCCTATTTCGCACAGTGGCAGTGCCACACAATATAGTATCCGCAGTGTGAAGGTGGGACTTTGTCTCCCCAGGGTGGTCACTGCTACCAGTGCTGTCGTGGACAGATGCATCTATGACCGATTGGTGAGAATGATTTTCCCTTTTTCTTTGGTTTTTCCTCAACACCTCCCACAGCCCAGTCTGCCCGATAAGTCCTTTAGGACCTGTTAGTAGTAGTGCTCCTGAACCACTCTTGGTGATGGCCATTGAAGTCCTTTACCCAGAACACATTCTGTGCTCTTCCTTCAATGTTTCTTCCAAGTGGTGTTCAACATGGCATTGTACTGATTCTTCAGCTGAGGGAGGATGGTAGGTGGTAATGCACAACAATTTTCTTTTTCCATTTTTGACCTGATGCCATGAGAATTCATTGGGTCTGGAGTCTATGTTGAGGACTCCTAGAATAACTCCCTCCTGAGAGAATACAGCTGTGCTGTTACCTCAGATATGATGATGGAGCTGTCACAGCATTGGCTATAAGGTGAGTATGACTGAGTCAAGCTGTTGTTGGTCAGCAGAATAGTTCTCTGAATATTGGTACAAAATCTCAGATGTTTGCAAGAAGAACATTGTAGAATTGACTGGACTGGATTTGCCATTTTGTTTCTAGTCCCTAGGTCTATGACAAATGGTTTATCCTGTTTTATTTCTTTGTAACTCTTCCAAAACAGTTTTTTTTGTTTTTATTCCAATTCGGTCAAATCAAGTCCAATTCACAGTCTCAACAAGTTGAGACATTCCCGATCAAAGCTGACAAGACAGGGCTCTCACCTCCTGTCTTGGGCTTGATCTACATGATCCAAGCTGATTGGAGTAGGCATAGCTCCTCCTCCAAGGCTTGATCTCATTTGCATCTTAGCCAAAAGCCTGAGATGCTGTTTTTAAAAATTGCTTTAAATAAAGCTGAAATGTAACCTAATGACTTCAACCTGGCACAGCATGTCAATACTAGATCTCAGCCTTGTACAACTGAGCAGCTTGCTTAGAGCAATTTTAGAGGGCACTTAAAAATCAACCACATTCTGGATCTGGAGTCACATATGGGCCAGATAAGGATTGTGAGAAACGCAGCTCACAGTTAAGCAATTTAGTCGAGTCAAGTTCCGAGGGAACAAGATATTTTATTTAACATTCTTGCAAGACCGGGTGTCCAAAAATAGGCACACCTTACATCGATTTGCAGCACATTTTTATACCTTTTTTTACAAGCATTGAAATGGCTTTGCATTGTGTTGTTCTCCCCTAATTGGTGGTCCCTGTCCTGTTAGTGAGTTGTCATTCCCCTATTGGCTCATAGTCCCACGTTTCCGTCCCCTCTACTCCCCTTCTAACCATGTTTCTTGTTATTGCAAGAGTACAAATGATATTGTTTATTCAATCTTCTTACTTGATTAGTTCTCCCTTCTGCCTTATCTAAAACTATTTAACATGTCCAGTTCAGACCAGCTGCAATAAACCTTCTGCCAACTTAATTACCGATGTCCTGACTATCTCAGTGACCTTCATCACCCCTGGAGTGAAGAGATATGCTCAGTTGCAAAAACAACACATCATGCTTACCATTTGTCTCCTAATCTGGGCCCCCATAAATTCCTACAGGATGTGGTGTACATGTGCCTGACTTTAGGCTATTTCTCTGTGGTGTGCAGGTATATGTGTTAACAGCATCTTTACCTGTTGCTCACAGGATGGCAGATTAGTGAACCAGCTGGATTTTTATGAGAACCTGATAGTTTCATCACCATTATTGACACTAGCTTTTAATTCTAAATTAACTGAATTATATATCGATTGAATTGAGAATTAATTGAATTTAAACTCCATCAGCTGCCACAATGTGATTTGAATCTGTGTCTGCAGAGCATTTGCCTGGACATCTGAATTACCTCAGTAACTTAACCACTACGCCACTTTTCCACACTCCAGCCCCTGCAATAAATCAGCATTGGTGTTTCTTTGGAGAAATGGTGGTTCCAAGACTACAAATTTTCCATGAAGTACATACTGGGGAGAGAAAAAAACTTGCATTTATATTACATCTTATCACATCTCAGAAGCATTTTAAAATGTGTTAAATTGAATGAGTTATTTTGAAGTGCAGCAATTACTGTTGTGTCATTGACACAGTAGCCACTTGTAAACAGCAAGATATCCAGATGATTTGTCTCATTTTTGTTCTTTTAAAGCTTACATGGCTCCTGAAGTTATCACTAGAGCAAAGGGTGAAGGGCATGGACGTGCTGCAGATGTTTGGAGCTTGGGGTGTGTCCTTGTGGAAATGGTCACGGGCAAGGTGAGAAGTTAAATGTTAGTAGGTATGTAGCTGAATATTGAGAATAAAATTTTGTGTGCAAAGTCATGTTATAGCTATGGCAAGATACAGGTTGGTGGTTTGGTTTGAACTGGAACAGATTTTTCACTCCTGAAGTTCAGGTGCACCTAAGAACATAAGAACAGGGAGCAGGAGTAGGCTATCTAGCCCTTCAAGCCTGCCCTGCCATTCATTAAGATCATGGCTGATCTGTCGTGGCTCAGTTCCACTTTCCCGCCTTCTCCCCATAACCCTTAATCCCCTTGCCTATCAAAAACCTATCTACCCGCGTTGTAAATACGTTTAGCGAGGCAGCCTCCACCACTTCAACGGGCAGAGAATTCCAGAGATTCACCACCCTTTCAGTGAAGAAGTTCCTCCTCAACTCCGTTCTAAACCACCCCCCTCTCCTTATCTTGAGACTGTGCCCTCTAGTCCTACTGTCCTTTCTGAGCGGGAAGAGCATCTCCACCTCTATCCTATCCATCCCATTCATCATCATATACGTCTCAATGAGATCTCCCCTCATGAGTCGCAAAAACCCAGCTTGCAGGTGGTCAGGAAGGCGAATGGGATGCTGGCCTTCATAGCGAGGGGGATTGAATATAAAAGTAGGGAGGTCTTGCTGCAGCTGTATAGGGCATTGGTGAGGCCGCAGCTGGAGTACTGTGTGCAGTTTTGGGCACTGCACCTGCGCAAAGATATTTTGGCCTTGGAGGGAGTGCAGAGGAGGTTTACTAGGCTGATACCGGAGTTGAGGGGGTTGAGCTATGAGGAGAGGCTGAATAAACTGGGCTTGTACTCGTTAGAGTTTAGAAGAATGAGGGGAGATCTCATTGAGACGTATAAGATGATGAATGGGATGGATAGGATAGAGGTGGAGAGACTCTTCCCGCTCAAAAAAGACAGTAGGACTAGGGGGCACAGCCTCAAGATAAAAGGGGGGCGGTTTAGAACGGAGTTGAGGAGGAACTTCTTCACTCAAAGGGTGGTGAATCTCTGGAATTCTTTGCCCGTTGAAGTGGTGGAGGCTGCCTCGCTAAATATTTTTAAGACGCGGGTTGATGGGTTTTTGATAAGAGAGGGGATTAAGGGTTATGGGGAGAAAGCGGGAAAGTGGAACTGAGCAGCGACAGATCAGCCATGATCTTATTGAATGGCGGGGCAGGCTCGAAGGGCTAGATGGCCTACTCCTGCTCCTATTTCTTATGTTCTTCTAAACTCTAACGAGTACAAGCCTAGTTTATTCAGCCTCTCCTCATAGTTCAACCCCCTCAACTCTGGTATCAGCCTCGTAAACCTCCTCTGCACTCCCTGCAAGGCCAAAATATCCTTGCGTAAGTGCGGCGACCAAAACCGCACACAGTACTCCAGCTGCGGCCTCATCAGTGCCCTGTACAATTGCAGCAAGACCTCCCTACTTTTATATTCAATCCCCCTCGCTATGAAGGCCAGCATCCCATTCGCCTTCCTGACCACCTGCTGCACCTGCAGGCTGGGTTTTTGCAACTCATGCACAAGGACCCCGAGGTCCCTCTGCACCGTTGCATGCTGCAGTTTTTTGCCATGTAAGTAATAGTCCTTCCTACCATTATTCCTACCAAAGTGGACAACTTCACACTTGCCAACATTAAATTCCATTTGCCAGTTCCTGGCCCATTCGCCCAGCCTATCTAGATCCCTCTGCAGACTTTCCACACCCTCCACACAATTTGCCGTTCCACCAATCTTGGTGTCATCAGCAAATTTCGACACCATACACTCGGTTCCCTCCTCCAGATCATCTATATAAATGGTAAATAGCTGAGGCTCCAGCACCGATCCCTGGGGCACTCCACTAGTCACCAACCGCCAATCCGAATAGCACCCATTGACACCCACTCTCTGCCTCCTATTTGACAGCCAATCCCCTATCCACGCTAGCACCCTACCCCCAACTCCATGCCCCCTAACCTTCCTGTAATAACCTCTTGTGCGGCACCTTATCAAACGCCTTCTGAAAATCAAGAAACACCACATCTACCGGCTCTCCTCTATCCACCGCCCTAGACACATCCTCATAGAACTCCAATAAATTTGTCAGACACGACTTTCCCTTAACGAAACTGTGCTACGTCTGCTCTATCAAGCAATTCTCCTCAAGATGCCTCGCTATTTTCTCCTTGATTACGGATTTGAGCATTTTACCTACAACAGATGTTAAACTGACCGGCCTATAATTCCCTGCCTTTTGCCTGCTACCCTTCTTAAACAACGGCGTAACATTAGCCATTTTCCAATCTTCCGGCACTTCCCCAGAATCCAGCGACATTTGGAAAATAATCATCAAGGCATCCACTATCACCTGCGCCATTTCTTTCAGAACCCTTGAATGCGTTCCATCCGGTCCTGGGGACTTGTCCACAATCAGCTGGGCAGGTGACAAAAGTGTTTTTATTTTTTATGTTTTTATATATGTAGTGTCCTAATTTCCTGTTTTAATCGTGGTGAATAAAAGCACTACGCCATCTCTGTATTTGTATGTAGAATTTGCACTGGTTACATGAGTAATGTAACTTTACAATTCTTTACAATTGTTTATTGAACTGATAGCCCCCATTTTCCCCCTGTGAATGAAATGAGATTGAGCAGTTCCTGCTTAACATTCAGCGGACATTAGTTGATTTTCTGATTTTGATGACCTGCTTGCATTGTGCAGGATCCTGAAATGGTCATTGTACATGTGACAGAAGAAGCAGGGATTGCACTACCTCCACGTTTTGCCTGACTGGGAGTTCTTGAAGTCTTTGTTAGATTTGAAATAGATGTATTCTTCAGTTCCATTATCCCTCATTTTTTCTGGATACAAATAAACAGTTTTAAAATTGTGTAGTATATGCTGTGTAGAATTCAAACTCTTGCTTGTGAATTTCAAACTGTTTTGTTTCTGGGTGTAAACTTCAATGATTCATTTAAGTAGCCAGAGCTTTATTCAAATGCCTTAGAGTATGAATCATTAAAAGCTGGGATCTTTGAAATGTAACAATGTTTTGAGTGGTTCCTTCACCCTGCACATTCAGAAAGAAAATGTTTTGCTCCAGTGGTGAATCAGACCACACCCTGTAGAGTACAAAGGATGAGTCAGCCTATTGAAACTCATCACTTACTGTTGCCATCATTTTAATTGTAAAGTTGAAGGTGATTCACGCTCGAGAAAGCTCTTTCACTATAGAATTAGATATGTATAGGAAACTCACTTCCTGACCACATTTTGTACGATGAAAATTACAGCACAGGATTGGGCCCTTCGGTCCTCCAAGCCTACATTGACTGTGCTATCCATCTGAACTAAAACTCCCTAACCTTTCAGCAACCATATCCCTCTATTCTCATCGTATTCATGTATTTGTCCAGATGCCCCTTAAAGTCACTATTGTATCTGCTTCCACTACCTCCCCGGCAGTGAGTTCCAGGTACCCACACCCTCTGTTTTAAAAAAAAACATCTTGCCTTGTGCATCTTCTATAAATCTTGCCCCTTGCACCTTAAACTTATGCCCCCTAGTATTAAACTCTTCCACCCTGGGAAAAAGCTTCTGACTATCCACTTTGTAGACTTCTATCAGGTCTCCCCTCAATCTCCATCGTTCCAGTGAAAACAAATCAAGTTTCTCCAACCTCTCCTCATAACTAATGCCCTCCATATCAGGCAACATCCTGGTAAATCTTTTCTGTACGCTCTCCAAAGCTTCCACATCCTTTTGGTAGTGTGACGACCAGAATTAAACACTATATTCCAAGTGCAGCCTAACTAAGATTCTATAAAGCTGCAACATGACTTGTCAATTTTTAAACTCGGTGACCTGGCTGATGAAGGCAAGCATGCCATATGCCTTCTTGACTACCTTCTCCAACTGCATTGCCACTTTCAGTGACTTGCATTTTATATTCACTGTATTTTACAATGACTGAAAAGATGGATATCCTTCTGATAGCTAACTAGATAGAGTTTGGAATAACATATTGTTGCATTTGAATGATTGCTTTAAAGTTCAGTTTCTTTCTTCTGTACATCACATGGTTGTAATCTCTTGAACTTCGCAGTGCCATTTTCTTCACAGAATTACTTTTGATGTGAACTATGCCACTTTGCTCCTTTAAAAGAAAAAGCAAAATACTGCAGACGCTGGAGATTTGAAATAAAAACAAAAGGTGCTGGAAGAACCCAGCCAGTCTGGCAACACCAGTGGAGAGTGAAACAGGGTTAATGTTTCGATTCTGTAATGACGCTTCTCCAGAACTGACCAGAGCTGCTGAGTTGTTCCAGCACTTTTTGTTTATAAAACAAATAATTTGCCTTAGAATCACAGCCAGCAGCGTATTTTAGAAGTGTTTCTTGCATTACACACTGGAACAATTGTTGTGCTTTGGAGACTAAATTAAGTGGCATTTCAAGGAAATAAATAACTCATGTTAAAAGCAAAAGGAAATAGAAAAAGACGTGCATTTAAGTAGTGCCTTTTGTGACCACCAAATGTCTAAAAGCACTTTAGAGCTGATGAATTCTGATTTGAAATGTAGTCAGTGGCCAGTTTGTGCACAGTAAACTCCCACAAACATGAATATGATAATAACCAGCTAATCTTTTTTCCTAATGTTGATTGAGGACTAAATGTTAACCAAGACCAACTCTTTTGCTGTTCCTTGGAATATTGCCATGGGGTTTGGCAGATGGGGTTTTGCTTTAACATCTCATTCAAAGGATGGCACCTCTCTCTCGCTGCAGTGGTCCCTCAGTAGTGCATGGAAACGTCAGCATAGATTTTTGTTCTCAAGCTCTGGATTGGAACTTGAACTTGGGATCTTGTGACTCGACGGTCGTGTTAATCACTGAACCAAGGCTAACACCCTCAAGTTAGTTTTACTATGCAGGGTATTGGAGAGTATTGCTAATTCTTTCTGGCGAAACTATTCTGAATGTTCAAAGACTTGTGTGGCCAGACACATGCTGTTTGCTTCTGAGAGGTACAACATTGTATATTTTTGCAGAGCCATCTTTGTTTTTGCTTATCTATTAAAAAGTGATTTTACAAAGATATTCAGTTCAGCAGCCATGAAGGAACCTCTACAAGGCTACTGTTGCAAAACTTTTTATAATGGAGGTAGGGAGGGGTCACACAGTAGCTTAGTGGTTGGCACTGCTACTTCTCAGCACCAGGGACCTGGTTCGGTTCTAGCCTTGGGTGACCGTGGAGTTTATATGTTCTCTCCATGTCTGCGTGGGGTTCCTCCAGCTTCTCTGGTTTCCTCCCATAGTCCAACTGTGTGTAGGTTAGGTGGATTGGCCATGGTAAATTGCCCCTTAGTGTCCAAGGATGTATAGGTTAGGGGTATTAGCAAGATAAATGCTCAGGGTTATGGGGTAGGTCAAAGGATGGGCCTAGGTAAGATACACTTCCGGACAGTTGGTGGGCCAAGTGACGACACCTGTACTGTAAGGATTCTTTGATTCTAACTGGCAGTGAGGGCTGAGAACATTGCCAGGCGTGCAGGAGATTGCTGGCTGATGAGGTGGCAACACTGCCCTATGGACTAATTGAGGAGATGATTGGTGAGCGGGTTAGAAAACTGTGCACCAATCCATTTGATTGCTGTGGGAATTGATGATCTGAACATATAGAAAACTGGAGGTCAATGATTTGATGGCAAGGGAATGAATGCCCACTAAAAATAGGAATGGCCTCCCTGCTTCTCTCAGTTGCTGATATGAAAGATAACCATTGGTCTCATGTTGTACTTTTGAAGGTAGCTTTTGTCCTTTCAGTACTGAAATATTACACAAACAGGCAGTCCAATCAGACCATGCTTCAACTGATCATCAATAACCAAACAAAGCCTCTGTGATAGTTCACTTATATCCGTCAGAAGCTCAGTGCAGAAATTGAGTGTATATTCAAAGCTGGCATGTAAATATAGCACAATGGTATCATTGTATTCTGAAAAGTCTTGTAGAATCATAGCAATTTGAGCAAGGAAATTGGGCCCAATCTGATGTCACCAGCCGAGTGGTCATCTAACCTAATCCTGTTTTCCAGCTCTTGATCTATAGCCTTGTATGTTACATAATCCAAAAGCATTTTAAATGTTATGAAAGTTTCTACATCAACCAGCCTTTATAGACAATGAGTCGCAGATCTTGTCATTCTCTGAATGAAAAGATGTACTTTCTAATTTCCAGCTAACCCTCTCACATTTTAGCCTGAAGATGTGCGTCTTGGTTATGTGACCCTCTTCCAGGGGAAGTAGATCCTTCCCAACCTCTCATTTTTATGTACTTTAATTTTATCTCCTGTTATGGGAAATTCCCACTCCAGAGTCAGACTGGGGGTGTAGCAATACAGTTTTATTTAATAAAGCTTTGTGGAGAAAAGGCACTGGCACTCCGCAGTACTGGGCAGCTACCTTCTCTCAATAATGCAATAGGAGCAGTTTATTTTAATACCTTTCAGACAATAGATAGTCCGGACATTAGCCATTTAACACACAGTTATAGTTGAGTCGGATCGATAGTTTAACACATTGTTACAGCCAGACATAGTTAGACATTGTTCCATAGAATGGATACATATCCTCTGAGTGACAATCGATGACTTAGTTTTGGTCTATACATATGGTAATTGGTTTTCCTGCATTTATGTATTCCCGTTCCCGTTTATGGCTAATCTCTTTATTGTCCTAGGTCTGTCCTTATCTCAAAAGTGTCTCAAGCTCTCTGCTGGCTTCCTGCAGTTTCTGATTCCTGCATGTTTAACTTTAAATAACTGTCTGTCCTTTATGTTTTTAGTTCAAGTAGCTGTCTGCACTAAAAGTCAGTGCCTGCTTAATGTCTCTCTCCCAGTTAACTTTTTTATGTGCCAGGTAGCCATATTTGTGATTTTTCCCACTATATCTCCTCTCAACCTCTTCTGTTCTAAAGAAAACTACCCTAGTCTACCTAATCTTCCCTCATAATTAAACTTCTCAATTCCAGACAACATCCTCAAAAACTTCCTGCTAGTGCAATCTTGTAGGAGCAGGAGTGGGCCATTCAGCCTATCGAGGCTGCTCAGTCATTCAGTTAAATCACGATTGATTATCTTTCATGCCTTGATTATTTTCTTATCCCTTGATGTCATTACAGAAATTTGTTGATTTCTGTCTTTAACCTGCTCAATGATTGAACTTTTACTTACCTCTGGAGTAAAGAATTCTTAACGTTCGCCACTCTCCTTGAGTGAAGAAATCCCTTCTTGTCTCCATCTTATATGGTCTGCTGCTTATTTTGAAACTGTGGCCCCTGGTTCTAGACTAACCAGCCAGGGACGTAATTGCATCTTTACCCTATAGTAGGCTGACCAGACCTACTACATACTTGCTATGCCAGCTGTGACCTAAATGTTTTGTACAGTTTCAGCATATAACCTTCCAGACATTATTCATTAAGTGTGTCAGCCATGCTTGTGTAACTTTCCTTTGTGGTCCCAGATCAGCCACACTCCTTTTACTACGTTTTACTATTCATATGCCCAGAAAATATTTCTGGATTTCCTGTTGTTAGATGCCAATCTTTTCTCATAGTCTTTTTTTTTCCAATTTCTCTCTGTACCTTCTATATGGTATTATCTGCCTGACATATGTCAAAAGCACACTTTATTATACTCCATCTTAATCTCTATCTCTTCCTCTCTTTCTTCATCCAGGGAGCTCTGAATTTGTTTGCCCTAATTTCCCCTTGACGGTACCTCATTATCCCTTTAAGGGAGCCCCTTGTTCAGCCACTGTTTCACCTGTTGATCAGTTTATCTGGCCCAGATCCATTCTTACCCTGTTGGGGTTTTACCCAGTTAATTGTCTTTATTCTCAATCATTTCTTGTCCTTTACCATAGCCAACCTAAACATTTTGGTACAGTGATCATTGTTTCCTGTATGTTTCCCTAGTGACACTTGATTCCCAAGGCCCTGGTCCAACAATGACCCCTTTCTTGTTGGATTGGAAACACAATGCTGTAGAAAATTATTCTGAACACACTCTAAGACTCTTACCCCTCTGTCCTTCACTCTGGTACTAACTCGGCCTATATTTAGATAATTAAAGTCCTCCATTATAACTAATAATGTGTGCTGTTGTCTCTAATGTTCTTGCAGATTTGCTCCTTCACACCTTTTCCACTAGTCAGTGACCTATAAACTTTAATTGATCTACGGCAAAATAGATTTTGTCCTTGTCTCCTTGAGAGTCTTGTCTCTAAACTCAAGTTCAGAACCAATCCCTTTCTTGTTAGATTTGTTATGTTCCAATTTTAAAAAGTTTACCTGAATCCATTTCAAGAATTCTGTGCCTTTCATACTAATCCTGCTCTAGTTGAAAATTCCCACTATTATTTTTGCATTACATATCTGCTCCTCTGTCTTCCCATGACTGTTTGTTTGACGAATGGGATGGAGGCATGGTCTATAGCAGAGTTCAAAATATACATGTTGACAGGCAAATTTGTGCATCAAACATCGCAAGTAACCCACAAGAAAGATGGGGCACGAAAAATTCAAGCAAAATCGTTAATGTTATGATATGGATCCTGCATAGTCTGCGACTGTGTATTTGTCAAGGTGAAGGCATCTAGTTGAGAACTGGAAAGTATGCAGAGTTTGAATATGGGAAAGATGGAATCTGTCTCTCCCATTCTGCTGCTCTTAATTCCTCCAATCGCAGATTCCATCTCTCCCACACTTGCTGTTTCTCTCGAGATAAAATCTACGATTGGAGGAGCAGTAAGGGTGGAGAGAAGAAATCTGTGATTGGAGTAGAGGCATGGGAAAAACAGAATTGAAAGCAAAACAAAATTGCCTGTGTTGAATTGAGAACGAGAAATGAATGGAAACAGTTTCCTTCAGAACAGGACCTTAGAATTTGGATAGTTAACACTTTGGAATTATTTATTTTTTACAATCCTTATAGAATTGTATATTTTTTTTTGAGGGGCAGTGGGTTGTTTCTGGCAGTGGCCAGGGAGAATGCACTGAGGTGGGTATTTAAATTATTTTAATAAAAATTCCCTCCCCACATCCAGTCTTCTCCTAAAGAATACAACCTTCCTATATAAGAACTGGGATCTTGGTCCTGCCATTAGAGGATGAGGGGTGAACTGAGATGGCAGTGTATCTTATGCAGGTAAAACAACTGCAGCTATGTTTGTATGGGGTGAGGGGTTGATAAGGAGAGAGGAAAATGTTGTGGGGAGATGGCCTCTCAGGGCATGAGAGTGTGCATCAATACTGGTTAGAGAACCTGATACACTCATGGTGTCCTATTCTCTCTTTGCTTGCTTCTGAAAATGTAAAATCCATGAAACTCTCAGCCTTGCAGAGATCCCAATGTGACTCTTGCCACAAGTATTGCTGACAACTCTTGTATGTGTTGTCTAGGATTTCCAGTGTGGCACAGTACATTGTCTTTTGAAGGTGTTATTTAGTCAATTTATATTGTTTGTCAACATTTACTGACATTCATGGAGGAGTAGAGTGTGGTAGTGCCTTGCCAGCATTCTGCCTTGGAACAGTGCCATCAAAAAATAACTTTTCTGACTTAATTTATTGTTGTCACCTGTGTTAGTATACAGTGAGAAGTTTTGTTTCTTACACCCTATGCAAAGCATACTGTACGTAGGGTGCAGAATGTAGTGTTACACTCATAGCTAGGGTGTTGAGAAAGATCAACTTAGTGCGAGGTAGGTCCATTCAAAAGTCTGATGGCAGCAGGGAAGAAATTGTTTTCAATTCGGTTGGTACGTGACCTAAGGCTTTTTGTATCATTTTCCCAATGGAAGAAGGTGAAAAAGAGTATGACCAGGGTACGTGGGGTCCTCAATTATGCTGGCTGCTTTTCTGAGGCAGCAGGAAGTGTTGATGTAGTCAGTGAGTGGGAGGCTGGTTTGCATGATGGACTAGGCTTCGTTCATGACCTTTTGTAGTTTCTTGCAGTCTTGGACAGAGCAGAAGCCATACTAACCTGCGATGCAGCCAGAAAGAGTGCTTCCTATGGTGCATCTTTGATAGTTGGTGGGAGTCGTTGTAGACATGACAAATTTCCTTAGCCATCTGAGAAAGTAGAGGCATTGGTGGGCTGACTTAACTATGGCGTCGACATGGAGGGAAGTTTGGTGATCTGGACACTACAAACTTGAAGCTCTTGACCATTTTGACTTCATCCTTGTTGATGTGGACAGAGGCATGGTTTCCACAATGCTTCCTGAAGTTTTGCTGACATTATTGGGGAGATTATCGTCATTTTATCAGATTCTCTATCTTTACTGTACTCCATAGTACAGTTATGGTAAGGTTGTATAAGGCATTGGCGAGGCTGAATTTGGAGTATTATGCACAGTTTTGGTCACCTACTTACAGGAAGGATGTAAATATGGCTGAAAGAGTGCAGAGAAGGTTCACAAGGATGTTGCCAGGACTTGAGAAGCTGAGTTACAGAGAGAGATTGAATAGGTGAGGACTTTACTCCCTGGAGCGTAGAAGAATGATGGGAGATTTGATCGATGGGTATAGATAGAGTGAATGCAAGCAGGCTTTTTCCACTGAGGCTAGGGGAGAAAAAAACCAGAGGGCATGGGTTAAGGGTGAAAGGAGAAAAGTTTAAAGGGAATATTAGCGGGGGGCTTCTTCACACAGAGTGGTGGGAGTGTGGAATGAGCTGCTGTCCTTTGGGAGGACAAAAGAAACAGATTTTTAAAAGACTTTGGCCAATTCAAGGGGAAAACTAAATTTTGAAATTTCTCAGACCTTAAATCAAAACATGGACAACCGCCATCCTGCCTTTGGGTGAAATAGAGCTGGCAGCTTAGTCCCTCTAATGTAACCTAATTTTGTGCTTAAGTAACTTATTCGCACATGCCTTGGTCTCCTTGATCTGTCTAATTCAAATAATTAACTATGTAGCCACCATTTAACCCCTTCATTATTATAAATAGCTCAATCAAATTTCCCCGAAGTTGATATTTTCCAAAGTAAAAGGATCTAACTATATAAATCAATTGTGATAATAGCTAAGGATACTTAAACTAGTGATCAGCCTACAAATATCCTTCTTTGAACTTACTGAGGCATTTATATCAGCCATTATGTTAAGGACAACAACTGGGCACGGTGCTCTGTTGAGGCCTAACAAAAATCTTGTAAGAGGACGTTATGATGCTTGTTCTTTTCATAGAATTCATAATCATAGAATCGCTATAGTGCAGGAGGGGGCCATTCTGCCCATTGACTCTGCACTAACCACCATCCCAACCAGGCCCTATTCCCACATTCCCTACTCCCTTTAATATTAGATTATCCTATATCTCCATATTATTGTTAGCCTTTGCTATAGCCTTGCAGCACTGCTTATGAACACAAGACACTGGTTCATCAGAGTTTTTAAAAAATACATGTTATCGAAAGAAACTGATTTACCAGATGAAAAACACCACAAGAACACTCAGTCAGGCATTGGCATGCACCATGCAAGTGTGTACATCAAAACTAGGGATTTCAACATGTTGTGATTTCAGTTTCAAAGTTTATTTTAACAAGTGACATGACGCTAATCTTTCATATTAATAAAGTTTTTGTTTTTTCCTATTTTAGAGGCCTTGGCATGAGTATGAGCATAACTTCCAAATAATGTACAAGGTTGGAATGGGTCATAAGCCTCCCATCCCGGAGAGATTAAGCCCAGAAGGCAAAGATTTCCTCTCTCATTGTTTGGAAAGTGATCCAAAATACCGCTGGACATCTAGTCAACTCCTAGATCACCCATTTGTTAAGGTGACTTGTTAGAATTTAACATGTGGCAGAAGCTTGCTTTCTATGAAGTTGCCAATTTGGTAGATTGTCAACATTAAATGCAAGCAATTACATCATTTATTCAGTAGCATGGTCTTGCCGAGCAATGTGCAGTGGTGCAAATTCATAGTTTACCTGTTTTGGAATATGCTGATATCATCTTTTAATACTCAACCTGTTAGTTGGACTTTGTTGACTGCCTTGTTATAAGGTTGTTCTCATTGGACTAAGTCTAAAGCTGATGCTAATAAGACCTTGTGTAGAGTAACAAGTGGATGTCAAACATGTACAAATGTATTGTTTAATTGCCCTTCAGATCACATCTACGTGTAATGACCATCACCCAATCCTTGATTATGTGCAACTATTTTGGACGAAGCTGCTATCATTCAAATCCTAACTCATCCTGAAGTGCATGTTTTTTTTTTCCAGGTTTGCTGTGACGAAGAATGAAGCTGCCTGAACAAGGGCTCTAGTGGTTTCCCAGACATGAGAAGCAATCACTACTGCAAATGCCAAGAACACTGTACAACGGAGGACCGCACTGACAGCTGTACCACTGCTTCTGTGAAGCTGATAGGCTGAGACTGCACATGTTGGGCAATTGACTGCCCAGCAATTTAAAATAAGCTGCATGCTCAATTGCAAGTGCCATTACTACTGTACAGACTGATGTGGTTTCTGTCCCTACCGCCCCTGTCCCAACCCCATCACATCTGGGAACTGTAATACCGATCCGTAAATATCTCAATTTTCTATAGGTTCTTCACAGTTTTGTGTTGTCAAATATTCTGATTTGTAAAATGTTTTTATCTCTTGTTTGTTGTGCTACACACACCTATTATACTGTGGAAATAAGAATGCACTGACACCCTTGAAAGTTTGCATATTCAAGTTTGTTCTGGAAGGACTGTAGACTGATTAATGAAATACAATTGTTTTCCAATAAATTCTTTATTTTAGGAAAGCTGTGGTGTTGATGTGAGAATGATCTATTGTGGAGTCTCTAAAACTGAAGGACACTATGAATAAGAAGCGTGAGCAGGGACATTTTCCAAAGATCTGCAGGTTAGGTTGATTTGCCCTGGTAAATTATCCATTGGTGTCCCATGGTGCATAGGTTAGGAGAATTAGTAGGGTAAATATATGTGGGAGATGCAAAGTTAAGGCCTGGGTAAGATGTTCTGCCGGAGTTGGTACAGACTCAATGGGCCAAAAGGCTTTTTGCACTGTAGGGATTCTATGATTTTGTTGGTTCAACTTATGTGGAAGGAAAATATCACTCCACTTAACTTTTAAAAACGAATTGTGTATATTTTGAAGATGTGCAAATTGAGACTTAAAGGATTTGAAGTTGAGAATTTGCGTATGTAAACTGGCATCTTTATTCTTTGGATGTAGGTGTCGCTGGCTGGCCAGCATTTATTGCCCCTCCCTAGGTGCCCTTGGAGAATAGTTGAAAGTCAACTACATTTCTGCAGCTCTGGAGTCACATGTAGGCCAGTTCAGTTAAGGACGGCAGATTTCCTTCCCTGAAGGACATTAGTGAACCAGAGGTTTTTCTGACAATCGACAATAATTTCACGGTCATCAGTAAATTCTTAAATCCAGATTTTTTTATTGAATTCAAATTCTACTATCTGCTGTGACAGGATTCGAACAAAAGTCCCCAGACATTAGCTGAGTTTCTGCATTAATAGTCTAACGATAATACCACTAGGTCAACGCCTCCTGTGCCATATTTATTTATATTCATTAAGGATGGTGCACCTCATTGGAAACAAAATGCTATTTAACTTGTGCAAAAACATCCCATTTTAATTAGGCTATTTGAACACTTAATTGAAATATTTCAGAAACCACAATGATTCAGTCAGTTAGATCTATTTCCAGTTACTGTGCTCCTTTTACAGGAAGAAGATTCCAATAGTGACCATTCTATCCTGGAAATAAAATTTTGGATGGTGAATTCCAGTGGAATGAAGCTGAGTGCTGCTTACAAGATTGGCTTTGATAATGAGACCAAAGGGTGAGATTGTCTGGTTCAGCAAGCCCTGGGCTGCATATCAAAAAATCGCAGACCTCCAATCCATGATTTCATTCCACTACATCGTCCCACTAGTTGTCCCTTGTGAATTAAAGCAATCCTGTCTCATCCAGTATTGGCATTAGGATTAGGTGAATATGGAGATTTTGTATTTTGGGCATGCTGGCAAATTAATCTCTAACATTAATTTAATCTAATTAATACTAACAATGCAATTTTTGAGGACAAGCTCCTTTGTAATCAGTGACAGAGAACTGTCAGGAGATGTCCAAGAATTCCATCAGGGTTCAGATGCCCTCAGAGTCGAAGATGGAGGGTCTGTTGTGGACTTGAGTCTGATTTAGAAAGAGGAACCTGAAGATGGTACCCATTTGGTGTTTTCAGTAGTAGCTCTACTCCAATTTGGTCACGATCTACAACATCTACTCTCCCCATGGCACTAAACTCAATAAGCCCTTCCAGGGCTGGAAAAGTCTGTCTTTTTGATACAAATGAATGACCTGCTAGCCACTTTAGGGAGAAAGCTAAGTTATAAGTTAACTACTTTAAAGTTGCGTATAGTATTTTGCAGTTTTCGTCTCATTACAAATCCTGTTGTCAGATTACCATTGGCGATCAAAGTAGCTTTAATTCAGTAAGATTATGATCACCGTTGATTTGTAATAGGGTATCAGAGCAATACTTATAAACAGCATAATGTAAAATTCTTTGAAAATTTTGATGTGATGCAAGGAGTGACATCAGTCACAGCATTATTTCCTGGTACTTGTTGGAGTTTTTTCAGCTATGGTAGCAAATACAATACTTGAGCAAAATGCATTTTGTTTCAAAACTCAATTTTGATGTATTTAGGTTGATGTGCCCTTCTAGAAGGTCAAGTATGTCACTTCTAACCATTACTTTTAAATTGCATGTTTGGTCTGACTACCCTTAATTTTTTTTTTCAGGATATTAACTTTTTAAAAAACACTTCCTTTGCTGACATATAGTGTGTAGTATATAGCCTAATGGAATGAGATTTACTTTTAGAAGAGTTGTATTTCATTGACCATTTTGTTCCACAGGTAGAAAGAAGCCTGACAGAAAGGAGATGAATAGTTTTGTGGATGCTTTTTAGCTGTCACATTTATCGTCCTTGCTTTGCTGTTGAATGAGAGTAAAACAGGCAAACACAGCGTCCACCTGGTGCAGTGCTCTTCACTGCAATGATTATATGCCAGTGTTGCTACGTTGCATGTTGATTGGTGTCTACATCCTTGTTGCAGTTTCCATTGTTCGTTTCGGATTGAAAGCATCCAGGTAAATTTTGACAGTCGCAAGCATACATATCTGTAAACGTAATAATGATTATTTGGGATGATTGAGGTAAATCACTTTACCTGTTTTAACTCGCTTCATCTCAGATTTCAGCAGGTAGGTCGGCTCAAATCCATTTTAGTATGTGGGAATTGGCCAGGTTAGTATTCAAAGTTGGATGATGGTGGGAGAATGGTGCAATGTTAATTTTTTGTTGGTGTATAATAAGAAATTTGTCAAATTTTGAAACCAAACTTTCTAGGTCTGATTGCAGATGAAAATATTAGTGTTTGGCAACCTTTTCTGTTCAATCTAAGATTTTTTTAACCTAATTCAACATTTTGATTCAATTGGGTTCATGATTGTTCAATTTTATCACCATCTGAATGGAGTGAGGCTAACTTGACTGGAATGTCATAGCCACAACATACTTGATGCAACACTCAGCTTGGAATGTTTAAGCCAGGTTGATGATAAACATGTATTTTATTTCTCATCCAGCTTCTTCCACAAACAAACCTGTAATGTGACTGGAGGATCTTTCCTTAACAGACACAAAGATATTACAGTAAATTAAAATGAGGCTGTAATTAAAATACAACATAACTGCATACTACTGCTTGTTTTTCCCTGTTCTATTTTTATTTCATTTTTAACTACACGAGTACCTGAATGTAAACTTTTTTAAAGCTGCTTTCTTCAAGAGGATATTCAGGAGTTCCTGAAATACATTTGCAGAGTTATTGAAACATATTCCAGTGTGCTAGGGAGGGGGATACTTGCATAGTTAAAGGAATTTTTTATAGTTTATTCAAATCCAAAATGATTAGTGGAAGTAATTTTGGGTGTGTGAAGCGGGGGAAGATCAAGGGAAGAGACAAAGACATTCAAGTTCAGTGGTGCTTGTACTTCTAATAACTCTGTTGTAATGTACGCAAAGACAACAGCATTCCTTCAGTTTTTTTATTTGTTCATGGGATGTGGGCATTGCTGGCTCAGCCAATATTTATTGCTGTTGAGCAGTTGGTGGTGTGCTTCCTCAAACTATTGCAGTGTCTGTATTATAGGAAGACCCGCTTTTAGGAGTTCCAGAATTTCAACCCAAAAGGGAAAAACAGCAATATAGTTCTAGGTGTGGTGGAGAACTTGTAGGTGGTGAAGCATCTGCTGCTTCTGTTCTTGGTGGTAGAGGTAATTAGTTTAGAAAGTGCTGTCGAAGGAGCTGAGAGGAGGCAGTGGCATAGTTATAATATCACTGGACTAGTAATCCAGAGGGTAGGGTTCAAATCACAGTTGATAACAAGTGTTTCACAAAGTTTGTATGTAACAAAAATACAAAGTGCATTGGATACATACACCACCTATTTGTGTAATATATAATGTACAGTTACAGTGCAACTGAATGAATTACTTTAGTTGTATGACACAATGGATTTAACTCATTTAGTTACACTCTTCCCTTGAGACTTTGTATGGGAAAAACTACATTAAAGAAATTACATGCAAAGGAAAGTGGACAGTTGAAGAAATCAATGAATTGGATTCCAGAAATAGGTGGTACAAAGTTTCAGTTTTTATTTCAATCCATTATATTTGAAATTAATTTCCAAAAATAAGCTAGAGGAAGCAGTACACACTTCACTTTTTAGTTGTAGAATGTGCCAATTACTTGAAAAAACGAACAGAAAATCTGTTAAGTACACTAATTGTTACTAAGAACATAGTTTGACACCTCAAGTTCTAAAAATTTGATCTATTGTAATCTTTGATCTAACTCCAAGGAATTGAGAAAATTAAAGGCTGGGTAATTCTTAATTGAGGGAAGAATGAAAGTTAGTAACTAGATCATTCAGCTTTCAAGAATTAATGAATGGTACTGCAAATGCCCATCCTCTACCTCATCACAAAAATGAACTTGAGGGAGAATATGCATAAATATTCAGCATATTTGTCACGATGAACTCTTACACTTGAGGGAGTAAATGCATCTACCTTCCTCAAACAAATCACCCAGTTATAAAACCTTGAACACCAGGCATTTCCTCAGAACATCTACTCCACCACTATTTTTCAATAGTTATTTGGTCCATTCAGCTCTGGCAGAACAAGAAATGACCTGAGAAATACAAAATACTATAAAAGACAAAAGGAGCTAAATTCTGGTTTGTAGGAATGTTATAATCTGAATTGTGGCTAGTTACTTGTCTTAAAGCCAGTTTTTGCCTCACACCAGTGTTGATAGTTGCTCACATATGATTCATAAAATCAAATGACCTGATAGCTCACTAATCAACCAGTATAAAAAGGTCAACAACTATGGAAAAACAGTGATCTCCATTTTGTTGCTAGCAGCAGACCTTGATTAGCAGGCAGAAATGGTTTGTACTGAATATTGCCCTTAGCTGGTTATACAGGACACATGGGGGAATAGTTACAAATGCAACAGGTTTTGGCAAGGAAAAGGAGAGGGGTTAAAGTCATAAAAATCTGTGATACAATGAAAGGCAGGAGAAACAGTGAGTTGCAGTGGGACAATTAAGACATTTAGAAGAAATGTAGATGGCTATAGCAATCGATGTTCAAGGGAAAAAATGGGGTCAGGTTAGTGCAAGGATCTGGCACAGAAAGGGTTAACATAGAAATGTAGTCTGTATCACTACAGATAAGAAAACATGACCTACAACTAAGGCGCATCCTAGATAACTGTGCATAACCCAGCTCAAGAGCTTGAACCCATTAGTGTAACTATGGTCAGCATGATGCCACAATGGTTAGCACTGTTGCCTCAGCTCCAGGGAGCTGGGTTCAATTCCAGTCTTGGCTAATCGTGTGACGTTCACACAGTCTGCCTTCATGGGTTTCCTCCCACAGTCCAAAGCTGTTGGTCATGCTAAATTATGTGGGGTTATGGGGATAAGGCCAGGGTGGGATTATCCAGTGCTGGGCCAAAGGGCCTCTTTCTGCACTGTAGAGATGCTTTGATTCTATGTACATAGTTTTTGTAGTTAATAGATACAGTTAAAACTTTGAAACTGAGACTTTATTTAGACCTAGCATAAAGTATCTGACACCCTACAACATGGTGGTGGTGAAAGGAAAATCCCCAAAACACTCAACAATGCAAAAGAAAAAAAAATCCTGCAAGACAGGAGAAAAATTTGAAGAAACATTCTGATGGACAGAAGACTTTGCAAAGCAGACGTGGAGCAAAAAAGTCACTGGGGAAGTGCTAATCACTGTGCCATCATACTGCCCATAGTTACACTGGGGAAAATCTCCAAATGACAGCTTGGACGCTGAAAACGGATTTTTAAAATTCCTCACTGCAGTAGATGAAACACCGTAGGATTGCTTGGTTCAATTCCCAGAGTGCAGAGCCAGAAGATCTACAAGAGGTGAGTTAAAGGTTTCAAATTCCAAGGTAAAGCAAGTCCTTAGAAGTTTTTGATCATTGCAGAGGTCAGAAATTGTCTTTTCACCAGTGCCTGAATACAAGCTTGTGCCAAACATGTTTTCTTCAAATGAAATGATAATGTGATCTTGAATTTCAAAGATTCCTTAAAGCTGACCCTACACCCATTTTCCATGCCAAATTTGCCTTTAATAAATTTGAATCAGATTCATTTTATAGGGATGGTACAGTCAGCAGTTTGAATTCCTCTTTTCCATACCATTTACTTAAGTCAAAGGTGCAATCTTCTCAGACTGCTGTACTTTGATGTCAATATTTTTATTGTAACATTCAGTGAAGACATCAAAGTATTACTTTTCATTTCTAAAATGGAGCTTAAAGGGTCCAACTGAGATCTAACGTTTAACAGCCTGGGAAACTTTCTGGAAAGTTCCAAATTATAGTGGGCAGGGTCTAAACTGCATTCTTCTCTGACCGATTTTGAACAGCTCAGAATTCACCTGTAAGAAACTGGACCTGCATTTGTATCAGCAAACAGGCTACATAACTTAAACATTCTTAATTTTGAAGGAATCCTACTTCAATCTAGGTTTAATCCAAGATTGACATGAACTTTAATTTCACATTGGAAAAAGCTGCTTCCTTCACTAGCCCTAACAACACACAAACTCCTCCATTGCATCCTTCTAGAACATGTAGCAGGAGATTGACATCCATGTAATGCTAGAAACACATCAGCCTTCTGTTTAATATAGGGTTTTTACTCTGTTGCTTTTAGAAGCCCCACCCTAGCCCCATGCATTTATCATATCTAACCCACACATCTCTGGACTGTGGGAGGAAAACCCCCACAACCACAGGAAGAAAGTGCAAACTCCACACAGTCAGTGACCCAAGGCTGGACTCAAACCCAGGTCCCTGCTGCTGAGGCAGCAGTGACAACTATTATTCATTCTATATAGATCACTTAACTACCAAATATAGAATGGTAAAACAGCTCAGGAACATTGAGGATGGGAATGCATCTAGAAAAGGGATAAAAGCAGAGTCAAAGGCAGTGTCACATTACCTACTCATCGTCTTCCCTCTCCAGACACAAACACTGAAAACTTTATGTACAATGGTCATTTCCAGCAGTGATAATTCACTGCATTAGCTTTTAGAGTACCACCTTATAACTCATCAAATCTCCACTACCCTGTCCTACTGAATAAAGTCCTCACCAACCCCACTGGCTCACTATCCTGACCTTACAGCTTTAACTTCCAAAATGTTTATCCTGCTGTACAAGTTCCATTGATCTACCATGTCTTCTCCAAACCTATGCTCTTCCTCAAACTGCTTTAAATGACAGAACAGCCATCTGACCTCAAATTAACAAACTCAACTTTTGTGATTTCTTTCCTACATGAATAAGAGTAATTATGAAATGCAATGGGCTATGAGAGAAATGTAATTATGAGCAGCTAGTATTTTGTACTGGCTTGTAAGAAAGATACAGGAATCCTCAGAAGGCAAATGACACTCCTGAGTACTGCAAGTTAATTCCAAGGCACCCCCCCCCCCCCCCACCCCAGATGGCCAACCAAGTACATGAAAACAGTTCCGACCAAAACTGTTCCCCTCACGATAGATGGTGCCTACCTTCAGTATTTTCAGACTGTTCCATTTTTGATTATGATTATCTAAACTGGAGCATGAATCATTCTAGATATTGATGGAATGTGTAAAATATTCTCAAATGCAAATAATCACAAGTAGGAGTGGCAATTACATAACAAATTTGCTGCAGTACAGCACTGAAAGAGGCACCTATTTTTTAATAAGATTAATTAATCAAAGCCCATCTGCTGATAAAAAAATTCTATTACACTACATATACAAGAAAGCTCTTACCCTGTCCTGATCACTATTTATCTTCCAATCAACATCACAAGAAACAAATTATCTGGTCATTAACACATTGCCGTTTGAGAGTTTACTGAGCACAAATCTTTTTGCTATAACATTGAAAGGCCTGTACTTTTCTGTGTTGGGCTGAAGATCAAGCTATCCCACTCCCTAGCATTCTGGTGTGCTCCATCTGCCTGTCCAATAACTGCTTGAAAGTTCCTAAAGTGTCCAACTTCACTATCACAACAGGCACTCTATTCCACACCCCAACCACTGAGTAAAGAATCCACCTTGGACATCCCTTCTATAGCTCCTTATAGTTATGCCCCCTGATAACAGCTACATCCACCTCGGGAAATAGTCTCTGCACATCCACTCCATCTATCCCCCTCATCATCTTATAAACCTCAAGTCACCTCCCATCCTCCTCTGCTCTGAAGAGAAAGCCCCAGCTCCCTCAGCCTTTCCTCATACGACCTACCCTCCAAACCAGGCAGCATCCTGATAGTGCAGAGAAGATTTGTCTCCAATGCTTTCACATCCTTTTTACAGTGAGATGACCAGAACTGCACACAATATTCCAAATATGGTCTCATCAATGCCTGGTATAGTTACAGCATAACTCCACAACTCTAAGTCAAACCCCCTGTTAATAAACACTAACACACTTCTTCATGGCTCTATCCACTTCAGTGGCAACCTTCAGACATCTGTGGATAGGAACCCCAAGATCTCTCTGTTCCTCCACATTCCTCAGAACCCCGCCATTGACCCTGTAATCCGCATTCAAGTTCATCCTATCAAAATGAATTACCTTGCATTTATCAGGGTTAAACTCCATCTGCCACTTTTCTGCCCAGCTCTGCATCCTATCAATATCTCTTTGCAGCCTACAAGAGCCCTTCACCTCATCCCACTACTCCACTAATTTTGGTGTCATCAGCAAATTTACTAACCCACATTTCAGTCCCCTCTTCCAAGTCATTGATAAAAAAAATCACAAATAGCAGAGGACCCAGCACAGATTCCTGTGGTACACCATTGGTTACTGGCCTCCAGTCTGAAAATTTTCCTTCCACCACCACCCTCTTGTCTTCTATGGGACAGCCAGTTATTTATCTAATTGGCCAAATTTCCTTCTATCCCACACCTTACATCCTTCATGAGCCTACCATGGGGAACCTTATCAAACGCTTAAGATCCACATAAATGACATCAACTTCTCTACCTTCATCTACACACTTATAGTTACCTCCTCAAAAGAATTCAACAAAATGTGTGAGGCAGGACTTCGCTCTCACAAAACTGTGATTATCCTGGATTAAACTGCATCTTTCCAAATGGTTATAAATCCTATCTCTCAGGACCCTTTTCATTAACTTACCAACCACTGAAGAAAGACTAACTGGCCTATAACTACCAGGGTCATTCCTATTTCCTTTCTTGAAGAGAGGAACAACATTCACCACTCTCCACTCCTCTGGCACAATCTCCGTGGACAAAGACCCAAAGATCAAAGCTAAAGGATCTACAATCTCATCCCTTGCCTCCCAAAGTATCCTAGGATGTTATCCCATCTGGCCCAGGGGACTTATTGACCCTCAGCTTTTTCAAAATTTGCTAATACATCTTCCCTCAGAATAGCTACCTCCTCCAACCTATCAGCTTGTATCACGCACTTATCCTCAAAAACACAGCCCCTCTCCTACTGAGCACTGAAGAAAAATATTATTTCAACGCCTTACTTATCTATTCTGACTCCATGCACAAGTTCCCAC
Source organism: Carcharhinus amblyrhynchos (assembly GCF_965287045.1). Lineage (NCBI taxonomy): Eukaryota > Metazoa > Chordata > Chondrichthyes > Carcharhiniformes > Carcharhinidae > Carcharhinus > Carcharhinus amblyrhynchos. Next base: position 24,235,932 of record NC_137335.1, on the reverse strand, counting down.
TACCATCCTTTGACTGGCCCTAACCTCACCCTGGTCAGTGACCATGAAGTATTTTATTGGCTGGAAAACAGTGTGAACAGCATTAAACAAATGTATTTCTGCAAAACTAAGCAATTCACAAAGATTTCATATGCCACTTATATGCATAAACTGCAATATTAGCTTTTAATAAAAAGGATATTAATTTTCAAATTTTTATTCCATCCAAAAAACATTCCAAATCATGGTTCTCACAAGCGATGTGGAGGTGCTGGCATTGGACTCGGGTAAACACAATAAGAAGTCTCATAGCACCAGCTTAACATCCAACAGATTTATTTGGTCGCATAAGCTTTGGGAATGTTGCCCCTTCATCAGGTGAGCCACTCACTTCATTAACTCATTTCTAGCATGGGAGATCAGTGTTGAAGACAGAGATAGGAGCAACATGAGGATAGTTAAGCTTTGATTGACAATTAAATTGCCGTCAAGCTCATTAAAGTGGCTACAAGTCATTTAGATTGTTGCAATTAACTCTAATCAGAACCAACAAAGAACCAGCTGAACAAGAGCACCCAAGTCTTGCAGAGAATTGAGCACAACTTAAATCTATGCCCAGCTTTCACTGTTCACTTACTGCTGGATTTCGGCTGCGCTTGAAGTGCACCTTTGAGAAACAGAAGGAGACTTTCAAAAACACAATACTATGGATGAAGATCTGAATAAAAAGAGTATTTAAAAAAAACTCAGCAGGTCTGGCAGCATCTGAAAAGTGAGAAAGAGAGTTAATGTTCTGAGTGCAATACGACTCTTCAGATCAGTTCTTAATCTCCTTATTGGAGGACACATAGGAGTGATGAATACATATTGCTTCAGTTTTCAGTTGATCTGAAGGAGGACTTGGGACCAGGTTGAGTAGGACAAGAATAGGACAGGAAGATGGATATCTTTCTCTCTGGACCTCTTCCACCAGGGCTTCCACTGCCACACCTTGGATCTTATGCACCCTCTCCACTGGTCCTTCAGCCATCCTGAAGTGTTCCAATGTGCATCACACAATACACTCCATACCTTCAGATGGAAGCAAGTGCATAGAGGTATCCTGCACAAAAAATGCATCTGAATGAATCTGCTTTAATGCCTCCAGGCAAGTTTAAATAATGGACTTAATTGATTAGCCCCAAATCTGAATGCCAAAAAAGACTTAAGTAGGTATCTTATTAGCACAGCACTGTTTTCCACAATTCATTAAAACCATCAACTATAAGGTGATTACCTTAATTCAAATTGGAGATTATTCAGTTATCGTTCCTGAAACCTTTCAATTCACAATTATTAAATGAATTGAACTTCAGATCTAACTTTCCCATTGAACATAAACACATTACATAATGGAAGCCATTTCTACTTTAGGAGAAAGGTTTGCCACAAGCTAAATGTTGTTGTTGATGCATTACCATTTCAGTACACTGGATGGCACAGGTGCACATTGATTTCTGATGATTAAGAATACATTGTATACCTTGTAGCTGAATGCAAGTGGACTTGCTGCTGACATTTGTTCAAAATTTGAGGCACAACCCCCATAAAGCTGCAGGTGAATGCATACTTTCAATATATTGATTTCAGTTATAAAAAGCATATCCTGAGCTCATCAACATTTCAAAAACTTCATTGCAGCTTAGTTACAGGAGTAAAGTTATAATGGATGATACATTTGTGAAGTATGCAGGCAGTTTCAGAAACCAAGAGAATTGACATCTTTGCATCACCTTTAATGTCATGGCAAAGATCAAAGACAATTAGAAAATAAACTAACAATTCAGTACCTGGGCTTTTGTTTCTGCTGGATGGGTCAGCAACAAAAAAAAACAAAACTCTGGCCACTCTTCAGCAGGATTTCATCTAGAATACAATTCCAGATGTTTTACAAAAACAAGCAAAACACCAACACAAACTTAATGATCAATATTGTGCTCATTTAATTTTAACCACAAACTGTTGATAATAGGATTTTAATAACCGCCTTGTATCTCAATGGTGAACATTGAATGAAATGAAAACAATCAGGATATGCAGCAGCTATAGATTAGTGAAATTGCCATTTTTTTAAATTTGTGACTGGTTTTCTTTTTGGGCAAGTACAATGCACACACCATAAAAATCAGCACTAGCTTTTCCACTGTCCTCCTGGAGACTCCTGCACAACTGAGAATAGTTGCTTTGGTAGTTTGTTGTCAGACATGTTCCACCCAGTGGAGTTGATTTTTTAGCAATTAGCACTCTGGTGCTGGGCATTTGGGAGGTGATGCCATTTTTGGATTGCCTTTCTTTCCACTGGATTTAGAGGATCTTGCAAAGGCACTGCTGGTGGTACTTCTAAAGAGCTTTGGGGTTTCTGTTGTAGGTTATCCAAGTATCCTGACAGAGCCTTGTTTGACCCAGTCTTCATCAAAATAGGGTGTGTGATGGTTCTGTTGAAGAGGATAATTGCTTGCTTGTAATTATGGAGTGGATAGAGAATGGTGACAAATGTCTGATGACAGCCAAATTTGAGGCTACTCCATAAGCTTTTATGGTTGAAAGAGTCAAAAGCTTTTGAGGTCGAGAAAGGGTATGTCCAGCGATTGGTGCAGTTTGTTGCATTTTTCTTGAATTTATCATGCAGTGAAGATCATGTCTGTATTGCCTCTCTCATGGGCAAAAATGGAAGGAACCCTTTAACCACAAGGAGGAAGCAATTAAGAAGAATCCTCGTTATGATCTTCCCTGTGGAAAACAGCAGGGAGAAATATGCAAATACCTAACCACCAACACAAAATTACTGATATTCTCTGCAATTAGCAAGATTACAAACTATTGCTATTGAATGACATATGGCACCATTTAAAGCAAAACACTAACATCTAATGGTTTTTCAAGGTGATAGTTCTCAGCTGATTTATGCTGACAGATTTTTGAAAGCCAACTGCACACAGGTCACAGCTGGAATATTTTAAAATTTGGATTCAGTCATAATTCCAAATTCAGTCATTCACATTTTACATGATTTAACTTCAAAAACCACAATTGCAGAGAAACATTAACCCCTGATAAATGTTAACTAATGCACTCTAACTGTATGGAATGTCTTTTGCAACTATCAGAATATCTGCATGGTGATTTCAACATGTCTGATGACCAGAAAATACATGGAGAAATTAGAATGTTCAAATTATACTTTTCCAAATTTGTACTGAAGGGCACAATGCTGTGAGAAGGATAATGTTTACAAAATATGAGATAAAACTAATTTTACACTGATTAATGTGACTACTTAAAATATATCCAGAGTTTGGTCAACTTAATTCCCACTTTCCTGAGGTCTTGCTTCATTTGATCAAAGACTAACCCATTTTTCCACTGGGGAAGAAAACAGAACTTAGCCCAAAGGTTTGAGAACCTAATGGGTTACAAATACCATACAGAGAGGTCAATCTCAGTTAATTGGCCATAATTTATGATTTAATAGTTTGTAACTTTTTAAAGATATAGTACACCTCAAAAGTTGACTATAATTTTTCAGGGATGATAACCCAAAACTTTCAGAACCAAAATATAACTCAGGAAATGTTCAGGAGGTTAAGAACATAAACAAAATGTGCAAGAACACTCATTAGCAACATTGTATTAATGGGTCATAGAATCGGGAAATGAACTTAGTTCCAATATTGTCAAAAAAATCATTCCTAAAATGTGGAACGTCAAATGCATTCTTCGGTGCCAAGGACGATTAGGACGTTGTGCGCTGATGATGAAGTTACCATTTTTATGCCTTTACTGTGTTTTTCATTTTGTTGGATCGTACTTTAATTATTTAAAAGATCAGATAAAGAAAACAACAATTGCCAACATCAGAAAGTCAGCCTGCAAGTTCATACTCTTTAGATTTCACTCTGGTCTGTGTGTTAGATTACAAAGAACAACACAGCACGGGAAACAGGCCCTTCGGCCCAACGAGCCCGCGCCGCCGTCCCGCGGCCTAAATTTTTGGCCTAAAAAGGCAGGAACTGTCAATCCCTCAAAAACGTGAATGTAAATATCAACTCTGGAGACTCTACCAATTGCACCATTGCAGTGAAAAACATCTAATTGTGACGCCCTCATCATTTTAAAAATCTACCATCTTGCACAGCAGTTCTTTTCATTCTGATTCCCAGCAAGTAAAATGCAATATGCACACCGAATAAAGACAAAAGCAAAAGTCATGCCAGCGAGGGGACAATTTAAGCACATTATATTGTACACTTTGCAATCATTAAATCTTAAATGTCATGCTTAAAGCTGTAGAGATTATTTTTTGTTGATTTGACTGATTTCGTAGTTGCATCCATTGAAAAATGAACAAAAGAACACCAATAAAGTGATCCCGAGCAGTCTAGAAGGGTGATGAATAGAAAATGGATCTCAAATCTACTCCAGATTGTTTGCACACACCTAGTTTAGCCTATAGCAATATTTGTTGGACAGGGGAGGGATGAGAAGGGTCAAATTTAAACAAATAAACCAACAAGATTGACACCTACAAATGCAGCTGAAATTAGAATATTAATTTCTCAGTTCATCTCCAGTTTCATATACGCACATGCCAAGGATAACGAATCACTGACATAAGGGATGCATTCCCATTTTACTGCCAATCTCTGAAAATCTGAAAAAGTTAGGGGAGATATCCTAAGGTATATTTCCTGGACAATGGAAGGGCAGACTGCCGAGGTGCAAGACTAGAGAAAAATAAGGAAATCCAGTTTCTTTTTCACTAGCAGAGTAGCAAAGAATTAGACAATGTTGTCACTATTGTTCAATTAATGTGGATATTATTCTGTCAACACCTCAGAAATAAAGTCCCACAAAACTCAGATGAAGAAAATTACATGTATTATTTTGTAGTAACATTTCCAAGAAATTGCAAGAATTTAATTCAATTCTCCCAATCCATTCTGTGTTATATTTCAGTACATTCCCAGTATGGTATTCCAGAGTCTAGTGATCTGATGGACACTATGACAATAGCTTGGTACGTTGACAGAAGTCCTGAGATGAGTTATTGTACAGGTCACAATAACTTTATACTGTTAAGTTACAGGGCAACACTGGTTCTCAAGACTACAAAAACAGAGGAGACATTTTTAGGAGCAGTCCACAGATCCTTTCACAGAAATTTGTTTTACACTACCGAGGAGACTAAAGCACTGAGAAATGAAAATAACACTTTTCCCCACTTAGAGTATTTATGTTCTCTCAAAATTAATTTATTAAACAATTCATTTATTAAAAATCATCTGCAAATTGCATACTCTGGGTAAATGAGGTCCTTTACAATGGATTCACCAGTTACTTTACAGTTCCTCATGCCCGTATATTTTATACGCGACTCCTTTTGAGTCACACCATTCTCGGCTAAGATGGCCAGAAAATAACCCACTCCTGATCTAATAGCATCAGGATGACACACTGGGAGATGCTGCAGAGCAGCTTGGAGTGCAAGGCCTGACAGTCTTCCCAGCCCATGGGGAAGTGTCACACCTCCAATCGTTTTCAGGGCAGAGTACAAGGTGACCCCCGGGGTCTTGGCGAACTCTGATACAAATTTGTTATCTTTGACCCTGTGATACAGCAATCTACAACACCAGATCCATCTACTTTGCAGATCAATGCACCACCCTATATCAGGAATGGGACACATGACAAATGTTTCAACACTTAAGTGACAAAAGATACAATCTTGATTCATGTAGCGCTTCAGAATGACTCAGATTCAGTAAAGTACAAATGCATTTGAATAAGTTAGAAGCACAATTTTATCTTATTAGAAAAAGGCTGAATTCTTCTGTTACACCAGGTTTTCTTTTAAAAAAAGTAATTTCCATTTAGATCAAAATGTCATATAATATTGAAAGCCGCAATACGTCAGATCTGTAAGTGACACTACTGGCGTGGCATTCTCTGACAATATCCAATTTCACCATTTCTTATTACTGTGTGAATGGCTTCACACACCACATATAATCACAAAAGGATACCAATTCACTTTACCCTTTTGCGCAAATTAAGATGCGACTCTACACAGTGATCTGTACACTAAGGAAACAGCAATTTAGATTCATCATCCCATTGACCCCAGAATTTGCCACAACTCCTCTTCAAAAATGCACATTTACTCTCATTAAGGCAATAGCAGTCGCCATGGAAATTATTTTTTTTGGTTGATGCCATTGTCACCATAGCTGGAGCCTTTTTCTATTTCTGTCACTCCAATCATCCATCGCATACCAACGGAGGCTGAAAAACAAAGATAGCATTTTCAATAAATTATAGACATATCTGTGCTCACTGTAAGAAAATAAATTATATAGTTTGTTTGCAAGTTTACAAGTCCTTTAAAGAAAACCTTTCTATATTAAGAGCTTAAATATGAGATTAGTACATCCTTGGTCAATCGTTCAGAATTGTTATAGTGCAAGAGACTATTCTGTCTGCATCAGCTTGCCAAACAAGCAATTCACCTAGTGCCATTCCCCCCACCTAAGTCCTGCACCACTACCTCTTTCAGATAACAATATAATTCCCTCTTGAATGCCCCAATTGAACCTACCTTAAATGGACTCAGTGCATTTCAAATTCTTCCCTTCATGTTACCTTTGCTTCTTTTGCCATTACTTTAAATGTGCTCCCTTGTTCTCAATCCTATCAGAGTAGGAACAGTTTCTCTCTAAACACTCTTGTGCTTTTCACATTAAATTTCAAATAGCAGTGAGTATTCACAAAGAGGTAGCAGACAAGAAGAATGGATAGCTAAATACCTGCAAAACCAAAAGGGCAGCTTTTCATAGTGCCAGAAGGTGGAAAGTAGAAGACTCAGGTCTTTGGGCTCACAGCAGTTCACAATTTAGATTAACAATGTAGAGTTTGGAATCAAAAACACAATTTCTAAATTTACCGATGACACCAAATTGGGAGGGGATAGTCAATATGGAGCACCACAACAAACATTAATAAAATTGAAGAATGGACATTTAATTCACACTCCTCAATGTTAAGTGTGACCTACCACATGGGGCTTAAGTGAATGAGGTTGGATATTGCTCGAAAATAAGAATATCTATGTAGGGTAGAGCAGCAAAGAGACAATTACACAAATCACATAGTAGCCATACTGCTAACTAAAGCAAACAAACAGAGGTCATTTTTCAAGACATAATTGTGGGAAGTTATGTTTAACTTGCATCAAACCTTGGTTAGTACTTGGATGCTGAGCACAATTATATAATCTTTTGCCAGACCCACAAGCCTTTGGTATGATCCTATTAGGGATCAATATTGTTTTGTTTAAGTAGATCAAGTTTGAGATCCAAGATGCTTGCTAAAGTCTCAGGATTCCAAGGGCTTTGAACAAATTAAGTAAACTTTACTATACAAGGTCAGAACAAAAGAAAATTTACAATATCGATCTTATACTTTACATTCACAGTTAATAAGAGTACATGATTAACATGCAAACTGTGGTCAAACATATCACAATGCACAATAAATGACCAAGGTAGATTCCATAGATTTCTGAAGAACCCAGTAAACCAATCTCATTAAAACTCTTTTACAAAGGATTACAGCCTTCATCTTCAAAGATCTTACATTGGAATGCTTCCAAAAGTGGCTCCAACTCTTAACGTTGACAGCCTACCTTGCAGAGTTTCAATCTCATCTCAAGACTCTATTCCGCTGGATTCCTAAGTATGCGCTCAAGCAGGCACAACATCAGTTCATTGGCCACACCAAACAGAATACCACAGCTCCAAAGGGTTACCTTCAACCCAACAGTCCACAACACAGGATCACTAACGTTTGGCAACCTTCTTGGATCTCGAAGGCAACAGAGCCCTCTTTGATCACCAGGACTTCACCCTGAGCCCTTTTCACTCAAGATCTGCCTACTGCAACTCTTTCTGCTTCAAAATCTTCTTGCTATTCCTCTTTCTTCTTAACTGGGAGCTCTCCCTATCCCCTACCTGGGGCACTTCTCTAATATGGTCATCGCTTCAAAGTCACATAACCCATTTACCCAGTGTTCCTTTTGCAGAGGTGTGCCAGGTCAATTCATGGTCCAAATAATTTAAAAATGCTGAATTGCGTAAGCACTGCCCATTCCCTGTCTGGACATGTGCAGAAACTCCCAAGGACTGATGTGTTTCTCCATAGTGAAGATTTCTTTACAATGGCATTAGAATTTCTCAAATCCCGCCACAGTCTCACCCTTTCCTTGGTAAAACCTCCAACGCTCATGCCTTTCTTCCTCCAAATCAAACCTCTTGAGCATCCTGATTTTAATTGCTACAAGATTAGCGATCATGCCTTCATCAGCCAATCAATGTCCCACTTCCCCACCAAGCTCTGGAATTCCTTCCCTAATTACCCCCCTTCTTAAGAATATCTTTCAAACCTGTGACCCAACTTTTGTTCATCTGCCCCAACACCCCCTTACATGACTCCATGTCAAATTTTGTCTGATAATGTTCCTGAGAAACATGTTAATGTTTAAAGTACTACATAAATGTAAACTGTGGTCGGATAAGCCTCTCAACCCCACCCTCTTACCACCTATCAAAAAAATAGATGGCAGATGGAAATACCACCTTTAAGTCACACATCATATTGATTTAGAAATATGAATCACTGTACTTTCACGATTCCTAGCCCAAAATCCTGGAACTCCTTACCAACAATGATATGGAAGATTCTACACCACACTGACTACACTGACTTAAGATGGCAGCTTACAAGCTTCTCAAGAGCAATTCGGGATAGGAAATAAGTGTTGGCCTTTCCAATGGTACTTCCACCTAGTGGATGCATTATAAAAATTGCATGAGGAAAATAGTGAAGACTTTGAAAAATAACAATCTTGAAGATATAATGGATGGAAGGAGGACAACCAAGAATAAATATTGAAGTGATCACAATGTTTGCAAAACAAATTCTTTTAGGGTAGATTTTTATCCTGCCATCTGTGTATAAAGATAAGTGAAAAGCTACTCTTATGTCTGTCCTCTAAATGTGTCACAATACACAATGAGTTTAAGACCAAACTAGCATGAAGTTTAACTCTACACAGATGCTGGGGAAATACTGACTTTGAATTATCCAGCTACATGCATTAGAGCTGGTTGTTGTTGAATAAAATCAGCATGCCCTTGTGACTAATAAACTGCAGGTCAAAGACAGTAGGAATTTGCAATACATAGACATGGCAGAGATAAAAAGAAACATATTCTGGGTTGTATACAGAGAACCTTCCCACTTACTCCTGGTCCTTTGTATCAAATAATCAAAGAAATGTTAAATTTGGTACATCAGGGTTTCAGTTGTCTGTGCATACAAAATTTTACAGGGTGAACATGACTGAAGTGCCAATTTGTAATGTCACACAAAACATGGTCAGCTTTCATGCATGATATATTTAAAGGGCTCCATGTAGATGAAAAATAAGAAAGAAAAGATCAAGGACGGAGCTCTGCAACAGATCGCAGAGGATCACACAATCATTAAGGAAAAACTGTTTCAAATGCCATTCTGGTACAGGACAGAAAACCGGACTGTAGAAGAATGGGATAGTTAACGGTGCCAAAGATGGTGCAGAAGTTGAAAAGGACCAGCAGTCATGTCATATTGTAACTTGCAAAAATAATTAGAAATTAACAGACAAAAGACAATACCACCTGAATGCGCAACTCTGCAATCAGGCAAATTGCATGTAGGGTCACCAATAATGCTAAGTGATGACTGTGCTCCAGGGTTATAACTGGAAGCTTGAAGTGAATAGCCAAGTCATTGCTTTGATTTCTTTTTAATATTTTTTTAAAAGGCAACTATTGGCAAACATAAAAGAATGGATTGTTGTCAAAATTTTATCAATAAGAGGAATTCATTTTGGTTTAAGGATGGCGTCCACTTTGAGTACATCACTCTGAATAAAGAACCCATCTTAATTTGTGGTCAAAATCTTGCTTTGAGAAGATTTTACAGCACAGGAGATATTCAATTAGTTAAGGAGCATATTGTACTTCCTATAGCGTGGTGCCTTTATAATTTCTTACAAGTCACTTTGTTTTGAGGGTTAGAACAGCATGCATTTAAAACAGTGAGAAAAAAATGACAAACATGGAAATAGTTGTTCCATCATATGTTCAGATAATTTAGAACACAATTGAGGAGGAGAAATTAAGCATCTATTTTCATTTCCTTATACATAGCATATCAATAAGAAGAAAATCATAGTTAGTGGAGTGAAAAGACATCCTGAAACATTCTTGAATGCAACTTAACCAAACTCTTAGAATCTCAAGATCATATCAAATTGTAACAGTACAGTTCAAAGCAACAGTGCTATGGAAAATGACAAGATTAAGTATGGGCAAATCTGAAAATGGGAACCATCACTACTTTGGAAAGGCACTAGACTAGTTTAAATGTTCTCAAAACTAGAAAAGCACAGTACAGAACATATGCTGAAGGGATAAAAGATAATTACAGCATAGACTGGTTGGACAGAATGCCCATTTTTACACAATATCATAATGCATTGTATTTAAAGCACACAAACATTGCATTTGGCCTCGCACGTCTACGACGATGTTTATGCTCCACATAAGGCTCTTGCTAACCTACCTAAATTAGTATCATCAACAGATCCTTTGTTCATTTCATATTTATCCAGCTTCTCCTTAAAATACATTTTTACCCCTTGTGGTAGTGTGATCTTCATTCTAGCCACTCGCTGGATAACGTTTCTCCTGAATTCCACATTAGATTTATTAGCAACAATCTTATATTTTGACACCTCATTCTGGTGTCCCCTGCTAGCAGAAACATCACCTCTACATTTATCCCATCAAATCCTTTCATAATCTTAAAAGGTCTCGACCAGGCGACCACTCTACATTTTTCCCAGACAAAAGAGCCCGAGCCCATTACCTCTCAATTTCTAAAATTTTTTCCCACTTTCTCTATTGCCTCTACTCAAGGTTCTATACCTGTTTTATACAACTTTTCTGCTTTTCAATTCTCGCTCTCTATAAATGAACACCAATGTTTTGTTTACTACTTTTATGGCCTCATTAACCATCCTTTTAAGTGACATTTGAATCTGTCACTCTAAATCCCTCTGTTGCTGTACACTTATTTTCCTGGCCTCATGCTCCCTGCCAATACTTATGGCCTTACTCTAAACTATATTGAAGTTCATTTATCAATTAAACAGCCACTGGGTAACAAACTCCAATTCAGTTTTCTGTTTTATCACCAGCTTGCCATCCTTTCCACTACTTGTCCCCAACCTTAGTCATGAGTATATTATTAAAAAGTATTTTAAAAACCCAAGGATATTACATCTACTGCACTATTCTGTACTACCCATTCTGTTGCTTCAAAAGATTTTGCCTGGTCAAACAGGATCTTCCTTTATGAAATCTGTATCAACTGCTTTCCATTAAATTTTTAATTTCCATACGTGCTTCTGTTGCATCCGAGTAAGGATTCCATTATCCTTCCTACTATTGATATTAAACTAAATTGGTCTAGAGTTCCCAGACTGTATTCTATCTCCCATGTTAAATTAGAGAATAACATTAACATCTTGCAACATCTTGGCATATCAAAAATGATATGCCATTTTTGACATATCACACAAAGCTGCAAGTTTCCTACACTGTTCCAACATTCAAATTGTGTGGTGCCCACAATAGAAAAAGTGTGACACTAAGCAACAGCAACAATCTTATTATGTTTGATTAATTTAATCACACGTTACATTCAGACCAGATTCACTCAGTCTCCATTCCATTCAACATCAAAAAGATTCACCATGAATAATAACAACACTTCTTGCATCAAAGCTAATATCAAGATGTTGCCAGTCAAGTGCAATTTGAAGGGATTGGCTAAATAAAAAGTAAAAGAAATGCTATTAGGATATTTCCTTCCCATTTTTATACACACATCCTTGGCTGGTCTCTGCATTTCACATTTGTTTTTATTGACAGACATGTAATGATAGCAAGCATACAGTAACTCATCAATTCTGATTTTTTTGTGGCAGAATGACCAGCTTTCAAAACCTATTTAGTAGGCCCATCTACGTTTTTGAACAGTAAAAATTGTATTGTGGAATTCACTTGTCTGCAGCATGGCTAGAAGGGAGCAAAGCAGCTGCTTCTTACCAGACAGAACAGGAATGGGCTGTATCTTGCCTAATATTTGTTTATGCAAAAAGCTTGATCCGAAATAATAGTTACTTAGTTGGTACAACTATCTTTAACAGCACACACTAATGAATGTTTAGAAGCAGATAGGAGAATCTGATTAACTCTGCAATGGAAATCTGTACTCCTATGCAGAGCAGACTGCATTGCAGGCAGGCTTACTCAAGGAACATAGAAAATTACAGCACAGGAACGTACCCTTCGGCCCTCTGAGCCTGCACCGACCAGAGTGCTCGTCTGAACTAACACTCCCCACCCTTCCGGGATCATATCCCTCAATTCCTATCCTATTCATTATTTGTCAAGATACCTGCTTCCACTACTTCCCCTGGCAGCGGGTTCCAGGTACCCACCACTGTCTATGTAAAAAGCCTGCCTCGTACATCTCCTTTAAACTTTATCCCTCGCATCTTAAACCTACGTCCCCTAGTAACTGACTCTTCCACCATGGGAAAATGCTTCTGACTATCCACTCTGTCTATGCCCCTCAATCTTGTAGACTTCTATCAGGTCACTCTTGCTTTTATATATGTATAAAAAGTCTTGTGATTTTCTTTAATCCTGCTGGCCAATGACTGTTCATGACCCCTTATAGCCCTCTTGACTTCCTGCTTAAGTTTCTTTCTACTTTCCTTGTATTCCACACTTGCTTTGTGTTCTCAACTTCCTAGCCTTGACAAATGCTTCCTTTCTCTTTTTGACTAGGCTCACAATATCTCTTATCCGAGGTTCCTACAACTTGCCATACTTATCCTTAATCCTTACAGGAATATGCCAGTCCTGAATTACTATCAACTTACACTTGAAAGCCTCCCACATGCCAGATGTCAACTTGCTCTCAAACGTCCTCCCCAGTCTACATTTTTCGGTTCCTGCCTATATTAGCCTTTCCCAGTTTAGCAAGTTCACCCAAGGACTACACTTATCTTTATCCATCAGTACCTTAATGCTTACTGAATTGTGGTTTCTGTTCCAGAACTGCTCCCCTACTGAAAACATCACTACCCAGACAGGCTCATTCCCTAATAGCAGGTCCAGTATGGCCCCGTCTCTAGTTGGACTATCTACATACTGTCTCATAAAGCCCTCCTGGATGCTCCTTACAAACTCTGCCCCATCCATGCCCCTAGCCTTAAGCAAGTCCAGTCAATATAGGGGGAAGTTAAAATCACCCACTACAATAACCCTGTTACTTTTACACCTTGCCAAAATCTGCCTACATATCCGTTCCTTTATCTCCCATTGACTGTTGTGAGGCCTACAGTAAACACCCAACATTGTGACTACAGCCTTCCTATTCTTGACCTCCACCCATATTGCCCCGCTGTATGAGCCCTCAGATGTCTTCCCGCCATACAGCTGTGATATTCTCCTTAATCAGTAGTGCAATTCCCCCACCCCTTTTACATTCCCCTCTATCACACCTGAAACATCTGCACCTTGGAACGTTAAGCTGCCCCTCCTGTCCTCTCACTCTGCATTACTTTCTTTGTAAAGGGGAGATGGTGGCATGAAAAGGCATGAGTGTAAGTTTAATACTGTAGGGTATACAGTGGCATGGTCACAGTATAACTGTACTGTGAATTTCATCTTTAAAAGTAGATAGAAGATCTGACCAAAACCAGCATTTGAAGAGGTTAGAGACAAAGACAAATATTTTATGCTCTCAAATGTAAAGGGGTCTAGAGCGCATTACCTTTATAAACCAGAGGTTTCATCACTTTGGTGACTTCACAAATTCAGACAAGGTAAGCTTTACAAACTAGAACAGATGAAGAAAATGATATTGACTGGAAAAACTAGCAATATTCTGCAACCCTTCACAGCATCATATTGAGCTTACAAACCGATCACACATATTCCCAGGTCAGTTGGTAAAATCTATCCCTCTAGGCAAAGCACAACTTTTCTCAACAGTAGCAACACATGCAGCACACACATGCTTATCAAAGAGATAGAAACATGATATTGTCTCACCAACCTTAAAAGGGGTAGACCTGCATATAGGGAGACAAAAGTCTGAGGAAAAACAGCAAATCTGAGTAAATGCCTACCCAGGTTATACAAACAGCTAAAAGCAGCCCGATTTTTCTATTAATCACATGCTCATTTGCTTTCAGATTATTTCTTGCTCAGAAAATTCTGTTTTGTAAAGTGAAAAAAGATTGAGTTTTTACTAATACATATCCATTATTAACAAAAGCCAAGCCTATTTTGTTCATGAATGTGAGAGCATAGTTATGGCCACATCATTAAACTGTTCAGAAATACGCAAGTCCAAGCTCTCCTGATGGCTCAAACTTTGTGCAAAGATGGGCTACGCAAGGCTTAAAGGCTGAATCTTTGCTATTAGCTACTGGGACAGAGGAAGGAACACTTGGGGATGGGGATTCAAGGATTCTCACCCACAATCACAGAGTAATTCCTACTTGAAATACTCAGTGAACGCTGAGTGATCAGTTGCCTATCAAATCGCTTACCAACACTAAAAGTGAAGGTTCACTTGAGTAATAGCCACTTGTAAGGTACTGAGATGGCAGAAGATTGGGTGAAAAAGTATAAACAGAAATAGTTCCATGACTTGCACTGAATCCACGGAAGTGCAAATTTGACTCCTTCTAAAGGCCCAAAACAAAACGTCAACCTCAAAAGGAAGAAAACGTAACTGTTGGCCCATCATGAACAAGCTCAGCAGACTTCCAACAGCAGCTGGGAAAAAAAACAGCCCCCAGAAACACCCTCAAAGTCTGTGGAATAAAAGGGAGTACTCAAGTGGACTTTCCATGCATACAAGTTGCTGTGCAAATTACATGAGGCACAACTCAGTAGACCAAGTATCTACTCTAATCCCCTTACAATAAGGCCACTTGCCTTCCTAAATGCTTGCTGTATCTGTATGCTAACTTTGTGTTCCTTGTCCCTCTCAACACCAACATTTACAAGTTTCACACCTCTTAAAAAAATTCCACTTTTCTTTCCATACTACTAAAGTGAGTTCCCTCACACATGCCCACATTGTACACTATCTGCCACTTTGTTGCTCATTTACGCAACTTATCTACATCTCCTTGTAGTAGGTGCGTCGTCCTCTCAGCTTACATTCCCACTTACCTTTGTATTGCCACCTCCTCAAACAAGTCATGAATATCAATAGTAAATAGCTGAGACCCTAGCACTGATTCTCTGGTTCTTCGCTATTCACAGTATGTCAATTTTAAAATGCCAGTTATCCCTACTCTCTGCCCATTAAAAATCTTCCATCCCTGCTAATATATAACTCCCAATTCCACAAGCCACTAAATTGTGTATGGGAATTTATGAAAGCCTTTTGGAAATTCAAGTATACTACTTCTGAAAAAAATTGATTTTTTTTGTCAAAGCTTTTCATCTTGCTCATTCAGCAGGACATCCACAAGCATACAATGCAAGGAAATTCAACAAATTTACTGATTGGTAGAGGCGTTGACAATGGAGAATGCACCAGTTAAAGGTAACAGGCAGTTAACCGCCAAGCACTGTTTGCCATTTAAACGGCTATTTCACAGCAAAAAGACATCAAAATCATGAGAATGTTTGGAATTCCCCAGTGCTCTTTGGAGATCATTAGAAGTTCCATGGCTCAAAGTTAGGGAAACCTTACCATTGAGAATGCACCAGTTGATGGTGACTGAGTTAACTGCCATGCACTGTTTGAAATTTAAACCAGGCAGCTTGACTGTGGTCAAGGCATTGCCCGGACGAGTGAACCAATGAATGGCTGTCACTTATTTTGTTTTATTGAAACTGACTCTATGGGTGCACATATTCTCAAGGTCTGAAATGATAGAAGGTTAATTTTTGAATTTTGCATGGTCGAATCAGCGTTTACCAGTCACATGATGGCCAGCAGTTTTGCAGATCCTTCACAGATCCTTGGGGGTCAGTGGACACCAATTTGGAAACCCTTGCTCCATGGCAATGTCTTTTACCAGAGTTCACTTGCTAACTAATCAAGACTCGTGTCATACTATAAATTTGCTAATCTCCCTCACATTGTACTCTTGCGAATGTCCTGTTAAGTGCAAGACAGAAAGCTTTGGCAAAAAAATTGTCTTTTATTCATGCTACCAAACAACTATTTATTTGGTTCCCACTTGTCTATTCTACAAGTTACATCGTCAAAAATTATAATGAATTTGTCATTATGATTTTGCTTTCATAAATCAATGTTGACTTCGTCTGTTCATACTATGCTTTAAGTGCAGTAGGGCTTCCTTAATAATAGATTCAAGTATTTCCAACAACTGATATCATGCTAACTGGCCTGTAGTTCACTGCTTTCTTGCTTCTTTTCTTGAATAGCATAGTTAAATTTATTAACTTTCAATCCATTGGGATTATTCCAGATTCAATGGAATTCTGGAAGATTTTAACCAGCACATTA
This sequence comes from Carcharhinus amblyrhynchos, assembly GCF_965287045.1. Lineage (NCBI taxonomy): Eukaryota > Metazoa > Chordata > Chondrichthyes > Carcharhiniformes > Carcharhinidae > Carcharhinus > Carcharhinus amblyrhynchos. The sequence goes on along the minus strand of NC_137335.1, from coordinate 24,219,237 downwards.
CTATCTCTGCAGTGAGAGCGCAGCGTTTAAAATTGCCAGAAGCACTAAAATTAGCTAGAAGTCAGTTGCAAATGAAACAGCATGAATTAGAAACAAAAGAGAAAGAGAATGGCAAAAGAGAGAGAGAGAGGGGCAATCACAGTGGAATGAAAAGAATTAATATAGTTTGAACAAGTAAAAACAAATTCAGACAGTTAGAACTGCAATTAAAAGCAGCAGAAAAAGAAAAAACAAGAATAGCCCTGGGATAATAAAAGGGTAAAGAAAAGCAATTGCAGAACAAAACTCAAGAGAAAGAGGGGGAAAGTGAAAGATTTTTTGAATTTCTGAAACCGAAAAGTAAAAGTAAATGTCAACTTAAACTGGCGAGGCAATGTTAAGAGCTCAGAGTAGTGATGAGGACAGTGAGGAAGAAACAAACCATCATAGTCAAAGGCCTGATGGGGATCTGTTTAAATATTGCCAAAGTTTGATAAGAAGGATTTAGAAGCTTTTTAAAATTTCATTTGAGAAAGTACTAAGTAAAATGGCCACAGATCATGTGGATATTGTTGGTTCAAAGTTGGTAGGTAGAGACAGTGAAGCATTTGCATCATTATCAGAGGAAGTATGTAGGCATTATGATGGGTGAAAAATAGCCGCTTTAAGTGCGTATGAACTAGTATCACAAATCTACAGACAGAAGTTTAGAAATCTAAGGAAGGAACCAGGTCAAACATATATAGAATTTGAAAAAAAAAAATCGAACAAAGTAACTTTGAAAGCTGAATAACAGCATTCAAGACAGCCGCTCTTCGGGAAATTTTAAAGAGTTTAAAAATTCACTTCCCAAAGTAGTGAGAACTCATGTGAAAGAACAAAGGATTAAAGCTGCTAGATTGGCAATAGAAATGGCAGTTGATTATGAGTTAGTCCATAAATCGAAGTTTGGCTTTCGACATTAGTTTCAGCCTGGGAGGAATAGAAACTGGGAAAAGAGAAATCCTCAGGTGGTAGAAGCAAGTGGGTTCTTGGTGGAGACCGCAAGGATAGTTTACTCTAGGTTAAAAAAGAAACACATGAGGTTGGAAGAGAAATAAAAAAAACTTAAGATATTTTCACTGTAATAAAGTTAGCCACAAAGTCAATGTTGGTGGCTTAAGAAAAGCACTGGGAAAATAGTCGTAGTAAAATAAGATAAGCCAGTGGGTTTCTCAAAGCAGTAAAGGAAACCATAGTCAAAGCTAAAGAGGTGCAACACCTGTTCAAGATTTTGTTAAGAAGTGTCAGTTCTCTTTAAAGAATTTACTTGTGTGGTTACAGTTTATCCATGTGTACAAGGAGGAGTAGGTAAAGAAGTTACTATCTTGAGGTATAGCAGTAAGTCCATTTTTAATGGCAAGAGATATGTAGTTCAGGAGAAGTATTGCCAGAAAAGGTGGCTGTATGTGGAATTCATGGTGAAAAAAGTAGTGATCCTTTATACAAGGTATGGTTGGAAGTCTGATGAAAAATGGTGAAATGGTGGTTGGAGCAATAGAGAAATTACCTTTCTCAAGGATACAGTTTATCCTGGGCAACAGCATTGCTGGTTCATATGTGGGAATGATGCCTACTGGAGTTGAAAAGCCAGCGGAAAACCAAACTGAGGTGTTGCAGGAAGCATATCCTGGGATTTTTTCTAACTGTGTAGTAACAAGATCACAAAGGCACAGGTTGAGACAGGAGGAGAAATCAAAGAGTAAAGATAAGGAGACTGAGGTACTGTCATCAAAAACCATATTTAAAGTCAAGAGCAGTTGCTGACCAGAGCTGTTTAAAAGGGGTGGCTCTCTCTCTCTCTAACATTGAGAAGATTCTCTTTCTCTAAAGGTGTTCAAAAAGCTCTAGGATATTACGCAAGCCTGTGTTTGCTAACTGATTTTGAAGAGGGGTTTTAAGCAAGAGGAATATTGCTCGAATTGGCAAGAATTTTGACAGTTTAGCATTTAATTGTATCTGGTCATGTTTAAGTATTGTTCAAATGTTAAATATTAAGTATTTCATTTGTTACAGTTAAACTGCACTGTTCAATAAGTTTTATTTTGATAAAAGCTCCCTAGTTTGTCAATAAAATCTTGGCTGAAGTGAAATATCCTTTTCTCATATTAATAGCAAATAGTTGGGGTTGAGTCTAACTTCATAACATACCTTGGGGTTTCAGATCTCATAGCCTAACAATGCTTTAACTGGATTTGCTCTAAATGTTACTGATGCATTGTTATTTAAGACTGTGTTTGTACTACAAATGCACTGGCAAAAAGCAAAAGGATGGCATAGTGGTTAACACTGCTGTTTCACAGCTCCAGGGACCCAGATTCAGTTCTAGCCTTGGATGACCAAGTGGAGCCTACATGGAATCCATGTCTACATGGATTTCCTCCAGGTGGTCTGGTTTCCTGTCACAGTCCAAAGATGTGCAAGTCAGGTGGATTAGCCTATAAATGCCAGGGGTTATGGTGGGGAACGGAGTTGGAGCAGAACTGATGAGATGAGTGGCCTCCTTCTGCACTGTAGGAATTTCCATTCCACACTAATACTAAACTAGATGTGTGATTAAGAATCAGGGCTGGTTCTGTCCAACCAGAGCAAAAGTGGAGTGAGATCCCCTGGAGAAGGCAATCTTGTAACCCATGTCACTAACACAACCAATTACCCTGTGCACATCAGCCCTTTGGTCACCATCAACTCCCATTCAAGTTAAAAAAAGGTGATTTACCTCCCAGCAATCAACGATGGTAAGATGCAAGTGGTGGAAACCAGTAAAATTCATGTAATTTTAGTAAAGAACATCAATTTGAAAACACTCGTTTTCTCATGCACATGATCCTTATGCAATTACAAAATACTTCCCTTTCCTACTACCCTAAGTGGTGCAACCCTTATGACTTCAGCAGAGTTAGGGGCAAGCTGTTCAAATCCCTTCATCATCCGAGAGTATTTCAGCAGTGAATCTCCAGCTTTTGGGGCCCCATCAGCAGCAGCCAATTGCCATTGAACACTAAGCAGCACATCAGGCACAAATTGAAGTAAAGATGGGTGAGGAGCGTAATTGTCACATTTCACGGTTACCATCTCAGCTGGAAGAAAGCTTCTGAAGCCCTGTAAGGCTAAAGTATCTGCTATTCTTTTCAAAACAACTGACATATCAGCATCCAGACACAGTGCACAGCAATGCACCAAAGTATCTGTGAAACATTTGACTGCCATGTTTGATGTTCCACGGAGTTGGCCATTCTGTCCATGCAAAACAAAATCATAATATCCTGCAACATCATCCCACTCATGCTCAAGGTGGACCTTTCCAATCCCTTTACAAACAATTTAATTGGAAAGCCAATCAGTATGTTGCATATTCTCTGCAATGAATATCCTTCTCCAATGAATATCCTTCACATCAGTAGTTATTATGGAATTGCATGTGTTCAGATGAACAGAGCTTGGAAAGAAATGCACCTCCGATACAGATTTTCCACAGCCGTCCCTACCACCACTGACAGCTCTTGCTCACTTGCAAGTCATCAACTGAAAACCTATCCATCTACCTAATAGACCAAATGAGAATATCTGAGTTGGTGCATGGTAAGCAGGAGTCATGTGACAGTGCTCCTTCAGAACAAAATCATCTTTTTTTTTTTGAGAGGTCCACAATCATGTACTCTTGCAGCCCTGGTGGAGAGAAGAGATATTCATTAGTAGTGCAGGTCAAAAATAGTGTAACTTATCATTACAATGATGATCATGTTTCACTCCCTGCTTCAAATACGCTAACATGACAATGTGGTATATATTTAAGTCAGTCACCAGCAGGATCTCCACCGCCAATGGCCAGGGATGCCAGGATGTCACCCATCTCCGTTGCTTTCTCTTTTGCAATCATCATTTGTGCAGACTCAACTCGAGTTCTCTCCCTCTCTGTTGTATTCTGCATCTCTTTCATGTCTGCCCTTCCCCCTTCTCAGGGGACAGTCCATGGATGGATACAGTGCATTTAAAGTGAAGGTGATTATGAGGAATAGACTGCAAGTTGTCCAAGGATGAAGGTGGGTTGCAGTGATGGATGGATGGATAGATGGGTATGTAATCTATGGGTATAGATGGGTGCGTCGGTCCACCTTGTTGTCTAACGAGGGGCACGAACACGGTGGGTCGTGCGTAGGCTGCTCTTGGATGATTCGAGAGTAGCCTAGTACTTCGCATCAATTGTGTATGCTTAAAACTGGACCAGCAGATGGGCACCACAACAGCTGTGACTATCACTGTTAGCTGTGCAGATACATGGATTTGGGCCAGTGCCTGTGGGAGTTTGCGCATTCTCCCTGTGGTTGCATGGGTTTCCTCCGGGTGCTCTGGTTTTCTCCCACACCCCAAAGATGTACTCTTAGGCTGATTGGTGTAACAAATTGTCCCTAAATTATTCTCCCCTTAATCTGGTTTCCACTGGGGGTACCATAAGCACAGACATGGGTCAAGGGTGGAGGAGGAAAAACACATTAAAGATGGCAGTGCGGGCTCGTTGGGCCGAAGGGCCTGTTTCCCGTGCTGTGTTGTTCTTTGTTAGTAAGTGCAGAGAAAGAAAAGGATGAGCACGCTTGCAAGATAAGTGGATGAGAGAATTGATGTCATGGAGTAGGTTGAGTAGGTAGAGGATGCAGAGGGATGCATTTAATAAAATGTAGGTAAATGTGTCACTAAGTGCTTCCAGCACTAAGTTGAGGAGCATGGCACAATATTCTGATCTCCTCAGCCACCTCCTGTAGGAGCTTTTAATGGAAGTAGCAAGTTTCTTCCTCCTATTGCTGGGGAAGAGCATCTTTCTCTGCCTTTTCTCTGCAGATTAAAGAGGGTGCCAATAAAGCAGGCTTTGACTTTCCCAAATCCATTCATCTTCTCTAGCTTCCAAGACCCAAGGTCTCCAAATCTACCTAGGGAATGGCCCTTTAAATAATCCAGGTAATACCATACTATGCAGTTCCGAACCATGCCACTGGTACTAAACCCAGAAGTAAAATTATAGTGAGATGGCCATGTTAAAATACTATGGCTCAAAATGCTGTACTTACTCTTGAGTGTCCCATGTATGATTAGGGCCACAAATTTCCAATGTGCTTCCAAGTTATTAGAGCAGCCAATGCCTCCTGACAGTCATAGTACACAGCAGCCTCAAAACAGAGATCCTGGTGTATCAGGAAATTCTTTTTTTTTAAGAAAAGAACTCAAACAATAGGAAGAAGACTATGCACTTTCCTGGTTCATTAATTTAATTGCTTTTGAATTGATGTGACCCCTGTTATATCTATTCTCAGCGTGTCCACATATAAAAATAGTGACAAAGTAAAAAAGTTGCTTTTCTAATTTACAATGCAAACATGAACAACCATTAGAGAAAGAGAAAGTAAAAGTAAATTTCAATAGTTTGTGCTGTGGGAGTATATTGCTTACCTAAAACTCATTATTCAGCAGTGACTCAAACATCACAATCTTGTAGAATGCTAACATTACACCAATTATTTAAATGTTAAATCATTTCCAGAATCAACCAACTTGAGTATCTAAATTTGAATCAAAATTTAAATTATTCAGAAATAAATGGGTATTAGTATGTATTTATTTGGAGGCAAAAACATTTTCATGGGCTGTCAAGGCCAGCGTTTGTTACCCATCTCTAAATGCCCTCAGAAGGTAGTGGAAGCCACCTTCTTGAGCATTGCATTCCACCTGGCACTGGTACACCCACAGTGCTATTAGGAAGATGAAAAGTCAGCCTTTTTATGGTTTTTCTGTTTCTTGAGGGTCAGTTTAAATCTGTTCACACATGATTTTTGTAGAGCATTGGAAGTGAGCTAGGAGGCAGATATGCTGGCAATTTTGTGATAGCACCCAGGCTCTGGCATATCTTGAAGGCAGCTGCTTGAGGGGTGGGATTGTTAACTGCCCGCAAGCAGTGAGTAGATAATTAGACCAATTTACAGGGCACTCTCTTGACCCTGCCTAAATTTTTTAAGTTGCAGCAAGTGGCCACTTAGGCCATCCCCCCAACCCCTCCACAGTGACAGCCCAGGAGATGTGGACATTTTAAAATATTGTAAACTCTTCAAGTTCTCTCATCTACAACTGCAGCGTCCATTTGATGGTTTCCTATTGGCACTCCAGATTTGGGGGCCAGCCCACCATCATTAATTGAACAGAGGGCCCAGAGACAGCCATTAATTGTCTGCTTCCCCTAAAATTTCCCTCTGGGACCTGCTATCAGCATTGGTGGGCTCCTGATCTGCAGTTTATGCTAAAGGCAGGATTGGAACCAGGGAATGAAAATCCTACCCCGAAATGTGTTATGATCAAACTGGATCTTCACAAACTAAAAATTTTCCTGATTTACAAGTGAAAAAAACTAGAAATTTCATCAAGGTATATTAATCAAACATATTTTGAATAACTTCTTCAACTCTTCTACTGTCCTTACCTCTGATGCAGGAGTTAATACATTTCTGGATCTCCAAAACTGAAGTTTGCTCCTTAGCTCTCTGGCTGCAGTCCAAACCTCATTCCAAGATCCAACCCACAATAGTTATTACTCCATCACCAAACCAACCAGACTCATCTCTCATTGTACTTATCCAAAACAGTGTTCTAGCAAACAACTTTCTGTACTGAGGTCAGTGTTCATATTGCTCCTTTTCTTTAGGCATGCTTACTGCTTCTTTAGTTGTCACAATAATCAACCATGGCCTGACATCTCCTCCACCATCCTCACCTATCAACACATCTTTAATTTTCCAAATTGATCTAATAGTTCCTGCCAGAAACTCTGCTCATTATCCCTTTCTGACAATTAGTGAGTGAACTTCCATGATCATTTACTTCAAATCTCCAAAATACTCAGCATACCCATGTCTTTCACCCACCATTCATCTGCCCTATCCCACCAAATAACACAAACATCCATCCACACCTTTGCAATCGACAAGATCACCTTCAACACCTGCCTCACCAGACTTAGTCGCCAGATCTTAAATAGAATGTTCACCAACCACATTCTTTCTATCTTGGACCAAAGTTCACTTACAAACTACCCCTTAACTTCACTGCAGTGGAATTTCCAAATGTTATTTACAAACCCTTCCAGAGCTTTGCTCAATGCAAAACTTCCCACCAGCTCCCATGCTTTGACCTCCTTTCTAACATGGATTCCAACCTTTGCTCCACTATTCTACTGCACAACCATTGGTAGTAACTTTATTCCATCTTTTTGCTCTTTTCTGGAATTATCTTACTAAACCCATTGCCTAAATACATTTCTTCAACCCTTTCCATTTCTTCTATTTCAGATCCAATGCCACATTGTGTTTTGGTGCATTAAAATCACATAGAAGTTGTTATTCAAAAAAAATACATGATCATGTAAATTAACAATGGTTTATAAACCCTACTTGCAAGAACCACAATACCCAAGAAGCCCCTGTTTCACCTTTCTCTTTAGTCTGTTTTCCCTCCCTGAAGGGATTGATTGCTTGCCAGTGTACAACTTCACAGATGCCATCCATTCATCTGCACCTCATCCATACAGCCATTACCCATGATTCAGATACGATATTAGTTGGTTACAGATCATTCAATCAAGAACATGGAAGTTTTACCCAAATTTAATCCTACCTCATTAACTGCATATAGACTGCCTTTAAACATACAAAATATGTCATGGTACTCAATGAATGTCAAAGGAGGAGGAATTAGTATGAATGCTTGAAAAAATGGTTTTGAAAAACAGTGTTTTTAAAACTATGAATAGATATTAAGATAGAAGCTCTTTGAGAAAAGTCAGCCAAAAGACCTACTAAAGAAACCTTGTCATTGGCTGTCCCTTGTTTGAGGAGAAAGTCTACTCAGGAGCAGGATTTTCACAAAAGTGAATTTTGAGCCCACAGATTTTTGGGCACATGGTGCAAGATGTCCCACGAGGGATCAGAACTGCAGGATTTCCTTCATTTTCTTCTCCGCTACCGCATTGCTTCATCTTCAAGACAGGACTCAAAAGTACGATGGACAAGTTACTGACATTTGGAATGATTGAAAAGAGTTTGCTATCAATCATTAATGTCAACACTGCCGTTCAAGGAAAGCTCAAGACTGCCTTTGAAGCATTTTCTTTAGAACACTGGCCATTTGAGAAAACAGGATCTGTTTTGTTTATTCATGGTGTGCGAGTGTTGCTGAATAGGGATACATTTATTGCCCATCCCTAATTGCTCCATGGTGGGGAAAACACTTTCCAGCCATCCAGTGTCCAATCTATTAAAGTTGATTTTGCAGGAGTTTGCTCTGAATGCTTGTGGAGTGGCTAAATGATAGTCATTTTTGTTGAACAATCACTGAATCGGGAGGATGCAACACAGACATTACTGAAAGAATGTTTCTAGTGCTCTTATGTGTCAGTACCAAAGCTCACTGCTGTAGAGGTGTGTGTTGAACAGAACTGTTCCGTACACTTAGAACTTTTGTTAACTAATGGAGGTACTTCCTGTCAAACGCTCACTGTCAGTTTGAAGACTGATCTGGCATCGGATCTCCTTGATGGTGACTTTGAGCCAGAGAGCTGCCAAGATGTGGGAAGTGCTCGAAAAGAGCAATGAGGGAAGGAAGAAGAAGAGTGGAGGATGTATTGTTAACATGTAGAGATGGGGAAGCAAGGTCAAGCAAATATACGTAGATCAGGATCAAATTCAGCATTTTTTCGGAAAGACTAGTATCATAAATCAGCAGCGGCAGATATATGGGGCTTAACAAGAGTGGATTTGGGTGTATAGTAATGAGGAATGAAAAGTTGAACATAGAGGCTTCCTGCAGAGCCTTGGTAATGAACAGATCAGTAAGTGTAAGCATAGACAAGATTTTATACACTGATAATCATCTCTTTGAATTTATATATTGCCCAATAATAATTATAACACTTGCTGATCCAGTCTTTCACTAGCTATCTTTTAATTACAGGTAAAGGAGTTAAAACATGAAGGACAAGGAAAATACAACAAGATGAAAAAAACATATTTCAACCATGATGCCCATCTTCAGTCCAAGATAGCATGCACATGCACTACCATCAAATCTCTACATGCAACTGTGACATAAGTTGATGTCCAGGAATAAACATTTTAAGACAGAATCTGAATAAATTCTGAAATATAATTGTTACTCAAAGTGCAGCAGCTGTATATATTAAATAGGAACTCTTCAGGTTAAAAAAATGCTTTGGAAATCAGCAATGGAGCCTTCAAAAAAGGGTATTTTTGCCAAACCTCCTCCAGAATCCAGAAGGTATTTAGCAGAAACAGCATGTTCATTTTTCACAACTCAAACTCATGCTGAGCACATGCTTCACATTCTTGATGGGAACACAAATCCATATGACTTACCTGCAACAATGATAAGTGAAAAAGTGATGAGAGTCAAGGAAGATCGATTGCAGATCATATTAGCAACTAGTTTAAATAAAGGAAACAGCAGCAATGCAGCCCAGAACAGCCAATTTACAAGGACCCATGGTCGCTTTGGTGGTACAACTGGAGTGCCTGGAAAAGAGCCTCTTTTGAAGTATTCCTCCTGCAGCAGATCCTAGAATTAGGAACAGGATAGTATATTTAGTAAAAATTATGATTCTAAACAAAGATTCATCCATCATATTGTCTGTACGTACTGCTTAGATAGTTCTGGTCATTTCTGTAAACAGAGTATTAATGGGCCAAATCATCCAATCTCCAGAAAGGAAACTGAATGAATGACTAAAATGCATGCCATGATCTGTGGAATTTCAGACACGTTGAATTCTGTTGCAATTGCCCAAGAAGTTTCAACTTCAAGCTGCCTCACAGCACCAGTGATGCGGGTTAGATTCTTGGCTTGGGTCACTGTGTGTGGAGTTTGTACGTTCTCCTTGTGTCTGCCTGGGTTTCCTCCACATGGTCTGGTTTCTTCCCAGTCACACAACCACAGGTTATCCCTTTGTCTGGGGTCAAAATAATTATTTTCTCAACCAGTTGTATCTTGCACTTCATTGTACAGACCCTTGTCATCACAGAAAGCAAAATTCATTATGCTTGCAGACTCTTATTAGATTTGTAACTATCTAAGCCCATTTCAAAAGGGCCATAGGGTTGGCATTGGCATTCAATGAGCTCACCTTCCTAGTGGAGTCAATGGGTGAGATTTTACAGCCTCACCTCATCCCAAAACCATAGAAGCCCACCTGAGATCAACGGACTTTCCTAAGGTCTTCCCTTGCCTGCTCAGATTCCTGTGGCGGGCAGGGTGGTAAAATTTCTGCCTAGACAACAACTTCCAAACACCAGGCCTTCAATGCACATGGTAGCTCTTCCAACAACTAATGACTGCGAAGTTATCAGTCCTGAAGTCAAAATTAGTTCCACACACTGCACACATATCCTTTTTGGAAATTATTGTGGAGAACGATCATGTGATTTGAGTGGCCATTTAAAAGTCTCTATATGCCTTTGAGAACACAAAAATCCTCAGTCTGCTGTTTTATCTACTGGAAAGGACTTCAGCTGAGCAAACAATTGGTTACCATCTCTCAGCTTCTCCAAACCTGTCTCTACTGGAAAATTCCTTACCATTGCTTACTGAACCAACGCAGTCTGTGTATGCCTACTTCAACTGTGATACCCACACCAACTGCAAAATGAATCCAAAACTCTCATCTTCAGCCAGCTGAACTCCAAATCCTATGTGACAGTCTTCCATATTGTACATTGGCTCTGAAAATAACTTGAATATTAATGTCTGTGGTCCTTGTACTGTTCATACCTCATGTTGCAAAACTTATTTTTCTGTCCCCTGCCCAGGTTTTGAATTTGAAATAAACTAACTTTGAGTTATTGCTGCCACATGTTTGCTGTGGTTTATTAATAAACTGGATCTCACAAACAAAAGTTTGGCAAAACAAGTCACTGCATACTTTAAAAATAATTCAAAACACCGTCTGCTTAGACAAGGTGGAGAGAGAAAATCAGTGCAATTTGTCCATCTCCATCCTGTCAGTAACATAACTAAACTGATTTAGCCTGATACATCATCATTTCAATCTAAATTTAGGTTTGAGGTTTTCCTGCCATTAGGCAAGTGGCATGAAACAACGAGAGGGGTTGAGGTAAAACAGACTTACAATATTTCTGTTTGCAGCCTGGGCCTAGTAAGTGTAATATCACAATGCGTGACCCACATAATAAAAGTTGCATGATAGAAGACAGGTCCTTCTTGCCACATTTATAAATTCCAGTGATTTCTAGCTCTGGTAGGGGCACAGCATAGTCTGTGGCTAAGCAATGCACAACAGATCACAATTCAATCTGCCCACATGCCAAATCCTGAGGTGCAGTTAGTTTAAAAGAGAAATGATGGCAAGTACTGACAGTTCACTGTCAAATCCTTCTGCAAAAGTATGGGCCTTCTAATGAAGCACTTCACAGTCTTGTGACTTAACACATTAGGTTCAACAATTCCAGATCAAAATCTCTGCTGCCATTTATTCATCCAACTGCAACTGTTGATAATAATTCTGCTATTCCCATTTGCCTCAGGACAAATCTACTCTTTAAATTTTCAAACCTCTGGTCATTATCTTGCTTGCCCTCCAATCATCACACATCCTTTGTTGCGTTCTTTTCTTTCCTTGCTCCTTTACCCTTAAATCTGAAGCATCTCAACATTTTTTTGGTTCTGATGAAAGATCAAACTAAAATATTAATTTTGTCATTGACGTTACTCAATGTAAAACTGCTCAGCATTTTCTATTTTTACATACATGACCAATGTGCACAATGTTACGATTTCAGCATACAAACAAACAAGTCATGTTCTGTCTTGTTTGGTTTGCCATCCACTTGTGATTAAAAATTTCTTATGGTCTTAAATCACTTCAGGACCAAATATGAGTTGGGTTACTGTTGCCTTACAGAAAACAGGTCATAAATGAGTCGATTAATATTTCTTTACCATTGAACTGACAAACTTACCTTTTCTTGGTACAGTTTATGAAGCCAGGCAGCACATCCCCCTTCATCTTCAGGAATCTCTTCCAATGGGATGCGTCTGTAGATCAGCAAGAAAAGCTTTAAAACATTAATACATCAAAAATATTCATACTACATAAATTTGAAACAAACACCATGTCTCCTTCCATTATAACAATAAACAAACTTTCTTGGGCTGATATTTTTAATACAGTTAAAAAGAAAAATCTATGTTTTCTCATTATTCTTTCTTGGGATGTGGATGTTGCCAGCAAATCATTTATTGCTCATCCTCAATTGGTTTTTGGGCTACCTTGAACATACACACTGGCCAGAGAATCCACAGCAGCAGGATTCCCTGGTTCCAATGTCAGCATACCTCCACCTAAGGATTACCCCACTGAAGGTATGGGGTGACTTCAATGGGAAATCCCACTAACAGCGGTGAGACCAGAGAATCCCACCACCATCGAACAGCATGCCATCTCCCATCTTTGAGAAACCAGAAAATCCCACCCTTAGAATTCTACCTGCAGAAAGTGGCCATTCAGCCCAGCATATCTGCACCAACTCTCTGAAAGAGCATTCAACCCTGGCCCACCCCTACACATTTACCCTGGCTAATCCACCTACCTGAACACATTTGGGCACTAAGGGTCAATTTAGCATGGACTATCCACCTAACTTGTACCTCTTTGGACTCTGGGAGGAAACCCACACAGACAAAGGGAGAACATGCAAACTCCACACAGTCACCCAAAGCTAGAATCAAACCTGGGTCCCTGGTGCTGTGAGACAGTAGTGTTAACCATTGTGCCACCATGCTACCTTTTGGTGAAGGTAGTCAAAGTTCTACTCGTAGAGCAGTGCTGTAGTCATGAAGTATGAAATACAAATCCGAAGCCATCATTTTTCCTTTTAGGGAATAACCTAACAGACACAGCTGAGAATTTATGAAGTGTTATTTTTGGAAGTTTGGATAATGCACTCAGACCATCTCAAAGTGTATAGGATTTGCTGATCATGAGTTTTAGTGCCTTCAATTTATTGAACAGCCCATAAAATCATTGGGGGTAAACTATCAAGATGCCACTACCATCAGCGAGTCAGTCATTTTCAGATTATAGGTACGTAGCCATCAGATAAGATCTGGGCTCAGACAGCATTTACTTCACATGGAGCTCCACCATTTCTGACAGGAGACCTTCAAATATAAATTTCATTCAACAGGTACTGAATATTATTTCAACCTATTCAAAATTGATCCCTTTTCCCAAAATACCTTAGTAAGTTCAAGTTTAACAAATTTATGAAACTAGCCAATTTTAAAGGGAGGAGATTTTAGTATTATTAGGCATTTTTTTCTTAAATGTGTGAAATTATGACCCTAAAATAGCAGTGCAAAATGCAAGCTCCTGTGTATAGCTGCCAGTTGTTGATAATTAGTGTTGAACAAAGCTTGATGGAATGCATTGCCTATTGTGCTTTGCCAAATTTCACCCTTCTCCAAAATAATGTGACAATTAAGGGTAAATGTTAATGGCAGGCATACTTTTAAGCACAATTAATTGGAATTTGAAACATACGGTCAAAGAAATGAAAGTTAGCTCAGATTTTTTGAAGGTAAATTGTGTTTGACTAATTTGTTAACATTCTTTGATAAAGTCATGGAGAGGGTTAGGAAGGGAATTGTGGTTGATGTTTGAGTATATGAGTTTTCAAAAATATTTGACAAAGTATCAATTAACTGGATTAACAAAATGAAAAAAGGGAGAGGTGGCATGGATAGAAGATTGGTTAAGGAATAGAAAACAGTAGTGGTTAACAGTCGCCTTTCAGGCTGGACAGAAGTATACAGTGGTGTTTCCCAGGGATCAATATCAAACTCACCATTTCTTTTGAATACATGTTAACGACTTGGATTTGGTACACAGGGAATAATTAGATGACGGAACAGAGTAATAGTAAACAATGAGAAGGACCATAACGTACATCAGGAGGTCATGAATGGACTGGTAAAATGGAAAGACGCAGTGGTTGAAATCTAGCACAGAGAAAGGCAAATGATACGTATTAGTATGAAGAATGAAGAGATGCAAGTGAAATAAATGGGACACTTAAAAGCAAATTAGTGAGTTACAGGCTCAGATTGCCATGTTGTGGCTGGAGCAGAGACCTGATCCGAAGAAGAGCAGAAGTGGGGATTGAATAATCCTGGACATAAGATGCTCAGCAAAATAGAAAAGGATGAAAAGGATGAGGGTGGCATGACAGGACAAAAGAATGTTTCAGAGGGATCATGGATAGAATCTATTTGGCTGGAGCTAAGGGACAAAAAAAATGCAATGACATCACTATGGACCATCAATTAGTGGGAGAAATGTAAAGGAACAAATCTGCAAGGAAATTACAGGCTGATGCAAAAATTATAGGGAACGGTATGCATGTGTGTGTCTCTGTGCTTTAATTGTCCAAACACAGATTAAGAAAGCGATAGAATAAAAAGAGAAAAGAGCAACAGTTCCTAGAGATGTTCAGAATTTTTTTTTAAAAACAGCGCAGTTACACAAAGTAGCAACATGGATATGAAACTGACAGGAAATAGAGTCATGATTGATGGATGTCTTGCGGTCCAGATGGATGTTCGTAGTGCCATCTATACATTCTTCCTTTGTCTGCAAGGATTTCCTCCCACATTCCAATGATGAGCAGGTTAGGTGGTCTGGCTATGTTAAATTGCACTTTGGCGCCCAAAGACGTACACGATTAGGAGGACAGGGCAGAGGGGAGAGCCTGGGTGGGATGCTCTTTCGGAGAGTCAGTGCAGACCTGATGGGCCAGATGGCCTCTTTCTGCAATATGGGGATTCTATGATTCTTGCTCTTCCTAATATATATTATTGGCCTCAGATCGCGATATACATGCCACAATTCCAATATTTATGGATGATACAAAACTTGGAAGTATTGTGAACACAGGATAGTGTAGAACTTGAAATGGTCTAGACGGATTGGTGGAATGGGTACTCAAATAGCAGGTGAAATTTAATGCAGTGAAGTGTAAAATGATTCATTTTGGTATACAGAATGCAGAGAGACAATGTAAACCAAAGGGTACAATTCTGGGAGAGGCTGTTGAAGGACCTGGGTGTATATGTGTAAATCATTGAAGATGGAAGGACAGTTTGAGAGAGCCGTAAATGATATCTCACCTTAGCCTTTATTAACAAGAGTATAGAGAACAAAAGAATATTGTTAAACTTGCATAACACATTAGCCTCAAATGGAGTACCAAGTCCAGTTCTGGTACCGCAGTTTAGGAAGATGTGAAGGTATTAGGGAGATTGCAGACGTGAATGGTTCCAGGGATGAGGATCTACAATTATGCAGACAAATTTGGGACTGTTTCCTTTAGGGAAGCAGAAGGTTGGGAGATTTGTTAGTGGTATTCAAAACTTATGAAGGGTCTGGACAGACAGAGGAAGAACTGTTCCCACTGATGGAAGGATCAAGATAAGGAGGGCTTAGATTTAAGACAATTGGCAAAAGAAACAGTGAGATGAGAAATTATTTATGCAGCAAACAGTTAAGATCTGGAACATACTATTGAAGAGTACAGTGCAGGCAAGTTCAAGCGAGACACTCAAGACAGAATTGATTATCTAAAAAGGAAGAATGTGCAGGGTTACGGGGAGAAGATGCGGGGGTGGCACTGATGCATTGTTCATTTGGAGAGCTGGCACAGAAATGAGGGGTCAAATGGCACCTTTCTGTGCAGTAACAATTCTGATTCAGAGGATGCAGGAACAGAAATGAGGTGAGGTGCCTTTGTTTAAGAAGGGCTGCAGGAAAAAGCCTGGAAAGTACAGACCGGTGAGCCCAGTGTTTGTAGTGGATAAATTGTTAGAAGGTATTCTGAGAGACAGGATCTACAGACAATTAGAAAGGCAAGCACCGATTAGGGATAGTCAGCATGGCTTTGAGAGTGGAAAATCATGTCTCATGAACTTTGAGTTTTTTTGAAGGGGTAACCAAGGAGGTAGTGAGGGCAGTGCTGTCGACGCTGTCCTTATGGACTTTAGCAAGGCCTTTGATAAAGGTACTTGGTAGTTGTTATACAAAAGGTTAAGTCTCACAGGGTCCAGGATGTGGTCACCAATTGGATAAAAAATTGGCTACACAACAGAAGACAGGTTGTAGGGGGTTGTTTTTCAAACTGGAGGCTGCGACTAACAGCATGCCTCAGGGATTGGTGCTGGATTCACTTATTTGTCATTTATATTAATGATCTGGATAAGAATTTATGGGGCATGATTAGCAAGTTTGTAGATAACACCAAGATTGGTGGCACAGTGGACAGTGGGGATCTTGATTAATTGGGCTAGTGGGCCAATGAATGGCAGATGGAGTTTAATTTAGATAAATGCAAGGTAATGCATTTTGGTAGATTGAATTAGGGCAGGGCCTACTCAGTTAATGACAGGGTGTTAGGGAGAGTTATAGAACTAAGATCTAGGAGTACAGGTTCACAGCTCCTCGGAAGTGGAGTCACAGATGAACAAGATGGTGAAGGCAGCGTTCGACACGCTTGGTTTCATTGGTCAGAGCAGTGAATACAGGAATTGGGACGTCTTGAAGTTGTACAAGACAGTATTCCAAGTGTAGCCTTACTAATGTGTACAGTTCTGGTCCCCTATTACATGAAAGGATATTATTAAACTAGAAAGAGCTCAGAAAATTTCAAATCAGGATGCTACTGGGATTTGATGGTTGAACTTAAAAGGAGAGGCTGGATATATTGGGACGACATTTTCCCCCTGGAGTGTAGGAGGCTTACGAATGATTTTACAGAGGTCTATAAAATAACGTGTGGCATAAATAAGGCACAGAGTCAACATTTTTCCCCAAAAGTAGGGGAGTCAAAAACCAGAGGGTATAACTGTAAGGTGAGAGGGGAGAGTTACAAAAAAGTCCAGAGGAGCATTTTCTCCACTCAGAGGATGGTGAGTATCTGGAATGAGCTGCCAGAGGCAGTAGTAGAGGCAGGTATAATTTTGTCTTTTAAAAAGTATTTACAGTCACATGAGTGAGATGGGTAGAGAGGGATATGGGCCAAATGCAGGCAGTTGGGACTAGCTTAGGCGGTAAAAACTGGCCAGCATAGATAAGTTGAGCCAAAAGGGCCTGCTTCCATGTTGTAAACATCTATAACTCTCTGACTAAAGATCCGGACCTGCAAGTGCACAAATCTTTGAAGGTGACAGGACAAGTTGATGAGGTTGTTTAAAATAAAACATGCTAGGGTTGTTGTCCTTACAGCAGAGGAGACGAAGAGAAGGTTTGATAGAAGTGTTCAAAATCATTGAGAGTTTTGATGGTGAATAAGGAGAGACTGTTTCCAGTGGTAGAAAGGCCTGTAACCAGAGGACACAGATTTATGGTGATTGGCAAAAGAAGCAATTTTTTTCCTTTCCTCAGTGAGTTGTTGTGATCTGGAATGCACAGTCCTCCTTTTAATATTTTAATAAGGCTGCCTGCTAATGATTTTCTCTCTCCTTCAGCTTTTAACACTGGTTGGCTGGGGTTCCCAGGCCTCAAGAAAAGTGGAAGCTGAAGGGAAACAATGACTATTGGACGAGACAGGCAAATTGTTTTTTCAGCTTTTTTTTTACAAGGCCACCACCCGTTCTTGTTAACCTCCCCTGAAATTAGGCTCCACCCTACTCCCTTTTCCCTCACCAGCAATCTAATGAATTCCACAGCCCACAATCGCTTTCCTGGCCTGCGATCCCCAACCTAATGCCACCCCACCATATCATTCCTGGCCTGCAATTTTATCAACATGTTGCAGTATCTCATACTCCACACATATCATTTCCTCCATGCTCCCTCCACCCACATAAATATTAGAGCCAAACACTAACAAAAGACAACAGAAATTTGTTGCACAAATCACATGCACTCCAGTATCTTACCGAACATGTAGATCTGCATGGTATTTTTTGCCATGCAAAGTTCCTAACAATGTTGGGTTTTCACCATTTCTGAAATTTAATGTAGCATCATACACAGCTGGAACTAAAGGAAATAATTTCAGTTGAAAACAATACAATAAAAGCCAAATATAATCTACAATTATAAAATGAATCATGTTCAAATAAAGCCAATAATAACACAGGCCAATTGCTAAAAGACAAAACATATTTAGTCAAAATTACATGTCTGGTGTCTATCACTGCAGTTTCATTATGTTGTTGAGGCAAAAGGACGGATTTATCTTTGAAGCTGGAATTGGCAGATGGTGGATTTCCCAACATTGTGATTCCACCTCCTGACAGGCAGTGCCCAGATGCTCCCTCCCAACTATTTTCTTAAGGGGAATAGGCTGAACTCAAATCTGTTGCTTCCTGTTGAGAGCTCAAGACAGATGTAGAAGCATGCAGATACCAAGATGACTAGGTTAAAAGGTTTACCTTCATTATAAACCTTTAAACTGGTCATAAATCTTTCAATTTAACTTAACTCAGTCCCCTGGACAGCAAGATCAATAGCCCATGTTGTGCTGAAACAGTTATTGGGTTTGGAACTCAGCCAAACATTTGAAATAAGATTCTATAGGCATAGGTTTTTAATCATTAGGAGAATCAAGGGTTACACAGATAAGACGGTAAAGTGGAACTGTGATTATCATATCTAACCAGTCATGATCTTTGAATGGCAGAGCAGCTGGGCTGAATGGCCCATTTATGCTCCTAATTTCGAGATCTCCAGGGCTCAATAAATAAAACCACTGAATTCAGCCAGAAACTCAGTCACATGTCAAGGTTTTGAAACAGCCAGATACCCGAGCTGAATTTCAAAAACAAATGCAAACGAAACAACTGACAGTCAAATCTGAATTTAAATATTTTTATAATGTAAAACAACATTGTATCCAGCAGATAATGTACTCTAAATTTACCTGAAGACATTTTCACTTTTGCAACACCATTCAACTTGATGGGCACTAACCTTTTCAAAACAAAGTCCCTTCATCCATCAAAACTGTATCATGCAGCATTTCACTATGACGAAGTTAGCAACACCTTTTGAACTTAGCCGTTATATAATTCTGGACTCCAAACCAGGGTTCCATCGTGGTTCATGAACTTCTGAGCTAGAGTGAATTACATTGTCTCCAAAAGCCAGCCTGACCACACGAAAATTGTAAAAGGGAAAAGAGTCCAAAATAGCCACTTCGCAACAAAGTCACCAACATGCGAATAGCCGGATATGGGTTCACAAGTCGGCCTGATCAAACGTAACAGCAATAGAAGTAGGTACAGGAATCCCAGAAGAATTGTACCCACCATTTATCAAGCATGAATCATGCTGGCCCAAATTCTTGGGTTATACGTATAAAAGTAATGAGAAGACTTTTTTGGTTTTGAGGCCATGATGTTTGCATTATGTAACAAGTGTGATGGTTTATCAATATTTTCATAAGTATATACTTTTCAAGAAGTTGCAGCAATAAAATAATACCCTGAACCCAATTTGTAAGCCACATTGTCATCAGCATGGGGCAACAAGAAATAAAACAAGGATAACTTTGAAACAGAATCAAAAGCAGCTTATATTCACTTCTACATGGATTGCTTCACATTCCTACTTCTGGACTAGCAAGCTAGACCTTGTAAACCACGCAACCTTGGTTAGAAAATAACTTGTAGACAATTTTTTTTTGCATCTCGAGCAGTATGCTGTAGCTTTCGTACAAACATAATCGCTTGTGCCCTTACCTACATTCCTTAGACATTGCACAGTGAGTGCAAAGCCTTTTGTGCGGGGGAGTAGGTGGTACTTTAGCTTGGGTAAACCTTTTGCTTCAGCCACCTGCATGCTGATCTGGTGTTTTTTCTCTGTAAATCGCGTTCCTTCACAGTGAATCAGAAACTGCAAATCAGGAAAGGTATCAAAAGGAAGAAAGTGATCAAGATGGTATGCCTGTAGGTACTACGGCAAAAAAACTATGCCGCTAAAAATAACCGTAGATCCAGAAATTGCATTCTTGGTTTGACGGAAACAAAATCAAATCTTTCGGTTGCAATGGTGGGACCTTTCAAGTAGTTTCATATGAAGCATTAAAAATATTCTCTCAAAAGTTGGGCCATGAGGCACATCATTAAGACACCAATTTAGGAAATGAAGTGAAGGAACAATTTCAACACTTAATTTCTGTGAATGCAATGTGAAGACTGCATTAGGAAAAGAACTGTTGCGTGCTTATTCAAGCCTTCATTCACACCATTTGGGGTTTGTGTTTTTCTAACACCATAGCTGAAGACTTGCTCTTTAATTTTGTTTTCACTGGAAGCTAACCTTTGCTCTCCTACTAACACATTGACCTTACCTATGCCATTATCAGCAGCTTTTTTAGTTTTTAATTAAGACTCCCTTCGTTTGGATCCATGACATCTTTGTCAATCCATCCTTAGCTTCCACAGATCCCTGACCTTTTCTGCTCCATCTTCTGCACTCTGAGCTCCAACTATATAACACATCATATTTCTACCCCTTTGCAGCTGAAGAAGTCACGTAGACTTGAAATGTTAACTCTTTCTCTCTCCACAGATGGAGAGTTTATCCAGCATTTTCTGTTTTATATCAGATTTCCAGAGTATTTTGTTTTTATTTCAGTGTTAATGGATGTTTTTTCAGGCTGGAGGAAGGTTTGTACAGAGGTGCGAGTGGGACTCTTGTTTCTTCTAGAAACATATCAATCATCTAGGCCTGTGCAAAGAGGGCACAATTAGATAGAACTCTTGGGGCTAACAGGATCAATGGATATTGAATTTGATGATCAGCTATGATCAAAATGAATGGCAGTGCAGGGTCAAAAGAGCCAAATGGCTTACTCCTGTTTCTAGTTTTTATGTTCTATGTTTCTAATTTCAAAATTTTCAGATTTTATGAAGCTTTGATGTGTTGTGAATTAAGGAGGATAGTGGAGGACTTCAAAGTGTCATAAATAAGTTAGTGGAACGGATGGATAGATGGAAATGAAGTTCAATGCAGAGAAAGGTGAAATGATACATTTTAGTAAAGAGAACATGGGAGGTACAAGGTAACAGACACAATTCTAAAGGGAGTGCATAAACAGAGATACTTGGATCTATATATGCATTGAAGGTGGTAAGCAGAGATGTTGAGAGCATGGTTCATAAAGCATACAGTATCCTGAGCTTTACTAATAAGGGAACAGCCAAATACTAGAGTAAGAAAGTTATGTTGAATCTGGACAAGCCACTAGTTCTGCCTCAGCTGGAATACTGGGCCTCACACTTCAGGAAGGATGTAAAAGCATTGGAGAGAAGGCAGAAAAAATTCACAGCAACGGTTCCTGGGACGAGGAACTTCAGTTACAGAGACAGATTGGAGAAGTCAGGGCCGTTTCCTGTGGTGAAAAGACAGCTGAAAAGGAGATTTAACAGGAAGCATTCAACATCACGAGGGGTCTGGACAGAGCAGGTAGGGAGAAAAATGTTCTCATTTGTGAACCAGAGGGCACAAATTTAACATAAGACCCAAAATAGGCCCCAAAACTTTCAATTCTCAGCTATCAGCATAACTGAGCATATTTATATCACTCTCCCTCTTGATGGTTTGAATGTATTGAGTTTCAAGATCAAACATTTTATTTTGGAATAGGGAACAGGCTATGAATAATTAAAAAAAATTAGGATCAAGAATTCTACAACTACAGATGACTTTACTACCATTACTACAGAAATCTCAATTGTGAATTTTTTGAATTAAATACTATACCTACCCAAAAGATTTCAGGGTAATCCCGGAGATTAAGCAAACTCTGGACTACGTTTCTGCGATCTTCCGTCCACTGCCGCTTGCAAAATACTATTTCCAGAAAATACCACATCCAACCGATCAGAGGAACATAAGCCAGCTCCTTTTTTGCTAGTACTTTTGAACTCTACACAAGAAAACAGATTTTTAAAACAGGTTAGATTGAAATAGAAAACAGGAGCAGGCCATTTGGCCTTTCAAGACTACCCAGCCATCCAATATGATAATGGCTGATCCTCTATCTCAATGCCATACTTCCGCATTCTCCTCATAGCCCATGATACCTTTAGAGTTTAGAAATCTATTTCCTTCTTAAGTATATTCAATGACTTGGCCTCCACAGCCTTGTGGTAGACAATCCCACAGGTTCACCATCCTCTAAATAAAGAAGTTTCCCCCATCCCATTCTTAAATAGCCTACCCTGAATCTTGAGACTGTGACCCCTTGATTCAGATTCCCCAGCCAAAGGAAACAACATCCTTGCATCCAGTCTATCCAACCCGATCGGAATGTTATATGTTTCAATTAAATACCCTCTCACTTCAAAATTCCAATGAATATAGGCCCAGCTAACCCAAATTCTCCTCATACAACAATTCCATATAGTGGAGGAATAACACTGAAGTTTGGTCTTTTATTTTTAGCAAGATTATTCTTCATACAGGTCAATAAAGTTACAAACTACTTACCAACTGTCCTAGCTGTGTCCATTTACACTATTTTGAAGGTTGAGCCAATGATCATCATCTGTTTTTAACAATGCAATTGCTGATGCATTGACAATCCTGCCATCCTTCCCTAGATTCACTCTATGGCAAAGTGGCACAGTGGTTAGCACTGCTGCCTCACAGCTCCAGGGACCTGGTTCGATTCCTGGCTTGAGTCACTGTGTGTGTGGAGTTTGCATGTTCTCCCCATGTCAGTGCGGGTTTCTTCCAGGTGCTCTAGTTTTCTCCCACAGTACAAAGATGTATGGGTTGGGCACATTAGCCATGCTAAATTGCCTCTTAGTGACCCAGGATGCGTAGGTTAGAGAGATTACCACGTTAAGTATGTGGGGTTAGGGGGATAGAGGCTGGGAGGGATTGTTGTCGGTGTAGATTCAATGGCTGAATAGCCTCCGTCTGCACTGTAATGTTCTATGATTTTATAAATATTATTTTTAGATAAGCAGAGCGTCATACAACACAGCAGGTGTGATCTCAAGGCCTTGTACAGCTGCAGGAAGACATCTTTGTTCCTGTATACAAGTCCTTTTCCAATGATGGCTAACATGCCATTTGCTTTCCTAACTGCTTGCTGACCTGCACACTTGCTTTCAGGTGACTGGTGTACTAGGCCACCCTTTCTTTGTACATCAACATATCCCAATCTATCACCATTCAAATAATACTCTTTTCTTTATCCAAAAAGTGAATAAATTCACATGATACTACATTTGCCACAAATTTGCCCGCTCTAGTCAAATTGCCTAAATCACCTTGAAGCATCATCCTCCTTACCACTAAGTTCCATGTCATCAGCAAACTTAGATATATTACCTTTGTTCCCTCAACCAAATCTTTTAGGTATACTATGATCCCTGCAGGACCCCACTAGTCATCACCTGTCATTTCAAAAGACCCATTTATTCCTACTCCATTTCTTGTCTGCTAAACAGCACTCAATCCATTCCAATACATTACTCCCAATTCCAGAAGTTGCTATTTTGCACACTAATCTCTGGGGGCTCTACAGCTTTTCAGAACATTCTTTTTCTACTTGTCCCTTCTTTATCAATTTCTTGATCCTTTGCCGAATTCTGAACTGCTCCCAATCTTGCTACATTTTCTAGCAACTTCATATAACTTCTCTTTGGATCTAACACTAGCCTTACTTCCTTTTCCCCTGTTGAGCTGCCATTCTTGTTTTGTTTTTGCGCCAGAAAGGAATGTGCAACTGTTGCAATGCAAATAATTATCCCTTAAATTTTGCCTATCCACTTATGTCTTTTAATGAAGTTCCCAATCTATATTAGCCAACTTACAATTTATATCTTCATAGTTTCAGATTAGACTTCTTCACTTTCTATCCTAATCAAGATTTCTACCATGTTGTGGTCATTGTTCCCCAAGGACTCCCCATCTCAAGATGAATTAAACCCTTTTCTTTGCATTATACAGAATCTAGGATAGCATATTCCCTAGTTCATTCCTAGATGGTCTAAATAAAATACCATTTATACACCCTCCAGGAATTCATCTGCTACAGTATTGTTGCTAATTTGATTTGCCCAATCTATATGTAGATTAATGTCGCCCATGATTACTGACGCACCCTTGTTACGCGTATCTCTGAATTCATGTTTAATGCCATTCTGCACCTCACCACTATTGTTTAGAAGTCTATAAACAACTTCCACTAATGTCTTCCATTTTTTAGCTCCATCCAGACCAATTCTACATCCATATTTTATAAGCCAATATCCTCTTGCTATTGCATTGATTTCAACACCAGTGCTATTCCAAGGTCTGCAATCTTTAAAAATGCTGAAATATAGGAAAGAAGTCAAAGCATACATGTGCCCTCAAAGCAAATGCTAAGAGATGTGGGTGAGGGACTACCTCAAATGGCATTATAAAAAGGGAGTCTTTTTAAAATCCACTGCCAAGGAAGAAGCCTGGTAAATATAAATCACTTGCCTATTACAGAGCT
The DNA here is from genome assembly GCF_965287045.1 of Carcharhinus amblyrhynchos. Taxonomy (NCBI): domain Eukaryota; kingdom Metazoa; phylum Chordata; class Chondrichthyes; order Carcharhiniformes; family Carcharhinidae; genus Carcharhinus; species Carcharhinus amblyrhynchos. The sequence continues at coordinate 24,194,656 of NC_137335.1, read as the reverse complement.
TCCCAATATATAGTCTCTCCTGAGCAGGGCTGCCTGTGCCATCCTATTTCGCCTCTAGCCAGAGGATGACAGGACTACCACTGTCACTAGCCAACCAGAACAGCACTGTTGAGTACTCAAACAGCATTTCACCATTTGAATATTCAGACTTTGATTTCACTGTCAATCTCTCTTCTTGCAGCAGGTTTGTCCATTATCAGTCCAAGTCCCAGAAAGTTCCCAATAATCTGACCAACGTGGAGATTACCATGACGTGTCCAGTAAAGTGGTACCAGAGGGTGATCAGCAGTTTGAGAAACCTCCACCTCCAACTACAATGATGCTACACAGCTGGTTGACAAAGCAACCATTTTAACTTCAAGCCAGCATGCTGCAGCCACAAGGGATGCTGAAACCTTGTATCAGTTTCTCACCATCGCCAACAAAATGCATTGGTGAGCGTAGTGCTGAACTGCCCTTAGAACATTCTTCTTCAGCTTCAGAGGGCTGCAAGATGATCCACATGAAAGAAAAAGCAGCACCAAGGAGACAAATACCATGTCCACCCCACAAGAAACAAACAAGTGTAACAGCCATCATGAATCTATGCAACAGCCAAACAAACCTATTCATGGGTCAATATTAAGCAATGCAAGAAAAGAATGAAAGTGCCAATCCAAAATCCAAGCCAACAAGGAGAACCAGGAACAGAGCCCATCACTTGTTCAACAGAACTGTAAATGAGACATAGAAGGGTTGTAAGGGCTCCAGTCTGTCCGAACCCTCTAACTTTAAGAGCTTGGAAGGGAAAAGGGCCGAGAAGCGAGCGAGCAAGAGCTGTTAATGCTGATGCTCAAAAAACAACAATGTTGAATAGCAGTAATGTAATATTAGTATTCAGTACATACAGCATTAATGTGGAACTGGGTACAGTACTGCCCACCGTGATGGAATAAGACATGGCTATAGTGTGTTGTTGAGCAGAGACACTCCTTGCCTGCACTTTTTACTGTAAATGTAGTTACAAGCAGTTAATAAAGATTTACTGTTAACAGACAGAAAATTACCAAGATTCTTTTAACAGGCACGCTTTGTCATCAACAACATTACAACAAATTCTTCAGAAAGATGGGCTCCAAAGCACTATGGAAAGTCATTGTCAAGTTCATGCTATATTCTTCCATATTCTTGAAATGGACTGGAAAGTCTGTACTAAACATTTAGTTACATCATCTGACTCCCCTGCAACAAAACTAATATGCAACTTCAAGTTTTGGTATGCTGACACCTGCTCTATCCTTTTCACTCTACAAGCCACTCTTCAGGCTCTCATATGCCCGACATCTCAGCACAGGCAAATCTCCTCTATGCCTGCCTTCAAAATACAGTATCAGCATCCAAGCTGATAACTCTTCCAGCATGGACAAGGAAGGCTTCCATTCTTGGCTATCTGAAGTGAAAAAGGGACAAGAGTTTAGCTTTGGTGAATGGAGAGGTGAAAGTAAGTACATCATCTGCAGCTTTAAGATCAGAAGAGATTGTGTGATAAGTCAGTCTTGGGATGTGAGGAAAAGGATTAGGTTTGCAGGTACAGTGATCTATGATTACTTCAGCCCTGTTGGTGGCCATGGTCTTGACATCATCCTTCGGATGATGGCCAGCACTGTCTCTTCCAACCTGCAGGCACACTTGTTCCCCAGTTCTTTTCTGCTGCATAAGTGAACTGAATGAGTGAGTGTTCAGCGTGTGTTTGGGTGATGTGATTGCCATCATTGAGTAGATGTCATTCTGTGCAATTAACAGTTGTGTTGGTGAGGCCTACAGCAGAATGGTTTATTCAAGGGTAAGATAAAGCATTCATCCATTTAACAATAATCTTAATTGGTATCAACCCATATTAAAATGAACATCCTTGTACTAAAGAATAGTAGTGGCAAAAAACGTGTTGGGTATTTGTTAAAGACATGCAGAAAAACCTAATTCAAGAAAAGCCAAACATCCCAGAGAGGGAGAACACTTAGGATGAGGTTTTGCTGAGGACACAAAAATTGATCAAATGAGTATTTGAGGACAGGACTGCATAATTGATGGATGATGGGCTGAAGAACTGAGTCATGGATGAGGCTGGGGTACAGTTGATAGGTTATTCCATTTGAAGCTGATCTCACTTATCTTGATAACTCGAGATATTGTATTTCTTCCTACACGTTCTATAGGTTCTAGCAGCAATACCAGCGGTACTGGTTCTCACTGTCTCATGCCTAAATACATAGAGGGTCCCCTGCCTACCTCCCACACACTCCCAAAATGGAGAAATTTTCTCTTCTTCCACTGAGATCTGAAAACCTTGGTGCATGGTCTCTCACATGAACAGCCCTGGCTCAAAACATTACCACCCAGACTGATTCTTGAAAAAGCTCCTTGATCAGTTCTCCTGCTAATGCATGCAGCTGATGAACTCTGAGCAGCGCTGGTTGCGTACACCAAATTAATATGCGACAAACAATACAACGAATGGGTATGGGTTACATCCACAATTTCCACATCCATTTTTGGAGATTAGCCAATATATGCCTCAAATAATCTAACTTGGGAATTCAGTAACATTAACCAGAGTTATGCCACTGAATTTGAGAGAGATAGTGTAAAATAGATTAACAAAACTAAGTTTTTAACTAATTAAAGCAGTTTACTAACACAAACATCACCAATTACTCGTACAATCCTCAAATACACATAGGGTCACCTTTGTGTCCTTGACATAACCTCATCCTATCAAAGCACTGGGAGCACAAATTGTCTTAAGTGCTCTCTCTCTCTGGCATGCTTGGCTTTTCTTGAATTAAATTTTTCAGCACACCTTGCACAAATACCCAAACCACTTTTAGGCCATTGTATTCTTCTTTAGTATGGAGATGTTCATTCTAATCTGGAATTCTGCGTACCTCAGTTGGCTGCATCAAAATCTTCCCACTAGGGCAATGAATCTGTAGGACCACAAGGCCCACTTGTTTAAAAATAAATTAAGTTACAGAGAACAGAGCTTGAGTTGATAACACACTAGATCTCCATGTCTGATGAATTAATAATTTCAAAAGCTATTCCGGTAATTTTGGTCATAAACAAATGCAGCAGCATTTGCTGTTCAAACTGCCTATTTTTGCAAACCATGGCGAAGTACAGATTGCTTTCTCATGCATCTTAAAACTAGCTGTAGCCCTGAAGAGTGTATGAATTAATTTAGTGGTTTTCCAGCAGAGGGTCATAGCCCCAACTACAGTCACAAGCTCCCGCTCCTCCGAAACCTTTAATCCGGCTCCAACACCCTGCGCTGCTTATATCTCAGTCTGCCTTTTTTAGGCCACAGACTCATGATGTGGCAACTTCAAGTCTTTTGTCATCAGGGAATATAGACAGTTGGCAGGAACCTCAATGGCCAATAACTTTCACATTATGTTCAGAAGCACTCCACTTTTCTCAAAGTTTGGTCCCAACCATGAAATCAGTATTAATGTTTTCATTGCTGAGTTGCAGACTGTCTAAGCCCAACCCTGTTAATTTAGCTTTATGCAATCACCTCCAACATCAGCCACCTAGGTACATTTAATTCACACTTCTACTGCGTCCTGGCAAGATCCAAAAGATGGAATAGCAGAGATGAAGCAATGGACTGAATAGCACATAAAATAATATCCCTACTAAGTACATTAGAAACACAGATTTTCATACAATGTATTATAAATTGATCCATAATACATTAAACTTTAATAATTATCTACTGAATGCTGCTTCATACTTCTTGTTGGCATCCAAGATTGCATTAATTTAAGTGCTAAAATAGTATTGTATTGTTAAATAGTGTATTTACCTTAAGAACATAAGAACATAAGAAATAGGAGCAGGAGTAGGCCATCTGGCCCTTCGAGCCTGCCCCGCCATTCAATAAGATCATGGCTGATCTGTCGTGGCTCAGTTCCACTTTCCCGCCCTCTCCCCATAACCCTTAATCCCCTCTCTTATCAAAAACCCATCAACCCGCTTCTTAAAAACCCATCAACCCGCTTCTACCTTGATAATATTTCTTCACGTATAGGATTTCTAACTATTCTTTCACTAAAAATGTTAACAGAACCAAAACTTCTCATTGTGAAAAAGCTACATAATTCTGTCCATGTGTGAAATCAGGCATTGAATATAACTACAAAACTTTAAGAGTCTGGCCTCATCACTTGCTCATAAGAATAGAATATGGAAGTCTAATTGGAAACTATTTCCTCCTCAGTTGAAAAGGCAGATTTTGTATCCAATGGACTCAATACATTCACAGATTAACACTATTTCCTGGAAATATGCCAATTATAATTTTGGCATCCATCATCGAAGAAAACAACTCCCTAACTTCCAATCTTGGTGCATGACAATGCTTTTGTTTATCATTCAATTTTCGTAGCAACATACAAGTTCTCCTGCTTAGGGTCTAAATTTGTGCATTAACATGCCTATTGGAATTAGACTGGAAGATATAGACTGTTACCATCTTCATCTATTGAATCAATGCTAATGGATTATTTTAATTTACTTGAGTTTTTTTTTAAATGCTTCCACTCAAATCTGGTTGCTCTTCATTTTTAGCACAAGAAAACAAAGCACCCACGTGCACGCACCGTGAACAGTTGTCAGAAATACTCAAGTGAAATAAAACCAAAAGATACTAAGTAATTTGATCATGGAAATGCACCATTTTCCATGATATCACCGTGTCAAAATGGTTTAAAACTAATTTTCATAAATGTAACTATGAATTACTTAAACCGCCAGCTTGAGTATTGCTGGAGCATGACAAACCAGAATTTGGATCGTATCAATAAATTTGTTCAGATTTCTTATCACAACTTGCATGAAATTCACCGCTTGCTGTATTATTGCCTGCAAACTTTCCAGTCTGTTCATTACCATACGTATAATGTCATTGGCTTACGATGGTGCCCCAGTGCAACCTTTCCAGTTGAAGCACAAGGATACTCTTGCATTAGAGCCAAAAATGATAACTACATAGGAAGCTACTTATATCCCATTGCAATCCATCTATTTCCAAGCTAGTCCAAGTCTAAAATTTGGATGGAATAGGAAAATAAGTTCATTCCTGACTAAGCAGAGCAACAGAAAAAAGACAGTTACCAGAAATTTTGAAAAATAAGCCAGAATTTTTTTTGTTTATTATTACTACAATTTAAAACTGCAGTTACAAAAATAAGGGTAAAAACTGGGCTTCTCATCCCATCAATAAAGAAAACGTAGGGAAATTTGCACAGCTTTTACAATGTGAGCCCTTTAATAGAACACAGGTTGTGATTTCTGAAGGTTTTCTCAGGTGCTCAACACACCATTTGGTAAAGGAGTTGAAATGAATACTAGGGGAAAAAAAAAATCACCCAGAGAATCACCAAGGAAATCATTAACAGGCTGATTGCCATTTAAAATTAAATGACTCAAACTGTATTTTGATGGATGCACCAAGATACAGTTCCAGCTCAATACCTTAAATGACTAGAATATTGACAGCAAGCAAATCATTACTGAAACCAAAAGAGAAAACATTGGAAAATCTCAGCAGGTCTGGCAGCATCTGTAAGGAGAGAAAAGAGCTGACATTGAGTCCTGTTAACCTTTGTCAAAGCTAAAAGGCATAGGAAGTGGCAGATATGTATACTGCAGGATGAAGGAATGAAAGATGAGTCATAATCATAGAAACTAGGGAGAAAAAACTGCTAATATTTGTCCACAGAGAGAATTAAGGCTGTCAATGGCCAAACGGCAGAGAAGTTGTAAGCTGTGTCAGACGAAGATGGGGGCGGGGGGGGGGGGGGGGGGTGGGGGGTGGTGGAAGTTAAGGGAAAGGATAAGGGAAAAGAAAAATGAAGGAAGACAATAAAGAAATAAAAAAGGTAGAGAACAGTAAAATACTAAACAAAATAGAATGAAAACAAAAGGGAGCTGAGGTGGGGTAGAGCAAATCATCTGAAGTTGCTGAATTCAATGTTGAGACCAGAAGTGCCCAGCCAAAAGATGAGATGTTGTTCCTCCAGTTTGCGCTGAGCTTCACTGGAACATTGCAGCAAGTGAAGGACAGACATGAAGGCATGGGAACAGGATCATGTGTTAAAACGTCAAGTAAAGTCATTGCTGAAGGTATCTACTCAGCATTATGGGAAAATGCACTCAACTTTGCTGTTCACTTGCTACTAGAACATAAGAACATAAGAAATAGGAGCAGGAGTAGGCCATCTAGCCCCTCGAGCCTGCCCCGCCATTCAATAAGATCATGGCTAATCTGTCGTGTCTCAGTTCCACATTCCTGCCCTCTCCCCATAACCCTTAATCCCCTTGCCTATCAAAAACCTATCAACCCGCGTCTTAAATATATTTAGCGAGGCAGCCTCCACCACTTCAACGGGCAGAGAATTCCAGAGATTCACCACCCTTTGAGTGAAGAAGTTCCTCCTCAACTCCGTTCTAAACCGCCCCCCCTTTATCTTGAGTCTGTGCCCTCTAGTCCTACTGTCCTTTGAGCGGGAAGAGCCTCTCCACCTCTACCCTATCCATCCCATTCATCATCTTATATGTCTCACTGAGATCTCCCCTCATTCTACTAAACTCTAACGAGTACAAGCCTAGTTTATTCAGCCTCTCCTCATAGTTCAACCCCCTCAACTCCGGAATCAGCCTAGTAAACCGCCTCTGCACTCCCTCCAAGGCCAAAATATCCTTGCGTAAGTGCGGCGACCAAAACTGCACACAGTACTCCAGCTGCGGCCTCACCAGTGCCCTATACAGCTGCAGCAAGACCTCCCTACTTTTATATTCAATCCCCCTCGCTATGAAGGCCAGTATCCCATTCGCCTTCCTGACCACCTGCTGCACCTGCAGGCTGGGTTTTTGCAACTCATGCATAAGGACCCCAAGGTCCCTCTGCACCGTCGCATGCTGCAGTTTTTTGCCATGTAAGTAATAGTCCTTCCTACCATTATTCCTACCAAAGTGGACAACCTCACATTTGCCAACATTAAAAATTCCATTTGCCAGTTCCTGGCCCATTCGCCCAGCCTATCTAGATCCTTCTGCAGACTCTCCACACCCTCTGCACAATTTGCTGTTCCACCAATCTTGGTGTCATCAGCAAATTTCGACACCATACACTCGGTTCCCTCCTCCAGATCATCTATATAAATGGTGAATAGCTGAGGCCCCAGCACCGACTAGTCACCAACCACCAATCCAAATAGCACCCATTGACCCCCACTCTCTGCCTCCTATTTGACAGCCAATCCTCTATCCACGCTAACACCCTACCCCCAACTCCATGCCCCCTTACCTTCTGCAATAACCTCTTGTGAGGCACCTTATCAAACGCCTTCTGAAAAATCAAGAAACACCACATCCACTGGCTCTCCTCTATCCACCGCCCTAGACACATCCTCATAGAACTCCAATAAATTCATCAGACACGACTTCCCCTTAACGAAACCATGCTGCGTCTGCTCTATCAAACAATTCTCCTCAAGATGCCTCGCTATTTTCTCCTTGATCATGGATTCTAACATTTTACCTACAACAGACGTTGAACTAACCGGCCTATAATTCCCTGCCTTTTGCCTGCCACCCTTCTTAAACAACGGCATAACATTAGCCGTTTTCCAATTTTCCGGCACTTCCCCGGAATCCAGCGACGTTTGGAAAATAATCACCAAGGCATCCACTATCACCTTCGCCATTTCTTTCAGAACCCTTGGATGCATTCCATCCGGTCCTGGGGACTTGTCCACAATCAGTCCCTCCAGTCTGTCGAGCACTGCCTCTCTAGTAACAATAATGTCATTCAGGCCCTTCACTCCTACCATCTTTCCATCGCTAACACCCAGCAAATTATTCACATCCTCCTCTGTGAAGACCAAAACAAAAAAGTTATTCAAGGCCTCAGCCATTTCCCCATCCCTTACGACTAAGTGATTTGAAAAATCATTTTGAAGCATAATGCAAGTCTTTCAGGAACATTTTGTACTTCATCAGTGCTATCAACATTTATTCCAGAAATTTCAAGGACTTCACCCATAAGGGAACCATACTACTCCACCACCAGAAGGAAGGTGCAGACTATCTAGTTTGGTTGGTGCAGGGGGAATAGTAGAAAGTACATTGTAGCAAGCAGAGCAGCATTAGCTGCTGCAGGTGAGAGGAATGGGACAAAGTGAATCCTCTTCCTCTACCAATACCAAAGCAGCACATCCCTATTCCTCTGGATTTTCTTCAGCAGAACTTCCAGTGGCAAATCCAAGAACCTGAGCACCCTCTCTCTCAGTCTCTGCCATTCTGAAACCTGTGCTGTATTACTCAGGCCTTCAGTGGAACTAGATGCATGGAGTACATATGCTGCTTCAGAAAAACTTCTAGACAAGTTCAAACCATGGCAACCAAAAATTAGGATAAAAATACGGCAATAAAACTAGATTTCAACTAGGCATGTCTTAGTAGCAAAGCATTCAGTTCAAGCTCTTTTCACCCTCTCTCCAAAATAAGTTCCATGTCTTTGGATACTTCAACATTTACAACATAATTAATGCAGTTGTCTTCCTTTATGTATAAATTTAGAATGATCAACCATTGCTTTGGATTTTGCTGTTTATCCTCATTAATTACTGAGTTACATTTTTGTCCATCATCCTGCAACCTTAATTCACTAAGCATGTGATTTTTTTCTCGGTTCATAACCGGCCGTACACCAGATACTTCTAACTCCTTGCTATTAGAAGGGGAAAATAAGATGAACGCTTGCAAATGTCTTCACCCAAGATTCTGCTACTTTCTAAAGTGTAAAAGACAGTATCACAATTTATAAAATAAACCTTTTTTTTTACTGTATTAGATGTGCATTCATTTTTACTGAGTTAGACGGCCTTCAGAAAGCTGAAGCACTCCACAGTGGCTTTAAAGATGGTGGATGGATTGGTTGTATTCTTCTGGAAAGGTCCCAATAGATTGGAAGTTCGCAAATGTATTGTTGTTCAGCACCAAGTTTCACATCATATAAAGTGTTCAACAGTATAAATAACTTTTTATACAGAAAAAAATGTTGTATTCTGGGGATGGGGTTGGTGATATGCGGAATTTGTCTAATGTCGGGGCGGGGGGGGGGCTCAAAAGTAAATACATCATGTAAATTCCTGATACAGACCAAGAATTAGCAGTAGTATTGTTTTTTTTTTTAAACAGATAAACATGCCTCACCTCAAGAAAAACAAATGCTTGCAGCAGGCATTTTCTGAACTAGATCCTAGGTAAAGACAAGGTTGATTTGAATAAGTTTTTTTTAAAAAGTGCACTCTGGGAGAAAAATGATTCGGAAGGTTTGATCTAGACACTGTATCCTGCAAATAATTTCATTCATGATAAAAACACACTTACCCCCAAAACACCAAATCTTTCACAGAAGTCCCATCCACAAAGGAAATCAATCTCATAGTTATGATTGAGAATAACTATGGCATTCTCTTTACCATATTGAATGTAATTCTTTCGATCAGTATATAGAGTACATTCTGTGCATGACCACCATTCCAGCAACCACACCAATTCTGTAATTAAAAACACAAATGTTACACCATGAAAGTCTTGCCTATCACAAACAAATATAAGGAAAGAACTGTGTGTTGTGCACATGGCTTTTATTGAAATGATAGGAAGATAGTGTGACCAAGATTTTAACTGGCTTAATTTCTATTTTAGTAGGTCAACAGAAGAGCTATGTGGACAGTGGGTTTGGCACTAGACATTTTAAGTCTGGAACTGGGGCTCGAAAGAGGGATCAATCAGAGCTGGTGAAATTTAATTTGTAAATAATTTACAGGCTGAAAGTCATAATCCAATTCCTAACAGCCATGAGCCAAAAGCACAAAGTTGAGTCTGATTTATATGGATTAAAAATCTCCTATCAAGGGGACAAGGTGATTGATGTGAAAAATGGAAGTGTTACACTGATGAAGCAGGATGCTGTGCTGGGTTTTGGCCAAGGTATACTGTTGGAAAGAACAGGAAATAATGTCAGCACTAAGCATTCAAAATAGAAATAAATTCTTTCCCTAGCACCGCTCTTTGCTATCAGTACCAAAGTTCCCAAAAATAAAAGACAAATATAAACATTAACATTAATTATGTTTTTACCATTTCACCATGAATTTATAAATTTCACTGTGCCAAATACCAACAAAAAAAACTCAAATGTCAAAAAGCCAGTATTTCGTATGTAATCTGTCATATCACAAACCACAGAATCCATTTTCAAGACACAAACTGAGGTGGCAAAGTTTAAAAAGAATAGAAGCACCAGAGCAAACTTAATTCGGAGTACATGCATCTTGTGAGATTCACCTTTAGGATAACATTTCCAGCAATTCAGCGATTCTGTTGTTATCAGGTTGGCATTCTAATAAACTTTGATCTAGATTTTTCTTGAAAAGAATTAATAACTTTCAACTTGGTGCCTATTCCAAATGCCTATTTTTGCTTTTTTGAGGCACGAGACAAGACGAACAAGGAGTAAGTAATTCCTTCAGGAATATTGTCAAAAACTCGTATTGCTTAAAATTTTTACCCAATTGGCTAATCATTACGTAACGATGCACAGGGGAAGAAATAATAACCCTGAAATAAGAGAACATTCCAAGACACTTAATCAGACAAAATTTGACAACAAGCCAAAGGAGATTTAGGACAGTTGAGCAAATGTTTCATCAGAAATAGATTTTAGAGAAAGATTTTAAAATAGACAAAAAAAAGGCAGTCTTTCCCTCAAAGGGATATTGCACTGGATGGGACAAGGAAGGAACACTATGTGGGAGTGGGATTAGAACATTACAGCGCAGAACAGGCCCTTCGGCCCATGATGTTGCACCGACCAATTAAAAAAGCAATGACCCTCTAACCTAAACCAATCCCTTTCCATCCATAAACCTATCCACGGATCTCTTAAACGCCCCCAAACTAGGCGCATCTACAACTGCAGCAGGCAGGGCATTCCAATCCCTCACCACCCTCTGGGTAAAGAACCTACCTCTGACATCTGTCCTATATCTACCACCCCTTAATTTAAAGCTATGCCCACTTGTGCTAGCTTTCTCCGTCCGAGGAAAAAGGCTATCACTGTCCACCCTATCTAAACCTCTAATCATCTTATATGTTTCAATAAGGTCCCCTCTTAGCCGCCTTCTTTCTAATGAAAACAACCCCAAATCCCTCAGTCTCTCCTCATAGGACATTCCCTCCATACCAGGCAACATCCTGGTAAACCTCCTCTCCACCCTCTCCAATGCCTCCACATCCTTCCTATAATGTGGGGACCAGAACTGCACACAATTCTCCAAGTACGGACGCACCAGAGTTTTGTACAGTTGCAACATGATGTTGCAGCTCCTAAATTCAATCCCCCTACCAATAAATGCCAAGACACCATATGCCTTCCTAACTACCTTATCTACTTGATTCCCAACTTTCAGGGATCTATGTACACATACACCTAGATCCCTCTGTTCATCCACACTATTCAGAGTCCTACCGTTAGCCCTATACTCTACACATCTGTTATTCCTGCCAAAGTGAATTACCTCACACTTTTCCCCATTAAACTCCATTTGCCACCTCTTGGCCCAGCTCTGCAACTTGTCCAAGTCTCTCTGTAAACTATGACGCCCCTTTTCACTATCTACCACTCCTCCAACTTTGGTGCCATCAGCAAATTTACTGATCCACCTAACTATACCCTCATCCAGATCATTTATAAAAATTACAAACAGCAGTGGCCCCAAAACAGATCCCTGAGGCACACCACGTGTAACTGAACTCCATGACGAATACTTTCCATCAACCACCACCCTCTGTCTCCTATCTGCTAGCCAATTCCTGATCCAATTAACTAAATCACCCCCAATCCCATACATCTGCATTTTCTGCAGAAGCCTTCCATGGTGAACCTTATCAAACGCCTTACTAAAGTCCATATATACCACGTCAACTGCCTTACCCCCATCCACCTCTTTGGTCACTTTCTCAAAAAACTCAATAAGGTTAGTAAGGCACTACCCTTCACAAAACTGTGCTGACTCTCTCTAAATAACTATAAATCCTATCCCTAATAATTGTTTCTAATTATTCGGCCCATTGTGTTTGCACCAGCCGAGAAAATGAGCCACCAGCCAAATCTCAATTTCCAGTATCTTGTCCAAAGCCCAGTAGGTGCGGATCCAGATAACTTTGAAATGAAACAATGCTTCTGCCTTTATCACCCTTTCAGGCAGTTAGTTCCAGAATCCTACCATCCTCTGGTGGAAACAAATTGCTTGTTTCCCCTTTGACCGGAAGGAATAGATTTAAAGTGATTGTTTGGTTGAAGCATCATTGACTTCTCCAGAAAATAAATTGGTCCTTGCCACCCACTTTACCCAGGCCGCTTACAATTTCAGTCAAATCTCCCCCTCAGTCTCCTCTATTCCAAGGAAAACAACCTAGCCTATTCAATCTTTCCTCATAGCAGTCATTCTCCAATTTTGGCAATGTCCTCGTAGCATCAAGATAGAAAGAAATTTAAATCTACAAAAATCTGATTTTGTAGAGAATTAACTGGATGGGAGGATGACAGTACAATCAATGAAAACAAATTTTAAGTGAAGAAATCTTCACTGATCAAACAAGTAAAATTTAAAATTTTACACCTGGAAATAATACGTGTCATCATTTTTTGTTGCTATTTGTCAACTTTTTCAATTATAAATCTATATTCACATTTATAATGGAAACTGTTTAAGTAAACTTGCTCTGCTGTAATGATTAGTCCCTCTGATTCTTCCAGTTCCTAAGCACGTACATCTGGGATACCCTTGCATTTCATTCAACCTTATTTCCCAGCTTCCAAAGTTGCGCACAGTTTTCCTGGCCACAGAAATAAACTTCCAGACTCTAGCCCCCAGAACTTGGCAGCAGTGCCAGAAGTCAAAAAAACTTTGCTGTCAGTTTCCTTACATGTACCAAATCCCATTCACCCATCACACTTGCGCTCATTATCTATATTGACCCCAGATCAAACATTTTGATTAAAATTTTCATTCTGGTCAAGATAATGAATGGATCTTTAAAAGAGCACCTTATATCCACTGCACCACTAAACTCTCATGCTACTCAAGCATCTAAGCCTCATTCATTCATTAGCAGTCCAGAGCACCCAGGCCTCACATCTAACATGAATAAAAACTCATCCTCTCACCATCCAATAGTGCTAGTCTCTCGCTGCCTCAATATATGACAGTTGTTCATCTATAGTAGACAAAAAAGATATTTTAACTTACTCAGCCTATCATAGGACAACCCATCAATCCAGGCATCGTACATCATACTCCATTTGCTACCTTGCTTCACCTATCTCTCTTTTGCATCCTTCTGGGTCCTCCTCACAGCCTACTTTTATACACCACTTTTATATTGTCAGCAAACTTAGATAATCACTCCTGATCTCTTCAACTAGTCATTAATAATAGATAGTAACTAGCAAAGTTTCCAGCATTGATCTTTGCAGGCACCAAACCAGTTACAACTTGAAAATGTCTCATTTATTCCCATTGTTTCCTCCATCCATCCATGCTAATCTATTATCCCTAACTCCATGGGTCCTTAACTTGTGCACTATCCTTTTGTGAAGTACCTTATCAAATGTTTCTATGTCTACTGGCTTGCCCTTTATTTAATCCTACTAATTACACCCTCATTTTCAAACACCATTTCTGTTTTGTGAAACCATGTCAACATAGAAAATCATATTAATGCGCAAAATTGTTTTTCTGATGACCAAAGTCAGGTTAATTGGTACTTGGTTTTCAGTTTTCTCCCCCTTTCAAGATAGCTTAAATAAAATTGCATTTGATTACTTTGGATAACCTTGGATTCTTCTAGAACATTAGGAATTTTGGAAAAGCACGAGTGCCTCCACTATGTCTGCAGCCAGCTTTTAGAACCCTAGCACATACTCCTGAAGGGTTGTCAGCTTATTGTTCTTCAAGTCTCTCCAATACTCTTCGCTGATATTAAGCATCTTAAGCTCCTTACTTTTATTAGCCCCTTTGTTGTTATTCTCTATTGCTGGTATGTAATTTGCATCTTCTACTGTGAAGACAGGCATACGATATTTGTACAACATCTCTGCCATTTCCTCATTCCCCACAATAATTTCTTATGTCTCTACCTCTACTTGAGCAGTGTTTACTTTACCTACTCTCCTTTTCATATACTTGAAGCTCTAACAGTCTGCTTTTATATTCCTGGTTTGTTTATTTTCAATCTGTTTTTCCCCTCATCAATTAATTGTTTGATAGTCTTTTGCCAATTCCTAAACATTTCCAGTTCTCAGGCTCACAGCCATTCCTTGCAGAATTTTAAACCCTCTTTCAATACAACACAACCACCAACTTCCCTAGTGAGACATGGATTAATCTTGTTTTTTTAAAAACTGGAATTTTTTTTAAATGAACAATTGTGAATTCATAGGATCATAGAATAGTTACAGCACAGAAGGAGACCATTCAGCCAAATCATGTCTCTTCCAGCTCTCTGCAGGGGTGACTCACGTTGCGTCATTCCCCTGCCTTTTCTCAGTAAACACTGCAAATTTTCTCTTCGGGTAATTGTCCAATTATACTTGGAAGGCCACAACTGAATCAGTCTCCACTACAACCTCAGGCAACACATTCCAGATACCAATAACCCACTGCACAGAATGAGATCAACTAAACCTTGCTGCCAGTTTCCTTACATGTGCCAAATCTCATTCACCATCACACTTGTGGGTGGGTAGATCTCATTATCTATATTGGCTCCAGATCAAACAACATCTTGATTAAAATTTTTCATTCTGGTTTTCAAATCTCTTCTTGGCCATGCCCTTCCCCATCTCTATTATCTCCTTTAACTCTAGGATCTCAAGAGATATTTGAGCTCCTCTCATTCTGTCCTCCTGAATATCCAATTTTATTTAAGCTATCATTGGTAGCTGAAATTTTAGTTGTCCAGACCCCAAGCTCTGGCACTCACTCCCCATACTTCATGCTTGTCTACCCACTCCACTCACTTAAGAGGCTCCCTAAAACCTTCAACTTTGACCAAGCTTTTGATCATTTGGCCTATTATCTCAGGACATTTTAGGAGTCTTATAACAATTTGAAGACAAAAACTAACTGGATCTAAAATGTCCAATAAACACAAATTTTCCCCAGAATCCAAATAAATAGCATTAGGTCTGTTCAAAGCCAAGTCCTAATGCAATTAATGGAGCTACTTTAAGCTAAATTAGTCTTACGCACATTTGTATATCCCAGAAGCAACAAAGTCATCCACATTTCAGTTTTGCAACAAAATGACCCAAAAAAACTGCCATTAAAAAGTTACTTTTCCTTTCAGAAAATTTGCATTAATTTTGAATGTGCTCAGTTATCATAATTAAATCGCCAACCCTGAGGTAAGGGCTTCGAAGGCATAAAATTAGTTTACTTTATGGTAACTTCATTGGTTTTGACAGGAGATTTTTGCCAAAACTACCAGCCAGCTTCAATCACCACAACGCCTAATATTTTTCTGTAGCACTGCCTGGGCTAGAAGATGGCAGATTTTATCACTAGATTTCATTTGACTCAATCTTCTTCTTCCCTCTTTCCTGACAGCAAATTAAGTGCAGTGGAAATTTTGCAGTAGCAAATGTCATTATTTCACATTATTGGGTGTCAAAAGTTGAACATTAGCAAACTGGCCATCACAACTGAAACTAAAGCCTCTCTTCACACGTGCAGTTTTAGTGTAGATTGCCAAATGGTGATGAGGAGTGGGAGCCTTAGATGATTTTCATTTCCCCAATGCAGTGTTTCCATCACTGCATTGGGGAAATGAAAATCACCTTTACTAATTGCACACTCAAGACCTATTAACATGGCAGAGTCGTAGGATTGAATCTGGAACTGTCTCGAGTATGTATGGCTTGGTCACTTCATTTGCAGTAATAATTCTGGGGCAAGTTCACAGAATTGTTACAGTACAGAAGACAGTTATTTGGCTCATGGTGACTGCACCAGCTGTCTGAATAAGCAATTCTCCTACTATCATTGCCTCCCTTTTCCCTATAACCCTTCATATGTCTTTTCAGATAACAATCTAATTACCTTTGCAGCGCTCAATTGAAAACAGTCTCCATCACTCTCGAAACACATTCCAGATCTTAATCATTCTCTGCATGAAAAGATTTTTCCTCATGTGACCTTGGCTTCTTTAGCCAATTGCTTTAATGCTGTGCCCTCTTTTCTCAACCCTTTCACAAGTGGGAACAGTTTTTCCCATCTATTCTGACTATATCCCTCAAGATTTTGAATACCTCAATCAAATCGTGCCTCAGCTTTTGTTTCTCAAAAATAAAAGCAGTCCAACTTCTCCAATCTATCTTCATAACCTATGTTCCTCATTCCAGGGTCTCAAATCTTCCCATCTTTCCTACAGTGCCAGAACTGGACAGAATACATCAGCTGAAGCCACCCCAGTGTTTCATACAAGTCCAACATAGCTTCCTTGCTTTTATATCTGGTTAATTTTAGCAGGAAGAAAAAGGAGAAACAATATAATAAGATAGGTACAATTCTAACGCGGGTATAGAAGTAGAGGGACTTGGATGTATGCGTACAGTCTAGGCTACCAAATGTGCTCTCAACCTGTCCTGTCACTACTGAAAATGGTACATGTACACAGAGGTCCCTCGACTCCCTTTAGAGTTGTACCCTTTATTTCGTAGTCTCATATTGTTCTTCCTACCAAAATTATTCACTTTATATTTCTTCATCTGCCACTTCCCTATCTATTATACAAGCTAGTTTATAATCTTTTGAACTCCTCACATTTCACAATGTTTCCAAGTTCCACATTATCTACAAATTGAGATTGTGCCCTGTGCACCAAGATCTAGGTCATTAAAGTACATCAGGATAAGCCCTGGGGAACTCCATTATTAAACATTTCTCCAGTTCAAAAAGTATCCATTAACCATTACTCAGTTTCCTATCACGCAGCCAATTTTGTATCTTTGTTGCTACTTTTCCGTGTTATTCAATGAGCTATAACTTTACTCAAGTCTGTATCAAATGCCATTCGGAAGTCAATGGACACCAGACCAATAGCATTTCCCTTATCAATCTCCTTCAAAAAAAAGCTCCAGCAAGTTAGTTAAATATGATTTTCATGAATTAATCAGGTATTATTTTTCTTAATTAAGCAATATTTGTACATTTGGGCAGCACAGCGGCAGTGGTTAGCACTGCTGCCTCACAGCCAGGGACCTGGATTTTATTCCCACTTGGATTACTGTCTGTGTGGAGTTTGCACGTTCTTGTGTCTGCATGGGTTTCCTCGCACAGTCTGAAAGACGTGCTGGTTAGGTGCATTGACTTGAACAGGCACAGAGTGTGGTGACTAGGGGAATTTCACAGTAACTTCATTGCAGTGTTACTGTAAGCCTTACTTGTGACTAAATCTTTACTTTGTGACAATTAATTTTATCCCAAATTACTGTTTCCAGAAGATCTCCCCTACTACTGAAGTTAAACTGACTGGCCTGTAGGTGCTGAGTTCATCTTTATACCAGTTTTTGAACAATGGTGTAATATTTGTAATTCTCCAGTCCTCTGGCACTCTTCTCACCCCTTCCCAAGTCTAAAGAAGACTGGAAAATTATGGCCACTGCCTCCAATTTCCCCTCTTTCTCTCAATATCCTTGGATGCATCTCATCCAATTCTGGTGCCTTATCAACTTAAGTACAGATAACCCATCCAATACCACCTCTATCAATTTAAGTTAGCTGAAACAGGTGCAGTGTGTACATGTTCTTTCCTGTCTACAAAGAAAAAGTGCTGGCATATTAATAGGCACAGCTTCCAATACAAACAAATGCGCCAGACTTCTTGCCTGACTGACAATATTAAATTGGTTGAAGTGACAGCTGTTTGCTGATTAGGGTCAAGCTGCCTGGTTTAAACTTTAACCAACACTTGGCAGTTATCTGTCAGCTACCACTAACTGGTGCACTCGCCATGACAATGCCTCTGCCAGTCAGCTTGCCAACCAATTAGCATTCTCTTTTCATTTGCTGATTTCCCCTTTTACTGGTATTCTTACAAAGTGTCCTGATGAGTAAAACGTCCAGAACTTGAGGAAGTTGAGACCATATCCATTAGACGCTACACCATGGTGGGTTCCATAGGTGTGCTGATGGGATGATTCCCATTCCATGAAAGGTTGGGTTCCAAAACTTCTGGTGCAAAATGCTCAGCTTAGTTGGGCTGAATTCTTCAATGCTCCTCAACGTTGAATGCAAGTCTTTTAGCAAGCTTTATAATGCACCAAACATGTGGACACCCATCAGCCTCCTTGTGTATCTTGCGTCAAATTTCTCATCTGACTTATCTGGTGCAGAACACATGCAAACTCATTGTTCGTTAAGCTGACACCTACATTACTTCATCCTCCCATCCTGGAATATTTATGCCCGATTTGTCACTACGTACAGTTCTTCTACCAAAGCTCTCAAAATATATGAAGTCTGAGGCTAAGCTGGTGCAGTGAGTGGCCACATAGCTTCACCTTCGCTGATCTTTTTCTATTCTTCTATAGACTGATGTGGCTCTATTCTTGGATATCTGAAATGAATGCAGTGGGAAGCCTGAATTGTGATGAAGGTGAAGAGAAGAAGTTGCTTATTGACACCATCTGAAGCTTGTGGATGAGAAGAGATTGTGGAATGAGGGGAGTAAGATAGAAAGATGATTAGTTATACAGATACCAATCATCATTATCTATCCCTCCAGCATTAACAGTGGCCATGGCATCAGCAATGCCCCTTTGAGTTCATCATGGCCTTCTCCATGGGGACTAAAATGTCTAGGGGCTTGTCCTTCTCCAGTTCTCCTGTTAGATGCCACCTTTTCCTGCAAGCAAAAGTTGAATGCCCTGCAGCACATTTGGGTAATGTGGCCATCAAAGCTGTCAGCATGTGCCAACTGTAACTGCATAGTTTGTAAGAGTGCCAAGTGTGAGAGAGTGAGGTAAAGCACAAGAATTGAAAGGGAAAGCCTTGATAGAAAATATTAGTTGATACATTATGGAGGTATAGCAAATGAGGCTAGTAATGCAGTTGAAGATTTGAATTGTGATGAAGGAGAAGAGAAGAAGTTGTACATTGATGCTTGAGAGTGAGAAGAGATTGTGAAATGAAGGGAAAAAGATTGAAACATGATTAGTAAGAGATACCATCATTGTCTCTCTCTCCAGCATTAGCAGTGGCCATAGCCTCAGCGATGCCCCTTTCTGGAAGATTTAATGCACTGAACTTTAAAACTGTATCAGAGCATTCAACTTCTTACTGGACTACGTCCATGTTCTTGGAACTATATTCCTGGCATTGACCTCCACTGCCTCCTGAACATATCTCAATGGTCTCTTACTCTCCCCTTGTCAATGGATAAAAGAACTTAGCTCCTTTTCTTCATGTCTTATACCAAAGCCTCCAATGTATTTTTGAAAATCTTGCTACACATTCTTCTAGGCCTTCAATCTTTTACAGCACAGATTTAGTTCAAAAGGTCTTACACCAGCTCTTCCCCACCCAAAATATAATTTGTTCAGTGTTTAAACTGTTCTGTAAAGAACAATTCAGATCAGCTTCACTCAACAGTCACTGATGGCTCCTTGCACTGCAGCAAGTTTCAACTAGACCAAAGACCTCTTTCACAGAGTTGGTGGTTCTTCAACTGCAGTAATGTTTGCCTAAGTGTGCATCCATAGAACACAAGACCCATAGAAATTGCTTGAAATGAACCTCAACATTGCCACTCCATCAGGCCCACTGATCATTTGTGTATAGTTAATGTAGCTGGCCACAAGCAGTAATTATGTAAAATGGTAGATTAATATGCAATTAATGGGCTTGGGTAACTTCCCATGCCCATTTTCAAGATTATCCAATTTGGCCCCCAAAACATTCAGTTGAAAGCCAACTCTACCAGGCTCTCTTTCCTGTCCAATTTTCCAAGAACACAAATAAAAACAGAAATTATTTACTAGATCATGAAGCCCTGTAGAATAAAACTGCTTCAAGGTACTGATCCATGAGGCACAATGTTCAGTACAAAGAAAAATACAACTCGTCACTGAGAAAATACAAAAAAGTCCTGAAGTGCAAATCAAACTGTTTAGGTGAAATGCTTGCCAAAAATATTTGGTTACATTTTAATTGACAAAAGCATTCCACTACCTATAATTTTCATTTACATTTCTAGCTGTACATGCAGTTCATCACTGGAACACCAATGACCAAGAACTAGTTTTTCCACAGGCTTCACATATTGACAAGGTCAGAGAAACTCTCAGTTTTACCAAAAAAATGCATTTCACATTTATCTAGTTTGAAAGATGATCAAGCAGTATAAATTTGAATCATTTGATATGCATGGTGCCCCACAATTATTAATTTGACGAGAGCACTGACTCAACAGCATTGATAAACCACCATGATGGCTGCATAATTGAACTGCCAATTCCTAGTACAAAAAGGTCAAGCATTAAAATATTATGTCTCTTTGCCAAAAAGTTAGATTTAAAGTTACTGAGATCAACATTCCTAAAATCAGTATTAAGGAGCCTCCCAATAAAAGACAATGAATAACAAGCCCGCCCAGAAGGTCATTCTAAAGTCAGATCAGTAACTGCAAACTTAGAGTACCAATAATTTGCATATTCAGTAATCTATCGTAGGAACAGCGGGAGGAAATTCAGCCTCTTGAGCCTACCATTTGGTTACATTTAATCTGCATCAACTCCATTACCTACTTCTGTTCTATAGTCCTGAATGCCCAGAACTAACATACATCTATTGATTTCAATATTGAAAATTTTGAATGACCATATTGGGCAAAGGCATGTTAAAGGTTACCTCCAACTCCCTAAGCTTAAATTTTTGCCCGTGTGGAATCTTATAACATGCTTTCTGGAAGACCAGTAACATTATCTATCGAAGTTTCACTTCCATCATCCTAGTGAACTCCTCAAAAGATTCAGTTATTAGTCAAACTGAATCTTTGATCAGCCCCTACTTGTCCAAGTGCTCAGTTAACTTTATTATGGTTCCAGTAACTGCCCCACAACAGTCTTTAAACTGACAGGTCTATTGTTACCTGATTTCTCCCGCCTTCTTTAAATAACAGTGACATTTATAATTTTCTAATCCACAGACACAATCCCCAATTCTAGAGAGCTTTTGAAAAATTATGACCAAACTTGTGGCAATTTCTTCCAGTTACTTTCAATAGTGGGTTGTGGAATCTCTTGTCTATGTTCTATCTTAGTCCTGTTACCTTCTCCAGTAACATGTTTCTTCATAAATATACAAATATTAAAAGCCAAGGTCTGCCCTTGACTTATTTTTAGATTCTGTTGTACATTATCATCTCCTTCCACTGTAAAATGGACAGAAAGCACTTAACAAGTCTATTTCCTTCTTGTCCTTTATAATCTCACTTGCATCAACCTTTAATGGGCTTAGCCTTGATATTACTAGCACTTTGTATTGCACAATGAAAAGGAGATGTCTGGATTACATTTATTGAATGACTAATCAATGCTAAGAGACATTCCAAACCAACACAACAATTTGAGTAACAGTCAAACCTATCTTAAAATAACTATAGACCACAGAGTTTAAGACCTATATTGTCACAAGCAGTAATGCATGTTATATGGCTGACTTCATGCTTGGAATAGGACACAGTAGTGAACATAGATTAACATGAAATTTCCAAACCGAACATACTGCATTTGGTAAAATACTAATTTGTACTTTAATGATGCCAATCTTCTTTCCTGCAAGAATGTGTTTACAGAAATATTTTTCTAATCAGGCGTCATGCTTGAGCATCAGTGTTTCTTTAGTGCAAGATTAGTTTTAAATAAATATATTATGAAAAAAATCTTCTATTAGCAGTTTTAACATTAGAAAATGTGCAAGGTGCTTCACAAAAGCAGAACTTGACATCAAGCCATGTAAAATATGAGGGTAGAAGGTAGGGTCGTCAACCTTCCCAGAATGGCAATGAGTGTCCTAGAATAGACATTAATTTCCCAATGGCCAACTATAGCCTTCCAGGAGATTTTAAATTGCAAAAATCAACAGCAGGACAGGCGAACAAGCCACACTTACCAAAGCAGAGTATTTTCACTCATCTGTTTATTTGGTCTGTGCCATTTTAATTCAGGCAATTGCACATGGGCAGGGCCTGTGGTTATACCCTGAGTGCTTATTGAACATTCTTCCAACACTCCAGCTGGCTGCTTCAGAGTGGAAAGTACAACATTATAACAGTATGGACCACAATTTAAATAATCCAGGGACAGCAGGGAGGTAGGCTGCATTTAAAGGTCAGATCCCCCTTTACATAAAACAGGCCAAAACCAAAGGAGAGGCTTTCCCCATGTTAAATTCCTTCAGGCAGGGAGATATTTCAAACATAGATAATCCCCTGGGAATGTGTTCATATTTTCAAGCGTTCCCAGACATGTGCTTGCCACGCTGCCTGGCAGCTTCCTGTTGAGTCATTTTTGCTGATGTCTTCCAGAACATATCCAGCCAGAGTTGGCAACCCCAGAAAGGCTAAAAGTTTGAACAGAAGTAGGTTTTAAAGATATATCTTAAAAACAGAAAGCAAAGAGTTCTAGGGAAATAATTGAGCTTAGGACTTAAATGGCTGAAGGCATGTTGAAGCAGTTAAAATTGGGGATGCAGACACCTGGGCTGGAGGAAATAGAAGGTAAGGAGTGGCAGGCTAGCAGGAAGGTGAAGAAAAGCATGATAATTTTAAGGAATTGCTTAGCTGGGAACCAAGATCAATAAGCAAGTGGGAAATGGGTGAACAGGATTTGGCAGGAGTAAGGATGTGGGTAGAAGAGTTTTGGAAGATCTCAAAATTTATGGAGGGATGAATTTGGGACACCATTCATGCATGTGTGGAATATTCAAGTTTGAAGGTAATAAAGGCATAATTAAGGGTTCCAGCAGTACATGAGCTGATATAAGGGCCCAAATCTGACCATATTACAGAAGGCAGTCTTAGTGATGGCATGGCTGGAAGATAATCTCAGGTTTAAATGTGACACCAAGGTTGCAAACCTCAGTTATCAGGAAGAAAAATGAAGTCAATGGTTAGGCAATGTAGCAGGGGCCAAAGTCATTGCTTCAGTGTTTCCCAAGTCTAAACAGGGAGGAAATTTTTGCCTGTACAGTACTGCTTGACAAACAAACAGTCTGATAATTAAGTAGCAATGGAGAAGTGCAAAGGTCAAGAGAGGTGGTGTTGTAAGGAAACGTAAAAACTAATGCTGTTTTCAGATTATGTCACTAAGGACATACAAGAAATAGGAGAGGACAAAGGATGATTCTTGGTGATGCCAAGAGGTAAAAATGTGGGTGCAGGAACAGAGCCACTGCAGGGTGATACTGTGGTTTCAATTAGATAGGTAAGAATGGAACCAAGCAGATGCACTCTGGTGAAGAGGCATTGGAGTATGTTGACATAATCTATCATATCAAAGACTGCACAAGTCATGAAGGATGCCAAGGAAGAATTTGCCTCTGTCACAGTCAAATCAGATGTAATTGGTTTTGGTAACAAGGCAAGGATCGAAATCAGATTTCAGCGATTCAAACATGGATTGGAGGGAAAGATGGGCACAGATCCGGGAAGAGACAAAGTTAAGTGTTTTGGAAAGAAAGATGAGTTGGGAGATGGTTCAGAAGTTTGCATGTGCAAATCCATGTCATAAAAATCAAAGATACATGGAAGCTCATTTATAGAAATGATAATTCTGAAATCTAAATCAAGGAATAAATTGGCAGTTAATTCAATTCCCAGAACCATTGCAGAATCTTAAAAATCATTTAACATAGCTTTAATATCCAAGCACTCAATCCTCAAAAGAACACATGTATTAAGCAAAGGAAATTCAGTAAACAACCAAGGATTGAAAATGGTTCTGAGCATTAGGTTTTTGAAGAGAGGGGTATGTGAAGTGGAACTTTTCAATAATCGTATAACAGTGACTGCAGATCAGACGTACTTCACTTGTTACATCCTGTAGTTGTGAAAGTAAGATTCAAAGCCCATACTTCTAGAATGCAACAGCATGAATATGGATGCATATGCTGTGTCCATCTTGTATCCTGTTTTCAGTTCAATGGATTAACTCTTTAGTATTTCCTGCTCCCCCACTGGTAGAGATATCACAAGTTAGGAATTTGTTTTAAGAAATAATTAAGTATACTTAGCAAATGGTTGGCCTCTTGTGTGTGACTGTTGTTAGGGTTGTGATGGACCAGTCTGTCCAACTGCACACACCTGACAAGTTCACCTTCTGACATTCACAAGGTAATCTCGGGTAGATACGGTGACTTCCCAAAAGTCACAGGTAGATAAGTTTCTGATAGACAAGGGAATTAAGGGTTATGCGGAGAAAGCGGGAAAGTGGAACTGGTCCACTTCAGATCAGCCATGATCTTATTGAATGGTGGGGCAGGCTCGAAGGGCTAGATGGCCTACTCCTGCTCCTATTTCTTATGTTCTTATGAAAGGCACTATACAAATGCAAAACATTATTTTCTTTCATTATAAACAAAGCACATGTCTTTTTGGCATCCTGGCAAAATGTTAACATTAATACAGCCAGGTTACTTGATATAAACTAAAAGTCAAGATTTTTTTTGGGCTGTTTACCTCCTGTATTTGGGTCAGCAACTGGGACCCCCTGCACTGCACAGAATAAGTACCTGCAAGTATGTACAAGACTGATTTAACCCAATTAATTTTCAAGTGATAAGATGGAGGTGGTGGATGATGGAGAATATGGCAGAGAAAGCAATTATTGGAATAATGAGTCATAAGCCTTGAAAATTAATGTTACTGAACTTGGATGTGGATCAAATACATAGACAGATCACTTTCCCCTCATTCTACTGATTTAGTTTGAATTACCATTCAGGATCTATCTTTTCAATGCCATTGATCAACTCATATCACTACTCAAATTTTATTTCAGAATATTCAATTTTTATGTAAAAAACCCAAGAATCTAATTTGACATTTTTTCTAAAAGTTATCAATATTGCCACAAGGATGATTCAAGTTGGTCTACCATCTTGCCAAACCACCCTGATGACATCAAAGAACAAAGAACAACACAGCACTGGAAACAGGCCCTTTGGCCCAACAAGCCCACACCGCCATTTTAAACATTCAGTGAATGCCTCATCTACCTTCTATCTATGACTTTTCTCTACGCCAGATTTGGGGAGGTCTAATTTAGGAACAATTTGTTAACACCATTGTGCCCAAGAGCAGAGGTTCCCAACCTGGAAGTCAAAGAAGCTTTCAAGGTGTTCACCAAAATTAACCACCAGGGGGAAAAAAAAATCAAATTTAGTTAAAAAGAAAAAGTTACATCATCTCAGAAGTGGGATCAAGCTGAACAAACTGACATGTTTTCAGCCCTCAACTGGACCTCTGATTGCCCCTTCCCAAATGCTGGTGTGATGATGGCAGCAATTGCCATGGAGCCCAGAATCACAATCATTAAAAGAGGTGCTGTGACCACAGAATACAGATTCCCAGGCCAGAGCTTTCCATCTTACTGTGTTGTACTCCCACCATGATTTGTTCTTGGTACAGCACACGACCTATTTTCCCTAGACAGACTGTTGTCTTACACTAGTACTTGCTTTAAACTGCTTTATTAACAGGTTAGAGTCTCTCCCGAGTGTGTTCCATCCTCTCTCTCTCTTTCTATCCCAGAAGTCTAGCACATGGCTGATATCACTGACACATTATCAACACTACTCATTAGTAAATCCATCCCATCAGTCCACCCCACACCAGTATTCTCCCCTCCATCCTAGCCCCCACAGTACTCTATCAACCTAACAATCAGAGTCTATGTAGATGATTAAAACCATTACATTTAACTTTTTATTGCTAGCAGGTACTCTAACTCCTACTCTTCCCCCTTCAAGTCACTGGAGGGTTTTTACAAGCGGTGACAGATCGTTGATTCTCATCCTTGATGAGTGGCGATCTTGGTGTACTCTTGGGAATGCTAGAAAAAAAAATGACCAGCACTTGAATAACTCCATGGCAGGATATTCCAGCTCTTCCCGCCAGCAGGATCCTGCAGTCTTGCCAAAGGCAACCTCATGTGGCATTTTATTGGAAGGTCTGTCTCATCTGCACCTTGCAATTTTATACCTCATTGATGCAAGCAGCATTGGCTGAAGCCAAGTTTATATTATCTGCTTGTATGCTAATACTAGCCTCAGTTACAAATTTAAAGTTGTCTTTAATTTGCTTGAATTCAGGAGCAACATATCCATTTCTGTAAACTGTTCATATAGTGTTAATTAACCAGTTTAAATAAAGTATCAGAGTAATACGATGCTCTGTTTAGGAAAGATGGGCATATGTGACATGTAACTAAAAAACAGAGTGCACCAATTATAATAGTAGTATAAAGCATGGTAGCAGTGGTGTTGACACCAATCTAACCAGACTGAGTGCGAAGAAAAACTTCATAACACAGGCATCTGAAGTCTTTAATTTGCAATGTAACTGTCCAATAGTCATGATTTATTTCCTCGAGAAACACTCATTTTTAAACTTGATCTTGTTTTTATCTTGCATTCCAAATTTTAGAATAGATAGGCTTTCATAAATATTCTCATTGTCTTCCTCAATTAAAAGTTGTTAAAATTAGCAAAATTGCTTAAATGGCCAGTCTCCCCACACTGGAAACGTTCCATGACTTCTGCAAGGCAGCCTTGGTGTCTGTGTTATTTCTTTACACCATAATTGAAATATCTTAAAATGGCTGCTACTATGGCATTTTCGGCTCTTTTTCCCCCATTTTGGATGGGATTTTGTACAGGTAAAGAAACTACCCATGGGCCTACCCAGTTAGCAGAATGAAATGGAGCCTGGAAGATGCTTTGGACTATAGACCATTTTGGTGCTCGGAGTTCGGCTAGCATTATGTACTGTACTGCTTGTTCAATAACTGGATATCACAGCAGACTAAAAAACGCGTTGAAGGCTTTGAGGAGTGTCAAAGTCCACAGTGGATTCCTTCATCCCCTGCCTTGGGAGAACATTGTCTCCCACGCAGAAATAATTGGACCAGGATCTGCTACTCTTCAGCACGCAACTCCGACGCCATGCATAACTTCCAGCTCTGGTCTCTCTGCAGACCTGCAAATTTTTCAGATGCCTGTGCTGTTACAAAGCTTTTCTTCACACTCAGTCTGGTTAGATTGGTGTCACCACCGCTGCTACCATGCTTTATACTACTATTATAATTGGTGCACTGTGGTTTTTAGTTACAGGTCACACATGCCGATCTTTCCTGAACAGACCGTCGTATTACTCTGATTCTTGTTTTAAACTGGTTTATTAACACTATATTAACAGATTACATGAATGGATAAGGTGTTCCTGAATTCAGTATGTTTCATCTTCTCTATCTAGTGAGAGAGTCACGAAGACAAAGTCAAGCACATGACTGCCTGCTGTCAATGATGCATTATCTATATCACACATTAGCATATCTATTCTATTGTCTTATTACACCGCACTTACCAGGTCCTGCTGTCCCAACCTCTTATTTTTCCAACTATGTTACATGGGTCATTTTTCCCTGACACTGGTTAATTAAGGCAGTTACTCAACTAGTTTTGCCCCTTACTCCCCAAATATACCCGCTGCCCTCTATCACAAGTGGCAAATGTAACCTCTTAACAGACGGCAACAAGGAACTGTGTGCAAGCTTGGAGTTTGATAAACGGGGAAAGGAGCTGTTCATTCCCCTTCACCTTTTCTATCTTTTGCACCTTTTAAGATTGGTTCGTACTCAATAACAGGGAAAGCAGCTAGATGTTTGGTGAGAATCTGCAAACTGGATAAGTTCTACACTATCTCCAAGGTTTAAAAACAGTAAACAACTTGGTGGCAAACTTAAAATATATAAAAGGCACAATAAATTAACTGATTATTCGAAGCACATTAACAGCGGCAGGACAAGTGAGATTTCAAGACTGCGGCATGCAAAAGCTCCCAGGTAACACTGATACAAGACAAATGCAAAGAGATAAATGTTTGCAGCTTGAAAAACATTGGTTCAGAATCAGAACTGGAGGCTATGCAATCAAGGAAGGCAAGAGTTACCTGGATACTTTGTTTTGGAAGACAGCCATCACTTAGGATATGATCTTCTGGTTTGGGAAATGCTCAGGGGCAGGAGGGTGTGACTGCAGCTGAGACAGAGGATCCAGAGGGCAGGATTGTCAGCCTCTGCAGTTATCCAACGGGTCTGTCATTCTTTCAGCTTGTTTAGTCAAGAGTTAAGACTGCAGAATGGATGAGCTGACTGATTATAGCATCATGGTGCACAAAGCCATTCAACTGGGAGAGGGGATGTAGGAGGGGATGCAAGAATTTAGTGGCGGTAGAGGACAGTATAAAAAGGGTGGGGGGGAATTGACGCTATTCTCTAATGAGGAGCGAGAGTCCAGTCAGCTGTGTCGCATGCCTGGAGCCAGGGTTTAAGACATCTTCAGGGTTGTAGGGGAACTTACAGTACGAGAGGGAAGGATCCAGTGGTCGTGGTCCATGTAGGTAGCAACGACATAGGTAGGACAGGAAAGAGGTTCTGCAATAAAATAGAGGCAAAATACTGCGGATGCTGAAATTTGAAACAAAAACAGAAAAACGCTGGAATCTCTCAGGTCTTTTAGCATCTGTGGCGAGAGAATAGGGCCAAAGTTTTGATCCTGGATGACCCTTCATGAACTGAAAGGGGTTTTGAATATGGAGTATGAGGAGTTAGGCATCAAACTAAGAAGGACTGCCTCAAAAGATAATAATTTGTGGATTATTACCTGAGATAGATGCAAATCAGATTAGAGAGATGAATGCATGGCTCCAAGACTGGTGTGAGAGAAGTGGGTTCCAATTAGTGGGGCACTCGCACCAGTACTGGGAAAAGTGGGATCTGTACTTTTGGGATAGTCTACACCTGGACAATGCTGGAACTAATATCCTAGCAGGCCACACTAGAGAAGTGTAGTGTGTTTTAAACTGAATACTGGGGGCAAGGGAATAAATTTGGGAAGACACAGCAAGAGAGAAAGCTACTAAAGAATAAAGGATAATGCAGCACAGGAACAGGCCCTTCAGCTCTCCAAGCCTGCATTGATCATGTATTCCTAACTAGACCATCTGTTTGTATCCCTCTATTCCTAATCTGCTCATGTGGCTATCTAAATAAATCTTAAACGATCCTAGCTTGTCTGCCTCAACCACCTTACTTGGTAGTGCATTCCAGGCCCCCACCACTGCTGCATATCCATATTGAACCTTGCCCCTCTTACCTTGAGCTTGTGACCCCTTGTGTTTGTCATTTCTAACCTGGGAAAAAGCTTTCAACTGTTCACCTTATCTATGCCCTTCATAATTTTATAAAAACTTCTGTTAGCTCGCCCCTCAACTTCCATCTTTCCAGGGAGAATAACCCTAGTTTACTCAAATCTCACCTCATAGCTAAGACCCTCCATACCAGGCAACATCCTGGTAAACCTTTTCTGCACTCTCTCCAACGCCTCCATGTTCTTCCAGTAGCGTAGCGACCAGAACTGGACGCAGTATTCCAGATGTGGTCTAACCAACTTTCTATGTAAACTTCAACATCACATGCCAACTTTTATACTCTGTCCAATAAAGGCAAGCAAGTCATGTGCCTTGTTCACTACCTTTTCCACCTGTGCTGCCACCTTTAAGGATTTGTGGACATGCACACCCAGATCCCTCTGTGCGTCTATACTCCTGATGGTTCTGCCATTTTTTGTATAGCTTCCCTCTGCATAAGGTCTACCAAAATGCATCACTTCGCATTTATCTGGATTAAATTTCATCTGCCATTTCTCCGCCCAATTTCCCAGCCTATATCCTGCTGTATTCTCTGACAATGTTCATCGCTATCTGCAACTCCAGCAATCTTTCTGTCGTCTGCAAACTTACCAATTAGGCCAGCTACATCTTCTTCCAAATTATTTATATACATCACAAACAGCAGAGGTCCCAGTACAGAGCCCTGCGGAACACCACTAGTCACAGTCCTCCAATCAGAAAAAGACCCCTCTACTACTATCTTCTGTCTTCTCTGGCCAAACCAGTTCCTTACCAATCTAGCTAGTTACATACGACATAACAGCGCAGTACTGGCCCTTCGGCCCTCGATACAGCTGCAACATGACCTCACAGCTCCGAAATTCAATCCCTCTACCAATAAAAGCTAACACGCTGTATGCCTTCTTAACAACCTTATCAACCTGGGTGCCAACTTTCAAGGATCTATGCACATGTACACCGAGATCTCTCTGCTCATCGACACTACCAAGAGTCCTTCCATTAGCCCTATATTCTGTACTCCTGTTACTCTTACCAAAGCGAATCACCTCACATTTTTCCGCATTAAACTCCATTTGCCACATCTCAGCCCAGTTCTGCAGCTTATCTACGTCCCTCTGCAAACCATAACATCCATCCTCACTGTCTACAACTCCTCCGACTTTGGTGTCGTCAGCAAATTTACTAACCTATCCTTCTACACCCTCCTCTAGGTCATTTATAAAAATGACAAACAACAGTGGCCCCAAAACAGATCCTTGAGGTACACCACTTGTAACTGCACTCCAGGTTGAATATTTCCCATCAACTACCACCCCCTGTCTTCTATCAGCTAGCCAATGCCTGATCCAAACTGCTAAATCACCCTCAATCCCATGCATCTACATTTTCTGCAGTAGCCTACCATGGGGAGCCTTATCAAACGCTTTGCTAAAATCCATATACACGTCAACTCCCTTACCCTTATCCACCTCTTTGGTCACCTTTTCAAAAAGCATGATAAGGTTTGTGAGGCACAACCTACCCTTCGCAAAACCGTGTTGACTATCCCTAATCAATTTATTTCTCTCTAGATGATTATAAATCCTATCCCTTATAATTCTTTCCAAAACTTTGCCCACAACAGAAGTAAGGCTCAGTGGTCTATAATTCCCAGGGTGGTCTCTACTCCCCTTCTTGAACAAGAGGACAACGTTTGCTATCCTCCAGTCTTCTGGCACTATACCTGTAGCCAATGACGACATGAAGATCAAAGCCAAAGGCTCTGCAATCTCCTCCCTAGCCTCCAAGAGAATCCTAGGGTAAATCCCATCTGGCCCAGGGGATTTATCTATTTTCATACTCTGAAGAATTGCTAACACCTCCTCCTTATGCACCTCAATCCCATCTAGTCTAAAAGCCTGTATCTCAGTATTCTCCTTGACTACACTGACTTTTTCCTGCATGCATACCAACGACAAATATTCATTTAGTGCCTCTCCTATCTCTTCAGGCTCCACGCACAACTTCCCACTACTGTCTCTGACTGGCCCTAATCTTGCCCTAACCAATCTTTGATACTTGACATACCTACGGAAAGCTTTAGGGTTCTCCTTGATCCTATGCGCCAAAGTCTTCTCATGTCCTCTTCTAGCTCTTAACATTCTCTTTAGCTCCTTCCTGGCTAATTTGTAACTCTCCAGTGCCCTAACTGAGCCTTCATGTCTCATTTTTACATAAGCCTCCTTCTTCCTCTTCACCAAAAGATTCAACTTCTTTAGTACACCACGGTTACCTCACTCGACCACTTCCTCTCTGCCTGACAGGTGCATATTTATCAAGGACTCACAGTAGTGCTCCTTGAATAAGCTCCACATTTCAGTTGTTCCCAGCCCCTGCAGTTTCCTACTCCAACCTATGTATCCTAAATCTCACCTAATAGCCTCATAATTACCTTTCCCCCAGCTATAACTTCTGCCCTTCAGTATATACCTATCCCTTTCCATCACCAAGGTAAACATAACTGAATTGCGGTCATTATCACCAAAGCGCTCACCTACCTCCAAGTCTAACACCTGGTATGGTTCATTACCCAGTACCAAATCCAATGTAGCTTCACCTCTTGTTGGCCTATCTACATACTGCGTCAGGAAACCTTCCTGCACACACAAACTGGCAAAAACTGACCCCTCTAACGTGCTTGAACTATAGCTTTTCCAATTGATATTTGTAAAGTTAACATAACAACTACCCTGTTACTTTCGTACCTATCCAGAATCATTTTTGCAATCCTTTCCTCTGCATCTCTGGAACTTTTTGGAGGCTTATAAAAAACTCCCAGCAGGGTGATATCTCCTTTCTTGTTTCTAATCTTAGCCCATACTACCTCAATAGACAGGTCCACATCAAACGTCCTTTCTGCCACCATAATACTGTCCCTGACGAACAATGCCACGCCTCCCCCTCTTCTACCGCCTTCTCTGCTCTGACTGAAACCCGAAATCTGCAACAACCATTCCTGTCCCTGCTCTATCCACGTCTCTGAAATGGCCACAACATCGAAGACCCAAGCACCAGTCCAGGCTGCAAGTTCATCCACTTTATTGCATATGCTCCTCGCATTAAAGTATACACACTTCGACCCACCCACCTGCCAATACTCTGCTGCAACCTAAAAACCTTATCCATGACCTCCCTAGTCTCATCCTCCTGAACACTGGAGCTACAATTCAGGTTCCCATCCCCGCTCTGAATCAGTTTAAATCCCCCCGAATAGCATTGGCAAATTTCCACACCCCCCCCCCCCCCATCCCCCCAAGATATTAGTACCCCTCTGGTTCAGGTGCAGACCATCCCTTCTGTAGAGGTCCCACCTACCCCATTTTGTCTATCGCTAATGAGACTATTCAGTTCTAAATGTGTATAGATCCTATCTCTAAGGATCTTCTCCAACAATTTCCCTACCATGGATGTCAACCTCACTGGCCTATAATTACCTGGGTTATCCTTGTTACCCTTTTTAAATAATGGGACCACATTTGCTATCCTCCAATCCTCTGGGACCTCACCTGTGTTCAGTGAAGAAACAAAGATTTCTGTTAGAGGCCCAGCAGTTTCACCTCCTGTCTCTTTCTCAGTAATCTAGGACAGATGCCATCTGGCCCTGCCTATTTGTCTACCTTAATGCTTCCTAAAACACCTAACACTTTCTCCCTTGTAATTGCGATTTGTTCTAATGGGTCTACACATCTCTCTGAGACACCACCAATCAATCAACGTGTCCCTCTCCTTTGTGAATACTGACACAAAGTATTCATTTAGGATCTCACCTACTTCCTTGGGTTCCAAGCATTCTTTGTTCTTGAGGTCCGACTCTTTCTGATTCTAACGTATGTATAAAATGCCTTGGGATTCTCTTTAATCCTGTCTGTCAAGGACATTTCATGACCCCTTTTTGCTCTTCTAACTCCCTGTTAGAGTTCTTTTCTGCTCTCTCTGTATTCCTCCATTGCTTCATCTGTTTTTAGCTGCCTAGACTTTATGTATGCCTCTTTTTTCTTTTTGATTAGACTCTCAATTTCTCTGGTTATCCACGGCTCTCGAATCCTACCTTTCCTGTCCCTCCTTTTTACAGGCACATGGCTGTCCTGCACTAATATAGGGAATGATAAACAGACCTTACAAGAAGGGACAGAGTGTAAAAATCTAAGTGTAAGTCAGCAGGTAAGACTAGGTAGTACAAAAATAACAAAGGGCAAAACTAAAGCCTCTGTATCCAAACACAAACAGCATTCAAGCAACAGATGAACTGCTGGCGCACATAGAAATTAATAAGTACAATCTGATAGCCATTAGAGACATGGTAACAGGATGTCATAGATTGGGACCTGAATATTGAAGGGATGAGATATTTTGGATGGACAAAGTTTTTAAAAAAAATGATAATAGCTCATTAGAAGGGGATAACCCAAATTCAGGAAATCAGGATGTAGCAGCAGTTTGGGTTGAGATGTGAAATTATAAAGGCAAATAGTCAGTTGTGGAAATGCTGTACAGGCTCAATCAGGCAATATTTCTCAGATTTAAACCTCTCTATAATAATACTCAAATCCTAGGCAGAACCCAAGTAAACACAGATGCATTAATTCTGCTTAAACAATCATTACGTCTAAAATGAGTACTTATCTTGTTCCTCCTGCTACTAAATTTAAACATTTCCCAGACAAACCAGCACCCTGCAAACAGAGCTGAATTTTAAACATATCCCTTACAGAAAACATGATATAAATATACAATAAAGGAAGAGCATCACACTACAGTGGAGCTGGTCAGAAAGGAATGGGCTGTTTAATTTACATATAGATTAGAAAAGTCAGATGGGCAAAGGTAATGTAAATGAGGAGTTCATAGAAAGTTTGAGATAGTTTCTCAGAACAGCACGTTCAAGAGGTAACCAGAGAGCAGCTATGTGAGATTTGGCACTGTATTACAGAGTGAGA
Organism: Carcharhinus amblyrhynchos; assembly: GCF_965287045.1. Classification (NCBI taxonomy): domain Eukaryota; kingdom Metazoa; phylum Chordata; class Chondrichthyes; order Carcharhiniformes; family Carcharhinidae; genus Carcharhinus; species Carcharhinus amblyrhynchos. The sequence goes on along the minus strand of NC_137335.1, from coordinate 24,160,088 downwards.
TTAATCGATAACCCTACAATGAACTCACCCCTAGGTAGCAGTGATCATAATATGATTTGAATGAAATTCAACTTTTTTGGAAGAGAAGTGTGCATCCAAAATTATCATTTCATAAACTTAAAGACAATTGTGAGAGCCTGAAAGTAGAGCTAAAAGTGAACTGGCAAACATGCTTAAGGGATAGATCAATAGAGATTCAGTGGCAGACTTTTAAAGAAATAATTTAGAAAACACAGATTAGACACATTCCAATGAAAAAGAAAAATTCCGAGGGGAGGGTCATCATCCATGGTTAACTTAAAAAAAGCATACATTTGTGCAAAGTTGGAGGGCAGATCAGAAGATTGGAAAAATATGAACAAAAAATTGCAGAAAAATTGAGAGAAAAATTCTACAGAACGAGAAAGCTAGTAAATAAAGACATTTGAATGAGTATTAACAGTGTGCATTGGTCCTAAAGAAAATACAAATGAGGAAAGCATAATCAACCGAAAAAGAGAGCTGAGACAGTAGAGAAGGCGAAAAAAGTTGCAACGGCTTTGTATTCTCCTGCTGCATTTTCTCTGCTTCCCGATTTGTTGCAGCAGCCAAACAAATAGTTAAGTTGTGAATCAGTGGATATGTGCAAAACATTTCCAGAAACTGGTGTTTCTGGACAGGAGAGGTTATAAGTACATAGAAAAAGTACTTGTGGGCTCCATGGAATTACCTTAGAAGAACATGTCCTAGAGCATTTACACACAAGACTTGGGCCATAAATTAAAACAGGCTTAAGGAGATACATGATACTTGGAAATATAAATCACTGGATCTTAAAATTAATTTCTAAACTTCCTGCAGCTCTGTCCAATTATGATCAAGCCTTACTACACAAACTTTTCATAGCATTCCTTAGCTGTAATACCATAAGATTATCCAAGGATGGCTAACAAACTGAATATTGAAATATGCAAGAAAACCAATATGATTGCATAGTTGGTATTTCTGCCCAATATAAAAAAAGCCATTGCTTTCAACACCTCCCCCATAAATTATTTTCACGTGAGCTCAATGGCTTTTAGTTCCTGGTCTAGCAGTGCCTCAGCTTTAGAATTCTCATTCCAGTGTTCAAACACATCCATGGCCTTGCCTTTCCCATTTTTGTAACCTTGTTCAACCCTACAATCCTGTCAGGTCACTGTACTCCCAATACTGGCCTCTTGCACATCCCTGCTCTCCTTTCCATCTGAAAGCACAGCCGTCTGGCATAGCAAATAGGCCCCAAAGCTATGGAATTCTCACTCTAAACCTCTCCACTCCTTTCTCCTCCTTCAAGTCACACCTTAAAACCTAGCTCTTTGACGAAGTTTTTGTTCACATAACTCAATATACATGGCTGAATGTCAAATTTTGTTTGATGACATATTTGCATAATGCCTTTTAGGAACAAATTATAGAAGCATGAAATGAACACATTGAAAGACCACTCCACCTAGACTTCCAAAGATCTCCAAGCACACATACTCAAAAAAAATGCACAACTCTACTCACTTGTTCATAAATCAGTAGTTAATTTAGTTACTAAAAAAGGTGATCAATGACAAAAAACTGAACAGAATATCCCATCAATGCACTGAATTCAGTAGGTAAAAATTACATATTTAATTACATGAAATTATTTTAGGAAGCAACAGTTATACAGCCAATTCATGAATAAAAATTCCACGCTTAAGTTTTGTCCAAATCTCAACAACTGGGGGCAGGCAGATGGCTTCTAAACACACCAAGTGTTAATTTATTCCTAGAATCATACTTTTACTTGTTGTATGACAACCAATACAATTTCATCCAAAAATAATTATTAATTCAGGCTCCTTACCAGAGGGGTGTTATCCTGGTACTGAGACATCTTTACAACTCCTATTCTGTCAGTGAATAATGCATACCTAGCTGTCATTTTCTGCACACTATGAAGTGTCAGTGCTACATAAATGATATGCTTTATAAAATCTGAATGTTTCTTTGTCTACATGATTAGGATAATTACAAGTAGCAACACTCAGGACAACAGAAATCATTCATTAGCTCTAATGGCTTCACTAATTCACCTCAGCAATTCCATAGACAGCTCATTGCACTGCAGCATTTCTGTACAATGGCACATTGGAATGTCCTACAAAACACACTTAAGCAATTTTTGGAAACCAATAATACAGCTGCCAGTTTAACCTTGAAGGAATATATAATCTTTCAAGATTCATAAGCACCAAAGCACAATGAAAGAGCTGAAACTGCATCTAGTGCATCATTAAAGTAACATACATACTAGCAGCCAACTTCAAGCATGACCCATCTCTTCCTGCAGGTCAAACAATTACAAGGTCCTTTCAACAATAGGTTTTATTACAGAATCTGCAAACTATCCTGAAAAGACCTACACATTCATGTTCATTAGTAAAAAGGAAAATTCAATTACACTTCACAAATTGCAGTAAGGACAAACCATTTTCATAAGTTGAACTAACAAATTGTTAAAAGATCCAATTAGTTACAGTCTAATGTCACTACTTGGTCTGATAATTCTTACAGGAATCAAAGATATAAATCAACTCTTAGGCACAATGTGCATTACTGCAGGACGGCCTCAGAGAGAAAATAACCATCAGAGTGAACATTAAGGATATTTACGCAGTGGCAACGTACAAAGGACAAGTGGGTTGACAGAATTCATTAGTACGATTGTAAAGCTACTTCTGAACACTTCATGGGTGGGGTGTGAGTGGCCAGTATGGTCTCTTGCCACAAAGATTTTTTCTGAGGCATTAGCCACCTAATGCCTCAGGCTCCTCTCATCTCACCTCTTCTGAGTACAAGGCTTGTCTTACTTCACTACAACCCTACCTTTGACCCTTTCTCCTTTTTGATATTACAGAATGGTAATCAGATCTGTAACCTTCCAGGTATTGAAGTAACTTTAAGACTTGATTACCTGTAAAGACTCACACTTCAACCATTATCGCGTAAATTGAGTTTGTGTCTATATATGCCCTGCTTGTGGAAAACTCCTCACTCACCTGAAGTAGCGACACTCAAAAGTTTGTGCTACCAAACAGACTTAACCGCGTTGCGAGACTTCTTATTGTGCTTACCCTAGTACAACGCCAGCATCTCCACATCACAGGTGTTGAAGAACATGGAGACAATGTGAAGACAAACTGTCATCTAATTTTAGCTAATGGTCATCAGCTTAGATATTACGCTTTCCCATTCTTCTCACAAAATGTAAATTTCTCAACATTTTGCTCTCCTTTTGCACAATTTAACTAGTCAATATTTATTTGCAGCCTGTTTGCACCTTCCTCTGATCTTTCTTTCCCACTTAGCTTTGTATGAACTGCAAACTTAGATATAATAAAAGACAGCCCCTTCAAGTCAGTAATGTTCAATTCAGGAAATTCAGTGGTGAAGGATGATATTGGTACCAATCTTTACTCATATTTATTGACAATGAAATGTTGCAAGTATATACAATATATATCTCTTACCTTGTTTCAGTGAAGGCTCAATTAATGTCCTCCACCTCAATTAAACAATAGTACAATTAATAATTATAGAGCATCAACAGCTGAGCTCCAAGCACTGATCCTTGTGGCACTTCACTACCACACCCTACCACCCTAAAAATGACCTGTACTGTTTTCTGTCCATTAGCCAATCCCAAATCCATGCTAATCTATTACCCCAATTCCATGAGCCCTTTTCTTGTGAGAATCTCGTGTGGTACCTTAGTGAAGGCCTTCTGAAAGTCCAAATATATTAAGCCCACTAGTTTCCGCTTATCTGCTCAGCAAGTTAGACAATCAAAAAAAATGTTAATACATTTGTTAAATAGTTTCCCTTTAATAAAACTATGCTAACTACCCAATCATTTCAGCAAGTACCTTTAATAGATTCTTGCATTTTCCTTGTTACAGAGGCTAACCAACCTATAGGTCTCCACTCTTTTCTCCCCTTCCTTTTTGGAATATAGGGTTACATTTGGTTGTTTCAATACACACAAGCCAATGCTAAAATCTAGGCATTTCCAGAGGGTCAAACGTAATGTACAAAAGGATGTTAACGTTTGTGGAGAAAGTCAGAACCAGGAGCCATTAATACAGTGTAATCATTAATAAATCCAGAAGGAAATTTTGGAGAACCTCTGAGCCAAAAAGTGGAATTTGTTACCACATGAAGGTATTTTGCACTTAGAGAAGCTAAATAAACATCTGGTAGAGAAAGAAACAGAAGAGTAATTTGATGGAGAGAGGCTTGTTTTGAGCACAGACACAGCATGGACATGGAGGGCCAAACAGTTTATTTCTGGACTATTGGTGCTAACTGATATACAGTAACAATTCAAACCCACAATGGGGCAATTCTCTGGAAAAAAATTTGAAGTGTCAAATTTGCATAAAAACTGGGAGTTTTAAAAAAAAACACACTTTTAAATGGGAATTTCCAAATGAATCTCCCACACTGCACTGCAGAGTGCACTAGCATAAAAAAAATCCAAAAATCAGTGGGTGCGGCCTATTATCTTTAGAGAAGCCAGCAGCATAACATTGAGCAAGATACTGCGCACACGCCAATCTCCGCTATGACAGGTTGGTGAATATGCAGTGACCCTGCACTGCTGGCCTCCCAAACATGCCTGGTCCACCCCGACAACTCCCCCAAACCTCACCCCAAGCAGGCATCCACCCGACGGCCAGCCCTGATCGCTGGCCTCCCTCTCTGTCACTCAGCCGAAATGCAGTGTGGCAGCAGGAACGCCATCTCCACTGCACCCAGTGGCCCTACCCCTATCAGACCCTGCCCTGTGCCTGGTGGGCAGTGCCCATGTGCCCCAAGCACTAGCATTTGCCCCCTTGAGCAGTGTCAGGGAACCCAGGCAGCAATGCCCAGGAGATACCCCTCCGGTGCCTGACTCTCTGGGGAGCTTCAGTATAGCTCTCTGAAGTGAGGAGCAATACTAAACCACGCAAGAGTGAACCACTCCTGGCTGGGGTTGGGCAGTAGGGAAGAGACAAGCAGCCTGGAGCTTTCAGTCCCAGGCCCACTAATAGGATTTAAATTGTATGCAAATTAGAATCTGCTTATATTATGCAGCTCTGCGCCAAATTCTGGCACGGAACTGATGGCACTGGAAATCCGGCACTCAGACTCGGAGGCCATGCCCATAAAATGGCCTCCCTCTAGTCTCCTGGCCCGCTGCTCTGCAAAAGCAGCACAGCAAGATAAGAAATAACGAGGGCTTACAAGTACTATAAATTTAAAAGTGATTTTAATATTCATATAGATTGAATGAACCAAATTAGCAAAGATAGCCTGGACTGCGAGTTTACAGGGTGCATTCAAAACAAATTTCTTAGAGCATTATGGAGCCGACCGGGGGGGGGGGGGGGGCATGTTATTTTAGACCTGGTAATATATACTGAAACATGATTAATTAATGACCTCATGACAAAAAAGCCTCTAGGCAACAGTGATCATAACATGATAAATTTCACATTCATTCAGTCTGAGTGTGAGAAATGCAGGTATAAGACTTCTGCCTTGAGCATAAACAAAGACAATTACAACAGTATGAAGTCAGAGCTGACTAAAAATTGGAAAAATAGGTTAAAATGGCAGACATTTAAAGAGATATTTCATAGCTTTCAACAAAGATAGAATCTTTCTTCAGTAGAATACATCTGAAGGATACACAATCCATGGTTAATTAAGCAAGTCAACAAAATAAATTTGAAATAAATGCATACAACACTGCAGACTTTAGAGATAGGTCAGAAGATTGAAAAGAATATAAAAGCAGCAAAAGTATGGCTAAAATGAGAGAGAGAGAGAGAGAGAGAGAGAAAACTAGCTAGAAATATAAACAGATGAGTTTTTACATGCATATGTTTTTAAAAAAAAAGGTAAGTGAGCACTAGTTCCTTTGAGGACATGACTGGGGAATTGATAATGGGAAACAAGGAAGTGGCAAAGTATTTTGTATCTGTCGTCAAGTATAAGTCTGGAAATACGTCCCAAGAATAGTTGAAAATCAAGGAGGAAAAGAGAGGTAGGAACTGAAAAACTGATCATTTAGTAAAGATACTACTGTGACTAAAAGTTGACAAGTCTCCCAAGCCCAATGACCTGCATCCTAGCGCTTTAAAGAAGTGGCTGCAGAGATAGTACATGCATTGGTAATACTCTCCTGAAATTTGCTGGACTTTGGAAAGATCCCAGTGATTTGGAAAACCGTAAATGCAATGGGGCAATTCGCCCAAAAAAATTGTGTGTGTCAAGTTCCTATAAAAACTGAAGTTACTTTTCTTTTCAGTGGCAGTTTCTGAATGAACTTCCCATATTCCTATACACTGCAGAGCGTATAGCATAAATTGGTCCAAAAATCAGTGGGCAGGATCTATCTTGCTGGAGAGGCTAGCAGCACAGCGCTGAGCAGGTCATTGTGCACATACCAATCTGTCAGCGCCAAGATTGGCACATGCACAGTAACCCTGCACTGCTGGCCTCCCAATCGCTGGCCAGCCCCGCAACGCCGACCATGTGCTCCCCCTGCCCCTGATCCTGCTCTTTCCTCCTTCACCGCTCTCCCTAGCAGTCCCAATCCACCCCCCCATTAGCAGCCCCCCACCACAGTTCTCTCCCCCACCCCCCGGCCGATCCTGCTCTTTCCTCCTCCACCCCTCTCCCTAGCAGTCCCAATTCCCCCACCCCCCCCCCCCCCACCAAGGATTGCTGGTCTCCCTCCCTCATTTAGTCCAAATGCAGGGTGGTAGAGACCCCTCACTCACATCAATCACCCTCCCCAACCTCTTGGTACTATCCTATGTGCCCTGGGCATTGGCACTTGGCAATGCTGGGGGCCCAGGCTGGCATTGCCAGGCTAGGCTAGCAATGTCCAGGGGAACACCTTCCCTGTGCCCAACGCTCTGGGGGGCCTTGATTGCCACCCCTTCCCTCCAGCAAGGGCCCAGGACATACTAGCTGGCCCACTAATGCAATACAGAAGAAATGGTAATGAATATTCGCATAATGGCACTGGAAATCCAGCCGCTGGAGACCCGCAGAGGCCGTAGTGCCGAGGGAGCCTGCGAAATGACCTCCGCTTGAGTCTCCTAGCTCGCTACGCTACAAAAGCAGCGCAGTAGGATGGGTGAATCGCCCAACATCTCTATTCAAAAAGAGAGTGAGAGAAAGAAAATAGGAAACTATCAGCCTTTTAGCCTAACAAAGGTCATAGGCAAGATTTGAATCCATTATTAATGAAGTTATAACAGAATACTGAGAACATCATGTGATCAGGCAGATTTCAACATGGTTTTGAGAGAGGAAATTATGTCTGATTAATTTGTTAGAGTTCTTTGAGGAAGTAACAAGCATGGAGTATCCAAAGTCATCACTGCTGACATCAGAGCAGCATGCTCAGAAGTCAACCCACAGAAAGCAACTAGCCCAGGTGGCATATCCAGACCAGCACTCAGGTCCTGCATCCAGCTGGCAAGGATATTTGCAAACATCTTCAACCTCTCTTTACAATCAGAGGTCCCTATCTGCTTCAGGATGACAACCTTCATCCCAATGCCAAAGAAAAGCCAGGCAATGCCTTAATGACTATCATCCAGCAGCTCTGACAACCATTATGAAGTGCTTCGAAAGGTTAGCCATGGTACAAATCAATTTCTGCCTACGGTACTGCTGGATCCACTAGAGTTTGCCTACCGCCGTAACAGGTCACAGTAGATGCCGTCTCCCTGGCCCTACATAACAGTTAGGTAACATAAGAAATAGGAGCAGGAGTAGGCCATCTGGCCCTTCGAGCCTGCCCCGCCATTCGATAAGATCATAGCTGATCTGTCGTGGCTCAGTTCCACATTCCCGCCCTCTCCCCATAACCCTTAATCCCCTCTCTTATCAAAAGCCCATCAACCCGCGTCTTAAAAATATTTAGCGAGGCAGCCTCCACCACCTCAACGGGCAGAGAATTCCAGAGATTCACCACCTTTTGAGTGAAGAAGTTCCTCCTCAACTCCGTTCTAAACCGCCCCCCCTTTATCTTGAGGCTGTGCCCCCTAGTCCTACTGTCCTTTGAGCGGGAAGAGTCTCTCCACCTCTATCCTATCCATCCCATTTATCATCTTATACGTCTCAATGAGACCTCCCCTCATTCTTCTAAACTCTAACGAGTACAAGCCTAGTTTATTCAGCCTCTCCTCATAGCTCAACCCCCTCAACTCCGGCATCAGCCTAGTAAACCTCCTCTGCACTCCCTCCAAGGCCAAAATATCCTTGCGTAAGTACGTCGCCCAAAACTGCACACAGTACTCCAGCTGCGGTCTCACCAATGCCCTACACAGCCGCAGCAAGACCTCCCTACTTTTATATTCAATCCCCCTCGCTATGAAGGCCAGCATCCCATTTGCCTTCCTGACCACCTGCTGTACCTGCAAGCTGGGTTTTTGTGACTCATGCACAAGGACCCCGAGGTCCCTCTGCACTGTCGCCTGCTGCAGTTTTTCTCCACGTAAGTAATAATCCTTCCTACCATTATTCCTACCAAAGTGGACCACCTCGCACTTGCCAACATTAAATTCCATTTGCCAATTCCTGGCCCATTCGCCCAGCCTATCTAGATCCTTCTGCAGACTCTCCACACCCTCCGCAAAGATACCAATGTCAGACTCCTATTCATAGGCTACAGCCAAGCCTTTAACATCTTTATTCCTGGGAGATTCCTCTCCAAACCACAGCCTGAGGCTCACCTCCTCTTGCTGCAACTGGATACTAGACTTCCTAACCCACAGACCACAGTCAGTAAGGACAGAAAACAGCAGCTCTCCACAATCATACTCAACACTGGTGCTCCACAAGCTGTGTCCTCATCCCCGTACCACACTCCTTTGACTGCATGGCCAAGTTTGCTGATGACACCACCATTGTGGGTCAGATCTTAAACAATGATGAGACGCATGACAGGAAAGAGATAGTGAATATGGTGTACTGGTGCAACAACAATAATCTCTCCCTCAATTGTCAACAAAAATGATAGAGATAGTCATCAACTTCAGGAAGCAGAGTGGAGAGCACAGCCGTCTACACCAATGGATTTGAAGTAGAAATGGTCGAGAGTTTCAAGTTTCTAGGTGTCCATATCACCAATCTGTCCTGGTCCCTGCATGCAGATGCGATATAATCAAGAAAGCCCACCAATGCCTCTACTTTCTCAGGAAACTAGAGAAATTTAGCATGTACACTACAACTTCTACAGATGCACTATAGAAAGCATTCTTTCTGGTTGTATCCTATTCTGCCCAAGACCGCAAAAAACTACAAAGGGTCGTAAATGAAACCCGATCCATAACTCAAACCAGCCTCCCACCCACTGACACTGTCTATACTTCCCACTACCAGAAAAACAGCCAGCATAATCAAGGACCTCATGCACCCTTCACATACTCTCTTCCACTGGGGAAAAGATACCAACCAACCCAAAAACAGCTTCCCGCCTGCTGCCATCAGATTTTTGAGTGGACCTACGTCGCGTTAAGTTTATCATCCATTACATCCTAGCTATGACTGTAACACCATATTCTGCACTCTTTTTTCTTTCCTTCCCTATGTATAGTATGCTTTGTCTGTGTAGCACACAAGAAACAATACTTTTCACTGTATACCAACACATGTGGCAATAATAAATGATATCAATTGATAAAAGGTGCAAGTAATTGGATTCCAAAAAGGCACAAGTGCCACATAAAAGGTTATTACACAAGTATTTGTGGTGTTGAAGTTAACATATTAGCATGGATGGAAGATTTACAGAAAAAATAACCAGAAAATCATTTAAATGGAAAGAAACAATGGAATCTATAGTACAGAGGAATCCATGTCTTAGTATAAGCATTACAAAAACCTAGCATTTTAGGTACAGCATGTTATTGGGATTGCAATTAGAACAAATTATAAAGTAGGGAAGTGTTGCTACAGCTGTACGGAGTATTGGTGAGAGCAAACCTGGAATGCTACTTCTAGTTTTGGTCATCTTGGTGATATAATTGACAGGTCATGAATGACTTGGCAAGTGATATAATTGTATTAGAAACAGTTTAGAGAAGGCTCACTGGGCTGATGCTTGGGATGAAGAGGGTGTCTCGTGAAGAAAAGTTGAGCCTAAAAATACCCTATAGAGTTGAGAATGAGGAATGATCTGAAACCAAAAAGATTCTGAAGGCAAGGTCCATGCTGGGAGGACGTTTCCCATTGTGGGAGAATCTAGAACTACGAAGCATGGTTAAAAAAAGGAATCTCTCATTTAAGATAGATGAGAAAGAATTTTTTTTCTCCCGAGGATTGTCAGGCTTTCAAACTATTTTCCCCAAAGCAGTGGAGATTGGGTAATCGAATATATTGAAAACTGAGTTAGATGGATTTTTTAATCACTAAGGGGGTCGAGGGTTATGCAAGACAAGCAGAAAGTGGAGATAAGGCTACAATCATATCAGCCTTAATCTTATTCAAAAGCAGAGCAGACACGAGGGGCCCAATAGCCTACTCCTGCTCCTACTTGTCTTGTGCTGTTACAGATTGCCCACAGCAACTCATGAATCCAGTCTTGGGAACTTTCCAAATTACCCCATTTGGAATTGTGTTAGTGGCCCACAACACAATGAAGGGCACCCTCAGTCTGAAGTTGAAACTTCATCTCCCTTTGGGGGCAACAAAAATTAATTATACCATTTGCTTTCCTAATTGCTTGCTGTACATGCATAATAGCCAGAATTCTCCAACCTTGACTGTGGCTGGGACTCTCTGGTCCTGCTACTGTGAATGGAGATTTGGTTGACATTCTTGCTATCAGCAGTAGCAGGGTGTGCAAGACTGGAGAATCCCAACCAATAACTTTGGGAAATCTTTGTATTTAAAGAGACCTGGGTATGAATCACAATCTCCCACCATTCAAAAATCAGCTTTATTTTTCCTACTAAAGTGAATTACCTCATACCTCCAAATTCTTCCACGTTCTTGTCCACTTACCCAACTTGTGTATATATCTCTGTAGGCCCTTTGCACCCTTCTTGCTAATTATTTTCCGAATTCAACTTTGCATTGTCAGCAAACCTAGAAATACTACACTCAGTCCCCAAGTCATTAGTACAAACTGCAAAATAGCAGAGGTCCAAATGCCAACTCTTGAATCACTCGGCCAGCTGCAATCTGCCGAACCAAAAACGTCCCTTTATTCCTACACTCAGCTTTGTCCATTAGCCACTCCTCAATCCATGTTAATATGTTAGCCCCAATCCTATAAGTGTGAATGCAGTGTGATAACTCATGTGACACCTTATCAAATGCTTTTTACAAACTTAACTACACTACATCCTTTGATTCCTCCAAACCCATCCTACTAGTTAAATCCTCGAAAAATTCTAAGAGATTTGTCATAACAATTTCACTTTCATAAATCTGTTTTAGTTAACACATCCCTAATATACTGATGTAAGGACCTACTGTTCCCTATTTCCTCCTTTCTAAAATAGCAGAGTTATGTTTGTTACCATCGATCCAAACCTTGGGAACTACCTTAGAAGCCAAAGGGTTCCGGAAGATCAAAACGAATGTATCCATCATCTCTGCGTTTGCCCATTTTCAAAAACCTAAGATATAGATCCTCAGGTTCAGGGGATTTAATTGCCACTAATTTCCCCGGTACCATTTCTTTATACTGATTTTGCTAAGTTCCTCAATCTCTCTAGATGCTTGATTACTCACGTTTATCCATTATTTAAAAAGGGGCCTAGGCAGGAATAGTTTACTAACCATCACACTGCTAATTCCATGGCTGGCTGCCTACATTTCCTAATTCAGGAACCTACTACGATTCAAATTTTAATGTTCTCAGGAATTCATAATGTTTGCAACATTACATAAGGCAGCATGTGACATGCTGCAATGTTGATCTTCGGATTAGAAAATGACAGTAAAAAAAAAGCTATTTTTAAAGTATCCCAGACTCTAACAATCTTGTCAATCTGCAACAAAATACCCCAAAATACATCATCAATACAGTGTCTTTTAAGGACATGGTGCAGGATTTTTTACTACTCAGAAGTCTTTTCACTCCTCCACCCACAAGTTTCCAAAACAACTGAGCAATGTTTCCTTCATTTTTTTAAAAAAAGTTTAACATACAAATATATCCCAGTTTGTAGTGGAACGAAAACAACTAAGAGCCCATGATTAAAGCTATTCCGGAAGCCAACTGACTGTCAATAATTTCAGTTCTTTATTTGCCGAGGCTGGCACAGTGGCAAGCACTGCTGCCTCAGAGCCAGGGACCCAGGTTTGATCCCCAGCTTGGGTCACCATCTGTGTGGAGTCTGCACATCCTCCCCATGTCTGTGTGGAATTTCTTTGGGTGCTCCAGTTTTGTCTCAGTCTGAAAGAAAACGCTAAATTCTCACTCAGTGTACCCAAAAAGGCGCCGGAGTGTGGCAATTAGGAGAGTTTCACAGTACCTTCATTGCAGTGTTAATGTAAGCCTACTTGTGACTCTAGCAAATATAAAATTTAAAACTAAACTTGAGTTTAGACCAGTGCCTTCAGATCTGGTGAGAAAAAATAGCTTGTGAGGACAGAGGAAAGCGTAGCATGATTGATTTCAATCTGGAGACAATTTTGTTTCATGTTTGGAACTGATGAATTTTTTTTTGAGGATTGCACAGGAGGTCATACTGTTTAACTACATCACCTTCAGTAATCTTTCACTTAAAAATACTAAGCCTCAGGATTTCAAAGCTTTTTGAGCAGACTGTGAATTTTGTTTCCAAACACAAAATAAAGATCAATTTGCATCCTAACAATAAATTTGTCAATATGTAAACCAACAGGGCAACATACACTTCAAAAATACAATTCACACAATCAGAACTGCAATATGATATCTCGATGAAATTACTTGGCTCCCCAAGCTGGTTCTTTTCCCAAAAAGTCACAATGTCAACTGACTGTGCAACAACGGCCATCCAATTCCACACAGTTAAAATAGACCTCAATCACAGATTTGAATAAATGTTTCCTTACGGCTGGCAATGCAATATGCCAATCTGCAATTGATTCGCCTGTAGAGCTGCTTGTTGATTGGCCATATTATCAGGGTACACAGCTGAAGGAAGTTGATGATGAGTCCAGTCACTACAAAGATGTAGCATATTAGAAGGTGGCAAATGAACTGAGATTTCAAGAAGGCTATGATATCCATTGCTTACAAAGCCTCCAATATATCCACGAAATGTCCAGAGCTCATAAAGAAAATCTGCAACACAAAGACATATCATTAGATATTGACAGTGACTGGAATTAATTTGAAAAAACAAACATCAATTAGACTACAATTCAAAGTTTTGACAGACAAAATTCTCTTTTCCTTAAAATGCAACTTTACTAGAGACACAAAAGCCAAATACTTAATATTAACAGTTGGTGCTTGGCTAACATGATAACACCTCAAAATGGCCAATGCTAGGAAATTGCAACACTGTTAGGCAGCTTTGTTCAAATCTAACCATCCACCTTTGACATTTAATGGCATTACCATCATTGACGTCACCAATGTCAATTCACCATCAACATCCTGGGGATTACCATGTACCAGAAACAGAACTGGATCAATCACACAAATATTTTGGCTAAAAGAGCAACTCAAGCAGCTGGGAGTTCTGAGCCAAGATACTCACCTTCTGATTACCCAAAGCCTGTCCACCATCAGGAGTGTGATGGAAAACTTTCCACTGGCCTGGCTCAAATAACATTCAAGAAACTCGACTTCATACAGGACAAAAGGAGCCTGTTTGACTGGCACCCCATTCACCAGTGAAGCAGTGTGGCAACAGTGTGTACCATCTACAAGATGCACTAAAGAAACTCACCAAACCTCCTATGACAGCATCTTCCAAACCTGCTACCTCTACCAACCAGAACAGTCTTCACCAACTTTTTCACTTGGACGGAGGCACATTTCAACTTCTTCCTCACTCAAGGGGCTGATGAGCAAATTTTTGCCAAGATTTGGCACAACATTTAACACGAATTTCATAAAAAACAATGTCAAAGCAAGAGCATTTAATAAAAATGACTCAAAAAGTACCAAGCAGCACAGTTACCCAATAAAACTTTTTTTGCCTTTTCACTCAAGAAGCAATGCCAGAAACAGACAGACTAGACCCAAAGTCATGGGGACCAGGTAAGAGGTGGGTTTAACTAACACTGAGCTTGCATTCATCTCTGGTGGCACACGCACTGTCCATACAATTCCTACAGTGCAGAAGGAGACCATTTGGCCATTGAGCCTGACCGACAACAATCCCACCCAGGTCCTATCTCTGTGACCCCATGTATTGGCCCTTCTAATTCCCCTGACAGACAGGCCAATTTAGTATAAAAGTGAAATACTGTGCGGATGCTGGAATCTGAAACAAAAACAGAAAGTACTGGAAAATCTCAGCAGGTCTAACAGCATCTGTGGAGAGACAATACAGTCAATGTTGAGTCAAGATGACCCTTTGTCAAAACTACATTTTAGCAATGGCCAATCCACTTAGCATGCACATTCTGGATTGCAGGAGAAACCAGGACACCCAGAGAAAACCCATGCAGACACAGGAGAGTGTGTACATTCAACATAAACAGTCACCCGAGGCCAGAATTGAATCTGGAAGCCGGTCGTCCATCAGCCTGGGTATTCTCCTCTACTTGCCTACTTCATGGATAAGTTTTTAGGGGAAAGAGGGAAGGGTGCATGCATGTCTGGCTCATTCCCAGTCTCAGGGTTCTTGTGCTCACCGACTCACTCAGACTCCCCACAAACTCTGTCACTGGATCAAAATCCTGGCACTCCCACCGAACAACATTGTTCACGTACCTACATCACCTGGACGAAAAGTGTGTCAAGGCGGTAGCTTAGCATCATTTTCTCAAAGGCAACTACAAATTGGTAGTAAGCGTTGGCCTAGCCAATAAAATCCACATCCTGTAAAATCTCCCATTGACCACGTTCTTCGCTGTGCACTTTTTCATAATCTTTTGAATGTTCTGTATATAAACACTTTTTCTGAACCGTAAGCTGCACCATTGAAATAGGTCCAGTAATAATCAGCAGTTCCGATAATGTACTTGAAGATTAATGTTTCCAATCATTGTTAGACACATTTCTGAAGGTGTCATCAAATGATCTCATCTCCATCAGTTTGGACCCTACCAATGTTTACCCAACACACCCAGTCTTATAATGTACCGCTTTTCCATATTAAGCATAGAGTTAGCTATTTGACATAATAATTCTTGACTGTCAAACAGCCAAATTTCCCACTTCCAATATTTCAAGTGATAAAAGAAAGTTCTCAAAGAAATCTAAACGTACAGTTTTTGTTAAAGATCCCATGATTTTTCACCCAAGTTTGCAGCAGTGTCCAAACTACATATCATCCTGACTCAGAACTATATTGCCATCTTCTATCACTGGCTCAAAACCCTGGGAATTCCATCCCTAACAGCTGTGCACGCGTGTGTGTACCTACCCCACAGACTGCAGCAGTTCAAGATGGCAGCTCACCACCACCTCAAGGACAGTTAAGTATGGGCAATAAAAATGCTGACCTAGTCAGCAATGCCCACATCCCAAAAAGTATACCAAAAATCTTATTTACATTTTTGACAACAGCCAAACATTGGCTTTATACAATGAAGGATCCATGTATTGTGACTCAAAATTCATTTTCAAATTTATATTCACCAAGTTTCCCATTCCTGTAATTCCTTTGTCTGTTCCTTATTCCAAAAGTGCATTAGTTTACATTTGTAAATATTAAACTGCATGTGTGTTCCCACCACTCCTAAACAATTAAGTTCTCCTATAAATTCTATCCACCCTACTTTAATGAAATCTACAAATTTTTAGATGCTCTGCCAAGTCTTCCATTACCTTGGCATTGACAATGATTCCAGAAATTTATTTGGCCTCACTGCCCAAATATAGTAGTTACACAAATGTCCATGTTCCCTGTAAAATAAGAATTTGATATTTGCTATTCTCCAGTACTTTAATGTTTGCCCTTCTCTAGCAAACCCCTAAGCACCTCTGCTTGTGGTGTTGCTATGTCTTCCTGTAATTCTTGGGTGTACCCTATTTGGTTGAGTTTTTAAATAACAAATCTTATTTGCATATCTAGCTGTCAAATCACTGGAAATGTTTGTTTTATTACACATCTCCTTTTGACTCAGAGCATCCATCTGCTATGTTTCATACTGTTTTTCTTCCCATCTAAATGGTGAAAAAAAACTGTTCTAATATTTTGGCTATGTTACAGCTGCAGCAAGACCTCCGTACTTTTATATTCAATCCCCCTCGCTATGAAGGCCAGCATCCCATTCGCCTTCCTGACCACCTGCTGCACCTGCAAGCTGGGTTTTTGCGACTCATGCACAAGGACCCCGAGGTCCCTCTGCACCGTCGCCTGCTGCAGTTTTTCGCCACGTAAGTAATAGTCCTTCCTACCAAAGTGGACCACCTCACACTTGCCAACATTAAATTCCATTTGCCATTTCCTGGCCCATTCGCCCAGCCTATCTAGATCCTTCTGCAGACTCTCCACACCCTCCGCACAATTTGCCTTTCCCCCAATCTTGGTGTCATCAGCAAATTTCGACACCCTGCACTCGGTTCCCTCCTCCAGATCATCTATATAAATGGTAAATAGCTGAGGCCCCAGCACCGACCCCTGGGGCACCCCACTAGTCACCAACCGCCAATCCGAATAGCACCCATTGACCCCCACTCTCTGCCTCCTATTTGACAACCAATCCTCTATCCACGCTAACACCCTACCCCCAACTCCATGTCCCCTGACCTTCTGCAATAACCTCTTGTGAGGTACCTTGTCAAACGCCTTCTGAAAATCCAGAAAGACCACATCCACCGGCTCTCCTCTATCCACTGCCCTAGACACATCCTCATAGAACTCCAGTAAATTTGTCAGACACGACTTCCCTTTAATGAAACCGTGTTGCGTCTGCCCTATCAAGCAATTCCCTTCAAGATGCCTCGCAATTTCCTCCTTAATGACGGATTCTAACATTTTACCTACCACAGACGTTAAACTAACCGGCCTATAATTCCCCGCCTTTTGCCTGGCACCCTTCTTAAACAACGGCGTAACATTAGCCGTTTTCCAATCTTCCGGCACTTCCCCGGAATCCAGCCACGTCTGGAAAATAACCACCAAGGCATCCACTATAACCTCCGCCATTTCTTTCAGAACCCTCGGATGCATTCCATCCGGTCCTGGGGACTTGTCCACAATCAGCCCTTCCAGTCTGTCGAGCACCACCTCTCTAGTAACAGTAATGTCATTAAGACCCTCCAGTCCTACCACCTTTCCATCGCTAACACCCGGCAAATTATTCACGTCCTCCTCCGTGAAGACAGAAACAAAAAAGTTATTCAAGACCTTAGCCATATCCCTATTACTTACGTGGCGAAAAACTGCAGCAGGCGACGGTGCAGAGGGACCTCGGGGTCCTTGTGCATGAGTCGCAAAAACCCAGCTTGCAGGTGCAGCAGGTGGTCAGGAAGGCGAATGGGATGCTGGCCTTCATAGCGAGGGGGATTGAATATAAAAGTAGGGAGGTCTTGCTGCAGCTGTATAGGGCATTGGTGAGGCCGCAGCTGGAGTACTGTGTGCAGTTTTGGGCGCCGCACCTGCGCAAGGATATTTTGGCCCTGGAGGGAGTGCAGAGGAGGTTTACTAGGCTGATACCGGAGTTGAGGGGATTGAGCTATGAGGAGAGGCTGAATAAACTAGGCTTGTACTCGTTAGAGTTTAGAAGAATGAGGGGAGATCTCATTGAGACGTATAAGATGATGAATGGGATGGATAGGATAGAGGTGGAGAGACTCTTCCCGCTCAAAAAAGACAGTAGGACTAGGGGGCACAGCCTCAAGATAAAGGGGAGGCGGTTTAGAACAGAGTTGAGGAGGAACTTCTTCACTCAAAGGGTGGTGAATCTCTGGAATTCTCTACCCGTTGAAGTGGTGGAGGCTGCCTCGCTAAATATTTTTAAGAAGCGGGTTGATGGGTTCTTGATAAGAGAGGGGATTAAGGGTTATGGGGAGAGGGCGGGAAAGTGGAACTGAGCCACGACAGATCAGCCATGATCTTATTGAATGGCGGGGCAGGCTCGAAGGGCTAGATGGCCTACTCCTGCTCCTATTTCTTATGTTCTTATGTACAAGTCAGGTTGGATACTTCAAGGCGTTCTATGAAGCTCACCTGACTTGTAACATTTCATATTGAATTTGGCTAGGGTGAGCATGAGAGGTTTAACTCCGGGTGTGATTCAACTGACCAATGAGGAGCTTTTATCAGAAACAAAGTTTAATTAAGAATACTGTTGACATGTATAGTAAGACAATTAGCAAGAACTTTTAAGTTACCAACAAGAAACACAACAATCATGATAACGTATAACTCTTAAGGAAATATCTCTAAATTTGCTCCAAAACCAACATCCGATACTAAAAACCTTCCAAATAAATACAATACAGCATAGGTTAATGCTCACTTGTTACAGGAATCCCAACTCCTGGGTTTAATGCTGGAAATCCCGTGAAGGAAGGGCTGTAATTGAATCTGTTTCCCAAAACACAGCTTCTTAAAAAGAACAGGGAGAGAAAGAGGCTACTTCATGGATTGCTGCTAAACCGCTTCCAACAGAAATTCCAAAACAAAACAAAACCCTATCACCTGACTGCCATAAACGAAACTGAAAGCCCTATCACCTGACTGACAGCTTAGCGCTACCTCCCAGTAACATCACTGAAGCTGTAAGCTGCATGATTTTTTAAAAAAACCCTTTCTTAAAGGTACTCACATGACAGCTATTTACATCTTCACTAAACTTGACTACAATTTCTTACGATCTGGAATTCTGGTTTTCATTTTCTTTGTTGTGCATTTAAAAATGGTTTCTCAGTTCTTTATATTTTTGAGTTCAATTTGATAATTTATTTGAAGCTCAATTATTTGCTTTGTTACCCAAGTACATCCTATTTTTCCTACGTATCCTTGTTACATAATCAGCAACTGCCTATTCAGTTATCGTAAAAAGTTCAGGTGCCAAATGTTAAAAATCCAAAATAAAAATATACCATGAGCAGCATGGAGAGAGTGGTGCACTGTTGGAGGTGTTGCCTTTTAGAAGGGATATCAAGTTGATGCCTGCATTCTCAAGTGGTGTGAACAATCTATAGCACTATTTTGAACAGCACAGGAATTACGGCCATGGCCAAGAGTTACATTTTCAACCACAAGATCAGATTATCTAGTCATTTTTTTTTCTAAATTGCCACTTCCTCTGTGTTCAAATTGGCTGCCACATTTTATACAATCCAACAGTGGACACTGGCAGCCAAGTGTTTCAAGGCATCCAGTGGTCATGAAAGATGCTATACAAATACAAGTCTCTCTTCCTCTCCTCATTCCCTCACCATCATCTTAAGACCTTTTGGCTTTCCTTTACAAATCCTCAATACATGTACGAATTCTATCTTTGCTCTTTACTGCTAATCCTGCCTGTAAATCTTTCTAGATCTCATTACTGCAGGAAGACAATAACACTATTATCTAAAGCTGCCTGGCTATCTCATTCCTCTTTAAATCTCCCATTTCCCCTTCTCCCTACCTTAAAACCACATTACTTTATCTTCCCACCTCTTTTCACTCCAAATTAAGTAACCTCAAGTCTGAAGTAAAAATGATTGATTTCCATTTTCATTGCTACGCTCAGGGGATAGTGGAGAACAACTTCACCTTTGAATGCCTGCCCAGCCACTTTCCATCATATCTAAAACAAAAAACCACACATGTTTGTGACCTTTCACACCTTAAACACAGGTCCACTCCTTGTCTTCCTAATCTTTTTATTCCCCTTTTCTCTTGTCCCACTAAAATCTTGTCGCACGGTTTCCTAAACACCAACCCGTCCCCCTCCACCCCAATTCTCCATTTCCAAAAGCCTACTAAAAGCTTTACAGCAGTCTACCAACTGCTTTATACATAGTGTTGTGATTTGTAAGACACTCTTGGGGAAATCATTCTGACATTGAAAAACACCACCTACAAATTATTAAACTGTTGCCCTAGTTACAGTTGTTGACATAAATAACTGAAACATATTGAACATTCCAACAATAATTTCTACCAAATCAAACAATATTTTTAAAGTTTAACTCCTTTCAGTTACATATTACTCTCCATGGAGCTCAGCACCTACAACAGCACGCAATGACAAAAAAAAGTTAAGTTTACCTACAAGGTATTCAAAGTAACACTTGGTTTTGATAAGAGTAAATAAACCGTTCCTGGTGGCAAGACTAGTCACTAGAGGACACATTTGGTAATTGGTCAAGAATCAGAAGGGATAAGGAAAATTGTTTTATTTTAAACACGCTATGCAGCGCTTGAAAGGTGATGAAAGTAGATTCAAAAAGGGAATTGCATATGTACTCGGAAGAACAAAATTGCAGGGCTTTGGGGAAAAGAGTAGGAGAGCGAGACTAATTGGAAAGCTCTTTTCAAAGATATATAGGTATCCACTTACATTCAACCTTCCCCCCAAAAAAATCAATTGTTTGCTTGCTAATGGAGCAATGTTGGACAAACATCCTTCACTGGAGACACAGATCCATTCCCCACCACAGTAACAGCAGAGATGTCACAGAGCAAATGATAAATTCCTGATACATCTGACAATGATATTAGGCAATTAAATAAATAAAACATAGAAACCATTAACATGAGATGGAAAAGAAAGAGAAAGAGAGAGAGAGAGAGAGAGAGAGAGAAAGACAAGAAACAGAGGAAGAAAGATAGCAGAGAAACAAAAACAAAAATGATAACAAAGAGCGTAAAAAGTATGTACAGAATAAGGATGTAAAAGAAATAGGAAGAGGAAAAATATGTTTTTTTTGTTCTATTTTTGGGCAAGGGCTGTTGGTGAGATATTTCTGCTTTTCCCATTTACATTTCCTTTAGATCCTTTGTTGCTTCTTGTCCTAAAGCAATCTCATTTTGTCTGAACCAGTTATTTGATTTCAATCAAGCAGTCCTTCCCTTTTGAGTTTACTCTTTCTCCTTGCATTTGTACTTTCTTAAATCTGTTCCATTTCATCAGAACTGCAAAAAAAGTTAGAAAAGATCATGGGCTGGCCATAGACTACATGCTGGACCTTTGCAAGCACTTCTCCCTCAGCTGCTGGAGATACAGAGCCAGGCAATGCAGGACAGGCTGACAGTAACACCTACCCAACTGCGAGGCTCGAGAGAGAGAGAGGAATACCAAAGCTTTCAGATGGACAGGCTATTGCTTGTCCTGCATAGTTCCCAGGCCAACACTGCAAGGGTGACATCCGCAGTGGAAAGTCTGCAGCAGAAAATCCTCACCATGAGTGGCAGAGTCCAAGCAATGGTCAAGTCATAGCAGGGCCTCAACAGACTTTGCAATTCTCTGACCCATGGCTGAGAGCTTGAAGGAGACCCAGCAGGACAGTGCTGAGACACAGTGGGCTATGGCTGCAGCCCCTGAGAACATGGCACAAAGTCATGGCTGAGTGGCTGCAGAGCACGGCCCAGTCTCAAAGGGCATTAGCTGATGGTGGTCCCTGACTCAGTGGGCTGTCACCATTATGGCAAGAATGCAGGTGGTCCTCCAGGACTGGCAGTACCAGGTGACACCAGAGCTTCTGGAGCTCATTGCAGAAGCACTGCCATCCCATGGAGTGACCCAAGGGCCCAAAAGGAACTACGAGAGAGGAGGAAGGGCTCGAGCCTGTGCCGGAGCCTTCCACTTAGGAGACAGCTCACCTTCTGACTGCTCTCTTCCAGACCCTGTGGTATCTGAGGGGCAGGGGAATGAAGAGGGTGCCATGGATACCCTTGACACTGGGAAGCTGGCAAGGGCACTCAAGGTCAAGGCCTTCCAGAGAACAGTCACAGGGTACGGTACACTGCTGGCCACCTCCAAGGAATATCCTGGGGAGATGAGACATAGTGGTAGGCCACTTAAAGCTAAGAAGTTGTAGCAGCGCTAAGATGGCATGGGTAAAGGGCAACACTAGTTAGTAGACTATTTAGCACTTTAAAAGGTACTCACGCACACGTTTTTATATTATTGCTTATTTGGGAGGCACTTTTATTGGCACCAAAAGTGTTATTTTGCCTCATACCTGTGATTTAATTTGTCTTTGATTAGCCTCCGACAGGAACATACTTACCCCAATGGGTACTGAGGGACCCTGTACACTGATGATAGTGGGGGAGGACAGCATGGAAACAGGCCCTTCAACTTAACTTGTCCATGCCGCTTTTTTTTTTAAAAAAGGCCCCCAAGCTAATCCCAACTGCCCACATTTGGCCCATGTTCCTCTATACCCGTGTAACTATCTAAATGCTTTTTAAAAGATAAAATTGTACCACCTCTATCACCATCTCTGGCATATTGTTCCACATTCACCACCCTCAAAAAAATTGCCCCTCTGGACACTTTTGTATCTCTCCCCTCTCACCTTAAACTTATGCCCTCTAGTTTTAGACTCCCCTACCTTTGGGAAAAAATATTGACTATCTAGCTGATCTGTGCCCCTCGTTAATTTTATAGACCTCTATAAAAGGTCATCCCTCAGCCTCCTACGCTCCAGAGAAAAATGTCTATTTAGCCTCTCCTTATAACTCAATCCAGTAGCATCCTAGTAAATCTTTTCTGCACCCTTTCTAGTTTAATAATATCCTTTCTATAATAGGGTGACCAGAATCGCACACAGTATTCCAACCGCGGCCTTACCAATGTCTTGCACAACTTCAAGAAGACATCCCAACTCCTGTATTCAATGTTCTGACTGATGAAACCAAGCATGCTGAATGCCTTCTTCTTCACTCTGTCCACCTGAGACACCACTTTCAAGGAGCTATGAACACGTACCCCTAGATCTCTATTCTGTAACTCTCCCCAACACCCTACCATTAACTGAGTAAGGCCTGCCCTGGTTTAATCTACCAAAATGCATCACCTCGCATTTGTTTAAATTAAACTCTGCCAGTCGTCAGCCCACTGGCCCAATTGCTCAAGATCCCATTGCAATTGGAGATGACTTTCTTCACTGTCCGCTATGCCGATCTTGGTGTCATCTGCTACTGTGAAAACCAAGGCGCTCAAATAATTCACTGGCTACAGCAAGTGGCATGCATTGGCAGCAGCTTACAGCATCTGCTATGGCATTCCTAGTACCGAAGAGAGATTCCCTCCCACCCCACAGCCCTGCATGGGTGTTTAGTTCTCCCATACCAACCACCCAGATGTGGGCCAAGGTGCCAGCACACAGATGAAGCTCAGGTAGGAATCAGACTAGTTTGCACCAGAACATCATCACAATGGCACAAAGCAAGTCATTATCACCCTCTGCCTGCCACAGAAACTCATTAAACACAGCATACTCAGGCCTTTCTCTCTGGTGTTACAATTTTTCAGCAGATTGTGGGACAGCACACCACCACAATGCGGGGCAATATCAGGGGGCTATATTGGAAGGCCCCACGTGAGCAATCCAGGCACCGGGACCGCATTTTGAGAAGCCCCATGCACTGCTCCACTATTGTGCAGGTGGCAACATGGGCCTCATTATGTCAGGTCTCAGGCGCCATCAACCAGGTTCGAAGCAAGTACTCCATGTCCTTCACAAGCCATCTCTGCACCTTGGGCTCCTCCTCAAAGACCTCCAGGACATGTGAGCTCCTCAATACAAAACTGTCATGCATACTGCTGGGGTATCTGGCACAAGCATTCATGATGTTCAGCTGGATTGTCACTCACCAACTGTACATTTACTGAAACGGAAGCCCTTTCTGTTCATAAATATTCCAGGATTCCTCACTGGGGCCTTAAGAGTGATGTGGATGCAGTCTATAGCCCTATGCACATTTGACATCCCCGCGAATCCTGCAGCCTAGTCTTCCTGCGGGGCCTGGTCCAGGTCAAATTTAATATACTGGCCAGCTCAGGCATCCATGACCTCCTTCACACACTTGTGGACGGATAATTGGGAAATGCCACAAAAGGTGTCCACTGGTGGTCTGGAAGGACCTGGTGCTGTAAAACGTTTAAGGTGGCGATCACTTTCACGGCCACCAGGAGTGGGTACACCTCTGTGCCCTGAGGAGCCAGGGCCTGCAAATGGCACAGGTGTCGCACTGGCTCCTTTTGGAGCTGGAGCCATCAACAGCAGGTAATGTCTGCAGTTGCTCAAAAGGACACTTGTGTGGGAACTGCCCGGGTCACTGCTCTTTCCTTCTCCTGCCAACCTCTTGCTCCCGCAGGGTGAATGGCAGCCACGTCCTGCCTCTGGCAACCGTCTCCCTCTACTTTCACGGGTGGTGGGGCCTGACTCTCCTCTGCCCACAATTCATCCTCCTCAGCTCCAGTAACAACCAGCAACCCACCCACCCCCACAATACACTCCCCATATCTCCTCAGAATGGCAATACACCCCCCCCCCAAACACAATGACAAACACACACCCAGAGTCTAAGCAGCAGTGGCCCCAGACATTACTGCTTCACAAGTCCTGAGGCTGCAGCACTGCCACTTCAGAGAGTTTCCAGCCCATCCCCCAACAGCAACAGTGCTGGCTGCTACCAGCACTAGGATCCAGAATCAGCGCCAAGTCCCAAGGTCAGCACTTTAACCCAAGTCTGTGCTGAGAGGCTGAAGTTGGACCCCATGAGCAACAGCTCCCCAGCCCTCCACACACTTGCAAGCCCCCTGATTCAAAACGCAACATAGTACCCTAAAACAACCTCCTCCTGGGCAGTTTGAAAGCAGAAACTTAGAGACTTACCTCCTCGCTCATGTGCCTGAAACCGAGTTTTATACTTGTTTTTTCCAACTGATCCAGCTGCAGCGAGCAATATCATTAAGGAAGGTGAACTGGGATGATTAGGAGTGAAGCTCGCTAATTACATTGTGATCAATGCAAATTGATGTTTGCCTGTTTTGGATGGGGTCCCAATCATGCCAATTTATCGTGTTAAACAGGAATGGGCACGAAAACAAGCACCACTCCTGCTAGTTACATCATACCCAATTTTACAACTTTTCCTACCGCAAAACAGACACAATGAGGTCGTAAAATTCTGTTCCATAAGCCGGAAACACTAACTTGATTTCCCTCTCCATCGATGCTGCCTTTTCCCACCATTTTTTAAAAACATAATATAGTACTTTGCTCTCCAATACAGTAAAACATATCTGGATCCTCAAACATTCACTAGGAATTGGGGTGGGGGGGAGGGGCGGGGGTGGAGAAACGGGTATTTAAACTTAAATATTTTTGTTATAGAAAATAATTTCTGGTCTCCGTCCTTAAATTGGCAAGTTAGACGTTTAAATGGTGCACAGTGTAATTTTAAATGCTGCGTGCCAAGTTTTGGACGTGACGGTAAGTTTTAAATGCCAAAACCTGCTCACTCAGGTGTAAATAAAATGGTCCCACTGCATTATTTCATAGTACAGGGAGTCAACCCGCGTCCTCTTTACTATTATTTATCCCCGGACCACTTCACAAAAAGATTATCTGGTCATTATCACGCTGCTCGCTGTTTGTCAGAGCTCGCTACGTGGAAATTGACTGAGGTTTCTACATTACAACAGTGAAGACACTTCCGAAAAAGGCGTCATAGCCAACAAAATATTTTTGTATGTTCCGAGAAGTCGCAATAAAGTGCACAGATTTTGGATTAAACTAAAACGCTGCTGCCCGGGGCAAGAAAAGATGTTCAATACCACCCTGAGTTTATTTTTTTTCCATTCTGCGCTTACCAATACATCATGGGCATACAGTCAACCTCTTGGCTCTCCACTGAAGGGGGCGAGCTCAAATACTTTCTCCGCATCCCATGCCTTCAGTTTAGTTAAGTTAGTGTCTCCCCGTCCCCCTCACTGTAACCCGCATTTTCACCAGTTTCTTAACAGCCCTTTTCTCTCCCGGTGTCAGTTTTGACTCAAAAATCAGACTGAGACGGTCACCTTTAAAAAGGCGTCCATTTGGTGTGGAGCGTCTGGCGGTTCGGCTCGGATGGAGACCACACTGGGGCCCATCCCCTCTCCCTTCAGGCCCCGGCCTCCCATTGAGCACGCGCCCCGCCCCGCCCATCCGGCTCGAGCGCGCAGACGGTTGGAACGAAGAGCCTGGTTTGAATTAGCAACGATGTGAGTCACCTCAGCAGAAGAAAATTCACCGAGGATTGGCTGGGTTCTGACAGCCCACCAGTGTATTTGATTATAAAAAAAAAGTTTCCGTTCAGAAGTCTTACAGTGTTAGTTCATATTTCTTTCTCTGCAGCTGCTGCCAGACCCACTGAGCAGTCGGTATTCAGTTCAGATTTTCCAATAGCTGAGGTATGAAATGAGATTGCGATGAAGGCAGATTCAATTGAACAGTGCTGCGATTCTGCTTTTGCAGCTGGTTTGAATACTATTTTCATTTTGATTACCGTCCCCCGCACCCCCCCCCCCCCCCAAGAACACCAAATTCTCAACGTTAAACACTAGGATGGTCAGGGACAACTATCCCAATTTGGTCCTCACTACACATATTCACCGGCTGGAAATCAGGTGTATCGGAGTCCCGGTTGATTTTACCACCCTGTCGCCAGGGACCCGGAGGATAGCTGTGGGGCCTTGTCAGCAAATTATACAACCCTCCTGCCACATTACCACCAACAACGCTATTGCCTGGTTATACAAGGGTAGCTTTTGGCCATAGAATGAGTATTCATCTCATAGCCTGCCAGACTGTCACCTCGTTCATTAGCATTTTCCAAGAGAAAAGTCTGAAGTATAAAAACGAACAAGTGGGTGGCATCAGCATTAAATGTCATGCAATATTAGATGGGAAGATCCTTTTGGGCTGAAATGAATGCAAGGAGGAGTTAGAGAGCTTCTGGCGACACTTGAGGGTGCAAAGTGCAATCTGCTGTGTAAACATCTTATAATGTTTGAAAGTATTTTAATATGGCATGATGGGGAGATAATGAATGATATCAAAATATGCTTAGAACACTTAATATTGTTTTCTTGGATTTGCTATGGTTCTTAAAAGGGCTTTCTATTCAATCCAGGTGGATGGAGTGATGGTTACAGCATTCAAACTGATTGTGACCACGTTCCATTCCCCCACCTGCATATTTGTGGATTGCACTGCTGATTGGAGATAAGGCTTTCAGAACTTCCCCAAAAGGACACCTGTGATGTCATTTTAAAGATCTTGTCAGGCAATACGAGCATCATTTTGTTGCCCATCCCCAGTTGACCAGGAAAAAGTAGTGATGTGGTGAAAGTACACCTACAGTGGTGTTTGGAAGGGAGTTCCAGAATTTTGATCCAATGACATACAGTCCCAAGTCAGGTGCTGATCTATAGCAACCCCAGGTTGTTGATAGTGGAGAATTCAGCAACTAAATTGTCATGGGGAGATGAAGGCAAAATACTATCGATGCTGGAATCTGAAACAAAAACAGAAAATGCTGGAAAACCTCAGCAGGTCTGACACATCCATGGAGAGAGAATGGAGCCAACATTTTGAAATCAGGGTCATCCTGACTCGACTTTGGAGAGAGAATAGAGCCACAGATGCGGTCAGACCGACATAAAAACAAAATGCTGGAAAATGTGTCATGGGGAGATGGTTAAATTGAAAATGGTTATTTCCTGGCACTGAAGTGACAGAGGTGGTCTTGCCACTGGACAAATAATCCAGAGACCCAAGTTCAAATCCTACCACAATAGCTGATGTGATTTGAATTTTTTTTTGGAATTGTCATAAAAACCTTTTGGGAAGGGAACTTGGTCTGGCCGACCTGTGAATCCAAAACCATAGCAATACGGTTGATTGTTGAATGCTCTGAAATATCCTAGCAAGGCACTCTACAAAAAAGGAATGAAACTGGACAGATCACTTTAGGCATCAACCTAGGCACCAGAAATGATACAGGCTCTGTAAAGTCCCCCTTACAAATATTTTGAGGGCATGTGCTAAAATAGTCATGCTCAAGGAATCATACTTCAATGTCTCAGACACCACCAGGACACATCCAGAGGTGGCACAGTGACATACAGTCAGGAGGGAGTTGCCCTAAGAGTCCTCAACATAGCTTCCAGTCCTCATGAAGTTTAATGGCATCAGGTCGAACATGAGCAAGGAAACCCTCAAGTATTCTATGTTGGAGGAAGTACAGAGGGTGACAAGGATGCAGAATGTACTGCGAGTGTGCGTTTCAATGTCTATCACCAAGAGTGCATTGATAGCATCACCACAAACTGAACTGGTTGAATCCTAAAAGGAGTCTGAAAGCTATTAGACCAGGTCTGTGTCAGGTGGCGAGGGAACTAAGAAGAGGATAAAACATACTTGGCCTCAACCTCACCAACCTGCCTGCCACTCATGCCTCTGTCCATGACATGAAGCAATAGGAGTAACCACCACAGTCTTTATTTCGTGGAGATAAAGTCCCATCTTTACATATCCAGTGTTGGGTGGCACTACCACTGCTCTAAATGTGATAGACATTGAACAGATCTAGCAACTGGACATCCATGAGAATGCTATGAGCCATCAGCAGCAGCATTATACACTCAACCACAAATCTAACTTCATGGCTCAGCATATCCTGTATTCCACCATGCCAAGGGACCAACACTGATTCAATGAAGAGTGCAGGAGGGCATGCCAGGAGCCACACCAGGCATATTTAAAAAATGAAGTGTCAACCTGGTGAAGCTACAACAAAGGACTACATGCATGCCAAAAACAGCAAGTGATAGTTCAAAGTGATCCCACAACCTGCAGATCAGATCTAAGCTGTAGGCTTTTCACAAACAGCCAGTGACTGGTGGTGGACAATTAGACAATTCACTGGAGGAGGCAGCTCTGCAAATGTCCTGTCTCAAATGATAGAGAAGCCCAGCACATCAGTGCAAAAGATAATGCTGAAGCATTTGTGACAATCATCAGCCAGAAATGCTGAGTGGATGACCTTCTTCTAGAAGGTCACCAGCATCACAGATGCCAATATCCAGCCAAATTTTAGAACTGAAGGCATCAGATACTGAAGAGGCTATGGATCCTGACAATATTCCAGCAACAGTACTGAAGACTTGTGCTCCAGAATTTGCAGTGGCCTTAGCCAAGCTGTAACACTGGCATCTAAATGGCAGATTGAAAAATTGCCAGGTATATCCTCTACACAAAACAGGACAAATCCAACCTGGCCAGTCACTGCCCCATCAGTCTACTCTTAATCATCAGCAAAGTGATGGAAAGAGCTATCAACAGTGCAATCAAGTGGCACTTACTTAGCAAAACCTGTTTACTAACATTCAGTTTTGAGTTCCATCAGAGCCACTTAGCTGCTGACATCATTACATTCTTGGTTCAAAGATAGACAAAAGCGCTGAACTCCAGAGATGAGATAGCTGCTCTGTACATTAAGGCCTTATTTGACCCTATGTGGCATCAAAGAGCCCTAGTAAAACTGGAGTTAATGAGGAGGAAACTCTCCACTGGTTGGAGTCATATCTAGCACCAAAGGTGGTTGTTGAAAACTCTTCTTTCCCAACCAAACAAAATCAAATTAACTTCAGGGACAACTCAAAACAAGCAGCTCCCTAAAAAGGAGGAGGAGAGGAATCACCTGAAACAGAAGACAAAGCAGAAAGGAAACTTAAAATATCAAATTAAAAATGTGATTAAAAGGAGTCAATAGTACACCCCAATCCCTGTGGTGTGCAATGGGCTTGGAAGGTATCAACTGTACCCTCACACCCCATGCTGTCTTTCCAGGGACACCCAACTGTGAATGTAGCCAAGGTAGCGAGTCTGACAGTCAGGTTGGATGACCCCCTTGATTGCCTGCTGCCTGAACCCATAGATGGCATGCCTTGCCAGGCCCAGGAGCCAGTTCACGAGAAGGTCCTCCTCCTTTCCCACCTTGGGTTCCCGTAGTCAGGAGCATGGGACTGAGGTACAAATAAATCAATAGAAGGTTTTTGAGAAAACAAACAGACATGGTCCATGGACTCCATAAGGTTGCAAAAAAAAAGGCATGCTAGGGAGCCCGTGAACCATTGCAACCTACAATTGGATAGTACTGTTGCGTGCAACAGCCTCCACCCCAGGTCCTTGAAAGGGGAAGGGAGGGATCTCCGCCACCTGTCAGCAACAAGGCCCGCCAAGATGTACCCAGATGATGGGCGAGGATGCAACAGTAGAAGGTGTGCAGCAGCAGCCCGTACAAGAAGTGCCTCAGTGTGCTAGCAAAGGGCAGTGGGCATTTCCACAAGCTGGCTCAATCTGTGGGGACCTGACCGGGGGCAGGGGGTGTGGGGATCTAGGCTTGGGGGTCAATGTGAATCCCACCGCACAGTTGAGCCTCCTCGAGACCACGTGTCCTCAGGTTCAAGCACGACCATCCTAAAATCTTGGTTGGCTTTGGTTGCATGCTGGATAGCCACCCCCATGCATTCTGCCAGCTTGTGGGGGTTCTGCCAGCTCATGGGGGTTCATTCTGCCACCCAGCACGTCCCTGATCCTGGGCATCCTGGTGTCCATGGCTCTCCTCTCTGCCAGCCGCCTGTTATAATGGTTAGAGGAGCAGATTCCTGAGCAGTGGCTCTCACACGATAGCTGCTACTCCTGACAGGGGAAGAGTTGCAGCGCAAGGCGACCATGTTCCAGACTTTAAGAAGATCCAGGTATAAGATAGACAGCGCCTTGCAAGGAGGTCTGAAGACTCCCCAGATTTATGTACAGGAGCTGCACATCATAATTCAGGCCGAGCACCTGGCTGAAGAAATACGTCACCAGAGCACACTATTGTGGAGGGTTCTTGACATAAAAGATAACTGCAGGGTCTGGAGGCGGACTGCTCTCCCTAAGCAGGAGATACAGAACCTCAGCATGCACTCAGTGCAGTCTGTTTACTAACACTCAGTTCCGAGGTCCAGGCAGCAGGCAATCAAGGGGGTCATCCAACCTGACTGTCAGACTCTCTACTGTGACTACATTCATGGCCGGGTCTCCCTGGAAAGAGAGCATGGGATGTCCGAGGGCACAGTTAATACCTTCTGTGCCCGTTGGGCACTGCAGGGTCTGCGGTGTACTATGGACCCCTTTATTCACATTTTAATTTGACGTTTTAAGTTTCCTTTCTGCTTTGTCTTCTGTTTCATGCGGTTCCTCTTCTTTTAGGGAGCTGCCCCTTTTGAGTTGTCCCCAAGTTAATTTCATTTTGTTTGTTTGGTTGGGAAAGAAGAGTTTGCAACAACCACCTTCCTTTGGTGCTAGATACGACTCCAACAAGTGGAGAGTTTCCTTCCCATTAACTCCAGTTTTGCTAGGGCTCCTTGATGCCACATGTGGTCAAATGAGGCCTTAACATAAAGAGCAGCTATCTTACCTCTGGAGTTCAGCTCTTTTGCCTATCTTTGAACCAGTGCAGAGAACCAGCCAAGGATTCTCTGGATGTTTGTGACAAAGTTGGGTGAAGGGTCACAGTGACCAGCCAGTACCACAGAATGGAGGCAATCAGCTGGTTTATGTCAAGAACTCATGCCCTGTAAGACAGCGCTTGGAGCAGTCCTGACCAGCGACTTTGGTGGTTACTTTGGTCTCCAGCTCCTGCCAGTTCACCAGCCAGGATTCCTCAGCTGGGCAAAGATGGACTCCCAAGTAGAGGAGGTTGGTCCTGCTCTAGGTGAAAGGCCTCAGCTCCTCCAGGAAGGGGTTCATCTACCACGGACTGACCAGGAGTCCGGGGCACTTGGCCCAGTGGATCCTGGCAAAGGATGCATCAGAGTTCATGGCCTGGCACTCCCACATCCTTCACAAGTCAGCCAGGTCCATGAACGAGGAGGCGTAGCCAACAGGACCACCCCAACGCCCGGCCTGCACAGAATCAAACTCGACAACCTCCTCCACAAGAGGCGCAGGAATGGCTCCACGCAAAATTGAATACAGTTGGTCAGACAAGGGGCAGCCCTGCCACACTCCTCTCCTAAAGTGAAAAGGCACTGTCAGGGACCCATTAACTAGGGTGACTGTTGTAGGTCAGTTATCTCAGTTTCAGGACATCACTGCAAAGAGTGCCTCAGGATAACCATTTTCAGCTGCTTCAATTACTTTCCTATCATTATAAAGGCCAGCCGGCAGAAAGATAATTGAAGCAATTACTCGGGCATTATCCTGAGAAACTCCTGCAGTGATTTATTGAAACAAAGAGAATTGGCCTCCATCAACTATCTTCTTTTACGTTAGGTATGACTCCAGTCCGTGGAGAAATTTCCCCACATTCCCATTGATTCAAGGCAGCAGTTGACCAAGCAATGTTATCAAAGAGCCTCAGCAAAATTCATGTCAAGGTTAGACTCTCTCACCTCTCCTCAAGTCCAATTCTTTTGTCCACGTTTGGACAAAGGCTGGGGTCAGGAGCTAAGTGGCTCTGGCAGAACCCAAACTAAGCATGTTATTGCTGTGCTAGTGCTGCTTGCTGACACTGACAACACCCATCATTTTTTTGTTGATGAGCAAGAAGCAGCTGATGTGGACAGTAATTGGCTGGATTGGATTTGTCTGGCTTGTGGGCAGGACGTACTTGGGTAGCTTTCCACATTAGGTAGTTGCTAGTGTTGTAGGATATACTACTGTTTAGCTAGGGCACACCTAGTTTTGGAACACAAAAGTCTTCAGTGCTATTGCAGAAAGGTTGACAGGCCTTGAGACTGTGTCCAGTGTCTTCAGTTGTTTCTTCATATAGGAAATAACAGCATAGATCATTCAGCCCCTCAAATCTACTCCTTTCAACTAAATTGTAGCTGGTTTTCTATCAAGGCCATTTCTCCACATTATAGAAAAATTGATGAATATGGGGATAAAGACAATCAATCTTTGTCTTGAACATACTCATCCACAGATGTCAGGGATAGCGAATCAAATAGGCTGAAAGCTAGCATCTGTTATCCAAACTAGAGTTGGACCCTCCACTCTGGCTAAAGATGGTTGCAAAAATTTCAGCCTTGTCGTCTTTTGCACTGCTGCCTAGATTCCACTAGTCAAAGCATGGGGATATCTGTGGAGCCTCCTCTTTCTGTTAGTTGTTGAATTGTCCACAACTGGACATGGCACGGCTGCAGAGTTTTGATAGGATCAGTTGGGAGATCACTTAGCTCTGTTTATCTTATGCTGCTTCCACTGTTTGGAATGCAAGTAGTCCTGTCTTGTAGTGTCACCAGATTGACATCTGAGAAATGAGGTATTTTTTGATCTTCATCACTTCCAAGCTCTTCTCTAATTTTGACATACTATACCTTAAATCCTAGAGCCTGTATTCAACTGCATGTCTACAGACAGGCAAGTTCTGATTCTGGGGATGGTTTCCAATCCAAGAGTCAAGTGATGTGCCCATTGGAAGTACAACTCAAAGGTCACTATTCCCGCAACTGCCCACTTTCAGTCAAGCTTATGAAAAGTTTTAATTGTATAGCAAGAAAGGAAATATGCCTTCAGATGTAAATTCCTACATACATATTGATATTAGAATTAGGAAATATTATTTGATTGTTGACTTCAATGTAGTTTTCTATCCACATGTTTATCGTCTATAGTTTGCAATATGGTCAACACTGCAGCTTAATTACAAGGGTCAACTTATTTTATAAGCAACTGGTAGTTATGATCAAACCCCTTTCAGGTACTTGTACAGGTAACAAAGTTGTTTTTTTCCCCCAAAATCTGAGTGAAGGGCAGTGGGAAGATAATTGCCAATTAGCATGCATTCACTATAATAAAATAGCCTTGAATTAGTAGAAAAAGATTCCTGTAAGCCATTGGTCTTATCCAGCTGAGCAAGGTGACCATGAATATTGGAGTCACACACAGAGTGGGGAAAAAATAAAAATGAACCACAGTTCCCCAAATCTCCATTAAATTCTTCCACATCATTCAGGAAATTGTAACCATTTATCAACAACTGGTCTCAGATCTTTATCAACTCGTTAGCTACATTGGAAGCAGAGCCTAGAGTCCAAATTTAAAGTGCACAGCCATTTTTAAAAGTTAGTTGGTTGGGGGTAATTTTATGGAACTCATGAGAGCAAAGAATGTGATGTGCGGGATGACTGAATTAGGCATTTGG
The DNA here is from genome assembly GCF_965287045.1 of Carcharhinus amblyrhynchos. Classification (NCBI taxonomy): domain Eukaryota; kingdom Metazoa; phylum Chordata; class Chondrichthyes; order Carcharhiniformes; family Carcharhinidae; genus Carcharhinus; species Carcharhinus amblyrhynchos. The sequence goes on along the minus strand of NC_137335.1, from coordinate 24,125,769 downwards.
ATTGAGATGCAGAGATTATGTCAATGTGTGTGGATTTTCACATCATCCCAAGGCAAATTCATACATGTAATAAGTATTCATGGAATGAGAACCTGTTAGCATTAATTATATTCTCTTTAGTGGCACACAAGAATTATGGCATGTGGTTCATTCTTGTTTAAAAGTTGGTGTACACCAGTTGGCTTTGTGCAGTTGTGTCTGAGGTCAGCTGTCTTCCTTGTTGAATTCTGTGGATCGAAGGAAGGGGAGTAAGAGAAATGCAGCTTGCATGGATACTCAGGACTAGTCAGGGGCAGGAGGGCTTGGTGGAGGTTAAAAAGGTTGGGTTCAGGTGTATGCAGGAGTGGAAGCACAATCCAAGGGAGAACAAAATGGGGGTCAGCAGCATGACACATTGAAGTTGGAAAAAGCTGGGCATGCTAGGGAACAGTAAATTAAGATAAGATTAAAGGGCCTAAGGGTGGTGTCAGTACTATCCAATTGTGAGTCCATCTCCAGGCTTTGATTTTATCTATAAACATTTCCTAGAATCCTGACATGGCCTCCTTTTGCAGTTCGGCCCATTGAGGCTGCACCAACAACAATCCCACCCAGATCCTATCCGCGTATTTACCCTGCTAATCCACCTGACACTAAGGGACAATTTAGTATGGCCAATCCACCTAACCTGCACACCTTTGGAGGGGAGGAAACACTGCCGAGAACGATGTTGGGCAATCTCCCTTACAGTGCAGAGAAGGGAAGGCCTGCTGAGCCTGCAATATGTACCATGTTCAGAATGGCGAGTACACAACATAATGCATTGATCTAAATATTCAATAAGTGTGTAAAAAAGTAAAACATTTTTTCTTTTATCGTGGAAGAAATAATGTTCCCTACTCCCGTTTTCATCAATGCATGCTAATGATTAGACAATACATTTAGATTGCAAAGCTAGTATCAACAAATAATGATGATGCACTTGCAAATAAAGTGAAACCAATGTAATGGGAAATATTTACAACTGAACTTTAAATTAGATTAAAAAATACCCATGCCACCTTAATATTCTCAAAATCTCAAGTTAACGGCCATAAGAGTTGGGCAGGAAAGTTCTGGTTGTGATGCGGGGACTATGAGCTGACAGTGAACCAGTCTGCGAAATTGAAAAGGTACTCCATCCTCAAAAACAGAGCATCTATGTGCAAAGTTGGCAAATATACAAATTGGATATCAGCCATGCTCACCAGCAGTTAGTACTGGACAATGCATCAAAAGGATATGTCACCATAATACTCAGAAGAGGCTATACAAGTCTACTGTTGAGGTTTTGTCTGCTTGTGCCATCTTCCAGCAAACTATGGAGAATTTGCTGGAGAATTTGCCTGAGCTGTTGTTTATTTTAATGACAGGATCCACTGTGGAGGAACATTCAGCAAATTTGGACCAAGGTTTGAAGGAGTTCAGGAGGCAGGAGTGTGCCTAGAAAGAGAAAAGTGCACCTTCCAAGCAAATGAAGTGATTTATCTTGGCTATCAGGTGGATGTTTGTGGGTTCCACCCCATGCAGGACAAAGTGAGAGCAATTGAGAAGGCACAGCCCCTCAGAACATCTCAGAACTCAGATCCTTCCTTGGTCAACTATTATGGGCATTCCCCCCAAAAATCAATCAACATAGTGCATGCACTGTTAAAGAAGCACCAGAGTTGGTGTTGGAGAGCACCACAAGAAGAGGCTTTTAACCAAGTTAAGCAGGCACTTTAGTCATCATGCTTATTAGTTCTTACATGTCACAGAAGGGGTTGGACTGTGTTGTCCTACATAATAGATGACAGGTCCAAGACACCCACTGGATATGTATCAAGAATCCAATCAGACTTGGATAGAGGATACTCCCAGATAGAAAAAAAGGCTCAATTGTTATCTATGGCATCAAGAAATTTAAATCAATACATATATTGAAGATACTTTACTATCACACTGACCAAAAGCCACTTTTGGGGCTTTTCAAAGAAAACAAAGTGATTCTGCTGATTGTATTCTAACAGAAACAACAATGGGCAATGTTCTAGTCAGCCTATGACTATACCTTTGAACATCAGAAAAGGGCTCACGTAGCAACGCAGACGCCTCAAGTCACTTTCCATTAGCAGAAAACACGCCACCCCTTCTCATACCCCAAGCAATTGTAATGGCCTTATGTAACCTGTGACAGCACAGCAAATCAAGTACTGGACTAATACAGACCCACTGTTATCCAAGTTAAACATGATACTGAATGCAAGAACGCTTCTGAGGAAACAAAGCCTCATCAACTCAGGAAAGATGAGCTTAGTTGTGAGGATAGTGTTATCCTTTGGGATACGAGAGTGGTTATCCCTTTCTGGGAAGGGTTACTGCTTGAAAAATTGCATAGTGCCCATCCAAGTTTGTCAAAGATAAAAATCCAAGAAAGAAGCTATGTTCGCTGGCCTGGCATCAAATGTTTTACAATCCTTTAATCAGCAATGTGACCAGCACCAGTTACATCAGAAGTTTCCTGCTACAGCTCCCTTGCACCCTTGGGAATGGCCAGGTTGGCTATGGGTGAGAGTTCGCACAGATTATGTTGGCCACTTATGGGCGTAAATTTTCCTTTTGTTAGTGGATGAAGGTATTTGAAATGAAGTCCACAACTTCAGATGCCACAATTGAGAAACTGCGCCAATATTTCGCCACCCACAGCATACCAGAAGTAGTTGTTTGCAAGTACCAAATTCCAGCAGTTCTTGATATCTAATGGAATAAAGCATATCCAAACTGCACTTTTATCGCCTCATCATTGAGCTGTGGGTTCAAACTTTCAAGATGACCTGAAGAAACAATCACCTGCATCACTAGAAAGCAAGATAGCCTATTAGCTATAGAACCACCAGTAGCTTAGAGAACCACCTCATTTACCGCTCCTGGAATAGTTCTAGCTGAGCTGCTAATGGATCGACACTTGAGAATCTGGTTGAGCCTAGTTCCAAATTTGGTGGGGAGGATGGAAGGCAGAGTTGCCAGAAAAGGAATCAGGATTTGACAAAAGTGGAAAGAGCTTTTGAGATAAGTGATTCAGATTTTGTGAAGAATTTTGGAAGCTGACCAAGTTGAGTCTCAGGAGTTGTGGCCAGGATGGGATCACTGTCCTATGAAGCGGAAGTGCAGGACAAGTTTTTGAAGAAACACACTAGGAATCGAGCCCAAGAGCCAGTGTTACTGTCTGATCCAATTGTGCCAACTAGTGTTGTTTGTCCAAAGAATGAAGCAGCTAATCAGCCAGTGGCAGGTCAGAGTGCTACCTCCGATGAAACCAAGAAAATAGCGCAAAGTTATTGCTGGTACCAGTGAAGCAAGTCCAAAAACTACTTCTTCAGTTGAATCTCAACCAATTGAGCTACATTGTTCCCAGAGAAAGTCACCTAAATTGTGTTTCTGATGAACTGGGTTAAGAATGTTCATTATACAATTTTCAGAACATTAACAATAAGAACATAAGAACATAAGAAATAGGAGCAGGAGTAGGCCATCTAGCCCTTCGAGCCTGCCCCGCCATTCAATAAGATCATGGCTGATCTGTCGTGGCTCAGTTCCACTTTCCCGCCCTCTCCCCATAACCCTTAATCCCCTCTCTTATCAAAAACCCATCAACCCGCGTCTTAAAAATATTTAGCGAGGCAGCCTCCACCACTTCAACGGGCAGAGAATTCCAGAGATTCACCACCCTTTGAGTGAAGAAGTTCCTCCTCAACTCCGTTCTAAACCGCCCCCCCTTTATCTTGAGGCTGTGCCCCCTACAACATACTGTGTAATAAAAGGGACTTAAAGGGGAGGAATATAGTAGCTAGCTCCTCGGGGTGGGCATTGCAAGGGCCATATGACCTGATCTTCCAATTTGAAATGAGTGCAGGGATCTCAGGGCAGCATGCAGGCTTTTGCAGCCGGCTTCATCCTAGAGCTGAGAATGAACACAGGTCAATTATAGTACTCTTGTCTATAGTAATAAACCTGTTGTTGTTTGCTAACTGGTGGTTGCCAATTATTGCAATCACCACAGATTTTAAATTAACCAGTCTATAATTACCCAGATTTGGAGTCTTTTTCTTCCAGCCAAAAAGGCAAATGTAAACTTGGTGCCATTTGTTGGGGAAATGTTAAACATCCAGCATTCTCTCGATACTACTCTGAAGTCTGAACCTTGATCGTGATTCAGCAGTCTGCCTTCCTGGCATTTAATTTGTGCCTCTCAAACTTGGTGTTTTATTTGCAAGGAGAAATTGACCAACAAATTAAACTTTTACTAAGCACTGTGCCTTAACCAAATGTTATCCAGCTAGAGAAACCCGAAAAGAAAGTGATGGAGGTGCCGAGGAACTGGGCAGAGAAATCTAGGAACATGTTCATTATGTAGGTGAAATCATCAGGTAGTTCAAGAGACTGAAATGAGAAGATGTTTATACATGGTGAACATGTAAAGGAGTGCTTTATCAAATTCTCAGAGTACAGGCATTTTAGAAAATTATTCCAAAAAACAAAAGACATGGGATGCGATTTTTCCAGCTATTTATACCAAGCTCCTGCTATAGCAAAGTTGGAGAATTTGGTGGCCAGCCAAATCTCTGTTCACTGTGGCGGGAAGGAAAAACTCACTGGCATGAATGGTGGTAAGGTTCGAGCCTTGATCTTTATCGATGAAGACAGTGAGGGTCAGAGCAGTGACAATAGCAAGAGATATGGATATACTTTCAATTCCAGTTTTGGGGGAAAAAAAACTTTTCAGGCAAGAATTTCTTAAAGAAAATTGAAGGATAAGAGTTTACAGTCCTGCTCAAGAATGAAGACAACAGCATAATATCCAAATATCAAATAATTCTCAAAGAAATCCAGCAGCAGAAAGTCAAAAAAGTTAAAATAAAACAAAACAAGAACTAGGAGGTGTAGTCAGTCTTTTGAGCCTGCACAGCCATTCAATGGCATTGTGACTGATCTACTTCCACTTCTCTTCTCCACTTCACATACTATCAAGATTCACCATCCTCCAAATGAAGATATTCCTCCTCATCTCAGTCCCAAATGATTTATCCCTTATTCTAGACGCCCCCACCAAGGAAAACATCCTGCATCTAGCCCATTAAGTTCTCCAAGAATTTTATATAATTACTTCTCATTCATCTAAACTCCAGAGGATAAAGGTCCATTCTATTAAATTGTTCCTCATAGCTGGCCCAGGGTGATTGAATATGCAGAGCAGGGACAAACAAGAGTGCAAAATTTACAAGGAGTGCCAAATGAGGTAAATTACGTTTTTAAATGATCTTTGTCACATGGAAAATATCAGTTATTGTCAAAATCTAAATGTCCTCTTTCACGAATATCAATATCTGTTTTTAAGTGTCAGTAAAACAGGAAAACCATTATTTTGCCTCTGTCTTGCTTTTCTGTTCCTGTGAACACTTGTGTAACAGAATTGCGACTATTCAAAATGAAGTCAAAACTCCATCTTAAAAATGGCTCATCGTTAAGGTTGCTGTAGTAGCATTGCCCTTGAAAAAGAAGCATGTTCTGAGGGCCATGTGACCAGCGAGGACCCTATTGATCACTCCAACAGGAAGCTGAACCAATTGGCAAGAGGGTGCAGACCACGGGTTGAGGAGGGACTGGCAATTGGAGCCCAGAAGAGCATTTGCACTTGTAGTCTAGTCTTACACTGACAATAAAGCCTTTATAGTTAAAGCAACATTGAGTTACCCTCAGTCTATTACATTGATGTTTGCTTTGTCGCCAAAGTTGTTGAGGCCCAAAGCATCCAGCTAGAGGGACAGGAAACTTCAGCAAATCGAGAGCAAGAAGAGGATACGTTTGTTTTGCAATGCCTATGATAGGAAAAGTAGTGCCATTAGACCCAGAAGTCATTGATGGAGGAACAATATATTGAAAGGCTGCAATATTAATTTGTAGTAAATGAAATAACTGCAGAAGACAAGAGGAAGGTTATTTTGCTTGCCAATTTATAAGTTGAGAACATTGCATCTGGCAATGTTAACGACATAAAATCATTTGACCAGATTGTGGAGCTGGTGAAAAATTATTTTAACCACTGGCCCTTCATTGTACCGAGATACAAATTTCATGTGGCAATCTGTGAGCCAAGGGAGACCATTTAAGGTTTTGTGGCAACACTTAAGGGATTAGTAGAACATTGCGAATTCAGTCCATCATTAACTGAAATGTTGAAGGAACAGAATAGTCTGTGGTATAAACAGCTCAATAATTCAAGAAGTTTATTGGCAGAGACCAAAATTACCTTTGAAATAGCTTGGAGCTGGCCCAGGGTGATTGAATATGCAGAGCAGGGACTAACAAGACTGCAACGTTTGAAGGAGTGCCGAACGAGGTAAATAGTTTGTGGTGGGAAACAACTGTGATGCGTAACAACCCAGGAGCAGGTGCAAAAGTGCCTGGTAGAAGAGGTGCAACATTGAGCACGTGTTTTCGACAGAGGAAGAGCACTTTCAAGAAATTTGTCAATTTAAAGAACTGTGCGCGCTTCAAGTGTAACAAGAAACACTACTTAAAGTCATGGTGCAGAGCAAATTGATGAGGACAGACAGTGCAAACAAAAAAATTCAGCAACTGCTGGCTTAACTCCTGTAAACAACTGGAGGAGTCATCTAGTAAGGGATCAAAGTCGTTCATCCCAAACCAGGTCCAATTAAACAAAGTACCCCCAATAGAGGTAACTTTGCAGGTAAATGACAAAGCATAAAGACGGAAATGGATACAAGGGCACAATCATAGAGGAACAGGTTTTGTTATCTGCAAAAAAGAACTCCATTTACTAAGACTAAGTGAATCAGGTGCCATTTTGGAATATTAAACCTGAGGATGGAGGTTTTCAGGAGCTACTGTATAAATAAATACTCAAGATATTCAGAGACAAATTAGGATGTACACAGGGAGCTAAAGCTATGTGGATCAAGAGCCTCTGCCTAAATATTATTTTGGACCAGTCCAGTACCTTATGCCCTTCAAACAGACCGTGGAATTTGAGCTTAAGAGGCTGGAAGATTTGGGCATGATAAAGACCATACACTTCTTCAACTGGGCCCCAGAGACCCCATTTTAAAAACGGATCGGACAGTCAGAATTTGTGGGGATTACATATTAACTATCAATAAAGAGAACAAATAGTACCCCGTACCCAGAATTGAAGATTTCTATGCTAAAGTATACTAAATTGGACCTCAGTGATGCCTATCAGCAGCTGGAGTTGGATGAGGGCACCCAAGTTGCATTTTGGAGTCTCATCAGCCTGTGCCATATTCCAGTGACAAAGAGCCTGTTGCAAGGCATCCCCATTGTAGTGGTTTATCTGAATGACATACTAATCACTGGAACTTCACCTGAAGAACACAGATCCACTTTAGAAGTGTTGAGACGTTTTAAGGAAGCAGGGATTAGGCTGAAGCAGGAAAAATGTACATTTCAATCAGAAGTAGTTATCTATTTAGGATGCAGGGTTGATTCGAAGGATGTACATCCTTTGGAAGAAGGAGTCAAGAAGCATCAAGGAAGTCCTATTGCCAAAGACATAATCAGAGTTGAAATAATTTCTGGGTATGGTCAACTTCTGTGGTAGATTTTTTTAGAAAACATTTCTACCATATTAGCCCCACTTCAAACACCAGAGATGCAAAAATGTGAAACAGGTCCTGCAGTCATCAGCCTGGTTGGTGCATTTTGACCCAAAGCTTTAATTGTATTCTGTGATGCTTCACAGTATGGAGTGGGAGCTGTTTCTTATCCCAGATGTCCAATGGTGCAGAAAGGCTCATTGCCTTTGTTCAAGAGCGTTGTCCAACATGGAGAGAAATACTCCCAAATGGACAAGGAAGTTTGGCTGTCATCTATGCGTTACAAAATTATCATCAGTATATCTTTGGCTGACTTTTTACAATAGTCTCAAGCCACAAACCATTGTTAGGTATTTTCAGACAAGATAAACTGGTACCACCAATCACTTCTGCACGGGTGCAGAGATGTGCTTTGCTCGCGGCCAACAATTATCCCTTTCAACATTGCCCAGGTATGTAGATATTACATGTAGATGCACTGAATCGATTACCTTTGCCACAAACAGTAGCATCACCAGTGGTTTCATTATATCGGTTCTGCATTTGGTAGACACTTGCGAAGCTTAACAGGTTTTACCACCACCAGCAAATTTGCATCCTTGGAGGTGGCTAGATCATCTCTAGGTGTATCCGCACCATCCACGGTCAAGGTTAGACACACATTTTGCTAGGTCCTTCATGGGTCATATTGTTTCTTATACTGATGGACACACACTCCAAGGAGGTTAGATGTGCAAATGATGAAGTTAATAACAGCCCCAACCACCACTGACAAATTAAAGGAAGATTTTTACTATTCATGGCATTCCAAAAATGATGAGGTCGGCCAATGGCACATAATTCATGTCAAAATTCCAAAAATTCAAGTTTCCAATGTGAGATTAGCACCTTACCACCCAGAATTAAATGGGCTAGCAGAGTGGGCAGTACAGACATTTAAGTCATCAATGAAACAAAAACAGGTGGACAGGCCCCTTCCTTTACGCATAACCTTTTTCTATTATCATATAACATCACCCTAAAATGTGACCACAGGTATCCCCCCTCAGCTGAGTTACTGATGAGACATTGGTTATGAAAACTGGACAGGTTATTCCCAAATTTGGCAGGAAGGGTGGCAGCTAGGCAAGGCTCCCAGAAGCCAGAGTGTTTAAAGTGGGGGATGCCACCTTGGCTAAAAACTTTGCAGCAAGTGCGGCATGGGTGGTTGGTAAAATAGGGGAGCAAACAGCACTGGGCATCTGCATCACGCAAGTATAAGGCTGGAGGCTTAGGAAAGGTGTAGACCACCTGAGGAGGAAAGTAGTAATGGACACGTGGGATTCCGAGGTCGTTCGAGGCTGTCAAGTCTGGCTACTGAAATTTTGGTGGAGAACGTGTGGCCTAAGTAACTTATGGATGAGGAGATGGTGAAGCCTGAAACTACCAAAGAGCCACTGGATCCAGGATAAATGTAACTGCTATTCTCATCTTGCCCTTCAAATGCAGATGAGCCTGCCACCAAATTGAGGCGTTCTAACATAGCCACAAATGCCCTGGACTGTTTGAAAAAAAGAGTTTTTCAGAGGTTTTTCTGGATACCCCATGATCTGCATACTAATATTGTACTTTGCTTCTCATCAGGAATGTTTCAGATTTTGGATGTAATTGGAGGGGGGTGCAAGGAGTATAGTGGCATGGCCCTTGAAGGGCTGGGGGGGGGGGGGGGGGGGGGGTTCATGTTCTGATTGCCATGTAACTGGCAAGAACCCTATGGATTGCTCCGGCAGGAAGCTGAGCCAAAAATCAGCACGAGGGTGCAGACCACAGGTCGAGGTGGGACTGGCAGTTGGAGTCTGGGCGTCCCAAGGAGCAGTCACACTTGGAGACTAGTCTTATAGATGTATATAAATACTCAGTTGACAATTAAGCCTTTATAGTTAAAGCAGCATCATCCTTGATCTATTACAGTTGCAGACAGAATCCGACTAGCAACTTTCTGATTCTGGAGCCGAGTTTGTTAATAAGTAAGCTAATAAATGGTTAAAACTGTACTGCGAATTGGATTTAAAGCAGAACTTTTAAAATGTGTGCAAATGAAACCACCATAATCTTCTATCAGCATACATTTGTTCACTACTTGTTAAGTTGCAGCATGCTAAGTTTTTAAGAAAAGTTAGTAGTATAGTGTGACATATTTGCCTTTGAGTGGGTGGAAAAGAGTTAATTTCTCCCATAGGCTTCTGGGATAACTTTGCAATCTGATTTCCAGCTAGCATCACATACACATTGGAATTTGATCCACCATCCTTTCCCACCCCTCCAGATCTACATGGCAGTCAGGATTCAGAACGAGGTACAATGGAAGATTGCAGCACATTACAATGCACTTCCCAATGTGTCTAGCTCTCTTAAGATTTTACCCATTAACAGGCTTCAGCTTCAAACCAGTTTGGATTTCAGCCTTGCAATTCACATCAAACAATCCTAGAAAATAATATTTTCTGATTTTTGTCTATTAATTGTAAATGGGGACAAAAACAACAAATACTTAAGCGTGAATTAAAAGCATAAATTGAATCTCTGGATTTAGAGATTAGCCAAATATGACTTCTGCATTACCTTTACGCATCTTGATGTCACACTGCAATTGTAAAGCTGTAATTCCAGAGCACAGTTCCAGTCACTTATAAAATTGACCAAATAAAATACTGCAGATGCTGGATCAGCAAGGCAGGAAGCATCAATGGAACCAAAGTCACAGGTCTGGTCCATGACCTTTCATCAAAATTCAGATCTGAAATGTTAACTGTGTTTTTCTTTCCAGATGCTTTGTATTTCCAGCAGTTTTTAAATTACTTAGTCATTAAAGCATAATACTAACAATTTGATTTACTTACCAGACTTTGAAGAGAGAGTAGAATATATTCTAATTCATTGTTAATCTTCAGATCACTGCTTTATTTGTGCTATCAAGATTAGTTTTTGTGTTTGCTGCAGAGATTTTTTTTTACAGGTGCAAGATAAGTCTCAGGCCACACTTGCGTTTAACTGAACTCCTATTTAAAAAGGGTGCAGCCAAAATGCTTAATGCTCCAAAACGGGGTGTGCGTGGGTGTGGGGATGGGTCAAGAGGCAGCTGGCATCCATATATATTAGTCAGGAGCATCTGAAGTAATTTCCAAAGACTAACGAGATCAGGTTTTCTAATCTGCACCTTGTAGTAACTCAAAGAGGTAATGAATGCTACTCCTAAACCAAAAGATTGTAAAAAGGGAATTGCTATCTATTTATTTACTGCACTATTAAAAAGTCTTTTCCTCCACAGGTCATATTTTTATTTATACACTCAGTAAACAGAATTAAGATTGCATTTATACTATGAAAACAACAGATTCTTAGTGTCATTATGTTTTCAGAATTAGTTGTCTTTTGGCTATTTCTTATTCCTATTCTTTTATAACCTGGTGGCACAAAAAAAAGCAAGAATTATGCAAGTTATCGCAAAAAATTTTCGAACTAGTGTAGTATTTTTGAAATACAGAAACTGTTTTCATGTAGTAAGCACATTATCAAGTCTGATCTTTTGCATATTTCTAATCGCTCAACCTTTGGCAGTGTTGCCTATAGCTGCCGATGATCCAAGAGCTGAAATTTCATCCTTAAACCCATTTCCTCCTTTCTTCCAATGTGGGACCGAGTACATCCACATGCTGTGATATAAGAAGATACCTGATCCAGAGTCAGTCTGGAGGTGGACACAGTTAGGTTAAAACCAAGAATGGGGTCAGACCCATACCTGTACTTTGTACTGTAAATAGGGAAGTTGTTAATAAATTCTTGTTTTTTTTAATTAATTCACGGGATTTGGGTGTTGCTGGCTGCCTATCCCAATTGCCTGAGGGCAGTTCAGAATCAACCATACTGGATGTGGCTTTGGAGTCACATGTTGGCTACACCAGGTAAGGACGACAGATTTCCTTTCCTCAAGGACAGTAGTGAACCAGATGGGTTTTTCAGACAATTGTTTCATGGTTATCAGTTTTGCTATTAAGCATACACCAGATTACGAAACCTATTTCTTTGTGTCCGCCTCAGGAATAAAACCCCCATCCTCACAAGAATGCTGAGAAACTAAGAAAAAAAGGACTCTTTCAACGAATGCTTCACTGAACCCAACTCCAAGCTGAAGCTACAGAAGAAAGAGGGTAGGATAAACTATGAAGCTGGCTAGCGCTTAATATAAAAAAGGATAGCAAGAGTTTTTATAAGTATATAAAAAGGAAGAGGCTGGCTAGGGTGAACGTTGGACCCTTAGAGGATGAGAAGGGGGACTTAGTGGTAGGGGATGGGGAAATGGCTGAGGTCTTGAATAACTTTTTTGTTTCGGTATTCACGGAGGAGGACGTGAATAATTTGCCGGGTGTTAGAGATGGAAAGGTGGTAGGACTGGAGGGTCTCGATGACATTACTGTTACTAGAGAGGTGGTGCTCGACAGACTGGAGGGGCTGATTGTGGACAAGTCCCCAGGACCGGATGGAATGCATCTGAGGGTTCTGAAAGAAATGGCAGAGGTGATAGTGGATGCCTTGGTGGTTATTTTCCAGACATCACTGGATTCCGGGGAAGTGCCGGAAGATGGGAAAGCGGCTAATGTTACGCCGTTGTTTAAGAAGGGTGGCAGGCAAAAGACGGGGAATTATAGGCCGGTTAGTTTAACGTCTGTCGTAGGTAAAATGTTAGAATCCGTCATCAAGGAGGAAATAGCGAGGCATCTTGAGGGGAATTGCTTGATAGAGCAGACGCAGCACGGTTTCGTTAAGGGGAAGTGGTATCTGACGAATTTACTGGAGTTCTATGAGGATGTGTCTAGGGCGGTGGATAGAGGAGAGCCAGTGGATGTGGTCTTTCTGGATTTTCAGAAGGCGTTTGACAAGGTACCTCACAAGAGGTTATTGCAGAAGGTCAGGGGACATGGAGTTGGGGGTAGGGTGTTAGCGTGGATAGAGGACTGGTTGTCAAATAGGAGGCAGAGAGTGGGGGTCAATGGGTGCTATTCGGATTGGCGGTTGGTGACTAGTGGAGTGCCTCAGGGGTCGGTGCTGGGGCCTCAGCTATTTACCATTTATATAGATGATCTGGAGGAGGGAACCGAGTGCAAGGTGTCGAAATTTGCTGATGACACCAAGATTGGTGGAAAGGCAAATTGTGCGGAGGGTGTGGAGAGTCTGCAGAAGGATCTAGATAGGCTGGGCGAATGGGCCAGGAACTGGCAAATGGAATTTAATGTTGGCAAGTGCGAGGTGGTCCACTTTGGTAGGAATAATGGTAGGAAGGATTATTACTTACGTGGAGAAAAACTGCAGCAGGCGACGGTGCAGAGGGACCTCGGGGTCCTTGTGCGTGAGTCGCAAAAACCCAGCTTGCAGGTGCAGCAGGTGGTCAGGAAGGCGAATGGGATGCTGGCCTTCATAGCGAGGGGGATTGAATATAAAAGTAGGGAGGTCTTGCTGCGGCTGTATAGGGCATTGGTGAGGCCGCAGCTGGAGTACTGTGTGCAGTTTTGGGCGCCGTACTTACGCAAGGATATTTTGGCCTTGGAGGGAGTGCAGAGGAGGTTTACTAGGCTGATGCCGGAGTTGAGGGGGTTGAGCTATGAGGAGAGGCTGAATAAACTAGGCTTGTACTCGTTAGAGTTTAGAAGAATGAGGGGAGATCTCATTGAGACGTATAAGATGATGAATGGGATGGATAGGATAGAGGTGGAGAGACTCTTCCCGCTCAGAAAGGACAGTAGGACTGGGGGGCACAGCCTCAAGATAAAGGGGGGGTGGTTTAGAACGGAGTTGAGGAAGAACTTCTTCACTCAAAGGGTGGTGAATCTCTGGAATTCTCTGCCCGTTGAAGTGGTGGAGGCTACCTCGCTAAATATTTTTAAGAAGCAGGTTGATGGTTTTTTGATAAGAGAGGGGATTAAGGGTAATGGGGAGAGGGCGGGAATGTGGAACTGAGCCATGACAGATCAGCCATGATCTTATTGAATGGCGGGGCAGGCTCGAAGGGCTGGATGGCCTACTCCTGCTCCTATTTCTTATGTTCTTATGACTGGAAGCAAATAAGAAAAGCAAGCAAAGACTTCATTACTCCAAAATTAGGGGATTTTCACAGTAACTTCATTGCAGTGATAGTGTAAGCCTACTTGTGATACTAATAAATAAACTAAACCGTTACATTCCTCTTGGAAACCCAGTTTCTGCAAGCAGTACTCACACAGAGCCAACTAGCCCTGAGAAATCCTTCAAATTGCTCAGTCACAAACACTGTTTGAAAGCGATTCAGTTGTTCAACCAGATTCCAGACTCGCAAGTTTGAGTATAGCTCCAAAATCCGGCAAGAAAGAAAGAAAAACATTCATAGTTTAGTATTGCTGAAAAAAAAAAGAAAGGCATTCTGTCAAAGCTTTTCATTGGGACAATTTACAAGAATACCAGTGTAAAGGAAAACAATAAATTTATACTGTAGAAGAAGAGTGTTGATTGATTGGCAAATGGACTCTGATTGGTAGAGGTATTGCCACAGGTAATACATCAGTTGATGGTGATTGACAAGCACTGCTTGAAATTTAAACCTGATAGCTTGACTGTTATTGGTCAATGTTCTGCCTGAGGCATGAACCAGCAGTTAGCTGTCACTTATTTTGTTTAGCTAAGAACAGACACTAGTTATTTACTGTTCCGTCTGCAAAAAAACAGGGCCCTCAATGTGTAGCTTCCAGTACACACAAATGCAGCAGACTGCGAGCCCAACTAACAATCTTACATTAATTGTCAGCATAAGCCTTAGCACACTGAGGATTGGAAAATGTTGTCCAATCGTAAAAATCACATTGAAGAACAGCTTCAATAAAATGTCTCTGGTAATACATTCAACACTAATCAAACAACTAATAATAGTTCATTTTGTCCAGCCTAGTACCACAGATTTACAAAAAGCAAGCATGATTTGTAACATGATGTTGCCAAATTAATTAAAACTGACAGCCAGCTGACCTTGCCACAATTGTGGTCCCTTCTTCTTCAGGTAAATGCGCATCATTTTGAAAAGCCTGCCAAACAGAAATATTCTTTTTTACAGCAGAAACCAGGCAGATGCTATCTTGGATGCCTGTAATCTCTTAAAGATGTACCCACACTTTTGAAAGGCTTCCAGAACAAAATGGATTACAATTCTACAGTTCCAGCACCACTGGAATTCACCCATGGTCCAGACCAGACTCAATTGGAGTCTTTGGGGAGAAGAACTTTTAAGATACAGCACTGTTTCAAACAGACGGACAAGGCAATCCAGCTTAGACTATGAACTATGCAAGCAATAGGAGGACCATACTGATGGGTGAAATAGGCAGAAACCAATCTTCAGTCCATATATCTGATGACTAAAAAAACACCGGGATCATCCAAATCAGGGAAAGCAGCCTCTGAATTGCCCCGAGACACTTCACTAGTATTGCTTTGCAAAGCACCCTCAAAAGGAAAGATCAGTGACTTGTGAGCATTTCCCATTGCTTCCACTGCAAACAACAGGGTCACTTTTTACTGTTTGCAGTAGACAGAGGGGAACCGGTGGATGTGGTGTTTTTAGATTTCCAAAAGGGATTTGATAAGGTGCCTCATAAAAGGTTGCTATAGAAGGTTAGGGTGCACGGAGTTGGGGGTAAGCTGTGAGTGTGGATAGAGGATTGGTTGTCTAATAGGAAGCAGAGAGTTGGTATCAATGGGTGCTATTCTGATTGGCAGTTGGTGACAAGTGGAGTGCAGCAGAGATCGGTGCTGGGGCCTCAGCTATTTACCATTTATATAGATGATCTGGAGGAGGGGGCTGAGTGTAGGGTGATGAAATTTGCTGATGACATGAAGATGAGTGGAAAAGCAAATTGCGTGGAGGGTGTGGAAAGTCTGCAGAGAGATCTGGATAGGCTAAGCGAGTGGGCGAGGACCTGGCAGATGGAGTATAATGTTAGCAAGTGTGAGGTTATCCACTTTGGCAGAAATAATAGTAGGAGGGATTATTATTTAAAAGGCAAAAAGCTCAGCATGCTATGGTGCAGAGGGACCTGGGGGTCCTTGTGCATGAATCGCAAAAACCCAGTCTGCAGGTGCAGCAGGTGATCAAGAAGGCAAATGGAATGTTGGCCTTTATAGCGAGGGGGTTAGAATATGAAAGTAGGGAAATCTTGCTGCAACTGTACAGGGTACTGGTGAGGCTGCAGCTGGAGTACCATGTGCAGTTTTGGTTGCCACACTTGCGGAAGGATATATTGGCCTTGGAGGGAGTGCAGAGGAGGTTCACTAGGCTGATACCGGAGATGAGGGGGTTGGACTATGAAGATAGACTGGGTCTGTACTCATTGGAGTTTAGAAGGCTGAGGGGGATCTTATAGAGATGTATAATATAATGAAGGGGATGGATAGGATAGAGGTAGAGAGATTCTTCCCGCTTAGAAAGGATAGCAGGACTCGAGGGCACAGCCTCAAGATTGGGGGGGGGGGGGGGGGGCGGGGGCAGTTTAGTTTGGAGTTGAGGAGGAACTTCTTCACTCAAAGGGTGGTGAATCTCTGGAATTCTCTGCCTGCTGAAGTGGTGGAGGCTACCTTACTAAATATATTTGAGTCACAGGTAGATAGGTTTTTGATAGACAAGGGAATTAAGGGTTATGGGGAGAGAGCGGGAAAGTGGAACTGATCCACTTCAGATCAGCCATGATCTTATTGAATGGCAGGGCAGGCTCGAGGGGCTAGATGGCCTACTCCTGCTCCTAGTTCTTATGTTCTTGTCAAAATCCCAACATCACAAAGGTAGGCCACAAGGTTAAGACCAAAGACCCAGAAGATGAACATCCATTCTTCTTGGGAGCAAAGAATGCAGTTGTTTGCTTTGGAATGCTGATATCCTGGTAAATGATTATTTACCCAATTTTAAATTAGATTTGAGTGCCAGTGTGACAGTCCTGTCAGACATGTAACTATGGCTCCAAGGTCATTGGATTCAAACAGCTGATACTGCATTGTATGGAGCAGCAGGAGTCCAACTCCTAGTCCTCAGCATGATCCTTGAACCACCAAAGTACAGTGACAAACAAATCTTTGAGTGGATATGTGTCATCCACAACCAGCATCTCTTCTAAGCAGAAATACTTGCATAGTCCTCAAATCTCCCCCAGCCATCAGAAGATATCAAGACTACCACAGACATTAGCTAGCCAGAACAGCGTAGTCCCCAGTCCTCAAAATCAAAGACTGAATATGTTTATCAGTGATTTTTCTTTTTGCAGATTAGATCTGTCCATCTTTCCAGGTCTTGGAAAGTTTTCGATGGTCAGACAAATCCATCACACATTTGATGGCAGTACAATTAGGAACATCTACTTTCCAGGGACAATGGGTCACTGTGCATACAGCAACTTCCAACCAGCCTGTCAAAATGACAAGACATGCTGGAACCTGATGGAAGTTGCACACCACACTGTCACCAACAAAAAAAAAACAGAGGTGAGCATGTTATTCAATCTTCTCATTACATGAATGCTCTTTCTGAGCCTAAACTGAGAAGGGAGAAGAAAAACCAGCAAGCAGACAAATATCATTTTCGCCCTGGCCACAGGAAATAGTCCAAGAGTAAATACCAAATGTGGTTTAATCTCAAACAATGGAAGAAACAGATAAAAATCAGACAGATACCGATCCAATCTCCAAGTTAACATAAGAAACACAAAAGTATACCATTCTTAACAGAAAGGCAACCAAGATGTGGACCATCTGAACCTTAAGAGAGATGGGGTAGTGATAATGTTGTTTGTGTTAATACTGTAATAACAATTTAGATACCATCAGTATTGTAACAATGCACAAGACCTGGAAATGAACTATGATAACCCATTATCCATGGGATAAAGACTTGAGTGGGCCAAAGGGAGGTGTAGTAAAAGTGTCTGATGCATCAAGAGTTAATGTGGGAGTAAAGTATCATCCACATAAGATGACATCTGACCCACAGCAGAGATTGGCAAAGTTGCGTTAACACTTAGAATGGGGTCAGCCCAATATCCGTACCTTCCACTGTGAATACGAGTTGTTTATAAAGATTTGTTGTTAACATGCTCATGCTCCTTCTAAGTAAGGTTTGCAATATCCATACCTCATCTGCTTAGCAGTGAACAATCTGATTCTATGTTCAATAGGAAAGAGGGAATCATTCCTGATTTTGGAAGGTTGTTTTCATTCCTTCTGAAGTTCTGACAACTTGTCCGTTTTTAAATTGTCTTCCTTCATTAGCAGAGCAGAGGAAATTCTGGACTGTGGACTTAAAATAAGATCAGAAAATGATTAAGGTTGATGTGAACCTGGAACCCAGAGGTGGAAACCCTCAGCATTTAGATGAGCACTTGAAACACCATAATATACAAGGCTACGGACCAAATGCTTGAAAATGGGATTAAAATTGATAGGTGCTTGATGGCTGCCACAGAAACAATGTGCCAAATAGCCTTGTTCTACACTGTAAAATTCTGACTTCTAGAAAGACAATGCAAGTCAGTGACCTTCTGCATCAAAGAAAAAGCAGTAGGCTCACGTGACCATTGTCGAGCTTGGGCAAGCAACCTGAGCAGTGAGCTGACATCAACTGTGACATTATTTGATAGTGTGGCACACTGCTCCATCAATGACCCAAAGAATTTATCTCTGGCAAAAATATTTAAGATGACAATCTCCCAGTGATGATTGAGTGGAATTGTCCAAAACTCCACAACTAGGCCTACCACGCTACCTGAAAATAGTAATTTTCAAAGTTAATGTTCCATATTGCTGATTGGAGACATTCACTTCAAGAAGGGAAAAAAAAACCACAGCAAATACACAATATTTCCAGCTCATTTTGTTAACACTCACTAATGGTGTTTTTAAAGTCTGCTCTTCCTACACAAGCATTTCAATAACCTAAACAAGGAGCCAAATTCCTGCAACAAAGAAACTGCCACATTTTAGATTATGAATGGGCCTAATGGAAGATTCTGTTAAACTGAGAAGCATTGTTAGAGCAATAATGAATGTCTTGTTTCACTCAGTCTGCTTTGCAACTGACTAGATAAAACATCTAAAGAAATTAAAAGCTATGCTGATGCGATTAAAATAAAATGGTTTTAATTTATTTTATGGCAATGGGGTATTACAAGTTTTTTTTTGAGAAACATATCTGCAGTCTTTTCCTTTCTGGGAGACATATTTGAAGATCCAACACAAAGCAAGAACCCGATGAATAGCTGCCCTGATTGCGGCCTGCTTTAGTACCAAACCAAATAAGCAAAGTCACCATTCTATGTTAAGTTAGCTGGTCTCATTTGGGGGTATTAAAATAGTCCTCATCATCCTTACGGTCAGTGAGGAGAAAAATAAGGGTGGTGATGTCACTTTGGTCACCATCAGGAGCAAATATGAAGGATATGGGCAGTGAATGAATTATGGATAATTTGAATTGCACAGCTAGCATTTTTCAAAAAAGTGAGAAAAATGGATCTTGGCTTCACTGGAATTAACATATTGAAGTAAACTTGTAACACAAAAGAAGATAGTTGCACCAATTATATTGCTGTAAGAATGCAATAAGCACACTGGGCTGAAAGACCATGACCGTGGTAGGAATATTTATAAGAATCAACAGAAAATCAGGTTTTGCAAAGCTTTAACTGTCTGTGAATGATAAATTGGATATCTTCATAGAAAGGTCACAACAAAGAAGGACACAGCAGAGAAGATGGCTATTTGTCATGTCTGAAGGACTATCTCGTACCTATATTCAGACAATAATCTAATTTCTTCTTGAATGCCTCAATTGAACTTGTCTCCACTACATCCTCACATAATTCACTGCAGATTTTAACCACTCATTCCATGAACATATTTTTCCCCTCATGTAGTCATTCTTATTTTATCAATCACTGTAAATCTGTGCCCCCTGGTTCTTGATCCTTCCACAAATGGGAACAGTTTCTCCCCACCTACTCTGTCAAGAGTCCTCATTTTGAATGCCTCTTAAAATCTCCCAACCTTTTCCATGGAAAACTTCTCCAATCATCCCTGGAACCATTCTACCTTTTTTCTACCTTCACACTATTCCTAAGCTTCAAATTTTTAGATGTCCAGATCATCTGGACTGTCCTGATCCCCCCATGCTGACACTACACTTAAGAAAGCCTATGACTCTCACCAACTTTTACCAATGCACCATAGAAAGCATTCTCCCTGTTTGTATCACAGCTTGCTATGGCTCCTGCTCTGCCAAAGATCACAAGAAACTACAAAAGATCATGAATGTAACCCAATCCATCAAGCAAATCAGCCTCCCATCCATTAACTGTCTATACTTCCCACTGCCTTGGCAAAGCAGCCAGCATAATTAAGAACCCCACACATCCTGGACATTCTCTCTTCCACCTTCTCAGATACAAAAGTCTGAGGTACCGATCGACTCAAGAACAGCTTTTTCCCTACTGCCATCAGAATTTTGAATGGACCTACCTTGCATTAATTAGATCTTTCTTTACACCCTAACTATGACTAATACTACATTCTGTACTATTGTGTTTCCTTCTCTATGAACAGTATGTCTTGTCTATATAGCATGCAAGAAACAATACTTTTCACTGTATACTAATATATGTGACAATAATAAATAAACCGTAGTGCCCAGAAACGGATACAATATCGCAGTGGAGGCCAAACTAGTGTGTTATATAGTGTTAAAACAGAAAAATGCTAGATAAACTCAGCAGGTCTGGATTCATTTTTGGAGTGACACAGAGTTAATGTTTTGGATCTAAATGACTCTTCTACAGAACTGAAAGTAAAGATGTACAGGATTATATAATTGGAAAAGGGGCAGAGAAGGTAGGACAGAGTAGAAGACCAGGGATAGGTTAAGGCAAAGGAAATATTGACAAATTTATCACGGACACAAGAAAAAGGGGAGCATTAATGGTGCCATTGAGGAATGAAGAATGGTAAATGGTGACAAAAGGGAAGATCGCAACTGGACAACAAGGACCAGGTGGCCAAGTGAGGGAATTGTGTTAGGCAGGCCAGGGAGCTGAAAAAGAACTGACAGACCACAAAAGGTGGGGGGTTAAGATGGAGGGAAGATTTACTGTCTATAGTTGTTGAACTCAACGTTGAGTCCAGAAGCTGTAACATGTATAATCGGAAGACAAGGTGGGCGATTCTCCCAAAAAAAATCTAAGTGTCGAATTCATGTGAAAACGAGTAAACCATGCTGATTTTTTCAGTGAAAGTTTAAAGAATAATCTCCCACACCCGTGTGCATTACAGAGTGCACTAGCATAAATCATGTTAGAAATCAGGGGGCGAGGCCTATAGCCACTGGAGAGGCTGGTAGCATAGCGCTGAGTAGGCCACTGCTCACGTGCCGATCTTCAGTGCTAGGATTGTTGTGTACACAGTGGCCCCGTCTGCAGGCCTCCAATTGCTGACCAGCTCGGTCACTGGCCAGCTCCGCGACGTCTGCATCACCTGCCATATGGCTTGATCGCTGGCCCTGGAGCATGCCCAGGCCCAGCCCTGACCACCACGCCCACCCTCCACAGCCACAATCGCCCACTACCCTCTCCCTACAGCAGGCTGCTCCACCCACGCACCCCTCCAGCAGGTTGATTCCCGCCCCACGCACCCCTCCAGCGGCTGATTTCTACCCCCCCACCCTGCCCCCCTCAAGCAGACTACCACCCTGCCCACTCACCTCCTCCCCCTTCGGCAGGCTGCTCCCCCCTACACCACCTCCTCCAGCAGGCTGCCCTCTCCACCCACAATTCCCCCACCCAGACAGCACTGACCCTCCTCTCCCCCCCCCCACCCCACACACCCAGCCCTGATACCCCACTCTCCCCCCAGCTGGGTGCGGGGATGGGGATGGGGAGGTAAGGGGGGGCCCCCCGATGGTCCCCCTTCAATCCAGTGGGGTCAGGACACTAGCTCCCCGCAAGTGGGGAGTTTTGGTAATCCCCGCTGGAGTAAAGTGGTCCTGGCAGGAAAGCAAGTGGGCCTGGGTGGGATTGTGTTTGGTACAGACTCGATGGGCCGAAGGGCCTCTTTCTGCATTGTAGGGTTCTATGGTACTTCAGTCCCAGACCTGCTAATTACATTTAAGAACACATTCCAGTGAAACACTGCATATGTAATGCAGCTTCTGGCTGGGAGTTTTGATAGTGCCGGAAAATGCACTCAGGCCAGACACCCAGTGCAGATTGCACTAATTTAGTCGCTCTTAAATCTCGTGGCCTGCTGCGTGAAAAAAAATCAGTGCAACAGGATGGGAGACTCATCCCCAAGTTGTTTGCATTGGGCATCACTAGAGCATTGTAGTGGCATAAGTATGTGAACAAGATGCTGAGTTGAAATGTCATTCGACTGGAAGGTCACTGCCATGTGGACAGAGCAAAGCAGTCACCCAGCCTGCGTTCAGATGAATTTGGAGCAGCAAATGTAATAGAGCTGGTTGAAGGAGGTGCAGATGAAATGTTTTAAAGTGTATTTTTTAAGTGTCACAAGTATACTTACATTAACGCTACAATTAAGTTACTGTGAAAATCCCCTGATCACCACACTTGGGCACCTGTTTGGGTACAGTGAGGGACAATTTAGCATGGCTAATCCACCTAACCAGCACTTTTTTTAGACTGCGGGAGGAAACAGCAGTACCTGGAGGAAACTCATGCAGACACAGGGTGAACATGAAGACTCCGCACAGACAGTGACCCAAGCTGGGAATCAAACCTGGTTCCCTGAGAAAGGTAGCAGTACGAACCACTCAACATTAGTGTTTGGGTCCTTGGACAGAGAGGAGGGAAAGGGACAGGTGTTGCACTTTCTATGCTTGCATGGGCAGGGTATAAAGAGATAGGGGCAATAGAGTGGACCAGGGTGGTTCCTGCAGAATGCTGACAGTAAGGGCAAGGGGTGGTTGCATCATGCTAGAATTGCTATTTATCCAGCAAATTTCCATTTTTATTTTAGACTTCCAACATCCAGTATTTTGCTTTTAATGTCTTGTACAACTTCAGCATAGCTTCCTTGGTCTTGAATTTTGTGACCCTTTTCACAAAACCTAGGATGTTGACTGCTTTATGAACTACTCTCTCATCTTGTCCTTGCACCTTAAGTGATTTGTGGGAGTCCTCTGCCAGTTTTTCAGTGAAATCTACACTGCAATCTTCTGAGAACGTTGCTTTTTTGAAAGTTGGGAGCTTGGTGCCAATATGAGGGGATGGAGCCTAAACACGCCGGCGAAATTTCATGTTCAGTGCGCTTGGGCACCATTTTGATAGGGTGCCCCAATCTGCCCTGAATCAACCTGAGACACTACCCCCACCCTCCCTCCCCAACATGTAAATGTTATGAATCACATTTTTGGTTTCTCACACTATTTTCCAGACTTGCCACGCTGACCAGTGTGTTTTGAGGTGGTAAGATTGCAGCCATACACTCAGGTCCCTTTGCTCCTGCACCCGCTTCAGAATTATAGCCTTGTTTTATATTGTTTCTGTGTTCTTTCTCCCACAATCACTTAACTGCATTACACTTTACTTGCCAATTGTATATCCATTCCACTGACTTGTCTATGTTCTTTTGAAGTTCTAGACTTTCCTCCTCACCAAATTTTAATATTGTACCCTGTATACCAAGGTTTAGGTCAATTAGTATACATCAAGGGTCTGAACACTGACCCTTGGAACCTCCCCAACAAGTCCTCATGTTGTCTGAGAACTACATTAACCACAACTCAGTTTCCTGTCACTCAGCCAATTTCAGTTCCATGATGCCACTGTCCCTTTTATTCCACAAGCTCTAACTTCACTCATAAGTATCGTGTGGCACTTCAGCAAATGCCTTTTTTTGATGTGAAATAACTTCATGCTAATCAATTTCAGGGTGGCAGAGCAGTTAGCACTGCTGCCTCACAGCGCCAGGGACCCGATTTCAATTCCAGCCTTGGGTCACTGTGTCCGTGTGGAGTTTGCACATTCTGCCCGTGTCTGCATGGGTTTCCTCCACGTGCTCCAATTTCCTCCCACAGGGAGGGATGTGTGGGTGAGGTTGATTGGCCATGATAGATTGACCCTAGTGTCAGGGGATTAGCAGAGTAAATATGTGGAGTTACAGGAATAGGGTCTGGATGGGATTGTGGTCGATGCAGAATTGATTGGCCGAATGGCCTCCTTCTGCACTTGTTAGGATTCTATAGTTTTCCTGCCATGAAGTCTAGTTTTCAATCTTTTTAAGCAGATATATCAATCTTAAACCAATCCCATTCCGAACAGGTGAGAAAGATTCATTGTATGAGAAAGTGGGAAAAAAAAAATCAATATTTTGAAGAATGTAGTAATAGCTAAATTGTAACTTTGGGAGTGCTAGGTACACAACGTTGAATCTGTATAATGGATTCTTCTTCAGACTTCCAGCATCTGCAATATTTTAGTGAGTAAACTAAATATGTTTAATAACGTCTGCTTGGTAAGAGAGAAATTTGGTCTCCTGATGCTCACGTCACCAGTCTTTCCAAACCTAGTTATTGTCAGAGCCTGGAGTTGAACTCTAGCTCCTCCTGATCAACCATAGCTCAGTTGTTTTAATCTCTACCCAAGGTGAGTAGTTCAAGTTTGGAAACGTGCTAGCTTGGTTCATCCACTTCAGGAAAAGTGCTCCCAACAGTACAATTTTGCTCTGCTAAGATGGGTACAATATGGTGTCAGACCCTCCCAGATGCAGATTGGAGGCAGCCACAAGTGCTGAGCGCCAAGGGCAACTGTTCAAAACTCTTCTTTTTGGATTTTGTCCCAGTTATTTTGTTGAATATTAGGCCCTCTATTAGGAGTAAGCCCCATGCCATAACATGTTCTTATGCTAAATCACCCAGTATCCACCGATGGATCTCAGGAGTCATGTTGGGATTAAAAAATTAAGATCTGATTATCTATTACAATTTTTCACTCAAATATAAAAACAGTCCCATTCAAAACTTTAAATTCCCCTCAAGTACTTAATCCCTAATCAAAACAAACATACTTGTACTCACAACTTCTCAAGAAGACAGGTAATCCTTTATTATTTCTTGCAGCTATCAAACTGTGATCTTACAATCTCCCTACTGAGATAACTGTAGGTTGTGGAAAGCAGCCAACCATGCTTGAAATGATATCCCTTGGGGCAACGTCAACAACCAACCATTATTTTTCAAACTTTCATTGGCATCGGCGACCTTTAAGGATAGGGTATTTGAATAACTTAACACAGTTCTATAGACCTCATCTGCCTTTTATGAGCTCTTTCATAAATTTGAAACTTCCACACTGTGGGAAAGGTTTTTGCTACAGTGAGAATAGGGTTTGTTTAAACTCAGCACAAAGTTCAAATGGCCCTGCTGAGCACCATATCAGTGGCATGGTAACACAGTGGTTAGCACTGCTGCTTCACAGCACCAGGGACACGGGTTCAATTCCCAGCATCAGTCACTATGTGTGGAATTTGCACAGTTCTCCCCGTGTCTGTGTGGGTTTCCTCCCAGTACTCCAGTTTCATCCCACATTCTGAAAGACTTTCTGGTTAGGTACATTGACCCAAACAGGCAGATTGTGGTAACTAGGGGAGTTTCACAGTAACTTCATTGCAGTGTTAATGTAAGCCTTACTTGTGCTTAAATAAACTTTTCAACTTTAACTTTAGTTTGAGCTTTCTCACGTGTGGCAGTGACGTCCCCTTCCCCTACTGGTAAAATGGGATATATTGAAAATTTGGGTAGGACACCCGAATCCCGATTCTGTTTGCCATTTTTAAAAATCTGCAAAGTCTCCACGACTCTGCAAAAAGTCAGACCTCAGATCAAATCCCATTCCATACGCTTGAGCAAGGATTTATGCTCACACACTCAGTGCAATGACGAGAAGAATTGCACAGTTGGTGAATACTGTCTTTTAGTCCAGATGTTAACCTCAACACAGGCAGGACGTGAAAAAAAAATTCCAAAGCACTATTTTGAAGAAAAGGAAGGAGTTTTCTCCAATATCTTGGTTAATAGTTATCTTTCAACCAACATCACTAAAGCAGATGATTTGGTCACTACCATATGAGATCTTGTAGTATGCATATTGGCTGTCATGTTTCCCCTATGAAAAATGCACTTCAAAATGACTTTTTGGGGGATGCCCTAAATACAAATTCTTTTTTCCAGACAGCACAATAATATTTATCTTTCCCCCAACAACCTTCTTGGGGTACCCACCTTTTTTCAATGCACAGTTTAAAATGTGAATGCTACACTTTCCATTCACTTGGACCTGAATTTTTAAAACAGCAGAAGTTAATTTGCAGATTTCAAGCAGCCTTGCACCTCATTCAGGCAAGCAGGCTGCTGGCCCATTTGCAGGCTTGCTCAGATGTTGCATCAAGCAGACCTTGAACATCACATCAATTGAAGGCTGCTGATTGACTGCCTCCCTCAATACTGACCCCCTCAGCATTGTTCTTCCAGCAGTAAGGATACTCCAATAGGAAGCAATTGTTAAAAAAAACCTTCACAAAATAAGAAACTTCATTACATCACCTCTTGGGCCACAAATGCACTCCCCAATCCCATCTGCTTTCTATTTATACTGGGTCAGCTGACCACCACAGAATGTTGCCATTGGTTACATTGTAACAAATATTTCTGAGAAGCCACACCATTAATTGATAAAAAGTATCCAAGCCTTATACACATTTATAAGTCAAATTTTATACTCAACATTAGGAAGAAACATTGTGGGTCATTTGAGGAAAGTTGGTCAAACATCATTCAACGTTACCACAATAACTGACGTCTTTCACATGACGTTTTCTCTAATCACATCCAAAGACAAGCAGTAAAATGAATGCTTCAAACCAGTAGCCACCAGACTATCATTGAAATCTGATAGAATGAACCGGACATATGTCACAACACAAATATTTAAACGGTCAGCAAATACCAGAATCCCACAGAAAAACAGGGACATTCCAATCCCTACTGATACATTCTAGCGTTGTAGATAGATATAGGAGATAAGAAGAGTTAGTGCTGAGAATCATACACTACACCATTTTTTCTTAAAATGACAGGCCATCTCAAAATGTATGGTGCTCCTGAAGCCTATTTCCTCCCTCATTTTTGGGAGCATCATGAGTCTCCCTCTTTCTCCCCCAACTTTCATTCTGCCTTTCCTGAAACTAGGAATTCAGATTGGGGTTATGGCAGCACAAGAACTGGCAAATTCCTGTGACTAAACAGATGTAATAATAGTTTATATGTCCAGGAAAGAGTCACTGGTGAGGCTAGTATCGTCTTTACCTGTTGTTTATCTAAATGTTTACATTTTCTAGCAAGAATTGATGGATAGTCCCACCTCAACAAAATGGCACAAGAATACGAGGAATATCAGTCGGTAATTCAGCCCTTGACCAACTCCACCACTCAATTACATCTGTATCTCAAAATGTTATCATTAATAATGAAAGAAAAATAGTCACTGGAAATATATCTTTAAAAAAAATCAGTTTGGCTGCATCTGGTTATTATGACATAGCCATGGAATTTCAGCTCATTTTTTAATGAAATTTCTTAGGATATGGAAAGCAAATCATAAGGAAAATAATTTGATATTTCTCCTGTAGAAATTAATAGAAATATTTGGTTCCAACAACATAGTCAATGAAGCAGATGGTGTACTTGCATTGTACAGAGGGCTATTGCTGAAGTGATCAAGTTGCAAATACAACCTTCCAAAATACCTTAGCTGATAGGCACATCGATAATGAACTTGGACTGGTTTCCTACATTATAGATCAGTATTCCAACCACAACACTTTAGATTCCATTGCAATTTCTGTGGTACCCACAGAGGCAATAATCTCTTCCCGTCTATGTGTGGAACACAATAGTTTGAGCAAAGCAATTAAATTGCCAACTCACTAATTTTCAATCAGTTGTGATAAGGGCCAAAGGAGTCTTCCATTTCGGTTTCCAAGTTTCCTCCATGACCTTGTTGTTTCCTAGCTTTGTAATCTTCTCCAATGCGTAGTAGTCAAGAAAGCGTACGGCATGCTTGCCTTCATCGGTCGGGGTATTGAGTATAAAAAATTGGCAGGTCATCCTGCAGAACCTTAGTTAGGCCTTATTTAGAGTATTGTACACAATTTTGGTTGCCACGCTACCAGAAGGATGAGGATGCTTTGGAGAGAGTACAGAAGAGGTTTACCAGGATGTTGCCTGGTCCAGGTGGTATTCGCTATGAGGACAGGCTGGATAAATTCAGTTTGTTCTCATTGGAATGACATAGGTTGAGGGGTGACCTGATAGAGGTTTACAAGATTGAACGGCATGGACAGAGTGGATAGTCACATGCACTTTCCTAGGTAGAAAAGTCAAGTACCGGGGACATAGGTTTAAGGTACGCAGGGAAAAGTTTAGACGAGATGTGCAAAACTTTTTTTTTTACAGAGGGTGATGAATGTCTGGAACGTGCTGCCCAGGAAGGTGATGGGAGCAGGTACAATAGAGGCATTTAAGGGGCAACTAGATGAATGCATGAATAGGATGGGAATGGAAGGATACGGACTCCACAAGTGCATACAGTTTTAGTTTAGGCAGGCATCGTAATTGGCACAGGCGTGGAGGGCCAAACAGCCTGTTCCCGTGCTGTACTTTTTGTTCTTTGAAAACACTGCATTCTTCTAACTCTGGCCTCTTATACATTCTTCAATTTTCTTTGACTCCCCATTGGCACCTGTACCTTCAGGCATCTAGGCTTTAAGCTCTGGAAATTCCCTCTCTCTTCCCTGCACCCGAAACCCCTTTCTGCTTCTTTCAATACACTACTTAAAAAAAAAACTTACCTCTTCAACAAAATATTTGATCACCTGTCATAATGTGATTATGCTACTGTGAAGCACTATGGGATATTTTACTGTATTTAAAAGGTTCTATACAAATATAGTTTGTTGTCAGTTTTGTATTTCAAATTTAACCCTTCTCCTTTGAGCGATATCCTTTATCTTAGGCATTCAAGCCCTGGAATCCAGCAGATGTTAGATAAATAATGGTTCCAATAGGTGTCAGAGATACCTGATAAGGAAGTCATGCTGTTAGCAGGGTGGTGCCTATCAGAGGCTAATTTCTTCCCCAAGGGAGGATGAATGTTGCACATCTCCTACTGAGAGGAGGTTACTTGCTCTCCCTACACCAGGATGTTTTTTGCTGCTGGGTGAGGAAAACAAGGAACAAAATAAAACAAAAAAAAAGGAACAATCAGATACAGAATTAGGCCTGGAGAAGTCACTTGCAAAACTTGTAAAAGGTTTATGCTGTAGAACACATTCAATTTGGTGAAGTTCAGATTTTTTAATCACCACATTTTGAGTCTATCCCTTTGTTGAAATTTTGAATTGGGTCAAAATGCTTATGAAAATTTAAAAGGGCACTCACTCCATGTTCTCTCAAGGGGGAAAGGCGATTCAGTCAACATTTTCACTGTTAAACTTAACATGACAATACCCCTTTATTTTAGAAAACACAGTTTGCATATAAGTAGGCTTTGTGGAATATACTCATAACCATGGGGAATTGGATTATGATCACCTTAGTCTGTTTAATTTTAAGTTGAAAACGACTTCAGAAAACAGGAACACAGTCTATTGAATATCAGACCCTGGATATAAAAGTAGTGTTCAGCATTTTCCCCACTAATGGTAGTTAGATGCATGATATGTTCACCAAGAACTGAAGTTTGCCTAGGCAGCAACAGGAAAAAGGTCATTTCATCTGTTCATTCAATTTATGCTGGCCTTGATTCTTGA
Organism: Carcharhinus amblyrhynchos; assembly: GCF_965287045.1. Classification (NCBI taxonomy): domain Eukaryota; kingdom Metazoa; phylum Chordata; class Chondrichthyes; order Carcharhiniformes; family Carcharhinidae; genus Carcharhinus; species Carcharhinus amblyrhynchos. The sequence goes on along the minus strand of NC_137335.1, from coordinate 24,096,226 downwards.
TTCACTTTAATAGGGTACTATACTATTCAGAGCTGGAGAACAAATGGACTCTGGAAAAAGAAATAAAATAACCCTCATGCGGGTGTCACTGGCTGGCAAGGCTGACACTTATTGCCCTTGAAAAGGTGGTGCTGAGTGCATAGGCATGATTTTAAAGCATTATAGATTTCATTCGATTGCTGCAAATCACTCCTATTTGATTATTGCTGTTTCATTGAAATTAGCTGCAGAAATGCATGGACTGAAAGAGAGATATGCAACAACATAAATCCTTAATGTGTTTTATTCTAGAACAGAGAACCATGCCATTAGTTTATTCCTTTTGTCCCCTTCACAGCCTTGGCCCAATGACAACACTCTTGCCTCCAAGTCGGAAGGTCATGAATTCAGAATCCCATTCCACAGTCAAGCATATAATTTAGGTTGACACCAGAGGACAGTACTGGAGGTGCTGCACTTAAGGAGACATCTTTCAGATTATACACTAATCTGTCTGCCCTCTTGGGTGAATATAACAATCCTAAATACTGTGAAGGGCAGAGGAGTTCCCTCTCAGTCAACATGTAAGTAATTAGCCCATTTATCTAACTGCTGTTTGTGACTTTGCTGTACTTGCTGTATTTCCTACTTTTGGACAGTTTAAGAGTAGCTGTCAAGTCCTTTTGGGCATCCCGAGGAAACAGAATATTAAAAAAGTATATAAATACAAGTTCTTTCTACGTCACTGTTTAATTCTTACAAATAAGTCTATCATCATAAGCAATAAAATTTAACGATTGAATGGGGGAAAAAGAACAGGAAGGCAAAATAAATTGTCAAACCAGAAAAAGAAATAAAGAGAGGAAAAAACAAATCAGACAGAGTGAAGGAAGAGAGAGAGAGGGAGAGACAGACAGAAAGGTAAAGAAAGAAGTGAAATATTTAGAACCTTTCAGAAGTATTTATTGCATTCAGGAACAAAGCTGAACAGTTTAGCTATTTCCTTTCTGGACTGGAGAAGTTGAGTGGAATGACATTAATTATCTATTTTTGGACTTTTCTTAAAACAAAGGTTATGACGTTCTCCTTCTTAACATAGATTTGCAAGTCAGTTTACATATAATGACCTGCAATGTGAATTCACTTATTTCTCCAAGCAAAATTTGGACTTTTGTGTAATCACAATATTTAACATTAATATTAGGCAGAAGTTTTCAAAAGTCTTTCCTGCACAGCCTTGACAACTTTACATATAGGCAATAATAATTATTGAATAGTTTAAATGTGTAATGGAAAGTCCCTATATTTGTAAAGCATTAAGAAAACCCAGCAGCTAAAGGCTGGCTGAGTCTTGATTATCCTTATTTTTGTTTCTAAGTACAAACTGAATTTTCACCTTCATATCAGTGATGTATTTTGATTATTGAAACTACATTATCACTACTCCCTGGAGAATTAAAAAAAAACCAGAATATTTTTAAAAAAGACAATTACTTCGCTGTAGGCAAAGGCCTCTTGAAGTGCAAACTCACATTTGGGAAGCAGCTGTTGCTAGTTGCCGTGACAACGAGTACACCCCTTGGAAGAAAATGAAATTATAGATGTGGTGTGGTTTTCTCTATTTGGAAGGCTGTGCTGTTCATGATTCAGACACTATTACTAGAATGGATTCATAAGAGCATTTCCGAAACATTTTGCCACGGACGTAGCCATAGCAACAGAAAAGGGGAGTGTAAAGGATGACATAAAGCAGCCAGCAGAGCTGGATTGATTCATCAAGCACGTTCTATCGCTAATGCTAACAGTAATCGTTTCCTATTCTAACAGGAATCAGTACGAATACTTCATCCACCATGTGCCTATATTTAATTTGGTAATATATGACTGAATGTTGTTGCCCAACTCCAAAACAGCCCAGGTATACAACCGAATTCTTACTCTGATCTCTAAACTATCTCCACTAGCTGCCTGTTTTTGACATCCTATAAGCTTATTTACAAACAATATTCAAGCGGCAGAAAATATACTGTGCAAAAACACAAATCGTAATTGTTCTACATACCTTCAAACAAGTGGCCCTTGGCACGTGTATCCCTGTACCGGAGAGCGAAAAAAACTATCACGTTTCAAAAAGCAGTAAAGTCATCCAGTGCTAATAGGGGATAGAACTCCACCCAGGGGTTGGGCTTGGAGGAGAAATATGTTCTCAGCTGACGTCTCTCCCTACTCTATGTCACTTCCTTTTAAAGCTCTGACTTAGCTTGGAATGTATGAGGTGCTTCTGTTCGGTATGATTCATTCCTTCACACCACCCCCTCCCTCCTTCCCTTTCTTGGAGGTGGCCCTTTTTTTTTACCGTGAACCCTGCAAACAGAAGGCAGCTCTGTGGACTCAGCTTCATGTGTGTTTAAGTTGCAGCTGCCCTGACATTTCTTCGTTCTCTTGCCCTTCCCTTTTCCACAGAGAAACATTCTGTAAGTTGTGCTGTCTCTGTCCCTGTGACTTCTCGACGCCTTTCTTGAAATTCAATTATTTGAGCAGATCCTATGCTTTGGGGACAGATTATACTAAATAGTCAAGCAGGTACTAGGCAGGCATACACCAGAATATGGAAAGTGGCAGAGATCAGCTACTCAATACAATCAGCAGAATTTTGTTTAAATCTTCCCTCATATAGTGGGTTAATTAGACTGAAGTCCCAGGTTATCTCCATTTGTGTTGACGGTAGTGAGTGCTAGTATGCCTCAATTCACCTTTAGAACCTCAGTCCTGGACTGAGATGATGTCTGACATGATTCACCACCTGGAGATGCTGGTGTTGGACTGGGGTAAACACAGTAAGAAGTGTCACAACACCAGGTTAAAGTCCAACAGTTTTATTTGGTAGTAAACACCACTAGCTTTCGGAATGCTGTTCCTTTGTCAGGTGAGTGGGGAGTTCTGATCACAAACAAGGTATATAAAGGCACACACATTACAGAGTACTATTTAGAATGTGAGTCTTAACAGCTAATCTACTATTCAAGTCTAAAAGGTGCAGACAATGTGAGTGGAGATAGCATTGAGCATAGGTTAAAGAGATGTGTGTTGTCTCCAGACAGGACAGTAAGTGAGATTTTGCAAGTTCAGGCAGGTCATTGGGGTTACAAATAATGTGACATGAACCCAAGATCCCAGTTGAGGCCGTCCTCAGGTGTGTGGAACTTGGCTATCAGTTTCTGCTCAGCAACTCTGCGCTGTCGTATATCGGAAGGCTGCCTTGGAGAATGTTTGCCCGAAGATCAGAGACCGAATGCCTGTGACCGCTGAAATGTTCGCCAATAGGAAGGGATCAGTCTTGCCTGGTGATTGTTGAGTTGTGTTCATTCATCCGTTGGCGTAGCGTCTGCACGGTCTCCCCAATGTACCATACCTTGGGACATCCTTTCCTGCAGCGTATCAGGTAGACAACGTTGGCCAAGTTGCAAGAGTATGTGCCATGTACCTGGTGGATGGTGTTCTCACATGAGATGATGGCATCCATGCTGATGATCCAGCATGTCTTGCAGAGGTTGCTGTGGCAAAGGTGTGGTGTTGTGGTCACTGTTCTTCTGAAGGCTGGTATCCACCTAGGTAAACTTGAAAATCGAATTGGAGGGGAATTTGGCCACACAGTCATAGGTGTATAAGGAGTAAGGGGCCGAGGACACAGCCTTGTGAGATACTGGCGTTGAGAATGATCATGGAGGAGGTGTTGTTTCTAACCTCACTGATTGCAATCTGTGGATTAGGAAGTCGAGGATCCAGTTGCAGAGGGAGGAGCCAAACCCCAGACCACGGAGTTTGGAGATGAGTTTTGTAGGATAATGATGTATTTATATTCTCATGAGTTTAATATATTTTAAGTTTCTGGGGTAGTGGGGAGAAGATAATTTTCTAGTACCAAAGAAGTACAAAGAGGAAAAAGCAGTTTGGACCTGTAATCTTGCTTCCTAATTTTTTAGTCATGTTCCATTATAAGATGTTAAAGACCAATTCAAATCAGTTTTGTTATTTCCAAGTCTTTACTGATCTTTTCCTTCCAGCAACAATTTCTCCAATTCATGTTAGCAGTCCATTTTGATGCCTTCATGTGAACTATGGGCCCTGCAACTCACCAGTCTTCTAGGGCATCAGGTAGCTCCTACAACAAGAAGCCAGCAGCACCCAGCCAGAAGAGGCTATTTCTGGGATAGAGTGGGAGTTTTGAACAGGCCAGAGTTCCTTTTGTAAGGCTTGCAAGAGAACTGGAAATTTCTTGGGCCATTCATAGTATTGATTGTTCCTATGGCCTTTTCTTGAGAGGCCTCATTCGTTGCTGATACAAATGGGCAAGCCTGCACTTTGAGGCAGCAGGCTGCTCATTCTTTTACAGACATGTCTGAAAGCTGCTTTTTGGAGAGCCATGAGCCTCAAATGGGCACACATGGTTTTCAAAGTTCTGTACAAGGGAAATTATTGAACATTGCTCTCCTAATGTTAATCAATAGGAAGTAACATTAGGCTGTTTCAATAATAAAAACCAAAATCATAATATTGATTTTACATTCCAGTTGAATATTATTCCTCATTGTCTAAGTTCACACATGAAGAATGATTATTTTGGCAAAGTACAGGTCAGCTGTTAGTACCAAAGCAAAAGGGCCCCCTCAACCTTATTATCTATATTGCTTTCTTTGGCTTGGCATCCTTTTCCCCTTTTATATGCCAAGGATATTTTTCAACCAGACATTATAATTTACCTATTGTTATAGAACTGCACAAAATCAAACTGCCCCTCACTGAGTCATTGAATTTAAGGTTATAACGTTGAACTCACTTTCAATAGCGCAAATGACAAGTTTTGTTAAGTACGTACAAAAAAACCCTGAATATTAGAGAGAGAGAGAGAGAGATGAAGCTCAAACTTTCCAGGTCCCCTTAGTCTTTTGTACAGAGTAGTCTTATAAATGCAATCTGCAATACAGTTGATCTTTACTTGCTCTTCACACTTATATAAAATCATTGTGCCTACAGCACAGGCCATCATACCACATAGAATCCCTACAGTACAGAAGGAGGCCCATTGAGCCTGCATCAGCAACAAATCCCACCTTGTCCCCATAACCCCACCTATTTAACCTGCTAATTCAAAAACTAGGATCAATTTAGCTTGGCCAACAATCTAACCCGTACATCTTTGGACTATGGAGGAAACTGGAGCACCCGGAGGAAACCTACACAGACACATAGAGAACGTGCAAACTCCACATAGACGGTGACCCAAGCCAGGAATCATACCCAGGTCCCTGGCACTGTGAGGCAGTATTACTAACTACTGTGCCACCATGTCACATCTCTGTTCTTTCATCATAGCCCTGCAAATTTCTCCTTTCAAATATATATCCAATTCGCTTTTGAAAGCCACTTTTTATCTGCATCAGCCTCTCTACAGCATTGGACTTCAGATTAGAACAACTCAGTATGTAAACAGAAGTTCTTCTCGTTTTCCCCTTTCATTCTTTTGTCAATTCCCTTAAAGATTTCACCTTCCTGTTGAAATTCAAAGACAAAACTTATTTGGGTTGACATTCCAATGCAACATTGAGGAACTACTGTATTGTGAGAGGTACCGTCCTTCAGATGGATAGATCATGACAGCAGCCATCTTCTGGCCACCTGTAGGGGCTTCTTGGCCTTTTGGCTAAGATCAAGTGTAAGCGCTCAGGGTAGTCAATGAGGTTAAACTGAGACTTCACCTGATGTAATTTTTTAAAGCATCTCAGCCTTTTGTCTAAGGTGAAGCTCAGATCAAGCCCCAGAGGGGTGTAATGCCTCATCCTGTCAGGTTGGATCTTGATTAATCAAGTCCAATATGGGATGTATATCCTTGTTTTATCAGTTTGGATCTGGTTTATCCTTCATATGGCGATTGTGATTGGAGTTAATTGGCATTCTTAGTTAGGAATGAAGCATCAAAAGGTGCAAAAAAATCCCTGAAGGGGCAGTGATGGGGAAGCAGCAGCGAGATGTAGAGAGTGCTGTGGGCAGATACCAGCACAGAGGCAAAGGTACCCTGGGGCCAGGATGCACAGACAAATGACAAACTACTTCCAATCTCAGAGAGGCAGTGTTGCTGAATTAAGACTTCACCCTTCCTGAGAGGCCATGACCGATTTATGTGCAATGATGGAGGAGGAGATGAGCTTTGAATCCATTACAAATCATCCAGTCCAGTCATCATTGTGGGCCTGAACATCTATGCCTCAGGTTCATATCATGGGCCCACTGGAAACATAATTAGCATCTCCCAAATCAGTTGTATATCATTGAATCAAGAAAGTGACAGGTGTAGGGCCAGCCGGTACATACATTGCTGAACTGATGCAAACAGTCAGGCCAAGAAAACCAGAGAATTTGGCACCACTGCTGGATTCTGCCAGGTGCAAGAACTTATAGACGGTGGCCACAAAAGCTCCCAATGACCTTTGTTTAACTGGAAGTGATTTAATTCTCTGGATGTACAGCTCATCAGTGACCACTTCCCACTCACCCTGCATGTGTATTCTTATTATCTTAGGAGCAGCCATTACATTTTTTGGCATGGCCAAGTACTGCAGTTTTTTACCCTTGCCCACCTTTCAAGCAAGTGATAGCCATCAAAGGGATAAAAACAAAATACTGTGGATACTGGAAATCTGAAATCAAACTTTATTTTACCCACTAAAGAGATGACTATTGACTACAGTCAGGTATTATCAGATGGAGGCAGAGGGGCCATGGTGCAACCAGAACCACTATCAAGCAGACCATCTATCTCCTAAAGTTGAGATTCCAGTGCCTGGGTGTTCTGGTAGAACACTTCAGTATGCCCAGTGAGAGTCTCCCAGATCGTGGTGGTCTGCTTTACATAAGCTGGCAGTGAAGTGGGACAATGCTGAGTACTTAGTAGTGTGTGAGGCATCGTCAGACCAGGATGAAGACGAAGAAGCTGATGACCAACTGCATCATCATGAACTACATGAGGGCATGCTTGGAGGGTAGCAAAATATAAGTGCAGAGAAGGTTTGGGAGGCACTTATACACTCTCGCTAATGGCATTCATATTTGCTCTAAGCCCAGACTACATCGCCCAGTTGAAATGTGTGGTTCTGCAAAGTGCAAAACATTATCATGCATGCCTTTGGTTTGACCCATGTCATGCTTGCACTGCCAGAGGGCCACCAACAATGGATGAGAGTTTACAGAAACCAAATCAAACATTTATTACACAATCCATTACACAAAAGCAGTGAATCATCCACTGTCTACTCATGAGGCCTAAGTTAATCAAATGTGTTTCCTTAACTATTTTTCCAGCACTTCTAAAAGGTGCTCCCACTTTGCTGCCAGCTGTAGTGGAGGCAGACTGCTGATCTTCCTGCCAGCTGGTTTGGGGTGACCTCAGCAGCCAGCCTCTAGCTGCCTGAGGCTTCGTAAAATCCAGCATTCTGAGAGAGCAGGACTTTCCTATATTATCGTGGAAACTTGAGGTGCTAGTGTCACTACAAGAGGAGCTAGGTGTTGCAGTTCAAAACAGATGTGCCTGAGAGGAGCCCCCAGAGAAGACAGCTGTTCCTCCTCTCTTGTAAAATGCACCTGAACCTCTTTGCTGACCTGAGGACAATGAGAACCAGAAAGCTTATTTCCCTCGTGACTTGTCGCTGCTCTCTTGGTCTCATTAACAAGGTGATGGCATGGAGATCTGCGTGCATCTTTGGCATTTACTGACTGACCTGTTGGATCTGGCTCTCCATGAGAGTTGCCAATCCCTCAATAGGGGAAACTATATGCACAGACGAGGGTGAAACGGTAGCACTCAGGGTCTGGATGGACTCCATCATAATTTAATTCGAGACTTGGATGCTGTCTGGTAGTTCTGCCAGATCTTCACAAATCTCACACTACTACTAGTATCTGTTGCCACACAGAGTACTCTAGAGGCAAGCCTGGAAGTCAGCATGGATCCGGACTCCCACACTCCTTCAACTCTCAGTGGCCTTAGCTGTCACTGCTACCTACAGCTGGTCAGACATGTATGAGGTGCTCAAACCAGGTTGTGACCCAATGAGGTGAAAGTATCTGTACTCATGGAGGGTGTTGGACAATGATGTGATGATACACCCTCTGAGGATTATGTTCCTTCTTGTCAGAGTTAGAAATCAGTTAGCTGACACGTGATCAATAAGTGAATAGGAGTCAGAACAGGGGGTTTTCACCACCCACATCCAATTCAGCCTCCCCTTTTCTACTGAGTTCCAGTATTTGGCAGTTTCAATATTTGCGCCAGTTTCTTGCAGGGATGAAAAATAGTTTAATGCAACCTCATGAGCTAGAGTTTGGAAAGTAAAACCCTTTTGATATTTCTGACTGATGTGTCAGGTTTATCAGCTAGACGAGAGCGAAAAGTTATTCCTCAACATTGTGGAATCTTCTGACTCAGGACTGAAATGTATATTTCTATTCATTTAGACATTTAGTCTTTTGACACAGGCTTGCTTGACAAAAGCAGAATAATATTTCATATGAGATTCTGCAGTTGCAATTTGGAGGAATTTTGGGATCAACTAATGCTAAGTTGGAAAAATAAATGATGCAGTTATCCAAAGAAAAATCACAATAAATCAAATCTTCCAATGCCTACAGCGACAAATTTTAAGGTGTTAGCTGGTGTTGTGCTTTAAGATCCAACCAATTCCTGATGTGAGCATAAGCGCTGTAATTGCTCTGGAAGTTTAGATTTCCAATGGACACATTTGCGCAGCTCTTGACCTTTGCACACAGCTCTTACAATGAATTCAGTTTTGAAAACTTGGTATACATTGGAGTTGCTTGTCCAAAATCTTTTCCAAGAATCATTACATTGTTTAATCTCTGGTGTAACTCAGTGATAATAGCAAAATGCAACCCATCATTCCAGCCTGACTGCCCAGCCCCCCAAACCAACTACGCACCGCAACAACCCATTGGTTCCATTCAACCTCCAAAATCCCCTCAATCCAACCACCCATCCCAGAACCTCCCAATTGACGACTCAGCCCTCACATTAATATCTGTACAGTGGAGGACACATGATCGCCATGCCTCATGCTCACCCCAGGCTTCCATTGTGCATGGTGATGAGGTGATTCACCCTTCTGCAACTGTGCTTCAGCCTCATGGTTCACAATGGAGCTACCATGGTATCCTATCAGCTCAAGAGCGGCAGAACTTAAGGACGGCACGGTAGCACAGTGGTTAGCACTGCTGCTTCACAGCTCCAGGGACCTGGGCTCGATTCCCGGCTCAGATCACTGTCTGTGTGGACTTTGCACATTCTCTTTGTGTCTGCGTGGGTTTCCTCCGGGTGCTCTGGTTTCCTCCCACAGTCCAAAGATGTGCGGGTTAGGTTGATTGGCCATGCTAAAACTGTTAGTGTCCTGGTATGCATTGGTTAGAGGGATTAGCAGGTAAAATATGTAGGACCTGGGTGGGATTGTTGTCGGTGCAGACTCAATGGGCTGAAGGGTCTCTTTCTGCACTGTGGGGTTCTATGATTCTATGATTCTAGAGCCTCTTCCCCTATGGACTTCAGAATAGTGATGATTGGGGCCCTACACCCAGTCCAGGTCCACTTCCTGGAATTCTGGGCCTTTTCTCCAGCAGCAACATAGAAGAATAATATCCCGTTTAGCTTGCAAACTAGTTTCTGCAATTGTGGCTGATGGCATGTGACATTGGATCACTTTGAAGCCAACTTGCAAGACTCTGCCGTGGCATGCTCACACCCTTTGGCAACCATTCCTTTCCAAGGAAAATGCTGCAGCTTCCAACCATTTCTGCAATCCAATAAGTTTTCTCTCCCCAACATTGGGCCCACTGCATTTGCTGACCCCTCTGGGACTCAAGGCTCAAGGTGTGGTATTCACCATTGCAGAACAGAGAAGATTATTAACTTGCTTTCATCCCTGCATCCAAGTTCCCAAGATGAACCCAATGTTACTGACTTCCTCTTTGGCCTCTGTCTAGGTTTGCTTGGTTAGGTGGGGAGATCTTCTTGTTCTGTCCCCTGGAAGGAGCATTTTATGCCTTAATCAAATAGCTTAGAAGAGAACATACAAGGAGTCATCACTGAACCATGGGCCACCTAGGATGTTGCATCTGCATGTTTCTGCTGCAGATTTTTTCCAGAGACATTGGAAGGGCCAATGCTAACTGAAGTAGGAGAGATCACTGGTGATAAGATGTTGAAGGGATCACTAGTAGTAGAAAATTGGAGGGGTACTAATAGCTAGAAATTGGATGGGTCACTGGTAGCAGAATAGTGGAGGGATCACTGGTAGCTGGATATTGGAGGAGTCATTTGTGGCTGCATGTTGGAGGGGTCATTGGTAACTGGATATTAGGGGGGTCAGCTTTAACCCTTTAATCTTGGCAAGGTAATCCAAGATAGCAAAACGTCACATAGTAGATTTAACACTACACATGTTAATGGAAGCGATCTTTATCTTCATTTTAACATGATTTGTTGCTTCCAGACTTTTGACGGTTCCAGTCCTTTTGTCAGCTCCTGCCTGCCCATGGCATCTGTAAATTGTCTCACTTTGGATAGACTAAGGAAAATGTCCTGAATACCCCCATTTGGATTGTTCCACCCAGATGACGTCATTTCCACTGTTGAAACAGTCTCTCCCGTCCATCCTTCTCCAGGGACGATGCTGCTCCCAATTTCCTGCTGCTGGGATGTATTTGTCTCCTCATTTTGCAGGTTGCAGTTAGGATGTGCTAGTCACAGTGTTGTTTCCATCCAATGCTCAGGTATCTCCTCCTCCAACTCCCTTAGGTTTTGCTGCTTCCTCTGTAGATGTCCAATTTAATTCTTGTCTGAAGTGCAATTACCCTTGACATCCGTATCAGATGGGAGTGATCTCTTGCTGCTCACTTGGGCTATGGCTTTGTCCTTTTCCATCTTCTTCCTGCTTCTCCTCAGTAGCTGCCAAAGTCACACAGACTGATCTTCTGATGGATTCTCATCCGTTGGTTTGGTCTGCTGAGAGGTAGGAGGTGCAGGAAGCGATGATGTTGTTTAATTGTCTGCTGCCTCACTCTTTCCTTTCCCTGTGCAATCTGCCTTGTCCTCCTTTGCCCCATTCCACTGGCTGGAGGCTTCACTGGCTGGAGGTTGGCGTGCCTCCTTGACGGTAGTCAGGCTGGCCATTTCGTCTGCATGGCCATCCTTAGCTTTTGCCACCTATTCATTTGGGGCAGGTGTTACAGAGATGCCTTGCTTCACCATACAGCTTGTGCACTTAGTTGTTTTGCAGTTCTTTGTTTGATGTCCTTCCTGCTGTCAGTTCTTGCAGATGGGAGTGTGACAGTTGGACATCATATGTCTGGATTTTCTATGAGCGACTTATATATTTAAGTGATTGCAGATTGCTTTAAGAGCTGATCACATAATTTGATGGTGATGTCATTAAGGTGTTGTACAGTTTGCTATTTTACTTCCAGTTTGTACTCTGTACAGGTAAGAAATTCTGGAATAAATCTGCTGTTGTTAGTTTGAACTTATATGTAAAAACCATATCCTTTTCTTTTTGTGTATAACCCATAACCTCTAACATAGTTAGGACATTACAAAAAGAAAATTGGTGATGAGTTGAGATTTTGTTTCATTCAGAACTTCGAGAAAAGATCCGCAGGAGAATTAAAAACATTGTGGGTCCTTATACTTCATGTGTTACAGGACTGGGGAAAAAGCAACAACAGGATTAAAGATTAAAGTGCCAGTGCAGGACGAAAAGTAAGAAAAAGCAGTCTGTGTGGTTTTAAAAGAGGAGCTTTTTCTTTCTGATCAGAGAAAGGTGGGATTCCAAGCAGTGTCTGGCATACTTGAAAGAGGGATACTTTGCTGTATGACTGAGCCATTTGAAAATGGCCCAGTCAACGACCTCCAGCGTAAAAAGAAACACTGGGAAGACAGTAAAACACATACTGAGTAGTCTCAAGAGAAATGGTGGGTCAAATAGGATCCATGAGCCCTTTCAGTGAAGAAAATTAATCATGAAATTCCTATGTAGAGCATTTTCAGTACTTGTATAAGTGAATAAGATTGCAAACAAGTTGTTCATACAAGCTTTTCTCAGTAAAATAGGAAGTAATGTGGGTGATTCTCCCATTCTGATCCTTTTTTTTGGGACAGGAGGTTTGCACGTTCGTGATTCACGGAATTCGCGCATGTATTTCCGACACACATGCATCTCCCACCGCTGGATATCCGGCATGGTCGGGACCACACAGGAAACTGGTGGGACCAGGAGGTACGTACTTAAAATTTTATTTTAATGCAATTTGAATGTAATTCTCAGACCCAGGACTGATTTCTCAGGGCCTGATAGCATGTCCCACCTTACCAGTTCAAATTCATTCCGGTGGGGTTTAAAGTAGCTCCCCTGCTTTCAGGGAACTAGTGGGAATCCCCACTGGAGTGAAGGGGGAGGCAATCATGACCCCCCCAGGGAGTCGGGCGGCAAGATATTGGTGTCCCCTGGTATGGGCACCCTGGCAGTGTCAGCCTGTGAACTGGCACTGCCCAAGGGGCAAAGTGCCCATACCCAGGTGGCACTTTGGTACTGCCTACAGGGCACTGGGCAGTGCCAAAAGGGAGAGCTTAAGGGGAAGAGCCTAGGGGTGGGGCTTGGGTGGGCGGGGCCTAGGGGGTGATCAGTGGGGGTGCAGGTCCCACTGCCAGTCTGCAGATAGGATTGGTCAGGGCTGGTAGGAGACAGCCATTGGGGTTAAGGGTCTGCCTCCCATGAGGGGGAGGTCTGCCTCCTGAATTGAGTTGGTCAGCAGATGGGAGGCTGACAGATCTGGGGCCACTGTGCATGCACAGAGTTCAGGAAATGCCAGACTCTGGCATGAATAGGCTCTGCTCCCCTCTGAGCTTTTAATGATATTCACAATTGTGACCTTTGCATTGCACAGAGCATGGGAGATTCAAGTCTGAACTCCCACTGAAAAAACAATTGTGATTTACATCATTTTTCCCATTAATTGAGCACTTAAAACTTTTTTGGGAGAATCATCCCCAGTATTTTTAATTTGTTCCGGAGCTTGGCTCACGGTGGAAAACGATCTGGGAGGTTGTACTGCAGGTTTGTGGTGGACTGAAAAGATTGAGTATGTGGACGTTAAGAAAGAGGTTGTGTTGGAACTTTTAAATTCTATCAAGATAGATAAGTCGCCGGGAATGGATGGGTTGTACCCCAGGTTACTGTGGGAGGTGAGGGAAGAGATTGCAGAGCCCCTGGCGATGATCTTTGCGTCATCGATGGAAACGGGAGAGGTTCCGGAGGACTGGAGGATTGTGGATGTGGTTCCTGTTTTCAAGAAAGGGAATAGGGATAGCCTGGGAAATTACCGACCGGTGAGTCTGACCTCAGTGGTTGGTAAGTTGATGGAGAGGATACTGAGGGACAGGATTTATGAACATTTAGAGAAGTTTAGTATGATCAGAAATAGCACGGCTTTGTCAAGGGCAGGTCGTGCCTTACGAGCCTAGTTGAGTTCTTTGAAAATGTGACTGAACACATTGACAAAGGAAGAGTGGTGGATGTGGTTTACATGGACTTCAGCAAGGCATTTGATAAGGTCCCCCATGCAAAACTTCTTGAAAAGGTGAGAAGGCATGGGATCCAAGGGGCTGTTGCTTTGTAGATCCAGAACTGGCTTGCCTGCAGAAGGCAGAGAGTAGTTGTGGATGGGTCTTTTTCTGCATGGAGGTCAGTCACCAGTGGAGTGCCCCAGGGATCTGTTCTGGGACCCTTGCTGTTTGTCATTTTCATAAATGATCTGGATGAGGAAGTGGAGGGATGGGTTAGTAAGTTTGCCGATGACACGAAGGTTGGTGGTGTTGTGGATAGTCTAGAGGGATGTCAGAAGTTGCAGCGAGACATAGATAGGATGCAAGACTGGGCGGAGAAGTGGCAGATGGACTTCAACCCAGATAAATGTGTAGTGGTCCATTTTGGCAGGTCCAATGGTATGAAGGAGTCCAATATCAAGGATAGGACTCTTAGCAGTGTTGAGGAGCAGAAGGACCTTGGGGTCCGGGTCCATAGGACTCTTAAATCGGCCTCGCAGGTGGAGGATGTGGTCAAGAAGTCATATGGTGTGCTAGCCTTCATTAATTGAGGGATTGAGTTTAGGAGTCGGGAGGTAATGTTGCAACTTTATAAGACCCTTGTCAGACCCCACTTGGAGTACTGTGCGCAGTTCTGGTCACCTCACTACAAGAAGGATGTGGAAGCTATTGAGAGGGTGCATAGGAGATTTACAAGGATGTTGCCTGGATTGGGAGGCATGCCTTGTGAAGATAGGTTGAGGGAGCTAGCTTTCTTCTCCTTGGAGAGACAAAGATTGAGAGGCGACCTGATAGAGGTTTATAAAATGTTGAGAGTTGTAGATAGGGTGGATTCTCGGAGGCTATTTCCCAGGTCTGAAATGGTCGCTACAAGAGGACACAGGTTTAAGGTGCTGGGGAGCAGGTACAGAGGAGATGTCAGGGGTAAGTTTTTTACTCAGAGGGTGGTGAGTGAGTGGAATCGACTGCTGTCGGTGGTGGTAGAGGCGAACTTGCTGGGGTCTTTTAAGAGACTTCTGGATGAGTACATGGGATTTAATGGGATTGAGAGTTATAGATAGGCCTAGTAGGTATGGATATGATCGGCACAACTTGTGGGCCGAAGGGCCTGTTTGTGCTGTAGTGTTCTATGTTCTATGCAACAAAGCCAGTAGCGAAAACTTACGATGACTTGACAAAGATCCTTGAAGAGCATTACACTTCAAAACTATTGACCATTGTGGAATGGTTTAGGTTCCACCAAAGGAATCAAATGGAAGGTAAAAGCATTGCTCAGTTTGTGACAACCTTAAAAAGGTTGGCACAACATTGTGAGTTTTGTGGGTCATTAGCAGATGCTCTTTGAAATTATCTACTTTGTAGTCTCCAAAATGAGGCAATCTAAGCAAGATTGCTTACTGAACATGCTTTCACTTTCAAGGCAGCAGTAAAAGTCATAGTGTACGTGGTTCTGGATGCTAAAGAAGTTTCATAACTTGGTGCAGGAACGAAAATCCACAAGTTAGGAACTGCCCATAAGAAGTCAAATAGCAACAAGCATGTCACAGATATGCCAAAATGGGCCATTCAGTGAGTGAATGCTGGAGCCAAGGATGGTCAGTGCAAGAATTGTGACAAAATGGATCACATTGCAAAAGCTTGTTGGGCTCGATCAGTTTCCCCTGAGATGAATATTCTGAAAAAGAAACTGGGTAGCTTCAAGGAGAAGAACAAGTTACATTCTACAAAAAAGAGTTCAGAACATGGAAGAAAATAATTACAACTGTGAAAAAGAGAATGTTCTGAGATATGCTGAAGAGCTACAACTGATTGTCTTATCCAAACAGGGTAAATGATAAAGATTTTGGCTAATTCTGAAGTTAAATGGACAATCTACAATTAGTGCTGGCATTGATATTGGTGCTGCTGTATCTTTAATTCCTGATACTACATACCACAAAGGCTGAAGCATCTTCTTTTAAAATCATCTGATGTGA
The DNA here is from genome assembly GCF_965287045.1 of Carcharhinus amblyrhynchos. NCBI lineage: Eukaryota > Metazoa > Chordata > Chondrichthyes > Carcharhiniformes > Carcharhinidae > Carcharhinus > Carcharhinus amblyrhynchos. The sequence goes on along the minus strand of NC_137335.1, from coordinate 24,080,611 downwards.
TTTTAAGAACATACATAAAAGAGATTGTGCCATTAAAAGTTTACATCATGATCAACATAGAGTTGAGTGGACAGACAGCGGAGTTGCCTCTCTATATGGTCTGTGGCGATTTTCCAGCTCTATTTGGTATAATGGTTAGAAAAGATAACAATTAACTGGAGTGCTGTCAACTGATTGATCAATATCGAAACAGACCTATAGCACATTCTGGATAAATGCAAGAGGATCTTCGATGAGACACTGGGCTCAATTAAAAGAATTCAGATGAAACTCATGATAAAGCCTAATAGTCAACCAAAAAGTCAATGTAAGAGTGGTTCCACATGCCATTTGTCCCATAGTTGAAAAGGAATCAATAGGAATTATTAACATTCATGTGTTAGAGTTGGTTACAATAACTGACTGGGCTACCCCATCCTACCTATCATGAAACAGATGGTTCAGTTCATATTTGTGGTGATTTTAAAACAACCATAAATCCGGTGTTATGTGCTGATCAGTATCCACTTTCATAAATTGAAGATTTGTTTGTGGGGTTATCAGATGAGCAGAAATTCAGCAAGATTAATGTTTTACAAGCATACTTACAGATAAATATAGTTACTGAATCTCAATCATTGCTTACCATCATTACCCATAAAGTATTCTTCGCTACAAAAAATTACCTTTTGGAATAACATCGGCACCAGCATCATTGCAAAGATCGATGGATCAAATTCCAAGTGGTCTCTCTGGCGTATAATGTTACCTGGATGATATTCTAATTGCAGGTTTCAGTGAACAAGAGAAACTTGAATAATATAAAGCAACATTGATTGGAATGTCTTCAAACACATAGTCTGTGTACCAAGAAAGAAAAGTGTAGCTGTTTCCAGACTTCAGTCCAGTATTTGCGTTGCATTATTAATAGTAAGGGCCTACATTAGGCACTAAAAAGATGGATGCTATTTTGGAAGCACCTTTGCATGTGGTTGCATCAAGCTGTGCCTAGATCCTCAGTATGCAAACATCAAGTATCACTAGGTGCTGAGGTTCTATCTATCCCCAGTGTTGTGAAGGGTGGGCCTGGCATGGTGCTGCAGGACGCTTCAAATAGTTGGAAAGTAGTTGGACCTTGCAGCACCACCTGTCCCTCATGGGGCGGCATGGTAGCACAGTGGTTAGTACTGCTGCTTCACAGTGCCAGGGACCTGCATTCGATTTTCGACTTGGGTCACTTTCTGTGTGGAGTTTGCATGTTACCCCCATATTTGTGTGGGTTTCCTCCAGGTGCCCTGGTTCCCTCCCACATTCAGAAAGACATGCTGGTTAGGTGCCTTGACCTGAACAGGCGCCGGACTGTGGTGATTCGGGGAATTGCACAGTAATTTCATTGCAGAGTTAATGTAAGTCTTACTTGTGATTAATAATAAACTTTTCAACTTTAACTTTTTTGAAAAATTTATGCAGAGAAACAAGCCTATCAGGCATTGGTCATCCTAGAGGCCCTATGGGAAAATCATCCTGTTGGATGATTCCCTAAACACACTGTCAAGGTCATTTTGCAGAATGCCTCGTCATCAGAATGTTCAAACAAACACCAAGCTTAGCTTGGCAGGAGGTAAGAAAGGCCCTCCATGTAAGATCCTTCCTACACACCTGGAGTCTTCCCCCCATCTGCACGTTTCCCTTGAAGTGACTGTGGAGGTGAAGGGACTGTCATCCACCTCCTTCTGGCATGTGCCTTTGCAAAGAAGGTTTAGAGAGAGATGAGGTGATTCTTGTCACGGTTCATTCTGAGCAGCTCGTGAAGCAGACTCTAGACTATAGGCTATTCCCAGAGATGCACACTGAGACAAACATCAACTGTTGTCGGATGATCATCAAGTCGGTGAAAGACACCCTTTGGTCTACCTGAACTTGTTAGTCTTCCAGTGCAAACAGCTGCCCCGACCAAGTGTTGTAGACTGCAGGAGTCACTGATGTTGGAGAGGTCACTAGTAACAGGATTCTGAAGGGAGTCAATGATCCTTGGAATCTTGCAGGCCCTTACAGTATGGCACCAATACTTTCTTTTGTATCAGATGAGAACGTGACTGCCCCTCAAAGCTCATCTCCAAATGCTGAATGCTCGACCGCTTCAGCTACCGTCCTCTAACTGGTCAGCTGACACATGATTGCTCAAGGAATGGGAGTTGCTACAGGCAGGCATTCACACCCACTTTCAATTCAGCCTCCTTGCTCTAGCTGAGTCTCAATATTCAACACTTTCAATATTTGCTTCCAGTTTCATGCAGGGATTAAACAAAGTTTAATACAATCCACATGAGCTGGAAAATAAAACTATTTAAATACTTTTAACTGATATGTCAAGTTTATCAGCCAGATAGGAGCAAAAAGTTACTCCTCAACATTGTGGAATCTCTTGACTCAAGGCTAAAGTGCATATTTCTCATAGATTCTGGTCCCTTGTAGGCACTTTCCTTTGACACAGGCTCCGTTGATGAAAGCAGAATAATATGAAATCTGCAGAAGCAGTTTGGAAGAATTTTGAAATCAACCATTGCCAAACTGGAAAAATAAATTATGCAGTTATCCCAAAGAACTTTGACAATAGACCAGATCTTCCAATGCTGACAGTGACAAATTAAGTTGTTCACTGCTGTTGTGCTTTAAGACCCTGTAGAAGTCCTGACATGCACTCAAGCACTGTAATTGCTTTGCAAGTTTAAACTTCTGATGGACATGTTTCACTGTCCTTGACATTCCGCAAATGTGTCTTTCATTGAATTCAGTTTTGGAAACTTGGTTTACATAGGAGCTACTTTCCTGGAATCTTACCCTAGAATTGTTACACTGTTTAATCTCTGCTGTAACTCATAAGAACATAAGAACATAAGAAATAGGAGCAGGAGTAGGCCATCCAGCCCTTCGAGCATGCCCCGCCATTCAATAAGATCATGGCTGATCTGTCGTGTCTCAGTTCCACATTCCCACCCTCTCCCCATAACCCTTAATCCCCTCGCTTATCAAAAACCCATCAACCCGCATCTTAAAAATATTTAGCAAGGCAGCCTCCACCATCTCAACGGGCAGAGAATTCCAGAGATTCACCACCCTTTGAGTGAAGAAGTTCCTCTTCAACTCCATTCCAAACTGCCCCCTCTTTATCTTGAAGCTGTGCCCCCTAGTCCTACTGTCCTTTCTGAGCGGGAAGAGCCTCTCCACCTCTATCCTATCCATCCCATTCATCATCTTATACGTCTCAATGAGATCTCCCCTCATTCTTCTAAACTCTAACGAGTACAAGCCTAGCTTATTCAGCCTCTCCTCATAGCTCAACCCCCTCAACTCAGGTATCAGCCTTGTAAACCTCCTCTGCACTCCCTCCAAGGCCAAAATATCCTTGCGTAAGTGCGGCGACCAAAACTGCACACAGTACTCCAGCTGCGGCCTCACCAATGCCCTATACAGCTGCAGCAAGACCTCCCTACTTTAATATTCAATCCCCCTCGCTATGAAGGCCAGCATCCCATTCGCCTTCCTGACCACCTGCTGCACCTGCAAGCTGGGTATTTGCGACCCATGCACAAGGACCCCGAGGTCCCTCTGCACCGTCGCCTGCTGCAGCTTTTCGCCCCGTAAGTTATAGTCCTTCCTACCATTATTCCTGCCAAAGTGGACCACCTCGCACTTGCCAACATTAAATTCCATTTGCCATTTCCTGGCCCATTCGCCCAACTCAATGCTTAATAATGTAATTCAACCTATCACTCCAATCAACTCCAAACCACAACCCATCAACCTGACTGTTCAGCATCCCCTCAACCTGATTTTCCACCCAGATGTGACTACCCAAGCTCACTGACCTAATTGGCCACCCCCTTTTAACCTCGCAAATCCCTCAAGCCAGCTACGTATTCCCTGACCTGCCCTTGCAACCCCTGAACTGGGGCACCGTCCCCGAATTATCCCCACTCATTCACTCATTCATTCACTTGCTCCTTGCCCACCCTTGCACATTTCACTCACGTGCTCACTCACTCAAAACCTTTGAAATCCTTAAGCACTGATCTGCATAGGGCAGATGATATTATAAAAAGAGGGTGTGTCTTCCGTGCTACTTATTTTTGCCATTCCTTTCCATAGCTAGTTGAGCTGAAGAATTGCTGTTGCAATTGGGACCAAAGTCCCAGCAGGAAGCAAGAAAATGGTTGGGATTCAGGGGTCTTTGCTGTCGGTGGCGATTGCCGCTGCATTGCTGCTAACCAGAATATCTGGGCCAGTATTATTGTGGGGTTGGTTGTCTTTGAGGCAAGATTTCCCTCTCCTCCAATGACCTGCCAAAAGTGCTGATTTTTGTTTAGCATTCCTATGGGCATTGAAAACATTTGTGTTGCATAGTAGTAGCCCTTTCTCATGTATGAGAACTGAGTTTGAGTATCAGTAGATATTAATTGTGACTCAGTGATACCACTCTGAGCTAGAAGGCTGTGGGTTCAAGTTCCACTTCAGGAAATTATCTAAGCTAACACCTTAGTGCAAAATTGGAAGAGCATACACTGTCAAAGCTATTAATTTTCAGGTGCAAGGCAACTTTTTTCTTTTTGGCTTCCTCTTAAAAATTCCAATTATTCTGCATCTATCACCTACTGGATTCCAGATTAGAATTCACTGTCTAAAACATTTTCCCATCTCTCTCCCCATCTGCTTTTTTGTTTGTAATGTTAAGAATTGTTTCATCTTGTCATGATTCAAATGCAGGATTTAGTGACAAAATCCAGTGCAGTAATTAGGGAGAGTGCAATTCTGGAGGTGCCAACTTTCAGATGAGATGTCAAGCATACCCTCTCAAGAGAATGTAAAAGATTACAAAGCACTATTCAAACGTTCTTCTGAGTAAATTCTACTTAGTGCCCTAACCAATATTTATTCCTCATTTAATAGCACTAAAAACAAATTCTCTGGACATTATCATATTGATGTTTGTAAGGTTTTGCTGCCCATGATTTGGCTACTTTTGAACACTGACCACGCTTTGAAAATGATCCATTGGCTGTAAAACAATTTGCAAAGAACCAAGATCATGTAAGTGTTATATAAATGTAAATTGTTTCTTTGGTCAATTTTTCCTTTACGTGCCTGATGGGATATACCCCAGAATACTGAGAAAGGGAGGAAATTGCTGGGACCTTGAGAGAAATCTTTGTATCCTTACTGGCTTTAAGGGAGGTCCCAGAGGATTGGAAAATTGCCAGCGTTGTTCCTTTGTTTAAGAAGAGTAGCAAGAATAATCCAGGTAATTACAGGCTGGTGAGCCTTACATCAGTGGTAGGGAAATTATTGGAGACGATTCTTCGAGACAGGCTTTATTCCCATTTGGAAATAAGTGGACGTATTAGTGAGAGGCAATATGGCTTTGTGAAGGGGAGGCGTGTCTCATGAACTTGATTGAGTTTTTTGAGGAAGTGACAAAAATGATTGATGAGGGTAGGGCAGTGGATGTTGTCTACATGGACTTCAGTAAGGCCTTTGACAAGGTCCCTCATGGCAGACTGGTGCAGAAGGTGAAGTTGCATGGGATCAGAGGTGAGCTGGCAAGATGGATACAAAACTGGCTCAGTCAAAGACAACAGAGGGTAGCAGTGGAAGGGTGCGTTTCTGAATGGAGGGCTATGACAATTGTGTTCCACAGGGATCAGTGCTGGGATCTTTGGTGTTTGTAATATATATAAATGATTTGGAGGAAAATGTGGCTGGTTTGATTAGCAAGTTTGCAGACGACACAAAGGTTGGTGGATCTGCGGATAGCAATGAGGACCATCAGAGGATACAGCAAGATATAGATCAGTTGGAGACTTGGGTGGAGTGATGGCAGATGGTGTTTAATCTGGACAAATGTGAGGTAATGCATTTTGGAAGGTCTAATACAGATAGGAAATATACAAGTAAATGGCAGAACCCTTAAGAGTATTGATAGGCAAAGGGATCTGAGTGTACAGGTACACAGGTCATTGAAAGTGGCAATGCAGGTGGAGAAGATAATCAAGAAGGCATATGGCATGCTTGCCTTCATTGGCCAGGGTATTGAGTTTAAAAATGGGCAAGTCGTGTTGCAGCTTTATAGAACCTCAGTTAGGCTGTACTTGGAATATAATGTTCAATTCTGGTCGCCACACTACCAGAAAGATGTGGAGGCTTTGGAGAGGGTACAGAAAAGATTTACCGGGATGTTGCTTGGTATGGAGGGCATTAGTTATGAGGAGAGGTTGGAGAAACTTGGTTTGTTCTCACTGGAGCGACGAAGGTTAAGGGGAGAACTGATAAAAGTCTACAAGATTATGAGAGACATGGACAGAGTGGATAGTCAGAAGCTTTTCCCCAGGGTGTAAGAGTCAATAACTAGAGGGTGTAGGTTTAAGATGTGGGGGCAAGGTTTAAAGGAGATGTTCGAGGCAGATTTTTTTACACAGAGAGTAATGGGTGTCTGGAACTCGTTGCTGGGGGAGGTAGTGGAAGCAGATACGGTAGTGGCTTTTAAGGGGTGTCTTGACAAGTACATGAATGAGATGGGAATAGAGGGATATGGTCCCCGAAGGTTTTAGTTAAGCTGGGCAGCATGGTTGGTGCAGGCTTGGAGGGTCGAAGGGCCTGTTCCTGTGCTGTAATTTTCTTTGTTCTTTGCTCTTTGACCCTTTTGCTGCTCTACTTGGAAGGTGTGACTCAAGCTTCATTAATCTTCGAAGCACTGCATTTTGTACATTTACATGCGAACATATGAATCAGGACCAAGCCACACAGCCCTGTGAGCTTGCTCTGCCACTTAATAAGATTATATTTAATCTGAGTGTAACCTCAATTCCACAATCCCAATGATCCGGAAAAACCTATCACCTCATGCTAATCAAAAATCTATCTACTTCTGCTATTAAAATATTCAAAGGCTCTGCTTCCACCAACTTTTGAAGAAGAGTTCCAAGCACCCTGAACCCTGTGAGAAAAAATTCCTCTTCATTGTATCCCTACAGTGCAGAAGGAGGCCATTCAGCCCATCGAGCCTGCACCAACAATGAATGACCCCGCCCAGGCCCTATCCCCTTAACCCCTGCTAAACTCCCTGACACTACTGAACAATTTAGCATGGCCAATCCACCTAACCCAAACATCTTTGGACTGTGGGAGGAAACTGGAGCGCTTGGAGGAAACCCCTTATTTTTACACAGTAATCCCAATTCTAGATTCTCCCACAAGAAATATCCTGTTCACAACCATCTTGCCAAGAACTGTCAGGATATTCATAGAATCCGTACAGTACAGAAGGAGGCCATTCGACACATTATGCCTGCACTGACAACAATCCCACTCAGGCCATCCCCATAACCCTATGTATTTACCCTGCTAATCCCAGTGATACTAAGAGGCAATTTTAACATGGCTAATCCACCTAAGCCACACATTTTGGACTGTGAGAGGAATCCAGAACACTCAGAGGGAGTGTCATGGCAGCGTGAAAATGGGAGTCTGCCACACCCGTTTTTTTGGTGAGCTCTGGATCACAATTTTTTGGGACTCAATCATTTTCCTGGACAGCTGGAAGCTTTGAGCCAGTACAGGGGGTGGAGACTAAACACACCACCTTCAATAATTTATGCACATATAGGCCAAGGATTCTCCCAAAACAGAACTAAGTGCCTAATGGGTGGGAAAACAGCAATATTTCCTGCCTGTTTTTGGGCGTACTTATCAGAACAAGTCCCTGGTGCTCTGTGCAATGCAGAATGCCTCAGCATGATTCTGTCTGAAAAGTGTTGGGCAGGGCCTATTCCCACCCAAGAATGATAGGGAGTCGAATCGCTTGATCTTGGGTTTGGACATAGCTTGGCAGAACATAGCGCGGCACGTAGCACAGTGGTTAACACTGCTGCTTCACAGCTCCAGGGCTCTGGGTTTGATTCCCGGCACGGGTCACTGTCTCTGTGGAGTTTGCACATTCTCCTTGTGTCTGCGTGGGTTTCCTCCGGGTGCTCTGGTTTCCTCCCACAGTCCACAGATGTGCGGGTTAGGTTGATTGGCCATGCTAAAATTGCCCCTTAGTGTCCTGAGATGCAGAGGTTAGAGGGATTAGTGGGTGAAATATGCAGAGATACGGGGATAGAGCCTGGACGGGGTTGTGGTCGGTGCAGACGATGGGCCGAAGGGCCTCTTTCTGCACTGTAGGGTTCTATGATTCTATGAACATTGAGGGCCGAAGGGCCTGTACTGTTTCTATGTTTCCATGTTAAGCCAGCAGGATAGTGCTGAGCAGGCCATTGCACATGTGTGCCAATCTGCCTTTGCAGAGATTGGCACATGTGCTCTGCTCCCCCATCACTGACCTCCAATCGCTGGCATCCTGATTGCTAGCCTGCCCTGCAACCCCTTGATCGCTGGACTGCCAGACCCCACCTCCTGATTGATGGCCTACCGGATCTCCTTGGGTCAGCCCCGATCTCTGCCCCCACTCCAGCCAGCTCGGACTGCCCCCATGACCAGTCCCAACTCCCTCCCCACACCCTGATGACCAGGCCTAATACCATCCCCACTCTGATGATCATGACCAGACCCGATATGCAACCACTTCCCCCACTCCCCCCCAACCCATGGCCAGCCCTGATCGCCCTCCTTCCTCCCTCCCCCACAAATCCTGCATGCAGAATGGCAATGGCAGCCCCTACCCACTGATTGCCCCAATAGGCCCTGCCCCCAGTATGTCCTGCCCCCATGGCATTGCCGAGTCCCCAGTGGGCAGTGCCAAGATGCCCAGTGAGCAGTGCCAGTTTGCCCCTTGGGCAGTGACTGGGTGCCAGGCTGACATTGCTGACCCCCCCACACCACTGACCTCCTGGGGGCCTCAATGACTTCTGTTCCCATCAGTGGGATGAGGACACCTGTTTCCCATTAGTGTGAGCAGTTGCAAACCCCACTGGTGCGAACAGGGGGATGTCAGTGGTATCAGAGATTTTGTTAGGGTGCCCCGATCTGCCAGTGAACCAAAACACCTCCTCCCACCCCCCTATGGACATTGGCCCCCATCCCCCCCACTTCATTGACAGAATGTTCTCCTCCCACATGAGCATGGTCACTGCCATCGGGGCACCAGTGCCTTCCTGATGGGTCACCTGGTGGAACCCCAACTTGATCTCCACCCATCATGACTCTGTTTGCGATCTACCCTGCACATCCCTCTCCCCAATCCTCCCCCCACCTCCGGCATTGGCACTCGGCGCATAGGCACCCATCATAGCCTACTATACATAGGCACCCATCCTAGCCATCACTGCATAAGCACCCTGCTGTAGCTCTCGCCATCATAGCTTCCCACACCAGAGCCCCTCCCTGTCATACCTCCCCCATCATAGCACCCCCATCATGCCGCCCAGCCCCCCAGTCATAGCCTCCAAAGAGGCCCCACCCTCCACTCAGGTCTCACCGCAATGGCAGTGCCCTTTTCACATTTACAGTACCCAATTGGTGGTGCCAGTATGCCAGGTGGGCACTACCAGTGTGCCAGGTGGGCACTACCAGTGTGCCAGGTAGACATTGCCAGACAAACCTGTCCAAAGGGCACTACCTGGCCAGGCCCCCAATGATCTGGGGGTTTCAGTGGCCTCTGATCCCCTCAATGTGGCCATAACTCCTGGCCTCCTCTAGAGGAGATTTGCACCAGCATGATGTTACATTGGAGAGGTGGGAAACATCTAGGAGGGGGAACAATCATGCCAAACTCCCTACTGAGATGGAAATTCAGGCAATCTGATGTTAAACTTCTCACGCTTTCTAGGTGTGAAGCGGTTCTCCGCAATAACAAAGGGCCAGGAAGTAGATTTTTGGCCTTTCGCTATTTTCCTGGCTTGCTATGCTGATCAGTGGGCACAGCGAGCTGCTAAGAATGTGTCCTGTGTGTTTCTATGAAGTCGCCTCTTACTCTTCTAAACCACAGTGTATACAAACCTAACTTGTTTATCCTTTCCTAATAAGACAGCCTGTCTATTCTATGCATTTACTTGGAGACAATTTGCATATCACATAGATTTCATAGTTAGGATTTTGCAGGACTATCCAAATCATGTACAAATCCTGTTATGGCTGCTGACTCTTATGATTTCTAAGCTGATTTCTATCAATTTAAGTATATTTAAATATACATAAATGGCTTTATGCCAAAGCTCCCCATTTGCACTGGCAGATATCACGACTGGTTTCCACAAAAAAGAAAACTGGTTATGATGATCATGCTGGGGGCTTGGAGGTAAGTATAATCTCTGGGTGGTGAGCAGCTGGGCAATATCCTGGTGCTACCCACTGCCACCATGGCATTGTCAACTTGGCAGTGACCTGGTGATGCCCTATGGCACTGACACTGCCCGGTTGATGGTGTCAGAGTAGGGCCTGTAGGAAGCCACACCAGACACTGCCCACTGTGTGGTGAGCAGACTGGCAATGCTGGGGGAAGGGGGCGATGCCTACATTGCTGGGGGTCAGGGGGAGGATGTGAGCTCTGATGCCCTGATGCTGGCCTGATGGAGAAGGGGGTCTTTAACTTCAATATGAATTGGGGCATCCTTTAAAAAAGGGTGATCTCTGTGGAGCTGCGCTTGCTGGCGTAATTAGGTACTGACTCTCAGGAATGACAGTGCAAAGCATGCCCTCCTGCTTTTTTTTGATAAAGTGTCAGAAAATGCAGAGAGCAAACCTGCCTGTTTCTTTTGGGAGAACTTGGCCATGTTTTTGGAAATTTCCACCTCATATTTTAACAACAGTGCAGGTTGATAGTTCAATTTTATGTGTGGCATAGGTCTGAAGATGTATCCCCACTCCTAATTGGGCTACTGTCACTGCAAGAGAGGCAGTGTTTAAAATGCAGTTGTTGCTTATTAGGAGACATGCTTTTTGAGAGCAGAAGACGCAGGTAAAGGAACATTTGAAACATAAGCAACCTCAGGGAAGGGAAACAGAAGGGAAATACCTCAAAACTCTCAACTGTTGAAAAGATTCTTTTTGAAATGAAGGCAAAGATGGTTTGTCTATTTGGAAATAATATGGCTCAGAAGGAAGCCATTTGGTTCATTGTCACTGTGTCAGTTCTTTGAAAGAGCTATGCAATTAGCCCCATTCTACCACATGTTTTTCATAACCACACAAATCTCTTCTTTTCAAATCTATCCAATTTCCAAGCACATATTCCAAACGAATCTGCTTTCAACATTCCAAATCATAATTTGCTGCATAAAAAAGCTTCAACTCTATTCTGATTCTTTTGCAATCACTTATCAGATAAGTGAAAACATGAATCCATTTGCACATTTTTAATATTTGTTCAATATAGGACTCATCTTCACATCCATCGAACCCCCACTGTGTCAATTACTGGCTGGCTGAAAAACCATAAGTTTTTATGGTAAGCTCTCGAATTTTTGATCCATCTTTTAACCACCGTGTATAACCCTATTGCCTGGCAAATCTTTCCTCTGCTGATTTTGTCAACAGCCCTAAATCTTTGTCCTCTGGTTACAGGTTCACATGTCACTGGAAACAATTTCTCCTTATTTATTCTATCAAACGTTGCATAATGTCTATGAAAAGTCCATATAGACACCTTTAATAAGTAACTAAAGTAGCATAAACAATCTGTATGGTAACCAAAGCTATGTTCAATGAACTCCAAATACTTGTACATGATTGCACCTCTCAGCATTATTAAATGTTCATATGAAGGCACAATGCATAGTTCCCTCCCTAATTAATTTTTGCCCAAAATATCAAAATAGTGGAAATATTTAATGCCCTCAGTTTTCCCTTGCTCTTACAATCTGTAAGCTTTAAAAACCTAAGTTTAAATCTGCTAACCATTTTTTTTATCATTTACCTGATCTTATCTTCTACTTGCTTGAGTTCATAGTGGCACACTATATTTACTGTTCTCAGAATATCTGTCTCATTGGAACTCACATCTCAGCAATTTTGCATTACTGTATTTCAGAAAACTGAAAGTGAAATTCTTATAGTTTTACAGCCATTGTGCAAAAATGCCTGGTAAGTTTTAGAAAGCTGAGTCTGTCACAGGCAGTTTGGTTTGCTGTTTTATTGAGTTAATCTTCATACAGTGTCTAGCTGTACTTTTTATTTCCAGGCGAAGTGAAATGAATGCTTTCTCTGTAAACACAAGGGTATGTGATTACAGGCTGGTACGCACAACTCCCTTTTTGGATGCAAAATTCAGTGCAGAGTTATGCAAAGTGCTATGGGCTGGTAAACAATGTCCATTCAATTTTTTGGGTAAGGATGGAACAATGCAATCGAATGGTTGTAAAATTCTGGACCCTTCCATCCCTAAAGGCTGTAGGTGTTGGGTCGACTAAAGTTTGAAAACTGAGATTTTTGTTAGGTAAGAGTGTAAATGAACATAGCGCAAAGTTAGTTAAATGGGATTGAGTTTCAGATCAATTTGAATTGTGATACAGGCTTAAGGTGTTCGGTTAGCCAACTGTTATTTTTAAATAATGGCCACCCAAAGGTTTAGGGTTTCCTGTCCAGCAAACACAACTAACGGAATTCTGTCACCGAATCTCTGGAGATTTTCAAATATCGCTAAGGATCATTCTAGAAAGAAGGGAGGAAAAGAGTGGGCTAGGATGCCAACATGTGCCTACATTTCAAGAAGTTTCTTTAAGCAGAAAAAATTTTATGCAAGCATCTTGTCTCTAACTCCAGTGTTAACGAACTCTACATCAAAGACATTTATCTTTGGTATGGATGACATAGTGACATTTGAGCTTGCAAAATAGGCCATTGTTAGGGCGTTAAATAACTCAGAGCCTTACTTAATACTCCATCTGGAAATCAAAACACAGGGCGAACAATGCAGCGAGCTGGAAAACTAGCGTGTGATGCTAAAGTCCTCAATTGGTGACCGGCAGCAAATGGTTTGCTATGTTCCCAGCCCTTCTCCCAATGGTGTAAATCACTTCATACCCAAAAAAGGTGTGAAGTCCATGAGCATATTTAAAGTAGCATTTAAATATGTACAGCCCACTTGAAACTCAGTGCATGGAAACATCCAGCCTTTGGGCACGGCACCATAATGGTAATAATTGATCCAAGTCTCTACAAATGCTGACCTGGCATGCTGGTCACACTGGGTGTTCGGAAACTATTGAAGCCCCTTCGGTAGTCAAGGCATGGCTGAGTGGTGCCTATCGGACAGTACCCACCAGGCATTCTGGCAGTGCACACCATACACCCCAACAGTGACCACCAGACACTCTGGCAGCGGCCATCAGGCAATTGGGCACCGCCAGTGTGCTAGTTCGGAATTGTGTCAGGATGAGTGCCAAGGAAAAGGGTTGGGGCCATGATGGGGTGGAGGAGGGAGGTGGGGATTGGCCGGGGAGGGGGGAGGGGGGTGGAGGGGAGGTGGTGGGGGGGTGGCGGGAGGATCATGTAGGCGCACTGATCTGGAGGGCCCTGATGCCCCGATGAGAATAACTCATGTCGGGTGGAAGGAACATGCCACCAATGAGGCAGGGAGTTCTGTTGTCTGTGGACAGTGGGAGAGAACCTCCCAGCGCGTTTTGAGATCAGGGCACTTTTGTAGTTGGCTCACTGCTGGGTTTAGGCCCCTCACTACTGGCACTCAACTCACCACTCTCCCAAAGAATGACTGAGCGTGGGTTGATTGGGGTTTGGAGCATGCCTGAGGGACTGTCACGGTTCACCCCATTTTTTTTTACAGCAATGAAGTAGGATGTGATTTTACCTCTCTCACCACACCTGGCGATCAAAGTGGCGAGCTGGGAAAGTAGCATGCAAAGCTAAAAATCCGATTCAGACTTGCTGCAAAACAGTTTCTGATCTTTCTGGCCCCTTCTAACTGGCATGAACTGTTTCACGCCCAGAAAAGGCATGAAGCCCCTTTCAGCTTGAAACTGGTTGGATTTTAATATCACTAGCAAGTTTGGCACACATTCTTCCCCTCTCCCAGAAGCTTCCGTGTCTCTGATATGAGGTCACTCCAGCATCAATTAGTACTTCTGGGGAGGGAGTGAGGGGCTCGGGATTAATAACCTTACAGACTGTCTTTCTCTCCCTCCTTCTTTCTCTCAGTTCCTGCCCCCCCCCATCCATCCCCCTTCCCTGCCCCACCAATCAATAATGGATTTGGCAGTTATACTTGTGGCTGCTGTGGCATTAGAGAGCGCAGCACCTGACAAGGCCAGCCCAGGCTAGTGACTACAGCAGGTGGACAGGGGGCTGCTGGTTGGAGCCTGGGCCTATTAGCTGAGGCGTTGGGGGGGGTGGCAGAGCATGGCAGAGATGGAGACATCTTCTCTATAGGATTCGCTTGTCGTTTAATGAGTTGCCGGACATGTGTGCCACTGCAGACTGCTTTTCAGCAGGGAGACATTGTGGCACCTGTGCCAGGTCCTTATGGATCTGGCACATGTGGAGCAGGAGGACAACTTTGGCAGTGAAGGTCACTGTGACACTCAACTTCTGCACTACCAGTCTTTCCAGCCCTCCAATGGAGACCTTTGTGGCATTTTCCTTTGCACACATATGCGTCTGACAGATGCCCTGTATGCCCAGGCAGCGACTATATCCACTTTGATGTGGGCTGGGTCCAACAGGATGCCCAGGCTGCAGGCTTCGCAACCATCACTGGGATGCCCCATATGCAGGTGGCTATCAACAACATGCACATTGCTCTGTGGGATCTGTGGGATCAATGAGTGTGCTTTATTAATCGGAAGAGATTCCACTTCCTTAATGTCCAGATTGTATGTGACCGCTGGATGTGTGCATGGCATCCAGGGAGCATGCACGATAGCTACATCCTGTACAGCCCAGACATCCCTGGGGTCTTTGAGAACCATCCCAGGTTGCCCAGATGGCTTGTGGTGGACAAGGGCTACCTGCTGAAGTCATGGCTGAAGACACCAGTGCAGATGCCTGAGACTGAAGTGAAAACCCACTACAATGAGGCCCATGCTGCCATCCAGTCCATCCAAATGTGTCCCAGTCCTCCCTCCTCCCCCAGTGTGTTCATAAACCCTTGAGACATGCCAAAGGTCAGAGGGGCAGCTGGAGTGAGCTCCAGAGCGTCTGTGCCACCTGGCGCCATGGTGTGGATGTGCCAGCGTTGGACTGGGGTAAACACAGAAAAAAGTCTGACAACACCAGGTTTTAGCCCAACCAATTTATTTGATAGTAAACTCACAAGCTTTCGAGGGGACTCACTCTTCGTCAGGTGAATGGAGAGTTCTGGCCTCGGACAGAGCATATAAAGCATTCTCTGAGGCGGCCTTCACGACACACGACAGCGCAGAGTCGCTGAGCAGAGACTGATAGCCAAGTTCCACACACATGAGGACGGTCTCAACAGGGATCTTGGGTTCATGTCGCACTATCTGTAACCCCCGTGACTTGCCTGGGTTTGCAAAACCTCACTCACTGTGCTGTCTGGGGACAATACACATCTCTTTAACCTGTGATCAGTGCTCCTTCCACACACATTGTCGGCCACTTTAGGACTTGAACAGCAGGTTAGGTGGAAAGATTCGCATTCTAATCAGTAATCTCTAAACTATCTGTGCTTTATATGCTCTGTCTGAGGCCAGAACTCTCCATTCACCTGACGAAGAGGGAGTCCCCTCGAAATCTTGTGAGTACACCTGGCGCTGCCAGTCCTGGAGGCCCGACTGAACCATGGTATGCAAGCCAACATTGATAGCCCACTGAGACTGACCCCGGCTCTGGAGCCCATCAACGATGGCCCACTGTGAATGGACTATGCTCATGAAACCCTTAGCCATGGACCATTGTGTCTCGAGCATGCTCCTGATGTCCTCTGTTAAGGACCTCAGCGAATTGGCTATACCTTGGATTCTGCCACCCATGGCTACCATTTCCTGCCCCAGGCTTTCCACTTTAGGTCACCACCCTTGCAGTGTTGGCCTGGGTGCCACACAATGCCTGCATTATCTCACGCACCTGAAGACTGTGGGATTCTTCCAAACAGTCTCGCTGTTGCAGGAATGTTGCTGACACCTCTTCCTGAAATCTTCAGTTTTGCATCTGCATCTTCAGCAGCTTCTGGAGAATTGATCGCAGTGGCTTGGCAGTTGGCTGGCTGTCAGCTGTCTCCTTAGCTCTGGCAGACCTGTGGCTGCCCGATTTCTTGGACATTTCCACCTCCACCTGATGTGCATGGAAAGAAAATGATCGACCTCGTTCAGGCAGCAAGGGTGAGTGTCCATCCCATCCTGGCATCAGTCCCATCTGTTGTGTCTGGAATGCCAAAACCAATTCATTCCCTGACACCCCACGGCCTTCCAGCACCTTACCCATGAGCACCCAATCCTCTGGCATACAACCCCCCCCCCCGACTCACAACTCCTGCCTGCCAAGGCACAGTGCTGACATATGCCGTCCAATTGTGCCCATCCCTGACACCCTGCAGCATCCAACCATTATATGGCTGTGAAGTGCACACCAGAAAGTGACCCAGAAGTCTCATTACAAACATGCCCATTGTGGTGACCATATCTGCGCTGGTGGATGTGCATGTGATGCTTGTATTGACTGCTAGATGCTATCCTCAGAAGTTTCCTCAGAGCTTTCCTCTGTGGTTTCTCAGAACTTTCCTCCAAGGTGTCGAAGGGGGTCACAGTGGCGGCTGCAGTGTGGGTGGAGACTCCAGATGGGCCAGCCTCATTGAGGTCACCTACTGCAAAAGAAGGCACATGGTTCAGTGCTAAGGAGGGACGGCTATTCAGGCACATTGCTACTTACTTGATATGAATGAAGGTTTTGTGAATTCTCACTTCTGTGGTGCACATCAGCCTGACCATTGGTCACAGCTCTTTGCTCGGTGTCCCCCGACAGCTCCATGGCATGCTTTTAAAGGGAGTCAGGGAATGCAGTTCGAAGTCCTCGATTCCAGTTTTCTTCCACATCCTCCTGTTATGGGCCAACTTCTGCAGCGACAAAAGGGGGGATTGAAGGCCTGATGGTTGGATGCTGCGGGGTGTCAGGGATGGGTACAATTGGATGGCGTATGTCAGCACTGTGCCTTGGCAGGCAGGAGTTGTGATTGGAGGGGGAGTGTGCCAGAGGCTTGGGTGCTCATGGTAAGGTGCTGGAAGGCCATGGGGTGTCAGGGAATGGATTGATGTTGTCATTCCAGACACAACAGATGGGACTGATGCCAGGATGGGATGGACACTCACCCTTGCTGCCTGAATGAGGTTGATCATTTTCTTTCTATGCTGGCCGCCGATGGGCACTGCCAGTCACTGCCACAGCTTCCCAGGGTGCATTACCAGCCCGACCTCAGGTCATCGACTGTGTCGGAGGAAGAAGATGGCCCGCTTCTCCTCCATGGTGTCCAGCAGCTGTCCTAACTCTCCTCCAATAAAGTGTGGGTCTCCTTTGTGCTGTGTCATCTTCCTGGTGTGACTGGCTGCAATTGCAATGGGGGGGGGCTTTAAATGCAGCTTCCCCTAGTAAACGTCGCACAAGCCTTCATGATGGTGTGATTTTTCATTGCACCAAGTGTTGAAATATTGTGATGCAGAGCATCCTTGCGACATCTGCATGGTTCACTTCATGATTCTCTTCCCAATTTTTGGGGAAAATTCTGCCTGTAATTTGGCCAATCATGTTTGTGCTAATACTATGAAATAGCTAACCAATTTGTCCCACTTCTTCATTTTTTTCTCCATAGTTCTGCAAATATTTCTTTTTTAAGTGTATATCCAGTTCTCTTTAGAAAGTTACTAAAGAATTTGCTTTCACCAACCTTTCAGGCAGTGCATTCTAGATCACAAAAACATGCTGTATAAAAATAATACTTCTCATTTCTTCTCTAACCCGTGTTGTCTGATTATCAACCTATGTGTCAGTGGAAAAAGTTTCTCCTGATCAAAATTCCTTATAAGTTTGATAACCACTATTAAAACCCCATTTAACATTTTAAATGTGTATTAAATATTATAACATTAACACTTATTTTGTGCCAAGCTGATAAAAAAATTTATTTAGAGGCAGTTCTGCCATCAAACTTTTTTTTAACCCTACATAAAATTAATTTGGCTTGTGCAAGACAGAATTACACTGGAATTACGCTCAAGCTTTACTACTGATAATGGATTTCGTCACATGTTCTGTGTAAATTGATTAAGGTACTCACAAAGATTTCACCAGTCCAAACTCCAGGCCTTATCTGATATACTTCACTCCTTTACACCCCATTCAGTCTCAGCTAATTTTGGCACAGATGCGATTCATATTCTCAACAAAAAATACTTTATCTAGGTGTGGATAAGTTTCTAACCAAACTAAAATCAACCTGAAGGGATAGTCGTGTTTGCCCATGGTATCTGTTTCCCTGATGGTACTAGATAATTTTTTTTTGCTAATTAGTGCCAAAACCAACAACTTTGTTAACTGCTGAACATGGCCATCATGCTGAAGTCAAAATTTTATCTCTAGCATTTGAATAAAGCATAGGATCATAAGAAAGCTATTGTAGGTTGGGATGACTGACAGAATTGAAAGCCACAATGATTATAATCACCGTTGCTTATAGTGGGTATGTTCATGTGAACATAATCTTTTCACTTTATATAATAATCCATATAATGTAATTAATAAGATTACAAAATAAAGTACCAGTACCAGTACCAGAGATGGCTAATGTTACTAAGATGCCTGGACAGCATTATCCAGGCACCTTAATAGTAGTGGTTTAACCTGAACGTTCAGTTTCAACACATATACTAACAAATTACTGAAGTTGCATCACAATACCAATGACAGTTTGGACTTATATTGCATCTTTAGTGTAGGGAAACATCTCAAGGTGCTTAACAGATGAGTTATCAAACAAATTTGGCACTGAACGACATGAGATTATTAGGACTGGTGACCAAAAAGGTGGGTTTTGAAGAGGGACAGAGAAGTTTAGGTTGGCAATTCCACACTTAATGGCCGCAATTTTCCAGCCGCACTGCACCCAGCACATTGCATTGAGGCCACATGGGGATGGAGAATTGCAGGTGAGAGTCTAATGCATTCAGCACTGGTGCAAAACCCCATTGCGATCCTCCTGGCCACTGCACCTGGACGTAATCTGGTTCACATCCAGTGAATTTAAATAAATATTTAAATATGCTTTGTCAATTTCAAGCTGGATTCTTCCTGTCCCCAGGATTCTCTGGCCCTCAAGTGCAGCAGGAGCATGGCGAGAATCACTACTGGTCTCCATTTGTGGAGACCAAACATGATGGCTATGCTGGTGGGTTCAGAGGCCATTAAAGACCCCAGGTGATCGGGGATGTGACTGAGCAGTGCCAACCTGGAAATGCCACTTTGAGTAGTGTCATGGGATATTTTACACCTGTCTATGAGGCAGAAGGTGTTATCTTCTGTAACGCAATAACACAGATTAAAACACAACATTGTCACATGAGATTGATTGCTATCTGAGTTATTAATTGAGTTTGATTTTGTTGTGGAGAATTAAGTGCACAGTCAGCCTCCTAAATTTGAAACCAAGTAAAATCACTGACAGCAGCCTGTGAAATCTTAATCTCACTTGTCAACTATGAGGACAGCAAAGGAACCTTGCTTCAGTTGAGAAACTTTGCTTCAGTTGACAACTAGTTCACAGCCTGTCTTATTGTATATTCCTCACTCTGTGAAAGAATTCATTGGGAATCTGGTAATATTTTAAAAAATACACCGACTCAAAAGTTTATTTCAGTAACTGGAGCATAACTTCAACATCCCTCACACAACTCTGCCTCTAAGTTCTCCCTGTGGGGTCTCAACATTAGATAAACTAATGCACCAAAAAATTAAGAAATCCAGTAAGGCATCATCACCTGTCACAGTTGGTTATATTTTAAATTGAAATGTTATGTGGCTGCACTACCAGATCAATTGGCTAAACTAGATGTGGTATTGGCTAGTTAAGCAGGCACATATAGTGAACTAATCAAAATAGTAATCATTCATAACACAGTGTGCACATCATGAGAAAGGCAGGACCTTTCAGTGAAATATCCATCAAAAGGTCATCAATGCAATTCTAATAAAAGCAAAGCCAAGAAAATTTTTAAATTTAAATTTAGCAAGTGAGGATCCTTCACTACAACATCTATTGGACAACGATACTCTTGAGTAATGTATCCTGTCTCACTGTCCCCTGCCATGCACAAATTAGCTCTCCTTTCTTTCCTAGGTTCCACTGGAAAGCTGCAGATATCAGGCTCGAGCTAGGCTATCAACTCCAGCTCTGAGGAGACCTCAGCGGATCCAGATTGAAGACCATCACAAAGCACACCCATATCCTCTAGTAGCACAGGCACACATATCTCAGTGGGTCCTAGAGTAGCCTCAGGGTTGCAATCTAGTGAACACAACATAGTATCTTATCCACAGCAGGTGGAGGCAGGGACGTCTCATGTCACCAGCACTTGGAGAATGCTAGAGCGCTAGAGGGCAGGAATCTGCTGAGTTTCAGTCAGATGATGAGCCACTGGACTCAACTCTAAATCAGTTGATAGAGCTTCAGTGACTTTCCAAGGAATATCAGGAAGTAATGTAGGTTTCACTCCCTAGATTGCAACGTACAATGGAGGAATCCAGCCGTCTTCAGGCTGAGGTGATTGTTTGACCTCTTTGAGTTGGCCATACTAACTGGAAGGTTGGCAGCTGCCATGGAAATGTTGACCAGTACTGGAGCTGCCCTCCATTGCTTTAGCCATTGGTGGCATTCATATGTATCAATTTGAGAGGGGACAGGGCATCTCAATTTCACTCCAGCTGCCTCTTCCACAAGTCAGTCAGGTGCCTGTGCTGCTGGGTGAACACATGAGGAGGCAGCACTTTCTGATGTCTGAGGCTGGAAAGACCATCTCAAAATAGCACATCATCTCAGGACTGACAGATGTCCTTGAGGTGTCATCATAAGACCATAAGACATAGGAACATAATTAGGCCATTTGACCCATCAAGTCTGCTTTGCTATTCAATCATGCTTTGTGATTTTTATCCCCATTCTCCTTCCTTCTCCTCATAACCCTTGATCCCCTTATTGATCAAGAACATATCTAGCTCTGTCTTAAAAGCACTCAATAACCTAGCCTCCACAGCCCTCTGTGGCAATGAGTTCCACAGATTCACCACTCTCTGGCTGAAGAAATTCCTCCTCATTTCAGTTTTAAAGGAACATCCCTTCACTCTGAGGTTATACCTCAGGAGTTCTAGTCTTTCCCACTAATAGAAACATTCTCTCCATGTCCACTCTATCTAGGCTTTTCAGTATTCTATCAGTGTCAATTGGATCCGTCCTCATCCTCCTAAAGTCCATCAAGTATAGACTCAGACTCCTCAACCGTGGCTCATATGACAAACCTCTCTTGGGATCATTCTTGTGAACCTCCTCTGGACCCCCTCCAAGACCACACATCCTTCCGTTAGGTATGGGGCCAAAAACTGCTCACAGTATTCCAAATGGGATCCGACCAGAGCCTTGTATAGCCTCAGCAGTACATCCCTGCTCTTGTATTCTAACCCTCTAGAAATGAACATTAACATTGAATTTGCTTTCTTATCTGCCAACTGAACTTGCATATAAACCTTAAGAGAATCCTACACCAGGACTCCCAAGCCCTGTTGTTCTTCAGATTTCTGAAGCCTTACCCATTTAGAAAATAGTCCATGCCTCTATTCTTTCTACAAAGGTGCATAATCTCACACTTTCCCACACTGTATTCCATCTGCTGCTTCTTTGCCCACTCTCCTAGCCAGTCTGAATCATTCTACAGCCTCCCCACTTCCTCAACACTATTTGTCTCTCTACATATCTACTCATCCTTCAAAGCATTAGAGCAAGTTGTCTAACAATGCACTGTGTCTGGATGTTCATGACTGAAATTTGAGGAGTAGCAATGATAGTCCTCATGCTGACCATTAAGGAGGAGACTTGTCCAAGAATGTCCTTTTTGCATCTTATCAATCTCCTCCAGGAATCTTCTGGTAATGAAGGCTTCATTGGCATGCCTGCCTTATCTAACCATGCCTCATCTGGCCTCTTAGCCTGCTTCTTTGGCTTTTAGGATCTCATCATCTTCAACTTCTCATCAGACAGGTCCTGCCCCTTTGTATTTCCAGGTTGTGTAGCACACAGCAAGCCACATTGATGTGTGACATCTTTTCAGGATTGTGCTTAAGTGCACTGCAGTTTTAAGACCTGTTCTCTCAGCAGGGGTCTGACAAAGCCGCATGGATATCATCAGTCACATTCTTTGTCTATAGCCTTTGTCCCCAAGGAACCAACCCTGCATCCTGTGTGGTTCCTGGAAGATGACAGAGATCTGAGACATATGAAGATGTAGGAATCGTGGATACTTCTAGGGTATCTTGTGCAAACTTGCATGATACATTCGTTATGGTTGCAGACCAGCTGAACATTGAGGGAATGGAAGCTTTTACAGTTGATGTACTGGACTATTTATTGCTAGGGAGATTTAAGAGGCATATGAATGGCACCCTGCACCAGTGGGAATCCAGAAATCTCAGCAAAGTCCAGTGCCCTTGTATCCTGCCTTGCCTGATTTTCATTAAAGTTGGCAGTGGATGCACTCCATCTAATGGTGCTGAATCCTGCAGAAGGTGGCATATATGAGTGACCAGTCCCCTTGACTTGTGCAGATGTCGATGACACTGGTTTTTGCACATCCTCAGGCAGCACATGCAAAGTCTATAGACTTTTCAAGGCACCTACACATGATAGCATTCTGGGGATTATCCTCTGTGTCTGGAGGAGGCCCTGCTGCTCCTTGATGTTGAGAGTTTTGAGAGCCAAGCATCTCTATCACAGTATTCTCCTTCTCTGAAAATCCCAACCTGAGTCAATGAAAGAGACCTTAGGACAGGATCAAAAGCTTGTCAAGAAAGGTTTCAAGGAGCTTCATTAACGAGGAAGCAGAAGTGGGAGTGGAGGTATAGGGAGGGGATTCCATAGCCTAGGGCTAAGTCAGTTACAAGTCAGAATCATTGAGCTGGAATACAAATTAGAGATTCTCTGACACACAAGGAAGGGAAAATAATATATGGGTGGCTTTCTAGGGATGGGGAAATGGCTGAGGTCTTGAATAACTTTTTTGTTTCGGTCTTCACGGAGGAGGACGTGAATAATTTGCCGGGTGTTAGCGATGGAAAGGTGGTAGGACTGGAGGGCCTGAATGACATTATTGTTACTAGAGAGGCGGTGCTCGACAGACTGGAGGGACTGATTGTGGACAAGTCCCCAGGACTGGATGGAATGAATCCGAGGGTTCTGAAAGAAATGGCGGAGGTGATAGTGGATGCCTTGGTGGTTATTTTCCAGACATCGCTGGATTCCGGGGAAGTGCCGGAAGATTGGAAAACGGCTAATGTTACGCCGTTGTTTAAGAAGGGTGGCAGGCAAAAGGCGGGGAATTATAGGCCGGTTAGTTTAACGTCTGTTGTAGGTAAAATGTTAGAATCCATCATCAAGGAGGAAATAGCGAGGCATCTTGAGGGGAATTGCTTGATAGAGCAGACGCAGCACGGTTTCGTTAAGGGGAAGTCGTGTCTGACGAATTTATTGGAGTTCTATGAGGATGTGTCTAGGGCGGTAGATAGAGGAGAGCCAGTAGATGTGGTCTTTCTTGATTTTCAGAAGGCGTTTGACAGGGTACCTCACAAGAGGTTATTGCAGAAGGTAAGGGGGCATGGAGTTGGGGGTAGGGTGTTAGCGTGGATAGAGGATTGGTTGTCAAATAGGAGACAGAGAGTGGGGGTTAATGGGTGCTATTCAGATTGGCGGTTGGTGACTAGTGGAGTGCCCCAGGGGTCGGTGCTGGGGCCTCAGCTATTTACCATTTATATAGATGATCTGGAGGAGGGAACCGAGTGTATGGTGTCGAAATTTGCTGATGACACCAAGATTGGTGGAACGGCAAATTGTGCGGAGGGTGTGGAGAGTCTGCAGAAGGATCTAGATAGGCTGGGCGAATGGGCCAGGAGCTGGCAAATGGAATTCAATGTTGGCAAGTGCAAGGTGGTCCACTTTGGTAGGAATAATGGTAGGAAGGACTATTACTTATGTGGCGAAAAACTGCAGCATGCGACGGTGCAGAGGGACTCGGGGTCCTTGTGCATGAGTCGCAAAAACCCAGCCTGCAGGTGCAGCCGGTGGTCAGGAAGGCTAATGGGATGCTGGCCTTCATAGCGAGGGGGATTGAATATAAAAGTAGGGAGGTCTTGCTGCAGCTGTGTAGGGCACTGGTGAGGCCGCAGCTGGAGTACTGTGTGCAGTTTTGGTCACCGCACTTACGCAAGGATATTTTGGCCTTGGAGGGAGTGCAGAGGAGGTTTACTAGGCTGATACCGGAGTTGAGGGGGTTGAGCTATGAGGAGAGGCTGAATAAACTAGGCTTGCACTCGTTAGAGTTTAGAAGAATGAGGGGAGATCTCATTGAGACGTATAAGATGATGAATGGGATGGATAGGATAGAGGTGGAGAGACTCTTCCCGCTCAGAAAGGACTGTAGGACAAGGGGCACAGCCTCAAGATAAAGGGGGGGCGGTTTAGAATGGAGTTGAGAAGGAACTTCTTCACTCAAAGGGTGGTGAATCTCTGGAATTCTCTGCCCGTTGAAGTGGTGGAGGCTACCTCGCTAAATATTTTTAAGACGCGGGTTGATGGGTTTTTGATAAGCGAGGGGATTAAGGGTTATGGGGAGAGGGTGGGAATGTGGAACTGAGCCACGACAGATCAGCCATGATCTTATTGAATGGCGGGGCAGGCTCGAAGGGCTAGATGGTCTACTCCTGCTCCTATTTCTTATGTTCTTATGTTCTTATGTAAAGAGTACAGCCAGGCTCAAAAAAAAATGCATATAGGAATCAGTATATGACTGTCAGTTAGAAGGGAAGTGGGAACCTAGGGGTTTTAGAAAGGAAATCCTGCAGACACTGGTCCTATCTAACAGATACAATGTACTGCCAATGTGCATGTTATCTATGGGAATAAGTGTGATGGCTGCAGAGAGGGTAGCTAGAATAATAATTGTAGCTCATTGGAACAGGAGACAACCCAAACATGGAGGATTAGGATGGAAAGCCTATGGTCAGAGGGGATTTATTAATTAGTGGGAGAATTATCATCCTTTGCAGTCCTGTAGAGTCAAGGGCTAGGCTATAAATTGAAAAGAGTACTTCATAGGTGGTTACTATCCAAGTTACATGCTAACTGGTACAGATAAACAAGGTGAATATAGCTGAAAGAGCCTGGTGTATAAAAAATAAGAGATCAGAACAAGGGAAGGGATAAGGGTACTATAAACATTTGGGGGACAGATACTATTATAGAACATGTATACAAAATAATCAGTAAAAACAAAATGTGTGGAACAATTAATAAAATCAAATTAAATTGCTTGACAGTAATGTGCACAGCATCTGAAACAGAATGGAGAAGTCCAATGCAATAATTCACAGGAAGGAACAATCTGTTGTAATGATAACTGAAACATAAAGAATAGGAGTGGCAGTTAAATATTCAGGATATAGTATATTTAGAACAGATGGCGAAAGGAGATGGGTAGGCTGGCTAATTAGAGATAACAAAACGGCAGCGAAAAAAGGGACATAACTAAAACTAAGAATCCATGTGCATTGAGATCAGCGATAAAAACTGATCATGCTAATTCTGTACTCTGTAAACCACCTAAAAATAGATCTGAAATAGAAGAAGAACTAGGCAAGCAGATCAATGAAATGAGTAAAACTTGCATAATTATCACGGGAGATTTCAAGTATCACCAAATAAACAAAGGGGTAGGGAAAGGAGAATAGAAATGGGATTTTTCAGTGTGTACAGACAGTTTTCTTGCCAAGTACAAAAGAAACCCAACAAGAGAAGAATCACTGCTCGATCTACAAAAGAGAAATGAAGCAGATGTAATAGTGGCAACAACATGATAAATATTTAAAATTATGTTTGATAAAGATAAAAATTAGGCAAAACCCAAAGGTTGGTGTTAAGATAGTCACGGAGGATTATCAACAGATCTCCCCAACGGCTTGTTGAATATGAACATGCATTATTTTATTGAGGGGAAATGAGAAGCGGAAAGTGATCCTATTGATGGCATGCGGATTTTCTTCCTTCAGTGTAATCAAAAGCCTGACTTATCCGGATGCCCTGACTCAAAAATCTTTAGTGAATTGCTGGACTTGGTTAAAAGCTATTATGACCCTAAAACTTATATTACGCCCCAGCAATGCCACTTTAACACAACAGGAAGAACCCCTGGAAAATCTCTTATTGAATTTTTGACCAGGCTGTGAAAACTGGCAGAGCACGGTAAATTTGAGCATTCCTGAATAACATGTTGTAAGATAGACTGGTCTGTGAGATTAACGAGGTGACAGTCCAAAATAAACTGGAAAACCCAATTTGAATCGAAAGAAGGCCATTGGGGTAGCTCTATTATTGGAGAATGCAGAGAAATGAACTCAGGAACCACAAGGAATGTTAGATAATGGTGTCCTCCAGGCTATAGAATGCCAAATGTGCACCCACATCACCCTCAAGGCCCCGATGAAGAATCCAGGAAGATTCATGAACAGAAAGGGCTTCCATTCAATAAATGTGTAATTAGTGTGTGCCCGTCATACATACCTGCACAAGCAACCCAGCAGTGCTCATGACTGCTTTATATTGAGGAGCTCCAATGTCTCAGAGATCTTTGAGGAGGAGCCCAGGGTGCAGGGAAGGCTCATGGGGTACATGTGGTACCCGCTTTGGACTTGGCTGATGACACTGGTGCGGAGGCTGAGACTGATGCGGAGGCCCATGTTGCCACCTGATCAATAGTAGAATGGTGTATAGGGCTCCTCAAAATGTGTTTCAAGTGCCTGGGCTGCTCTGATGGGCCCCTCCAATATAGCCCCCTGACATTGTCCTGCATTGGTGATGTGCTGTGCCTGACACAACCTGGTGCAGCAATGAGGAGACCTTTTGGAGGAGGAGGACTTGGAGGCCTATCATCCGGGCATTGCTGGGGAGGAGGTTGCCTAGCAGGGGTAGGAGGAGGAAGAGGATGATGATGAGCAACACCACCCAGGCTCTGGAGGGTGGCGGCAGCCAAGGATCAGGGATGCAAGGCCAGTGATGGAGGGTCACAGTCTCAAAGTAAGGGGTCATATGAAGATACATGTGAATTCATTTTCAAACAGAAGTAGGCCATTTGGCCTCTGCAGCCTGATCCACCCATTCAATAAGATCATGGCTAATTGGTTTGTGTTTTGAATTCCACATTCCTATCTATCCCCGATATCCTTTGATTCCCTTGCCTAACAAGAATCCATTCATCTCCTCCTTAAAAATATTCATTGACCTTGCCTTCACCACCTTCTGAGGCAGAGAATTCCAAAGTAGCATTACTCTCCAAGAGAAAAGAATTTCTCTTCTCTGTTGAAAACGGACTACTCCTCATTTGAAAATAGTGCCCTCTTCTTCTGGACTCAGCCACAGCGGAAACATTCTTTCTCCATCTAGTTTGTCAAGACTATCTTGGATCTTAAATACTTCAATCAAGTTGTCCCTCATTCTTCGACATTTAGGACTGATATGAGGAGAATTCTGAAAATTCAATATCCCAGATAACAATGGATGGATAATAAATGCTGGCACTGTCATTGATGCTCACATCCCATGAATGAATTACAAAAAAGGATACATAATGTAGGAAGGTGGAGCTAAGGCAGATCAACTATAATCTTGTTGAATGGTGAAGCAAACTTGAAGGACCAAATGGTTTGCTCCAGTTTTTATTTATTATGTTCTTTTGCTCTCTAATTTGGACCTCTGAGGAGCAACATTAGCAATAGCAGCAGCATGCACTCAACTCAGTTACCTGGCTCTATAACAAAAAGGATGAACACAGAAATCCAACACAAAGGGTTGCTATCTCCAAAAAGAGGTATGCAGGCCAACATTCTCCACCCTCAATTGCCCTTCATAAGGTTGTGGTGAACTACATTCTTACACTGCTACAGTCTTTGGGGTAAAGATATTCTCTGTTAGGTAGGGAGTTCCAGGATTTTGATTCAGTTACAATGAAGAATAGCTGAGATATTTCCAAGTCAAAATGGTGCTTGACATGGAGAGAAATTTGAAGTGTCATGGTTTTCCCATATGCCCAGTGATCTTGTCCTTCTAAGTCATAAATCATGGGTTTGAGAGATGTTGGGGAAATCTTCAGTGCATCTTATAGATGGTGTACACCACCACCATGCTGTGTTACTGTTAGAGGGAGTGGCAGTTTGGCTGCTAATCAAGCAGGCTGCTTTGTTCTGAATGGTATTGACTTTCCCAAGTTTTATGGGAACTGCACTCATTCAGGCAATTTGAAAGCACCCCATTTGTGCCTTGTGGATGGCAGAAAAAATCTGTGGAGTCAAGAAGTCAGTCATTCACTGCAGAATACTCAACCTTTATCCTGCTATTTGTAGCCACATTTTTAATATATAAAATTTTTGATCAATGGTGACCCAACCACACCCTCCACCCCGCAACCACCCTCCCCCCCCCGCCCCGGTAATACTCATGAGAAATCTAACGATGGTGATTGTAAGAATATTGAAAAAGTGATTTGAATTGTCAAGCTATCCCAGCATTCATTTTGCTTACAGAATCACATTTATGAATTGCACATTTTAGAAGTGCATATTTCAGTCATTTTGCTAGTTGGCAAATTTTAGGATTAAAATGCGTTGTTTTCTCATTTTTCCTCAAGCAAAATAAAATATGCTCCATTGTGATTCAGTCATTAGTTTTGATCCCTGCCGACTGAGAAGGTATAATTAATCCCTCAGTACTAATCAATGTAATGATTGTATTTAAATTCCTGAGACTAATTTATTTCTATTCACAGGGCATAATTATACATGAGCTGTCAAATCCAATAATTGTTTATAATATCTTATGGATCATATTTATTTAAACTGACAACAAAATAGTGACATGATATAGAAGTTATTTGAAATTAAAACAGGTTTCTAATTTTAATAATTGTTAAAATACAATATTTATGATAGTAATTCAAGCTACTATAAAGATGTTACCACGTATCTGAGTTCACCTACTATAGCTTTTAGTTCCATGTTTTTCAGTATGGCAAGCTTTCCATTTCGAGGAGATACTGACATCATTAGATGAAAGGTCAAACAAAGACCCGGGGCGATATTTTATGGCCTCGCTTGTCCCAAAATCGTAAAAGCCCACGCAAGGTCAATGGATCTTTCCGTTGTCTGCCCCTCACCCACTCTGATTCCATGGCAGATGGAGCAATAAAAATTGCAGCCCCAGTCTAGCCTCTCAACTGCACATAGAGGAATAGAATTCCTCTATTTTGAAGAAGAGCAGGTGAGTCCTTGCCAGCATCTTGGCAATGTTTATTCCTCAACCAAAATCACTAAGAAACTGATTATCTGTCTTTGTGGTGACCAGAAGAATGTCAGACCCTGCCTGAATTATATCTAGTACCCAGTAAGGTATGTGGTTCTGTGCTGGTGGAGGGTGCAGGTGACTACAATGATGGCTCTGTGAAGGTGCACTTTCTTCTTCCTTCCTCATGCCCTTGGAGCTGGAGGTACTTTGAGACAGATTCCTCTTTTACCCTCCCCTCTTTCTACTGGCACCTGTAAAACAAAGAGGAGCGAGCAAGTGACTGAATGAGCTGCTCCAACATGGAGGAACGCAAGACCCTTAGGCTTCTATGTGGCTACATTGCACATATTTTATGGTTGGCATTGATGGGACATTTCCTTTATTGTGCAAGAAACAATGTTGTGCTTTTATTTGCTGACTTTATTGAATGTTCACGTAAATGTCCAATGCTGAGCTTTCAGCTCTGTTCGCTGTCCCTTCTTCAGATAGTATTGACACTGCCCTTTAGGCCTCTCAATTTCTTCCATTAACTGACTGTCACCACCAGTCCCCCATCACACCCAAAATTTCACACTTCACTTCTCCAAGCTCCTAATCCTACCTCTTTCCTCCCTTGGATCCCTCCACCAATGCTCTATGCTCCCCACTCACTCTTCATGCCCCTCCAATAACTGATTTACCCTTCCCAGTCACAAGACTCTATGTAAGCTGTCATTCTCTTGCTCTTATCCTTTGTGCCACAGAATTTGAGAGGGAAACTGGTAACCTCAGACACAACTGCACAAACCAACTGGTACACACCACCTTTAAACAAATATGAATGAGGTGCAGTGAGATTTTCATTGCCCATCCAGAGGGAAGAGAACATCCCTCCTCTCTGTTAAGACCCAGGCCAGAAATTCCAAGATGTTTTGTGAAGTTAGCCTAGACCCCAAGTTTTATATTTGATTTTGGCATTGGTGAGCACAAGGTATTTCACTCCAGCTATGATTCAAGTGACTCATTAGACAGCTTTTATCAAACAAAGTTTATTTAAGAATACAATTAGAATATAACAAAAAGAATTAGCATACCTTTTACCAATTACAAGACTTAAACATGACACAGTATAACTCTTAACAGCTAGCTATCCCTATTGTTCCAACGTAAAGCAATATCCTCCAGATATACAGCTTTCTCCGGCATTAGTTAGCACAAAAACAAGTATGCTCATGTGATGCCAGATTTCTAGCTTTTTAACAGTTCTGGACAGCAAACTTGACAACTGTCTTCAGAAAAGGATATATCGTTCAAACTGCAGAACCTCAGAGAGGTATACCCAATCTCTGGCAGCTTCAACACAGCAAAAACTCCAACTTCAGAGAAAGTGAAAAACATTGCTGCTTCTCTCCACCTCAAGCAAATTCTGAAAGCAAAACTAAAACTAGAATGCTGTGTGAAAAAATTGCAGTCCCTCACTCACGTGACATGACCTATCAGTTATCTCCAATCAAACTCCACTCAATAATCCCAGTGGAACATTAAAACTATAGAACACTGTACTCGCTCAGATCAACATGATGTAAATTATACTGCTTCAGAAACAGTAAAGGACACTCCCTACAATCAATACAGTGTCGACAAAACATCCTACAAAGAAACAGGATTAAAATAAGTTTCTTAAAGGCACAGTATCATCACATCTCCTCCACTGCATCCAGCAAGTGGCCCAGCTCTCCCACAGTGAATCTTGACACAGTTCTCTGTGCCATCCTCTTGGCATAACTGCCTTTGTGTCCATCGTTAGCAGTTATATGCAGCTGTCCATTGTTAATGCCATACAGCTGCAGCCACTTTGGGTGATGTACACATCTAGAGAGTCCACGGTGGTGAGAATTGCATCAAGGCTTTTTTATTGCATTAAATGCTGAAAGATTGCGCCTCACGGCTCATTCACTCACATTTTCCTTAGATTAATTTTCATAAGTGTCATAATGGTGAGAAAACAGGAGTCCTCTGCGTCAGTTTTTTTGATGTGGATGTGCCGGCGTTGGACTGGGGTAAACACAGTAAAAAGTCTGACAACACCAGGTTTTAGTCCAACTGATTTATTTGATAGTAAACTCACAAGCTTTCGAGGGGACTCCCTCTTCGTCAGATGAATGGAGAGTTCTGGCCTTGGACAGAGCATATAAGAACATAAGAACATAAGGAGTAGGAGCAGGAGTAGGCCATCTGGCCCTTCGAGCCTGCCCCGCCATTCAATAAGATCATGGCTGATCTGTCGTGGCTCAGTTCCACTTTCCGGCCCTCTCCCCATAACCCTTAATCCCCTCTCTTATCAAATACCCATCAACCCGCTTCTTGAAAATACTTAGCGAGGCAGCCTCCACCACTTCAACGGGTAGAGAATTCCAGAGATTCACCACCCTTTGAGTGAAGAAGTTCCTCCTCAACTCCGTTCTAAAATGCCCCCCCTTTATCTTGAGGCTGTGCCCCCTAGTCCTACTGTCTTTTTTGAGCGGGAAGAGTCTCTCCACCTCTATCCTATCCATCCCATTCATCATCTTATACGTCTCAATGAGATCTCCCCTCATTCTTCTAAACTCCAAAGAGTACAAGCCTAGTTTATTCAGCCTCTCCTCATAGCTCAACCCCCTCAACTCCGGTATCAGCCTAGTAAACCTCCTCTGCACTCCCTCCAAGGCCAAAATATCTTTGCGCAGGTGCGGCGCCCAATACTGCACACAGTACTCCAGCTGCGGCCTCACCAATGCCCTATACAGCTGCAGCAAGACCTCCCTACTTTTATATTCAATCCCCTTCGCTATGAAGGCCAGCATCCCATTCGCCTTCCTGACCACCTGCTGCACCTGCAAGCTGGGTTTTTGCGACTCATGCACAAGGACCCCGAGGTCCCTCTGCACCGTCACCTGCTGCAGTTTTTCGCCCCGTAAGTAATAGTCCTTCCTACCATTCTTCCTACCAAAGTGGACCACCTCACACTTGCCAACATTAAATTCCATTTGCCATTTCCTGGCCCATTCGCCCAGCCTATCTAGATCCTTCTGCAGACTCTCCACACCCTCCGCACAATTTGCCATTCCACCAATCTTGGTGTCATCAGCAAATTTCGACACCCTACACTCGGTTCCCTCCTCCAGATCATCTATATAAATGGTAAAAAGCTGAGGCCCCAGCACCGATCCCTGGGGCACTCCACTAGTCATAAAGCACAGACAGTTTAGAGATTACTGATTAGAATGTGAATCTTTGCACCTAACCTGCTGTTCGTAGTCTGTGTTATAGGTTGACCTGAGTGGGTTCATGATCTGTAGTCCTTTTGGTATCTTGTCTGCTTTCTTGCATCTCTGTAAAAACTTGATGTCACAGATACCAAAAGGACTACAGATCACGAACCCACTCAGGTCAACCTATAACACAGACTACGAACAGCAGGTTAGGTGTAAAGATTCGCATTCTAATCAGTAATCTCAGAACTGTCTGTGCTTTATATGCTCTGTCCGAGGCCAGAACTCTCCATTCACCTGACGAAGAGGGAGTCCCCTCGAGTTTACTATCAAATAAATCGGTTGGACTAAAACCTGGTGTTGTCAGACTTTTTACTCGGTTTTTTTGGCCAGCTCTGTACTGCAATCTTCTCAGTTTTTTTGACAGCTAGGAGCTTTGCGCCAGTACAGGGGCATGGAACCTCCACATGACAGTGAAGCCAGTTTCAGAGCACTTGGGTGCCATTCTGCAGGGCGCCCCGATGTGCTGGTGAACTGAGACACATCCTCCCACCATTTCCCCACCCTCCCATGAACAATGGACGTCTCTCCCCACCCACGGTGGAGCAGCATTAAACTCCCCACCAGTGCGGCTTGCCATCCTTGGGGCATCAGGACCCTTCCAATGAGTCCCCGGCTGACCCCCAACATAGTCCCCGTCAAAATCCCCTTCCTGCCCCTCCGTGCATGACCCCCCCCCACACAACCACCACCCCCCAGCATGAGTCCCATAATGCATAGGCCCCACTCATGTATAGTGCCCCAGCCGCCATTCATAGCCTCCCTGTCATTGATTGAAGTTGATTGAAAAAGTTGGTTTAAGGAGTGTCTTAAAGAAGAATAGCAAGATAGGGAGGCGCGGAAGTTTAGGGAGAGAATTCCAGAGTTTAGGGCTTTGGTGCTGAAGACATGGTGGAGCAAACAGAAAAGGCTAGTGAGTGAGTTCCTCTGTATTTGAACAGTTCTAAGTGGAATGCAATCAGCTTTCAGAGACTTATCCACAAATGGTTGTTTTATGGCCATGGTGATTTCAGCTTCAAAAGGACTGAAAACAAATTCATCCAGAACACAGTGATGTGGAAGTGATTCAATTGTGTCATCTCACACAGTGGATTCTTGGTTCAAGAGATTATTGTGATCTGTCCGACAAAAGACAGCCTCATACCTATTGTTAGGAGCTGATTACAGCTGCCAAGAAAGCTGGTATTGTACCATTAGTTTTGGAGCTATAGACAGATCGGAGACCTTCTTGGAAAAACTTTAGTTCATGCTTTCTGAAGTATGCAGCCTTGTTCTCACATCAATGACTCATTGGATGGAATTTTATGAGTTTTTTTCTAAGTGTCTAGCTAGGGTGAAAATGGAAGAGTTGCTGATCTGCTTTTTGGGCGAGCTTTCACGCCCAATCTAATACACTGTCACTGAAAAGATGGGCTAATCAGTT
Organism: Carcharhinus amblyrhynchos; assembly: GCF_965287045.1. NCBI lineage: Eukaryota > Metazoa > Chordata > Chondrichthyes > Carcharhiniformes > Carcharhinidae > Carcharhinus > Carcharhinus amblyrhynchos. The sequence continues at coordinate 24,046,386 of NC_137335.1, read as the reverse complement.
TCTAGCCAGAGAGGCTGTGGGATAATTTACTTTTGTCTCAATCACATAGGATGTTACTTATGAATTTGTTTTGGCATTGTGACAGAGATTAGAGGAATTCAAACATGGAGTTAAGGGAAAGATAAGAATGGATTTGAGAGGTGACATTTCAGGACTTTGGAGAGGAAAGGGAAGTTCAAGATGGGATGGTAATTTGCAAGGATGGTAGGGTCGGAGCTGTTTTTGTGAGGAGAGGGGTGATGATGGCAGGTTTGAAGGAAAGAGTGACAACACATGAGGAACAAAAATATTAACAATATCAGCTAACCACAGCCAGGAAAAAAATTAAGGTAGTCAGGTGAGATAAATGTAGAATGAATATAAGGAGATATTTGAGTAAGATAGGATAGTTACAAGTTGAGGGTTAGGGCACAGGAGCATTACAGAATGTTTGGCCCACTTGGTTAGAGCAAGGGAAGTACATATCAGAGGCAGCTGATCAGTTTCAATCTCAGTGACAAATAAGTTAGACTTGATGATTGAGGTGAGAGTGAAGAGGCAGGGAAGAGGGGGTTTAGAACATAGAACATAGAACATAGAACACTACAGCACAAACAGGCCCTTCGGCCCACGAGTTGCGCTGATCACATCAACACCTACCAATCTATAGACCTATCTATAACCCCCAATCCCATAAAACCCCATATACTCATCCAGAAGTCTTTTAAAAGACCCCAGCGAGTTTGCCTCCACCACCACTGACAGCAGCCGATTCCATTCACTCACCACCCTCTGAGTGAAAAACTTACCCCTAACATCACTTCTGTACTTTCCTCCCTGCACCTTAAATCTGTGTCCTCTCGTAGCGACCATTTCAACCCGGGGAAATAGCCTCTGAGAATCCACCCTATCTATTCCTCTCAACATTTTATAAACTTCTATCAGGTCGCCTCTCAACCTTCGTCTCTCCAGGGAAAAGAGACCCAGTTCCCTCAACCTAACTTCATAAGGCATGCCTCCCAGTCCAGGCAACATCCTTGTAAATCTCCTCCGTACCCTTTCAATAGCTTCTACGTCTTTCCTATAGTGAGGCGACCAGAACTGCGCACAGTACTCCAAGTGAGGCCTGACAAGGGTCTTATAAAGTTGCAGCATTACCTCCCGACTCCTAAACTCAATCCCTCGATTAATGAAGGCCAGTACACCATACGCCTTCTTGACCACCTCTTCCACCTGCGAGGCCAATTTAAGAGTCCTGTGGACCCGGACCCCAAGATCCTTCTGCTCTTCAACACTACTAAGACTCCTGCCCTTGATAGTGTACTCGTTCATCCCGTTGGTTCTGCCAAAATGGACGACTACGCATTTATCCGCATTGAAGTCCATCTGCCACTTCTCCACCCAGTCCTGCATCCTATTTATGTCCTGCTGCAACTTTTGACATCCTTCCAGACCATCCACAACACCACCGACCTTCGTGTCATCAGCGAACTTACTTACCCATCCCTCCACTTCCTCATCCAGGTCATTTATGAAAATGACAAACAGCAAGGGTCCTAGAACAGATCCCTGGGGCACTCCACTGGGGTGACTTTAAGAAGATGGTTTGCAGAAGAAGAAAAGAAACTAGAGTTATCTTTGCATTCCAGGGTGATCTTGAAGTTGAGAGCAGGACCCAACAGTGTTTTATGTGGCCTGGCCGTACCTAGTACATTTCCAAACAAGTCTGAGTCCTTCAGGCATAAAAGAGCAGATATGAGGACCATACCAGAGAAAATGGCTAAGGTGAAAGAGAGCAATGGTTTTATTGGTGACAAAGGCATCAAGTGTGGAGGTGAATGTGCAGTTAAACAAATAAATAACTGAAGAAACATTGGGCTTGATTTAACCATCATATTGTGCCCATCTTTGGGCACGAAAACTTGGTAAAGTCAGGCGTGAAGTGAGTAGCGTGATCCACGCTTGCCTCTGCGCCGGTTCCCCCTTTACCAAGGCCCGAAAATTGCCGCAATCGGGGCTGTGCTCAAAACGTGCATGCATTTAAATTGACTTAATTGGCTGCACATCCAACTTTTCCAGCACTTCCCCCTTTATCACTGCATTCACCTATCTGGAATTGGTGCAAAAGAGACCTGCTCCATATAAGTCCAATTCGGGTGCTCCATCAACATGGGTTAGTAAGGAGGTAAGTGCTGAGCATCTAACAGCTCTCTGCTTGAAATCAGTGTGGGGGGTGGGGAGAGGTGGGTCCAACAGTTCTCTGCTTGAAATTGGTGGAGGTGTGGCAAGGGGGGAGGGTTGTGGGGAAGTGGGTCCATTACCACTCTGCTTGAAATTGCTGGGGGGAAAGGTGGGGGTCTACAGTCACTCTGCCTGAGATCAGTCGGGGGGAGGGGGGAAGGGAGGTCTGTTGCCACTCTGCCTGGGGTCAGTGGGGGGGAAGGGGGGTCCACTGCTATTCTGCTTGAGGTCAGTGGAAGGGAAGGGGGGGGTCCACTGCCACTCTGCCTAAGATCAATAGGGGAAGAGGGCGGTCTGCTACCATTCTGCCTGTGATCTGTGGGGGGAGAAGGGGGGTCCACTGCCACTTTGCCTGAGATTGGTGGGGGGAAGTGGGGGAGGGGGCTGCGATCGGTCTGGGTGGTGGGGATACAAAGATACAAAGACCAAAACAGCCCGGGAAACAGGCCCTTCGGCCCAACGAGCCCGCGCCACCTTTTTAACATTATGAGCCCCCCCTCCACCCACAACCCTTGTCTATGCTTATGGCATTCCACATTGAGGGAAGACTAATTTAGGGACAATTTGTTACATCAATCAGCCTAATAGATCATCTTTGGGGTGTGGGAGGAAACCAGAGCACCCGGAGAAAACCCACGCAAGCACGGGGAGAACGCGCAAACTCCCACAGACACTGGCCCAAATCCGTTTATCTGCACAGCAAACAGTGATAGTCACTGAGCTGTCGTGTTGCCCAGCATCTGGTCCAGTTTAAGCGTACACTAACGACGTGAAGTACTAGGCTATTCTCGAAACAACCAAGAGCAGCCCTCGTATGACCCATCGCGTGTATGCCCCTTGTTGGACAACAAGGCGGACCGAAGCACCTGTGAATTAAAAGAGGAAAACATCAGTATCATCCACATCCTTATACATTCCCAGGGACGTCCCAAGGCTCCTGAACCTTATTTAAAACAGTCTCCGATATCCCTCCATCTCCATCCCACTCATGTGCCTATCTAAGTAACTCTTAAACAACTCCAGCGTGCCTGCCTCCACCACCTTGCTTGGCAGAGCATTCCGTACCCCCACTACCCTCTGTGTGAAAAACCTCCCTCTAACATCCGAATTATACCTTGCCCCCCTCACCCTAAGCCCGTGGCCCCTTGTAATGTGCGTTTCCAACCTAGGAAAAAGCTTACCACTGTTTACTCTATCTATACCCTTCATAATCTTATATACCTCTATTAGATCTCCCCTAAGTCACCGTCTTTCAAGGGAAAACATTTGCTCAATCTTTCCTCATAACCCAATCCTTCCATACCAGGCAGCACCCTGGTAAACCTCCTCTGCTCTCTCTCCAGGGTCTCCACGTCTTTCTGGTAGTAAGGTGACCAGAACTGGACGCAATTCTCCAAATGCGGCCGAACCAACGTTCTATACAACTGCAACATTAGACTCCAGTTCTTATACTCTATACCCCTTCCTATAAAGGCTAACATACCATAAGCTTTCTTCACAACCTTCTCCACTTGTACTGCCACCTTCAAAGACTTGTGCACTTGCACCCCCAGGTCCCGCTGTGTTTCTATACTCTTTATAGATCTACTCTTTATCATATAACTCCCCGCTACATTATTTCTGCCAAAATGCATCACCTCACATTTATCAGGATTAAACTCCATTTGCCATTTATCTGCCCAATGTACCAGCCTATCTATATCCTGTTTTATTGCCTGACACTGCTCCTCACTGTCCGCCAATCCAGCCATCTTAGTGTCATCTACAAATTTGCTGATCACACCACTTACTCCCTCTTCCAAGTCATTTATGTATATTACAAATAGAAGAGGTCCCAGTACTGAGCCCTGCGGCACACCACTAATGACAGACCTCCAGCTAGAAAAGGACCCTTCCACTACTACCCTCTGTCTCCTCTTACCAAGTAAAAAGTCTGACAACACCAGGTTTTAGTCCAACCTATTTATTTGATAATATACTCACAAGCTTTCGGGGTTAGCCCCTTCGTCAGGTGAATGGAGAACTCTCCATTCACCTGACGAAGGGGCTAACCCCGAAAGCTTGTGAGTATACTATCAAATAAATAGGTTGGACTAAAACCTGGTGTTGTCAGACTTTTTACTGTGTTTATGCCAGTCCAACGCTGGCATACCCACATCATGTCCTCTTACCAAGCCAGTTATTAATCCATCTAGATACCTGGCCTTGTATTCCATGAGCCTTAACCTTTTCAACCAACCTAATGTGAAGGACTTTGTCAAACGCCTTACTGAAATCCATATAGACGACATCAACGGCTCGTCCTTCATCAACTGTTTTTGTCACCTCCTCAAAAAATTCTACCAGATTCGTAAGGCAAGACTTCCCGTTAACAAAGCCATGCTGCGTATCCCTAATCAGATCACAACGCTCTAAATGCTCATACATCCTATCCCTAAGAATCCTATCCATCAACTTGCCTACCACTGACGTCAAACTCACCGACCTATAGTTACCAGGGTTAGCCCTCCTACTCTTTTTAAACAACGGTACCACGTTCACTGTCCTTCAGTCCTCTGGGACCTCACCTGTGTCCAAAGAAGAGACAAAGATTTGCGTCAGAGGCCCAGCAATTTCATCTCTCAGTGGATGTGGGGGATAAGGGGATCAGTAATATTGTGGAGGTGAGACAATGTCTGTGGGTGCCAGGAGGAGGATTTAATTGGCCGGGAAGGATGTGGCAGTGGAGTAGCACTCTGTCATTTTTTTTCTGCGCACGTGTAGTTGGAGGCGCCAATCAGAGCTGCAGAGTTTTGGGTGTGTTAAGTCCCACCCACAAGCTTGTGCAGCACAATTTGGAATCAGTGATATTTGTGTAGGCAGAGTGTGCCTGAGAATTGTCTAAAAGTCGGATCTGAAGTACTCCCAGTTTCAAATCTGCCCAGCATTTAGAATCAAAATGGTAAAATAGGGCCCGTTACGGTAAAGGGAGAGCCAAAGGCTAAGAGGTGGAAGTTTGAAAGTGCCTTTTAAGTGAATTATATAGCACAGAAATAGACCATTTGACCAAACTAAATGCCAATCTACCCTCCACACAAGCTTCCTCCCTCCTTTTTTCATCTAACCCCATCTTTTTCTATTAATTTCTCCCTCATGCATTTACCTAGTTTCCCCTTAAAACCTATTATGCTATTTGTCTCAACTATTGCTTATGATCCCATGAGCTTACTGCACTCCGATTCTGGCCTCTTGCACATTCCTGATGTTAATCACTGCATTGTTGTAGGGTATGTTTTCCGTTGCCTTTGTCCTAAGCTCTGTAATTTCGTCCCTGAACTTCTCTGCTTGACTTGCTTTCTGCCTTTAAAATGCTCCTTTAAACCTACTTCTTTGACTAAACTTTAGATAATCTGCCTGATATCTTCTTATCTGGCTTAGTGTCAAAAATACAAAATAACAATATGTGCAATAGATTTGCTACATTAATTTGCTACATTAACAGTGTTATAGAAATGCAAGATGTTATTATTGCAACTAGTTCCATATTCTAACATCTTTCCATCTAAAGAAGATACAAATTCCTTATTAGATTTATTATAAACTTTATTATAACTTTATTATATTATCATATGCTTATTGTTTCTAATTATTGTCTCCCCTCAAAGCAAAAAACTCTTCTCTATGTATAATCTATCAAATTCTTCCACAGTTTTTGAGATCTCCATCAGATAAGCACTCAGCCTTCTCTACTCCAGGGTAAAAAGCTCCAAAATGTCACCAACAGCAACTTGTATTTATATAGCACCTCTGATATAGTAAAACATTCCAAGGTACTTTGCAAGCAGGTAGTTAAATAAATCTGAGCTAAAAGAGTTTCTTAAAGGAGAAAAGTGAAAGAGGAAGGCAGAAAGAGTGTAACGAGAGAACCCTAGGGCTAGGGCTTTGTCTGCTGAAGGTACGACCCTTTCTACTATGTCCCTGGAAAATTTCTGATTAAGTTTTGGAACAAGATGGCAAATAAAGTCATGATAACCCTTGATGGTAAGAGATAATCAAAGGCAGGTGGAGCCGAGCACTCAATATAGCGATTTGATCAGTGAGAAGGCTCTCGATCTGGCAATGTCTCAGACATTGTAAATGATAACTGCCAGTAGGTTTATAGATGACAAACTCAGCTTTTTGGCACAGAATTTCAGTGCTCATATTGCTGAACTGCAGAGTAGCTTGATGAAGTGAAGGAAAGAACTCTTATTGTCAAGAATGCAGCTTCCTCAGTTGAGGCCCGCTTTCATTCCTGGAAAATCCGCTATCCATGCTGATCTATCTGGAGAAGTGTGGCAACACCAGGTTTAAGTCCAACCGATTTATTTGATAGTAAACTCACAAGCTTTTGATCTATCTGGACAGCCAGGGCTGGAAGAGGAGTGTCCATGTTCCTTTCCAGACAGAACTGAGGGTGATATGTTAGCTTTTTATTTGAGAACTGGCTACCACTTTTTCTTAACATCAGCAGAAAAGCTGGGCACATTAGTCTTGAAGGGGCACATTTTATCCTGTTTCTAAGGCTTGAGTGCCCCACCCCCTAGCCTGCATTTTCATAGCTTCCGTTGCAGAGTCTTGATGAGGCTGGAAACCATCTGAAAGCTCCTTGAATGCAGTTTGTCTTGCTTTATCCTGCTATCCTGAGGGTGATAACCGATGGATCCTTAAGGCTGTTTGACAATCCTACTAAGGCTTGGCCTCTCTAAATTCCATGGATGGCAATAATTTGGAGTCATAAACCACTGTTCATTGTTAATTCTGGACTATACCTCTTGTCGTTACACACCTTTTTTGATGTTGTAACATTATTTATTATGTTGACAGGGGTGATCTCGGGCTGGATTTTCAAGTCTCATGAAATGACGCACAGGAATCCTGTTGCCCCACAGAATACAGCGTCAGCCAAAAATTGGGATTCCTAATGAGCATCAAGGCAATCTGGATTCATCTAATCTGCCCCATTGATTCCGATTGGATTCCCCCCACTAGCAGGTGGCAACTCAATAATTATGCAAACCAGTTAACTGCAATGCAATTAGCGGGTTTGATGGCCCATTCACCAGCCCCCCTGCCACGCACCCAGCCACCCAGCGGAAACAGCATCGGGCAGGCTTTGGTGTTGGCAATCACAAGCGGAAACCTGGCATGCTGGACACCGAAGGTCCAGGGAAGTACCATCAACTCCTCAGAAAAGAGGGGCATCCTCCACCCCCCAGCACTCAAATTGTGGGTCAACCACCCACACTATGCAGAACTGAGGGTGAACTGACCCAACTACCCCTCAGGTCCTCTTCTCCCTCAGATCTCTCACTCAATTCTTCCTCCCCACTGAGACCCCCTATAAGCCCCTCCCCCTCAGATCTTCCACTCAAATCTCCTCCCCTCAAAGACCACTCACACAGGTCTCCTCTCTCTCAGCCCCCACTCAAGCTCCCTACCCCCTCAGATGCCCCACTCATAGCATCATAGAGTCATAGTGTCATAAAGGTTTACAGCATGAAAACAGGCCCCTCAGCCCAACTTGTCCATGACGCCCTTTTTTTTAAGCCCCTAAGCTAGTCCCAATTGCCCATATTTGGCCCATATCCCATGTAACTATCTAAATACTTCTTAAAAGACAAAATTGTACCTGCCTCTACTACTACCTCTGGCAGCTTGTTTCAGACACCCACCACCCTCTGTGTGAAAAAATTGCCCCTCTGGACACTAGGCTGATACAGGAGATGAGGGGGTTGGACTATGAAGGGAGACTAAATAGACTGGGTCTGTACTTGTTGGAGTTTAGAAGGATGAGGGGGGATCTGATAGAGACGTATAAGATAATGAAGGGGATGGATAGGGCAGAGGTAGAGAGATTCTTCCCGTTCAGAAAGGACAGCAGGACTAGAGGGCACAGCCTCAAGATAAGGGGGGGGCAGTTTAGAACGGAGTTGAGGAGGAACTTCTTCACTCAAAGGGTGGTGAATCTCTGGAACTCTCTGCCCGTTGATGTGGTGGAGGCTACCTCACTAAATATTTTTAAGTCACGGGTAGATAGGTTTTTGGTAGGCAAGGGAATTAAGGGTTATGGGGAGAAAGCGGGAATGTGGAACTGAGCCACTTCAGATCAGCCAAGATCTTATTGAATGGCAGGGCAGGCTCGAAGGGCTAGATGGCCTACTCCTGCTCCTATTTCTTACGTTCTTATGTTCTTATTTTGTATCTCTTCCCTCTCAACTTAAACCTATGTCCTCTAATTTTACACTCTCCTACCTTTGGGAAAAGATATTGATTATCTAGCTGACCTATGCTCCTCATTATTTTATAGACCTCTATAAGATCGCTTCTCAGTCTTCTACATCCCAGAGAAAATAGTCTCAGAGTATCCACCTCTCCTTATAACTCAAACCATCAAGTCCAGGTAGCATCCTAGGGGGAGGGAATGAAAGCTGAGTCATAGTCATAGAAACCAGAGGAAAAGACTGCCAATAACTGTCCCCAGAGAGAATAAAGGGTGTGAATGGCCAAATGGCAGAGAAGCTGTAAGCTGTGCCAAATGGAGATATTGGGGGTGTGGGGGGTAGGGGGTGGGCGGGATGGGACAGAGGTAGAATGCAGAAAAGGGTAAGCAAAGGTGGAAGAAAAGGTAAGGGAAGGGGATGAAGTAGGGGGAAGCAGAGTGGGAAAGGGAAGAAAAGTGATAAAAGACCATAAAGAAATAAAGGTAAGAGAACAGTAAAAAATTGAACAAAACAGAATGAAAACAAAGGAGGCCGAGGTGGGGTAGAGCAAATCATCTGAAGTTGTTGAATTCAATATTGGGACCGGAAGGCTGTAAAGTGCCTAGCCGGAAGGTGAGATGCTGTTCCTCTGGTTTGCATTGAGCTTCACTGGAACATTGCAGCAAGCCAAGGACGGACATGTGGACATGGGAACAGAATGTTGGGAAAGTTAAAATCCCTATTACCAGCTATTACCATCCAATTTTTCTTGGAGCTATCTGTAATCTCCTTACATATTTACTCCTCAATTTCCCGCTGACTATTTGGGGGCCTTTAGTACAACCCCATCAAAGTGATTTCTGCCTTCTTATTTCATAGGCCATTCCCTCCCCATTCAGATCATCAGCCTTACCTGCACTACTTCTAATTCCCTGGCACTGACACCTGGCATGGTACCTTGGGCCCAATAGGAGTCAAGAAGATGATCAGTGGCCATTTGCCTTTCTGCTAGTGCCAGGCTGCAGAGAAAGGTCCCTCAGGGATCCAGGGGGTTGGGTGGGCTCAGGCTGGGGGCAAGAGGTTCACCTCACCAATACCCCCAGGGATGGGGGTCTTGGACTGGACTGGACTGCCCCTTCTAACCCTGGCAGACCTGAAGATCACCCCTGGCATGATGATTTCAGGCAGCCCTGTGTTCAATATTTGCATTCCTGCTGGTCAGGTGTGAAAATTTTGGAGTGGCCAGGTTACTTTAATCTCCATGTCCCTGGTCACCTGGCAGGCTTTTAAATCACTAGAGCACTCCATTCTGCAGCAGAGGTTTCCCACTCTCCCTGTCGGAATCTGAAAGTAGTTATCATGGGTAACTTTAACTTTCCTAATATTGATTGGAACCTTTATAGGTCGAATAGTTTGGATGGGACACTTTTTGTACAGTGTGTGCAGGAGAGTTTCCTGACACAATATGTGGATAAGCCGACAAGAGGTGGGGCCACATTGGACTTGGTACTGGGTAATGAACTGGGCCAAGTGTTAGATTTGTTTGTGGGAGAGCACTTTGGAGATCATGACCACACTTCAGTGTCCTTCATTATTGCAATGGAGAGGGATAGGGTCAGACAGCATGGCAATGTTTATAATTGAGGCAGGGGTAAATATGATACGATGAGGCAAGAATTAGGGAGCATAAGATGGGAACAGAAACTGATAGGTATGGGCACAAATGAAAAGTGGAACTTGTTCAAGGAACAAATATTGCATATCCTTGATAGGTATATCCCTGTCAGTCAGGGAGGAAATGGCTGAGGGAGGGAACCACGGTTCACAAAGGAGATTGAATATCTTGTCAAGAGGGAAAGGGAAGCATAGGTAAGGATGAAAAAACAAGGTTCAGTTGGGTCGCTTGAGGGTTACAAGGTAGCTAGGGATGAGTTAAAAAAAGGGGTTAGGAGAGCCAGGAGGGGGCATGAGAAGTCCTTGGCGGGTCAGATAAAGGAAAACTCCAAGGGCTTTTACTCTCATGTGAGAAATAAAAGGATGACAGGGTGAGGTTAGGGCTAGTCAAAGATAGTAGTGGGAACTTGTGCATGGAGTCAAAAAGGTAGGAAAGGTGTTGAATGAATACTTTTCTTCAGTGTTCACTAAGGAGAGGGATCATGTTTTTGAGGATGAGTGCATGATACAGGCTGATAGGATGGAGGAGGTATATGTTCTGAGGGAAGATGTATTGACAATTTTGAAAAACCTGAGGGCGGATAAGTCTCCTGGGCCAGATGGAACATCCTAGGATACTTTGGGAGGCAAGGGATGGAATTGTGGAGCCTTTAGTTTAGATCTTTGGGTCCTCACTGTCCATGGAGATTGTGCCAGAGGACTGGAGAGTGGTGAATGTTGTTCCTCTCTTCAAGAAAGGAAATAGGAATGACCCTGGTAATTATAGGCCAGTTAGTCTTACTTCAGTGGTCGGTATGTTAATGGAAAGGGTCCTGAGAGATAGGATTTACGACCATTTGGGAAGATGCAGCTTAATCCGGGATAGTCAGCATGGTTTTGTGAAGGGTAAGTCCTGCCTCACAAGTTTGATTGAATTCTTTGAGGAGGTAACTAAGTGTGTTGACGAAGGTAGAGCAGTTGATGTCGTATACATGGATTTTAGTAAGGTGTTTGATAAGGTTCCCCATGTAAGGCTCAGGAAGAAAGTAAGGAGGTGTGGGATAGAAGGAAATTTGGCTGATTGGGTAAGTAACTGGCTGTCTCATAGAAGACAGAGGGTGGTGGCGGAGGGAAAATTTTCAGACTGGAGGCCAGTTACCAGCGGTATACCACAGGGATCAATGTTGGGTCCTCTGCTATTTGTGATTTTTATCAATGACTTGGAAGAGGGGGCTGAAGGGTGGGTTAGTAAACTTGCTGATGACACCAAGATTGGTGGAGTAGTGGATGAGGTGGAAGGCTCTTGTAGGCTGCAAAGAGACATTGATAGGATGCAGAGCTGGGCTGAAAAGTGGCAGATGGAATTTAACCCTGATAAGTGCGAGGTGATTCATTTTGGTAGGACAAACTTGAATGCGGATTACGGCATCAACGGCAGAGTTCTGAGAAATATGGTGGAACAGAGAGATCTTGGGGTTCATATTCACAAATCTCTGAAGGTTGTCACTCAAGTGAATAGAGCCATGAAGAAAGCTTATAGTGTGTTAACGTTTATTAACAGGGGGTTTGAGTTTAAGAGCCATGGGGTTATGCTGCAACTATACAGGACCTTGGTGAGACCACATTTGGAATATTGTGTGCAGTTCTGGTCACCTCACTATAAGAAGGATGTGGAAACATTGGAGAGAGTGCAGAGGAGATTTACCAGGATGCTTCCTGGTTTGGAGGGTAGGTCTTATGAGGAAAGGTTGAGGGATCTGGGGCTTTTCTCTTTAGAGCAGAGGAGGATGAGAGGCGACTTAATAGAGGTTTATAGGATGAACATAAGAACATAAGCAATAGGAGCAGGAGTAGGCCATCTAGCCCCTCGAGCCTGCCCTGCCATTCAATAAGATCATGGCTGATCTGGATGATGAGGGGCATAGTTAGAGTGGATGTGCAGAGACTATTTCCTCGGGTGGATGTAGCTGTTATGAGGAGGCATAACTATAAGGTTCATGGTGGGAGATAATAGGAGGGATGTCCAAGGTAGGTTCTTTACTCAGAGAGTGGTTGGGGTGTGGGATGCACTGCCTGCCGTGATAGTGGAGTCGGACACTTTAGGAACTTTCAAGTGGTTACTGGATAGGCACATAGAGCATACCAGAATGATAGGGAGTGGGTTAGCTTGATCTTGGGTTCAGACATAGCTCAGCATAACATTGAGGGCCAAAGGGCCTGCACTGTGCTATACTGTTGTATGTTCTATGTATGAACAGATCCCCTGACATAAAGGAGATGTCAATTTTTCCTGGAGAAGGTGGGGTTCATTCTGCACAGCTATGTATTCAGCCCTAATGTATTCACACAGCTTATTTGAAGCCTGAGACTTTCTAGCAAGCTGAAACATTTGAAGCCCTCTCTATTGCATTGGAACCCCTTGATCTCTGTCAATTTCAATGTGCAGTGCTTTGAAATAGACCTCCATTGACAGCCTAATGGATTGTTACTCATGTCCCTTCATGCTTGAATGCATCTCAAGTACCTTCATTGCTCCTAACCATAATGTTTACATGGATTCTTTGAAGTTCATTTATTAGTCACAAGTAGGCTTAGATTAACACTGCAAAAAAGTTACTGTGAAAATTGCCAGGTTTGTCACATTCTGGCACCTTTGTGGCACCTAACCAGCACTTTTGGACTGTGGGAGTAAACTGGAGTACACAGAGGAAACACACGCAGACCTGGAGAGAACATGCAGACTCTGCACAGTCAGTGACCCAAGCCAGGAACTGAATCTAGGGCCCAGGAGCTGTGAGGCAGTAGTGCTTCACTGCTGTGGTTTCTTCGAACAGGCTTAGAATCTTTGTAAATGGCTGAATGCTATGAGCCCTAGCAACATCCTGGTAGTACTGAAGACTTGTGCTCCAGAACTAGCCATGTCACTTTCCAAATTCTTTCCAAAAATAGTGAAAATCTAATCCAGCCAATTACCATCCTATCAGTTTACTTTCAAACATCAGCAAAGTGATGGAAGTTGCCATTTGCAAGGTGGCAATATACTCAGCAATTTCCTGCTCATCGGCATTCAGTTTGCATTCTGCTAGGGTCATTCAACTCCATATTCCAATAAAGCCTTGATTCAAACAAGAACAAAAGAGTTCCATTCAAGAGATGAGGTGAAAGTGATTGCTCTTGACATCTAGGCAGCAATTCATTCAGGATGGCATCAAGGAGCTCTAGCAAAATTGAAGTCAATGGGAATCAGAGGTAAACTCTCCAATGGTTGAAGTCACATCGAGCAAAGAGGAAGATGGTTATGGTAACTGACGGTCCATTATCTTCTCCCCAGGAAATCACAACAGGTATTGGTGGGGGGGTAGTGTCCTATGCTCAGTCATCTTCAGCTGTTTGATCTGTAATCTTCTCTCTGTCATAAGATCATGAAGTGGGGGTGTTCACCAGTGATTGCACAGTGTTTAGAATCATTTGAGCCTCCTTGGATACTGAAACAATCTGTACTTGCTTGATAATGAGTGACACATTTGTATCACAAAAGTGCCAGACAATGACCATCTCCAACAAAAGACAATCCAACCGTGTTCCCTTGGCATTCAATGACATTACCATCGTTGAATTCCCACCATTAAATCCTGAGTGTTATCCTTGGCCAGAAACTTAACTAGACTAGACATATAAACATACTACAGCTACCAGAGCAGGTCAGAAGCTGGGAGTTCTGCAGTGAGTTACTCACCTCCTGATTCCTCAAACCTCTCCACCATCCACAAGTCAGGAGTGTGATGGAATATTTTCCACTTGCCTGGATGGGTGCAGCTCCAACAGTACTCAAGAAGATTGACAACATCGATGACAAAGCAGTCTGCTTGATCAGCATCCTATCCACCACCTTAAGCTTAACTCCCTTCCTACAGGCAGCTATGTGTATCATCTACTGGATGCACTGCAGAACTCACCAAGGTTCCTTTGACAGCACCTGCCAAATCCACATATCCTACTACTTAGAAAGACGTGGGCAGCAGAAACAGGGAACATCATTACCTGCAAGTTCTTCTCCAAATCACACACCATCCTATATATCACTGTCACTGCTTCAAAATCCCAGAACCTCCCTTGCTAACAGCACTATTTATGTACCTACACCGGATGGACTCCAGTACTTAAAGAAAGCTGCTCACCACCACCTTCTCAAAGACAATAAGGGGTAGACAATAAATGCTGGCTTTCTCAGTAACACTCATATCCCAAGATCAAATAATATGAAAAAGTATTTGAGAAATTAGTGCGCAAAGTAGCAACAAATTACCTGAACATATATCCTAGGACTTAAATGCTAGGGTTTTCAAAGTGGTAGCTATAGAGATAGTACTTGTGTTGGTTTTAATCTTCCAGAACTCCTTAGATTCAAGACTGAGAATAATTCCTAGGGATTGGAAAGTAGCAAACATTGCCCCAGTATTTAAGAAAGGAGGAAAGGAGAAAATGCTGTAAGTAAAATGCTTGAACATATTATTAGGAACATAGTAACAGGATACCTACAAATACTAATGTGAGTGAGCAGAGCCAGCACAGATTTATGAAAGGAAATTGTGTAATTAATACTTGGACTCAATATTAATCCATATTAATAATTTAGATTAAAGGACCATGTATAATATTTCCAAGTGTGCTGAACAAAGTTACTCAGGGAAGTAAGCAGTGATGAGGACACAAAGAGACTATAGAATTAGATGAAAGAACAAAAATGTCCACTTTAGTCTAAAAGATTAAAAAGCTGATTTTTTTTTGAATGGTGAGAGACTGGTGAATGTTTACATTCAGAGAGACCTGGATGTCTTTGTATTTATGCAGCAAGCAATTAGAAAGGCAAATAGTATGTCAGCTTTTGTTAGACCTTAAGACTAAAAAGGTCTTCAGACAATTATACATCTGGAATACTCTGCAGTTTTGATCCCCTTATCATTGCACTGCCTCTACTTGCTGTAGAGGCAGTGAAATGAAAGCTCACTAGAATTGTTCCTGGGGTGAGAATGTTGCCCTATGAGGACAGATTGAATAAACTAGGCTCATTCCGTGGAACTTAGAAGAATAGCAGGTGACCTAATTGGAATTATTTCCTGAAAAAGGCTTTACAAGGTAGATGCTGAGAAATGTTTTCACTGGCTTAGGTATCTAGAACATAGGGTCACAATCTCAGAATAAGAGTGTTGCCCACTATTACTGAGTCGAGGAGAAATTTATTCATTAACAGGGTTGTGAATCTTTAAAATCCTCCACTTCAAAGATTATTGGATAATCGGTCATTGAGTGTATTCAAGACAGAGGTCAATAGGTTTTTGGGTACTATGTAAATTAAGGGAAATGGTAAAGAGTACTGGAGTGTGGAATTGAAATAGATGATCAGCCATGAATTTACAGAATGGTGGAGCAGGCTGGACAAGCTAATGGACCAACTCCTGCTCCTAATTTCCTATGTTCACATGCTTTTATGGGACCTCATGTGAGTTAGGACATGGACAGCAGAATTTCGGATCTCCTCAAGTTTATGGTAGAACATGGGTAGGGAAGAACATGGGAGGCAAGCTAGGAGGGCACAGGAATTATCAAGTCTAGAAGTGACAAAGATATGGATGAGGTTTCCAGTAGATATTATGCTGAGGCAGGGATTGCATCAGGTGATATTATGCAGGTTGAAATAGGCAGTATTAGTGATGGCTTGAATAAAAACAGAAGATGCTGGAAAAATTCCACAGGTCTGGCAGAATCTGTGGAGAGAGAAACTGAGGCAGAAACTTTCAGGCTGTTCACATGGGTGGGATCTTCTGGTCCCACTGATAATGCACCTCTGTCATGGATTTCTGGTGGCGTGGGGTGGAGTCAGTAGAAAATCCCATTGACAATGGCAGGGCCAAAATATCCCTTCGCTGGCCAGTGGTGTGCTGCCTCTCATCTCGAGAAGCACGCCAGGGGGAGGCCAGAGAATCCTACCCTATATTAACATTTTGAGAAGTCTGACTTCTTCAGGGCTGAAGAGAGTAGAAATATGATGGTTTTTCTGCAGTTGAAAAGGGAAGATGGAGCACGTAGAGCTAAATATAAGGTCAGGGATAGGTTGAAGATCAGGCAGGATTAAATGACAAAATGTCATGGTCACAAGACAAAGAGAGTCGCAATGATACTATTAAAGATAAAGCAGGTGTTAATAATGGCATAAAGGCAAACCCTGTTTAAAAACAAGGTAGAAAAATGTGGTAATAGCAATCAACAATTTCAGAAAGCAAAACATGAGAAGATACAGACTGGCACTGGAGGGGAAAAGCCAAAATGGAGGACAGAGTTCATGGTCTGAAGTTGTTGAACTCAATGTTAAGTCTTGAAGGCTGTAAAAGTGCCTAATTGGAAGATGTGGTACTGTTTCTCCAGTTTGTGCTGGGCTTCATTGGAACATTATAGCAGGCCAAAGACAGAAATGTGAGCATGAAAGCAAGATGGTGAAATAAAATGGCAAGTGACAGGAAGGTCAGGGTCTTGCTTGCCGACTGAGTGAAAGCAGTCACTTAAGCTGCATTTAATCTCCCCAATATATAGGAGACTTTATTGTGTGTAATGAATGCAGCAGATTAAATTGAAAGAAATGTAAGTGAATTGCAGCTTCACTTGAAAGAAGTGTTTGCTGCCTTGGACAGTGAGGAGGGGAGAGGTGTTATATTTCCTGCAATTGCATGGGAAGGTGCTTGGGAAGAGAATGAGGTGTTGGGTGTGATAGATGAATGGCCCAGGATGTCACAGAG
The DNA here is from genome assembly GCF_965287045.1 of Carcharhinus amblyrhynchos. Lineage (NCBI taxonomy): Eukaryota > Metazoa > Chordata > Chondrichthyes > Carcharhiniformes > Carcharhinidae > Carcharhinus > Carcharhinus amblyrhynchos. The sequence goes on along the minus strand of NC_137335.1, from coordinate 24,029,501 downwards.
GGAAGTCTGTATGGAGTGCTGATGCAGTTGGAGGAGGATAGGGGAAGGTGTGCTTGGTGGAAACATCATGCTGTAATGGTGGAAATGGGAGAGGATAATTCTTTGCATACAATGGCTTGTCGGGTGGGAAGTGTAGACAAAGCAAGCCCTACCTTGGTTCTGGAATGGAAGGGAAGGGGTGAAGGCAGAGGTTTGGGAAATAAGCCAAACAGGGTTGAGGGCTCTGTGAACCACAGTGCAGGAAAAAACTTGGCTCAGGAAAAAGAAATTAATGTCAAGAGTGCTACTGTGGAAGGTGGCATCATTGGAACAGACATGGAATTTTCAGAGACACCTGTAATCCTGGGTAGATTTGAAACATGAAGGAAAAAACTTTAGATGGCTTGACCATGTGGTTTGAAGCAAAATATGACGGGGGCAGCATGAAAATGAGAAATAAGAGGGGGCAAGGATATATAGGCAATGATGTGGGGGAGGAAAATAAGCCATTGCAGATAATTCTCTGTGACTGGATATATGAGATTAGAATGAAATGCAGTCCCACCCAGCTGAAAGAAAGTGGAGAGACGTTAGAGGATAATGACCAACCATGTCAAAGGTTGATTCTGATATCACCCTTATAAATCTTTTATGACCCTTCCCCAGTGCCTGCTATCCTTTTGATACGATATAGTCACAAACTAGCATTGTACTCCAAGTGTTGACAAATCAAAGACTGATAGAAGTTTAACACAACTTCCCTACCTTCAATTCAGTTTCCATACGGAGCTTTCATCCCTCTGTAAACACACATGGACCGGACTTTGCTCTTTGGCGAAAAGCCCACCAGAACAATAAGAGTGTACTTTTGAACCAATTGGATTTTTGGTACCTGGCAAAATTGCATATTGTTGGGTGACTTCCAAACAGGATATCTGTCAGAGCCAGAGTGAATGCTTCCTCAGGATAGGCCGAAAATCAAAGCAGATCCAACCGTCTTCATGGCAGCTTGAGAGCTGACAAATTTGTTGACATTTCCAACTTGGCTTGCTTGCTGACTGTAGTGAGTCACCCTGGGCTAGCTGCCCAGTTAAAATCTCAATCAATCCCCACCTCTGTTTTTAAGCAATACTGGCTAGAAAGTAACACAGTTCTTATCATCCATGCTGGATGATAAGAACTGTGTTACTTTCTAGCCAGTAAATAGACATGACATATTCCCTTCATTTACATGCTGCAGAAATGTACCATCATAAACTGTGTGGCTATATTCATTGCCCCTACTGCAACCATCACCATGGAGGAAAATCCCAGAATGGACAGGAACTGGGTCAGCTTTTCAGCTAATTCACTTACACCACCTTCCATTCCCTTCCCCCAGCCACCCATCAACTGGCTGCCTCAATAGTGTTGTAAAATGGTGAAGAGGAAAACTTAACCTATCATCTTGTGCAAGTTAATAAAATGCAATTAATCTGAAAGCCTGTGCAATTCTATGAATTATGTACGAGGAAGCCTTGTAAAAATATCAACCATTGTGAGAGCTATTTTATAGACACATACTTAAATCAGGTTACCCTGAGCAACACAGCAGTTATCACCTCATAGCGTCAGAGACCCAGGTTCAATTCTGGCCTCAGGTGACTGTTCATACTGAGTTTGCACGTTCTCCCAGTTTCTGCGTGGGTTTCCTCCAGGTGCTTTGGTTTCCTCCCGCACTCCAAAGTTGTGCAGGTTAGGTTGAGTGGCCATGCTAAATTGCGCCTTAGTGTCAGAGGAATTAGAAGGTAAATGAGTGCGGTTACGGGGATCAGGCCTGGATGGGATTATTGTCAGTGCAGGATCGATGGGCTGAATGGCCTCTTTCTGCACTGCAGAGATGCTATTCTGAATCTAATTTATACCTATCCTTAGAAATTGAATAATCTTCTCTATCCATTATTCTCCAGAACTATCACAGATAGAAGTCTCTGCAAATCCTATCTTAAAGAACGAAGAACAAAGAACAACCCAGCACGGGAAACAGGCCCTTCGGCCCAAAGAGCCCGCTGGAATCCTGTATCTTATTAGCCAAGCAATTCTTCAATTTTAGATAATTATAACATATGAATCTACCATAATGTTCTAAACTTACTTTGCTACAAAGTATCTGGCACTCAAAATTCTTCCGTTCAGATACGTATTTAAACTTAGAACCCTATCTGTCAGTATAGACTTGCTATATTCGCTCAAAGAATTTGCTGCCTGACCCCTTGCTGCCTTTAAGGGTGGCACAGTGGTTAGCACTGCTACTTCACAGCTCCAGTGACCCAAGTTTGATTCCCGGCTTGGGCTGCTGTCTGAAGTTTGCACATTCTCCTCATGTCTGTGTGGGTTTCCTCTGAGTGCTCCAGTTTCCTCCCACAGTCCAAAGATGTGCGGGTTAGGTTGATTGGCCATGCTAAAATTGGCCCTTAGTATTCTGAGATGTGTAGGTTAGAGGGATTAGTGGGTAAATATGTAGGGATATTGGGGTAGGGATTGGGTGGGATTGTGGTCAGTGCAGACTCGATGGGCCAAGGGGCCTCTTTCTGCTCTGTAGGGATTCAATGAACAATTGCTTTAACCTTCCAAACAAATGCAGTTCCACTTTTAACACCACTGGTAAAAATGAATGTTTCTGAGCCTTTTTATTGATCAGTATTGTGAAGTAGAATGGAAGGAAGGTTTCACAAGTCTTAGATTGCTAGGATATAGAATTCTGTGGTTGCTGCATCTAAATATAGTCCTGAAAGAGTTAACTCAGAGGGAATTAGAAGTTACCAACCTTCTGCAAATGCACAAATATGATTTTCCCATTCATATAAACTTTGAAGGACTTAAATCTACTCAGTTTTTTAATAAAAGGATGAAGCTTTGTGTAAAAACTGACAATCCTTCACTGAGAAAGGTCAGGTTAAGACCTTAAAAGGCTAATCAAGCTGCCCTTGCGGATCCATGAGGCATCAGAATAAAAAAATACAAGATCTGTGCAAAATTCTGTTAGATTGATCAGATTTATTGAAGACTGCAGAAAATCAGCTACTGACTCTTTACCTACCAGACCTTTGCCACGCTGCTTGTGTTCACCTGTTATTCATTTCCTATCTCTCCCTTTCTCACTCTGGTATATATTTTAAAAAATCAGCGCTTGCCTATCACAGAGTAAGTAACTTGGCAAAAATGAAAAATGCAATCAATTAGCAGGTCTGAAGTAAGAGTCTTGGAGAAAATCTACTCTGCGCTCTTAAAGGAGAAGGCCACCTCATAACACAATACTCACTGATACAATTATGTTCCAATTGTTCTGAAAATTAGGCTGTTGATAAATTTACTTCACGATTTAAAATTACTCCTTGCCCCTCTATTTTATTTCAGGCACTGAAAATGTCATGGCCCTGACACTAGTGTAGCAAGAATGGGGCTTCCTCCTTGAAATACAGTATCAATCAACTAAAGCAAACACCAGTTTAGAGACTGTCATCATGTTTAATTAAGTAGATGGATATGAGGAAGGGCCTACTCTTAGAGAGCAGGAAATTTGGCCGGTTTTCCCAGGTCCGACCTCCTCTACCATTTAAGGCAATTTCATGACTCAGTTAACTCAGACTATTACTGGGGCTGGGGGTGGGTGAAAAAGAGTTAGCAGGGAAGAATACTATAATTTATATTTGCAAATTAAGGGTGGGGATTCAGCAGAAGACTCCACCGTCCCATTTTCTACACTACATCAAGGAAACACCACTAGACCTAAACAAAATCTGGAATTAAGGATCTACTGATGACCATGAAATCATTGTCAATTGTCAGAAAAACCCATCCGGTTCACTAATGTCCTTCAGGGAAGGAATTCTGCTGTCTGGCCTACATGTGATTCCAGAACCACAGCAATGTGGTTGCCTCTTAACAGCCCTCGGGCAACCAAGGATGGGCAATAAATGCTGGCCAGCCAGTGACGTCCACACCCCACGAAGATACAAAAAAAACTATTGATTTCAGGTGGTGAATCAGAGGAAAATCCAGACAGTCAGTACAGGACTGTTGTAGACTGGGTTGTAAACATAATTCTGATTTTAGTTTTAGCCACTTAGCAGAAGGTAACTCAGCTGGTATGTTAATAATCCAGAAGCAAGAACTAGTGATCCCGACTGAATTATCCCCCTGACTACCCTGTACCACCCAACTATCCTCCAACTATTCTGCTGAATCACGCAACCCATCCACCACCGGACCACCACCACCCCCATGCCCCAACTACATCCCCACCTCACACTGAGTTTCTAACCCTGTGACTACCCTTCTGACATCTTAACTCTCTCCCCAACCTCTGAATATCTGTTCAATAGCCTGATTACTCTCATGGGACTGTCCACCTCTAATAACTCGGGAAATCTGACTAGAAAATAACAGTATTTATTGTTAAACGCAAAATAAAGCCACTACTCCACGATGCACATACACAAATCCCAATGCTCTTTTATTTTAAACAATTTGTCCAAATACATTACAATTTATCCAAATATATTATAGATTCCAATCCAAATACATTACAATTTCAGTCCATTTTATCAGGCTCTTCAAAGTAGGGGCTACTGAAACATGGTGTAGAATTAAGCATTAACAGGCTGGCAGAATTGGCCTATTTCGTAATCAATGAAGTTGAGAAGGCAGCCAATTTCCCATTAACTGTCATCTATATTAAACAAACTGCCAGTCATGCTTGACACAAAACCATGGCAACCCCATTAACATGGTAGACAGCCAGCAGCAGTCTCTTTTTTACAAAGTTAATAGCTTGAATGCATTTATACAATGATAAATTATTAAAACAACAAGCTGGTGTAATCACAATGTCAACAGCAAATATACCTCATACAGTGAAACAATTCATGGCAATCAATAAAATTGATTATTATTCTTACTATTTCTACTCCTTAATACAGCATCAAACAACCATCTTTCCAATGGAAATGGAGTCCATTGGAAGTTATCTGCCACCTTCCAGGATGTCGCCATCTGCGGCATCACCTTCCGGGGTGTCGACTCCATAATGTCACCAGGGGAGCAGGTCTGGGCTTGGGGCCAATGTGAAATTCCGTCTGAGCGGAAATATGCTCAGAGGGGATTCCACTGCACGGTTGCGTTTCTTTGAGATTATGGGCTCGATTTTACCATCAAGTTGTACTCATTTTTGATAAAGTCGGGCATGAGGCAAGTAGCGTGATCCGCGCCCACCTCCATGCTGGTTCCCCTTTAACAAGGCCCGAAAATGGCCGCGATTGGGACCATGCCTGAAATGAGCGCGACGTCCATTTAAATGTATTTGCATGTATTTAACTTGACTGAATGGGCTGCATGCCCAATTTTACCGGCACTTCCCCCTTTACCACTGCGTCTGCCCATCCAGATTTGGCACGAAACAGACATGCTCCACAAAAGTCCGATTCAGGTGTTTCAGTTAGTGAGGAGGTAAAGGCCAAACATCCGACAGAGTCCTGCTTGAGATTGGTGGGGGGAAGATGGGGAAGATCCCATGATTGGTCTGGGTGGGGGAAGGGGTGAAGGGAGAAGGGGTCAGTAATGTTGTGGCGGTGGGACAATGTCTGTGAGGGCATTATCTGTCCCGAGAGCAATGTGGCATTCCAACTTTTTTTTCTGCACGTGCGCAGTTGGAGGCACCAATCACAGCTGCCGGATTTTGGGCATGTTAAGCCCTGCCTACAGGATTCTGCAGTGCGATTCAGAATAGCTGATATTTTTTTCAGGCAGAGACATCTGAGAACGGATGTAAAAGTCTGATCTGAAATATTCCCAATGTCAAGTTCACCCAACACTTAGAATCAAAATGGTAAAATAGGGCCCTATGGGTGATGTCGGGTCCGTGTATGACCAGTTTGAGGTCACAGATGGCATCAGCCGTGAGCTGAACAGCCACCACCTCATGCTAAGTCACTCGTAGTGTCATCTAGCCCTCACCTCTGCCACCCAGCATGTCCCTGACCCTGGACACCCTGGCAGCCACAGCCACATCAACCTGCTGAAAGAAATACATCACCAGAGCACACCATTGAGGAGGGGGCTCAACAAAAAGGTCTTGCTGCAGGGTCTGAAGGCAGAAGGTCACCACCTGGGTGTGAAGACACACCAATGCTTGACCCCTTTCCCTTAGCAAGAGATTTGGAATCTCAGCAGTGATCCAGTGCAGTCTTTTGTCCCAGAAAAACTGTACGAATATTCTCTGGTTATGAGAAAATCAGGGGGAAGGGTCAAAGTGACCAGCCAGTACCACAACATGGAAGCAATTGGCTGGTTTAAGATGAGAACTCGAGCCCTGTAAGACAACATGTGGAGCAGTACTGTCCAGCGATTCAGGCATAAGATGACCTTGGCCTCCAGCTCTTGCCAATTCGCCAAGGATTCCTCAGCCAGGCAAAGATGGACTCCCAAGTAGAGGAGGCTGATTCTGCTCTTGCTGAAAAGCCTGAGCTCCTTTGGGAGACGGTCTATTTGCAGACCGACCGGGTGCCGGGAACACTTGGCCCAGTTGATTTGGGCAGAGTATACAGCCTGGCACTTGTGCATCCTCCGCAGGTCAGCAGGATCTGTGAACACGAGGAGCTGACAGGACTACTCCAATGTGCGACCCGCAGAGTCAATCCCGACAACATCCTCCACAAGAGGCACAGGAATGGTTCCAGTCAGATAAATTCAGTTGGTTAACAGAGTTGACAACCACAATGCAAACTAATGTCATATGGGTTGGAAGGCTGTCACCAAGGGTGTTAAGGAATATGAAACAGGTAAGTGAAATTAAGCCATCGGCCAGCAACGCACATGAAACTGAATGGCTGACACTCCTATATTTTTAACCTCAGATGGTTACCCCCTCACCCGGATCTATAACATTTGTCGTAGTGTTTGGCAGTATTCATCTAATACAGGCAGGTAAAACACTAACTTTATTGGAACATATTTTACTATGGGCTACAATACTATGGGCTACAATCTTACCACAAAGTTTTATAAAAGAGGAAGAAAGATCATGTGTGATTTTGCACACTGCATCTGATTAGCATGTATTAGAATTAATTCCTTATAGGTCTATTTCTATATTGCACAGATCAAACAAATCATGATTCTAATTCTGGTTTACTGCAGGTCTTAATCTTGCTTTATTTTCTTATGTTCTCTTCCTTCTTCCATTCCTTTTTTTAAATAAGGATAACTGTGCCATTCAGTTCTTCACTGTGATGATGTTTATAGTATATGATTAGTATACACACAGTTGGAATACTACACCAAGTTGCTGTCACGGTGAAAATGTCTTTGCTTTTTATAACACCCATTCAAGGCATACTCATGTACATCAATGAAACATAGAGACTAGAAACACGAGTAGGCCATTCAAACCTGCTCCACCATTCATTTTGATCACGACTGATCATCGAATTCAATATCCTGATTCCCCTTCCCCCAACCACCACCACCCCCCCACCCATTTCCCTTGGTCTGTTTAACCTCTAGAGCTATATCTGATTTCTTCTTAAAATCAGACAATGTTTTGGCTCAGCTGCATTCTATGGGAGTGAATTCCACACATTAACCACCCTCTGGGTGAAGAAATTTCTCCTCAGCTGTTCTAAAAAGTTTACCCCTTATCCTCAAATTGTGACCCCTATTTCTGGACTCCCTCACCATTGGGAACATGGTTGCGATTCGCCCATGATGACCCACAACTTTTCTGGCAGGTCAGGCCAGGAGATGTGTGTGTCAGCCATTTTGTGGATTCTCCACTAGCTTTTATGACCCATGTGCACCTCCCAGCCGAAGAAAAATGGTGCTGCTGGGAACCCGTTGAAAATCAGCAGGCCGCTGAATAGCATGAGTTTACATACCTTTAATTGCCATTATCGGAATTCACATGCAATCTCTGCCCAAATCTGCGTCTCTCACCTCTTTGGCGTGATGTAACTTTGGCGCGAATCAGACTAACTATTTAAAAGTCGCAACCTGGTGTGGCAGCCTTGAACTGACATGAGGCGAGCGGGGATGTTGCAGGCAAGCCCTGGAGATGCCTGGTGCCTTCCTCCTTCAGGTGTTGGCCCATGGACCAGTGATATCTGTGGGGAGGGTCTGGGGGGCTTCTATTTCCTCACAGCTCTCTGGGTGAGGTTCTGTCAGGGAGTCTGCCTCCATATCTCACCACCATCTGCACCACCCCCCAAGGCAGGCAGTGCTGTATATTGCACTGTGGGAGGCAGTCTCAAGGGCTCATGTTCACTCTCTCTCTCCGCAGCACATTGCAGTGGCGTTGTCTTACTGCGGGGTGTGGTTAGGGACTCGACTGAGTGCTGGTGTTCCAGGGTGGGGGAGGAGTGTACCGTCTGCTGACTGAGGCCTGATGAAGCAGCTGCTGCTCCAAGCCAGGGTGCAGAGGTTCAGACATGGACTGCATGGAATCTGCTGTCACTGGGCACACATCTGGTGCTGCTTTGCAGTCTGTCCCTGCCCTGTGACACCGACCAGCAACACATGCCTGTAACGGATGCTGCAGTTCCACACATAGCAATGGCTCAAGGGTGCACATTGCCCATGTCTGCACACTGACCTCGATAATCTGTACCAGCATTTGTCATTATGGGAATCTCACACAACCCTAACCGGACCACGCATGGCACTATGGACTGTGTAGTGTGCATGATGTGGAGATGCTGGCGTTGGACTGGGGTAAACACAGTAAAAAGTCTGACAACACCATGTTTAAGTACAACCGATTTATTTGATAGTAAATTCACTAGCTTTCAGGGTTAGTCCCTTCGTCAGGTGAATGGAGAGTTCTGGCCTCAGACAGAGCACTTAAAGCACAGACAGTTTACAGATTACTGATTAGAATGCGGATCTTTACACCTAACCTACTATTCAAGTCTTAAAGTGGCCAACAGTGTGAGTGGAAGGAGCACTGATCACAGGTTAAAGAGATGTGTATTGTCTCCAGACAGTACAGTAAGTGAGGTTTTGCAAACCCAGGCAAGTCATGGGGGTTACAGATAGTGCAACACGAACCCAAGATCCCTGTTGAGACCATCCTCGTGTGTGCGGAACTTGGCTATCAGTCTCTGCTCAGCGACTCTGCGCTGTCATGTGTCGTGAAGGCCGCCTTGGAGAATGCTTACCCGAAGGTCAGAGGCTGAATGCCCGTGACCACTGAAGTGTTCGCCAACAGGAAGGGAACAGTCTTGCCTGGTGATTGTCGAGCGATGTTCATTCATCCGTTGTCGTACATTATTGTGTAGTGTTGCCAGCTCCCACAAGTGGGGATTTTGGCCCAAGTGAGGGATTGGGCTGGTGCTGGGTCTACGCAGTCAATGAGAGTAATCCATCATTCAATGCTCTTTCCAAACCCCACTATGCAGATGGATCTCGGTTTGCTCAATCTGGAGCTGGCATGATGGTGGCAGCAGGGCAGATGAGGAGGAGGAGGTGATGTCTTAGGAGGTGGCAGTCATGGAGAGACCACTGCAAGATTGGCCACCATCAGACCCTCAGGATGGAGGGCAGGGGGCTGCCGCTGAGGGTCAGGAGGTGGGTGAGCAGGCTCCCGAGGGGGGCACAGAAAGCAGAGGGCAATTCCTTCGAGGCTGTCTCGGAGGAGATATGTAATCGCCGGCCACGCCTGTCCTTGGTGGGGTGGGGGTGGGGGGGGGGGTGGCTGGAGGACTTGCACCAAGGGGAAGGTAGGGCAGGCACTCTGAAACATGTGGCTGAGTCTGCCAGGCTCAACAGACAGCGCCTATATGTTTGGGCGTTGGTGGCGGGGATAAGAGTGGGGGGAGTGGTAGAAGAGAATCATTGCATGTTGTGCAATTAACAATTTATTGTGCTCATAACATAAATGATTACCAAACCCTGACTAATGCTGACCTTCACCTGTGCCCTCCAGTAAACAACAGCTTTCTAACCTTGTACTGTCTACTGCTTCTTGTAGGTGATACCCCAGGATGCACATCGGAGGTGGAGGTGTCCAGCTCTGATGCACGCCCCATTGATGCCCTTGGCAGATGTCACCTGGGTGGCCAGGACCTGGAGGGCCCCAGCTGATTTGCAGATGGCAATGTTTCGGTGTCACTCTGTTCATTTTGCTAGCCCCGAGATGCTCCAGTGTGAAGAACAGGGGAAATTGGAAGGTCTCGGGACATCCTGGATCTCCTGGAACGCCCCACTCATGCTGGGGTCTTCCTCCTCCCTTGGGTGCCCAGAGGCCCCGGGGGCACTTCGTGGGATGTCAGGTTGGCTGGACTTCCGACGTCACCTCGCTCTGCCAGTCCGGGAGGCCTAGATGCATCTGCCCCATGATGCGTGATCCCTCAGCCCTGACCTCTGAGACTTGGCCAAGCTCCAGAGCCCCTCCATTATAGCATCCTATGAGCAAGCCAGGCTCTGGAACCCCTCAGCAGTAACCTTCTGAGCCTGGGTTAAGGCTCACAGCCACTGCCCGCTGTGTCTCCAGAATGCCAGCGAGAGTCCCAGCCATGGCCAACAGTGTCTCCCACATGCCCCCAACATCCATGGCCATTGAAAGCTATGCCTCCTGGATGCTGGAAACACACTTGTCCGTGGCCTGTGGTGTCCCCAGGATGGCCTGGATCCTGTCACCCATGAGGACAGACCCAAGCCAGACTTTCCACTGCAGTTGCCACCCTGGGTCTCACACTGTGTCAGCATTTCCTCCTGCAACAGCACTCTGTTTGACTCCCCTAAACAGCCTTGCATTCGCAGCATGGTTACTGACAGCCCTTCCACAACTCCCTGGGTTTCTTGACGTATCTCCACCAGCCTTGGGAGGAACAGGCCCAAAGGCCCAGCAGCTAGTTTGGGGACAGCTGATTCCAGGCCTCCAGCAGACCTCCGTGCACCTGAACCCTCGGGTGTGCCCGCCTCCATCCGATGTGCATCAGCAACTGTGATGTGCTCATCAGATTGTGACCCAGAAGCCTCAAAACTAAAGGTACCCACTATGGTGATCATCTTTGGTGGGTTGTGTGGTAAATGCCGGTGACACTTTAGTGGTGCTGCCCTCAGTGCCTCACTCCAAGTGCCTCACTGCCTCAGAGATTTCCTCAGTGCCTCACTCGCTCAACAATGAGGCCAGTAATCTCTCTGTGAGGGGATTGTGGAGGCCAGCGATGAGGCCAACGATGTTCGGGGGGGTTGGATTTTCTCAGAGGATCATTAGGCTTTGGAATTTTTTTCCCAGTGAGCAGAGGCTGGTTTGTTGAATGCATTCCAAGTTGAGTGAGACAGATTTTTGATTGATGAGGGAATTGAGGGTAATGGGAATTGGCAAGAAAATGGAGTTAAGACTAAAATCAGATTATCTATGGCTTTATTGAATGGCAGACCAGGCTCGATGGGCCAAATGGTCTACTCTTGCCCTTATTCCTTATGACCTTGTAAAGAATTATTTACTTTTGATGGTTTTATAAATCCTTATTACTAAAAAGCCTAAGTTTAGTTATATCACTTTGCCATTGATTTAAACCTATACCTCCTAAACTTAGTGATAACGCTAATCCATTAAAAGGCTCAGGTCAACACTGACCCATTTGATTGTATTCTCCAGAACACAACCCCATCTCTTTCCCATCATGACACACGTTATTTCTCAAATGAACAGACTGCTCTGTTGAACACCCTTGTGATTCAGTGTAGATTTTGATGCTGCAACAATGTAAAGAAGCTCTTTGTATAATTTCCAACAGTTGAAATCATGAAGTGTTTTTTCCTAAAAAGAAACTAAGCACCCAATGGGGAGGGGGTATTTAATTGGATGAATTTCCAGCACTCTATGCTTCAGAGTTCGCCAGGGGATTCACGCCAGTAAAGGGAAAACAGGGCCTGATTCCACCTGAGAGGCCAGTATCAGTGTGCTGAGCAGGCCACTGTGCATGTGCTGATCTGTCAGTAGGGAGATCAGTGCATGCTCTCTGTCCCCCTCACGCACCCCGCCCCCCCATTGCTGCCCTACCAATTTCTCTCCCCTCTCCCCCCACTGTGTTTACCAGTCTCCTTGACCCCTCCCCTCTAGGCCAGCCCCGATCGTCCCCCCTCCAGCCCTCAAGATCCCTAATGCAGAATGCGCAGCAGTTCCCCCCTCCCTGTTGGGCAGAGCTAGGGTGCCAGGCTGGCACCTTCAAGGGGCAACAGCCCTGCCCCTGATTTCCCAGGGTGCTTTAATGGCCTTTGTCCCCACCAATGAGCCCTTCACATCTGGTCCCCATTGACGGGGACCAGCTGTAATCTCTGCTGGTGGGAACCTCTCCCGGCAGGGGTGGAAACATTAGGAAGCCCAGACGATACCATCCCGGGCTTGCTAATGATATTGAAATTGCAATTTCAGTATGATAATCAACCTTATGCTGTTTGCCAGCACAAGGTAGATTATGCCATAAAAAACAGCCCGGGAAAGTCACAGTCAGTTGGACACCTGTTCTGAATCCCGCTACAGCACCCCCTCCCCATCCGCTGACATTTCCTGGCCTGCTGTGCTTCTTGAGCAGTGCAGAGGGCCAGGAAAATCACATGTTTGGTCAGAATTCTCCTCTAAACTCCAGGTTGGTGCTAGCCACGGCTTAGTGATAGGAAAGTATGTTGTCAAGAGGAGATAAAGAGTCTACAAAGGGATAAAGATAGGTTAAGGGTATGAAGTCACCTCCTTCCAATGCTGTGGTGTAAATGTTAAAAAAAAAGTCACCACATAATTCAATCAGCTCCATTTGTGACTAAGTGGAAGAAAAGGTTTTTCACTTCTGTTCAGATTTGTGCACGTGAGATTGATCAAACGACTGGAAAATACAGTCCTATTGTTCCACTCTGAAGTGATAAATAAAAGTTGTTCCATTCAGATGAACTGAAAGTTTGCAGTAGGATGTTGATTTTCACTTCATAATTTTTGGATAAAATATTTAATTAATACTTAAATTCAGAAGAAATGCAGCTGAAATGCACAAGTTTAAAGCCTGTAGTAAGCAGACACTGGGGTAGAAATTTGTCCCAGCTGATGGGGAAAGTGGACGTTATTAGGTTAGCTCCTGATAGAGTTACACTACAGTTTATGAAATTAAAACAAGGTTCTGCATGGAACAGATCTGCTTAGGCCCTAGGGCGGGAATGTGGAACTGAGTCACGACAGATCAGCCAAGATCTTATCGAATGGTGGGGCAGGCTTGAAGGGCTAGATGGCCTACTCCTGCTCCTATTTCTTATGTTCTTATGTTCTTATTCACAATATACATCAATGATTGGATGAAGGCGCCAAAAGTAATATTTTCCAGTTTGCTGAGAACAGAAAACTTGGTGGGAATGAGTGGCGAGGAGGATGTTAAGAGGCTTGTGATTTAGATAAGTTGAGTGAGTAGGCAAATACATGGCAGATGTGGGATAATATGGATAAATGTGAAGTTATCCGCTTTGGACAGAGAAACGGAATGGCAGAGAATTATTTAAACTGTGATAGTTTGGGAAATGTTGACGTACAAAGAGGCCTGGGTGTCTTAGTACACCAGATACTGAAAGCAAGCGCTCAGGAGCTGCAAGCAGTTAGGGAGGCAAACAGTATGTGAGCCTTCACTGCAAGAGGATTTGAAGACAGGAAAAAAGATGTCTTATTGCAGCTGTACAGAGACTACATCTGGAGCATCGGGTGCAGTTTTGGTCTCCTTACTAAGAAACTGCCTGGGTCACTAACTGTGTGGAGTCTGTACATTCTCCTGTCTGCGTTGGCTTTTTTCCAGGTGTTCCGGTTTCCTCCCACAGTCTGAAAGACGTGCTGGTTAGGTGCATTCTTCATGCTAAATTCTCCCTCAGTGTACCCGATCAAGCTCCAGTGTATGGTGACTAGGGGATTTTCACAGTAACTTCTTGCAGAGTTAATGTAAGCCTACTTGTGACACTAATAAATAAACTTTAAGAGGATATTCTTGCTATAGAGGGAGTGCTGCAAAGGTTCACCAGACTGATTCCTAGGATAGCAGGATTGTGATACAAGGAGAGATTGGTTTGACTATTCCATTATTCACTGGAATTTAGAAAAATGAGAGTATCTAAGTGAAACATATAAAATTTTGACAGCGTGGACAGATTGGATGCAGGGATGTTGCTTCCTCTGATCGGGGGATCTGGAACATACCACTATCCAGGGTAGGCCATTTATGATTGAGATGAGGACAATCTTTTTCACTCAGAGGGTTGTGGACCTGTGGAATTCTCTACTACAGAAGGTTGTGAAAGCCAAGTCACTGAATATATTTAAAAATGAAATAGATTTCTACACTCTAAAAGTGTCAAGAGGTACATGTAGAACGTGGGAGTGTGGTGTTGTTAGAGGCTCAGCCATGGTTTTGTTAAAGGGCTAAATCACCTACTCCTGCTCCTATTTTCTGCATAACCCATTTGTACCTTCTCCTGAGTCAAAAAGTCTTTGCTTAACAGCGCTGACCTGACCAAAACGCTACATTGGATACATTTCCGCTTACTATGGATAATGTTTGAACCAGTTCTACCCCAGTAGTTTATAGATGCATCCAAAATACATTCTTATTTGTGTAGCAAGGTGTCCTGATTTCACTATGTGAAGAAGACAGAAACAGCCCTTTACGCAGAGGTAAATATAAGAATGATAATTGAGAGGTTATCGTTATCTGGATAGACTGAACAGACTTGGATTCTTTTGTCCAGAAAATAGATGGTTGTTGGTGATCTTACAGAGTTCTTAAAAATAATGAAGGGGTTTGATAGGGTAAATGTAGAGAAGCTGTTTCCACTTGTGGGGAATCCAATCTAGAGGACACTAATATAAGGTTGTTTGTTAATAAGTTCAAAAGGCAATTTAGGAGAAATCTCAGGTAGTAGTTAGAATATGGAACACGCTACCACAGGGATTCAGAGTTCAGATTAATAGCTTAAATGCTGCATAAGTACATGAGGGAGCAACAAATAGAAGGGTTTTTAGAGAGTTGATGAGGGAGGGTAGGAGGAGGTATGGGGTATAAACACTGGCATAGATTATTTAGGCCACATGGCCTGTTTTCATCCTGTAAATTCATGTAAATGTGTGTAAATCATCATCCCTGAAGAAATGGAAATAAAGCTGAATTTCATGCATTGTGACAGGGTCACTAAAGGACTAATCAGATCCAAATCTCCTAGTCACTAATAAATTCAATGTAGTTTCCTAAAGCTCTGTTTGTTCTGCTTCTTCTTTTTAGGTTACTCGAACCAGTGGTCTCCCATGCAGTCACGATTCCATTCCTTACTGCACAGCCAGCACCACTGGAAGTGACAAGACGTTCTGGGACATTTCATGTGCATGCAGCCTCCTGTGGTAGGAAGAAGCATGCAGTCAGATCCATGAAACAAATACCTTACACATCAATAAAGCAAACCAATTGAATAAGATGAAGGATGGTATGGGGTGATATTTTTTCCCTAGATACACAAAGTGTGTACAGTTTGTGGATGCAAAGGAGAGGGGTAAAAAAGGAAAGGTCCATGATCTCCAACCCCTTAGTGTCCCCAAACAGGAAGGTGGTGCGAGCAGACTCCTCAGCATTCATGCAAAGCAGCCAGGAAGTAGAGGTCAAGTAAAACTAACTGTGTGAAGGATAATTCCCCATGGAACCTCTGCAGCAATGCTTGGAGGTGTCAATTTGTTTCTGAAGACCATTGGAAGCTTTTCTGTCTGACCTCCATTGAACTCAGTTGCACTAGCATTGCATAATAGTCTGGCTGTTAGTCTAACCTCTCTTATGGCATTGAGTTCTCTTGTCCATGCCTGGGTCAAGGCTGTGTTGAGGTGTGGAACCAAATACTTCTTGAGAAAACCAACTGAACATTGGTGGGCAGGTGTGGAATGATGGTAGCATTGATGACTCTTTCAATCAATGATTGGAAAGTTGATAGGGTGGTAATTTTGTGGGCTGGATTTTACCTATTAGTTATGAAAATACCTTGGCCATTTTCTATATTGTCATGCAGATGTCAATACTATAGCTGCACGTGAACAATTTGACCAAGGGAGAGATTAGGGTGGAATTTTCCAGTTGCACACACCCAAAGACTGGAATTTCCTACCTGAGGTCAATAGATCTTTGAAACAGTCTGCCAAGTTTTCTGCTTACTCACTACAGTTCCCACGTGGGTGGGGTGGGAAAATTCTGCACGTTATCACAGGTCCATAGCCAGGACAATGTCAATGCTGAGCAAGACTATGCAAGCCTAACCAAGTCTTGCCTTAAGCCAATGAGTCAATCACATAATATGGCAGAGTGGGTAGAATGGCAGGCTTCCTTCCCTGAAGGGCATGAGTAAACCAGTTGGATATTTACAACAAAATTGCAGGTTTTGTGGTCATTATTCCCATATGTCAAAGTTGGATTCGTAACTTGCCATGATTGCATTTAAACTCTAGTTTGCTACTCTAACACCATAACCTTGATATTTCTGTATCCAGTAATATTTTGGAAGCCAGTGAATAAAGATAGTTTCCACAGTTGATAATACTATGAAATATTTTACAGCATCTGCCATTTTGAAAATTGATAGGTACATACTTCTGACCTGTTCCAACCTTCATTAATCAGGTGAAATGACATTTCCAGAATGATATGAGGACCAGAAGGCTTAAATTATGAGGACATGTAAGAAGAAATAGGTGTTTAAGGTAGTTAAAAATATAATAGGGTAGATGGAGATAAATTAATTTCTCTACTGTGGTGTCCAAAATCAGGAAACTTACCTTTTTTTATTTTATGGGATGTGAGCATTGCTGGCAAGCATTTGTTGCTCATTCTTAATTGCCTTTGAAAGGCAGTGGCAGGCAATCTTCATGAACAACTGCAATCCATCTGCTCTAGATACATCTGCAGTGCTGTTTGGAAAGGAGCTCCAGAATTTTGACCCAGCAAAAGACTGACGATGAAGTACCAAGTCAGGATGGTATGGGGCTTAGAGGGCAGTTCACAAGTGATGATCCCATGCATCTGCTGCCCATTTCCTTGTAAGTGGTCGAGGTCATGGGTTTGGAAGATATTTTCAAAGGAGTCTTACTGAATTGCAGCAGTGCAGTTTGTATATGGTACACATTGCTGCCAGTGTGTTTGGTAATGAAGGAAACAAATGTTTAGGATGGTGGATGGGATGCCAATCAAGCGGACTGCTTTGTCCTCAATTGTGTCAAGCACTTGAGTGTTGTTGGAACAGCACTCATCTAGGCAAGTTGAGGGTATTACATCATTCTCCCAACTTGTGTCTTTTAGGTACATAATAGACAGGCTTTGGAGAGTCAAGAGGTGAATTACTCACCACAGAATTCCCAACAGCTGACCTGTTCTCGTAGCCAAAGCATTGATATAACTGGTCCAATTAAGTTTCTGTTTTCCCATTGACTCCAGTTTTGCTAGGGTTCCTTAATGACGTCTAATCAGTCATTCACACCTCACCTCTTGAGTTCAACTCTTCTGTGAGGTCAGGATCCAAGTGGCCCTGGTGAAATCCAAATTGAATATCCATTGGCAGGTTATTGTGTGTAAGAGCCACACACAGTATTGGATTCATCTTCTAAGACTTTGCTGATGATCAAGAGTAGACTGATGATGCCATTGTTAAAGTTAGGCCTTTAGGGATGATGTCAGGGAGCACTTTGTCACAAAGGTTAGTGGAAATCTGGGCCTCTATCCTTCAAAATACTTCTGAAGTAGGCCAAATTAAAATGTCAAAATAGATTGGTAGATCTATGTTAGGCATGGGTATAAAGGATTATGTAACCAAGACAAACATAGAGTTTAAATACAGAGCCATCCAATCTAACCGAATGACAAAACAGGTTAGAGGGCTGGAACATCCCTACTCTGTCCCAATGCTTCTCCCAGAGAAATAAATAACAGCAGTAAAACAACAATGCACTTTTCAAACAAACAAAAATAAAAGTATGGAAGTTGGTAAAGCTAATTTTGTATTTAGGGGAGGGATCTCACTGATGAAAAATGCAACATGTTCTACATTTGGCACCAACAACAATCTTAAGTCAGATAAAATCAGAATGCAGAACATGTAATAAGAGTCCCTCGAAGTGACTAGTATACTTGCCACAGAGACCTTAAGTAGACAGAGAAAGAGAGAGAGAGAGAGGGGGAGAGAGAGAGAGAGAGAGAAAGAAAAGGGAGAGAAAGGCTATAAGAAATAGATGTGAATTCAGTCCATGGTAACAGAGATGGAAAAGGGAAAACTAAAGAAGAAACATTATTAAGAGGGAAAATCCAAAATCCACACTCCACAAATGCAGTTAGTCTTTGGTCAGTTCATAGTCAATGAGGTATTGCATGCCTTCTTGATTGTTCTTTTTGCTCCCACGTCTTTGTGCTTCAAAACTGGCTTCATCTTAGTGAAGCTTGATGCAGCATCGTGGATGGTCCAGTATATTCTCCTCCCAGCTGTGAAGTCAGAACTAATCTATTACAAACAGGTTTTCAGGGTATATTTGAAATATTTCAGCTGGCCACCATGTGATCTTTGGTCACAAATTGAGACTTGAGAATGTACTTCAGGAGGTGAATGTTCAGCATTCTGATGCAGGGGCCTGTCTGCTCCAGTTGTGTGCAAGATAGGTCACATGTGCTCAGGACACCTGCTCATGTTCATACAGTAACCCATCCAAGTGAGATGTAGGGTCTTCTGTAGGTAGTGCTGATGCTTTGCCTAGCGCTTTCTCAAGTATTGGTGATATATCACAGGCTTCTTAGCCATAGAGGAGTGTTGTAGACAGAGCTTTGTGTTTTACTTTTTTCTCAGTCATGGCTAATGAGGGCTTATCTGAGCAGCTTTCCAAATGATGAGCTCGTGCACTGGATCCTGTGAAGGATCTCCAATTCTGTGGTTGCTAACTGGGACACAAAGCTACTGAGGTAACAGAAGTGGTCAACTGCCTCCAAGTGGTGACCCACAGCTGTGATGCTGGGGGTTTTGGAGTGAGACACAGTTTTGTTTGGAGGAGGACCTTTGCCTCATTGACATTCAAATGCAGCTTTTCTTTGAACCAGTCAAATGTGGCCTGTATGTCTTCACCAATCATCCACGTGTCAGAGATCTGATAAGATTAAATGCAAGACTTTGGTCTTTACTTTCAGCCATTAGCGGTTGAATAATTTCCCTTTGAACCTATAGTCAATTTGGACCCCAGGTGACAGGACATTCTTGACAATGTTAGTGATGGCCGCTAGGAAGATGGAGAGAAAGGTGGGCAGAAGCACACATCCTTCCTTGACACCAGATCTGATGGAAAAAGCATGCAGTTCATTGAATAGAATGGTGGCAGTCATTTCATCACAAAGAAGCTGCAGAACTTTGACGTATTTCTGCAGACAGCTGATGCAGCCCAGAATATTCCAGAGCTTTTGGCAAATCAACACATTTGCTGAATGATAAAGATCAGACCCATCATGCCACATGATGCTCTGAAACTATCAGAGGGATTCCAGCAAACTATCTTCTGCAAGTAGGAGTAGGCACTGCAGTAGTATTATGCGAGGATTTTGCTTTGGGGGAGAGTAGAGTTATGCCTTGACAGATGTCACATTCAGCCCTGTTTCCCTTCTTGAAGATTGAGACAATCTTGGGACCCATCAGGACTTCTGGGAGCCTCATTTGATGCCAGATAAGTATAGGCTCTGCACAACTGAGTTCTACCAAACTTGTACCTCCCAATTGTACAGGCCAGCAGCCTTGGCTTGTGCAATGTCTTGGTGAAACTTATCCAGGGACAGAGGTTTGGCAAGGGGCTTGTCCACAGGACGAGTAGCCAAAGTAGCCAATCATGACTGAGAAAAGTCTCAAAGTGCATTCTCCACCTGGTTCTGATGGAGTAACTGTCTCTGAGAGGGCAGACTTGTCAGCACCTAGGGTGGGTGTGAGTCTGGACAGGAATGAACCACAAACAGCTTTCATAGCCTAGCAGATGCTTCTTAAGCCATGTTTTTTAGCATACAACTGTAACTCCTTGGCTTTCTCTTGCCATCAATTGTTTTTGATCTCACAGATTATTTTCTGGGCTTCCGCCTTGGATTGCCAGTATGATGCCGTTAAGGAGCTGTTCACAGGGTTGCTTTGCCATAGGCAGAAGGCAGCTCTCTTCTGATTTAGCACATTTTCAATTGTGTTATTATTATTGAACCAGTCCTAGCAGTGATGACTGGTTGAGCCCAGTGCCTCAGTACATGTCAGTCTTGAAGCCGATCCAGATGGCCACATACCAGATGCATTGACTTCAGAGAGGGTGGCAAGGATTTACTGGAAAAATTGGGCTGAAAGGATTTACAGGTATTCCTTTCCAGAAGAGAGTATGAGTTGGAATTCCCATGGATAGCCTTCACCTGCCGATGCTAACATTGGCCAGGCTGGAAGTTCACTATTGACCTGACTAGATGGTGGTCAGAATCATCAACTGCTTTTATGATGCGGATATCTCTTTGGTCTCAGGCATTGATAGTGATGTAAATTATCAGATGCCATTGCTGGGAATAGGAATACTGCCAGGTGGTCTTGTCGCTGTCACGCTGGTGGAACACTGTGGTTTGGAGCTCATGCCCAGCACATTTGCTCAAAAGATGCCATTAACAACAACAGCACCACCTTGTTTGCAGGAATAATGACAATTTTAGAGTGAGAGAATGGCCTAAGAGAATGGAATGCTGCAAGCTCAGATGAAGGTCAGTTAGAATAAGTGAGGGGAGCAGAGAAATTGAAATGGTAATGTCACACTGGCAACTCTCAATGAAAAACTCTGGAGAGGGTAAGAGGAGGAAAGAAAATTCTGAAGACAACAGAAAACGTTGCTGTGCCAGGGTAAGACTCCTGGCCAAAGAAATGGACATGGAGGTGATTGAAGGAGAGCTCAGCAGTCAATCTCAAAATTCTTTGAGGTGGGGTTTTAAGGGAACTGAGCTGAGGTCTTTGCTGATTGTTTGGGATCAGAGAGGGGAAGGTCAGATCACGTGGCCAAGTTATAAAGATTTTGTGGTTGCTTATTTCACGATCTGGATGGCAGGAAATTGTGTAAGATGTTTAGTAATCTGTTTTTTTTTACAGCATATCTCTATGGAACTCTGATTTCCTTAAATGATATTTAGTATTGCTGTTATCATATAAAGTTATGCTACTATTGTTTCAGTTCAAATAATAGCAGGTACAGACCATTCTTCTCCACTGGTACTTGGCACTTTGGACAAGGTTTAGTTGTTTCCTTGATTGCTTGTTTTGAAGCCTCTTCCCAGAGAGTTCGCTGTGCAGCTTGCTGATTGATAATGTAATTCTATAAACATAAGAATGAATACACCATTATGCCACTGCCTCTTCGCATTTATTCATGCACTAAGAAAGAAAACAGGGTACTTGTCTCCTCTCTGCTCCCTTCCTGAAGGCATCCCTTGCTGGCATCTTAGCTCTATGGAAGCTAGTCACCCCCTGGAACCTTGCTCAAAAGGGCCATTAATCATCCATTAGCTTAACCAGGCCATAAATAGAATGCTATTTGACTGTTAGGCTAACATAATTTTTAACCTTTTCTTAAAATTCATTCTTGGAATATGTGTATTGCTGGAAAGGTTAGCATTTATTGCTTGCTGCGATGTGGGTGGTGAAGAGTTGCAGGATGTTGAGCCAACAACATGGTGACTTGGAGGGGAACCCTGAGGCTCCATGCAACTGCTATGTGGTGGAGGTCAAAGGTGGGCAGTGTTGTTAAAGAAGCCTTGGTGTCATATTGTAATGTATTCTGTAGATAATACAGTGCAAACCTGGTGGTAGAGGGAGAGAATGTTTAAACCAAGCCCAATCATGTCCTGCATGTGCATTCTCCAGAGAAACACTGTAGAATGCTTTATGACATAAAAAGTGCTATTCAAATGTAATTTGTTATTGCTATTATGATCAGAGCAGGAGTGTTACCCAATTATTCATCCCTCCTCACCCCCATCTCAGTAAGAGGTCCTGAGGCTTATTGTGGTGCAACTTCTATTGAGATTATTGAATTCACTGGGGGACCTGGATGCTTCCTGATTTCCTCACTGGAGTCACCACCAGTGAAGCCAAACAGGAAAAGATTGTTTGTTGTGTTCGTGCTAGATTTTCTGGAAAAACTCTAGCAAATGAGTAAAGGAAAGGCAACATGTGCCTCATGAGCTCCCTGCCCATCTCTGCCACTTGTGTTACTTCTGATGACATACAAATTTTGGCAATATGCTGCCTTATGTAGTTTTCATCATTTGCCTCTAGCATATCTGTTGCTTGAAGAGCTGGCGTGTCACTGCTATACAGGGCTGCTTGTATGCAGGAAGAAAAGGGATTGGCAAAGGTTAAAACTGTTTCAAACCAGAATTTAAAAAGGAAACCCACTTTGTGTCCATTTCCAGAGGCTGCTGGTCACACAGAGGTAGGTGTTGTGGGACTGAGAGTTACTTTACAATGGCAAAAACTTCACCCTGTGGTCAGGGCTCAGATAGATCTAAAATTATTGCAACTTTGTTTGGATGTACTTGTGAACTCAGTGTTCTGAGGCTTCTTGGAAATCACCATCCCAAAGGAGATTGTTTGAGCCTTTGATTATAATCAGACAGTTTATTTTATAGGACTATCTTTATTATGAAGCATTAAAGGCAGTTTAGGTTTGTTCTGTGGTGTGGATGTTATTGAGAATGGAGACTGTGGCTGCATGTTGCTACAGCTGAGTTGCTGTATTGCTATTGATCAATTCTGGTGTTGGTAAGTATCAGAATTGATTGTTAATTTGAAATTGATATGTGTACCGTTTATGTTTGCTTTGGCAATTGCGGAGACTTTTGTAACAATTCAGTATTTTCAATTTTATTAATTGCTTCTGTATTGAGATTTTAATGCTACTTACTTCACTTTTCTAATTTATGTTTAACTTAAGACTGATTATATGAGAATTCTTTCCACAATATATTTATAAGAACATATGAAATAGGAGCAGGAGTAGGCCATCTACCCCTTTGAGCCTGCCCTGCCATTCAATAAGATCATGGCTGATCTGAAAGTGGTTCAGTTCCACTTACCCGTCTGCTCCCCATAACCCTTAATTCCCTTATCGATCAGAAATCTATTTACCTGTGACTTAAACATATTCAACGAGGTAGCTTCCACCGCTTCAATGGGCAGAGAATTCCAGAGATTCACTACCCTCTGAGAGAAGAAGTTCCTCCTCAACTCTGTTCTAAACTGAGCCACTCTTATTTTGAGGGTGTGTGCTCTAGTTCTTGTTTCCTTTCTAAGTGGAAAGAATCTCTCTGCCTCTACGCTATCTAGCCCCTTCATTATTTTGTATGTCTCTATAAGATCACCCCTCAACCTTCTAAACTCCAACGAGTACAGGCCCAGTCTATTTAATCTCTCCTCATAAGCTAACCCCCCTCATCTCCGCTATCAACCTGGTGAACCTTCTCTGTACTCTCTCCAAGGCCAATATATCCTTTCACAAATAAGGATCAAAATTGCACATAGTACTCTAGTTGCCGGCTCACCAGTACCTTGTACAACTGCAGCAAGATCTCCCTGCTTTTATATTCTATCCCCCTCGCTATAAAGGCCAACATTCCATTTGCGTTCTTGATCACCTGCTGCACCTGCAGACTGAGTTTTTGCGATTCATACACAAGGACCCCCAGGTCCCTCTGCACTGTAGCATGTTGTAATTTTTTACCGTTTAAATAATAGTCCATTTTACTATTATTCTTTCCAAAGTGGATAACCTCACACTTGCCAACATTATACTCCATCTGCCAGATCTTCGCCCACTCACTCAGCCTATCCAAATCTCTCTGCAGACTTTCCGCGTCCTCCACGCAATTTGGTTTCCCACTCATCTTCGTGTCATCAGCAAACTTTGTTACCCTACACTCGGTCGCCTCCTCCAGGACGTCCATATATATAGTAAACAATTGAGGCCCCTGATAGATTAAAATACTCTTATGAGTAGAAAGAGGAAAATGGTACAAACCCAGCAGGTTGAACATTAAGTTTGTGAAAATCACTTACAAAAACAGTCAAAATATCATCAAGAATATCACCGTAAGATAAGAGGCCTGCTTCTTTAAAAATCACAGAATTGAATAAGGTCGCCAATTTCCTCCCACAGTCCAAGGATGTGCAGGTTAGGTGGACTGGCCATGCTAAATTGCCCTTTAGTGTCAAAAGATGTGTAGGTAGGTGGATTAGCCATGGCAAATGCATGGGGTTATGAGGATAAGACGTGGAGTTAGATGTGCTTTTGAAGAATTGGTGCAGACCTGATGGGCCAAATGGTCTCCTTTTGCACTATAGGGTTTCTATCATTCTATGATTACAGCTCAGCAGAAAACCATTTGACCCATCATGTCTGCACTGGCTATCCGAATGAGCAGTTTACTTAATCCTATTTTGCCTGCCTTCTTACTATGACCCTGCACATTCTTCCTTTTTAGATATCTAGTGAAGAACCACAAATCAAGGGAAGGGTTTTTTCAACATCTCTGCTAATGTCACCAAGTACAGCTGCTACTTGGTATGTGGATAGATGTGATCCAGGTGACTCATTTGATGTAAATTCCTCTGCTCAACACCTCTATTGCAAGGAAATCTGTGATTAGCATCCAGCCACGTTGAGAAATTGCCTCAGAAGTTATAAAGGTGAGTCAGTACAATCTAAATGTAACATGCCAGTTTATGGGCCTGAAATGGGCAGTCAAATCAATGGAGCAAAGGCCTGTGTCCAAACTGCATGATCACTAAATTGGTCAGTGTTCATCTATAGGAAAAATCAATATTGAAATAAAATTTGTGCTCGTTTCGGAGCCAGACTCCTAAATGTTTGCTGTAGTCAGGTGATGATTTTGATCTGCCTTACTTAAGCCATCTCAGAAAATATTGGAAATTCTCTTAATATTTTATGAAATTGAAAGAAACAAACTGCTCCTCCTCACAAAATAACCTTGGTTGCTAGTGCTTCTCATTCACCCCACCGCAGACTCAGTGATGATGTTGGGCGAAATTAGTAAAGTCCCAATAGGTGGGCTGAATGGTGCCTTTTTAGTACTAACGACTTACTTAATTTAGTTTGGCCCTCGTGTTTTTCTGTTCTGGCATTCTGGTGTGGTACAACACTGCAATAAATTTGACTGTCAGGGAATATACATCCATAACCTTTGAAAAGAAGTTACAAATCCAAGTTCCAATCCAGTGTCCCATCCAAGCATTAACCAGCTTTTCCTCTTTTAGAAGTTGATCGACTTTCCTTTCAAACATTTACTGCCTTTATAAAAATTTAAACCAAAGGCTAGAAATTAGTGATTGAAAAGCAGAATACTGAGAATGCTGGAAGTCTGAAATAAAATTGAAAATGCTGGAAATGCTCAGTGGGTCAGGGGGCATCTGTGGAAATTTTATGAAAGGTCATTAACCTGATTCAGTGATTGTTTATTTCTCCACCAATGCTGCCTGACTTTCTAAGTATCTCCAGCATTTTCTGTTTTTACTTCTGCTAGCTATTACTGTTGGTGGTAATAGCGAATGAATGCATAAGAAATTAATCTCTTTATTAACAAGGGTGTTACCTTTGCACTCTGTATTTTGCATTCAACAACCGCAAAGGTTGAGGGTACAATTTATCTTGTGAAATCCTGCAATTATCTACAATTACTGTAAATACAGCCTACTGATTAAGTTACCTCTCACACCAAGAAAATGCAAATGACCCAATGATATCAATTAAACAAATTAAATAGCAAAGTGTCTAAAAATACTGAGCCCTGGCCAACCTTTTGGTCATTTTATCATGTTTGTGCGATCCTGCTGTGTACAAATTGGCTGCTGCATTTCACTGTTTAAAACAATTGGTTGGGAAAGCTTTGAATCATGCAGAGGTCAATGTGCATGTGCTCAAATGCCCTTGCGGAAATGGGGACTCAGTACAACTCACCATAACTAGCATTGCCAATACTCCTGGATTGCCCTGGAATTTCCAGGAATTGAAAGTAAATGCACTTTGTTACAGAGCTACATTCCAGTGGAAGAAAATTTTCTGTTAAGAAAGCCAGGAAGCACCAAAAAGACAATTTCTGCAAATTTTCAACCGACAATGGGGCTGTTCATTAACCTATGTGTGTGGTATGGAGGCTGTGGGAGATGGGGTGAAATCTGGAAGGGTGCAAGCAGTTGGGAAGCCAACTCTAACCAGTTGACTTTGGTACTTCATTCAAGCATGCTAGACTGTGTGGAAGAAGGGATGAATGTGTATTTTTGACACAAAGATAAGAAAGAAAGTAAAAGCAAACTATTACAGATGCTGGAAATCTGAAATAAAAACAGAAATGCTGGCAAAACTCAGCAGGTCAGATAGCATATCTGGAGAGAGAAACGGAGTCAATGTTTTAAGTCCAATAGGACTCTTCTCCAGTAGGAAAGTAAGCTGTGAAGGGGACATAAGGACTGCGATTTTACAACCTCATTGCACTTGTTTTTTGGTGAGAAAATGTTGTAAGATCAGGAGTCAGCTGATTAGCAGGAATGGTGCTCGTTTTTGTGCCCATTCCTATCTTACTGAAAAAAAGATCACGAATGGGAGCTTGCCCAAAACGGGCAAGATGTCAATTTGCATTTTATTGCATTCACCTCAATGCAATTAACAAGCTTCACTCACAATCGTCCCACCTCACTTGCCTCGTTCACTGTGACTGCAACAGGCGAATAAAACACTCCTTCTATAAACATCTGCCACAGGTGCAGCAGCAGTGAGGATGCGCGGGTGGTGGGGTGGGGGGAGGGGGGAGCAGGGAGAATCATGACGGCAATTTGGGTGGAGGTCGGTTGGTTGGTTGGTTGGTGGGGGGGGGCTGCTGTTTGTGTGTGTTGGGGGGTGGGGGGGTATTAGTGCTCACACGAATTGAAAGAGCAGGCATTCAATCAACATGCAGTTGGTGTGTGTCTGTCAACTGTGTATCATGCACGTCTGTGCCAGACACTCTGGCAGCTTGTGTGACAGCTTAATCTTGAGGAACTCACATATCCTGGGGGTCTTCGAGGAGCAGCCCAGGGTGCAGGGATGGCTCATGGCGTACCTGCTTTGGACTTGGCTGATTTCAGTGTAGAGGCCTGAGACTGAGGCAGAGGCCCAATATAATAAAGCCCACATTGCCACCTTGTCAATAGTACAGCAGTATATAGGGCTCCTCAAAATGCAGTTCAGGTTCCCACCCTGCTCTGGTGAGACCCTCCAGTTTAGCCCCCTAACAGCAACCCACACTGTGGTGGTCAGTGTCCTGCACAATCTGGTACAACAGCAGGAAGACCTCCTGGGGAGGAGATTGCCCAGGAGGATGTTGAGGAGGAGAATGATGACAATGAGCAACAACATCCCCACCACACCACCGCCCCCCCCCCCCCCCCCCCCCCCCCCAAAAACCTGGCACTGAACAGCTGGTGGCAGCAAGGGTCCGGCATGTGAGGGTGGCTAGGGAGGCCCTGATCAACACGTTTCGACAACTGGGGCCTGTGTTGCCACACGCGGGTTCCAAACTCTTGCATTCTGCCCCCCCACCACCCCCCCCCGGCCCTTCCTGTGCAACCCTATAGTCTCCTGCAGTGTTAAAACACTAGCGTGGTGGGCCTGGGTAGGCTATGTTAATGGCTTTCTGTGGCAGGTGGGAGAGTGATGGCGACTCACTACGCACCATTATGTGATGATGCTCTGGTGCAAACTAGTCTGACTCCTACCCGAGGTCTGCATGCATGCTGGCACCTCGATCCACATCTGGGTGGGGGTAAGGGAGCATTAAACACTGATGCATCACCTCGGGGCAGGCAGGGTGGGGGGGTGGCAGAATTTCTCTCTAGTTCTGCGCATGCCATGGCAGATGTTATAAGCTGCTGCTCCTACATGCCACCTGCTGTAACCAGTGACTGATTTCAGCATCTTGATTTTGCCAATAGTGGTGCACTGAGGGCCCTCCCCCACTAACATCCATGTGCAGGGTCCCTCTGGCAAAGGTCAGGGTCCATCCATCCCTGTTCGAGGCTAATCAGAGACAAGTCAGTCTTTTTGTGGGGTGCAATAATTGGTGGCAATAAACGTGTCATCAAACTAAATGCTCAAATTACAACAAGTGCAAGTGAAATGTAACAGTGCCCAATGCCTCTATTTAACTGGTGCACTCCTTCACCCATATCATCTTAGTGCCACTACAACTTTTTAATTTTGTGCCCTACCACTGCATCTCAGTGTCTCCCTAGGATGTACATCAGAGATGGATGTGGCAGGTGCCCACTATGCTGTGTGGCTTATGCTGCCATTGGTGATCATTGTCCGGAGGACCTGGACCTTGAGGGCCTCAGCCAGCTTCCAGGTGTTATGATGTATCCATGCCATTCTGTTCATCTCTGAGATGTTCCGATGTCAGGAAGGGGGCACGGGGGAAGTCAGAAAGTGTAGCCACCGCTGCACTCTCCTGGGTGGAAGACCCCAGCATGGGCTCCAGCTCTTTGTCCCCCCTCAGGGTTCCTGTGGGTCCCTGGATCACTCCATGGGATGGCGATGCTTCTGCACTGAGCTTCAGGAGGTCCGGGTTCACCAGGCTCTGCCAGTCCTGGAGACCCACCTGCATTCAGCCCATGGTGTGTGAGCCCTCCAGCGATGGCCCTCTGAGTCTAGGGCCACCTGTCAGTGGCAGCATTAAGTGCCCTCTGTGGCTGGGCCACATTCTCAAGGCAGCATAGCCCCGTTGGAGTCTCAGCGCTGTCCCACTGGGTCTCCTGCAAGCTCTCGAGCCTCTCAGCCATGAGCTGCAGAACCTCAATAAGCCTGTTGAGGCCCTCAGCCATGGCTTGCTGCGACTCCGCCATCACTTGGACTCTGCCACTCATGGTGCTGATTTCATGCAGTAAAAAGTCTCACAACACCAGGTTACCGTCCAACCAGTTTATTTGATAGTAAACCCACAAGCTTTCGGAAACACTGTTCCTTCGTCAGGTGTGTGGAAGTTTCTTTCATGCCCCAGACTTTCCACCGTGTATGTCACCCTGTCAATGTTGGCCTAGGAACCATGCAAGACTGGAACAGCAGTCCACGTGAAAGCTTGGAGTTCCTCCCAATAGCCCTTGCAGTTGGCCCAGTGTTGCTGTCAGCCTCTCCTGCATTTTGTGGCTCTGTTGCTGCATCTCCAGCAGCTAATGGAGAAGTGATCGCAGAGGCCCAGCACATAGCCTGGAGCCAGCTGAGTCCTTGTGCTAGAGGCCTCAGGCATTCTCTCATCCACCTGAAGTACATCAGTGTGGTGCACCCCAGATGCTTCACCACTAACTTGACCATCTCTGGGATGGTGAACTGCAAGGTGGAAGCAGACACAAAACTGGTGCCAGCCTCGGAGATCTCATGTTGCTTCCTCTGAATCATCTTTGGGGCATGGGTGGCAGCATGGGTTGGTGAGCGGGCGGCAATGCTAGATGGGTCCAGTGCACTTGAGTCCCTTTTTACAGCACAGACCACAAGGTTGAGTGCAAGGGAAGGACAGGAATCTGGGCCATAGCCAACTTATGAGATACCTGCAACAAATGGAAGATTGGCCGATGCTCATTTTCTGAGTTCCAGCCTGACCTGGCTCTTGCTGATGCTACCCACCTCTCCCACAAGCTCCAGTGCCCACTCCTCAAATGGATTTGAGCATACCACCCCATCTTAGCCCTACCCCAGCGGTAATGGGCATTCTTCTCCTGTGGTGACAGAAGGAGCCATGTAAATTCTGATGACAGAAGGCCTGCAGGGTGTCAGTGGTTGGCCCGCAAAGGGCAAGGATTGTGAGCCGTTGTGGGGGTGGTGATTGGAGGGCGGTGCTGTGGGTTATGGACTGAAAGCATGCAGTGGGTGGGGGATCTGGGAGTCACTAGGGGAAAGATGCTAGGTCAGGTTTACACCCTTGCTGCTGGATTGGGTCAGCTTCTTCCGACACGGTTTTCGTTCTCCTTGCCAGTGCCCTAGCACTGACATACTGCCATTGCCTCCCAGGTTGCATTGCCATACCTTCCTCTGGTACTGTGTCCCTTTCACACATTGCGAGGGGTGGTGGTGAAGAGGGTCTCCTGCCTAGTCTCCACTGCCTCCAGCAATCTTCCAAGATCTCCGTCTTTCTTGAGGCCACCTTCTTGCACTGCCTGTCTCTCTGTCCATCCTTGAGGTTTTTATAGCACTGTCCCTTGTTAAGACAAATCAGCTGCAGGCAGTTTAAGTGAGTCACGTGCCCTTTAGAGCATTCCAGGGGAGAGAGAGAGAGTCATGTCACTCAGCGATCAGGGGTTGGGGGGTGGGGGCGGGGTGACGAGGGGCTGTGTGCAAAGGGGTCCAGGGTCCCTGATGTCCATGGGAGTGGGGAGCAGAGAGGCTGTATCCACTCTA
Source organism: Carcharhinus amblyrhynchos (assembly GCF_965287045.1). Taxonomy (NCBI): domain Eukaryota; kingdom Metazoa; phylum Chordata; class Chondrichthyes; order Carcharhiniformes; family Carcharhinidae; genus Carcharhinus; species Carcharhinus amblyrhynchos. The sequence goes on along the minus strand of NC_137335.1, from coordinate 23,999,023 downwards.
GGGGGTTTTCGGGGGTCTGTCAAGACAGTTGGTGTTTGAGAGCTTTTTTGCACAGGTGCAGTTTGTGGCTCCAAATAGAGCTCCAGGTTTGCTGGTGAGTTAAGCTCTGCCCACTGCCTCTAGTGGTTAGAAATGGTCTAGCCCACTTTTTCATGCACTAAGTCCATAAGTTGGGAGTAAAGACTGGCCCAAACAATGGATCTGGATCTCTCCCATTTTCACTTAGAATTTTTCTCATAAAATTCCACCCATGGAGTCTACAAAGGGATGCAAATAGGTTACATGTGTGGGCAAAAGTTTGGCAGATGGAGGGTGATGTGGGAAAATGTAAACTTGTTTACTTAGATAGGTAGAAAAGAAATTTATTATTGAAATGGAGAGAGACTCCAAGACTTTTGAGGTACATTTTCTGTGCTCCAGCCTGACCTGGCTCTTGCTGATGCTGCCCACCTCTCCCACAAGCTCCAGTGCCCACTCCTCAAATGGATTTGAGCATACCACCCCATCTTAGCCCTACCCCGGCGGTAATGGGCATTCTTCTCCTGTGGTACATGAATCACGAAAGGATTGTATGCAGGTGATTAGGAAGGCAAATAGAATACTGTCAGTTATCGCTGGGGGAATGGAATATAAAAGTAGGGATGTTTTGCTACAGTTGTACAGGGATTGGTGAGTCCACATCAAGTGTACCAATATCTGGGATGAGGGAATGGGGGTGATTCCTTATGAACAAAAGTTGGACAGAAAAGGCCTGGCTAGGGGACAATTTTTTAAAGAAGAGGTCTTCCATTTAAGACAGAGATGAGAGGAAATTATTTCTCCCAGAGGGTTGTCTTCCACAGAGCATGGTCAATTAATTAATATCAATTATTACTTTTAAGACAGAGGTAAAATCTATCTCTATTTTGACTAACATGAGAGTCAAAGGCCATTGGGAGTAGGCTGAATATGAAGTTGAGGCCACTATCAGATCAGCATGAACTTATTGAATGATGGAGTCGACTTGAGACGCTGAATGGTGTACAGCCTAATGTCCTGTTCCTAATTCATATGCTTGTATGCAAGCTATTTTGTGGGAGAACTAGATTGTCAATATCAATACGTAAATTGATTAGTTCATAATATAGACATGGATTTTTCAGTTTCACCTTGGTTCAAAAGGTTCTTGGAACTTACCAACAAAAGCAAGTATGAAGGAAATAGTCACTGAGGGAAACATAACGGGGAAATATGTCAATAAGTACTCTGTAATTGTCATCAGTGCTTTCTTGCTTGTTTGTTTGAAAGGATTGCTCACAGTACTTGCTCAGAGATTACTTCCCACACTTTTGAAGTTTGGTGGTTTGATCTGCACTTAGGAGCTCTGGCCTATCAGCTCAGTATGGGTTTGTATTTGCTATGTTACTCTGGATCTCAAATTAGGACTAAGATGACGAGTAGGAACAGCTGCTACAGCAGGAGTAGCAACAGTAGAAGCAGCATAGACAGTGGATAAGCTTTCTTGATGTGTCAAAAAACCATCATTTCAGGACAGTCAGTATCACGTCAGGTGGTTTTTGCAGCCTGTTGGAATGAGTCTTGCCGTCTATTGGATCTGGTGACCATCATTTACTAGTGGTTCTCAAAGTAATCATTGCTCTCAACTTGGCCTCTGAGCATTTGTAGGTTCTTGCAATTGTCTATATTTAAATGTACAAGATAACTTCTTTGCCATCAATTAGGCCAGCTTTGCCAACTATGCCAGTCAGAATGAGTAGGCACTCAGGTTTGCAACTCTGGCTAACTTCCCACAGGTGCAGGATAATGTTGACTGCATAAACATTACAGTTAAGGAATTCACAGGTCACCCAAGGGTATTCATCAACTGCAAGGGCTTCCACCCTGTCAGTGACTAGCTGGAGTACAAACACAAAAGGTGTTTATTCCAATTGTGTGCACGATTCATGAACATCTGCCATGATCCTTTCATTCCTAATCTTTTTTGCACCTCAAAGAGCTACCAAGTTACCACGGGCAATTGGTATGTTGAAGGTGTCACATTCCTGGACTGATCTATAGATATCCAGAATGGTTGTCGTGGTGTTTTGCACGCTGTACAACATTTCACAGTTTGGACCTGCAGCAGGCACTGGGCACAAAATATACACGCCTCTGACAATTTCTAAAGAAGGGTAGGAGGTGACAATGGAAGGCAATGCAAGCAATGTATTAGCAGTGACACACATTGCAACCCAGGATATCCTCATTATTGTCAGATTGGCTATCAGAAATGGGGGAATTCCCAACTACTGTAATGGTCCTGTGCTATTAATATGTTTTATGCTTGAGGGGGGCTGCTTTAAGATGCAGTGTTTTGTTACAAGCAGTTGGTTTGTCTGGAAGGAATATAAGTAATGCTGGAAAGCAGGATAATTTTGGCCATGTAAGTGCTTAGCTAGCAGAAGGCTTAATGACCTTTTCTTAATGAAGAAAAGGGCCCTTGGGATGTTTTCTTGATTTAAGTCATTTCAGATGGATCAGGTATACAGGCACGTGATACTTGAAATAGGAGGATCTAGGCTTGTATCTGAAAAATGACAGCTGGAAAGGGTTGTTTAAAGATAGCAGCCTACAACCAGCTCTCTCTCTTCTTCTCTGAAAAGTCTGTGGAACCCTCACCGCTGCTACCAAAGTCAAAGCAAGTATTATGCTTGGATTTGCTAACTAATTTTAAAGTGGGATTTAAGTCTATAAGAGAAATATTGCTTCATTGGAATTGCATAATAAATTAGAAGCTAAGAGCAGTTTATTTTCATGTTTAAAGATTGTTCAATGGTTAAGAGTTAAATTGTTTCATTTTATTAGTAATATATAAACTGTGATATGAATAAAGCTTGTTTTGATAAAAGATCCCTAATTATTCCTGAGGTGAAGCATATTTTCCTTACATTTATGGCAAAATAGAAAAATTATTGAAGTCTGGTCTGGCTTCATAATTAATATTCCTTGGGGTTTCTGATCTGGCGCCCTAACATTATCTGGTAACAGAACTAACTATCGTCTGGTCCCAATGTTAAGGTCCTGAAGCATTTGGTAAAATCCAGCTCTTGGTATGAGGAATGATATGCTGGAGTAGGCAAAGTGGGGTAAATGAGAAGTTGGGATGCTAGGCACATGGTGTGTAGGCGAATGTGACATTACTCTCAACTTTCCTGTGCTGTCCAGTTAATTGACTCCTTTGCAACCCTGCACACCCAGTATTATCCTACTGCTGACCTCTGGTCTAATCTCTTATCATGCCTTTTTGGTGCCCAACGCTGGTTTCTTCCTTTCATTGATTCTCAACAAAAAATGATCAACCTCACTCTCGAAAGCTTCAAATGATTCTGCAGCTGTAGAATTTTTGGGGAAAGAGAGTTGTGTGGAAAAATGCTTCCTAATTTCACCCCTTGTACTCCCCCCCTCCCCTTGGTTAGAGTGATCCTACATCTTAATTTTCAAAAAAAAACAATAAATGCAAGTCTAAAGCGTCCATAATGATAACAATTAAAGTTGGTTGTCAAATTCACAGAATTATATAGCATATCCAGCTCAGAAACAGACATTTGGCCAACAGTTCAGTCTGGTGTTTAGGCGTCTCCTCCCTTCCTTCCTTAACTAGCTATTAACATTCCCTTCTCTCTTGTATGCTTATCTAGCTTCCTCTTAGGACACATCAACAGTATATTACTTGCTTCAATCACTCTCTTTCGCAGCGAGTTCCATTCTCTGGGTAAGAAATTTCTTCTGAAAGCCTGATTAGGATTTTCAGTAACTAGTTGGGAATTCAGTGATGATAATGCCATTGAATGTTAAGGGGAGATTGCTGGAGATTGTCATTGCCTGGCAGTTGTGTGGTATGAATGTTATGTGCCATTTTACAGCCTTCTCATGAAACATTGTTCAGGTTTTGTTGCATGGGCTACTTCAGTATCTGAGGATTGTAAATGGTGTCAAACATTGAGCAATAATCAATGAACATCCCCACTTTTAACCTCATGCTGGAGGGAATGCTATTAATAAAACAGTTGAAGATGGGTGGGCCTAGGACATTACTCTAAAGGAATTCCTGCAGCAATGTCTTTGAACTGCGATGATTAACCTCCAACAACCACAACCATCTTCCTTTGTGCCAGGTATGAATCCAACCAGCTAAGAATTTTCCTCAACCCTTACAGAGTTCAATTTTGCTAGGGACTCCTAATGCTACACTCAGTCAAAAGCTGCCTTGATGTTCAGGATGGTGACTCTGAACTCACCTCTGGAGTTCAGTTATTTTGTCTATGTTGGACCATCTTTCGCTTTATAACATTTCTACGAAACACCTTGGAATGTCTTATTTCATTAAAGATGCTGCAGAATTACAACCTGTGGCTGTTGTTGATAGGTATAACTTTGCATTTCTAGTATCATCCCTGTAAATCTTCATTGCACCCTCTCCATTGTCTCCACATCCCTTTTATAGTAAGGGAACCAGAACTGCACAGAGTACTCTGATTGAGATCTAATAATGCTTAATAGAAGTCTGGCATAACTTCTCTACTTTACTAGAAATAAGCCCTTTTTCTTGATTGGTTTTATTTATGGCTCATTTAACTGCGTCACTACTTTTAGTGATGTGTACTCCCAGCTCCCTATTCTCTGCTACCTCAGTTAGATTCTTATTTCTCAAATAATATGAACAGGATTCTATGGCCTTCCTCAGCCCAAAGTTATAAAATTCCACTTGAGGTCAACGGACATTTTCATGGTCCACCCCCACCCGCTTCGATTCCTGAGACAGATGGGGTGGTAAAATTCCTGGCCTATGCGGCCTTTAAAAACAAAAATACAATTCCTCACTCTTACCCATGTCAAATTTCATTTGCCAATTATATTCCATTCTATAAGTTTATTCATGTATTTTGTAATTACTTGAATTTCTCATTATTAACTACTGCACTATTTTGGAGTTAACAAGCTTAGACATTCTGTTTTTTGTTTCAAAGTCTAGATTGTTAATATAAGCATAGAGTCTAGAAGGAGGAGGAAGTCATTTGGCCCTTCGAACCTGTGCTGCCATTCATTTTGATCATAGCTAATCACTGAACTCAACATCATGATCCTGCCTCCCCCCCAAATCTCTTGATCCCTTTAGCACCAAATGCTATATCATAACAGTGGTCCCAACGTTTATCTTTGTGGAATCTCACTTTCTACTTGCTCCTTTATCCCTTACTCTCTGCTTTCTGTCTTGCAGCCAGTTAACTATTTATTACAGCCTGTTAGTTTTCCAGCCAGAGCAGCTCTTTTGAATGACATTGATAAAATAGTTTTTGAAACATAACTATGTCCAATTGCATGTCAGAAAATCATACAATATAAAGAAATCTATTTCACCCATTGGCGTTTACAGGCTCTTTGGAAGAACTATTCAATTAGTTCCAGTTTCTTGCTCTTTCCTCAGTCCCTACAATTTTCTCCTCTTCAAATAGTTATCCAATTTTCTTTTGAAAATGCTTTCACTACCTTTTCAGGTTATGCAGTCTAGAGTGCCTGTGCTGGGATTCACAACGCATCAGGGTAAGAAATTCATTTTTGTAGTGTTGTTGATGGTGACACTATGCAAGTCTAGTGCCATTTTGCTGGGATGCACTATGCCATCAGCTACTTCCAGTGTGGCCAACGGGATGCATCCTTGAGAGCAGTGACTACGTTTACATCTCCAAAACTGCCAGGAGACTGTAGAGCGTTGCTATCCAAATGACATGCAGCTCAATCTGCTGATGTGGTACCAGGATATCTCAACTGAAATGCACAGTTCTTGGCAATGAATGTACATATAATTCTGAATCCAACAAGTATTCAGCTGTGTTATAGTTCCTGCACCAGTGTTCATTTAACAGGTCAGGTATTCAAATGATAGGTAAGGTAATGTTTAAGAACTTTTGCAATTATTGAGTGTTTGTAGATATGCTGGAGTCTTTGGGAAGTGTTATGGTGAGTTCCTAGTTTTTCAGGGAGTAATGCTGCATTCTCACAGGGATGGCAGAGGAGTGGGTGATCTGTCCACCTAACGGTTATAACTGGTATGGAGTCAGTGCCTCTAGAGATCTGCAGCATTTCAGAGAGTGGATTAGAGGCTGTAAAGAGGGCACGCAATAGCTGATGCCCTCTATCGACTTGAAGCTGCACTCCTCTGTGCTCCTTAATAGTCATGATGTGGAGATACTGGCGTTGGACTGGGGTAAACAGAGTAAGAAGACTCAACACCAGGTTAAAGTCCAACAGCTTTATTTGGTAGCAAAAGCCACTAGCTTTTGGAGCACTGCCCCTTTGTCAGGTGACTAGGAGTTCTATTCACAAACAGAGCATATAAAGACACAAACTCAATCTGATTACCTGTAAAGACTCGCATTCCAACCATTATTTTGTAAATTGAGTTTGTGTCTTTATATGCCCTGTTTGTAAATAGAACTCCCATTCACCTGATGAAGGGGCAGTACTCTGAAAGCTAGTGGCTTTTGCAACCAAAATGTTGGACTTTAACTGGTGTTGTGAGACTTCTTATTCCTTGACAGGAAGCTGAGTGGCAGGCCAGTCAATGCACCAAACATCTTGGTATACATGCCTATCTGCACTTTCCTTCTCCTAGATCATCAGGTCCAGACTTCAGGAGTTGACCACCCCGGCCAACTGTTCCCACTATCTTCTGAGGGCGATCCTTGAGGGCCTCCTAATACTCTGTAAAACGTGACATCTCTCTTCTTGCCCACCTTCACTAGTAATGTTTCTTGTGCTGCATCTGTCATTCTCTCTGTACTGATGTTCAATTTTCTATCTTTTAATTCTGACAGCTTTTCTTTAAGGGGGACAGCCAGCTCGCAGCACAGGGCTATTCAGTTCAAGTGTGGAGGCAGCTGACAGCTTGAAGAAGACATTAGCAATGAGGAATCCACTCAGCTCCATGCTGCATTCATGGCAATGTGCTTGAAATACCAAGGTTACATGCTGACCACCTCTAACACCACCAGAGTAAGCATGTTACAAATCATGAAATGCAATTGAACTAAACACCCCTTCACTCAAAAAAGGCAGAGGTGAAATTTTATTCCCAGAACCAGTGTAGACAGAGGATTTATTGGCAATATGCCAGCTTTTTGACACTATGGCCAGTTGTGGTTGCTCTTGTGATCATCTATCCCAGAAAAGAGCAGAGATTGAACCTGGAATCAAGCTGTTATAACTATATCTGCAGCGTTAGAATTTTCCCAGCAGGGAGCCTGTTAACTTCTTAAAATTTCAATTTATATGCATTTTTAATGAAGCTTGTGAATAATCAGGAGTATTATTTGACAATGTTTCTTTGAGCAAGTTGTGGCTAGTTAACTTGCATTTCTATAGTGCCTTTTCTGATGTTCCAAAGCGCTTGTGTTTAATGATGTACAGGCACCACTGAAACATAGAAAATGTGGCATCCAATATTCATAGAAAAAGCGTCCATAGGAAACCTCATTTTGACCAGATAATCTGTTGTAGTGGATATTTGGGGCTAAATATTGGCCAGGAGAGGAGTTGGTTAGCTCAGTTAGCTAGGTATTAGTGTGCGGTTCAGAATGATGCCAACAGCTTGGATTCAATTCATGTTTTGGCTGAGACAGTCTTGAGGTCCACATCCTTGCCCTGCCTCAGAGTAAGTAGAAGGCATTGGCAATCCACCACTGATTAAAATAAATCAGCCAAGAAAACGTCTTAGGATAAAGCATGCAGCAGACAATGAGTCAGGGACCTGCCTTTGGGTAAAGCACACATCCCTCACTCATTCATCTGGACAGAGGACAACTCCCTGCTCTTTGTCTTATGATACAATTTGAAAGTCTGTTATGGCAGATGGAGGTATCGAGCTGATCCAAGATGGCTCCTTTGACATAAAAAAGACTGAATGCTGGAGACCTGAAATAAAAACAGAAAGCGCTGGGAAAACTCAGCACACAGAGAGAGAGAGAGAGAGAGCTACCGTTTCAAATCCAACATGACTTTTCTGATAGTGCAGCACTTCCTTAAAAGCATCAGCCTAGATTTTGTGCTTTAGCTTCTTGGAATGGTCTTGAACCTGCAATTTTCTGGTTCAGAGGCAACAGCACAGAGCAATGGGTTGATTAGTAAGTGGTGAAGACTTGAGTAGTTTATATCGTGAACCTCAGAAGTGCAACTAACTGAGAAATATTGCTTTAAACCACATTAAGAATGAAATTGGAATATTTTATTCCAATTCCCAATTCCTATTTAGTTACTTCTTTATATGTTTGATGTTTAAATTTGAATAATCCTATTTTGGTGATGGATAGGAAGAATACAATTTTCTTCCCATATAAACATTTAAAAGTTTTCATATTTCAATGTGACATGAACATGCCTCAATTTGATAGAATATTTTCATGTATGGGGGAAAGCAAACTTGGGATCATAAATATGCATTAATGGTGGATAAATAATCCAGTAAGGAATTCAAGGGAAATTTACTTATCTGAAAACTAGATAGAGTGAGGGATTTGCCACCAAAGTATGTAGTTAAGGCAGCCCGCATAGATACATTTAAGTAGAAGCTAGATAAATACATGACAGAGAAAGGAACATCAGTAACAGGTAAATGGCTGGTAAGTCTTAAGTGTCATAGCAGTGAGAAAACTGGAGCAGCGCAGACCGGACTACAATTGTCCTACACTCAGTTGTTTTTTTGAGAGAGTGGCGAGTTGCGTAGCAGTCCTGGGAGTGACAGGTGCATAGCGATTGGGCACCATTTTGAAAGGATGTCTCAGAGCACTGTGAGACCCGCTCCCTTCCTCCACAGACATTGGAATAAGATGTGCAGGTTAGATGGATTGGTCATGGTAAATGCACAGGGTTACAGAGAGGGTAAACCTGGGCGGAATGCTCTTTTGGAAAGTTGGTGCAGACTTGATGGGCCAACGGTCTCTTTCTGCACTGTAGGAATTCTACGGTTCTAGCAGTCACCTAGGAATAGTTAGAAAGATTAAAACCAGTTCTAACTTCTGATTATACTACTAAACTCTACTCCTTACTGGACCACTGCCTACCCTCTCCTAACCATCTATCATCCCTGATCACCTCAGCTCCCCCCCCAGCAGCCCCCCAACTATCCCTCTGAACTCTCCTGACTACACACTGATCACCTGACTAACCTCCCTGACCACCCAACTCACCTTCCACTCAACCTCTTCCCCCAAACTACGTGCCTATCCCCTCACATACCCTACCGTATCACCTGTTGTATTTTTATGCTTGCTTAATACAAACTTAACAATCTCACACAGAACGGGCAAACTAAGGTTCTGTTTATTTGATGTAATATAGATTACTCAGCAGACACATTCACTGTAAAGATTCAACAGCTATTGTTAACAAGAAAATACAGCTGCAATTAGTCATAGAGTCATAGCGGTTTACAGCATGGAAACAGGCCCTTCGATCCACCTTGTCCACGCTGCCCTTTTTTTTAAACCCCAAAGGTAGTCCCAATTGCCCACATTTGGTCCACATCCCTCTTTACCAATCTTAATCATGTAACTTCTAAATGCTCTTTAAAAGACAAAATTGTACCCGCCTCTACTACCTCTGGCAGTTTGTTCTAGACACTCACCAACCTGTGTGAAAAAAATTGCCTCTCTAAACATTTTTGTACTTCTCCCCTTTCACCTTAAACTTGTGCTCTCTAGTTTTAGAATTCCTCTAACTTTGGGAAACAATATTGACTATTAGCTGATCTATGCCCCTCATTATTTTATAGACCTCCAAAAGATCACCCCTTAGCCTTCTATACTCCAGAGAAAAAAGTCCCAGTACATCTAGCCTCTCCTTATAACGCAAACCATCAAGTCCCAGTAGCATCCCAGTAAATTTTTTCTGCATTTTTTCTAGTTTAATAACATTCTTTTCATAATAGGGTGACCAGAACTGTACACAGTATTCCAAGTGTGGCCTTACCAATGTGTTGTGTAACTTCAACAAGATGTCCCAACTCCTGTATTCAGTGTTCTGACTGATGAAACCAAGCATACCAAATGCCTTCTTCACCACTCTGTCCATCTGTGACTCCATTTTCAAGGAGCTATAACCACGTACCCCTAGATCTGTAACTCTCCCCAACGCCCTACCATTAATTTTTTTTACACAAAATGCTGCCAGCTAAACCGAAAGCTCCTCTGAGCAATGTCTGCTAGTTATGAGATTGTCATTCTGGCCGCTTATTCATTAATATATTCTCTTTAAAGCGATATCCCCTTTATACCAAGATAACATAACATACATTAGGAAAGAAACTACATATGTCAGGGTTAGTTGTGAAATCTATTTACACAAAAAGTAAATTTCTGTTCAAGAATTTAGGATTTAAGAGTTTAAGGATCTGAATAACAAATTGGTTGTTTAACAATCCTTTCGTGTTGGTGTGGCTTCCTGTGATTTAGGCTTATCACTTGGGTGTTCTTGACTTGCAGATGTGATGATAATTTCTGTGCTTTCAGAGTGTTGATTTTTTTCATAGTGATCTTCCACAATTTCACTCTCTGATTCCATCCTTGGATATGTTCCAGATACAGTTGGATAACTTGATGCTATACAGTTATACAATTCTTTTAGCTGGCTCCTGTTCCTCTTTTAACATCACTTAATTTGGTGCAATGACTTCATAGGATCTAGGCTCTTTGCACACTTTGGATGCTTCTGCAGGTAACCAAGTTCCCAGAATAGGATGCATAACTTGAACCTTTTGTCTTAGATGCAGACAAGAGAGTTCTGAAGTTGCATGTCAGTCATACACCATCTTCATTCCACCTTGTTTTACATGTAGTTTCTCCTGTACTTTTGAGAAATGGGATGTGATAGTTTGACCAGGTTGTCCTAATTTGCCTTCCAGACATGATTAACTATTGGCGACAGTAAGTCCATGTCTAAAGGTGTTGCTCCTGAATGTAACAAGGTGACACAGAAATCTTGTTTATGTCCCTGAACTTCATAATGAATGACTAAACAGTGTGAACTTTTTGCTTGGCAAGGCAGTTGGATCTGAAATAGTATAGTGAGGCTGTCACATGATTTATGCTTAAGATGTGTGTTGAGGTCCATTGTCCGATTTGACCTCTTCAGGCGTACAGAATAAACTGAAAATTGAACTTCTTGGGCAGAATCTTCCCAAAAAGATTTTAAGGATGCAATCTTGTCATCTCATCATACTGGTCGACTGGCATGGTGAATCTATAAAATTGCCTGAGAAGCCAAAAATGTGGTTCATGATGGGCATGAACCTGTTTATCGCCACATACAATCTTATGGGCCCTGTTTAGCTGGCAAGATCAACTTTGAACCCAAAAAGGGCACAAAGCCCATTTGAATATTAATGACATGATTTGCATGCAATTAGTGAGTCCCAGATGGCATTGTCTGGGCTCAGTTACACGTTTACCTTTGGTTGGAGTTTGCGCTTTGTGTTTTGCATGCTATCTGCCTTTGGAATGGGATTGGCAACCGAGAATTTCTCTGCAGTTTGTACTGTCTGACTCAAAATAGACTGCCTGGTTAATCACTGATTCAGAAACTCCAAAAATCAGGTATTCACTGCTCTGTGAAATATCCTCTGTAGATGGACTCTGTCTCTAAGGGTCTTCAATGCCTATATAGCCTTTGTGTAGCACAAAGTCTTATCTGCGGCTTTTTCCTGCGATCTTGAAGTTTGCGTCATTTGGTTAAAAAGAACCACTTTTGCTCACCATGTTGTATTTCTATGTTTGCTTAATACTAACTTCTATTAGTATTAATACAAAAGTGATAAAATAAACATAGGTTTGGTTTATTTGAAGATATAGTACAGGTTTAGCCAGCACAGATTTGCTATAAACATTCAACAGCTATTGTTAACAGGAAAATATAACTGCAATTTCTTTACACCACATTCTGCTGGCTAAAACTAAAAACTCTAGTGAATAATGCCTGGTGGTCACATAGTTTACCTCCTGTCTACTTACTCATTAGCACATTCTCTCAAAACTACACCACAACCTGCCACCCTACACCCCTTTACCCACTTGCCTTCCAACCTAGCCCTTCAGCCACTTGCCACTTTACCCCACACTCACCTTATGTCCTCACCCACCACCTGCTATCCTGCCTTTTCCCCACTTACCTATCACTCTATCCCCTCACCCACTGAGATTTGTCTTCTCCCCATAGCTTCTCAAAGGGCTTTGGGCACTTTAAACTTACTAGAATGAGGCAGCTCATGTCATAACTTTTCTTCCTGCACTACGAGGTAGGTCTCCTAAAATAGGTATACTTTGCATTTCTAAATGGCCTGTTTCAGAGGTCCAGAAGAAATGCAGATCTCTAAAAATATGTTTTGATGCCAAAACTAGAATGTATTCAAGAGGCGACTGGATATAGCACTTGGGGCTAATGGGATCAAAGGTTATGGGGAAAAAGAAGGATTAGGCTATTGAGTTGGATGATCAGCCATGATCACAATGAATGGCAGAGCAGGCTCGAAGATCCAAATGGCCTCCTCCTGCTCCAATCCTCTGTGTTTCTCATGCAAGATAAGAAAATAGGACCAGAGTATATTCTGACAGTGATTGCCATTCCTTGGAAGATTTGGCTTATTCTCAATTAGCTTCTAAATGGTTTTTTGACACTGCACTGAGACACTGTAGATGCACTGGGCCAAAGACGGTTCGGTAGATAAACTGATTTCACATGCCACCCAGTGTCTGTTTGAAGCAGGTGCAAGCTTATAACACTGCCCCAATTTCACTCTGTAACAGTTTTCCTATCTTTGGTTTGTCATCTCTACAATTGAGAAGAACATGAGCATACATTTTGTGGGAACACCATCCCTATGTGTTCTTCAAATCAAACATTATTCTGACTTAGAATTATTTTCTTAGTCACTGGCTCAGAATTGTGGATTTACCATCTCTGCAATGATTCAAGGAGAAATCCCATAATCACTTTCTCAGGACAACTAAGGCTGGGAAATAAATGCCAGCCTTGCTCGCAATACCCACATCCCAAGAGTAATTTTTAATAAAGAGTGAAGTAATGAACATTCAAAGTAATGAATTACATTATCTAAATGAAATTACTCAGGTTGAAAAGTAAGTTCTAGCCTAGTTCAAATGACCTACGTGCTGTTTAGCATTCTATGGAATATCACCACTTGCTTCACAAGTTAGGCCTGGGTGAAAGCTAACAGGAAAGCATTAAGTTTTTTTAGTTTTTGCAGGAAAGGAAACAATTGATGATGATTATGTTTGAACTTGTATTTATTTCTTGGAGGGATCAAGTCTTCAGGTAATGGAACATTCTTCCACTTTCAGCATCAAATATTCCAAGGAAAGACGCATACAGCGAAGTCCCACTACCCTATTTTCACAATATACCCTGTGTTGAACTTTAAGCCTCCCTGCCAGCTGATTTGCAAGCATGGGATAGGCATGTAAAAACCAGTGGGTCTCATGCCCCCTGCCTTACATGCTTGACTCTGCCATCTCTGCAATTATATACAAGTTGCCCTTGGGCCAACTGAGAACTTTAAGTGGCCAATTAATGACCACTTATGCGCTTTACCCCACTGCCAACCATGTCATGTGGGAAACTCAGCAAGAATCTCCCAAGGTCCTCTGCCCCATTATCCTGCCCTCTGACATCTCAAACTGAGCTCCCCTACACCTTCATGCCAAATGCTAGGGCCTGCAGGCCTGAAAAATGAGACCCCGGACTTATGTATACAGGTGCAAATCCGCGAGAGCCTGAAATCGAGAATCTTGTCAGCAAGATCTTAGATTCTGATTTAGCCCAACCGCACCCGCCCCCCCAACCAGTAATGAGATACCTGACCCCTAGGAAGGTCAGGAACTTCATTTCAATACATTTAAGTGTCGTTAGGAACAGCATTGCCTCATGGGACCCTGGCTCTGCACTGTCCAGGGGTCAAGGCTAGGGCCAGAGGGTGGTGCAGAGTATTACTCTGCAGACCTACATTGGGGTGGCATTCCCATATACATGGGGGAGTGGGTGCAACAGTGGTGCAGTTTTTATGTCTTTGGGGGAGATTCTTAGTTTTTTGTTCAGGAGATAGGGGCACCCTTTAAAAACACTACCCTGATATCTGGAAAGCAGACGTTGCTGGCTGTTTCAGGTCCTGCTTGCCATGTATGGCATAAGACATGCCTCCAACATTTTTTTTCAATGTGCTGGATAAGATGGAGAGAAATGTGGCCCTGCAACAGGCGAGCTGCACACCAGTTTTTTTGCCTGGTCCAGCACTTAGAAAAAGGGAAAATTCTGCCCGTTATGTCTATAAGATTCCCTGCCTCTAAAGCTGGGGGAAGTGGCATGAAGATGCCAGGTTAATCCAATTCTCTTTTTTAAGTGCAGGTGTAATGTTTGCAGTCTTCCAGTTCTCCAATCCTCTGGCACATCCCATATTGGAATTGGAGGATTGTAAGATTGCATCCAGAACCTCTGTTGTTCTTACTTTTTATTAGTCCCATTTGAAATATTGGAATTTCCTGTTTTGATGACAACCATTCCTTTAAGTACTTCTTCATGTATTTTTATCTTATCCGTATTGCTACTATCTCTTCCTTCCCTGCTACATTAGCAGTATTTTCTTTCAAATTTAAGAAGGATGCAAAATAATTCAGTTTTTCAGCCATGGCCTCTTCTCCACAAGAATATCTCCTTTTTGGTTGTAGTCAGCCCCACACTTTATTCCAGTAGTCTTTTATTATCACTGCATATTTACAAGCTACTTTTCAGTTCTCTTTTAAGGTAACAGCTAACCTATTCTTACGCTTTGAGAGAAACAAAATTTGGGCTGCCAATTCTCTATCACCTGGGTTTTACACTATCGTCTGAAGTCCAGGTACACCTCAATGTTTTCATTCTCTGTCATTTATAAAATTGTTCACTTTGTCAGTCACTCACATAAGCAAAAAGATTATTTTTTACATGAACAATTTGAGGCAAAGGGAACAAACGTGAACAAGAATGTTCAGAAGAAAGTTGCAGAAAACGTTTAATGATTAAAGTTTTGCATTTGGTGCCTTTGTTCTGTTGGATGAAAAATGTTACACAATATTTTTTAGGCATGTTGAACAACCACTGCTTACCTCAATTTTCCTTCCTTAAAATTATTTCCATTAAATATTGAGTTTGTGAAGTAATTTCCTTCCCTTCCATTGTGAAGATTAAGTCTGGAGGACAGTCACTATCTATCTACGTCTGTGCAATTTACACTTCCTGTAATTGCAGGCAGTTTCAGTTGGCAAGATGTTTGGGAAGAAATTAAGGATTGTGCATGATACATAAAAATAAAAATAAAGACTAATATTTGAACACAAATAAAACAATTCCAGAGGCTATTTTCTGTTCATGTCATATTGGATGTATCAGTGTATGCCCAATAAGCTTCAGATTTTTTTCTTGAATGCTGTATTTTCCATAGAAGAACCACTACAGACTAAAATTCTTCTAGCCGCTGCTGCATCAATGTTAGCATTTGGTGAGAATAATCAAGTTTTGGCATGAATTGACCAGCAACTTTCATTTATAAAGTGTCTTTAATGTAGTAAAACATTCCAAGATATTCCACTGATGCATAATCAGCAAAGAATTAACACCTAGCCAAGTAAGGAGATATTAAGATAGGCAACCAAAAGCTTGATCAAAGAGATTGGTTTTATGGAGTGCCTTAAAGCAGAAGTGGAGCAGTAGAGAGATTTAGGAAACGAATTCCAGACCTTACGGTTGAAACAGCTGAACCCACAGCTGTCAATAATGGGGAACAGAATAGTAGGGCATTGGCTATGAGGAGACGTTGAATAAACTAAGATTGTTTTCACTGGAAAGATGGAGACTGAGGAGGGACCTGATAGTGCTCTACAAAATTATGAGGGGCATGGACAGGGTGGACAGTCAGTGTTTTTGACTAAACAACTAAACTAAATCAGATTAACTGAGGGACAAATTAAAAGGGCAGCCCCCAAAAGAAGGAAACTGCCTGAAACAAAAAAAAGCAGAAATTTAAACCATCAAACTAAAATGTGATTAAAGGGTTGATAATATACCCGAGTCCCTGCGATGTCCAACAGGCATGGGAGTCCTTGATGGTTACCTGAGACACCATGTGCTCCCTCTCCTTGGATACCCGGTTGTGAATGTAATTGCGGTAGTGGGACAGGCAGTTGGGCTGAACGACCTCCTTGGTTGCACGCTGCCTAGCCCTGTTGATGGCAAGTTTGGCCAGGCCCAGGTTCATGAGGAGACCCTCGGCCTTACCCACCCCCTCCACACCAGGTGCCTGTAGATCAAAAGCGTGGCACTGAAGTGCAAACAGAACATCAATAAAAGATTTTTAAAGTAACTGAGAAGGGAGTACAGACTATAACATTCAAAATAGACATAGTTTACAGACTCTGTAAGATGGCAAAAAAGGCAAGTTTCTTGGGAGCCCGTGAACTGGTGAAACTGCTGTATGCACTACCCTCCACCCCAGGTCTCCAAGGTAGTGGGGGAAGATCCCTCCATACAGGGACCTCCAATGGAGACCTCTGCCACTGAATGGAAATGAGGCCCGCCAAAGTGTATCCAGGTGATGGGCAAGAACACTGTAGTGGAAGGTATGCAGCAGCAGACCATGCAGGAAATCCCTCTGTGCAATGGCAAAGGACACAAAGGGCACTTCTGCGGGGTGGCTCAAACTGTGGGGTGCCTGATCTGGAAAGGGAAGTCTAGGCTTAGGACAGTATAAAATTCCATCCGAGCAGGGATATGTTCAGACAGGATCCCACTGCAAAACTGTGCCTCCTTGAGACCACATGTGACTTGGGTCTGAACACCATTGTTCTGGGGTCTTGAATGGCATTGGCTGTGAGCCAGACGTCACCCGTGCGCGCCTGGCGAGACATCATCCAGCCCACACTTCTGCTACCCAGCACGTCCCTGACTCTGGTCACCCCGGCAGCCACAGATCTCCTCTCTGCCAGCCACCTGAAGTTGTATTGGCAGAAGAGTGGATTGCTGAGCAGTGGCTCTCGAATGATAGCCACTAGTCCAGATGGTGGAGAGCTGCAGCACAAGGTGACTGTGTTCCAAACTTTGAGTAGGTTCAAGTAAAAGACAGACTACACCTCCAGGGTAGTCCGAAGGCCCACCAGATCTATGTTTAGGCGGCCCACCTGGCAGAAGGAATACTTCGCTAGGGCACACCATTGAGGATAAGGCTCAGTGCTTTGGGTCTGAAGGAGGTGTCCAAACACTCACAGTTCTGACAAGTTGGCCAGATTCTCTGACCTTGACGAAGGCTGGGATTCTCTGGTACTGCTGCTGTGAATGGGGATTTGGCTGAGTGCCAAGATCTTCATTCTCACTGTGGCAGGCGTATGACATCTGAGAATTTAGGCCAGAGTCAACAACTTGAAATGTTAACACTGTTTCCCTCACCAGATTCTGCCAGAGCTGTCGAGTATTTCCAGCATTATCTGTTTATTTCAGATTTTCAGTATCTCCAATACTGTGTTCTTCTAACCACTAAATCTGTTCTCCTGTACTTCAGCTTCCACCAACAGACTGCAGGCCCTACTCACAATCTCTTTTCTGAAACATATTTGGATTGATTTTAACTTGGTTTTCCCCGGCAGTAGTAGAGAATAATAATGGGATCAGTAATATGATGTGGTTGTAGCCAGCACTATTTTGATAGGTGCCTACAATGGTCCAAAGTACCAGTCTGTTTCTGATGGTAGATCGGTTTCAATACGTGAATCAAGGTTGTCAGATCACAATCTATGTTTTAGATTGAAAATGGTGGGAGCGTGTGCTACATTGGGTTAATTCCACAGATGGTAAAGCCCAATGACAGTAGTATTGGTAACTTTCAAATTTTCTGAGGCACCAGAGGCCACTTCTGCCTGGGATATTCCCATTAATAATTTTAACTTCTCCCACCCATAAAGAAAACACTGTAAAAACAAGGAAATAAGACAATTGACCATAAGATGTAGAAGCAGAAATAGATCATTTAGCCCATCATTTCTGCTCTGCCATTCAACGAGATCTTGTTGATCTGATATAATCCTCAACTCCACTTTCCCATCTTATCACTATAACCCTTGACCCCCTTGCTGATTAAAAATCTGTCTATCTCAGCCTTGAATATATGGAACAACCCAACAGCTCTAGTAGTAAGGAATTCCACAGATTCATTACACCCTGAATGAAGAAATCCTTCCTCATCTGTTTTAAAATTTTAGTTTGAGTTATGCCCTCTTTTCCTAGACTCTCCTACCAGAAAAAACATTTTCTCAGCATCCATCTGTCAAGCCCCAAGGATCCTATGTTTCAATAAGATCGCACCTCATTTTTCGAGACTTCAATGATTAGAGGGCCAATCTACTTAACCTCTCCTCATAAGAAAATGCCTCCATACTCAGGATCAACCTAATGAACCTCCTCTAGGCTGCCTCTAATACTAGTATATCTTTCCTTAGAAAAGGGGACCAAAACTGTTCACAGTGTTCTAGGTGTAGTCTAAATAGTGCCATGTACATTTTTAGCAAAATTTCCCTATTTTTATGCTCCATTCCATTTGAAGTAAATGGCCAACATTGATTTTGGCTTCCCAATTACCTGCTGAGCTTGCATGTCAGCTTTTTGTGATTTATACACAAGAACCCCTCAAATCCCTCTGTGCTGTACTTTTCTGCAGTCTCTTTGAATATTGCTTAGCTCCTTTATGCTTCTTGGTCCAAACTGGTCATGTACATCTTAAAATGGAACATCAGTAAAAACTGGGGAACAAGAATACTGTTCTGAACCAGCTTTTTTTCCTGAGTGCTGTACACCATGATGATAGGTTGATAAAAGTTATCCTTAATCCAGTAAATTGTGCTGTAGATGTGGTTTTTTAAGCCAATGCAAATTAATTTTGCTTTAATTCTAAGCAGAATTCATTTCCAAATGCACACTACAAGAATAATGGTCAAATGTTGTGACAGGTATAACAAGCACACAGAGAAATATATTGGAATGAGTGACAGAAATTAGACATTTAGCACTGTAAAAATTCAAGAATAAATCATGGTTCAAGATAGATTGGGAAAGATGAGAGCAGGATGCAAAGTGGCAACAATAAGTTGGGTCTTCAAGATGGCTGTGCTTTGTCTCTCCAGCATAAGATGTGGGATGAAAATTTAAATACCAAGAGTATGGAAAACAGTGTTTGGAGAGCTGCACAACAAGAACACTATTTGAGAGATCTAAACATTCAAAGGAAGTGTCCCAATTTTTATTTTCCTTTGTTTTTTCATGGGATATGGACATCGTTAGCAAGGCTAGCATTTGTTGTCTGTCCCTAATTGCCTATAAACTGAGTGGCAGTTAACAGTCTACCACATTGCTGAGAGTCTAGAGTGACGTGTAGGCCAAACCAGGTAAGGAAAGCAGATTTCCTTCCTTCAAGAACATTTGTGAATCAGTGGGGTTTTTAAGAACAATTGACAATGGTTTCATGGTCATCATTGTAATTCCACTATTTTTAAAAATTGAATTCAAATTTAATCTAGTTCAAATAACCAGTAATCCTCCAGAATAATGTGGTGTCCCAATCTGGGCACCACAGTCTAAAGAAAGCATGCCAATGCCTTTGAGATGGTGCAAAAGAGAGTTAATGGAATGGTATTGGGAAGAACAAAGCTCAGTTATCTGGAGAAATCAGAGAAGTTGTGATTATTCTCCTTACATCAGAGGAGAGATATAAAAGGGTTTGGTTAGAATGGGAATGGGGAAATGTTTTCACTGGCAGGAGGTTAGTAACCCTGCACAGAATATGGATTTAACATAATGAGCAAAAAAACCTAAGAGCAAGTTATGAGAATTTTTTAATGCAGTATGATACTGTAATCTAGAATGCACTGCCTGAAAGGATTCATTAATAACTTTCAAAAGAGAGCTGGATATTCACTTGAAAAGGAGAGATTTGCAGAGCTATGGGGAATGAGCAGTGGAGTGGGACAAATTGGCTATTTCTTCCAAAGAGTCAGAACAACATGACTGGCCTTCTTCTATACGATATCATTCCATTAGAGTTAATGATGAACACCCCAAAATATCTCAAGGAAGAAATCTAATCTCAGAGTTCAGATGATGCTTATAAGCCATTTAAGAAATGCTCATGCAACTTTACAACATCATTCGATCTCCCTGATTGTACTTATAGTTTTGTAATCCACACTGTGCCATTTGTTATTTTTCTACACATATGTCAGGACTAAAATAAGTGCATAAGCTTCTTTAGAAAAAGGAAAAATCTATTTGTGCCCTTTTGATGGATGAACCTGCACATTTTCACCATATCCATCAATTCCCACTGTAAACCATGACTTGAAAAAAATGGAAGCCTATTTCACAGATATAGCCATCATACTTAAGGATAGGACATATACAGCACAGAAGGGAAATCTTTTTCAGAGCAAAATTCTAACTGTTTGTAATTGCAGAACCAAAAAGCATTAGAAAGGTGCTGAATTTCCAAGAATTTACTCTCTTACTTGCTGGTTCACAGTCGTTTTTCTAGTATGAAGGTCACTGCACTCCTCTTCATGGTACTCTTCCTTGCACTCGCGGCAGAAAACAAACTGAAAGAGGATGAATGTAAAGAGTATGAATAATATGAAAATAATTGGGAAACTGTTAAGGTGGATAAATAGTTAACTCAATATCCTAAGGCATCCTGATCTTCAGACACTACCACCCCCTTCTACTCGTAGGCTAAGACACCCCCTCCTCTTTTGCTGGTATCAGCAACCACTACCACCACCCCCCCCAAATGAACAATACCCTGTTATAGGGTCACCAAAGACTCTCCCTTTAGGTCTATCCCTTTCAGGAACCCCCTCCCCTTTGGCACTGTCAACCTGACACCCTGGCACTGTCAACCTGGCATTGCCATAATGCCAGGGACAATGCACTGCCCAGCCATTTCCCCAACCATCGTGGGGGCTTCAATGGCCCGCAAGCTCCTGGCATGGCCATCATAACTGGTCTCCATTTATGGAAACGTGTAGTGATTCAAGCTGAGTTCCCACTGTGCTCGAAGGTTGGAGAATTACAGGAGCTGGGAGAAACCGGCTCCAAACTGACCCTGCATATTTAAATGAGTATTCAAATACGCTAATCTGATTCAAGCCCTTGCTGGTCATGACTTCGATTATGTTGAGACGCAAGGACAGGGAGAATCCCATAAACAGTTCCGGCCCATGCTAACTGTGTTATGGTCCCTCCCTGTGATTCTCCTGCCGAGTGTGATTTGCACCTTCACCTTTGGGCCAGAGAATCATATCTGATATGTAGCCCACCGGTTGTGTTGCAGTCCAGCAGGGAAATTATGCTAGCCTAAAAGCCTTTTTGGGACTCTATTCTCCTCCTCCTCTGCAATTCGCACCCACAGAAAACATGGGTGTGCCCCATCCCCCCAAAGTGTTTTATTGTTTGATGAATACTGTCATGCGACTCAGCTGTTGTATTTGCTCAAACAAGAAGCCACACTTCTGGACTGATGGTATAACTCAAAAAAATGAATCAACAATCTGCATATAAACTTGAGTTCATCTGAAATTCTGTTAATCAAATTCTAACTGCCACCAATACATGTTCCCCCATCACCCATGTAGTCACTGATCTATACTGGCACTAGGTCTGGCTAGGCCACAATTTTAAAATTCTCACCCTTGTTTTCAAATCCTTCCATGAATTCAACGCTCACTACCAATGTAAGGGCCTCTAGCTCCACAAACCTCCAGGATCTCTGTGTTGCTCCAAGTCTGGGAAAAGGTGTGGGGTGCAGAGGGCTGATGCATATTGAGTGGGGAGGGTTGACATTAAGGAAATCGGTTTGGGAGTAGTATTGCGAGTCGGTTTGGGAATTGGGAGTGGAATTGGGGGTGGAATTGGGAGTGGAATTGGGATTGAGAGAGTTGATATTGGAAGTGGGGTTTGTGAGCATTAAAATGGGCAAGTGGAGGTGTGTGTCAAACCAGGTCAGGTTATGCAAAACACTATGTTTTGTTCAAGTGAAGACAATTTTGAGTGTTGTTGCAGTCAGATGTTAACTTCTGTGATTGAGCACAAACTGTTTCATTTCAGGCAACAGATGAGTGACCAATTTTTTGCCCTTACTGCTACTGGATTTGGATTCTGTGAATCTAATGGCTTTAACTTGAGTGGTGAATGTTGAAGTATATAAAAACAAAGTGAAAAATATATTACAACTTTCTTTGGATAAATACATTCAAAATTGGGTCAAAGACATTACTGCAATATTCCAAGGGTCTGCCTATCTGTAGAGGGAGCCCATTTCATTTTCTGAAACACAAGCTTCTTCTGCAAGTTACATTCCAAAATTACCTGTCAGTCTCTTTGGTCAACATGAAGACACAGCTACATTTCCCAAAAGTCTGTTCTCAAAAGAAAGGGAGATTGATGGGTGAGACTGATGTCACGGAGTTGCTCAGTTCACTGAGACAAAGTTTGGCATTCAGTGAGGGATTAAGTTGCTGAGCTGATAAATTAATATTTATGGACATGTGGCAATGTAAATGTGCTCCCAAGCATGCAGAGAATTTAAAAAGCTGTGCACTGCATTAGTATTTCCCTTCTAACAAGTCAGTGCAAACACATGGGGAATCCAATAGGTGCCTTTTTCAGACATTAGATGGCAGTAACAGCAGCAGATATCTTGACTGTCCGAGAAACATACTTAGAATTGTTTAAGGTGTTTCTGCATCATTTCATTCCCATTTGAAAACATGTACACTTTTCTCAGACTGTTCATAGTACTGAAATACTTATTATTTACTGAAAGATGTATTTGTGATATGAAAAGTCCAATTTCAAAATTGTATGCCTGCTTTCTAACTTTTTTAAAAAATTGTTTATTTTAAGAACATAAGAAATAGGAGCAGGAGTAGGCCATCTAGCCCTTCGAGCCTGCCCCGCCATTCAATAAGATCATGGCTGATCTGTCGTGTCTCAGTTCCACATTCCCGCCCTCTCCCCATAACCCTTAATCCCCTTGCCTATCAAAAACCTATCAACCCGCGTCTTAAATATATTTAGCGAGGCAGCCTCCACCACTTCAACGGGCAGAGAATTCCAGAGATTCACCATCCTTTGAGTGAAGAAGTTCCTCCTCAACTCCGTTCTAAACCGCCCCCCCTTTATCTTGAGGCTGTGCCCTCTAGTCCTACTGTCCTTTCTGAGCGGGAAGAGCCTCTTTATCCTATCCGTCCCATTCATCATCTTATATGTCTCAATGAGATCTCCCCTCATTCTTCTAAACTCTAACGAGTACAAGCCTAGTTTATTCAGCCTCTCCTCATAGTTCAAACCCCTCAACTCCGGTATCAGCCTAGTAAACCTCCTTTGCACTCCCTCCAAGGCCAAAATATCCTTGTGTAAGTGCGGCGACCAAAACTGCACACAGTACTCCAGCTGCGGCCTCACCAGTGCCCTGTACAGCTGCAGCAAGACCTCCCTACTTTTATATTCAATCCCCCTCGCTATGAAGGCCAGCATTCCATTCGCCTTCCTGACCACCTGCTGCACCTGCAGGCTGGGTTTTTGCGACTCATGCACAAGGACTCCGAGGTCCCTCTGCACCGTTGCAGGCTGCAGTTTTTCGCCATGTAAGTAATAGTCCTTCCTACCATTATTCCTACCAAAGTGGACAACTTCAGACTTGCCAACATTAAATTCCATTTGCCAGTTCCTGGCCCATTCGCCCAGACTATCTAGATCCCTCTGCAGACTTTCCACACCCTCCGCACAATTTGCCATTCCACTAATCTTGGTGTCATCAGCAAATTTCGATACCATACACTCGGTTCCCTCCTCCAGATCATCTATATAAATGGTAAATAGCTGAGGCCCCAGCACCGACCCCTGGGGCACTCCACTAGTCACCAACCGCCAATCCGAATAGCACCCATTGACCCCCACTCTCTGCCTCCTATTTGACAGCCAATCCCCTATCCACGCTAACACCCTACCCCCAACTCCATGCCCCCTGACTTTCTGTAATAACCTCTTGTGCGGCACCTTATCAAACACCTTCTGAAAATCAAGAAACACCACATCCACCGGCTCTCCTCTATCCACCGCCCTAGACACATCCTCATAGAACTCCAATAAATTCGTCAGACACGACTTCCCCTTAACGAGACGAGATTTTTGGGAGATTTCTGCCACTTCTTTGAATGCACACTTTCCTCCCCTTCCTGGTGATACCGAGTTTTGCCCTGCTGGAGGTTGGAATTCTTTACTTCACTGGGTGTAGGAGCCTTCAACATATTATGGGTTCCCAAAAGGTTACAGCAGTGAGAACTTCCAGTAAATG
Source organism: Carcharhinus amblyrhynchos (assembly GCF_965287045.1). Taxonomy (NCBI): domain Eukaryota; kingdom Metazoa; phylum Chordata; class Chondrichthyes; order Carcharhiniformes; family Carcharhinidae; genus Carcharhinus; species Carcharhinus amblyrhynchos. The sequence continues at coordinate 23,974,560 of NC_137335.1, read as the reverse complement.
TGAATGTCTGCCATGCTCTTGGTCCTTTTGATCATTGTTCTTGTAGGCACCAATTATGCCCCTTACAGTTATGTAATTTACACAATTAAGGGTTGATTTTAACTTGCAAAGATCAGCACTAATGTGGCAGTATGTTTAACTTATCCAATGAGGATTTTGGTATGGAGCTATATAACCGTAAGTTCTTTCTTTCTTGAGGTCTTCGTGGACAATGTCATAGGAGATTGATTAGCCATCATAGTAGTTGTACCAGTTGATAAAGGTTTGCCAAATGTGTCTTTTATCTGCAATCCCATGAACAGGATTCAATTCTAGCAAGCCCATGAAGTCCAGAAACACCGTTCTGCTTTTTGTTTTTGGGTGGGATCGCAAGAATTTTAAATACCGATTCTTGAAATGTCTTCAAATTACAATGGGAAATTGCACCCACCTTGTATTTTTTGATATGATTGACCAATGTCTGCCAAAACATTGCAAGATGTTATTGGGTGGCATGTTGGCACAGTGGTTAGCACTGCTGCCTCACAGCACCAGGGACCCAGGTTCAATTCTTGGCTCGAGTCACTGAATACACAGAGTCTGCACATTCTCCCCGTGTCTGAGTAGGTTTACTCTGGGTGCTCTGGTTTCCTCCCACAGTCCAAAAGACACGCTGTTAGGTGCATTTGCCACCTAAATTCTCTCTTAGGGTACCCAAATAGGTGCCCGAGTGTGGCGACTAGGTGATTTTCACAATAACTTCAATGCAGTGAAAATGTAAGCCTACTTGTGGCACTAATAAAAAAAAACCTTAGACTACTAGAAGGAAAATGGAGGTGGCAAAATATTGTCCTAATAAAAGGAAGGTAAGCACTTTTACAGTGTCTTCCATGAACTTAGGATGTTGCATCCAATGAGATACTTTAAGTGTATTCATTGTTGTAATGGAGGAAACAAAGTGCTCAATTTGCACACAGCAAGCTCCCAGAAACAGCAATGTGATAGTGAGGAGATAATCTGACTTTTTTGATGACGTTGATTGAGGGGTAAGTTTTGGCCAAGATACGGTGGATAACCCCTCTAGTCCTTTTTAAAACTATGCCATGGAATCATTCACAATTACCTGCAAGAACAGAGGGGGAGGTCTCAGTTGACTCATTGTAAGTAAAAGATAGGTGCACTCACATAATCCAGAAATACTGGCCTGACAGGAAGAATATACCTCAGACATTAACTTTCACCATTTGTACAAATTAGCAAGGTGGGAGAGATAAGCTGTATACCAGACAAGCTAACTACAGGAGAATAACTAGGAGGGAAAACATAGGGGTGAAATTAGTCTACGCGAGTGTGAAAAGGGGCTGACAGTGAATCAGCAGCCTTGTTTTACACCCCTCCATTTGCAACCCAATATTCTGTTTAATTTCTCTCAGCCACCCACACCTGAAGAGCAGTGCCCTGAGCTGATCAGATGCTTGTTATAGTTGAGTCTACATGCATTCTGAGACCTGCAAAGGCCTCTTGAAACCAATTGCTGCAGCTAAGCAAATATCAGTGAGCACTGTCTCAACTTTCAGGCAGTGTGCTGCTGTCTGTAAAGCTTGCCAAGAACTTGATGTGCTTTCTCATGCAGTGTTCCACTTTCTAAATGATCAATAGCACCGTGAAGCATTTCTCTCTTATTCTCCTAAGTGCCACTTTTTTCCAAGAAGCTTACTACAATTGAATCCGAACTAAAACTAAAACCATTTTTAAAAATTACAATGCATCCTCATAAAATATTCATGCATATTGTTATGTGCAAAGTTGATCATTTACACTACAGGCCATCTTTTTCAAGCAAGCTTTTAGACACTTCAAAGATTCACTCACGTGTGCACTAGTGCTTTAGCAACAGAATTCTTCAGCTTTAGCCTCTGCGCACCACTCATTTCTTTCACATTGTGGGTATGCTGGCGTTGGACTGGCGTAAACACAGTAAAAAGTCTGACAACACCAGGTTTTAATCCAACCGATTTATTTGATAATAGACTCACAAGCTTTCGGGTTAGTCCCTTCATTCCTACTAGTATTTTCTCCCCAGATAGAGAGAGAAAGAGGTAGACAGAGAGAGAGAGAAAGAGAAGCAGAGAGACAGAGATAGACAGATGAGACAGACAGAGTAAGACAAGGAGAGAGACAGACAAAGAATGACACAGAGTGAGAAAAACAGAGAGGAGAATGACAGAAGGAGAGAGAAACAGAGTGACAGAGAGACAGATGAAGGAAAAGCAATGTTGGTGTTCATGTTGGCCCTTGCTGGAGGGGCATTTGTCCAAGAGGGTACAAGTCATCCTCCTAGTGGAATCTAGTGCCATCGAGGGCCTCAAGTGCACGCATGCCTCAACCAACCCATGCTGTGACTTCTTCCCCTGCAGCCTCAGATTCCTCAAACTATCACCCTCATCCCTTTCAGTGTTCTCCTCATCAGAGGAAACATGATGATCCGTGAGGCCATTTCGGGACTGTACTAAAGTGCTCCAACAGATCTGTCCAGGCATCAGAACTGCATTTTTAGGATGCCTATGGTGTGCTCCATAGGTAGCAGCATGAACCTCGTTGTACCTTCTTTCTGCAGGAGTCTTAGGCTGATGGACAGGCAGCATCAGCCATGTCCTTCACAGGTACCCTTTGTCATCATTGAGCAACCCTGGATCCTGTAGGATTCCTCAAAGATATCTGGATGTGCAATCTATTCAAGATGTATGAGAAGTGGAAGCTTTTCTGGATATCTGACACAAGTCAATGGGATCAGTTTCCACCTGTACATTGAATAAGTGGTAGCCTTTCCAGTTTATATATTGCAGTTTAGGCATTCTCTTTTGCCATGGAGAAGTCATCACGGCTCAGGATAGGGTTGTTCCCAACATCCAGGCTGTGCTATGCTGCCTAAGAAAACCAGACATCCCAGCAAAGTTTACACCTGAAGGTGAAATTTCAAAAAAAAGTAAAAAGATAATATGATTAAAATGTTTTTAAAGAAGGCAATATACCATCCAATGCTAATGATCTTGTGGTACATCCCACGCCCTCTGTTCTTCCCAGATCCCACTTCCTCTGCCATAAGTCAAAGGAAAAAGGAGGCTTATGTTCGGATGAGACGTGAGGGCTCGGGTAGTGCACTAGAAAACTTTAGATTGGCTAGGAGGGAGTTGAAGAGTGAGCTAAGAAAGGCTAAAAGAGGACATGAGAAGACTTTGGCTGATACGGTTAAGGAGAATCCTAAGGCGTTCTATAGGTATGTCAAGAACAGAAGGTTGGTTAGGGCAAGATTAGGGCCAGTTATAGACAGCAGAGGGAAGTTGTGTGTGGAACTGGAGGAGATTGGAGAGGCATTGAACCAATATTTCTCTTCGGTGTTCACGCAGGGGGACATGGATATAGCTGAGGAGGACACTGGGTTGCAGGGGAGTAGAATTGACAGTGTTACAGTTGATAAGGAGGATGTGCTGGATATTCTGGAGGGTCTGAAAATAGATAAGTCCCCTGGTCCGGATGGGATTTACCCCAGGATTCTCTGGGAGGCAAGAGAAGTGATTGCAGAGCCTCTGGCTCTGATCTTCAGGTCGTCGTTGGCCTCTGGTATAGTACCGGAAGATTGGAGGTTAGCGAATGTTGTCCCATTGTTTAAGAAGGGGAACAGAGACTTCCCCGGGAATTATAGACCGGTGAGTCTCACTTCTGTTGTGGGCAAGGTTTTAGAAAAAATTATTAGGGATAGGATTTATAGTTATTTGGAGAGTAATGAATTGATTGGAGATAGTCAGCATGGTTTTGTGGCGGGTAGGTCGTGCCTTACTAACCTTATTGAGTTTTTTGAGAAAGTGACCAAAGAGGTGGATGGGGGTAAGGCAGTGGACGTGGTGTATATGGATTTTAGTAAGGCGTTTGATAAGGTTCACCATGGTAGGCTTCTGCAGAAAATGCAGATGTATGGGATTGAGGGAGATCTAGGGAATTGGATCAGGAATTGGCTAGCGGATAGGAGACAGAGGGTGGTGGTTGATGGTAAATATTCATCATGGAGTTTGGTTATGAGTGGTGTGCCTCAGGGATCTGTTTTGGGGCCACTGCTGTTTGCAATTTTTATTAATGATCTGGATGAGGGTATAGTTGGGTGGATTAGTAAATTTGCTGATGACACCAAAGTCGGAGGTGTGGTAGATAGTGAGGAAGGGTGTCATAGTTTGCAGGAAGACTTAGACAGGTTGCAGAGCTGGGCCGAGAGGTGGCGGATGGAGTTTAATGCGGAGAAGTGTGAGGTAATTCACTTTGGTAGGAATAACAGATGTGTCGAGTATAGGGCTAACGGGAGGACTTTGAATAGTGTGGATGAGCAGAGGGATCTAGGTGTATGTGTACATAGATCCCTGAAAGTTGGGAATCAAGTAGATAAGGTTGTTAAGAAGGCATATGGTGTCTTGGCGTTTATTGGTAGGGGGATTGAATTTAGGAGTTGCAGCGTTATGTTGCAACTGTACACAACTCTGGTGCGGCCGCACTTGGAGTACTGTGTGCAGTTCTGGTCCCCACATTACAGGAAGGATGTGGAGGCTTTGGAGAGGGTGCAGAGGAGGTTTACCAGGATGTTGCCTGGTATGGAGGGGAGGTCCTATGAGGAGAGGCTGAGGGATTTGGGGTTGTTTTTGCTGGAAAGGCGGCGGCTAAGAGGGGATCTTATTGAAACATATAAGATGATTAGAGGTTTAGATAGGGTGGACAGTGATAGCCTTTTTCCTCTGATGGAGAAATCTAGCACGAGGGGGCATGGCTTTAAATTAAGGGGGGGTAGTTATAGGACGGATGTCAGGGGTAGGTTCTTTACCCAGAGGGTGGTGAGGGATTGGAATGCCCTGCCTGCTGCAGTTGTAAATGCGCCTAGTTTGGGGGCGTTTAAGAGATCCGTGGATAGGTTTATGGACGAAAAGGGATTGGTTTAGGTTAGTGGGTCATTGTTTTGTAACTGGTCGGTGCAACATCGTGGGCCGAAGGGCCTGTTCTGCGCTGTAATGTTCTATGTTCTAAGCCAGGAAACCAGCTTTGATGGCCTGCACCCTTCACCTTCCCCTCAGGCCTGCCAAAAATGTACATCCATAGGACTGTCTGTCAGCCCCACCCCAGTTTAAGGATTTACCCCTGACACCCTCTGAAATCTTCAGCCTACCCACCCCGCCCTCAGGCCTCAAACCACTTGCCCTCTTCCCCAAGCCCTTTTCCTACCAACCTCTCTCAACTGCCCTTTTGTCTTGTTCAGCTACTCCCTCTATCCCCTCTCCTCTGCCCCTCCTCTCTGTCAGTGTCTCCTCTTTCTCACTGGGCTTCTTGTTTCCGTGCCTCTGTGCTTTTCTCTCTCTGAGTTCTCTTTCACCCTCCTTCCACCCTCTCCCCCTCTGTGCCATGTGTCCTCTCTTGCCCATTATGTCCCACTCTGTCCTGCTATCTCCCACACTCCGCCTTTGTGTCCCACTCTGCTAGTGTCTCTTTTTTTCTGCATTTCTCTCTTTCAGTCTCTCACTCTCTCTCTCTCCATCTCTATCTCTGTCACTCTCTCAGTTTCTCTCTCTGTCACTCTCTCAGTTTTTCCCTCTCTTTCATTTTCCTCTCTGTTTTTCTTGCTCTCTGTCTTGTTCTCTGTGTGTCTGACTTTCCCTTTGTCTCACTCTCTGTCTCATCTGTCTCACTCTGTCTTTCTACATCTCTTTTTCTCTCTCTGTCTACCTCCACCTCTCTTTCTCTGATTGTCTGTCATTCTCTGTCCATCTGCCACTCTGTCTGTATTTCTTTCCTTCCCTCTCTGTCTCTCTTTTCCTTCTGTTCCTCGAATTTGGAATGAGTGCCACATTAATAATCGTCCAGATCAGAATTAAGAGAGAAGAAAGAAGCATCAGTCCACATCAACATTGTTGAAATCTCTGTTGTACAAAAACACAGAGGATTTTTAACCCATCCCAATTAATGGGACCAGATTGGACATGTGTCTTTATTTGGCCTTGCCCAATCCCTTCCTACTGTTCACTGCCAGTGATGAAGGCACTTGCCAACAGCAGATTGAAGTCATACAAAGTTACTGAAATTGGGTTCCAGCTATGTCACCGGATCCTGAATGGGATTTACCTCCATCATGAGCTGAGAGATTCATGGCTTTCTGATCATGTGAAAACTGGTCAGCTGTTGTTATGGACATGAAGATGGCGGGGGCGGGGGGGGGGGGGGGGGGGGGGGCGGGCATGGTGGTGCAGTTGTTAGCACTGCTGCCACACAGCGCCATGGACCCAGGTTCAGTTCCGGCCTCAGATCACTGTCTGTGTGGAGCTTACACATTCTCCCTGTGCCTGCATGGGTTTCCTCCAGTGCTCTGGTTTTCTCCCACACTCCAAAGATGTGCGGGTTAGGTTGATTGGCCATGCTAAATTGACCCTAGTATCAGGGCGATTAGCAGGGTAAATACGTGGGGTTATGGGCATAGGACCTTGGTAGGATTGTGGTCGGTGCAGGCTCGATGGGCCAAATGGCCTCCTTCTGCACTGTAGGGATTCAATGATATCCTCTAAAGTAAGTTGAACTGTGTTTTTTGTGGTATGCTTCCAAGTCCCACAAAGAAATTCCAAGATGACGCCAGGGCAAGGCAACTTCTTGCAAGCTGTGCCCAGCATACCCTCTAATCCTAACTTTTACTCTCGTTCTGCACACTCTCCTTTCCTTCTCTATGTACAGTATGCTTTGTTTGCATAGCGTGCAAGAAACAATACTTTTTACTGTAGACTAATACTTTTGACAATAATACATCAAATCAAATCAAAGAAAATGTTGGCCTATTGAGGTCCTAAACTCCTATCTTATATCCCTAAACCTTCCCCCACTCCCCTGACTTAACCACCTGCTGACCAGCCTTCTTTTGACCCCTTAGCTGCACAACTGTCTGCTGCTTCCCTCTCACGATTTATTACTTTCCAATAAGCTGTGACATGTGGAGGGGCCTGAGTAGTTAAAATACCCCAGGCCTGAAACCTAGGCCCTGTAAGTGCATTTTCCATTCAGACCATTCCACATTTGCAGTTATCAAAGGGCAGAATCCTCCCACGCTTCCACCAATAGGTCCAATGGCTGGCAGGGAGGAGAATTTGGTGTCCCTGAAGGTCCATCTTCTTTCTTCAATGGTGGGTCAGTGATGTTGGGTACCTTTTAAGTATGGAACCCAGAAATGACAATGGGATACATGCAATAAAGCCCACTCCACCATGAAATACGGTGCTAAACCCCTGGATGCACAATTGAGTAGGTCAGAAGATATGGCATAGCTACCCATCAGCCTCTGCAGCAGGAAATGCTCCTTCCTGTCCCAAGTCCCGCTAAACAAGGTAGTCCCAGATGGGAAAAAAGCCTTTGTATTTTCCACTATATTTCATAGCATCACTTGAATAGTGGTATCCTATAGCAACAACTTGCATTTAGACAGCATCTCAATGTAATGAAATGGTCCAAGGTGACTTATAGAAGCATCATCAGTGAATATTTAACATTGAGTCACATAAGGAGATATTAGGGCTATGTGGTAACTGTCCCTTTAAGGGCAATACAGCAGAGTAGGGGGGTCACCTGGTTTAGGTGACCAATCAGGATACAGAGTGCTGAATCACCCCAGAAGGAGCTGTTCTCTTAGGTAGAGGCATTCTTGAATGAGTAGTAGATATGTTGTTGTCCTTGTAAATAAATCCTTTGTTGTTCACTAATGAAGACTCTGCATCATTGTAGGCTATGACCAAAAGCTTCTTTAATGAGGTAGATCTTAAGCAGTAATGTACAGGAGGATAGAGGCTGAGAGGTGTAGAATTTTAGGGAGGAAATGCTAGAGTGAATCTCTGGAATTCTCTGCCCGTTGAAGTGGTGGAGGCTGCCTCGCTAAATATTTTTCAGACGCGGGTTGATGGGTTTTTGATAAGAGAGGGGATTAAGGGTTATGGGGAGAGGGCGGGAAAGTGGAACTGAGCCACGACAGATCAGCCATGATCTTATTGAATGGCGGGGCAGGCTCGAAGGGCTAGATGGCCTACTCCTGCTCCTATTTCTTATGTTCTTATGTAGAGTGAGGCCCAGGTATATAGGTATGACCATCAATGGCAATGTGAAAGAACAGTAAAAAGTCTGACAACACCGGGTTTTAATCCAACCGATTTATTTGATAATAGACTCACAAGCTTTCGGGTTAGTCCCTTCGGCAGGTGAATTGAACATATTTTGGTATGTTAAATGTATTAACTGTATTTTATAGAAGTAATTGTGCACGTTAGCCAAGAGCAGGCTGCTGTGATGGATGGTGGGATAAAGCCTCAGTAGACAGAACCACATTCTTCAGAAACAATGAAACCTCCGAATGTGCAAGTTCTTATCAAACGAAAGTTGCTAGCAGTAAAATTCTTAGGGCTACTTACGAATAGAGATTTTCACACTATTCAGATAAGACAGGTCCCTGCTCAGACATGAGAATGTACATTGTTTTCTTTCACTAGTGACGTAGCAGGAGTTGCTGGGAACCTTAACTTTATCCTTTGTAGCTAAATGTCAGGGATTATTAAGCATTAGAGGAAGAAGCAACAGCAATAGGGGGAGGAAGCATCTGGATTCTACGGATCAATGAAATCCCATGATGTCAGACAGTAAAATGCAATTGGCTAAAGTATGTGACAGATGTTACTAACGATTGATTTAAATTGAAGACGATTTGATCATAACTAATGAAAGGCAGCAACAATTGATTTGAGAAATGTATAATTGATCAATCTGTGCATTGTAACTTCAGAGTTATATTGGAAAGCTCAGAGCCTTCTCTTTGGACTGACCAATGTTACCACTCCCATCGATCACTGGTTAATAAAGATATGTCTTTAAACAGAGATACTGGCTTTCATGAGTCTTTGTATTGGCTAAACTTTAGGCAATATCTAACCTCCGTACAACCCCATAACACTCTCATTTCACCTATACGCTTCAATATGAGAGTAAATAATTACACATCAAACTTGTCCTGATCCTTTTAAAGATGAGGAAGCCTTGGTAGCATGTGTTCTTGCTGAGATGAGATGCTAACTAGAGAGGTGAATCCCAGCATCAGATTCAGAAGATGCTGCCACTTCAAGCATCTCTCCAGCATCCCAGTCACAATGAGACCCTATAAGAGGTAGGAACTGTTGCAAGAGCCTCAGTTGGCTCATAGCTGTATGCCTTCAATCTGACGAGGCTTGTCAAGGAAATTTATCTCAAGCAACGGAACAAAGCACACTGTGTAACATCAATGGTGAATCGGATGACTCACACTTGGGACAAGGCAGCTGATGATGTTCTGCTGCTGTGAATCCATTTGGAGATGAGTCAGTTGTCTGTGGTGCATTCTTCAAATCACAGTGACATCTGGCACTCTTGGTTTGGGATCCTGGGCTGCATTTATCCTCACCTTAATATGGATCATCTGAGCGTGACAACATCAAACATTTGCCTGCCAGACATTAAAACGCCTCCTCTTTATCATAGATATAATGCCTTCATAGCCAGCCCTGGCTTTTTCTATGTCCAAAATGCTCAGACAGCATGAGGGGTGTACATTATTGCTAATAAAGAGTACATTTCAGCTTCTGTACACCTTACTCCAATCCCATTGCTCTCCTCCACACTGTCTAACGCAACCATGTTCACTTTCAGAATATAACCAAAGGCTGTACTGCTTACCAGAATTCACCAGTTCAAATTTGCTTCAGTGACCTTGGCAATTACTCAGGTGAGGGGATGCATAGCGCTGCATCCCTATTTTGAGGCTTGTCCCTGGAATAGACACAACTATAGGGTGAGAGACACTCAAGGTTGAAAGTTTGAGCCTCATTATTTTGATATGGCATGGAGCTCCCACTTATTGGTGAACCGAGCAAATGAACACTTGGAAAGTTGAAAACGCAGTTGGCTGACAGCAGCACACACAAGTTCTGAGAATGGATTCAGGGCACGAAAGCCCTGCTGAGAGACAGTAAGCACGTGGAGTTGCACAATATATGATCCTTCTCCATGCGTGAACACATCTCGCCTTGCACATTACAGTGTTAAAGAATGCAAATGAGATAAGAGAAAATTTCTGTTTCAGTCTTATACAGCCAAGAATAAACATGACATGACCTTGCACAGCATGTGAACAGGGTTTGTTCCACAAGAACACTTAAGAATAAGGTTGCAGCATCTGAGTCAACAATGATCAGGTAAAGGGCCACACACTGTAGTGAAATGGCACTTGTGGGAAGTGAGGCTGGAGGGATGATTTCTGGTTTATTTTGTCATTTACTTAAACACATTGCTGGACTCCTGCATTCGGCAGCTTTTACACTTGCTCCATGGTTGCCTGCCCCACACACCCCAGGGCGAATTTTCCTGTTCCGCCCGCCACGGGAATTATAGTAGGCGAGGGATCGACCATGGAAAGGTCTGTAGACTTTGGGGAAATTTTCTTTGGGGCGAGCACAGCTGAAAAGCCCCACCCCTTGTCTTCCAATCAAAAATCCAATTGTGGGCAGACATTGTTAAAGGTCAGGTTTGCCAATTCAGGAAGTTTCCTGACCCTACACATCTGGCTGGGGACAAATATCTGGGCCCAAGATTTCTCCTTGCTCACTATAGATGCTGCTCTACAATCATCTGATTTTATGCAGACGTACAAGTATCAATAGCCCTAAAACATAAAAAAAAGGGCCACATTAACAATCAGGCTGACATCTAATGCAATATTGATTTCCAGGGAAAGTTCTGTACCTATGCATTTCCTTTCAGAATTTCATCTTCTTGTATTCTTTTTCCTTTAATACAAGTGAAGAAATGTGGGTTTCTTAAATTAGAGCCCCCATGTAACCACTTGCTTTCACATCAGGGCTGCTTCTGAGCTGTCAGCTTTCAGGATGCTTTGTAAGCCTTTTTAAGGAAAAGTTTGAAAAAGCTTTTTCCAATATTCTGTATCAGTTGTACAATATAAGTGCAAGTCTTAGGCTTATATTCAGGGTTTCTTTAGGTTTGTCAGTTATTCCTATTATCTTGTGTTAGCATTTAAAAAAATATTGATTGCCTTGTACTGCTTTCCCTGGTTGGCATGTGTGTCATTATGTTTTATTTCCAAATCTTAAAGACACATCCTAATTACTGGAAATTTATTTTCTTTGGAATCAATTTATAATGGCTGTCATTGCACTTAAAAAGAATTGTGACATTAAATTGGCATGAATTTTAAAATAATTGAATTTTGAAAATCAATTAGGAGAGCAAAGAGGAGATATGAAAAAGCTCTGGCTGGTAACAGTAGGGAAAATACTAAGATGTTCTTTCAGTATATCAATGGGAAGAGGATAATCAGGGAAAGAGTACAGCCCATCAAGGATCAAGGGGGAAATCTGTGGGTGGAGACATTGATAGGGTGTTAAACAAATATTTCACATCTGTCTTCACCCCATGAGAATTAGGAGGTAGTTATGGAATTCAGGGACAGAGACTGTGAGGCTCGAGAGAAAATTACTACAGGGAGTGTCAAGATTTTGGAGGTATTGGACAGATCTCTTGGTCTGGATGCATTGTGTCCCAGGCTGTTGTGGGAGACAAGGAAAGAAATTGCAGGGGCTCTAACCCAAATTTTTAATTCCTCCCTGGCCCAAGGGAGGTGCCAGAGGACTGGAGAACAGCTAATGTGGTGTCACTATTTACGAAAGGTTGTAGAGACAAGTCAGGGAACTAGAGACCAGTGAGTCTCATGTCTGTGGTTGGGAAACTGCTGGAAAAGATTCTGAGGGAGAGAATCTATCTCCATTTGGAGAGACAAGTTTGATCAGGGGTTGTTTTGTCAGAGGGAGGTCATGCTGAACAAATTTGATTCAATTTTTTGAGCTTGTGTGGATGAGGATAGTGTGGTTGATGTAGTTTACATGGATTTCAGCAAAGCCTTTGACAAAATCTCATATGGGAGACTTATTAAGAAGGCAAATGCACATAGGATACAGGGTGATCTGATAAGGTGGAGTTGTAATTGGCTTAGCAGTGGGATTCACAGGGTGACGATAGATGGCTGCTTCAGTGATTGGAGGCCAGTGACCAGTGACTTACACAGGGATCCGTGCTGGGCCCCCTAGTGCTTGTCATTTATATGAATGACATAGATGATTATGTCGGGGGGTATAATCAGTAAGTTTGCCGACAACACAAAGATTGGCCAGGTGATTAACAGTGAGGTTGAGTATCTTGGATTACAGGAAGATATAGATGAGATGGATAAATGGGCAGATAAGTAGCAGATGGAAGTTAACCCTGAAAAGTGTGAGGTGATACACTTTGGAAGGAGTAATTTGACAAAGAAGTATATTATGAAAGGTCTGACACTAGGAAGTTCTGAAGAACAAAGGGACCTTGGCATGTCTGTCAATAGATCTCTGAAGGCAGAAAGGCAAGTTAATAGGGTGGTGAAAAGAGCACATGGCACACTTGCTTTATCAATTGGGGTATAGATTATGAAAGCAGAGAAGTCATGATGGAGTTGTATAGAACTTTGGTGAGGCCACAGCTGAAGTACTGTGTGCAGTTCTGATTGCCATATTATAGGAAAGATGTGAATGCACTGGAAGGGGTGCAGAGAAGATTCAGTAGGTTGTTGCCTGGGATGGAACAATAAAGCTATAAAGAGAGGTTGGATAGGTTTGGGTTGTTTTCTCTGGGGCAGAGAAGACTGAGGAGGTGGCCTGATTGAGGTGTTCAAATTATGAGGGGCATGAACAGGTAGCAGCTGTTCCCCTTAGTTGAAGGGTCAGTTACAACGGGAAACAAGTTGAAAGTGAGGGGTGGGAGGTTTAGGGGTGATTTGAAGAAAAACCTTTTTACCAGTGGATGGTGACATTCTGGAATGCACTGCCTGGGAGGTGATGGAAGTGGGATGCCTCACATCCTTTAAAAAATACCTGGATAGTACTTGGCATGCCATAACATTCCAGGCTGTAGGGCCAAGTGCTGGTAAGAGGGATTAGGTGGGCATGTCATGCATCAGTGCAGACTTTATAGACCAAAGGGCCTTTTCTGCACTGTAATATTCTGTGATTCTGCAAAAATTATTCTGAAAAATGGGGGACTAATATCGTAATAACTTATAAGAAAACAATCAGTCTTCATTAACATAAAGATATTTGCATTTATCTCACAACCTTCACAATGCCAAAACATCTGAGAGCGTTTTAGAGTCAGTGAAATTTTGTGGAGTGTGATCACTGTTGTAATTTAGGAAATGCAGCAGCAAAGTTGGCGAATGGCAAACTCCCCCAAATAGCACTGAAATAAATGGGAAGATCATCTTGGGATAGCCAGGGCATTGGGAAGAACTCCCTTGCTTTTCTTCAAAATAGTGCTGTACACATGTCACTGCATTATCTGCATGGTGCCGTCACATTAATAGTGTTATGCAGTGTAGTTAACACTGGAAACATGTTGGAGATGTTAATTAAAACTGGAAATGAATGTAAGTATATACAGCCATGTTTAATATTTGAATTACAAACAACAGAATAGCTTCAGAGCAAAATGAATGACTATTGTTGTACGTAATTGGATTGGGCAGGTCAGGCCCTGGTGACTTTGGCACACTCCAGTTACTGTCCTTAAAATGCACAGCACAGGAAAACAGGAGCATGACTAACTGTGACTTCTAGTTGCCGTGACGACAATCAGCTCTTACTTATGCTAAGCTCTCAACAAAGAAAGCTTACAGAGCCATCTTCAATCTTCCTCAAATGACTGTAATTTAATCACCATGTATCATAATACTATACTTCATAGTATCTGCTGTCTGTGAAAAGGTCCATCACAAAGAGATATTCAACTCAGGATGTTATTAAACATCATTACAGTTCATGAAAAGAGACAATCAAGACTGCAAATTACCTTCCCCAATGTTTGCTGCATAAGGTAAGAATTTTACCAATTAATCTTTGTTCCAACACAACTTTTGCATGCTTTGTTCCACAGTTCTGCTATACTACTTTTAGTGGGATGAAGTGCCCTTTAGCAAAAACATGGCTAATAGCACTTTCAGCTTGATACATGCCAATCATCACCAGCCAGGACAAAGTAGTCTATTTGATCCACAGTTCATCCTACACCTTAAACTTCCATTCCCTTTACTTTTCTGCAAAGGATACTATCAATAGGATGAATGGATACAACCACTCACTAACAACAAGGAATGCATTTATTGGTGTCTACCATGGAAGGCACTGCAAGCAAAAATAAACCACATATAGTCCCCTAACACAGCATTAGTAAGGAATATTAATATTACCTAACAACAAAGGTGAACAGGTGATACAAATAAACAGATTTCAAATCATGACTTGCACACTTTAATATGAATGTTTTACATTGACATACGTTGCCAAACACCTCAAAAATTATTGCCCACAGTGGTCTGTTGAATGTTATAGCAGTAGGTTAGGTAATTCTTGAAATACATTATTAAATAATGACCTCTGACTCACAATAAAGCCAAATAGCTAAGTTTCAGACCCTAGCTGATCATTACCATCACTGTGTGAGCCAGCTCTAATAGCTGCAGGTATGCTTGCATAAGATTTCACCTTCTTGAAGATTCACTACCTCAAATCTTTTGGTTTCCCTAAGGCCAACAATCTTGAGCGTGCCTCATGCATGGGTAAATCTTCACCCTCAAATACCTTCTCTAGTTGGAAAATGTGGACTCGCAGTGTGACTAATCAGACTGTGAAGAGGAAAGGATAGAGGATTATAATCAGCATAATGTGTGACTTAGAGGGAGGCTTGCAATTCTCCCATGTGATAGAAGTCAGAGGTTTGGAAGTTGATGTCAAGAAAGACTCTGCCTTCAGAAAGAATTCTAAAGTCTTTTTCTACTTTTCAATGGTAGTTATGACCTCTCTAAATATATGCAATTCCCATACTGTTAGGTAATAAATATCCTTGCCGGTGGCACAATGGTTAGCACTCTCACAGTGTCAGGGACCAGAGTTTGATTCCCAGCTTGGGTCACTGTCTGTGTGGAGTCTGCATATTCACCCCGTGTTTGCATGGGTTTTCTCCAGGTGGTCTGATTTCTTCCCACATTCTGAAAGACATGCTGGTTGGGTGAATTGGCCATGCTCAATTCTCCTTCAGTGTACCCCACAGGCGCTGGAGTGTGGCGACTGGGGAATTTTCACAGTAATTTCATTGCAGTGTTAATGTATGCCTACTTAGGACACAAATACATAAACTTTAAAACTTTGCTCTAACAAAAATGGGGTCTGTTTGAAATCAGCACTGAGTTCATGGGGGTTAATCCCGATTGTCCTGTGATTAATTATCCTCCAACAAATATCACTAAAAAGACAGATCATTTGATCCTTTTCACATTATTTCTTTTAGCACCTTGATTGTTTCCACATTTCTTACATTGCAGCATGCTTCACCAGCAGTGAAGTGCTTTGGGATGTTCTGAGGTCATGAAAGGTGCCATATAAATGTAAATCTTCATTTTCTTTACTGGTATTCATGGACCTACCTAGCATTGCAAATGGGACATTTAAACTAATGGAAATAAAAGCAAAGCCCAGCATTACAAATAAAAATGGTCAAAGCATGTTAAAATGTTGTTGACAAATTGAATCTTGTTAATACAGCAAGATTCTCCTGAGACAAGTTTAACAAGCAAGGGTGCTCATACCCAACCTCTTAGAAACACAAAACTCAAATCACTTAGGAATCAAATTCTTAACTGTTCTTTGTAGTTCAGAAAGATTAGTTTATATGCACAGATGTTTGAATATTCCCTAGTAGTTACCGAGAATTGCTAAGAGATTTTGGATGTCACACACATAATACAGAAACACACCTGACTAATTAATGGCTCTGTATGGTAATCACTGTAATTGTTGATTTAAAATCAGACAGTTTGTTAAGACTCGATTAACAACTGTTTCATTTATCTGTGACTGGCGTGCAATTAAGGCTGTTTGAGGTTCCCAAATTGATAGCTGAAGATTTGGAGCACTGAATGCATCAAAAAAGACATGTGTTACAGTCATAACTGAGATACAGAGAAAGATCAATTTAATGCGAGATAGATCATTCAAAAGTCTGATGGCAGCAGGGAAGAAGCTGTTCTTGACTTGGTTGGTACATGTCCTCAGACTTTTGTATCTTTTTCCTTTCGGAAGAAAGTGGAACAGAATATGTCCTGGGTGCATGTGGTCCTTAATTATGCTGGCTGCTTCTCCAAGGCAGTGGGCAGAGAAGACAATGTCAATGGGTGGGAGGCTGGTTTTAGTGATGGACTGGGCCGCATTCACCTCCCTTTGTACTTTCTTGTGGTCTTGGACAGAGCAGGAGTCATACCAAGCTGTGATACTAGAAATAATGCTTTCTATGGTGCATCTTTACTCTTCTGAGTAAGGATGGTGGGCCTTCTTTAACTATAGTGTTGGCATGGGGGCACCAGAACAGGTTGTTGGTGATCTGGCCACCTAAAACCTGAAACTCTCGACCATTTCGACTTCGTCCCCATTGAGGTAGACAGGGGCACGTCCTCCACTCTGCTTCCTGAAGTCGATGACTAGCTCCTTCATTTTGTTGATATTGACGGAGAGATTATTGTCGTTGCACCAGTTCACCAGATTATCTGTCTCTTTCCTGTCTCTATCTTGTCATTGTTTGAGATTCAACCTACTACGACAGTGTCATCAACAAACTTGAAAATTGAGTTGGAAGGGAATTTGGCCACATAGTCATAGGTGTATAAGGAGTACAGTAAGGGACTGAGGACACAGCCCTGTGTGGCACTGGTGTTGGGGATGACTTTAGCAGACGTGTTGTTGCCTATCTTTACTGGTTGCAGTCTGTGCGTTAGGAAGTTGAAGATTCAATCACAGATGGAGAAACCAAGCCCCAGACCATGGGTATTTGGAGATGAGTTTCGTAAGAAGGTAATTGCCCTAAAACCGGAAAATCCTGTCAGAAGTCAACGGACCTTTCCATGGTCTGCCCCTTGCCCGCTACAATATCCGGATAGGAAACTTTACCCATGGCTTCAGATATTTTGGGGGTGGAAAAATATTAGCATAATTTCCCAACTGTAAGGTGCAATGTCAGAGACTTCATCTTTATCTCAGTGGGGCTGCAGCAGGCAACCTTTGTTACAATTGGCACTATTCACTACAATTGGCTAGGCTCTCAATGTCAGCATCAATACCAGGCCACCAGATACAACTCCTGGCAAACATCTTCATTTCAGATATACCTGGATGGGCATTGTATAATTCAGCTAGGAGCAACTCTCTTCCTGGTATAGGGAAGGCAAGATGCCATCTTGACAACTCAACTCATCTTTTTGTATAAAATGTGGTTTCATCTCTTCAGAAACTGGCTCATTAGCCTAACTCATTAGTTTCCTGTGCTTCACTTTGGGCAGCAAAGATGCTGACTGGTTCAGCACTTGATCTGCTTTGCTGACACTGACAACATGTCTAAGAAATTCAACACTACGGCAACTTCCTGTGGTAGTGGGGGATGTGCAACACTCTCTTGCAAAGGTCAACAACTAAGTGCGTTCGCATTCGACATGTATGTCCCAGGCCGGTTCTTCAGGGTATATTCATCAGTGGAAAAGATTAACATCTAATTTTGAATTATTGCTGATATGATTGTCATCTTTAAAAACACCTGAAAGTGACCCGAAGTCAGAAACAATGGTAGAGTGCCTACTGTACAAATACCGATGGAATTTCTTGACACCAAAAACTATTGGTAATCCTTCCTTCTCAAATTTTGAGTAACCCTTTTCAGTTTCCGAGAAGGTTCTTGATACGTACTCTATTGACCTTTCAGATCCGTCGACCATTTCATGGGGACAACATTGCACCAACGTCATATGGAGCAGCATCACAAGTTAACACCGATTCCTTAGCTGGGTTGAAATATGTCAACGAGTGTAACAATTGCCTCATTCTGTTAGAAGTTTTTCTCTGGGGCATCTTCTAATACTAATGCTGGTGCTTTTTTAGCAGCAAATGCAAGGGGACCAGTGTTGACAAATTTAGTAGAAACCATCCTTAGTAATTCACCATTCCTAATAATGACTTGAGCTCAGATGTGTTCCTGCGAGTCGCTGCCTCCTTTATTGCTCTGACTTTGTCTTCCATGGGGGTGTAATCTTCGCATCTAAGCAATTTACAAACAGGCTATCCCCAAGGCTTGAAAAGTACATTTCTCCTTCTTGAGGTGAACTTCTTGAAATCTCTCGAGCACCTCCTCTCAGTTAGCTACACGCTCAGCTTCTGTTGATCCAGTTATCAAAACATCATCCAGGTACACTACAACTTGTGGCAATCCTTGCAATAGACTTTCCATTGTTCTCTGGAAAACAGTACCTGCTGATGACACACCAAAGGACAGGTGTGTATAGTTTGTGTGTTTATCATGACATAACCTCAGGAAGCACTGTCTAATTCACGTTGTTGATATGTGTGACTCATATCCAGTTTTGTGTAGGATTGACCTCTGACCAACTTTGCATACAAATCTTTGGAATTAGATACTTGTCTAACTTGGCAGCCTGATGAACTGTTAATTTGTAGTCATCACAAATGTGGACAATCTTGTCAGTCTTCATCACAGGAACTATGGCTGCTGCCCACTCTGCGAATTGAACTAGCTGGATAAAACCCAGTTCTTTCAATCTCTTGAATTCCATGTTGAAATTTTCTTACAAGGTATATGGTATTGGTTTTGCTCTCAAAAAAAGTTGCCTCTCGATCTACATAGATCTCTGCCTGGAGACCCTTTATTTACCTAACTTGTCACAAAAAATGCTCTAAAAGTTCTTCATTAACTTTTAGGAGTATTGATAGGCAGAGAGATCTGGGTGTACATGTCCACCGATCACTGAAAGTGGCAATGCAGGTGGATAAGGTAGTCAAGAAAGTATACGGCATGCTTACCTTCATCCATTAGGGTATTGAGTATAAAAATTGACGGGTCATGCTGAGGCTGTACAGAACCTTAGTCAGGCCTCATTTAGAATATTGTGTACAATTCTGATTGCCACACTACCAGAAGGATGTGGATGCTTTGGTGAGAGCACAGAAGAGGTTTACCAGGATGTTGCCTGGTCTGGAAGGTATGAAGAGAGGTTGGATAAACTCATTTTGTTCTCACCGGAACAATGGAGGTTGAGATGGTGACCTGACAAAGTTCTACAAGATTATGAGTGGCATGGACAGAATGGATAGTCAGATGCTCTTTCCTAGGGTAGAAAAGTCAAATACTAGAGAATATTGGTGTAAGGTGTGTGGGGAAAAGTTTAGAGGAGATGTGCAAAGCAAGTTTTTTATAGATGGTGATGAATGTATGGAAGACACTGCCTGCAGAAGTGGTGGGAAGCAGGACCGATTGCGGCATTTAAGGGGCAACCAGACAAATACAGGAATAGGATGGGAACAACAGGATACGGAGTCTGTAAGTACATACGGTTTTAATTTAGGCAGGCATCACGAATGGAGATTGATTGGCCCTTTTAAATCTTCTGGCTCTAGTCATGGTTGCATTTGATTCCCATTTTAAAACTGCATCTTAACTTTTGGTGTTACTGTTGACTGTAGCTTCTCTCTCTAACTGCTGAACCGTACCATTCTGCACTCTCTGAAGCTCCTGTGTGCCTTTCTCAGTATTCACTATTGTCAGCATTATCTCCAGTGCTTTTTCAAACATTGATATTTGCACCTTCTTCCTTTGGATGGGACTCATTATTTACCCTGCAGACTAAATGGTCTTGCACATATCATTTTGAAAGGCTCTAAAGCCATTATGCTCAAAGATCTGTCTTAACTTGGTAACATAAGTTGCAATAGATTCCCAAGTGGCTCTCCTAATTGAGTTAGACTTAAATCACTGCAATTTTACCTAAGACTTTGGGTGGTAGTGGTTTTCACCAATTCAACTACCTTAGTGAATGACTTGGAGTCGGGCGTACTTGGGGATATGAGGCTTTGTATTAAATTGTAGGCCTGGGTCCCACAAGTGCTCTGAAGGATTGCCTTTCTCTTCTCCTCCTCCTCTATTCCATGGGCCTGAAAATAGTAGCCCAAATGTTCAATGTATTGTGCTGGATCCTCCACAGAGGCATCAAAAGGATCTATCCATCCGAATAGGGGCATATCTGCAAACACTCTTCTGTTCCTCAACTTTAACTAACTTCAATGTGACTTTATACTCACGATCTTGGAACTTTTTTTTATTTAACCTCACCGCCAATGTAAGAACTCATCAGTTAGGTAAATAACAACTGTAAAGTTTATTTACATATAACTATAACACAGCGACTTGGAGACTATGGCTGTCAGTCAGCTCCTGATGAGACAGAAACCTGAGTTCACCAGGGTGATCCCTACCCTGCTCCGTGATTGGTTCCCGGGCTATGTGACCCTTACTCTGCAGATGGATCTGTAAAGGGAAAATCACCACAATTTCCTCCATAGTTGTCTGGATACAGTACAAGATGATTCTCTCTAGCAGCTTATAACACATGGAGAGAAGAGAAATTAGTGTGTAACTGGAAACTTTTTTTGGATCCTTGCCAGACTTAGGGATTGCAATGACCTTAACTTTCCACCAGATTTTTGGCAGTTGCTCCCAAATGGAACTGTCCATGTAAACATTTCCTGCCCTGCATGTAAACGGTCACACTGTATTTTCAGCATATCTGACTGTTCCTCCCCCTGACAACCCCCTTAAAGTGTGGAGATGCTAGTGTTGGATTGGAGTAAACACTGTAAGAAGTCAAATAACATCAAGTTAAAGCCCAACAGGTTTATTTGGTAGCACAAGCCACTAGCTTTCAGAGTGCTGCCCCTTCATCAGTGAGTGGAAGTTGTGTTCACAAACAGGGCATATAAAGACACAAACTCAATTTACAAAATAATGGTTGGAATGCAAGTCTTTACAGGTAATCAAGTCTTAAAGATGCAGGCAATGTGAATGGAGAGGGGGTTAAGCCCAGGTTAAAGAGATGTGTATTGTCTCCAGCCAGGACAGTTAGTGAGACTTTGCAAACCCAGGCAAGTCATGGGGGTCACAGATAGTGTGACATGAGCCCAAGATCTCCATTGAGGCTGTCCTCATGTGTGCAGAACTTGGCTAGCAGTCTCTGCTCAGCGACTCTGCATTGTTGTGTGTCGTGAAGGCTGCCTTGGAGAACGCTTACCCAAAGATCAGAGGCCGAATGTCCGTGACCGCTGAAGTATTCCCCAACAGGAAGAGAACACTCTTGCCTGGTGATTGTCGAGCAGTGTTCATTAATCCGTGTTGTAGCGTCTACATGGTCTCCCCAATGTACCATGTCTCGGGACATCCTTTCCTGCTGTGTATCAGGTAGACAACATTGGCCGAGTTTCAAGTGTATCTACTGTGTATCTGGTGGATGGTGTTCTCACGTGAGATAATGGCATCCATGTCGATGATCCAGCAAGTCTTGCAGAGGTGCTGTGACAGGGTTGTATCGTGTCGTGATCATGTTCTCCTGAAGGCTGGGTAGTTTGTGCAGATAATGGTCTGTTTGAAGTTGTGCGGTTGTTTGAAGGCAAGAAGTGGAGGTGTGGGGATGGTCTTGGCGAGATGTTCGTCTTTGTCAATGACATGTTGAAGGCTTTGAAGAAGATGTCGTAGCTTCTCTGCTCCAGAGA
The DNA here is from genome assembly GCF_965287045.1 of Carcharhinus amblyrhynchos. Taxonomy (NCBI): domain Eukaryota; kingdom Metazoa; phylum Chordata; class Chondrichthyes; order Carcharhiniformes; family Carcharhinidae; genus Carcharhinus; species Carcharhinus amblyrhynchos. The sequence continues at coordinate 23,952,805 of NC_137335.1, read as the reverse complement.
AGTACTGGATGACGAAGGGTACTCTGTCCGCTGTGTCCTGTGTTTGTCTTCTGAGGAGTTGGTACAGTTTTTTGCTGTGGCGTGTTGGAACTGTTGATCGATGAGTCAAGCGCCATATCCTGTTCTGATGAGAGCATTTTTCAGCGTCTGCAGGTTCTGTTGTGATCCTCCCCATCTGAGCAGATCCTGTGTATATGGAGGGCTTGTCCGTAGGGGATGGCTTCTTTAACATGTTTAGTGTGGAAGTTGGAGAAGTGGAGCATTGTAAGGTTATCCATGGGCTTACGGTACAGTGAAGTGCTGAGTGAACACCTGTTGGGGAACACTTCAGCTGGCATTCGTCCTCTGATCTTCGGGTAAACGTTCTCCAAAGTGGCCTTCATGACACACGACACTGCAGAGCAGAGACTGATAGCCAAGTTCCACACACATGAGGACAGTCTCAACCAGGATCTTGGTTTCATGTCACACTACCTGTAACCCTCATGACTTGCCTGGGCTTGCAAAATCTCACTAACTGTTCTGGCTGGAGACGATACATATCTCTTTAACTTGTGCTTAACCCTCTCTCCACTCACACAGCCTGTACCTTTAAGACGTGATTACCTGTAAAGACTCGCATTCCAACCATTATTTTGTAAATTGAGTTTGTGTCTTTATATGGCCTGTTTGTAAATAGAACTCCCACTCACCTCATGAAGGGACAGCACTCCGAAAGCTAGTGGCTTGTGCTACCAAATAAACCTGTTGGATTTTAACCTGGTTTTGTGAGACTTCTTACTGTGTAATCCCCTGAAACCCAGTCTTCATTGATTGGATATGTAAGGCATGCATTTTGGTTTCCTCAATTAGCAAATAGGGCAAGAAGGACTCAATAGTATTATGCTTCTTTGAATTTGGGCCGCATGTGTGAATCTGAACAAAGCAGTTTGAGGGAAAGAATCTTGCTCTGCTCTCTCACTGTGCTGTGGATTGCCAGCAACAGTTAACTTCTCCTCCCCTCTTTTTCATGTTCTATTTTGTTAAATGATTTTCTTTAGCTTTTTGTCAAATATGTTGACCTCCTCATTAAGCCCAATCAGGACTCATGTTGCTGTGGTATTGTACTGGTTGTCTTTATTTCAGACTTTCTAGAACTTTCTCTCAAGATATAAAATAGAAAAAGAATGCTACAACATGTTTACTCCCATCAGATGTCCTAGATAGTTCATTACACAATACATTTTACTTTCAAAAGCTGCATTGGAGCAAAGCATCCAAAGTATTTTGAAGAACTACACTTTTATACTGGAGCAGGAATTCTGACTGAGTTATTAGCATTTGGGAAAATGAAATGAATTGCAGCCTTCCAAGGCCACCTTGTTGAGATCAGCTTAATCAACACAGATAAAGAGTCAGCCATAAGATCTTTTTTGACTACACGCCACACAGCAGAATATGTTTAATTATTTTCCATCTTACAGAGGAGAAATTCAAAATGTCTAGGAACATTGTCCACCAGAGGAGGAACGGGTGAATGGTAGTTTTGTGCATGCCTGCGTGCAATTGGGCCTCATGTCAGAATCTATCAGTCATTATCCTGAACAATCTTAGTGATCAAAGATCTTTTAGTTCACTCTTTCTGGAATTTTTTTCAAGCTTTCCAGATTTAGCCCAATTAGATAGTGTTAAAGGCTAACAGCTGTTGGCTGCTATCATAAATCCTTTAAACATTTTCTATGTAATCGATATATGGTTATTTTTGTTTAAGATGTTCCATTTTTATAAGGCTTATTCCCTCATTCACACACACTTAAATACTTTCACGCCATTAGGAATCATTTTCTTGGTTGAGAAGCCTCTTCCCTTTTTGATGACACAGAAACATGTTGTGAAACATGTAATTCTGGCTGTTCTGAAACCAGAGGGAGTGTTTCCATGATAATTACTCAGTTGTTATTATTTTTCTTCTGCTGAATTCTTGTTGAAGAAAAGCCAAATACACTCAAAGTTTTAACACTGTCAGACCCAATGGGCCCAGTTATACCATTGCATCGCGCCTGTTTTCAGGCACGAAAACTTGGTAAAGTCGGGTGTGAGGCCATTAACATGATCTGCGTCTGCGTCCATGAAGATGCCCACTTTACCAAGGCCCGAAAATGACGCACCCAAAACAGGTGCAACGGCAATTTAAATGCATTTGCATATATTTAAATTGAATTAATGGGCTGTCCACCCAACATTACCAGCACTTCCCCCTTTACCATCGTATTTGCACGTCCAGATTCGGCAAAGGTCTGTTTCAGGCGCTCCAGCTTCTGAAGAGATAAGTTCAGGGCTTCCAATGGCTCTCTCTCAGATCAGTGTTGGGGGGAGGTGGGGGGGGAAAAAGAGGGAGGCCTGATTGTTGTCTGGTGCTGGGGGGGTGGTGGGGGAGTGGGGAGGGAGACCCGATCATTGTCCGGTGGGCAGGTGGGGGGGGGGGGGGGTGGGGGGAGCCCAATCATTCTGGGTGGGGGGAGGGGGGGGGAGCCCAATCATTCTGGGGGGGGGTGGGGTGCAGGGGTGGGGATGGGGGAGGCCCGATCATTCTGGGGGTGGGGGGCAGTCCAATCATTCAGGGGGTAGGGGGGAGAGGGGGAGGCCTGATCATTCTCTAGGGTGGGGGGGGGGGTGGGAGGGAGGGAGTGGGGAGGAGGCCCAATCAATCTGGGGGCAGGGGGGAGGCCCGATCATTCTGGGGGGGGGGAGTTAATTCTATCCCATCACATCTCTAATTCTGATCATTCCTATTATAAATGCTACTTAGGTATATTTTACTTGCCATGAATGTTGTTTCTGTACCCCCTACATCAGCAAGTTCAGAATCCATAGAAATTTTCTTATTACCATTTCCCAAATTATCTTCTGAACTTGAAAATGCAGATCTTAGAATTTACTGCAAATTGGCTTTTGCTAAACACAATTGCAAAGGTTGTTGAATCAAGCAACGGTTGTTTGTATAAGCACCCATATGTTTCATTATACAACTTCAATAAAGGCCTGGTTATGTACCTCGGTGGATTTTGCAAGTACAGGCAGCAGAGAGAAGGGATTCCACAGCTATAATAGTGCACATGCACTTAATTAGTGAGACTGTCAAAGTACTGGACTGTGAGTATGTGAAGTATACTCGGGGAGGGGGTGGGGAGGGCAGATGGATCTCTGGTGTGGGGTAGGGGTGGGGGAGCAGGGGAGTCTACTGCCGCTCTGCGGGTAATTGATGGGGAGGAAAGGGGGCAGGGGTTCATGATCAGTCTGGGAGTGGGGGGTGGGTGGATAAGGGGGACAGTTATGTTGTGGGGTGTGGGGCAATGTCTGTGGAGGCCATCGCTTCCGCTTTTTAATCCCAGGCCACTTTATCCGTTTTTTGCAGCCTGGGAGCGATGTGACAGGGGTGTGTTTTTCAAATTTTTTTTCTCACTGCGCAGTTCAGAGCTCCCATCATTTCAGGCGTGATAAGCCCTGCCCACAGTGCAATTCAGACCCGCGATTTGTTTTTCAGGCTAAGTGCATATGGGAGTGCCTGAAAGCAGATTTCCAAGTCAGATCCGAATTCTGCCCAAATTCAGCACTTCGAATGAAAGCGGTAAAATCTGGCCCAATGAGTTTTTCCAACATTCTCTGTTTTGTTTTAGATTCCTGCATCTCCATTATTTTCATTATTTTAATACTCCGCTGAGCTGTGTTTAGCTTGTATTTATCATTTGTATTGTGTCACTTAAGTTAATGGTTTACTTTTTTTCTTCACTTTCAGTGTTCTCCCCCCATTATATCAAATCTCTCTGGGAGTTGATTCCACAATATCGGCAAGCTTTCAATACTTGGTCCATATGGACCCAGACAATGACTGTTAGTAAATGATTCCACTCTGGAGACAATGGAGATGAGGGGGGAGATTTCTCACCCCTGCAGTTTTGGCAGGTGAGAATGATGACAGGATGGAGAATCGAGGGGGAGTTCCAAAACAACTTTTAGACTGGAAGGATTTCTCACTGTATTGTTTCCCCCTGTCCACCCCCCGACTAATGATGTAACTGGGTTCTCACCATGCAGTGACAGGAACTGCATGAAAAATTCATTAACATACACTTAGCAGGCCTCCCTGCTGTATTATCACTCCGCATAGGGAATTTCTCTTCCATGTTGGCGGGGTTTACAACAGGCTTTGACAAATAGGGAACTGGCAAACAAACACCACTGGGGGCACAATAGTAAGCGCAGCCCTTAGGCAGGAAGGGGTAATGCTCAGGCAGTGCCTTGGCAGTGCCCAGGCACTGCCCTCTAGCACTATCTCCTAGCACTGGACCCTGGCAATGCGCCCAGGTGCTCTCAACTTTCAAAAAACCTGAGAGCCCACCCTGCTAGAATGATGTCATTTGATCAGCCCCTTTTTTTTGTTCAAAGAGTTTAAAAATATGGCAGGAAAAGCTAGTAAGGAAGTCAGCGGGCTGCCTTCCCCTTTTCCTGCCTAAGATAACACTTTGAAAAAACATCGGAAAATTCCGTCCATTTTATCTGGACCCAAAACTGGCTGGATGCATTCTTGGACGTATCACCACCTGAATCTCCCGCCACACCCTAGCCATTGGTCCCTCACAAATCTATCCTCAGAATGCACAACATTGCCAAGCCAACTGGAAAATGAACAGCTCTCAGAACTTGATGATATGACGCTTGACTGTAAAAAAATCTGTAAATTTTCAAAAAATCATCCACATTATTGTTTATAATCAATAAAGAAACGTATTCAAAGAAAATGAAAAAAATCCAGCGACGTGGAGATTAATCTTCAATTATTCTGAGGCTCTAAGATAATCTTGGTATGTTTACCATTCAGACACATTTACAGCAGGGAATTGTCAGGTAAAGGAGCTGTGAATACTTTCCACCCTCACAAACCCTCATTTGGCCAGTTGTAACATTATTCCTTCTCCCCTAGTTTGGATTAGATAAAGCAGTATAGGACTGAGATTGAAGCTGTGATCTTCTGGTCTAGTTTAGGTACACACTGAGTAATTCATTTGTTAACTAATCCACCTGGGGGAGCTCACATATTACTGTTCAAACAAAACTGGAGAATTGTGAAAACAGCAACATGAAGCTCTCAATTCCCCATGTATATTTTGTTCAAACTTAAATGCAGACTTGGACATTTGGTGGGGGTAATGTTCAAGATCCACTGCAGAGATCTGAGTACAAATTCAAATCTAATTCTCCAATGCAGTATTGGATGAATGTTGCACTGCTGAAGGTACAATCTTTTTCATGAAGTGTTAAACCTAAGACCCTTCTGCACTCGTGTGGATGTAAAAGATCCAAAGACACTATTTCAAAGAAGAACAGGCCCACAGAAAAATTGTGACCCGGTTAGTTCGTAGCCCCTTCCTTTCAACCAAGGTAGTCTTATTTCAGCCACCCACCCCCTCCACTAGCATTGGCTGGGAGTAGCCTGGAAATGTAGTGCTGAGGTCACTGCTGCAAACAACCTTGGTGAAAAATCAGAGAGGCATTAAATGTTGTGCTTCTGCTTCAGATTTTCTTTGAAAATTCTTCCTTCTTTGTGAGCAAAAGCTGTTTGACTGACAATAAGACTGCCTGACTGACTGGCAAGTATGTAATAACTGACAACGTACTTCCTCAGGCCAGCCAGTCAAACAATATAAAGAAGGACATTTCTGAGAAAAATCTCAGGAAATTCATCCATAAATATATTCAACATGGAAAGAAGAATGTCAAAACAGGCCACATAGAATCAGTGTGAAATAAGGCATAAACTAGAATATGAGGAATAGCAACTTATATTTATATAATACTGTTAAGATAATAAAATGTCCCTCAGTGCTTACATAAGAAGCATTAGGACAGATGGTGAAATGTGTGGCCAAAGAGTAGGTGTTAAGGAATTTCTTAAAGAACTGGAGGTACAGAACTGGAGGGGTTTAAGGATGGAATTCCAGAGCTTAGGCCTTTTGCAGCTGAAGGCACAGTTCGCAGTGGTGAAACAATGGACATTGGGAAGGCACAAGAGGAGAGAATAAGAGGAGTGCCAGGATCTTGGAGTTTATAGCACTGGTGTAGATTACAGAGATAGGGAGGGGAGAGGTCATGGAACAGAAAAGATAAAATACCATGTGACATGTGTAGCTGAAGATTACTAGGGCTAAATTCAATAGCCCATGAACACTGATATTCGGACTGTGCTGCTTGATTAAGCCATGATGTCCAATGTGATATTGGTAGCACGCTAACTTTGTGTTCCCTGTTGAATAATGTGATTGCAATCTGCAACCAGTACTAACTATGCCTCAGGAAGCCCCAAAAAACATGAGAAGCTCCACCTGTTAAAGTGAAACATTCAGTGCATAAAGACTGTCTGAGTCTCTTTAAGGGGAGTTGCAAAGTGGTAGGAGCAGATGTTGGAAGTCATTCTCTAACTGATTCTGTCCTGGGAAAGGCATACAAATGGCACAATTTGGGAAGCAACTATTTTGAAGTTTTCAGAGGCTGCACAGGAGGCCTTGGAGGGGGAGGTGCCCAGGAGGAGAGATGTCTGTATTTGGAGGGGATCAAGTATTGCTAGCTGGCAGCATTTATTGCCCATCCCTAGTTGTCCTTGTTCAGAGGGCAGTTGAGAGACAACCACATTGCTGTGGCTCTGGAGTCACATGTAGACCAGATCAGATAAGGACAGCAGATTCCTTTCCCTAAAGGACATTAGTGAACCAGATAGGTTTTTCCAACAATCAACGATGGTTTCATCAATAGATCCTTAAATCCAGATATTTTTTATTGAATTTAATTCAATTCAGTTTTGAAGAAGAGAAATAATGGTGTCAACAACCCAATGTGGTAGGATCTTTAGAAAGCTTGGCTAATAGACCTTTGCACCAAACAGTGTCATAGGCTGCAGTGAGATTGAGGTAAATGACTCCAATCTTCAGATACTTTTGAGAACCATTTTCAACATGGGCGTTGAGGGCACGTACCTGGTCTTCTGTACTATGCTGCTATCAGAATCCAGCTTGGTTTTTGGGTAGCGTATCCTCCATGGTTGGTTGGATACGGTGCAAGATGAGCCTCTCTAGCATCTATAGCACATGACAGAAGAGGAATAGGTCTGTAACTGAAAGCTTATTTAGCATCCTTGCAGGTTTGGGGAATGCAATGATCTTAACTTACTCTCCAGTTTTTAGCAGTTGCTTCTCCTGGGTGATTCTGGTCAGGAATACAGAGACATTTTGTCATCAAGGTGCGAAAGAAATTCAATGTAGATTTGGTTGTAACTCATGGCTTTGCCAGGTTTCAGTTTGCTGACTGGACCTCATCTGTGTTTATGGCTTGCTGTCTGGCCTGGCCTTGTGTCTTTTTACCTTTTGAAAGATCTTCATTCCATAGCAGCTTTGTGTCTATGGCTCACTCTGAAGAGCTCTGCCCCCATTAATAAGGTGGCTGTCCATTGCACTCAGCGAGACACAGCTCTGGTTAGAAGTTGCAGGTTGCTGCCCAGCAGACAGTTACTGGACCAGTCTCCAACATTTCTGGCTGGAGTGAGTGCAGTCCAGGCTGTGAGTGAGCTCCCAGCAAGTGCTGTGTGTATAGTCTAGAGTTTCAGTGAGATGGTGGGAAATATCTGGATTGCCAGATTCTTCAAATTGTTTGAGGAGCCACAGCTAACCCAGTAGGATAGTAACTCAAAACTCAAAGATAGGGAGTAAGGGGATGCATAAGGGTGATTGGATGATTTTTGAATGCAACATGGAATGACTACTTATAAATTTGGAATGGAATATTTATCTTGTGGTGGCTTTTAATTTCACATTGTAACCATACAGATATTTTGAAGATTAGTTACAGAAGAAATTGATTTGATTTGATTTATTATTGTCACATGTATTGGGATATAGTGGAAAGTATTGTTTCTTGCTCACTCCACAAACAAAGCATACCATTCATAAACTACAGTGGGAGTAGGAAAGAAGAAGGATGTTGTGTGACAGTCACAGATAATGCGTAGAGAAAAATCAACTTAATAGAGTTTACAGGAATTAAAGTAAACTGAAGCATGGAATGAAAGTAGAAGATAGAATTGGAAGATATGCTGGGGACAGCTTGCAAGAAGTTGCCACACTCCGATGACACCTGAGGTATAGGATTGTTGGTGAATGAGAAATTTGGGTCAGAGTTACATCACACTCAGATGAGTTCTCCAGGCAGAAAGAGATTGTCTGGATTGACTTCTTTCTTTTGATCCTTCTTCTCCTCATGCTTTGGGTCCTGAACTTTTTATCATATAACTGGTGGCAAGAGCTGTGCCTTTGTGATGCAGCATGCAACAGATCATGTCAAATCTTGATGTCATGATCTTTACAAGAAATTATGTAAACTTTGCTCTGGACAAGGATGGTCATACTCATTCATGGGCTTTGCAGCAGTTGGTGTGTGACCATCAAAAGCAAATCCTGCATGTGTGTGCGGTTTCTTGGGAATTGCCAGGACTCCTATATGGGGCGACAAGGTGGCATAGTGGTTTGCACTGCTGTCTCATAGCTCCAGTGACCTGGGTTCAATTCCTGGCTTGGATCATTGTCTGTGTGGAGTTTGCACATTCTCCCTGTGTTTGCATGGACTTCCTCCGGGTGCTCCGGTTTCCTCCAAAGATGTATGGGTCAGGTTGATTGGCCATGCTAAATTGCCCCTTAGTGTCCTGGGATGTGTAGGTTAGAGGGATTAGCAGGTTAAATATGTGGCATTACGGGGACAGAGCTTGGGTGGGTTTGTTGTCGGTGCAGACTCAATGGATCAATTGGCCTCCTTCTGCACTGTAGGGTTTTTATGGTTTCTTTCTATGATCGTCAATTATAGCAAGGTGCCTGGAATCTATGTATCAAGTACTACAGGATTCCTCTACAGTGGCCAACGCCATGGAAGTGTTATTTTAGCGCACCAATGGTCTTTATGATATTTTCCTATGGCACCATGGCTTTCATTGTATGTATGTTCTTCATGTGTGTGTGTGGGTTGCACACCAGAGTGATCAATCTTGTGTTCAAGCAAGTAGCCTCTATGGCCCAGTAGATGCCCTTTGGTTTGCCATGGTGGCTCAAGTGCAGCTGGTACAGTGGATTCTCACAGAATGTGAACCTACAGAGAATAGTATACAAGAATACCAAGTAATTAGGAAAGCCAAAAGAATGTTATTGTTTTTTGTGAGTGGTATTGATTACAAAAGTAGGGAGGTTATGCTTCATTTGTACAGGGCATTGGTGAGACCACATTCTGGAATATTAGAATCGTAGAATCCCTACAGTGCAGAAGGAGGCCATGTGGCCCATTGAGCCTGCACTCACAACAATTCCACCCAGGCCCAATCTCCATAACCCTAAATATTTACCCCACTAATCCCCCTGACACTAAGGGGCAGTTTAGCATGGCCAATCAACCTAATCTGCACATCTTTGGAATGTGGGAGGAAACCAGAGCATCCACACGTGAGAATTTGCAAATTTCATACAGTCACCCAAAGCCAGGTGGCAGTACTGATAACAACTGTGTCACCATGTATTGGTGTACAGTATTGTAAGGCAAGATATAAATACATTATAAACAACTTAGAGAAGGTTTACTAGATCATGTTGTCTTATGAGGAAAGGCGGGAGAGATTATGTTTATGTCTGCTAGAGTTTAAAAGAGTAAGAGGTGACTTGGTGGAAACCATGACGATCCTGAGGGATACTGACAGAGTGGAGGTGGAGACGATGTTTCACTTTGTCGGAGAATCTAGAACTATGGCTCACTTTTTAAAAATAAGGGGTCGGTTATTTAAGACAGAGATGAGGAAAATTTTTTCTCTTAGTGGGTCGAGAGTGTCTATCAGTGGAATTCCAATGATTCTGGCCAAAGTCTTTGGCCGGAATCTTACCACTGTTCATGTCAGTGGAACTTTCCCATTCCCATTCCCATTCCACTGCAGTGAGAGAAGATTTGGCTAAATGCCAAATTCTTTGACCTCACTGTAGTGGGAACATGCCAGTAAGATTGCACCTTTGAATATTTTAAAGACAGAGCTAGATAGATTCTTGATTAATAACGGTATGAAATGTCATTAGGGGTAGGCAGGAATGTGGGGTTGAAATTACAAAGCAATCTTATTAAATTGTGAAATAGGCTCAAGAGGTTGGGTGGCCTACTCCTGCTTCTAATTCATATATTTATATGTAATAAACACATCTTGATTGCTACCGGGTAGAAGGCATTGACCTACATGATTCTCTGCCTTAGGTCACGTATTGGCTGGATGTTGAAGGTGTGGAATCTTTCTTAGTTGCGGTATAGGGCAGAGTTGACAGACGGTGCCCGCAAAGTGATGTGCATGCAGTCAATAGTACATAATGAGAATGTGGAAAACCATATTTTTGGTCAGCTTGCTTCTTTCTGAGAAGAGAAAATGAAGTATAATTTTCAATAGAATAGAATAGAAAGTATCAGCGACCTCCATTATGCAACAGTGGATGGTAAATTATGAAATGTTGCAAAGATCTCCAGTTCTAGAAGCCAAATACATAAAGATTCATTGCCATGGTCACTTTCGCAGCCACTGGCAATGTGGTCCTTGTGCTGCTTTGAAGTTGCAGTTGTGAACAAAGCTGGTGGCAGATTTCAGTGAAGATCTCTGTGGAATGCAGTCATTTGATATATTGAGCAGAATTTTCCCATTACTCCTGCCACGGGAATCATAGTGGGCGGGGGCGGACCATGTAAAGGTCTACTGACCTCAGGCGGGAATTTCTGTCCTTCGGGCGAGCGCAGCCAGACAATCCTACCCATTGTTCCTTGCTGAAGCTCAGGTAGGAGAAATGCTCCATAATGCCCTGGACAGATATAGTAAGAAGTTTCACAGCACCAAGTTAAAGTCTCACAGGTTTATTTGGTAGCACAAGCTTTTGGAATGCTGCTCCTTCATCAGGTGCTGTGCTCCGAAAGCTTGTGCTACCAAATAAACCTGTTGGCTTTTAATTTGGTGTTGTAAGACTTCTTACTGTGCCTAGCCCAGTCCAATGCTGGCATCCCCACATCCTGGGCAGATATGTTCTCCTTCTGAGAATCTTCCTCCTTCTCTTCCAAACAGAACAACGAACAAAAAAAAAGTACAGTACAGATACAGGCCCTTCAGCCCCCCAAGTCTGTGCTGATCACCACCCCCCACCAATCTAAACTAAAAAGAAACTTCTGCCCTTACTCGGTCTGTATCTCTCTATTCGCTCCCTGTTCATGCACCCATCCAGATGTGTTGCTAATGTGCCTGCTTTTACTATCTCCACTGGCAGGACATATCAGGCACCCACCACTCTCTATGTGAAAAACTTCCCCCTACATCTCTCTTAAACTTTTCCCTCTCACCTTGAACCTATATCCCTTGTAACTGACACTTCCACTCTTAGAAAAAGCCTTTGACTATCCACCCTGTCGATGCCTCTTACAATTTTGTAGACCTCTTTCAGATCTCCCCTCAACTTCTGTTCTTCCAGTGAAAACAATCCTAGTTTATTCAATTTCTCCTCATTGGCAACACCCTTGAAACCTGGCAACAGCCTGATGAACCTTCTTTGCACTCTCTCCAAAGCTTTACGTCCTTCTGGTGGATTTGCGGATAGCAATAAGGACCACCTGACGATACAGCAGGATATAGATTGATTGGAGGCTTGGGCGGAGAGATGGCAGATGGAGTTTAATCCGGACAAATGTGAGGCAATGCATTTCAGAAGGTCCTAATACAGATAGGAAGTATACAGTAAATGGCAGAATTCTTAAAAGTATTGATAGTCAGAAGGATCTGGGTGTGCAGGTACACAGGTCACTGAAAGTGCCAATGCAGGTGGAGAAGGCAGTCAAGGGCATTGAGTTTAAAAATTAGCAAGTCATGTTGCAGCTTTATAGAACCTTAGTTAGGCCACGCTTGGCATATAGTGTTCAATTCTGGTCACCACACTACCAGAAAGATGTGGATGCTTTGGAGAGGGTACAGAAAAGATTTACCAGGATGTTGCCTGGTATGGAGGGCATTAGTTATGAGGAGAGGTTGGAAAAACTTGGTTTGTTCTCGCTGGAACTACAGAGCTTGAGGGGCAACCTGATAGAAGTCTACAAGATTATGAAGGGCATGGACAGAGTGGAAAGTTAAAAGTTTATTTCCAGGGTGGAAGAGTCAATTACTAGGGGCATAGGTTTAAGGTGCGTGGGGCAAGGTTTAAAGGAGATGTACAAGGCAAGTTTTTTACACAGAGTGTGGTGGATGCCTGGAACTCGTTGCAGGGGTGATAGCGGAAGCAGATACAACAGTGAGTTTTAAGGGTCTTCTGGCCAAATACATGGATAGGATGGGAATAGAGGGATATGGTCCCAGAAGGGTAGGGGGTTTTAGTTCATTTGGGCAGCATGGTCGGTGCAGATTTGGAGGGCCAAAGGGCCTATTCCTGTGCTGTAATTTTCTTTATTCTTTGTTCTTTCTTTGGTAGTGTGGTGACCAGAACTGCACGCAATACACCAAATGCGGCCTAACCAAGGTTTTATATAGCTGCAACATGATTTCCCAACTCTTGTACTCAATGCCCCAGCTGGTGAAGGCAAGTGTGCCATATGCTTTCTTAATCACCTCGGCTACCTGTGTTGCCACTTTTAGGGAACTGTGGATCTGCAAGTCCTGATTTCTCTATATATTAATGTTCCAAAGGATTCTGCTATTTACAGAATAGTTCACAGCTAAATTTAATCCTCCAAAATGCATCACCTCGCATTTCTCTGGATTGAACTCCATCTGCCATTTCTGTGCCCAAGTCTCCAACCTTTCTACATCCTGTTGTATTGTCTGACAATCGCCAACTGGTTGGATTTAAACCTGCTGTTGTGAGACTTCTTACTGTAATCCCCAACACTATCAGCAACTCCACAAATCTTTGTGTTGTCCGCAAAATTACTAATCAGACCACCCACATTTTCCTCCAGATCATTTATATGTACTACAAACCCACTTACAGCTACTTGCCCTTCTTTGTAGGTCCTCTGCTCATTCTTCAAGTCACAATGTCTTCAACTAAGCAAGCTCTTGTCCTCACTTACACTTGAACACAAGGAGGGATGCTGGTTGGTAGGTGAGTGATAGGTTCCGTTCTGACTCAAAGGTCAAGGAGGGCTATTCTGGTGGTCACTACTATTGAAGTTGAAACTTAAAAGTCTACATGCTCATGCCTGATTTATATAGGTCAACCATTTCCTGGATAAATCTGATTGAACTTTGGGAATGCTTTGGTACTTAGTAATGTTTTTCTGTTCCATTGGGCACAAAGAAATATATCCTCGTAATTAGTTAATTTATTTTGAATTGTTAACTTATTTTTCATAACTTTCTGTGTACTTGGTCATCTTCATTCTCTAGATTCCATAAAAGAAGCACTTATGGGATTTAGGGTGGTTTTAACATAATTGTAATTATCATGACCTATTAAAATGCTGCCTAATTAACATATTAATTCTCCTCTCCTAATTTTGTAAAGATGGGATTTATGCTTATGAGTCATAGGTGAAAAGCCTATTTTCAAATTAATAATTAGCTATTCATGTAATATCCCAATACAAATACATAGACTTATATAGATGAAGATCATACACATTTTAAATTATTGAAATATGATAAATAAATTTGAAAGGGACAAGGCTTGCATGTATTCTTTTCTGCTAACATGTTCCCCTCTTCCTGAACATGTTGATGGCCTCTGCAATACTATTCATGGGAGAAAGGAGACTTCATCAAAGGTGGCTATTTTCCACTGACAATTTGGTTCAGTGGGTAGTATAGAATAAAGGGTTAACATTTGGAGCAGTTGATGATGTTGTAATTAATGATGCAGTGTCACATGGTTAAATAATTGTGATCTAATGGAAAGCAGAAGTGCAGTCTTGTGTGGAGTACTGAGATTTATATAAATCTGCAAATAAACAAGAATAGTTTTTATGATTTACAGACTAAAGTAGCATTCTTAAAATAAAAGGCAAACCCTGAACATCTAGACTGAAATTTTACCAAGCTGCATGCCATGGGAATCGGAGCGGACGAGGGGCAGACAATGGAAAGATCCGTTGACCTCGGATTTTCAGCAAGGCTGTAAAACTCGCATCTAAATTCTGAACAGAATAGGTAGCACTTTGCCTCTGAATTAGAAAGTTGTGGGTTCAATTCTCATTCCATGACTTTATCATAAACTCAAGAAAGACACCCGAGTGCCTCCTATTTGGATGCAACATTAAATTGTAGCTATGTCTGTTTTCTCAGAAGGATTTAAAAGTTCCCATGGCACTAACTGAAAAACAGCTGAGGATTTCTCCTGATGCCTTGGTTAATTTTTATTCCTTAGTTAATGCCTAAAATAGGTAAGCTTGAAATTTACATCTTTACTGTTTATGGGATCTCACTGTGTAAAAATTGGCTGCTGCATTTTCTGCATTATGAGAGTGAGTACGTTTATAAAGTACTTTATTGACTGTGAAGTGTTTTAGGGATATGTTAAGATTATGTGAATTGCTGTATCTGACAGATGCCTCTTTTTAAGTGAACTTTGGCAAGCAATTCAGATATTCTGAGACGCCCATCCAAACGTGATCATTTCCTCGTTTTCCATACATGCATCTTTTCAGCTGAGGATCAATGAATGTGTTCAAGAGTAGCAGCCCTGCTTATTTGTTCCTTCCTTAAATTGTACAGGGGCTACCACCTCTCTCCAACTGGGAGCAGTGAACTTTGCGCTCGGAGTTACAGCCTGGGGCATTCCTGACCTGTATGATTTTGTTCCATGGTGGGAATTGCATTTACCAACTGTGGTAGCGTTGCCCTTTTAAGGCAGCATTCTCTGAGAGCTATGTGGTTGGGCTGCACCTTATGGTGTGTCAAGGCAGGAGGCTGAACCTATAGGGTGTCAGGGCACGTATCCTGGATTGGGAAAGATTGTCATTGGAGCCTGAGAGGAGTAGAGTACAGTCGCATGGTTATTCTGTTTTTCCCTGTTTGTATATATCGTTACTCATTGCTTTAGCTACAAAACCTTTGTGTTCTGAAGCTTCAACGAGTTGCCTTTGATTTATTACACTGGCGATGAGGAAAAGCTTTCTAAATTTCCTTGGGAATCACAGTGCACGGCTGGAGGGGAAAGAGATTGGAATATCAAAGATAAGAAAAAGCAAGGGTGCATTGTTAAAGTGCCTTTAATCAAGAAATTAGAAAATTTTGATCCTGAAGTAGAAAATTGGGGCTAGTATGTTGAGACACTATGTTATTTTTTGTAGCGAATGAGAACAACTGAAGAAAAGCAGAAGGTTATTCTGCTCACAGTTTGTGACCCGTAGATTTACAGTTTAATCAAAAGTTTAAATCACTTGATACTCCAAATCTTTGACCAAATAGTTGAGCTGGTTAAGAATCATTTCAACCCCCCTACCTCAATTATTATATTGAGGTACAAATTGTATCAGCAGTTTAAGAGGCGGAAGATAGTCTCAGGGCAGGTTGAGAGGACTAGCAGAGCATTGTGAATAGTCCAGCTTTAGGAGAAATGTTGAGGGGCCGTCTGGTCAGTGATATAAACAACCTGATTATGCAAAAGAAGTTGTTGGCAGAGACCAAAATTTTCTAGAAAAACAGTGGAGCTGGCCCAAGTGACTGAATGTGGAGAATAGGGCAGAAGCGAATTGCAAGGCATGCCAAATGAAGTAAACTGCTTGTGGAGAAAAATGGTTGTTGCGA
Organism: Carcharhinus amblyrhynchos; assembly: GCF_965287045.1. NCBI lineage: Eukaryota > Metazoa > Chordata > Chondrichthyes > Carcharhiniformes > Carcharhinidae > Carcharhinus > Carcharhinus amblyrhynchos. The sequence continues at coordinate 23,936,997 of NC_137335.1, read as the reverse complement.
AGGCCAACCTGAATGCGGGTACTGAAGAGTCCAATGAAAGGAATACAGCATTAAGGGCAGGAGTTTGTTATCGGTGTTGGGGAGATCACTTCCAAGATGCCTGCCGATGTAAAAATTAAGTGTGTTTTCGATGCTACATAAATGTCATTCTACATGTGTGGTGCAGAGTAAAGCTGTCAGGACAGAATGTGCAATAAAACCCATAATAGTTGGTTTAACTCCTTTGAAAAAATTGGCTGAGATGCCTGACCAGGGATGCAAATTGTTTATCTTAAACCAGGTCCAAGTTGGTAAAGTGACCCCTTGATAGTAAATGGCAGATGTCTTAAAATGGAAGCCCATTGTAGGGCTGCAGCTACAGTCATAGGGAAGCAATTATTTTGTTATTTTTAAAAAGACCTCAGACCATTGAAACTGAACAAATCTGAAACTATATTGTCTATCTATAGTGGAGAGACACTGCAGATTTAAGGGCAGCAACAGCCACAGTATCCTACAAGGATCAGACAGAGCAGTTACATGTTTTGGTCATTACAGAGTATCGGCCTTGTTTCTCAGCCTTTTGGCTAAGATCAAGTGTAGTATCGACATGCTGCACTTGGTTGAAGTCATTAGGTTACATTTTAGCTTCATTTGAAGCAATTTTTAAAAGCGGCATCTCAGCCTTTTGGCTAATATGCAAATGAGATCACATATTGTAGGAGGAGCTATGCCTACTCCAATCAGCTTGGATCATATAGATCAAGCCCAAGACAGGAGGTGAGAGCCCTGTTTTGTCAGCTTGGATTGGGAATGTCTCAACTTGTTGAGACTCTGAATTGGACTTGATTTGATTGAATTGGAATAAAAACAAAAAAAAAGGGGTGTGATTGGCTTAAGCATTAAAATTAAATTGGCGATCTTAAATCTGTGAGATGGAAGTTTTCAGGAGCTGCTGTATAAATACTCAGAGGTTTTCCATAATGAATTAGGACATATGAGGGGAGCTAAAGCTAAAATATATTTGAATTTGGAGGCTACACCAAAATTTTTCAGGACTTGTCTTATGTTTTATGCGCTTCACCATAAGGTTGAAATCGAACTCAAGAGCCTCAAGAGAAGATTTAGGTGTCATAAAGTCTGTTCAATTTTCCGAAAGGGCACACCCATTGTCCTAAAACTGGATTGGATTGTTAAGAATTTGTGGGGATTATAAACTGATGGTTAATAGAGGAGCTCAAATAAAAACAGTTACCCCATTATTAAGATTGAGGATCTCTACGCAAAACAAGCTGGAGGTTTAAAATACACCAAATTGGACCTCAGTCATGGCCATCAGCAGTTGGAATTGAATGACGACTCACAGAAATTAGTAACCATCAACGCTCAGAAAGGTTTATACCAATATACATGCTGCCTTTTTTAGTCTCATCAGCCTGCACTATTTTTCAATGAACAATGGAAAGTCTTTTACAGAGCTTCCCAAATACAGTGGTTTATCTTGATGACTGAAAACTTATGATGCAGGTATGGAGGATTGGCTCCAGTACACTGAAAGAATGAGATATTTATTCCTGGCAAATGGGATTCAAGGGAATGACAGCAAAAAAGTAATCCCCGATCGCTGGTAGGGTCCCAACTTCAGCATCATACAAAGCTTAACCCATATTCAAAGTCTTTTGACGCATTGAAAGATATAATATTGGGCCACTATTATCCTAAATCATCTGTTATATTGCAATGCTATAGGTTTAACACTTCAAGTAGGCTCCCTAGGGAACTAATCACTGAATTCTTGGTGAAACTGCAGAAATATTCCAACTCTAAATTATTATCCTGGTGTTCAAATCCATAGCCTGGCCTCTTCTTATATCTGTAACCTGCTCTCGATCTACAAATCGTCCAAGTTTCCTATGCTCCTCCAATCTGGTGGATCCGCTAGTTCCATTATTCTGCCATGGGTGGGCATCCTCTTAAATGCTAAACTCTCAAATTCTTTTCCTTCTTTCTTCCTTGTCACGCTCCTTAAAATTTATCTCTTTAACTAAGATTTTGGCCTCCTGTCCTAATATTTATGTGGCTTGTTGTCAAATACTTATCTGGTAATTCTCCTGTGAAACTCCTTGGGATGGTTTAGTACACTAACAGTGCCTTATAAATGCAAGTTGTATCGTTGTTATAAAAGCAATTAAGTCGATGAAGAAGTGGGATTGTCTATGCTGGAGCTATACTGGCCTAATATGGCAAAATAAACAATTTCTTCCAAGACACACCAACAACATGGCATGTTATGAAGACATTACAAGTCACTACAGGGAGTTAATGACCTTGGAGGTGTTTATGCAGAGTTCTTTTACGACACACAGTTTATCTTTGTTACCAAGGGATGATATAACCTATAATGTTATCTTCACAAAACTCATTTTTAAAGTCCTTTACTGATACTGCCATTGTCTTTAATTAAATATTTATGGCCAGAAAAAGTGCAAGAAGATTAAGTGTAGCTGTGATTTATGACAGCTGCCAAATATCCTGTAACGTATGCAGGGCTAAAAGGGAGAGAAACTGTCTTTAATTGTGGTGCAGTAAATTTAAACAAGACAGAACACATTTAGAAATCCTTGCCTAATATCAGTCTAAAGTCCTTTCAGATGTTAACTTGACCTTCAAAGCAAGTGAACTTTTAAGTAAAATTGAAGAAATGAAAGGAAAATGTATCTCTTTGTGCGGGGGGTTGTTGCTGGGGTGGTTGGGAGGGGGTGCTATCAGGCAAGCTGTCAGTATGAAGGGAAATGAAGGTCCTTACATTGCAAGGTGATACCAGCAAAAAACACTTAAAACGCTGATCACAAATTCTTCTCCCAATTGTTTAGCAGCAAATTTTACTCATACTTTAGCAGTTATTAACCCTTTTAAAATAAATTACTTTACAGATCCATTAAAGTAACAGAGAGAAGAATTTTCAGTGAAAATGTTAAGTGTTTTTACATGAGTATTGCAGAACATAGGGTTAGGAGCCTCAGCCTTAAAATCTACAACACAGTAGCTCAGCAGGCAATTAATCAGAGACTCAGACAAGTGACCTCTTCACATTAAGGAGGGACTTTAAGCATCAACAAAACACTGAGACTATTTATTTAGAGATGTTTTTATCGTAGACCATGGCGCAGATTTTAATTTGTGCATTAGTGTAAAACAGATGAAGTAGCAGTTTCTTTTACGTCTTGTCCAGTATTTCTTCCTGTTGAAATCTATGATCTGCAGAGATTACTGAGTTTATGGTTTAAGAATGGACAATATCTCTTCCAAATTGAAGGAAATCTTGTGATTCTTAGAGACCCCATGATTAATTAATTTAAAACTATTGAAGGGGTTCTTTCTGATTTTCCTCTGTCCAAAGTAGACTTATGAAAATATGGTTGAATAGGGAATCTAAATGGTGGAGAAACCTACTTTACACTTATCATTGTTCTTTCACTGATAGATCATTGTGGGAATAAGAAAAACCTTTTCAGTGATTTATTCCAAATCATCATACATCACTCAGTCTATTTTCGTCTTTGTTAATGAGGCCAGATTATGAAAACATAAAGCATGGAATGAGAAAATAGCATTCGGTTCAATGAGCTGTTTTCTTCTATAATAACACAAATCCTTATTGACTCGACTCCATCTCTTGAGGATTATCCAAAATTCTGTCAAAGAAATTTCCCCACCCATATTGAAATACAGATTAAACCATCTCCATGATAACCTAAAAGTTTTATATTTTACATGATGTAATAAAGTTGAATCTTTTGATCTTGTGCAACATGTTTCTGAAAAAACTTCTGTTTTCATCATAATGAATACCTTGGTCTGTAAGTTCTCTTTGAAAATATGGTAAAGTGATCTCCAAGGTACCTTAACAAAAAGGAAGACTTGCATTTATATTGAATCCTTCATAGCGCATCACAAAATGCTTTACCACACTTCAGAAGTACTTTATTGTCTGTAATGTTGTGGCACAGGGAAATTTGCTCCCAGCAATGTGCCATAAACAACAATATGGCAATGGGCAGACAACTTGTTCCTAACTGAAGGATAACTATTGGCCACAACACGGAAGAATACTCCCCTGCTCTTCGAATAGCATCGGAAGATCTCTTGCATTATCTGAGAAGGTAGACAGGACTCAGTTTAATTTCTTACGCAAAAGACAGCGTCTATTATGTGCTCAAGCTACTTGATTAGAAGTTGAACCTGCAACCTTCTGAATCAAGCAAGAGTGCTACCACCATGGATGTCATTTCTTCAGTAAGGCACTTTAACAAACACAAAGGCCCTTTAACCCTTGTCTGGGACAGTGTATCAAAATGCATAACTGAATAAAATAGAAGTCTCCCATCATATCTGCAGGTGTATAGGGAGTCACTTTAATGTTAGTCTGTCATTTTAGAAAGTTAGCAGCTTTTACATTCAGGTGTGATCTCTAACTTGTTTTACCAGGTCATTTTCTATCCATATCTGCCCCTCTTCTCACCAATACTGAACACCTGTGGAAAGGCCCATTCCAAGTTTGCCTACAGTTTGGGAAATTCATTTGAATCATTATAGAAAAATATTTTTAACATCATGCTAGACCTGAAATGTACCTGAAAGAGTTGATGTTTTAAATATTAGGAATATCATCAGTGTCTGTTTGCCACAGGCGCAAATCCTGTTACGGCCGCAAACTCTCACGAGAGGCCAAAAATGTTTGTGCTGGCAAGATTTCTGATAAGATGTTCCTAGGCCCTTCCCACTGATATAATCAGGTTCATGCCCCAGAATGGCGCACATCTGATTTGAATGAATCTGAGTCCATTTTATATCACTGGGAGATCAGACCTCACTGAATCTTCCTGTTCACCAGTGTGGTGTCACACAGTCGTGAATTGCTACTCACTTTTAAAAACAGGAACCAGGTGCCATGACCTCTGAGAGAGAGGAAGGAGGTGAGTACCCCTCTCCACCTTCTACAAGGTATGGCCAAACGGGCCACCTAAAATGGCAATTTACAGAGCATGCTGGGATAACTGGACAAGCACTGAAACAGCAGGCTGCAGCTTAAAAGACAGGGATAAACAGACTACAGCTCAGACGATTGAGTACACAGAAAATAGGCCATCCCGAAGACAACTGACACTCTCCGGTCAAACACACTTGTTTACCAGACAAAGGGGAGCCTTAACCCCTTATTTGGGAGGGAGATATGTGACCCATGTGCCTCTAGCACTTACAGGCATGGCCGTTGGGTACACAGAACTTTAACCTGGTGTTGTGAGACTTCTTACTGTATTTACCCCAGTCTAAAGCCGGCATCTCCACATCGTTGGCTACACACCAAGAAATCGGTGTGGCAGTACATGATTGGACTCTTATTGATCAGGGTGATCAAGCCCTTGACGATTGATTGACAAGAATCAGGAGACTACCCATAAAGGATATGAAACCAAGGAGAGATAAAAGGTGCTGCACAACAGAAGAAGCTCTTTCCCTCTCTCTCTGTCAGACGCATGAATGAGCTACAACAATGGTGATAATCACCAGCAATGACCAGCACAAGGAGAGCCAGCACACCCAAGAAGGAGGGAAGACCAGAGCCAAAGTCCCAGACCAGAACAAAGGACCAGACTACGCAGATGACTACAGAGACCAGCGCACAGATAAAGGCAAATATCTGCTTGGCTACTTGTCAGTCACGCAAAGTTAAGTCAAGATCTAGTATTGGACTTGAACTTTAGTATTTCTGTAAGATAACTTATTGTTGGTTGGTTGGGTGATTATTGATTGTGTGTTTAGATAAATATTGGTTGTACTAACGAGAAGTCTGTTCACAGTTCTTTGTCCACTGTATAAGGGTTAAAACAGACTATGTGGCAGGCACAACAAAGGGCATAGTACCTGCTGGCCAGATGCGGAAAGGAGAGGGTTGTTCGAGGGTGCTGAGGGGAGGCTAGGTTTGACGATGAGGGGGGAAGTTTGGGGATCTCCCCAGGATGGAAGTCATGGTAGGTACATGTTGCCATGAAGCCTACAGCCTGTCTACCTTAAAAGCCTTTCAGAGCCCATAAGAAATGTAAAGGTTTTCTATTTTCACAGCTGCCAACTGTCCTGAGTGATTCCAGATGAGGCTTTCTGTTTTAAAACCTTTGCACTGCCATGAATGATTCTTCTGCCTGTGTGGCAAAGAGGTGAGCATGACCACACAGATTTCAGCCTTTAGTGGCCTGGGGGTATTGGCTATCTGGGGGAGCAGGGCTCATGACATGGGGGAGGGGCAGAGGCACAGTGCCTGGCTGGAGCTCAGCTGTGTCCAGGAAGCCGGCAGACTTCCAACTGCCTAATCCCTGGGAAGTTTCTGTTTCCACCTGATGTGCTTCAGATGCAGTGTGGTGTTCACCAGAAAGTGACCCAGAAATCTGTCTTCTACATTCACACACTGAGGTGATAGGCTGAATGGTGGATTGTCCAAACGATAGAAGTGATGCATCTTCAGTGTCCTCCACAGAAATTTCCTCCAAGATGTTGTTGAGGGTTGAAAAGGGTCTCTGCTGGTGGATGGCCCAGGCTCAATGGTTGATGTTCTTGCAAGGCAAAGGATATGGTTTTAGTAAATGGCAAGGTCAGGGGTTTGGCACTTAAAGACTCACTTGAGAAAAGTCATCTGGATGAAGGTGGAGTGGCTCCTCATTGCTATGTTGCAGACCAACCTCACCGTTGATGCAGGCCCATTACTTATCCTTCCCTGCAACCTTCATCACCCTTTCTTCAAATGGGGTTAAAATCCTCAACTCAGGTATACCCTCAACCACGCCTGCTTTGCACTATCTTCTCCTGCAGGTATACAAAAGGGATAATGTGACCCTGGCGGATCAGAGATTGAGGATAATGTGGGCAACACACCGAGCAGGAAGGGGTTCCAATAAGGTGTGCCAGAATAGATTGAGGATGACGATGGGAGGTCAGGTGCTGGGAAGCTAAGAGGTGGAAGCTTGTGGTTTCAGATGACATTCCAGGGGTGATGGAAGCTTCAAATGCCAATAGGAGACACAGAGGAGTCTGACTGCAGCAGATTATAGGAGGTCATTCATCTTTGTACGACACTGAACTCCCATCCTCTTGGTCATGCTGCTTATGCTGACCACCTCTGCCACTGCCTCATAGGTGGGATCCATCATACTGTTGGGATACTTCCTGGCAACCTCTGTGCCACCTCTCCTCCACTGCATCCAAAAGTCTTGTTTGGGCCCCCTCTGAAAACCTTGAAGTTGGTCTTTGAGCGGCCATCTTCCTGGCTTGAATGAGATTGAATTCTGTGCAGCGCCTGTTGATTGAGGTGCTCAAATGACCCATGCAATGTGCGAATCAGACACTTTGCCCCTCAGGTGTGACGTTGTTCAGAGGGCAAGAAATAATTTTTTTTACGTGCCAACAGCAGCAGGATTCACACCTATTTTCACACCGGAAATATCTCTGTTACTTTTTAGGAAAATTCTCGCTATTATGTATTGAGGAACACAAAAAAATGCAATAGAAAATGCAATCTTTGCGAAAACTATGTTGGAGATCCCCAGAAAGGTTTTGAGAACAGGACTGGCAATTTTTAAAGGTAAAGGTGGCTGACCTTTAATCATAAAGCCCATCTCTTGAGGAAAGGTTGAGTTCTCCTTTAAATGAATCTACAAACCATTTGTAGATGTCAGAAAGGCAATAGATATGCGTGAACTGCTAATGCACTGCCAGCCCAGTCATTCATCAAAGGCACTTTCAGCTTTTCAGCGCTAGATGCAGTGCTTAGACTTTGACAAATCGCCTCACTGAATGGGAACCTAACAAATCCATACAATGGTGCCACCACTAACTGTCCAGACAGCAGGCGGCATTCGCCACAAGCACTAGATTCAGTGTTACAAAATAAATAACTACCTAATAAAACTATATGCAAGGGTTCATTGAAATTAGATTGCTCCTCTTAGTAAGCAATCTGCAAAGGAAAATTAATGCCTTGTAGCAGCTAAATATACAGTGGCCTGGAGGTTTCTATTTACTGATAAATTATATCCGGTGCCTGCTATAAAGGTTGATGTACTCCATTTAAATCACTGTGGCTGAATCCACTCCTGTTTCAGTATGGATTTCTTAATATAGACAGCTCATTGTCTAATGTCCTCCTGTAGAAAGGGGAGTCCTGTCTGGCATTGTGAAGATGCTAAAATCCATCAATACAATTGTCTTTGAGAGGAGAAAGACCAAAGGGAATTAGTCTAACTGTTATAGCTACATAAACAAAGGGAAAAACAATCTCCCATATCGGGCTAAGATCTGGTGATACATAGCCCCATCAAATGTATCATTTCAAGAGATTACTACACTCAAACTAAGTGCAATAGTAATTATTAGGAAAGGGGACTTGACTGTTCTGAATCTTGAATCTCAAAGTTAATTTAGCCTATGGGTAGGAATAGTGTGTATTTCAGGGGTGGGGGTGGAGTGGTGAAGGGGTGGAAGAGGATGGATTAAAATCAGGCATGGAAATCTGTTCCAACATTCTCACTTGGGGTGCCATTTGTATTGCCGGTTTGGTTTGCTCTAGAACAGATACTAGTCACAGGCATGTAATGATCTAATTACATCAGAAACATGCTCCATTGTTGTCATCTGGACATGCACACTGCTTTAAATGAAAATTGGTAAAGGCCCACCCAGTCCTGAACCTGCCCGGAAAACCTGGCGATGTGTGAGTTTGAGATCAGAAGTCCACACCACTTTTATTTCTTTGATTATTTATGGAACAGGAATGCTCCTTCGGGCCTTACAAGAACAGCTTTAACCTTCTTTTCCTGAGCTTACCTCCATCTTTCTGGTCGATGTACTTAACTGCTAGCAGCATCTGCTGGACAGATTTCCTCAAGCATCAGCTCCTGCACACTACACTCCAACACCAAGTTAAAAGTCGGAATCATTCAACTGATGAATGATTAGTTATAAAGTGGGACCAGTATCACTAATATGAAGGTCATACAAATGATCAAATGTTGTCCTTCCTTGGCTGATGAGGGGACACACTATCCTTACAGGCATATTATGTTCCTTCCACCAATTATTCCCATTCTGGAACTTGTTCTACTTATTCAAGCAGCGCTACTTTTTTCATTACTAATGTCTTTGGTTGTTTCAGCTTCCCCTCTTCTACAGTACAATGTCCCCAAGTCATTTCAGTCTTTTCCATGTTACTAATAATATAATTTATTAGCAACAGGAAAAGAGTAGGCCATTCTGCTCTTCATGACTGCTCCACCATCCAATTAGGTCACCTTTGATCTGTATCTCAACGCCATTCACCTGCTTTAGCTCCAATATAAAGTGGTCAAGTGAATTTTTTAAAAACTAAAATACAGTACCAAAGAAATTATAATTTTAAATGTACATATAAAAGGAAGAAGAAAAACTTGTATTTATATAATGTCTATCATAACTTCAGGATGTTCTACAGCAGTTCAGTTAATGATGTACTTTTTGAAGTATGGCCACTTTAATGTAAGAAAATTGGCCACGTTACAGCAATGTGATCATGACCAGATAATCAATTTTACTGATAGTGATTGAAGAATAAACATTGACAGAACTCCCATACTCTTCTTTAAAATCTTCTAGTCGCAAAAACCCAGCTTGCAGTCGCAAAAACCCAGCTTGCAGGTGCAGCAGGTGATCAGGAAGGCGAATGGGATGCTGGCCTTCATAGCGAGGGGGATTGAATATAAAAGTGGGGAGGTCTTGCTGCGGCTGTATAGGGCATTGGTGAGGCTGCAGCTGGAGTACTGTGTGCAGTTTTGGGCGCCGTACTTATGCAAGGATATTTTGGCCTTGGAGGGAGTGCAGAGGAGGTTTACTAGGCTGATACCGGAGTTGAGGGGGTTGAGCTATGAGGAGAGGCTGAATAAACTAGGCTTGTACTCATTAGAGTTTAGAAGAATGAGGGGAGATCTCATTGAGACGTATAAGATGATGAATGGGATGGATAGGATAGAGGTGGAGAGACTCTTCTCGCTCAGAAAGGACAGTAGGACTAGGGGGCACAGCCTCAAGATAAAGGGGGTGCGGTTTAGAACAGAGTTCAGGAGGAACTTCTTCACTCAAAGGGTGGTGAATCTCTGGAATTCTCTGCCCGTTGAAGTGGTGGAAGCTACCTCGCTAAATATTTTTAAGACGCGGGTTGATGGGTTTTTGATAAGCGAGGGGATTAAGGGTTATGGGGAGAGGGCGGGAATGTGGAACTGAGCCATGACAGATCAGCCATGATCTTATTGAATGGCGGGGCAGGCTCGAAGGGCTAGATGGCCTACTCCTGCTCCTATTTCTTATGTTCTTATGTTCTTATGTACATGGCGCTGAAGGGGCAGACAGATCCACAGTTTAATGTCTCAACCAAGTCCTCTGAGAGCACAGCATTTTCAGGGAGAGATGGTGGTGTAATAGTAATGCCACTGCACTAGCAACCTAGGCTAATGTCCTGGAGATATGGTGGAATTTAAATTCAATTAAAAATAACCCGGCATTGAAAGCTAGACTCAGTAATGGCAGCCACAAAACTATTAATAAATGTTGTAAAAAACCATCTGCCTCACAAATGCCTTTTAGAAAAGGGAATCTGCTATCCTTACATATTTTATCGTACTAGTGACTCCAGGCTCACAACAGTGTGGTTGACTCTTACCTGCCCTCAAGGGCTATTAGGGATGGACAACAAATGCTGGCCTTGCCTGTGATGCCCACATCCCACGAACGAATACAAAAATAATTCCTTCAGTACTACACTAGATTTTGTTCTGAAGTCTCTGGAGTGGAAATTTAACCCACAATTTACTAACTCAGAGGCAACTAAACTATGGCTAAAATCAGGACTGGAAACCACTTTTTATAACACACTATGAAGAAAAATCCTTGTCCTTTCCAAGAGTAAGCAACTGTGATAAATAAACTGAGCACAGTAAATTCAAATAATATTCTTTCCATGGAGCTAGCTGAAGAAAAGCTTCAATTTGAACAATGGTCTGCATCCAAATTAAGTCACCAGCTTAATACATAGCAAATGGAGTAGCTAAATTGCTGCACTCAAAAACAGGTCCTTCACAAGAATTATGTAGAAAAGGTGCTTGTTTCTTTACAAAAGAATTCAGAAAGCAACAAAAAACCAAGTTGATTGTAAATGACTCGATTGTAAATTCACAAACCTGTTGATTCATTCACTCACCAAGATTTAAAGAAAGGTTGCTGAAGAGAGGTCTTACATTGTGTCTAAATCTTGGAAATTTAACAAGTGGAACAGCATAATGAGCCTCTGAATTACATTTCTTTTACAGACCCTATCATGCTACTCAGATTTTCTTTTAAAAAACTGACTTTTTTGTGTGTTTTTTTAAAGTGAAGGCCTTTCAAACTTAGAAAGAGCTCTTTGCAATGTCAGACATCCATTCGTTCTCAGCATGGGCCAACTTCAAAGCAAAACTCTCTCAACTCAGATCCAGCAATATACATCAAACTTAACTTCCTGCTGAAGAGTTGATAAAGAAATAACTTGCATTTCTATAGTAGCTTCATACCTCAGCATATTCCAAAGCACATTATAGCCAAGTAAAAGTACATTTTTAAGTGTAGTTACTGCTGTAATATGGAAAACATATCTACGGTGACCCCCTGTGTTGCCAGTAGCCCTGCTTTCAGTGTCTAACTCCTGGGCTCTTAATTACATAAATGGCTGTCCGTCTTATGGAGTGGGTAGCTGGTCCACACTCCGACCCACCTCTTGTCTGTCCTGGGGAAAGATGCCTGGTGCCGGGACTGCATCAGGGAGCCATCCAGACATAGGTCCTGGTCATTTTACCACACTGTCCTGCTTCTCTTCCCACGACCTGGCAGCCAGTAAAATTTGGGCTCTTGTATGCACAACAATGCTTATGAAGTGTTGAGAACTGACTGACTGGCGTGTAGGAAATAATTTGGATGGAGTTTCTTTCTCTTGTCCTGGTCAAAGGTAAGCAATGCTGAATGAATTCAATCTGTGATTTTCTGGCTTATATTGTGTACAGTAGAATGCCTGCCATGTCTAAATGGAAGGAATAATGACTCGCAGTAATAAGGGCCACATGAATTGTTACAATTGATACTTAGAACAAAGTAAGTCAGGCTGACTTGCAAGATATCTCCTTGTTGTATGCTTATTACCATATGATAGAGAATGCTAGATTCAACAACATCTCATCACTGCTTCTCTAATGTTGCACGCAAGTTGATCATAGAATCATAGAAACCGTACAGTACAGAAAGAGGCCATTTGGCCCATTGAGTCTCCACCGACCACAATTCCACGCAGGCCTACCCCCCATATCCCTACATATTTTACCCACTAATCCCTCTAAACCTATGTATCTCAGGACACTAAGGGGCAATTTTTTTTAGCATGGCCAATCAACCTAATCCGCACATCTTTGGATTGTGTGAGGAAACTGGAGCACCCGGAGTAAACTCACACAACCACGAGGAGAATGTGCAAACTCCACAGAGATAGATGCCTATGTCTCACTGATTACCATCTATATAATTACTGTCAATGAAACATTATTCTGCATGCAGTCATTATAAGCCACCAATTACTCACTACTTACCAAGTATTTATTCATCGCTATAGTACAAAAGCATAAGGATTGTTCAATTCTTGTTGGAGAGTGACATTTTTAAAGACGCATTAGTATACATAATTTGTTATTTTGGAGAGCTGGTTACTGCATTTCTCAGAAGACATTATCTCTTCCTATCTGACGAGAGTGCCTTGTTTAATTTTGCATAATCTGTCCAACGGGCAGTGCCAGATTAGTAATCAGCCTGCATTTAGACAGAACAAAGTGCCCCAGTAACATTAATGTTCTTAGGTTGCATTAGCATCAGTACTTCCATTTGAAGACTTTGAACCACTGCATGGAATATTAAACGGTGAAGTAACTGTATGGGGCTTTTCTTAGGCCCAGATGGATGGCCTTCTGTCCAAACTATTTCCTTAAATAAGACACCACATGCGCTGAAAGATGATGCCTAACCAGAAAAATCTGAACAAAGCGGGAAAGAAAAGTCAGTCAGACTAGAATAATGTGCATCAAAATTAAAGCAACACAAGTTACTTTGTTGAGCTATCCAGGGTGACCAACTACCATGGATTTTCTGGGACTGTGTCGCAAATTGGTCTTTTATCCTGGATTAGGTTTTCCTAGGACATGTTGGGGGGGTTATTCCAAAGTAATTCTAAATGTCGAACTTGCATAAAAATTGGAGTAAATCCTGCTGTTTCACTTTAGTGGGAGTTTCAAAATGAATCTCCCACACTCTGTGCACGGCAGAGTGCACTAACAAGAGTCCTGTTGAAAATCAGTGGGTGGGACCTATTCCCACTAGAGAGTCCGGCAACATACTGCTGAGCAGACCACTGCGCTTGTGCCAATCTGTCAGCGATGCGATCGGTGCACGCACGGTAGCCCCACACCACCAGCCTCCTGATTGCCGGCCAGCTTGATCACTGTCCTGCCCTGCACACTCCTCATCAGTGGCCATGCGACCCCCCTCCCCACCAAGATCCAATCGCTGACAATCCCACCACTCTCAGCCTTGCCCTCACGCCCCCCTCCCCCACCAGCAGCCCGCCCCACCAGCAGCCCTAACACTCCCCCACTAGTCTTGAACCCCCCAACCCTCATAGCCCTGACTCCACCCCACACTGCCACACTGATGTCCAGCCCTGATCACTGGCCTCCCTCCCTCAGTCACTCAGGCTAAATGCAGAGTGGGAGTGGGACCCTCCACCCCCTCCAATTGCCCACAGAGATCTCAAATAGGCCCATGCCTTGACACTGCCTGATGCCATTTCTATTGAGCTGGCATTAGCAGACTTGGGGTGGGATGCCAGAGTTAGACCTCACTTGGAATACAGTTTTGATCCCCTTATTTACGGAAATATATATTGGCAATGCATGCAATACAAAGAACATTCACAAGGTTGATCCTGGATATGGAGGAATTTTCTTATGAGGAGAGTTTAGATGAATGAGAGGTGACTTTATTAAGACATACAGGTGTCTCAGTGGGCTTGACAGGGTAGATGCTGAGAGGTGTTTCCCTTAGGACCAGAGGGCATAATCTCAGAATATGGAGTCATCCATTTAAGACAGAAATGAGGAGAAATTTCTTCTCTCTGACGGTAATGAATCTGTGTAATTTTTAACTGCAGAGGGCAGTTGAGGCTAAATTAATCAATGGTTATGGGAATAAGATTAGGAAGTTGAGCTGAGGATTTTCATTTCAGATCAGTAATAATCTCATTGAATGGCAGTGCAGATTCAATGGGTGGAGTTTTCTGGCTGCACTCACCCTAAAACCCGAAAATCCCGTTCAAGGTCAGTGGACCTTTGTATAGTCTGCCCCTTCGCCCACTACAATTCCTGTGGTGGGCAGGACAGGAAAATTTTCCCCTATGGGCCAGAAGGCCTACGTCATCTCACACATCTTATGGTTTTGTGGAAGAAATCTGTCCCCCTTTCCCATCCACCACTCTCAAAAGTCTCTTATTTTTGTTTGGCCAGAGTTATCACATTGAATATACCTTCATCAATTTAGATGAATTATAAAATTTCTAACTGAAATCAAACACTAATTTACAAAATTAATTCTCCCAACTTGGGAAGGGAAAATATCCTCAACTTTATGAGTAGCATGGTGGCACAGTGGTTAGCACTGCTACCTCACAGGACCAGGAAGCTGCGTTCAATTCTGGTCTCAGGTGACTGTATGGAGTTTATACATTCTCCCCATGTCTGCATGGATTTCCTCCGGGTGCTCTGGTTTCTTCCCACACTCCAAAGATATGTGGGTTGGGTTAAATGGCCACTCTAAATTGTGTCGGGGAATTAGCAGGGTGGACAGGTGGGGTTATTGGGATGGTACCTGTTTGGGATTGTTGTTTGTGCAAGCTCAAAGGGCTGAACAGCCTCTTTTCGCACTGTGGACATTCTATGAATACTGGTGCATTTTTATTCTTCATTATGGAAGATTTGCTGGTGTCATTCCTTCTATCTCTTGGAGGAGATGCTATTTACAGATTTAAATTGCAACTTGTTTCCTGACTCCTGACTTTGCATGGCATCATTGGGTGACTACACCCAAAAGACAATTTCTAAAGGAGCAAAATGGAATGGGGGCACAGGCTAAATGGAGTCACCCCTCAAGTTACACACTCATTGGCTCAAGCAGTGTCAGCTTTTCATACCCAGGACCAAGGAATTCTGGGGTTGCTATAAATATTGTACTAGCCTATCTCCAGTTTTAAATCAACAGCAACTACAGAAACATTTTGAAAACAACTTAATAATCCCAAATGGTATTAAAATTCAAAGGCATACACAAAGGCACAGTGGCACAGTGGTTAGCACTGCTGCCTCATAGTACCAGGAACTCAGAGTTCAATTCCAGCCTCAGGTGACTGTCTGTGGTTTACATTTTCTTCTCGTGTCTGTGTGGGTTTCCTCTGGGTGCTCTGATTTCCTTCCACAGTCCAAAGATGTGCAGGCTAGGTTGATTGGCCATGCTAAATTGACCATAAGTGTTAATGGGTTTAGCAGGGTAAATATGTGGGGCTACAGGGATAGGGCCGGGGTGGGATTGTTGTCAGTGCAGGCTTAAGGGGCCTCAATGGACCTACACTGACAGGGCGGCATGGTGACACAGTGGTTAGCACTGCTGCGTCACAGCACCAGGGACCCAGGTTCGACTCCCTGTTTGGATGTCCAAAGATGTGTGGGTTAGGTTGTTTGGCCATGCTAACTTGATCCTAGTTTTGGGCAGGATTAGCAGGGTAAATATGTGGTGTTACGGGAATAGGGTGGGATTGTTGTTGGTGCAAGCTCAATGGGCTGAATGACCTCCTTCTGCACTGTAGGGATTCTATGATTCTTCATGAAATGCCATAAAACCAAATATTCATTCAGATGTTAGCCCACAGAGACACCTAAATAAACTCTTTCCTTATCCAATACTCCTAAGAAGCCACAGTGGCTCACCTAAGGACTACTGTCTGGGCGGCACGGTGGTACAGTAGTTGGCATTGCTGCCTCACAGAGCCAGGGATCCTGGTTCGATCCCGGCTTGGGTCCCTGTCTGTGCAGAGTCTGCACATTCTCCTTGTGTCTGCATGGGTTTCCTCCCAGTGCTCTGGTTTCCTTCCACAGTCCAAAAGACATGTTGGTTAGGTGCATTGGCCATGCTAAATTTTCCCTCAGTGTACCTGAATAGCTGCTGGAGAGTGGCAATTAGTGGCTTTCACAGTATCTTCATTGCAGTGTTAATGTATGCCTACTTGTGACACAAATAAACAAACTTTAAAACTTGAGTTGCTCTTAGTCAACAATCTGTAGGAGATCAAGTTCCAGACTGTAGATCAGTGGCTACTCCAGGGAATTCTGATCTAACTGACACTAAGGCATCAGCCGGATGATGGATGAGGATGCAAGGAGCCGATATCAGCCTGATGGAGAGAACATATGCTCGTCTCATTGCTGTGAATCTGGCGCTCATCTATGGAAGAGCAGGCGGCAGGAGATCTGTGATATAACTGAAACCCCTATCTCAACTCTCCCCTAACTTGTCTCAGCAGGGGAAAGTATGGAACACACAATCTGCACTGCTGAAGTGTAAGTATCCCTGAGAGATGTTGTAACTGGTTCCATAAGTGAGGTTCAAGTTGTGTGTCAAAGAGATGGGGCAGAATTTTACATTCCCCCGCTGGTGGGTTTGTAGGCATGGGGGTGACCAAGAGAGTAGCCCCAGTTTTAATTGTTCTACCTTTGTTAGTTGTGCCTTCAGCTGTCTGCTTATGTCCTAGAATTCCCTGTCTAAACTTCTCCAACTGTCTCACTTTCTGCCCGTAAGACTCTCCTTAAAACCTACCTATTTGACCAAGGATTTTGGTTATCTGCCATGATATTTCCCTAAGTCACCCCGTGTCATATTTTGTTTTATAATGCTGTTGTGAAGCACCTTGGGATGTTTTATTATTCTAAAGGCACCATATAAATATAAGCTGCAGCTGCTGTTGCCATGATTCTATCAAATATTTAGGCTGTGCTCCCAATATTGATAGTGATTCCCAACAAAGAGACTTGTTTTTGGAGAGAAGGGTGATGGACATGCAGTGTTGCTCTTACAGCATTAAGGTGTCAGCAGCAGAGTAAAAAGTGTAAGCCAGCAATAATTTTAATGATCAAAGTGTCTCTGGTTGGAGACTCCCTCTTTTTGGTCCGAAGGGAGCAGGGATATGAAGGACATAATTTGGGCTCAGACCAGTGAGAGAAACAGCCTTTTGTCTGTGCCACCTCCAGCAAGCTTCAGAAAGCTATTTGAAGCTGGAGGACCTCACCCTAAGTTCATCACTCTGTTTTTTTCCCGAATTTCTTATTGGATTTATTAGTCACTATCTTACAATTATGGTCTTTAGTTTTGGGCTCCTTCACAAGCGGAAATATTTCTATTTTATCACATTCCTCAAAATTTTAAAGACTTCTGTCAGGTCTCCAGAAGAGGGAACATACGAAAGACAAAAATATCTTTGAAAAAAGATTTGTGATTATTTTTTAACATTTGAAAGGGTGCGGATTCAGCTTTTAAACTTTTTTGGTTGCCAAAAATGACATTGCCCTTTAAAGAGCTGTGAGTGAAAGGCAGTGGGATGATGGAGCCTGAAGCTTTCTGAAAAATCTGATGAAATGCTGGTCTCCACAAAAGGTTTCACTGGTACTCCCTTGGGAACCACATCAGCAGATGGAAATACAGCACTCAATGCCTGAGGGTGTTCTCCACAAACAACTGGCACAATCACTTCACACTGAGGTCAAGGTGGCAGTCACCAATCATCAGCACAAGCAATTCCAGTATATCTCCTTCACAAGGCAAACCTGACTTTTCTGCAACACGGCTACAAAACCACAAATGAACAATCTGACAGTCTTCATAAAAATGTAGAATTTAAGAGACATGGCAAGTAAATTTCCTTGGAGCTTCTCCAGCTGGGTTCTGTCATAACTTGGCAGCATTTCATTGGAAATCTAATGAGGTTTCAGCTAAAGGCATGGAGGTGAAGCAGGGACAGCCCCACGGAAATTTACTCTGGGTAAAAACTTTGGTCAATTGTCAGAGTTCTTATTTGATAAAAATAGAATATCACATCTGACAAAATGAGGTGAATTTGTTTGAACTAATACTTTTAAGCTCATCCGTCAAATGTTTGGGAAGTATAGTGTACACAAGCGTGCCTGTGTGTATGTGTATACATGTATATGTATGTGTGACTGTGGTTGCAAGTCTGAAGAGAGAGGGTACTGATTAATAACAAAGACAGAAAGAAGCTGCAACTTGTGGGGATTGGGGACCGGGTTTCCCTCCCATTTTTGCACAGTTACAAGGTGGTTAAAGGAGACAATAGGGCAAGGCATTCAACTATTTAATTCTCATTGATAAAAAGTGTTGACTTACCTTTCCTTCACCCCTAACAGGAGCTGACTGCACTGCTCAACTACAGGCAATGACAGGCTTACTGCTCCACTCTCTATCAGATGTGACTTAGCTTTCAGAAAGAAGGCCTGAAAAAAAGAGGCCTGTTTGGCAGCAACCCATGGACATATGAGGGGTGAAAGGTTACAGGATTTCCACCATAGAAACTGCTCAATTTTTACTGTTAATAGAATTTTATGAAATTAGCAGGCTTCTTTACTGGGTGCCTGGTCCACAACCTCAATTATGCACCAGGACAATTCATGATTGCCAGTTTTGTGTTCAGGGTGGCTATTCCTCTGACTATCTTGCTGGCTATGTTATACATTTCTGAAACTTTGGTAAATCAATTATCATTGCCATGAAAAACTCTAAAGCTTTTGAGTATCTGCTACTTTGCAGGCAAGAAATGGTCTCTCACTTGAACAGTTTATGGATGATGGTTTCCTTACAAATCACACTCTATGCTGTAGTTGATGGCTCATCCTTTGACTCATTTTCGATTAACTCAGGCTCTCTGCCCTCTCTGCTATGACTAATGACATCCTTCCGTCATCATCTATCCAGCATTTTGTTGATGATTGCACTTTGCATCTGTCAGATTCCTTCAGTGCACACAGCTTCTGATTCTCTTGCAGTGCAATGACTGAGTTAGTGTATCTTCATCTCTTCCTTGCATCTTTCAATTGGGGTAATGAGAATTGCTTTTGTTTCGTTTCTTTAAAGAAAGACAGGATGGAATTGGATAGTTTCAAAGGTGGACACAAAGACTGCAAACTGCGATTAACCTGCAGCTGTTAATTGAAATGTGGGCATTACTCCATCTTTGTTTTATTAGAATGAATTGTGCACGCAACCAGTGCTAAACAGACTGTTCAATGGCTTCATACATCATCAGGGGGCCCAAAATTGTAACTTCATAGCACCATATTAAGCTGGCCTGCACTGCTTAAAGCTGGACTGCATCTCTTAAAGGGGAGGTGCATTGTAGCTCCAGCGGGTTCTGTGACTCATGCAGGAAGTTAACCTGTTCTGGGAAATGGTGAGGAACGACAGAATTTGGGAGAGAGTGCAATTCAAGCTTTTTTCACTGGAGGCCTTGGTAGAGGAGTTATTGAAGAGGGGAATTGGATTATTGTTACTTTATATTCCCCTCCTATTTAATAATTAATGCAGGAAAATTGCACTCATGGTCATTAGTGTAAGGAGTTTCAGTGATTCAGATCATTTCAACCATACATATTAATTCATCCACTTAATGCTGTCAGCCCAAGCCAATTATTCAGCTGCTGTCATCCATACTTACTATTTAAATAAAAACTATCTAAAATAAATGGCTGTGGGTACATAAAATTAGAGAGATTAATACATAGCTCAGTGACTGATCTGGGAGAAGTTGGTTCTGGTTTGAGGGGCACTGGCATCAATACTGGGGAAAGTGGAGGCTGTGCTGTTGGGACAGTCTATACCTGAACCATACTGGGATGAGTGTTTTTGTGAACCACGTAAGTAGGGAAGTGGAGGACTTTAAGCAAAGTAATGGGGACAAGGTATCAAATGTGGAAAAATGTGATATATGAAAGAGTAGAGATAAGACTAGAGAGAGAAATAGTAGTATGGGAAAGGAGGATCAGAGAATGGCCAGAAGGGATGGAGAAAAATGCACCAACAATCAAGATTAGATGTTACAAAGACAACAGTAAGATAAAACTAAAGGCTCTTGGGGGGGGAGTTTTCCCATCCCACTTGCCAGGGGAATCGTAGCAGGTAGGAGATGGATCATGCAAAGGTCCGTTGACTTCAATTCAATTTTCTAATTTTGGGCCAAGCAAGGCTGGAAAATCCTGTTCTCTGTGTCTGAACGAATGTAATATTCATAGAAAAGTAAATACATTGATAGTGCATGTTGAAGCAAATAAATATGGTCTGATAGCCATTACAGAGATGTGGCTGTGGGATAACAATGAGTGGGTCCTGAATATTGATGGGTATATGACATTCAGGAAGAATAGGAAACTGGGTAAAGGTGGAATGGTGGCACTGTTAATCAAGTATGGCATTGGTGCAATAGCTCGAGATGGGGCTTGAAATATTTAAACTGGAAAAATCAGATTGGCAATAATAGCCTGGATGAGCAGTTCATAAAGTGCTTCGGAATCATAGAATCTATAGTGCAGAAGGAGGCCATCTGGTCCATCAAGCCTACACCGACAAAAATCCCACGCAAGACCTGTACTATCCCCATAACCCCACATATTTATCCTCCTAATCCCCCTGACATATGATAAATTATATCATAGCCAGTCAATCTACCCCACACATTTTCGGGTTGTGGGAGGAAACCGAAGCACCCAGAAGAAATGCACGCAGACATAGGGAGGATGTGCAAACTCCTCACAGACAGTCACTCGAGACAGGAATTGAACCTGGGTCCCTGGTGTTATGAGGCAGTAGCTGTGCCACCATTTCACCCCGATAGTTTCTTGGAGCAGCATGTTCTGGAACCATCCAGAGAGCAGATTAAAATAGTTTTGGTATTTTGTAATATAACAGAATTAAATGATCAGAGTAAAGGCATCCTTAGAAAGAAGCGACCGCAATATGATTGAATTTTATATCAGTTTGAAAGGGAGAAGAGTGAATTACTTTAAACTTAAGTAGGGTAACTCTAAGGGCATGAAAACTGAGCTAGCTGAAGTGAACTGGCATACAGGATTAAGGGATTGATCAATAGTGAAGTAGCTGCAGACAATTAAGAGGGTATTTCAGAATACTGAGAATAAGTACATCCCAACTATAAAGAAAATATCTAAAGGGATGACCCACCATCAGTGGCTAACTGAGAAGTTCGGGAAAGCATCAAACTTAATGAAAATGCATATAACCACATATAGATGAGTGACATATGTCAGAATATAGAGCATGGCAGAGAATGATTGAAAGGTTGATCATAAGAAATAAATTAAGAATATGAGAGGAAGCTAGCTGGAAATGTAAAAATGGATAGCAAGAGTTTCTACAGATTTCTAAAAAGGAAAAGTATTAGTCCTCTAGAGTGTGAGAATGGGGAGGTAATAGTACATACCAAGGAAAAGGGGGATGAAATGAACAAATATTTTGTTTCCATTTTCACTATAGAGGATATAAGGAACATTTCAGTAATAGCTGTAAATCAGGAGGTGGAAGGGAGAGAAGGACGTGATGAAATTACAATCATTAGAGAAGCCGTAGTGAGCAAACTGATGGAGTGTGGGCTGACAAGTCTCCGGGTCCAGATGGACTTCCCCCTGGAGTCTTAAAAGAGGTGGCTAATGAAGTAGTAAATGCATTGGTGTAAATATTTGCAAAATTCCCTAGATACTAGAAAGGTTTCATCAGACTGGAAAGTAGCAAATATAACCCCTCTGTTCAAGAAGATGGGCAGACAGAAAACAGGAAGCTAATAGGAAACCAGGAATAATAGGAATAGCTAATAGAAAATTGATTTCTGTCATGGGGAAGATGTTAGAATCAATCATTAAATAAGTTATGATTGGAAACTTACAAAAATTCCAGATAAGTGGGAAAGTCAGCGTGGTTTTGAGAAAGGGAAACCACGTTTAATCACTTTATTAACATTATTGAAGGAATAGCATATACTGTGTTTGAAAGGGAATCTGTAGATGTACTTGGATTTCCAGAAAGTATTTGATAAGGTGCGTCATCAACTGTCATAATGGAACCTAAAAGTTCATGGTATATGGGAGGCAATGGAATAGTGATATTGTCATTGGACTAGTGATCCACAGATCCAGGGTAATGTTTTGAGGACCCAGGTTTGAATCCCATAGCAGATGGTGAAATTTGAATTCAATTTTAAATCTGGAAAAAGGGCAGCACGGTGGCACATTGGTTAGCACTGCTGTGCAAAGGACCTGGGTTCACTTCAATTGGGTGATTGTGTGGATATTCTCCTAATGTCTGTGTGGGTTTTCTCTGGGTACTTCTGCTTCCTCCAAAGATGTGCAGGTTAGGCTGATTGACCATGGTAAATTATCCCTTAGTGTCCCAAGATGTATAGGTTAGGGGAATTAATGGGGTAAATCTGTGGGGTTACAGAAATAGGACCTGGCTAAGATCCTCTGTTGGAGAGTCGGTGCAGACTCAATGGACTAAATGGCTTTCTTCTTCAATGTAGGGATTCTATGATTCAGTGGAAAGTCTAATAATGCCCATGAACCATTGTTGACTGTCATTAAAAACACATCTGGGTTCACTAATGTTCTTTAGGGAAGGAAATCTGCCATCCTTATATGGTCTGGCCTCCATGTTGATTCCACACACAAGCAGTGTGGTTGGCTCTTAAATGCCTTCTGAAATAGGAAGGGCAATAAATGCTGGCGAAGCCAGCTATGCCTACATCCCATGAATGAATTAACAACAAACCTATTAAGATGGATAGAAGCTGGCAGAAAACAAGGTGTGCAAAAATGGCAAACTGTCTGACTGTCAGGATGTGGCATGTGGAGCCTTGCAGGGTTTGTGCTGGGGCCTCAACTTTTTACAATTTACATTGATGACTTTGAGGGGAGTGAAGGCATGGCAGCTAAATTTGCAGATGACACAAAGATAGGTAGAAAAGCGTGATGAGAAGGATAAGGCAGATGGATATAGATATGTCAAGCAACTGACCAAAAATCTGACAGTTGGAGTATAATGTGGGGAAAATTTGAAGTTGTTCACTTTGGCATGAGGAAAAAAGTAGAATATTACTTAAATGGAGATTGACTGAACAATTCCAAGGTGCAGAGGGATCACAAAGTTAGTATGCACATAATCAAGAAGGCTAATAGAATGCCATCCTTTATTATTACATGTGAATTTAACATAAATGTAAGGAAGTTATGCTTCAGTTATATAGAGCATTGGTGAGACTACAGGTGGAATTTTCTCCCAAAATACTAAATGTGAAATGGGAAGTTTCTCGCCTGTTTGTTCAGCAAGGCAGGTGATAGTAATTTTCGGCACTCTGTGCAATGCAGAGGCCTTAAGGTGAACCTCAGCAGTAGAGGTTGTGGAGTCTCAGCTGCCCATGGGCCCAGCTGCTGAGCTGGAAAGGCGCCATTGCATAGGTACACAGTACACTGGGAGAACTGCCCCCCTCCCCCAATATGGATATTGCCCCCCCAACACCAATCACCCACCCCGGCTAATTGCCTCCCCGATCAATGACCAGCCAATTGCTCCACCCACCTGATCGCTGCACCGAACATTGTCTTCCACCCTGATTGTAGACTCGGACAATCAACACCCCCCCCACCCCTCAAGCGATCATGGCCTTGGATGATCACCCCTCCCCGCCCCCCCACCAGATCACGGCCGATTGCACCCACCAATTCCCAACCCCCAATGGAGGGTCCCCCCCCATGCATCCTGTCATGGCCCTGTCACTAATATTTAAAAGGCATGAGTCTGATTTCACTGTTAGAACAGGACTGGCAAGATCACAAGAGGCGAGAAATTAGGCACAAAGTCAATTTTCTGTTTCTCGCCCTATCTTACTGGCTTGCCATGCTGATCGATTTGTGTGGCAAGCCAGTAAGACCTCACCAAATATTGGCCATCATTTTCCAGGCCTGTTTGTTGTGGACACAAATCCCGTTATGGCTGCTAACATTCACAAGAGGGCCGTAATGGAATTTGTGGCAGGAAAATCTTAGAATGAGATCTTACCCAGCAATACCCCCCGTTCACCCTGGGCCAATGATACAGGGAGATTGCTGGCAACAGTGGAATGGGGAAGGCTGTGGAATCCCAGTGTTCGTAGGGGGAGACGGGATAGAGCAAGGGGGTCCTGTCTGGAAAGGAGCATTTTTTCTCAGAGAATTGTATGACCTTGGAACTCTGTCTCAGAAGGTGGTGGAAGCACCGGCATTGAATATTTTTAAGGCAGATATTAGATACATTTCTGTTGGGCAAGGAAATCAAAGATATTAGGAGTGGATGGGAATCTGGAACACAAGAAGATCAGTCTTGATCTTGCCAAGTGCCGGACCAGAATCGTGGCACTGAATGGCTGCCTTCTGCTTCTATTTTGTATGTTTGTATTTGGTTTAGTGTTAGTTTTTAATCATGCTTCAGTCAAGTATCTTGACACATTTTACAATGTTAAAGGTATAAGTTGTTCTTGTAAAATAATTTGTCTTGTTAGTACGGACAAAGCAATAGTACCTCAATAAACTCACAGAAATGTTCTCGTCTCCAAGCTCTATGCGTGTTTATGCATTAAATGAACATCAGGGACAGCAATCTTATAAAGAACACAAAGAACATTTTTGATATATGAAGGTTTGCTGATAATGTTATGGTCTAATGAGCTCAAAGGTTCTGCCCTTCCCCCAAGACTGACTCTTCTTTGCATCGAATCCTGCCATCTGACAACATGCAGGCGAACAAGGAGCAGGCAGCAGTTGCAGTGGAGTGGAGCTTTCTGACATCTGAACCTTTGATTGCTGTTTGTAATCAATACAAGGTTTCCACGATATGTTCTATTTTATACAAATGATTTCCATGTCTTAATTAATTTTGAGGAGGTTACTATTATAGTGCAAAGTATCATGACGAGGAAGCCTTGAAGCAAATGGTGATTTATCAAGGCATAGTTGAAACTGTATACAAACAAGTTCAGTACAGATACAGGTCTAGTCCCACTGAATCCCACACTGAAGGTTTCCTCTGACCTGGACCCACTCCCTAACACCCTATAGGTGACAGTTTGTGTGCTTCTTTCTGATAGACCCCACGAGGATCATGTGACCCACAAACAACTGCCCGTTATAAGGGCCATACTAACATATTCCTCCCCCCCTTTAAATTCCTCTACAATCATATAAACAACTCTTATATACAGATAAAACAGAATCATCAAAAAGGGACCATCTGGCAAAATGCACAAATTCCGAACAAAAACCAAGTCATTCAGATCAAATGATTAATCTTCCCGAGTTGAATTACCTTCTGTGAGACTTGCTTACCCTCCGTCCTCCCTGTAAAATTTGGGAAAAAGAGGTCAAGGCAAGTTCTCAGACGTTGACCCATCAACAATTCAATCGGTGTAACCCCTGTAATGGTAGTGGGGGCGGGATGGGGGGGGGGGGGGGGAGGGCGGTGCGGGGTGCATATTGTATGAGGACGTGATGGCCTAGTGGTATTGTCATGAGATTATTCATCCAGAAACTCAGCTAATGTTTTGGGGACCCAGGTTCAATTCCCATCAAAGCAGATGATGGAATTTGAATTCAATAACAAAATCTGGAATTAAGAGTCCACTGATGACCATGAAACCATTGTTGATTGTTGGAAAAACCTATCTGTATCACCAATGCCCTTTAGGGAAAGAAATCTGCCGTCCTTACCTGGTCTGGCTTACTCCAGAGCCTTAGCAATATGGTTGGCCCTCAACTGCCATCTGAAATGGCCTGGCAAGCCGCTCAGTTGTATCAGTCGCTACGAAGTCTCAACAAAGAAATGAAACCAGATGGCCATCTGGCATCAACCTAGGCACTGGAAAAGGCAGCGGCAAATCAAATAGCCCTGTCGACCATGCAAAGTCCTCCTTACTAACATCTGGGGGCTAATGCCAAAATTAGGAAAGCTGTCCCACAGAATAGTCAAGCAACAGCCTAACATAGCCTTTCTCACAGAATCATACCTTATAGGTAACACTCCAGACACCACCATTACCATCCCTGGAATGTCTTGTCCCACCGACCGGGCAGACCCAGCAGAAGTAGCTGTACTGTGGTGTACAATCAGGGAGTTGCCTTGGGAGTCTTTAACATTGACTCTGAACCCCATGAGGTCTCACAGCTTCGGGTTAAACATGGGCAAGGAAACCTCTTACTAATTACCATGTACTGTCCTCCTTCAGCTGCTGAATCAGTACTGCTCCATGTTGAACAATACTTGGAGAAAGCACTGAGGTGGCAAGGGCACAAAATGAACTCTGGGTGGGGGATTTCAATGTTCTCCACCAAGAGTGGCTTGGCAGCAATACTACCGATTGAGCTGGTCGAGTCCTAAAGGATATCACTGCGAGACTGGCTCTGCATCAGATGGTGAAGGAACTAAGAAGAGGAGAAAACATACTTGACCTCATTCTTATCAATCTGCCGGCTGCAGATGCATCTGTCCATGACAGTATCAACAAGAGTGACCACTGCACAGTCCTTGTGGAAACAAAGTCCCGCCTTCACATTGAGAATAACCTCCATCGTGTTGTGTGGCACTATCACTGTGCTAAATGGAATAGACTTCGAATAGATCTAGCAATTCAAGACTGAGCATCCCTGAGATGCTGTGGGCCATCAACAGCAGCAGAACTACACTCCAACACAATCTGCAACCTTTTGTTCCAGCATATCCCCCACTGAACCATTACCATTAAGCCAGGGGATCAACCCTGGTTCAATGGAGAGTGCAGGAGGGCATGCCAGGAGCAGCATCAGGCATACCTAAAAATGAGGTATCAACCTAGTGATGCCACCAGACAGGACTACTTGCATGCCAAATACCAAAAGCAGCAAGTTATAGTCAGAGCTAAGCAACCCCACAACCAACAGATCAGATCTAAGCTCAGCAGTCCTGCCACAAGCAGTCATGAATGGTAGTGGACATTTAAACATCTCACTGGAGGAGGAGGTTCCACAAATATCCTCATCCACAATGATGGAGGAGCCCAGCACATCAGTGCAAAATATAATGCTGAAGTATTTGCAGCAATATTCAACCAAAAGTGCCAAGTGGATGATCCATCTCAGCCTCCTCCAGTAGTCCCCGACATCTCAGATGCCAGTTTCCAGCCAATTTGATTCACTCCACATGATATCAAGGGAAGATTGGAGACACTGGATACTGCAAAGGCAATAGCCTTGATAACATTCCAGCAGTAGTGCTAAGGACTTGTGCTCCAGAGTTTGGCTGCTCCCCTAGCCAAGCTCTTCCAGCACAGTTACAACACTGGCATCTACCCGACAATGTGGAAAATTGCCCAGATATGTCTTGTATGCACAAAGCAGGACAAATCTGACCTGGCAAATTACCATTTAATCAGTCTACTCTCGATCAACAGTACAGTGATGGAAGAGGTCATCAACAGTGCTATCAAGCAACACCTGCTCAGCAGTAACCTGCTCAGTGATGCCCAGTTTGGGTTTCATCAGGGTCACTCAGCTCCTGACCTCATTATAGACTTGGTTCAATCATGGACAAGACAACTGAATTCCAGAGGTGAGGTGAGTGACAGCCCTTGACATCAAGGCCACATTCAACTGGGTGCAACATCAAGCAAAACTGGAATTAATGGGTATCAGGGGGCAAATTCTTCGCTGGTTGGCGTCATACCTGATACATAGGGAGATGGTTGTAATTTTGGAGGGTCAATCATCTCAGCTCCAAGACATCTTTGCAGGAGTCCCTCAGGATAGTGTCCTGGACCCAACAAGCTTCAGCTGTTTCATCAATGAGCTTCCCTCCGTCGTAAGGTCAGAAATGGAGATGTCGCTGATGATTGCACAATATTCAGCACCATTCGCGACTTCTCAGATACTGAAGCGGTCCATGTTCAAATGCAACAAGATCTAGATAATATCCAGGCTTGGGCTGACAAGTGGCAAATAACATTCGCGCCACACAAATGCCGGGCAATGACTACCGTCCCTTGACATTCAATGGTGTTACCATCACTGAATCCCCCACTGTCAGCATCCTTGGAGTTAGCATTCACCAGAAACCCAACTGGACTTGCCACATAACCATAGTGGCTACAACAGATAGTCGGAGGCTAGGAATACTGTGATGAGTAACTCAACTCTGACTCTCCAAAGCCTATCCATTATCTAAAAGGTACAAGTCAGGACTGTGATAAAATACTCTCCACTTGCCTGGATGGGGGCAGCTCCAGATATACTCAAGAAGCTTAACACCATCTAGGGAAAAGCCGCCTAGTTAACTGGCACCATATTTACAAACATCCATTCCCTCCACCACCAATGCTCAGTGGTAGCAGTGTGTACTATCTACAAGATTCACTGCAGCAATTCACCAAAAATCCTTAGACAGCACCTTTCAAACACGTGACCACTTTTATCTAGAAGGACTAGGGTAGCAGATGTATAGGAACAGCACCACCTGCAAGTTCCCATCAAGCCACTCACTGTCCTGGCTTGGAAATATAAACCATAAGACCATAAGTCACTGTCCTTTGCAGTCGCTGGGTCAAAACAGTGGAATCCTCTCCCTAACGGCATTGTGGGTCAACCCACAGCACATGGATTACAGCGATTCTAGAAGGTAGCTCACCACCAGCTTCTCAAGGGCAACGAGGAATGGGTAATAAATGCTGTAAGAAGTCTCACAACACCAGGTTAAAGTCCAACAGGTTTACTTGTAGCAAACACCACTAGCTTTCGGAACTGGCTGTTCCTTCGTTAGGCGACCCATTCAATCAATCTCTGAATACATCAGACAGGATTTATGGAGGAAAAGCAACAGGCTGTTCCATGCCACTCTCCCCATCTTTGAGCAAGTACAGCCCCTATGCCATTAGGTGACACATCACTTGTCATTATTCCTGTATTGAAAGGGACAAAGTTGATAATTATAGGGTCTGTTTTACTTGGTCGAAAACTTTTCTCTAAGAATCCTCCCATAGCCAACACGGATTCTTTTTATAAATTGGTGTGGGGGTGCTAAAATGGTTGACAAATTTGGTAAAAACACAGCCACAATGGTTGACCATCCCTAAGAAGGACTTGAACTCTAATATGTTCTTTGGTGCAGGCACATTTTCTATTGCCTCTATCTTTTCTTCTAATGGGTGCAAGCCTTTTGCATTGACCCTGAATCCTAAATAAGTGACCTCATCAGCTT
Organism: Carcharhinus amblyrhynchos; assembly: GCF_965287045.1. Taxonomy (NCBI): domain Eukaryota; kingdom Metazoa; phylum Chordata; class Chondrichthyes; order Carcharhiniformes; family Carcharhinidae; genus Carcharhinus; species Carcharhinus amblyrhynchos. Next base: position 23,907,504 of record NC_137335.1, on the reverse strand, counting down.
GAAAAGCACATTTTTCTCTTTTCAAATGAACACCCGCTTCTTTGAATCTTTTGAGAACTTCCGCCAAATTGGCCCTATGCTCTTCAAGTGACACCCTTATTATTAAAGTATCGTCCAGATACACAGCAACTCTTGGGATCCATTGTAGAAGACTTTCCATGGTGTGTTGAAAGATGGTGCATGCAGATGAAATGCCAAAGGATAATCTTGCATATTGGAATAAGCCCTAGTGTGTATTAATAGTGACAAATTTCCTCGTGTCCTCTTCCAACTCAAGATATTGGTACACATGACATAAGTTCAGTTTTGTGTACTTAGGTCTACTGCCAGTTTAGCATAAAGATCTTCTATCCTAGGGATAGGCTATCTATCTTTTGGGCACCTCTATTCATGGTTAGCTTATAACCACCACAAATCCTCACAATGCAGTCTGGTTTTAACACTGGGACTATCGGTGCAGCTCACTCCGAGAACTGTACTGGTTAAGTTACCCTATCCTGTCAATTGCTTCAACTCCACCTCAGCTTTTTAATGTACGGTATAAGGAACAGGCCAGGCCCTAAAATATTTTGACATTGACCCAGGGTTCATATAAATTTTGGCCTTAACCTGTTGCATGCACATCACTTCTCTCTGAAAGATTCCTTGACATATGTGCAAGAGCTCCTGGAAAATCCCCTGTGATGTTGAATATTTCCCGTCAATTCAATTTGATTTGATTCAGCTAATCTCATCACATAAGGCTCGGCCTCTGTCCTTTCATTTCCATCAGGGATAGCTGAGCAGACAGGTGCTAGTAAGACATTGGTGTTGCTATCATGCCCAGTATCTTCAGTGCTTCCCACGTACAGGTCGCCAATTTTCTCGCGTTATTGCTGAGCCTCACAGGTCATCAAACACTTGTAGATTTATTCACCAATCACCATTGCTGAAGGGCCTGTATCGACCTCCATTGTTAATGGACACTTGTTAACTATAAGGGTGATTTCAATTGGCGGGGGCGGGGGGGGGGGTGTCTTATTTATCTTTACAATGCCGAGCATATAAACTTTGGACTTCTGTTCCAAATCTTCTTTAATCTGCTTTATGGGATTCTTCTTTTTTTTCTGGAAATGGGGCACTATCTGTTTGGCTGTGCACCTGGCTTTTGGTGGCCCTTCCAATTACATAGGAAACAAATGAACTCTTTATACTCGTATCTGTCTTAGAAATGGTCTTCCCCACGACTCATCAAACCCTTGTAGCTGATAATTTCTATTCCTTCCGTCATGCTCCACTGTGCCTGCATTACTGGTATTTTGAGTAGCCACCGTTTCCTACCAAATGTTTTCCACATTGCCCTGCATGCCTTGCAGTTCAAAAGTGCTCTGTTCAGCACTTTCAGTTGCTTGAGCCAATTCATCCACTTCATTAGGGTATTTTAGTTCCTGTCAGTAGCTTCTTTTGAATGTTCAAACGATTAAAGACACATACGAGAGGATCATATAACATATCACGTAAGCATGGCCCAAAATCAGTGTTCGGCCATTTGATGAAGCCTGGCAACAAAGGCAGAAACTGATTTTCGTGGTCTCTAATGGCTGAGTGTAATATGTATTGCTGTATAATAATGGAGGATCAGGGATTGTAGGGTCCTTTACTAGTGCAGCTAGCTTGTCAAAGGAATTTGTATCCTTTGATGTCTCTGGAGATGTAAGACTTCTTTCAAGGTTACATGCTTAAAAGCTGCAAAACGTGAATAAAATAACTTTCTGCTTTTCTTTGGAAATTATTCTGTTGGCTGCGAGAAGTTATCCAAGTCTGTCGATGTACTGGCCCCCCCAACTTTCAACTTCCGGATCAAATAGATTGATTTTCCTGAACAGTGGCTTAGCTACTTGATGATGGTTGGCACAATTTACTTTTCTGGCAGGTTTTTCGGGGATTCACCCTTCCCTCTCTCGATGTTGACATCTTAGCGACCATTGGCCGATATTGTAGTGCGAGGTACCATGATGAGGAAGCCTTGAATCACAATGATGATTTATTGAAGGATAACTGAAACCATATTCAAACAAGCTCAGTACAGATACTGGTCTTGTCCCACCGATTCCCTGGTTCACACCGAAGGTGCCCTCCTACCAGGATCTGTGTCCTAACACCCGATAGGCAATAGTTCACATGCTTCTTTCTGACAGGCTCCAAGAAAGTCATGTGACCCATGAACCACCGCCCCCTTATAGGGACCACACTATCACAGTTAGGCTTCTTCATTTTTTGGGAGTGGGCTTAAAGAGTTATTGCCATGACAGTTTATACAGAGGACTTGCCAGCCACTGGGTCACATCTTTCTTTCAAGTTACAATTTTGATAAGAGTTAATACCTTTCTGTTGCATTCAATTTTTCTGGTTCATGTTTTCATTATTTTATTTAAACAGTTTGCTGATGACTGTGGAGAGATAACTAACTTGGAATGGTTACAGTGCAAGGCAACTGCATCAGCTTATGGGAACTGACTCATTCCCGAGTTTATGTACTCATGACTATTAATAATAATTCTCCTGCCTCATACTAACACTTTCAAATCAGTAAACCTGATTATGCTGTTAATATTTATGACTTCAAAACATTAAAAAAAATTGAAGTGGATAAAATTAGGCTTCCCAACCCTCCATGATTGTGCTGCAATACTTAGGAATCAATTTCCTGGACACTGATGTGACCAACTCAGGAGAAAATAATGAAAGCATTCAAAATTGCATGTTTTTAAAAATAATTTCTTTGAACACTTTAGATGATTAGATATAAAAATATTGGAGAAGGGAAAATGGTGTTTGACTGGGAGAAGCAGGTGTAAGTGGAAGGTCATGTGATGAAACTTCCAGGACCACATTCACTAAAATTAGTAACCCTAGATGAAAGACAGGATTGCTGTACAATTGTCTGTGGGTGAATTTTATACAATTACAGAACGATTGGATGGTTACAATACAGAAGGAGGCCATTTAACACATGGGGCGGTGTTTTCCGGTCCTGCCTGCAGTTTGAAGGAAAATGTGATGGACCAGCAAATGGTCTGTTGACTTCAGGGGGGACTAGTGCTGCACCACAAAATCCTTCCCATTGAGTTTGTGCCATCTCTACAAGAGCATTTAATTAGTTCCACTCATGGTCCTCACATGTCGTCCTGCAATTTTTTTCTCTTCAGCTGTTTATCCAGCTTCCCCGGAAGCTTGCTTGAATCTGTACTCTTCCAGGCAATACCATTCATTACCACCTGCAGTGTAAAAACGTGTTTCTCCATTTCGTCTTTGCTTTTTTTTATCAATCACTTTAAATCTGTGTCATTGAACATAGAACACTACAGCACAAACAGACCCTTCGGCCCACAAGTTGCGCCAATCATATCCATACCTACCAGGCCTATCTATAACTCTCAATCCCATTAAATCTCATGTACTCATCCAGAAGTCTCTTAAAAGACCCCAGCGAGTCCGCCTCTACCACCACCGACGGCAGCCGATTCCGCTCACTCACCACCGTCTGTGTGAAAAACTTACCCCTGACATCTCCTCTGTACCTGCTCCCCAGCACCTTAAACCTGTGTCCTCTCGTAGCAACCATTTCAGCCCTGGGAAATAGCCTCCGAGAATCCACCCTATCTATACCTCTCAACATTTTATAAGTCTCTATCAGGTCACCTCTCAATCTTCGTCTTTCCAGGGAGAAGAGGCCTAGCTCCCTCAACCTATCTTCATAAGGCATGCCTCCCAATCCAGGCAACATCCTTGTAAATCTCCTCTGCACCCTCTCAATAGCTTCCACATCCTTCTTGTGGTGAGGCAACCAGAACTGCACACAGTACTCCAAGTGGGGTCTGACAAGGGTCTTATAAAGTTGCAGCATTATCTCCTGACTCCTAAACTCAATCCCTCGATTGATGAAGGCCAGTACACTATACGCCTTCTTGACCACATCCTCCACCTGCGAGGCCGATTTCCTTTGGTTGTTGACTCTGCTGCCAATAGGAAGAATTTCTCTCTATCTACTCTGTCTAGATCTCTCATGGCTTTGGGCACTTCTACCAAAATTCCTCTTCAGCTTCGTTTTCTTAGAAAACAACCCCTGCTTCTTCAATCCATCCATGTAACTGGAACCATTCTTGCAAATCCATTTTTGATTCTCTCTAAAATTTTTACATTATTCCTAAAGTGTAGTGCCCAGAATTGGACACAATACTCCAGTTGCAACTGAACTAGTTTTACACATCTTCATTGTTGCTTCCTTGCTCTTGTACTCACTGGGCCAGATATTTTATCTTTCGATTTGGGAATTGGGGGATTTTCGGTATCACAATCCTGTCTCTACTTGGTAGTGTCACTGACATAATTTTCACCTGGCAGAGAAAGGGTGGCCTAAAGTCACTTCCAGCAGTATGTCCTAGGCAGAATTGGAGGCAGCTTAATGCCAAAATAGCCAGGTTTAAAGACCCATCTCCATTTTGTTAGACATTAACCTAGTTTTGAAGGTGAATGTGAAGTCTACAAATCATTGTAATGTCTTAACTATGTTAGGCTTGGGTTGTGGGTTTTAACAGAAACAAACATGGTTTGCAAATGCAGATTCAAACCAACATGCAACAGTTTTATTTAAAGAACTGTTCTTTGCTCTGCATAGAGTACAAAGCTGAAAGTAAAATGGCAGCCTGTGCAAACACTCTAATAACATCATCATCAAATCATGCGATCACTTCTTAAAATAAACTACAACCCTTTAAAATGTATAACATTTCTCTCCCTCTACTTCTGTGATTATGACAACAGGATGGGCCTGGGTAAGATAATCTTTTGGAGAACTGGTGCAGACTCGATGGGCTGACTAGCCTTCTTCTGCACTGCAGGGAATCTACGGTTCTATGGAAATGAACATTGTTTTGCCCTCATTTCTCTTCTAATAACTTGCGATTGTTATTTTTGCTTTACTATCTCTGAATTTTCCAGCGGTAATAACAAATCAAATATAGTTCTCAACTTTCTCTTTAAGAGTAGTAATGCAGGTAAGATTTTGGTAGTCGCATGAGTTGTGTTGCTATAAGATGCCAGAAAGCTATTTACAGTATGTAATGATAAACCTTGCTCTTTTGAAGCTTTTAAAGAATGTTTCAAGGATTGTATGAATCTTTCAGCTAATCCATTGGTTCATGGATGATAAGGTACTGCTTTTATATGCAGAATATCAGTTACTTTGAAATAATTCTCAAACTCTTGTGAAGTAAACTGTGAACGATTATCGTTTACAATCTGTTCCATTTATCAAATCTTGCATCAAGTTTTTGAATCGTTTGCTCAGATGTAGTAGATCTCATGAAAACAATTTCTGGCCACTTTGAGCGTGCATCGGTTATAGTTAAGAACATCTAACCCTCAAATGGACCAGCAAAATTTACATGTAATCAATGCCATGGCATCTTTGGCCACTTGTTGTACAAAATACTGGAAATGCTCTGCTTAGGAACTCATGATTTATTTTCCTCATTGAAAGGGCCCATGGAACCTAACTGACTCATCATTTCTCTTTTAAGCATGAGCGATCGAGACAGCTCAGTATATATTTTTTATTTACTGTCTTTCCCGTACTCCCCTTTTTAATCTGGAGACCCTTGACTTGCTGTACGTTTTTTTTAAAATGAACCCAGTTGTACAGCAAAGCATTCAGTTACTGTCTGGAATCTTACCTTTCTCTGATTAGAAAAATGCCCTCTTTTAAAATCACTCAGAGAGCTTTTTTAACTCAAGTTTTCCCGACACTGGCAATTCAATCTTTAAGCCTGTGGTTGCTTCTCCTCAGCCTTCTAATATTTTAAGTGTGAGGACACACAATTTTTGTTTTACTCCTTTAGGATCTTTTCTGGATGAAATAAAATGCTGTTTCACTGGCAACATTCTTTCTGTAATGTCCCAACTATATTAGGCATTGTGGGTTTTAACATAAAGAAAGGAATGTTGTTTGCACATGTAGATTCAAAGTAACACACAACAGGGTTTTTTTTTGAAAGAGCTGTTCTAAGCTCTAAACAGAGTACAAAAATGCAAGTAAAACACTGGCCAGTGCAAACATCTTAATGACATTACCATTGTATCATGTGATCAGCTCTTAAAGCAGCCCGCAACCATTTTAAATATATAACAACCATCATTCCCCATTGCTTTCCTCAGCTATTGTCACCCCATACCTTTTTCTGCCCACTCATCAGTATGACTATAAACAGAACTCACACATCCGATAATAACATTTGAAAGTCTTTGAAAAGCTCTTAAACCTTTAACAGCCAAACAGCTGGTTGAGCTAAGCTTAAAGAAAGAATAATAAGGCAATGGGGGAGGGGCATTTCATACCATCATCATGAATTTGAATAGTGTGCAACATAGATCACCAACTTATCTGGTAGATAATGTGAATGAATACATCTGAAGAGTTTTCCACTTTAATAATTCTGTTCTTTCTCCTGATAGCTTGCCTGTTGTTAGAAGTAACAACTTGGCAACCACATTATTTAATAGTCATTTCATTTTTCAAAACAAACACTATGATCATTCATTGTATTAAATGCAGATACAGCCTTTGCTACTGCATTTCATTATGATATGATAATTAAGGAAAATTTCGTACAGTTCCCACTTCTAAACCCTGGTTCACCAAAGTATCAGAATAGCTCTGTGCTGGTGTGATTCATATCACCTCCCAAAACTGGCTTGACTCCATCACGACTATGGAAGATCTAAAATGCTCACTTTTGCAATGGCATTGGTAATGTCAAAAGACCAGCACACGGGTTCCCAACTTACCACTGTATCCCACTCCACTGGCATTGGGAATGGCAGAATGCATTCTAGATTTCAGTCCCATCCCTCACTTCTAAAAGTGCACCCAATATACTTTTTTGATCTGAATTAGGATGGGAAAATCTGGCCCCATGGCACTCTTTATCAAATCCAAGATACAAATAATTAATTTTAATCACTTTCTCCACCTGCCTTGCCACCTTCAATGAGCTGTGCACATATGACTTCAGGTCTTTCAGTTCCAGTGCCCTCTTTAGAATTGTATCCATTGATTTATATTGCCTCCTTGTTCTTTCTACCAGTTCACATTTCTCCACGATAAATTGTTTCTGCCAAGTGTCCACCAACATTTTATGTCCATTGTTGTCCTTGGAAGAAGAGGCTGCTCAGACCTTTGATTCTTCCCTTTACCACTTTATCAGAAGTGCCATGACAATCTTGGCTGCGATACGTTGTGTGGGGACTTTCCAGGATCTAAAATGAAGTTGGACAAACTAGCTCCACAAAAGGAGAAGAGCAATCATGGTAAAATCAGAGTATTTGAGGACTCTGGACCATGCCATTCTGGGTGGCTAATGATCCTGGTAGTCATGACATTTTCTGCCACCTGGTGGTGATCTAGGGCTAAGCAGGCATCCCTGCTCAGAAAAGAGGCTGATTCTAGACAAAGTTCATCAGCTCAAAGATCTGTTTTTTGCCATACCTCAGTGGTTCAAGGATCATTCTGGTGACTGAGTTAGACTCTCTCTGCTCTGTAAAGCAGAGTGTCTTTCATCCAAATCCAAAGGCCTTGAAGCTATGGCCCCTCATCTGGCAAGACTGTCATGCTAGCACCTGAATCTTATTTCAAATTTGTTAGATCACCATTTACCAGGACATCAGCATTTGAAAACAAACAGCCGCATTCTTTAATGTCACTCTAAGAAGCATGTCTGTATGTCTTCGGGGTTTTTCGGTCTCAAGCTTTTGGATTACCTTTGAGATGTCTGTGAAGTAATGGGGTTTTGCCTTACGTAGTTTACCCAAGTGTCCATGTTGGTTACAGTGGAAACATTAGGCAGTGCTTGCTGGGCCCTTATCTTTCCTGTGAGGGTGCTTTGCACTGCAGCACTGGCATCTGCTGGATGATTCAGGAACCACTTTCCTTGACTTGGTTGCCCCTGCCTTTCTGTGACCTGACATGGAGGACTCAGGGTTGGTTTCTGCTCCAAGTAATGTTCTCTCCCCTTACGAAGGTCGCCTGTTGTTCATGCAGCTTAGACAGTCTAACTAGTTGGATTGCCTTGTTTAGGGCAGATCCTTTTTATCTTGTAGGAGGTCAGAGAGTGAATTGTCTGTGAGACCCATCACAATTCTGTCTCGATGAGCTCAGACTTCAAATTGCCACATTCACACATCCTTCTGACAGCTTGTAAAGGTTGTTTATGAAAGAATTGGCAGGTTCCCCGAGAAGCTGAACTCTCTTATTAAATTTGGCTCTCTCTGATATTTTATTGAATCTTAGGTTAAAGTAAATGTTGAAAGATTTCAAAACATCATCATATTTGGCAGATCATTCATCAATAGCTTGTCGTGGAACAATGTCATCTTCAGTTGACCAAACAAGCAAAGAAGTGTACTGCTTTTGACGTTTTTATTTAGGCCTGTAACAATGCTGTATCTTAAAAATATTGTTCTCCAAACACTCCAATTCTGTGACTGGTCTGGGCCATGGGTGAATCCCAGTGGAGTTGTGGAATTGTGATCCATTTTGAAGATCTTAAAAGTACAGCTTTAAGAGATTACAGGCTTCCATGATGGTGTTGCTGGTCACTGCCAAACAATGGATCTTCCTGCGCTTGCCGAGAATTTGATGGGTTTTCCAAACCGACAACACCGCACGTCTGCCTCAAGAAAGGTCTACAATTACTGTGGAGGTTGGCTTGATACCAACTTAATTTAATCAGCAGTATAGCATTGCGTGTCAGGATGCTTGGAAAGGGACAGCAGGCTTGCTGTTTAGGAAATTGGATGGTCATGAGGTACCCAAAGTAGGCAAAATTATTATTTTTTTTGCCAAACACAGGAGCCACATATTGAGACTTGGAGTTGGAGATCGGTCAAAGCGACACGTTTCTTTTAAATGTGCTTCTGTCTGAATGAATGTAAAGGAAACCTAGTGGAGGACATGCCTGGGCTATATCAAAAGGACTGATGTGGAAATTATCGAGAGCTTCAGGTTTCTGGGTGTCCAGATCACCAACAACCTGTCGTGGTCCCTCCAAGCCAATGTGGTAGTTAAGAAAGCCCAACAACGCCTCTATTTTCTGAGGAGTCTAAGGAAATTCAGCATGTCTGCTACGATTCTCACCAATTTCTAAAGATGCACCATAGAGAGCATCCTTCCCAGTTGTAACACAGCTTGGTATGGCTCCAACTCTGACCAAGACCACAAGAAACTACAAAGGGTTGTGAACATGGCCCAGTCCTTCACGCAAATCAGCATCCCATCCATTGATTCCGTTTACATTTCCTGCTGTCTCGGCAAAGTAGCCAGTGTTATCAAGGACCCCACACACCCCGGACATATTCTCTTCTACCTTCTGTTGGGAAAAAGATCCAAAAGTCTGAGAACACATACCAACCAACTCAAGAACAGCTTCTGCCCTGTTGCCACTACACTTTTGAATGGACCTACCGTATATTCAGCTGATTTTTCTCTGTAACTGCAATACTATATTCTACACGCTCTCCTTTCCTTCTCCCCTATGTATTCTATGAGTGGTATGCATGAGAAACAATACTTTTCACGGTATACTAATACATGTGACAATAATGAAACAACTCAAATCAAAAGGAGGTTTCTCAGGACTGGCTGGCTTGGAATTTAAAAAAAACATTATTTCACTCTTGCAGTTGTTAGTTCTGCTTGCTGAAACTGGAATAAAAATTCTACCTTTTTGCTTCTCTATTTGGAGTTTTCTCTTTCTGGTGAATTTTCTTTGTGTCTGTAGCTTCAGTTGGGATTTTGTTTCAGTTCCAAATCTGATGAAGGTGCCCTTTTTGCTAGATTTTCTGCATTCTTGTGAGGACAATGATTTTTGATCTAGATCTTGTCACCATGAAGAATCCTGTTTCTGACACCATGAAATAGACTTTGTAGTCTTGAATAAATTAACAGCAAGTCTTTAGTAACAACTCATAAAGTATACATATGTACATTAGAGCAGGTATGCAGCTGACTCTATCCTAAGTCTTCCTTATACATCCCTGTCCATCTCTAGACTGACCCAGGATCATGTGCCTTCTTACATTATTGTGTGGGTGGTACATATTCGGTTCCACCTGGACCTTATATGTACCAGACCGTACAACTACAATCATTGCTTATGCAAGGGATGTCAATGCATGGTAAGCCTTTGTTTGAATTGTGAAACTTTTGTGACTGGACTTTCATTCAGCTGCTAATAAGAGTGTTGGTTGGTGTCGCAATCAGCAATGTGGTAGGCACGGGTACGGAGAACAGTCGCTAGGTCACACCTTCTTGCGATGGCCAGTTAATGCTACTCTCCAGAACTTGGGAGGTACTATAATACCTTGTGGCTGCCCTGAAAGCGCAAAACTCTAGAAGGTGTTGTTCATGGAGTGGAGTCCCATTAATTGGTTGGTGTTTCCCTCAGTTTAGCACCTTCTGGTAGTTCCTGCTACCAACCATGTCCCAGGTGTGTAGACTTTCACCTTTCCACTGCTTACTCAACTATGAGAATGGGTGCAGATGCTAGATAAGACAATGACTGCTTAAAACCATACCCAGACTATGCAGCAAAGAATGAAAGCTAATCTTTCAGCTTGGAATCTAGAAGCTGAGGATGGTGTGTCCAGATATAAACAATGACCTATTTACACCTTACACTGGTATGGAAAGCAGCTGAAGATCACCATGAACATGGTGTTGGTTCCGCAGTGGACTATCAATTGACGCAGTCAATTGAGCTGTCAGTCACAACATCAAGAGTGGCTCAATCTCCTGGTTATAATCCAATGGAGGCACAGTCAATATCATATGTGTCCGCTCACCAATGCAATTATTAGTATTTCTATCACTCCCTAAGTTATGTTCTGAGAAACATTCCAAATGTTGAGAGGCTAATCATCCTGTGTGACTTCAATGCACATGTTGGCAACAAGATTCATGGCAGATGTGTCTTGGTTGCGACAGGCAGGGCAAAATTAACGCGAGTAGACAATGGCCAGGTATTTTGCATCCCCATTTGCCGTGGGTATAAAATATCATGAAAGGCTAAAAAGCTCATGGGATTTCCAATATCGATTGACCCCCAGCCCCAGCCATATGATGGGAACCTCATTTGTTTTTCATTAGATATCATTGGTGGGCTCCCACCACACTGGAATGTCCCCACAGCAGTGTGCCATCACATCAATGCGCTTCACATCAGCTTTTTAAAAATGGGACGCTGGCAAACTCTCTTTCAAGTGAGCTGGGAGGTGAGCACACAGTTCTCCATGGGTCACTGCTTCCTCAGAGGGCAGAGGGGGTAGATTAGGGTGGTGGAGGAGCCCGCTATGGTGCTAGGGTTTCAGTCTTTAAGGTAGTGCTGCAGGGGGTATTTTTGAGGCTGGAAATTGGAGACTCAATGCTGCTTGGGGTGGTGAGGGGGGACTGGGGAATATAGTGGAAAGGAAGAGGTGGTGGGGGAGGTCTTGGAGGCTATCAAGAAGGATGATACAGATGCCTGATGAAGGTCAGAGGGCTCTGCATCACCCCTCAACTTTTATGCACCTGGCTCATTTGAGGGCTCCATCGGTGACCTTTGTAGCATCTTGCAGTCCTCTCCTCTCAGAAGTGCGCCAAAGGAATGCCAGTGCACTCTTTGCAAGGGCACACAACTATGTCAACTTCAATCAGGATTAGTCCAGCCAGGACACAAGAGCCATTGGATTCGCCCACAAAGCAGACTTCCCACAATTACACGGAATTATTGACTGCCTTCACATGGCTCTTTGATCTCCATGGCAACATGGACTACAGTTTACCAACTGCAAGTGCCTCTACAGTCTGTGATTATACAAAGTACACCCCCAAGCTATGTGCTTTGGTTCCCGGGGAGTTTTCACGATAACTTCATCATTAGCCGCTGTAAGATACCCAGTGTGTTTGAGGGAGCACAACAGCTCCCTTAAACCGGATTGACTCTTTAGGGACCAGGGTAACCCCTGAAGACATGTCTTATGACCCCTGTGTGGAGGCCATAGGCTGCAGCAGAGGCCTGGTATAATGAGGCTCATTCTGCTACTTGCACTTTGGTGAAGCAGACTATTGGGATTTTGAAAGTGTATTTCCAGCATCTGGAGTGGTCAGATGGAACCCTGCAGTATACTCTCCAGAGAGCTACACGCCTTGTGGCTGTGTTGCGCCCTTCACAACCTGGCACTTCAATACTGCAAGGAGCTGCCTGAGGAGGACACAGAGGAGGGGCATGTTTCCTCTATGAAGAGGGCTCTGAGGTGGATGACAAAGAAGAGGTGCTGAAGGATTAGGATTCGGACTGGTGCTGGCTGCTGGAGGCGTACACTCTCACTGATATGGCTCATGTCATGGGAAGGGAACTGTTGTCCATAGTCTCAACATTGCAAGGAAGATGATGACTTGCAGTGGGGAGTGCTTTGTTCCTCAAAGAACCACTGCGAATGTATGACTCCTGTCTGGCTGAAGGCAAACTCTGTGATGTTGTGCAGTTGGTCTTATCTGTCCTGATCTAGGCTCCTCCTTAGTTAGGCATGCCTCTGAGGTTCAATATCTGTGGAGGCAGTTGCACACTTTACATAAAGAACAAAGAACAAAGAAAATTACAGCACAGAAACAGACCCTTCGGCCTTCCAAGCCTGCACCTACCATGCTACCCGACTGAACTAAAACCCCTACCCTTCCGGGGACCATATCCCTCTATTCCCATCCTATCCATGTATTTGTCAGGATGCCCCTTAAAAGTTATTATTGTATCTGTTTCCACTATCTCTCCTGGCAGTGAGTTCCAGCACCCACCACCCTCTATGTAAAAAAACTTGCTTCATACATCTCCTTTAAATCTTGCCCCTCACGCCTCAAACTAGTACACCCCTAGTACTTGACTCTTCCATCCTGGGAAAAAGCTTCTGGCTATCCACTCTGTCCATGCCTCTTATAATCTTGTAGACTTCTATCAGGTCACCCTTCAATCTCCATTGTTCCAGTGACAACAAACCAAATTTCTCAACCTCTCCTCATAATTAATGTCCTCCATACCAGGCAACATCCTGGTAAATCTTTTCTGTACCCTCTCCAAAGCCTCCACATCTTTCTGGTAGTGTGGTGACCAGAATTGAACACTATATTCCAAGTGCGGCCTAATTAAGGTTCTAAAAAGCTGCAACATGACTTACCAATTTTTAAACTGAATGCCCAGCTGATGAAGGCAAGCATGCTGTATGCCTTCTTGACTACCTTTTCTCCCCCTACGTTGCCACTTTCAGTAACTTGTTTACCTGTACACCCGTATCCCTCTGCCTATCAATGCTCTTACAGGTTCTGCCATTTACTGTGTATTTCCTCTTTATATTAGATCTTCTAAAATGCATTACTTCACATTTGTCCGGATTAAACTCATCTGTCATCTCTCTGCCCCAGTCTCCAAATGATCTATATCCTGTTGTCTCATCTGATGTCCTCATCGCTATCTGCAAGTCCACCAAATTTGTGTTGTCCACAAACTTACGAATCAAACCTGTTACATTTTCCTCCAAATCATTTATATATACAGTGGAACCCTGATTTTACGCGCCCCGATTTAGCACGAAATCAGATATGACAAGATATGATAGATGGACCCTTTTTTTGCTCTTTCCGGTTTAGTGATTTAGCGTGACCCCAATAACATTTGTGATAACATTTTATGGACCCCAGCCACCGCATTACAACGGGACTGCACTGTAATTACGAACAGCAAAGGTCCCAGCACTGATCTCTGAGGAACGCCACTTGTCATAGCCCTCCATTCAGAATCACACCCTTCCATTGCTACCCTCTGTCTTCTATGACAGAGCCAGTTCTGTATCCATCTTGCCAGCTCACCTCTGATCCTATGCAACTTCACCTTCTGCACCAGTCTGCCATGAGGGACCCTGTCAAATGCCTTACTAAAGACCATGTAGACACAATCCACAGATGAAGGAAGCTCTGTAGTGAGCATCCAGCCTTTCAATGGAAGATGGATGCAGTTGTCTCAATGACACTTTATGGAGAAATCTTATGACAGCCGGAGGCCACAGAGACAAAATGTAATAAGTAAGATTAATTTTATTGTCAGAGGTGGTTGATGACTTGCCTAGGTGGTTGCTATCTACTAGTACATAACACCTGCGCCCACCCTGTGAAACCAAACTTTCTAAACCTGCAGCCAAATCTTGATGTACCCTCAGGATCTTCAGCAGAGGTGCAGGGAGCCTGCTGTCATCCACGCCCTATTGTCTGTGATGACCTGGACAGGTGCCCTCTGGAGGGCTGAGACTTGGAGGACTCCGGTCTGCTTTCGGGGTGCTGCTGTATGATGATGTCACCTTCCCTGGCCTATGGGGCTGGAGCTGATTCAGCAACAGGAAGAAGACTCAGATGAGCTGTACATTCCCAGTGGCTCCTGGGTGGAAGACCCTGGCTATGCACCAACTTCTGCTCCTCCTGATGGATGCCTCTGGTTTCCTCCTTGGGATAGAGAGGCAACTGGAATGAGGTTGACAAGCACCAAGTCCTCTGGCATTGGCACTCATGAATCCCCACAAGTGCCTGTGCTATTGAGTTCATGCCCTGAGCTACGGGATTCATGCTGAGTTGCATGTCCCTGCAGTAGTGTGGAGGGTGTGGGAGAAATTGGTGATGATTTTCGATCTTCACTTTGGAGAATTTATTGGAGCTAGTGTCTGGGATGGACTCCTGTGCTTAATTGGTGGAAGTGCTGGGCCCCTGCCTGCAAGGGAGGGGGGATGTCATTAGCACACGTCAGGGGTATAGCAGTAGAAGAGACAGGACTCACGCTTGATGGGCATGATGGATGATAATGTTGTGGATCATCACCTGGTATTTTAGCACCCACTTCGTCTTCAGAGCAGGAGTGGTGGTCTTTCTCCCCGGCTAGCTGGACAGCTTTCTCCTTAAATTGCAAGAGAACAAAGAACAACGCAGCACAGGAAACAGGCCCTTCGGCCCAACGAGCCCGCGCAGCCATTTTAACATTATGAGTGCCCTCCTCTACCCATGACCTTCGTCTATACCTATTGGGGAAGATTGAAGGAAGACTAATTTAGGGACAATTTGTTACACCAATAGGTGTACCAATAATCCAAGAGGATTTTGATTTTGGGATCTCTCCACCTGTGTGGGATCTCTCCCTTTTATTGTGTGTCAGCTTGTCCTGCATGAATAGATATGGTAAGAGTGTAAATACGCTGTGTGCAAGGGCATATGGTAAGGATGCCTGGCATGTGTGGGTAGTGAGTGGGAGGAAGTGCGTGGGACAGTGAGTGGTGGTGTCCCTTGAAGTGGCTTTGAGTGAGCTCCCTGTGGATATCCGATGGGTGTGTGAGTAGTGGTAGATGAGAAGAATGACTTCTCCTTGCTAAAAGGAGATCATTCATCTTCTTGTGGCATGGAATGGATGTCCTCTTCTGGAGGGAGCTGAAGCTTACCAGGGCTACCATGCAGTGTTGGTGACCTTGCTGAAGGATCTTGTCCCTTCTGTGGGAACAAACTGCGATGATGTTCTCCATGGCATCCAGCAGACTGCCAAGGGATGTCTCCATGAATCATGGGGCTGATTCTGGAGCAGCCATTCTCTGTCTGGGACTATGAAGAAGTGGTTTGGGAGCACACCCTGCTGATTGAAGCACTCAAGTGATGATGGGATGGGTGAATCAGAGGTCGCCCTCCAAGAGGCAGTGTGAAACCCATGCAGAACTTCTTTTTATTAAGCACCTACGAATACGGCGCAAAAGCCTGCCAATGCCGCTGGCTGGTTACTTACCAGTTTTCCTGCCTGAAACAGCACTTTGCCAAAATTTCAGAAAATTCCACCCAGGCTATCTTGACTTTTGTCCCGTGAATGAATTTATACAAAAACTAACAAAATGATACCTTGAAGTCGAAGGAAGAGATATTTAAATGAGATCATTAGTCTAGTCTGCAAGCAAATTGCTCTCCCGCTTTTCCTACATTATCACTGATTACAATTCAAAATTACTTAATTGGTACTCAAATGAAGTAGTTCATGGTAAAGCACTTTGTGACATCCTGAGCTTGTGAAAGACTTATCGAAATAAAAAGTTTTTCCTTCTTTGATGGAATGCTTGTCTTGAGTACAGTTTTGCCAAAATAAAGGTAATTCTTGGTAGATAGATCCAAAGAGTAGCAACAAATAAGGAACATTCCTTCTGGCAAACCTGAAACCTTTGAGAACAAACCTGTTCTCAAAGTTTCCACTCATGTCTGTACCTTTCATGCCTGAACCTAGACGGTGCATGTTAAAAATCCACCTGACCATGGCAATTGGAGAAATCACCACAGTCTGTGATAGTTTTGCCTTTAACTAAAATCTACAGTTTTCACTATCCAGGAGGAATTACTGGACAGAAATTGAAAACTACAGCAGCTCCCCCTTTGCCGGTCCAGTGAAGACCTGCCAAATCAGCACAAGGCCAGAGATTGGAACTAGGATCTTGTGCTCCATATCTCTTAGAGAACAATTTATTGAATTGGACACTGGGGAGGTGTAAAATTGATATTCAAATTGCTTTTGGGATTCTATTTGCTGCAAATTAGGGAAAAATCCTATGAAAGTTCACTCTGCTTTCGTTCATGGTAGCACACTTGACTAGTTTTTTGCCCACTCATTTATAAAATCAGGTGGGGTGGCAGGGATGCTGTAACTATTTCTTATCCATCTCTGCTAGGTTTTTACTAGTGACAGGATCAGGATTGGGTGGCCCACCCACTCTTGGACCTGCTGAGGCCCTTCAAAGGGCCTCTTCTTGTCACTGCTGGTATTTTACGAGCAGGCCCATGCTATGTGGCAAGTCTGAAGAGCTGCCAACCCTCTGGTCAGAAGCTTCTGGAGGTGGAACAACCTGTCTCAGGGAGATGGAATATAATCTCAGGCAACTAATTACCTGATGACCATAAAATCTGGTTGTGACTTCCAGGGGCCAATAGAGCTTGGCCCGCCCCAACTTTCCAGTTGGTTGATGCAGCCACTGACTCCATATTACATATTAACCCTTACCTTCCGAGTTAGAAGGTTGTAAATTCAAATCCCTTTCAGAGCCTTGAACACAATTTTAGACAGACGATTCAGTGTCGTAATGAAAGCTGCACTGTTGAGAGGTGGTGTCTTTTGAATATGACACTAAACTAAGGTTTCTGGTGCCTCTAGGATAGATGAAAAAGATCCCAGGATACTATTTTGAAAGAGAACAGGGGAGTTCTCCCTAACATCCTGACCAATGTTTATCCCTCAAGCAACATTACTGAAAAACATTGCTGGATGACTGCTACTTGAGGGACTGTGCTATATGACAATTGGCTGCTGTACTTGCTCTAACGTTATAACGACTACACTTCAAAAAAAGTCACTAGTGTTAGAATATTTTGGGACATCCTTAAATATTCAAAATCACTGAAAGCGTAGCATACAAATACATGTACATAACAAGCTTTAATTTTTACCATGCTTATATGATTCTGAACTTTTTGATCTCATCACCACTTCAGGGAGGTTACAAGGCATAATTATATTAAGACAATCTGATATAATAAATGCTCAGCAGCTGAGTATTAGTATTTTGATGGATTTCCTCAAAGGCTTTATATCATGCTGGATTAAAACATTACTCACACTGCACCAAATGACAGCCCTGTTATGAGTTTTATTATGGCTTATTCAATTTAATAGGACTGTGCAGGGCAATTTTCAAACCCTTTAGGACTTGTTGGGTAAGGGCACTCAGATAATGATAGAAGCAAGACCAAAATAATATATTGTCTAGGTAGATGAAAACAGATACAGGCTTTCAGCTGCATTACTACCAGCACAAAGGTCAAAAAGAAATCTCCTTCAAAGTCAAAATCATTGAATATAACTTCAAAAGAGTTCCGCTTTTTTTTGCGGCCTGAAGGGAGCGAAAAAAAATTCAAGGTGGTTGATTGGAACCACATTGAGGTTCAATTAATATTCATGTTGAAATGTAGATGATGTTAGGTGATAAAATGGAATGGAAGGAGAGGACTCTATCTCGGGTCTCATCCTTAAAACAAACCTCTTGGTGGCAGAGTTTAAAAATGCAGTTGAGGCCTCCGAGGCTTAAAAACTATTAAAGTTACATTTGTGTGATGTCAAGCCTTTTATAATGAAGAACAGTAAGAGTGAAAGATTGTCACCTCATGTGGGACACCTGACAGGTCTAGCTGGAAATCAGGATGGATACGCATTGCCATGTTGATATACATTTCAGGCAAACACATAAGGGAAACAAAGGTTCAGTAAGAATTTCCATTAAATCTCAGAAACATAACTTTCCCCAGCATTACCTTTTGATGTCTTCTTAGGCCAACTGCTTATCTGACACCCTACTGTGGAACAAATTGCTTTCTCAGTTAGATATTTAGACAGCTCTAAATTGGGTGATACGAATCACAGCTTGCCAGACCTAGAGTAAGGTACACAATCTACAATGAGCAATTATGTATCACCTAAACTGGGACAAAGGGCAACATGACCTACAGGATATTTCATCAACAGCTCAAAGTTGGCACATAATGCAGATGCTCCAATTAAAGAATCATATTCCCTTAGTTTATCCAACATAAGGTGAATTTATTCATCTACATAAATTAACATTTTTCTTGATTCAACTTCCATATGACACCAACTTACATTTAAAAAAGAGTCTCGAATGTACTAAAACATTCCAATATAGCTCACAGGCGCGGAATCAAACAATGGTTCAATGTCAAGCCACAAAAGCTGATATTCTGGCGACTCCTTGGCCACAGCAAAAATGTTCGAGGTGAGTTTTAAAGGAAGACCGAGTAGAAAGGTGGAGAAATTTAGACTAGGACTCCAAAACTTAAAGCCTAAATAGCTCAAAGCAAGGCGTCCCATGGTGGAGTGCTGGAAATTGGGAATTGGGGATATACAAGAATCCAGAATTAATGGACTGCTCAGATCCCATAGAGTTGTAGAGCTGGAGAAGGATAGAGGGATAAGAACCAGAGTCTTCCACACTGGAGTCAAAGTTTGGTGGTAGGTGCATAAGTGGGATTCATTCCTGCTGTTTAGCTCATTACATATGTGGAACTTCACTGTGGGGACAGAAAGCTGCTGTCCACGCCATTCCCTCATGGGGTTGAAGGTCTGGACACCATCTTTAAAGGCAGCTGGACAGCCATTCACTCATTGCAAATCAGGGGCTTCAGATTCTACTGAGCCCAGGATGTCGCAGACCAGAAAATATGTGGTTCTACAGATCAGCAAGGCCTCCCTGGCGATTCACTTGTGAGCTGTCCAGGAAAGATGGGAGGTGCTGTTTCCCACAATGACAGTAGGAAGCCTCCCGTCTGGCCATGGTGACTGGGTGGAGATTGCAGCAGAAATTAGCATCTGTGAGGCCCACCAAAGAACCGCCCAGCAGGGCTGAATGAGGATGAATGATTAGCTGCATTTCACCAGATTAAGTGGCACTGTCTACTCACTGCAAATTGATACATAAGAGCATTAAACAATCTAAGTGTGTGAATACACAAGGATGTCAGATAGGAACTTGGGTTGCAGGACTCAGCAGCAAAAGGGCCATGTGCATTGGATGTGTCATGATGTGGATATGCCAGCGTTGGACTGGGGTAAACACAGTAAAAAGTCTGACAACACCAGGTTTAAGTCCAACCGATTTATTTGATAGTAAACTCACAAGCTTTTGAGGTTAAGCTCTTCTTCAGGTGAATGGAGAGTTCTGGCCAAGATCCCAATTGAGGCCATCCTCATGTGTGCAAAACTTGGCTATCAGTCTCTGTTCAGCGACTCTGCATTGTTACATGTCGTGAAGACTGCCTTGGAGAATGCTTAGCTGAAGATCAGAGGCCGAATGCCCGTGACTGCTGAAGTGTTTCCCAATAGGAAGAGAGCACTCTTGCCTGGTGATTGTTGAGCGGCACTCATTCATCCGTTGTCGTAGCATCTGCATGGTCTCCCCAATGTTCCATGCATGTCCTGAGGCCCCTTAGTGTCCCGGGATGTTAGAGAGATTAGCAGGTAAATTTGTGAAGTTTTGGGCATACGGCCTGGGTGTGATTGCTATCGGTGCAGATTTGATGGTCCAAATGACCTCCTTCTGCACTGTACGAACTGTATTGTATCCTATCTTATATGACCTCTGTCTCTCAATGCTACTGTTCCCTCCATTGAGCCCAGTACCCTCAGTTTAGCCTCCAGGACTCCACCATAGATAGCATCGACTATGTCAGGCCATCTCTCTCTCATTATACTTGCCAGCAACCTCCTCCTCCACCCAACCACTGGACCTCCAGACCCAATAATCAAAACTCTTTGTTTGTGTACCAGATCAGAAACCCCAAATTATATTATGAAGCCAGGCTAGATCCCAACAGTTTTCTGTTTTGGCATCAATGTGATTCTACTGATAAATCAGCGAGCTTGTGTCAAAACAAATTTTATTTAACAACACAGTTTAACCAACTAAATTAATTAGCTTAACTTTTAACAATTGAACAACATTTTAACATGACAAGATCCAACACTTAACTTCTAAGCTAACACTATGAGTTCCAATCAAGCAAAGCTTCCTTTATAGTCTTAAACCCCTCTTTATAATTAGTTAGCAAAACACAGGCATACTTGATTGTCCCTTAGGTTAGCAGTCCTGGAGTTTTCAGAAAACTTCTGGAAAGAGATAGAGAGACACCTGTTTCTTCTAGCAGATCCAGGCAGCAACTGCTTGTATTTTAAAATGAAGATGAAATGCGTCTTTCTGGCAAGCTTGGTTCCTCCAATCAATCACGTGACTCTGACCTTGTCAATCAGCCTAATCAAAACTCAAATGAGTCTGCATTTCTAGTCTAAAATTCCAGGAGAACCTAAATAAACAAAAGATCCATTAACTCTACAAACTAACACATTCCTAGCTGAAATCAGTTATTATCATGCATTCTCAGTATCTGCTGCATGTTTCTCAGACAAATTGACTTTTGAAACACCTTACATATGAAATATATCCAAATAGTATAGTATCAACATATGTTCCCTCCATCCCATGTCATTGCTCCCTTACATTCCCTTGCTGCCTATCTCCCTGCTCTGAACAGTCTGTCTTCTTATGCTAGAAATCTCCCTCATTTCCATCCTCAGCCTGTCTCCTGTGTCTAGACTTTCCACGGCTTGATCTATCAGTACCTGACCTAAGTCAAGAGGTTGAGTTTTGAGAGTAGTCCCTGAGAAAGCTAAAGCAGCAACTATTCACTTAAAAGTCCAGGAAGAAGTCAAGTTCATCAGGTGCACACCACTTATATACATTCTAATTTCTCACTGGTGGAGATCTTAATTTGGTGGGGGAGCTTAATTCTGGTGAGGTGGCCAACTAATGAGCATGCAAGGCATGCTAATACATGCAAGGATGCTTCTGAACATTGTTCATTGGGAACTTTTCCTTGCCTTTAATGTCCCATGCACCTAATTCCTAAAGTACATCCCACCATCAGGACATGAATTATTGGCCACCTATCAAATTAAGTTCTCCAGCCCACCAAGCTTCCCACTGTTGGCAGGCCCAGAAGATTGATGGAGGCTGGATGTGGTGGGGGGTGTGGTTTGAGGCCATGAGATGGTTAATCATAACAATGAGAATTTTAAAATTGAGACATGCTGGACTGAGAGCCAATGTAGATCAGTGAGCTCAGATCTGAGGGTTGAATAAGACTTGGTACAAATTAGACTGCAAGATTCAGAACACAGGATATGCTTCATGATGAAATCAGTCCTGTGGTATAAACAAGATGTTTTTTCAGAACATGAGAAAGAGTGGAATGAGGAAGAGCATTTGGGTCAACATGTCTACTTTGTGTTACTTACTGTTTTCTCTGCAATTGACTCGTGAGTAACTCTTCATTCTCTACTAAAAGTTCTGTACAAACACTCTCTGTGTCTCAAAGACATTTAATTTACTAAGGAGTCAATGGAAAAAAATTGGAAATTGAAATTGAGGGTGGCACAGTGACACAGTGGTTAGCACTGCTGCCTCACAGCATCAGGAACCAGGGTTTGATTCCAGGCCTGGGTGACAGTGTGGAGTTTGCATGTTCTCCCCGTGTCTGTATGGGTTTTCCCCAAGTACTCTGGTTTTCTCCCACAGTCCAAAGATGTGCAGTTAGGTGAACTGACCATGTTAAATTGCCTATTCGTGTCCAAAGTTGGGAGATAATTACATTGGTGTTATGGAGATAGGGCGAGATTTTAAGCCTGGGAGAGATGCTATTTTGGAGAGTCAATGTGGATTCAATGGGCTGAATGGCCTCCTTCTGCATTTAAGAATTTTTTGGTTCCATGGATGTGGTAGTTGACAGAAGCCCAATTTGCAAACCCTTTATATCAGCATTCAAAAATTTAGATTTGTTCATTGCAAAAATAGTATTGTACTTTCTTTTGTGCTGTGTCTGTATTAGCTCCAGCTGTTTGAACAAATGGGAAGGAATCTAACAAATAAATAGAAAATTTCTGAGAGTAATTCCAAAATTACTCCCCTTCTGCTGTTACTCTGTCTTACCAACATGGAAAGCTAAACATATCAGTTTGTCTCTATTATTACTATAGTTTTCAATCCAGTCCCAACAAGGGAGTAAAAATTCCTCTGCGCCACATTTGCAGAAAAATTGAATATGCATTTATAAGGAATGGGTTACAGCTTCACTAAAAACAATGAACTAAGGAAATCTTCCTTGTAAATACTTATTTGAGATATGCATGCTGAAACTACCCTTCACATCGTCGACCCAGGCACCATGATGTGCTGATTGATTGTACCGAGTTAATACACAATCACTCACCATTAAAATCAAAGAGAACTTGTCTTGCAGAAAATCTACTAGCAATGATATTATGCCTTTTGTCCTCTTTTGTGTTTTGGACATTTCCAACTGTCTCTGATCCTTGACAGGAGGGAAATTTAAAAATTATACGTATCCAAGTCACCAGCACGAGATTGGTAATGAGTTGCATTCTCTGATCCAGTTCACTGTATCCAACATTAGTGGACAAGATGGAACCCATGGGGTTTCTGCCTCTCAGAAATTCTCTATTTATTGTTAGATTGCTGCCTATTTGTTCAAACAGCTGGAGCTAATTCAGACACAGCACAAAAGAAAGTACAATACTAGATGTTGCTATTTCTGTAATGAGCAAACCTAAATTTTCTCAACATTTCTATAATGCAAAAAACATTTTATTTTACACGTTCATGTAACAAAGTTAGATTTCATTGTGTTGTCCATGTTTAGTATCGCGGATAAAAAGAGACATGTTGGCAAAGCTTTTCATCTTGCACGCATCAGGACAGATTCACGAATATACTAAATCTCAAATGGAACAAGGTTATACTGGATGAGAAGAGGCTGTTGATTGGTTGGCTAGTTGATTCTAATTGGTAAAAGTTTTGCCATCGAGAACATAGCAGGAACGGTTAACTGCCAAGTTTTTGATTAAGCTCAAACTAAGCAGGTCAATTCTGATTGGTCAAGGCATTGCGATGGCGAATGAACTAAGGAATGTTTACTCAACCTTTTGCTTCATTGAAAAAGTATGGACATGCTCCTTCTGTCTGCTAAGGCAAGGCCCTGTGTCTGAACAGATATAACTTCTACCTTGAACCACACTGCTGATAATCTTAAATTGGTTGCCAGTGTAATTCTTAACATTGCACCCTCTCCTTTCCTTCTTCCATACGTTGTCTATGAACAATATGGTTTGTCTGTAAAGCGTGCAAGGAACAATACTTTTCACTGTATATCAATACATGTAACAATAATAAATCAAATCAAAATTAGGATTTCATGCAGTACAAATTATTCTTCCCTTCATAATTGGTATACTTGAATCTGTTCTGATGAGTACAAAATAAAAATCTTCAACAGCATGTGTCTTTTTCAGCAACAATCAGGATTTTTTACAAAATGTTTTCCATTCGTGGAATCACATTTGATGTAAGACATTATGGACAGTATTTTATGGCCTCACTCGAACTGAGACCAGAAAATCTCACCCGAGGTCAACGGACCTTCTCATTGTTTGTCCCTTGCCTGCTCAATTCCCATGGCAGACAGGACGGTAGAATTCTGGCATATGTTCCGCATTTTGCAAGCATGGGCTGGCTGAGTCTGGTCAGTACTTTGCCTGTTGCAAACAGCTGAAAGGACTTGCTGATTGATAAGAAAATACAGTCACTGAGACATATGTGGATCCAGTAAGCCATGAGGACAAATTCTGTCATATATTCCATCAGGCAGCTTGTTACTCATACACAAGTCCAGCAAGCTTTTTTGTACGTTGCTTTTGAGCAGGGTTATGCCATTACGCTCAGCGGCAGATCCATTGGAGACAAATTTGGAATCATCATTAAGAATGGAGTACATTGTGTTGATTTAGTCACACTTGTTAAGAGTGGCTATTCCAGTCCCTTTGTCAGGCTTACAGAGATGTATGTCTGGGATAGTCCTGAGGCTGCCCAGGCATTTGTACTTCATCCGAAAAAAACTGACCAAGAACATCCTCTTGGGGAGAGTGATCATTGTATGGTGGAGTTTCTGGTGCAGATGGAGGAGGAGAAAGTGGGTTCCCGGACACGCGTACTTTGTTTGAATAGAGGGGAGTACGGTAGGATGAGAGAAGAATTGGCGAATGTGGACTGGGGGAGCACGTTGGAGGGAGGGTCTGCTGAGGAGCAGTGGAGGATCTTTAAGGAGATCTTTCTTGGTGCTCAGCGGAAATTTATTCCGATGGTCAAAAAGGACCGTAGGAGGAGAGGTAATAAGCCGTGGATAACGAAGGAGGTGAAGGAAAGTGTTAAATTAAAAGCGGAGGAATTTAGAGTAGCTAAGAGTAGTGGGTGAGAAGAGGATTGGGAGAGGTTTAAATGTCAACAAAGATTGACAAAGAAGTTGATAAAGAAGGGTAGGAGAAACTATGAAGCTGGGCTAGTGCTTAATATAAAAAAGGATAGCAAGAGTTTTTATAAATATATAAAAAGGAAGAGGCTGGCTAGGGTGAACGTTGGTTCTTTAGAGGATGAGAAAGGGGACCTAGTGGTAGGGGATGGGGATATGGCTAAGGTATTGAATAACTTTTTTGTTTCTGTCTTCACGGAGGAGGACGTAAATAATTTGCCGGGTGTTAGCGATGGAAAGGTGGTAGGACTGGAGGGTCTAAATGACATTATTGTTACTAGAAAGGCAGTGCTCGACAGACTGGAGGGGCTGATTGTGGACAAGTCCCCAGGACTGGATGGAATGCATCCGAGGGTTCTGAAAGAAATGGCGGAGGTGATAGTGGATGCCTTGGTGGTTATTTTCCAGACGTCGCTGGATTCCGGGGAAGTGCCGGATGATTGGAAAACGGCTAATGTTACGCCGTTGTTTAAGAAGGGTGCCAGGCAAAAGGCGGGGAATTATAGGCCAGTTAGTTTAACGTCTGTGGTAGGTAAAATGTTAGAATCTGTCATTAAGGAGGAAATTGCGAGGCATCTTGAAGGGAATTGCTTGATAGAGCAGACGCAGCACGGTTTCATTAAAGGGAAGTCGTGTCTGACAAATTTACTGGAGTTCTATGAGGATGTGTCTAGGGCAGTGGATAGAGGAAAGCCGGTGGATGTGGTCTTTCTAGATTTTCAGAAGGCGTTTGACAAAGTACCTCACAAGAGATTATTGCAGAAGGTCGAGGGACATGGAGTTGGGGGTAGGGTGTTAGCGTGGATAGAGGATTGGTTGTCAAATAGGAGGCAGAGAGTGGGGGTCAACGGGTGCTATTCGGACTGGCGGATGGTGACTAGTGGAGTGCCCCAGGGGTCGGTGCTGGGGCCTCAGCTTTTTACCATTTATATAGATGATCTGGAGGAGGGAACCGAGTGTAGGGTGTCGAAATTTGCTGATGACACCAAGATTGGGGTAACGGCAAATTGTGTGGAGGGTGTGGAGAGTCTACAGAAGGATCTAGATAGGCTGGGCGAATGGGCCAGGAAATGGCAAATGGAATTTAATGTTGGCAAGTGTGAGGTGGTCCACTTTGGTAGGAATAATGGTAGGAAGGATTATTACTTACGTGGCGAAAAACTGCAGCAGGCGACGGTGCAGAGGGACCTCGGGGTCCTTGTGCATGAGTCGCAAAAACCCAGCTTGCAGGTGCAGCAGGTGGTCAGGAAGGCGAATGGGATGCTGGCCTTCATAGCGAGGGGGATTGAATATAAAAGTAGGGAGGTCTTGCTGCAGCTGTATAGGGCATTGGTGAGGCCGCAGCTGGAGTACTGTGTGCAGTTTTGGGTGCCGCACCTGCGCAAAGATATTTTGGCCTTGGAGGGAGTGCAGAGGAGGTTTACTAGGCTGATACCGGAGTTGAGGGGGTTGAGCTATGAGGGGAGGCTGAATAAACTAGGCTTGTACTCGTTAGAGTTTAGAAGAATGAGGGGAGATCTCATTGAGACGTATAAGATGATGGATGGGATGGATAGGTTAGAGGTGGAGAGACTCTTCCCGCTCAAAAAAGATAGTAGGACTAGGAGGCACAGCCTCAAGATAAAGGGGGGGCGGTTTAGAACGGAGTTGAGGAGGAACTTCTTCACTCAAAGGGTGGTGAATCTCTGGAATTCTCTGCCCGTTGAAGTGGTGGAGGCTGCCTCGCTAAATATTTTTAAGACGCAGGTTGATGGGTTTTTGATAAGAGAGGGGATTAAGGGTTATGGGGAGAGGGCGGGAAAGTGCAACTGAGCCACGACAGATCAGCCATGATCTTATTGAATGGCGGGGCAGGCTCGAAGGGCTGGATGGCCTACTCCTGCTCCTATTTCTTATGTTCTTATGTTCTTATAAGAACATAAGAAATAGGAGCAGGAGTAGGCCACCTGGCCCTTCGAGCCTGCCCCACCATTCAATAAGATCATGGCTGATCTGAAGTGGATCAGTTCCACTTTCCTGCTTTCTCCCCATAACCCTTAATTCCCTTGTCTGTCAGAAACCTATCTACCCGTGACTTAAATATATTCAGCCAGGTAGCCTCCACCACTTCAATGGGCTGAGAATTCCAGAGACTCACCACCCTTTGAGTGAAGAAGTTCCTCCTCAACTCCGATCTAAACTGTCCCCCCCTTATTTTGAGGCTGTGCCCTCTAGTCCTGCTATCCTTTCTAAGCAGGAAGAATCTCTCACCTCTACCCTATCTATCCCCTTCATTATCTTATATGTCTCTATAAGATCCTCCCTCAGCCTTTTAAACTCCAACGAGTACAGACCCAGTCTCTTCAATCTCTCTTCATCGGCTAACCCCCTCATCTCCGGTATCAGCCTAGTGAACCTTCTCTGCACTCCCTCCAAGGCCAATATATCCTTCCGCAAGTGCGGTGACCAAAACTGCACACAGTACTCCAGCTGCGGCCTCACCAGTACCCTGCAGCAAGACCTCCCTGTTTTTATATTCTATCCCCCTCGCTATAAAGGCCAACATTCCAGTCACCTTCCTGATCACCAAGTCATTTGATCCTGTAATATGTATGTGCTATAGCAGCTGGAGGCACTTTCAAGGACTTGGTGACTTCAATGGAGGCTGGTTTGTGGCAGGATAGCTGGGAGTAGAGAAGAAACTCAGCAAATACCTCTTCCTGTCTGATGTGGGATGAAGGCATACCAAAACTGAAGACAATTGCAAGATAAAAAAACTTCTCACTTTCAGAAAGTACATGTACAGGGAGACTTACTATGTGTTTGGTGACGTATTTTTTCAGAGATACTCAAATTCTGTGCTACTAAGCGACTAGTTTCATTTTTTGTTAAGTATACAATTAATTAGCCAACAGAGAGAATGTTGTGGGCACACATAAGTGCAACTCAGGACTGGGGGTAGGGGTCACTGTCACCACTGGGGTGGGGACATTCAGGGGTGTGTGTGAGTCACTCACAGGCCTTACCTTCCCTTCATATCGGGTCACCCCTTGCTCTGAGGAGATGTGCTGACTGCCAGACAGGTGTTGCTTCCAGTTTCTGCGATGCTGGGTTACTATTCAAATAGTAGCTGAATGGGTGCCCTTCCTTGTTGGAGCTGGAAACAGGATGGGAGGCAGCCACAGAGGGGCAACAATGAGAACTTGGGGTCCTGCTTTGGGACAGGCCAGGCAGTGTGGAGGTCTCAGTGATGGGAAGCCACCTTGTCTCATGAGGTATATGGACATTCTCACTTGGGGGAGGGAAAACACAGGGAAACCTACAACCTCACTTTGTCAATGGTTTGAGGCCAGAGGAGCTTACTGGACAGGAAGTTCAAATCCACTTCTCTGTGAACTCTGACTCTCAGGTTCAGTAGTGAGAGTGTATTGATTGCTCTCATGCAAGGCTGTTTAACTGCACAGCATGGAAGAGCCCAAAGAATGAGGTTGCCCTCTAGGAAATGGCTTGAAAAGCTAATTGTATAGCTCTCATGAGTCAACTGTTTCTCATCAAGATTTATCTACATAATTGAAGCTTGTCATCTATGGAACCATTCTGGTGTATATTTCCTGCACTCTTGTCTTCACATCTTTCCTCAAGTGTGATGTAGGGAATTGGACACAATGCTTTGGATTTTCATCTTAGAGACAGATCGTGGGAGTCAGAAAACTTCCCTCAGGGAAATGTGCCTCCAAGGGTGCAATTTTGATTTGGGGATGGGTGCATACTGGAGGCGCGACCACTGTTTCCATGAACAGGTAGAAAGTGGCCACAGGGGCTACCAAGTGTTGAGGTGGGCAGCTTAAAAGGTCTGCTTCAGTTCCCTTGGAGCTTGTCCTAGCTGTTTTCTCAATCTTAGGCCCTCTAGCCCTTACATGCCCTCAGCCTCCCAACCAAGTGATACTAACTCATGCTCCACAACCAACAGCCCTTCATAGTCTCCATGCCAACTTTAAGACTTGCATGCCCATTCACCCATTATACACATGTACAGAACTAGATGTTTTACATGCACTGTGCAGAAATGCTTAGTAAACCAACTATTCAAAAATATCTTTAAAAACTCTTATTATTACTACCCTACATAAGTGTCAATCAGCTAGATGTTTAAATTATCAATAGCAAAAATTATAAGCACTTGACACCTCTTTATCTTGTATAAATAAACATTAGCCCATTGACAAAGTATCTCTCAAGAAGAAAAGCTGTCTCTCAAACAATGTTTTCCCTCTATTTCAACAAACTGAAGTCTCGTCTCTTAGCCTGAGTGGGCATGGAAGTGCTCTGAATTGGCATGAAGGGTTTGAGGAGTCATTAGAGCAGAAGGAGGGATATGGGTTGGCATGGACGATATAAGGGGTCATTGAAGGACGGTGGAGGAGTATGGTGTAGAGTAAAAGGGTAGCACCAGGAGCACCTGATACTGATGTAACAGCTGATGTAACTGTGATGCAATTCACATAACTAAGAGACTATGACCTGGTTGGAAGTAGAAGTCGAACCTTGTGTAGGGTACATAGCCATAAATATAGATCTATAATAAACAAGAATGCTTTTGTGACTATCAGTATACGGCAGCATCATTGGGGTAACAGGCAAACCCTAAAGAAACCCCATCTAGACTCAGAGCTCAAGACAAAACAATTGGGTTGGGATGCGGGATATGAACGGACAATGAAGGTTGTGGAGGGGCATGGGTTGGCACGAAAGGTATAAGGGACATTGGGGTGGGTGCAGGTTTGTGTTGGCATGGAGGGCATGAATGAGACCTTTTGGAATTATCTTTCAATAGATTCCCTCAGTCAAACTATGCTTTATAACATCTATGAAGGGCGATGAATCACAAGACCTTGAGAAGCTGAACTGACTCCATGAAAACCGAGAGGCACTAGGAGAAGCCTAGTGCCACAATGGGGACAGCCAGGTCAGGGGTACAGGCCTGGCCGCACCCTTCTCCCACGTCAACAAAGATTGGGAGTATTGTGAATGGATGCAGAATTCCCAGAATCATTCCCATCCACAGTATTTAAAGAACATAAGAACATAAGAAATAGGAGCAGGAGTAGGCCATCTAGCCCTTCAAGCCTGCCCCGCCATTCAATAAGATCATGGCTGATCTGTTGTGGCTCAGTTCCACTTTCCCGCCCTCTCCCCATAACCCTTAATCCCCTCTCTTATCAAAAACCCATCAACCCGCGTCTTAAAAATATTTAGCGAGGCAGCCTCCACCACTTCAACGGGCAGAGAATTCCAGAGATTCACCACCCTTTGAGTGAAGAAGTTCCTCCTCAACTCCGTTCTAAACCGCCCCCCCCTTTATCTTGAGGCTGTGCCCCCTAGTCCTACTATCTTTTTTGAGCGGGAAGAGTCTCTCCACCTCTATCCTATCCATCCCATCCATCATCTTATACGTCTCAATGAGATCTCCCCTCATTCTTCTAAACTCTAACGAGTACAAGCCCAGTTTATTCAGCCTCTCCTCATAGCTCAACCCCCTCAACTCCGGTATCAGCCTAGTAAACCTCCTCTGCACTCCCTCCAAGGCCAAAATATCTTTGCGCAGGTGCGGCGCCCAAAACTGCACACAGTACTCCAGCTGCAGCCTCACCAATGCCCTATACAGCTGCAGCAAGACCTCCCTACTTTTATATTCAATCCCCCTCGCTATGAAGGCCAGCATCCCATTCGCCTTCCTGACCACCTGCTGTACCTGCAAGCTGGGTTTTTGCGACTCGTGCACAAGGACCCCGAGGTCCCTCTGCACCATCGCCTGCTGCAGTTTTTCGCCCCGTAAGTAACAGTCCTTCCTAACATTCTTCCTACCAAAGTGGACCACCTCACACTTGCCAACATTAAATTCCATTTGCCATTTCCGGCGAATGGGATGCTGGCCTTCATAGCGAGGGGGATTGAATATAAAAGTAGGGAGGTCTTGCTGCAGCTGTATAGGGCATTGGTGAGGCCGCAGCTGGAGTACTGTGTGCAGTTTTGGGCGCCGCACCTGCGCAAAGATATTTTGGCCTTGGAGGGAGTGCAGAGGAGGTTTACTAGGCTGATACCGGAGTTGAGGGGGTTGAGCTATGAGATCCTCAGAGTCTCCCGAACTCTGCAAAATCCAGCCCAATATTCCAGTTAAAGCTGAACCAGGTTTAAAAAAGATGTATTATACCTTCCTTGCTTTTGTACGCTATACCCCTATTTATAAAGCCCAAGATCTCATATGATTTATTAACCATTTTTCAGCTTACCCCCTTAATGATTTGTGCACATAAACCACAAGTTCTTCAGCTTCTACATTCCCTTTAGAATTGGGTCCTTTTTTGTTGCCTCACCTAGCTTTTCCTACCAAAATGAAGCACTTTGCAATTCTCTGCATTAAATTTCATCTGTTATTTGTCCTCCTAAAAAACCAACCTGTCCAAGTCCACCTGAAGTTTATCACTATCCTCCTTGCAGTTCACAACGCTTCCAATTATTGATCATTAATTGCCCAATTTAATCCACTTACACATCATCAAATCCAAGTTGTTTTTTTCTTGCTTTGGCTGCTTTATGAACAGAGCTTTAGAATGGTAGAAATACCTCTCCATCTTCCCAGTAGAGACATTATTGCCCCAGCCAATTTCAGATAAATTTAAATCTCCAAGTATTATAATTGGTTGCTTATTAATCCCTTTCCTTATCTCATTTTACATTTCCAGATTAAGCTTTCTGTCTGGCCTGGGGGCCTACAACAATCCTCCAAGAATAGCTCACCTCTGTTATCATGTATTAATTCTACCCAAAGTCATTCTCTGTCTGTTCTTTTCTATATTCCAACCTGTCTCGATACTGGAGTTTCTTTATACCGCCATACCATCTCTTTTTTTTCTCATAGTCTTTTCTAAGCAATTGCTATTCTTTTAAATATGGAAGCATTCATTATAATCATTCTACCGTATCTCCGTGAAACCAATAATATCTGATCTATAATTCCTTTCAAATCACACTTCTTATTTCTCAGACTTATGGCATGAATGCAAGGGCAGAACCAAAGCTTTTTACCATTTATTTTATTAACATTTTTACTTTGTTCCTTCATTGGACATATTTGGGGCAGGGGAGCAGCATTTTATGGAGCTCACAAGAACAGAAAACGTGATGTAGGATTAAGTGTAGGAGCGTTGCAAAATGTGATTTCCCAATGGTGGCTTGAGAGGCAGAGATAAAGTCAGTTGAGTATTTGTGGTGTGTTGAGCATTTATGATGGCCTTTGGCGGGTTTGTTTTTATAATACATTGCATGTCATAAATACTCATTAGTGTGAAACCAGTTTTAATTAAGTTCTGTCCTTGGAATAAAGTCAGCACCACATAAGAATCTCATGGCACCCAGTTCACGATCATTTAGAGGTGGCCTGTGCCAGTCAGCTTTGTGTAGTTGTTTGTAAGGTCAGCAGTTTTCCTCTTGGCACAAGGAGGGAGCAGGAGAATTGCAGCTTGCATGGAAGCTCAGGACTAGCATGAGTGCTTCAGTAGTAAGGGGTGTTGTGATATGGGGTTGACAGCGTGGAGGGATGGAATGGAGATCCAAGGGAGAACAGACGATTGGGTTGGGGGCATGAAGGAGTGAAGTAGGAAGGGCCTGACATTCTTGGTGTGGTTGGTGGAATCAGTCAAGGCAAGAAAATTAGGGGCCTAAAGGTCAGTGTCAGTACTGCTGACATGTACATTCATCTCAGGTTTTGGCTGGCAGGGTCCATAAAGGGATGCCTATAACTCAGATTATACTTCATCTGCCAGTTGTTTGCCTACTCACTTAACCTGTCTATATTCCTTTGCAGACTCTCTACCTCCTCTTGACAACTTACTTTCCTAACTATCTTGGTGTCATCAGCAAATTTAGCTATCTTACGTTCAGTCCTTTCATCCAAAGTCATTGACATAGATTGTAAATAGTAAGATAAGATCTTGAGGGGACCAGATAGGGTGGATATGGGAGGATGTTGTTTTCTCTTCTGGGAACTCTGAGTGGAGTCTGAAGAGGGAGGGGGACTAAGGGGGGAGGTCAGGTCAAATCAAGTCATCCTCATACCTATATGGTGTGAGGTAGGGTGACCCCTAATTTGAGTAGTGTGGGGGGAGGATGCCTCTCTTGGCTGAGAAGTTACTTGTGCTCCTCTGGACTCTCAGTGTCCAGAACAGCAGTCCCATGCTAGTCAGTACCAGCACCAAATCCTGCCAGGTACATTTCCTATTGGGGGGCAGGTGCATATGCTAATGTTTCACCCCTCCCTATCTCTGTATTCTCTTCCAGCCCCACAACCCTCTGAAGGATATGCACTCTTTTTATTCTGACTTTTTATGCATCCTCAATTTTAAGTTCTCTACCATTGATCTTCAGCTGCTGGGACTCTTCAGCTCTGAATTCCCTCCCAAAATCTCTTTGCCTCTCTACCTCTCTTTCCTCCTTTCAGGACACTCATTAAAGCCTACCTTAATGACCAAACCTTTGGCCATCTTCCCTAGAATTGCCTTAAGTGGCTCAATGTCAAATTTGTTAACCCTCTTGTAAAGTGCCTTGGGACATTTTGGGGCAGCATGGTGACACATTGGTTAGCATTGCTGCCTCACAGTGCCAGGGATTCAGGTTCAGTTCTGGCCTTGGGTAACTGTCTGTGGAGTTTGCATGTTCTCTCCGTGTCAGCATGGGTTTCTTTTGGATGTTCTGGTCACCTCCCACAGTCAAAAGATGTGTAAGCGAGGTGGATTGGCCATGCTAAATTGCCCCTAAATGTCAGGGGGATTAGCAGGGTAAATATGTGAGATTACGGGGATAGGGCTTGGGTGGGATTGTGATCGCTGCAGGGTTAATAAGCCAAATGGCCTTCTCCTGCACTGCAGGGATTCTATGATTTTATGACATGGAAGTCATTATATAAATTCAAGTTGTTATTAAGATCGCTAGACTGCTCAACAAGTCTTTCTTTGAAGTCAGTAGCAAGTGCCCTTGATTTTCCACTGACCCTAATATCTCGGCCATTGAAACTGTAGTAGTCAGACATCAGAAGGAAAGAAGCTTCAGTAATAATAACATCAGAGGTATTAGAAAAAAGGTTTGCAATTTTAAAAGCAATTTCTTAGTTCTAAAGAAAGTCAGGAGCACACAAAGAAACAATATATAGTGAATTTTAGATCTGTCTGGACATAATGAAATATAATAAATCAATAACAACAAGGTGTTCTAGTCTCACTGGAATTTACAAAAACATTCCATTGCAGGTTTACTCCCTGTTCCCTGTTATTTAGCTTCCGCTATAGGAACTCAAAATATGGAAGAAGAAAAGGCAATTTGTCTCAATGAGCCTTCTGGTTTGAAAAGTAGGTGTAACATCCTTACTGTTACGAATCCTTCCAAATGAAACATAAGCTGGGAATATATGAGATACCTAGGGAGCATGCCTGGAGGCACTGGGCTTAAAATAAGATGGGATGGTGGGGGGAAGTCATAGCCACCACTTTCTATGTGATAGATGGAAGACAGCCCATCTACTCTTAGAGGCCACTTAAGGGCCTCTTCCTGTAACTGTGAGAATTTTTTCTGTGGTAAAATGCACTTCACACTATGAGGAGACCACCAGGTATACCCTGGCAGTATCCCTGGGTTTGGGTGGCTGGGGGGAGGGGGGGGTTGCATCCTGATTGGGCACCCGTGGACCTCCTCCCATGGCTGGGGCTGTCTCTACTGAAGGATCCCTTCCTGCCCTCAGGATTGACAACCTACCTTGTCAAGACCAGCCTCAGTGGCCCTGACAAGCATGGCCTTACTTAGATGTGCGGCACAGCGGCATAGTGGTTAGCACTGTTGCCTCACAGCGCCAGGAACCCGGGTTTGATTCCTGGCTTGGGTCACTGTTCATGCGGAATCTACACGTTCTCCCAGTGTGGGCCCAGAGAATTCCCGGCCACCAGAAAGAACTCCTTACAAGCTCTTTAATTCTTACTACGCCTGGATGATCTTCATGCAGTTGATCCAAGATTTGGCTTCAAACGCATGGAGGAATGATCACTCTGATATCCCATAGTTAATTCAAGTTTTGAACAGTTAGTTCAAGTTCTCCTGTGATATAAGGTCTAAATGCAGGATTCATCCTTTGTTTGTCCAGTAACGTTTCTCTAAGACCATGTCCATAACCTTCTCCATTGTCAGATCATTCCTCATGTGCCTTTACACCTGAGACAAGGTTATTGGTACATTCTCCACCTGGGAAAAATACAATATGTTGATGTGATTTGGTTTTGTCCTGAATTGGCAATCTTGATGAGGCGTTGGCATATTACTCTAGTTTCCTACACTTAATATCATAATTATGTGCTAATTGTATTAAAGACCATCTTTGTAGACAACTTGCAACTAATGATGGAATTCCATTGTATGGACCAAACATTTTTGTCACTGGCCTGTGCTCGGTCAACAAAGTAAAGTATCTCCCATACAGCTACTGGTGAAATCGTTTAATTCCAAAACTATGCTCAGGCTTCTTTCTCAAATTCAGCATAGTTCTGCGCAGTTCTTGAGTTTGAGATACAAATGCTGTCGGTCGTTCCTTTTTTGTTGGTATGATAAACGAGACAACTGCAGCTACCCCATATGGCAATGAGTCGCTTTATCGTATTTTCAACTTTGGGTTAAAGTGGTCCAGCACATTTTTTAGCACGTCTTTAATTCCTTTGTACGCTCTTTCATCCAATTCCATTGTCAGTTTGCACACAATAAGGTACGAAATGGTATCAGCAGTGTTGAAAAGTTTGGAATGAATTTTCCCTAATATTTTATTAGTCCTAAAACTGATTGCAACTGTGACATATTCTGCAGACTTGGTGCCTCTACAATCGCAGTCATTTTCTTTGGTTATTTATGCAGACCAACTTTATTCATTACGTGACCTAAATAACTGATTGAAAGTTTGAAAAATTCACATTTTTCGTTTTTCACACAAAGGCTTCGCTAGACACTCCAGTGTTCCTTCTAAATTCAAATGTTTGAACTTCTGATCTTATATATTTTCTGAGATGTGTGATCCAGCTGCTCCCATATTTACTTCCATCTTACTTCTTTCCCTTTTAAGTTTGGATAAACCCAGAAACTTTGCGTATCCCCTTGCATGTATGCCCAGTTTAAGTTCTGGGATCCTCTTTGGTACGGTATCATCATGGGGAATTTTTGTCTTCCTCAGGCATTTTGTACTTTCTTTTTATAGATCTTGAAATGTTCTTACATTTGCACACATTTGGGATTTGAGAAGTTTGTCATGTCCAACACATCTTTGCTACCTCTCTTGCCACAGCTTCCACATTTATTTTCTCTGCTCCAATATTCATGAGGGAGAGCCCCAATGGCACGCTTAAATTTTAAGAGATTTCTTTCTGTCAGTTCCCATCTTGTATATTTTGGCTCCAGCTCCCATTTGGGGAATTACTTTTATGGCCATTTCCATGGACACTTTGATCGCTGAGTCGAGTTTTGGTGTTAAAGAATTTTCAGTGAGCAATTGTCTTTGAATTGTGTCATTTTAAAGTTTCACATCTTTGCTACCTCTCATTGCTACCTCTTGTCTTTGAGGGTTGGGCCAAACTCAGTTTTTCGCTAGCCTTCTTAATGTTGTTACAAATTGCAATCTATTTTCACCCTCTGTCAATGGAATCTGACTCAGCAAAAAGTGATTTTCAAGTATCTTGGTCAGTTCGTCATAGGTTTTTCCACCAGGGTTCGGGAGGTGGACAAGACTCTAGTATTGCAAAGGTTTTACAACCTATTATGCTATGGAAAGTAATTATTTTAAGTTCATCGGGTATCCTGTTTGATGTAAGGTAATATTGAAATCTCTCTTCATAAGCATTCCACATTTCCATCAAATGCTTCTTTGGCACTGCCTTTGCCTGCTATTGCAGTTACTGGTTCTAAGTCATAGTATTTCTTTAACCTCTTGCCCTCTTATTTCTTTTCTCTTTCTTTTCAATTTGTATTTTTTTTGCTTCTTTAAATTTGTTGTTTGTGCTTTTGGAAATGCAGTTTTTTAAAAAATGTAATCGCTCATCCAATCCAAAACAAGAAGATCTAAACATTAATTCTTGCTGTTTTTATTGGTATAACTTTATTTCTAGAATAGTGGTTTTCCCTTTCTTGAAAAAAGAATGCAGGCTGTCTCTCTTTGAGTGCAAGGATCCTGGTGCTGCTGTCCAACATGCATGAGGACACATTGTTCGTAAATGTCCCCACAACCATGAAATGAATGTGGGCTTGCTCTGGTGAGCAGGAGGATGGACCATAATGTTGGAAAACTTCCTAACTATTGCTTTCCATCTCAAAGAGGAAAATCCAGCCCATAAAGACTTAACATATGCAAATCTTTACCCCTCAGTTGAAACAGAAAATCTACATCTGATAGACTTAATATTAATCAAGAACTGGACATTCCATTTCCTTTAAGTCTGTTTGTTATAATTTCAGCATCTATCACCAAAGAAAACAATTTCCTAAAAAACAATCCTGTTCTTTGGCAAAGTCACTGTTTAGGATTCATGTTTCATAGCAGCATTATAACTGCTCCTTCCTTGAGTCTGAGTTTGTGTGGTTGCATTCCTGTTGCATTTAGATTGTGTAGGAACTCTGGAGGCCATAGACTATTATCATCTTCTTTGTCTATGGAATCAATGCTGATGTATTCATTGAATTCACCTGAGAGCTTTTCTAAAATGTTTTCATTCAAATCCAGTGAATCATCATTTTTAGCACAAATAGTTTTCAAATAATTGTTGTATTATATAATTGTCACTATCATTTTGTCACACTGAATCAATGTCATAATCTCATCCATCTCTTCCATGACATCCTAACATGCATCCTCACTTCCCCATTCTATCTCTGCCCTATGCCATCCTTGCAATGCTATCCCTCTGATGCCAACTCCATCCCACTCCTTCCATTCCTCCCATGCCAACCTGATCCAACTCATGCCATCCCCATTCCTCCCATCAATCCAATTCCATGCTTCATAGAAACCATCTCTCCAGCTGAAGCAACTTTTTTTGGGCTCCCCTTACCTTACACTGTCTTCGTTCTCCACCAACCAACCCCCCGCAATCATCACTGCATTCCGCCACCGTGTTAAATGCTAACAACCGCATGTGTAGCCACATGTGTTCCAGTCCTCCACACACCAGATGTGCCTCTCTGTGCACTTGGTACTACCCACCATGTCAAAATCTTGGAATTCCTTTCCTAACGGCACTATGGGTTCACCAACACCACATGGATTGCAGCAGTTGAAGAAGGCAGCTCACCACCACCTTCTCCTGGCCAATTAGTGATGGACAATAAATGCTGGCCTAGCCAGCGATGCCTACATCCCATAAAGTAATAAACTAAATATAAGCCTACCAACAGATGCCCTGATTTAAACAGTCCAGATGGATAGAAACTGAGTATTATTGTAGATGCTCATAATACTGAAGTGCAGCGTGTATAGAGAGGTATAATAATGCTTTTAAGAAAACAGGTAATTACTTAAAGTAGCAATTTGAAGACAATTTCACTGAAGTAAACACTGATGAGACAGAATTTCCAAACCAGACATGAAGGACAAATATAAGGCTGCTAATATTCTAGTGCTTGCCAATTGAATTGCTTTTAATGTGGTTAAAGATTGTTAATGGAATACATATCAACATCAAACAACTATTGGTCAAAGCAGTACAAACAACAGTTGTACCATATTGAGGAGCTTATCAGGCACTAAGCAGGTTATTATTTTATTTAAAGTAAAGCCTTGGCAGGAATTTCCTTCTCTCCAATTTTGTTATAGAGTACTCGCCTGAATCTGATGTTTTGGGAATATTTTAAACCTGTGCCAATCCAGCCCAGTCTCTTAGTGTTATTTGATTATACAAGGAATTTACATTATTGCAACAAGGCTCAAAATTTATGTAAATTCAACTGACAGTTTTTCCAGGATTACAGGAATGAAACCAACTAGAGATTAACATAAACAGGAAAGTCCGGAATTACTGTGTAAGTCAGGCAGTATTATAATGCCATTTGCTCAATGCATAAGCCCAAACTGAACATACCTGAGTGCCATAGCAACTCATCTCTTCCCACTCCCCCCAACTCTGGCCAAAAGTAAATGTGAGATTCACCACTGAAAACCATGACAACTGAGGTGCCAATTACTGTAAAGCAGGCTAAGTTTTCCAGTGCTTCAGGAGGGGCCAGATTGTCAGCTACGAATGTGGGACTAATGCTAACTACTGTTAATTTTTACAAAGCGGATAGCATGCCTATTTTTCTTAATTCTGTGTTCCTCTTCTTGTGTTTTTCTCTCCCTATCATTCACTCACAGTCGATTTCACAGACTCTCTGCAAAGATCCTATGGTCCCCAGTTTGAGAATCAGTGCGTTAAGGAATAAAATGTTTTCCGACTTTGAAAGCTCACTGTTAGCATTGACAGATCAGATGGAGGTGATGTGGCTGCAAACAATATGCTCAATTAATGATGTGAAATTGGTACGACTTAAGGACTAAAGCAGAAAGAAATTGTTCAAGAATGAAGGCATCTTGCACTTTTCTGACAGCTGAAACTCTTAACTGCAGAGATGCTGATTGAGGTTGCTTATACTGTAGTTCACATCAAGGCAGGAAAGACAGCGGGGCTAATTGGAAAGGGACATGGAAGCAGATCTGTGGATCAGCTGGTAGCAATCTTAAATCAGACAACTAGAATTCAAGTTTCACTTCAGTGACTGGTGCATACAATCCAGGGTGACACTTCAGTGCAATACTGAGGACCATCACCCCTTGACATTCAATGGTATTACCACTGCTGAATCCCCTACTGTCGACATTCTGTGGGGGGATTACCATTGACCAGAAACTGTGCTGGATTAGCCATATAAATATTGTGGCTGCCGGAGCAGGTCAAAGGCTAGGGTTTCTGTGGCGAGTAATTCACTTCCTGATTCCCCAAAGCCTGTCCGCCATCTACAAGGCACAAGTCAGGAATGTAATGGAATACTCTACACTTGCCTGGATGAGTGCGATTTCAACAACACTTAAGAATTCTGACATCATTCAAAACAAAATACCCCTTCCACAAACATTCAATCCCTCCACCATCACAGAACAGTGACAGCCTTGTGCACCATCTATAAGATGCACTGCAAGAACTTACAAAGGCATGCAATAGGAGCAATTATTGGGAGCATGGTGCACCCCAGCTGCAGGGAGAGGCAAGGGCTGTGTGTTCCACAGGAAAGACCACAGTATGGTGTGCAGAGCTGTCTTACTGTCGATTCTCCAGGGCTTAAAGGGTCTGTAGTGGACTGCAGGGGGAATACTGATGATGACTGGGGGCATCAGCAGCCTGTCGATAGGGAAGACATAATATAGGGGTGGGTGTGCGGTGTGGGATCAGGTAAGTTATGTGAAGCTCTGATGGAGGGTGTGGGAGGTCGCTTCTGTAGATAATGGTGCACACAGCCTCCAGATGGTATGAGTAGAGGTCCATATAGAGTCGAGTCCATGGGTACTTCACAGATGATGGTCCTACAATGGGATGGAGAATTATTGAGGGAAGCTGCAGAATAACAACATTTAATTCTACCTTTGCATCGTGAGGACACTGAGTGAGGAAGCATTGAACTCAGTCTTAAAGTAGAGGGGTAGCACCACCATTTTGCGGTCTCAGAACAGTGGCATCCAGCAAAAATGAAAGTAACAACAATTCTATCTGGGAGGGATCTGATGCAGTATGGGGACACCACAAAATTGGGCTATGGAGCCCTTTCTTGGGACGCAAACTCACTTGTTGGTGCTACAACAGAGAACAGGATCCAGTTCAGTTAAAGAGGAGAAAGACCTCATAGCCTAGGAAGCAACTGAAAGCCAATTATTTCCTTTAATACTGTTAAACAGTGGACAGAACTCACTAGTTTCACATCAAAGTCTGAACATCAAGGGAGTATAAGATATAAGTTGAACCTTGGCGAATAAG
Organism: Carcharhinus amblyrhynchos; assembly: GCF_965287045.1. Classification (NCBI taxonomy): domain Eukaryota; kingdom Metazoa; phylum Chordata; class Chondrichthyes; order Carcharhiniformes; family Carcharhinidae; genus Carcharhinus; species Carcharhinus amblyrhynchos. Next base: position 23,866,386 of record NC_137335.1, on the reverse strand, counting down.
ATTCAAAGGGATTTGTTTATCCTAGTGCATGAATTATGGAAGGCTAGTGTGCAGGTACAGCAAGTAATCAGAGAATCTAATAGAATGTTATCATTTACTGCGAGGGAATTGATTACAAAAGTCCCACAGGAGGCTTGAACCATGGGAGAACCCAAATCCTAAATGGGGAATCAAAAGGAAATCTGTTCCTGGAATTCTTTCATTAGCATGCCTTGAAAGACAAAATTAAAACATTTATTTTTTCAGTTTCAATAGCTGATGCTCTATTGAAAGTTAGATGTATTTATACTGCAGTTATCTGTCTTGTGAATGCAAGTTGTGTGTTACATTGCTCAACATTGTGAAAGTGTTGAGATGTATTAGAACATTTTTCCAATTGGAGAAACATATTTCATACATGTAAAACTGAAGAAAACACTGCTTGGCTTCTCTACTGTAATAATGTGTAGGGTAGGCAGCAATGTAGTGGTAATATCACTGGATTGGTAATCCAGAGGCCCAAGCTAATATTTTGGTGACATGGGTTCAAATCACACCTTGGCAGTTGGTGGAATTTGAATTCAATCAATAAATCTGGAATAAAAAGCTAGTCTCAGTAAACCATTGAAGATTGTCATAAAAGCCCATCTGGCTCAATGAGAGAAGGAAATCTGCTGTCCTTACCTCGTCTGGATTACATGCAACTCTAGATCCACAGCAATATGAATAACGCTTAAATAACCTTTGAGATGATATAGCAAGCTATTCAGTTGAATCAAACCGCTATAAAGTCTCAAAGAAATGAAACTGGACAGACTATCTGGCACTAAAAATGACAATGGTGAACCCATCTTGTCGAACTGGCAAAGTCTTCCTTGCACACATCTGAGAGCTGTCCCACAGTCTAGTAAAGCAATTACCTGACATAGTTACACTCCCAGTATCATACCTTACAGACAATAGCCCAGACACCACCATCACCATGTATGTTCTTTTCCATGCACAGGATAGATCCACAATGAGCAGATCCAGCAGCTCAAAACATGACATCCAAAGGACTTTAGGCCATCTGCATCAGAATAATTGAATTCTACTACAATCTGTAAGCTCATGCCCAGCATATCTCCCACCCTACCATTACAGTCATGCCAGGGGATCAACCCTGGTTCAATGAAGAGTGCAGAAGTGCATGCATGCCAGGAGCAGCGTCAGGCAAAATTAGGTCTCAACCTGGTAAAGCGACAATAACAGGTCTGTTTGCATGCCATAGGCTTCCCATGCAATAGACAGAGTTAAGTGATCTCACAAACAATGAATCAGATCTCAGCTGTGCTATCCTGACACGTCTGGTCAGGAATGGTGCTGGATGATTAAACAACTAACATGAGGAGGAAGCTGATGGGTCAATGATGGGGAAACCCAGCACATTAGTACAAAAGACAAGGCTGAAGCATTTGCAGCCATCTTCAGCCAAAAATGCTGAGGGAATGGTCCATCTCAGCCACCTTCTGAGGTCCCCAGCATCAGAAATGTCAGTCTTCAGCCTCCACATGATATCAAAGAATGGTTGAAGACACTGGATACCGCAAAGGCTATGGGTCCTGACAATATTCTATTAAAGCACAGCTAATGGTAAATGCCGGGTTATTCCAAATCCCAGAAGGGAAACTTAAAACAACTGTCCTCAATTATGTAATTTGATATAAAGAGGAAAGGTTTGAAATCCAGAAATCAATGTCTCAAACATTTTGTGATGATTTGAAGTAAAATAAAAGTTTATTTAGCAATAAACAAACTAGAAGTCCCCTTAACCAAGTCAATGGCATTATACAGTTGGTGAAATCTTGTTGCCATTCACACTGGTGGGGTCTTATGGTCCCAATGATGGTGCATCCCTACTGCAGGTTTCCCGGTGGTGAGGGGTGCTCAATGGGAAACCCTATTGACAACAGTGGGAACATAAGATCCCACTACCGTTGGGTGGCATGTCACCTCCTGCCACTGCGGACACGCTGCAAAGAGAGAGAAAAATCCCACCCACCATCTCTAAATTTATCCAGTTTGAAACACTTTTATTTCATTACTTTCAGAGCTAATTCTCCCCAAGTGTTCCAAACATCTTCTACATTTTTAAAAACTACAACAAAAAATCTATTAACAGTTACTACACCAGGTAGTAATATCTTTTTGGAGTTTGCTTCTGAGGTAAAACAAACAACTGGCTTCTAAAGCAGCCTTTTTCACTAACCCAACTTGCTGGGAATTAACATCTATTCCTGCTATGGCTGAGATTGGGAGAAGCTACCCCTACATAGATTTAATCAATTCCTGGTATATAGTGTTTTCTTTCTGATTTTCCCTTATCTGAACTAACCTCAGAAGTCAGCTCAGAATTTAGTCTTTGCTTTCACTACCTTTTTCCGGCATAGTATTCTCAGCCATAACAATGAGTTGCATTAAAAAAAAATCATTTTCATCTCCCCTCTGCTTTATCTGAAATCTGTGGCTAGGATTTTCCAGTTCCGCTCAAACCCAGGATTTTCCGGTCTTGCTGAAAGTCAATGGACTTTTGGCTGGTTCTCAAAATTTTCTAACTTTTCTCTCAGTGGAAACAGTTCACCTTAACTATTCATTATTTTGAACATTCTTATCAAATTTTCACTGAACCTTTGCTATTCTACGGAGAACTTACTTACAGTTTTGCCGCTTTGGACAACGTGAACAATGCACAGACCCCATGGGTGAATTAGCTGAAGCAGTCATACCACTGATAAATATTTTAAGCCATCAGCAAAGATTGCTTCCTTTGTATTAAGAATTAATTTCATCATGAAACACAGACTTAAGGGAACAGATTCATAGAGAGGACTGTCACTCTGTCTTTTTCTGTCTCTCTCACCATCCAGCAGAGTAATTTGTATTTTCACAGTGGTACCATTAAGATTTGTTTTAAAAGGTGACCAGCATGATTACAGAGCTAGTAAAGTGCATAAGTACTCCTTGTTTTAAGAAACACGTATGTACTCCTGTACTTAGTTAAAATAAGGAGTACAGAAAATGATCGTTTGCACTGTAATAGCTCTATACTTTTCAAATGTGCAAGGAAATCCATCTGACGTTGGAAAGCTGTGCAAGGCTGGATAAAGTATTACCTCAGTCCACCTTCTGCGGAGAGAAGGGAATTCATGTGTTGGCATGTGCCATATCTCATTAGCTGGTATATAGTATGAGTGCCCTCTGTTACAATCAATGGGCCACCATAATGTTAACTAGACGGTTGGCAGAAAATGTAAAGTTCACTTAAAGCAGTGATCAATGACAGCGAACCCAAGAAAATAATCAATGTAAAAACTTTAAAATTGTGATAGAGCCAAGACCCATAAGTGCCTATGTTTTACAGCACTGATGCTGCGGAATCAAGGAGTTTAGTTTCTAATCTGAAAACAGCATGCTGTGCTGCAAATCTGTCTTCTGTTTTGCAATATGAACCTTCTAAGTGTATAGCTAGGTGTTTTCATGTTAGCTATTGATAAAAATAAAGATAATCTTATATAATTAAGTGCAATTAGTAACAATAACTTAATTAATTATAACACAGCATCTTTGCCAATGTAAACTATAGGCCAGTCCTTTAGTGCAGAAATCAGTAAAATTGGCACAGTGACAGTGTATGTCCTGCATTCTTTCACTGTTATACAGTTGACAATTTAAGCTCTAAACTGGATTAAGTATTGGAATAATAAATACTGTGGCTCCAAAATTCACTGGAAATGGTGAATCAACAGCCCGTACCACTACTCGCTCGATTTTTACTACTATTGATGTCAGTTTAACTTTTAATTAGAAAGATCAGTAATACTGCAGAACAAGTAGACGTTTGTGTTGGATCTTACCCCACAGCCGACTCCATTTTGCGGGACACACTCAATCCTACGTAAGCCTGCATCTGGAAGCAGGCCAGCTCCACAACCTGGCCTTGGGCACAGTACCCCACCCATCTGTAGCACATATTCTTCCGCTCCATAGCGTTGATAACGATCATACTGCAGATGGGAAAGATTTAACAATTAAAAATGGGGCATTTTCAAATTGACTTAACAGCAAAATGCAGCTTTCATCATAATGATTTGATTGCTTCCAACTTACATCTTTACAAACACAAATAGGAATCTATCACAGTGCAAATCTCAGATCATAATAATCCTCTAAAAAACTGCTTTTAACATTGGAAAAAGAGACGTTAAAAGAAACAATTAGAGCAGCTAGTGGGAAATTATTTATGCTGGTTGGGGAGTTTAGGACTACGGAGTATAGTCTAAAAACTAGCTAGATTTCTCAAGGGAGAAATTAGGAAATGGTCCTTCATGCAAAGTTTATTTATTATTGTCCTGTGTAGGCTCAGATTAACACTGCAATAAAGTAACTGTGAAAATTCCCTAGTTGCCACGTTCCAGGGTGCCAAATTTAAAGGCCGCACTTCACAGGTTGCCAAGAAGTGATGGCTGCCAGGAAACTCGCCCTGAAATTCCCAGATGCCTCCCTAGAGACATTCCTTGATACTATTGAGACCAGCATGACATAATTTAAATCATCTGGACTCAAAGCGTCAGCTCTTTTCTCCCCTGCCAGCCCTGCTGAGATTGCCAGCATTTTCTCTTTTGGTGATATAATCTACCTGTGGTCAGGACAGAAGCCCAGCAGTAGGGTCTCAAGCCCAGCAGTGGTAGTGGTTGTGAATACTAACACTCTGCAGGAGAGGACAGCCATCCAGTGCCACAAGAGGATGAATGGTCAACTCTACTCCATCACTCATAACTCACACACTCACAGACATATCACACATGCATAGGGATCTCACTTACTAATAGCTCAAGGGATACCACCACTTGCTCTCACATACATGTCTTCATTTCCCCTGCAGGTTGTGCCCTCATCACCTGGTTGGTCCCACTCACTATCCACACATGACAGGCATCCTTATCATCCACAATTGCATGCATCCTGCTTGCACTTTCTTCATCTGTTTTTATGTAGGTGAAGCTGGCTCACAAGAGGAAGGAATCCCAGATGGGTGGAGGGAATCCAGAACTCAAGATCCTCATGGACCTCAAGGATAAAGCCATATAATGTTGACCAGTCTTGTGCTGATGGTGAAGTTGGTGGTGATAAACCAAGTGAGGATCCAATATAGCATTATCCATCAGACATCATGTCTCCTATCTATAAAGGCCCCTGCCATTCATGAAAGACCTCTCTTTTCTTTCACAGACACATCTGGAAAGCAGACCAGGGAATCTAACAGCTAGGTCCTCAACCGCAGCCCCAACAGCAGCACAGTGGAGGAATTCAAGGAGCCCGATATAGAAGGACAGCCACAGTGCTCACCCACATCCTGCACCATTGCAGACACACACACCCCGGTGGAGCTTAGTTCTAGAGTAACCACAGGGTCACAATCTGATGTGCACATCACACTCTCAGCGCCATACCAGGTGGAGGCAACGAAGGCTCAGGAAGTTGGCATTCCTTAGTTGTTGGAGTTCCAAAATCAAACATGGGAAAACCAGGAAGGGGTGTCACATACACTTCTGGGATTAAAAGGTTGCAAGGAGGAATCTGTCCATCTTATATCTGAGATGATTGTGTTGATACTGAAATGCCTCAGCATCTTCCTGTTTGAAGTCCTACTCATTGAAGGAAATGTACCATTTCTCTATGTCCTCCTCAGGCTTTCCTCCCCCCATTGCAGCGCTGGCTTGTTCTGGATGCAGTAAGCAACACATGGTGCATGACAACCTCTGTGGATTGTAATGCAGGGCTCCCCCAGACTGGTCTGGGCACCAGAACTGCATCCTCCACGATACTACAGCCTGCTCCACCAATGTGTGAATTGCAGCATAAACATCATTGCACCTGGTCTCAGCTGTACTTGTGCATGCCCCTTGGGAATTGAGCACGTACCTGGTGAATGTTTTTGGTGTGGTCACAGACCAGCTGAAGTTTCAGTAGGTGAAAGCCCTTGTGGTTCATATAGTTCACTGTTTGATGTCCTGGAGATCTGAGTGCAGAGTGATTCAGCACTCAGAACCTGTGGAAATCCAGAGATTTACACAAAGCCCATCGGTCTTGCATCCTTGCTTGCTTGATCCTGGTCAAAATGGACAAAGTTGTTTGCTCTCATGAAAATTATATCCATCACCTTCTGGATGCAGTTGTGTGCGGAAGTTTGCAAAGTCCCATAGAGGTCACCTATGGAGCCCTGGAAGGAGACACTGGCGTAAAAATTGCGTACTGCTGTAACTTTCAGTGACTTGGGGAGTAAATGTCCTCAAAATTCCTTCAATTCCAAATCTTCCAGAAGTTGGCAAATGTGATCAACCAGTTCCCTGGACATATGTAGTCTTTGGCAATACTGGTTCTCAGACAATCCAAAGTATATTAGGTGCCATCTGTAGATTCTGGGTCCAGCAAAGTGCTTACAAGCAATGACTCTCTGGGGTTCGTCCACTGCATACAGAACGGGTTCTGCTATTGTTTTCTCTTCATGGTTAGCAATCCAGGTTTTAATGTCTGTTAATGTCTTCTTCTCTCTTGTTTATGAATGAGAAGAGTGACAGTGAGATCATCATCTTATGTATGTTCTCCTGATTGCAGTATCAGAGAGAGGGAGACTTGACGGTTGGCATTTGTCTTCTAAGAACCATCCTTTGCCCATTCACCATCTGAAGCTGCTTCTTAAAGCCGACTGACCCCATGTCCTGTCACTCCATTGATATGCAGTTCTTTACATTCTCCTTTGGCAATGTCCCACACCACATGACCAAGTAGCCACAGCATCCTGAGCTCTCACCTCAGACATAGACATTGTTGAAAGCGTCACTCCAGGGCCTTGTGCTCAACCTGGTCAATGTGAGGCAGTAGACAATATGCACCTCAGTACACAGCCAAGATTAGGAGAGCACTCTCCTCAGGCAGTATGCCATTGCCATTTTTCTATGTTGCTTGTCAGCTAATGATGCAGATACACCATGGCAGTCAGCAATTTTGGAAGTCAGTGTTCTGAAGGGTAAATGCTGAGTCACAATTAGTGAAATAAGTGGTGCTTGCAGTGTAATTGCGTGAATAGTTTGACTCCAGGCATGTCAATTGAGTTTTAGTTGAATGGTTTCAGCTGCAGTGGGGTACAATCACTGACATGTCTTTCCATTAGCATTGCCCTTGTCAACATCTTGCTTCCAGAAGCTTCTCCCCTGCATTTCAGTGGAACCGTCAGTCCACAATGACTGCCCACCCATCCACCTCACTGCCCCTGGCTTCACTTCCCTCTGTAAGCCCGTCAATGAAGTTCAGGACCAGCAACCTCAGGAACAGTACTCTTTACATTTGATAGTCTTCCCCCAGCCTCCCAAATTCAAACCTCCAAGATATCCTGCAGTCTTCCTCTCGGTCTCTTCCTGACTAGGCTCCTGATATCCTGGAGTCAACCCTGGTCTACCTGCAGTTACCCAGTCTACTCAAGGGTCCAGTTGTCCTTGTGTAAAGCCTTGTAAATCCTGAGTTAAAAGCTGGCTGTCCTTGAGTCAGAGCTGGTACCCCAAAGTCAACCTGGTTGTCTCTAAGTCAGAATTGGTATCCTGAGGTCAAGCCTGGTTGTTCCAGAGTCAAAGGCTGCTCGTCCCTTTGTCAGAGCCGGTACTCTCTAGTCAACCCCCTTAATGCACGGAACTGTCCCACAAGCGCTGCGCTCACCTCCAAACTCCCCTTGGAAGGGTGTTCACCAGGTGCATGCCTTTTGAAGCTGCTTGTGATTCACGCCATTCTGACAGCATGCCACTGTGGATGGATCTTTTGATGGAATGGTATGATTCTGGTGTCCAGACCCGATCCTAAGCTGCAAATGTGTTACAATGATGTTCCCAACATTGAACGACGGGAAATGTGGCCTGCTAGCTTTTATGCTGACGCAAAATGAAAATTTTGATTTGTTGCGATAGTTCCCACTTTCAGCCCGAACCCATCCGATGCTAACAGGAACAGAAACAGCAAAAGGCTGCTAAAAGTTTGGAACTCTCTTCTACATGCAGCAATTGATGCCAGATCATTAATTTTAAAATTGAGATTGATAATTTTTTGTTAACCAAAAGTTGTGAAGCAATATGGGGAAAAGATCATTTCCTGGATTTAGGCCTCAGATCAGCCATGATCTCGCTGAATAGTGGAACATGATTGAGCAACTAAATTGCCTACATTTATTCCAATTAAACATTCTGAAAAAAATCTGAGTCTGTTTCATAACTCACCTGCAATATGAACTTACTTTCATTTGCTTTTAGTAAATCCTGACAAACCAAGGCCTGTAAATAATCACCTGATGCTCACTAAAAGTCCATTAATGAACTTTGAATGGCAGCAGCTGGGAAGATCTAAATCCATTGTGCTACTTAAAGGTCATTTCCTCGTCATTAAATTCAATTACCTCTTGAGATGTAGGTTTTGAAGAGCAGTTCTGTTCATAAATAATATCAAGTTTTCATATTAAGGCTCAAGAAAAGGATAACAATGTAGGGAAACACATCCAAGTGTGGCTTGAGCCACCCATGTAGTAGGGAGGAAAACGAAAGCAATGATTTGCATGCACCAGTTGTCAGCAGCCTCTGTTAGGGATCAATAACATTTTGTTTAAAGTAGATAATGTTTCAGATTCAAGACACCTGCTTTTAGAATAGGATTCCACAGGTTTTGAACAAACAAAAACAAACTTTGCTATACAACTTCAGAAAGATAAAATCATTTAAAATATGTATCTTATTCAGTGCAAGTCTGAGGTACATGTGAATTAACTGACAAATTGTTGTCAAACACACCACTCTACAGAGCAAATGACAGACACAACAAAAAAATTCCATGGATTTCTCAACAAATCACACAGACATTACTCCCATTGAGTCAACCAATCTCACTGAAACTTTGGGCGGAATTCTCCCATTTTGAGACTAATTGCTGTGGTGGGTGCAGGAATGTGGAGTGTTTCTTACAGCAGAGACTGGCAGGAAGATAATGCCAAATCTTCTGGCCTTGATCTCATTAATTATGCACTTGGGTGTTTTACGCCATGTTCAGTGGCCTGGATAGCCATTAATGGGATGCAAATAAGGTTGACACCAGCCTACAGGCACCGGTGGAATTGGCTGAAACAAATTTCTAGGCCTCCCAGCATATTCTCTCCCAAGCTCCGCCACTGAACCCACCCTCCCCTCAGTGTGTCAATTTACGTACCGAAAAATCCCATAAATAGCAATGTGACAATGAACTCGATAATTTCTTTTCATTATGTTGCATGGCAGATAAATATTAGCTGGAATACTGGAGAAAAAGGCTGGAGATGACACTGTCGAGGGAGACAGTGGAAGATTGGAAGAAAAAAAATCTGTAAAAGACAAAAGGAATCTGATGCTAAACGTTGTAGAGTACGGGGGAAGCACTTCTGTCAAGGTTCCCTGACCTTCTGTCATAACCTCTGTGTGTAACTGATGCAAAGTCACAACGCGGGGCTGGAAGAATCCCTTGGAAATTATAGATGCAGAATTCAAGTGGTGAACCATAGAAAACCTCTAATAAGGCTATTAAGTATAGAACATTTGTGATAAAAGGTTAGTAAATGGTCAAGTTAAGGGGAATCACCTCCTTGAAACTGGACTGGAAACTAGAAGAGATAATAGCTGAGGGAGTCTCTAAGCTTTGATAGATGGGTGTGTAAAAATGAGCAAGATAAACACGCTGGTGAGAGCCAACATGGTGTTTTATCTGACAACCTTTTGGGGGGGAAGTTGGGGTGCTACTACTCAGGGAGGTATGGAGTAAATATTCATTGTCATACCAGAGGTAACTGAAATAAGGAGATAAAGATAGAGGTCATATTCTTAGGGATAGGGAATAGCAGTGTAACTGACAGGGAAATTGAGAATTAGTTGGCTAAATGGTGTGAGTTCATAGGGGTTGTTTTGATAAACAGAAGAATTGGGACAGGGGTGATGTGCTTTACCTAAAAATGGCAGATATAGAGAATGTAAAAATAGCTTTCAAAGCCATTTAACCTCGGTTAAAGATGGGAGTGCAGCAGGATCCTGACTATGCACAAGAACAAACAGGATAATGGAAGTAATTAGAATAGGGCTAAGAATTCATTATTACCATTAGCATCATATTACTCAGACAGCAAATGCAGACAACCAGATAGGGAGGTTAAGGAGGTAGAGACCAAAAGTAGATGTGTATATATCAATATATACAAATCCCACAAGCACTTAAATATAAAGTGGTGAACCTGACACAGTTGTAGCAACTCATTTTTTCAATGTCATAGCCAGCAGAGCCGCAACTAACACAGGAAAATTGATGTGAATATAATTTATAAGAGAGCAAGGCACCCAGGAAGGTTGGGGAACAGACAAAATGAAAACATTGCTCTATATATCAGGGAGACCTGAATGTTAAGGTAATTGAGCCAGCATTACAGGAAAATTGGATGGTTATAAATTTTGTTGTGAGGAGAGAAAATATAAGCTAAATGGTCTAATTTTAAAGTGTATGCCTGAACAGCAAAATAGCATGAAGGATTATTTCTAGAAATGGAAGCTCAAGTCATTCACTACAAAACATAAATCAGGTTTGCTATCTTGATAACAAGAACACGAAGGATACTCTGAAAGAGACTTTTGGGAATTCAAGTGCAGACTTGGAACACACATAGCAAATGTGGATGCACTTAGTCGCCTTACTTTACCAGTGAGTGTACCACCTTCCCCAGTACCGCATGAAATTGTTATGCCGTTAAACTTCTTGGACAAGTTGCCAGTTTCAGCACAGTAAATCAAATGTTGGACCAGCAGGGATCTGCTGTTGTCCAAAATGTGGTACAGGATACAAATAGATTGGGCCAACGAGGCAGTTTCTGAAGAGGTGAAACCACATGATCCACAAAAGGATGAATTAAGTTGTGAAGCTGGCATCATACTTTGGCGAGCAAGGGTAGTCATCCCTTTACCAGGAAGGGAGTTGGTTTTGGCTGAATTTCATAGTGTCAGTCTGGGTATATCAAAGATGAAGTTGCTCGCCAAGGGTTATATTTGGTGGCCTGGCATTGATGCTGAAATTGAGAATTCAGTGAAGCACCGCAAACAGTATCAGTTGCAACAAAGGTTGCTGACTACAGCCCCACTGCACCATGGAAATGATTGGATGGCCATTGGAACAGATGGGTTCCAATGGGTCACAGTATTATTTTGTCTATGGCAATGTTTGCAGAAGTGATCATTGTGCAGTCCTTGTCAAGACAAAGTTTTTTCTTCACAGTGAGGACATCTTCTATTGTGTTGCGTGACATTACCAACATGCTAATTGGATAAATTCAGACAAATCTAACATCTCAGAACTAGCCATCCATAAGCTGCTGTGGACCATCACTAGTGTGTTCTTATAATGAGCCTACTTGCTGTATAAGACACAAGGCTGAACAGTCAGAAGGGATTGAATAAACACATTGTGGGCTCAATTATTGAGACCAGGCACAAGAAAACATGTATAAGGCTTGAAGGCATCAGATCTGCTCAAAACAAAAGTGAAAGTAAGGCTGGGTCACATGACACTTCCCTTCTAGAGATGTCATGATGATATCCCTTAAAGGCATATTACAACAATCAGTAGCAGCAGAATTGTATTCAATCACAATCTATAATCTCATGATCCAGCATTTCCCTCAGTTTATCATTACCATCATGCCACAGGACCAACCTGGGTTCAATGAAGGGTTTAGGAAAGCAGACAGATCAAAGTGATCCTACTATAACCTACAGATCAAAGTTCTTAACTGCTACCACTTCCAGTTGTGAATAGCAGTGAACATTTATACAGCTAAATGTTTGTGTTAGATTATTATTTCACACCTGCCTTCACCCATGAGAATGAGGAAGTAGTTATGGAACTCATGAAGAGAGACTGTAAGGCTCTACAGAAAATTATCATAGGGAGTGATAAGTATTGGAGGTATTGGCAGGCTTAAAAGTGGACACATCTCCAGGTCCAGATGAATTGTGTCCCAGGCTATTGTGGAAAGCAAGGAAGGAAATTGCAGGAGCTCTAAATTAAATTTTTAATTCCTCCCTGGCCACTGGGGAGATGCCAGAGGACTGGAGAAGAGCTAATGTGGTCTCACTATTAAGAAAGGTTGTAGAGACAAGCCAGGGAACTACATACCAATGAGTCTCGCGTCTTGGTTGGGAAACTACTGGAGAAGATTCTGAAGGAGAGAATCTATCTCCATTTGAAGAGGCAAGGTTTGATCAGGGATAGTCAGCATGGCTTTGTCCGAGGGAGATCAGGCCAAACAAATCTGATTGAATGTTTTCAGCATGTAACTAAGTGTGTGGATGAGAGTAGTCCAGTTGACGTAGTTTACATGGATTTCAGCAAAGCTTTTGACAAAGTCCCACATGGGAGACTTATTAAGGGATACAGGGGGATCTAATAAGGTGGACTCACAATTGACTTAGCATTAGGACACAGTGGGTGGTGACGGACGGCTGCTTTAGTGAGTGGATGCCAGTGGCCAGTGACCTACAACAGAGATCCGTGCTGGCCCCCTATTGTTTGTCATTTATATAAGTGATATAGATGACTATGTGGACGTATGATCAGTAAGTTTGCTGATGACATAAAGATTGGCCGAGGGGTCAACAATGAGGTTTGTTTCTTCAGGAGGACCTCGTCAAAATGAAGCAAATGAAAATACAGCAAAACTTACTCCAACAAAGAAAGGGTTTAATAAAGAAACATCATTACTCCAAATTTGGGGTCTCACCCTGGGCTACTCCAAGCTATCAACACTTCTACATAGTCAGCTGACAAGCTGATTCACTAAAAATAAGGAACTATTACATCACTCTGTAATTGGTTCCATGGTTTACTGGGTCAACTGACCCTTACATCTTGTTCCCATTGTCCCATTACATCCAATACAAGTTGTCACTGGTTGCATTCTAACAAGGTTGAGTGTCTTGGGTTACAGGAAGATATAGATGAGATGGTCACATGGGCAGATAAGTGGCAGATGGAATTTAACCCTGAAAAGTGTGAGGTGATACACTTTGGAAGAAGTAATTTGACAAGGAAGCATACTATGAAAGGTCTAACACTAGGAAGTTCTGAAGGCATATGGCACACTCGCCTTTATCAATCGGGTATAGATTACAAAAGAAGAGAGGTCATGATGGAGTTGTGTAGGACTTTGATGAGGCCACAGCTGGAGTACTCTGTGCAATTCTGGTTGCCACAATAGGAAGGACATGAACGCTCTGGAAGGGGTGCAGAGGAGATTCACCAGGATGTGGTCTGGGATGGAAAATTTAAGTTATAAAGAGAGGTTGAGTAGGCTTGGGTTGTTTTCTTCGGAGCAGAGAAGACTGAGGGGTGACCTGATGGAGGTGTTCAAGATTAAGAGGGGCATGGACGTGGTGGATAGGGAGTAGCTGTTCCCCTTAGTTGTAGGGTCAGTTACGAAGGGGCACAAGTTAAAAGTAAGGGGTGGGAGGTTTAGGGGCATTTGAGAAAAAACTTTTTTACCCAGAGGATGGTGACAATCTGGAATACACTGCCTGGAAGGAAGGTGAAAGCAGGATGCCTCACATCCTTTAAAAAGTATCTGGATGAGTACTTGGAATGTCATAATATTCAAAGATATGCATATACCAGAATCTAAAATTTGCATGCCAATGGTCTTCAGGTAGATATAAATGTCTGCACCCCATATATGAGTTCACGTTATTGTACCATGGCTAGAATGCAAGTAGAACCTTCAAGCAAAAGTCTAGGTACCTTTGTGAGCTGCCCCACAATGAGGTTAATGGAGAAAGGGTTTGGATAGCAAACAGGAGAGTGCTCGTTGGACTCTGGAGCTTCATGTTTTGTCCAAATAGCATGAAGCAGTTGCATGATCGGGGACGGGGTCCTGCTTTGGTCCTAATACTATTTCAGTAAATAGAACTTATAAAAATGTTCTTGTTATGTTATTAAACATTTGGATGAAGTTCACAATGTTTTCCTCATTCTCACAAGCTCAGTAATACTTTTCATCTTAGCAGCGGACAAATGACCCTACTCCTATGATTTCATCAGTAGCAAGCTCCTAATTTATAACAGGACTCCTTCAGCAGTTTCCAAGTGGCTCTCAGGTACTGACCTACAAGAAGTAGACTTACGCATCCATAAAAAGTACAGGTAAAAAGTGCTGAATGAAATCTGGTATTCCATATGTCTGGGCAATGGCGAAGCAGATCATAAATGGCCTCTGGTCTATTTGGGTATCACTCCTGTATTTTGTTACTTAAAAAACATCCATCTATTTTCAAACCATTACGCATGATACAGATATCCATCTTACAAGGCAAATACCACTGGTTCAGATTTCTCCTTTCCTTCATTAACTCTCCCATATTGCTCTCTCATATGCATAGTGTTAGAGTTGCCAACTTTCATTTGGCACATTAGCAGAGATTTGACCAGGTGTCATTTAATCATACTATAAAATGCGTGATATTTATTGTGCTTTGTGCCTCAGAAATATGCAGAGTTGGTATTCACCTGGTTCTATGTGCAAAAATGGTGCTTTGTTTCAATGTTTTCAAAATGTCTGGTGCTTCAAGCTTACTGCTTGGTTTCTGTTCCCTGTAATCACGTCCATAGGCTTGATTCACAGCTCACAGTACATTAAGTAGCCACTAACACACACAATCAAACACCAAACATTTGTACATAACAATACTCAGTCACGTTACAGTTCATCATTTTCCCATTTTGGTATGTTATCCAATTTATTTTACTTGAGTGTTTTAATATCTTTGGATTTCTCACCCCTTCCTCCCTTGACTCTCTCCCACTCATTCTCCAGTGTGAATTTCTCTCTCTCTCTTTCCGTAAGCTAAACACACAGGTGCAGATTTCTCCTAACCTGATGCATGAAGTTTTCAGCTCATTTTCATTGGCTCCAACACTATTATCCTCATACCAGAAAGAAGTTTCCCCTTTGGGTCAGGACCTTGATGTCAGGGTCAAATACAGGTTACAAGCCCACACTGTAATGATCACCTGGCACTGATATTCCTCAAATTGGCCAATTGGTGGCCAGAGGACAGGTTTGCCACTGATTAAAGATGGCTGACACACAGTCAAAGCTGCTTTTAAGAGGCTCAGTAAAAAGTCTGACAACACCAGGTTTTAGTCCAACCGATTTATTTGATAATAGACTCACAAGCTTTAAGAGGCTCTCCAACACTGAAAAGCAGTAGCCTGCAGTTCAAATATAGACAGCATCTCCATTTTGAGATTCCCATTCTCCTCCATTTAGTTTTTAAATTTAAAAGTACCCTCTGTACCCAATGCACCCGGACAGCCTCTCCTCAGAGCGGCCTGCAGCTGCAGTTGAAAGCAGGCAGAAGTGGAGAGCATCAGAAGTTGTCTGGAGCAAAAGTCCCTAATTTGTCACCTAATTTGCCTCCAGACAACTTGCCTGTTCCCAGATGCCTTGGCAGGGGTGGGAGCAACTTGCAGACTGCTTCCACTTGTGGGCAGGTGGGGTAACCCTGCTGATTCCAATCTTGCCTTTTACGAAATGGCACAACGGGCCAGCACGTCGGCTCTTGGTATGAATTTTCATGCCCACCCTTCTCCACACTCATCCCTGTTGGGGCCTAAAAGTCCTGCTCGGTGTTTTTGAATTGCTGGGACTCTAGCAGGGCACGGGCAAATGGCTTGGTCACAAGCCACAGCAACAAGGATGTTGTGCGTGTGCAAAGCGCGCAAAGACACGTTCCTCCCAGGTCTCCAGTAACAGCATTCAGGAAACCAACTTCCCATTCCTACAGACTCTCACCCCCAGTGGGACAGTTGAGCACCCCGGGTGCTGTTGCAACTTTGAATTGAAGAACAATGTTAACAGAAGTAGTTCAGTTCAATTAATATCATGAAACAATTCACAATGGTGACGGGGGGGATTGAGGCGGGGGGGGGGTGCTTCCCAATAATAAAATAAGATAGCATGTACTAAATGGAATTGCTTTGTTTCAATTCATTAAAAAAGTAGGCAGCTTCCAATTTGATAAAGTGACAAGGGAAGCAAGACAGTGATTAGAATAGCATTTTAATTCTTGGACTCGGAATCCAATCCAGCACAGATGAAACAAAATGCCTATCTCCCAGACAAAGCTTAATGGATTCTAAGTGAAGCATCTCTGGGCAGCTCTAACATTAATTTCTGTTATCAATGGAAACACCAGGTTTGCTGGAAAAAAGCAAAGTCTTATGGGAATCGATTTAAAACCTTTCCAGACTTCACCACTGTGCCACCAACTGTTAAAGATGTTATGCCCCACATCTCAAAACATAATATAATATTTAATTATCTATGTTGGATTACAAGTACAAATTACAAGCTGCACACTGACCATTGCCGATCTGATAAAAGATCTACAAAATTATGAGAGGTATAAATAGGGTGCACAGTCAGAGGCTTTTTCCCATGGTGCAAACCTCTTGTATTTGACCACAAGAGGGCACAGGTTCAAGATGAGAGGGGGAAAGTTTAGGGGTGACATCTGGGTAAAGTTTTTTACACATAGGGTGGTGGATGCCTGGTACACATTGCCAATGGAGGTGACAGAAACAGGCATGAAAACAACGTTCAGGGCGTACCTTGATAGACACAAATGGAAGGTGAACAGAGGGATAGAAACCATGTATGGGCAATGTGGGTCTAAATAAGGAGTGGAATCAGGCTTGGTGGGCCGAAGGGCCTGTTCTTGTGTTATATTGTTCTTTGTTCTTTTTTGGTTCAAGCTTTTACTGTACCTATCTTTCTTTCTTCACATTTCCAGTAATTAGATAATAATTAGGTAGTTTGCTCAATTTTTTTGGAACAGATTATAAGAAATGTAAAAAAAAGGTGCAACGGGGAGTACTCTTCTGAGATTGTCTTTCTATGCATTGTTTGAGCAACATATGGAAACCCTTGATCTCCATTTATATCTCATTAAAATAGAAAGGCTTACTGTGTTACAGTAATAATAAGTGAGTGCATTTAATTTTCAAGCAATGTTAGTTGACATTCTAATTCACTTAAACATTTCCACTGAAACTTTAGCATCAGCCTTGAATCAGTGTGAGTGCTTTAATCTCTGAGGAATTGTCGGTGGCTTCAAATCCAACATTTGAGCATGTAGTCTAGACTAGCACTTCAATACTGTGAGTGCCACACTGTCTGAGATACTATGGCTGGTATTTTCCGCTCCCATGAGCGTCCAGCAGGTTCAGTGACGGGAGACTATATTTTCCATTTCTTATGGAAAATATCACAAGAAGGCCAAAAGTTGGTGTGAAAGCTTGTCACGATCGTCCATCTTTATCAGTGGCATCAGTGACTGGAGGTGACCGCTCTTTGACTCTGGGTACCAGCTCTGACTGCAGGTGACCAGCATTTGTCTCAGGGATGATTAGACTTGACTCGAGAGAGAAAGGGTTAGCACTGAAGTGAGACCGGGATAACAATGGAAAGGTATTGGGGGTCGAGCCAGTGCATACTGAGTGGAAGATTTTAGGATGCTGGAGGGGGGAAAGATTCCAGGGACCAGTGTACCAAGGGGAAGACTCCAGGCTTTTGGGCAGAAGACTTCTGGCTACCAGTGGGAAAACTGGAGGGTAGCAGGGGGAGGGAGGGGAGATCGGGAAGAGATTGCAGGGTAATGGCAGGAAGCTGAAAATGTTGGGTACCAGGGAGACTGTCAAGTGTGAAAAATACAGTTCCTGAAGTTGCCACCTGCTCTGAGCCACGGCTTCTTAGAAAGACTTCACAGAGGAAAGAGAAGCCTTTGGCAGAGTGCTGGGTGAGTGGTCAATCATTAGACAGTGACAGTTTCTCACAATTCTGGGGAAAGAATGGGTCCTTCTGGAGGTAGGTTGACAAGGGCAAGGCTAATGAAAGACATGTCAGTGATCATTACCACACTGCAGCTGAGACTTTTTAGCTGCAAAGTGAATTGATGTGCCTGGGATCTAACCGGTCATGCAACTAGTCAAGCACCATTTATGCAGGCAAGTGCCATTGATTGCTGCTCAGCATTTAATGCTTGGTGCATTGACTCCCAAAATTACTGACTGCCATGGAGTGTCTGTACTATTGGCTGAATTGGAAAGCAAATCCATTCCCTTAGAGAGTTGACAATAGCATATTGCCTGAGGAGAGGGATTCTAACTCTTGGCTGAGCTGAGATGTTTATTGATAAGTGCCCCCCCAAAGATCAGGTTGACCACAAAGTCTTGGAGTGAAGTTTGGGACAATGCCTATGTCTCAGAAGAGAGCTCAGGGTAGAGTGGCCAAGACTGTGGGGCAAGAGTAATGTGGGCTTTGCACAACTAGCATGCAATGAAGGACTGGGATTCAATGTAACGGCCAGGACATGACTCTCAGGGCTTTGAGAGGCAGTTTCAAATGATAAGTGGGCAAAAAGTGGTCCTTAGAAGAAAGACACTAACTGTCAAATTTCTGTCTTTGACACATCAGTGAGGAGAATGCATGAAACAAGAAGCCTGGTTATTTCGCTGTCATTTTACTTTCTCATAGGCAGGAGAGAAGATGTCATTGGCAGTGCTGGCTTACCCGAGGAGGAGCAGAGCTATGAAGATGAAGGAGCGGCAGGACCTGCTCCATATGCAAAGCATGAAGCCCAGAGAACTATTATTCAGTTACCTCACAAGAAATAGTGTGATGATAGCACCTAACTTACCTGCAGATGTTGAGAACCACTCACACTGAAGACTACGCATGTCCAGGGAACTAGTTGGTCACATCTACCACCTTCTAATGTATTTGGTGCCACAAAGACTTGGAGGGCATCCACTGCCAGTGTCGCTGAAAGTTACTGCAGTCCTCAATGCTTATGCCAGTGGGTCCTTCCAATTGCTCCACAGGTGACCTCTGTAGGACTTCATAAGCCTCCGCACAAATGCATCCAGGAGATGATCAAAACCAGGGCACACAACTATGTTCATTTTGACTGGGATCAGGCAAGTCAGGATGTACCAACAATGGACTTTGACAAATATCTAGCTTTTCAAAGGGACAGGATGCCATCATAGTCAGTGGGGGCGATCTTAACAAAAATATTGTAAGTGTCAAACAAGTGTGCAAACTGGACAGAATCACACCTATTTTATGGGCGAGCTTTCAAACATGATCTTATGTCATTTAGTGCAAAAAAAGAGGCATTGTGTGATTCTTGATAGCAGGGGGAGTGGATGGAGTCTTTTCTCACCAGAAAGAGGGCTGATGACTGCCAGAGTGCAGCGTTGTGCATGTGCTGATTTCCCAATGCTGTTTATAAGCGTATACAATTAATGCCCTGGGAGATACCTCACTCATAGAATCATAGAGTTATAGAGGTTTACAGCATGGAAACAGGCCCTTTAGCCCAACTTGTCCATGCCACCCTTTTCTTTAAAAACCCATAAGCTAATCCCAATTGCCCACATTTGGCCCATATCCCTCTTTTCCCATCATACCCATGGAACAATCTAAATGCTTTTTAAAAGACAAAGTTGTACCCGCCTCTACCACTACCTCTGGCAACTTGTTCCAGACACTCACCATCCTTCATGTGAAAAAATTGCCCCTCTGGACAGTTTTGTATCTCTGCTCTCTCACCTTAAATCTATGTCCTCTAGTTTAAGAGTCCCCTACCTTTGGGAAAAGATATTGACTATCTGGCTGATCTGTGCCTCTCATTATTTTATAGAGGTCTATAACATCTCCCCTCAGCCTCTTATACGCCAGAGAAAAAAGTCCCAGTCTCTCCAGCATCTCCTTATAACTCAATCCATCAAGTCCTGGTAGCATCCTAGTAAATCTTTTCTGCACTCTTTCTAGTTTAATAATATCCTTTCTGTAAAAGGGTGGCCAGAATTGCACACAGTATTCCAAGTGTAGCCTTACCAATGTCTTGTACAACTTCAACAAGATATTCCAACTTCTGTATTCAATGTCCTGACCGATGAAACCAAGCATGCTGAATGCCTTCTTCACCACTCTGCCCACATGTGACTCCACTTTCAAGGAACTATGAACGTGTAACCGTAGATCTCTTTCCTCTGTAACTCTCCGACATTTTCATTAACTGAGTAAATCCTGCCCTGGTTCAATCTACCAAAATGCATCGCCTCGCATTTGTCTAAATTAAACTCCATCTGCCATTCGTCAGCCCACTGGCCCAATTGATCAAGAACCCGTTGCAATTGGAGATAACTTTCTTCACTGTCCACTATGCCACCAATCTTAGTGTCATCTGCAAACTTACTAATCATGCCTCCAATAGTCTCATCCAAATCATGAATATAAATGACAAACAACAGTGGACCCAGCACTGACCCCTGAAGCACACCACTGGTCACAGGCCTCCAGTTTGAAAAACAATTCTCTACAACCACCCTTTGTATCCATTTAGATACTTCACTCAGAATCCTGTGAGATTTAATCTTATGCAACAACCTACCATGCGGTACCTTGTCAAAGGCCTTGCTAAAGTCCATATAGACAACATCAACAGCAATGTCCTCATCCACTTTCTTGGTTACCCCTTCAAAAAACTCCACAAATTTGTGAGACTTGACTTTCCACTTACAATGCCATGCTGACTGCCCCTAATCAATCCTTGTGTCTCTAAATGCCTGTAGATCCTGTCTCTCAAAATACCTTCCAACAATTTATCCACCAGATGTGAGGCTCACTGGCCTGTATTTCCCAGGCTTTTCCCTGCAGCCCTTCTTAAACAAAGGCACAACATTTGCCACTGTCCAATCTTCAGGCACCTCACACATGACTATCGATGATTCAAATATCTTGGCTAGGGGACCCAGAATTTCCTCCCTAGCCTCCCACAATATCTTGGGATACATTTCATCAGGTCCTGGGGATTTATCTATCTTGGTGCATTTTAAGACTTCCAGCGCCTCCTTCTCTGTAATATTTACACTCCTCAAGACATCACTACTTATTTCCACAAGTTCCCTAACATCCATGCTTTTCTCAACAATAAATGTTGATGAGAAGTATTCATTTAGAATCTCACCCATCTCTTGTGGGTCTGCACACAGATGACTTTGTTGATCCTTAAGAGGCCCTACTCTCACCCTTGTTACTCTTTTGTCTTTTATGTATTTGTAGAAGCTCTTTGGATTCTCCTTTGCCTTATGTGCCAAAACAATCACGTGTCTCCTTTTGCCCTCCTGATTTCTTTCTTAACTCTGCTCCTACACCCCCTATACTCTTCAAAGGATTTGCTTGATCCCAGTTGCCTATGCATGTCATGTGCCTCTTTCTTCTTCTTGACCAGGGTCTTAATAGCCCAAGTCATCTAAGTTTCCTTACTTCTGCCAGCCTTGCCTTCATTCCATGAGGAATGTGTTTACCCTGAACCCTGGTTAACACACTTTTGAAAGCATGCCACTTACCAGACATCCCTTTGTTTTCCCACAGACTCCCCCAATTAACTTTTGAAAGTTCCTGCCTAATACCATCAAAATTGGCCTTGCCCCAATTTAGAATTTTAACTTTTGGGTCAGACCTATCATTCTCCTTGGCTATTTTAAAACTAATAGAATTATGGTCACTGGTCCCAAAGTGATCCTTCACTAACACTTCTGTCACCTGCCCTTCCTTGTTTCCCAAGAGGAGATCAAGTTTTGCCCTCTCTCTAGTGAGGCCATCATATACTGAATGAGAAATTTCTCCTGAATATACTCAACAAATTTCTTTCCATCCAACCCTCTAACACTATGGCTGGCCCAGGCAATGTTGGGAAAGTTAAAATCTCCAACTATTACCACCCTATTTTTCTTGAGCTATCTGTAATCTGCATACATATTTGCTCCTCAGTTTCCCGCCAACTCTTTGGGGGCCTATAGTACAACCCTATCAACCCTATGATTTCCCCCTTCTTATTTTTCAGTTCTATCCATATAGATCAGTGGCCGAATCGTCGGATATATCCCCTCTCAGTATGGCTGTGATGCTTTCCCTGATCAAAAGTGCAACTCCCCCTCTCTTACCTCCCTGTTCTATCTTTCTGATAGCATCTGTACCCTGGAACATTGAACTGCCAGTCCTGTCCCTCCACCCAACTCTCCAGTATCCCAGTTATGGTACCCCCCGACCGATGCTGCCCCTGTCCTTGCCCCCATCCCTGTCGAACACCACTCTGCTCGGCCAATTACCGCCCCCGTCCCGTCCCTCCCCCAGTCGATTGCCGCCCCAGTAGTCCCCAGTTGCAGAGTGCACAGCCCCCTGCCTCCCTTCAGCCTCACCCCTTTAAGACACACCCCTCCCATTCAGGTTCTGCCTTTTGCTGTCCCTTTAGCCCCCACCCCTTTGGCACTGCCTGCTGGGCAATGCCTGGCACTACCCAGGAGAAACTATCCCTGACCACCCAGGGGGCCGCAATTGCCTGCAGTCCCACTGGCAAGGCCATCATGTTTGATCCCCATTGCTGGGGACCATATGTGATCCTTGCTGACGAGGACCTCCAGCAGCAAGTCCGTTAAGGCAAGTGAACGTGGACAATTCTGTCCCAGGCTTACTAATAATATTTAAATTCTGATTTAGCCTGGGTGCGAGGTTGATCACGTTGACTTCAAAATGCTGCAAGAGGCTAGAAATTGGGCATGAGCCTGTTTTCTCACCTCTTGTGATCTCACCAGCTTGCCACGCCGATTGCTTGGCGGAACAAACTAGTAAGATCACCCCAGAGAGTCTTAGAGTACAAAAAGAGGCCCTTCAGCCCATTGTGTCAGCGTTGGCCATCAAGCACCTATTAATTCTAAACCTATTTTCCAGCACTTGGTCCATTGCCTTGTTTGCTATGGCATTTCAAGTGCTCAGCTAAATGATTCTTAAGTGTTGTAAAACTTTCTGCCTCTACTACCCTTCAGAAAGTGAGTTCCAGATTCGCAGCATCTTCTGAGTGAAAACGTTTTTCCTCAAATAATCTCTAAATCTCAAGGCCATTATCTTAAATCTATGCCCTTTGGTTACTGACCACTCTACTAAGGGGAAAAACTCCTTTCTATGTCCTTCATTATTTTGTATATCTCATTCAGGTTCTTCTTGAGCCTTCTTTGACCTAAGGAAAATAATCCCAGCCCAACCAGCCTCTCTTTGTGGCTGAAATGCTCCAGCCCAGGCAAGATCCTGGTGATTTCTTCTGCACCCTCTCTCGTGCAGTCACATCCTTCCTATAGTGTGGCGACCAGAACTGCACAATGTACTGCACAGTGGTCTAGTGAGTGTTTTATACTGCTCCATTATATCCGCCCTACTCTCATATTCTATACCTCATCTAATAAAAGTGTCCCATATGTTTCCTTAACCACCTTATTCACTTGTCCTACTGCTTCCAAGGATCTCTGGACACGTGTTTCCTAGCGTTTTACTGGTCATTGTATATTCTCTCACCTTGTTGTCCTCTCAAAATGCATGACCTCATGCTTTTCAGGGTTAAATTCTACTTGTCACAGTTCTGCCCATCTGACCAACATGTCAATATAATTCTATAATCTAAAGCTTTCCTCCTCAGTAATTACCATACCACCAACTTCCACATCATCTGCGAACCTACTGATTACACCTTCTACTTCCACATCTAGACCATTAATGTAAACTACAGATTGTAAGGGACCCAGTACTGATCACTATGATACACCACCGAATACCGGCTTTGAAAAAAAAAACCTTTGACCATCATCCTCTGCCTCCTGCCATTAAACCAACTTTGGATCCAATTTGCCAAATTGCCCTGGATCCCATGGGTGCTTACCTTTTTGGCCATGTGGTACTTTCTCAAAAGTCTGCCATGCAGGACTTTCTCAAAAATCTGAATGAAGTCCATGTAGACTACATCAATGGTATTGCCTCATCTAAACACCTAGTCACCTGCTTGAAAAATTCAATCAAATTTGTCAGATACTACATCAGCCTGAGAAAGTCATGCTGACCATCTTTGATTAATCCTTCCCTCTCCAAGTGGAGATTAATTCATTTCCTTGGAATTTTTTCCAATCATTTCCCTACCATCGATGTTAGTCTTTGACTTCCAATTGCCTAGTTTCTCCCTCCTTCCTTTCTAAATAATGGTACCCCATTAGCTGTCCACCAGTCCTCTAGTCTTCTGGCACCTCTGCTGTGGCCAGAGAGGATTTGAAAATTAGCACGACAGCTTCTCTTGCAAACTCCTGCCTTTCCTCCCACAGCAGCCTGGGATACATTTCATCGGGACATGGGGATTTATCCACTTTTAGGTCTGCAAAAACTAACACCTTCTCCCTCAGTGCCCATTTGGAAGCCTGCAAAATGGCCTCCATTCAAGTTTCCCATTCCGTTGTGCTACAAAAGCAGCACAGTGGGATGGGAAAAATCACCTCCCATGTTTTCAGTTCCCCAGCTAAATAAACCCACTTGCTATTTTACGATCTTACATTTCCCCTTACGACCCATAACTTTTAAAGGTAACAGATTCCAAGATTGCTTTAGTTACATATATTCCATTTTCTGCAGTTAAATTTTAATTCTTAAAGGTACAAATTATTATCTAAAACTGAAAGGTATCTTTTAAAACACATGGACCATGAACTTAGTATTCACAACAAAGCTACAATTTGAATTATATAACGGTTAAATTATCTATTTTGATATTTTTATTTTGGTTGGCTGGAGGCATGAATAAATTTAGATATTTACAGAGGCAAGGCTACAAAGGCAGCATGCAATGCGTGAACCTCCCAAATGGCCATGTGACATGAACCTATATCCACACCCCTTCAATCATGGCCGTGCACAAATCGTGCATAAAATTAACAATGTGCATTTATATAGGGCGTTAATGTTATAATATGTTTCAGGGTGCTTCACAAGAATATGATCAGACTAAATTTCACACCCAGCCATATAAGGACAGGTGACCAAATATAATGGTCGCTATAAAACTAACTCAAATCACATTAACCTCTTTGGCTACATTTGAGTAAGGATATCAGCCACAATAGTTAAAAACTGCCCAGGGATTAGATGACCACGCTCTAGGGAATATAATCTTTCCATTCATCTTCAGTCCGGAATGAGAGGTACTTTCATTTTGAGTTAGAGCCCACTCAATATTTGTCACTGCCGTGTTAAATTAAGATGATTTAGAGATTAATCAGTTAAAACTGAAATCCCATCAGATTCTCATCTGTAGCAAGACCGGTTTCAACTATTTATGGGACCCATCTGCAACTAGCAAGGAGTGTTTGGTGCAGAATTATCCAGCTGAAAAATATTGGTAGATAGCAGATGTCCCAATTAGTAACTTGTCATGGTTGATGGAAGGAACAGAGCTTTTTCCTCAAAAATCCTGCATGTTTTCTCGATTTTAGGTCACTAGGGTTCATAAAGAAAAATCCAGTTCCCTGAAGACATATCAGAAACTGCCTAATTAGAAGTTCTCATTTGTGACAGGTGAGAACCACCTACAAGCAATGTACTCACTTGGTCGCTCCCGAGAATTCTGAAATGATGCACTTCCTTAATCAGTGAATTTGGGCAGCCAGCTGTAAAACAATGCAAAGGAAAATAAGATTGACAAGCAAAATTTTTGTTTTGTCACAATGTTAGCTGTTTAACACTAAGAGTAAGAAAGATTGTGCTCTTTTCAGTCTGTTAACCATACTCAGTTATTATTGCATGATAATTTATAATTCTGGACTTCACTGAAGTGTTACTGAATGCAATCTATTTGTTTATTTTATCTTTTTTGGTACAATCTAATTATTTCTAACCTTTGCACATTCAACTGAGGCTGTGATAATTTGTTTTTACAAAGATTATTTTAATTTTATTCGTTACTGATTTACTTCTACGTCTGCAATGTCTAATATCCTTTACTTTCAAATATTAGGCGTTTCAGTTAATCTAACTGAAGCCCACCTCCAGTTGTTTCGTCAATGACTTTCTCTCCATCATAAGGTCAGAAGTGAGGCTGTTCACTGATAATTATTCAGATAATGAAACGTTCCCTGTCTATGTACAGGAAGACCAGAACAACTTCCAGGCTTGGGTTGATAAAATTTTGCCATGTAAAAGCAACGACAACCTCCAAAAAAAGAGTGAACCTAATTATCTTCTTCAATAGCATTACCATTGCTGAGACCTCACCATCAACATCCTGGGAACTGAAGTGAACTGGACTAACCGCATTAGCATATAGTAGGTGGCTGTAGCGTCTCCATCACCTACAAGTCTACTCGTTGCACAGTGTTCAGTAGTATTCATGATTTCTCAGATGCTGCACTGAAGCAGTTAGTGTCCATCTGAAGAAAGACCTGGACAAAGTTCAGGCTTCAACTAATAAGGGGCAAGTGACATTCATGCCAAGTGCCAGGCAATGACCATCTCCAATAAGAGGGAAAGAAACCATTCTCTCTTGACATTCAATGACATTATCACCACTGACTCCCTCACATTAACAGCCTGACAGTTATCACTAACCAGAAACTGAACTGGATTAGGCACATAAATATAATGGCCACGAGAGCAGTTCAGAGACTGGAAATACTGCAAAGAGCAACTCGCCTCCTGATTCCCCAAAAACTGCCCACTTTCTCCAAGACGTAAGTTAGGAGTGTGAGGGAATACTCTGTACATGCTTGGATGAGTGCAACTCCACAACACCCAAGACAGTGGCAGAACAAGGCAGGCCACTTGATCAAGCACCCCAACCATCACCATCTCAAACATTCATTCCCTCACCCCGAATACACAGTTGCAGCAATGTGTGCCATACACATATGAACATGATTCACTGCAGCAAGTTATCAAGGTTCCTTTGACAGCATCTTCCAAACTTGACATCTCTCCTACCTAGAAGAACAAGAACAGCCACTACATGGGAACACCACTACCTGCAAGTTCCCCTCAAAGCCACAAGCCAACCTGACCAAACCATCCACCATTCCTTCACTGTTGCTGGATCAAAATCCTGGGTCTCCCTTCCTAATAGCAATGTGGGTGCATAATTACAGCACATGGCTTGCAACAGTTCAAGAAGGAGGCTTGCCACCACCTTCCTGCCTGCCTCTTTTTTATTTTCCTACTTTTCTCCTCTTGCATTGTATGGGGATAGGACCTGGCTGGGCTTGTTGTCAGTGCAGACTCAATGAGCCAAATGGCCTCCTTCTGCATCGTAGATCGTATGATTCTATGATTCTAAGCCATCTATTCCTCTTTGGTGGTATTTGTTGCCCCTTTATCATTCCCATTCAGTTTCCATTTTTTCTCTCCACTGGCATCCATTTCTCCCCTTCCTGCTCCAATAACCGGTGTATCAGCACAGGTTGTTGTTGCCTGTAGTATATTACAAGATCTGGGCATTTTATTATATTGCCCCCTCTGCTGGATTCTCTGTTGGAAAGTGTGAGTAAAGTTAGTTCAGTAATGGTAGTCTATATTTGAACAGGTTAGACTTACTCAGGGCAATACACCACAGAAAGATGGTGATAAGAATGGGTGGAATTTTCTTTTAAGCACTGAGGAATATTGTGACACATTCTGTACTGTAGGGTTTCTATGATTCATGATTCTATGATTTTTGGAACTCTAGAGCTAGTTTTAAGAACTTTAAGCAATTTGAAAGATTGTTCCTTGTGCACACCATTTTCAAGCACACAGTGAGTCAGCACAGTATGTAATTGAAAAACAGCATTGAAGACATACATGGGCACAATGAAAGAGTTCCAAAGAGGGCTGGTGTAATTATGAACAAAGGTCACACATTTGAATGAAAGTGAATAAAATAGGAGATGAAGATAAAGTAAATGCTGCCTTCACCATGACAGGGCCAGATGCTTTTGAGGTAGTATCAAACCTGTGTTGCCCATGAGATCTGCTATGATGGAATACACTGAAATTAATGAATTTATAGACTCATGTTACAGCATGGCTATGAATGAAGTTGCACTGAGTTATGTTCCATGAAAGGAAGCAGTTGCCAAGTGAGACATTTGCAGATTACATTCTCAAATGAAAGAAACTCTATCAGCACTCTGGGTATGGTGCAAAACTAGAAATTGAGACAGTTGTGTAGGAGTCCTAAAGAACAATACAATCCAAATCAAGATGTTTAACAGAGGTGGACATCGTAGGGGGACGGCAATGAAGTCACAGCCATGGAAATGACTGAAAGAGATAGTTGCAAATTGCAAGGGAGTTCTTTTCCTGAGCTGGCAAGACACAACTACAAGATTTCAGTGAATCCCAGGCCACTGCTGCAAAATTTGCACCAGTCTGAGAGTCAGAAATTTAAATGCTAATCAACCTTTCAATTGTCCTCATTTCCTGTCAAAGTGTTATGCCTGTGGGAAAGTCCAGATGGCATGCAGGAGGAAACATTAATATTCCACAGGTGGTGATAATGCACCAGGTTGAGGTTGTGGTAGTTCTAAAGCTATCTTTGCAGTCTGGCAGTCCTCAAATGCGCATATGATAGATGTGAGAATAGAAATTGATGTTGTTGAGCAGGAAGATCAAAAGTTATACTCAGTCTGGGAGTAAGAAAAAACAGCACATGTGAGATCAGAGTAACAGGGCTGAAGATGAGATTCCAGCACTAAGTAGAAATGAAAGTTGGAGATATACAATTTACTTTCATCACTAGTGCTGCAGCAGTGTCTTATCTCAAAAGCAAACTCCACAAAATTCATAAATCACAATCTCTTACACAAAACTGGCATGAAACTGATCAGTTATTCCAATAATAGTATTTCAGTGTTAGGTGGAAGTTACGGTGGAACATAATGATACATATGATTACTTGCCATTGGTAGTAAAAACAAAGAATAAAGTCTCCCTGATGGGAAGGAATCGGCTTAATACGATATGTTCAACTGGGCCGAGTTATTTCAAATAGTGATCAGTAAGTATACACCTGACAATGCGAAAGTACTAAGAGAACATGAATTGGTCTTTCAGCAAAGACAACCAAATGATAAAATGAAGCATCACAGGCCAAAGATAAAGAACAATATACAGCCCACATTTTGCAAGGCTAAGCCATTGCCTTACGCACAGATGGACACAGTAGGTAAAAAGCTGTTTTTTAAAATGTTTTTCACTTTCCTCTTCATTGGGGAGGTGTAAATAAAGTTAGCTCAGTAATAGATGTCTGCATTTGAACATGCATTAGTCTTACTGAGAGCTCTCTGCATTAAATATTGGTATTCTGGTCTCCGCTATAATTAGAATTTGAGGTAGAAAGTGGCTCATGATAAAAAACCCTTCCGTACTTTGAATATATTTTCATGTAGAGCAGCATAATTTTCATTATGATTATGTGATATGATTTAATCTTTAATCATTTCCAGAGAATTAAATACGTGACTCAAAAGAGTGGTGTGGAAAGAAGGGGTTTTGATTCATGGGGCACTGTCATCAGTGCTCAGGGAAAACTGAGCTAATCCGCTGGGGCATCTGAACTGGGCTGGGACCAGTGTCATTGCCAATCTTATATCTCAGGCCTGTGAACAAAACTTTAAGATAACGAGATGCGGGGGGAGGGCTTGGGTGAAGGGAGATTTAGAAATCCAAAGAGAAAGGTTGAGACATCAGAAGTAAAGACATGCAGAGTAGGACGGGAAGGGACATCAGTGAGTGAGGTCATTGCAGGGAATAGAAGTAAAAAAAAATGAAAGATGCTCTGAGTGCACGAAACATTTGATAAGATAGATGAATTAGTAGCTTACTGAGATGCGGTTAAAAGGTGATGAAGATTGAGTAAATATTTTGGAAAGACAGACAAAATGGCAAAGGAAAAGGGGTGGCCCTGATAGAAAAGGATTACATATGGGCCTGAAGCTTGCAGTCATTCCATGTCTTTAGCACATGATATAAACTGAAACTTCATTGAAGAATTCAAGGATGTTGCAATATTGGAGGTGCTACCTTTTGAACAATATCCATCCAAATGAGGTGAAAAAAAGGTCTCATGAAAACTGAAGGTGCATGACCCCTGAGAAATCTGTATGAAGCGTTCTGTGGGGTAGAGGTGTGTGCATTTAGAAAGGCTGCACTCACTGGATCGAGACAGACTCCTGTCCCTGACAGTGGGCACTTTAGCCTTGGACTTCTATCTGGAACGTGCTATTGACCAGAGACATATGCTCGGGGCTGGCCTGCCCCATGCTTCTCCCCATTGCTCCCTTGCTCACAATTGGACCCCCGCACTGTCCTCAGCTGTTTTGTCAGGGAGGGGGGGAAATTCCACCGGAACATCACCAAAATCAACCCTCCTGCAGTGGTTGCTGGTGAAAAGATGTAAAAATAACATCCCGAGAATGGACTTTGAGTGAAATCAATTTTAATTCGAAAATCACTGAAGTGGTTCTTAACATCAAATAGCCTAGTGTGAGAAAATACCCCTGACCCTCAATAGAAAAAGGGAAGAGGCTGATTTCTGTTTGATAGATAGTCATGTTGTTATGAACACATAACATTTTGTGACACTGAAGTTCTGACAAATCATTTATGTTCTGTCTCAAGAGCAAGGCAGTAATGTCTTGCCTAGTACAAGAGTTGCCAGAGAAAGACTTGGTGCTTTGCACTATGTTGTGCATAATCTGGAGTGTGCAGGGCAGTTGTCTGTGATGATGATAATTTTCCTTTTCTTTCACTGATACATTTTGTCCACTTTCCTGATCTGCACCTTAAAAATGCTGGAGGTCACCTCGGCGGTTTAGTTGGCCTCTTACTGGTGGGTATTGTCTTGACACTCGCAAAACAATGTAGCTTCTTGGACTTTCCTACCACAAGATATGGCATCTTTTTGGTGCCCTTCAGGTTGGCACAGACCATAGCAGTGACATGTTCCTTGCTTTGCTTTCCACCATTACATGTTTCACCTTTAAGCATGAGAAAGCAGTCAGGTAAAAATGTCTGATTTCACCCCTGTTGAAAATGTCTCATGGTACTCATTGTTTCAAGATGTGGGAAGGACCGTTTGGAGCCAATTATTTATTATTGCTGCTGAAACCACCACAACATCACCATTTACTGAGCAGCAGATGATTCCATACTTGTCTTAAATTGGTCCAGTCATCTGTTGCTTTGGTTGAGCTCCATATGCCCCAGCTTCTTTACCAGAGCATCTTCCCTTTCCTGCAGGATTGGAGTAAAGATAGGACGTTCTCTGTTCAGGCAGCCTTCAGCCACCTTAGCAGAGCTTCATCGACATCGGGATAGGCAACTAGTCTCACCCTTTTCTTTGTTAGAGAGAATGCTTGTTTGTTGAACTCTTCCAAGATGTTTGCCTTATGTTTCTGAATGGCGGACAAACTCAATGTGGAATTTCCCACTTTGTTATGATGTCCACTTTCTATTTAGTGCTACAGTTTTCCACATGCTGGGTCAACTTCACTGTCTCTCCAATCAACAACACATCCGGCTTTCTCAGTTTTAGCCAACTTGCAGGCTTTGCACATCCTTTCACAGGAAGCTCTCAATGTCAATGATGGCTAATCCAGTGCACCATAATTTTGTGTTCTTGCCTCCCAGAGGATTCTCAGCCAGTACAGGGTGGTTTGATCAGTTTAAAAAGCATTTTGAACTTCAAAATGCAAAGTTGGTGGGGGAGGCTGCTTCAGCTGACCATGCAGCTACAGAGGAGTTGCCCACATTACTCCGGGAATACATTGAGGAGAGAGGCTACCACGCAGCACAGGTCTTCTACCTAGATGAAAGTGGCCTGCTCTGGAAGAAAATGCTAAATGGAACTTATACATCCAAAGAAGAAAGGACAGCTTCTGGTTTTAAACCTGCAGAAGACAGGCTAATATTCCTATTAGGTGTCAATGTGGCTGGTTTTAAATGCTGATTTATGGGTCAGAAACCCTCAAGCTTTTAAAGGGAAAAATAAACCTCATCTTTTGGAAAGCTAAAGCATTGCCTATGTCACAGGAGCCGTTTTTGAAGGCTGATTTGAAAATTGCTTTCTGTCAGAGGGTCAGGACTAAGCTGAGGGAAAACAAACTTGTCTTTCAAGGACCTATTAATCCTCAATAATGCATCTGCACATTTGCACTCTCTTGTAGAAAGCCATCCAGATGTTGACACATTGTTTTTATTCCGAAATATGACCTCACCAATCCAGCCAACACACCAGTAGGTCATTGCATCCTTCAAGGCTTACTACACCGTTGAAGTTTCAGGTACTTTCTTAGAGTGTGATTTTGAGTTAATGGTCCTCAGGATCACCGACACAATTTAAATCTGGAGAGAATCAAGAAATACGATTCTCTGCAGAGAGATCATATTTCCCAATTTTTCATGTCCCTTGCCAGAGACATCATGACATTCACAGACACAGAGGTTGGGAACTCATTTTAGTGTAATTATCCTGCACTCCACCCATGTCTTCCACCCTCACTGAGCAGCATTTGAAAAGTGAGATTCAGTCAAGGGAATCTCCCTGGGGATGCAAAAGTATGTATAGCTCCCAGGAGAGAGCGGCACATTCAAGCAGGCACTGTTCCCTGGCACAGGTTGACATTGTCAGGTTGGCATTGCCATTGGTGGAATCCGATGTGGGAGATTCAGCGGCCCAGTCAGAAATCTATTGATTATTGATAGGACTGGACAATCCTAGTGGCAGGTGGCACTCGAAAATCTTGCCCATAGTGTTTATTGCCTCTATGCCTTCAATCAGTCAAATTTTGGGAAAGTGGGCCTTTCTAATTCACTCCTAGTGTAGTATGTTTGCCATTCACGAATTTGTCCTTTGTCAGAATTCATGGGAATGTAACCCTAGCAAGCAGCAGAACTTTATTGTATTTTGAATTAAGAGTTGATTGTGGCTGGTCCTTCATTTTATCCACTTTTTGTGGAAATGTACTCTGGGCAAATCGACTGTTGCATTCGCTTACGTACCAGTGACTATTTCAAAAAGTTATGCAATAAATATGAAGTAGTTTGGGCTATTCTTATGATGACATTAGAAAATGCAAGTTTTTTATTTTGGTCTTTAGCAATGTGACGAAGATTCAGTTTGTTCCTTTAAACTAAAACAATACGATAGTGACACCAAACTCAACTCAGATCTTCTTTACGTTTAAAACTAATAAATCTTACCAGACAACTTCGAATGAAGTGTTTATTTTGAAAGTTCCATATTAAATTACATTTAGTAAATGGTTTTGGAACATAGTGCCACTTTAAGTCAACTGTCACAGCCGATCTTCAATGGAAGGTTTGGAAACTCCAGTTAGATGGCCAAGATGAATGACAGGAATGGTAGTTATCAGTGACTGTTGGTGCAATTATCGCCACATGACTACACTGATCTGCTACTTACTGTACTGCTGCTGTATAAATAGGTGCTCCAGTTTACCCAGGTTTCAGTTCTATACTGTAGGTTATGCTTCACATCAATTTTCCAAATAGGAAGCTCAATATAATTTACTAAAAGATAATCTTCTGGAAATGCTGAAACCTAAACTTTCAAGTGCAGGGAAATATGCTTTACTACATTGTTATCCACTTATCTTGGGGAAAGATTCTCAAAAGTGGATTCCAGACCTATTACAGTCTTCTAGGTGGAAGAGTCACTGATTGAGCTGATACAAGTGGCAGGCATTTGGGCAGCTTTTGATTTGTATAAATGGTGCAAAATTACTAACTGCAACCAATGTAAGAAGGGATTGCTCAGCTTGTGGAGGGATTGAGACTTCAAAATACCATTAATTTTGTCTTCTAATCTAAATTGCTACAACCTTCAATACCCAATTGGATTGTAACAAGCACATGATGGGTTTCCAGAAAAAAGCCACAGTTGAACCAAGATTTGTATGGAATGAAGGAGAAAGTGGTATTTCCGTGGAAATTTACTGTTGATTCAGAATGGTGAACTTCCTAGACGTTCACAGGAGTTAGAAAATTCAATTTTGCATCACAATGTAAAGTTTATTTATTAGTCATAAGTAAGGCTTACATTAACACTGCAACTAAATTACTGTGAAATTCCCCTAGTCGCCATAGTCTAGCGCCTGTTCAGGCCAATGCACCTAACCAGCATGTATTTCAGACCGTGGGAGGAAACCGGAGCACCTGGAGGAAACCCATGCAGACATGGGGAGGACGTGCAAACTCCACACAGATAGTGACCCAGGTGAAGAACTGAACCCGGGGCCTTGGCACTATGAGACAGTAGTGCTACCCATTGTGCTACCGTGCCACCTTGTATGTAATGTTGTGCATTTTTCCAGGAAATCTAGAATATTGGCCAGAACTCTCTGACTTTGCGGGATAGGAGTCTATCCCACTGCAGTGAATGAAGATTTGCCTGAGCTTCAAGTTCTCTGTTCTCACTGACAGCAGTAATGGGGCATGCGACACCAGAGAATTCCGGTCATCGACTGGAATCTTATCACCATCCATGCTGGTGGGATTTTCCCATCCTGCTGCAGTGAATGGAGATTTGGCCAGCAGCCAAATTCTCTGACCTTGCTGCAGCTGGAGTGCTGTTAACAGCTGGTAAGGTAGTGCGTGCCCTTTATCTTTTAAAATACTCTTGCAATAGAAGCTTCTTACAGAAGCATATGGAAAATAGTGTAAATTGATATATTGTAGTTCTATTGATGGGGGGTGCTTGATGCTAAACATGTAAAATGTGAATAGGGAACATGGCACAAAAGAATAATAACAGGAAGTGTTTTCATAAACCGGGGAGAAGAACAACTGTGTCTTGTGTTTTTGGGTTCAAGTCCCACTACAGTGACTTAAGTGCACACTCCAGGCTCATAGTTCAGTGTAGTACTGAGGGAATGCTGTACACTCAGAAATGCCATCCTTCATGTGAAAAATTATATTGAAGCCCCATTTGTCATTGGAAATGGACATTAAAAAAATCAAGGTTATTATGTTAAATGAGAGTAAGGATGGCCTGATCAACATTTATTAACTAACATTACTAAATCATCACCTGGTCATCAAGTAAACCGCTGTTTGTAGAATCTTGTTGCGTGCAAATTGGCTACTGCTTTCCTAACTTATACTAGTTTCTGCACTTTGAAAGTGTTTTCTTGGCTGTAAAGCATTTTGGGACAATTAAGGTTGTGAAAGACACAACATAAATACAAGGTTTTCTCTTCATTTTGAGTGAGATTATATGTATAGTGTTTCACTATAGGTAGAAGCAGAGAAATCTCTGACAATGAATTTATAATTTTGCTTTGGAGAGCAGTGATATGTTTGAGTTTTTAATTGTTATACAGTGTAACAATTTGTTTTATTTTTTAAAATTTCAGTGTTTACTTCAGTTAGAAAATGTTACACTTGATCAAGGTCCTAAATTTTGTAAATCCGGGTATTAAGGGCTTCCTAAAGGAACTGTTGTGATACAAAACTTCCTCTCACAAAAATCTCATTTTTAAGTAGTCAAAGTATATTTTCAGGGGGCAATATACATCTGATTCTCTGGATGTAAGTCAAAAACTTGGCCACCACCCACGATAATTTATAAATTAGAAGCTCGCTTCTCATAATTTTCCGATATACATGGCCTGTGGCCTTATATTGAATTTTCATAAAATTGGTGCTTCAGTGTGATAAGCATATCTCAGAGTGGTGAAGAAAGATACATAGTGAGTTTATTTCTCATGAATATTGAGAAAATTAACAGTGCTGCACTGCTGGTCTGATATCCACTTGTGAATGGGCCAAAGCTAATCCCAGCCCAACCTTATAATAAATAAATGCAAAATACTGCGGATGCTGGAATCTGACACAAGAAAAGAAAAATGCTGGAAAATCTCAGCAGGTCTGACAGCATCCGTGGAGAGAATAGAGCCAATGTTTTGAGTCTAGATGACCCTTCAGCAGGCAAGATGCTGAGATTTTCCAGCATTTTTCTGTTTTTGTTCCAGTTCAACATTGTTCAAAATGAACCAAATTTGGCTCCATCTTCTTATAATAAGTCTCAAAACACCAGGTTAAAGTCCAACAGGTTTGTTTGGTAGTAAACACCACTAGCTTTCAGAGTGCTGTTCCTTCGTCAGGTGAGCGTTCCGAAAGCTAGTGGCGTTTACTACCAAATAAACCTGTTGGACTTTAACCTGGTGTTGTGAGACTTCTTGCTGTGTTTACCCAAGTCCAACGCCGGCATCTCCACATCATGTCCATCTTCTTATTTCAGCCCACTTTCCCCTGGGGGTTTGTTCAAATTCAACCCTCCCTGACCCTCAAATCGTGACTTAAAAATCCTTCTATTCCTCCTCAAATTCTTCTCTGTGTCCTGGAATGTAGACTGACACTCCTGTGCATTACTGATGGAATGCTGCATTGGAGAAGTGGAGGCATTTCTGTATGAAGCATTAAGTCATGATGTGGATGTGCTGGCGTTGGACTGGGGTAAACACAGTAAAAAGTCTGACAACACCAGGTTTTAGTCCAACCGATTTATTTGATAGTAAACGCACAAGCTTTCGAGGTTTCCCTCTTCGTCAGGTGAATGGAGAGTTCTGGCCTCGGACAGAGCGTATAAAGCACAGACAGTTTAGAGATTACTGATTAGAATGCGAATCTTTACACCTAACCTGCTGTTCAAGTTCTAAAGTGGCTGACAATGTGAGTGGAAGGAGCACTGATCACAAGTTAAAGAGATGTGTATTGTTTCCAGACAGCACAGTGAGTGAGGTTTTGCCAACCCAGGCAAGTCACGGGGGTTACAGATAGTGCGACATGAACCCAAGATCCCTGTTGACACCGTCCTCATGTGTGCGGAACTTGGCTATCAGTCTCTGCTCAGCGACTCTGCGCTGTCGTGTGTCGTGAAGGCCGCCTTGGAGAACGCTTACCCGAAGGTCAGAGGCTGAATGCCCGTGACCACTGGAGTGTTCGCCAACAGGAAGGGAAAAGTCTTGCCTGGTGATTGTCAAGCGATGTTCATTCATCCGTTGTCGTAGCGTCTGCATGGTCTCCCCAATATACCATGCTTCGGGACATCCTTTCTTGCAACGCATCAGGTAGACAACGATGGCCGAGTTGCAAGAGTATTTACCGTGTACCTGGTGGATGGTATTCTCACGTGTGATGATGGTATCCGTGTCGATGATCCGGCATGTCTTGCAGAGGTTGCTGTGGCAAGGTTGTGTGGTATTGTGGTCACCGTTCTCCTGAAGACTGGGTAGTTTGCTGCGAACAATGGTCTGTTTGAGGTTGTGTGGTTGTCTGAAGGCAAGAAGTGGGGGTGTGGGGATGGCCCTGGCGAGATGTTCATCTTCATCAATGATATGTTGAAGACTCCGGAGACTTTGCCATCGCACCTCTCTCACACTCCTCAACCACCTCATACACCAGCTTTACAGCAAACGCCATACCCTGGAAACTAAAATGGAATACATATTCCCAACTTGCGCTCAGGATGCAGACCAACTGCGAAACTCTGCCAAGCAGATGAGACAAAGAAACTACACCACCTACATGCACACCAAGAACAGGAAACTTGAGAAACTCGGCATCGCCGCCAGCAACAACCAAGCCTCCCCCGGCACCATAGTAGAAAACAGCACTACCGCAGGGAGGTCTATTGTCAACTTGTTGGACTACACACTTCAACCAGATGAAATCGAAGTTCTCAGCCGAGGGCTCAATTTCTGCCCCACCACCAAAATGGACCCCATCAGTCTCGCAGCAGACACAGAGGAATTCATCAGGCGAATGAGGCTGCGGGAGTTTTTCCACAAACCCCAAGAGGCCAGCAGCGAACACAATGAGACAGCCGATGAACCAGAACAGCCGACAGAGAGATCCGCAGTGCAACAGCCTAAGAGGAAGGAATCCAATTGGACTCCTCTGGAAGGCCGCTGCCCTCGACTGGACTTGTATGCCCAAACCATCAGGAGGTGCGTTAACACCAGATTCATCAGCTGCGCTCACAAGACAGCCCCGAACATCACCCAGGCACAACGCAATGCCATCCACGCTCTCAAGACCAACTGCAACATTGTCATCAAACCAGCAGACAAAGGAGGGGCCATTGTCATACTGAACAGAACGCATTACTGCAAAGAAGTGTACCGACAACTAAACAATGAGGAACACTAAAGACAGTTACCCACAGATCCAACCAAAGAACACACTCGTCAACTCAACAATCTGATCAAGACCTTTGATCTGGACCTTCACAGCACCCTCCATGCTCTCATTCCACGTACTCCCCGCATTGGAGATCTCTACTGCCTCCCAAAGATACACAAGGCAAACACACCTGGCCGTCCCATCGTATCGGGCAATGGAACTCTGTGTGAGAACCTCTCCGGCTACGTCGAGGGCATCCTGAAACCCATTGTACAAAGAACCCCCAGCTTTTGTCGTGACACTACGGACTTCCTACAAAAACTCAGCATACATGGAGCAGTTGAACCAGGGACACTCCTCGTCACAATGGATGTCTCGGCGCTCTACACCAACATCCCCCACAATGATGGCATTGCTGTGACTGCCTCAGTACTCAATGCTGACAACTGCCAGTTTCCAGATGCAATTTTACAACTCATCCGCTTTATCCTGGACCACAATGTCTTCACCTTCAACAACCAGTTTTTCATCCAGACACACGGAACAGCCATGGGGACCAAATTTGCACCTCAATATGCCAACATCTTCATGCACAGGCTCGAACAAGACTTCTTCACTGCACAGAATCTTCAACCGATGCTATACACTAGATACATCGATGACATTTTCTTCCTTTGGACTCATGGTGAACAATCACTGAAACAACTATATGATGATATCAACAAATTCCACCCCACCATCAGACTCACCATGGACTATTCGCCAGAATCAGTTGCATTCTTGGACACACGCATCTCCATTAAGGACGGTCACCTCAGCACCTCACTGTACCGCAAGCCCACAGCCAATCTCACAATGCTCCACTTCTCCAGCTTCCACCCTAAACATGTTAAAGAAGCCATCCCCTATGGACAAGCCCCTACGACATCTTCTCCGGAGTCTTCAACATATCATTGATGAAGACGAACATCTCGCCAGGGCCATCCCCACACCCCCACTTCTTGCCTTCAGACAACCACACAACCTCAAACAGACCATCGTTCGCAGCAAACTACCCAGTCTTCAGGAGAACAGTGACCACAACACCACACAACCTTGCCACAGCAACCTCTGCAAGACATGCCCGATCATCTACATGGATACCATCATCACACGTGAGAATACCATCCACCAGGTACACGGTAAATACTCTTGCAACTCGGCCAACATTGCCTACCTGATACGTTGCAAGAAAGGATGTCCCGAAGCATGGTATATTGGGGAGACCATGCAGACGCTACGACAACGGATGAATGAACATCGCTCGACAATCACCAGGCAAGACTGTTCCCTTCCTGTTGGCGAACACTCCAGTGGTCACGGGCATTCAGCCT
This sequence comes from Carcharhinus amblyrhynchos, assembly GCF_965287045.1. Taxonomy (NCBI): domain Eukaryota; kingdom Metazoa; phylum Chordata; class Chondrichthyes; order Carcharhiniformes; family Carcharhinidae; genus Carcharhinus; species Carcharhinus amblyrhynchos. The sequence goes on along the minus strand of NC_137335.1, from coordinate 23,826,852 downwards.
CTGACCTTCGGGTAAGCGTTCTCCAAGGCGGCCTTCATGACACACGACAGCGCAGGGTCGCTGAGCAGAGACTGATAGCCAAGTTCCACACACATGAGGACGGTGTCAACAGGGATCTTGGGTTCATGTCGCACTATCTGTAAACCCCGTGACTTGCCTGGGTTTGCAAAACCTCACTCACTGTGCTGTCTGGAAACAATACACATCTCTTTAACTTGCGATCAGTGCTCCTTCCACTCACATTATCAGCCACTTTAGGACTTGAACAGCAGGTTAGGTGTAAAGATTCGCATTCTAATCAGTAATCTCTAAACTGTCTGTGCTTTATATGCTCTGTCTGAGGCCAGAACTCTCCATTCACCTGACGAAGAGGGAAACCTCGAAAGCTTGTGCGTTTACTATCAAATAAATCAGTTGGACTAAAACCTGGTGTTGTCAGACTTTTTACTAAAGCATTAAGGCCAGCTTTAGTCTGTATGATTAGCTAATTTAAATTAATCTCATAGTAACTTTCAACAACAATAGCATCTATTTATGTAATGCTTTTAACACTGTAAAATCTCTCAGTGCGCTTCGCAGGAAAAAAAATGTCACCAAACCCACCAGGGGATATGAGGACCGGTTTAGTAACAGAGATCAGTTTTAAGGACAGTGTTAAAGGAGAAAAAGAGGTGGAGAACTTTGGAGAGGAAATTCCAAAGTTTAAGGCTGAGGAAGCTGAAGGCAGGGTTGCCAATGATGGAGCTAGGGAAAATCAGCAACGCGCAAGAGATCTTAAACCTGCATGGTTTTGGTGAGGGAAGAGTAAGTAGCTATTCTAGTGTTTTAGCACAATTTCTTTGTTCAGTCAACATTATCTGTTTATTATTCACATGCAACACTAAGGGCCAACAAATTGTAAATGTCTAGAGACAGCAATGACCACAGTTCAAAAATCATTAGTTGGCTGTGAAGTTGTGTGAAATAACCAAAGGAATTGATAGATACTATGGAAGTGCAAATTCTTTCTTTCTCTGCCTTGAGGGAAGGCTAAGTTAAAAAGTAGCTTTTATGCCACACTTATCTTAAAAAGCAGCAAAAGTAGTAAGGAATTGTCTATTGTAATATGATCAGCAGCAACAACACCTTGCATTTATATAATGGCCAGATTCTCCCGGCCTCAAATAGCGCAGCAGGCTGGGAGACAACAATGGGGGGCCTTTGGTGAGGTAAGTGTGCCCAAAAAACAGGCAGGAAATATTCCCATTTTGCTACTCATTGGGCATTTAGTTTTATTTTGGGAGCATCTTGGCCAACATGTTTCATAATTACATGCACCTCATTATAGCTAATCACTGAAAATACGCAAAAGTAGTCTATCTGGATGTTTGCATTGAAACTGCACACAGATGTAATGTGTATGCATATTTAAATATATGGAACACTTGGAATTTACACATTCAGCTACCAAATTGCTTTCTTAAAATAAAGAAATATATGAGGATTTCTGGTTAATTACAATTCATCTGGAAATTAAGATTGTGAAAAACTTCCAATAATGAAAAGATAAATGAAGTTTTATCAAAACGTGTGAAGTTGACCAACACTCATGGATGTAAAAGATATTCATTTGGGGTGTGATTCTCTGGGCCCGTTTACCACGAGCGCAAATCCCATTATGGCTTTTAAATCTTGCAAGAAGGCCATAATGGCATTTGCAGCAGTGAGACCTCAGTTTGAGATCTTCCCTGCCATCCCTGCCCCATCAGCAACATAATTGGCGATGCCAAGAAAGAACATGAACCTAATTTCCATGAATTAAAATTAATTATAATATTATATGGCTTAACATCATTGCTTCTAGCCCCATTAAATGTTCCCCTCCTCCTGGCATGACATCACATCAGCAATAGTTAATGCTGGTTTTCGAAAATTAAAACCAGTCATGATGATCACACCAAAAGCACAGATATCTGTAATGCCCCTGGGTGTGAAGGACATGGCACCCTGGCAGTGACAATCTGGCAGTGCAAGGCACTACCAGGTTGGCAATGCTGGGGGGGGCCCTTTGGGTAGCCCCAGTGGAGGGGAGGGAGTTCCTCTTACGTGTGTCATGGGCCCAATGGTTGATGGGGCTTGGGGATTATGCCAGCATTGGATTGGGGGGTGGCAGAGACTGTGAATGGGGGTGGGCACAGAGACTCAAGGAGCTCTGCCCTGATGCTGGCAGAGTTAGGTGGGGAGGGGGACGTGTGGAGGGTTCAGGTCACCCTGTTGACTACGTGGTGTGGAGGGGAGGAGGGGGTTGCCCCAATCATTGAGAGGTTGCCCTTCTGTGTTTGAGGGTTGAGGATGTTTCCCTTATCAATAGGAGCCCAATTATTGTGGGAGGGGTATCCTGATGTCCATGAGAGGGGGGTTGAGGGGACTTTTAACTTTATTTTAAGTTCTGAGCCCCCTTTAAAAATGAAGCCACAATCTTTGAATCCCAGCTTTGTCAGCGGGTTTAGGACCCACTCCCCCAGCTGCTTGTAAAATCCATGCCAGCACTTTGAAACTGCATAAAGTGCTGTCTGATCAAGTGAAGAAAGGTGTCTGTGAAGCCAACGAGTTTCACACTGCTTTTCTCAACTGATCCAGCACAGTGCAATTTTGGGAAAATTCCGCCCATGAACTATACATCACAGAAGTGGGATTCAAGTTTTAACGGAGTTGTGTCGAGGGATTTTCAATAAGATCATATTCACAAAAGCACATGCACTTTACTTGCATAACTGTCAAAAATAGGGATGAAATCTGACAGCCATATTGTGCAGATCTTTATGAATATACAGTAGTACTTGCTTTCTCTAAGCATCACATGCCAAACCCTGAGACGTGTAATGGCACAATCACTTATTTTGCATGAGAATAAATAGTCAACGGTTTTGTGCACAAAGTATCTTGAAAGATACAACTGTAATTGATATCCAGGCAGGAAGTTCTGCTAAGCATCCAAGAATAGGATAGTTAGACAAAACTGGAGTCTGTTCATTATTAGTGTAATGTAACAACCCCACAACTCAGGATCTTTGCTCATTAAAGTGCAGATCATATTATTTCCCTGCTTAAATTACATTCTAAATCTGCAAATGCAGAGTTGGGTTTGTGCCAGCGACTAAGACCAAAACAAGAAATAATTACTTTAGATCGATGGAGAATTCTTAATCTGAGAAATGTATTACCTAATGTGTTTGAGCTTGAATGTTTGCCCTAATGAGAAGTAATAAAGCTAGACTTATTTTCTAAGAAAATTAAACCACTTTACATTTGTAAAAGCTTTGTAAATTGTAACCAGAAGACCAACAGCTGACCTGAGTCACACCAAACACAGCTTCAAACATAGAACATAGAACATAGAACATTACAGCGCAGAACAGGCCCTTCGGCCCACAATGTTGCGCCGACCAGTTAAAAAACAATGACCCACTAACCTAAACCAATCCCTTTTCATCCATAAACCTATCCACGGATCTCTTAAACGCCCCCAAACTAGGTGCATTTACAACCGCAGCAGGCAGGGCATTCCAATCCCTCACCACCCTCTGGGTAAAGAACCTACCCCTGACATCCGTCCTATAACTTCCCCCCCTTAATTTAAAGCCATGCCCCCTCATGCTAGCTTTCTCCATCCGAGGAAAAAGGCTATCACTGTCCACCCTATCTAAACCTCTAATCATCTTATATGTTTCAATAAGATCCCCTCTTAGCCGCCTTCTTTCCAGCGAAAACAACCCCAAATCCCTCAGTCTCTCCTCTCCCAAATCCCTGCATTTTCAAACTGATCATTGATTTACGCCAGTGCCCAGATAGCTTATGTCCACAGTTCAGTGCTTGTTTTTCATTGCAACACATCAACCTGCAGCCAATATTTAGTGTTAACAATATGAATTTTAGATCACAATTCTTAAAAGTATACAGAAGAGGAGCAATAGGAATAGAAACAGGAATGAAATAAGCACAAAAGATCCAATGTCAAGGACCAAAGTCCTGTACCCCAAGAATTCCTGAAAAACAACACACCTGAAGTTACATTGGACCATTTTCAATGCCCATTTTTAAAATTCCTTCAAAGGATGTGGAGGTCACTAGCTAGACCAGCATTTTTGCTCATACCTAATGCCCTTGAGAAAGTGGTGATGAGCCACCATCATAAACTGCTGCAATCTGAAGCTGTTTAACACTTCAAGTACTGCTGGAGACCAGGTTCATACAGATGACAAGCCATTGGATTCAGCCCTGGGAAACCTGTAGAAGATGCAGGGACATGCAGAGATGCGAGGGACCATGTGCAGACTGGACACGTCCGCTCATGTGCTCACTGCTGATGTGACTCCGGCATGTGAGCGCTTGAAATGCCTCCATGAAAAGGGTGGTGGCCACCTTAAGAGACCCGGATCAAGCAGAACACACTCTAGCTACCGGATACGCACTCGATGTAGCACTCCATTGCCTATGCAGGAGACCCTTATCAGGCCAGGGCCCTCTCGACCTTGGACACCAAAGGACGCATGCCAAATTCATCACAATCAACAGGGCTTAGCAGTCAACAGGCTGCTTCCACATCAGCTGTGGATGTTAGGGCTGCTCCTCGACAAAGTAATAGAACAAGAAAGATAAAGTAGTTTTAAAGTTGTTTGCTAGGCAAGGGAATCAAAGATTATCAGGGATAGATGGGAATGTTGAACTTGAAACACAAAAAGAGCAATGATGATCTTGTTGAATGGCCTAGCAAGCTTGAAGGGTCGAATGGCCTACCTCTGCTCTTATTTTGTATGTTCATATGGAGGCACCAAGGGTATACAACCATTATATGTAGTTTTGGCACTTGTAAGTACATGTTCACTTGCATAGTTTGGAACTTTCCTGGATTCCACCATGCTGCAATTGCTTCAGAGGTCACAGGCATTTAAGGATGTGCAATTTATTCCAAATCAGAGTTTGATAATAAACTCCGATATTCACTTCTCTCACATTATCAACATACTGACTACTCAATAATCTCACATGTGTATTTTAAAGAACTGGCCATTTTTTGTGAGTGTGATTCCTATTGATGAATGTGACTGGCTTCTAGGCCAATGTATGCAGTCCATAGCCTGTGAAAACCTGAATTTGCTGCAAACTCCAATGCTCTTGCAGCTGGGTTTTTAGATACAGGTGAAATTGAACAAATTAAGGTTCTCTCCTGAACAGGGCTTCTACCACCTCCAGATGCACTTTCATGGGAGATGCTACATTGGTCCCCAGTGGAGCCCTGGAAGGAGCCACTGACTAGAAACTTTAAGGCAGTGGTGATCTTTAATGCCATCAGTTTGGGATTGCCTCAAAATCCTTGCAGTCGCAGGTCTTCATGAAGAAGATGATAAATGTGTGCAAACACATTCTGTGAGATTGCAATGCACCTCCAGCATTGCCTTACACTCAACTATAGATAGCTGCATCACCTTTGATATACCTGTGGTCAGGTCACTGTCCACTGTCGCACAGGCTCTTCACTGTCAGCATCCTGATTTGATTTGATTTATTATTGTCACATATATTATTTTACAGTGAAAAGTATTATTTCTTGCTTGCTACAAAGACAAGGCATATCGTACATACAGAAGGAAAGGGTTACAGTCATAGCTAGGATGTACAGAAAGATCAACTTAGTGTGAGGTAGGTCCATTCAAAAGTCTGATGACAGCAGGGAAAAAGCTGTTCTTGAGTCGGTTGGTACATGACCTCAAACCTTTGTATCTTTCTCCCAATGGAAGAAGGTGGAAAAGAATATGTCCAGAGTGCGTGGGGTCCTTGATTATGCTGGCTGCTTTTCCAAGGCAGCAGAAAGTGTAGTCTGAGTTAATGGATGGGAGGCTGGTTCGAGTGATGGATTGAGCTTTGTTGATGACCCTTTGTAGCTTTTTGCAGTCTTGGCCAGAGCAGGAGCCATACCAAGCTGTGATACAACAAGAAAGAATGCTTTCTATGGTGCATCTCTAAAAGTTGATGAAGGTTGTTGTGGACATGCCAAATTTCCTTTGCCTCTTGAGAAAGTAGAGGCGTTGGTGGGCTTTCTTAACTATGGCATCAGCGTGGCGGGACCAGGACAGCTTGTTGGTGATCTGGAAGCTGAGAAACTTGAAGCTCTCGACCATTTCCACTTCATCCCCATTGATGTGGACAGGGCCATGTCCTCCACGACTCGATGACTATCTTCTTCGTTTTGCTGACATTGAGGGAGAGATTGTCATTGCACCAGTTCACAAGATTCTCTATCTCATTCCTTACTCTGTCTCATCATTGTTTGAGATTCAACCCACGACAGTGGTGTCATCAGCAAACTTGAAAGTTGATTTGGAAGGGAATTTGGCCCCACAGTCATCGGTGTATAAGGGGTATAGTAAGGGGCTGAGGACATAGCCTTGTGGGCCACCGGTGTTGAAGACTTTCTTGAAGCCCTGTTGCTTCTTGCTATTCAGGCTGTTGCTCCTCCTGTCCCTATGCCAGCCTGTCCAGAGCCTCTACCTCCTCATCTGGACAAGAGCCAATAGAAAGGCAGGGTTGCCTGGAGCTGGAATTACCTAAATCTCACTGGATCAGTGAACTAACTGTAGTAATGGATCTAGTGAGTGTATTCCGCTCAGATTTACTCTATCTCAGAGTCACCAAGCTAGGGCTAAGCCCTACGCCTGGCTCTCATTGAGATGTGGCATCCCCACCCGCCTGTTTGAGGTGAAGGACTTAGTGGTGCAACAGAATTAAGTGTTTCTCCTCTTTAATGACTGTGAATGGAGACATTTCTCTTTGACTGGGGTGATGAAAGTTATGGATAAGAATCCTCCCTCAGGCACCAGTCATCTTCCTTCAGACTATAGAGAAACCATTCCCTTGGCAGCACAGAAAGACTTACCACATGAGCCCTTATCAGAGAAGTAGTTTCACCTGAGGGGATGGAGGTTTGGAGTTCGAAATTTGCAGATGTCTACCAGTCGTGCCCCTTGGCAACATGCAACTCACTTCATCCCTGTCTCTGACAGGAGAAGGAGACAAATTGCACAGAATGGACAGCAGCTCAGACCTTGTTAGTATCTCAATGTTATGAGACCCATGAGTCAGGGAGCAAACATACTGTCATGTGGGCTTCACCACAGAGAGAATTGTGCTGACCTTGTATTATATCCACCCAAAAAGACCCTCCTTCTACTTTGAGGGATCACAATTTCAAAGTGACAGCATTGCACAGAATCCCAATTTGCTGCATGTCACATTTAAGACTCTATCGGGGCGATTTTACTGGATCATCACACCAGTCAATCAGCATGGCAAGCTTGGACAAAGGATGGAAAATCAGGCTCGTGCTCAGTTTCTTGCTTCTCGCAATGGTACTGGCCCCATTCTGCTGGCGAAATAAGCCTGGGAAAGGCGTGAGGCTGATTTAAATATTCATTAAGTATTTCAAATCTAATTATTGAGTCCTGGACACAATTATCCAGGCTCACTTGTCCTTACCTGCTCACCACTGAAGATCCTCACTGGCAAGGATCACGCATGTTCCCCACCAACATGACCTGACATGATGCACTCACCAGTGGGACCAGGTACCATTGGATACCCCTGTTGATCCATGGTTTCCGATTGGGAAACATGCAGATTTGCTTCTTTGGCACACTTCTACACACATACCAATGAAGTCAGTCACTGCGGTGGCGTACTCGTTCAGGCTGGTTGCAGAGTTTTTAAATACTAACCAGTCCACTGACTCTAAGCAGTCCCATAGGAAATCATCCGATTCCTCACACCAACATTGCACGAATTTCTTTGATGGATTCTCCCTCTTCAGTTTTTGCTTGTAAGCCGACAGCAGCACAGCTTTGTCATCTGATTTGCCAAAGTGAGGCCGGTAGGCATGTTTTATATTTGTGTAGCAGTGGTCTAGGATGTTTGGGTGTCTGGTAGAACAGGAGACCTGTTGGTGGTAGTTGGGTAGGCCAACTACTCTTGAACTTGGCCTGATTGAAGTCTGGCTATTTGTAGTGGTGTGCATTTCATCCAGCACGATCTTCACGATCACATGGGGTGGGATGTAAACTGTTGTCAGGCTAACTGAGGTGAACTCCACGAAAAGTAGTAGGGGCGGCATTATACTCCTTATACACAGATGACTGTTTGGCCAAATTCCCCTCCAACTTGATTTTCAAGTTTGCTAATGACACCACTGTAGTGGATTGAATCTCCAACAATGGCAAGACAGAGTACAGGAACAAGATAGAGAATCTGGTAAACTGGTGCGATGACAATAATCTCTCCCTCAATGTCAACAAAACAAAGGAAATAGTCATCAACTTCAAGAAGTGTAGTGGATGCCCCTGTCCATGTCAGTGGGGATGAAGTGGAAATGGTCGAGAGCTTCACATTTTTAGGTGTCCAGATCACCAACAACCTGTCCTGGTCTCCCCATGCCAACACTATAGTTAAGAAAGCCCACTGCCCTCTACTTTCTCAGAAGACTAAGGATGTTTGGGATGTCAGCTACGACTCTCATCAACTTTTACGTATGTACCATAGAAAGCATCCTTTCTGGTTGTATCACAGGTTGATATGGATCATGCCCTGCCCAAGACTGCAAGAAACTATATAAGGTTGTGAATGAAGCCCAGTCCATCACCAAACCAGCCTCCCGTCCATTGACTCGGTCTACACTTCCTGCTGCCTCGGAAAGGCAGCCAGCATAATTAGGGATGCCTCGCACCCCGGACATACTCTGTTCCACCTTCTTCCATCGGGAAAAACTTACAAAGTCTGAGATCATGTACCAACTGACTCAAGAGCAGCTTCTTTCCTGCTGCCAGACTTTCAAGTGGACCTACCATGTGCTAAGCTGATCTTTCTCTACGCTGTAGCTGTGATTTTAACACTACATTCTGTGCTCTCAACTCTCCTTCTCTATGAATGGTATGCTTTGCCTGTGTAGCATGCAAGAAACAATACTTTTCACTGTATACTAATACATGTGACAGGAATAAATCAAATTAATGAAGCCCCCGGGTGATCAGGGGCATGGGTGGGGAGTGCTCCTTGACACGCCTAGAGCCCAGCAGCTGGCTTCCTGGTGTGAATAGGCTCCACCCCTCCACCTGCTGGCGAGAATCACATTTGGCCTCATTTCTTTTTCTAAGTGCATACGATTGCATCTGGCCAAAATGTAGCCCTCATCTCTAAAACAGATTGTCTCATCATTGTCTAATTGTATTTATGGGACCTTACTGAGAGCTGCAAATTGACCATTATGTTTCCTCTGTTTAAAGCTTTATCTACTTTCATTGGTTTTGTTATTGTAAAAGACACTGTGAGGAATTTTCCCAAAAAAAAGGCCAGAATTTGGTGCTTAGTCAAACCTTTGTTCACTGCAGTGGGACTAGAGAATTCTGCTCGTGTGAACAGCTGAAGAATCCCATCCTAAGTGTCATAACAGCGAAAATACTGGAGCAATCTGTGCTGGCCTCTCAGACATGCTCTGCACTGCAATTTCCCCACACTAAGTCACTTTTTTGGAGAGTTGGGAGTTTTGCCCTGGAACTGGGTGGGGCTTAAGCATGCCAATGAGCCATGCTTCAAAGCTCTTAGGTGCCATTTCACAATGGTACCCCAAACTCAGTGCACAGGGACATCCCCTCCCCTCTGCCAACAGATATTGAGACCATCCCTCATCTCTCTCCCCGACATGGGTCGCCAGTATTGGGGCCCTACTGCTGAGTCTCTGTGCTTCATCCCCAAAACACTCTCCTCCATCATGACCCCAACATCATCCACTCTGCAGAGCGCCTGCACTCCGTCATAGCCCCCACTCTAGCCCATCCCATTTGCACTCCCAGACACACTGGCAGTTCTCAACTGGCACTGTCGGGGTGCCTGGTGGCCGCTGCCAGGTGTCCATTGGGCACTTCCAGGGTGTCCAGCAGGCACTGACAGTGTGCCAGGTGGGAATTGCCTGATGGACACCATCCAGTCATGCTCCTGACCACCTGTGAGCTTCAATGGTCTCTGATCTCCCAGCGTGGCCATCACAGCAGGTCTCAGTAATGATTCTTGCCATTCGCACGCTACATCTAAAGGTCGGGAGATCCCATGAGTTGGGCACTGAATGTGCTATGCATATTTAAATACTAAATTAAACAGAATGGGCACATTAAAAATGTGCCAGGAGGATCCCAAATTGTTTGGCATCAGGGGCAAAATCGAATTTCAGGCCTGCATGCTATATTCCTGGATTGGCACAATCCATGCCAGGCACGATGAGGTGGAAAGATTGCCCCCATTATTTAAATGCAAGATTTTGTTTTGTACTGACAAACTTCCTGAATGATGTAAAGATTGAACATAGCCTGGTATTATATTAAGATATAAAGGCCAGGGGAAAAAAAGAGATTGCATCCTTGGCTCCAATGTGAAGTGTAAAGGGAGCAGAGCAAAACAGGACACACTATACAGCATCACCATAAAGCACATGGTTTAAAAATCCTATTAAAAGGGAGAAAGTAAGTTTCTAAAGTAAGCGAATGGGATATTGAAGACATCAGCAATGGGAGGTCTGAATATGGGAATGGGGGTAGGTGCACCTCATGAGGAGGGAGCTGGACATCAGGAATGGAGGTCGTGCATTGAGGAGGAGGAGGTTAAATCAGATACTGGGGGCAAGTGCCAGTCCGGAGTGGGTCTGCATCAGAGGGTGGGGTAGATTTGGGTTGGGGGAGGGGAGGATTGGGTTGCTATGGAGTCAGGCCTGTTTGAATTGGTGGAGGGGTGTCAGATGGGGAATCCTATCTGTTTGGCGGGGGGTGGGGGGGTGGGGAATTCTATGGGTGGGTGGGCTGCTTCGTTTGGATTTGATGTAGAGCTCTCGTGGGGGTTGAAGTCTGGGAGGTGACCAGTGTGGGGCTTGGTTTGAAATAGTTACTCTGAAGTTAGAAATGATTTTATTCCTTCTAACTCTTTCAGAGTAACTATGAGTATAAAACTGGCAGAACAATCTAAAGTTTACTGCAGCACAAAAAGAAACTTATTTCATTATTATTTCAAAATCTTGAAGCAGTTTTCATTTATTTTGCCCACAGAAAGGAAACAGATGAAATAATGGTTTTGTTGCATCATGCAAGGCCATCTTCCTCCCAGGTGTCCTCACATCATTTCCAGTGCACTAGCAATCTGTTTAAATAAACTTTATTTAATATTTATTCGGCAGCGCCACCAAATAGAATAAATAAGAATGCCTCGAGGCACAAAGAGGCAGAGTGTGCCAAAGCCACCTCAGTGAATTGAAGTCAGGCCATTAGTTTTGTACAATTCCACCATTGACTGCTGCGAGGCAGAACTCTAATACTACCAAGAAACAGGCAAGTCTATGCTCCACAGGTAATTTCCAAATCGGAAAACGTCTCTGCATTAGTTATACCTATAGAAAGTCCAGCAAAAAAAAACTAGAAAGGTTAATCAGGTGTCAGAGGTCTGGTTTTGAAGAAGTTGCTCCGAGGATTATATTACTTTTATCACCCTTCCTCAAGTACAGAGAAGACTTCAGACATACATCATAAGATCTCTGCTTCCTCTCGGCTGACCCCCGTCCCAATCAACTAAGCACAGCAGTATACTGGAAGATAATCATGTCATACAACTGCATGTTATTAAAATATTGAGGCAAATTAATCCCTCTTTATGATGTGCTGTAAAAGGAGACCCAGAGTATCTCAAAACTGAATTTGTTCCTGGCTTGAGGCAAACTTGAGTTTTTTTTTAATCAGCATAATAAGCAAGGGAGGAAACTAAATCACCAGCAGCAAACAGTAGAATAGTTAACTGAATGTTATTAGGGTCAAGCACCAATTGCAGGGGCACGCCGTGTGGGTACCAGGCTTATCAGTGTCTGTAATCATTTAAATCTTTCTCAGTACTTCCACGAAGATATGGGGAGCTTCAGCAGTATATGGATGTCTCTTCCTCAATTTTACCTTTTGCAGTGTAACAGGGAGATACAAATGGATGAAAACAACACATTCAGTACTAGTGATCCCACATGGCATTGCTCACTTACAGTTAAGCATCTGGAGCTTATGTCCTATATTTAACTGCTAATCTGGTCTTTCCCCTTAAGCCCAAGATCAGATTCTCATTTTGGGCAAACGTTGAAAGTGGTCCAACACTAACAGCAGCTTGGTTTCTTTCTGTAATAAGTCAAAAGTTAGAAAAGCTGCAGGAGGTGACTGGATTTCTTGTGTTGTTTTATTCTTTTTAAGATTGTTCAGCTTTGGATTTGTTTTACATAAAGCATAATGTCTGGAATATTAAAGATACTTACAAAATTCTTCAATAAAATATATGTACTGGAGAAAGAATTTGAGTTCAAATATTATTCTGACATGCATGGTTACAGCAGCTGTGTCCGGACTGATAATCTCAATGACTGGATTAATGATCATTAAGACACGAATCTAAATCCCACCATGGTAGTTAGGGAATCTAAATTCAGTTAACCAAATAAATTTGGAATAAAAAGCAATGGTCACTACTGAATTAAAATCTGGATCGTTGTAATAACCCGTCTATTTCACTAATGAGAAAGGTTGGGGAACCTCCAGACCACAGTAATGCAGTTGATTCTTAATTGTCTTCAGGAATGGCTTGACAAGCCACTCACTTGTATCAATCTTCAAAGAAAAATTATTTTAAAAAAAACTGGGTGAACCAGCTGGCAACAATCTCAATACCAAACATGATAAAGGCATATCCAGCCCTGTCAACTCACAAAGTTCTCTTCACTAACATCTGGGGACATGTCAAAATGGGGACAGCTTTCTCATAGAACAGTCAAGCAATAGCTCGACGTATTCATATTCACAGAATCATAACTTTTCAGCCAACATTTCTGACACTCCATCATCCTCCCTGGGCATGTCCTGGCAGGACAGATTCACCAGCCATGGCAGCGCAATGGTATACATTTGAGATGGTGGCCTTGGACTCTTCAACATTGATTTCCTCACTCTACCATCATCATGAAGCCAGGAGATCAATCCTGGTTCCGTGAGTATAGAAGAGCATGGGAGGAGCAGCAGCAGATGAATCTAAAAATCAGCTGTCAACCTGATGAAGTTACAACACAGGATTAAATATATACAAAATACCTGAAGCAATATGCTATAGACAGATCTAATGACATTATAACCAACAGACCAGATCTGATCTTTGCATCCTTCCACATGCAGTCCTGAATGGCAGTGGATAATTCAACATCTAACTGGAGAAATCACCATAAACACCACTTCCTCAAGTACAGTGACTGCCCTTGAATTCAAGGCAACATTTAACCAAGTGTGGCATCAAGGAACTTGAGCAAAATTGGAGTCAATGGAAAGCAGGGGGAAATTGTCCACTGTTTGGAGTTGTACTTAAGATGGTTGTAGTTGGTTGTAAGATGGTTGTAGTTGTTGGAAGTCAATCATCTCCAGAATATCACTACAGGAGTTGACCAGCATACAGTCCTAAGCGCAAACACATTCAGCCGCTTTATCAATGTTCGCTGATGACTTCACATGTTCAAATCTATTTGCAACTCCTCAGATACTGAAGCAATTCTCATCCATATGCAGCAAGATCTAGCTTGGCCAGATAAGAAGCAAGTAACATTTACACCACACAAGTGCCAGGCAATGACCATCTTCAACAAGATAGAATCTAACCATCTTCCCTTCATATTCAACACCATTTCTAATGTTGAATCACCCACTATCAAGTTCCTTGGAGTTACCATTGACCAGAAACTGAACCGGAGCAGTCAAATAAATGCTGTACTGCAAGAGCAGGTCAGAATCAGGGAATTCTGTAGTGTGTAACTCATTTCCTGAGTTCCCAAAGCCTTCTCTCCACTCACATGGCACAAGATGTGCAGATGCCAGCGTTGGACTGGGGTGGTCAACGGCACCAGCTTATAGTCCAACAGGTTTATTTGAAATCACAAGCTTTCTGAGCACTGCTCCTTCATCAAGTGAGGTGGAGAGAGGCACAGGCACGGAATACACAGGCACATATATTCTGTGCCTGCGCGACTCTTTCCACTTCACTACAACAATCACAGAAATGGATCAACATCACTACCACCTCATAACAATTAGGGACAATAAATCCTGGCCTTGTCCACAAACAAATGAAATAAAACATTCTATTTGTATCTAATTCAAAATACTGCAGATAGAGGTTGTGAATTTAACTTGCTATCTAGTTATCTGAAGTGTCAGCCTTGACACAAGGATAGACATCTTGCCTCTGAGTTAGAAGAGCCTTGGGTTTAAGTCTCAGTGCAGAGAATTTAATTTTCACACAAATGAGAATAGGTTTAGAAGAATTGATAATCATGATTATTAAATACTGTACAAAACCAATGTTTAATAATGACCAAAACACAGCCCTAGCTATTAAAAGCAATACTTTTAAATGGATAACATTAAAAGAATACACCTAGATCTAGTGTAGTGGCAAAGTGCAGTCATCAATATGCTTTCTGTCAGAGATTGGCAGAATATAACTATACATGTTCAAAAGACAGAGTTGAAGACTCTGTATATGAAGGTGTATCCATTCATAAAAAATGGATATTCTAGGCCTGATAATGTGCAATTAGACAGGATTAATCAATAACCTCTTAGTATAGGATGCCACTAGGCATCAACGATTATAACATGTTAAATTGTCACATTCAGTTTGAAGGTAAGAAGCGTGGGTCTAAGACTAGCTTTGAAACCTAAATTAAGGTAATTATAAGAGTCCAAAGGCGGAATGGCTAAAATAAATTGGGAAACTAGGTTAAACGATAATATGATAGAGATGTAGTAGTAGATATTTTAAGAAGATATTTAATAACTTTCAGCAAAGATTTATCACAGTAAGAAGGAAGCATTATCCATGGCTATGCAACGAAGTTATAAGAACATAAGAACTAGGAGCAGGAGTAGCCATCTGGCCCCTTGAGCCTGCTCTATCATTCAATAAGATCATGGCTGATCTTTTTTGTGGACTCAGCTCCACTTACCCACCCGCTCACAATAACCCTCAATTCCTTTACTGTTCAAAAATTTATCTATTCTTGCCTTAAAAACATTCAATGAGGTAGCCTCAACTACTTCACTGGGCAGGGAATTCCAAAGATTCACAACGCTTTGTGTGAAGAAGTTCCTCCTGAGCTCAGTCCTAAATCTGCTTCCCCTTATTTTGAGGCTGTGTCCCCTAGTTCTAGTTTCACCCCCAGTGGAAATAACTTCCCTGCTTCTATCTTATCTATTCCTGTCATAATCTTATATGTTTCTATAAGATCTCCCCTCATTCTTCTGAATTCCAATGAGTAAAGCCCCAGTCTAGTCAGTCTCCCCTTATAAGCCAATCCTTTCAACTCTGGAATCAACCTAGTGAATCTCCACTGCACCCCCTCCAGTGTCAGTATATCCTTTCTCAAGTAAGGAGACTAAAGCTGTACACAGTACTCCAGGTGTGGCCTCACCCGCACCTTATGTGTTTGCAACATAACCTCACTGTTTTTAAACTCCATTGCTCTAGCAATGAAGGATAAAATTTCATTTGCCTTTTTAATTACCTGTAAACTAACTCCTTGAGATTCCTGCACAAGGACACCCAGGTCCCTCTGCACAGCAGCATGCTGCAATCGTTTACCATTTAAATAATAGTCCATTTTGCCGTTATTCCTGCGAAAATGGATGACCTCACATTTACCAACACTGTACTCCATCTGCCAGACCCTCGCCCACTCACTTAGACTTTCTATATCTCTTTGCAGGCTTTGAGCATCCTCTGCACACTTTGCTCTGCCATCCATCTTATTGTCATCTGCAAATTTTGACACACTACGCTTGATCCCCAACTCCAAATCATCTATGTAAATCGTAAACAATTGTGGTCCCACCACTGATCTTCTCCCCACAATGTCACTCGTCAATGGACCAAAATATGAAGGCAGCTGGAGGAAGGCCACCAAGCATCTCCAGGGCCTGTCTGCAATATCCCCCATGCTCCGCTAGCAGCACTTATCTCCTCACGCCAGTTCAAGGTTGCCACATCATGCCAAAGAGGAAATGCAGACGTGAGTAGAGATTGTCGTGTGGATTCTGATAATGGCATGCAAAGGTATGTAAACTTATGCTAAACAGCGGCCTGCCAATTTTCAGCAGGTTACTGGCGGCGCCATTTATCTTCAGCTGGGGGATGTGCGCAGGTCAAAAAAGCTGTCGGGGAACCCATGAACTAACCGACACGTGTATCTCCTGGACAGACCTGCCAGAAAAGTGGTATTCACAAAATAACTGCAGCCAATTTTAAAAAATGAATTCTTGCAAATTAGTATACAGCTACTAAGATTTGTTCCATTGTCTGTTCGTTTGCATTTCCCTTCTGAGGCCTCCTCAACCATTCCTCAAATATCTTTCTTCCCTGCCTAATACATGCTTTGGCCATTGGTCTTAGACAACAAACATTTCACTGGTTGAAAATTCCCTGAATGATTCTGTACAGCAAATGCATATGCCTAATGGCACGCGTTCCACTCAAACACTCTGACTTGATCACATAATTCTATCCTATAACATCATAATGAAGTGGAAGTATTGCCTTATTGTTTACTATAACAACAAGTTGCATTTATAAAGCACATTTAATTTAGTAAAACTACCCATGAAGCTATACTGGATGACTTTCAGACAAAATTTAACACAACTACATAGATGATATTGTTCTGGATCCTCCGTAAAGCAGTCCTCACTGCTGAATTGCTGCTCCAGCCCTACTTTTCTTTGATACGACACAGCCAGATTTCTTGCTGGGTCTCCCAAGTCCAGATTCTCCAGACACGTGGAGCATACAGCTCATCAGAGAACTCCACTGAAGCACTGTGGCTTTGGAAGAAGAGTGCTTCCTCTTACAGCACTAGCTGTCATAAGATAAATTTAAGTGTCCAGTGTGAATGTTAGCGAATGGGTAGATGGATAAATGTTGGTGAATGGACGAATGAGTGAATGGATGGGGTAGTGGGTGGCTAGGTGGTGAGATAGGTGGGTAAGGTGAGTGAGTTAAGTGGGTGAGATCAATGAGGTACCAGCTGGGTAGGGTGTCAGGTGGGTAGAATGGCAGGTAGATAGGATGACAGATGAGTGAGGGCAGGTGGGAAGGGTGGAAGTTGGTGTGTGGCAAATGAGGAAAAGTGGCTCGTCAGTAATGTGGCAAGTGGGTGAGATGGGTAGCTTGATCAGGTAGGCAGTTGGGTTGGGAAAGGTAGTCCGGTCACGTGCCAGTCATGCTAGTTAGGCTGCGTTAAGGGTCTGGTTTTGGGGTTAGTCATGTCTGGTTTGAGGCGGTCTGGGGTGGTGCAGGGCGGTCAGATCTGGTTGTGGGGGTGTTTGGGTTGGGGGGGTGGTCATGTTGGCTTTGGAGGGGTAGTCAAGTGGTCGGGGGTTAGCATAGTTGTGCGGTTGAAAATCAGGGGGTAGCATGGTTGGTTGAGGCAGTCAAGCCAGGGGTGGCAGTAGGGGATTGGAGGGTTAGTTAGGAGGTCAGGAGGTATTGGGGTTAGGACAAGATGGTAATCAGGGAGTCAGATGGGTAGTTGGGGTGTCAGGAGGGTAGTCAGAAGGGTGGGGATGGTGGGAATGTAGTTCAGGGATTGGGAATATTTAGAGGTCAATAAAGGAGATTACCCAGGAGTTAGGCTAGGATTTTTCTGCCTCTATTTCCTTGGTAACTATTCAGGTAAGTACTTTGGAACTGTCAAAAATCTTACTATAACACTGAGTCAAAGATTTTCATGGTGGGACCTAGGTAGCAGGGGAATTGCCATTAACGTGCAAACGTCCCGGGCAATTACCACAGAGTGTGTCCCAACCCCATGTTGGGACTTCCATGGGGTTTCAGCATGCATATAGTTGTATGTCCAATCTCCGATGATCTGGAGACCAGAAAATCTGGGCCATTAAGGCAGACCAAAAGCTTGGCCAAATAGTTAGGTCTTAAGAAGCATCTTAAAGGAGCAGAGAAAGAACTGGGATGACCAAGGTTTTTGAAGGATATTCCAGATCTTAGGGCCTAGGCAGCTGAAGGACAATTGCCAATGGTGGATGAAAAAAAAATGGGGAGGAAAAAGAGGCTAGAATTGGAGAAACTCAGGGTTTTTAGGTGTTTTCAAGGAAGATCATAGGAGCATGATCAGACCATTGCCTCCTCAAAATTATTCTAATATATCATTAGATCATAGGTCATGTTTGATCTATATCTTTACTCTATGTACCCACAATAGTTTAATACTCTTGCTCAAAATAAATCCAACAATTGCAGTTTTGAATTTGTCAGCTGACCTAGCCCCAATAGCTTATCTGAAGAGAGGGTTCTACTTCTAAATCACTTTGCATTAAGAAAGGCTCTCAGCCATTACCTTTGAATGTCTAAACCTAACTTCTAAGGCTTTGCCTCCTCTCTCTGTACTCACCCAATAGGGATAATTATTTCTCCCTATCTATCTTATTCCTCAATCATTTAATCCTCAATTAGGCCACTTTTTCATCTTCTATATTCAGGGAAATATAAGTCTTGTCTATGTAAGTTGTCCTCATAATTTAAACCTTTGAGCTCAAGTTGTCCAAGACTTCAAAATCAATTAAAAATTACTATTTAAAAAAAAGACAAATAAAACAGTAGACTAATTCATGAAAAGTTGTGAGATCAGCAACTATTTTAAATTATATCTTATGGTGTATGACTTGTTATTTCTACATCACCTGGATCTTGATGTACCAGTGCCTTTTTACCCGAGTCCTGAATTACTGGATTATTTGTTGCAGCCTCTAGCTCCTACCTAAGACTGTAGTTCAGAATATTGAGATCATTTTTCTACCAGCAAGCACTACAAAATGTTTCTGTATGCAACATTCCTAACAATGTCAATTGCTTTGATCAAAATCCTATCTAATCAACTTCAAAAGATTGTGCAGGTACTCATTAACAAAGCATTCGAACTGTAGATAAAATGATGTTCTCTCAGGCTAGGCGAGCAAGAGGTCAAATAGTAACTGTTTCTTTTTCTCTATCTGCCAGCAGTTTATTTTTGACTTGTCTTCCAGACACTGGTGATTAAAGAGAAGGCATCTCTTATCTCAGTTAACACAAGTAGGAGATGACGGCTTGACAACTCTCAGAAGTCACTTCTTTACAACATTCTGTTTTACTTACATTCTTGACTGAAGACGTATGAGTTCGCATGGACAATGCATTTTTACACAAAAGAATAATTTCATGGTTACATTTATGTTAATCGTAATTTTGAAACAATGTTTACATAGTTTTGAAGTAGAAATTAGCACATTGAGGCAATTGGTGCATTTGCAACTGTAGTGATTGATATAAATGATAAAAGCTGAAGAGAGTTGGAATTTGCAATTGCCAAAATTTTAAAGAATTATTTATTATGACATTCCAAAATATGTTTTGTATTTAACCCACAAATTTATTTTGCACATTAAAATGAAAAATAAACCAAAATCAACCTCAGTGTTAGCTTGGGTACAAATGGAATGTTAGCGCAAGTTATTTCATCATTGGGAGGTGTGTTTAAAAGCAAGCTGGGTGGATGTGATCTGAGTTTTCTCTCTTTGCTCTTAAAAGGATCCAATAAATCCCAACCTAAAAAAATTCTCTCAGCTGTCAGTGAATTGACAACATCATTCAAACATCTCATTGGAATAATGGAAATACAAAATTGAAAACTTTGTCCTGATGCAATGTGGAGTGTTCTTGTGGGAGCGGATTAAGACAAATGGCTGGGATAAGTTAGAGGAAGATCTATTCTGCAGTTCATTATGCCAGTTTTCAGGCACCTGGAACAGAAAACATTCCTCACTTCACAACACAAAGATGAAAAATTACTTACATACCTATATCTAAATATCAATGTTGTATAAAACATGAAATACTATTGCTATACATTCTGTTAGATCTACTCAAATTCAATTAATCAACTAACCAATGTCAGAAGGAAAAAGAATTCACAAAATAGTGCTACAACCATGTGAGGCAAGGTAAAAATTAGACTCCCCTTATTTACTACTCCAGGTCTGGCTGTATTAACCTTTAGTTTTGAATTTAGCGAGAATGTATTTTGCTAATACAGCAGGAATTCTACAATATATGCTTTTAGATTATAAAGAATTAATTAGACATGTTTTCTGAGTTTAAACCCAAAGAATGAGATAGGTTTTCTTGACCCTACTTCCTAAATTTAAAAAAATAAAGTAAGTCATAACCCGCATTTATATGTCATACACATTTTTTGGGTGCCATACATACACCAGTTGAACTGGTGGAATACAAGGATAGTCATAACAATTTTTATAATTTGTGAAGAAAATAAACAATCAAAGGAATATATTGATAACTATCATTTGTCTGGTCTCAATGGGGTGATTCCATATTGCAACCATTTTGTTCAGTTGTCTTCCTGGGTGCAGCTGCACAGAGCAGATCTCAATGTCTTACCCCGAAAAGATCTTGATTTCCAGTAGGTTTCTCTTCTCAGGATGGTTACTCTGCAATATCCATGCACAATATTTTGAAGAGAGATGGTTCTTTGCAGCTTTCAGTGGCTTTATATTCCAGAAGAAGTTAACTACCCTGTCTGCTGTAGTCATTGTTTTGTATAACAGGTAATGGCATTCTGATCTCATCTCAAACTTCTGACAAGTTTCAGGAAAGTGTGAAAACCAACAGGAGATGTCCTTCTCACTCCTTGGTGGGGGGTGGTAGGAGGTGAAGTTATGTGTCTGTTCCCTTTATATTCCACTTTGGTGAAATGCCGTCCCTGCCTTGTCTGAATGGGATGACAGTTAATTAGAAGCTAGCCAGACACAAAAGGCACTAGAAATGGTATCCTTTTCTTTAAAAAATCATCCTTGTAACTGTAATGTCAACTTGCTTTGTGCAGGATTCTTACAAACGCAATGGCACAGAATTAAGCCACTTATCATGCAAACCATTATGAAAAAAAAGCTTGAAATACAACTGCTCAAGTTGTTCAGCTATTGAAAATAAAGCTTTCTTTCTACCCTAAAGACACTTACTCAATTAAGAGTTTTGCAAGAGGAATCAACGACAATGTGCCTCACAATATAAGACAGTAATGTTAAGGATGGGTAAGGCAAGTAACAATCAAGATATGTGAGAGGAATCACTTGAGCACAAGACAGGTTCTTATATTGCTCTCCGACTGCATGGATCAAATTTAATCAGGCCTCTTTTATTTAGCAGAAAACAGTTTTCTGTATAGTTTGCTTTGTGCAGTAAAATAACTAGTGCTGAACTGCGACAGCTCCCCCAGTAATTTTATTTTTTAATCTGAAGAAATGGAGGAGGTATATTCATTGCAGTGAAAGATTGTTTTCATTTTTCTTTCTGAACCAGCTATGAAAGCGATTTGTTGTTAGACTTGACATTGCTCCCTTTTATTAGATTTTGCTGCCACTGAAACTGTCAGATGTTGCTCAGATCATTTCTTTTGCCGTGGTTTCAGTGAATCAAATCATATCATATTTCAGGTCAGGCTCCTTGGTGACTATCAATGGCTAGAAATGAATTTTCTTTGTACTTAACTGCCACAGATAGGGCAAATTTATTGTGATCATCACACAATGTGAGAACTTCCATTTTATTTTCTTTGTTTTGAGAAGGGACAGTCTGAGAAAAGCTGATAATGTGAGATGAAATGGTGACATGACGTGATACATAAAGTGCAGTAAATTCTTCTGTACCTTAGCGATCAAAATAATGGCATAAGCACATATTGTCATAGATATTTTTTCATCAAGTAAAAGTTACTTTATGCTTTTAATCCCTGTCCTTGCCCATTTTTGACCAGGCGTCATTTGTTGATCTTTGTTGCTCTTTTTTCCAAATAATACACCAACAATTCCACTGCAAATAGTGAAAGAAATTTTCCCCATAACACTCCAAAACAATACTATATCGACAATCTCATCGTCATCTGTATAATTCAACCTCAGTTGTCAATCTTACTGACAGCAATCATAAACATGGCTGGTGTGGGAATTGGGAAAAGGTTGTAGGAGCTACATTTTTATAGTTAAAATTCAGAATTCTTCTTGTAGGAACGTCGAGAGAGTTTTATCCCATGCCTAGCCAACTTCAGTAAGAAGTCTTATAACACCAGGTTAAAGTCCAACAGGTTTATTTGGTAGCACAAGCTGCAAGCTTTCAAAGCGCTGCTCCTTCATCAGGTCAGAGGGAGTTCTGTTCACGCACAGGACATATAAAGACACAAACTGAATTTACAAAATAATGGTTGGAATGTGAGCCTTTACAGGTAATCAATGTGAGTAGAGACAGGGTTAAACACAGGTTAAAGAGATTTATATTGTCTCCAGCCAGTACAGTTAGTAAGATTTTGCAAGCCTAGGCAAATCGTGGGGTTACCGATAGCGTGATATGAACCCAAAATCCTGATTGAGGCTGCCCTCATGTGTGCGGAACTTGGCTATCAGTCTCTGCTCAGTGACTCCGATGACCATCGACACAGATGCCATCATCTCATGTGAGAACACCATCCACCAGATATATGGTACATACTCTTGCAACTCGGCCAAAGTTGTCTACCTGATATGCTGCAGGAAAGGACGTCCCAAGCCATGGTATATTGGGGAGACTATGCAGACGCTACGACAACAAATGAATGAACACCGCTCATCAATCACCAGGCAGGAATGTCCTCTTCCTGTTGGGAACACGTCAGCAGTCATGGGCATTCAGCCTCTGATTTCAGGTAAGCATTCTCCAAGGCGGTCTTCATGACACATGACAATGCAGAATTGCTGAGCAGAAACTGATAGCCAAGTTCCACACACATGAGGACAGCCTCAACCAGGATCTTGTGTTCATGTCACGCTATCTGTAACCCCCACATCTTGCCTAGGCTTTCAAAATCTCACCAATTGTTTTGGCTATGGACAATATACATCTCATCAACCTGTGCTTAACCCTCTCTCCACTCACATTGGCTGTACCTTTAAGACTTGATTACCTGTAAAGACTCTCATTCCAACAATTATTTTGTAAATCGAGTTTGTGTCTTTATATGTCCTGCTTGAGAACAGAACTCCCACTCACCTGATGAAGGAGCAGCGCTCTGAAAGCTAGTGGCTTGTGCTACTAAATAAACCTGTTGGACTTTAATCTGGTGTTGTGAGACTTCTCATTGTGCTCACTCCAGTCTAACGCTGGCATCACCACAGCATAGCCAAGTTTATGCCAAAGCCTCGTCTTTAATGCTAACTTTTACCACTAGAAAGTTGAGTTTTTCATTTCACAACTTTAAATTTAAAGTACATTCTAGGACTCGCCAATTTACCAATCATTGGGTTTTGATAATACATTGCTCAGAGCTCAGTTTTGCAATTTGTTTCATCAAAACTCTTCAACTGAATTTGTGAATTAAAGGTATCTTCTATGAAATGTACTCAGTATAATTCAGCTCCTGGACTTCCCCAAAATACCCTTCTGTAAACTGTATCTTCCTGTATTCCACAGGGAATGACTGTTAATAGTGTGAACGCTCTGAAGGGGCAATATTCTGATGGGTGATTTCAATGTTTGCAACAGTTCTTTCAGGATTATTTTCATGCAGTTGTTAGCCAGTTTAAAATAAACAGATTAGCACCTGCAGGAATTTAATGCATGATAAGATGATCCACTGGAATATCTTTCCTCTGATGAAAGTCAGAGAAGTAGGCCTGGATTCAGTGCTAGTGACTAGGGCACCCTCATGGGTAGGAGCCCATGTGGGAGAGCTGGCACTACTTAAGTGTCCTGAGGCACCTAACTGGTAGACTCAGGCCTTCCATGCAACAAAGTTCAAGTGGGGCAGAAATCCCATCCCTGAGAGCTGCTGGTCAATTAGAGGTTCGAGAGGGAGTGGTGGCTGCAGCTGGTAATGCTCCAAGACCTGGCCTGAGAATGGTCACTGGATCTCTGACACAATCCGGTGAAATCGGGGTCAAGGTCAGTGGGTCACTGAAGAGATGGGGGGGGCGGATGCGGCAAAGGGATCAGAGGCAAGAGTGGGTGTTAGCTTTCAGTGGCCCTCGCCCTTCCTGATGCTGGGTCCCTTGATCAGGCATTGAGTGCTTAACAATGTAGTACCTCCCATATAAGGTTACCTGACAGGCATTGCTGGGCAACAATCGGGAAGTACAGGAGAGCCATGTGAATCCCATTAAATCCTTGAACCACTATTACATTCTAGTGGACTACAGAATAATTGCTGTCAAGTGGCTCATGAATGAGCCTAATTAAAATGATGTTGTGATGGGCGGGCTTCCTGTGTTGGGCCTTTTCTGTCCCTAACTTAAGTAGGAATAGTTTTCTCAACACAGGAATCCAATACGGGTATTCCTGACTGATCCTCCTAGCCCACCATATTAACCAGAGTAGGCACATCCAGTAAATTCCATCCATATTAACAGCGTGTATTTTGCCAGCCTACTCTGGCAAGCTCCAGTAAATTCCACCCATGGGTTAATATGGGTGAGAAACCAGCAAAATTGAACAATAAGATTTAAGACGATATATTTAACATCATAGTATAGAAGTATGTCTGTGTACCATTTGTAACAAGTTGGTTAACAAATTAGGGTGAAATTCTGGTCATGATTTTAGTAAAGTCATTAACCTGCTAACTTTGAACAGGCTAAAGACCGAATTAGATTAGTAAATGGAAACATTTAGGCAACCTTTCTACCCACAGAAGTGCAAAATCCTGGAAAATAACTGGCATTATATGTCTATATCCAAAAACTGTTAATTATTGGGAAAAGGTCATTGCTGATAAGGTCAGTATTCATTACCCATCCTTAATTGTCCCTGGTGGTTGACTTCTTCTTGTAACATTCCAGTAAAGTAATGAAGCTATTTCCACAATGCTGTTAAGTGGCAAATTCGGTCCAGTGGCAATGACGGAACTTTGAGGTATGTCCAAGGTGTAATGGTATGAGACTTGGTGTGAAATTAAAGGTGGTGTTTCCTGGTGTCACATGAATCAAATTAGCTGAAAACGACATCTGTGTTGGTGAAGATTCCATTAATGTGTTTCCTAGTTCTTGTTGGTGGTGGGAATTGCAGGTTTGGGAGATGTTATGAAGAAGCTTCAGCAATGTATTGTATGTAGATGGTAGCATACAGAAGCCAAAGAGCGAATGTTGAATCTGTTGTTGGAGTGCCAATCAGACTAATTGCATTGCCCTGGCTGTTGAACGTCTTGAGTATTGTTGCAGTTGCATCGATTCAGAGAAGTGGAAAATATTCCATCACACTCCTGAGTTATGTCTTGCAAGTAGTAGGAAGACTTTGGGGAGTCAGGAGGTGAGCCACATCTTACAGCTGACCTAATGATGGAATTACAGGTAATGATGAATGAACTAGGAGTCTGCCAGGAAGAACAAAAACTGTAATGGCCTGGGGTTGTGATAACTGGCCTTCAACAATAATCAACAATGTGATCAAGCAACATTTGCTTAGCTCATGAATGTCCAGTTTGATTTCTGCCAGGGCCACTGATCTCTTGACCTCATTACAGCCTTGGCTCAAATATGGATAAAAGGGCTGAGCTGCAGAGATGAGGCGAGAGTGACAGCCTCTGGCATTAATGCAGTGTTTTTCTGATTATTGGGAATCAATGGGAATCAGGGGAAAAATCATCTCCTGGTTGGAGTTGTACCTGGCGGAAAGGAAGATGATTGTGGCACTTGGAAGTCAATCATCTAAATTCTAGGACATCACTTCAGGAGTTCCTCAGCGTAGTTTCCTAAGCTCAACTTTCTTCTAGCTGTTTTGGCAATGGCTTTCCTTCCATCATAAGGTCAGAAGTATGAATGCTCGCTGATGACTTCACATTGCTACTCCTGAGTACTGAAGCAGTCCATGTCCAAATGCAGCAAGACCTGCACAATATGCAGGCTTGGGCTGGCAAGTGGCAAGAAACATTCATGCCACACAAGTGCCAGGCAATGACCATCTCCAAGAAGAGATAATCTCATTGTTTCCATGACATTCGATGATATTACCATCACCAAATCCCCCACGATCAACAGCCTGGGGATTATTATTGTCCAGAAACAGAACTAGACTAACCATGCACATACTGTGGCTACAAGAGCAGGTCAGAGTTAAGAATCCTGTAGAGAGTAACTCACCTCTTGATTCCCTAAAAGCTTTCCACTATCTAGCTGGCACAAGTCAGGAGTGTGATGCCTGGATGAGTGCAAATCCACCAACAATCAAGAAGGTCAACACTATCTAGGACAAAGTAACCTTCTTGATTGGCACCCTTTCAACAAAAATTTGTTTCTCTACCATGGCGCAGTGGCAGCAATGTGTACCGTTTACAAGATCCACAATAGGAAGTCACCTACAGCAACACCTTCCAAATCCATGACCGCTACCATCTAGAAGAACAAGGGCAGAAGATAGTTGGAGACACCAGCACCTTGAAATTCCTCTCCAAGTCACTCACCATCCTGATTCAGAAATATATAATCATTTATTTACTGTAGCCCAATCCATTAGGCAAACCAGCTTCCCATCTACTGACTCTGTCTATACTTCCCACTGCCTCAGCAAAGCAGCCAGCATAATTAAAGACCCCACACGCACCCCGGACATTGTCTCTTCTACCTTCTTTCATTGGAAAAAAGATACAAAAGTCTGAGGTCACATACCAACCGACTCAAGAACAGCTTCTGCCCTGCTGCCATCAGGCCTTTGAACAGACTTACCTTGCATTAAGTTGGTCTTTCTCTACACCCTAGCTATAACTGTAACACTACATTCTGCACTCCCTCATTTCCTTCTCTACGAATGGTATGCTTTATCTGTAAAGTGTGCAAGAAACTATACTTTTCATTATATGCTAATACATGTGACAATAACAAATCAAATCAAATCAAACTATTGCTGGGTAAAAAAAACCTGGAAGTAATAGCACGGTGCTCCTACACCTCAGAGATTGCAGCAATTCAAGAAAGCAGCTCACCATCACCTTCTCAAGGGCGACTAAGGATGGCCAATAAATGCTGACTTAGCCAGCAATGCTCAAATCCTGTAAATGAATAATAGAAAAAACTTCTCCCTTTGTGCCAGGTATGACTCAGCCAATGATAAGTCCATCCCCTCCTCCCCTCCCCTCCCCCACCAAATGCCTCTGATCACCAGTGACTTCAGTTTTACTTAAGTTTCTTAGTGCTATACTCAGTAAAAATTTGCCTTCAAGCCACTCTCACTTCATATCTGGAAGTCAGCTTGTGTCCATGTTTGGATCAAGACTTCAATAATGTCTGGAATCGAGTGGTCTGGGCAAAATCTAAACTAAGCATTTATTGGTGAGCATGTGCCACTTGATAGCACTGTTGATGTCTCCCTCCTTCACCTTGCTGATGGTTCAAAGCAGGCTGACACAAAGGTAATTGGCCAGATTGGATTTGTCTTGCATCTTGTAAGAAGACAAACATGGCAATTTTCCACACTGTCAATTAGATGTGGCTGTACTGGGGCTTGGCTAGAGGAACATAGTTCAGTAATACAGCTATGATGGTGTCTGGTTCTGCAGCCTTTGCTGTACTGAATGCACTCAGTTGTTTCTTGCTATCACATGAAGCAAATCAAAGTAGCTGAAAGCTGGCACCTGTGTTGGTAAGGGTCTCAGGAGACCAAAGAAGACTCATCCACTTGAGCACGTCTGGTTGACAATGGCTGTGAATACATCAGCTTTGCCTTTTTGTATTTAGACTAAACACGGGTTTTTTGTAAATGAAATAAGAACAATCGCTGCTATTGATTCTTTTTCATATCATGAGGTAAATTTATTGGTCCCATTTCCATCTAATAAGTTAAGCAATGTGCATTAACCCAAACTGAAAATAATATATTAAGGAATAATATAGAAACAACACACCATGGAAGAAATCTGAAATAAAACAGAAAATATTGGAAATTCTCAGCAAGTCAGGCAGCATCAGTGGAGAGAGAAACTGAATTTTGATGAAAGATTATCGACCTGAAATGTTAACTGTTTTACTCGCCAGAGATAAATAGTCAAGGCTATCTCAATAGACATGATGGGGTGAGGGATTAGGCGGGCTGTTGATGTTACAAATTGTGATGGAATACAATTGTGCTATATGGCTGACCCAGAGTGCCTCATCAATGTCCATTTTGAGTTGCTAGATCTTTTTCGGGTCAGCAAAGGCAATACAGCTCCCTTAGGTTTTTGCTCTATATATTCCCATTACATTAATGTTTTAGTGCTGTCAAGCAAATTCACTGCCTTTATGCAAAGGTTTTAACTGACCTGCTTTGATCATTTGACTTTTAATTGTCAGCTCAATTTACTTCTCAACACTAGTTAGACTCAAAGTAGAACCTTGTTCAATATTTATGTTTGATTGACTGAGCTGCAGTACTTAAGAAACAGGGCAGGCAAGTGACTTGAAGCTATCCTTTAGATAAAGAAAATGCAGATTTCTAAATATGAAGGTGAAACATATTTCTCATTTGCATAGTAAGAGATTTCTGCCTTCCATGGTGTTTTCAGACATTTGGAGGATGTTTTGACTCATTGCTTTGGCTTCTACTGTGTTTCAGCCAAATTTAATATCAACGTCTCCACACATTCTGAGATAATTTTTGTATTTCACTGAAAAACTAAACAGCAAGCCAAATGATGATGGTGCTTCAAGAGACTTTCTTTTAACACATACTATATGTCAATGCAAAGCTAAAATTGCAAGTCTTCAGGCAATCAGATTAGTGCAATAGAAACACAGAGTTTCTGACTTCTTGGCCTTGTATCTTCACCTTGTTTTGGGACCTACACGTAAAGAAACTTTTTTTTATAATAAAAGCTATGCCTTCTCTCCACTTGTGATGGGAGGCCTTGTGACACAGTGAGTAGCATGCCTGCCTCTGAACACTAACTGCAGGTTTGAGACACAACCCAAGATTTGATGGCCAAGGAAAGTGCAAACATAACCCGGCCAAACGAATTGACGATCAAATTGCAAATCCTTGCAATACATACCAATGGCAGGTGGTAAGAGTTGGAGAGATTCCTCATCAGCCAAGTGATGGAAAGAAAGTTGGAGCCTGTGCCATTGATCCGTAGCTTCAAGTTACAATATACATGTAAAAGTGCAAGTTGCCACAGCGACTTGGACTCTGCTTGAACTGTAACACCACCATTACATTAGTGATGAAGTAATGTTATTCAGTCAGGTTTGATGCAATAACAGTTGACTGGCAGTTCAAGTAGCTGGAGTCTGGCACCCTACTAGAAAGTCAAATGCTTGAGGCTCAGAGCTGGCTGTCATTCAGGCTTACTGGCTTTTTCTTGGAGAAATGTACAGAATTTTTGGCTGGTTGCTTGATGTAAAAATATGTGGGCGTTAAGGTTTAACTCTCATTGCTCTCATTACTTTCCTGTATGTTAATTTCCATCATTTTTGTTCAGATGTGTGTATAGATATAATAATGCAAATACAGACGGAGAAATAAAATCTGAAAGCTTGAAATGTCAATCCCCAACCACCCTTTGTGTGTTCTCAGCCATGTTGATTCAGGGAATATTTTGATCCAAAAATATCACCTTCCCTCAGTCGATTTTTACTTCTTCCTACTCTCCTTTCATTTCTCTTTCTTGTTTCTCAATTCATAAAAATGTCAAGTAGTGACAGGAAGACTTACATTTATGTATGAGTAAACATACATTTATATAAATAGATTATTATTTTTATCAAAAAATGGCAAAGTGTCAGGATCTGACTGAAAACTGATGTGTTTTTTCCAGATCTGCTGATACATCGTCAGAAAAACAAGTGGGCGTGTTTCACACTGCCACGTTAAGGAGCGGGGACTGAATACGTCAGCAAAGTCCAACTACATTGAAACTGAGGGCCTATTGTTAAATGATCAGAGCAAGAAATAACTCCTCACTCCCCACCACGGAGGTCTTAGGGGCTCCCTCCTCTCCACCCCTGTGATCAAAGCCGGCATCTCTCCCCCAAACAGTCAATGCCAGCACCCACCCAACCCCTCCCACTTCCTCCCAAACATGGCTGGCATTGGACTCCTTCCCTCTTCCCTCTTCCCCAACCCAAACAGTCAATGCTGGCACCAACCCACACCCCATCCCTCGAAAATCAGCAACATTAGAACCCCTTCCCCCCATTACCCAAATGGCCGTCGCTGCATCCCCCCACTTCAGGACTAGAGGACACAGCCTCAAGATAAGGGGGGACGCAGTTTAGATCGGAATTGAGGAGGGACTTCTTCTCTCAAAGGGTGGTGAATCTCTGGAATTCTTTGCCCGTTGAAGTGGTGGAGGCTACCTTGCTAAATACATTTAAGTCACGGGTAGCTAGGTTTTTGATAGGGGACTTAAGGGTTATGGGGAGAAAGCGGGAAAGTGGAACTGATCCACTTCAGATCAGCCATGATCTTATTGAATGGCGAGGCAGGCTCGAAGGGCTAGATGGCCTACTCCTGCTCCTAGTTCTTATGTCCTTATGTTCCCCCCAAACATTGTCAACACTGGACCATTCCCTCTTACTGGCCATACAGCCATCACTGACATCTCCACTGCTCCAACCTCCATGCTACCCCAACATAAATGAGTCCTCCCCCCTCCTCCACCCCCCATGAGGCTCCCATTCAGATCACCTCAAATACTGTCCCCGGCACAGGTTGGTACTGCCAGGTTGTTATTGCCATGTTGGCATGTTGCCAACTGGCAGTGCCAACCTGTGCTGGGGTCTTGCCAAGGCACGATCTGGTCATGCTCCCCTCCCCTGGAGGCTAACGGCCCAGGAGGGATCCCCACGACAGGCTTACAATCTCCCCGTGTCTGCGCGGGTTTCCTCCGGGTGCTCCGGTTTCCTCACACATTCCAAAAATGTGCGGGTTAGGTTGATTGGCCGTACTAAATTGGCCCTAGTATCAGGGGACTAGCTTGGGTAAATGCATGGGGTTAAGGGAATAGGGCCTGGTTGGATTGTGGTTGGTGCAGACTCGATAGGCCGAGTGGCTTCCTTCTGCACTGTATGGATTCTATGATTTCTATGACTACATCTGGCTGAACCTGTAATAAGTCTCGCTGACCTGACATGATGTCAGCAAGGTTTGAAAATATGGTAAAGGATCAATATATGAGGATAAGTTTATTAAAATTACATCACCAGTGAGGGCGGCAAAAATTGGAGATCAAGATCTCGCTGGCGAGATTCGCAATTTATGGCTTTCTCAGATCTTGAGCCCATGATGCCATTCCTGTGGACGGAGAGCATGGGCTTAAGCTCATCTCCATTGTGCTTTTCAGGACTTCAGAATGTACCTTAGACATTACTGCTGTAATGTCGGAAACAAGGCGGCCAATTTGTGTTCAGCAAGCTCTCACAGCGCCAATGAATAAATGAGCAGCTAACCTGCTCTGACAAAAGATCATCCAAGCTCGAAGTGTTGGCTCTATTTTCTCTCCACAGATGCTCTCAGACCTGTTAAGAATTTCCAGCATTTTCGGTTTTTGTTTCAGATTCCAGCATCTGCAGTAATTTGCTTTTACTTTATTGCTTTTCAATGATGCTGGTTGAGGGATAAATATTGATCAGATACCAGGGAGAACTTCCCAGCTTTTTTTTAAACTTGTTCCATGAGATCTTATACAACAACCTAAAAGGACTTTGAAAAAACAGATCCTCTGACAGTGTAGCACTCCCTTGATACTGTACTGGAGTATCAGCCTATATTTTGTACAAAAGTCTGTGGAGTGTAAAACCACAACCTTCTGACTCAGAGGCAAGATGGCAACAATGATAGCATTTTAGGTGTCCTAGGGAACAATCAAGTCACAGTGTGTGCCTTACCCTGAAGTATTGGAATTGCTGTAGAGATGGCAACACCACCAGGAGGAAATGATGCTTCACCAGTTTGCTATCCCACAAGGCCAAGTGGCAAACTTAATTCATCTGATTGATGATGCAGTTACTGATCAAGACACTCTCACCCTGCTGTTTCGAGCAGTTTTTAGGCCCAGAATTTTGTCACGGGATTGGGTGTGCTGAGTCAAGCGATTTCCAGGGCTGGCCTACTTGATCTTTAAAAATAATCATCCACAGGTTGGGTTTTCAGTTGGGGCGAGCATGGGGTAAAACAGGAGGTGGGGCAGGTAACCCAGGTACAAATCCACAGGATAACAAGTGAGGAAGTGGGCTGAGCACAAGGCCTTCTTCCATGTTCCAGCGCTGTGTTTAAATACACGAGAAGGAATAATAAAACAAAAACATCTCTCTAGGCCTCATCCCTCCCCACAGTCCTGTGCTTCCCTAATGTCCTTTTCTCACTCCATATGGCCTCGACACTCCAATATCAACTTAATACCTGCATCCAACTGCATTGCTCCCATAGTCCGTAGCCAACTTAATCCACTTCTACTCAACTCCATTTCCCCATACCCCTGATGCCAACATAATGCCAACTCATGCTAACCCATGACATCAAATACCCTTTGTCTATCTTATTTCTCCAAAGGGATACCCAGGTTATCTGTAAGAATCCACCATGTTCAAACCTCCTTTTGCCTGTTCTAATCTGCACAGTCTGGAAGCTACATTCCTGTTCTTCCAAAATCCCACTTCAGTGGAGGCAGCTAGTAATCCACATGGTCAGCTGCCTCTGTGAATCGTGCATGCATGACCCCAAAGCAATTCCTGTCCTGTCCCTTCAAGGACAGGAAATGGTGGGGTTTTGGCCATTTCTGGGATTTTTCTGGCACTGCGACTTGGCAAAAATCAAGGCCTAAATGTTTTGTTTTGCTACCTATTACGCTTTCTGTTCTGAAATTGTAGAATTAAACTTATTCCTAAATCTACACCACTAAAATGGCATGATTATTATCTTTTGGTGTTTGTGGGAGATTGCTGTGCAAGAGGGACCTGGGTGTGCAAGTCCACAGATCCCTAAAGGTGGCAGCACAGGTGGAGTGGGTGGTGAAGGAGGCATATGGCATGCTTGCCTTTATTGGACGGGGCATAGAGTATAAAAGTTGGCATATGATGTTGCAGCTGTATAGAACGTTGGTTAGGCCACATTTAGAATACTGCATCCAGTTCTGGTCGCCACACTACCAGAAGGACATGGAGGCTTTGGAGAGAGTACAGAAAAGGTTTACCAAGATGTTGCCTGCTATGCAGGGTCTTAGCTATGAGGAGAGATTGCGTAGACTGGGGTTGTTCTCCCTGGAAAGACGGAGGATGAGGGGTGACCTAATAGAGGTGTATAAAATTGTGAAGGGTGTAGATAGGGTGAACAGTGGGAAGCTTTTTCCCAGGTCAGAGGTGACAAACACAAGGGGCCACAAGTTCAAGGTTAAGGGGGCAAGGTTCAACACAGATGTCAGGGGGACGTATTTTACACAGAGGGTGGTGGGGGCCTGGAATGCGCTGCCAAGCAAAGTGGTTGAGGCGGACACGCTGGGATCATTTAAGACTTATCTAGATAGCCACATGAACAGACTGGGAATAGAGGGATACAAACGAATGGTCTTGTTAGGCGCATGAGCGGCGCAGTGTTGGAGGACCAAAGGGCCTGTTCCTGTGCTGCACTATTCTTTGTTCTTTGTTATAAATTGGCTGCAACATTTTCCATGTTATAACAACTTCCAAAGTACTTCTTACTTCAAAAGTAAGGTGCTTCGAGATGTTCTGATGGCCTTAAAGAAACCATATAAATACAAGTTGTTCTTTCGTCCAATAGGGGTCATCAACAATCTGATGCCACCTGACTGATGACTTTCTACCTTTGGCCACAAGTTGCTAAGGCCAACTACAGACTCAATTATCACCCTAATTGCAATCAGCCACTTCAGCAAGCACCGTGGCACAACCATGCAGAATACTGGGGGGAAGCTGATGGAATAGAATTGGCTACCTATCTTTTGCCTTGTCTCAGTTTACTGATTAATTGGATTCAACAGAAAGTAAAATCAAGTGGGGTATTAAGATCACCCTTGTCTTATAGCTGAACAACAAAGCTCAAGCCTGGAGCATCCCTAAACTGTACAGAAGCATAAAACGATTTGGCTCAGAAGAATGTAATTCTATCCATTGTGCTTGCGCCAGCTCTTTTGTAGAGCTATCCAATTAGTCCCAATCTTCTGCCTTTTTCCCAAAGCCCTGTAAATGTTTTCTCTTCAAGTATTTATCTAATTTCCTTTCATAAGTTAGTATTACTTCTACCACTCTTTCAGACAGTGCATTCCATATCACAACTTGCTGTATATAAAAAAAATCCCTCGTGTTACCTCTGGTTTTGATAATCACCTTAAATCTGTTCATGGTTCAATAACACAAAGTGGAGTGCTCTTTGCAATAAATTATTTCAAAGCTGACATAAAAGTGGTTCCACAGAAATGCCACAGTGCACACTCATGATAAAATGTTAATACTGAAGCATCTGCTTATTTTCTGCCCACCATTTCCCATTTAAAGAATAATATGAATATGACTGTTGGCTGACTGGATAATGCTGACTCAGATTCAGAAAATCTTTTCCACCACACTTAACATTTATTGCCAGTTAATCCTTAATGACTGCCATTGCGCAGATAACTGCAGATATATTTCATTCATCTTGCAGATATTTTTTCAGGGTGAAGGACAGAAAAATGCCTATGGTCTGCTTTTGGTTGTAAACCTTCAACCACTTTGACAGCAATCTGATCTTATTTATCAACAAAAACACTGGATTGGGGGGTGTTTTATGCTTCATCTAAATATTGTGTTGAAAAGATTATGGTCAGGTCAATAATTGCTCTAATACATAGAAATAAAAAGTATCATAGAATAATGGAATCCCTACAGTACAGAATGGCCCTTTGGCCCATTGAGTCTGTACCAAACACAATCCCACCCAGGCCCTATTCCTGTAACCCCACACATTTACCCTGCTAATCCCCCTGACACTAAGGTCAATTTAGCATGGCCAATCAAACTAACCTGCTCATCTTTGGATTGGAGGAGGAAACCGAAACATCCAGAGGAAACCCATGCAGACACGGGGGAGAAACCCCACACAGACAGTGACCCGACGCCAGAATTGAACCTGGGTTTCCTGGTGCTGTGAGGCAGCAGTGCTAAGTAGCATACTCCACAGTTGTCCTGTGCTTGAATCAGAATCGTTTAGAACATGCAACATTTCTCTGGAGCCAAAGGTGTCTTACACACTAGCAAGGATGTGTGGTCTGCAATTTTCTGATTGGTGTTGGGGATAGTTAGGTTGTTTACTGCTAATGCAGACTCGCAACAGAGAGGACTACAGGTGGGGGCTGATCAAAGGCATTCATCAAATCAGCTTCTTCCTACCAACCTCTCCCCGGTCAAAGTAAAATCATTGCTTGTCACAGCTAGCGATCCCATCCTAATTCTGAGTCTCAACTTTCCCACTGTTATACATCAGAAGCAAACACCAACTGTCCTTACATCAATATTCATCTTAATTATTACAACTACTTACAAGGACATTTGCTTCTGTCACAATGTGCACTCCTTGTGACCATGCAAGCCTTTCCAGGAAGGCTCCAAGTCCCAACATAATATCAGATCGGCTGATTCTTTGTTAACTTCGGCCTACAAAAGTGAAGGCTTCTTTGGAAAAGTGATAGAGTGCTTATAGTGAACTCCAGCACTATCCCAGCAATTTGAATTAGGAAGCATAATCAGTTATGTAAATGGGGGCTGGAAATCATAAAACAGCATATCAACTTAATGAATTGACAAATACTATGGCAGATCATCCCCTTTGTTAGAGAATGACAGATAGGAATAGTTCCAAGTAGAAAGATATTTTGGTCATGGAAGGGTACAGTCCAGCTTCACTAGGATGATACCAGATATAAAGTTAAATTATATGGGCAGGTTGTGTAAACTTGATTTACATTCGCTTGAATTTAGAAGGTTGAGGCCATGAATCTAATTGATGTTTTTAAAATGATAAAAGGATTGGATAGGCTAGATATAGGGAACTATTTCCTCTGATGGAGGAATAATGAACAAGGGGCCAAAAATCCATTAAATCCCAATAATGGGTGCAGGGATCACAATAGGTGATTAATCCATTGAAATAATGCACACAAACTTCATACTGCCTGATCATTTTGGGTGGCATGGTGGCACAGTGGTTAGCATAGCTGCCTTACACTGCCAGCTGCCTTACACTGATGGGTTTGATTCCTGCCTCAGGTCACTGTGTGGAGTTTGCACATTCTCCCCATGTCTTTGTGGGTTTCCTCCAGGTACTCCGGTTTCTTCCCACAGTCCAAAGATGTATAATTTAGGTGGATTGGCCATGCTAAATTGCCACCGAGTGTCAGGGGGATTAGCAGGTTAAGTACATGGGGTTCCAGGAATAGGGGCTGGATGGGATTGTGGTCGGCGCAAACTCACTGAACCAAATGGCCTCCTTCTGCACTGTAGAGATTCTATGGTAATGATGGTGTGAAGTCCAGCAGTAATGTACTGTTGAGTTGCTGCTTTCACAGCAGGGGGGCAAAGTTTATGTAAGGCCAGCACCAAACACTGACTGTGTTTCTTCCTCAGAGGTCTGCTCTTCCTCGGTTCTTTCTCCTCAGGCACCACTTAAAACCAGTCTGCATGTCTGAAAGCAAAGTTGCATTCCTGCTGCAACAGTTCATAAATAGGTTGGGAAGCAGGTTTGGGGCTCTTACACAGGTGACAGTGGCAAAGTAGTAATGTCACTAACCGAGGAATCCAGAGGCTCTGGGACATGGGTTCATAGCCCACCATAGCACCAGTCTGAATTTAAATTCAATTAACACATCTGGAATTGAAAGCGAGTGCCAGGAGTCTAGTACTGAGGTCCTGGATATAATCCCAGAAGTTTACCAAGGTCAGTGAATCTACCTTCAAATATCCCAGTAAAAGCACCATCAACCTGGCATGATGCTCAATGCATCAACGTCCCATCCCTCATTTATCAGCAATACCGAAGAACATAAACATAAGAACATAAGAAATAGGAGCAGGAGTAGGCCATCTAGCCCTTCGAGCCTGCCCCGCCATTCAATAAGATCATATCTGATCTGAAGTGGATCAGTTCCACTTTCCCGCTTTCTCCCCATAACCCTTAATTCCCTTGTCTATCAGAAATCTATCTACCCATGACTTAAATATATTCAATGAGGTAGCCGCCACCACTTCAATGGGTAGAGAATACCTAATAATTAGGATTCATATTTGACACTGATAAGCTCTGCCTCACCACTTACACCCACATACTGCCAACCAATCAGTTGTTTCACGTAGGATGGAATTCTCCATTTTCTTTCTAAGTGCGGTGAGTGGCTTTCCCACCTCCCGAATTCCATGCTTGGAGCCTAATTAATTAAGCATGAGTGAGCATTTCTCCAAATCAGCTGGTGAGTTGGGAGCTGATTCGTCCGCCTGCTGTTAGCTAGTGGGTTTGAAAGTCCAGGCGTTGTTTTTAAACATCAGTGCAACACATATCTCACCAGGCCACTTGTCTCGACAGGACTATGCAGGACATCAGGAATCCCTTGTTTGACAATGTTTAATGCAGCCTTGTTGGAATCCAGCTTCCCAGCCTTCTGTTCACCCCTGCCTTCCATTGTTCATCATCTTCATCCACTTCCTTGTCCCCCTACCAGCCATTGCGCCTACTTGCCCTTCCCCTGCTACCTTTACACAGCCCTCCTTCTACATTGCCTACCTCGTTAGCAACCTCACACCTCACCCTCCAGTTGAACTTCGGTCTGTTGTTATGGAGGCTGCGTGAATTCCACAGCGCAGTGTTCTGTCCAAACAGACAATAGTGTGTGAAATCAGAAGCAGAAGACCCCTGCACTCCTAAACCACAGGTGCAGTATTGATCCGAGTCAGCAAAATGGAAAGGTCCATGACTCCAGCAGCACAGTGCTGCCCATCAAGAGCAGCTCAGCATGGAAGTGGAAAGCATGAACAAGTTGCCCCTGCAGAGTGGCATCCAGTGCAACAGGAGTAGTGCAACACTATGGCGGGCAAGCTATGTGTATGTTGCATTCATTGCAAAGTCTCAAGCAAACTGCAGTTCGCCTTGTTACTCTTTTCAAATGGGCTTGAGGACTATGATTTCCCACTAATGTATGCAAGATTGGAAGATCTGGGGAGATTTCAGCAAGCAACTGTTTTAATAAGCTTTCATGCCACTAGTCAGCAGGAAGAATTTCAAACAGTTTTTACTGTTTTTGGCTTTTTGGCTCCCATTGGATTTTCCATTCCTGTATGCCACCAAACCCACCATGGACAGGATGAGAAAATTCTGCCCATAATCTTGGACAGTCTTCCCTCTCACTTGCAGGTTCAGAAATAATAGATCTTAGCAGCGGTTAACCGGTTAATCATGCAGATGCACTACATGATTGAGTGGCGTCACATCTCAAATCCTCTTATTCTTTGTTTAATGCACAAGCTGCAAATGGTGTAACCATGTACCTCTTGCGTTGCCCCCCACTCTGCCTCCCTCATCCTAACCTTCCCTTTGTGCATTTATATTTTCAGTTATCTAATAACTGCAGCCTGGTCAGCCAGTGGTGCCTGAGGAGAAAGATCCAGAGGAAGAGTGGACCTCTGAGGAAGAAACACGGCCAGTTGATCTGACACTAACAGCCACCAACTCAGGGACCACGAGGGTGCCAGTTCATTGGACAACAAGGTCATGGACAAGTTCTACTACAGAGGATTCAGATGCGGACTTTGATAGGGCAGAATATGGGGAAAAGGCTGATGGGAATGCACACAGAGAAGCTGAGTAGCCTGTTGTCACTGTCAAGGAGCATGGAGGAGCCTGGCTCCAACTTGGCACAGGGCTTCACACAGAATTTAGAGCTTATCCTTTCCATTATTGATGCAATGGGCAACTCCATGACAAAATTTGTGGACCCAACCACAATTTAACATCTGATGCCTAATGTCTTAGCTTCCATTGCAGCAAATGTGGAGATTTGCAACATCTAAGTTCTCCAATGGAAGCTCAGACTGAGGACATGACACACCTGTATTGTTGCCCTCCAAATATGGTGAAGTGGTCAACAGTGGCTCCCCTGTCATTTTACTTCTCAACCACTTCTGGTGGCATCAGAACCATAGGACAACAGTTTTAAATGTGAAAATTAAATCATATAATAGTTAAATCAGGAATATCTTTTCACATAAATGCTACTGGAAATTTGGAATTCACATCTTCAAAAAAGCTGTGGATGCTTGGTCAATTGAAATTTTCAAAACTAAGACATGGATTTTTGTTGAGTAAGAGAATCAAGAAGAGATTTGGGGAAAAATGTAGAAATGAAGTTCAGATCAGAGGGCTGTTTTCCAAACTGGAGGCCTGAGACCAGCAGTGTGCTTCAGGGATCAATGCTGGGTCCATTGTTATTTATATTAACGATTTGGATGAGAATTTAGGAGGCATGGTTAGTAAGTTTGCAGATGACACCAAGACTGGTGGCATAGTGGATAGTGAAGAAGGTTATCTAGGATTGCAACGGGATCTTGATCAATTGGGCCAGTGGGTTAACAAATGGCAGATGGAGTTTAATTTAGATAAATGCAAAGTGATGCATTTTGATAGATTGAACCAGGGCAAGACTTACTTAGTTAATGGTAGAGTGTTGGGGAGAGTTATAGAACGAAGAGATTGAGGGGTAAAGGTCCGTAGCTCCTTGAAAGTGGAGTCACAGGTGAATAGGGTGGTGAAGAAGGCATTCAGCATGCTCAGTTTCATTGGTCAGAATATTGAATGCAGAAGTTGAGATGTCTTATTGAACTTGTACAAAACATTGGTAAGGCCACACTTGGAATACTGTGTACCATTCTGGTCACCCTATTATAGAAAGGATATAATTAAACAAGAAAGGGTACAGAAAAGATTTGCTAGGATGCTGCCAGGACTTGATGGTTTGAGTTATGAGACAAGGCTGGATAGATTGGGATTATTTTCTCTGGAGCGTAGGACACTTAGGGATGATGTTGTAGAGGCCTATAAAATAATGAAGGGCATAGATAGATAGATAGTCAACATCTTTCCCAAAGGTAGGGGAGTCTAAAACTAGAGGGCAGAGGTTTAAGGTGAGAGTGGAGAGATAAAAAGGGTCCAGAGGGGCAAATTTTTTCACACAGAGGATGGTGAGTATCAGGAATGAACTGCCAGAGGTAGTAATAGAGATGGGTACAACTTCACCTTTTAAAAAGCATTTAGATAGTTACATGGATAAGATTGGTAGAGAGAGATATGGGCCAAATGAAGGTAATTGTGACTAGATTAATAGTAAAAACTGGGCAGTTTGAACAAGTTGGGCCGAAGGGCCTGATTCCATGCTGTAAACCTC
Source organism: Carcharhinus amblyrhynchos (assembly GCF_965287045.1). Classification (NCBI taxonomy): domain Eukaryota; kingdom Metazoa; phylum Chordata; class Chondrichthyes; order Carcharhiniformes; family Carcharhinidae; genus Carcharhinus; species Carcharhinus amblyrhynchos. The sequence goes on along the minus strand of NC_137335.1, from coordinate 23,786,309 downwards.
TATAGCTATGATCTTTATTGATCAGAGGTCACCGATTTATGGTGCCTGGGACAAGAACCAGAGGCACCATGGAGAAAAATCTTTTTCCACAATGAGTGATTCTGGTTTGGAATGCACTGCCTAATACGATGATGGATACTGATTCAACAGTAGGTCTTAAAGGGAAATGGATAAATATTTTGAGAAAAATGCAGGGTGTGAGAAAAAAAAGGGGAGTGGGATGAATTGGATTGTTCTTTGAAAAACCAGTGCAGACTCAATGGGCTGAAACACCATCCTATGAGCCTATGATCTAATTAAATTATGCAATATATTTCAGGGGCTGAATAGTCAATTCCTGTTCCAAATTCCCACCTTCCTACTTGCATTGTATCTTGACAGAGGCCACAGAATGTGGTTGATGATCTGCCCTCATCTTTATCTTTGCTCATTAATAATGGTGAGTCGTGAACTTGCCATTATTTTTCCAGGGACATTTGGGCTAATGAGGTTTGATGGCCTGTCAATCTTTTTCTAAAATTATTTAGAGTGAGATTTTGGCTCTGAATCCTTCCAAACTCAAGAATCCTGGTAAGGATTTAAAAATACCCATCAAAGAAAGAACAATTACATCAATAGAAAGCTCTCATAGAATCACTTAGAAATATACTCAGTCCACTTGTGTTTGAGACTCTCGAATATGTGCTGCATCTGTGAGTTCAGGGATGGTGATTTTTGCATTTCAGCTATTTCTGTCCATCTCATCCATTTCAGGTAAGTTTTACTTGTCCAGATAAGCTTGGTTGGAGTACAGAGCAATTTCTTACTTGGCTGCATTCCAGCATAAATTCTGGAGCAGAATTATTCGGTTCTTCAGTTGGACCGTTTTGTATCTGCAGTAACTCTAACATGGAGATTTTTAAAAATTTTGCCTGCAATTTGAGAGGTTATTAAGTCACCGCTAGCTTTCAAAGTCTCGTTCAACACTTGGTCACTTGAACGGAGCCTTTAATTTCCTTGCCTTTTCCTTTAACTCATATGCCTAACTTTCTGTCGGCTATGAAACGAGATGTGATCTGCTCTCTAGAAATAAGCCTTGGCGCTCTTTCATCTAAATGTCAGTACAGTGTAAAAAATTTATGCAATACCGAAAGCTGGGTGTCTAGCAAATGATACAGTCTTCATTTCTTCTTTTTCAAACAAAAAGCACTTCAGTGCAACAGTTCTGCTGTGACTGACCTGTGATCAGAAAGAATGCATTTGATTGCACATTCTACTCATATTATTTACACTGAAAGAGAAAAGATTTAAAAAATCGCTAGTGACAACTATGCAGATGGGAAAAGAAAGTAAAATTCAAGTTTCTGATGCTCATCCTGCTGTAGACTTCCAGCATTCCCAATTGTTCGCATGGAATATGTGACATTGAGGTCCCTTGATGTGAATGATTCACTTTTGCAGATGTTTCATGCATAGCTGTACACTGTCAGTTAATTCTAAATCCAGGAACAAAAATCTGCTAGTTTTATAATCCATGAAATGAATTTTGATTTTTTTTTGAAGAAACAAGGGATGAGATTTTCTGGCTGTTCATGCCAGCAGGACCCTTTGATCCCGCAAATGGCATGCTGTCACCATGGGCTTCCTGACAATGGAGGTTGGATTCAATGGAAAATCCCATTGACTGGACCATAAGATCCTGCCACCAACCAATGGCAGGCCACCACCCACCACCGATGAACACACCACAGGATGGGGGCAGAAAATTCTGCCCAATATACTTGATATGGAATCTGGAATTTGATACCAGATGGCCTGGCTGAGATTTTTTTCTATACTCATTCATGGGTTATAGGTGTCACTGGCTGGGCCAGCCCATTCCTAGTTATCCTTGAGAAGGTGGTGGGTGAGCTCTTTTTTTGAACTTCTGCAGCCCCAGTGGTGTAGATTCATCCACAGTACTGTAAGGGAGAGAGTTTCAGGATTTTGCCCAGTGACACTGAAGAACAGCGATATATTGTTTCCAAGTCAGGATGGTGAGTGCCTTGGAGGGGAACTTCCAGATGGCGGTGTTCCCATATATCTGTTGTCCTTGTCCTTCTAAATGGTAATAGTCTTGGGTTTGGAAAAAGATTTTTAAGGTGCCTTAGGGAGTTCCTGCTGCTATTGTATGTCAATGGCAGAGCGAGTGAATGTTTATGGTGCCATCAATGGGCTGCTTTGTTCTCAATGGTGTTAAACTTGTTGAGTGTTGTTGGAGCTGCATTCATCCAAGCAAGTGGAGAGTATTCCATCACCCTTGTGACTTGCGCCTTCTAAATGGTGAACAGGCTTGGGGGGGAAGTATCAGGAAGTGAGTTACTGGCTACAACATTCTTACCCTCTGACCCTCCTCTGTAGCCATATTATTTATATGGCTAATCTAGTTCAGTCTCTGATCAACAGTAACTCCCAGAGGTGAACAGTATTTTAGGGAAAGCCAACTAAGTACATGACCGAGAACTGTTATATATTTGTCCCTTTTGGCTCACCACAGAGCCCAGCTGTAGAATGAACGCAAGGAAATAATGCAATGCCATTTGGAGTGGGAAACAAAGAAGTAGCAGGCGAGAGAGAACACACCGCAATAAAGTTACTTTCATTTATTGAATATTCCCGAGTGGCAGTCTCCAAATGCACAATAAAACTAGTGACGAAGATAATGGATGTGCCCTTGTTAAACTACTCAGAAGAAGACACTTAAGCGAAGAAAAGTCAAAATGGTAAACTTCTCGTATGTTCATGCTGCATCAGTATTTATGGAGAAACTCAGTTGGCTAGTGTAGATGTGAGTAAAAGATATCCTGAAAACAAATTCTAGAGCTGCTCTAAGAAATGACAGACTGACGGTCAAATTGGTGCCTTATGTAAATAAGAAAAATGGAAACATGGTTGCAAAATATGCATACAGGAAACCTCCATGAATAAAAATGGTGGGAGTTTACGGCATTGTTAGCATTTTTGATGAGGATGTGGAGAAGAGGAGCTCCTGTATTGAGCGCTTTGATTACTTTTCGTTGGCAAACAAAACAGATGAAGATATTATGCTGTCCACTTTTCTAAGCATGATGTGACATAAAACTTCAATCTCCTCCATCTTGTGTAACTTGATAGGCTAGGCACTAAAATATACAACCAAACTGATAAATTTATCATGCACATTTTTCACCTAAACCCTTGGTGATTGCAGAGCATTTTACATTCCATAAAAGAAACCAAGAGATGGGGGAGTCAATCGCACAATTTGTTGCAGTGCTTAAAAGACTTGCAGAATATTGTTCTTAATGACACCATTCGTGACAGACTTGCTAAATTGTCCCTTAGTGTCAGGGGGATTAGCAAGGTAAATACATGGGGTCACAGGGATAGGGCCTGAGTGGGACTGTTGTCAGTGCAGGCTTGACGGGCCGAATGGACTCCTTCAGCACAGTAGGGCTTCTATGATTCTATGGCTTCCACCATATGTTACGAAGCCAAATATGAAGACTGACTTCGAATGACTTATGAAGACTAGAGATTTGGAATCTGTCAGTGTCAGCAAATGAGCGATGCCCATTGTTCCTGTCATCAAGAAAGATGGCTCTGCGAAGATTTATGGAGACTGAAGGGTCACCATAAATCCAGTGTTATGTATTGATCAGTACTTATTATCTTACATTTAGGACCTGTTGGCGGGACGCCAAAATTTCAGCAAAATTGTCCTGAGTCAGGTCTACTTGTAGATGAATCTGGACAAGAAGTCATAGGAATTTCGGACAATCATGACACACGGGGGCTTGTTCCAGTTTGACATTACATCTGCTCCTGCATTGTTTCAAAGGGCAATAGGTCCTCTCCTGAGCAGACTGAGTGGTATCCAGAATTATCTGGACAACATTCTAGTTAGTGGAAGAGATAAAAGAGGAACATCTTTGAAACTTGGAGACCACTCTCCAGAGTTTGGAAGACTATGGTCTGTGAGTCCATAGGGACAAGTGTGAGTTCTTGCAATCATCTGTTGAGTCCCTGGGACATGTGATTGACACCACCAGGCCTTCACTAAACTCCTTCTAAGGTTAAGACTTTCAGAGATGCCTGCACCTCAGAATATAAGCTAGTTACGCTCCTTCCTGGGATCGTTGAACTATAATGGAAGATTTGTCCCAAATCTGGCAACAATTCTGAAACCATTACACAACCTCTTGTGCCAGAACAAGATGTAGAAGTGGTCATACCAATGCATTAATGCCTTTGTAGCCAGTGGACTATTGTTTAACACAAAAATGGCCAAGCAAAGATAAGGACATGACTATGGCCTGATGGGAAATATGGCTAACCTCAGGATAAGAGGTTTTAAACTCCAAGCTGTGTGTGTGTAGCTGCAAAAAGAAATGATCTTTATTTACCTGTGGCAAATGGCTTTGATTTTACGATGGGCATTAAAGTCAGCAGGATACTGAACGACGGTGTTTTCAAGAGGGAAGCTGTAACGATACATCCATGACAATTAAGTTATTCTAATTGATCAAATGGAACCAAGAGTTTGATTTTTAAGTGTTAAACAAGCTTAGGACACTACCCTAAGGTCAGGCGCTGCAATAAATCCATTTGGATGACATGCCTATGGTCAGTGCTCACATCTGAAAGTGCATGTGTTTTAATCTGTCTCAAGGAATAAATACTGGGGTTTTGTAAAGAGAAGAGAAGTGAAGAACCATAGAACAGGAGAAAGGAACCTCAAATTGTAAGCTTGTTGAAGTCTGGTTCATCTCTATACCTGGCCAGCATGAGTGGATAAAGACACCCTGTATAGGTCCATTAGCTAAGTATAAATAGTTAAAATCTATGTTTGTATATTTGTTATTGCAGACTAATAGGGGAATAGAAGCATTTAACTGTGATAATAGCATGAGAATTTTGTAGCAGTCATAAGTATTTAAAGTTTTGTTACGTTTTGCTAATAAAGATGTGATTTAATTTAAAGATAAAGTTTTTGTGACATCAATTAACTGGAGCAAGGGTCTCAGTTAATAGCTTCATATGGGCCAAAGAAGTATTACTTAAGTCTGAAGCCCTCATGCATCTCCTTATGGTGTAGGAGCAGTGATCTCCCACATCATGCCATCGGGTGAAGAAAGACCCAATGCCTTCGCTTCTCGAACCTTAAGCAAAGCAGAGAGCAACTATGCTGAGAATGAACAGGAAGCACTGAGAATCATCTTCGACATCAAGAAATTCCAGCAGTTCCTGTGTGGGAGCAAGTTTACATTGCTCACAGACCATTGCCCACTCACTACCGTTTCTGGACCACATGCAGGAAATCTATTATTTGCTGCAAGTAGGATGCAAGGTGGGCATTTCTCCTATCTGCACATAGCTACACTATTAAATACTGCCAATCTAATTTACACTGTAATGCAGATGGACTTTCAAGATTGCCACTACCTGTCAGTTCTTCAGATTGCTCGAAAGGGAATATTTTCTACTTTAAACAAGTAGACAACACATCAGTCACTTCTCTGCAAGTGAGAACACACACTCAGGATGTCTGCGCTCTCAGAAATGATGGACGTGACTTTAAAAGAGTTTAGGACTAACAGTTAGCCTGAAACCTACTACTCCAGGAGAATGAAACTGCCAGTTCTGTCGGGCTGTCTTCGTGGAGGCTCAGGGTGATTATTCGACCACCATTGAGGAAACACAGGTTAAAGGAGCTAAGACACAGGTTAATGAAGATCACTGCAGACTCGTATGCAAGAAGGAAATAGCAAGGAGTTATTTCTGGTGGCCTGGACCTGGTGCTGAGATCGAAGGAAACCTAAAACATGTTCCTCCTGTGCAAAGATAAGAAATCAGACACCTTTAGCACGCTTGCATCTATGAAAGTGGCCTGAAGAGGCTTGGCGATATGTACGTGTGGATTTTGCAGGACTTTTCAAAGGATACTTGTTTTTAGTAACTGTTGACACTCACACCAATTGGCCAGAGGTCACTGTGATCACAACTAGTCATCTGAGAAGACCATCAAGAAGTTGTGAGAACTGTTTAGTCACTTTGGATTTCTAGTGAGCAACAACTGACCTCAATTTGTCTTGCAGGAATTTGAGAACTCCCTACAAGAAAACAGCATTCAACATACATTGTTCCATATCACCATGCCACTAATGGATTAGCAGTACACTTCATCCAAATCAGGAATCATGAAGCATGCTTTGAAAACAACCAAAGAACAAGGTTCATTTCTCCAATGCCTCAACAAATTCTTATTGGTCTATTGGAAGGTAATACCTGATAGGTGATGGGTATGGATTCAACATCAGCCTTCAAATGGAAATTAGATAAATAATTGAAAGAGAAGCAATTGCAAGAAAAAACTGGATTGTTCACCAGAAGAGCTGGCACAGACTTGATGTGTTGAACACCTATATGCCCTCTGTAGTATTTATGAAAATCCATCTGCTAAAGTAGTAGGTCACGAAAATCTGAGTCAAAACTCTTTGGGTACTAGATTCAGTAGTATAAACACACGTTAGAACATGCACCCAATTTAAACAAGTAGTAATGTAAAAACAAGGAGATTACTTGCAAATAGTCTGCAAGACATAAAGAGAGGAGAGTACCTAAACAGCCAAAAAGTCACTGACAAAACTTCCCATGAAAGGCAAAATCAATAAAGCTCCAAGGTAAAATGGTGGAATAGATGAGACCTAAGCTGATGGGTAAGGAACTTACCCACAGGATTAATGTGGCAAATATGGAGGGGTGGGAGGATGGTGTTAGGTAGGAGGATGGATGTGCAGAGTTTCTGAGACAATACTTAGTAAAATACCAGCAACATCTGAGATCAAAAGTGGGTGGTGGGGCCTGGCAGGCAGGGGCAGTGATGCGAACACAATGTTTTCTGGCTCAAATAATTAATGGATGGTACATAGAGGAGCTGGGCATTTAGGTGATGTGGATGGTAGGGTGCAAGGGGTTTGTGTTCTGGTTCAGCCAATGCTGGCATCATCATTAAAAGGCAAACAGTGCCCTTGTACATGCAGCAGCCCAGAGATTATAGTGAGGGTGCCCTGGTAGCAGCATAAATCGATGACCTGGTTGCAGACAGATAAAGGGTCACTCCATGATCCACTTATGTATTTACATCTCTCTGGAAGTGCTCCACCAGGTAGTAAGAGAATGGAGGGAAGGCTAGTTCCCTCAAGATGGGAGGAGGTGACTGGATCATTGAACCCAGCAGGCCGGGATGGAAGTAGCAGAGGAAGTCAACAGCCAAGGGGTTGTCCCACAAATCTGGAAGCAGCTCCCAAAGATAGTCAATGACATAGAATCATAGAATACTACAGTGCAGAAGGAGGTCATTCAGCCCATAATCCCACCCACTCCCTATCCCTATCCCCATAATCCTATGCATTTACCCTTGTTAATGACTCGGGGCGATTTAGCATGGCCAATCCACCTACCCCACACATCTTTGGACTGTTGGGGGAAACCAGAGCACCCGGAGGAAACCCATGCAGACATGGGAGAATGTGCAAACTCCACACAGACAGTGACCCAAGCTGGGATTCGAACCAGGATCTCTGGCTAAGTGAGGCAGCAGTGTTAACCACTGTGCCACTGTGCCGCCCATGATGCATTCTGGCAAGGTTAGTGCAATGTGTAGTATTAAGCTGTGACTAAAGATGAATTTGTGATTGGAGAAGACCGTGCCCACCTAGATAGTGGACGTGACCTGACATCAGCATTGGCTGTAAGATGCATGTTCGTCTCACTGTGAAGAACACTAGTCAGGAAGAGATGCCATCTGCACAGCTAATATTGACTGACTGCATGCAGGAGTCTTCCTGTGGCACCAGGATGGTCAGCTAAGTTGCTGATACCATAAATGTTGTATGTGTCTTTGATGGGTGAGTAACAACAGAAATTTATATACTTGCAGGAGAAGATCAGGAACTGGAGGTTGAATGGACCACACAACAAATCCTTTGGTGAGTTCAAAATATAAAGGTTGGAACTTTCTGGCTGTTCATGCCGGTGGATCCCCCCATCCTGCCGATGGCACACCCCTGACATGGGTTTAATATCAGATGGGGTTGGGGTTATTCATTAGCTTGAATAGACTGATGTTGGGATAAATTGCTCTTTTTCTGGTTGGCAAGCTGTAACTAGTGGGATGCCACAGGATTCAACCCTTGGGCCTCAACAATTTACAATCCATATTAATGATCTGGACACAGAGATAGAGGGTAATTTAGCCAAATTTGCAGATGATACTAACATAAGTGAGATAGTAAGTTGCAATGAAGAAATAAGAAATTTGCAAATGGATATAGGTAAGTTAGGTGAGTTAGCCAAAATGTGGCAGATGGAGTTTAGTGTGGATAAGTATCCATTTTGGTTGGAAAAATGGAAAGACAACTTATTATCTAAATAAAGAGAGACTTTGGGGTGCTTCAGTGCAGAAAGATCTGGATGTCCTCATGCATGAGTCTCAGAAAGCTGGTAGGCAGGTACAGCAAGGAATAAGGAAAGCAAATGGAATTTTGGCATTTATAGCTAAGTGAATTGAATATAAAAATAAGGAAGAGTTTCTGCAACTATGCAAGGCATTGGTGAGACTGCACCTGAAGTAAAGTGTACAATTTTGATCCCCTATTTGAGGAAGGATGTAGTGGCATTAGAAGCAGTTCAGATAAGGTTCACTAGATTGATTCCAGAGATGAGGGGTTTGTCTTATGAAGAGAGATTTAGAAGTTTAGGCTTATACTCTCTACAGTTTAGAAAAATTGAGGAGATCAGATTGAGGAATATAAGATGACAAAGGATATTGACAGAGTGGATGCTTCCTTTAGTGGGGCAATCTAGAACAAGGGGTCTTAGTTTTAGGATAAGGGCAGGAAATTGGAGTTGAAACCAAGACAAAATCAACCATGGTTTTATTGAATGGTGGAGCAAGCTCGAGGGGCTAAAATGCCTACTCATGCTCCTAGTTCTTATGTTTCCAGGCGACATACCAGCAATGCTCAGTTTCAGGTACATTACATGCCCCTGGAGTCATCAACAAAGTGTAGATTCTGGACCTGCAGTATGAGGTGTGTGAACAGTAGCCAGAGCTTTGAGAGGCCATGTGCATCCAAGGACACAAATGATGAAGGAATCCATCCAAGCCTTGAAAAGAGCCATGTTAATAAAGAGCTATTCAGGATACCACAGTAAATGCTGGAGGTGAATGTCGATCTGTATGCCATTCCCCCCTCCATGAGCTCTGTGAGCAATGACAAGACGGTGATGGAATGATGCTATTTCCGGGTCCTTGGACTTCTCAGGTGATGAGAGAGGGTCAAGTCTGACTGAAAGAACAGGGAAATGGCTCTCTGCATCACCAGGGGTTCCTCTTAGGATGCTCCTAGTGTGGATGGCAGCTCCTTGTCCCCTCTGAGGTCACAGAGACAGAGGCAGTTCCTACACTCGTGTAGCAGGCCTTCAATATGTTTGGGTCTGCAACTAAAGGATGACCACTATGCAAAATTGAAAGCCACAGAGCATAAATGTCAGCAGCCTGCTAACTTCAGCTGACAGTGCTGTGGGAATACTACCTAGGCCCATCTGCCAGAACATGAAAAAGTCCATCTAACTTCAGTTGGGTTTCACAGTGTTATATTTTGTTATTAGAAATTATTTTGTTATGTATTTATTTTAAATGAATTTTGAAAAATTGCATCATTAAAATAATGCTTTATTTGTTTTGCATACTACTGGGTGTCTAACAGTTTGCTAGCTCCTGCACCGGTCGGATGGGAGGACCACACTGGATGGGGTCATGCATTTCCCATGCCATTGCCTCATGTAGTGATGGGTTTATGGAGATGGTAAGGACATTCAAACAAACAGCAACAGGGCTGCAAAATTTAGCATATAATGGATTTATGGGTACTGTAATTAAGGCTCACATGAAGTTGTATCAGCCAGCTACAAGCCTCCCTTGCATGTATCCTATTGCACTTACCTATTGCCCCTTGGGGTCTTCATCCTTTTGCGCATGGTCATCATTCCCCCCACCACCCCTCCCCCTCACTCCTTATTCTCATAAGGAGAAGTCTCACTCTAGAACATCCTCATTACTCAAAGCTCCTGTCCAATGTAGAACAAGGTTGTGCTGGCCACAGAATAGCACAACAAAAGTGAAACCCTTGCTGGGATGTATAGTCAGGCAGCACCAGATCTGTTCAAGCATCTTCAGAAGGCCTAGAGCATGCTTAATGCATATTTAAGTGCTATGGCAGCTATTGAATCTCTCCTCCGTCTTGGTGCTTGGATTCTGCACAGAGGCATAAATTCTTGTGAAAGGTGGATTTCAAAAATTGTGGAAAGGTGGTCTGTTTAAGTACCATGTTCAATTCCCAGCCCTTTAAAATAAAAAATCTGCAGCTTTCAGACATCCACTCCTGGTTGACATTGATTTACAGCTTATTTGATGTCTCTCAGAAGTACATTAGTTTTGTTTTTTCCCAATTTCAGTAGAATCCTTTGTTTAGATTTGTAGGTTTATTATTGTAGCTGAGTCCACTATGGATGCTTGGCTGAGTTTTGTAAGGTCCAAAACAACTTATCTCATCCAGGGCCTGTGTTCACATCTTGATTGACAGTTTAAAGGGGTCATTAAAGGATTATCTGTCTTTGATGTGATAAGTGAAATAGATGCTTATTTATTATTACCACAGATTGGCCACTTGAGGATGCTTAATATTATTTTGAATAGGTTTTATGAATTAGATTTTTTTCAGTGTTAAGTTTATTGGATTGAGGGCTCTATTATAGAGTCAGAGAAGTTTACAGCATGGAAACAGGCCCTTTGCCTTTTTTTTTAAATCCCTAAACTAATCCCAACTGCCCGCATTTGCCCCATATCCCTCTATACCCATTGTACCCACGTAACTATCTAAATGCTTTTTAAAAGATAAAATTGTACCCACCTCTACCACTACCTCTGGCAGCTTGTTCCAGACACTCACTACCTTCTGTGTGAAAAATTGCTCTTCTGGACACTTCTGTTTTGTTTCTCTCCCACAACTTCTTTTCACACTCTGTGTGAAAAAATTGTCCCTCTGGACACTTTGAGAGTTCGATTAGATGATTAGAAGTTCATTTTATTCATGTGCATTTCAAAAATGGCTCATGAGGCCTGCCCAATATGGATATTAGGCAAATTAGTGTGATGGAGACATTGGGGGCATAGAGGGGCATTACGGGTATAGGGGCATGGGGAGTATGAGGGGGCATGGGAGATATCAGGGAGCATGGATGAGGCAGGGAAGGCATGAAATGGGTGGAAGCATGAGGGAGTGAGTGTCAGAGGGCCTAACAACCTGCTACACCAGTAGGCTGAAGTCTCAGAAAACTGAGATCTTTGAACCAGCCTCCTTCAGTATTTGCACTCCTTTGTAACTGCCTCTAAAAGCAATGGACTTGACTCCATTCTACTGCCTCCCGGCCAAGAACAAAAATATGACAGGCAGTAGTCCTTCTAAAGGAGAAGCGTCTGCTAAGTTAGCCTGTTTCCCGACTTGATCTTCCTGCATCCTCCTGGAAAATGTAATCCATTATGTCTATTGCTTTATCCTTGTCTATTACTTCTTTAAATGATTCAATAAATCTCTTTTGAAATCCATGTGGATTATTTTTATTACGTTTTTGGTTTCTAGATTTACTCTATTGAATTTTTGAGTAAAAATATCTTTCTTTAAACCACAATAAGGTAGCTATTGTATCATTCCCTGGATTTGTTCTATCTCCTTTTGAAATATAGAGACAACATTAGCTGTCTATCAGTCCTTATTCCCTTTACTAATTAATTGTTTTTCATGTGCAATAATGCCTCTGCTTTCTCTCCCACAACTTCTTTTAATATACAGTGATGCAATTTATCCGGACCAAGATTTTATCCAGTCTAAGTTTGATTAATTTATCAATTATCTCCTCCATTCAATCTTAAATATCTTTTTATTTGTTTTAATCTCTTCTTAAATGATATGCTGACTATGTTACTTTCTTGGTACATTTTGAGGCAAAGTAGCTATTCAATAAATCTACTATTTTGCTGTTGCTACCTGTGTTTATCCCATACAATATTTGCTGACCTATCCTTGTTCAGGTTTCCCTTTTGTTAGTTATGTGTCCATCAAATGCTAAATTGTTTCTTTTCATATTCCTTGCTAATTTAATTTATTAGTTCTTTCTGCTTTCTTGATTTATTTACTTATTTCATAATCTCTTCTTATTCCCTTTTGTCATCCTCTCCTTTGTGGTCTATGTATCTGGTGTATGCATTTTTTCTTATTCATTCATTGGTGTTTCATTATTCGCTAGCTTGTTCTTGATTATTGGTGGAAATATTCCCCTAAGCTCTGCTGATCAGCTCAAGAAAGAGAGAAGTAGAGAGGCCAAGAGATTAATGGATTTATCAGAGTTTAGGACTATGGAGCTAGTAGTGTGGTCACCAATGATGGAGTGTTAAAATTTGGGAAATGCAAAAGGCCAGGCTTGGAGGAGTGCACAAAAATCATGAAGGCTGGCCAAGAGAGCATTGGAATAGTCAAAACACATTTTCAGATAAATTTTCTATTTATAAATTTTATTAATGTAATGTGTCATGCTCTGGGCTGTATATTGCTCACAGCAGCAGAAAACACAGTTTCCTTAGTGATTTGAAATGCCTTCTCCTGGAACATATTCCACAGTTATATATTGTCCTTGCTCAGCAAGTCTGTAATTGATTTAGTCATCTTTACGAGATTTGAAGAGAGTTCTCCTCATGCCAGTGTTCTTTGCTGACCTTCAAGAGATGGTTCCATCTCATTGATAGTTTGTACCTTTTCAAGGTAATCCCTTCCTGATTTATGCTGTGTCTCAATGATTTGATTTAGGTTTGTGAGAGTTCACACAGCATTTAAAGCAATCCTAACTTCCTCTGTCAACTTTTCAGCACTAGATTTCTATTATGCGCAGCCTGAGTTTTGTCATTAATCATAACATTATACACAGTGTACACTATCTAGCAGTTAACTGCAAACTCCTTTGGAAATGTTTTGGTGAAGTAATCTTGCAAATGGGAGCCTTGTGAAATAGGATTGAATAATATTGAATAAAGCATTCCAAAAACAACTTTCAGCAAAGACAACTTACATGAGCACACCTCACATACCGGGAGAAGTCTTGGGGAATTTTACAATAAGTATAAAAATGACATGTTGAAAGCGTAGGAGAACACATTGGGCATCTGAAGCCTGATGAACAGGAAGCTTTTGGAAAACAGGAAAGAAGTGGGAAGGTGAAGAGAATTGGGTACAGAATGAACAAGAGGTGAAGCGAAAGTAAGTGTTGCAGAAGTGGAGAATATTTGCAGGTTCCTAAGGGAATGGAGAGAGACCATAAAAAGATCTCAAAGTAAAGAAACAAACAAAAAACAAGACTTGAGACGAAGGGATAAAAGCAAAATACTGTGGGCGTTGGAGATCCAAAATAAAACCAGAAAGTACTTTTAAAACTCAGCTGGTCTGGCACCATCTGTGGAGAGAGAAACAGGATTAAGGTCCAATATAACTCTTCTTCAGAGTTCAGATATCTTTGTTTTATTTCATCTCAAAATGACTCCTGAGGTCTGCCCATTGTAGAAACTGGGTGAGTTAGCATGCTGTGGATAAGGGCAAAGGGTGGTGGGTGAGGAATGGACTGGCATTAAGTTGGCATGGGCTGATAAGGAGTCACGAGACATTGGTTGGCATGAGTTGTTATTATGTTGGTACAGATGTTATTAGGTGCCATGAGTTGGCATGAATGGGGCATGGGAAGTGGGTGGAGAGTGATGGGTATAAGGGAGAGGGCTGGAAGGCCTAATATTTAACAAAACAACTGATACAAAATCCCAAAGAACTGAGACATCCTTTAAACAGCCCACCTCAGCCCCCAGGGTTTCTCTGATCTATGTTTAGGGTCAGTGGGCCAGACTCCATCCTATCTAAAACCCTCCTTATCACCAAACTGTACACCCATCACACCACTGGAGTGAAAATTGTGCCTTTCAGGGCATCTTTTCCTGAGGTGGGTGAGCAAAGCCCATAGGTTTTCAGACTTATACTACTCAACTCTGAAGCAAAAATCTGGGCCATTGTGTCAAATTCTGGCCTCTACATTTTAGGAATGAAGTTAATGCCTTATGCCAATGCAGAGAAAATTCACATGATAACTGTCAAACATTTAGGACCATGATGAGGACACATTACTTCACCCAGAGGATTGTGAATTTTGGAATTGTATACACTGGAGGGTTGTGGATACTCTGTCATTGAGTATGTGTAGGCTGAGATAATTAAATCTTTTGATCTCATAAAGGATCAAGGGTATGGGGAGTGAGCAGGAAAGTGGATTTGATTACTGGTCATTCATAATTTAAATGAATGGTAGAGCAGGCTTAAGGGACAGTCTCGTGATAGATGGTACCAGGGATTTCAAGCTTTAGTTACATGATGGGAGGAGAGAAGCTGGGATGCTCTCCTTAGCCATGATGTGGAGATGTCAGCGTTGGACTGGGGTAAGCACAGTAAGAAGTCTCATAACACCAGATTAAAGTCCAACAGGTTTATTTGGTAGCACAAGCTTTCAGAGTTTCGCTCCTTCTCCACTCTCAACTGAAGAGGGAGCAAGACTCCGAAAGCTTGTGCTACCAAATAAACTTGTTGGACTTCAACCTGGTGTTGTGAGACTTCTTACTATGCTCTCCTTAGAAAAGAGAAAATTGATGCATTTATAATCATGAAGGGTTTAATACAACACATAAAGAAAAAGATTGTTTTCAGCAACAGACGGGTCAGGAGTACAGATTCAAGGGAATTTACAAAAGAACCAGAGGTGAGGTGTGACGAATTTTTGTTTTATGCTATGAGTTTTTACGATCTGGTTTGCATTCCTGAAAGATCAGTGGAAGCAGATTCAATAAAAACTTACAAAAGTTATACTTGATGGAGAAAAATTTGCATGGTTATGGGGGCACGACAGGCAAGGGACTAAACGTAAACTCTTTCAAAGGGCCGGCATAGGCATTATGGGTCAAATGGCTCTGTTTCTGTGATTTTCCTGCGCATAAATTGTCTGCCATGTTCCCTGTATTACATTAATATTGCAAAATATCTTAACGGCTGTAAAATATTTTGGAATGCCCTGAATTATGAACAGAGTAGAGAAATGTAAGACCTTCTTTCTTTTCATGAATACTTGTGTAGCAATAGTTGCTCTTCTAAGATTGTGTTAAGGTGCCTTGTCGGTTATAACACTCAAAAATATTACCTTGCGTTTAATTTGTGGTTGGCACTGACACAAGTGCAGCTCCACTATTTATACTAACAACTACAACATGCATTTTGGGCTAATATCAGCATCGCCATTGTAGGTAGTGGGTCTGTGCCAAGAATAAAAGTGATCCATTCATTCCACTGCACTGAATGCTCTCACTTCAAGAAAAAGAAAATCAGGAAACTATCAGGCTAGCTTTGAAACAAGGTGGACAGTGATGGTGGTCGTGGGAAGAACTCTGTGTGGCGACATCATTTCATGATAGTTGCCTTGATGAAGCACAAGCTCCTCACACATTGCTCCTCAGTGACATTGAAGTATCAGAAGTACTGTCTGAAAACATGCTATTGGTATGGTCCCCTGTGCAGAGCACTCTCCTTTTCTCCCAGCTGCTCCATTATTGGAATAGACTCAATAAAATACAATGACAAAACAGAACCAGCATCAGCACAAAGCCACAAAAGACTGCAGAAGTTAACAAGCAGTCTAAAGGGTCAAACAAGCAACCAGTAATTCTGGAACAGGTAAGCACTTTAAGTAATGGGCGTACAGGGTCCTTGCTGACGGTTTGTTAACTGATTTCTGAGTTTATCACATGCCAACCATGCATTGGGGAGGTCCAATTTCCAAAAATGGACTTGAAATAAACATGGCATACAATCTAAAATTATATTGAGACTTTTTAATTCTTTTAGCTCAAGCCCTGGATATATGGCAGCCAGTGCACTTCTGACAAGCTAGGGAATAATATAAATTTAACACACTGACCTCTAATTGAATGAGACCCTGCAATGGAAATAGCCTTGCAATCTCATAGGTTAAGTTTAAATAAGACAAAATATGGAATCTCCAAGCCAATTATTTTCTGACTGTTTGAAATAAAATTGTTCTCTTACTCACCAGGAGATGAACAATGATCACCTGTGTATACTGATCTGAGGTTATAAAAATATGGCTGCAATATTTGTAGTTACATATGAAAAAAGAGATGACCTTCACAATCTGTTTCCAATCAACACTGCAACTCAGAGCCACCAACTACTTCTCTGTTCTTCATTTTCCTATATTCGACATTAATTGACTACAGTAGTTCCTCAAAATTTAAATTGGAAATCACAATTTTGCTAATGCATTGTTATAATGGGAGCAAACCGTGCAAAGGAAGACTTGTCATGTGCCTATAATATTGTAAAGTAATGAACTGTATGCTATATAATTATGATAACCTATCTGGGTATCTAACTTATCAGCTGCATTGGGATTTCAAGGATTTCATGAAATTCTGTCACACAGCTGTTAAATATTTCATGACTTTATTTGATATTAAGATATCATTGACAACCCTAGTTTTCTCTGACTGTTGAAATGGCTGTATGTCACACTGCCAATTAAAAGGGAATCCTTCTTCCTTGAAAACTTGTCTCAGTGACAGTCACTTATGTTCTGACACCAGATTTGTAGGAATTCTTAATTACGTTCCATAACTTGATTAGTGAAAGAGAATTGTCCATCATTGCAGCTAAACATGGCCCACTCTAGTCCAATGGCTCTCAAATAATCAATCTGTTACGTGCTCCCAAAATTTTACTTGGGGTTTTCCATTACCACGGTTGATATCCATGTGACTGTGTTTCCAGTAATGAGATTGCTCTCCTGCCATTTTGAAAGCTTATTTCTTCTACGCTCTCTTGCTGTTGCATGAGTTACTTGTATTAAATGCTTAGCAGAGCGTATGCACACTGTGGGCCAGAAATCAAATGAAACAGCAATGTAATTAGTGGCTGAGGTGAATTACTGAACATCTTATCCTCTGGCCACCTTACCACCAGCCAACTAATTCACCTGTCACCCTACCCACTGACCCTCATCCATTTGCCACTTAGCCACACCTACTTGTCACCCTGCCCACTTACCACCTCACCTATCTGCCACACTACCCACCCACTACCTCACCCACCTATACTGCCTCATCCAACTGCTAACGCACCCATTTATTCAATCACCCATTGACCCATTCACTAATTTCATCCATTCACCAGTTTGCCAAAATTCACACTGGATATTTAAATTTACCATGCAACAACTAGCGCCGTAAAAAGAGGCTGTGTCCTGTCTTACCATTGAGGCTGCAAAGCTGCAAAGGAACTCCTCAATGAACGCTCCACTCAGAATTTTGGAGAAAGAGGAATCAGAAAACCAGAAACATGAAGCAGCATCAGATGTGAAAAGGTTTGAGCAGACTTGGCAATAATTGTCACTCCACCGAAGATCTGGGCTTTGTCTTTTTACAATCGGCTCTAGCATTAATAAGTAGCAAGAAAGTTTTCTTTCGAAATCAAACATGACCTTTTGTTTTGTCTATTTATGAGGAGGGAGAATGACCTTTGTTTTTGAAATGCATTTGCTCCATTGTGTGGGTATCCCTACAGCAAGCATTGCCTCCAACTATCAAAGTGGGTGGAATTCTAATGCAGAATATTTGGAAGTGCTCAAAAACAATTTACAGTGACTCTTGCTCCAATTTCCTTTTCCTGTAGGTTAGCACAGGAGCTTCCATAAATACTTAGTGCAGTATGACGAGGTTTATGGCCATGAACCATTATCAATCATTCTATGACATGGCATATAAAAGCTCCAACACAAAGACCTTTCATTTCAATGTTATCACTTTCCAAAACATGGTTCTTCAATCTGTCACCCATCGCACACTCACCACCTCAAAGCAGCAAGGCAGAGGCAGATACTAACACATGATATAGCATACAACAAATGAACCAAAAAAAACCCACCACACTTGTTGACAGAAAAGAACAATCAGATTAGGTATTTATGCAAAACATTCTTCTATTTTGCATTAACATTTTTAGAAAGAAAGTAGTGGTAGTTAATTTCTGGGCTCTGGATTAATATCATGATTAAAGATACTCTGGAAACTAGAGCCTTGAGGCTCATTTACATGATAGAGGTGAACTGCAAGTACCTATCTGTCTCCAGACATTACTCAGCCAATAATTGGGGTCACATCTGAGTCTGCTGCTTCACTGCCAGCAACCCTCTTGGATGGTGGGGTATGTTGTCTGACGAAAGATGGAAAATTCCCAGGGGAGGGGATAACAAATATGGGACAGCAGCAGCCTGCAGTAATACTTTGGAGCTTTTTCTTTATTCATTCATGGGATGTGGGTATCGCTGGCTAGGCCAGCATTTATTTCCTATCCCTAATTGTTCTTGAGAAGTTTGTAATGAACTGTTTTCTTTGACCACTTTAGTCCCATGGTGTAGGCACACACACAATGCTGTTAAGAGGGAGTTCTGGGATTTTAACCTTGCCACAGTGAGGAATTGGCTTATGGGGGTGAGTGAGAAGGTGGTGGGGTGGGGTTTATGTGCTTCCCCACCCCCACTGAAAATATGCCCAGAGGGAGCATTTAAATGCAGCCTAATTTCTCACTAAGGGCAGTTCCCATCTCTATGCTATTTTCTCTCAATTATGTTCTGCATCAGTATTGAACTGGTGACTGCGAATGTCCCTTTTTTTAATTCATTCGTGGGATACGGGCGTCGCTGACTTACCAGCTTTTATTACCCATCCCTAGTTGCCCTTATTCAGAGGACATGTGAGAATCAAGCACATTGCTGTGGCTCTAGAGCAACATGTAGGCCAGACCAGGTAAGGGCTGCAGATTTCCTTCCCTAAAGGAAGGAGCCAGATGGGTTTTTCCAACAATCGACAATGCTTTCATTGTCATCAGTAGATTCTTAATTCCAGATTTTTTTATTGAATTTAAATCCTACCATCTGCCATGGTGGGATTTGAACGCAGATCCCCAGAACATTAGCTGAATTTCTGGATTAATAGTCTAACGATAATACCACTAGACCATCGCCTCCGCTTAGACCACACCTCCCCATGGTGCTGATACTGCACTATTATTCGATGTTTCACAGGTCACATCGTATCCTTCATGCCTGCCAGCTGCAGAGCTGGAGGCTACTTATAACCAGTGTTGGCTAGCCACTGACAATACTGCCCTATCTCTGGTGTCCAACCAAATGCGGGGGGAGGGGGGAGGAATTTAGTTTAGCCCCATTGATGTTTCACAAGAATATGAAAGGTGCATGGTTGGGGCAGTACACTAACTGGCTAGTGAATGGTTAGTCCATGATCACAAAGGAAAAAAGCAGACTTGTGATGATACATCAATTCTCTAACTGTATCTGTGCATGTCTGAAATAGATGTAAAAACATGAAGATGCAAACAGTTCTTTGTGGTGGATTAAAGACACAGTAAATAATTCACTACAAACACAAGGGGCCTGATCTTACTGGCTTGATTCACTAGTCGATCAGTGTGGCAAGCTGAGAACATAGCGTCCGAGGTCAAAAACCCCATTTGCGCAGGGCGTGAATTAGATTGCTATATTCCCAGTCCCCATTTTGTTGGCGAGAATGGCTTTGAAGTCTATTTACCTAGAATTAACTACATTAGCATGTAGTTAGTAGGTCTGATATGGCTGCTTCCACCCTTGCTGGTAAGATATCACACCGCCGAGGATCACTACTGCAGTGGACATCAGGTGCTATGGCCACACTACAGGGATTTGAGGCCATTTCGGCCCCTAGGGGTTGGAGGCATAGCCGGTCAGCGTCCGGTGGGCAGTGTCAACTTTCCAGTGCCCACTTGGCACCTTGGCAGTACCCATCTGGTGCCCTAGCAGTGCCCAATAGGCACCATAAGTGTGTCAGAAGCAATGTTAAGAGGGTGGGGCTTGAGTGGGGATGGCACTATGATGGAGGAGCCATGCATAATGACTGGGGAAAATGTGGGGAGGCTATGCAAGGGGGAGCGCTTACAAATGGGGGGGGGTGCTGCAAGCTGGAGAACTCTGCAGAGTGGTTGGTAGTGCAATGGAGATGCTCTGCAAATGGAGCAGTTATGTAAGGGGGGAGCTTTGCAAGAGAGTCGGTCGGTCGATTGTTCAAGGGAAGCACTTGTGCAAGGGGGCGGTCATGCAATGAGTATGCTCTGCAAAGGGGGTCGTTTTACAGGGGGAGCTCTGCAAAGGGGGAGAAGCATGCAGTAGGAGACATGCAGGGATGGGTCACAGTGTGGGCTGTGATGGTGGGGGCATGTTGGGGGGTCCACCAGGGGACACTTTTGGAGGTTCCTGATGCCATGATGCCAGTGGCCCATGTTGGTGTGGGGGCTGCCAAAGCCACCAATGCTGGCGGGGGGTTGTCTAATGTCTTTGGGGGGGTGGGGGGTGGTGGGAAGAGGTCTCCCAGTTAAACGGTCCCGCACAATATCACCTGAGTGCTCTGCTGTGGGCTTACCTAGCGTACTTAGTCTCCTCCCTTACCCCATTTCCACCGGCACCAACCTTCCAGCTGTCAGAAAAACCGACAGATTGCTGAAGATTACAGTGCCAAGCTCACCCAAAAGACTGGCACAGATGATTAGATAGAGTTTTAAACTAAATAGTGGGGGGTGTGGGGGCAAAGTTAAAGGAGAGAGTAGAAGTGCAGGTTAACGGAACTGAGGGCTCAGGAGAGGTTAGTAAAGTTTCCAGACCACGTAACACAGAGTCTTGTAGATGGCAAGAATCTAACCTTAGGCAGAGCAAAAAAGATGACAAGTATGAGAAGGGAGGTGGTCAATGCAGGACTGAGGTTTTTGTACCTAAATACGGGCAATATAAGGAACAAGGTAAATGAGTTTGTTGCGCACATTGAAATTGACTGGTTTGATGTAGTGGGCATCTTCGAGACATGGCTGCAAGAGGATCAGGGCTGGGATTTAAATATCCAAGGATATGTGTCCTATCAGAAGGGCAGGCGGATAGACAAAGGTGGCAGGTTTGCATTGTTAGTAAGGAATGAAGTTAAATCGATAGCAAGAAGTGATTAGGATCAGAAGGCATAGAATCCCTGTGGGTAGAGTTCAGGAATTGCAAAGGTAAAAAGACCCTGATGGGAGTTATATACAGGCCCCCTAGCAGTAGGGGATGTGCGGCAGGAAATGAATCAGGAGATAGAAAAGGCATATAAAAAAGACAATATTAGAAAAATCATGGGGGACTTCAATATGCAGGTGGACTGGGAAAATCAGGTAGGTAGTAGATCCCAAGAAAAGGAATTTGTGGAATGCCTAAAAGATTATTTTTTGGCAGCGGCTTGTGACAGAGTCTGCCAGGGGGGTAATTCTGGGTTTGGTCTTATGTAATGAGGCAGACTTTGATTAGGGACCTTAAGGTGAAGGAACCCTTAGGGAGCAGTGACCACATTATGATAGAATTTACTCTGCAATTTGAGATGAAGAAGCTGGAATCAAAAGTAACGGTATTACAATTAAATAAAGGTAGCTACAAAGACATGATGAGGGAAGAGCTGGCTAGAATTGATTGGAAAGCAAGCCTAGCAGGGAAGACTGTGGAACAGCAATGGCAGGAGTTTTTGAGAGTTAGTTGGGAGTCACAACAAAAATTCATTCCAAGGAGGAGGAAACATGCTATGGGGAGGAGAGGCATCCATGGCAGATGAGGGAAGTCAAGGACAGCATAAAAGCGAAAGAAAATGGATACAAAGTGGTGAAAATTAGTGGGAAGCCAGAGGATAGGGAAGCCTTTAAAATCAAGCAGAGGACAACTAAGAAAGCACTAAGGGGGGAGAAGATGAAATATGAGTGTAAGATAGCTAGTAATATAAAAGAAGATAGGAAAAGTTTTTTGAATATATAAAAGGTAAGAGAGAGGCAAAAATAGCCATTGGATCACTGGAAAATGAGACTGGAGAAGTAATAATAGGAAACAAAGCAATGGCAGAGGAACTGAATAGTTACTTTGCATGAGGGAAGTCAAGGACAGCACAAGGAAGACACCAGTGGGACATCAAAGCTCCAGGAGAGTCAGGGGCACAGGTAAGTGTAGTGGCTGTCATTAAGGAGAAGGTTCAGGGGAAACTGAACAATCTGAAGATGGATAAATCACTTGGACTGGATGGACTACACCCCAGGGTTCTAAAAGAGATAGCTGAGGAAATTGTGGAGGCATTGGTGGTGATCTTTCAGGAATCGTTGGAGACAGGAAGGATCCCAGAGAACTGGAAACTAGCTAATGAAAGACCACTGTTTAAGAAGGGAGGGAGGCAGCAAATGGGAAATTATAGACAAGTTAGCCTGACTTTGGTCATTGGCAAGATTTTAGAGTCCATTATTAAGGATGAGATTGCAGGGTACTTGGAAGTGCATGATAAAGTAGGACTGAGTCAGCACAGCTTTATCAAGGGGGGGTCATGTCTGACAAATCTGTTTAGAGTTCTTTGAGGAGGTAACAAGGAAGATAGATAAAGGAGAGCCAGTGGACATGATTTATTTAGATTTCCAGAAGGCGTTTGACAAAGTGTCGCATAGGAGATTGTAAGAGCCCATGGTGTTAAAGGTAAGATCCCGGCATGGATTGAGGATTGGCTGACTGGTAGAAGGCAGAGAGTAGGGATAAATGGGTCTTTTTCAGGATGGCAGCCAGTGACTAGTGGTGTGCCTCAGGTGTCAGTGCTGGGACCACAACTTTTCACAATATACATTAACAATTTGGAGGAAGGAACTGAAGGCACTGAAGGCACTGTTGCTAAGTTTGCAGATGATACAAAGATATGTAGAGGGACACATAATATTGAGGAAGCAGAAGGCTGCAGAAGGCCTTGGACAGGTTAGGAGAGTGGGCAAAGAAGTGGCAGATGAAATACAATGTGGAAAAGTGGGAGGTTATGCACTTTAGAAGGAGGAATGAAGGCATAGCCTACTTTATAAATGGGAAAATGCTTAGGAAATCAGAAACACAAAGGGACTTGGGAGCCCTTGTTCAAGATTCTCTTAAGGTTAACATACAGGTTCCGTCAGCAATTAGGCGGGCTTGGGTCACTGTCTGTGTGGAACTTGCACATGCTCCTTGTGTCTGTATGGGTTTCCTCCGGGTGCTCAGGTTTCCTCCCACAGTCCAAAGATGTGCGGCTTAAGTTGATTGGCCATGCTAAAAAATTGCCCCTTAGTGTCCTGAGATGTGTAGGTTATAGGGATTAGTGGGTAAGTATGTAGGGATATGGGTATAGGGCCTGAGTGGGATTGTGTTGGTGCAGGCTCAATGGGCCAAAGGGCCTCTTTCTGCACTGTAGATTTTCTATGAAATGCAATGTTAGTAATTATGTCAAGAGGGCTAGAATACAAGAGCAGGGATGTACTTCTGAGACTGTATAAGGCTCTGGTCAGACCCCATTTGGATTGTGGTGAGCAGTTTAGGGCTCCGTATCTAAGGAAGAATGTGCTGGCCTTGGAAAAAGGAGGTTCACAAGAATGATCCCTGGAATGAAGAGCTTGTCGTATGAGGAACAGTTGAGGACTCTGGGTCTGTACTTGTTGGAGTTTAGAAGGATGAGGGTGGATCTTATTGAAATTTACTGGCTACTGTGCAGCCGGAATAGAGTGGACATGGAGAGGGTGTTTCCACTAATAGGAGAAACTAGAACCACAGGGCACAATCTCAGGCTAAGGGGACAATCCTTTAAAACAAAGATAAGGAGGAATTTCTTCAGCAGAGAGTGGTGAATCTGTAGAACTCTTTGCTGTAGAAGGCTGTGGAGGCCAGGTCATTGAGTGTCTTTAAGATAGAGATAAATAAATTCTTGATTAATAAGGGGATCAGGGGTTATGGGGAAAAGGTAGGAGAATGGGGATGAGAAAAATATCAGCCATAATTGAATGGCAGAGCAAACTCAGTGGGCTGAATGGCCTAATTCTGCTTCTAGGTCTTATGGTCTTATAGTCTTATGATCCTGTTTTCATGCTTTATGACAGTTAAGAAACATTTTTGGAAAATTCCAGCAGTGTTTCACATTGGCTTCAACTTTAACTTAATATACAATTCTATCAATACGAAGAGAGATTGGCTGCAGTGTGTACTACGTAAAGAATATAATGCAGCAACTCATCAAAGCTCCTTCGGCAGCATCACCCAAACCAGACACTCAACCAGAACTCTGGAAGGCCAAGGATAACAGTGCATAAGAACACCATCTACGTTTATCTACAAAGCACACACAATTTGTGCCACAACCAGCTGAAGGGTCAAAACAGCTGAAGGGTCAAACTTCTCTATCTTAGCAGTGTGTTTTCCATAACTAAACTCTTTTCACACTGGAAAACACAATGCAATCAATTTGTTGATCTCACCGCACTAACCATCTTCAAATCCATTAAACATTCCTTTGTGTTTACTTTCATAATGTCATCCGATATTGTATTCTACACTGCACAGTTCAGTGTGCGTGAGAGAAATGCCCCTTGTTTTTTTTTCCCTATATGGGACAGAGCTGTCTACTTGTCTTGAAAGATACAACCCTAAAATCTACTTTGAGACTTTCAGAGTCTTTGCCTGCTATTTAAACTTGAAAATAAAAAAATGGATCTTCAGAGGCTTTAATAACATTGCAAAGGTTCTCTTTTTAATGCTGAATGATTTAACAATGCAACATGAATAACCCAGCTATTCAAACTGCACTGTGAACACAGAATTTATTACGTGAAGTCATTCATAGTCCAGTACTTGTGGCACTTGCTATTTGCATGTACATTTAGTCATATTTGATTTGTTTCATTAAACATTCACAACCTACATGGAAAATTTAAACATCCAGAAAAATAAAATTTAAATTGCCCTGGTGACTCATAAATCTTCAAGTAAAATACTTCCAAAAAATATATCATATGATGAGACTTGCTAAGACTGGTTTCCTTTTACACTTATAAATAAAAAATTCAAACCTTACCACTCACAGTGCAATGAAAAATTAAGCACCTTCATCTTCCTCTACATGATGTACTGAACTTCTTTCTTCTTAACTTCTTCACCTAGCCTGTTCTGATTAAAGATTATTGACCTGAAATATTAATTCTGTTTTTCTCTCCATAGATGCTGCCTGACATATAGGCAGAATTTTGCACTCTGTGCAGAAAGTGCTGGCTAAGGTGAGAAACACAGTAAGAAGTCTCACAACAGCAGGTTAAAGTCCAACCAGCTTATTTGATAGTAAGCCCACAAGCTTTCGGAAATGCTGTCCCTTTGTCAGGTGTGTGGAAAGTCCACATCATAAGATGGGAAAACCAGCTACAGCTTTCTAGTCTGTACAGCTCAGTTGTCTCTCCAGATTTTATAACTCTCTGTACATAATAAGTCTGGAGGTGTGGTTTTCACTTCCCACTGGTGTGGCATGGTGTGAAAGAGCTGGCAATGCCAGCTCAACAGAGATTGGGACACTACTTTTACAGAATTAAAAAAAAAGCCACGCCACAATGGTTAGAGGGAAATCTCCTCCACAATTATCAGGGCAACACCCCTGCTCTTGGAATACAGGAACCCATTCCCACAAGCCACAAGCACCGGGAGAACTACCACCTCTGCCATGGATAAGGGAAAGCTCCCATTCCTGCCAACACTGGGAAACTAACTCCTATCACGCATAACGGGAATCCCCATCCCTAGTGGAACTCTCCAAAGGGCTTGCTCTCAGCAGAGTGGCACTGCCATGGTGGCACTGCCAGGGGGCAGTCCATAGGTGCTGGGGCAGCCCATGTGCCCCTCCTCCTGGGGAACCCCATTCGGTTCCCCTTAACTGTTTTACGTTTATCAAAAGTAGTTGTAAACCTTGCCCATGTGACATCACATCAGTGAGGGGTGAATTTTAAATGTGGGGGTAACATATGGCGGGGAAGCCTGCTCATTACATTAAATTTGTCAAGGTGACAATTTCAATATTCTGGTATGAAGTTTCCTCATGTGCTTACTCCCATTGAATGTAAGCATCCCTGACTGGGTCTCCAATGCTCAGCTCTAGTAATGGCTCAGCAGTCTTGTCAAACTGAAATTTGGCTTTCTGTCATTTCACCTTGATCGTTTCATTCACACTTGTTACTACTTCTGGTTTCAGTAGCTTTTCCGTTACTAGAAAAGTGGTTTACATGCGGCATAACATCAGTTTCTACTCTCTATGCCTTCAGTTTGTGTGTTTCTCCACTCAAGGATTGTCTTTAATATGTCTGTGCTAAATTTGCTTGATTTTTGGAGAAGTTCTTTGATGATTTTCACTGCGCCTTAGTTTTTCCATTCAACAGTGCAGAGATGATGTGTAATAGTGAATTTCCCAAACCTCTGTGAAGAGCCTGAATTCTTCAGTTGTGAACTGAGGGGAATTGACTCTGGTCAAAATGTCTGGAATGTTGTAACAACTGAAATGTGCTTTCAGACATTCTACTATTTCTCTCATTGTCATTGAAGTCAGCTCGTCTAACTGTCAGTAGTGAAAATAATAACCTACAATGACAAGGTAATTATTTCCTGCCAAATTGAAACGATCTACTCCCAGCTTCATCATGGTCTAGCTGGCATGTCATGTGTCATCAATAGCTCTCAAGCTTGCTTAACTTCTATTCTTTACATGCACCACACTGGCCAAAGTGGACTTCAATTTTCATTGCTCATGTTTGGTCAGTGAAGGACATCTCTTGTCTTAGAGTCGATTCAGTAGCTGGATAACTTGCATGGATATGTTTCAGCAACTTTCCTCTCATCTCTTTAGGGAGATGACTATTTCCTTTGTACAAGATGCCACGTTAGGCTGTCAATTCATCTAATGCTCTTGTGATTATAGGTGTGTCCTTGATGCTCTCTGGCTGTCCTTTCATCAGTACTTCTTGTAGTGCTTGTTGAGTTGCATTTTGGTCAGTAGTTTGCTTGATTTGATGATCTTATGATCTATGATCTGGAACTCGAGATATTTGTTGCCATTGCTTTGGGCTGACAGAAGACTTTGTCCTGTCAATATGAGTGTAGTGCAAACATATAGCCTCAAGCTTATATTCAAGGGCCTTATTTGCCATGTACAAATTGCCATGTTGAATCACTTCAGACAGATCTGTGGAGGTCATTACGTTGCATAACACAGCTGTGTCCATCTAACACTTATTTTTGTTTACTTGATACATTCCCTCTGTGGTCATCATGGTAACAGTCACAACCACTTGTCCTCTGTGGACCTGACTCAACCAATCTTTTTATGGTATATAGTTCTTCATCAGACTCTTCTGCTGATATTTCTTCAGCATAGGCTTGTTTTGATTTTTTTCTCATCAAACACCTGTGTGAATTGATTCTGCTTCTTGCAGTCAAAACACGGGTTTCTCCTTATTAGGCAATCCTCATTTTCCTTTGTGTGCTATTCTCTGCAGTATTTGTATTCAGCCCCTTGTCTGCGATTGCTTCTGAACTGTCTCTCAGCATAATGGCCTGATCTGCCATACATATGCTCAAGCTGATAATTCACAACTTTCACATTTTGACACACATCTTTCACTTTCTTTAATGTCAGTTCCTCAGTTTTCAGTGCACTTACTCTCATCTTTTAGCTGCCTGAATTCACAAGATTCAGCAAGTTGTTTTACTGCAGTCACATACCGTTCAATGACTTCGTTTTCATTTTGAATTCTAGTGTTGAATGTATATCCTTCATAAATCACATTCACTCCAGGTTCACAATGTGTGTTATAGGCATTAAAAATCTCTGCCACTGGTTGCCTTTGCTTGTCTGTTAGATTTAGAGTGGTATATACTTTGTAATAGTCCTTCTTTGGCAGTATTAGAGTGTGGCTACTCTAATTGGTTCAGAATTTCTAATTAAGTCTGTTTCAATCTCATAGTTTTACTATTGTGAGTGGAAAAACTACTAGATTTTCCCACATTACTTTTCAATTTGACTGGAAATGGGAATGGAAAATTTGCCATAACCAATTTACTCATGCAGTACTTTACTTGCAGCTTTTATCTGCTTTCTTTTGTCCTTTACAGTAACTTTTGTTTTGCATATTTGAACCCTTCTGTGTTCCTGGGTTCTCTGTTCCAGGGCTCAAAAAAAAGGGCAGCAGTCTTCATCAGTGTCTGTCTCTATGAGAGGCTTTACTGAACTCAACAGAAATGGCCATCTACTGTGCTTGCATCTTGGCATACTAACATGGCAAGTGACATAGTACACTTCATAAGATTTCATTTCCAAAACTCGATATATCCCCTTTTTTTAACCGAACAAAAGTACCAATACTTAAAATTGATATTTGCAGTTCTTGTCTGCTATATGAACTTAGCAAGAAAGAAATGAAGTTTAGCTGTTTAACTGTTATTTGTTTCCTCCTTCTCAGTTTGTTGCCTTTTAGTCTATTGCTGCGATTTACACTGATTCTCTCCCTGCACCTGCAATATGAGGTTGATGGGTCTGCTGTTGTCTGGGGTTGGGATTCCCAAATTATTGAAGGTGGCGGGCAAGTTAGGAAAAAGGCTAATAAAGCATTATGCCCCTATTTGCATTCCCCTATATGCTTTTGTACTCTATGCCCCTAAGTATTCCCCTATGAGTACAAAAGCAATTTGATGATGTCAAACATTAGTTCAGTCTCAACTTGAGTACTGTGTCTGGGCATCACACTTTAGGAAGGATATTAGAGAAGCTGCAGAAAAGGTTTATGAGGATGCTTTCAGCAATGAGGAACTATGGGTGATGTTAGGGACTTTCTTGGTGAAGAGAAGATGAAGCGGAGTTTTAATAGAGGTGTGGAAATTCACAAGGGTTTGGAGAGAATAAAATGTCAGAACAATGGAGAGAGTACCGATTTCTCAAAAGAAGCAACGGCGACATGAGCAAAAGTCTTTTTTACACAGTGAATTGTTAGGATTGCTGTTTGAGAGAATGTAGTGGAGGCAGATTCACTTGTAGCTTTCAAAAGCAAACCTCCCCACCTCCCACCTCTTATTGACTCACTCATCCTAACCAACTCAATCTCTCCTCATACATCTGTCCCGCCATCCCAGGAATTACTCTGGTAAACTTTCACAGCGCTCTCTCCATAGCTGGAACATCTTCTTGGGGCTGGACGAATGCAAGGTGGTCTGGCATTTGTTCCTGTCACTACTAGACTGTATGGTGCACAGTGGCCTTACTTAGGTGGGCGACACGGTGACATAGTGGTTAGCACTGCTGCCTCACAGCGCAGGGAACTGGGTTCAATTCTGGCCTCAGGTCACTGTACATGTGGAGTCTGCACATTCTCCCCATGTCCACATGGGTTTCCTCCAGGTTCTCCGGGTAATAAGGGCGTGGAATGCCCGGCCTGCAGCAGTTGTGGACTCGTCAACTTTAAGGGCATTCAAATGGTCATTGGATAGGCATATGGATAATATTGGAATAGTTTAGGTTAGAGGGTCATTAGATTGGTTTCACTGGTCGGCACAACATCGAGGGCCAAAGGGCCTGTACTGCGCTGTAATGTTCTATGTTCTATGCTTCAGTTCCTCCCACAGTCCAAATATGTGCGGGTTAGGTTGATTGGTTATGATATATTGCCTCTTAATGCCAGCAGGATTTGGAGGATAAATATGTGGAGATGCGGGAATAGGGCCTACGTAGAATTGTGGTCGGTGCAGGCTCCATCGACCGAATGGCCTCCTTGTCCTTGTCGGGATTCAATGGTTCTATTAACATCAACTGAGATCATAGCAATCTGTAACCTCTTAGTCTGGTATAATCCTCACTTCACCATTATCAGGAGCAGACACCAGGCATATCTAAAAGGGAGTTTCCAACTGGTGAAGATACAATGCAAGATTACACTGATGTATGAGGAAAGGTTAAACAGTTTAGGCTTGTACTCGCTGGATTTAGAAGGATGAAAGGGGATCTCATTGAGGTATATAAAATTTTAAAAATAATAGATAAAGTAAATGTAGATTTAGTGTTTCATCTTACGGGCCAATCTAACACAAGATGTCATGGGTATAGGTTGCAAGGTAGTAGATTTAAAACTGATGAGGGGGGAACTTCTTGAAGAGGTTGGCGAATTTGTGGAACTTGCTGTCCCATAGCGCGGTGGAATCCGAATCGTTGAAGAGAGAGATGGACATATTTCTAATAAAAGAGCAGAGAAAAGTATATGGGGAACAGGTGAGTAGGTGGATTTGAAACCAGGCAGAGATCAACCATAATCTGATTGAATGGTGGAGCAGGTGCGAAGGCGAAATTTGCCTACATCTGTTCCTAATTCCTATGTTCCTATGCTAAAAAGCAGA
This sequence comes from Carcharhinus amblyrhynchos, assembly GCF_965287045.1. NCBI lineage: Eukaryota > Metazoa > Chordata > Chondrichthyes > Carcharhiniformes > Carcharhinidae > Carcharhinus > Carcharhinus amblyrhynchos. Next base: position 23,755,805 of record NC_137335.1, on the reverse strand, counting down.
AGCAGCATCTTATAAACAGCTAAGTGACCCTAAACCAACAGATCAGACCAAAGGTCTGTAGTCCTGCCACAGCCAATTGTGAATGGTGGTGAGCAGTTAAGCAACTAACATTAAGAAGAGATTCAACAAACTTTCCTAACTTCAATAATGGTGGAGGTTATCAAATCAGATTATTGCTGTGGACTAGTTTTCTTCCTCACCCGCTCTCAGCTTGTCTTTAATCCTCCCAAATATTGCCTGATTCGGGATCACAAGCATTAAACTGTCTTGCAGGCCATTGGCATCAATTTATTTAGTGACCCATCACTGTTCTGATCCAATTTGGCCCACAAAAAAATCTGACCCAAGTTCTTTACTGTGTTTTTATATTCATACTCAAAGCAAGACTCATGTTTATGTAGCATCAGCACAGTTTGGTTGTGTGTTAATCAGTTGCCTTATAGTGAGGATGAATATAGCTTTTGGCAAAGACAGCAGCCACCTTCTGCAGAACAAAGTCCCATCAGCAGTGCCAATGCGTTACTGGTGGTGCTGGAATTGCATTAAACTCCACATCATAACATAAACGAAAAGATTTTTTATTGAGGGGAATGAGGGAGCTGGAATTTATTGCTGCAATGTCATCACAAGGTGTGACATTAGTGTGCCACTTTAAGGTGCAAGTTCTCAGAGAGTTATATGACCACTTGAAGTGGAGCACACGAATCCTGGGTCTGAGCACAGTCAGGGTTTTCTCTGCCTTTAGGCATCTGGAGTCATAGGGCCCTATTTTACCATTTTCATTCTAAGTGCTGGGTGGAAGTGTTTCAGATCTGACTTTTAAACTTGTTCTCAGGCGTCCCCATACACACTCTGCCTGAAAAATTAGCTGCAATTCTGAATCGCTCTGCAGAAGCCTGTGGGTGAGGCTTAATGCGCCTGAAGTCCTGCAGCTCCGATTGCATCTCCAACTGCGCATGCGCAGTGAAAAAAAGATATGGCTCCCTGCCACATTGCTCCCGGGCTGGATAATGCCTCCCCCTGACCCCCATAAACATTGCCTCACCATCATAACATTATTGACTCCCTTATCCCCCCACCCCCTGCTCCGCTACCCAGACTGATCGCAACCCCCTTACCCTCTTCTCAGTGGCTATGGACACCACCCCCCCGCTGATCACATGCACAGTGGCAGTGGATCCCCCTTTCCTCCCATCAATCACATGCAGAATGGCAGCGTACCCACTTCCCCCTCACTGATCATGTGCAGAGTGGTAGCAGACCTCCCATCCCCCCATCAATAGCATGCAGAGTGGCAGCGGACCCCCTTCACCCTCACCGATCACACGCAGAGTGGCAGCAGACCCCCGTCCCCCTCATCGATAACATGCAGAGTGGCAAAGGACACCCCCTGTCCCCCTTGCTCAACCCCGAGGCCCCCTCACCCAACTGACGCACAGAAGCATCTGACACACCTCCCCCCCCTACGCTGATCTGATGCACAAAGCCATCTAACCCACCTCCCCTCTCCCCCCACTGATCTGATGCAGAGAGCCACTGGAAACCCTGAACTTATCTCCTTAGAAGCTGGAATGCTTGAATTGGATCTTTGCAGACCACGTCTGTTTCGCGCTGAATATGGATGGGCAAACGTGAAGTGCCGATAAGTTTGGGCATGAAGTCCATTAAGTCAATTTAAATGCATGCAAATGCATTTAAACTGACGTCATGCCCATTTTGGGTGCAGTTCCGATAATGGCCATTTTTGGCCCATGGTAAAGGGGGAACTGGCACGGAGGCAGTCACAGATCGCACTACTTGCCTCATGCCCGACTTTACCACGTTTCTATGTCTGAAAACAGAAGCAACTTGATTGTAAAATCAGGCCCATAGAGTACGGTGGCCTTTATATTGCTCTCTGTACACAGTTACTTACCTTAATAAACCATTCATTCATGAATCCACTTGGTGGTCGCCTGTCTTTAGAAGATACTATAGATATGATCATTCCTATATTTAGTTACTATCTGTCCACATATAAACCATAAAATAATGTATTTCATATCCTCTTTTGCAGATGCTGTATTTCAGTAGATACTTAATAGTTGTCTTCAGCATTCTGCATCTATACTTATTTTCCTAGATTTAGAAATGGTCCAAAAATCACTTATGCAGCCATTTTTCTGCTGGATGTACTTACGATTATAATCTGGAATGCATTGCCTGAAATATTGGTGGAAAGAGATTCAGTAGTAACTTTCAAAAGAGAATTGTAGACATTCTCAGCATAGAAACATTTTTACGAGCAAGGAAGTGGGATTAATTGGATACTCTTTCAAAATGTCGGCACAGGCACAATGAGCCAAATAACCTCCTTCTATGCTGTATAATTCTCTGATTCTTTGTGGGTAATACTGTCACTACAAAAGATCTTCAGCTTAATTTAGTTACCCTAATATGTAAGACGGGATTTAAGCTTCTTCGGCCATACTTTAGTTAACTTCTCAATTGTATCTGGGAAACTGTACTATGCATTTTTAATCTAACTGTTCTGATACTTTCAGTTCAAGCTTTTCTAAATCCCCTCAGCTTCAGACTTCATCACAGTTATGGTTGAGACACGGGCACAGGAGCTGGAGGCAAGAGCAGAGACAAAAATAGCTATCCACAATATCAATGTGACATTAAACTGAAAAGGGCAGCAAGGAGTCTTGGCAAAACTGAGGTTATTGAGGCTGAAAGGATAAAACTGTCCAGTAACTGATTCATTCCAGATACAAAGGAAAAGGAACACAATTATCAGAGGCCAATTATTGGTGGCTTTAATGTCAAGTTGTGCTGAAGCTAAAAAGCTTTGTCTATGTTGGCTGAACAGAAATTGTTCAAGGGGTTCTGAAAGCTTTGTGCATTTTTTGATTTTGAGTGGTACTTCAAGTCACATAATCATATCAGCGATTGTTTGTTTACTAATGTTCCCCAGTGTCTCCCAAGACCACTGATCAGATACAAATTTTCTCATATAATTTACGACCACTTTGAGGAATGGTCTGTAATAAAATATTCCTTTTTAATGACAATGGCCTGAAATTTCTTTCAAAACGTGTTTCCTGTGTTAAATTTGGTTCTCAAAAATATCAAATTAGGAGAAGAATGAGCAAACCATCCAAACTCAATATATGTTAGAAAATTTTCAAGGCAACTCACTAGGAAAATACAGTCCAGAGCAGTACTCCTATTTCCCATTTTTTTACTGTACTTTCCAAGAAAGTGGGTTTATTTCTATCTGAAATGTCCTATTGATAAATGGTATATTTGTGTGACATTTGAATGCAAGTCTTATTTGGATTTCCAGTGAATACTGGGATCATTTCAGATATTAAAATGATGAACCCTGCACTTCCGTCGCAGGGGGATTATAGCTTGTGATTTTCAAAGTTTCTTTTAACAACAATACTGCATAGATCTTGAGTGTTTCTGTGTAGAAATATCACCATCTGTAAGTCAGACATGAAAGAATCCTCTTGTCATTAAATCTGAAATTGTTTCTAGTGTGTTTTAACCAAACAATCCCTGATGTGGTGCATGGAATGTTTGTAATTACCAATAAACGAAGAAATCAAAAATCATGCAATGCTTTCATAATCACTTGAACAATTTTCGTTTGCCTTACATACAGAATATATTTTTAGAATAACTTGACATTAAAACTGCTAATTATTGGCCTTTGACAATTGCACCCATTAAACTGAATAGGGCATCTCAGATCTAACGATACAAGGATTAGAATTACACGGTATTCATTTCTGGGCACCACACTTCAGAAAGGCTGTCAAGGCATGGAAGAGTGTCTCAAGAAAATTTACCAGATTGCTACCAGGTATAAAGGAATTCAGTTTGTGGACGGACTAGAGAAGGCGTGATTATTCTTTGAACAAAAGAAGGTTAAGGGCAGATTTAATAGAGGTGTTCAAAATTTTAAGAGGTTTTCTTGCTGTTAATAGGAAGAAACAGTTTTTGCTTAGAGGAGTGGGTGGGGGCAAGTGTTAGCGTAGTGATTGGATTAATATCTAGAGACCAGGCATAATACTCTGGGGCCCAGATTCAAATCCCAGTGCAGCAGATGGTGGAATTTGAATACAATAAAAATCAGGAATTTAAAGTCTGATGGTGATCATGAAATCATTGCCAATTGTTATCAAAATCCATCTGGTTAACTAATGTCCTTTAGGGGAAGAAATCTGTTATCCTTATCTGGTCTGGCCTACACATGACTCCAGATCCACAGTAATGTGGTTGACTCTTTAATGCCCTGTGAAATAGCCTAGTAAGCCACCCAAGGGTAATTGGGGATAAACAACAAGTACTGACCAGTCAGTGATGTCCACATCCCAGGAATCAATAGAAATCACAGGAATGTTAACCGGGGGCATGAATTTAAGACAATTGGTATGGAACCTGGGAGAAATATATTTCATTCTAGCTGTTATGATCTGGAATGTCCTGCTTCAAAGGCTGGTGGAAGCAGATTTATAGTAACTTTTAAAGGTAAAAGAATGTACAGTTTAAAAGGAAACAATGGCAGTAACACAGGGTAAGGGTGAAGGAGTGTGACAAAGGGTTGAGAAGGGTGAGTTGGCAGCCTTCACTCTTTTCTCTGAATTTCTATCAACCTCAGATTTGAGGCCAGGCTGGCAGCAATCCTTAAGCTGCCAATAACGGGCCAATTCAGAGTCTCAATTCAGGTGAGGATGGGCAGGCCACTCTAGGACCCGGATGGTCCTCAAGCTGCATAATACACTCATATATATATATATATAATGTAATATGTAAATTTATATAAATATATATATATGTAAAATAGACCTTACACTATAACATTCTAAGTAAGTAGACATTCCACCAACAGGCTAACTATGGTCAGCCACACTACATTCTGAAACCAAGTGGCAGATGCTACCCAAAGAGCTTCTGTGGATTTTTCATCAAATTCTCCTCCAGATGCTTATTATATACTGTGAGTCAACTGGACTCACTGGAACTGACTTCCACATGATTGTTTCCAAACTCCACTCTTGAAAAACATACCTTAGAATCTTCTTTTAAACAATGCATTCTCTTGGATGCCTTCACCAAGGACCCACTTTCAGGATTTCAATCTCTCCTTTTAATATTCCTCTGCCCTGGATTGTCACATGCATTCAAGCTTCCAAATAATTTTTCAGGCACCCAGCCATGACAACAGAACACGACTGCTTCATAGGCTGTGTAGGGCGGCATGGTGGCACAGTAGTTAGCAATACTGCCTCACAGCACCAGGGACCCGAGTTTGATTCCCAGCTCGCACCATTGTCGGTGTGGAGTCGGCATGTTCTCCCCATGTCTGCATGGGTTTCCTCTGGGTGCTCCAGTTGCCTCCCAGAGCCTGAAACACGTACTGGTTAGATGCGTTGGCTATGATAAGTTCTCTTTCAGTGTACCCGAACAGGCACCAGAGTGTGGTGACTAGGAAATTTTCACAGTAACTTCATTGTAACATTAACGTAAGCGTACTTGTGACACTTTAAATAAACTTAAACTTATGATATCACACACCTCAGGATTACTTCATTGTATGATTTCTTAGTAGCTAACTTCAAATCTCGTTCTTCAGTTGTCTCTTTAACTCAGAGCACTTTTACTTGACTTCTGAACACGACCTTGTTCAACTTTTTGTTCTTTGTTAACTTAAATTAACTGTTTTCTTGCCACATACTTTTTGTTCCAACTCTCTGGTTTCTGGAGTTTCTTTTGTTCTTTTGGGAAATCTACTATTTTGCAGCTCCCTGGTCCTGTTTACTCCTCCTATGTCCAGCTTAAAGCAAGACTTAAAAGTTCTTTCTAACCAAAAGTACTTCCTGCTGCTAAGCAACAGCCTAGTCTTTCTTTAATCCTATTTACTTTCACGGCATAAACCTTTTAATTACAATATAGGAACAGTTTAAAATGAAACCAAAATGCACACTCATGCCTTTGTTTAATATGAAGTTTTAACCCTTTCTTAAACAGGAACACAAAATAAAAATTACTTAAAGCTATACCTTATTTCTAGTGCCAACAAATACAAATATAAATTAATTTTAAAAACTGTTATCTCCTGACAGGTGTAATACAATTCTGCTGCTGTTGCTGCTAATGGTTCACAGTGCACATGTGCACATGAGCCTGAGCATTTTCTAATGCAGTGGTTTTAATAAGACAGCTGAAGAAAAATCACTGGGCTGCAGAAGAAACCAGTGTTTTCTCCTTAGTCATTGAAAATGTCACAGCTTGTCTCAATTGGTGCCTTGGAAACAAATTAGTTCTGTGACCAACTGCAATATAGACTAAGATTCTCTGACCTTGTCCACGGCTGGGATTCTCCTGTCCTGCTGCTATAAATGGAGTTTTGCCCTACTGCCAAATTCTCCGTTCTTGCATGGTGGGCATACAGGACCAGAGAATTCCGGCCATGGTCTTATGCTGAATTAATTCACTCGTGTTCAAGGAAAAATTCTTCGGAACATGGAAAATTTCATGTCAGATGCAGAACTTATATTTTTAACAAAAAAATTCTAAAGAGAAAAGCATGCAGCAAAAAGCATAAGACTTCTTCCCATTTCCATTTCATCCCTGCTCTTGCTTCCTCTCCTTAAGGAGATGATGATCTGGGTTATAGTTCTATCAGCTAGCAGCATTTCTGCACTTCACCTGTATGTGTAAAAGCTAAAGTCAAAAGGATCAAATCTGACTTCAGGAGCAGGAGAGATGGAAAAGCGTTAATTCATTATTACCCATTTTACACTATTGCACAACTACTTCAGTGAGTCCTGTGCTGTTAATATTTGGAGGTGTTTTGTAGTTCAGCCTCATCCTATCATCATAGTGAGACAGATACATTTTCCAACTAGAGTCACTAGCTAGTGCTTCAAAGCAGAAATCTTGACTCACTTTTCTCCTCCATATTCTGGATTACTGAGGCCAATTGGAGAATTTAATCTGTTACCCTATTCCTTTCCTTCCCCTTTCCTACCTTGGACTAGTTACACATCAGAGATCAAAGCTACGAGCTTCCTGATCTGTTTAGTATGAAAGCAAATTACTATGGATTCTGGAATCTGAAATAAAAACAAAAAATGCTGGAAAACCTTAGTAGATCTGACAGCATCTGTGAAGAGAGAACAAAGCTAACACTGAAATCTTAGCTCTATTTTCCAAGAGATTTTCCAGCATTTTCTGTTTCTGTTTAGCTTTATGTTACATTGTGTGGTGCATTTGGCCATTAAGCCTTTGGGAATCATTGGCAAGATGTTGTTGATTAAATAATGTGAAGATACCAAAGCTGCCAAATTGTAACGGGATAAAGCAAATTAGAACAAACATTTTTGAGAATCTTTGCAGAAGAAAAAGCAAATAAATATATTGTTAAAGATGGGGATAAATTGTGGGCTGGGTTGAGGATTGGATAGATACAAAATGGCAAAGGCAGGAATTTCCCTTTCAGATCTGGTTCACAGAAAGAAGATCCAATCAGCTCTTAAGGACAGATTTTCAGTCTGGCTTACAAACATAATAGGCGTTGAAGTGATTTGAATTCTTTACAAAGCATTGCAATATTTAGGCAATGGCTCTCCATATTACTACGGCTGTTAATTTGTAATTTTATTTAAATATTTGCAAGTTTTTCCTGTGATTCAATTTAATTAATTTTATACGTAGTTTGTTTGGCTGACATCACTAGGGATTTGCAGCAGATCTGACTGTTTTACAAATCAGGAAACATCAGCAGACAGAGATGCATCTGTTCATTCTGTCTGGAGGATATCACTACATAAGCCATTGTGTTGCTGGGGGGAGGTGGGGTGGTGGTGGTGGTAGTGGTAGTGTCTGTTCTTCAGGGGCGAGATTGTGGAAAATCGAAATGCTACAAGATGCTGATCTGAGTATCTCCGTAGTTCCTAGATCTTGAATGTACATCAATGTAAAGTATAAAGGTGTTAATTTCTCTACAAAACACGCTTGATCTTTGATGATCATAAGAAAATCTGTTGTAAATTCAAACCTATTGATATACAATGTGCTATAAGAATATATCATTCCATATATGTTAAAGAATACAAAGCAGGCAAAAATATTATCAGACAGAAAACTATATCAATTTAAATTATTCACCATGGAGTCCATCATGAATTTTATAAATCTTCAAACTGCTTTCTCTCTTTGAAGAGAAAAAGGCTAAGAAGAGATTCAATAGAGATGTTTAAAATTATGAGGGGGCTGGACAGAGTAACTGGGGAGAAACTGTTCCTGCTTATAGAAGGATCAAGAATGAGAAGGCACAGATTAAAAGTGATTTGCAAAAACAAAAATGTTACACTATCTGTAACCCCCATGACTTGCCTGAACTTGCAACATCTCATTTACTGTCCTGTCCGGAGACAATACACATCTCTTTAACCTATGCTTAATGCTATCTCCACTCACATTGTCTGCATCTTTAAGATTTGAATAGCAGATTAACTGTAAAGACTCACATTCTAATCAGTATTCTGTAAACTGTGTGTGCCTTTATACGCCCTGTTTGTGATCAGAACTCTCCACTCACTGATGCAGGAACAGCGTTCCGAAAGCTAGTGGCTTTTACTACCAAATAAACTTGTTGGAATTTAACCTGGTGTTGTGAGACTTCTTACTGTGAAAATTTAACTTCAGACTCATTAGGGTTTTCCTGCCAAATATAGGTCTCTGTCAGAAGAGGATCAGAAGCAAAAGAGACCATTCAAAGTAATTGTTTTAAAAATTCCTTTGTGGCTCAGGAGGAATACCACCGCACCCCCCCCCCCCCCCCCCGCCCCCCCGCTCCCCCACCTTCCCTGCGAAACAAAAAATTGTCAAAAACTGTTGCATCTCATGTAGACCAGCACATACTTCCTGTCTATTAATGAGACCCACTGGTTAAAATCCCTGAAATCTCATTTTACTGTCAGCAGCTGAGAAATTAACTGAATTCCATGAGACGCCTTCAGGTGGTTAAAAGAAGTCAAGAATGAGGAAAAACAATTTGGCTCATATGATATGTTAACTCTCCCATCATGGTATCTCAAAACCACAATATTCACCACATATAAGGACAAGGGTAGCAAACACATGTGAACACATCAACTCCAGTTCACAAAGAAATATATCACTCTTCCATCATTTTTGGGCCAAAATCCTGGAACTCAATACATAATGCACATCTTCACACCCATACCCTTTTCACCTTGGGGGAATACCAGGGGAAGTGGTGAAAGGATTTCTAAGCTGATTATCAGCCCATTGAACGTGTTGAATGCACCTGACATAACAGTTGGAGTGCCTTCATTGAAGAGACTGCAACAGATTGAGAAGGCTGCTTATCACCACCTTCTCAAGGGCAACTATATAGGAAAGAGCAATTAAAACTATATGAAAAATTAATCTGAGGTTTTAAAATCAGTTTATTGGTCAAAAGATTAGTTTGTATGAAAATAGTGTTAGTGCAGAATTCATTATTGTAACTTAGAATTCTATTTAAAATGTATTTTATATTGACTGCGGTATATTTTACAACGGTAGTGGGTTTTGCTAAAAATATATTTATTGCATATAAGGAATTCACTGACCTCTGAAGAGAACATAAATAATTAAAATGAAGACAAAAATGATTTTAAAACATGACACTAAACAAAAATGATGTGATGAATTGTTACTCATTATTCATGTTCTTTTTACAAACGTAACAGTATCATGTAAGGCACTTTTCAACCTGACTACTTAAATTCTTTAATCCAATCTCAAATATAGTATTGACTTTAGATCATTTCAGGGAACCTTAGTATATCTTCAGCATCATTTAAGTGTTATTTGAATAGAAATTAAGTTGCTCAAAAAAGTGACTGTACCTCTGACATCTTTATATGTGAAAAAAATGCAGTAAAATAAACAATTACCATTTATTTTGGTTGCAAAATCTATAAACTGAAGACAATTGCATGTCAAACTCTTGTGCATAATTACAATAAATGAGTCAGAAAATGTACTGGACGCTAACATGTCCCAGGACTGAAAGCTTATCCATGTGGAGTTGTGATCACAATATTATCACTGTGAGCCAACAGTCAGGTAATGTGGGTAGAGCAGGTTCCAGTTTTTGAAATGCTGCTGTCACCCATAAAAGGTAACAAGAAGATCCTGTTCATGAAACAGTACTGGAGGTAACTTTGAGTATTGTACCATTTGTAGATAAGGTTGACGATCAAGAGCTACTTGAGCCCTCCAGGATGTGATGATAAATGAGGATGTCCTGTTCCCTAATGGGCCAACAGGAGAAGACAGACTCATCAAACCAATCCTCAATGGAAATATTAGAGGGGATCAGCAGATATGGGTTGTCCAGCCCTGGCTGCTGTGTCCAAAGAGGGTCAGTGGTTCTTTCTAATAAGGTGCATGCAGTGCATGATATTAAACTTACTGCCTTAAATGTGACTGAAGGTGAATATGAGTTTGGAGACGGGGATACCAAGTTAGCGGAAATGCACAGCCGCTGGCTAGTGTGTCAAGATGCATGTCTGTTTATCTGTGCAGGACATTGGTCAGGTAGAAGTGACTCTTACGCACCCACAACTGATTGACTGCATGCCTGAGGTGTGCCTGTGGCACCATAATGCACAGTTAGGCTGCCAGCAACATAGTGTCTTTAATGGGTGAGTAACAATAGGAATTTATTTGGTTAGAAAGCACAAAATCTGACAGAAACATCAAGAACCAGAGGTGTCCTGCCCAACATGATCATCCTCACATCATTGGAGGAAGAGGTGTTGGGGCTAATATGAATGGAGACAGGCAAGGCAATCATGTATTGTGATCTGAGTGTGGAGCCCTGAGAGAGTGAGTGACTTTGGGATCAGCGCAAGACTGCAGCATGCACAATGTTTAATGTTTGTGCATGCACCACTGGGGACATAGACCAGCAGGTGACAAGTAGTCAGAAGACAAGTTGGAAAGTGCATTGCCCTCTCATCACTCCTCTCTCTTGTAGGTCATGAATAAGAGCAGGCCAGCTGCTGAGCCTGTGTGATAGCACTTCACTGCTGAGGAAGAAGAAGCCTCTGAGGGTGGCTTATCACTCCATTCCCTAGCATCCTCCACCAAGGCAGATACTCTGATGTCATACATCATTTGTAATAGGGTCACAATCTTGTGAACATGGTACAGACCTATCTGGGTAGCTGATGGAGGCAGTGACAACTAAATTCACACTCACTTGGAGGATTTTGGAAGGGCCCAGAAATACTCAGGCTGATGACATGCCCTTAGAGTAATCGAATCATAGTTTCCCTATAGTGCAGAAGGAGGCCATTTGATCCATCGAGTCTGCATCAATCACAATCGCACCCAGGCCCTATTCCCGTAACCACACATATCCACCCTGCTAATCTGCTGACAGTAGGGTCAATTTAGCATGGCCAATCAACCAATCACAATCAGTTAGGATAGGCAATAACACCTCCTTCGCAATCATCCTCAACACTGGTGCCCCAACAAGGCTTTGTCCTCAGCCCTCTACTATTCTCCTTATACAGCTATGACTATGTGGCCAAATTCTCCTCCAACTTGATTTTCAAGTTTGCTGATGACGCTGCTGTAGTGGGTCAGGTCTCAAACAATGACAAGACAGAGTACAGGGACGACATAGAGAATCTGGTGAACTGGTGCGATGACAATAATCTCTCCCTCAATGTCAACAAAATGAAGGAGATTGTCATCAACTTCCGGAAGTGTGATGGAGAACATGTCCCTGTCTATATCTATGCGGAGGAATTAGAAATGGTTGAGAGCTTCAAGTTTTTAGGTGTCCAGGTCATCAACAACCTGTCCTGATCCCCCATGCCGACACTATAGTTAAGAAAGCCCACCAACGCCTCTATTTTCTCAGAAGACTAAGGAAATCTGGCATGTCAGCTATGACTCTCACCAACTTTTACAGACGCACCATGGAAACTATTCATACTGGTTGTATCACAGCTTGTATGGCTCCTGCTCTGCCCAAGACCACAAGAACCTACAAAGGGGTCGTGAATGAAGTCCAGTCCATCACACAAACCAGCCTGCCATCCATTGACTCTGTCTACATTTCCCACTGCCTCAGCAAAGCAGCTAGCATAATTAAGGACCCCACGCACCCCAGACATTCTCTCTTCCTATAAGAGAGAATGACCAGGCTGCATGCGGTCTTTAACTATGCTAGCTGCTTTGCTGAGGCAGTGGGAAATGTAGACAGTGTCTTCCTTTGGGAAAAAGATACAAAAATCTGAGGTCACATACCAACCGACTCAAGAACAGCTTCTCCCCTGCTGCTATCAGACTTTTGAATGGACCTACCATGCACTAAGTTGATCTTTCTCTTCATCCTACCTATTACTACATTCTGCGCCCTCTCCTTTCCTTCTCTTTGAATGGTACGCTTCGTGTAGCATGCAAAAAAGAATACTTTTTGCTCTATACTAATACATGTGACAATAATGAATCAAATCAAATAAACCTAATTTTTGGACTGTGGGAGGAAACCAGAGCACCTGGAGGAAACCCACGCAGACATAGGGAGAATGTGCAAACTCCACACACACACACACACACACACACACACACACACACACACACACACACACACACACACACACACACACACACACACACACACACACACACAGTGAATTGAGGCCAGAATTGAACCTGGGTCCCTGGCGCTGTGAGGCAGTAGTGCCTCTGTGCCACCCTAATAACCACCGTCATCAACAAGGCACAGATGCTGGAGCTTCAGCTTGAAGTGCTTGAACTAGAGGTTATGCATGCCAAAACATGGACAATGGATGATGCATGAGTATTGCCTTGTTTCTGGTGTGAGTGCATAGCTTCCTCCATCAAGAGATTGGCAATCTCTATCCATCGGACAAACATATACAGCAAAACATGCAGTGGATACTGTAGATGTGTGCAGACCTGCATGCCATGCCCATCTTCATGAGCTGTGTGAAGCAATGGCTGGTTGAAAGATGGGCAAGATGCTGTATCCATCACCAGGCCTTCACAGCCCTCAGGTGATCAGGAAGGGTAAATTGTGCCCTGAATGTATAGCGTAGTTGTGTCTGCTGCTTTGGAGGACTCCTCTCAAGACTCTTCTGGCATGGGCAATGGCTCCTCAGCCCCTATGAAGGTGACACCAACATCTCAGAAGACTGGCGGGATAGAGGGACCTCTTAAACCTGTGTAAGAGGCCCTCAAGATGCTCCAGCCCTCCAAAGCTCTGGCTACTAGAGGATGACCACCATTGAGAGCCATGGAGCAGAAATGTCAGCAGTCTGCCTCCTCCTCAAGTGACAGTGCAGGGGGAACACCACAGAGAAACGCCCGCAAGCACATGAAAAAGTCTATGTGGTGGCACTTGGGTTTCATGAGGTTAGATTTTGGTGGCAGCTGTCACCTTGCTGTGCCTATATGTGCCTTGTATCTTAAATGAATTTTTAAATGTTGCACCACTAAATGAATCCTTAGTTTATTGGCACAGTAGTGTGCCATTAACAGTTTGCTGACCGTCTGATGGGAAGAAACACATGGATGGGGTCAATGCATTTTCCATGCCATTGCTTCATGTGAACACGAGCTCAGGGAGATGGAAAAGGCAGCTGAGGAAATGGCAACAAGCCTGCAGTTTATTTGGCTGATTGAATTTTTAATTAAGGCTCATGTGAATTGTGCCTGCATTAGTGAGTTGTGGGCTTCCCTGATGCATATCTCATTGTGTCTTGCCTGCTGTGCCTCTGTCATCTTGTTACACTGGGTCACCACCTCCCCTCTATATTGTCATTCTTGGAGGAGGCATCTCAGTCCAGGGGTTGTCCTCAATTTTCAAAACTTCTCCCATCTGTAATGTCGGATTGTGTAGTGCACAGTGCACTGCAATGATATGTGAGATATGTTGAAGGGCTATAGCAGATCTATCCAGGTATTTGAACAGCATCTCCAGAAGGCTGAGGGTCTGCTTAATGGTCACTCGAATTATGCCACAATACCTCTCCTCTGCATCTGCAGACCCAAATAGCCATTTCTTTAGTAGATAGTCTTCATCACCCAGTATCCATACTTGAAAGGGCAAGGGGCTGAAAAACTCCTGCACCTGAGACTGCCTTAGTATGCGGACATCATGACATCTTCCCAGGAACTTTTCACACACCTGAAGCACCGTTTGCAGTAGAGTTGCTGCCTGTGATTAAAAGTATTATTGGTGGTTCCATCACCTGACTTTCCCCCATGTTCTATCTTTGCAATGTACTGCCTTCCCATTCCAAACGTAAAGCAAAAAGACTCGTTACCTAATTGGATGATGCTTGACTGTCAGCCAAATAGCATTTTATCCCATTTTTATTATTTTTAATATCAGCTAAAGAGAAATGTTTAAAGAAAGTGAAAAAATATCATTTTTAGTGATTTTTATTCAGGGTTGTAGTGGTCACAGACCAGTTGTACTTTGAGCAAGTGGAAGGACTTCCTGTTCATGAAGGTTGCTACATGGTCTTTGGGAGTCTTGGTGGTCACATGTATGCACCTGAAAATACTGTGGGAGAAACCAGCAATGGCCCTAAATCCCATAGCTTCCTCAGCCTGAATATCTGGATAAATGCTAACCCTCATGTACTGGCTAGCTCTCATTGGCGATCATCCACCTTAATGCAGTGATGAGCTGTAGACTTGAAGAATCTACAGATATCGCTGGATAATCCCTGGAGTAATTCTGAGGCATAGAAATGTACTTCCACAATGACCTTCAACACCATTGGCACAATGCTTCCCATAGGATTCAGCTCCTCTTCCATCACAGCACACAGTTCGTTGACTATGGCTGCAGCTCTAATTCTCTCTCTCTCTCTCTCTCTCTGATGTCCCTCCTGAAAGCCTGAGTGAATGAGACTCATAGCAAATAGCTGCACTCAGTTCTCTGGGCCTCCCAGTTCCATTGCTCTGAATATACAAGTGCCAAGTCTAAGGGGATACTCAAGCACATTGCTGTATAAGTTTGTCATTGTTCCCAATGGCTATTGCAGCTGACCACTTGGTATCACCCTCTCTTCTAGGCCATGCTATATTTTACAATGGCTGCTACCTGTAGCAACACTGACCTCCAGCTAACCTTCTATCTCCTTACAACTGGAGAGATCTGAAGCTCCATTATTTCCATGTGCTCCTTGTAAAATTAGAAAAAACTGCTAACTATCCATTAATTGTCAGTTAATTCATTTGGCTGGATGGCTGTATTCTGATGCAGAGTGAAGCCAACAGCATGGGTTCAATTCCTGAACCAGCTGAGGTTATTTATGAAGACCCACCTTCTTAACCTTACCCCTTGAATGAGGTGTGGTGATTCTCAGGTAAATCACTACCAATCTCTTTGAGGAGGAGGACACCCTATGATCATCTGGGACTATGGTAACTTTACCTTTTAATTGCCTGGTTAACAGGTTTAATTATCTTGCCCAGAATTCTCATATGACTCCCTCCTGCCAGCCCAGCTGCTTTTGGTAATATCCAGTTTCAATGTAAAGACATCAGGCTTCCCTCCCAATGCGTTTCGCTGCATTTAAAAGTTTTTTTTATTCTGTTCTTAAAGTTTCAAAGTCAATGCATAGAGAGGACTGGACAGACTCGAATCCATTTCCTTGCTTATTCCAAAAAACAAATTCAAATTGAATTCAGGGTCCTCACAAGTGAGACATACAGGTTCAAATTGACAAGAAAAGGCCTGATCTTGGGCTTGTCTGACACTTGATCTTAGTCAAATGGCCAAGAAACACAACCCTGCTATGTGATCATGGTTTTCATCCCTGCCAGGCTTTTTACCATCTCTCCAGCCAGCCTCCAATGAGTTGATAAAATTCTGGCCCCAATGCCTAATTTTGTTTTATTGTGAGTTGGACTTGTACTTTGTTGATCAACAACTGCTTTTTCCATTCATTGTACCTATTTTTCTGATTGATTCTTTCATTCCCTCTTTAAATTCAAATGTGTTAGATTTTTTTCATGTTGCATTGGTCTTTTACGACACAGAATTTCTGGTTGTGTAAACACAAATTAAATACTTGATGAAATACAAATTAAACATGTGTTGAGCAGTTAAAAGAATTCTAGCTGGCAAATAGGGAATGATACAGAAGGCACTGTGAACAAAGCAGAATGCAATGGACTGATACCTATCTGTTGCTCCCAGAAATGTCACTCTCCTCAATTATAAAATGCCTAGGGACTCAAAGCATTGAAGGCCCCCAACTGGAGCAGGAGGAGCAAAACGACTAGAAATAACAATCAACTGTCAGCCCACTGCATTGCAGCCTTGGCGTTTCAGCTGTCCTGTTTCACTTCTCACCAGCAGATCAGTTTTTTCTGCTAATGGGATTTTCAAGGCAATCTTGCAAATATTGTCAACATGGTTCCATGATATCGCTCTCATCTCTTAACAGAAGGTGCTGGGCACAGGCCAGGCATTTCAGCACAAAATCCAGGTTGACACTCCTCATGCAGTAATAAAGGAGAGCTGTGTTTTCAGAGGAGGTGTCTTTTGAATGAAATGGTAAATCAAGGATCTTTTGGGGTTTTTAGATGATGTAAAGGTTTCCATGGCACTAATTCACTGCATAATATTTATCCATCAACTAGTACAATTTATCTGGTCATTATCACATTCCCATTTATGGGAGCTTGCTACTAATGAATTGGCTGCCAGGTTTCTTACATTGCAACGGTGTTTATATTTCAGAAGTACTTGGCCGTAAAGTGCTATGGGATGTCCTGATATTGTGAAAGGAACTATATAAATGTAAGTTCTTCCTTTATAATCTATTCCTTTTTTTTATTTTATCAAGTAGGTGGAGACTGTTGTGCCTACTTTAGCCAATCTTGTACTTACTGCAACTGCATTACTACACAAAGGATCAGGTAAGAAGTTAACAGTTTTGCTGACCGGGTTCAGTTTAGGGCATGGCACCAACTCCCTCTGCCATATCCCTCCCACCTACTCCACTTCCCCAATACCCCCATCCTTCCTGAATTCAGATCCATTTCCTTTGGGATACCTGGTGCCAGCAAGTCTATAAATGGACCACTTAAGGTAGGTCAAAAATTATTATTCCTGCGAGGTAGCACTGCTCTCAATGCTGTTAGCAATATAATCCATCCCCAAGGGTTGTCAATGAAGACTGAAAGAAGATTTAAAGGTTACAAGGGAAGGTGTAGATTTGAGGTCCCCAGTGAATGTAAAGAGCAATGAATACTAATGATAATATTGTTCCTGTCGGAAGTCATTCTAGTCTTATTGCTGGCTTTGCAGTTAATTTCTATTAAAATGCATGGCATTAGTCTTGAATAATCAGTAGTGGCAAGAGGTTAATACTCTAACTGTTATGGCAGGGTTACTTATATACATATTGACAAAGACTATGGGGTTTATTTAATATACAGCAATGTGTATGCCTTAGTCAGTGTTTCTGCTATTCTGCAATACAAGCAAAAGACAATACCAACAAAAGAGGGGAAAAATGAATATGGAAAATATAAATTTGCTTATATTTCATTGATCAATATTATTAAGTTAAAATTCTAATACCCTTGTTGCAATATCACAAGTTTCATCCTTCATTGGTGGGCACCATCATGAGTGAATGAATATCCTGACTGTTAATATTGCTGCCTTTTTCCCCACATACAAGACAAGCTTATGTTGTTATCCTGTAATGTGTTGGTAATGTTCCACTTTGAATACTGTATGTAATTCTTATCACCTTTTTATAGGAAGGGTATTGTTGCTGTTTCAGATATACAGGATTGCCCTTGAAGGGGTTACGGTGCAATTCTGCAGGACAGTGATGGTTTAGAGAGTTAAGTTATCAGGACAGGCTCCAAAAGCTTGACCTGAATGCACTTGAGAATAGAAGGTTGAAAGTTGATCCGAGTGACCTATTTAAAATGTTAAAAAGATTCAATGAGGTTTATACAGAAAAGCTTCTGATGGGGAAAGCAAGAACAGGAACCACAATCTTAACATTAGAGCCAAGCCATTTAGGAGGGAAATCAGGAAGCACTTTGCCACACAAAGGGTCTTAGAAAGGTATAAATCTCTCCCCAAAAGTCTGTAGATGTTGGGATAATTGGAGCTTTCAAGTGATAATTTCTTTGTTAGGTAAATACACCAAGGGATAAGGAGTAACGGTAGGAAAATGAGATTTGGATCAATATGATCTAATTGAATGGCTGAGTAAGTTTGAGACCCTGAATGGTTAACTCGTGTTCCTATATTCCTGCTGAGGTGAGCAACAAATATTAAAGGTATTATGAATTTACTTTTGGATTGAACATTAAGTTGCCAAAAAGGACAATTAAAATAGAGAATTGAAATGCATCAGACAAATCTTTGGAGGTATATCTGAGAAGGGATTGGATATGGGGGAAGAAGCTGAACATGCGAATGAACAATAATAATGGGAATGGGTTGGTTGAGTCAAATATTCTTGTCCTCTTAAAACTGTCTTCTATGGATAGTAGTGCTTAGAAACAATGGGAATTAATTAGAATGAAAACAGGAACGGATTTACGTACAGAGAAATGGAATTAGTTGAATCCAATAGCTAGGTTGGTTTTAAAGTCATTTTCAACCATCAGTTATTCCTTGTGTACTGATTTATTATTAATAAATACAGTATGATCTTCCTTCCTTTAAACTATCATGGCACCCACATCCTCGACTGCTTTATTCAAAACTGTTAGTATAACATGCTGTATACTGTTATGAATTTGGGTTTGCTGTGGGTACTATCTCAATTTCAACAGTATCAGTCACTTCCTCTATGTGGCTTGACCTATGGGAGATGACTCATGCTGTCCTATTTCAACTTGTATAATAACAAGATCCAGGAAATTGCAATAATTTTTTTTTGTGATCAGGACTAGGTATCTGTACTATTTGCATATACATCTCTTCAATCTCTCTGTGGGTGTACTGAGTTGAATTTGCTGGTGCAAAATTTTGAATGAAATTTAATCTCGGTGACGGGACTCTTTCCCACTGGCTAGGGATCTGGCGAAAGTCCTGTGCTGCCTTCTTTGGGGAAATACTGCCCTGGAGAGCAATTGGACAATCTGCTGCAGGCAACTCCTCCCGGATTGGTGACTGCTGCAAGTAAGAGAAGCCTAGGATCAGCATGGGACCCAGGCCACAGATGAATGAGAACATGATAGGGTAGTGGGGAAAAGGATATTGTTGGTGGGTGGGTGAGGGGTGGCAGTGAGGTTGGAAGAAAAGGCAAAGGAGTGGCTCTCAATGGACCCTTCCCTTCCCTTCCCATTGCCAGGTCCCTTAATCAGTCATTGAGCGCCTGACAACAAGGGAGCCACCAGGAGTCCGCAATTAAAGTCAGCAGGGTTTTGCTTTTTGGGTTCCCTGCATAGTGACTCCCCTGTCTGCCTCTGGTTCAATCAGCAGAGAAATGATAAGACCCTTAAGTGGGCAGAGGTGGAAAGGTGGGGTGTGGGGCACTTAACCTAATTAAGTGCCCACCACCCCACCTCCAAACCTGCCTCAAGGGAGGGCATTAACTTTCTCTCTCGGTTTAAGTTATTAACCTGTTTTATTCTGCAGTGAGCAATAGGCATGATCTGAGTAATTGAATTCAACAACTTGTATTTGTGTAATGATACAAGATAAATAACAGACTACTGTTCATTAGATTACTCATTTTACTTCAACAGAACAATCTTTGAGTTTGCTGTTTGTGCTTGTGTGTCTTTTGGGATGTTTTTCTATGTTAAATTTGCTATTTAAAGGCAAGTTGTTGTTGTTATGGAAGGATAGTAATTGTAGCAATATAATCTCTCTGTGTCTTGTTATTACAGCCCAAGGCAGAACTTTTATACCTGCATTGTCCTGTCTATTCAACCTTCCAGTTGTGCTTTGTTGCCTGAATGACTTTTCGATGATTTTTAAAAAAACCTAACTGCAGTGTCAGCTTTTGATCAAAAATAACTGCGTTCTTCCCTACCCACCTCCCAAAAGCAGATGTGTCTAATAGCATGGCCCGGATTCAAATAAATGGGGTCATTGCAGCAGCAATCAATTTCAGGAACGCCAGATTATCTTTCACTGTCTTCAGGGATGTAAAATTCAGACACCCCATCTGATATCTGATGAACTCCTGCATGTTGCGCTGTCCTATGAATTTAAACCTTCTAAAGCAAGCTTTATTTTAAGCTTATTTTTGAAGCCAATTTTAAAGCAACTCATATCTGGATCCTTTCAGTGGTAAAATATCTGGTATCTGACATATATACCATTTGATCAGCTGTACCTCCAACAGACTAAAAAAGCCTTTGATCTGTTAGAGTAAATAGCAAGTGAAACTGTGCAGCAGTTATGTGTTTGTTGTGAAGTAATCAATCTATATAGCATGTGAACCAAATGTAATTCTGTCTTCTTGGAAGCTGCAAATTATTTTTATCATTATCCTAGTACTCTCCCAGTTTGAGGTTTTATGGGAACAATTTTCTGGTCCTGCCCACTACAGCAATCATAACAGGGGAGACAAAAAATTTGGTGGACCATTTAAAGTCAGTTAGACCATAAGGCCATTATAGCAGAATGAGGCCACTTGGCCCATCAAGTCCGAATGGCCTCATTCTGCTATGATGGCCTTACGGTCTAACTGACTTTAAATGGTCCACCAAATTTTTTGTCTCCCCTGTTATGATTGCTCTGCCATTCAATTACGGCTGATCAGTTTTCAACCCCATTCTTCCTCCTTTTCCTCACAATCTTTGGTCCCCTTACCGATCAAGAACCTATCTATGGAGAGAGAATAGAGCCAATGTTTCAAGTTTGGATGACCCTTCGTCTGAGCTTGGTTGAAGAGTCATCCAGACTTGAAACATTGGCTCTATTCTGTCTCCACAGATGCTGTCAGACCTGTTGAGATTTTCCAGCATTTTCTGTTTTTGTTTCAGATTCCAGCATCTGCGGTATTTTATTTTAATATAAGAACCTATCTATCTCTGTCTTAAATACACTCAATGACCTGGCCTCAACAGCCTTCTGTGGCAATGAATTCCATAGATTCACCATGCTCTGGCTGAAGAAATTTGTCCTCATCTTGGTTCTATCCAGTTTTATCCTCAAACTACAATCCCTTGTCCTCATGTGCGAACTTCCAGTCTTGGGGCGCATGTGGCTAGAAAATGCTGCTACAAATCTCGATAGGGTTGTGAGGTATGCATTTCTCAATATGTATTAATGTAGCAGATATGAGAATGAGAGTAAAAACAGAAAATGCTGGATAAACTCAGCAGGTCTAACAGCATCTGTGGAAATAGAAAAACAGTTAATATTTTGTGTCCATTTGATCCTTCTCAGAACTGAAAAAGGTTAGAAGAGGGGGTTGGGGCAGAATGGAAAGTCAGTGTTAAGTTAAAGTTAAGGAGAGATTGATTAAGATGTCATGGACAGGAGACAAGGGGGCTGTTAATGGTGCCAATTAGGGACTGAAGAGCATTAATAGTAGCAAAGGTAGGATCACAGAATCTGTCAATAGGAGAGCAGAGGTCAGTGCTCAATTGGGGCAAATCTGAACAACAAGGGGCAGTGGCATATGGGAGAGGGATGGCTTTGTGTTGGCACAAGTCCGGGGAAGTGAATAACAGAAGGGGGGAGGCAAGATGGAGGGGAAAGTTCACAGTTTGAAGTTGTTGAACTCAGTGTTGAGTCTACAAGGCTGTAACATGTCTAATCAGAAGATGAGGTGTTGTTTTTTCAAACTGACTTTTCATTCATATGACTCAAAACATTAACTGTGTTTCCCTCTCCACAGATGCTGTCAGACTTGCTAAGTTTATCCAACATTTTTTGTTTTTATTTCAGATTTCCAGCATGTACAGTTGCCCTATATGAGTATGGGAATATTTTGTATTACTTCAAACCCCTCCAATGAATACTATTCCCCACTCTTCTTCCCACAGAGCTGTTTGTAATGGAACTACCAGTCTGAGGGGTCTAGCGTTTCCTTTTGCCAATCCCTGTTTGGCACACAGCATTGAACATGTGCAAATAATTCAGTGCCAAGTAAATGCTGCCTTTAAAATGAGCAGTCTAATTAACAGATCATCCATGAACTGACATGTATTACGGAAGAAAATCAATGCACCAATCGAAAGATGGAACAAAGTATATATAGCTGGTTTTAAATCCAAATAACAAGGTTTATTGTGATCAATATAGGTTACTGAGTGATGTATGGTTATATTTAAAATTTTAAAATTGTGAAATAATAATCAGGTTGAAGATTTCAAGCAATGCATGTAAATTGTTTAATGTAGTCTGCTCCAAGTGAAAGAGGTAACCATGAGGGCTGTAAACTTGGATTAGCTCTGTGATGGAGGAGATTAAGGCACAAAGCTCAGGTGAAACTTGAAAATGACTTAAGTACTTTAATTCACAAAATAGATCCAAAAGTAAAAATAAGTAAATACTTCCCTGATTACTAAAATCAACTTCAAAAATACGCTACTCTCAGGGCTGGATTTTCATGGAGTTGTGGAGAATCCATTCTTTAGCCAAATGGCACTGGGACCCTGATCCAAAGTCTCACTTCCATTTCTGACAGATTCTACTTGCACTGGCAGAGAAAAGGGGTAAGATGTGATTCACATATGGAGAAAATCCAAATGTAGCAGTGCTATTTGAACTCAGCTCAGCTTTGTTGGCACAAAGTCCATTACCCATATTGTGTGAGTTATTGTTATAGGAGTAGACACGAGGATGTGTAAAAGATGGATAAGATCCATAGAACTATCAAGCCATCATGATATTTAACTCCCATGCTCTTTAAGTTTTGGGGAAAAAAATCCAGCCATGTTTCTGAGTTGAAAAAAAGTGCTTGCAATTTCAATAGCTGTTTGTTACCATAAGTCTGAGGGCTATAATTGTGGTATTATTACTGCTCGACTGCTTCCAAAACCTATCATTATCACAGAGGAATGGGGGAGGGGGGGTTCCTATACATGTCAAGTGACAGTTCCAAGAAACTATTAAGGGATTTGCTGTCTTTGATGTGGGGCTATGAATACAAATGTTTATTGTTCTAAATACTCAATGGGATTTAAATGGGCTTTCACCAATGGGAGTTTTTTATATATAATGAAGTCTGTAATAAAAATTTAAGACTTTATTTTATTTTATCTTAGCATGGCTCCTTAGGCGTGGCCATGGTGAATATTGGATGACTTGGCATGGGGGGGAGTGTGAGGACAAAGTGTGGTGGGCAGGGGTTGGCAGAAGTTGGCACAAAGTTGGCAGAAGGACTATGATGGGATATGGGAATAAGTAGAGAGACATGGATTGGAATGGCATGTATGGGTGCCTTGACGGTTGCATGGCAGCATGAGTTAGCATCGGTGGGCATGCGTTCAATTCAGGGGTGTGACAAGTGAGGGCTAGAGGGTCTAATGTTTTCTAATATAACATGGACCAGATGCCAGTATACCAAAGTTAGTCTTATAAGAAGCCCCAACCAACCCTCCCCCCCCCACAACACCCCAACCCCGCGCACATGGCAACATCTGTGGCCGCATCTGAACTGTTTCTGGAACAGTGGGCCAGACATCAGCATGCATTCCCCCTGCACCCCTCTCCCCCATCATTATGAAAATCCATTCAAGGCAGTATCTCCTGAGGCAGGTGCCATGAGCTATGAATATTCCTGCGGCAGGCGGATCAGGGATTTTTGAGGCCCAATAGGATGGTCTGCAGTCAATAGGATGGTTTAAATGCCTTGTTCCTGCCACTGTCAAGTAAATTTTGGCAGTACCATCTTCCTTCCCTAATTGGCCTATTAATGAGCCTAATTGGCAACTTTACCCTGCTAGGCAGATAGCCTCTGCCACACTGACTTGACTCTGGCAAGATCACACAGAGGCAGAATGTGCTGTGTGGCTGACCTGACACACTATTTTATAACTTTGCACCTGATCCCAACTCTTAACAAGCCTCTGTGGAACTGGGATAATTCCGCCCACTATTTCTGAGTAAGCAGTTGTTGATTGCGTCTCCATAGAGTTGCAGTAATTACTGTGAAGTCATTAATCCTTCCATGTGGATGAAATCACACATCAATAACTGAGTCCACGTGATTAGATTCCAATGTGAGGTTTTCAGTTAGCAAATGGTCCATTTTAGCTGAAAGCCGACCTTGCACACCAATATATTCACTGAACAGGAATTGATGTGAATACATGTGCACCATGTAATGCAATTTCTGAATACTTGAACTGAAATTTTTATTCGTTTTTAACAGGAGTCTATTGACCTGCAGGTTTAACATTACTATTATCTTTATTACCCTTTCAATTATGTAACATTGCATTTACCTTGCTCATGACATATTTGTACATAAATCAAACCTAATGCAATTGAAAACACAAATAAACCATTCAATGTACATTGCAAAGTGCACAAATGGCGTTCAGTGAGCTTAAACCACAACATTGTTCTCACAGCTCATACACTTAATTGAATTCCAGTCTTGTGACTCACTGGTAACCATTTATTATTTTATCAATATAATTACTTCTTTATGTTTATATTTTAACATTTTTTTTACACAACGCATAGGTGTCGCAGCTAGATCAGCATTAGTTTCCCATCCCTAATTTCCCATAGGAAGGTGATGGTGAACCACCTATTTGAACCACTACAGCCCATGTGCTGTAGGTACATATACAGTGCTGTGAGGGAGTGAGTTTCAGAATTTTGACCCAGTGACACTGAAGGAACGATGATGTAGTTCCAAGTCAGGATAGTACCGAGCTTGGAGGGGAACTTGTAATTGATGGAGTTCCTATGTGGTAAAGGTTGTGAGTTTGGAAGGTGCTGTCGAAGGACTCTTGGTGAGTTGCTGCACTAAGTCTGGTAGATTGGACACATGGCTGCCACTGTGCATTGTTGGAAGAAGTGAATGCCAGAGTTGGTGGATGGAATGCCAGAGAAGCAGGCTGTTTTGTCCTGAATGGTGTAGAGCTTGTTGAGTGTTGTTGGAACTCTACTCATCCAGGCAAGTGGAGAGTATTCCATCACACTCCTGTCATGTCCCTTGTAGATGGTGAATAAGTTTTGGGGAGTCAGGAGGTGATTTACCCACTGCAGAATTCCCAGTCTCTGATCTCCTCTTGCTGCCATATTATAGCTTGTTCTGTTCGGTTTTTGGTCAATGGTAATCCTCGGGATATTGATAGTTAGGAATTCAGCGATGGTGATGCAACTCAATGTCAAGAGGAGACGATCTCTTTTTGGCGATGGTCATTGGCTGGCATTTGTGCAATATGCAAATGTTACTTGCCACTTATCAGCTTACACCTGAGAATTATCCACGTCTTGCTGCATATGCGGATGTACTGCTTTAATATCTAAGGAATCACAAATGGTGCTGAATATTGTGCAATTATCAGCAAACATCCCCGTTTGTGACTTTATGACAGAAAGAAGGCCATTGAAATAGCTGAAGGCATTTGGGTCGATGACAATATGCCGAGGAACTCATGCAGTGATGTCCTGGGACAGATTGTGGTTGTATACAATTCTGCTACTGCTTATGGCTCACAGTACCTCATGGATGCCCAGTTTTGAGTTGCTAGATCTGCTGAAAATCTATCCCATTTAGCACAGTGGTAGTGCCCCACAACACGATGGAGGGTTTCATCAATGCAAATGTGTTACATTGTCTCCACAAGGATTATGCAGTAGTCACTCCTTCCTTGCCCATTTTTGACCTGATGCCATGAGACTTCATGGGGCTTGGAATCAATGTTGAGGACTGCTAGGAACTACTCCCTCTTGAATGTACATGACTGTGCTGCCACCCCTGGTGGGTCTGCTCTTTGGTGGGACAGGGCATATAATGTTAATGGAGTTGTTTGAAGATGTAGGGTTTTCTTTACAATAGGCCCCAGAACAATTTTGGGAGAGGTAATGTGCCCTTTGGGAGAGGTAAGTTTCTTTTTGGCAGAGGTCAAATGCCTTTTGGGAGTTCTAGAAGTAGACATGAATGTATGTAAAAGGTGGATACACACATTGGGACTGCCAAGCTGTCAAGGGAACTGCCAAAGATTATTGGAACTATGAAGTTGTCAAGGAATCTAAATCTCCTGGCATTTCCATTTTAAAAAATGCAGCCTACAGGTTGAAAAAATGCTTGCTTTTAATTCTGTGTGTTGACATACACATGGTGATATCATTATAGGATTGGTACTACACGATTGATTTCACAACCTAACATAATCAGTCAGCTCACATTTTGATTGACAGCTCCAATTAGTTATAAAGTATTTGATAAGGAGCAGTGAATACAAATACTTGTTATTATAAGGGATTAAGTGGTTGAATGTGGTGAATAATTTTTATAGTGAAGTCACCAATAGACACTTGGAACTTTATTTTGTTTCCTCTCAGCATAGTAACTGAGGCCTGCCTATCGTGGATACTGTGTGAGTTGGCATGAAAGGCAAAGGATAGTGATTGGGGGCATGGGTATACATTAGTTGGCATAGGGATTTTACAGGGTCATGTGAGTGGGTGAACGATCATTGGTTGATGTGGAAGGTATGAAAAGCCATAAGGCTGGGTAGAGGCAGAGGTGGCATAGGCTGGCATGGATAGGACATGGCAGTTTGTGGGGGGATGGGGGCTAGAAGGTTATTTTTTGTTTTGTTGTCTTTTTGCAACTGAGATAAAAATCAGGCAGCCTTTCATTCAGCCTGCCTCCCTACCCAACAGCCCTAGTGTTACCTCCAGATTGGTTCCAGAGTGATAGGCCTGAATCCAGTTCATGTTGCAAATGCTGTGACAGTTGAGTGCCTGTTCTACTTGTGACTAAAGGCTGCTGAGCTAATTGGAGAAAGGTTCAGGCACATATATGAGGGCTAGTTTCCACCAGTGTGGAAAGGGAAGGTCATCTGTACTCACGTTATACCATGTTTTGTGAATGAAGTTATGTTGAAGACAGACTGGCTGCAGCTTCTTCCTTTGCCAGGCGGATGTTTACCCAAACATCACCCCCAGCCACCCCACCATCAGAATGACAATCTGAACACCGAGGCACCTTCTCCCAAGTCAAGTTTGCGGAGCTGGAATTTTTCTGACTCTGTGCTTCTGACCTCAGCAAAAATTTAGGCCTATAATTGAGTCAATCTGATAAACTCTCTTTGTCATTCCCTTCCACTAGTCCACCTGGACCAGAATTCCTTTAATACTCACCACTGCTCTCCAGTCCTGAGCTCATATCCTTTCCCAGCTTCTCTTCAATTCTCCATGTCCTTTCTGAGCTCATTTGTCTATAAGGCCCACTTCCTGTTCCCTTAATCCTGTTGCTAAATTATCAGACTGGTGTCAGACGACCAGTACAGAATGACCTGAAGTTTCCTCTAATTAAATTTTTCAGTCTCCACCTTATACTCCATTCTTGAACTACTGACCCCATCCTTTGCCCTGACAACAGTCTGAAATTACGCCTGACAGTTTGCAATATTGGTGTCACATTTGATCCTGAGTTTCCA
Source organism: Carcharhinus amblyrhynchos (assembly GCF_965287045.1). Classification (NCBI taxonomy): domain Eukaryota; kingdom Metazoa; phylum Chordata; class Chondrichthyes; order Carcharhiniformes; family Carcharhinidae; genus Carcharhinus; species Carcharhinus amblyrhynchos. Next base: position 23,728,160 of record NC_137335.1, on the reverse strand, counting down.
ATGTCATATTCCAGCCAGGAATATGACACTGGACTGCCTATTTACAACTCTGTGACATCATCCGACTTCACTATTATTTCAGTTTATCTGCTGCTGAAACCCTTATCCATGTTTTGGGGCCTCTAGACTCCAGTATTCCAAAGCATTCCTGGATTGTTTCCCATGCTCTACTCTCAGTAAACTTGAGGTTATCCAAAACTCTGCTGCCTGTGTCTTTAACTCACGACAAGTCCTGTTCCCTGATCAACTGTTCACTGGTCTTAATTGGCTATTAGTCAAGGAATATCCAAATTTTGACATTTTCCTCCTTTTCAAACCTTCCATGGCTTTGCTCCTCCCTAGCTCAGTAATCTCCTCCAGCTTCATAACCCATCAGGCCATCTGCACTCTATACTTGTAGCCTCTTTTGCATTTCCAATTATAATTGTTCCATCTTGGTAGCTTTGCCTTCAGTTGCTTCAGCCCTCAACTCTGAAGTTCCCTTCCCACACCCCTTTGTTTCTCTATCACACTTTCCTCCTTTAGAACACTCTGTAAAGCAAAGAAGGCTTTTGGTCAACTGACCTAATACCTCCAGTTATAGCATGATATCATACTTTGTTTTATAATGCATCTGAGAAGTGCATTATAAAACAAATAGTGCTCTCTAAATATAAGTTGCTATTATTGTTATCTTTCATGTACTCAGGATTTCACAAAGCACTTTACAGCCAATTGAGGACTTTTGAAGTGTAGTTATAGTTGTATATTAGGAAATATGGCAGCCAATTCATGTTCACCAAGATCTCATAAACAATGAAATAATGACCTGTTATTGATTGAGGGTTATATATTGACCAGGACAATGGGGAAATGTTCCCCCATTTCTTCTTCAAATAATACATATCCATTTAGACGGGACCCTGGCTTAACCTCTCATCTGAAAGACTGCACCTCTGACTGCACAGCGCTTCCTCAGAGCTGCGCTGGAGTATTAGCCTAGATTATGTGCTCAAGTGAAGCATCAATGTACTGTGTGATGGCACAATAGATTTGATTTTGCTACTGAGCTCCTGTGGGGAAAAAATCATCAGCAGAATCATTGCCAGGCTATTCTCATGTACTTCCTTTAGTCTGGCTCGGAGATGTGATGACAAGGTCCAGAAATGCTATTTCCTAGCAGCATTTCACTATTTGTGTGCTACACAATAATTGCTGTTCAAAATAGTACCCACAGTACCAAATATGTGATGTTGTACACTTCATCTATAATAAAGGCAGTAATTCCTTTTGTTCTGTTACTGCTCATCAGCCAAGCTTTATCCTTAGCAATAATTCTGAAGTTGTCAAAGGGGAGGTATATATAAAATAGATGTTCCGTTGTTCTAAATTCATAAAGGGAAATATGTAGCTGGCCTCACTCAGCTATCTTTCTCAAATATTTTATAATTTATAATTGTTAGTTACAGCAGAATTTTGAAAGCATGTTTTGTGTAGATCTTCCTCTTTTGAGACACCAAGAAAAATTAACAATTGGCTAAGGGTCGTTTGTGATGTTAGGGGAGCAGAATTTTGCAATATCTTTTGCTTTCTGGCTGCCTCCAAGTAAAGATTTAACGCATTAAGAGGTGGCAATGGAGATAACGTTGAGAGACATAGGCCGGAAATCTCCAACCATTCATATCCCACTGCTGCTGCCAGCAAGGATGGAAAATCTGGTGCTCAGCCAAGTCTCCATTCACTGTAGAGGAACCAGAGAATCTCAGCTGCAGGAGTGGTTGGAGAATCTGGTCCATAACGATAGATGTTTGTCTTTACCTTCTGGGAGTTAAGTATCATCTGGATGGAGTAGAGATAGGGAATTCTGGCATGGCAGATCACATAGCCTTTACAATTCCCTTCAACTAATTTTAATGGAAGGAAAGTGAAGCCACTTACGTCACTGGCATAGTAGTCTGCAGATCAGAATTTACTTTTTGTGCTCTACCCAAAGAATATTTAACACCCAGGCTGCAAAGACAAAATTCCATCCTTTTCTTCTATTATTGAAGTATTGTTGGGACAAATTACACACCTGATTTGCTAAGGAATGGGGAACAGAAAAACTGCTCATTTGTTCAATTTTACTGAAGTAATACCTTGGTGACTTTGAAACGACAAAAACAATCACACACAATTACAGTTCGAAAAAGCCTGGGGACTTCTCAAGAAAGCTGATCAACTCAGGATCATTTTAAAAACCACTTGGTGACAGGATTAGAAAGTGACACTGGAAGGACCTTGAAAGAATCTGCATTATTTTGGCTAGATAATGATCCCTAATGATCTGTAATTTAAGAACTTGAATGCTTTCAAATCCCAATGCCTGCTGCTAACATTAGAAAAATTGCCCTTAGTTAGTGTGGGATGAAGACAGGAATATCCCTTCAGCCTATGGAAACATTTTATGACGCATTTGAAGGCCAAAAAAAATGGAGAGGAAAACAGTATGTGAACAGTACGTAATAATTAATTTCAAATAAATACAATCTGAAAAGCTTTTAAAATCTTTCAGTAGCAGAATCTAGCTGTTCAAGCTTCTGGTAATGCATTTGAGGACTGGGTAACAATAAAGGCATTGCAAAATGGAGCTTTAAATGAAACTGTGTGATTCAAATAAATGTGCTTCTAGCTGGTTTTTGATTGTATTGATATTCAGACTTAAAATGATCAGTTAAGTTCTTGAGCCATTTTCCATGCAGTCCATTAAAGGAGCATCAATAAGTACAAGGCCAGAAGGCACATGACCAAGACAATTGTTAGTCACTACAATCAACTCCATCATAGTTTAGTTTTCAGCGGCTGCTAAGCAGTTCTCTTTCACCAATAAAAATTTTTCAGAAGCAGTTTTTCAACAAATATTATCTTGCATTCTGAGTTACTATGAGATTTGTGTCAAAAACCAACATTTCTATTCTATCTGGATAAATTATTTGAATTATAGAATGAATAATTTTACTGTAACAATAGTTCCTCAGTGACTTTCAATGATAGGATTCCAAGCGTGATCTGTACCTTCCTCTTGATAGCCCCATTGTATTGATAAAGGTGGCTTTGTAGAATTCTGGTTGACTAGCTGAAACATATGTAAATGAGGAACCCAATAACTGTTTTAGGTCCCTCACTGAAACTAACACACCTGAGCCTCCTATCATACTGTGGAATCTTCAATTTCTTACACCAGCTTCTGCACTTGCATGATAATCTCAATTTGGTGCCAGATTGTGAACAGTTTCTTTTGAGCTGTATACTTCACAGAGGCCTGGGTGAGAGATTTTCAGACCTTGCTGTGCCTGGCACAGATCGCCCAATCCCAGAGAATTGCATGTGGGCCTAAAAATCCATTTCATACCTGGCGCCAAACGGTTTGCAGCAAGGCCATCCCAGGCCAGAAGCTGCACCAGAGCAATAGGGGCCACTGGTCAAGGTCAGGATCCAGGTGCCCATCGGCCCAGGAGGGGCCAGAAGGTGGTAGAGTTGGGGACCCTAGTTGTATGGGACAAATATATCCTACCATGAGCTGCTGGACCCCGTGTGTGATTGAAGACTCTGCCTGAGCAAGGAGACAGTGCAACATCTGCGCTACATCCTCATGGAAACAGCACCTTGTGGAGGAGGACACCTGCTCCCAGTGGCTGTAAAGATGACAACAGCCTTGAACATCTATGGCACTGGGTCATTTCAGGACTTGAGTGGTCACCTGTGTGGCATCTCCCAGTCATCGGCCTAAAGGTGCATTCACTTTGGTGGCAAAACAGGAAGGAATATTATCTGAATGGTGGCGGTTTAGGACAAGGGGAAGTGCAACGTGACCTGAGTGTCATAGTGGAACAGTTGCTAAAGGTTGGCATGCAGCTTCATAGTAAGAGGATTTGGGTATAAGAGTAAGGATGTCTTGCTGCAGTTTTATAGGACCTTGGTGAGGCCACATCTTGAATATTGTGTGCAGTTTTGGTCTCCTAGTCTGAGGAAGGACATTCTTGCTGTTGAAGGAGTCCAGCGAAGGTTTACCAGATTGATTCTCAGAATGGCAGTAGTGATGTATGAAAAAAGACTGGATCGACAGGGCTTGTACTCATTGGAATTTAGAAGAATGAAAGAGGTCTCAGAGAAACGTATAAAATCCTGATAAGATTGGACAGGCTAGATGTGGGAAGAATGTTCTCGATGTTGAGATGTGCAGGACCAGTGATCACAGTCTAAGAATAAGGGGTAAGCCATTCAAGACTGAGATGAGGAGGAACTCCTTCACTCAGAGAGTTGTGAAGCTGTGACTTCTCCACAGAAAGCTGTTGGGGCCAGTTCATTAGATATGTTCAAGAGGGATCTGGACATGGCCCTTGTGGATAAAGTGATCAAGGGGTATGGAAAGAAAGCGGAAATGGGATACTGAAAGTGCATGATCAGCCATGATCATATTGAATGGTGATGAAAGCTCAAAGGACCGAATAGCCTACTCCTGCATCTGTTTTCTATGTTTCTATGTTTCTAAATGGCCCTCACTATTCACCCATCTCCCCAGTGGACCTGCATTGGGTGGCCTTTGGTACAGGTCCTTAGAAGAGAGGGCCTGCCATGTTGAACCCTGAAGGTCAAGGAAGCACCACCAGCCCTCCAGTTTTTAAATCATTGCAGCACTCATTCTGCAGCAGAGATTTTCCTTTCCTCCTCCAAAAGCAGCAGATGAGATCACATTGCTTTAAAGTCCCCTGACAAAGAGATGTCAATTTCACTTGGGGGAGTGGGGTTCCAGAGTGCGCAGCTCTGCACGCAGCCCCAATGTATGCACACAGCTTTGATTCAAAATTGCTGTGGTTTCCCTGCCATATCACTGAAACCTTCTCCAGTGCAGTTGAAGCCTCTGATCTGTAACAAGTTCAGTGCAATGCCTTGTAAAAGATTTGGCTGTCAGAACAAGGGCCTTCTATAAGCCTCCAGTGATCTGTATTTATTTTGATTCCCCTTCATTGTTGACTGCACCTCAAGTACCCCATTGATCCAGACCGCAATGTAGACAGTGTCTAATCCTAATTGACATTCTGTGTTATTTCTTTTTTGATTCCAATTAATATGTGTTCTGTGGGCACTGATACATGCCCTTCCTAAAGTGTACATCACTCTTGTACTTTAGCTCAGATGGTGCATTTTCCACTGGCCACATTGGCTAGCAATCTTAGCAAATCTTGGAAGTCCCATCAAAAGCAGGCCCTGAGGTTTTGTGGCACAGTAGTAGGGTCCCTACCTCAAGACCAGAAATTCCGGGTTCAAATCCCACCTCAGGACTTTCTACATGATTCAATGGGCTAATAAGCTGGAATGCTTTCTCCACCTCCCCATTATTGCCTAAAAAGGAAGGAGGTGTTTCTCCCACAAACATTTTAAGTGTTAAATTCATGTAAAAACTGGAATAACTCCCGCAGGTTTTTTTAATCTCCCACAGTTTGAGCAGTGCAGAGTGCCCTAGCAAGATTCATGTTGAAAAATAATGGCCGTTTTCCTGCTGGAGAGGCTGGCAGCATAGTGCTGAGCAGGCCACTGCAATTGCGCCGATCTGTCAGAGCAGAGATTGAAGCATGAGCAGTGGCCCTGTACTGTCGGCCTACCCATTGCTAGCCAGCATAGCAACCCTGCATCACTGCCACTTGGACCTGCCACCCCTGACCTCCCAGACGTGAACAATCACTGAAAAACTATATGATGACATCAACAAGTTCCATCCCACCATCAGACTCACAATGGACTACTCTCCAGAATCGGTTACATTCTTGGACTCATGCATCTCCATTAAGGACAGTCACCTCAGCACCTCACTGTACCGCAAGCCCATGGATAACCTCACGATGCTCCACTTCTACAGCTTCCACCCTAAACATGTTAAAGAAGCCATCCCCTATGGACAAAGCCTCCATATATACAGGATCTGCTCAGATGAAGAGGATCGCAACAAACATCTCCAGACGCTGAAAGATGCCCTCATAAGAACAGGATATGACGCTCGATTCATCGATCGACAGTTCCGACACGCCACAGCCAAAAACCTCCTCACCGCACCGACCTCCTCAGAAGACAAGCACGGGACACGGTGGACAGAATACCCTTCAAAAGTCCAGTACTTCCCTGGAGCGGAGAGGCTACGTCATCTTCTCCGGAGCCTTCAACATGTCATTGATGAAGATGAACGTCTCACCAAGGCCATCCCCACACCCCCACTTCTTGCCTTCAAACAACTGCACAAACTCGAACAGACCATTGTCCGCAGTAAACTACCCAGCCTTCAAGAGAATAGTGACCACAATACCACATAACTCTGCCACAGCAACCTCTGTAAGATGTGCCGGATCATCGACACGGATGCCATCATCACACGTGAGAATACCATTCACCAGGTACATGGTACATACTCTTGCAACTTGGCCAATTTTTTCTACCTGATACACTGCAGGAAAGGATGTCCTGAGGCTTGTTGCATTGGAGAGACCATGCAGATGCTACGACAACGGATGAATGAACACTGCTAGACAATTACCAGGCGAGACTGTTCGCTTCCTGTTGGGGAACACTTCAGCGGTCACAGGCACTCGGCCTCTGATCTTTGGGTAAGCATTCTCCAAGGCGGCCTTCACGACACACAGCAGTGCAGAGTTGCTGAGCAGAGACTGATAGCCAAGTTCCGCACACATTTGGATGGCCTCAACTGGGATCTTGTGTTCATGTCACGCTATCTGTAACCTCCACAACTTGGCTAGACTTGCAAAATCTCACTAACTTTCCTGTCTGGAAACAATATACATCTCTTTAACCTGTGCTTAATGCTCTCTCCACTCACACTGTCTGTACCTTTAAGACTTGATTAGCTGTAAAGACTCACATTCCAATCATTATTCATGTAAATTGAGTTTCTGTCTTTGTGTCCTGTTTGTGATCAGAACTCCCACCCACCTGACGAAGGGACAGCCTGCTCCAAAAGCTTGTGGCGTTTGCTACAAATAAACCTGTTGGACTTTAAGCTGATGTTGTGAGACTTCTTTCTGTTTTTACCCCAGTACAATGCCAGCATCTCCACATCATGACTCCCAGACCTCTCCAGGCCAACCCCAATGTCCCCACCACCACCCACCCCGAACAGCCCTGATAGTCTCCTCACTGCCCCCCCACACAGTCCCAAACCCCTGATCCCCGACACGGATTTCCTCCCCCCACACGGATGGCCAGCCCCAATCACCCCCTTTCCTCCCTCTGCCACTAATCCTTATGCAGAGTGGCAGAGGGAACCCCTCACCTCACAGATCTGCCCCATAGGCCCCGCCCCCTCTGGTCCCACCTCATTGGCACTGCCGGAAGCCCACTGGGCAGTGCCAAGGTTCCCCTTGGGCATTGCCACTTTGGCCCCTTTGCAGTACTATGGGGCCAGGCTTGCACTGCTGGGCTGGCAACGCCCAGGGAGCAAACCCCTTAACCCCTAAACTCCTGGGGGGCCTCCATGGCCTCTGTTCACTCCAGCGGGGTTGGCCACCAGTTCCTCATTAGTGCGGAGCTGTTGTAAACCCCACTGGAGTGAACAACGCCTGGCCAGGTGAGGGGTGGAACACGAGCGAGCCCAGAGACCTCAGTCACAGGCCTGGTAATGGGATGGAAATCCAGATTTTAATATTCAAATCAGCTCTGTGCTGATTTCTGGCGCGGAGCTGATTACACTCAAAACCTTGCCCCGGAAGCCCAGCGGGGAGCCCATTGAACGGCCTCTGCTGATATCGCCTGGCCCTGCTGGAGCAGCGCAGTGAGCTGGGAGAATTGCCCCTGATATTTCTTTTAAAAAGAACAAGTCCTGATCCTGTGCAGATGATGGCAAAAACCAATTAAAAAGTTGTTGTTTGGGGTCATCACCCAATCAGAGGGCCAGTAGCTCCATGTACCCTCGAAGGCCAGTTAATTTCTATTTAACCATGCCAGGGCCAGGCCCCGGCTATTGGAGTGATGAATCTTCCAACTGCGATCGAGCAGGAATTGTCGATGGGGGCTCCTCCTTTGGTTATAAATCTGCCATTCAGGAAGGACCCTGCCACAGGGAACCAGCCGGGAAGCTGCCGTGATTTCCTTGTCCTGTCAGAGCTAAAATACTGATGGACATGGCAAGTGGTTGTTAATTTACAAATTCCTCAGTTTAATTGGCTGTCCACCTCTGGTTGGGGGCGGTCACATTCTTCTTGTTGAGAATATCCAATGGTGTCAGGGAGATGTCAGGCTCCTCTCCTGATGACTTCCACCTCCATCTTACAAGGCCTTACCCGTCTTCAGAGGGCTGATAAAGTTCAGCCAATTGAATTGTTTACTGCAGGTATTTTATACCACAAGGAAGTTGAAAATAAACAAACGGGAGTGGAAAATCCCCTTCTTATCTGTGTGGCTCAGTGCCATACTGCCCAGTGCAGGGTGAACACGTGTGCCCATATGAACAACATGATTTCTCATCAAATTGAAAAACCAATTCAACCAATGGCTACAACCAATTATGGGTACATAACTAGACTTAGATCTGTTTGAGGAAAACATTCGACGGTGCAGAGGGACCTCGGGGTCCTTGTGCATGAGTCGCAAAAACCCAGCCTGCAGGTGCAGCAGGTGGTCAGGAAGGCGAATGGGATGCTGGCCTTCATAGCGAGGGGGATTGAATATAAAAGTAGGGAGGTCTTGCTGCAGCTGTATAGGGCATTGGTGAGGCCGCAGCTGGAGTACTGTGTGCAGTTTTGGGCGCCGCACCTGCGCAAGGATATTTTGGCCTTGGAGGGAGTGCAGAGGAGGTTTACTAGGCTGATACCGGAGTTGAGGGGGTTGAGCTATGAGGAGAGGCTGAATAAACTAGGCTTGTACTCGTTAGAGTTTAGAAGAATGAGGGGAGATCTCATTGAGACGTATAAGATGATGAATGGGATGGATAGGATAGAGGTGGAAAGACTCTTCCCGCTCAAAAAAGACAGTAGGACTAGGGGGCACAGCCTCAAGATAAAGGGGGGGCAGTTCAGAACGGAGTTGAGGAGGAACTTCTTCACTCAAAGGGTGGTGAATCTCTGGAATTCTCTGCCCGTTGAAGTGGTGGAGGCTGCCTCGCTAAATATTTTTAAGAAGCGGGTTGATGGGTTTTTGATAAGAGAGGGGATTAAGGGTTATGGGGAGAGGGCGGGAAAGTGGAACTGAGCCACGACAGATCAGCCATGATCTTATTGAATGGCGGGGCAGGCTCGAAGGGCCAGATGGCCTACTCCTGCTCCTATTTCTTATGTTCTTATGTTCTTATGTTATTGTCTAATTTCTGCAAGAATGTTGATAATCTATCAAAATCATATTGTATCTTGGAATTTGACTGCGAAAAGTATTACTCTACTGGGACTTCAGTTAAAAACCCACAGAACTTCATTTTGTATCTGCTATTGTTGTAATGATGCTGTAGGCTTGATAAGAATCATGATTTTGATAGGTGTACATACAGTAATGAATAAAGCATTCAATGAATCAGTATGAAAAATGGTGCATCAAGATCTTCATCGTATCGATACGTTCCTCTAATGGCTTCTATTTTATCGTTGCTTAATGATGAACACTGAAGCTGCAAGTCATATTTTTCTCAATCAATAAGGAAGAACCTATTTCCAATCTGCACAAAAATCTATAATTTAAATTGCAGTGCTTTTGGCAATACTTAAAATAACTCAATTTTCAAGGTAAGATGAACTTCTAAGAATTTGCAAATCAAGATCTGGAGTCCTCAATTACCTGGTGGACAAAGACATCATCTGCTGTCATACAAGCCATAAAGTTCTGAAAGCCCTAAATTCAATTTTGAATTGAATTAATTGATCTCATCTCTTTGATCTAGTAACACTGAACATAGTATTCCTTAGTTAGGAAGAAGGATGAATTAGCCTCGGTTCCCAATTTTCAATGCTGTAAAGTATGCATTTTTGAATGTTCAGCTAGATCAAGGTAAAAAATAATAAAACAAATATATAACACCTTTAACAGAGTAACAAGTTGCATGAAGTTCCACAGAAGCAGCTTCAAAAGTTGGACACCAAACCACATAAGGAACTATGAGGGCAGGTGACCAAAAAATTGATCGAAGTACAAGATTTTAAGAAACATTATACAGGCGAAGGAGGGAGATGGAGCAATTTAGGGAGAACATTCTGAATCTTAAAGCATAGGTAGGTGAAGCACGCCCAGCAAGGATGAAGTATTTGGATTCAGTGATGGTAAAGAGAGGCATTAATTAGTAAAACATTAAGAAAATAAGTAAGCAGCTAATTGGAGAATGGCAGGAAGGAGCTGGATCTAAACAGGGCACAAAAAACAGTTAATGGGAACAGGGCACAGGCAGAGTCCAAAATGTGATGTCAGGAATAAAAAGTTTAATTTATTATTGTCACAAATAGGCTTACACTAACTCTGCAATGAAGTCACTGAGAAAATCCCCTAGTCGCCACACTCTGGCACCCGTTCAGGTACACTGAGGGAGAATTTAGCACAGCCGATGATCTAACCAGCATGTATAAGACCATAAGACATAGGAGCAGAATTAGACCACTCGGCCCATTGAGTCTGTTCTGCCATTCAATCATGACTAATATTTTTCTCATCCCCATTCTCCTGCCTTTTCCCCATAACTCCTGATTCTCTTATTAACCAAGAGCCTGTCTATCTCTGTCTTAAAGACACTCAATGACCTGGCCTCCATAGCTTTCTGCGGCAAAGAGATCCACGAATTCTCTATTCTCTGGCCGAAGAAATTCCTCCTCATCTCTGTTTTAAAGGATTATCCCTTCAGCCTGAGATTGTGCCCTCTGGTTCTAGTTTTTCCTACTAGTGGAAACATCCTCTCTATGTCCACTCTATTCAGGCCTTGTAGTATCCCGTAAGAGTCACGGAATCATAGAAAGATAGAATCCCTACAGTGTAGAAGGAGGCCATTTGGCCCATCATGTCTGTCCCGACCACAATCCCATCCAGTCTCTATTCCTGAACCTGCATTTACCCTGCTAATCCCCTTGACATTAGGATCAATTTAGCATAGGCAATCAACCTAACCCGCACATCCTTGGACTGTGAGAGGAAACCGGAGCACCTGGAGGAAACCCACGCAGACATGGGGAGAAAGTGCAAACTCCACACAGACAGTGACCTGGGGCTGGAATTGAACTCGGATCCCCGGCACTGTGAGGCAGTGGTGCTAACCACTGTGCCACTGTGCCACCCTGTAATTTTCAATAAGATCCACCCTCATTCTTTTAAATTCCAACAAATACAGATCCAGAGTCCTCAACAGTTCTTTATATGATAAGCTCCTCATTCCAGGGATCATTCTTGTGAACTTCCTTTGGACCCTTTCCAAGGCCAGTGCATCCTTCTTTAGTTACGGAGCCCAAAACTGCTCACAATGCTCCAAATGGGATCTGACCAGGGCTTTATACACCCTCAGAAGTACATCCCTGCTCTTGTATTCTAGCCCTCTCGACATGATTGGTAACACTGCATTTGCCTTCCTAACTGCTGACTGAACCTGTATGTTAACCTTAAGAGAATCTTGAACAAGGACTCCCAAGTCTCTTTGTGTTTCTGATTTCCTAAGCATTTTCCCATTTAGAAAATAATCATTCCTTCTTCCAAGGTGCATAACCTCACACTTTTCCACACTGTATTCCACCTGCCACCTTTTTGCCCACTCTCCTAACCTATCAAAGTCCTTCTGCAGCTCCCTCCCCAGCTTCCTCAATACTACCTGTCCCTCTACATATCTTTGTGTTATCTGCAAATTTAGCAACAGTGCCTTCAGTTCCTTCTTCCAGATCATTCATGTATATTGTGAAAAGTTGTGGTCTCAGCACTGACCCCTAAGGTGTGCCACTAGTCACCGGCTGCCATCCTGAAAAAGACCCTTTTATTCCCACTCTCTGTCTTCTGCCAGTCAGCCAATCCTCTATCCATGCCAGGATCTTACCCTTAACACCATAGGCACTTAACTTATTTAACAATCTCCCATGTGGCACCTTGTCAAAGGTCTTTTGGAAATCTAAATAAATCACGTCCACTGACTCTCCTTTATCTAACTTCCTTGTTACATCCTCAAAGAACTCTAATAGATTTGTCAGACATGACGTCCCCTTTTATTTTATCATGCACTTCCAAGTACTCTATCATTTCATCTTTAATAATGGACTCTGAAATCTTGCCAATGACTGAAGTCAGGCTAACTGGTCTATAATTTCCCATTTGCTGTCTCCCTCCCTTCTTAAACAGTGGTGTTTCATTAGCTACTTTCCAGTCCTCTGGCACCCTCCCTGCCTCCGGTCATTCCTGAAAGATCACCACCAATGCCTCCACAATTTCCTCAGCTATCTCTTTTAGAACTCTGGAGTGTAGTCCATCCGGTCCAAGTGATTTATCCACTTTCAGACCTTTCAGTTTTCTCAGACCTTCTCCTTAGTGATGGCCACTACACTCACCTGTGCCCCCTGGCTCTTGTGGAGCTCTGCATCCTACTGCTTTCTTCCACCGTGAAACTGATACAAAGTAACTATTCAGTTCCTCTGCTATTGCTTTGTTTCCCAATATTACTTCTCCAGCCTCATTTTCCAATGGTCCAATGGCTATTTTTGCCTCTCTCTTATCTTTTATCAATTGAAAAAATGTCTTCCTATCTTATTTTATATTACTGGCTAGCTTACACTCATATTTCAGCTTCTCCCTCCTTATTGCTTTTTCAGTTGTGTTCATTTTTAAAGGCTTCCCAATCCTCTGGCTTCCCACTAGTCCTCGCCACTTTGTACACTTTTTCTTTTGCTTTTATGCTGTCCTTGACTTCCCTCATCAGCCATGGATGCCTCATCCTTCCCATAGCATGTTTCCTCCTCCTTGGAATGAATTTTTGTTGTGATTTCCAAATAACTCTCAGAAACTCCTGTCATTGCAGTTCCACAGTCTTCCCTGCTCGGCTGCCCTTCCAATCAATTCTGGTTAGCTTCTCCCTCATGTCTTTGTACTTACCTTTATTTAATTATAATACCGTTACATCTGATTCCAGCTTCATTCTCTCAGACTGCAGGGTAATTTCTATCATATTGTGGTCACTGTTCCCTAAGGGTTCCTGCTCCTTCAGTTCCCTAATCAAATCTGTCTCATTACAAATCACCAAATCCAGAATTTCCTGATCCCTAGTAGTCTCTGTCACAAGCTGATCCAAAAAAACTTATACATTCCACAAATTCCATTTCTTGGCATCTACTACCTACCTGATTTTCCCAGTCCACCTGCATATTGAAGTCCCCCATGATTATTGTAATATTGCCTTTTTTATATGCCTTTTCTATCTCCTGATTTATTTTCTGTCTCACATCCTGACTACTGTTAGGGGGTCTGTACACAACTCCCATCAAGGTCTTTTTACCTTTGGGATTCCTCAACTCTACCCCCAGGGATTTTATGCTTTCTGATCCTATATCACTTCTTGCTATTGATTTAACTTCATTTTTTACTAACAATGCAACCCCACCCCCTTTGCCCATCTGCCTGCAGCGTCTTTCGGACTTTGGGAGGAAACCAGAGCATCTGGAGTAAATCTATTTAGACACGGGAAGAGCATGCAAACTCCACACATTGACCCAGGAATCCAACCTGGGTCCCTGGTGCTGTGAAACAGCAGTGCTAACCACTTAGGGTGTGCCTTGGCACAGGGAAAGAGCCAATTAATGAGAAATTCTATTTTCTACTTTCTAGTCTCCAGGTTATAATTAACAGTCTGTAAGGTAAAGCTAAGATGTGGTAGGGCAGCTCAGCTGCATGGAATGTACAATCTATAACGTGGGGAGTCGTGGACACTTTGTGTGGCCTAGGTGATCATATGCAGCAAGTGCCACCAGTTACAGGTATATGTAACTAGGTTGCGGAACTTGAGCAATGGCTGGAATCAGTGAGATGCATCCATGTAGTTCTCAGCCTTGTGGATGCACCACTATGATTTCACACAATAGGTTAGGAGCTTGCCGTCAGAGAGGGAATAGGTGACCAAAGGCAGAATAGGAGTATGAGGCATGTAATGCAGGAATCCTATAAGTCTACGTCACCCATCAACTAGTTTTCCATTTTGCATGCTTATGAGAATGATGGTACTTCAGGGGAGTGTAGTAAGAGCCAAGTTTGTGACTCAGCAGCATAGGAGAGGAGGAAGGAGAGTGGAAGAGCAATAGCAATAGGAGATTCAATTGTTAGGCGAAGAGAAAGGTGTCTCTGTTGCCATACACGTGATTCCAGAGTGGTCTGTTGCTTCTCTGGTGCCAGGGTCAAGGATGTTATTAAGCAGCTGCCGGACATTCTTTTGGGTGAGGATGAACAGCCAGAGGGTTTGGTCCACGTTAGTACCAACAAAATAGATGGAAAGAGAGATGAGCTCTGAAAAGCAGATTTTAGGGAGCTAGGAAAAAGATTCAAAGCAGGATCTTGAAGATAGTAATCTCAGGATTCCTTCCAGTACCACGTGCTCACGAGAATCAAAATAGCTAGAATGAATAAATGAACACGTGGCCGGAGAAGAAGCGTAGGGGAGAAGGCTTCAGGTTTCTGTGGCATTTGGACTGGTTCTGGGACAGAAGAGATAGCCAGAAGATCATAAGATACAGGAGTGGAATTAGACCATTCGGCCCATCGAGTCTGCTCCACCATTCAATCATGGATGATATGATTCTCATCCCCGCTCTCCAGCCTTCCTCCCCCGTGCCACTTGATCCCCTTATTGTTCAAGGACTTACCTATCCCTGTCTTAAAGACACACAATGACCTGGCTTCCAAAGCCCTCTGTGGCACTGAGTTCCACAGATTCACCACCCTGTGGCTAAAACTCATCTCAGTTTTAAAGGAACGTCCCTTCACTCTGAGGTTGTGCCCTCAAGTTCTACTCTCTCCCATTAGTGGAAACATCTTCTCTACATCTATACTGTCTAGGCATCTCAGTATTCAGTAAGTTTCAATTAGATCCCCACTTCATCCTTCTAAACTCCATCGAGTATCAACCCAGACTCCTCAACCACTCCTCATATGACAAACTCTTCATTCCTGGAATCATTTTTGCAAACAAGGACTTGTACAGTTACATTTTACAGGACTGGGACTAAAATCTTTATTGGAATATTTGCTCGTACTATTGAGAAGGTTTTAAACCAGCTTGTCAGGAGGATAGGAACCTGAGAAGGAATTCAGATAGGAGAGAAACAAAATGGGAAGTAGAATGTAGTAAGTGAAAGTGGAATGTAGCAGAAACTAAAACCAGCATCAAATGGAGTCAAAAATACAGCAAAATGTTAAAAATGCAGAATTAAAGGCAAGCAGCATTTGCAGCCAGGTAGATGAATCGATGACATGAATAGAAGAAAACAAGGATGATCTAGTTGTCATCATGCAGACATGTAGAGTAACCAATGCTGGGAGCTGGATGTTCAAGGACATTTGACATTTATAAAGGTCAAGAAGAAAGGAAGAAAAGGTGGGATAGCACTGATAGTAAGGTATGAGATCAGCACATTTGTGTGAGAGGATCTTGAATAGAAAGAACAAGTTTTAGAATCAATTTGGGTGCAGCTAAGAAACAGCAAAAGGCGGCAAAAATTGGTTGGAGCTTTTTCCTAGGCCAACAAGTAGTAGTGTTAATAGTAGGGCATGGTATAAATCAGGAAATTAGAGGTACAACTAACAAGGGTAACACAGTATTAATGAGAGACTTTAATCCACATTTATCTACACAATGAGCACTAATGCTATGAAGGATGAATTCCTGGAATGTGTACGATATGGTTTCCCATAGCAGTATGTCGAGGAACCAACTGAGGAACAGACTATTTTAGATTCAGTACTATGCAATGATAGAGGGCTAATTAAAAATCTTGTTGTAAAGGAACCCTTATGAAAGATAATATGATAGAATTTCACACCAAGTTTGAAAATGATGTAGTTTGATCTGAAATTAGGATATTAAACCTAAAAAAAAAGGAAACTATGAAGGCCTGAAGAGCAAGTTGGCAGTGCTGAATTGGGAAAACACATTAAAAGGTATGGCATAGCAATGGCTTGTATTTAAGGAACAAATACATTGGCCAAAATTCTCCCATCGCACCTGCCACGGGAATCATAGTGGGTGAGACAGAAAATTCAGTGGACCATTTAAAGGTTTGTTGAGCTCAGTGGGGCCACATGTGCGGTCAGAGAATCCCATTGTTTATGACAAACAGACATTCCTTTAAGACATAAAGAACCAACATGAAAAGGGAAACAACTGTGGCTAACAAAAGAAGATAAATATTGTATTACATTAAAGAAAGAGGCTTATAAAGTTGCCAAAAAAGTAGTAAGCCTAAGGATTGGGATCATTTTAGAATTCAGCAAAGTAGCACCAAAAAAATGAAAATGAGAGAGAGTATCTAACCTCAATGTAAACTAGTGGGAAACAAAAATAGATTGTAAAAGCTTCCATACATATGCCAAAAAGAAGAGATTATCAGAGACAAATTACAGGTACAGGCAGGAGAATTTAAACTGGAAAACAGGGAAATGGAAGAGAAGCTAAATAATTATTTTGTATCAATCTTCATGGAGAAAGACGTAAGGAATCTCTCAGAAAGGGACAAGTGAGAATGAGGAACTGAAGGAGGGTAGAGTTAGTAAAAAAGCAGTAATGAAGAAATTAATGGAACTGAAAGTCGATAAATCCCTGGGATCTGACGATCCACATCCAAGTGTTGAAAGAAGTGGCTGAAGAGATAGTAGATACATTGGTGGCTTTCTTTCAAAATTCTATAAATGCTGGAATAATGCCGAAGATTAGAAGATAACAAATGTAACCCCACTGTTTCAGAATGGGCATGGCATGTCCAGCGTCCTTATGGACATGTCAAAAGCCCAGATGGACATTACAGTGGCAGTCCAGACTTTGACCCAGTCTCACCAGACCAGAACTGAGGGCATCACCCACATTGCTCTGACTATGGACAGCCTTCAGGACTGGCATCACCTGATCACACTGATGCATTTGGAGCTCACTCATGCAGCCCTTCTGTCCCATGGAATGTCCTGGGGTCCACCAAGTACCCCTAGGAAGGAGGAAGCACTGGAACACAGACCAGGGTTTTCCACTTGGGACACTCTGGCCTTCTCCAACCCTTCTGAATCCCACCTCCTGTCATCAGCATATATAATGGGAATCTGGAAGAACAGAGTGGCACAGCGTCACCTGGAAGTTGGTTGGGCCCCTCCAGATCAAGGTCCTCCTGAGACCACCGCCATGGGCATCACAGACCAGAGGTGTGGAAAGTAGCAGGCTACCTCCACTTCGGACTGTGCAGTCCGTGGAGAACACTGGAGACCTCAGAAAGTTAAGAAGTTGCAGGAACACTGAGTTGGCACGAGTGAAGTATGGAAGTGTTAGTTATGGAGAAGGGGGCACCAAATGTACACTTACACTATTAAAACTCTTTTCAACTTAAACTCGAGTAGCCTTTCACTTTGTGTGGTCACCCTCATCAGTGGAGGATGGTGGAACAGGGATGGACGACTCTTCTGCCTCCAGCTTAGAACTCATCATCTCACAGGCCCTACAGACTTACTCTCAAGGAGAAGACCCCATTCAGAGGGGCATCGAGATTCCCACCAACTATTTGATGAGGGTGGTGAATCCCCTCCGATGTCTTACTTCAGTTCTATAGAAAGTTAGTTACACTGCATTTGGAGTAATGTGCACAATCTTGGTCCCTTTCCTTAAGGAAGAATATACTTGCCACAGCGAGAGTGCAACAGAGATATGCCAGATTAATCCCCGGGATGGCAGGACTATCCTACGAGAAGAAATTGAGGTGACTGGACCTATACCATTTAAAAGAATGCGACTGATCTCATGCCAAAAGGGCAATCTGTGCAGGGGGTCCGTGGACATGGGCAAGATCTTAAATTAAGGGGAGACAATGGCCTAGTGATACTATCACTAGACTATTAATCCAGAAACTCAGCTAATGATCTGGGGACCCAGGTTCGAATCCTGCCAAGGCAGATGGTGGAATTTGAATTCATTGAAAAATATCTGGAATTAAGAATCTACTGATGACCATGAAAGCATTGTCAAAATAACTCATCTGGTTCACTAATGTCCTTTAGGGAAGGAAATCTGCCATCCATTACTTCGTCCAGAGCCACAGCAATATGGTTATCTCTCAACTGCCCTCGGGCAACTAGGGATGGGCAATATATGCTGACCAGCCAGCCATTCAAATGAATGAAAAAAATAACATTTTTCATCTGTGTTCATTCAGGAGAAAGACATTGTAACTAGAGATTTTAGTTTGGACAGTGAAGTTCTTGAGCATGTTAAGATTAATAAGGAGGGGGTATTAGATGTTTTAGTGGGCATAAAGGTGTATAAATTCCCAGGACATGAGATGTATCCCATCATGGTACAGGCTGTTATGAAAGGCAAGGAGGGTGATTGCAGGGGCCCTGATATTTAAATCTTCACTGGCCACAGATGAAGTGCCAGATGACTGGAGAATAGCTATTGTGGTATATTTATTCAAGAACAGCACCAGGAATAAGCCAGGTAATTACAAGCCAGTTAGTATCACGTCAATTGCAGGGAAATTATTGGAAAGAATTCTGAGGAACAAGTTTACTCAACACCTGGAAAGGCAGGAATTGATCAGGGATAGTCAGCACAGATCAATTGATTGGAGATTCTATCTAACTAACTTAATTTTTTAAATTCATTTGTGGGACATGGGTGTCACTAGCTGGTCAATTTATTGCCCATCCCTAGTTGCCCTTGAGAAGGTGACAGTGAGCTGTCTTCTTCAGTCGCTGCAGTCCATGTCCTGTGGGTTGACTCACAATGCCATTAGGGAGAGAATTCCAGGACTCACAATGCCATTAGGGAGAGAATTCCATGACAACAAACGAACGGTGATATATTTCCAAATCAGGATGGTGAGTGGCTTGGAGGGGGACTTGCAGATGGTGATGTTCCCATTTATCTTCTAGATGGAAGTGGTCGGGGGTTTGGAAGGTGCTTTTTATGGATCTTTGGTGAATTGCTGCACTGCATTTTGTAGATAGTACACACTGCTGCTATTGAACGTCGGTGGTGGAGGGATTGAATGTTTATAGATGTGGTGCCAATCAAGAGGTTGCTTTGTCCTGGATGGTGTCAAGCTTCTTGAGTGTTGTTGAGCTTTTTGAAAAGGTAACAAAATATATTAATGAGGGCAGAGCGGTTGATGTAGTTTACATTAACTTCAGTAAGGCCTTTGACAAGATCACTCATGGAAGGCTGATCCAAAAGGTTATAGCCCATGGGATCCAAGGGAAGTTGGCAAATTGGATCCAAAAGTGGCTAGTTGAGAGGAGGCTAAGGGTGATGGTGGAGGGCTGTCCTGTCCTTATGACTGGAAACTTGTGACCAACGGTGTACCACAGGGACTGGTGCTGGGACTCTTGCTGTTTTAAATAGATTACTTGGTTACACAAAATAACTTGGATGCGAATGTAGAAGGTATAAGTAATACATTTCCTGCAAATGAATTTAAAAAAAGGAGCTCATGGTATGGACGACACTTGGTGGGGGGGGTGGTGGGGGGGACACTTCAGCATGGATTAGGGATTGGTTACCTAACGGAAACAGAGAATAGGGTGGCATGGTGGCACAGTGATTAGCACAACACCAGGGACCCAAGTTCAATTCTGGCCTTGGATCCTGTCTCTATGGAGTTTGCACATTTTCTCCGTGTCTGTGTGGGTTTTCTCCTGGATAGTATGGTTTCCTCTCACACTCCGAAGATGTGCAGGTTAGGTGGATTGGCCATGGTAAATTGCCTCTTAGTGTCAGGGGGATTAGCACGGTAAGCATATGGGATAAGCCCTGGGTGGATTGTGGGCAGTGCAGACTTGATGGGCCAAATGGCCTCCTTCTGCACAGTAGGGATTCTATGATTCTAATAGGGATAAATGGGTCATTTTTGGATTGATAAGATGTGATGGGTGGAGTCCCACCGGAATCAGTGCTGAAACCTCAATTACAAATTTACTTTAATGAAGAAACAAACCTATGGTTGCTAAATTTGCTCGTGACACAAAAGTAGGTAGGAAAGTAAGTTGTGAAGAGGACGTGGGACATAGACAGGTTAAGCAAAAAATTGTCAGATGGAGTATAATGTGGGTGATGTGAACTTGTCCACTTTAGCAAGAAAAATTGCAAAACGGTATGTTATTTCAATGCAGAGATACTGCAGAACTCTGAGGTACAAGGGGGTTCAGGAGTTCCGTGGTGGGATTTTTCAGCAGTACCTAATGGCAGGATCTTCTGGTACCGTTGGAGGTAACCCCCCCCAATGGCAGGTTCCCTGAAGTGGGACAAATCAGCTGTGCAAAACGCCATGGACATTGGTGGGGACGGGAAGACCCTGCCGGCAGCCCATGGCTTGTCGCTTCTGCCACTGAAAAACATGGTGCAGCAAGGAGGCTGGAAAATCCCACCCTGGTACATGAATCATAAAAAGATTTGTATGCAGAACCAAAGTGACTAGGAAGGCAAATGGAATGTCATAATTTATTGCAAGGTGAAGGGAATATAAAAATAGAGATGTTTTACCACAGTTATAGAGGGCATTGTTGAGACCATCCAAATTACTGTGAACAATTTTGGTTTCTATTTAAGGAAGGATGTTAATGTATTGGAATTAGTACAGGGAAGACTCACTAGACTGATACCTGGGAGAGGGAAAGGGCTCTCTTATGAGGAAAGAATGGACAGGCTGAGCCTGTATCAATTGGAGATTAGAAATTGAAAGGTGACCTTATTGAAACATAAGATCCCAAAGGGACTGGATAGGATGAATGCTGAAAGGATGATTCCCTTTGTGGAAGAGATGAGAACTAAGGGACACAGTCTTAAAATAAGGGGTATCCCATTTAAGATTGAGATGTGGGCCATAAATCCTTGGAACTCTTCCTCATAGAATATTTTTAACACAGGGGTAGATAGATTCTTGACCCTTGGGGCTAGGCAGAATGTGGAGCTGAGGCCATAATCATTTCAGCCATGATCTTATTGCAAGCCAGAGCAGGCTCGAGGGACCGAAGTGGCTTATTCTTGCTCCTAATTCATATATTCATGTGTCTGAGTACAATATGGGTAAATGTGTGGCCATTGTCTTTAGATCCAAGATAACTCAGATTACTGTGTAAATGGCAAGAGTGTGTGTGTGTGTGTGTGTGTGTGTGTGTGTGTGTGTGTGTGTGTGTGTGTGTGTGTGTGTGTGTGTGTGTGTGTGTGTGTGTGTGTGTGTGCCCTGAAGTGTCAGTCAGGATACATTCTAACTCCACGATCCTGAATTTGGGTAACTGGTTAAGTGAAAGTGAAGTGAAGAACAGTATAAAAGGTTACTGAACCAAGGCAAGTCAATGTAGTTAAGATACAGATTATTTTTGATCTAAATGAACAGTTGACAGGCTTGAGGGACTGAATGACTTGTTTCTACTTTTCTGGGTTTTTTTTAACTATTCCTGCTAAGAAGTCTTTGGCAGTACTTAGATTAAGGACCTACGGGTAAGAAGCACTACTAGTTGGATTTTATACAATGAAATGAAAACTACCACTTCTGGTCTTGTGAAATTAGGGACTTCATAACATATGGCTCAGGTAATGGTTTAATTTAATTTAAGGCACAATATATGATGTTCACTTTCATGCTAACCCCATAATAGACTAAATAATTTTCTTGACTAAATTTTACAGATCTACAAAATTAAAATTAAATTTATAGAATTTAAATTAAAACGAAACTTCCATAGTTTATGGTGTTTGGTTATAAAAACATTAAGCTGCTTCATGGTCAACAGAAGATGCTGAGTCGTGCAATATGAAAAGCATTTAGACCTTAAACAGTTTTATTTTCTGTATGAAATCTCATTAAAATTAAAATAAGAACAAATAAAATATCATATTAAAATGACATGAGGCCTGCAACCAAGCAATTAATCTGTTTCCTGCTTATACATTGCTATTTACAGTGCTTGTTCAGGGCAATTAACATATACTATGAAAAAAATGGCATTACTGCACTCTCATGAAGCAAAAATATGCTTAAATCAAAAAGGAGCAGAAGGTGCTTAGTCTTGTTGCAAAAATGTTCAGTTCATGTAGAAGAACTTGATTTTATCTCGTTTTGAAAATTGAAAAAACAGTGGGGAGAAAAGGCATTGTTTCAAATGTGCCTCGATTAACTGGATGAGTTAAGAGGGGCTAAACCCCTGATTCATTTAAAATTTACCATATCCCAACAGAACAACAAGATGCATTAAAGCCTGGCAAAGCAGGCAATTCCTGAAACCCTTTTCAGGCAGCCTTCAAAACAGTGCATCACTCAAACCAAAGGACTGAAGTCATGCTTTGTGCTTCAGTCTTGGGGGCGCAATTATAGCGTGGAACTCTGCTGAAAGAATCAATTTTTTTACTGCCGCTGGCTGCTGCCATGGATATTGTGCTGCTTGCGCCAACTGTCACTAAGTCATGAAAGAGAGCGTTTCCTATTCACATGCAGCGTAAGGCAATTCAGCTATCGCTGAAACACAGAAAACAATGTCCCCTTTTATCCAGAGCACAGAAGCAGTGAGCAAACAGAATGTTCTGGGAAATGGCAAGTGGCCATGCATTTGAAAAGCTCACAAAAAAAAAACTGCCAAACTAAATCTTCACATGGATTAAACTTCATTCAGTTTCCAATCAAGGCTTGCTGGTTATTTTGCTATAGTAACACATATCTATCTTCTTGCACAGAGCTTTATTTATAGATGCAGCCTCTCTTAAGAAACTGAAGGGGGTGCAGTCAACACATGAAAATTATTACAATTTGCCTACAGTTCATTAAGGCTTAGTTTATATAATCATGCCACTGTATTGACAATATCATAAATAGAGAAGCTAGGATATTCCCCTCGAGCAGTCAGTAAAATAAATCATTTCTTGTGCAATCATGCAAGATAGCATCACTTCTTGTGCATGTGATACACAGAAGCTGTCCACTTGAAGTCCTTAGTTAAATGCATCCTGACATTGTAAGAAAGGTCAGAAATTGGTATAATTTTACATATTATTAAAGAGTGACACATCCCAAAATGTCTTCCAGGAGACTAGCTCACCTTATAGTTGAGATGGTATTAATAAGCACTAGTGCTTGGCTGTCAGTTTTATGTCATCTCATCTACTTGATATAGTATGGAATTGTGACAGACGTCAGAATGTGTCCAACAATTTATTAATAATGCTTCTTTTAGTAAATTATGCTCATCAAGGTGAAGATTGTTAGTGCTGGGAAGTCAACATTGTCAGGTCAGGAGTGACATGGTTGAATACACAGTAAAGTTCTGCTTATTCTGCCCCAACAATATATTTCAGTCTAAACCTTGAAACAACAGTCTTAACTTCCCAGAATGCCATTTTCCATTTCCCACTTCCTGCATCTGTTATGATAGCCTCTCACAGTTCTATTGTTTTTCATGTTCTCAAACTGTTCTTGGTCTTGCTAATAATCTCATATGGTGTGAATGCTCGTTCCGTGGTCATAACCATTAGTATATCAGCTGATTGGGTAGTTAGTCCTAGCCAGCAGAAGGATTCTATAGGGTCCGACCACCTGTACAATAAGAAGGTGCTATCCACACCCACTGGATGCAGACAGCTAGCTGGGTATCAAGAGACAAATAAATAAATCAGTTGCAATCTGCTTTCTTTACACAGACGAAAGAAATATAGACGCAAATTAATTTTTACCTTGGGGGTCACTTGTAGCTATGGTATTTTTCACAGTTCTTTTCTAATTTGACGGCAAGGCACAAATTTATTTCTATAATTCTGTTGCAGAATACAATCTCCAGAAACTAGTAGAAGAGCTTCTGGAGTATGAACTGGAACCACCTAAACAAAAATGCTTAAACTAGATTCCTGTATGACAAAGGCAAGCTTCTGCCCTGCTGAGAAGTTTACTCCAGCTTTTAACTGGGGGAAGAGTGGGGGAAAGTATACATAAAGGTGTCTTGACAACAGGCCTGAAATAGCCATTTTTACTGGTGATGAACGAATAATAGAAAATCAATGATGACTGGCAATTATCTTGTGATAAATATGAAATGCCATAGGAAAGGTATGTACCATTCCCATGGACTTTTAGTAGAAAATGAAATACCAGCTGAAGACATCATACTGCCATCCGAAAATTCAACAGTGAGGGCAACAAATAACCCAAAAACATTTTGTTAGACCAACATGGCTTGTGACTGAAACTAAATGTTGAGACATTTAAAACTTCACCGTATCTATTCGTCCTTAAAAGTAAAACAAACCAGAAAATCAAGCAACTATAGACAAACAATACCTTCAACTTTTGAGCACTTTGTAGCTCACAATATGCACATTCACTTCCCCAGGTCTCTCCACTGGTGGCCTGATGCAGCTGCAGTCAAAAGGGGCCATCAAGGCCCTCGAGAAGATTATCGGTAAGGGGGTGCCCCTGGGCACTGTCAGCTTGGACCACCTGGTAATGCTCAAAGGGCAAAGTGGCAATGCCCAAGGGGCACCTTGACACTGCCCACTGGGCAGCAGGCAGTGACAAGGGGATGGGGCCTAAAAGGGTGGGGCCTCTGGGGCAATCAGTAGGGGGGCGGAGTCCCGCTGCCACTCTGCACTGCGATCAGTGACAGAGGAAGGTTGACCATTGGGGGGGGTGGTGTTGGCCTGCTTGGGGGTGGGAGGGGGATCAGGAGATTGAGACTACTGTGAAAGGGGGGAATCGAGGTAGGCCAGCTGCGGAAGGAGGTTGATCTTGGCACATGTGTCGATCTTGGCGCTGACAGATCGGTACACGCGCAATGGCCCACTCAATGCTATGCGGCCAGCCTCTCCAGCAGAAACAGACCCTGTCCCCCATCTTTTTCACGCGATTCACACTAGGACTTTCTGCCATGCAGAGAGTGTAGGAGATTTATTTTGAAAGTCGCAGTGAAAAAGAACAGTGGGATTTATTCTAATTTTTATGCGAACTCGACACTTAGAATTATTTTAGGAGAATCATTCCCCCATTCCCCCCACCCATATCTTTGGTGCTAATCACTTCACCTTTTGCAAATTGTAACACACAGGCCTTACTTTTGAAAAGCGTTTCTAGTCACTGAACTTTACTGCCAAATTATAGCAGTTATTGGTCACACTGCAAAAACTCTAAAGCTATTGAACAGCAAATTGATGGCTCAGATTTTTTTCCTCTCCATCAGGGAAACCGCATCAAGAAAACAGCCATACTCGACAGATTTTCCTGTAAAAAAACGATCTTTCCAGAAAATACAGCAGTGAATTTCACCATAACGTGTGATTAAAATGTCCACTGGGAAGTAATGATAAACAGGGTGAAAAGCTCCTATTGTCCCTTCATTATTATCACTCGTAATAACAAAATAACAAAGTAAAAGTGGCTAAATTGGGTGGCCCAGAAGCAGACATAGGGATTGCTATGCACAATTAATCTACACCCATTGCTTGAAATGCAGCAGCATGCCAACATTGTGCTGTTACTCATTAGCATGGTTTCTGCATATAGCAAACACTAACTGCACTGCACTTGGATCCATCAGCGAGGACCCAAAATTGTAACTACCTCACACACTTACAACTCACCTGTATTGCTTAGAGCTCATAAAAGACAGGTCCATTATGACTGCAGCAGGTGCCAGCAGTCTATGAAGGTTGTGAATTTATCCAGGGAAAAGGTAAAGATTAACACAACATAGAGAACAGTGCACTCCAAGGATTTTAGACACTGTACTGGGGGTCTTGGTGAAGGAGGTGGAGATGAGGAGAGATGTCCAGTAACTACAGGGGCAGGAGGTCCCTGCAGACACAGGGTTACAAAGCAATGAGAACAGATAGCTGTGAAAGTCAATGCCAGTTGGCAACAGCAAAGACCTTGATGCAGTATTGAAAAAAAATCAATAATTTCACATGAATGACCAAGGTCAGTGAATGTGTTTTCAAATGCCATATTAAACTAATTACACCATTAACATTATGCACTATTCAACTTGCCACACCCCATTACTCAACGATCAACAATTTTCATTGTAACTAACATTCATTGCTTCACATACTCAGCATGGCTGAAGAGTCACAACCAAAACTCACAGCCTGTAGACATTACCAGATGTTCAACCATGACAGCTACATAAATAAAACAGATTTCACCGTGCTCACAATACTCTCTCTCTCTTGAAGGTCAAGGTAATACGCAGCCAGAGATGTGACTGCATGTTGGAATACCCATTGACAAAAGCTACTGGACATTATTGGAACAACCATGCTGACGGTGTGGCCCACAGCAGGGCTAAATCCATAGAGGATGATGGTATTTATGTATAATCTTCCTTCCCAGATCCCACCTCCCTCTCAGCCAATATAAGCAGATGTACACACTTCATATAGTATAAGCATGCACCTCTTTTCCCTTACTCTAATCTCAACCTCACCCTTTGTGTCTTTTTCTATTCAAAAATCCAAGAAGTGCAAGCTGCCAGACAGTGGAGGAAGGCCTACAAGAGAGGGATAATGAAGTAACTTGATTTTCAGACTTGTATCCATCAGATGAGATGTAGACATAGAGAATGTGTCTTAGAGAGGCATAATTTACAGATGATGAGACATCAGGGGCAAGTATGCTGCCACCAAGGTAGGAGAAAAACATAGGTGCCGGCTCAATGAAAGACAAAGTGACACAGGGATTCTGTTGCAAAGGACTCAGGTGAGGACTACAATGTAGTAGCCTATGGAAGAACATTGATTGATAACACACAACGAAATACTTGGTATGTTGGCAAATCTGTCAGGAAAGACTACATTTAATAACAAGGAGTCAGGCATCAACTTGACAGGGTGCTTTGTGCAGAATTTTGGAACCCATTCTTTCCAATGTAGATGTGATGGTTAACTCCATTCACACACTTGTGACAAGGCAGCCGCAATGCAATGGCTGATGGTTAATGTTGCAGCTCCCCCTGCAACACAAGCAACCATTGGATGTCTGACTGCTGCAGTGGAACTCAAAGACTGAGGTCATGAAAGGTTAGCTCGCTATTGTACCAGCATAGATTGCTGTCGTGATCAGTGGATTACAGTTTGCAAAAGGGCTTGCAGGGTGCCACAGCAGACCAGCAATATGCCCTCTGTTTACTAAGATTGCTGAGGCGCCACTTTAGGGAAGTGGCTGTGGCCTAATCAAGAACAAGTCTGCTGTCTTCTTCCAGGATGACAGCATTAATCCTCCCATCATTGTCTCTCTACCAGTGACCTTGTTGTTACCTGTCAGCAAGTCAGCAGAGAATGCTGATGTCCAAGCTGAAATAATGCAGTCCACAGCTGGACCTTCTATGCCGAGAGATACTCAAGGTCATTCTCCAAGGCTATCCAAAATCTTCTGCACTGAAATTCAGTAGCTTTCAACCACCATGCTGCAGCGACAGGCACAAGGGAAATGCATGATGAAGGATAATTATTTCTTGTATTTGGCAAACTTTCCCTTATAAATTGGGTTTTGGATGTTGGCCAATAACTTCTGATATGGGAGAGGCTTCCGCCTCAACTTACATCACTGATGCTCATGGGGGTCCTGAGAAAATCCCAACATACTACCACACATCTTGACACTTACCCTGTCGAGTACAGACAGACATCTCTAGAGTGGTCTAGGCAACAAAGGTGCTGTTTCCACACACCAATGATCTACTCCAATTCATCTTGTGTGGCTGCATGGTTTTTAATGTTTGCATGCTGCATGCCTGTGTGGGGGTTGCACATTGGAATCATCAGCTATATGGACAGTGCTGCCATGATTTCAGGCATTAGCTGAAATGATATGTTGCCCATAGTCACACAGAAGCGACACAGTGGTTAGCACTGCTGCCACACAGCGCCAGCAATCCGGGTGACTGTTTGTGTGACGTCTGCACGTTCTCCCGTGTTTACATGGGTTTGCCCCAGGTGTTCCAGTTTCCTCTCACTGTCTAAAGATGTGTGAGTTAGGTGGACTGGCCATGCAAAATTGACCCTTAGCGTCAGGAGGATTGGCAGGGTAAATGCGTGTGGTTACGGGATAGGGCCTAGGTGGGATTATTGTCAGTGCAGGCTCGATGGGCTAAATGGCCTCCTTCTGCACTATGGGTATTCTATGATTCTATGATTCTAGGAGCTGGGTATTAAGGGAGTGGAATCCCATTCATTTCAGGTGTATGGTACAATTGACAAGCAGTGCCCACTAAGTAAAATGCACATAGTCATTGCAGGAAGTCAGCACGCCTAGAAAATTCACATGTTTATCTGCCTGCCAGTCTCTGCAAAAAAGAATAAGATGTAATCAGCTCTTTGCACTGAGAGTCTCAATGACCTCCCTTGCACAAAAGTGGATAGTAACGTGTGAGATGTTGCAAATATCTCAAGCTCCAGCCTGAAAGGAGGCAGATGAATAACATCTGGCTCTGATCTTCAGGTCGTTGTTGGCCTCTGGTATAGTACCGGAAGATTGGAGGTTAGCGAATGTTGTCCCATTGTTTAAGAAGGGGAACAGAGACTTCCCCGGGAATTATAGACCGGTGAGTCTCACTTCTGTTGTGGGCAAGGTTTTAGAAAAAATTATTAGGGATAGGATTTATAGTTATTTGGAGAGTAATGAATTGATTGGAGATAATCAGCATGGTTTTGTAGTGGGTAGGTCGTGCCTTACTAACCTTATTGAGTTTTTTGAGAAAGTGACCAAAGAGGTGGATGGGGGTAAGGCAGTTGACATGGTATATATGGATTTTAGTAAGGCGTTTGATAAGGTTCACCATGGTAGGCTTCTGCAGAAAATGCAGATGTATGGGATTGAGGGTAATCTAGGAAATTGGATCAGGAATTGGCTAGCAGATAGGAGACAGAGGGTGGTGGTTGATGGTAAATATTCGTCATGGAGTTCGGTTACGAGTGGTGTGCCTCAGGGATCTGTTTTGGGGCCACTGCTGTTTGTAATTTTTATTAATGATCTGGATGAGGGTATAGTTGGGTGGATTAGTAAATTTGCTGATGACACCAAAGTCGGAGGTGTGGTAGATTGTGAGGAAGGGTGTCATAGTTTGCAGGAAGACTTGGACAGGTTGCAGAGCTGGGCCGAGAGGTGGCGGATGGAGTTTAATGTGGAGAAGTGTGAGGTAATTCACTTTGGTAGGAATAACAGATGTGTTGAGTATAGGGCTAACGGGAGGACTTTGAATAGTGTGGATGAACAGGGGGATCTAGGTGTATGTGTACATAGATCCCTGAAAGTTGGGAATCAAGTAGATAGGGTTGTTAAGAAGGCATACGGTATCTTGGCGTTTATTGGTAGGGGGATTGAATTTAGGAGTCGCAGCGTCATGTTGCAACTGTACACAACTCTGGTGCGGCCGCACTTGGAGTACTGTGTGCAGTTCTGGTCCCCACATTACAGGAAGGATGTGGAGGCTTTGGAGAGGGTGCAGAGGAGGTTTACCAGGATGTTGCCTGGTATGGAGGAGAGGTCCTATGAGGAGAGACTGAGGGATTTGGGGTTGTTTTCGCTGGAAAGAAGGCGGCTAAGAGGGGATCTTATTGAAACATTTAAGATGATTAGAGGTTTAGATAGGGTGGACAGTGATAGCCTTTTTCCTCGGATGGAGAAAGCTAGCACGAGGGGGCATGGCTTTAAATTAAGGGGGGGTAGTTACAGGACGGATGTCAGGGGTAGGTTCTTTACCCAGAGGGTGGTGAGGGATTGGAATGCCCTGCCTGCTGCGGTTGTAAATGTGCCTAGTTTGGGGGCGTTTAAGAGATCCGTGGATAGGTTTATGGACGAAAAGGGATTGGTTTAGGTTAGTGGGTCATTGTTTTTTAACTGGTCGGCGCAACATCGTGGGCCGAAGGGCCTGTTCTGCGCTGTAATGTTCTATGTTCTATGTTCTTTTCTTGTGATAGCTACTGCACAGACATTGCTGATGGTGTCCATGCCATTTTCTGGGATTGAAATTATGGCTGCAACAGGTGACAGATTTCAGTGAGGACATCACAAAAATTGGGCAGACTTTAATGTTTGTCTGGAAGTGGGCTGGGAGGCAGGGAGTTGTATAATGGAGTGGGAAGCTGGGAGGGTTGGAAACCTAATTTCCTTCCCATCTCCACCCAATTAAATCGGGTAGGAAAAGTTAGGGTGGTCACTTATGGTTTTTCAGGGCCACTTAAGGATGTCTTAGTGCCACATCTAGTACTGTGCAAGCATCGGGTGGGATTCACACCATGTGGTGAAACTGCCAGGTAAACGTTGGCACTTGGGAATGCCTTCATCCTGATAGGGGTGTGGGATCCATTTTCCATGAGCATCTGAGCCCAATGTAGGGACATGCTGGCAGAATTTGAGCGATTCACCGGAAGCTACCCTTTTGCACTTAACAATGACCACCATTCCCCCTTCCTCATCAGGGCATTCATGACAGACCCTGGGCTCTTGCCCCGCTCAGCTTAGTCTGGGGTCTTGAGTGGCCATGTTTCACGCATCTAGTGACCAGTTTCTTAGTGGAACTGCTGGTATTGAAGAGCTCTCACCTTCTGACTGACCAACATCTCTCAGAGGTAGGATATACTGATGGAACAGTCGCTGAAGGTTGGCACGCAGGTACAGGAGGCTGTGAGGAAAGCTAATGGCATGTTGGCCTTCACAGCAAGAGGATTAGAGGTTAGGAGTAGGGATGTCTTGCTGCAGTTATATAGGGCCTTGGTGAGGCCACACCTTGAGTATCATGTGCAATTTTGGTCTCCTAGTCTAAGGAAGGACATTCTTGCTATTGAGCGAGTCCAGCAAATGTCAACCATACTAATTCCAGGAAAGGCAGGACTGACATATGAAGAAAGACTGGATTGGAATTTAAAAGAATGAAGAGGATCTCATAGAAACATATAAAATCCCGATGGGACTGGACAGGCCAAATGTGGGAAGAATGTTCCTGATGTTGGAGAAGTCCAGAACTAGGGGTCACTATCTAAGAATAAGGGGTAAACCATTCAGGACTGAGATGAGGACGACTTTCTTCACTCAGAGAGTTGTGAACCTGTGAAATTCTCTACCACAGAAAGCTGTTGGTACCAGTTCGTTAGATATGTTTAAAAGGGAGTTGGATGTGGCTTTTACAACTAAATGGATCAAGGGGCATGGAAAGAAAGTGAGAGTGGGATACTGAAAGTGCATGATCAGCCATGATCATACTGAATGGTGGTGCAGGCTCAAAGGGCTGAATGGCCTACTCCTGCATCTATTTTCTATGTTTCTATGATATCCAAACTGCACCAGAAAGTATGGTGGGAATTGTCCCAATGGATTTTAGAAGCACAATGGCAGCCAACGAGTTGCCTAATTTTGATTTAGTCATAAAAGGACTCCCACAAACGGCCATGGTAGGATTTCCATCAGTTTTTGAGGTGGTAGAAGGGCCCAGTACCACTGAATACCATTCATTGTTTTTTCACTGAGGCTCAAGTAGAGGAAATCTCCCTGAGCACCATTTAGCCTCCCATACTCTTCCTCCTTCTTCTAGCAACTTGTCCTGCTCTATGCAGCCTTTGTTTAGTCTCTCAGTCATGTTATATTCCAAAGTGTATGCCTAATAAAGCTCCTATGTTTGGGAGTAACTGGATTGTGCAGAAGTTGTGAAGCCAAATAAGTCCTTCAATATCTGCTACATCTTTCCCTGCAGACCTTTCCAATTCAAATAATGAAAGAATGCCCCAAACATTTAAATCGTATTGGTATGGGTTCCTTCCTGCTGCAAATGTGTATTCATTTGTGTGAGGTCAAGAGAGGGACTGTGGCTGAATACTTGAGCTTTGCACACTGATAAGTATAATGATCTGTCTGTTTTGATAATTCTGCTGGACATTAGCTGCATGCACAGTAATGGCCTCACTAAGATGGCGTCCAACATTATGTTATTCCCAAATAGCACACATAGCAGCCAAACAATGGTCATTACTGAGTCCAATTTTGTGTTAGCTGTAGCCTAATTGCTGGCACTTTCGTGGCTGAGTTGGAAGTTGGGAGTTCAAGTCTTACTCTCGGACTTGAGCACAAAACTCCAGTGCTACAGTTCTGGAGGTGCCTTCTTTTGGATGAGAGACTAAGCTGAGGCTCCATATGCCCCCTCAAGTGGATGTAAAAGATTCAATGGCACTATTTCAAAGGAGAATGGAGGAGTAAGCCTTGGTATTCCCTGGCCAATATTTATCCCTCAATCAGCTTCACAAAAACAGATGATCTCGTCATTTATCACAATGTTGTTTAAGGGATTTTTTTGTGTGTAACATTTCCTATATGACAATAGTGACTATATAGCATACTTTGTTGGCTGTAAAATGTTTTGGAATGTTCGGTGGTTGTAAACATTGCTACATAAATAAAAGTTTGTCTCTCTTTTGAAGGACTTTATTCCAGAACATACCTGCTGAATGCAAGAGATTTATCGATTGAATATAGAAAATTTATTGCAAATAAATACTAATGATAAAGATAATATCAGTTCTAAACAATTCCAATCAAACTGATTTCTTCTAAATCTCACTCAATTCAGGATATAACTTTGGGAGGGATTCTCTGGTCTTGTCACAGTGTGTTTCTTGTGGCAGGAGGCGGCGTGCCCTTTGCAACCAGTGGGACCTCCTGGACCCGCCACTGTCAATAGGACTTTGCATTTACTGTACCCCAAACCACTGGGAAACCCGCAGCAGGGGTGCGCTGTGAGTAGGGGTGTGCCATCGGCAGGACCAGGAGATCCTGCCAGCATGAACAGCCAGAAAACTCTGACCAGACCTCTATAGCATTGCTTTGTTCATTAAGTACAGGACTCATTCGTATATGGCCACTCATAAGGACCAAATAAACAATGGAGCTACAACCAACTTTGGCTTTTTTTCCTATTTGTCCTGTTGGTAAAGAATACTTTTTGCTTAAGCAGCATCCAACTGATCACTGTGTTTTCAAAGAATTTCTGACTATGTGAGAGGCCCAAATCAATGACAATATTCCCTGAGCATCCTGGGCTGACGGCATCATGTAGTAGTGAAAATTGATCTTGGCTTTTCTTTTCTGTCATTTCCCAACTCCCCTAATGTGACTTCAGCGCTCATGGTGCTAAACACCACACTGCCAAGATTAAAGCAAAATGCTGGAATTTGAAACAAAAACAACAAATGCTGGAAAATCTCAGCAGATCTGATAGGTCATCCAGACTTGAAACATTGGTTCAATTCTTTCTCCACAGATGCTGTCAGACCTGCTGAGATTTTCCAGCATTTTCTGTTTTTGTTACCACCATTTTAACTATCTGATCATTGAGAGTGAGTGTTAACAGGCTGTTTGAACACGCAGGGTATCCCAAATAAGTCTGCTGTTCCTCCTTCAATGTTGCACTTTTCAGTGCCTTGCAAAGTGAGGTGGATTCCTGGATCGAGATCATGAATAGAAACTCTACCATGCATTTTCCCTTCCTAGGCCAGTAATCAATAGCTAAATGAAGTGTCAACACGTCTCCCTAGCTAAGGCCAGGAAATGCACCACAGAGTAGCAATCAAACCTGAGATTTTCTCACTTGTAAAGTTCCATGCTGCGTTATGTTAGACCACGCCTCAGTGGTTAGCACTGCTATCTCACAGCGCCAGAGACTCGGGTTCGATTCCAAGCTTGGGTCACTATCTTTGTAGAGCCTGCATATTCTCCCCGCGTTTGCACGGGTGCTCTGGTTCCTCCCACAGTCCAAAGATGTGCGGTTAGGTGGGCTGGCCACGCTAAATTGCTTCTTATTGTCAGGGGGACTAGCTAGGGTAAATACATGGGGTTATGGGGATGGGGCATGGGTGGGATTGTGGTTGGTGCAGACTTGATCGGCCAAACAGCCTCCTTCTGCACTGTATGATTCTACGATTCTCTATTCTCTAATGATTGCAGTATCTTGGAAGCCACAGAAGCCATTTCATTAATCAACTACAATAGAACAAAGCTTGGCCTATAAGATATTATGACAGATCAACTTTCACATAATCACAAATTCATCCTTATGGTGTTATTGCTATTCTTTCATTAGAAAAAGTAATTATTTGGCTTAACTATTGGCCACATATGCTTATCAGAAAGAATACTGTTAGCAGCTGGACTTTGGATTTACAGTAAAGTATCTTGACAAAAATTAATAACTCTAAAAATATCTATTTGACCAGAATGATGTCTGGGTTTTGAGGGTTCAATTATGAGGCCACATTGCATAGAATTTTTCTCATAGAAACTTATAAAATTCTAACAGGATTAGACAGGGTAGATTCAGAAAGAATGTTCCCAATGGTGAGGGAGTCCAGCACTCAGGGGTCACAGTTTGAGGATAGGAGGTAAATCTCTTAAGAGGCGAAGAGAAATTTCTTCACCCCAGAGAGTGGTAAATCTGTGGAATTCACTACCACAGAAACTAGTTGAGGCCTAAATGTGGTATGATTTCAAGAAGAAAATAGCTCTTGTGCTAAAGGGGGATATGGGGGAAGGTGGGATCTGGATATTGAATTTGATGACCAGCGATGATCAAAATAAATGGTGGAGTAGGCTTGAAGGACTGAATGACCTACTCCTGCCTCTAGTTTCTATGTTAAATTTAGGCTGTATTGCCTTTCTTACAGAAGACTGAGAGGTGATTGGAATAAAATGATTGAGTTGAGAGAATATGAAGATTCAAAAAGTAGACATCCCAAGTTATTTTCTCTGCTGAAATCAAGAACAAGGGGACATAGGCTGAAACCTTCCATCCTTGCTCTTGGCTGAGACTTTCCAGTGTCACTGAGAATTAAGGAGTTTTGTCTGGAACACCTAATATTCTGTTCTCGCTTATAACAGGTCCTGCCATGGACAAAGCCAGAGAATCCTGCCCATAATAAAATAGTATTTGGACATTTGGGGCAATTTTTTGCAAAATGGGCAAAAATGTGACATTCTGTTCCAGAGGCTGTGATGCTGGAGCTTTCAAGGCTGAGACTGATAGATTTTTGTTAGGTAAAGTTATCAAGGGAAATGGAGAAAAGGCAGAAAAAGAGAAATGAGATAGAGATCAGTGTTTTCTCGTATTAGCTCATTGCTAAAAGTTGGAGACATTTGAAGAAAAAGGCTTCATGTTCAATGCCTGTGGCTACACAATATATTCAAGAACTAAATTTTAGGCAAACAGCAGCAGGCCTGTTCACATTTTTTGTTACATTCCTACCTCAATGGCCCTCCCTCTCCTCTATCCTAAAAAGTGGAACTTAATTTTTAATTGCTGGGAGCTCAAACTGATTTAACCTCAATGATTGGAACATAGGAACAGTAGTAGGCCATTCAGCCCATTGGGTGTGTTCTAGTATTCAATACGGTCATGGCAGATCAGATACTTCTCTGCCTTTTACACTCACTATCCCATAACCTTTACATAATTGCTAATCAGAAATCTATCAATCTCTACCTTAAACATAATCAATGACCGAGCTTCCACAGCCCTCTGGGGCAGATAATTCCAAAGATTCACAACCCTCTGTGTGAAGAAATTTTTTCTCACCTCAGTCCGAGGTGTCATCCCCCGTATTTTGAAATTGTGCCCCATGGTTCTAGACTCCTCGACCAAGGGAAACATCTTACCTGCATTTACCCTGTTTATTCCGATAAGTATTTTGTAGGTTTCAATGAGATCACCTCTCACTCTTCAAAACTGTGGAGAATACTAGCCTGGCTTGCCCACTCTCTTTTCATTAGACAGTGCCGCCAGCCCTGGAACAAGTCTGATGAACCTTCATTGCAAATTATAACATTCATTTATAACAAAATTATTCTTTCTGAGGTAAGGGGATCAAAGCTGCACACAGTAGTCGAGGTACGGTCTAACATTCAGTTACAATCAGATCTTTCAGACTACCTGGCTAATGGCACAACCATTGTTTACTTTAAAATTTTCAGTCACATTATTTCAATGTTATCAAATTAATGAAGTCATCCAAAGGCTTTGCATCTAATTTTGGGAGCAAAGTTATCAATTACGGGGTAAATTGAAAAATCATTCCTTTCCCAAATGAAAATCAATTCTAATACAGATGATGTATAAAGTTTTCATGGCTCTGAATGAAGTGTGATTGATTTAATTAATACACACCTAGATTGTGCAGTGTACAGTTTGATGAGTACCACTTGGCAAAGAAGTATGGTACCAGTGGATTTGCCCTCAGGAATTGTGAATTGTTTTTATTTGGTTTCGTAGCTACAAATCCTGTGGACCTGAACTGAGTGCTGACATACTCTGCAAGACTGGAAATTAGGCAGGTACCCTCACTCCTTAGCACGCCAGTCCAAAGCAATCCTAAGGATATTTCAACTAAGCTTATGTTTCATCCCCTAGTTCCCAGACACTTTGTAGCTGAAAACTACTCAAAATGATTTGGCATTGTGAATAGGATATCAACTCTCACTTTTTAACCATGCAACAAATCTCCTACTTCTCTCTAAAGACATAAATTTTAACAGTAGCATTAGAAATCAAAGTATCTCTACAGTATAGAAGGAGGTCATTTGACTCATCGAGTCTGTATCGACCACAATCCCACCCAGGCCTATTCCTGTAACCCCACACTAGGGTCAATTTAGCATGGCTAATCAACCTAATCCACACATCTTTGGGCTGTGGGAGGAAACCAGAGAAGAGGAGGAGACCCTTGCTACGTGGGGAGAGCATGCAAATTCCATACAGACAGTGACTGAGGCCAGAATTGAACCTGGGTCCCTGGCACTGTGAGGCAGCAGTGCTAACCACTGTGCCACCATGCCACCCTATAGAAGAGAATGAAATAAATTAGAGATCATTCCGATTTTAAAATTAACTGGTTTAACATTGAGAATTATATTAAACATCTCCCAGCATTGTATTTCAATTAGTATTTGCAGATCTCATATTATTTTTTTCCGATATATCTCGTTAGCACAATGGGTGCGATCTTACCGGCTCGTCCTGTCAGTTGATGGGTGGAGCAAGTCTGTAAAATCGTGATAGAGGCAAAAACTGAGTTCGCTCCTGGTTTCTCGCCTCTTGTGATCTTACTTGCCGTGATTGTTGGCGTGATCAGTCTTGTCCCCGGGAAGGGCATGAGGCTAATTTTAATATTTAAATTTGAATTTAAATATTACAGATGAGCCTGGGATGCAATTGTCTGGGCTCACTTGCTTTAACAGCCTAACTGGTGGAAGCTCTCACCAGCGAGGATCATTACATGGTCCCCATCAATGGGAATCTGTTGTGATGGCCTCCCCAGTGGGGACTGGAGTTCATTAAGGCTTCTCCAGGCTATTGATGGAGGGGGTGGGCAGTGCACCTGGGCCGTGCCAGGGTGGCACCCTAG
Organism: Carcharhinus amblyrhynchos; assembly: GCF_965287045.1. Classification (NCBI taxonomy): domain Eukaryota; kingdom Metazoa; phylum Chordata; class Chondrichthyes; order Carcharhiniformes; family Carcharhinidae; genus Carcharhinus; species Carcharhinus amblyrhynchos. The sequence goes on along the minus strand of NC_137335.1, from coordinate 23,690,608 downwards.
CACTGCCAGCCATTCCAAAAGGAAAATGATTGGCAGAAGAATAGATTCTGTGTCATCAGCATGTCAGAGAGATGACTTGAATGCAATCTAAAAGTACACAGCATGTTTACAAATCCACCATATTTATGAACCTGCTTTGCTAAACTGAATATAAATGAAAGATGCAGATCAATTGTACCATGTTCACGGAACACTGCTATTTGCAAATTCAAATGTTTATTAGACCTGCCTCTGATCATTCATGTGTAACATTGCACTCTAAAGTTCCTTGTGATGAAAGCTACATTTAACAGAGAAACCCGGTCACACATTTTACTTATTTGTAGCCCCATCTTGGTTTATTTTCATCATCCCAATGTTTAATCAAGCATTGGATGTGGCCATGAATTTTATGGTATAGAAGTCAAATTAGGTTAAAATCATCTAAAAAAAATTAAACGCAAAGCTTTTCCATCCATCTGCAGTTCAAAATGTTCATGCCAATTCCAACATTCCATAAGCTGTACTTTTACAAAAACTCTTCAACAATAGTTGTCATTTATATAGCATCTTTAAAATAGAGGAACTTCCTGTGTTATTTCACAGTACGATCAGACAAAAATAGATCCTGAACAAGAGATGAAAAGAGTTGGAGGAGTTTTTAAAGAATTGGCCAAAGAGATGGGTTTTAACAATGAATGAGAGGGAGGTTTATGGTGACAATTCTAGACTGTGGCCTCGACAGTTGAAGGAACATTTGTCAATGATGGAGTGAAAGGGAATAGAAATCAAAAGAATGCAGGGTCATGCAGAGAGTGGTTGTGACAAACTCCTGCAGCAATGTCTTGGGACTGAAATGATTGGCTCCAGTAACCACAACCACTTTTCTTTGTGCTGGTACAACTTCAGGTAGTAAAGAGTTTTACCTCTGATTCCTACTAACTTCAAATTTGCTCAGGCTACGTGATGCCAGGCTCATTCAAGTGCTGCCTTGATGTTCACTCTCACTTCACTTCTTGATTTCAGCTCTTTTGCCCATGTTTGGTCCAAGTGTTGTAATGAAGTCAGGAGCTGAGTGCCTACGGTGGAACCCAAATTGAGCATTGGTGTGAGCAGTTGACTGCTTGATAGCACTGTTGATGACTCCTTTCCATCACTTTGCTGATGATCATGAGCAGACTAATGAGCTGGTAATTGAAATTGTTATGAGTTTTGTGGACAGGACATAGTTCTATCGACTTTGCTGAAGAGAGCAAACTGTTCAAAATGTCAGCAATAGCTTGGGAGCTAGAGTGAGAAGTTGGAAAACCAGTGATTTATTGGGAATGATGCTAAGAGATCAGGAAGTGGGTCACATGGACAAGATATGTTTGGGGAGAATAGATGGGGTTAGTGACAGAAATTAGGGAAATTAATTTCATCAGTTATAAAGCAGAGGGGAGCCTGAGAGAAGTGTTGGATTGGTAGGTGAGGGAAAGATAAAGCAACAGCTGACTGGTCTCAATTTTACGAACAATGATCTTCTCATACTTGTTGGAGGAAAGGATGGAGAACATTTACCAGTATCTACCATAGTTTTGTAAAAACAAAGTACCAACAATAGGAATCTCTTGAACTATTGTGTTCCACATAATTAATTACTTTGCATAACAGGTGGCTTGACAAAATACTAATTCAGAAAACACACCACTTGGCTTAAAGATTTTGAAAGGTTGACATGACCCCCTAAAATATTTAAGACTTAACAACTTAGCAACTTAAGAAAATGTCAACCCTAGAAAAACAATCCTAAAAATACCCTATAATAAAGTCCACATCTTTGATTCAAATAAGTTAAATTATATTTTCATTACATGGATCTGAGTAGTCTTACCACTCTTTTGGGATCATATTTTGCAATTTAGTTTCTCATTCTGTGAGTACTTGTCGAGGACATATAAAAACCAACAGTTACACTAAGCATTTGATAAAACATGAGGGAGCTATGATTTAGTCATTTACACCCAAGCTGTTGTGCATAACTAGACAGAATGTGATGCATATACTCATGTAATCAGACATGTTAATTAACCTTCCAGATCTTGTATATCGTTTCATCTTTTCAATGAAAAGAGAGCACCTCCTTGAGTTAGCAATCCTCTTTGTGTGGTTGATGTATTTGTGTAAAGTAGAAAACACATGGTGGTAGCTGCTGGTGTTCAGAAATTTGAATTGGAACTTTTGCAGTGATTGCAATACTGGACCCTTCTACATGCAACAGAATTCTAGTGTATGGAAGTTTAAAGACCAATGAAGTATATCTGCAGAATGGAGGTCTCTGAATGAGTGATTCTCAACAGATTGGGATCCTATGCAGACCAGATCCACACAGCTGGGACATTACACATTGTTTTAGTAGGCAGGAGTTGGGTCCCCGTAAAACAACAGCAAACTGTGGGAGTATGAGTCTTAGTCCAACTGCTGCAAAAGCTTATGCAGAAATAACTATTAAAAAACCGACTCCATGAGGTGTAGCACTGAACAGGGTCCCATTATGGGTGCAACTACTTCTCTTACCAGATTGGGAGTACCGGGAGGGTGAGAGAGTGGTTGTGACAGGGCTCGGCAAAAGATTCTGCTGAGTATCAGCCTCCAACAGTTTTAGGAAATCTGAAAAACGTTCATTGCCATTAAATAATTTATTCAGACACCAGGGCATATTCACACTGAAACATAGCTTTTTAGACAGGGCTGATAGCAACAACAGTGCCATCAATTTTAAGTCTAGTGACAAGGTGTGACCATCCAATGAGCTGAAGTCACAGAATTTAAGTCCTGAAGAACTCTGCAAGTGTGAAAATTTGTTCCTGCCACAGATATTGAAAGTCTTGCAAATACTGACAGGATGACTGCAAAATTTCTAGCCTTGAAATGGGAGGTGATAGAGTTCCTTTATTACTGAGTTCAATTTCTTCAGGCAATGGATGAAACAGTGTTTTCTGGGACTGGTTGTCCCTGAACAAAGTTAAAATTGCCATTGAAAAGGAACGCCTCCATTGACAAACCCATTAGTGCTGTCGAAAAATGACCTTAAAGACCCTAGCATAATATGGTTTACACTGGAAGAGCAGTTAAGAGTTTAGCATAATTTTTCCAAACACTGTCTTGAATTGGGACTAAGCACCCATGCCAGTTGGAAAACAGGAGGGTTTCCTGCTAATACTACCAGCGATCTGCACTTGCAATTCATGTGCATGTGTTTCACACAGACTTTCTGATCCTGAATGCCTGATTCGCTGCAGAAGAGATTTAGCTGTTAGCCCTCTACAAGCAGGAACATTATTTCAGCATTCTCTTCAACAGCACTGTCGGTTCAGCTGAGTAAAGGTCGGCACCTGGGTTCCTCAGTCAGAAGTGGACAGGATGCTCGAAGCTGTGGAGACGAGGAGGGCCACCCTCTTCCTGAGATTTGGCAGGAGGCTGCATTCAGCTGAAATAGCAGAGACATGGCAAGTGGTGGCTGAGGCAGTCAGCACAAAGTGCTTTACCAAGAGGATGGGCATGCAATGCTGAAAGAAGATGAATGATTTGCTCTGGTTGGCAAAGGTGAGTGCCCACTTCCCTGCCTCTGGCATCATGCACATCCCTAACCTCTAGCATCTCACCGTAAACCCCCTTGATTGCACCACGCCACTTTCTAACGTCACACAGAATCCTCATCTAATGGCTCTCCTCACGCCTCAGTCCACATCACGTTCCCTAATTGGCCTGGCCCCATACCCAAAGAAGCCATCAGCTATTAGCGCCCCCTCCCCCCCATCCTAGTTACGCCAACCTCCCACTCTGTCATATTTGTGTCCCCATAGGCAAAGATTGCCTTCAACAAGGCAGCATTTGAAGACAGATGACCTTTTCCATAGCAGTTGACCAATGCAGCTTGCAGGTGCTGCTTCCTCCAAGAGGAGATGGTAGGATCACAGACACTGGCCCCTGTTCCCTGAAACCCGACCATGGCTTCTTGGTCAGGTGATCCCTAGCCTCATTGGACATTATCAAACTCCAAACTGCAGTGTGACCACACAAGGAACAGGCAACTTTTCCACTCATGTCTGGCTGATACGTAGCCCCACCACCCACCACCCCAAGAAACCCAGGCCAATCCAGTACTCCCATTTCTCTTGACAACACTCCCCCTCCTGGGTGATCTGGCAGCTGCTCCTTGGTGCTTCAACTCTTAGACATTAGTCCCATTCCCATCCATGTGGACAGCCTGTGTCTGCAACAATGAGGTGCCCATGATAGGCTTTGCTGATCTCCTCCTGCATTTCCCTGGGAGCACAGTGGAGGGTGTCTCATGGAGGCAGCCTGGCGCATTCCTGTATGTGTCAGGAACTTGTGTGCTGGGGAAGTGAAACCACTGCAAGGGAGTTATGGGCTGTCACATAGTGTCTCATATTTCTGGGGAGCAGGTGTGCAGGGTAAGAGGCTGTGGAGCATGGCCTGTGGGTTTAGAAATCCTATCTACTGCTCTGTAGATGTGGCAGGACTGAGACAGAAGAGTGAATGCTTAATGGGGCCTTGAATGATTGACTCAACAAGCAATTCCTCTGTGTCACATGGTCAGTAGGGGGACACCTTTTTTTTGGTTGTGAATTATCAGAGATTGGATCACCCTTTAAAAATGGCAGCCCAGTCTCAGAACAGTGGGGTTGGCTAGTAGTTTCAGCTGGGAGAATCCCAAATGATGGATGCTGCTAACACCAGCGGGAAACTCTCCAGGTTTCCCCCTGGTGTGGGCATTCAGTTGCAATTTAGAAGAATCGCCCCCTAAATGACACTCTATGAGCAAATGCTGTTAAGTTGCATGTTGCAATTTGCAAAATAAAATTTTTGCAAGCTTTATTTTTTGTATTCCAAAACATTTCCCTTTATTTTTAGAAAGAACCTTACACTTCACGTCACTGGAGCATCTTGATGTTGTAATGACGTCTGCTACAGTATGTTAAGAGCTGTAATCTGATTGCAGATTTATGATCAGACTGCATATTTTAGTGTGCAGAGCAGAGCCCAATCAGTCAAATACCTTCTTGCTACCATGGAAACTATTACCTACTGACAGATCAGGCTGCTATATCACCGTACAGACCATTATTTATTTATTGGCAATTTACTCCCCTCCTGGAGTTGTCTACTTGCTAGACACAGTTTCATGCATGTTGTCTGTTGCATCATTCTTATAGCAATTATTTGTGTGTGCTTTGACAATGCATATTGGCAAGCTATTTAGCTGTAGCAGTATCATACATCTATGCTCATCCAATGCCCAAACATGAGCACTTTTAGAAGGGTTTGCTGAATAGAGGTTACAATTTGATAACCATGTCAATCATTTCCTTGCAAACCCAGGTCAATCAAATACCCATTGCTCAGATGAACTATCTCAGCACAGATTGGAAATTAAACCTGGAACTTCCCTGGTCTGTGTGGCTCAGTTACTCGTTGGATAAACTTATTAAACCATTGGGAGAGTGAAGGATCATGTTAATAGTCGTATCATGTTTTACAGATCCATAAGATTAAATTTTATGAGTATTTGTAAGATCAGTAAGTGCTAGGAATTCTATCCTCACAGGATCTTCTTGTCAAAAATTAGACAAAATTAGCCTTTTGTAACTACACACGTACAAGGCTTGCTGAACTGAAACTGTAGAAATGGAACTAAACAATTAACAAGTCAACAAGAATGAACATATTTATGAGAATCAAACATTGGATTAAGGAAATTGTTTTAAAGCAAAGGGAGAGATTAACTAAAGGGCTGGCAAATTTTGTTCTCAAAAGTTATTGATTGAGATCGGACAGCTAATAAAGGTGAAAAAATATTTCCTTTGTTAACTATTTTCTGCTAAGTTTTATATATAAATTTATATATTTAAAAAGCATAATCAGAAGAAATCTTCTGATAATTTCATTTTGCCAATGGTACATCACAACCAAAGCACATCAACAGATATTAGTCTATAAATTTTACTTTATTTAAGGGGAATAACAATTGAATTACCACCTTCAGTTCTCTTGCGGTGTTGAATGTCCTTTAATTAAGTAATTAACTGTCAGTGAAGTGAAGTCAAAAGTAATTAAGACTATCATCTCTGCAACGTTAACCATTTATCATCATAAAATCATCTTAACACATAAAACATACATCACTGGAAAGATTTAACATCACATGAAGTAAGGAAAAAATAAAAGCACTCAAGTTAGTGAATTAGTTTGGTATTTAAATTATTAAACTCTCAATTAAACCATCCAATTAGGCTAAGCATAACTATTTCCATGACAGGTGCCTTCTCCCTTTGCTAGATTTTCCATCCTGCCCTCTGTTTTTTTGCTGTAGCCATTCACACCTCCCCTGCACTCATCCTCTGCTTCTTTACTCATCCACTACTATCTCATTTTGCCTTGCACCATTTGCTCTGTTGTCATTAATTATTTCTGTCTTCCAACCTATATCAGACCTTTTCTTTGTCCTTTTCTCACCTCTGCTTTGCTCTGGTCCTATATCAGCTTGAAAGCAGCTGATAGCCAACATCATCTAGTTTTGATTAAAGACCATCAGGCTGAAACATTGGTCCCAATATTTATTGGAAGGTGGAAAAGTACAAGAGAACACACTTTGAGCATGGCGGTATGGCTTAATTAAACATCAAGACTTCATTATCATATTTTTCTTCTATTTCCCAATCGGTGGCTGGACAAATTGATGGGCTGACTGCCAGGTCGGAAAACCAGAGGTCAGGGTGTGGAGAAATGAAGGGAGAGGTCATTATAGGAGGCAGGGAGCAAGAGTGCAGGGATATGAGTAAAAGAAACCATTGTGGAAAAGGGGAAAGCTGGAGATTGGCAAGTGATCTGTGATTATAGATGGTTGTACAAAATTTTCCTTGAGGGAAGTCTTCTTGTTTCTCTTGGCCCACAAAGAGAGCTGTAAAACACACTTAACTTCATGAGCCAGCGGCTCTTCTTTATATATTAGATATTTTGACCAGTAGTTCTAACAAGATAGAAGATGGTAAGTGCCACAATGTGGGTTTCAAACCAATCCAACACACTTATTTACAACGTGTTCCTGATTGAAGTCCAACATGGCAGAGAGATTAAAAACTATGAAGGGCTCTGGTGACATCACAGCGCATCATGTGACTAACCACACAGATGCATTGCTTTATAATACATAACATCCCTCCCCCTTTACTTCAGTAGTATGACAACAACCTTTAAACATTAATGGTTACCCACTATGAACATCAGTTGTATTACCAAGTATTATAACCTACATATGTACAATTAATGTGAAAGTCTTTTTGGTGGACGTCAATTTTGTTTTAGTAAGCTTTGATGTTCCAGAGTCTGACCTTTGACATTCTTGGTAGCCTGTTCCTCACGAGTACCAGAAACTTTATCTTGTGAATTTGCTATGTCAACTTCCAGTGAGGTTAGGTGTTCTACTGGAGTAGAATTTGAACTTGGTTCTGTTTTAATCCCTGGTTCAGGGATTTCACAGCGCCAGGGGTGACCTTTGTGCAGTTGATTCAGGATTTGGCTTTGTAAGCATGGAGGCTGATTGTCCTGATCCCTCATAACAATACTCCATTTTGGATAATTAATTCAAGTTCCTCATTATATAAGGTCTAAATCCAGAATTCCTCCTTTGTTTGTCCAATTATGTTCCTCTTAAAACCATGTCCATGATCCTACACATCACGGGTCATTCCTCATGTGCTTTTGCACCTGGTGTTGTTATTGAGACATTGTCTACGTGGGAAAAATATATAATGTTGGTGTAGTTGCCTCATGATTTGGTTTTGTCTTGAAGTAGCAGTATTGATAAGGCACCTGCATTGACATGCTGTTCTGATCTTCAACATTTGATTTTATAATTTTGTGCCGATAATATCAACACCTGTCTTTGTAGATGACTTGTGACTAATGATGGAATTTCCTGGTATGAACCAAAAATGGTTGTCAATGGTCTGTGGTTTTTTCAGCAGAGCAAATCATCTATCATACAGGTACCGGTGAAATTGTTTAATGCCAAAAAATTACACTGAGCACTTCTTTCTCAAGTTGGACATAATTCTTTTCATGCTTGATAATGTTCAATGATGCAAATGTTATTGGCCGCTCCATCCCTGTCACCATAATGTGAGATACAATAGCACTCACCCTGCAGAGCAATGCACCACATGCTAGTTGAATATTTAACTCTGGGTTAAAGTGGACCAATAGCTCAAATTGCTGGAGCATTTGAATTCTATTTTATGCACTTTCGCACACGTTCATCCAATTTCATTGTTGGTTAGCGCACAATGAAGTTATGATGTGGCTTTAGTGGTGTTGCAAGATTTGGGATGAACTTCCTGTAATGATTGATTAGTCCTAAAAATTATCGCAACTGTGACATGTTCTGTGGTCGTGATGCATCTAGGATCACTGTTATTTTCTTAGGTTCTTGATGAAGACCATCCTTGTCTATTACATGACCTAGATAACTGGTAGATGATTTGAAAAATTCACATTTTTCATACTTCACATGAAGTTTGTACTTCTCTGGACATTCAAGTATTTTCTCTAAGTTGTGTTCTGTCCTGCCTGTGATTAGAATGTTGTCCAAATAACACTGGGCACCATTGAGGCTATTTAAGATTTGGTCCATTGATTTCTGGGATATGGCTGGTGCCGATGTTTTTCTGAATGGTAGGTGGCACTTATACTGTAACAATCATTAGCAGTTGTTACAACTCAGTTGCCAACTCATCTGGAGATATGCTTGAACAGCTGAACTGCTGACCAGCAGCTAGTCCAGTGAACAGGTCCTCAATTAGGGTACTAATCAACACACATGTACAGAGTCATCAGATTTAATATTGGGACACCTGGAAGTGAACTAGAGAAATAAGAACATAAGAAAAAGGAGCAGGAGTAGGCCATCTAGCCCTTCGAGCCTGCCCCGCCATTCAATAAAATCATGGCTGATCTGTCGTGGCTCAGTTCCACATTCCCGCCCTCTCCCCATAACCCTTAATCCCCTCGCTTATCAGTCAAGGATGGAATGATGGAACCTGTAATGAAGAGCAATTGGGCAACTCCAATCATTCCTGTATTAAATATTAATATTCCTAATGAGGGTGGAAAATTCCAAGATGATACTGGACCAGAAAGATCCAAGAATTTAAAATCTTTGATGGAACCTACAATGGAAGCACCTCCTTGGTACATATTCACAGGATTACATTTGAAGGTTTTAGTGGTAAGCTTCAATATGTTTTTTGAGAAGTGATACAGCAGCGTCCATATTTACTTCCATCTTTACTTCTTGTCTATCTATCTTCAAATAAATCCAGAACCTTTGGGTATTCCTTTTCATGCTTAGAATGCCTCGTTTAAGTTCTTGGATCTTTCCTCTGGGAACTTTTCATCCTCATCACATATTTTGTAGACCCCCTAGATCTTAATGTGTTCTTGGGTTTGCACGCCTTAGGGGTTGGAGGAGTCTGTTGTGTTCAGCACACCTCAATTGTGAGGCCTTTCTTGCCACAATTTCTACATTTATTTTCTCTACTCCAACACATGTGGAGAGTGCCCGACTTGAGCACACCAATGGCATGTTTGCATTTTGAGAGATTTCTTCCTATCTGTTCCCATCTTGTGTATTTTGGCTCCATCTCCAATTTGGGAAGCTATTTCCACAACCAAGTCTGTGGACACTGCGATCTCAACAAAAAGTTTCAGCGTTGAAGAGCTTTCGGTGAGCAATTGTCTTTGAATTACTTCATTTCAAAGTCCACAAACAAGTCTGCCTTGCAGAGTGTCTTCAAGGGTTGAGCAAAACATATAGTTCTTCGCTAACCTTCGTAGTGTTGCAATGAATTACAATATATTTTCGCCCTCTTCTTGGCTTAGTTAACTAAGCCAAGAAGAGGACTCTCTCAACAATTATTAGTGGTTTAGGTGAAAAGTGACTTTCAAAAATCTTGGTCACTTCTTTGTAGGTTTCTTCACCATGCTTCTCGGGATGGACAAGGCTCTGTAGCAATATGAAGGTTTCATGTCACACTACACTTAGGAAAGTGAATACTTTAAATTCATTTGTTATCTTGTTTGCAGCCAAATAACCTTGAAATCTTTCTTTGAATATGTGTAAACATGGAAAATTTACATCAAATGCCTCTATGGTCCTTTGCCTGTCATTGCAGTTACCGGTTATTAAATTGTAGTACTTCCTTCAACTTTTCCCTTCTGACCAAGGCCAGTCTTCCATCATCAATCACCATTTTATTTATAGTAATGTGCAAGGTCTCCGCAGCCTGGAAGTCTACCCAGCTTCAAAATGGTAAGCAAACATTTTCTTTCAGCGTACTCATAGTTTTATATTTTTCAAAGATGTTTTCTCACTGCATTGATGGCATTCCTCCTCTTATTTGAAGAATTGAGACACTGGACTGCTCAATATCAAGGCTTTGGTTTCCAGTTTTAACTTTCCTGTCATCAGTTTTATCTTTAAAACTGGGTTTTCATTGATGATCTTTCTGGAAAACTATGATGGTCATCAATTTTGTTTAAAACTGGGCTTTTGTTGAAGATCCTTCTAAAAAACCTTCTCATCACCAGTCTTTATCTTGTTATTACTTTTGAAAATTACTTTTGAAGTGCCACACTGTGGGTTTTGAACCAACTCAGCACAGATTTATTTACAAAATGTTTCCTGATTAAGGTTCAACATGGAAGTGAGAGAAAAACCCACAAACATTTCTGATGATGTCACAGCATGTCATGTGATTAATCACAATACATAAAACTCTTTCCTTCCTTTTCATTCTCAGTAACATGTGGAAAAACACTTTTTCTCTCCACAGATGCTACCTAATCGGTTGGGTATTTTCAATGATGTTCATTTTTATTTCTGGTTTTATCTATGTTTGCATCCATACCAAAAGCTTCTTTTTTAAAAGGCAGAATAGCTGCTATAAATAAAATGAAGACTTACAGTGCTAGGGACCCAGGTTCAATTCTGGCCTTGGATGACTGTCTCTGCGGAGTTTGCACATTCTCCCCTTCTCTGTGTGGATTTTCACTGGGTGCACTGATTTTCTCGCACAGTCTAAAGATGTGTGGGTTAGGTGGATTGGCTGTGGTAAATTGCCCCTTAGTATCCAAAGATGTGCAGGTTAGAGGGATTAGTGGGCTAAATACATGGGGTTATAGGGATAGGGTGGAACGCTGTCAGAGAATCAGTGCAGACTCGATGGACTGGATGTCCTCCTTTGCACTGTAGGCTTTCTATGATTCTATTAAAGTTCCTGTTGACACATCCCCTCCTAAATGATTCAATGTGTTACTGATATTGCTGACAGTGGTTCCATTTTATTCACTGTAATCAAAACTTCACATATACTAATGTCAGTGCAGCAGTTTCATTCCCATTATGCATTGGAAGCAAAATCTCTACTTGACAGTCTTTGATGGCTGTACCCCATCAGTGTGACAAGCGGCCCGTTTGCCAGCCTGTCCTGTGAGGGTTTGTCTGTGAAATAGCTCCAAGCCCCTTCTACACAGTAAGTGCTGAGGGAATTCTTTCTTAGTGTCTCAATACACAAAGCTAATGGTGACTGTTTAACCCAATCTTTAATGACCTGATCTGTCCAATTATATGCTCATCTTCCTCACCCAGCTCAAGTCAGTGGCTCAGAATCCCTGACTCTAGGATTGAAGACTCCGATTCACAAAGCATGCACACATGGGCAACATGCATACAATGAAAGCCTTGCTGCCTCATGATATATAATAATGCATGCCTTTGATGTGCTGAAATAACGGTTCTGCTGCCTAGACTGATGTGGAGGAGTCCTGCTCTACTCAGCTGAGTGGGTGTCAAGATTTAAGGTGGTCTGTAAATGCTGCACCATCTTGCCATCATGAGGAGAGAGCCTTTGCTGTCAGCTATATGGTGAGCAGCTGAGGAACAAGAGCATGAGGAAGAGGAGGGAAGAGAGCAAAAACAGAAGAGGAAACCTTGACATCCCCTTTCTGTCAAGATTATCTGCATAGAACACATCTGAGTGCAATTCTGATAACTAATTCTGCATTCACCAACAGTACCAAACTTTGGGTGAAATATAATGTCTCTCCTGTTTTCCTAGGCAACTTCAGAGTATGAGGGGGAGGCTATTTGATTGGGCAAGTGGGTGCAGATACACAACTTCACTCATCCTTTTCACCTCCTCAGGAAAGGCCTTCAGTGGAGCACCTGAAAAACTGGGAGCTATTTCTCACCTGGATTGTTACATTCTTGAATATTTCCCTGGTCAGAATGAGTTCCTGAACAGCTGCCAGTACCTGCTCCAATCACACGCATCTCCTTTATAAGAGGTACAGGTGAGCTTTAAGCAGTACTGGCCCCCTGCTAATGGGTTTAGCCAATCAATAGCTTATTTGAAATCATTTAAATAAGCAAGCATGATGAAGTTGACATGCTACCTGCATTTCAATGAATAGGTATGCGATAATTTTGCATCACAATTCCAGTGCCCTTGTTTGAGGGCTATCAAACATAGACCTTCAGTGTTTTCTCCTGAGCAGCAAATCTGTCATGGCCTGTCATGTTTTGATTTGAAATGAAAGAGATTTCTCCACAAATAGATTCAAAAGCTAATGCATGGATTTTCAACTGACTAGCCTAACCACCTCACAAAACGATTACCACTATTTATTTGTACAGGACTAAAAAAGACACTTTCCTTCATTTTAAAATCATGTACCATACATGTACATACATATATTACATTTTGTAATTCTTATCCATGCATTCAAATTACTCCATCAGCATGGGGGCAAATCTCCCAACCCGCTGCATAGCTAGGACCATGGAGGATCCCCAGAAGGCTAGGGATATGGGACCGGGTGGTGCTCCTTGGGGCATTGTCAGCTTGGCAGTGCCAGCCTGGCCACCTGGCATTGCCCAAGGGGCAAAGTGGCAATACCCAGGGGACATCTTGGCACTGTCCACTGGGCATCGGGCAATGCAAAGGGGGTGGGGCCAAATGGAGGGGTGGGGCCTCTGTGGGGAGGGGATTGATGGGGGTGGAGGGGGTTCCCATTATCACTCTGCACTTGGTGGTGACAGAGGGAGGGAAGCCAGCAATCGGGGCTGGCCATCGGGGTGGGGTGGGCCTGCGGGGGGGTCAGGACTGTGGGGCTGGTGGGGTGTCAGGGCTCCCTATTGGGGGGAGGAGATCAAGGTGGGCTGGGAAGGGGAGAGGGGGTGTGGATATGGGGGTGGGGGGAATGTCAAGGCTAGCCCAGATATGTCCATTGTGCCAGCGATCGGGGCATGGGGGTGTCAATGTGCCAGCGAAGTGGGATCACAGTGCTAGTCAGCAATCAAGTTGACCAGTGATTGGGAGGCCGGCAGTGCCGGCTATTGCACATGTGCCAATCACAGCATTGAGTTTGTAGCATGCGCTGTGGCCGCTCAGTACTATGCTGCAGGCTTCTTCAGCAGGAATAGCCCTGCCCACAGATTTTTCACAAGATTCATGCTAGTAAACTCTGCAATGCAGAGAGTGTAGAAGATTAATTTTGAAAATCACACTGTAAAAATCAGCTGGACTTGCTCTAGCTTTTACGCAAATTCGACACTTAGAATTTTTTTGGGAGAATCCCACCTCTCGTCTTTTCCCATTCCATCATGAGGCCTACAACTTCCTCAGATTTCTATACTCCCCCAATTCTAGTCTTTTGCACATTCCCAATGTTCATCACTCCACCATTAATGGTATGCCTTCAGCTGTCTAAATCAATGTCCTCCTTATAGTTCTGTCTTTTTATCTTTTTTCCCTCCCTTAAAATACTCCTTAAAACCTATCTCATTTGCCCTATGAGGCTAAGTGTCAAACTTGTTTGATAACACTCTTGCAAAGAACTTTGGGGCATTTTACTATTTAAAAGACATTATGTAAGTGGATGCTTTTGTTGAAAAGAAAATGCTTCATATTTTGAAATTCTACAACAGTAAGCAGATTAGGATCTCCAATGATGTGATAACAAACGAGCCTTACTGAATTATGCACAGTTACTGACACTGCACTGGCTGCTGAGAGATTCTGCTTTTGGCTCCTGTCCACATCTTCATTATTACAATAGCAGCCTCACCACAGGAAGGTTAAGCTAAACATCAACTCTAATCCCCTGGCTGCTGAACCATCTTCTAGAAAGTTAATAGTGTTATCGGGCCCTTTGATATCTTGGCCAGCGAGAGGAATAACTTCAATCGAACAGCAAAGCTGACCATATTAATGGAAAATAAAATGACTTGTTTCTCATCCAGCTTGGAGCTTTACTGAATCATTTTCAGTCAATGGCACCTCAAAAATTACTGAAGAGCTGCCAAATATTAATTGAAACAATTAATGCCATGGATCATGTGAAGAACCTGGATATTAGTGCTGCATAATCCTTTTCAGTTAAGAAGTTCTTACAGGATTAATGCAGGAAAGAGCTGGGGTTGTAATTACCCGAAGAAGTCCCAAAAGGTTACTAGACTACATTAGTAATTAGAAGGTTCTAATATGTAGTATTACTCAGGGAATGCAGATTTACACTAAGTACCATGGAGTCTTCACAGCAATATCAGTCTGTAGCAGTAACTCAGTTCAAGAAAGTCAAAAGAACTCTCTTACAGAAACGTTGCAGTTTTCAACAAGCTTTCTTTTTTATCTAATGATGCCGAAATCACAGAATCTTTAGCCTTCTTAGAAGTTTTTTATTTTTTTGTAGGAATAATTCCATTCAAGCATTGTGAACCAAAAGCAATATTGGTTTGGCATCTGCTCCATAACTGTCATCATCTTTAACTAAATATATTACTCAAACTAAATATGTTACTCAAAGTAGTACACTGTTTTTAGCTGAGCTACTTGTTTTTATTAGTGTGTCTTTATACTTGCAATTTTGATGATGTTTGCAAGGCAGGTTGAATTAGCAAAATGGGGTCTTGGAGCAAATGAAACATTGCTGCAATGTTTCTGTAAGAAAGTTCTTGTGACTTTCTTGAATTGAGTTACTGCTATAGACTGATATTGCGATGAAAACTCCATGGTACTTTGTGTAAATCCACATTCCCTGAGTAATACCACATATGAGAACCTACCAATGTAGTCTAGTAACCTTTTGGAATCTCTTTGGGTAACTCATAGTCCTGCTCTTGGTTAGTTGGGGGAAAATGAAATCCCTTTTAACACCAAAGTGATGATAATAAAAAGCAGGGAGAATGAAAATAAGAGGGATGGAGAGGACAGGAAGGACAAGAAAGCAGGAAAGAAGAGTGGTGGATAGAGGACAGGAACACTAGGGAGGTGTAAAAGGAGGAGATGAAAAATTAATCAGGGGCACAGAAGAGAAGGTGAGAAGCGCAAGAGGGGAAAAGATGGAGGACAGGGAAAAGTAAATCCCAATCCTAGGGAAATGGCCCCAAATGAAGCACACAGAGGAAATGAAGGGCCTGATTCTCCCATTGCAACCTACTATTTCTCTGGGAGGTCCAGTAGGGAGAATCATGGGTCTGCCGATTCGCGCATGCACCAGGAACACATGCGCATCTCCCACAGCCAGAGAACAGTTGCAGTCGAGACCACACTGGAAACCAGCAGGAAGAGGGGTAAGTCTTTGAATCTTTTTTTTAAACGTATTTTAAATATATTTTGCATGTGATTATTGGGCCTGGCACGGAACTTGCCAGGCCTGATAGCATCTCCCACCCCGCCAGGAGTACTTCATTCCAGGGCGATTTAGAATCGCTCTCCACGTTCACAGACTTAGCGGGAAATCCTGTCTGAATGAAAGGGGGGGCAATCAGGGGGTAGGCGTGAGGGGTGCCCTCTGGACATGGGCAACCTGGCAATGCCAGCCTAAGCCCCAGCACTGCCCAAGTGGTAAAGTGCCCATGCCCAGGAGTACCTTGGCACTGCCCATTGAGCATTGGACAGGACCTATTGTGGGCAGGGCCTTGGGGGTGACTGATGGGGTTGTGGGGGGGGGTCCACTGCATTTCTGCATTGGGATTGGTCAGGGCTGGAGGAAGGGCAACAACTGGGACGGGTTGGGGGGTTGGTCTGCCGGGGGGGGGGGGGGGGGGGGGCTACCTCCCAGGGGAATTTTGACTCCAGGGGAGTCAGCGGGGCAGGAGGGGGAGATGATCTGCCGGGGGTGTGGGGGGATTGCCACTGCTGGGGGGGTGGTGGGCCAGACTTCAGGGTGCTCTTAGGGGAGTCAGGGCTGGCCCAGGAATTGTTATGGGGGCCGTGATTGGGCCATAGGGGAGACTGGAGGGGCAGCACTCTGGGGTCCCGAGCTGGCCAGCGATTGAGCCAGCCAGCAAACGGGGAGACTGACAGATTGGAGTCACTGCACAGCTGCAGAGTTCTGGAGCTGTCAGACTCCAGTGTGAATAGACCCCACCCCCTGGGTTTTTAATGATACTCATGGTTATGACCTCTGCAGTGCACAGAGTGTGGAGATTCAGGTCTGAAGCTGCACTGTCAAGAGCTAGAACAGTTTTCCCACCAATTCAGCATTTTTGGGAGAATCGCCCCTGAAGTGTGAGAGAATGGAACAGAAAAGGAGGGATTTAGAAAGAGTAAGGACATTAGATTTGGTAAACGTCAATGAAAATGTTAATCAAGTCATAAAATCAAATTTATATTCTCATTTTGTATTTAATTTCTTAACGCATTGTTCCCCAATGTTCATTTTAAGAAATATTTCCACTCTGTAATCAATTTCTTTGCAATAATCATCTGAAGGAAGACCATAAAGCTTGGAATCATTTATCGTGAATATGGAATATTGACCATTGGAGTATAACCTAAACAAATCCAGTCTCTAAACTGTAACTTACTGTAAATAGGGAACTGTTTATTATCTGATTGGACTGTAAATATTGAACGGTTCAGTATTACGATATGAACAGACAGCAGATAAGGAATAATTCATTATAATGGCAGATGGTTTGTTGCAATAAGATATTCTTTGTGAAATTTCTATGCTGACCACCTACAGTGAATTTTATTGCTCAGGTGTGGCATACAACAAATCTGGGAAGTGGTGAAAATATTTGCTTAACAATTCGTAACCTAACCGCTGCATACTGTGTGCAAGAAGCAAAGTGGAACACAATCAGGAAAGAAAAGAGAAACAGGAAAAATAGGAAGTATATAGAAGAGAGGCATAGCGTAAGAAAATGAGAGAATGAATACCAACAGATGTAATTATGAAAATGTGGTCATGTCATTGCATTTATGTAGCATCTTTTACAATAACAGAACATCCCAAAGGGCTTTAACAATGAAGTACCTTTGAAGTGTAGTGATTGTTGCAATGTCAGAAATATCACAGCCAATAACAGGCTACAGAAAGAAAAGAAAATCAAAAGAGAGCCAGAATATGGGAATAATTCAAGAGTGGGAAACAAACAGAAGTTTATAGGAAAATTGACTTACTTTGTTCGCAGAGAAAAGACAATTAACAGGAGGTCTGCTTTGCAAATTATGGCAATTCCAATGGGACAAGATTCAACACGTTGACATTTTTGATTCAACACGTTGACATTTAAAACCCCAGGATGGCGAATTCTCAGGGAATTTCACAGTAGTTTCATTGCAATGTTAATGTAACCTTACATGTGTGACTAATAAATAAGCTTTAAGCTTCACACTCAACTTTGTGGAGTGGAAATGTGGTTATATTCAGACACACCTTTTTGTTTACACAAGGGTGTTAGCTTTCCACCAAGTAATTAATATCTCCCCTAACTTTGTGGGCTAGATTTTCAATGCATTGGGATGACTCAGGGGCCATTTAAACAAGATGGGCAGGTCCAGATTGTGGAATTCCTGATCCCATTTCATTTAGGGGTGTGGACTGATTCAGGACAATAGCCCACACTCTACTCCCAACCTGGCAGGCTCAATTGTGGGGATGGACATGTTTTAGTCCTCTACAATTTTCATGGAGTCAGGTCAGCTTTCTAGTGAACCGTGATTCAGTGTTTCAGATTGTCTGCATGAGAGGATCTTTTGGAAGGTTATTTCAAAATGTCTTCCTCATGCCTCCATGGCAAGATATACCCCCCAACACACAAAGACCTCCATGAACCCTATGCCAATCTATGCTCCTTCATATCTCCTATGCCAAACTGGGCCCCTCCATTCAGTCTGCATGCCCCCATGCCAGGCTATGCTCCTCCATCCACCCCTGGCCCCTCCATTCAGTCTGCATGCCCCCAATGCCAGGCTATGCTCCTCCATCCACCCATGGCTTCCTAAACCATGCTATGCTCCTCCATCTACTGTTCATTCCTACATGCCAATTTATTCCACTCTACTCCCATGTCACCTGATGCCTACTGTGCAACCTATGCCATTCACCCCTTCATGGCCTGCCCACTATACCTAATTGTTGCACTACCATGCCCATTGGTTCTATACCATAAATAGTGGGTCAATGAACCCTCATTATACATTCTTGGCTGAGAATCTAGGCACTGCTAGCATACTAAAACACCTGAATCCCAGAGAAAAGACAGCTTGATTCACAGCTCTCGTTTATCTGATTTCTGCTGTCAACTTCACAATATTATTTACACAACATTAAGAAGTTTCAATTGCTTGGAGTTTTAGCTACTGAAACTTTAAAGGATCTTGATGATCAACCACTATATTGTTCTGTAGTGAAATGACTATTTTAACAATGGGAATTGATGAATGAATGAGTTTTATTTCAAGCTTTTAACACAACCTATTGTCACCGAAGAGCATAGTGATTCAACGGCATAGAAGTAGCATATCATGAAATATGGGGGGGGTGGGGGGGGGCGGGGGGCGGTGTCAGAGGGGCCATGGGTTGATGGGGAATAGCTTGTGATTGGAGACATGAGGGATCATAGAGCATGGGTGGTGAGCATGAGTTGGCATAGATGGTGCATGGGGAGTGTGGAAGGGTGAGGTCTGGAAGACCTTTGTGTTTTTATTATAACTGGAACAAGGTCCCATAGCCTGCTCAACACCTGGCAACCTGAAAGTTTTCTCTTCCTAATAGAACTGTTGCAGTTCCTACAACACATGGCCTTCAGCAATTTAAGAAAGCACCTTCTCAAGGACAATTGATATGTAATAAACACTAGCATAGCCAGCGACACCCACAGCCCACAAACAAAAGAAAATCCACGGTGGCTGCCTCTAAACTATTTCTGGGTTTGGCTAGCCCAACTCCAGCCTGCACTTGCCCACCACAATGAAAATCCACACCTTGAGGACATTTTCTCTTAAAACAGGTAAGCTGAGGTGATCAAAATGACTCCAGGGCCAAATTGTATCTGGCAGACTATGACAGTGGGTTGGAAAATCAGTGTTGCAGCTGTTGGCAAAAGTAATGGCTTTTTCTGCCGTTTGTTTGGAAAACATAGATAAAAAACCTCAAAGGACAAATCCCATGATGTCACGGTGATGTGGTGACATACTTGAGCCCGTCCTGCCAGCAAATTAATTCATAAAAAATCGCAGTGATATTTTTAAAGACCACCCCAGAGCACAGAATTTCATCAGGCCCTACTCCCCCTCCTATGCAACATTGCCAATGCCCAGGTATGACCCTCTCCCCCTGACAGATGCACTCACCTGAACTCCAGTGAGAGGTCTATTTCTCAGGCGCATGCCATGGATTAATTTCTTAATTCACACCAGTCTGCTCTCACGTTAATGGAAATGGTTTGTCTTATGGGTGGGGGGATGATTTAGGTATATAGGCCAAATAATGATATGTAAATATTTTATATGTATATTTGCAGTATACATCCTGCTGATGTTCCTGATGTTGAATGTCAGGATTCCCGTTATGTCACTAGGGGGAGGCGGGGGCAATTGTGTCATGTTCTTATGACTTATGGGCCTCTCGTGAGATTTTCTGCACTCATTGCAAAATCCATCCAAAAAGAACAGGAGCAGAAAATCTGCCATTCCCCATCTATCTGTCTCATGGATGAAAATCCAGGCTTGTGTCAGGGAGTAATGGATGGTCTGCATATTCCCTTTCACCCAAGCCTGACACCACAATTTCCATGATCAGTTTGCAGTATACATCCTGCTGATGATCTGATGTGCTCACACCACCATCACTGATTGCTATTGGAACCACGTGTTCATTCATTTATACAAACTCTGTACAATAAAGGGGGTTGCCCTTAGCAAAGAAGCCAAAGGTAGCACACATGTGTGAATGACTGAATCTGGAAGTTCCTTCTTCATCCTGTAATGTGGTGACCGGAACTGCACACAATACTGCAGTTGTGGTCTCATCAGTATATAATTCCAACATTATATCTTTATTTTCATATTCTATATCTCTGCCAATGAAGGAGAGCATTCCATATGCTTTTTTTTACAACCTTGTCTACTTGAACTGCTGCTTGTAGGGACTTGTGTACTTGTACACCAAGATCTCTCACTTCATCTACCCCTCTTAGTATATTCCCTATAACTGTTTGACCTCATAAATATATTACCTCACACTTCTCTGTCAAAATCCATCTGCCCACTTCACCAACCCATCTATATCATTTTGGAGATTATAGCTATCCTCCACACTATTCACTATTTAGTCAATCTTTGTGTCATCCGCAAATTTCCCAATCATGCCCTCCATGTTCACGTCCACATAACTTACATGTAACACAAACAGCAAGGGTCCCAACATCAAGCTCTGTGGAACACCATTTGAAACAACTTTCCATTCATAAGGGCATCCATTGACCATTAATTACCTTTTGTTTCCTGTTACTAAGCCAACTAGTGTATGGAAATTAACAATGCCATTGTGAAGCTTAATGTGACATAATTATACAGTTCCAGAAAACCAAATAAATCATTTTTGATAATTTCATAATGCAATTACAATAAATATTTCAATTATTATTCATGGTTCATATACAATAGTTCTTGAAATTATTTTGCCAATTACTTTGAATTGGTTCCCAGTCCACTACATTTAAAGAATCTAAGCATTGAAGTTCAAAACTTTGAGCTTCTTTGTGTTTTGTTTTATCATGTTTTACAGTCTTCTGAGTATGAACACAATTTAATTTTAGCTTCTTTGAAAAGTTTGAATGGTAAAAGGAAACAAGAGTGGTGTGAGCTGGGAAATTCAAAAACTTCAAAACACTTTTTTCCACAACTTTGAAATCCTTATGGAAAAAAATTGGCCAGGAAATTGGAACAGTTTCTGCGCTGGAATGGAGAGGCCCATGTTCAACCTGATATTATGCCTCAGGCCTCCTCTGCATAAGACCATAAGACATAGGAACTGAAGTAGGCCATTCGACCACTTGAGTTTGTTCCGCCAGTCAATGTGATCATGACTGATCTGATATGATAATCCTCAACTCCACTTCCCCTGCTTTATTCCCATAACCCTTGATTCCCTTACAACTTAAAAATCTGTCTATATCAGCCTTGAACAGAGTTAACAATGCAGCCTCTCCAGCTCTCTCCTGTAAAGAATTCCATGAATTCACAACCTTCTGCACAATGGCAGACTTGCACTTTGTGGGTCCCTGTGTTCACCTGCATTTCTAGAGTCCCCCAATAACATCACACCCTGTGATGTGACACCCTGTCCTCAATGGTGTCACATCCCCACTCCAATGCTAAGTAGTTATTGGTCTTATGTTAGCCAATGTTCACTCTTCCAGAATTAGTACCTTACACTTCCAGTCCACATTGCTAAATGTAATAATGTATAACATAAGAAATAGGAAGAGGAAGTGTCCTTCTGAAATCTTGCTGTGAGGTTGCCACATCCACACCTTTCATTTGTTGCTGTGATCCACACCCCAGGGCCAGTGTATACTGTGATCCAGACCCCAGGGCAAGTGCACACAGTGATCCAAACCCCAGGGCCAGTGTATACCATGATGCAAACCCCAGGGCCTGTGTGCACCGTGATCCAGACCCTAGGGCCAGTGTGCGCCGTGATCCAGACCCCAGGGCCAGTGTGCACCGTGATCCAGACCCCAGGGCCAGTGTGCACGGTGATCTAGACCCCAGGGCCAGAGTACACCGTGATCCAAATCCCAGGGTTTTCATTGGGGATTGACTAAAATGAGTCCTACACTCTTAAGTGGATTCAACCAGAGTCTGATATTGCTCTGCATTGCGTGCTGCATTTCTTCAGCCTATTAGCAAATGCAGAGCCATCAGACTTTGACTGGCATATCCATAGACATTAGCCAGCATGGGACCCCTATTGGTGAGCCCTGTTCCTAAGCACATATTACTTCATTGGAAATCCATCTCTGCCTCAGATTGAAGAAATTTCTCCTCAACTCTGTCTTAAATCAGTGACCACTTACTCTGAGATTATACCCCCTTGTCCTAGACTCTCCCACAAGGCAAAACAACCTGTCAGCATCTACCCTGTCAAGCACCCTGAGAATTCTTATGTCTCAATAATGTCACCTCTCAGTCTTCTAAATTCCAGTGATTACAGGCTCAATTTAAGAACTCTTACATAAGAAAATCCTTCCATACTCGGGATCAATCTCATTAATCTACTCTGGGCTACCGCCAATGCCAGTACATAGAAGAGAATCCCTACAGTGCAGAAGGAGGCCATTCAGCCCATCTTGCATCGACCACAATCCCACCCAGACTGTATTCCCATAACCCCACATAACTACCCTGCTGGTCTCCCTGACACTAAAGGGCAATTTAGCATGGCCAATCAACTTAACCCACACATCTTTGGACTGTGGGAGCACCTGGAGGAAACCCACGCAGACATGGAAAAAATATGCAAACTTCACATGGACAGTGACCCGAGACCGGAATTAAACCCGGGTCCCTGGCGGTGTGAGGCAGTAGTGCTAACCATTGTATCACCGTGCCGCCCTGACATCTTTCGTTAGATAAGACCAAACTGTTCACAGTATTATAGGTGTGGTCCAACTCATGCTTATATAGTTTTAGCGGAGCTTCCCTCTTTTTATACTCCATTTCATTTGAAATAAAGGTCAACATTCCAGTTGCCTTCCCAATTACCTGCTGAACTTACATACTAGCTTTTTTGTGATTTATGCATGAGGATCCCAAATCCCTCCGTGCTGCAGTTTTTTGAAGTCCTTCTCCATTTAAATAATATTCAGCTCTTTTATTCTTCCTAACAAAGTACATTACTTTGCATTTTCCTAAATATATTCCATCTGCCAAGTTTTTGCCCAAGGGCCAGAACTCTACCACATTGCCTGCCATGGAATCAGAGCGTGCAAGGGTCCGACAACGGAAATCTCTGCTGGCCTCGAGCAGGAATTTCCAGTCTTGCCTGAATGAGGCTGTAAAATCCTGCCCAATCTGTCTTTGTCTTTTGTGTCATCCTCACCACTTGCCTTCCCACCAATTTTTGTGTCATCCAGAAACTTGACAACATTACATTCAGTTCCCTCATCCAAATTGTTAATATATATATTATTATACAATAATATTATATATTATTGTAAATAATTGTGGCCCCATAAGTCTAACAAGCTGCACACTCCTCTTGGGCTTCCCCAGACATTTGATTTGGAAATATATAATTCCTTCATCACCCCGAGTCAAAATTCTGGATTGGTTCCTGAACAGCGCTGTGGGTGTACCTATACACACACAGACTGCAGCAGCTTACCAGCACCTTCTTAAGGGCAATTAGAGATCATTAATAAATGCTGGCCTTGTCAGCAAAACAAACATTCTGTGAATGAATAAGTGAAAAATCAAAATAAAATGCAAAGGGCCTGACAATTGTTTGAGGCACAAGATAACTCTTTAGTTGTCTTCACCAATGCAATGGATGGAACATTTCCAGTGAGTGTGGCACATGTCACACTCACCATATTTGATACTTAGGCACCTGTTTTTTGCCTGTAAACATATAAGGCACCATTGAATTTCTAGGGCCAAGAATCCTTAGCCAGTTACTGATGTTGTCCTTTGTTTCAAAATTTACTTCTAAAATTATTTATTGTATCACTGACAGGGCTTTTTTTTTCTTCAGTACTCAAGTGTTCAACTCAGCTTCTGGAATGCATGAATTCAAATAAAGAAACAGCTCACTATTTAATAGTAAAATTTTGATTTTATTCAGAACCCATATCGAGTTAATTGGTGTGGGACACTAATGCTAGTTGCCAATGTTCTTTTAAACCCCAAGTTGTCATATCATTGGAGTAAGGACAGGAATTTATTTCACATCTACCTTATTCTATATCCGACATAGAAATATTTGATGCTAAAACTGAACACTTAACAGGAAATACTAGCATTTACATAGTGTGTTTCACAACCATAGGACTTCCCAAAGTGCTTTACAGCTAATGAAATGTAGTCATTGTTTCATTGTAGAAAATATGTCAATTTGTGCACAGTAAGGTCTCACAAACAGCAATGTGAAAATAGCCAGATTATTTATTTTGGTGAGGTTGACTGAGGGATAAGTAATTTCCTGCACATCAGAGATAACTTCCCAACTTTTCAAATACTGACAAGGAATCTTTTGCAGCTGCCTGAGAGGGGAGATGGCATCTTGATTTAACATCTCAATTGAAACACCCTAGAACAGTGGAGCATTTCCTTGGCACAGCACTGGAATACCAGCCAAAATTTAAGCTCAAGGTGTTGGACTTGAATTAGTGGATGAGGTGGAGGGCTCTTGTAGGCTGCAAAAGAGACATTGATAGGATGCAGAGCTGAGCAGAAAAGTGGCAGATGGAATTGAACTCTGATAAGTGCAAGGTGATTCATGTTGGTGGGACAAACTTGAGTGCGGATTACAGGGTCAACGGCAGGGTTCTGAAGAATGTGGAGGAACAGAGAGATCTTGGAGTTCATATCCACAGATCTCTGAAGGTTGCCACTCAAGTGGATAGAGCCGTGAAGAAGGCTTATAACGTGTTGGTGTTTATTAACAGGGGGTTTGAGCTTAAGAGGCGTGGGTTTATGCTGCAACTATACAGGACTTTGGTGGGACCACATTTGAATACTGTGTATAGTTCTGGTCACTTCACGATAAGAAGGATGTGGAAGCATTGGAGATAGTGCAGAGGAGATTTACCAGGATGCTGCCTGGTTTGGAGGGTAGGTCTTATGAGGAAAGGCTGAGGGAGCTGGGGCTTTTCTCTTCAGAGCGGAGGAGGATGAGAGGTGACTTAATAGAGATTTATATGATGATGAGGGGGATAGATAGAGTGGGCTTGCAGAAACTATTTCCTCGGGTGGATGTAGCTGTTACTAGGAGGCATAACTATAAGGTTCATGGTGGGAGACATAGGAGGGATGTCTGAGGTAGATTCTTTACTCAGAGAGTGGTTGGAGTGTGGAATGCACTGTCTGCTGTGATAGTGGAGTCGGACACTTTAGGAACTTTCAAGCGGTTACTGGATAGTCATATGGAGCACACCAGAATGATAGGGAATGGGATAGCTTGATCTTGGGTCTGGACATAGCTCGGCACAACATCGAGGGCTGAAGGGTCTGTACTGTGCTGTACAGTTCTATATTCTATGAATTCACAACTGCCTGATTCAGGGCAAAAGTGTTTACTGTGAACATTTTGACTCTAAACTATGACTAACAGGCTCAAGGGAAAATTGTTCCACTCCATGGCACACCCCACCCCTGGAAATAACATTGGCATGGAAATCAAAGTATTCCACACCAATAGGGCATTTTACAACCCAAAACTTCCCAAAATGCTTTACAACCAACTGAAATATAGGTCAGAATTTTACTGGCATGCCAGTCCCGATTCTGGGGGTGGGCTCGGCTCGGAGGACGGCATTCTCTGTTGGCCTCAGGCGGGATTGTGCGAAACTTGGGCTGATGCACTGGTAAAATTCCGCCCATAGTCACTGTTCTGTTATAGAAAATGTGTCACCTGTGCACAGCAAGATGCCACATAAAACCATAAAGCGCTGCAGCATAGTCTAAGGGGGTCCGAGTGAGACTTCTACCAAATCTCACTCTGAGAACTGCCAGCCAATCAGCTCCATCAGTTTCAGCAGTGCCAGGAGGGAGCAGGAAGGAAGGGGTTTTGATGTAAGGGGCGGTGCTCCATGATTGGCAAATTGATGCTTCACGATTTCAGCCACCGAAAATGACCGCCTCCTTTCCTCCCTGTCCTTTAAACATTTAAGTTCTAAAAAATCAGGCTTCTATTCTTGCCATAATATGTTTGGCTAAGCAGCATATTATCAGACTCAGTTAGCTTGAAGACAAGCTAAATTGAGCCCTAATTATTCTTTAAAATATGGTGGGCGAGCTGCCGATTTCAACATCCACTTTCCCCTCATAGCTTGGGGGTGGGTTGGGGTCAAGTAAAGTTCATGCCCGTAGTACTGATGCTCCTCACCCTGATAAGCAGTAAACTTATCCAAGCTTTCTTGCGCAGGGTTTGGCGGGGCTTGGAGGGGTGGTGGGGGGGGGAGGTGGTTGGAAATTGAAAGTGTTGTAAACTGTTCTCAAAAAGCAATAGTCAGAATTTAATTTTCCAATTCCACCAATATAGCAGACTCTGCAATTTTCAGCATAAATATTTTAGATTGATAACATTACCCTGTCTGAATAAAATTGACACTATATTTGAAAAAAAAGAAGTAACTTTGCAGAAAGAATCATCTATACTAGTATGGGCATGATTTTGATATCCTGTGTAAGGTAAATGCAACTTAAGTCAGCCCACCTTGATAGGATGATGCACCTTTAAAAGCTGATTATTACTGCAAAAGTATGTGTTTATTTTGTTTGGAAAAATTCAGCTGAAAACTGCTTAAACAAGCATAAATGAAAATCTATTTTGTGACATGAAAGCAAATCAAATTGTCCTGCTAACTGTTCTCCAGTGCACAGAAAGACAGCTATTGAGGTTGGCTCGTGATTGTGTAATTAGATTGAGGGGAATACTTCATAGGATCATTAAGATTTATTTCCCTATTGGAAATTGGTTGCAAGCTATTTTGGGAGAAAATTATCCTCTTGGAGTAGCTGAATATTGAACACATTTCTCCAGATTTGTTCTCTGCCAAATCATAAAGCCTGGAGATAAGGCAAACCTCAGCTATCATGCTTTTATTCAAAAAGCTTCTGATTTAAAATGAATATTTTTCATGGTATTTAATTTATCTTTGATATAAAAGCCCTGTAATTAATCCTTTGTTAATATTTGTTAGAAAGCCTTTAAAGTATACTGGATTTCTTTACATTTATTAATTTTCCATTAAGTTTGCCTTCAGCTGACTGTTGTGCCTCATATATATACCATTAATCATCTATGAGGAATTGAAATCCATGTTGGCATTATACAATTTACTCCATTTTAATTTCTATTTTTTGACTTAGTGCTGCACATAATGATTTTGAAGAAAAGCTGCTGCTGATTCAGATCAATATCAATACTTTAATTAAGTTGTACTAACAAGCAAACATCTTACTGCTAACATAAAATTTGACATTGTAAGTGAAAAAGAAATACAATTTCACAACTTTAAATAGACTCTATCCGTAGCTTTCTATTAAACGCAATGTTGGGAATGCAGTTACCTAATTCTCTCTGAAATAGAAAGAGAGTAAGTGTTGGACACACAGCAGGTAAGTCAACATCAGGTAGAAAAAAATGGCAGACTGTTGACATTTGTTGAAAGCTCAGGAGCTAGGAATTCCGTGGAGAGTAACTCACCTCCTAACTCCCCAAAGCCTGTCCGCCAACTACAAGACACAAGTCAAGAGTTTAATGGAATGCTTTCCACTTGCCTGGATGACTGTAGCTCCAACAACACTCAAGAAGCTAACACCATCCAAGACAAAGCAGCTTGCATGATTGGTACCTTATCCATCACAATAAGTAATCACTCCATCCTCCACTGATGCACTTTGGCATCATGTACCATTCACATCTACAAAATGCACTGTAGCAACTCACCAAGGCTCTTTCTACAAGGAATTCAAAGACAGGCTTACAATGTTCCAAACTGGAAACCTTTACCACTTGGAAAGACAAGGCCAGCAGATGCATGGCAAACATCAATTCACACACCGTGCTGACTTGGAATCTTGCAATTCCTCCACCATCACTGGGTCAAATTCCTGGAATTCTCTCCCTAACAGCACTGTGGGTGTTCCTGCAACACATGGACTGCAGCAGTGCAAGAAGGGAACACACCATGACCTTCTCAAGGGATATTAGAGGTGAGCAATAAATACTAGCCAAGCCAAAGATGCTCATATCCCATGAATGAATGTCAAAAAAATTAGGTGTGCATCCTTCTTCTAAACTGAATATGAATAGGTGAACTGGCACATTTGTTGAATTGGTGTTTGAAAGAAGTTATGCAGAGAAGATGTTTCCATTTGTGAGAAGTCCAAAAATATAAGATGTTTACTAGAAGTCTAATAAGGAATTAATGACAACTGACTTTACTCAGAATTGTGAGAATGTTGTACAAACTCATCACCACTAGGAGAATTTGAGGTGTACAGCATAGATGCATTTAAGGGGAAGTGAGCTAAGTATATGAAGAGGAAAGGAATGGAGGGATATATTCATTGAATGGCAGTAAGTAACCTCATTCCTTACACCCAAAGACTTTTCTATTGCCAACCTTCAGTATATCCTGCCCCACCAGCATGACACTATCCACCAGAGGGGATGGCTCAGAAATATACAACTGGGAGGGAATGGCCCTGTTAGTCTTCAGAAATGACTCCAGACACTTTGAAGTCTACTGGCAGCAGGTCAAACCTGAGCAAGGAAACCTTCAGCTTACAGCCTACCATACTCCCTCAACTGAAGAATCGGTACACCTTCATGTTCAAACACACTTAAAACTATAAGATATAGGAGCAGAATTAGGCCATGCGGCCCATCAAGTCTGCTCCTCCATTCAATCATGGCTGATATTTTCCTCATCCCCATACTCCTGTCTTTTCCCCATAACCCCTGATCCCCTTACTAATCAAGAACTATCTATCTCTGTCTTAAATGTACCCAATGACCTCCACAGCTTTCTGCAGCAAAGAGTTCCACAGATTTACCACTCTCTGGCTGAAGAAGTTCCTCCTCATCTCTGTTCTAAAGGATTGTCCCTTTAGCCTAAGGTTGTGCCCTCTGGTTCTGGTTTTTCAGACTAGTGGAAACATCCTCTCCACGTCCACTCTATCCAGGCCTCTCAGTATCCTGTAAGTTTCAATAAGATCCCCCCTTCATCCTTCTAAACTCCAACGAGCACAGACCCAGCGTCCTCAACCGTTCCTCATACAACAAGCTCTTCATTCCAGGGATCATTCTTGTGAGCCTCCTCTGGACCCTTTCCAAGGCCAGCACATCCTTCCCCTTAGATATGGGGCCCAAAACTACTCACAATACTCCAAATGGGGTTTGACCAAATCAGAAGTACATCCGTGTTCTTGTATTCTAGCCCTCTCAACATGAATGCTAACATTGCATGTTAACCTTAAGAGAATCTTGAACAATGATTCCCAAGTCTCTTTCGCTTTCTGATTTCCTAAGCATTTTCCCATTTAGAAAGTGGTCTGTGCCTCCATTCCTCCTTCCAAAGTGCATAGCCACACACTTTTCCACGTTGTATTCCACCTGCCACTTCTTTGCCTACTCTCCTAACCCATTCAAGTTCTTCTGTAGCCCCCTGCTTCCTCAATACTACCTGTCCCTCTACATATCTTTGTATCATCTGAAAACTTAGCAACAGTGCCTTCAGTTACTTCCTCCAAATCGTTAATGTATATTGTGAAAAATTGTGGTCCCAGCACCGATCCCTGAGGCACACCACTAGTCACCAGCTGCCGTCCTGAAAAATACTCCTTTATCCCCACTCTCTGCCTTCTGCCAGGCACCCAATCCTCTATCGCTTTCTAACAACACACTACATGTTCCTATACCAGATTGACTGCAACAGTTCTGGAAAGTGACTCGCTACCGCTTTTAGAAGAACAATTAGGGATGGACAACAAATGCAGGCCTTGCCAGCGATATTCATATCCATCAACCTTTCAAATAATCATTTTCAAGCTGTTTGATGTTTCTTCCAGTCCCTCACTGATGTTATGGTAAATGACCAGTGGTAGTCCTGCAGAGTTTCAGGGCAACTATTTTCTCTGAATACCACTTACCACTTTGGTAGCACATCAAACAGCAGCAGCAGAAGATGTTCTCTAAGATTATGCACAAAAGGGCATGCATTTAAATATGCTTTCACAACTGCACAATATCACAAAGCACTTTACTGTCAATGGCTTATGTTTGGAAGTGGAATCACTTTGTAACACTGTAATAACACAGCTGCCGATTTGCTCAGCACAAGATTCCACAAATGGCAAGAAAGTAATGACTTGATCATCTGTTTTTGTGAAACTGTTTGAGGGATATTTATTGGTCAGGTTTCTGAGGAGAACTTCCCTACTCTTCTTTGAATAGGGCCAGGACATCTTTTACATCCACCTGAGAGGGCAAGCATTTCATTCAAATGAGGTTTTCAGAAAGGCTTTGGCAAGAAGTGTTTGCGCTGCTCTATTTCTCTGTGAGCTGTGCATTCACTGATATTCTATTTTTAATCGGGCAAATTGACATGTAAACCCGGTGGAAAATCAGTAAACAATGTTAATGGACTCACCATCCATATCTCACACAGTATTAAGGCTTAACTCCATTCAAGCAAGGGTTCAGGAAAATTAACAAAAAAAATAACATTTTTAATCTATGTTTTTTCCTTGCAGATTGACTGCCATTGTGCATTCTTTTCAACTTAGAAGGGGAACACAATAATAGTCAGAAACTTCATCACAAAGTGTCATTAATGTTATGCAGTGTGATCATACAGTTAGCAGGGAGCAGAAATTCAATGTGACTAAAGTACCACAATCATAGAAAACATTCCAGACCCTATAGTGAAATACAAGTGGAAACAGAGGCCATATGAAAAATTTTAACTCCCAAGACCAGTTGGAATGGGAACATGTGGGTAGTTAAAGTAATTGATTCTTGGATCACAACTGCATCTGGAGTGAATGCACCTACATCTGAGTTAAAATGCATGGTGTATCCCTGCAAGAAACATACTGCCATGGGAGAGAAAAAATGTGCTCCTTTTTACTGCTTCTGATCACTATGTTTTTAAGTATAGGTTTTTCTTGCCCTCAGGGTGATTGTCCCAATTAAATGATTTCAGCAGCAAGCTTTTTTGTGAGTTCTAGAAAATAAAAAAAAAAATTATCATGCACCTGCGCTGGATGTATAACTGTGATTTCTCACTCACTAATCTCACCCACATTGTCACACACACAATGATTAGATTCAGATGAAAGTTAAGATGCAGATGAAAGTTAAACAATATGGTTATAACTTATAGATATCTCAGTTTCTTTTATGGCAGGCCTATAGTTTCTTAGATGTAATTGATACCTTGGTTGAAGTGAATGTCCTATAAAGAAGAGAATATCTAGTAAGCTGCGGGGCCTCTTGTAATGGAAAATCCAGGAGGTTGGCTCTTAGGTGAATTTACAGTTGGGACAGATTGGAGGGAGTCCTTTGCCTTCTTTCAAGGTATTACTGTTTATTACCTTGGCTATTTTGATGGCTTTCAGTGGAATTCTGCACAACTTTTGCTGTTTTTAAAAGAAGACAAAAACTATAACTGTCTAATTATGTGACTTGTACAAGTTTCTGTCCTTTTCCAAATAAAGCGGGTGGTTAGGTTGATTATACATCCTGGCCGGAATTCTCCCCAAAAAATTTGAATTTGTGTGAAAACTGGAGTAATTCATATTATTTTCGAAGGGAGTTTAGAAAAGAATCTCCCAAACTGAAGCCACCAGCATGAATATCATTAAAAACTAGGGGGTGGGGTCTATTCCTGCTGGAGAGGTGGAAATCAGCACACTGAGCAGGCCACTGCACATGCACGGATTGGCACTTGCACAGTGGCCCTACACTGATGGCCTCCCGATTCCCCCTTAGCCCAATTGTTGGTCCCCCAGCCATTCCTGGGCCCAGCTCCAACATCCCTTCCCGACCCGCCCTAATCTCCAGCCCCATCCTCCCCCTGCAATCCTGACCCTGACTGACCACCACCCAGCCTGCCCCAATCACATACGTCCCCCTTCCCCATCCTATGCAGAGTGGTAAAAGGACCCCCTACCGGCCCCCACCCCCCCACCAACCACACCACCCCCCTCCCCTCCCCACCCATATTGTGGCTGTAACACCTTAACAGTTTGCGCTTGATAACCAGTGTCCTTGTATTTGAAAGACCCATTGAATTGATTATACCATTTTGAATTAATTTCAGGGAAGGCATTGAATCAACATCAGCCTGGAAAGTTCCTCTGGTTCCCTCCTGAGACTGGGGACAGGTTTCAATCCACAAGAATCTTGGGCAGCTGCCTTTTTACAGTCTTTTGTGATTGGTTTCATAAAAATATAAAAATTAGTTTGAAGTTCGAAATATACTTTGACTTGATACTACTCACTGTCATCAGGACAGTAATTTGTGCAATAGAGCAGGTACTTATGAGAACAATTAAGTCCTAATAGGATGTTAAATTAGATTTTTTTAATTGAATTACACTGACCTTTAAATTTAACTTCTTCAGCATGAGTTTCGTGGGGCTTGTGAATCTCACCAGTGCAATGGAGGAAACTTTGAGCAATATTACGTGTGGATATTTAGATTTTACAGCCGGTGTCTGAGATCCTTCTGGCAAATGTTTGTCTTGTAGTTTGAATATCCAATGCTCTATTCAAGTGGGTAGTTCTATGTGGATTGTTGAACAAATTTATTAATGGTCTATGACTGGTCATTACTTGTGTTATTAGGTGCTCCTATCTCTGCTTGCAAATAGTGTTGCTTTATCACTCTGAGCATTACAACAATTGATAAGTTTTCCGTGTTGTCTTTCTGCACGAGAATTGCACTGAAGCCAACAGGGCTTATAACCACAATCAGCTGGTTGGTTTTCTCAGGGTTGAAATAGATTTTTGTTCAACTTGCTAACAACTATTTAGATCTCATGTACAGCCTGTTTGTGTGACGGAGTGGTTTCTTTTGGCATATTTCATAGGAGGACAAATAATGTAATGAGGTCAGGAATGAAGAGACCACAGTTCATGTTGAGACCTAGCAGATCATGGATTTCCTTCACATTTGTCGGATCTGCAGCATTTGCAATGGTTTTAATCTTCTGCCTTCATCATAGAACACATGGCCAAAAATTTTGATTCTGCTTTCATCAAATCCCAACTCTGTTTTTAAGACTACTGCTGTTGCTTTGCAAGTGATTTCCTGGCATAGGAGTTGGAACACTTGGGGTATGATAGGTACTGGCATATATAGTTGCAATCAAATGCAACTTCAGTAATGTTGAACATTCCAAATGAGAAATCGAACACAAATAATCAAAGACTGACTCTCTAATCAACCGAGACAAAAAGCATTCTGTCAGGAAAGATAGAAAGCTATCAGAGCTGCTGGAGTTAATAAGATCACAATTGATTTTAAGAGTCCAGAGCTACTGAAGTTGAGGTTGCCAACAGTACCTATCATACCCCAAGCAATCTTAAAAACAGAGTTGCAATTTGTTCAAAGAATGTTGCCCTTTGGCGGTGCTTATCCCACCCGAATAAAATGTTCTGCAGTGTAAAGCCTGTGAGAAAACTCAACCGCCTTGCTCATGTTTGTCACTCATCAGAAAAATCAGTTATTAAGACCAATGCATTCAGAAAGGTGGCACATGCACATATCACAGCAAAAGGGTGAGAGACTAACCGATGTAGGAGCCAATGACCATGGATGTAATCTTATTTCTCTTTCAGATGCAGTAACAAGCCACATGTGGCAATGACCATTGGTCTCTAAGGAAGAATTGGGCTCTCTTACAGGATACTGTACTCACATCAGACCTTTTTGACACAAGAGGCTCAACCTTGATGTCAACTCAGCAGCTTAGGTGTTTCAACACATGAGTTAGCTTGTGCTTCAAAAACTTGAGGTATGCTAAACATTGGTGACCAGATTCTTATCTACTGCTGCATTAAAAGTAAACTCAAGACACCCTACACACATGCCTACAATAGCTTTCACGTACTATAATGTCACCTTGAACAAAGATAAATACTTATTTGGTGACCATTAAATCAATTCTGTCATTTACTTCTTCTGTAGTGCATCGGAAAGTAATTACTTCATTTATCTTATTTCCCTTTGGCGCTAAATAGGTTGTTATTTTGCCCACCTTGCTGCCAGAAAAACCACTGTGTGAGATTGACTTTGGTGGGACTGAAAGATCCTGCTGGTGGGAAGGGTTGGGAAATCCTGCCTGACTCCGAATGCACATCAAAAAACAGTAGACTGGGCATAGACAATGCTATCTTGAACTGCAACACAATGATCGTGTGCAATAAAGGATCTGGGACCATATCCTTCCAAAGGAAAATCTCTCTGCAAGGATCCAAAAGAAAATGACTTTTTGATTTAGTGGTCATTTTTGTGAGATCAGTGTGTGCACACATGTGCAGGCCTCCAGACAGTCCTGAAACTCAAGAAAATATCAAATCACATATGAACAATCACAGCCAGTTTTGAAATTCACAAACCCTTTGATAGGGTGGACCATCAACAGAAAGGACTGTAACATCTCAACTGACTTATGTTTCTGCTTTACCATGGACAATGGGACAATCAAACTCAATAGGAGTTAAACAAAAATGAAATGGATATTATCAACCTTTCACTGTATTGTGGTGGCTCCTCATGCCAAACACAAAGAACTTGGCTGTCTGAAACACTCAGGGTGCAAAAAGTCACACCACAAGATGTTTACTGATGAAACGCACCACCTTATTATAAAAAGATTTGTAACAGGTTACAGGGTAAAGCAGCCGTATTTGTCTTCTGCTTTTCAAAATAACAGTAGGGTGGCATGGTGGCACAACGATTAGCACTGCTGCCTCACAGTGCCGGAGACCTGGGTTCAATTCTAGTCTTGGGTGACTGTCTGCGTGCAGTTTGCAAATTCTCCCCGTTTCTGCATAGGTTTCCTCCAGGTGCTCTGGTTTCCAAAAATGTGCAGATTACCTTGATTGGCAATGCAAATTGGCCCTCAGTATCAGGGGGATTAGCAGGATAAGTATGTGGGGCGATGGCGATGGGCCTAGATGTGATTGTTGTTGGTGCAGGCTTAATGGGCCAAATGGCCTCCTTCTGCACAGTAGGATTCTATGAATTAAAGGTATTGAACAGTGAAAGCGAATGAAAACAAAGATTTTCAAGGAATTTCAAAAGTTTTCAAAGGATTTGGGAAGGCCCAGAAACAGAAAAAATGCTGTGGAGCAGTTGTGGAGCAGGTGTGGAGATGGAAATCTCCCCTCCCACCCCTCCTCCCACTATTGAAATTTACTTTTCCTGTCAGTCAGATAGGGTAATTGCATATGGTTATGAGTATAGAGCCTGGTTGGGACTGTGGTCATTGCAGACTCGTTTGGCCGAATGGCCTCCTTCTGAACTGTAGGGTTCTATGATTGTACTCTGTGATTCAGTCAGAGGACTTCAAAGAGATCTTCTCACACCTGCGGCTTCTAGGAGATAAAAAGTGGAATCCCCTTTGCAGAATGGATTGCTGCTGTAATTTGGAAGCCTTCCACGTGTTCAAAGGGCATGGAGGTTAAAGTGATTAGGCCAACTTAAAGTTTCCACAGTAAACAGAAAATAATAACAATTTTGATCTGAGACCATCCTGAAATCACCATGCTGAGAGTGATCTTCTGGTTTCCCAGGGCTAGAAGAGGCAGTCCAACTATCTGTCCCATCATTGGGGAGAGACCTGAGATCAACCCCTTGCTCCCAGCCCAAGCACCCCCAATTCTCAGGACTTTTGGGAGACTCTCTCTCAGCAGCCTGGCAGCAGCAGAGGGGCAACTGGGCAGGGAACTTAACTCCTTCTTTCTGTTAGTATTCAACATACCAGATCAGGCTGTCACTGCCAGCATGTCAGTGCCAAAGAGCCAGGGGGCAGTGCAGGGTTGGCACTACCAAGGGGGAACCTGGAGAGAGACTTAATGGGGTGAGGGCTTGGGGTATCCTGAGGGGACAAGGCCTGATCGGACCCTCTATCGGAGTGTTTATCTGGTGGAGTCAGGTCATCCTCATGCTTGTGTGATGTGGCGGCTGTGACCTATTCATCAGTGTGGGGGGGGAAGGGTGTCCCTTGTGCTGAGTGGTTGGGAATGCTCCCTTGGTCAGCAGGGAGGAGGGGGTCGCCTTTTCTATTGTGGCGGGAAGGGGCCACTTTCTGAATGCAGAAATCGAAGCGCGCTTTGTATGTTGCATCCTGATCTCTGAAATGCTGGGTTGGCCATTGTATCTTCCGCAATGAATAAATTGAAATGAGGCGAATCCCACTCACAGATGCTGGTAATATCAGTGGGAAACATTCTGGTTTTCCTGCTGGTGGGAGTACTTAAAGTGCAGATAGGTGAATCACACCAGGTATTGTGTAGAGACAGGATTAATTACTGATCTCATGGCAAAGGATCTTTTGGAAAAAAATGATCATGATACAACTGAATTGCATTTAAAGTTCAAGAGTGACATCATTGAGTAAAAAGCTAGCATTTTAAATTTAAACAAAACCAATTTCATTGGTGAGAAGAGAGCTGGCTAAAATTGACTTACAACACCAGGTTTTAGTCCAACCTATTTATTTGATAATATACTCACAAGCTTTCGGTGTTAGCCCCTTCGTCAGGTGAACTTCGTCACCTGACGAATAGGTTGGACTAAAACCTGGTGTTGTCAGACTTTTTACTGTGTTTACACCAGTCCAACGCCGGCATACCCACATCATAAAATTGACTTAACAGGTTGAAATGAACAGTGGGCAACATTTAAAGAAACAATTCAAAATGTTTATATTTTGTTTATGTTCATCATCAAAAATTCATTCAATTGAAATAAAACTTCAGCAACAGAGATCAATCTGTAGATAACTAGGGGAATTAAGGATAATAATAAACTTGTGACAAAAAAGATCAGACAATCAGATCAGCCAGCAGAGGTGGTTCTTCCTCCTGAAAGAAGCCATTTTGACTCAATTAAGGCTGCTCGCAGTGTAATATCATAACAGCTGGATTTTGAATGGGTGGGCTGACCAGGGACATTTTAGCTGTGGCAGGGGCAGGGAATACATCCTTTCCCCCGTAAAATCCAGCTGCATATAAAGGCAGGATCTTCTTTCCTTGGAAATGGTATAGTGAAGATTCATTAATTTGATTCCTGTGATGAGAGAGTTGTCCTATGACAAAAGGCTGAGTAATTTGGGCCTGTACTCTGGGATTTTTAAGAATTAGTGGTTATCTCAATGAAACATACAAAAATCTGAGGTGGCTTGACGGGGTAGACACCGAGAGGTTTCCTGGCGGCATGAAATGGCTTCATTGGAGTTCCCATTGGATCCTGCTGCCAGCAAATGGTATGATGTTGAGAAAAGTGCTGAGGTGAGGCCAAGGAATCTTGTATCTACTGGCTATGGAACCTAGAACAAGAGTGTACAGTCTCAGGATAAGAAATTGATCATTTAGAACTGCAGTGAGGGGAAATTTCTTCACTCAGAGAGTTGTAAATTTTAGAAATTCTATACATTGGTCCTCCATCATTGAGGATATTCAAGGCTCAGATTGTAGCTAATCAAAGCAAAAGGTGGAGAAGTGCTGTTGGGGCAAAAGATCATCCAATATTGTATTCATGGTGGAGCAGGCTTGAGGAGCTATAGGGTCTAAGTCTGCCTCTATTTCTTATGTTTACAAAATTAAAGGCAATATGTAAATACAAATTGTTGCTGTTATTGTGGCATAGAATTATGCAGTAATGCCTGCATGTTATCAAAGCCAAGAAAGTTCAAACTCAACCAGAAGACAATTTTACAATCTGATGATTGCAACTTGCAAGAATATTCCTTGTGGGAAAAATACATTCCCTCTGGTCAAATGTTAAGCTGCATGCAAACACCAGAAATAAATCACATCTCATCAGTAGCTATTTCCATTTTATAATACTTCAAAATCACATCTTGTCATTGTATTTCACACTCTGCATGATATCACCCAATCAGTGCTGTATTTTAGTCAAGCACATGTCATAATTCTTCCCTGAGTGAAGAAATTTCCCCTCACTGCAGTCCTAAACAATCAATCTCTTATCCTGAGACTGTGCATCCTTTTCTAGGTTCCACAGCCAATGGACACAATGGGCAAGATTCCCTGGTCTGTCCTCAGCGTTTTCTCAGTGACACACAGGCCGCTGGCACTGTTTTGACCAGGCAGACTGATGCTTGCTCTTCTCAGGCCTTCTCGCAACCAGTCATTAGTACAAAAACATGAATTAACAACATCAAGATATCTGGAGCTATTTCTATTCGGTTTTTCAAGACAACGAAACTGGAATTCCTTCCACTGTTCCTGCCCACTGTTTTTTTTTCAGTGCTAACATGTTTTGCACCATGAACTTTCATACTACCTCAGTTTATCAGTGAAAACACAATATGAATGGCCTGAACTATAGTAGGTTTTTAATTTACTGTAATTCCCTCCAGCCCAATTTCCTCTGAGGTCGCTCTGCTCCTTTAATTCTGGTTTCTTACTCACCTCCAATATTCCTTACCACACCATTGGCATCATTTCAACTGCCCAGTTCCTGGGCTCTGGAATTATCTCCCTAAATCTCTCCATCCCACTACCTCTCTCTCTCTTATGTTGCCATATTCCTTAAGATACACATTTTTTAACATCTACCTCTTTGATTAGGCTTTGGGTCACCTATTCTAACAATTTCTTACATGGCTCAGCGTCAGATTTTATTGCATAATACTCGTGTGACAAGTCTTGTGACATTTTGCTGTATTAAAGATGCTAAATAAATTCACACTATTGTTGTTATTGATGCTTCTGGTTTACTTTGTCAAAACACATGAAGTTGAAATGTTTGACTATTTTTCAAAATAAATCATCCAGAGGAAGGAGACTTAAGAGTTGGTACCAGTGAGTTTTTAGAATGAATGAGATATACGCTTTATAAATTTTATAATTCACATTGAGGAGCTGTGGGAAAAAAAGCAATAAGATAACAAGATTGTTGCAGATAAACAAGGTCATTAGGTCTTATGAAAATCTATGATCTACTCATGACTGTGTTTAGCTGAAGGCATGTATTTATATAGTAGTTTGCATGATTGTGAATGTCTTAAAAGTGCTTTGCATCCTATGGAAGCTTATTCTGATATGTAATCACTGTTTTACTAATACTACCCTTGAAATCAAAGCAGCCTTGACTAAATATAACATCAGGAATGTTGATCATGTTTTGTTTAATTTTATCCATCCTTGCTTTGTTTTTCACCAATATAAACCTGCACCCTTAATTCCACTTCTAATGTTTTAGATTAACTTATACCATTCCCTATCTGAAATGCCTCTAGATTCCATCCCACTTGCCCTCTTTCAATCACATTTCTCCTTTGTTTTTTCATATCTTAGTTGTCTGATGCTAGGGATCAGTATTGTGGCTGTTTGCAAAATCTCCAGCATTTGAATGTCTCCTTTATGTCTTTACGATTCGAATCAGATAGGAATAGACCAACTTGCCCTTATTGTGCCACAACTCCATTTACCTATCTTTGGTCTATATTCCTGATCCCTTAACTCACACACATCTATTGAACTCTGTCTCGGAAATTTTGCTTGAATCAGTGCCAACAATCATATGGAGGACAGGGTTTCATATTTACATTACACTTTAAGAAAAAATACGTATTCTGATTTTATCCTGAAAGGCCAAGCTATAAATTTGCCACCTTGTTGGATTCCTCCATCCAAGGAAATAGTTTCTCTGCCTCCGGTCTTTTGTCGATGATGTTCAGCCACAACACAGCAATAATTGGCAAGGCAAATAAAATGCAAGTTGGAGGAGGTCATGTTTAAAACCCTATCCGAGGTTAGGTTGCTTAAAAACGTCTTTATAGTCCCTTGAGTTTTAGAGACTGAACTGGCCATCTAACTGAGGGGTTTAGAATGGTAGCAAATGAGTCTATGACACTGAGAAGTCAAACAGGGCCAAGAGACAGCACTTCCAAAATGCAGCATTCCCTCAGTACGACACTGATGTATCAGCATAGATCAGGCACTGAGATGGGACTTGAATCTACAACTTTCTGAATTAGAAGTAATTGAGATTGATTAGACTCCAACAACCATCTTCCTTTGTGCTAGGTATGACTACAACCAGTGGAGAGTTTTCCACCTGATTCCCATTGACTTCAATTTTACGATAGCTCCTTCATGTCATATTTAGTCAATGCTGCTTTGATTTCATGCGTGGTAACAGCTGAGGAAGGTCTGTAACCAGCAGGAGATTTTGTCACCCATGTTTTATCTGATGTCATGAGACTTGATGAAGTCAATGTTGAAGTCCAGGTCTATTTTGTTTATTATTTACAGTGGATGTTATGTCAGTTTGGTCCAAGACTAACAAGACATGTTAGTGTTCATTGACATAATACTATCACTTCACAGATTTCATTCCTTATCTCTTCTAGAATCATAAGAGAAATATATTTTTGATATTTGACATTTTCAAACTCTTTTAGCCTTTCTAGAATATATGCGGTATCTATGAATACTTGGTTTCTTACCAATTATGGAATGAACATTGTGTTCTCAAGAATAACAAGATGAAGCAATCATTTAGAATATTAACTATTTATCACAAATGCAAATACTAGAAATAATGGAAATATGAAACATAAACAGAAAATACAAGAGACACTCGGTAATTCAGGCAACATCTATGAAGAAAAACAGATTAACAGGTCATTGACCTTCCATCAGAACTATTTTATGTTCTATCTTGGATTTGGGTCATCATTATCTTTTCGGGTTATCATTTATTCTTTTACCTTTATGTAATCAAAACATTTTTAATGCTATGTAGTGCCTACAGAATGCTAATTTGTGGGTTCCTCTCTAACTCTAATTTTCCTTTTAACCCTTCTCTGAATTACCTTAGTCCCCAACATCCTAATTCTCTTCACTCTGATCTTCACTGAATTTTTAAAGATTCCCTCTGCCTTATTTCACTTCTAACTATCTTCAGATACAATTAGAGGCAGGTCTTTCTGAAAACTGTCATGCTTCATCTTGCAGATTGATCTATATATATGCCTTTGAAAATTTCTGAATCATCTTCCATTACAATATTGTTAAACAACTTCTCTTCCCCCAGTGTACTCACTTAAACTCTTCCCTCATTAACCATGAAGCCATAGAATCCATACAGCACAGAAGGAGACCATTCAACCAGCGAGCCTGCGTTGATTCTTAAAGAGCATCTTGTCCACCCATCATCATCATTCCTTCCCACCCTATTCCTGCAATCCCACATATTTACCATGGCTAATCCACCTAACTAACTTTAAGTTTCCATTTTTAAAATTATGGGCCCGATTCTCCCATTGCAACCTGCAACTTTTCTGGTGGGTCGGGTCAGGAGATGCTTGTGTTGGCCATTTTGCGGGTTCTCTGCGAGTATTTACGATCCACGCATATCTCCCAACTGGAAGGAAATGGCGCTGCCAGCAATGTGCAGAAGTCCGGCATGAGGTGAGTAATTTGAATATTAAGTGTAATTTCAATGTGACTATCCGTTCCATGCCAGCCCCGATAGCATCTCCCACCCCGCCAGGAGTTCTTCATTCCGGCGGGGTTTAGAGTAGCTCCCCATGCTCGGGGAACTAGCAGGAAACCCCACCCAAGTAAAGGGGGCCCCCCAGGGGTTCGGACAGCAGTGGGGGAGGTGGTGATGCTGCCTGGGCATGGACACCCTGGCAGTGCCAGCCTGTGTCCCTGGTACTGCCCAAAGTGCTCATGCCCAGGGGCACCTTGGCACTGCCCACCAGGCATCAGGCATTGCCAAGGGGCAGGGCCTGTTGTAGATGGGACCGAGGAACAATTGATGATGGTGGGGGGATCGGTCTGGGCTAGAGGAGGCCAGCGATTGGGGTGGGCTCTCGGGGGAGGGGGGAGAGGGGGTGGGGCCTGCCTCCCAGGGGAGAGGAAGTCCAATCTTGGGGGGGAGGGTTCACCAGGGAGGGGGGAGTCTGCCAGGGAAAGGGGGGTGGGCAGATCGCCACTGCTGGGGGAGGGGTTGGGCTGGATACCAGAGTGCTCTGTGGGGTGTTGTGGGGGGGGGTTGTCAGGGTGGCTTGGGAATTGTTGTGGGGGCCACGATTGGGCCATTGTGGGGGCTGGAAAGTTAGCGATTGAGTTGGCCAGCAAACGGGGTGACTGACCAATCGGGACCACTGCACATGCGCAGAGTTCCGGTACCAGTAGCCCCATGCCCCCTGGGCTTTTAATGATATTCCAAATTGTGACCTCTGCAATGCACAGAGTGGGGAGATTCAAGTAAGAAGCTGCACTGAAAAAACAGTCACAATCTAGAACAGCTTTCCCACCAATTCAGAACTTTAGGGAGAATCACCCCCTATATATCTGATTCAGTATGGATGAATCCCAGGCCATGTCAAACATCGTCATTTTCCCTGCTTTCCTCCACCTAACCCTACCCAGTATTCTACTGTAACCATTCGCACGTTATCTGGGCAAGTCTTTTGTTTCTTTACTTGACCCATTATCAATCTTTTCATGTACCATAATTCATTTTGTCATTTAATCACTACCAACTACCCTATCACAGACCTAATCCCCAGTACGTTTCCCATCCCTAAGCATGTTTCCTTGTACAGCAAGTACTTGTTAAAAGCCTTTTCTAACATCTCTCAGTTCTGAAATGATAACTCTGTTTCTTTCTCCACAGATGTTGCCTGACCTGCTGAGTATTTCTAGCAATGTCATAATTTTGTGGCCACTATCACTCAAAAGTACCACAGCTTAAATTCTTTGGATGATAGCTGGTCAGTGGTCATTACTGAGTCAGGATGTGCACTATATCTCATGGGTTCACTGGTGCTTTTGGTTATAAAAGCTATATTGGGTAATTTTCCCAATTCATCCCAATCTCTCATCAGTCACTTCATCAGAAACCCTGAACAAAATGGATTGTTTTTTGGCCCTTTATGCTGCTTCTCCAGGGATTCCACTGATCTCCACTGGGAAAGTCTCTTCACAATTTCAGATTCCTATCAAGTTGGACTCAAAGCCATACAGTAATTCCTGTTCAGTTTATCAAAGTTCCCCATCAAAATAACCTTGTTTTTTTCACATTGGTGCTTTGTGCTAAATATTAGCTTGGAAAGAAAGAGAAAGTGGCACAAATGGTGAATGAAAAAGAAAGATCTAGAGGAGTGTTGCTAAATAAATAGAGGGTGAAACTGCAGTGGCCCTTGAGGTGACCCCCCCTGTGTGTTTATGCCATTATTGAAAAAAAAATCCTCTCTTGTGTGTGGCACACCATGTCCTTTACTCATTTAAATATTTATGTTCTT
Organism: Carcharhinus amblyrhynchos; assembly: GCF_965287045.1. NCBI lineage: Eukaryota > Metazoa > Chordata > Chondrichthyes > Carcharhiniformes > Carcharhinidae > Carcharhinus > Carcharhinus amblyrhynchos. The sequence goes on along the minus strand of NC_137335.1, from coordinate 23,647,013 downwards.
AAAGCTCCATATATTTTCTTTTTGCACAAATTTCAGAAAATGCCTGAGGCAAATGACAACTATCAAAATCAATTCATCATCCTTTACTGAAACATCGGTGAAGGAAAATACAATTAATTTTTAAAAATATGTTGCATATATAATATCACACAATTGCTCAGCAATTAATTTTAGATACCACTCCCACCCAATAATTCTAGGTTACTGATGTCACAAACCCTTCACAGCCAATGTATCATTGCATCATGGGCACGTTATCAGGTTGCAATTGTTGCAGCAAAAAAGTAAGCCCAATATATAACTAGAATAAAAAGCACTTAAAAACATTCAGGAATGACTTCAACACAATCATCTTAAAGTTTAGATGATTAAAGATCACCCAATATTTGGTTTGTTGCATGTCACATTCTTTGAACACCCTGATTAAACTGTAGCTATTTTCAATTATTCGTGATTTTCTATATAACAGAACATAGAGACAAATAAACAAGAATATATACTGTCCTCATTATAACAGGGACCCAGGGAGTCAAGCACCTTATAACAACATGAATGTTCCATTGCAAGGCACAGAAGCATCCAAAGATAAGGGATAGCAGCTTCTAACAGAACTCTTATATAAGTTTAAACCTTGTAACGAACGGTTCAGGGGAGAAGAATCCTATAATTGCTATGGTGCATGATGGACCTATAATAAGAGTCAAGCAGCAAGTCATACTCTAGCAAGAATCAAGACAGACCCAAGGAAAAATTATGATAGGAAACTATTAAACAAATGTTGAAACTCTTCAAGGAAGAGAGAGCATCTTGCAATCTGTACAAAAAAGGCCCATGCGACATAATTTATATTCCACTAATCAGCTAACAAGATGACCCATAAGAACAATGTGCCATAAGTTATGATCGGCAGCAGCACAAGTTGAATACAAATTGTGGGTTTTTGTGACATGCTTTATTTCTATTGCACATTGACAAATAACTATCAAGTGGAATTGAAAAAATGATGAAAAGAGTGCTCAATAGAGGTGAGTTAACCATAGACCCCATTTCCAGAAAGGAAGCATTTCAAAGTAATTGCAGATTAGAGAATCAGCATTGCAGCGCTATAATACTATCTCCAAAACACATTCCCTTTGGCTTCTTATCAGGAGTACAGGATTAGTGATTTTATACTACTTTATTTTTTGGTTCCAGTTAGAACTGGATGAGTGACAATGGATCAGTTGTTGTGAAGTGTGGGTTTAGATTTACAGCGGATAATATTATGTAACATTTACAGCATGGAACAAGGCTATTCAACCCAACAGGTTGATGCAAGTGTTTTCATGCTCCATGCGAGTCCATTCCCAGCCTAATTCATCTCACCCTATCAACATCCATATATATCTTTCTTGCTGCCTTGGGTTCTTACGTAGCTTCAATTTGTTTACTTCAATGACTTCATGTGGTAATACATTTCACATTCTAATTGCTCTCTAAGTGCAGACATTTCTTCTGAATTTCTTTTTTGGATTTATTCGTGATTATCATATTTATAGCCCTTAGTTTTAGACTCATTCACGAGTGGAAAAAACAGGAGGGATGTTCCTGGCACACTGGCTCTCATTACAAATTGTGATGGCCCAGAGAATTGAGAGTCACTGGAAAAGCTGCCTTTGCATTGAGTGCCAAACCTGTTGTGACAGGCTGCGGGGCCAGCCCTGATCAGGTTCCTGCCTGATGCATATTCCAGACCACAGATTTGAATATGATTAATTAATATGCATTCTGAGTCAAATGGCCCTCGCTATTCACTTGCCTCCCCTCCAGGATCCGCTTTCATACAGGTCCACACAAGTGAGCAGCTGGTGTATTGGACCCTGAGGGTTGAAGGCGCACAAAAGACCCCTCAGCAATGTAAGACATCCTCACCCCCACCTTTCCACCGCATCCCCCCACCCCCCCCTCCACCCCCAACACCACACAGGCATGATTTTAACTCATTGCAGCACTCCATTTTGCAGCAGAGATTTTCCTTTCTCATTGTCAGAAGCTTCAGGTGAGAGCAGACCCCTTTGAAGTCCTCTGACAGACAGAAGGTATCAATTTCAACTGGGGAGGCGGGTTCCAGTCAGCTGCACACTCAGCCCCAGCTTATGCATACAGCTTTGATTTGAAGTTGCTGAGACCTCCCAGCAAGTACTCCTCTCCATTGCTCTTGAATCCTTATGTCAGTATTAAGTTCAATGAGCCGTGCCTTCTAAAGGATTCTGCTGTCAAATCAATGGATTTCTATCATCCTCTAGCCGTCTATATTTATCTTCATTTTCCTCCTTGTTACTGTTAGTGAGGTCAGGGATGAAATGTCTACAATAAACCACAGAGCCTGTCCAGCAGACAGATTTTTGATCTTGATTTGATTTGATTTATTATTGTCACATGCATTAACATTCAGTGAAAAGTATAGTTTCTTGTGCGCTGTACAGGCAAAACATACCATTCATAGATATGGAAATGAGAGAGTGCGGAATGTAGTGTTACAGTCATAGCTAGGGTAGAGAAAGATCAACTTAGTGCACGGTAAGTCCATTCAAAAGTCTGACAGCAGCAGGGAAGAAGCTGTTCTTGAGTCAGTTGGTATGTGACCTCAGACTTTTATATCTTTTTCCCAAAGGAAGAAGGTGGAAGAGAGAATATTCAGGGTAGATGGGATCCTTCATTATTTTGGCTGCTTTGCCGAGGCAGCGGCAAGTGTAGACAGAGTCAATGGATGGGAGACTGTTTATGTGATGGATTGAGCTACATTCAAGACTTTTGTAGTTTCTTGCGGTCTTGGACAGAGCAGGAGCTATACCAAGCTGTGATACAATCATAAAGAATGCTTTCTATGGTGCATCTATAAAAGTTGGTGAGTGTCGTAGCTGACATGTCAAATTTCCTTAATCTTCTGAGAAACTAGAGACATTGGTGGGCTTCCTTAACTATAGTGTCGGCATGGGGGGGGCCAAGACAAATTGTTGGTGAACTGAACACCTAAAAACTTGATGGCAGGGTAACCAGTGAGACATTAGTAGAGTTGGGACTCAACGTAATTTACAACCCCTTGGAGGTTAGTCAGTGACCAGTAACCATAACATGAATCACAAGCCATGATGACGCATGATCTGTGGACACAAGGACACAGTCCCCAATCTTCCACATCCATGCAAGCCCCCACCCTATCCCACAACATAGCAGCAGATGAATATATCATGTCTCCCCCCCCCCTCTCCATCCTCCATATTTCCACACCCCTGTCCCCTGGAGGTTGGTGCTGAGCAATACTCACCTCCTAGCTCTCCTTTGCTACAACTGTGCCTGAGCCACACTTTTAAAGACCTGCACTAATTGGGCCGGTTTGACGTCAAGCCAGAGAGATGGGAAGCACCTGGGAGAGGGCACAATTGCGTGCCGAGCTCAGTAACGATATTGAAATCCAGTCACTCTCATGCTAAGAAGCTTCGCGGATGCTTTTGGCATGATGCAGTTTGCACCACTCAAAACAGGCTGGGAAATCTCAAACCGTTTGGCACAAGGCACAAATCGGATATTTTCCCAGCTCGCCACCATTTGCATTAGGTAGGCTGAGGTGGTAAAATTCTGTCCAGAATCTAATTCTGATTGACAGCCTTTGGTTTCACTTCTTCTTTTGCAAACTACTTCAAGGAGGGAAAAAAACAGATTTCCTCCGACGTACCATGTTCATTTGGTAAAACCAGATTTCGTCAGATTTGAAAATTTATGAGGAAAATGGAAAGCTTGTCAAGGACTCCAGAACATTCTAAAAAGCAAGTGTAAAATGTTTATGCACCCTCAAATGTCACCATTAGGTGCTGTATTGTAATGTAGATAGGTTTTTAATTCAATAATTTATTGTAGGGAACTGTCTGTTAAAGATAAGTTGACCCTTACGTTGACCAACTTTATATATTGTTCACGCATATTGCATTGCTTTTCCAATGGAAAAAGCACCATAATGCAGTGAAAAATGTTACAAAATGTCCAATCAGTCTGTGCTGTCATCAAATTTACTGTGATTTAAATGGGTCTGGTTGATGTAATAAACTGGTTTCAACACTTGGAAAAATGCATACACTTGAAAAAATCTAACCACCTGCCTCCTTACATTGATTGACAGGTCTCTCTGCTTTGAAACTGAAATAAAATAAAATTGTAAAATCCTGTGCTACCAGATGAACATGGTGTGTGGGAGGAAAGCTGATTCTTGTCCCACATTTGAAATGGGGAATCCAACCTCAGTGGGTTCGGAGCATTTCCAGCCTTCAAAAATACCAGAGGAAAATGGTGCAGGGTCAGGAGTACAGTGGAAAAAAATAGAATCATGGTCATTTCTGAAACGCTACCACACCCAGATGTAAATATCACAGTTTACTTACTAGACCTAAATTACCTTTCAAGTCCAGTGAAGAAAACATTCAAAGTACAGATGTTCCTGGAATAACATATTTTCCCTTTGAGGTGGTTTCTGGTTTATTGCGACAAGTAAATAGGATTGAAAGCATTACAAGGTTTTTTCAAACGGCAGAATGCACGATTATATTTTTTCTCAGGGCTTTTATTCTATGGCGAACGTTTTTTTATTCCCCAAAGTATATTCCATTGATATTGCATGAAATCTGAGGAATGTACATTATGGATACTGGATGAATGGCTATGGAAGATGCATGGGGTGAAGAGGTGACATGGGGTGATATGGGTGATCTGAAGTACGTGGAGGTTACATGGGGGCATAACGGTGGCATGGGAAATCATAAAGGTGGCATGGGAAATCAGAGGGTGCATGGTTTGGCATGAGGTGGAAGGTGGGATGAGGAAGTTGAGGAATAAAGTTTGGGGGGCATTTAAACACTGTTGGAAGCTGGGATACTGTACTAGAGAATTGCAGAAGGCCTTTTAACCAGTCTGCCTCCAAACTGATATTCCTCAAGAATTCCAGCATGGTTTGCAAACTGCACTGTGAGCCCAATCCCACTGTGAAAGGAAATAAATGACATGTGAAGTGACATGTGGGTTGGGCGTGCAGTTTGTGAGCATTAAAAATGTACATGACAGTTTTCCAAGCCAGAGGAAGGTTCCATGATCTCTAGTCAACATGAAATGAAAGAGCAACACTTCTAGAATTAATGGACATATCTATTGATGTTAATACTAACCTCCAAAGCCGTTTGACTCGGTAACTTCTCTAGTACATTTTTTTCAGGATGTAATAAGCATTTAATAATGAAACAAATTAGAAATTAACCCAAACCAAGCTGTGATGATTAACTGTCCTAATTAATTATATTCTCACCCCTTATAACAGTTAAGTGGAATAAGATAAAAAGTTAAAACTTAACACCTATGCTCAACCCCACTGGAGTGAAAGGGGGACATGGAGGCCCCCAAGGAGGTTGGGGGGGGGTGGTAAGCCTGTCCCCCCACACTGCCCAAGGGGCAAACTGGAAATGTCCACGGGGCACCTTGGCATTGGAGGGCGGGGCCTCAGTGGGAAAGATTGGTGGGGATGAGAAGGGGTCCTGCTGCCTCTCTGCAGTTGGCGATGACAGAGGGAGGAGGGCCAGTGATTGGGGCCAGAGCCGGAGGGAGGAGGATCGAGGCAGCCTTGGGAGTAGAAAGAAGCGTGGTTAGGAGTCCAGCGATCAGCGGTTGGCAGGATCAGAGGGACAGTGTTGCGGGGTCACAGGGCTGGTCAGCGATTAAGCTGGCCAGTGATCAGAAGGCTGGCAGTGTGGGGCTACTGCACGTGTGCCGATCTCCATCCTGGCAGATTGGCACATGCGCAATGGCCTACTCAGCACTGTGCTGCAGGCGTCTCCACCAGTAATAGGCCCAACCCCTGATTTCTATTGTGATTCATGCTAGGGCTGTCTGTGATACACAGAGTATGGAAGATTCTTCTGAAATTCCCACTGGGAGAAGAAGTTTTACGCAATTTGACACTTAGAATTTTTTTGGGAGAATCCCACGCAAAGCATCCAAATGTGGCTAGCATGCAAATGATATATGTCATTTTGTCCCACCAATCAATGCCCATCATTATATTTCACACAAGCCTCCTCCAACTCTTCTCGCTTCATTTCACTCGATCAACATAACCTCTTTTCCTTTCTCCCTCATCTCTTTGTCCAGTTTCCCCTCAAATGGCTCAGTGTTATTTGCCTCAATCAATCTACGTGGAAATGGGTTCCGCATTCTTCCCACTCCTCACAGCAGGGAATTCATGGCTATTAGAATTGTATTATTTCATGTGTGAGCAGTTTTAGACTCTGTAGTTTGGAATTATCTGAAATTTATGTAAGACTGGAAACTGGCAATAGCACTATTCAAGAAATGAATTCTGCAGGCAAGGAAGGTGTGGGTCAGGGTTTTGGCAGCCATGGGGAGAGAAAGGCAAAAACATGTCAACACTTCCCAAGCTGTATTGATTTAAATCCTGCCTGACAGATTGTCTCCAACATATAATTATAATATAATTTCCCGTCAATACCCAATTCCCACCTTCTCTCTCATGGTGATGTTGATACTAGCAGTCAAACTATTAAACTGTACCATTAAACTTAAGCTTCAAATGTAGAGTATGCAAGATTTTAAAATTCAGAGTTCATGTTACAACTGCATTCATTTTTTCAATTTTAGTGAAAGCAATGATATTTGACAAAAGATAAAACAGTAATATCCTACATTTCAATATAACACTCACCTACACAGGGGAGGGAATATCCAAGTTCCGGGTCATGGATAAATTGTCTGTCATTCAGGCGTGTCACACAGTATAAATGGAAGCAATCCAAGCATATGATGTGTTGATCCACACAAGGAAATACCAATACTGGATCACTAAAAGAGCAGGAGAAGAAATTAAACAAAATCATATGATGTTCTTCTGTTTAAAATGTCCAGTATCATGGGAGAGCTGAGTGAGTTTAGGAGAATCTCTCAGCCACCACTAAAGTTAAATGGTTCATTAATGAGCCTAATTACCTTCCTGCCACAAGTGAATGGAATGCCCACATTGGGTTATTCTTAGGAATACATTTCCAGATGTTGGAAAATTTGACTTGGAAACTCCTGTTCGATTCACCTAGACCTGCCCTTATTATTCCCATTCTGGCAAGGTGTACTAAATCTGCTAGTGACACAACAGGGAGAATCTTCCTGTCCCACTAGCCATGGGAATCGTAGCCGGGGGACATCAAGAGTGCAGTGCTATAATCCTGGATTCAGGGCAGGTAGTGTTTTAATAACCCAGCCAGATCAGAAAAGGTGAACATAGTTGCACATTCACCTATATTCTAATTTGCACATCAACCCAATCCTCCCACTCTACCTTGTCAAGCCGAGTCCATCACATGACTCATTATGCCCATTTATCTTATATGCACGCCCATCTTTCTCCTTCTATGAAATTTTTCTCACCCCCCTCCCCGCTATTGATCCACCACTATCATTCAACCTCTGTATCATACAATTTATCTCTCCCTCGTGGTCATCCTGACCAAATGCTCACCATTTACTTGTGGAACGTTATGTTATTATAGTCACTGCTGGGCTGTTTTTCTTTGGATGCAGATGAAATGTGCATAAACACGAATGGGAGGGAGAGAAATGGAGGTGGCGTGCTACACATTTGCCAACTCACAATTACGGAGGATGAGAAACTCGAGATAGGTGGAGTTTCGGCTTCTCCAGGCATCAGGGATGAAGAAAAGGAAATCCCCCAGCTATCTAGTGACACAATTAAATAGTAGGATGCTATGTTATGTGACTTGATTTCAAAAGTTAATTCAATATGATCATTTTCATTACAATAAATTACAACATTAATACTTTATCCCCAGTACCAATTTGTCCTTTATCTCTGATAGAGCCTTCATTCATGCAATAGAAGTAGGTATATGTTGCAATAGCAGAAAATACTAGAAAAAACTTGGCAGATTGATAGCACCTGTGGAGAGAGAATAGAGACAACGATTCGGGTCAGGGTGTCCTCATTCGAATCATTGGCTCTATTCTCTTTCTACAGACGCTGTCAGACCTGCTGAGTTTTTCCAGTATTTTCTGTTTTTCTTTCAGATTCCAACATCTGCAGTGTTTTGCCTTTCTCTAGGTATATGTTGTGCCAACAATTGCTCAGAAGAGCTGAGTTCTTGTGATGATGCGCTGTCGCATGACTCATGCACATTGTGCACCAGCTCAGATACGTGCACTTCACTAGGGCCAAATAAACAGATAAAGGGGCTTTCGTCCTGTGATTCACACTTCACAAGTGAGCAAGAGTAGTTGGTCAATAGTCCACATTTCCAATCTCTGCTCAGCTGGATAGAGGTGTAGTACCCAAGAGGCTGTCTTTGAAACGGAAAATCATTGAACTGCAGTAGACAATGACTGGCTTCCCAAGCACACTGACCACAATTAGCGACAAAATGAAAGGGTCCATCTCAAGCATATGTTTTCGCTGGTTTTAAAACACCTTCACCCCTCACTGCCCAAACACAAATTCACACAAAAACTTACACACAAACCTGCAAGCTCCTCTCAGTTACAATTCAGATCAATGTTTAGAACTGCAGTGCAAGGATGGAGTTAACTGAAGGTTTTAACAGTATGATAGCTGATTTTGTTTACTTAACAGGCCCACTTGGGAGTGAAATACTTTGGCCAATCTAAAAAGTGGTGATTGTGGCTGACAAGCATTATTAATGTGGAGAAATGTGGCCCAAGGCTGATCATGGTGCATAGCAGATGTTTAGCATAAGCATGAACAGAACTGCAAATTAAACGTACATTAAGAAAAAAGCCTCTAAATGTGGGCGGAAACCCTTGAAGTGCTTGATTTCCTTTTCTGCTTGCAGCACATGAATGTTTTCCTTTATCTGCAATGACAATGTTCTGCAAGATTAAACAGAGAAATTCCAGGATTTCTCCAACCTTGTATTTTTATCCATTAGCAGCGAAGGTGCATGACAAAAGATACCAAAATTTTCACATTAGAATTTTTACCTCCATGAATCACACTTAGAGAAACCTTGACTGAAATAGCCTTTAATTGGCCTGAGAATTTCACAGCTGTTACACTTTGGAGCTCCAAAGGGTTACTGAACTTTGGTAGCCAATAACATATAAGTTATAGAATGTCAAAATGTAGTTGTCCTTATTAAAACAGCACAATAATCAACTCACTGTAAACAGTGCCACAGGTAAATTTCAATTGGTATGGATCAAGTAGATCTTAGACAAACGTTATATTGTTAAGTACAGAAGCAAAATTAATTGGGCCGTGAAGATAGAAGAAAACCATTAAGCACAAAATTCATGTGGGGCTCTTTCACCAGTGGAAGACCCATGTGAACAGATCGAGAAGGCATCTCAAATTACAGGGATAGGGTCTTAGCATAAGTAGCCTTTGCATCACTCTAGTAAGAACTTGCCATGTTGGCACATTGGTTAGAACTGCTGCCTCACAGCGCCAGGGACCCAAGTTCAATACCTGGCTTGGGTCACTGTCTGTGTGAAGTCTGCATGCTCTCCCCGTGTCTGCATGGGTTTCCTCCAGGCACTCCAGTTTCCTCCCACAATCCAAAAGACCTGCTGGTTAGGTGCATTGGCTATGCTAAATTCTCCCTCAGAGTACCTGAGCAGGTGCCAGAGTGTGGCAATTGAGGGATTTTCACATTAACTTAATTGCAATGTTAATGTAAGCCTACTTGTGACACTAATAAATAAACTTTCAAACTTTAAACATCCTAATAGACTGTCCGGAGCACAAGAGCAGTATCGTACTGCTCTGAAGATAGTGGAGAGGCCCAGGAGAGGTTCAATGGTAATAAAGTTAAAGATTCCCCAGCTCCAGCTGGAGTCAGGAGGGCCAGTGCTGGGGTTAATTGACTTTTCACTATTTTCTTATTAATTGACTATGTAAATTGTCCCTTAGTTTACAAGACGTGTAGGTTAGGGAGATTAACTATGGTAATATGTGGAGTTACAGGGACAGAGCTTGGGTAAGATGCTCTGTCGGAGAGTCGAGGCAGACCTGATGGGTCAAAAGGCCTCCTTTTGCATTGTAGGATTCTATGAATGAGCTGGAGAAATTTGTTGTATGCATGTACCAAGTTCCCAGCAAGCATCTTGTACTCATGTTATCTGTTTAACAGTGCATCACAACACTTCTTCCTCATGTTCAAATTGCTCAATGATCTCAAACTATCTCTGTAGTTTTAGCTAGCCCTACCACACTGCAGGGACTCTGCATTCCTCTAATTCTGGCTGAGCCTCCAGCTACTGACACCCAAAATGCTTGAATTCCTTCCCTAAACCTCTGTACCTCTCTAATTCTCTCTTCTCCAATAACTATAGGCCAGTTATTTTAACTTTGGTGGTGGGGAAATTTCTAGAAACAATAATTTGAGACAAAATTAATAGCTACATGGAAAAACGTGGGTTAATTAAGGAAAGCCAGCAGGAATCTCTTAAGAGCAAGATGTGTTGAGCAAACTTGCTGAAGTTTTTTGAAGAGGCAACAGAGAGAATTGATCAGTGCAATGTCACTAATGAGGTCTACATGGACCTCCAAAAGACATTTAATTCAGTGCGAGTAGAGGCTGTGTCATTATTGGAAACCAGGACATCGGGTATCCAGTGTCTTTCAGCAAATCACCAAGCTTTCCTTGACAGCACTTTCCAAATGCATGACCTCTACTTTCTACAAGATCAAGGGCAGCAGAACCCTCAAGTTGCCCTTCACACTGCACGCTTGGAATTATAATTCAAGCCTGACTTGGAATTATGTCACAGTTCTTTCACTGCTAATAAGTCAAAATCTTGGAATACCTTCTGAATAGCACAAGGGTGTAGCAATGCCATGGCAGGGATTTTCCCGTCCTGTCTGCCATGAAAATCATAGTGCGTGGGCCACGGACCATGCAAAGGTCCGCTGACCTTGGGCGGGGTTTTCTGATCTTGGGGTGAGCATGGCCAGAAAATCCCGCCCCATATATACTGCAGCAGTTCAAGGCAGCTCGACTCCATCTTCTCAAGATTAATTAGAGATGAGCAACAAACACTGGCCTTGCTGCCATGCTCATATTGTGAATTAATAAAATCAAATCGTTCACTTTGCTCACAGGCCGAAACAGATATGGGAAGAGTAGGAAGAAAATGTGCTGAAAGATTATTAAATAATTATAAGTCTTTCACTATTAGTGGTGACCTTCACTAAGAAATGAGCAATGTTCTACCAATTAAAGTCAATGAAAATTGAGCCCTGAATTTCCATTTAGAATAAGCATTCATGAAACAAAGGAAGCAGAGAACTATCGGTCAATTCAGTTGGCATGGTTTGGATTGTCTATTTGTATTTTTTGAGTACTTCACGAGGAACCGGGAAGGAATTTGATGGAATTGGATATAGGAAGGGATCTCTACACAACAGTTAACAACATGATCTGGCAAATGACGGATGGAAATTAGCTGATAAGATTTGAAAGTCCAGGTGCATTCAAGCTGTTCGACTATATAGCTTATTTAGAAAGGACGGACTAAGATTAAATATAAAGTCACAAATATAAAACCTAGTTGTCTTCAATTGAGAAATATCTGAAAACAGGAAATCTAAAGATGAAATTAATATGGTCTATAACAAATAGAACTAAATCAGAGGGTTTGTGGTTAAAATTTAGAAGAGTGAAATATGAATAAACAAAATGCCTAAATGCTGAAATTTCAAAATCCTACAAGCTGTTTGAATAAAATATTTTAAACTACTTCTGTAAGTAAATTTATGATTTTTAAGAGGGGAGGAATTAAAAGAATAAAAGATTGTTTGTAACCTGGCAGATTGTGGGGTATGGGGGTAGACTCAAAATCGGGGCAGTAGCTTATCCTCTTCAATCTCTCTGCTTTCCTGTGAAATATAATTATAATTTGCTGTATTTAATACATGCATTGGAAACCTGCTGGAAGGTAGCGGAATCCTGCTTTGGATATGCAGGTCAGGCTCAAACTATTTAATCTGAGTGAACTGCAATTTGAATCCAAGACCTGTATGCGGTTGCCATTCTGGCTTTCCCACTGGGCCAATTGTACAGCAGGTTGATTCAGTACTGTACAAGGCCCAAAGATGTAAATAGTTTGAATTTTTTTTTGTTTACTTATGGATCAGGAGGAGATTATGAGATTTGGACCATTGTCCTGAAATCTGATGCATGGTGCTGGTTATTAATTAATTTAATCTTGACAATGAAATGATGAAATACTGCTGCCAAATGAATGCTAACAATTACTGAATCATATTATTAGTTGCATTGAATTAAAGAAATCCCATGTGTGAAGTGACAGTTCTTAGGAAATCGATGTCTTGCACCTGGGGAAATCCACCAATGGCAATGAAACCCAATGTTTTCTGTTCCTGAAGGCATCAGTGACATGCGAGAACCAGGGGTGTCACAAACAAGATGCCACAAACGTTTGCAGCAGATCCTTCAAACAAACGAGAGGTGAAGAAGTCCAAGGTTATAGTAATTTTGATGACCGCTGGCAAAGCATAGTGACCAGGGCTGTGAGATTCAGTATCTTCAGTGACAAGAACACAGATATCTGTGACCATCTGCCTGGAGAGTTGCCATCTCCTGTGGCACTGAGTTCTTGGGCATTTCGTAGTAGAATCATTTTTGATGCTAGTTGTTGTGTTAGAGATATGCCCACAGTTGCCTTTCTGCCTCTTTTGTCTGCCCCGTGCATTTTTTTAACTTCCTTCATGGGAAGGTGAGCATCACTGGCAAGAACAAATTTTGCTACTCATACCTAAGAAAAGGGTAAGCTGCTTCTTGAACTATCACAGTCCATGTGGCATAGTTACACAAAGTGCTGTTAGGAAGGTTTTAGACCTGGCGAATAGTACACTGGTGATGAAGGGTCAATTGAGGCCCTTAATTAGTCAATTAATGGATATTCAAGTCCTTCCTCCTACTGGTGCGGGGTCTAATCCTCAGCAGGGTGAGGCCAGCACTTAGTCACCAGCCGATTCAGTGAAACATGGCAAGCTAGTGACTGAGTAAGGGAGCACAGTCTCCTTTTCAGGTTCCCTGTGCCAATCAGAAGCCTCCCCATGCCAAGAGATATGGTGAATACAATGGGTATAGGTCCAACGTGACGTTATTGTGCTATTGATATATTTGAAGCGTGCTGCTTTAAGATTGAGTGTTTTTCTACAATCAGTCAGTTGTCTGGTAGGAATACAGCAGATGCTGGAAAGCAGGATACTGACTTAGCAGAAAGCTTAATGCATTTTTTTACCAAAGAAAAGGACTCAGTGGTGGTAGGTGGGGGAGGAGGGGTGGTAGTGATGAGGAAGGGGGCGGGTTCTTGATTAAAATAGTGGAAGGCGAATTGGGTATACAGGGTCAGATAGTCATGTGATATTAGAGATGGGAGGAGCTAGTTTTGTAGCAGATGAAAAGCTGTTTGCTATTCAGTTGCTGAGTGCAACTGAAGTCTAGAGTCTCTTTTTCTGCAGAAGCTCTCTGAAAGCCCCAGGGCTGTTACCCAAATTAGAGCAAGTATATCTGGGTTTGCTAACTATTTTGAAAGCGGGTTTAAGTCTAGAAAATAAATATTGCTAAATTGGAACTGAACTAGTAATAAGTTAGGAGTTAAGTGTTGTTTCTTTTCACGTTTAAGATTGTTCAAACTACTCCTGAGATGATGCATCCTCTCCTCATATTTATGCCCAAAATAAAAGCAATTGTTGGTGTCTAATCTGACTTCAAAATATACCTTGGGGTTCAGGTCCAGAACTCTTAACACCAACATATGCAATCTTTCCTTAGAAGAAGACAATCCTTCCATTCTAGAAATAAGCCGAACCTTCTCTGAACTGCTTTCAATATATCTTTATCCCTTTACATGTAAGGAGACAAAAACTGTAGACATTAATCTAGGTCTGATCTCATCAATGTCCAGTACAGTTTTATACACTGTCCTACTTTTATACATCATCTCCTTTGCTATAATGGCCAACATTAATTTATCCTTTCTAATGACTTTTTGACCCTGCATGCTAACTTTTTGTGATTCATGGATAGGGGCATCCAGATCTCTCTGTACCAAAGCATTCTGCAGTCTCTCCCCATTTAAGTAATATTCTGCTTTTCCATTCTTCAGTTCAAATGGACAACCTCACTGTGATAGTGTGGTCCCCTTTAATGGGTGAGTCTTTGCAGCTCATGTGGCTGGGCCAGAACCAGCGGAGCCCAAGCATGCAAATCTGAGCCAATCGGCAGCGAGGGCATGCATTCCTGGAGCTGAAGGGCTTCAGTTGGAGTCAGGGCATTGTTAGGTGTAGGCCTGTACAGTTGTGTATTAAACCCTTACTTGTACATAGTACTTCTCAGTCAATAAATCTTTTAGTTTGTTAATTGCCACTTTGAGTTGCCTTGAGTTTCTATACTAGCGACGAAGGCAATCTGGATCATCATCGAAAGCCCGTAGTGCAGAGTTAGAGGGTGAGGATCACTTGAAGTTCAAAGGAGAAAATGTTCAGACTTTGTTTTAAACTTGCCAGATTTTGGGAAAATAGAGTTATTTGACCCCGAAGTTGAGTGTTGGGGGACAGTACATTGACAGACTGTGGTTTTTTTCAGCGTAAATAAAATAACGGCCACAGACAAGGAGAAAGTGATACACTCACAGTCTGTGGCCCACAGACTTACAATCTGGTGAGGAGTTTGACACCACCTGAAGCTCCAGACTTAAAAGCCTTTGGCCAGTTGCTAAACTTAGTTAAAGACCACTATGATCTCCAACCTTCCGTTATCATGCAAAGGTACAAATTCCACTCTGCTGCTAGGGAGCCAGGAGAGACATTCTCTGACTTTGTGGACAGATTTTGACAGCTGGCTGAGCCATTGTGAGTCTGATCTGATTTGATTTATTATTGTCACATGTACTGGTATACAGTGAGAAGTATTGGATGGAATTCTCTCAAAAAAATTCGAAGTAATTCACGCTGTTTTTTTCAATGGGAGTTCAGAGAAGAATCTCCCACATTCTGTGCACCGCAGAGGCCACCAGTGTGAATATCATTTAGTTGCAGGGGAGGGGCCTATTCCCTCTGAAATCAGAGTATTGACCGGGCTATTGCACATGCACCGATCTGTCAGTGCCAAGATTGACACAGTAGCCCTGCACTGACAGCCTCACCAATTCCTGGCCAGCTCGATTGCTGGCCAGTCCCGTGACCTCTGCAGTGTCAGCTCTCCACCCCCACAGCCCGATCGCTGCCCCCTGACCATTCCTGGGCCAAGACTGCACCCCCTCACTGCCCTGGCCCACCACAATCTCCATTCAAAACTACTAGCATCTTTAGGACAAACTGTCTTTTACACTAACTAGCTGAAAATGTTGAAACTCAGTACACATTTCACTGTCTACGATAGTAAGGCATTCCAAAACTATTCCAATAGCAACAGTAACCCCCACCCACAGTGCCAACCCACTCCCCGAAATGCCGACCCCTCCTGCAGGCTGACCCCCCCCTCCCCATTTGGGCAGTCTGCCAGGGTGCCCATGCACAGGGGACACCAGTCCCCCACGCCTGATCTCCTGGGGAGCCCCAGTTTCCCCCCTTCACTCCAGCGGAGTCGGGCCACTAGTCCCCTGAATGTGGGGAGCTAGTGTAATCCCTGCTGGATTACATGTGAGGTAGGTCCATTCAAAAGTCTAATGGCAGCAGGGATGAAGCCATTCTTGAATTGGTTAGTACGTCCCCTCAGACCTTTGTATCTTCTTCCCTACGGAAGAAAGTGGAAGAGAGTATGTCCAGGATGCGTGGAGTCTTTAATTATGCTTGCTTCTTTTCCGAGGCAGTGGGAAATGTAGACAGTGTTATTGGACGGGACGCTGCTAGGAGTGATCGACTGGTTTTCATTCACAACCCTTTGTAATTTCTTGTGGCCTTGGACAGAGCAGGAGTCATACCAAGCTGTGATACAACCAGAAAGAATGCTTTCTATGGTGCATCTGTAAAGATTGATCAGCGCTTTAGGTGATATGTCAAATTTCTTCAGTCTTCTGACAAAGCAGAGGCTATAATATTGGGATGGGAGGCCAGGACAGGTTGTTGGTGATCTGGACACCTAAAAACTTGAATCTATCAACCATTTCTACTTCGTCCTCATTGATGTAGACAGGGGCATGTTTTCCACTACGCTTCCTGAAGTCAATAACTATCTCCTTTGTTTTGTTGACATTGAGGAAGAGATTACTGTCACGCCAGTTCATATTCACACCAGGACACATAGATCATAGAATGCTACAGTGCAGAAGAAGGCCATTTGGCCCATTGAGTCTGCACTGATCACAATCACACCCAGGCTCTATCCCCATAACCTCATGTATTTACCCTTGCTCATCCCCCTGACACTAAGGGGCAATTTAGTATTGTCAATCCACCTAAACTCACACATCTTTGGACTGTGGGATGAAATTGAACTGCCTGGAAGAAACCCACGCAGGCAAGGGGGTAACATGCAGACTCCATACAGACAGTGATACAAGCTAGGAATCAAACTCAGGTCTCTGTACTGTGAGGCAGCAGTGCTAACCGCATTATCACCATGCCACCCACGTTGAGGGATTGTTTGGTTTGTGGAATCAATAACCACAATAAATGAAAGAAGCTGCTTGCTGAAACCAACTTTTCACAGAAAAAGCAGAGATGGCCTAAACAACTGAATGCACTGAGCAAAGCATGTGTGAGCTGCAATGTGTGCAGAGTGAAGTGAACTAGTTGTGTTGTGAAAACACTGCTGCTTGGAATAGTCCGAGTGAGGGTACAGTGGAGCCTGAAAAAAGCTATTCATCACCGAGGTCTGAGAGATACTTTTGGTGTAGGGGAGACCACCCCAACAGATGTGTCAATGCAAGAATCTTATCTGCTTCAGATGCAGAAAGAAGGTTCACCTACAAGCTAGGTGTAAAGCAAAGCAGGTTGCACAGAATACTCCAAAGAAAAGGAAATCATGAATACAATGCATGTAAATAAGCTGGTGGAGGAACCAAAGGAGGGATCTGAAGCTTTAACATTTAATCATCTCCAACTTAGCAAGATACCTCCGATTGAGATTGTTTTAATGGTTAATGGCTGCCCCTGAAGATGGAGGTTGTCACAGGTACTCAGCCACTGTCATAGGTAAAGCATCTCCATAAGGGACTGCAACCTTTAAGTCTTAGCCATTCTGAGGCTACTTTGGTGATCGCAATGGAGAGACACTAAAGATACTGGGGGCAACCTCCATATCAGTATCACACAGGACCTAACTGGCTCAGCTACTCATCATGGTGATTGATGGACACAGGCCCAGTCCCATGGGGAGTAACTGGTTAAAACAAAATAAAACTGAACTGGCTGGAAATATTTAATGTCTAGGATGGGGGCTTCAAAGAACTCCTACGTCAATATCAGGAAGTAATCCAGACAGAACTCAGTTGGATAAATGGGGTTAAAGCAAAAACTTACTTAAACCCTGAGGCTGTACATAGGTTTTTCCAAGCTTGCCCAATGCCGTATGTGTTACACTACAAAGTAGAGGGAGAAAAGGTTGAAAGACCTGGGCATCATCAAACTTACGTATTTTTCCAAATGGGTCGCACCCTTTGACCCATCCTGCAACTGGACTGTACTTGTAATAATAATTACAAGTTAACGGTAATTAGGAATGCTCCGCTGGATCATTACCCCATTCTGAGGACAGAGGACCTCTCTGCCATGTTAGTAGAGGAGCTCAAACATAATAAGCTAGACCTACGTCATGTTCATTAACAACTGGAACTGGAAGAGAACTTCAGGAAGTTAGTCACAATAAATACCCACAAAGGGTTCTATCAGTACCATTTTTCAGCATGCAATGAAGAGCTTGTGGAGAGCCTGGAATCCCTAAAGTCGCTGGATGATATCATGATTACATCATATTTTCTGAAGAACATGGTGCAAATCTGGAAGAGGTCCTAAAGAGGTTTAATGAAGCTAGCACACATTTAAAATGTGAGAAATGCACCTTTTAAGCTGATGAGCATACGTACCTTGGTTTTCAAAGGGGATATAAAAGGGTTGCATCCCCATGAAGATAAGGTGAAAGCTATTATGTGAGTGCCAGAGCCTAGGGATGTGACAGAACTGAAGTCATTCCTAGGGATGGGCAGTTACTATGGAAAGTTCTTGTGGAACGTATGAACAATTCTGACCTCACTACGCCTGCTTTTAAGAAAGCATCAGCGATCAAAGTAGAAAGAGGCTTTTGCCCAAATCAAACATTCTTTAGAAATGTCGACATTGCTTGTGCATTTTAGTCCAAACAAGCCATTAGTAGTCACTTGTGATGCCTCTCAGTTCTATCCCATAGAATGGCAAATGGGATGGAGAGGTCAATTGTGGTTGCTTCAAGGACTTTGTCAGGTGCTGAGAAAAGGTACTCACAAATCAACAAAGTAAACCTAGCAGTCATTTATGCTGTGAAGAAATTTCACCAGTCCATCTTTGGATGGCATTTCACCATCGTGTCAGACTATAAGCTATCGTTGGAACTTTTCTGGGAGACTAATTGCCCGTGCTGCCTCCTGCTTCAGCCAGAGTGCAGGGATGGGTCTTGCTACAGCATACAGCTATCTTTTCCAGCATTGGCTGGGAACACAGATCTCGAATGCGGATGCACTTAGACACCTCCCACTGCCATGGACCATACCATTGCCACAGGAGATAGTATTAGAACATAGAACATAGAACACTACAGCACAAACAGGCCCTTCGGCCCACGAGTTGCACCGATCACATCAACACCTACCAACCTACAGACCTATCTATAACCCTCAATCTCATTAAACCCCATATACTCATCCAGAAGTCTTTTAAAAGACCCCAGCGAGTTCGCCTCCACCACCACTGACGGCAGATGATTCCATTCACTCACCACCCTCTGAGTGAAAAACTTACCCCTAACATCACTTCTGAACTTCCCTCCCCACACCTTAAATCTGTGTCCTCTCGTAGCAACCATTTCAACCCGGGGAAATAGCCTCTGAGAGTCCACCCTATCTATTCCTCTCAACATTTTGTAAACTTCTATCAGGTTGCCTCTCAACCTTCGTCTCTCCAGGGAAAAGAGTCCCAGCTCCCTCAACCTAACTTCATAAGGCATGCCTCCCAGTCCAGGCAACATCCTTGTAAATCTCCTCTGTACCCTCTCAATAGCTTCTACATCTTTCCTATAGTGAGGCGACCAGAACTGCGCACAATACTCTAAATGAGGCCTGACAAGGGTCTTATAAAGTTGCAGCATTACCTCCCGACTCCTAAACTCAAACCCTCGATTAATGAAGGCCAGTACACCATACGCCTTCTTGACCACCTCCTCCACCTGCGAGGCCGATTTAAGAGTCCTGTGGACCCGGACCCCTAGATCCTTCTGCTCTTCAACACTACTCAGACTTCTGGCCTTGATAGTGTACTCGTTCATCCCGTTGGTTCTGCCAAAATGGACGACTACACATTTATCCGCGTTGAAGTCCATCTGCCACTTCTCCGCCCAGTCCTGCATCCTATCTATGTCCTGCTGCAACTTTTGCCATCCTTCCAGACCATCCACAACACCACCGACCTTAGTGTCATTGGCTCTACATTTCTTGAGCACCCTGTTTTTCTTAGCAGTCCACATTAAGTCATGGACAGATAGGAATCAATTGCATTTGAAGGTCAAGGAAATGGTACTGACAGGGTGGAGTACTACTGTATTGATCTCAAGTTTTATTTGCAGAGTTATCTATCCATCATGGTATATTAGTCTCATTGTGGGTAACCAGGGATTTCTACAATATCACAGAACCATTATCATATGTGTTTTGCTCACTTCACAACTGCCAAATTTTCTGTATGCTGCATCTCTTCAGTACCAACATAGTTCACTTGCAATTATGAATGGAGCATCATTTCATGTACAAGAATGGTTGGCCAATGTTTGCTATTCCAACTCTCAACTCTTTATGGGACAGATTTTTCTGTTCCTGCATCACAGTGTATTGGGTCACCCGAGTGTAGTGAACGAAGGAATTTGGGCAGGGTGAAGCCCACATTCACAAAGGGACCTGCCTAGAGAGGCAACTTTGCTCCCCATGCTTCTTGAAATGCTGTCATTTGCTGTTTTGATGAGAGAGATCACTAAATTCAACAACAAAAGCACAACCTTATTTTTCCAACTAAAAGAAGGGAAGATGGATTTTCCAGAACTTGTATTTCTGTGGCATCCTCTGAACTCCTTCCACATGATCTTCCTTATCGTCATTTCTGGGAGCTCACAATATTATCTAGGTTATGTGGACTCCACTCTTGTAACAACTGACTGCTTGGAGCATTTATGTTAGGGAATGTGATTTCCTTATTCCACTGCAGCTGCTTAAAGGGCTGCAAAGTCCACTGAAAGAGAATAGTAATTATAAGAGCTTTCCATTATAATTTTCCAACTCCTGCTACTCACCTCTAGGATGGAAGTCCAGCCTATAGTCACAGTTATAATGTAATAAATAAGATCATATTCAAGCAGAATGCATTCCTAACGTTGGCACACTAACCTTTGTCAACACCAGGTTTTAGTCCAACCGATTTATTTGATAATACTCACAAGCTTTCGAGGTTTCCCTCTTCGTCAGGTGAATGGAGAGTGAATGGAGAGTTGGACTAAAACCTGGTGTTGTCAGACTTTTTACTGTGTTTACGCCAGTCCAATGCCGGCATACCCACATCATGACACTAACCTTTGGCAGTGACAGTGCACATGCTGAGCAATATTTCATTACCAGCTTCATGAACATATTAAGACTGTTGCTGCAGCAAGTAAGGGGAGATTTCAGCAAACATTTTCACCAGTCTGAAGTAAATCTCTGCAGGGTTCAAATTTGCTGTACACTGATGGAATATTTAATTCCTACCAATGGGACATGCCATTGGGATAATAAGGTGCAGGTTCATTCCTCTGATTTCCCAAGTACTGCATTTCTGATTTCAACCATGCAGTTAGGCAAAGGAGTATGAAGTCTCACAACACCAGGTTAGAGTCCAACCAGTTTATTTGATAGTAATCTCACAAGCTTTCAGAAACAATATTCCTTCATCAGGTGTGTGGAAGGTTCTGATCAGAGAAGGGCATATAAAGTTACACACAGTTTACAGAATACTGATTAGAATGCAAGTCTTTACAGCTAACCTGCTATTCAAGTCTTAAAGATGCAGACAATGTGAGTGGAGATAGTATTAGCATAGGTTAAAGAGATGTGTATTGTCTCCAGACAGGACAGTAAGTGAGATTTTACAAGCACAGGCAAGTCATGGGGGTTACTGATAGTGCAACATGAACCCTAGATCCCACTTGAGGCCGTGTTCATGTGTGCGAAACTTGGCTATCAGTCTCTGCTCAGTGACTCTGCTCTGTTGTGTGTCGTGAAGGCCACCTTGGAGAATGTTTACCCGAAGATCAGGGACCGAATGCCTGTGACCTCTGAAGTGTTCGCCAACAGGAAGGGAACAGTCTTGAGGATTGTGGAGCGATGTTCATTTATCCGTTGTCATAGCGTCTGCATGGTCTCCCCAGTGGCCCATGCTTCGGGACATCCTTTCCTGCAGTGTATTAGGTAGACAACGTTGGCCGAGTTGCAAGAGTATGTACCGTGTACCTGGTGGATGGTGTTCTCACGTGAGATGATGTCATCCATGTCGATGATCCGGCATGTCTTGTAGAGGTTGCTGTGGCAGGGTTGTGTGGTGTGGTCGCTGTTCTCCTGAAGGCTGGGTTTGCTGTTTGAGATTGTGCGGATGTTTGAAGGTTCCCTTCCTGTTGGCAAACACTTCAGTGGTCACGGGCATTCGGTCTCTGATCTTCGGATAAGTGTTCTCCAAGGCGGCCTTCACAACACACGACAGCACAGAATCGCTGAGCAGAGACTGATAGCCGAGTTCCGCACACATGAACATGGCCTCAACTGAGATCTAGGGTTCATGTTGCACTATCTGTAACCCCCATGACTTGCCTGGGCTTGTAAAACCTCACTTACTGTCCTGTCTGGAGACAATATACATCTCTTTAAACTATGCTAATGCTATCTCCACTCACATTGTATGCATCTTTAAGACTTGAATAGCAGGTTAACTGTAAAGAGTTGCATTCTAATCAGTATTCTGTAAACTGTATGTGACTTTATATGCCCTTCTCTGATCAGAACTTTCCACACACCTGACAAGCTTATGAGATTACTATCAAATAAACTGGTTGGACCCTAACCTGGTGTTGTGAGACTTCTTACTGTGTTTACCCCAGTCCAATGCCGGCATCTCTACATGTTAGGCAAAGGTCCAGGGTTATACTGTTACCTTGCTACTCTTTCAAATATCCTTGAAGCTGACATTAAAGAAGTAGTAACATAGATCAAAGAACATGTTACCTGCTGCATTCTTTACATGAACAGACTGTGCAAACTAGAAGGGGTAGATGAGTCAAATACTCAAAGTGGAGCAATGTGAACTAACATCCCTCTACAAATTAAATAGAAATGGGGAGGGAGACAAAACAGAGCATCTGTGTTTTCTTGCTGTTGGTTTCTATGCAGACGTGCTTTAATTTTTGAAATAAGCTGCGATATGTTTCCACAAACCCTCTGTTTGTGAGGTAAACTTTATAACAATCACTGCAAACTCTCTTTAGGGTTAAATCAGGAGTATAGTTTATTCACATTTTGTGCAGAATTTTCTGTTTTTGAAGCTAAACGCTATGGGATGCGGGTTTTGCAGCACATCTTCCGCTGATTTGAATGGTGAGAAATTGCGCTTGTTTCCGTGCTTGGAAGCTCATTAATTATACACAAATGACTAGCTCTCTAAATCACCTGGTGGGTTGGGAACTGATTTGTCCATCCCACCATTACCTGACAGGGTCAAAGGTCCAGACACCATATTTAATTACCACCAGAGCATGCGCATATCATGTAGCCCAGTTGCTTCCAGGACACCCACAAAGACGGCTAGTAACCAGATGGAGAAGACCGCACCTTTCTTCTGTCCCTACACGCTCAAGACCTTGATTTGTGAAGTGTGACAGCATAAATATGTGCTATACCTCACAGATGGCTCCAAGAAGCAAACCAGCCTCACTTCTATGGCTTGGGATGCCAGGGCAAAGGAGGTCATCATGGCTGGTGACCACACCTGCAATACCATCCAGTGCAGGAAGAGGATGAAAAATCTCAATCACTCCACCAGGGTAAGCCATCCTTCAACTCCTTCCAGTATCAAACTCTCATTATAGCAACATGTACTCAAAAGGCTACTCTCTTCAGGGATCTCACACAACCATTTGGGGGGGGGAGACATATCACCAGTGATTGGTTCACCTGTTCACATCACCACCATCTCTCAAGCTAATCACACTTCATCTTTAGCTCTTTCTAGGGAGAGCTCACTACACACAGGGGGCATCCCTTCCCATCACATTCATCCAGGGCAAGCTGGCTCACAATAGATAGGAAACATCCCTGTCCGAGGGAGGGACACTGGCATCATACTCTTCACACGGTTCACGGAGGATGCTGCTGAACTGGCTAGGGAGAACAGAGATCACTCCCTGTGGAGAAGGCAAGTTGGCTCTTCCCAGTAACCTTATATGAATGACGCCTTCATGAGTTCACCGCATCCTGACATTTATAGTGAGTGACATACAATCTTGTAATCTATCTGCTCATGAAGTAAAACTCTCTTTTCTCTCTTATGGACACTAACAGATCTAGGTAGGCAAGGAGAGCCAGCATAAGCCTCACCTTGAGGAAGCTACCAGGGAAGAACTGTTACTCCACTCACCTGCCCAGAGAAACACACCTTCATTCCTTAGATCTAGATTAGGCTTAGTAGCACCTACTAGAGGCCACCATTCTGACATACGTCCACAGCAATTAAGAGTCAGGAACAGCTCAGGTCTCTGGCACTTGTTGGGTTGCTGAAGACCAGCCACATGCTGAATACCGGTTACATAATGAGCCTCTGTGACTGGCCACCAACACAATGCTGAAGATGCAACAACAGGCAGCGGAACATCAAGCAGAGATGCGGCAATTACAGCAGATGAGCAAGTGATGGAGGAATCCATCTGTATTCTGTCTGTGATGCCTCCACCTGCCAGCATCTTGAGATCACTATGAGAGGTGAGATCACGGAGGTGTCATTCATACAAGGTTACTGGGAAAAGCCAACTTGCCTTCTCCACAGGGAGCAATCTCTGTTCTCCCTAGCCAGTTCAGCGGCATCTTCCTTGAACTGTATGAAGATATAATGTCAGCTGTCTCTCCCTTGGACTGGGGTGTTTCCTACCTATTGTGGGCCAGCTTGCCCTGGGTGAATGTGATGGGAAGGGATGCCCCCTGTGTGTGTAGTGAGCCCTCCCTAGAAAGAGCTAAGGATGAAGTGTGATTAGCTTGAGAGATGGTGGTGATGGGAACTGGTGAACCAATTACCACCTCGGGAGGCCTTGATCCAGTCGGTTTTGCACTCAGCTCTGCATTCCATGGCCGCACATACTGAAAGGCAACATCAGCGCCTAGGCAAGAGGGATCTCTGTCCAGATGTCTCTTTCCCTCAAGGAGTCAGGGAGGAGCCTTCAGGCACTCACCAGGAAGATGAGGGCAGCTGAATGCTTTAGAGGCCTCCATTCACGACAACTCAAGAGTGTGCAGTTGCTCTGAATCTCCTCTGCCTATGACCCCATCCACCCTCCGCGGCTTGAGTAACTGTCCCCGAGCAGGGGAGCTCTTTATGAGCTGTCCCTCAGCTGTCTTTGAGCAGGACCTTATCAGGCTGGGATCCTCCAGGCTATGGGCTATCAGAAGACATCACTAAGATCAGGATGTGGCAATCAGCAGGCTACCTCCATCTCTGCTGCCAAAGTTGGTCTGTGGCCAGATGGAATCACAGAGTTAGGAAAATGAAGAAATATTGAAATCACTTTTAGGTCACGTGTCCGCAACTACTGTGAATACATTGCATTTTTGTTAATACATTTGATGTTCACATGAATGGCTTGGTCAGCTGAAAGCTTTGTAATTATGTATATATTCTTATTGTTAGGTTTAGCCATCCTCCCACTCAAGGATAGTGTCCCTTTGTGAGATTCACATTCATGTGATATTAACCTCACTGAAGATAGTTTCGGCATACTTGTGTGGATGCCATGGATATGTTGAAATCTTTACTGGAAGCATGTGCTTAATTTGCTTGTAACTCTTTTTCATCACAGAAAACCATTGTGTGAGGGCATCTCTGGCAGCTTTGAGTGATTAGTGGGAGTTGTGTCTCCTGAGTGGTCGTGACAAAGGACAAGACCTGGACAGGAAGGTTAAATCCCCAAGCATGTCTGCAGAAGGGGGAATTTTCCACTCCTGTTTTTGGGGGAGGCAACAGTGAAGGAAGTGGCGAATCAAGCAGGAGCCCCAAAATGGCTCTTACACCAGATGGATTTCTGCAATCGGGTGTCCCCATCCATCTCTGACAATGAATAACATTAGGATTCCTATTTTCATCAACTTAAATATCATTATCAGGATGTTATGCTTGATATTCCTCCCATGTTAAATTGTTCTTCACACCGACATCAATTAGGCCCAGTTAGAACATACATCTGGTGAGTCCTTCTTCCAGGGGGATGCGGGTCATGCCTGGGCAGTGCCGGGGGAAGGCGGGTTGTTCATTGAGGGGGTATTGTGTATCCTCTTGGGGGAGGGGGGAGGGTGCCATGGTTCTATGGTGTTGGTGGGGAGTTGGGGGAGTGGGCAGATGTCTGTGAGGGAGGGAAAGTTGGAGAGGCAGGAGGAGTGATCTATGTTGGCAGTGAAGTGTGGAGTTCTGTGACTGAAGTGTCTTGGGACGGGGGAGGTGGTTCCATAGGACTGGAGTGTAGGTTCCATGAGGTGTGGGTGTTCCATGGGGCTGGAGGGGAAGATGGTAGGATGTGTCTTCAGTGGGGTGGGGCAAGAGCTCTGTTGGGAGAGGGCATTGTGTTTGGGGAGGGTGTTTCAAATTTCTTTCTTTTACATCAAAAGGGGGCCCCTGATCTTTCAAAAACCTAAGTTGCTGGTGGGCAGGGGTCTGCCAGCCTGATGTTGAGAGACTTGTCCCTTTCATTTCTTTTGGAAAAGATTTTTAAAGTATGGTAGGAAAACATGGCATTGATGTTGGCGGGCTGCGTTCGCTTTTCCTGCCCAGGACACTACCAAAAAATGACAAAATTCTGCTTTTCATCTCATGGGCTACTGCATCTTCTCACTAATGTGGCGATGATTGCATCAAGTAAGTTGCCACAGTGTTCTTGCTGTTGTGTCAACTTCTACTTCTCAGAACGAGAGCAATTAAGATGCACCTGCTCAACCATAAAGCTGGATGGTCATCTCCTGTTGCCTTAATTTTATTCCTCCTGGAACTTAATAGCAATTTAAGTGAAACCAGCACTTCTTCCACATTGTGCTTTCATAATGGCATCATCCCGTGGTAGCTGATCCTCATCAGGTATCTGACCTTCCTGATCTTCATCCTCCAAGGATCTCTCATTCTCTTCCATTTCTCTCTCTGACAAATGACCCCCGCTTTACAGTGCCAGGTTGTGAAGGGTACAACACATCTGGTTGATGTGGTAGACAATCTGGAGTTTACTCCAATGTCCCACCTGATCCATCTAAATATTGGAAGTGCATCTTCAGAATGCCAATGGCTGATTCATGGGTGCCATGGGCCAATGTTTCAGTGTGTACTCCTTATCCCCAAGCAGCCATCTATGTAGGTGCTCATGCTTCGAATATTTGAGGCACTTTGAGGTAATTCAGGACGTATGAGTCATGGCAACTTCCAAGATACTTGGCACAATTGTGCATTATGTGCTTCCGTTAATGGAAGACCAGTAAAAATTCATGAAATGAGATCTTTTTACAGTTGATAAACATTATGGAGCATTTAAAACCACATGGGTGCAGTTGATTGCACCCTGCCATCTTAGGAAGCCTAAGCCAGCTCCAAAACCGTTGAATCTCACAGCCTACTAACTTAAGGGAGTGCAAATCTCACATATTTCTGTAGAGGACATCTGTGACCTCTTTGATTCATCCAAATGTGGACTGTGAGATGGTGCAGAGGTGTGTGTACATCCCCAGGACAATCTGCAGGCAAAGAAATTGAACATGGTGGTAATCTTCAAGGCCACTGGCAGGGAATAGCCACCCACACCACAAGGCATTCGAAGAATATGCCAGATGTGTTCCACCAGAGCTCAGGACAAATATAGATGTGCACGGCAGTGTTTCTCATTCATCTGTAAATAAGAGAGGCTTATTTATGGAGATGGAGAATTTGGTGGCAAGCCAAATCTCCGTTTACTGCAGCGGGACAGGAAAATGGTGTGAACAATCGGAAAATCTTTCTCTTTATTTCAGCTCAGAGCTTTATTTCACTATGAAGAAAAATTAACAAGGATGGCACGAGCCCATTACCTTGTGTCTTCTTTTCTTTTCACCTTTAAAAAAAAATGTTATTTTGAATTGTGTTATAGAATGCACAGATGTGAGTGTTGAATGCATTTCATTGCAAGAACTGTACTGTTGCTATCAGCACACACTTCAAATTCAATATTAATCACTTCTGGGTCAATGGTTGGGTTTTCTTTCAAATAGACACAACAGTGAACGAACGGAGAGTAAGCAAAGAGAAAAGAAGCACTGAATCAGATGGGTTATACATGTCAAAGTCCATCCAAGAAAACTATCATATGAATGAAATAAACCTTTAATTAGATATGGCAGCTGGGTCCAATTAATGAAAATTTGGGTATTTTAGCATACTTCAGGGATAACAGTGAACAACTGGAGTGAACTTTTGTCGCATTTTTTTAAAGCCTAATTAAAATTTGATAAGCTCCCTTCGAAAGCACACATCAAACAACTTGGAAGAAGCCAGGCTGATAATCAAACAAACTTTTAAATAATGGCAGTGAAGGTGAGTCTGGTTAGTGTTGGGCTGATCCAGTGCCTGCCTTCAGTATCATGTTTTGCTATATCCAAATTCTAATTTCCAAATTGTATAATATTTCAAGCCCAATTCCTTAAAGTGCCCAAATTCCCAATTCTAATTAGACATTCTTTACATCTCCAATTTCTGTTTTAATAGAAGAACTCAAATTCTAAGCCCAGTCACATTCTAAGTTCTACACAGAATTGTATAAAAAAACTACAAAAACAACCAGTTTGAAAACAGCATTTCTGCAGAAAACCACATTCTACAGCCAATATTATTTCATGTATGAAGCAAATCAGATTTGTTTGATCATGGTAGCTAAATTCTGAGGTATTTTTAAACTCAGACTCTGGACTGGATTTTGGCTATCATGATCGATAGTTCGAGTTGGAAAATTTCTCCACTTGCAGGACCTGCCTTGGTAAAAACTACTCCGACACGTGCAAATTTCATGGGTGCACAGGGAAGGAAAGGCCTAATGTGGGATAGAGATGAGCCTGTCATCATAGGAAGCAATGCGTAGATGACCACGAGGCAGATAAATGCCAAGGCTGGTCAATTAGAAGGATCGCCTTGGTTCTTTGTCACTTGCTCATAGTTATTGGGCTGTCTAGCCCTCACCTCTCACATCTCTTAGCAGTCCCCCCACACCACCCAGCCTCCATGGCCCCTATTTCTGTCCATGCCAACTCGTACGCCCATGGCACCTCGTATCCTCCATGTCATCTCCATTGTCAGTCACCCAATAGCCACTATGCGAAGACCTCAGAAGGCATGTGATGAGAAAAAAACAAACTTCTAACAATAAGATACAGCTCTCACTCCTTCTCACACAAAGTGAAAAACTTCCTACTCTTAAAATTCATTCAAAAAATTTAAATCTCCTTATATGATTAATCTCCTATCTAAACAAATTTCTTTTTAGTGACCACATCAATCATTTAATATTCTCTTTAAGCTGACAATTAAACTGAACTCAGAAACACCTGCTGAGATATTTGTAGCTTTTGAAACACAGCCAAATATTCATGAAGACATAATGATAGCCCTTGGACAAATGTCAACAAAGGACTCTACTGAAAACACAAGATCAGATGTTACTTTTCTCTAACCTATGCCTGTCATGCAAAGCAGTCCAGCAGAGAGATTTTTGTAATCTTCAGTGACCGCTGCAACCTGTTTTTCCTGTCAAGTTTAAAGAGGGGGAATTTGAAAAACTTCATATTGTGACAATTTTGCAGATCTTATCTTAAACGCTTCAAAAGCATTTACACAATTTGTTTTGATTTGATCTAATTTAATTTACTATTGTCATATGTATTAGTATAAATGAAAAATATTGTTTCTTGCACGCTATACAGGCTAAGCATACCATACAGAGGGAAGGAAAAGAGACAGCAGAATGGAGCGTTACAATCATTTGTGACTTTTACACTTTTGGTTAAGGCCCTTGGACTAGCCAAAAAGGGGTGTATTTAAACTCAGCACTGAATTCAAATAGCTCTGTTGATCTTGAGTTTCCTGCCTGCGTCAATCACACCCCACCCCTTTTCCCTATTTGCAAAAAATTGGATTTGTTGGAAATGGCAGGCACAACTCATGCATCCAAGTCCAAAATTTAAAGGATTGTGGAGTTTTTCAGTCTCTGCAAAAATCCAGTCCTTCTAAATTTTTTGCAAGAAGCACATCACACTTTTCTAAGCTGTTGCACATATACTCAGAGAACATAGTGCTACAGTTATTAAAATGACACACTCATGCCATCCAAATCCCAACTGAACAGACGTAAAAGCAGCCAAAATTCAATAGACCCAATCTCAGCTGTTATCTCAATTTAATTGAACTTCAGAAGCCTAACTTGCTTATGATATATATTCTAGCTTATAATTTTAAGCAAGCTTTGATTAAAATGGATTTAAAAAATAATGCCATAAATTTTTATAAAAATGGAAATGAAAAACGAGACACAGGTTGGGAAGCTAAATGAGGTATTATCTGAGCTGGATTCCTTCCAAGGTCTGTGTATCCTTCCTGAAGTACAATGCCCAGAACTTAATTTTGGGTCTGAATTAAGCTTCTTCTTTTCTTCTTTGGCAATTTCTCAGGGTTGGGGATGACTTGCTTCCACTCGGGGAGGTGGATTCTGCGATGGCTGAATAATCCAATCTTGGAGCCACAGATTTGCCACAGGTTTGGCACATGGTGTTTGATGATGTGGGCAGATGGGATACCCTGGATTCTGTACTCTCTTTCCACTGTTTACAACTGGCCTCCGCATGGTGATGCTCAAGGTTACTGGTGTCTTCACAAATGCTTCCTTTCCAGTTTGTGTGTTCTAGGACAAGTGATTCCCACATGCTGATGGGGATATTGCATTTATTTACAGAGGTTTTCAGAGTGTCCTTATAGCATTTTCTCTGCCCTCCTAATGATCACTTGCCATTGAAGAGCTGGGAGCAGAGCACTTTCGGGAGTTTTTGTTGGGCATGCGGACAATGTGGTCTGTCTATTGCAGCTTATCAAGTATGACCAATGCCTCAATGCTAGGGACATTGGCCTTGGAGAACATGCTCACAATGGTTCGCGTATCCTGCCAGTGGATTTGCAGGATTTTGCACAGGCAACTCTGGATATCTCCCCAGAGATTTGAGGTGTCAGCTGTACATTATCCATGTTTCTAATGTGTACGGCAGGGTAGGGATTACGGTTGCTCTGTAGGGCTTGGTGCTGCTGTATTTGAGGTCTTGGGCTTTGAACACTCTGTTCCTCAAGCGTCCAAAGACTGCACTGGCACATTGGAGTAGATGCTGGATTTCATTATCGATATCTGCGCATGCCGAGAGGAGGCTCCTGAGGTACTGGAAGTAATCCTATTTGTCCAGGGTCTCACTGTGGATCCCGATGTTGGAGCAAGTTATAGGTGGCAAGAGTGAGTTGGGAGAGAATCTTTGTTTTCCGGATGTTTAGTCGGAGGCCCATTCTCTCATATGCCTTGGTGAATGTGTCAACAATGGTTTGTACACAGCCTCTGAGTATGCGCCCATATAGGCATCATCTGCATACTGCAGCCCATTGACAGACGTTGGGATGGTCTTGGTTCTGGCCTGGAGATGTTGGAGGTAAAACAGCTTCTATACAACTGAAGAATACATTCCTGCCTTTGTGATATAGCCTACATTTGATAATTTGGCACAAACTTGGCAGCAGATCTGCACTCTTATATCAATGATGAGGATAGCTGGTATGGAAAATTTAAAAAGTAAGATTTGTCGTCTCGAGAATTACTGCTTTGAGGGGATGTGACATAGGGAGCTTCAGGACAATGAACCTTCACTGGTTGGTACTTTAGCTGATCTAGATCATGTTTACGATGAGGTATGAAAGATAAGTATTCTACTCTCTCATATAGCCATTCCTGGTCTTAATGTAAAATTCTGCCATCCTGTTTTCCTTTTATTCAATTTCTTAGGATTATTTTATTCTCTGTACTTTGTAATCAAGTTCTCCAAACCACAAAATGTATAGCATACACAGTAGAGTGTGTGGGCATCTGCATGGCAGATGCAGTATAATGTGGATAAATGTGAGGGTATCCACTTTGGTAGCAATAATAGGAAGACAGATTATTACTTGAATGGGTGTAAATTGAGAGAGGTAGATACTCAACGAGACCTTGGAGTCCTTGTGCAGAAGTTGCTGAATATAACTGCGCAGGTACAGAAGGCAGTAAAGAAGGCAAATGATATGTTGGCCTTCACAACCAGATGCTTTGAGTGTAGGGAGAAGGATGTTTATTGAAATTGTATAGGGCGCTTCTGAGGCCACACCTGGAGCATTGTGTGTAGTTTTATCTGAGAAAGGATGTCATTGCTATAGAGTGAGTACAATGAAGGTTTACCAGACTGATTCCTGGAATGGCAGATCTGTCATATGAGGAGAAACTAAATTGATTAGGATTATATTCCACGGAGTTTAGAAGAGTGAGAGGGGATCTCATTGAAACTTATAAAATTCTAACAGGATTAGGCAGGGTAAATTCAAAGTGAATGTTCCCAATGGCGGAAGAATCCAGAACGAGGGGTTATAATTTGAGGATAAATGGTAAACCTTTTAGAAATGAGGTGAGAAAGTTCTTCACCCAAAGGATGGTGAATGTGTGGAATTCAATACCATAGAATGTAGTTGAGGCCAAAACGTTGTCTGATTTCAAGAAGAAATTAGGAATAGCTCTTGGGACAAAAGGATATGGGAGGAAGGGAGGGCTTAGGATATTGAATTTGATGATCAGCCATGATCAAGATGAGCAGGCTCAAAGGACCATATGTTTCGACTCCTGCTTCTAGTTTCTACAGAATTTGTTACACCACAATATAATCAGTCCACAAATATTAGAGATATCAGAATTTTTTAATGAAATCTGCTTAGGAAAGAGTTAAGAGTTCAGACAATATGGATAAAATTGTTCACCGGCATCTCTCCACAGCACACTGATATTTCTGCCTTATCTTGCCATTGACTCATTTTTGTGCATTTACAAAGCAGGGCATGTTATTTTAAGAAAAGACAAAGTCATGTTATGCGTGGTACTCAGGTGGATAACTAATAATTCAGGATATTCTAATGAAATATTAGCATTCTGAATATTTTTGTGGCATTGAAAGAAATGGCAGAATTCACTCTGGATATCATTCCCTGCCTAATACCTTTGACATCAAGTGGCCACTTTCAAGTTGAGCCATTATGTGGAAGAGTGTTTCTGCAAATAAACCAAGGCCAAATGAAAATCCTCCTCCAATAATTAGATGTCTCTTCTAGTTTGGAGGCTTGAGAGTGAATTGGCTGTGTTACTTGGCAGGGCAGCTGGATCTACTTTAACAGTGTCAATATTTGTTTCCATGAGCAAAAGCTAATGAGGAAGGAAAAAAAAATGATTCCATGGAATTATTTGAGCCCAATCCAACAATTTGAAAGTGTTTCAGCAGTAGTGTAGAAAGACAACAGTGTAGCGTCTGTGACCATTGGCAAAGTTGAACAGCACAAGTAAACTGCCCTAAGACTTGCTGATAAAAAACAAACATGCAGTAGCTCAAGACTCACCTAGCTATCCTTATGACTTTCAGTAACATCCAATCATTGTCAATGCTTCTTCTTGTTGCTATTATGAGTTTAGAGTCACCACACAATGAAAAAATATCACCCGTTCTTTTAAAGGAAATATTTCTTCATTTTCCAATAGAGAAATGCAATTAATAGGTCATATGAGGTATTTGGAGGTGATTGAGGAATGAACAAGGGTGGCCTAGTGAGAATGGTTGCCTTGTAATGCTGAAAGGACAGAGAAGGAGAAGATGTGTTTGTCCTTTCCCACCTCCCTCCTTTTCCTGCGTCCTGCATTTGCGCAATATCTTTTATGTTTGTAATTATTTTTTTCAGTTCATCAACATGAATGCTACTTCTCCTAACAGATATTGACTGACCTGCTTTTCAACATTTTTTGCTTTATTTCAAATTTTCTGCAAACCACTGTTTTAAGATTTCTTACTGCAAAGGCTGACAACGTAGGATCTGAGATGGTTTAGAGCACTTTCAAATCTTTGGATTGGGCTCAAATAATTCCATGGAGATATTGAGAAAGCTGTGTATGGACTCACTTTAAATATGGCACCCAGAGGAAAGAACCACTGCGGTCGTAGCAGGACAAGCAAATAAGAGGCTGTCCACTCTCAATCTGATGTGCTTCCGTTTTTGCATCATTAGTAAGGTGGGAAACAGAGAAAAAGCCACCACTGTACCGGGCGGGGGGAACACTGCTTTTCCCACTCACCACTGCACTTAGAGCTTGAATGGGAATATTCTGCTATTGGTCTCCTTACCCATGGATATACTTTCCTTAGACAGTGTGCAACAAGGGTTCCTGGGATGAGGAGATAGTCCTATGAGGAGAGATGCTTTAGACTTTGTAATATGTTTATCTAAAAGTACGTGAATTCTGTATGTCTGGAGCCAGAGTCACTAATGTAGGCCATGGTGTAATAAAACATTATCTGTAAGGTGTCCTTTTTCCTCCATTCTCCCACCTGCTCCCATTTTAGTTCCCTGCCAAGTCTGCTTCATTGCTTGACTGAACAAATAGAGGAGATTCAGAACTTTACAGAAGAGTCTTCAAGAATTCATAGAACACAAAATTGATAGAGTAAGCTACACCATTGTACTTGTCTTCAAAAATTTGCTGGAGGAAAACAAACAGGAAAGGACATTGGTACCTAATAAGGTACAAGATATGGTAAAATGTCAGCTAGAGTTACTATCTCAGTGCAAAGCTGCTTTTGCTGTATTTTCTTATAGGGAACTTTCATAAGCTACCCAGACTACAGGAAAAACAATGTTGCATCAAGTTTAATGATCTTGCTACCTTTCTAGTTTACATATGTCATCTTCTGATATTTGAAGCATAATAACTTCTGTTCAATCTACCAAATCCAAACAGCTCAATGTACATATTTTACATTTATGTTTATGACGTTGACTGTGTTTCAGACTATGTATCTCACCATATCTACTCTAATGCAACCCATCTTACTGCCGCAGAATTAAAATATTATTAGTAGAATAGATTAGTAGAAAATAGAATCACTTAGCTTACACCTCGCAGCATCAATCCAAACATCAATCCTAATCGTCTCTCGTCAGCTAGGAATCTGTCTGTACACACTCTCAATGCTCGGAATTAATCAGCTAAGTATAACTAAGAAAATCCAGAAAATAAGTTCCATTTAAAGACCAACAAAGTCAGGAGAGTAGATTTAAAAGAATGGTTCAGAAATCCTTCCTAGTACTGTTCCACCAATACAGATACAGTGGGGCAAAACTCCTGTCCACCCCATAGTGAATTCATTGGCCCTCTAAAAGTACAAAAATAAGATAATTTGCCAGGGTAGGATGTAGGAGCTACAGGTGCACTTCACAGAAAAGAGAAGGCTGAAAGATGACTTATCAGAGTTCCAAAGCCTTTTCTGGGCAACTCCAAAGCTAAGGTGCATAAATCTAAGATAGCTACAAATTAATCCAATAAGTACTTACGAAGGAACAGAAAGCAATAATGTAGTCAATTGGGTTAGATTAAATATGGTTGGAAAAGGTAGAATACAAAATTTCTGATATAGATTAGAAGCTGATGGCCTGTTTCTGTGCTTAAATTTTATGTATTTCTGTAAGGAAATGAATCTTTGGCTGAGAAGGGAGACATTGTCTCTCCTCAAAAAGATCATGCATAATTCTTTGAGGTCTTTTGAAAGGTTTTAGTATAACTCATGCCAGCTGTCATCAATAGGGAACTCTGGTGAGCCCATATAAGTGAGAACAGGTAGGAAGTGACCCAGGCATAGTCTCTAAGAGTTGCAGAGGATCAACCCACAGCCCCATCAGGCAGAGAACGGCTGCTGAGAAAGGAAACAGGACGGAACTGGTAGAATTGGGTTCCCGATTCTGGTGACAGTTGTTCTCTAGTTACCTGGTGGAAAAATCAGCTGTTAACTCTGTTTTGGTCTCCACAGATGCTGCTGCACATGCTGGATGCTTGCAGCATTTTTTGATTTTGTGTTAGGTTTCAGCATTTGCAGAACTTTACTTTTGTAGATGTGGGGAGAATGTTTCCACTTGTGAAATAACCCAAAACTAGGAACTATAAATACAAGATAATTACTAATAAATCCAAAAGGGGAATAAGGAGAAAGTTCTTTAGTCAGAATGTGAAACATTACCATAAGAAGTGGTTGATGCAAAGAGATTAGGTGCTTTCAAAAGGAAACTAGACAAGTGCACAATAGAAAAGGGAATACGGAATAGCAAGAATATGTAGAGAAGCTGAGATGAAGTTAATAGATTAGGAACAGACCTGTTAGATTGATTAATCTATTTCTCTAGTGTATACTCCATGTGATTCTATTTAATTTGTAGAGCTATGGGTAAAGAGTGGAGGAGTAGGACTAATTGGATATTCTTTCTCAAAGAGCTGGAGTCGATGCAGTGGGCTAAATAACCTCCTCTGCCGTAAGAGTCAATGAACTACAAAGACTGTAAAATTGTTTTAGTAATGCAATGCAAATAGGTTGATCATAATCATGTCCCACAGGTTGAAATTCAATGCACAAACTGATAATCTCAGCAAGATCATTGTGAGAGATCTGAGTTTTGGTGAGGTATTTTTCTCAAAAATAGATAGATTTAATTGAGGTGTCTCACTGAGGTTTCTTTTGAAGAAGTTTCAGTGATTTGATAAAGTTAATAGTGAAATTGGTTCTAAAGGAGGGAGTCTAAAACTAGGCAGAAAGTATGGAGAGCTGTGGGGTAGGGGAATCATTTCAAACAAAACTGTGCAGTTGAGGAGTGACATCCAAAAACATTTTTTCACCGAATGGATAATGGAAATTTGCATCTCTACCCCTCAAAGATCTGCTGAGGTAATTAAAAAATTCAAAGTTGAGACTGGTAAGTAAGGATTTTAAGGGACAAGTAAATGGAGTTGAGGTACAGATCAACCACAAAATAACAAAATGGCAGGCTACAGAGGCTGAATGGCCTCTGCTGCTCTATGTTCCTAGATTATCTAAAAGAAGATGGAGTACCAAATTAAATAATTAGTCATTAAAATAGTCCATACGATTGCAGGGACCCTTCCTGCTTTCAAATGTACTTCAGTACATTGTTCAAAAGACTGAAAAATATTTAGTTTTTAAATTAAAATTTCTTTGCATTTGCTTGCAAAAGTCTGACAAGGATATTCATGATTTATGAAAACACAAACATGGAGCAGGTGTACGCTTATTACTACAACTGTCTGCTGCTGACAGATTTAATCTTGTTGTCAAGTGCCACTGAAGTATGTTTTGATAAAAACTCTCTCCATTATAATTGTGTGACAAGCTTAAACAAGATTGCTAAGGGCCACATTCTCTTCTGTGCATTGACTTTGACTAAGAAAAGTAGGTGTTAATAAAAAAAAAAATTGGTGGAAAGAAGCAAAGGACTCTGGTACTGCAGCCTTGTGTGTCTTTAGTTTAACATTAAAATGTCTTTAAAAGAATTACTCATTAAGGAATTGCAAGATTTTGTGAAAAGCCTTCATGAGACGTTTATACTGATTATAAACTGTTAGGTAGAGATCAGAAACCCCAAGCTATATTATGAACTAAGACGAGATCCCAACTATTTGCTATTTTGGCATTAATGTGGAAGTATGGGGTGAGGGAAGCAATTCTCCCCAAAAAAACTAAGTATGCAATGGATGGGAATATGGGAGATTTTCCCAACCATTTTTTGGGTGAACTGAGCAGAATAAGTCTCTGAGGGAATGAATCTCTGGGACTCTGTGCATCTCAGAGTCCGTAACTGCCACCACCAACAGTGATCACCCCACCCTGTAGGCCTTGCCCCCTGCCCCCACCATCATGGGTAGTACCAGGGTCTCTGTCCCCACCAGCAGGGTGATCACACCCAATAGGGACCAGCTTTAATTCCCACTGGTAGGAACCTCTCATGGCAGGGTGAGAAACATTAGACATGACATTGAAATGTGAATTTCAATATGGTAATCAGCCTCATGCTGATCTCTGGCACGAGGCTGATTACATTAGAAAAAGGCCAGGGAGAGTCAAAACAAACTTTATTTGACAACACTGTTTAACTACAACAAATGAATTAGCTTAATATTTAACATTTGATCAACATTTGAACTTGACAAGATAAATTCTTAACTGCTAAGCTATCTCTATTAGTTTCAATTCAAGCAATATTCCTCTTACAGACTTGATCCTCTTTCATATCAGTTAATAAACATTGCTGGAGATCTGTACTAAGCTGATTAGCACATTGAAGTTCACATTTCAATATTATTGGCAAGTCAGGGACAGTATCCTCCGGGTTCGCTAATGTCTCTGATCCACCAAAAGAGGTTCCCACCATTAAAGATGGCTTATGTGCATGTACTTGGTAACAGTCCTATAGCCTTTTGAACACCTCTGGAGAGAGAGAGACAAAAAGACATCTGTCTTCTGGCAGCTGCAAATGGTAATCTCCAGGGAGAGACAAAATACACCTTTTGTTTTATTTAGGATCAGGCAAAAAACTGACTGTTTTTCTCTGTAAGCCCCTCCCATTTGCACATGACTCTGTCTCTTGTTAATCAATCTAAACAAACCTTACTCTGAAATGCCAGGGGAAAAAACAAATAAACAAAAATTAATTAACTCAGATAAAACAAACATATTAATTAGTAGCCTGCATTTTTAGCATTTGAGCTGCCTAGTGCCCAGGCAAATTGGCACCGTGTAAAGAGAGTTGAATTTTAAACATACCCCTCACAAGAAACATGATATAAATACATTTCTTAAAGACACAGTAGCATCACAAAATGAAAAGTGAGTCCTCAGCTCAATCCAAGGCCCAGTGTTAATCAAATGATAAGGTAAAGCATCTGTAATAATGCTGCAAACAGTGACAGAGATGAGCACTTTCAGACAAATAGCATGGGTGCAGTGCTACTGTTAGTCATTCCTTAATGATTATAGAAGAACCACAATGAAAAGAAGTGATGGAGTCAGGACAAACGTATGAATGATGACTTCAGATAATGCGAGTGATTTGGCACACTGATGTTAATTTATTTTCTCAGTGCAAACAGACATTCTTTGCACTACTCTATAACATTATCAATTAATTCAGTGTTTCCAAAACTGGTTCCTGGGAATCCTGGGATGCTGTGGGACTCATCCAGGGGTTCCAGGATAGGTCTGGCCATTTTAAATTTGAAAAACATCTGTCTTTCCAGCTTGTCCAATCAAAGGCAGTTTTCACACTGCACCGACCACTGATGGGCACACTAGTTAGCTTCTAATTGGATATGCTGGAAATAGAAGCAAAGTCAGTAAGCAGCAAAGTCAGGGTGTGAGTCAAGGCTATATAGCGGTGGACTGAGGTAGGCCACAGTCATGGGTCAGAGTGGATGCTGACTCGAAAACCCACTGCAGTGGTTCAGTGTCAAAAGGATAGAGAGAAAAAGAGTAACTGTGTGTGTGCTTCTTTTGAGTGCAAGTCTCTATGTGTGTATGTCTGGTATGAAAGTACAATTCTTCAGCAACACTCCAAATATTAAAAGAACTTGTGAGCAAAAGGAGCTGCATCACTTCTCCCATTAAAGATGCCAAAAGGTAAGACTTCTGTATTTGTTGAATAAGAGAACTATTTAATTATAATAACTGTATACATATAAGAAATTGAAAATACTAATCAATTTATTTTGTTTGTATCTAATAACAAACAATAATTTTTGTGGTTTAACTCTTCCAGCTAATAAGAACGTTGTTTTGGGGTTCCGTCAGTAATTTTGGGAGGTCAAAAGAGTTCCATGACTGGAAGAGTTTGGGAAACATAATTGGGAAACAAAACTGACGTAATTTAATTTAAAAGTGGCAACTGAAGCACATTTTTGCCTCTGAGTCAGGAGGGTATTGTTTTAGGACCCGCTCCAGAGACTGGGGCTCAATAATTCAGTTGGGACATCTCACTGAAGTTCAGAGTGGGCACGGCACTTTTGGCGCAGAATCTTCTGTTCTCTATGGAGGAGGGAAGGGTGTTTACTTAATGGAGTGGAGGCATGTCTGAACCTGCTGCCCTCCCACCTCTGGCAGAATTAACTTACGGGCTGGAAGGGCCTTGGTTGATTTTTTTTTTAAAGCATGACCGCATTTATTTACACTTACCAGGGACTTGCATCAATTACATACATTATTCATGTTTGAATGAATCATTAATAAATTCTTTCACCATTCCCCAAGGAGGCCTGTTCCAGAGACTGACCTTTCATTCACTGAAATAATGGCCACGATTCTCCCAAAAGCATTGAATTGGCAGGAAAACTGTTCTACTTCCCAACTGTTTTTCAGTTCAGCTTCTCACCTGAATCTCTGCACTCTGTGTGCATTGCAGAGGTCCCAGTCATGAATATCATTAAAAATTGGAGGGGGGGGGCCATATTCGCTAAAGAGACATAAATTGGCAGGATGAGCAGGAACCTACGCATGCGCACATCGCTGGGAGATCGCTGAAAAGACCTCCTAGCATTCAGATCACTGCCCTCAAACCACCCCCTCCCCCCAGACATCGCTGGCCTCATCACTGGCCCCCACAACTCCCCCAAACAGACATCACTGGCCCCACACCCCCCACACACATTGCTGGCCTCATCATTGTGGGGGAGTTGTGGGGCCAAAGTCATCATTGGGCTCATTGCTGGTCCCCACAACGTTGGTCTCATTGCTGGCCCCCACAGCCCCCCTATACACATTGCTGGCCTCATCATTGGCTGCCATAACCTCTCCACACACATCGCTGGCCTCACTGCTGGCTCCCACAACTCCCTCACATACATGGCTGGACTCACCGCTGACACTCACAACCTCCCCACTGAGACATCGCTGGCCCTCACAACCCCAACCACCGCCCCCCCTCCACACACACACACACACACACACACACACACACACACACACATCACTGGCCACATTCCTGGCCCCCACAACCCCCCCACACACATCACTGGTCCCCACAACCCCACTACAGAGACATCATTGGCCTCATCGCTGGTCCCCCCAGAAAGACATAGCTGGCCTCATCACTGGCCCCCATAACCCACTTCACACACACACACTGCTGGTCTCATCACTGGCCTCCACATCTTCCCCCTCACACAGACATCACTGGCCTCATCTCTGGCCCCCACAGCCAACCCCCTCCCCCCAACACACACACATATCGCTGGTCTCATTGCTGGCCCCCACAACCCCACCCACCCACATCACTGGCCTCGTCATTGCCTCCCCTCCCTCAACCATCTCCCCGCCACATCCAGACATGGTTGCCCACTCACATGATGCCCTCATGGATCTGGATAATGCGGGTATGCAATCCCTCCAGCCCTTGAACATAATGTTCTTACTGCTAACCTACAGAGAACTAGCGTTGCACAGCTCCAGCTTATGCTCATTCCCTCTCTTGAATGGGAGCCTTGAGTATTGTACCCCCACCCCCCTGTTGGGAGCCTATTGAATGGCAGCACCCCAAGGAATGAATGACACTCAATTGAATACAGCCTTCAAAATCTCTCATAAGCGTTTGTTGCCAATGGGCCCGTGACTGGCCACAGTCAATGCACCTGCACCACCTAATAAGCCAGAGCTGTATATAAGCTGCAGGAATGGATACACAGCCAGTCACAGCACAAAGATGGCTGCGCAGAAACTTGCTCCCAGATTTTCAGAGGCCGACCAGGAGCACCTGCCGGATGCTGTGGAGAAGAGGCGTGATCTGGCTGTTCTCTGGCCAAGGCCCTACCTCAAGGGGTGCATCTGCCACGGCACTGAAGGAGGAGGTGGCAGAAGCGGTGAATGCCAGGAGCCTGACACTGCACTCTGGCAGGCAGTGTTGCAAAAAAATGTACAACCTTTTGCGAGCAGCAAGGGTGAGTGAGCACCCAACTTGGAACCAATCACATGCTTGGCACAGATCTCCAACCCTGCTTACACACCTGAAAGGACTTTCCCCCAGGAGTAGAATCTAACCCCTTCCCCTCACCCTATTTCACCACCCTGTCCATCCGTGACTCTACTTTCAAGAAGCTATGAAGCTATACTCCTAGATCTCTTTGTTGCATAACACTCCCCAAAGCCCTACCATTAACTGAGTAAGTCCTGTCCTGGTTCGGTCTACCAAAATGTATCACCTCACATTTATCTAAATTAAACTCCATCTGCCATTCATCAGCCCACTGGCCCAATTGATCAAGATCCCATTACAATCCTCGATAATATTCTTCACTGTCCACTATGCCACCAATCATCTGTAAATTTACTAACCATACTTCTAAATTCTCAGTAGCAATCCCTGAGGCATACCGCTGGTCAAAGAACTCCAGTTTGAAAATCAACCTCTACAATCACTCTGCCTTCTGTCATCAAGCCAATTTTGTATCCAATTGGCTATCTCATGTAACCGATTGGATACAAAATGGTAGGTTGTTGCATAAGGTTAAATCCTGTGAAATGTAACCTTATGCACCAACCTACCATATGGTAATTGTCAAAGGCCTTGCTAAAGTCCATGTAGACAACATCAACTGCACTGCCCCCATCTACCTTCTTGGTTACCCATTCAAAAAAATCAAATTCGTGAGACATGATTTTCCACTCACAAAGCCATGCCGACTGTTTCTAATCAGTCCTTCCCTCTTTAAATGCCTCTAGATCCTGTCTCTCAGAATACCTTCTCACAACTTACCCACTACAGATGTTAGGCTCATCGGTCTGTTTGCTTTTCTTAAACAAAGGCACAACATTTGCTATCGTCCAATCTTCAGGCACTTCACATGTGACTGTCGATGATTCGAATCTCTCTGCTAGGGAATTTGCAATTTCCTCCTGAGCCTCTCAAATGTCCTGGGATACACTTCTTCAAGTCCTGGGGATTTGTCTACCTTGATGCACCTTCAGACTTCCAACACCTACCTCTCTGTAATATGTACGCTCCTCATGACATCACTATTAATTTCCTCAAATTCCCTAATATACATGCCCTTCTCAGTAAATATTGATGAGAAATATTAATTTAGGATCTCACCCATCTCTTGTGGCTCTGCAAATAGTTGACCTTGTAGATCCTTTAGAGGCCCTACTTGCTCCCTGGCTACTCTTTTGCCCTTTATGTATTGGAGAATCCAAAGAGCTCTTTGGATTCTCATTTGCCTTACTTACCAAAGCAATCTCATGTCCCGTTTTTGCCCTCCTGATTCCTCTCTTAACTCTACTCCTACACCTCTATACTCTTCCAGGGATCACCTTGATCTCAGCTGCTTATGCGTGTCATATGCCTCCTTCTTCTTCTTGATCAATATCCTAAATCATCCAGGGATCCCTACTTCTACCAAACTTGCCTTTCACGCTAAAAGAAACGTGCTTAACACTGGTTAACACACTTTTGAAAGTCTTTGGTTATGGCTATCTTAAAACTAATGGAATTATAGTCATTGGTCCCAAAATGATTTCTCACCAACACTTGTCATCTGCCCTTCCTTATTTCCCAAAAGGAGGTCAGGTTTTGCTCCCTCTTTAGTCAGGCCATCCACATACTGAATGAGAAATTCTTCTGAATATATTCAACAAATTTCTCTCCATCCAAGCCCCTAATACTATGGCTGTCCCAGTCAATGTTAGGATATTTAAAGTCCTCTACTATTACTACCTATTTTTCTTGGAGCTACCTGTAATCTCCTTACATATTTGCTCCTCAATTTCCACTGACTATTTGGGAGCCTATAGTAAATCCTATTAAAGTGATCTCCCACTTCTTATTTTTCAGTTCTATCCATACAGACTCAGTGGACGAATCCTTAGAAACATCCCCTCTCAGTACTGCCATGATGTTTTCCTTGCTTAGAAATGAAACTCCCCTTCCTCTCTTACCACCTCTTCTATCCTTCCTATAGCATTTGTACCCTGAAACATTGAGCTGCTAGCCTGTCCCTCCTTTAGCCATCCTTCAATAATAGCTATAGTATCCCAGTCCCATGTACCCATCTGCACCCTGAGTTCCTCTGCTTTGCCTGTCAGGCCACTTGCATTGAAATAAATGCAATTTAATCTAGAATTCCCTTGCTCTCTGTTCTGCTTTTGCCCGACCTGCCTAGTACTAGGATTACTGAAACTGCCTTCACTATTTCATGTGCTTTCTTTATCTTCTGTGCTGTCCTCAACCTCCTCTTCTGTCTCCCCACTGCTTTGGGTTAACCTCCCGCTGGCAAATTAGTTTAAACCCTCTCATGGCTCTCGCAGATTTCGCCCCCCCCCCCCCCCCCACCCCCCACCCCTGCCAGTTCAGAAGTAACTCATCCCTCTTGAACAAGTCACCCCTGTCCCAGGAAAGATCCCAATGATCCACAAATCTAAATCCCTGCCCTCTGCACCAGTACTCTCACTAGTACAAGAGTGTTGCTTCACTCCAGGAGTAATTTCACTGACAAATTAGGAATATTTTATCAAAACGAGCTTTATTCATAACACAGGTTAAATATAACTCTAACAAAATGAAGCAGCTTAACTCTTAACAGTTGAACAACCTTTAGATACTGAAACAAGTCTGACTTATCACTATTTCAGTTCCAAATAAGCAAAATTCTTCCTGTAGACTTAAAACATACTTTAAATATAGTTAGCAATCACAAATATACTTGCTCTAACTTGGGTTAACACCCTTGGAGCTTCCAGAGAGATTTTGTGGATAGAGATGATTTCTAATATGGCATTAGAGTGATTTCTTGCAAGCTGTGCCCAGGATATCCTCTAATTCTATCTTTTACTCTTATTCTATGCTTCTAAAATGATATTCTAATTCTTTTAAACTCTCTAACAATGCTACACCC
This sequence comes from Carcharhinus amblyrhynchos, assembly GCF_965287045.1. Lineage (NCBI taxonomy): Eukaryota > Metazoa > Chordata > Chondrichthyes > Carcharhiniformes > Carcharhinidae > Carcharhinus > Carcharhinus amblyrhynchos. The sequence continues at coordinate 23,602,437 of NC_137335.1, read as the reverse complement.
TAGCTATGATGTAACACTACATTCTGCACTCTTTCCTTTCCTTCTCTATGTATGGTGTGCTTTGTCTCTATAGTGCACAAGAAATAATACTTTTCACTGTATACTATTACATGTGGTAATAATAAATCAAATCTGACTTCTTTAGACAACTCCAGTCAGCAAACTGAACAACAAACTGAAATAGACAGCTGTTTCTCTGCTACAAATCTAGCTCCTCTCATTAACCATATCATCACATCACCCTGTGTACCTAAACAATATGATCATATGACCTTGTATACCTTAGTTTGAAAAAAACTAAGGGGAAATTTCCACTTATAAACAACGGTTCATTAGCCTTATCTTAGTAAACACAAGGGCCCGGAATCCCACAATGGCTGATTTGACGGGTTTGCATGAGTGTTCATACCACACTTGCATCTCCCACTGCCAGAATACCGGCGCAGAGCAGGCATTGCCAGAAATCTGTAGGGAAATGCACAGATGAAATGTCCATTTAAATAGTCATTTCAATTTCATTTGCATGTGATTAGTGAGCCCAGGGCTGAAGTCTCTGTGCCCACTAGCGTCTCCTACCCCAGCAGAGTATTACACTCCAGCGGGGATTATATTAGCTCCCCACTAACGGGGAACTAACAGCCCAACTATGCTGGAGTAAAGAGGGAGCAATTGACACCCCCAAGGTGGTCAGCTAGGAGTTCCTCCCTGGGCATTGGCACTGCCCAAGGGACAAAGAGCCAATGCCTGGGGGCACCTTGGCATTTCCCATCGGGCATGGGACAGTACCAAGGGGTCAGGACTTAGGGGGCAGCCAGTGGGGTCATTGAGCTGCCACTCTGAAGTTGGGTTCGGTGGGCAAAGGAGGGTGGCCAGCGATTGGGGCGAGCGTGGAGGCAAGGTAAGCTGTTGGGGGGGCAGTGAGCCTGTTTTGGGGGGGGGGGTCAGCATTGTGGGGTGGTATCTGTTGGGGGAGGGATGGGTAGGGGCGGCTGGAGATTAGGGTGGGCTGGGAGAGAGGGTTTAGGGCTGGGGTCAGGAATGGTCATGGGCCAGTGACTGGGGTGTGGGGGGGGAAAACGCAGAGAGCTGGCATTGTGGGGGTCGCGGGGCTGGCCAGAAATCAGAAGGTCTGTTGGTACAGGGCCACTGCACATGCGGAGTGGCCCACCCTGCAGTCTAATTTCAGCCTCTTCAGCAGGAATAGGCTCTGCCCCTGAAATTGAATGATATTCATGCTGGTGGTCTCTGTCATGCACAGAGTGTGGAAGATTCTTGTATGAACTCCCATTGAAAAAAACAGTTTTCATGTGAATTTGATGCTTAGAATTTTTTGGGGAGAATTCCACCCTATGTGGCTAAAAAGTGTAATTATCTTGTCTTCCCAGCATCTGAGCTGTATTCCTTCCAGACATAACAGCTCCCTGTGGAAAAAAAAACTTTAAACATTCTACAGGAACATAAACTATATCAACAGCAGAAAATGATCACAATATGTAGAGTTACCTAAATGGCAAGTTCTTATTCTCAGGCAAATTCCAAGTGAAGAGATGATAGTTTCCACAAGGAAAGAAAGAAAACAGGACTATTGGCTGCTTGAAAAGACTTGCTTACCTTACACTAGATAGCGCAAGAGTAGCATTGACAGTAATTGGTTGTCTGCTTTAGTTCAAGAAATATAAAGCACTTAAAGAATTACTTCAAGAATGAGTATAGAGAGGAAGCGGGCAGTAAACTGATATGAAGCTTCCAGTTGCTCAGACCTTACCTTAAACATACCTATCTCACAAATCGCACCCTATCACATAAATGTGCAGCCTCCTTTCCCTGTATTTTATTTACTACAGCCTGCCATCAGCAAAAGCACATTATATATCACATTCTTCAAGTCAAGGACAAGGAAATTTGTCGCTATTTTAGATTACATCAGATAAAATCAAATTTGTAAAGGTTTACTAAAAAGATGTATTCTCCTGGTACCTTGCCATTCAAACATGATTAAAGTCCATTAAGCCATGCTTAAGTCTTGCTTCTCATGCTTACAAAAACTAAAGGTCTAAAATCATTTTTATCTCTTCCTGGCCTCAACTTTTAAAGGAAAGGAGCTCAGCCCTTAAATGTTAGAAATTATCTGTGGAATTACTGTGGATTTGTGTTTTAGCTTGGATATTAAAAATGAGACTCCTGTCATCATAATATTTTTGATGTGGATGTGCCGGTGTTGGACTAGGGTAAACACAGTAAAAAGTCTGACAACACCAAGTTTCAGTCCAACCGATTTATTTGATAGTAAATTCACTAGCTTTCGGGTTAGCCCCTTCGTCAGGTGAATGGAGAGTTCTGGCCTCAGACAGAGCATATAAAGCACAGACAGTTTACAGATTACTGATTAGAATGTGAATCTTTACACCTAACCTGCTGTTCAAGTCTTAAAGTGGCTAACAATGTGTGTGGAAGGAGCACTGATCACAGGTTAAAGAGATGTGTATTGTTTCCAGACAGTACAGTGAGTGAGATTTTGCAAACCCAAGCAAGTCATGGGGGTTACAGATAGTGCGACATGAACCCAAGATCCCTGTTGAGACCGACCTCGTGTGCGGAACTTGGCTATCAGTCTCTGCTCAGCGACTCTGCGCTGTCCTGTGTCATGAAGGCCGCCTTGGAGAATGCTTACCTGAAGGTCAGAGGCTGAATGCCCATGACCACTGAAGTGTTCGCCAACAGGAAGGGAACAGTCTTGCCTGGTGATTGTCGAGCAATGTTCATTCATCCATTGTCATAGCGTCTGCATGGTCTCCCCAATGTACCATGCTTTGGGACATCCTTTCCTGCAACGTATCAGGTAGACAATGTTGGCCGAGTTGCAAGAGTATTTATTGTGTACCTGGTAGATGGTATTCTCATGTGTGAAGATGGCATCCATGTCGATGATCCGGCATGTCTTGCAGATGCATCTTCCGATGCGCCACAGTGAAAAACCGCACTGATCTCCTCAGAAGACAAACACAGGACACAGTGGACAGAGTACCCTTCGTCGTCCAGTACTTCCCTGGAGCGGAGAAGCTATGACATCTTCTTTGGAGAGATCAACATATCATTGATGAAGACGAACATCTCGCCAGGGCCATCCCCACACCCCCACTTCTTGCCTTCAGACAACCACGCAACCTCAAACAGACCATTGTTCGCAGCAAACTACCCAGCCTTCAGGAGAACAGTGACCACAATACCACACAACCCTGCCACAGCAACCTCTGCAAGACATGCTGGATCATCGACATGGATGCCATCATCACACGTGAGAATACCATCTACCAGGTACACAATAAATACTCTGGCAACTCGGCCAACATTGTCTACCTGATACGTTGCAGGAAAGGATGTCCCAAAGCATGGTACGTTGGGGAGACCATGCAGACGCTACGACAACGGATGAATGAACATCGCTCGACAATCACCAGGCAAGACTGTTCCCTTCCTGTTGGCGAACACTTCAGTGGTCACGGGCATTCAGCCTCTGACCTTCGGGTAAGCATTCTCCAAGGCGGCCTTCGCGACACATGACAGCACAGAGTCGCTGAGCAGAGACTGATAGCCAAGTTCTGCACACATGAGGACGGTCTCAACAGGGATCTTGGGTTCACGTCGCACTATCTGTAACCCCCGTGACTTGCCTGGGTTTGCAAAACCTCACTCACTATACTGTCTGGAGACAATACACATCTCTTTAACCTGTGATCAGTGCTCCTTCCACACAAATTGTTAGCCACTTTAAGACTTGAACAGCAGGTTAGGTGTAAAGATTCGCATTCTAATCAGCAATCTGTAAACTGTCTGTGCTTTATATGCTCTGTCTGAGGCCAGAACTCTCCATTCACCTGACGAAGGGGCTAACCCAAAAGCTAGTGAATTTACTATCAAATAAATCGGTTGGACTGAAACCTGGTGTTGTCAGACTTTTTATCATAATATTTTACCAGAGCCAACTGAATTTTTAAGAGGAAAGCAATACAAGCTCTGGGAAATTTGTTCATGAAATAACCTGAAATTTTCAGTCATCCTCTTTCGTGCTGATGAAAGTGCCATTTGGGTAGCCAACCTTTCTCCTCCATGAGGAGAATTCCAATGATGTAGTTTTCCATTGGTGCCCAATTGATGGAAGTAAGATAATTAAAGAACAGTTCTCGTTTTTACTGGGCTTTTGCTTATGGCTTCTCCAATGACAGACGTGGGCATTCTCAGCTTTGAATCCCGCTTTTCTGATTTGGTTGTTATTGATAATCAAAGGTTTGGTCAGTGGACAGTCAATCAGCATTCTTGCAGCAGGACATGTGTGCACAGGTCTAGCTTGGCTTCTGATGAGCCTTGTCCCCAAGGTCAATAGTCTGTGCTGCCATTTGTCTTCTAGCCATTTACATCATGGAGGGCAACTGGGCTGAGTAAAATGACTCCAGCCAACTAAATAAATGTAGAGCATGGTAGAAAGCCTGAAATTGCTGGTAATAGGCCAGATCCATTTTGATTGCCAGACTCCAATTGTCTCCGTAGGCTGGAGATCTTCGGGCCAATAGTGAATTACCCAGGGAAAGATGACAGAGACCACAGCAGGAGCAGGATCATAAATTATTCCTTATCATTTGCCTGAGCAGGGGAACCTCAAAATCTAGCCCATCCAGCCTGGAGTACTGTGTACAGTTTTGGTCTCCTTATTGAGAAAGAATATACTGGCACTGGAGGGGGTGTAGAAAAGATTCACTAGGTTGATTCTGGAGTTGGGAGGGTTGGCTTATGAGGAGACACTGAGCAGACTGGGGTTACACTCATGGAATTCAGAAGAATGAGGGGAGATCTTATAAAAACATAAACAATTATGAAGGGAATAGATAAGATAGAAGCGGGCAAGTTGTTTTCACTGGCGGGTGAAACTAGAACTAGGGGGCATAGCCACAAAATAAGGAGAAGCAGATTTTAGGACTGAGTTGAGGAGAAACTTCTTCACACAAAGGGTTGTGAATCTGTGGAATTCCCTGCCCGATGAAGCATTTGAGGCTACCTCATTGAACGTTTTTAAGGCAAAGATCAATAAATTTTTGAACAGTAAAGAAATTAAGGGTTAAGGTGAGTGGGTGGGTAAATGGAGCTGAGTCCACAAAAAGATCAGCCATGATCTTATTGAATGGCGGAGCAGGCTCGAGGGGCCAGATGGCCTACTCCTGTTCCTAATTCTTATTGTCTTTATGTTATCATGTGTCAGTGTCCTCGGAGAGGAGTGGAGAAAATAGGAAATGATAAGAGATAATAGAAGAAGATTGTATCATGTTTTCCATATCAATTGTTGTATTTTTCTCTTTTTTAAGGCAGCTTGACAAAGATAAGGGCCAAAATTCTCCCAAAAAAATTCTAAGTGTCAAATTTGTGTGAAAACTGGAGTAATTCACATTAGTTTTTTCAGTGGGAGTTCAGAGAAGAACTCCCACATTTTGTGCAGTGCAGAGGTCAATAGTGTGTATACCATTATAAAGCTGTGGGTAGAGTCTAGTCCTGCCTGGGAGGTTGGCAGCATAGTACTGAAGCCACTGTGCATGTGCTGATCTGTCAGCAATGAGATTGGCACATGTGCAATGACCCCGCACTACCAGCCTCCTGATAGATGGCCAGCTTGACTGCCGGCTAGCTTCGCGATCCCCGCATTGTCGGTCCTTCCACCCCCCTCCATGACCCGATTGCTGGCCCCTTGCCATTCCTGGGCTAGCCCCGAACTCACCCCTCCCAACCGACCCCGATCTCCATTCCCCGCCCTCCCCGACAGTTACCCCCCTCCGCAGAGCCAATGATCCTCACAGTGCTGAACATTCTGTATATCCCCGACCCCAGCAGGCTGACTCCCGACATCCGCACCCCAGCCTGCCCTGATCTCTGGTTTCTCCTTCCCCCATCGATCCCGACTACAGAGTGGCAGCGGGACCTCCCACTCCAACCAATCACCCCACCAAGCCCCATCAGGCCCTATCCCCATAGGCCCCATGCTCCATGGGCAATGCCAAGGTGCCCCCTGGGCATTAAAACTTTGTCCCTTGGGCAGTGCCTGAGGACACAGGCTGGGATTGCCAGGGCACCAATGCCCAGAGGGCACCCCCTGCATTGCCCTACCCGCTAGGGGCTCTAATTGCCCCCTTTACTCTAGCAGGGTTGGGCCACTAGTTCCCTGAAAGTGGGGATCCACTATAATCCCTGCTGGAGTGAACCACTCTGGTGGAGGGGGTGTGGGTGGGGTGGGGGGTGCTGCTAGCGGGCTCTGAAAAATCATTTTAAAAAAGGTTCAAATATCTATTTAAATGATTTCCACGCCTCCCTGCCAATTTCCGGCATAGAGATAATGCCACCGGAAATCAGACGCTGGGAGACACTATCACAGCGGGAACACATGTGCGAAGCATGCGAATTGGCTGACACGAGAATCTCCTGGCCTGTTGCTCTAAAAAACTACCACAGCGGGATGGGAGAATTGCGGCCAAGGTGCTTGTGACTCATATACTGCCAGTAGCATTATGGACTTTGGTTAGTTGTTTCTTTCAAATTATGGCCAGGATTCTCCCAAAAAAATTTTAAGTAACAAATTTTCATAAAAACGAGAGTAACTTTTGCTCTTTTTTAAGTGGGATTTTCAAAATGATTCTTCTGCACTCTGAGCACTGCAGAGTGCCCTAGTGAGATTCACAATGAAAATCTGTGGGCAGGGCCTATTCCTGCTGGAGAGGCCAGTAGCATAGCACTGAGCGGGCCACTGCACACACGCTGATCTGTCAGAGCAGAGGTTGCACTGCTGGTCTCCTGATTGCTAGACAGCACAGCAACTCCCCATCGCTGAACATGGGAACCCACCCCCTATCACCTGATCGCTGGCCTCCTGGAAGCCTCCCTGTGCTCCTCACCCCCCACCCTCCCAGCCCCCCATACCACCAGTCCCAATTTCCCCGATCCTAGCAGTCCCGATGCCCCTGAACCAGCCCCCCATCCCCAATGGCCAGCCCCATTTAGCCTGTTAGCTCCCTCTGCCACCGATCCCAAGTGTAGAGTAGCAGCAGGAGCCCACACCCCTACTGATCTCCTCCACATAGGCCCGCCCCAGCCTAGCCCCCTAGGCACTCCCCAATGCCTGGTGCCGATCGCTGGTCTCTCCTTCCCCCATCGATCCCAACTACAGAGTGGCAGCCAGATCTCCCACTCCAACCAAGCCCCATCAGGCCCTTACCCCATAGGCCCCATGCCCCAATGACAATGCCAGGTGCCCCCTGGGCATTAAAACTTTGTCCCTTGGGCAGTGCCTGAGGACACAGGCTGGGATTGCCAGGGCACCAATGCCCAGAGGGCACCCCCTGCATTGCCCTACCTGCTAGGGGCTCTAATTGCCCCCTTTACTCTAGCAGGGTTGGGCCACTAGTTCCCTGAAAGTGGGGATCCACTATAATCCCTGCTGGAGTGAACCATTCTGTTGGAGGGGGTGTGGGTGGGGTGGGGGGTGCTGCTAGCGGGCTCTGAAAAATCATTTTAAAAAAGGTTCAAATATCTATTTAAATGATTTCCACGCCTCCCTGCCAATTTCCGGCATAGAGATAATGCCACCGGAAATCAGGCGCTGGGAGACACTATCACAGCGGGAACACATGTGCGAAGCATGCGAATTGGCTGACACGAGAATCTCCTGGCCTGTTGCTCTAAAAAACTACCACAGCGGGATGGGAGAATTGCGGCCAAGGTGCTTGTGACTCATATACTGCCAGTAGCATTATGGACTCTGGTTAGTTGTTTCTTTCAAATTATGGCCAGGATTCTCCCAAAAAAATTTTAAGTAACAAATTTTCATAAAAATGAGAGTAACTTTTGCTCTTTTTTAAGTGGGATTTTCAAAATGATTCTTCTGCACTCTGAGCACTGCAGAGTGCCCTAGTGAGATTCACAATGAAAATCTGTGGGCAGGGCCTATTCCTGCTGGAGAGGCCAGTAGCATAGCACTGAGCGGGCCACTGCACACGCGCTGATCTGTCAGAGCAGAGGTTGCACTGCTGGTCTCCTGATTGCTAGACAGCACAGCAACTCCCCATCGCTGAACATGGGAACCCACCCCCTATCACCTGATTGCTGGCCTCCTGGAAGCCTCCCTGTGCTCCTCACCCCCTACCCTCCCAGCCCCCCATACCACCAGTCCCAATTTCCCCGATCCTAGCAGTCCCGATGCCCCTGAACCAGCCCCCCATCCCCAATGGCCAGCCCCATTTAGCCTGTTAGCTCCCTCTGCCACCGATCCCAAGTGTAGAGTAGCAGCAGGAGCCCACACCCCTACTGATCTCCTCCACATAGGCCCGCCCCAGCCTAGCCCCCTAGGCACTCCCCAATGCCTGGTGCCGATCGCTGGTCTCTCCTTCCCCCATCGATCCCAACTACAGAGTGGCAGCCAGATCTCCCACTCCAACCAAGCCCCATCAGGCCCTTACCCCATAGGCCCCATGCCCCAATGACAATGCCAAGGTGCCCCCTGGGCATTAAAACTTTGTCCCTTGGGCAGTGCCTGAGGACACAGGCTGGGACTGCCAGGGCACCAATGCCCAGAGGGCACCCCCCCATTGCCCTACCCACTTGGGGCTCTGATTGCCCCCTTCACTCTAGCAGGGCTGGGCCACTAGTTCCCCAAAAGTGGGTAGTCACTATAATCCGTGCTGGAATGCCCCTTAGGCATTGCTACTTTGCCCTTGGGCACTACCGGGGCAAGGCTGGCATTGCCAGGCTGGCAATGACCGGGAACAACCCCCTTACCCTCCTGCGGAGCCTCCATGGTCTCCCTTCACTCAAGCGGAGTCTGGCAGCACACTCACCAGTAGTTTGGAGTTACTGTAAACTGCCTCGCCGGAGTGAACCATGCCTGGCAGGGGAATGGGGAGACAGTAATGGGCCGTGGGACTTCATTCCTGGGCCCACTAATGAAATGGAAATCAACATTTAAATGGAATCAGGCGTGGAGCTGATGATGCCGGAAATCTGAGCCCTGATGACAGGTGTAGGCCATGGCACCCAGTGAGGAACTCACTAAATGGCCTTCACTGATATCTCCTGGTCCACTGCACTGCCAGAGCAGTACAGTGGACTGGGAGAATCACCCCCTATAAATTTACAGGATTCCTTTGGCTTGTCCTGAGTAAATAATTCCTAATGTCTTGTCAAAATAAATAGTTTATATCTTGGATGATATATTTCTTTCTACAACTACCGGGTATCTCCAGCACTTAACAGCCAATTAAGCATTATTTGAAGTATATCACCATTGTAATGTGGAGATGTGGCAGCCAAATTGCATAAGCAATCTCCCCCAGGTAGCAATGTAATAATGACCAGATAATCTGTTTTTTATGATACTGATTGAGGGATAACAGGATACTATGGAAAACTCCCCAGCTCTTTTTTAAAATTGTGTCATTGGAAATTTACATCCATGCCAGCAGGCAAGATGGAGCCTCAGTGTAATGTTTCATCTAAAAGACAGCACCTCCAACAGTGCAGCACTCTCTCAATAATACAGTGGATTATACATATATATTATACATTAATAATTTGGAGGAAGGAACTAAAGGCACTATTGCTAAGTTTGCAGATTATACAAGGATATGTAGAGGGACAGGTAATATTGAGGAATCAGGGGAGCTGCAGAAGGATTTGGACAGGTTAGGACTGTGGGCAAAGAAATGGCAGATGGAATATAATGTGGAAAAGTGAGAGGTTATACACTTTGGTAGGAGAAATGGAGGCATAGATGCTTTTCTAAATGGAAAAATGCTTAGGAAATCAGAAACACAAAGGGACTTTGGAATCATTGTTCAAGATTCTCTTAAGGTTAATGTGCAGGCTCAATCGGCAGTTAGGAAAGCAGATGCAATGTTAGCATTCATGTTGAGAAGGCTAGAATACAAGAGCAGGGATCTACTTCTGAGGCTGTATAAGGCTCTGGTCAGACTCCATTTGGAGTTTTGTGAGCAGTTTTGGGCTCCGTATTTAAGGAAGGATGTGCTGGCCTTGGAAAGGGTCCAGAGGAGGTTCACAAGAATGATCCCCGGAATGACGACCTTGTCATATGAGGAACGTTTGAGGACTCGTTGGAGTTTAGAAGGATGAGGGGAGATCTTATTGAAACTTACAGAATACTGTGAGGCCCGGATAGAGTGGAGTGGATGTTTCCACTGGTAGGAAAAACTAGAACCAGAGAGCACAATCTCGGGCTAAAGGGACGATCCTTTAAAACAAAGGAAGAATTTCTCAGCCAGAGAGTGGTGAATCTGTGGAACCCTTTGCTGCAGAAGGCTGTGGAGGCCAGGTCATTGAGTGTCTTTAAGACAGAGATAGATAAGTTCTTGATTAATAAGGGAATCAGGGAAATGGGGAAAAGGCAGGAAAATGGGGATTAAAAAAAATCAACCATGATTGAATGGCAGAGCAGACTTGATGGGCTGAGTGGCCTAATTCTGCTCCTATGTCTTATTGGTCTTATGGAAGTGTCTTGTGCTCAAGACCTGGGGCTGGATCACTAACCCCTACAGTATGGTAAGGTATGATAGCACAGTGGTTAGCACTGCTGTTGCACAGAGTCAGGGAGCCAGGTTCGATTCCTGGCTTGGGTCACTGTCTGCGTGGAATTTGCATGATATCCCCATGTCTGCGTGGGTTTCCTCCGGGAGTTCCAGTTTCCTCCCACATTCTGAAAGATGTCCTGGTTAGGTGCATTGACCCGAACAAATGCCGGACTGTGGCGGCTAGGGGAATTTCACATTAACTTCATTGCAATGTTAATGTAAGCCTTACTTGTGTCAAATAAATAAACTTGACTTTATCCCCGCCTTTGAAAGACACCTGATAATGCGTCTATCAGCCACTTAACAGTCACCTGACAGGAAGCTAGTCAGCGATCTGCAGGAAGGGAGGACAGCATGCCTAATTGACAATCAGAAGGTAGGGTGTCCAGAGACAGAGGGGGCAGAGTCAGTGAACCAGAAGTTGATAATAGCAATCATTTGAAGGCACTCCTCACATGGGACTATAGCAGCAGCACCAGAGAGCATAGTTTTGAAGTCTGAAACTGCTTCTGAAGAATTTAAAATCCTGTTGGTTAACGCTGGTTTTAAATGTGGATGACCACTGAGCTAGTTTTGAAGCAATTATGAATTTTGTCATGGAGGAAATAACATTTGAATGTAGTTGACACATTCTACTTATGCTCCAGAGCTCCTGCAATAGTAGGTAGACCAGAGGTACCCTAGATGGCAAAGGTACCCTAGCAGAATGCTCTACATTGGTGCATTCTACTCCCTGGAATTCAGTAGGTTATTCTCCAAAGAGTTGAGCATGTGGGCTTACAGTCCCAGCGCAGTCCTGACAGAGTGCTACATCTTTGTGTATGTGTGTGTGGGTGTGGATGTGGGTATGTGTGCATGCACAGATGCATGCATGTGTGTGTGTATATGTGTATGTGTTCGTTCACGCCCATGCGTGTGGCACCCTGGGAAGTCCTGAAATCATGAAAGATGCTGGAGAAATGCTTCTTCATATTTTATCTTTCTTCACTAGTGTAAGGAACCCCTTCAACTCTTTCCCCACTTACCCTACCACAGCTCCCTCACTGATGCCATAAAGTTTAGTTGGCTTAGTAGCAGATGCTGGGCAGGACCTGTAGATTTTCAAGGCATATTTCAGAGCTACTATTTACAAATACGTTGCAACAATAGTAGCATCAGTTCATGCCCACAAGGTCACAGTATTAACACCAATTTGTTTCCATGCTGTAGATCTACCTGCTTCTTCATTACAAGTTTAATTGAAGTCCTGGGGATATACTATTGGCCTAACTTGTTCCCTGCTCCCTCTGTCAAGCCAATCGGAAGATGTGTTTCACGCTGGTCAGGCCTTAATTGGCCAGCCAGTGTGAAATTGCATTGAGAACACAATTTCACCCAAGAACAGATTCTTTATTGCTCCTGGGTCTGCCAACTTCACATGTATGCCAAACATGAAGTCATAGAACCAGGTCAGTGCAGAAGGAGGTAATTTGGCCCATTGAGCCTGCACCAGCAACAATCCCACCCAGGTCCTTTCTCCATGACCCCACGTACTCATCCTGCTGATGCCCCTGACACTAAAGGGGCAATTTAGCATGGCCAATCGACCTAACCTGAAAATCTTTGGACTGTGGGAGGAAACTGGAGCACCCGGGAAAAATGTGCAAACTCCACATATACAGTCACCCAAGGCCGGAATTGAACTCAGGTCTCTGGTGATGTGAGACAGCAGTGCTAACTGTGCTACTGTGCTGCCCAGAACAGAATCATAGAATCCCTATAGTGCAGAAGGAAACCATTTGGCCTATTGAGCCAGCAACCACAGCAGTACTACCCAAGCCTTTTATAACAATCCCACTCAGGCCTTGTTTTATTCATTCTAGATTTTTCACATCTGCAGCATTTTGTTTTTGATTTTATGTTTTGAATTCTAGTAATTGCAGATGACATCAAGATTGATGGCATGGTGGACAGTGAGGAAGGTTATCTCTAATTGCAGCAGGATCTTGATCAATTGGGCCAGTTGGCTGATGAATGGCAGATGGAGTTTAATTTAGATAAATGCGAGGTAATGCATTTTGGTAGATTGAACCAGGGCAGGACTTACTCAGTTAATGGTAGAGTGTTGGGGAGAGTTACAAAACAAAGAGATCTAGGGATACATGTTCATAGCTTCTTGAAAGTGGAGTCACAGGTGGACAGAGTGGTGAAGAAGGCATTCATCGGTCAGAACATTGAATACAGGAGTTGGGAGGTCTTGTTGAAGTTGTACAAGACATTGATAAGGCCACACTTGGAATACTATGTGCAACTCTGGTCACCCTATAATAGAAAGGATATTATTAAACTAGAAAGAGTGCAGAAAAGATTTACTAGGATGCTACTGGGACTTGATGGATTGAGTTATGAAGAGAGGCTGAATAGACTGGGACTTTTTTCTCTGGAGCGTAGGAGGCTGAGGGGTGACCTTATAGAAGTCTATAAAATAATGAGGGGCATAGACAAGGTCGATAGTCAATATATTTTCCCAAATGTAGGGAAGTCTAAAACTAGAGGGCATAGGTTTAAGGTGAGAGGGGAGAGATACAAAAGTGTCCAGAGGGGCAATTTTTTCACACACAGGTGGTGAGTGTCTGGAACAAGCTGCCAGAGGTAGAAGTAAAATTTTATCTTTTAAAAAACATTTAGATAGTTACATGGGTACTATGGATATAGAGGGATATGGGCCAAATGCAAGCAATTGGGATTAGCTGAGGGGTTTTAAAAAAAAGGACCGCATTGACAAGTTGGGCCAATGGGCCTGTTTCCATGCTGTAAACCTCTATGGCCTCTATGACCTAATTCATCTCATAATTAAGGCTTTGCCAGGATTCCAAAAAAAGGGCAGCACCAGTTGTGCATTTTGAAATGTACTCTCAAACACTCTCTTGCATCAAACCAATTCATAAACTCTGTCACTTTGACCTAATGTTGCCAATATTATAGTTCAGGTCAGAGACTCAAGTGTTTTAGGGAGCCTGCCTGGATCATAAGTTTTTTTATCTTGAATTTAGCTAGATAAGCATGATAGGTTTCACTTCAGATATGATTCAAATGACCCACTAGGAAGCTTTTATTGAACAAAGTTTATTTAAGAATATAGTTAACATGTATAAGAACATAAGAAATAGGAGCAGGAGTAGGCCATCTAGCCCTTCGAGCCTGCCCCGCCATTCAATAAGATCATGGCTGATCTGTCATGGCTCAGTTCCACATTCCCGCCCTCTCCCCATAACCCTTAATCCCCTCTCTTATCAAAAACCCATCAACCCGTGTCTTAAAAATATTTAGCGAGGTAGCCTCCACCACTTCAACGGGCAGAGAATTCCAGAGATTCACCACCCTTTGAGTGAAGAAGTTCTTCCTCAACTCCGTTCTAAACCGCCCCCCCTTTATCTTGAGGCTGTGCCCCCTAGTCCTACTGTCCTTTCTGAGCGGGAAGAGTCTCTTCACCTCTATCCTATCCATCCCATTCATCATCTTATACGTCTCAATGAGATCTCCCCTCATTCTTCAAAACTCTAACGAGTACAAGCCTAGTTTAATATTTGCAATAATTTCTACTAATTACAAACAACACTAAAACACCCATGATAATGTATAACCTTTCACAAATATAGGAGTTGTCCCAATCAAACCAATCCTATAAACAAGATCCTTCAAACAGGTTTAATACTGCAGAGACTAATGCTCATATTTTATTGGAATTGAGTCCTTTGGATAAAGTCTGCAGTTCTCTGGATAGACTCAGAACAGTTTGAAGTCAGAACAGCTTCCCAAAACACCAGGGATTCTAGGCAAATCACCAACAGCACATTTCCCCATTCAGAAAGGCAAGACTTTGTTTTCAGATCAGCAGCAGAATTTCCAAAACAACAGGGATAGAGAAAAAATACTTCTTTTCAACTTACTGTCCCTTCTAAAACTCACACCTAAGGCTCATAACTGAAAATCAAACCTCAAAGTCCTGTCACCTGACCTGCCAACAACTTTTTTCTCCCTGTGATGCAGAGTCACAAACATCCCAGTAAAAATAAACATTTAAGCAGCATTAAAAGGACATCTCCAGACAAGTTGGTTCCATAATGACCTCATCTAAGACTGTGAGCAGAGAAACACTGAAACTGTGAGAACTACAGAGATCATGATTTAAAAAAAAACTTTTTAAAAAAGTGCACTTAAAAGTACACTAAAGTCACACTAATATTATGAACAGCAGGGAGGCATTCATATTCATAAGTAGGGCACAGCCTAGCTGTTTTCTGCATGTAATACACAACAGCAAATTTTATTCGGCTTGATTAAAATACACAAAGTCTCAAACAGACTTTGTCATTGATACCAGCCCCACAAGGTAAGGATACCAGCTGCAGCCAGAGAAAACAATGAAGTGAGTGCACGCAAGAGACCAAAGCTTCTGGGTAATCATGATTTAATATTTACAGCCAAGCTACAATGACTATGTGCAAACCATTAAAATTTCAACAATTTAACATGGAAAAACCTTTGGGGAAACCATAAGAGATACCACTAAGTTAATTTATTCAAAACATTTGTCATTTATTAGAGGTTCTTTTGCCAACCAGTAAATAAATTTCAACTCCACAGAGATGTTTGCTGCAGTATGAGGAAAATGCATCATGAATAACTGTTGAATTTAGAATGATGAGGGCAATTAGTTTGAAGCTTAATCTGAGAAGAGATAATCCACTTTTAAAATCATTCTTTCATGCCCAAAGTAAGATATCAATGCTGGAAAAGGGATACTTTTCCACATTTTGCAACTACTGTGGGTCGGTTGTCTTGGGATAATAATGCAAACAGGCAATATCCATTCAGATGTGCACTATACATTCCTTCTGACTTGAATGGGTGGCTACCATTTACCTTTTAAAACTGTGTATTTGATTGATGTGAAAGATGGTGGTGTGTAGAATGATCTCACTCTAATCATATGTTACAGGTCTCTGTAGCAAAAGGATGGCACCATTTTGGAGGACAGCCACCTTAGAAATGTTGTGCTATGATGTGCATATAACTTTAAGCAGCATGTACTAAACTACTGTCAATCATTACACACCTCAGTAGGATTAGTATTATATATATTAGTCCCATGATATGTAGACAGCCTGCAAGCAACAAGGTATAGATTGATGTATTTCACTTAGGTCCCAGTACATCATCCGTAAAGAGTCTTATTTTCAATAAGAAACCCACATTATTATTACATCATTCCTTGCATCTGATTGATATGTTTATGCTGAAAAAGAAGAACATAAAAAGAAATCTAAGGAAATTTCAGAGCTGCATGATAAAAGCAAATTACTGTAGATGCTGGAATCTGAAACCAAAAGAGAAAATGCTGGAAAATCTCAGCAGGACAGGCAGCATCTGAAAGGAGAGAAAAGAGATGACACTTCAAGTCCAGTTGACCCTTTGTCAAAACTTAAAGGCATAAAAGTGGGAAATATTTATACTGTAGGGCGAGGGAATGAAAGATGAGTCATAGCCACAAAACCAAGGGGAAAGGCTGCTCATGGCAATCCATAGAGAATAGAAGTTGTGAATGGCCAAAGAGCAGAAAAGTTGAAATCAGTAAACCTAACCCTCACATACCTGGAGTGTGGGAAGAAACCGGACCACCCAGAAGAAACCCACACAGACAGGGGGAGAATGTGCAACTCCACATTAACAGTGACCCAAGCTGGGAATTGAACCAAGCCTTAAGAGACAAGCTCTGCGTCTTTACGTATCTTAGATCAGCAATTACCAGCAACCTGTTCGTTGATGCTAAAATCAGCACTAGGATTGCCAAAGTCACATCTGTGATGTTCAAGTTGAGAAGTCAAGTGTGCACCAACACAAAACTACCAAAAATACAAAGATCCATGATTTCTATACTTGTGTTCTCAGACCTTCCTTCAAGCTGCCAGGCACGGAAAACTTTTGCAAGATAAGAAAAGCAGCAGAACAATACCTCCACTGTCTCAGGCAAGCAATGCATATCTCCTGACAAGATGTGGATATGCCGGCGTTGGATATCACCTGACGAAGGGGGTAACCTCGAAAGCTAGTGAGTTTACTATCAAATAAATCGGTTGGACTTAAACCTGGTGTTGTCAGACATCTCCTGACAAGACAGAGTTCAGAATATTTGTCCTCCTGAGTCAGCAATGACTCTACTGGCTTGGTCAATGACCACATTCCCGAAGACATGCTTCAATGCAAGCTTCCACGAGAACTAAAGGTCACCGATATCTGCAGTGTCTGCAAGTGGGACTTCAAGTTGACTGGGATCAGAGTCGATGCATTGGAAATCCACTTTGTGCCTGGAGACAAGCAATCAGGATGAGCATGGAAAAAGCTGCCACTCGCACCTGGCACCCCAGCACAGATACACACACCTCAGTGGATTCAATAAACAGGTAGGCTTCTAGGTCACTCACTAGTGAGCACCTCACAGCTGAAGATTCACAGCATGTAGGAGCAGGGACATCCCAGGGAACAGCACTGGAGAGATGCCAGAGCCCAGCATTCTGCTGAGCCACTTGTTGATGTTGTACCCCTTGGCCTGGTTGTCCCACAGTTGCTGGAGCTGCAAAGGCAGAGTCAGGAGTATCAGAAAGGGGTGACAACAGCCCTCTTCAGAGTGCAAAGCCAAATGGAAGAGGCCCGTCTCCTATCCAAGGAGATGATGCCGTCACTGTAACCCACCAAGGCCAACATTGCAGTGCAGACCTTAGTGCAGGATGTGCACCCTATGGCAAGAAATGTTTGCATCATGGTGGAGGATTTCAACTACATGGTGCACATGCTGATACAATCCAGGAATTCAGCACGAGAGGACAGCGGGTCTTTTGGATCTCACTTTACAGAATATTCTCTGTCCACGCCCCCAACCCCAAGCAGGCTGTGAGTTGGATGGAGCGTGAAATTGCATGGGTGGAATTCTGCCCACCCTGACCTAATTGCAATTTCAAGCCGGGGTGGCAGGGCCTCAACCAGATGCCTGCCCTTGCCCCAATTAAGGCCCTTAAGTGACCATTTATTTGCCACCGTGCGGCCTTTTCTTACCCAGTTCAATTTTTAAGCTGAGGTGACGGATTACAGTTTAGCCAGGAAGGTCAGAAGGCAGGAAGTATAGGTGGGGTGTGTAATGACCTCAACGAGGCCCATATGGTTGGCCTCTTTGAGTATGAACTCCCTGATTGAGGTAATAATTGCCTATTCAATCAGGGAGTTTCAGGTCTACTGACATTACGGATTCTGACTTTTTATCAGAAGCACTCTTCGGAGTGGAGGCAAGTTTACAAATAAAGGGAATCTGGTGAAGGGACACCAGTCTCTGAGGAGTTATTTCTGGGTGCCTCCATCAGATGCTCCCTTTTTGCTGGGGGCTCTCTTCCCTTAAGGCCCAGTGATCCTGAGATCCTACTTGTACCCCAGGGTGACTGTCAGGAGTTTCGTACCCTCCCTGCCCTGGGATCGCTGCCACTTATTTGTCCTCTGGGAACTACAACTTAGTTCCAGGCATCTTCTTACAGTGACTCTTCCAGCCACTATAGTGCTGTACTAGAGAGACTGGAGAGTTGCTGACCAATCTGATGGCTCCCAAGTGAGGACAGTCTTGCCTTATGCCATTAGAAAAGTGTCCAACATCAAAACTGCTGAATTCAGTTGGAATGTGCTTCCTGCAAACTCTTCGGATGGGTTGAGTGCCCGTCACACTAAATATTTCATAAGAACATAAGAAATAGAACATAAGAAATAGGAGCAGGAGTAGGCCATCTAGCCCTTCGAGCCTGCCCTGCCATTCAATAAGATCATGGCTGATCTGTCGTGGCTCAGTTCCACATTCCCGCCCTCTCCCCATAACCCTTAATCCCCTATCTTACCAAAAACCCATCAACCCGCGTCTTAAAAATATTTAGCGAGGCAGCCTCCACCACTTCAACGGGCAAAGAATTCCAGAGATTCACCACCCTTTGAGTGAAGAAGTTCCTCCTCAACTCCGTTCTAAACCACCCCCCCTTTATCTTGAGGCTGTGCCCCCTAGTCCTACTATCCTTTCTGAGCGGGAAGAGTCTCTCCACCTCTATCCTATCCATCCCATTCATCATCTTATACGTCTCAATGAGATCTCCCCTCATTCTTCTAAACTCTAACGAGTACAAGCCTAGTTTATTCAGCCTCTCCTCATAGCTCAACCCCCTCAACTCCGGCATCAGCCTAGTAAACCTCCTCTGCACTCCCTCCAAGGCCAAAATATCCTTGCGTAAGTACGGCGCCCAAAACTGCACACAGTACTCCAGCTGCAGCCTCACCAATGCCCTATACAGCCGCAGCAAGACCTCCCTACTTTTATATTCAATCCCCCTCGCTATGAAGGCCAGCATCCCATTCGCCTTCCTGACCACCTGCTGCACCTGCAAGCTGGGTTTTTGCGACTCATGCACAAGGACCCCGAGGTCCCTCTGCACCGTCGCCTGCTGCAGTTTTTCTCCACGTAAGTAATAATCCTTCCTACCATTATTCCTACCAAAGTGGACCACCTCGCACTTGCCAACATTAAATTCCATTTGCCAGTTCCTGGCCCATTCGCCCAGCCTATCTAGATCCTTCTGAAGATCCTTCATTTCGGCCTTGGTTTCAATTTCTATTTGCCATTGAATTTTGTAAAGAGGTCAATTAAGGTTCTTTCAAAAAGCTGACATCTTTTTATTTATTGGGCAGAAATCATCAGGTTTTCGAATCAGAAATTACAAAAATGAAAGCAACAAAGAAATGATGTTTGGGATAAAATGCTACTCACACTGTGCATTCAGGGGAGCGGTTGGGAGGGAAGGAATTCTGCCCATTTTGGGGTGGCAATGGGTGAAACAAAATGGATAATCAAAGAGATTAGTTGGTTTGACAACTCAAAAAACAAAAGCTAGGCTAGTTTTCCTGCATTATCAGTGGAGCAACTTACTATATTGAAAACGATAACGCAAGAATGATTTGCTTCCATTGCACTCACGTGAAGAGACAGAATTCAACTTGGTTTTGGTGTAAATCCAGCTTAAATTGCTGCAAGGCTCCAGAGTGTACAGATTTCTCTGGAATCAGCATCACTATTTTAGTTTCTCTCAAATACTGCAGTCCAAAGAGATTGATGCAATGTCATTTTCAGAGTTAACATTTTTTCTTCCAATGTCTAGGACCACATCTGTATCACCAGGAGTACAATTCAATCAGCACATAACAGCCAGCGCGATGCAATACTTTCTTTTCTCTTCCTGGGTAAAGGTAAAACCTCAGTCTGAAATGATTGTCACCGCATGAAAAACGTGCAGAATTTCTTCCAAAATGAAATTGCTTTTTGTAGTAACAATGCAATACATCCTTCCAATATTTCTTCCACAGTGTGATAATTTTCATTGCCAATCTTGAAATCTTTTATCAGCAAATCTGAGTGTATTTGCAGTAAAGCTGTGTAATTGTCTAATTCAATAAAGCATCGTACTAAGACCCAAAGTGTCATTGCACCAATTAAGGAGTGACAAGTACTCTTGTAGAGTCATAGATGCATTACAGCACAAAAAGAGACCATTTGGTCCATCAAACACATGCCAGCTCTCCGCCAAGCAATCCAGTCAATTCCATTCCCTCGCTCTTTCCCATAGCCCTGCAAGTTTATTGCTCTCAATTCCCTATCCCACTTCCTCCAAGTTCCGAATACCTCTGCTTCCACCTTGTAGGCAATGGGTTCGAGGTCATTATCACTCATTTGTGAAAATATTTTTCCTCACTACCTTCTTCCCTATTTCTTTCCTGAAGCCTTAATTCTGAGATAACCAGTCTTTATCCCATCAGTTATTGGGAACAACCTTTATGGAACTACCTTATTTAAACTTGTCATAACTTTAAATACCTTTTATCACACCTCCCCACCCCTTCTTTGCTCCAAGGAGAATAACCCCAACTTTTTCAAACTAACCTTGTAGTTAAATTTTCTCATCCCTAGAGCTATTCTGTTAAATCCCCTTTGCACCCTCTCAAAGTTGTCTAGCATAATTTATTGAAGATGGTAATCACAGAATTGCTGCATTCACCATGCCAGGGTGATCTTCAGGTCTGCCAGGTTTAGAAGGGGCAGTCCAGCCATGAGACCTCCATCCCAAGGTAGAGTGGCGAGGTCAACCCCTTGCTCCAGCCTGAGCCCAATTAACATCCAGGGATCCTTGGGGGATCATTTGTCTGCAACCTGGGAGCAACAGTGGACAGATGGGCACCAGACCTATCTCCTTTGACCCCACTTGGGGCACATGGTGCCAGGCCAGGGTGTCAGTGCCAGGGTATCAGGGTCAGTGCACCGTTGGCTGAGGGGAGCACATGACATCTGAGAAGGGCAGTGCTGTGGGTCATCCTCATGCCTGCATGATTTTGTGGAGCAACGGTGGGGTGAGTGACCTGTTATTTAAGTGGTGGGGGAGGGCGTCCCACTTTGCTGTGGGATTGGTGGTGCTCCCCTGACCAGAATCATATAGAATAGGAGGGGGCTATTCAGCACAATGTTCCAGTGCAGATTCTTTAAAAGAGCAATCCAATTAGTCCAGGCTCCTGCTTTTTCCCCATTGCAGTGCATTTTTTTCCCTTTTGATATTTATACTTTGCTTACAAGTTACTATTGTATTCAAGATCATAACAACTCGCTCTGTAAGAAATAGTCATGGCAACTTCCCTCTGGTTCTTTTGCCAATAACCTTAAATCTGAGACCTCTGGTTATTGACTCTCTTCAGTCAAAACAGTTTTTCCTCATTTACTCTATCAAAATCCTTCATCATCAAAAAAACAGATAGATGAATATTATACTTACACAGTGTCAGTACAGATTATACATGGGATGTTTTGTCTGTTTGGAATAATTAAGTTCAAAATCACTGAAGTGTCACTCTCAGAGGTTGAATGTTTTCCACATTTGAAGTAAAATTCCTGTAAAATATAAACACAGGTTAGGGTATCATTATAACTAATAACATATATCTTATTCCTATATTAAGGTGAAGTGATTGAAATCCATCAATCATTTTATATTTCCATTTGCATATGTTCTATGGTGCTAATTTGGTAAAATTTATTGTGATCAGCAGCTGAGTTTTTTTTTGTTTTTATTCTGATTCAATCCAATCAAGTCCAATTCAGAATCCCAACAAGTTGAGACATTCCTGATCCAAGCTAACAAGACAGGGCTCTCACCTCCTGTCTTGGGCTTGATCTACATAATCCAAGCTCATTGGAGTAGGACTAGCTCCTCCTCCAAAGCTTGATCTCATTTGCATCTTAGCCAAAACACCGAGTTACTGCTTTTAAAAAATGCTTCAAATGAAGCTGAAATGTAACCTAATGACTTCAACCAAACACAGCACACCGATACTACACTTGATCTTAACCAAAAGGCCCAGAAGCGATCAGCAGCTGTGTTTACTAATAGCATTAAATTCACCAGAACAATAGTGGATAAACCACACGTGGGGGCGATTCTCTCATCCCACTGTGCTCATTTTTAAGTGCAGCTGGCCAGGAGATTCCAGTGGCACCCAATCTGCAGGATCCATGCTGGGTGTCCCGCCCCAATAGCTTCTCCCAGCATTGGATTTCCAGCGGCATCAGCTCCCTGCCAGAATCGGCGGGGAACCACATACATTATTTAAATAAATATTTACATGTATTTTAAATACAATTAGCAGACCCAGGACTGAAGTCTCTGGACCCACGAGCATCTGCCCCCCACCAGGAGTGGTTTACTCCAGAGAGGTTTTCAGTAGCTCCTCACTTTTGGAGAGCTAGCGGACCAACGCTGCTGGAGTAAAGGGGGGTAATTGAGGCCCCCAGACGGTCAGGTGGGGGTGCCCCCTGGGCATGGCACCCTGGCAGTGTCATCCTGAGCCCCTGGCACTGCCCAAGGGACAAAGTGCCAATGCCCACAGGCATCTTGGCACGGCTCATTGGGCATGGAGCCGTGCCAAGGGGGCAGGGGCTAATAGAGGTGGGGCCTGAAGGGGGCAGGGCCTAATAGGGGTGATCGGTGGGAGTTGGGTACTCCTGCCATTCTGCATTTTGAGATTAAGAGAGAAGGATGCCAGTGATCCGGGCCGGGCATTGGAGTGGAGGAGGCAGCCTGTTGGAGGAAGTGGGGGGAGGTTTGGGACTACAAATGTTGGGGGGGAATTGAGGTGGAGGGAGATCAGAGCAGCAGGAGGGGGCTGGCCCGGGCATGCATGGGAGACCAGCGATCGGGTTGGCCAGCGATCAGAAGGCCGGCAGACAAGGGCCACTGCATATGTGCGGATCCCGGCGCTGACAGATCAGCGCGTGCGCAGTTGCCCACTCAGCGCTATCCTGCTGGCCTCCCGGGTGGGAATAGGCCCCATCCCCTGCATTCTGAAGTGAATCACCTTGTTGCACTCGCCAGTACACGGAGTGTGGGAGATTCTACTCTGAACTCCCAATGAAAAAACCAGCGTGATTTGCTCCAGTTTTCGTGGAGATTTGACACTTAGAATTTTTTGGGGAGAACTCTGCCCGTGGTTTCTCAACCAAATTAAAAATAGCTAAATTATACTGATTGCTGCATTCACTGATTTCCATTTGAATTTTCCTTCTCTCCTCTTCTGAAGAAGGTTTTTTGTGATAAAAATTGGCTATGGCTCATTTTTGTCACCACCAGATGTGTTATTGAACAAACTACCAGCATTCTGAAGGTGTGCTTCAGATGCCTTGACAGGTCTGGAGGGGTCCTTCAGTACAAGTGAGCCAGTGTCTCCAGAATGGCTGAGGTATGCTGTGCTCTGTGCAATATGGCCATTCAGTGAGGTGTGGACCTGCAGGAGGAATAAGGTGCAAAGCATCGATCCTCTTCGGAGGAGGGAGACAAACAGAAGGAGAATGAAACTGAGGAAGAAGGTGTTGATAGCATTGCATCACCAGCTATACATATTGCTACTGAAAATGCCTTGATTATGGTGAGCTTCATGTTTCACAAGTATCCATCAAAATCGCATGCACAAGAAGTTACCCAATGCTATTGTGTAAACAACCAAGCATCCATTTCACATCACTCTGCTGGGTGCTATCAATTTATGTTGTCCAATTCAGCACCAGATAGTTGGAAAATCCACTTAACTAACAACCAGCTACCACGCACAGGCAATAAGACTAAGTGGTACAGACGAATAATATCTATATGTGTTGTTATGATCCCCATAGAGATCAATAACTTAAAAAAAATGGACAAACAACCCTGAAGAAAGTAACTGATGGATTAGGTCTCACTTTCCAAAGCTTTTATTGTAATGATCAAACACAAAATCAACATCAAGTTAAGCATGCATTAACAGACAAAAGGTATTTCAATTGAGATGATGAATTTCACTTTAAATAGTTGATACAACAAAGATATGTCTCTCAACTATCTCAACATCACTCCTAGCATGAATGTGGTCCCACATGCAGACTCAAACTCTAGCTCTGGTACACAGGATCTCTCACTTTCCCTACTCACTGGATTTGTCCTTTGAGCTGCTTTACTCCGTTCCAGGTCCCTGCATACAATTAACACTGACAAAGTGCACTACAAATCCTCTCTCCATCAGGTCACCACAGTTTTGATGGCCTCACTTTCCAGAGATCCTTTTCAACTGAACAACCAACAACACAGTTCATGAGCTGGTCATCTCTGGTCCAAACGCTCAGCCTGAGCTATTTACACAACTTTTGAGTATTAGTCCCTTTTCACTAGCTCGCACATTGTCTCATCAACAGTTCCAAGTGTTCTGGGTGTTCTTTTTGTTGCCAAACAGAAGATCAATCTTTTTGTGGAGAGCTCTGCTTGCTTCTTCTGAACACTAGGGCTTCAATTTTTCTGATGGAGGGCCCTCCCTTCCTGTCATCCAAAGAGTCAGTGAAGCACGCATTGATGCTGAATCTAAATGCCCCGCAGCCATTTCATGCTTAAATGAGCATCAATTGGCTGCAGGCAGGATATCCACTGCTCACTCAGGAGAAAGTCCCACCTTAGACAGCTCCCAAGCAATTAAATTGCCTGGCAGTGACAAGAGCTGTAATGGACTGAAGAGAAACTTCAGCAAGATGCCTGAGCCTAAGAGCGGGATTTTCCAGCAATGCTCACCCCCAAGGTCAGAAAATCCTGTCCAAGGTCAATGGACCTTTGCCTGGTCTATATCCCGCCCGCTACGATTTCCATGGCAGACAAAAATTCTGCCCTACATCCAAAACAGGAGAGGAAGGTAAATGGTAGGAGTGCCAAGAGAGAGAGGGTAGGGAAGGCCAGGGGAATTGCAGGAAGCACAAAGTGGGTGATCAGCATGTCCGGAAGAAGTAGGGGGCAGTGGGACATCAAGAAGCCATCTGACCTTAAGCAGAGTGGAATACCCAAAGTCAGAAGGGGGCTTCTGATAGAGGCTTTAACCCCCTTCCCACTTGAGGTCTAAGCTCATTCAACCATTCATTGTTGGGCCTCCTACATGCCAGGTAAATCCTCCCACTAGCTGAAAAATTGAGGCAGGGCAAGACTGGCCCTTAAGGGGCCAATAAGTGGCCACTTAAGAGCCTCAGTTGGAGCAGTGGTGGACATCCTGTCCAATACACTGCCCATTCCTGCGTAAAATTGCTGTGAAGTCGAGGCAGATGGGAAGCCTTCAAGTTCCTGCAACTCTTGCCTAAAATCCCACTTGCGGTAAGGGTGAAATTCAGGTCTGGGCAGTGTGTGCCTTCACTCTGCACACCATGAAATGGAATTTGAATACCCTTCCCACCATTAGCTTCTTTTTGCCTTTTTTCTTGACACAGCCCCCTCACCTCCATAGCAATGTCAAGTCACCACGCTACTTCTCAGAAATGACATCACAGATAGTAAATCTAATTGCATATTCCATTCCTGGAACAAGCTTTGGATTAAGGGGATATCTCAGTACCTTTATGAAAAATGCAGAGTTCATCATAAGTTCAGATAAAGAACAGAAACTGAAAAACACCTTTGCATTAAAATCTTTAACTTTCCTTTTCCTAAGAATGTCTGTGCGATGCAAACCCTGTGGCTGGAGCAGAGCTAGAGACAGACTGCTCGGATCTTTCCTCTGGCTTTTAAACTTCTTTTGGCCACGTCCTTTGGGTTTTGGCGTTCATGAGGACTCCACCAAAGATTTCCCCAGCAAAGGCTATTCCACCTGCCTGACCTACTAAATATTTCCAACATTTTCTGTTTTTATGTTAGATTTTCTGCATTTGGAGTATTTTGTTTTTGTTCCTATGTATTTAGATTTTAGAAATTACTGATTTTAATATAACAAGTAATGACTCTTATCTGAACTGTTAGAAAATAGAGAATGAGATTGCTTGCTTTATTTCAGTGTTTGACGTCAGAAGATCAAAAGAAAGAAAGATTCTAACATTTTACAACATTGAATCACCTAAAGGAGCACTTTCCAGGTTTTATTACGAATCTTATCACTCAGCATAAACACTGATTGCATTCAAAGATGGAGGAGCTCACTGAGATGCAGTTAAACTGGACTGTTCAGTCAGCTTCTCTCCAGAGCATAACCAAAATGATTTTTTTGATGGGTCTTCGAGTAGGAGTACAGAAAGGTCACTAGTTAATTAATTGAATTTAAAACATCAGCCTAATAAAACCTTTGCAACCTTATAGCATCACCTAACCTCTCACCCCTGAGAATTTGGTTATCTTCTGATGAAAACTGATTGAGTAAATTTACCGTCAGTTCTCGGATCATTTAATTCAAATAGGTCTTGAAAACCCCAGACACTTAAAATTACCTAAGCATGAGTGTCCTTGTTTATTTCAATTATGCATGCACTAAGCAGTAATGAGATTAAGCCTCTGGAAAGTGCACCAAACTAAAGATACACAATGGCAGTGTACATTTAATCAACAATATCAGGGTTCCAAACACTCTGCAAATTACTCTATGTACAAGTGTTTTATCCCTTCCTCCATAATTTCTCTTTCTACTATTTAATAGAGGCGTTAGCCCATTTGAACCAACTGGTAAAGAATTGCTGAGAATAGATCTTTCAAAACTGTCAACTCAAACAGATGAAAAACAAACACGGCCAGTTCACAAGAAGAAATTATTGTGGCCCATCAACCTGCCAAAGGTAATTGTAGAATTAAAGAAAATAGTAGATTAATGGCTGTGGTTTTCATCCTCTTACTATATTTACTATTAATTGTAATAACAAAGTAACTTCGTGGAATAATAAAAAGAAAGCACAATGCATTTATGTAGGGTTACGGACAAAAGAGAGATTTATTTAAATAGTCTGATTTTTCCTCCCACTGACTGCCTGCAAACAGAAAGGTATTTTTGATTTTCCCTTGACAAGTGGTGGTGTGTTTACCCCAAGCCTTCAGTCTGAAGTGTTCCAAGTTGTGATTAATGACCCCACAGAAAACCAGAGACAAGATAGAATAAGAGGGTTGGTTTATTTTACACACATACAAAATGTGGGAAAGGGATTTTGTAACATCTATCCCTTTTGTAACTCATACAATAAAAGAGGGATAAGGGAGAAAGGGGTAAAAGGCAAGACTATGATAAAAACATAGGTTTTCATTTTACATGAGCCCAGATTCCAGTTCTTCAATGAGCAAGAGACTATGAGTATTACAAAAACTGTACTGCGACAGTGCAGTGATTGAGGATTCCAGCATCTGGTCAAACCAATTGCAAAGCAACCAGTCATGTCAGGGGGGAGGGTGTGATAGGGCAGAATGGGGGAAGGTGTGCCATCAAATATTCCTTGCACTGATCACGATTTCAGTATTGAATAGGTGCCATCACTAAATCCAAGCCCTTGAATCCATAGGTATCGACTAGAAATACATACAAGAGCCACATCCTAACTGATGTTTTCTTTCTCACTGATGTGGCTTTGGAGCCACATCCTAACTGATGTTTTCTTTCTCACTGATGTCACGGAAGGGGAATCTTTAGGAGGCTGCATTTGTTGCCACTTACATTTTTGCATAAGGCAGGAAAGAAACTGGAAATGAATGCGATTGTGGTACTAGGCTCGCCAGAGGGAGAGGCTAAACCCTTAAGAGCAGGAAGCAGCAGGCCACTTCCCAGGTTAACAGAAACATGCCAAAGGGGCTCTTGAGACGAAGGGTCTATAGACCCTGCATAATGTATCTACAGATGAGCAAGCGACAGTGTCACTGATACTTCCACATATCCAAGGATCTAGTGACTCACATTTGCCACATTCCCTAGGAACTGACCCCATGGGGGATGGGAGGTCATCCATTGCCAGTGGCTCTGAAAGTCACTGCCATACTGAACTCTTAAGTGAGTGACTCTTTCCAAGGCTCCGCTGTGGACCTGTGTGGTATCTCCTAAGCTCCAACGCACAACTGCATGCATGAGGTGACAGATGCTCTTTTCGCTAAGGCCCACAATTATATGCTCTTCACCAGACATCAAGAAAGCCAGAAGGTCAGAGCACTTTACTGAGCTTTTGCTGGGATTGCCTATTTTCTACAGGTGCAGGGTGCTATTGACTGCACTCCCTTAGCTACCAAAGTTCCCTGACAATTGGCACTCCAATACATAAACAGGAAAGGATTCCACTCACTCAATATTCAGCTGGCCTGTGACCATAAGAAGCAAACAATGCAGGTAGTTCACAATGCCCAGGAAACTGCCATGACCCATACATCTTGGGGAGAATTTTCCCATTCTGCCTGCTATGGGAATCAGAGCAGGCAAGGGGCAGATCATGGAAAGGTTCGTTCACCTTGGGCAGAATTTTCCGGTTTCAAGATGAAATCCTGAAATTCAGCAGAAAATTCCACTCTCAAGTAGATTCTAGACCCTTGACATCTTTGAGGGATCAGACAGAATCTAGGTTTTGTTCCTAAGCAACAAAGAGTATCTGCAAAGGATCTGGCAAATAAGTAGTGATGTGCCTTCAGCTGGCAATGGGTGCGATTCCTATGGCATATCATCCTGCTAAGCTCTGATGGGTTTGTGAATGTGTGACTTGCGGATGATGAGATGGTTGGCTTACCCTACTGAAATGGTTGAGATCATTCACCCGCTTTCTACACTGGATTTCAGATCTTTTCTGTACAGTGTTTGCAATGACCAGTGAAGCCACTGCTTCCAAAGGCAGATTTATGACATTAATAACCATCTCCAGCCTCAACAGCATCCAGCAGGTGAACCAGCGAAGTGTCACTGAATGTGGGAGCCACACTCTTCTTGCCTTTCGATAATTATGGGGGATTTCAATCTACATATTGATTGGTTGACCCATGTCAGATGTGGTGGGCTTGAGGAAGAGTTCTTGGAATGCTGCCGGGATAGTTTCCTTGAACAGTGTGTGATGGAACCGATGAGGGAGCGAGCTATCTTAGATCTGGTGTTATGTAACGAGGCAGCTAGAATTAGGGAATTGTTGTGAGGGATCCTCTTGGGACGAGCGACCATTGTATGGTTGAGTTTTTGATGCAGATGGAGGATGAGAAAGTAGGGTCCCGGACCTGTGTCCTCTGTTTGAACAGAGGGGAGTACAATAGGATGAGAGAGGAATTGGCAAATGTAGATTGGGGGTGCAGATTGGTCGGTAGGACGGCTGAGGAACAGTGGAGGATCTTTAAGGAGATCTTTTGCGGTGCTCAGCAGAAATATATTCCAATGGTAAAGAAGGAACGTAGGAGAAGGGATAATCAGCCGTGGTTATCGAAGGAAATAAAGGAGTATTAAATTAAAAGCTGATGCGTTTAGAGTGGCTAAAAGTAGTGGGCGAGTAGAAAATTGGGAGAGGTTTAAAAATCAACAAAGAATGACTAAGAAGTTGATAAAGAAAGGAAGGATAGACTATGAAGCTAAACTAGCACTAAATATAAAAAAGGACAGTGAGAGTTTTTACAAATATATAAAGAGGAGGAGGCTGGCTAGAGTGAATGTTGGACCCTTAGAGGATGAGAGGGGGAATTTAGTGGTGGGAGATGAGGAAATGGCTGAGGCCTTAAATAAGTTTTTTACCTCGGCCTTCACAGAGGAGGACACGAGTAGTTTGCCAGATAATAAAGATAGAAAGATGGTAGGAGTTGAGGGCCTGAATGCAATTACTGTCACTAGAGAGGTAGTGCTTGATCGACTAGCGGGACTGATGGTGGACAAGTCCCCAGGACCGGATGGAATGCATCCCAGGGTTCTGAAGGAAATGGCAGAGGTGATAGTAGATGCCTTAGTGATTATTTACCAAACTTCGCTGGATTCCGGGGAAGTGCCGGAAGATTGGAAAACGGCTAATGTTACGGCGCTGTTTAAAAAAGGTAGCAGGCAAAAGGCAGGGAATTATGGGCCGGTTAGTTTAACGTCTGTTGTGGGAAAAATGCTGGAATCCGTCATCAAAGAAGAAATAGTGAGGCACCTAGAGAAGAATTGTTTGATAGAGCAGACGCAGTACGGATTCATTGAGGGGAAGTCGTGTTTGACAAATTTATTGGAATTCTATGAGGATGTGACTAGTGCGGTAGACAGAGGGGAACCGGTGGATGTAGTGTTTCTCGATTTTCAGAAGGCGTTTGATAAGGTGCCGCACAAAAGGTTGCTTCAGAAGGTTAGGGGGCATGGAGTTGGGGGTAAGATGTTAGCGTGGATAGAGGATTGGCTGTCTAATAGGAGGCAGAGAGTTGGTATCAATGGGTGCTATTCTGATTGGCGGTTGGTAACTAGTGGAGTGCCGCAGGGATCGGTGCTGGGGCCTCAGCTACTTACCATTTATATAGATGATCTGGAGGAGGGGACTGCGTGTAGGGTGTCAAAATTTGCTGATGACACAAAGATGAGTGGTAAAGCAAATTGTACGGAGGGTGTGGAAAGTCTGCAGAGGGATCTAGATAGGCTGAGCGAGTGGGCGAGGACCTGGCAGATGGAGTACAATGTTAGCAAGTGTGAGGTTATCCACTTTGGCAGGAATAATAGTAGGAGGGATTACTCTTTAAAGGGCGAAAAGCTGCAGCATGCTACGGTGCGGAGGGACCTGGGGTCCTTGTGCATGAATCGCAAAACCCAGTCTGCAGGTGCAGCAGGTGAGCAAGAAGGTGAATGGGATGCTGGCATTTATAGTGAGGGGGATAGAATATAAAAGCAGGGAGATCTTGCTGCAACTGTACAGGGTACTGGTGAGGCCGCAGCTGGAGTACTGTGTGCAGTTTTGGTCGCCGCACTTACGCAAGGATATTTTGGCCTTGGAGGGAGTGCAGAGGAGGTTCACTAGGCTGATACTGGAGATGAGGGGGTTGGACTATGAAGAGAGACTAAATAGACTGGGTCTGTACTCGTTGGAGTTTAGAAGGATGAGGGGGGATCTTGTAGAGACGTATAAGATAATGAAGGGGATGGATAGGGTAGAGGTAGAGAGATTCTTCCCGCTCAGAAAGGACAGCAGGACTAGAGGGCACAGCCTCAAGATAAGGGGGGGTGCAGTTTAGAATGGAGTTGAGGAGGAACTTCTTCACTCAAAGGGTGGTGAATCTCTGGAATTCTCTGCCTGTTGAAGTGGTGGAGGCTACCTCGCTAAATATATTTAAGTCACGGGTAGATAGGTTTTTGGTAGGCAAGGGAATTAAGGGTTATGGGGAGAAAGCGGGAAAGTGGAACTGATCAACTTCAGATCAGCCATGATCTTATTGAATGGCGGGGCAGGCTCGAAGGGCTAGATGGCCTACTCCTGCTCTTACTTCTTATGTTCTTATGTTTATGTTCTTTCAGCACCATTTCTTCCATGGGGCTAACCTGGCCTGGAGATAATGAGAAGAATGTGTGTGGAAGCACTTTATATATTGCACTGGAGGAAAGAACTGCTAACGTTACAGCCAGGTGAGTGAATCAGAAGCCACCTGCCCACAATCCAACATGCTTCCGGTTTTTGCATCAGTAATGAGGCACAGAGAGAACAGTATGACCCAAAAATAAATCATCATGCTTGATGGGGAAAATGCTGCTTTTCCTACCAAAACATTCACAGTGCAGATGGGAAAATCCCACCCACTGGCTTTACCATCACTGAATTCCACATTATCATATCTTGGGGGGGGTTACCACTAACCAGAAACTGAGCTGGACTAGCCAGAAAATACTGTGACTACAAGTTGTCAGAGGCTGGGAATTCTATGGCAAATAACACATCTCCGTCCACCATCAACAAGGCACAAGTCAGGCATATAATAGAACACTCGCCATTTACCTGGATGAACGCACTCCAACAACTCAGGAAGCTCAACACCATCCAGAACAAAGCAATTCACTTGACTGGCACCCTATCTTAAACATTCATCCCCTCCACCACCAATGCTTACTGGCAGTAGTGTGTATGATTTACAAGATGCACTGAAACAATTCACCAAGGCTCCTTTAACAGCACCTTCCCAAACCCACAATCTTCTATCACATAGAAGGAAAAGGAGAGCAGATATATAGCAACACCACAAACTACAAGTTCCCTTCCAGGTCACATACCATTCTGACTTGGAACTAGATCACTATTGCTTCACTGTCATCTTTTCCTAACAGAATTGTACTAGATGGACTGCAGCAGTTCAAGAAGGAAGCTCATCACCACCTTGGTTAGGTGCAGTGACCCGAACAGTCGTGGGAAAGTGGCGTCTAGGGGAATTTCACAATAACTTCATTGCAATGTTAATGTAAGCCTTACTTGTGACTAATAATGTGACATTTTTACTTTTTTTTCTCATGGGCAATTAAGGATGGGCAATAAATGCTAGCCTAGCCGGCAATGCCCACGTATTGAAAGGAATCTCTGTCCAAACACCTGAAACACATCTTCAGCAGGCCAACTATTTGCTCAATAACAAAGTTTGTTGCTCTGGCTCTCTGCTTCGGTTCTCCATTAGCCATAGTTTAAGTGGGTATCTCTTATCTCCAAACAATTAGACTTTTTTGCAAGGTATGAAGAGCTCAGGAAGGGTGGCCCTGGAGCAAGATGAAAACATCATAGCTGCTGACTTGAGCAGGCCTACAAGCTTATAATACTTGTACACCAACTGTACAATTCTGAAATGGATTCAGTTAATGAATTCTCCTGGGTGATTTGGAGGTACGTTATTTGGCACATATGTGCAGTTAATGATGCTCTGCACAAGTGAGAAGCTAACTGGAGAGACACCCAATACCAGCCCCAAGTGACTGCTCACTGATTGGCATTCTCAGTGGCAAATTGTATATCGTTGCCTGTTATGGCAAATATGGCATTGATATAATTATGGGCAGCCAACTGCACGTTTCTGCAAACATCTCCCGCAGATGCCTGCAAGGAGGCAAAGAGGTTAAGGGAAATTGTGAGTTTGACAGCCACTGGTAAAAATGTCCAGCAGGTCCACTTGGCTGTAGGTCTTCCTGCTGCAAATATGCACTGCAAACTGCCTTGAGTCCTGAGATGCTGGTGTTCAACTATGTTCCATGGCAGGATCCTGTGTGTGGAGTCTTTAAGCATCAGGAGACTATTGCACTGCAACAGTTCTGACAGACCAGGAGACTTGTACTGCTACCACCTGTCTTATGAATTTTGGAAGGATTTACAAGCTGCTAATCAACCCGTCAAACTCACCTTCTGTGGCCATCAAGTCCCAGAGTGGGACACAAACTCAGAACTTTAGTCTCAGAGGTAGGAGTGCCACCATTGCACCACAAGCCCATGCTGACCCTTGTAGGGCTTTTGGACTTTCCCCTGAACCATTGATCCATTCTCCTCTGTTAGTTGCTACCTACAAATAAAACCTCCATCGCATGCCATGCGTGAGTAATTTTTCCTTAATCACAAGTCCGAGCTTAAATTTTGACCCATGATTAACCTAAAATGTCAAATTGTACACTGCATCTAGTTCATCTTCTACCATGCTTGTAATTGTATGATATGACGATAACAGAGTCTTTGAAGTAGTATGGCAATCTCTATCATTAGTCTCTGACAATATTATCAGTGTTAAGAAGATTTGCAAACCTCTGACTGTAACAATACTTCCCAGCCACCACAGTATTAATCTTACATTGGGTGAATTTTCTTTTTCTTGACGATGCGTTAAGTCAGGCAGCAACAGTGGTGTGTAGCTCGCTGGCTGCACTATTGACTTTTTGCACCATATCTTTTGGCATTTTGCCAAAAGAGGTCTTGGAATCAGGTTCCACAACATCATGCTAGTGGGGTGGGCTCATTCACAATCGGCCCCACTAAAGGATGCCGTTTAACTAAAAATCTAAATTAAAAAAAAATACTCCATGGAGCCCCCTGAACTCCCCCACCATCACACAGACACGGTAACAGCCCACCCTCCAACACACCAAGAATTACCCCTCCCTCAGGGAACCCCCACTCAACCCCCACCCAAACCTCCTCAATGGAAGCTCCTGGCAGTGCTCCCTGCCAGGATACAATGCCAGGGTACTGCCCGGTGAAAACCGTCTCTCCTCTAGAGGCTATACTTATCCGCACGCCCCAGCAGGAATTGCTTGCTAGTCCCTATTTGTCTAATACTGTTGTAAATCCAGCCAACGTTACATCATGCTGCTGATGAAGGGAGGAGTAGTGAATTCTTTCATTGGGACTAACACAGTGGGGAAGTCCATTTATGAAATTTAAATGTATGTAATGTGATTCCTGACCTTTCATGGCTGGAAGTTCTTCATGTCATTTGCAAGGGGCAGGGACAATTGAGTAGAGAAAACCTACAGGTATGAAAGCAGTTTTGGGACTTCCTCTTGTTTATCCACTGCTCACACCACTTCTGCCACTGAAAACAGGGGCTGAAAATTCCCCCCCCCACTACCCCTCCCCCACTTTTTTCTTACATATCTTCAAATTTTTTCTCCTTGGAGTGTTAATCCTATTCTGTTTTGAAAGTAACTATGGAAACCATATAAACCATCCTTTCAGGTGAAATATTCCAAATCTTCTTATATAAAACTTGTTATATAGAAGCGTTTTTTCTCATGTTACATCTGGTTTTCTCGTCAATCACCTTGAATTTATTGGCCCTTCAGTCATTGGAAACAGTTTCTCTTTATTGACTCTATCTAAATCCTTAATGATTTTAAACACTTCAAATCTCCTGCTAAATTCTCGACTCTAAAGTGAACAAGTCGAGCTTCCAGTCTATCTACAAATGCAGAATGATGAGAAAGTATTGGGTGGAATTTTACATTCCTACCAGGCAGCAGGATTTTCCAGTTCCTTCAAAGTTAATGGACATTTGAACAGCTCGCTGCATTTAATGGCCTCACCCTACTGCAAAAGGTCATAAAAGTCTGCCCATTATGTCAGAGATTCTAGATTTCAGGTAGCATAATATTTCAGTTGTATAATAAAGCTCTTCATCTGACAAGCTGCAGCCATAATTTAAACAGATTGATGATTACAAATTCTGGGAGACACCAGAAAATGTCATGCCTTAACTGTAGCTTTCTTATCCTGATCCAACTATGCTGTTAACTGTCAGTCGATTTCAGTCCTGACGCTATTGGCTATCTGACTTTAAATGGTAATTAAACCATTGCACTGAAGGACAATTACAGTACAAACAACTCTTTGGGTAACAGTTCTGGGCCAATAAAGGCTTTGCAATTAAAGGAACATTAGTTGCTTATTGTCATTTTCACATGCTGGCCATAAAGTATAGCTCTTGTAACCACACTGCTATAACTCAAAAGTTTGTATAATATTTTAACTTAAAATCTAATAGCCTTTATCACAAACATGCATTTATATAAAATCTTCTGATTCCATTTTCATTTTAAATTTTAACTCCCAAATTCCAATTCCTTCATCAGAATTGTACCATTGTTGCACCTAAATAGTTACCAGAATTTTGATCCCAGTTTATTTTTCTCATTGCAACTTTTTCAGAAAAATACATGTTTCTGCACACCGGTTACAATAAACTTCACACATGATTGGGAAAGCTTTGTAACTTGAGTCTGAGATGTTGAAATCCATGAAAACAAATCAAGCCTACGAGGTTATCTTTTTTATCTCATTTTCATACTGCTCAAGGCTTTTTTGTGATCGGAAAGATGGATTTGCCATCTTCTTGCTTCCATGTAGCAGTTTGAGAGCTCATCAATCCTGCAGACAGTGCACCATGTTCCAAAGGTTACGGAGCTAATCTGATGGTCCATTTGAGGCTATGGAGATAAAGGAGAACTCACTTTTTTTTCTTTTGCAATAGCAAAGTTATCTTTTTTCCCACTTTTAAACAACAAGCAACATTAAAATAAGAATACAAAAGAATTCACAACATTTTCAGGATAGGTTGCAAGGTGGGTTGGATTGGGAAGTGGGGTGGCACAGGGGTGGGTGGGTTGGTGTGGGGAGTGAGGTGAAGGGCTTGGCATGGTGGGTGGGTGGGGGCTGTGAGGTAGAAAATGCCGGTGGGGTGGAGGATGGAGGTGGTGTTAGATGGGGGATGGGGTCAAGGAGGAATTGGGGGGTGGCAGATAGGGAATTTTAAAATTAATTCTAATTTTAAGTGAATCTTGAGGATATCCCAATATAGCGTCATAGAGTCGTACAATGCAGAAAGGACCCTTTGGCTCATCAAGTCTGTGCCAATAATAACTACCACTAAAGTCGTGCTAACTCCGGCACTCGTCTCATTACTTTGAATGTTATGGTGTTTCAAGTGCTCATACAACTACTTTTAAGGTTGTAAAATTTCCAGCCTCCACTACCTCCCCAGGTAGTGAATTCCAGATTCGTACCACCCTCTGAGTGAATTTTCTTTTCTCTCAAATCCCCTCTGAATCTCTGTCCCTTACCCTAAAACCATGCCCACTCATAATTAACCCCTCAACCAAAGGGAACAGTTGCTGCCTACTCACCCTTCCACTCTGCCTATGATCAGTGGGAGGGAGGGGCAGTCCACTGCTACTCTGCATCAGATCAGTATGGCGAGGAGGGGGGGGCAGCTACTGCTCAGCCTGCAATCGGTGGAGGAGGGCGTGATCTTTCTGGGTGGCCAGAGCAATCTTTTCAGGTAGTGTGAGGTTTGCATTCAGCTCTGGGGCCCCTGTAATTGTGGGAAGGGTGTTCATTGAGGCTGGCTCCAACAGCGGAGGCTTAACAGCTTTCTCTCTTTCTCTCTCTCTCTGTCAGACCTCGGCCATTGGAATTGTGAATGTGCTGGCACAGAGGTCTGCACATGTGCAATAGCGCCCTCTGCTGCCTCATAAGCCTGGCTGGTGAGTTTAACCCTGCCCATTGCCTGTAGTAGCTAGAAACAGTCTAGCCCATAAGATTGAGACTAAAAATTCACCCAAAAATGGATCTGCAACTAGTTTCATGCTGGTTGGACACAGAACTTTTCTTGGAAAATTCCACCCAGAACCCCAACAGAGCGAACTGCACTTTCCATATTTCGAGCGCAGACAGAGAATGCGGGCTCAAATTTTCCCCCTTGATATGAAAACAACAATCATATAATGATACTGAAACTTCACAACTATGAGGTGTTTTTGACTCAGTTCTGTGCCCAACCCTTTTGTAGCTTCTCAGTTTTCATTTATTCTATACTAACATTTATTCTATGTGTTAGCTGAGGATCTGAACTGTGGATGCCTGCTGTACTTGGCAATAAGCCTTCTTTGGATAGAGTTGGCATTATCTCTGAATTTTCTTTCATCTTGGAATATCAGCATTTGTTCTGCACAAACTAATTGTTCACTTATGATCTCCCAAGTTCCCTTCTCCTATCATCTCAATTGAATGGGATCTCAGAATTTCAATTGCAGCTATCTCCTGCTGGGTTGATGGATGAACATCTGCTGTTTTTTCATTCCTTTTGAGCTTATCATTCCTGCATATTTTACGCAATTTTTACTGCATAAAAAGAGAATGATTATTTATTTCACTCACAGAGCAGGTTATTTGACAACTATTAGAGAATTTGTACCATTTCTCTTTTGATGATGATTGTTAAATGGCATTGCAGGATTATTCTGAGAAATAATAGGCCAGATCTCCAAAACCCACAACAGTGAATGTTGAGGTGTCTTCCACTCTTGCACCTTCAGACACACCATATATCCTGATATGTGGACATGCACTGTAATTGCCCAGGAAGTTTAATCATCCAATGGACCGATTTGCAAAATCCTGGATTTTCTACAAATGTTTCTCAGACTGCGGGGAGTGTCAGAATTGAGCTATATATGATCTATTTACCTGATACTTACTCAACAATTGTTACATTTCTTCATCTCTGGTGTAACTCAATGATTAACAGCTTAACTCAGCCCACCATAGCCAACACATAGACCCCATGCCACATCCTCCAGTCACCCCACCAACATCCTCCAACCTCACTGTCCACTGTCCCAACCCAAATATCAACTCCAATCCCCTTCTGCTCAACTGTCCAATCCCCTGAATTCCCTGACTCACCTGATGAAGGGGCAGCACTCCGAAAGCTAGTGACCTTTGCTACCAAATAAATCTGTTGGACTTTAACCTGATGTTGTGAGACTTCTTATTGTAATTACTCCAGTCCAATGCCGGCATCTCCATATCATAACTGCTCACCCCCAAACCTCTTGACCCATCTATTCAATCCCCCTGCAACATGATTTGTCACTCTCCTGACTCGCCCACACACTTATCAACCCACTCATTCACCCACTTGATCTCTCACCCATTCATTCACCCACCCATCCACCTGAGTGGGAACACAGTGACCCATATCTTCTAACTGACGTTGAGATGTTCACCACTGTAACATGCTAGGACCCAGAGGTAGTCCTGAAGTGTGTATACGCTGCACTTAAATACAGAAATAATATAGATGATAATGTGGGGGAATGATAAACAAGTTTGCAGATGACAAAAGAAGGTCATATTACAGGAAGATACAGATGGTCAGATGAACAGAGCAGTGGCAGGTGGTATTTAATCCTGATAAGTGCACTTTGGAAGAAGTAACAAGACAAGGGAGTATTTAATGAAAGGCAGGACATTAGGAAGCTCAGAGGAGCTTGAAGGTGGCAGCGCACATGAATCAGATAGCTAAGAAGGCATATGGGACGTTTGCTTTTATCAGTCGTGGCACTGAGTATAAGAGCCAGGAAGTAAGGCTGAGCTGTACAGAACATTAGTTAGGCCACAGGTGGAGTAGTGTGTGCAGTTTTAATAACCTCAGTATAGAAGGATGTGATAGTATTAGAGGGGAGTATGGTGGAGATTCATCAGGATGCTGCTTGGGATGGAGCACTTGGCCAAGGGGAAAGACTGGATAGGCTTGGGTTGCTTTCTCTAGAACAGAGAAGGTGGATGGGGGATATGATTGGGGTGTATAAAATTATGAGGGGTATGGAAGGGTGAGTAGGCAGCAACTGTTCCCTTTGGTTGAGGGGTTAATCATGAACGAGCATGGTTTTAGGGTAAGAGGCAGAAATTCAGAGGGGATTTGAGAGAAAAGAAAATTCACTCAGAGGGTGGTACGAATCTGGAATGCACTACCTGGGGAGGTAGTGGAGGCTGGAAATTTTACAACCTTTTAGAAGTATTTGTATGAGCACTTGAAACACCATAATGTTCAAAGTAATGAGACGAGTGCTGGAATTAGCACGACTTTAGTGGTAGTTATTATTGGCATCTCCCCTTAAACAGCCTGAAGGCCTTTTGCACTTGAGGGAGGATGACTGCAGTGTGATTGGAACCCACGCTGAGGCAGTGGTGTGAGGACAAAGGGGAGAGGCTGCCCGGAAGTCCGAAATCAACTGTCAGTGGGGCTTGCGCGAAATGGTAGATCACAATGGGTCTTGGAAATTCGCTCAACTCTGCACCTGCTGTGACCAGGGAGAAACAGCATGCCCTCTAGGAATGCACTAGATTTGCTCATTGCTGGCCTCACAATTCAGCTGTGCCTCATCTGCCAAAACAGCCCCCGCAAACCTCCCCTCACTAGTGATTATGCCATTAAATGGTATGCAGCCAAAAAGCACTGCTGTTTACTGGTGGCCAACTCTTAACTTTTAGCAAGCCATGTCCCAGGCATGGAGCTGACATTCCCAGTGAGGCTGCAACATCACACAGATGGCATTGATCTGCCTCTCTATTCAGGGTGTGACGGTGATGTCTCTCATCACACACTCTGTCAAGGTCATGACAGGGTGCATGGCCAGGTCCCCCCAAGAAGTTGTGAAGACTGGTCGCATGCAGCCACTCAACTGCCCTCTAATGTGACGCCAGGTTTCTTTTGTGTTGTGGGCGGGGGCGGGGGCAGGGTGGGGGGGTGGTGGTGGTGCACTAGAAGGCAGCCATGTGGTGCCACTGAGACCTGGGTAGGTCCTCACACTGCATCCTGCTGGAGTTCACAGGAACCAATATAGAGATGTGGCTATTATGTCTAAGTGGAGAGTGTGAGCGATGGCATTATGGCACCTGCTGAGAGCAGTGCAGCCTTCTTGACTGCCATCCCCTGCAGTTGTGGTAGAACAAGTGCTGAGGAGTGCTGGGGAGCCGCTTATCTGGCATTGCCCAGTGCTTGCAGCAGTTAAGTCATTGTGGGATGGGCAAATTAGATGGAACACGCCGCAAGTGCAGTGTGATACTCGTGGGCATAGAAATTATCACTAATGAGGCATAAGATCTAGCCCAAAAACGCACCATTGCCTGGAAACACTCGGTTTTTCACACTGGAACCAATTTTTGGGTAAGAGTTCACCCAATGTAGATGAGGGACCCTCAGGGATCTTCCGCATGCTAAAGAGTGGGGTGTTCTGATTGGCTGAATATTTAAATTATGTGAAGCATTCTGGGTTGCTACAGATGTTTTATAGTCACAATATGATCACACTGAAAGTCTTTCTGATGTAATTTTCACAGCTCTTCTCCAGCAGATGTCTCTGACAATGTTGTATTCTCCTTACGTCCTTTTTGTCTCAGCCTCCTTCTCAAGAATCTCAACATTCTGGACCTTTTTGAAACTGTGGAGAACACAGCCTCATTCATCACTGATCGATTTCAATGCTATTGAAAGCCACAATTGTATGCACTATACTTTGGTTACAAGGAACCAGCTAGTGCCTTGCCCTTAATTCTGAAAAGAACTGAAGAGAGCTGCCTAAGGGTAAATGTATCAGAACAGCTCTTTGTACATTGGGCATTAATATACAGAAACTTATGCCTGTATTCACACATTAACTGGACTTTAAGCAAGTGTGATATTCCTTCCTGGTTTGCGGTCTAACTTAGTGGGAAGGCAGATTCAACTGTGAAGATCACCAAAATAATTTGTGCTTCTCCCAAAACTCTAGCCATTGATGTGAAGATAGAAATGAAAAAACAGAATCAAAATGACAGGGAGAGACAGAGCTTGGGCTGAATTTTAATGTACAGGAAGGCAAAAGGTCGGACAGGTGGAGAGGTGTGTGGGTAGGAAGTGCAGGGGGTTTAAAACTTGGGAAATTGGGCACATTAGAAAACTGGCTCTAACCAGCTGACTATGCATTGAACTGCAGCATGTTAAGCTGCATGTGAATAACCCCCCTTGAGACAGGCACTTGTCAATTTCAGTATGTTGATCATTCAATGACAGTAATATTACATGGCTTTTGCAATGTAACAGTAGGTCCCTGGGTGTCAGAGGCTTCTTGGAGTTCACAATGTGAGAGCACAGCTAGAACACAACAGCAATTGTGAGGGCTGGAAACATGACAGTTAAATATGTCAATTGGTATTATTTTCTTCCAGCTTCGTAAAATGTTTCATCACAGTACCTGAGCTGAAAAGTTGCTTTGACAACTATGGTTTGCTTTCCAAGATTGGCAATATGTTAACTTTTTCTGGGATGGTGGTAGTCAGAATGAACAAGCATTTGGATTTGTAGCTCTGGCTGACTTCCCATAGGGGCAGGGCATCACTGACTGCATACGTGTTCATCAAGGCCTGTCCAGATTACCCAGATCATCCTTACAACCTTCCACTCTACCCATGTGCAGCTGGAGTAGAATAGCTACCATGCTGCTTTTGATCTGTGGCAGTCCAGTCTCCCTAATCTCTTCGGTCATCAAAAGCAGACTTACTGACTGACTGCTCAGAGATAACTTAAAACGTGGTTGATGACACCTATGAGGAATCCAACCAAGGAGACCTAGAACTAATAAAATAAAAGCCAGATGGATCAGTACGTATGCAATTTACAAGATGAAGATGCATTTCAGGTGCCTGAACCAATGTGGAGATGCCCTTCAATACGCACCAACTAGTGTGCTCTGCACACATTGCATTGTGACAAGCTATCAACCTGTAGGAGGAAAAAGACAAATAACAGAGTCTTTTCAGACAATTCTGAGGAAGAGGAGAGGCAATAGGAGGAAACGGAACATGATGTGGCCAAAGTACCAACAGCAACACACTGCTGCACAGGATATTCTCATTACTGGCAGTTCACTTAAGTTCCACGTGTTCATTCACTTGAGAAGCATACACAAAAGCCAATTTCCACCTCACCTTGGCCGACTACTTTCTCTATTCTCCAATACAAAGCAGTCTTGCAACTAATTATCCCTTTCCCAGCCACCAATGGTAATTGATCCTCTCTTACCATTTTTCATAAGCGAGAAGGCCACTTGCTAGCCAACAACAATAAATGAGCAACATAAAAAAGTGATGGAAATAAATTATAATTATGTGACTCAATTAAAAAAACAGAAACTTAAGAATGTATCATTGTGTAGCACATCAAGGTGCACACCCCTGTTTAATGACAAATATTTATTCTTCTTTCGAGCACTTTTTTGTGATGTAGCCCTTGTGGCTTCAAGAGAGGTATAGGCTGGTTGCTCAGATCACCATTGTGAATGCTGAGATGTTTTCAGTCGATATTCTCTGGATTTTGGAGCCCATGTGGGCCTCACCAAAGACTGCTTCATCTAAAACAGGCAGGAGCCCACTAGTTCATTGGGATATAAGCTAGGAAGTGGGATACTGACAAAGGGACAGTAGATGAGAAGTGGAAATACTTTGAGCTGCATCCCCACTTCCATGTCC
The DNA here is from genome assembly GCF_965287045.1 of Carcharhinus amblyrhynchos. Taxonomy (NCBI): domain Eukaryota; kingdom Metazoa; phylum Chordata; class Chondrichthyes; order Carcharhiniformes; family Carcharhinidae; genus Carcharhinus; species Carcharhinus amblyrhynchos. The sequence goes on along the minus strand of NC_137335.1, from coordinate 23,559,711 downwards.
CCCTTTCACATCATTCTTCTCATGAACCACATACACTTCCCTGCCAGCACCAAGCTGGGAAACACTTTCCTGAAGATCATTGGGACAAAAAATGGCCCAGGCTATGGTATCAAGTATCTGATTAAAGGTGACATTGAGAGTTACAAGCCATTTGTGAAAGCCTGCATGCACTTGTTCTATTGCTGCATTTGATGCTCCACACAGGTACTCATTCTTTACGTGGACAATGACAGCATTTTAGAAGCCTGCAATATGAACAGCACTCACACTTGAGACGGAGTCCTCAATCTCTGTACAAGTATGTATAGTGGAATACCTGCCAGTATATTGCATATTTTTTGCTGCTGCTCCAGAAATACTCCCTTCTTTGATGGTCCCTGAGGTACAGCATTTACATCAGATGAGCAGAGCTTGAAGCTTCTTTTGGCCTCAACATGGGTTCTCCACTGCTACCTCTGTCTCCACATCTACTCATGTTCATTTGTTATGTGAAAATCAGGAGGTGAAAATCTATCTTCCTCACTAGTTCCATCGAAATGTGACAATCTGAATTTGTGCATGGTCTACATGAACCTTCTGATGGTGCAGCCTCAGAGGGAGTGACCTCCTCTCCGGAGCCACTGTTCTCTCCCTGGACCACCTAATGCCGAATGCTGAAGATTAAAGACATGGATTAGAGCTGTCAAGGTAAAATTGTCTCAAGTGGTCATTATGCATATTAACATATTTCACTCACCACTGACATTGTCAACATAACTGAGTGTTAAGGCCTGATCTTTAATTCTGTCACTAGGTTGCTGAGTGGTCCCATCTGCCCACCTGATAACCAACATACTGAGACTCCACTGAGTCCAGTGCCTCCCTCTCTGCAGCTATCTGTTGCAAGATGGCTGGAGTGATATCTCTGATTTTCTGCCTCTTTTTCATGTTCTGTGCCCTCTTGTAAGGAGAGAAAGAAGAGGCTTTTGAGTAAAAGCAATGTCATGTACTGATTAGATGGATGCAGGGAGCGCAGGGGGATGGCATTTTCTGTTGGTTATTAAGAGGGAGAAGCATAACATTGCATGAGAATGAGGGTGAGAACTAGGTGAATGGATCGATAGGAATGTGCACAGACAGAGAAGCATGGGTGTAGCTACAAGATAAAATGGTGTTTGGAGTGAGGTGCTGGAATAGGTTTCAACAGAATTAGGGGATTGGCACGTTATCTACATGTCAGGATGTAGCTGAATGTATCGCTGTGTTCACCTTTACTGCTTTGTTAGGCTATTAAACTGCATTCAGCACTGAATCCAGGAGCCATGCCTTTTGTTTGTATCATTGGCAGACTTCTCCCTCCCAGCAGTAGGAACAGTACTATCATGAGGGTTCTTACAATCCCAGCATTATACCCAGGGAAGTGTAACTAATATGAGATGCAGCCTTTGAAGGCATGTACTCCATTCTGTCAAGTTGCTGTCTCCTGCCCCCAATCCAAAATCCATTGAATTTCATACTTGAAACGTCTCTTTAAATACTGGAGTTGAAATCAATTCATTCAGGTCATCATTACACCCCCTTTAGCTAACTCGTTAGAAAGCCAGGATATAATATGGTAATGTGATGGCTGGGTTCAAAAGTCACTGACAGATGTGCTGCACTTCCAGGTTTCTGGCATGCTATCAGGTACCCCATTTCCAGCATATCTGGAACTTAAAATCCAGACTATTGATCTTGTCCATGAGCAAAAAATGTTCTGAGTAAATAACTATTTTCTTGTTACTGCTACACTTTTCAGAACTGGAATGTTTTGAAGATTAAACTCCCAAGTCTCCAAATAACATCTAATTACTCAATTAGTGTCAATAAATTTAGTTACGCTGAGAAGTTCAGCTCACAACTATCATGGAAATAGGTTTGAGGAAAAATACATATCAAAGAGTATGTCAACACTAGTTAATATCTACAGAATTACCCTGACACTAGTATTAAAACATCATTGTATTTCAACACAAGAAAGAATTAAAATAATGTCTTATCTACATGTGAAGTGCAGTTCAATCAGTCTTCACAGCTAACTGGTTATTTACATGTGGTCACAGTTTCATACTGGGCTGCAATTCTCCATTGCGGTAAAAAAGAAGCAGCAATATCCTTAATGTTAATCCAAAGATAATTGATTAGATGTGTTCATCTGTTTATTGAAAGAGAGAGTTCTCAGGAAGAATTTCTACAGTAGCATGTTCCCAGTCCAATGAGAAAGGAGATACTGTTAGACCTGGCTCTTTGGAATGAAATGGGCCAAGTGGATCAAATGTGGATAGGGGAACAGTTAGATGATGGTAATCATTGTAGCATAAGGTTTAAATTGGCTATGAAAAAGGACAAGAAACAATCCAGATTAAGAATAATTAACTGGGGAAAAGCCAGTACATTGCAGCACAAATGGATCTGGCCCAAATAAATTGAAATCAAAGTCTGGCAAGCAAAACTGTAACTGAACAATGAATTGCATTAAAAGAAGAGATAGTTTGGGCACAGTCAAGGTATATCACCACAAAGGAGGAAGATAACAAACAAATGAGAGCTCCTTGGAAGACAAAGGATCTAGGGATTAAAATGATGAAAAATCATATTTTTTGATGGATATCAGGTGGACAATACAACCAAGAAATAGGCTGAATAGAGAAGGTTCAGGGTGGAATAGAAAAAACAAGTAAGAGGAGCAAAAGGAGAATATGAAAACATAAAAGGAAAGCCAGTCTTTTACAGGCATATAAATAGCAAAAGAATTGGTTAAAGGAGGAGTGGGGTTGTTTAGGGACCAAATAGAGGATTTATGCATGGAAGTCTGAGGTATTGTGCATATTTTGCATCTGTCATTATCTGAGAAATACTGCACAGGTCATTCTGAAAAAAGAAGCAACTGGGATTCTTGAAGGGAAGAAATCAATACGATGGGAGAATTTGATAAGCATTTTTTAAAGTTGATACAGCACCTGGAATGGATAGTGACGGGAGGGAAAGTGGAAATTGCAAAGGCACTGGCCATAATTTTTTAGTCTTCCTTAGACTTAGAGTTGTGCCAAAAGACTGGAAAATTGCAACTGTTACACTCTTAAAAAGGGTGTAAAAATAAACCTAGCATCTGCAAACTAGTCAGTTTAACCTTGGTGGTGGTGAAGTTTCGAGAATTTAATAGTCCCTTGGGCAAAATGCAGGTTAATTAAAGAAAACCAGCATGGATTAGTTAAGGGAAAATTATGTTCAACCAGCTAGCTGGCGTTTTTTTTATGAGGTAACAGAAAAGGCTGATGAGGGCAAGAATGTTGATGTGATGTACATGAACTTTCAAAAGACATTTGATATAGTTTTGTTCTAAATTAATTTATGGAATGTGGATGTTGTTGGCTAGACCAGCATTTATTGCCCATCCCTAGTTGCCCTTGATAAGGTGATGCTGAGCTGCCTTGTTGAACTAGTGCAGTCCCTGAGATGTCAGTACACCCACAGTGCTGCTAGAGAGGGAGTTCCAGAATTTTTGACCCAGTGACAGTGAAGAAACTATCCAAGTCAGGATGATAAGCGACTTAGAGGGAACCTCCATGTGGTGGTGTTCCTATGTATCTGTTGCTCTTATCCTTCTCGAAGGTAGTGGTCATGGGTTTGGAAGGTACTGCCTAAGGGATCTTGGTGAATTCCTGCAGTGGATCTTGTAGATGATACACAAGGCTGCCACTGTTTGATGGTGGTGCAGGGATTGAAAGTTTGTGGAAGGATTGAAAGTTTGTGGAAGGGGTAGTGTGATGACACTGTGCTATGATATATTTTATGTTTAAGGGGACTGTTTTAAAATTCAGTTGGTATGCCTGGCAGTAAAACATGTGGTTCAGATGCTGGGAAAGGAGGATAACTACTCATTTTTGCCATGTAATGTTTATTTAGTAGAGAATTAATGGGTTTGTGTTTATAGATGAAAAGGTCTCCTGGTTTTTTTTAATTGTAGGAATAGAAGGTGGGTTTGGTATGAGCATCATGTCATAATGTGGTTAATGGGAGAAACTATGTTTGTAGCAAAGAAACAGCTTTCAGTTTCTGGCTGAGGTTGTTCAAAGGCAGAAGTTTGCCAGCTGCTGATAATAAAAACCTCTCTGAAAGCTTCAGGGTGTTAAACCAATTTATAGCAAGTATGCCTGGATTTTCCAATGTCTAAAAGAACTGTTGCTTATTTGGAACTGAAATAGTGATAAATTAAAAGTTAGAGTTGTTTTCTTTCTTTTTTTAACTATTGTTCAACTGTTACACGTTAAGCTGCTTCATTTTGTTGGAGTTACATTTAAACTGTATGATGAATAGAGCCTGTTTTGTTAAAAGATCCCTAACTTGTTAGTAGAATTACTTTTGGAGCGAAGCATCCTTTCCTCACATTTATGCTAAAATAGAAACATGGCTAGGGTCTAGTCTGGCTTCATAATGTACTTTTGGGTTCAGGTCCAGGACCCTAACAATAGCAATCAAGTGAGCTGTTCCGTCCTGGATGGTGTCAAGCATCTTGAGTGTTGTTGGAGTTGCACTCATTCAGACAAGTGGAAAATATTCCATTACATCCCTGGCATGTGCCTTGTTGACAGTGGATAGGCTTTGGGGAGTCAGGAGAAGAGTTACTTGCCACAGGATTCCTGTTCTGACAGCCACGATCTTTATTTGGCCAGCTCAGTTTAGTTTCTGGTTAATGGTAACCTCCAGGAAGTTCATAGCGGGGGGGTTCAGAAATGGTAATGCCATTGAATTTCAAGGGATGATGTTAGAACTTCTCCTACTGGAGATGATTATTGTCTGATACTTGTGTGGCGCAAATGTTACTTGCCACTTGTCAGTCCAAGCCTGGATATTGTCCAGGTTTTGCTGCATTTGGAAATGGACTGCTTCAGTATCTGAGGAGTCCCGAATGATACTGAACATTGCATAATCATCAGCTAACATCCATATTTATGACTCTCTGATGGAAGGAAGGTCATTGATGAAGTAGCTGAAGATAGTTGGCCTAGGACAATACTCTGTGTTGTCTTGAGCAAAGTTATAGCTCATGGAATAAAAGATACAGTAGCAACATGGATTCAAAATTGGCTGAGTGACTGAAAAAGATGTGGAGATGCTGGCGTTTGACTGGGGTAAACACAGTAAGAAGTCCGACAACACCAGGTTTAAGTCCAACCAATTTATTTGATGGTAAACTCACAAACTTTTGGGGTTTCTCCCTTCGTCAGGTGAATGGAGAGTTCTGACCTCTGTAAACTGCCTGTGCTGTTATATGCTCTGTCTGAGGCCAGAACTCTCCATTCAGCTGACGAAGGGAGAAACCCTGAAAGCTTGTGAGTTTACTATCAAATAAATCGGTTGGACTTAAACCTGGTGTTGTCAGACTTCTTACTGACTGAAAAACAAGCAGTGGATGTAAGATTTGAAATACTCTTGTTTGAGATTGTGGTAGAGGTAGGTTCAGTCAAGGCATTCAAGAGAGAATTGGATTATTATCTGAAATGAAAAAATGTTCAGGGTTAAAGGGAGAAGGCAGGGGATTGATACCACATAAATTGCTCCTATGGAGAGTCAGTATTGCTACAACAGACCAAATAGCCTTTTTCTGTGCTGTAACTATTCTGTGATTCTGCAATGTAATTATTTGAGAATTCTCAAACTTTCAAACAGTGACTGATTTTCTTCAGTTCTGGTGTATGTTTGCCTAGAAGGAGTTAGTTAAATGATACCACTTGACCTGTCAGATAATTTTCCCTTGATTTATCATTTCAACTGGCAATAGAGATTCACATGATTGAAGTCTGCCTCAACATGCTATTTGATCTATCGGATCATCTACCTACCACCTTACAACTCGGTAAATTTCAGCTCATCCAAAACTCCGCAGCCCATATTCGAACGTGCGCCAAGTATCGATCATCCATTGATTGCTCTATGCTTTCTAATATATAAACTGACTACTGGTCCTGCAACAGTTTGATTATAAAATTCTCAATCTTGTGGTCAAATCTATTTATGACCTCATCCCTCCCTTTGTCTGTTACTTTTCACAACCCTGTGTCTCTGCACTCTTCAGATTCTGGTCATTTATAAATGCCTGACTTTAATTGCTCCATTATTGCTGGGCCAATGTAGATCAGTGCTCAAAGAGTTGATGGGTGAAACAAGATTTGGTGTAATAGGATATGCACAGCAGAGATTAGATGAGCTCAAATTTAAGGAGGGTCCTAGGTGGGAGGTCAGTCAGGAGAACATTGGAATAGATGAACTCAAGAGGTAACAAAGGCACAGATAAAGGTTCCAGCAGCAGATCAACTGAAGCAAGATGGTGATAAGTGACTTTCTGGGAGTAGAAAATTTAAAATTAGACACCACAAGCGTTCGACTCTGTGACAAGTGATCAACATAGACTGCTTAGTTTTAGCAAAGGAACAGACCATTTAATTCCAAGTATGTCCATCTGTCTGGTGTGTTAGGGTACCTAGAATCATAGAATCCCTACAGTGCATAAGGAGGCCATTTGGCACTGACAACAATCCCACCCAGGTCCTATCCCCATAACCCCTGACACTAAGGGGCAAGTTAGCATGGCCAATCAATCTAATCCACGCACCCTTAGACTGGGTTTCCTCTGGGTGCTCCAGTTTCCTTGCACAGTCCAAAGATGTGTGGGTTAGGTGGATTGGCGATGCTAAATTGCCCCTTAGTGTCAGGGAGACTAGCTAGGATAAATGTATGGGGTTATGAGGATAGGGCCTGGATGGGATTGTGATCAGTGCAGACTTGATGGGCCAAATAGCCTCCTTCTGCACTGTAGGATTCTATGATTCTATGAATACATGAAAATGCTACACAACACAGAATAAAGCATTAAAATACACTCCTCTTTGTCATTAATCTTTTCTGCTGCAAAATGAAGTTGAACCAACACATCAAATCTTCCTCAATAATTCATGTAGTTCTGCAACGCGTTGTACTCCCAGTGTTTTCTGCCTGTAATGCTTGCTGAGAATCTCCAAGAAATTGGAACTACTGGAATTTATACAGTGAAATAGATGTAGTAGGCTAGCTTTGACTGCCAAAGATGAACCAAGCATCACCACTACACCATGACACAAAATTAGGTGGGACAATAAGTTACAATGAGGAAATAAGAACCTTAAAAATAGATATGGATAGATTAGGAGAGTGGGCCAAAATGTGGCCAAGGGAGTTTAATATGGATAAGTGTGAGGTCATGCATTTTGGTCACAAAAATAGGGAGGCTACTTATCATCTAAGTGGGGAGAGACTTTGGGGTGCTCTGGTGCAGAGGGATGTGGGTATCCTCATTTATGAGTCACAGAAAACGAGCATGCAGATACAGCAGCTAATAAAGAAAGCAAATGGAATGTTGGCATTTACAGCTAAAGGAATAGAATATAAAGGTAAGGAAATATTATTCCAACTGTACAAGGCATTGGTGAGGCTGCACCTGGAGTATTGTGCAGTTTTGGTCCCTGTATTTGAGGGAAGATAAAGTGGCATTGGAGGCAGTTCAGAAGAGGTTCACTCGCTTGATTCCAGAGATGAGGGGTTTGTCTATTGAAGAGAGATTGGACAATTTAGGCCGAGGCTCTGGAATTTAGAAGAACGAGGGGAGATCAAATTGAGGTATTCAAGATGATAAAAGGTATGGATAAAGTAGACTTGAAGTGGACGCTTCTGTTGGCGGGGCAATTTAGGATGATAAGTAGTGGCAAATTTAAAACAGAACTGAGGAGAAACCACACACACACACACACACACACACACACACACACGCAATCAGCTTATCCACGGACTGTGTAGCTTTGAGGGAGCATTGCTTTTAACACAGGAATTGACCTGGATCTTCTGAGTAGCGGCTATGATCACTGTACTCAAAAATTCCCCTGACAATGCTGCTGACCATTTCCACTGGAGTCTTCCAAGCACAGCTTTCACAGAAAAGCACAATGTAGTGTTCCTCAGAGAACGGAGGGAAATAGAGTCATGACAAGACAGGACACACCCCCTTTTAATGGAGCCAGTTGCCATAAGGTAAGTTTAATGGTACAGTTTGAACGTTACTGAATGGATGAGTGAATGGGGGTGTGGATGAATAGGTGAGTGGGTGAGTAAATGAATGGGTATTTGAGCAAACGGATAGGTGGTTAGGGGTTAGCTGACTGACGTGGGTAGTTGAGTGAGGTGGATAGGTAGAAAGTGGGTGAGTGGGTAGTTGGGTGAGGTATATGAGGTGGCAAGGTGGATGAGGAGGGTAGGTGGCTTGGTAAGTGGGTGAATAGAGTGAGGTGAGTAAATGGATAGGGTACATTGGTGGGTGAGGGGGTAGTTGGGTCAAGGAGCAGTAGGATCAGAGGAGTGATCAGATCTTGTTGGAGGGGGTATTTGGGTCTGGTCATCTGAGCCAAGGCGGGGATGTAATTGAATCAATTCGGGCCAGGTGGTGGGGGTGTGGTTGGGTGGTTGGGGAAGTAGTTAGGTGGTTGGGGTAGCCGGGCAGGGTCTAGGCTGGGGCATAGTTGGGCCAGGTCAGGTTGGGGTTACTAGTCAGGTGGTCAAGGAGGTAGTCAGATGGCACAGTGGCACAGGGGTGGCACGTTGTCAACTATGTAACAATGTAACCTTTTCTGAGTAATTATCCATTTAGGTGCCACCTCAGAGTCCGAGACAAAGAACAAAGAACAGTACAGCACAGGAAACAGGCCCTTTGGCCCTCCAAGCCTGTGCCGCTCATTGGTCCAACTAGACCATTCATTTGTATCCCTCCATTCCCAGTCTGCTCACGTGACTATCCAGGTAAGTCTTAAACAATACCAGCATGTCTGCCTCCATCACCCTACTTGGCAGTGCATTCCAGGTCCCCACCACCCTCTGTGTAAAAAAACGTCCCTCTGGTATCTGAGTTATACCTCACCCCTCTCACCTTGAGCCTGTGACCCCTCGTGATCGTCACCTCCGACCTGGGAAAAAGTTTCCCACTGTTCACCCTATCTATACCCTTCATAAATTTTGTACACCTCTATTAGGCCTCCCCTCATTATCCCTCTTTCCAGGGAGAACAACCCCAGTTTACCCAATCTCAAGACATTCATGAAGGATCCTGGGATGCCGGGGGTCAGAAGTTGAAACTTCCCAGACAATTCCCACAAAGGTTAGCACATCAGGGCTTGCACAGGGTCTCAATGAGCATCTTCAGTTGTACTTCCGATCTCTGATGATCCAAAAACTGGAAGATTTGGCCCAATTGTCCTTTACACTACATTCTAAACAATCATAGCATGCTTGAAATACAGCAACCAAAATCAATAGTTTTAAATAATGAGTGGGGAGGCTCTGTATAAAGAGCAGCAATCATTGTCAATTAATTGGGTTAAGCTCGCACAATCCATATCTATTCAATAAAGTTAGAAATTATGCAAAACAGCTACGATGAGGCATAAAACCTGACACTAGTGCTGTCTGAGTAACACTCTATTAATAGAAATTAAAATCAAGGCAATTTTTTTTTGCTTTAGATCTGTCAAGGGAGAAGCCTCATGGAACAAATATATATAGCAAGTGGTTTGAATCAGGCACCCCCTCTTCGTGCCTCTGGCTACTAAAAAGACTGCATTAGCCAGAGATGAAAGTGATGTGGCCAGCTTCTGGCTTCTAGGCTAATGCCAGATGTGGGCCCAGCCTCTGGTGATTCTTTATCATTGTCAGATTGCAGTACAGCCTGACTGTAGTGAATATATCAATGCTGACATTTTAAATCACAAGGGTTTAATCCAAAAGAAGCAAAGTAAAGATTATCTAGTCACTAACTGAAACATATGCAGTCAGTTCAAGTTCAGGCAACTCTTCATATACTTTTTAGTGTTTTTTACATTTTCCAGACAGCAAGTACGGTTTTCTGAGACATCCCTTTGCAGTTTTACAAGAATTATAATATTGTACTAAAATGTTTGAGATGTGTCAACTTTGTAACATGATGACAAGTTCCAAAAGACAATTTTGCATAGTTGTACTCTAAAATTGTTCCTTTATTAATTTCAATGTAGAAAATATTTTAATAAAAACTGGAATTTTATTTCTGTTACATCATGTATTTTTGCAACATAAATGTGATTCTGTCTACAACATGGGTCTTAAAGAGGGACCCCTCCAGGAGTCTGTCAAAAATAAGAAGAGAATTATATGATGTGAGACTTCCACAAGCTGCACATGCTTCTCTCTCTTTAATGTATTTTTAAAGTGGAGCTTCAGCACCCCAACAATTTGATTCTGCCACCGCCAGTTACTGAACTGGATAAAGTTCACAGGTGTGGTGCAAAAAGGTTCACAGCACCACACTACTTCTCTCACCTAAATGAGTGATCTGGCACCATTACCCTTATCCAGGACTCAGTCCAGTGACCAGCACCAACAACAAATTTCTTGCTCCCTATGCCCCATCCATGACAACTATGCTATCTTATGCCCAACCAGTCCTCATGGCCCCTCATACCTGCTATGCAAACCCATGCTCCCCTACCCACCACATGGTCCCTCATATCCCCAATGCCAACTAATGCCCCTGCCTACTCTCATGTTCCTTCACACTACCTTGGTCAATAGGGCTGTATAGTGGTGGAGGAGCTGGAATGGATCTGATTTATCCTCAGTTACTCCTCACTGTAGCACCTTCCTGTTTATTGATTTTATCGGATCCTCGTTCTGAACAAATGATAGTCAGTTCAGCTGGTTATCACCTACCTTCTGTCAACCTCTTTGCCCAACTGTAAATTTGGCATTTGTGTATCTGCATTATTACCTTGCATGCTGGTCATCCTCTCTTGTAGTTTTAAAAATTGCTCTCTAATTTCTCAGAGACAGCTATGTGTAAAAGTAGATAAATTGGTACGCAATGATTTGCCAAGGATAAGCTCTGCTGGTGATGAATTATTTGCACCGAAAGGTGTCGCTCTCAGATGAAACATTGCAGTGTATAGATCTTGCTTGGTCTGTCTACATCTGAGAATTAGAGAATTCACTGCGCAAATCATTTATTCATCTGGGCTGTTAGATTTAGGTGATGAGGAGAAGTTGTAGTGCAATCGTTTTCCACTTCTCATACTTGTCCTGAAATGATTGACCAATAAATATGAACCATTATCTATTATGATCTCCCAAGGCATATCCAAGAGGCTGAAACTAGCATATGGACCATGTGCAACAGTTGCACTTGATATATTGTATGAATAATGGGACACTTGTTAAAGTATAATGATAATGAAGCCAGCTTCATGGACATGTATAGGTCAGATATGATTTTGGACCAAGGCTAAGTAGGAAATTAATGTGGAATTAATGGTGCTTTGAGCCTTGCACTTCCTCACAATGGCTTCAATGTCATCATTGTATTAGCCAACAGGCTGTTTCTCTTGCATGTCTTCTCGTCTGATCTATGCCCAACTATGAATAAAGAAGTTGTTGAAGAATATTAAGTAGTGACTTGGCGGCTTTAAAAATACCTATCTGGGAGATGCCTAACTCATCACGATAAGATCATAATAGTCACATGTTTGTGGACACGCTGAATTAAATCAGGCCTTCCTTCGATGATATTTTTCCACAGATTCATAATGTAAAGCTTATGTTGTATCTTCTTGTAGCTTCTGGCATTTGCATCATACAAAATATACCAGGCCAATTTGGAGAACACTCTAAAGTTCGATGTCAATGAAGTCACATTGTAGATTGAAGGATATATCGTTTGTTTGCATTGCGTTAGACAATCTGCTGAGTGTATCTAATGTGACCATCAGCTTACCTAGTTTGTACTTAATCTGACAATCATAACCTTGAATCTTTATCAAGAGATGTTGCAGTCTTAGTGACACACTGATCAAGATTTTTGTTGAACCATCTCCAGTAGCTTAGCTTGTCTCTATCACAATTTTTTGCCAAATGGATACGTATGAAAATGCGTGACCGCAAACACTGAAACTAATGTCTCCCACTTGATATTCAGTAGTTGGATTGGAATACAGACAGAGAGTTTGAAGCAAATGCTGATGATTTTCTTTTTTATTGCATGCATACTTCTAGATCTTTCTGTGAGGCATCTACCTTCAGGATAGGTGTCTCTCAAGGATCATAAAATTGAAATGTTGATGCTTTTGATAATGGTGATTTCAATGCTTTGAGAATTTATTGTAGTTTTTGTGCCACAGGAAAGGCACACCCTTTCTCAACAATTTCCTTAATGACGAAGATTTCTGAGCAAAACTGGGGATGTATGGAATCAAGAAATTAAAAAGACCTAGATATCTTTAAAGATGGTCCTAATCTTGAAAATTTGGCATGGTCTTAATATTCTCTATTTTATTTGGATCAGGACACAGACCAATACTGGAATAAATAGATCTGAATAAATTGATCTGCTACATGTTAATGTCACACTTCAGATTGTTGAAGATCAATCCTTCACCAGGTGCCGTTTGCATCAAAAAGTGCAGATTATGTTAATAAACTTGCTTTGTTCTTGTCACAACTATATCATCTACATGTGATGATACTGTGTCTTTAAGAAAAATATTTATATCATGTTTCTTGTAAGGGGTATGTTTAAAATTCAGCTCTGTTCCACACGGTATCGATTTGTCTAAGCAACAGGCAATTCAAATATTGAGAATGCAGGATAATGACTGATTTTAGCTTATGTTGTGTTTGCTTAAACAGAGTTCATTTGTGTTTACTTAGCTTTCCTTTGGGGTTTCAGAGTAGGGTTTTGATTAGGTTGATTGACATCATCATCTGGTAATGGGTGGAGCTAAGCTTGCAGGAGAGACAGTGTTTAAAACTGCCAATTTTGTCAGTACATTCTGGTTATTTTGATTTAGATCATGAACTGAGTTGGTAGATACAGTTTCTGAGGTTATAAGTACTGCAAGGGCTTGATATGCTGGTGGACCTGCACTCTATTCCTTTAGTTTCCATGATATTGAACATCTGTGACAACAAGGACGATTGATTGTACTTGCACTCCAAAACAATGGCTCCTGCAGATAGACTTAGTGAATTTCGTACACTGAAAGTTTCATAACTCTAGGTTTAGCCAAGGCTTTCAGCTTCTGGTGATGCATTCTTTAAGAATTTGCAGAAGTGGCATGTAAGCATTTGCATGTATCCATCTTGGGCAATAACAAGTAGTTGCCAACTTTCTTGGGACAGATAACTTGAATCTTAGCAAACACTTTAGAAGGTTTGATGGCATCTACATTTTCTACATGATTGATGGTGTGAAACATGTATTTACCACTTTTCGTGCACATCATTGTAATTTGCCAGTTTGTCAGTAATATCATATACATGTTTCAGATGAGATACTAGATGTCATTCTTATTGTTTTAAGATATCCATTGTTTATGGTCTGTTTGGCTTAGTACACCACTCTTTGTGGCTGCATCAGTCTTTGTTCTAGGGCACCGCTGCTGCCAATGACACTTTCTGCCAAATGCTTTGCAGATTTGACGAAAACCTGGGCATTTCCTTGATGTATGCAGAAGTCAATACCTTCCACATGATCTGCTAGGTTTTGATAGTCTAGTGAATCTGTCAACAATTGAGGTTGTACTTATAAGAACATAAGAATTAGGAACAGGAGTAGGCCTGCTTCACCATTTCAATAAAATCATGGCTGATCTTTTTGTGGACTCAGCTCCACTTACCTGGCTACTCATCATAACCCTTAATTCCTTTACTGTTCAAACATTTATCTATCCATGCCTTAAAAACATTCAATGAGTTGGCCTCAACTACTTTACTGGGCAGGGAATTCCACAAATTCGCAACCCTTTGTGTAAAGAACTTCCTCCTCAACTTAGTACTAAATCTGCTTCCCCTTATTTTGAGGCTATGCCCCCTAGTTCTAATTTCACCCGCCAGTGGGAACAACCTCCCTGCTTCTATCTTATCTATTCTCTTTATAATCTTATATGTCTCTATAAGATCGCCCCTCATTCTTTTGAATTTCAATAATTAGGACCACTACTTAGGACCTCTAAGCTTTGTCAACCTGCAACGATTGTTTTGTACTAACATCCGTCCTTGAATAGCTTTTTGATGCTATATGCTTTGGGATTATCTGGCAGATCTTTCTGGAATGTTTCCATGTGAGTAGATGTAATGACCAACTCAACAATCTGCAGTTGAAAAATCACAATATGCACCCTTTTCTGCATCTGTTGACAAAGAGGCCTGTAGATTCTTTATGTTGTGAACATGTACACATGAACTCTTGGCAATAAACACAAAAAATTAACCTGATTCTGAAACAGTCTTCCGATGGAAGCTATATCATTTGCTGATGCTTTCACTGTTCTTTTGTTAAGCCTCACATGTTTAGGCTGTGTAGATCTTAATTGCTAATTACTCTATGAATTTTTATGGGTTGCTTGTCTGGTTCAGAAAGATAGAAATCAAGAAACCATAGCTCTGTATGCCGTTGTAACATTTTGAATTTGGATAGTAGGTCAACTAAATCCCAATTCAAATTGGGAAATTTTGTGAACACTAGCCTGTTGACCTTCATTCTTCTGTTGTACCTGGGATGAATCTCACTGTAGCCACCTTTATATGCTTTTTCAAAGCTCTGTCCACGAAGATGAGTTGTGATGGGAATGCATCATAAAGTAACAGCATGTTTGCTTTTGATTCAAATTATTGTTCAGGAACTTCCACAGCCACCCATTATAATTGCTACCTTCATTGGTCTGATTTTTATGCCTTTTTCTTATTTGACTCTCTTCTGATCATTGTTGATCCCACCCACACTCTGGTCATTTGCTTTCCCAACTGAGCCAGCCCAATGCTGGTCTTCTCAATGCGCTGTGCGCCACTGACAGAACTGACTGGCTACACACTGTAATCTCACCATGCGTGATCCATTAGTTTATGAGATTTTCATTTTAGCACTATCTCACCGCTGTGTTTCTAAAGCTTTCCTTCATAGGCACTACATTGCATTTTGAACACTCTCCACAGCTGCGATTTTGTTGCGGTCTATCCAAAAGTTAAGGGTTCCCTCATAACATGTAGCACAATCTAAGGCTGTTCAACATTTTGTACCTGGACTTAACCTTGCTGCCAAATGTCTGACCATCAGTTATCACCTTCCCATATTATTATGATATAATGCCTCAGGTTTATTCACTGGATGAGACAGTTGTGGGTTCAGTTATTAAGATTAGGCACAAGAGAACAGTTATATATAAGTATAAAGACATCAGAGCTGTGTATGCTCTGCAAAAAGTGAAGCTTAAATTAATGTTAGATACATGACAAATTTCCTTTCTAGTGATGTCATGCTGCTCTCCCTTAAAGGTTTATTACAATATACAGATTGGATTTCATGCTCCTTGTACCAAAATCCCACCTAGGCAGCAGGTGATTTATATGACTAGCTGCCTCTGTAAACCATTCATGCACAAATTCTGACAGAACTTCTGTCCTGCCCCCGCAAAAATAAGTAGAGCCATGTTTGGGGGCAACGCTTAACATTTCTGGTTCATCTGCCATTTTCACCATGATGAAGAAGTGCTCTTTAATGCAGAAATCTGGGCCCTGGCCTACTGAACATATTGCATTAGTGACAGATATAGGAGAGGCTTTCCTTCATAGAACAGTGCATTGTACTTCACAAGTGTAATTCCTATATAAAAATAAGGGCCAGAATTCTCCAGCTGTTCATGGTGGCAGGATTCTCTGGTCCTATCAGCAGCACTTCCTTGCCCTCAGGTTTCCCGCCGGTGTGGGGTGATATCAATGGGAATTCCCATTGACAGCTGCAGGACCGGAGAATCCAACCACTAGCAAACAAAGTTCCACCTCTTGCCAGCAGGAAATATGCGGCTGGGAAGCCAGAGAATCTCGCCCATCGTTTTTGTATTATTTTCCTGCTAGAAGATTATTTTAACAGGGCACCTTAGTTTAACATCTCATCAGAAAGGTGGCAACTCTGCTAATGCAGCACTCCCATGGTATTAGCTGGGAGATACAGCCTAGATTATGGAGTGGGACGTGAATCCACAATCTTCTTCAGAGGTGACAGTGTCACCACTGAGCCATGGCTCACACTATTGACTGTTGGGGGGCAGTGATAACCTGTTACTTCCAAATTAAGAAAGCTAGCACACAGGTGCAGAAAATAATGAGAACGGTTAATGGAATGTTGGCCCTTATTTCAAGGGGATTGGAGTAAAAGATTTGGGAAGTCTTATATAACTATATAAGGTATTGGTGAGAGCACATCGGGAGTATTGTGAGCAGATTTGGTCCTCTTACTGAAGGAAAGATATTATTTTATTGGAGGTAGTTCAGAGAAGGTTCACTAAGATGATCTCTGTCTGGAGGGAATGTCTTATCAGGAAAGGTTAAACAGGCTGGCATTCTACTCATTGGAATTTATAAAACCAAGAGGCAATCTGATTGAAACATATAGAATTCTTAAGGTGTTTGACAGGATCACGCTGATCCCAGGAAATAACGTGAGCCTAAAAATCGGCTTCCTGCCTAGCGTCAAACTGTTTGCAATCGTCCCGGTCTCTTTCCAGTGCTGCAAACCAGATCACATGCAAAAGGGCATGAGGCTGATTAGCATATTTAAAGTAGTTCTTAAATATACATAGCCCATTAGAAGCCAGATTCTCCCAGTTCCCTTGACCTTCTGAATTTCGAACAAGGTGTGAAACTGGCGAGAATCCCTACTGGTCTCCATTAGTGAAGACCAGGCGCAATAGCCAAGCTGGTGGGCTCACAGGCTATGGAAGCTCCTGGGTGGTTGGGTACATGGCTGGGCATTAACCATTGGGCATTGCCCACCTTGCAGCGCCCATCTGGAACACTGGTAATGCCCACTGGACACCCTAGCAGTGTCCACTGGGTACCCTGACTGTACCAGTTTGGCACTACCAATGTGCCAAGAGCAGTGTCAAGGGAATGGAGCCTGAGTAGGAGTGGGGTCTGAGTAGGAATGGGGCTTGAGTGGGGGCAATGACAGGGAGCAATGATGCGGGGGTCTACGCTGGGAGATCTATGCTGGGGGGTTATAAAAGGGAGGCTGATCCCCTCTCTGGGAACTAACAGTTAACCACTCAAAAAGGAATACCTCCCTCCGTAAGGTGATTAAAAATGTGAAAGAAATAGTGTGATCTGCTTTTCAGCAACTTTAAGTGGTTAAATCAAAGTAACTATCTGAGACTCTGGGCCTGATTTTACCATTGTGTCATGCCCTTTTACGGACGCGAAAACTTGGTAAAGTCAGGCGTGAAGTGATCAATACGATCCGTGCCCACATCCACGTATGTGCCCACTTTACCAAGGCCCGAAAATTACCACGATCCAAACCGCACCCAAAACAGGCGCAACGGATGTGGTTCGGATTGCAGCCATTTGTAGGCATTTAAATTGAATTAATGAACTGCCCGCCCAACTTCACCAGCATTTCCCCTTTTACCATTGCATTTGCGCATCTAGATTCGGTGCAAAACAGACATGCTTGGCAAAGGTCTATTTCGGGCGCTCCAACTGCTGAAGAGCTAAGTTCACAGCTTCTGGCGGCTCTCTGACTCAGATCGGTGGTGGGGGGGAAGGGAGGCAGGCCAGATCATTCTCTGATGAGGAGGGGGTGGAGGGAGGCAAATCATTCTCTGGTAGGGGAAAGGGAGGTCAGATCACTTTCTGTTGGGGGTCAGGTGGGGGGTGGAGGGAGGTCCGATCATTCTCTGGTGAGGGGGTGGGAGGCCAGATGGATCTCTGGTGGGTGCTGGGCAGGGGAAATGGGGGGGCCACTGTCATTCTGTGGGCAATTGGTGGGGGGGGTAAGGGGGGGCAGAGGGTAGTGATCGGTCTGGGAGCGAGGGGGTGGGTGGATAAGGGGGACAGTTATGTTGTGGGGGTGGGGCAATGTCTGTGGGGACCATCACTCCCACTTTTTGCTCCCGGGCTGCTTTACCTGCTTTTTGCGGCCTGGGTGCAATATGACAGGGGCACGGTTTTACAAATTTTTGAACTGCACATGCACAGTTCAAAGCTCTGATCGGAGCTACAGCATTTTGGGTGTGATAAGTCCTGCCCAAAGAGCGATTCAGACTTGCGTTTTTTTTTCAAGCTAAGTGCGTGTGGGGGTGCCTGAGAACACTTTTCCAAGTCAGATCTGAATTGCGCCCAGATTCAGCACTTAGGATCAAAATGGTAAAATCGGGCCCTCTCTATGAAATCAACGAGTAATACTTTATTTGTCTAACTAACAGTTAACAGGTTAACTAAACTATTAACAAACCGAATACAATACTATTCTAACAGAATGCTGTTTAGATAAGTAATATTAACAAAAAAAGGAATTTTTAGTCAATCTCAAAATACAACCAGAATCTTCCAGAATTTTCTGTTTTCTTTCTGGAACCTCTGCCTTCTTTTGCTATTTTTACTATTGAGATGAGGCTTTCTTTTAAGACATAACTACAGCTAAGTGAACCAACCAGTTTCTCTCTCTCTCTGAGAGCTGAATTAAGCTGTCATTTGGCAGGTGGTAGATGCTCTTCTTCTCCAGTTTGCCACTGCTCCCCGTCTCATATACTCCCTGATAACATAGCAACATCCTTACAATAGGATTGGTTTACAGGTTACCAAAATAGCAAATTCAAATCTGATAGGCTGTTGTTATTCAAATGCTTAGTTTCAACTGATTAAGCAAACTTCAAAAACAGCCTGTTGTCTTGGCAACACTAATGCCTAGCATTGTGACACAATGTTTCAGTTGGTATACTCTATATGCACCTGCAATTTCCTTTTTTTTAAACTCTAAGTACAGAAAATAAAGTGCCTTTTTTAACAGACCATGCAATTTTACAACACTTAGCATTTTACTATTTTAAAAATAATTTTACAAACACTAATTTCACAACAGGGGGCTATACAAGGGGGGCTATGCAGGGGAGTTATGCAGAGTGGTCTATGCAGGGGGGCTATGGAGCTGATTTGGGCAGAGGTAGCGCATATAGGGGGATATGCCAGGGGTCATTAAGGTGCAGATATATTGGGGGCCATGAATGGGGGCCCATTGGAGATGCCCTAATGCTGGCAATCTGTGTCAAGGATAGGTGAGGAAACAAGCCGCTGATGTCTGTTGGGGAAGGGAGGGAGTCTCCCAGTGCACTGTGAGATCAGGGTCCTCTTCCAAATTGGCACCCGAGCACAGTGCAGCCAGGCTCACAGCCGTGTGTAGGCCCTGCCTCAGTGTGGGACAATTGCGGTCTGGACCAAGCTTGATAGATTGGCTTGGATTGCTCTAGCTTTCTTGCCATTATGACTCTTAAGTACCCATGCCAGCTGGAAGGCACTTAGTCCCAATTTGGTAGAATTGCAACTAATTGCAACCACATCTCCGCACTCAGAGATAGGCCCCACCCCCACAAAAAAATTGATCATCCCCCTCCGCTGACCAGGGGAGCACCACTAACCCCTCACAAAAGAACGGTGGCCTCCCCCCACAATCCATAAATAATGGGTAAACTCTCCCCCACACCTCACAGGCATGAGGGTGCAAACACATTTCAAAGAAGAAGTTCAACCACTGATTCAATCAGGCTTAAACTCTGTCAACGTTGTGGTCAGCATCAACGGGGTACTTGAGGTGCATTCAACGGTGAAGAGAATAAAAATAAATACAGGTGGCTGGAGAATGATAGAAATCCATTAAGCTGGCAGTTGAATCTTTTACATTGAATCTGCACATTGAGTTTGTTACAGGTCAAAGGCTTCATGTGCAATGGAGAAAGTTTCAATGATTTCAGCTGGTTGGAAGCCTCAGCATCTTCAAATCAAAGCAATGTGTATACATTGGGGCTGACTGCAGAGTTGTGCAGAATGGAGCCAACCACCTCCCCCCCCACCCCCCGTGAAATTAACATCTCCTCTCTACTAACTGGGACTTCAACAGGTCTGCTCACATCTGTAGCTTCTGGCAGGGAGAAAGTAAAATTTCTGCTGCAGAATGGCGTGCTGCAGTGTTTTGAAATCTTGTCAGGTGGCCTGGGAGGCCTGGAGGTTAAAGTGCCCAGGCCTCTTCAGAATTTGCACAGCTAACAGGCAGGAATGCAGATATTGATCACAGGGCTACTTGAAATCACCATGCCAGGGGTGATCTTCAGGTCTGCCAGGGCTAGAAGGGGCAGTCCAGCCATGACATTCCCATCCCAGTAGAGAGTGGCAAGGTCAACTCTTGCCCCATTCTCGGTCCAGCCACTTCCCAAGACCCTAGAGTGACCTATCCTCTGCAGACTGGCAGCAGAAATGGGGAAAGTAGTCACTGGGCCTACCTCCTTAAGTTTTCTCGAGGCCCAAGGCACCACACCAATGTGTCAATGCCAGGGTGCCAGTGGGGGAATCTGAAGAGGAATGAGGGGGCTGAGTGGGGCATTGGGTCAGATAAACTTACTTCCTATGTGATGTGGGGGGAGGGTGCCTTTCATTGCTGAGGGAGTTGCTGGTGCTTCCTCAACCCTTAGGGGTTCAACACGCCAGGTCCTCATTTGTGAGTGCCTATACTAAAGGCAAATCCCAGAGGGTAGGTGGGTGAGTAGTGGAAATCAGGCTTTCAGTCCACTAACTGTATGTTAACTGGCCGATTTGAAATTTATTGGGTTCTCACCTGTTGTGCCCTCTTGTGCAACCTGATTTTTATAGCTTTACTTTTCGGTGGTTGTGCCTTCAGCTGCCTTAGCCCTGAGTTCTGGAATTTCCTCCCTAAAGCTTGCTACCTCTCAAACTCTCTTTTAAGGTTTCTCTTCATGTGGCCCTAAGTTAAACTTTCTTCCGTACCACCCCTGTGAAGTATCTTGGGGTATTTTAGTATATTAAGAGCATGAGATAAATGTCAGTTAATGTTGTTTTGGGAACGAGACATCAAAGAGAGGAAAACAGCATTTTGTTTCAAAATGCTGTTTCTCATTCACAAGAACATGTTATCACTGTTCATAATTTTTCTGTGGCCCAAAAGAATCTAAGGTGGGTGATCACCCCACACATTTGAATATATAAATATGCCATAAACATGAGAATTGGACTTACAGCAACAGTTCCCTCACAATCTTTTGCTTGACACACACCAGTTATCCTATTTTTTTCCAAAACATCCTCCCAGCAGGATGGGTCCTACAGAGAAGAAAAAAACAGTTTTGTAAACTCTTCAACATTTCAAAGCATATGGCAAAGTCACTTATAAGCATTTTGTGAAATTAAAACAAGGACCTCACTAAAACTTGAGCTTCTTAGTATTTCTGATGCTGGCAAGTAGGACATCTGCTCAGAAAGAAAATAATTTAAATTGAGCTTAATGGAAAGATTTTAATTACTGAGGTGGATAGCTCGAATTATGAATTTGCCAGACCAGCCTTAGCAGAAAATATGTTGCAATCTTTGTTCCTTTGGTGCAGCATGGAGTCAGGCCTACCGACCCCAGAAGCAGATGGTGGTCAAACAAGGTGAGCTGGCTAGAAGACCCGTCTTGGTTCTCCAGGACACTGTCCCAGTTGTGTTTGGTGTGTGAATGGCGAGGGCCGTTAGGTGCTCTGGCCCTCACCATTCACACACCAAACACTTCCCATGCCACCTCCATACAAACTAAGTCAACTAAGTGGCAACTCATCCCCCCAACACCCCTCCATCCACTCCCTCACCACCACCATAACCCCCTCATATCCTCCATGTCAACTCATGGCCATTTATCGCCCACTTAGTCATTATATAATATCTAAAGAACCGAGAGCCATCTTGTACCAATGGCATTTGGGAATTGCTCAGAAGCAAACACCCATTCTCAAAGCTTATTTTTGAGAATAAGATTGTAGTGCCTACAAGTCTATAAACATTAAAGAACCAAAAACAGGGGCTCAAAAATTTCACGATGAGAGGAAACTGGAGTAACCAAAGGAAACCCACGCAGACACGGAGAGATCGTGCAGACTCTGCACTGATGGTGACCCAAGCCTGGAATCAAACTCGGGTCTCTGGCACTGTGAGGCAACAGTGTCGTCAACTTTACCTTTTTTCATGTTGGAAAAAACTTTCATTTTGTTTACCTCAACATAATTTTCACAAGCGATCCACAATATAAGATAAATTTGATTTGAAATTACCATTGTTTTGTCTGTGAGCAGAACAGCCTTTTTGTGCATACTAAATATGATAAATAGCTGGAAGTTGAATCTGAGCTTTGGTGGAGGGGTGTTGGTTGTGGAAAGGTTGGAGATCAGGGCACCTGGGAAATTTCCTGCTCTTTGAATTCTGCCATGGGATATTTAATATTGCCTAAGAGAGCAGACAATGTTCCGGTTTAATCTGATGCGTGGATCTCCAAAAATACAGCATCCTCTCAGTACCACATTGAAGTGCCAATCAAAATTATGGGTGGGATTCTCCCAAAAAAATTCTAATTGTCAAACTCGGGTAAGAACTGGGGTGAATTCCACTGGTTTTTGCTGTGATATTTTCAAATCAATCAGTGTTCAAGGTCTTGGATAGGACTTGAAACCACAGCCTTCTGACTGCAGAAAAAAAATGTTACAACAAAGCCTGGCTGCCTTTGTGCTAATTGAATCTGGGATATAAATGGGGAAACCAGAAACCTTGTTGTGAGGAAATATCAAGGTAAAATACATCAGTGAGCATGCAAAAGGTTACATTTGACAGTTCCAGACTAAATAATGACCTTTGCTGTTGGCAGTGTCATTGATTGACACCTTGACAGGTTTTTTCCAGATTAAAAGCAGAGGTGAAGAAGGAGGAAGGGACCCACTGTCTTAACACTGTCAGCCGTTGTTAATTACAAAAATGAGAAACAAAATAAGTTGGAAAGGAGACAAAGAGACCACAGTCATTTCATAGTGGAGATGAAATACAATAATGCAACTTTTTCTACTGTCTCCCCCACTAACCTTCTCTATTGCTGTTCTGTTATTTATCAGTGGACTTTACCAGCTGTCAGGTAGCATTCTGAGAAGTGTTGCGCATTTATCAGCTAAAGCCACAGCATAGTGGAATTTTATGGTTTGGAAATGGCAAAGCACAGATTTCACACAAGTGATATTTTGGCAGTCATAAATTGGCACATTTTACTGCACAGGATTTTGCCTTTTAAAGTCTGTGAGCACACAAATGGGAAATGCAATGGTGGACTACCACAAATTTTCATGTGTGCTTTGTGCTGCTGGTTACTTCCTGTGTGGCCTGTGTGTCATCACTGAGTTAGAATGGCACAAGTAGGTGCATTCCCTCCTTGTGCCTCAAGACCTTGAATGGATGTTATCATAATATCAATCAGCTAAATGGGCTAATGCAACACCAAGATATCAAATTTGGTCAATGTATTTGTAGGCAGTATCTTTGTAATCATTCCTGAAGTAACAGGCATGAGGAAGCATTTTATTTTGCAACTGCAACATGGAGGCACAGTACTTGAATGTACAAGATCTTCTCATGACCAGCATCCAAGATGCCCCTAAATTTGTTGGGCTTAAAAAAAGATGTGAAAGCATAAGTTTCAGCATCTACTTGCCATGTAAAATTCAACAAAGCCTGATCAGTACCGCATCCTCAGCAGTTGTTCATCCGAACCTTTGCCTCATCATGAATCCTTCACTCTTCAACCTGCACATACGCTTCTTCAGCCACTTAGCTCCCATTTTGACAAGGATCTCAAAATCCCAGAACCTCGGTGAGCCCTGTTCCAGTGACATTTAAATGGCCACTCAATAAGTTGCAGATGAGGCAAAGGTTGTGGAAGCACCATTTAGGATTGCAGAAGCAATTTGGTGATATTTGCTACATATAATAAGGGGGGAAAGACTTGTGCCTCATAGAAGAATGAGGGCACTCACTTTGTCTGTAACATGATGACACGATGAGGAGACAGAATGTGGAAGCACTGCAAGGAGGGAGGAGAAGAAGGGCTCTCTATAGAAATCAGACATAAAACTTTCTAGCTTTGTTCGTTTTGGTGCTGTTATTATAGTGAAAGCATATATAATGATACACATAAATACAATAGGCAAAACATTTCTGAAGAATATTCCAATTGATAGTTCACCTAATGAGGATGATCATTACGACTGACTTGCAATTGTAGCCTTTATGAATTAGCTGTCCTTCTTAATCCATAGATTTCACCTTGTTTTCTGGAAGATTCCAGTTCAATACAGCAAAACAAATAATGATTACTGGTAATGTAGATTTGGAATTTTCTGCATTTTTTTCATTCGTTGAATCAGGAATCTTGAAATAGTTCTTGTGGTTAAGAAAAAAGGTGTGAAATTTGATAAACTCCACAAATGGGAATTTTGGAGCTTTTTGGAAAAAAATGGAGAATTTTGTTGGAGCTGATGCAGCCAGCTCCAACAAAAATATTGAGCTGTTGCATATCTCAGCAGGAGCTTGTCAAAAGTAAGCATACATTACTTAAAGCAATCCTGGCATCTCTTAAAAAGGAATTCTGATTCAAGCAGGTGCTGGAGGTCAATTTACAACTGGTTCTGACCTGAAAAAGACACAACAATGTTACAACATAGAACATGGCTATAATATTTTCAACGGTGCTCTGGAAACCTTGATGAAGGAGGTGCAATTGAGGGGAAATGTGGTCAATCCTCAGGAGGCCAGAAAGATCCATAGCCAAACTGTGAGAAGGTAATAGGAGCAGAAAGCTAGCTAGGTTATTACCATGAATTAACTCCAAAGACCGTGACAGAGTGCTGCAAAAAACTTTAATGATCTCACAGGTGGTCGAGGTCAGTAAATGTATCTTCAAATGCAATATCCCACCAATGATCCACTGGCCTCATAAATTACTTATTGCACCACATCCTTCTCTCTCACTCACCTGTCATCAGGATTCAAATGTAACACTGTTTCACTGCAACTGCACACAGTTAGCACCACTGCAAGGTCACAGCCACATTGTCACAGGTTGCGCACAATGCCAACAATCCAAACATTACGATGACATAATTCAAACACATCGCACTACACTTATTGATATACTACTCTCCCCCTCACTGGAGGGCAAGCACAGCTGCACATCCCTATCCCCATGGAAAAGATAGTGGCTACCATGATTAAAGTGGCTTTGCAGTGGTGGAAATGAAACCACAAAAAATGCCTCTCCTCACGTTTGATTTGTCCCTCATCTCATAATTGCTTCTGATACAGAAGCTGTACCTCCTACATTCACCAACTCCACATCTTGTCCTTGCACCAGAACTTTCCTTTTTCCTTTGCAACTTTCTCTTTTCATTTATCTAAGAATTGCCACCTGGTAGGCAATGGTGGAATAGCAACAGATGGAAGAGTATGAGTGCAATGATAATGAAGAAATTTCATCACTCAAGCTCACATTTGCAGTGAACACCTAGATCTGAAACTGCATATATTTTAGTCTCTAAAGTTTAGAGGATAACTTAAAAGCAGGACGTACACATTGTGAGTCACAGAACATAAGTAGCCTGCAGTCAGGAGAGAATGCAAGGTTAGCACAGCTGCCAGTTTTCTGAAGGGTGACGACACATGGGTTTTGCTGCAGAGGGTTTAATTGAGAAATTTAATGGGACAGGCTGTGGAGGAAAGTTGGTGGATTTGCACAATGAAATGCTTGGTGCATCAGCAAGCCTGGCATAAAGCCTGTGTGAAATTCAAGGAGTATGGAAAAGTCTGACATCAATTTTGCAGAAACTATTACGTGGAGTTTTGAGCCCATCCTCTTCAGCGTAAAAATGGTGATCACCTCCAGACTCATCCACTGAAGATAAGCAGCCTTTTATCAACATGTTGTAGCTACTGTGTGGCATTGTGTAGAGGGATTAGGATGGGCAAAGGCACACAAAAAAAAGCACTACCATAAAATACAAAAATGACCAGTTGATATTTTTATGCAATATAATCTCCCTTTGTCCTCCTCCTTATGTTCCTCAGCAGCTCATTGTGTAACTAGCATCAAGGGCTGTCTCTTCATGATGGCAGAGTTGTGCAGCATGCAGCATACCACTACAATTCTTGACACCCATTCTGCTAAGTGTTATCGGGCTAATCCATAGCTGCCCATGCAACGGAAGTGTTGCTTCAACACAGCAATGATCTGCTCCATAATATTGCATGTGACTTGCACACTGGAGTTATTTACCATGTAGTTAACAGATAGTCCTTGGCCCCTAGTAGCTGCCATTTCATTTGTTGTGGAGACTCAAATGCAGATGGCACAGAGAACAGCCACAGAATAAAGGCATCATGGCTGCTGCCAGGATACTGATCATTGACCTGCATGCTTGGTTGTTTACAGTCCTGCACAGTTGGTCTTTGAAATAGTTCAATCCCTTTCTGTTTTGGTACAATCCAGAGGTGACATGCAGTGCCCACAATATTGTGTGTGCAGTCAATGGCACCTTGCACCATGGGAAAGTCTGCAATTCATGCATAGCCACGTGTTGATTGGCCTCTCCCATTACTCATGGCACCTTCCCATGCAATTGCAGAAGGTGTAATACCTGCCCCTTTACCTCATCTATGCTGACCTTCCAAAGTCCAAAACATTCATTCCAGGTTAAGCAGCGTTTCACTTTCACCTCTTTCAATTTGATGTATTGCATTCAATGCTCCAAAGTTGTCGCCTCTATATCGGAGGGACCAAGCATAGACTGGGTGATCGCTTTGCTGAGCACCTTCAGTCTGTGCACAATCAGGACCCTGACCTTCCAGTTGCTTGCCATTTTAACACATGATCCTGTTCCCATGCCCACTTGTCTGTCGTTGGCTTGCTGCAATGTTACAATGAAGCTCAACACAAATTGGAGGAACAGCATCACATCTTCTGGCTTAGCATTTTACAGCCATACAGTCTCAACATCGAATTCAGCAGCTTCAGATGATTAATTCTATCCTACTTCGACCCCTTTGTTTTTGTTCTATTTTATTTAATTTTTATTGTTCTCTACCTTTTATTACTTTATTGTCTTTATTTTTCTTCCTCCCCAACTCTCCCCCCTACTTTATCCCCCAGTCATCAGTGACTTACCTTACACAACAGTGGACAGGAAACTATGAAGTGCTCCAAATATCTAAAACTCGAGCATGATGCATGGGTAGAGTCATCATCAAAGTCCAAATTTGTGTGGGTTAGGTGGATTGACCATGCTAAATTGCCCCTTAGTGTCAGGGTCAATGCATTGGGTTATGGGGATAGAGCTTGAGTGGGATTATTGTCAGTGCAGACTCGATGGGCTAAATGGCCTCCTTCTGCATTGTAGGACCCTATGCTTCTATCATCACAGCCACTGGTAATGCAATCCTCTTCCTGCTCTGAATTAGCAATTGGGGCTGCAGCAATCAGCAGATTTCAGTAAGGGCATCCTTACATGTAGACGTCTGGTATACTATTCTTCACTGAGATTCAAGTAGGAGAACATCTCCCTGAACATCCTGAGTATATGCAGTCTCCTGCTGACAGCAGCTTCTCTTTTTCTTCTCATTCCTCTTCTAACAGCTTGCTCCACCCTGTGTGCATTCTTCTAACCATGCTGTAATGTAAGGTGAATGAACCCTTCTGCACCTATGTCTAGGAGTAACTGGATGTGCAAAAGTCTTGAAAGTAGGACCAACTCCTTCAGTACCTGCCAAGTCACACCCAGTAGAGTTCGGCAACTTTAAAAAACCATAGAGAGCACAAAACATTTGTACATTCGCAGCAACAATCAATAGAAAATCAATCAGCAAATAACACAAGTGTAGTTGATGTTTTTAAATGGTGCTGATAGTGGTGGGGTTCCTCACTACTACTGAATGCATATTCAGCCGTTCTTCATTAATAAATGGAGTTAGCTGGAACATTGAGCTCCAAAATGGCAGTACTGATAAATCAGTAAAATATATTTGTTGAAAACACGACCTTCTGTCAATCAAAGCAGTCGAGGAGGAGATGGGAACATTTTCCCTCTCAAACTGAATGCTGCTGAAGTTTTGTTTTTAACTAAAAATGTTTCTGAGTATTTAAATCACTTCAGGTTATTACACGAGGGATCCCGAGCAGTGCTTTCTTCAGTTTTGAATATGTAGGAGCACTTTTCCCAATGGAAAAGTACTCAAATGCATCTCAACACTTACACAATGCTAATCAATATAATGGTCAACTTACCTTTGCAGGACAAAGTCCTATGTTCAATCACTGCAGTTAGAATACACTTAACTTGCAATATAGCATCTACCTACTGAAACTGAAGGAACAATTTATTTTTCATATTTCAAAGCCTGACAATAAAAGAATCCCAGGAGAAGGTGGCTGCTGTTGTTTTTGGTTATCTAGTTGCGACTGGGATTCTCATGGTCGGTGCCTCCTCTGTGAGGCTGTGAATCATGTCTATTTACAGAAGGGACCCATCTCCACAAAAATCACAGGGATGGAGGGATTTAATCAACTTGTCAAAAATCTAGGCAAATATTTCAATGACTTATCAGAACCAATAGAGAAGTGCTTTGTGAGTCAGACTTGAGATTGGCACAAGTGCCAGGGGGCCAGGTTATCTTTGTGTGAATTATTCCAACGTGGCTCGTCATTGGAATCTAACCCAATTGTTACTCCCCACTTTCTCAGCCAGTAATATAATGCACATGAATTGGTAGTACTTGTTGGAGTTTTTGGGATGTTGTATCACATCATTGTTGGTCAAAGAACTCAAGAGTACAAGCACAGAAAGAATCATGCTCAAGTTGGACTTACTTAAAAAACAGGTGGTCAAGCATTTTCCATCAGCAGGGTGGCACTACTGCCTCACAGTGCCAGGGACCCAAGTTCAATTCCATGCTTGGGTCAATGTCTGTGCAGAGTCTGCATATTGTCCTTGTGTCTGCATAGGTTTCCTCTGAGTGGTCCGGTTTCATCCCACAGTCCAAAAGACATGCTGGTTAGGTGCATTGGCCATACTAAATTCTCCCTCAGTATTCTCGAACAGGTGCTGGAGTATGAAGACTAGGGGATTTTCACAATAACTGCATTGCATGTTTATGTAAGCCTACTTGTGACAATAATAAATAAACTTTAAACTTTAAAATCAAGTCAGGCTAGTAAATAGTCAAAAGCACAACCCTGCACAAGCACCTCAATGTTACCAAATGACAATATCTGTTATTTGCTCTGAGGCTTATAGAAAGTCTTGAAGCATACGGCTGCAAAATCTCACGATTGATTATGCAATGGCTGCCCAGTAGTCTTAAGTGAAAAGGCATGACAGCAATGAGATCTTGGGATGACACAGCCAGATTACGAATGGCATCAACGAGTGTTGCCTATCTCAGCTTCAAAGTGTAATTGAGCTCTCTAACATTCCTGAAAGCCATGCTCGTCAAACTAATTTGCCATAATTGCGTTAAGCTTTAACAATGTCAGCTGCCTGCATTCTCAAAGTCAAGGGGAGGGGTGAAAACTCATGTTTTAAACATTAAAGGGTGGGTGCTTAAGAGGGAATGTGTCAGCATAATAGCCGGAATCCAGCACATGCCATAGAGGATACAGTAGTCCTCACAGGAATCCAGTTGACTCTGAACATAAGAACATAAGAAATAGGAGCAGGAGTAGGCCATCTAGCCCTTCGAGCCTGCCCTGCCATTCAATAAGATCATGGCTGATCTGTCGTGTCTCAGTTCCACTTTCCCGCCCTCTCCCCATAACCCTTAATCCCCTTGCCTATCAAAAACCTATGTACCCACGTCTTAAATATATTTAGCGAGGCAGCCTCCACCACTTCAACGGGCAGAGAATTCCAGCGATTCACCACCCTTTGAGTGAAGAAGTTCCTCCTCAACTCCGTTCTAAACCGCACCCCCCCCCTTTATCTTGAGGCTGTGCCCTCTAGTCCTACTGTCCTTTCTGAACAGGAAGAGCCTCTTCACCTCTATCCTATCTATCCCATTCATCATCTTATATGTCTCAATGAGATCTCCCCTCATTCTTCTAAACTCTAATGAGTACAAGCCTAGTTTATTCAGCCTCTCCTCATAGCTCAACCCCCTCAACTCCGGTATCAGCCTAGTAAACCTCCTCTGCACTCCTTCCAAGGCCAAAATATCCTTGCGTAAGTGCGGCGACCAAAACTGCACACAGTACTCCAGCTGCGGCCTCACCAGTGCCCTGTACAGTTGCAGCAAGACCTCCCTACTTTTATATTCAATCCCCCTCGCTATGAACGCCAGCATCCCATTCGCCTTCCTGACCACCTGCTGCACCTGCAGGCTGGGTTTTTGCGACTCATGCACAAGGACCCCGAGGTCCCTCTGCACCGTCGCCTGCTGCAGTTTTTCGCCATGTAAGTAATAGTCCTTCCTACCATTATTCCTACCAAAGTGGACAACTTCACACTTGCCAACATTAAATTCCATTTGCCATTTCCTGGCCCATTTGCCCAGCCTATCTAGATCCTTCTGCAGACTTTCCACACCCTCCGCACAATTTGCCGTTCCACCAGTCTTGGTGTCATCAGCAAATTTCGACACCATACACTCGGTTCCCTCCTCCAGATCATCTATATAAATGGTAAATAGCTGAGGCCCCAGCACCGACCCCTGGGGCACTCCACTAGTCACCAACCGCCAATCCGAATAGCACCCATTGACCCCCACTGCCCATGAGGATGGGCAACCATTCAAACTGCCTATCAGAACCCCCTATAAAATTGCGCTCCAAGATTTCCTAATTAGGAATAATAGATGTTATCATTCGGTAATATTGAAATGGTTATGCAGGGTAGCACTTTTGTCTCGCTTTGACTAATTACTAGCCTGACTCAATGGAAGATGTTTGACAACCTGTTTCTTAAGTAAGTCTAATTTGAGCATGAACCCCCTGTGATGTAAATATTAAGGGACGGAACAACCAGATGGAAGACCACAGGTGTCTCTGAAGGAGTGACGGCATTAACTGGGGCTGCACAAGGGATGAGGTTAAGAGGGCAACAGACATGAGCGAATGCTGCAGGGTTCAGGAGGGCGACAGACATGAGTGAACACTGCAGGGTTGTAGGGTTGACAGCATCCAGGGTCAGGAAGGCAAAAGGTCTGAAGGTAACCTGATTGTCTCTTTCTCTCTCTCTCTCATCCTCGCAGCATTTGGAGAGCTCTTTGGATGGAGCCAGAGGAACTGGCAATTCTGCTAATAACTGCGCTGGAGGAGCACAGACTCCAGCAGTTACAAGAGGCCATACCCAGGGAGAACCCAGAGCCAGGAGGCAAAGGGACCACAGGGCAGGTTCAAGGGCTGGCTGCAGTTCAGGCCAAACAGGGAGCTCAAAGGCGAAGATGAAGGAGTTTGAGAATTTACAGGACCCAAGTGTCCTTCACGAAGCTGAAACTTGCCACCGGAGACACCACCTCACAAGGGAGACAATGCAGCACCTGTTTGATTTTCTTTCAAAACCAAGGCCACATGAAGGAGGAGGGCACCTGCTACCTGTGGCTGTGAAGGTCACAGCAACCCTCAACTTTGACACCACAGGATCTTTACAAAGCTCAAAAGGTGATTGGGTGGAATTTCGCAGTTATCCATACACAAATACATTCATGGTGTCACAGATGCACTCTATACAATGGCATTGGACTACATTAATTTCAACCTGGACCTGGTCCATCCGAACAAGTGGGCTGTGGGATTTGTTTCTATCGCTGGCATGTCACAGGTGCAGAACACCATCGGTGTGTGTTAATAATTCGTACACTAAGACACTTGGATCATCATGTTGTCCGACAGTTCAACATGCTGCAGCCTTAGTGATCTTCTCTGCACCCAAGGCCGCAGGCTGCTCCAAACACATCTCATTAGGATACTGGACCTGGGGTGTCCTTGCGCATGCATAGCATTTTAATGCAGGAGGGTGATGACAACTTGCAGTGAGGAAAGCTCTTTGATGCTCCTCAAAGGGTGACTGTCTTTGGCTGATGTCTGACTCCTGTCTGTTTGCTGCCAACATACTGACTCCTCAGCTCATGTGTGAATGAGGGACGACGCCACATCCATTTGCTCCCTAGCATGAGAGGGAAATAAGAGGCTAGGGTGTAATGTTCACTGATTAATGGCAAAGTCCTTCCAGGATGTATTTTATTCTCTGATTGAGTGGATCTTACCGTTTGTATTATAGTGAAGGCCTGTGGGAAGAGCTGTGTTCAGATGGGATGAGGATGGGAGGAGGATGGGAGGAGAGGCAAAGAGAGTGAGACCTTATGAGGTTTTTAAAAGGTGACTTGTGTTTTTATGGCAAATGACTTTGATCTACAATTATGAGTGCTTAACTTCACCCTTTCCTACTTCATGCTCCTAAAGCTCCCTCATCTTGAGAACCCTCTCACTATGTCCAGGTGTATTCCCAGGATGCACATCAGAAATGGAGGCGCCTGTTGCCTTCCACACCCTGTTGCCTGAGATGGCCTTGGCAGGCATCGTCAGAAGAACCTGGATCTGGAGGGCCCCAGCCAACATTTGAAACTATAGAAACCCTACAGTGCAGAAAGAGGTCATTTGGCCCATCGAGTCCGCACCAACAACAATCCCACTCAGGCCCTATCCACGTATTTACCCGCTAATCCCTCTAACCTACACATCCCAGGACACTGACGGGCAATTTAGCTTGGCCAATCCACCTAACCCGCACATCTTTGGACTGTGGGAGGAAACCGGAGCACCCGGAGGAAACACATGCAGATACAGGGAGAACGTGCAAACTCCACACAGACAGTAACCCAAGCCGGGAATCGAACCCAGGTCCCTGAGAAGCTCTAGTATCAAGCAGGGGCAATTCCGAGGACCAGGTCACTTCTATAATCTCCTGGAAGGAAGGCCCCAGGGGGTGCTCTAGTGCCTCCCTCTTCCTCTAGGAGCTTGTGGGGCCCTGGGTTACTCTATGGGATGGAGGGGCAGCTGGAGAAGCTCCAAAAGTCTTAATGTCATCTTGCGGCTGCCAGTCCTGGGGGCCCACCAATGTTTGCACCATGCTCTTGAACCGCTCAGCGATGGCCCTCTGTGTCTGCACCATGCTATCAAAGCCCTCAGCCCTGGCCCACAGGGACTGGGCCATGCTTTGGAGTTTTCCAATCATGGCTCTGATATCTTGCGCCATGCTTTCCACAGCAGTAGGCACCCTTGTAATGTTGGCTTGAGTGCCACACAATGGTGGCAGCATCTCCTGAGACTGAAGGTTGTGGGACTTCTGCATTCAGCCTTGCAGTTGCAGGAATGTCACTGACAACTGTTCTTTGTATCTTTAGCAGTTAAGGGATGAATGTGTCCAGAGGACAACATCTGGCTGGAGCACAGCTGTGTCCTGGGATCCAGCAGACCTCCAACTGTTCAATCTCTGGGATGTTCCCGTCTTCACCTGATGTGCATCAGAGGCTGTGTGGTGCTTACCATAGAGTGACCCAGAAGCATTCTGGTAAGTTCACCCACTGAGCTGTTTGTCTCTATGATGTTGGATAATGCACGTAATAGATGTGATTCTTCATCACTATTCTCCTTGGAGATCTCCTCCAAGGTGCTGTCGAGGGTGCAAGGGAGCCTCTGCTGGATGCCTGAGGTACATCAGTTGGTGTTCCTGCAAGACAAGGGACATGGTTCTAGTACAGGGCCTGGTCAAGGGTTTGGACAGTAGGTAACTCACTTGAGACTGGCTACCTGGATGAAGGCGCAGAGGCTCATCATTTCTCTCTTGCAGGACAACCTCGCACTCTGTGCAAACCTGCACCTGGTCCTCTGCTGCAAATTCCAGGGCCCTCTCCTTGAAAGGTATCAGAACCCTTAATTCCGGCACAGCACTACCCATTCTCTCCCTCTCAGCAGTTATGGGCTATATTGTCCTGCAGGAATACAAAAGGGGATTTTGTGAACTGGAAACCTGGTGCATTGGAAGTTGAGGACATGTGATGAATGGCACTGTGCCTAAGCAGGAATGGGCTCTGATGTGCCAGGGATTTGAGGATCAAAGTAAGACATCAAGTACAGAGAACACATGTATTCATGTAACAGCATGTGTATTCAAGATGACATTCTGGGGGAAATAGAAGGGTTGAATGCCAAGGGAGACAGGGGGCTCTTACTCTTGCAGATCGAAGGAGGCCATTCATTTCTTTTTTCATTAAATCCTATTCTCTTGGTCATGCTGCTGGCACTGACCAGTGCTGCCACCTCCTCCCAGGATGCATTGGTGACCTTGCCTCCTGCCAACCCATGGTTGGTGACCATCTCTCCTCCACGGTGTCCACTAATTGAGTCAGGGCTCTTCTAAGAATCTGAGAATCTGGGTCTTCTAGCTGCCATTCTCCTGATTTGAATGACAGTGAGTGTTGTGGAGCCATTTAAATGCAGTTTAAATGATTAAAGTGCTCAGATGAACTCCTATGGCAGATGAATCAGTCACTTTTGACTCAGGTGTGGCACTTTATCACGTGGGGAAGAAATATTTCTTTCTAAGTCCCAGAAAATAGCAATCCAGATCATACCACCAACATCAGAAAAAAATCACACCAATTTTCATGCCTGAAATAACATTTTGTTTTTTTTTGGGAAATTTCCACCCAGGTTTGTGTTGAAGATATCACCAAGACTATTTTTTCCTAAAATCTCATCTGATACGTAAAAACATTAAACCTTTGCCGAAAGTGCGAAGCCCCTAGCAAGAATTAATTAAACCTCAAACTGTCTGCACAAGGATAAGAACCTTATTAATTCATCTTATTTTACTGCACTTACCTTGTAGCCATTGTATATTTGCAGTAGCAGTTTTTCAAAAGTAGGTTCAATTATAATTTGATTAATCATTCTCAGTAAAGTATTGTCCCACTCAATTTCATTCTATTCTAAGATATTTTTCTTCTCATTCTGGCTACTATAAAGGACAAAACAATTTTGGATGGAATCTAATTTTATAAAAAAGCTGCTTCTGAGCTGTCATTTCACATCTTAAAGGAGAACTCCACCAGAAAGAGGCCAAAAGGCAGATTATTGAAGATTACCCACAGTTTGAAGCTAAAATCTGCTGAGAGAGTCAGGGGAAAACCTAGGTTTTAATGGCAGAGCTAAAATATTGCTTGGTTGTAACAAAGTGTAAATTTGGTTGGCTCAGCTCTTCTTTTCCCCTGATGTACGTTCAGCTTCACAAATTTTAATTTTCTTTAAATTAAGACATCTAGATAAAAAGCCAATGTACACAATGCAGGACCCGTTCTGAGGATCCGAGTTTGAATCCTGCCATGGCAGATGGCG
The DNA here is from genome assembly GCF_965287045.1 of Carcharhinus amblyrhynchos. NCBI lineage: Eukaryota > Metazoa > Chordata > Chondrichthyes > Carcharhiniformes > Carcharhinidae > Carcharhinus > Carcharhinus amblyrhynchos. The sequence continues at coordinate 23,524,364 of NC_137335.1, read as the reverse complement.
TAATTTGAATTCAATAATCTGGAATTACGAGTCTACTGATGACCATGAAATCATTGTCCATGGTTGGAAAAGTCCACTTGGTTCACTAATGTACTTTAGGGAAGGAAATCTGCTGTCCTTACTGGGTCTGGCTTAAAAAGCCACAGCAATATGGTTGATTCTCAACTACCCTCCAAGGGAATTTTAGGGTTGGACAATAAATGCTGGCCAGCCAAATGCCCCCTCCCCATGACTAAATAGAAAAAAAACACCGAGGTTTAAAAACAACAGGAGAAAGAACAGGACAAATACAAATGTCAGTTGAGGCTTAGAGGTAGCATATCAGCACAAATTCCAGACTGACACCCCAACGGTACTGAGCATTTATTGGATACCTTCAACCATCCCTCAATCCTCCTAGCCCTGCTTTTTGCGACCCTTGAGCCACCTACTGTCATCTTTGGTCGACTGTCTATAAAACTAGAGCTGCCATAGTCAACAAAGGACTGCTCCCCAGCACCCTGAATCTGCCCCCCATCATACTTGATCTGCTGTCATTCTCCAACTTCTATTGCCTTTAAGCTGCTTTTGGTTACCTCGACTCCTCAGCACGACCATGACCTGCTGTCAATCACCCTTGATGTCCTCTCTCTCATTCTTGAGCTGCCTTCAACAGATGTTGTTGACCTTCCCTCTGTCATCCAGCACCATTCTTAGAGCCACCATGACCTGACCTCCTTTCCATGGTCAGCCACTCCCCGATATTCATGGTCACATGGCCACCCAATCTCAATGCAACAGCTTAGGTTCCTCAGCATTGGTCCAACAAAATACAGGGAAAGCAGCTCCTACTCATTGCGAGTCCACCAGGAACACTACCTTGCATGCTGCGCCTTTAAGCTGACATGAATCTGAAAGTATGTGTTCCTTGTTTTCTGTCAACGTACCAACAAAGATACAATTTAATCTGGCAACCATGTGTTTTAATGAACATGTGTGGATTTAAAAAGGTTCCAGCCACTTGCTTTTGGGAACCATGATCTACCTTTAATCCATTGCCAACTAATTCCCAACTTTCATCTTATCATTGGGAAGTTGATATTTTGCCTCCTACACAATTAAGTGTCCCTGCCCATCTTGTTTTGTACTCCCAAGAATTTCACTAGGTTCATCCTAAAGGGTAGTAGAATTTTGGAACTTACTGCTACAAATTGCAATCTCAGATTAATCGTTAATTTTAAATATAGGTTGAAAGATTTTTATGATCTAAAGATATTATGGAATATGGAGAAAAGTTGAGTAGGTGGGTCGCAGATCAGCCATGATCTCTTCTTGTGCTCCTATTGATTCCATATCATTTTAAAAATAATTAAGATGAAACTCACCCTTGCAGTTGTAGATGCTGGCTAGACCACATCCATGTTTTGAAAACCTGAATGGAATCATCCTGCATCAATTCTACTTAGACAGCCCAATACCTAGAGAGGGCTCAATGCAGTCATTTGCTCCAATTTACCATATTGAAGGCATATATCACCTGTTCTAGGTAGCTGCAACATGGCCTGACCTAATCTCAAGCATTCATGGGTACAGGTCTCTGATCTCCAAAACTGTGACTCATTTTGCTTATTTTGCAAGGATAAAATTGCAAAATTACAACTTTCATTTGTACCCCACCTTTGACATAGTAAATACATTTCCAGGGACTTTGACAGGAGTGTGCTCATACGAAATTTGACACTGAGCCACATAAAAAGATATCGGGTGAGGTGACTAAAAGTTTGGTTCACAAGGTCAGTTTTTAAGGAGTGATTTTAAAGGAGGACAGAAATGCAGAGCGGCAGAGATGCTTAAGGAGAGAATTCTCTCCTCACCCAGTTTTTCTTTCTCTTTCTCCTCCCAGTCTCTCTTTCTCCTCCAGACTCTTCAACACTGTTGTCTTGGAGAGAGTTCAGTGCCTAGATAGCTAAAGATATAGCTGGTTAAGGTGAGACCATGATATCAGGAATGCACAAGAGGCCAGGATTGCAGAACTCAGAGATCTGCAGGGCTGAAAGAGATATAGCGGTTAGGAGGTTTCTACTACAAAAATGTGTAAATTTTCCCGCTATAGTATGAAAGTGTTCACGCTGGTGTATGCTGCATCACAAATCTGGAAGGGTAATGGTAAATGTGTGACAAATGTACAAAGGTTACCTTGTGTTGTTCCAGAATCTTATATTGTTGGATTTGGTTCCATAAAATCCATACATGACTGGACACAGACCTCATCTCTCATGAAAAGGCTGTTTATTGTATCAACTATTACACTTTCCCAGTATAACTCAGCAACTATAAGCACCACTGAAAATGGTGATAACAAATTTGAAACCACTTGTGATAAACAACTCAAGTGATTTTTACCTACATAGATCATGGACTTTATCCGTTGCTTGGGGATTGGAGAGCAATGTTAGATCACAGGCAGTATATCTGGTGTGAAGAGATAAGAGTTTGACATTAACCCAGGTTTCAACAAGCTGGAATTCTGGATCCTCAGAAAATAAGTCATTTGGTTATGGAATAAAAATGTGTGGGCGCCAATTGTAAGATTCAGTCTAAGCTTTATTAAGTAGGATTTTCTCAAAAATCAAGACAAATGCTATTGATCTTGTAATTAGAGCTTCTCTATGTAACCCTTTCTTCATTCATTAATGGGATGTGGACGTCACCATCTAGATCATCGTTTATTGTCCATCCCTATATGCCCTTGAGAACTTGGTGGTGAGCTGCCTTCTTGAACTGCGGCAGTCCATGTGGTATAGGTACACCCACAGCGCTGTTAGGGAGGGAGTTCCAGGATTTTGAACCAGCAACAATGAAGGAATGGCACTTTGTTTCTAACTAAGGGTGGTGAATAGCTTGGAAAGAAATTTCCAGGTGGAAGTGTCCACATGTGTTTGCTGTTTTTGTCCTTCCAGATAGCAGTGGTTGTGGGGTTGGAAGATGCTATCTATGGAGGCTTGGTGAATTCGGCAGTGAATCTTGCAGATGGTACAAACTGCTACCACTCTGCATTGGTGGTGGAGGGAGTGAATGTTTGTGGATGGTTGCTGATCAAATCTGCTTTGTCCTGGATGGTGTCAAACTTCTTGCATGTTGCTGGAGCTGTATTATCCAGGCAAGTGGAGATTATAGCATTACTCTCCTAACCTGTGGCTTGTAGATGGTGGACAGGTTTTTAGGGAATCAGGAGGTGAGTTACTCACCACAGGATTCACAGCTTCTGATTTGCTGTTGTAGCTACAGTATTTATATGGTTAATCCAGTTCAGTTTCTGGTCAATTATAGAATCTTAGAAAACCTACAGCACAAAAAGAGGCCATTCGGCCCATCGAGTCTGCACCTACCACAATCCCACCCAGACCCTACCCCCATATCCCTACATATTTACCCACTAATCCATCTAACCTACGCATCTCAGGACACCAAGGGCAATTTTTTAGCATGGCTAATCTATCTAACCCGCACATCTTTGGGCTGTGGGATCAAACTGGAGCACCTGAAGGAAACTCACGCAGACATGAGGAGAATGTGCAAACTCAACACAGACAGTAACCCAAGCCGGGAATCGAACCCAGATCCCTGGAACTCTGAAGCAGCAGTGCTACCGTGCCAGTCAATGGTAACCTTCAGGATTTTGATAGTGGTGGAGTAGCAATTGTAGTGTCATTGAATGTCAATGGATTCTCTCTTGTTGGAGATGGTTATTGCCTGGTACTTGTGTGGCATGAATGTTACTTGCCACTTGTGAACCCAAGTCTGAATATTGTTGAGGTCTTGCTGCATTTGGACATGAACCGCTTCAATATCTAAGGAGTCACAAATGGTGCTGAATATTGAGCAGTCATCAGTGAACATCCTCACTTCTGACGTTATGATGGAGAGGAAGCCATTGATGAAGCAGCTGGAGATGGTTGGGCCTAAGATACTACCCTAAAGAAAGTAATAAAAGCTTTCAACAATTCTCTTCACATTATAATATATGGTGAATTGCTTTCAATTGGGTGTTATTACAGCAACAAAATAATTCATTCAACATTGTGAGTGGAATCATCTGGGCCTACAAGCAGTGGGATGATTGGTAGGTGGAGGAACTTAATTTGGTATGAAGCCAAAAATCCATTTCCTGACTGTGGAATGAACTTTTGCAATTATGTTCCTGGGATTTTAAGGTGGAATGGACTTCTAATGAACAATGTCAGGAAGTTCTTTTGTATGAATTAGCATGTCATGCATGCTCATCAATAAGCTGACTTGCAGAATTATGCTCTCCCTCCAAATTAAGCATTTTACTAGCAAGAAGTTAGACCATTCCCATTTACGACTGTAGATAAGAAACTTGCAGCTGGCAGGGTAAAGTAAAAGTAAAGTTCATTTATAAGTCACAAGTAAGGCTTACAGGAGTTATATGAGTAAGAGTTACACGACTTCTTCCATGATTAACAGTGAGTTACCACTGTATTGTCCTCTTTGGAAGCAACTGTAAATGCCAGCTTACACTTGAGGCCACACAGTGGCAGTGCAAGTTGCATTGAGGATGACTAAGGGAAAGAGGAAGAAAGATAGGCTTAATGAGAAAGGGTAGAGTAGTGGTGGGTAATTGTAGAAGAGGCAGTGTAGCTATCCAAGGAGGAATAGGGCAGGTTATCCGGGGAGGAATAGGACAGGATGTCTGGAAAGGGACAGTACAGGATGTCCAGGGAAGAATGGTGTAGTGCGTCTGGGGAGGGATAGTGCGGGATGTCCGTGGAGGGATAGTGCAAGGTGTCCGGGGAGGGACAGTGCAGGGCGTCAGGGAGGGGGTCATGCACAGTGTCCGGGGACGGGACAGTGCAGAACGTCCGCCGAGAGATAGTGCAGGATGTCCAGGGAGAGGTAGTGCAGGATGTCTGGGGAGGGATAATGCAGTGTGTCCAGGGAGGGACAATGCAGGATGCCCGGAGTGGGTTGTGCAAACATTCTGGGAATGGATACTGCAGGCTATCCATGGAGGGATAATATAAGGTGTCCCATGGCCAAGAACGGCAGGCTGATCTGCTCAAGTGGGTGTTGACCATGTTTTTGGTTGGGGAATGGGCTATCAAGGGTCAGTGCTGGGACCACAACATTTCATAATATATATTTACAATTTGGAGGGACAAATTGAAGGTACTGTTGCTGAGTTTGCAGATGATAGAAAGATATGTGGAGGGACAGGTAATATTGACGAAGCAGGGGGGACTGCAGAAGGACTTGGACAGGTTAGGAGAGTGGGCAAAGAAATGGCAGATAGAATACAATGTGGAAAAGAGTGAGGTTATGTACTTTAGAAGGAGGAATGGAGGCATAGACTATTTTCTAAATGGGAAAACGCTTAGGAAATCAGAAACACAAAGGGACTTGGGAATCATTGTTCAAGATTCTCTTAAAGTTAACACGTGCAGGTTCAGTCCCCCAGTTAGGAAGGCAAATTCAATGTTTGGCATTCATGTCGAGAGGGCTAGAATACAAGACCAGGGATGTACTTCTGAGGCTGTATAAGCCTCTGGGCAGACCCCATTTGGAGTATTGCGAGCTGTTTTTGACCTCCGTATGTAAGGAAGGATGTGTGTTGGCCTTGGAAAGGGTCCAGAGGAGATTCACAAGAATGATGCCTGGAATGAAGAGCTTGTCGTATGGGGAAGTGTTGAGGACTCTGGGTATGTACTCGTTGGAGTTTACAAGAATGAGGGGGGGATCTTATTGGAACTTACAGGATACTGCGAAGCCTGGATAGTGTGGACGTGGAAATGATTTTCCACTAGTAGGAAAAATTAGAACCAGAGGGCACAACCTCAGGTTAAAGGAATGATCCTTTAAAACAGAGATGAGGAGGAATTTCTTCAGTCAGAGAGTGGTGAATCTGTGGAATTTTTTGCCGCAAAAGTCTGTGGTGTGGTCATTGAGTGTCTTTAAGACAGAGCTAGATAGGTTCTTGATTAATAAGGGGATCAGGGATTATGGGGAAATGGCAGAGGAATGGGGATGAGAAAAATGTCAGCCATGATTGAATGGCAGAGCAGACTCAATGGGCCGAGTGGCCTAATTTTGCTCCTATGTCTTATAGCCTTATGGTCTTATTATCTAGCAGTGATGGTAGCAGAGAGGGGTGAAAGTGTGGAGCCGTGGCTGTTGAGATTTGGTCCAGCTCTCTAACCATGCGTACAGTGCAGCAAGGGCTATGTTACAGGAAGTCACTTCAACCTCCCTCCAGCTGCCCCTTCTCTTCAGGGAGTAGGGAAGGTGACATCATTACTGTTGGCAAGACACCATGGAGTCTTCATCCCAGGATACTTCTTCTCTCCTACCATCAAACGTTTAAATGACCTACCTTACATTAAGCTGATTTTTCTCTACACCCTAGCTATGACTGTAACAATATATTCTGCCCCCTCTCGTTTACTTCTCCCCTATGTATCCTATGAACAGTATGCTTTGTATGGCACGCAAGAAACAATACTTTTTGCTGCATCCCAGTACATGTGAAAATAATAAATCAAATCAAATCAGGATGCCCTGTTGCTCCATCTCTACTCTGCCAGTGACCCAATGCCTCCAGCAGGTTAGAAGCACCTGGCTCGTACAGAACTCCCACTAAAGTCATCACAATCAACAGAGCATGGCAGGCAGCAGGCTGCTTCCACCTCAGCTGTGAAAGTTGGGGCTGCAGCTAGACTTAGTAATAGGAAAAGATAAAGATAAAGAAGGATAAAGAAATATTAAGGGCACAAACGTAGCACATGTGTATAATCACTGTAAACATTAATCCAATTGTAAATAAACATATATATATAGAAGTATATACGTACATATAAAATGCATATAATTGCACCATGTTAATGCTTATGGTATTTTCATTATGCTGCTAGTTGCTGAAATGTTCTCATGTCTTTAAGGGGGCATCATACTTCATTATCTAGCACATTTGGAACAGTGTCTGAAAAGAGAAAGGCCTCTCTATCTGTTAAGTTACCTTCTATCTATGTACCGACCACTAACTGTTGTGGTTTAAAGGAGCAAAAGGGAAAACACCTATACTGGAACACTCCTGATAGGATCTTCTCCTCCTGACTCCAGAAAACTATCCTGCGTCAAAGGAAAATATTGTCATTTGCACGGACAGCAATTCCACTAGGAATTCATTTGGGAAATCACCTGTGGAATGATCCCAGGAATTCATGGATGGTGCTACCGACTGGAAAGAAGTTATATTCAGCTCCTTTAAAAATTTATAACTTAACAAGAAAATACTGGGTACAGTATTTGGGGTACCATGTGAAAATTGCTACACCTGTTCTTACCAACCATTTGGGCCTGAATGACTCACTGAGCCTTTCATTACCGTAGATTACAAGAACTGTCAATGTTGGGAATCCCTAGCTATTTCCTTGACTGTACACTCCAGCATGGCAAGATACAAATTCTTTGGAAAAGTTAGGACTTTTAGGTCTTGATCTAATATGTGATCATTCTTTTGCAGCGGTATCAAAGTTGCAGTGAGATTGCACCTGAAGAACCAAGGATCTTTAGTCCAAAATGGTGAGCAGAAGGTAATAATAAATTTTGAAATTATATAATTGGACTTGCAGAAAGTACACAAAGTCAAAATTGTAATTGTACATAAACAGACATGACATAAGAAAGAAAGTCTTGCAGTTTTGTAGCACCTTTCACAATCTCAGGAGGTCCCAAAGTACTTTTTAACCAATTTGTTTTTGAAGCGTAGTCACAATAGTAATACAGAGAACATGGTAACCAATTTGTAAACAACAAAATCTCACAAACAGCAATGTGATGATGACCAGATACCGACCAGGATACTGGATGAACCCCTGTTCTTTTTCAAAAAGCACAGCTGGATCTTTGGAGTATATCTGAAAGAGCTGACAACCTCAGTTAGGGTTTATAATACTTAATGTGCAGGACTGTGTAACTAGCATCTCTGATAAAAAAAATTACATAAAAAATTATGTTAAAGAACACTTGATTAGAAGTCAAGGAGGAAAATATTTATGGCTTCAGCAGTGTAATATCTAGTCATGAGTGGTTGCACATAGTTTAAGTATGTATAATAAACCAATTACTGTTTGAACATACCAATGTCTCAGTAATCATTCCTTGGCTAGACTAACCAATATTTCATCTGAAAGAAGATAAACTCTCTCAGTATAGCACAAATAATGCATACAATCCTCTTCCCAACAGATGAAGCTACTGGGAAAATTAAGGCTCCAGCTAAAACATTTCCAAAACAATGGAATATACTGTCTTGTTTTGGTCATATGAATAAAAATGTTCAACAGTATCCGCAGTCAATCTGATAATAATTTGATGAGAAGAAGTTTCTTTTCATAGAAACTCTACAGTGCAGGAGGAGGCCATTCAGCACCAACAACAATACCAGGTCTTATCCTCGTAACCCCACATATTTACCCTGCTAATCTATGCATCCTAGGACACTAAGGAGCAATTTAGGATGGCTAATGCATCTAACCTACACATCTTTGGACTGTGGGAGGAAACCAGAGCACCTGGAGGAAATCCACCCAGACACAGGGAGAATGTACAAACTCCACACACACAGTGACCAAGCCGGGAATCGAACCCAGGTCCCTGGAGGTGTGACACAGCAGTGCATCACCATGCCACCGTAGTTTTCTAACTCAAACGTTCTTAGCAATGTCTGGGAATTCTCAAAACAGAGTACAATGGCCACGTGAAAGAAATCTAACAGCTCAGGGTTTTAGCGTGTTGGCTTATACTGTCAGTTTGAATTGATGTACTACCAAAAGTGTTGTTAGATATCTCAACCAAAGCTTATAAATATTTTATATTACACTGTTTGCGAAGAAAGAAATAACTTGTACTTATATACTGTTTCTCATTAACTCAGTGTCTCCCAAAGTGCTTCAAAGTCAATGAGATACTCTAGAAGAATAAAAGCAAAATAATACAGATCCTGGAATTCTGAATTTCTTTCCTTTATTCACTCATAGGATGCGAGTGTCGCTGGTCCACATTGCCCATCCCTATTTGCCCTTGAACTGAGTGGTTGCTAGTCCATTTCAGAGGGTAGTTAAGAGTCAACCACACTGCTATGGATGTGGAGTCACATGTAGGCCAGACTGAGTAAGGATGGCTGATTTCCTTCCCTAAAGGACATTAGTGAACCAGATGGGTTTTTAAAACAATTGATGATGGTTTCATGGTTACCATTACTGAGATTAGCTTTCAATTCCAGATTTTACTAATTGAATTTAAATTCCACCAGCTGTCATGGTGGGATTTGAATCCATCAGCCAGCATCCTGGACTTCTGGATTACTAGCCCAGTGACAAAAGCACTATACCACCATCTCCCCCCTAAATAAAAGTATTGGATAAATACAGTAGCTTTGGCAGCATCTGCGGGGTTGCTGCCAAATACTCTGACAGTATCAGGAAACCTGACAACTGATTTACAAACAGCAAGGTCCCACAAACAAAAATGTGATTCTAACCAGGTAATATGTAATTCATGCTATTGGTTGAGGGTAAATACTGGCTAGGACAATGGAAATAACAGTGCTATGAGATCTTTCATCTTCACTTTAACAAACAATTATGTCTTCAGTTTAACATCTCTTCCAAAAGATAGCATTGGTAGTACAACACTGCTTCTGCATTGCATTGAAGTATCAAATCGGACTATTTGCTAAAGTTTCTGCTGGGTGATTTGAACCCACAATCATTCAACTCATCTAACACAGTTTTCACTGTGCTGTGATTTAATACTGGCCATTCCATCTCACTCCTGTCAGAGTTATGATGGGATTGCACATGAAGGGTCATGGAATTTAGACCCCAAAGTCTCAGGAACTTAAATCACAAAATAACTTAACTAGATAACTAACCTAGGAGGTGGTTACAGAACTGTGTCACCTGCAGGATGACTTGGAACCACATACAGGTGAAAGGATGGTGCTGCCAATGGCCATCAAGCTCACACTGACATTAAGCTTTCAACTGGCCAAGCAGTTCAGATGTGAGTGGGTGACACATTCAACAACTATGCTGTCTATCGATGTTTCTGGGAGGGAATGGTGACAAGAGAGGCAATACCAATATTATGATGATGCAGGGTATTTCAGTTGGTGAATGCTCACAGTTTTGACATCAGAATGCTGCCTTCATTTTAAAACAGCCTGCTATTCTCACTATCTTGGTGCCTCTAAGATGGCTGCTTGGAGGCAAAAGTTACCCCATATACATGTGGTTGATGACCATCCTCTGCCAAGAAACCATGCAAGGACAAAGAGCCATGAAGGCACTAGGGATACCTTGGTACAGACAATCCATGTGCTCCTGGTACTTACGCCACTCAGGAAGAATCCTCCAGAATATGGGAAAGCAGATCTATGAGTTTGCGTTGGCCTGCTTTGTTCTCCACAATGTTACCATCATGAAGGCGCAGTCCTTGTAACTGGAAATCCATTGGTCACCTCATTTGGAAAAGGAAAATTAGGAGGAGACAATGACGAGGCATCTGGTACACATTTGATTCAGAAGGCCCGAACAAGAGTGCCTGTTCAGACGCTGCTTATAATAGGATGCTTCACCACTACGCGCAGGATCTTGAGCGTGCAATCTTCATGTGCGAGATCACTGGAAAAGGCTCAATTTTTATCAAAAACTGAAAATAGTGAGATCGCAATCTCCAATTTTAAGAATATAAGAACATAGGAAATAGGAACAGGAGTAGGCCATCTAGCCCTTCGAGCCTGCCCCGCCATTCAATAAGATCATGGCTGCCCATAATGGGCATGAACCTGATTTAAATAGATTTGAACAAATTTAAATATAATTATACAGTCTCCTCACCAAATAATTCACCTCACTAAATTTTCATACTTCGTGAACATGTCATATCTCGCCAATGTGACATCATGTCAGCAAGATTCTCAAGATTTATTCAAATGTAAACCTCTTGAGGGGATCCCTCTGGGAATGTAGAGGTAAGTGTAGAATCATCGAATCTCTGCAGTGCAGAAAAAGATCATTTGGCCCATCGAGTCTGCATCGACTACAATCCCTATCCTGTAACCACACTTGCTGCCTCACAGCTCCAGGGATCTGGGTTCAATTCCTGGCTTGGGTCACACTCTGTGTGGAGTTTGCACATTCTCCTCATGTCTGTGTTGGTTTCCTCCAGGTGCACCAGTTTCCTCCCACAGTCCAAAGATGTGCGGGTTAGATGCACTGGCCATCCTAACTTGCCTTTTAATCTCCCTGACACTAGGCGGCAATTTACCATGGCCAATCCTGCACATCTTTGAGTGTGGGAGGAAACCAGAGCACCCAGAAAAAACCCACGCAGACATGGGGAGAATGTGCAAACTCCACACAGACAGTAACCTGAGGCGCTGTGAGACAGCAGTGCTAACCACTGTGCCACTGAGCTGCCACTGTATAGCCCTCTGTATAGCCTCTGGGGAGGATTGGCATGGCCAAGCAATGCTCTGGAAATGCACCCTGGCACTGCCCTCTGGCACAGATTGGCACAGTCAGGTTGACATAGGCTATACAGGATAGGGGTGTTGAGGATGATTAGGGTGCAAGGGGGACGGGGATGCCAGGGAAGTGAAAGAATGATGGGGATGATCAGGGGAGGGGATGACGATGCGCTGATGGCTGGGGAGGGAAGAAGGCCCAAGATACCTCTTCTGTGGAGGAGACAGAATGGGACGATTACTTATTTTTGTGATTGTTGTGAGCTATGGACAGGGGTGGGGGGGTTATTCCTTATTTGTGATCTGGACTCCCTGTCCGATATCTGTGGAATCCCCACCCAGCCAGAGTGATGGCGCAAATCCAGTCCACTCTTTATTTGCTTTCAAAGTGTCAAGACCAGGAGAGAAACCAGAGGAGCTAGAGAGTTTCACACCAATTTTCTCATCTGAACTGTCACTTTGACAACTTCTCATAAGATGCCCTCCTCTGTCTCCATTATTTCCACCTTGCCATCTGCCCTTTCCAGGATCCTACTAAAAAAATTATATATATAAACAATTATACAAACAGAAATGCACTATTGATGCTTGTGCATTCCATTTGTGCTCTTTGGCTACAGCATGGCTAGTGGAAGGCTGATGGAAGGCTGTGGATGGCCTCATAAGATACCATGAGCAGTTCTTGGCCTTGAGGGCCCAGCTTTGGACTCATCCCTGATGGTTCAACATGTGCAGATTCTGCCAGTTTATTAGTCTCTAAAATTCATTGTTGGTGTCTGAGGTAGTGGGTGCAAGTGATGGTAGTTTCTTCATCAGTGGTCTAGCGTTATTCTTCCTCTTTCTCGTGCAACTTCTGTGGCCAGGGATTGCAGTAATACTTGAGCTTAAAAGCATAACACCCGAAGGGTGGCTGAAGGTGACTGAAAGGCTGTAAAGCAAGAGGTGCTTATCATACAATCTGCAACATGACCCAATGTCAGATAGAAGGATGAGGGTGACATGAGAGTTAAGAAAGGACATAATTGCAGTTGCAGCAGTTCAGAGAAAGTTCAGTCGACTGACTCCTGGGGTTAGGTGAAGGGATTATTTTATGAAGAAAGGTTTGATAGGATAGGTCCATGGGGAAGGAGAGGCAGTGGCATACTGGTACTGTCACTGGACTAGTAATTCAGATGGGACTATGGTTTATTGAGAAGTGTGAGAGGTTGGTAGTGAGGTGCGTGCAAAATGTCTTTTGAAGATGCATTCTTTAGCTCTGACCACTTGCGTGTGGAAGGTGTTCCTTGAAAGCCTCCTAGTTCCCTGCAGAAATATGGAACTTCTCCTGTCAACTTCCGTTCTGAAGTCTCCAGTGCCACATGTGTGAACCACAGAACACTCTCTCTGCCCTGGTGCTCCAATTCACTTTCCTTCAATTGCAGGACTGACAGTCAGCAACAACTTCCTTTCATCCAGTGCAGTTTCCATCTAACAGGACATACTGCCTTTAATAGTTGGAGGCTAGAGATTCTCCGGTCCCACTGCAGTGAACGGAAATTTGGCTGAGCACCAATTTCTCCATTCTCACTGACAGCGGTGGCACAGTGTGATTCCCCAGCCGTTGTTTTGACCTTTCCCATAATTCATTAAATTTTAATTTAACCTCCCTGGCAAGCCTAACTCTTGCATTTGTCCCCTTGGAACACAAGTCGACTCTGATGGGGCACTTGTGTGTATCAAGCCAAGAAATTTCCCACTTATGCCACCAGTCTCAAGTTTGAAAATCTGGCCCCATATCTTTAGCTGTCTGAAGCTTTTGAATTCCTTGCATAAAGATCTATGTCTCACTATTTTGTTCTCTTCCTTAAAAAGCATCCTAAAAGCTGTCCCTTTCATTAAATCTGTCCTAATATTTTGTTATGTAGCAAATTTTGTTTATGTCCTGTGAATCACCTAGAGATGTTTTACTACAGCAAAAGCACTATATATACACACACACAATAGGTAGTTGCTGTTGTTGATACTGCCAATGACCAATCTACAGTAGTGTGAACCAAAGGTTTATCTGCTTTTGCCAAAGAATGAAGCTCAACACCAGGTAACAGGAGAAAGATCCAATGTTGAGAAACGATTAAGAAAAGCTATAAAAAAGAATGATTGACAGTTTTATCAAAGGAATAAAGAAACTAACTCCACTGATACTATTACATTAAACAATATGTGTTTAAAGAAACATAACATATCCTGTATTCTGACAGACTTTGAAATTTGAACATTGATATTATAGGCCATTGAAAAGCCTATCATCACAGGTTGCACTGAACTGTGCATCAAAATCATGGAAATGAAGAGACAGCGTGTGGTTTGTATGCTGCCTACCTCAATAGGAATGTGCAGATCATGAAGTGACTCCAGTCCCTGAAAATGATTAAGAATGATATTTTAGCCATTTCAGACCAATTAAGGCAAAACCTGCTCATGGTGGATAAATATGATGAGGGTGAGTCAATATCCACTAGCACCTCTTTTAGTTAACTTTTAAGCGAAAGGAAATATGTCAAGGTTTCAACAAAGGAATGATAAAAACGAATAGCGAGTTCTGTTTAGATCACTATAGCATGGGCACAGCATGGCTGCAGCACCTCTTTGTAAAGTACAAAACAAAGAGCTTACTGAAACTGTAGAAGATTCACAGTCAATAATATGCATCCAATAACATAATTGCATTTTTTGAAATTCCTTGGCTTTTTTGAAATTAACATCATCCAAAGACATTTTGGACGTTTTCAGCACTTGCATCTAAGCACCTGCCAGGATATAACTGATACTGTGAAAATAAATCGCAGGTATTTTAATTATTATCAAGGAAATGCTTTGTGTCAGCTTGCAAAGACAGCAGAACACAATATACAATCAATAGATACAGATCAAGTCCAAGTTGAGCCGTCTCTAATTGCAAATGGCCTCTCAATTATTGCCAATTTACTTAAATAATTCTTATTTGTACTACATTACTAGCTTTATACATATTTCTTAATTGTGTGGTAGCAGTTATTTCTGCATATTATTAAAATAGTGGTATTGGAAAATCATGGAGGATCATGAGTGAAACAAGCTGGCCATTCAATGGAAGCACAATAATAGCACAAGAAAGAGATTCTAGCCTATCAATAACTCATACGATTCTTTGAACGAGCTTTACAAGCAAGTGAATAAATTTAAATCTCTTGTCAGATATAATTCTACATCTGTGGATTTGAACAGCTTTTTGTGATTCGCCTTTGAACAACATGTAGTTTGACATTTGTTTTTATTTTCAACCATGGCTATTCCAAACATGTCACTGTATTAGCCAGTTCTATGTTTGAATAGTACACATGTATCACTGAAGGTGTGATACATACATACAGGGTTCATACATTTCCTGAAAGTATGTATTAAATTGAGTATATAGTCAAGTGTAAAGAAACAAAGATACGTATATCAACAAGGCAGTGTTATGCCACAAAGCACAGTGTGCATATTTGTGCAACCCAGTGTAAAAACAGTAAAACCATTGTATATGTTTATCAAGATGATGCTAAGAATGGGAAACTGTAGGTATGAAGAGTGTCTAATGATAGGAAGGGAAAGGTCATTTTCACCAAATGCTTTAGTTTTTCAGACCACAATATGGTCTGAAGCTGAGATGCTGGTTTAGCCCAGACTTAGTACAAAACAAAAATTTGGTAAAGGAAATCAAAGCCAGCACTAGTTTCACTTCCAGAGGCTCATTATCTGCTGATTATCACTCAGAATGCCTACTAGTGCTCATTAAAAAGGTCCTCGGCACTTTGGTGGCAAGCACTCCATCTAGCACTCTCTCCTGTTACCAGCTATTTCTGTGTAAACACAGTATTGATGTTAATTTCAAGCACTACTTATAGGAATACTCACTATTTCGTGCTCATTGCTGCCTGGGGAGTTGTGAAAAAAACCTTTAAAACACATCAGGATGCTTTCTAGGACAGTTTGTCAAGAATTCACCATTACTTGAGTAAATTCTCTGAGGACTTAATCTAAAAAGAGTCAGAGCTGTGATACTCCATCTTGTATATCTGATAGGAATCATCAAGAGACTTCATCCTGGGCAGCTTGTTAGGGGTCCACTTAGTTTGTACAATGAGGGAAGGAATAAATAATACCAAGGGAAGCAGCACAAGTCACTGTGAAATAGAAAGATATGATGGTAATAAAGACAAGGTGGACCCCTTCCTCTCTGCTGGGACAGGCCACTTCTGGTCCTTCTCCACCAGAACCTCTAGTATCAGATCAAAAAACCTGTGTGCTCACTTCTCAATCCCTGAGTTACTCTGCCATGTACCACTGTGTGCACTGACCACTGCAAACAAGGAGCCCACATATAAAGCTCAACATCATATTTAGTAGCAAATTCAAATTATGAAAATCAGATTTTTCAAACAGGTTAATCTCATTGGTACT
The DNA here is from genome assembly GCF_965287045.1 of Carcharhinus amblyrhynchos. NCBI lineage: Eukaryota > Metazoa > Chordata > Chondrichthyes > Carcharhiniformes > Carcharhinidae > Carcharhinus > Carcharhinus amblyrhynchos. Next base: position 23,508,376 of record NC_137335.1, on the reverse strand, counting down.
TCATCTATTCATTGCCCATTTTCACCCTTTGGTCAAAATAATCCCCAAGGACTATTTCTAAAGAAGCAAAGGGCTGAGACATTATAAAAGCATACTCTAAAAATCTGAAGGGTTTGATGGCGTGAATATGGAAAGATTAATTCTTATTGAATTATTGTCACATTATTATTATTTCCTGTGCGTTATACAAAGCATATTGTGTACATAGAGAAGGAAAGGAAAGGGTACAGAATGTAGTGTTACAGTCATAGATAGGTGAAGAGAAAGATCAACTTCATATGGGATAACAGGGAAGAAGGTGAATGAGGGTATGTCTGGGATGCTTGGGGTCCTTGATTATGCTGGTTGCTTTTCTGAGGCAGCAGGAAGTGCAGACAGAGGCAATGGATGGGAGGCTGGTTTGCATGATGGACTGGGCTATATTCACGAGCTCTTCTGTTTAATGAAATGAGGCCCAAAGAGGAAGGAGTCCACCTTGTCTTTATTACCATCCTATCTTTTTATTTCACAGCAGCTTGTGCTGCTTCCCTTCGTATTATTCAGTCCCAGGTCGTTGGGTTTGGGTGTGTGTTGTTGAAAATGGATCAAAATATATTCCTATATCAGTAAGCATTATTGACAGATCATCAGTTGAGAGTTTTTCTTTAAACCATGACTCAGAAGTTCTGTGCTTGCTGCAGCTTGATTAACAGCATTTCTTTAATTTTACCATTGAGCGAAAGCACCTTGATTAACCAAATTTCATCTGATAATACTAACAAATTTGCATTTAACAATGAAACTGTAGCTAAATGGTGCATTAATGCCACCTTGTTTTTCATTAATTGTTTTGTACAAAGTATGAGCATTTTGCTCATTAAATGTAAAAAGAGGGAAATGAAGTCTCCTTTAAATTTAAAAGCCAAATATTTAATTGCAAAAAACAGCTTAGTTTAAGTATTTTGCAACTATTCAAATAAAGGACAAGCAGCTGGGTGATATAATACTTTATGCAATATACCTCAAAAACTCAGTGCACTTAGCAGACATGAATGCTTCACAGTCAAAGAGTATGGATTGAATTTACAGCTGCCTTGTTTGAAACTGTAGTTAAAGGTCATGGTGCCGCATTGTATTCTGTTCAACAAAATACACTACAGCTGAATGTAAATGATTAATGAACACAATATGAATGATTCATGCAAGCTTCCCTTCACAGCAGCTAATGGCTCCTTCGTGGTGAAGTCAACGGTTTCATCCTTGGGGATTTCAAATATCAAAGACTGTCAGAATACAGGATATGTTATGTTTCTTTAAACACATATTGTTTAATGTAATAGTATCAGTGGAGTTAGTTTTTTTATTCCTTTGATAAAACTGTCAGTCACTCTTTTTTATAGCTTTTATTAATCGTTTTTCCACATTGGATCTTTCTCCTGTTACCTGGTGTTGTGCTTCATTCATTGGCAAAAGCAGATAAACCTTTGGTTCACACCACTGTAGATTAGTCATTGGCAGTATCAACAACAGCAACTACCTATTGTATATATAGTGCTTTTGCTATAGTAAAACATCCCTAGGTGATTCACAGGACACAGTCAAACATAGTTTGCTACATAACAAAATATTAGGACAGATTTAATGAAAAAGACAGCTTTTAGGAAGCTTTTTAAAGGAAGAGAACAAAATAGTGAGACATAGATCTTTATGCAGGGAATTCAAAAGCTTCGGACAGCTAAAGATATGGGGCCAGATTTTCAAACTTGAGACTGGCGGCTTAAGTGCGAAATTTCTTGGCTTGACACACACAAGTGCTCCAAGGGGACAAGTGCAAGAGTTAGGCTTGCCAGGGAAGTTAAGTAAAAATTTAATGAGTTACGGGAAAGGTCAAAACAACGGCTGTAGGATCACACCGTGTATTGCTGCCAGAGAGAATGGAGAAATTGGTGCTCAGCCAAATTTCCGTTCACTGTAATGGTTCTGGAGAATCCCTGCTGTGGGCAAGGTCAGACAATCCGACCCATCATCAATTGTCTAAAGTTAAACTAATGTGTGTAAAGCATCATTCCACAAACTGAAATATCATCAGAAAATGCTAGAAATGCACAGCAGGTGAAACATTATCTTTGGAAAGAGAAACAGAGGTGAACCTAACCCAAAATCTAACAATGCAGTAGTAACTGACTGTTACAAATTCAACCAAGACTCTTCAATAGTCGAATAATCATGTATACTTCTTACAATTTCCAATTGCTCATTATCCACTTCTATATTCTTCAGTTTCCATTTACACGCTCTGCTGTCCCTTTATAATCTTAATATTTAAGAATTTACTGTAATGATCAGATTTATTTCATAATAATAAAAGTGTTAGAAGTACTCAGCAGGTCAAATAACATCTGTGAATAGAGCAAAAGAGTTCCTTTCATTCTTTAACCCTCTATCATTATAGGGCCATCAGTGAAGTACCCAAATCATTCACACATTTGTGGTGTCATTTTATTCTTAAATCTTCAAGCTGACCATCATGAGTATTGCATTTTCTCAGTGTCTCCTTCATGATTTTCTGCCCTAGAGATTGAAATTCCTATTGACAGGGAAACCCTTCAGGCGTTTCTCAAATGAATTGATAAATACGTTATGGTCAAATTAACCAACAGATCAGCATCAAGCACTTTTTTTTTATTCCCCTAGATCAGCGGTCTCCAAACTCCAATACGGATGCGGCCCAGATGTGGCCCACAGGCCATAGTTTGGAGACTCCTGCCCTAGATAACCCTATTCTCTAACAGTCTTGTTCAATTTACATGTAATTTAACTCTTCCAAAATGAAAATGTTACTTCCATTCCATTGTTAATAAGACCAGAAAAGATTTTATACTGCAATAAATGTGTTTGCGTTATTCAGACTGAAAATAGCATCCATGGATGAAATTTGTGATTTTACAATTAAAGAATATGGATGAGATATTGGCCACAATTTTCCAGCCAGCCTGAACGGCTGGAGAATTCCAGCCTGAGTCATCTTTTAGGAAAATTCTACCCATTGGATTGCATCTGAATTGTGGCACCATCCTGGTACAATACACACATCACAAGTCTTGTGAACTTTTTCTTCCTTTTTCATGAAATATTCACGGTACCTAAGTATCACCAGCAAGGTCAGAACTTACTGCTCACATGTAATTATCCTTGAGAAGATGTGGGTGAGTGGCCTTTTTGAACTGCTGATGGGAGACCCAAAGCGAATTGGTCCATCTTCATTAAGACCTGTGAAAGCTAGTTGCCATTCACTTGTGAGTTCACAGTGTGGACAGCAGTGTGGGTCAAGGAATCAAGATTAGGGCTGCAGTGATCAGCAGCAGTCTGTGGTTTTAATGTGGAATTTGAAGGGGAATTTCAGCTGCACTTAGCTCCACATTCAGGTAAGTAAAAAATCTGAAAATGTACCTTTCAACTGGCATCTTCCAGTAGTCTCATTAAGGATCTTATTGTAGCCAAGGACTTTTCCTCAGGATGGGGGAGTCCAAAACTAGAGGGCATAGGTTTAAGATGAGAAGGTAAAGATTTAAAAGGGACCTAAGGGTCAAGTTTTTCACACATAGGGTGGTGAGTATGTGGAGTCTGCCAGAGTCAGGTATAATTACAACATTTAGAAGATATTTGGGCAGGTACATGGATGGGAAAGGTTTAGATGGATATGGGTCAAACACAAGCAAATGTGACCTGCATGACATTAGCTGCTGTCAATTGAATTTTCCAGTGGGTCTGGAACATTCAGGTCTGTATTTGCATAAGTTTCAGGTAGCTTTTTGGAAAAAGCAAAGATTAACTATGCTGATGAGTAGCTTCAAACAATTCTACCAAACACACTGATGTAATTAAAAGCTGTCTTAAGATTAGCAGAGCTATATAAGGTTACAAACCATAGCCAGCAATGGAAGCTTAACTGCCATCCACCTCCCAAATGGTGGCCACTGGGAAACACTTGATAGGAATACTAAAATAGGTCACTGAATTACAGAACCTTTACCACGCAGGAGGAGGCTATTTGGCCTATCAACTCTGCACTGGCTCTCTCAAAAGACATTCTACTTATCTATGTAACCTTATGATGCACTTGGGCCATCTCACTCCCTAGAATCAGGTCCAATAGGTGTGCCCCTCTCATTGGAGCAGAAAATTATCTTGACCATATTCCAGGAACTCTCATTTGGAGGCCAAGACACCCATTGTGAATCCCGCCACTGATGTCACCCGGCCGTCTGCATTATTACAGCAGCCTGTTGAAACCTGTTGGACTTTGATCTGGTGTTGCGAGACTTCTTAATCTATTAGAACAGCGCAGTGGGCTGAGTTAATCGCCACCATGAGATTTTAAGCATATATGTTACGAAGTGGAGAGTTATAAAACTGAGGCACCATGGGAGGATGAAATTACAGCATGGCAAATTTATGTGGACAGTTACCTTTAAAATGTGTGCAAGGCTATCTCCATTATACCAAATCCGACAGGAAATACACAAAGGATTTTTAAGCACATTAAAGAGACACGGTGGTGGGGGGCGAGAATATTCCAGTTCTGCCCACCACAGGAAGTGCAGTGGGCGGAGAGCAGGCCAGTCAAAGGTCCATTTTCCAGTTTTGGGGCAAGCGTGGCCAGAAAATCCCACCCTTAGATTTTCTGTCAGGAAACATCAAGATTATTTTCATGAAAATTATCAGAACATCAATTAACTGATTGATCATACCTGCAAGACTCTCTGTTCCTGGCGAATGACTCAAACTCAAAGTAAAAGAAACAATTTGAACAAGTAAAGGTGCATCTGCGATATGAAGAACATGTAGTTAACAGACAAATCAGAGGAAATTCTGCATCTTTCTGACAATAATGATATCTATGGCTTCTTCACTGCCACAAAGACCATTTATGGCCCAAGTACTCAAAGGCCAGCTCCTCTAAGGCCTACAAATGAGGGAGATCTGGTCAAGAAAAATGGATGTATTAATGCCCATTGGAGGGAGCATTTCAAAGACCTTTTCAATCAAAAATCAATTATTGACAAGCAACAATGTCCAGTTAGAGATGAGCTCAGAACTCTACCATGCCTATGGAGGTGAAGAAAGTTTCACACAAACGAAAAATAACAAAGCAGCAGGAGGTGATGTAATCCCCACTGAAATCTTTAAGCAAGGAGGAGAGGAACTAACATTACAGCTCCATGCCTTGACCTTACAGATCTGTAATGAAGAGGAAACTCTGAATGATCTCAAGGATGTCATGATTGTGGCAATCTTCAATAAAGGTGACAAATCTACCTGTGGAAATTACAGAAGCATCTTCCTACTTTCTGCTGCAGGAAAGATTATTACAAGAAACCTTCTAAATCAAGTACTTGCTGACAAGCCACTTTCCAAATCACAGTTCTGACAAAGGGTCGTCCAAACTCAAAATGTTGGCTTTATTCTTTCTCCACAAATGTTGTCAACCTGCTGAGATTTTCTAGCATTTTCTGTTTTTGCTCCAAACTCGATGTAGGATTAAGTCATCAAGAGGCATAGCCAACAATTGCTGCTCCATCTTAACATGGGCAAGCTCCCTTTGGAGTGCAGTTTATTTACCAAATGAACAATAAACTATTTAACACATAAAAAAGCAAAATATTGCAGTTGATGGAACCAGAAACAAAAACAGAAAATACCGGAAAAACTATTCTGGCAGCATCTGTAGGAAGAGATAACAGAATTAATGTTCTGAGTCCATTGGATTCAAGGATGTGCTGAAAGCCAACATGAAGAAATGCAAAACTGACATCCAACTCCTAGGAAAGCATCGGCCAGGTCTGAACCAAATGGCAGCAGAATCTGTGCTGAAGATTCCAGCATTTTGAGACACAATGAAGAGAAAAAGCAAAAACAGTGAAAGGAACATGTCCTGACCCAAACTGGTAATACGTGACCAAACATACCATACAACGCCAAATGCCAACTACATACCATAAAATCTGCAGATTCCAAATTTACCTCATCAGACTTCTTTGGCCTCATGGAAGACAATCATTCTCATTAGCAAGGGATAGCCAATAATGAAGTTCTTGCTTTCTATTCAGAAAATGCAACAATTTAGGGCATTACATCCTTATTTTTCTCTCTCCTCTTAGCTCCTTCATACTTAAAGGTTCGATAACTGTTCTGAGTCCCAATTTCTCCCAAAGAAAGTAAGCTAGCCTTTACTTTTGATGAAAAATCCTTTGAAACAAAATTTGCTCTTCAAAAGCTGTTTTTTGTATGTAAGATCATTTTCCACACCAGGCTTGTTTGTTCTGGGGAAACATTGCAAAGGTTACAATGGCACAGTTAGGTGCACAGTAGAAAGAGCATTATGTACTGGACTTTATGATTCCAGGACTTGTTAAATGGAAAAGAAAACTCAAAAAATAGATATCAAGTTTTCTTTCGAAGGTAAAAAGGCCAACGTTGAGGGAAGTAACAATAAGGTTAATGGCATCTGTAGGAGGAAGAGCCTACAGATGGGTACCGTTAAACAAGTAATGAAGGACACTAAAGCCATGGAAGCCATGAGAGATTGAATCCAGCTGAGAAATTGGCAGCTCACCGGCAAACACTCGAGAGATATTAAAGATAAAATAAAGAGAAATAACTTGCAGGAGCAGGGAATATCAGAAAGTGAGTTTGAGCCTTACAACTCATTTCTTTACTTTTTCAACCACATGAATAAAAATTAAATTCTGAAGTATAATCTTTTCATAGGTTACATATATTAAAAGAATTAGATTCATGGTAGATGAAAGTAGACAATATGAACAGATAATAAATAAAAGCAAAATAGATCATATAAGAACATAAGAACATAAGAAACAGGAGCAGGAGTAGGCCATCTAGCCCTTTGAGCCTGCCCTGCCATTCAATAAGATCATGGCTGATCTGTCGTGGCTCAGTTCCACATTCCTGCCCTCTCCCCATAACCCTTAATCCCCTCGCTTATCAAAAACCCATCAACCCACATCTTAAAAATATTTAGCGAGGTAGCCTCCACCACCTCAACGGGCGGAGAATTCCAGAGATTCACCATCCTTTGAGTGAAGAAGTTCCTCCTCAACTCCATTCTAAACCGACCCCCCTTTATCTTGAGGCTGTGCCCTCTAGTCCTACTGTCCTTTCTGAGCGGGAAGAGTCTCTCCACCTCTATCCTATCCATCCCATTCATCATCTTATACGTCTCAATGACATCTCCCCTCATTCTTCTAAACTCTAACAAGTACAAGCCTAGTTTATTCAGCCTCTCCTCATAGCTCAACCCCCTCAACTCCGGTATCAGCCTAGTAAACCTCCTCTGCACTCCCTCCAAGGCCAAAATATCCTTGTGTAAGTGCGGCGACCAAAACTGCACACAGTACTCCAGCTGCGGCCTCACCGATGCCCTATACAGCCGCAGCAAGACCTCGCTACTTTTATATTCAATCCCCCTCGCTATGAAGGCCAGCATCCCATTAGCCTTCTTGACCACCTGCTGCACCTGCAGGCTGGGTTTTTGCGACTCATGCACAAGGGCCCTGAGGTCCCTCTGCACCGTCGCCTTTGTGTAAGAATCATTTTGTCATGGTATATAATACCCATTTTTCAGAAAGCAAAGATCAATAGCAATCTTTGTATGTATTTAAGTTCATTGAGGAGGAGCTATGCATGTAACTTGAAGTTCACCTACTTATCTTTGTTTTATGGCATGAAGTCATTGGTCATTAAATTTTTCAATTAATTTTCAATAAATGGAAACATCAGAACTAAAGTCAATATGTAACCTGCATTGTTCAGCAATCAATACATTTTCAGTTTATCAAAAGATCCCAAATCAAAAGTGTTAACAATTGACCACTGTTCCCTTTTCTATAGTTTATTATCTTGGTTACATTCAAAACGATTTGATATTCTTTGGCTTGGACTAACAAAGATTACTTTGATCTCTTTATTTGGGTATGGTATTATAGTTGTTATGTTACCAGTCTACTAATCCAGAGATCAGGACCAAAAATTGAGACATGGGGAGGCGATTTTCTGGCCTCATTGTGCCTGGCGCAGATCGCTGTGCAACTGGGTTCACCATCGTGTTTAGGCCCTGTTCCTCCCAGAACTGGCACGCAACTCACCACTCTTCCCAAAAAATGACTAACTGGGACAATTGCGGTCCGGACCATGCCAGCCTGTCTGGCATGGATCGCTCCAATTTTCTTGCTGTTATCATTTTTTGGCAAAATTGCAGCCATGAATTCCTATCCTACTATGGCAGCTGTGGAATTAAAATTCCACAGGGTGGGTGGGGACCGGAGGAAGGAGGGTGGGGATAAATGCCTCAGCCTCTCAATCTGCATAACAGGTTTGAGGTTCTTGCTTCCAGTGTGGATGAGAACGAGGGCTGTGAGGTTGGTGAACAAACTGCACACGGTACAGTGATGCAGACACAGAGCATAGACAAAGAGAAGGTGAAAAGGAATGTAGTGGTAATTGGGGATAGTGTGGTGAAGGGTATTGACACTGTCCTTTGTCACAATGACAAAGAGCACAGAAGGGTGTGTTGTCTGCCTGGTGCTCGGGTTCAGGATGTCACATCTGGGCTGCAGAGGAACCTGGAGTGGGAGGGTGAGAATCCGGTCGTTGTGGTACATGTGAGTGTCAACGACGTAGGCAAAATGAGAACTAAGGATCTAGGGAGGGAGTATGAAAAGCTGGGAATGGAATTAAAAAGTAGAACCGACAAGGTGGTTATCTCTGGATTACTGCCTGAACCGTATGCAGACGGGCGTAGGGTTGATAAGATTAAGGAAGTGAATGGGTGGCTCAGGGATTGGTGTGGGAGGAACGGGGTTGAATTTATGGGACATTGGCATCAGTATTGGAGTAGGTGGGACCTGTTCAGGTGGGATGGGGTTGGTCTGAACCGTGCTGGGACCAGAGTCCTGGCAAATCGTGTAGATAGGACTGTAGATAGGGCTTTAAACTAATTGGTGGGGGGGGGGGGGGGGGGGGGGGGGGGGGGGGTGCGAGGGTAGGTGAAATTACAGGGTCTAAAGTAAAGGAGAGGGTACAGGTACAGGAAGAGGCCAAGGATGTCCCAATAATAAAGGAAGTGGGGTGCGCGAGTAAGGTTGGTGGCGTTCCTGCAAATAGGGTACAGGTGAAGGCTGGGATGAAGGCACTTTATCTGAATGCACGAAGCATTCGGAATAAAGTGGATGAGCTGGTGGCGCAGATCAGCACAAATGGATATGATCTGGTGGCCATTACAGAGACGTGGCTGCAGGGTGACAGGGACTGGGAGCTGAATGTACAGGGGTATCAAGTGTTTAGGAAGGATAGGCGGGAGGAAAAAGGGGGAGGCGTAGCTCTGCTGATTAAGGATAGCATCAGGGTGGTAGTAAGGGAAGATATAGGAGCCAAAGAGCAGAAAGTGGAATCGTTGTGGGTGGAGATTAGGAACAGCAAAGGGAGGAAGACGCTGGTGGGTGTCGTCTATAGGCCCCCAAATAATGATCTGGAGGTGGGGTGGGCTATTAATGCGCAAATAAATGCGGCATGCAGGAATGGAACGGCGATAATTATGGGGGATTTCAATCTACATATTGATTGGTCAACCCATGTTGGACGCGGTGGGCTTGAGGAAGAGTTCTTGGAATGCTGCTGGGATAGTTTCCTTGAACAGTGTGTGTTGGAGCCGATGAGGGAGCGAGCTATCTTGGATCTGGTGTTATGTAATGAGGCAGGTAGAATTAGGGACCTTGTGGTGAAGGATCCTCTTGGGAAGAGTGATCATTGTATGGTGGAGTTTCTGATGTAGATGGAGGAGGAGAAAGTGGGTTCCCGGACCTGTGTCCTTTGTTTGAACAGAGGGAAGTATGATAGGATGAGAGAGGAATTGGCGAATGTTGATTGGGGGAGCACATTGGAAGGTAGGTCTGCTGAGGAGCAGTGGAGGATCTTTAAGGAGATCTTTCTTGGTGCTCAGCAGAAATTTATTCCGATGGTTAAAAAGGATTGTAGGAGGAGAGATAATCAGCCGTGGATAACGAAGGAGGTAAAGGAGAGTATTAAATTAAAAGCGGATGCGTTTAGAGTAGCTAAGAGTAGTGGGCGAGAAGAGGATTGGGAGAGATTTAAATATCAACAAAGAATGACGAAGAAGTTGATAAAGAAGGGTAGGATAAACTATGAAGCTGGGCTAGTGCTAAAATATAAAAAAGGATAGTAAGAGTTTTTATAAATATATAAAAAGGAAGAGGCTGACTAGGGTGAATGTTGGACCCTTAGAGGATGAGAGGGGGGACTTAGTGGTAGGGGATGGGGAAATGGCTGAGGCCTTGAATAACTTTTTTGTTTCAGTCTTCACGGAGAGGACGTGAATAGTTTGCCGGGTGTTAGCGATGGAAAGATGGTAGGAGCGGAGGGCCTGAATGACATTATTGTTACTAGAGAGGCAGTGTTCGACAGACTGGAGGGACTGATTGTGGACAAGTCCCCAGGACCGGAAGGAATACATCCAAGGGTTCTGAAAGAAATGGCGGAGGTGATAGTGGATGCCTTGATGATTATTTTCCAAACCTCACTGGATTCCGGGGAAGTGCTGGAAGATTGGAAAACAGCTAATGTTACGCCGTTGTTTAAGAAGGGTAGCAGGCAAAAGACAGGGAATTATAGGCCGGTTAGTTTAATGTCTGTTGTAGGTAAAATGCTTGAATCCGTAATCAAGGAGAAAATAGTGAGGCATCTTGAGGAGAATTGTTTGATAGAGCAGACGCAGCATGGTTTCGTTAAAGGGAAGTCGTGTCTGACAAATTTATTGGAATTTTATGAGGATGTGTCTAGGGCGGTGGATAGAGGAGAGCCGGTAGATGTGGTGTTTCTTGATTTTCAGAAGGCGTTTGATATGGTGCCGCACAAGAGGTTGTTACAGAAGGTTAGGGGGCATGGAGTTGGGGGTAGGGTGTTAGCGTGGATAGGGGATTGGCTGTCAAATAGGAGGCAGAGAGTGGGGGTCAATGGGTGCTATTCAGATTGGCGGTTGGTGACTTGTGGAGTGCCCCAGGGATCGGTGCTGGGGCCTCAGCTATTTACCATTTATATAGATGATCTGGAGGAGGGAACCGATGTACGGTGTCGAAATTTGCTGATGACACCAAGATTGGTGGAACGGCAAATTGTGTGGAGGGTGTGGAAAGTCTGCAGAGGGATCTAGATAGGCTGGGCGAATGAGCCAGGAACTGGCAAATGGAATTTAATGTTGGCAAGTGTGAAGTTGTCCACTTTGGTAGGAATAATGGTAGGAAGGACTATTACTTACATGGCAGCATGCTATGGTGCAGAGGGACCTCGGGGTCCTTGTGCATGAGTCACAAAAACCCAGCCTGCAGGTGCAGCAGGTGGTCAGGAAGGCGAATGGGATGCTGGCCTTCATAGCGGTCTTGCTGCAACTGTACAGGGCATTGGTGAGGCTGCAGCTGGAGTACTGTGTGCAGTTTTGGTCGCCGCACTTACGCAAGGATATTTTGGCCTTGGAGGGAATGCAGAGGAGGTTTACTAGGCTGATACCAGAGTTGAGGGGGTTGAACTATGAGGAGAGGCTGAATAAACTAGGCTTCTACTCATTAGAGTTTAGAAGAATGAGGGGAGATCTCATTGAGACATATGGGTTGTTCTTTGTTCTATGTTCTTTTTTTTACAAGATGATGAATGGGATGGATAGGATAGAGGTGGAGAGGCTCTTCCCGTGCAGAAAGGACAGTAGGACTAGAGGGCACAGCCTCAAGATAAGGGGGGGCAGTTTAGAACGGAGTTGAGGAGGAACTTCTTCACTCAAAGGGTGGTGAATCTCTGGAATTCTCTGCCCGTTGAAGTGGTGGAGGCTGCCTCGCTAAATATATTTAAGACGCGGGTAGATAGGTTTTTGATAGGCAAGGGGATTAAGGGTTATGGGGAGAAGGCGGGAAAGTGGAACTGAGCCACGACAGATCAGCCACGATCTTACTGAATGGCGGGGCAGGCTCGAAGGGCTAGATGGCCTACTCCTGCTCCTATTTCTTATGTTCTTATTATTCAACTGATAAAATAAATCTAGAATTAAAAATGCTAGTATCAATAATGGTCAACATGAAATCATCACATTATTATAAAGGCCCATCTAGTTCACGTAGGAAGGAAACCTACCACCTTTATGAGGTCTAGTTCACATATGACTCTGTACCTACAACAATATGGCTGACTCTTACCTCTACTTCTGAAATTACTCAGTTGTATTGAAGAAGATGGGTCATCATAACCTTCTCAAGAGCAATAAACGATAGGGAATCAATGTTCACCTTGCCAGTGATGCTCACATCCAGAGAATGAATAAAACCTTGTGTTTCATATGTAGTTGTCACCTGGCTACATAGCAATGCATCAGTCAATTTTGTGGAAATGCTGGAAATAATCTCCACTACATTGCTTTTGAACAATAAATGGATCTACGTCACTGAGATCAGCTGTCATCACTGAAGCTGAGAAGGTATCCAAGGCAGGGTCTGAACTTGTAACAATGTCTAAATCCACCCCCCTTACATTTCTGCTCATGATAGCCACAGCCTGACAATATGAAAGGGAAAACAGCAAAATCAGAAAAGGTGTTTTAGTAATCAACTGGCTAACATGATTGGATAGCATTAAATAAAAATGAATCCTTTGAAAGGATACACTGCTTCTCTAATGAGTGTCAATAAACTTACATACTCATAAACTCTGGAAATAAATTGCCTACCTTTCAATTTGCTCTGCCAGCCCATCACAAAAATAAAGGGCTTACACTGATATAGCAGCTCTCATAACCTCAGGATTCAAAGCCTATCAAAGTCATTGAAATATCAAGCAATGTTCCATCTAATTTCTGTTTGCTGTGAGGCCTGCTTGTTCTCTTAAAGATTGATACGTGGCCATACATGAAAACAACTTAAAAGAAATGGGGCTTGTGTGTGCCCTATTTCATTCCGGTATTATACATTCCAAATTCCTGTGCAGTCGTGCATTTGCACAGCTTAGCATGAACACTGACATTGAGTTTCTGCTGCAATGTAGGCAAATACAGCAGCCAATTTTCATACAACAATGTCACAAAATAGCAATGAGATAAATGATCAGATAATCTGTATTTAAGTATTTCTGAAAAAGAAACATGTCAAATGCTGATTGATCACCGTTCTCTTCTCTTGCTTTCCCCTTATCCTGGTATTCTTGTGGAATGTCTTGATGAGTGCAAGACATTTTTCAGTAATACTTAAGTTCTATACTACCAAATGACTATTTAGGGTGTTGGTTTAAGGATAAATGATAAGGATAGTGGAAGAATTCCTCTCTTTGTTTTTAAATCGTGCAATGAGATTGCAGTTAAAGAATTGCACTGAAGTCCCATTCAATGGATGGGATTTTCCAGCCAATCCCACCAGCAGGATCTTTTGGTCTCACTGACAGCAATCCTCAGCCACAAGTTCCCAGTTGCGGAGGGTGTGATGACTGGGAAACCCTGTTGAAAAGGACCGAAAGATTCTACTGTCAGCCAATGGCAAGCCATCGCCAACACTTGGGGGAATTGGAAAAACCTGCCTCACATTCTATGTTGCTCTTTGACTGGAGTTATCAATTCAAATACCATTTCCCCATTATTTGCACATATGGATTTCTATTCTTATTTTCCAGTATTTTCCTGATTCCCAAAATGATATTAAATGGTTCCATAGATGTAGAATCTTCTGGTGCCTCAGCTGTATAACAATTCCTCACATGTGAGCAAGCTGGCTAAACAACTGTGTAGTTTATTTGCAATTTGTTGCCTATGTGTAAATTTGGCATTGTGGATCTGCCAGCCATTATTGAAATGACCTGATTGTTGTTTCCACTGATTTCACAATGTCAGTTTAATGCCCAAGCTGTAAATTGATAACATAGCTCCTCTATATCCATTTACGAGTACTTTCCAGCAAAAGTCACTTATCTGTGATTGGGACTAGGAACTTTCAACTGTTTTATTTCCTTTCCTAAAAAATGGGGTTCTGAGGCCAGATGCAGTGCAACAGCCTTTACCCTGTACTGATCAATCCTCAAATTGACTCGCAGTAGATGTTGCATTAACCCACAAACCCCATTGGAGATGGAAACTTCAATTTGGAGATTTCGTGTGTGGACATTGAGAGCAATGCACTCTTCACAGCTAACAACAAGGCTGTGCTAACTAGTAATTCTAAATTTTCGTGCATTAGCACAGAAATCAGTTCTCACTGCTTTGTTAAATTGTACATCCCCAACTTCTATTTCATCAAAATCAGCAGGCCTGAGTGCTAACAAACTACTGGGGGGAATATGGTCTACTTGATTTCTTTTTCTCAGGGAGCAACTGTTACCAAATAGTGGAGCCTCCTTGTTGAAGGACTGTGCATTTTTTATGTGGGCCTGATATTAGGAAGGTCAGCCATAGGTTGGCAAATTAATACTGGAGTTTCACAATGAATGGTTGAAGCAACAAAGCATCTTGTGCTGTACTATTAGTAAAGCACTCTCTCTAATTAAAGTCGTGACTTTAATCAATAACACTGAATACCATTCTTGATTGTCATCACATTGTGTTAAGGTCAAAATTTAATCAAGTGAAAACCATGCTGCTAAAACAATCCATCATATCGAAGCTAAGTGTTTTTACAGACAATATTTTGTCCCTATGATTTTCTGTCTGAGGGTGGTCAAAGAGGAACTTTCCAGAGGATTTTTTCCCATGTTGTCCTAGGGCTTTCCTGTTCAAGTAGATCATAAGGCTGCAGGTGGACACATCTGGTTATGATGCTCCACCATCATGTACATGGGACCAGTTTTATAGACCAGCTGGTCTTTCCCTATTCAGTATACATTCAATTCTCTTTGAGCTGACCTGTTACTTATCACATGACAAGGCCTGTTCAGCACCTTTCATACTGTGCATGGCTACATACTTGCATAGCTTAGAGTGAACATTGGCTACATACTTGCACAGCTTAGAGTGAACATTGGCTACATACTTGCACAGCTTAGAGTGAACATTGGGCAGAATGTTCACTGATGATTGAACAGTTTCTGTTCCATTTGCAACTCCTCAGATAATGAAGCAAACCTTACCCACGTGCAGTAAGATCTAAGAACAAAGAACAAAGAACAAAGAACAAAAACAGCACGGGAAACAGGCCCTTCGGCCCAACGAGCTCGTGCTGCCATTTTAACATTACCAGTCCCCCCTCCACCCATGACCCTTATCTATGCTTATGGCATTCCACATTGAAGGAAACTAATTTAGGGACAATTTATTACCTCCAATCAGCCTAATAGCACATCTTTGGGGTGTGGGAGGAAACCGGAGCACCCGGAGAAAACCCACGCAAGCACGGGGAGAATGCACAAACTCCCACAGACACTGGCCCAAATCCATGTGTCTGCACAGCAAACAGTGATAGTCACTGAGCTGTCATGTTGCCCAGCATCTGGTCCAGTTTAAGTACACACTAACGACATGAAGCACTAGGCTATTCTCGAACATCCAAGAGCAGCCCTAGTACGACCCATCGTGTGTATGCCCCTCGTTGGACAACAAGGCGGACCGACTTAAAACCTGTGAATTAAAAGAAAAAAAATTAGTATCATTCCACATCCTTTTACATTACCAGGGATGTCCCAGTGCTAATGAACCTTACTTAAAACAATCTCCTATATCCTCCCATCTCCAACCCACTGTCTAAGTAACTCTTAAAACAACTCCAACGTGCCTGCCTCCACCACCTTACTTGGCAGAGCATTCCATACCCCCACTACCCTCTGTGTGAAAAACCTCCCGCTAATATCCGTGTTATACCTCTCCCCCCTCACCCTAAGCCCGTGGCCCCTCGTACTGTGTGTCTCTAACATAGGAAATAGCTTACCTCTGTTTACTCTTATCTATACCCTTCATAATATTATATTTCTCTATTAAATCCCCCCTTAGTCGCCGTCTTTCAAGGGAAAACAGCTCCAATTTGCTCAATCTTTCCTCATAACCCAGTCCTTCCATACCAGGCAACATTGTGGTAAACCTCCTCTGCACTCTCTCTCCAGAGTCTCCACGTCCTTCCGGTAGTAAGGCAACCAGAACTGGACACAGTACTCCAAATGCGGCCTAACCAATGTTCTATACAACTGCAACATTAGACTCCAGCTCTTATACTCTATACCCCTTCCTATAAAGGCTAACATACCATAGGCTTTCTTCACAACCTTCTCCACTTGTACTGCCACCTTCAAAGACTTGTGCACTTGCACTCCCAGGTCCTGCTGCGTTTCTATACTCTTTATAGGCTTACCCTTTATCATATAACTCCCCCCTACATTATTCCAGCCAAAATGCATCACCTCACATTTATCAGGATTAAACTCCATTTGCCATATATCTGCCCAATATACTCGCCTATCAATATCCCGTTGTATTGCCAGACACTGCTCCTCACTGCCCGCCAATCCAGCCATCTTAGTGTCATCTGCAAATTTGCTGATCACACCACTTACTCCCTTCTTCAAGTCATTTATATATACTACAAAGAGAGAGGTCCCAGTACTGAGCCCTGCAGCACACCACTAGTGACAGACCTCCAGCTAGAAAAGGACTCTTCCACTACTACTCTCTGTCTCCTCTTAACAAGCCAGTTCTCAACCCATCTAGATACCTGGCCTTGTATCCCATGAGCATTAATCTTTTCTACCAACCTACCATGAGGGACTTTGTCAAACGCCTTACTGAAATCCATATAGATGACATCAACGGCTCGTCCTTCTGGACACTATTCAGTCTTAAAGTAATATTCATGCCACACGAGAACGAGGCAATGATCATTTCCAATAAGATAGTATTTAACCAGTTCTACTTAACAATTATTGACTTCATCCGAATCCCATATCATCAACATTCCAGACAGTAGTACCATTGACCAAAATCCTAATTGGACCAGGCACTAAATGTTGAACAGGTCAGAGAATGGGTATTTTGTAGTGCGTAGTTCATCTCCTGACTCCCCAGAGCCTGTTTGCCATATACAAGGCATAAGTCAGGAGTGTGATGAATAACCTCCACTTGCTTGGAACAGTGCATCTCCAACAACACTCGAGGTCACACATACCACATTATTCCCATCACTCTGATGCAGACCAGCTTGGTAAAGATCAGTGATGTGTTGTGAAGCCACAGTTAAGGTTTAAGGTCTTGCCTGCAGCAAAGATGTTACCATCCTGCTGTTTGAGAAAAAAATCAAAGACAGTCAATCTGCCAGCTACTTCTAGTGTGGAAACCTAGCCTAATGAGAGGTAGCTCCCCTGGGTACAAACACAAAGTAAGAACAGCTGACCAGAAAATTATATGAACTCCCTAACAGGGATAATGTGCTGCATTTTTATTATTTCTCTTATTCTCAGGGAAGGTTTTGAATTTACTTGAATCATTCATGAAGTGGGATTTGATTAATTCTATTTCTTTGTGTTGTCTGTAAAGTAAATCACTTAGCAATTTGTATCTGGCCTCATATCTTGAAATGTTCTTCTGTCAATAAAATTGAAAAAGTAAATATATATAACAATCTTGAGTTCAGATTGCATGGTGGGGGTCTTATTGTTACCTCCCTGGATTGCATTACTGTATAATTATACCCCTGAATGTGAGATACTTAAACTATTTTAGGGACTGGCCAGAGCTGGCTGTATTCAAGAAAATATCTGAGGCAAATTTGGTAGCTGGAAAAATGATGTATCATGAGTTTATTTTCAGCAATATTTAGCTATAACATGCTTGTAAATCTTGCAGTAAACGTTCAGGTATGTAGGGTGGGATTTCAATTCTGGGTTTTGGGTTCCAATCCCCACAGGGCATGTTCTTGACACACCCACTTAAATTTTTAAAGTGTAAACCAAGGAGGGGGCTTGCTGTTCAGTTAATTATTTACAACAAGCATGCTCTCAATGCCAATGAGTGGCCCTCAGGCACTGACAGATCAGCAGCCTCACTGATTGTGATGGAAGCTGCCAATTTGGAATGGAGAGAGAGAGAGAGAGTGCACATAAACGTAGAGGCAGCGTCCTCGAGTATTGGTCAGATTTTTAAAAATAAATAAAAAGGCCACAATTGGCTTGTCAATGATTGTGCAGGGGCAGATCTTCCATAGAGTCTCCAGCAGCTACAGTTGTGGCTTTGCAGCCATGATGGGTGGAGGTGGTGGAGGATGTCTTACTGGATTAAGTGCAGCTTCCCCACCTTTCCTGTTGAACATATTTAAGGCTGCAATAGACAGATTTTTGGTCTCTTAGGGAATCGAGGTGGGCAGGCAAATACAGCTGAAGCCCAAGATTGTCATGATCTTATCAAATGATGGAGCAATCTCAACAGGCCATGCGATGTACTCCTATTCCTATTTTGTTGCCCTCAATTGGCTCCGTAGCTCCAAAAATGGCTCACAGTCAGGATTATGGCTGCAAACTATCAAGACAGCGACATTGTGACATTGCAACCCCTCCCTTTATCTGATTCAGTCCCCCACGGCCAACTGAAAATCTTGCCGATGTTGATTATACTGTTTGAGAAATCCAAAACTCAGCTAGAAATTGTATTCTTAATTTAAAGCATTAATGTTCTCTGTCCTGCATTTCTAATGTTTTCATTGAGATACGCATCTAGATTCAAAACAAAAACAAAAATCTCTCTGATTTCATCATCATTACTGTGCTCTGTTAGTTAATTTCTGCTTCAGCATGGTGCGACACAATGACAGAATCAAGCCACTATACTGGAGAATGATAAATCAGCTGATTCCTGAATGCTGTCCAAAGAAAGTTTCTCTCTTCCTCCATTGTTAAGTAACCATACACTTGCGGGGGGGTGATTTTAACCTAAATAAATATTGTTTTTTACTGTCTTCTCAGCAGCAGCAGGCACGAAGAGCTGCCCCTAATTCCAATGTAATTTCTCTATAAATAGACAGATTCAAGTCAGGTAGGGGTTAAAGTCAGAGAAATGTGTTTCCTGAACCCTCTAGTCATACCTATTTTTGATTTGAGCTGACACGTGAAGGCTGATAGGAAGCCAAGGAAGTGAGTTGGATCCTTAAATATAATAAGGCTGCAAGCTCCACTGTCATTCAGTTTCTCTACTTTACTCTTGTTAGAAGACCTGACATCTTCATTGAGGTGAAGAACTTGGCAGATTCAAAAGATAATTCCCTTTTCACCTACTTCCTGAATTCAGATGTCTGTTTGAGGAGCACCCCTCTCCCCCATTCTCCCATGAGGTCTCTGACTCAGCCCCCTACCAGAAGACCACTCTCCCGAACACCATCAGCTCTCCATTCTGGCCCAGACATGTCCCTGCTGCCCTCTGATTCTTCCAACCTCCGTTCCTACGTTAAGTTTCCAATCTGCCTCCCTCAGGACCCTCAAGACTTTTCCCCATTCCCTAGTAGTTCACCTGATTACCCCTCTCAATTGATTTCCTTCATCCTCTGCCAGCAATTGAACTCTACTCCTCTTTCTTAATCACCTCCTCCCCACAATTGCCCCCTCTCTCCAATCTATCCCCTTTTTCTCCTCTGATTGAGGCCTTCCTTCCTCTGATTAATTCCCTTCTTCCCTTCTCTAATCAATGACCTTTCCCAAAATTGAGCCTGAGTACCCCATTACTATTTCCTTCTCAAATTGAACCATCTCCTTAAGCCCCAAAATGATCCCTCCAATCTCCCTGATCAATCCCCATCATCCCCTGCAACCTCTGTTCCCTCCCACAGGCCCATCAATGAATGCAGCTCACTTTGCGTACCCCTGTGCAGATCCACACACCCTGGTGGCCTTCACAGATAGCCCTCCCACTCTGTTGGAGGCCAAGCCTGCCAGTTAAGTTCACCTCAGGGCGTGGAGCCGATTGATAACAATCGTAGATATGCTGTGGGAATCTAAATCCTGTAGGTCAGATAAGAAATAATTCAGCACCCACTCTCCAGATTCCCCACTAAACACAAAATATCCACATGACAGGTGTATGTGTGTGTGTTGGGAGGAGGGGTGGGGGTTGGAGAGGTGCAGGGGACTGTGGGGGTGTTGTTAACAGCACAAATTGATGCCTTTAAGACAGAAAGTGAAAGATGGAGACTGTTGGAATGATGTGTGCTGCTCCACTTGCACATTTATAAATTTTCCTCACAAAAAGTGCTTTTTAATTTTGATTATGCTAATCATATACTGACAGCCCCAAGACAGATCAGTAAGACACTTTATCAGGATATCATTAAGGAAAAGGCCTTTGGATTCCACTTTCCCAATATTTCAATGTCTGAAACAATAAAAAAGAGGCAAGATGTGATAATGTGAGGTAATCATTCAACAACAAACAGCTGGCTTTTTCCACCACTACTACCAGTAGTGTTTTTACCTAAGTAATACAAATTATACTTGACTTTACAGAACATTGAGCAAGCTATATGTTTCAGTGATGATAATACTCATGACAGATGAAGACACGTTACATTATTAGGAGTACATAAGGTTAAACTGTTCTTCCAGTATTTCCTTGTTTCGCTGAGGCTGAGGGAAGTCTTTGGTTTTCAATTGAAATTTTAGCTAAGATCTGTAGGGTGATCATTTTTTTACATATATTGAGTACATGAAAAAACCTGTGATGGTCATGATACTGTTGTAAAAGGAGCTTTAATATTTCTAAAGACTATCTCAACTCTGCCAAGACACCCGAGCATAGCAGCTGCCTCTAAATCTCCAAGCCCCATTCGCTGTTTCATGGTCATAAATATTTGAAGAGATTGGGGTAGATCAGGCTTGTCCAACCTTTTCGCCTGGCAGGCCATATTTGAATTTTCTTTCTCACTTAAACGGCTGATGATAACATTTTGGAAAGATGACATTTGACACAACAGTAAACTGAATATCAAAAAAGATTGAGGTATTAAGAAAGGAAACAATTTGAGTAAATGTAAAGAAATGTCAGAACTTCAATTTGATAAATTAGAAAAAATGATTAATGCAAATGACCAGGTGAGATATTGGGTGGGCGTTTACAGTTTCCCTGCATCCTGAAGCCATAATAGCTCACTGAGGTCAATGGACATGTGTTTGAGAGAGACAGAGAGAGAGAGAGAGAGAGACAGAGAGAGAGTGTGTGTGTGTGTGTGTGTGTGTGTGTGTGTGTGTGTGTGTGTGTGTGTGTGTGTGTGTGTGTGTGCGTGTGTGTGTGCTCCCGGTGAGGAAACAATGGAGTGTCGCAGGTGTCATATATTCTGCCTCTTTAGAAAAATTCTTTGCCACGTGTTTCACACCACACTCATTGCAGCTTGCCTTTGATTCATTCATCCCAGTAGAACTTAATCGCTGCAATAAGTGTGGTGCTCCTTTTAAACACCTTGCCAGCACTTGTTCCAAGTCCAGTCTAGTCAGGGATTGGCTGTCTGTTCTCCCATGTCTGAGTATCCTCCAGGTGCTCTAATTTCCTCACATAGTTCAAAGATGTGTAAGTTAGGTGGATTGGCCATGGAATTTGCCCCTTAGTGCTCAAAGATCTATAGGTTAGGCGGATTAGTGGGGCAAATACATGGGTTTATGGGATAAGGCCTATGTGAGGTGCTCTGTCAGAGAGTTGGTGCAGATTCGATGGGCCAGATGGCCTCCTTCTACACTACAGGGATTCTATGAGGAAGACAAAGAACAAAGAAAATTATAGTAGAGGAATAAGCCCTTCAACCCTCCAAGCCTGCACTGAGCATGCTGCCCTACTGAACTAAAACCCCCTACCTTCCTGGGACTCATCACTCCATTCCCATCCTATTCATGCATTTGTCAAGATGCCCCTTATAAGTCACTATCGTATTGCTTCCACTACCCCCTCGTCAGCAAGTTCCAGGCATCCACCACCCTCTGTGTAAAAAAAAATGCTTTGTACATCTCCTTTAAACCTTGCTCTGCGCACCTTAAACCTATGCCCCCTAGTAATTGACTCTTCCACCCTGGGAAGAAGCTTCTGACTATCCAATCTGACTAACAGAGAAAAGACGACACAGGCAACTAATTGTTTATTACTTTGTGTACATACTTCCATAAACTTTTCCATGTATTTGTAGACTTCTATCAGATCGCCCCTCAACATTCGTTGTTCCAGTGAGAACAAATAAAGTTTTTCCAACCTCTCCCCATTGCTAATGCCCTCCATACCAAGCAACGTCCATTTCTGTACCCTCTCCAAAGCTTCCAAATCTTTTTGGTAGTGCAGCGACCAGCAACATGTTTCATGGAGGGACCCTTCAGCAAACTTCTGGATGGTGTCAAGCAGAGGTGTGACATCCTCAATCCATGATCATCCAGGTATCCAGCAAGTAAAGTCACCAATCCTGCCTGGGAAGTTATAGCCATGACAGTGAGTGCCACCTTTCTCCAAAAGAAGATAAATGATCTTCTTTGTATAGCCAGGAGAAGTCTGTCTCCCACTGCATCCCTTAACACACTCATTACAGTTCCACGGTGCTCTCTCTCCCAGTCACTTCATGCACTTCTATTGAACTGGTCTCCCTTGGCCTTTTCACAAGTCAGAATGAGGTACTGTCAAACTGAATCTGGACTGGATTGAGACCTGCTCCAGCTGAGTAACTCTAATCGATCTGCTGCCGGCATTCTGTTTCACCCAAAAAAAAGCATAGTTTCTGATTCCTAGACGTTGTTTGGAATGCAATTAAAGAACATCCTTACCACCCACATGCCAGCCACTTCACCCACTCCCCATGGTCCTTACAATAGAAAATCTGGTTCTCATATCCCACGTATGTCAGACTTCATTACCATCTGACCTGGCACAAATCCCACCTACACTCTCCCCGTCTGTCTCATTCCAGAATAAACTCAAGCATAACCAATGTCAGCAGGCATAGCTTGCTGGCATCATGCCCGTGCTGAGAATTCTAATGCCCTTTGAGGAAACAGTCCTGGCGCTGGCCATGAGGAGCAGTGCCACAACTGAAGAGAGTGCGAGATGGGGGCAAGAGACAAAAGTGAGAACTCTCGACACATGCAGTCCTGGTGCAAACCTCACATGAATTAACTTTTTCCCCATCAGTCTGTCCCAGTCTCACTTCCCTTACAGATCAAATAGTCGACCAGTCCAGACCCTCTGGGGACAATAAACTCGAGGACAATAACTCAGTGACATCTCAGGGATCAGCATCAAAGAGACATCACAGCTGTTACTCATATCCTTCACCAGTGCATACACCTCAGTGGAGATAATTAGTGGGCAGGCTTCTGGGTCAGTCAGCACCTCACAGCTGAAGGTCTAGAGGCAGAGGCAGGGACATCCCACTTGGAGGGATGCTGGAGTCCGGGAATCTGCTGAGCCCCAGGTTGATGATGTGCTCCTGGGTATTGTCACCCAGAGCTGCTGGAATTACAAAGTTAGAGTCATGAGCATCAGGAAGGGATGACGGTGTCCCTTCTCACACTGCAAGGCTGACTGGAGGAGTCCCATTGCCTACTGTCTAAGCAGATGGTGCCATCCTTCCAATGCAACAAAGCCAACACTGAAAGGGTGGCGTCTGCAATGGAGACCTTGGTGAAGGATGTACACTCTATGACTCAGGTCGTGACCTCCATGGCTGAGGACATGAGCTCCATGGTGAGGGCTATACTGCATGGTGCAGGCACTAGTGGGAATCCACAAGTGTCAGTGCCAGAGAACATCAGGCATCTTGTTATCACTCCAGCAACTATTCCCTGGAAGAACCTAGGGGCCCCCAGGCACCCAAAGGGATGAGAATCAGCAGAAGCACAGCCAAAGCTTCCCACCCAGGAGACCCTGGGGGTGTCCTGACACACCCCTCTCTGTGAGCGACACACCTTCAGTCCCATACCCCAAGGAGGAATGGCACGGCAACACCCGTGCAGCCGGAAATCAGGCCAGTACTCTCAAGATTCCCGCCATTCCCACCAAGAACACCTGCCAACGTCATCTCGGGTAACAGGATGTGGAAGTCATCAGCTGGCCACAGCAGAGAAAACTCTGTGGTTTTAAAAGAGGGGGAGTTTTCTGATAAAAGGGTGAGATTCCAGGTAGTATCTGGCATTTTTGAAAAGAGGGATACTTTGCTGTATGGCTGGATTGTTAAAAAACATATAGCAAGTCAACAGTCTCCAGGGTGAAAAGGGGAGTATGGGGAAGACAGTAAAAAACATACTTAATGAAGAAAATGAATCATGGAATTCCTGTGCCAAATACATTTAGTGCTTTGAACAAGCAAATGAGTTGCTTATACCGGTTTTTCTCAGTACAATAGGAGGATAAATCTTTAATTTTCTCCAGAGCTTGGTTCATCCGGCAAAGTCAGGAACCAAAATTTGACAAAGATCCTTGAAGAGCATTACTTCCTAAAGCCACTGATCATCGCGAAAGGTTCAAATGGTATACGAAAGCATTGCTCAATTTGTGGCAACCTTAAAAATGCTGGCACAACATTGAGAGTTTGGTGAATCATTGAAAGGTGCTCTTTGAGAAATGATAGCCAAAATGAGGCTATCCAAAGAAGATTTAATTTTAAGGACAGCAGTAGAAATCAATCGCAGTGTTAATGGAATTAGCAGCTAAAGAGGCTGCGCAATTTGGTGCGGGAATGAAAATTCACAAGTTGGGACTGCCCATAAGAAGTCAAAGCAGCAACAAGCATGTCACAGATGTGTCAAAATGAGCCAGTGAGTGAATGCTGGAGCAAGGACAGTCAATGCAAAAATCGTCACAAAATGGGTCACATTTTAGATCAGTTTCCTCTGAGAAGAATATTCAGAAAAATAATCTGGGTATCTTCAAGAATCATAGAAACCCTACAGTGCAGAAAGAAGCCTGTTGACCCATCGAATCTGCACCGACTACAATCTCACCTAGGCCCTAACCCCGTATCCCTACATATTTTACACACTAATCCGTCTAACCTACGCATTTCAGGACACTAAAGGGCAATTTCTTTTAGCATAGCTAATCAACCTAACCCACACATCTTTGGACTGTGGGAGGAAACCGGAGCACCCAGAGGAAATGCATGCAGACACAAGGAGAATGTGCAAACTCTCCACAGACAGTGACTCAAGCCAGGAATCAAACCCAGGTCCCTGGAGCTGTGGAACTACAGTGCTACTGTACCGCCCAACAAAAGCTGAAGCATCTTCCTTTAAAACGTGCTGATGTGATTTTAAGGACACACACAGACAAGATTGTGTGTTAAAAGGTTACATCATAGTCAATGTAGGGTGGACAAATAGCAGAGTTGCCACTCCATGTGATCCGTGGTAAATTTTCAGCTCTTTTTGGGAGATCATAGTTGTTGAAGTTAAAGCTTAACTGGAGTGCTGTCAACAGCAAAATAGACCTACTACACCTGAATAAATACAAAAGTGTATTCAAAGAGACACTTGGCTCAAGGAAAGGAGTTCAATGAAACTCAAGATAAAGTCAAATATTCAACCAAAGCATCTCAAAGCAAGAGTGGTTCTTTATGCAATTCCTTCTGAGGTCAAAGAAGAATTAGTATGACTAGTTAGTGTTACAGCTGGTTACAATCAGTGACTGGGCTACTCCCATCATACCCGTCATAAAACCAGCTGATTCAGTTCGTACTTGTCATGATTTTAAAACAATCAAAAATCCAGTATGATGCAATGATCGATATTAGATGCTCAAAGAGACAATTATTTTGGGGTAGTGTGCCATCACTCTCCAGCAATGTCACAAGGGAACATATACTCTGGAGTGAAATGCAGAAAGGTGTAATGATACTTTATCTACTGGCAGAGTCCACAGGGACTGAACTGGAAGCTTTGAGAGAAGGAGGCAAGGCAAGATTAGATCCTGGGAGATGCACAGGGTAAAGATAGAACATAACAGCGCAGTACAGGCCCTTCAGCCCTTGATGTTGCATTGACCAGTGGAACCAATCTAATGACCCTCTAACCTAAACTATTCCAATGTTATCCATATGCCTATCCACTGACCATTTGAACGCCCTTAAAGTTGGCGAGTCCACAACTGCTGCAGGCAGGGCATTCTACGCCTTTACTACCCTCTGAGTAAAGAACCTACATCTGACATCTGTCCTATAACTACCACCCCTTAATTTAAAGCTATGTCCCCTCGTGTTAGCCATCACCATCCAAGGAAAAAGGCTCTCACTGTCCACCTTATCTAATCCTCTGATCATCTTGTATGCATCGGTTGAAGCAATTAGGGTTGCTGCTCATTAAGTGGCAAAGAGTACCTTGGTGAGTCTTACAGGGGGATGCCAAGAGAGGGACAGAGGGGCGTTGCAGGATAAATTAAGAAGGAGTCAAGCATAGAGAGACAGCACGAGTAGGAAAGACAATAAATAATCCAGAATTAGAGTGTGTCAAGATAGATTGTCTAAAAGTGGAAAAAGGACATGGGGCAAGATGGCATGGAAGAGAAGAGAAGAAAAGAAAAAAGGAGAAAAGGGGAAATAGAATTGGTGGACTGAGTCCAGATAGCACCATGACCATGCACAAATGGACATGGGAAAATTGAGCCTCATAGGTGGTGAGATTATATACTAGATCTTGATAGCTAGCCCTTGAAATGCATGGCGAGTAGAGATGAGCCAATATGTTATTAAAACTAGATTTAAAGTCAAAGGTTTAATGACCAGGTGTTGAAAGATCACAGGCAAATGTGATGTGTACAATAATGAGGAGTGTATTTTCAAAAAAGCAATATTTTTGTAAAATATGATGCTAAAATAGCTAAAAGATACACTTGCCCTTTTACCTCCTCCCAGACACTCCTTCCAATGAAACAGCAACTTAGTTGAACTTCTTTCAGTTTAATGCTCATGATTTTGATGCTCATGATGGTCTCCTTTGCACTGGGGAGACCAACTGGATGACTGCCTTGCACAATATCTCTGTTCAGTCTGCAATCGTGACCCCAAGCTTCCAATTACTTGTCATTCTCCACCATGTTCTAGAGAGATGAGTTCTGATGAAAAAATCATTGACCTGAAACGTCTAACCTTTCTGTCCTTGGCTCCCTGTAGTGTTCCAATGAAGCTTAATGCAAGCTCAGGAACAGCACATCATCTTTCAAATGGGCTCTTTACAGCCTTCCAGACTCAACATTAAGGTCAATGATTTTCAATCATAACCTCTGCTCCTATTTTGTTCCCTTTATCTTCACTAGTTTGGTTTTCTGCTCTCATTTCTCTTTTTTTTATTTTCTTTGCTTTCAGAAGGATCTATTCAGGATCCTGTCATTCATACCATCACTAGGCACATCGCTTGTTCCTTCAATTGTCCCATAAACACTTCCTTTGGCCTTGCACCATGAAATCTTTTGCGTGCGATCTTATTAGACGTTCATACCATACCCCTACTGCAGTGAGGTCAGTGAATTTGGCACTAAGCCAAATCTCCATTCACAGCAACAGCTGGGAAAATCCCACTGGTGTGAACAGTGATAAGATCTCGGTCTTTGGGTGGGATTTTACGGCTTTGCTCATCCCAAAACCATAAAATCCCGCCTGAGGTCAACGGACCTTTCCATGGTCCACCCCTCACCCATTCCAATTCCCATGGTGGTAGGACGATAAAATGCTGGCCTTCATCTTTTAATTTTTCCTGTCTCTGCCATACTCTTCCCTTTTGTTCTTTTTCCACCCTCTCCCTTTAACTCTTTACATTTCTAATTTTTTACCAGTCTGATGAAGTCACAGGTCAGAAATATTAGGGGCGATTCTCCCAAAAGTGCTAAATTGGCAGGAAAACTGTTCTAGATCATGACTGTTTTTCAGTTCAACTTCTCACTTGAATCTCTGGCATTCTATGCATGGCAGAGGTCACAACTGTGAATATCATTAAAAACCCAGGGGAGGCGGGGCTTATGGCCTCTGACAGTTCTGGAACTCTGCACATGTGCAGTGGCCCCAATCTATCAGTCTCCCCATTTGCTGACCAGCTCGATCGATGGCCAGCCTGGGACCCCTGCAGTGCTGCCTTCCAGCACTCACCCCACAGCCCAATTGTGGCCCCCACAACAATTCCTGGGCCAGCCCTGACCTCCCTACACTGGAGCATCCTGATATCCAGCCCATACCCTCCAGCAATAACAGTACCCCCCCCACCCCCCTCATCACGGCAACCACCCCCACCCAGGAGGCAGACCCCAGCAGCAAACCCCATCCCGCCCCAATCGCTGGCCTCTCTCCATCCCAGACTAATCACCATGCAGAGTGGCAGTGGGACCCCCTCACCCCTACCAATCACCTCCTAGGTCCTGCCCACAATAGACCCCAGTCCTTTGGCACTAACCGATACCCAGTGGGCAGTGTCAAGGTGTCCCCTGGACATGGGCACATTGTCCCTTGGACAGTGCCAGGGGCACAGGCTGGCACTGTCAGGGTTCCCATGCCCAGAAGGCACCACTTCCAACCACTCGACCCCCTGGGGGTCCCCAATTGCTCCCCCTTCATTCTGGCAGGGTCTCCCATTAGTTCCCCAAACTTGAAGGGCTACTCTGAATCCCGCTGGAACAAAGTACTCCTGGCAGGGTGGGAGATTCAATTGGGACCAGCAAGTTCCCAATAATTTCATGCTAAACATATTTGAACAACATTAAAAAAAATTCAAATGACTTACCTGTCTTCCCGCTGGTTACCAGCATGGTCTGGACTCCGACTGTTCTCTGACTCTGGGAGATGTGCATGTGTTCCCAGCACATGCGCAAATGGAAAAAGGTCAACAATGTACATCTGCTAGCCTGACCACCTAGAAAAGTTGCGGGTGGGGATGGGAGAATCACCCCTGTTAAGTCTGTTTCTCTTTCCACAGTTGCTCCCAGACCTGTTGAGTATCTCCAGTATTTTATGTATTATTTCAGATTTCCAGCATCCATACTTTTTATGTTAAAATAGCTGGAGTCAAGGTTTCCACTGATGACTATGGATAAGTCCAATAGGAATCACTGCAAATGAATTTGACATTTAAAATGACGGAGCTTCATATTCTACCAGAATCATAGATTAAAGCCACTGTTCAAACAATAGGTTGAGTTTTGAAAGAAGTAGCCTGAGAACGTGCAACAATTTCTTTAGTGATAGTCTTTAATGTCTCGTCTACATGAGAAGAATAATGACAGTTTGTTGAAATTGACTAGAAGTGTGGAGTGGATTGATGTTGATGCCAATACTGCTATTGTTAATTTCAATTACTGGACCAGTTGAGGTGATTAATTGATAGGGGCATTTTGTTCAGAGGATGACTCTTGTCTAAGAAATTCTGAGTAGTACTGAATATTTTATTGGGCAGCCTTCTTCCCAGTGATGTGAGATACCCAGTTCTCCTTTAATCAAACCCCAGTTCAGCCAAAGAGATGTAGAATACAGTCTTATTCTAATGATAACTGAGGCTACACTACAATATACATAGGTTGATTTATATATAGTGGAATGCTAACTTTGTGCCTAAGTCCACTTCAATGTCCCTTGCCAGCACAGTGGCACAGTATGGCAGCATGATAGAACAGTACTGTTCCTTCACAGTGCCAGGACCCAGTTTCCATTCCACCCTTGGGTGACTATGTGGAATTTGAACTTTCTCCCTGTACCTGTGTGTGGTTCCTCTGGGTGCTATGGTTTCCTCCCACAATCCAAAGATGTTAGGTGGATTGGCCATACTAAATTGCTCCTTAGTGTGCCAAGATGTGTAGGTTTGATGTATTAGTGGGGTGAATTCATAGGTTATGTGGATAGGGCCGAGGTGGGCCTGGGTGAGATGCTCTCTCAGAGACAGTCCGTGCAGATTCAACGGGCTGAATAGCCTCATTCTGCACTGTAGGGATTTTTTGATTTTGTCTCTAGCCCTCTTCCTCCACAGAAGATCAGAATGAAGTCTAAAAAAAGTTATTCTGCCTCCCCACCTTAATTATCCAATCAAAAATTTACTTGGATGTTACCGGGACTTGATGGTTTGAGTTATTAAGTTCTCAGCTTAATGATAAAAATCATGCGGCATGGACAAGTTTGGCTAAAGGGCCTGTTACCATGATGTAAACCTGTATGACTCTATTCCTTAATACCCAAAATTGTATTCTTGTCTTTTGCTCTTTAATGAGTTGTGGGCATCGCTTTTTGCCTTTGAACTGAGTGGCTTGCGAGGCCAATTCAGAGGCAGTTAAGAATTAACTAAATTGCTGTGGGTCTAGAGTCATACGTAGGCTGGTAAAGTTGGTAGAATTCCTTTGCTAAAGAACACAGTGAACCAGGTGGGACTTAGAACAACTGATAGTAGTTGTTTATCCCAGTCCAACGCCAGCATATCCACATCATGACTACTATCGACACCGCAAACTGCCGGATCCAAGTGGAGAGGATCTCCAAGAAGATTGTGCATATCAACACAGACATCAAGTTTTTACAGAGATGCAAGAAAGCAGACAAGATTCGCATTCTAATCAGTAATCTCTAAACTGTCTGTGCTTTACACGCTCTGTCCGAGGCCAGAACTCTCCATTCACCTGACAAAGAGGGAGTCCCCTTGAAAGCTTGTGAGTTTACTATCAAATAAATTGGTTGGACTAAAACCTGGTGTTGTCAGACTTTTTACTGTGTTTACCCCAGTCCAACGCCGGCATATCCACATCAGTAGTTGTCATGGTCAGAATTAGAGACTACTTTTATTTTCCAAATTTATTAACTGAAATTTGAATTCTGCCAGTTGACATGATGAGATTTGAATCTCTGGAATCTCAGCGTTAGCTTGGCGATCTAGATGATTAGCCTAGTGACAATATCACCACCACACCATCTCCCCTGTCCAAGTGTCTTGACCTACATCTTCAATATACTGAACAATTGAACATCCGCAACTCCCTGGGGCAGAGAATTCCAAAAATTCACAAACCTTTGAAGGAAGTAAGTTTTCCTTTCCTCAATCTTAAATGGCCAATTTCTATACTAACTCTGTGATCCCATATTTTAGATTCCACAACCAGGATTAATTCTGACAAGTCTTGAGGGCAGTTGGCCAAAATTTACATGGTTAAGGGATTTGATGCTTGTTTTAGTGTCCAGTATGTAGTGTGCCTTCTGAACGCCCTTACACTAAAATGGCATGATGCTGTCCCTTAAAAGGCATACTATAACATCCACCATGATGCCCCATGAATTTAGCAGTGGGGACACTAATATAGACCATCTGATTGCTAAGTTGGTGTGCTTTACCCCTATGACGTACCTGGAAAACAATGGAATGCATTCTAATTTCTACCCATGGTTTCTATTTTTTCAGGTTTGATCAGCTTGAAAGAAGCAATCTATCAGTGAGAATATGAGTTTGCATCATAGAATCCCTACAGTACAGAAGGACAACATTTGGCCTATCAAGTCTGCACCAGCTTTCCGAAAGAGCATCTTACCCAGGCCGACTTCCCTTTTTTTATGCAACCTCACACATTTACCCTGCTAATCACCCTAACCTCTTTTGATATTAAGGGGCAACTTAGCATGGCCAATCCAACTAACCTGCACATCTTTGAGCTGTGGAAGGAAACCGAAGCACCTGGAGGAAACCCATGCAGATATGGGGAGAACATGCCATCTTCACACAGACACTCAATGTTGGAATTGAAATCAGATCCCAGGCACTGTGAAGCAGAAGTGCTCACCTCTGTGCCATCATGTCACACATGTCCTCACTCAAACAAGAGATGATTGTAACATAATCAGTGTAGGTTTTTTGAGAAATATTTAGTAGTTGATTACAGAGGTTCATTGCCCAGTTAACCTTAAAATGTGGGTGTTCTATTAATTCATTTACATGCAAAATATCTAACAATGTTGTCACACCTAAATGAAACAATATTTGTTCTTCAGTATGAATAAAATGACACTTAACACTTGCAGAAAATAATTTTAAATGCATTTGCTCCAAACATCGAGCATAATCTGATATTTTGATTTGATTAATAAGTGAATTATTGTAACAAAAATGGGAATGTGATAATAAAGGAGATTGTAACAAAACGAAAACTGATAAGAAAAGACACTCAGAAATCAATGTAATCAGAGTAGAACATAAGTAGTAGGAGCAGGAGTAGACCATCTAGCCCCTCCTGCCCTGCCATTCGATAAGATCATGGGTGATCTGATAGTGGTTCAGTTCCACTTACCCGCCTGCTCCCCATAACCCTTAATTCCCTTACTGGTCAAAAATCTACCTGTGACCTAAACACATTCAACGAGATGGCCTCCACTGCTTCAATGGGCAGAGAATTCCAAAGATTCACCACCCTCTGGGAGAAGTTATTCTGTACTAGAATTTAGTACAGTTCCCTTTTAGCACATTTTAAAAACATAAATCTTTTCTTCTTTAATTATTTGAATAATTACCCATATATTGCAATAATACATAATGTTTAATCTTTGTTCAATATCTGTACCAAATATCTTCATAAATATTACATAGGCAGTGTATGATCAAAAGCAGCATCTGACAAGAAATCTATCTTATCCTCCACGTTAAGAATAATAATGAAATAGAGTTGATACAAAATCTGAAGTAATTGACTTTTTCTTTGAGAGAAATTACATTTGGTGAAATCCCTCCAAGGAAATTAAATCTGAGAAAAACACAGGCTTGGACCTCCTTTACTTTACCTCTTGAAAGCAGGTCAGTATATCAGTATAACAGTTTGTATATTTGGAAAATGGAGGGAAATGGGATGAAATAGCCCCTGATTGAATCATGGCCCTTGACAATACAGAATTTTGATCTTCACCCCGTTCTCTTTCTCAGCTGCTTGATGGTTAACTGTCATATTTAAACAATTGGTTTTAAGATGCTTTGAGATATCCTGAAGTTATGAAAGAGGCTGTCATATATTTATATATATATATATATAGGAGTCATATATTTTACCAAGGTCATTACTTTCCTCTTGCATGATGTTGCTTTCTTTCATAAAGCTGCTCTATAACTGGTCAGAGTTTTTTTTTACATTTAATTCTTAAGATTTTATTGCAATTGTTCTTATGTTCTTAATTGATGGATTAAAGGCTGGATTTTCATGGAGGAATGGGGAAGGTCAAGTTGGGATACTGCCTTCAAAAGGGTTCTCACCACTATATTTTTATTCTGGGGAGGAGGGAGAGGGAGGATAGAATGGAATCAGGCATGCCACCTATGGAGGCAGATCTGAAGTGGCAATGGAGGTGGATGGATGGCCAGACCAACAGC
The DNA here is from genome assembly GCF_965287045.1 of Carcharhinus amblyrhynchos. NCBI lineage: Eukaryota > Metazoa > Chordata > Chondrichthyes > Carcharhiniformes > Carcharhinidae > Carcharhinus > Carcharhinus amblyrhynchos. Next base: position 23,475,061 of record NC_137335.1, on the reverse strand, counting down.
CCAGAACATCTACCTTCATTTAGTGGAACTTAATGAATATTAGGCCCTGAAACTCTCATCCCTCATCTTGGTCACCCACTGCTGACTCCACATGCTCCCCATAGTCCCACATACCCTCATGCCCCCTCTATAGCAACTCATCTAATATCCATTATGAGAAGACCTAAGGAGACATGTCTTTGAAATGGAGATGAAAATGCATTAAACTTTTAACAATACAGCGCTCACTCAACACACTTCATACTGAAAAGGCCAAACACATTAAAAATGCTCAGTCCTCTCTCTGTAGCAGGATGTCTAAAATGCCCATCAAAGCAATGGAGAAGGTGAGGATGGGATTGCCAAGCGTGGGATTGCTACCTCCACTCTTACCATGGGATCATAAAAATCCCCCTTCACAATTGGGAGCAGGAATTGCAGAATAGGGTCCTGCCTATTTTATTCTTTTTAAAATTCCCTCACTTCTGTTCCAACATGGACAGGCACATGAAAATCCTGGCCCACTAGACTACTCAAATAGACATTGATGTAAGTACCCCCTTTTAATGTAAAGGCAGCACTTACAGCAAAAGTTAGAGAAACAAACAGCTGTGTACCAAGATCAGAGAAGGAAGGTGGAAAAACAGGTCTGGCAGCATCTGTAAGGAGAGGAAAACAGTTACTGTTTCAAGTCCATTTGGCTCTTTATCAGAGACGGGAATGTAGCAGATATTAAACTGTAGTTGCAAGGGATTGCAACAAGATAGCAATCTTAAGGTGTGGGAGGGAGTGGGAAGGTTTTCCTTGAGACAAAAATGTATGGGCTATTTAAGAAAAGAGGTTTAAGATGGAGGAGAAAGGTCACAGGCTAAAGTAAAAACTGAAAAATGCTGGAAAATCTCAGCAGGTCTGATAGCATCTGTGGAAAGAGAATAGAGCCAATGTTTCGAGTCAAGGTGACCCCTTTGTCAGAGCCAAAATGTTGGCTGTATTCTCTCTCCACAGAAGCTGTCAGACTTGCTGAGACTTGGCAGCATTTTTCTGTTTTTGTTTCAGATTCCAGCATCTGCAGTATTTTGCTTTTATTTCAGATCACAGTCTAAAGTTATTGAATTCAACGTTGAGTCCTGAGCGCTGTAACATGCCTATAGGAAAATGAGATGCTATTTCTCCAGCTTACTCTGGGTTTCACTGGAGCATTGAATCAGGCCAAGGACAGACATGTGAGCATGAGAGCAAGGTGCTGAGTTAAAATGGTAAACAACAGGAAGGTTGAGGTCATGCTTGCGGACTGAGCGAAGATGTTTCATAAAATGGTCACCCGCATGGGTTTAATCTCCCCCTGTAGAGGAAACCACATTGGGAGCAGCAAATACAATGGCCTAAATTGAAGGAAGTGCAAGTACAATGCTGCTTAACCTGAAAGGAGTGTTTGAGGCCTTGAACAGTTCGGGGGGGGGGGGGGGGGGGGGGTAAAGGGGTAGGTGATAATCTAAAGTATGTGTCATGTACTACATCCAACCAAACAAGTCCTAAGTAACTCAGTCATATTTTCTCTAATATTTACAAACTGCTGTCTGTTCTATTTACACTTTATAGACCAAGAGGTTTGGGAAGACCTGCTTTTAGTGCTGTTGTCTCAGAACACCTAAATACATTAGTAGCCACAGCATAAGGCAGGGGCAAATTAATGGGGACAAGAATTTACATTTGCATTGTTACTCACAAGGCTCCTTAATCCAAAAAGTTGAAAGGTTGGGACACTCTAGAGTGATAGATGAGAGAAGAGTGAAAGAACACACATTCTCACTGATTACTCTGTGTAGCGATCTCATGTTCCACAGATAATGCCCGATGAATGAGTGACAACTTCAGACACAATGGCTGATGCAAACTTTGCAATTCATGCCTGTATCGAAATTAAACTGCAATTGTGATAAGAGTAAATTTGGTACCAATGAACCATGATCTAACTGAATGGTGGAACAGGCTTAAGGGACTGATTGGCTTACCCCTGTCCCTATATTCTTAAATTCTTTGGCCATAGAAAATCTGCCAGTATTTGTGTAGATCCTTTAATCACTGATTAGCTATCGTGGAACAGTTCCACAGCTTCTTTTTTTTTCGCATTTTCAATCTACCAAATTCCAATTAATCAGTAACCTTTGTTTTCTGTGATATGCTATTATTGCATTTTATTTTAGTCTAGCTTTCCATTTGTTTCTCTTATTAAAAACTTGGTTAATGTTGCCTCTCGATAAATAACTTAAACTTAGCTGGCAAATATAGTTTTACAAGGAATGAATTAGTAAACCTTGCTGGGATATGATACCAGTGTCATATTTCTCCAAGGGATTATGTCATAATGTAAAAGAAATGAACAAACATCTACATATATATGAGAATTATAAAAAAAATTGCATCCTTAATTCAAAATGTGTGTGCTTGTCTTGTTGCAATGAATCATATCACTGTCAAAGTATAAGGGACAAAAAAATTTGCCTTGGTAATGCCCAATCTTTGGGTGCTATGGGTGCTGCTGCTTGGGAACCAAAATAGCTTCGGCTCTGTGGATGCACACTTCTGTCATGAAATATACAATGCTAATTTGACACCAACATTGCTATTTTTGAGATCAACATTTCAGAGTGCCCTCTCTTAAGAATGCATTGCTAAAGAAATATTCAGTAGCAGGCAAGATTCCCCACCAGCAGAAATATGCAGAGTTGAGAGACAATAATGTCAATCACACGTAACACTGTCTCTTAATCATGCAGAGCTGAATATGCATTCTTCTGGCAGTTACAACATTTCTCAAGTGTTTGGTGTTTTGCATAGAGGTTTCAAGTTGTGAAAGTTGACAGGAAGTGGTCTGTAGAGTGCTGAGGTACTTTTTGCTGTCTCAAAGGCTTCTGGACAAACTAATTTCCACTCATAGGTCTTTCCTTTGAATTTAACTAAGAGTGAACAGAGGCCATGCAGAGTAGGACAAGCTGCTTAAAGAGAAAGATGGAAGAGGGTTGGGGGAGGGTTCTCAGTAGAGGTGATATTGACCCAGGGTATTCATGTGTGGAATTTCAATGAGAAACAATGGGTGGAATTTTACGAGAATGATTCAGGTTCAGCTTGCGTGAAAATGGGAGAGTTCCTGATTGTTTTTTGGGTGAGTTTTCACACTCAATCTTATAGACTTAGACATTGAAAAAAATGGTCGAGACCATTTCTAGCTGCTGGGCTGAGCTTAATTTGCCAGCCAGCAGAAGGAACTACTGCACATGTGCAATTCCAACAGCTGGGGTCTAACAGACAGACAGCTGTCAGGTCCCTGCTGCTGCAACCAGCCTGAACCAACCTCCTGTCCATGCAATTGTGTGACCGCAACTGATTGTAAGTGCCACACCACATGGATATGTAGCCCCCTCCACTGTCATCCCACCACCCAGACCGATCACGCCCCCCCCCCCCGATCCAATCACGATGCAGAGCAGCAGCAGCCCCACCCCCCGTCCTTGATCCAATCACAGGCAGAGTGCTCAATGGCACCCCCTCCCTGAAAGGGCATCCTCTTCAGGCACTGTCCCTTCAGGCCCACCCATTTCAGGCCCCTATAACCCCTTCCCCTATAGGCCCATCCCTATAAAACCTGTCACCTGCCCCACATAGGCCCGGCCCCTGGTTCCACCCCATAGGCCCCATCTCTGGCACCGCCCAGAAATGGGCCTACCTGCCCAGTGGGCATTACCAAAGTGTCAGTCTGGCAGTGCCAAATTGCCAGGGTGGCACTGCCCAAGAGGCACTCTCCCCTGGCCTACTCAGGAGATCTCAATGGCCTCCGCCAATGAGACAAACATGACTGTTCCCCGTTCATGAGGAGTCAATGATTTCCTTGCTGGAGAGAACCTCTCCCGGGGAGGCCATAAAGGCAAGTGAACCCAGACAATTGAGCAGCAGGCTCACTGAAGACATGTAAATTAATATTAACATACATTACTTTAATTTATTCAGCCTCTCTCCCATTTCCAGCGAGAGGCCAAACTAGCCAGATATTTGGCTCTTATAAGATTCCAAGAGCCAAGAAATCGGGCATGATCCTGATTTCTCAGCTCTCGTGCAACATTACCAGCTTGATTCACCCATTGATGGGTGAGTGAGCCAGTTAAATTCTGGTCAATGTGAGCGACATCTATGTTTAATAGAAGGACCTCATCATTGAAATCAACCAACTGCTGGAACCACAACTGCAACCTCAGCATGGCGTAAACTTTAATTTGTTTGGCTCCTTCCAGGTTGCAGCTGGAGATATTTACAACATTTTGAAGTTTGCCATTCATTGTTGTATGAGGGAGGTTACTGAGGATCTCTTTTCAAAAGAGAGGTAACTACATTTTATTCTCTCTTGACAGAAATGAATAATCAGTACAAACACAAGAATTGCTAGGATTGAAAGCTTTCCATAATGCAGGATGCCAGTGGCTGTACGTATATTACTTTGCAGCACCATATGTCAACTTTGTCATCTATGGAAATGAAAGGGTTTTCACTCCAGTACAGTAAGTCCTCACTCCTGGTCACCCTGTTTAATGTTGTTTCATTTCAAAATAAATTTATTCTTTAGTATCTGTTTTCTCAATTTGTATCACATTTTATGTCATTTGCGTGCATCATTGGTATGGAGTTGTATATCATCATAGTGTGCATTGTATTTGTCATCCCCTCAACAGGGCCATGGAACCCTGTGCTGCCAGGAGCTTTGTCTCAGGAGTAGGTATGTGAAATTCTCAGATCAGCCCTGCTCACCGCATTGCTCCCACCCTGCTCACTGCTCTCATCCCACTTTTGCCCTGCTTGCTGCCTCACTCCAGCACCATTTGCTGCCCTATTTGCTCCCATTCCACTTGCTGCCCACTTACTGCATTGCTGCTTTCTTTCACCTTGCTCCCTGCCTCATTCCCACTTTGAACCCACTTGTTGCCCCACTCATTGGGTCACTCCCACCTTGCATCCACCCTGCTTGCTGTCTCATTCCTGCCCCACTTGCTGTTTCACTCCCCACCCACTTGTTGCCCTGTGCCCACCCTGCTTGTTAACCTCACTGCGCCGCTTACTGGCTTGCTCACAAACTCATTAAGTAACCAAAACTACGAGAGCATTGATTCAGTTTCTACATCCAGGTAACAGAGACCGAGAAGAAACTCACTGGGGATCAGGAAGAGACTCGCTGGGGATCGGGAGAGAACCCTCCAGGAATCAGAAAGAAACCCACTGGGAATGGGAATGGACTCGATGGGGATCGGAAAGGGATTTGCTGGGGATCGTTCTTTCAAATAGCAGCCAACTTGTTGGTAAAATGTCACCCTTGGGAAGAACACAACTAGGATGTTAAGTGTGTGACATAGGCAATGCATCAAGCCGATCAATGTCTGGCATCCCAGCAGCAGTCATGATGCCTTCATTAAACTGCAGTCCACTGTAAAAGCTGCATTTTATTCACAGTGGCAAACAGAGTGTCTACTTGACAAGGGTCATCTGCTGACAGTATGTCTCAGGATTCCAGTTCACAACTGATGCATAAGACTACAGCAATAACTGAAACCGTGCTGCGACTAGAAACATTACAATACAGGGCACACTGAAATAATAATTCTGCTGTCTGCACCACTTTGAAGGAGTCCTGCAGTCCTTGGTTGAGCAGATTTTACTATTTGTCGTGGTCTATAACATGCAGCACCACCAGGCCAACATAAAGGGACAGACCTTATCACTAGCTATTAGACCGGCAACTGAGGAATAAGTGCATGAGGAGAAGAAAAGAAAAAGTGGAGAGAAAAAGAAGAGACAACTTCTTGCTTGGGGTAAGCATGAAAGCTAATTTGAGTGCAGAACCTACAACTGCAATTGCTCATTCATCAACATTTCCACACTCCCTTTGTCACTGACCATTACAGCATTTGTTGGCCACAATACAAAAATAATTCACAAAATGTAGCAAACTAGCTATTCCAAAGCAAATTGATAAAAAAACTCATTGCATAAAAATATAAATTAATCACCTATGCAATTCTTCTACCTTTTTTTGTTCATTTGTGGGGCATGGGTGTCGCTGGCTGGCCAGTTTTTATTGCCCATCTCTAGCTGCCCTTGAGGTGGTGATGAGCTATCTTCTTGAATCACTGCAGTCCATGTTCTGAGGGTTGACCCACAATGCCATTAGGGAGGGGATTCCAGAATTTTGACCCAGCGACTGTGAAGGAACGGTGATATATTTCCAAGTCAGGATGGTGAGTGATTTGGAGAGGAATTTGGAGGGCAGGTGGTGGTGTTCTCATTTATCTGCTGCCTTTGTCCTACGTACAGCCATTTCTGTCAAGATAGAAGCGGTCGTGGGTTTGGAAGGTGCTGACTAAGGATCTTTGGTGAATTGCTGCACCGCATCTTACAGATAGTACACACTGCGGCTACTGAGCATTGGTGGAGGAGAGATTGAATGCTTGTAGATTAGATGTGGGCTGTTTTGTCCTGGATGGTGTCAAGCTTCTTGAGTGTTGTTGGAGCTGCAAGTGGGGAGTATTTCATTACACTCCTGACTTGTGTCTTGTAGATGGTGGACAGGCTCTGGGGAGTCAGGAGGTGAGTTACTTGCCGCAATATTCCTAGCATCTGACCTGCTCTTGTAGTCACTGTATTTATGCGGTGAGTCCAGTTGAGTTTCTGGTCAATGGTAATGCCAAGGATGTTGATAGTGGGGAGTTCAATGATGGTTATATCATTGAATGTTAAGGGGCAGTGCATAGAGTGTCTCTTATTGGTGATGGTCATTGCCTAGCATTTGTGTGGCGCAAATGTTATTTGCCACTTGTCAGCCCAAGAAGGGATATTGTCCAGATCTTGTTGCATTTGAACATGTACTGCTTCAGTATCTAAGGGTATGGTACTGAACATTGTGCAATTATTGGCGAACATCCCCACTTCTGACTTTGAGGGAAGGAAGGTCATTGATGAAGCACTGAAGATTGTTGGGCCTAGAACACTACCCTGAGGGACACCTGCAAAGATGCCCTGGAGTTTCCACACATTTATCTCAGTGGCTGCAGCATGAGTGGTGAAGGACACTGATTTTCAAAGGAAGACACTGCAGGTGATCTTGGAGGGTATCCTTGAGTAGCCTTGGGCCTAGAAAGCCCAGATTGCAGCAAGTCAGCATGAGTGATAGGGGCTGGAATTTTCTGGTCATTCAGATTCTGCCGCTGCTGCATACGAGGACAGAGAATTTGGCACGTGGCCAAATCTCCGTTCACTGCAGCGGGACCAGAGAATCCTGCCAGTGTGAAGGGCCATAAAGTTCCAGCCAAGCAGTTTGGCTGGCTGGCAGACAGACAAATTAAAGACACTGTTGAGATCACGAATACTGTACCTGAACAGAGGACATCGAATATGTGCTCCATGGAGCTACTACCAATCTTACAGCACAACCTCTCAGCAATCCTGTCATCTGTTAGAAGACAGGTTACTGGACTGCTGTAATACATACAAGTAAACAGTGGCATTCCTAGCCATGATATACAGCAGCTAAGCTTGCATAACATAATCTGAGCTTCATTCTAACATTCAAAACTTCTGGTAGAAGCAGTGGAAGCTGAAGCATTAGCTAACAAAAGCAGCATCACGATTTCATCCATAAGTATGCAAATGGAACTGGCCACAAGTTCCATGCTGGAAAGGTTGGGTTCCAAAGTCTATGTCAAGTTGATGCTGGACTACTCCACGTTCCTGGGCATTGAACATTTCACAATGTTCTAAGTATTTTCAATATTTCAAGTTAATGACCTTTCATCAGAACTGAAGAAAATATGTGACAGGTTTTAAACAAGCAGAGAGGCATGAAAAGAGGTCAGTGGGAAGTGGAGAGGTGAAGTGCTGTGTGTGCAAGGAATGAATAATGTGGTTAGCATCAGTCACATGCAACAATCAAGATAATCAGTATTCAGCACAAGGATGGCCTGGCATCTGACAACAGTGCCCTTACATAACAAACTGAAATAATTTTTACGACAGTAGCAACGGTTTACTTATTTTAATTGCATCTTAAAAAATAAAAGGAACAGAAGTAGGCTGCCTGTATTTCAAACAACATGTACATTAAATGAGCATTGCGATCCCACTGCCCATTTTCAGGGGCTATTCAATTTAGCCTTTGATGTCTTTCATGGTCCAAAATTAAACAAAATGAAAGGAGTTGCACAAATTGCAGGTTGAGATTGTAATCCAGCATTTACTAAATTTTATGAAATTGAGTGATGTGGGGGTGGCTGAGGAGGTTGGTTAGGAGTTCAGGTAGTCAGGAGTGTCAATCGGGGTGTGTGTCAGGTAGTCGGGAGTTTAATCTGGAGGATTATGTGTAGTTACGGTTGGAGTATAATCGGTAGGTCCTGTCGGGGGTGTAGGGTTGGGGGGGTGGGGGCGGTCCATGAGCAGCGAGGCAGAGAGAGTCCTGTGAGGATATAGATAGGGGTGAGGGAGCTCTCTTGGGAGTTCATGGAGGGTGGTTGTAGTGGGGGATAGTTAAATGTTCTGGGAGGAGGTCAAACAATAAATACCCAGAAGCTAAAAATGGGGTTTATTGTCTTGCTCCTGGGTGATTATTGATGTAACATGGTCAGACCATCTAATGTTCGCAATTTAAATGGCATTTTCAGATGGCTCCCACTCTACAGCCATTACCCCTTGAAAGATTGAACTTGCACAGAAACATAGTAGATTGGAGCAAGAGGAAGCCATTTGGCCCTTCGAACCTGCTCCGTCATTCATTATGATCCTGGTTGATCATCCAACTCAATAGCCTAATCCTGCTTTTTCCCCTTTGATCCCATTCACCCCAAGTACTATATCCAACCACCTCTTGAATACATTGTGTTTTGGCATCAACTACTTCCTGTGGTAATGAATTCCACAGGCTCACCACTCTTTGGGTGAAGAAATATTTTCTCACCTCTGTCCTAAGTTGTCTACCCTGAATCCTTCAACTGTGATCCCTGGTTCTGGATTCCCCCACCATCTGGAATATCCTCCCTGGATCTACCCTGTCTAGACCTGTTAGAATTTTGTTAATCTCTATGAGACTTCCCCCTCATTCGACTAAACTCCAGTGAAAAAAATCCTAACTTAGTCAATCTCTCCTCATATCAGTCCCGCCATCCCAGGAATCAGCTTGGTAAAGCTTCGCTGCACTCCCGAGAGCAAGAACATCCTTCCTTAGGAAAGGAGACCAAAACTGCACACAATATTCTAGGTGTGGGCTTCACCAAGGCCCTGTATAATTGCAACAGTTGAACTTCTCGCACAATTCCCATGCAATCCTTACCTGGGAACTTCCAATGGGGATTCCCCAGCTCACCTTTGGGATACCCCTCCAGATATAACACCTTGGAACTTGGAAGTTATGGAGAAACTCACCACTTTTGGAAAAGCAGATTTGTTCCTTTGATGTGAGAAAATATCTGGAAGCAATTGATTGGATACCATAGAATGCAAAAATATATATGTATAACAGGTTGATGGGGGTATAGAAGTTAGTTTTTCTGTTGGGAGAACCCAGAACAGGGGGGTATGATGTTAAAATTTGAGCTAGGTTGTTCAGCAATAAAATCAAGAAGTATTTTTTCACGCAAAGGATAGTCAAAAGTTGGAACTCACTCTCCCAAAATTTCGTGGATTCCGGGGGACAGTTAATCTGTTATTGTGGGCTTGTCTTGGGATTTCTTAGTTTCTTATTCAAAAAGAGATCTTGCTAGAGGCAATGATTTTTCATTCAAAATACCTTTATTTATATCACTAACTATTAACAAAGTTATAGAACTCAGGACTGTTATGGTTGCTTACAATCCACTGCCAACATATATGTTGAAGATTTTCAGATAACAGATTAGAGGTTTACAGCATGGAAACAGGTCCTTCGGCCCAATTTGTCTATGCCACCCAGTTTTTACCACTAAGCTGGTCCCAATTGCCTGCATTTGGCCCATATCCCTCTGTACCCACCTTACCCATGTAAATGTCTAAATGCTTTTTAAAAGCCTTTACTACTGCCTCTGGCAGCTCGTTCCAGACACTCACCACCCTATGTGTGAAACAAATTATCCTCTGGACCCTTTTGTATCCCTCTCCTCTCACCTTAAATCCATGCCCTCTTGTTTTAGACTCCCCTTCCTTTTGAAAAAGACGTTGACTATCTACCTTATGTATACCCCTCATTATTTTATGAACCGCTATAAGATCACCCTTAAGCCTCCTATGTTCCAGTGGAAAAACGTCCCAGTCAATCCAGCCTCTCCTTATAACTCAAACTGTCAAGTCCCAGTAGCATCCCTAGTAAATCTTTTCTGTACTCTTTCTAGTTTAATAATATCCTCTCTAATAGGGTGGCTGGAATTGTAGACAGTATTCCAAGTGTGGCCTTACTAATGTTTTGTACAACTTCAACAAGACTCTCAACTCCTGTATTCAATGTTCTGATCGCTGAAACCAAGCAGGCCGAATGTCTTCTTCACCACTGTCCATTTGTGACTCCACTTTCAAGGAACTATGAATCTGTACTCCTAGATTTCTTTGTTCTATAATTCTCCCCAACGCCCTACCATTAACTGAGTAGTCCTGCCCCGATTTGATGTACCAAAGTGCATCACTTCACATTTATCTAAATTAAACCACAACGGCCCATTGGCCTAATTGATCACGATCCGGTTGCAATGCTAGATAACGTTCTTCACTGTTCACTATGCCACCAATTTTGCTGTCATCTGCAAACTTACTAATCATGCCTCCTAATTTCTCCTCTTGATATAAATCTCGATATCTATATGCTATCTATGCTAAGCAATATATTGGGACGGATGAGGATTCTGGTTGAACACAATTACAACAAGTTTAATACTAGCAATATTATATACAGCACAGGCCTTGATTTAGCTGTAACTATGTCCTTGTTGTGATGTTGAATGCATGCCAATGCAGACAGTGGCACGTACCTTTAAGCAGCTACACAGCGGCGTCACCATGTGTAATGTTGGGGGATAAAAGGTACAGCCTCCATTTTAGATGTTCACTCTTGCAAATTGCATTGAGGACGCAGAAAGTCCTCAGAGAGATTTGGATAGGCTAAGTGAGTGGGTGAGGATCTGGCAGATGGGGTATAATGTTGGCAAGTGAGAGGTTATCCACTTTGGAAGGAATAATAGTAAAATGGACTATTATTTAAATGATAAATTACAATGTGCTACTGTGCAGACGGACCTGGGGGTCCTTGTGCATGAATCACAAAAACAGGTGCAGCAGGTGATCAAGAAGGCGAATGGAATGTTGGCCTTTATTGCGAGGGGGATGGAATATAAAAGCAGGGAGGTCTTGCTGCAATTGTACAAGGTACTGGTGAGGCCGCAACTAGAGTACTGTGTGCAATTTTGGTCCCCTTATTTGCAAAATGATATATTGGCCTTGGAGGGAGTACAGAGAAAGTTCACCAGGTTGATACTGGAGATAGGGGGTTAGCTTACGAGGAGAGATTGAGTAGATTGGGCCTGTACTCATTGGAGTTTAGAAGGCTGAGGGGTGATCTTATAGAGACATACAAAATAATGAAGGGGCTAGGTGGGGTAGAGGCAGAGAGATTCTTTCCACTTAGAAAGGAAACAAGAACTAGAGGACACAGCCTCAAAATAAGGCAGAGTCAGTTTAGAACAGAGTTGAGGAGAAACTTCTTCTCTCAGAGGGTAGTGAATCTCTGGAATTCTCTGCCCATTGAAGCAGTGGCAGCTACCTCGTTGAATATGTTTAAGCCACAGGTAGATAGTTTTCTGATCAATAAGGGAATTAAAGGTTGTGGGGAGCAGGCGGGTAAGTGGAACTGAACCACTACAAGATCAGCCATGATCTTATTGAGTGGCGGGGCAGGCTCGAGGGGCTAGATGGCCTACTCCTGCTCCTATTCCTTATGTTCTTATGTTAGCCTGGGTCCTAAAGTTAATAGGCTGATTATCTGACTATATGCTTGACTCATAAGGTACATATGGAGTCTTACTGATAGAGTCACAGTCATGAACATCTGCAGCAGAGATCATAGGTAAGAGTGAACATCTAAAATGGAGGCTATACCTTTTATCCCCCAACCTTACACATGGTGACACCACTATGTAGCTGCTTAAAGGTACGTGCCACTGTCTGCATTGGCATGCATACAACATCACAACAAGGACATAGTTACAGTTTATCTCTAAGGTACTTCTCACTTATTTTCTCTCAGTGAGTGACATTACTATGATATAGCTTCTTAAGCACATGCTTTGTTGCTATTATTAGACTTAATCTTTTACTCTATAGGGTCTTTATCCCCATATTATTATTATATACACCTGCCTAAAATCTCTGCTTTTAAAGGGACTATTTCCTTATGGTTTCATTAATCATCCTAGAATTCCTTCTCAATTAGTTGGGCGTCTATTCACTTTGAAGATAGTTCCTAGGTTGTCATTACTGGTTTCCCTCATTTGTGATTCTGTAGGTGTGACATTCTCTGAAGAATCAAGGTATGCAGCCCATCTTGCTAATGGTTTTCTATCCATTAAAATCTGGGCAGTTCTATTCCTTTGAATGATGCTTGACTGTGTCTGAACGAGTTACAATCTCGTTTGCAAGTGGCTTCTTTATTATAATATCTTCTTGCTGCTGATCTCTAATCCATACCACCTCTTCCCCCCTTAAGCGGGGAAAGGCTTTGAGCCTTTGGTTAAAAGTATAGGCTTGACTTGCTTGGTAAAGTTCTCCTTTTTTTTTCTAGCCTGACCATGTTCTTCTACCATGATATTTGGTATCAACATTTGGGGAAGGAAAGGAAGTAGCATCTTTTGCCTGAGACCAATCAGAAATTTGCATGAGGTAAACCAATCTGCAAAGGTGTAGAAGGATAATTGAGCAGAGTGAGCTGAAACTTGTCATTCCTCCTTGCTAGGCCTTTTGTAATCTTTCTGTTAGTCTGTCACTGAAATCTTGCTGCTATTCACCCTGATGGGATCTTATGGCCCTGCTGACAATGCACCCCTGCCGCAGGTTACCCATGGTGAGGGGTACATTCAACGGGAAATTCCATTGACAATGGCAGGATCATAAGATCCCCCTGCCAGCCAGTGGCATGCCACTTCCCACCAACATGAAACATGCCACGGAGAGAGTGAAAAATCCCTTGCTAAAAGTATTTTGGCAAACTCATGATGTAAACTAGTTCATAAAACCGTGAAAGATTGGGAACACTCATTATTGAACGATGGCCTATTGTCAGAGATTACAACATCTGGAATGTGTGTGAAGAACATCCTCTTCAAAGAGGTAATAATGGCTTCAGAGCTGAGGCCATTTAACTTTTACACTTCTGTCCAGCGAAAATAATAACCTTCTACTATGAGAAAAGCTTTCTCTCTGAATTCAAACAAGTCTGTGCCAAAATGTTTGCAAGGCTTGGATGGGAAGGGGGAGAGAGAAAGTGGCTGTTTCTGTTCCTGTCTGAAAGGCACAGTGATGCATTTGGAGGCTAGGGAGGGATTTTACCATTTTTACTCTAAGTGCTGGGCAGACTTGAAACTGGGAGAGTTTCAGATCTGACCTTTAGGCCATTTTTAGTCCCTCCCCCCCCAATACACTCTGCCTGCAAAATTTTGAGCGTGTAAGATTCACGCTGCAGAAGCCAGTGGACAGGGCTTAACGCGCCCAAAAGACTGCAGAGGGAAGTAGTGCGCATGTGCAGGCCTCTGATGCTGCACATGCGCATTAGCAGTAGCAGGGGTCTGACAAACAAGATCGTCCTGCCTCCACCACCATCCCAGGCAGTGAATTCCAGACCGTCACCACCCTCTGGGTAAAAAAGTTCTTCCTCAAATCCCCCCTAAACTTTCTACCCCTCACTTTTAATTTGTGTCCCCTCATAACTGACCCTTCAACTAAGGGGAACAGCTGATCCCTATCCACCCTGTCCATGCCCCTCAATCAGGTTGTCCCTCAGTCTTCTCTGCTCCACAGAAAACAATCCAAGCTTATTCAAAATCTCATTATAACTTAAATGTTCCATTCCAAGCAACATCCTGGTGAATCTACTTGCACCCCTTCCAGTGTGTTCATGTCCCTCCTATAATGTGGTGACCAGAGCTACTGTGGCCTCATCAAATTTCTATACACCTCCATCATGACCTATACACTGATTGATAAAGGAGAGTGTGCCATATGCCTTTTTCACCACCCTATTAACTTGCCTTTCCACCTTCAAAGATTTATGGACAAACACACCAAGATCCCTTTGTTCTTCGGAATTTTCTAGTGTCAGACCTTCCATAGTATGTTTCTTTGTCAAATTACTCCTTCTAAAGTGTATCACCTTTCATTTTTTAATTAGCCATTGAAAAAAAAGCTAGAAAGGACTTTTAAAGCTGTGTTTGAAATATCAGTAGCAGAGGAATGATGCACTGATGTGGAGTGTGAGTTGGCAAGAGGTCAACAAGAAAATCAAGAGTTCAAAGAACAGTTGATTGTTCTTCAAGGTCAAATGCAACATGAATGCATAACCATTCAGCAACATGAAGTAATGAGCACTGTCTTAAACAGCAGAATGGAAGCATTGCAGAATAAACCTGAGGAAACTCTACTGAATTACAGGAAAATTCAAGATGAAGCAAGTGAGCTTCACAAAGAAAAGGTAGAGCAATTGAAAGATCTTCTGATGCTACAAGAATTGCTAAGGATAAAGTACATTCCTCTGGAAAATTATGAAAAGAAGCAGAATAAATATAAGGTCACGCTGAACATAAAGAACCAGTTGGCAGAGAAGACTCTGCAATGTTCCATGTTCCAGGAGGATACAGAAGACTAGAAGAGGTAGACTGAAAAGCTGAAGAAGTGGAATTAAATGAGGAAGCATTAAAAGGAAAAGCCAAAGAGCAGCCTTTCAAATTGCAAGCAGATAATGCAGCCTTGAATAGCACAACTGCATGGAGACTCCATGCATGACAGTATCTGGGATCTGTGATTAGTTAAAGACAAACAATAAATGGTTCATGTTTAAACAAATTATTCTCAATATCTCATTATTGAGACATGTAAATAATCCACAATACATGTATCAATTAAATTTTGCCCTCCCTGTTCCAATATTTCCACGGAAACTGAAGCATGACATAAATGCTCTGATGACATCCTCGTTTCTTCACTCACTGCTCTGTATTGCTGGGTTTCTCTTCAGGCTTTTCCCGCCATTTTCTACTTCATCTGTGAATGTAGTCATTACTGTCCCCGTGTGTTATTGTGAATTTGTCATGATATTCCTAGGTTTCTTATTCTAGAAGAGATCCTACTGGAGCAATGTCCTTTCATTCAAAATACCTTTATTTGCATTGCTACCTACTTACAATATAGAATATCAAGAGATAGCTATAGCTCCTCTCTAAGGTGCTTGGCACTCATTTTCTCTCAACAAGTGATATCTCAATGCTATAGCTCCTTATGCTATTATTGGGGTTAACCCTTTACTCTACAGTGGGAGCCTTCAAAACTTAGATTGCCATACCTTTTTAATCAAGAAAGGGCATCGTGGGATCTGAATTAAAGGGAGGTAAAGGAAGATGTGACACAGATCAACAATAATTTACTAGAATCATAGAATAGGCTTAAGGTGTTGAATGGCCAACTGGCATTTCTATTCCGAAGTTTTAATACAGAAACATAAAGAAAGGAGGAGTAGGCCATTTGGCCCTTTGAGACTGCCATTCATTATGGCCATGGCAGATCATCTAACTCAATAGCTTGCTCTCGCCTCACCCCCTCCCTCCCCCTCACCCCCATAGTCTTTGACCCATTTTGCACCAAAAGCTATATTGAACTCTTTGAAACATACATTTTGTCTTCAACTATTTTCTGTGGTAGCAAATTACACAGACATATCACTCTCCCGGTGAAGAAATTTCTCCTTGTCCCAGTCCTAACCACTCTATCCCATATCTTCAGAGTGACCCTCCGGTTCTGGACTCCCCCACAATCAGGAACATCCTTCCTGCATCTATCCTGTTAGAATTTTATAGGTTTCTATAAGATCCCCTCTTCACTCTTTTGGACTCCAGTGAATATAATCCTTATTGACTCAATCTGTCACCATATGTTAGTCCCGCATATCAGGAATCGTCTTTCTGAAAAGTGGTCACCAACCCCATGAGTTAAGAAAAAAATTGAAATGTGGCTCCTCATGCAAAAAGGTTCGCATGATGAAGACGATAAAGAAAGGAAGGATAGACTATGAAGCTAAACTAGCACTAAATATAAAAAGGATAGTAAGAGTTTTTATAAATATATAAAGAGGAAGAGGCTGGCTAGGGTGAACGTTGGACCCTTAGAGGATGAGAGGGGGGATTTAGTGGTGGGGGATGAGGAAATGGCTGAGGCCTTAAATAAGTTTTTTGCCTCGGTCTTCACGGAGGAGGATGCGAATAGTTTCCTGGGTATCAAAGATAGAAGGCTGGTAGGAGTTGATGGCCTGAATGCGATCACAGTCACTAGAGAGGTAGTGCTTGATCAACTAGCGGGACTAATGGTGGACAAGTCCCCAGGACCGGATGGAATGCATCCCAGGGTTCTGAAGGAAATGGCAGAGGTGATAGTTGATGCCTTAGTGATAATTTTCCAAACCTCACTGGATTCCGGGGAAGTGCCGGAAGATTGGAAAACGGCTAATGTTACGCCGCTGTTTCAAAAGGGTAGCAGGCAAAAGGCAGGGAATTATAGGCCAGTTAGTTTAACATCTGTTGTGGGAAAGATGCTTGAATCCCTCAAAGAAGAAATAGCGAGGCACCTTGAGAAAAATTGTTTGATAGAGCAGACGCAGCACGGATTGGTTAAGGGGAAGTCGTGTCTGACGAATTTATTGGAATTCTATAAGGACGTGACTAGTGCGGTAGACGGAGAGGAACCGGTGGATGTGGTGTTTCTCAATTTTCAGAAGGCGTTTGATAAGGTGCCGCACAAAAGGTTGCTTCAGAAGGTTAGGGGGCATGGAGTTGGGGGTAAGGTGTTAGCGTGGATAGAGGATTGGCTGTCTAATAGGAGGCAGAGAGTTGGTATCAATGGGTGCTATTCGGATTGGCAGTTGGTGACTAGTGGAGTGCCCCAGGGATCGGTGCTGGGGCCTCAGCTATTTGCCATTTATATAGATGATCTGGAGGAGGGGGCTGAGTGTAGGGTGTCGAAATTTGCTGATGACACAAAGATAAGTGGAAAAGCAAATTGTGCGGAGGGTGTGGAAAGTCTGCAGAGGGATCTAGATAGGCTGAGCGAGTGGGCAAGGACCTGGCAGATGGAGTACAATGTTAGCAAGTGTGAGGTTATCCACTTTGGCAGGAATCATAGTAGGAGGGATTACTATTTAAAGGGCGAAAAGCTGCAGCATGCTACGGTGCAGAGGGACCTGGGGGTCCTTGTGCATGAGTTGCAGGTGCAGGTGATCAGGAAGGCAAATGGGATACTGGCCTTTATAGCGAGGGGAATTGAATATAAAAGCAGGAGGTCTTTCTGCAACTGTACAGGGCACTGGTGAGGCCGCAGCTGGAGTACTGTGTGCAGTTTTGGTCGCCGTACTTGCGCAAGGATATTTTGGCCTTGGAGGGAGTGCAGAGGAGGTTCAGTAGGCTGATACCGGAGATGAGGGGGTTGAACTATGAAGAGAGGCTGAATAGACTGGGTTTGTACTCGTTGGAATTTAGAAGGATGAGAGGGGATCGTATAGAGACATATAAGATAATGAAGGGGATGGATAGGGTCGAGGTCGAGAGATTCTTCATGCTTAGAAAGGACAGCAGGACTAGAGGGCACAGCCTCAAGATAAGTGGGGGGCAGTTTAGAATGGAGTTGAGGAGGAACTTCTTCACTCAAAGGGTGGTGAATCTCTGGAATTCTCTGCCTGTTGATGTGGTAGAGGCTACCTCGCTAAATATATTTAAGACACGGGTAGATAGGTTTTTGGTAGGCAAGGGGATTAAGGGTTATGGGGAGAAAGCAGGAAAGTGGAACTGAGCCACTTCAGATCAGCCATGATCTTACTGAATGGCGGGGCAGGCTCGAAGGGCTAGATGGCCTACTCCTGCTTCTATTTCTTATGTTCTTATGTTGTACATCGCTGTTGTCGGTGTTTCACACTTCTACTACTGTAGATGTAGCAACGTAGGGAGTGAATAGTTAAGGTGGTGGATGGGATGCCAATTGAGTGGCTGCTTTTTACTGGAGTGTTGTTAGAGCTGCACATATCCAGACAAGTGGAGTGTATACCATCACATTCCTGACTTGTGCCTTGTAGATGGTGGATATTCTTTGAGGAGTTCTATGTACCATAGAATTCCCAACCTCTGACCTACTCTTGTAGAACTTGTATTTATATGGCTGGTCCATTAAGTTTCTGGCCAATGATAATCCCCAGTACGTTGTTGTGGGCAATTCCGAGATGGCAATGCCATTGAATGTCAAGGGGATTCTCTTTCATTGGAGGTGGTCATTTTCTCATACTGAATGTGAATGTTACTTGCCACTTGTTAACTTAATTCTGGATATTGTCCTCATCTTGTTGCATTTGGATACAGACTGCTTCAGTATCTGAGAAGTTACCAAAGATACTAAATATTGTGCAGTGAACATCTTCAATTCTGACCTTACGATCAACAGAAGGTCATTGATAAAGTGGTAAAAGATGGTTGGGCTGATGACCTACTGTAAAGGTGCGACTATAGAGCAAGTTTCCCTGTTTTCATTTGCTAACAGCAATGTGTGGAGTAAAATATACTTCATCAAATATTGGGTTGATCATAAACTATTAGGCTGGCTATTACTTGACATGTTGGTTAGGCTCTGGATTCTGCAGTTAAATGTTCTGTCACACATTGGCTTTGATCTATACTTTGGAACAGTTTGTCAAATTAACTTGGCCCAGGGCTTTGAAGTTTGTACTGTCAGAAGTAGTAGAACAAAATGCTAACCCACAAACCACTCATTTGCAGATCACAAGCAAAATTTGTTGAGATTGGAATCAGTATGAAAAAGAAATATATAGTTGAAACTATACCAGTAACATTTGAACCAGCAGGTACAACATTACACAGTTTTCATATGTTTGATTAAGAGTACTGAATGTGAGGACAAAAATATTACACTATTTCAGAGGACACAAACTTAAAACTGTCTCTAATCGATTTTACCAGCTGAATCAAAACTGCATTGCTACATTTTATTGTGGGAGACAGATGCTTAAAATAGCTTGCTGATTCGCTCAATGTTACTAATACTATTTTTGGATTAACATTTGTTTCAGTTCTGAACCTTTAGGGACAAGAGCTCAGTCATTTCTGATTTAACATGGCTCTTGTATTTTTTTAAAGCAGGCACAAGTTGTAAAGGTAACCAATTGTTGGTTATTCATGGACTGCTTATTCTAGCATTCTGGTTCTGACATCATTTAATGACAGCTAGAAAACCATCTCATTTGAAAGATAATATTATCACAAGATCAAAACCACTGCAAGGCCACTGAGAAACAAATACCACCTATTGGAAATATTGACCCCACAACAGGGCTTTGTGGGATACAATGCAAGCTGCTTTCACAGATGGAAGTGAGTGCTAATGTACCAGTCAAGCTGAACACTGCTAGCCCACTGAACAACCATTATTTTTGCACCTGCTCCTGAAGAAGAATTCCTTTAAATTCTGGGCAGAATGCTCCCTAAAAATTCCTAAGTGTTGGCCCCAGTGGGAAAACTGCTGAAATTCCTGCTGCGAGGATCCGTGCAATTCAGTTCACAATTCAGCCACATTTAGACATGTTTTTGGAGCCTGGGGAGATTTACAATGAATTCTTCCACAACTAAAGGTGCTGGCAAGATTTACCCTTCAGAGATCAGGTCTAATCGCAAAATTAGTATTTTGATCCACCTCCAACCCCCACACCACGGACATCATAACCCCTGCAGGCATAGGGAACACTCCTAACTCTTGACTCTGGGGGAGCACTCCCCATGTCACTAAATGTCCAGATCACCACTCCACCCTTCCAACACCATGCACAGATGAGGTGACCCACCCCCCCACTATCCATCCATTCTCATTGGCTTCAGGGCATTTCCCCTTCTCTCCCCACCCCCCAAATGAGCAATACCCCACTAAGGGTTTGCCTAAGGCCCCACCCCATTTAGGCATCTCTTCAGGTACCCCTTAATGCCCCACCCTTTGCTTGTGGACACTGCCAGCCTGGCACACTGCCCTGCTGCCAGAGGGCAATGGTAAATCACTGCCCAGCCATGTCCTTGACCATCCAGGAGTTTCAATGGTCTCTGAGCCCATTGGCATGGCTATCGTGACTGGTCTCTATTTGTAATTTGCGTTGGGTTTCCATTGTGCCCAAATTGCAGGAGCTAGGTGAATCTGGCTCCAAACCAAACCGTGCATATTCAAGTGATTATTTAAATGTGTTAATTTGGTTCATGCCCTTGCTGGGCATGAACCAGATTACATTGGGTTGTGGGGGCTGAAAAAATTCCAAAGGGGTTCTACTCTGCATTAAATGCATTATGGCCCCTCATCATAATTCTCTGGCCCTGAATAGCCCCACTGAATCTGTGTATAAATGCACAGGGCCAGAGAATCACGGCCTCTATTTCTCCTCTGGCATGTTAAGGCTTTGTGTTGATAATTCATGACAGACCAGCAGCTATAGTTGGACAACAATCATATTCCTCATCCTAGATGCATTGTTTCAAATCCCACGAGATAATACATTTCTTATTATGCATTTCATTCAAAAATATGGATAGAATTTTCCCAGATAAAATAGAGGCGTAATAATGGCAAGAATATGAGAACAATGCACGCCAATCTGTCAGGCATGCTCCATACTGCATCGCAATCGTGCCACACTCAGTCATTTTTTGGGAAAGTGGTGAGTTGCGCACCAGTATCGAGGCAGGGGAAGGGGTCCTGATGAGCCTGGGTGCAGAGCACTCAGGCACTGTTTCACAAGGACACCCCAACATACAGTGCACTGGGACATTCCCTCCCCCATGGACGTAGGGAGTCCCCCTCTCATCAACTGCATGTTTCCCCAACCTTTCCTCAACATGGGTCACCGGCATCAGGGCACTAGGCCTTCCCGATGGGATCCCTGCCTGACCCCTGACATGGCCCCCAACATTAGCCTTGACATGCCCTTCTTCGTGCTTCATCCTTGCTCAAACCTCTTGCAAGAACTCCTGCATGACCTCCTCCTGAATAGCACCCCCCTCCATTTCCCTCACCACCACACTGTTAGCAGTGCCTCAGCACAATGGCAGTGCCCAACTGGCACAGCCTGGCCATGCCCCTGACCACCTAGCGGCTTTAATGCCTCCAAACCCCCTCCACTAGTTGTGACCAGTCGTGATTTTTTTCCTGTGAGACATCCTGCCAGAGAAGTGGGAACATACCAGAAGTGGGGGGAAATGACCACATGCTGAGCTCACTAATGAGAATGAAATCGAGCCCTTTCGAGGCACACTCCAGTTTGCGATAGCAGGACGTAGCCAGCACAGTAGGTGCAGAACTGACTTTTAGGCCCGCACGCTGTTTTCTGGGATCAGTGCCAGGTGCGGTGAGGTTGGAAAATCACCCCTAGATTTTTGTTATTCACTGAAGTTTCCAAAATATCTTTTACAGAGGGAACAGGTGATAAATGTTAAAGAAAATAAATACAAGTACTTGCAATTGTAGTACTGCACATATCCAAAAATGAGTAACTTAAACTTTGTCATTAGTCTGCGTAATGCCAACTTGTTCATTTCAGCACAGCATCTGAAAATCTGACACTGACATTGCACATATTCAGGAAATTGTCCCTCTGGGGTTGAGGCACAAACAAACATGGAACTACATTTTACCTGCTCCCGTTAGGGGTTAGTTGAGCTCAGTTCACGGGACAGCTGATTAGTGATGCAGTATGATGCCTACAACGAGGTTCAGTTCCCATTCCAACTGAGGTTATTCTTGAAGATCCCCCTTCTCAACTTGCCCCTCGCCTGAGGTGTGGTGGTCCTCAAGTTAAATCACCACCAGTCAGCTCTCTCCCTCAAAGGAGAAAGCAGCCAATAGTCATCTGGGACTATGGCAACTATATCTGGATCTTTTACCTGCGCCCACTAGGGGGAGCATTGAAAATCAGCTTCCTGACCACCTGAGCTCACCACTATAATATCAGGGGATGGATGGATGTCAAAATTGGCAGCCCAACCACCATACTTAAACAAATAATAATGGTCAAGCTGTCTGCACCCCTGTAACGTTCTGTCCATAGCTGTTTTAATTTTCTCTTGACCAGGTGAATAAACGTAAGTCTGTGACAGTCCTTGGCAAATTATATAAATGGGAAGAGGTTTTTTTTAATTGAAATTATTGTAGATTGTTCATTTCATGGTGCTGAATAAGGAATTTAAAATTATTCAAGCCAGCAAGTCCCCACTGAAGTAAACAGATGGAAACTGAATCATAACTTTTTTGGAACCATACCAGAGGTGCACTAAACTGCTGTGAAACATCTGTTTTTAACAGAGTAAACTGGCTTGGGAATGATTTTGACATGCTTTCAAATCACAGTACCACTTCTTGTTAAGCTTTGAATGAATGGTATAATTTACAGAATGTTGTTTAAAGAACATAATATATACAGAGTACTCCAAAAGGATATCTTATAGAAATTGCTTTTGCTTAGTTTATCTAGTGTCCCCCGCCTCCCTTCAGCTCAGTGAGAGTGACAGATGCCACATGGGGCTTTTCCTGTCAGTTACTGCCTGTGGGTAGCCTGATGGAATAAATTGAAATGGGAGTTAAGAGGGGAAAATTGACATTTGTTGTCTTCCTTCTGAACAGATTTAAAACAGGAGGGAGAAATCTACTTGGCTTGAAATTAATTTTGAAATCTAAATTAATTTGAAATAATCCTAGATTAGAATTTCTCTATTAAATCACCGAAACGATATTCACATTGAGAATCCATCACTCGGAAACAAATTAAAGTAGAAAACCAGAAGGAATTAACCCTCTGACCAACCACACTGCAAATACATACAAACAAGGTAGTTGCACTCAAAAGGTACAAAAATTTAAAGGTCCTGCACCATGTATTTTATAACATTGTGTCATTTCTGTCTCAGCCTTTCACACTGTATTGACTTTGACAGATTGGTTTTCAAGATTTTAGATAAAGATAGTTTGTCACCATGCCTCAACCTGACACTTCCCCTCCATAACAGTCACTCCTGGAGCTGCCACTGTGTGCTTATTTTGACAAAATAATTTTTCTATTTTCTTTCAGAAAATCATGCACCTGACATCTCACCTTTTTGCACTGTGAGGCAAGCACACTAGATGTAGATTGGGTAATCAGGTGCATTGTAATCCTCAGGCGCTAGTGAAGTGACCCTTTCCTTCAATTAATGTTTAGTCGTGAAATGTTAAAAAAGATTCCTTGAACACTGCAACACTTCTCAAGAAACCCCATACCATCCAGGACAAAATGGCTTGATTGGCAACCCATCCAGCACCTTAAATATTTGTTCACTCCACAACCAGTGAACCACCTATACTGCAGCAACCCCCCAAGTCATCTTTGATGGCAACTCTCAAACTTGTGATCTCTATCACCAAGAGGACAGGGACAATAATTGCATTTAAGTTCCTCTCCAAGTGAAAAGTCCAGACTTGAACATATATCACCATTCCATCATTATCGCTGTGTCAAAATAATGGAACACTTCACCTTCACTATATAGCAGCAGTAGATCCCAACCCAAACATTTTGATATAATTTGCATTTGACAGCAGTCATCTGCACTGCAGCCACTAATTTTGGCAAATTGGTATTTTTGCATTTTATTTCCACTTTGCTCTTGATTTTAAGTCTACAATGAATACTTAAAGTTATTTTATATTAAATGTTACTTGGTAGCCATTGATCTTAAACCAGCTATGATTACGTTTTGTTTAATTAATCACTAATAATCAGTAAAGACATGTTTTCTTTCATATTGGCCATGTACAACTGGTATTTAGGCTATACACAGCAAGAAATCTGACAACACCAGGTTAAGTCCAACCGATCTATTTGATAGTAAACTGACAACCTGGTGCTGTCAGATTTCTTACTGTGTTTACCCCAGTCCAATGCCGGCATCTCCACATAATTTAGGCTATAGCCAGGCTTTTATAGCCTCTCGCAATGAGGTTTCCTGCGATGGATGAGGAAAGACAGCGGGCAGGATCTTCTGGTCTGCCAAGGTCCATGGGCTTTTGCATAGCTTGCTCATTTCACTGCCAGGGAACCCATCATGCAGGGTTGGCTTCGGTGGGACCTAAAGATCCCAGCAGTGGGAAGGACTGGAAAATTCCACTCTACATCTTTGTTTTCCATTTTCCAAGCTAGAATACTGAAACAAAATGTCTTTAGTTTATCAGAAGTCCTTTAAATTACTGCATTCAGTGACCTTTGGCCTACAGGCCAGGACAATGAATAACTTTATTTGGGCTTCAGAAACTGTAGTTTGATTGATTGGCGTAACACTTGTAGGATGGCAAATGAAAAGACACCATCAAAAGATGCAGCAGCTCGCTTATTGAAAAGTCTGCATGGTCTTGCAGTGTTGTGAGAATTGATAAGAACTGAGACTTATTCTGAGAAGGGACTGTAACAGAGATAGAAAGGCTGGAATTGAGCCAGAAATTTGGCTTAAAGGGGCATTGTTTGAGGACTCACTGCTGCAGTAGTGGAACAGTCACCACTGAAGAAAGGAGAAAGGGCCAGGAATTGAATGACTGACTGTAGTGCCCACCCATAAGGTTATTCAGCGATTTGGTAACATATGCACCAAGGGGTGATAACATATGTACCAATTCAGAGAGTTGTCATGGAAGACTAAGTTGGGGTTATTATTTGTTTTTAGAAAAAATTGCCTTTCTTCTTTATTTCTGATTATAAAGTGTTTTCCCCTTCAAAAAAGTTATTGTTCTTTTTAGTTATCTTCCTCTTTTTTAATATTATGAATTGCAACTGTCATATTATACTTATAATCATTGTACAATGTTCAATAAAATTGTTGTTTTAGCAAATTACTTGTCATAGTCATTCATTCCTGTTACCTCCAAAGTATGACATTGATTGTTTTTGAGTGCATTCATTCAGCTAACATTTGATCTCAATTACTCTGAAAAGCAATCATTCAGCTATTGTTTGACATCATTTGTGTTCAAAAGCAATCACTTGCCTATCAATTGATATCATTAAGCCATTATTTGACATCAATTGCACCCAAAAGGAGTCAGTTAACCATCATTTGACATCAATTGAACTCAAGAAAACTTGGCTATAATTTAACATTACAAATAATATAACTGACATTAATATCATCAATTGCCCTAAGCTATTGCACTCAAACATTTGTGATTAGCAGCATCATTTAAGCATTCGCACACCAAAAACTATTACATAGTTTAAATTCCATATTTCCAAATTTCCATTGCTTTTAAACCCTAAAACTGAGCTAACTTTAGAAAAAGCAGACAATGGGCCCAATTTTACCATTGTGTCATGCCCATTTTCAGGTGTGAATGAAGTCAGGCGTGAAACCATTAACGTGATCCGCACCCACGTCTGCGCAGATGGCTGCTTTACTGAGGCCGGCAATGGCCATGATCTGATTTGTGCCCAAAACGGGCGCAACAGTGACTTAAATTGAATTGGTGAACTACCTCCCAACTTTATCAGCATTGCCCCCTTTAACATCACATTCATGCACTGTTTTGCAAAGAATCTCAGACTTGCTTTGACAAAAGGTCTGTTTCAGGCACTCCATGCGCTGAAGTAGTAAGTTCAGAGCTTCCAATGGCTCTCTGACTCAAATTGATAGGTAGGAGGGCGAAGGTGGGGGCAGATCACTCTGTGGTGGGGGTGGTGGCGGGAGAAGGGAGGCCCGATTATTTTCTGGTTGTGGGGGGAGCAGTTAAGGAGCGTGTCAGATGTATCTCTGGTGGTTGGGAGGGAGGAAGGGAGGAGAGATCACTCTCTGGTGGGGGTGGGGGGCATGGGAGGAGAGCCCAATCATTTTCTGGCGGGGAGGAAGGAAGCCAGATCGTGGCATGGCATGGCGGGGCAGAGTGGAGTGGAGGCAGGTCAGATCATCCTTTGGTGAGGGGGTTGCAGGAGAAGGGAGGCCTGATCATTTTCTGGTGGGTGGGAGGCCTAAACTTTTTCCGGGAGGGGGGGGGGGAGAAGGGGGGGAAAGAGAGAGAGAGGCCAGATGCATCTCTGGAGGCGGGGTCGGGAAGGAAGGGAGGCCAGATGCATCTCTGATGGAGGCATGGGTGGGGGCAGGGGAGGCTGGATAGGTCTCTGGTGGTGGGTGGAGAAGGAGGTCAGATGGATCTCAGGGGGGAGAGCAGGGGTGCCCACTGCCAGTCTGCGGGCAATCGGTGGAGGAGAAGGGGTAGTGGGTCACAAACAGTCTGGGTCGTGGGCAGGGCGGGTGGATAAGGGGCAAGTTATGTTGTAGGTGTGGAGATGATATCTGTGGGGCCCATCACTCCCTGGTCTCTATCTGCTTTTTGCGGACCAGGAGCGATGTGACAGCAGCACGATTTAAAATTTTTTTTCTGACTGCGCCTGCGCAGTTCAGAGCTCCAATTGTTTCAGGTTTGATGAGCCCTATCCACAGCGCGATTCAGACCCGCAATTTTTTTCCAGGCTAAGTGTTAATGGGGGTGCCTGAAAGCAGATTTCCAAGTCAGATCTGAATTGCGCCAGATTCAGCATTTAGAATGAAAATGATAAAATCGGGCCCAGTGTTTTAATTAACTAGTTTTATGCTTTTATTGTAACAAATGACTTATGCATTACAACTCTACCTCCATGCTCCCCACTCCGATTGTAGTGGTTTTCTTCCACACCATCCTCCAGAGCAGCTTTTTCCCCATCATCTTTTGCCCCCATGGAGCATTCCCTTTAAACTTGATTTTTTTTATTTTGCATCTTGCCATTCTTTGCACCAAAATAAATCAGTTCAAAGTTCTCAGTGTTAAATTTTGTTTCCATGTGGCTCCTAGTTTCAGCAGTATGTCTCTATCCTCCTGAAGTCTATTTGTGTGATGCTCTATTGAATGGCTTATGAAAGTCTATAGACATAACATTAATTGCATTCTTTCTTACTTCAGCAAAGAACTCAATCAAGTTAGTTAAACATAATTTGCCTTTAACAAATCCATGCTGGCTTTCATTTATGAACCCATATTTTTTAGCCGCCAATTAATTTTGTCTCAGATAATTGGGCTAGTTTTTAAGTTCCCAAAGTGCAAGGGACAGGGGAAAGCCAATCTGGCAAACACAAATATCAGAATGAAGTGCAGCGAGCTTGTTAGTGGTTTTTTAATAACCCAGCCATTGCGTTACCATCTTATTCAGGTTTTCCAACCAATTAGCATTAACAAATATACTGACAACCTGCATAAATCGAGCTCAACTCCAGTATTTAAAGGGACATACCAAAGGTGCAATTTGATGGATTTTGGAGTTGACAGCAATCGGAAGAAATTTGTGGAATGGAATCCAGGCGTTCAGCTAAAGGCCTGCAGGAAGATACCGCTCTCTACTGATAAGCAGCAGCCTTCTTGTGAAATCAAGAAGGCGTGGTTGGACATTGCCAATGGGGTCAAAACAGGGCTGTGATGTTACTCTCCTGGATTTAAAAGTTGAAAGCAATTTAATGACCTAAGCAGGAAAGGTGAACATAGTGGCAAATTCCCCTTATTCTGATGTGTATCACCCAACTTAAAGTGCCTTCTCAAGCCTATTCGTGCATCCCAGCCCTTAGCTTACCTGGCAAGTACACCCAACCATTTCTGTCTATACATTTTCTACAGTCACTTGTCATTCAGCATTGACATCACCCACAATGCATTACTTTTCCCTCTCAGCCATCGTCAACAAATAATTTACACTCATCCTTTCAACACATGCCATTACTGTCACTCATAGGTTTTTTTTTAAACCGTCCTTGAAAGAAAGGCAGAGTAGGAATACAAGGTAGAGAACCGGAGGTAGTCCGCTATCCATCTCTCACTTGATACTTGAGGGAGAGGGGACACTGGACATCAGTGAAATATCAGCATGCTGGTAACAGGACCTAGGCAGGTAGGAGCCTCCCAAGTACCTGGTGACTCACATCACTAATGAGCAAGAGCATTTGCTGCAGCCATGGAGAGTTCACGTTGGGGACTGGAGGTTGCTCCAAAACACCGTTCAGCTGAATGCAGATGCTGATCCTTAGGGACTGTTGCTGAACAGGATAACTTTCAGCAACACCAAAAATTGTGTGATGCACTGGCAGCCTTTCCAGCCACAGAATGCATGCTTGGAGAGGGACTGGAGGAGTCTCGTGATGATGCAGGCCTGCACAATTATGTCTTCAAACATGGCAAGAATTATCACCTGCATAAAGCATTAATCACAAATGAGTGCATGCACAAATGTGTTTTGAATGACCATGATCATTTTCACTCACTGCTGACATCAAGTCCACACGGGTCAGTGTTGTATGCTGTGTTGTGATCTGATATTTAATTCCGTCACCCGGTACTTGGTATGACCCTACCTGCCTAGTTCACTTACCAGACATGTTGATATTTCATTGATGTCCAGTGCCTCCTCTCCTGAAAGTGACATGCTCCTTCATGCCCCACCCCCTCCTTGCCAAGGTATGGCACTTCCAGGCCCATTCACCCATTAGGCACTCTACAGAATCAATAAACCCTATGGTGACAATACAATGTGTAAAATAAAAGCTTTAAAAACACTACTCATTGATAACGTCCCACTTACCGAAACCCCCCTTTTGACTACAGGCCAAAGAAAGTGCCAATTATCCAGGCCATTTAAAATATCAATAGCAGAAACTGCAAGCACTTGAAACATCTTTTTCGTGGAAATAAAATGATCAGAGAGCCAGAACTGTCAATCAATGATTTCCCTGGAGTCCAGCTGTTTCCATTATCTAAAGTCTAGGCGCTCAGCAAAGCTTCATTATGCTTTCTTGTCTGTGACACCTGCCTTTCACGTGTGAACAGTGGTGGAATTGTGAAATGTCTTAAAATAAGACATTTGCACCTCTTTGGATAGTGAGTATTTACTGCAGTTAATTATGTGCTGCTCATCACATCAGCTACACATCCATGGAGTTAAATCTCCGGATTCTTGTTCAAAAATCAAGATATCAAGAGCCCCCATCTATAGTACCATTAGATTGAAAACAGGAGTTTTCACTCACTCCCAGTACCAATTCTGTTTGGTGAGCCTACCTGCAAAGGCAGATCTCCAAGCATTCAACTAAAGAAACCATCATGACTGCTAAACTAAACTTCAAGATTCAGCCACTTCATTTCAGAAAGAAGGAATTCAAGTCTGCAATATCTCACAGAGACTAATATGAAATTTCATCTGTATCTGCTTTTAATCTTTTTATCTGCATTTTAGTTAATAACTTCATAGCAACTTTTAAGCAGTAAGTTTCGTAACAAACTAACCATTATCTTGCATAAGACTGAAGCTTGACTGCTGGGTTAATTTTAAATTGAACTACTCAAGGGGCTATATGCGCAGATACAAATTTGTAGCTCAAGGACCACTTTAAGAGAATGTCTTTTACATGATTTTGACAACGCATTATGTACTCCCAATTTTCTCCATTTATTCACAATATTTCTTTAAAGTTCAAGAATTCAAGTATACTGTGACAGCACAATATCTAAGTTACCTTCTTAAACTTGCAGTGGACATAAAGGGTGGGATCTTCCACTCTGTCCCACTCTCCTCCTCCCCACCCTGCAGTAGGTTTTGCAGTGGCAGAAGCCCCTGCCATTGGTTGGTGGTGGGATCTTCCAGTGCTGTCAATGGGTTTCCTGTTGTTTGCACCCACGTGTGGTGGGGAATGCCATTCGATGGGAATGGCCAGAAAATCCTGCCCAACATTTTTAAAATGCTAGATATGCACTCTTATGCTAATAAAACATTGCATTAAATGAGCTTACCCTGGTTAAAGTTAATGTTCCTTGCTGACATGTGCTGCATCGTACTCTTAGTTTCCCAGGTTGCACTGCTTTACATATTGCCTTGCAATAGACGTAAAATCTGCTGTATGGTTTTGAACCTGAAAAATAAAAATCCAGTATTGAAAATATATCTTTGAAGGGTTCAATAAACTGATCTAAATGTTCTCATCTCTTCAAAGAAAGTCACACAAACTGCAAACTAATTATTTCAAATAGCACTGTGCATTTTGGTACAAGATGATACCAAAGGGACTCACATCTGTTCCTTTCAGCTTTGACTCAATCACAGCATTTTCACATCTAGGACAGATGGTTGTGT
Organism: Carcharhinus amblyrhynchos; assembly: GCF_965287045.1. Lineage (NCBI taxonomy): Eukaryota > Metazoa > Chordata > Chondrichthyes > Carcharhiniformes > Carcharhinidae > Carcharhinus > Carcharhinus amblyrhynchos. Next base: position 23,444,589 of record NC_137335.1, on the reverse strand, counting down.
GCTCAAATACCACCGCAGACCTGAATACAACATTCTTGGTTGAAACACTTATGCATGTATGCTCCAGATGCTGTCAATGTTAAATTGAGGTCCTGCCTGTCCTCTCAGGTAGATGGTATTATTTTGAAGAAAACTGTTTTCCTCAGTACTCCTATCAGTATTGTCTGGACACCATCACATTGCAATTTCTGGAAGTTTAATAGGCATGCCTTTAGCTACCATATTTCCTACATTGCCATAGTCATTACAATTCAAAAGTAGATCATTGCCTCCTGAGGGGGGGGGGGGGGTGCGGTTCATGAAAGATGCTGTGAAGCACAAGTCTTCTTTCTTACCAGTAGTGAAGTAAAATTGAAAAAATGCTCACTTTGGCCTACTCCAGAGTATTTCTTTTCAGATGTTCTCAGAGGAACATTTGCAGGAAGCTGAGGGAAATAAGGAGGAAATTTTAGCCAACCAGGGTGGTGTGTGTTGATGTATGCAGGAAGACAAAAAGAAAAGTATGTCAGTATATTGAGAAATAAGCAGGAACCTGCTAACTTCCATATTTCACTCTTGCATATTTGTTGTGGGAAATCCCCTGTAATGGGTATCTCTGCAAATTAAAATATTCAAAAAGACAATTGTTACATCTGTGTCATTGGATTCTGAGTTAAGTTGGTAGTGCATGGGTTTCCCATGCTGTCTGAAACTCATCAAGTTGTGCAAGGTAATAGGACAATGGATATCAATAAAGTTGAGAAAATGACAGATGGAAAGCTTTTAAAAACTGGACCTGCTTCTTTGCTTAGGTGAAAGGCTTTTGCTCACAGGACTTGTTCTGAAAGTAAACTTTCACAGCTCTAGAGCTGATTCCTAAGACTTTGGAGACCATTTCTGCTAACTTGAATTTTTTTGCTTTTGATCTACATATCCCACCCCTTACACATCTCATCAGAATCATGGGCTTCTAATGAGGAACAAGGGGAGCAGCACCAACAATCGCAGCAAGCATAACAACAACCACCTTCTCCTCAGGGACCTGCCACTCCATTGGACAGAAAGAATAAACACAGTAAGAAGTCTCACAACACCTGACAAAGGAGCAGCGCTCCGAAAGCTAGCGTGGTTACTAACAAATAAACCTGTTGTACTTTAACCTGGTGTTGTGAGACTTCTTACTGTATTTACCCCAGTCCAAAGCAGGCATCTCCACAGAAGGAGTGAACTCAGAGTTCCAGCTCACAAAATGAAACATCCCCAAAGTAGGGAACAGAGGCAGAAAATAGAGCTTCTGAAGCAATGATACAAGTCATGCAGAAGAAGATTCAGACTTTCATAGCAGATCATTGCTAAAACTTGCAGCCTCCTGGAAAAAAAAACTCCTTTCAAATGGGCCAGGTGGAAAGCGGTGCCATCACTGTTCAAGGTTACTGCAGCCCTGAATTTTTTAATCTCTGGCTCCTTCTAGGGATCTGCTGGTGACATCTGTAGAATCTTACTATCTCCTGCACACAACCACATCTTACATCCATTTCACGATTTCTGGGGCCAGTCAGAATGTGAGGACCCTCTGATCACTGCCATGGCCTAATTTCCACAGGTGCAAGGATTTGTTGATTATGTAATCAAGCTACCCTCATAATATGCCTCAATTGAAAGGGATTCTACTCCATTAAGTTCAGCTGCTAACCACTTAAGATTATCATGTTTTTTGTGCATGACCTGTCAAGATGCCTTCATTCTGTGCCAGTTAAGTCCATCACAGATCTTTGAACCACCAAACATAGTCAGCAGGTGGTTCCTTGGAGAAATGGGTTGCCTTCTAAACACTTGGCTGATGATACGTATAAGAACTTAAGAAATAGGAGCAGGAGTAGGCCATCTAGCCCTTCAAGCCTGCCCCGCCATTCAATAAGATCATGGCTGATCTGAAGTGGCTCAGTTCCACTTTCCCACCTTCTCCCCATAACCCTTAATCCCCTTGCCTATCAAAAACCTATCTACCCGCGTCTTAAATATATTCAGCGAGGCAGTCTCCACCACTTCAACGGGCAGAGAATTCCAGAGATTCACCACCCTTTGAGTGAAGAAGTTCCTCCTCAACTCCGTTCTAAACTGCCCCCCCTTTATCTTGAGGTTGTGCCCTCTAGTCCTACTGTCCTTTCTGAGCAGGAAGAGTCTCTCCACCTCTATCCTATCCATCCCATTCATCATCTTATATATCTCAATGAGATCTCCCCTCATTCTTCTAAACTCTGACAAGTACAAGCCTAGTTTATTCAGCCTCTCCTCATAGTTCAACCCACTCAACTCCGGTATCAGCCTAGTAAACCTCCTCTGCACTCCCTCCAAGGCCAAAATATCCTTGCGTAAGTGTGGCGACCAAAACTGCACACAGTACTCCAGCTGCGGCCTCACCAGTGCCCTGTATGAGCTGCCATTCTCAGGAAAGGAACCACTGAAACTACGTGAGCACGAGTGTGGTCAGTGAGCTAAGCCACTGGGATGCTGAAGATGAAATAAGAAGATCTGGACAGATTATGGCTGCCTTTCAGGAGGTACCAGCAAGAGTATCAAGAATGATCGTGGACTACTGTGCTTTGCAAACTAGCATATCAATGAAGAAAGCAACTGGAGAAGGAGAAAGGTGATGCATCTTTGGAGGAGGATTCACAGGAGGAATCTAATATGGTCAGTGTAGCCACAGGCACAGAATTATCTGGTAGGTACACAGAACAAATTCATACACGTATGCTTTACTTAATATGAGACTGTGCAGCACACTGACTCTGAATGCGTTGTGCCCACTCCTAGCTGCCAGGACAAAGCAGTTCCATAATCAACAATCCATTTTTCTCACTACCCGTTGTTAATCTTTTACTCTTGTCATATCTTTTTTCTCAAGGTTGAAGGATACTTGGCAGTGGCAGCCAATAATGGGGATTACTGGAGAATAGAGATATGAAATAAAGTGGGCATTCTTCAGGCCCCCCCAGCCCTGATTGTGAATCACGATGGCACGGAGAATCGGGAGTTGCGGGAAAGCAGGTTTTGCACCAGTCACCAAATCCTCCCAGGCCGTGTTGCTTGTCCCAATGCATATTAAAAAGCTCACATTCCAATATAATTTGCAGGCTTGCAGCAGGAGTCAAATGGTTCTCGCTATTCACATGCCTTCCCAGTGGAATGTGCACTGGCAGTCTTTGGTAAAGGTCTGGCAATGCGGAATCCTGAGGATCAAGGAAGCACCACCAACTGCTCAGCAATGACAGGCATCTTCCTCCCTCATGCAGGCATGAGGTTTCTCCAAGCTGACCCCCACTTAGGACTCCTTCCCGCCAAGATTGCCCACTCAGACAGAGGATTAGGGTCTGTCTACATTGTGGTCAGGATCAATGGGTATTTGAGGTGCAGTCAACAATGAAGTGAAATCAAAATAAACACTGGTGGCTGGAGGATGGTAGAAATCTGGCAGCTGAATCTTGTGTGCATACATTGATACATTGAGGCTGAGTGCACAGCTGGGCAGACTGGAACCTCCCCCCCACCCCACCCCACTCCTGTCAGCTGAAATTGACATCTCCTCTCTGTCAAAGGACCCTGCTCTCACCTGCAGCTTCTGACAACAAGGAAGGAAAATCTTTACTGCAGATTGGAATGCTGTAATGATTTAAAATCAGGTGATCGGGAAGCATGGAGGTTAAAGTGACCTGGCCATTTCAGAATTTATACCGCTGATAGATAGGAATGCAGATGCTTGATCACAGGGCTTTCTGAAATCACCATGCCAGGGTTGATCTTCAGGTCTACCAGAGCTAGAAGGGGCAATTTAGCTTCAACATCTCCATCTCAATCGAGATTGGTGAGATTGCCCCTCAGCCTGAGCCCACCCAAACCCAAGAGTCTTTAGGAACCTTTCCTCTAGCTGGCGGCGGGGGTGGAGGGGGCAAATGGCTATGGAACTATCTCCTTGAGCTCTTGTGGGGCCCGATACAAGACCAGGGTGCTGTGCACAGTTGGCACTGCCAAGGTGTTTGGGAGGCTGAGTAAGGGGTCTGAGGCGGAAGGGGGCCTGATGGGGAGGTAAGGAGTGAATTTGTTCAGCCGCCGAATCCATAGAGTGCAGCCCTGGCGTTTCAGAGCATACACCACATCCATAGCAGTGACCGTCTTGCGCTTGGTGTGCTCGGTGTAGGTAACTGCATCCCTGATCACATTCTCCAGGAAAACCTTCAGCTCCCTGCAGGTCTCCTCATAGATCAAGCCTGAGATCCGCTTGATCTCGCCACGGCGAGCCAGGCAGCGGATGGCTGGCTTGGTGATGCCCTGAATGTAATCATGAAGCACTATTCAGTGCCCCTTTGCTCTGCCTTTCCCCAGTCCTTTATCTCCTTTTCCTCTGCCAGACATAATTCTTCTTCACTCAAATCGCTGCTGAATCAGGTTATGTGCACCGTTAGCACTGCCAAGGTGTTTGGGAAGCTGAGCAGGGGGGTCTGAGACTGATGGGGAGGGGGGTAGCTAGGTCATATCATACTCATGGCTGTGTGGTATGTAACCATTATTTGTGGATGGGGGGGTACAGTCCCCCTTTTTGGTGAGGGTTTGGTGTTGCTCCCCTGATTAGTCTGTGGAGCACCATTTATGGTTATATTGGGAAGGGAGGCTGTTTCTGAGCAGGAAGATCGGGTTGCCATTTAAAAATGGTGGCCAGGTCTTGGAACATCAGGGCTGGCTGGGCAGGTTTTAATATGAATAAATTAGCATCTATCAAATGAGAATCCCAGCAAATAGATGCTGCTAATGCCAGTGGGAATACCTCGAGGTTTCCTACTGGTGTGAGCACTTAGTTCCAATTCGAGAGAATTGCAGCCAAAATTTACGGTGCATATAAATTGACAATGAAAGCAATCATTTAACAAAATGTTAAACTCTCTATAATCAGGTGCAGTGCATCGTAAAATACTGACAGGACTTCAAATCTTTTCTGCTGTTGTTCCGAGATTGTCCACTTTACTGATAACCCCTGAGGCAGCCAGCTGAACAGAGGTTAGAGAGCCTTTTCACCACTGTCTTTATCTGCAACGCCTGTTCCCACTTGTGATATATGACTCACCATATGACAATGCAACTATCTGTCTTAGAGGCCCATTGAGATGTATGTATCTGAGTTGATGGACAATGTGTGTGAATTGTGTGACAGTGCTTCCTCAGTGTGCACAATTTCCTTCTGACAAGTCTTTCTCCTCTCTGGCACCAGTTCCTGAGTGATGCCTGCAGGATCTGTGGGGGATGAAAGACAGGAATTAGAACTGACAAGTGGAAGGGTTTAAAATCAACATTGTGCAGATCTCAGTAGGTCCACACATCAATTCAACATGAGTGCTGTGTGCAATGTGCATGTGTAGTATCTCATTCTGTCATTAGGTATCTTCTCCCTTGTATCTCCAATTGCAATGGCCTGGCATTCCATCACTCTGATTTTCAGAGCTTTGTCCTCTGCACTGAATAGCATGGTGATGAGTGGAGGGTCATGCCAGTTCTCTGTCTCTCCCTTTTCTTCTCCAGTCTCTCCCTGTTCTTCTCCAGTCTCTTCTCCTGCGGGAACAGAAAGAAACGTGAGTATAAAAAATGGAATGTGTTGAGAGGACAGAGTAACAACATCTGCAGTAGGTGATTGTGAGAGACGGACATAAAATGACAATTAGTTGAAGGTGAGCATCAATGGTAGCTGTTTGGATAGGAATGTGAGGACGTGCCTGAAATAGAAAAATGGGTGAACCTGCAGATGTGTATTGATCTGAGGAATGCTGTGCAGGAGAAGCGTGGGAAGTCAGAGTGAAGGGGTTGACACTGGAATGTGGCATGTATTTCAACATTCCTGCCCTGCATGACATCATCTGGTACACCCAACCCGGTACTGTGTCTATTTCCAGCCACACGATCAAAGCAGTTCCATTATCAACAATCCATTTCTCTCACTGAAATCTATTGTTCATCTTCTGCTCTTGTTTTCCACAAGGTGGAAGAGTAATGATATGGGTGGCACAGTGGCACAGTTGGTTAGCACTGCTGCCTTAAAGTGGCAGAGACATGGGTTCAATTCCTGGCTTGGGTCACTGTCCATGCGGAGTTTGCACTTTCTCCCCATGTCTGCATGGGTTTCCTCTGGGTGCTCCGGAATCTTCCCACAGTCCGAAAGACATGTTGGTTATGTGCATTGGCCATGCTGAAATTCTCCCTCAGTGTACCCAAACAGGCGCCAGAGTGTGGTGACTAGGGGATTTTCACAGTAACTTAATTGCAGTGTTAACATAAGTTAGTTGTGATACAAACAAACAAAATAAAATAACCTTTTCCTGTTAACGTTCCCTCACTCGAGCTGCCAGTCTTATTTAGCCAGTTATAGAATGTTTCCATTTGTCCCTCACCTTTAAATGAGGCTTCAACATTCAGATGTGGATTGCGATCACACAAACCTGCTCCAGTTAGTTGGAAAACCTGGAAATGAAATACTATGCCTTAGCTCAATTAAAAAGCCATGGAAAATCCTGCTCCACAAACTTTTGGATTCCTGAACCACAGCTGGTCTTTTCCCATTGCAGGCTGATACAATTGTTAAAATTCAATCCTAAAGGTCTACCATTTCAGTCACTGAAAAGTAGATCATAAGCTAAAGTAAGTTGGAGAAAATTAGATTCATTTTAAAAAATATATCTGAGTTGTAGAATGTAAGGAGGGGACATATCTTTTAGATGTTGAACAGCGACACATTGCATCTTACTAAAAGCTGTTGGCTGTAGTAATGTTCTATTTTTACATTTGAACACCATAAAAGGCTCAATGAATACATTTAATCAAAGATGATCGCAAAATGGATGGCAGAAGGCATTTCTTGTGGCTCTTATGAAGGCCATGAATACTCATTTTGTAGCACTCTGATTGAACTTCTAAAAGGCCGTACGGCAGATTTAAGAATGTAAGAGCATGTACAAAAAGAATTCTAAGTCCTCATTTACATGTGATCGCTTTACTATTATGGGCTAGCATAGTTGAAGCAATTACTAGCAAGAATGGCACGAAGAACTGGAGATCAGTGATGTGGTCTCAAGATGGGATTTTCAATTTATAATCTCCTCCATTTAATTGGTAGCTAATCTGAAACAAGTTTTCCGCTGGACCCTGTAGAAGTGATGTTAATCTTCAATAATATTGTGATATAATATTATGTATTATATATAACAATATAATAATAATGCCAAATTTTATTTTCTATTGCCTTCCTGAATATATTCAGCCAGAGCCAACAACTTCATTTTTTTCCCTAGAGGCTAGAAAGCTGGAAGGCAAGGCTTTCTGAGGATTGTAGCTTTCTTCCAGAAGCAGGGCACCATCAACTACACATCCATTCAAACCTTTGCTCCAACCCGAGACAGGTACAGGAAGAGCTTCCATTCACTAAGTGTGCAGCTAATGTGTAATGAAGGTCAGCACCACACATACATCTATGTCAGGTATCCTGACAGTTGCTGTGATGTGTTATCCTCAATTTCTTCTTTTTTTCAATCAGACTATTGGGTGAAAAACTGGGTTTTTTGGGGACCAAAGCTATTCTCTGCAGATGTAGTTCATGACATTCATCAAGAACCAGGACACAGAATCTAAGATGAGCGCCAGGATTTTACGACTTCGCTCGGGGACGAGACTCATAAAATCCCGTCCAAGACCAATGGAGAATCTTATTCTGCAAGCCTCGCCCGTCCCAATTCTGGGGCAGGTGAGGGAGTAAAATTCCAGCATATTTATAAGCCATGCCTTTAGTCTAACAAGACCATCACCAGTTCATTGATGTGAATGGAGGAGGCAGCAGAGGGAGAATGTGACAGATGATGAGGCTGTAGAAAGTGTCGAGCAGGGTATGTGGCCATTTTCCTCCCCTTTACTCTCGAGACTGAACTCTCTTCTTCACATTCCCTGCATGACAACCTATATTGAGCCTTGGCTTTTGCACAAGGGTGAAGCCTTCATAGAATCACAGAAATCTCCCGCACAGAAGGAGATTATTCAACCCATCATGTCAGTGCTGGTCGAAAAGATCCATGATGTGGATGTGCCGGCGTTGGACTGAGGTAAACACAGTAAAAAGTCTGACAACACCAGGTTTTAGTTCAACCGATTTATTTGATAGTAAACGCACAAGCTTTCGGGTTAGTCCCTTCGTCAGGTGAATGTACTAACCCGAAAGCTTGTGCGTTTACTATCAAATAAATTGGCTGGACTAAAACCTGGTGTTGTCAGACTTTTTACTGTGAAAAGATCCAGCCAGCCTACTTCCTCTTTCCAGCTCCTTATCTATTCCCTGTAGGGTACAGCACTTGAAATGCATATCAAAATGCCTTTTTAAATGCAATGAGGGCTTCTACCTCAACAATTCTTTCATAGTGAGTTTCAGACACACCATCCTCGGTAAAAAAAACACCTCAACTCCCTAAATCATTCTATGCACCCAGTTACTCTTCTGTACTTCTCACATTTAGGTTGAAATTATTGATATATACCACAAAAAGCAAGGGATCTAGTAGTGAGCCCTGCATAATCCACTGGAAATAACCTAAAAAACTTCTGTCAACCATTAACATCCTTGCTTTTTGCCACTGAGCCAATTTTAGACCCAGAGTAACAAGGTAACCTTGTAAGTGATCCAGATAAACTGTAAAAATGCAAAGAAACATTAATAGATTCAATGTAAGGGCAAAGCCATAGCAAAACGATTTTAGTGCAGCCATGTGAGGTGAGAGTGACAACCGTTGACATCAAGGCCACATTCAACCGAGTGTGGCATCAAGGAGCCCCAGCAAAACTGGAACCAATGGGAATCAGAGGGCAAACACTCTGCTGATTAGCGTCATACCTGGTACATAGGAAGATGGTTGTGGTTTTGGACGGTCAGTCATCTCAGCCCCAGGACATCTCTGCAGGCATCCCTTAGGTAGTATCCTAAGCCCAACAATCTTCAGTTGCTTCATCAATGACCTTCTCTCCGTCATAAGGTCAGAAGTGGGATGTTCACCGATGATTGCACAATGTTCAGCACATTCACAACTCCTCAGATACTGAAGCAGTACATGTTCAAATGCAACAAGATCTGGACAATATCCAGGCTTGGGCTGACAGGTGGCAGGTAACATTCATGCCACACAAATACCAGGCAATAACCATCACCAAAAAGAGACACTTTCAAAATCTCCCCATAACATTCAATGGTGTTACCATCACTGAATACCCCACTGTCAACATCCTTGGGGTTACCATTGACCAAAAACTCAGCTGGACTCACCACATAAGCACTGTGGCTACAAATGCAGTTCAGAGGCTGGGAATATTGTAGCGAGTAACTCACCTCCTGGCTCCCCAAAACCTATCCATCATCTACAAAGCACAAGTCAGGAGTGTGATAGAATGCTCCCCACTGATCTGGATGGGTGCAGCTCCAACAACACTGAAGAAACTTGGCACCATCCAGAACAAAACAGCCCCCTCGATTGGCACCACATCTACAAACATTCAATCTCTCCACCATCGAAGCTTAATAACAGCAGTGTGTAATATCTACAAGATGCACTGCAGCAATTCACCAAAGATCCTTAGACAGCACCTTCCAAACCCACAACCACTTCCATCCAGAAGAAGAGCAGCAGGTACATGAGAGCACCACTACCTGCAAGTTCCTTTCTAAGCCACTCAGCATCCTGATTTGGAAATATATCGCCATTCCTTCGCAGTCGCTGCGTCAATGTCCTGGAATTTGCTCCCTAATGGCATCGTGGGTCAACCCACAGCACATGTACTGCAGCGATTCAAGAAGGCAGCTCACCACCACATTCTCAAGGGCAACTCAGGATGGGTAATAAACGCTGGCCAGCCAGCGACGCCTGTATCCCACAAATGAATTTTAAAAAGCGCAGGATTTTATGGCCTCACTTGGGCGAGACTGGAAATTCCCACCCAAGGTCAACAGAAATTTCCATTGTCGGACCCTTGCCCTCTCTGATTCCGTGGCAGGCGAGGTGGTAGAGTACCTGTCCAAGTGTGAGGTCATGAACTTTAGTTCAAAAAATGTTACATCACAGTATTTTCTCAATGGTGAAATGCTCAAACAGTGGATGTCCACATAGGCTTAGGAATCCTGTATACAAATCATTAAAATGTCATGGACAAGTATAAAAATGATCAAAAAGGCAAGTGGAATACTGGCCTTTAAACTCAGAGGACAGGAATATAGACTTTTAGTAGAAGTAATGTTACAGCTAAACAAAACACAAAGCCCTGGTTCAATTACATTTGGAGTACCATGTTCAGATCTGGACACTACACCTGAGGTAGGATATATTGGCTTTGAGCATAGATTTACTGGACTCGAATGGTTAAATTATGAGGACAGAGTACACAAATTCTCATTGTATTCACTAGAATTTAAAAAAAAGGCTGATTTTAGTAAAGTTTTGTTAAGTGGCACTGATAGACTTTATAGAGACAAACTATTTCCACTGTTTTGAGAGTCTAAGACTTGGCTAAAAATAAGAGTTGGCCTTTGCAGGAGTGAAAATAGCAGCATTTTTAAATATAAAGGCTGGTTAAAAAAAAATTGGAACTAATAGGTGTCAGTTGTCTGCCCCAATCTCTGAACTTTTAAGTGATAGGAAGCACTTACTGAGGAAATTGAAGCCTTGGAGATGTTTTGGGAGTAGATATTGAGGGGTGGGGAGGTCCAATTTTACATGGGAAATCTAGCTTTAGCATATCTATATGTGACTTTTTAACACAGCCACCTTGCTATAATTTTAATTACACGTTTTGGCCATCTAAACTTCAGCAGCAAGTCTGTGCAAGGACCCACAAATATGAGGTGGGAGTTACTGCGCAACCCGCTGTGTCATGGTGGCGGGAAGCAGCCTGCCATTGGCCAATGGCCAATCGTTGGTCTCACTATTGTCAATGGGCTTTCCCATTGAATGCATCCACCGCTGGTGTAAAACCCGCAGCAGGGGTGCACCGGAAGATTCCACCAACATGAACGACCGGAAAGTTCTGGCCATTTTCTCAAATCTTGTATTTGAAGGGCCAATTAAAAGATTGAATTTTAAAAGAGCTGCTGGAAGCAACAGAGGAAGAATTCCCAGTCTGTTTTTATCAGGATGTTCAAGGGCCATTTTAATCTTTTCTTCCTTGATGTATGGCTGGTGGCAGTGAGGAGCACTCAAAGACAGGTACTAATAAAGGGAGGGCGAAACATGCTGCTGACACCAAGAAGGCATGAGGTGCAACAACAGAACTGTAGTGCCAAATTCATGGGTTCAGTGCAAGATGCCCTTTAATGTGCTAACCACGTCAGGATAAGTGAGTAGAGCTGCATATTCACTCACATCCTGCATTACTTCAATCTCTTACTCCATCTTCTGAAGCCTTCTCCATCATATCACCCTCACACCCACTTACTTTGCACACCCACCCATAATTTTGTTATTGTGCACTTCCTTATATCCACCTCCCCCATCCCTCCAATCCATCTATCCACCTACCCGCCACCCTACTCCTCTTGCAATTTGATGCCTCTACCTCACAGATATCAAATGCACTTCTACCATAGGGTCAACAGTGCCATTACACTCATGCATCGGCCTATTATTTTCCTTGTTGCAGAAAAGGGCACAGAACAATTGGGCAAGGACAAAACTGGAGGTGGTCCTCCACACAAATCACATCACACAATTGCATTGGAGGAGTCATTGTAAATCAATGGAGTTTAGGTACCTCTGGACATCAGAGATAAGGGGACATTGAGCTACCAGCTGCCTGGTTTCACAATTAAACATGAGCAATCCACATACCATATGTCATTCAGTCACACTGAATGTTATCACCAGTCAGTGAAATATCACCTTCTTGATTATGACTTGCAACACATTCTTACCTTCCTTGCACTAATGTATATCTTTTATCTCTGACAGGGTCTCAAGCTAGCAGCAAACGTCAGTAGAGATTGCCACTGCCAATTTTTCAGAGGAGGTGAGTCCGTCTCTGGGTGCACCACCACAGGACTCATCATATCCTGCAATAGCTCAGATACTTTCACTTCAGTGGGACCAAGTAGATAAATAGTTGGTGACTTACACTTCCCAAGTGAACAAGAGCAGGGACACAAATGGAAAGTCTTCATCAGGGGGTTTCAGATGTGTGTCATCATCTAGATTTGAAATGGATACCCTTTGTCTCCTTGCAGCCACCCGTTAAGTCAACCTGCAGGTCTACAGACATCAGCGATTTAGGCTGACACAGAATAAATGCATCGTGACAGCTCCATAGAAGTCTTGCATATTCCTACAGAAATATCTTTTCGTAGAGGCATGGCAGCGTTGGTTGAGTGGAAGTCCTTGCAGGTGACAAACGCTCCTGGCTAATGTGAGAGTTCCCTAAATACCACAGGTACAGTTGATAGGACCTTGCACTTGTGGCAAGCTAACTGGAGAGGAGCCAACCAGAAGCACAAACCCTAGCATTTGCTCAGACGCACAAACTCTAGCACTTGCTGAGATGCACAAACGCTATCATTAGCTCAGAGGGGCAAACCCTAGCACTAGCTCAGAGGCACAAACCCTAGCACTTGCTCACTCTAAATGGTGGCGTCACAGACAAATTTGGTATAATTGCCATCCCTGGCAAACAAGCCATCAGCAAGTAAAGCAAGTCATCTGTTGCTGAAGGGAAGATCCCAAGAATATACCTGGCAGAGCCCTGGGAGGATCCAGAGGTAAAAGAACTGAGGGTGGTGTTCAAATTGACAGCCACTGGCAAATCATGGTCTTCGGGTCCAGGAGGGAGTAAGGCTACCATGAGGCTGCAGGCCACCATCTGACAAGACAGCTTTAGCCTCCTGAAGCATTGCTGCCTAGGCATTTCAATGAAATTCGGCCTTTAAACTCTGTTTGATAGGTAGTGACTCCTGTCAACTGCGCCCCTCAGCTGCTCCTGTTTCTGCTTCACTCAGTGTGGCTTCCCTCATTGCTGCCTAGATACAAGTCTCTGAACAGTATGATGGTGCTGTTTCTGATGATGCTCTCCTGCATCATTTTCAAAGTCAATGGTGTGATGCACTATGTTGGAAGTGGGTATTCTTTGTCTCCTACAAGTCAGCCCTTAAGTCTGCATCCTCGAAAAGTAAGGTTTGGGATATTGAACTGCTACAGTATAAATGCATCATGACAGCGTTCAGGGAAATTAGAGTATGCCTACATGAACCTCTTTATGTGGTTGCACACCAGCAGTATATTGATGGACAAATATTCCTTGTGGTTTATAAAACCCACAGTTGCTATACAGGTGCTCAAAGGTCATCACCAAGCTAAAACATGGGCCAGAATTTTTTAACCATTCACACCTCACCGCCACTGCAAGCGAGGACAGAGAATTTGGTGCTCAACTAAGTTTCTGTCCATTGCAGCAGTACCAGAGAATCCCACTGGTGTGAATGGCCAGACTCTCCACAAATGCTGCCTGACCTGCTCAGTGTTTCCAGCACTCCTATTTTTATTCCAGCAGGAAATGGGCTTCCTGTAAAACACTGCAGATGACTGCCACCATCTGAACATGTGGAAACATTGCTTTTATGAGATGTCAAGGAAGCCAAGCTTCTGTCTGTTAGCCTTGCAATGTGAGTAGATCCTACTGTGACTTGTGCACTTCCCTGTGTTGCAACTCCCTCATTCTCTCATGTTGCCTTGAGCAATGTCAATCTGATGTGCCACCTGTTCACTAAGCTGAATCTTCAGATAATGAGAAAAGGTTGAGCAGGTTGGGCTTATACTCATTGGAGCTTAGAAAAATAAGACTTAATCTTATTGAAACATATAAGGTTCTGAGGGTGCTTGATGGGATAGATGCTGAGAGGATGTATTCTCCTTGTGGGAGAATTTAGAACTACATGGCACAGTTTCAAAATAAGGAATCTTCCATTTAACATGGAAGTGAGGAGAAGTTCTTTTCTCAGAGGGCCATTAATTCTTGGCATTCTCTTCCCCTGGAACTGTGAAGGTAGGGACTTTGAATATTTTCAAAATTGAGTTAGGCAAATTTTTTTGATCGGCATGGGAGTCAAGTGTTATGGGGCAGGCAGGAAAGTGGAATTAAGACCACAATCAGATCAGCTATGGTCTTATTGACCGGCAGAATAGGCCCAGTGGACCAAATGATCTCCTCCTGCTCCTGTTTCTTGTGTTTTTATCAAATATAAACATAAATTGATCTTGATGACTTGAAATTCTGAGAAAATTGAAAAAAGCTGGAACAAATAAAGACTCTCTTGACGCAATTTCTTATGTTGGAATCAGTAGAATCCTCCTGTTTGCAGCTAGATTTGTTTATTGCTTATTTATTTTTTAGTTGACTGCAAGACTGAGTGTTGTGAATCACACATCAACTCTGTGTAGAGGATCAATATATGTAAACTAATGCTGGGATTAGCCTGGAACTGATAAAGTCTGTTAATGGGCATAGAAACTACCATTGCACACGTTGACTGCAATGTCAGGGTCTTGTGCAGTATCGTTTGCTCCCAGCTTAAGTACTTAGTAATCCACACAGATAACACTGCATTGCTAGTGGCCTCTGATTTGCCTGACCTGCCATGATCCCAGGGTTCCTTAACATTAGGCACCATATTTAAAGGACACATTGTTCGTACTATTTAAGCTTAGGAAAGCTGGGGAATACAAATGGCATCCAAAGCGAGGAAGCATGCAGCATCCAAATTTAGTGATACGTCATTGGAACATGTGCTAGACACAGTGGAGACCCACCACAAAATACACTATACCTGCCCTGGATTCAGAACTGCAAGCAATTTGACCAATCCAGCTTGATAGGCAGTGGCAGTGGTGGTCAACACCAATGCACTGCAAAAGAGGTCAGCCATCCAGTGCAGGAATGATCTCCATGGTAAATCACCCAACTCATCATTCTTAACTCACACACTCAAGCATATTACACATACATAAAAATTTCAAGAGATTTCACCACTTACTCTTACATACCCTCACATCTCCATCTGGCCTCATTTCCTCTCAAGCTTTCATCCATATCCTATTCAGGGCTCCACTGGCCAACTGCACATACCAGATATGCTTGTCACCTACACTGATGTGTTTTCCTCACACTCAGGCCACAGCTATCTTGACTGCAGTTCTTCACATCCCATATCCTGAAAGAACTCTATCCCATTCTCTCAGTTCCTTCGTGTCCGTTGCATCTGTTACAATGGTGTCACTTTGGATGGGCCAAGAATGGAATGCTGACTCAAAAGGCTGTTTTAATTTTACATTTTTTCAAAAATTTTGATGAACAGAACCATAGGAACCCCACTTAGCTTTTAACAACAACAATGAACATTTATTAAACATGAAAAGTTTGACTGTAATACAATCTATTTCCTTCCCACCGTATACAGATTTTACAGATAACACGGGTCACAAGGTATATCCTATGCTATGATGTCACATGCCTGATTCCATGCATGTCAATACAGCTGATGCTAAACTGTCTCAGCCATGGCAGTTTCCTCATTTTTGTACTTACTTTCCAAATGGGTAGCCATTTATTATCCTGCCCTGATTGGGAGTGGAAAGTCCTGGCCTAAATGTCACCTATTTCAATTTATATACAATAGTGATATTGTGTTTACATATTAATAAAGTTCTTCACTTAATTAGGTGATGATTAAATACAGTCTAAAATTAATTGTGGATGACTGTTTACTTTTATCACTTTTTTAACATCATACATATTATTAATAGTTATGTCACCTTTTTTCACTTACAATCAACTATCAACTTTGGGCAAAAAATATGCTAATAGGAACAAAAACATTTATTTCAGTCTTCTATGCTCAGTATGATAGCAGCTCCATACTGCTTATTATGGAAGCAAAAGGCCCACTTTGTCTTTTAAATAAATGTTCGGTGTAATTCAGATTCATATTTGGTTTTTCAGTGCATGAATATGTCTTTCACAGTGGCACCGCTCTTCCCTCCCAAGCCCACTCCACGATGAGCACATAAACTGAGGCTGACATTTCGTCCTGAGGGAATGTTACATTTTCAGAGATCCTGTCTTTTGAATGAGATGAAAAATCAAGCTTCAATCTGCCTGTTCAAGTGGATATAAAGGATCCACTAGCACTATTTACAAACTCAATGAGGTGGGCTGGTCAACATTTATCCTTTGCCAACACTACCGAAGCAGAATGCCTGGTTATTCATTTCACTGTTGTTTGTGGAACATAACTGCTGCATTTTTGTAGATTAAAGCAGAAATTACACTTTAAAAGTAATTCATTAGTTTTGAAGTATTTTGGAATGTTCTGAGAATGTAAAAGATGTTGCATAAATCTTTTCTTAAGGAAGTTACGAGTTCTCCGTAAAATGTTATACATCTAGAATCACAGCATCATAGAATGTTTCCAGCCACTTTGCCCATCATGTCCACAGCAGCTCTCTGGAGGAGCAATTTATCTAATGCACTTCCTGGCCTTCTCTCAGTAGCCCTGCACATTCTCACTTTTCAGATCATAATCCAACTCCTTGTTCGTGCTTTATTTGAACTTACCTTCATCACTTTCAGGCAGTGTATTCCATATTTTTTTGATACAGCAAGTGGTTGGTATCTGATGAAAGCATGTTCAATTAAAGCATTAAACAAGGAATTGGATTATGATCTGAAAAGGGAGAATATGCAGGGCGACTGGGAGAAGGCCAGCAAGTACATTAGATAAATGCTCCTTTAGAGAAAATCAACTCCCACAACAATCATGCCACACACACCTCTCATAATACTTATTGCACCATATCCCCATCACTCATCCAACAGCACCACCTGACACTCAACTGCATACAGACCGCTATATAGTTCAGCAAACATTCAGTTTTCCAGCTAATGCTGGCACATCACTCAAGAACACTGATGTATAGTCACTGATATTCCCCTCTTTCTCTTGTAGGAAGTGACACCCAACTGGAGGGAGAAACAGATGACAGGCAAGAACCACCATGAACCTACCCCTGCAGTGCACTTGAAGGATCATGGATACCAATGCCAAACAGCTAGTGGCACCCAGCACTGTCAAGCTTCTCATGAATGTTGGAATGTTGCTGCCTTATGCATCTTCTCCACTAACTCTGCACTTTCACTTTGAAAGATGCCATGAAATGGAAATTGCTGAAGGAATGACTGTGGACCTTCTCCTTTCTTCCCAACTTACCCTTCTCTCATCACTATCTTCTTCTATATGTGTTTTCGTATAATCAAGAAATGCTGGCTGTCGAGGATCCACAGCGTCACACAAAAGGACAAGAAAAGGAATAGATTCCTGAGGAAGAAGTTCCATTCTGTATACCTCTATGTTTCTATAATTCAATCCAACACTTGCTTCCACCAGTTCAGATACTGTTACTGTGAAAAAGTGATAAACTAGTTTGGAGTAGGGGGCTGCATGTGATCTGTCTGCCACTGGACATGAATGGAGGCAACTAGGCTAGTGTGAATTCCCTGTAGGGCAAGGTCACACAAAAGATTTGATGCAGAGGACTCATAACACCAGATTATAGGAAATTGCTGTTGGATGTGCACACCTAGATGTCTGGTGCTTTGACACAGCTGCTAGATAACCTCCAGTCATTAGACAGAAACATGGAGTTGCTGGTCTTCTGCTGGCGCTGGGCAAGACGCAGAGCTTTGAGCTCATTCTTTCCACCATGCCAGCCAACCATGATAAACATCTGCTAGCTCCTGTTTCAGCTTCAGTTGGACAGATGCTTCTGATGTATCAATGCGGCAGTGGATAGAGGTCATGAGATCCCTGGCTCCTGGCATGCAGATTCAGACAGCTGGCATGCAGGCATAGGCAGCTGCCATTGTGGATCGGGTCATGATCTCAATGCTCAACAGGGGATTCAGGCTTTCATAGCAGTCCAGCAATCTGTGCTCAAGCACCCCATGGGAGTAACAATGACAAACCGGAGCACTATCCTCTTTCAGATAACTGTCATTCTTGTTGGTGGTCTTTTTCATTTGGGAGTCATTCAGTAAATTTTGTTATTTTGGTTTATGAATTTCCCACGGGGATTGTAACATAATTAATAGCATAAGTACTCTTTTAACAATCTGATCATTTTTAATGACTGCTAATTAATCTCTCTGACACAGAAAATGAACAACTAAAAGTGCAGAGTTCCATTTCTTCTGGAAATAAATTGGTGTTGGAGAGTTTGAATGTATTGAATTTAAAATTTTTTTTTCTCACTTTTTCTTTCTCAATTTTTTACTCTCTCCCTTAATCCAATCTTTCTATTATTTGCATTTTTTCCGATACCTGATTTGGCACTGAATAACCCTCTTCAGTGCACCTTGCTTCTTTTCTGTGTTTGGTTTATCTCTCAATCCTTAATTTCATTGGTGAAGGAGATACACTGTTGATCCCAGTATTCACCATGATTCCAGATGCCCCACTGTCCTTCTTGTGTCATTGTCACTTACATTTACAGTAATTTTGGAGGCAAATAATTTTTGAACTGAAGGATGCAGGAAAACTCGTATGTCATAAGCTTCCAATTGTCACCCCTGATTCGCCTTCACATGGTCCATCTCTGAAGGGCAGCACAGTGGTTAGCACTACTGCCTCACAATGCCAGGGACCCGGGTTCAATTCCGGCCTCGGTCACTGTCAGTGTGGAGTTTGCGCTTTCTCCCCGTGTCTGTGTGGGTTTTCTCCAGGTGCTCTGGTTTCCTCCCATAATCCAAAGATGTGTGGGTTAGGTGGATTGCCCCTTAATGTCAGGGAGATTAGCAGGGTAAATGTGTGGGGTTCTGGGAATAGGGCCTTGTGGTTGGTGCAGACTTAATGGGCCAAATCGCCTCCTTCTTACTGTAGGGATTCTATGATTCTATGACACTTCTCTTCCATTCTTTGACCTATCTCCTTTTCTGGTAGATTGTCCACTAGTTTTCATTACAAACCTACTGACTCCCACCGCTACCTTGAATACAGCTCTTCACACCCCACGTCCTGTAAGACCTCCATCCATTCTCTCAGTTCCTTTGCCTCCGTTGTATCTGTTACAATGATGCCACTTTCCAAAATGGCACTGCCGACATGTCTTCCTTCATCCTTAATTGTGATAGGGGCCTAAACATGTCTGATCTATCTCCCGTGTTACTGCTCTCACCACTTTCCTTCCCTTCCAGAACGAGGATAGGATCACTCGTCCCCCCCTTTTACCTATCAGCCTCCGCATCCAAAAGATTATCCTCTGCCACTTCTGCCAACTCCAGCATGTTGCCACCACCAAACACATCTTCTCCTCACTCCTTCTGTCAGCATTCCGCAGGGACCACTCCCTCCAGGATATCCTGGTCCACTCTTCTGTCATACCCAACATCTCACGCCTTGCCCATGGCGCATTCCCATGCAATCACAGAAGGTGCAATATTTGCCCCTTTACTTCCTCCCTGCTCACCATTCAAGGTCTTAAACACTCTTTTTAAGTGAACCAGCACTTCACATGCCCATTAAGTCAACAATTTGACCACGTCAATACAGAAAAGTAATGGGCAATGAAATTAGAGGAAGGCAACAGAATAAGGAAGTAGAATTGGAGGAAAAGCAGATAGATGATGGATGAAGGAGCTGCAGTAAAAGGATAGAAAAGGAAGGTAAAAATAAGGAGCAAGGTATGAGAGAGAAAATGGGGAAAGGAGGAGTAAGGAGGGGAGGATAAGTGGAAAAGGGAAAAGGAAATTGTGAAGGAGAATGAGGATGGAAGAGAGACAGGGATGGATGGTGCTTGATTTCTCTCTACTTCCAGTGGGTATTTCTTCAGCCTCCAATTTAAAATTGCAGTCAGCTGGATGGGAATGGAGGTTCCTACTCTACTTTTACTGAGCACTTCATAACAACAGTCACCCCGACTGCACCCACCCCCCATCTACATTTTCATGAATAAGGACTTAAAATCACCATTTTCTTCATGCTTCCCCTAATGGTTTGACCAATGTAGAAAACTCACCTTGTAGCAAAAGGTGGTGAAAATCTGTTTCCCTATCTTAACTAAGGCAACCTCCTCATGAAAACGCAACATAAGCACTTATTTTTCCTCTTATAAACCCACCTATGCTGGAATTCCAGCTCCATGATAGAACATAAGAACATAAGAACATAAGAAATAGGAGCAGGAGTAGGCCATCCAGCCCTTCGAGCCTGCCCCGCCATTCAATAAGATCATGGCTGATCTGTCGCTGCTCAGTTCCACTTTCCCGCCCTCTCCCCATAACCCTTAATCCCCTCTCTTATCAAAAACCCATCAACCCGCGTCTTAAAAATATTTAGCGAGGCAGCCTCCACCACTTCAACGGGCAGAGAATTCCAGAGATTCACCACCCTTTAATAGAAATTAGGGGATGTTCTCCCATCCCATTGCACTGCTTTTTTGGCGTGCGAACCAGGAGACTCGAGCTGTGGCCAATTCGTGCGATTCGCGCTGGGCATCCAGATATCTCAGCGGCAGATTTCCGGCACCATCAACTCTGCGCAATTTGTCTCATACATGCAGCAGCTCATTGTAATATAAGTTAAATAGCATTAGCAGGACTGGGATTGAAATCTCCGGGCCTGCCTAAGTTTCCCCACTGCCAGGAGTATTTCATTCCAACGGGTTTATTACAGCTGGCAGGGAGCTGGCGACCTGATCCTGCTGGAGCGAATGGCCATGGCAAGAGAAGCCCCCCCCCTCCCAAAGTGTTGGGCGCCAGGCTGGGCCTCTAGGGGGTCGATTTTTGGAGGTGGGGGGTCCCGCTCTCTCGCTGCAGTTGAGATTTGTGGCCAAGGGCGGTGGGGGGGGGGCTAGTGATCGGGGTGGGAGGGGGTGGGGCAGCCTGCTTGGCGGGGGGGGGGGGGGGGGGGTCAGCATTACAATGGTGGGAGGGGATTTTGGACAGCTGGTGGAGGGGAAGATTAGGACTGCTGGGGAGGGGGCGGTGGAGATCAAGGCAGGCTGGGATGTTGGGGGGTGGGGGTCCCGAGGCCAGCAATCAGGCTATTGGGGGCTCAGAGAGCCATCGGCGTGGAATTGCGGGGTTCGTCACTGATCGGGACGCATGCAGATCGGGGTCACTGAGCATGTGCCGATCTCAGCACTGACAGATCGGTGCATGCGCAGTGGCCCACTCAGCGCTTTGTTGCTGGCCTCTCCAGTGGGAATAGGCCCCGCCCACTGGTTTCTGGAGTGAATCACGCGAGTGCACCCTGCGCTCCCGCTCAAAAAAACAGCGTGATTTACTCCAGTTTTTACGCAAATTGACAGTTAGAATTTTTTGGGAATCCCATCCCATGTTTATCATTTGCACTTTTACAAGTGTTTATTTTCCAATGTCACTGTTGGCATAGACTAATTATATGTTATGCCTTTCAATGAAAAACCGACAAAGCCCCAACAGAAGAAGAAAGCTGCAAAGCTGGAATTGATTGAAATTTCATGCCTGTATCAAATTACTAGAAAGTTCACTTAAGATAAAAAATTCAAGATCCAATTTTAAATTATCTTTTGATGTTCAAAACCACTCCCGTTGCTTGAATAATAATTTATTACAAATCTCATTTAAAGGGGAAGGAAATCCCAATGGTGACTTAGACTTTGCATCACACACTTGCATTATCTTCATTAAATTACTATATTGTTGGAAATTGAACCCAGAAGCTGAGGGACTTTCCATCCTTCTGGACGACTGCTCTGATTGTAAAGAGGGGAATGTAGCTCCATGAGTTGAAATTAAACTGGCAAAAATAATTACCTTTTGAACACAAAAATACAATGAAGCTGTTTCTTCTAAATGATATTGTAAACAATTGTTTAACCCAAATGATACAATAGCACAGCCATCTTGGTAGTGTTACAGAGTCCAGTAGCGTGAAGAGAGTGAATTTACAATGTATAATTGAAATCACTTGCGTTTTCCACTATGCAGGTGATTTCTATCCATTGATTTCAATGGATGAAAATTTTCAGGCAGTGTAATAGTAGACACTTTCTAAAGACTAGCACGATTACTCAGAGCAAAGAAAAATGTTGAATTTAAACAGTAGAGATTAAATTCTGTGGTCATCAAGGTAAGGGGTGTTAGCATTGGAGAATGAAACAGATCCTTCTCCTGCGGCACCTCCTGTCTGCATGAAGTCAGTCATTCTCAGATGTAAGACAGGTTAAGCATAAACTAAAACTTCTAATCTCTCCCAGTCTTGTGAGTTCACAGAGACCAATGTGGAAATGTGGCTATAGTGTCCAAGTGGAGGATTTGAGGGATTGCATTGAGGCACCTACTGAATGTGTAGCCATTGGGTGGTAGTCGCTGATGAATTGAGGGAGGAGGGTCGGGACTCTCACA
Organism: Carcharhinus amblyrhynchos; assembly: GCF_965287045.1. Classification (NCBI taxonomy): domain Eukaryota; kingdom Metazoa; phylum Chordata; class Chondrichthyes; order Carcharhiniformes; family Carcharhinidae; genus Carcharhinus; species Carcharhinus amblyrhynchos. The sequence goes on along the minus strand of NC_137335.1, from coordinate 23,422,125 downwards.
TAAACCCTTATAGCTCACTGTGGTTTTCTCTTCTTTATAGAGCATGGCCTGGTGGATTAGAGAGCCTGTCGAGTTGGTTATCTTATTTATTAGAGCAGTGGCAGCAACAACGATGTGCTGTAGCACCTGGCCAGGACCAGCACCAATGGAGGAGCGAGATGTTGGGCCTGTCGCTGTTCTGGAAGTTACACCACAGATATGTAGGTATTAGCTGAGGATATTCCGCTGTCGGTTATCGTAACCGCAGATGTCAGAGATGCAGTGCCGCAGAGGGCTGTGCCAGGGGATGGTGGACCACCTCTGCCAGACCCTGTAAGAACAGGCACCACATGGGATGGGAGGACACCCACTGGCTGTGGCCCATAAACTCACAGCCACTCTAAATTTCAATGTGCGTGGCTCATTTCAGGGCAGCACTGGCAACCTGTATGGCATCTCCCAGTCAGCCACTCACAAATGCATCTGAGAGGTTACAGTTCTCCTTTGTGCAAGAACTCATGGGGGGGGGGGGAGCAGGGTGTGGGTTGCTCTAGAGTATAGACATCATTGTAGTCTGCTGTGCTCTCCACAACTTGACGCTGCAGAAGGAAGAGTGCCTGGACCTAGAGCAGAAGGAGAAGCACCACATCTCCTCAGATGAACAGAATGTTGAGGAGGGTGGTGAGTATAATCATGTCGAGGAGGCGGTGAAAAAGTCCAGCCAGTGGTCAGAACTCGACTGGTCTGTTGTGCTAGGGTGGCCTCATAGTGCCTCACTTTACTTCAGCAGCAACCAGCTCTCCCACATGGGGACTAACATCTAACTAGTACTATGCTATACTCTTCTATGTTCTATGTCGTTTCATGCTGTTGCCAGGTGACATGGGCAGGGCGCTGAAGTTATTGGCTGGACTCTGCAGGAGAATGATGATGACTTGCATTGGGACAAAGTGGTGCTCCTCTTATCCTCCTGCCTGATAGAGAATGTAATGTGTCCTGCCATTGAATTGGCTTATCATAGGACTGAGAAATACAGGATGTGCAACGTTAGCTATTACAGGCCACACCCATGTCAGGGTTCCTGGTGTTTGCATCTATCTTATAGCCAAGATGGGCAGCTTGGCAGCACTTCACAGACCTTGGTCTTGCGATCACTAGAGAACACTGCTAGTCATGAGAAGAGTGCACTTTAATGGACAGGGGTAAGGGTTTTCATCCTTTCACGGATGGGGGTTGGAGGTTGGGTTCCGGGGTGGAGGGGACATGCCAGCATCAGCACCTCTTTAGTTATTCACCATTGTGGGAGGGTCATAGTACTACTATTCTCAGACTGCACAAGGATGACGCTTGGATAAGTGCAATGGTTCCCCCAAGCTTTGTGGCATGAACAGGCAGGGTGAGGCTCTGTGAGTGAACAAAGTGAAATTTAACGCCAAATTTTCAAAACAAAATAGCGCCCTATCAACACACTAGTGCCTATATTCACTTATGCCCACGAAATGCCTATAGTTTCTTAATTTTCATCACATACACTCTAATCCAGGTGTGTTCCCAGGATCCACAGCTGAGGTTCAAGCAGCCTGGTGACTTCCATGCCCTTTTGCCTGTGATGACCTTGGTGCCCATTCTTTGGGGAGGCAGGATCCAGGCCTGCTTTTGAGCAGCACAGTTATTTGACTGCTACCCTTTTTGGTGTCCAGGACTAGAGGTGTTTCGCTCACGGGAGGGGAATGTCAGGTGAACGAGAGATACTCATGGTCCCCCAGCTGAAGTGCTCTGGGCTGTACTTCTGCCAATACTCTTGCCTTCTGGTTCCCATGGAGCCCCTGTGCTTCTGCATGGGATGGAGGAGTAGCTGGAGTGGGATCTAGAAGTGCCGTCATTCTCTGGTGCTGACACTCATGGATTCCCACCAGTGCCTGTACCATGCAGACGAAGCCCAGCACCATGGATCTCACATGCTCAGACATGGAGATCATATGAGCTGAGCCATGGTGCAGGCATCTCCTGCCTTGGAGTGCTTATTCTGCACCATTGTCTCCACTGATGCAGAAATGCCACTGTTGGACTGGGGTGGACAAGGTGAAAGGCCACACAACACCAGATTATAGTCCAACAGGTTTATTTGAAACCTCAAGCTTTTGGAGTTCCTCTCCTTTGTTAGGTGAAGTGGAGCGAGGTGCGCAAGCATAGAATATATAGGCGGAGTAATGATAGCCCAACACTAACAGGTAATGTCTCCACTGCAGATGGCATCTTCACAGTGCAGTGATGGCACCATCTCCTCAAAGGGCAATGGGACTCCACCAATTGACCTTGCACTCTGAGGAAGGCTGCTTCCATTGCAACTCTGCCTTTGCTATTCCAGCAGCTGTGGGACAACCGGACCCAAGTGCACATCATCTAAAAGGGGCTCAGCGGAATTCTGGGCTCCAGCAATCCTCCGAGTACTCGTTCCCTGGGATGTCCATGCCCCCACTTCAGCTATGAGGTGCTCACTAGTGAGTGACCCAGAAGTCTACTACTTAGTGAACCCACTGAAGTGTGAATATCTGTGCTGGCGCTGGGTGCGGGTGACAGCTGTGACGTCTCTTCAATGGTAGGGCTGGAGAAGATCCCTCTGAGATACTGGAATCTGGTGGGTGCAGGGGCATGAGGATGGTCTGGCCTGTTCCACTGGCCTGCAAGAGATGGGGCATGGCATCAGTACATTGCAGGGTATATGGAGGGAACATTGTTTACTCACTTGAGACTTGAGGATTGACAGAATAGTCTCACATTTCTCTGCTGCCTGCACTTCATCAGCAGCACCTGCACCAAGAAGCGTAGTGGGCCCTCTTGGCTGCCATCCCCTGCAGTCATGTGGAATAAGTGCTGGGGAGCCACTTACATGGAGCTTCCCAGTGCTTGTAGCAGTTAAGTCATTCACATGGGCATAGAATGAACACTAATGAGGCATAAAATCCAGCTGCAAAACTTGCTGTCAGCAGGAAACACTCCTTTTTTTTGAACCGGAACCAACATTACAATTTTTTGGTAAAATTTCACTCTTTTTGTCTATTCATTTTAATGAAGAAAAATCACAAAGATGTGAAATCAGACACATTGACTTCCATATCTGAATTTTCAGTAAATATTGTCTAACTGCAATGCTGTGGAGTTAAATATATGTAATTCTATCATAAAGGAGGGAATAACAGCTGTGGGGATTTTTACTCCAAATCACCTGCATGTCTTTATTCTGGTAGAGGCAGCATGCAAACTTACTGATGCCTGCTCATTTATCTGGCTGGAGCAAACAGCAACAGAAGTAAGTGCCATTTCTATTTTGTGCTAGGTGGCCCATCACACACAATCCCAGCCATCCAATTAATCAACGTGACGCACGGGGGTCCTCCAATCCCGGGACTGAGGAAGCACAAGGACAATGAGGTCTGCATCAGTTGATGCTGTGGCAAGTGTTGGCTCCATATTTAAAGGGCTGTCTGCACTGCATTTGTTGCTCAAGTTTGAAAAGATTCTATTCTGTTTCTGCTGATTGAGTTGTCCTGTTCACATTGCCTTGAGTTTTGCTGCTATTTTTGCCTTGAGAAATCCTGCTACTGTTGCTGCTCCCCTCACTGAAAACTCAAAGCAACCAAGGAGCTCACCAGAAGCCACCACCAATAATGAGAGAAAGACAACTCTGGTTCATTAAGACCTCCCAGCATGTTCTCCTTCAAACTGCAAGGAAAGGGGACCCACCTGACCAAGCAAGCTTGGACAGAAATTGCAGAGAAGGTCATCAGCCTTGTGGTCACTCTTGGATCCTAGATTCAATGTCAAAAGCATGTTTGTCCACAAAAGTACTCCACATCACTTTTCCTTTAAGGGTTTGTATATGGTAATGCAAGAAAGTTGGCTTGACCACCCAGCTGATGGCAAGGGGATATGGAAGAAACATATCCTGTCAAAAACAGAGCTGCCTTTTCATGAAAGGGGTCTGACAGTTCTTTGTTGACCCCCACAAGATCCCTTAAAATTGGTTGTATGCAAGTGGCATTCAGATGCCCCTACTGAGCCTCAAACAGCATAGGTACTGTGCTTGAAAATAAAGTCCATCTTTCTGTGCTTACATACAACTGGTCGAGCTCAGTGGAGGAATGCTGACTCCTGTTTCCTGACACCCATGGAAGATGTTGGCTTGGAGTTAGCAGGCCACTAGGGTTGCTATGCTACTGCTGATGGTAAGATGGAGTTGCCAGTGTAAAAGGGTGAGTTAATGAGTATAGGTGCATTAAGATGTACCTGGCACACAGAAGGCATACCGCTCATTTGGCCAATGTTGGACAATCGGAGTTCCACAGCAAGCATGGCTGGGATGGAGAAATGGAAAGCCCTTAACTCTAGCATTTTTATGCTCTCTCATGCTGGTCAGGGTCAAGCCAATGCACCCACAGCTTGAGAGGTCAGCTAATAGCCAGAAAACTTTGAAGAGGAGGAGGGATCCCTTCATTCTTTTATATCCTCCACCAGTTATGTTGGCACATTGGCATCATGGTTAGCACTGCTGCCTCATACCTCCAGGGACCTGGGTTCGGTTCCTGGCTTGGGTCACTGTCTGTTTGGAGTTTGCACGTTCTCCCTGTGTCTACGTGGGTTTCCCCACCAGTTTCCTCCCACAGTCCAAAGATGTGCGGGTTAGGATGATTGCCCTTTAGTGTCCCAGAATGTGACAGGTTAGAGGGATTAGCGGGTAACTACGTGGTGATAGGGCTTGGGTGGGATTGGTGTTGGTGCAGACTCAATAGGCCAAACGGCCTCCTTCTGCACTGTAGGGACTCTATGAAGCTCTCTTTAAAAAAGTTTGGATAGTTTCATGTCAGTGAATATCTTTTCATGAGTAGATTCATTCAGAAGACTCTTGCTTGGACATATATAGAAACATATATACATAGAAAATAGAAGCAGGAGTAGCCATCCAGCCCTTTGACCCTGCTCCTCCATTCACTATAATCGTGGCTGAACATCAAATTCAATACCCTGGTCCCGTCTTACCCCATATTCCTTGATCCCCTTAGCCCCAAGAGCTATATCTAATTTATTCTTGAAATCACACAATGTCTCAATTACTTCCTGTGGTGGTGAATTCCACAGATTCATCACTCTCTGCCTGAAGAAATTTCTCCTCATTTCTGTCCTAAAAGCCCCTTGTCCTCAAACTATGACCCCTAGTTCTGGATTGCCCCTCTTCTAGACATACTGAATGGCTTCACCAAATCAATCTAAGCATCTAAATGCATCTTTAAAAAGCCAACAATGTGGTCAATAGCACTCTAGTTGACTCATGGTAGGTGGTGTAACTCTGCATCTATGCTTGGCTTCCTCATGGGCAATGTATAGCCATATCTTTAGTAGGTAGCCTGATCTCTTGGTATCTTAAAATCTGTGCAAACTAGAACTGCCACAGTATGTACATGTTGTAATTGCTTTCTGGGAACCATGCTTACACCTAAAGGGCTCACCTTCAGTTGTCAAGGGCCAGGTGGCCATCAATTCCTGTTGATGAAGGGCACTAGCTGGTCCATGGGATCCTGACAGCTAGATGCATGCAATCGATAACACCTTCAAGCAGGGGGAATCCAGCGATAGACCTGAAGTCATGAACTGTTCCCTCTGACTTCCCAGATTGGTGCAGAAGTGATGGTGCAGTGCTCACCACCTCTTTGAGCCCCCCCTGGGGACTATGGTGCCTATTCCCCACTTTTCAGGACCTGTAGTGATCAGCACCGGGGTGACTTCCTGCTGGGGTCATTGAAGTGTACTGTTGCGTTCAATTTTAATCTCGCTAATGAGATTAAAATCAATGTAAATAAGCTCGGGTCAGGTTCTCACACTTTCTGGGCAAGATCCTGATCGCATCAGGTTGAACAGGCCAGGAGCATTGGAAGCTTTTTAATACCAGTTGCAAATCCTGTTTCAGGTCTCTCAGCAATTCATTGGCCCAGCAGGATATGTGCTTGGAGAATCACACCAATTTATTGTTTGCTGCCTTTGTCCCTTCTTTTCTTTCTCTTCAGCTTCTTCCTCCTCTTCATTGTCCTCCTCAGTTACTCAAGACCTGTGCTCTGAGGATGAATAGGTTCTACAGGATGCAGTGTATCATAATAAATCATGATACATGCTGTGGTGAATACTATAGAGTTTCTCCTGAGCAACGTGACAGTGAAAGTATTGTTTGAGCAATGCCAACATGTATTTGAATTGTGCACTGGAGTCACATGCAGGTGGCCAGCAGATTGCTCTTTTTTGCCCAGAAAATATGCTCTTTTTCTATTTGCTAGCTTAACTATTGATAATACTGTAAACTGTCACAGAATAAAGATGTCATGACTGAAGCCAGGACATAGGGCATTCATGTACAGGATGTTCTGAGCATGGTTGCACATCAACTGCACAGTCAAGGAATGGAACACTTTCAGTTTTGATATATCCCTGCATATAGATGCGATGCCTGCAAAGTAACGTACGTGCAATTGTTGGAACCCTGTTGGAAAGCTGTTACTGTTGTGAAGCACACCTCACATTTTTTTTTCTGCCGATAAAGAGATTGAGATGTATCCCACTTCATGGCAATCAGTGCAAAGGTCACCTCTCGTACACAGTAGTGGACAACAAAGAGCCAAATGTTGCCAATGTTGTTTGCTGCAGTCTGACGGATCCTGGAAGAAGTGAAGTTCATAGCAATAGTAATCTTTACAGCCACTTGCAATGTTATACTCATTCTATTCTGAAACTGCAGGTCTACCAGCAATAGGGGGTAGATTTCAATCAGCATTTCCTTCATAACTCAGAGATGGTTCCTCGCTGAGGTTAAGGTAGGCTTACTCTCTGAAGAACATGGGGTGGGTAAGACCTCCTGCTAAGCAATACCACTCCTTACAACATTTAGAACTTTAAATAAGAATATAAACCACTAAACATGCCCATTTACTCAGAAACATTCAAGAAAAATCCATCTGCAACCAACCTGAAAGTAATTGATGGTCCCTTTAAATAATGGTGGTGCAGAATGTGTCCTTCTTACTGTGAATGCATGCGAGGTTAAGTCTTTAGCTGAAGTGTTGAGGTTGAAAATGGCACTACATCAATCAATCTTACATAATGACTGACAGTATGGTGTGCCCACCTTGCATATCAATGGTGTATGCTTCTAATGACACATGACGCTCTTTGCACCAGAAGAGAAGATGTACTGCACGGACTACATTTTGCACACAAAATGGCATTTGTAGCATCAAATGAATGGGCGCTACGGAACATAAATTTATCAGCAAGTGTCCTTACAGTGAGCACAGAGCAAATTTCATCCATTTTGTCTAGTCTAATTTCAAATCCAGGTTCTGGTGCCCACTGCATTATCTACTGCCCATAAACATGATTTTTAAGCTACATTTAACAATGTGTGCAAATAGCCGAAATGTGATCCCATATTGTGAAAATATTTTTAATTGCACAATGTGAGACCCCTTGAGTACTGTAAAATAAAATTGAAATCTGGACTTCCATCTGAACTGCTGCTATATCAAAATTATTGAAGCACATTACTGCTTAGATTATTCACACAACCAGGATTTGACACTGAGCAAAGACATCAAATAGAAATGACTGTTCCACTGTGATCTTTTTGTGCACATAAATTAGCATATTTTATAAAGCTGGAAGAATTAAAGTGCAATCACATAGATTCATGCACTGTGCCACATGCGTTGTTTTAAACAGTGCAATGTCCTTAATGTAGGATTGCATTGGAGAAGCTGCCATGCAAAAGTTTTCATTCAGCAAAGGACACAAACATGCATATAAACATTCAAAATGCTCAATGAGAATGAGTCATATAAGCGATTCCATGTTTATCAGCTTGTTTGCACAATATATGTTGGCATTGTATGCTGGGATAGATTTTGGATTCAAACCAAGTCAGTGTTTTCATTCCCATACCTTGAGAATTATAACAGCACAAAAATCACCTTGGTAAGAGCAGATTTACATTCCATTGAGCCCTTGGGCCTTACATTTTGACAGCTCTTTATTAATTTCAACCGTTGGAGCTAGTACTGGACTTATTTTAAAAGTAAATAATGTAATTGGAGCATCTCATAGACAATAATATTAAAAAAATGCAACGGATAATGATAAATATTCAAATTAATTTAGACTTGCCAGCTAGGGAAATCATTTCCTAGACTGCCAGGGAAGAGGACAAATGTTGACTGTCAGATAATCTGAAAGGTTTCTACTACCACCCAGGTGTACCACTGTGCTCGTATCTGTAACTAGTTAGGAAACTGGATAGAAAATCAGATAAAGAAAGTCTTCACAACCAGAGGACAACCTCAGGCACTTTACAACCAATGAAGTACTTGGGGAAATGGTACAGCAAAGAACTGAGGCCAGCATTGAATAGCCAGGATCATATTGAATGGCAGAGCAGGTTTGAAGGGCCCAGTGGCCTACTCCTTCTTCTATTTCTTGTGTTCTTGTGTTTTTGAAATGTAGTCACTGTTCTATTCTAGGAAATGCAGCAGGCAATTTGCACATGGCAAGGTCCCACAAACACCAAAGCAATAATGACCGGGCATCAGTTTTAGATTTTGTTTGACATATAAATATTGCCCACATTCCAGGATGTCCTTCAGTTTAGAACCAAGGGATCATTTTATCCTTTTGTTTAACTCCCACTCAGGAGTTAAAATTAGCACTCAATTGCTGTTCACTTTGTGTTGTCCTTACTGGAGATGTGAAAGTTATGCAGAATAGGCTAAACACTGAAATGGCCTTATTTGCCTGGCCATTTTTTCCTGTTTGATTACAAATGATCGCCAATTATGAAAGACACCTATTACAAATGGACCTCGGACTCTTGGTGACCCTTTTTTCAGATCACAGAATCAGAGAAGAGCAGAATGCAACAACAAGGGCCTTCTTGGAGTCTTGTCTTAAGCCAGGAGCTTTGAGCCTGAAATTCAGGTGGCGAAGATAGTATGAAAAATGTTCTGAAACAAAAACAAACGGAAGGCAATAAAAGGTAACAGTAAAATCACTGTATGCCCAGAGGACCATAGGCTGTTCTCCCCTTTGAGGGGGGATGCTGACTGGTGGTAATTTAATGCGAGGATCACTACACTTCAGGTTGTGAAGGTGGGCTTGCATGAGTAACTTCAGCCGGTATGGGAATTGAACTCAGGCTGTTGGCCTTCCTTAACTGAATTGATATCACAGAAATGGTCAATTCGGACCCCACTTGAGGTATAGTTTTGCCAATGGCCTCATATGATGCTGCAGTTGGGCCTTCGATGCCAAGGGGAATATTTAATCCTCCATTCTGGAGTACAAGCACAGTGGCAAGAAGTGAGCATGATTCCCACTGTGGGGCATCAATGCACAATCTTGTGCTTTTCAGTTCATTACCTATCATTCATGATGAGCTCAGTGAACCTCTCAGTGGTGGCAGGCAGGAACTTGCTATCTCTGCTGTTATCCAGTGGTTTTCTGAATAGTTTCTTGCACATGGTAATATGAAATGTGTGGTTGCTGCAAACACTGTTCAAAATTATGTACCAAGAGTATATTAAAATGATAAGCGATCACTGAAGCGCAAGTGTCATTATCAGTATATCGGTTCTGTTTAGGCAATGAGTGCGAACTGTTGTCTTAGCAAGGGGGAACTGATTTAATGTAGTACTGGAGTCTCGTGGATTTGTTATTATTGTAAAGACAGCTCCGTTGCACCTTACAGAAAAAAATATCAATTTTATGACTTACAGCACCCTCGATGTTACACCGACCTGTGAAACCAATCTAAAGCCCATCTAACCTATACTATTCCAATATCATCGAATACCATCACTTCATTGTAAGTGTTAATGTAGGCCTACTTGTGATACTAATAAATAAACTTAAAATTTTCCTTTGGTGTACAATAAAGGGTGTTGGCATTTCCAATCTTGAATTACCAATGGGCGCAGGTACCAACGGTAGTTTTTGAGTCATCCCCAGTATGAGTCATCCCCAGTATCTCATCCCGTATCCCACAACTATTCCCCATTACCAAACCATCCCAGTAAATGATTAGGAAACAGGATGTCCTGCAACTGATAGAACATTAAGAGCATGAAATGGCTGGCATACATTCAGTGCACATATGTCCCATCTGCTGCTGAACCCTGCAATGCAAACTCCTGTCTGACATCCCTCTGCACTTGCACACTTACACTCCTAAATGCCTTAATGAGTGTCACTTTGCAGTGAATAGACTTACCCATGTGGAGCATAGTAAATCATGCATCCTCTTCCTGCACTGCTGGACAGTTCTCCTGTGGGTTCCATGGGCACTAACTGCCACTGTGACCTCCATTCAGGCCGTGGTCAAATGGGAGGGCCTTCTGCTGTCATCCCTGGCAAAACAGCACCTTCTGCCTTTACTCGATGGCCTGGAGGAGAACTTGGAGGGAGGCTTCACTGAGCCATGCGGCCACATGATGTCTAGTCTGACATTCTGGTCTTCATAGAATCTGGAGCTCCTTGCTTTCAAAGAGTAAATAGCTGTTTGGTGCCTGGACCTTTAACACCATTACTGCGCTGTAATGTTCTATGTTCTAAATTACTGCTTTAGGGCCATGCCTGCATCCTACAGTCAGGTAGTCTTCACCTCAGGACCTACATCAACGGTCCGAGTGAAAAAAAGCCCCGTTGACTGTTTCCCGTTGGGTGAGCCTCTACTTGCTCAATAAGGCAGCTCGTACTCAGCAAAGCCCATGATCCCCTGTGGCCTTTGTGGTCATCATAACAAAACAATATACTGGCCTTTTAGAAAATACAGCATTGTTTTACGAAAATGACACCTGTACTTCAAGAGTTAAATTGTGAGGAGAGGTTACATAAATTAGGTTTGTATGTCTTGGAATTTAGAAGGTTACAAGGTGATTTTTATCAATATTTTCAACGTATTAAGGGGAACTGATAGGATCAATAGAGACTATTTCTACAGGTTGGGGAGTCTAGGAATGTGGCATAGATCAAAAATTAGGGTCAAGTCTTTCAGGAGTAAAATTAGGAAACATGCAAATGGTAGTAGAAGTTTGGAACTCTCTTTTGCAAATGGCAACTGTTTAAAATTTTGAACTTTAGATTGATAAATCTTTGTCAACTGAAAGCTATTAAGAGAAATGAGGAAAAAGAAGATACATGGAGTTAGATCACAGATCAGCCAAGATCTCACTGAAAGGTGACAAATGCTGGAGGGGCTAATGGCCTACTCCTGTTCCTAAGGTGGTTGAGTCTTCTGCTTGCTGCTTTTAGACATTTGACACTTCCCTGTTGGCTTGCTTCCAAAACAGCAGGCCCTCATTTACATCCATCAGCTCTCACAGTTTCTTGTACATTTTGTCTCCAATCTTGTATGACATGTAGATATAAATCATCCATACCTGTGGCTTTATTTGATTTGAGCCCTCTTAGCCTGTCTGAGTACTCTGTGCAAGTGATACAAAAGTTATTAAGATGACTTACAGAACCTCGGCTGCATCTTAGAATAACAAATATTTTCTGGAAGTAATCATTTGGTATGTTAACATCTTAGCTCATCATCAATTTCAATTCTGTACTCTTAAGGAATCTCAGTTCTTTCCTGATGATCCTCTTGTCATCATAACGTTAGTAGGTTTTCTTGCTGTGACATTTAGTGTCTTTGGCTATGTTCATTTCTAGTTCCCTCTTTGCACTTTTGACTGCCACACATTAATGTTTTTGAAAATCTATGTTTTGTCATGCTGTACAGGGAATTAAATATATAACTGTTGCAAAAGCATACATATTCTGAAGAAGCAAGCTGTTTAATGTTGAGTTGATGAAATTTAAGTAACAGCTGCCTTAAAGAAGTGATACATTTCCTGACCTACCAGAATGCCCTTCCACTGGGACACATAGCTGAATGGCACTAGGGAGCGAACAAATGGTTGTGGTCGCAATTTGCATGAACAGCACAGTAACAATCAGATAATTAGACAATTTTCTGACAGTTAATTAAGACAAAAGAAGACAACCGTTCCCAAAATACAGTAGCTATTAGTAAGCACTTCTGATTGAATCTCATTGCTGGCCTATAAGGTGAAAATGGCATTATTCTCATCAGCAATTTAAACATCATGTAAAGGAGATTTTGTCCCTTGGTCCTTGAACACAATAAATCTACCCATTTGTATTTTATATCTTCTGAACTGTGTGTAATTTATCACTTTATTGAAAAGGTTCCATTATGCTAATGTTTTACCAAAATCACTTGATCTTCTATGAGGTCAAAAGGCCATTTTCTATGAATATTTTGGACTATGACCGATTTATAATGTCACTGAGAGCAACGCAGGAAGTATAATGAAGGTTATTCCCACATAGAAAAGCATAAAAGAAAAGCGTAAGAAATCTAATGTGACTGCAGTTAAAAAATTTTCTCATATCTATGTAAACACTAAGAAAAAATTGTAACACTGTGAAAGTAATTAATTATTTTAACAATGAACATTTTTTGGTTCCGGGCACATGGAATGAAAGAGTAAGAGAACTTTACAACCTAGAAGGAAACCGTCAAGCTATCGTGCATGTGCCGGCAAACAAACTATCCAAATAGTCTCACTCTATGTTCTTTACCCAGAACCCTGCATTTTTTTTTCACTTCAAGTATGAAAGTGAATATTGAATCTCCTTCCACCACTCTTCCAGGCTGTGCATTCTAAATCATTGCAGCACACTGCATAAATTATTTTCTTCCATGTTATCTTTAGTTCTAATGCCAAATACCAATGTGTTCATTGATACTTTTCTGTACTGGAAACAGTTTCTCCTTATTCTACCTAACAAAGCCCTTCAAAATTTTGAACAGTTTTATCAAATCTCTCCTTAGCCTTCTTTGCTATATAAAAACAACACTAGTTTATATAATACCTACATCAGAGAATATGTATTTTTTTCCCTGGCACCAGTATAGTGCACCCTCTCCAAATCTTGACATCCTCCCCAAAGTGTGGTACTCAGAATTGGTCCTGACATACTAGCTGGGGCCCAACAGCGCTTTATCATGATTTAACATATCACTCTTGCTTTTTTAATTAAGTGACTCTCTCTACAAAGTCTAGGATCCTATATGTTTTTTTAACACCTTCTCAATTTGTCAAAGAACAATACAGCACAGGAAACAGGCCCTTCGTCCCTCCTTGCCAGCTTCAAAGATTCATGTATGTATTCCAGATCTCTCTGTTTCTGCAGGCTCTTCATGACTATACAATTTAGTTTATATTACTTCTCATCACATTTCTTTCTATTAAATTTGAACTGCCATGCATATGCCCACCAGCCTATCCCCTACTGAAGTCTATTACTTTCCCATTTTCTATGTCCCCGAGCTTTACATCATTTGCAAAGTTTGAAATTATACCTTGTATGAGCAAGCACAGGTCATCAATATATATCAGAAACAATAGTGGCCCCAATATCAACCCCATAGGACACCAATGCACACTTCCTCCAATGTGAAATACACCCATTCACAAATATTTGTTGTTTCCTGTTCCTTTGCTAATTTCATAACTATGCAACTGCTGCCCTTTTAATTCCATTGGCTTTGTTTTTTTAACATATAAAATGCTTTATCAGACATCTTTTAAAAGTCCATTCACATAAAGTCAATTGCATCACCCTCATCAATCTTCTCCACTATTGCAATAAAGAACACAATCAAGTTAGTCAAACATAATTTGCTCTTAAAAAATTCAAATTGGCATATTTTTCAAGTTTCAATTAAACATTTTTGAACAGGAATGTAACACTATAATTCTCCGGTCCTCCAACATCACTTCCATAGCTAAAAAGTGTTTAAAGATTGTGACCAGATCTTCTGCAATTTCCACCCTTGCTTTCCTTAGCAAACAAGGATGCAGCACATCAAGATTAAATGACATTTCTATTTTTTCTGCTGCCTATTCTTTTAAGTATTTCGTCTTTAAGTGTCTTCTTTACTGAAAACAATTGCAAATTATTAATTTCGTAACTCAGCCATGTCTTCTGCTTCTCAATGATTTCTATCATCTCTAATTGAATCCTCCATTCATTTTACTACCTTTCTATTACTTGAATGCTTATAAAAGACTTTGAATTCACTTCTATGTTACCCACTATTCTGCTCTACTCCTTTTGCTCCTTGTATTTCCTTTTTCAGTTCTGCCCTGTACGTTTCTTGTATTTAGCTTTTTTCTCTTAACAAGTTATGAAGCTAACTTTTACCATAAGCCTTTTTTTTCATTTAATTTTAATCAGTAAAGGGTTAAAATGGATATTCCCTGAAAACAGGCATGGGAATTGCAGTATGTGATCATTCTGAGCCTGGGCATTACATTGCATATGGAATGTTAAATTTTTGCTGCCTGCTGTTTTACATGATGGCTGTTTGCAGCCAGCACTACCTGTGCTTATCAGTGGATGCATGCATGAGTAAGGGAATTAATGTCACAATTTACTAATGCTGCTTAAAGGCAAGCTGCACCTGTTAAAGGGAAGGTGCACTGACGATACGAAGTGGTGCGAGTCGTTTGAAAATTGAAAGTGTGTCGATACTTTAAGAATGGCTGAGCAGGCAGGTTAGTGTACAGTGAGATTTTCTGATAATGTACTAGTTTTAGTTTTAGTGTAAAATGTGAAGAGAAAGAGAGATATTGTATATCCACAGGAGGCCCTTGAGACGTGCTAAGGAGGCAGTGGAAAGAAGTAACAATGGAGGTTAATGCCACGAGCATAGCTCCAAGCATATGGATGCAGTGAAGGAAGAAGTTTATCAATCTGACACAAGCTGTCAAGGTGAGTGATTTCAATCTTCAAATGGCATATCCTACGACTAGTTCATCGACTGCTCAATTCACTACACCTCCATTACTCACCGACTAACAATCTCCATAAGTACTGAACCCTTCCTCTCTTATGCTTTATCTCACCTTCACACACTTAGCAATGTTACAAATTACACAGCCACAACTCGGCTTGCACAGATTGACTGCAACTCAACTATGACAGTCACATGTCCCAATAAAGCCATTCACTGACACACTTCTTTTTTTCTTGCGGGAGGGGCTGGTGCCTAACAGGAGGCAGGAGGAAAGAACTTAAGGAGGACAAATATGCCTGTATGTTTTGACCCAGTGAAAATGACATCACGAAAAAGGGCATTGTTGAGGCTATAGTGACTAGGACAGCTGGAGAGGCAGATGATGGGAGTGTCTGTGTACCCAATCCTCTTTTGTTCATCTCACTTCCTCCATATCTAACAATCTTTACTAACTCACAAGCTGCAGATGATATAAACATACACTCTGTACTTCCTCCTCTCTCCCCAGAACAATCCTTGACACATTTTCTTTTCAGATACTCAACAACTGGAAACTTTCTGGTTAGAGGAGAAAGAGGGAAAAGACAGTGAAGTTGAAGAGGCTCTGTCAATCTTACATTCACATTAATCAGCTTAGAGACTGACACTGAGCGTATTTTAGAGGCCAGCCTAAGGGAATGACCGACTTACAACTGTGCAAAAACTAGGGGCGGGGAGGGGGGAGGATTACACAGGTGCCAATTTGCTGGATGGTAAAATCCCACACCAATTCTGCTGCAGAGGAGTCAGAAGAGGAATTTGACAGTTTAGGCAACAGAAGAAGGTATATTAGAATGCAAACAAAATGATTAGTGCTCAAGGAAGGCTGCCAGAAATCCTGTGTTTAATGTCAAGGAGTATGGAGGAGTGCAGCACTATCTTGGAACAAAAGATTTGCACAGAACTTGGGGCTCAATCTTTCCATCGTAGAAATAGTGCTTACCTCCATCAGTATATCTGAGGAACCCACCATAAAGCAGCCGCCTCCCATTACTCAGGCTGCTCCCCACAAGGGAAATATTTTATAGGGTACACTGAGATACCCAAAGATAAACTGAACACAGACTAAAGGAAATGCAACAACACTAATGGTTTGCACTGATGCAGTGTCATCAACATAACAAAACTTACAGATACTTAACAAGTGTATTGTCAATAAAAAAGTATATAAGGATAGTTGACCAAAGGCTTGCTCAAAAGGCAGGCCAAAATTTTCCAGCCCTTCCCACCAACGGGTTCTTCCAGTCTTGCTGATGGTGACCCCCCCACGATGTGTTCATGGTGACAAAGGATGCAGGGCATGCAAATCCTCACAGATATCAGCAGGACTAGAAGATCCTGTTGGCTGGAAGGGCCAGAGAAGTTTGGCTTAACTCTTTGACCAAGCTCATGGTCACCTGTCCTAATATATTTTCCATGCCAATGGTGAGCAGCCTCCATCACCAGAAAATGTGTTGGTGCTGGAGGGAGTGGGGGGGGGTGGTGTCAGAAAATTCTGCTTATAGGCTTTAAGGAAAACCTTAAATGGGATGACAGAGGAAGGAGAGGTAGAATGACTTAAGGAGGGAACTCCAGAGTCAGCTAAACACAGATTAACTGAGAATGGGCAAAGTTGGACAATGTTACAGAGGTGGAATAGATGGTCTTAGTGATGGCACTGGTCATCTCAGCACCAAATACTACAAAATGCTTCCAAATAGTTTGATTCAGCCTCAACATTTGCCTGGGTGAAGAATGCTATTGACAGAAAGGGAATGTAGTTCCCAGCCCTCCAGGCAGGAATTCAAGGCCAGTGGGTGGGACATAAAATCCAGCCCTGGCCTTCCCTACTTGAAAGAGGCTGAAATATTCTATCTTAAGTTAGTCAAACTAGTTAATTCTCCTTAAAGGAAATTCATTGTCCTCAAAAGCGTGCAGTTTTGTTTGCTGTGACAGCTAATGAACTATTCATTGAAAGTTTTTATATATTGCAGTTAGAAAAATCTTTTATGTATTTATGCTGATGAAAGAGCAGTCTGAAATTTGTTGAACTATTGCTATCCTGTGACAAAATTAGTTAGTTAAAATTGCAGATGGCAAATAAAGAACCCAAACCATCATGCCTTTGCTGACATAGGCTGTTACAATTTGCTGACACACTTCTTAACAAAAATTGTTTCTGTGGTAGCATGGCCCCTTTAATGGCCAATCTCTTGTGGGCCATGTGGCTGTATTGGAAGAATGGAGTGCAAAAACATGAACCTGGGTCTATTTGCATCCCTGAGGCTGTAGGCTGCCTTTGAAGTCAAGATGATGTTAGCAGTGGGTCAATATTGCTGTGCTGTTACTTCCTTTGCTGGATATAGTTCTTCTTAATCAACAGATTCTTTAGTTGGTTACTTGCCACATCAAGTCACCTCGAGTTGCTATTGCTGGCGATAAGGACAAATTGGATCAGTCGTTGAAAGCCACTCTGCAGAGAAGAGAGGCCACTCGAAGTCAAAGTGCAAAGGAAAAAGACTCCATTTTAAAGATGCCCGATTCGACTATTCAGGAAAATACAGCCATTCAACACCTAGATCGAGAGTTGAGGACACTGAGGTGCTACAGTATTTTTTCTTGGCAAACAAAATAGCAGTCATGGAGAAACAGTAGGTGATACCCTTCACAATCTGCAGCCCACAGCCTTAAAACCTGATGAGGTTAATACCCGAAGCTCCAGACACAAAAATCTTCAACCAGTTAGTCAATTTAGTTTGTGATCATTGCAGCCCCTGACCTTCCAGTACCATGCAAAGGTACGAATTTCATTATGTGGTTCGGGAGTCAGGAGAGATGGTCTCCAGATTTGTGACAAGACTTTAGCAGCAGGCTGAACACTGCTAGTTCGAGCTTTCGTTGAGAGACATATTGAGGGTTTGTTTGGTTTTGGGATTAACAATCCCAACACCTAAAAAAAACTGCTTGTTGAAACCAAGATTTCACTAGGAAAAGCAGTAGCGATGGCAGAAATGACTAAGTTCACTGAAAAAGGCGAGTGTGAGCCATAAGACTTGCAGAATGAGGTGAATCAGTTGTGGCAAGAAAATGCTGTTGCTAGGAACAGCCCAAAGGAGGAAGCAACGGAGCCTGCAAAGTGTCATTCAGCACCAAGACCTGAGGCATGTTTTCAGGTTAGAGGACACCACCCTCAAGAGACATGCTCATGCAAGAGGTGAATCTGTTTTAAATGTAAAAAGAAGGGTTACCTATAGGCTAGATGTAGAGTGAAGCAGGCTGCACAGCAAACTCCAAAAAATAGGAAACAATGAATACAACAGCTGTGCATAACCTGGCAGAGGGAGGAACCAAAGGATAAATCCAAGGCTTACACGCTTAATCAAATCCAACTCAACAAGATCCTCCCACTGATATGGTCTCAATGGTAAATGACTGCCCCCTAAAAATGGAGGTTGATATGGGTGCTGTGGCCACTGTCATTGGTGAAAAGACACTCAAACATCTCCAAAAGAGATTGCAGCCCTTAAATCTTGGCCATTCTGGGACTATTCTGGCGACTATTACTAAAGATAGTGGAGACAACCTCTGTACTCATATTATGTAGGAACCAAAGAACTCAGCTACCCCTAGGGCCTGTGCCTAGGAATGTGACAGAACTAAAATCTTTCCTAAAATATTACTACAGAAGGTTCCTGCTGAACATAACAACAATTCTGCCCCCCCTCCAAGCTTTTAAAAATGCAGCAGCGAAGAAAGTGGGGAGACATGCAAAAAGAAGTGTTTATCAAAGGCAACCAAGCATTACAGACATCAACACTGCTTGTACGCTTCAATCCAAGTAAGCCATTAGTAGTCACTTGTGACATGTTGTCATATTGATTTGGAGCAGTTCTGTCTCACAGAACGTCAGATGGGGGCGGAGAAACCAATTGCATTTGCTTTGAGGACCTTGTTAAATGTTGAGAAAAAAGACAAAAAAAGCTTGGCAGTCATCTATGCAGTGAAGAAACTTCAACTGTACATCTACAGATGGCATTTCACCAGTATCTCAGACCAAAAGCCATTGTTGGGGTTTTTCCAGGAGGGTAAGCAGTGCCTATTGCCTTAGCTTTGCTGCTGGTACCATACTATACTTTCCAGCATAGGCCGGGAACACAGGTATTGAGCGCAGATGCACTACGCCACCTCGTCCTGCCACAGAACATACCATCGTCACCTGTTTCATAGGGATTATTGGCTTTGAATTTTTTGAACATCCTGCCTGTCTCAGCAGCCCACATTAAATCATGGACAGAAAGAGAGAGATCTGTTTCTGTCAAAGGTCAAGAAGATGGTGCTGACAGAGTGACGCATCAACAAGGCACAGCAAAAGAAGCCATATTTGCAATGCAGGGATGAGATATCCTACAAAGATGGTGTGCTATTGAGGAGGCCCGTATCATTGTACCAGCCCCAGGGTGACAGCCACTGCATCAAGTGCTATATGATGCCCAACCAGAATAAAGCATTAGCCAGAAATTATGTCTGGTGGCCTGGCATTAACAGAAAAATTGAACAAATGGTTCAGCAATGTGAAAGTTGTCAGACCAAGCAAGCATTACCACCACCAGTGAACATGCACCCTTAGAGTGGCTGGGCCATCCATGGTTGTGGCTTCATGTAGGTTTTGCTGGGCCATTTTTGGGTCACATGTTCTTTATTCTAGTAGATGTTCATTCCAAGTGGCCAGACTTTCAGCTCTTGAGATCCACCACAGCCATGTCCACTATTGATAAACTGAGGCAGATCTTTGCGATTCATGGTTTTCCCAAAGTTTTGGCATCAGGCAATGGAATGACATTCACAATTGACAAATTTCAGACTGTGGTCAAGTCTAATGGCATTCATCTTGTTAGATCAGCTCTCTATAATCTGGCCTCGAATAGGTTAGGAGAATGAACCATGCAGGTGTTCAAGACTTCCATGAAAATGCAAGCTTATAGACAACTACCATTGTGATTGACAAGTTCTTTTCCTGTCCAACACTACATGCCACCACTGGGGTCATGCCTGCAGAATCGCAAATGGGCCAGTGCCTTCATATTTGTTTGGACATAGTGCTCCCAAATTTGTCGGGGAGGCTGGAGATAGACAAGCTTCTCAGAAAGAGTATCATGAAACACAGAACAGGGACAGAATCATTTAATGTGGACGACCTTATTTTGGCAAGGAATTTTGTTGGCGGACTTGCCTGGGTAGTCCCAGCAAGAGTTGTGGAGTAGACAATCTCACATGCGATGGAGTCACTGGTCATTGAATAGAGAAGCATGACAACCACTTATGCAAGAGAATAGAGCCAGCTCCAAGAGATGAGCAAGTGGGCCCTGCATCCAGTTCATATGTAACAGTTGCTGAACCAGAGATTTCTACACCTGTGTGAGGCTAAGGCCACCTCTGTCTTCAGTGGCTGAGGCAGAGGAAAGGATTGGCAGAGCTGCGGTGTTCTGCAGTGGTCCAGAAGTCCCCAGGCTGACTGACATTATTAATTGTTTTTCCCTGGTGTGCCTCCTGTAATTTTGTTTGCCTGCCTATGTTTTAACCTTTATTTTGTTTTACCATAGATAGTCCAAGTAATTAGGAGGGAAGGAGTATGATAGCGTGGCCCCTTTCATGGTCAATTCTTCATGGATCATGTAACCAGGCCAGAACCAATGAAGTGTGGAGTGCATGAACCTGGGCCTAGTGGGAGCAAAGGTGCACATCCTGGGGCTGGAGGCTGCAGTTGGAGTCAGGTTATTGTTAGGAGGTCTTAGCCTATAATCTCTGGTGGATGGGAATTGAGATGGAATGGCACTCTGGTCCTAGTTTCTTAAGTTAAAATGAGTGCACTCCTATCTCATCCAACCTTCTTCCTCAGTGTAGGTGAGATCCCTCCTGCACAGTTGATACTCAAGACCTACAATGGAGGATAGATTTGTCAAAGGTAAGTAAGCCAAAAGGTAAGTCTATAAAGTGAAATTTGAAGGTGGGGCCAAGCTGGGTTGGTTCGAGCCTTGTGGCAGGTGATGGGGCTGGTCAAGCCTGTGGTGGATTGGAAGCGCAGGTTCGGCCTGAGTGGGAAGTCAGGTCAGACTGTGCCTGGAGCATGCAGTGGTGGGGGTGGGGGCAGGTTGTGCCTGCAGGGGAGTTATTGGTAGGGGTAGCTGAGGGAGTGATGATGGGTTTGGAGGAGTCCTGTGGGTGGTCAGGGGGATTCTGGGAGTCCTTTGCGGGACTGGGGGAAGGTTGGGGTAGTAGGGAGGTTAGGGGAGTGCCACGGGGAGTTGGGGTTAGTGGAGGGATATGGGAGTCCTGTGGTGGGTCAAGATGGTCAGGGATAGAAATGGGGAAATGGGGGAAGTCTCATGCAAAGTCAGGGAGAGTTGATAGGATGTGGGGCAAGTCTCATGGTGGGTTGCGGGGGTGGTGCTGGTCGCGAGATGGGGGAGTTCTGTGGAGAATCTGGGATGAGAGCAGTCTATGGGGTGTTTGGAGTGTACAGAGTTACTCAGAAGCTAGAAGTGATTTAAATTTTTCTAACTTTTTCTGGGATCTGTTGCTGCATGACAGAACCATCTGAAGTTTGCCATTTAAATTGCATTATCGGATGGTTCCCAGTGTACAGTAATTGCCAAAAGAAAGTTTGAACTTTCCAACCAATTTCCATGCAACGCTTATATGGAGACGTCTGGGGGTAGGTGAGGGGGTTCCCCAGTACATCTTTGCACTACCACCCCCATTCACACCACGCCTCCCTCCCCCTGCCACCCCCACCCCAGTTCCAGATACACTTACCTGGAGCTTGGAAGTTACAGCCCATTAAGTTTTATCCTATGGAATTAATTGACCAGATATAACAGTATATTGTCGAAAAAAAGCCTAAGGCCTTTACCTGGAGTTTCAAAATGGCTACCATGACCTTGGTCTCCATTTTCCAGGACAGCTTTGAGATCTGTAGAATGTCTTGGAAAGGCAGATGCACTGAGATCCATCCGATTAAAGGTAGCTACTTCCTTTCCACATCTCTTTAGAAGTCCTGTACTTGAATTGCTCAGCGGTCCTTGAGTTGGTCGAGAAGTGTACTGCACCACATGAACAGTACTTTGCTGGATCAGGCCGCAGTTCTATGGCAAATAAAGAGAACTGATCAGATTCAAAACATGGAAAGGGAAATAGACAAATTAAGAGAGCAATCAACATTTTCTTTTTTCAAATCAGACTACCCACAGTAGTTCCGTAAAAGAATTGTATTTTTCTGGGAATGTTTTAACAGCATTTCACGGTCCTCAGCAAAACACATGCTTATCTCTTAAAACAAACTGTCAAGTTTCTGTTTTGAATGTGAAAAGCGCACAAAACTATATAGAGATTGACTGTCTTAGTCCAGTATATTTAAAGTCTACACTTTCAATTTTTTCGATTTATTGACATTTTATTCTGTTTTAAAAATAATGGGAGTTAAATTGGGTAACCAATGAAAATGGCCCTTGGGACGACAATGAGAGATCAATGCCTCTCCAGTGTAATGCAAGGAGTATACACCGTCTTCATGCTACCTGCTTATTGTAATGATTTCTGTATACACACAGCAGCAGGGAGTCCAATATCATTAGTGACATTACTGCTTAAAGTTACCTGCAATATTTAGTGTTAGCCTGCACCTTTTGAAGGGGAGGCGCATTGTGGCTGGAACAAGTTTTGGGTGTTGATCTGCAACTGAATCTGATCTGGGAAAGAGTGAAGAATGGCTGACTGTAGTTGCTGTTTCATTTGGTGTAGTTATTGAAAGGCATCATGACTGCTGCCAGGATATCAGGTATTGGCCCGCATGATGCATAGTTTGTGGTCATATACTAGCTGCATGTTAGGAAGTAGAAACCCTTTTATTCCAGCTACAAGGAAGAGTTGACATGAAGCACATGCAAAGCAATGTTTGTGGTATTAATGACACCATGCATCATGGGAAGCCTTGAATCCTTGAAAACACCCATACTAACTCTGTCCATTTCTCTCTGGAAAAGAGAGTGATATGTAAATATTCCCCTTTGCATAGAGAACCTCAGTGACCGCCCTTGTGAGACAGTGTACAACACATCCAGCAGCAGTCTGGAAGGAACCAGATTCATATAAGTTCAAATTTGCTCACAGCCACTGAAATGTAGTCCTTGCCCTGCTCTGAAGTGGCCGCTACTGTTGGCAAATTTCAATGATAACCTTCTTACTGAAACATGGGCATCTCAGCGGCTATTACTGATGTTCAGATTGGAGAATTGCTCCCTGAACACTCTGGAGTTATGGCCTCCTGATGACAGTTTCCTCCCTTTCTTCTTTCCCCTCCCTCTTCTAGCAGTTTATCATCCTCATCCAGCTTTGAATTTATATTGACAGGTATTAAAAATAAGTCATTACGTTTCTCAATATAATTAAAGCAGGAAGGAAATTTCTGAAATCTATATACTCCAATCAAAGAAATTGATTGAACAAGTGAAAAAGTTTAGCTTGGTTACCTTGTTGAATTTTTGTGACAAACCAAAAATTGTAACATTGATGGACTTTTATAATCCAATTTTAATCCAGATTTTTAAAAAAATAATTTAAGGAGTATAATCCCGTATTTAAAAAAAACAAATAAAACAGACAAGAAGATTATTCATTATACTAGTTCTGAAACTTCAGTTCCCTGTTGCCACTAGTCACAATTTGTCTGAATAAAACTCCTCTTCTCATATATGCTGCAGAATGTCTTAACCCCTTCACTGAATCATACAATTATATAACACTAGAGGGTATTCATTCCATCATGCCATTGTCAACTCTTTGAAAGAGCCATTCAATTAGTCCCATTCCCCAAATCTTAGCCCATTGCCCAGCAGTGTTTCTACTTTTCAAGAATATATTCAAATTATTTTTGAAAGTTATCATTAAATCTCCTTCCACTGTTCTTTCAGGTAGTGAGTTCAAAATCATAACAATCGATTGCATTAACATAAATACTCATCTCACCTCTGGTTCTAATCTTAAATCTGTGTCATTTGGTTATCAACCCTCCTATCTACGGAAACAGTTTCCCCTTATTTACTCCATCAACTCCCTTCTAGTAAATCTCCTCTCCACCCTCTGCAAAGTCTTGATATTGTTTCAAAACTGTGGTACCAAGAGACAAGGGTCTGAATTTTTGCTCTTGAGGCAGGAGCACAGTCAGGATATTTTTCCAACTCATCACATCTGCCTTAGGAAGGTCCTAAGTGGTCCTAAATGGCAGGTCCTTTGTTACGGGATGTCAGGTGGGTACAGGAATTGGAGATAGCCAAACACAATTGGAGGAGGCACAGGGGCTGTGAATGCCAAGTAGGCGATGCAAAAGACATAAGAACATAAGAACATAAGAAATAGGAGCAGGAGTAGGCCATCTAGCCCTTCGAGTCTGCCCCGCCATTCAACAAGACCATGGCTGATCTGAAGTGGATCAGTTCCACTTTCCCGCTTTCTCCCCATAACCCTTAATTCCCTTGTCTATCAGAAACCTATCTACCCGTGTCTTAAATATATTCAGCGAGGTAGCTTCCACCACTTCAACAGGCAGAGAATTCCAGAGACTCACCACCCTCTGAGTGAAGAAGTTCCTCCTCAACTCCAATCTAAACTGCACCCCCCCCTTATTTTGAGGCTGTGCCCTCTAGTTCTGCTATCCTTTCTAAGTGGGAAGAATCTCCCTACCTCTACCCTATCTATCCCCTTCATTATCTTATATGTCTCTATAAGATCCCCCCTCAGCCTTCTAAACTCCAACGAGTACAGACCCAGTCCATTCAATCTCTCCTCATAGGCTAACCCCCTCATCTCTGGTACCAGCCTAGTGAACCTTCTCTGCACTCCCTCCAGGGCCAATATATCCTTTCGCAAATGCGGTGACCAAAACTGCACACTGTACTCCAGTACCCACCTTGGCTCTATGGGACTTTTCCCTCTTTGTGTCGTTCAATATTCGTCCGTTAGAGTTGCAAAATGGCATCCACAGCACACACATATTTTTGAGTGGAACCACACCAGATGCTAAACTGTGCAGGTACAGCACTCAAACCATGACTGCCAGAAATATGCAGAACAAGCACATCATGAGATCTTAATCACACATTGCTGAATATTGTAGGGCATTAGTTACAATTCAGTCGGTCTGAAGAAGTCTTCATAGTCGTACATAGGTTAACTCTTAGGTTATTATTGAATCTTAGAACTATTTACAAATATACAGTAAAGGATACAAGCTACTGGAACACATTACTCTGTCCAACAACAGACTGACCCTGGATGTGAGTCATGTGCTCTGTTACATCACTGTCTGGATGATACTGTACTCAGTCCCAAATTAACCCTATGTGTCAGACTCTTACACTACAGCCCCCAAGTCTTTATCCAATACATTTTACATGATTATAGTTGACCTTATATTTTACATTGTTGTTTTCATCATATATTTACACTATCATTAGGAGACTATCATTACCCCATCTCCCCTTCAAGTCCTTGAATTCAGTCTGGAGGCCATATAACCCTTCCAAAACCCGTTCACACTATTGTCGGATTAGTGGTAAATAATCGTTGTGGATGCGTGCAATTCTGATGCATCATTAAATTTTTGGAAGTATAGATTCTGCTTGAAGCACTTTCTGAATTTCAAGATGATATTGTCATTCACTTGGAGACAAAAGAGATTTCTCATGCTTGCCAGTTTTGGTGGCTCCTTTACAATGGCGATCATAGACAGCTTGAAAGGAATATTTTCCAACAATCTCAACCTGGATTGATTGCATGCTAAGTTTTCTTGCTCAGCATTTTACTTTAAACTTACAAATTCGTCAAACTCTGCCTTTAGTTTTTTTTCAGCTGAGTTCTGAAGCTGTAATTCACCCAGATCATTTCTTTAACTATTTTTCCGTTTCAGGCTGAGCTCGGGGATTAGATTTTAGCAATGGATTTCTGCAAACTGCATTTCTGGCACTGAATTATTTGAAGATTTCTCAGGGCTTATTGTAGTCTGGAGTTTTAAAAGATTTAGATCACCCTGGCTAGGTTTGCTGACATTTTCTAGGCAATTTATCTTCTGCATCTTTACTTTTAGAGCTTCTTTTCAGGTCAAGCCGCTTTGCTGAGTGTTTTCTCAATGTTTTCACATTTTAGTTTTTCCGTGCATTTCTGTAAGGCTTTAAGCTTTTCCACAAGATGCCACCATGTTGTAAGGTATTGGTCACAGTTCAATAAGTCTGAAGAAGTCTTCATGATCTTATGTAGGTTAATTGTAAGTCTTTATTGACTATTAGAACTATTCAAAAATATACAGTAATGGATACAAGAAGCTGTCTCCATGCTTACTGGTGCACACATCTCAATCCAACACCCCCCTCCACCCTCCTGGGTGCAGGTTATTTGTTCTGTTACATAATTGTATGGAAGGTACTTTATTCAGTCCCACATTAACCTTACAAGTGCCAAATTCCTATACAATACTGAACACACATTAAGCAAAATGAAGGATCATTTAGAAACAGCGTATCAAGTGGTCAACTACTTAAAGATTTGTTGCTCCTCGATTTCTTCTGGAGCTTGCTATAATTCTATATGTTTCTACTGCTTTTCATAGTTGTTTCAAGTTTTAAAACTCAAAGATAGTTGTGTTACAGCGGCTGAAGTACTTTTTTTTACTTCAAATCTTCTGCACAAACCAGTTGTTCCTAGATATGAGTGTACTATTCATTTTTCCTCTTGAAATAGAACATGACTGGGAGAATGAGCAGAGGCCATGGATAGCAAGATAAACTGTGTAAAGAAAAAAGAGAAAGAGGAAGAAAAGGGCTCGCGGCAAAAAGCCATGTTTTCCTGGGTTGTGCAGGCAACAATTTTCTTACCTGCACCTTGGTGAGGAAATATGACTGAGCTTTTAAGGGATGGTGATGGCCGGTCCACCAGTCAGAAAGTGAGGGTCAACACTGCCTTGGTCAGTATTGGGAAACACCACCCAGCAGGCAATTACCTGCCTGGCATTGGGCCACTTATTGCTTTAAGGAACAAAGTATTTCTTTGTCACTCTGCAGTGCCAATAATTCCTCCATTATTGTTAATTTGCTTGCATGAATTTTCATGAGAACATGCTCCTGATTCAACATTAGTCTCCTTTCTGGTATGCTGACTTCTCTAATGTGAATACTGATGCAAAGTAATTATTCAACATGTTCGTCGTCTCCTTATTTCATTTACAATATCACCGTTCTCAGTTTTCAAAGGGCTCACATTTTTCCTGACCATCTTTTTTCCTGTTACAATTGTAAAATAATGTGTTCAATGTGATATCCTTTCCCAATTTCTTCTTTATAACTCTTACTTTGGCAAATTGCTATTATTTGTACCATTCCAATTCATCAGAATCTGTACTTTTTTTTGTTTTTTTGTATGTTTTTTCTGTTAGCTTTATGTTGTCTTCTATCTCTTTAGTTGTCAAAGGCTATTTGGGCAAGTAGCGCTCTTGTCCTTTTGGAGTAAAAGTTAAAGTTTATTTATGACAAGTAGGCTTACATTAACACTGCAATGAAATTACTGTGAAATTCCCCTAGTCACCAGACTCCAGCACCTGTTCGGGTCAGTGCACCTAAGCAGCACGTCTTTCAGGCTGTGGGAGGAAACCAGAGCACCCAGGAACCCATGCAGACACAGGGAGAACATACAACTCCACATAGACAGTGAGTAAGCCGGAAATCAAACCCAGGTCCCTGGCGCTGTGAGGCAGCAGTGCTAACCACTGTGCCACCGTGCCGACAATGCATAAACTGGCTCTGTGTCACATTTAATTATTTTTTGAACATCACCCACTGACACCCTGTCATTTTATCTATTAACATGTTTGCTTGGTTTACTATGGTCAGTCTCCATGTCATCACATTGAAGCCAGTCTTACCTAAATCTAGAATTTTATTAGCTGTTTTGTATTTCTCCCTTCCAGGTATTATGTTGAATTCAATCATATTACAATCACTATTAGATAAATGTTCACACACTGTTAGGCTGTTAACTAAATCTAGCTTCCTACTTATTACAAGATCTGAAATGACTAACCATGTGAAAAGATTTCCTTTGTGAAGGCAAATTGAAATCCAAGGGTATAATGGACAATTTTCTGGCTGTTAGGTAAATTATTGCCTTAAGACAAGGAAATTACTTTGAGGATACAGTAATATCTTCTACTATTTGATATTATAACATATTTTTGATCAGTGTGAGCTCCAGGATTGTAGTTCACAACTACAATCTTCTACTGCATTCAATAATTGTGTAAAGTGTAAAATAGCCTATGGGGCTGAATTGTTAAGATGGGGCTGCACCCAACCAATGCATTCAGAATGCTATTAAAAAGTACATTGAAAAGAAAGTTGAGCATCTCGGCACAATTTCAAAGAATTTTTGACAAAGTCAAAAGAATATTGAAGGGCATACCCTACTATTTTACAGTTGGTGTATTTTACCAAATATTTATCTCTAACAAATAGTTAAGACAAATTGCATAGATGCATTTAAGGGAAGCTAGATTAATACTGAGAGATGAATAAAAGGTTATGATGATAGATAGGATGAAGCAGAATAAAAGGAGATTTTTGTGCAGTATAAACACGTGAGTAGTCCAGTTGAACTGAATTTCTATGCTACGATTTCTCCATTGCTCTGTAAAACTTCTGTAAGGAGGCAATTTGCTAAGGTTGATTGCTAAATAGACTAAAAGGTATGGTTGTAAACAAACAGTGGGATACACTGAAGATACAATTCAAAATGTTCAACATAAATATATTCCATTGAAAAGCAAATCATTGGCAAGAAAAAAATCCATCCTGATTTACTCAGGAAGTTATGAATAGTATTAAATTAAAATAAAAAGTTTCTAAGAAGAGCAGTAGGTCCACAGGTTGGGAATGTTTTGAAAACCAACAAAGGGCCATCAAAAGGTTGATTAAAAAGAAAAAAAAGTAACATGAGAACAAACTAACGAGGAAACTAAAAACAGATAGTGAATGTTTTTACTAGTATGTAAAAAGGAAGAAAGTAGCTAAAGTAACCATCCATCCCTTAGAAGCAGAGATAGAGGAAATTATCGTGGGGAATGAGGAAATGGCAGAGAATTTGAATGAACAACTTGTATCTGCCTTCGCAGCAGACACAATTTTCATACCAATGCTAAAGAGAACAAGGAAATTAAGGAATTAATATCAGCACAGAAATAGTGCTGAAGAAACTTAAGGGACTAAGATCCAAAAGAATCCCCAGAATCTGATGGTCTACAACCAAAAGAATTAGCAGCAGATATTATGGATGCTCCAGTTATGCTATTAAAAAAATCCATAGATTCTGTAATGGTGTCAGCAGATTAGAGTCCTATAATCTCCTGCAATTTTGTAACACCAGAGTGATGGGCCTGTTTCACTGATAGGCAGCAAGATGATGATGACTCACTAAGCACCACTGTGATGATGCCCTGCTGAAAAGTTGTTTGACTCCTACCTGTGCTTCCCATGCATGCTGGCATCTGGGCCCATAAATACCCATATAGGGCCCTGGGGCAGATGGGATGGGTTGGGGGAGGGGAGGGAATCCCTTATGGGCTCTGGGGATGCCATTGCAGATGCTGTAAGTCGCTGTCAATGCATGCTACCTACTGTAGCCAGTGATTTATTTGAACGTCTTCATTTTCTCATGACACAGCATTCAGGGGCCTCCCCCACTGACATCAAAAAGAAGAGTCCCTCCAGTGACTATCAGGATAATAAGGTTCCTGTTAGAGGCAAATCTGAGACAAGTTGCTCACAGGTGAGTTGTGAAAAAAATTTATTGTTGACAATAGAAGTGTCTTATTGATAAGTGCTAACATAAAAACATGTGAACAGGAAACATTAAAGTGCATAAATGCCCTATCTACCTATTGCTGCCCTTCACCTGTGCTATCTTAGTGCTGCTACAACTTCCTAACTTTACATGGTCTACCACTACGTCTCGGTGTCTCCCCACAATGTATATCAGAGATGTAGGGTGCCAGCTGTCTACTGCGCTCTGTGGCCTGTGATTTCCTTGGCGAGTGTCCTCTGGAGGCCTGGACCTTGAGGGCCTTGGCCAGCTTCCAGGTGTCTGGAATGTATCCATGAAATCGCTTCATCCCACTGTGCCTGAGATTCCTCGGTGTCAGGAAGGGGGGAGTCAGGAGGTGTAGCCACAGCCTCAGTCTCCTGGCTGGAAGGGCCAGGCATGGACTCGAGTCTTTCCACCTCCCTTGGGGTTCCTCTGGGCCCCTGGGTCGCGATGTGGAGATGCCGGCGTTGGACTGGGGTAAAACAGAAAGAAATCCCACAACAGCCTGTCCCGAAAGCTTGTGGCTTTTGCTACAAATAAACCTGTTTGGACTTTAAACTGGTGTTGTGGGATTTCCCCCGGGTCACTCCACGGGACAGTGGTGCTTCTACAGTGAGCTCCAGAATCTTCAGCGTTACCTGGCCCTGCCAGTCCAGGAGGACCACCTGCGTTCTAGCCATAGTGGTCGAGCCCTGTGCGAGGCCAGCTGAGTTGGGTGCCACCTGTCAATGGCGGCAGCCAGTGCCCTCTGAGACTGGGCTACGACGCTCTGCAGCTCTCCATGGCCCTCTATGATTGGGCCACGTCCTCAAGGGCCACTGCCATAGCCTGCTGTGTCTCAGCATTGTCCTGTTGGGTCTCCTGCAAGCTCTGCAACCTCAACCATGACCCTCTGTAACTGGGCTGCGTTCTCAAAGGCTGCAGCCATAGCCCGCTGTGCCTCAGCACTATCCCACTGGGTCTCCTGCAAGCTCTCGAGCCCCTCAGCAAAGGGCTGCAGAATCCTGAGAAGCCTATTGAGGCTCTCAGATGTGGCCTGCTGTGACTGGGCTGTGGCCCTCTGGAACTCCACCATGGCCTGCTGTGACTCGGCCATTGCTTGGAACCTGAACTGATGGTGAGGATCTCCTGCCCCAGGCTTTCCACCGCAGATGTCACCCTTGCAGTGTTGATGTGGGAACCATGCAAGACAGGCAACAGCTGGTCCACCTGAAAGCTTTCAGACTCCTCCCAACCTCCTCACAGTCAGTCCAGTGTTGCCATCAGCCCCTCCTGCATTCCTTGGTGCTTTTGCTGCATCTCCATCAGCTGAGGGAGAAGTGGTCGCATAGACACAGCATGCAACCTGGACCAGCTAAGTTCTTGCCTCTGGCAGGCCCTTTTGTGCCAAAGGCCTCCTCCAGCTGCAGTACATCAACAGATGTTTCGTGCACACCAGAGAGTGGCCCAGATGCCTTGCCACTAACTTGACCCACCAATGTGAGAGTCTCGGGGATGGTGAATTTTGAGGCGGAAGCTGACTCCAAACTGGTGCCGGCCTCGGAGATCCCTTCATCGGCTCCTTCCCTCAGGAGTCCTCTGAGCTGTCGGGGCAGGATGGGTGAGAGCAGCAGTGGAGGCCGCGATGCCATATAACCCGGGTGCATTGGGGTCCCTTTCTGCAACACAGGACACAAGGTTAAGTGCAAGGGAGGGAGAGGAATCTGGGCTGCAGGCAACTTACTTGACATTTCTCCAGAAAGTGGAATTTTGGCAGGTGTTCACTTCCATGCTCCAGGCCGACCATGCTGTCACCTATGGCCCACATCCTCTCGTCTCTGGTGAACTCCAGAGCCCGCTCCTCAAAGGGGGCGAGAACTCAGCGGTCAGGCTCAGCACCCGTGTCTTCATCTTCTCCTGATGGTAACAGGCATTTTTCTCCTGTGGGGACAGGAGGATCCATGAAAAATCTGATGGCTTAAGTCTTGCAGGGTATCGGGGGTGGCCCTCAGAGGGCAAGCACTGTGATACTCTTGGGGAAGAGGAGGGAGATGCTTGGCTGTCAGGGGCTAAAAGCATGCAGTGTGCTGGGGGTGGAGGCATCCAGGGGTCATTCAGGGGAAAGATGCTAGATGAGGTTAAACACTCACCCTGATTAGGTTGTTCATTTTTCCTGGTACTGTTTCTCAGTTCTCCAGTCAGTGCCCTGGCACTGAGACACATGGCCATGGCCTCCCAGGCTCCGTTTGCATCACTTGCTCTGGAACGATGCCCTGCTGGGGGAAGAGGGTGTCCCACCTTGCCTCCACCACCTCCAGCAACCCAGCCAGTTTTGAATTAGAGAATCTGGGTGCTGTCTTCCTTGGGGTCATTTCTTCCTGCCTGTCTGTCCATCCTTGAGGTTTTTATGGAGCTGTCCCTTGTTAGGGCTGTTCAGCTACAGGCAGTTTGGGTGAGTTTCACCCCGTTAAAGCACTCCAGCAAGTTTGAAGTTTAACAAGTTTGCCTTGTTACCATGCAAGGCAAGCCAAATCAGCATTTGTAGGTGTGCTGATGGGGCCATGTGGGGGTCAGAATTTGTATCTCTGTGATGATCAGGGGCAGGGTAGAGAGAGAGTCAAGTCAGGCAGCCATCGGGACAAGGTGAGGGCCATGTGCAAGCGGGTCTGGTGCGGGGGGGGTGGTTGCTGTAAGGGGGTCAGTATCGTTGTTGGGGGGGGTCTCTGATGTCCCTGGGGGAAGGGGAAGGCTGTATCTTGCCCAAGAAGGTTCTGCCAGTAGAGTCGGTTTATTTTTCACTTTTTCTGCGCACGCGCAATTTGTGGCTCCGATCTGAGTCGTAGGCTGTCTGGTGAGTTAAGCCCCGGCCTCTGCTTCTTGTGGCCAGAATCACACTAATCCAAAATTTCAGAGACAGAGGGCACTATTTTACCATTTTGATTCGAAGTGCTGGGCAAATTTGAAACTGGGAGTGTTTCAGATCCAACTTTTAGACCTATTCTGAGGCACCCGTCTACGCACTCTGCCTGCAGCAATATCAGCGAGTCCAAATCGCGCTGCAGAAGCCTGTGAGCAGGACGTAATGCGCCTGAAACCCTGCAGCTTCGAATGGCACCTCCAACTGCGCGTGCACAGAAAAAAAGAACGCTGCTCTCCTGCCACATCCCTCCCAAGCTGGAAATTGTCCCCACAGATATTGCCGCACCCCCACAACATTACTGACCGCCTTATCCCCCCATCCCCTCCGCCTCCCAGACCGATTACAGACCCGTCCCGCACCCGCCCCCCCCCCCCCCCCCCCCCCCGTTCCACCAATCTCAGAAATAGTGGCAGGAGACTCCCCACCTCCCACCCCCCACCCACCTCCTACTGATCTCAGGCAGAGTGGTAGTGGACTCCCTTTCACCCACCCCCCAATCTCAGGTCGATGGCAGCCGAACCCCTTTCACCCCCACTGATCTCAGGCAGAACGGCAGCGGACCCCCTTCCACCCCACTGATCTCAGGCAGAGTGACAGCAGACCCTTCTTCACCCCCACTGATCTGCGGTAGAGTGATCCACCCTCCCCTTCCCCCACCAATCTCAGGCAGAGTGGCAGCAGTGCCCCTTCATGCCCACTGATCTCAGTGATTGGGGGAAGTACTGGTAAAGTTGGCGTGCAGTCCATTAAGTCAATTTAAATGCATGCAAATGCATTTAAATGACCATTGTGCCAGATTCATGCGTGGTCCCAAAGGGGGTAAAGGGGGAACCGGCATGGAGGCGGGCATGGATTTCGCTACTTGTCTCATGCCCAACTTTACCAAGTATTCATGCCTGAAAATGAGTGCAACGCAATGGTAAAATTGGGCCCAAAGTACATAAGATTGGGTGTGAAAACTCACCCAAAAAACAGATCTGAAACTCTCCAATTTTCAGACTCGCTGGACATAGAAATAAATCTCATAAAATTCCGTGCACTGGCTAAATGGACTGTTGTGTGTTTCCAATAATTTCTGCTTTTGTTTTAAAGTGGAAGAGTGATAATTTCACCACAGCTTTTTATTCATGGTCAATTAAGCAGATTTCTGAACACCTACCGATAATTTATTTTCCTATTTTAATACTGTAACAGTACACAGGTTATGAATATTTTGATCAATATCACAGTATTATAATTTAATTTTCTTTGATCATCAGACAGACACAATTTCTTCTCTTGCTAATTTGATATTAATATCTTCTGGTGTATGCTAAAACACTTGATAAATTTTTTATCAAAAGCAATTGAATTGTAATCCTCTCATGTTACAGGAATATCATTTTACACACTACATTTTGGCTGCAGCTCCATCGATCAGCAGCAAGGGAGTATGAAAGATATGCCCTGACGCTGAGGAACCACAAACAAGAGAAACATATATAATTATCCCACAGTGCCTGTTACTGTGACAAACACGAAGTGGTAGCCAGAGACATTTCTGTCATAACGATATGAAAAGTTGAAATCAGAGAATGCATGTTGGATTAATTCATTCAATTTCCAGATCTTTCAATGTCTACCAAACCTTTCACTAACAGAAACGTATCCATTGCTGGGTTGTTGAATTTCAATCATTGCATTACATTTGCTCTGAAACAAATACTGCAAATGGAACAAATTCATAGCAGGTTTATCAGTACCTGAAAAATTAACATATAGGGTGAGGTTTAGTGGGTCTGTTCGCTGTGGGTGAAAATTCTGTTATGATCACTAGTGCTTGTGAGAGGGCCATATCATGATTTGCACGGACGAGATCTCGGTTTGAGATCTTCCCCACCTCTTGCCAATGATGTAATCAGATTCATGCCCAAAAAGGACATGAATATGATTTGCATGTACTTAAAGCAATTTAAAAATTATTGCAAATCTTAATGCCGTACTGTCTGGCCTGTGAGGGCAGTACCAGGGGCCAGTGCTGTGAGCCAGGGGCACTGAAGTGGACACTTTCGATTTATTATTGTCACATACATTAATAAACAGTAAAAAGTATAGTTTACTAGGGGACTGTACGGACAAAGCATAGAGAAAGAAAAGAGTGGGTGCAGCACGTAATGTTACAGTCATAGCTAGAGCGTGGAGAAAGATCAACTTAACATGAGGTAGGTCCATTCAAAAGTCTGACGGCAGCAGGGAAGAAGCTGTTCTTGAGTCATTCGTACCCGACAAGATTGGGGGAACGGCAAATTGTGCGGAGGGTGTGGAGAGTCTGCAGAAGGATCTAGATAGGCTGGGCGAATGGGCCAGGAAATGGCAAATGGAATTTAATGTTGGCAAGTGTGAGGTGGTCCACTTTGGTAGGAATAATGGTAGGAAGGACTATTACTTACGGGGCGAAAAACTGCAGCAGGCGACGGTGCAGAGGGACCTCGGGGTCCTTGTGCATGAGTCGCAAAAACCCAGCTTGCAGGTGCAGCAGGTGGTCAGGAAGGCGAATGGGATGCTGGCCTTCATAGCGAGGGGGATTGAATATAAAAGTAGGGAGGTCTTGCTGCAGCTGTATAGGGCATTGGTGAGGCCGCAGCTGGAGTACTGTGTGCAGTTTTGGGCGCCGCACCTGCGCAAAGATATTTTGGCCTTGGAGGGAGTGCAGAGGAGGTTTACTAGGCTGATACCGGAGTTGAGGGGGTTGAGCTATGAGGAGAGGCTGAATAAACTAGGCTCGTTAGAGTTTAGAAGAATGAGGGGAGATCTCATTGAGACGTATAAGATGATGAATGGGATGGATAGGATAGAGGTGGAGAGACTCTTCCCGCTCAAAAAAGACAGTAGGACTAGGGGGCACAGCCTCAAGATAAAGGGGGGGCGGTTTAGAACGGAGTTGAGGAGGAACTTCTTCACTCAAAGGGTGGTGAATCTCTGGAATTCTCTGCCCGTTGAAGTGGTGGAGGCTGCCTCGCTAAATATTTTTAAGACGCGGGTTGATGGGTTTTTGATAAGAGAGGGGATTAAGGGTTATGGGGAGAGGGCGGGAAGGTGGAACTGAGCCACGACAGATCAGCCATGATCTTATTGAACGGCGGGGCAGGCTCGAAGGGCTGGATGGCCTACTCCTGCTCCTATTTCTTATTTTCTTATGTTCTTATGACCTCAGACTTTTTCCTGATGGAAGAAAGTGAAGAGCGTATGTCTGGGGTGTGTGGGGCTCTTAATTATGCTGATTGCTTTTCTGAGGCAGCAGGAAGTGTTGACAGAGTCAATGAATAGGATGCTGGTTTGCGAGATGGACTGAGCTTCGTTCACAACCCTTTGTAGTTTCTTGAGACCTTGGACAGAGCAGGAGCCACACCAAGCTGTGATACAACCTGAAAGAATGCTTTCTATAGTGCATCTCTAAGAGTTGGTGAGAATCATAGCAGACATGCCAATTTCCTTTGCCTTCTGAGAAAGTAGAGGCATTGATAAACTTTCTTAACTGCAGCATTAGCATGGAGGAAGCAAAACAGGTTGTTGGTGGACTTCTAGAAACATGAAACTCTCCACCATTTCCACTTCATCCCCCATTAATGTAGACAGGGGCATGTCCTCCACTATGTTTCCTGAAGTCAATAACTTTCTCCTTCGTTTTGCTGACATTGAGGGAGAGATTATTGTCGTCGCACCAGTTCACCAGATTTTCCTGTACTCCATCTCGTCATTGTTTGAGATCCAACCCATTACGGTGATGTAATCAGTAAACTTGAAAATGAAGTTGGAGGGGAATTTGGCCGCTCAGTCAAAGGTGCATAAGGATATAGTAGGCGGCTAAGGACACAGCTTTGTGGGGCACTAGTATTTAAGATGATCATGGAGGAGGTGTTGTTGCCTATCCTAACAAATTGTGCTCTGTGGGTTAGGAAGTTTCAGATCTAGTCGCAGAGGGAGGAGCTGAACCCTAGGCCACAGAGCTTGGAGATGAGTTTTGTGTGAATAATGGTGGCTGAAGGCTGAGCTGTAGTCAATAAATTGGAGTTTGACATAAGTGTCTTCGTTATCCACCTGTTCCAGGGTTGAGTGTGGGGCCAGGGAGATGGTGTCTCATCTGGACCTGTTGCGGCAATAGGCAAACCATAGTGAGTCCAGGCAATTTGGGAGGCCAGAATTGATTTGTGCCATGACTAACCTTTCAAAGCATTTCATATGGATGTCAGAGCAACCAGGTGATAATCCTTAAGTCACATGGCCTGTTTTTTCTTTGTTACAGGGATGATTTAGTTGGGCACTGTCAGGGGGATTCCCCTCCTCCAATAGAGGAAAGGGGGAGGCATTCCCCCCAAAATCTCTGTGGTGGGGGGTGCCCTGAGCATTTGGAGAGTATTCCATGGCTTTGGGGGGTTGGTAAGGAGTCTATTATCTTTGCTGAAAAATTTCTGGAGCCGGCCTTGCTGGCTCTATCAGGCCCTGCCCTATCAGAATGACGATGCAAACTATGCTCCCCAATTTTGTTTTGACAGAGTGCCAGAAGATCTGGTGAGAAAGCATGGCTGTGTTTATGGAGAGAAACACAGCGGTTTTCAGTCACAATCTGACATTTTGCCATTTTTTGGAAAGATCCCACCCACAGGCTCATTTTTTGAATGGTACTCTTCATTGGGAGTTTTAATGAAGGACCACATTAAAAACACATACCTTTTACCCCCTTTCAGATGAAGGCTAAGATATGCAATTCAGATTTCCGGCTCTCATGCATTTAGTGTGAAATTTTTCAGTCCCAATAATGGCTGACATTGTGGGTGGCAGGACCAGAAAATTCAGAGTGCAACAAAAAGTCAGTTTTCTGAAAATAGATCACAATCTTCCACTGCCAAGTTTCATGGCAGGTCCGACTGCCTGCCACATCATGTCAGGAACTACATTTGTAGCCCTTTGCATCTCATGAATACTCATTAAAAACCCAGCTTGCTGGAATCACACCTTTCTCCCTCATTCCAAGTCTGATGGCCATGTTGGTGGCTAATTAGACCATCATGAATCACAGTTGGTCAAATAAAACAGAGATGCACCTGCCAAATTTTATGTCACTCATGACTTTAAGATTTGGGCGCTGTACTCGTGGCTGCTCCGATTCTGTTCAGGCAAGACCAAAAGAGAAGGGAAGTGGCTAGAAGGTACACACTCGACTGAATTGAGGGGTGGGGAAGAGAACGGGGGAGGAATGAGACCGGACAGAAGCAAGGAGGGAAGCGGCTGGAAGACATATTCTTGGCTGGGAGGGAGGTGAGACTAGACAGAGTCAAGGTAGCAAGGGAAGGTGCTGGAAAGCATATGCTTGGTTGGCAGATGGTAATAGCTGAAGAACAAAAGGGAAGGGGTGGGCAAAGACAATTGACTGGGGTGGCAAGGTTCCTTGAAACCTGGAAGGGAAGCAGTAGAGGAGTAGAGGGTGGGTGGTATTAAAGAATCATGGGAGGAGGCATGAGTCTCAGCAATACTGGGGCAGTGTGCATCCCTGTAGTCATATTCAGAAAGGCAGTCATGGAACAATGCATGGCTGACCTCACAGTAACCTCAAATCTGCATCCTGCCTACTTTGATTACCTATCACCACCTTCCTTACCAAGCATTCAGCCATCTCTGCCTCAAACATATTCAAAGATTTTGGTTCCACTGCCTTTTCAGGAAGACTTCCAAAGACTCATAACTCTCTGAGAAAATATTTCTCTTCATCTCCATTTTAAATGGTTGACCC
Source organism: Carcharhinus amblyrhynchos (assembly GCF_965287045.1). Taxonomy (NCBI): domain Eukaryota; kingdom Metazoa; phylum Chordata; class Chondrichthyes; order Carcharhiniformes; family Carcharhinidae; genus Carcharhinus; species Carcharhinus amblyrhynchos. Next base: position 23,383,656 of record NC_137335.1, on the reverse strand, counting down.
CTTATTTTTAAATGGTAACTCCTAGTTCTAGATTCTCCCACAAGAGGAAATATCCCCAACATGAGATCATTTTTTAGGATGTAGTGATCTATCACTCTCAGTCATGGATGCTAGGCTGCAAGTTTGTGTGCATGGAGAGAGCTTCAGCAACATCATTGTCTGATTGTTGACAAGCACTCAAGACCCAATCTTTGTATGGAGTATCTCAAGTTCACATCCAGCATTCCCTAGATATTGATGGCATTGTCAAGATCAAATAATCATGCCAATTGCTGGTTGGAGAGATAGCTGTTAAGTCACTCTAACCTTCAGGTCCAGCAGCATCTGACTCTTTAACAGTTCGGTTTCTGAGACCTTGACACAGGCCTTTGATATTGCATATTCGTCACCATCTTGCAGATATTTGAGAATTCACCAAGTTCTCGCTCGCTCCATAGCTCAGCTTCGTGCAGGTGGGATTGGGAACCACTATTAGGATGAGGTCTATATGTGCATGTGGTCATGACATTGCGCAACATGCCACCATTAGTATTCAGTGCTGCAGCATAGCACAAGAAACCAAACTGTAAAATCTATACTCATGAGACCACATGAATAAAGATATGCAATACCCAACCACGATGTTGATCAAGCAAGAAGCTTCGCTCATATTGCAACTGTGGACAGAAAGGTGGCCCACTATACTGAGGGTGAGTGGAACATCATGGCCAAAACCCCACCACCTCGCTCACTCTGAAATTGGGAAGGACGAAATTCCCAGAACAGATATTTCTGTTGAATTTGGGCAGGATTTTATGATCTTGCCTGCGCGAGGCCGAAAAATCCCGACCCACAGATCTGAGTCACACAATTGGACTTAAGTGACACTTATACTTTATTACACTTGTATCACCTTGAAGTATTTCATAGATAGAAGAACGATTCACCAAATGTGATTGCAGATAAACTTACAGATGTGCAAAGTATATACAATAAGTGAACACTCTTGCCACCTCTGTATTCTCAATAATTCTCAATGTTCCTTCCCCAACATTATATTGAGGTGCTTCCCCAACTTTCACAGTGAAGGTGAAGGCAGCCTGTTGTCTGCTACGCCCCCTTGTCTGTGATGACTTTGGTGCACGTGCTGTGGAAGTCCACAGCTTGCTTTGGGTCTCCTGCTGTATGGCAGGTACACCTTCCTCAGCCTGAACAGCTGGAGTTGCTGGAGTTACAAGCAGAGGGGACATGGAGTGTTTGGTCAGCCCAGGAGACTTCTGGGTGGATTGCCCTGGATGTCTAGCTGATTCTCCTCCTCTCTGTGGATGTCTCAATGCCGTTCCTTGACTCACTGAGGAGAAAGGGCTCTTGGAGGGAGATTGAAAAATCCCTCTCTCACACAGCTGCTGGTGCATCACACTCATGGCTACATTGATGGTGTGCAGGTCTATGCGTGCATTCGGCACAAACTGCTGGACGAAAGTCTGCATGGCAGTCGCCACCTTTCCAATGGTGATCACAATGTGATGGCATGTCAGCACTGTATCATCAGACAGAATGCACAACAAGACTCCTCTATCCTCCATTCTAATCTGGTGACAGTCTCTGACAACCCTGCCTGCTGTGGCCCTGCTGGTTTTTGGAGCCCTAACATCTTTCTGCTAGCCAATTTGGTTTGATGAGGTTTGTCATCAGACTCAGACTGATCTGGAGATGCTGGCGTTGGACTGGGATGGACACAGTAAGAAGTCTCACAACACCAGATTAAAGTCCAACAGGTTTATTTGGAATCACGAACTTTCTGAGCGCAGTTCCTTCCTCAGATGAGTGAAGAGTTGGATTCACAAACATGGCATATATAAACTGAGACGCAATTGCAAGATAATGGCTGGAATGCGAGTCTTTACAGGTAATCAAGTTTTTGCAGGTACAGAAAGTGTGAGTGGAGAAAGGGATAATCACAGGTTAAAGAGGTCTCAGGGAACACTTCAGCAGTCAAGGGCATTCAGCCTCTGATCTTCAGGTAAGCATTCTCCAAGACAGCCTCCAAAACACAATCGCTGAGCAGAAACTGATAGCCAAGTTCTGCACACATGAGGACAGCCTCAACTGGAATCTGGTCCCCTCACCTTCAGCCTAACTCACCCAACCTCCAGCTCCCATGAAAGATCATCCTTGGCATCTGTTCAATGATTTCTTTCCCCTTGTGCACCCTGGCACTAAGTGGAGAGGAAAACTCATCTCCTTCCTCCCTCCCAAAGTCTATGGTGCCTAGAAATGCATTCAGATGCATCCAGATCAGGTTCTAGAGCTTTCTATAAGGCCCTTTCAGTGGGGTGGGTCCGGGAAGATCACAATCGGAGTTTCCACCGGCACAAATCCTGTTTTTGGGCTTTCACCAGAATTAATGCAATAATGGGATTTGCACCTGTAGCTAATGGGGCCAGAAAATTGCCCCTCTGAGTTAATGCAACAGGTGCCTAAATGCCCTTCTTTGCCACAACGTGGTAGAGTACAAATTACTTTTTGCAGTACACTACTTTTTATCACTACATTTGTTTCACTTGGACCACAAATAGGAATAACATAGCACAGAAGAAATGAACTTTCTCCTTTCACCTCCAGACAGTCAATTTAGTTCAAGCTAAGTCAAACTAATAGAACTGAGCCTTCCATTTCTTTGAGAGTCCTTAGGAGAATACGTTTGGACAATCTCAGTCTAGTTCACAGTGGAAAGAAATCCATACCTCAGGCCTGTCAATATTTCTGCACTAATTGGGCCACTTCACTCAGATGGCTGTTGATGATAGCACAGCAAATTGGATCCTTATTTGATCAGAGGCGCTGCAGACAGAATAAAGGAGAAGTATAGAATGATCTTATACTACCACGTGATCTTTTAATAGGGATAGAAACAGACTAGTTTCCAACTGCAACAAATACAGCACACATTCCTCAATTCATCAAGCACCCAAAATGATTTCAGTCTCCTACAACCAATTCCCAACTCCTTCAATTATTTATGAATAGCAGTGTCACCTTTGGAAGAATAGGAGATCATATTTGATCTGTCCATAGGATTTTGAAAATGAAAGAGTTATATATTACAACATCATTTTGAAATTATTTTTTAACCCCATGTTTGTCAATTATTAAACCTGTACCTTTGTAGGATTATGTTGATTATTCCTGAAATGTTAACAATTTTCCAAATTATCAATATCAGACCATACCAGAAGACAATCGACATACTAACCTGGCTGTTTAGAATTGGTAACGTAGAATTTTATTGTATGTATACGATAAACCATAGAACCATAGAATTCCTACTGATAAACAATAGGTCTAAAGGTAAGAAGAATTCAAAAACTTATTAAAGGAGAACTGAAAAAGTTTGGCTACTACAACAAAATTTGTTGGAAAAGGATATTGCAATTAGTGCGGCACTCTTGGAAATGAAAAATAAAATGAATGAAAGAACTTGAAGGAGACAATATTTCACCAGAGATGAATTGCCTCACATCAATTGTCTAAACTGTTAAGTTCTTTGATTGATTGCAAGGATTGGAAATACAATAACGTGGAATGTAACTCTGACTTGAACTTTGATTTCTTTGGGAACCCATGATTCACTTAAACCTATGTTTTACTTAAAGCTGTTTCACTTAATGTTATGATTTTCAGGAACACAACCACAACTTAGATATGTCTGACCTCTACGATTGGTTCTGTATTCTGTACTAAGTTATGGGTTTGCACATCTCTTCCTTTCCCAAGGTGGATAATGATTGACAGCAATCCAAGATATGCTCGCTTAAAAGTGCAATAATTATAGAAGTCTTTGAAACATAGAATCATACAATAGAACCACAGAATTCCAACAGTGCAGAAGGAAGCCATTTGGTCCATCAAGTCTGCGCCGACCCTGCGAAAGAGAATGCTCCCTATACCCACAACTCTGCCCTATTCCCGTAATCTCACTCATTGATCATGGCCAATCCACTTAACATGCACACCTTTGGACTGTGGGAGGAAACCAGAGCACTTGGAGAAAACCCACACAGGCACGGGGAAAACATGAAAACTCCACACAGACAGTCAGCCAGGGCCAGGATCAAACTTGAGTCCCTGGTGCTGTGAGGCAGCAATCCTAATCACTTTGTCATCATGGCGGTATATGTCCAGACTTGATTACGAAGATTCTAGTTGGATGCTGCTGTATGTCTTCAGGATGCTGGCTATCGGTAGGATGGCTGTGTTTCGGTTGCGGCTAAGGCTGTTCGACCAGCAATAGGATTACCTTTGTTTTTGGCTGTGGTATTGTTCTGATTTGATACTCAATTTGTCATGTTGTCATGCTGGTCATGGTTGATACAACATCGACCCTAGGCACATAATCTGGGTGGACGAAAAAATTTCTGTTGGTATCACTATGCAAATGTATTCTTTGATGTTCGTAGTGAAAAATTAGTAGTCAGTTTGTGTATTGAAATTCTGGTCATCCTCTTAATCTAAGGCTAGAGCTTGGCTAGACATTTTGTGGAGCTTGTCTTGATGCTGTTTGGTACTTTTGGTTTGTTGGAATGCTGTACTTGTCTGGCTTCTGGTTATGACTTCTCATGATGTTGAACAATTTGTTCTGGCCTTTATTTTCTGCATTGGCACTTCCAGTATCTTTTGGTGCCTTATGTCTTGCATACATGGTGGAAAGCTGGGCATTTCTGGATGCGTATGAGGGCACACCACTTGCATGGCTTATTAAGCAAGCCTGTGGTTGGTTATCATGCCAATTGTGGATCATAATGATAAAATAGTACTTCCATATTGTATTCTTTGGGTTGGTCCAAAAGGCCTATTTAGATGCTTCTATTGGATAAGATGTTATAACAAGTTCAATCATTCTGTAAGTTGGCAACTTTACTGCCACTATAAAGTTGCAATTATGTCTTGTTTTTGCATCTACTTATGAATAGATCAATGTTCACCCCATCAGTTGTATTCTAAAAGACACACATTTCATATAGTGTATTTTGAAGTTCAGCTCCATTCATAATTAATCTTCAAATATTGAGTATCTGGATTTTTACAGTCATTGTCCAACAGACCTGAAGAATTCAGTCTGTGAAGGTCTTCACTGCTGAAAGCAATTTTAATCTTTATGATTTATTCATCATGTTTGAAAATATTGAGGTCCAGAAACATGCTTCTAGCATTGTTGGAACAAATTGAAGTCAGACAAGAAGTTTGTTGACTTCTAATTGAGTATTGGAATGTTGTAGTCATTCTTGGCTTTTTGCAGGATTAGTTGGGCTATTTGGAACAGGAACAAATATTTAGGTTTTTCACAGTACTTCAAGACTTTCATTGCCCAAGTTGCAATACTTCTAGTAACCATAGCCTTAGCTGACCATAGTTTGTTGCTTGATGGCAACTGAAGTACTGTTGAGTTCATAGAATTGCAGAATCCCAACAGTGCAGAATGAGGCCATTTGGCCCATCGAATCTGCACTGACTCTCCAACAGAGCATTCCACCCTGGCTCTTTCCCCACAACCCCACACATTTACCCCAGTACTACCCCTAACCTATACATCATGGGACATAAGGGACAATTTAGCATGGCCATTCCACCTAACCTGCACATTTTTAGACATTCTCGGCAGAATTCTACTGCTCTGCCCATCACTGGAATCAGAGTGGGTGAAGGGTGGATAATGGGAAGGTCAGGCAGGATTTTCCAGTCTCAGGTCGAGCAAGGCCATAGAATCTTTACTTCATCTTCTCAGGCTTACTTTAAGCTCCGCCTATGAAGCTATAATGTTGGCATGAGAAGGAACTGCAGGCTTGAAAAAGTTAAATAGTGAAAAAAACTTTTATTATGGGCTTCACCGACATGATAGTAGCTGTAATTGGATGGATTCTTCTTTCCTAGCTGCATCTGCAGTGTTTAATTTCCTTCCTGACTTCCTGAAGACATGATATGCAGCAGCAATAATTCTCCTTTATGTGAACTTCTGCTTGTCCTAAACCCTGTCCCCTATCCCACCCCATCACCCCAGGAGTCAGCTTTTAATGTCTGTTCCTGCATAAACTTGACAGCAGGTAGATTTAAACTATTTAAGTTCTTTAGAATTTGAACAATCTTACCAGGACCTGATGCCTGCTGGCTGGATCGAGATGCTGTGTCCCAGAATGAAGGTATTACGTGTGGATCCTTGTAGTGTTAAAGAATTGTATATGCCCTGTGTGTGTTTGACAAGTCATTTCACTTCCACAACAATTCTTCTGCTGCATGTGGAAGGATGGAGGCTTGTACACTTCTCAGTCAAATCTTCAAAAATCTTACATTGTTATCACGTTGCATTTTTCTACTTGTCTCAAATGTACCAACACAACCAGGGTTGCTAAAGCAATTTCTTTACTTAAAGGTAAGATTATATACAATGTTAACTAGGAAGCTGTAGCTTGGCAGCTTGAGCAGTGCACTGTCAAGAGAAGACGCCCTAATGGTCAAGCACCCTCATAGGCAAGTGAGTTAGGTTGGGGAACACCAGGGCCAAGCAGGCACAGGCCGCAGTGATGGGCACAGGGGTGTTCATTCAGCACCGATGGCAATGATCCATCCAATTACAGCCCCTGTCATGTCGGTAAAGGCCATAATAAATTTTTTTTTCACTGTTTAGCTTTTTCAAGCCTGAAGTCACTGGTGCTGGGGACATCTCTGTGGGCTATGAAGTGCTCATAGAGGACTCCCCTCCCCAATCCATCAAGTGGTGAGGTGGAAAATGCCCTTTAATTGGCCATTTAATTGACACTGTTGACCTCCTGGCAAATGTTCAAGCCTCAGTCTTCAACCACTGGTAATGTGGAATGATGGTAGGAAACATCAGGCTTCCTCCCGCACCCCCCCCCCCCCCCCCCACCACCCCCCGCTGCCTTCCGCTGCTATTTTGTCAGTGTTCCTGCCACCAAACCCATCCCCAAAAAATTCAGCACAAGGTCTTCTCATCCTCCAGGACAGACAGGGCTTCATATCATATGCTGACAATTTTCATATCACTGCTGACAATGTTGCACTCTCTTAGTACAGCAAAGGATTATATATTCATGCCTTGAAGTAGAGTTTGAATCTGGAAACCTCTGAATCAGAGAAAAGTATATTATCATGTGTCAAACTGACAAAAGGATTTGATGTTAGTTAAAAATATCTGCTCCTAGACTACTTTCAACTGTATTTTTAAACCATCATAGGGAAAGACTGAGAGTCACAGAACAAAAATCTATAAAGATTACTTAGACTGGCTTAAATTGAATAGATGAGGGTTTTCATACTTCCTGGCTTTGCTGAGCATCCTTACACTTTAATGCCTTCTGATTTTTTAAAAAAGCAAATGAATAAAAGTATTTGGTTTATGGCAGCTGTTCAAAAACAGAATAACATAGCGACAAAAGGAAACCATGCAGTCCCTCATGGCCACTCCAGCCAACAGGAGAACATCAAGCTGTACACCATACATCCAACAAAACTTCACATTGATTGATATCCTTGCCTAACAAAAATCTATTGATTTCAGTATTGATAGCTCGAATTGACCGAGCACACATAGCCTTCTGGGAGAGAGAATTTGAGATTTCTGCTACTCTGTGTGAAAAGAAAATTCCTGATTTCCCTCCTAAGTGGCCAAGTTCTAATTTTAAGATTATATTCCTCCTTCTCAATTCCTCTAAAAGAGAAATTAGTTTCCCTGCATTTATCTTATTAAATTGTTTCAATATTTAAGCACCTTGCACAGATCACCTCACAATCTTCTACTCTCAAGAGAATACAAGCTAAGTTTTGCAATCCACCTGCTTATTTAATTTCTCTGAGTTGAATCTGTGCTGCAGTAACTCCAGGCAAACATATAGAGTGTGATTTTCCGGCCTTGCTGTGCCTGGCGCAGTTTGCGCCAATCCTGCAAAATTGCACATGGGCCTAAAAATGGGTTTTACACCCAGTGCCAAATAATTTGCAATCGTCCCAGTCCCTTGCTACTGGTGCAAACTGGGTGTCTCCAGAAAAAGTGCATGGCCAATTAACATATTTAAATAGTATTTAAATATGCTTAGCCTATTTGACGCTGGATTCTCCCAGTTCCCAGGGTCTTCCGACATTCGGGTGTGGTACATGCCCAGCGAGAGTCACTATTTGTCTCTGCTACCAGGCGCAAAGGCCACGTAGGGGAGGGGGGCTCTCAGAGGCCACTGAAGTCCCCCAGACAGTCAGGGACATGGCTGGGTTGTGTCCATCTGGCAGAGCCCACCTGGCACACTGGAAAGACTGCCAATCTTCTAGGATAATGCCAGGGGGTGGGACCTGAATGGGGTTATGATGGGAGGGTGCTATGACGGGAGGGGGGGATGTGCGTTTATGACAGGGAGGTTATGAAAGAGGAAGTCATCAAAGAGTGGGGCATGAAGGCGGGGTCATGAAGCACCGGGGCATCCCAATACCCCGATGCTGGTGATATGTGTTGGGGAGGGAATGGGAAACATGCCACTGACGTCCATTGCATTTGAGATCAGGGTGCCCTTTCAAAACAGCACCCAATCGCTTTGCATCCAGGCTCACTGGTGTGTTTAGATCCCATCACTCCCAGAATGGTGCGCAACTCACCACTCTCCCAAAAAATGACTAAGTATGAGACAATTGAGGTCTGGTTCATACTGCATTGTCTGGCGGGGATTACTCCAGTTTTCTCACCACTACAACACATAAGGCAGAATCTTCTCAAAAACTTAAGTGTCGAATTTTTCAGCGAGGTAAGCAACGTGAATTTACAGAATGCTGTACATAACAGGAGCCATCATGCGATTCTCATCAGTAAGGAGGAGAAGGGAGCCTCAGTTCACCGTCTAAGCTGGCTGCTGAGCTATCAGGGCACCATGAAGCAAGACCGTGCCAACCAACCAACACCCGCCTAACCACCCCCCCCACCCCCCAATCGTGAGGCTGTGCATGAGACAGCAAAATAGTGCCAGTAAGATCATGAGAGGTAAGGAATCTGGTGTGAGCCCAATTTTTCACCTTCCACCCGACCTTACCGGCTCATCATGCTGATCAAACAGCATGGCAAACTGATAGGATCATGCCCATAAATATTTTTTGCGGAAATTCTGCCTATAATTTTCTGGGATGCTGGAAAATAAACTGAAAGAATGAGGCTATGCAAATGCAAGGTCATCTCTATTTCAGTTTTATCAACAACTTACAGCTTTGTCAATTAAAAATGCTGATTTTCTTTCCTCAAGGAACTACACTACTGCAAATCTACAGCAAATAAAAAATGAGCAATGTTGTTACCCTACAATTATTTTGGTGAATCTGCATCACTGAATGATTGAAAGCAACCTGTAAGTCCCATGAGTCTTGGCTCTGTTAATATTTTGATTTTTTTTTCTCCCAATGATACTGAAACGTGAGGAGTGCCAGTGATAACTTTCTACCACAACTGAAAATGTGCCATGTGTGTATTTCCATTCTGTTGTTGGGCAATTAATGCTCTTATTTTAATTGTTTCAGTGTCAACCTTTGTCTAACTTTGCTGAATACAAACCTCACAACACCAGGTTAAAGTCCAACAGGTTTACTTTGCTGAAGCAGGCTGAGGCAGCCCAGTTCAACAGACTGGTTGCCAATCCACCCCACTGGCATAATTACTACTATGGGCAAAAGGACAAGGCCTGAGAAATTAGGCCCGACATAAAACATTTTAAATTAATACAGCTGAAACTACTTCTATGAGGTTATCACAGGTCAACCAACAGGGATATTTACCAGAACTGTCAAGCGTGTCAAACAGTGGCACTTCACCTCATCAATAGGGAAGTCAGCATGACCTCTAACCAGAACAGTAAGAAGCCTCACAACACCAGGTTAAAGTCCAACAGGTTTATTTGGTAGCACAAGCCACAAGCTTTCAGAACACTGTCCCTTCATCAGGTGAGTGGGAGTTGTGTTCACAAACAGTGCACATATAGACACAAACTCAATTTACAAGATAATGATCGGAATGCGAGTCTTTACAGGTAATCAAGTCTTAAAGGTACAGACAATGTGAGTGGAGAGAGGGTTAAGCACAGGTTAAAGAAATGTGTATTGCTCCAGACAGGACAGTTAGTGAGATTTTGCAAGTCCAGGCAAGTTGTCAGGGTTATAGATAGTGTGACATAAACGCAAGATCTTGGTTGAGGCCGTCCTCATGTGTGCAGAACTTGGCTATCAGTTTCTGCTCAGCGATTCTCTGTTGACATGTGTTGTAAAGAATGCCTTGGGGAACGCTTACCTGAAGATCAGAGGCTGAATGTCCATGACTGCTAAAGTGTTCCCCAACAGGAACTGTGCTTACCCCAATCCAACACCAGCATCTCCGAATCACTGAAACCAGAAACCAGAGTAGAGAGGCTCGTACTTTACAACGGAAGACTCGTTGTAGCTGACATCCATGAGGAGGTACTCAGCCAGAAGACATTATGATCGTGCATTCCCTAGCTTCAGCCAGACTCACTGCTATTAAAGAAATATGAACAACTAGGATGACATGGCCTGAACTCATTGGATGTTATGACCCCCACCCTTTTCATCTCATTGGCTGAAAGCCAGGAAATGTTCGAAGAAGGAAAGAGAAAGAGAAATTTTCAAGAAAAACTCCAGTGAAGGCTCCACCAAACCTACTGTGACTTGGGACGACACAAGATGGTGTGTGAGATCCACCTTCATGCTAAGAGGACCCTGACTTCATCAGTTGCTGTGAGCTCAGTGAAATAAATCCAACAGCCCAATCGATTTCACCAGACCGGATAATATCTATTTCTCAGGCAATTAGCCTAGTTTGAGGAAAGTTAGCTTTATCGATTATGTAAGAATTGTTTCTTTAACCTGTGAGTGTTTTTAATAAAGCTAAGTTTGAACCACAGTCCTTTGTCTGTCTCAAAGAAAAACACACTTGAGTAAACGTGTAATGAACTGGTTGAAATGTCTGCATAGAATAGTTCACTGACAACACTGTCCTTGAAATAAATAACTTGGTCTGCTTATTATCAAACATCTTGTCTTTCAACAGATAAGCATTGGTATCAAGCAATTGTTTGACCTGCTTTGGACCAGATAAAGATGATGCATGTTTGTAGTTTCAATTTGGCCATTTGATGTGAGCCCAATCTCCAACTTCATATTGTGGTTCTCTTGTGCCTGTTCATTTGTCAAAGTATACTTTAGCTTTACCTTGCCACCTTGTGAATTCTTCTGCTTTTGCTCTGACAAAACTGAAAGAAATTATCTTCGGGAATGTGCTGAAATTACTACTTAGGGAATTGGTATTGAAACACACCATAAGAAACAAAACCTATAAGATATCGGCTTTGCTTTATATGGTATCTGAAGATAGCTCTGACGCATGTCAAGATTCATAAAGACTCTGGAATCATGCACCCCTCATGCACTGTATACAGAACCCATAATCATAATCAAAGGGCAGAAACTACAGGCAGTGGGCCAGTTCACTTCTCTTGGCAGCACCCTCTCCCAAGCAGTAACTATTGATATGGTAGTTAACTGCAGAATAGCAAAGGCAAGTTCTGCTTTTGGGAGACAGCGCTCCACTGTATGGGAACATCGAGGAATCAGCCCAGCAACAAAACTGAAGGTCTACAGTGCCATGGTACTCATTACCCTCCTGAATGCCTGTGAAACGTGGACTGTGAATCGAAGGCACACAAGACAGCTCAATCATTTCCACATGAATTGTCTTCACAGAATATTACACATCAGAAAGCAAGACAAAGTACCAGACACTGAAGTTCTCTCTAGAGCAAGTCCACTATCAATCCACACACTGCTGATGAGAGCACAGACCGGTGGGCAGATCATGTCATTCATATGCCAGACAAGTGTGTACCCAAGCAGCTCCTTTTTGGGAACTTTCTGCTGGAAGACGCTCGCATGGAGGGTAGAAGAAACGTTACAAAGACACACTCAAGGCCTCCCTGAAGTTGATTGACATAGACACGACCACCTGGGAAATGCTGGCACAAAACCACCCTCCCTGGCGCTGCCTCATCCAGAAGGGCTGTCAAGCTTACGAAGCAAGGTGCATTGCTGAAGCACAAATTAAGCACGAGCTGCGCAAGTCCACAGTCACCAGCGCAACAACTACAGTACCTACACAAGTCTGTCCAATATATGGCAGGACATCCCGTGCCCGAATTGGCCTGATCAATCATCTTTGGACACACTGCATCCAGCCTCAAAATGATTAATGGTGTCGAGGTCCTCATCTACAACGATGGACGAACAACAATCTGAAGATAGCTCTGTCGCATGTCAAGATTCATAAAGACTCTGGAGTCATGAAGTGATGTCAATAGTTCTTGAATTGTAGGAAGTGGATGCCTGTCTGCAATGCTAATTTTGTTGATCAAGTAGTGTGTCAAAATATGCAGATGACACTAAGATGGGTGGGAGAGCAAAGTTTGCAGAGGACACTGAAAATCTGCAAAGGGATATAGATAATTTAAGTGAGTGGGTGAGGGTCTGGCAATGGAGTACAATGTTGGTAAATGTGAGGTCATCCATTTTGGTAGAAATAACAGCAAAATGGACAATTATTTAAATGGTAAAAGATTGCAGCATGTTGTTGTGCAGAGGGACCTGGGTGTCCTTATGCAGGAATCTCAAGGAGTTGCTTTGCAGGTGCAGGCAAATGGAATTTTGTCCTTCATTGCTAGAGGAATGGAGTTTAAAAACAGCAAGATTATGTTGCAGCTGTATAAGGTGCTAGTGAGGCCACACCTGGAGTACTGTGTACAGTTTTGGTCTCAGCCAGAAGACAATATGATTGTGAATTCCCTAGCTTCAGCCAGACTCACTGCTATTAAAGAAATATGAACAACTAGGATGACCTGGCCTGAACTCATTGGATGTTATGACCCTCACCCTTTTCATCTCATTGGCTGAAAACCAGGGAATGTTTGAAGAAGGAAAGAGAAGGATAAATTTTCAAGAAAAACTCCAGCGAAGACTCCACCAAACCTACTGTGACCTGGGACGACACGAGATGGTGTGTGAGATCCACCTTCATGCTAAGAAATCCTTGACTTCATCAGTTGCTGTGAGCTCAGTGAATTAAATCCAACAGCCCAATCGATTTCACCAGACTGGATAATATCTCTTTCTCAGGCAATTAGCATAGTTTGAGGAAAGTTAACTTTTTCAATTATGTAAGAATTGTTTCTTTAACCTGTGAGTCTTTTTAATAAAGCTAAGTTTGAACCACAGTTCTTTGTCTCAAAGAAAGAGACTTGGAGAAAGGATATACTGGCATTGGAAGGGATGCAGAGGAGATTTACTAGGTTGATTCCAGAGTTGAGAGGGTTGGCTTGAGGAGTCTGGGGCCATACGCATTGGAATTCAGAAGAATGAGGTGGGATTTTATAGAAACATATAAGATTATGAAGGCAATAGATAAGATAGAAGCAGGGAAGTTGTTTCTGCTGGCGGGTGAAACTAGAATTAGGGGATATATTCTCAAAATAAGAGGAAGCAGATTTTGGACAGAGTTGAAGAGCAACTTCTTCACACAAAGAGTTGAGAATCTGTGGAATTCCCTGCCCAGTGAAGCAGTTGAGATACCTCATTAAATGTTTTTAAGGCAAGGATAGATAAATTTTTGAACAGTAAAAGAACTAAGAGTTATGGTGACCGGGCGAGTAAGTGGAGCTGAGTCCACAAAAAGATCAGCCACGATCTTATTAAATGGCGGAGCAGGCTCGAGGGACCTAATCCTGCTCCAAGTTTTTATGTTCTTTATGTTCTTGAATATCAATGGTATAGCTTAATGCTGAAGGGTTTTTCCCATATTGTACAATGGGTATAGATGGCGTACAAAACTCCCTGAGGGAAATGGATCAAAGACAGAGGACTAGCAGCATTGGGGTGCAATATCCTTTAATCATTATCCTGTACAGTGCATATTACTTGATTGCTAACTGTAGTGTCTGCCTTCACCTATGCTGCTCAGTCACCCGACAATTTCTTACTCTTACATGGCCTGGCGCTACATCAGGATGAATCCCCAGGATGCACGTTGGAGGTGGAGGCAGTCTCCTGTGTTCTGCACCCTGTGCTCTTTGATGCCCTTGGAGGGTGTGCCCTGGAGGGCTAGGACCTGGGGGACTCTGGCTGGCTTTTGTGTATCACGGCTGTAGACGTGCCACCCTGTTCAGCTGCTGTTCATGCACCGGTGTCAGGAACATGTTGGGAGGGCTGGAGAATGCCTGCGTCATCTGGGTGGGAGACCCTGGCGTAGCTTCCTCCTCTCTTGAGGTCCCTGTGTGCCCCTGAGACACTCAATGGGATGGAGGAGCAGCTGAAGTGCGCTCCAGAAGCTTCTGCATCACCTCGCACTGCAAGTCCTGAATGCCAAAAATTGTCTGCACCACGGTGTGCAAGCCCTCAGCAATAGTCCATTGAGTCTAGGCCAAGCTCTAGAGCCCCTCTGCAATTGCCCACTGTGACTCAGGCATGCTCCTGAGGCCCGCAACCTTGGTCCTCATTGACTCTGCCATGCCTTAAACCCTGGGACTTGGCAGGGGTTACAGGTGGCATATGTTGGCACCGTGCCTCGCAGGTAGGGGTTGTGGTGGAGGTGCCAGAGGGATTTGAGGAAGGTGCTAGGGGGACAGCTGCTGGGTGGCCACAGGTGTCAGGTGGATTAGTGTGGACATACTAGGTAAGATAAATGGGACTCATGCCATGACGGGACCAATGGACAGTCACCCTTTGCAGCCTGAGTGAGGTTATTCATCTTCTTCCAACATTGGGCACTGGTCCTCAGTGTTAGGGCATGGGCACTTCCTGCCACAGCCAACATATCCCAGGGCATATTCGATTCCCTGCTCCTGGTTTGTCTGTCCTCTTGTGGGGAACGGATGGCCTGCATCTCTTCTATGACATCCAGCAGCCATCCTAGGTCTGTCTCTCTGTGAAATGTGGGGCTGGTCTATGCACTCCCATCCACCTGGTGTGACTGGCTGTAGTTGCAGCAAGATATTTAAATGCAGGTCCCCCTGGTTACCAGCGCAGAGCTGCAGCCAGTTCAGGCAAGTCACACAGTTGAGGACTCCATAGCTGCGTGTTTCATATGGAGGCTCTTTCAGTGCAGTAAGTGGGAGAGGATTGGAGTTCAGATCACTCCTGTTTCATATCATTGGGAGAATTCTGCCATTGAGTCTGTTAAGATGATCATCAGTAGATCAAGACCAACAAACATGCAGGGTTGAACGGTTTATGAAGAAATGATATTAACCACACAATCAATTACCCAATTATGACCCAATAGGAGACCCTTTGAACTATTAAATAATGTAGGATCACTGTAGCTTGTGTACAACTTGAAAGACAAGAATTCCTGCTACATTTTGCTTTACCTTCAAACATGATATTGCCTGAAAAGCTTGTAATGAGGTGCGAGAGTAAATTTTCAGACCATAAAGGAAAATGGGATATGTGATACTGGCAGATACGAGGAATGCAATGGACCATAAGCCCAAGGGTGAGCACCAACTCAATAATTGAAATATGTTATACACATGTATAATCAGAACCATGAAAGCTATACTGACTAAGTGGAATTAACGGGGGCTGGTCCCAACTTTTCAAGCGTGGTGCTTAATATGTGTAAGAACATTTTAAGTCATGCTTGTGAGCACAGAGTTCATTAATATGCCATGGAAATATGGAACCTGGCTGTAGCTCATTCATGTCTGGTGACTCGCCACATGCAGATCCCATCTCTATATTATCCTTTTAGATGTAAACTTCTCTTTTGTTTATTATTTATTAAAATATTGGAGATGAGTGGGGGAGGGGGATGGGAATGAAGGCTGTTTGATTTGGCAGGTCAGAGAAATTATGTGATGAAAATCCTAGGAAAATAGTAAAAATAAAATTAGTAACCCAAAATGATAAGCGTCCTACTTAATTCCTGTATCTCTCTTAGGTCAATTTATGCAAATAGAACCTCATGCTTTTCTAAGCTGGATCTGCAGTTGAACTTGAAAGTCTGGAATCATATTTCAGACTTTCTCCTTTATTGGCTGTGCCCACTTATTGTACAGTAGTCTATGTGATTTTCCCCCAGGCCCGTTCTTCAATTTGTTCTTCCTCAACCCGCTCCTATTCTTCAAATATAATGATGTCAGCTTCTTCATGGAGATTAGACATGTTTTTGGAGATAGTTCAATTAACTGTAGACATGAAAGTGTGATTTTGGAATATTTGACTTACTAATCACCCCCATGGGGAGTGTCTCAGAAAGCAATGAAGTACATTTTAGTTCGCAAATTGAATTGAATTGAATGCAATTAAAGTGAACAACAACATGAGTTTTCGGAGCCTCATGTAGTGCTTTTGGCTTCAATTCATATCACATGTCGCAATTTAATAATTATCATATATTACATGTAGTTAATATTTAAAAACTAGGAATTACAAAATAATGTAAACAACTTTGAACAACATCACAAACAAAAAATTGAGTAGATATCTTGTACTCTGTGGTTATAAGATAGAATGGTACAGTCATGTTTTAATCTTATTTTGCAAATGTTTAGCTTGGCTCAGTGGTATATTCTTGCTATTGAGTAAGAAAATCATAGATTCAAGCCCTACAATATATTTGAGTAAATAATGCAAACTAATATTTTCACTCAGTGCTGATGGAGTGCTATGTTATTATATTTTGGATGATACATTAAGGCCTTGCCTGCTTGATCAGGTGGGTGTAAAATATTTAATGGCACTTTTCAAAGAGGTTGCCCTGATGCCCTGACCAATCCTCTTCCTCCATCAGTACCACCAACAACAACAAATTATCTGGTTATTGATTAATTTGCTCTTTGTGAAACCACACACTGTATGAATTAGCTGTCCCGTTTGCCTACATAGCAGAAGTAATTGCACTTGAAAAGTAATTCATAAGTTGCAAAGTATTTTGGGACTGACTGAGACTGTGATAATGTAAGTTATTTCTTTATGATGGCTCCTCTTCATTCTTGTCACCTCTTTGAAAGCATTGGGCAGATTTGCAGGGGCTGTCAAGATTGACTCCGGGAAGGAGGATGGGAAATCCCGCTATCCAAAAAAAATCCTGCCCACTACATTAGTCTTTTTGTCCCCTAGTCATCCTTGCCATGGAATTTATGTAGAATAAAACTACCAGGTGGCCAAGCTGCCATCCTCCTAACCTGTCTGTGATTTAACAGTCTGCGATTTAACAGGAGCAGGTAAAGTCTAAGAGTGAAATCCTTCACTGATCAATTGGGCCATGTCCCATCTGGTCTCAATATTCAGATAGGCAGGAAGAGTTCAGAGACAGAGGGAAATCCTGGCAGTCTACCCTGTTCTGGCCTTTGGCATGTAGGAGGAAGGGATACCTTTCCACATTGGGCATCTCCCCAAGGTCTGCCTGCTACAGTGCCCATTCACCTCTAGCCTCTCCATCAAGACCCCAACTCTCCCTCTCCCAACCCTTTCAGGCATTACCTCTCCTGCCCATTGTGAGATTCCCGCATTACACACTTATCTGGTCCTGGATTCCATGACTTAGAATCTCTGAACTACCTGTAGTCCCAGTCCTGGTCTCTGCTGCTGCTAGTGTTTCTGGGACTACAAGAGTTGCTGGTCAATCTGACAGGCTAACAGCTCTCTGAAACCGGACTTCCATCCTTCACTCAGACATGAAATAGCAATGGGGGTGTCAAGATTGACTCCGGGAAGGAGGATGGGAAATCCCGCTATCCAAAAAAATCCTGCCCACTACATTAGTCTTTTTGTCCCCTAGTCATTCTTGCCATGGAATTTATGTAGAATAAATTTCACAATGATTTTTGATTTGATTGATTATTGTCATATGTATTAACATACAGTGAAAAGTATTGTTTCTTGCTATATAGACAAAACATACCATTCATAGTGAAGGAAACAAGAGAGTGCAGAATATAGTGTTACAGTCATAGTTAGGGTGTAGAGAAAGATCAACTTAATGCAAGCTAAGTCCATTCAAAAGTCTGACAGCAGTAGGGAAGAAGCTGTTCTTGTATCAGCTCAAACGACCTCAGACTTTTGTATTTTTTTTCCAAAGGAAGAAGTGGAAGAGAGAATGTCTGGGGTGTGTGGGGTCCTTAATTATGCTGGCTGCTTTGCCGAGGCAGCGGGAAGTGTAGACAGAGTCAATAGATTGGAAGCTGACTTGCTTGATGGATTGGGCTACATTCACAACCTTTTGTAGTTCCTTGCGATCTTGTGCAGAGCAAGAGCCATTCCAACCTGTATTATAACCAGAAAGAATGCTTTCTATGGTTCATCTGTAAAAGTTGATGACAGTCGTAGCTGACATGCCAAATTTCCTTGGCCTTCTGAGAAAGTATGAAAAATATTTAAGTAGGTTTTAAAATTAAAATATGAAACTGCTGTTTACTAATACGTAATTCATGACTTAGTGGTGTTCAATTCTGTCACCACCAGCAGAAATGGTATCTTATTTGTTACTAAAGGTTAAGTGGTTCACTTCCAGTTTTGAAGATGTTTAATTTGCATTATTAGGCCTAATGTTCCATTTTATAACATAATGTACTTCTAGCAGTAAATTAAGGCATGACATTGTATTAAATTGCACAAGCCGTTGCTTATGCAATAAATCTCACTAATGGTGTATATTTTCTGCCCAAAGAGCTTAACAGCTACAGAAAGGATAATTTCAGTCCACTCTGCAAAGAAGATTGAAAATATCAGAGTTGGTGGATTATTTTTGTCAAATTGAAGGCACACTATAGATTGTTGGACTTGACTTTGAAAAGTTAATTTTCTGACTTTACATTGCTGATAAGAACCGAACCATCTGCAAATGCAAGAAAACATTCAGGTGTATGCTGCTCACCATTTTTCAGTCATTTAAATTATTGGTCAGGAAATTATCTGTTGTGCACACCCAGATTTCTAATATGTGCTACTCATGGATGGCATTCCTTACCCAGAAGTGTAAAACTGGAAAATTTCCCTTTCTGTGGGGGTGTCCTAAACTAGGGGTCACAAATAAATGATATATACAAAAGGTACAAATAAATCCAACAGGAGGTCCAGGAAAAACTTCCGCATCCAGACAGTTATGAGAATGTGTAACTTGCTATCGCATAGAGTGGTTGAACAACATAAAATCATTTAAGGGAAGGCTATATATGTACATAAGAGAAAATGTATGGGGCAGAATTCTCCCCAGCCCTCACTGGGGCTCAGTAGTGGGCATGGGGAGAAAATATGGCAGGAGGCCTAGAACTTGGTTTCACACCAGCATGAATTTACAGTGGGATCCTCTGCTGGTGCCCACCGTGGCAGGTCAGAAAACCCACCCGTGGCCAACTTGAACCTTATTTGCATCCTGTTAACGGAATCCACATGAAGGCCCATGATGCTGGAGTAAAAACACACGGTCATGAAATACACTCAGAACAACGTACATTTGTAATGATCCATCTGAACAATGCAGGGCTGCCTCCAGACTTCAGGATGGAGGTCGCCCACAGCCCTGGGCACTGGAATACTAGAAATAGTGGGTTGGTGATGCATTTGTACTTTCCAGATCAGGAGTCCTGGAGAGGGGGTCCATCTCCCAGCCTTTGAATATTCCTGGAGATCCATCTTCATCCTTAGGAGGTCTATCTTTCAGTCTCAAGATGTTCATTAAGACCTATCATAATTTTCAGGTTGTCCACCTTCTTTCTTCAATCGTGGGTCAATGGTATTGGGCACCTTTTCAATATGGCATACAGTGGCAGATTGTGCACCACCCAGGCCTTCTCCACCGAATACAGCATAATTAATGAGGTCTGGGACAAATGATTTGGTGTGTTTTCCTGCTTGCCAATGCAGCAGGAAACACTCCATGGAGTGTTCTTGCCCCTTCTATGGCACTTAATTTCAAAATAGAAGTAATCCACCCGACAAAGATTATGCTGATGGAGTTAAATGAAGTAGGGTATGAGTACATGGGACTTAGTAAGATGGGGGTTATAGGTAAGCTAAGTAGGTAGGGATATGTTCGGCACAACTTGTGGGCCAAAGGGCCTAATTGTGTTGTAGTTTTTCTATGTTCTATGTTTTAGGGTGGGAGAAAGGTTCTGTGAAACATAAATATTGATAATGAAAATTTGGGTCAAATGGCCTGATTTTGTGCTGTAAATTCCATGTAATCACGTCATACATCCTATTCCATTTTTCCTCAGCTTAACACGATCATATTCATAACCATTATTGCAAGGTATCACTCATCTACATCTCAGGACGCTAAATTTAATTTCGCATGGTCAATCTACATCTCGCACATATCTTGGGACACAAAGTGGCAATTTACCATGGCCAATCCATCTCTCGCGCACATCTTGGTACACAAAGGGGCAATTTAGTATGGCCAATCCACCTCTCGTACATATCTTGGGACACCAAGGGTTGATTTAGAACATAGAACATTACAGCACAGTACAGGCCCTTCGGCCCTCGATGTTGCGCCGACCAGTGGAACCAATCTAATGACCCTCTAACCTAAACTATTCCAATGTTATCCATATGCCTATCCACTGACCATTTGAACACCGCTAAAGTTGGCGAGTCCACAACTGCTGCAGGCAGGGCATTCCACGCCCTTACTACCCTCTGAGTAAAGAACCTACCTCTGACATCCGTCCTATAACTACCACCCCTTAATTTAAAGCTATGTCCCCTCATGTTAGCCATCACCATCTGAGGAAAAAGGCTCTCACTGTCCACCCTATCCAATCCTTTGATCATCTTGTATGCCTCAATTAGGTCACCTCGTAACCTTCTTCTCTCTAATGAAAATAACCTCAAGTCCCTCAGCCTTTCCTCATAAGACCTTCCCACCATACCAGGCAAATCCTGGTAAACCTCCTCTGCACCCTTTCCAATGCCTCCACATCTTTCTTATAATGCGGCAACCAGAACTGTACGCAATACTCCAAGTGCGGCCGCACCAGAGTTTTGTACAGTTGTAACATGACCTCACCGCTCTGAAATTCAATCCCTCTACCAATAAAAGCTAACACACCGTACGCCTTCCTAACAACCTTATCAACCTGGGTGCCAACTTTCAGGGATCTATGCACATGTACCCTGAGATCTCTCTGCTCGTCAATACTACTAAGAGTCCTTCCATTAACCCTATAATTGGTTATAATTGGTTAGTTTGGGGGATTGGCACGTCCAATCCCCCAAACTAACATCTTGGGGCACTAAGGGGCAATCCATTTAACCTACACATCTTCAAACACTAAGAGGCAATTTAGCATGGCCAATCCACATCTCATACATATCTTGAGGCACTAAGGAGCAATTTAGCATGACCAATTCACATCTCATACATATCTTGGGGGGGCAATTTAGCATGGCCAGCCCACCTCTTGTACATGTCTTAGGCACGAATGGGAATTTAGCATGGCCAAGTCAGCTCTTGTAAATATCTTGGGCACTAAGGGGCAATTTAGCCTGGCCAATCCATCCCTCGCACACATCTTAGGACACTAAGGGCAATTATTGGAAGATTTGTGTGCAAGGGCATGGTTTTGTTGGTAAAGACTTGATATTGAAATTGAGATGGTACACTCAGTGTGCCTCACAGAAACAAAAGAACAAATTTTATCTTTTGTTGTTCGTCTTGAAAGCAACAAATTATGTGTTTAATTCAGCATATTAAACTTCATCAAAACCAGCACGCATTACTTGTCTGAAAAATATTCCAATTTTCCTCCTCTTTTTCTCCTGAAGGTAGAAGTTCAACCAAGTAGACAATTCTATGTGTATCACCTACCTCTGGAGCACACATTGTTCATTCTTCATGTTTGGTACTAATTATTTGTTATGTATCATCTTTGACAGTGAGGAACATCAAATCTAGACCCATTCTCAACTTTAATGGATGGCCATCTATGTGGTAGTCATAGATATCAGTCTTAAAATTTCTCCCAGTAAACATTGGAAGTCTTCACTATCTTTCTGAGAAGCGGAGCCTAAAGATTTGGATCTCAAACACAAAGTTTACAAAAGAAAATTGTTTAAACAGGACATCTGCATCAGTCACATCATGTGTAGCTATAAGAATTGAAAAGTATCGATTAAATCAATGCTATAAACATACTTTTATAATTATGGCCCACTTCTGATGAAGAGCCATCAAACTGAAATGTTAACGCTGTTTCTCTCCACAGATGCTGCCTGACAGGCTGAGTGCTTCCAGCAATTTCTGTTTTTAATATACTTTCATATTGCATTTCATGACCTCATGACATCTCAAAGAGTTTATAACCAATTAAGTAATTAGGTGTAGTCACTGTTGCAATGTATGAAATGCAGCAGCCAACTTGCTCACAGTTTAAATGAAAATGAATGATAATCACTTTTTGATAATGTTGACTGTAGAATTTATACTTCCCTATTTTTCTCCAAAATAATGCCATGGTCTTTGACATCCAGTTGAGAGGGCTGAACAATCTGGAGTGGAACTTGGACCCACAATCTTTTGACTCAGAAGGAGAGTTACAGATTCACTGTGACCACTGAGTCACAATGATATTAAATATATAAAACATGTTATAATTCCATGAGTGTCTGCAGCAATTTCCTGAATTGCACAAGTTTAACAAGGCCAGTTGCAACAGATAGCATAACTGTGCAACACATCCTTGCTGAACTGCTCTGTGAAAACAGTTCCCTTTTACCATGATCAGATAGATATGCTTTAGCTTGTAGATCAGATTGGTGTGATCTGTCTGGGTGTAAATTAGTCGAGCTGTTTGCTATTTAATATCTTCAATATGCCTTACTCATTTGTCTTTGCCCTCTTACATGAAATCCAGAGACAGCAGAGGAATGAAAGCAGTCATCTTATCTTGCAATTCAAGAATATGAAAAATATATACTTTTAAGGATCGCTTCCAGACAGGTTATAACTTTATCAAACAAATAGTAAAATGTTTTCAAAAGCAGGAATGTCCACCCTTCAATGTCAAAAATGGTTGATACTTTCAATGTTCAGTAGCTCTGTATTTTATAACAGATCATTGAACTGATATATTCTCCCAATTGTTTCACTTATCTTTCCTCTTCTTGAAACAGATGAGTTATGCTGACACCTCACCTGAGCAGGAACTAACATATGGGGCAGAATTTGGGAAGCTAGCCACAGACATAAATGGAAGTGGATGGTCCCAAACTCGGGGTTATGGCTCTCAAACAAAAACCCTGTTCATGGGGTTGGATTTTCATGGAGAAAGAGAGACTATAGGAACCTTTAAAAATGGCATACAGAACTTATATCTGAAAGTCCAGCCCCCATTTCCTGCAGGTCAAATTTTAGCTGATGGGGGAAAAGGGAAACATGAAGCACACATGAGGGAAGCCTAAATTCAGCTGGGCTTTTAAACTCAGTGTACGGATTGAGCAATCACGGTCTTAACTCCAGTAATTGTTTTGTGTGTTCCATGATTTTATGGTGGGGGACATAAATACTTATGAAGGGACAATAATGCTCAAACTGTCAAGCTATTAAATCCCATGGCCTTTAAATGTTCAAAAAAATTGCCTGCCTGTGTCGGTGAGAATAAAATAAATCTGTGTTTGCTGTTTCAGTGGATGTTTTTTGACATGACCCTCAGGGTTACCATTATATTATTATTACTGCTTGACTGCTTCTACAACCTGTCATTGTCATGGGAGTGGGTGGAGCTACAGGTTCACAGTTTGACTGACAGTTCCAATTGGTTATTAAAGGATGGCTGTCTTTGATGTAGGATTATTGACACAAATATTCGTCAGAGACCTCTGAACTCACACATGACTGGAATTCTCTGGTATCACTGCCGTGAATTGAGTTTTAGCTTGCTGGTACTATCAAGCAAGTACTTATTTCATTTCATCTCAGCATGGCTTCTGAGATCTGCCCATGGCAGATACTGGAGAGGTCACACTGAGGGTGCAAGGGCAAATGGTGGTGGGTGGGGAGAATGGGTTGGCACTAAATTGGCAAAGGAGCTATAAAGAGCCATGTGGTTGGATGGGGTCATCAATTGACATAGGGGATACAATGGGCCATGGGAATGAATGAAGGAACATCAGTTGACATGAGGAATATGAGGAGCCATTGGGTGGGGACATGGGTTGACATGGATTGGCATGAGTTGGCATGGATGGGACATCAGGATTAGGAGGGTGAGGGCATGTGAGCTAGAAGGCTTAATATTTAACAACACAACTGAAACAAAGCCACAAAAAACTGAAGTGAGCCTTTTAAGCAGCCCAACTCAGTACTCTGCAGCCTTGCATCTGGTAGTAGCAGCCCAATTCCAGCACACAATCCTTCCTCCTCCCCAAAATGAAAGTCGTGCCGTTGGTTCTTTTTCTCAGAGCCAGGCATGACAGGCTGGTCAATTTCCTGACTCCCGCTACCTGACTCTAGGATGAAAATCCAGCCCATGGTTTCAGAAAGTGAGCATTCATGGGTTATTTGTAGGTGGAGCACATTACTACTGAGATAATTAGTGTCATCATCCAACATTCATCTCTAACAGGAGTTAATGAATAGTGATCATTGGTGAGGACTTCAACTGATTTCCTAATCCAGAAATACTTTGCATCTGCTTCTAGCCCCTCAATCCTCATCCATTTTGAAATTGCTAACTCAACATAGATAAAGGTTTTGGGTTCTTCCTTGTATGTTCGGATATGGGTTCATTGCCTTTCCATTCTAAACTCATTTGTTTTAGTTGAGGTGCCTGAGATAATTTTTAAACATTTGGATTTTTAAAAATTTCTTCTCACGACGAGCAAGCATTGATTGCGATCCCCCAGTAGCCTTGAGAAGGAAACGGTAGGCCTTCTTCTTGAACCATTGTTAAAGTTTTGATGTAACTGAGTAACTTGCTATCCAACTATGAAGAGCAGTTTAGAATCAGCCAAATTGTCCAGATCAGGCAAGGACTATGAAATAATACCTCAGAGGCCAAGGTCCCTTCACCAGATTCCATTTAGTTACAAACTCAATTCCACTTCTAACAGCGTTTCAGGTACAAAGTCAGAATCTAGAGTGTCAGTAGCCCTGACACTCCCATATTCTTGTACAGGTGAGACTCCCTGATTGGACAGACATTTATGGTTGAAGTCATTGAACCCAGCAGATTTCCTTCCCCAAGGGGCATTAATAATTCCGTTGAACTTTTATAACAATTCATCAGCTTCATGGTCACTTCTTTGTAATACCAGTTTTTTATTCCCAGCTTTCTTTTTAAATTCTCAAACTGAAATTGATGGGTTTTGAACTCAAACACTGCAGCTTCTTAGTGACGATTCTATAATTACTAATTGAAAAATGTAAGACTGCAGATGTTGCAAATCTGAAACAAAAATGGAAAATGCTGGAAACAATTTGCAGGTTAGGCAGCAAGAGAGAAACAGAGTTAAAATTTCAGGTAGATAACCTTTCATCATGACCCCATTTATTCTATGATTATGGTCCAGTAACTTAACCACTACATTTGAGGCACTCACCATGGATGGATGGATAGATAGCCCAATTTTCAATTGATATCAGTCAGAAATAGCAACAACAAATAAAAAGGCTTAACAATTGCTTAGAAGGAAATGACACATTTTGATCATCACAGTTAACTTTGTAGAAAAGGCTAAATTTATGATTATCTTGTAAATGGCTGATCATATTTTCAGTCTAACAATCCTTTTCCATTAATAGGAACTAGAATTTATTCACTGTAGCTTGAATGAAGCATCAGATGCCCATACATATTTACCCTGCAATAAAGATCAATTTTCCTGTCATTGCTGTTTTAAATTGAGTGGTAATTCGTATCAGCATTGTAATAATGTTGATTGGAATAATATGATGTTAAATGCAAAAACAATTATGCCAACAATTCATATTGTTCACGTGAGTGCTCATTTACCATCTTAAATTTGGAAGTAAATGTACTTTTCTATAATAGTATGCCAATAAATTGATTAAAATGCATGGTTTAGGTATCTTAGACTGGATGAATATCATAAATATTCAGCAAGTGAGTTGACCTTCACAGTTTACTCATGACTTTGTCACTCGTGGGTTATTTGGTCAGCTTACTATTTGAATATTTACTACACTCAGCCAGTCAAAGACGATTAACCAATACAAATTCTTAATTAAATAAACTCACCCAGGTATGTGCACCCCATAACTTGAGGCTCAGCAGATATGACAAGGTTATCCTTTTTTTAGATCTCTTTACTTTTCCACATTTAATCAGTGCAGAGAAGGGAATTCTCTTGACGATATAATTAATTCTGTGATGTTTGACTGGCACTTTTATCTGAATGTGAAATTTGAACTCCCCATATTCTACCTTACATCTAACAGCTTTTTCAATTAATATATATATATATATTCCAGACAATGGTTGGTGACGTTTGATTTAACTAACAAGGAAGGCTCATTTCAGAGGTTCTCTTGCAACATGGCATCTGAAGTGTAACTACTAAGACAGAAAAAGAACATCATATGTAACTGACTTTAAACTATAAGCAGTCTTACTCAATTTCTTACAGGAGTCATTCTACTAATTTTAATAAAACCTTCCTGCGATAGATGAATCAAATATTTTAGTATTTGAAATGGTGAGCAGAGAAATTACATTTACACAACTTTGACACAAACAGAGCCCTTGAATACTTCTTACTATTTAATGTGATTTACTGATACAATGTTTTGAACTTCCTACATTTTATAGGGAAATACATGCGTACTGATAAGGAAGTTAACTGATCGTCTCATCTGCCTGTTGCTAACCCAGTTCTTACTCAAGCTCTCTATTCCATCATAAACATCCTTGTTACACCCACCCACCTTTTTTAAAGAAGCCACCCGATATGCAGATGAAAGGGAAGTCACAAAATAACAATCATAGAGTGGAATTTTTTGATTTTTTTCTAAGTGTTGGTTTCAGTGAGAAAACTTGAGAGAATTCCACCCAGTGCTATCAACGAGAAAAATCATCGTATCTTCTGTCAGTTTGAAAAAACATTTTTTCACAAGTTTGGCACCAGGCTCATGGAAGCCTGCCTCTGATTCGCTCACCTGGAATTTCTTCATCTTAGCAATCTGGGGTGTGCTTTTTTTAAACGCTTCCCAGCACTCCATAGCACTTGTTCCAAGTCCAACTGGGGGCATGGCAGCTAGGAGGACAGCCCTATGTTTCTTAGAAGGAGCCCTTGATAAGATGCTGGATGGGTGGAGTAGAGGAATGATATCCTGAAACCCTCGCACAGGCAGACGGCCTGCCAGAATGGTCACCAGCCTTGTGTGGGAGGCAGTGGCAGGAATAATGAGTGCCAGCACGCAACATAAGAGGATGAGGATCTAGTGCAGGAAGAAAATGAATGACCTACTTTGTGCAGCTCGGGTAAGTCTGCTTTCTCATGTGTCAGCCTACACCCCTTAACATATCCATCAACTTTCACTGAGACTTCACGCCCAACCACTGCACACATTCCAACACTAAACCTGCCACCCTCCTCCATGCCCCACCCCTCCATCGCACTCCATTATGTCATCATCCCCAATGGCTTCTCTCTGCCTCACATCCCTATTCCTACTTACCTACATGCATGGCAGACATCATTACCATTTGACCTGGCATGAGTCTCATTACAAGAATAACTTAAGCACAATACGCGTAAGCAGGCACCACCACCAATGACTCAGTGCCTGAACTGAAGACCCTCACCATGTTTGAGGAAATAGCCCATTGAGCTGGCCAGAGAGGAGCAGGACCACACCTATGCTGAAAGCAAGGTGGGTACAAGAGACACATCCAGCCATGGTACCATCTTCACATCAGATCAGTTTCTTCTATCCTTATGCCCCTGTCCTGCGCTAATAATATCTTGCTTTCCTTGCAGGTAAATCAATCAATCAGCCTAGACTATCCCCTCACCTCTGGAAACCAAGGATCTGAGCAGATTCAAGGGAAATATTTTAGAGAAGAGCATTGAAGAGGCATTATAGCTATCACCTGCACATTCTATCAGCGCAGAGACATGCACCTCTGTGGCAATAACTACTATAGTAACACCAGGTTTAAGTCCAACCAATTTATTTGATAGTAAACTCACAAGCTTTCGGGGTTTCTCCCTTCGTCAGGTGACTTTGCCACAATAACTACCAGGCAGGCTTTTGGGTCACTCACTAGCGAACACCTCATAGATGAAGATCCACAGCAGGTGGGAAAGAGATATCCCCACTGATCCAGCACACAGAAGGATGCCGGAGCCTGGACTCTCCTGAGCCCCAAGCTGATGATGCACCCCTGAATATGATCATCCATAGCTGCTGGAGCTACAAAGGCAGTCACGAGCATCAGGAAACACAGACAGCATCCCTCCTGTCAGAGGGTCAGTGCTAAGGGACTGCCGTAGTGTCAGAGGGTCAGTGCTATGTTTGCAATAAGCTCTTTGGCCCTTCTCTTGGGTTTGCCTCGAGTCCAGGGGAGGGGTTCCTTAATGAGGTTCCCTTGTGCCTTCTTATCTGAGCAGTGGCAGCTGTTTGTGTGATGCAGATGTTAATTCTCTGCCTGCAAGCAGATCCTTCTGAAGAATCTGCAGTGGTATCATAAGTGAAGAATTTAGTCACTGAGAGATGTATGCCTTTGCAGGAAACTTTTGCAATGCTGAACGACAGAGCCAAAGTTTAAAGTAACGGACTTGTCAGAGAGCACTTGTGAGCTCCAGGAAGGGTCCGAGATTGTCACTGTTATCCAGTAGGATAAGGATGAGGCCAGAGTGATCAGCTGTGTGGCAGAGGGAGAGACCATAAACCTTCATTGAGCATTCACTAGTTGTATCAACAAAGAGGTCTTTAATGTGATATATGGCTGATCTGCCAACACATCTTTCTACTACTGAGGCATCTGATCCTTGTGTGCAATGACCTCAACGATTCCCCTCCCTCATCTTCTTTGGGACTGTCAGTGAAGGGAGTTCCAAAAGGTGTACTAACAGTCTGTGCTCATTCAGGCTTGAAGGGATACAGCCCTCGTGTGACTAACATTTCCTGTGAGTGAGAGAAGTGCAGAGAGGGCTCCTGAGTGATCCAGCACAGAGCCCCTCAGAGAGGGGTCATGAAATGAACCAAGGGCTAGGACCAATTGTGATTGCACTGCTCCCAGAAGGCCAAGGTGCAGAGAGTTATCATTGAACATGTTACCTCAATGAGGAATTAACACTTTTTACCAGTCAGGTGCCCGAAGGTGACATCCAAGAGTGAGTTCTTACCATTTAAATACACCAGCAGTCGGTCAGTCAAGGCATCCCCATCCTGGGCAAGGAGCTTGTGGGGGATGAGTAGGAGGGGGAGGACACTCCAGAGGTCATCCCTTGCCTTCCAATACGAAGCTGTCCTCCCCCAGTTGAGGTGCACAATATCTCTATACACTTATAAACACTTTTAAAAAGAGCACTTACCATTTTACTCCTCCCTCGGAATCTATGGCGTCAGAATCCAGTTTTTCAAGAGCAGCACCAAGTCATCCATGTGACTTCTGGCTAGAGGGACAGGTACATTACGAGAGGCTGCTGAATGGGGCTTCCAGCCCACTTATGAAATTACAATGTGTTGCATTATCCGGTTCCTGCCTGGTCTGGGCGGGGACCTGATTGGGGACCAGTAGGGCGAACTGGGTGAATCACGAGTTTGATACCTGTCAGGAATCCCGTTTTAGCCCCAATGCTCCATTAATGGGCATCAAGATTCCCATAAGCAGCTAGTAGCCTGGTGTATTTTCCCCTTAACTGTCCAAGTGTCCATTTATCCCATTCTTTATAATAGATTCTAGCATTTTCCCTACTATTGATATAAGGCTAACAGGTCTGTCGATGCCTGTTTCCTCTCTCCCACCCTTCTTAAATAGTGGACTGACATTTGCCACCTTCCAATCTTCAGGTAACATTCCGGAATCTATAGAATTTTACAAGATGATCACCAATGCATCCACTATTTTTATAGCAATGTTTTCAACTTCTTAAGATGAATAACATGTGGTCCAAGGGATTTACCAACTTTCATCCCATTAATTTCTCCAATACATCCTTCTTATTTATACTAATTTCCATCAACATTGACAACTTTGGACTCACCATCAACATTAAAAAGACAGAAGTCATGCACCAGCTTGCTCCTCATGCACCGTACATAGAACACATAATCACAATCAAAGGGCAGAAACTACAGGCAGTGGGCCAGTTCACTTCTCTTAGCAGCACCTTCTCACAAGCAGTGACTATTGATACAGAAGTTAACTGCAGAATAGCAAAGGCAAGTTCTGCTTTCGGTAGACTGCGCTCCACTGTATGGGAACGTCGAGGAATCAGCCCAGCAACAAAACTGAAGGTCTACAGCACCACTGTACTCACTACCCTCCTTTTTGCCTGTGAAACGTGGACTGTGTATCGAAGGCATGCAAGACAGATCAATCATTTCCACATGACTTGTCTTCACAGAATATTACACATCCGATGGCAAGACAAAGCACCAGACACTGAAGTTCTCTCTAGAGCAAGTCTACTATCAATCCACACACTGCTGATGAGAGCGCAGACCCAAGCAGCTCCTTTTTGGGGAAATCTCTGCTGGAAGACGCTCGCATGGAGGGCAGAAGAAACGTTTCAAAGACACGCTCAAGGCCTCCCTGAAGTTACTTGACATTGACACGAACACCTGGGAAACGCGGCACGAAACCACCCTACCTGACGCTGCCTCATCCACAAAGTCTATCAAGCTCACGAAGCAAGGTGTATTGCTGAAGCACAACTTAAGCGCGAGCTGCGCAAGTCCACAGCCACCAGCGCAACAACTACAGTGTCTACACAAGTCTGTCCAATATGTGCCAGGACATTCCGTGCCCAAATTGGCCTGATCAGTCATCTTTGGACACACCACAACCAGCCTCAAAATGACTAATGATGTTGAGGTCCTCATCGATGACGATGGACAAACAACAATTTCCATCAACTCTGCTTCTTCGCTAGTCCTTTTGATCTTGACATTCGGGAGGATTGCAGCATTTTCTTTCATGAAAAGAGACTCGAAAGTAATAATTTTGGTTGAGATTTTCTGGCCAGCATTGCCCACACTACACCCCTGCCTTGGGTTTCCCGGAACCAAGAATTACATTCAACAGGAAACGTTTTTGGCAAAGGTAGGACCAGAACATCCCACCACTGGTGTTAAGAACCAGATCAGAAACTTCAAGGTATTTTGTGAAGTTAGCCTAGACCTTAACTTGTACATTTGATATCGGCATTAGAGTGGTCAAAATTTGATTCACTCCAGATATGATTCAAGTGATCCACGAGGAAGCTTTTATCAAAACAAACTTTATTTAAGGACAGAGTTACAAGGTAATAAAAATGATCATAATGTTTGCCAATTAAAATACTTAGACATGGCAAAGTATAATCTTTAATAACTAGCTATCTGTGTTGTTCCAATTTAGAGCAATAGAGTCATAGAGGTTTACAGCATAGAAACAGGCCCTTCGGCCCAACTTGTCCATTGGGCGTGTGTGGAGGTCGCGAGTAAGGTACATTTTCTTGTTTAAATTTTTAACTTTTTATTTCTAGTTTAAAGTCACGAGTAGCGGTGGTTTTTTTTTGTTTTTTTGAATTAGTTAGAAACCGGAAGTCGTCACTAGGACGCTTACCTGTATTTGTAGGTTTTTTTTCGGGTCTCTGACCCTATAAATTGGCACAAAGAGGATACCCGATCCTCTACACTGGTAGAGAATCCCACCCTCCCACCTCCTCTAACCTAATTATAAGTGTGTGGGAAGTTTTTTTTTCTCTTTTTTTTCTTTTCTGCTGAAATTGTTTCAGCGATGGCAGTTCAGGCAGTAAGCTGTACCTCCTGTGGTATGTATGTGGCGAGGGACACCAGTAGTGTTTCTGCTGATTATACCTGTCGGAAGTGTGTATGATTGCAGCTTCTGGAGGAGCGTGTTAAGGAGCAGGAGTTGGAATTGGAGGAGCTCCGGATAATTCGGGAGGCTGAGGCGGACATCGATAGGAGTTACACGGAGATAGTCACTCCTAGAAATGAGTCTAGGGTAACTGCCAGGAAGAGGGGAAAGAAGCAATTGGGGGGACAATCCCCTGGGGCTGTTCCCCTCCAAAATAGGTTTTCTGTCCTGGAGGCTACAGTTGAGGAGGAATCAACTGGAGATAGCCAAAGGGAGCAGGTCTCTGGAGGTGAGCCTGTTGTGAAGGCTCAGGTGGTTAGGGGATGTAAAAGATTGGGCCTAGTGATTGGGGACTCCACAGTTAGGGGGACGGATAGGAGAGTCAGAGGTAATGGTAGGGACTCAGGGCTGGTGTGTTGCCTCCCAGGGGCTGGGGTACGGGATGTTTCAGAGAGGGTGTTCAGGACTCTTAAGAGAGAGGGAGATCAACCCCAAGTCATAGTTCATGTGGGGACGCATGACATAGGGAGGTTAAGGGAAGGGGATATTAAGCAGAACTTTATGGAGTTGGGGTGGAAACTTAAGGCCAAGTCGGACAGAGTGGTTATCTCGGGACTCTTGCCTGTGCCACGGGATAGTTTAGAGCGGAACAGAGAGAGGGAAAGTTTGAACTCGTGGATGAGGGGATGGTGCAGGAGGGAGGGGTTCAGGTTCTTGAGCAATTGGGGCTCATTCTGGGGAAGGTGGGACCTCTAAAGGAGTGATGGTCTACACCTGAATCAGAGGGGAACCAATATCTTGGGGGGAAAATTTGCAAAGGCTATGCAAGGGGGTTTAAACTGATTCAGAGGGGGGGTGGGATCCTGAGTAGCGGGGGTGAAAGTGAGGGGGGCATAGATGGGGACTGCAATGCACGGCATCGTGGGGGTGAAGCGGAGCAGGGTTTGAAATGTGTATACTTTAATGCGAGGAGTATTCGCAATAAAGTGGATGAACTTGCAGCGTGGATCAGTACCTGGGACTTTGATGTTGTGGCCATTTCAGAGACATGGATAGCGCAGGGTCAGGAACGGTTGTTGCAGGTTCCGGGGTTCAAATGCTTCAGTCGGAGCAGAGAAGGAGGTAGAGGGGGGGAGGGGTAGCATTATTAGTCAAGGATTGTATCACGGTGTCAGACAGGAAATTTGATGAGGACTTGTCTGTTGAGGTAGTATGGGCTGAGATTAGAAATAGGAGAGGGGAGGTCACCCTGTTGGGAGTCTTTTATAGACCTCCGAAAAGTTCTAGAGAGGTTGAGGAAAGGATTGCAGAGACGATTCTGGATAGGAGTGAAAGTAATAGGGTAATTGTTATGGGGGACTTTAACTTTACTAATATTGATTGGAATAGCTATAGCTCTAGCTCATTAGAGGGGTCAGTTTTTGTGCAAAGCGTGCAGGAAGGTTTTTTGACTCAGTATGTTGATAGGCCAACTAGAGGTGAGGCTATATTGGATTTGGTGCTGGGAAATGAGCCAGACCTGGTGCTAGACTTGGAAGTTGGTGTGCATTTTGGTGATAGTGACCACAATTCGGTTACGTTCACCTTAGTGATGGAAAGGGATAGGCATGAACCTCGGGTCAGTAGTTTTAGCTGGGGGAAGGGTAATTATGAGGCTAGTAGGAGAGAATTAGGAAGCATAGGTTGGACTAGGAGACTACAGGGTCTCGGAACGTCCGAAATGTGGAGTTTTTTCAAGGAGCAGCTACTGCGAGTCCTTGATATGTATGTCCCTGTCAGGCAAGGAGGAATTGGTCGAGCTAGGGAACCGTGGTGCACTAAGAAAGTTGGTTTGCTGGTTAAAAAGAAAAAGGAGGCTTATGTCCGGATGAGACTTGAGGGCTCAGGTAGTGCACTAGAAAGCTTTAGATTGGCTAGGAGGGAGTTAAAGAGTGAGTTAAGAAGGGCTAAAAGAGGACATGAGAAGAGTTTGGCTGATAGGATTAAGGAGAATCCTAAGGCGTTCTATAGATATGTTAAGAACAGAAGGTTGGTTAGGGCAAGATTGGGGCCAGTTAGAGACAGCAGTGGGAATTTATGTGTGGAGCCGGAAGAGATTGGTGAGGCATTGAACCAACATTTCTCTTCGGTGTTCACGCAGGGGGACATAAATGTAGCTGTGGAGAACACTGGGTTACAGTGTTGTAAACTGGACAGTATTGCAGTATATAAGGAGGATGTGCTAGATATTCTTGAGGATTTGAAAATAGATAAGTCCCCTGGGCCGGACGGGATTTACCCTAGGATTCTCTGGGAGGCAAGAGAGGCGATTGCAGAGCCTCTGGCTCTGATCTTCAGGTCGTCGTTGGTCACAGGTATAGTGCCAGAAGATTGGAGGATAGCGAATGTTATCCCATTGTTTAAGAAGGGGAACAGAGACTTCCCCGGGAATTATAGACCGGTGAGTCTTACTTCTGTTGTGGGTAAGGTTTTAGAAAAAATTATTAGGGATAGGATTTATAGTTATTTGGAGAGTAATGAATTGATTGGAGATAGTCAGCATGGTTTTGTGGAGGGTAGGTCGTGCCTTACTAACCTTATTGAGTTTTTTGAGAAAGTGACCAAAGAGGTGGATGGGGGTAAGGCAATTGACGTGGTATATATGGACTTTAGTAAGGCATTTGATAAGGTTCACCATGGAAGGCTTCTGCAGAAAATGCAGATTTATGGGATTGAGGGTGATTTAGGTAATTGGATCAGGAATTGGCTGGCGGATAGGAGACAGAGGGTGGTGGTTGATGGTAAGTATTCGTCATGGAGTTCAGTTACGAGTGGTGTGCCTCAGGGATCTGTTTTGGGGCCACTGCTGTTTGTAATTTTTATAAATGATCTGGATGAGGGTATAGTTGGGTGGATTAGTAAATTTGCTGACGACACCAAAGTCGGAGGTGTGGTAGATAGTGAGGAAGGGTGTCTTAGTTTACAGGGGGACTTGGACAAGTTGCAGAGCTGGGCCGAGAGGTGGCGGATGGAGTTTAATGTGGAAAAGTGTGAGGTAATTCACTTTGGCAGGAATAACAGATGTGTAGAGTATAGGGCTAACGGTAGGACTCTGAATAGTGTGGATGAACAGAGGGATCTAGGTGTATGTGTACATAGATCCCTGAAAGTTGGGAATCAAGTAGATAGGGTTGTTAGGAAGGCATACGGTGTCTTGGCGTTTATTGGTAGGGGGATTGAATTTAGGAGCCGCAGCGTCATGTTGCAACTGTACAAGACTCTGGTGCGGCCGCACTTGGAGTATTGTGTGCAGTTCTGGTCCCCACATTATAGGAAGGATGTGGAGGCTTTGGAGAGGGTGCAGAGGAGGTTTACCAGGATGTTGCCTGTTATGGAAGGGAGGTCCTATGAGGAGAGACTGAGGGATTTGAGGTTGTTTTCGTTAGAAAGAAGGCAGCTAAGAGGGGACCTTATTGAAACATATAAGATGATTAGAGGTTTAGATAGGGTGGACAGTGATAGCCTTTTTCCTCGGATGGAGAAAGCTAGCACGAGGGGGCATAGCTTTAAATTAAGGGGTGGTAGTTATAGGACGGATGTCAGGGGTAGGTTCTTTACCCAGAGGGTGGTGAGGGATTGGAATGCCCTGCCTGCTGCAGTTGTAAATGCGCCTAGTTTGGGGGCATTTAAGAGATCCATGGATAGGTTTATGGATGGAAAGGGTTTGGTTTAGGTTAGAGGGTCATTGCTTTTTAACTGGTCGGTGCAACATCGTGGGCCGAAGGGCCTGTTCTGCGCTGTAATGTTCTATGTTCTATAGCGACAGCAGTAAAAGGAGCTGCTGCCTTCTCCACCGCCCTACATAAGTGAACAGAACAAAGGGATGGACACAGGTCTCCACCATGAATGAGGAGATACCCTCAACGCCGAATCTATAGGCCAAGCATTATTTTCCTTAACCACTCTGAACAACAGTGTCTCGGAAGGCTCCAGTTCATGCCTGCAGTTGGAGACCTCTGCAGATTCTTGGAAGAAGACCTCTTCCCAAAAGTAGTAGGTGGACACCTATTGCCCATAGCTGTCAAGCGGACCTCAATTGGTTGCATCTAGTTCCTTCCAGAGTTCAGTTGCTGACATATGTCAGATCTTACAAAGTGTAGCCCTTAACTTCATCAGCCAGGTCACCAATGTGTTTACAAGAGCTTCCAACTACATCAATTATGGGATATATGAAACCAGCTCATCCTAGAGCTTTGCTGACCCTGCAGGATTTTGATAGCTCTAGGTTTTAAATTGCACCTATCTGACATTCAAAGAGATAGCAGAACAGCCAGCTATCTTTGTCAATTTTAAGAGATTTCACTTCTTTCACGCAGTTGCTATAAGGCTAATACAAGTGTGTGACAAAGTTCCAGGGAGCTGTCACAATTTGTTCTTCCTTTGACAGCCTCAAGTTCTGCAGTTATTTTCTGTATCAGAGAATGTCAGTGGTTGGCTCCTGGAGAATGAGGGATACCCAGTCAAAACCTGGCTCATAACCTTAGTGAGGAACCTAACCACAGAAGAATAGGAGAGATGCAATCGGGGCCATATTTTCACCAGGGACAGGACAGAGCAAACGATTAGCTTCTTTTCAATGAGGTTCTATTGCCTCAACCGCAATTCATGCACCCTCCAACATCCAACAAGTGTCACCCAAATTGTAGTGGTCTGTTGCAATTGGCACAACATGACATTGAAGAGAGAACTGAAGCTGGCGCCAGAAGAAGATAAAGAGCACCCAGTATTAAGATTATCCAAGAAGGAGGGAGAGCATCTTGATGTCTTGTTGATGCCTGTAGCTGCAGGTCTGCTTGCCAAAGAGGCTCGTGACACCCTCATGCAGCGTGCTTCACGTGAGAGATCTGCTTGCCACATTAATGTCTTTCATGATTGGCCCTTCCCTATAGGTATACGTTCACCAATAACTTTTGCAGCCTTGTCTCCTCACAAAGGCAGTTCATGTTATTTATTGCCATTTAACTGACCAGAATTAATGGTGGGTCCAAGAAAGCAGAAGCCAAACAATAAGTAGTTCTTAAAAACTTAATCTTCCATTCAAATAACACTAAAAATGTAACAGCACCCAAGCGAATCTTCATTCTGCAACTAACAGTATTTCTTCCTGTAATAAAAACAGAAAGCCTCGAAAAACTCAGAAGATCTGGCAGTGTCTACGAAGAGATAGAGTTAATGGCTGGAATTTTACTGGCACGCCTGCCTTGTAATCAGGGTGGGCGAGGTCGCAGAACGGAATTCTCCGTTGGCCCGGGCGGGATTTTACAAACCTCACCCAAGGAGGGTTGTAACAGACCGACCAATGTCTCAAGTCCAATATGAGTTGTCTTCAGAACTTAGCAAGATTATTTTCTATTGAACTGAAGAATACCTTTTCTTCCTATGTTTTCAAATATTTCTATGTGATAATCGTCCTGTGGCTTCAGCAGAGCTACAGGCAGCCTGTTCAGTATCCTGCTCTCAGACAAAATGCCCAATGCAGATGTCATCTAGTTTTGGAGCCTGCATAGATCCTACCAAAGACTATCCAACCCAACATCTGAGCAGGGGTTGACTGAGTCATCAGGACTGGGTGCAGATTCTGCAAATGCAGATTTGAGGGCAAGGCTGGAGAAAAATTATGTGTGTTACACCAATATGTGCCAGTCAGAGGATTGCAGTGCAGAACACTGCTTGAGTGGTGAAGGAGTGATAGGCACCAGCTGAGGCTGATAGGACATAAACCTTGCCAGGTCCTCATAAGATTGTTGAAATTCTTTCACATTAGAACCAGCTATTCGGCACCATATTCCTGATGCTCACTGCTTCAGCAACTTAAAGACAGATCTACTTGGTGAAACTGTCTTGTCTTCTCCTGCCAGCATCTGGGAAGAAATCTTCTTTCAGTGCCCTCACTGCTTGTATTGTTACCTCAGGGACAAGTCTGGGAATCAAGTGACAGTCTGTTCATGTCTTCTACCCATGATACCGTTCTTTCCTTCCTCACAACAGCTTTTTTCTGAAAGCACTGTAAGTCCTGCTAAGATTTCCTTAAATTGAGATCCTTCATTGCTGCATTGGGGTGGCACAGTGGTTAGCATTGCTGCTTCACAGCGCCAGGAGTCCGGGTTCAATTTCCAGCTTGGGTCACTGTCTGCACGGAGTCTGCGTGTCTGCATGGCTTTCCTCTGGGTGCTCCGGCTTCCCCCCACAGTCTGAAAGACATGTTGGTTAGGTGCATTGGCCATGTTAAATTCTCCCTCCCGGACAGGCGGTCAAGTGTGGCAACTAGGGGATTTTCACAGTAACTTCAATGCGATGTTAATATAAGTCCCTATGTGACTAATAAATAAACTTTTCTTTACTTTAGTCATGCCATCCTGCCTATTTTTCCTTATTGATCGGGGTGCCCACAAATGGGCTGCTTAATTAATCACTGTAGGAAATAACAACCAGAAAACTCATAAATCTAGGAGTCAGGTTACTGATAAAGAAATGGACCTGCCATTGTGAAGGGGCCTAAGGTGGTAAGATTTCACCAATTAATTCTGTTTCTTTCTCCATAGATGCATCCTGGCCTACTGAATATTTCTAGAATATTATGTTTTATTGCTCTTTTAGCTGCAAGCCTTGTAAGACATGAGTAAGTAAAATTAAATTTTCCAAAATTTTGTGTTGAGAAAAACGGAAATTAAACATGAAGCATATTCTGCAAAGAAAAATGATCTTTTCAAGTTCTTTATCAGAGACAGTTACCATCAAAGTTTAATAAAACAGATACTACATATGCGTGTTGAATATTAATGGAAATTAAAAGAGCAGCCTGCTCAAATGCACTGGTACATCCTGAAGCTAGTAGGACAAATCTTGAAACATTCATTTTGTAGCTGGCACTTTTAATTAGTTTAGGCCAGAGGCCACTAATTACAGTTTTGGAGGGTCATCATGGACTCCACCAGAAATACTCAATCTACATGATACTTTAAGGATTACTGGAGGCAGCAACATCACAGTTACTTGAAGATTTATTTATCTTGAAACACAAACTAAAGCTTTTACAGTAACCCTTTAAGGTTTGCATCTACAAGGAGAAAGATATACCATCAGAGCTTTTGTGACATGTGGAAAGCTGTCACTGAATCACTGCACAGCTGTGATAATAACCAAAGCCATCAGTATTAGAAAAAGGCCCTATGGTCAATTTACATATTTATTTCACACTTTGCCATTTCTCAGTAGAATTTGTGATTGGGAATAATCTTAAATGGTTCAGGCTACATCTGTGTTCTTCCAAAATAATAACATCCTGGCTTAGCAATATCATATGGTGGCTGGGTGAGGGTGGATTTGTGAGATGGGGAGAAAAGGGAAGCAAAATAGGGTGAAGGATTAGGCACCGCATGAAGATATTTCCATGTATGGAAGGAAGGAAAATCTGAAGCTGAAATCTCTTTCATCTTTGTGTTAAATGAGCACAAGGAGTAGGGAATTCCGACATAAGTGTTTATGAATTTTGGATGAGGCATGAGTGTTGATGACCTATTGCCGTCTCAGGTGG
Organism: Carcharhinus amblyrhynchos; assembly: GCF_965287045.1. Taxonomy (NCBI): domain Eukaryota; kingdom Metazoa; phylum Chordata; class Chondrichthyes; order Carcharhiniformes; family Carcharhinidae; genus Carcharhinus; species Carcharhinus amblyrhynchos. The sequence continues at coordinate 23,344,008 of NC_137335.1, read as the reverse complement.
GGTAAAAGTATGACACTGTTTGAAGAACAGGAGGGGACTTCTGTTCAATGTGGTATCCAACATTTATCCCTCAATCAGCATTGCTAAAATGGAGTAACTGGTTTTATCTTATTGTTGTTAGAAGGACCTTGCTGTATGCAAATTGGCTGTTGTGTTTCCTATATTACAATAATGACTAAACCCGGAAAAAAAATCAATGACTAAAGTGCTTTGGAACTTCTGGATTTTTCTTTCTAAAGCAAACCTGAACTTACTCTAAAGAATGGGAGGAGATTTGAAATATAATTTATATTTGAAATATAAGATTCTGAGGGGGCTAGGTAGGGTAGATGTTGAGAGGATGTTTCCTCTGTTGCCTGCCGCTCAGTCTATTTTAACCCTTATATGGTGGACAAATAACTACGAGTAGACATCTTGTTCGTACAAACAATATTTATTTAAACCCACACAATCAACAATCACCCACCCGACCAAAAATAAGTTATCTTACAGGAAAATACTAGAATTCAAGTACAATACAAGACCTTGACTTAACTTTGCATGACTGGCAAGTACCCAAGCAAATATTGGCCTTTATCTGTGCGTTGGTCTTGGTAGTCGTCTGCGTAGTCTGGTCCTTCGGTCTGGTGTGGCACTCTGGCTCTGGTCTTTCTTCCTTCCTTCTCAGGTGTGGTGGCTCTCCTCTTGCTGGCGATGTTCACCATTGTTGTAGCTTGTTCGTGGGGTCAGAGAGAGAGAGATTCCTGGTTGTGCAGCACCCTTTATACCCCGTTTGGTTTCACGCCCCTTATTGGCCATTGCCAATCAATTGATCAGGGCTTGATCACCCTGATCGATAAGAGTCCAGTCAGGTGCTACCACATCGATCTCTGGGTGTGTCCCTAACGGCCATGTCTGTAGGTGTTGTAGGCACATAGGTCACATACCTTCCTCCTAAATAAGGATTCACGGTGCCCCTATGTCTGGCACACAACCCAGTGTGACCAGAAAGTCTCTTTCATCCTGGAGATGACCCATATCCTGTTTATTCACTCCTCAGGGTTGCAGCCTGTTTGTCTCTGTCTTTAAACTGCAGCCTGTCAGTTTAGTTTCTTGCCCAATTGTCCCAGAGTGCTTTACAAAATGCCATTTTAGATGGCCCGTTTGGCTACACCCCTTATGGAGGAATCTAAACAGCAGACAGAAGTTAAAAATAAGGGATCTTCCATTTAAGATGGATATGAGGATTTTTTTCTCTCAGACATTGTTTGGCTTTAGAATTCTCTTTTGCAGAAAACAGCAGAAGCTGAGTCATTGAATATATTCAAGGCCGAGTTTGCCAGGTTTTTGATCTATAAGGGATTCAAGGGTTATTGGGGCGGAGTGGGATGGTTGAGGTAGCATGGCCCCTTTAAGGGGCATTCCCTGTGGATGATATGGTTGGGCCGAATCCTATGGAATGTCGAGGCGGGAAGCTAATCAAGTACGAGGGCGTGCACCCCAGGCTGGGAAGGATTGGCAGTTGCAGCTTGGGAGGAGTATACAGTTGCATACTTATTCTGTCAGACTCTATTTGTATATATTGTTATTCGTTGCTTTGGCAATTAAGCCTTTGTGCTCTGAAGCCTCATCGATCCACCCTTGATTTATTACACTGACGACGAGGAATAACTTTCCAAGTTTCCCCGGGGATTGCAGTGCATGGCTAGAGGAGAAAGAGACCGGAAGATAGTGAAAGCAAGGTACAGGTTTGTTGTTAAAATGCCTTTAATTGGGAAATTAGAGCATTTCGACCCTGAAATAGAAAACTGGGCCAATGTATTGAGAGACTATGTTACATTTTTTGCAGTGAATGAGAACAATCAAAGTAAAGCAGAAGGTTATTCTGTTCACAGTTTGTGGCCGACTGACTTACAATTTAATCAGAAGTTTAACATCGCCTGATGCTATAGATACCAAATCTTTTGACCAGATGGTTGAGCTAGTTAAGAATTATTTCAACTCCCAACCCTCAATCATTATGTTCAGGTACAAATTGCACATAGCAACTGAGAGCCAGAGGAAACAGTCTCAGGCTTTGTGACCAGGGGGTTCAGAGCACTAGCAGAGCATTGTGAATAGCCCAGCTTTAGGAAAAATGTTGAAGGGCTGTTTGGTCGGTGGTACAAACAATCTGATTATACAAAATAATTTGTTGGCAGAGACCAAAGTTTCTCTAGAAAAAACAGTGGAGCTGTCCCAAGCGACTGTGCAGAACTGGGTGTAAGTAAATTGCAAGATATGCCAAATGAAATAAACTGCTTGTGGCGGGAAATGGCTGTTGCAATGGCCAACTCAAATGCGGGTACTGAAGAGTCCAATGAAAGGGATACAGCATCAAGGGCAGAAGCTTGTTATTGGTGTGGGGGAGATCACTCCCAAGAAGGCTGCCGATGTCGAAATTACGTGTGTTTCCAATGCAACAAAAAGGCTCATTTACAAGCATGGTGTCAGGACAGAATGTGTAAAAAAACCCACAATGATTGGTTTAACTCCTGTGAAGAAACTGGCTGAGAAGCCCTGAAAGGGATCTGAATCATTTACCCTAAACCAGGTCCAAGTGGGTAAAGTGCCCCCTGTAGAGATAGTCTTGATGGTAAATGGCAGACCTCTTGAATGGAAGTTGACAAAGGGGCTGCGACTACAGCTACAGCATAGGGGAACAATCACTATATTGTCCCCAAAAAAGCCTCAGACCATTGAGATTAAATGAGTCTGGAGCTATATTGTGTACTTATACCAGAGAGACACTGCAGATTTTAGGGGCAGCAAGAATCAGATGTACAGTTACCTAGCTGGCCATTACGGGGTATTGGCTTTGTTTAATGGGGTGTGATTGGTTTAGGTAGATTAAGCTGAATTGGTTAGCGATTTTGGGCAGAATTTTACCCATTGCCCTACCCATTGATGAACAAAGCGAGCTGGTAAAATCATACATCAGCTGAGAAATCAGGATCATGCCCAATTTTGCAGCTCTCACAATCTTACCAGATCCGGATTTCCGCGAGAAGCTGAATAAATTATTTAAATACATTTAAATGATAATACGCACGTGTTTAGTGAGCCTGGCACTCAATCATCTGGTTTCACTTGCTTTTATGGCCTCGCTGGGAGTGGTTCTTTCCAGCGAGGAAAACATCTGCTCCTCTGAACAGGGAACAGTCACATTGCCTTCGCCAGTAGAACTAGAGGCCATTGAGGCCCAAGGGAAGCTGAGGCCAAGTGAGTGTGCCTCTTGGCCAGTGCCAGCCTGGCACCTTGGCACTACCCACCAGGCACCTTAGCAAAGCCTACTGGGTACCTTGGCACTGCCGACCAGGCAGTAGAGGGGGTGGGATCTGGAGGGGCAAGACATATGGGGTGGGGCCTGGACTGGGCAGCCTGATCAGCAAGGGAGAGAGGTGGCTGCACACTCTGCAACAGATTGGTGGGGGGAGGGAGGGGGCCTGCTGTCACTCTGTCTGCAATTTGTCGGGGGAGGGGGGACATGATTAGTCTGAGCGGTAAGGGGAAAAGGGCAACGTTTTCAGGTGGTTTGGGGGTCACAATCGGCCAGCGGGGAGGTGGGGGTGGGAGGGTGTTGGTTCAGGCTGGCTCCAACAGCAGAGTCCTGACGTCTCTCTCTCTGTCAGGCCTCTGCTGTTAGAATTGCACACGTGCAGCCACAGAAATATGTACAAATGCACGAGCACCCTCTACTGCTGTTGGTTAATTAAGCCCTACCCACCGCCTATAGTTGCTAGAAACAGTCTGGTCCATTTTTTCATGCACTATGTGCACAAGATAAGAGTAAAAACTCACTGAAAAACAGATCTGCACCTCTCCCATTTTCATGCTAGCTGGACACTTAGAATATTTCTCATAAAATTCTACCCAATAAATCTGCAGGATTGAAGTTCTCAGGAGCTGCTATATAAATATTCCGAGGTCTTCCAAAATGAATTAGGATGTGTAAAGGATGCTAAAGCTAAAATATATTTGAATTCAGAGGCAGCATCAAAAGTCTTCAGGGCTTATCCTGTGCCTTATGGGCTTTCTCAAAAGGTTGAAGTCGAACTCAAGAAACTGGAAGATTTGGGTATCATAAAGTGTGTTCAATTTTCAGAATGAGCCACATGCATAGTCCCTAACCTTAAACCAAATATGTCTGTTAGAACTTGTGGGGGCTGTAAATTGACAGTCAATAGAGGTGCTCAATTAGACAAATATCCCATTCCTAAAACTAAAGATGTTTACACAAAACTAGCCAGAGGCTTGAAATATACCAAATTGGGCCTCAGTCATACCTACCAGCAGTTAGAATTGGACGCGACTCACAGAGATTGGTATCTATCGTTTATACCAGTATTCATATCTGCCTTTCGGAGTCTCATTAGCCTGCACTATTTTACAATGAACAATGAAAAATCTATTACAAGATATTCCAAATACAGTGATTTATCTCAATGACATTTTAATTACAGGAGCCACACCCAAAGAACACAGGACAAACTTGGAGGAAATCTTGAAGCAATTTAGAGCAGCAGGGGTTAGGCTTAAATAGGATAAATATATCTTCCAAGCAGATGTAGTTACTTATTTAGATTTTAGGGTAGATGCAAAAGCTTTGCACCCATTGGAAGACAACGTAAAAGGTACAAGAGAGGTTCACGAATAACAAATATCTCTGAATTAAAGTCATTTCTCAGAACGGTAAACTATTATGATAGGTTTCTCCAAAATGTATCTACCACCTGAGCCCCACTCCACCAATTGTTAATGAAAAATCAATAATGGAGGTTTGGAGAAAACCAGAAGAAGGCATTAACAAAAATCAACAGGCTCTGCAGTCATCGGCATTTTTCATGAACTATGATCCAACTAAGCCTTTATTGTTGATTTGCAATGCATTACCATATGGAATGGGAGCAGCTTTGTCCCACAGAATGCCTGATGGAATGCCTTTGCCTCAAGGATGTTGTCTGAGGTGCAAAATGAATATTCCCAAATTGATAAGGAAAGGTTGGTGGCAAAACACCAGTTCAAATGGTCCATTGGTACATTTATGGTCAGCATTTTACAATTATTTTGGACCACAAGCCATGGCTGGGCATACTGAGGGAAAATAAGCCAGTGCCGCCAATAGCTTCAGCATAAGTGCAAAAGTGGGCTCTCTTATTGGCTGCATATAAATACATTTTTCAGCATCAACCAGGAGCACATTGAATGTGGATGTGCTCAGCAGGTTGGAATTGCCACAGACAATGGCATCACACCAGTTCCACAAGAGATAGTGCTGGCACTGCGTATAAAGTTTTAAAAAGTTTATTTATTAGTCACAAGCAAGCTTGTTGGTCTCAGCAAAGCACATAAGGATGTGGAAAGAAAGAGGCCCAGTATTAGTCAAAAAAATGGTATTATAATGGTGGAGATATGAGAAGTCTGAACTGTTAAAGTGCTTCCAACAAAGGAGGGTGGAGATAACTTGTGAAGATGGGTGTTGTTATGGGGAGGTAGGGTTATAGTTCCGTCCCAAGAATGATGACTATTGTTGCAGGAGTTGTGTGACTTATACCCAGGTCAAAGCAGGACTAGCCAGAAGTTATGTGTGCTAGCCAGGCCTTGATATAGAGATAGAGAGGCATGGTTAGTAAGTTTGCAGATGACACCAAGATTGGTGGCATGGTGAACAGTGAGGAACGTTATCTCCAATTGCAGCGGGATCTTGATCAATTGGGCCAGTGGGCTGACGAATGGCAGATTGAGTTTAATTTAGTTAAATGCGAGGTCATACATTTTGGTAAACTGAACCAGAGCAGGAGTTACTCAGTTAATGGTAGGGCATTGGGGAGGGTTACAGATTAAAGAGATCTGTGGGTGCACATTCATAGCTCTTTGAAAGTGGAGTCACAGGAGGACAGAGTGGTGAAGAAGGCATTCGGCATGCTTGGTTTCATTGGTCAGAACATGGAATACAGGAGTTGGGATGTCTTGCTGAAGTTCTACAAAACATTGGTAAGGTCACACTTGGAATACTGTGTGCAATTCTGGTCACCCTATTATAGAAAGGATATTATTAAACTAGAAAGAGTGCAGAAAAGATTTACTAGGATGCTACCGGGACTTGATGGATTGAGTTATAAGGAGAGGCTGAATAGACTGGGACTTCTTTCTCTGGAACGTAGGAGGCTGAGGGGTGATCGTACAGCGGTCTATAAAATAATGAGGGGCATAGAGAAGGTAGATAGTCAATATCTTTTCCCAAATGTAGGGGAGTCTAAACTAGAGGGTATAAGTTTAAGGTGAGAGGGGAGAGATACAAAAGTGTCCAGAGGGGCATTTTTGTCATACAGAGGGTGGTGAGTGTCTGGAATAAGCTGCCAGAGGTAGTAGTAGAGGCAGGTACAATTTTGTCTTTTAAAAAGCATTTAGATAGTTGGGTATAGAGGAATATGGGCCAAATGCCAGCAACTGTGATTAGTTCAAGGGTTAAAAAAAAAAGGCAGCATGGAAAAGTTGGGCCAAAGGGCTTGTTTCCACGCTGTAAACATCTATGACTCTATGATTCTAAACTGGAACAACATAGACAGCTAGTTATTAAGGATTATACTTTGCCATGTCTAAGTATTTTAATTGGTAAAAGTTATGATCATTTTTGTTACCTTGTAACTCTGTTCTTAAACAAAGTTTGTTTTGATAAAAGCTTCCTAGTGAATCACTTGAATCATATAGTTACATGGTAACAATGGGTATAGAGAGATATGGGCCAAATGCGGGCAATTGGGATTAGTTTAGGGGTTTTAAAAAAGAATGGGTGGCATGGACAAGTTGGGCTGAAGGACCTGTTTCCATGCTGTAAACCTCTATGACTCTAAGAGAGGAGGCTTAGTCAATGCCCCAGTTGTCAAGCTCAACAGGCCTTGTTGCCTCTGGCTAATCTGCACCCTTAGGAATGGCCAGGGACATCTGCACAAGAATATATATCAATTTTGCAGGATCCTTTATGGGCCACATGTTGCTGATTGTAATGAATGTACATTCGAAGTGGCTGGATGAGCACCTGGTGAAATCCACAATGGCTGGTACCACCATTGATAAATTGAGACAAATCTTTGCCATTCATGGGATGCCAGAGGTCTTTGTATCAGACAATAATACATCTTTTAAGGTGGATAAATTTCAGAAATCTGAAAAATCAAATGACATTCATCATGTTTGGTCAGCACCTTATCAGCCAGCATCAAATGGATTAGTGGAATGTGCCGTGCAAAATTTCAAAGCTTCAAGAAGAAACAAGTAAATGTATTTTCGCCTTTAAGGATCACCAGCTTTCTGTGTTCTTACAACACCATGCCAAATGTGACAATAGGGGGTCATACCAGCCAAGCTTCTAATGACATGTTGTCAAGGACATGGTTGAATACGACATTTCTAAATTTGGCAGGGAAGGTGGAGGCTAGATAAGCCTCTCTGAAAGAGAATCATGACTCAAAGAAGAACAACGGAATCTTCAGAAATGAGGATTTAGTAATGGTCAGAAATTTTGCAGTTTGATCAGCTTGGGTGGCTCGGAATATGGCATAAAAGACAGGGCTGGTTTCCTGTGTTATAGAAGTAAAAGGATGTCACATCAAGAAGCATGTGGATCCCCTGAGGAAGAGAGTAGTAGCTGATACAAGGGATCAACAGGTAACTCCAGCAATACAGATAGATCTGCCTAGACTGGGAGTGGGAATCCAGTTGTAGATGTGGTCACCAGAATACCAGGTGCTGCCATAATGGAGAATACAGTAGCTACAAATTAGGCCCTAGATTGATGAGTTTCTGATTCACCTTGGCTCGACCTGAATTTTCATTTCCAGATGAACCTAGAGTGGAGTTGAGACATTCTACAAGAATTCAGAAGTCATCAGATTGATTGAATATATGGCAAGTGTGATGGGGGTTTTCCCTTTTTTCTTTATATTGTAGTTTGTTGTTTGTGTTAATATTTTTTGTTTTCTCCTTAGGTGACTTCAGGGGTAAGGGTGGGAGGTAACATAGGCCCTTTAAGGCTTCAAGAGCCCCCTCGTTGGTCTGGACCTAATGGAGTGTTGAGGTGAGAAGCTGAGCCAACTATGTATGAGGGTAGGTATCCCGGGTTGGAAAGGATTAGCAGTTGGAGCCAGGGATGAGTAGTGTACAGTCACGTGGTTATTCTGTCAGATCCTATTTGTATATATCATTATTCATTGCTTTAGCAATAAAGCCTTTGTGTTCTGAAGCCTCATTGAATTGCCCTCAATTTATTACAGAGACAGTCACTGAAAATGGAGGTAAAACCACAGTTAGATCAACCATAATCTTATTGAATAGTGGAGAGGACTCCTATTTCTTATGATCTTATTATTTGTTTATTATGTTTGTTTAGTTTGGAGTAAAAGTGTTAACCCTGGAAATAAAATTATGAGCATTAGCAGCTGATTCTGCATTTCTGATAGGATGTGTATGACTTTGGTTATAAGAAAAATAAAGAGACATCATGATGAACGTTAATCTAAGACATTGGTCCAGTCCTAAAGCATGATGTGTGTATTATAGGCAAACCCCTTTAATAGGTGCACTCTATCTTGAAGTAATGAATTTAGTTATAACTAACATCATACAAACTTGGATCTCTTTTTGAGCTGCACAGCTACTCAGAAGTGCGTTTCGTTAACAGCTGCATTTAGTAATCATGCAAATTAGTAGACAGTGCAAAGTTTGTATGCTGCTTGCACAGGAAGCAATGGGCACCAATTAATTATGCACCATGATTTCTGCACCCATTTGCAGCTCCTGTTCAATTTCACAGCCTATGAATCTGCTTTGTACCTTCATGAGATCTCATCAGCATGCATCTCCGGTAAAATCTAAAACAGTGAGTATGAATCTGCATACCAACACTTTGCCATATTGTGGTTTGGTAGATCACCACTCGCTAGCACCTCACACAATGGATTGATGAACCAGCAGTTAACTTACCTCAAAATATCTTTATAAAAGATGATATGGACATTAGTCACATTTAAATTACTTCTACAACTAATTTTAACATATCGAATTTGAACTACTTTTAAGCCTATGTTATTCAAACAGACCCATGTCCTGGACTTCTGTGTGTTATTTGCAAACTCAAAGATATCTTGGTGGGAGGGTTGGAGAGCTAAAGGAAAGAGATAGGGTGACTGAGCCGATGAAGGCGTTTGAAAACAAACATGAGGCTTAACCAAAGGCCATCGTGTCAGCAAGCACATAGATGATGGGTGAACAGAACTTGGTGCAACTTGGGATATAGAAGCAGAGTTTTGGATGTCCTCAAGTTGAAAGAGGTTAGAATGTGGAAGCTGGTGAGGAGTGCTTTGAAACACTCAATTTGAGAAATAACAACGGCATGAATGAGCGATTCAGCAGCAGGTTAATGGTCAGTAAGGCTGAAATTTAGTGCACATCTTGAACCAATTTAGAATTTGGTACCAGTCAGCTTCAGAGGACAATTAAGAGTAAACCATTTGGTGTGGGACTGGAGTCACAAGTAAACCAGTCCAGGAAGGAAGATAGACTTTCTTCTCTAAAGGACATTAGTAAACTAGATTGGGATACAACAACCCAATGGCTTTATGATCACTTTCACTTTTTTATACCAAACAAGCATGGTTGAATTCAAACACACTTCTGGGTTATAAGTCTAGGCCCAATTACCAGAGGTGGGGCTGGTTAATTAATTTAACCAGATGACTAGTTTGTGGTTCAGCATAAGTTCAATTCCTGTTTCAGCTGAGGTAGACTGTTTTTGTTGTTTACTCTTTCACGGAATGGCATTTTTTGCCCATTCCTAATTACTCTTGAGAAGGTGATGATGAGCTACCTTCATGAACTGCTGCAGATCATATGGTGTAGGTCTGCTGTTAGCAAGGGAGTTCCAGAATTTTGACTCAGCGACAGTAAAGAAATGGTGAAATAGTTCCAAATCAGTATGGTGTGTGGTTTAGAAGTGAATTTACAGGTGGTGGTGTTCCTTTTCATCCACTGCCCTCGTCATTCAAGCTGGTAGAGGTCGCAGGTTTGGAAGGTGTTATTGAAGGAGCCTTGGTGAGTTGCTGCAGTTACTTCCATTGTGCATTGCTGTTGAAGGAAGTGAAGGTTTAAGGTGGTGGAAGGGGTGCTGATCAAGTGGGCTTCTTTGTCCTGGATGGTGTCAGGATTCTTGAGTGTTGTTGGAATTGAACTCACCAGGTAAGTGAAGAGTATTTCATCATATTCCTGGTTGGTACCTTGTAGATAGTAGACAACTTTGGGAGTCAGGATGCGAGTTACTCTCTGTAGAATTTCAGGCCTTTGATCTGCTCTTTTAGCCATAGGAATTATATGGCCTGTCCAGTTCAGTTTCTGGTCAATGGTAACCCCTATAGTGTTCATAATGGAGGATTCAGTGATTCCAAGCCACTGACTATCAAAGAGAGAAGATAGATTCTCTCCTGATGGAAACAGTCAATGTATGGCATTTGTGTGGTGTGACTGTTACTTGCCACTTATCAGCCTAAGTCTGAATTTTGTTCAGGTCTTGCTGCATGTGGAGATGGACTGCTTCAGTATTTGAAGAGTCATGAATAGTGCTGAACATTGTGTAATCATCAGCAAACATCCCAGTTCTGACCTTAAGATGGAGAGAAGCTGAAGCAGCTGAAGATGGTTAGGCCTTGGACAGGATCTCAAGGAACTCTCACAGAGATGTCTCCCGACTGAGATGGCTGACCACCAACAATTAAAACCATCTTCCTTTGTGTTAGGTATGATTTGGAACACTTGGGATCTGCCTCTTTACCTGCCCATGGTTGACACGGAGTGGTGCCATTCAAGCTATGTAACCAATTGTCTTTCTCTAGTAGAAAGAGATGCCTGTGGTCCCTTGCATGTTAACTGCCTACCTAATTACAAGCCCAATAATATGACCATTATACTACCATGCTGGTGCAATTGCATTGGGTAATCTAGAGATGCATTGCTCTTTTTGGATCCCCTTCAGGGCTTTTTCTGGATTCCATGATGTAATCTACAGAATCCATCCACATTAGAAGGCAGCTCCTGGTCCTTCCAGCATCACTCGTGGAGCAAGCCCAAGATTTATACTAGCAATGGATAGAGGTATCATAATTGTACAAATTCTTTCCATTGACATAAATTAGATTATTACTGATTTTTATAATCTTAACTCAAAATATCTTACGCCATTATCTCAAAAACGTAGCATAAAAATCCATGTCAAATATGAACTACAAGTTATAAATAGTTCCTTGTTAATGAGCAGCATTTAAAACACACTGAGAAATAAGCAAACTGAGACATACAACTAACCACCCAGTGGTTAACCAATCCAGCCACTTTACCACAATGCCACATTGTCAGTGGCAGGAAGTCAGTCACTCCTCTGGCTGCCTTTCTTCCTTCATTTTGCCAACTCTCGCACGCACAGCAGCTGCTGGAATTTAAATTCCATAAATAAATCTGTAATTTAAAGCTAACTTCAGTAATGATGACCATGAAACCATTGTTGATTGTGCTAAAAATCCAGCTGGTTCACTAATTTCCTTTAGGGGAGGAAATCTGCCACCCTTACCTGGTCTGGCCTACATGTGTCTCCAGGCCCATAAAAGTGTAGTTGACTCTGAAATGGCCTACCAAGCCACTTAATATCAAACAGCTAGAAAATCTACAGCACTGTGGGTTTACCTACACCAAATGGACTGCAGCAGTTCTAGAAGGCAGCTCAACATCACCTTCTCAAGGGAATTTAGGGATGGGCAATAAATGCTGGCCTTGCCAGCATTGCTCACTTCCTGTGAACGAATAAATAACATATAACCATTGTGATGCTGTCAAGTGGCAAGCTGAATATGAGTAAGGCTGGAGGTATGCATTCTGAGGCATGTCAAATTTATTACCTTCTAAAGCTTTCACAAGCAAGAAGATTGGAGTTTGTGTGAAGAGAACTGTTGTTCATGAATATCGTTACCGATTAAATATTATGCTTGATTTATAAAACAGTAATCAAGCATCACAATTTTATATGTAGATGTGTCAGAAATTATGAGCTACTTCCCAAGAGTACAAAATTATTTTTGACATTTTCAATATAAATGGCAATTTTTGTATGCATAGGTCAACTTTGATCCTGATAAGATTAATATTATTAACCTCTCTCACAGGCTGATGTTCATTAGCCCTCTTCCATCTTAAATGTTGCTGCTCATCTTGAATCTTGTCAATTGCCTGTAACTGTTCTGTGATCTGTTGAAAAATACTACAGTCTAGACATATGTTTGACTCCGTACTTTTGATGTTGGTTTGTTTTAATCAGAGCATTGCACTTGCGTGGGGTGCCAATTACACACAAAATCAGCAGGGGCACTGCAAAGAGAATTACTCTTCATGGGTGGAAGCCTTTTAGACAACCTTGATTTACTAAATCAAACTCAGATTTTTTTTACTATCTAAAGCCTGGATATTTGGCATGGAATCCTCCCATTTTGAGAGTAAATGTGGTGGTGGGCAGCTCCAGCAGCACCTGTCCTGCCAATCAGATGGCAGGAACCTGTGCCAGATCCTGCACTTGGAACCTCACTAATTATGCACAGGCAAGTTACCCTCTAACTTTCCTGGTGGGCCAGCAGCTGATTCGTCTGCCCATCTTCAGCTGACAGGTTCGAAGGTCCCAGAGCCATATTTAAACACCGGCACCACATTCATATCACTCTCTCCAGCCCATCTGTCTTCACTAGACTGTGCAGGATGTTAGCAACCCAGAGAGAAAAGACTAGCAGCCTCAAGAAGAAGTTTATTTATTGATTCAACCACATTCTCCTGAGCCCATCACCAGCAAGTGCTCATGCCCGACTTGGACCTCTGCAGACCATCTCTGGAGTCTTTGTGCAACCACTTTCAGTAGACAATGTGGTATCCCTTTGACCACCACGTTTGCGAGCTTTTCATGCAGCCTTCTTGGGGTCCAGTTTCCCTTTCCTCCATCTTCCCTTTGCCTTCCATTGTTCATCTGCTTCATCCACCTCCTTGCACTTTTCCCTGCTATCGTGTGCCCTTGCCCTACTCAGCACCTGCACCCTGACCTTGCACAGCCCTTTCACATTGCCCATCTTGTTTTTATCAAGTTGTGTCCCACACCGTGCCCACCCCTGCCCCACCCTCCCTCCTCTCACACTCCACATCTGGTTGAACATCAAACCTTTGTTGTGATGAATGTATGAGTTCTACAGCACACTGCTGTCCAGCTCAATACTGGTAGAGGGGTGGGGGTGGGAAATGGAGATCTCTGTACTCCCCAACCCCAGATGCAGTACTGAACTGAGATGGTGTCAAAGGAGGGTCAATGGATCCGGAAGCACAATTCTGTCCAAGATGACGACCTTAACATGGAGATGCGGGGGACAATAGTTGGCCTGCACCAGCAGTATGGTGTTCAGTGCATCAGAAGCAGCACAGCATTATGCAGAAAGTTTTGTTGCACTCACCTAAAAGTTTTTTGCCAACTGAGTGCTGACTTGAACATGCCATTCTTTAGCTCTTTAGCATTCTTTAGGGTTTGATGCCAACGTGATTTCACGCTGGTGTGACACAAGACTGATGGACACTGGCAGGCAGCTGTTTTAATAATCATTCATGAGATACAAACAGATGCAAATGTAATTCACACTACCTGCCAGTGGGATGACTGACCTGCCATTAACCAGCCCTTGGGAGAATTGGAATGTAATTTTACACTGGAAGGTTTCTGACTTCTTGGCTCCCGCCAGATTCTCCACGCCTGCCTGGCATCAAACCTGCCATAGGCATGCTAGGAGAATTCCACCCATTATATCATGGGCAGAATTTTTCAATATTGTGTCAGTGAGAAAACTGGAGAGAATCTTGTCAGTTTTATCAGCTGGAAAAGTCGCCTTATATTCAGCCTCTTTAACAATTTTTTTTCCATGAGATTTGCATTAGCCCCTCGCAAATAGTGCATCTGTCATCTCCCTTATGTAGTTGTGTAGTTGTACAAAGATTTCTTGAGCTGAAGGGTGAAGAAAACTTCTAACTAAAAGGCACAGTACGAGACGCTCTGTTCTAATGAAACCTGGGTCAATTTGTTTCAACAATTTCATCAAGCTGCCCACCAAGTATACGGTCCATACTCGTGAGACTTTACCAATGTTGTCTACCTCATACGCTGCAGTAAAGGATGTTCTGAGATGTGCTACATTGGCAAGACCATGCAGACCATGTTACAACAGATGAACGGACACCGAGCAACAATAACAGGCAGGAATGTCCCCTTCCAGTCGGAGAACACTTCAGCAGTCAAAGGCATTCAGCCTCCAACCTTCAGGTAACCTTCTCCAAAGCAGCTCCCAAGACACACAACAACACAGAATCGCCGAGCAGAAACTAATAGCCAAGTTCTGCACAGATGAGAACAGCCTCAACTGGGATCTTGGGTTCATGACATACTGCATATAACCCCACCATTTGGCCTGGACTTGCAAAATCCAATTAACTGTCCAGGCTTGAGATAATTCACCCCTCTGTAATCTGTGATTACCCCTCTCTACACTCTCACTGTCTGTACCTGTAAAGACTTGATTACCCTGAAAAGACTCACATTCCAACCATTATCTTGCAATTGCATCTTCGTCTATATATGATGTGTTTGTGAAACCTACTTCTCCACTCACCTGAGGAAGAAGCAGCACTCTGAAAGCTCGTGATTCCAAATAAACCTGTTGGATTTTAACCTGGTGTTGTGAGACTTCTTACTGTGCCCACCCCAATCCAATGGCAGCACCTCCACATCATCAACAAAGTTGAATCTCGAGGCCAAGAATTGCTCTAGACAGTATATATGTGTTGTCCTATTTTGTCAGCAAGTGAGAAGAGTGTATCCACCTTTTATATTCCATGGATCCGGCCCCTTTGCCCTTTATGCATGAGTAAATATAAGTTATGGTGCATATTAATTAGGATATAGCTGCAAAGTCAGCTTTCACTGAATTTGCCCTTGGCATTAATAATCAATGAGGCTGAACACTGAATTCAGAGTGTAATATCTGTCCATTGAGGATGGAATCTTGTGTCCCCTCACCATTGTTGTGGTGGGTTTGGTGGGGAGAGGCATTTAATCAGTAGGAGGACCACAAGAGGACTACAAGCATTTAGAGATGCAAGGACGGATTAGGGACAGTTACCATGGCTTTGCGAGTGGAAAATCATGTCTCATAAATTTGATTGAGTTTTTTAAAGGAATAACCAAGAAGGTAGATGACGGCAGTGCGGTTGATGTTGTCTACATGGACTTTAGCAAAGCCTTTGACAAGGTACCGCATAGTAGGTTGATGCATAAGGTTAAATCTCAGGGATTCAGAGTGAGATATCTAAACGGATACAAAATTGGCTTCTTGACAGAAGCCAGAGTGTGGTTGTAGAGAATTGTTTTTCAAACTGGAGGCCTTTGACCAGCAGTATGCCTCATGGATCAGTGCTGGGTTCACTGTTATTTGTCATTTATATTAATGATTTGGATAAGAATATAGGAGGCATGGTTAGTACATTTGTAGATGACACTAAGATTGGTGGCATGGTAGACAGTGAAGAAAGTTATCTCCAATTGCAATGGGATCTTGATCAGTTGGGCCAGTGGACTGACTAAAGGCAGATGGAGTTTAATTTGGACAAATACGAGGTGATGCATTTTGGTAGATTGAACCAGGGTAGGGCTTACTTAGTTAATGGGAGGGCATTGGGGAAAGTTACAGAACAAAGAGACCTAGGGGTACATGTTCATAGCTCCTTGAAAGTGGAGTCACAGGTGGACAGAGTGG
Source organism: Carcharhinus amblyrhynchos (assembly GCF_965287045.1). Classification (NCBI taxonomy): domain Eukaryota; kingdom Metazoa; phylum Chordata; class Chondrichthyes; order Carcharhiniformes; family Carcharhinidae; genus Carcharhinus; species Carcharhinus amblyrhynchos. Next base: position 23,328,121 of record NC_137335.1, on the reverse strand, counting down.
TGAAGAAGGCATTCGGCATGCTTGGTTTCATCGGTCAGAACATTGAATACAGAAGTTGGAATGCCTTGTTGAAGTTGTACAAGACATTGGTAAGGCCACACTTGGAATACTGTGTGCAATTCTGGTTACCCATTTATAGAAAGAATATTATTAAACTAGATTGAGTGCAGAAAAGATTTACTAGGATACTACCGGGACTTGAGGGATCGAGTTATGAAGAGAGGTTGGATAGACTGGGACATTTTTCTCTGGAGTGTAGGAGGCCGAGAGGTGATCTTATAGAGGTCTATAAAATAATGAGGAGCATAGATCAGATAGATAGTCATTATCTTTTCCCAAAGGTAGGGGAGTCTAAAACTAGAGGGCATAAAATTAAGGTGAGAGGGAGAGATACAAAAGTGTCCAAGGGGAAATATTTTCATACAGAGAATGGTGAGTGTCTGGAACAAACTGCCAGATGTAGTAATAGAGGCAGGTACAATTTTGTCTTTTAGAGAGCATTTAGATAGTTACTTGGATATGATGGGTATAGAGGGATATGGGCCAAATGTGGGCAATTGGGATTAGCTTAGGGGTTTACAAAAAAAGGGCGGCATGAACAAGTTGGGCCAACGGGCCTGTTTCCATGCTGGAAACCTCTATGACCCAATGACTAAGTGGGGACCCTGCCACCTTCCTGCCTCCACCTATTAAATCTGGGATGAGAAGGTCCTTGCACAGCCTTCCCACCCCTCAGCCAATTGGACAAATAATGTAGACTTAAGGGCCTTGTAATGCCAGTATTAATCCAGCGTCATGTGGAAGGCTCACTGTGCAGGGAGCATGACATGTGAACCACTACAGGTTTGCAAGCAGACACCCAGGGGTTGCTCATATTCAAAGGCAGTGACAGCCATCCTGCTGTCCTTGCTACTACTCCCTACCTGTGATGATACCTATTCTGTGACCTCCATCCGTCATTTACCCATGCCTCAATCCAAGAGTAATCTAAGGCTTCTGGTAGGTGTACCAGAAGCAACTGGCACAGTTGAGTGCAGAACAGCTGCCAGCCTCTGATTGGCCGGTACTTTTTGGTGGGGGATTCTTCTATCCTTGGTACCTTTGATCCGAGGGAAGGCCTGCTATTGGCTAAGTGCCTGAATGGCACAAGATGTGGCAGGTCTTCCTAAAATGAAACAACATGAGCCTCTCTTCGGTTCTCCAGTGACAGCTGATACCTCTGTCACCTCCACAAGATTGAAATTGCCAAAACTTAATTATCTGAAAATTGAATTCAGAATTTTATCTATTTGAATACCAATAATCAGAATTTATTATTTTTCAACACTGTTTAAAGTTTAATCAATCAAAATACTCAGATCCCCAAAATATGGGACCGGTCTCCCACTGTAACTCTAGAAGGAAACCACACAAAACAACCAGAAAATGGCAGAAAGCTGGTGGCACTGGATTTATGCCTTGCTGTAATTTTCAGGCTACCATGTTAACGGTGGGTCCTCTCCATCCATTCATTATGAGGCAGTTGTCTTCAGGTGGTGGAGCAAGAGAGGAGTTTTATACTCAACGTGATGTGACCGAGTGCTGAAGGTGTGCAATCAGATGGGTGCAAATCGGTTACTCTTAGAGGTAATCTGAGCTAGGCAAGCGGAATAGTCTAATTTTTTTGTTTCACTTGCATAAAGGGCAAAATAGGACATGGCTGGAATCTGAAGGAGCAGGGGAAGTCAATTGGAGTAGGTGGCAGTAACAGAGCAGCCTTGCAATGACAGTGGCAGGCACCAGAGGTTTTGGTTGCAAAAGGTGCTGGAGATGAGCTCACAGGTGCACTTACACATTTCCCCCAACGCAAATCAGATTTCCTCCAACCAACCCTGCTCTGATCAGACAACATCAGTGATGAGTACCAGCATATGAGATTAATCATCACATCACAGGGGTTTTTGGGTTATGACATTAAGGACTTGTTAAATCTGAATATTATGGCTGATTCATCAAGCAGAGTCTGAGTTCTGCATTGCCTGCTTGAGCTCTATCAGCTGATGCAGAGTAATCAGGCTCTGATTGTATGCCTAGTGTCAGTGCAGGGCTTCCCTTTGGTTGGGACCCTGTGCCAAAGGATGGTTTGTTTCATTGCAAATCTGTCTCTGCCTGAAGCTTTTGAAGTTGGCAGATCATGATGTCAAACAGCTGTCTGCTTGGTTTGACCCTAGTTCTTAGAGCTTAACTACACAAGTTCAGTGAATGCCAGTGCTAACCATTTTCAGCTGAACAAGCGTTCAGCTTGAAGAACTCCCAGCTAGCGTTATTTAAAGACTCAATCATCCAACTTGTAGTTGAAGTACTTTTGACCTACTTCTGCTCTTGCAAAGTTTGTGGAAGTACTGTGGTGTTTTTGGAGATGTTGTAGTCAGTACCTAGTTTTGGAAATGAGTGTTGCTGTATCCTGACATGGAGGATAGTGGAATAATGTGACGGTGGCACAGTGGTTAGCAGAGCTGCTGGGTTCAATTCCAGCTTTGGGTGACTGTCTGTATGGAGTCATCATTGTACTGTTGATGGTTAAAAATGTAAATAATCTAAATGCTAACATCTGTGAGATGGAGAGAAATGGAGGGAGAAAGAGACAGACAGATAGAGAATTAATAGACATGAGGGAAAACATGTACATGGAGAGAACCCAATATACAAAGTTATCAGCAATATATCCTTGCATTTCACTAATTTTCAAAAGACACCCAGAATTAAACAAGGAGGGCAATTGTGCCTGTGTTAGCAGTCCACAGGATCGCTGATGTGGACAGAAAATCGGAGAGAGTAGGAAAATGTGATTCTCTCCAGCGAGATCGCATTTCCCAATTTTCCAAGCCCCGCGCTGGTGACATTACAAGGTTCATGCCCAAGGGTGAAAACCTCATTTTGTGGATCTAAATAAATTTTAATGCGATAACCCAGCCCCACCGCATGATTCCCCTCTCAGTGAATACTGAAACCTGGCAGATGTGGCGTCATGCAGCGAGGTTTACAACAGGTTTTACAAGATGAGATTCAGTCGCAGGCATCTTCCCGGGGTGCAAAGATAAATATAGCCCCTGGGGAAGAAAGACATGGCCTGGCAGTGCCCTGGCACAGGCTGGCACCAACCTGTGCTGAGGTAGTGCCAGGAAACAGTGCCAGGGTGGGCTTCCTGGGAGCTCCATGGGGAAGGGGGTTCCTTTTTTTGTGGTGTGGGGGGGAGAGTGGGTAGTGAGGGGGGAACTGGCAGACAGCATGGAGGGCGGGCAGTGAGGAAGGGGGGAATGCTGTTAATACTTGTACGGTGATGGGAGGAGCTCCTGTTACCTCTGTGGTTGGGTGTGGGGTGAGTCTGTGATACCTCCATAGTGAGGAGGGGTGTTTCATTTCATTGCTGATTGCGGCGCCCTTTAGAGATGGTTCCCCAAACTCTGTGGAGTATGTTCAAGAAACTGAACTGAGTATGTGGTGCCAGCCTTGCTGATTCTATCAGGCCTCAGCCTCAACAGAGTGATGGCGTAGATCCCACCACTCATTTCTTTTTACTTAGAGAGGCTCAAGATCTGAAGAGAAAACTGGGCAGTGCAGCTGGAGAGCTTCAAGCCAATTTTCAGTTTCAGCCTGACACTTCAGCCAGATTTCTCTTAACTTGCATGCCCTGCTACCACTGCCAGTGAGAATGGAGACTTTGGATCTCGGCCAAATCATAGAAATCATCATAGAAACCCTACAGAAGGAGACCATTCGGTCCATCAAGTCTGCACCGACAACAATCCCACCCACGCCCTATCCCCGTAATCGCATATATTTACCCCATTGATCCCCCTAATTTACGCATCAGGACACTAAGGGGCAAATTAGCATGGCCAATGCACCTAACCTGCACATCTTTGGACTGAATCTCCATTCACTGCAATGGGACTGGAGAATTCCAGCCTCATGTGAGGTTGGAGAATTCTGGCCTTTGAAAAAATACAGTAAGATTCTGCCAGTGAGTCAAATCCATATGATATCCACAATTCTGGCAAATCCTAGATTCTTCTTCCACAATGTAATGCACTGCCAGGGAAAGTTTTAATCCCTGCAGGTTTAAGTACAAACATTTCTGAATAAGGAAGAGTTTTACTAAACTCAACCTGAAAAAACTGATTTAAAATATAGAATTGAAAATCCCTTTACACAAAAAATCAAAAATTCTCTAAAAGCTGTTTATTGCAAATAATACTTGTACATTATTTATAATTTCCATTATAGTTGTTTACCCTATCCACAGTTCTCTTTTTTGTTTTGCCTGTGTTATTTCTACTTTTGCGCCTTCCTTGTGCTTAACATTTCCATTGTTTTAATTTTGGCCCTTCCCCTTTTATAGTTTGTGCATTTCATATTCAATTATTTCCTTACCAATGCGTGCATTGACTATTTTATCAGAATTCTAAACTATACTGAGAACTGCTCACCCTCAGGAGTGAAATTTCAATCGAAAACAGGTCATGGGTATTATTACAACGTAAAAATAAAAGCTTGTGCTGCTTTTGGAGATATTCATGCTCTAAGTGTGTTACTGTCAATATTTCTAACATTGCTCCAGCTTCATTATAGTTACCACCTAAAGAGGCACTCTACAGTCCTCCATGCAATGGTAGCCTCAATTTTTAACTCTAACATCAAGCAGCACATTGTCAAAAACCGAGGCAGTCCAAATAAATAATGAAGGTTTTGTGTTGAAGCTTACTTGCCTATCTCGCAATATCACACATTAAGAGTCTGATTTCAAGAGTTAAGGGAAACTTCAGATCAGAGTTAAGAACCAAACATTAGTAAACTAAAATAGACAGGGGAGTATTTTGAATTATCTCAAGAATATTCACCATTAAAATAACTGACAGTCTGTGATTTTCAGGATTATATATGATTCTTAAGATCAAAAATACAAAATCTATTTGACAGAACGCTCAAGTAATAAGTGTTGTCATAGAATGTATTCATAATTCATCCCATGAGTACTACACATTCATTTTTTAAATAAATTCCCCTTGCCCCAGCCACTATATCAACATTCAATATACTTCCAAACTCAATCTTGTCACCTTCAACAAGGAGGCTGGAAATGACCAATCTAAAACCAACTCTTTTCCATAGCTACTGTGTTCTCCAGGAATATACATCTAGCAAGAAAGTGAGAAATAGCTTGGATTTAAATAGACCTAAAAATATTGCAAAGTACTTTTCAGTCAATAAAATACTTTTGAAATGCTGTTACTGTTGAAATACAGGAAACACAGCAGCACACCATCTTGCACAGAATGAGCTCCAACAAACAATAATGTGATAATGATTATCCGTAATTTGTTGGTCAAGGGATAAACATTGGCCAGGGCATTGGGAAGATCTTCATGCCTCTCTTCAAAGTAGTGCTATGGGATTTTTTTACATTCATCTGAGAAGGATGTAATGTCTGATCAAAACATAGCACCTCCAAAAGTGCAGCGCTCCATCAGTAGCACATTAATGTGTCTGCTTAGATTGTGTGCTCAAGCCTCTTCAGGTGGGATTTAGACTCACAACCTTTCAATTCAGAGATGGGAAATCTACTGCAGCTGACACAAAGCAGAAGATAGGCTGCAGGAAAGGTCATGAAAGTCCAACTAATTCCAGTTCTTGATCAGTATTCTACATGGTGTACTGACTCAGCACTGGTTAAGCTTGTTAAACTCAAACATGTTTCTAACCTTTGCTTCTTTGACTGGAAATTTAACACTGTAATATTAGAGACACCAAGCTATCCAAGAGTTTTTAGTCAGTTTTCTCCTTTCACCCTTCCTTTCTTTAAGGTAGTGATTGATGCAGATCACCAGCAGACCTCCAGCAATTCACTAAAGTCGCCAGTTTTTTTTCCCCAAAGCTGCCAACACGAGGAAACCTCTTTTCTACTATTCAGACTAGAGGAGTGCCAAATGTAATTAACAGTGTGGGAATGTCCTTGCAATGGAAACTTTAAAACACCAGGACCCATTGGGAAGTATAAGAACTAGGAGCAGGAGTAGGCAATGTAGCCCCTTGAACGTACTCCACTATTTAATATGATCATGGCTGATCTCATCTCAGCCTCAACTCCACTTTCCTGTCCATTTAATTTATTACTAATTAAAAATGTATCCACTTCTTCTTTAAATTTACTCAATGTCCCAGCATCCACCAGGCTTGGGGGTAGTGAATTCCACAGACTCATGACACTTTGAGAGAAGTAATTTCTCCTCTTCGATGTTTTAAATCTGCCACCCCTTATCAAAGAACAAAGAACAAAGAACACCCAGCACGGGAAACAGGCCCTTCGGCCCAACAAGCCCGCGCCGCCGCATCCTCCTACACCTACCCTGCCCTGCATGTATGCGAGTGGAACCCCTAACTTAGCCAGATTCAGGGGAGAATAGTGTCAATTCGGTATACCAATCAGCCTAAGAGCACATCTTTGGGGTGTGGGAGGAAACCGGAACGCCCGGAGGAAACCCACGCAACCACAGGGAGAATGCACAAACTCCCACACACACAGGCCCAAATCCATGTATCTGCACAGCTAGCAGTGCTAGTCACTGAGCTGTTGCGGCGCCCGTCTACCGTTCCAGGATCAAGCACACACACCGACATGAAGTACTAGGCCACTCCCGGAACCTCCAAGAGCACCCCACGCACGACCCACAGTGTGCATGCCCCTCGTTTGACAACAAGGTGGACTGCCACCTGCGGAATAAAAGACAAAAACGTTAACATATAAGTCTGCATTTCCGGTGTCTCCCGAGGCTCTGACCCTATTTAATACCCCCTACTATAACCCTCCATCCTTGTTTCGCTCATGTGTCTATCTAAGTAAACGTTAAACAAGTCCAACGTGCCTGCCTCCACCACCCTACTCGGTAGCACGTTCCATACCCCCACCACCCTCTGCGTGAAGAACCTTCCTCTCACATCCAAATTATACTTCTCCCCCCTCACCCTTAGATCATGACCTCTCGTAATTGTACCCAATCTAGGGAGCAGTCTCTCACTATTGACTCTATCTATTCTGTTGTAGGTAAAATGTTAGAATCCGTCATCAAGGAGGAAATAGCGAGGCATCTTGAGGGGAATTGCTTGATAGAGCAGACGCAGCACGGTTTCGTTAAGGGGAAGTCGTGTCTGACAAATTTACTGGAGTTCTATGAGGATGTGTCTAGGGCGGTGGATAGAGGAGAGCCGGTGGATGTGGTCTTTCTTGATTTTCAGAAGGCGTTTGACAAGGTACCTCACAAGAGGTTATTGCAGAAGGTCAGGGGACATGGAGTTGGGGGTAGGGTGTTAGCGTGGATAGAGGACTGGTTGTCAAATAGGAGGCAGAGAGTGGGGGTCAATGGGTGCTATTCGGATTGGCGGTTGGTGACTAGTGGAGTGCCCCAGGGGTCGGTGCTGGGGCCTCAGCTATTTACCATTTATATAGATGATCTGGAGGAGGGAACCGAGCGTATGGTGTCGAAATTTGCTGATGACACCAAGATTGGTGGAACGGCAAATTGTGCGGAGGGTGTGGAGAGTCTACAGAAGGATCTAGATAGGCTGGGCGAATGGGCCAGGAACTGGCAAATGGAATTTAATGTTGGCAAGTGCAAGGTGGTCCACTTTGGTAGGAATAATGGTAGGAAGGATTATTACTTACGTGGAGAAAAACTGCAGCAGGCGACGGTGCAGAGGGACCTCGGGGTCCTTGCGCATGAGTCGCAAAAACCCAGCTTGCAGGTGCAGCAGGTGGTCAGGAAGGCGAATGGGATGCTGGCCTTCATAGCGAGGGGGATTGAATATAAAAGTAGGGAGGTCTTGCTGCGGCTATATAGGGCATTGGTGAGGCCGCAGCTGGAGTACTGTGTGCAGTTTTGGTCGCCGTACTTACGCAAGAATATTTTGGCCTTGGAGGGAGCGCAGAGGAGGTTTACTAGGCTGATGCCGGAGTTGAGGGGGTTGAGCTATGAGGAGAGGCTGAATAAACTAGGCTTGTACTCGTTAGAGTTTAGAAGAATGAGGGGAGATCTCATTGAGACGTATAAGATGATGAATGGGATGGATAGGATAGAGGTGGAGAGACTCTTCCCGCTCAGAAAGGACAGTAGGACTAGGGGGCACAGCCTCAAGATAAAGGGGGGGCAGTTTAGAACGGAGTTGAGGAAGAATTTCTTCACTCAAAGGGTGGTGAATCTCTGGAATTCTCTGCCCGTTGAAGTGGTGGAGGCTACCTCGCTAAATATTTTTAAGACGTGGGTTGATGGGTTTTTGATAAGCGAGGGGATTGAGGGTTATGGGGAGAGGGCGGGAATGTGGAACTGAGCCACGACAGATCAGCCATGATCTTATTGAATGGCGGGGCAGGCTCGAAGGGCCAGATGGCCTACTCCTGCTCCTATTTCTTATGTTCTTATTATGTTCTTATTCCCTTCAGTATCTTATATACCTCTATCATGTCTCCCCTTAATCTCCGTCTTTCCAAGGAGAAAAGTCCCAGTTTCTCCAACCTTTCCTCATAACCCAGTCCTTCCATGCCAGGCAACATCCTGGTAAACCTCCTCTGCACCCTCTCCAGAGTCTCCATGTCCTTCCGGTAGTAAGGTGACCAGAACTGGACGCAGTACTCCAAATGCGGTCGAACCAACGTTCTGTACAACTGAAGCATTAGATGGCAGCTCCTATACTCTATACCCCTTCCTATAAAGGCTAGCATTCCATAAGCCTTCCTCACAACCTTCTCCACTTGTGCCGCAACCTTCATAGACTTGTGAACCTGCACTCCCAGGTCCCTCTGTATTTCTATACTCCTAATCGGTCTACCTTTTATCACGTAGCTCCTCTCTGCATTATTCCTTCCAAAATGCATCACCTCGCATTTGTCAGGATTAAATTCCATCTGCCACCTATCTGCCCAATGTACCAACCTATCTATATCCTGCTGTATCACCTGACATTCCACCTCAGTATCCGCCAATCCTGCCATCTTGGTGTCATCTGCAAACTTGCTGATCACACCACGTACGCTCTCTTCCAAGTCGTTTATGTATACTACAAAGAGGAGAGGTCCTAAAATGATCTTATCCTAAAATGATTAAAGTTTAAAGTTTATTTATTAGTATCACAAGTAGGCTTACATTAACACTGCAATAAAATTACTGTGAAAATCCCCTAGTCACCACATCCCTGAGCCTCTTTGGGTAAACTGAGGGAGAATTTAGCATGGCCATTGCACCTAACCAGCACATCTTTTGGACTGTGGGAGGAAACCGGAGCACCCAGAGGAAACCCATGCAGGGGAGAATGTGCAAACTCCACACAGACAGTGAGCCAAGCTGGGAATTGAACCTGGGCCCTTAGTGCTTTGAGCCACAGTGCTAACCACTGTGCTGCTCTCTTAGATTGCCCTCTCAGAGGAAACGTCCTCTCCACGTCTACTTTGTTAATCCCCCTTATCATCTGGTACACCTCAATTAGATCTCCTCTCATTCTTCTAAATTCCAGGGAATGTAGATCTAAACTGTCTAACCTCTCTTTGTAAGACAAACCCCTCATCTCTGGAATCAATCTGGTGAACCTCCTCTGAACTGCCTCAAATCCAACTACATCCCTTCTCAAGTAAGAGAGCCAAAGCTGTACAAAATATTCTAAGTGCAATCTCACTAAGCTTTGTACGGAAGCAGCAACACTTCATTATTTTTATATTCTATTCCTTTAGCAATAAATGCCAAGATTCCATTTGTCTTCCTTATTACTTGCTGTACCTGCATACTAGTTTTCTGCAATTCATGCAGGAGGACACCCAGATCCCTCTGCATCAAAGCGCTCTGAAATTTCTCTCCATTTCGATAACAACTTGCTTTTGTAATTTTCCTATCAAAATGGATAATCCTTCACCCTTATCAAGGTTAAATTCCATCTACCAAATTTTGCCCATTCACTTAACCTATCCATATCCATTTGTAAATTTCTTATTTCAATATCACAACTTACTAACCCAGCTATTTTAGTGTCATCTGCAGATTTGGCTATGGCATCTATTATCCTTGCATCCTAGTCATGAATATAGATTGTAAGTAGTTGGGGCCTGAGGACCAAATCCTGTGGCATCCCACTAGTTCATATCTTACTAACCAGAAGAAGACCCATTTATCCCAACTCTCTGCTTTCTGTTGGTTAGCCAATCCTTTACTCAAGCTAATAAATTACCCTAATCTCATGTGAACTAACTTTATGTATTAACCTTTAGTGTGGCACTTTATCAAATGCCTTCTGGAAGTCCAGTTATGTTGTGTCTACAGGATTCCCATTATCCACCTTGCACGTTATATCTTCGAAAAATTCAAGCAAATTAGTCAAACATGATTTACCCTTTGTAAAACCAAGCTGACTCTGATGGATTGCATTTTGACTTTCTAAATGTCCTGTAATTACTTCCTGAATAATGGATTCTAATAATTTCCCAATGACAGATGTTAAATTAATTGGCCTATAGTTTCCTACATTTTGCCTCCTTTCCTTTTTGAATAACAGTATTTTGTTAACAATCCACCAGACCATCCATTCAATTTTCTATCCTAAAGCACCCAAAGTCCCCCTATTTTCCTCCCCTCATCCTTTCCATTTCTACTACATAACTGCCACATCATGCCTAACCATTGCTTCACATTGAATATCAAATCATTTAGTTTCTTCATGAATCCTTTCCATATCTGTGTGTTACAGTTAGCTGGATGTCTTGATTGTTATTCTCACTAGCAAAGGCATACAGCATAGAAGGAGGCAATTGTATCAATGCCACTACTTGAAAATGCCACCTTCTCCACCACACAATTAATCATTTTGCACTCAAAGTCACAGAGAAATAGGGTAATGGACAAGATATACAGTACAACTGTAAAATATAAAGAGGGGCAAGGAATGAATTGAATGGAAACACTGGAAAATAAAGAAGCAGAAAAGGATACTGTCAGAAGAGTAAATAAAAAGAACAGCCTGAGAGAATGTCTTCAGTCACATCATAAGCATTGCTAAGAAGGATTCAATTATTCCAGTTACTTGTAAATAAATACAATGCTTGCTTCAGTCAGTAAACCTCTAGCTTTTGTGATAATATCCATCATTTTAAAAAGATTTGGGTAAGATGATGCGAATCTACTTTAAATCTGATAAGTAGATGGGATAATCGTTAGCCCTTGGAGTATCTACATCTGTGAAGACAGCATGGAAAATGTATTGCTTGTGGATGGCAGGTGATAAAGTCTACTTGTGGGAATTGCTGTTAGACCGCTGAGAGACAAGATATTTGCAAAACCTGAAACTGGAAGAATTAGTCCCAGCAGGATACTGCTGTTTTTAAGCCTCTGGCTAAATTTTGTTGATTTAATCTCTTCAAATGTTATCTTATTCTTTATAATATAAGGTCAGTTGCAGCATAGAATCTTAATAATCGCCAATCTCATCCTAAGAATTACAAAATGTGCAGCTTTTGCTAATTCCAAAGTAATATGTTTTCAATTCTTTGCAATGCATTTAAGGGGAAGTACAAGGAAGAAAGTTATGCCGATAGAGTTAGTTAAGGTGAGGTGGGAGGAGATTCATGTGGATTACTGTAACATATGCAATACTGTACTAGACAGCTACCACCACAAACATACGGAGATGGGTTCCCTCCTTAAAATTCCCCATCTCTTCTCTTTTCTCCTTTAAGATGCTTCTTAAAATCCATCTCTTTGACCAAGTTTTAGTCACCTGTCTTAATATCTACTTTAGCTCAACTAAAGTAAAGCCTTGCGCTGTCTTGCTATGTTAAAGTTGCCATGTAAGTGAAAACTTTTGTTGTGTAATTAACCTTACAGTACTGAAAACAATTTAAATATTTCAAGATGTATCGTCTGGAAAAAATGGTGAACATACAGCAAACAAATTCAGTTAATTTCAGGTGTCTTTATGTGGTGCATCTTTGCATTGGCTGAAGAGGTCAATCCTTTAGGTGCATAAATGCCGCACAAGAAGCTACCAAGTGTATTGTGGATTATTGTTTTCAGTATTAGCATCTGCTGCCAAGCCGCTGTAGCCACTGATCATTGTGCTGGTGTATACCAACCTGCAGATGGTTATTGCCCTTTGCTCTGTTGTTGCCAAGTGACTAACAGGTATGATAGTTGGTATCTAGGCATCAACTAAGTATTCTTTAAATGGAGTTTTGGGCAAACTACTGATTTGTTTGTCTGGTTCCAGCGACCTCATTATACAGAAAATCTTTGGATATGAAACTGTCTTCCATTGTGAAGACATACCTGAGTCAAAGAAGCTGCGTCTGTTTAATGAGTGCTAATTTGGGAGATCCACCTTTGACAGAACTGTCGTATTTGTGATTTTATCATGGCAGGATATACCCAAAATGCACCACAGGCAGCTAATATGGAAATTGTTGAGCTTAGTCTCTTGGTAGCTGTAAGTCATCAATGTTTCACAGCAAGGTGCTGAGTTTACAGGCCTTATAAACCATCACCTAGATCCTAAGAGTCAGCTTGATGTTACTCCATGCATATTTTGTGAGTTACCTAAAAGTGGCAGCTGCTTTCCCCATGTGGTCATCTGTATCAAGGGGTGGATTGTCTGTCACCGTGGACCTGAGAGAGTCTATGCGAACCATTTCCACCAGCAGGGAGTTATTTAGTGTGATCAACACCCTGACCATTACCATGGATTTCTTACACTTATAGTCGGGAGAAAAAATTATAGGCATAGGTGAGATCTAATTTATATTGGTATCTGTTTCACAAAAGGGCAGAATCTGTTCTTTGTAATACAGCTGTGATTGTATTACTGGGTGCAATTATTAAAATTATTATGGCTTAGATTCAATTTTTTTTCATTAACTAAGGCAATGTCTCTCAAATAACATTAAGGGGATATTATATAAGAACATAAGAACATAAGAAGTAGGAGCAGGAGTAGGCCATCTAGCCCTTCGAGCCTGCCCCGCCATTCAATAAGATCATGGCTGATCTGAAGTGGCTCAGTTCCACTTTCCCGCTTTCTCCCCATAACCCTTAATTCCCTTGTCTGCCAAAAACCTATCTACCCGTGTCTTAAATATATTTAGCGAGGTAGCCTCCACCACTTCAACGGGCAGAGAATTCCAGAGATTCACCACCCTTTGAGTGAAGAAGTTCCTTCTCAACTCCGTTCTAAACTGCACCCCCCTTATCTTGAGGCTGTGCCCTCTAGTCCTGCTGTCCTTTCTGAGCGGGAAGAATCTCTCTACCTCTACCCTATCCATCCCTTTCATTATCTTATACGTCTCTATAAGATCCCCCCTCATCCTTCTAAATTCCAACGTGTACAGACCCAGTCTATTTAGTCACTCTTCATAGTCCAACTGCCTCATCTCCGGTATCAGCCTAGTGAACCTCCTCTGCACTCCCTCCAAGGCCAAAATATCCTTGCGCAAGTGCGGCGACCAAAACTGCACACAGTACTCCAGCTGTGGCCTCACCAATGCCCTGTACAGTTGCAGCAAGACCTCCCTGCTTTTATATTCTATCCCCTTCGCTATAAAGGCCAGCATCCCACTCGCCTTCTTGATCACCTGCTGCACCTGCAGATTGGGTTTTTGCGACTCATGCACAAGGGCCCCCAGGTCCCTCTGCACCACAGCATGCTGCAGCTTTTCGCCCTTTAAATAGTAATCCCTCCTACTATTATTCCTGCCAAAGTGGATAATCTCACACTTGCTAACATTGTACTCCATCTGCCAGGTCCTCACCCACTCGCTCAGCCTATCTAGATCCCTCTGCAGACTTTCCACACCCTCCTCACAATTTGCTTTTCCATTTATCTTTGTGTCATCAGCAAATTTCATCACCCTACATTCAGCCCCCTTCTCCAGATCATCTATATAAATGGTAAATAGCTGAGGTCCCAGCACCGATCCCTGCGGCACTCCACTAGTTACCAACCGCCAATCAGAATAGTACCCATTGATACCAATTCTCTGCCTCCTATTAGACAACCAATCCTCTATCCACACTAACACCTTACCCCCAACTCCATGCCCCCTTACCTTCTGAAGCAACCTTTTGTGTAGCACCTTATCAAACGCCTTTTGAAAATAGAGAAACACTACATCCACCGGTTCCCCTCTGTCTACCGCACTAGTCACATCCTCATAGAATTCCAATAAATTCATCAAACATGACTTCCCCTTAACGAATCCATGCTGCGTCTGCTCTATCAAACAATTCTTCTCTAGGTGCCTCGCTATTTCTTCTTTGATGACGGATTCAAGCATTTTTCCAACAACAGACATTAAACTAACCGGCCTTTCATTCCCTGCCCTTTGCCTGCTCCCTTTTTTAAACAGCGGCGTAACATTAGCCGTTTTCCAATCTTCCAGCACTTCCCCGGAATCCAGTGAAGTTTGGTAAATAATCACTAAGGCATCCACTATCACCTCTGCCATTTCCTTCAGAACCCTGGGATGCATTCCATCCAGTCCTGAATATGCTAGCAGGATATTTCACAGTAGCACTTTGAAAACCAATACAGAGAATGGTGTACCAGCACACACCTAGATTGGCATTTAGGTTTTGACAAAAATCTCTGATGGCACAAACGTTTCAAACAGATGTCATCCCTATCTCAATTCCATAGGCAAATAGGAATCTTATCACCATTCACACCAACAGGATTTTCCCATTCTGCTCCAGTGAACGGAGATTTGACTGGTTGTCAAATTCTCCAACCTCGCTGCAGCGGCAGCATGGCACGAACTGCAGATAAGATCATGCCCAATGTTGCAGAAAATATTTCAAACGCTTTGGGGAGAATTTTCCTGTCACACCTGCCATGGGAATTGTAGCGGGCAGGGAGCAGACCATGCATAGGTCCATTGACCTCAAGCAGGATTTTCCAGTTTTGGGGTAGTGCAACCGGAAAATCCCTTTGTTTCATCAATGCTGAAGGGTAACCCTATTGACTATGGATTACTGAATGATTATCTTATATTTCACACAATAAGTTGGAGACTCTTTACCTGCTCGGTTGAATATCTCTACCCCAGAATGATAAAGGAGTGGAAATGTTGTTTCAGCAATGCTAATAATCCTTGTTTTAATTCATTTACAGGATATAGATGTTGCTGGCTTGGCCAGCATTTATTGCCCATCCCTAGATCTCCTCTGTAACATTTCATGCAGCAGTATGCCTTTCATTGTATGCATACTGTGCATATGTGCATGGGTCGCTCACTGGAGTGATCAGAATGTACTCAGTAGCTAGCCCTTCCTGCCCAATAACCACCATCTGTTTATCATACTGGCTTAAATACACTTAGCTGCTCAAAGGAAGGTATCGTAAATGCTTCCAACAATCTTAGATATCAATCCTCTTGTTTTCGTATAGGGCAGTGTGATAGCTGCTCTCACAAAATGATGTACGTTTCAGTCAATGATATCTTGCACCATGGGGAGCCTCCAATCCTAGTAAAGAAGTCTGCTTTCTCCAATTACTTGTCTGCAATCTCATTGAAAAAATTTGAGAGCGCGATTTTACTGGCCCACCACGCCAATGAGGGGGAAGTGTCCAGAAGGCTGGAAACAACTGTGCTAGCCCTGCTAATGTCATGTAAATGATGACAGTAGTATTCAATTTGGTTTCAAAACCAATCCCGCTGGCAGAATAGGGCTAGGAAGATGGCGTTTGGCATTGGCGCGAACCAGTTTTTTCGTCTCTTCCTGGCTGCCCACACTGGCACAGTGGCATGCTGGTAAGATCTTGCCCCTTGTCTCTGACAAGATAGAATAAAATGTAGTTTGCGTTAAGTAAAGAAACTCAGTGACATAGCTCATGCAACAGTGAATTGAAAACTGTGAGATGTTACAACTATCTCAGCCCCACTCTGGAATGAGCCTATGCATAAAGGATTATTAACATAATCAGAGTCACTTTCACAGTGCTGGCAATGCAGTCCTTGCCCTGTTTTGAGGTTACAGATATATCTGCAGCAGGTGACCAATTTCTGTGAATACACCCTCACTGAAATACAGACATCTCATACATTGTTCCTTGCTGAGGTTCAAGTAGGAGAATTAGTCCTAGAACACTCTGGATGATAGCCCTTCATCTATTTCTCCTCCTCCTTCCAGCAGCTTGTCCTTTGTCTAACCTCTGATCATTCCCCAAGTCATGTTGTATTCCAAGGGGAATAACTACTAGAGCATTACAATCTGGAAGCATCTGGTTTGTATAGAATCCTTGAAGTCAGTGAAGAATCCTTTGGCAATGTCACTCCCTATAGACTTTTGCAACTTGAAACAGCTTTAGAAAGCACTAACTGTTGCAGAATTGCAGAAAAAGCTACCAGTAACTAATCTGTATATGGATGATGATCACTGGTGGAGATGGGGGCAGGGGTGCTGATGGGGGTTCATCCTGTTGTTGAAATCATACTCAGATGTGCAATGTTAACAGGGATGTTGGTTACAGCTTTTGAGTTTCAAAATAGCACCAGTGGTATCAAATCAATGTTTCTTGCCAGTTATGTCATGACCTGCCTGTCCTACATACTTCCAGCAGGTATTCATTGTATCCACACTAATATCTACACTAAGATGACATTTGGTGCAATTGGCCTACAGATGTACATACATGTGTTTATGCTGTGCCTTTAAGAAATGTATTTATGTCATGTTTCTTATGCAAGATATGTTTAAAGTTCAACTTTGGATTACCCAGTTGTGATCTACTCCAGGCTGCCGAGATGCTGAGAATGTAGAAGAATAATTGATCATAGATATTGGGGTGTTTGTTTTAATCTGAGCTAATGCAGTTTTCTTTATTTTGGTTTTCCCCCTGGCTTTTCAGAGTAGAGTTTAATTACTTTGATTGACACGTAAAAGAATCATATGTTAAAGGGAAAACCTAGATTTACAGAGACAAGCAGGCAGATTCTGCTTTGGTCTATAAGGAGCAAGAAGTGTTTCTCTCGCTCTCTCTCTCTGGAGACTGGTGTTGGGTCCCACAAGAAAATAGGTATCTCTCTCCAGAGGTGTCCTAGAGGCCTGAGGACTAGCAGTCCACATACTAGCATGTAAGCCCGTTATTTGCTGACTGATTTTGTAGAGGAGTTTAAGTCTATGAGGAATATTGCTTAAATTGGAATGAATAGAGATAAATTAGCAGTTAAGAATTGAATCTTATCATATTTAAATATTTCAATTGGTAAAGTTAAGATAATTAATTTTGTATTAGTTAAGCTGTATTGTAAAATAAAGTTTGTTTTGATAAAAACTTCCTGGTGGGTCAATAGAATCACTCCTGGAATAAAACACCTTATCCTCACAGTAATGCCAAAATAAAAAAAAGTTGGGATCTAGCCCAACTGCATAATATAGCTTCAGTTTTCTGATCTAGTTCCCAATACATGCCATAGAAGTCACTTTAGAACTCTAAAGGCACTCATAACACCCAACAAATTCAATGCTTGCCCAATTGCAATTATGCAAACAATGTCAAATTTGTGCTAGTTATGGAAATAGAAAAAAGCTAGCTAACACCTTTGTGACTGAAAATACTTTGAGAGTTCTAGAAAAGCCTGTCAGGAAATTGAAGATGAAATCTAGTAGTTTGTGCAATATCTGTGAAAACATGCTATCTACTGACAAGTCAGGGCAAAAACATGTCAAATTTTTGGAGCATAGGAGCTAAAAGCAAGCCAAGGATGGAATTGCCTTCAACATGAATTACACTGGCTTTGCCTCAGGACATCATAGAAAAATAATTCAATGTTTACTGAGCAGCTAAAGAGTGAGCTGATAAGAGTACCAGCTATACGATGAAACTACAAAATAATAAATACATACAGTTCTATTGAAAGGTCACAGATTTAAAATGTTGATTAGTATTTTACGGACATGGCAGAGGTCCCACCAATGGGACTGGAAGTGATGGTTGACACTGTTTCAGTGGACAGGGGGCCCTAAAGTTGCATTTTGTGGAGGACAGCCAATTAAGTGGATGCTGCCAGGTCTGCTTTCCTATTAAAGACGACAACACACTCCCAAGATTTGCCGGCCTAATCAGTAGGCCAGCAGCTCAGCACCAGGAGCGGTAGCCACTACTGGGGTCACAACTAGAAGAAGATGCATGTGTATCCTCATGACCAGATAAGTGGGGCCTGGGGACAACAGGGCCAGTCAGACAGGCCCTAGCAAGGTGGGTTGAAGAATGGTAGCTGGGGGTGGGTGGCACCAATACCCAGGAAGCTCCTCTGTGTCCAAAAATGAGGCACCTACCCATTTTACTGCTGGTAAAATGTCAGCAGAAGAGGGAAGACACCTTCAATTGGCCATTTCAGTAACTCAACTGGACTCTGGCAATCAGGCTCTATGCCACTTTTCCTACTGCTGGTACAATGGCCTGGTGGCATAAAGGCACTGAGTATCACCACTATCCCAAACCCAACCACTTCCCCACCCCAAACCTCCCCCACTCCCTCCTTCCTTCCTACCACCATCACATCCACTACTCCCTGATGCCTTCCCAGTCCATTTTGCTAACCAACCCATTTCTGAGTCCAACCCCAAAGACCTTGCAAAATCTGTAAAATTCAACCCATTAACTATTTCCCTCTCCAAATTTGCTGCCTGACCCACTGAATATTTCCAGATAGTTCTTTTATTTTAGATTGCCCACTTCAGCAGTAAAACATAAGCAATGGATGAAGCAGTCAACCGAAAACTTTTTTAAGCCTACTCCACTATTTAATAAGATCATCAATAACAATAATAATAAATACTTTGTTTCTGTATAATAATATGCTCAATTAAAGCTTCATCCAAATTTACAATGCAAATAAGCTCACTGTGTATCTTGTTATGCTTGGCAAAAGCACAATGAATGAAAAGGCAGACTTTACCACTTTCGTTCAGTGAGTTGTGAAAAAAATAGCAATATACAGCCACAGTAGATGACTGGAAACAGTATCAGTTTATGATACTGAAACAAATAACACTTGACCTGAAATTCCACCTGACATCTGGCCCGGAAAAAAGGGCTAAATGATAAAGGACTTAATGCATGACTGAATATGAACTGTATAAAACAGAAAGTGAGATGATTTGCTGTATGAATATGGACTATTAATGATCATTGCTTTCCATGGTCATTTAACGTTGACGATAAAATGACCCATTCATCAATGCAACACAGATCTGGTCATAATTTGGCTGGATGATCAGTCAATTGCTAGTCATGGATATGGTCATAAACAAACCGTTCAAGGATACTTTGAAAATGAATACTTGTATTTGCAAAAGATGATACCGGCATTTCAAAAACCTGGGCCATTTCAGTGGCTACTGTAGGTCATAAGCAAGTGACAACAGATCAATATGAACTTCATTGTTTGATTATTATTTTTAAAAGTTGTATCTCCAACAATATAAATGGAATTGAAAATTGTTTGGTTAATGATATAGATGAGGATATGCCTAGCATTTTAGACTTAATCTACAAAGATGAATAAGGCCACTGTGACACAACTTGTTATTGCTTTATGAGGAAAAAAAAGTATCATCACTGCTCTAATGTGTCTGAAACTCAATTATTTTATACTCTTCCATAATCCCATAATTTAAATACGGAGATCAACTCTGCGCCCATTTTTGGCATGGAGCTGACAATGCCGGAAGTCCGACAGCCGGAAATGTGCACAGGCCATAATGCCCAGTGGGAAGCTGCTAAATGGCCTCCTCTGATGTCTCCCAGCATGTTGCACTCCTAGAACAGTGCAACAGTGCAACAGGCTGGGAGAATCACCTTCATGATTTCAACTGAGCTGTGAGCTTAGTGAAATAAGAAAATAAGAACATAAGAAATAGGAGCAGGAGTAGGCCATCTAGCCCTTCGAGCCTGCCCCGCCATTCAATAAGATCATGGCTGATCTGTCGTGGCTCAGTTCCACATTCCCGCCCTCTCCCCATAACCCTTAATCCCCTCGCTTATCAAAAACCCATCAACCCGCGTCTTAAAAATATTTAGCGAGGCAGCCTCCACCACTTCAACGGGCAGAGAATTCCAGAGATTCACCACCCTTTGAGTGAAGAAGTTCTTCCTCAACTCCGTTCCAAACTGCCCCCCCTTTATCTTGAGGCTGTGCCCCCTAGTCCTACTGTCCTTTCTGAGCGGGAAGAGTCTCTCCACCTCTATCCTATCCATCCCATTCATCATCTTATACGTCTCAATGAGATCTCCCCTCATTCTTCTAAACTCTAACGAGTACAAGCCTAGTTTATTCAGTCTCTCCTCATAGCTCAACCCCCTCAACTCCGGTATCAGCCTAGTAAACCTCCTCTGCACTCCCTCCAAGGCCAAAATATCCTTGCGTAAGTACGGCGACCAAAACTGCACACAGTACTCCAGCTGCGGCCTCACCAGTGCCCTATACAGCCGCAGCAAGACCTCCCTACTTTTATATTCAAACCCCCTTGCTATGAAGGCCAGCATCCCATTCGCCTTCCTGACCACCTGCTGCACCTGCAGGCTGGGTTTTTGCGACTCATGCACAAGGACCCCAAGGTCCCTCTGCACTGTCGCCTGCTGCAGTTTTTCGCCACGTAAGTAATAGTCCTTCCTACCATTATTCCTACCAAAGTGGACCACCTCGCACTTGCCAACATTAAATTCCATTTGCCAGTTCCTGGCCCATTCGCCCAGCCTATCTAGATCCTTCTGCAGACTCTCCACACCCTCCGCGCAATTTGCCGTTCCACCAATCTTGGTGTCATCAGCAAATTTCGACACCATACACTCGGTTCCCTCCTCCAGATCATCTATATAAATGGTAAATAGCTGAGGCCCCAGCACCGACCCTGGGGCACTCCACTAGTCACCAACCGCCAATCCGAATAGCACCCATTAACCCCCACTCTCTGCCTCCTATTTGACAACCAATCCTCTATCCACGCTAACACCCTACCCCCAACTCCATGCCCTCTTACCTTCTGCAATAACCTCTTGTGAGGTACCTTGTCAAACGCCTTCTGAAAATCAAGAAAGACCACATCCACTGGCTCTCCTGTATCCACCGCCCTAGACACATCCTCATAGAACTCCAATAAATTTGTCAGACACGACGTCCCCTTAACGAAACCGTGCTGCGTCTGCTCTATCAAGCAATTCCCCTCAAGATGCCTCGCTATTTCCTCCTTGATGACGGATTCTAACATTTTACCTACAACAGACGTTAAACTAACTGGCCTATAATTCCCTGCCTTTTGCCTGGCACCCTTCTTAAACAACGGCGTAACATTAGCCGTTTTCCAATCTTCCGGCACTTCCCCGGAATCCAGCGACGTTTGGAAAATAACCACCAAGGCATCCATTATCACCTCCGCCATTTCTTTCAGAACCCTTGGATGCATTCCATCCAGTCCTGGGGACTTCTCCACAATCAGTCCCTCCAGTCTGTCGAGCACCGCCTCTCTAGTAACAATAATGTCATTTAGACCCTCCAGTCCTACCACCTTTCCATCGCTAACACCCGGCAAATTATTCACGTCTTCCTCTGTGAAGACCGAAACAAAAAAGTTATTCAAGATCTCAGCCATTTCCCCATCCCCTACCACTAAGTCCCCCCTCTCATCCTCTAAGGGTCCAACGTTCACCCTAGCCAGCCTCTTCCTTTTTATATATTTATAAAAACTCTTGCTATCCTTTTTTATATTAAGTGCTAGCCCAGCTTCACAGTTTCTCCTACCCTTCTTTATCAACTTCTTTGGCAATCTTTGTTGACGTTTAAACCTCTCCCAATCCTCTTCTCACCCACTACTCTTAGCTACTCTAAACGCCTCCACTTTTAATTTAACACTTTCCTTCACCTCCTTCGTTATCCACGGCTTATTACCTCTCCTCCTACGGTCCTTTTTAACCATCGGAATAAATTTCTGCTGAGCACCAAGAAAGATCTCCTTAAAGATCCTCCACTGCTCCTCAGCAGACCTACCTTCCAACGCGCTCCCCCAGTCAACATGACCAGCTTAATTCTACAGTCCTGCAAAGAATCAGATTTCTCAGGCTGTTGAAGAATGATGTTTTTATTATGTTAATTTCTGCTTCTACATAATTGGTCTGTTTGTACATGCCATATTCCTTTGACGGCTATTTCTACAATCCATGGATTAGATAATCCTATTTCCAGTGTCTTGATAATTCCTGCTCTAAGGCGATTGTGAGGTGAGTGATGAAATATTTTTAGGGCCCCTGCCAGGTGACCAGATTCACTTTCTGTATCTTGTCTTCATTGATTCTAAAAAGGTTTACTCAGCCCTCTGCAGCTGAGCAGCCTTTTGTTGGGTCCCACTATTTCTCTCACTCTCTGTGGGCTGCTAAACTGCACTTCTAATGAAGTAACTGCTTAGCAGGAGATCTAATCCTTGCATTGGTAAACTTGATATTATTCCAACTATCACCACTCCAGTGACCATCGTACTCTACATGTAAATTTTAACTGAGGGAATTTTCAAGTATTTGTCAGTAAGCCCTTTCATCAACATAGTAGCATCTCCGTAACTTTTGCTACAAGTAGCAATTGAAGACAGCCAGTATCACTAACATATGAATGAGGAGCAGGACTAGGCCACACTGCCCCTCGAGCCTACTCCACCATTCAATAAAATCATGGTTGATCTGAATGTAATCTCAACTCTACATTGTTTCCTATATTCTTTCACCCTGTTGCCAATGAAAACATTATCTACTTCTGCCTTAAAAATATTCAAAGACTCTTCCACGATCTTTTGAGGAAGAGTTTCAAAAACCCAAGACCGTCTGACAGAAAAATATCTCCCTTTCCCTGTCTTAAGTGGAAGACCCCTTATTTTTAAACAGTGACTCCTACTTCTAGATCTGTCACAAATGAAAACATCTTTTCAACATCCACTCTGTAAAGACCCCTCAGAATCTTATCCGGTTCAATTAAGTCACCTCTTACTCTTCTAAACTAACTTAAGTGGATATAAACCTAGTCTATCCAACCTTACCCCATAAAAAAACTCCCTTTCCAGATGTTAGTTCAGTAAATCTTATCTGAACTGTGTCCAATGCATTTATATCCTTCCTTAAATAATGATTCACATAGACAAGCCTGTTTCCTGCAAACAAAAGTAATATGTTCAAACCTTGCACCTTTTGTTGAATTACCAGGGAGCTGAATAAGGCTTTATTTCCATATTGCTTTCTCCAGGGTAATTCCTCAGTCAATCAGAGTCAACTTGTCAACCAATCTGTAACCCATTTCTCCTGTAGTGTATACCGTTGTGATTGTTTGAAATTTGATATTCTTGTGTTTGTCCCGATGATTGCAGGATGAAAATCTTTGGTAACACGTCTCTTTTTTCTGAAATATTCAGGTACTGGGCCCATGGGAGCTGGCGGCCCAATCCCGCTGGGGTGAAGTGAGGCCATTGAGGCCCCCCAGGAGGCTAGAGGTAAGGGATAATGAACTGGCCAATGATCGGAAGACCAGCAGTGCGAGCTACTCTGCATGAACCGACCTCCACTCTGACAGATCGGCGTATACGCAGTGACTTACTCAGTGCTATACTGCCAGCCTCTCCAGCAGGAATAGGTCCTGCCCACTGATTTTTATCATGATTTCACGCTGAAACACTCTGAAGTGCACAGAGTGTGGGAGATTCATTTTGAAAATTCCACTAAAAAAAAGCAGGATTTACTCCAGTTTTTACGCAAATTCAGCATTTAGAATTTTTCCGCACTCTAATTTATTGGGCAGAATCCTGGCTCACATGTCTGCTCGTGGTAAAGTTTCCCAAGCACTACAACTGGGGATGGAATTCTACCCGCTCACCTGCCAGAGGAATTGGAGTGAGTGAAGAGCGGAGCATGGGAAGGTCCATTGGCCTCGGGTGGGATTTTATGGTTTCGGGATGAGCGAGGCTGTAAAATCCCACCCCAAGTATTTATAAAAATCCTACTTATTGGACAAAACATAACTAGGAATTTTAAAAGGAAAAGAGGATAGCAGCACTAGAGACCTGAATAAAATCTTTCTTCAAACCAGGCACCCAACACAATAGTGAAAATTCAGTAACATTTAAGCTTCATTCCAAAAGAGATGATGGGAAACACAAGCTTGAAAAGAAAACTGTTACAGACAATTGAAGTATAATATGTGGGTGATAGAATGAGTACAGAATTTTTCTTTCTTCCCCTGGAAAGCATTGTGAAGGAAAATGTAATCAAAATTCCAATTTGTTTTCCTTGCGATGGAGATGTGTTATGCTCAGTAAAGACATGTCATCTTATGAACTTTCAGTCAATACATTGAAAAATTGGACACATACAAGTTGCTGAGATGGCTGCTGCAAATCATGTGAATTTTGGTATTTGGAGTACAGGCAGCGTCAATTCTCCAATGAACAACTAATTAAATATGGGCATGGGTGAGGATATCTCACAGCCATTTTTGGAATTTCCAGGTCTCATCGTTTAAGGTTGAGCCAATTCCTAATGACAATGGAATTTCCAGGCTGTCTGTCTCAATGTTTAGACTGGATTGAAACTCAATGGCCACTATCAACTTCCCATTGTATCACAATTGTCTCTAGACTGGCGAAGCTTCATAAATGTTAATGCAACAGTTATGTGATCAAAGCTGGTTTCAGGGATGGCACCCCTATTAGCCCAGGATGTAACAACTTCATCAGCGCCATCAGATAATCTGAAAACCAGAATCTGAAACAATTTATGAGTTATCAGACAGCCAAAGTACTTAACCTGTCCCAGTTTCAAAGTTCACCTGAAAAATAAACTCCTAGCTATACAACTGCAAGAAGCCTCACAACCTGCTGTGAACTCTTCCTTCTGCAAGACCCTCACTTCTAATTTTAAATCATTGAATCATTAAGAAAACCACATGCTTGCCACTTGAGACCAAAACTTGTATATCGGTGACTGAATTGACTGTAATCTGTAAAAATACGCTATCTATATCCAATTTTTGTATATGTGTGTGCATGCATGAGACTGAGTGTGTGACATATGCATTAGTTCTGTGTGTGTGTGTATGTGTGTGTTTGAGAGACACACATAAATAAGCTCCTTTAGTTTAAACTCATTAAAGCTTGCTGCTGAATTATTTAATGGAATACTCAAAAATCCAAGAATGAGAAAAGCCACAACTCTTTCCATACAAAACACACTAATTAGGAGCAGGAAGAGAACACAGACATGTTGTCCATGGAACAATTTATGCAACTTAACCTTGCATGTCTCATGAGGAACAGTAATACCATCACCAACAATACCAGTAGTAGCAGAAGTTGCCTTCTCCTCCATCACATGCCACTCTACCCAACATGAAGATGGTACGGAGATCCAGCTTCAGGGAGTGACACCCCCAATGCAGGCTCTACTGACAGAAAGAGGATCAGCTCTCCTTACAGACATGAGCACCAGTGCCTCAGAAAGCTAAACTTTTCATGAAAGTTGGTGTTGACATCTACTGGCTTCAGGAACAAGACCTTCCTTTCAGTGGATCTAATAAGCATTCCCAGTGATCTTTATGGTGGCTGTTATTGGGGAGACAGACCATCCACCCCACTGTGCCCCCACACCCCCACCTCCACCATCAAGTGAGTTTCTTCCTCTTCCTGACATTGTGTACTCTCTTCTGCAAGGAGAAAACTCAGACAGTTGTTTGAAAAATTTTGTATGGAGAGGAATAAAGGGCAACATTTCTGCAGAGTGATTGTGACGTGTGGGTGCAAGTGGCAATAGGTTGATGGCAAATGAAATTTAGCTATCCAGATGTGGATGCGAAGAGATGTCTGAGAAAGGGAAGTGAGTAAAGCTGTAAGATGTGTTGCTCTGAGACATACTGTGGAGAGGAATGCTAAGGAGCTCATAGTGGGACATCTGACACCCTTGAGTGTTATGCCACTCACCTTTCCATTACTCCTGAGGTCATGGTTTTCTTGGTGCATAGAGTTTGGAAAGTTCACATTCTAGCTGCCATGGCTTCTTTCATGCGTGATTGCTTCGCTTGAAAGACTGGTCTCTTCCATCCTGGTCTCTTCCATTCTTGGGAAAGATCAACTCACTGCTGCAGTCCCTCAGATTCCGCAGCTTGATATCCAGGTAAGAGTGAGATACCCATGAAGCAGCCTTCCCAGGTCTCATCTCTGATTCTGTAGTTGCAGTAACTTTAAGAATCCATGAGCAGTTGAAACTTTCTGGCCCTAGCTAGGTCCTCTACAATTAGAAATCCTTTGATAGATTTGGCATATTATCTTGCCCACCCTCTCTGAGTAGTTGGGAGACCATGATGTAGATCCAAATGCCACGGCTTAGTTAAAGGGCCATGGCAAACCCTGCTTCAGATCTTTTCCAGACTAGCTACATATCCTACCATTTTGGCAGTATCAGTCAGATGAAAATTCTACCTAATATATTCAAATGAAGTACGCTTTAAAAGTCATGCCACTTTAAGTGTTTGATAATTTTTGATGAGGTCATTGATACATAGGATTGAATTTTATGAGACTGTTTCTAAGTGTTCAGCTAGCGTGAAAATGCTTTTTTGGGCAAGTTTCCAAGCCCAATCTTATATACTTAGACATTGAAAAAATGGTCTAGATTGTTTCTAGCTGCTGCAGGCAGTGGGCGGGGCTTAATTTGCTTAATTTGGGGCTGTAGAGGGAGCTAATATGCATGTGCAGAACTCTGATACTGCACATGTACAATTCCTGACAGAGAGAGAGAGAGCTGTCAGGCCTCTGCTATTGGAGATAGCCTGAACCAACACGCACCCCCTCCACAATCATGGGGACCTCCAGTTGATCGCAAACCCCACACCACCCAGAAATGCAGTCCCCCACCATCCAGACTGATCGTACCCCTTCACCCCCAACAGTTGGAACTGCAGAGTGGCAACGGGCACCTGTGAGTATTATGCCACTCACCTTTCCATTAATAAGTGCCTTAGTGATCTACACAATGGTAAAATGACCAAAATATTCCTATTCTCTATACAGTTTGTCCATGCTGTATGCAGTATAGTTGGCCTCAGATGGAGGCTTAGTGTGACATGTTTAATAGTGCTGAATAAGCGTATGTCCATGGCCAAGGTAAAAAAAAATACATGTGAATGGAAGACACTGAGGAAGAGACATTTACAGCATCTTGGATGTATCTCCAAGTTCCAACAGCCAACACATCACCCTTTCTCTCTTTTTCTTTTCTGGAGAAGAAACCTACAACACCAGGGAGTTGGCCAAGACTGAGGATGGAACCCTAAATCTGTAAGAGATCAGATCTGTGAAGGAGAAGACAATGGCTTAGCAAGGATTCTGCCATCAGAGTGTGGTTGACAGCGCTTCCCCCTCCTAGTTGCTCATTGCCACGGCATTGATGAAACATTGCAGGTAGTGGTGAGGACTAATGGAAGGAGGGGAAGGAAGGGACTTCAGGAATGGCATCTTGGACACTAATGGAAATGGGTGACTCCAAGTTATGAAGATGTTCAGCCTGGAAGATTAGTTTAGGTATGACTTTGGAAGAAGGTCAATAGAAATGGGGATCCTGTGCAAAATAACTTCAGCTCATTACTGCCTGGTGTACGTCACACAGATCTCAGCTGCAGCTCCAAACCCCCACCCACACCTCCCAACTAAGGAGAAGTTTGGCCTTGAATACAAGAATGTGGCATGCACTGTCACCACCTTCTGAAGCAGCAAGCATCAGCCAAGGGACAAACACTCCAGTGGGTTTAAGAGTGTTAAGAGTGAAGGTAGACTTCAGAGTGCTGAATAAGGAGCACACTACTGGTGTGCAGGAGGAGGTGTCAGGCAGAGATGCCTAGGTACAGTTCACCCAGGAGGAGGGAAAGCAAATGCAGGAATACTCTGCAGGACAGGGAGGCAGAGCCTCAGAAACCTCACTTTGGGACTGAGTATTTCTACCTGCAGCAACAGATAAGTGGTGTTCTGATTGAGTTTTTTGACATATTGACAGGTCATGCATACTAAATGGAGGAATCCATTGTGCTCATAGAACACTACAGCACAAACAGGCCCTTCAGCCCACAAGTTGCGCCAAACACATCTATACCTACCAAGCCATAGAACTATCTGTAACTTCCAATGCCATTAGATCCCAAATACTCATCCAGAAGTCTTTTAAAAGACCCCAGCGAGTTCGCCTCTACCACCACCGATGGTAGCCGATTCCACTCACTCACCACCCTCTGAGTGAAAAACTTACCCCTAACATCTCCTCTGTACTTGCTTCCCAGCACCTTAAACCTGTGTCCTCTCGTAGCGACCATTTCAGCCCTGGGAAATAGCCTCCAAAAATCCACCCTATATATCCCTCTCAACATTTTATAAACCTCTATCAGGTCGCCTCTCAACCTTCGTCTCTCCAGGGAGAAGAGACCTAGCTCCCTCAACCTATCTCCATAAGGCATGCCTCCCAATCCAGGCAACATCCTTGTAAATCTCCTCTGCACCCTCTCAATAGCTTCCACATCCTTCCTGTAGTGAGGCGACCAGAACTGCGCACAGTACTCCAAGTGGGGTCTGACAAGGGTCCTATAAAGTTGCAGCATTACCTCCCGACTCCTAAACTCAATCCCTTGATTAATGAAGGCCATTACACCACACGCCCTCTTGACCACATCCTCCACCTGCAAGGCCGATTTAAGAGTTCTATGGACCCGGACCCCAAGATCCTTCTGTTCTTCAACCCAGCTAAGACTCCTACCCTTGATATTGTACTCCTGCATCCCGTTGGTCCTGCCAAAACGGACCACTACACATTTATCTGCATTGAAGTCCACCTGCCACTTCTCCGCCCAGTCTTGCATCCTATCTATGTCACGCTGCAACTTCTGACATCCCTCCAGACTATCCACAACACCTCCAACCTTTGCATCATCGGCAAACTTACTAACCCATCCCTCCACTTCCTCATCCAGGTCATTTATGAAAATGACAAACAGCAAGGGTCCTAGAACAGATCCCTGGGGCACTCCACTGGTGACCGACCTCCATGCAGAAAAAGATCCATCCACAACCACTCTCTGCCTTCTGCAGGCAAGCCAGTTCTGGATCCACAAGGCCAAAGCCCCTTGGATCCCATGCCTTCTCACCTTCTCAAGAAGTCTTGCATGGGGGACCTTATCAAACGCCTCGCTGAAGTCCATGTAAACCACGTCCACCGCTCTTCCTTCGTCAATGTGTTCAGTCACATTTTCAAAGAATTCAACTAGGCTCATAAGGCACGACCTGCCCTTGACAAAGCCGTGCTGACTATTCCTGATCATTCTAAACTTCTCTAAATGCTCATAAATCTTGTCCCTCAGAATCCCCTCCATCAACATACCAACCACTGAGGTCAGACTCACTGGTCAGTAATTTCCCAGGCTATCTTTCTTGAAAATAGGAACCACATCCGCAATCCTCCAATCCTCCAGAACCTCTCCCATCTCCATCGACGATGCAAAGATCATCGCCAGGGGCTCTGCAATCACTTCCCTCACCTTCCACAGTAACCTGGGGTACATCCCATCCGGTCCCAGCGACTTATCTATCTTGATAGAATTTAAAAGTTCCAACACATCCTTTTTCTTAATATCCACATACTCAATCTTTTCAGTCTGCCGCAAACCTGTAGTATAACCTCCCAGATCACTTTCCACCGTGAATACCGAGGCAAAGTACTCATTAAGCACCTCTGCCATTTCTTCCGGTTCCACACAGACTTTTCCCCCTTCACCTTTTATAGGTCCTATCCCTTCTTTTCTCATCCTTTTACTCTTCACATATTTGTAGAACGCCTTGGGATTCTCCTTAATTTTACCCGCCAAGGCCTTCTCATGTCCCCTTCTGGCTCTCCTAATTTCCTTTTTAAGCTCCTTTCTACAAGCCTTGTACTCCTCTAGATCCTTGACATCTCTTAGCTCTCTGAACCTTTTATATGCCTTTCTTTTCTTCCTGACCAGGTTCACCACAACCTTCATGCACCTCGGCTCCCGCGACCTACCAAAACCTCCTTGTCTCATCGGAACGTTGTCGTGCAGAGCTCCAGTCAAACATTCCTTGAAAATCTGCCACCTTCCTTCAGTACTTTTCCCCAAGAACACGTCCTTCCAGTTTACTCGTCCAATTATCTGCCCGATGTCATCATATTTCATGTTACTCCAGGCAAACACCTTCCCAGCCTGCCTGATCCTATCTCTTTCCAATGCTATCGTGAAGGAGATAGAATTATGATCTCCATCCCCGTGATGCTCTCCCATCGAGAGATCCGTCACCTGTCCTGGTTCATTAGCCAGCACCAGGTCAAGTGCAGCCTCTCCTCTCGTAGGCCTATCCACATGCTGTGTCAGGAAACCCTCCTGAACACACCTAACAAACTCCTCCCCATCCAAACCCCTTACCCTAGGGATGCTCCAGTCGATGTTTGGGAAATTAAAGTCTCCCATTATGGCAATTCTATTATGACTACATCCCTCTAGGATCTGTTTCCCTATCTGCACCTCAACTTCCCTGTCACTATTGGGCAGCCTATAGAAAACACCCAGCAAAGTTATCGACCCTTTGCTGTTCCTAACTTCCACCCACAGAGACTCCGTAGACAGTCCCTCCATGGCATCCACCTTCTCTGCAGCCATGACACTGTCACTGATCAACAGTGCCATTCTGACACCTCTTTTGCCCACCTCCCTGTCCTTCCTGAAGCATCTGAATCCCGGCACCTGAAGTGCCCAGTCCTGTCCCTGAGACATCCAAGTCTCTGTAATGGCCACCACATCACATTCCCAAGCAGCAATCCACGCCCTAAGCTCATCTACTTTGTTCACTACACTCCTGGCATCAAAATAGACACACCTCAGACCCTCGGGCTGGGCACTTCCCTTCTCCATTACCCGTCTAACCTCCCTCTCATACTGTATACAGTCTTTCTCTACCTGGGAGCTAATCTCCTCACTCACAGTCTCCTCATCTCTATTCCCTCCCCCCATCCTTTCTAGTTTAAAGCCCTCCCAGTAGCCCTAGCCAATCTTCCTGCCAAGATATTGGTCCCCCTGGGATTCAAGTGCCACCCGTCTTTCCTGAACAGGTCACACCTGCCCCTAAAGACGTCCCAATGATCCAGGAACCGGAATCCCTGCCCCCTCCTCCAGTCCCTCAGCCATGCATTCATCCTCCACTTCATTCCATTTCTGCTCTCACTCTCCCGCGGCGCAGTCAGCAATCCTGAGATTACTACCTTTGTGTTCCTCTTTCTCAGCTGTCTACCTAATTCCCTATAATTCCTTTTCATGACCCCTTCCCTCTTCCTGCCTACGTCAGCGGTACCTATATGAACCACAACCTCCTCCTCACCCTCCCCTTTCAGGATGTCTGGGATGCGTCCAGAGACATCCTGGATCCCAGCTCCAGGGAGGCAAACCACCATCCGCGACTCCCGTTTGCGTCCGCAAAAATGCCTGTCTGATCCCCTCACTATGGAGTCCCCTATTAACACTGCCTTGCTGCTCTTTTTCTTACTTTTTTGAAGTACTGGATCAGGCTCAGCTCCAGAGATCTGGCCACCGCTTCCTCCCCCAGGTGAGCTGTCCCCCCCAGCAGTACTCAGACAGGAGTACTTACTTTGAAGGGGGACATCCACCGGCGTGCTCTCCATCACGTGAGCTTTCCCCTTCCTAACCCTTACCCACTTGCCTTCTTCCCGTTGCCCCGGTGTGACCACTTGCCGGTAGCTTGTGTCAATTACCTCCTCATTCTCTCTAATGAGACGAAAGTCCTCGAGCTGCAGTTCCAGTTCCTTAACCTGGTCCCTTGGGACTGCAGCTCCACACACCGAGCACAGATATGGATGTCTGGGAGACCAGGAGCCTCTAGGACTTCCCACAAATTGCATTGGCAACAACATACTGGCCTCACACTCATACTTGCCTTTTTTAGAAATACAGAGAAAAACGTAATAAAAACTTATAAACTTACCTTGCCTCACCCTTTTCGCTTAGGCCCTGTGAGTCAAAGCCCTTCCAGCTCACACAAAAAAAAAACAAACTTACCTGTTCTCACTCCGAGCCCCTCTCTCTCTTTTTTAGGTTAGAGGAGGTGGGAGGGTGGGGTAGTCTACCTGTGTAGAGTATCGGGATTCCTCACCAGTCCAATTTATGGTAAGGGAAAAAAAAACTACCCAAGTCCCTTTGCAAACTACTTCCGGTTTCCAGAATAAAATTTAAAAAAAAACTAGCAAAGTTAATTTAAAAATCGCTTTAACTTACCCACAAGCTCTCCTCTTACAAATCACTGCCTCTCTTCAGTGCTCCCAAGGAACAATGAGGTCGATTCCCTGAGGTGAGTAACTTTTAAATGGGGGAGAAAAAACCTATCTAAGTCCCTTTGCAAACTACTTCCGGTTTCCGGAATAAAATTTAAAATTCATGATCATAGCTATTTCTTGGGTCGGGGGGAACATGATAAGCAACCACAAGGAAGTGGCCAACTGACAGGTCAGTGATCAGTATGAGATTTGTAGGAAGTACAGGGCAGCACGGTAGCACAGTGGTTCACTGCTGCTTCACAGTTCCAGGGACCTGGGTTCAATTCTCGGCTTGGGTCACTATTTGTGTGGAGTTTGCACATTCTCCTCATGTCTGCGTGGGTTTCCTCCAGATGCTCCGGTTTCCTCCCACAGTCCAAGGATGTGCGGGTTAGGTTGATTGGCCATGCTAAAATTGCCCTTAGCGTAGTGAAATGCATACGTTGGAGGGATTAGTGGGTAAATATGTAGGGATGTGGAGGTAGGGCCTGGGTGGGATTGTGGTTGGTGCAGAGTCGATGGGCCAAATGGCCTCTTTCTGTACTGTAGGGATTCTAAGTCACTACATTCTAAGGGCTGCAGGGAAAAGCAAACAGACCGGTGAGCCTAATGTCTGTAGTGGGTAAGTTGTGAGAAGGTATTCTGAGAGATAGGATATACAGGCACTTAGATAGACAAGACAGATTAGGAACAATCAGCATGACTTTATGAGGGGAAAATCATGTCCCATGAATTTAATTGAAGTTGTTGAAGGGGTAACCAAGAAAGTAGATGAGGACAATGCAGTCAACATTGTCCACATGGACTTTAGCAAGGGCTTTGACAAGGTACCACTTTGTAAGTTGTTGCATAAGGTTAAATCTCGTGGGATCCAGGGTGAGGTAGCCAATTGGATACAAGATTGGCTTGACGATAGAAGACAGTGGGTGGTTGTAGAGGGTTGTTTTTCAAACTGGAGGCCTGAGACCAGTGGTGTGTCTCAGGGATTGGGTGCTGGGTCCACTGTTATTTGTTATTTATATTAATGATTTGGATGAGTATTTAGGAGGAATGGTTAGTAAGTTTGCAGATGTCACCAAGATTGGTGGCACAACGGACAGTGAAGAAGGTTATCTAGGATTGTAACGGGATCTTGATCAATTGGGCCAATGAACTAATGAATGGCAGACCAAGTTTAATTTAGATAAGTGTGAGGTGATGCATTTTGGTAAATCGAATCAGGGCAGGACCTACTCAGTTAATGATAGGGCATTGGGGAGAGTTATAGAACAAAGAGATCTCGGAGTACAGGTTCAGAGCCCTTGAAAGTGGAGTCACAGGTGGGCAGGGTGGTGAAGAAGATATTCAGCATGCTTAGTTTCATTAGTCAGAACATTGAATACCGAAGTTGGGACGTCTTGTTGAAGTTGTGCAAGACATTGGTAAGGCCACACTTGAAATACTGTGTACAGTTCTGATCACCCTATTATAGAAAGGATATTATTAAACTAGAAAGGGTGCAGAAATGATATCCTAGGATGCTGCCGGGACTTGACGGTTTGAGTTATGAGAGGCTGGATAGATTGGAACTATTTTCCCTGAAGTATAGGAGACATAGGGATGATCTCATAGATCTCTACAAAATAATGAGGGACATAAATAAGGTAGATAGTTAACATCTTTCCCCAAAGGTAGGAGAGACTAAAACTCGAGGACATAAGTTTAAGGTGAGAGGGAGAGATACAAAATGGTCCAGAGTGGAAATTTTTCACTCAAAGGGTGATAAGTGTCTGGAACAAGCTGCCAGAGGCAGTAGTGGAGATGGGTACAATTTTGTCTTTTAAGAAGGATTTAGAAAGTTACATGGGTAAGATGAATGTAGAGGGATATCGGCCAAATGTGGGCAATTGGGACTAGCTTAGTGGTAAAAACTGGGTGGCATGGACAAGTTGGGCCGAAGGGCTCGTTTCCATGCTGTAAACCTCTATGACTCTCTGACTCATGGAAGGTTCCCATTATGTGAAGTGCCATTACATCAGAAGGCTTTTGGCCATATGGCAACCTACATGGATTTCTCATAGCCTCTACAGCAACACCACCTCCCTTGTCTCTGAGGTACATTTGCTTGGCCTCCATCCTCATTCTCGTCTTCTTTATGGATTCTATTTCTTCCTCTTCGTTGTCCCGCTGGACCTCATCTGAGGAGAGGCTCCTTTCCTCAGCCTCCCCCAGGTCTGCGCTAAAACCCTTCTCAGTACCAAGTTGTGGAGCATGTAGCAGACTGCAATGATTCTGGAAACCTTTGGCGGTCCATACAGTAGTGCCTCCACTGAGTAGCTGAGGTATCTGAACCTCATCTTTAATAGGCCAATGGGTTGTTCAACTAATGTTCTTAAGGTAGCTCTCGTTGTACCTTTTCCATAGTTAAGTTTATTGTTGGCTGAGGAGTGTGAAAAATCATATTTTAAGGGGATAACTCTTGTCCCCAAATATCCATCTATGCATCTACGGGAATCATTAGGACATTCATGCTAGCCCAGATTCCCTGCAGATGATCAAATCACTGGCAACTGTCAGGGTAGCAGGTGCACACATGCAGAAACCTCTTGCATTGATCACAGAGCAGTTAGACATTAAAATATGGTACTCCTTTCTGCTAATGTATCTCTCTGAAGTCTGCATTGGCGTCATTATCACCACATGTGTGCGGTCATCCACACCCTACTCCTGGGATATGCCTACAAACAAGGCAAATTGTAATCCTCTGTATCTGGATACAACATCTGTCTTGAACGAGATAAACTGTCCTACCCAAGAAAAAAGGGCATTGGTGACTTGATGATCTGCCTATTTACTGCTGGCTATGAAATTCCACAGATGTCAGTTGTGTAGACTTGGAATGATCCATGAGCAAGAAAACTGAGAGTCACGGTCACTCAGAAGGTATGCTTCTCACATCCTCTTGGCTGTTTTGTTGGAGAAGGAAGCAGAGTTCAACCACCGTGTTTTGAGACAACCAGTGCCTCTCATTCATGTTCGGAAAAGTTCCCCTCTTCTTGAACACCCTTTTGAATGGGTACTGCCTCATGATTGATACCTCCTTCTTGTGGGCAATCAATATTTTGGTTTCCTTTGCCTTAGAACAGTGTACACACAGAAGATGGCATATCAGGCTGCCGTTGCTGCTGCTGCTGAATCAGTGCCTCTATGTATTAAAGGTGGCCTGGTATTACAACCATGACAAAATGAAGATTTCTTAAGAGGTTATATGGCCACTGAAGACTCTGAGGTCGCAATGGAGATCTGCTAATGGTAGGTATGCAGTTGCGCTGTGCGCGGTCTGCAGAGACTCCTCCCTGGCAGAGAATTCCTTGGGTTGCAATCAGGCTTTGCACTTTTTAAAATTGCGAAAAATTCTGTGAGGACGTAGCTCACTCCAGTTCTGCACTCTTACTGACCTGGCAGAAGTAACAAGACATCGCATGAGGAGACATGGTTTTTAAAAGTTCGTAAAACATGCAGCAGACGAGGATAAAACATCTTGCATGACACCTTCTTGGCCACGACAAGCTACACAAAAATGATGTGGGATCAGAAAGGCACAGGGAAATTGTTTTTCCTGCAAAGAAAGCAAAATTCTGCATTTTGTGAATCAATTCCTGCCTCCATGAGGAGATAAAATTCCAGCCCCACATCTTTCAAACTGCTCCACTGCGTCAGGGATAATAACTTGCAATCGGCACTGAAATTCCACAAAGATAAATTTGTGACACTGAAATATTGGAAGCAAGTGTGCATAGGCAATAAAGAGGCCAGTTTATTTCCTCGGCCATGAGTCAACTTTTTATTTACAATTGTATTTCCATCCATCGTTTCAGCTTTGTTCTAAAACTTGAGGTGCTACAAGATTTTTTTTACTCCATAAGCCACCATCAAGTGTAGCATCTTGAGTTATACAGTGACTTTGTTTTCAAAAAGTAAAATATTTCTCACAACATTTTCTTCACTTCTCAGCAGCTGAGAGTAATCATTTTATGTTCAGTTTCTTTAGATGGAATATGTTCTGAACTATGAAATGTTTTATTGTGTTATTACTCAAATTTCAAAGAAAGCAGATGGGAAGCTTCTTCCCACTCTTATTTGCTTGCTATCCTGTTCCTTGGACCTCACTGTTCACCATATCATTCCCAGGTGAACGGGTAGCAAGTTAACCCGCCTCTGTTCATTTAATTAATAAACTGGTTGCTAGGAAGGGTAAGAGAGTGTCCAGCGTGACATCAAAATCATGGAATCACAGAATTGTTACTGCACAGAGGAGACCATTTGGCCCATTGTGTCTGCAACAGCTCTCCTAATGAGTGATATGATTTTGTGCCATTCCTTTTCCTTTCCTCTATCCCTGTATATTGTTTCCATTCAAGTAATACTTGAATGCCCTCCTGAATGCCTTTATTGAACTTGCTTCCACCACACTTCCATGCAGTGCATTCTAGGCCTGAACTACTTATGTGAAAAAGAAATTCTCACATCACATTTGCTCCTTTTGCAAATCACTTACAATCTGTATTCTCTCATCCTTGTATGAGGGGAACAGTTTCTCCCTGTCTACTCTGTCCAGCTCCCTCATGATTTAAACATCTCTATCAAATCTCCTCTCAGCCTTCTTCTCTCAAAAGGAGAACACCCCTACCTCTCCAATCTACCCTTAGAACTGAAATTTCTCATCCCTAGAATCTTTTGTGTAAACCTCTTCTGCACGATCTCGAATACGTTTGCATCCTTCCTTTAGTGTGGCGCCTAGAACTCTATGTAATATTCTGGCTCAGGTATTTAACTAGTGTTTTGTATAAGTTCAGCATAACTTCCTTGCTCTTGTACTCTATGCCTCTAGTAATAAAGCCCAGAATACTAACAGTATTCCCTCAGTATCCCTCAGCTTCTGCACCTCTTAAGAATTTTACCCCTTATTTCATACCGTCTTTCCATGTTCTACCAAAATACTGATTGCTTCTTTCCTGGATCTCTTTGGGACATGTCTATCTTTTTTTTTAAAGTTTATTTATTAGTCACAAGTAACGATTACACTAACACTGCAATGAAGTTACTGTGAAATTCCCCTAGTCGACATACTCTGGCGCCTGTTCGGGTTAATGCATCTAACCTACGAGGGTGAAATTAGAAACTTAGCTTTGGGAAGGTCATGGATCTCAAGCTGTAATACTGTTTTAAAACAGAGCTAAGTGCATTGCACAAAGGCAGCTCTGAATTAACACGGACATCTGGCTGCAGTTTGTTACACTGTAGTTTGGGCAGTAAACCTTTAAAATTATAGAATCTTCTTGAGAAAATATAGAAGGAAAAATTGCTAGATGTATCCAGGTTTCAGGATTGGATAAAGTGGGTGTAAATTGAAACTGGTTTTTGAATTTTCAATTTCTTTTCGCAAATCAGAAATATTCATGAAGGGGTGTTGGTTTAGTACAGTAGCCGTGCTTTCAATGAAATACGACGTCAACAGCAATTGCCACGTTATAAATCTTTTTTGGTCTTGGACCGTTCTTGAAATGTATTTAACACTTTCATTTTAAATGAAGGAAGCATTACTTTTATGAAAATGAGTTTGTTAAACTTTTCTTCTGTTTGAGGAGTGGGAGTGGATGAGGTGAGAGTAGATGAGAGTTATAGCCTTTGACATCAGGGCTGCATTTGATTGAGTGTGACATCAAGGGAGCCTGAACAAAACTGGAGTCTATAGGAATCAGAGGCAAAACTCTTTGCTGATTGGAGTCAAACCTGGCACACAGGAAGACAGATATGGTTGGTGGAGGTCAGTTATCTCAGATCTAAAACATCACTGCAGGACTCCTTAGGATGGTATCATAAGAACATAAGAAGTAGGAACAGGAGTAGGCCACCTAGCCCTTCGAGCCTGCCCCGCCATTCAATAAGATCATGGCTGATCTGAAGTGGCTCAGTTCCACTTTCCCACTTTCTCCCCATAACCCTTAATTCCCTTGCCTACCAAAAACCTATCTACTCATGACTTAAATATAAGGTAGCCTCCACCACTTCAATGGGCAGTGAATTCCAGAGATTCACCACCCTTTGAGTGAAGAAGTTCCTCCTCAACTCGGTTCTAAACTGCACCCCCCCGCCTTATCTTGAGGCTGTGCCCTCTAGTCCTGTATCCTTGGTCCAACCATCTCCAACTGCTTCATCAATGACCTTTCTTCCATCATAAGGTCAGAAGTGGGGAGGTTCGCTAATCATTGCACAATGTTCAGCACCATTCGTGACTCCTCAGATACTGAAACAGTCCAAATGCAGCAAGCTCCGGACTGATAAATGGCAAGTAACATTTATGGCATTCAAGTGTCAGATAATGTCACCAGAGAGAACCTAACCATTGCCTCTTGACATTCAATGGTATTACCATCACTGTATCCACGACTATCAACATCTTGGGGTTTACCATGAACCAGAAACTGAACTGGACTTGCCATATAAATGCTGTGGCTATAAGAACAAGTCATGGGCTAGAAATGCTGGGTTGAGTACCTCACCTCCTGACTCCCCAAAGCCTATCCACTATCTACAAAACGCAAGTCAGAAGTGCGATAGAATACTCTCTACTTCTCCAAAGTGAGTGCAACTCCATCACACTGAAGAAGCTTGACACCATCCAGGACAACTTTACCAAATAATGTTTTAAGTGACTTGGAAATCACTTTCATTCACAATGGTTTCAGGAGTTCCAGAACATCTTTAAACAGTTTAACTAAAATCCACCCACTCTTGGGTAAATTTTGACGTTGAATGGTGACACAAAACTGGTGATAGCAAATTTGCAGCTCGTTTTATATCTTTCCCATTTTTATTTCTGCAGACTTCACTGGAAATAAAAATCAGGAGAGATAGAAAACAGGCTGTAAATTCCTCATTGCCTGTTTTAGACCATCACACAAAGTCAATAATACTCCGAGTTATCAGTTTCTCTCATGTGTTTACAGGTGAACCATTCAAACAGACTCCTCAAAGATATGTGTCAGAAAGTTTTGATATCTTATTGCAATTGAAATATAAACTATTTTGCATGTTTCCAGAACACTGTGATGTACCCCTGAAATAAATGAATTAATTTCCTGATTTGATTCAAACTCTTGCTGGCTAATTTTATTCCTCTAGATTCAGTTCACAGCCTAGTGACTATATGCACAGTGTAGAAATCAAAAAACAAATTTTGTTTTCAACTACGTTTTGAAGGATTGTTAGCAATGAAAACTGTGTGATAAAAGATTGCCCACAAAGGAATAATTGTGCAATCTTGCCCATTTATAATTATCGATATTTCTGTCAGATCCCAAGATTTAAGAGTGCTCTTGTGGGATCAGGAGTAAGACTCAATTGTGTTTTGAAATTGTGCCTCTTGCGATATATTCATGAGAGTTGGCATGTTTACTATAAGCCGTTTTCATACTAGCATTGTTTTCATTTGGATTCTGGAAAACAAAGAGAATGATTTCACCACTGTGTTGCGCCCATCTTCAGGCATGAAAACTTGGGCATGAGGCAAATAGCACGATCCGTGCCTGCGTCCACGCCAAATCCCCTTTTACCAAGGCCTGAAAATGGCC
Source organism: Carcharhinus amblyrhynchos (assembly GCF_965287045.1). Lineage (NCBI taxonomy): Eukaryota > Metazoa > Chordata > Chondrichthyes > Carcharhiniformes > Carcharhinidae > Carcharhinus > Carcharhinus amblyrhynchos. The sequence continues at coordinate 23,288,105 of NC_137335.1, read as the reverse complement.
ACAATCGGCATCATGCCCGAAACGGCAATTTAAATGTATTTGCATGCATGTAAGTTGAATTAATCGGCTGCTCGTCCAACTTTACCAGCATTTCCCCCTTTACTACTGCTTTTGCTAATCCCAAATCAGCGCAAACCAGATATCCTCAACATAAATCCGATTCGGACGCTTCATCAATGAGGGTTAGTGAGAAGGTAAGTGCATGGCACCTGACGGCTCTCTGCTACTCACGGGTGTACTATTGTTGTGACCATTTTCTGTCTCGAGTTGCTGGCGGTTCTGCGAGTGCATGTGTGTGGCGGGGAGGGAGGGGGGAGGAGAGGAGACTGTTGCTCTGCAGAGTCTCCGAAGTTTGTCTTGCAGCACGGACCCGGGTCTCAGCACTGACTCGGGTCTTGCAGTACTGCTGGGTCCTAATGCACTCAGCTCAATTCCAGCTAAAGGATGTGCACAAGGCCCTTGCAAATCACACATTTGCAGCCTCTCAACTTTGCAAGGAGCTGTGATGGTGGGGAGCATGTGGCTGGCGGAACTAGGGTGGTGAAGGGCTATCAGCTCAACTGAGACATGCGAGGTCAGCAAGAGAGGCCATGATAACCAGGTGGTTCAGTCACTAGGGGATGATGATTGTGGGTTCCGTTCTTGCCCCCTCCCCCCCACCTTCTATATATCCTGCACATTGTCACAGCAGCGTGGTGGACCTGGGTACTCTGTGTTAGTGAGTTTTTTGGCAGGCAGGAGGGTAATGATGACTTGATAAGTACCATTGTGATGATGCCCTAGTGCAAACTAGTCTGACTGTAACCTGAGCTCCGCATGCATGCTGGCATCTGGGCCCACATCTGTGTAGTGGGTAAGGCTCTGAAATCCCCATACAGTGCCCTGGGGCGGATGGGGTGGGGGACAGGAGGGAATCGCTCATGGGGTATGTGAGACTAATGGCTTCCTTTTCTCGGGGACATAGCACTTAGGGGCCTCCCCAACTGACATCAGCATGAGGCATCCATCAGGTGATCATCAATGGGACAGGAATCATTATCGAGACAAATCAATTGCAGGTGGGCCTTGAAAAAACGTTTATTTACAATAAAGGTGTTTAGATGAGTTGTCATAACAAAAACTTGTGTATAAAAAACGTTAAGGTGCTTACATTTCTTTCTAACTACTGCAGCTCTTCACCCATGCCACTTCAGTGCAATTACAACTTCCTAATCTTATGTCACCTACCATTACATCTCAGTGACTCCCCAGAATGTGCATCAGAGGCGGAGGGGGCCAGCTGTCTATCTTGCCCCATAGCCTGTGATTCACATGGAGGCCCTGGACCTTGAGGGCCCTGGCCTGCTTCCAGGTGTCTGGGATGTTTCCACAATACCTTGTACATCTTGCTGCCCCTGAAATGCCCCAGTGTCAGGAAGGGGGGAGTGAGAGGGTGTTGCCACAGCCACAGTCTCCTGGCTGAAAGACCCCAGCATGGGCTGAAGCCCTTCCTTCTCCCTTGGGGTCCCTGTTAGCCCCTGGGTCACTCCATGGGACAATGGTGGTTCTGCTGTGAGCTCCAGAAGCTCTGGTGTCACCTCGCACCACCAGTCCTGGAGGGCCATCTGCGTCCTATCCATAGTGGCTGACCCCTTTTGCGACAGGGGCCATCTCTCAATGGCAACAGCAAGTGCCCTCTGAGACTGGCCACACTCAGCAAGCTCTCAGTCGTGGCCCTCTGAGACTGGGCCATGTTCTGCAAGGCCTCAGCTGTTGCACTCTGAGACTGTGCCACGTTCTCAAGGGTTTCTGTCATAGCCCGCTGTTTCTCAGTGCTGTCCCACTGGGTCTCCTGCAAGCTCTCGTCTCTCAGCTATGGGCCGCAGAATCTCGAGAAACCTGGTCAGTCCCTCAGCTGTGGCCTGCTGTGACTTGGCCATTACTTGGAGCCTGCCACTCATGGTGAGGATCCCTTGGCCCAGGTTTTCTACTGCAGAGGCCACCCTTGCAGTGTTGGCATGGGAAGCACGCAAGACAAGCAATAGCTGGTCCACGTGAAAGCTTTGAGACTCCTCCCAGCAGCCTCACAGTTGGTCCAGTGTGGCCATCAGCCCCTCCTGCATTCCTTGGCTCTGTTGCTGCATCTCCAGCAGCTGAGGGAGAAGTGATCTCAGAAGCCCAGCATGTAGTTTGGGGCCAGCTGAGTCCTCGCCTTGCTTGCAGTCAGATATTGAGTCAGAGCAGAGTAAGTGCAGCCTCTGGGAAAACAGGACAAGTATGACAATACCGTGCCTTTAAGAAATGTATCTATATCATGTTTCTTGTGAAGATATTAAGATTCAACCTTGTTTAAATGGTACCACATCGTCTACTCCAGGTGGCGAATGGTACCACTTCGTCTACTCCAGTGGGAATCTCTGACTTGTCAGTGTGCTTATTAGCAGAGAGTGCTGTTTCAGCGGTCTGTCTAAGATAATGCTCTCCCTGAATGCTTGAGTCCCAAATAAACAGTTTTGCCCTGTACCCGAGTCTCCTCTGGTTAGTCCCAAGAAATCCAACACAATACTATTAAATGTTGCTACCATATTGTGTGGAAACTAGCATTTGGCAATCTCTTCAGGGTTTTTTTGTCAGGGTGGTCCTGTAACTTTGTTGAAAGATTGATGAAAACCCCATTTGTATATCTTTGTGAAGATTCTCTCGATCTTGCTATGATGGCGGTCAGCACAAGCCCCAAGAAATGCTCACAAAGGGCTCAGGATTCAACAATAAGTATTTGGAACTAATTCCCTGAAATGTGAAGTAAAACAGTGCGGGTTTCAAAGTGGCTTTAGCTCTGAGATGTGAGCTAATACAGTCGAAGCTGAATTGTATAGATTTAAGTGTTTCCTACCATTTTTAGTAGAAGACATCAGATTGCTTGTTATTTATTTTGAAATAAAGCAATCCAGTTCTGAATGAATGGTGAATTTCTATTTGAGCACTATCTGATTTGACCTGAGGTGATATTGGGATTTATTTCATTGCGAGTTAAGGGAAATGACACATCTTGTGTGCAGTAATTCAATGTAATCTATATGCTAGACTATTTTCCCTCACTATTCACTGATTCCATGCAATGTCTGACTCACTGCAGCGCGATCTTAAACCTCATCCCGCCCATCGATCAGCATGGCGAGGCATGAAAATAGCTTTCAATGCTCAAAATAATATTTCCGCCCGGAGTCAAATGATTTGCTATTTTCTCAGCATCTCTTCTCAGTCTACCTTTTTACTGGCCTGAACTGATTTGCACCCAAAATGGGCATGAAGCTTATTAGAGTGCACTTGAATGGATTTTAATATTATTAGTGAGCTCAGCACGGCTGCTTCCCCCTTCCTAGATGCTTTTCATCTCCCTGGTGAAACATCATGCCAACGGGAATCATGACTGCACCATAAAAGTGTGGGTCAGGCAGAGCAGTCGCGATGGAGAGCGAGGTGTGAGAACTACTGAGCACCAGGTGGTGAGTATCACCGAGCACCAAATCCTGGGATACAGGGCAGGGTCTCAGTCACTGTCTTGATGAGGGATATGGTGGGGGTTTGTATGGGTGCAGGAGTCTGGGAGGGCTCATGCCAGTCTGGGGGTCCTCAGATTGGGGTCACCGCTGGCTTGGAGCTCCTCTTTCGCATATTCTCGCTGGCCACTGAATGATTCCCGATAGGTGTCACATGCCATTGTTCAAAAGATATAAGAAACAGAGGCCAAGGGTGTATAGGACCTGCATGTCATTCGATGGGCTGCTGGGTGGTGTGTGCACCCTCAGGCTCAATAAGGAGACAGTGCGGCACCTGTGCCAGATCCTCATGGACCTGGCACCTTGTGGAGCTGGAGGACATAAACCCCGGGTGGCAGTGAAGGGCACGGTGACCCTCAACTTCAGGTTTTTGTGAGCCTCTGCAGAGACCTCTGCAGCAACTCCCAGTCGCTCTGGTGCAACACCAAGTCTGACTCCTATCTATCCTCTGGCTGCAGAGCCTGGGCCCACATTTGAGTGAAGATTGGGGACACCACTGTGCAGCTGAATACCTCAGTGATTGGGGGGTCCAGTGTGTAGTAAAGATGCAATGCCAGGCTGTCACAGTGGGCCTACAGGGCCCCACTGTGGGACCGTACGGGGAGCCAGCAGGGACATGAGTAGCAGAACACAAACTGCTGAGCCCCCCATCAGTGTGAGTGCGGGGGGGGGGGCAGTGGTGTTGGTGGACCTCATTACCCTAATGGTGCTTTCGGATGTGTGCTTGGAGTACCACGGTTGACAGGGATATGGCACGTGCTGGGAACTGGAGATCACAGACTCAGTGGGCCAAAGGACCTCTCCTGTGTGGAACAACACTCTGAGCCTCAGTTGGGGTATGTGCATCTTTCTGGGAGGTGAGTCAAAGACAGAGGAATCACATGTGGGATGCACTAACATTTATTAGTGATTTTTAACACTGGATATTAATTAACAGAATATTACTCTATCCTTAACCACAGTGCATGGCCTCACCTGTGCCCTCTGGGTGACCTTACAATTTCTTGACCTTCCAAGACCTACTGGTATGTCTAGGTGACCCTCCCCCCCACCCCACCCCAAGGATGCACATCAAGGGTGGAGATGGTCAGCTCTGTTCTGCACCCTGTGGCTTTTGATGTCCTTGGCGAGCGTCCCCTTGAGGACCGGGACCCAGAGTGCCCTTTCAGGTGTCACAGATGTAGCCGTGCAGCCTATTCATTCCACTGTCCACAAGGTGCACCAGTGTCAACAAGAGGGGATTTAGAAGGCCTGGCGACAGCCAGAATCTCCCATGTTGGTCCTTGGGACACTCCATGGGATGGCAGGGCAGCTGGAGTGAGCCTCAACATCACTTGGCCCTGTCAGTCCTGGAGATCTAATTATGTTGCCCTACAGTGTGTGAGCCATCAGCAATAGCCCTCTGAGACTGGATCAAGCTCTGGATCCCCTCAGTGATTGCCTGCTGTAACTGGGCCGAGGTCCCAAGACCTTCAGACATGATCCTCAGTAACTCAACCTTGCAATGCTGGCACTATCTCCTGCACCTGAGACAGTGGGACTCCTTCCAACAGTCTTGCAGCTGCTGGAAAGTTGGCGACAGCCCCTCATATGATCACTGGCTCTGCTTCTGCATCTTCAGCAGGCTGGGGAGAACTGATCCCAGCAGCCCGGCACCTGGCTAGGAGTCAGCTGTCTCCTTGGCGCTGACAAACCTCCACCTGCCTGAGCCCTCAGACACTTCCGTCTCCACTTGATGTGCATCTAAGGCTGTTTGTGCACACTGGCTAGCGACCCGAAGCCTCAGCACTAGAATGTCCCACTGAGATGACTATATCTGCATTGGTGAACGGTGCCTGTGTCTGCAACATGCCTTCCCTGGAGCTTTCCTCCAAGCTGTCATCGGAGCTGTCACTAGGCATCGCAGAGGGGGGCAGCAAGGGACAATGACGCCTGATGGACTAGTGTCAATGGAATCATTTCCTGCAATAAAGAACACTTGGTTCAGTACAAGACAGGGACAAGTATCTGGGCAGTTTGCAACTTATTGGAGAAAGGTCATATGAATGAAGGTTTCGTGGATCCTCACTTCCATGGCGAACCCCAATCTGGCTGTGTGTCATAGCTATATTCTTGCACTCCCATGAAATCTCCAGTGCTCCCTCCTCAAATGGGGTGAGGGTTGGTAGGAACCCCATTTCCAGTCTTCTCCTGCTCCTGATGATAATGGGCCATCTTCTTCTGCAGTGACAGAAGGGGGGATTGAAACCCTGGCTGCCTGGAAGAATGTCGAGCAATCGGGTGTGCATGCCAGGAATGTGCCTCGGCAGGCAGACAGGGATTTGTCAGGGTGATGCCAAAGGGGTTAGAGGCAGTTGCTAGGGGGTCAGGTGCTGGGGGACTGCAGGCTGACAGGGAATGGAGCAACCTGGACAATCCAAGCGCAACAGACATCAGGATGGGATAGACACTTAACTACACTGCCCAAAGGAGATTGCTCATCTTTTTCCAGCATTAAGCACTAATCCTTTGTGCCAGTGCATGAGCACTCACTGCCACATCCTCCCAATTCCGCCCAATGATTTGATTCAACTGTGGTTCAAGTGGTGTGCTAATAGATCTTCAGTTTGAATTAAATGAATACAGCCATGGCAGCTTGTCTCACTCATACATTAATACTTCACCCTCATAGCTGAGCACCAAACCTCGGCAAGTACTTCAGTGCAATGATAAGGCACCACTACGCTGTCGGAAATATAGCCCATTTGGATGGGATGTTATTTATGTTGAAAATCTCACAGAGCTGTGTGCTGCAGGGTAGAAAACTTTCTTCGCCATGACTTTAGTCTCTCTTCTGAGTTTCTTAGATGCCCAGTGGAACAATCAACACCCTTATAAATATATGAAAAGCAGGCTGAGTAAAACATAGTGAGATTGGTTCTCAAATAATTATTAGATGCTACATTTAAAGGAGCACTAACCTCGAAGCACTCTATTAACTGACTGTTGCATTTGGGATTTTGACAGAAGAATTTGTCTTGGAGGTAGCATTTATTTTATGTTTTTTCTATTTACATGCTGTCATTAAGCAAATGAACTGTACCAAGCTTGTCACTGTCCTACATTAATTTCCAATATAACAACAGATTACACACCATAAAAGTGCTTAATTGCCTGCAAAACATTTGGGATGTCCTGAGGTTGTGAAAGATGCTATTCAAGCAAGTTGTTTTTCATTTCACTTTGATGTACTTCCACGAAGGGGATGAGGAAGAGAAATAGGAGTAACAGCAACAGCAGGCTGCCCTGCCATACAAAAGAGCAGTTGGGCCTTTTAGGAGACCACAGGTAACTTGGAACTGCTCGAAGAAGGATTTACCCAGTTCCCTGGGTTTTTCTGAAGAGCACTGCATAAGGAGGTGACACTACCCAGATCTCTGCAGCCTCCTTTAACAAGACCTATTGTCTGCTTGGCTGTGCGACCATACTTTTGCGGTTGTGAATTCACCACTGCCTTTAACTTGAGTTGAAAATGCTGGAAATACTTAGCAGATCAAGCAGCAGCTCAGGAGAGAGAAAGAAAGTTATGTTTCACATTGATGAATTTATATCAAAGCTGATCATTGACCTGAAATGCATTTTTTGTCTCAGAGATGCTGTTTTATTTTCAGCAATTAACTCCAACATGTAGATTTGGTACACTAACCAATGAAATAATTTCTGACCAATTAGTTGAAAAGGTTTCAATTCCAAGATTTAGGGAATGCCACTTAATGGCAGATGATAATTTAATCTTGGAAAGAGCCACAACCTTGGCAATGGCAAATCAAATCTGCCACATTATATTTGAAGAGGTTATGCAGCAATGCACTCTTAGCCTCAGGACTGAAGCGACAACTTGCCCAACCAACTCAAGTGCATAGGTTACAGTCAAGCTGCTCTTAGCATTCTTATCAACACGTACTCCGTCACAGCCAGTTACCTTTGAAACTATGCCTAAATGGTGAAACAGCTCATTCAATATCATGTCCAGCTTGAGTGAAAAAGTGCAATTTATTACTAAGTGGAACCATTTTGTAAAGATGGACATTTTGGGGACAATTTTAATAAAAAATTTCGAAGTGCCAAACAAGCGCAAAAATGGGAGTTTCAGACCCATCTTTTTTGGCGAGGGAAAACAATCAAATCTTATGACATAGTTCAAAAATGAGCCAAAATCTGATTCTCACCAGCAGAGGGAGGGTGGGGCCAGCTAAACTCACCAGAAAGCCAGCTACAGATTGCTAGAGGACACTATTGTGCATGCACCCAGAGATTGTCACTCTCCCACTCCACCCTCCTGACCCGGACATCATAGCCCCCCACCTCTCCAAATCGATCACCGATCCTGTTTCCTAACACCCCTGAACCAATTGCCACCGAAGATCCCTGCCTCCCCACCGACTAATTGCCACCCCTAATTCCCCCTCCCTTGGCCAAATGGCAACACCGACACTCCACTTGGGCACCACCCATGGCACTGCCCAGTGCTTGGTGGGCACTGCCAGTGTGTCATACTGGCAGTGCCATGATGCAAGGCTGGCACAGCCAAGATCCCAGGTTGGCAGTGTCAAAGGGGCATTGCCCATCCCATTCCCGACCACCTGGGGGGGCCTCAATGGCCTCCAGTCCCACCATTGCTGGGGGCCATCTGAGATCCTGCCAGTGAGGTTCTCCACTGGCGAAGTCGTTAAGGCAGGGGGGGCCCAGCCGATTGTGTCCCGGGCTCACTAATCATATTAAAATTAGGGTTTAAGTATTTAAATGAACCTCGCACCCTTTCTGGCAGATCTCAAGAGGTGAAAATCAGGGCACAAACCTGGTTTTTCGTCTCTCGCCTGATCTTATCAGATCGCCACGCTGATTGACTCAAATGTGAAAATCCCACTGGAGCACATATTAATGTGGTTAATTATGCAGACTACACATGTCGATATCCTTCTCTATTTACCGGATTTGGGGAGATCAAGGGGGACTGTTTTGCTCCTCGTGTTGACAAACCAATTTCACCAATTTCACAAAATTTGAAACAGTTGCCATTTGCAATCTTGCTGAAGTGTCAGAGAAGCTGAAATGACTAGAAACAAATGGTATTATTGAGCAAATGGGTTCATCCATGTGGATATCAAATGTAAGCATTACCTGATGAAAAAATGATGAACTTAGACTTAGTCGGCAAAGCCATCATTTCGGACCAGTATCCACTTGCTACAATCCAAGAATTGTCAGCATCATTTCATGGTAACACAGTGTACACAAAGTTCAGCAGGTATTCAACAGAACTATCTTCAGATGCCTAAGTTCAGACCATGTTGGACGCGGTGGGCTCGAGGAGGAGTTCTTGGAATGCTGCCGGGATAGTTTCCTTGAACAGTGTGTGTTGGAGCCGACGAGGGAGCGAGCTATCTTGGATCTGGTGTTATGTAATGAGGCGGGTAGAATTAGGGACCTTGTACATAGAACATAGAACATTACAGCGCAGAACAGGCCCTTCGGCCCACGATGTTGCGCCGACCAGTTAAAAAGCAACGACCCTCTAACCTAAACCAAACCCTTTCCATCCATAAACCTATCCACGGATCTCTTAAACGCCCCCAAACTAAGTGCATTTACAACTGCAGCAGGCAGGGCATTCCAATCCCTCACCACCCTCTGGGTAAAGAACCTACCCCTGACATCCGTCCTATAACTACCACCCCTTAATTTAAAGCTATGCCTCCTCGTGCTAGCTTTCTCCAACCGAGGAAAAAGGCTATCACTGTCCACCCTATCTAAACCTCTAATCTTCTTATATGTTTCAATAAGGTCCCCTCGTAGCTGCCTTCTTTCTAACGAAAACAACCTCAAATCCCTCAGTCTCTCCTCATAGGACCTCCCCTCCATAGCAGGCAACATCCTGGTAAACCTCCTCTGCACCCTCTCCAAAGCCTCCACATCCTTCCTATAACGTGGGGACCAGAACTGCACACAATACTCCAAGTGCGGCTGCACCAGAGTTTTGTACAGTTGCAACATGATGCTGCGACTCCTAAATTCAATCCCCCTACCAATAAACGCCAAGACACCGTATGCCTTCCTAACAACCCTATCGACTTGATTCCCAACTTTCAGGGGTCTATGTACACATACACCTAGATCCCTCTGTTCATCCACACTATTCAGAGTCCTACCGTTAGCCCTATACTCTACACATCCGTTATTCCTGCCAAAGTGAATTACGTCACACTTTTCCGCATTAAACTCCATCCGCCACCTGTCGGCCCAGCTCTGCAACTTGTCCAAGTCCCCCTGTAAACTAAGACACCCTTCCTCACTATCTACCACACCTCCGACTTTGGTGTCATCAGCAAATTTACTAATCCACCCAACTATACCCTCATCCAGATCATTTATAAAAATTACAAACAGCAGTGACCCCAAAACAGACCCCTGAGGCACACCACTCGTAATTGAACTCCATGACGAATACTTACCATCAACCACCACCCTCTGTCTCCTATCCGCCAGCCAATTCCTACTCCAATTTCCTAAATCACCCTCAATCCCATACATCTGCAATTTCTGCAGAAGCCTTCCATGGTGAACCTTATCAAATGCCTTACTAAAGTCCATATATACCACGTCAACTGCCTTACCCCCATCCACCTCTTTAGTCACTTTCTCAAAAAACTCAATAAGGTTAGTAAGGCACGACCTACCCTCCACAAAACCATGCTGACTATCTCCAATCAATTCATTACTCTCCAAATAACTATAAATCCTATCCCTAATAATTTTTTCTAAAACCTTGCCCACAACAGAAGTAAGACTCACCGGTCTATAATTCCCGGGGAAGTTTCTGTTCCCCTTCTTAAACAATGGGACAACATTCGCTATCCTCCAATCTTCTGGCACTATACCAGTGACCAACGACGACCTGAAGATCAGAGCCAGAGGCTCTGCAATCGTCTCCCTTGCCTCCCAGAGAATCCTAGGGTAAATCCTGTCCGGCCCAGGGGACTTATCTATTTTCAAACGCTCAAGAATATCTAGCACATCCTCCTTATCAACGACAATACTGTCCAGTTTACAACCCTGTAACCCAGTGTTCTCCACAGCTACATTTATGTCCCCCTGCGTGAACACCGAAGAGAAATATTGGTTCAATGCCTCACCAATCTCTTCCGGTTCCACACATAAATTCCCACTGCTGTCTCTAACTGGCCCCAATCTTGCCCTAACCAACCTTCTCTTCTTAACATATCTATAGAACGCCTTAGGATTCTCCTTAATCCTATCAGCCAAACTCTTCTCATGTCCTCTTTTAGCCCTTCTTAACTCACTCTTTAACTCCCTCCTAGCCAATCTAAAGCTTTCTAGTGCACTACCTGAGCCCTCAAGTCTCATCCGGACATAAGCCTCCTTTTTCTTTTTAACCAGCGAATCAACTTTCCTAGTGCACCACGGTTCCCTAGCTCGACCAATTCCTCCTTGCCTGACAGGGACATACATATCAAGGACTCGCAGTAGCTGCTCCTTGAAAAAACTCCACATTTCGGACGTTCCTAGACCCTGTAGTCTCCTAATCCAACCTATGCTTCCTAATTCTCTCCTACTAGCCTCATAATTACCCTTCCCCCAGCTAAAACTACTGACCCGAGGTTCATGCCTATCCCTTTCCATCACTAAGGTGAACGTAACCGAATTGTGGTCACTATCACCAAAATGCACACCAACTTCCAAGTCTAGCACCTGGTCTGGCTCATTTCCCAGCACCAAATCCAATATAGCCTCACCTCTAGTTGGCCTATCAACATACTGAGTCAAGAAACCTTCCTGCACGCTTTGTACAAAAACTGACCCCTCTAATGAGCTAAAGCTATAGCTATTCCAATCAATATTAGTAAAGTTAAAGTCCCCCATAACAATTACCCTATTACTCTCACTCCTATCCAGGATCGTCTCCGCAATCCTTTCCTCAACCTCTCTAGAACTTTTAGGAGGTCTATAAAAGATGCCCAACAGGGTGACCTCTCCTCTCCTATTTCTAACCTCAGCCCATACTACCTCAACAGACAAGTCCTCATCAAACTCCCTCTCTGACGCCGTGATACAATCCTTGACTAATAATGCTACCCGTCCCCCCCTTCTACCTCCTTCTCTACTCCTACTGAAGCATTTGAACCCCGGAACCTGCAACAACCATTCCTGACCCTGCTCTATCCATGTCTCTGAAATGGCCACAACAGCAAAGTCCCAGTGGTGAAGGATCCTCTTGGGGAGAGTGATCATTGTACGGTGGAGTTTCTGGTGCAGATGGAGGAGGAGAAAGTGGGTTCCCGGACACGCGTCCTTTGTTTGAACAGAGGGGAGTACGGTAGGATGAGAGAAGAATTGGCGAATGTTGACTGGGGGAGCGTGTTGGAAGGTAGGTCTGCTGAGGAGCAGTGGAGGATCTTTAAGGAGATCTTTCTTGGTGCTCAGCAGAAATTTATTCCGATGGTTAAAAAGGACCGTAGGAGGAGCGATAATAAGCCGAGGATAACGAAGGAGGTGAAGGAAAGTGTTAAATTAAAAGCGGAGGCGTTCAGAGTAGCTAAGAGTAGTGGGCGAGAAGAGAATTGGGAGAGGTTTAAATGTCAACAAAGATTGACAAAGAAGTTGATAAAGAAGGGTAGGAGAAACTATGAAGCTGGGCTAGCGCTTAATATAAAAAAGGATAGCAAGAGTTTTTATAAATAAATAAAAAGAGGCTGGCTAGGGTGAACATTGGACCCTTAGAGGATGAGAGGGGGGATTTAGTGGTAGGGGATGGGGAAATGGCTGAGGTGTTGAATAACTTTTTTGTTTCGGTCTTCACGGAGGAGGACGTGAATAATTTGCCGGGTGTTAGCGATGGAAAGGTGGTAGGACTGGAGGGTCTCAATGACATTATTGTTACGAGAGAGGCGGTGCTCGACAGACTGGAGGGACTGATTGTGGAGAAGTCCCCAGGACTGGATGGAATGCATCCAAGGGTTCTGAAAGAAATGGCGGAGGTGATAGTGGATGCCTTGGTGGTTATTTTCCAAACGTCGCTGGATTCCAGGGAAGTGCCGGAAGATTGGAAAACGGCTAATGTTACGCCGTTGTTTAAGAAGGGTGCCAGGCAAAAGGCAGGGAATTATAGGCCGGTTAGTTTAACGTCTGTTGCGGGTAAAATGTTAGAATCCGTCATCAAGGAGGAAATAGCGAGGCTTCTTGAGGGGAATTGCTTGATAGAGCAGACGCAGCACGGTTTCGTTAAGGGGAAATCGTGTCTGACAAATTTATTGGAGTTCTATGAGGTTATGTCTAGGGCAGTGGATAGAGGAGAGCCGGTGGATGTGGTCTTTCTTGATTTTCAGAAGGCGTTTGACAAGGTACCTCACAAGAGGTTATTGCAGAAGGTCGAGGGACATGGAGTTGGGGGTAGGGTGTTAGCGTGGATAGAGGATTGGTTGTCAAATAGGAGGCAGAGAGTGGGGGTCAATGGGTGCTATTCGGATTGGCGGTTGGTGACTAGTGGAGTGCCCCAGGGGTCGGTGCTGGGGCCTCAGCTATTTACCATTTATATAGATGATCTGGAGGAGGGAACCGAGTGTATGGTATCGAAATTTGCTGATGACACCAAGATTGGTGGAACGGCAAATTGCGCGGAGGGTGTGGAGAGTCTGCAGAAGGATCTAGATAGGCTGGGCGAATGGGCCAGGATCTGGCAAATGGAATTTAATGTTGGCAAGTGCGAGGTGGTCCACTTTGGTAGGAATAATGGTAGGAAGGACTATTACTTACGTGGCGAAAAACTGCAGCAGGCGACAGTGCAGAGGGACCTCGGGGTCCTTGTGCATGAGTCGCAAAAACCCAGCTTGCAGGTGCAGCAGGTGGTCAGGAAGGCTAATGGGATGCTGGCCTTCATAGCGAGGGGGTTTGAATATAAAAGTAGGGAGGTCTTGTTGCTGCTGCTGTATAGGGCATTGGTGAGGCCGCAGCTGGAGTACTGTGTGCAGTTTTGGTCGCCGCACTTACGCAAGGATATTTTGGGCTTGGAGGGAGTGCAGAGGAGGTTTACTAGGCTGATGCCGGAGTTGAGGGGGTTGAGCTATGAGGAGAGGCTGAATAAACTAGGCTTGTACTCGTTAGAGTTTAGAAGGATGAGGGGAGATCTCATTGAGACATATAAGATGATGAATGGGATGGATAGGATAGAGGTGGAGAGACTCTTCCCACTCAGAAAGGACAGTAGGACTAGGGGGCACAGCCTCAAGATAAAGGGGGGCGGTTTAGAACGGAGTTGAGGAGGAACTTCTTCACTCAAAGGGTGGTGAATCTCTGGAATTCTCTGCCCATTGAGGTGGTGGAGGCTGCCTCACTAAATATTTTTAAGACGCGGGTTGATGGGTTTTTGATAAGCGAGGGGATTAAGGGTTATGGTGGAGGGCGGGAATGTGGAACTGAGCCACGACAGATCAGCCATGATCTTATTGAATGGCGGGGCAGGCTCGAAGGGCTAGATGGCCTACTCCTGCTCCTATTTCTTATGTTCTTATAAGACCATAGATGATAAGACATAGAATGAAAATGGTAAAATCAGGCCTAAGTGCTGAATCTTTGCACAATTCAGATTCAGTTTGGAAATCTGTTCTCAGGTATCCCCATATGCATTTAGCTTGAAAAGAAAATTACGAGTTTGAATTGTGCTGTGGTTGGAGCTTATCACGCCTGAAATGATTGGAGCTCTGAACTGCGCATGCGCAGTTAGAAAAACATTTGAAAAAGCATACCCATGTCAGATCGTTCTCAGGCCGCAAAAGTGGAGGAAGCAGCACAGGAGCAAAAAGTTGTAGCGATGGCCCCCACAACATCACTGTCCCCCTTATCCACCCGCCGCCCCCCCCCCACCCCCCGCTACCCAGACCAATTGCGACCCCCTGTCCCCTTCCCCCTCCACCAAGGAGTTGGTTTGCAGGCGCAGCAGGTAATCAAAAAGGCAAGTGGAATTTTGTCCTTCATTGCTAGAGGGACGGAGTTTAAAAACAGCAAGATAATGTTGCAGCTGTGTAAGGTGAATCTGTGGAATTCCCTGCCCAGTAAAGCAGTTCAGTCTACCTCATTAAATGTTTTTAAGGCAAGGATAGATAAATTTTTGAACAGTAAAGAATTTAAGGGTTATTGTGAGGGGGCAATAAATGGAGCTGAGTCCACAAAAAGATCAGCTATGATCTTATTGAATGGTCCTGCTCCAAGTTTTTGTGTTCTTTATATTACTTATGATGCCCGCAGAGTGGCAGTGGACCTTCCTGCACCCCCATTCCCATTCCCCCAGAGATACATCTTACCTGCCTCTCTCCTCCCCCCCTCCAGAGAATGATCTGGCCTCACTCCCCTCCCCAGAGGATGAGCTGGCCTCCCACCCCTACTAACCAGATAATGATCGGGCCTCCTTCCTCCCTACCAACGTCCCGCACCAGAGAATGAGCTGACCTGCCTTCCTCATCCCCCCCACCACCGATCTGAGTCAGAGAGCTGTTGGAAGCACTGAACTCACTTCTTCAGCAGCTAGAGCACCCGTTTCAGACTTTTATTCAACATGTCCATTTCAGCGCGATTCCAGATCGGTGAAAGCAGTGGTGAAGGGGGAAATGCTGATAAAGGGAGGCAGGCAGTTTATTAATTCAATTGATATGCATGCAAATGCATTTAAATCGCTGTTACTTCTGTTTCGGATTGCGGCCATTCCTGGGTCTCGGTAAAGTGGCCATCTGCGCAGATGGGGATGCGGTTCGCGTTAATGGCATCACACCTGACTTTACTACGCAATGATAAAATCAGGCCCAAATGAGCAAAATTAGGTCACTCATCCATTGAATCTGCTTGCCATTCAATCGTGGCTGATATTTTTCTCATCCCCATTCTCCTGTCTTTTCCCCATAACCCCTGCTCTCAATATGAATCAAGAATCTATCTATCTCTAAGACATTCAATGACCTGGCCTCCATAGCCTTCTGTGGCAAAGACTTCCACAGATTCACCACTCTCTGGCTGAAGAAATTCCTCCTCATCTCTGTTTTAAGGGATCGTCTCTAAAGCCTGAGATTGTGCCCTCTGATTCTAGTTTTTCCTACTAGTGGAAACATCCTCTCCACATCCACTCTATCCAGGCTTTGCAGTATCCTGTAAGTTTCAATAAGATCCCCTCTCATTCTTCTAAACTCCAATGAGTACACACCCAGAGTCCTCTGCTGTTCCTCATATGACAAGCTCTTCATTCCAAGGATCATTCTTGTGAACCTCCTCTGGACCCTTTCCAAGGCCAGCACATCCTTCCTTTGATATGGAACCCAAAACTGCTCACAATGCTCCAAATGGGGTCTGACTAGAGCCTTATACAGCTTCAGAAATACATCCATGCTCTTGTATTCTAGTCCCCTCAACATGAATGCTAACATTACATTTGCCTTCCTAATTGCTGACTGAACCTGCACATTAACCTTGAACAATGTCCTTTTGTGTTTCTGATTTCCTAAGCATTTTCCCATTTAGGAAATAGTCTATGCCTCCATTCCTCCTTCCAAAGTGCATAACCTCACACTTCCACGTTGTGTTCCATCTGCCACTTCTTTGCCCACTCTCCCAACCTTCCAAATCCTTTTGCAACCGCACCCCCCCCCCCACCCCGCTTCCTCAATACTACATGGCCCTCTACATATCTTTCTATCATCTGCAAACTTAGCAACAGTGCCTCAGTTCCTTCTCCTAAATTGTTATTGTATAGTGTGAAAAGTTGTGATCCTAGCACCAATCTCTGAGGCACATCACTAGTTACCAGCTGCTGTCCTGAAAAAGACCTCTTTATCCCCACTCTCTGCCTTCTGCCAGTCAGCCAATTCTCTAACCATGCCAGGATCTTACCCTTAACACAGGAGCACTGAACTTATTTAACAGTCTCTTATGTGGCATCTTGTCAAAGGCCTTTTGGAAATCTAAATAAATCACATCCACTGGTTCTCCTTTATCTAACTTCCTTTATCTTACTTCCTCAAAGAATTCTAACAGATTTGTCAGACATGACCTTCGCTTGACAAAGCCCCACTGACTCATAGAATCATAGAATCCTACAGTGCAGAAAGAGGCCCTTCGGCCCATCAAGTCTGCACTGAACACAATCCCACCCAGGCCCTACTCCCACTTCCCTACATATTATACCACTAACCCCTCTAAACCTGCACATCCCTGGACATTAAGGGGCAAATTCTTAGCATGGCCAATCAACCTAACCCACACATCTTTGGATTGTGGGAGGAAACTGGAGCACCCGGAGGAAACCCACACAGACACGAGGAGAATGTGCAAACTCCACATAGACAGTGACCCGAGCCGAGAATCGAAGCCAGGATCCTGGAGCTGTGAAGCAGCAGTGCTAACCACTGTGCTACTGTGCCGCCCCAATCCTTTTTAACATGCACTTCCAAGTACTCGGCAATCTCATCTTTAATAATGGACTCTAAAATCTTGCCAAGGCTGAAGTCAGGCTAACCAGCCTATAATTTCCCATCTGCCGCCTCCCTCCCTTCTTAAACAGCAGCATTACATTAGCTACTTTCCAGTCCTCTGGTACCCTCCTTGCCTCCAGTGATTCCTGAAAGATCACCATCAATGCCTTCGTAATTTCTTCAGCTATCTCTTTTAGAACGCTGGGGTGCAGTCCATCCGGTCCAGGTGATTTATCCACCTTCAGAACTCTCAGTTTCCCAGAACCTTCTTCTTAGTATGGCCACTACGCTCATCTGTACCCCATGACTCTCCTGGAACTCTGGCATCCCATTGGTTTCTTCTACCATGAAGACTGATGCAAAGTAACTATTCAGTTCTTCTGCCATTGCTTTGTTTCCTGCTATTACTTCTCCAACCTCATTTTCCAGTGGTCTAATAGCTATTTTTGCCTCTCTCTTACCTTTTAAATATTGAAAACAACTCTTCCTATCTTCTTTTATATTACTAGCTGACTTACACTCATGTTTCATCTTCTCTCCCCTCATTGCTTTTTTAGTTGTCCTGTGCTCGCTTTTAAAGTCTTCCCTATTCTCTGGCTTCCCATTAATCCTCACCACTTTGTATGCGTTCTGTTTTGCTTTTATGCTGTCCTTGACTTCCCTCGTCAGCCATGGATGCCTCGTCCTCCCCATAGCATGTTTCCTCTCCTTGAGATGAATTTCTGTTGTGCCGCCTGAATAACTCAAAAAAACTCCAGCCAATGATGTTCCACTGTCTTCCCTGCTCGGCTCCCTTTCCAATCAACTCTGGCCAGCTCCTCCTTCATGTCTTTGTAATTATCTTTATTTAATTGTAATACTGTTACATCTTATTCCAGCTTCTCCTTCCAAATTGCAGGGTAAATTCTATCATATTGTGGTCACTGCTTCCTAAGGGTTCCTTCACCTTATGTTCCCTAATCAAGTCAACCTCATTACACAACACCAAATCCAGAATTGCCTGTTCTCTAGTAGGCTCTGTCACAAGCTGCTCCAAAAAAACCATCTCTTAGATATTTCACAAGTTCCTTTTCTTGGGATCCACTATTTACCTGATTTTCTCAGTCCACCTGAATATTGAAGTCCCCCACGATTATTGTAATATTGCCTTTTTCATAAGCCTTTTCTATCTTCTGATTTATTTTCTGTCCCACATCCTGACTACTGTTAAGGGGCCTGTACACAACTCCCATCAGGATCTTTTTACCTTTGCAATTCCTCAACTCTACCAACAGAGATTCTATTCCTTCTGATCTTCTATCACTTCTTGCTATTGATTTAACTTCATTCCTTACTAACCATGCAATCCCGCCCCCTTTGCCAATCTGCCTGTCATTCCGATAGGACACATATCCTTGGATATTTAGATCCCAGCCCTGATCCCCATCTCTGTGATGCTCACAACATCATATGGCCAATTTCAACGAGCTCACTTATCTTGTTCCATATACTGTGCTCATTTAGATAACACCCTCGGTCCGGCATTGACCAACTCCCTTCTCATACTTGTCATCTTCTTTGCTTTGCCTAAGGTTAGATTCCTGCCACATTCTATACTCTCTGTTCAATTACGCGGTCTGGAAACTTTACTAACCTCTCCTGAACCCTCAGCTCCATTAACCTGCACTTCTACCCTCTCCTTTAACTTTGATTTTCTAATTCACCATACAATTGAACTCCCCCCTGCCCCATTTAGTTTAAAGCCTTTTCTACAGCCCTAATTATACAATTCGCAAGGACTCTGGTCCCAGCATGATTCAGATGAAGACCATCCAATCGGAACAGATTCCCTCTTCCCCAAAACTGATGCCAATGTCCCATTAATTCAAGCCCATTCCTCCCACACTAATCTTTGAGCCACACATTTACCTCCTTAATCTTATAGCTCCTGTGCCAATTAGGTCTTGGCTCAGGTAGTAATCCAGAGATTATTACCTTTTTGGTTCTGCTTTTCAACATAGCCCCTAGCTGTTCATACTCCCTTAGCAGAACTTTTGTTTCTGTTCTATCAATGTCATTGATACCTTCATGGACCACAACAACTGGGTCTTTACCCTCTCACTTTAGCATCTAGTACATGCCAGAAGATCATTTCCACAGACTTTTAAGATGTTGAAAGGATGCTCAACCTACTTGATGAAGTTGTGTGGATGGAAAGGACAAAGCAGAACACAATCAATGATTGTCATATGACTTAAAAGATAATGTGACACTCAACAAGGACAAACTACTTCGCAACATTCAAAATTTACTTTCTAGGATACAGAGTGACAATAGCTGGAGTAAAGCCTATACACAACAACATTAAAGCCATTCATGCATTTCTGACATCGTCTAACTTGAAACAGTTTGCATTGTTCTTTAGTACTACCAACTTTTATCACAAATTTATATGTAGATACACAGATTTTCTGGGGATTTTTGAAGGCTACTATGCAAAGATGCTGAATGCTAATGTACAATCACGCAGCCCATTTGAAATATTAATGACAAATATAGCATCCCTGACAATCCTTGCACACTTCAGCCCACATACCGAAACACATGTCACAACTGATGTGTCAGGAATTGCAGTTGGAGCTATTCTCACAGTCCATAGAAGGAAGTGAACGACCAATCGCTTATGTGTTACACCTTTGTTGGAAGATGAACACAAGTACTCGACTGAAGAGCAGGGAGCATTACCCTGCATCTATGCACGTGAATATTGGCCCATGTACCTCTATGGGTGAAAGTTCATTCTCTGCATCAATCATTGTTGACTATATTGTTAGCTACAACAGGATCTGCTCATCTGATTTCTACTCATTTACAAATTGTCAGATCGTCTTCATCAATATCAATCTGAGGTATCTTGCAGGTTTATATAACTGAGCAACTGGCATCATAGACAACATCAGTGACAGCAAAGCTTCTTGTGACATTGAAGTCAATATGATGATGGTGATGTCATGTGCTTGTCAAGCAGATCTGTGACACAAGAGGAGTTGGACGCATAATTGGCAACAGGCAGCATACTTCAGAAAGTAAGCCAGAACCTAAAAACCAAATGGCCTGTGAAATAGGCGTAGATCTAATCCCATATTACAGAATATAGATTACACATAGAATTCGAGTGGTTATCCCAAAAGTGCCACAGCCATGTGTATTGCATCTTGCCCATGAAGGATATCTGAGTGTTGTTAGGATGAAACAACTAACCCATGAAGCAGCTGGTGGCCAGCAATAGATTGCTGTATGGAAGAGTTCATTAGAAACTATGTAGCTTGTACAATCAGTGAGAAATCAGTGGGCAGCACAGTGGTTAGTATTACTGTCTCACAGAACCAGGGACCTAGGTTCGATTCCTGGCTTGGGTCACTGTGCAGACTCCGCATAGACATTCTCCCTGTGTCTGCATGGGTTTCCTTCGGATGCTGCAGTTTCCTCCCACAGTCCAAAAGATGTGCTGATTAGATGGATTGGCCACATTAAATTCTCCCTTAGAACACGCAAACAGGTGCCGGAGTGTGGCAACTTGGGGATTTGCAGTGTTAATGTAAGCCTACGTGTGACTAATGAATGAACTTTAATTTTTAAAAAATCGATTAAACTGTATCCCACACCTCTGCAACAAACCCCATGGCCAACAAAGCAATGGTACAACTCCAAGGTGATATTTTTGGAGATTTGCAAGCCATGAATATATGTTTCACAATCTACATAGCAAATGGAATCACTACAAGAGATTTCACAACAACTACTTCAGTCATTGACATCCTAGACAAGTTGTTTACAAAACGGGGTTTGGTAGAGACTGTCACCATAGACAGTGGACCAGTTTGTTTCCAATAAGTTCATAGGTTCCCCACCAAGTAACAGAATTTATCGCCATCTGACATCATGCTCCAACCAGCAACTGAATGGTGGCATTGAAGAGGGATCCAAGGATTCAACAGGGTGATAATGTGCACCATGAGAGCTAGTATTTCAACAAAGAAAACATTCAAACAATCTATTCACATCCTACTATACACTTGATTCATCCCACACTCTCTGACCAGAAAGACAGCAGTCAAACTTACAACAGTCGATAAATTTGCATGCCACTGACCATACTTAAGCTATTATATTCTAAAGCTTAATAAGCTATTAAGCCAGTTAACAAGCCAGTTAGAGCAAATATAATTGCAAAGCAACAAGATAAAGCAAAAGCATACTTTTATAAATGTAAAGGTGCAAGGGAAGCACAGTCTGAGAATGGAGATTGATTTTGGATCAAACAGCCAAATCATGACCACAAACTTACATCTTCTGTATCAGGTCAAAAGCAGACAAAGCAGTTGCCCCATACCTATACTTACCTGTTGGAACCAAGTGGAACATGAGCCACTAGATGGAGACCAGGCTAGGATATTTCAAGCACAGTGATTATGAGCACATATTTCCGCTTCCTATGAGTGATGTTGATCATCCGCCACATCAAGTTGATCATATGAAACAATCACACTACAAATTTAGGTATAATTGCAAACTGAAGAGACATTTCTATCTCAAAGAGTATTTCTGTACTTAGAGGATACTGATAAGTTGAATTGTAAGAAAAGGTTTAAGTCATAACAAGATCTTTAGTTAAAAGTGGGGGAAATAAAGTGTTCAACAGTTGGATTGATGTATTTTTAATTGTTTGTTCTGTTATCCTATTCAGGGGTTCCCAAACTGGGGTTGGCAGAACAAAGGAGTCTTCCAGAGGGTCCACAGCAGGATAGACTCATTTGTAAACAAATTGAAAAATGCTGCAGATCTGCTTGTCCAGTCAGAGGAACATCAAATCTCCATACTATGGCAAGCCTGACAACAGAGTAATGGGAAGAGTGGGACTTAGATGGGCTGTTGGAGCAGGCCTCAGAGCAGAACTTGGAGTGGGTCTTGGAGCAAAACGCAGAGGTGGCCTTGGAACAGAGCTTGCAGCAGGCCCTAGAACAGATCTCAGACCGGGCATCAGAGGGGCGTTGATGCGGGCCTCAGTGAAGATCTTAGAGCAGGCCTTGGCATGGACTTTGGAGTAGGGTGAGTGAGGTGAGTGTCTGTGATAGAGAGATGTGTGTGAATGAGAGAGGGGTGTATATGAGTCATAGAGTTATAGAGATTTACAGCATGGAAACAGGCCCTTCAGCCCAACTTGTCCATGCTGCCCTTTTTTTTAAACCCCTAAACTAATCCCAATTGCCCACATTTGGCCCACATCCCTCTCTACCCATTGTACCAATGTAACTATCTAAATGCTTTTTAAAAGATAAAATTGTACCCACTTCTACTACTACCTCTGGCAGCTTGTTCCAGATGCTCACCACCCTCTGTGTGAAAAAATTGCCCCTCTGGACACCTTTATATCTCTCCCCTCTCCCCTCTATGCCCTCTAGTTTTAGACTCCCCTACCTTTGGAAAAATATTGACTATCCACCTTGTCTATGCTCCTGAGAAGAGTGTGTGTATGTGTATGAGAGAGGGAAATGTAAGTGAAGAATGTGTGTATGTGTGTGAGAGAGGGGGACGTGAATGTGTGTGCATGTGTGATAGAGGGAGGTATGTGTGTCCAATATGAGGATCCGCTTTCCGACATTACTCCTCCTATTAAAAATGACAGAAGGTAAGACTTAAGTAATTTTATAAGAAGAGATTTTAGATTACTCACTCCTAAAGTGGGTAATACTTCTAGGGGTAAATGTTAAGGGCTTATGAGAGGGTGGCCCAGCCAGAGGTTACTATCAGGGACCATGTAGTTGGTGAATGTATTTGTGACTGTCTGCCTCTTCCGACTTCCTAAGATAAGCATAGGTATAGCTGGAAAAGACTTGCTTACATGTGATTTCTGTGCTTGCACCTATTTTGTCTCAGAAAGGGGACATCAACATTATGAGAATGTTTGGAATTCCCCAATGCTCTTGGGAGGTGGCTAGGGGTTCCATGGCTTGAAAGTTTGGAAAACCCAGTTCTTATCTATGTAAATGTACTTGTTTGCTTAAATTTGTGGTTGGAATTAGGAAGCTAAGTAAACTGAGAAAGTTCCAGAAAGACTGGTCCTGGATGACAACCATGTGCGTACAGAAAATTCTGTGAGCTCTGAGATATTATAAAGTAATGTAAATAAACCTGTTGGAGATTTGGAATTAAGGTAATCTCTACTTTGCTCTAAGATAAATCAAAAATATAAGATATAGAGCAACCCAATGAATACATAACATAAAGAATTAAACTTCATCAATGTGCAGCTACTTGATTGATCATTGCCACAGAATAAGGTAGCTTTGTGCCAAGTTTCCAGGCAACTTTCATGATTCCTTCAACTTGACACAGTTTACCATTGCCCTCTATTTCACCCATGAAGGAACATCACTGGATGGCAGCTAAAGGACAGGGCTGCACCCTCCATGCAAGGCATATGATACCCTGTTGAAACTTCAACTTTCCCGCACGGATGAACTACAATGAGTATAATGGTTCCAACAGGATGATACAATCGGGCCCTTCAAGCAGCAGTTTAGGTGCCTGGATTGGTCTGGGGGCTTTTTCCAGTATACCCCACAGATTGTCACATGCATTTTGGTAGTGTGCTGTGTGTTGTTCAACCATACCATTCAAAGAGGATTGCACATGGAGGAGCAACAACAGTAGGAACTCCCCTCATCTGACCGATATGAAGTTGTCAAGCTGGTTGAATGTACAATTTGTTGAGGTTAATGAAAGACTACAAATATTAGGCTGTGTTGCCCTAGTCTCCCTTTTCTCTGATGCTGTTTGCTATTTATATTCCTATGACCTCTGAAGCTGCATGCCCCTGGATGTTAGTTAATCCTTCCCTGGCCTTGCTTCTCTCATTTCTGTTGTAAGAATTTTTTTCCCAACAGAAGAGGGACTGAATTAATGAAGGGCTATTGCAAAGGGACATGCTTATGTATGCGATTCTTTCTTAAGTGTATATACAGAAAGGGGAAAGAAGTGAGTTGAGCTGGATGGGTAAATATTCAATGGAAAGAATAGTAAGAAGTCTCACAACATCTGGTTAAAGTCCAAAAGGTTTATTTGGAATCATGAGCTTCTTCCTCATCTGAGTCTTTTTAACTGGTTGTTGAAAGTGAAGACATTGTGGTCCAGAATGAAGCAGATGAGCTGTAGAATTGCATCTGGAGATTGGTAGTTGCTGGTGTGGAGTATTGAGGCTGTTGCAGCAATGCCATTGTCATAGGGGATGCTGGTGTAGAGTGCTCTGACGTTCATTGTGGTGAGGAGTGTTCCTGGTTCAACTGGTCCACAGGTGCTGAGTTTCTGTAAAAAGTCTGTAGTGTCACAACAGAAGCTGGGAGTTCCTTGTACGATGAGTTTCAGGATGCCCTTGATGTAGCAGAGAGGTTCTCACACAGGGTCCCATTGCCTGATACAATGGGACGGTTGGGTGTGTTGGCCTTGTGTATCTATGACAAGCAGTAGAGATGTGGGTGGGCATTGGTAAGATGCTATTTTAGAGGATTGGTGCAGAATCAATGGACCAAATGGCCTTCTTTTGCACTGTAGGGACTTTATGGGATCAAGAGGGGAGTACTTGGGATGAGAGCACAGAGGTTGCTCTGAAGATCCAAATCAAAGATCTTGATCAGTTTGTTGAGTTGGCAGGTGTGTGCTTCAGTCAGATCTGTGGGTAACTGTCTGTATTTCTGGTTGTTCAGTTGTTGGTACACTTCCTTGCAATAATGCATTCTGTTCAATTTGACTATGGCCCTTCCTTTGTCTGCTGCTTTGATAACAATGTTGTGGTTGGTCTTGAGAGCGCGGATGGCGTTGCATTATGCAACTCACCTGAGAAAGGAGCAGCGGTCTGAAAGTTTGTGATTCCAAAAAAAATTGTTGGACTTTAACCTGGTATTGTGAGACTCTTTAGGGTTCCCAACCCAGTCTGACACCAGCATCTCCACATAAATGGAAACAATGTAGCTGGACTTCAAAGTTAGAATGAATTCATCAGAGAAGTTCATTGTTTTACCAGTTACTGAGACAGAACAGTATTCTGTTTGCATCTAGTATGAAAGCAGCAAGCACCAGTTGATTTGAATGAAAAAGAAAGGTCCCTTGTAGTAAGTAGAAATGTATGTGACACAGGGGAGGGATTGAGGAACTGGGTGAATTTATTACTGTCCTGGTCAGTCGCTGGACCTTTTCCTGTCTTAGGTCCAAGTAATGAACTGAACGTTGACTGCTTCTGCCACATGCCTGTTGAACATTTTGCTTCTTCTTTGAGATTGAAAAAAGAGGGTCACTGTTGGAGGGACCAGAAATTCTTGTCAGCATGAAGACGGAAGATTGTGCCCAAACCCTGGGATTATCTGGCACCGCCACCACCCCCGCCACCCCCACAAACCCCGTGGTGTTATTTTCACCAGCAGGAGGCAGCATGCCACTGGATTCCCACTGATTCCACTCCACGCTTCTGGTATAGTAGCACAATGATTAGCACTACTGCCTCACAGTGCCAGGGATCCAAATTTGATTCTGGCCTTGGTGACTATCTGTGTGGAGATTGCACGTTCTCCCCGTGTCTACATGGGTTTCCTCTGGGTTCTCCTCTTTCCTCCCATGTCCAAAGATGTGCTGGTTAGATGGATTGGCCAAGGTAAATTGTCGTTTAGTGTCTAAAAGATGTCTGGATTGGGTGAATTATCTACAATAAATATGTGGGTTTATGGGGATAGGATGGGGGTGGACCTTGGTAAGATGCTATTTTGGAGGACTGGTGCAGAATCAATGGGCCAAATGGCCTTCTTTTGAATTGCAGTGATTCTATGGGACCAGAACATCCTGCCAGGTGAAGAGCCGGAAAACTGCACCCATAATAACAAATCAGTTAATAGCTCATCTGCTTAATTTTTGATTTAACAATGAGCAGGATGTAAAATGGGTTGCTGCTTTCCCTTGCACTACCCCAGAAGATCAATTTTATCCACATTAGCTTTCTATTTTGTATTTTTACATTTTTTTAACCTCTTACTGCAGTCAACCACATGTGGTTAAGAACCACTTTTTAAGAACTGATTTTTCACACAATTGAAATCATGCAGTTAAGTTGCTAATATTGATTAAAGAGCCTCTGTATTTTTCACACAGTTAAGATAAGTTAATTAAAAATTTCAAAGACAAGATGGATACATTTTTGTTAAGCAAGGGCATTAGGAATTTCTCTCTCCACAGATTTGCTGGAAGTGCTGAATATTTGCAGCATTTTCTGTTTCTATTTGAGAATTTTTTTTAAGCACTTGAACTTGATCATAATATGGTCATAATTTGACTTTTCAAACATCAGGCTGTTAACTAAATCTAATCCCCTTACTTATTATTAAGTCTAATATGGTATGGCGCTTTGTTAGCTCTAGGATGTATTACTATTACTATATTACTGGCTGCAGGAGTGGTGGGGGGTTCCCATTTCACAGGGCACATGCATCAGTCTTAGGTTGGAAAGAACTGTCCCATTGAGATGGGCTCCACTTGAACCGGGCTAGGATCAGGGTCCAAGCGGATAGGATAAATATGGCAACAGTGACAATATCCTCTGCCTCCGAGTACCCTCATTTAAACACTTTGGACCGAACTTTACAGCCTCTATGACCCTCAGAGCTCAGAAAGTCCATTCACCACCCGACAAGCAGACCAACATATGCAAGACATACACACCCTCCTAATTCTCTGGAATTCTCTGCCCGTTGAAGTGGTGGAGGCTACCTCGCTAAATATTTTTAAGATGCGGGTTGATGGGTTTTTGATAAGAGAGGGGATTAAGGGTTATGGGGAGAGGGCGGGAATGTGGAACTGAGCCACGACAGATCAGCCATGATCTTATTGAATGGCGGGGCAGGCTCGAAGGGCTAGTTGGCCTACTCCTGCTCCTATTTCTTATGTTCTTATGTTCTTATGCCCTGATCATGGCTTCTTTTCCCACACACCACCTGCCATGCCCAGAACTGTCTGGCTTCCTTCCCTGTGCGCCTTTCCCACTGGCCCTACCTCCCTTGTCCAGTCTCCACTCCACCCTTTGCTGCTATCTCTGCCTCTCTTGTTCAGTCTCTGTGCGGCTTGGACCACAGGTACCCCACCTCAAATCAGTAGACTGACATTTACAAGTGGTCTCCAATGACAAAGCAGTGGCTATTCACTCCAAAGTCCAAGAAGTTGAGCTCACCAAGTGCACACCACTTTTTTATTGGCTGTAAATCTGAAGGCATAAAATTTCTCGATCGTGGAGTGGGAAGAGGCACTGATTTCTGGGGAGCTGGCTTTTATTAAGCATGCATGGTGTGCAAATGCATGCAAAAAGACTTCCTGGTCCTTGGCATCAAGAAATTTGACCTGCCTTTAATGTTGAGAGAACTTAATTGCAAAGTTTATCCTGCCACATTGAAGATGAATTTTGGCCTCCCCTCCCCCCAGGCCTGGAAGATTCTACCTATGATCTTCAATCCATGTCCACATCTGTGCTCAACCCCAAAGCATTTGGAACTTCCCTAATGAGACCAACTAATGAGAACCTCAATGATAGATCACTGATTCTGGCCACAAACAAGTGCTTGTGGTAGTTAAGAAGATTACACAGAAACAAAAAAACAACTTAGGTAGTTTACAGTATTTATCTTTGTTTCAAAATAATAAAAGTTTGCAGTCTTAGGAATTCTATATCTTCACTCGGGTCATTGGATCATGACAAACTTTACATGGGACTAGACTCTTACAGAGCCCTCTATTAGCCCCTGTTTATATTGTGGAACAATGAAGTAGGAAAATACTGAAGGACACAGACAACAAGCCCAGGTAGTATGTCTCTTTCCTTGTAACGTCAGGCTTGTAAAAAGGAAAAAAAGGTAATTTCACAAAAAATATTGTAACTGTCAATCAATGTAGATTTCAAAGGCACTATAAAGGTGACCTCTGAACATCCTGACTCAAGCAATTTATGCACATTCAAGACAAAGCAAATCCACATGTAGCTTGCAAACAGGAGCAGTAATAGGATAGCTTCATCAACTCATATAAATTACAAATGCAATGCATTGTACCTATAGACTATTGACAGCCCAACATCAGTATTAAATAGTGTCAACAACTGTAATGTTGGTTTCGTCTGGTCAGACAACTTAAAAGTGGCCCACAAGCTGCCTGAAGCTGTACCTCCTCTTTATTTAACATAAACATTCTTGAACATGGGGAACATTCCTTGTTCTTGACACCGCTGGAATGGCCGATAAGGGAAGTGGACCATACTAAAGAATCTCCAGAGCAGCCATAAAACTTATATGTTTATATAAAAAAGGAAGATGCTCTCCTGCACCTTTTTTTCACATTCAGCCGATTGACTCCAGTTCCAATTATTCCCCCCGCGCCCCCCCACACCAAATTATATAATTAGTTTTTACTTTTAATCAGAGTAGATACACAAAATAAAACAACAGAAATGGAACAAAATATAAAAAGTAAGGTGTTAGAGTTAGTTGATCTTCAATGGCTTAAGTGGGCTGAATTTTTTGTTGGGGCAGGGTAACAACCCCTCAAAGTAAAAACAAGAACTGAGTCAGCTTGGCTCTACCAACTCACCTCACAACCAATATACGGCCTTTGGGCAATTCATTGGCTTGAGGATGCCTACCTCAGGGAGGAAATCCCACCTCTAGAGCTGCAGTCCAATCAAGTGGCCAGCAGCTGTCTTGGTCCAGCAGCGCTACTGGAAGCAGTGGCCATGTTCCGGAAGGGGACATGCAGCAAAGGGTCTTGAACTCAAAGATAACTCCTGAGACCAAGCAGCAGGACCTGGCGAGAGGGCGCAAGATTGCAGGATGGTGGGACAGGGAAACTCAATGAGGAGAATTACTTTGTGAGTAGCTATCTGGAGTAGTGCTACATATGATGATGACTTTGATTCTCACTTCCAAGTTTTGCTCACTTACTCTCAGTCTTGGGGACTGTAATTATCATTTGCCTTGAACTGCACAAAAAGGAGATTAAGCATAGGCATTAAGAAGAAGACAAGCTGCTTTCAGAAGGAGGAGAAAGGCTCTCAGCAGGAGTTCTTGTCCATGACCATTCAGTGACCTCAAGCTAAGCCAGGAGTAGTGTGTGCTTTATAAAGACGTTTCCCACTCTTGGAGACCTAAAATTAACCAGGCAAGAACAGTACTGCCTTTGGTTGTGATGGTAACTGTAGCGATTAATTTCTTTGCATCGTGATTTTTCCAAACTGGAGCAGACAACATTTTGTGCATTTTCCACTGCTTATAAGAGAAATGACTAATGCTCTTTAAGCCAGGAAAAGGGGATACACTGTGTTCTCACTGACCAGAGGCAGCTGCAAGAGAATGCACATAGTTTTGCCAAGATGATGCAAGGTGCCATTGACAGCTCACATGTTACTTTGCAGGCACTGCATCAAAATTCAGAAATGTACTGCAACTGTAAAGTAATCCACTTCCTCAATGCGCTGTTGGTGTGCAAATATGCTTGACACATCGTATTGGTGAATATGCAGTATCCTGGCAGCAGTCAGGATACCTTCATTATGCCCCATTCTGGTATTCCCTTCGTATTTTATACAACACGGCAAATGACTGCTAGGCAATGCTTTTTACATTATTGAGACAACCCGATAACATGGACAGCTTGCACAAAAGAATAGCCATTTTGCCACAGAACAATGATCAAGCTGACTATTGGGGGCTTAAGCAATATTTCAGCTGCCTGATCCACTCTGGGGGAGCCCTATAGTCCTGGTCAGAGTGTAAATTACAATTCTGTATGGTTTGCTGTATCCTGAGAAACCTCACCATCATGAGGGCAAGGCAAAAGGCTAGCATCTGATGAGGGGGAGAGGAAGAAGGAGGAAATGGAGGAGTAGGAAGAAGGGGGGAGGTAAACAATACACTCCCTTTCATGTCAGGCTGTATATGGCTGCTATGCCACTGAAAAATGGCTAAATCCCCATTCTACAATAGTCACACACTTTACCTTCACTCATCATCTTGGCCAGAATTCTAAAATAAATGTCACCACAAAATAAATATTCCAAACCAACTTTATCAAACATTCAATTCAAATTCTGTGCAAAATTCAACTAATCCCCCTTGTACATTCCCTTAAACCCTCTCTACTAGGTGTTTTTCCCTGTTCTTGTAATCTTATGCAGCGCTAACCCAGTAGTTGTACCATTGCAGACAGAAAGCAGCTGACATTCAGTGAGGGAGATGGTCCTTAAGGCATGCTAGAGCAGCTCTGCCCCTAAAAGAGGGGCAACCTTACCAAAAAATTCTAACTGCCAAATGAAAACAGGAGAGAATCGCATCCATTTTTTGGGTGAGTTCCCACATGCATTTGTATGGCACTTAATACGAAGAAAGAGGCAAAGAGTGATTCATGCTACAAGGGGGACTACACAGAGTCTGTTCTCACTGGGAAGCTGGCTGCTGACTATTGCGCACGTGCCTTGATCTTTCAGTGTATTGATTTTCTGCCACTCCCCCCACCATCCCTGCTGCAGGCCATTGGGCATAGGTGCCTCTTTGGAGCAGTAGTGTTTCACTCGGTCTGGTCGAAGTACTGACTTTGTGCTTATGATTTGGTGCTTGAATGGAGCAGAAACCTTGTGAGGTGGCCCGTTGTTGATACCGTCTAAGTTGCTGTGACGTTTAGACAGAATTCCCAGGATAAATCTTCAAATGTGAAGATGGAGATTCCTCATCTGAGACACAGGGTGGGATTTTCTGGTTGCACTCGCCCCCAAGACCAGAAAATCCTGCCTGTGGTCAATGGACCTTGGTACGGTCCTGTCCCATGTGCTATAATTCTCATGGCAGGCGGAATGGGAAAATTCCACTCACAGAGTTTTAATGGGATTGGTTGATCTTATATAGTAGTTTATTTTTGTTGTTCGAAACTCATGGAATCTTATGACTTCATTCACTAAGCAAGTGTCTATTAATCTATTTTAAACAAAAGATTATTGGTTCCTAAACAGATCTTACCAACAAATTGACGGTCTGGTGAAGAATCTTATCAAGTTCCACTGAAGTCCTCATCTGGATCTTCTGCAACAGAACTCATATGCAAGTGTATCATCTAGGGATCTGGTTTCTGTGGGTCCATTTGCCTCGACCTTGGGTACAGGTTACTCATGACCAGTGTCCTACTAGGCTTGATTTTGCCCAGATTGTAGGACCCAGTTTTGGGCTCAGTTTTGGATGGGGAAACCCTAGATGGTGGAACATCAGTTGCAATTTTCCTGGAAGTGGCCAATTGAGAAGTCACCTCAAGAGACCCTTCCAGTTAAGAATAGTGGGAAAACCAGGGCATAAGCAAGCCAAGTAGGAAGACCCACAGCAATATCAGGCCACTGAGCCCACTCGGAGAGATGATCAGATGAGCTCAGGACTATTCTTGAACAGGACTGCAGCCTTTATAATAAAAGCAAAATACTGCAGATGCTGGAATCTGAAACAAAAACAGAAAAATGCTGGAAAATCTCAGCAGGTCTGACAGAATCTGTGGAGAGAGAATAGAACCGACATTTTGAGTCTAGGTGACCCTTTGTCAGAGCTTTGTCACTGCTCTGACAAAGGGTCATCTAAATTCGAAACATTGGCTCTACTCTCTCTCTCCACAAATGTGTCAGACCTGATGAAATTTTCCAGCATTTTTTTGTTTACTGCAGCCTTTATTCCCATTGTCAATGGTACACAGTTCCCCTGGCTCTGTTGACTCCCTGGCCTGCAGTTGGGTGGGCACCATAATTGAGCTGGCAGCCTCAGCATGTTGATATCATTGTAAAATGGCCTCCAAATGGAACAAAATTGATTGTCCACCTTCATGAAGTAGGTAGCCAACTCAATTCTTAGCTCTCTTCTCACAAGGTTCCCCCAGGGAGAGAAATGCAATGGGGAGCCAGCAGTTTTCCCAGTCTCCCACCCTCCAACCCCACTGCCATAGGGCTAGAATAATTTAACCCACTATTTGTAGATCCTACCTTTATGACACCATCTAAAAAATGAACAGTGACAGTGTCTGAGCTGGTGGCTCAGTGACTGTAAGAATGAATGAGCATGTTTCACCAACATCAGCCTGTTGTTCATCGCGGACTCTGTGCTCCCATACCAGTGCCTAACCAGGTGGCAGTACTTTGTGTTTGAAAAGAGAAAAGCACAATGATAAAGGTCAGGTGAGGGATGGGTGATAAACAGAGAAGTGTATGCTTACACTAACTGCAGCTTATATCATCAGAAGTTATTGTGGGTTGAAGGAGAAATGAGAAGGTGAATTCAGTAGAAACATTTTATATTCTTTAACAGTTTGAGACGCGTCATGGCCTCAGTTGTGACCACTCCAGTGATAGTCAGTACCATGTCCTCCACTGGGATCAAGGTTTTCAGCTGTGCCTATCCCTACAAGTTAGGTGTTGTATGTGCCACCTTCCAAAAGAGAGAGGCAAACGCATAGTGAGAGTGGTACTGTGTGTTGGGTGATGTACCTATCATAGTTACAAACATACGTTTGTTGTTCCCCTCCAATTTGATTTTTAAGTTTGCTGACGACACCATGTAGTGGTCGGATCTCAAACAATGATGAGAGAACAGGAATGAGATGAAGAATCTGATGAATGGGTGTGGCAACAATAATCTCTCTCTGAATGTCAACAAAATGAAGGAGATTGTCATTGACTTCAGAACGCATAAAGAAGAACATGCCTCCCCTACATCAAAGGGGATGAAGTAGAAAGGGTTGAGGGCTTCAAGTTTTTAGATGCCCAAATCACAACAACCTGTCCTGGTCCCCCCATGCCAACACTATAGTTAAGAAAGCCTACCTACTTTCTCAGAAGCCTCTACTTTCTCAGAAGACTGAGGAAATTTGGAATGTCAGCTACAACTCTCACCAGCTTTTACAGATACACTCTAGAAAGTATTCTTTCTGGTTGTATCACAGCTTGGTATGCTCCTGCTCTGCCCAAGATTGCAAGAAACCATAAAAGATCATGAATGTCGCCCAATCCATCATGCAAACTAGCC
Source organism: Carcharhinus amblyrhynchos (assembly GCF_965287045.1). Taxonomy (NCBI): domain Eukaryota; kingdom Metazoa; phylum Chordata; class Chondrichthyes; order Carcharhiniformes; family Carcharhinidae; genus Carcharhinus; species Carcharhinus amblyrhynchos. The sequence continues at coordinate 23,254,952 of NC_137335.1, read as the reverse complement.
TCCCATCCATTGACACTGCCTACACCTCCCGCTGCCTCGGCAAAGCAGCCAGCATAACTAAGGACCCCATGCACCGCAGATATTCTCTCTTCCATCTGATATAAAAGACTGAGGTCACGTACTAACTGACTCAAAACAGCTTCTTCCCTGATGCTCTTGTTTTCTTCCCAATGTACAGGATGTTTTGTCTGCATAGCGTGCAAGAAACAATACTTGTCACTGTTATGAAAATACATGGGACAATGATAAATCAAGTCAAATGTAACATACACACATACAAAACATACAAATTAGGAGCAGGAATACCATGGTACAGTTACTGGCAATATAATGTAATCTGAGAGATCATAGTATGAGACATTTTACATGCTAATTATTTAAGGGATTGGTGAGACTATGCTCTGAATTTTATGTTCCGAGATTGGGAGCATTTCCTGCTTTGCAGACCATAATGTTGATTGTGATGACATCGGGTGGCATTCCTTAGGTGATCACCCTCCTTTTATAATATCATGCATAAATGAGTCAAAAGGTCATTCTTTAAATGTCCATTTAAATGCCTACTGAGGCAATTAACAAGCAAGCAGAGCAAGAGGCAATAAAACACCTTCAAGGTTTGAATCATGTTGGGTACAAAACTCGGTTTTTTTAAGGGCAAGTTTGTTAGGATGGTTTTTAAACTACAGCAGTGTCTCAGATTTGTAGTTCAGAAACCTCTGATTACAGGGACTGTTCATTTAACTGGGCCATGCAGAATTTTGGATTAATATCTTAGAAGGACTGTCCTTCGTCACCTCAAAAACCTCGATTCTCTCTACCAACCAGGGCTGAATGTTGTAATCTCTCCATCACAGATGGGAATTATGGTGCCAGTAGAAGACATCAATCTCTAATGAGGAGGAGAAATAGAAGGAGAAGAAGAGTGAGAGGAACCAGAGATTGGGAGGATGGGGACAGACTAGTACAACATCCCAATGATCAGAAGGAACCTGGAAAAGCTTTTCGCAAGCACAGAGGGTGTACAGGGTGTGCTTCAGCTACCTTGAAGTGAAATATTCAGTGCCATGAGGCTCTGTCAGGCAGCTGTCACATCTCTTTGGAAGCTGCTTGTTGGAGGGTTTGCATCAAATTGCTTTGAAGACCACTCGATGCTTATCACCTGAAGGTGACAGGGGCATTTAAATTTTTCTCTAGTGGGTCCTTTCAAGCAGTAACTGGCAACCTGGCAGGGATAACTCAGCTGGCAGCAAACCACTGCTTACTGTTGCATCAGTAAACAGTGGTTTACTGTCCAATGTTCCAGACAGCCAGAAATTACATAGCCACTATTATTGATGTAAATGTCAGTTGAAGAAGGCCTGAGGGTTTCCACCAATGGCTGGCATCCCCGGGTTCAAGGAGCCATTGTTGCATCCATGTAGTCATCAAGATTCCTGCAGGGCAGCCCTGTGATTTCATCAATAGAAAAGATTTCCACTCAATCAACGTTCAGCTTGTGTACAACCACAAACAGCGTATCATGCATGTGTGCAGCAGATTTCCAAGCAAAGCAATGTTGCTTACATCCTTAGGAATTCCCAAATGCCAGCTCTTTCCACTGGAGCTGATGCATTGGAAGGTTGGCTTTTGGGACATAAGGGCTATCCTTATGATGGCTCATGGTGCCTGCACGGGTTTCAAGGACTGAGAGAGAGAGAAGGTTTAATGACTGTCGCACAAATTCCAGGCCCATTGTGGAGCAGACTACAGTCTTCTGAAAAAGTGTTTCAGATGCCTTAACAGGTCGGGAGGTTCACTGTAGAACAGTCTCTCGAGTGTCCCCAATGGGGTGACCGATATCTGAGATCCCCTTTCACCCAGAGGCTGAGTCCCAGAGTTCAGAGCCAGGTCGTGCAGTAGTCTGCAGATCAGAACACATCCCAAAAAATCACACCAGCAATGTGCTTGGCTTGCCCTTCCAGGACAATCGTCAGTCTGTCCGTGATGGAGGCTTGATGCTCCGAAGAATGGGTGATCGCAATGCACACCTCCACATTCCAGGCCAAAGTATGCAACCCTTCATGTATACCACTAATATCTTAACAGACCTTGCGCTGCACATCCAGCAACTGCTGCCTTACGGACAACTCCAGAAACTCATCGTCTGACTTGGATCAGTCTCTGGTTCACCCTAGGCACTCCGAGGACTACCTGAGGACTTCTCCACCACACTTGCGACTGTCACTTGCATTGATTTACAAATCAATGCAAATCAGTGCAAATCACCCCTTCAACCATGCTGAAGTGCCAGTACTAGCAATAAATGCCAAAGAGCATAAGAATTGCTCCTCAGAGATGGATGGAGGTTCTTGAATAATTTCTGACAGAGCCAGTGTTGATGAACTTCTTTCCCTGTAAGGAGCAGAATGAATGAATGGGAGTCATAAGTTATCACCATATCTAACCTCACGTTGAAATCTTAACTCAGACACACTTTTATCTGGCCAGGCATGCATTAATTAACACAGCGGAAACTATAATGTGAACAAAGACTTGTACCTTCTTGGCTTGACTTAAAGGTCCCGAGTGTGTAATCCTTGCATTTCACCAATATACCTTCAATCAGTGATTATATTGTCTTATTACTCAGTATGGTGCCTCAGGCCACCCTCCACGTTCGTCACTGCCTATACTTCTTGACTCCTGCATGTCTAAGAGGATGAGCATTTGTCCCTCAAATGTGCTGAGGATCTCGAGCTTCATGAATCCAGCACCTGTGCGGATCATTCACTGGGGTTCTTAGTTCACTTTCCCTGAAAACATTAGAAATTGAGCTGGCATTAACACTCTCACATGTCTAAGCAACATTATCAGACGAGCACATGGCTGGCTGAAGCCTTTTCTTTGTCAGGTGAATGTCCTCATACCAAACAACCACCATCCAAAATAAAAGAAGAATTACACACAGAGAATGCTGGTAGAAGTCAATATGTCTGGCATCATCTGTGGATAGAGAGGCAAATAAAATGTATGATTCCTCTTCAGAGCTCAGAGGAATCCACAACTTTCCAAACTTGCTGAATTCCACCAGCATTCTCTGCTCTTTTTTCTGGCTTTGCATCCTATGTAGTTTTTCAGTTGCCTAATTCATAACAGGTAGAATGATGCAAACATGCAACTGTGGATGAGCTGCGTGCCTAGTACACCTGCTATATTTGCTTTTTATGTCTTCCCTACACCAGAAACATCTTGTCCATACTGATGCCATGTTCACCCTTGCTAGCTACAGAAGATCAATGAATCTCTTCTGGAACTGACTCCAGCTTCACCTGATCATATCCACATTCGAAACAGGGCTCGGCCACCTCCTCCCATGCAGCTCTTCTCTGCCTATGGTCCTTCCTAATGCCGCCTCTTGCGATGAGACGATCAGCTCGAACTTTCAGTGCATGGAGGAGTGTGCCAAGCATTGTCTCTACGAATCTGGGGGTAGCTTTGCTCCTTCTGGAGCTGCTCTCCCTTTGCTCCAATAGGACAACATTTATGAATGGAAAAATAATATAAATGCACTAATCCTCAATGTCTTCAGCTGGTAGACTTGCTGAAAATCAATTATGGCTCATTGTAAGGCTACAGACAGGCATAAACGTACAATAACATGTATGTAAACAGAAAATGCTGGAAAATCTCAGCAGGTACGTACCTTCATACTGTGCAAATGAATATAATTCTCCCCGGTTGACACTTCTTTTCCCTTGAGAAAATCCTTTGGGGTTCACCTGACACTACATGCTGGTAGAAGCCATGACATCTGGCATATGAAAGGTCTCACCTTTTAAAGATCTGACCTGGCTTGGTTTCAGGTCATGACAGAGAGTTTCAGGGCCCAACTCCTGCCTTCTGAAGTGCATTGGGTAGGAAGGAGTGTGTAATATGTAATAACTCCATGGAGGTGAAAGTCCTGTCACCAAGTTACTTTATTTACACCATAATCTGTACACAGCCAGCTCTCCAGTTACTCCCTGTGGAATGCAGGCTGGGAGTCTGACACACCTGCTTTAAATAGGGAGCATGAGGCTCCCTGATTTAACCATCAATTAAGACTTAAGACTTACCAGATAAAAAAAACTTTCAGTTTTAATCAGGGGAGAGCGCGAACGCAGTCCCCTACTACCACAAATTTTGCAGTCGAGTATCCCACATTTGGGGGCATCACAGGCATCAGCACACCCGAAGTGCAATGGACTAGCCTCGTCCTGGGCGACCTACCTGCTTGATTATTGTTTCACTCCTGCCAGATAAGTAAGACTTATCAGGTAGTTCACACTCTAGAAAGCCAACCTCATTAGTCTGGTTGAAGTCATCATACTCCTCCCCTCCGTGGAATCCCCTCGGTTTGCTTCCTTCAGGGGTCTTTTCCTCTGCTTGAGTGTGGGGTCAGGATCCTCCAACTCAACCTTTGATGTCGGCGGTGTGTAACGATTGGGTGCGTGTCTCTTCCAATGTGAATGCCGGAGGTCTGGTTACTTGTTCACTTCAGGTGGTAGGGGAATTGATGCAGCATCATCAGATCCTGAGGTCCCCACCAAGGGTGCAGGGGAGGCAGTACAGGCTTGTCGAGGGGACTCTGCTCATCTCTAGAGTTGCAGGGCAGACTCGGCTCCAGAACAGATGGAGTGCTTAAGGCCTGGACCTGGTCCAAGTGTTTCCTTACCACTGCCTGGCCTACATCTACTTGGTAGGGATACTGGTCTGGTCCTGCATTATTCCAGTTACCCAAGCAGGACCATTTGCATAATTTCTGACCCAAAGTCTCTCCGTGCTTCGAAGTACGTCTCTCGGCAAGTGTTGTTATGGTCCCTGCATTGGGCGTCCTGGTGTCTTTGCACCTTTCCTCTCAGGTTTGGCAACATGGGCTCAGTCTGATGAAGGCCAGTAACTCTGCTAGTGCAGTTCCCATGGTGGTGTGTGGAGTCAAATAACCATCATGAGATTTTCATCTCTAATGAGGCTGCTGGCTGTTTTTTCAGCACAGCCCTTAATGTATGGACTGCTCTTCCTGCTAGCCCATTTGATGCCGGGTGATAAGGTGCCATCTTGATGTGCCGGATCCTGTTTGATTTCATAAATTTTGTGAACTCTAGGCTGGCGAACACTGAACCATTATCAGAAATTAATACCTCTGGGATCCCATGCATTGCAAATGAGATTCACAATTTTTCAACGGTTGCCAAGTTTAGTTTATAGACGTCCAACCACTTGAATTGAGCATCTATTATCACCAGAATCATGAACCCCATAAATGGGCCTGCTAAAACTGCATGGTCTGCCTGGCCATTCCCACAGGTGCAGCGGGGCTGCGGCTGGTGCCTTAGAAATCATAGGAACCCTACAGTGCAGAAAGAGGCCAGTTGGTCCATCAAGTCTGCACCAACCACAATCTCACCCAGGCCCTACGCCCATAGCCCTATATATTTACCCAGTAATCCCTCTAATCTGCGCATCTCAGGACACAAAGGGGCAATTTTAGCGTGGCCAATCAACCTAACCCGCACATCTCCTGCCCCTGTTGGCACTTCTGGCACTGTCCTGCCAGTTTTGTTATGCCTTCATCCGGACCTGGCCACTAGACGTGGCTCCTGGCCAACATCTTCATTTTTGATACTCCAGGATGCCCATGGTGTAGTTCGGCCAATATGTCCCAGCGGCTCTGCCTTGGGACAATGATCTGTGCTCCTCACAGCAGTATCCCGTCTTCCATTGTGATCTGCATCCTCCTGCTCCAGTATGGGTAGAACTGTGGATGGATCGGTCTTTCCAGCTGCCCTGGTAGCACCAAGTGTAGCATCAAGGAGACACAGCAAAACTGGAATCAATAGATATCAGGGGGCAAACTCTCCACTGGTTGGAGTCATTCCTGATACACAAGAAGATGGCTGTGGTTCTAGAGGGTCAGTCAACTCAGCTCCAGGATATCTCTGCAAGAGTCCCTCAGGGTAGTGTCCTAAGCCCAACAATTTTCATCAATAACCTTCCCTTCGTCATAAGGTCAGAAGTGAGGATGTTCACCAATGATTGCATAACGTTCAGCATCATTCACGACTCCTCACATACTGAAGCAGTCCATGTTCAAATGCAACAAGATCTGGACAATATTCAGTCTTGGGCTGACAACTGGCACACAAATGTGCCACACAAATGCCAGGCAACAACTATCACCAATAAGAGACACTCTAATCACCGCCCCTTGACATTCAATGGTGTAGCCATCACTGAATCCCCGACTGTCAACATCCTTAGGGTTACCATTGACCAGAAACTCAACTGGACTCACCACATAAACACAGTGGCTACAAGAGCAGGTCAGAGACTAGGAATACTGCAGTGAGTAACCCACCTCCTGACTCCCCAAAGCCTATCCAAGCACAAGTCAAGAGTATGTTGGAATACTCCCCACTTGCCTAGATAGGTGCAGATCCAATGACACTCAAAAAGATTGACACCATCCAGGACAAAGCAGCCTGCTTGATTGGTAGTACGTCTACAAATGTCCACTCCCTCCACCACTGACACTCAGAAGCAGCAATGTGTGCTATCTACAAGGCGTGCTGCAGCAATTCACCAAAGATCCTTAGACAGCATCTTCTAAACCCACAACCACTTCCATCTAGAAGGACAAGGGCAGCAGATACATGGGAACACCACCATTTGCAAGCTCCCTTCCAAGCCACTCAGTAACCTGACTTGGAAATGTATCACAATTCTTTTACAGTGGCTGGGTCAAAATCGTGGAATTCCTCCCTAACGGCATTTTGGATCAACCCACAGGACATGGACTGCAGCAATTCAAGAAGGCAGCACATAACCACCTTCTCACGGGCAACTTGGGATGACCAATAAATTCTGGCCAACCAATGACACCCATGTCCCACAAATGAGTAAAGAGAAAGAGAAAAGGTGTGGTTTTTGCACATTGAGCGAGATTTTCTGGCCACGCTCACGTCAAAATTGGAAAATCCCACCCAAGGTCAATGGACCTTTCCATGATCCACAACCGCGGCCCCCCACCCCCCCGGCCACTACGATTCCCATGGTGGGTGGGATGGGAAAACTCTCCCCATATATTCAAATTAACAACAACAGATTTACTGAAGGAGCTGTTGCCTGTACAGAGTTCAAACTGAAACAAAAAGTGGGAGCCTGTGAAACACCCTAATAATATCACAATCAAATATGCAACCACTTAAATGTATTACAGGATGACTGTCACCTACTCTTGTTGCTAATTAGCAGCAATTAGTGCACTATACTGTGCTCACATGGTGAGCCCAGAAATCAGGCTTCTAGCTGTGGGACCCACCATTAGCATGTGAACATACTATTCAGCCAAATGAGAATATTGAATGAATTGTAGTTTGTAGAAAACATTGGTAGTTGAATGAAGGGTGGGATGGTGAATTGATAAACGTGAGGCTCGTTGTTCTTTTGTAAGGATACGGCATTTAAAATTAAACTTCTTCCTGTATACATTCAGGTGCAAGGCTAAACAGCTTGCACTGACGGTGTTACCTATTTGCTCCAGCTGCCCCATATGGGTCTCCTTTCCATTTCCTGTATTAGAGAATCTTGGAATTTGCCCAGTTCTGCCATTTTCACTCTATTTCTGGCTAAAACTCGACTGTTCCAGCAACCGTTGAAGCCAGAATATACCTCCCCTTTAAGAGTTGCAACCTTGCTTTAAGTAGGATAGATTAATTTTAAGTGATACCAGCCTTTATGCTTGGCTGCTGCTGAGATGTGCAGGCACTCAACTGCGTGTTTAGCATTGAACTGCATGGCACTATTCCTTAAATTAGTGGGAACATGTCACTTATGTGCTGCCTGCATCTCAACAAATAGAAATGGATTAATCATGCAGCATTTTTCCTTCATCTGTTTTGGGCATTGTACAGTTTTTTCCTCAGTGGCATATAGGAAAGGAAGTTAGTCATTTCCCATTTTTAATTGCTACAACGGTCTCCTACTGTGATGTGCACAAATGTGGATTGTGACAAGCTGTGATGCCTTCCATGTTCAAAACGTGCAAAAAATTATTGTTCACAATTTAAGTTAAGAAACAGAAATCCGTATTTTTTTGATTGATAGAAAGGTTACTAATAGTAAAGCTCTTGTTAAACTGGAGTGATCATGATCCTATTTTCTAGTGCTGTTTCTGTACAGGTAGGGTAAGAGAAGTGACACTGCTGCTCAGCAGACAATCACCATCTGTTGGACTAAGTGATATGCTTACCCTACACATATTTTAGAAGGATTCTAGGAATTGTGATTGCTTAATTACTGTAGGTGCCAATTTAGTTGCGATCAATGCTCAGTGCTAAATTAAATGAGGCTGCCAGAACTCAGTGACCCTTATAATAATAGTGATCTGCGATAGGTAATCTTCATTATCCATCTCTCACCTCCAGTCTCCAGAGACAAAAAGCAATACCTTCAACAAAGGCACATACTTTTACACAAGCTACAGATTCTTGACCTCCCAGGTTTTATGATATCATTATATTGCAAAATTCATGAGAATGGAATCAATCCATTAAAAAACGCCACAGTCTATCAGACAAGGAAATGATTAATGGATCAATTTTCCCTCTTGATTGTCTACATTTAAGAGGCTCCGCCTTCATCAAGAATGTGTTTAACATGTATTTTTCCCCCACCTTTGCTTGCAATGCATCCTTATGTCATTTGTGCCTGGAACTGCAGAATAAAAAAATGCATCTTCTCTCTTCCAAACAAAAAGATCTATTGAATAACTTCATGAAACCCTGTAAATGTTCATTTAAAAAAGAAATGCCAAGCTTATTATTCTGTTATCGCACAGCATATGAACTTCTGTTGAAAAAATTACCAAATTAAGCTTTACATTAACAAATGGAATGAAAATGAATTCTTTTACAGGGTAACAAATCAAATTGAGAAATGTGTCTTTTAATATAATCAGTGAAAGATCAACTGTCCGATGGTAGTCATCGGGACCCAAGGCTTTATTTTTTCAGCTTTGAGATGACTCCCCAGCGTCTATCACATTGAGGTAATTATAATGGAACTTGATCACATGCACCAAGCTTTGTCGCAGCCCATTGTCTGCATGCCGTAAGCATGGATAAGAGAAGTGTTTATGCAGGATTTGGAAAACAAGATGTGAAGTTAAATTTCAGATTATTTACCTGGATTTAGGCCCATTACTACTGACTGGCAGCCTTGTGAGTGATCTATATAACAGCAAAATATTGTACAGTGCTTCTAATACCTCTATGCTGACTTCTAACAAATAAACCTGCTCACCATGATTTAAATAACTGATGTAAACTGAAGGAAGAAATATCCAGAAACACACTGAGCAGTCATGCTCTTATTGTATTTGTGTGCAGTAAGAATATAACTATTAAAAGACAGGAGATAAGATGAATCATGCTTACTGAATATAACATCTTTTTCCTCATTTCAGAATTAAGAATAATCCAGGGAACAGATCAAAATCTAATTATTTTGATTCATGATATTTTAATGTTTTGAGCAGATTTTGTATGAAAGTCAGCTGTCTGTGTCCTTCATGTCCTTGATACAAGCTGATGTTCACAGAAAGAATAAATGATTTTGATATGACTGCCTAGCTTTAGAAATAATAATGGGGAATTGGTTAAAATAATGTTCTGTGTTTGGTATATACCAGAGAACCCTTTCTGTACTGAAAGCTAAAACTGACAGGCAGGGGTATCAGGAGGTAATAATTAATTTGAACAGGACGAAACATGCTGGCCACTTCAATGATTAGAGTAGTTTGCAAGCATTTTAATCATGATTGAACAAAATCTTTTGATGAAAGCAATAAAATAGCACAACAGAATTATTGGCAGAATGCATTAAGTTTTAATTATCATATTAATATTGTTTAGCCTTGAAACAATGTACGAGATTTTCCAAAAAAATGTTTACACTTAATTGTGGGATTACAGTCTCCTTCTGTCATTGCATAAATCACAACTCATAAATGATCTTTAAGGATGTGCAAAATTCATTAAGCAATTTTACCAATTACAGCTCTTCTAAATTGCAGTAACAATGTTTTGAATATTCTCTGGAAGCTAATATTTTCAGGTTAAATAAACTGAAATCTTAAATTGATTTTTAACCTATTCCTTTTAAAATTAATTAGAATTCATCTGCTAAAATGAACAGGGACACGGAGTTAAAACTGAAAAATGTTCTGCTATATTATGTCTGAGTTCTTCACGACTTTAAAATGAGTTATCTGATGATATTTCCATGCTTGCATGGTCTACAGGTCAGGCAAACACCTTATGGAACAGTTTTCACCTCAAATTTCCTCCACTGATTCTTCTTTCTTAAGCTAAAACTCATATTTGATCGACAACGATCTTCATTGCACAACATGAGTGTGTCCGCTTAATTAACATTCTATTGTACAATTCTACACCATGAGTTTTTTACCTCCAAGTATCGGCCTCATTGTTCCTGTGGAGCAGCATCGAGAGGCAGTGATTTTTGGGCGTGTGTGGAGGTCGCGAGTAAGGTACGTTTTTCTTGTTTATATTTTTTAACTTTTATTTCTAGTTGAAGTCGCGAGTAGCGGTGGTTTTTTTTTCTTTTTTTAAAATTAGTTCGAAACCGGAAGTCGTCACTAGGACGCTTACCGGTATTTGTAGTTTTTTTTCCGGGTCTCCAACCCTATAAATCGGCACAGAGAGGATACCCGATCCTCTACACTGGTAGAGAAGCCCACCCTCCCACCTCCTCTAACCTAATTATAAGTGTGTGGGAAGTTTTTTTTGTTGTTTTTCTTTTCTTTTATGCTGGAAATTGTTTCAGGGATGGCAGTTCAGGCAGTAAGCTGTACGTCCTGTGGTATGTATGTGGTGAGGGACATCAATAGTGTTTCTGCTGATTTTACCTGTAGGAAGTGTATACAATTGCAGCTTCTGGAGAAGCGCGTTAAGGAGCTGGAGTTGGAATTGGAGGAACTCCATATAATTCGGGAGGCTGAGGCATACATAGATAGGAGTTACAAGGAGATAGTCACTCCTAGAAATGAGTCTTGGGTAACTGCCAGGAAGAGGGGAAAGAAGCAATTGAGGGGACAATCCCCTGGGGCTGTTCCCCTCCAAAATAGGTTTTCTGTCCTGGAGGCTACAGTTGAGGAGGAATCAACTGTAGATTGCCAAAGGGAGCAGGTCTCTGGAGGTGAGCCTGTTGTGAAGGCTCAGGTGGTTAGGGGATGTAAAAGATTGGGCTTAGTGATTGGGGACTCCACAGTTAGGGGGACGGATAGGAGAGTCAGAGGTAATGGTAGGGACTCAGGGCTGGTGTGTTGCCTCCCAGGGGTTGGGGTCCGGGATGTTTCGGAGAGGGTGTTCAGGACTCTTAAGGGTGAGGGGGATCAACCCCAAGTCATAGTTCATGTGGGGACACATGACATAGGGAGGTTAAGGGAAGGGGATATTAAGCAGAAATTTATGGAGTTGGGGTGGAAACTTAAGGCCAAATCGGACAAGGTGGTTATCTCGGGACTCTTGCCTGTGCCACGGGATAGTGTAGAGCGGAACAGAGAAAGGGGAAGTTTGAACTCGTGGCTGAGGGGATGGTGCAGGAGGGAGGGGTTCAGGTTCTTGAGCAATTGGGGCTCATTCTGGGGAAGGTGGGACCTCTACAGGAGTGATGGTCTACACCTGAATCAGAGGGGAACCAATATCTTGGGGGGAAAATTTGCTAAGGCTATGCAGGGGGGTTTAAACTGATTCAGAGGGGGGGTGGGATCCTGAGTAGCGGGGGTGAAAGTGAGGGGGGCATAGATGGGGACTGCAATGCACGGCATCGTGGGGGTGAAGTGGAGCAGGGTTTGAAATGTGTATACTTTAATGCGAGGAGTATTTGCAATAAAGTGGATGAACTTGCAGCGTGGATCAGTACCTGGGACTTTGATGTTGTGGCCATTTCAGAGACATGGCCTGGTATGGAGGGGAGGTCCTATGAGGAGAGACTGAGGGATTTGAGGCTGTTTTTGTTAGAAAGAAGGCGGCTACGAGGGGACCTTATTGAAACATATAAGATGATTAGAGGTTTAGATAGGGTGGACAGTGATAGCCTTTTTCCTCGGATGGAGAAAGCTAGCATGAGGGGGCATAGCTTTAAATTAAGGGGTGGTAGTTATAGGACGGATATCAGGGGTAGGTTCTTTACCCAGAGGGTGGTGAGGGATTGGAATGCCCTGCCTGCTGCAGTTGTAAATGCGCCTCATTTGGGGGCGTTTAAGAGATCCGTGGATAGGTTTATGGGTGGAAAGGGTTTGGTTTAGGTTAGAGGGTCATTGCTTTTTAACTGGTCGGCGCAACATCGTGGGCCGAAGGGCCTGTTCTGCGCTGTAATGTTCTATGTTCTATGTTCTATGAATACAGAGTATTAATACAGTATTATCTATTGAAAATATTGAAATAAATGAAGACAAAACCGTTAAATAGAGGGTAGAGATTTAAGGTATATGGCAAAACATTCAGGGGGATATTGGGATACATTAAAAACCTTTTTCAGTATATATCTAATTTACTTTTGAAAGTTATTATTGAAACTGAACTTCAGGCATTGCATTGTCAATCACAACTCCTCATATGGAATAAAATGTCTCTTAAAGTTGGACTAGATTTTGCAGTCAGCAGTGACTCAATGATGCTTGCCATTGACCTCAAACAAAGATGCCCACAAAGATCTAGCAATCTCTGAGGTATGAAGCTACCTACTTATAACATCAGTTTGAATCTGGCATCAATTCAAGGGGATATCCAAGCATCTAACAGCAGGAATGTCATCAAACAGATCAGCAGCAAATCTTATTGAATTTTTCTTTTACAGACAGTAAAATACAAAGTAAAATGTCTGAATGCCTTCAGTCTTAATCTTCAGATCTTCAGAGAGAAAAATAAATGATTGGGATAGATACATGGGATGAAAGTAGAACCTAAAATATCACAAACAACTTTTAAAAAATATTGGCAGAATTTTCCAACTGTTAATGCTGGAGGGATCTTCTGGTCATGCCAGCAGCGCATCCCTGCTGCAGGTTTCCAGGTTGCATGGAGTACAGCAATCGGGTGGTCGGGGAGGAGTGGCGGGACTGCATGACCAGCGATGTGGAGCTGCGTGGCTGGTCAGCAATCAGGAGGTTGGCAATGCGGGGCTAACGTGCATGCACCGATCTCTGCTATGACAGATTGGCGCATGTGCAGTGGTCCGCTCAGTGTGATGCTGCAGGCCTCTCCAACAGGAATAGACCCAGCCCACTGATTTTTAGCGTGATTCATGCTAGGGCATGCTGCAGTGCTTAGAGTGTGAGAGACGCATTTTGAAAGTCCTGTCGAAAAAAACCAGCCAGTTTTTATGTGAATTTGGCACTTAGAAATTTTTTGGGAGAATCCCTCCCAATGTTCTTCACATTGTCCCTAAACATCATGTGGGACCTTTGATGCAGGGTAATGCGTCTAAGGTGTGGTAAACCTGACAGGAGGCAACTGGCTCTATTTAATCTCATTGGCCATTTGCATTGTCTCAGGAAACTCTAGCTGTAAACTGAGCATTATGCTTATGAAAAGGGAGGTAAATTGGAGCACCACTATAGAGTTGTCAAAGTTTGGAATCTTCTGCTTGTTGTTTCAAGTAACATTCAGAAGACCCCAGTTGCCTCAAACTGCCTTGTAGAAGACTAAAATACTTCAAACACCGACCTGTAATTTCTTCAATCTGCTGTCTATGATTTTTGCTGATCTCCAGTCTGGCAGTAAGTTAGCACTGCACCTCCTGTGGGACAAATTCAGGGAAATTTCATCACTTGACACAATGTCAAAAGCCCCATACTCTCATTACTGGATGCCCAAATTGTCCATCTTCACCTGCTTTTCCAGACCAAATGGAAACATTCTGTTGCCTAATTTGATGATTCCGGACTGTCAGTGAATCATCCATTTTTCCCATCTCCAATATTTTAACAGTTATAAACATAGGAGTTCAAAGACTAAAAAACACATTTGTGATTGCTGCTTTGATTTGCTGTCTTGGGGTTGACGATAGCAACATCTGGGAGATTAATCTTTAATTCCTGGAGGATTGGTAATGCTTATCGAATCCTTGCCATGAGGCACCCAATGCTGGGTCACTGAACTCCTATAGTCGAAGGAAAGAAAGTCTTGGAATATGTGTTCCTGGCTCCTCAGACAGTCAATACTGGATGTGCCCCTGCTAAAGGTACATGCCCATACAAGGGCTTAGTGCGCAAAATTAAAGTGCATGGGATTGGGATTAATATGCTGGCATAGACTGAGAATTGGTTAGCAGATAAGAAACAGAGAGCAGGAATAAATTGGTCTTTTTCAGAGTGGAAGGCAGTGACTGATGGGGTACCAGAGAGATCAGTGCCCCAGTTATTCATAATATGTATCAATGATTTGGATGAGGGAGTCAAATGTAGTATTTCCAAGATGGTTAACGACACAAAAACTAGGTGGAGTTGAGAGTGGTGAGGAGGAAGTAGGCTGCAAGGCAATGTGAACAAGTTGAGTGAGTGGACAAATATATGGTGGATGCAATATGACATGGAAAAGTGTGAAGTTATCCACTTTGGTAGGCTCAGAATAAGGATCATGGTCTCAGGATAAGAGGTAGACCACTTAGGATTGAGGTGAGGAAAGATTTTTTTCACTTAGCGGGTATTGAACCTGCAGAATTCTCAACCACATAAGGCTGTGGAGGCCAAGTCACAACATTTATTTAAGAAATAAATAGATTTCTGGACACTAAAGACATCAAGGGCTATGAAGAGACAGCAGAAGTTTGGCATTAAGAGAAAGATCAGTCATAATTACATTGAATGCCGGACCAGGCTCAATTGGCCAAATGACCTAGCCCTACTTCTATTTTCTATATTTCTATGTAACTGGTACTTAGATAATATCTTTAACATAATGAAACCTTCCAAAACACTCCACAGGAGTGTTACTAATGAGTTATTAAATAAAAATTGGTCACGGAACCACACAAGGAGATATTTGGGCAGATTACCAAAGGTTTGATTAAAGAAGCTGGTGTCAAAGAGAGAGGCAGATTGGTTTAGGGAAGCAATTTTGAAGTTTAAGACCTTCGCAGTTAAAGGCATGCGTGCCAATAATGGAGTAATTAAAATCAGAAATTCTCAAGAAGCCAGGAGCAACATAGATACTCAGAGGGCTGTCTGGATAGGAGATATTACAAAGATAGGGTCAGGTAAAGACATGGATGGACTTGAAAGAAAAGATGAGAATTTTGAATCAAGATGCTATGGTGATGATAAATGAGACTTGGTGTGAGTTAGGACAGGCACAGCAGAATTTTGGATACCATAAAGTTTACAATGAGTAAAACATAGGGGGCAAGCCAGTAGTGCATTGGAATAGTCAAGTCAACAAGTAACAAAGGCATGAATTGGGGTTTCAGCAACAGATAAGCTAAGGTAGAACAGTGTAGGTAGATATCACAGAGATGGATAATGATAGTCTTGATGTTGCCATGGATATGTAGTTAGAAGCTCATCTCAGGGACAAATACGACATTGAGGTTAGGGATAGTAATCCTGCAAGTGCAGAGCAGGAGGAAAGACACTTTGATATAATCTGAAAGCTGTTCAAATTATCTTTTGTCCCCCTCCACCATAATTCAACAATCAAGTGAGCCATTAACATTGTATAATACTGTACACCTATTGAACTCATGCAACATTGCGTCCGAAGGACTAACTGGCGCTTAGACTCACTTCTGCAGTGACCTTGCCAACAAATCAAAAGATAGATGTTGTCGTAGATGTGAGTCTGTCAGCTCGAGGGATTAAACACATGAAAGAAAAAACCATTTCAGTGCAATAGCTTCACCTGAAACGACAATCGCTCTTTCCAAATGGTCTTTCACATCAATTTCACAAAATGTGAACTCACCCAACCAGAGACCTGGGTTTGTTCCAAGAGAACTGTTGAAAACTACAAAGGTTTCTGGTTGGTCGGGTTTAAATTCGCAAACTTCAAACAAGGTCATCTTCAAAAAGGACATTGCCGTTTACAAGTTACAATCACTGCATCTTGCAAAAAATATTTAAATATAAAAACCTAGGGTTGGTTCACACTTTCAGCCTGATCTCATCAGCTTTTAGTTTTGATTTGCAAAGCAGGAAAAACAGCTTTTAATTATTATTATTAGTGCTCTGTGCACCTGCACCTGCAGCTGCACATTGCCATATTGCCAGAAAAATTAAAGGAAAGTGGAAGTCTTAATTTGAAGACACCGTAAAAATTTGTTTTAGATGTCATAACAAAACAGGTAATAACAACTTCTAAAGAAATTTAAATCTAAATAAATTTTACATATCCTGGTCATCACTGTCTGATCACATTTGTATGTTATACATACTGTCCAATTTCATTGAAAAAAATTAGCTACAGTATAAAATAGACTGTTGATTATTCATCACCTGAGGCAGATTTCTATCCCACAGCCATTATGTAAGACAAGGGGTATGTTTCTCCCAAATTGGTTCTAAGTGTTGATGCCAGTGGGAAATCTGGAGTGTTTCCCGCTGGCATTGGTAACGTGGAACAGACCCCAATCAACCGATTCAAATGGGCCAACACTCCCCCACCCCACGTGAATCATATTATTTTCCTGATTTGATCAGCAGCTGATTCACTGGAATCGGTGTTCGTCCTTTACAAGCTGAAACGGCATTTAAGCGCTCCCTTTAGCACCCACTCTCATTCCAACCAGCAAAATGGCTGCAGGAAGAACTACCCCAAGGTTCCTGGATACAGAGATGGACCGGATGCTGTGGAAGAGAGGAGGGCCACCCTCTTTCCGAGGCTTGGCAGAAAACTACCTGCCGCTGTGGTATCAGGAGCCTGGGATGCAGTGGCATAAGCAGTCAGTTCCAGCAGCATCATCAGGAAGACCGCACTTCAATGCCGCAAGAAAATGAACAACCCCTTCTGAGCTGCAAGATTAAGTACCCATTGTCAGCTCTTGGCATTGCTCATGTTGTTAGTTTGAATCTATGTGTGCAAATCACGTCTTTTCTTTTTGTTTAAACTCCACAACCTCCTGTCACTAACCTCTGGCATCTCATCTTAAACCCTTGCAACCTTCAAACTACCAGCACCTCCCTCAGTACCCCACACCCCCAAGCAATCACCCCCACACCCCCAAGCAAACCCCCATCACAAACTCTCATAAGAAGGAATAAAATGTAGGAAATTGTGAATGTGTTCACTTTAGCAGGAAGAATAGAAATGAAGTATGTTATTCTAATGGAGAGAGATTGTAGAACCCAGCGGTATACAGAGGGATCTGGATGTCCTGGTACATGAATCACAAAAATAAATTAAGAAGGCAAATGGAATGTTGTTGTTTATTGCAAGGGGAATGAAATATAAATGTAGGGAAGTTTACTGCTTTTGTACCAAACCTGAATACGATCACATCTGGCATTCTGTGTACAGCTTTTGTTTCTTTATTTCAAAAATTGCATTAAAAGCAGTTCCAAAAAAGTTCACTCAAGTTTGGAAGAATGATCTCATTAAAAATATAACATTCTGAGAGGACTTCATCGGATGGATATTGGGAAAGTTTTTACTCTTGTGGGGAGACTAGGACTTGGGGACACAATTTAAAAATCAAAGGTCTCCATTTTAAGTTGGAAGTTAGGTTTTATTTTCTCTCTCAGCAGGTCAGGAAAACTGGAGGCTGAGTCATGGGATGGAATTTTAAGGCCTTGCTTGTCCAGAAACTGTAAAATCCCTCCCGAGGTCAACAGACCTTCCCCTCGCCCACTCCAATTCTGGTGGCGGGCCAGTAAAATTCTGGCCATTGAACTTATTCAAGGCTGAATTACATAGATTTTTGATAGACCTAGGGAGCCAAAGGTTACAAGGAACAGAAGGAAATTGGAGTTGAGACCACAATCAGATCAGACATGGTCATATTGAATGGTGGAGCAGACTCAAAGGGCTGAATGGTCTATTCCTGTTCCTGAGTCCTATGTTCCTATGGTATCAACTAGTACACCCATTTTGTGCCATTTTCAGTACTTATAACTTAATCTAACCCTGAATCGGTATGCATCAAATTAATAACATCATCGGTGAAAAATTGAGACAACTCAATATAAATAATTACCTGTGTTGAATTATTTCCCTCAAGTTACATCGGACTGTCGCTGTCAGTAGTTTATAAAGATGTAGCTTACTCAAGGGGGTTAGATGACATCATAGGATCTTTGAGTTCTTTACAAGGTTATTCAAGTTACAACCTTGAACGCAGCCATATGTTCACATTTTCTATTTTCTCAAATTTTGTATTTAGACATTTTTTTACTGGACCAATTTCCCCCTTAATGCACAGTTTCGACCTATGGTTTTATTATAACATCATGATGGTTCAGTTTCACTGGAAAACAGTATTCTCCCATGACAGGAGAGCAGTGTTTTACAAAGCATAATGTATTTTAGTGAATTGTAAAAAGACCTTACTCTAAAGATAACAAATTTTCAATTCACAAGCTCCAAAGAAAAATGGAGATTTAAAAACAAACTCTGAAATTTCTGTATTCAATCCATTGCCCTGTACATTAATCAGTGACCTCGCAAAATCTATTTTTCTGTTATTGTCCTATACATTTCTTGCCTCTGCTGTCCACACTAACTGATTATGCTGTCAATCAAATACAACTCCCAAGCTGAGCACAAGTGAATGGAGGCCCCAAGCAGTGAGCAGCAGTCCTCTGAAGACCTGTCATATTAACATAAATAGGCCTCTGTTGTGACCGGATCATTTCTCTCAGTAATAACAGCCACTGTTTCTTTGTTCCAGTCTGCTATTATTTTAACTGAATACTAATTTTGTTTAAAAAAATGCATGTTGCAAAATAAGGCCCTTCAAAAGTTCAATATCTGATTATTTAGAAGGGCAAGACCCTTATTTAGATTTTTTTTGTCAAAAATTGCATCCCCTATCAAGACAACTGTTTTATTTAGCACTTTGTAGAGGTACAGAATCAGACCTTTTCTCAGCTCCCAACAACATGTGAAGTGGGAGGTAGCACTAACAATGAAAATCCAAGGAACATAGAAGTGCTTATTGGGCAGCTAGCCACCTAAATATTGGTGAATAGTAGGTAACGATTTTTAACATTGAGTATAATTAAACTCTTTTTAATCAAATACTCAAGAAGAAGACTTTTGCAGGTTCTTAGATTTCACTATTTCTTTTTGAATATTCATTGTTTGCTATGATCTGATTGGCTTTGATTTCATCTTTATGTAAAGCATGAAAGAAAACATGCTTTTTGCTAGTATCAACACAATGCTACCAAAAATGAGGCAATTCATTGTTTCCAAATGCATCAAAACTGAGAATGTGTTAGCAGCAATAAACCATCCAATCACAATGCAGCTGCAAGGATGATTCTTTTAACTCTTCACATGCAGCTTATGGGGTATTTACCTTAACAAATGTTGAAAAATTCCATCATGCTATTACATAGTTTTAATATGTAAACCAGAGGAAAGGACCAGCCTGCTGCACATCATGATGACTGAAACATCCTGATTACACATTTTCTCCTTTCAGCCTCAATTCCTCTACAGCCATTTGGGGCTAGATTTTTTCTCTGGGGGCAGGAAACAGAAGTTTGGACTGTTTCCAGATCCCAAACCTGTCCCTGAGGAAAAATAGTCACTCACTTGTGATTCTTCCAGGGCTGGTTAATTAATGGCGGGAGACGGGTTTGCTGTCCTATTAAAGGCAGTGAGTGAGTGCTAGAGGGTCAAAGCTAGAAGGTCAATCAGAGAACTTCCAGTTTGAAAGAAGCAGTAGGTTGGAACAGATGGTAAGTAAAAGAGAGGGCACTTCATAATGGAGGTGCCCTCTTTCCAACTTGTTAAAATCTTTATTTAAAATAGCATCAGCAGGCAAGCCACCACTTGGGAGGGGTGGGGAGGTTGAGTTTAGAGCAGTTAGGGATGCAGAGAGCCCTTTCAAAGGACAGCCTGTCGCTATTCCTGCACACCAGCCAACAGGGAAGGCCTCCAGGCCTGTTTGGAATACTTCCCTCCCCCAGTGGCCTGCTGCTGGACGTTCACTTCCAAGCACCTATTCAGACACTGACCGTCTACAGGAAACAGGAAACTGACTCAAAAGTTCTGGTTGGCCTCATTTAATTGACCTCAATTAGGCTCTTAATGAATTGATTTGCTGCCTGCCTCATGCAGGCAGATAATGCTGTCAGCCCATGATTCCTATGCTACAGAATGGTGCAGAGGTGAGCTGGAACTAGGGAACAAGCACATCAGCCAGCAAGTCTAATCCCCAGCAGGGACTAAAAATCCAGCCTGTGATTTTTCTTGGGCGAGGCAGAAAAAAGGAATAAAATGGTACGGACATTTGAAATGTGGAAATTTCATTTCTGACCCTCAGAGACAATTGAACATAGAACACTACAGCACAAACAGGCCCTTCGGCCCACAAGTTGCGCTGATCATATCCCTATCTACCAGGCCTATCTATAACCCTCAATCCCATTAAATCCCATGTATTCATCCAGAAGTCTCTTAAAACACCCCAACGAGTTCGCCTCTACCACCACCGACAGCAGCCGACTCCACTCATTCACCACCCTCTGAGTGAAAACCTTACCCTTGACATCTCCTCTGTACCTGCTCTCCAGCACCTTAAACCTGTGACCTCTTGTAGCGACTATTTCAGCCCTGGGAAATAGCCTCCGAGAATCCACCCGATCTATACCTCTCAACATCTTATAAACCTCTATCAGGTTGCCTCTCAACCTTCGTCTCTCCAGGGAGAGAAGACCTAGCTCCCTCAACCTATCCTCATAAGGCATGCCACCCAATCCAGGCAACATCCTTGCAAATCTCCTCTGCACCCTCTCAATAGCTTCCACATCCTTCTTGTAGTGAGGTGACCAGAACTGCGCACAGTACTCCAAGTGGGGTCTGACAAGGGTCTTATAAAGTTGCAGCATTATCTCCTGACTCCTAAACTCAATCCCTCAATGAATGAAGGCTAGTACACCAAATCAGTTCAGGAGATATAGATCAAATATCATTTCTGTCTCAGTCAAGAATTGGTGTAGGTCCCACTCGCAGTTATTTACAAAAGATTTCTGAACACAAGCAGACATAGCAGTCAGTTCAAGTAAGTACAGGCGGAACCAAGACCGGTATGTGGATAATGTGACCCATTGGAATGAATTTTGGTAGGATATGGCATACTGGACTCTGAATCCTTTCAGAAATTACTGTGCCTTGGAAATAACTCATGAGAAACCAGAATAGAAGATTGTCACACACATGTACAAGGATTTCTCAAAAATGCTAACAATCACTAAAGGGAAGAATTTCAGCACAACTAATTATCATAAAATTGCCCATTAGTTGGTTAGAAGCTGACTAAGAAACATCAGATTGTTCTATCTAGATGGATAAGAGCAACAAATGCGTGAGAACAACAGCATACGCAAGTTCCCTTCCAAGTTACACACAGTCTAAAGAGATGCGGGTTAGGTTGATTGGCCACGCTAAAAATTGTCCCTTAGAGTCGTGAGATGCATAGGTTAAAAGGATTATCAAGTAAATGTGTAGGGATATGGGGTAGGGCCTGGGTGGGATTGTGGTCAGTGCAGGCTCGATGGGCCAAATGGCCTCCTTCTGCTCTGTAGAGTTTCTAATGATTCTACATCATACTGACTTGGAATAACACCATTTCTTCATTGTCATCAGGTCACAAACCTGGAATTCTCTTCCTCACAGCACTGTGTATGGAACTACACCATGTTGATTGTGATCATACAGGTAGGTGCAAAGCTAATTAAGGATGGTCAATAAATGTGGAATTCCCAGCAGTACACACAAAAACAACAAATTAAGAAAAATACTGGATCATAACTTCCTGGGTGTGGCAATCAGTGTCAGATTGCAACTCTGCGGCCAAATACTTGCGTGTTTTTTTTCCCAATCCTGTCATGTCCAACCTTCTGACTCAGGCCAAGCGAGTTTCAGGAAGTGCAGTGCATTTCTGGGGTCCAGTGTTGAAGTGCAGAAGAGTTGAAGTGAAAGGACCACGCCTCCTTTTTCACAACACTAGCTGCCATAAACAAGGTAAGTCAAAGGTCCCATTGAAATTTACAGATGTTTGACAGGCCAGGGAGAAGGGGGTCTAAGGTAAGTCTAAGGTTTAGTGATGACGGGGGAATCAGACATCTATGAGTTGTCATATTTTGTGGGGGGGGTGGGTGTTGGGCTTTGGGGCCAGGAGGATCGGGTCTTAGGGGTAGTCGGTTGAGCCTCAGGCATATGGGGGGAGGGGGGAGGACGTTGGTGGGGGTGGGGGGTTGGATTCTGACCTCAGTGGGGGCAGAGGGGGGTTAGTGGACATTGGGAGGTGAGGAAGTTTGTCCTTCTGGGCAATTGCCCTGCAAGCCCTTACCTGTGATGTTCCGAGAGGAGTTCCCAGTGCATTTTTGGGGTATGCTGTGGGGCTTAGAAATTATGGCCGATTGTTATTATTTCAATTATTTAGATACTCAATAGCATTTTATTAACAAAATTAAGTCCTTGCATTGATCTTCAAATAATCTTCTAATGTTGAATAATTTGCGGCAAGAATTAAAGCAGAACATCACCAATGGAAATATCAAAAGAAATTGCTCAAGGGAGACCTTTGCTTCTGGATTAATTCAATTAGGTGAATCTAATGTTTGACTTTTTGACAAGTTATGTCTGTTTTGATACACTGATAACAACTCACTTTTTGGTTATCATCTGTAATTTCAGCAGTCCATCATAATAATGAACATAAAGGACAAAAAAGCTGTAGAACAGAAAATATTTTTGCCAACATAAATATTAAGAGAAGACTTTAAAATTATACTTAATACTGAGCTTTGATGCAACAGAGCGCACTAGAAACATACTTCACCAAGAAGTGGCTATTTGGTGATGAAGTCACCTTGCACTGAGTACATGCAACATCTGTGACTGGGCACACAGCCAGGTGATAGGATGAATATCAAATAATGGCTGCAGTACATTAAAGACAAACCCGAATGATGACTGAAACATTGGTTTTATGTCCCATTTAGATGGCTAGACTTTATCTACATTATCACCTGTGGTGCTTGAATTTAAATTGCTCTATTACTGTTGATGGCTGAATTATATATGAACTGTCAATGCATCTGTATGAGCTTTGTTGGGGTTGCCTGGAAGTTGGGAGTGTTGTTTTCATAAAAGGATGGCTGGCACTGGAGGAAGGACAGTATTCCATTTTTGAGAATGGAACAGCTTAAGTAAGACTACATCCCTACTCCCTCACTGTTGCTGGGTAAAAATCCTAAATTCCTTTCTTAACAGTATGTGGGTGTGTCTACTCCACATGGACTTCAGTAATTCAAGAAGGCAGATCACCACCACCTTTTCAAGGGCAATTAAGAATAGGAAATAATTACTGGCCTCACCAGCAATGCTCATATCCTATGAATTAATAAAAACTAAAGTCCCCACTCGAATGTCCTCTGTCACCATCATTCCTCTCATGGTCAAGATGGACTTCACTGCTACCACTGTGCTGGAGAATATTTGCTGCAGATCAATGAGGTGTTGAAGGGCCATGGATGAGTATCAGTCTTCCCATTTAAAATGGCATCCAGAGTCTGCAAGTCCTTGAGCTAGACTAGAGTAATTGCCACATTTTATGTTCCATGCATTTGGCCAGTCTATCCATGCAATAAGACATAAGTACAGTGCCACACAACATCAACCCACTCATGCTTGAGCCAGACTTCTCTAATCTCTTTACAATTGTGGACAATTATGCTCAGACCCACATATTCTCTGCTGCTGTTTAATGACTATTTTCTTTATTGGTGACCCCAGGGATACAGCTTTTGTGTCCAGACTGTGTCAATCAGAAGTAGAAGAGAGATGCATACTCCAACACAGACTTGCCATAACTACCCTTGCTATACTATCTGCATTTGTTACTGTGAAATGTGTGAGAGCAGGTAAAAATGCAAATATTTCTCTTACTACTGAAGTGCATGCATCTGAGTCGATGTATGATGCACAAGACAATGCATCATCAGAATGAGTGAACTCCTCTGAGGAATCATCACCTATCATCTATCACAGCCCTTACTGCATGCTTGAAGATTCCATGGGAGATAAAAGAAAACATGAATGAGAAGTGCCAATGTAAGAATGTGAAAGTTACGACAATTGATCTTGGGGACAATTCTCTGATCTCGCCGCACTGTTATATTGTGCTGATGTCAGACAATAGTGTGCAAGCCTAAAAATCCATTTCATACCCAGCACCAAACAGTGCAATTCTCCTGGCCCCTTTCAAATGACATGAAC
Source organism: Carcharhinus amblyrhynchos (assembly GCF_965287045.1). Lineage (NCBI taxonomy): Eukaryota > Metazoa > Chordata > Chondrichthyes > Carcharhiniformes > Carcharhinidae > Carcharhinus > Carcharhinus amblyrhynchos. The sequence continues at coordinate 23,230,464 of NC_137335.1, read as the reverse complement.
CCAGAAAGGGTGTGAGGCTGATTAGCATGAGATTGACTGCATTTCAATCTCATTAGCGAGTTCAGCAGTGACCCACCCCCTTCAGGGAATGTACCCACCTCTCCAGTGTGATGTTCAACAGACGTAAATCACTACTGCTCCTTTGAAGTGTGACTTGCTCTCGTAAATGTTGCGAGAGTGACAGGGAGGCGAGTACTACTTAGTATAAATCTCCAGGGTGCAAGAGGGTGGGTCAGTCGCTGCCACGGTTTGGGGCAGAGACTTGGGGAGGCTTGGGCTAGGCCAGGGATCTTCAGGTCGGGACATTCCTGTGTTGGAGTCCCTGTTTCAAGGTTGTTTTCCTTCTGGGGATATAGGATGGCCCACTTCTCCACCATGTCTGGACTCTCCCTTCGTAAACCACAGGACTGGTCTGCATACTGCAATCTTCCTGGCATGAATGGCTATGAGTTCAGGGTGAGTGTTTAAATGCAGCTCCCCCTTGTCAACGGCACACACCTGCGCTACTTTGGGTAAGTCACATGCCTGGAGGCACCATAATAGCATGTTTCATGTGGCAGCTCTTTCTACACACTAAGTGTCAGTGGATTGTGGTGTGGAGCGCACCGCAAAGACTGGCATGGATCACTCCATTATTCTGACCATCATGACACTTAGAAATTTTTTGGGAGAAAGCCACCCAATATTTCATTTGCTTTTGAAATTAAGTATGACATGTGGATGGCTATAATCAATTGGGCTGTCGTGTATTTGGGGGCTCTCTATATCTGACATGTCTGATTTTCAGAATCTCTTTCATTTTTCAAATGTATGCAGGGTCATTTCCAGTTCCTTCCTCCCTAGTGTTTCTGCTCTCCTCCTGCAAGATAGAAAGATCTGGTCTATGAGTCCATGTAATAACATATGTTTGGCTGGTGGATAGAGTGCATTTGGTGAGGGTGAGTATGAAATTGAAAAAAGATGTGGCTGAGTGGGAGTGGTGGAGGGATGGATGTGAGCAAGAACATAGAGAACAAGATGGTTGGGCAGTTGGGAAGTATGATGTAATAAGTTTAAGAAGGCAGAGTGAGGAGTTGGGAGAATGTGCACAGCAGGATATAGGTGAATGCGCAATTGCAGTCACTGTTCCTGAACTGGTGAATCCATAATGCATCCAAGAATGTGACTCTATGAGCTTTCTGAAATGCATCCAACAGTGTGGCTCTATACTTTTGCTGCTGATTGCGTGTACCATCTCCAACTGTGCCTTCAATGTATCAGCAACAGATTCCTCTTCCCACAACTGGGGAATATAACCTGACTTCAATTCCTTACCATCCCAATAGCATATCAAGGGCGATGTGATTAATGTGAAGCATCAATGTTGAGCATCCTAATTCAATAACGATGGTTCTTCCTTTGCTGCTAACTCCAAGCTCCTGCAAATTGTAACCTTTCATTTGTCTTTTTAATATTTGAGTTGAGTTTGCATATTATCATGCCCACCTCTGCTGATTAGATGGGACCCTAAAATTAAAATGGTGATGAGGTGGTTGTGCTCAAAAATGGATGCACTAAATATACACCTGGGCTTTTCCACACGATATCGCATCCCCATGGAATTGCAACACTGCCCTGCTCCGAGCACAGCTCTTAGTAAATATCAAGGCTATAGTTTTGGATCAGAGAAATAAATCAAAATATCAGAAAATTATGCAAGAAGAAATTAATATGAACTAAATGGTTGTAATTGGTTGAAATGTAATGGAAAGAGAAAAAATGTATAAAACTCCAAGTAATCAAAATATAGCAAATATGTCAAACTAAAAGTATTCAAAGGGAAAATAATTTACTAATATGAAGATAAGAAGGTTAGGATTCCTTAGGATCTCAAAAACATCTGTGTTCCATTATTGTTGTGCAGGTTGGATGCATTGGCAGAGAATTTCTCTGGAAACTGTAGGAGACATCTGAGAATTAAGGTAGAGGAGTTAGTCCTTACATAAATACACAGTGCATTAGAATCCAGCTAATCATGGAAGCCAGGCTTGGAGTAGATAAATTGTGCTACTTATATCTTAAATTAAGAGAAAAACAAGCAGCATAGGATAGATTAATTTAACAAATGTTAGGTAGTAATCCTGATATTGAAAAGAGCACACTAGATTTCATCCAGTTAATGAATGTATTAAAGCGAGACGTATGAGGTAATTGTTCAGTAAGTTATTGAGTATGGAAAAAACTGACTGGAAGTAAGAGAGGCTATGGCAGCCCCCATCTTTCCTCTGCAAAGAAAAATATTATCATTTTATGGAAAATTACTATGTATTTTGCATGAATGCATAAAACGCTTATGACCATCATGCTTTTTAGCATCATTATGAACCAGAGTAATAGGAAATCCTCAGCACATAAAAGAAACAATGTATTAGAGCAGCAGAATAGTTTGGTGGCATAAGGGGGCAATTTCTACTTCATTGAGCTCCTGATTTTAACCATGTTGCTCTGGAATGCATGGAGAGGTTGTCAGACAATATACTAAGGTATATTTAATCTCAATCAGAAATTGATTCACTGAGTTGCTCTTGCAAACCTCTGGCAGTCATGATGAATGACATCTGGATCTTCGTTCCAGGTAATCTATATCTATATCAAGACATGTCCAAACATAGGGAGGAGGAAGGAACTAAAGTAAAAACTTAAAGCAAACATTGAGACATGAGACTGTCTAGGTCACTTTGTCAAGACTTCACCAATACTCTCTCAACATTTAATTTGTAAATACTCTAAGGATTTCGCCTAAGAAAGTAAATGTAGTACTACTGTAGTTTCCAGAAGAAAGGAAGTGCCTGATCTTGATCGCTCACTAAGTAAAAAGGTGGAATGGGAAGAGAATATGAGGCTGGACAAACTGTACCAGCAGTTGCAGCAGAGGGATGGAAAGGTGGGATGATTTCCATCCCCTTGTAGGTTCATGAGAGCCCTCCTTTTTTGACCTCTTCTGCCATGATCTTCAGCACGTCTGAAAAGCTGTGCACCCTTTCATTCAATCATTGAACTATCCTAAAACCTGCCAGCCTACTCCACAACTTCAGTGGAAGTGAGTGCATTGACTCCCTCTTTTCTGGTATATACTGTTGTAGGAAGATTCCTATTTGAGTGCTAAACTTGCTGATATCTGTTTTTATTGCCACTCCCAGGCAAGTTTAAATCATATCAACTGTTAGTCACCAAAATAACTTCATCTTTAGTGATATTGGCGGAGGAATGACTGCTGACCAGAATACTGGGGCTACCATCCCTGCTCTTTTTATATGCTTATCCGATAGGGCAGTTAGCACCTTGCAGTGCAGAACTCCATTTGTTCTTGACTGAGCCCAAGCTGAGCAGACAATATACAGCAATAATGGCTGGTTCTCTCATGACGGCTTGCAAATAATTCAGTAATGAGTATGGTGATTTCAACAGCTGGTAGATGTCTTTAATTTACAGGGACTCTCAAACATTTTATAGGGCATTAACAGGAAAAAAGAACACAAGGCAGGAAAGAACGCTTAGAAGGAGTAACGAAAGGGGAAAAAAAGGATTTTGGAAATCTTGAAAAGTAGGGATGGAAATTTTTAGGAAGGGAGTTACAAGAGAACATGTCGTAGGCAAGAGGACAACAGTTCTGTCACAAATAGCAGCAGGAAGGAATAGGCCCAAAATTGACCAAAGAGTGTAGGGAGTAAGTCTAAAGAACTTGTAGAGACAGCGTGGGTGGGCTAAGAACACGGGGGGAGTTTAAAGGACGATGAGGATTTTAAATTTAACGTGTTCGGGGGGGATTTCTATTTCTCCCACAAGACAATTTGTAATTTTAAATGCATTTTATATGATTAAATAATTTTATTTCAAAAGTATAAAAGAATTCCCATTCATTGTTGTTTTACTTGTGCTGAATTGTTCATTTGTTATTTAAGCGAGTTCTTCTGCACTGGTTGATTTTCTGGTTGTCCTATATAGAATAAAGGCGCGTGCGTATTTGCGCCACTGCCAGCCAATTCAAGCATCCTTTTGTCTTTGAGCTGCGAATTGCTTCAGGAAAAAGGCAAGAGCAAACAGAATGTAAAGCGCCTGAAGAATGTGACTTTTAAAATATCTCTGCAGTGCTTTTAATGCGGAGACTCGTCCTCGAATTGCTGAGCTTTGGGCTGCATCACTGTGGGCGGGAATGGAGTGGAGCCAGCTGCTTCCCCCCTAGGAAAGGGGAAGGCAGGGGTAGGGGAGAAACCATCCTCAGCTGCTCTCACACACCTCCCGACAGTGCGAGCTGCCTGTGTGCGCGGCTGCTACTGGTGTGTGGCCCAGGTAAGAACACTGAGGACAAAACACAAGAAATGTAAGTTCAAATAAAAATAATTGTGAGCGTAGCGTTTACTTCGTGTGAGATCCGAAGATTTCGCGATGGTCGTTCTTCTGCCGAAACTACGATGTGAAATTAGGAAAAACCCTGCAGAAATTCTATTTTTGACACTTACATACAACTAGTAGATCCCCTCATTAATTTTTTCTATCAACTGTACGACCAGCCTTTTTCCCTCGCCACCTGATTTAGATTATGATTTGCTCTTCATTCATTTGTTCCAGTATTCATTGTTGCGTACCAAGGTAACTTTCCAGGTCTTGCAGAATCAGCACCTTATTTCCTAAATAGTACCCAACCCTCAACGGGCATGCAAATGTTCATTTACCAGAAGTTCGTTGTATCCAAAAGTAACACCATCATTTTGCCCAAGTGATTGCACAAACACAAATAGAAAATCTAACTTTGCCCTTGGCAGACAGTTTGCGAAATTTGAAAATTATGCTCGGTGCATTAAAGAATGGGGCTGGCTGGGGTCGTAGCAAACGAAAGGTTCCAAAATCAAATGTTTTAGCTGATTCCACTCAAATTATTAATTGTATCACTGAATATTTCTGTTAAGTGAATAAAAAAATTAGAAAAGCTAACATAAAAATTCTGCTCAGTTCTTAAAAAATAGCTATAAAATGTCCACGATCTGAATACTTCCCCACATCATATTGCATATCATATTTACATTTTTAAGTTGTATAGTGAGCCTGGCGCCTTTGCTGTAATTCATTGCAGGAATGTGTTACTGCACATCATGATATAGCATCAATAAGTGAAAAACAGCGTATAAATTGGTAATGATAGCTGAATGGTGACTTTGTGTGCTAATGTCTGATGCACATACAAGGTTGTTTCAGCTTTCCTCAGATAAAGGCAGCACTCCTGATTAATAATTTATAAATTGTTATTTACAAATTATTTATTACTTTCTTAATTGTAATGCTGCTTCATTTCCACTCATGCATTCATACATTTATTTTTCAATGTTTCCTCACCCCACCTGAAGAATCAGACTCTTGAGGGGTTGCAAAAGATAAAACTTGCTTTTGATGGACCTCAGAGTGTCCCAAAGCAATTTATAACCAATGAAGTACTTTTGGAAGAGTAATCACTGCTTCAAATTAGAATACATGGCAGTTTCAAACATCAAGGGTCAACAAACGTGTTAATGATTAATTGAGTAATAAATATTTATCAGCTCACAGGTCGAGCTCCCCTCTTGTCGTTGAATAGTGCTATAGGTATTTTACACCCACCTAATTATAACATCTTATCCGAAAGGTGACATTCTTGTGGAAGTGTAGTTTTCACTCAGTCTGGAAAATAAGGCCAAATCTCTGAAGTGGGACATGAATCCACAGCCATATGTCCAAAGGAAACCAATTTTGATTATTTCACCATTGGTAGTTCTGAGCTCCGAAGTTCTCTTCATTGGCCTCTCTACTTCTCTTTCTTCCTTTAACATATGCCTTAAAAGCTCCCAATTAACTGATATCTGCTCTAATATTTCCTTATGTGGATGGGTATCATGTTTTGTTTCATAGTGCTTCTGCGCAGTATTTTGGGAAATTTTATTACATTTATATAAATACAAGCTATTTTTCTTGTCTCACATAAAATGATTAGCCGACTGGCTGAGGTACAGATTCCCTGCCTGTCCCTATACAACAGTGATCCTTAACTGATATTGGTTATGCTATGAGGCAGGGTGGCCAACTCTCATGAAATAACATAAGAAACACTTTTGCTTAAAGGATGGAGAACAGGAAGTACGGGAGGGACTGGCATTCTTGAAGGTGGATAAATCACCTGGGCCAGATAGATTGTATCCAAAGTTGTTGAAGGAAAAGGGGCGTCTTGACAAATACATGAATAAGATGGGAATAAAGGGATATGGTCCCCGGAAGGGTAGGGGGTTTTATTTAAGTTGGGCAGCATGGTCGTTGCAGGCTTGGAGGGCCAAAAGGCCTGGTCCTGTGCTGAAATTTTCTTTGAAACAAGGTAGGAAATTGCAGTTGCTCGGGGGATCATTTTCCAATCCTGACTAAGTACAGGTGAGGTACCAGAGGATTGGAAGTCTGCAAACAGAGTACTGGTCTAGATCCAAGTTATGTTAGGATGCCAGATTCAACCTCAACAATTTTTCTATTTTGGCATAAATGTGAGGAAAGGCAAATTAGGGATCTTTTGTAGTAAAATAAACTTTATTTAATGACACAGTTTAAATATAACTTTAACAACTTAATTATTAACAGTTGAACAATACTTAAAATTGAAAGGGAGCAACTTTACTTTTTAGCTTATCGCTGTTTCATTCCAAATAAGCAGCATTCCTCTTAGAGACTAAATGTCATCTTAAATATAATTAACAACCATAAATATACTTGTTTTAAATTGTACTCATAGTACTGCAGCTTTCAGAGAGAAAATTTGTTTAGAACAGCTTGCAGACCTCTGTCTTTAGAATTACAACTCCAAAACTGCAAAAACTCTTCTATCTCCTCTACAGACCTAGTTTATCACATGACCCTCTCAATCAACTTAAAATGAGCGGCTAGTTTATTTTTTATGGTCATCTCATCTTGCAAAACAAAGGGAAATAAATTTATGAGTGTGATATGATCTACTTAAGTAATGTGCCAGCCACAATTAAATAGCTTGCAGTGTTTGCAAGCTGAGGTGAGATTCTGCGACTCATAGCAATGATAAGCAGGGGCGGCATGTAGCAGAGTGATTAGCACTGCTGCTCAGAGTGCCAGGGACCTGGGTTCGATTCCCAGCTTGAGTCATTGCGGAATCTGCATGTTTTCCCTGTGTTAACGTAGGTTTCCTTGGGTGCTCTGGTTTTCTCCCACAGTCTGAAAGACGTGCTGGTTAGGTGAATTAACCATGCTAAATTCTCCCTCAGTGTACCTAAATAGGCGCCACAGTATAGCAATTAGGAAATTTTCACAGTAACTTCATTACAGTGTTAATGTAAGCCTACTTGTGACACTAATAAATAAACTTTAACTTTAAGTGACTGAGGATGAACTGAGCATAGGTGATGCTTGAATTGTGGTTGACATTCCCATTGGTAGTGAAGGGAATGTATTGAATAGAGCAATGTGAAAGGTTAGCGGTTCAGTTAGTGGGATAAAGAATCTAAGGAGGCAGCAGCATGTTTCAGGTCCTCCACTCTTGACGGGTGGCACTGACCACCACAGATATCTTATCCCATTGCCTTCCAGTTAGCTTGGAGAAATTAATGGGACTGAAAGTTGATATGTCCCTGAGACCTGATATTTTACAGTGTTGAAGGAGGTAGCAGTGGAGATAGTGGATGCATTGATGATCATCTTCCAAAATTTTATAGATTCTGTAATGTTTCCTGGAGATTGGGAGCTGGCAAATGTCACCGCACTATTTCGGAGAGAAAGAAAACGGCGTACTACATACTTGTTCATCTTACGTCAATAGTAGGGAAAATGGTGATAAAGAATCTGATGTGATTGCATTGTGCATCATCCACATGGAGTGAAAAATCACGTTTGACAAACCTATTGGTGTTTTTTGAGGATGTTGCTGACAGAATTGATAAAGAGAAGTCAGTGGACTTGGTGTACTTGGACTTTCAGAAGACTTCTGATAAAGCCCCCCACAGGAGGTTGGTTAGCAAAATTTAAACACATGGGAAAAGTGGTAATATACTGATGTGGTTTAAGAATTGGTTAATAGGCAGAAAGCAGAGAGTAGGAATAAACAAGTTGTTCTTGTATTGGCAGGCTATGGCTAGTGGGGTACTGCAATGTGGGGACCAAATGTAATATTTCTAAATTCACAGATGACACAAATAATGTATGTTATGAGGAAGATGCAAAGTGGCTTCCAGGAGATTTGAATAGACTTAGTGAGTGGGCAAGAACATGGCAGGTGAAATATAATGTGAAAAAATGTGAGGTTAGCAACTTTGGTAGGAAGAACAGATGTGCAAAGTACTTCTTAGATGTTGAGAGGTTAGAAAATATAGATTGACAAAGGGACCTGAGTGTTTCACTCAGAGGGTGGTGGATGAGTGGAATGGGCTGCCGTTGGTGGTGGTGGAGGCGAACTCGTTGGGGTCTTTTAAGAGACTTCTGGATATGTACATGGGATTTAATGGGATTGAGGGTTATAGGTAGGCCTAGTAGGTGGGTATATGATCAGCGCAACTTGTGGGCCGAAGGGCCTGTTTGTGCTGTAGTTTTCTATGTTCTATGTTCCCATCAGTAAGTCACTGAGAGCTAACATGCAGGTGCAGCAAGTGATTAGGAAGGCTAACGATATGTTAGCCATTATTGTAAGAGGATTTGAGTACAGGAGTAACAAAGTCTTGCTTCAATTGATTAGAAACTTGGTCAGGCCACACTCGGAATATTGTGTGCAGTTTTGGTCCTCTTTCCTTAGGAAGGATATTATTGCCACTGAGGGAGCGCAACGAAGCTCCACCAGACTTCTTCCCTGAATGGCAGGACCGTGCTATGAAGAGAGATTGAAGAAACTGGACCTGTATACTCTAGAGTTTCAAAGACTGAGGGGTGATCTCATTGAAACCTATAAAATATTTAAAAGGATAGACTAGTTACAAGAAGGTAGGATGTTTCCCCGGGTTGGGGGATCTCAAACTAGGAGACACAATTTCAAAGGGGGAAGCCATTTAGGAAATAGACAAGGAGAATTTTTTTCTGCTCAGAGGATTATTAACCTTTGGAGTTCTCTGCTCTGGAGGGCTGTTGAAACTCAGTCATTTAGTAAGTTTAAAAGAGAGTTTGATAGATTTCTAAACACCCATGACACAAAGGGATATGGGGAGAGTATGAGAAAAAGGCATAGAAGTGGATGATCAGCCATGATCATATTGAATGGCAGAGCAGGCTTGATGGACTGAAAAACCTACTCCTGCCTCTCTGTTCCTAAACGAGTTGGTTACTTTTAGCTGTATTTTGTAACTGCATCCTATCATCTCTGGTTTACTGCTGTGATTCACTTTCTGCTTTTCCCCTTATCCATGCGATTGTTTTCCCTCTTCTTACTTTTTGGTTCTTGGAACTTGTCACTCCACCACTAACATTTGCAGATGTGGGCACAAAAGCTCGCCAGAATTGGAAAGCGAGATTTCATTTTCGGATTTTCCCCACCCCTCATTGGTGATGTTATTTTCATATAATTAGTGGGCTTTCCCACCATATTCTTTTCCCCCCACCGCAGCCCCCCGCCCAACGTTTAGAATTCCCCATGCCAGTGAGATTTACAAACAAGTAGAAACTTTTGCCAAATAACTGCTGCCATGAAACCACAAGCAAAAATATTCAACTACTTTATAAGATACATGTAGCAATGTTTGAAGATGTTCTGTGATCTTAGTCCCAGGTTCTGTACTTAAGCTCCCAACCCTGGTGTAATGTATTCAGGCAGAGATTTGATCATGAGACATTTGATTACATGACATTTGCTCATTTTTTCACAAATCTCTGGACCAAAAGCTCTGGGTTTAATTCAAACCCCAGGACTTGTTGGCCATGAAAGAAGAATTCATAATGTGCTTCAATGGGCTGATAATCTTCTTGGGAATTCTTTCCACACTATTCCCCCAAATGGAAAAAAAACGTGAAGAAACAGTAAAAAAGCCTTTTTTAAGCAGTGTGTGTAAAATAATTTATGGGTCTTGGTTTCACAAAAAAATTGTAGCAGAGAATTCAACATTAAAACCACCCTATGTGTATTTCCTTTTAAGAGATTCTTCTAATTCTTTTTTCAATTTCTGAAACTTATGTCCTTTTGTTACAATTTTGGTACCCAATGGGAATAACCTACTGCTATTTTTGCTGAATTTCCATCAGGATCCTCCCTGGTGCTCACCAGAAGGATTGGGAAACCTGCTAGAGGCCAGCATGAACCTCATTTACATCCAGTTAATGGAATGCAGATGAAGAGCTGTGACTGGAATCTTCCACCCATGACTGATTCTCCACAGCGCCAGTGGGAAAACATGCTGGTGCCAAACACATCTGGAACAGCATGGTATGCAGTTGTCAGAACTCATCTGAACAATGCCTGGGACTATCTCTGGAGTTCAGGATGGAGGCCTCCGACAAACCTGGATCCTGAAATATCACATCAGTGGATGGGGTAGCATATGTAGGCACACTTTACAGATTCAGTATCCAGGACGGAGTCCATCTTCTAGCCTCAGAATGTTCCTGGAGATCCATCTTTTTTCTTAACAAGTCCATCATCTGGCTTCATCATGCTCCCAAAAATTGATCTTCATATTCAGAAGATCCATCTTCTTTCTTCAATAGTGGGTCAGTATGGTGCCCAGATAAGATGGCAGGCCTGCCCCACCATGGAATATGGCATAAAACACCCAGTTGCATAACTAATGAAGTCAGATCCAGAGGATATAGTGTGTTTCCTTGCTAGTGCTCCACAGTGGGTAATACTCCATATTCCCACTCTATCACAGGACGTAGTCTCAGGATGGGAGGATTCTGCCCTACATTGTTGCACTACTTCAGTGAAGCTGTGTTTAACCTTGACTATTCCTTTAAAGTCTCAAGATTTAAGTAAACCGGGACATCATTCCAGCTATTATTAATCAACATTGGTAGAAGACAAGGAGATTTCCATCCCCCCACCACCAACCCCCCCCCCACCCCCGCTTTATCATGTAGCCCAACTAGATATGTAGACATATATATGTCTACTATATATATGATGACCTTAGTAATGAAACCGACTTGGAGGTATTCCTGAGATGGGCGGTGCAGAGAGATGAATTAACAAACAATAGAAATGGCATTAACATTAATTATTATTTATCAATGTAGCACATTACAAAATTACATAGATTCTAGGAATAAGGGCATTATCAGAAAAGATGGAACAGGCTGAGGGTCTTTTCTCTAGCAAAGAAGACTGAGAGATGACCTGGTAGAGGTTTGTAAAATTATGAAAGAGTTTGATAGAATAGAGGTAAAGAAAATGTTTTAATTGGTAGGGGTGTCTAAAATTAAGGGCAGAGATATCAGGAAGTTATTAAGGAATGCAGGTGAAACATCTTTACTCAGAAAACAGTTGGAATGTAGAACATACTACCACAGGGAGTAGTTGAAGCAAATAGAATAGATGCATTTAAAGGGAGTATAGATAAGTACATGAAAGAGAAATGAAAAGAAGGATATTCTGATTGAATTAGATCATATAGGATGATGGAAGGCACATGTGAACTATGAACACCAACACAGACCACTTGAGAGTTGATACCAACCTGTTTTTGTTGTGTAACTTCTATGTAATACTATGAGCAGATGAAGAACATTCAGCCCCTCCATCCTGTTCGAACACTCAATCAGATCATTTTGATCTGTACCTCAAGTCTATTTATCTGCATTTGATCCACATCCCTTGATGTCCTTATCTAATAAGAATTCAATACTATGTGTTGAATGTGGTAACTGACCCATCTCTTTTGGAGGAAAGAATTGCAGATTTCCACTACTCTCTGTGTGGGATGTGCTTCCCAATTTAATTCCTGATTGGCCTATCTCTGAAATTAACATTCTCCCCCCTTGTTTTGGGCTCTTCACAAGAGACACTGTTTCTTTGTATCAATCTTGTCAAATCCTCAGTTAGATCATCCTCAAATTTTCTAAATTCAAAATGATTCAAGTCATACTTGTGCAATATGGGGAGGCAATGGCCTAGTGGCATTATTGCTAGACAATTAATCCAGAAACTCAGCTAATGTTCTGGGAACCCTAGACCTGATGAGATGCTTGCGTTGGACTGGGGTAAGCACAGTAAGGAATCTCACAACACCAGGTAAAAGTCCAACAGATTTATTTGGCAGCACTAGCTGCCCTAACTTCTGACTTCCAGTCGGCGAACACTTCAGCTCTAACTACTAATTTCCAGTCGGGGAACACTTCAGCAGTCACGGCCATTAGCCTCCGATCCTCAAGCAAGCATTCTCCAAGGTGGCCCCCACAACACACAACGCAGAATCGGCAAACAGAAACTGACAGCCAAGTTCTGCACACATGAGAATGACCCTAGACCGACCATGGCAGATGGTGGAATTTGAATTCAAGAAAACAAAACTGGAATTAATAATCTACTGATGACCATGAAGCAGGGAGGAAGTGGTCGAGAATCTCTGGTGATGAGGAAAAAGGAGGCTTATGTAAAGATGAGACGTGAAGGCTCAGTTAGGGCACTGGAGAGTTATAAATTAGCTAGGAAGGAGCTAAAGAGAGAGTTAAGAAGAGCTAGAAAAGGACATGAGAAGACTCTGGCGGATAGGATCAAGGAAAATCCTAAAGCTTTCTACAGGTATGTCAAGAATAAAAGATTGGTTAGGGCAAGATTAGGGCCAGTCAGAGACAGCAGTGGGAAGTTGTGCGGAGTCTGAAGAGATAGGAGAGGCACTGAATGAGTATTTTTTGTCAGTATTCACGCAGGAAAAAGTCAGTGTAGTTGAGGAGAATACTGCGATACCAGGTAGTAGACTAGATGGGATTGAGGTACATAAGGAGGAGATGTTAGCAATTCTTGAGAGTATGAAAATAGATAAGTCCCCTGGGCTGGATGGGATTTACCCTAGGATTCTCTGGGAGGCTAGGGAGGAGATTGCAGAGCCTTTGGCTTTGATCTTCATGTCGTCATTGGCTTCAGGTATAGTGCCGGAAGACTGGAGGATAGCAAATGTTGTCCCCTTGTTCAAGAAGGGGAGTAGAGACCATCCTGGGAATTAAAGACTGGTGAGCCTTACTTCTGTTGTGGGCAAAGTTTTGGAAAGAATTATAAGGGATAGAATTTACAATCATCTAGAGGGAAATAAATTGATTAGGGATAGTCAACACGGTTTTGTGAAGGGTAGGGCGTGCCTCACAAACCTTATCGAGTTTTTTGAAAAGGTGACCAAAGAGGTGGATAAGGGTAAGGCAGTTGACGTGGTGTATATGGATTTTAGCAAAGCGTTTGATAAGGTTCCCCATGGTAGACTACTGCAGAAAATGCAGATGCATGGGATTGAGGGTGATTTGGCAGTTTGGATCAGGAATTGGCTAGCTGATAGAAGACAGAGGGTGGTGGTTGATGGGAAATGTTCAACCTGGAGTTCAGTTACAAGTGGTGTACCTCAAGGATCTGTTTTGGGGCCACTGCTGTTTGTCATTTTTATAAATGACCTAGATGAGGGTGTAAAAGGATGGATTAGTAAATTTGCTGACAACACCAAAGTTGGAGGAGTTGTAGACAGTGAGGATGGATGTTACAGTTTGCAGAGGGACATAGATGAGCTGCAGAGCTGGGCTGAAGGTGGCAGATGGAGTTTAATATGGAAAAGTGTGAGGTGATTCACTTTGGTAAGAGTAACAGGAGTACAGAATATAGGGTTAATGGAAGGACTCTTAGTAGTATTGACGAGCAGAGAGATCTTGGGGTACATGTGCATAGATCCCTGAAAGTTGGCACCCAGGGGTTGTTAAGGTTGTTAAGAAGGCGTACGGCATGTTAGCTTTTATTGGTAGAGGGACTGAATTTCAGAGCCGTGAGGTCATGTTACAACTGTACGAAACACTGGTGCGGCTGCACTTGGAGTATTGCGTACAGTTCTGGTCGCCGCATTATAAGAAAGATGTGGAGGCATTGGAAAGGGTGCAGAGGAGGTTTACCAGGATGTTGCCTGGTATGGTGGGAAGGTCTTATGAGGAAAGGCTGAGGGACTTGAGGTTATTTTCATTAGCGAGAAGAAGGTTACGAGGTGACCTAATTGAGGCATACAAGATGATCAAAGGATTGGATAGGGTGGACAGTGAGAGCTTTTTACCTCGGATGGTGATGGCTAACACGAGGGGACATAGCTTTAAATTAAGGGGTGGTAATTATAGGATGGATGTCAGAGGTAGGTTCTTTACTCAGAGGGTAGTAAGGGCGTGGAATGCCCTGCCTGCAGCAGTTGTGGACTCGCCAACTTTAAGGGTGTTCAAATGGTCAGTGGATAGGCATATGGATAACATTGGAATAGTTTAGGTTAGAGGGTCATTTGATTGGTTCAACATTGAGGGCCGAAGGGCCTGTACTACACTGTAATGTTCTATGCTGTATGTTCTATGAAATCATTGTTGATTGTTGGAAAAAGCCATTTGGTTCACAAGTGTCTTTTAGGGAAGGCAATTTGCTGTCCTTACCTGTCTGGCCTACATGTAACTCCAGAGCCAAAGCAATGTGGTTGACTCTCAACCGGTCTCTGAACAAAGGCAACTAGGTTGGGAAATAAATGTGGCCAGCAAGCAACACCCACAAATTAATTTTAAAAAACTTAGTCAATTTACCCTTATTAGTCTGATCTGACTGTGATCAGCGGTTTTGTGGTGTAACTATTTTAAAGAGGACTTTCTAAATTTTTCTGTGAAGAAAAAAACAGCAGCAACAACAGCTGAAACATAGAGCACCCTTAACATATTAACGTATTAAGTTGATCTATGACCATAACACTACATTCTGTACTCTCCTTTCCTTCTCTATGTATGATATGCTTTGTCTGTATAGCGCGCAAGAAACAGTACTTCTCACTGCATACAAATACATGTAACAATAAATCAAATCAACTAATAAAAATATCCCAAGGTGTAAAGGATTAATTGAAATCCTGTTCAGGAAACATGATCACTAAAGAGTGTTTGCTTTATCAAAGAAGATCCAATAATAGATTACAGAAAATGCTGGAAATCAAAAATACCACGAAAAATTGCTGCAAAGATGCAGTAAATAAAGAATTTCAAAGAGAAATACTATTTCCTCTGATGAGACAAGTGGCAAAAATATAGCCAATCCATTCAGAAAACATTTTTGCAACTTCAAAATTGCAATTAATAATTAGTTTTTCAGTAAGGTTATTAATCAGAATCAAAGTGCATGGATGGAGTTAAGATGCAAATCAGCCATGATCTAATGCAATGGGGCATGGGATAGAGTCATGATGTGGGTATGCCGGCGTTGGACTGGCGTAAACACAGTAAAAAGTCTGACAACACCAGGTTTTAGTCCAACCTATTTATTTGATAATAGACTGGCATAAATAGACTGGTTAGGTGTAAGGATTCGCATTTTAATCAGTAATCTCTAAACTGTCTGTGCTTTATATGCTCTGTCTGAGGCCAGAACTCTCCATTCACCTGACGAAGAGACTGTCCCCTCGAAAGCTTGTGAGAATATTATCAAATAAATAGGTTGGACTAAAACCTGGTGTTGTCAGACTTTTTACTTTGCATGGGATAGACTCAGAGAACCGAATGGCTTACTCCAGAGGAAGGCCAAAAGTAAGAAAAAGTCAAAGTTAGATCTGTGACCTCCAATTGTAAGAAAACAATTAATGGGCTTAATAGCGAATTGATATTCAAAGAGTATGTCAGACAGTGATAATACTTAGAAAGAAAGTTATGGACTTAAACTGCAGTGAATGAAGTGGACAAATGCAAGAAATGGAATGGGAAATGGGGGAGAGATAGTTGAAGTCTAATACTGTCACCGTTTAGTCCTGAAAATCCATAACTTGCCTGCCTTATTCTTGCAATGCAAGACCACTAAAAGGACTGGAAGGTATAATGTGGTCTTCCTAGCCAATCAGCAGTTTTGGAAACCACTAGAATTATGGGGGGAGGTTTTCTGCACCCATTTTAGCGGTGGAATGGAAAAAGCCATGGGAGTTCTAAAACATGATTTATGTTGGCAGGATTTTCCATTCCGATTGACACGACTCCCCACGAATGATGTAATGGAAATCCTGTCGTTGAACGGCAGGATTCCTATCTGAATGAAGTTACTCTTATGTTGTTTGCAAAGAGGTGCATCCCTATCTGAAATCCTTTACATCTGATAGCCACCACCCATCCCCATTTAGATTGTTCATTCACTTTTGTGTGAAGGCAGTTCTATGTGAATCACAACAGATCCCCCGTGATGTGCACCTGGCAAGCAGAATCTGCCAGAGGAGCGCAGGGGAGTACATCCTCCAGGGTGAGAGGTCTATATCCAAGTATACCCTGGTATTGCCCCTTACAGTGCTCCAATCTTTTAAAAACAAAGTTGCTGAATGAGGGGAGGGTGCGCTGTAGAGGTACTATCATGGTCTAGTATTCTGGAAACCCAGAGTAATTTTCCTGGGATCCAGGTTCGAATCCCATCATGGCAGATGGCAAAATTTGAATTCAATAAAAATTTAGAATTAGAAGTCTAATAATGATCATGAAAACTTTGTTGATTGTTGTAAGAATCCATCTTAGAGTCATAGGTTTACTAGAAACAGGTTCTTTAGAACATAGAACATAGAACATTACAGCGCAGAACAGGCCCTTCGGCCCACGATGTTGCGCCGACCAGTTACAAAAACAATGACCCACTAGCCTGTACCAATCCCTTTTCGTCCATAAACCTATCCAGAGATCTCTTAAACGCCCCCAAACTAGACGCATTTACAACTGCAGCAGGCAGGGCATTCCAATCCCTCACCACCCGCTGGGTAAAGAACCTACCCCTGCAATCCGTCCTGTAGCTACCCCCCCTTAATTTAAAGCCATGCCCCCTCGTGCTAGCTTTCTCCATCCGAGGAAAAAGGCTATCACTATCCACCCTATCTAAACCTCTAATCATCTTATATGTTTCAATAAGATCCCCTCTTTGGCCCAACTTATCTATGCTGCCTTTTTTTTAAAACTCCTAAGCTAGCCCCAATTGCTCACATTTGGCCCATATCCCTCCGTACCCATCTTACCCATGTAAGCGTCTAAACGCTTTTGAAAAGACAAAATTGTACCTGCCTCTACTACTACCTCTGGTAGCTTCTTCCAGATGCTCACCAATCTCTGTGTGAAAAAATTGCCTCTCTGGATCCCTTTTTTTAACTCTCCTCTCTCACCTTAAATGTCTGCCCTCTTTTTAGACTCCCCTACCTTTGGAAAAAGATACCAACTGCCTCGCTGATGTATGCCCCTCATTATTTTATAGACCTCTATAAGATCACCCCTCAGCCTCCTACGCTCCAGAGAAAAAAAGTCCTGGTCTATCCAGCCTCTCCTTATATCTCAAACCATCAAGTCCCGCTAGCATCCTGGTAAATCTCTTCTGCAGTCTTTCTAGTTTAATAATATCCTTTCTATAACAGGGTGACCAGAACTGTACACAGTAAAGATAATACAGTTGTAACATCAAGATTTGGATAATGTTCAGCAACGAACTGAAATCATACAGATTTCCCTCACCCTACATGAGAAAGCTTAATGAATGTTTCTGCCCAGTTTCAGACCGGGGAACTGTTCGCGTGAGAGGCGAATGTGATAGTCAGTACACTACAGAAACAGCTGACGTAACCACTACACTACAGAAACAGCTAATGTCCTTTAGGGAGGGAAATCTGCTGTCCTTGCCTGGTCTGGCCTACATGTAACTCCAGATCTTTGGCAATTAGGGATGGGCAATAAATGCTAGCACAGCCAGCAAATCCAACATCCCGTGAAAGAATAAAGCCCACCCCACCAGCATGATGTCATGGGATCATAGAATCATATCATAGAATCCCTACAGTGCAGAAGAAGGCCTTTCAGCCCATTGAGTCTGCACCAACAGTAATCCTACCCAAGGCCCTATCCCCACAATCCCACACATTTACTCCGCTAATTCCTCTAATCTACACATCCCAGGACACTAAGGCACAATTTAGCATGACCAATTCATCTAACCCACACATCTTTTTGAAGTATGGGAGAAAACTGGAGCACCCGGAGGAAACCCACAGGAAGAATGTGCAAACTCCACACAGACAGTGACCCAAGCCAGCAATCAAACTCAGGTCCATGGAACTATGAGGCAGCAATGCTAACCACTGCACTACGTGCTGCCAAATCTGCCCCTTTGCTTTTATATGTCCCAAAAAACATAATGGAGGGAAGTTACCCTTGGGGCCAATTTCTCCCATCCACTGCACCACTCTGCCTAAAAATGAGAAAATTCCATCCATGGTCGATAAGCCAAGGCACAATTTGAAATGAGTTGAAAACAGGTCAATACAAAGGACTTCTAAGTGATTTCTCTCCCCAGCCTGGGCAAATCTTATATCCCTTTCAGTGAGTGAGCATGCTAGATTAGCCCCTCGTGATGCAGGTGCCTGTATCCTAATATTGCCCACCCACTGTAGAAGGATCAACATTAACAAATACATTACATTAGACTCTGTCTATCATCTAGTACTATTTCACCTTTTTCCAGTTTTTTAAATGTCTTTGTTATGGACTATTAAAACCATCAATTGTTTCTTTGTGATTGGATGTTGCTCCCATCCACCCCTTCATTTTATTCTTTCCTTCCATTTCAGATGCCAGTTCTAACCAAGGACCAACACCAGAAATGTTGTGATGTGTGCTTGAATAACAAGTAGTTTCAGTCTACAATTGTGCCATCATCTTTAAGGATTATTTCCTTAAAGCTTCATGCAGATAGGTGCCTGTCTGCATAATGTAAATATCTATTTAGGGATTTGATGACCTTTTTAGATGTTTGGTTCTAGTGACAAGATTCAAAGAGAATGAGACTGCAAGGGATGAGAATTATGAAAGGCACATTTTTGTTGTCTGTTGAGCCGTTGCAATTGGATACAATCAAAAGCAAATGTAATGGGAATGGAAGATGCTCCATGGAATTGACCCTGCTGGTTGCCGATTGCATAGATAAATGGTAGCAATTTGTAAGAGGAGGTGCAAATAAGCAAACCAGTGCTCTCTTGTGTGTTAATACAATATCCAATGATTCTGAAAGTACAGCAATATGGTATTCCCAGAAGAGTATCATGTTGCTCATGATATTGTTGTAGGTTTGTAGAAAATTATATATTGCGGAATTCTATTTTGAAAAGCTAACACTGGAACCTAATGTACATAACCATCTGGAACTTCCAGTGGGGGTTCTCTTGCTGTACGTTTGTCAGAAATGGCCATTTATGCTGTTTCTTTGAGGTCTTAACCAGTCTTCTGCAAAAATTCTACATTAACTCGTGACTGCAAATGAAATTATGCTATTTTCCTGAAGGAAATGAAACAATTGAAAAAACGGAGCAGAGGTTTTTGATATATCTGTGTGTGTTTGGTATTTATTGTAAGGATAGAAAATAAAGCAATTATAGCATTTATTCATAATGAACAGAGATACAGTCATGCAGAGAACTGCAGCAGCTAGTCATTAATCAAAACACAACAAATAAACACTCTGACATGTTGTGTTACTCGGTTGAACTCATTATGCATGCACATAATTTAGAAATTTAATTTGCATCTCAAAGTACTATAATATACAGCATACTGACATTAGAATTTCCCAATATTCAATTGCAAGTAATCTCATAATACAATTGAAGAACGAGACAACACTGCTGCCTCACAGGAGCTGGGTTCAATCCCGGTCTCGCGTAACTGTGCGTCATATTCTCCCCATGTCTGCGTAGGTTTCTTCCCACACTCTGAAGATATGCAAGTAGGGTTGATTGGCAATGCTAAGTTTCCCCTTAGTGTCGGGGGATTAGCAGGGTAAATACATGGGGTACAGTGATGGGGCCTGGGTCGGATTGTTGTTGGTGGAGACTTGATGGGCCAAATGGGCTCCTCTGCACTGTAGGGATTCTGTGATTCAGGACATCATTATTGATCCTGAAGTATGAAAATAATCAAGCAGCAATGGCCTGCAGAAAACCTGCAGTTACTAGCTGCACTGCCAGTATCCACCAACATTAAATCAGCCCCAAATCCACGCAAAACCACATGCAAAATTAAGAGAGAAAAGAACATTCTGGAGTGATAAAACGCAAGGATACAACCTCTGGGCTTCAGATAACATCCATAAAACATTTCAATTTTTGTGGCAATTATATGAATTTTTTTTACCAAAACGGTATTGGTATCAATATTAATTTATTATTAAATGCGTCGTAGCACACAATCATATCTAAAACTGTCATATTTAAATTACATTCAGGAAAACCTACCTGAACAAGTGGTTCAATGCTAAATAGAGGGTGCCAGTTGTGACCTGGGGTTGAGAATGCCATGGAAACCACTACTGATCATGATGTCTTGACACACATGGCACTGATTTATCTGATTACCAAAACCAGTCAGCTAATATTGGTAAGTAGATTTAAATTCACCTGGTTAACTAAAGTGAGCCATATATGCTTAGAATTGTTTGGGTATGTATACCTTTATATATTTCATAGGAAAATTATATGCACTGCAGTACAGTTGTGATATTTTTGGTACAAATAAGGTGATATTGTTTAATGTTCCTCACACCCAAAATTCATGGCACAACAACACCTTCTTAACCACTCCCAAACTGGTTACAGGGAAGCACTTCATAGGAGCATGAGGATAAGAAAACAAGCATTAGACAGACGTTAAGGGCTTAAACAATGGTTTTTTTGCCAATTTTTGGCCAATGTTGGCACAATTTCTTTGATTTTTTAAAAAATCTGGATTTGGTGATAATATTTGTCTTTGTACTACAAACGGTGAAGAGGTCGTAAAGATTATACAGACAGGTATAGAGAGGCTAGGCGAATGCGCTAAAATTTGGCAGATCAAGTTTAATATGGATAAGTGTGAGGTTATCCATTTTGGCAGAAAAAAAAGAAAGACAAATTATTATCCAAATGAAAAGCAGATTTAAAATGTGCCTGGGCAGAGAGATTTGGATGTCTTTGTTCATGAAGTGTAGAATGTCAGTATGCAGTATATAATAAAGGCAAATGGAATGTTGGCATTTATTGCAAAAGATCTGGAGGATAAAAATAGAGAAATGTTGCTGCAATTGTATAGGATATTGGTGAGACCACATCTGGATTATTGTTTTGGTCTCCTTATTTGAGGAAGAATATGGTAACATTGGAGACAGTTCAGAGGAGGTTCACCAGGTTGATTGTGGAGATGAAAGGGTTGATGTATGAGGGAAGATTGAATAGTATGGGTCTTATACTTGCTGGAGTTTAGAAGGATGAGAGGGGATCTTATTGAGGTATATTAAATTCTGAAAGGAATTGATAGAGTAAACGTAGAACAATTGTTTCCTGTTATGGGACAATCTAGATCAAAAGGTCACAAGTATAGGTTAAAAGGTGGTAGATTTAAGGAGTAACTACTTTTCAGAGGGTGGCAAATTTGTGGAACCGGCTGTCTCATTGTGCAGTGGAGTATGAATCATTAAATGGTTTCAAGGAGATAGATATATTTCTGATTTTAAAAGTTAAAGGGGTCTGGGGAACAGACAGGGAGGTGGATTTCAGACCAGGTAGAGGTAAGCCAAAGAGTTGAATTTGTATATGTCTGCTCCTAATTCCTATGCTCCTTTGTACTAAAATGAGGGCAAGACCATTAAGCTTGCATGTAAGGCAGTCAGAGGGGAGTTTTCAGGATCCTAGAATCATAAGTAGTTATAGCATCGGAGTAAGCCATTTGGCCCATTTGAATCCATGTTACCTCTGTGCAATAGTAAGTTAGCTAGTCCCACGTCCTCACACCTCCCCCATAGTCCCGTGCTTCTTTTCCCTTCAAGTGCTTCCAAGTCCACTATGAATGCATGATTCAATCTTCCTCCACTAAGCTTTCAGGCAATGCATTCCAAATTCCAATCACTCTCGGCATAATATGTTTTTCTTCATGTTTATATTTAAATGTGTGTCCTCTGATTCTCTTCCCATTAGTCAATAGGAACAATGTCTCCCTATCTCCTCTACCTACAATCCTTATGATTTTGAACAGCTTTATCAAATCTGCTTTCAACTATCTGTTTTCTAAGAAGCTTCTCCTATCTATGCATACAACTGAAGTCCCTCAGCCCTGGAAAAAAATCTAGCAAATATTTTCTGCACCATCACCAAAGACTTCACATCGTTCCTAAAATGCAGTTTCTAGAATTGGACATAATACTCCAATTGATGCCAAACCATTGTTTCAGAAAGAATTATAATAACTTCCTTGCTTTTGCACTCTATGGCTTCTATTTAACAAGGCAGTACCTTGCATGTCTTTTGAAAAAAAAATTCCATCCTTAAAGTTACAAAGCCAATGCTCAGAATGCACGAGGGAAACCCAAATCCATTTTTTGCTTGCTCCAAAAACCAAATTAAAAATCCAGTTGAATCCAATTCATGATTCCCATAAGGGAGACAAACAAGACCCAAGCTGACAAGATAAGGCATTACACCCCATTTTGGGCTTGATCCCAACACGTGATCTTAGCCAAAAAGTCGAGAAGTGATGTATCTTATAAATTATTATACTCAATTTGTCATCCTGCCCCATCATCTTCAATGATCTCTGCACAAATATCCTGAGGTTTCTCTTTTGTAATTGTACCTGATTATCTATCTTTGTTCTTCCTGTCAAAATGAACTACTTATCACATTTTACATTAATTTTAAGAACATAAGAACATAAGAAATAGGAGCAGGAGTAGGCCATCTGGCCCTTCGAGCCTGCCCCGCCATTCAATAAGATCATGGCTGATTTTTTCCTAGGATGGAGAAAGCTAGCACGAGGGGGCACAGCTTTAAATTAAGGGGGGGTAGTTATAGGACTGATGTCAGGGGTAGGTTCTTTACCCAGAGGGTGGTGAGGGACTGGAATGCCCTGCCAGCTGCAGTTGTAAATGCGCCTAGTTTGGGGGCGTTTAAGAGATCTGTGGATAGGTTTATGGACGAAATGGGATTGGTTTAGATTAGTGGGTTAGTGTTTTTTTTTAAAAAGCTGGTCGGCGCAACATCGTGGGCCGAAGGGCCTGTTCCGCGCTGTAATGTTCTATGTTCTATGATCTGTCGTGGCTCAGTTCCACTTTCCCGCCCTCTCCCCATAACCCTTATTCCCCTCTCTTATCAAAAACCCATCAACCCGCTTCTTAAAAATATTTAGCGAGGCAGCCTCCACCACTTCAACAGGCAGAGAATTCCAGAGATTCACCACCCTTTGAGTGAAGAAGTTCCTCCTCAACTCCGTTCTAAACCGCCCCCCCTTTATCTTGAGGCTGTGCCCCCTAGTCCTACTGTCTTTTTTGAGCGGGAAGAGTCTCTCCACTTCTATCCTATCCATCCCATTCATCATCTTATACGTCTCAATGAGATCTCCCCTCATTCTTCTAAACTCTAACGAGTACAAGCCTAGTTTATTCAGCCTCTCCTCATAGCTCAACCCCCTCAACTCCGGTATCAGCCTAGTAAACCTCCTCTGCACTCCCTCCAAGGCCAACATATCTTTGCGCAGGTGCGGCGCCCAAAACTGCACACAGTACTCCAGCTGCGGCCTCACCAATGCCCTATACAGCTGCAGCAAGACCTCCCTACTTTTATATTCAATCCCCCTCGCTATGAAGGCCAGCATCCCATTAGCCTTCCTGACCACCTGCTGCACCTGCAAGCTGGGTTTTTGCGACTCATGCACAAGGACCCCGAGGTCCCTCTGCACCGTCGCCTGCTGCAGTTTTTCGCCACGTAAGTAATAATCCTTCCTACCATTATTCCTACCAAAGTGGACCACCTCACACTTGCCAACATTAAATTCCATTTGCCAGTTCCTGGCCCATTCGCCCAGCCTATCTAGATCCTTCTGCAGACTCTCCACACCCTCCGCACAATTTGCCGTTCCCCCAATCTTGGTGTCATCAGCAAATTTCGACACCCTACACTCGGTTCCCTCCTCCAGATCATCTATATAAATGGTAAATAGCTGAGGCCCCAGCACCAACCCCTGGGGCACTCCACTAGTCACCATCCACCAATCCGAATAGCACCCGTTGACCCCCACTCTCTGCCTCCTATTTGACAACCAATCCTCTATCCACACTAACACCCTACCCCCAACTCCATGTTCCCCGACCTTCTGCAATAACCTCTTATGAGGTACTTTGTCAAACGCCTTCTGAAAATCCAGAAAGACCACATCCACCGGCTCTCCTCTATCCACTGCCCTAGACACATCCTCATAGAACTCCAGTAAATTTGTCAGACACGACTTCCCTTTAATGAAACCGTGCTGCGTCTGCTCTATCAAGCAATTCCCTTCAAGATGCCTCGCAATTTCCTCCTTAATGATGGATTCTAACATTTTACCTACCACAGATGTTAAACTAACCGGCCTATAATTCCCCGCCTTTTGCCTGGCACCCTTCTTAAACAACGGCGTAACATTAGCCATTTTCCAATCTTCCAGCACTTCCCCGGAATCCAGCGACGTCTGGAAAATAACCACCAAGGCATCCACTATAACCTCCGCCATTTCTTTCAGGACCCTCGGATGCATTCCATCCGGTCCTGGGGACTTGTCCACAATCAGCCCCTCCAGTCTGTCGAGCACCGCCTCTCTAGTAATAGTAATGTCATTAAGACCCTCCAGTCCTACCACCTTTCCATCGCTAACACCCGGCAAATTATTCACGTCCTCCTCCGTGAAGACAGAAACAAAAAAGTTATTCAATACCTTAGCCGTATCCCCATCCCCTACCACTAGGTCCCCTTTCTCATCCTCTGAAGGACCAACGTTCACCCTAGCCAGCCTCTTCCTTTTTATATATTTATAAAAACTCTTGCTATCCTTTTTTATATTAAGTGCTAGCCCAGCTTCATAGTTTCTCCTACCCTCCTTTATCAACTTCTTTGTCAATCTTTGTTGACATTTAAACCTCTCCCAATCCTCTTCTCACCCACTACTCTTAGCTACTCTAAATTCCTCCGCTTTTAATTTAACACTTTCCTTCACCTCCTTCGTTATCCACGGCTTATTACCTCTCCTCCTACGGTCCTTTTTGACCATCGGAATAAATTTCTGCTGAGCACCAAGAAAGATCTCCTTAAAGATCCTCCACTGCTCCTCAGCAGACCCTCCCTCCAACGCGCTCCCCCAGTCAACATTCGTTAATTTTCATCTACCACACCTCTGTTCATTACATTAGCTTGTCTGTGCCCTCTTGAAGTCTATCCCTATCTCTTCACAGTTCATTATACCTCCTAGCTGAATGTCATAGATTCATAGACGTCACAGCACCAAAGGAGGGTATTCGACCCAGCAGCCACGTCGGTCAACAAAGATCTATACTGACCCAATTTACCAATGCAGGGACTGGAGGTTATGGTAGTGCCAGTGAATGTCTAAATACTTCTTAAACGTTATGAGAATTTCTGATTCAATCACTCTTTCAGGCAGTATGACCCAGACTCTCACCATCCTCTGAAAGGAAAAGTTTCTCTTCAACTCCCCTATTATGAGAGGTCACAATCTAAGGGTGAGGGGGGAGAAGTATAATTTGGATACTAGAGGAAGGTTTTTCATGCAGAGGGTCGTGGGGGTATGGAACGCGCTACCAAGTAAGGTGGTGGAGGCAGGCACGTTGGACTTGTTTAAGGTTTACTTAGATAGACACATGAGCGAAACAGGGATGGAGGGTTATAGTAGACGGTATTAAGAAGGGTCAGAGCCTCGGGACGACACTGGAAATGTAATATTACATGTTAATGTTTTGTCTCTTTTAATCCACAGGTGTCTGTCCACCTTGTTGTCAAATGAGGGGCATGCACACGGTGGGTCGTGTGTGGGCTGCTCTTGGAGGTTTCGAGAGTGGCCTAGTACTTCGTGTCGTTGTGTGTGCTTAATCCTGGACCAGCAGACGGGCACCACAACAGCTCAGTGACTATCACTGCTAGCTATGCAGATACATGGATTTGGGCTTGTGTCTGTGGGAGTTTGCGCATTCTCCCTGTGGTTGCGTGGGTTTCCTCCGGGTGCTCCGGTTTCCTCCCACACCCCAAAGATGTGCTCTTAGGCTGATCGGTGTACCAAATTGACCCTACACTATTCTCCCCTGAATATGGCTACATTCGGGATACCATTCACATACACACGGGGCAGGGTAGGTGTAGGAAAATGCTTTGTTGAAATGGCGGCGCGGGTTCGTTGGGCCGAAGGGCCTGTTTCCCGTGCTGGGTTGTTCTTTGTTGTTTGTTATTATCCTTCTACCTGTTACCTTAAGTCTATGCCCCCTGGTTATTGACCCCTCTACTAATGGAAAAAGTGTCTTCCTATCCACCACATCAATGCTCCTCACAATCTTATACACCTCTATCAGCTCCCTTCTCAATCTTCGCTGCTCCAAGAAAAACAGCCCCAGCCAATTCAATCTTTCCTCATAGCTCAGACTTTCTAGCCCATCATGGTAAATCTCTTCCCAACTCGGTCCAGTGCAATAACATTCTTCCTATAATGCAGTGACCAGAACTGCATATAGTACCTCAGTTGTGGCTGAACCAGCATTTTATATAGCACCAGCTTTTGTATTCTATGCTACAGCTAATAATGGCAAGTATCCCATATGCCTTCTTAATCATCTTACCTACCTGCCCTGCCACTTTCCGCAATTTGTGGATATGCACTCCAAGGTCCCTCCGATTTTCAGCACTTTCCAGGGTCCTACCATTCATAGTGTAATCCTTTGGCTTTGTTAGCTCTCCCAAATACATTACCTCACTTTTCTGGGTTGCATTCCATTTGCCATTGCTCTGCCCAGCTGACCAGTCCGTTGATATCTTCCTGCACTCTATGGCTATCTTCCTCACTATTTACCACCCTATCAATTTTTGTGTCATGAACAAATTTTGAAATTGTGCCCTGTACACCCAGGGCACAATTAAGTCTAAATCATTGATGCATCAAGAAAAACAGTGGTCCCTTGAGGAACATTACTATGTGCTTTTCTTGAGTTCAAAAAACAACCATTCATCACAACTCTCCAATTCCTGTCACTTAGGCAATTTTGTAGCCACGCTTCCACTGACCCCTTTACTTCATAACTTCAACTTTACTAACAAGCCTATTATTTGACACATCAAACAGTTTTTGGAAGTTCATGCAGCACAGTGGCATAGTGGTTAGCACTGCTGCCTCACAGTGCCAGGGACTTGGTTTTGATTCCCGGCTTGGGTCACTGTGCAGAGTCTGCACATTCTCCCCATGTCTACATGAGCTTCCTCCCATAGTCCACAGTTGAAAGCTGGTTAGGTGCATTGGCCATGCTGAATTCTCCCTCAGTGTACCTAAACAGGCACCGGAATGTGGAAACTAGGAGATTTTCACAGTAACTTCATTGCAGTGTTAATGTGAGTCTATTTGTGACACTAAAAAATAAACTTAAAAACCACATTTCCCTCATTACCTTTTCTGTTACATTATCAAGAAGCTCAATCAAGTTAGTTAAACGTGATTTATATTCAGCAAATCTTATTACTAGCTTTCCATAATTAATCTACCTTTGTCCATGTGACTTAATTTTGTTCCTGATTGTCATTTCTAAAAGCTTTCGCAACATCACAGTTAACCTGACTGGTTTATAGTTGCTGGGCTTCTACTGACATCTTTTTTTTTAAATGAGCTTTTAACACTTTTAATTTTCCAATCCTCTGGCATCACCTTTGTATCAAAGGACAATTGGTTATGAATAGTATGTCTGAATTTCCCACCCTTACTTCCCTTAGTATCCGTGATGCACCCCATTTAGTCCTATTAACTCATCAATTTTATGTATGGCCAGTCTTTCTAATGTCTACCCTATCAATTTTTAGCCCATCCAATTTTTAATTGTAAAGTAGGACATCTGGCCTAGCAAGGGTTAATAATGTGATTGGGTACAGTACCACCTGATCTAAGACTAGAGAAAGTCATGGACATGTAGAAGCAACATGGAGTTAGCTCCTAATTTGGACTACACCCTGTGTATGTGTCTATACTTTTGTGTTATCAATAACCTGTTAATGTTCAACCATACAAGCTGCAGAACCTATTTGTGAGAGATCTACTCAACACGCAACATGGTCACAGCTCTTGAAAAAACCCAGAACCTCAGAGAAGCTGGAGTAGAAATTTAAAAGTGGGAAAATTAAAAGGAG
The DNA here is from genome assembly GCF_965287045.1 of Carcharhinus amblyrhynchos. Taxonomy (NCBI): domain Eukaryota; kingdom Metazoa; phylum Chordata; class Chondrichthyes; order Carcharhiniformes; family Carcharhinidae; genus Carcharhinus; species Carcharhinus amblyrhynchos. Next base: position 23,202,106 of record NC_137335.1, on the reverse strand, counting down.
CAACATTCTGACCCAACTGGAAGCACCTGAAGTGAAGATTTGAGAGAAGCTCCATAGCAGAATTAGGAGCAGAAGACAGAAGGAAAAAAAATCAGTTGTGGACTGCATAAGCTCATGAAGATCTAGTTTGAATACCGACAGAGTGCAGAGTCAAAGGGGTGATCTAAAAGTGCTTGGCCGGAGCTAATTTAAAACATTTTTAGTATTTTAAAGATCAGACTAGCCATTTCTGAAAACACCACTGCTGGTATGGGTTAAGTACTCAACTCCCAGTGCTATCACGCTTGGCAGTCAAGGACTACTGAAACACTCAGGACAAAGAACAATCCTACAAGCATAGACAGGCTTCAACTTATAAGCCTGTCAGTTACAACAGAGAGGACAATTTGTGGATCAGGGACCTTGAAAGAGAGGGCATCATTGTGCAGAGAGGCAATGACGAACCAAGGTCGTACTTCATCCACACACTGGAAGCTATAATCAGGAGGAGCCTCCTTCTTCTCCTTCGAGGTGCACTGCCAACTATACGTATGAGCAAATTAGAAGAAGATGACAAAATGCCAGAAAGACAGATGTTAGGAAAGTAAAGATAATTTTAAGGGATTTATATTTGTGCTGGTAAATATTAGAAATAAGGTATAGTTTTAAGTGGGTTTCATTTAATGTTTCTGTGCCTGGAAGGGTAAAACCTTTAGTTAGATTCATGCTGGGCAAAGATGTTGGTTTCAATTCCAGTTGCATTTCTACTGTGCTTAGAAAAGGTTATGGCATGCAGGGTGAATAGAGGCTGGCAGAAGTAGTGGTGGTTGTTTAGTAATGGGGCGGCTTTGTAAAGTAGGAAGGCTTTTGTATTTATTTTTTAACTGAACTTGTTTGCAGTTGAATAAGGACGCAAGAGAGCGAACATCTTTCAACTCTGCCAGGAGAAGCTAGACAGAACAAGGAAGGTACAAAGAGGCGCACTTACCAAAAAAAAATGCAGTCCAGAAAACTAGGGAATTAGGTGAGAAAAAATGTCTTAAGAAATTTAAGTTAAAAGAACAGAGACCAAGGTATTGTTCAGAGGAGAATTAAAAGGGAGAAGCAGACAAAGTGTTGTGAGTGAAACATACAAATGCAGTAACCAGAGCTAAAGTGGGAAAGCAAACCTCAGAGGTAAATCAAAGGTTTGATGCCATTCAAATAGACTCTGGGAATTGAGAGTTTAAGCAATTCTGAACAATGTGTACAGCAGTTAAGACAAATACATCCTTGATTGGGAGCTGAAAATCCTGGATACCAGATTCGTTGTTAAAAGTGGAGCAAAAGCTTTGTTTAAAAAAGTGAATTAGAAAACCTAGACTGGATTTCAGAATGCAAACCATTGATGAAAAACATTGTTGTGAAAGATGATATGAAAGTTTTTTTTGGGAGTAGATTTTGGAAACAATTGTGCCAATTATCTTGGAAGATTTTGAAAAAAAATCCACATTCACTTAGATTCAGACTGGAGGGTGTATTTGACTACAATCAATCTGTGCTTAAAAGTTTTTTTTGTCATTCAGTCCTTTGTAGCTTAAGATGTCCTTTACAATTTTGGTTAATCTTAAAATCCATATATTTGCTAAACTAGGGGAGAGTAGGGGAATATTGTGGTATAATCCAACCTTTCGTGTTTAATCAATGATTTTTTTCTTGTTGTTAAAACTAATTAGCAGTTCTGTGACATAGTTCCTCCACATCTTCTAAAAAAGTATAAAAGTTATGATCTTTTGAGCTAGAGTTCTATTCCTACCTTCATCCATATCCTTGAATCCCCTTCAACTCTACAACCACAACTCAAACTCCATTCCTTTGAATGTGACCACCAGAATTTATAATGTAAGAGACTTGATGGGGGGTGGGTGGGGGGTGCAATGTGCATACGTTGGGTAACATACATGACCTGAGACAAGAGAGAGTTGTGGATCATACAGAAAACTATGTAGAAGTAAGCATGGAGTTACCTCCTTGGAAAAACCCTGTATATATGTTATCAATAAATTGTGAGTGTTCAACCATACAAGCCTCAGTACCTGTTACTGAGAAAATGACTGAATATACGATATCAATTACCTCCTCTTTCACTATGCTTTTGGCAGCATCTTCTTCCTTGGTAAAAATAGATTCAAAGTACTCATTTAGTATCTTAGCAATTCCTTCTGCCTACACGTGTATGTCACCTTGTTAATACCTAATTAGCCTCACCACTGTTCTTGTTCCTTTTTACTATATATGTATAGGTCAATAGAAGACGATCGGGTTTCCTTTTATGTTAGTCGCCAGTGCCTTCTCATGCTCTCTCTTTGCGTCTCTGATTTTCCTCTCTGATTTCATGTTGGACGCGGTGGGCTCGAGGAGGAGTTCTTGGAATGCTGCCGGGATAGTTTCCTTGAACAGTGTGTGTTGGAGCCGACGAGGGAGCGAGCTATCTTGGATCTGGTGTTATGTAATGAGGCGGGTAGAATTAGGGACCTTGCGGTGAAGGATCCTCTTGGGGAGAGTGATCATTGTATGGTGGAGTTTCTGGTGCAGATGGAGGAGGAGAAAGTGGGTTCCCGGACACGCGTCCTTTGTTTGAACAGAGGGGAGTACGGTAGGATGAGAGAAGACTGGAGGGACTGATTGTGGACAAGTCCCCAGGACTGGATGGAATGCATCCAAGGGTTCTGAAAGAAATGGCGGAGGTAATAGTGGATGCCTTGGTGGTTATTTTCCAAACATCGCTGGATTCCGGGGAACTGCCGGAAGATTGGAAAGCGGCTAATGTTACGCCGTTGTTTAAGAAGGGTGCCAGGCAAAAGGCAGGGAATTATAGGCCAGTTAGTTTAACGTCTGTTGTGGGTAAAATGTTAGAATCCGTCATCAAGGAGGAAATAGCGAGGCATCTTGAGGGGAATTGCTTGATAGAGCAGACGCAGCATGGTTTCGTTAAGGGGAAGTCGTGTCTGACAAATTTATTGGAGTTCTATGAAGATGTGTCTAGGGCGGTGGATAGAGGAGAGCCGGTGGATGTGGTCTTTCTTGATTTTCAGAAGGCGTTTGACAAGGTACCTCACAAGAGGTTATTGCAGAAGGTAAGGGGGCATGGAGTTGGGGATAGGGTGTTAGCATGGATAGAGAATTGATTGTCAAATAGGAGGCAGAGAGTGGGGGTTAATGGGTACTATTCGGATTGGCGGTTGGTGACTAGTGGAGTGCCCCAGGGGTCGGGGCTGGGGCCTCAGCTATTTACCATTTATATAGATGATCTGGAGGAGGGAACCGAGTGTATGGTGTCGAAATTTGCTGATGACACCAAGATTGGTGGAACGGCAAATTGCGCGGAGGGTGTGGAGAGTCTGCAGAAGGATCTAGATAGGCTGGGCGAATGGGCCAGGAAATGGCAAATGGAATTTAATGTTGGCAAGTGCGAGGTGATCCACTTTGGTAGGAAGGACTATTACTTACGTGGCGAAAAACTGCAGCAGGCGACGGTGCAGAGGGACCTTGGGGTCCTTGTGCATGAGTCCCAAAAACCCAGCTAGCAGGTGGTCAGGAAGGCTAATGGGATGCTGGCCTTCATAGCGAGGGGGATTGAATATAAAAGTAGGGAGGTCTTGCTGCGGCTGTATAGGGCATTGGTGAGGCCGCAGCTGGAGTACTGTGTGCAGTTTTGGTCGCCGTACTTACGCAAGGATATTTTGGCCTTGGAGGGAGTGCAGCGGAGGTTTACTAGGCTGATGCCGGAGTTGAGGGGGTTGAGCTATGAGGAGAGGCTGAATAAACTAGGCTTGTACTCGTTAGAGTTTAGAAGAATGAGGGGAGATCTCATTGAGACAGAAAAGATGATGAATGGGATGGATAGGATAGAGGTGGAGAGACTCTTCCCGCTCAGAAAGGATAGTAGGACTAGGGGGCACAGCCTCAAGATAAAGGGGGGGGGGGGCGGTTTAGAACGGAGTTGAGGAGGAACTTCTTCACTCAAAGGGAATCTCTGGAATTCTCTGCCCGTTGAGGTGGTGGAGGCTGCCTCACTAAATATTTTTAAGATGCAGGTTGATGGGTTTTGATAAGCGAGGGGATTAAGAGTTATGGGGAGAGGGCGGGAATGTGGAACTGAGCCACGACAGATCAGCCATGATCTTATTGAATGGCGGGGCAGGCTCGAAGGGCTAGATGGCCTACTCCTGCTCCTATTTCTTATTTTCTTATGTTCTTATGATTTCCTCATTTGTCTTTTCAACCTGACTGGTTGCAATTTCCAGGCTTCCCAGCATCAGTTTTGTGAGATAACCCAAAGATGTACTGGGGAATCCCTTTCAGAACTTTACAGCGAAGCATTTGCACAGTTATTGCCTAGAGGTGCCAACTTCCTCTGCACAATTGCACTGTGAAAAATCTATAAATGAGTTTTGAATCACTAAATTTGAATGATTCTGCCAGAGTTACACTAATAGTTACTTCAAAAAAGTTAAACCCAATCGTCCAAAGTATGGTTCATGGGCCAAAGCCCTTCTGTGTAGCGCCCAGGGTTAGTTTTGAAAAGGTCTATCAAAAAATTAAGTTGAATTGGGAAATTATTTAAAGAGAAACTCCTCCAATCACAAGCTGTTTCTCCCTTGTGTTTGCTGCTGGTAAGCTCAGTATTGAGGCTATTGGCAATAAATGGGGAAAAGAAAGGATCTCTGACTGGGAGAAAGCATACACAAGAGGCTGGGAGTTTGGGGAGACGATGTGTCGGTGAGCGGGTCAGGCAACTGATGTGCTGGTGAGTGGACCAGGCAAACAACATGCCAGTGAGTGACCAAGCAAACGATGTGTTGGTGAACAGAAGGGGAAACAAGGTGCTGGTGAGCGAATTGGGGAAACGAAGCACTGGTGAGCGAGTTGGGGAAACAATGTGCCAGTGAGCGGATGGGGAAATGATATGTTGGTGAGCAGATGACAAAACAATATGTCAGTGAACAGACGGAAAAGAGTAGCTGGAATTTTACCGGCATACCAGCGCGAGGCTCCTAAGATTGTGCCCGAGGCCAATGGCAAATGCCATTCTGCAAGCCTCGCTGGCCCCGATTTCGGAGCGGACATGCCATTAAAAATTAGGACCGATGTGTCAGTGAGCAGACAGGGAAACGGTGTGCCGGTGGGCAAGTTGGGGAAATGAAGCACCGGTGAGCGAGTTGGGGAAACGATGTGTTGGTGAGCGGATGGGGAAATGAAGAGTCAGTGAGCAAAATGGAGAACTGATGCGCCAGTGAGCAGACAGGGAAACAAGGTGCTGGTGAGTGGATGGGGAAATGATGTGTTGGTGAGCGGACAGGGATACGATGTATTGGTGAGCAGATGTGGAAACAATGTGTCGGTGAGTGAGCTAGGGATACGATGTGTCAGTGAGCGGATTAGGAAACGATGTGTCGGTGAGCGAGCTGGGGAAACGATGTGTCGGTGAGCAGACAGGGAAACGACATGTCAGTGAGCGAGCTGGGATCAGAATGTGCTGGGTGAGCAGATGGGGAAATGATGTGCTGATCAGTGGGCTGGGGAGGCAGTGCACAGTAGTATTGTCACTTGGCTAGTAATCTGGAGACATAGGGTAATGCTCAGGGAACCTGGAATGGAATCCCAGCGCAACGGATGGTGGAATTTAAAAATTCAGTAAAATTAAAAGCCGATGAAAACATTGTCGATTGATGTAAAAATCCATCTGATTCACTAATGTCTTTAGAGAAGAAGCCCTGTAACATGTGACTCTTAAGTGTCCTCTGAAATGGCCTAGGAAGCCATTCAATTATATTCAGCTACTGCAAATGGAACAAAAAGGGATGCAACCAGATGGGCCACCTGGCATTGACCTATGTACCTGAAACAACAATGGCAAATCTAGCCCTGGCAACCCTGCAACAGGAGGTACGGGAACCAACAAGAGGAAAAAACATACTTGACCTCATCCTCACCAACCTGCCTGCCACTGATTTTCCTATCCATGACAGTCATGGTATGAGTAACCGCTACACAATACTTGTGGAGATGGAGTCCTGTCTTCACATAGAGGAACTCTCCATCATGTTGTGTGGCAGTACCACTGTGCTAAATGGGATAGACTTCAAACATAGCTAGCAGATCAAAACTGGGCATCTCTAACGTGTGGTGGGCCATCAACAGCAGTATAATTGTACTCAACCACAATCTGTAACCTCATGGCCTGGCATATTCCCCACTCTACCATTACCACCAAGCTAGGGGATTTACATGTTCAATGTAGAGTGCCAGGAGCAACACCAGGCATACCTAAATATGAGGTGTCAACCTAGTGAAGCTACAAATCAGGACTACTTGCATGCTCAACAGTGGAAGTAACAAGTAATAGTCAGAGCTAAGCATATGCAATTTATCCCAAAGTCAAAGCAGAATTAGTATGATTTGTTACCACTGATGCATTAGAGCCAATTACAATGAGTGACTGGGCTATCCCCATTGTACCTGTCATGAAACTAAATGGTTCAGTTTGTAGTGGTGATTTTAAAATCGTTTTAAAACAACCGTAAATCCAGTGTTGCATGCTGATCAATATCCACTTCCTTTAGTTGAAGATTTGCTTGCTAGGTTATCAGGTGGGCAAAAATTCAGCAAGATTAATCTTTCACAAGCATATTTACAGTTGGATGTAGCCTCTGAATCCTAACATTGCTTACCATTGTTATTCATCAAGGTCTTTTTCGCTATAAAAGATTGCCTTTTGAAATAACATCCACACCAGCTTAGTTCTAAAGATGGATGGATCAGAATTCAAGTGGTCTCTCGGGTGTACAATGTTACCTGGATGATATTCTAATTAAAGGGTCCAATGAAGCAGAGTACCTCAGTAATTTAGAAGCAATGTAAGAACATCTTCAAGCACATGGTCTATGTATCAAGAAAGGAAAGTGTAACTTCATCCAGGCATCAGCCCAGTACTTGGGTCATGTTATTAATAGCAAAGGCCTACATAAAGCTCCTAAGAAGATTGAAGCTATTTTAGAAGCACCACGTCCGATGAACGTGATACAATTGAGATCCTAAGATTATTAAATTATTTTGGTAAATGTGTTCTTAAATTAGCTACATTATTGAAGTTATTGCATAACTTACTATGTGTGAAATAGTCATGGGACTGACAATAGAATGTGGAAAAGCATACAAAGATGTCAAAGATGTTTTGCAAAAGTTTGAAATTGTTCATTTTAATCCAAAGCTACCATTACTGCTTGATTGCCAAATGTCACTTTATGGAGCAGGGACAGTAGTTTTACATATTATGCCTTCAGAAAAAGAACAACTAATAGCTCTTGCTTAGGATACTCTCTGACTAGTGTTGAATCTAACTATGTTCAGCTAGAAAAGGAGGGATTAAGTATAATTTTTGGTACACAAAGGTTTCATCATTATTCATATGGTCATCATTTCACACTGTTGAGTCATCACCAATTCTTAGCTATTATTTTTGGGCCGTATATAGGCATATCTTTGTTAGCTGTCAGCCAATTGCAAAGATGGTCACCGATCTCATCTGCACACCCCTACGATATAAAGTATTGTCAGAGAACATGCTAATGCATTGTCACCTTTATCTATTGAGCGGATGTTACCAATTAGTTTTACTAATACTCTTTATTTTCACTAGTAGATAATTTTCCTGTGACAGCTTCTCAAGTTCAGAGACATGCCAGAAATTATCCCGTGATGGGGGAGGTGATGGATATAGTATTGAAACGAATGAAAACAGAAAGGAATTGTATGCACCCTGATTTGAAATTATTTGTGTCAAGAAGTTCTGAGTTGACCATCCAAGGTGGGTGTCTATTGTAGGGAATCTGAATAATCATTCCTCTTAGTCTGCATGGAAGAGTTATAGAGTCATAGAGCAATACAGCATGGAAACAGGCCCTTCGATCCAGTCGGTCCATGCTGACCATAGTACCCTCAGAGTTAGTCCCAATTGCCTGCGTTTGGCCTATATCCCTTTAATACATTCCCATCCATGTACTTATCCAAATGCTTTTTAAATGTTACTATTGAACCTGCCTCAATTACTTAATCTGGCAGCTCATTCCATATACGCACCACCCTCTGTGTGAAGAGGTTGCCCCTCAGGTCCCTTTTAAATCACTCCCCCTCACCTTAAATTTGTACCCTCTAGTTTTCCCCTACCCTGGGTAAAAGACTTTGTGTGTTCAGCCTATCTTTGCCCCTCATGATTTTACATACCTCAATAAGGTCAGCCCTCATTCTCCTACATTCCAAGGAATAAAGCCCTAGCCTAGCCAACTGCTCACTATAACTCAGGTCCACTAGTCCAGGCAACATCCTCATAAATCTTCTTTGCTCTCAGATGAGTTGTCTGGGAATTTAGGAATTCTATGTTGGAGGGGGGTGGGAGGGGTGGTCAATGTAGGCCTGTACAACAGTTACCTCTAAGTTATAAGTGGTTTAATTCTTACTATTGATATAAGACAGTTGGAACCAACCAAAGTTTATAACTTAAATCACATTTTCTTGAATAACTATGTGAAAGATATCTTGGTCCAGTCTGGATAAAGGAATTAACATGTAGTCATTTTTGGTGACCAAGTCTGGATGCTAGGATTGAAGAAAAGGTGAAACAGTGTCAACCCTGTGCACTGTTCCTCCTTTACACCTTTTGCACTCGCCTAAAATGTCACAACATTGGTTGCATGTTGTTTTTGCTAGTCCTTCTGAGGGTTACATGTTCTTTCTTAGTCGTTATTGAAGCACACATAGTAGACAGAAATTGTTATCCTGAGGTCTATTACAATTGAACAAACCACTGAGAAACTTGATGAAAGTTTTGCAAGATTTGGTTAACCAAAACAGTTTGTTAGCGATAATAGTTCACAGTTTATTTCATAAGACTTTAAGGATTATTTCAAAATAAATGGTATTCAGCATATAAAATCCACACCATTTCATTCATCAACCAATGCATTAGCTGAAAGCTTCAAGGGAGCAAGGTTCATTATTACATCCTGTGAATAGTTTTTTGGAATCTTACGAAACACTACTCATGCAACTGCGTTACTATTCTTAAAGAGAAAGTTGAGAATTATGTTTGATTTATTATTACCTCCAAAAACATCAGACATAGTGGAGTGTCAACTATAATCACAAGTTGCTAGATGAGAAGAGAGGGCAAAACAGCACTCATTTCAACAGGGAGATCGAGTGTTAGCACATTATTATGCTACACGTGAAAAATGGGTACCAACCATAGCTTCAGCAAAACACATCCAATTTCTCACATGATTCAAACTGAAGATGAACTATTTGGCAACACCATGCTAACCATTTATTGTAATCTTGAAATAATTTCCAAGAATCAGCTCCAGAGGTGCCAAGTTCTTTAGTCCTTAGTCCAACTACAATGAATACTACTACAAAAGACTTAGTTGCCTGCTGATTATGTCTATGCTTCTATATCATGAGAGAATGATGCAGAATTATTTTGAAGAGAAGAAGTGTCTGCTGAAGTTCCAAATCGTACTTCTAGGGTCAAGTTCAGCCAACCTCTAGAACACCATATACAACGAAAGAGAAATAGATGTCTTTCTGATCGACTTCCTACTGACTGTGCATAATGATTAATGATGCATTGTACCCTGTCCAGAGTAAAATATCATAGTAATTTGAGGTCATGACCACAGAAGAACTTTGTATTCATTTGTGGGATGTGGGCATCGCTGGTTTTCCAACATTTATTGCCCATCCCTAGTTGCCCTTGGAGGGCAGTTGAGAGTCAACCACATTGCTGAGTCACATGTAGACGAGACCAGTTAAAGACAGCAGATTTCCTTCTCTAAAGGACATTAGTGAACCAGATGGGTTTTTCTGACAATCAACAATAGTTTCATGGTCACCAGTAGATTCTTAATTCCAGACTTTTTTACTGAATTCAAATTTCATCAGCTGCCATAGTGGGATTCAAATCTGGGTCCGCAGATTATCGGAGTTTCTGAATTAATGGTCCAGTGATAATACCATTAGGCCATCAACTCCCCTAAGAGTTGTTTGATTGTTTGCAAGGCCAGTCACATAATTTGATGGTGATATCATTTTGAGTGTTTCACAGGCTTTTAGTTTCTTTTGGTACTTTGTGCAGAAAACATGGCCCATAAGGTAGGCAGAGTGGCAATCTCCATTGGATCTCCAGAACCAGAGGGACAGTTGGACCAGGAGGGGCGGGGCGGAGCCACAGGGGTTATCAGACTGCGGGGGGTGGTGGTGGTGGGTGGTGGGGGCGGCAGGGAGTGTCATACCAGGGGTTGGAATGATGTGGTGGATCCAATGTGAGGCTGGATCTGGGTGTCTAGATAGTTACTTTGGAGTTAGAAGTTTTTTTCCTTCTAACGCTTTTAGAGTAACTATTAAATTGCTTCTTTAGGATGGTTTCCAGACCAACATAATTGTCCAGAGGAAAGTGGCATTTCTGGGCAAACACTTGCGTCGGAAACCTCTGGAGGGATTACCCAGCGCATCATTGGCATAGCCTCCAAATGTGATGCTGGGGAATCCAGATGTAATGGACCCACATCTTTCAATAAGTCTATTGCATGTTACTTTGAATCTACATGTGTAAATCACATCTTTTCTTTTTGCTAAAACCCCACAATCCCTAACATATTTAGGACATTGTACCTCCAGATTCTCCAAACCCTGTCCACCATCTACAAGGCTCAAGTCAGGAATGTAATGGAATGCACTCCACTTACCTGGATAAGTGCAACTCCAACAACACTCAAGAAGTTGACACCATCTAGGACAATGTAGCCCGTTTAATTGCAACCTTTCCACAACATCCACTCCTTCCACCACTGATGAACAGTAGCAACCGTGTGTACCAACTACAAGGTGCACTGCAGGACTCACCAAGGTTCCTTAGGCAGCACCTTCCAAATCCACGAGCGCTACCATATAAAAGGACAAGATCAGCAGATCCCTGGGAACAGAACCACCTGGAGGTTCTCCTTCAATTCACTCACCATATTGACTTGGAAATATATCACTTCTTCATTGATGCTTGATCAAAACCCTGGAATTCCCTCCCTAACAGCATTGTGGATGTACCTACACCTCAGGGGCTGCAACGGTTCAAGAAGACACTTCAGTGCCAACTGCTCAAGGGCAACTAGGAATGGGCAATAAATGCTGGTGTAGCCAGAGATGCCTGCATCCCATAGATGAAGTTTTGAAAATGCTGGGGTTAGCAGATAGGGGAAACTATTTTAATCACCTGAACTGATACCTGTGCAGGATTGCCTACCATCTTCCCAAGGGGCTCCACTACACCCGCCAACTAACCTCTCTTGACTAACACCACCCTACCCTTGGTACACCCACCCCTCTCGACCTCCACCTGCGTTTCCCCCAATCCCAACATTACACCTGCATGGCACTCCCCCTACCTGCAAACCCAATTCTCATTCCCGACTCAACCTAACTCAGTTGGACTCAACCCAAGTCCAACCCAGCTGGACACCACATCCCTATCCGACCAGATCCCACCCCTCCAGACCACCCCCCACCATTGTTCCCGGTATCCAATGCCCCCCTTCGCACCTATCCATCCAACCCCCAATGTCTGATCCCACATTTCCACACCAAATCCCCAATGTCCAATTCACCTGCCCCCACCAGTGTTCACTCCCCCATATCCTTCACCCCAGTGTCTGTCCCACAATGCCAATCTCCCCTGATGTACAACCCCTTTTCTCTGATCCCCACGATTCCCTGATGGTGTCCAAAACACTGCCAATGTCTGACCCTCCTTCAGATGTCTCCGTCCCCACATCCCACCAGTGTCTGATATCCCCATCCTGTGACGTGCGAATCCCTACACTGCTCCTGACCACCTGTTCCCTTTCACCTCTGAAATCCTACCCAATTACCTTACTTTCTCCCTGACCTGTCATTTTCAATCAAATCTTTAAACTTACTTGCTTTATTGCAACTAGTGCAGTAAAAAAGGGGGCTTCCTTCATTCTGCCTCTCTTAGTCAGTGATACTGAGCTTCAGGATTTCACCCTGGTTTGACAGTTGGAAGACGAGCCAAAACTGGCACGGAAAAAAGTTGTTGCAGGCAAGTGGGTACAGCTTGGCAATCCACAAGACTGATTACCATTCCAAGGAAATTACAGCTGGACTTCTGTCATGCAATTTTTTCAGTTTCATCTTACATTTTCCCCCCTTGGGAATGCATGTTAATTGTGCCCAATCAAAACGCATCTCTTCTTTAAAGTTAGCTTACTTTTGTCTCTTATTTCTGAGGCCTCAGGCCGATAGGGGTCCTGGTGGTTGCTGCCTTTTGTCCTCCAACTCCACTTCATGTTGCTTCTCTTCCTGTTCTTGTTGCTGCCCAGATGTGGGTCTCTCATGCTGGTGAGGTTGTGGAACATTCAGCCGAAATGTCAGATACCCACTCAGCACTGTAGTGTAAAGTCCTTCACAACAGACCAGAAGTGATACTTCAGCATTCTGATTATTTGCTTGATATTCCTAGTGACAGCATGGCTCCTGTTGTACATTTGCTCAATGATTGCCAGATTCCTGGCTGGAGTCATGAGTCTTATTCTGCCACCTAATAGCCAGTCTGTAACTTGGTGGGATGTTTGAAATAATCACAGTTTAAAGGATGGGTACAGGATAAAAGAGGCTACAGGCAAAAAATAGAGGAACAAATTTGCATGATGTGTTGCCAGTAATTACAAATTGCATGTTGAAGGAGTGGAATCCTTTTCAATTAATAAAAATGCAAAATTGGTGATAAAGACCATGCAAGGCAATGTGTGTTAAGTCAATGGCATCTTGTACAATGGGGAAACCTACTAATCAGGCCACTTAAAGCTTTCTCATCTTTCTTCACTCTGTCAGTGGGAAAGATGATATAAGTATTTCTCGTGGTGAAGAGAGTGGCAATGATCCACCTGATATTTGCTGCATTGGAAGTGCAATAGTTTGCCAATTTCATTTATAATGGGTCTTATGGCATAGTGGCTAGCATTCCTGCCTCTGAGCTAGAAGCTCCTACCCTAGGACTTGATTGCCAAAGAAGGTGCATTCATAATATGATCAAACAGGTTGAATATTCATCCCCAGCCGAGCTCTACTGCATCATTGCTCGCAATACTGGTCTCTGCCCAATGTTAAGCCTTGCCTGAGTACCACTACACAGTGATATCTTTATGAGTACAGAGGCAGCCACCGGGAATAGACCAACCCTACACATTCCACTGGCTTTGCAACAAGACCAGCATAGCACTGTGGCAAGTAGGCTATTTATCTTACACTCAGCTCACAATTGTGAATGAAGTGTGGCCTGGTGGGTGCATGCCACTCTTTTTCAAACGAGAGTCAGGCTGACATAATTTCCTGCTGGTGTGAAGCAAAATTGGAAAGACACACATGAGTCCTGTGCGCAGCTAATTTAATGAACATTCATGAGATGGATTGCAAATGGCGTTCGCACCACTGCTCAGCAGAATACTGAAATATGCCATGTTTGGAAAACTTTAAAGTGAGGGTAGGATTTTCTGGCCCCCTGCAGCATGTTTTCTGGCAGCAAAGGTGCTCACCATTGGCTGCTGGAGGTATCTTCTGGCCCCACCAATGTCTACAGCATTTGCATAGCTCACCTGCCCTGCTGCAGGAGAACTCGCCACAGCGGGTCATCTTTGGTGGACCAGAAGATCCTGTCGGTGGCCAGAAAACCCCACCCATAGGCCAAAATCTTCCATCCTCATTTTCTGGCGCCACTGCATTCTCGCTCGTAATATGTCTAATAGAGGGATCTAATAGAGGTGTATAAGATAACGAAGGGTATAGATAGACTAAACAGTGGCAGGCTTTTTCCTAGATTGGAGACAAATATCACGAGGGGCCACGGGCTTAAGGTGAAGGGGGAGAGGTATAATTTGGATGCTAGAGGGAGGTTTTTCACACAGAGGGTCGTGGGGGTATGGAATGCACTGCCAAGTAAGGTGGTGGAGGCAGGTACGCTGGACTTGTTTAAGGTTTACTTAGACACATGAGCGAAATAGGGATGGAGGTTATAGGAGACTGTTTAACATAAGGATCAAAGCCTCGGGACGTTCCTGGAAATCAACTGTTACATGTGTTGATGTTTTTCTCTTTTACTCCGCAGGTGCTTCGGTCCACCTAGTTGTTTAACGAGGGGCATACACACGGTGGGTCGTGCGTGGGCTGCTCTTGGATGTTTCAAGAGTAGCCTAGTACTTTGCGTCATTTGTGTACGCTTAAAACTGGACCAGCAGATGGGCACCACAACAGCTCAATGACTATCACTGTTTGCTGTGCAGATACATGGATTTGGGCCAGTGTCTGTGGGAGTTTGCGCAATCTCCATGTGGTTGCGTGGGTTTCCTCCCACACCCCAAAGATGTGCTCTTAGGCTGGTTGGTGTAACAAATTGTCCCTAAATTATTCTCCCCTTAATCTGGTTTCCAGTGGGGGTACCATAAGCATAGACATGGGTCAAGGGTGGAGGAGGAAAAACACATTGTTAAGATGGCGGTGTGGGCTCGTTGGGCCAAAGGGCCTGTTTCCCGTGCTGTGTTGTTCTTTGTTCTTTGTGTGTCCCACATGGACAAGGCCAGAGAATCCCACCCAGAGTTTCCAACATTAGTTGTGATTCTGTGATTGGACAATACCTGCTAAACAATCTTGATGGTGCTAAGAATTACACTGAAAATCAATTTAAGATAGTCAGACTCACTGTATGGCTCACTTACACAAGCTGGAAGTCACATGTATTCACACACAGGGCCTCGTCTTTTGGAGACAGAAGGGACATAGGGGCCCTGATTTTTCACCCATATTTGCCGTGAGTGCAAATGGCAATGAGGGTGCAAAATTTCTCAAGACTCAGAAAACACAAATCTCATTTTTCTATTCACACTGCTCCTCATCTGTGATATCATGTAGGTGACTGCTTTTCAAAAATGTGAAACAGATAAACAGAACCCACCGGGAGCGTTCAGGTAAGTATAGCCACTGTGGGGAGAAGGACATACCCTGCCAGTGCCCCCCTCAGCAATCTGGGAAGCTCCAAGGCATTTCCCAGGGCTATGCCTTGACCAGAGTCAATCCGCCAGTTTGAATTTGAACAAAGCTGGACACTTACTGCATCATGCTGCATTATCCAGAGGAACATTTCCAACAGAGTCCACCAGTTGACCAAACAGGACTTTCTTCTCATGTGGTGAAAATTGTTGTTCCCCCATTACAGTTTGGTAGTTTCTTACATGCTATTCTGATGAGTGCAAGACAAAAAGCTTGGACAGCAAGATAGTATGTCTTTTTTTCAGCATTGTTGATATTCTTTGCTACTAAACAGCTAATTGTGCCATTCCAACACAAAGTTAACAGCTAAACATATACATATAGCATATAGAAGAGCTCCTCTATATATAATTTTGTTCAAAGTACAGTAACCAGAGTAGTAATGTGCAATTCACATTGGAATACAAAATAGTCTTCTTCAGTGCGCAACAAATGCATCACATCTCACAACACCTTTGTCAATGCAAACTTTTTTTTAAAAAAGTAACCAATTGTTCTGCTTTCACAATTTTTATCTCGACTTCATAGGTGTCCAAGTGTCAAACAGAAAACTATTCAAGGATAAATCTCTCCCTTTCTTTCATTCATTTTTTCCCTTCTCTCAAAGGCAATAGTTATACAAGGCAACAAACAGTACCTGGATCTATTTATTCCCCAGCAGACAGCCTTTCAAAATGCACCAGAAAGTTTCGATTGCAATACATAGCAAAGCAAAATTGAGGTTACCGCCATCCCACATGATCAATTCAATGGTTAACATGTGACCAAGTTTTAGTTCCCCATAGATCATTCATAGATAAAAGTTAATTTACTTATTACAAAAACACAAGAGGTTCCATAAAAATAATAGCAAATCACAAATGCAGAAGAAGAAATCAAATCCATCTCTTTTCCATAAACTTTAGAAAATTCCGTGAAAAGAGGTTTTAAAAAATTCAGACTTATTTATTTTAGATTTACTTTGCCACTTATCGCCAGAAAGCAGGGCCATTTCTTTGCCTCCAGGGACCACACACGGGTCAAAAACTCCTGACATTTTGGCAGTGGTATCATATTGCATTCACATCCTCTTGTCCCAATAATTGAGCAAAATATGTAAAATAAGAAAGTGAAAAAAGAGGAAAACGAAAGGAAGTGCAGCGATGGACAACCAGCTCACCCAGACAGTAAACATTTGCTCAATTAGTGCAGACTTGTCTCTTGCCCTTACTTACACTTTTGCTGCATAATTAAGAAGGTCAGAATTAATGAAGCTGCATTGAATAAAGTTCAAGAAATCCCTAGTTACTGTTTATTTTATGACATCTGAGATCTGAATGTCAGATAGGCATTATTAGAGCTATGAACCACAGGGTTGGCAGCCTCCCAGAAACAAAAGAAAAATCCAAGAGGGACCTACCTGCAGTGTCAAGTCATTCCTCAGCTCCTTTCCAGCAAAGATCACGCACAACTGGTCAATTGGAACTTCTTGTCTCTTAGCAACTGCCTCCTTCAGCTGGAAGATGTTGGCATTTGCATCAACCTCCACTGGGAATCCATGGCTTGAACTGAACCTAACAAAAACTGACCCAAAACACCAAATTAACACATAATGGATCAATACTATTGGACAACATAGTTTATAATTCCACCAGTACTTTTAGATAATTTGACTAAAGTTAACTAAAGAGTTTAATAATCTGTCAAGTTGCCATCAGAACAGTACTGATGCCCCTTTAACGGACAAACTCACAATCTCAGCAAACATTCCTTAAAACCTGTGTGTATACCTCCTCTGAGCTTAATCTAGTATTTGCACTGATTCGTAATTTGTATTGAATACTGATCAGCTGCTGGGTCTACAGTATTACCAGCAATTTCAATAAAACTAACTAGCTCAGTAAGTTAAATTTAAACCTCACAGATATTATAGAAAGGATATTATTAAACTAGAAAGAGTGCAGAAAAACTAGAAAAAGGACTTGATGGTTTAAGTTATAAGGAGAGGCTGGATAAATTGGGAGTTTTTCTCCAGGAGCGTAGAAGGCTGAGGGGTGACCTTATAGAGGTCTATAAAATAATGGGGGGCACAGATCAGCTTAATAGTCAATATCTTTTCCCAAAGGGAGGGGAGTCTAAAACTAGAGGACATAGTTTTAAGGTGAGAGGGGAGAGATACTAAAGTGTCCAGAGGGGCAATTTTTTCACACAGAGGGTGGTAAGTGTCTGGAACAAGCTGCCAGAGTAATGGAGGTGGGTATAATTTTGTCTTTTAAAAACCATTTAGACAGTTACATGGGTAACATGGGTAGAGGGAGATATGGGCCAAATGCGGGCTTAGGGGTTTAAAAAAATGAGCGGCATGTACAAGCTTGGCCGGAGGGCTTGTTTCCATGCTGTATGCTCCATGACTCTATATACAGTATAGCATAATACAGAAAAATTGCAATGCTTGAAAAAATTCCATAAAATATATCTGTAAATTACCCTGCAGGTGATTTGTACTTGAAAAAACAAAAAACAATCATGCATTTACATAAACTACAAACTTTTTACAATATTTCCAGATTTTTTTTCCAAAATATTTCACACTTATCAGGTAAGAATGATTTATCACAAAAAATTATCAACCTCCTCATTATAAGTGTCCTGATAATCAATAATGTCCTAACCAAATATAGATATGAAACTCTGTAGGCAAAAATCTTTAAAAAGCTTCTGAACAGAACTTTTAGAATTTAGGTACAGAGTTTTCCCTGAATTGCACTAAATGAGGTGGTGGGAATGAAAAGCAATGCCTTTGCCACTGGCTGCAATGGTGGATCGTGCACTTCCTGGTGCATCCTGCCTCATTACAATTCATATGTGAGAAACATAATGGAATGCTGGTAGGCAGCCTTGAATTTGCCAGCCATGCCGTCAACTCAATGCATCTGCACCCCAAGTGTCATACTTAAAGACCACACGATCACAGACCATTTCATGTCTATAAACTGGGACAACCCTAAGCGAAAGATGGCCCCAAAATCCAGGAAGGTGGCGGCCCCCAAATTTACGCATGCCTCATTGGAGCGACCTTTGGACACCATTGAGGCCCACCATGATGTCTACTATCCCCACTCTGTCCGTAGGAGAGGCACAAGTATCACCAATATGGCGTTGAAGGCAGTGACAGTGGCAGTCAGCATCAAGGAGCAGAGAGGAGGTCAGCCATCCATTGCAGGCAGAAGATAAATGCTCTCATTCCTTCTGCCAGGATACATCAGTCACTTCATCATTTTCAGCACACGCTCTCAAACCCATCACACATCCACAGGTATCCCAAGCCTCAAAGGACAACACCAGTAACTCTTAGACGCACCGTGACATTTTCATCAGGCTGATAACCTCTGGAATTTAATTCCTCATCCTATCCGTGGCTGCATTCACTACAGAGGCTTTTCATGCATCCTTACTACTTGCCATGATATGCATTCTGCTCACACCCTTTCGATCTGTTTTCATGCAGGAGGGACTAGCTCATAACAGGAGGAAGTGGTCCCAGACTGGGAGTGGTGACATTTGGGCCCCTTGCTCACTTTGAGGAGCACGCCATTGCATTGGCTGGATAGGACGTGGACACTCCTTCAGCAATAGTGACGTCGGAGGCGAACACCCACATGAGGATCCTTCACCATTACGTCCCTCTTTCAATGTCGCTATGAGTGCATGCTCCTGTTTTTGAATCTGCTGCCATTTACTAATGACCTCTATTTTAACAGGATTAACAGGGAGCGACCAACACCCTGACTCAACCGGTCCCTCAGCTTCTGCTGTGCTCCCATTGAGTCACCTTTGCCTGTGACCTCCCCCACCACCCCTGCAATCTCATCCTCTGTTACCTCAGAAAGAGGTTGGCCCACAGGAGGACAGTCAACACAATCCGGGGTTCTCCAAGCCTCGGCTCTCCAGAGGATACACACCAAGATCATCAGAGGCAACAGGACCAGTCATTGCACAGACTGTCTCCACCCCTGCTGTGGATGTAAGTGCAGCATCTAGTAGTGGTAGGCCTAGAAAACTCACAGGTGGTTGCACGAGTGAATACATTTTGTCACTTTCACTGGATAATGTGTAATGTGGTCTTTCAGCTTTATTTAAGGGCTTCACGGATCCTCTCCCTGCAACCCACCCACCTCACTACCCCCTCCCCTTCCCCCACTCCCTCCTCTAACAGCTCGGCTGAATGCAGCCAGATTTGGAGTGAATTTGAAGGGAGAAGTTTGTGTTTGGCTGTGCCTTTTGGAACCTCTTGCAGGCAGTCTCCAACGCAAGTGAAGCCTTCATTCATCACACGCATCTCACTGTCCCAAGCATTTTCCATGTTGCCTGCTGGGATTCTCTTTCAGTTGTCCATCTGAGCTGACTTCATCTATGCCCATGCACTGATTGCATACACGTGCAGCACCCCTGCCCATCCAACACGAGGCTCTGTTCACTTCAATTTATGCAAAATGGTTGTAGTAAAGTTTCTAACAAGCTCCCCCATCCATTTCCTTCCCATGTCACCCACGTCTTTGCCCTCATCACAGTGGACTCCCGGCATTACTTTACAGTCTGAATTCTTCTCCTTCACAAATGTCCAGCTTAATGTGCATGCTCCCTACCTTCCTGAAAATCCCACCCCCAATCCACATTGACCTTCTCGTCCTCCTACCACCCTGAGGGTCCATGTTTGCCTCCGTATCCCCACCAATCACCCTCACTGCCACTTCTACTGGAACCAACAAACCCTCATTCTCCTAGCTTACTGGCTCCTCAGTACCCTCTCACGCTCACTATGCCATCCTACTATGCATGCCCTGAGTTCTCTCCCCAGCAGGCTCACATTGGCTCCACACAGCCCTCCCTTGCACATTCACTTGATGTTGCACCACCCCCTTACATCTTCCTACACCTCCCCCTGCCAATCAGTACACCTCTCCCCTCAGTACATCTTGCTCCCCACTTGCGCAATTCTCCAGTTACACTTTCTGCCCCCTCCATACACTTTCTCCCTGCTTATACCTTCCCTTCTCTGCACACCTTCTCCTCCATACTCCTTGCTCACTCCTTACACCTTCCTCCTCACTTATATCTTACCCCATCAGTACAGCTTCCTCCTCCCTTACACATTCATTTCCCCTTATATCTTTGCACATACTCCCAACTTCCTCCCCCAAATCTTTGCCAACCGCGCCCCCCCTGAAACCTTCACATCTCCCCAACAACTTTCCCTCCCCCCAACCCTCATCAATTTCACCCTACACCTCCTGGTACACCTTCCTCTTCTCCTTACATCTTGACCTTTTTCCACCACTCCTTTGTCGCTGAATCATACCTGCCCATGGCAAAGTGTTTCTAGCACATGCAAATTTCCTAAAGTTCTGAAACAGTTCTGAAGCATTGGCAAAATGCATAAGGATCTGAAGCCTCAACAAAGTTGAAGCCGATGCCTGGAGACTTCCTATCTTCCAAAAGATGCTTTGCAGTGCCATGGCTGCGGCGGTGACATGGGCATGAGAATTTATGATGCACATGTTCCTCTAGAGTCTGGTAGCTACAGGCCTCCAGCATTTTACTGTCCTCAGATATCCACAATCTGAGCAAGACTTGAAAGGTAAGTCCCAACTTTTGCATATCACGCTGGTCCAGGTGTGTTCTGGATTTGCGTGCTTTCCCACAAGTGGAACGGTATATCAGTCGTGGGGAGACAATTCTGGTCAAGCCTTATTTTTCATCCCAATATCAGGATGCAAAACAGTTCTACATAGGCCTCCAGTAGGTTTGTAATCCACCATGGCAGAAACCGTCAAATAATCCCACTGTGATTTCATGCCAGCGAGAAACCAATTTCTGTCCCTCCCACTGATTTCCTCCCCATCCACCGTGATGCTTATCACAATGGAGAGTGGAAAATTCCAATTTAGGTAATATGTAGTATCCTTTGCTCCTTTTCAAAATGTGGGTCTCCAATAGTCGGGTTCATTTTGATTTACCTAACTGATTTTATACACTTGGGCTCAAGGGTTTGAAATTCACACCTCAGAAATTATTGGCATCACTTTTCCATGTGCTAATTTAAACCATTAGTGATTTGCTAAAGTAAGAATTGAATTTTTTAACAACATTTCAAGGAGTTTCTGCATCTGGGTATCTGAGTCTGTCTTCTGTTTAATGTTGTGTGTAGGTTGACTTGAAATTTTCAGAGTATGTCAGTTTGAATTTCCTTAAAAGCTATTTCTGCCACATTTATGGCAGTCCTGTGACAGCCAGTGATAGCTCTTTCACAATTACAGACAAGGAAGTGGGGAATTCACTGACAAACAAGAGCAGGACATAAATAGCATGAAGGTGCTCTTCAAAAAAGAGATGGTTGTGATCTAGGGGCAGACTACTGTGTCTTGAAATACTGCACAGTACCAGGGAATGCGAGCTGATAGCAGGGGCAGCAGAGAGGGAGGCAGTTTGTTTGATTGTAGCTCACAACCATCTTGCTATAATGAAATCCAGAGTGAAGATTCAGTACAGGAGGGAGAAAATACAGATGGTTTGTTTTCGTGTCGAAAAAAAGAAACAAATAAAGGTGAAATTAGAAATAGGGAAATGTTTGTATGGAGACATTGAAAATTAATTGAACCACAGCCAAAGTCAGAAAGAAAGGAATTAAGAAGAAAGGGAAATGGAATGATTGTATACTTACTGAAGGCCCTAATGTGTGGCCTCAAGTCCTCCAGATCATAAAGATTCTTTTCTCTGCACTTTATTGCCATGAGCAGCAGTGAACAGAAGCTTTGTACTTTCTTAGGGAGGGAGAAACAGTCAGAGGAAGAGCATAGGAATATAAAAATTAGGAACAGAAATAGGAAAATTCAGCCCTTCGAGCCTGCTCTGTTATTCAATCAGATCATGGCTGATCTCTTCCTGGTCTCAAATCTCCCCGCCTGTTCCCCATATCCTCTTATTCCTTCTTTTATTAAAAAGATAACTATCTCCTTCTTGAAATTATTTAACGATTCAGACTCCACTGCGCTATGGGGAAGTGAATTCCACAAGTACACCACCCTCTGCGAGAACTAGTTCCTCCTCATCTCAGTTTTAAATCTACCACCTCTCAATTTATACCTGCAATCTCTTCTTCTAGATTGCCCCATAAAAGGAAACATTTGGTCTACATTTACTTTATCAATCCCTTTTAAAATTTTATACACCTCAATTAGATCCCCTCTCATCCTTCTAAACTCCAGCGAGTATAAGCCCATACTGTTTAATTTGTCCTCATACATCAACCCTTTCCTGGCCAGAATCAATCTGTTGAACCTCTTCTGAACTGCCTCCAATGCCACCACATCATTCCTCAAATAAGGAGACCAAAACTGGACACAGTACTCCAGATGAGGTCTAACCATCACCCTATCCAATTGCAACAACACTTATCAACTTTTATACTCCAGTCCCTTTGCAATAAATGTCAATATCCCATTTGCCTTTTTTATTACATGCTGCACCTGCATTCTGGTATTCTGCGATTCATGAACATAGAAACCCAGATCCTTTTGCCAGGACGCATTTTGAATTTGCTTTCCAGTTAGGTAATAATTTGTCTTTCTATTTTTTCTGCCAAAATGGATAAACTCACACTTCCTCACCTTAAATTTTGGGCCACTCTCCTAGCCTATCTATATCCATCTGTAAAATCTTTACATCCTCTTTACTGTTTGCTTTCCCACCTATTTTAGTATCATCCATAAATTTTGCTACGTAACACTCCATCCTGCTTGCAGATCACTTATATAAATTGTAAACAGTTGAGGCCCAATGATTGACCCCTGCAGTGCCCTGCTGGTTACATTTTGCTAGCCAGAGAAAGACCCATTTATCCCAAATTCAGTCAGTCAATCCGCAATCCAGTCCAGTACTTTATCCCCAATCCATTGTGATCTCACCTTCTGGATCAGTCTTTTATGCAGAACCTTGTCAAGCGCCTTCTGGAAGTCCAGATATGCCACATCCACAGATTCCCCACTATCCACCTTGCTGGTAATGTCCTCACTCAAAAACTCAACTCAAGTTTGTCAAGCATAACTTACCCTTCATAAAACCCTGCTGACAGTGGTGGATTCAGCTTTCCTTTCCAAATGCTCATTCATCTGCTCCCTTAATGGTTGATTCCAGCAACTTCCCCACCCCAGAGGTCAAGTAAACCGACCTATAGTTTTCGACTTTTGCCTCTTTCCATTTTTGAATAAGGGCATCACATTAGTATGTTTCCAATTGACTGGTACCTTACCAGAATCCAAGGAATTTTGAAATATCACAACCAATGCATCCACTATCTCTACTGCCAGTTTGTTTAATACACTAGGATGCAGGCCATCAGGTGCCGGAGACTTATTTGCCTTTAATCCCATTAGTTTATTCAATACCTTCTCCTTAGTGATGGTTATTGTACCAAATTCCTCTGCATTGATGATAGTTTTTGAAAAATCTTCATTATTCTCTATTGTGAAGACAGAGGCAAAATATTGGTTTAGTGTTCCCCATTAATATTAGCTATTCTTTTCCTCTTTACATATTTATAGAAGCTTTTGAAATCTGTGTTTATGTTTTCTCCTAGTTTCGTTCCGCAGTTCATAACTCTTGATTCTATTTTCAGTAGTCTTTTGCTGAACTTTAACGTTCTCCCAATCCTCCAGTTTAACACTAGTTTTTGCAGTTTGGTATGCCTAGTTTTTGCCTTTTCCTCTTTGACTTCCTTGTCTAGGCATGGAATTTTTTTTTATTCATTTGTGGGACATGGGTGTCGCCAGCTGACCAGTATTTATTGTCCAACAGGTTTATTTGGCAGCACAAGCTTTCGGAGTCTCTGAAAGTTTGTGCTGCCAAATAAACATGTTGGACTTTAACCTGGTGTTGTGGGACTTCTGACTGTGCTTACCCAGTCCAACGCCGGTATCTCCACATCACAGCATTTATTGCCCATCCCCAGTTGCCCTTGAGAAGGTTGTGGTGAGCCGCCCTCTTGAATCACTGCAGTCCACGTTCTGTTGGTTGACCCACAATGCCATTACAGAGAGAATTCCAGGATTTTGAT
The DNA here is from genome assembly GCF_965287045.1 of Carcharhinus amblyrhynchos. Lineage (NCBI taxonomy): Eukaryota > Metazoa > Chordata > Chondrichthyes > Carcharhiniformes > Carcharhinidae > Carcharhinus > Carcharhinus amblyrhynchos. The sequence continues at coordinate 23,177,886 of NC_137335.1, read as the reverse complement.
TCAACGACTATGAGGGAGCGATGATATATTTCCAAGTCAGGATGATGAGTGGCTTGGAGGGGAACTTGCAGGTGATGGTGTTCCCATGTATTTGCTGCCTTTGTCCTTCTAGATGGAAGTTGTCGTGGGTTTGGAAGGTGCTATCTAAGTCTCTTTGGTGAATTGCTGCAGTGCAGCTTGTGGATACTACACACTGCTGTTACTGAGCGTTGGTGATGGAGGGATTGTATGTTTGTAGATGTGATGCCGATTCAGTGGACTGCTTTGTCCTGGATGGTGTCAAGCTTCTTAAGTGTTGTTGGAGCTGCATCCCTCCAGGCAAGTGGGGAGTATTCCATCACACGCCTAACTTGTGCCTTGTAAATGGTACACAGGCTTTGGAGAGTCAGGAGGTAAGTTACTTCCTGCAGTATTCCTAGCCTTTGACCTGCTCTTGTAGGCATTATGTTTAAGTGGTGAGCCCAGTTAAGTTTCTGGTCAATGGTAACCCCAAGAATGTTGACAGTGGGAGGTTCAGTGATGGTTACACAATTGAATGTCATGGGGCAGTGGTTAGAGTGCCTCTTATTGGCAATGGTCATTGCCTGGCATTTGTGTGGCGCGAATGTTACTTGCTAGTTGTCAGTTCAAGCTTGGATTTTATCCAGATCTTGTTGCATTTGAACATGGAATGAATGCTTCAATATCTGAGGAGTTGCGGATGGTGCTGAACATTGTGCAATCATCAGTGAACATCCCCACTTCTGACCTACGACAGAGGGAAGGTCGTTGATGAAGCAACTGAAGATTGTTGGGCCTAGGACACTACTGTGAGGGCTTTTGCCGAGATGTCCTGGAGCTAAGATTTGCTTCCTTTTACAATTCCTCTTCCTCTCAGGAATATACTTTGAGAGGTTTTCAGTATCTCCCTAAATATCCGCCATGGTTCCGCAACTGTCCTGCCCTCAATTATTTATGTCCAGCTTACTTGAGCCAACTCATTCCTCAGGCCTGTATAATTATCTCTGCCCAATGCTAAAATTCTAGTATGGTATTCTATCTTCTCTTGCTCAATCTGAATTTGAAATTCTAGCACACTGTGATCACTCTTTCCAAGAGGATCTTTAACCACAAGACCATTTATCAACCCTACTTCCTTACATGATATGAAATCTAAAATAGCCAGCTCTCTCGTTGGTTCCATAACATATTGCTCTGAGAAACAATCCCTCATGCACACTATGAAATCTCCCTCAAGGCTACCATTGCCAATTTGATTGAACCAGCCACAGATTCCTCTTATGTGTTCATGAGCAGCATATTTTGAAGATCCTTGGAAGGCAATCCTCCTCCCACTTTCAGCAGGAAACATCATGAGCTTAGATATTATGCTATAAACAACATAGACAAAGGGAAGAGAGTAAATCAATAAACAAAATATTATTCAAAAATATATTAAAACTAGTCATTAGGGAGCAGAAGATAGTAGGTGGCTAAGATTGGAGTTTGTAGCAGAGATCTAAAGACAATGAGTGGGGTTTTCTCTCCCTCTCTCTATCTCTGAACACAGGTTGAAGAGGGCAAAGAGGGATAGCTTACACAGTCACAGTCAAATAGGACGTAATCTATGATAAAAGTTGTTTTACTATTGTGGCAGGGATAGAAATTTGTTTGGAGGAGAGTACGAGGAAAGATTGGCAAAGCAACAAAATATTCAAGGACTTAGGAGAGAAAATGAAAATAGGAGGTGGGGCCTGGTTTGTAAGGAAGGATGTCAGCGAACATCAAATAAGGCCTTACGGGTGGAACTGAGGGACAAAAAGCAATAACAATGCTGTGAGTTTTAGTCCATGGGCCAAGTTCTCCCATCTGCTGTGGCAGGTTTGGTGGCGGATAGAAGCAGAGAATTTCATGGAAGGTAAAAAGTCAAAAATCTGCCAGCATAAAATCGTGTTGCAATTCTCCAATGGTAGGTTAATGGCAGGTCATTCTTACCGCTGGCAGGTGACGTGAATGGAATTTACGTTCATTTGCATCTCATGAATGTTCATTAAAATAGCTGCCGGCCAGTGCCCTGTTGCCAGCAAGAATTACTTCGGCATCAAATCCAGTTGCTGATAAATGGCATGCACAAGGTGGTCCTCAGTTGGTAAGAAACTTTGAGGTGAGTGCAACACTACCTCAGTGCTATGCTGCTCCTGATGTGCTGTGCACCACTCTCTGCTAGGGTAGATCAATTTCTGTCCTCCATTTCCATCCCGAGCTAGTTTTCATGGACAGCATCATGCTGCTGGACCACAGGTGCTCCTGTGACATTGAGTCAGATCAGCATAGCATATCGGGTTGGAGAGTACAGGGGTCACCTTGCCTTCTGATGTCACAGGCGGGATCAGGCTATTGAGTTGGATGATCAGCCATGATCATAATAAATGGCAGAGTAGGCTCAAATGGCCTCCTCCTGCTCCTATTTTCTATGTTTATGCTCTATGTAAGTTCAAAGGGGGTATGAGGTGAAGACTGCAAAGACAAGTGGGGCAATGTGGAAGGAGGGCTGTGCAAGTTAGCGGGTGTGGTACGGGTTAGAGCTCACTGGTAGACAGAAGACCAGGAAGTTGGATGAAGAAGACAAACAATGGAAGGCAGAGGGGAGCCTGGACCCCCACAAGGCTACACAAAGAGCTCACAAACAAAGAGTGTCAAAGGGATATCACACTGTCTACTGGAAGGGGATGGATGAAGACTCCAAATGAGATGGACAGGGATTCAAGTGCCATGGACTCCTCATAGGTGATGGGCTCAGAGGAAAACATGTTGAATCGAAGAGGACACTTCTTATAGTTGCTAGCCTTTTTTCTATGCATTGCTGAGATCCTGCGTGGTCTGGTGAAGAGAGGTGGGCTGGAGAGAAGGATTTGAGTGTGTTGGATTGACATTTTAAAATGGTGCCGAGATCTTTGAACCTGACATCTGAGGTTAGGCAAATGAATCACTTGCTGGCCCATTAGAAGAATTGTTGAAAAACCTACTTAAAAGTAAAGTTTATTTACTAGTCACAATTATGTGCGGGTTAGGTGGATTGGCCATGCTAAAATTGCCCCTTAGTGTCCTGAGATGTGTAGGTTAGAGGGATTAATGGGTAAAATATGTAGGGATATGGAGGTAGGGCCTGGGTGGGTTTGTGTTCGGTGCAAAGTCGATGGTTTGAATGGCCTTTTTCTGTACTGTAGGGTTTCTATGATTCTATCATTATTCATATGACCTTGTCCACCTGAGCTTTCTTCCCACCAACTCCATGCCATCCTCTGCAATTTATTGGTTTAACTTCCTGGTGACCATCCATTTATTCTTTCTGCTATGAATTTGTGTATGGTCATAGAGTCACAGGGCAGAATTTTACCGTCCCACCCATCATGGGAATTGTGTCAGACGAGGGCAGACCATGCAAAGGTCCACTGAGCTCGGACAGGATTTTCTAGCCTTGGGGCAAGCTTGGTCATAAAATCCCACCCTAAGAGTCATACAGTAGAGAAACAGGTCTTTCAGCCCACCCTGTCTATGCCAACCATCAAATACAATCTATACTAATCCCATTTACCAGCACTTGGACAATAGCCTACTATGCCACAGCAATTTAACTGCTCGTCCAGATGCTTCTTAAATGTTGTGAGAGTACCTGCCTCCAATACTCTCTCAGGTAGCGCATTCCATATTTCCAGCACCCTCTGAGTGAAAAAATATTTCCTCAGATCCCCTCTAAACCACTTTCTCCTCACATTAAACCTATGCCCTCTGGTCTTAGACACCTCTGCCATGGGGACAAGATTTTCGCAATCCGCTCTATCTATATCTATATCTCTCATAATTTGGTATACTTCTATTACATCTCAGCCTCCTTGCTTCACCCTATTCAGTCTGCTAAATTGCCCCTTAGTGTCAGGGGAACTAGCATGGGGCTATGGGGATAGGGCCTGGTTGGGATAATGAATGGCTTCCTTCTGCACTGTAGGGATTCTTTGATTAACTGGGCATAGAAAATAGTCTCACAACACCAGGTTAAAGTCCAATAGGTTTATTTGGTAGCAAAAGTCACTAGCTTTCGGAGCACTTGCTGCCCCTTCGTCAGGTGATTGGGAGTTCTACTCACAAACAGGGCATATAAAGACACAAACTCAATTTACAAAATAATGATTGGAATGTGAGTCTTTACAGGTAATCAAGTCTTAAAGGTACAGACACTGTGAGTGGAGAGAGCGTTAAGCACAGGTTAAAGAGATGTGTATTATGTATATGTATATGTATATGTATTATGTATATGTATATGTGTATGGAATGCTGCCGGGATAGTTTCCTCGAACAGTGTGTGTTGGATCCGACGAGGGAGCGAGCTATCTTGGATCTGGTGCTATGTAATGAAGCGGGTAGAATTAGGGACCTTGTGGTGAAGGATCCTCTTGGAGAGAGTGATCATTGTATGGTGGAGTTTCTGGTGCAGATGGAGGAGGAGAAAGTGGGTTCCCGGACACGCGTCCTTTGTTTGAATAGAGGGAAATATGGTAGGATGAGAGAAGAATTGGCGAATGTGGACTGGGAGAGCGCGTTGGAGGGAGGGTCTGTTAAGGAGCAGTGGAGGATCTTTAAGGAGATCTTTCTTGGTGCTCAACGGAAATTTATTCCGATGGTCAAAAAGGATAGTAAGAGGAGAGGTAATAAGCCGTGGATAACGAAGGAGGTGAAGGAAAGTGTTAAGCTAAAAGCGGAGGAATTTAGAGTAGCTAAGAGTAGTGGGCGAGAAGAGGATTGGGAAAGGTTTAAATGTCAACAAAGATTGACAAAGAAGTTGATAAGGAAGGGTAGGAGAAACTATGAAGCTGGGCTAGCGCTTAATATAAAAAAGGATAGCAAGAGTTTTTATAAATATATAAAAAGGAAGAGGCTGGCTAGGGTGAATGTTGGTCCTTTAGAAGATGAGAAAGGGGACCTAGTGGTAGGGGATGGGGATATGGCTAAGGTATTGAATAACTTTTTTGTTTCTGTCTTCACGGAGGAGGACGTGAATAATTTGCCGGGTGTTAGCGATGGAAAGGTGGTAGGACTGGAGGGTCTTAATGACATTACTGTTACTAGAAAGGCGGTGCTCGACAGACTAGAGGGGCTGATTGTGGACAAGTCCCCAGGACCGGATGGAATGCATCCGAGGGTTCTGAAAGAAATGGCGGAGGTGATAGTGGATGCCTTGGTGGTTATTTTCCAAACGTCGCTGGATTCCGGGGAAGTGCCGGATGATTGAAAAACGGCTGATGTTACGCCGTTGTTTAAGAAGGGTGCCAGGCAAAAGGCGGGGAATTATAGGCCGGTTAGTTTAACATCTGTGGTAGGTAAAATGTTAGAATCTGTCATTAAGGAGGAAATTGCGAGGCATCTTGAAGGGAATTGCTTGATAGAGCAGACGCAGCACGGTTTCATTAAAGGACAGTCGTGTCTGACAAATTTACTGGAGTTCTATGAGGATGTGTCCAGGGCGTTGGATAGAGGAGAGCCGGTGGATGTGGTCTTTCTAGATTTTCAGAAAGCGTTTGACAAAGTGCCTCACAAGAGGTTATTGCAGAAGGTCGAGGGACATGGAGTTGGGGGTAGGGTGTTAGCGTGGATAGAGGATTGGTTGTCAAATAGGAGGCAGAGAGTGGGGGTCAACGGGTGCTATTCGGATTGGAGGATGGTGACTAGTGGAGTGCCCCAGGGGTCGGTGCTGGGACCTCAGCTTTTTACCATTTATATAGATGATCTGGAGGAGGGAACCGAGTGTAGAGTGTCGAAATTTGCTGATGACACCAAGATTGGGGGAATGGTAAATTGTGCGGAGGGTGTGGAGAGTCTGCAGAAGGATCTAGATAGGCTGGGCGAATGGGCCAGGAAATGGCAAATGGAATTTAATGTTGGCAAGTGTGAGGTGGTCCACTTTGGTAGGAAAAATGGTAGGAAGGACTATTACTTACGAGGCGAAAAACTGCAGCAGGCGACGGTGCAGAGGGACCTCAGGGTCCTTGTGCATGAGTCGCAAAAACCCAGCTTGCAGGTGCAGCAGGTGGTCAGGAAGGCGAATGGGATGCTGGGCTTCATAGCGAAGGGAATTGAATATAAAAGTAGGGAGGTCTTGCTGCAGCTGTATAGGGCATTGGTGAGGCCGCAGCTGGAGTACTGTGTGCATTTTTGGGCGCCGCACCTGCACAAAGATATTTTGGCCTTGGAGGGAGTGCAGAGGAGGTTTAGTAGGCTGATACTGGAGTTGAGGGGGTTGAGCTATGAGGTGAGGCTGAATAAACTGGGCTTGTACTCGTTAGAGTTTAGAAGAATGAGGGGAGATCTCATTGAGACGTATAAGATGATGAATGGGATGGATAAGATAGAGGTGGAAAGACTCTTCCCGCTCAAAAAAGACAATAGGACTAGGGGGCACAGCCTCAAGATAAAAGGGGGGCGGTTTAGAACGGAGTTGAGGAGGAACTTCTTCACTCAAAGGGTGGTGAATCTCTGGAATTCTCTGCCCGTTGAAGTGGTGGAGGCTGCCTCGCTAAATATTTTTAAGACGCGGGTTGATGGGTTTTTGATAGGAGAGGGGATTAAGGGTTATGGGGAGAGGGCGGGAAAGTGGAACTGAGCAGCGACAGATCAGCCATGATCTTATTGAATGGCGGGGCAGGCTCGAAGGGCTGGATGGCCTACTCCTGCTCCTATTTCTTATGTTCTTATGTTCTTATGTTCTTATGTATTGTCTCCAGACAGGTCAGTTAATGAGATTTTGCAAGTCCAGGCAAACCGTGGGAATTACAAATAGTGTGACATGAACCCAAGATCCCGGTTGTCCTTATGTGTGCTTACCCAAACAGGAAGAGAACACACTTGCCTGGTGATTTTCGAGCGCAGTTCATTCATCTGTTGTCATAGCATCTGCATGGTCTCCCCAATGTACCATGCCTTAGGACATCCTTTCCTGCAGCATATCAGGTAGACAATGTTGGCCGAGTTGCAAGAGTATAAACCGTGTATCTCGTGAATGGTGTTCTCACGTGAGATGATGGCATCCATGTCGAAGATCTGCATGTCTTGCAGAGGTTGCTGTGACAGGGTTGTGTGTTTCATGGTCACTGTTCTCCTGAAGGCTGAGTATTTTGCTGTGGACAATGGTCTGTTTGAGGTTGTGCGGTTATTTGAAGGCAAGAAGTGGGGGTGTGGGGATGGCCTTGGCGAGATGTTTGTCTTCATCAATGACATTTTGAAGGCTCCGGAAAAGATGTCGTAGCTTCTCCCCTCCAGGGAAGTACTGGATGACGAAGGGTACTCTGTCCACTGTGTCCTGTGCTTGTCTTCTGAGGAGATTGGTGCGGTTTTCTGCTGTGGCACGTCGAAACTGTTGATCGATGAGTCAAGCGCCATATTATGTTCTTATGAGGGCATCTTTCAGCATTTGGAGGTATCTGTTGCAATCCTCCTCTTCTGAGCAGACCCTGTATATACAGAGGGCTTGTCTACAGGGGATGTTTTTTTTAAACATGTTTAGGGTGGAAGCTGGAGAAGTGGAGCATCGTGAGGTTATCCGTGGGCTGCTGTATAGTGAAGTGCTGAAGTGACCGTCCATAATGGAGATGCATGTGTCCAAGAATGCAACCGATTTCAGAGAGTAGCTCATGGTGAGTCTGATGATGGGATGGAACTTGTTGAAGTCTTCTTCGAACCTGTGCATGAAGATGTTGACATATTGAAGTGCAAGTTTGGTCCCCATGGCTGATCCATGTGTCTGGATGAAGAACTGGTTGTTGAAGATGAAGACATTGTGGTCCAGGATGAAGCGGACGAGGTGTAAAATTGCATATGGAAACTGGCATTTGTCGGTGTTGAGTACTGAGGCAGTTGCAGCAATGCCATTGTTGTGGGGGATGCTGGTGTAGAATGCCGAGATATCCATTGTGACGAGGAGTGCTCCTAGTTTAACTGCTCCATGTGTGCTGAGCAGAGACTGATAGCAAGTTCCATACACATGAGGACGGCCTCAACCAGGATCTTGGGTTCATGTCACACTATTTGTAATCCCCACGATTTGCCTGGATTTGCAAAATCTCACTAACTGTCCTGTCTGGAGACAAAACACATCTTTTTAACCTGTGCTTAACGCTTTCTCCACTCACACTGTCTGTACCTTTAAGACTTGATTACCTGTAAAAGATTTGCATTCCAATCATTATTTTGTAAATTGAGTTGTGTCTTTATATGCCCTATTTATGAATAGAACTCCCACTCGCCTGACAAAGGGGCAGCAAGTGCTCCGAAAGCTAGTGGCTTTTGCTACCAAATAAACCTGTTGGACTTTAACCTGGTGTTGTGAGACCTCTTACTGTGTTTATCCCAGTCCAATGCTGGCATCTCCACATCATAGAAAACAGGAGCAGGGAGGTTTTGGAACAATCTTATAAAACACTGGTTAGGCCACAGGTGAAGTATTGTGTGTAGTTCTGGTCACATTAACAGAAGGACATGATTGCACTGGAGAGGGTGCAGAGGAGATTCACCAGGATGTTGCCTGGGATGGGAAGTTTCAGCTATGAGGAGAGACTGGATAGGATGGAGCAGAAGAGGCTGGGTGGGGGGAGAAATCTAACAGAGGTTTCAAAATTGGGTCACACTTTGCAGAGAGGAACATTATTGAATTATCCCCTATAGCTATCACATTGTATTTTCCCTCCTTGTTCTCACTTTGTGCTATCAGAAGGTTAGGGTGCACGGAGTTGGAGGTAAGGTGTTAGCGTGGATAGAGGATTGGCTGTCTAATAGGAAGCAAAGAGTTGGTATCAGTGGGTGCTATTCTGGTTGGCAGTTGGTGACTAGTGGAGTGCCGCAGGGATCGGTGCTGGGGCCTCAACTATTTACCATTAATATAGATGATCTGGAGGAGGGGGCTGAGTGTAGGGTGACAAAATTTGATGATGACACGAAGACTCATGGAAAAGCAAATTGCGTGGAGGGTGTGGAAAGGCTGCAGAGCGATCTGGATAGGCTGAGCAAGTGGGCGAGGACCTGGCAGATGGAGTATAATGTTGGCAAGTGTGAGGTTATCCACTTTGGCAGAAATAATAGTAGGAGGGATTATTATTTAAAAGGCGAAAAGCTGTAGCATGCTACGGTGCAGAGGGACCTTTTGTGCACAAGTCGCAAAAACCCAGTCTGCAGGTGCAGCAGGTGATCAAGAAGGCGAGTGGAATGTTGGCCTTTATAGCGAGGGGGATAGAATATAAAAGTAGGGAGGTCTTGCTGCAACTGTACAGGGCACTGGTGAGGCCGCAGCTTAAGTGCGGCGTGCAGGAATGGGACGGCAGTAGTTATGGGAGATTTCAATCTGCATATTGATTGGTCGACCCATGTTGGACAAGGTGGGCTCGAGGAGGAGTTCTTGGAATGCTGCCGGGATAATTTCCTTGAACACTGTGTGTTGGAACCGACGAGGGAGCGAGCTATCTTGGATCTGGTGCTATGTAATGAGGCGGGTAGAATTAGGGACCTTGCGGTGAAGGATCCTCTTAGAGAGAGTGATCATTGTATGGTGGAGTTTCTGGTGCAGATGGAGGAGGAGAAAGTGGGTTCCCGGACACGCGTCCTTTGTTTGAATAGAGGGGAGTATGGTAGGATGAGAGAAGAATTGGCAAATGTGGACTGGGGGAGTGCGTTGGAAGGTAGGTCTGCTGAGGAGCAGTGGAGGATCTTTAAGGAGATCTTTCTTGGTGCTCAGCAGAAATTTATTCCGATGGTTAAAAAGGACAGTAGGAGGAGAGGTAATAAGCCGTGGATAACGAAGGAGGTGAAGGAAAGTGTTAAATTAAAAGCGGAGGAATTTAGAGTAGCTAAGAGCAGTGGGCGAGAAGAGGATTGGGAAAGGTTTAAATGTCAACAAAGATTGACAAAGAAGTTGATAAAGGAGGGTAGGAGAAGCTATGAGGCTGGGCTAGCACTTAATATAAAAAAGGATAGCAAGAGTTTTTATAAATATATAAAAAGGAAGAGGCTGGCTAGGGTGAACGTTGGTCCTTTAGAGGATGAGAAAGGGGAGCTAGTGGTAGGGGATGGGGATATGGCTAAGGTCTTGAATAACTTTTTTGTTTCTGTCTTCACGGAGGAGGACGTGAATAATTTGCCGGGTGTTAGCGATGGAAAGGTGGTAGGAATGGAGGGTCTTAATGACATTACTGTTACTAGAGAGGTGGTGCTCGACAGACTGGAGGGGCTGATTGTGGACAAGTCCCCAGGACCGGATGGAATGCATCCGAGGGTTCTGAAAGAAATGGCGGAGGTGATAGTGGATGCCTTGGTGGTTATTTTCCAGACGTCGCTGGATTCCGGGGAAGTGCCGGAAGATTGGAAAACGGCTAATGTTACGCCGTTGTTTAAGAAGGGTGCCAGGCAAAAGGCGGGGAATTATAGGCCTGTTAGTTTAACGTCTGTGGTAGGTAAAATGTTAGAATCCGTCATTAAGGAGGAAATTGCGAGGCATCTTGAAGGGAATTGCTTGATAGGGCGGACGCAACACGGTTTCATTAAAGGGAAGTCGTGTCTGACAAATTTACTGGAGTTCTATGAGGATGTGTCTAGGGCAGTGGATAGAGGAGAGCCGGTGGATGTGGTCTTTCTGGATTTTCAGAAGGCGTTTGACAAGGTACCTCACAAGAGGTTATTGCAGAAGGTCAGGGGACATGGAGTTGGGGGTAGGGTGTTAGCGTGGATAGAGGATTGGTTGTCAAATAGGAGGCAGAGAGTGGGGGTCAACGGGTGCTATTCGGATTGGCGGTTGGTGACTAGTGGGGTGCCCCAGGGGTCGGTGCTGGGGCCTCAGCTATTTACCATTTATATAGATGATCTGGAGGAGGGAACCGAGTGCAGGGTGTCGAAATTTGCTGATGACACCAAGATTGGGGGAAAGGCAAATTGTGCGGAGGGTGTGGAGAGTCTGCAGAAGGATCTAGATAGGCTGGGCGAATGGGCCAGGAAATGGCAAATGGAATTTAATGTTGGCAAGTGTGAGGTGGTCCACTTTGGTAGGAAGAATGGTAGGAAGGACTATTACTTACGTGGCGAAAAACTGCAGCAGGCGACGGTGCAGAGGGACCTCGGGGTCCTTGTGCATGAGTCGCAAAAACCCAGCTTGCAGGTGCAGCAGGTGGTCAGGAAGGCGAATGGGATGCTGGCCTTCATAGCGAGGGGGATTGAATATAAAAGTAGGGAGGTCTTGCTGCAGCTGTATAGGGCATTGGTGAGGCCGCAGCTGGAGTACTGTGTGCAGTTTTGGGCGCCGCACCTGCGCAAGGATATTTTGGCCCTGGAGGGAGTGCAGATGAGGTTTCCTAGGCTGATACCGGAGTTGAGGGGATTGAGCTATGAGGAGAGGCTGAATAAACTAGGCTTGTACTCGTTAGAGTTTAGAAGAATGAGGGGAGATCTCATTGAGACGTATAAGATGATGAATGGGATGGATAGGATAGAGGTGGAGAGACTCTTCCCGCTCAAAAAAGACAGTAGGACTAGGGGGCACAGCCTCAAGATAAAGGGGAGGCGGTTTAGAACGGAGTTGAGGAGGAACTTCTTCACTCAAAGGGTGGTGAATCTCTGGAATTCTCTGCCCGTTGAAGTGGTGGAGGCTGCCTCGCTAAATATTTTTAAGAAGCGGGTTGATGGGTTCTTGATAAGAGAGGGGATTAAGGGTTATGGGGAGAGGGCGGGAAAGTGGAACTGAGCCACAACAGATCAGCCATGATCTTATTGAATGGCGGGGCAGGCTCGAAGGGCTAGATGGCCTACTCCTGCTCCTATTTCTTATGTTCTTATGTTCTTATGGAGTACTGTGTGCAGTTTTGGCCACCACACTTGCGGAAGGATATATTGGCCTTGGAGGGAGTGCAGAGGAGGTTCACTAGGCTGATGCCGGATTTGAGGGGGTTGGACTGTGAAGAGAGACTAAATAGACTGGGTCTGTACTCGTTGGAGTTTAGAAAGATGAGGGGGGATCTTATAGAGACATATAAGATAATGAAGGGGATGGATAGGGTAGAGGTAGAGAGATTCTTCCTGCTTAGAAAGGATAGCAGGACTAGAGGACATAAGACTAGAGGACTAGAGGATAAGAAGGGGGGGGTGTGTGTGGTGGCAGTTTAGATCAGAGTTCAGGAGGAACTCCTTCACTCAAAGGGTGGTGAATCTCCGGAATTCTCTGCCCGTTGAAGTGGTGGAGGCTACATAAGAACATAAGAAATAGGAGCAGGAGTAGGCCAACTAGCCCTTTGAGCCTGCCCCGCCATTCAATAAGATCATGGCTGATCTGTCGTGGCTCAGTTCCACATTCCCGCCCTCTCCCCATAACCCTTAATCCCCTCTCTTATCAAAAACCCATCAACCCGCGTCTTAAAAATATTTAGCGAGGTAGCCTCCACCACTTCAACGGGCAGAGAATTCCAGAGATTCACCACCCTTTGAGTGAAGAAGTTCCTCCTCAACTCCGTTCTAAACCGCCCCCGCTTTATCTTGAGGCTGTGCCCCCTAGTCCTACTATCCTTTCTGAGCGGGAAGAGTCTCTCCACCTCTATCCTATCCATCCCATTCATCATCTTATACGTCTCAATGAGATCTCCCCTCATTCTGCTAAACTCTAACGAGTACAAGCCTAATTTATTCAGCCTCTCCTCATAGCTCAGCCCCCTCAACTCCGGCATCAGCCTAGTAAACCTCCTCTGCACTCTCCAAGGCCAAAATATCCTTGCGTAAGTACGGCGCCCAAAACTGCACACAGTACTCCAGCTGCGGCCTCACCAATGCCCTATACAGCTGCAGCAAGACCTCCCTACTTTTATATTCAATCCCCCTCGCTATGAAGGCCAGCATCCCATTCGCCTTCCTGACCACCTGCTGCACCTGCAAGCTGGGTTTTTGCGACTCATGCACAAGGACCCCGAGGTCCCTCTGCACCGTCGCCTGCTGCAGTTTTTCTCCACGTAAGTAATAATCCTTCCTACCATTATTCCTACCAACGTGGACCACCTCGCACTTGCCAACATTAAATTCCATTTGCCATTTCCTGGCCCATTCGCCCAGCCTATCTAGATCCTTCTGTAGACTCTCACCACCCTCCGCACAATTTGCCTTTCCACCAATTTTGGTGTCATCAGCAAATTTCGACACCCTACACTCGGTTCCCTCCTCCAGATCATCTATATAAATGGTAAATAGCTGAGGCCCCAGCACCGACCCCTGGGGCACTCCACTAGTCACCATCTGCCAATTCGAATAGCACCCATTGACCCCCACTCTCTGCCTCCTATTTGACAACCAGTCCTCTATCCATGCTAACACCCTACCCCCAACTCCATGCCCTCTGACCTTCTGCAATAACCTCTTGTGAGGTACCTTGTCAAACGCCTTCTGAAAATCCAGAAAGACCACATCCACCGGCTCTCCTCTATCCACCGCCCTAGACACATCCTCATAGAACTCCAGTAAATTTGTCAGACACGACTTCCCTTTAACGAAACCGTGCTGCGTCTGCTCTATCAAGCAGTTCCCCTCAAGATGCCTCGCTATTTCCTCCTTGATGACGGATTCTAACATTTTACCTACAACAGACGTTAAACTAACAGGCGTATAATTCCCCGCCTTTTGCCTGGCACCCTTCTTAAACAACGGCGTAACATTAGCCGTTTTCCAATCTTCCGACACTTCCCCGGAATCCAGCGACGTCTGGAAAATAACCACCAAGGCATCCACTATCAACTCCGCCATTTCTTTCAGGACCCTCGGATGCATTCCATCCGGTCCTGGGGACTTGTCCACAATCAGCCTCTCCAGTCAGTCGAGCACCACCTCTCTAGTAACAGTAATGTCATCGAGACCCTCCAATCCTACCACCTTTCCATCTCTAACATCCGGCAAATTATTCACGTCCTCCTCCGTGAAGACCGAAACAAAAAAGCTATTCAAGACCTCAGCCATTTCCCCATCCCCTACCACTAGGTCCCCCTTCTCATCCTCTAAGGGACCAACGTTCACCCTAGCCAGCCTCTTCCTTTTTATATATTTTTAAAAACTCTTGCTATCCTTTTTTATATTAAGCGCTAGCCCAGCTTCATAGTTTCTCCTACCCTTCTTTATCAACTTCTCTGTCAATCTTTGTTGACATTTAAACCTCTCCCAATCCTCTTCTCGCCCACTACTCTTAGCTACTCTAAACGCCTCCGCTTTTAATTTAACACTTTCCTTCACCTCCTTCGTTATCCACGGCTTATTACCTCTCCTCCTACTGTCCTTTTTGACCATCGGAATAAATTTCTGCTGAGCACCAAGAAAGATCTCCTTAAAGATCCTCCACTGCTCCTCAGCAGACCTACCTTCCAACGCGCTCCCCTAGTCCACATTCGCCAATTCTTCTCTCATCCTACCGTACTCCTCTCTGTTCAAAAGACGCGGGTAGATAGGTTTTTGATAGGCAAGGGGATTAAGGGTTATGGGGAGAAAGCGGGAAAGTGGAACGGATCCACTTCAGATCAGCCATAATCTTATTGAATGGCGGGGCAGGCTTGAAGGGCTAGATGGCCTACTCCTGCTCCTATTTCTTACGTTCTTATGTTATGTTCTTATCTCCTCCTTCAAGGTGCCATGGTCTGGATTATGGTTGTCCTTTCATCAATCTTTACATTTATCCTCACAGGTAGTTTCTAGCGATTCTCATTCACCATCTCATCCAGTTTCCCCTTAATTTACATTTACACTATCACACCAACCCCTTTCATGTTCCTCTCTGCAAAATGTGACCCAAGTTTGAAACAGAATACCACCACCACTCTACCATGTGACAGAGCGGGCTGTACTTTCTACACTTTTGAATTATTTCAGCTTCAATGCTAATGGTAAAAGCCCTCAGCCCCAAGATTTATATGCTCCTGTCCCATGCGGCGATCGGTTCACATGACCCTCTGGATCTGCATCTCTTAAAGAGGTTCGCTACTTCAGATTTGAAAATGCGTGGTCTTTTGGAGTTGGGCTTCAAGGCAGGAGGGGTCAAAATATCAGAACAAAAAAGATCGGGATGGAAGCCCAGTCACTCTCTGGTGGGGGTAGGGAGGACAGATGGTTCTCTGCTGGGGGGAGGGGGAGGGAGGCCCGATCATTTTCTATTGGGGGGAGGAGGGAGACCTCATCATTCTCTGATAGGGGGTGGGAGGGAGGGCCAGATTGTTCTCTGTGGGGGAAGAGGGGAGAGAGGCCTGATCATTCTTTGATGGGGGGGGGCGGGGAAGGGAGGACCAGATTGTTCTCTTGTGGGGGGGTGGGAGAGGGAGGCCCAATCATTCTCTGCTGGGGAGAGGAAGGGTCAGATGATTCTCTGGTTGGGGGGGGGGGTGGTACAATGGGGGGAAGGGCCACATCATTCTCTGGTGGGGGAGAGTGAGGAGGCGGGTCAGATCATTATCTGGTCGGGGAGGAGGGAGACCAGATCATTCTCTGGTGGGGGGGAGGGTCAGATGGTTCTCTGGGGGGAGTGGGCCAGGTGAGGCTCTGATGGAGGGCAGCAGAAGGGAGAGCCAGATGGTTCTCTAGTGGGAGGGGAGAGGGGTGGAGGAGAAGGGAGGCCAGATCGTTCTCTGGTTGGGGGGAGAGAGGGCCAGGTGGTTCTCTGGTAGGGGGGGAAGAAGAGGGAGGCCAAATTGTTCTCTGATGGGGGGGGTGGGGGCATGGGCAGGAGAGTCTGCTGCCACTCTGCAGGTGATCGGTGGTATAGAGACGGGGCGGGGGTTACAATTGACCCGGGTAGTGGAGGTGGATGGGGAACAATTACGTTGTGGGGGAGGGGGCGATATCTGTGGGGGCCATCGCTCCTGGGCCGCTTTATCTGCTTTTTGCGGCCCGGGAGTGATATGACAGGAGTTTGTTTTTCACATCTTTTTTCACGGCGCCTATGCAACTGAAGACTCCGAACAGAGCAGCAATGTTTCGAGCACGATAAGCCCGGCCCACAGTGTGATTCAGATTTTTTTTCCAGGCTGAGTGCATATGGGGTCCCTGAGAACAGATTGCCAAGTTGGATCTGAATTGCTTCCAGATTCAGCACTTCGAATCAAAATGGTAACATCACCCCCAAAGACTCAGTTTAAAGTCTCATCCAAAACATGGCACCTCTGACAGTGCAACACATTTTTCGCTCTGCACTGTGTCAGCTTCAGCTTTTCTGTTCAGGTCCTGGAGTGGGAATTTGAAGCAAGAATATTAGAGGTCAGGGGATTGTGATGTTAAACAAAGCTCCCCCCCATCCCACCCTCTCGAACAGCTCTCAAAGATTCCATGGAAATAGTACTAAAAAGAGCAGGAGGGTCCATATTGTACCAGCCAGTAATTATCCCTCAACAAACATTTTAAAAAAATGATTTATTGTCAGAGTTCATGGGAGCTTGTAGCACTCAATGTGGCTCCCACCTTTATGGGGAAATGGTCGTGTGCGGTTAATGTCACTAGACTGGTAAAGCAGTGGCCCTAGCTAATTCCCTAGGAATAGGAATTCAAATCCCACTATGACAGCTGATGGATTTTAAATGCAATTATTAAATCTGGAAATTAAAGCTAGCTCAGTAATGGTGACTGTCAGACAGAATTTTTGCATTTCTTACTGCCTGTGATCAGTGTGTTTTGTATGTGAGGGTTGTGTGTTCTCATATCCACAAAATGATTGGCTAAATTTAAATAATTCCAGCAGCAAGACTTTTGTAAACTTAAAAATAAGGAAGATATTTATCATCACACACTTACACCGGCATTTTAAAGACATGACACCTCATGCACTTTACCCATTCAGACAAAGAAGAGACAGAGATGATGAAAAATAGTACAATTTATGATTGTCTTTCAACGCTGGCCTGTAGTTTCTTAGATGAGTTGATGCTTTTGTTGAACATAAGAACATAAGAAATAGGAGCAGGAGTAGGCCATCTAGCCCTTCGAGCCTGCCCCGCCATTCAATAAGATCATGGCTGATCTGTCGTGGCTCAGTTCCACATTCCCGCCCTCTCCCCATAACCCTTAATCCCCTCTCTTATCAAAAACCCATCAACCCGCGCCTTAAAAATATTTAGCGAGGTAGCCTCCACCACTTCAACGGGCAGAGAATTCCAGAGATTCACCACCCTTTGAGTGAAGAAGTTCTTCCTCAACTCCGTTCTAAACCGCCCCCCTTTTATCTTGAGGCTGTGCCCCCTAGTCCTACTGTCCTTTCTGAGCGGGAAGAGTCTCTCCACCTCTATCCTATCCATCCCATTCATCATCTTATACGTCTCAATGAGATCTCCCCTCATTCTGCTAAACTCTAACGAGTACAAGCCTAGTTTATTCAGCCTCTCCTCATAGCTCAACCCCCTCAACTCCGGCATCAGCCTAGTAAACCTCCTCTGCACTCCCTCCAAGGCCAAAATATCCTTGCGTAAGTACGGTGCCCAAAACTGCACACAGTACTCCAGCTGCGGCCTCACCAATGCCCTATACAGCCGCAGCAAGACCTCCCTACTTTTATATTCAATCCCCCTCGCTATGAAGGCCAGCATCCCATTCGCCTTCCTGACCACCTGCTGCACCTGCAAGCTGGGTTTTTGCGACTCATGCACAAGGACCCCGAGGTCCCTCTGCACCGTCGCCTGCTGCAGTTTTTCGCCACGCAAGTAATAATCCTTCCTACCATTATTCCTACAAAAGTGGACCACCTCGCACTTGCCAACATTAAATTCCATTTGCCATTTCCTGGCCCATTCGCCCAGCCTATCTAGATCCTTCTGTAGTCTCTCCACTCCCTCCGCACAATTTGCCGTTCCACCAATCTTGGTGTCATCAGCAAATTTCGACACCACACACTCGGTTCCCTCCTCCAGATCATCTATAAGTAAAGATCTCGTAAAGCAAAGGATTTTCAGTAAGCTGTGAAGATTCTTGTAGTCAAATTTCCATCAAGTTGGCTCTTGGGGTAACTAGAACAGGTTGGAGACAGTCCTCTCACTTTTAAGTACGATGGCTTATTATCTTGACCGCTTACTTGATGTGCATTTGGTTCAATGGTCACTAGTGGGATCTCTGTTTCTTAGCTGTTTTTTGCTGAATTTTTGAAGTAGACCACAAAATGTTTCCTCACCATGTAACATGTACACGTTCAAGATACTTTCCACAAAATGTTGTGGGCGGGGGGGGTATTGATTACACCTCCTGTGTTGTCCTTTGGCACTTTGAAATTTGAGATTTGGTTGAGAGGCTATCACAATACAATAAAATGTTAATGGGAATGTATCTGGCCATTCACACTGGCAGGATTCTCTGGTCCCACCGATAGTGCATTCCTGCTGTGGGTTTCCTGGTGGCATGGGTACCTTCAATCAGAATCCTCATTGACAGCAATGGAACCATTAGAATCCCATCACCAGTGAATTGTGTGTGGCCTCCCGCCACTGAGAAACACATGGCTGGGACCCTGGAGAATCCTGCCCACTGGGTTTCAATGTTTCTTTTACTCATGGTAAAATAGAAAGGTGAGCCATCTGGAATGTGATATTTATTTTGTTAAAGGATGGCTGTAAATGTCCATATTTAATTAAGTCGTTGCTTGAGACAGAAGATTGTCTGAAACTAAGAAACCAAAAGGTCACATGATTTGCTGTGATTATTTTAATAGACTGTTCAAATTCTTTGATGTATTGACGAAAATTTAATAAAGTACTAGAATATGACAGGGACCATGACAATAAAACCTATCTAGTTAACTAATGCCTTTAGGGAATGAAATATGCCATAATTACCAAGCCTGGCCTACATGTGACTCCAGACCACAGACTCTGTACAGATGGTGTACAGGAAAGAGATAAAGAATCTGGTGAACTGATGTGATAATATTTTGGCCTTGGAGGGAGTGCAGAGGAGGTTTACTAGGCTGATGCCGGAGTTGAGGGGGTTGAGCTATGAGGAGAGGCTGAATAAATTAGGCTTGTACTCGTTAGAGTTTAGAAGAATGAGGGGAGATCTCATTGAGACGTATAAGATGATGAATGGGATGGATAGGATAGAGGTGGAGAGACTCTTCCCGCTCAGAAAGGATAGTAGGACTAGGGGGCACAGCCTCAAGATAAAGGGGAGGCGGTTTAGAACGGAGTTGAGAAGGAACTTCTTCACTCAAAGGGTGGTGAATCTCTGGAATTCTCTGCCCGTTGAAGTGGTGGAGGCTACCTCGCTAAATATTTTTAAGACGCGGGTTGATGGGTTTTTGATAAGAGAGGGGATTAAGGGTTATGGGGAGAGGGCGGGAATGTGGAACTGAGCCACGGCAGATCAGCCATGATCTTATTGAATGGCGGGGCAGGCTCGAACGGATAGTTGGCCTACTCCTGCTCCTATTTCTTATGTTCTTATGTTCTTATAACAATAAACTCTCCCTCAATTTCAACAAACGAAGGAGATAGTCATTGACTTCAGGAAGCATAGTGGAGGAATTGCCCCTGTCTACATCAACAGGGATGAAGTAGAAATGGTTAGGAGCTTCAAGCTTTTAGGTGTCCAAATCACCAACAAACTGTCCTGGTCCTGCCATGCCAACACTATCATTAAGAAAGTCCACCAACACCTCTACTCTCTCAGAAGATTAAGGAAATTCAGCATATCTGCTACAAGTCTCACCTGCAGGTGCACAATAGAAAGCATTCTTTCTGGTTGTGTCACAGCTTGGTGCGGCTCCTGCTCTGTCCAAGACTACAAGAATGAAGACCAGTCCATCATTCAAATCACCCACTGACACTCTTTACACTTCCCACTGCCTCAGAAAAGCAGCCAGCATAACTAAGTACCCCCCGCACTCTCTCTTCCATCTTTTTCCATTGGGAAAAATACAAAAGTCAGAGAAAATGTAGCAACCGACTCAAGAACACCTTCTTTCTTGCTGCTGTCAGACTTTTGAATGGACCCATCTCGCATTGTTATCTTTCTCTACACCCTAGCTCTGACTGTAACACTGCATTCTGCACTCTCTCCTTTCCTTCTCTATGAATGGTATGCTCTGTCTGTATAGTGCACAAGAAACAATACAACACAATACTGTCTGTTTAGTGCACAAGAAACAATACATGTATTAGTAACAATACTAATACATGTGACAATAATAAATCAAATCAAATATGGTTGACTCTGAACTACCCTCCAAAGTAAAATAGCAAACCATTCAGTTTAAGGGCAGTTAGGGGTGGGCAGCAAATGCTGGCCTTGTCAGTTATGTTCACATCCCATGAAAGAATGAAGAAAAAAGTATTTTTAAGTGTTGCAACAATTAAGTACTTCATTAGCTGTAAAACACTTTGGGACATCCTGAGGCTGAGAAAGACATTACATAATTGGAATTTTTTTCTTTTCTCTGCAAGCAAACATATAAGACAGGAATAATTAGATGACCACCATATTTTTAAAATAAGTTACTCAGTTTTATTTTCTCTTGAGATTTTAAATCCATAAGAAAATAGAATTTTATTGAATTAAATGTTAAGAATTTGGAAAATTAACAAGGTCAACAGTTGAATTTGAGATGAAAACAAAATAACAAACAAGTAACATGATTAGCAGCCTTCAAAAGGAGTAATGAGATGTGATTTGGCCACTAACAAGGTTAGCAGGCGCCTAGAGAAATCAAGGTGCAGATTGCCATATCAGAAAAACTGTTCACCAGAGATAAGTGGGGCTATACAAATTACAACTTCTAAAGGCTGAATCCACAGGGTGGAATATCATTGAAACTAAACAAAACTACCAGCAACTTCACTGGGGCAGGTGGGCTAGTTTTCCATTCAACATTCAGACAGAGGCCTGTTCTATCAAACATTTAGAGCCATAGCAGATTGCAGATATTGTCCCTAAAAGACACAGTTGCGTGCTTTCACTGAAACAGAAAAAGATGTTTTCCCAGACTTGGTCATCTAAGCTGTATTGTGTGCTAACTATTAACTGGATATGGCTTTTGGAGTTAATAAATTGCACGTGGTTTGAGAAATGGGGTTTTTCAGTGAGTTCAGGGAATATGGGTATATTTTGGGAACAAGAGGTAATTTGAGTTAAAACGATATGTTTACTTATTAATATACTTAACTGCCATAGTGAATTTCAATCTTTCTTGTCATGTGTTTTTCTTATCTTTTGCTTTAATAAATACTCTATTAATTGTTTACACAATGACTGGCCTGTTTCCTCACTGGGTTGAACATGGTTCCTCACATTATTCCGAACAAATATACACCACTAAGAAGAAGTGTTTCAAGTTATCCTTTGGGGTTTTGCGACACTCTTGCAGATAGTATCAGTAGTGTTCTTAATGTAAGATAAACACTCAAAGTATTATGTGAGCTGTTCAACAATATGAAGTAAAAAGATTTACATTTATATAATACCTTCCACAGTCACCAGCTCTTTTAATCTGCCTTACAACCAAAGCCCATACGCTGGCAGCAAACTCCCACAAACAGCAATGTGAGAATGACCAGTTTTTGTGATGTCAATTCAGGGAGATAAATAATGACCAGGACTCTTCAAACTAATGCCATTGGATGGTTTACATTCACCTGAGCAAGCAGATGGGATCTCAGTTGAACATCTCATCTGAACAGCATCACCCCCAACAGTGCAGCACCCTCAGTGTTGAATTAGAATATCATCATGGACTTTTGTATTGAAGCCCTTGACTTGAAATCAGAAACATGTATCTCAGAGGCAAAAGTGCTACCTTCTGATCCACAGCTAACACTGACTCCCTGACCTCCATTATAAGCCAAATTCTTTATGAGTGGGACAAATTTCATCATTGTACATGTTCCTTGATGTTCAAAAGTGATAAAATACAGAGAGTTCAGTTTATAAAAACAAATGAATTTGTACCCATTACTGCAAGCAAATTTAATTCTTCCATGGGTTGTTCATATATAATAAGAATGTGCATCTTTTGACATTGATAGATTCAGTGAAGCAGGTGAATATTTAGCTCAGGCATCAATCACTGTGAGCAGTGCAGAGACATCCGATTGTTAGATTAGTCTCATTATTGTCTGAAAACATGTATACTGGGAAATCTGCAAATGCCATTAAATACAAAATGATAGTCTGCTGAATGTAAGTTACCTTTTGTGACCTTTGTAATGCCTTTTTTGCTTTCAATGTGCAGAATATTAACTGAATACAAGTTGACTGCACCAGGTAAATTACAGTCTATCTCTTCACTAACAATGAATCAAAAGGTCACTATAAATTCTTCCCTTGTAAATTAAAATATATTTCAGCCATCATCTGTTTTTTGATCAGACTTGATTGCTGATTCATGTAAATTTAGTTATCCAATTTACTCTACTGTATTATAGATTTGAATACACTATTGGGTTTGAATTAATTTCCTTCAAGGAAAGATCATCATCAACACTCTGCAAATATCAAGAAGTCATAAAAAATACAACTAATTTCTTTTGTCTTTTTGACTGTAATATAAATTATATCCTGATTATGGTTACAAAACTAGATTGGAACAGTCATTGTTCCATTGTTCAGGATATGAATTATAATCAATAGAGGTAGTTTTTGACCCAGACTAATTCACCAGTACTGTCATTTCAACTAAGCTCATTTTGAACAGACCACATCACTGCTGTATACACTCCTTTGTAACTTACAAGCTGAAAGGTGGAATGCTGCTAAGCTTCTACTAAGGACTCGTCAGTTGGCCAAGATGGGTGACTTAGACCAGTTGTGAGACGGGTTCCAGACTTCAGCATTTCATTGCCAGCCAAGGCACTCTGACCCAGCTGGCTATCCAATACTCGAAGATTGGGTGGTGAAAAACATGCATGCTGTCATCCTGGGGATACAGCATGCAACTCTCCCATTGAACTAAGGTCATTTCTTAGACTACACTCAGCACTCTTATGCTGCTGTAGAAAAGAGTGCAGAATTGATGTGACGCTCTGAATTGACCTGTCAATACTGGCTTCCAAAGCAAAGATAACAGTCAACTGAGCTTCCTTGAAGCAGAGGCTCTATCATAGTGGATGTCACTGACACTTTCTTGGAGCTGACCACTCACTCACTCTAGCCAGAGCTAGAGCACCAAATGTTAGGCACAGTGTTATGGCTTTAAAAAAGGTTGCAGAAAAGATTTAGTATATTCATTCCAGGAGGAAGCACTTCAGCTGTGTGGAGAGATTGGAGAGGCTGGGGTTGATCTCCTTGGAGAAAAGAGAAGGGAGAGGAGAGATTCAGATTAAGTAGATAGAGATAAGCTGTTCCCTTTGGCGCAGGGACTGAAAATCAGAGAACATAGATTTAAGGATATTGGCCAAAGAACCAAAAGGAATTTTTTTCCCGCAGCAAATGGTATAATCCTTAGTACACTGTTTTGAAGATTGCTGGAGGCAGAGTCAGTTGTGCTTTCAAAAGAGAATTAAGTAAGTACATGAAGAGAAATAAAATTGTACAATACTAGAATACTAGAAACGGGAAAGAGACTGACTGGAATGCCCTGCAACAAGTTGGCACAAACTTAATGGGCTAAATAGCCTCCTTCCGTTCAAAATCATACTATGATGTTAATATATATAAGCATCCTTGTGTAGTTCACTAGCACAAAATAATTGAAGTCCAGGCACCAAAACTATCTGACCGTACATTGGCAAGGGAAGGGCAGACAGGTTCCACCCACCTCCTGTCCTTTTCAATCTGGAATTAAAATTGCCCTCATGTACTGTTTAGAGAATTATTTAAAAAAAGAGTATTTTTGTAGCACTTTTAACAATTTTAGTATGTCCTAAATCACTTTACAGACAATGAAGCTTCTTTGAAGTTTAATTACTGCTATGTAGGAAAAACATAAATTCCACTGGCAGCAATGAGATAACATCTGATAATCTCTTTTAGTTCTTCTAGGTTAGCAAGAAGTATTGTCCAGCTAAGAAATCACAGAATCCTACAGGGCAGAAGGTGGCTTCTTAGCCCATCAAGTCTGCACTGACTATAATCCCACCCCAGGCCCTTTCCCCATAATCCCATGCATTTACCCTAGCTAGTCCCCCTGACACTCCACACAGACAGTGACCCAAACCAGGAATCAAACCCGGGTCCCTGGTGTTGTGAGGAAGCAGTGCTAACCACTGTGCCACTGTGCCGCACATTCAAAATATTACTGTGACATCTTGTATGTATGTCTAATGGGACAGACAAAGCCTCAGTTTAATGTCTCATCCAAAGATGGCACATCCAACAGTGCAGAATTCCCTTTGTGCTTCACTGGAGCATTAGCATGGATTAGGTAGTTAAGTATATCTGGTGATGGGTTTGAACTATAACCTTGTTACTCATAGGCAAAAGTGCTACCACTGAACTGTGAACAAAGAACAAAGAACAAAAACAGCCCGGGAAACAGGCCCTTCGGCCCAACGAGCCCGTGCCACCAGTCCCCCCCTCCACCCATGACCCTTGTCTAATGTTTCATGGCCATCCACATTGAGGGAAACTAATTTAGGGACAATTTATTACTGCCAATCAGCCTAACAGCACATCTTTGGGGTGTGGGAGGAAACTGGAGCACCCGGAGAAAACACACGCAAGCACGGGGAGAATGCGCAAACTCCCACAGACACTGGCCCAAATCCATGTGTCTGCACAGCAAACAGTGATTGTCACTGAGCTGTCGTGTTGCCCAGCATCTGGTCCAGTTTAGGCACAGACTAACGACATGAAGCACTAGGCCAATCCCGAACAACCAGGAGCAGCCCAAGTACGACCCATCGCGTGTATGCCCCTTGTTGGACACAAGGCGGACCGACTTAAAACCTGTGAATGAAAAGAGAAAAAAAAATTATTGTTGTACCATATCCATTTGCCTTACCAGGGATGCCCCAATGCTAATGACCCTTACTTAAAACAATCTTCTATATCCACCCATTTCCAACCCAGTCATGTGCCTGTCTAAGTTACTCTTAAATGACTCTAGCGTCTTTGCCTCCACCACCTTACTTGGCAGAGCATTCCATACCCCCACTACCCTCTGTGTGAAAAACCTCCCTCTAACATCTATGTTATAGCTCTCCCCCCTCACCTTAAGCCCATGGCCCCTTGTCCTATGTGTCTCTATCATAGGAAATAGCTTACCTCTGTTTACTCTATCTATACCCTTCATAATCTTATATACCTCTATTAGATCTCCCCTCAGTCGCCGTCTTTCAAGGGAAAAGAGCCCCAATTTATTCAATCTTTCCTCATACCCCAGTCCTTCCATACCAGGCAACATCCTGGTAAACCTCCTCTGAACTCTCTCCAGAGTCTCCACGTCCTTCCGATAGTAAGGCGACCAGACGCAGTACTCTAAATGCGGCCTAACCA
This sequence comes from Carcharhinus amblyrhynchos, assembly GCF_965287045.1. Classification (NCBI taxonomy): domain Eukaryota; kingdom Metazoa; phylum Chordata; class Chondrichthyes; order Carcharhiniformes; family Carcharhinidae; genus Carcharhinus; species Carcharhinus amblyrhynchos. The sequence goes on along the minus strand of NC_137335.1, from coordinate 23,152,467 downwards.
ACATTCTGTACAACTGCAACATTAGACTCCAGCTCTTATATTCTATACCCCTTCCTATAAAGGCTAACATACCATAGGCTTTCTTCATCACACTCTCCACTTGCACTGCCACCTTCAAAGGCTTGTGCACTTGCACCCCCAGGTCTCGCTGTGATTCTATACTCCTTATGGGCTTACCCTTTATCATATAACTCCCCCCTACATTATTCTGGCCAAAATGCATCACCTCACATTTATCCAGATTAAACTCCATTTGCCATGTATCTGCCCAATACACCAGCCTATCAATATCCCTTTGTATTGCCAGACACTGCTCATCACTGCCCGCCAATCCAGCCATCAGCAAATTTGCTGATCACACCACCTACTCCCTCTTCCAAATCATTTATATACACTACAGAGAGAAGAGGTCCCAGTATTGAGCCCTGCGGCACACCACTAGTGACAGACCTCCAGCTAGAAAAGGACCCCTCCACTACTACTCTCTGACTCCTCTTTGCAAGCCAGTTCTCTACCCATCTAGATACCTAGCCATGTATCCCATGAGCTTTAATCTTCTCTACCAACCTACCATGAGGGACTTTGTCAAACGCCTTACTGAAATCCATATAGACGACATCAATGGCTCGTCCTTCGTCGACTCCTCAAAGAATTCTACCAGATTCATAAGGCAAGACTTCCCCTTTACAAAGCCATGCTGTGTATCCTTAATCAGATCGCAATGCTCTAAGTGCTCATACATCCTATCCCTAAGAATCCTCTCCATCAACTTGCCTACCACTGACGTTAAACTCACCGGCCTATAGTTACCTGGGCTATCCCTCCTACCCTTTTTAAACAACGGTGCCATGTTCGCTATCCTCCAGTCCTCTGGGACCTCACCTGTGTTCAAAGAAGAGACAAAGATTTGCGCCAGAGGCCCAGCAATCTCATCCCTTGCCTCCCTAAGCAGCCTAGGATAAATGCCATCGGGCCCCGGAGATCTATCGGTTTTAATGCTACCTAAAAGCCCTAACACTTCTTCCCTCATAATCGATAGATCGTTCAATTGGTCTACCGCTCCCTCGATGACCGTACCAGACATCAAGCCCCCTCTCCTTCGTGAATACCGACGCAAAGTATTCGTTCAGGATCTCCCCCATTCCCTCTGCCTCTAAGCACAATTCCCCTCGTCTGTCCCTGAGAGGACCGATTTTACCCCTAGCCACTCCTTTGCTCTTAAGATAGGAGTGAAACGCCTTTGGATTCTCCTTAATCCTACCTGCCAAAGCCATCTCATGCCCCCTCTTTGCTCTCCTAACTCCCCTTTTGAGGTCCCTCCTACTCTCTCTGTAGTCCTCCAACGCTCTCTCCATTCCCAGCTGCTTAGACCTGACATACACCTCTCGTTTCTTCCTAACCAGGTCTTCTATATCTCTAGTAATCCACGGCTCTCTAATCCTACCTTTCCCATCCTTCCTCTATGCCTTTCCTGCACCCATTGCAGTTTTCCCTTGAAAGACTCCCACATGCCTAACGTGGTCTTGCCTTCCAACAGCCTATCCCAGTCTGTATCCCTAAGCTCCTGCCTAATCCGGCTGTATCTAGCCTTCCCCCAATTTAGCACCCTCCCCTTAGGACAGCTCTCATCTTTTTCCATTCGTACCCTAAAATAGACAGAGTTGTGGTCACTATTAGCCACATGTTCGCCTACTGCAACCTCAACCACCTGACCCGGCTCATTGCCCAGAACTAAATTCAGTATAGCCCCCTCTCTAGTCGGGCTATCTACATACTGCTGCAAGGATCCTTCCAATACACATCTTATGAATTCCTCCCCGTCCGACCCCCCCAGCTCTAGGCACCTTCCAATCCACCCCAGGGAGATTAAAATCTCCCACTACAACAACCCTGTTCTACCTACACTTGTCCAAAATGTCCCTACATATACCCTCTTGCACTGCCCGCGGGCTGTCGGGCGGCCTATAGTACACTCCTAGCATAGTAATGGCCCCCTTCCTATTCCTCAACTCCACCCACAGAGACTCAATTCCCAACCCCTCCATGTTATCCTCCCTCTGCACCGCTGTGATTGCTCCCTAACTAAGAGCGCCACTCCCCCTCCTCTTTTTAAACCTCTCCTATCACGCCTAAAACACTTATACCCTGGAATATTTAGCTGCCAGTCCTGCCCCTCCTTTAACCACGTCTCTGTCACTGCCACCACATCTGAATTCCTCGTGAACATCAAGGCCTTAAGTTCATCCGTCTTACCCGTCACACTTCTTGCATTAAAACAGATGCACTGAAGACCCTCAGGCCCACTCGGATCCTCATCTCCTGGGAGATTTTCCTATCATCTAGACTTACCCTGACCTCCAACTCACTCCCACTCCCAGTGCCTGAGCTGTCTCTCTCCTCCCCACCCCCCTCCATATTCGTTTAAACCCTGCCGAAACACTCCAGCTAACCTCCCAGCTAAAATATGTGTACCCTTCCCATTTAAATGTTCCCTATCCCACTTGTACAAGTGCCCTTCCTTTGCAAAGACTTCCCAATGGTCTACAAAACTAAAACCCTCTGTCCTGCACCAATCCCTCAGCCATTCATTCAGCTGTAGGATCTCACTATTTTTATCCCTGCTATTGCTGGGCACTGGCAGCAGTGATGTGGGTATGCCGGCGTTGGACTGGCGTAAACACAGTAAAAAGTCTGACAACACCAGGTTTTAGTCCAACCTATTTATTTGATAATATACTCACAAGCTTTCGGGGTCACAAGCTCACAAGCTGTCTGAGGCCAGAACTCTCCATTCACCTGACGAAGGGACTAACCCCGAAAGCTTGTGAGTATATTATCAAATAAATAGGTTGGACTAAAACCTGGTGTTGTCAGACTTTTCACTGGCAGCAGCCCAGAGATCGCCACCCTGGAGGACCTGCACCTCAGCCTGGCTCCCAATTCCCTGAACTGCCTACGTATTTCCCCCCTACTCTTCCTTCCTACGTCCTTCTCTCCTACGTGTATAATTACATCAGCCTGGGTCCCTTGGCCCTTCAAGATTCCCTCTACCCTCTCCGACACATCCTGTACCCCTGCTCCAGGGAGGCAGACTACCATCCTGGAGTCCCGCTGTGGGTAACACCTAAATTAGAGATGTCGCTTCAAAAGACAACAGTTCTCAGAAGAAATATGAAAATCAATACACCTGATCAGATACAATTGGTCAGTGCTTGGATGAATAATAATTGTGCTGTGACTACCTAATCCATCAGCAATATGAATGCAGAAAGTCATTGTTACCGTGATGGAATTGAACAAGATAGGAGCCTCATCAAGGAGTTCAACTGAAATTCTAAACTACAAAAGAAAATTTAAGAATCTGATCTCAGAACAAAATGATAGCTTTCCCCATTCTCCCCAGCAGCTAAAAAGGCCCAGATCCACCAGAGAGCGGCAATGAATTTCAGGTTGCCACTTCACTGAAACTTTCCCATGCCTCAACAACACTTCGCATTTCTTGCCAGGTCTTTGGAGCCCAGCTTCTCCAGAAATATAGAACACAGTATCCCTCAGAGAATTCCATTACAACATTGTAGCATTAGGGGAAAGACAAGATCAGCCTCCTTTTCATGGCACAAACTGCCAGATGGTAAGTTTAAACAAGCAGTGTGAATGCTCGTGAGTGGGCAAATAGGTTAATGTTGGTGAATGGTAAATGGGTCAATGGATAGGGTGGGTAGGTGGATGAGGTAAGTGTGAAAGTGGGTAGGGCGGCAAGTGGGTAGGGTGACAGATGGGTATAGGATGGCAAGGGGGTTGGGTGAGATGGCTGGTGGTTAGGATAGTAACGGGTCAGGAGGTATACTGGTCAGGTTGGAAAGGGTAGTCAGGTCAGAAGCTATCAGGTCAGATTGGGAGGGTAAGTGGGTGTGTCAGGGAAGTAGTCAGGTCCTTGGAGGAGGGTTTGGTGCAAATGATTTGGGGATCAGTTCTGTGGTTACCCATGAGTAATAATAGAATTTTTTTTTGTCTAACATTCCATGGATAACTATTTTGGTAAGTCCCTCAGGACCATCCCAAGTTCCCAACTCCAGAACAGAGTCAGAAACTTTCACAGCGGATCCCAGGAAGCAGGGTAATTATCTAGCAGAAGGTCAAACTTTTAATGACTGGAGACTGCAGGGGAAATATTTTAGTATGTAATACCATTTTCCATGTTGGGTTTGTTGTTCGTGCTGCAGTAGGGAGCTGGGGGCGGTGGTTGAGGCTATCAAATGGCTGCTGGATTTGACATCCTTGATATGTGACGATAGATATACTAAATAATTAATAGTTATAATGTAACCACTGTAGATTTAGCAAATGATAATTGGCAGTTGACTGACAGGAAATAACAGTCAATATATATAATAATGCACATTGTATTTAAACAAATGCCTGAGAAGTCATTGTTCATTGTGGCTTACACTACAATATAATTAATATTAAAATTTGATGAAATAGATAAAAAGACTATTTAGGGAATTCATTTAAAATCTGTATCATGGGTGATTTACCACATTAATTCATTTTATGAATAGCATTGTTAAATTCACAATCTACCAGCAAAGTAATTAAACAGATAGGTAAGTAGAAAACAGCTGTTTTAGTTGACATTCTGTGAATTCCAATGAGCATTTCAGCTCCAGTCAATTCTTCTATCCAGACTATATTTGCACGTTTCAGCTATCAAATTTAAATTCCCCAATGCACTTTTTTCAAATTTCCAGTGTCATCATCTGAATGCACATCCAGACACAGATTCAACAGTTATAAATATGCATATAACATGACAGTAAAATACTGCAGATACTGGCAATTTGAAATAAAAACAGAAAATGCTGGAAATACTCATAAGTTGGCAAAATCTATGGAGCGGGAAATGGAGTTAACCTTGCAGGTCAATATTCTTTCATCAGTACAAATAAATTTGGTATTCTACTCTCCTTGTGAGTCACACTTTAGGCCAAAGATTCCTCTGATAGTTCTACAATTTGTGAAAATTTCCACTAATTCTTCAGACTTCATAAATTTGTTCTAAAATAGAACTTATACCAAGACATATTTCATTCAAAATATATGCCTTTATAATGTTCCTATTGATGTCTACCAGTGAATTTATTGGCTTGAATGATTGCTTGCTCCGTAGCCTATCAACAGAAATCAGGAGATGGCCATTCCACCACCATTTCTGATTCTGCTTCAATATTCAGTTGTATTGTAGGACCGAAGGTAGCCCATCTGACATCAGTGTCCAAGGACGATAAATATGATACATAAACCAGGTAATCTAACATCAATTGTGGACAAATCCTTGAACCAGGATTTTCACTCCAGGTCTAAGTCTCATGGTGGGGACGGGAAGTGAGAGTATTTCTTTTCGCCGAATCCAGCGGGAAATTGTGCAGAATAACTCGTTGCTGGGATTCTTATGCAGTAGGAGGTTTCCCAAATTTGTTAGCGACCTTGCCATCATATCCAAGTGCAAAACAAGCATAAGAAAGAGAGAGAGGATGGGAGGATGCATTGCTCAACTCAGGCAGCTCTCAGCAGATGAAGAGTGCTCATGCAGTCATACACTTTCCCTTGCAATCTCAAAAAGAGGGAAGTGAGGCCAGGCCCTGAACCTGTGGCCAAACTGGCCATCGAAAATGGCAATTTGTAAAGCACTCTGGAAAAATTGGGCAAGAACTAAAATGACAGGCTGCAGGCTAAAAGACAGGGATAAACAGACTGTAACCTAGATAGGTGAAATCACAGGATATGGGTCATCGCCAGGACGAAAGAGACTTTCTGGTGAAACTGGGTTGTTTACCAGGCATAGGGGCACCGTAACCCCTTATTTGGGAGGGGGGTAAGTATTCAACATACGTCCAGCACCTACAGACATGGTCATTGGGGACACATCCAGAGATTGGTGTGGCAGCACCTGATTGGACTTTATCGATCAGGATGATCAAGTCCTGATCAATTGATTGGCAATGGCCAAAAGGGGCGCGAAACCCAATGGGGTATAAAAGGTGCTGCGCAACCAAGAATCTCTCTCTCTGACCCTGCGAATGAGCTATAACAACGGTGACCATCGCCAGTGACGACCAACACACCCGTGAAGGAAGGAAGACCAGACCTAGAGCCAGAGTGTCAGACATAAGGACCAGACTATGCAGAGGACGACCGAAACCACGCATAGATAAAGGCCAATATCTGCTTGGGTACTTGCCAGTCACGCAAAGCTAAGTCAAGGTCTTGTATTGGACTTGAACTGTAGAATTTTCTGTAAGGTAACTTATTGTTGGTTGGGTAGGTGATTATTGATTGTGTGTCTTAAATAAATATTGGTTGTACTAACAAGACATCTACATGCAGTTATTTGTCCATTGTATAAGGGTTAAAACAGGCATAACAATTGGTGACTCCGCCGGGACATCGACAAGAAGTAACTTTGTTGCTCCGATATCGAATCCCGCAGGATCTATATTGAATGATTATTTAAAACTCAGAGCCAACAGGTGTAAACTCCTTATTGTACAAATAACTGCTTTCGGGAAATTGTTTATTGTGCATGCATTGTTATTAACAAGGAGGTTAGGGTAAACTCTGTAGGCTTGCATTAGAATCTGGAGGGATTCGGACCGGAACATAGCCCAAAGCTGTACCCACAGTCCGGTCAACTCCCTACCCCTTGTCATTGAATATAAAATGGCAGGAAACAGCACAGAGACAGAGAAGTGTCCCATATGGGAAACAAAAATCAGGGAATTTATCAAGAAGAAAGGGTGGCCCCTATAAGCAGGATCTTGTGCCAATACTGAGATGGGACCAGGATCCCTAGGGCAGAAGAATTGGGCTGATCTAAGGAAAGTTCAGGGAAAACAGGGAGACAAATATGAGAAAGAAATTGCCATTGTGAGCTGCTTAGGACAGCTGCTAGGAACAGAAAAAGAATTAAATACAGTTCGTAAGGAACTGGAGGAATCGAAGTGGGAAGAGGAGATTAAGAAACTAAGGGAAGAGCAGCAAGAGAAGATAGGACAAATAAGGACCAAAAAGGAGGAAGAGATTAAAAAACTAAAAGAACAGCAGCATGAGAGGATAAAGCAGATAAGAGCTAAAAAAGACAGAGAGGTAGATGAATTAAAGACAACCAACCAGACAAATTTATTACATCTGGGCAATTTTCAAACCCAGTATGAGAGCCTACCAAGATGCACAGAACACTGTCTTGGCCAAAGGTGAAGCCGAGAGGGCAGTAGCATGATTGGAAGCTAAGTGCACTGATCTGCAGGCGGCAATAAAGGCGCTACATCAAATCAGTAAAGAACAGAGACAGGCAACCACTGACCACTCCAAATGCCAGCGAGAAATTTCATGGCTGGAATCCCTATTATCGGTTCAAAACGGATTTATGTGTATCTTCGGGACAGTAGAGGAAAATGAGACAGAGAATGCGGATTGGGGAAGAGTTAAAGGAGAATGCTAGACTTTATGTTATGCAAACCAAGGATTGGGGTCCACCACCATCTTTCCCAGCGGAAGTCATACTCACCATGCCCCCAGATTCACCTCCAGTATCGATGCACCCAGTGACAACTGAATGTCAGGTAGGAGTGTCTCAGGGCCCAGCTGTTACATATACAACATCGTTTACGATGGCACAACTGGCTGAAATCACAAATAAAATCACAACCTTTGAGCCTTCAGCTGATCCACACAGTTTCTTCGAGGATGTTAGGCAGCAGAAGATAATGCATGGGCTAGATGAAAGGGAAGAGGTGAAGCTGATAGCCTTGTGCTTAAGCAAGTCTGTACGGTCTACCCTGCCAGCCCCTCAAAATGTTGGGGAAGGAACCTTTAATGAAATTAAGAAAGCAATACTGACCATGGTAGGATTTAATAAAAGGGATCCTGTAGATGGGTTAAATAAATGTAGACAGAGGAAAGGGGAACATCCAACTGCCTTTGCCGATCGTTTATGGATCCACTTCATGGAAGTATATGGGGAATTAGATCGGGCTAGATTAAACGAGGCTGAGTCATCCAAATGTTCTAGGACATTAGTCTCGCACACCACAGAGGAAGTTAAGAAAGACTGTGCTAATTTTGACCCCACAGAGACCACACACAATGAAGCATGGGTCGTCTGACGCTTAGCTCGAGTCTGGGAACAGGAAGTTCAGGGAGCCTCAATGTCACGGTCAGAAAGAGAGATGAGAATGCTTCCGTTGAGGGCTAGCCAAGGTCCAGTATGGAGAAACAAGGGTAGAGGGGATCACCAATACCAGAGAGATATGGCTCCACCTCACACAGCAGCCCCAGGGAGAGATAGAGGGACATGTTTTAATTGCAGACAGCCAGGACACTTCGCCTGAGATTGTAGGAGACATCCGCCACCATATACATGGTCCCCGAGATTACCAGGACCACTGGCTCCACCGGTGAGGCCAGCTCTTAGGTACGAGAGAACACTGCCCACCACTGATGGAAAGACCCGGTCACCCCATGCATCCTGTAAGCACGAGTCCATCACTGTATCTAACTGACCCCACCTATGGAACCCTAGATTGACAGTGCCTGGCCTCCCCAACCTGGATCTATAGCACCAGACGGTATAGCGTAGGGAGGCCCCTAGTTAACGGCGAGGTAAGAGGCCACCTTGTAGAATTCCTTTGGGATACCGGAGGCTCCGGAACTACCCTAAATGTATCAAAATCAAAAACAGACATCCCTTGGCCAACTACGGGCACAATTACACTCACAGGACACATGCAGGAGGGACGCATTACAATCCCTGTACAGGTCCGCCTAAGTAACATGATGTGTGACCATCCAGTGGTGTTAGTTGATCTTCCCCCAAACGCTGAACACATCCTGGGGTCCGATTATATGAATAAATGCAATCTTTCATTCGATCCAGCTAATCAAAGTAATTGGCAGATGGCTACGATTAGCAGACCGCCACCAATCATTCCAGTCGGGACATATTGTTAATAGGGTTAGCACAGTAGGGAAATTCTGGTCTGATTCCTTAACGATTAGCACTGATCCAGCCATCAGGGAGGTGCTTCAAAGAATAATGGGGTGTTTGTGCGGCATAACCATGATTGTGGCTAGATACCTCGGGAGGTGTTAATTGAAGGGCTGGATCCAAAACCACAGAGACAATACATTTCCCCAGACAGGCAGAGGGGAGATGGCCAAAGTAATTAATCGTCTATTAAAGCAGGGGTGTTGAGACGAGTGGCATCCACAAATAATGCACCGATATGGCCCGTGAAGAAGGTAGATGGATCATGGAGGTTAACGGTCGACTACCGGAATTAAATAAGGTTACCCCACTCACGGTTCCCAAAGTAGCCATAAGGCCCGTCACCATGATGAGACAGGGAGCGCAGGCAAAATTTTTCATGGTAGTAGCTATTAGTAACAGCTTCTGGTCCATCCCTTTAAATCGATCTTGCCAGTACAAATTTGCCTTTACCTTCCAAGGACAGCAATACACTTGGACTTGCCTACCACAGGGTTTCCATAATTCCCCATCCATCTTTCACAGAAAACTAGCTACCGGACTAGAAAAGTTTTCCCGACCCAAGTGCTTGGTTCAATATGTAGATGATTTATTGTTGCAGACTAACACCAAAGAGGACCATATAACATTGTTGGATGAATTACTCGTACTGGTCCACTCATTAGGCTGCAAAGTCAACCCGAAAAAGACCCAAATTTTGCAAGCCAAGGTTATATACCTAGGTACAGTGATTACCCATGGGAAGAGGGAAATCGAACAGTAAAGGAAAGCCTCCGTAGTGCACCTCCCACTGCCCCGAGATGTGAGTGCCCTCCAATCTTTTCTAGGTCTAACAGGATACTGTTGGAACCATATAGACGGCTCTGCCACCAAGGCAGCCCCACTTTCTGAACTGCTAAAAGAAACACAACCTGGAAGTGGACAGTGCAGCACACAGCTGTAGTAACTGATTTAAAGCGCATCTTCACCACAGTGCCAGCCTTACTAGTCCCTGACCCAGATCTACCATACGCCTTAGAAGTTGTAGCGACCAACCACACACTTTCAGCAGTATTATTACAAAAAAGACATGGTAGACCAGCCCCAGTAGCCTATGCCTCACCAATATTAGACCCAGTTGAACAGGGCTTCTCCAGGTGTGAACGACACTTGCTCGTGGTATTTTGGGCCATGCAGCGTTTTGCCTACATCACCGGACTGAACCCAATAACCATTCTCGCTGAACCCACCCCAACACAGCTTCTGTTGGATGGCCACCTTAAAGACGGCTCATTAAGCCAGATCCGCGCTGCCCGTTAGACATTACTACTAAAACAAACTAAGTGCCCATGTTCCTGGCAGATAATTTAAATTATGGGGAGATCCGCATGAGTGTCAGGTTATAGCCACAAAGGACCCCACAGGTCCGTTTATCCCGAAACAACAGGAGAGACGATCAGGGACAAAACAGACAGCCACCCAACGGACAGACTCAGCCATGAGAATCTTTGTTGATGGTTCATCCACCATAGAGAATGGGACCAGACTCACAGGATATGGCATTTAAATGGAAAATCAATAGGGACAGCCACTAATAGAATTCACCCTCAAACTACCCAGTCATTTGAATGTTCAAGCTACCAAACTAGCAGCAGTCGCATACGTAGTGAGTCACCCAGATCTATTTCCAACCCTTACCAACGTACACTCCAATAATATGTACATGTGCAACAGCCTGACTGAGTTCCTACCGTTATGGAAGCTTCATCTCTGCAGACAGAGAATCCCTACCATTAACTCCCTTATTAAAATATGTTCTACAGGCCACCGAAGGGCGCACATTTGGGATTATTAAGATTAGAAGCCACCATAGGACCTCTCCACCTGGTAACTGTGAGGCTGATGCACTTGCCAAGGCTGGTGCCCATACGGGACAGTTTTGGCAGCCAACTGTAGGAGAGCGAGTAAACACTGTGACCATTTGCCAAATATAGCCGACCTGGTCCAGGCGCAGCGCACTGACAGTTCCCCAAAAAAAAATTTTAGAAGGAGTCTACTCAGCCCCATATGAGAAATGGAAGGATAAAATACAGATTCAGGATGGTTTGATATTAAAGGCAGGCACACACTTAGTCCCTATCCAGGACAGAAATCAGCTCATCTATCAGTACCATGACAGACATGGTGTCAGGGCATAGAGACAACAACCGAGCGATTAAAAGAATTATGTTGGTGGCCCAAACTGCACAATGATGTTGGTCCTTATATTGACAGTTGTTTAATTTGTGCCCAGAACAACCCCAATAAGTATGCCAGAAAAGCTGAGCTAAAACACACACAGCCAGTAGAAGGCCCCGGGACAAATCTCCAAATTAATTATATTGGCCCACCACTGCCACGTAGGAATGGATTTAAATACGTCCTAGTAATAATAGTCACATTCATCAAATGGATCAAGGCATTCCCCACTCGATCCAACACAGCCAAAACCACTGCAATGATATTAGCCCAGCAGGTGTTTACACAAAGTGGTCTTCCCCCCAGCATAGAATCTGACCAAAGGACACATTTCACCAGGCAGAATGTTCTGGCTATGTTTGGCATAAAGCAGAAATTCCATATGGCCTACCATCCACAATCCAGTAGAATCGTAAAGCGCATGAACCAAATGCTAAAAGGGATCATTAGAAAGGCAATACAACAAAACAACACCATATGGGATACAGTACTTCCCTTTGCCCTCATGCTGGTACATAACACTGTTTCCAGTTCTACTGGATTCACCCTCCCACACATTAATGACTGGCCGACCTATGAGGGGAGCCAAATATTTATTGGCATTTGGCTTAATTGAGCCTGCTATCACAGCACTCACTCACAAGAAAGCCGTCCAGCAGATAACACTAAAGCAGCCCAGTTAGCCGCGGCTGTCCGATTAGGAGTTAAAAAAAAAGAGCAAGGCATATTTCGATAAAAGGGTACACCTGATAGAATATATGGTTGGCCAGCAGGTGATGATTTCCCTCTACAACCCCAGTTCTTTCTTGTCCCCAAGATATGCAGGTCCACACACCATCACCAACAAAATAACCCCCTCAGTGTATAAAGTCCAACGGGAAAACTGGTTGGTTCCAAGTCAATCAACTGAAAGCTTACGGGACTCAGGTTAATCACTTCCACCATCTCATGTTTGAGATAGGGGAGGATAACACTAGGTGACCCGAATGGACTCACCCAGGAAATGTATTTCCCCGGATCTCATCCACTTTCAGGTTCAGACCAGACCTTACCCCTACCACATTACAGCCCAGAGCCTCGACCATACCTAAAGTGCCTCTAGGGGTACTGATCGACCCAAACATAACAGGAGACTAATATACCCTAGAGGACTGGCGCGACTCACCAGATATCAGCCCTCGCAGCATTATGGATTCTCCCATAAACATAAGCCTTAACAGCCCCAGACCCACAGTGAGGCCCTGGTTATTTTGATGGGGGCACCTGATGCTCCATCCCCCACATGGATAAGGAACCAGACACATAGATTAATTAGACTGGAACACAAGGATGAAGGACCCCTGAACCCTGATTCAATGATGTGGAAATAGGTTTACTATCAAATAAACTTGTTGGACGTTAACCTGGTGTTGTGAGACTTCTTACCCTGATTCAAACGCAGACCCCACGGTGCAGTCCAACGAACAGACACTGATACGGAAACCAGGGGAGGAGATAATGATGGAGCCCCATGAGACAAATGATTCAGAAGATGAGTCTCTGTTGGGCAATTCGTTAATAACAATACTGAGTGAAGTAATCTAAGGTGGTCCAAATGATGAAATTCAGCCTACAGCACAGACCAATACAATGTACAAGAATCTCTGATGGAAGCACCCACTTACAAGTAGTTGTTTGCTTTTTGTACGATTAACCAGGTTACTTATACAATCCGATACCTGCTCTTTCACCACTTTTGCTATTAAGACAGCATTAAACCAACTATACGAATCTTTGAGGCAGCTATGCTATATTTTAAAAACTTTGAGGCAGCTATGCTAAATTTTAAAATCATTGAGGCAGCTATGCTAAATTTAACGTCATTGAGGCAGCTATGCTAAATTTTAACATCATTGAGGCAGCTGGGCTAAATTTTAAAATCTTCAAGGCAACTGGGCTACATTTTCAACAGGAAATAAAACAAACAAAACTCTTACAGCGCAAAAGCCTGGTACAATATGCAGCTGCTCTTAACCTGGCTCCTTAGCCTTCCAAGTGACACTGAGAATTTTATTTCCAGTGTTCTAATGATAGAAGGGCCATCTCTGTACTCCTAATGCTAAAGGGACACATTTTCAATTCTTAGAGGCACTTGTGCTAAATTTAAATGTGGCCTGCCTTCAAACTTCAACACACTTAAAACGGACACCTCTTCAGGTCATTACAGACCAACTCCAGTGCTGTTCGAATCCCTATAGTTAATGATGACTGCTGTTTGATTACAACTGGCCACCTTGATTTTGCTAGCCAGTTAAATAAGCTCTTTTCTGACAAACCCACGATTCATCTATTCATCGATCTGAACAAATATTGCTCCGTCGTGCTCCACAATTCAAAAAAAAATACGACATGCAAGCGACACTTGATATACCCGAGTCCTCCTGACCACACTACTGTCAAATAAGTGTTCAAAAAAAAGGGTGGGCATGGATAGTTTAAATACATGTATATACATCAAATATTAGATGCAATAACAGCAGAAATTACATTGATCTCCTCAGGACAGTGACGGAAGACGACAGAGATGCAACCTATGATCTATCTCATCAGACTCATCACTGGGATAAGCACACAGGACATTCCAAGCAAGATGAATTTGTGGTATCCTGGTTATTTACGGTTTGCCCCACCTGACGCGAGGGAGTGTGAGGAGGGTGTGTTATGGGTGCACCCCGAGAAGAGTATAATGTTTGGGTGTAACAACTAGTGGCTGGTATACAAAAAAACCAAATGGCAGCTCAACTAAATGTTATCTGAGTGTCACCGTAGGAGGGAATTGGTGGGGATTTTTAAATAATGAGTGCCCTGAAATTGGATGTCTGGCCAACAGCCCAGGAAAAGGATTATACTTCAGGCAGCAGTGCCCCAGGACACTCGTAGAGGGGGACTTTGCATTGTATAAAATAAGAACTGGGCTGAAGCCAACCCCAGACCCATCCCATTCGATTTGTGCTGAAGCCACCTCCGGACCACAGAATGGATTGATATTAAAACACACAGGGAAAACCTTGTATGATAACATCCACCATGAATTGGTACCTGTGGAGGTGGATATGGCTGGGACCCATCTGCCAGACTGGTGCTCTCCCCAATTTAACAGATTATATCTCCACTTAACTCAGAGACTATTAGGACGGAAGGTAGGAATGGATGAAAGACAGGAAAGATCCAAGAGAGAATTAGTCAATGACATGGCCACAGCATACGGGGCAGGGGTAGCAACCATCAACGCCCATGATTTAGCTGACCTGGACAATAAATTTAGGATTCTGACCCAACAAATTAAACAGATACTAAATTCTATCAATGAGGACAATCAGCAAGATGCCGAAGGGGAACTGACTGGAAACGCAGCCAGCAGCCACATGGTAGCTGTATTAGAAGGACATGCCAAGTCAAACAATCAAATTATCAGGGAAAAATTAGAGGATGATGACCAATAACCTAACCGGACTTTATGTAGTGCATACGGACAGTGGATGATAGAACAGCTAAGGTAACACCTAGAGCAGGTCTGCAGTGGTCAGGTTCCGTCTTGCATCAGTGACAAACAGATGGAACACCTATTTACGGGTAAGAAACACCCTGAGTTATCTAGCTGCCAGATGCGACAGTTGACGAAAGTCTAGTTCAATCATGACTGCAAAGGGACTGTAGGGAAAGCTCTGGGAATGATATTACGCCTCCCCCCATAATCACTGACGACCAGGTCAGACTGAGGGTCTTTGGAGAATATAGGGATACTGAATAGAGCACGATGGCACTTTACCATACACAGTGGAGAAAAAAAGAAGGCTCATAGGCACTACTCTGGACAGATGTCAGCAAATTGACAAAATAATTGCATGCCCAAACCCAGTTTACTTAAATGAGCATGCACTGTGTGGCTTCAGAACAAACACTAACCTAATTTGTTCAGTAGAAGCTCGTAGCTTAGACACAGACATAACTCAGGTAGGTTACAAGGGAACAGGGAGATACTGTCTCACCACCTCCCTGAAACAATATCAGTATGTACGACACATTGTAACATTAATAACACTATATTCTGCATCAAATCAGACATACCAGTGTGGGCCACTTTCAAATAACAGACACCCATAACAGGGAAAGGGTAGATTTGAACACCACTGACGAGCTCCAACAGACTCTAGGAGAGTACCATGAGAAATATGACACAAGCCTAAAACTCTTGCCAGAGGAACTGAACCTGATTCGGGCAAAATTGGCAACAGCCCATAGAACCTTCACCAAAGTAGTACAGCAGACCCAAGAGGTAAAAAGGAGAATTAAAAAATCAAAGTCACCTCTTGGTGGGATGGCCTTTGGAACTGGGGCTCAAACATCCAAATCCATCCCTTTGTTCGCATAATGTCACAGTTAGTACTGATTTTGTTCACCCTGGTATACCTAATCATCCTCACAGTCCAATTCAGCTGATGGAAAAAGAAAATCGCCTGAGGCAGAGCGTAGGGTCCACCCTTGAACCATGGCCCCCTCTAATTCAATAGAGTAATATTTACAGGAAGCCTGCCATTTTGCGATTTGTACTAATGAGCTGTTGGAAATCCTACTACCAAAATGTGCCTTAGGTCTGCAAATACTTTATTCTAATGTTTGTATGAATCTTGGTTTATAGTTTATTGTAATAATAGTGTTTGGAATATGTGGTTGTTTGCATTGGTAGAATGTTGTTGTCTGTAGCTTCTGAAATATGTTGTAGGAATGTATGATTACTGTGCATGTCAATGCCTGGGTCTTACTTGGCTATTGAGTGACTGGGGAATTCCTGACAGATACTGATCCTGAGTTTATGAACCATCACGCTTCGTGTTCAGGATCAAAGGGCGGAATGTGGCCAAATAGGCAATCTAAAATGGCGATTTGTAAAGCACTCTGGGACAATTGGGCAAGAACTAAAATGACAGGCTGTAGTCTAAAAGACAGAAATAAACAGGTGTAATCCAGATGAGTGAATACACAGGATATGGGTCATCTCCAGGACAAAAGAGACTTTCTGTTCAAAGTGGGTTGTTTACCAGGCATAGGGGCACCGTAACCCCTTATTTGGGAGGGAGGTGTGTATTCTACATGCCCCCAGCACTACAGACATGGCCATAGGGGACACACCCAGAGATTGATGTGGCAGCACCTGATTGGACTTTATCGATCAGGGTGATCAAGTCCTGATCGATTGATTGGCAATAGCCAAAAGATGCGTGAAATCCATTTATAAAAGCTACTGCACAACCAAGAATCTGTCTCTCTCTCTCTCTCACCCCACGAATGAGCTACAATGGTGACCATCGCCAGCAACGACCAGCACGAGGAGAGCCACCACACCCAAGAAGGAAGGAAGACCAGAGCTAGTGCCAGAGTGCCAGACCAGACTAAAGGACCAGACTACGCAGAGGACGACCAAGACCAACACACAAATAAAGGCCAATATCTGCTTGGGTACTTGCCAGTCACGCAAAGTTAAGTCAAGGTCTTGTATTGCACTTGAACTCTAGTATTTTCTGTAAGATAACTTATTGTTGGTTAGGTGTGTGATTATTGATTGTGCGTCTTAAATAAATATTGGTTGTACTAACAAGACATCTACTCGCAGTTATTTGTCCACCGTATAAGGGTTAAAGTAGACTTGTGTGGCAGGCACAACAAACCTAACATCACCACCAATCTCCATGGAGACCCTGGGCAGCAGAACACCCAGTTTCTGCTGGAGATTCATGCAGACCTGCACTCCATTGCAGTATTCATGGAAGAAGTTTCATAGTGGCTACACAAGAGGGGAACAAGGCAATATGATCACCATCCAAGTGCCCCATCTCAAGGAGTCAGAGAGTGGTCCTTATGCACCCAAAGCAAACAGGAGCAGCAGCCAGACAGCACTAGGACCTTCACAGGATTCATAAAGGGTGTGTGGCTCTTCAGAATCTTCTTTGTTTATGACCCCCAACAACTTTGACCTCCGGTGCAAGTGCACCAGAGCAAGAAACCTAAACTAAATCGGGGCCCTCCAGGCCTTGAGGACACAGAGCATGCCTGCCAAAGTTATTGAGGACATTGAGTATAGTATTCAGCAGGCTGCTTCCACCCCTGCTGTGGATGTCAGAGTACCACCTAGATGCAGTGGCAAGCAACAAAAAATTAAGAAGTTCTGGTTTCACACGTTGCATTGATGTACTTTCAATGTTCAATGTTGATACACTTTTTTTTCAGGCAACCACCCCAAGCTGGATCTATGTCCCCAGAATCATGCATGCACTGGGAGTCAAAGCTCTTTGCCAGGACCCTTGTAAGCCATGTACAAGAAGCCTCCTGAACACGCTGATCTTTTGCCTTTCACACACTAATTGGTCTGAACACATTTGCATTGTAAGGATTACAACTAAAGTTTACCTTTAGTTGAACTAATGAGCCGACCTGCAGCTCTGCCCACACAATGACCCAACTCCCATCCAGCATCACTATTTCTCCATTTTGAGGCTCTGAGCTGCCAAGGTGAGAGTAAGCTTTGAGATCTTCTCAACCACCTTTTACCCTCCCCCCATCACCTGTTCACTTTCCTGCCCCTAATCATTAATCATCCTGGCTAATCACTGCTATTCTCCCCAAAGTCACCCTTGAATCCCAACCCCCTCCCCATTACTCACATTCCTACACAGGTTAACATGTATGTGTCCTCCCTTCCTAAGGAATCCCAGTCACAGTAGAAATGCCCACTCTTAGCTTTCCTTCAAATAAACCTCGCTGCGCTTTCACCCAATATTCATGAACCATCACCATCTCACCCTACCAGATTCCACTGCTTCCTTAAGCATCACCATCCTAACATATTACCTGCTTCCTTGGTTTATCCCCCAGGACTCAGTAGCCAACATCAAAGACCTCTGCCTCCAAAGCCCTCATCCCCTCATTCACCAGCACTTCCCTCTTTCTCCTCACCCTCCCAACCTCACCCCTCTTCATTCATCTCCTCCCTATCTTTTTGCCCCCTCCTTCCCAGCCACTCCCCCACAACACAAACAATTGTTATGCTCATGCATCTCATGCAACTAACAACCTGCTGCTCTCTGATCCAAGTCCTGCATGCTCTAGCCACCCAGCCACTGACAAACATAATGTTCCTGGATCTACTGTCACTATATTTCTCCAACGCTTCCAGGCTCTGCAAGCTGCCTTAGGCCTCCACCCTGTTAAGTCCAGACAAATATATGCCATGTTGGTCTAGAATATATTCTGGACTGATGTATTGGTGGTTGTGGCTGGGGTGGGGATAGGGGAGAAAATTCCAGTTGGAGACTCGTTTGAATCCCAATAATGGGATTCAAAGGGGCTTTCTGATAGCCTCTGACGGAAATGTCAATCCGCCATTATCCTATCATAACAGTTGGGATAGCAAAATTCCTCATCCATTCCTGCCATCGGGAAATGTATTTTATAGTTCCCGCAGCATTGGCTACCCCTGCCTATCACAATGCCCATGATGGTGAAGGAGGGTGGAGGTGGTTATGATGATGAGATTGGGGAGGAGGTGAAGAGATGATTTCATCCTTAGAATTCATTAATTGACATAAAATTAGTGCGAGCTTAGAAATATACGGGTTAATTAAGGGAAATTTAACATAGATTTGTAAAAGGCAATACTTGTTTCACAAATTTAAAATGTTCTTCCAAATGCAATTAATTAGCTCCAAGAAAGGAATGTAGAAAATATACTGCATATGGATTTTAGAAGGCATTCAAAAAGGAATTACACAGGAAGCTTTTTACAAAATTTTAGACAGATAGTTAATAAATAATGGAATATTTCTGGGAAGACAGGACACAAAGTATTAGGCTGAATACCATCACCAGAACCTCAAGAGAGGCAGAAATCTTGCTCTGCTTCATTTCCAATTGCACAATGCCTGCTGAAATTTTGGTCCCCAAATTAAAATCCATCTTAAATTCAATGTTTTTAAATTTCTCAGCCTATGGAGCTTCCCAGTACAATCCTTGGTATTTTCAAAGTAGGGTGTGCCAAGGGGGTACACCTTGGGATGGGTAATATACATCCATGGGATATATTTTCCATAATAATTGATTAAACCCAGGAAGGATTTTAATCCGGAGGTGTTCCTTGAGGTTAGTACTCCCTTGATGGCCTTTACCTTTTTCTCTACTGGATGTAACCTCTTGCCACCTACTCAGTAGCCTAGGTTGGATACTTTGGCTGCTTGGAAAAAGCACTTCTCCTTCTTTAAGCGAACTCCCATTCTGAAAAATCTTTGCATGACTTCTTCTAGGCTGGCTAGGTGATCTTGTTCTGAAATCCCCGTGACCAAGACATCAAGACCAAAAACACTGCTACCTTGGGTAGCCCTTGAAGGATGTTCTCCATAAATCTTTAAAAATGGCACATGCTGACAAGACCCCAAAGGGCAAAGGTGTATATTCGTGGAGTCCCGTATGCGATTGTCACACATTTTCAAGAGGATTCATCCAATTCAAGCTGAAGATAGGTGTGGCTCTTGTCCAACTTGAAAAACATCTAGCCGCCTGTTAATTTAGCATACAAACCTTCAATCTAGGGCAATAGGGTGTCTATCGAGTTCAGAGACCCGATTGACTCACAGTTTATAGTCCCCATAAAGACAAATTGATTTGTCAGGCTGTGGAACAAAAATTATGGGTGCGGCCCATTCTGCAAGTTGAACAGGCCTTGTTATACCCAAGTTTTTAAGGCATACAGTTCAGTTTTCTCTTCTCCAGCATAGTGTAAGAGAGTGGTCTGGCTCTGGAGTACCTAGGTGCAGTGTCATGATCAACGTCTCCCAAGGTCATCCTGAAAAACGCCAGGCTATCTGCTGATAACTTCATACAGTCCCACCACACATAGCCTGAAAATCTCCAACCAGTTTAACCAAATCTGTTGGAGCCAATCTCTCCCCATGAGGCTTGGTCCTTGGTTTCCGTACAAGTGGGAAATGAATGGGAGACAAGCCTTTTATTTGTAAAGGTTCCCCCATCTGGTGGCTAGCTTAGCATTCGTTTTGTTGAAGTAAAATTAAGACTGTGACTTTGGAAACCAATGTGTGCATGACTGCTGGGCTCTGTGGTTAACAGAGGTCATCCTGTTGCTGACTAAATAACGAACTAACCTTGAGCTACATCCTGTCATTGTATAAAAGATGCGGAGTAGACGAAAATCAGTCTGCGAGGTCCAGATGGCCAGAGATAAAGCGAAACTGAAACAATAAGTTACGCCTTTTTTAATGGTTGTTTTTGAAGGAATGTGATTGGAAGCAAATTGTTGCTAAGGGAGCCCAATTGGCTAATGTATGTAACCACCCAGCTAATGATGAAATAACTGTTGTTGTCGGCATGTTTAAAGTGTATAAAAGGCTAGCCGCTGCTCCAAATTGAGAAGTTGACTGTGTGCACTGCGGGGTGCCCAGTGCTTCTCCCAAAGCTTTGTTCAATAAACTGCACGTTGAATTTTTAACTCTGACTCTGAGTGAGATTTTCGCACAACAAATTGGCATAGTAGGCAGGATCTCACTACCGGTAGTCAATTGGTTGGCCTCGATCTGGAGTCGAGATCATTGAATTGTGGGAGTCAGACTGAGTCAATAGTGCAGTTAAAAGGGGTAAAATGAAGGGGAATTTACGGGATTGTCAGATAGGAACAGGAATTGACTGCTTGTATTGATCGACTAAAGACAAGGAAGTGCCTGTTTCAAATGCATAACTTTAGTCCGGTTGTTAAGAGGGGAAATCCCCCCATGCGAAGGTCAGGACCCTGAAGTGGGCGAGAAGGCACCAAGGCACTTAGGATCGTGAAACACAAGCAGTAGAGTTTTTTTAGTATCAAACTCTTTGGTGGTGAACAAACGCAGACTTTGCCATCTGCTTGCATACAGTTGTGTAATTGTGGTACTCTGTCAGTTAAGTTGTAAAGTGGTGCGGTAAGGAGCTGATCACCCTGACCTAGAGCCGGACTCTGGTGGAGGAAACACATTGCTAAGTAATCGTGGCTAGTGGAGGAAACACATTGCTGAGAAGGTAATCGTGGCCATGAGTATAAACAGATACCCCAATGAAGGGACGCAGAAGCCTGCTTGGCAGGTAAAGAAATTACGTGGGGATCTGCAAATTCCCTTGTTGATAAATATAAGACAGTCAGACACCCGTTGAATAGGGAAATGCAAAAGGATGGCTGGGATGTTTCTCAGACCTTAGAACAACAGAGAAAGTGGATAGATGGGGAAAAGAAAGACAAAACAAAAAAGGCAGGGGTATTATTAGAATATCAATTAGCTGGACTAATTGGACAAATGGCTGTTTCCACTAAAAAGTGGAGCGGATAACAATAAAATTAAGGAATTAGAATCTAGGATAAGAGAATTAGAAAAAAGGAATCAATTATTAGAAAAGAATCAGTGGGGAGGGGAAACTGTCCCTCTGCCCCCTTATGAGACAATAAAACAGGAGAGAGTAGGTGCCTATGGTAGCGGGGGCAGAACTAAGCCCAAACTGACTTGCCACAACTGTGGCCAACAAGGACACTTTGCAAAAGAATGTTGGGTCCCACGGAAAGGAAATAAATCTGGAAATAGTGGGAGACATTGTAATAATCGTAATAAGAATGGGCACACAGAAGCAACATGTTGGGACAAACATGGGAAACCCCAACCCCGATCTGAGTCCAGAGCAGAATCAAAGGGACAGAGGGACAAAGGAACCCCTGAGATCAGCAAAAGTGATGGTCTGCAGCCCCCATTAGTAAGGGTAAGAAGAAGGGAGTGTGCAGTGTGTGTTACAGAATTTTGAGAGAAAGGAACTTACTAGGGGAATATTATATATTAATTGGCAAGATAGAAAATTGATTAGAGAAAATCTAAGGTTGAGCTAATAATTTGCGTAGTTTTTGTATTTCAGCATGTTTATGTTTTCTGGTTGCTTGTCAAACGTAGATGGTTGTCGTTTTATTGGATTGAAAGCAGGAGTTGTTAAAGCCTGTTTGTTCTTGTGGAGTATTTATTACAGGCAATAAATGCAATGCTTTACATTTTGGTTTAACTTCAAAGGGGCTAAGGAAGTATTGAAACTTAAAATTTAAGTATAAGATTTCTTGAATTTACTTCTGTTTTTGAATTTAATTACAGTTTGGAAGAAAGAAGAATGAAAGCAACTGTCTTAATCAATTTTCTGTATTTTCTTTAAATGTTTTATTTTCATCCCAGATTAAAATGTTAAGTTTGAATGAAAGAGGAAGTGCTGTGGAATGAATGAAGCTTCCATAAAGTGGTTGCGTGGATATTTTTGTTGTTGTTTGCTTTAATGTTTTAATGTTCTTCCCCTAATTGTGATTTTACAACAGTGGGTTTGATACAGAGTTTAAATAAAAATTGGAAATTGGATTGGAAAGTAAATTGAAATTTCAAAATCAAAGTACATAAATTGAAGTTTGAAATAACCAATTTGAATTTTGAGTAATCCTGGGTTCAAATTTTGTTAAGAAAGAATTTAAACCTTGGAGGAACCACGAGCTCTTTCCTTTGTCGTAAAGTAGAAGTTATGAGAGAGTTAGTTGAGAAGTTAAGAGAAGAAAATAAGTAATTTTGTGGAAAAGTAGAAAAGCAGAACAAAAGAATGAGGTAAATACATTGTCTATGCGTCAGTTTAAAATGTATCAAGTTAGTAAAATGAATTGTAGTTCTGATTATTCCAAGTTCCAGCAGGAGATTAAGCAATTAAAATCTCAGTTGTCAATGCAGATAAGGATGTTGTCTGTGTTTGGGACAGTTGAATCTGAGGGAGATGGTATTTATGGATTGGGTTGTGGATTGTATCTGGAAAAAAATGGCCATTGTGCATGTGGCATTGACAGGAGACCCCCACCTTCTTTTCCAGGGGCACCTGATCCCACAATAAATTTAGAATTTGCCCCTGGTCTGATGAATTCTGTGACTATTAGTTGCGAGGAGGGACATAGCCCGACATTGTCACCAATGCATGACATGTGCGCAATACAACCCCGGTCGTCCCATAAGACGACGAAAGGGGCCCTGGGAACATCTGCAAATAGATTTCACAGGGCCACTACCACAATCCCATGGTAAAACCTATTGTTTGGTTATCAAAGACCAGTTTACCAGGTGGGTGGAAGCATTTCCCACTAGAAATTGTACTGCCACCATAGTGACTAGAATATTGGCGGAGGAAGTAATCCCTAGATGGGGAGTACCCTTGCAAATTGATTTAGACCAAGGGACACATTTCACCGGGAAAGTAGTAAAAACAGTGTGCCAACTTATGGGCATAAAGCAGAAATTCCACATTCCTTACCACCTGCAGATTTCTGAAATGGTAGAACACATGAACCAAACCCTTAAGTATGCCTTGGCAAAGCCATGCAAGCGTCAGGAAAAACATGGATAGATGTACTGCCTATTATATTAATGAAGTTAAGAGCCACAAAAAACTGTACAACGAGGTTAACCCCTTATGAACTGATGACAGGAAGGGCGATGCAATTACCAGAAAGCATCATAACAGGTGGGGCTGATGCAGGCCCACTAAAAGACAAAAATAAACGATATGTATTGGAACTAAGTGCCCAACTAAAAGGGATGTGTAAATTAGTAAGGGATAATCACGAAGAAAGAGACGCACAGAGACAGCTTGAAATGCTCCCTGTCGTCCCAACAATGAGGAGTCGCGTCATGGTAAAAACATTATTTGAAAAACTGGGGTTTGCACCAAAATGGAATGGGCCATATGAGGTCACAATTAGTGGAGATATTGTGCCTGTCTGGACATAAGAGGGAAAGATGCATGGAAATATTAGACCCAGCTGAAATTGCACAAAAGAAACGAATGAATAACATGCAATTCACGATTAATCAATAAAGTAACCAGAATGCTGCCTCAGCCACGGGTAAAGACTACAACCAAGCTCAATTAAAGCGTTCAGGTTCCGTTTGGGTTGGTGATATAGCCTTTGGGAAGTTGTTAATATAGAGTAATAAGATAATTTTGTTTATTGTAGCTGTCTTGATACCTATCTGCTACGAACATGTCTGAGATAGAGTATATAATTGCGCCACTGTATGTCGTCACAGTTGTAAAGGTGGTAGGATTAGAAGGTAACTTATTTTATAAGACCCATTTACATTTACATGGCAATTGAACCATGTGTTACACGGCTGTCCAATCAGTAGAGGCCCTGTTCGTGGCCACCTTTGGTGGGCCCCCATGACTTGTATACAGCGGAAACCTCAGACGTACCGTGTAAAGGTCAATCAGGCAAATATAGAAGAGATATATAGGGAAGATGCGTGGAATTAATAAACTCAGATAGAACACAGTCCCTTAATTGCACAGGGCTCTGGAGGTTGAACAGAACACAACGCTCAGACCCGTTAAGTACCCATTTTGTTTTTCAGGCTAATGGTGCAGATGTGCATATGCCTTGGTCCTCAAGAATGTTTCCTGTGTACAGACACAGTGTGCCCACCAGCACTGTCAAGTGAACAAAGGCTACATGGACTTACCTGTTTGATACTTACCAACTGATGGGACCAGATGGAAAATCCAGTGAACCGGAGAACTGGCAGTATATGCAATTCGCACGAACGAATAACCAAGATATTAAATGTTATCGAGCCAAGAAGGGATTTGCATTCCTCCTCAATGGCCGCACCAACATTCCCAGTCCTCTTTGCAGTAGGCACAACAGGACCATTCACTGTTCTATGCCCTCAAAGAGGGCATATCTTAAGAAAGATAGTGACCCAAGCCATCAGCAAGGAATTCTGTGCTGATTGGAAGGATCCAGTCACACTGGGATGGTCACTCAGCTATGGGTTCATTGGGGCCCTGTCTCTGGGGGGAGCAGCAGGAGTAATTAATGCCAAAAATAGAAACTACCTTATCTGTGGTTTAACCATCCTGGGAAACAGCACAGCAAAGGGACTGGATGCCATAAACCGAGAGTTTTATGGCTGAGTTAAGAATATACACGCAGCAGACCCGCTACGCTGTAGATTATCAGTTAGCTCAGCAGGGAGGAATATGCACAATAATAGGAGACAAATGTATAACACATGTTACAGATGAATCCTACAGCATCACCCAAGCCATTAATGACATAAGAAAGCAGCTCGATGACTTTAGACAAAGCCCCAACAAGGGGGGCAGCTGGCTCAAATGGCTATTGGAGGGTTCTTGGAGGTCTTAATTAATGCATGGATTAATCATTCTTGTTGTAATAATAATTGCTTGCTGCTTGATTATTGGATGTTTTAATACCTGCTGTAAAGTCATAATGGCTTGAATTGTGCCAGGAGCCAGTGTGGTCACCGGAGAAGAACACCTGATGGGAACCTCTGAAGATGGAGAGAAGGACGAAATGGAAGAGTACCTGTAAACATGTAACCTGCGAGTGAACAGAACGTCTCGGAAGACAAATACCCGAAAGACTGTGTATTAATTGCCAGACCGGCGATACAGGAACTTTGATATTGTTGGTCAATCTGATTATTAACGAATAATCCAGACCAAAAGGGAGGATTGTTGAAATAAAATTAAGACTGTGACTTTGTGGAGTAGACGAAAACCAGACTGCAAGATGGCCAGAGATAAAGCAGAACCGAAACAATAAGTTATGGTTTTTTATTAACAGTTGTTTTCGAAGTAACGTGATTAGAAGCTAATTGTTGCTAAGGGAGCCCAATTGGCTATGTAACCACCCAGCTAATGATGAAATAACTGTTGTTGTCGGCATGTTTAAAGTGTATAAGAAAAGGCTAGCCACAGCTCCAAATTGAGAAATTGACTTTGGGCACTGTGGGGTGCCCAGCACTTCTCCCAAAGCTTTGTTCAATAAACTGCATGTTGAATTTTTAACTCAGACTCTGAGAGGTGATATTCCCACAACAGTATCTTTCAACTTCAGGAATTGGAAGCCCAATTGAAGGTGCTTATAGGTCTGTTCTTCAGTAACAGTGACTGTAGCTGGCATGTCCACCTTCATCTTCAAGGGATGGCTACTTACTAGCAATTCCACTATTATCAGGACAACTTTCGTTGTTACCATACAATTCAGTTGTAGTGTCCCTGTCTCTGGAAGAAGGGATACCTGCATGGTGTGTTCAAGTACTGGCCTTGGATTTCTTCCTAGGCAGCACAGGTTTTGCCTGTTCCTGAAAATCACCATGGCTGTATTTTTGACAGTGCTTGCAATAATCCATCATCAGGCAACAACACCTACTGGAGTATGTTTTTAATACTCTTGGAGTTGGCACTGCCATCCCTTGACTATCTGGTATGACTAGAGTCCTTATATCATATAGGCCCTTTAAGACCTCATTGACATAAGCACTCTCCATGGAAGACTGGTTGCATGAGATCCCTCCCTCTGATCGGAAGGCATTGATGCCTGATGCCTTTTGTAGTTCCTGTTGCTCCTTTTTCTGCATTCTCAAGTGACAAGACTATCTCAATGGCTTTTTAAAGTCCAAATTAAATTCTGCTAACTGCTTCTTTTAAATGATGAGGTCATTTATGTCACATACCAATCTGTCCCACAACATTTCATTAAGAGGTGATCCAAATTTGCAGTGTTCAGCTTCTTTCCACAACCTAGCCGAGAACTCAGTGACAGATTCCCCGGAACATGTTGGAGCGACATCTCTGAAGAATAACCAGGGGCTTTGGGTCATAAATGTCTATTAACCAGATGCATTAGCTCATGAAAGGTTTATAAGTTCGGGGTATACTGATAAGTCAGACTCCTTATCGCACTGAAAATCGGAGACCCGCATGCTGTTAAAAATATCAATTTTTGCTTTTTGATTCCTTCATTTCATTAGCATGGAAGAAGTAATGCATGTGCTCAGTATATTGGGTGCAGTTTTCCCCCCTAGTATGATAGGACTCAAGTTTCCCAAAAAGAAGCATAATGGCTTTTTCTTACTGGTGAGTTCAAAGGTTGTCCAGTTGGAAATATGGAGAAAAAATAATTTGTCTTCTTATCGCCAATGTAGTCATTCAGCCAAACATCAGTTTCCCATCATCAAAACCTTTTATTGTGCACCGAAGGAAAGGGTTATGTAATGCTGCATTATGAACTCCAAAGTCGACAAAAAAACTTTGCCTTTCCACATTCTAGGACATGACAACATACAACTGTACATATTAAGTAACTTACTCCTTAATTTCTTCTTTATTATGCACCCTTTAAGAGCCTCTAAAATGTTAATGTGATACAACAACAGCATAAGTCTGAAAATATCAGTCAATAGTTATGACTTAAAAAAAATACAGAACAAATTAAATTTTCCTATTAAATTTTCATGTCACTAAAAAACGTTAACACAAATTCACATTTAGCTTATAGACTACTGTGAATTATCAGGCTACGTCAGATTCTTAATTCTGTAACTTATTAGCTCCTTCCCTTACCCAATAATAAGTAAGTTGCAAAGCCAAGCTTTTTACTGTGCTATCTAATTCTTTGATTTACTCTGTCTTCTCTCCATGTTTTTGCAACCTTTGGTACTATGGGCTTTGGTTTTTCACTAAGGTTTTCATATTAGTAGAAATATATATTTTATAACTGCTAGGCTGCTGTAACTTCTAAATCTCCTTGTTAATAGATCTGGTAGGTAACAGTACAGCAATAAATTTATGCACTTCTTTTGACAGATTTTAAGATTTGTGTCTATGAGCATTGAGCATAGTTTATGTTTTATTGCTCAGTTGTCAATTTGTTAAGTCAGCAAAAATGAATGAAAGCCGCTAACAGCCTGCAAATGGAAACATGAGTAGATTTATTTTATGTATAATTCACTACAATTTCTCTTACTTGTCCCACAGGTTAAGCCAAATTTCTGAAATTATGGGTCTCCTGAGATTCTGAACATAAATCATGTTTTCTGCCATATTGCTTACAGAAAATATTTTCTGAATATTGCACTAACTCCAATCGACATTAAAATTTTAGATAATATCCTAAATTGTAATCTCATTAATCCACCTATTCAATAACAATAATACCAAAGCTTTTATGTTTAATGAGAAAGGGATTTACAAATATTTAAAGTTGAAGTATGTAACACTTGCCTGTATGTATGCTTTCCTGTGAAACACAATTGATAAGAAATAAAATCAAGCATTTATAAATTACATAAAATTAAGCATTTATAAATTAATGAATACTCCACAATTGTATCTCTGAAAGCCCATATAGGACTCCAATTATTGACCATTTACTGGGAGTAATATTCATCTTTACTCCTTAGGCAGCAAACTGGTGGGGCAGATTATAGAATGAACCAATATTTCTTTCCATGGAAATGAAAATTGGGTTGAGTTCTTTAACAGGTGAGTGATCTACTCTGTTCAAATGGTTATGGTAAAAATTACCCCATGTATTTTAACACAGCTGCTCTGTGAAATCATGAGTATCATAGGCAGCAATAGAACATGAATGCACCTGAAATTTGTGCTGAAATGCAGTAAGGACTCAGTTATCATGGTAGTGGCTGCTTTATGTTGTTGTGAATATTTAGCTCATGGTTCAAGTTAATATTTTAGAAGTCACTTTTAGTTCTAGGAAGATTACAATGATCGAAGTAAGGTAACTAAAATGCTGTGCTTTAGAGATTGCCAGAACCTCAACAAATGTCAGTTCACAAGGTGACTTATGTTTGTTTCATATAGTCAGAACAGAATAGAAAGAGCTATACAACAACAGTTGGGCTTGTTAGAGGTGGACTTAGGTAGACAGCAGGAAACCTTCAGTGCTTGCAAGAACAATGGCAGTCCAGAGAGATAAGAACATAAGAACATAAGAAATAGGAGCAGGAGTAGGCCATCTAGCCCTTCGAGCCTGCCCCGCCATTCAATAAGATCTTGGCTGATCTGTCGTGGCTCAGTTCCACTTTCCGGCCCTTTCCCCATAACCCTTAATCCCCTCTCTTATCAAAAACCCATCAACCCACGTCTTAAAAATATTTAGCGAGGCAGCCTCCACCACTTCAACGGGCAGAGAATTCCAGAGATTCACCACCCTTTGAGTGAAGAAGTTCCTCCTCAACTCCGTTCTAAACCACCCCCGCTTTATCTTGAGGCTGTGCCCCCTAGTCCTACTGTCTTTTTTGAGCGGGAAGAATCTCTCCACCTCTATCCTATCCATCCCATTCATCATCTTATACGTCTCAATGAGATCTCCCCTCATTCTTCTAAACTCTAACGAGTACAAGCCTAGTTTATTCAGCCTCTCCTCATAGCTCAACCCCCTCAACTCCGGCATCAGCCTAGTAAACCTCCTCTGCACTCCCTCCAAGGCCAAAATATCTTTGCGCAGGTGCGGTGCCCAAAACTGCACACAGTACTCCAGCTGCGGCCTCACCAATGCCCTATACAGCTGCAGCAAGACCTCCCTACTTTTATATTCAATCCCCCTCGCTATGAAGGCCAGCATCCCATTCGCCTTCCTGACCACATGCTGCACCTGCAAGCTGGGTTTTTGCGACTCATGCACAAGGACCCTGAGGTCCCTCTGCACCGTCGCCTGCTGCAGTTTTTCGCCACGTAAGTAATAGTCCTTCCTACCATTCTTCCTACCAAAGTGGACCACCTCACACTTGCCAACATTAAATTCCATTTGCCATTTCCTGGCCCATTCGCCCAGCCTATCTAGATCTTTCTGCAGACTCTCCACACCCTCCGCACAATTTGCCGTTCCACCAATCTTGGTGTCATCAGCAAATTTTGACACCCTACACTCGGTTCCCTCCTCCAGATCATCTATATAAATGGTAAAAAGCTGAGGCCCCAGCACCGACCCCTGGGGCACTCCACTAGTCACCATCCACCAATCCGAATAGCACCCGTTGACCCCCACTCTCTGCCTCCTATTTGACAACCAATCCTCTATCCACGCTAACACCCTACCCCCAACTCCATGTCCCTCGACCTTCTGCAATAACCTCTTGTGAGGTACTTTGTCAAATGCCTTCTGAAAATCCAGAAAGACCACATCCACCGGCTCTCCTCTATCCACCGCCCTAGACACATCCTCATAGAACTCCAGTAAATTTGTCAGACACGACTTCCCTTTAATGAAACCGTGCTGCGTCTGCTCTATCAAGCAATTCCCTTCAAGATGCCTTGCAATTTCCTCCTTAATGACGGATTCTAACATTTTACCTACCACAGACGTTAAACTAACCGGCCTATAATTCCCCGCCTTTTGCCTGCCACCCTTCTTAAACAACGGCGTAACATTAGCCGTTTTCCAATCTTCCGGCCCTTCCCCGGAATCCAGCGACATCTGGAAAATAACCACCAAGGCGGAGGTAGAGCTAACTTAGTTTAAAAGCATTCAACAACCCTACAAAGTTGTAAAGCCCAATTATTTCAAAAGCTCAAAGAATAAATTGTAAATGAGGGGATAATAAATCTAACAGCAAATTTGAGAACAATCCAGAACAGGCTGCCATTTAGAGATGGATGTAAATGAGGGGATAATAAATCTAACAGCAAATTTGAGAACAATCCAGAACAGGCTGCCATTTGGAGATGGATGAACATAGAAAGGTCCTCTTGTTTTAATTCATCTGGGTGTCTGCTGGGAAAGATTTTAATTGTGATTTGGACCAGATGTGGTTCGCAGCTCATGGCGAGAAGATAGTCAAATCTGAATGTCTGTTATCTCGACCTGAGGAAAACACTAACTTCATCACTGACTGCATGGCAAGTGGGTGAGGCTTAATCTCAGTTTGAATCTTTTGAGGAAAGAGAAGCTGGAAGATCCAGATCCTAAAATTCTCATTCTTATTTTCAAATCCTCAATGGCTTTGTCTCCTCCCTATGTCTGTTATTTGCTCCAACTCCACAGCTGTCCAAAGTATCTAAGCTCCTCTAATTCTGGTCTCTTAAGTATTCCCAATTTTAATCGCTCCATCATGGACAGTTAAGCTTTCAGTTGTCTATGTCCTAATCTCTGGATTTCTCTCCTTAAACATCTCAGCCTCTCTATGTCGCTTTCCTTCTTTGAGATGTTTCGAAAACCTATTTTTTGGAACAAGCTTTTGGTCATCTGACTTACCTTGTTTGGTATCATATGTTGTTTTACAATGACCTTGTGAAGTGCCTTGTAATATTTTATTTCAAGGAAAGTAGATATGAATACAAGTTGTTATTGTTTTATCTGGTCATTATCAGATTCTGTTTGTGGGAACTTGCTGCATGAAAATTGGTTGCTGCCTTTTCCTGATTACAACAAAGATTACACTTCAAAAATACTTCTTAACTGCCAAGAGCTTTGGGATCTCCTCATCGTGAAAAATGTGATACAAGTGCAAATCTTTCCTTTCAGAAATAATAACCGAGCAATTGAGGAAGTGCTAGGAGTGTGCTGTGCTGGAATTTTATTACCAGTTAAATTTCTTAATATTCATTCACAGTTCTTCTATCCAAATGTTGCTCAATATAAACATATAGCAGAATTTGGCAGTGCCGTTCTAGCGAGAAAAATGGAGTGAATCGCACTGACAGCTCTGGTGTAATTTCCGACTGGATCTTGAACCTTATTGACAAAACTTTTTATGGCCATGAGCATCACACTGCACTCACGGTAGCCCCGTTCTGATTTGCCCATCACAGCTCCACTTAATCATGCCAATCACTGGAAGCTGCATATAAACGCTTCCCTAGCACTTGTTCCACGGCTTCTACAGAGGATGGCAGCCAGGGAGCTTGCACCACATTTCTCAGAGGGAGCCCTGACCAGTTGCTCAGGTCATTGGCCACACCATGAACCCTTATCTTGTGCATTAAACTTTAATGTGGTACCTTGTCAAATTCTTTTGGAAATTTATGTGCAGCATATCCCCTTTATCCATGTTGCTTGTTACGTCCTTTGATAAATTAGTCAAATACGCAAAATAAGGGTTCATGGTGTGGCCAATGACCTGAGCAACAACGCCCGACACAGAACTGGACAGGCTAAATTAAACAGCAGCCAAAAGCTTCCACAGCCAGGTCTGATGAGAATACAGACCAGCCAAGTTTAAAGCACAAATACAGGCCAGAGGCAAGCAAGGGCAAACCTGGATTTGCCCTGGAGGCTGGAACAAGAGGTGGTCAGCCCTGACCAAATAAGGGCAGTATTTGTGTATTTCCCAGTTTCAGCCAGACTCTCTGACATCTCAGATCCACCCTCCCCCCCCTCCATCCCTGTTACCTTACATGGAAAGGTCTACATGCACCCTGTGCACCTGAGGATGGACAGCTAGCAGGCCCTGGCATTTTCCATATATGGAATCAGCAATCCCAGTGGTGCTCTCTCCCCCGCAGTAACCTCATCAGCTGAGAACCATAGAACCTTCCAGAAGGTCACAAAGAGGGGAATAAGAAGAGACAGCTGGAGGCCACCCCCAGCAAATACTTGCGCGACTTCCAGCAAAGACTGGATTTAATCCCCAGTGGAGGTGGAAGATGACGTGTGAGACAAACCATCTCAAAGAAACTCCTGAGTTTGAGAGACAACAGAGGTTGGCAAATCGGACCCGGCAGCTTAATAAAATTCATTGACACAGGTAGTATCAGAAATCTCAGACAGTGGAAATCATTTAAATTATTGTGAAAAGTAAGAGTTGTTTTGCTTAGAGTTTATATGTCTAGGATTTGTTAATAAAGTTGAGTTAAACAAGAACTGAGTCTTGTCCATTGTTGGTCACCCAAGTAAGAGCACCTGGTAAATAAATTTTAGTGCAAACTGGTCGGACTGTCTAATTTCTAGGCAACAGTGGTGTCAGGGGTAACATGTTAATATTAGCATGGATAGATGATTGGTTAACTGACAGGAAACAGAGAGTAGGCATAAATTGATCACTTTTGGGTTGGCAGGATGTAATGTGTCACATTTTATTCACATTTTATATCAATGACCTGGATGAAAGGATCAAATCCATGGCTGTTAAATTTATTGATGGCATAAAGGCAGCCACAAAATTAATCTGTGAAAAGGGTAAAAGAGCTCATAAAGGGATATAAGCAGGTTAAGTCAGTGGGCACAAATTAGGCAAATGATATATAATATGGGAAAAAATGAACTTGCTAACTTTGGCAGAAAGAGCAGAAAAACAGTATAATATTTAAATGGAGATAGATTGCAGAACTCTCACGTACAGAAGGATCTTGGTGTCCCGGTACATGAATCACAGAAAGTGTTCAGGTACAGCAAATGATTTGGAAGACAAACAGAATGTTGACTTTTATTGCAAGGGGAATGGGATTTAAAAGTTGGGATGCTTTGCTACACTGGTAGGGTGCTGGTAAGGCCACACCTAGAGCACTGTTGGTCTCTTTATTTAAGAAGGAAAGAAGCAGTAGAAGCAGTTTGGAGGAGGTTCACTTGACTGAGACCTGTGGTGGAGGGACTATCTTATGAAGAAAGACTGGACAGATTGGTCTTGTACTCATTGGTACTCAGAAGAATGAGAGGTGATCTTACAGAAATACAAAAGATTGAGGGCACTTGACAAGGTGGATGCTGAAAGGAAATTTCACTTGTGGGAGAGACTAGAACGAGGGAGCATAGTTTAAACATAAGGGGTCTCCCATTTATGAGATAGGTGATATATTTTCTCTCAGAGGGTCATTAGTCTTGGGACTCTCTGTGTATAGCTTTAGTCTCCTTATTTGAGAAAGGATGTACTGGCACTGAAGTGGATGCAGAGGAGATTCAGTAGGTTGATTCTGGAGTTGGGAGGGTTGGCTTATGGGGCGAAATTTAGTAGACTGGGACTATACTCTTTGGAATTCAGAAGAATGAGGTGGGATCTTATAGAAACATATAAAATTATGAAGTGAATAGTTAAGATAGAAACAGTGAGGTTGCTTCCTCTGGCAGGTGAAACTACAACTAGGAGGCATTGCGTCAAAATAAGGGGGAGCAGATTTAAGACTAAGGAGGAACTTCTTCACCCAAAGGGTTGAGAGTCTGTGGAATTCCTTGCCCAGTGAAGTAGTTGAGGCTACCTGATTGAATGTTTTATAGTCAAAGATAGATAGATTTTTGAATAGTGAAGGAATTACGAGTTATGGTGGGTAGGCAGGTAAGTGGAGCTGAGTCTACGAAAAGATCATCCATGATCTTATTGAATGGTAGAGGGACCTCATGGCCCACTTCTGCTCCTAGTTCTTATGTTCTTATTTCCCAGAGACCTGTGCAGGCAGGATTATTGAATATTCTTAAGGCCGAGGTAGATACATTCCTGACCAACAACGGAATCAAAGATTATTAGGGGTAGGTAGAAATGTGGAATGTGGCCATAATCAAATCAGCTATGATTAATGGAGCAAGCTCAAAGGGATGGTGCTACTGCTCCTAATGTGTATGCTTATACAATTGCAGAAAAGGTGAGGATGTCAACAATAGTTTCAAGAACTTTGGGAGAAAACAAAAGTGGTGATGGGTCAGAATGTTTTAATGACAAAGTGTACAGAATTGACTTTTTTGCAGGGTCGGGGGGGTGGGGTGGTGCTGAAGATGGCAGTATTGAAAGGGAGGGGACAGCACTTGAGGAAAAGGAACCATGTGCAGCAAGCAGAGATGCCAGGAAAGGAAGTTGAATGGCCAGTAGTTTAGTGGGAATGGGGTCAAGACAGCAGTTTGGTAGTCACCACTTTAGTAAAGGGAAAGATCTTATCGAAATAGACCTAATAGATATATGGATCAATTTATTTTCCACTGTTGTTCACATGTTGAATAAGATAACAATATAACTGTGATACTTAATAACTTAAAGAATTTAAACAACAGATATTTGACTACTATATATGACTACCCAGCTTACCAGGTGTGTGTGTGTGTGTGTGTGTGTGTGTGTGTGTGTGTGTGTGTGTGTGTGTGTGTGTGTGTGTGTGTGTGTGTGAGCAGCACCAGTTCAATTCCAGTCAACACTTCCAATCAACATTGTATGAAGACAGATTGATTTATTTATGAAAAGCAACATCAGCCTTCTGGAAATTGAAGAACATTCTAAGATGGCAGCAAACTGCCATTTAGTCTTAAAGCTTTGATGTTCCAGATTGTTGGAGCATTTAACTTAATACTAATTGCAGCCTCATTCTGCTGGAAATATTTAGCTATGTAATCATTAACTGTATTCAATACAGCTGGAGACTGTAGTTGAAGTGGGATTACTTTCAATGGTTTGGAAAGATTTAAATAACAACAACATAGACCAGCAGCACTGGCACAGGGACACCTGTTTTTTCATAGAATTGGCTAAAATGTACAGCATGCAACAGGCCATTCTTTCTATTCCTTTTTATCTCATGTACCCATATAGTTGCCTTTCAAAAACATCTTCCACATTCTAATCACAGAAATTTCTCTTTATTTCCATATTGGATTTATTAGTAACTATCTTGCATTGATGGTCCCAAGTTTTGAACCCTACTACAATTTGAACCTTTGCAAAATACTTATTTTATGATGCACTGGGAACAGGGTGTGTGTGTGTGTGTGTGTGTGTGTGTGTGTGTGTAGGGGCGGAGGGGCGGGGGGGTGCAAGCAGGTGGTTTTGGAAGTGTGTAAAACCGATTAATGAGTTATCCCACATGTTGTGGAGTTTTAACATGAGTCTTTAGCCCTGACAGGTTCCCTGCCCAGAAGCCAAAACTAATTGACAGACTTGGCTTTCAGTTGGGCCATTAGTTGGCCACTTAAGGGCCTCACTTGGCCCAAGAGCACATAAAATTGTAGGCAGGTCGAGCAAGGGAAAGGCCCAAGGCATTACGCACTTTACTTCTGCCTATTTTGCTGAGTCACAGACTGTCGACAGTCTTTTCCCTCAGTCCTCTATGAATACCTGAACTGACTTCCGTCAGTATGCCAGGGTAAATCTTCCTACGCTCGTTACAGGATACTCCTCTTCAACCAGAGGACATGAGTCCACCAGTATTCTGTCCAGTAACTAATAGACAGTAGCCATTTGCCCACTGTTTCCTTCCTATTTTTCTCAGTAAAGCGTTTTCAATCATACTGTCTGGGAGCCTGTAAGTCTGCACCCAGGTCCCATATACCCATCGTAACTATCAACTGGCCTATTGTTGAGCAGTATTCAATACAATTTCACTCCATTCTCCTTTTCCAGTGCATTCTGTTTTATGCCCCCATCCCGACCTGCCAAACCAGCTCTGGATGAGCATAAAATTCTGCCCAGGTATTTTAGGGCGTCAATCTTTGATAGTTTATGACTAATGTCATTTGTTATGAGTGCAAGGTTTTATAAGATGATTGTGTTTAAATAGTCTCCTTTAATTTCAGGTAAAACAACAGAATGGTGTGAAATTATATTGAACACTGTTTAGCAATAGACCAGTTATTGGTTACGATGAGGATAGGGGACCCAGGTCAATACTTACAGTAAACCGAATTGACATATCTTACATGTGAACACAAAGAGAGAAGCACCTGTTCTTGCTTGGTGGAGACTTACAGGCTCCCAAGCAGTAGGATTGAAAACACTACACTGAGAGAGATAGGGAGGCAACAATTGCTGCAACAATTCAGGGAAATGGCTATTCCCTGTTACTGGATAGAATACACAGACTATACAGGGGTAGCCTGGGAAAATTTGGACTTCGTTTGGGCAAATAACCAATGTCTAGAATTATCCACGACTCCTCAAAATGCTCCAAAAAAAATCAGAGACTTTGGATGGTGCCAGAAGACTTACCGAGGAAAGGTTATAAGGATTGAAACCTGTTCTAATGCCTGGATAATTATAATACTGGCCCCCACTAGATTCCCCTATAACAAACCATCCCAACACCCCCATCCCCCCCAACTATCTTCCTGCCTCCCCCTCTGATTACCTCTTTGCTCATTTGATTATATCTTGACACCTCTGACTCCCAAATTACTTTCTGTCCCCCAAACATTCCTGACCCCTTGACTATCCCATACCTCGACCCGCCTTATGCTCTCACCCACTTACATTACGTTTAATTTCTCTTCCTGGCTTCTCAAAGCAGCTTTGAGACATTTAAACACATCATAATATGGTAGCTAGAGCCTTAAAAAGAGTTGTGGCTTGGCTTCCCCCAAAGCTTGTGCAATACAAAGAAGGACTCAATGCTCTACATTTCTGAGAAGGCCAAGTTCAGAATTCCTGGTGCGAAGTATGGGGCTCTGGTGCAAGATAAGTAAACAGCAGCAGTGTATCAATCTGAAGGTGATGGCCACTCCTCAGAAAATTCAGTTTGATTTTAGTTTGATCAGAAGCAAACATGTCCTTGTATATGATTTTGAATTATCCTTTGCCGCCAAATGAAGTTACAATTATTTTCTATTTTTATGGTAATCTTAAAAAATCAGACATCAGATTGTTTTCAAAATTTGTCAGCTAATTCATGAAATAATTTGATTCACTGCTGGAAATGTTTCAAATTATTATGCAGACGAGGTGGCAGGGACATTCACAAACATCTTCAACCTCTCTTTACAATGAGGTCCCTATCTGCTTCAAGAAGACGATCATCATCCCGGTACCAAAGAAAAGCCAGGAAGCATGCCTTAATAACTATCATCCACTGGCTCTGATGTCCATCATTATAAAGTGCTTTGAAAGGTTAATCATAGCATGAATCAATTCCAGCTTCCCGGATTGCATGGATCCGCTACAGTTCGGCTACCACCACAACAGGTCCACAGCAGGTGCCATCTCCCTGGCCCTGCACTCACCCCTGGAACACCTAGATAATAAAGACACCTAAGTCAGACTCTTATTTATTGACTACAGCTCAGCCTTCAACACCATTATTCTTACAAAACACATCTCCAAACTCCATGGTCTGGGCTCCTCCCTCTGCGACTAGATCCTGAAGTTCCTAACCTACAGACCACAATCAATAAGGATAGGCAACAATACCTTCTTCACAATCATCCTCAACACCAGTGTCCCACAAGGCTGTGTCCTCAGCCCCCTGCTACACTCCTTATACACCTATGACTATGTGGCCAAATTTCCCTTCCAACTCAATTTTCAAGTTTGCTGATGACACCACCATAGTGGGTCAGATCTCAAACAATGACAAGGTGGAGTACAGGAATGAGATAGAGAATCTGGTGAACCGGTGTGACAACAATTATCTCTCCCTCAATGTCAACAAAACGAAGAAGGTAGTTGACTTCAGGAAGTGCAGTAGAGAACATGCCCCTGTCTACATCAATGGCAACAAAGTAGAAATGGTCGAAAGCTTCAAGTTTTTAGGTGTCCAGGTCACTAACAATCTGTCCTGGCCCCTCCATACCAACACTATAGTTAAGAAAGCCCACCAACGCCTCTAGTTCCTCAGAAGACCAACGAAATTTGGCATGTCCACCATGACTCTCACCAATGCACCGTTCCTTCTGTTGTATCACAGCTTGGCATGGCTCTTGCTCTGTCCAAGACCGCAAGAAACCACAAAGAGTCGTGAACGAAGCCCAGCCTCCCACCCATTGACACTGTTTACCCTTCCTGCTGCCTCAGAAAAGCAGCCACCATAATTAAGGATCCCATACGCTCTTCCACTTTCTTCTGTCAGGAAAAAGATACAAATCACATACCAACCGACTCAAGAACAGCTTCTTCCCTGCTGCCATCAGACTTTTGAATGGACCTACCTCATATTAAGTTGATCTTTCTCTATATCTTAGCTATGACTGTAACACTACATTCTGCACTCTCTCCTTTCCTTCTCGATGATCGTATGCCTTGTCTGTATAGTGTGCATAAACAATACTTTTCATTGTATACTAATTCATGTGACAATAATAAATCAAATCAAATTTCACAAGAAATGACCCACATGAAAGAAATCCAACACACAGTGAACATATGTAAATAGCATTATAGTGTAGTAAGAGGATTAATTTTCCGCACGGAGATAGCGAACTTCCGCCTCCAGGCCCTGCAGAGATACCTTTACGTCGAGCCTCCTCCACGATGGTGCGCCCTGGCGACGTAATTCTTCCGCCAGTGGCGTGGCCTCAATTACAACGTGCAGCTCCTGCACATCAATCTGGGGCGCGTTCCGATCTCGTTGCGGGAGCTGCCCGTCTTTTACCAGGACCTCCTCACTGTCTGGAACGCGGTCGCCTCACAATGCAGTTCTCCCCCGTCAGGAGTAGTGGCTCTCGTGCGAGAGCCGTTGCTCAGGAATCAACACCCCCAGCCGTATAACTTCAAGTGGCTGACGGAGAGGGAGGCTGTGGATGCCAGGGTGACCAGGATCGGGGACATGCTGGATGGCGGAGGAGCGGGCTGGATGAACCCTCGCATGCTGGCTGAGCGCGCGGGGGTGGCCGTCCAGCACGCAGCCAAAGCCATCCAAGACCTTAGGACGGTCGTGCTCGGCCCCGAAAGCACATACGAGCTTGAGGCGGCTCGGGCGTGCGGTGGGATCCCGTCCGAGCGTTCCTCTATTCGGACGGAATTTCACATTGGCCCAAAGCTGAGACCCCCCTCACCGGGTCAGGTGCCCCACAGCGCAAGCCGCCCACGGAAATGTCCTCTATGCCTTTTTCCAGCGCGCGGAGGCGTTTCCTGTACGGGCTCCTGCTGCACACTTTCCACTACCGCGTCCTCACCCGTCGCCCGGACACACCTTGGCGGGCCTTGTTGCGGCTGGGCGCCGGAGGTCCCCGATGGAGGTCCCTCTACGGAGGGATCTCCCCCAGTTACCTCGGGGACCTGGGGTGGAGGGTGCTGCACACAGCAGTGCCGCACAACAGTAGGACTCACTGGTTCGCGGGCTCCCGAGACTGCTCTTTCTGTGGCCTTGTGGAATCCGTGGACCACGTCTACGTTTTGTGTTATAGATTGCACTCCCTTTTTGATTTTCTGAAGAACCTTTTATTGATGTTCTGTTTGCATTTCAGTCCCACGCTCCTGATCTATGGACACCTGGTGCAGACAGGGGAGGGTCGGGATGCCGACCTCCTCGTGAACCTGCTCTTGGGCCTGGCGAGACACGCCGTCAACAGGTCCAGGCAGCGGGCGATTGACGGGGCCGCCTGCCCCTCTACCGCGGCTACGTTCGCGGCCGGGTGTCCCTGGAGAGGGAGCACGCGGTGTCCGCAGGCACAGTCGAGGCCTTTCATGCCCATAGGGCACCGCAGGGGCTGAGGTGCGTTATAGAACCCGATAACCACATTTTGATTTGACTCGTTTTAAGTTTCCTTTGTACTTTTTGCTTCCGTTTGGGCTGTTGTCCCTCCTTTTGGGGAGCCGCCCCCTTTTTCTTTGTCCGAATGTAATTTAAGTTTGTTTACTTGGTTCGACCCGCAAGAACTAAGAGGATTAATTTACAGGGAGAAATAGATTAAATAATGTTAATATATGGAGTTAAATTGGGTTGATTTCAGAGGCAACTTTCAGCAATTAAGAAAATTTGTTTCTCAAAGTGCATGATCTTAAAAACTCAAGCTTGCATCAGCTTAGTTTACCAAAAATATAAGTCTTTCTTTCCCTCTTGGCTCCAGAATTTTAAGAAATTGCTATTCATTTAAGTGTCTGGCAGTAAAACCCCAGGAACTAATTGTGAAGAGGCTTATCTTTCAGATCAATCCTGAAATTGATTCCAAACCACACCATTCATCAGCCTAGAGCCATACTGTAAGATCAGGAACGAGGAAATATTTCTCCAAGATTATACTTCATTTAATTTCTATTTATAGAAGTGATATCATTTCAGATTCTGAAACAACTACGTTGCGTGAGTTGTTTAAGATACAGAAAATGTAATTCTTCTCCCTATTTGTAATTAACCTACAATTTTTAATCTATATCTATGAAATGTCCAATCAAAGTGAACAGAATTAACATCTCTTTTTTCACTGTGATAAACATATCCATTCTTTCCACCATTTTTGTTACACATAATAAGTGGTAGATAATGACTTCAAGATCTGATGCAACTTGAATAGCTTAGTCTGAGTAATACAGATTAAAAATAAATTAGCATTTTGTCAATTTCTACATGATAATATTCTACTTTTTCAGATGCAAACGCAGATCACTGTAAAAATAATTGAAATGAATGCATGTTTTGCTCTTTAAAATAATTATTTTTAGAAACGGTCTTTCAGTTAGGAATGAGTTAACAGACCTTCCAATTAAGTCCTAATTTGATGTCATTTATTCAATAGAAGTCATTGATATATAAAGGGGTCACAGGTGGCACTATTGTGTTGGTGGAGGATTGTGTGTGAAGTTGGATTGAATAAATAAATAAAGAAAGATATTTCATGAAAAAGTAGAACTTGTGTCTCCTTTATGGCAAGTGAGAAGCTCAAACACTGGTAGCAGAGGATGGTTGCTGGTTCCAGATAAAGAGCTGAAAGTTACAACTTTTGGGAGGGGAAAAAAAGGAATACTTCACTTAAAGTCTAAATCAATAAAGGAATGTGTAGGAGGCAACAAAATGGCTGAATCCAGAATAAAAATGTCAGGATATGACTATACTCTGCTTTTTTTTTCAGAAGCTGAACCTTATGTCCAATGGAGAAGTGAAGTCATTATATGATTTGGGGAAAAGGAAACAGTATGACATTGGCTCTTTCTTTTATAGAAGTAAAATCAGAAGCAGTGTTTTTCAAATTGGAGTTGGAATGTTTGAACCTGGAAAAAGATCTTCCTGGATAGATTTATCAAAATGATGACTTACTAAATGTGTATGATGCCAGGTCAGAATTTGATAGATTTTGGGAATCAGGATATTTCTACTAAGGTGTATGTGATGGATTTTAGTAGGCTATAAAAAAAGGCTGCAAAAAAACACTGTCTGGAATTTCCACTGTGTGTTGTGGTATTTAAGTTACTAGACTGCTGAAGTGACCAATATGGATAGGCTCCTGGTTTTGACAGGAGTTAAGTTTGCAGATATTTATTTCTTCAAATGACAAGCCTTAAAAAAAAAATCTAGGGAAATGTTCTATTCCTATGGCTCTGACGCAAATGAGTCAATGATGAAGCAGAGTGTGGAAGATGCACTTAACAGGATGATATCATACAAACACAAGTGGGCTATATGAGGATAGCAGAAGACTGTGGATCCAGAAATTGAGGACAGAAACCTCTAATACCTATAGCAGGAGGAATGCTAACAGGAAAATGAACCCCAGAAATGCTCTGGATATGATGGATTGGTGTTTTCATTATGCTTTCAACTGTACAAAACAAATTAAGTGTTTGAACCTGAGACAGAAGAATAGGAAAGAAGGCATTGTCTTAACAAGTTTTATTCCTGTAATGAAAGTTTTGGCTGCAGAATCTTCAGTTCTGTTTGTAGACAGTGGCTGCACAGCTACCATGTGTTGAATTGACTGGTTAAAATGTTACCTGGATTCTTTAAATGCTGAATCAGAACAAAGTTAAAGAATTTGAAAGTTACACTAATTTCAGGTTTGGGGATGATATCCTGAACTCACTAGAGTGGTGATCCCTTGCAATATTGCCAGAGTGACATTCACTAACGTGGATGCTGTCCAGTAAGATACCTTTTCCTGATACTGTCAATGAAGAAAGTACATAAAAATGGATATGGAAAATGATAAGGCAAGTTTTTGGAAAAAGTGGACTTAAATAGTGTACTAACTGTAAATTGTATTTAAAATTTTTCAGGTAAAGATATTTAGGATGTGTTAACAATTGGAAATAGGACTTCAGCTGATTTGGGGAAAAAAGCTCATTGTGTTGAAACTGCATAGACAATTTGCACATACATCTCCTTGGAGGCTGAAAAATTAAAGGATGTGAGGATAAGAGATGAAGAATATACTAAGCTGATAAAACAGATCAGTGATCGCTATGAGATTTGCAGGAAGTACAGAAGGACACCATGACCAATAGCAAATCTACCTTTGGTCAGAGATTTTAATGACATTGTGGCCATGAACTTTAACATCTGGAATAAAGCAAACAATATATTTTACACTTGCTAAATTTAGCAACCAGATTTAGTCAATCAACCACTGTACACAGTAAAGAGTAATTCTGGATCAGATCTTGGAAAAATGGATAGGGACAGACAATGGGGGAATTTGCCAACACTGAGTTTTGGGATGTGTTGAAACATGAATA
This sequence comes from Carcharhinus amblyrhynchos, assembly GCF_965287045.1. Lineage (NCBI taxonomy): Eukaryota > Metazoa > Chordata > Chondrichthyes > Carcharhiniformes > Carcharhinidae > Carcharhinus > Carcharhinus amblyrhynchos. The sequence goes on along the minus strand of NC_137335.1, from coordinate 23,109,021 downwards.
TTGTCATGAATACAGCTGCAGAAAGCCCATTCAGTAATGGTGTGTGAGGAAATTGTGCTGTAATAGATGACATGCTCCAGAAAATTTTGGTAGACCAAATTACAAGTTAAATTCAGCCTTAGCATAGGTGGTAGATGCAAAGAATTTGTTGCAGATAATTGGGGGCTATAGTTCCTAATTAGTATGTGGTAGGAATCAGTCTGTAGCTTGGGAAGGGACTACAATTAGCTCTGCCTTTGAGCATTTAAATGCATTGCCTATAAGTAGAAGAGCATTTCTGGAAACAAGTCTTTGTGCCTTAAAGCTCTGTGAATTCTTTCAATATATGGCCATCAAATACAATTTTTCAGCAAGGAGCTATAGTATACTGTAAGACAATTTTAATGAATGGAAAGACCTAGGGAAGGTTATAGGCAGAGATGGCAAAACAATTATTTTGCAACATGGCCATCAGACTTAAGGTACAGAGTACAAACTTGCAAATTTGGAAAGAATAGACAAAAATAAGGAACCAGGGTCATCTGATACTGATGCATTACAGAACTGAGGACCAGCTAACTGAAATAGGGTGCCTGTAGAGGAACAATAGTTCTGAACTAGAACAGGCCATTTTTCTGAAAGGACAGCTGCCAAAAGTTGTGCAAAGGTGACACTTGCCTGAAGGCTCCAGTCAATGCAAAGATGCAACTGTCATTAGAGCAGGGAAGGCCACTGGAAAATATATTCACTCGTTGAATGCACAGAATACAGGGGAGGATATCAAGACCATGGATTGGGAACATGAAGTTCAAAATAGAGGACACAACATAATGAAGGAGATAAAGAACATTCCACAGCAGAAAGGAAAGATCAAGCAAGTCTCATAGAATGAGATCAGGCAGGATAGGGGGCATGGTTTGACAGTCTCAGAATAGGGATAAGACTACAAATCTGCTAGAAGTCCACATGCTTGTAAGATTTTGGTGACTCCCAATAAATTAGATGAAAAAGTTAAGATGCCAAACTGCATAGTTGGAGTGAATCTAGGGTATACATGGAGGTACCAGATAGGGGGACACAGAGCTCTATCTCACAGATGGCTTTGCCTGGAAAAGGTGCTTCCTGATAAAACTTGAGGCAAAGGCCAGACTTGTGGCAAAAGGATTTGAAAACTTACACCAGGATTTAAGGGTGGATTCACTTATGGCAGGAAAGGTTATTTTAAAGATCATCTTGGCTCTGTTAGCTACAAAGGCATGGGAGTGCAAATTTATAGATAAAAAAGCTGCCTTTTTGCAAGGGCATCTGCTTCAGACATTTTTCTCCATTCTCCCAAAGAGGCAGCCAACACAGGTACCATGGAAGTTAAATGTGTATATGGGCTAAATGATGTGTCTAGAGTTTGGTATTCTTCTAAGGTCAGTTTTGTTAAAGTTATGCTATTGCCAGTTGAAAGTAGATCCTGCAATGTTTAACTAACACTATGAAGGAAAACTTTTTTCTGGTATTTTTATGATGCATGCCATTAGTAGTAATGGGTTTTTGTGGGGTGGTAGTAGCAATTACAAGGCTATAATAATCTCTGGGCTGAGGGAGGAATTCAGGGTTAGAAGTCAGGCTTCAGGAGCTTTCAAATATTAGGCTGGAAATCAGACTGAGTCAGGTGTCACCCCCAAGTCAGCAGTCTTGTCTGCAGAGTATATTAACCCAATAGCAATTATCAGTCATGATGGGGCTCCACAAAAGGATGCAATGGTTTCAAACATGGAAAAAGAGGAACTCAAGTTTGGGCAGCTGAATTGGCTGGGTAGACAAAATAGACCAGATGTTAGTTTTGAAGTCCTAGAGTTAGTACAAAAATTTCTTAGTGGAAGATTCAATGAGAGCAAATGAAACATTGGCCAAACTAAATGCAGGAGTATTTTGAGGTTCCTGTTTTTGGGTGATCTTAGGCACTTGAAATTCATTTTACAGTGATGCATCATATACCAATTTGTGATGGGGATTCAAACACAGGAGGTTATAACTTTTGTTGGGGGGGCAGGGGGGAAGAGGGAATGTCCCCTTGTGTGAAACAAATAGTGTTTAAAAGCACATTGGTTGCTGAGACAGTGGAGGTGTGCTCTCTTTTTGTAGAGCGCACATAGAAAGATTGAGGGTTGACATAGCCAGGTTAAAGCAAATGCTGGACAAAGGGGAAATATCAAATTGAATGGGTTGACAGTAGGTATCAGTAATCTAATTGTTTTACTAAGAGGAAACTTTTGGAAATTAAGGAAGGGTGTATCTTTCTGAATCTTTTTTAAGAAAGGGGAAAGAGGTTTTTCTGTGAAACTAATACATTTCCCCCAGGAAGGGTCAACTTTAAGGAATGGGTTAACAACTTCCAATTAGTCCTAACTTGATGTCAATTATTCAATAGAAATCACTGATCTATAAAGCGGTCACAGACAGGCACTATTGTATTGAAGTTGGATTGAAGAAATAAAGGTATCTTATGAAGAAGCATAACTTGTCTCCTTTACTCTGCAATGACCAAGAAGTTCAAAGATTTCTGCTTAACAAACCAATAATGTATCCCTCCAGATTAACTGGAATGAAAGACCATTGGCCAGATTTAAGTGGAGCTGAGATGAAATCAACCATGATTGTACTAAATGGCAGAGCAGACTTGAGGCTGTGTTGTCTACTCCTGCTCCTAGTTATGATACTTATGGTCTTCTGGTCTCTAGATCATTGACCAGACATACAGCCCAAAAAATGCATTGCATCCCCCCAAGAAGACCATGGGAATTGCCTCAGCTGTTTGAACTTCTAATGGCAATTCCCCTGCTCTGTGGGATACTGAGCTTGAGTTGGTGACTTAGGACAATTTTGGGGGGGGTAAATTTCTAGCTTCCCCCACAGCATGTTTTCAGTGACAGATAGCTTGCTATTAGTCACTGATGGGACCTTCTGGTCCTGCTGGTGTCTATAGCATTTTGCATGACATGCCCATCCTACTACTGGGGAACCCAACACAGGGATTACATTTGGCAAAACTAGAAGATACTGCTGGCCAGAAAAGCCTACCTGATGTACTCTCTGGACAGTTACCCAGAAATATTAGACATTAAAATCTAGTATAACTTCTGAGTAGCGATAGAACTTACCCGCTCCCCCAATCACTCAGACTCCTGACTTCCCCCTCAATGCCCTAATTACCTAACAACAACCCTCTGACTCACCTACTTATCCATCTCACATCTTCCATGTTACCCACCTGTCACTTCATCCATATTACCCTATCTACCTGCCTTTTTACTGGCTGGAAGTCTACCCATCTACCACCCCATCCGCCTCAGCTTGCCCATCTATTGTCCTTCCACCTTGTACCACACCCTTAACACCTGACTTGCCTGCCACCCTACCCACTTAATTACCTCAGTCACCTATCCACCTGCTCATTCACTCATTCATTCATCCACCCACCCATCACCTTCCTCCATTTGCTATCATCCATCTTGATCTTAATAGTTACCATATGGCAATGAGCACTGTTTTAAAATAAAACCCATTCTACCTTTCCCCTGTTGTTAAAATGCTGCACTGCACCTCTCCATAGGATACTATATTTCACATTTCTGAAGAAACCTGCAAGAAATGTAGAGCAGTAGCAGGGTGTGGGAAAGTTCGTACAAAGCAGCAATTCAATTCTAAATAATGATTCTATTGAGTCTATCACTACAATATTGATCTAAGGGCAGTCCTGTGAAATGAGATCAGATTGTATGTAGTAAAAGTGTACAATCAGTCTGTTCCCCCTATCCACATTTAAAATGGTGGCCAGAGTTTCTACTTACAATTTTTAAAAAACTATTTCTAATCACAACTTTTTGACAGTAAAAGTACAATGTCAGCAATTCTAAAGTGACCAGTCCATGCTGCAAGATCTAGATAACATTCAGGCTCGGGTTGATAAGTGGTAAGCAACAGTCATCACACAAGTGCCAGGCAATGACCATCTCCAACATGAGTATTTAACCATCTCATTTGACAGCCAATGGGATTATGATTACTACAACCATAACATCCTGGGGGTTACCAATGACCAGGAATTTAACTAGACAAAACATATAAACTCTGACTACAAAAGCAGGATGAGGCTGGGCTTGTGGCAAGTAACTTATCTTGACACCCCAAAGCCTGTGGCATAAGTCCAGAGTGATGGAATACACTTCAATGAGTGCAGCTCCAGTAACACTCAGCTCAAGAACATTCAGGACAAAGCAGCCTACTTGCCACCCAATCCACCATGACGTTCACTCTCTCTCCTCAGCTATTCAACATATTCAAATCAGAGATCAATAGATTTCTGAATGATATACAGGGATTTGGGAACAGTGTGGCATTGAGGTGGGTGATCAAGTTGAATGACAGAGCAGGTATGAGGGATTGAATGGCCTACACTTGTTCCTATGTTCCCTCCACTATCAATGCACAGTGGCAGCAGTGTGCACCATTTATAAAATGTACTGCAGCAGCTCTCCAAGTCTCTTGTTATAGCACCTGCCAAACCCACTTCCATTACCAATGGAAGAACAAGGGCAGCGTAGGATAAATGATTAGGAACAACATCACCTGCAAGTTCCCCTCCAAGTCAATACTGTGGTTTTCAGTTGCTGCAATGACATGATTTAATTGCAAAAGACAACACTCCTGAATTTTATCTCCTTTAGTGTCATCTCCAAAATTAAGGATTTCCTTTATTCTTTCCACTTTGAATTTTATAAGTTTTTATCTTGATGTTCCATTCTGCACCTCTGATGGAATCAACAAGTAGTGTTTCTCTGAATAATGCCGTGAGTGAAGAAATTATGTCTATAGTAATGGCAACAATTTCTTCTTTGAATACAAGTAACAACTCTACATGGTATTGTTGCAACAACTACATATTGTAATTCTTGTTCTATCTCATTTACTATTTATACAAAATGATAGGCCTCAGAATCTCTCAGTATGCAAAAGGAGCCCTAACTCATTACTAATTCACCTTGCTGCTTTTTGTCACATTCCTAGCCCTTTCTCATTTTGTGTACATCATTTTAGCATAATCTGGTTTGTTCCTGCTTACAAATTATTTTGCAACAAAATTAGCATGGCCACAGTGAGTTCCCCCCAATACCTGCTGAAGCAATTATTTGGCATTTAAGTGATAATTAAGTTTATTACGCCACTCAGCAGTGAACAATACCTGTCGACAGTGGCAGCTGCTTCCTAACTATTCAAAATACGGGTCGTGGATGAACCTTTGCAGACGTTTGCCTCAGGGATGCAGCACAGTGGGGCATCTGACCAAGGGACAGTATCAGAGTGCAGGCAACAAGCATAGAAGGCAGCAAATGACAGTGCGGACAATAACCCGGATCCCAGTGGAGTAGAACTGAATTTCAGAAAGTTGTTAGCTGTGAAATGCATTGAGGTTAGCCCTTATTAGTGATGTAAAAAGAAATTTATTAAATATATGCCATTTGTAGTTATGCCAGCTGTTAGAGGGTCAAAGGTATCTGCCCTTTTTATATTTAGAATTTTCTACATTTTCATTTTAATATGCCTTCCTATTTCTATCTTGCAGAGTGACCAATAAGTGGTATTTTATCTAGATTACATATTATAGTTATCAGTTCTGCATATGTCACAGCACAAACTTGTTAACAAATGATAGAGATAGAGACCAGGATTTTCCAGCCCTGCGGTGGTGGGACCCACTGCAGGAGATATAGAACATAGAACATAGAACACTACAGCACAAACAGGCCCTTCGGCCCACAAGTTGCGCCGATCACATCAACACCTATCTAATAACCCCCAATCCCATAAAACCCCATATACTCATCCAGAAGTCTTTTAAAAGACCCCAGCGAGTTCGCCTCCACCACCACTGACGGCAGCCGATTCCACTCACTCACCACCCTCTGAGTGAAAAACTTACCCCTAACATCACTTCTGTACTTTCCTCCCCGCACCTTAAATCTGTGTCCTCTCGTAGCGACCATTTCAACTCGGGGTCAGCCAAACATCTATTGGTGATAAGGTGAGTTAGGGGAAATCAGGTGGTTAGGTGGCCAGTAGGGGTGGTTAGTTAATGGGGAAGAAGGAAGGGATGGGGGTTAAGGCATAGGGAGAGCAGTCAAGGGATGTGGGGATAGTTGGGGCTTGGGTGAATAGTTGGGCGATGAGGTGGGCAGTCCAGAAAGTGTGGATGGCAATCAGGGGCTAAGGTGTAGTCAAGAAACCCTTGGGAGCTTGGGGATATTAGTGGAAGCTTGAGGAGGTCAAGGGGATACTCAGGGGGCATGGGAACTATTGAGAGTGTGGGAGGTTAGTGGCGTGAGTCGTTGGCCTGTGGGGGTCAGGAAAGTAGTGGTGAAAGTTCCATTGGGTGTGGGCGTGTGTCAGTGTTATAGTTATCCAGAAGTTAGAGGTGCTTTTAATTTTACAAACTTTTTCAGGGCAACTATTGCCATAACACAGAAACACATCAAAAATAGGAGCAGGAGGAAGCCATTCCGCCCTTCAGCCCTTCAAGCCTGCTTCACCATTTATGATGATCATGGCTGATCATCCAATTCAATAGCCTGATCCTGCTTCCCCCACTCTCCACCATCACCCCCCCCAACTCTCCCCCCCCCACCTCCCCCCAAATTATTTGATCCCCTTCACCTCAAGTGCTATATCTAATTGCTTTTTGAAAATATACAATGTTTTGGCCTCAAATACTTTCTTTGATAGCAAATTCCACAGGCTGACCACTCTCTGGGTGAAGAAATTTCTCCTCATCTCTGTCCCGAACTGTCTCTACCCTGTATCCTCAGACTGTGATCCCATCATCAGGAACATCCTTCTTGCATCTACCCTGTCTAATCTGATTAGAATTTTATAGGATTCTATGAGATCTCTCTCATTCTTCTGAACTCCAGCAAATAAAATCCTAACCGAAGATATCTCTTCTCATATGTCAGTCCTGCCATCCCAGGAATCAGTCTGGTAAATTTTCCCTGCATTACCTCTGGAGCAAGAACATCCTTCCTCAGATAAGGAGGACCAAAGCTGCACACAATATTCCAGGTGTGGCCTCACCAAGGCCCTGTATAATTGCATCAAGACAACACAGTCAGAATCATTTGATGTATGCAATTTAAATTGCATTATCGGATAGCTCCAAGGCAGGGCAATTTCCAACTTCAAGTCTGAACTTCAAGGGAAATTGCCTTCCAACTTTACCTTGGAACTTCTCAGGTGTTACTCAGCGCATCTTTGTGGTACCCCCCAGATACACTACCCAGGGCTTGTTTGTTACGGGTCACTGTTAGGTACCATGGAGACCTGAAAGCTTAAGTTGGGTAGTCAGCTGTTTTCATGGTAAGTATGCCAAAGGAGTAGACAAATTAGTCAGATGCATTTGAGGTGTCCTTGGTGTATAGAATGTTGGAGACCCAAATGAGCACAATTTTTACTCCTGCGTTTGGCTTGTCTGTCCTCTGAACTCCCTGTAAACACCTGTGCTATGTACTCAAGGTGCATGCAGCTATAAAAATCCTTCATCTGTTGTGAAGAAAATGCCAAAGGTATGCTTCAGCTAATTTTCCAACAATCCTTGCAATGTTCCAAAGGATGAGGCCATTTAATCCATAATCAATTATTCTTTGTTCATAGGCAGAATATGATGATAATCTTTTCCATAGAGTCACTGAATAGTTTCTCAAAAGGCAGTCATTCAACCCATCGATTCTGTGCTGGTTCTTTCAAAGTGCATTCTAGTTTGTTCTTCATCCCTGCCATTTCCCCATATCCCTGCAATTTTTATCTTCAAGTGTTATTCAATGTTTTTAAGGCTACCATTGTTTTTTTTTAAATCCACAAACATATCAGGTAGTACATTCCAAAACCAAACAATCTATTGGTTAAACTCCATGTCATTAGCAACACATTTGCCTCTGAGTTAAATGATCATAGGTTCAAGTTATATTCCAGGACTTGAGCCAAAAATCAAGTCTAATGCACTAGTTCTGCACTGCCAAAGGGCCCATCTTTTGGATGAGATGTTCAACCAAGGCCCTATCTATTCCTTCAAGTGGACTTGAAAGATCCCATAGCACTTTTTGAAGAATGGGAGGGTTCTGCCTGGCCCCTACTTATCACTCAATCAACATTACCAAAATGTGATTACTTGGTCATGTTTGTAAAAGTTGTTGTACACAAACTTTGCATTTCTAATATTTGCAAACAATGAAGTACATTTGAAATGAGGCAAAGTGCTTTAGGATGCTCTGTGGTCTTGGAAGACACTAAAACTCATTTTGATTATTTTTCCAATCTGCATGCTGCTGGAAGTCATTAAGTCCTAATTCCCTTCACAAAATGGCATCCTGCACATATCCCATTGGCAGTGTGCAAATGCAATTCAGACTCCAGCCAGAATCTTGTTGGGAGAGTTGAGTGTCCAGTCTGAGGGACCAGAAGTGTGTGGAACTTCACAAGCAGAGGCTGACTATGTGCAATGACCTAACACACAGCCAATTAGATATCTTGTATGAAGTGACCAGCCAGTTATACAGCAAGGATGAGTATGAAGACAGTGACCCCATCATCACTTCATGGAGTTGAAGATTCAGGTGCCATATTTTAAACCCATCTAGATAGGCATTTCTTCCCTGTAATCCAGCAGCAACAATCTGCATGTGCAGATGCCTTGAGACTATAACTGCTGCTAGAACCCCCTTCTGATCTAATTCAGGAGTGATGGATACATGTCCCAGAAATCAGAATTCTGATCGTTGCCGAAGAAAAGACTACAAAACTGGTAGGGGAGGATGTGGTTAGCTTTGTGTCAGAATGGAGTTAGTTCTCACTGGTGTTCATAACTGGACATGCAGGATATAGACATGATACACTGATGGGGAAAAGGAATAGTACATGGTTGTCATAATTTTCTTTTCTCCAATATAACAGCAGCCTGCAGCAGGCCCAACCTCCACCTCTGAGGATGATGAAACAGACCAGTCAGACGATACATCTTTACGTTATTTCCCCCATACACACAAGCAGAGACACTCATGTCAGTGATTACACTTTTGCAATTAGACTCAGGATCAAAATCTAATGAGTATACCAGCATACAGACACAACCTGACAGCTAAGGTCCCTGATATACGGAAAACTGTTGGAAAAGAGGTCCATGCTGAGCCCAATGCAAGATGGTTGGGCTCAGGGTGGTGTCCTAAGCCCAACAATCTTCTTCAGCTGCTTCATCAATTACCTTTCTTCCATCATAAGGCCAGAAATGGGATGTTTGCTGATTTACACAATTTTCAGCACTATTCATGAACCTCAGATTCTGAAGCAGTACATGTCCAAATGCAGCTTAACCTGCACAGCATGCAGACTTGGATTGATAAGTGGCAAGTAACATTTGTGCCACAGTGCCAGACAATGACCATGTCTAACAAGAGAGAATCTAACCACCACCCCTTGACATTCAATGGCATAGCCATTGCAGAAACCCCACAACTAACACCTTGAGAATTACCATTGGCCAGAAACTGAACTGGACTAATCAAACAAATACCATGGCTACAAGATTAGGTGGGAGGCTAAGAATCCTGTGGCAAGTAACTCAGCTCCTCACTTTCCAAAATCTGTCCACAATCTACAAGGCACAAGCGAGGAGTGTAGCTCATCCACAAGTATTCATTCCCTCCACCACAAATGCACAGTAGCAGCAGTGTGTACAAGATGCTTTGCAGCAACTCACCAAGCCTCCTTAGACAGCACCTTCCAAACCCACAATCAGTACTGGCTAGAAGGACAAGGGTAGCAGATATACTAGGACACCATCAACTGAAGTTCCCCTTCAAGCCCATTCACCTATCTGACTTGAAAATACATTGTGCCGTTCCTTCGCTGTTACAGGAACAAAACCCTGGAACTCATTCCCTAATAACACTGTGGATAGACTGCAACAATTCAAGAAGGCCACTCATCACCACATTCTCAAGGGCAATTAGGTTTCTATTTCAGACAACCTTTTGAAAAATCAGGGATTTGGAACCTGGCTGGCAAACCAACATTTGATGCTTCTCCCCTTATCATCCATCAGAAGCTGTGTTGAAACAGTGCCAGCGATTTAAGCATGTGTCACTGAGTCATGTGCATCTTCCTTCCAAATCACGAAGTGTGGAACTTCATAAAACCATTCACATGGGCTTGCGCCTGCCAAGGCCTTGCAGCATTTTTCCTTCTCAGTGCCAGAATTCACAGGAAATTAGATTGGTCTGGAAGGAGCATTCTGGTTCTGCTGTCACTTTCCACCATGACATGTACTTAGGAGGAAATCACAAGATCTTGAAGAGACCTCACTCTTGTTAGAATAAGTTTTTAATAAGGGTGGTATGGCCTGTCTGGCATGCTACTCTATCACCTTGATATCTGCAGCTGTGGCTGCGCAATACACTCCCTCAGGATTATTAGGCTCTTCCCCATCTTCTCATTTGAGGTGATCTCCAGGTCCTCCATCTCTCTCTCTGACAATTCCTCACATCTTTACTGTGCAAAGTTGCCTATGGCATAGCAAACCAGAATGATCCTGGAGATGAACTGTGATGCACACTGTCCAGGCAGTGGAACCTCATCTTCAGGATTGCAATGATCTATTCAATTGTTGCCCTAATTGAAATGCGATAGACATTATACTACTCCTCAGCTGGGCCCTGAAGGTTTCGCATAGGTTTCATGAGCCAAGTCTTCAGAAGATATCCCCTGAGCCCCAGGTGCCACTAAGGTTTACAACTGCAGATGTAGCCACACCTGCAGTTGTAAACCATTGTGGCACATGAAAGCTGTTCTGGATGCGCGAATGGGATTGAAATGTATTTATTCCCATGCAAACAGGTTCGCACTCAGCATGAGCCAGATTTTTGACATTGCATGCAATCTTACCAACTGCATGATGAGCCACTAAGATCGCAGCGTATGACCTCCCAGTTCTAGATTCTCCAACCAAGGGAAACAGTATCTCAGCATCTACCCTGTCAGTCCTCTAGCAATTCTATGTTTCAATGAAATCATACCTAATTATTATAAACACTTTTTTAATGGTCTTACGATTTTTCTCCAGGATTGCTCGCAACAATGCCCTGGAGATCAATCCTCAATTACTGGAGACAACCGGCCAGTCCTAGAGGGTTTGCAAACTGAAGTAGAAATGTAAATATTCCACGTCCCCTTTGGTGGTTTTACGGAGGCAGTTGCGGCCCACCATTGGCCAGCAGTGGAATCTTTTGGTCCCGCCACTGTTTATGGGATTTCCTGTTGTACGCACCCCCACACCACCAGGAAACCCATGTAGGGTTCAACGGTGGCACCAGAAGATCCCACCGATGTGGACAACCAGATAATTCTGGCGCTATGGCTCTGGGTACTAGAACAGCCCCAAGTTTTAAAGGCATTTTTTAATTTGTAGAGCAAGAGGGAGCATAAGAAATTGTTCTTTGGGTCCCAGCTTGTGGCCTCTGGCTTCTAAAAATTCTGTTCACACCCTTTGGCTAACTTGCTTTCCCTGGGCAGGATTTTCCAGCTGCACTCTTCCCAAGGCCAGAAAATCCAGCCCAAGGTCAACAGAACTTTGCATGGTCTGCCCCAGTGGGCAGGACAAGAAGATTCTGCCCCCTGTTTGTTTTGGTGGGAGCTGACCGTGGACATACAGATGAGGTCTAGCCATTATGATTGCCTGGGCCTCAGATGTGGCAATGGAGAGAAATTAAATGGCTTAAAATCACTTTTAAATCTGTCTGATCAATATGGAAAAGCCATTCAAAGGGGCAGTAATTTAATATACTTTTGCAACTGAGATGTTACAAATAGTCATATTTTAGTCTTGTCTTGTCTAAAATTCAAGATACACAAACATCCATGATGAGTGAATCACGATCAGCACAATATTCTGTAGCAATCATATATATTGCATTAAAAAATGATTATTCTGCTGATTCAAATGCATATTGTACAATAGGATTCTTTGCTTGGAAATCCTTAGATCTACCAATTTTCTGTTTCATTGCATATCTATTTAGCAAGTAAATAGTAAGTTTGACCTGTGATTACAAAGGATTTTGCTTATTTTACAATCATTTGAGGGATTTCCTGTCTACTCAATTGATTATGTTTTAATTTTGGATTGATCGGTAAGTGTCATGACCTCATTGAAGGACTAGGCTTGGAGAATTGAAACAGAAATGATTAATATTTGAGGCCAGACAGCCATGTCTTTGGGAATCAATATGATACCTCCATTTACTGTTTATATAAAGTTACTGCTAAAAAAGGTTAATTCTTTTTTGTACCAATTTGATTTTTAGAAGTGGTTTCCTATTCCGACTAGTGCCATAATAGTAAAAGATTGAGTAACACTGTTTTAAATACACAGGATTATAGTGGAGCATTTCAAATTATAACTGCTGAACAAATTTTACAATAAAACTGAAAAGTCATTGCACAAAATTTCAATTTTATGGTCACAATGAAACCCAGATATATTAAAGTAACCTCTGCAATGATTCAATTCAATTACTTTGAATCTTTCATGTTATAAAGAAAGACATATTGAAAATGGTGAGCCACAGTTAATTCCATCATTAACTAGAGATATTGAGCCAAATTATAATTGTGCGTAAGTGAATGAGATTTGAAAGAGTTAAAATCTCACCCCAGCATTATTCTAGTCCTAGAAAAATATTAAAATAACTCTTAACCAATAAAAACAAACAATCAAGATATTTACTTTTCAATAAATAAAAGTATTTTACTAATTACACTAATTCAGCATTCCACAGTCCAAAACTGTGACATTTGAAGCTGATAGGAATTTGAATAAAGCTATTATATAAGAACATAAGAACATAAGAAATAGGAGCAGGAGTAGGCCATCTAGCCCTTCGAGCCTGCCCCGCCATTCAATAAGATCATGGCTGATCTGTCGTGGCTCAGTTCCACTTTCCCGCCCTCTCCCCATAACCCTTAATCCCCTCTCTTATCAAGAACCCATCAACCCGCTTCTTAAAAATATTTAGCGAGGCAGCCTCCACCACTTCAACGGGCAGAGAATTCCAGAGATTCACCACCCTTTGAGTGAAGAAGTTTCTCCTCAACTCCGTTCTAAACCGCCTCCCCTTTATCTTGAGGCTGTGCCCCCTAGTCCTACTGTCTTTTTTGAACGGGAAGAGTCTCTCCACCTCTATCCTATCCATCCCATTCATCACCTTATACGTCTCAATGAGATCTCCCCTCATTCTTCTAAACTCTAACGAGTACAAGCCTAGTTTATTCAGCCTCTCCTCATAGCTCAATCCCCTCAACTCCGGTATCAGCCTAGTAAACCTCCTCTGCACTCCCTCCAGGGCTAAAATATCCTTTATTTTTCATACTTTATGTATTATAAATACATGCTAGCTCTTGGACCCAAAATCTGTAAAATCCACAAATCAGCACACAGTTCAAATCTTCCCAGATAGGGGGTCCACTGCCTATATAAACATTACATAAGCAATTTGCTTTTTAAAATAGACCAAAGAGATACACTTCTCATAAAATTCTGTAATTTCTCATCTTATTAAGTAACGTGTTCACTCTTTTTTGTTTCAGATATAGGGCCAGAATTCTTCACAATTCACACCAGCGGGATTCTCCAGTCCTGCTGGTAGCGCAACCCACCTGCAGATTTCCTGTTAGCGTTGGGTAATGTCAGTGGGAATTCCCATTGACAGCGATGGGACCATAGAACACCACCACCAGCAAAGTGCCACTTCCCGCCTTTAATTTCCCTCATACAGACAGGAAATCTCTTAGGGCTGGGGGTCCGAACAGGGAGGAATTTGTAAAACGTGTCCAGTAAGGTTCTTTGGAACAATATGTTGATAGTCCAACTAGAGAGGGAGCTATATTGGACCTAGTACTGGGGAATGAGCCCAGTCAGGTCAAAGTTTCAGTGGGGGAACATCTGGTGAACAGTGACCACAATTCTGTAAACTTTTGAATAGTCATGGAAAAGGGTGAGTGTTGCCTTATGGAAAAGGTGCTGAATTGGGGGAAGGCTAACTACAGCCGGATCAGGCAGGATTTGGTGGCTGTTGATTGGGAGAGGCTGTTCAAGGGTAAATCCATATCTGATGTGTGGGAGTGTTTTAAGGAGCAGTTGATAAGAGTGCAGGACAGGCATGTGCCTGTAAAAAGGAAGAACAGGAGAGGTAGGATTCGAGAGCCATGGATAACCAGGGACATTGTGGGTCTAATCAAATAGAAAAAAGAGACATACATAAGGTCCAGGCAGCTAAAAATAGATGAAGCAATGGAAGAATACAGAGAGAGTAGAAAAGAACTCAAACAGGGAGTTAGAAGGGCAAAAAGGGATCATGAAATGTCCTCGGCAGACAGGATTAAAGAGAATCCCAAGGCATTTTATACATACATTAGGAATAAGAGGGTTGTCAAGACCTCTCAAGAACAAAGGAGAGGAATTATGCTGAGAACCCAAGGAAGTATGTGAGATCCTAAATGAATGCTTTGTATCAGTATTCACAAAGGAGAGGGGCACGTTGATTGGTAGTGACTCAAAGTGACGTGTAGACCCGTTAGAACAAATCACAATTACAAAGGAGGAAGTGTTAGGTGGTTTAGGAAGCATTAAGGTAGACAAATCCCCAGGGCCAGATGGCATCTGTTCTAGATTACTAAGAGAGTCAAGAGATGAAATTGCTGGGCCTCTAACAGAAATCTTTGTTTCTTCACTGGACACAAGTGAAGTCCCAGAGGATTGGAGGATAGCAAATGTGGTCCCGTTTTTAAGAAGGGTAGCAAGGATAACCCGGGTAATTATAGGCCAGTGAGCTTGACGTCCGTGGTAGGGAAATTGTTGGAGAAGATTCTTAGAGATAGGATCTATACACATTTAGAACTGAATAGTCTCGTCAGCGATTGACAACATGGTTTTGTACGAGGGAGGTAATGCCTCACAAATTTGGTTGAGTTTTTTGAGGAGGTGACAAAAATGATTGATGAGGGAAGGGCTGTGGATGTTGTCTACATGGATTTTGGTAAAGCATTTGACAAGGTCCCTCATAGCAGGCTGGTGCAAAAGGTTAAATCTCACAGGATCAAAGATGAACTAGCTAGATGGCTACCGAACTGGCTTGGCCATAGAAGACAGGGTAGCAGTGGAGGGGTCTTTTTCTGATTGAAGGTCTGTGACTAGTAGTGTTCCGTAGGGCTCTGTATTGGGACCTCTGCTGTTTGTGATATATATAAATGATTTGGAAGAAGATGTAGCTGGTCTGATTAGTAAGTTTGCGGGCAACACAAAGATTGCTGGAGTAACAGATAGTGGTGAACATTGTCAGAGAATACAGCATAGATAGGCTGGTAAATTGGGTGGAGGAATGGCAGATGGAATTTAATCCAGATAAATGCGAAATGATACATCTTGGTAGATCTAATACAGGAGGAGCTATACAATAAATGGCAGAATGATCAGGAGTATAGACACGCAGAGGGATCTGGATGTGCAAGTCCACAGATCCTTAAAAGGGGCAGGTGGGAAAGGTGCTGAAGAACGCATATGGCATGCTTGCTTTATTGGATGGGGCATAGAGTATAAGAGCTGGCATGTGATGTTGCAGTTATAAAGAACATTGGTTAGGCCACATCTGCAATATTGCATCCAGTTCTGGTCAACACACTACCGGAAGGACGTGAAGGCTTTGGAGAGAGTACAGAAAAGGTTTACCAGGATGTTGCCTAGTATGGAGGGTGTTAGCTACGAAGTGAGATTGAGTAAACTAGGGTTATTTTCCCTGGAAAGATGGAGGTTGAGGGGCAACCTAATTGTTTATAAAATTATGAAGGGCATAGATAGGGTGAACAGTGGAAGCTTTTTCCCGGGTCAGAAATGACAAACACAAGGGGTCACAAGTTCAAGGTAAGGGGGGCAAGGTTCAATACAGATATGCGAGGACATATTTTACACAGAGGGCAGTGGGGGCCTGGAATGCACTACCAAGCAAGGTGGTTAAGGCAGACATGCTAGGATCATTTAAGACTTATCTAGATAGCCACATGAACAGACTGGGAAGAGGGATACAAATGGATGGTCTAGTTAGGAACACATGATCAGTGCAGGCTTGGAGGGCCGTAGGTCCTGTTCCTCTGTATTGTTCTTTGTTCTTTATATGACTAGGAGGCCAGAGAATCTCGTCCTATATATTTTCACTGGGATTTACAGAATCTGCTTCCACCACCTCCTCCAGTAGCACGTTGCAGGCATTCACCACCCTCTGTGAAAAGAGTGCCCCTTACACCTCTCTTAAACTTTCTCCCTCTCATTTCCAACCTATGCTCCCCGAGTAATTGATCCTTCGGCCCTGGAAAAAAGACTCTGACTATCCGTTCTATGTAAGCCTGTCATGATCTTGTAAACCTCTATAAACTATATTTATAAACTAGACCACAAATCAGTTACTAAATGTGGGTTTGTAACTCTGTACACAATACTGCAGGCTTGCTTGATTTGTAGAAACAGGGACTACTTCATCTTGTTGAAGACGCTGGTCATATTAAATAAACATCGAGTTCCTTTCAGACTTTTTTTCCACAATTGATAACTCTCTTTAGAAAGGATTACTAAAAATCTACAGCTAGATACAGGCTCCTTTACCTAACCAGTCCATGTCAGTGTTTATGTTTCACTGGGCCTCTTCCCATTCTTCCTCATGTAATGCTATTTGCATAACCTTCTATCCCTTTCCTTACATGCTTTTCCATCTTTTTCTCAATAGCATCTAGAATATTTGTCTCAACTCATAGTAAGTTCCACATTCTAATCACTTTGGGTGAATTCTGAATTCTTGATTTACCCTTGGTGACCATTTTATCCTGTACTGTACTTATCTTTTGATTCTTGATTACTGATAGTTTCAGGCTATATCACTCCGCCTGTATGTTTTGTGCCTGCACGCCTCACTCCGCTTCACCTGCAAAGGATCAGTGCTCCAAAAGCTTCTGATTTCAAATAAACCTGTTGGACTATATCCTGGTGTTATGTGACTTTTCATCCTGTCCACCCCCATTCAACACCAGCATCTCCACATCATATCTTATCCTGAGGGCATCTAGTTTCGCTCTGCCCTAAAAGTGGAAACACACTCTCTGTGTCTACTTTATCAAAATCCTTCAGGATTTTAAAGGCCTCTGGTCATCTCTTTGTTTCTCAAGTGAAAAGAGATTCAACCTGTTAACCCCTTCCCAATACATATACCTCACTATTCTAGTATCAACCATGTAAAAGTTTACATCACCTCCAGTGCCTCTATATCCTTTTAACAGTATAACAACCAAAATTTTGCCAGTGTAGTTTAATGATGGTCGATACAAGTTTAACATAGCTTAGCTTCTTTATTTTTCAATTCTACACAAGAAATAAAATCTAATACTTGGTTTGTTGTTATGATTTTATTGACCTGCTTCACTACTAATAGTGATTTATGTATTTGCACTGCCAGATTCCTTTGTTCCCATTTAGATTCTTATTTTCCAGTAATATTGGCCTCTCCATTTTTCTTACCAAAATGTAATAGCTCACATTTATCGATGGTGAATTTAGTTTGCCAATTATATGCTCATCCTGCAATTTTTTCGTATCTTTTTGCAATCGGTTGCAGTCTTCCAGAGTATTGACCACCCAATGCTCAAACCCCCACCAATTTTTGGAAACCATTCACATGAATTTTAAACAATTATTGCCCTAGCAGTGATCCTTGTGGACCCCCACTGCCTATTTTCTGTTACTTTGAATAGTTTACATATGCACTCTTTGTTTTAAGGCCAGCTTGTTAGTGCCTTGTTATCCATTCTACTATTTGTCCCTGACTCTGCACATGCTAACCATATTCATAGTTCTATTACTTACTTTCATTGTTCTACTTCCAAAAAAATGGATTGCAACTGGCTGCAGCACTGCTCTGAATACTGTGGTGAGCTTTTGCACACAAATATCAGCCAAACCAGCAATTTTTAACAGTACCACTGGAGGCAGCTGTGGAAAAGGTAAGTAAAAAATGCTAGTAGGAATGCTGCTACTGGTACCATACCAAAACTGTGGGCTGCTAGTTGTCACGTTCCCTTCCTTCCATACCTCACAAGTTTGTTTCCCTGTCCCCTCATTTCCTGCTGACTAATGTGTATGTTCAGTACAAACAGCATTAGAGACACCCACAACACACCAGATGTGTCTGGACAATTCTTACATGGTCCCCTTGTTCTTCAGTTTTAGCACATTAGTTAGTAGTTGACACTGATAGGCACACACCAATTTCTAATCCAATAATTTTAAAGTAGCTTTTGACCACTGGATGCCAGTAGAGAAGTTATAATAACAACATGTAAACAACAGTAATATCCAACCTACACTTATTTGTCAATGGCCAAAACATGAGTTCACATGGCAGGAAACTCAGCTTAGCATGAAATCAAAGTAGCTGGTACAATTTCACTAGTTTTCCACCACTTTTCATAGCAACTAGAATTGCTACAGTTGAATATATGTCCATAAGATCACAACTGTAAGTAGTCCTATCCCTTTATTTTGAATCAGAAATTGTGGATTGAAAAATAAAATGCTTTTAATTTTGAAGAATTTAAATTAGAAGCATAAATGCATGTTTGTAATTGCATTGCTTAATGGATAGAATATTGTCTGGACAAAAATGTACTGCATCTCAAAAGTTGACAGAAGACACTCAGGGATATGAAGTTATCAGAAAAGACTGATCTTTGCTTCTAAAATCTCAGAGCAATTACTCAGGCAATTGTCTTAATTAATAGAGAGCAAAGAGTGGGGAGTGAATGGGTGTTTTTCTGGTTGGCGATCAGTGACTAGTGGTGGGATTAATGTTGGGACCGCAATTGTTTTTGATTTACATAGAGGATTTGGAGTTGGGGACCAAGTGTAGTGTGTCAAAATTCGCAGATGACACTAAGATGGGTGGAAGAACAAAGTGTGCAGCAGACACTAAAAGTCTGCAAAGGGATATAGATAATCTAAGTGAGTGGACGAGGGTCTGGCAGATGGAGTACAGTGTTGGTCAATGTGAGGTCATCCATTTTGGTAGGAATAACGGCAAAATGGACTATTATTTAAATGGTAAAAAATTGCAGCATGTTGCTGTTCAAGGGGACCTGGGTGTTCTTGTGCAGGAATCTCAAGGAGTTGCTTTGCAGGTGCAGCAGGTAATTAAGAAGGCAAATGGAATTTTGTCCTTCATTGCACGAGGGATGGAGTTTAAAAACAGCCAGATTACATTGCAGCTGTATAAGATGCTGGTGAGGCCACACCTGGAGTACTGTGTACAATTTTGGTCTCCTTATTTGAGAAAGGATATATTGGCACTGGAGGGGGTGCACAGGAGATTCATTAGGTTGATTCCGGACTTGAGAGGGTTGGCTTATGAAGGGAGAGTAAGTAGACTGGGACTATACTCATTGGAATTCGGAAGAATGAGGGGAGATCTTATAGAAACATATAAGATTATGAAGGGAATAGATAAAATAGAAGCAGGGAAGTTGTTTCCACTGGCGGGTGAAACTACAACTAGGGGACACAGCCTCAAAATAAGGGGAAGCAGATTTAGGACTGAGTTGAGGAGGAACTTTTTCACACAAGGGGCTGTGAATATGTGGAATTCCCTGCCCAGTGAAACAGTTGAGGTTACCTCATTGAATGTTTTTAAGGATAGATACATCTTTGAACAGTGAAGGAATTCAGGGTTATGGTGAGCGGGCGGATAAGTGGAGGTGAGTCCACAGAAGGATCAGTCATGATCTTATTGAATGGCAGGGCAGGCTCAAGGGGCCAGATGGCCTACTCCTGCTCCTAGATTTCATGTTATGTTCTCTTATTCTATGACAAAATTGTGTCCTTCCAGACTTACAGGCAAGAGAAAAAGTGTTTGTGTACTAGTGGAGAGTTAAAATCCTGAAAGTGGTGCTGGAACAGGATTTCAATGTGACTGCCTTATTCTGGGATGCAACTAATAGGAAGGCTTCCTTGGTGAAACTTGGGAAACTTGATCAGTGAAATTGAAGGCCAGGAGATAGGCTGCTTTTCAAAGTATGGCACAGTGGTTAGTACTGCTATCCCACAGCGCCAGGGACTCAGGTTCGATTCACGACTTGGTTCATTGTCTATGTGGAGTTTGCCCATTCTCCCTTGCCTGCATGGGTTTCCTCCCACAGTCCAATGATGTGTGGGTTAGGTGGATTGGCCATACTAAATTGCCTCTTAGTGTCAGAGGAACTAGCTAGGGTAATGCATAGGGTTATAGGGTTAGGGCCTGGGTGGGATTCCGGTTGGTGAAAACTCAATGGGCCAAATGGCCTCCTTCTGCACTGTAAGATTCTATGATTCTCTCAGATAGTGCTCTTGCTGCCTGACAGATGATTATCAAGTTCTTGGAAGGTGCTTCAGCTGTCCACAATTCCACTCATTTTAACTGTATTTCCCTGTATCTAGCCTTCATAATATGGCCAGCCTATGCAGCAACATCTTGCACAGATAATGAAGGGCAAGACGGGAAGCAACTCCACTGCCACAGTAAAGCAGCACTTTCTTCACATCACGGCAGAGGAGATGAACATTAAAATCTAGCTGGAAGGAGACAAGACTTACAACAGAGTCCACAAATGGAGGAGTAGGTGTCCCAAAAGTGCCCCAGTCTCTCATGGCTGTTTGATGTTAACATCTACAGGCTCCTAGAATAAGACCCCTTTTCCTGTAGACCCGGTGGGCACACATTGCCAGTGGTCAATAAGGTACCTAGAGGATCACCCATCCCTCCCAACTTCAGATCTCTCCCTCTCGTCAAATAATGTGCTGTTTTCTCCTGCATGGAGAGTAAACTGAAAGACATGTCCCATTTGCAGTGGCTTGCATGGAGAGGAGGGGAGGACAACATCTGTTGAGAACAACTGTAAGGCACAATAAGCTAACATCCCATGAATGAATAAAAATAAACACATCATCAAAGCACCAAATATTTCACGCAAAAGTTAACTAATTGCCTTTGTGTATTATGCCTGTCTCCTGTTGCCTTTGCCTGGCCTAAGCAGTGCTACTCCAGTCATTGCAACATGGCAAAGCCTGCTGGGGCGTCTGCAGATGATCTTTCGATGCCATCGAGCAGCTCTGGCCCTAGAAGGCCCTAATTTGGATTAGTCATTCAAGAATGAAGTATGAAGGGTGATAGGATAAAGGTTTGAGTGTCAGCTGCTCAGATGAGAATGGGAGGTATCTGTATGGAGGAATGAGTGGATTGGCAAGGTATTTTCTTCTGAAGCATGCTATGCGAGAGGAAAGTCAACAAATGGAGCTAAACCTCACCTGTCATGCCTTCCTGAGATCCAGAATCCTTTGGTCAGGTAAGAGTGAGGGATCAGAGGATTAGCCTTTCGAGCCTTCTCTCCAAAGCTGTGGTTGCTGCAGCCTCAGAAATCCTCTGAGTGAGGATTGGTGATTGCTGGTGAGCTGGTGTATGCTGTTGTCCCTTTAATTAGAAATTCTTCCTTTGATGGAATGAATATGTATTCCTACCCAGCCTCCCTAATTTTCGGCAACCAAGTGGCAGCATATCAATTCTGTGGCTCTGGACATGAGCCTCAAGAAAGTCTACTTCTTTGCCATTTGGATTCCCAACCTACAAATGGTCCAGCCATTCCAGCAGGAATGAAATTGGTAAAATTCCACCCAGATTATCTGGTTATTATTGCTTGTGTTTATGTATATTTTGTACAATGCAACAGTACTAACACTTCAAAAGTACTTAATTGGCTGCAAAAGGTGTGATTGCATTATCAGGTCATGAAAAGCATGATATAATTGAAAACATTTTAAAATTTGCTTTAATAACTATTGAGAGTTTCTAGGAATTATTTCACAATACAGTGCTTCACATATAGAAAATAGTCATCCAAGTCCAAACCCAGCCTTACAGCTTGATATTTTGCAGTATTTTAAATTCAGTTGAAGAGAGAATACTGTGACTGTATTTACCTACAGCTGTTCTGAAATGTACTGTACCGTAATTTCATCTATATAAAAAATTACATTATTCACCGACAAGAGTCATAACCACAAATAATGTGAGAATGTTCACTTCATCCACCATTCATGCTTTCACTAAAAGATTTATAAAGCCTCTGAAACAGAAATTGATGAATTCATCAGTAACAGGGACATTTTGATTATAATCAATAACGTAATTTTACCTTGAAAATGAAATTTCAATTAATGTGCATTTTCATTGCAATTTTAATTTTATCATACATATGACACTGTCAATGCTTCTATTATTAGTTGGCTTATAGAGAGATTAAACTATATATTTTGAAAGCAAAAGGGGGGAGAAAATGATACTTTCTCCATCAGAACTATCGAAAGCAAGATGATCGAACTGCGGATTAATGGATTCTCATTCCAGGGACCAATCTGAAATTCAGGCTTGACCAGGATAAATCAACTCTCTTCAAGAAATAATCTCTGATGCAAACAGAGAAGTCTAAACAAAAGCAAACACGACTGGACCAGTCTTGCTGATTAGTTCTGCAAATCCGATCAGCCAATCTGGGAGCAGCAGTCACAACAGCCAAAAAACAATTAGTAGTTTGCACTATAATGCTCTCATTTCAATTCTATTTTCTGGCCCCTAGAGAATAAGTAGCAGCATGTATCAAATTGGATCAAGAACTGTTTTAGAAGTTCTCATATTGCAGAAAAAGAATAAGAAAGAGATCTATGCAATCACAAATATAGTGTAAACTATGAAATAAAATAATCTGCCAAAGAATGATCTGGCTGTTGCATGGAGTTTAGCTCATGTCTGAGCTGGGAACTGAAAAGAAAGATCTCATATGTTGATTAAATGCTGAATTATTAAAAATTCTTCCCTAAACAAATAGAAGGTGTAATGGAAATCTAAACATGTTAGGGAGAAAATTTTCATCCTCTTATGTTTCTGGCATAGCATTTCATTCACCAGAAAATTAATTGAGAATTCAGGCACTTGACCTGAAATATGAAAATTAACTCTTCACATGTACGAATTAAAATTTTTTTCAATCAGTTTAAAAAATGTTAGGATTGAAAATAAATATAGGTCTCAATATTCAGGTCTTTGTCTTGTCTGGGTGCTTATCATGATTGTGCATCCAAAATGATCTCTGTTTGTTGAGACCTCACTGAATATGAAATTGGTTGGCCAAGTTAGTCATACGCCACAACACGCATTCTGGCTGGCATGAGCTAGTGCCTGTAAACAGTGGTGAGAATAGAAATGTCCCTGAAAACTCCTGGCTTGGAATTTATTGGGTGCTGCTGTTGGAGAGGAGCAGCCTGGAATGATTTAATATTTGTTGGAAGCCTTCAACAGAAAAGAAACAATTACCTCTGCAACCTTTTGGTCTTGTTGGCTTACTCTTCAGGCATAAGAGGGTTCACTGATTCAAAATGCAGTGTTAATCAAGAATCCTTGATAATGGTGATTATTCAAAAGCAATGATAGATAAATGAGGGGGGAAGCCCAGAAATTCTTCTCCTACCTTATTTTCACAAATGTGCTGACCATACAACTGTTCTGGGTGTGGGTCCATATCCACCCTTGTGCAATTCCCTCTGGATCATTAAATTAAATGATTGCCAGTTTGCACACAAGTGCCACATGACTGGCATACCAATTCATTGCTTCATTTGGTTGAACTACGTTATGCATTCCATTTATAACCAAATCCTTAATATCTGGGACTACCCTGAATGACAAACGCATCAATGGGCAGGTTATTTGTGATTAAGTGCTGCTTGACTGCACAGTTACTGACCCCATCCATGATTTTGCTGATCACTGGGGGAAGACTGATGGGGCAATAATTAGTTGGATTGGATTTGTCTTATTTTTGTGGACAGGTTTGGGCAGCATATTTGGGCAATTTTTCTAAGTCGTAAGCGGTGCTGCCAGTTTTGGAGTGCATGTCTTCGTTCAGGATTTGGTTGGGAGTGAATGCCTCAGTGATGCTGGAGTCCTGGAAGGTCAAGGTGGATCATCCACTCAGCACTTCTGGCTGTATATGTTTGAGAATGCTTCCACCTTGACTTTTGCATTCATGTTTTGGACTCAGCCATCATTGAGGATGGTATGTTCATGGAACCTCTTCTTGCTCCCATTAGTTGTTTAATTATTCACCCTCATTCATGATGTAGAAATTCTCACAGATGCCAGCTTCCCAAGGGACAAGATCACACATGAGTTCTGCTGCAGAGGACTGAGATGAGGATTTTGATGGGATGGCACATAGGAAAAGATCGATGTGTTTGCACACAAAAATGCATGGTGCATTTCTGGCGTGCCAGAAGCATGAACAAATCTGGAACTAATCTTGCACAGGGCTTTGTACAGAGATTGGAACCCATCATTCCAGCTCTGAAGTGATGGCAAACACCAAAAGAGCACGTGGATCCAACTGCAATAGAGGTTATGAGGGCTAATGTCTCAACTTCCACTGCAACTCAAGCAGGAGTTATGTAAAACCTGAGTTCTGCAGTGGAATCTCAGATTGTAGTCATGCAAGTTGAGCTTGTTGCCGTGCATGTACAGCTTATAACAATGTCTGCTCAAACACTGCTATCATCATGTCTGTGGATTCCAGCACTCAAAGGTGTTTTTCAAGGTCTCATTGTACTCTAGTCATATGTGCCCCAGCAGATTACCAGGATTACTGACATGCAAATGATATGATCATCTGTTGCAGGGTAAGAAGGGAAATGTGGTGAGGTGAGTGATGGAAATGGGACTGCCGGGAAGAAGGAGAAAAGGAAAGCCTAAGATCAGATGGAAATATGTAGAGGGGAGAGACTTAAAAGCTGTCAGATTGTAAAAGGAATGTCCAGCCGATAGATTGAAAAAGGTCATCAACTAGCATTGTGGCAACCCCAAGAAAAATTGACTACAGCTCAGCCTTCAACAGCATTATTCCTACAAAACTCATCTCCAAACTCTGTGGCCTAGGGCTTGGCCATTTCCTCTGCGATCTGAGGGTTAAGAAGTCTAGGATCCAGTCGCAATCAGTAAGGATAGGCAACAACACATCCTCCAAGATTATCCTCAACACTGGTGTCCCCACAAGGCTGTGGCCTTGGCCCTTTGCTACATTTCTTGTGCACCAAGACTGTGTGGCCAAATTCCCTTCTAACTCAATTTTCAAGTTTGCTGATGATACCACCATAGTGGGTTGGATCTCAAACACTGATGAGACAGAGTACAGGAAAGAGATAGAAAATTTGATAAATTGGTGTAACAACAATAATCTCTCCCTCATATCAGTAAAATGAAGGAGATAGTTATCAACTTCAGGAAGTATAGTGGAGGAAATGCCTCTGTTTACATCAACAGGGATGAAGTGGAAATGGTTCAGAGATTCAAGTTTCTAGCTCTTCAGATCACCAACAACCTATCTTGGTTCCTCCACACCGATGTTATAGGTACAAAATCCCACCAAAGCCTCTTCTTCTTCAGGAGGCTAAGGAAATTAAGTACGTCTACTACGATTCTCACCAACTTTTACAGGTGCACCATAAAAAGCATCCTTTCTGGATGTATCACATCTTGGTATGGCTCCTGCTCTAACGAAGACCACACGAAACAACAAAGGATCGTGAATGAAACCCTGTCCATCCATTGACACTGTTTAGACTTCCTGCTGCCTTGGAAAAACAGCCAGCATAATCAAGGACCCCACATGCCCCAAACATACTCTCTCCCATCTTCTTGCTGAAAAATGGACTGCGTAATGGACTGGTACTACAGTTGAATGAACCGATTATGATCAGACTGGCCCGAAAGGAGATATGTTGGTTTCCTCCTCCCTCATGCTGTATGCTTGGTGGCAAAGACAGTTCTAATGAATCTAATGATGGGATTTTCCACACCCACCGGCAGGAAATTTCAGTCCCATTAAAGGCAACCCCTACCACGACAGGTTCCCCGTCTTCCACCTTGAAGGACTGGAAGATCCCTCTGGTGGCCAATTGTGAGCTACCTCTGCCACCAACAAACACACAGTGGAAGCGCTTGAAAATCCCTATCAATGACAAATTCTGACACGTGTCCAAGTGAGTACTGTAGGGCTTCCCTAGGGTAGTTCAGGCAGTGCAATCATTGGTTTAATGTTCCAGTGAACCCTCAAATATGTTTGGTGCAGCAGCACCATGACTTTCAGCTGTGTGGGATGCACACTGAAGTCATGAGCCAGATGGTCGGTTGGTAGCTCTTATCATCCAGTAGTCATTCACTGTTCTCTCATGGTGGCTCAATTGCCAATAGTGCAGTGAAATATGCAGAATAAGTGTATTATGACTCTACCAAGAGCATGATGTGCTGAATATGGTTGCACACCAGCTGCACACTGAGGGTAATTGCAGTTACAGTACAACTCTAAATTTCCATTTGACACTACAAACTGACATATGTGCAGTCACTGATGCCTTGACAAAGCTCGCTGTCATGGCAAAACCACGTCAATATTTCAGCCTGCTGTTCTCTGGAAAGAAAAAATGCAATGTAATCCCTCTCTTTGCATACAAGGCATCAATGACTTCCACCATACACAAGTGGACAGTGAACTGTGAGACATTGAACATGTCCTCTGTTCCATCTGAAAGGAGCCCGACTTGTAGAAGTTCATAGTTACCGGTCCCCTTTACAACCTCTAGCAGTATTACTCTTACTATGTTCTGAGGCTACAGGTCTGCCTGCAGCAAATGGCAGATTTCAGTGGGCACCTGCTTAGGGAATTGGAGACACCACACACATATTTCTTGATTTAAGTTGAGGTAGGAGAATTACTCTCTGAAGAACCTAGATCAAGAGAGGCCTTTTCTCCCCCATTTCTCTGCTCTCTTCATGCAGCTTGTCCTCCAAAGTCAGCTTTGCTCCCTATAACGAAACAGACTAGGAGGTTGGAAATAAATGCTTTGGGGGAAAGAGGTTGAGGGTGGAGAGGTGAGAGAAGGGAGGGCCTGCAGTGGCCAGAGCTTGTTTGGGGAGGGAAATGGGATGGGAAAGAGGAGGTAGGGGAGAAGGCAGCCAATGGCAGAGGGAAACTATTGATGGAGGCACACCCCCCGCTCCCCCTGCCACTGCCACTGATGCCAACTTGAGTGTGGTCATTTTCCAGGTTTCCCCTGTCCTTGAACTCCTCCCACAAACTTTAAATTTGAGGTAGGATAGGAAACGGCCCTTAAATGATCATAAATTGGCCATTTCGGGGATCAATTGGGATAAGGGTGGGTAGGCCAGCCTAAGCCTCTCCTACACCACTGTAAAATTGTAGATAGGTTGAGACAGGCAAGAACCTGGTGAGGAGCCCATTGGAATGGGTTTACGTTGCCCCCTCATCCAACTAGCATCAAAGTTCTGCCCAATGTTTCTTTCAGTTAATCATAGCTAGATAATCACTATATATCCCTTGGCAACAGCATTTGAAAGTACAGCATTAGTTTTCACTTGTACGCAAATGACACTCAGCTCTACTTCACCATTACCTCTCTCAACTCCTCCATTGTTGCTCAATTCAGATTGCATATCTGAAGTTCAGTGCTTGTTGAGTGGAAATGTCCTCTCATTAAGTATTGGGGAAAACTGAAGCCATTGTTTTCAGTCCTTAGTCCAAACTCTATTTCCTAATCACCAATTCCACCCTTCTCCCAGTCAACAGCCTGAGTTTAAGCCAGTCTGTTTGGAACCTTGATGTCACATTTGATCCTGAGGTGAGCCTCCAACCACATATTAAGACCATCCATTTCCACCTCCACAATATTGCACAATATTGCCCCTGCCTCTGCTCATTTGCTATAGAAATCTTCTTCCACATTTTTGTTACCCTAGATGCAACAATTCTAATGCGCTCATTGCTGGTCTCCCACATTCTCCCCTTCATAAACTGAAGTCATTCAAATTCTTCTACATGAGTCTTAACTCGTGGCAAATCCTGTTCCCCTTTCACCCCTGCACCTTCTGATCTACCTTGGCCTTCAGACAAGAAACATCTTGATTTAAACATTTTTATCCTTGTTTCAAATCCCTCAGTGGCTTTTTCCATCCCTATATCTGTAATTTTCTCCAGCCTCAAAACCCTACGAGATATTTGCGCTTCTCAAATTCTGGTCTCTTCTGCATTCTCAATCATAATTGCTCCACCACTAATGGCCATACCTTCAGTTACCTTGGTTCCAAGTTCTTAAATTTCATCCTTACACCTCTCAACTTGCCTAAGCTTTTGGTCATCTGACTTAACATCACCCTGTGCGGTGCTGTGTCATAATTTATTTTGTAATGCTCCTATGAAGTATCTTGGGACATTTCATTAGGTTAAAGGCATTGTATAAGTCGTTATGTCCTTCCAGGTTTTCATAATTTGCAAGCCCATTAACATTATTGAAAGTGAACTGGAAAATTACCAAATATCTCTGCAACAATCTTTTGTGATTAAATATTCCACCTGAATCAATATTTACATTCAGGACTGGGAATTTTCTCAAAGTATCTCCCTCTTTGCCACCATAATTTTTTCAGCTATGCAACATAACTCCTGCTTACAAATGTAATAAAGCTAAGTCTGTGCATGTTAACGTAAGAACATAAGAACATAAGAAATAGGAGCAGGAGTAGGCCACCTAGCCCTTCGAGCCTGCCCCGCCATTCAATAAGATCATGGCTGATCTGTCGTGGCTCAGTTCCACTTTCCCGCCCTCTCCCCATGACCCTTAATCCCATCGCTTATCAAAAACCCATCAACCCGCGTCTTAAAAATATTTAGCGAGGCAGCCTCCACCACTTCAACGGGCAGAGAATTCCAGAGATTCACCACCCTTTGAGTGAAGAAGTTCCTCCTCAACTCTGTTTTAAACCGCCCCCCCTTTATCTTGAGGCTGTGCCCCCTAGTCCTACTGTCCTTTCTGAGCGAGAAGAGTCTCTCCACCTCTATCCTATCCATCCCATTCATCATCTTATATGTTTCAATGAGATCTCCCCTCATTCTTCTAAACTCTAATGAGTACAAGCCTAGTTTATTCAGCCTCTCCTCATAACTCAGCAGATACATTGACATATTTTCTATCAGACATGTTAATCTCTGTCCTGATGGCCATCTGTCCAATTCACACGACAGCCTCCCACCCAACCCACTATTTACCATTCCTTTCCTGACAACCTGCTATCCACACTAGCCCACAATCAGCAATTCCATCCTCTTTCCTTTTAGTGACCCACCTAAGGCCACGCTGCTCATGCAGCAGCCTGAAGTTGAAATCCTTGTTGTTGACAAATTGCCTGGGATTATGCAGCAGGCATCCAGAGCTTGACAGTCTTGTTTTCAATGATATCCAAGGACCAATAGCTGATGCATCTTTACTCTAACTGTTAGGCAAAGTGATCGTCATTTTGCAGCTAGAGACAGAGCATTGCTGAATTCCAGGTCCTTGGTTACAATTACAAAATATTAGAGCTAGAATGCTCCCCAGGCAAATTTAGGTTATTTGACGAATCAAGCAAAAGAACATAAATTTAGAAATATAACTTTCTGTCTAATCCTCATGCAAATTCAATGAGAAAAAGAGTTGTCCTTGTATCCGTTAAAACAACCTCAACAAAGACCGCAACCAAAAACAAATTAAATTGTAATTTGTCTTGTTATTCTTTGTAGGATCTTGCTATTTTGAAAATGGCTGATATGTTTGTCAACTGAGGGAAATCTAATTCACTATGTGAAATGCTGTGAGACAATTCTAAGTGAAGTAAGAATAAGTTAAATGTAATTTTAAAAATATTTTCCACTTTTACTTTTCTCAGACCTTGTCTGGGACTGTGTTTCTCCGGTCTCACTGCTGTGAATGGAGATTTGGCTGAGCGCCAAATTCTCCGTTCTCGCTGGCAATGTTGAACATCAGCGAATTCCAGCCCATATTTGAATAATTAAAATTTGTCTTGATTAATATTTTAGTTTTTTCATAAATGGCTTTCATATGCAGAAATTTTTCTTTTTATTTTTCTCTTTGGTTCAAAGATTCATGACAACCAATCATTGTCTTCCTTTTGATACTACCCAGTGGTTCATCTAGACAAAGTGGTCAAGTCAACTATTTCTTTTCCATGATGCAAATTCTTTCAGTTCTACCACCAACAGTGTATCTTATTAGCATATAAATCTCTGATCAGATGTTTTTCACCTGTTTCATAAATGCTAATCTTGCAAAATTGCCAATAGCTTGCCATTAATAAGACAAATAAAAATAGGGAGGGAAAAGTCTGATAAACGTGTATTTCTGAAAAGAGCTACTATTAACTTTAAAAGGCTATGAACTTGTTTTTCATGGGGAATTTCAAAAAGACAACCGAAAGAGCTCCTGAAGAATCCTACATAAGCTGCTGAAAATTGGCAGAGAACATCCATTAGATTCAAAAAGTGCTGCAATTAAACTTGGCAGTTAGTTCTGGCCACTTGACAGACAGATCAGCAGGTCCAAACTTCTCAGGAGTCCTGAGAAGGTTCCTGCTTTTGTGCCAGCCCAAAAGGATTATATTCTTTGGCTCTTCTCATCTCTCATCTTGCCTGGGAACATTCTTCCAAGTATCAGAAATGTCTACAATGAGGAAGGCAGTCCACTAAACATGCTAATGAGAACAGAAGTTCCTTCAAAACATTACTCGAAAAATCGCTTGCTCATAGATCAAAGTGTATTGAACAGAACGTTCTTAGAAATTTCCCACATTAACAAGGCACTTCACTTCAATATGAAATAACATTCTTTAAATGGATAATCCTGTTTGTCAGTAGGCTACAATCTTCATTTCATTGCAGAATGCGAGCACTGTAAAATCTTCAACTGAATTGACAATAATTTACATCAGTGGATTTACACAGTAAGCAATTCAGTCACACTAGCTAAGAAATTCCCAAGTTCGATTGTTGTTTATATTGTGTTAGTTTATCCCAGTTACGGTAGAAGTAAGACTACTACAAATGGCATCAAAATCTCAGGGTAGTTATTTCAGAATTTCGGCAGTAAATGCAGGATCAGTTTTGTTTCAACAATGCCTGCCAAGGCTTAAGCGTAAAAAAAATCGTATACGGTCAAAATATTGTAGAGAAATTAGTGCCATGAAATCAAGTAGAGTGAGGAATCATCACCTTAACAGGAGACGGAGGGAGAAAGGATAAAATTGGCAAGAGGAAGCATGGTCCACATGAAATTAAAAATGTTAAATATTAGTGTTAACCAGAGGTAAAAAAAAAGTTCTGCATCAAACTGACTTTTGGTCTTATAAACAACAGTCAGGAAATTTAGTGATTCAAACAAATTAGGAAGGATCTCTCTTTTAGAGACATAGGGCCCAATTTTACCATTTTGATTTTAAGTGCTGGGCAAACTTGAATCTCAGAGTGTTTCAGATCTGACTTTTAGACCCGTTCTCAGGCATCCCCGTATATATGCTGTCTGAAAACATAGCAGCGATTCTGAATAGTACTGCAGAAGCCTGTGGGTGGGGCATATCACGGGTGAAACGCTGCAACTCCAATCAGCACCTCCAACTGCACATGCACAATGAAAAAAAGAAACACCCTCCCCTGCCACATCACTCCCAGATCAGATAATACCTCTCCCCAGCCCCCACAGATATTGCCTCACCTCCACAACATAACTGACCCCCTTACCTCCCCACCTCCCGCTACCCAGACTGATTGTGGCTCCCTGCCCCCCTTGCCCCTCACCGATCGCACACAGAGTGGCAATGGACTCCCCCTTTCCCCACCACCAATCGCATGCGGAGTGGCAGCAGACCCCCCTTCCCCCCACTGATTGCGTGCAGAGTGGCAGCAGACCCTCCCTGCCTCCCCCTGACCCCACTGCCCAGAGAGCCATCTGACCCGCTTCCCTCCCCCCCACCAGAGTGTGATCTGACCCACCCCACCCCCCCAACCAGAGTGCAATCTGTCCCAGCGCCCTCCTCCTCCACCATAGAGTATCTGACCTGCCTCCTTCCCCCTCCTCCAGAGAGCCATCTGACCCACATCCCACCACCACCCCCCCACTGGAGAGTCATCTGACCAGCTTCCCTCCCCCTCTCCACCACCGATCTGAGTCAGAGAGCCACCGGAAGTTCTGAACTTACCTTCTCAGAAGCTGAAGTGCCCAAGTCGGACCTTTGCAAACTACGTATGTTTCATGCTGAATCTAGACGGGCAAACACAGTGGTAAAGGGGGAAGTGCTGGTAAGTTTGGGCATACAGCCCATTAAGTCAATTTAAATGCATTTTTGGGTGCAGTGCCGACAGTGGTCATTTTAGGCCATTAGTAAAGAGGGGAACAGGCCAGAAGACAGGGCCAAAAGTGGGGGAAGCTAGCCAAGTGTTAAAATGACTGCTTCTGAAACTGCCATCTGCTCCTGGGCCACAGCCTTCTTGGAAGGCCCTTACACTGGGAAGAGGGGAGAGAAACCTGGGGCAGGGCATGGCAGTGCAATGGTTGGGTGGCCAGTTATCACAGACTGACAAATCCACTCAAATATTGGGGAGGGGGAGGGAGGAGAGGGGAGGGACAGAGACAGAGACAGTGTGGGTCTGCACACTCGTTACTGACAAGAGGATGCAGTGGTATTGTCACTGGATTAGTAATCCAGAGACCCAGGGTAATGCTCTGGGGACATGGGTTCAAATCCCACCATGCAGATGCTGAATTTTGAATTTAATAAAAATCTGAAATTAAACATATAATAATGATCATGAAACAATTGTTGTTTGCTGTAAAAACCCATCTCGTTCACTAACGTCCTTTAGGAAAGGAAATCTGCTGTCCTTACCTGGTCTGGCTCACATATGACTCTAGATCCAAAGCAATGTGGTTGACTCTTAATTGCTTACAGGGATAAGTGATAAATGCTAGCCCAACCACCAACACCCACACACCATGAACAAAAAAAATGGCAAGTCTAATGGTGAGACATGTCAGTAATTACTATTCCTTTGCAGCTGAGATCATTCAGCCACAACTCAATTAACATGCCTATAGTCTGACTGCTCACCCAATTACGCCCACTAAATCACAACTGATATGAGTGAGTGTCACTGACTGTTGCTCAGCAGTTAACCCAGCGTGTGCTGACCACCCCCCACGCCCCCTCCCCCAATGCCCCCCTCCGCTCCCCAAGACCGGGTTGCGTGCAAGAGCTTGGACTGAAGCTTGGAACAATGCCTGTATCTGACATATGGATTCAAGTGCAGTAGAATGGCCAAAGCTGTGGCTACTCAGTCAAGTTACATGGGACAAGGGTGGTGCCCCTTGAAGGAGCAAATGGAAGAATGATCATCAATGTGGTGGCCAGCATATGAGTTACTGGTGTCAAGTTGCAGCTCCTAATGATGATTGGACAAGCAGTGCATCCTAGGAGACAAATGTTAAACATGAAGTTTCTCTCCTTTATTTTGTTTTGAGCAGGGGCAAGATGGACACTGCAGAACTAACTATCATTCTTCTGGCTCATTGAGAGCAGAGATGATGTCAACTGAGGCATCTGGCTGTCCAGAGGCACAAGGATGACAGGATAGCAGGGGCCAAGGAGGTATCCCAGAGAATGGTCACTAGGAGGCATCTTCTTAGACTCAAAGTGTACAGACAGTGTCTGACCTTCCTGCAGATGAGCAAAAAACCAACGTCGAAGGAGACTTTGCCTGTCAGGGGAATTGGTGGCTCACTTAGGCACCCTTCTACAGGATTTGGCACAACTGGGGCTCGGAGGACATCCACAGACTATGGCAACTTTTACATAGAAAACTATGGCACAAACAGGCCCTTCGGCCCACGAGTTGCGCTGATCATATCCCTACCTACTAGGCGTACCTATAACCCTCAATCCCATTAAATCCCATGCACTCATCTAGATGTCTCTTAAAAGACCCCAACGAGTTTGCCTCCACCACTACCGACGGCAGCCGATTCCACTCACCCACCAACCTCTGAGTGAAAAACTTACCCCTGACATCTTCTCTGTACCTACTCTCCAGCACCTTAAACCTGTGTCCTCTTGTAGCGGCCATTTCAGCCCTGGGAAATAGCCTCTGAGAATCCACCCGATCTATACCTCTCAACATCTTATAAACCTCTATCAGGTCACCTCTCATCCTTTGTCTCTCCAGGAAGAAAAGACCGAGCTCCCTCAGCCTGTCCTCATAAGGCATGCCACCCAATCCAGGTAACATCCTTGTAAATCTCCTCAGCACCCTTTCAATAGCTTCCACATCTTTCTTGTAATGACGTGACCAGAACTGCGCACAGTACTCCAAGTAGGGTCTGACTCAGGTCTTATAAAGCTGCAGCATTATCTCCTGACTCCTAAACTCAATCCCTCAAGTGATGAAGGCCAGTACACCATACGCCTTCATGACCACATCCTCCACCTGCGAAGCCGTTTTAAGAGTCCTATGGACCCAGACCCCAAGGTCCTTCTGATCCTCTACACTGCTTAGAGTCTTACCCTTGATATTATACTCCTTCATCCCATTGGACCTGCCAAAATGGACCACTACACATTTATCCGGGTTGAAGTCCATCTGCCACTTCTCTGCCCAGTCTTGCATCCTATCTATGTCACGCTACAACTTCTGACATCCCTCCAGATATCCACAACACCACCAACCTTCAGGTCATTGGCAAACTTACCAACCCATCCCTCCACTTCCTCATCCAGGTCATTTATGAAAATTACAAACAGCAAGGGTCCCAGAACAGATCCCTGGGGCACTCCAGTGGTGACCGACCTCCATGCAGAAAAAGACCCATCCACAACCACTCTCTGCTTTTTGCAGGCAAGCCAGTTCTGGATCCACAAGGCAACAGCCCCTTGGATCCCATGACCTCTCACCTTCTCAAGAAGTCTTGCATGGGGGACCTTCTTGAACGCCTTGCTGAAGTCCATATAAACCATATAATCCACTGCTCTTGCTTCGTCAATGTGTTTAGTCACATTTTCAAAGAACTCAACAAGGCTCGAAAGGCACGACCTGCCCTTGACAAAGCCGTGCTGACTACTTTTGATCATACTAAACTTCTCTAAATGTTCATAAATCCTGTCCTCTCCAACAACTTACCAACCACTGAGGTTAGACTCACTGGTCAGTAATTTCCTGGGCTATCCCTGTTCCCTTTCTTGAACACAGGAACCACATCCGCAATCCTCCAGAACCTCTCCCGTCTCCATTGGCGATGCAAAGATCATCGCCAGAGGCTCTGCAATCATTTTCCTCGCTTCCCACAGTAACCTGGGGTACACCCCATCCAGTCCTGGCGACTTATCTATCTTGATGCTATTCAAAATTTCCAACACATTCTCTTTCTTAACGTCCACATACTCAATCTTTTCAGTCCGCCGCAAACCTGCAGTACAACCACCCAGATCATTTTCCACCGTGAATACCAAGGTAAAGTATTACTAAGCACCTCTGCCATTCCTACCGGTTCCGCACAAACTTTTCCCCCTTTACCTTTTATAGGTCCTATTCCTTCACATCTCATCCTTTTACTCGTCACGTATTTGTAGAATGCCTTAGCGTTCTCCTTAACCTTACCTGCCAAGGCCTTCTCATGACCCCTTCTGGCTCTCCTAATTTGCTTTTTAAGCTCCTTCCTATAACCCGTATACTCCTCTAGATCCTTAATATCGCCTAGCTCTCTGAACCTTCTGTACGCCTTTCTTTTATTTTTGATTAGACGGACTTTTACACAACGGACTCTGTCCTCGGCTCCACGGGTGACCTTGTGGCATCTTACATGCCTTGGCACGAGGGCATCCAAGATGTGACAGGCACATCCTTTGCTCGGGCACACAACTTTGTCCATTTCAATCGGGATGAAGCAAGCCAGGATGCAAAAGTGGGATTAACGCTGATGTCTGCTTTTCTATGTGTGCAATGTGCCGTTGACTGCACTTATGTGGCTCTCCAGTCCCCATGGCAACTGAGAGCGCAGTTCATGAACCACAAGGGCTTCTATTCCCTGAGTGTTCAGCTGGTCTGCGATCACACAAAGTTACTCCTCCATGTGTAAGCTCAGTTTCCTGGGAGTATGCATGACTCATACATCCTGAGCCACTCTGAGCTATGGAATGTTTGATGATCCATAACAACAACAGGGTTGATTCCTCAGGGATAGGAATTATGCACTGAGGATATGATTGATGATGTCTGTGCAGAGACCACAGAGTTCACCTGGGACTAGATACAATGAGGCTCATGCTGCTACTCGCATTTTGGTGGAGCAAACCATTGGCATGCTGAAGACAATTTTTTGTCCCCACTCCCAGACAGCCATCAGTCATTTCATCTTAAGTTTTGCATTCACAGGGCACTGACCCTTTTTTTACCATTAACACGTCTGCTATCTTACCTTTGTTTCACTATCAGCCCTTCTTTAGTATTTAATACTATAATTAACACTCCTTTTATGTTGTGCCCATAACATCTTCATCAGATTTCTCCTGAGCTCCCACCTATCCCTGACCTTCTATTTTGCCTCTCCTGCTCCACCCCTCTTATATAGTAAATAATCCATCACAGTTCTCCCTCTCTTTAACTCCGAAGCAGAGTCATACAGTCTTGAGATGTTGACTCTAAAATTAGTTTTATTGGTCTCTCCAGACCTGTTGCCAGACCTGTTGAGTCTTTTCTGTATTTTCTGTTTTTATTATGGAGGAAAATACACCTCATGATGCATTTCCATCATTTGTATATCATTGCAATACACTTCCTGTACAGCATCATGTCCCTACCTGCCCTAATTTTCCTGCAGGGAAGGCAAGAAATCCTCACTATTATACGTAATAAAATAATCATAAAATTGCAACTGTCAGCTGTCTCCATGTATATAGGTTCTGCTTGAAATGTAATTAAGACGTGACATTTGCTCTTCCACTAATTGAAAACTAATATAATCTGTAATGATTCCTGTGCTAAGCAAGCCAAGTATGGCTCGGTGATCGTATACTGGTTTAGTACTCTGAGCTATGGCCACAGAAACCTCAGCTCGAATCCAAGTCACAGCAGTGGTTATTTGTATCGAAAGAAATATCGAAAGAAATACCTGTGCTGTAACAATCCGTCCACCTCCCATTAAAGTCCTGTTTTGTGGACCCTTAACAAGTATGTGAGCATTGATAGGCCCTGATAAAAACTCCCTTTTCTCAGCTAAACACTTGTCCATGGCCTCAGACTGAACCAGCTCTCCCTCCTTAGACATGGTTCATTCTTATTCCCCTTCCCAGTCTTTTCTCCCATTGCTGAATATTTTAGATCCTCTCCCGACTTGCACTTGAGAGTTCTGCTCAAGTTTTCAATTCTAATTTATATATAAATATGTAATTTTCATAAAATTCCAGGCTCAAATCCAAAGAAATATCTAAAGCAGGTTATAGATTATTTGTGAGAAACAGAATAGTGCTGCATACTGGTAGCTGAAGAAACCAGAGGCCGGGAGGGAAGAGGTAGGTTCATCTTGTCATTAGTTGGAAGAAGGGTCTAGCTGCTTGAGCCCATGAAATTTGCAACAGGTGTGGTAAGGAAATGGGAATTGTGGAGTAAGGGGTTAATATCAGAACACATGATGCTGATGTAATGATGATGTAACACCACTTAAGAGAGATCTGGGTGAAATAGAAGTTCTAACCTCGTGCTGAAGTTCCAGTGTTTTAATACAGTAGCTATAACTAAAGGGTAATGGTTTTAACAAATGGTAGTCTCAAGCAGCTAACTTTGGGAGAAAAGACAAATTCAAAGCACCACATCTACACTGCAAACACAGTAAGAAACGTGGTGGCAGCAGACAGTAAATAAAAGACCCAGCAAAAACCTCAAGAAGCAGCTGCAGAACTGGCAAGTCCAGAGATCCTTAAAAGAAGGATGAAAGGAACAGATTCAAAACACACCAAAAAAATCATGAGCATCATGAGCATAACCGATGCAAGTTGAGACAACAACCCAGAATCCAAGGAGCAACATCAGTGAAGATAGCAACTATTCCAAAGCTTGGTACAAGCCTGGAAATCACACTACTACTCCAAAAACTGTTCCAGAGTGCCAAAGATGTGCAATAGATTCAGAATTGGGGTAATTAGAGAAAGAGGTTTTACAGACACTCAACTGCTTCTAATTTGCATGTAAAGGAACAGAAGGATCAGAATCAAATCAGTACATTACTCTATGCATTTGGGGCTATTGCCAGTGATGCCAGGTAATCACTGCCTAGGCAGAGAGTCAAAGAGACTGTAACATCATATGAATAAATCCTGCAAGCATTTGTCTCATATTTCAGGGTTCACAAATGTTTAATTATAGAAAAGGCAAAACTTAACTAGTGAAAATAAAGATCAGATGAGAGTATGAATTCATTCATCAACAATCTATACAGGCTGGCAAGAAATTGTGACTATGGAATATTGAGGCAAGAAATTATTTGTGATTGCATAGTAGCTAGGGCCTTAGATGAAGCTCTATCAAATTTATTGCAAATGACTAACAGCTTAATTCTCATCAAGGTGGTACAAATTGCAAGAGAAAGTGAGTTGTGAGTTCAGAAAAGAAAATACAGTGTTCACGGGAAGGCAAAATCACTTTACAATAAATGAGGGAAGCCATTCAATATATAGGCTGGGAAAGGGAAAATGCGCTAAATCAATAGCCCACAAAGATGGGGAAAAGCAAACCAACCTCCAATTGAAATGCTCATGGTGTAGCAAGAAAAACCCGTACAAACAGAAAGAACAGAGGTGAACAGAGTGCCACAACTGTGGAAAAGTAGGACAATTTTAAAATTGTCTGCTGATCTAAAACACAGCCTGCAAAAAAATAAGGAAAAAAAATTAAAGCCAAACGATGCACAAGAAGTGGAAGAACAGCAGAAAAAGAAAATAACTTTTCAAGGGGAAGTAAACAAAATAAAAAATGAACACTCGAGTATTAAACTTTAAGTTGAAATTGAGTTTAAATTAGACACAAAAATAGGGGTTTCTGTCTTATCAGATGAAGTAAAATGGTTGAAACACATTACACTACAGCTTTACTGGGTCCAGGTGGGACTAAAAGTCATAGGCTAACATATGGCAAAACTGAAGTACAAAGATAGAGAAATCATTGAACCTCTGTATGTCATTCAGAATCATGAATCTTCTTTACTGAGTACAAAGGCTTTCATAAAATTGAAGCTAATCCATAATGTTGATGCGGTTGTTGTTGCACATTATAACAAAACATTCAGGAATGAATTTCCAAGATTATTTACAGGCTTGGCAAGATTGAAGACTGAGTATTATATCACCCTAAAAGCTGATGATAAGCCAATTTATCTCTTTATACCAAGGGAAGTCATCCACTTGTGGACAAAATCAAGGATATAATTGAAAACATTCTGCAACAAGGGGTTATCCCAGGTATGGTCATGGTTCCAAAGCCAA
The DNA here is from genome assembly GCF_965287045.1 of Carcharhinus amblyrhynchos. Lineage (NCBI taxonomy): Eukaryota > Metazoa > Chordata > Chondrichthyes > Carcharhiniformes > Carcharhinidae > Carcharhinus > Carcharhinus amblyrhynchos. The sequence goes on along the minus strand of NC_137335.1, from coordinate 23,069,425 downwards.
AAGGCTCCAATGGAATCTGCGTAGATTTAGTTCAGTAAATCAGTGAAACATGACAGCCACTCAATGGCCTCAGTGGATGAGAGGTGGGAGTCATGCCAAACTAGACAAGTGTTCTCTTTTCACTGAATTCAATGAAAACAGCAGATTTTCATTGCATCTGGACAAAGAATCCAGAATCATGGACAGTTTCAGAACACCATTCAGTTGGCCATTATTGCTTTAATAGATTATTGCTTTAATAGATCACCATTTGTAATTACGTGCGCTTCTGAAATTTTCCAGAGAACAATGTCTCAAACCCTACATATTGATGGCATAATTGTACATCGCTCCATGAGAGAAAAGCACTACTGCAAAGTTAGAACAGTCCTCAAAGTCTTAGAGGATGCAGACCCAACATTGAATGAAAAATGTGAGTTCACCAAACCAATGATTAAATTTCTAGGTCACATTGTGCAAGCCGTTGGATTAACAGTTGACACACAGAGACAAAGTTGATCCAAGAGTTTGCACAACACAGAACATTATTGAATTTCAGTGACTCCTTAGGATGGACAACCAAATAGACAAGTTCCTATCAAACTTGGTAGGAGTCAATGAGCCTTTGAGACAGCAGTTGAGACAGGGTCGACAGTGATACTGGAATGTGAACTAGCAAAATGCTTTTGAGAAAACCAGAAATATTTTAATTTCCTCTGAAATTTTAGCACATTATGATCCAGAACTACCAACCATAGTAGCAGCAGATGCAGCATTTTCAAGTCTGGATGCATGGTTATTTCAAGTATAGAAAGATGATAAAAGTAGACCAGTTTACTTCACCTTAAGCTTACTTCCAGATACAGAGAAAATATATGCTACAGTTGAGGAAGAAGCATTGGCAACAACATCTGATGGGACTGAAACAGACAGTAAGACATTCATCAGTCTTCTGAATGTGAAAGAGATTGCAAAGCTGTTGCCTCGAATCTAACAGTTCAGATTATGAATGAAATAAGACTTCAGAACAGAGTATGTTCAAGGGGAGTACCTGACAACAGCAGGAAATACCTGGAATGGGCAGGTTGATAATAAGGATAGGTTGGATAGGCTAGGCTTGTATCCATTGGAGTTTAGAGATGACTTGATTGAAACATAAGATCCTGAGGGGTTTTGATAGGATGCATATAGAGAGGACATTTCTTCTTGTGGGAAAATCTAGGACTAGCGGTCACAGTTTACAATTAAGGGGCTGCCATTTAAAATGGAGGTGAGACAAAATTCTTTCACACATGGGTCTTTGGAACTCTCTTCCTGTAAAGGAGCTGGAAGCAGAATCTTTTACATTTTTTAAGGCAGAGCAGATAGATTCTGGATAAGCAAGGAGGTGATAATTTATCAGGGGTAAGTGGGATGTAGATTTGAGGTAGTATCAGGTCAGTGATGATCCTATTATGTGGTGGAGCTGAGTAGAGGGGCTGAATGGCCTAATCCTACTCCTTGTTCATGTGTTTGTATGATAGCAGATACACTTTTGAGGATACCATTAAAGGAACCAATCTTGAGGATGTACATTTCATTGAGGAGATGGAAGCTTTAACATCTGTCATTACAGATACCTAGGAAAGTATTTATTTGAGTTTAAAAGCAAGATATTCCTTACTGTCTTTGATTACCACTCAAGGTGAATTGAAATGAACAAATTGCACATGATATGAACAGTCACACAATCACTGAAAAGAATCTGCATGGCATTCTGGACACTGTGGAACCAGATGATGGTCCACAATTTGCTGATGAATTAATGCAAATTTTTGTGAGGGAGTACAGATTCATTCGCATAACCAGCTCACCTTGTTATCCTCAGGCAGATAGAAAAGCTGACAGATGTGCAAGCCATTAAAGACTTGATGAAGGAGAATGAAGGTTTTAATCTACCTCTTCTCAATTGCAGAACCTCACCATTACAAAATGTTTTCTCAACATCTGAGTTGTTGATGGGAAGAAGATTGAGATCACAACTTCTAGCTATTACCTCAAACTAACACAAGAGTAAAACAGCATGAGGAAGAACAGAGAAACTTTAACTTGACACACACAGCATAAGCCTTTTCAGTGTTGAAGTCCAGGAAGACAGTGTGGGTATGAGACCAACAAAAAGGTGTCATAATCAAAAGAGCTGCAGAACCAAGATCCTACGAAGTTGAGGTGGACCGGAAACTATAAGGAGAAACCACAGTACCTTAATATTATTGGAAAGAAAGCCAACAAAAACTTAGCTTTACTACTCAGGTCCTGATGGATGTAAAGAAAAAGGAAAAAGACAAAGCTCTTTAATCATCTAGGAGAAAGGCACTCCTACTGACATAAAGGGCAGTATGGAATGTCCTCAATCTCAGAAAGAAATCAAAACAAGAGCAGGAGATTTATCAAGGCATGTCAGAGACTAACACTATGAAGTCTGATATTTGAGGAGGGACATAGGAGGATGCATATAATTAGGATGAAGACTTGGGGGGAGAGTTAGATTAAAGGGTTAACATTAGAAACACTTGATAGTGATGCAGTGATGATGTAACACTACACAACTGAGTGACAGAGACTTGGATGCAATAAAAGATCCAACCTTGTGCTGAGGTCCACTATGTATATTAGTAGCCATAACTTGAGTAATGGTTTTAACAAACTATAGTCTCAAGAAAATAGCCAAACACCAAAAAACCCATTTCAGCTCCAAATGCATGACAAAAAAAATGAAGGGGATAAAAAGAGTCAGATCAGTGGCCCCAAGTTAGGGAGACCCACTCATTGGAACAGGATAAAAAAAGATAAAAGAAGTGCTCGAAGCAAAAGAAAATAGGGAGAAAGAAGGGGGAGAAGCAGAAAATTGAGCTAGGAAGGAGAATAAAGAAAAACAGAAAGATTGTGCCAATAAAGCACTAGAAAATGAGAGAGGGAGGTCTCATGTGAAACAAGGACCTGATTCCACAGTAAGAACATAAGAACATAAGAAATAGGAGCAGGAGTAGGCCATCTAGCCCCTCGAATCTGCCCCGCCATTCAATAAGATCATGGCTGATCTGAAAGTGGTTCAGTTCCACTTACTTGCCTACTCCCCATAACTCTTAATTCCCTTAGTGATCAGAAATCTATCTACCTGTGACTTAAACATATTCAATGAGGTAACCTCCACCGCTTCAATGGGCAGAGAATTCCAGAGATTCACCACCCTCTGAGAGAAGAAGTTCCTCCTCAACTCTGTTCTAAACTGACTCCCCCTATGGAATGTGTCCTCTAGTTCTTGTTTCCTTTCTAAGTGGAAAGAATCTCTCTGCCTCTACCCTATCTAGCCCCTTCATTATCTTATATGTCTCTATAAGATCACCCCTCAGCCTTCTAAACTCCAACGAGTATAGGCCCAATCTACTCAATCTCTCCTCATAAGCTAACCCCCTCATCTCTGGTATCAACCTGGTGAATCGTCTCTGTACTCCCTCCAAGGCCAATATATGAACCAGGAAAGAGGATTCAGAAATTATATTGGCTGCAATGAGAATAGTCTGGCAACCTCAATAAAATGTAATGAACCTAAAAAAGTGAAAAACAAGAAGATGTTTAGATCCTCCCTCATGACAACCAGTAATATTGCAAGGGTATCTACTGCTAATACATCTTATAAGTTTAGAGATGCAAAATTATATTTAGGTAAGTAATTTGTAGTTAAGGGATGTTTATAGTCGAACAGTAATTAAGTGTAAAAAATAGGATAACAAATTCAGGAGATAATGTTAGGTAGAACAAAAGACCTTGCGTTATGACATCACAGACGCAAGAGAAATGTAGGCCGCGATTCTCCCATCATGAACCACAACTTTTCTGGTGAGTTGCGGTGGAAGATGCGCATTGCTAGCCTTGTACCAGGATTTGCGCATGCACCGGTAATGCATGCGCATCTCCCAGAGCCGGCAAACAGTCGCCGGTCAGACCATGCTGGAAACTGGCAGGAAGGCAGGTGAGTCATTTGAATCTTTTTAAAATGTATTTTAAATATGTTTAGCAGTTCATTATCTGGAACTTTCAGGTCCCAATTGAACTTCCCACCCTGCCAGGAGAGTATTTCATTCTGGTGGGGTTTATACTAGCTCCCCACACTCGGGGAACCAGCGGGACATAGGAATGAAGGGTGGCAAACGGGGCCCCCCCAGGGGGTTGGGTGGTGGGGAGGTGGTGCCACCTGAGTATGGGCACCATGGCAATGCCAGCCTGTGCCCTGCACTGCCCAGTCAGGCATTGGGCAGTGCCAAGGGGGTGAGACCTATTGTTGGCAGGGCATAGGTGATCAGTGGGGTTGGGGAGTCTTGCTGCAACTCTGCAGATAGAATCGGTCTGGGATGGAGGGAGGGCAACAATTGGGGTGGTCTGCCAGAGAGCGTCTGCCTCTAGGGGACGTCTGACCCCGGGAGGGGGGTGCCAGGGATCGCCACTGCTGGGTGGGGGGTGGGGGGAGGGGTGGTGTGCTATGCATTGGGGTGCTCCGGGACAGAGGGGGTGTCAGAATTGACCCAGGATTTGTTGTGGGGGCCATGATTGGGCCATGTGGAGGACCGGAGGGGCAGCATTGCGAGAGTTCTGGGCTGGCCGGCGATCGGGCTGGCCAGCAAATGGGGAGTCTGACAGATCGGGGCCACTGCATATGCCCAGAGTTCCAGAACTGTCAGATTCTGACGCAAATAGGCCCCACCTCTGGGTTTTTAATGAGATTCACAACTGGGATCTCTGCAGTGCAGAGTGCAGAGATTCGGGTGAGAAGCTGAACTGCCAAAACAGTTTCCCACCAATTCAGCAATTTTGGCAGAATTGCAGCCATAATGAAAATTTGGGTTCAAGAGGTGATGAACCTGAATACTGAACTCAGAGTTATATCATGTCGATTCCCCAATTTTCATCAGCTGATATGGTTATAAATAATCTTTCAAGTTTATGTTTAATTCCCATGACAAATGTATAAATAGTAAATCTGTTTGTGCCTGAAGATAATGTTTCAAAAGCCTCCATGATTATAAGGATTAGATAGAACACTGAATCATAAATAAAATGCACCCTCTTACAGCACCATCTTGACTGTATCTTACAGCATCAGATCTTTAACTTCTGGTGAGTGGTTGCTTACTGTGCCAGGTGAACAACTATTTATTATTGCTGCTGTAGCTGTTGTTCTTTATTAATGTGGGGTGGGAGGAATAGTAATACAGAGATGCGGCAAATGTGCTAGCATCCTAAAACAACACATTCATCAGATATACCTTGTCTAAGTTTCCTAAAAATATCAAACAGATAAGAGAGACTTCAGGGCTCTGCAGCAAAGTAGGAAAGATGAGGGTTGGTCGAGGTGGGGTGCCTTAGTGTAAAAGAAAGCGTTTTGATCCTAATTATTTTGATCCATATGCACCTAGCCACCACTAGTTCTAATAAATCTACCAGGGAAAGTAGCTATATTATTCACTCCAACCACAGAAGAAAGCACTACATTGAAATAAAATTAGTTTATCATGGGTATCTGAAACAGAATAGGTTTCTTTCAAGGATTATCAGTACTCTCTCTTCTGTGCAGTTATAAAATATCCTTTAATCAATACGCCATCATGTCCCATAACACCAAGTTAAAGTGGTTTCTTGCTCCATATGGTTGGAATAAGTAGTTATTTATCGAACAATACTGTATTGTTGTCCTTTTGAGAGACTACCAAAGGCTAAACTTAAGTGTATTTCAACCATTTTTCCCTGCCAGTGTGAAACATTCAAATGTCATTCTGTAATGATCCAATTTGTCAAGATTAGGTAATCAGATTGGTTGAGGAAGATAACAAGCCTTTCTCAGTCCAGTGGGGGCTATAAACACCATATTATAGATAGATATTAACAATTTATGTCCACCTCTACTTCAGTCTTAAAGTGAGGGATTATTCTCAGCTTTTTCAAAAGGTATCTATATTATTTTTGTAGAAAGATTGAAAAATGGTTTGTAAGATGTGGAAACAAACCCCTTGTAACAAAACAAAATTAATGCAAGGAATAATTAATCTTCATAGTAATACATATACACAGTTGAGAAAATGATTTACACTACCATTTAGCTTTTCTTCTCCCAATATTTCCTTTTCCAGAACATTGGATAATTCATACCTTTCTCCAGCAAGAATAGTTGGAAGGATGGTGAGAGGAGATTACATAAATGGTCATCAACAGAGTTTGGCGACCAACCATCAGGAATTGTTATTCAAGAAGGCCCAATTAGATAACGGCCATTTAATCCCTGTTATTTTCCAAAAGTATAAGCAATTCTGAAGACCGAATACCAGCATAGTAATGGTTGCAAGCCCAAGTACTTGCAAAGTAAGAAGTAAGAACAAGAGTATGTCATACAGACAATCAAGCCATCTCTTGACATTTCATTAGACCATGGCCGATCTTCAATCTCAGCTTCAGTTTCTTGCCTATTCCCTACATCCTTGGTTCTCTTAGAGTCTAAATAATAGTGCAAAAATATTCTCTTTATTTCAGCTTGAAATGGCCATGCTGATACTATGCTCCCTAGCTTTTGACTCTCCAGTCAGGGAAACAACCTCTTAGCATCAACCTCGTTTCATTCTTCTAAACCACAGAAAGTATGGTCCATTCTTTCTAATCTCTCATCATAAAAGTCTTTCCAGGAATCAACCTAGATTTATTTCATTAGATCCCATCTAAGATAAGTGTATCCTCCCTTTCGTACATAGAACAAAACTATAGACAATACTTTAGGCATAGCTTCAACCAATCTCTGCATAATTGGAGCATTACTTCCTTTGTGTACTCAAAACTGTTTGCAATAAAGGTCTACTATCCTAATTAATTAAAATGAGTAGTGGAAATGAGGTGCTAGCTGGATTCTAAAAGAGGAAATAGGGATTTTAATGTATCATGAATTGGTAGCTTAGATCTGTTGTTTGCAATTCCAGTGCCATCAAACATCTTCAAACATTCAGGACACTTCAAACATCTTGGGGAACCAGATGTTCAGGAAGTATCTCCAGAAGCTTGAGAGTTTTTGGACATGAAGAGCAACTGGAGTCACTGTGGATCAGCAAGGAAGCTGGGAGTTTCCTGCACCATATGTTCCAGGAACTGGTCATCTAAAGAGAGTTCATCATAGTAGATGGGTGATCATCCAAAAGGGTAGGAAGAAGTAGGAAGTACAGGAGTCTTCAGATGTGTTTCATTCTCAAACTAGTACTCACATTGGAGACTGCTGGGAGTGATGACACTGTGAAGGAGTGCAGACCAAATCTAACACAGTGGCCTATTTTCAAGGTTACCATCTGCTTGAAGTCAAAAGATCCACACTCTTAAAGCTTCTTGACAGTTGGATGGGTCACTTTTTTTCTTTCTTTCATAGGTGTTATGTATTGTAAAACAACACATCTCTGTCTGATTAGTCACACGATGTGCTGTGACATCACCAGAGGCATTCACAGGTTTTTAAAAAATTTTTAATTCAATTCAATCAAATCAAGTCCAATTCAGAGTCTCCACAAGTGAGACATTCCCAATCCAAGCTGACAAGACAGGACTCTCACCTCCTGTCTTGGGCTTGATCTACATGATCCAAGATGATTGGAGTAGGCATTACACCTCCTCCAAGGCTTGATCTTGAGATTATGATCTTGAGAAAAGGCTGAGACGCCATTTTAAAAATTGCTTCAAATTAAGCTAAAATGTAACCTAATGACTTCAACCAAGTACAGCATGTCAATACAACACTTGATCTTAGCCAAAAGACCAAGAAGATTTTTGACTTCAAACAGGCAACAATATGTAAATAAAGCTGCATTTTTTTAAGTAGCCCACAGTGTGGCACCTCAGAAATCCTTTCCTTCCTGTTGTCAAATTGCTCAGAAACAATTATACAACAAAGAAAAACTGGTGACAAAAGATTTTTTTTCTGTTCGACTGTGACTGCACAAAATAGAGCATTGACGTCAGGACGACAAAAGAAAAAAATTGAGCGCCTCGATTCTGAACCAGGTTGAAATACCCTCCACTGCAAGAAAAAACATGAGTAGCCTCGAAAAAGAAGCATTTTTATACACTTTAGAGGCTGGGCATACTTCTGAATGGCAAGACCTTGCAGATGGAGGCTGCAGAATAGGATCCTCACACTCATTAAAAAGATACAGCTGTGCATTTTAAAAGGGGAAGCTACTACTCCAAATAAAAAGAAGCTGTACAGGAATTACAAGTAAAGTCTTCTTATTTAGGGAATTAAAGTGCAATTGCCTACCAAGAAGTAGCTTGAATTTTTTTTTAACCTAACTACAGATCCAACTAAAACAAAACAGAACAACAAATAGGATAAGAGAAGAAATAAGAGGGGAGGAAAAGTGAAAGAAATCACTACGATTTAATAACCAGTATCTGCAATGGCAAGCAAAGGTGACGCCACAGAGGCGTTCAAAGAAAACATGAAAACATGGAATGCTCACGAATAGAGATTTTAATGTAATCTGGTGGTGAACAAGATACCAGATTAATTTAAAGTAGTCATTTTCTCAAGCATAGTAGTGTGTAACCTTTACATCATTGCAGATCCTTGTCCATTCTGAGAAACCAATGAAAAATCCAACACAGAATTGATCAAGATTCTCAAATACTGCTAATAATTGCTGAGAGATTCCAATTTCATCAATGGAGCCAAGAGGAGGGTGAAAATATATCACAATTCGTTGCGACATTGAGAAGGTTAGTGAAGAATTACAAGTTTGGCTCGACCCTCAAAGACACTCAGTGAGACAGACTTCTTGTGGACTTACAAATGAAGCAATTCAAAGATAACTGCTCACCAAGCTCTTTAAACTTGCTGTTGAGATTGCAATGTTCATGGAATTGGCCACGAAAGACTGGAGCCAAATACACAAGATGCAGGACAGGGAGAAATCTCTTAAAATGCAAACATGCCATAGATGTGCTCAGGTGGGACACTTTACACATGAATGTTAGAGAAAATAAATGTAGAAGCTGAGGTATGAAAGGCCACACAACTGAGGCATATTGGACACAACAGACTTCTCAAACCCCAAAGGTGGGCAAATGCAAGAACATATCAAGATCTAAAAAGGAGTCTACAAAATATCTGGTCAGAACAAAAACTCCTAAGACAAAGAACAATAAAAAGTACAGCACAGGAACAGGTCCTTCGGCCCTCCAAGCCTGTGCCGATCATGATGTCTGCCTAAACTAAAACCATGTGCTCTTACAGAGTCCATATCCTTCCATTCCCATCCTATTCATGTAATCGTCTAGGTGCCCCTTAAATGCCAATGGTGCAGACCAGGAAAGATCCAGGTGTCCTATCCATGAAAGGGGATACCCAAAGTTATCCTAAGTTATAAAGACAAGAAGTAAAGATGGAAATAGATAAGGGAGCTGCTGTATCCAGAAAATACATACAACCAGGAGCTTAAACATTTACCGCTAAAACATTCAAACGTAATCCTGTGAACTTATAACAAGGAGGTAGTTTCACTTAAAGGATATATCATGGTTCCAATTGAAGCTAATGGTCAATCAGAAAAACTGCCTCTGCACATAATAAAGGGGAATTTTCCTGCACTCTTTGGAAGAGCATAGTCACACAAAACCAAGCCAAACTGGGGAGCAATTAACCAATTGGTTGACAGCAAGATCATGCCACCAAAATTTCTGGAGAAGTACAGGAAGGTATTTGAGAATATCCTAGGATCCATGAGTGGAGTGGAGGCAAAGTTCAAAATCAAACCTGATAGCACGCCTAGATGCTTCAAGGCAAGAACTGTGTCTTATGCAATTAAACCGAAGGAAAAAGTAGAACTAGAAAAATTAATCAAAGATGGAGTTATAAAGCCTGTACGCCGAGCAATTGGGCAACTTCAATCATCCCAATTATTAAATCTGATGGTTCTATACATATCTGCGGCAACTTTATGACAACAAAATATTCAGTATTTTGTGTCAACAAGTACCCCTTGCCAATAATAAAGGACTTGTTCACTGGACTGGCTGATGGTCAACAATTCAGCAAGATAGACTTGTTCCAAGCATACCTCCAGATGAGGATGGCACCTGAGTCGCAACTACTGCTAATGACTGTTACCTACAAGGGGTCATTTTGGTATAAGTGCCTACTGTTCGGAAAAACATTGGTACTAGTCACATTCCAGAAATCAATCGTGGTCTCAATAGTGTCCAGTGTTATTTGAACAACATTCCCATCACAAACAGAAGTGAACAGGAACATTTACACAACTTAAAGGAAACACAGCAGTGTCTAGAGAAGTACAACCTCCACGTGAAGAAAATAAATATGAACTTTTCAAATAATCCATCAGTTATCTAGATCATATAGTAGACAAGGATGGCCTCCACAAAGAACATAAGAAAATAACAGCAATTCTAGATGTGCCAAGAGCACAGAATATGTCACAATTACGATCATTTTTAGGACTAATCAGTTATGACAGGAAGTTCATTCCAAACCTTGAAACTTTACTAAAGGCACTTCATACTTTATTGCCTGCCTACCAGCAATGAAATTGGACAAAGGAATGTGACAGTGCATGCAAAGGAATTGAAAATGTGCTCAAGAAATCTGAGATACTTTAACATAGGGTTGAAAATTCAATTAGTATACAATGCATTGCCCGACAGGGTGGGTGCTGTTTAATGTCACATTATGGCAACTGGGAAGAAGCGTCAATAGCATTCATCACGAACATTATCAAGTGCAGAACATAATTATGAATAACTTGAGAAAGAAGCACTCAGCACAAATTTTGGCATTAGTTGATTTCACTTGCATAGCACACAATTTACTTTGTTGACCGACCACAGGCTGTTGACAACCATTTTTGGTCCATACCAGGGAATTCCATCATTAGCCACAAGTCATCGACGAAGATGGGCATTGATATTATCAGTGCATTATTATGGAATCAAATATCAGGGATCAGAACAGCGTACCAACGCAAAGGCCTTATCAGGACAGTACTTCAGGACAAAACCGAATCATAACACAGCTATATCAACATTTTATATTTCTTTATATTTATAACATTGTCTCAGGTACAAAGGCACATAAGGAATGACCCAGTAATGGGTAGAGTCATGGACATGTTTTAAGAGGAACATCATTGGATAAATAAAAGAAGATTCATGAAATCAGACCTTTTATAATGAGGGAACTTGAATTAACTGTCCGAAATGGCGTATTGCTATGAGGGATCAAGGTGATCATTCCTCAATGCTTATAAAGCTGAATCTTGCATCAATTGCACAAAGTTCATTCAGGGGTTGTACGAATGAAAGAACTCGCACAAAGCTACTTTTGGTGGCTGGTACTTGATGCATAGATTGAAGCAAATGTGGGCAATGCCAATCATATGCTATATGATTACTCCACCTCTACAACCAACTCACCTGTGGGATTGGCCAAAACAACTTTGGCAGAGAATACATATCAACTTTGCAGGAACCATGGAATGCTACATGTGAACGCACATTCAAAGTGGCCCAAAGTCAGGATGATGATGTCCACCATGACAGAAAGAACCATAGAGGAGTTGGATGGGTTGTTCACAAGATTTGGATGGCTTGAACAATTAGTCAGCGATAACGGGACTCAAATCACATCCCAGGAATTCATGGACTACATTAAGAAACAATGGTATACAACACATGAGGGCTGCCCCATATCATCTGTCCACTAAAAGGTTGGTGAAGAGGGTGGTACAGTCACTGAAACATGTCATCAATGTGTCAAAAGATGAAGATTCGCTGTCCAGGAGTGTAAACAACTTTCTCATGTCCTATCAGAACACGCTCATGCCACCACACAAAATTCACCATCAATGTTGGGTCCTGAGAAGGAAATTGAGAAATATTTTAACGTCATCATGTTGCACTGTATAAAAAATCAGGCCTGTCATAGCTATGTTGGGTCCTGAGAAGGAAATTGAGAAATAAATTCAATCTACTCACTCCATATGATATTACTATAATATTACAGCGACAAGAACTCACTGTGAACAAACATCAAACTTGAGAAGTTTTAAACAAGAGGAAAGGGTTTTAGCGAGAAACTACAAGTGAGAAGTGGGTACCTGCAATCATTCTAGCTAAGTTAGGCCTGATTTCTTATACAGTGCAACTTGATAACGTTAGAATATGGCGGAGACACACAGATCAAATTCTCACTTCAGAAAGTGAATTTGCAGAGATAGTATTAGAAAGGCTTACACCAGACACCCAAGGTTGTGAAATTCTGAACCATGGATTACCACAGAATTAAGTTCAGATTCAACTCCAGTAGAACAACCAACATCTCTGGAAGCTGATAATGAAGCACCATCACAAGATGACATATCTGATATTCTTGAGAAACGGGCTGCCAAGAATGTCAAAGATCAGACTCCAGAACATCATATCGTACCAAAACATAACCTACATCCACCAAAAAGACACTTACATTAATTGTACGTATGTAGATAATAATACTTGGTAATGTAAAGGTTGTTCATAGTGAATAATCATTAATGTTTAAAGGTTTGTTGTCAGACTACTGAAATAAAGGGGGAGGGGTGTTATGCATTGTAAAGCAATGCATCTCTGTGTGGGCATGATGGGCTGTGATGTATTTTTGGATTTTTATCTCTCTTCCATATAGGAGTTCAAGCAGGCAACATCTTGTAAATGGAGCTGAATTGGTTTGTTGGCTGAATTGGCGAACACTTCAGTGGTCATGGGCATTCAGCCTCTGACCTTCAGGTAAGCGTTCTCCAAGGCGGCCTTCACGACACACGACAGCGCAGAGTCGCTGAGCAGAGACTGATAGCTAAGTTCCACACACATGAGGACGGTCTCAACAGGGATCTTGGGTTCATGTCGCGCTATCTGTAACCCCCGTGACTTGCCTGGGTTTGCAAAACCTCACTCACTATACTGTCTGGAGACAATACACATCTCTTTAACCTGTGATCAATGCTCCTTCCACACACATTGTCAGCCACTTTAGGACTTGAACAGCAGGTTAGGTGTAAAGATTCGCATTCTAATCAGTAATCTCTAAACTATCTGTGCTTTATATGCTCTGTCCGAGGCCAGAACTCTCCATTCACCTGACGAAGAGGGAAACCTCGAAAGCTTGTGAGTTTACTATCAAATAAATTGGTTGGACTAAAACCTGGTGTTGTCAGACTTTTTACTGTGTTTACCCCAGTCCAACGCCGGCACATCCACATCTTGGTTTGTTTAAACAGCCCATAGTGTGGCATCTCAGAAATCCTTTTTCCCTGTTGTCAGATAGACCAGAAACAATTACACATACACAACAATAGGATATAGACAACACTGGCAAGGTCAGCATTTGTTGCCCATCCCTAATTGCCATTGACTGGCAAGGCAGCTGGACTTAATTCAGATTAATTCACACTACTTTTTTTCTAAATAGTAAACAGTGTTTCAGCAGAGACGTCAAATGCTAGGGCAGCAGAAATAACTAATAATAATGAAAAAACTCTGTCTGAATTACTTATAAAATAAGTAGATAGTGCAATTGTTCTTGCCTGTTTCTTGGTTTCAAGACGTTTAACCCAACATCAGTTACTGGTTTTTGATACAGTATAATACCAGTTTCAACTATAACATTTAATTAAAGTGACAGAAGAAATAAAGCCTTTACATAAACATCCCACGAGATAAACCACAGCTCTATATTGCATGTGGTTGTATTTTTTGACAGTACAGCCTCGATCAAGTTCTGTTTATTATTACAAAAAAATGCTCAATACAAATAATTGTGGTCTACATTTCGATCTGGCCTTTTGTTGTCAAAATCAAACTCAAGATACAAGCGCTCATCTTTAACAATCTATCTTTAAATAGTCAAACAATGCCAATGCACTTGATCATCCCAGTCTATTTGCATTGAATGTCAGTGTAATCTAGGCTCAGAGATGAAAAGAAATTGAAAGTATTTTAGTTGTTCCACTTGACAGAACCAAAAGAACCCAAATCAATATTATTTTTCATTTTCTTCTCTCAATAACAATATTCTGTGAAATGTGTATAGAGAAATAGTAAAGTAGAAATTCAACTAATTTTTACAATTTCTGATTTCTCCTTTTGAAACTTTAAAAGTGAAGACAATTTTCCAACCCATTACATTTGTACTGTTACTGTATGAATTTAAAATGATAGCGGAAATTAGGGTTGATTTTTAAAACGAATGATCTCTTTTTTCCATTTAAAGACATGAGACATGAAAAGCAAAGGCACGTTTCTCAAACCATAAAGCAATACAGCTATATATAATACAACAATAACATCAACAAGTTGTATTTATATAGCACGGGCCCGATTTTACCATTGTGTCGTGCCCATTTTCGGGCAAGAAAACTTAATAAAGTTGGGCATGAGGCCATTAATGTGATCCGTGCCCGGTTCCACGCAGAAGGCCGCTTTACCTAGGCCCGAAAATGGCCTTGATCTGATTCACGCCTGAAATGCGTGCATTTAAATTGAATTAATGGGCTGCGCGCCTAACTTTACCAGCATTTCCCTTTTACCATCGCATTCGCACATTCAGATTCAGCACAAAACAGACCTGCTTGGCAAAGGTCTGTTTCGGGCATTCCAGCTTCCGAAGAGGTAAGTTCAGACTTCCAATGGCTGTCTCTCAGATCTGTGGTGGAGGGGAGAGGGGAAGGCAGACCAGATCATTCTCTGTTGAGGAGAGGTGGGTCAGATGTATCTCTGATAGCAGGGGCCGGGGGGCGGTGGGGGGGGGGGGGGGGGGGTGGTGGAGAATGGACAGACCATTCTCTGGTGGATGGGGGGGGAATGGAGACCAGATCGCTCTCTGATCGGGGGGGCAGGGGTAGGCCAGATCGATGTCTGGTGGGGGAAGGGGGAGGGCAGAGGGAGGCCAGATTATTGTCTGGTTGGGGGGAGGGGGCCAGAGGGAGGCCAGATCATTGTCTGGTGGTGGTGGGGGGCAGTTTGTTGTCTGATGGGAGGAGGGGGGAGGAGGAAGAGGGAGGTCAGATCATTCCCTGGGAGGGGGAGGGGGAGAGGGGAGGTCCCAATCATTCTCTGGTGACAGGGGGAGACGAGATGGGGGAGGAAAAGGGGCAACTGCTGCCACTCTGTGGGCAATCGATGGGGGAGAAATGGGGCAGAGGTTCACAATCGTCTAGGTGGCGAGGGAGGTGGGTGAATAAGGGGGACAGTTATGTTGTGGGGGTGGGGTGATGTCTGTGGGGGTCATTGCTCCCCCTTTTTGCTCCTGGGCTGCTTTATCTGTTTTTTTGACCTGGGAGTGATGTGACAGGGGAGTGTTATTCAAATTTTTTTCTCACTGCGGGTGCGCAGTTCAAAGCTCCGATCATTTCGGGCGCGAAAAGCCCCGCCCAGAGCGCGATTCAGACCCGTGATTCTCTTTTCAAGCTAAATGTATATGGGAGTGCCTAAGAACAGATTTCCAAGTCGGATCTGAATTGCACTCAGATTCAGCACTTCCAATGAAAATTGTAAAATTGGACCCCATGTCTCAAATTTGTCACAGCCACGTAAGGAGATATGCAGGTTAGGTGAATTGGCCATGTTAAATTGTCCCTTAGCATCAGGGGAATTAGCCAGGTAAATATGTGGGGTTACAGGGATAGGGACTGGATGAGATTGTATTGTAATTGTATTTCAGTTAGTAGGTTTGCATATTAATTGGGTTGCCGCCCGCACTGGTGGGAACCCAACCTGGCAAGTGGGGCAGGCAGGAAGCATTGCGATGGGTGGCACAAAACTCATTTTTTGCCTGATGCCCGATTTTCCAGGCCATCACGATTCTTGTTGGGAGCTAACCCTGAGAATCACTCGATGAGTTAAATGTGATTTAAATATGCTAATGTTATAATCCAGGTCAGAAATTCCAAAATGTCTTATGAAGTTCATCTAGATTGTAAGCTTTGCAATTTGAATTTGGCTAGGGGAAACATGAGGTGTTTCACTTCAAGTATGATTCAAATGACCCACTATGGAATTTTTATCAAACAAAGTTTATTTAACAATTCCATTAACACATAGAAAGAAAATTAGCAATAACTTTTACCAATTACAAACAAGAAAAAAACAACCATGACATTGTGTAAACCTTAACATACAGCAAACCTCCTTATAAACATACACCTGCCACAGGTTTAGCCCAGAAAATAAGAATGCTCACATGATACTGGAACGTAATCCTCTAGTTGGAAAATTGAAACTCTGACATCCCAGCCTCACAACTTCCAGCGGACGTTGAGGTAGAGATAATGCCACTGCTGGCTTCTAGTTTTTAGCCAGCAAACCACTGCACAAGACAGAAGAAATCCTTGCCTCTAGTTACTAGCTAGCAAACTACTGACAGCAGAATTTTCACTCTAGAGAGGCAAGAAAAAATTCTTCCAATATGGCAGAATTTCTAATACTAGTGAGAGAGTCACAGGAACGCTGCCTTTCATTCTGAAGTCCAACCTTCTACCTAAAACTGAAAGTAAAACTTAAAAAACACTGTCCCACCTGACCTATCAATCATTCTCCCCCCAATAATTCAAAAGGGTTGTAAATTCATAAAACTCCAGGACATCGCATTCAGCCCAGATTAAAACTAAACAAAACCCCCATTTAAATAATTTAAACAGCAATAAAAGGACATCTAAGCAGGCAAGTCAGCAACAATGAAAACAAAAGCTGCTTACAAACTGCAAATAAGGATTTAAAAAATACATTTCTTAAAGGTACAGTACTGCCACACTAATCTAGTTCACGTCCTCATTGGCTGTGAACCAGATTACATCTCCAGGCGGGGTGGGGAGAATCTCAAAATGAGTTCTACCGGACACAAATCGCGTTATGGCATCTCTCACGAGAGTCTCCAGCTATAACGGGATTTGCACATGCGCAAGCAGGACCAGAGAATCACCCCTGCAGGTGAGGCCATGGAGATATTTGAAAACAAGGATGATAATTGTAAAAACGAGGTACTGTTTAACCAGAAGTCAGCGTAGGTCAGCAAGGACAGGGCTAAAAGATTAACAGGATTTAATGCACGTTAGGACATGGGCAACAAATTTCTGGATAAGCTCAAACTTACACAGGGTAGAGCGTATGAAGCCTACCATAGGAGTGTGTTAGAATAATCAAGTCTAGAGGTGACAAAGACATGGATGAGAGTTTCAGCAAATGAGCTGAGCCTATATGATATTCTGGAAATTAATTAGGCAGTATAGTGATGGTGCATATATGTAATCAGAAGCCCAGTCTAGGGTCAATTATGATAACAAGACTTCAAACAATCTGGTTCGACTTCAGAAAGAAGTCAGATAGAGGATAGAGCCAGTGGCTACGGAACAGAATTTGTGACAGAACTGAAGGCAATGGACCTGATTTTACTATTAACGGACATGAAAATATGGTAAAGTTGGGCATGAGGCCATTAACATGATCCACGCCCGCGTCCATGCAGATGGCCACTTTACCAAGGCTCGGGAATGGCCACGATTCGAATCGCACCTGAAACAGGCACAACGGCGATTTAAATGCATTTGCATGCATTTCAATTGAATTAGCAAACTGTCCGCCCAACTTTATCAGCATTTCCCCTTTTACCACCGCATTTGCCAATCTGGAATTGGGCCGAAATGGACATGCTTGGTAAAAGTCTAATTCAGGTACTTCATCAGTGAGGGTTGGCGAGGAGGTAAGTGGTGTCCGATGGCATTCTGCTACTCACAGGTGTCCTGTTGTTGCGGCCATTTTCTGTCTTGGGTCAGTGGCGGCTCTGCGAGTGTGTGGGAGGGGAGGGTGGGGGGGCTGTTGTTCTGCAGGGTCTCCAATGTTTGTCTTGCAGCACAAACCGAGGTCTCAGCACTGACCTCGGGTCTTGCAATGCTGCTGGGTCCTAGCACTCTCAGCTCATTTCAGGCTGAAGGATGTACACAAAGACCTTGCAGATAGCATTGCTGCAGCCTCTCAACTTTACCAGGAGCTGTGATTGTGGGGGATTGGGAGGCATGGGAGACTGTGATTGTTGACATGCTAGGACAAACAGTGTTGCATGACTTCCACATTTGTTCATCTCCACTTCCTCCCACATCACCGCCGCTACAACGCACCCCCCCCCCCCCCGCCCCCCCCGGCATCACACCCCATCTCTCCCCTCCCTTTCAGAGTGACAAGATGGCTTTTGCAATGCAACCAGTCAATCTTGCTGTTCTTTTGGTTGCTGCTGGAGCTGAGGAGAAGGAACTGGAGGAAGAATTGCAGGCCCAGGAGGCCCAGGCATTACCACTTGCAGGACCAGAAAGAGATGACCACCAGAAGCAGGAGATAGCCGCCATTCACCCAGAGCGGTGGCATAGGAGAAAAAGGGAGCAGAGACCCCGGCAGTTCTGTGCATGAGTGTTCTTTCAGGAGATATCGGGCACTGTATGCCACTGACATCTCCGACTCCAAAATAATACCTTGCAACACTTGTACAACCTGTTGTAGGACCTGGTGGTGCCGGGGGGGTGGGGGGCGGGTAGGCGGACCCACTCTCGGTGGCTGTCAGATTGACGGCCACTCTGAACTTCTATGCGACTGGCTCCTTCCAGCGCCTGAGCGGAGATATCTGTGGCATCTCCGAATCTTCAATTCACACGTGTGTCAAGTAGGTCACTGAAGCCCTGTATGCCTGGGCTGTAGGGTTCGCGGCAATTGCAGGGATGTCAAACATACATGGGGCGGTCAGCTGCACGCACGTCACCCTGTAGGGCCTCCCTACAGAATCCATGATTATCTGTTAATAGGAAAGGGTTCCACTCCCTGACTACACAAATTGTGTGTGACCACAATATGACCATTATGTACGTCTGCGCCAGACATCTAGGCAGCGTGCATGACAGCTTCATTGTCAGGAGCCTGGACATCCCGCAAGCACTTGAGGAGGAGTCCAGGCTGCGGGGGGTGGGGGGGAGTGGATCTTAGGTAATATGGGTTACCCGCTTCGGACATGGCTGATGACGCCTGTGCAAAGGCCTCTGACTGATGCAGAGACCCGCTATAATGAGGCCCATGTAGCCACCCGCGTGACAGTAGAGAGGTGCATTGGGCTCCTCAAGATGTGATTCTGGTGCCTGGACTTATCTGGAGGGGCCTTCCAATATAGCCCCCTAATATCCTCTCGCATAGTGGTAGTGTGCTGTGCCTTGCACAATCTGGCTCTGCAATAAGGTGATCTCTTGGAGGAGGAAGAGGACGTGGAGGATGACCAGCAGGAGCAGGAGGAAGAGAAGGAGGAGGAAGAAGAGGAGGAAGAGCACGTCTTGAAACATCAGCCAGGTGGTGAAGGGCTATCAGCTCAACTGAGGCATGCGAGGGCAGCAAGGGAGACTCTGATAACCAAGCGGTTCAGTCACTAGGGGGATGGTGATTATGGATTCCATTTCCCCCGCTTCCCCCAAAATGCCTTCCATTTATCCTGCACATTGTCACACCAGAGTGGTGGGCCTGGGTACTCTGTGTAGTAGAAGGGTGATGATGACTCGCTAAGCACCATTCTGATATTGCCTTTGTGCAAGCCAGTCTAACTCCTGCCTGAGCTCCATATGTACGCTGGCACCTGGGCCCATGTCTGTCTAGTGGATAAGGGATCCGAAACCCCCATACAGAGCCCTGTAGCGGGTGGGGTGGGGGTCGGAGGCAATCATTCGTGGGGTATAAAAGACCAATGGCTTTCTTTTCTCAATGACACTGCATTGAGGGGCCACTTCAACTGATGTCACCATGAGGCATTGGTCGGGTGATTGTCAATGGGGTAGGAATCATATTCAAGACAATTCGTTTGCAAGTGGTTGTTGAGAAAAACATTTATTTACAGTAAAGGCATTCAGATAAGCTGTTGTAACATAAAAACTTATGAAAAGAAAATGTTGAGATGCTTACATTTCTTTCTAACTAATGCAGCTCTTCACCCCTCCTGTCTCAGTGCAACTATAATTTCCTAACCTTACGTGGCCTAGCACTACGCCTCAGTGACTCCCCAGAATGTACATCAGAGGTGCAGGGGGCCAGCTGCCTACCTCGCCCCATGACCTGTGATGCGCATGGTGGGCATCCTCTGCCGGCCCTAGACCTTGAGGGTCCTGGCCTGCTTTCAGGTGTCTGGGATGTTTCCATGACAACCTGTTCATCCCACTGCCCTGAGATGCGCTGGTGTCAGGAAGTGGGGAGTCAGAAGGTATTGCCAAAGCCACAGTCTCCTGGCTGGAAGGCCCCGGCATGGAGTTGAGCCCTTCCTTCTCCCTTGGGATCCCTTTTGGCCCCTGGGTCACTCCATGGGACACTGGTTCACTAATGATTGCACAATGTTCAGCATCATTTGCAACTCCTCAGATATTGAAACAATCCATGTTCATATTCAGCAGGGCATGGACAATATTCAGGCATTTGCTGATAAATGGCCAGTAACATTCACATCTCACAAGTGTCAAGCCGGAATCATCTCCAACTCAAGGGAATCTAACCATCTCCCCATGTCTATCAATGGCATTCCCATTATTGAATCCCTCACTATAAACTCCTGGCGGCTGCCACTGACCAGAAACTGAACTGGGTCAGCCATATAAATACTGTGACTACAAGATCAGGTCTGAGACTTGGAATTCTGCAGCAAATAATCACCTCCTGAATTCCCCGAAGCCTGTCCATAAAGCACAAGTCAAGAGCGTGATGGAATATTTTCCACTTGCCTAGATGAGTGTAGTCTCAATAAAACTCAAGAAGCTTGATGCCATCCAAGATAAAGCAGTGCTCTTGGCTTCCACCACATCCATCATCTTAAACATTCACTCTCTCCACCACTGATGAACAGTGGCAGCAGTAAGCACCATTTATAAGATGCACTGCAGCAATTCGTCAAGGCTCTTTCAACTGAACCATCCAAACCTGCATCCTCTACCATCTGGAAGGACAAGAGTAGCAGATACATGGGAATGTCATTGTTTGCAAGTTCCCCTCCAAGCCAAAATCCATCCTGATTTGAAACTATTTTGCTATTCCAAAATCATGGAACTCCCTAACAGCATATTGGGTGTACATGGGAAGCAATGGTTCCAGAAGGAAGCTCATCACCACTTCCTAAGAGCAATTAGGGATGGGCAATAAATATTGGCTTAACTTGTGACACCCACATCCTGTGAAAGGATTTTTTTTTAATCCAAAAATGGAATAAAGTTAGAAAATTATTACTGTCCTTCTAAAATTTAAAAATGAGCATGGGTCCAGGAGGGGATGGTGGAGAAGAATCATAGAATCCTACAGTGCAGAAGGAGGTCATTCGGTCCATCAAGTCTGCACCAAACACAATCCCAACCAGGCACTATCTCCAATAACCCCATGCATTTACACTAGCTAGTCCCCCTGACACCAAGGAAGAATTTAGCATGGCCAAGCTACCTAACCCACACATCTTTGGACCATAGGAAGAAACCAGAGTACCTGAAGGAAACCCACACAGACACGGGGAGAATGTCCCAAGCCAGAAATCGAACCCAGGTCTCCAGCATTGTGAGACAGCAGTGCTAACCACTATGCCACCTTTGGTAAGCAAGGATCCACCATGGTAAGCAAAGCACATTTATCAAGACTTATGCAGAACTAGGTGTTATTAAAATAAACTGAAAATGACAATCTAATTATTACTGCAAGTTTAGTAACACGTGATCAGGGTTCCAAGGGTTAGAGTATGATGAGAAGAGGTTATATAAATGAAGACTGTAGCCCTTAAATACCTCAATTAAATCACCTCTTAACCTTCTGTATTTTAAGATATTAAAAGGAATCAGACTGAGATAGAAACCTCTACCACTTGTGGTGGACTCTCAGACAATGAGATATATGTTGTGGGTGAGATTTTAACTCACTCAAAAGCTATTCGATTACACGTACTTAAAATCGGGCTCATTATCATCAAAGCATCCAATAAGGAACTGAGGAAAAGCTTGTTTACTCACAGATGGTGGACCTGTGGAACCTGCTACAATTGATGTATTTAAGGGGATGCTAAATAAGAACACAGGTAAGTTAAAGTCACCATAGTCTCAGATAACCATATTATGCTCTCCCCTTTGAGGATCACCATACCCCAGGCAAGGGGCAAGGTTGAGAAGATGAGGCCTTCATGAGTAAGTTCAGGCAGTACTGAGTAATTAAACCCATGCTGTTGACATCGCTCTGCATTACTAACCAAGTATGCAGCCAGCTGAGCTAAATTGACCCCACAAGGGAGAAAGGAAAAGAAGAAAATGTTGATCAGGTGAGATGAAGTACGGAGGGTGGGAGCTCATGAATTCTGTAAATAATGGTATAGATCTTTCTGTGTTATTAGCATCATAGCCCAGATTTTCATAAGGGTCGGGTAGCGGGAATTAGGAAATTTCCAAGCTTATCACATTTACCCCAGGAGAAACCCACCCAAATGGCAGGATTTTTGCTCCAGGAGGGAGGGTTGGGCAGAGGTGTGGGATGGAGTCAGGCTAGGTGCCCCCGATGCAGATTGGAGGTGGCCATATGTGCAGCTAAATGCAAAGGCAAGCTGGCTAGATCCCAAGTCAAGCCAACAGACCTTCCAGGCGAACTCATCCAATTTCCACAATGGCCTTAATGCAGGAACCATGTTGAAATGAAACAAGATAAAATTCTAAAAATCTTTTATAGCCTTTGCTATATTAGAAATATATTTCCATTCAAAACATTTCAATCCCTCAAGTATTTAGTCACTTCTAGAAACAAAGAGGCTTATATACATAACTCCACATCAAAGATAGCTAATCTCTTCATAACTTCTTTGCGCTATCTATAAAACTATGAACTTAGAATCCCCTACTGAGAAAATGATAGTTTGGGGAAAATGACCAAAATTTAATAATGACACAATGATAGCCCTTGTGTTAATATCAACAAGCAACTATTGTAACGGCTAGACCAGATTTGTTTTAATTTCATACATACATACGCAGCCTATTTTTACAAACAAATTAAAAGGCTGGGGATTTAAACAATTTCACAGCTTGAGTATTTTAAAAACCTACGCTTGTACAAAAATATGTAATAACCTGAAAATTAGAATTTTTAAAGGGGGTCTTTCATAACAGGCTTCCAGACAGCAAAAGGCACGACTGCGCATGGCACTGTCAGGAGGAATGTTCCAGGGCTAACTCTACTGGGCATATTCCTGGGTGATTCAGCACATGATTTCCTGCCTCCAACCAACTCACATCAACCCCCAAATCCCTACCTGCATGCCACACCACCCCCCTGTCCCCCACATACTTACCACTAGCTGCCTGGTATATCCATTCTCATTACCTGACACCTTTCTATACCAATCGGAAAGTGAATAGACATATTAGATAATTGGATGATTCTTTACTGTTACTTAACAGATTTTTCGAATGATGTCCATTAGTTTCATTAATAATGTGTTCAGAGATTTTTTTTAAATGCTTTTACTGCCATGATTTTTTTCTGGGCTGCTTACAATAGTGTTTGTTCTGAAGGCCCACTGATCGATACCAAGGAATTTCATAGTCTGACTACTTCCCCATCTGTAAACTTGTACTTGGTCTAATTAGTTTCTGAGTATAAGCTTTGGCACTAACAAAGAAAACTATCTGAGTTTCACTGCCACTGTTGGTTAATTTTGAGTATTGCCCACATCAACAGCACAGGAGAAAGAGGCTATTTAAAAAACAAGTGGTTATCTCAGCACAATTTTATGTCATATCCACCCTTTCTGTATAAAGTAGAAAAAAAATTGTGTTTCATGCAAAATGTAAGTTTTGCTTCTGTTAAACTTAATACACCAAATGTGCTATAATTATTAAAATTTTATGCATTTTATTGAGATAGGTAGAAATGTTCCTTTAAAAATCACAAATGTGCAACATCCTGGATAACATTAATTTACTGTTTCCCAAAAAAGATCTTAATTAGAGTAACTAGCAATTGTCTTTGAAAACAGTTGTAGTTAACTGCTTTCGATCTTATTTCAATTCCAATTGCAAACACTAAAATAGTCACTAAAATAGTTAAACCTGAGAGTAAAATTTCAATTTCTGACGAATATGTGTTCCAACATAAAATCTGTATGATAATCACATTAAATTTGGTGTGTGGCATATCTATTCCCTTGTGTTCCATTCTGCAAACAGCAGTGCAGGAGTGACTGAAAGCTCAGATAGGTCAAATTTCCATTCCTTTCAAACTGGAGATTTCAAAATTTGCTTAACAAAATTTATTTTGCTGGTGTCTGTCAATGTACATCTATGCCTATCTCTCTCTATCACATATATATGAATGAGCTCTAACCTCATCGCTCCTGTTTTACGGTGGGAAAAAGTCATAAAATCGGGTGTGATGCAACCATCAGGAATGGCGCCCGTTTTTGCACCCATCGCCAGTTTACCACACAAAAAAATCAGCGCGATTGGGGCCTCGCCCAAAACAGGCGAAACGTCAATTTGGAATTTTTTCATTCATTACAATGTAATTGGCGAGCTTCACTCCCAATCATCCCAGCTCACCTGCATTAAGGACCTTGTTCACTGCAGCTGGAATTGGTGAGGAAAACACCTCATGTATATTAGTTGGTTTCGGGTGCTGGAGCAGTGAGGGTGAGCAAGGAGGCAAATCTCTGCTTTCAAACTGCTTTATGCTATTGAGGATTGTTTTGTGGTGGCCATGTTGCACTTCGGATTGGGGGTGACCCGTGAGTGTGTGGAGGAGGGGGGCTGTTGCTGCTCACAAGGTCCGACTTTGGAATCTCAGCACGGACCCGGATCTGAGTGCTGACCTTGGGTCTCAGCACTGACTCTGAGTCCTAGTGCTGGCAGAGCAAATACTGTTGCTGGTGGGGGATGGCTGTAAACTCTCGGAAGTGGCAGTGCTGCAATCTTAGGACTGTCAAGCAGCACTGTTTAGGGCCATGACTGCATGGATTCTGGGTGTTTGTTTGTGAGTGAGGGGGGAATGAGGAGGGGCTGTGTTGCCATTCTGGGGTCAGTAGGTGGAAATGTGGGGAGTGTTTGTTGCTGGGGGGCTGTGGATAGGAATGTGGGGAATGTGTTTTGTGGGGGGATATGGGGATTGTGTGTTGCTGGGAGTCTGTGGAAGTAGGTATGGGGAGTGTGTGTTGCTGGGGGTCTGTGGAAGTAGGTATGGGGAGTGTGCGTTGCTGGGGGTCTCTGGGTGGGATATGGGATGTGTATGTTGCTGGACGGTGTGGGTATGGAGAGTGTGTGTTCCCAGGAGTCTGGTGGGGTGGGTATAGGGAGTATGTGTTGTTGGTGGGCTGTGGGTGAGAATATGGAAAATGTGTGTTTCTGGGGGACTGTGGTGGTGATACATGAAGTGTGTGTTACTGGGCTGGTGGTGAGTGAAGTCCTTTAGCCTCTCCATCTGCCCCTCCCCTTCCCCAACAACCCCCCCACCCCACCCTCTTTAGATTGACAAAATGGCTTTTGCAGTGCAACCCATTGATCTTGCTGTTCTTTTGGTTGCTGCTGAAGTAGAGGAGGAGGAACACGAAGATGAATTACCATTCACAGAAGAGAGCTGCACATGGCCACCATTCGCCCTGGTGGGGAGGCAGGAAAAGGAGGGAGTGGGGACACTCCCAGTTTCGCACGCAACTGTCAGACATCATGTGCTGCTGATGGCTCCAGCTCCGAAAGGAGACAGTGCCACTTGTTGCAGCACCTGGCACCTTGGGGCATGGCAGGGCGGGTACCCACTCCCAGTGGCTATGAAGGTGACAGCCACCTTAAACTTTTACACCACTAAATCCTTCCAGTGGAGACCTTTGTGGTATTTCCCAATCGTCTATCCACAAATGTGTGAAAGAGGTCACAATGCCCTTAATGCCTAGGTTGGCCAGTATATAAAATTTGACCTGGACAAGGCCCAGCAGGAAGTCCACGCTGCAGGATTTGCAGCACTGGGAGGGATGCCAAATGTGCAGGCAGCCATAGACTGCACCCATGTCACCCTCACGGCCTCAGTAAAAAATCTAGGAAGATTCATGAACAAAAAGGACTTTTACTCAATCAATGTGCAGTTGGTGTGTGGCCATCAGCTGTACATCATTCATGCCTGCACCAGACACCTATGCAGCATGCATGAGTTTAATATTGAAAAGCTCAGATGTCCCAGAGGTCTTTGAGCAGGAGTTCAGGATGCAGCAATGTTCATGGGGGACATGGGGTACCCACATTGGACTCAGCTGATGGTGTCTGTGCGGAGGTCTGAGACTGAGGCAAAGACCCCCAATATAATGAAGTCGACTTTGCAACCTGTTCAATAGTGGACCGTTGCATAGGTCTCCTCAAAATGTGGTTCAGGTGCCTGGATTGCTTTGGCCTCGAATATAGCCCCGATATCATCCCGCGTTGAGGTGGTGTGCTACACAACCGGTGCAGCAGTGAGGAGACATTTTGGAGGAGGACTTGGAGGCCAACCAGCCAGGTGTCGCTGAGGAGGGGGCTGCCCAGCAGAAGGAAGAAGAGGAGGAGGAAGAAGAGAAGGAGGAAGACGACGATGACCAACACCACCCAGGCGCTGAAGGGCTGGCGGCAGCAAGGGTCACGCGTGTGAACGCAGTGAGGTAGGCCCTAATCACCAAGCGCTTTGCACACTAGGGGGCCTGTGTTGCTGCACCTGGGTTCCAACCACCCCACCACCCTCCGCCACTCTCCTTGCAGTTATACAATCTCCTGCAACATTGTAACACCAGATTGGTGGGCCTGGATACGCTGCGTTAGTGAATTTCTTTGTCAGGTAGGAGTGAGATGATGACCCGCTATGCGCCATTGTGATGATGCCCTGGTGCAAACCAGTCTGACTCCAACCAGAGCTCTGCATGCAAGCTGGCACCTGGGCCCACATCTGGGTGGTGGGTAAGGGAGCACTAAATACCCATGCAGGGCCTTGGGGCAAGCGGGGTGGAGGAGGAAGGGAATCTCCCCGGGTTCTGGGGATGCCATGGCAGATGCATGCCATCCACCGTAGCCAGTGAAAGACTTGAGCACTCTGATTTTCACAGTAGCAGTGCGTTGAGGGGCCTTCCCCTCTGACTTCAACATGCAGGGTCCCTCCAGCGACCATCAGGATAAATTGATTTCTGTTGGAGATTAATCAGCCAAAAAGTGCCTTCAAAATAAGTGATAAAATAAAAACATGTGAAAGTGAGGCTTTTGAGTGCCTAAATCTCTAACCAGTGCCCTCTTTCACCAGTGCCATCTTAGAGCCACTACAATTTCTTAACTTTACGTGGCCTACCACTATGTTTCAGTATCTCCTCAGGATGTACATCAGAGGTGGCCAGCTGCCTATCATGCCCCATGGCCTGTGATGCCCTTGGTGATTGTCCTCTGGAGGGCCTAGGCCTTGAAGCCCTAGCCAGCTTCTAGGTGTTAGGGATGTATCCATGCCACCCTCTTCATCCCGCTGCCTCTGAGAGTGATAGGAAGGGAGGAATCATGAGTTGTAGCCACAGCCATCGTCTCCTGTGTAGAAGGCCCAGGCCTGGGCTCGAGCCCTTCCTTTTCCCTCCGAGTTCACGTGGGCCTCTGGACCACTCCATTGAACAGCGCTGCTTCTGCAGTGAGTTCCAAAAGCTTCGTCATCACCTGGCCCTTACCGTCCTGGAGGACCACCTGCTTTCTCGCCATGATGGGCGAGTCCTCAACGATGGCCCTCTGAGTTGGGGGCCATCTGTTAATGGCAGCAGCAAGTGCCTTCTGAGACTGGGCCAGGCTCTGCAGCCCCTCAGCCAAGACCCTCGCCAAGTGGGCCAGGTTCTCAAGGGCTGCTGCCATAGCCCACTGCGTCTTGGTGCTGTTCTGCTGGGTCTCCTACAAGCTCCACAGCCCCTCAGCCATGACCCTCGGTGAATGGGCCACGTTCTCATGAGCTGCAGCCAGAGCCTGCTGTGTCAGAGCACTGTCCCACTGGGTCTTCTGCAAGCTCTAAAGCTATTCAGTCTTGGGCCATAGTCTCTTGAGATGCCTGTTGAGGCCCTCAGCTGTGGCCCGCTGTGACTCAGCCATGGCCCTCTGGGACTCCGCCGTGGCCTGCTGTGGCTTGGCCATCACTTGGACCCTGCCACTCATGGTGAAGATTTCCTGCCCCAGGCTTTCCACTGCGAATGCCACCCTTGTAGTGTGGTGAACAATGCAGACAAGCAATAGCTGGTCTGTCTGAAAGATTTGGGTCTCCTCCCAACAGCCTTGCAGTTGTTCCAGTGTGGCTGTCAGTCCCTCCTGCATTCCCTGGCTCTGTCGCTGCAACTCCAGCAGCTGAGAGAGAAGTGATCACAGAAGCTTGGGGCTAGCTCAGTCCTTGCCCCCTGCGTTCTAGAGGCCTTGCACATTCCCTCCTCCACCGAATGTACATCAACAATTAGCAACTGAAAAGGAGTTTAGGAGTAAAGTGCAAATAAACACATCACTATATGGGTCCAGCAGGAAGATTATGTTTTGGCTATTTCAAGTTAGAAAATAAATGTCACTTTGATCCCCAGTTGTACTGAGTTGGTTGACCTGTCAGGATGATGACCATGCATAAAATTGACTTCAGGAGAGTTAATGAAAGGGGGAAAATAATTGATCACAGTTGATCACTTTGTGGATGTCAGGACTCAGCTGCAAAGCTGCAATTTCCTGCCTCTTCACTCTATTCTCAGAGGTAAGCCCAGATACCTGATGAAAGGGGACAAGCACACACCTCAGACTCAGATTGCATGCTATATTCATACTTCCTGATCATTATCACACGGGCGTGCACTGAGTGCTGATAAATGAATGAAAGGGTGTGGTTTTGGGTACCTGTGACATCACTTCCAGGCAGCCATCACCTCTAAAGGGAAAGCACATTTTGCAGCAAAACACCTGGGAACAGTGCAAAGATGTAGAGGAAGCAGTCAAAGTGCACTAAGGTTGTCAGGTACTGCTTCAAAGAGTAGTGAGACATTGGACAGAAGCAGAGACGTCCTCTTTGTGAGAAAGAACTTTCTTATGCTGTGGTAATGACCCTGAACTCACCATAAAAGTGGTGGAAAAGGAGATGATCAATGATTTCAAAATGAAATTGAATGGACATTTGAGGAAAATAAATTGCTGGGCCATGGGAATAGAGCAAGGGAACAGAGGCGGCATGGTGGCACAGTGGTTAGCACTGCTGCCTCACGGCCCAGGGTCCCGGGTTCAATTCCAGGTTTGGGTGACTGCAGTTTGCAAATTCTCCCTATGTCTCTGTGGGTTTCCTCCAGGGGCTTCAGTTTCCTCCCACAGTCCACAGTTGTGCAGGTTTGATGAACTGGCCAACCTAAATTGTCCCTTAGTGCTGGGGGATTATTATGGTAAATACGTGGGGTTACAGGGATAGGGCCTGGGTGGGATTGTTTTGGTGCAGGTTTGATGGGCCAAATGGCCTCCTTCTGCACTGTAGGGATTCTATGGCTCAATAGATTGCTCTATAGGGAGCTAGCATGGACTCAAATAATCATCATTGAATCATAGAGTCCCTAGCATGCAGAAGAGCTGTCCTACCTCACTTATCTCCTTTGATACTAACTACACTCTCTTGTAGATTGAAGATTGATTAATTGACAGAAGGCAGAGAGTTTGGAGTTTTCCATGAAGGCATGCGAGTGTCAAGGTAGGATGATTGGAAGGCCAGCCTTGGTTCTCTGGAACTTTCATCCAGTTGTATTAAAGGCTTTTAGATCCTCTTGTCCGCAGTCCTCACACCCCTTCACCTTATGCACCCCATTCTCCCTCATCACATCCATGCCCCCTCATATGACCATGCCTCTCTCATGTCCTCTCATACTCCCCATGCCCTGCATTTTCTCCATACCCATCATGTAGTCTCCACAGCCAATTATTCATAATTCACTACAAACAGATCTCAAGATGTATTTGAAATGGACATTAAAAATGAATAAACTTCTAACAATTTAATCTAACTCAAACACACCAAACTGAAAAAAAACTCATTAAAAAGAGCCATTCCAAAAAAATTAGATCCCTACAAGTGGTCAATCTGCTTTTGTTAACCATATCAGCCTTTTAGTAACCTCTTAACCTGTAAATTAAAATGTTTACACAGCCAAAGCACCACAAACCTTCCCACCGACTGCTGAGATAAGTAGTTCAGGACCTTTTGAAACTCAGCCAATCATTCACAATATGCTCAGCCATAATAACAAACCTAGGGAAATTTCAACAATGGAGTTCTTGGAATGCTGCCGGGATAGTTTCCTTGAACAGTGTGTGTTGGAGCTGACGAGGGAGCGAGCTATCTTAGATCTGGTGTTATGTAATGAGGCAGGTAGAATTAAGGACCTTGTTGTGAAGGATCCTCTTGGGAAGAGTGATCATTGTATGGTGGAGTTTCTGATGCAGATGGAGGAGGAGAAAGTAGGATCTCGGACCTGTGTCCTTTGTTTGAACAGAGGGGAGTACGATAGGATGAGAGAGGAATTGGCGAATGTTGATTGGGGGCGCAGACTGGGAGGTAGGTCTGCTGAGGAACAGTGGAGGATCTTTAAGGAGATCTTTCTTGGTGCTCAGCAGAAATTTATTCTGATGGTAAAAAAGGATCGTAGGAGATGAGATAATCAGCTGTGGATAACGAAGGAGATAAAGGAGTGTATTAAATTAAAAGCTGATGCGTTTAGAGTGGCTAAGAGTAGTGGGCGTGAAGAGGATTGGGAGAGGTTTAAATATCAACAAAGAATGACAAAGAAGTTGATAAAGAAAGGAAGGATAAACTATGAAGCTAGGCTAGTGCTAAATATAAAAAAGGATAGGAAGAGTTTTTATAAATATATAAAAAGGAGAAGGCTGGCTAGGGTGAATGTTGGACCTTAGGGATGAGAGGGGGGATTTAGTGGTGGGAGTGAGGAAATGGCTGAGGCCTTTAATAACTTTTTTGCTTCGGTCTTCACAGAGGAGGACGCGAATAGTTTGCCGGGTGTTAACGATGGAAAGATGGTAGGAGTGGAGGGCCTGAATGAGATCATTGTTACTAGAGAGGCAGTGCTCGACAGACTAGAGGGACTGATGGTGGACAAGTCCCCAGGACCGGATGGAATGCATCCAAGGGTTCTGAAGGAAATGGCGGAGGTGATAGTGGATGCCATGGTGATTATTTTCCAAACCTCGCTGGATTCTGGAGAAGTGCCGGAAGATTGGAAAACGGCTAATGTTACGCCGCTGTTTAAAAAGGGTAGCAGGCAAAAGGCAGGGAATTGTAGGCCAGTTAGTTTAACGTCTGTTGTAGGAAAAATGCTTGAATCCGTTATCAAGGAGAAAATAGCGAGGCATCTTGAGAAGAATTGTTTGATAGAGCAGATGCAGCACGGTTTCGTTAAGGGGAAGTCATGTCTGACGAATTTATTGGAATTCTATGAGGATGTGTCTAGTGCGGTGGATAGAGGGGAACTGGTAGATGTGGTGTTTCTCGATTTTCAGAAGGCGTTTGATAAGGTGCCGCACAAAAGGCTGCTACAGAAGGTTAGGGGGCATGGAATTGGGGGTAGGGTGTTGGCGTGGATAGAGGATTGGCTGTCAAATAGGAGGCAGAGAGTGGGTGTCAATGGGTGCTATTCGGATTGGCGGTTGGTGACTCGTGGAGTGCCCCAGGGATTGGTGCTGGGGCCTCAGCTACTTACCATTTATATAGATGATCTGGAGGAGGGAGCCGAGTGTAAGGTGTCAAAATTTGCTGATGACACAAAAATAAGTGGAACAGCAAATTGTGCGGAGGGTGTGGAAAGTCTGCAGAGGGATCTAGATAGGCTGAGCGAGTGGGCGAGGACCTGGCAGATGGAATATAATGTTGGCAAGTGTGAGGTTATCCACTTTGGTAGGAATAATGGTAGGAAGGACTATTACTTACGTGGCGAAAAACTGCAGCAGGTGACGGTGCAGAGGGACCTCGGGGTCCTTGTGCATGAGTCGCAAAAACCCAGCCTGCAGGTGCAGCAGGTGGTCAGGAAGGTGAATGGGATGCTGGCCTTCATAGCGAGGGGGATTGAATATAAAAGTAGGGAGGTCTTGCTGCAGCTGTATAGGGCACTGGTGAGGCCGCAGCTGGAGTACTGTGTGCAGTTTTGGTCACTGCACTTACGCAAGGATATTTTGGCCTTGGAGGGAGTGCAGAGGAGGTCTACTAGGCTGATACTGGCGTTGAGGGGGTTGAGCTATGAGGAGAGGCTGAATAAACTAGGCTTGTACTCGTTAGAGTTTAGAAGAATGAGGGGAGATCTCATTGAGACATATAAGATGATGAATGGGATGGATAGCATAGAGGTGGAGAGACTCTTCCCGCTCAGAAAGGACAGTAGGACTAGGGGGCATAGCCTCAAGATAAAGGGGGGGCAGTTTAGAACAGAGTTGAGGAGGAACTTCTTCACTCAAAGGGTGGTGAATCTCTGGAATTCTCTGCCCGTTGAAGTGGTGGAGGCTGCCTCGCTAAATATTTTTAAGACGTGGGTTGATGGGTTTTTGATAAGCGAGGGGATTAAGGGTTATGGGGAGAGGGCGGAAATGTGGAACTGAGCCACAACAGATCAGCCAAGATCTTATTGAATGGCGGGGCAGGCTCGAGGGGCTAGATGGCCTACTCCTGCTCCTATTTCTTATGTTCTTATGTTCTTATAAAAGTAGGGAGGTCTTGCTGCAACTGTACAGGGCACTGGTGAGGCCGCAGCTGGAGTACTGTGTGCAGTTTTGGTCACCGCACTTGCGCAAGGATATTTTGGCCTTGGAGGGAGTGCAGAGGAGGTTCACAAGGCTGATACCGGAGTTGAGGGGGTTGAGCTATAAGGAGAGGCTGAATAGACTGGGCTTGTACTCGTTAGAGTTTAGAAGGATGAGGGGAGATCTCATTGAAACATATAAGATGATGAAAGGGATGGTCAGGGTAGAGGTGGAGAGGTTCTTCCCGCTCAGAAAGGACAGCAGGACTAGAGGGCACAGCCTCAAGATAAGGGGGGGAGCAGTTTAGAACAGAGTTGAGGAGGAACTTCTTCACTCAAAGGGTAGTGAATCTCTGGAATTCTCTGCCTGTTGAAGTGGTGGAGGCTACCTCGCTAAATATATTTAAGACGCGGGTAGATAGGTTTTTGGTAGGCAAGGGGATTAAGGGTTATG
The DNA here is from genome assembly GCF_965287045.1 of Carcharhinus amblyrhynchos. Taxonomy (NCBI): domain Eukaryota; kingdom Metazoa; phylum Chordata; class Chondrichthyes; order Carcharhiniformes; family Carcharhinidae; genus Carcharhinus; species Carcharhinus amblyrhynchos. The sequence goes on along the minus strand of NC_137335.1, from coordinate 23,036,144 downwards.
GGGAGAAAGCAGGAAAGTGGAACTGAGCCACTTCAGATCAGCCATGATCTTGTTGAATGGCGGGGCAGGCTCGAAGGGCTAGATGGCCTACTCCTGCTCCTATTTCTTAGGTTCTTATGTTCTTATGACGTTTGAAATTGAAAATCAATGTCTAATTTTTTTAAGGCACATTAGATGGCCTGTCAAGAAATGTATTCCAGCAGTGAGCGTCTGCGTTTTTTTAACTCTAAGTGAATGCTTCAGAAAGCTTTTTATTCTGATTTTGAAGGGCTGTGGATTTAACATACTTTAGATCATGACAGTTAAACAGTTAAACAAACCTTAGTGTGCCTCAGGGATCAGTGCTGGGTCCACTGTTATTTGTCATTTATATTAATGATTTGGATGAGAATATAGGAGGCATGGTTTGTAAGTTTGCAGATGACACTAAGATTGGTGGCATAATGGACAGTGAAAAAAGTTATCTCCAATTGTAACTGGATCTTGATCAATTGGGCCAGTGGGCTGACGTATGGCAGATAGGGTTTAATTTAGCAAAATATGAGATGATGCATTTTGGTAGATTGAACTAGGGTAGGACTTACTCAGTTAATGACAGGGCGTTGTGGAGAGTTACAGAATAATGGGATCTAGGGGTACATGTTCATAGTTCCTTGAAAATGGAGTCACAGGTGGACAGAGTGGTGAAGAAGACATTCGGCATGCTTAGTTTCATCAGAACATTGAATACAGGAGTTGGAATGTTTTGTTGAAGTTGTACAAGACTTTGGTAAGTCCATACTTGGAATATTGTGTGCAATTCTGGTCACCCTATTATAGAAAGGATATTATTAAACTAGAAAAAGTGCAGAAAAGATTTACTAGGATGCTACCAGGACTTGATGGATTAAGTTATAAGGAGAGGCTGGATAGACTGGGACTTTTTTCTCTGGAGCGTAGGAGGCTGAGGGGTGAACTTATAGAGGTCTATAAAATAATGAGGGGCACAGATCAGCTAGATACTCAATATCTTTTCCCAAAGGTAAGGGAGTCTAAAACTAGAGGGCATAAGGTGAGAGGGGAGAGATACAAAAGTGTCTAAAGGGACAATAGTAGAGGCAGATACAATTTTGTCTTTTAAAAAGCGTTTAGATAGTTGCATGGGTACAAGGGCTATAGAGGGACATGGGCCAAATGCGGGCAACTGGGATTAGCTTAGGGGTTTTAAAAAAAAGGGCAGCATGGACAAGTTGGGCCAAAGGGCCTGTTTCATGCTGTAAACCTCTATGACCTTAGATCTGCCCTTCATAAGTCTTTACTCCTCCTACATAAAATAATAGTTCAAATATTAAAGTTTAAGGACATTGCTAAAAAGAAAATTAGGTTTCTTTGTACTCAACAGTCAAATCAAATGACCTTGCTGAGTTAGGGTTTCCCACATGTTCAATTCACGACCCACCTCTTTCCCCCTGTTGGTAAAAATCGGAACTGTGAGAGTAACGGAGGCAAGACTTCCACAGCCAAGTTTTTAAGACTTTCAGAGTTATCCTGGCTCAGCCAAAATCCAGACTCTTTCAGTATTGCTTCCTTATTTATTATCCTATCTGTCTTGCCCCTTCTTATCTCCTTTGGCACTATCTGCAGTCTTTTAAAATAGAAGGCTAGTTAACCGCCAGGGGGCAGAGGGTCGAGATAAATGGGTCTTTTTCTGGTTGGCAAGATGTAACTAGTGAGATGCCATACGGTTCAATCCTATTTATAATCCATATTAATGATTTGGATATAGGGATAGAAGGTACTGTAGCTAAATTTCAGATTACCCTAAAATTGGCCGGATAGTAGGTTGTAATAAGGAAATAAGAAATTTACAAACGGATATAGAGAGGTTCGGTGAATGTGGGAGATGGAGTTTAACATGGATAACTGTGAGGATATCCATTTTGCTCAGAACAATGGAAAGGCAACTTATTATCTAAATGAAGAGAGAATTCAGGGTGCTTTGGTGCAGAGGGATCTGAGTATCCTTGTGCATGAGTAGCAAAAAACTGGTATGTAGGTACAGCTGGTAATAAGGAAAGCAAATAGAATTTTGGCATTTACAGCTAAAGGAACAGAGTGTAAAAGTAAGTAAGTATTGCTGCAACTATACAAAGCATTGGTGAGGCTGCACCTGGAGTAGTGGTGTCAGAGATCCTTGGGTACCAGCAACCTTAGGCACACTTAGTCGACTCTTAACACAAACAGTGCTGACATCATGCATCCAATGCAAGGTTTTTAATTATTTGTGTACAAGGAGAACACCCGCCCCCCAGAGTGATTTTGGCATTACAGAGAAACAACTCAGCAGTCATAACCAATTACAACAAATCAGGAACAAGAGATTCTTCACATCTTTCATTGACATACATATTTGCCAATTAAATCCTGGCTTTTTGCCCTTTCTCATTTGATGAAAAAATGACTTCTGCTAATCCTTCATTTGCATAGCATATCCCCATATCTCGCCTTTTGTATTTGTTATGGAAAAAATCTGGTCTTGTTCACCCTCCAGTGAATGTTTTGAGGCCCAGGCAAGGAAAAGATCAATCCAAAGTAGACACGCTCCCTTGAAGATCTGCAACTAAACATTCTTGCAAACTACGACAGAGAAAGCATTTTAAACTTCCACAGTGGCGTTAGAGGCAGTTCAGAGGAGGTTCACTAGATTGATTCCAGAGATGAGGGATTTGTCTTATGAAGAGAGAGATTGAGCAGTTTGGGCCTACACTCTCTAGAGTTTAGAAGAATATGAGGGGATCTAATTAAAATATATATGATGCTAAAGGGGGTTGATGTAGAGAAGCTGTTTTCTCTTGTGCAGCAATCTAGAATGAGGGGTCACAATATTAGGATAAAGGGTAGCAAATTTAAAACAAAGATGAAGAGAAACTACTTATGTCAAAACGTTGTGAATCTGTGGGATTCACTACCCCAGAGTGTGGTGGATGCCAGATCACCAAGTAAATTTGAGGAGATGGATACATTTTTAATTAGTAATGGGTTGACTCTATAGATATTATGGAGATTGGGCAGGAAAGTGGAGCTGAGGCTTAGCCAACATCAGCCATGATGATAGTGAATGGTGGAGCAAGTTTGATAGGCTGTTATCTACTTCTGCTCCTAGTTCTTGTGTTCTTATGTTGTAAAAGCTGAAGTAAAGAAGTTATTTAACATTTCCATCATCTTCCAAAAGACAACACATATAATCCCACTCACCCATACCGGTCTTTCAATATAAACTTATTTTTCAAGTATATATTTATACTTTCCTTTCTAAACCTCCTTTTTTTTTAAGGATTACTTTAAATGTGCGACCTCACATGATTGACAAAATGATCAGTAGAAACAACCTACCACTGTTTACTTTAACACAGTTCCTCAAAATTTTGAAGATGTCGATTCCTGCACTCCTATCCCCTTTAAGCACGAGTGGTAAAATCACAACTTTTCATGGTTCAGAACTGCAATCTTTCGTTTCTACACAAGTCCATATATACCCTTTTCATCTCTTGCAATAGGTGTCCCAAACTATGCATGATACTCCAACTGAAAGTTAAACAACTGCCTATTTGATTTTGTATTCTAAACCTCTAATTAGAAACCAGGGGTTCAATTTATCGATGGCTACTTCCACTTTCATTTTAATCATATGTACATCAGCAATCTAAGAAACCTTTGTTCCTTTCATCCATTTTGCACTTGTATCAACTGTTTAACAGAATATCCCACCCTTGCATCTTGTGTGCTGGACCTAGGCCAATGTGCACAGAAATTGACCTTAAACAAGGCAGGCCAGATCAGACTCTAATTACTTGCTAAACTTGTGATATGGCATGATCACACTGATCTTGCTGTGAGGCTCCATAATCTGTTACTTACTTTATAGCCTTTTTTTGTTTATTTGCTACTGACTTAATTACAATTCCCTTTTAATTCCAATTGCTAAAAATATGTTTTATTACAGTTTAGTTTATATTATAGCAGTGTGGCATGCAAAAATCCTGCTTTAACAAGACTTGTCACCTTTAAATCTGAGGGTTTCACCTCTCACACTGATTTAGTTCAATGATCAGAACGCTTAACAACTGGTTTGACCTAATTTCTACTTTTTTGTTTGTGTTATGTTGTTGATAAAAGAATGGGAGTTCATTTTCCAGAGGGTCAACCATGACTTGTCACTGTGTGAGCAAGTCAATGTTTTAAACAGTTTGAAGAAATTGAGGATTCAAAAGCAAATCACAGAGAAAGTATGGCCTTTTGGCTGTCAGATTTCATTAATTCTAACAAGAAGATCAGACATCTTGAAGGACCAGGAAATTAATAAGAACCAGGATTGGAAACACTGAATGATGGATGTCAATGAAGTGATGCTCAGGTAGTTTAATCACAAAAGAGCGCAAAGATCTTGTTTGATGACAGCCTACTGAAGTTGAAGATAATAAACTTGCCAAAGGACTTGCATAGAATCAGCAAATGGATTCTCGTGCCAATGACCTTAATGCCATACTGTTTCCAGCCATGATCACGGAGTCAGCCAGAGACCGTACTTGCTTTCTGGATGCGTGCACTAATACCTTTGTCAACAGTGACATCCCTAGCGAACATCCAACAAAGTTTTGGTAATTTTTCCTTGAGACTATTGCAATGTACAATTATGCTTATTACTTCATCGTGTGTGATTGGTGCTGGCTGAAAAATAAACCCCTGTCTTGGAAACCAAAGTTTCTGGCAGCACAAATATGCAGGGACTGCTCAACCTCAGAATAAGCCAATCAGGAAAAAGACCAACATTACTCAAGTATGAAAAATTCCGATCAAGGCCCTTCAAAATGATCATGGGTCCCAGTGCAGGATATTCATAGCACTGTTTATAAAAGTAATCCTTTCATCCTCCAGAAGATTACTATTCAGTGTGAGCACAAAGCAATCAGGAAACATAGTGCTGAAGTTGGGATTTGGGTGCAAGTGGGAATTTAGTGTTAGGACTTATGCAGGATCCTGACATATTATCTGATGACCCAGAGATGGAGATTTGAACCTGTTTAGTCAGGGAAATAGATACAGTTTTCTTCAGCCAGAATTGGGAGTTCTGAAGTTTGTGTTGCCTGACTGGGCCAGGATTAAAGGCAGTTTTGTGGCTGGAAATAAACTGAGTGGGAGAAGGTGGATCCAGTTACTGTAGTCCATCCAGGAGCCACCAGCACAGGTAGAACTTGAAATGGTGGTCTGCTGAGAGATTTTGAGAAGTTAGGATCCAAATGAAAAGTAAAACCTCAAAGGTCATATGAGCGTAGGAACAAGAAGGTCATTCAGCCCCTTGCATCTGCTCCTCCATTTAATAAGACCATGGCTGATCTAATAGTAACCTCAAATCTGCATTCCACCTGATAATCTATTACCCCGTTGCCTGCCAAGAATCTATCCACATCTGCATTTAAAATATTCAAAGACTCAGCTTCTACAACCTTTCCAGGAAGGGAGTTCCAAAGATTCATGACCATCCGAGTGAAATCATTTCATAAAATTTCTGTTTTAATTGCACAACTCTTTATTTTTAAACAGTGACCCCTAGTTAGTTACAGGTTTTCCTACAAGACAAAACATCCTCTCCACATCCAATCTATCAAGATCCCTCAAGATCTTACATATTTCAACCAAGTCATCTCTTCTAACTCCAGTGGATACAAGCCAAGCCTGACTAATCTTTCCTCATAATATTGTCCAGGTCTTGCTGCATTTGGACATGGTATGCTTCAGTATCTGAGGAGTTGTGAGTGGTGCTGAATACTGTGCAATCATCAGAGTACATCACTACCTCTGACCCTATAATGGAAGGAAGGTCATTGATGAAGCGTTAGAGAGGATTTGGCCAAAGGCAGTAGTCTGAGGAATCCCTGCAGTGATGTTCTGGAACTGAGATGATTAACCGCAAACTCTAATCGTCTTCCTTTGTACAAGGCCTGACCCCAAGCAGCAGAGAATCTTCCCTCTGATTTCTATTGACTTCAATCCATATATACAATGATAAATAAAATTAAAGTTGTATTTTTTGTAAAGCAAAAAGTATGCAGGTAGTCAGCACTGAATGGAGCAACTAAAAATTGGGTGCAGGTGAATCAATGGACAGCAGTCCAACGAGTGGGTGAAGGGCATGAATTTGTTTTCACTTTACAAGGTACTGTTTTTTGCTACACTTTGTATTTATGTACATTTCATAAAGTGCATCACAATTTTTTTAAATAGGTACTTAATATAATGTTAAGCCCATTAAATGTAAGAGCCAAAGCAGACCATTTGGTCCATCATGACTGCTCCGCCATTCAATGTGAATGTGACTTTTATGTGATAATCATCAACTCCACTTTCTGCCTTATCCCTATAATCCATGATTGCTTTACTGATTAAAAATCTGGCTATCCCAGCCCTGAACATGCTTAACAGCCCAGCCTCTACAGCCCTCTGCAGTAAAGAATCCCTCAGATTCACTACCCTCTGAGAGAAGGAATTCTTCTTCATCTCTGTCTTAACTGGGCAAGATTAAAAACTAGAAGCAGGAGTAGGCAATTGGCTCTTTGAGCCTGCTCTGCCATTCATTTTGATCATGACTGATCATTGAATTCATTATCCTGATCTCCCCTACCCCCCATATCCCTTGATCCCTTTAGCCCCTAGACTTATATTTAATTTATTCTTGAAATAGGACAAAGATAGGATTGTCTAAAACTTGAGCGTATAGGTTTAAGGTGAGAAGGGAGAAATATGGCAAGGCGAGACCAAGTTTGGGAAATAAATTTTGCAGGATATTGATTAAAAAACAAAAACTCACCAAGGTAGTGTCAAATGTGGCTTACCAGGGAAGTTAAGGGTAGTATTGCTTCAAATAAGAGGCTTATAATGTTGCTAAGAATAACAGTAAGTTTGCTGATTTGAAAGCACTTTAGAAACCAGCAAAAGACAACCGAAAAGTCAATAAAAAGAGAAAAATAGAACATGAAAATAAATCAGCAAGTATATAAAAAGGAATTATAAGAGTTTTTACAAGTATATAAAAAGGAGAGTAACTAAAGTAAACATTGGTTCCCTTAGCGTCAGTGACAGGAGAAATTATTATGGAGAATGTCTCTATTCGGAACAGAAAATATAAATTACATAACATAGAAAGAGGGGAACAAGAGACGAATAAGAGTGAGGAGCTAAAAGTTATTAATATCAGCAGAGAAAAAGTATTAGAGAAACTCAACGGCCTAAAAGCCAATAAAACCCCAAGATGACTTATGGTTGACTGTCTGACTCCTGGCCTGTCAAGCCTCTGTATCAAGCCTGTGGAGCTAGTGTTCAAACTATAGGCAAGTTCAACAAAAGATTCTGCAAGAAGTTTTCCTCCCAACACATACCATTTCCCTCTCTTGCAGCTGATAGGCTTACAATGTGCCTAGCAAAGCTATTTCAGGACAGAAACAATCTCTCATCAGAGGAGCAGCAAGCAGCTGAAGGATCAATGGCTTCTCCTTTGTTTTTGCAGCTCTCTCCATGCCTTAGCTATGGTATCTCTCTCTCTCTCTCTCTCACTCACCACTCACACAAATGTCAGCCCCCTAAAGGAGCAAAATGTTCAAGTTGGCAGAGTGGGCTAAGAAGGCCACGGGGAACAGCATTGTTATTGCAACTGTGCCCAACTATCCCCTATCCGGGCAGCTGGGTTCCCAGACACGTGGATAAGGAAGCTCATCTCTTTATGGCATCCCCACATTCCTCCTCAACAGTAAGGTGTACAAACCACCCAGGCTTGGGCAGGGAGTGAGTGAGTCTAACAGAATTACATCTAATATCGGACTGAGTTTTGCAATTGGCACAGTCTGGTTGATTATGGTCCTTTCCCTTCATTTTTCAATTTGACCTATTTGTGCTATTACATCACCTCAATAAATGACTGCACTATAAATAATACACACTTGAAACATGCCGCACTATAAGCTCACTTAAGCAGAAGCGATTTGGAAGTACAATTAACGATACTATCTACTACCAAACACACAGTAAATCTCCCATGTACTATCTGAAAATGAAAGTTTGTTCTTCTGATGGCTTCAATTTTGGTGTGCTTTCATCCCCCATCGAACAGAAAGATGTATTTGCTGAGTTCGAACTTTTCTATTCCCAGCTATACTGCCACAAACTAGCATCCAACGAAGTTATTGAGTCCTTGAAAGCACTCCTAGCTAATCACTGGATACCCAATGACTCAGCTGACTTTTACATGCAGCGGCAATGTCTGGGAGCTCTGCAAGGTCTCAAGACCAACCCAGGTATACAGCTCTGTAAGCCTGACAAAGAGAATTGAATAGTCAACCTTAACATGTGTGACTAAGTCAACAAAATGCACATTATTCTGAATGAAAACTCCAAATTTGTGTCAATTGGACCTACCACTAAATGTAATGGCATAAAAATGTGCACAAAAGCAAGTTACAAAAACAGTTGTTGGACTTATGTTAGTATAACAAGCTGCCTGGTACTGTATATGATAGGATTCATTCTCATAGCTCACTATATTCAGTGATGTCGTTCTTGACATCTAAAATCTCTAACTTTTCTTCAATACACAGCTTCTACTTTGATTACATCTGATCATTTTAAATGGCAGGAATTAAGTTTGAATCTGTTCCTATGATTTGTAACTCATATATGTTATGGCATAATTTCACTCTCAGTAGTGATGATGGGCAAACTTTGCTTGCAAAAAGATAATGAAAACGCATGCAGAGTACAAATAAAAAGACACATTGTAGGAGCAGTTAGGAGTGAAACTTGCTGTTTCACCAAGACACACTGCATAAATAGGAGCAATTTGCTAACTACAGCTGAGCTCCACAATAATCATCATAAATCAATTTAACAGTGGAAATTCACTGCTTTTTCCAGTACTCTGAAGCAAATGAGATTGAACCTTTTGGATGAATTTGGATGTTTTGCTTAAACTCATCCTCAATTCTTAATTGTATTACTTTATAAAGACTATGAGAAAGAAAATTTAAAACCTTGAAAAATACATTTATACATGCTGGAAAGCCAAGCATTTTTATTGCCTCTCTGTATTTGCCCTTGGGAACATGGCGGTGAGCCAACTTCTTGATCGCTATAGTCCATATAGTGTAGGTAACCCATAGTGCATATTGGGAGGGAATTCCAGGATTTTGACCCAGTGACAGCGAAGGAATGATGATGTCTTTCAAGTCAGGATGAAGTGTGGCATGGACTTGCAAGTGGTTGTGTTCCATTGCAGCTGCTTTCTAAGTGGTAGAGGTCACAGGTTTGGTAGGTGCTGTCAAAGGAGCTGCAGCAAATTGCTGCAATACACCTTGAAGATGGTACACACTGCTGCCACTGTGCATTGGTGGTGTAGGAAATGGATCTTGGAAGTTGTGGATATGGTGCTTTGTCCTGGATGGTGTCAAGCTTCTTGAGGGAGATACACTCATTCAGGCAGGTGGACAGCATTCCATTATACTTCTGACTTGTGAGCAGGTGCCTTAAGCTTTGCATAGTGTCACCCTTCTCCATGTGGGATGGGTCCCGACACAGGGGTCCAGATGTCAGTGGGGTGGAATCCTGATCTCAGTGCGTGGGGGACGGGGGCTTTAATTTAACTTTGAGATTGGGGTTTTCTTCAAAAATGTGTAATCCTCGTCAGCACTTTGAAATTGCACTAAGTGCTGTTTAATCAGGCGAGAAAAGGCATCTGTGAAGGCAATGAGTTTCACACAGCTATTCTTGCCTTATCCAGCACTCTACAATTTTACCCACAATAAGTTATTAGATTCTCTTACCATCAGATTGCTAGCTTGCTTTGACTCATTATTGATCACTGAATCCAGAATGGCCTGTTTCCTTGTCAGTTCAAAACACTTTGTGATGATATTTAGTGTCATTGTTGATGGTTGATTGTTCTTATTGCTCCTTACAGACTGGGTAGAACACCTGAGCTCCTTCAGCACTGTCACTCTGTTGTTCACAGATAGTTGGCTCTGTTGAATTCCCAAGATGCTGTGAGTTATTTGTGAGATATATTCACAATGTTTGTGTACATTTGATATAAATTTTGATGTGATCCATGTCACTGGAAATACCAATAGTGGCAGCAAAAATATTTTTCTAGACTAATTTATATTGTAAATATATCATTTATATTTTGTACAAGCTTGCTCATGCTCAGTCACAGAATAGCAGAAATGTTTTTAAAACAAGTTTTGCAATACAATATTTAAAGCAATGTTTGAGATGGAGAAGAAAGATTCACAAAGCAGGTTCAAGGCTGAGAAAGATAGATTTTTAATCAGTAAAGAAATCAAGGGTTATGGAGATTAGTCAGGAAAGTGAAGTTGAGATTATCATATTAGATCAGTCTTGATCTCATTGAATGATGGAGCAGACTTGATGGGTTGAATGGTTAACTTCTACTCGTACATCTTATGATCTTATGGTCAAAGTTTTTAAAAATTAAGTGAGGCAAAGTTCAAATGGATGTAAACCGGGCTGAAGTGTTAACTGGTGAACTTTCAAAGCAAGAGCAGGACGTACTCAAAGTAGTATTTGGCACGATAATAAATCCAGTACATATTGCTAAAAGGCAAAGACACTACATGTGCAGTCAAGCAAGCATGGTCAATAAGTGTATCAAGATAGAGTGTCAAGCTAAAAGGCAAGGCTTATACAAATGTAAGGGAAAGAAAAAATCCAAATGGGAGAGCCACGAATAGCAACAAGGAGATAAAAGAAAGTAATCAGAAATGCAAAGAGGAAGCATGAAAAATTTCAATGCATATTTAAAGCTAACAGTAACGTTTATACACACACACAAGTACACATTAAAAGAGAAAAATGTAATAGTAAATGTGCATCCAATACAGGTGAATGCAAACAAACCTAAAGTGTTTCTTAAAGAAACTAATAATTCTCAAATGAATATTGCAGCATGGATATTCTAGTCCCAACAATGGTGGGTGTAATGGCGGGAGGTGTGAGTGGGTGGGGTGTGGGGATTGTGGAGCTGAAAAATTTGTTTCCTATTAGTGTGAAATGACAGTGGAGATGTATGCTTTTGACCATGATAGCAGGTCAGCATCTCGCCAGAGGCCAGTGTGAAGTCATTTTGCATTCCATTAGTGATGCCCCAACACAGAACTGTCACTATCCCCTTCCAATCAGTCACACTGCCAGCGGGTTGTCATGCCAGTCCGCTGCAACATGGTGCCGATATGTCAAGACTCACCTGGAAGAAAGCCTGGGGCAGCTTGCAAAGAGTGGAAAATGAAGGCCTCCAGTGACTGTGGACTCTGGAACACTACATGCAGCGGAAGGTGGATGGACCATCTACCCCATGATCTGCAGAAGCTTCCAGTACTGAATCTTCATGCAGTTGGAGCTTCCAGGACATGCATTTTGTATTGCCGGCAATTACAGGATATGAATCTTTATGGTGGTGGAGATTCCAGGAAGTGGATCTTCACCTGCCAGGTGATCAGCTACATGAGGTATTGTGCTAGGGAGGGGGAGGGGGAGGGGTGGGTGTGCAGATGGGCAAGATAGGGAGGGGAGGAATTAAGAGATGAGATGGATGTGGAGGCCTAGAGAGGGATGGAGAGTTGGGGGTAATGGAGAATGAGAGAGATGCTTCAGTGGTCATGGAATGGGTGAGGTAGTTTATAGAGCAGGAGGGTGGGAGGGCCTAAGCAGTGTGCGGACGATTTGCAGGTGCGAGCAAGACTTAGGGGGTGTGCAGGTGTGAATGGGAATCATAATGTCCCTACAGTGCAGCAAAAGGCCATTTGGCCCATTGAGTCTTCACCCACTCTCCGAAAGAGCATCCCAACCAGCCCTATTCCCATGTATTAATCCACCCAACCTACCCATCTTTGGACTCTAAAGGGCAATTTAGAATGGCTCTTCCACATAAACCTTTACATCTTTGGACTGTGGGAGGAAACTGGAGCACTCAGAAGAAACCCATGTAGGAACAGGGAAAAAGTGCAAACTCCACTGTCATCCAAAACTAGAATCCAACCTGGGTCCCTCGCATTGTGAGGCGGTAGTGGGGTAAATACATGGGAACACAGGGAAAGGGTCCGGGTGGGATGCTTTTTCGGAGACTCAGTGCAGAATTGTTGGGCCAAATGGCCTCTTTCTGTCAGAATTCTATGATCATGGTGAGCGTTCTCTGGAGACCAATGGCATGGAGTGCCCCTGCTTAATTTGGTTTTCTTGCTGTGCGCAGCTGCACTGTCTGAAGTCACTGAGGAAGGAGCTGACAAGGTCAAAGGCAAGGGGAATTCTGAAGGGCTGGTCACCCTCACAGAGTCCTGAGTGGAGGTCCCTACAGTGTCCAAAAGAGGTTTCTCCTCCCTTTGCATACACAAGGGTCCCTTACTGACTTTGTAGAAGAAGGGGCATCTGGAAGAAGGATGAGGTGGCCTGTCCTTGTGTATTCACAGCAAGATCTCATCCATGGTTACAGTGGTGGCGTACGGGTTTTTCCACATCTCCAACATTCCACTAGACAAGGTTCTCCATGCTATTTGCTATTCTCCACATGGAAGCCGCCATGGGAACACAGATCGGAACTTCATCAGAGTTAAGGCAGATGGACTGCTCCACATCACATGCCACTCTGTTAAGGGCCTCCTCCACCTCTGCCTAGCTCCCCACCTCTTGATGCCTCTCCAGACATTTGTATATGATCAATTCCAGAGGCTCATCATCTGACTTGAACTTTGCAAATGTTTCTTCCTCAGCAGTCCTCTGCGTGTCAGTGAACTTGGCTGACCCTGCTTCTCCCTCTGTTGGCACGTACCTATAGGGTAACCATTAGAATGTGAGACCCTGCCTAAACTAGATCTAGTACCCATTGGGATGCATCTTTGAGCAAAAGATGCAGGCGGCTGCTGTAACAGCTCCAAAGGTGCACTTTTGTCCTCCTCAATGTCCTCAGTCTTCTATGAGCTGGAGGTACTTCAGGACAGGGCTTCTTTTTCTGGTCTTTCCCTCTTCCTACTGGCACCTGTAAGTGAGAGAGAGAAGTGACCAGGAGATAGCATGAGCTGTCTCCAATGTGGAGGTTTCATTGTGCATGAATCCTTAATGGAAGGAAACTGCCTGCTGACCTCTCCATCTGCACTTGCTTGATCCAGTTTCTCTGCTGCCAGCTGGACTGTCTACTTCTGTACTCTGTAAGATTCTTCAGTTCAGGCAAGTTTCATCCTGTCTTCTCTCTCTCTCTCTGATGTTCTATCTTTCCTGTTGTGCCATTAATGTTCCTGCGCAAAGGAAGAAGATGGGATTGACAGCAATGGGGTTTCAGGTTTTCCTTTTCATTTTTCCAGTCTTACAAAAAAAAATTGAATTGTGTGCTGTTTGATTGATTGTCCACAAAGGTTCTGCAGCAGGACCCTCCAGTGTGGTGAGCACAAGCAGATAGAAAGATAAGACTCATAAACATAAGACTTGCTGGTACCCCCAACACCTCATACTTTACCCAACCCCGCCAGTTCCTCAGATAGTATCTGAGTGGAAGGGTCAGAGACCTGCAGTGACCTCACCACCTGCAGACTAAATAGACTGCAAGTGGATTACGAGACATCACTTTATTGTACATGGCGCATGGATGATGCCTTTGCCACTGATTATGCATGTCCCCACTGTCATTCTTTGAGATGAGTGTGAACAGCTGAGGTTTACATACCCTGGTGGCACAGATGCGGTGAGTTATTCATTTTTGGCATTGCAGGGCAGTCCTCTAGTAGAGGCACTGACCACGTGTGACTTCCCTCTATGCAGGGCTAGTCAGATAGGTCATCCTCCTCCTTCTGCCTTCAGGTAGGACGTCCCTTCTGGTCTCCTCTGGGCTGAGTAGCAAATCGGTGGGGGTGGGGGGGAAAGCTTCCTTGGATCAGCAAGCCAAATCCTCCTTCTAGGGTGGGTTTGTGACAAAGAAGGTGATGTCCAGGCGTCTTTTAAGAAAGGCATCCAGATATGACAGCAGGACGTACATCATCCAGTGCGCGCCACTACGCAGTAATGTCAAGAAACCCGTGGGTGCATAATTAATACGACTATGCACAAATTTCCAGCAGATTCCGTGGCCAAAAGGACTCCTAATTCCCACCCTGCCTCAGACTTAGGTCCGGAATGTTAAATTTCAGCATTTGTATCCATTTTCACAAAATGAACAAGGTACCAAAAGTATCAATGGTCAAGAAAACTGGAAAATAACTCAAACAGAAGGATAAAAAGGAGAAAATAATGAGAGTTAACGTAGCTAAATCTTCAAAATCTGATTATCTCATCTCTAGGGTTTCAAAGAAAACAGGTTAGAATATTACGCTTGTATTTGTAATAACTTTCCAAGGCTTTCCAGATTCAAACTTCTATGATCAGGGACAGATTGACTATTTGGAAAATTATCAACTCATCAAGGAAAGTCAGAATGGTCGAAAAGGATAGCTTTTAGATTAAGCAGTCATAACCTAACTCTGAGCTCAGACTTTTGCCACAGATCCAGATCTACCCAGCAAGTCAGTAATCTCATGGGTAGCCTAAGAAAAACTGCAGGAATAGTGGGAAGTTGGCCACGTGGTGTGCTCAGCTGTACTGCTTTAGTTGATTAAATTTCAGCATTATCTCTACAAATCTTGAGAGGTTTCCAAATTTCAGCTTTTGCTAATTGCACCCAAGTTCACTAGAGAAAGTACACTATATCTCTATGGGCAGAGAGTGTATACTCCACCAGAAAAACAAAGGGCACAGTCTGTTTGTTGTCAGAAATCCTCCTCTGGAAGAAATTGGCTGGATTTAGATTTTCATGGAGGTGAGCCCTTCAACTGATATGAAGACAAGTTTCCTGTCCAAGTAGAGTCAGTGAGGATAAGAGGGAACTGCAGATCTCAACACTCATAGCAACCATCACTTACATTGTTGATTGTCCTGAGAGAGAAAGATCTGCAATTTATGCCAGTCTTTCACTTCACCACAGAGACACAAAATGTCAAAATGTCATAGGGAAATCTGGAGGCCTGGAACCATGTTGGAGAGGAGGGAGTCCCGTTCCTGGAAGGTGACGAGAAGAAGGTACGTAATCATGCAGCACGGGCACTTCTCTGTTCGGCATCATCTCCGTTTGCCTCCAATTCCTTTTCCTTTTTTATCTCCTCCTGCATCTCCCCCATTGGATTGTCCACTTCCAGGGCCTCATAGTTCTCAAGTTCCACACTTCTCCAGACAGCCATATTATGGAGAGCTCAGCAGACACCAACAATGAAGGCCTTTGTAGGACGTTATTGGACAACGGCATCCAGTCAGGACACCAAAGCCCACTGAGCTTAAGAAGGCACTTTTGCACTTCATGCAAAAGCAGATACAAGATGGGCATAGACCTTTGCACATTAACATCATAGCCTGTCAACTTGAGCAGGCCAGAGGAAGGACAGAATGTCAGGAGAAAGAGGCAGAAAAGAGGAGGAGAGCAAGGCAATCAGGATAATCAGGACTACTCTGTAGGAAAGATAATCAGGCCTAGGATAGCATACCTTAATATGGAGAACCAGCCGAAGACAACTGAGGCTAAGCCATGAGGTGGTGACAGAAATATGTTGCATAGTCCAGTAACAACTCAACACACAGTCTGTTGACTCCTATACCCTGTCAATGACCATAAAGCTAAACATTGCTCTCAATTTTTATACTTCATGAGCTCAGCAGGAGGTCAGTCAATAGCTGCAATTCAATTGCAACCAATGCCCCTGTTTGCTCGTGTGGGGGAACACTTATATTTCCCTTATGATTTAGCATCTCCAATGTATAGCCCAAATAAAGGCTCCTACACGTAATGCAGACTCCTTCGTCAACTGAAATTCCTTCCACTCACTCGATGTACTGGCGTTTATGACCACAACAGGGTCTTCTTACAAATCTGTGCAAGATTCCCTGCTAGCTGTCATGACCTCCTAACAGAAACCACACTGTAGAAAGAAGTAAGGGTGGCAACAGTGGCATAGTGGTTAGCACTACTGCTTCACCTGGCTGTGATTCTGGCCTTAGGTGACTGAGTGGAGTTTGCATGTTCTCCCCATGTCTGCATGGTTTCCTCCATGTGCTCCAGTTTCCTCCCACAGTCCAAAGATGTGCAGGTTAAGTGGATTGGACATCCTAAATTGCCCCTTAGTGCCCAAAGATGTATAGGCTAGGCAGATTAGCCGTGGTAAATGTGCGAGGTAACACACATGGGGTGGGGGGCCTAGATAAGATTCTCTTTCAGAAAGTTGGTGCAGACTTGATGGGCTGAATGGCCTCCATCTGCACTGTAGGGATTCTATAATAAAATAATGGGGACTTGTTAAAAAGGTAGAGCAATAATCATGGATGATTTTAGACTACATATATATTTGGCATATCAAATTAGCAGGGATAGCCTAAAGATTAGTACGTAAAGTGTTTCCAGGACAATTTTGTAGTGCAGTACATGCTAGAGCCAACCAGAGAGCTTGCTATTCAAGATCTGATAACAGGTAACAAGACAGAATTAATTAATGACCTGATATAAAGTGCCCTTTAGTACATCCACTGAGTCTTGGCAGTTAAGTACGTGACTACAAAATTTGTATACCAGGTCGAGGTCGCAATACAATGCCTTGTCAATCCACGCCATGGTTTCAGTGCTTCAATACGACATACTGTGAATAAGCAGCAACAAGTAACACTTTTTTCTGAGAGAAACCTCATGATAGCTGACTCTGGAACATGTGGCCTAACAGTTGGACAACATTTACAGAGTTCCCTCCCACCTGACAAGTTAGTGACATCTCTTGAAATGCAGAGATTTCATCATGGATGACTAATTTCTCAAATGGGCTTTTCGAAGTCCCTTCTTTATCTGTGCCCAAGTTGCCCAGCTCATGTCACGCCCACTTCTGACCTCTCATTATTTCCCCCGAGTCTTAATGTAGCCCGCTCCCACCCCAGACCACAACTTGTTCAGACACTTTTACAAGTTGTGTTCACAGATTCAAGAATCCTCCTGACTCTGCACATCCAAAACATGGGTGAAATTCTAGGCCTCTGCCTTAGAGAACTAGAGATAATGTGTGGCAGGAAGTCACTAACTAGGCAAATATCAGCAGCATTTGCTCCAAAACCTGCAATACAGAAAGAAACTCAATCACCTCTCAGATTAAACTGACGTATTAAAATCTCATCTGTCAAGTTGGATTTTCCAGCAGTCACCAACACCTCAACACTGCACGAATATAGGGGTCCCAAGCCCTTCCATGTTGTCTGTGCACTGTCTAGCACAACCCACCTTCTAAGAATGATGATGGGCTCCTGATGTTACAGGTCCAATCTGAGACCTGTAGAGACCTGTACAGGGATAATGGGTACTGCAAAGGCAAGATTGGTAATGTGAGAGTACCTCAACATGGATGTGCACTCAGCTGCCTGTGGTGAAGTTATAAATTTAAAAAATCAAAGCTGATACAGCCATCAGTTGGGAGTTCTCCAGATTCCCCAGCACCCCCACCTTTAACAATGTCTCCTCCTTAAATTCCAGGTGCTCAATTCTTATGAATAAAGAGCGCTAGGAATCAGGGCAAGGACATTAAACAGAAACTATTGTGGAAGAAAAGCCATCAGTAGGGGGCTCTATACCTGTCTGGAGCACTTCCACCCAAACTTCTGCCAGAGAAAGCCTCCAGGCAACTGCATTCCACTCAACTGTCTGTTAGGTAATGGTGGACAAATAGAAAATTCCAGTTGGCCTACATCAACAGACCTTAATTGTCTGAAGGCCTGAGAGTAGGATGGAGGCAAGAATATTACACACCCGGTGCCATCTTTAAGAACAAAAGACATATGAGCAGGAGTAGGCCATCTAGCCCTTTGAGCCTGCCCCGCCATTCATTAAGATCATGGCTGATCTGAAGTGGATCAGTTCCACTTTCCCGCTTTCTCCCCATAACCCTTAATTCCCTTGTCTATCAGAAATCTATCTACCCGTGACTTACATATATTCAACGAGGTAGCCTCCACCATTTCAATGGGCAGAGAATTCCAGAGATTCACCACCCTTTGAGTGAAGAAGTTCCTCCTCAACTCCATTCTAAACTGCCACCCGCCCCCCCCCCACTTATTTTGAGGCTGTGCCCTCTAGTTCTGTTTTCCTTTCTAAGCGGAAAGAATCTCTCTACCCCTACCCTATCTAGCCCCTTCATTATCTTGTAAGTCTCTATAAGATCCCCCCTCAGCCTTCTAAACTTAACGAGTACAGGCCCAGTCTATTCAATCTCTCTTCATAAGCTAAGCCCCTCATCTCTGGTATCAGCCTGGTGAACCTTCTCTGTACTCCCTCCAAGGCCAATATATCCTTTTGCAAATAAGGGGACCAAAACTGCACACAGTACTCCAGTTGTGGCCTCACCAGTGCCCTGTACAGTTGCAGCAAGACCTCCCTGCTTTTATATTCTATCCCCCTCGCTATAAAGGCCAACATTCCATTCGCCTTCTTGATCACCTGCTGCACCTGCAGACTGAGTTTTTGCAATTTGTGCACAAGGACCCCTAGGTCCCTCTGCACAGTAGCATGCTGCAGCTTTTCACCCATGAAATAATAATCCCTCCTACTATTATTTCTACCAAAGTGGATAACCTCACATTTGCTAATGTTATACTCTATCTGTCAGGTCCTCGCCCACTCACTCAGCCGATCCAGATCTCTCTGCAGACTACTGCCTCTATCACCAGCCTCAGCAGCAGCTAAAAATCCTGCCCAATGTTTCAGGTCAATGATTTTTTTTATCTGGATAAAGAACTGGATAAAGTTAGAAATGCAAGAAGTTGAAGACCTGTGATAGGGTATAAATCAGGAGAGATTAAATTACAAAAGAAATGATGGGGCAAGGTAGTGGTAATGGGACAAATACAGAGACAAAAAATATGTCTTGAGAACATATTGAATGCAAAATGCAGAATCAATATCAATGGTTAAAACAAACAAAAACAAGTGAAAAGGGCATTGTGTAGAGCACATGTCTCCACCACATTGTGTTAATCCAACATTATTACAATTACACAATTCTTCTTTGAGGCTTTTCTCTATCTGGTTGGTGTTCAGTAACTACAAAGCTGAAAAAAAAATTATTTAAGAGTTTTCATCTCACTTAGGGAGGCCACAGTCCAATCCACCTCAAATAACCTGCTCTTAAAATTCTGCTCACATTTTTTGATTGCACCAAATTACATCACAGCAGTGAAGATAACCACAATATTCTCAAACAATCAACAGCATTCTAAGCAAATCAACAATAACATTAAAAAGGTCAATTTGCCTAATCTGCCAATGTTAACACATCCTTTAAAAATATTCTGGATTCAGATCCACATCTTAATCAAAATCTTCAAAATCAAGATCTTGCCTGGCCCATACCTTCTCTGTGCATCATAAGAACATAAGAAATAGGAGCAGGAGTAGGCCAACCAGCCCTTCGAGCCTGCCCCGCCATTCAATAAGATCATGGCTGATCTGTCGTGGCTCAGTTCCACATTCCCGCCCTCTCCCCATAACCCTTAATCCCCCCTCTTATCAAAAACCCATCAACCCGCGTCTTAAAAATATTTAGCGAGGTAGCCTCCACCACTTCAACGGGCAGAGAATTCCAGAGATTCACCACCCTTTGAGTGAAGAAGTTCCTCCTCGACTCCGTTCTAAACCGCCCCCCCTTTATCTTGAGGCTGTGCCCCCTAGTCCTACTATCCTTTCTGAGCGGGAAGAGTCTCTCCACCTCTATCCTATCCATCCCATTCATCATCTTATACGTCTCAATGAGATCTCCCCTCATTCTTCTAAACTCTAACGAGTACAAGCCTAATTTATTCAGCCTCTCCTCATAGCTCAACCCCCTCAACTCCGGCATCAGCCTAGTAAACCTCCTCTGCACTTCCTCCAAGGCCAAAATATCCTTGCGTAAGTACGGCGCCCAAAACTGCACACAGTACTCCAGCTGCGGCCTCACCAATGCCCTATACAGCTGCAGCAAGACCTCCCTACTTTTATATTCAATCCCCCTCGCGATGAAGGCCAGCATCCCATTCGCCTTCCTGACCACCTGCTGCACCTGCAAGCTGGGTTTTTGCAACTCATGCACAAGGACCCCGAGGTCCCTCTGCACTGCCGCCTGCTGCAGTTTTTCTCCACGTAAGTAATAATCCTTCCTACCATTATTCCTACCAAAGTGGACCACCTCGCACTTGCCAACATTAAATTCCATTTGCCATTTCCTGGCCCATTCGCCCAGCCTATCTAGATAAGAACATACGAACATAAGAAATAGGAGCAGGAGTAGGCCAACTAGCCCCTCGAGCCTGCCCCGCCATTCAATAAGATCATGGCTGATTTGTCTTGGCTCAGTTCCACATTCCTGCCCTCTCCCCATAACCCTTAATCCCCTCTCTTATCAAACACCCATCAACCCGCGTCTTAAAAATATTTAGCAAGGTAGCCTCCACCACTTCAACGGGCAGAGAATTCCAGAGATTCACCACCCTTTGAGTGAAGAAGTTCCTCCTCGACTCTGTTCTAAACCGCCCCCCCTTTACCTTGAGGCTGTGCCCCCTAGTCCTTCTATCCTTTCTGAGCGGGAAGAGTCTCTCCACCTCTATCCTATCCATCCCATTCATCATCTTATACGTCTCAATGAGATCTCCCCCCATTCTTCTAAACTCTAACGAGTACAAGCCTAATTTATTCAGCCTCTCCTCATAGCTCAACCCCCTCAACTCCGGCATCAGCCTAGTAAACCTCCTCTGCACTCCCTCCAAGGCCAAAATATCCTTGCGTAAGTACGGCGCCCAAAACTGCACACAGTACTCCAACTGCGGCCTCACCAATGCCCTATACAGCCGCAGCAAGACCTCCCTACTTTTATATTCAATCCCCCTCGCGATGAAGGCCAGCATCCCATTCGCCTTCCTAACCACCTGCTGTACATGCAAGCTGGGTTTTTGCGACTCATGCACAAGGACCCCGAGGTCCCTCTGCACCGTCACCTGCTGCAGTTTTTCTCCACGTAAGGTTTGTTGTTATTTATCTATTAAATTTTGAGGTCTATTGTTTACCGACTCACAGGTGGTGGAGGTAAAAATGGGAGCAGAGGTTATGATCTAAAATTGTTTAACTCAATGTTTAGACTAGAATGTTTGTAAAATGGAACTCTGTAGGAGGCTGAGAACAGAGAAATCAGAGGGAATGGAGCAAACAATTCAACTTACTGGCGATATGAAGCTACAGATGTTTTCACCTCAACTTTTTTGTTATTTAACCTCTTTTGATTTCCACCCAATCACAGGTCTTCCCTTCTATTTTTTCTCCCCTCCCCCTGCTTTCCTTGTCTCTGCATCTGATTTAAATCTGTTGTAGTTCTAATCTTTTCCAGTTTTGATGATGCGATGGGTCATTGCCCTACATTGATAACTTTCCACAGACATCGTCAGCATTGTTAAGTACTCCGCAATTTGTGTTTTTATTTTACAGTATTTACATCCTTTGTATCTATTTTTTGGTTGTTTCAAGACTTTTTGTACACACTAACTTACAGTAAGCACTTACAAAAGATTATTCATTTACTGCCTCAAGATTACACAAAACATTTCAAGTATTGGAAGTTTTTCTAAAAAAAAGCAGCCCCTTCCTCCTCTGCATCAAATTCCTGACTTTAGCCCTCTTAACACTGCATTCTTTTCATGATCACTCTGTTTTACTGTGTTCTGTTACCACACTGTGAAAAAACCTGTAAAAGGATTTTGATATTCAGATCAGTTGTCAAAGAAGTTTGATTTGTCTTGCAATGCTCCCTTAACCCTCAATCAATTCACTTGCATTCTGCAATCAAATCCAACCAATTGGATAAAGTGAAATCCTATTTTTTTGTACATTTACTTTCAGTCATCTCATCTTGGACCTTTAACTGATATTGTAATTACTCTGATGATTTGAGGATATGTTACCACTGAAAGTATTCCACGGAGAATGTGCAGCACAGCAACCTATTATAGAATTCCAAGAATTAAACAAGTAATTTGTGGAAACTATTATGAACCTTAGTTGAGAGGGAATTTAGAGCAGGGAAAAGATTAAAAGGAAAATGTGAAAAATCACGTCACAACTCAAGCTACAGTGGTCCATTACACGCAATCCCTTTCAAAGTAGAGTGACTGAGAGTATCTCTCTCTTTAAAAATTAAAATGATCTTTTTCAAATTTCTCTGATTTGCTCCATTCCTTTGGTGCCAGCAGCCAATTTAAATTAACCCAAAAGGCCATTTTTTTAATGTTTCAGCCTAGACAATAAGCGTGAATTTTAACTCTTTCTACGTGACAGACACTGGGACGACTTGGGGAGTTGGCAGGGGTGGCGGGGAGGGGGGGGGAGGTGCGGCTGCACTCACAAGAATAGGGGAGGCAGCAGCGGAGTGGGGGGGTGGTGTTAGAGTGGTGGAGGATCGTAGAGGGTGTTGGTGGTAGGTTAATGTGGAATGAGTAAATCCCACTCCATACCTGATCAAGTAGAAATGTAAAATGTCTGATTATTCAGACAAATGGGGCAAATTATGTTGATAGGCATACCTCTCATGATCCAGCAGCTTCCATCTCACTTTCACTACCATGTTTCCCAATAGCTGGAAAAACAGAAATGTCCAACTTCTTCTGTCTTCAGCAAACTACAAGTGAATCCTTCAGGCCTGCAAAGTTTCAACTACCATCTGAACCACCTTAAGGATTATGTAAAGAAGTTAGTTGTTTATTTTTTCCCCTTTTAGTAATCTATGAGCATATTAATTCTTTAGAAATCATCTTTTCTTAGGTGTGTGTTCATGTGTGTGTATGTATGTATGTATGTTCGGCTATGTGCTTGAGGAGTGGATGTTTGCTGTATTTATATTTTGGTTGTTATGATTTAAACTTACCAGAAGCCTGTTTCAAGCCTGTGCTTTAAAGTCACAGCATTCGAGGAGTTAAAACATTCTTTCTCAAAGATACATCTTGTTGTGGTCAGTCAAGAAATAGAAAAGAGAGAAATTATCCAATTTATTTACCATAAATAAAGGGTAACCTGAGTGTTAGAAAATGTGAGGCGATCAAGATAATTAATACCAGAAGACGGTGAAGCCTTCCATTGTTTGCTGGAGCAGACGAGTGAAGGAGCAGAGAGACAGATAAGAAATTACCTGTTAAAAACCTGTTTAAATAAGTTTAAAGCACTTTTGTAGTAAGAACTTACCTTGTAGAACTGTTTAAATCATTTAAAAGCATTTTTGTGGGCTTTTTGTATCTACCGCTTTAAGAATTCTAAGGGAGTGGATTGCAGGGAGTTGTGGGGGAGCAGGCTTTAAAACAGCGCCAGGTTTAAAAGGACGCCTGGTGTAGACAGCGGGCAGCGTCGGAGCAGACAGCAGAGTGAGTGGGAAGCAGAGTGAGCTATTAGGGCTTAGGATCAAAAGGGCTTGGGAGAAAAAGGGCCAGGTAAGTTCATGTGGAAATTTTCAATACTACTACAGTGAATAATGGAGGGACATGTGATGAGTTGTTTCTGTATGATGTGGGAGCTGGTGGACCCCAGGGTCCTTCCCAGTGACCATGTCTGCAGTAAGTGCAGGTTGCTGGAGGAGCTCCAGCTCAAGGTAGATGACCTGGCCTCTGAGCTACAGACATTGAGGCTCATCAGGAGGAGGGAGGGTGCCATTGTCAATGGGGTGCAAGTGACATCCACCCCCCCAGACTGGCTAACTCTAACGGTCAGGAACAAGAGGGGGCTGCTGAGCGGAGGAAGGAGGGTGGGGAGCGGAGGAAGGGGGCTGCTGAGCGGAGGAAGGAGGGTGGGGAGCGGAGGAAGGGGGGTGGGGAGCAGATGCCTCAGCCTCTCAATCTGCATAACAGGTTTGAGGTTCTTGCTTCCAGTCTGGACGAGAACGAGGGAGGTGAGGCTGGTGAGCAAACTGCACACAGTACAGTGATGCAGCAGGACATAGGCAAAGAGAAGGTGAAAAGGAATGTAGTAGTAATTGGGGATAGTGGGGTTAAGGGTATTGACACTGTCCTTTGTCACAATGACAAAGTGCACAGAAGGGTGTGTTGTCTGCCTGGTGCTCGGGTCCAGGATGTCGCATCTGGGCTGCAGAGGAACCTGGAATGGGAGGGTGAGAATCCAGTCGTTATGGTACATGTGGGTGCCAACGACGTAGGCAAAATGCGAACTGAGGATCTGGGGAGGGAGTATGAAAAGCCGGGAATGGAATTAAAAAGTAGAACCGACAAGGTGGTTATCTCTGGGCTACTGCCTGAACCGAGTGCAGACGGGCGTAAGGTTGATAAGATTAAGGAAGTGAATGGATGGCTCAGGGATTGGTGTGGGAGAAATGCGTTTGAATTTATGGGGCATTGGCATCAGTATTGGGGTAGGTGGGACCTGTTTGGGCGGGATGGGGTTGGTCTGAACCGTGCTGGGACCAGAGTCCTGGCGAATCGTGTAAATAGGACTGTAGACAGGGCTTTAAATTAATTGGGGGGGGAGGGTGCGAGGGGAGGTGACATTACGGGGTCTAAAGTTAAGGAGAGGGTACAGGTAAGGGAAGAGGCCGAGGATGTCCCAATAATAAAGGGAGTAGGGGGCGTGAGTATGGTTGGTGGCGTTCTGGCAAATAGGGTCCAGGTGAAGGCTGGGATGAAGGCACTGTAGCTGAATGCACGAAGCATTCGGAATAAAGTGGATGAGCTGGTGGCGCAGATCAGCACAAATGGATATGATCTGGTGGCCATTACAGAGACGTGGCTGCAAGGTGACAGGGACTGGGAGCTGAATGTCCAGGGGTATCAAGTGTTTAGGAAGGATAGGCGAGAGGCAAAAGGTGGGGGGGGCGTAGCTCTGCTGATTAAGGATAGCATCAGGGTGGTAGCATGGGATGATATAGCAACCAAAGAGCAGAACGTGGAATCGTTGTGGGTGGAGATTAGGAACAGCAAAGGGAGGAAGACGCTGGTGGGTGTCGTCTATAGGCCCCCGAATAATGATCTGGAGGTGGGGCGGGCTGTTAACGCACAAATAAGTGTAGCGTGCAGGAATGGAACGGCCATAATTATGGGAGATTTCAATCTACATATTGATTGGTCGACCCACGTTGGACGCGGTGGGCTCGAGGAGGAGTTCTTGAATGCTGCCGGGATAGTTTCCTTGAACAGTGTGTGTTGGAGCCGACGAGGGAGCGAGCTATCTTGGATCTGGTGTTATGTAATGAGGCGGGTAGAATTAGGGACCTTGCAGTGAAGGATCCTCTTGGGGAGAGTGATCATTGTATGGTGGAGTTTCTGGTGCAGATGGAGGAGGAGAAAGTGGGTTCCCGGACATGCATCCTTTGTTTGAACAAAGGGGAGTACGGTAGGATGTGAGAAGAATTGGCAAATGTTGACTGGGGGAGCGCGTTGGAAGGTAGGTCTGCTGAGGAGCAGTGGAGGATCTTTAAGGAGATCTTTCTTGGTGCTCAGCAGAAATTTATTCCGATGGTTAAAAAGGACCGCAGGAGGAGGTAATAAGCCGTGGATAATGAAGGAGGTGAAGGAAAGTGTTAAATTAAAAGTGGAGGCATTTAGAGTAGCTAAGAGTAGTGGGAGAGAAGAGGATTGGGAGAGGTTTAAATGTCAACAAAGATTGACAAAGAAGCTGATAAAGAAGAGTAGGAGAAACTATGAAGCTGGGCTAGCGCTTAATATAAAAAAGGATAGCAAGAGTTTTTATAAATATATAAAAAGGAAGAGGCTGGCTAGGGTGAACGTTGGACCCTTAGAGGATGAGAGGGGGGACTTAGTGATAGGGGATGGGGAAATGGCTGAGGTCTTGAATAACTTTTTTGTTTCGGTCTTCACGGAGGAAGATGTGAATAATTTGCCGGGTGTTAGCGATGGAAAGGTGGTAGGACTGGAGGATCTAAATGACATTATTGTTACTAGAGAGGCGATGCTCGACAGACTGGAGGGACTGATTGTGGACAAGTCCCCAGGACCAGATGGAATGCATCCGAGGATTCTGAAAGAAATGGCGGAGGTGATAGTGGATGCCTTGGTGGTTATTTTCCAGACGTCGCTGGATTCCGGGGAAGTGCCGGAAGATTGGAAAACGGCTAATGTTACGCCGTTGTTTAAGAAGGGTGCCAGGCAAAA
Source organism: Carcharhinus amblyrhynchos (assembly GCF_965287045.1). Lineage (NCBI taxonomy): Eukaryota > Metazoa > Chordata > Chondrichthyes > Carcharhiniformes > Carcharhinidae > Carcharhinus > Carcharhinus amblyrhynchos. Next base: position 23,009,879 of record NC_137335.1, on the reverse strand, counting down.
GGCAGGGAATTATAGGCCGGTTAGTTTAACATCTGTTCTACGTAAAATGTTAGAATCCATCATCAAGGAGGAAATAGCGAGGCATCTTGAGGGGAATTGCTTGATAGAGCAGACGCAGCACGGTTTCGTTAAGGGGAAGTCGTGTCTGACAAATTTATTGGAGTTCTATGAGGATGTGTCTGGGGCGGTGGATAGAGGAGAGCCGGTGGATGTGGTCTTTCTTGATTTTCAGAAGGCGTTTGACAAGGTACCTCACAAGAGGTTATTGCAGAAGGTAAGGGGCATGGAGTTGGGGGTAGGGTGTTAGCGTGGATAGAGGATTGGTTGTCAAATAGGAGGCAGAGAGTGGGGGTTAATGGGTGCTATTCGGATTGGCGGTTGGTGACTAGTGGAGTGCCCCAGGGGTCGGTGCTGGGGCCTCAGCTATTTACCATTTATATAGGTGATCTGGAGGAGGGAACCGAGTGTATGGTGTCAAAATTTGCTGATGACACCAAGATTGGGGCAACGGCAAATTGCGCGGAGGGTGTGGAGAGTCTGCAGAAAGATCTAGATAGGCTGGGCGAATGGGCCAGGAAATGGCAAATGGAATTTAATGTTGGCAAGTGCGAGGTGGCCCACTTTGGTAGGAATAATGGCAGGAAGGACTATTACTTACGTGGCGAAAAACTGCAGCAGGCGACGGTGCAGAGGGACCTCGGGGTCCTTGTGCATGAGTCGCAAAAACCCAGCTTGCAGGTGCAGCAGGTGGTCAGGAAGGCGAATGGGATGCTGGCCTTCATAGCAAGGGGGATTGAATATAAAAGTATGGAGGTCTTGCTGCGGCTGTATAGGGCATTGGTGAGGCCGCAGCTGGAGTACTGTGTGCAGTTTTGGTCGCCGCACTTACGCAAGGATATTTTGGCCTGGAGGGAGTGCAGGGGAGGTTTACTAGGCTGATACCGGCATTGAGGGGGTTGAGCTATGAGGAGAGGCTGAATAAACTAGGCTTGTACTCGTTAGAGTTTAGAAGAATGAGGGGAGATCTCATTAAGACATATAAGATGATGAATGGGATGGATAGGATAGAGGTGGAGAGACTCTTCCTGCTCAGGAAGGACAGTAGGACTAGAGGGCACAGCCTCAAGATAAGGGGGGGGTGCGGTTTAGAACGGAGTTAAGGAGGAACTTCTTCACTCAAAGGGTGGTGAATCTCTGGAATTCTCTGCCTGTTGAGGTGGTGGAGGCTGCCTCACTAAATATTTTTAAGACGCGGGTTGATGGGTTTTTGATAAGCGAGGGGATTAAGGGTTATGGGGAGAGGGCGGGAATGTGGAACTGAGCCACGACAGATCAGCCATGATCTTATTGAATGGCGGGGCATGCTCGAAGGGCTAGGTGGCCTACTCCTGCTCCTATTTCTTATGTTCTTATGTTCTTAAGACGAAAAAGTACTGGAAAAACCTGGGGATTAAAATTTAACAAATCCTCAGGACCAATTGGCCTAAAAGAGATAACTGCACATAATAGATATGCTGGCTAAGATTTTGCAAAATTCCCTAACAGTCCCAGCAGATTAACACAAGAATTTAACACAAGTGCTACGGCTATTCAACAAAAGAGGAAGAGTGAAAACAGGAAACTACAAGCCAGTTAGCCTAACATTGATTATTGAGAAAGTGCTAAGATCTATTATTAAAGAAGATTTAACAAAACTCATTGAAAAGCATACCATGATTGAAACAAGTAAACATGGTTTTACAAAAGAGAAATCCTGTTTGATATAAGAGTTTTCTGAAGAGTAACCTAATCGGGTAGATAAAGGGGAGTAGTAGATGTCGTATATTTAGATTTCCAAACAGTTAATGCACAAGATAAAAGCTCCTGGAGTTGGGGGGTGATATAAAAAATAAAGTTTATTTATTGGTATCACAAGCAGGCTTACATTAACACTGCAATGAAGTTACTGTGAAAATCCCCTAGTCGCCACACTTCAATGTTTGTTCGGGTACATAAGAACATAAGAAATAGGAGCAGGAGTAGGCCATCTAGCCCTTCGAGCCTGCCCCGCCATTCAATAAGATCATGGCTGATCTGTCGTGGCTCAGTTCCACATTCCCGCCCTCTCCCCAGGTACACTGAAGGAGAGTTTAGCATGGCCACTGCATCTAACCTGCTCATCATTTGGACTGTGAGAGAAAACCAGAGCATCCAGAGGAAACCTATGCAGACACAGGGAAAAGATACAGACAGTGACCCAAGCTGGGAATCGAACCCAGGTCCCTGGTGCTGTGAGACCGCAGTACTAACCACTATACCAGCCCATAATGGCATGAAGAGAGGGTTGGTTAACAAACTAGGAGCAGAGAGTAGGGATAAGTGGTGCATCTTCAAGTTGCGCGTGACTCGTGCAGTACTGCAAGTATCAGTGCTGGGACTTCACCTATTTACAACCCATATTAATAACTTAGATAAAGAGAGAAAGCAGACATTTCTCCACTCTTGTTAGCTGCAACTGGTTTTGCCACTGGCCTGCTGAATCAGGCATGATGGCCAAAACAGGATTCTTGCCAGGCATCAAACACATTGCAAGTCTTCCTTTCCACTGCGGCTGCCCTGATCATTTCCTAATTTGAATGTCATTAGTGGGCTGAAAGTCTGATTCTCTGGCTTCCTGCGATACTCCGCCCCTAACCCCCAGCAGGAAATCCAGCAGAGGCCAAACAGTATAGGTCCTGATAAGTGTGGATCTGATGCTTGAGACTCTGAAAGAGGGCAAGAAGGTAAGTTATGAGCCCACATGCCCCTCTGTCACTGCCAGACAGCAAAGAAAGGGTCTCCCAAGGGACCTGAGGTTGGATGCACTTGGGCTGGGGGAAGGGGGTGACCTCAGGATTCTCATCTGGGGGCCTTGTGACTGGACGTCTCCTTCTTGATCAAGGAAAAGTGGAGATCTCTCTTATGGTGATCTCAGGCAGCATTCTGTTAAAAAAATTCACTCTTGTCTGTCTGTCGTGAAACCTATGAAGTGGCCTAGTCATAAAAGAATTAGCAACACAGCTCCAACAATTAATTAACAATCTGCAATAAAGCAAAGGTTGATCCCCCTCTGAGGACTAACACTGAAACACCCAAAGAGAAGTACCTTGCCCTACAATCTGTAAAAAGTGTGTGTGAAGTGGTGTGACCTGGTCTTCAGCAACTACTCGTGGTTAAATAAAAATAAATCCCTGACACTCTCTCTGAAATCAACATGTAACAATTTAATTATCTAACTAACAGTGAGCAAATTAACTAAGCTTTTAACAAACTGAATAAATCCCTCTATTAACTTTATATCCATGCTGTTTTGTCACCTATCTATCAGGACATGACCAAAGTGTTGACCCTTGATCCTCACAGCTGCACTCTGTCATAGTGCAATTAAGAGACAGTAAATAGTAGGGCTGTCAAATGTTTGCAATGTGCAGCACGTTACCTTGGAGTCACAACTGCAATATACATGGCACCAAGCATCCATGCAGAGACATTTTCTGCACCACAACTTAACAATGATCATTGATGAAATGGTAAAAATGGTTAATATGTGTAAGCACACAACCTCTTTGCTTTACACTTTTATTGATAGAATGTCACACAGAAGAGACATGAGGGAATGGAATGTTCTATTTTGTGCTTATGTCAGAAACTCGACCATAGACTAGAATGCATGGTGCAAAAGTGGGCGGCACGGTAGCACAGGGGTGAGCACTGCTGCTTCAGTGCTCCAGGGACCTGGGTTCGATTCCCGGCTTGGGTCGCTGTCTGTGTGGAGTTTGCACATTTTCCTCGTGTCTGCGTGGGTTTCCTCCGGGTGCTCCAGTTTCCTCCCACAGTCCCAAAGATATGTGGGTTAGGTTGATTGGCCATGCTAAAAAAAATGCCCCTTAGAGTCCTGAGATGTATAGATTAGAGGGATTAATGGGTAAATGTTTTGGGATACGGAGGTAGGGCCTGGGTGGGATTGTGGTCAGTGCAGACTCGATGGGCCGAATGACCTCTTTCTGCACTGCAGGGTTTCTATGAGTCTTTCAAAGAGGTGTTGTTGCGCAGTTTTGGGCTCCTCGTGCACAAGATGCCTTTTCTGCATGTATGTTATAACATACAATCCTATCAGCATGTATAAAGTTTGAAGTCTGACGTTATGACATTCTAAGTATTGTGGACATGGTTTGATTATGGACAGTGTGACAGCATGGATCCCTCCTTTACAGTCATTGGAGTTCTTATGAGGAGCCAGGTTGTGAATGACTTATTACCATGTTTGTTCACAATATGATGAGTTCCATGGTTATGATGACAAGGGTTTCAGCCACATGAATGTGACTTAGCCAAACTCACAGATGTTTATTCTTATGGAGGATGAGCAGTCCTTTGAGTAATTGTGAAGTCAAGGTACTCGAGGTGGAATATGTCACCAGGTTCTGGGGATTGGCTGATGGCAATTGTGCTGTGAGAGACCTTAGGAGAATCAATTTTGCACAATCTGGTTATTATCATTTCCTACACTGAGTCAGCCCTAGCTACATGGCCATGCTGTCTAGCTGCACAGTTATTGGCAGCCTCCTCATTCTCCTCTGTTTTGGAACAAGGGCTTCCTTCTCCTCCTCCTCGTCCTCATCCTCATCGGTTGGGGACCTACCCATTGCTTCATTGTCATCAATTTATATGCTCCTCACTGTGCAACGTTGTGCAGCATGTAACATTACACTACTATTCTTGATACTCTTGCTACAGCAAATTGTAAAGTTCCACCTGACTGATCGAGGCACCTAAAGTGCATCTTTAAAATACCATTGCCTGATCAATGGTAATCTTGGTGATGATGTGGCTGCTGTTGTAGTTGCATTCAGCCTCTATGTGTGGACTACTATAGGGTCATTTTTCAAGTTCTCAAACATTAGCCCTTATTCCGAGACACCAACCAAGAGTCTGCATTTGTGGCTGAAATAACAGAGGGAATTCTGAATTCCTCAGTATGAATGAGTATTGGTAGCTGCCAGGAACCTTGTACGCACATGAAGGACGCACGTGACACCATACCTTGTGGTGATCACAAACCACCTGAACATTGATTAAAAAGGACTTGCAATTGAAAAAGATTTTTACATATTGAATTGATGCCTTTATGGCCACATATAGCACCTGAGGAAAGCCTGGGCCATGGCTCTCTGCATCTGATATGCCAAATCTTTGGGAAATCCCTCACAAAAACAGAGCATTAGTTACAACCTTAATGCAATTGTGTGCTGCTAACTGGTATATACCAGACAAGTCTCCTAATGATCCCTGGAAAGATCCTGAAGCATAGAAGTTGAGGGTAACATTTACCTTCACAGCCACTGATTAGGCATGAGGGTCGATGTATTGTAGCTCAAGTTGCTGCTGGGTTATAAGACATGTATTTGTCACCACCTCACTGCTTTGGCCCATTTAATTGTCAGCAAGCATGCTTCCAACTCCCACATGCACATACTAAGCAAAATACTGCACAAGGGCACAATACATCAGGACACATGTGCAACATGTTCCTGTGCAATTTAATGCATGTTTGAGTCAGACACGTGCCTAAAGCAGCAACATAAAATGCAGTGCATACTAAATTTACCTCCTCCTGTTAGCCTCATTTGGACAAGTTTTCCTGTGGGGTCTTTGTGTTTTAGAGGAATGTGTATTTGTTGCAAATTACATACTAATTCTTTAAATCTTTTGCTGCGTGCCATCATATCTTTTTACATATTTCCCAATATACCTCTCACTCTTCATACTACATAGCCTCATTTGTTGCTTTTGAAGACCCTAATTTTGAAATTAGCTTCTCAAACTCAATGTAAAACTCTCTCATAGATTATCACTTTACCCCAGAAGCCCCTTTACTACAAGGTAATGAATTCACCTTTTCTCACTGCACAACACTAGATTCCAGATAGCTTGTTATCAAGCCAACATACTGATTTAGAAAACTATCCTGTATACACTCCATAAACTCATCCTCCACACAATTACTCTAAATTTGGTTTGCCTAGTCTATATGAAGATTGAAGTCCCCATTGATTACTGTTTTACTTTTGGTACTTGTACCTTTCATTTCCTATTTATACTCTGCCCTACATTATAACTTCTGTTAGAGGGCCTGTAAACAATGCCCATCAAATGTTTTCTGCACCTTGCTGTTTCTTAGCTCCCTCCAAACTGATTCCACTTCTTGATTTTCAAGCATAGATCCTTTCTCTGCAAGTTTACCTTCCTCAAGTGCCTATCAAGTTTCCTTTAGAAATCATTGATCATCTCTGTTTTCACCACCCTAATTTGCAGTGAGTTCCAATGTCCTGCTCACCTTTTTCAGCACCTTTTGCCCAATTTGAACACTTATCATTGCTTATCTATCATCATATCTTTTAATATAATCATGCAACCTATCTCAACCACATCACTCTGAGGTAATGTTAGAATCTCCCCACTCTACAACTTTAAATAGACAACCTACATCAAAGGACCAAATAAGAAACACAGGCCCAAAATTTGAATTGATAATAATGGTGAGGCTAGTAGCACTCACCAATATAATGAGGTAAACCAGACAGCAACTTCTGTGTCAGCACATGTGCAGGGAAATGTGGGAATCCAGAGATTGATGTGTAAGATACCCTTCTTCACCACAGCTTGGGCTGCAACAGTCCTTGCTAAAAGATTTGGCACAGAAATCAATACAATGGTGTGAAATGAGGATACTTGCCCACTCATCGGAAGTGGTGGTCCCTCAAAATCTGTAGTAGCATGCCCCTTTAAGGAATGAATGCTTGGAGGGTCATGTGACCTATTTAGTCAATCAGAGTGAAGTACACACATGCTGGGTTGAGTTTTTTTTCTGGAGTGCAGTAGCCTTTATAACACTCTTTTCATAAATAGTTATTGTCCTCTAATAAACCGTTTGCTTATTTATTTATTTGGTAGCCACCCATCTTTGAGGGCACTACATATGGTGACGAGGATCAATCGGAGTGTCTTCATTCTGTTGAGGATTTGAGGGAGCTTTATGTTAATGACTTTTCCAGCTAACTCATTCAGTAGCCTGTGAAAATTAAACTTTCCCTTTTTTCGAAATTGGAACCCAGAGCTAAAACATAGAGCAGTGGGTGCAATATGACAAATGCCTTTTAAAAGCCAATGAAATCCCAGTGGGGTGGGAAGAGGGGGGGGAAGAGGAGTAGCAAAACTGCTGATCACCCTACTTACAGCCTGCAGGTTCCTATGTATAACTGATAAGGAATGACCTCTCCAGATTTCAAAACTTTAAAGGAGCTTGTCGAATTAGCTAAGGGCCATTATCATTCAGAGGCCTCTGTGCTCTTGCAACAATATAAGTTTAACTCAACCCCAAGAATCCCAGGGAAGTCTATGGCAGCCTTTGTAGTGAGCCTAAGGTAAACAAACAGCTGAACATTATGAGGTTGGATCTGCGCTCAACGACATGTTGAGAGATAGTCTAGTTTATGATATTAACAACATGACCCATACAGAAGAAATTACTCACAGAGATTAATTTGAAGAAGGCATTAGAGCTCACGCAGGCCATAGAAACTGGAGAAAGCAGAGTGATGGAACTGCAGAACTTCAAGTGAGCTCCACCGTTTACAGTCGAGGCATCAAGGAAGAGGATATGGAAAATAAGGAACAAAAGAGAATGCAGAGATTTAAGGAATTCAGTCCACAGATTAGAAGCTATGAAGAATGCTACCGGTGTATGGGCGATCACCCACAGGAAAGACGTAACTTCAGAGAAGAAACATGTCATGCCTGCAATTGAAGAGGTAACATTAGGAGAAAATGCAGGACCGAGCAAAGACTACCAGGGCCAACAAAAATAAAATCCGACTCCAGTATATGGTGTTGAAAATAACCCTGAAAGCATTCTGAAGTATATAGGCCAAACAACATCCAGGTGGACAAGAAGTCCTAATTACTGTTCATTTAGGAATAAATAGTTATCCACTCAGAATGGAGGTGGATACTGATGCCTCCTTGACAGTTATAGGGGAGGAAACATTTTCTTATTTACAAAAATGGGTTCACCCCTTACAGTTAGGAAGAAAAATGGCCAGCCTAGCAACATATACTAGGGAAGCTTTAAGGATCCTAAGAATAGCATCAACATCCATAAGCTACTCACATCAGTCAGCTCAACTGCCTCTAATAGTAGTAACTGGGTGAGGGCCCTATATAATGGACCAAAATTAGTTTTACCAAATTTAATTAAATTGACTGGAAATCTTCAAGATCAACAGTGAGAACTTCCAGGGAGCCTTAATAAAGTATCAAGATATATTCCAAGACCAGTTATTCAAGATAATAGGCCTAAAAGCCAAAATTTACATGGATCCTGAGGCCGCACCTTAATTCTAGAGCACAATCTGTACCTATGCTTTACATGATCGAGATGAATCAGAACTCAAGACACTGGAAAAATTGGGTAGCATAAAGATGTACAGTTTTCGGAGCAGTGGCTCCAATCATCTCTGGGGTTAAGCTTGACAGAAGCATCAAGATATGTGGAGACTACAGATGAACCATCAATCAAGCAGCAAAATTAAATCAGCCTGTACCAAGGATTGAAGATTTGTACTCCAAGTTAGCAGGAGGCTTAACTTACACTAAATTTGATATCGTCCATGCATATAAACGATTAGAAATAGATGATGCAATCAACATCCACAAAGACTTATACCTGTATACTTGGCTGCCTTTTGGGGTATTATCAGCATGTGCAATTTTCCAGTGCATGATGGAAAGCTTTCTACAGAATCTACCAATTACAGGAGCATCGACAGAGGAACATCTGGCAAATTTCGAAGAAGTTTCAAAAAGATTTAAGCAGGCTGATGTGAGACTAAAATGGGAGAAATGCACATTCCAAGATCAGGAAGTAACATATCTGTGGTTCAGTGTAGATGCAAATGGGCTGCTCCCAATGGAAGAGAAGTTAAAAGCAATTAAAGAAGCACCAGCCTCCAGAACTGTATCAGAACTGAAATCTTTTTTTAGGCATGGTGAAATATTATGGGAGATTTATTCCCAACATGTACACAGTGTTGGCACTCCTACACACACACACTGCTCAAGAAGCACCAGCCAAAGGTGGAATTGGAAAGAACATCAGAAGAAGGCCTTTGAACAGGTTAAACTGGCAGCGCAGTCCTCTGCTCTCTTAGTTCATTTTGACCCTCAATAGAGATCATCATTATCTGGGATGCATCTCCATACAGAGTTGGAGTGGTTTTATTGCATAAGGTAGAAGATGGTGCAGAAAGGCCAATCATTGACACCTCAAGGACTCTGACCGATGCTGAAAAAGCTTAGAGGTGATTCTCTCAATCCATCGGATTTCTCAGGACCCCAGATTTCGGGCAGCGTCAGCTCCTTGCCATAAATTGACGGGGAGCTGCTTTAAATATTTAAATTAATATTTTAATATCATTAGCGGGCCTGAGATTGAAGTCTCCAGGCCCACTATCCTCCCCCCACTCCCAGCCAGGAATGATTCACTCCAGAGAGGTTTACAACCGCTCCCCACTAATGGGGAGTTGGTGGCCCGACCCTGCTGGAGTGAAAGTAGGCCATAGAGGTTCCACGGGAGATCAGGAGTAAGGTGGCGATGTGTCCCCTGAGCATTGTCAGCCTGGCAGTGCCACTCTGACCCCTGGCAGTGCCCAAGGGCAAAGTGACAATGCCAAAGGAGCACCTTGGCACAGGCCACTGGGCATTGGGAAGTGCCAAGGGAGCAGGGCCAGAGGGGGACATGGCCTATTGGGGAGACAGGGCCTGCTGAGGGAGATTGATGAGGGTGGAGGTCCCGCTGCTACTCTGCACGGGATCAATGATAGAAGGAGGGAGGACAGCAATTGGGGCTGATGACTGGGGTGGGTGGGAGGTTGGCATGGCTGTGGGGAGGGAAGGGGGATGGCAGGGAAGAAAGAGATCGAGGCAGGCCAGGAGTGGGGGATGTGGTGAGGACTGGCCTGGTGACGTCCAGGAAGGCAGCGATACGGGGTTGCGGGGACGGCCAGAAATTGAGCAGCCCAGCGATCAGGATACCGGCAATGTGGGGCTACTGCGCATGCACCGATCTCCACTCTGACAGATTGGCACATGCGCAGTGGCCCACTCAGTACTACGCTGTCAGCTTCTCCAGTGGGAATAGGTCCCACTCATAGATTTTTATCATGATTCATGCTAACACACTCTGTGATGCACAGAATGTGGGAAATTCATTTTGAAAATCCCACCAAACAAAAGCGGGATTTACTCCAGTTTTTATGTGAATTTCGCACTGAGAACTTTTTTTTTGGGAGAATCTTATTCGCAAATTGAGAAAGAAGGACTAGCCATCATTTTCAGAGTGAAGAAGTTCCATCAGTACATTTATGGATGATATTTCATAATAGTCATTATTGGGCCTATTTCAGAAGGATGAGGCCTTCCATCCCATAGCTCAGCATGGATCTTAATCACTTCGACAAGGCACAGGAAGTTGGCATCTAGAGTATGTGCTTCCTGATTGAGATCATAATTGCCTGCCCAATCAGGGAGTCTCATCAGTAAATACAATGGTATGTCAGGTCTTTTGGCACTGTGGATTCTGACTCTGTACCAGAAGCACTCTATGAATGGAATAAAGTTTATAAATAAAGAGAATCTGGTGAAGGTCAACCAGTTTCTGAGGAGTTATTTCACAGTCCAACACTGGGTTCTTTTGATGTGGACTTCCCAACGTTGGACTGGGGGAGGCACAATAAGTAGTCTCACAACACCAGTTAAAGTCCAACAGGTTTATTTTTTAGCACGAGCTTTCAGAGCATTGACCCTTCATCAGGTGAGTGGAAGATTTGTTATACAATCAGGGCATATATAGACACAAATTCAAATACAAGATAATGATTGGAATGCGAGTCTTAACAAATAATCAAGTCTTTATAGGTGCAGACAATGCGAGTGGAGAGAGGGTTAAGCACAGGTTAAAGAGGTATGAATTGTCTCAAGCCAGGGCAGTTAGTGAGATTTTTGTAAACCCAGGCAAGTTGTGGGGGGTACAGGTAGTATGACATGAACCCAAAATCCCAGTTGAGGCCGTCCTCATGTGTGCGGAACTTGGCTATCAGTTTCTGCTCAGCGATTCTGCATTGTCATGTGTCTTGAAAGCTGCCTTGGAGAATGCTTACCCAAAGATCAGAGGCTGAATACCCTTGACTGCTGAAGTGCTCCTCGACAGGAAGGGAACACTCTGCCTGGTATTGTTGAGCAGTGTCCATTCATCCGTTGTAGCATCTGCATGGTCTCATCAATGTATCATGCCTCAGGCATCCTTTCCTGCAGCATATTAGGTAGACAATGTTGGCTGAGTCACAAGAGTATGTAACGTGTACCTGGGGGGTGGTGTTCTCATTGTGTCGATGATCCAGCACGTCTTGCAGAGGTTGCTATGGCAGGGTCGTGTGGTGTTGTGTTCACTGTTCTCCTGAAGACTGGGTAGTTTGCTGCATACAATGGTTTGTTTGAGGTTGTGCGGTTGTTTGAAGACAAGTAATGGGCGTGTGGAAATGGCCTTGGCAAGATGTTCGTCTCCATTGATGACATGTTGAAGGCTCCGGAGAAGATGTCGTAGCTTCTCTGTTCCAGGGAAGTACTGGACGACGAAGGGTACTCTGTCTGCCATGTCCCATGTTTGTCTTCTGAGGAGGTCGGTGCGGTTTTTGGCTGTGGTGCCTCGGAACTATCGATCGATGAGTCGGGTGCTGTACGCTGTTCTTACGAAGGCATCTTTCAGCATCTGTAGGTGTCTGTTGCAATCCTCCTCATCTGAGCAGATCCTGTGTATATGGAGGGCTTTTCCATTGGGGAAGGCTTCTTTAACGTGTTTAGGGTGGAGGCTGGATTTGTGGAGCATCGTGAGATTATTTGTGGGCTTGCAGTACAGTGAAGTGCTGAGGTGACCGTCCTTGATGGAGGTGCGTGTGTTCAAGAATGCAACTGATGGTGTGTCTAATGGTGGGATGGAACTTGTTGATGTCATCATACAGTTGTTTCAGTGATTGTTCGCCAAAGAAGAAAATGTCATCAGTGTATCTAGTGTATAGCGTCAATTGAAGGTCCTGTGCAGTGAAGAAGTCTTGTTCGAACCTGTGCATTAAGATGTTGCAACTTGGCCAATGTTGTCTACCTGATACGCTGCAGAAAAGGGTCCCAAAGCATTGGCAAGACCATGTTGACGCTACAACAATGGATGAATGAACACCGCTCGACAATCACCTTCCTGTCAGGGAACACTTCAGCTTCAAGGGCATTTATCCTCTGATCTTCAGGTAAGCGTTCTCCAAGGCGGCCTTCAAAACAAATGACAATGCAGAATCACCAAGCAGAAGCTGGTAGTCAAGTTCTGCACACAGGAGGATGGCCTCAACCAGGATCTTGGGTGCATGTCATGCTACCTGTAACCCCCACAACTTGCCTGGGCTTGCAAAATCTCACTAACTGTCCTGGCTGGAGACAATTCACATGTCTTTAACATATGCTAATGCTCTCTCCACTCGCATTGTCTACAGCTGTAAAGACATGATTACCTGTTAAGACTTGCATTCCAACCATTATCTTGTAATTGAGTTTGTGTCTATACATGCCCCATTTTGTGAAACAAATCCTGCACTTACCTGATGAAGGAGCAGCGCTCCGAAAATTTGTGCTACTAAATAAACCTGGACTTTAACCTAGTGTTATGAGACTACTTACTGGGCTCTTATGCTACCTGTCTACAAGTATACTTTTCCACATAAGCCAGGTAGACAACTATTTCAAATGTGGACACTTTGAACTGCCTTCCCCACTGCAAAAGTATACCACCTCCACCAGTACCACAGGAAATTGTTCTTGCCCTATACTTTGCCCATGTTGGCACAACAGGCCAAGTTTTGAAGACAAAAACACCCCATATTACCTTGTGTCAAATACATGGTCTTCCACAGCTGGTAATACGATGACAAGTTTGAGTAAGTCTGTGTAGTCAGCCATTGCTGTAATGCAAGAAAGCCAATGTAATGCACAGCAAGCTGCCACGAACTGCAATGTGATAATGGTCAGATCATTATCTACTTGTTTCTAGAGTTCTGATTGGGAGTTAAATATTGACCAGAACCCCAGGGTGAATTCCCTTTGAATCATGTCATGGGATTTTTTACATCCAGCTGAGAAGGTTTCAATTTAATGCTTCACCCAAAAGGCAGTATTTCCAGCAATGGACATCTCTCTTACTGAAAGGGCACACAACCATCTTTTTTGTGGGATTTAAACCCACAACCTTGCAAATTGGAGACAATTGTACTACCCTCTGAGCTATATCTGAATGAAGAGGTTTCAACTACACACCCTATTGGAATAAATGGTGACCATCTCATAATTCTGGCCTCTAGTTCTGGAATCCCCATAAGTTGAAATATTTTCTCTGTATCTGTATCTACACTGCCAAACCCTTTTATAATCTTAAAATTCTCTATTTGATCACCCTCATTGTTCTCTTTTCTTGAGAAAGGAGCCTAAACCTATTTAATCAACCCTATATTTGCACCTAGTCAATTCTTATTTCTGATATCATTCTTATAAATATTTTGCACCTTTTCCAATACTTCAGTATCCTTTTCATAATGAGTAGGCTTAAACTGTTCATAATGCATGTAACGTTCCCTTTTATAACAACTAGGCTATTTTCAGTTATTTTGTTTTTCTGCTTGAGTGCACCTCCTCTATTGGTTAAAGGTCCTTTCGACAGCCTACTGATCTTTTCAGCTAGAACCTTGATCCCGATCTGGTTCATAGAATCCTTACAGCGCAGGTTCAACCCATCCCATCAGTACAGACTCTTTTTGTTCCAGGACCAGTGGTACTGGCCCAGTGAAAGGAATTCCTTTTTCTCACAAAAATTCAGCCACAAGTTCAATTCTATAATCCTGTTGCTCTGTGCCAATTTGCACCTGACATTCTTTTTCTTAAAAAGGGCAGGCAGAGAACGTGAAGGCCATTCCTCTAACCTTAAGTTTTCCTTTAAAAAGAATGTAAAATTGTGCGCACTATTTTCATTTTCCTTTAAGAAACAGAATGTATAATTTCCAATTCCATGCATCTTTGTGGTTTTTGACGTAAATAATTGCAGGATTTTTACTTGTACAGGTGTGCAAGGAATGTAAATATTGCAATCTGAAAAATCCAGTTTGCATAACAACTACTCTGCAATTTTAAGATGAGAAGAAATAAGAATTAATTTAACAATGAATCAACCATAAAAATATCAAGCTAATTATTACTCAAGCAGATTGATGGATGATTAATCAAGCTACTGAACTCAGGCCTGAAAATGTTTGTAAAAGATTACAGATAATAGCAGTGATAAAAAGTTTAGGCATTAGGAGTCACAATCACCTTTTATTTATCTTACTCCCCAAGATCAACACTCTTCTTTCCAGCCCAACTTTTGATAAATAACACACAACTACAATTTCTCAGTAAATTGGAGCAATTATAAAAGCAGCAAGTTCCTTCCATGTTTGAAAGATTTTCTTTTGTTCATACTAAAGCTTAATGTTTCCCCATTTAGCATTCACCACATCACCACTTAAACTCCCACAGCAGATAAACTCGGCTACAGCTGATAAGCTAGGCCACCAAGGATGATTGCAAATTACTGTGATGTTTTTGATGCCATTAAGTTGAGCAAGGTCAGTAATATCATCCCATATGGTTTCACTCTTCCTCTGGCATCCATGACGGTCCTCTAGTGTTTGATGTTTTCCCCAACCAGACTTAATACGATCAGTCCTAGCATTATCTCAGGGTAGTACAAGTGTTTTTTTTTCTGTCATCCTGCATCAATATTGTTTCTAAATTAAGTATATGGATGAATAGGTTATTTCTACTGGCTGGCTTTATCAATTGCCTTGGCTTTCCTCATTTAAAAAAAACTTAAGGAAATTTCAAAAAAATGACAGAAAGGTTAATAGGAAAAAGCCAGATGCCTGATCCTGTCAACAGATATGACACCAGTTTGCCAGTTTTGTACTAACTATCCCATCAATAAAAATTAGGGGAGGTGTAAAGCAGACTGCCATCTCACCATTAACCATTTTCTACTACAATGTGAAATCTAAGTAAGTCTTCAACGTAGAGTTGAATATCAGAATCCAACTCAGAGCAACCCAGGCCTCCAGTTGAACCACGTGAGAGACACCCACATATGAAAAGAACAAGAGGATGACATCCCTAATCCTGACGCGGGTTGATGGGTTTTTGATAGGAGAGGGGATTAAGAGTTAGGGGGAGAGGGCGGGAAAGTGGAACTGAGCAGCGACAGATCAGCCATGATCTTATTGAATGGCGGGGCAGGCTCGAAGGGCTGGATGGCCTACTCCTGCTCCTATTTCTTATGTTCTTATGTTCTTATGACCCTTACACAGGTTTGATAATGTAATGACTTTGGAAGTCCAACTGGAAAGAAACATCGTTTATTTACAGAATGTAAAGTAAAACACTACCATGGTGTACACACACTCGTCCCTGCCTTGGATTGCAGTTCAGCAGACCCTGTCCTGGGCCTGTGTTTTAAAAGGTTCAGGTAATTAGTTCCGCTGGGCAGGCCACTGCCTGTTATCAGAAGAACTCATACTCAACAAGCCCCACAAAGAGGTTAATCAGTGATTCCCTGTGGACTTCGTGGGAGGTTATCATAGCTAGATCCACATAGTAAATATTATTTTGCTGTAGTAATGCTTTCAACCAAGCTACAAATCTAAACAACAAGAAATATGGGTTCAGCAGGGCTAACAGCAAGCATACATATTTTTTCCCTGTTAACTGATCTCATTCATTAGCAGGTGCTGCAACTCATATACAGGAACATTAGAAATAGTAACATGAGTAGGTCATTCAACTCCTCGGGCCTGCTCCAACTCAACACTGGTGTCCCACAGTTTTGTGTTCTCAGCCTTCTACTATACTCCTTATACACCTATGACTGTGTGGCCAAATTCCCCTCCAATTCAATTTTCAAGTTTGATGACGACACTACCGTAGTGGATCAGCTCTCAAACAATGATGTGACAGAGTACAGGAATCTGGTGAACTGATGCGGCAACAATAATCTCTCCCTCAATGTCAACAAAACAAAGGAGATTATCATCGACTTCTGGAAGTATTAAGGAGAACATACCCCTGTCTACATCAATGGGGATGAAGTAGGAAGGGTCAAGAGGTTCAAATTTTTAGGTGACCAGACCTCCAACAACCTGTCCTGATCCCCCATGCTGACTTTATAGTTAAGAAAGCCTACCAAGCCTGTACTTTCTCAGAAGACTGAGGAAATTTGGCATGTCAGCTACGACTCTCACCAACTTTTACAGATGCAGCATTCTTTCTAGTTGCATCACAGCTTGGTATGGCTCCTGCTCTGCCCAAGACAGCAAGGAACTACAAAAGGTCGTGAATGTAGCCCAATCCAGCACACAACCCAGCCTCCTATCCACTGACTTTGTCTATACTTCTTGCTGCTTTGGCAAAGCAGCCAGCTTAATTAAGAACCCCATGCATCCCGGACATTCTCTCTTCCACCTTCTTCCTTCGGGAAAAAGATACAAAAGTCTGAGGTCACATACCAAAGGATTCAAGAACATCTTCTTCCTGAAGCTGTCAGACTTTTGAATGGACTTACCTTTCATTAAGTTGATCTTTCTCTACACCTAGCTATGACTGTAACCCTACATTCTGCACTCTATCGTTTCCTCTCTATGAATGGTACGTTTTGTCTGTATAGCACACAAGAAACAATACTTTTGTAACTGTATGTTAATATATGTGACAATAAAATATCAAATCAAATCAAACCAGTAACATCGCAGCTGATCTGACATGATCTCAACTCCACCTCCCTGCCTGTTCTCCATAACTCTACTTTCCCTAGTCAATCGAAAAAATGCATAACTCAATCTTTAATATATTCAACCAATTGGCCTCCATTGTTCACTGAGGAAGAAAATTCCAAACACTAATGACCTAAGAGAAGAAATTCCTCCTTATCTTCTTAAATAGGAGAGTCTCTGCTGTTTTTAAACTGTTGTAAAATTGCGACAGGTGCACAAATGGGCACCATTCACACTAGCCGCTTTACGCCAGATTTTACAACATTTTCCTACTGTAAAACAGCACAGAGGTCATAAAATTCTGCATCCTTGCCATCTCCCCTGTCAAGCAGCTTCAGAAAAACTCAGAATACATTGTCCCTGTTCCAACAGCAAGCTGCAATAAATACGTTTTAAAATTAAAGTTTATTACTGTCACAAGTAGGCTTACATTAACACTGCAATGAAGTTACTGTGAAAATCCCCAAGTCGCCACATTCCAGCACCTGTTTAGGTACACTGAGGGAAAAATTAGCATAGCCAGTGCACCTAACCAGCACATCAAATTTGTAACCATTGCATCTTGTTCATAGCATGGTTACAGTTTGGCCTATTACATGAAAATCAGAGCAAAAACTTTATATAGGAGAACAAAATACAAAAGAACAAAATGAACAAAATACAGGATGTCGTGGAAGATTTTTGAGCGGAATCACAATGCTTCACTGAAGTCATTGCGGCTTTGTGAAAGGTGTGGGATAAGCTTTAGTAGCAGTCTTTGCGGACTATTTAAGTATTTTAACCAGTCTTGCAGTTGTACCCACAATGTGGAGATGCCAGTGTTAGACTGGCTTACTGTACTGTACCCACAAACAGCCCATTTCAATCATTAAAAGCAAAGAAAATCCACAGTTCACACACATATACTATATAATGCACCAAATATTCAACAAATTTTTACCTCTTGTGTTAAGATTACAATGCAGATTATACGAAAAATAGGTAACAAGGAACTGAATAGGTCTATCAAAATATATCTAATTTTTTAAGGAACTGACTCGTGAGTCACTTCAGAGCAAGCTGATAGGCTGTTTTTCATACAGCTCAGGTCAAGAGTAGTCTTGCTCACCTCCCTATATGTAAAGTTATGTACAAAACTCATTAAACTACCTGATTTATTTAATCGATTTGTCTGAAAAAAATCCCTAATTGCTGATAGCGTTGTAACCGCCAGTAATGTCTTCTTCTAATGTAAAATTAACAACTAAATTTATCCAATCCTCGGTAGTATAGTGGTTAGTATCCCCGCCTGTCACGCGGGAGACCGGGGTTCAATTCCCCGCCGGGGAGATACGGTTTTTTTTCGTCACACAGGCATTATATTCCAAACTAAAACATTATATATATTTTTTGCTTGATAATTCCTCAATCATTCCGCACATTTCTTTTCGTTAAAATGCGCGTTTTCTAAAGTGAATGTCAGCCTAACAAACCTCAAGCGTACAAGTGTCACTGATAAAATTTAAACAAGACCTCGCAAAAGGCGGTTTGTTTTTCAAGCAATCACCTACCGATCATTTCTTTGATCGCTTCAGCTCTATGAGGGGGGAACTTCTTTTAATTTGGGAACAGCCGAACTTTATGCCAGGTCAACTGTACGTACAGTATTGTAGTCAGAAAACCTGCAGGCCGGCTCACTCCGCGCCTGCGTGCTAACGTCCTCGTCAAGTGAGTGCCGGGATTGTTTATCAACAACACCGAGAGCGCGGGGTGGGGGGTGCGGGATCTGGACAGCGCGTGAGGGGCTCGAGCGCAAAGGCAGGAGCGAGAGGCTCAAACGTTAAGGGTTGGGATCAGAGAGCAAGGCGCAAAGAAAAAAGGGGGCATCAGAGACTAGGGGAAATTTGGAAACAAAGGGGCTCGCAGTGCGGGCGATATGACGTGTTGGACGGGCAACAAGAGTCCGCCACATCCTGTGAACGATTATTTATAATAAGAGTCAAAGGAGGTTTCAAGAGATCCGCTGGGAGGGGGACGGAGGGGGGAAAATAAGTCAGTGAGTGAGGTCGATTGCTAGAGTTGAAGTCTGAGGGCGGGGAAAACTTCTGTTCAGGAGGGGGAAGCGACGTGTCTACCAACGTGCTCTGTCTCCTTGCTGTGAAAGTTGTTTTGGATTTTTTAAGAAGTTTTCTGTGGTGAAGGCTTCAAAAGATAAACCGGCCTCGGTGTCACGTGCCAGCTGTCAAACTGAAATAACGGGGTGCGTTCTGAGGCGACGGAAATGACGGCGTTTGTTTAACATCTCCCTTAGCAACGCAGCTGCCAGCAAAAACCAGCAGCTGTTTGTCAACCAAGATTTTGTTAGAACCGCCGCCGCAGGAGGAATACAACAACAGCGAAATTTGTTCAGTAGGAGGTGTCTTACTGCTACTCTGCTCTCACAACAAATAAAATGCCAGCTGCCTACGCACTGGAAAAGGGCAACCAGAAACTTCTGGCGGCAATGTATCAAAGACCCAAGAAGGACCATAGAGTAACTGAAGGTTTCACAGTGAAAGCCATGATGAAAAATTCCATTGTAAGTAGTTAAATATTCATTGGATCACATACATGAACGCAGACTATAGGTTACTCTAATCTCCCTCTTATTCGGACCTGTGTGAGGTTAAGAACATTTTCTCTCGGCACTGTCTCACTCTTATAACAACTTCTTACATTTGCCCGAACTCAGCAAGTCCAAATCCACATGCACCCTTTTAAAGTAGCGAAATGTCCCACTGGGCTTGTCCTGTGTTCAATAACCGAGACCAGATGAGAAGCAAAACCCCGAACTGTTTAAAAAAAAGTTTCACAAGTGTAATCCTCAGAGGTTTGGAACAATTCGTGAAGTTCTGTGTCCGAAATACAATCATTTTGTTTTTGATTAGGCAAAAGGCAGGAAGATACTTTTTTTATTCAGTTGTCTGCGTTAACAGGTGTTCATGGAAATTCCCTGAGCTCCTGACAGTCCAGCAAGCTTATTTAATGAGTAGTTAAACCCTGCAAACAAGGGAGATAACAGGTTCTGACTCCTGAGTTAATCAATGTCAGGCAGCAGTGATTTTTCAAGCTACACAAAAGCAAAATACTTTTTACTGGAAATCTGAAATAAAACAAGAAAATGTTTAATATGCTGAAGTCAAGCAGCAATTCTGAGAAAGAGAAACAGATTCAACATTTCAAGTCAATGACCTTTTGACTCTGTTCCTTTCATGGTACTGTTGGCTTCAACATGTCCAGGACAGGAAAGACAACATTTGCAGTTTTCTGTTCTTGCAAGGGGAAATGCCGTTGAGTTCCCCGATACTACATTCTCAATGTTCACATTTAGCGAGCTATGGTGTCTCTAATGCCTAGGGAATGTTCGGGGGGCGGGGGAAAAAGAAACAAAATATTCATTGGTGTTTATTTAAAATGTCCAAATTCCGCCTGGAAATCGTCTGTGTTAGTCTCCACATCTCCAGCTAACTGGTCATTTAGAGCGGTGGAAAGTACGTCGCCAGCTGGATTGGATGGTTGCAGCCTCAGGATGCGTTTCAGGACTTCAGCTCGGGGTCAGATAGAATTCTGAGATTGCGAACAACGTGTATTTTGTGGCCGGAGCTGAATTCTTCCAAGTATTTAACTGGAAGAAGTTTCTGCTCATCCTCAACTGGACAGTTCACGCATCGGTAATGGAGCAGTGGCACAGTGTGTCAATGATTGCTGTTTTAAAGCTGGTAACTTTTATACTGGCAGCAAAATTCTTCTGCAGCTTTTTTCGGATTGTAAAGCACTTATGATTTTTCTTCACCGTCCAAAATGTCTTATTATTTTTCACTTAAAAGGAACGGTCGTTTGCCAATTGTTGTTTCTTACTTTAGATTGGTTTTACTTCTAATATCTTTGTGGATAGCCTGAATGCATGTTACAAATTACCTTGTGTTTTCTAAATTTGCCTATTTTGTTGATGATCTGGACAGGGGCATTTGGGGTATGTATCCTCAGTAAGTGTGCAGAGGATACATTTGCAAGGGTTAATACTGTAAAGAATTACAATCGAATGCAAAGACATGCATGTCGGAAATAGATAAATAATGCCAAATGTTATTTAACATAAAAAATAAATGCAATGTCATGAATATTGGTAGGACTTTGCAAAATATAGGTAGGACCAATACAGAATACATTAATTTCCAGGGAAGAATAGTGGAAGTGATTGGGAGAAAAGAGATCCAGGTGTTACTGTGTATATGAGGTGGAGATGCCGCTATTGGAGTGGAGTGGGCACAGTAAGAAGCCTCACAACACCAGGTTAAATCACGAGCTTTCAGAGTGCTGCTCCTTCATCAGGTGAGTTGAGGTAGGTTCATAAAGGCAAAGACACAATTGCAATATAATTACAGATTGGAATGTGATGAAAGGTTGGAATGCATGTCTTTACAGGTACAAATACTGTGCCTGGAGAGGGAGGTGATAATAGGTTAAAGGGGTATGAGTTGTCTCCAGCCAGGACAGTTCATAGGATTTTGCAAACCCAGGCAGTATGGTGGGGGCTACAAGTAGCGTGACATGAACTGAAGATCCCGATTTGAGGCCATCCTCACACGTGCGGATGGCTATCAGTTTCTGCTCAGCGATTCTGCGTCGTCTTATGTCTTGAAGAACACTTACCCGGAGGTCAGAGGCCGAATGCCTTTGACTGCTGAGGTGCTCCCCGATTGGAAGGGACCACTCCTGCCTGGCGATTGTTGCACGGTGTCCGTTCATCCGTTGTTGTAGTGTCTGCATGGTCTCGCTGATATCCCGAATTGTCTCCGTGCCTGCTGGGCACTGCAGGGGCCGAGGTGCGTTATAGACCCGGAAAATCACATTTTGGTTTGATGTGTCTTAAGTTTCCTTTGTACTTTTGTTTTTGTTTGAGCTGTTCCCCTTCCTTTTGGGGAGCTGCCCCTTTTACTTTGTCCTAATTTGAGTTTGTCTACTTGGTTTGACCTGAAAGACCCTGGCTGGAGACAATTTGACCCTCTTTAAAACCTGTGGATTATCCCTCTCTCCATGCACACTGTTTGTACCTGGAAAGACTTGCATTCCAATCATTCTTCACATTCCAATCTGTAATTATCTTGCAATTGTGTCTTTGCCTCTATATGCCTTGGTTGTGAACCCACCTCCACTCACCTGATGAAGGAGCAGTGCTTTGAAAGCAAATTAACTTATTGGGCTTTAACCTGATGATGTTGTGAGACTTCTTTTGCGTACAGTTCACTGATGGTTCATAACCAATGCAGAGAAGTTGTAAGTAAAGCAAACAGCATTTGGTTGTATTAATAGAATAATTCAGTACAAATTGAAGGACACCATTCTGTCATTATTGGATCATCAGTGAAATGGAATCAGGTATACTGTGCCCAATGTTGCTGCCCTCTCTGCCTCTCACCTTTGCTAATTGTCTTTGTTATTTCTTTGTTCCTATCATTTTGTGTGCCTTTGCACAGATTTGACTCTTGTATTTGTCACCTAAGTCTTTAGTAGTTTGTTGATGTGTCCCTAGAATCTATTATCTTGTTTTTAATGTCATGTACCATTGATGTGGGCTATTAGTTATAATCTACTGAGCTGGTTGCAATTATATTTTAGGAGAAAAGCTTTCCAGTGGGAAAATAATTATGTAACGGTTGAACAGGAAGTAGCATTTAATTTTTGAGAACAAAGGAGATGTATCTACGTCTCAGAAAGGAGCAGAAGCGACTTCGGCAAACAGCAGACCTTTAAGCATTAGAAAATGGAAGAAAAATTACACTTGTATCTTGCGGAGCGTATAGTATTGAATTGTAAGAGAACAGGCAGACAGTGGGGTAATGTTTAATTATTTTTCTATGTCGGAGAACAGAAACTATTGGGTTGTAAGAGGAAAGGCTGGCAGCAGAGAAATATTCTTCCCTTGCACTGCAGGTAGTGCCATTAACTTTCAAGAAACAGGAGGACAATATATTTAAAAGGAGCAAATTATCAGGTAGTGAGAAACATCTGTTTATTTATCTGGGAACAAATACTGAGAAAGACCAGCAGGGAAAAAACACACTCATAGGTTTTAAATTTAACATTAAATAAATTCAAGGATAATTGATTTATTTATTTTAAAAAAGTCAGCAACGGATAAAACAAAGAAGGTCTACCTACACATAAGGACAAAAGAATATAGAGGATAGAGTTGGGAAAAAAGTTCAAAATGTTCACGTCATAGCTGAGCAGTGCAACTATTTCATAATGTGGAGATGCCCACCTGACGAAGGAACAGCCAGTTCCGAAAGCTAGTGGCATTTGCAAAAATAAACCTGTTGGACTTTAACCTAGTGTTGTGAGACTTCCAACTATTTCATAACCAGTAATTGTTTACATGATATTATAAATGCTTACATACCTCTTTAACCTTTTAGCATATAAACTTTACCAAAAATTGTAATGGTGGAGGTGTCTGAATATGCACGATTCTTAGTTAAATGCAACATATAAGAAATATATTGTGTTTTATCTATCAGAGTATACAGTTCCTCTACTTGTCAGTTTAAAACAATATGAAAATTCAACCAGCAAGTATGATCCAAGATATTCTCCATTTTGCCCTGTTTTGTAAGATAAAGTTGCAAACATATTTTAGTGGGTAGTGACCCTTGTTTTAAAGAAACATTGGTTCAGATATAAGTCTAAAGGTGGCTTTGGAGCAGTATATAGAAACGCATTGCAAAATCTGGAAGTCAACTCAGCAGGGTGGCATCTGCAATCACAACTTAATTGAAAAACATAATTTTGACTTTGAAGTTTTAAGGACATAAGAAGTAGTAGCAGGAGTCAACTATATAGTTACAGTTCATTAAGCCTATTCTGACTCAACTCCACTTTGCCACCTGCTTCCATACCCCTTGACTCCCGGAAATGCTCAATATGTAACTCAGCCTTGAATATATTAATGATAGAATGTCTACTTATAGAGCCATACAGCACAGGAAAGGCTCTTAAGCCCATCGAGTTTGCACTGACCATAACTAACATTAAGTTGCACAAATCCATTTTCCAGCACATGTCCCATATGCTTTAACTATCCTATTTACCTGCTCTGCTGCCTTCAGGGATCTGTGAATAAGTACCCCAAGATTCATCTGTTCCTCTGAGCTTCCTAGTGTCCTGCCATTTATTAAATAATCCCTTGTCTTGTTACTTGTTCCAAAATGCATCACCTTGCACTTATCAGGGTTAAATACCATCTACCGCTGTTCTGCCCATCTGACCAACCCATCTGTATATTCCAGTAACCTGTTACTACTACTTTGCTATTAACCACCCTACCAATCTTGGTGTTGTCTGCAAACTTGCTTACCATTTCCCCCCACGTTATCATCTATATCATTTATTTATATATATATATATATATATATATATACAAAACAAACAATAAGGTTCCCAGCGCGAACTTTGTGGTACACTTTTGTTTGAGTGGCCCCTATCACTCAAACAGCCTTTTACCATCACCCTTTGTTTGAGTTTATTTATTAGTGGGCTTACAATAACACTGCAATGAAGTTCCTGTGAAAATCTTCTCGTTGCCACACCCGGGCACATGTTTGGGTAACTGAGGGAGAATTTAGCATAGCCAATGCACCTAACTTGCACACCTTTGAACTGTGGGAGGAAACCCAAGCACCCAAAGGAAACCCATGATGACATGGGGAGAATGTGCAGACTCTGCACAGACAGTGACCGAAACCAGGAATTGAACCCGGGTCCCTGGCACTGTGAGGCAGCAATGCTGATCACCGTGCTACCCTATTACTAAGCCAGATCCATCTCACCAAGTTTCTCTGAATTCCATATGTTTCAACCTTCAGCTATTTACCATTTATATAGATGATCTGGAGGAGGGAACCGAGTGTAGGGTGTCGAAATTTGCTGATGACACCAAGATTGGGGGAAAGGCAAATTGTGCGGAGGGTGTGGAGAGTCTGCAGAAGGATCTAGATAGGCTGGGCGAATGGGCCAGGAAATGGCAAATGGAATTTAATGTTGGCAAGTGTGAGGTGGTCCACTTTGGTAGGAAGAATGGTAGGAAGGACTATTACTTACGTGGCGAAAAACTGCAGCAGGCGACGGTGCAGAGGGACCTCGGGGTCCTTGTGCATGAGTCGCAAAAACCCAGCCTGCAGGTGCAGCAGGTGGTCAGGAAGGCGAATGGGATGCTGGCCTTCATAGCGAGGGGGATTGAATATAAAAGTAGGGAGGTCTTGCTGCAGCTGTATAGGGCATTGGTGAGGCCGCAGCTGGAGTACTGTGTGCAGTTTTGGGCGCCGCACCTGCGCAAGGATATTTTGGCCTTGGAGGGAGTGCAGAGGAGGTTTACTAGGCTGATACCGGAGTTGAGGGGGTTGAGCTATGAGGAGAGGCTGAATAAACTAGGCTTGTACTCATTAGAGTTTAGAAGAATGAGGGGAGATCTCATTGAGACGTATAAGATGATGAATGGGATGGATAGGATAGAGGTGGAAAGACTCTTCCCGCTCAAAAAAGACAGTAGGACTAGGGGGCACAGCCTCAAGATAAAGGGGGGGCGGTTCAGAACGGAGTTGAGGAGGAACTTCTTCACTCAAAGGGTGGTGAATCTCTGGAATTCTCTGCCCGTTGAAGTGGTGGAGGCTGCCTCGCTAAATATTTTTAAGAAGCGGGTTGATGGGTTTTTGATAAGAGAAGGGATTAAGGGTTATGGGGAGAGGGCGGGAAAGTGGAACTGAGCCACGACAGATCAGCCATGATCTTATTGAATGGCGGGGCAGGCTCGAAGGGCCAGATGGCCTACTTCTGCTCCTATTTCTTATGTTCTTATGTTCTTATGTTCTCAATCAGTTTACCATGTGGGACTTTGTCAAAGGCTTTGCTAAAATTAACGTAAACTACATCATCAACTGCACTTGCCTCATCCACACATTCAATCATGTTTTTGAAAACTTCTGCAAAATTTTTAAGCATGATCTCTGACAAAGCTATGCTAACTATCCTTTATTAACCCATGCCTTTCCAAGTGGAGATTAATTCTCTCCTTCAGAATTTTCTCCAATAGTTTTCCCACCGCTACCTTGAAACTCATCAGAGTGTAATTTCCTGGTTTATCTCTATCGCCCTTCTTGAAATTAGAACCACATTAACCATCCTCCTGTCTTCTGGTATTTCCCCCATGGCCAGAGAGAAATTACAGATTAGTATCAGACCCCTTGCAATTTCTCTCCTTGCCTCCTACAGCAGTCTGGCATGCAATTCATCCAGACCTGGGGATTGTCCAATTTTGGGATTGTCCAATTTTAGGACTGTCAGAGCTTCCAACCCCTCCTCATTTCCAATGTCAAACTGTGCAAGTTCCTCACAGTCCCTTTTCCTGAATTCTATACATATATTCTCCTCTGCCTGAGTGAAGTATTTAACACCGCTCCAACATCCTGTGGCTTCACACACACACTGCCTGTTGGTGTCTAATGGGCTCGACTCTTTCCCTGGTTAACCTCTTCCCCCTTAATGACTTTATAAAGTGTCTTAGGATTCTCTCTAATCTTGTTCACAAGTTCTTACTTCATGCCACTTTTTGCTCTTCTATTTGCTTTCTTAAATTCCCTCCTCCTTCTTAAATTCCCTCCTCCTTCTTAAATTCCCTCCTCCTTCTTAAATTCCCTCCTCCTTCTTAAATTCCCTCCTCCTTCTTAAATTCCCTCCTCCTTCTTAAATTCTTATAAGACCACAGCTGAATTGCGACTTTGGACTTTCTAAAAATTCTTCTTTTCTTCCATATTCAGTCCTGAATTGTTTGAGACATCCACAGTTCTCTGAACTTACCGCTATGACATGTCCCCCTCTAGGGAACATGTTAGACCTGTACCCAGTTCCTTTTTGAATGTCCCCCACTGCTCTGCCGTAGACTTTCCTGCAAGTATCTGTTTCCAGTCAACTTTGGCCAGATACTGCCTTATTTTAATAAAATCTGCCTTCCCCTAATCCAAAGCTGTCTTTTGCAGATCGTTTTGTTCTCCTTGTTCATAACAAATTTGAAGCATATTGTGTTGTGGTCGCAATTGCTAAAATGGTCCCCCACTACCACATTGAGGCTTTGTTTGGCTTTGCTTCCTAGAACGAAATCCAGCACTGCTTCATCCTGTTGGGCCTGGTATATTTGAAACAAAAAACTCCCTTGAATACATTTCAAGAAATCAACCCCCTCTGAACCCTTTACAATATGAATATCCCAATTTATTTTGGGAAAGTTGAAATCCTCTAGTATAATTACCTGAATATTATTCTTATTCACCTCAGTGAACTGTCTTCATTTCTGCTCCTCTATTTCCAGTTGACTCTTTGGGAGCCTATTACACACTCCCAGTAATGTGGCTGTACCCTTTTATATTTTTAAGTTCTAGCCACAAAGCTTTGTTTGAAGACCCTTCCAAGATGTCATCTCTCCTTATTGCAGTAATTTACTACTTAATAGTGCTACACCACCTCCCTTTTTACATTCTCCATTGCCTCACCTAAGATCCTATACCCCAGAATGTTGAGCTGCAAGTCCTGCTCTTCCTTCAACCATGTCTCTGTGATGGCAACAATATCACACTTCCATGTCTCAATCCATGCCCTTAACTCATCAGTCTTACCTATTACACTCTTAGCATTAAAATAAAGACCATCCAGCCTCAACTTACTCTCTTGACATTCAACATAGCTGCACTCACCCTGACTTGCTTCCTTTATTACAGCATGATGTGTCTCTATTTTGTTCTGTGGCTAGACTAGTTTGAACTCCTCTGAATAGCTGTAGTGAACCTACTGGCAAGCATGTTGACCCCAATGTGGTTCAGGTGCAAACTTTCCTGTTTGTACACATCTCACCTTGCTCAGAAACAATCCCTGTGATCCAGGAATCTAAAACCTTCCCTCTGGCACCAACTCTTGAGTCACACTTTCTTCTGCCCCATTTTCCTATTTCTATACTCATGCATTTGGCACAGGGAATAATCCAGAGATTACAACTGTCGATGTCAACTTTTTGCTCTACTGCCTAGCTCCCTAAATTCCTGATGCAAGACCTCATTCCTCACTTTGCTTGTATCGTTGGTGCCAACATGTATCATGACCTTTGACTAATCACCCTCCCCTTTCAGAATGTCCTGCAGCCATTCATTAACGCCTGCCACGGGGGAAGCAACACACTATCCTGGAGTCAAATATACAGCCATCGAAATGCCTATCTGCTCCCCTGACTAATCAATCCTCTATCACTATTGCCCTTCCTTTCGTCTTCCTCCCCCCTGTACAATCAAGCCACTTGTGGTGCCATAAGCTTGACCCTGACTGCACTTCTCTGAAGTACATCATCAGCTTCCAAACTAGAATACCGATTAGTGAATGGGACCCCAGGGGACTCCTGCACTATCTACTTGTTCCTCCTGGACTGCCTGGTGGTCATCCTTCTTTCCTCCAGTCCCTTGAGCTTTGAACATAAGAACATAAGAACATAAGAAATAGGAGCAGGAGTAGGCCATCTAGCCCTTCGAGCCTGCCCCGCCATTCAATAAGATCATGGCTGATCTGTCGTGGCTCAGTTCCACTTTCCCGCCCTCTCCCCATAACCCTTAATCCCCTCTCTTATCAAGAACCCATCAACCTGCTTCTTAAAAATATTTAGCGAGGCAGCCTCCACCACTTCAACGGGCAGAGAATTCCAGAGATTCACCACCCTTTGAGTGAAGAAGTTCCTCCTCAACTCCGTTCTAAACCGCCTCCCCTTTATCTTGAGGCTGTGCCCCCTAGTCCTACTGTCTTTTTTGAGCGGGAAGAGTTGTGACTACCTTTCTAAACATGCCATCTACATAACTTTCAGCCTCACTGATACACACCAGTGTCTCCAGCCACTGCTCAAGCTTTGAAAGCTGGAGCTCCAGTTTCTGCAGCTGAGAGCACTTCCTACAAAACTGAGTTTCACAGATTTTTCTTTGATTGACACAGGAGTCGAGGGTTATGAGGGACAGACAAGAAAGTGATGTTAAAGCCACAATCAGATTGGCCTTGATCATATTTAACTGACTTGATGGGCTCCTTTTCTTATGATCTTATTTTAAAATGAAATAAAAATTGAAAGTTAAATAAGAGGGAAGTTACATATGTATGCATAAATCTAAATTTAATATGAGGGGTGTGCATTTAGTTGGAACCTTATTATATGTATCTGTTACTCTTTCTTGTTTGTGGTACTGTGGTTTAAATTGTGATATTAAATGCATTTTTCTGAGACACAACAGCTGCTAATTTTATACCTTCAGTATATCACCTTGTTTTTGCACAATCTGGCCATTAAGTTCACATAAATCATTCAAAATGCTTCCTGAATTTTTCTTCAGATGTCATTTCTTATAATGAAATTTCTAATGTTTAATAGAAGGATTTAAACATTTTTTAAAAATGCTAAGTTCAGGAAATAATGAATGATGACTGACTGCACATGGCAATAATATTAGGACAGGACAAATTCCAAAGTCCGTTGATTAGATCGAGAATCATATAAGAGTACACCCGTTCTTTCTTGAATTTTACAGTTCTCTCGCCTTAGGAAGAGGGTCTTTGTATTCTGTTTACCCTTTTTCACACTTTGCTTTGTTCTTCTAAAGACAGTTCTGCAAGGGCTAGCAAATTCTGTTATCTTGTCAAGTGTGTATTCTGTGTATGTACTTTTGATGATGAGTGTTGGAAGGCTGTTTGACTGCGGAAAATATCAAAACTGAACCAAATGCTGTTCATACTTTTTTTTATTCATTCATGGGATATGGGTTTCACTGGCCAGCATTTATTGCCCATCCCTAGTTGCTCTTTAGAAGATGGTGGTGAGCTGCCTTCTTGAATCTCTGTAGTCCGTGTGCTGTGGGTTGACCCAAGTGTCATTAGGGAGGGAATTCCAGGATTTTGACCTAGCAACTGCAAAGGCATGGTGATATATTTCCAAGTTAAGATGGTGAGTGGTTTGGAGGGAACTTGCAGCTAGTGATGTTCCCATATATCTGCTGCCCTTGTCCTTGTAGATGTAAGTGGTCATGGGTTTGCAAGGTGCTGTTTAAGGAACTTTGGTGAATTGTTACAGTACATCTTGTAGATAGTATACACTGCTGCTACTGAGCATCACTGGTGGATGGAGTGGATGCTTGTAGATGTGGTGCCAATCAAGCTGGCTGCTTTGTCCTGGACGGTGTCAAGCTTCTTGAATGTTTGACTTGTGCCTTGTAGATGAGGGATGGGCTTTGGGAAGTCAGGAGGTGAATTACTTGCTGCAGTATTCTTAGCCTCTGACCTGCCCTTGTAGCTATTATGTTAATGTGGTGAGTCCAATTGAGTTTCTGGTCAATGGTAACCCCAAGCATGTTGACAATGGGATATTCAGTGATGGTAACACCATTGAATGTCAAGGGGCGTTGGTTAGAGTGTCTCTTATTGTTGATGGTCATTATCTGGCATTTGTGTGGTGCGAATGTTACTTGCCACTTGTCAGTCCAAGCCTGGATATTGTCCAGATTTTGTTGCATTTGAACATGGATGCTTCGGTATCTGAGGAGTCACGCAAATTGTGCTGAACATTGTGTAATCATCGTCAAACGTCCCCACTTCTGACAGTGGGAAGGTCATTGATGAAGCAGTTGAAGATTGTTGGGTGGAGGACATTACCCTGAGGGACTCTTGTGAAGATGTCCTGGAGCTGAGGTGACTGACCCTCCACAACCACAATCATCTTCCTATTTACCAGATATGATTCGAACCAGCAGTGTGTTTGCCCCCCGAAACCTATTGATTCCAATTTTGCCAGTGCTCCTTGACACCACTCTCGGTCCAATGTGGCCTTGATGTCAAGGGCTGTCACTCTTACCTCACTTCTGGAGTTCAGCTCTTTTGTCATGCTTGAAACAGGTCTGAGGTCAGGAGCTGAGTGACTCTGGCGAAACCCAAACTGGGTATCACTGAGCAGATTATTGCTGAGCAGGTGTTGCTTGATAGCACTGTCAACGACCCCTTTCATCACTTTACTGATGATTGAGAGTAGACTGATTGGGCAGTAATTGTTTGGGCTGGATTTGTCCTGCTTTTTGTATACAGGACATACATGAGCAATTTTCCACATTATTGGGCAGATGCTGGTGTTGTAACTGTACTGGAAGAATTTGGCTAGGGGTGCTGCAAGTTTTGGAGCATAAGTTTTCAATACTATTGCCAGAATATTATTAGGGCCCATTGCCTTTGCAGTATCCAGTGCCTTCACCATTTCTTGATATTACATGGAGTGACTCAAATTGGCAGGAGACTGGCACCTGATATGCTGGGGACCACTGGAGAAGGCCGAGGTGGATCATCCACTCAGTATTTCTGGCCATAGATTGCTGTGAATACTTCAGCCTTATCTTTTGCAGTGATGTGCTGGGCTTCTCCATTATTGAGAATGGGGATATTTGTGGAGCCTGCTCATGTTCATACATGTACATGTTCTTACACAACGTATTTTCAAAAATTAGGAAGCCACACCAGTTTCTTATTTCCCCATCTTAGCCAAATGGACTTTGAGGCACTAAATTACTTTGTTAAGGTGAGTTAACTCAGTGCAGGTGGAGGCCTTCATGATCTGTTAGACTCTGTACCACTCACTGTGTATTGTTTGTCAATCCAAAGACTAATAGGAATAAAGCACATAAATATAACTAGTTTCAGAAAGCCTTTCTTCAAATATTAAAATTCATCCTTTTAAAGGTTGATTTGCTTTGTGTCAGTAATAGGAACCTAGCATTTGCAGGCTTAGTACTATAATTTCAATTAGCCCCTCCTTTCAAAGACAAAATGTTACTATTGCTTAGTTTCTAGGCATCACATTACAAATCGATTTATTGCTAAATCCACAAGCATTATATTACAAGTGGGGCTAGATAGAATCGATTACCTAACCCAATGATGCCAAGTTCTAAATAGTACTTCTCCAAGTTTATCTGGGTAAGCAAGAAGTGAATAGTGCACTGAAAATGAGAAAGGAACCCGCCAAACATATTACTGGCTTTTGGAATGATGTCCCACTTTGAGGTTTCAGAAAAATCAGGGATTGGAATGTGATTTCTCCCTCCCAACATCTTTGATTTGATTTAATTTATTATTGTCACATGTATTAGTATACGATGAAAAGTATTGTTTCTTACACACTACACAGATAAAGCATACTGTACATAAGGAAAGGAGAAGGTGCAAAATGTAGTGTTACGGTCATAGCTAGGGTGTAGAGAAAGATCAGCTTAATATAAGGTAGATCCTTATACATACACCTACATACACGCTACTATTCATAAACAGCTAGAAAAATCCAACCAAACATTTAAGTAATAATATTTAAGTTTTAAAGTATTTCTTCAAGATTCCCATCTATTGTGTTCCCTTTCTTTTGAATAGAAATTGAACCCTTAAAAACATCCTGTTCAATCATTAGTACAAACAGTTTTTCAGCAGCCTTTTCCCCCATTCTGCACACCTCCTGTGAACAGGTGCTGTAACTGTCACTTGACATCTCAGTGAGTTTCTATTTGAGTTCCCCACTCCATAGTAATCTGAGATCACATGGTAAGGTCTCCAGATTTAGGTGGTTATCAGAAATGCATCATTCCCCTTCTCAGAATGTTGTCTTTTTAAGTTAAAGGGCCACTTTCAAACATCCAAATAAAAGCAAGGTTCAGTGGATGCTGAAAATCTGAATTAAGATCAGAAAATGCTGGATAAACTAGGCCAGTCTGGCAGCAGCTGTGAAGAGAAACAGAATTAACGTTTTGGATCTAAATGATCTTTCTACAGAACTACAAAACATAATTGTCTTGTAAAGTTCAGTGTTCATGACACCATCTTTTTGAATCGCTGCAGCCCATCTGGTATATGTCCAACGGTCAGTGCTGTTCAGAAGAAGGCCTATGAAGCCTACAACAATGGTGATGGTTGCAAGCTTTGGGACATTTTGGGCTATTGTCCGGAAACAGC
The DNA here is from genome assembly GCF_965287045.1 of Carcharhinus amblyrhynchos. Classification (NCBI taxonomy): domain Eukaryota; kingdom Metazoa; phylum Chordata; class Chondrichthyes; order Carcharhiniformes; family Carcharhinidae; genus Carcharhinus; species Carcharhinus amblyrhynchos. The sequence continues at coordinate 22,976,844 of NC_137335.1, read as the reverse complement.
ATCCAGAACTTTTTCTACATTACAACAGTAACTACACTTAAAGTAATTCATTGCCTTTAAAGCTCTTTAGAATATCCTAAAGTCATGAAAATCCTTTTTTTCTTTAAAAGGTAAATAGTTGCCTGTTTGACTATAAAAGGAGGTTACTGGGAAATTCTTCTCAAATCCTTCGGCTGATTATCCTGGATATAACTTTCAAGGTCTACTTTAATCAGACACTGTGTTATTTGAGACCCAGAAGGCATTCTTGCATAATTCATTTGTCTTTACATTTGTTTTAAGTGCTGTTGTCTGTTCAGTTGCCACAATCTGCTCATGGTCTGGGGATAACCTGTCAGTATTTATGAGATGCAAAAGAACAGAGCTGTAGCATAACAGGATAACATCCACTTTTGCTGCTTTGTTCCCAGAATGTAGGACTACCTAGGTCTGAAGCATAGACAACGGAAGTGTTTCCTTGTATTTTCCAATAAAGTTGCAGCATTAATGTTAAAAATACCTTTGACAACAGTTTATGAACGCTCTGGCGCTATTCACACTTGTACAATTACGTTACAGAGGTCCCCAAAAACTGAGGTAGGGCTGTCCTTCAAAGAAAGAAAACATTTCTTGCTACTACTTTAATCAAATTAGCCAAATCTGTGGGACAATATTTGCTTTCTGTCAACATTAAATTTGTCCCCACTTCCAAATTGAGCATTATGTAAGAAAAGAAATATTGCCACAAACAGGTATCCATCATATTATTGTTACAGATCGTGACAGGTAGCTGGAAATGAAAAACACTATAGTCAAATAATATTTGAATGGATATATATAATTATGTTAGTTATGTATAAAAATCTTTTATTATCTAACCTGCAAAAGTACCATATTATTTTGCATAAATGTAACTGCTTACTGGGTCTTGTCTATTTTAAGAAAAAGATTATATGTGTGAACCCAAAACCTGTATTGGGATCCGTTTTTGTGCGTACATGGTGGACAAATATTCTTACCACAGAGATTGAAAAATTTGAGTCCACTGTTAGTTACCTTCAGGTCCGTTGCTTTTTGAGCATACTTTTCCAGTTTATTGGATCTTTATGCAGAATGCCATTTCAGCATGATCATTTGATCACTGCTTGGCCTGCACTAAATTTTGAATGAGATTCTTGTAACCATAATTACATAAAAATTGAACACAGTTGAGTGGGGTAGATTAAATTGCTCCACGACCATTCTGTTTGCACCCCATCCCCAACCTCTCCCATCTTCCTGCAATTCCTTCAGACCTATAAGCCCTAATTCTCCAATGCTGGTTCCAGTCTGTTATGTATTTCTCATTCACCACTGAGACTTTCAGCCAAGAAAATTTCATGTTCTGGAATTTCCTTCCTAAACTTTTCTGCTGCTTAACCTCTAGTTCAAGGCTCCCCTTAAAATCTATCTTCAAAATGTTTTTAGATTTTTATGTCTTGCTAAATGCTTCTTTGACTTTCATCGTACCTCTGTCAATTGTTTCTGAATGTTAATGTTGCTATATAAATGCAGGTAGGTTCTTGTTATTAAAACAATACAGTAGTTCAACTGAGTAAACATTCAATTAAGTGGAACAGTTAAAGTCAGAAACATTTCCAGCTTCATGTGTGACATCCACAGTCGTCATCAAATGATTTCTAAATTTCTTTACTTTAGTAGCATTTTAAAGTCACAGACTACATTTTATTGTATTGTTTATTACTCTGCAGTTCGTTATTACCTGTTTTGCTAGTACACATAACAACTTTAAAAGATACAAATTTTCTTGATTAAGCTGATGACAATATAGCTCTTTGCATGATGTTCTTAATTTGCCTCTGAACTCCAATCTCCCATGATGACCATTTAATTGTTCTGAGCGCTATATCAGGGTGCTTGCAGGAAAGGAATTTGCATCATAGCATGAACAAGCAGATGCACAGAATTAGCTCAGTAACTGTTTACAATTCAGTGTTTGGGTTTCGAATTTGTAATTTTTTTTTAAATGCTGAGTATTTTATGCTATTCTAAAGGCTTGTTGGAAACAATATAAATGTCTCTTTCAAATTAGTTTCTACTAAGCCTAACAGTATCAGCAAATTGAATTCTATACTGTCTTCATCTGCCGTCCACATGTAGGATTTACAACAGAAATCACTCATAACAATTAAGGGAATTTTGGCTAATTCTCATCCTGCTTCCCTACGTGCTTGTTATGCAGGGCCTTGATGTCAATGGAAAAAATTAATTATTGCAATATCAATGACATCTTAGTACTGATTAGCTAACCAAAACTGATCAACTATTCATGCCACCATGGAGAGTTTTGGAAGAAATTATTAAACAAAATGCATTGGAACTAATATCTGCTGTTCTATGTTCTATATCGCTTTCTCATTAAGATTAAGAAGTGCTCATTTTGCTTTTAAAAATGTTTTCCTTTACTACTTTAACTACAACGCAGTATATTCATAATGTCTGTAAAGATTTTGGACATTGCATTGGGCTCTGTGGCCCTATTTTTTGGTGTGATGCAGCTTCCTAATGGTCATAAATGGCAGAAATGTTGGTAATGGGGTTTGCACGTGTACATCTACAAACTATGAATGACATACAAAGCAAGTACAGGCTGTGTTGATGCAAATATTGCTTTTTTCTCACAACATTCTCAAGCCTATATCCTGTCTTGTCTTCACGTTGTGGGACACAATATTAAATGTCATAGGGAGCCCAAGCCCAAACCCGAACCTCTTCTCTCATGCACCAGTTTCCACGACCAGTGCTACTTAAAGTGATCATGAAGTATTTACAGATGCTGGATTATTTATCCTGGCTGCTGGTGCAATTATATACATTTCTAGAGCTTTTCAAAAGCTGTACAGTCTTCAGGCTAGCTGACTTTGAAGGATTTTCTGCTCATTTAAAAGCATATGTTGGAACAGTTTGCTTTCAGAATTTGGTGGCCTGCTTCTTTCATTTTGGAACTGAGAATGAGATGAAGACAGGTCATACAGAGTAGGACCAACTGATGGAAGATGAAGGAGAAGTACCCTAAGCAATAATGTATCTGCCAGTGGTCATTGAGGCAAAAGAATTGTTCCTTAATGTCAGGCAGGATCAATACTTGAAAAACCTCTCCTTGCCAAATGACTGAAATCTGGCAACTGCTACAGCTACAATTGCAAGCTCAAATCAAGAGCAATATTAGCTATGACTGCCTTTCCAAACTGCTGGAAATTCAAGCTACATTTCACACTCTACAGTACACTATCGCATAAGAAAGTTCACTTAGGCTTTCTGTGTCCAGAGAGACAGTTTCATCTCATCCCTTCACTTTGCCAGGGACATCAGGTGGAGCAAGCACATGGGTTTGCATGGATTGCAGGTTTCCTCATGGTGTAGGGTCACATTGATTATAACTACATTGCCTTGTGTACACCTCATGCCATTTCTTTGAGCCAGAAGGGGTTCCATTTCCTCAATGTGCAGCTGATGTGTGACGACAGGTAGCACTCTATGCAGGTGAATGCTCATTATCCAAGTATTGATCAAAATGTGTTCATAAGATCATAAGAAATAGGAACAGGAGTAGCCATTTGCCCCCTTAAGTCTGCTCTGCCGCCATTCAATAGGATCATGACTGATTTGACATTCCTTAAATCCATTTTTTTTGCCCTTTCCCTGGAACCCTTGCTTTCCTTACTCATCAGAAATACATCTATCTTAGCCTTAAATATACACAGTAACTCTGCCCCCACTTCTCTCGGTGGTGAGGAGCTCCAAGGTCTCGCAACCCTCTGAGAGAAGAACTTCCTCCTCATCTCAGTCTTAAATTGGCATCTCTTTATTCTGAGATTATGCTCTATGGTCCTAGACTCTCCCATGAGGGGATACATCCTGTCAGCAATTACCTTTAAGCCCCTTAAGAATCCTATGTATTTCAATGAGATCACCTCTCATTGCAATGCACTGATGAGGGTAACTCATGTACTGCTATCCACGTTTTCAGATCTTTCCCTATTTAACCTCCTTCCTGATATTTTTACTTTGCTGCATTATTTCTCATTTTTCTCTGAAAGAAACATAACCTTTTAGCATCTATTGTGAATGAAAGACAAACTTAATATAATTTGGCATGCATCAATACTTTCTAAAAATTAGCTGTTATGACAGTGATAGCCTTACTCTGAATTTTACCACTCTTATGCTGACTCTTTGATCAGTTGTTGAATAGCCAACATAATCTGTGGCTATTTTGGGTACAATTGTTCGCAATACTTTGGTTCAGTATATAAATCTAAGTTAGGAAGCATTTATGAACTGAAATGCTTGTGGGTATGCAGATGTGACAGTGACACAAAACATTGAACCTTAAAAAGCTGAACTTTGAGGCAATGAAAAATAAGTTACAAGAAATGTTAAGTGGATTACCATGATTTATTAACAGATAAAGAGTAGAAAATGGAAAGCGTCTAACAAACTATTAGTACTGCTAGAATTCAAATTCATTCTGACCATATCCAAATAGATTTAAGAGGAAAATATATTAATATTGTTCAACAAACACAGGCATGAGAAAGGAGTGGCTGGGGCTGAAGACAGTGAGACAGGAAGAGGTAAAAGAACAGGTAGTGCATCCCCTGAGCTTGTGTGGGAAAGTGCCAAGGGAAGTGGAGATGTTAAGGACTGAACCAGGATGTTGCAGAGAGAATCGTCCCTTCAGAATGCTGAGAGGGAAGGGGAAGATATGTTCGGTGGTGATTTCAAACTGAAGATTGCAGAAGTGGTGGAGAATGATCCTTTGGATACAGAGGCTGGAGGTTGGAATGTGAAGAGAAAGTGGGAATGAAGGGAAGGAGTGAGTGTAGAAGTGCGGAAACTGGGATGAACCCAGTTAAGAGCCTGTGAGCCACAGTCGGTTAGAGAAATCCTCAGTTGAGGAAAACAAAACCATAGAGAGAATGGAATGGAGTTTTTGCATGGAATGGTGTCTGAGGAAGGACACTTGAAATAATTATGGGAGTCAGTGGGCTCATTGTGAATATTCATTGATGGCCTATCTTGAGAAATGTTATGTTCTGATTATGTTAGGGGTTGTGGGTTTTAACATAAAGAAAAGATGTGGTTTGCACGCATTGGTTCAAAGTAGCACACAACAAATTTACTCTAGGAGCCCTTACTGTACAAAGAATAAACTGAAACTAAAAGCAGGAGCCTCTGAAAAACTCTATGACATCACCTCTGACATTTAATCAGCTCTTAAAGCAGTCGTACAACCTGTTAAATATATGACATCCCTCTCTCTTTACTTCTGTGGTCGTGACAACAAGTTATTACGATTACTAATAGATCCCAGGTTCTAGAGACAGTACTATGCATAATTTATCATCAATAAGAAAGTCAATCAGGAGGTCATCTATTCCTCTTTGCTTGTTTATGATCTTCTAGAATTCGAGTGTCCTTAATCCTAGAAGTGTGATTTGGAACTTCAGTGAACACTTCTTCTCTCGGAACTAATTCTGTTTCACTCTCATGTGTAGAATAGTGTTTTAAAAAATTTTAAAGGACAACCTACACCATGGCAAATCTACATAATCTAATATTATTTTACTTTGTGCTTACAATGGCCATTGGGAGTGATCAGAAGGATCTACTCAGGACAACTTTAAGTAGATCCTGTTCAAAGTCGTCCCGTTACAGCCATTTTTTAAACGGATCACACGAATATATTCAAGTCTGTACAGATCTAATCACATCAACTGTCTTTTATATAAATCTAATTAGACAAGTATATTCAATTCTATGCAGGTTTAACTAATCACATTCCACAATACAATGGATTTCCTACCTTGTTTATTCAATAGGTCTTTACCAGAATACAATTACACCCATAATTAAATTATTAATGTAGTTGTAGCTTTTTTTTCCTAGGCCATTCCATTCTTTGTATGCATTCATTTTATTTGAGTCATGCTCTCCTCTCTAACCTCTGTCAAGACATGCCAACCCATATTTTCTGAGTTTGCCCTTTATTTATATTCTACTTTCTTGGTCCCTCCTTTTGTGTATTAAAAGCACAACTTTACTTGTTTAGTCCCTTAATAGCATTCTTGCTCTAGCCTAAAAATACTACTTAATGTCATTACTGAGTTTACGAGGCATTGAACTTTACACCATACACCATAAAGTTAAGATAAAAGTTGGCAATAATCCAGTCATTATTATCATTATAGTAATAAGATGTACAAGCAAGGATAATACAGCGGAGGCCTTTGGGGACCATTCCTTAAAAATGCCCCACCAGTGATGTACCGTCAGCAAGGGTATTTGGTCAGACAAGTGTACAAATTCATTTTCTGGGTAGATGATTATAGCTCTGGCTTTACTTAATTGTTTTCCTCATTGTTGCAAGGCTTCATTGATCTTTGCATTGTTCTTGAGAAATGTCTGCAGTCTTTCTAGGTTAACCATCAGTGGTAACATTTCAATCTGAGCCACTTGGTGATAGAGCTCGACATTCCTCCACCCAACAAGCTGGCAAGCTTGATCATAAAAGGTGTCAAAAATAGTAAATATTTCACCACAACATTGTTCTATGGATGGTTCTTGTCATCGTCCATCCGTGAGCTGGTAATGCAGGTTTTTCTCTGTACTTCCGGTTCACGGGGCTTTTGTTTGGCTTTTCTTACTGTTGCGGAAGTTAGGCGCGGGGGTAGTCGGGAAGGGAGAGTGGGAGTATAAAAAGAAGGCAATAGTAGACAGCGGGCAGTGGAGTGAGTTGGAAGCAGAGTGAGAGCTATAAGGGCTTTGGCTGTCTGGACTTAGGCAAGGTGAGTTACTGGTTCCATCTTTCCTATTTTCCATTTCTGTATTCATAATTCCAAGGTGGTCAGGTAAATGGCAGGGTCTATGGGGAGACGCTTCAGCTGCATTAGGTGCCATATGTGGGAGTTCCTGGAGACAACACGTCTCCCAAAGGTCCACATCTGCATCAAGTGTTTAGAGCTGCAGCGTCTGAGGGCCCGGGTCAGGCAATTAGAGCTGCGTCTAGAGGATGTATTTCTGGTTGGGGAGAACGAGGCAATAATGGATATGAACTACGGCCAAGTGGAGATCCCAGAGCCTAGGTGGGGGACGGGTGGGTTACCGTTAGGAAGGGGAAAAAGAAGAGTCCTGGTCAAAGACTACTCCAGTGGTCCCCCAAAATATCAAGGGCAAGGCATCAACAGGGGTACAAAAGGTAAGACAGGAGGACCCGAATGCCTCAGAGGGAAGGAAGGGGGCTGGCAATGAGATAGTGGTGGGGGATTGGAGGGTTAAAGGAATAGATAGGCGGTTCTCAGGACAAAAGTGAGACTCCAGGATGGTAGTCTGCCTCCCTGGAGCAGGGGTACAGGACACATCAGAGAGGATAGAGGGAATTTTGAAGGGTAAAGGGACCCAGGCTGACGTAATTGTACACATAGGAGAGAAGGGCGTAGGAAGGAAGAGCAGGGGGGATATAGGTAGGCAATTCAGGGAGTTGGGGGCCAGGCTGAAGAGCAGGGCCTCGGGTGGCATTCTCTGGGCTGCTGCCTAGTAACAGTGGGGCTAGGAATAATGAGATCCTGCAGCTAAATGTGTGGCTGAAGGATTGGTGCAAGGCAGAGGGCTTTACTTTTGTCGATCATTGGGAAGTATTTGTGAGAGAAGGGCACCTTGACAGGAGGGATGGGGAACATTTAAATGGGAAGGGCACAAATAGCTGGGAGGTTAACTGGAGTGTTTCGGCAGGGTTTAAACTAATATGTAGAGGGGGTGGGGATGAGACCGATAGCTCAGTAGGCACTGGGATTGGGAGCAAGTTGGGTGACAGGAAGGTTTGGTTGAGAGGAAAATCATCCGGGGGAAGGAGGATCCGAGTGGGCCTGGAGCTTTGGATTGCGCCTGTTTTAATGCAAGGAGTGTAACGGGTAAAATGGATGAGCTTAAGGCCTTACTGTTCATGAGGAATTTAGATGTGGTGGCATTGACGGAGACGTGGTTAAAGGAAGGGCAGCACTGGCAGTTAAATATTCCTGGGTATAAGTGTTTTAGGCGTGACAGAGGAGGGTTGAAGAGAGGTGGTTGGGTGGTGTTGTTAGTTAAGGAGCACATCACAGCAGTGCAGAGGGAGGATAATAGAGGAGTTAGGGATTGAGTCGCTGTGGGTGGAGTTGAGGAATAGGAAGGGAGCGATTACTATGCTAGGGGTGTTCTATAGGCCACCCAACAGCCCACGGGCAGTGGAAGAAGGCATATGTAAAGACATTTTGGATAGGTGCAGAAAGAATAGGGTTGTTGTAGTGAGAGATTTTAATCTTCCTGGAGTGGATTGGAAGGTGCCTAGAGCTGGGGGTTTGGATGGGGAGGAATTTGTAAAATGCGTGCTCGAAGGGTCCTTGGAGCAGTATGTAACTAGCCCAACTAGGGAGGGGGCTATATTGGATTTAGTTCTGGGTAATGAGCCAGGTCAGGTGGTTGAGGTTGCAGTGGGTGATCATGTGGCTAACAGTGACCACAATTCTGTCTACTTTAGGATAATAATGGAAAAAGATGAGTGCTGTCCGAGGGGGAGGGTGCTAAACTGTGGGAAGGCAAGTTACAGCCGGATTAGGCATGAGCTAATGGATACTGATTGGGAGAGGTTGTTTGCGGGTAAGTGCACGTTCGGCAAGTGGGAGGCTTTCAAGGGAAAACTGAAAAGGTTGCAGGAAAGACGTGCCGGTTAAGAGCAAGGATGGGAAAGGTAGGATTAGAGAGCCATGGATTACAGGGGATATTGAGGACTTGGTCAGGAAGAAGAGAGAGGCATATGTTAGGTCTAAGCAACTGGGAATGGAGAGAGCACTGGAGGAATATAGAGAGAGTAGGAGGGAGCTCAAAAGGGGAGTCAGAAGGGCAAAAAAGGGGCATGAAATGGCTTTGGTGGATAGGATTAAGGAAAATCCAAAGGCATTTTACTCTTATATTAGGAACAAAAGGGTGGTTAGAGGGAAAATAGGTCCTCTTAGGGACTGAGGAGGGGAACTGTGCTTAGAGTCTGAGGGAATGGGGGAGATCCTGAATGAATACTTTACGCAGTATTCACGAAGGAGAGGGGCTTGGTGTCTTGTACTGTCTTGGAGAGAGCTGTAGACCAGTTGAAAGAAAGATCCATTACGAGGGAGGGTTTTTAGGCAGCATAAAAACTGATAAATGCCTGATGGCATTTATCCCAGGCTGCTTAGGGAAGTGAGAGATGAAATTGCTGGGCCTCTGACACAAATCTTTGTCTCTTCTTTGGACACAGGTGAGGTCCCAGAGGGCTGGAGGATAGCGAATGTGGTACCGCTGTTTAAAAAGGGCAGTAGGGATAACCCTGGTAATTATAGGCCAGTGAGTTTGACGTCAGTGGTAGGAAAGTTGTTGGAAAAAGTTCTTAGGGATAGGATGTATACGCATTTAGAGCGTTGCGATCTGATTAGGGATACGCAGCATGGTTTTGTTAAGGGGAGGTCTTGCCTTACGAATCTGGTAGAATTTTTTGAGGAGGTGACAAAAACGGTCGAAGAAGGTTTCAGTAAGGTGTTTGACAAAGTCCCTCATGGTAGGTTGGTTGAAAAGGTTAAGGTTCATGGGATACAAGGACAGGTATCTAGATGGATTGAGAACTGGCTAGGTAACAGGAGACAGAGAGGAGTAGTGGAAGGGTCCTTTTCTAGCTGGAAGTCTGTCACCAGTAGTGTGCCACAGGGCTCAGTACTGGGACCTCTTTTATTCGTAACATATATAAATGACTTGGAAGAGGGTGTACGTGGTATGATCAGCAAGTTTGCAGATGACACAAAGATGGCAGGATTGGCGGACAGTGAGGAGGAGTGTCAGGCAACACAGCATGATATAGATAGGCTGGTATATTGGGCAGATAAATGGCAGATGGAATTTAATCCTGATAAATGTGAGGTGATGCATTTTGGAAGAAATAATGTAGAGTGGAGTTATATGACAAAGGGTAGATCTATTAGGAGTATAGAAATGCAGAGGGATCTGGGAGTGCAAGTGCACAAGTCTTTGAAGGTGGCAACACAGGTGGGCAAGGTTGCGAAGAAAGATTATGGTATGTTAGCCTTTATAGGAAGGGGTATAGAGTACAAGAGCTGGCGTCTAATGTTGCAGTTGTATAGAACGTTGGTTAGACCGCATTTGGAGTACTGTGTCCAGTTCTGGTCACCTTACTACCGGAAGGACGTGGAGACCCTGGAGAGAGTGCAGAGGAGGTTTACCAGGATGCTGCCTGGTATGGAAAGATTGGGTAAATTGGGGCTGTTTTCCTTAGAAAGACGGAGATTGTGGGGGGATCTAATAGAGGTATATAAGATAATGAAGGGTATAGATGGAGTAAACAGTGGCAGGCTTTTTCCTAGATTGGAGACAAGTATCACGAAGGGCCATGGGCTTAGGGTGGGGGGGGGGGTGCGAGGTATAATTTGGATGCTAGAGGGAGGTTTTTCACACAGAGGGTTGTGGGGTATGGAATGCACTGCCAAGTGAGGTGGTGGAGGCAGGTACACTGGACTTGTTTGAGGTGTACTTAGACATATGAGCGAAATAGGGATGGAGAGTTATAGAAGATTGTTTCAAATAAGGATCAGAGCCTCAGGACATCCCTGGAAATCAACTGTTACATGTGTTGATGTTTTTCTCTTTTACTCCACAGGTGCGTCGGTCCACCTTGTTGTCTAACGAGGGGCATACACGCGGTGGGTTGTGCGTGGGCTGCTCTTGGATGTTTCGAGAGTAGCCTAGTACTTCGCGTCATTTGTGTACGCTTCAACTGGACCAGCAGATGGGCACCACGACAGCTCAGTGACTTATCACAGTTTGCTGTGCAGATGCATGGATTTGGGCCAGTATCTGTGGGAGTTTGCGCATTCTCCCTGTGGTTGCATGGGTTTCCTCCGGGTGCTCCAGTTTCCTCCCACACCCCAAAGATGTGCTCTTAGGCTGATTGGTGTAACAAATTGTCCCTAAATTATTTTCCCCTCAATCTGGTTTCCAATGTGGGTGCCATAAGCATAGACATGGCTCAAGGGTGGAAGAGGAAAAGCGTTAAAATGGCGGCGCTGGCTTGTTGGGCCGAAGGGCCTGTTTCCCATGCTGTATTGTTCTTTGTTGTTCTTATTTTGTCCAATTCCACAGACAGTGGCCTGGAGGTAATATACCCTATATTACCCTAGTCCACAAACAATTTCCTACAGAGTGATTAAAACTACATGGTTCATATACAGGAGAATGTACAGGCCACAGCATACAATTAGACCATTTCACACAGTCTTTTCCCCTGTGAGTATTATTTTTCTCATCAATCCAGTTTCATTTAAACTCAGGACTCCAAACAAGTGAAGTAGAATTATGAATGCATACCATGTGTGAGCTTTTGTAACATTCACAACTTGCATCGTAAAATTACATCCTGAGGTATCCCATCTCATGTATTTTAAATCTGGCTCAATTTGCAATTGAGGATTGGTAAAGTTAAAGCACCCTATCCTCAGCCAGTATAGGCAGATCTTTCTAGTTTTGCTCTTAAGAATTTGTGTACAATTTATTTTCTCCAACAGAATGTGTTATTCTGTTCTTGATTAGAATTTTCATTAACCTTTTCCTGCTCTTCGCTCACTCCCTTTGTTTGTTTCCACTGCATCTTATCTGAGTACCAGTTTTTAAGGTGTACTTACTTCTGACAGTTTTGATCCAGTCCTATATCCTTCTCCTATCAATGATCCCACCTTTTGTATTTGTTTTGTGTGGTTTCCAAATCCATTGCATTAATAGCTCCTATTCCTGTCTCTACTCCTCCCGGAATGATTTCCAATTCACTTCTTTTTTTCATCTTTTCCAGTTTCATTTGGATCTTACTGACGTTACACCATTTGGGTAAACAAGCTAGGTCATATTTTACAATAATAACATTTAAAACATTAAGTGACACAATTACAAGTGTACAAGTTGGGAGTCCTGTCCTTGAAGACCTTTGACAGGACCCAGTGTCCTGGTTTTATTTGGCGACAGGGGTTGATCTTCTTTAATCTGTGTGTGAATGGATCTCAAATTTTTCATTAGCGTAAGACAGTATTGTACCTATTCATTACTTACTTTGTGTAGACTAACTGATTGTTAGTTCCAGTTAGGGTTTATTCTACTGCTCATAGGTCTTCCCATTAGGATTTTACATGGGCTTAGACCTATATTTTTGTGGGTTGTCATTCTCATACTCATTAGTACCAGAGATAATGTATCTGGCCATTTCATTCCTGTCTCATTCCATAGTTTTGCAAGTTTGGTCTTCAATGTGCCGTTATACCTTTCCACAATTCTCGATGATTGTGGATGGTACGGACAGTGCAGTTTCTGTTTGATGTCCAATGCTTTACACAATTCCTTTACTACATTTCCTGTAAAATGTGTTCCTCTGTCACTATTTACATATTGTGGAAGTCCATATCTACAGATAACTTGTTATATTAAAATTTTAGCAATTGTTAGCATGTCCACTTTTCAGGTTGCAAAGGCTTTTATTCATCTTGAGAATGTATCTACTATTATGGGTATATATTCATATCCATTTACTTTTGACAATTGTACAAAATCAGCTTGTATATTCACAAATGGACCTTTAGCCTGTGGTAACAGTGCATGTGTGGTCTTTGTTGCTTTCCCAACATTTAAATTTTTGACATATGCATCCTGTGCAATATTTTGTAGCTATTGCTGCAAATCCAGGCACATACCAATATTTCTTAATGATGTCTATCATCTCTCCTTTGCTCACATGGGTAACACCGTAAGTAATATTTGCCAAATATGAAAGTTGTTGCGGGGGCACTAAAAGATGAGCATTAGAGACACACCAGATAGTTTGTGAGTCTGGAGTGCAACCAGCTGTTTTCCATTTAGCCTGCTCAGTTTTTGGAGCTGAATTTTGCACTAGGGCTAACGCTTATAAATTCTATTAGAGGCTCACTAACAGGTGCTGAGGTTATAACGGGGCACAAGGATAGTGGGGGAGTTAATGACGCAGAACCAGAACGTGTGAGCCTGATATTTTATAATCGCAGTCTGAGAGCATAGTTGTATGGTATTTAACAGGGCTTTGACCATGGGACCATTCTTAATAGGAATTCCTGCAAAGGTTAAATAGCCCCTCAATTTCCACTGAGCACTATAATCATGAGCTACTCCAAATGCCTAACAGGAGTCAGTAAAATAGTAACAGATTATCCGTCCATGAGGGTGCATGCCCCAGTTAGGGCAAGTAACTCGGCCATTTGTGCTGAATATTGGGATGGTATGGAGCTTTGCTCAAATCCTTTACATACTGCATAGTCCACCTGCATTCTCCCTTAGTCAGAAAGGAAGGCTGACCCACAAAAATGTTGCTATTCACGTTGGGGACAGGTGTCTCTTGTAGGTCAATTCTAGGTTTCATAGAATACATAGTGACCTGAGAACAATCATGTGGTTCTCTGTCTAAGACGATGGATAACAATCAAGTTGGGTTCAAGAGAGCACATTGCTGGATGGTAATATTTTCTGCAGCTAAAGGATCAATTCATATCTCGTAAGGCGAGCATTCGAGAAGTGCTGTGTCTTGTTTTGGTGAGGAGAGTGTGGATGCCATGGGGAACCCATTGAATAAGGGGGCTCCCAAGGTCTATATTAGAGGTGGATTCCACCACTAATGTTGTTGCTACAGTCTTTAAACATCCTGGTAGTCCTTTTGCCACTGGATCTAATCTAGTGCTGTAATAAACTAATGGGCATTGTGTTCCTCCGTGATCTTCTACGAATACAGCTTGGGCATATCCATTAATCTCATGACAGTATAGGACAAATGGCATTTCATAATTAGGTAGACTGAAAGCAGGTGCCGATAACAATGCCTGTTTTGGTGCTGTGAAGGCTTGTTCCATTTCAGGGGACCACTGCAAGGGTTCTGCAGTGGATGTGGCCATAAAATCCTGCAAGGGTTGGATCAACTGAGCATATCAATTATCCACTGTCTATAATACCCTGTCATCCCTAAATAGGGACCGCATTTGTTTAATGTAGTAGGCTTGGGAATGCATTGTACATAGAACATAGAACATTACAGCGCAGAACAGGCCCTTCGGCCCACGATGTTGCGCCGACCAGTTACAAAACAATGACCCACTAACCTAAACCAATCCCTTTTCGTCCATAAACCTATCCACGGATCTCTTAAACGCCCCCAAACTAGGCGCATTTACAACTGTACAGATTTGGTTCATGGCTCAGTTAAGTATCGTAGACATGGGACAATTCATGTCCTGGATACTGTACTTTGAGTACACCATTGCAATTTACTCTTGGGTACCTTATGTCCTTTCTGGGCTAATTTAGAGAGAAGGTACAATGCATCCTTTAAATTTGCTTCCTTTGTATATGATGCTAAAAGTAGGTCATCTACATACTGGATAAGGGTGAAGTTTGTAGGGAACTTGAATTCTTCAAGGTCCTTTTTCAAAGCCTGTGAGAAGAAGGATGGGGATTCAATATATCCTTGGGGGAATCTGATCCAAGTATATTATTGGCCTTTATATGTAAAAGCAAATATATATTACCTTGTTGCTATACAAGTATGCTAAAAAAATGCTGAACGTAGATCAACTACTGTAAACCATTTGAGCTTGCTGGGACAAGAGCTAAAATGTTGGCAGGGTTTGGTACTACAGGAAAAGAGGGAATCAGCTGGGCTTTCTCCTCTTTCTAATTTAATATTGTTTATTTCGGTCCAGTCAGTTTTAGTAGAGCAGATCTGCAAAACTGCATGAAGCAATTGACCTATTTGGTCTTCTGTCCTCTGAGTTCAACTAACAGCCAGTCAGTGACTTCGTGGAGTCTTTTAAAATTTTTTTTGGTACTATTACTCCCAAGAGTTTGTTTAATAACAGCCCGACTGGGGTGATAACAGTTTTGTGTAGTCCAGAGTTTCCAGACTAAACCTTCTGGTTGTTCCCTAATATTAGGGAAATTCTTGGTCATGGTCATTAGTTCTCCTGGGGGATCCATGGGGCATGTCCAGTCACCAATTGGTCCGAATCTCCTGCAGCAGGTAATTCTCTTGAGGGGCACAGGTTTTGCCTCTGTAATCTACTTCTTGACAGTAACTTAAGGGATATAAGAGTCCCTTTGTTCTTATCTCGGGGGCAGTCAAGGGAGCCTGTACTACTAATAATGGTCTCAGCTGTTGAGACATTAGGGATAGGGGTTCTCTCGTTATGGTAGGGTGGCGTGGGCATGAGCCATTTGAGTAAATCCTCAGACAGCTCTTGTTCTGGACCTGCAGATTCCTTTTCATTTTGTGAATGTAGGGATGAAGTAAGCGGTAGAGAGGAGCTTCTAAGAGTCTTAGCCTTTTAGTCTAATTCCTGCACTTTTTTAGTTTTGCATGCATATTTTGGACTCCAGAAATATTTGACAGGACCTGTCTTTTTGAAGTTTCTTCATACCAAACAAAGAAAGCCTCCCATTGAGGCTATTTGATCCTTCCTTTTTCTTGTATACAAATATCCTCTTAAGTACACTATTTTGTCTAGATCAAAGGATCCCATCAAGGAGCACTGCAACTTAGGATCTTCTCTTGTTCCCCAGTTCCATTGATCTAACCACTTGCAAGTTCCTTTCCTATAATGATGATGCATAAAATATGCCAGGGGTTTTTTCAGGGGAACTGGAATATCCTTTGAGGATTTCCTTCTCACTTTTACAGCTATTTATGCACTGTAGCAGTTATTGCTTCTTTATGCTTATCCCACTCAGTTTAATTTCCTATAAATAACTCAATTTCCTAATCTGGTCTTCCACTTATACTGTTAATATTGTGAGACCACAATACTTGGCATTCAGCTAATGTTGGTTGAGATTGGGGATCTTTTCCACTCGCAGGAGGATTTTTTAACCTCCTTTTCTTTTCTCTGGGATTTTCCCTTTACTGGCAAACTGTAGTCATCCTGAGTCATGGCACCACAATCTGTTAAAGAAAAGCTTTAAAGGACAATCTACATCATGGCAAATCCACACAATATAGCCATTGTAAGCGCAAAAGATCAGAAGGATTTACGCAAAGTTGTCCTGTTACAGCTGTCTTTTATATAGATTATATGAGTATATTTAAGTCTGTATAGATCTAATCACATCAGCTATCTTTTATACAGATCTAATCAGATGAGTATATTCAATTCTGTACCAATATAATCACATTCCTCAATACAATGGATTTCCTACCTTGTTTACCCAATAGGTCTTTTACCTGAATACAATTATACCCAAAATTAAATTACTTATGTGGTTGTGGCTTTTATTTCCCCTAGAGCATTCCGTTCTTTGTATGCCTTCATTTTATTTGAGTCATGCTATCCTCTCTAACTTCTGTCAAGCCATGCTATACCATATTTTCTAAGTTAGTCTTTTATTTATATTCTACTTTCTCAGTAGCATAGGCACAATCATCAGGCAACTCAAATTCAACTAAATCTTCCATAGTAGTATTCACTTGGGAGTAAAGATATTTCTACTTCTGGAGATGATTTTGAGAAATCATTTTGAGATGATGACAATTGGTCAGCATGGCATCACCAACCTAGTTCATCTCCAGTTTGAACCATGTAAAAAAATTGGACCTGTTTTTGCTAAAGCTATGGCTCACTCGTGACATAATTATGTGCTAACCTGCATCTCCTAGTTTTGAAATAAACATGTTTTGCCCTCGCATCTCATCTAGCAACTTGCTGTTGGCGCTTTACTAACAATGAAGTTTCTGGAGTTAATAGCAAATCAAATGTATTCTCAACTTTCTCTTTAAAAAAAGTAATGCAGGTGAACTTCGGGTAGTTGCATGAGTAGTGTTTCTATAAGATGCCAAAAAGCTATTCATGCAATGTGATAATGAACCTTGCTGTCCTGAAGCTCTTAAAGAATATTTCAAGGATTGTATGAACCATTCGGCTAATCCATTGGTAAATGGATTTTATATGCTGAATGCCATTTACTTCAAAATAATCCTTAAACGCTAGTGAATTAAACTGTGAATAGTTATTGCTCGCTATATGTTCTGGTTTACCAAACCTTGTAAAAATGTTGTCAATTTTCTCAATGGCTTGTTCAATTGTAGTGGATCTCATGATAACAACTTCTGGCAATTTTGAATGCATATCAATTGTGACAAAGAACATGTAACCCTCAAACAGACCAGCAAAATCTACATGCAATCTTTGCCATGGCATTTTAGGGCATTCCCAAGAGTGTAAAAGAGATAGTGGTAGTGTGTTTCTTATTTGTGCACAGGATTGACATTGTCCCTCTTTTTCTTCAATCTGAGCTTAAAGAACTGATCATCAAAAGGAACTACATGTTAATTCTCCCATCTGGACTATGTTAGGATACCCTTCATGTAGTTGTTCAAGGTCTCTTCCACGCAGACTCAGAGGAATGATCACTCAGATTCTCCACAATAGACATCCACCTTGGGTTGTGTGTCAAAAATTATACTCAATGCTGCTTTTTCCAGCTGTGTATAGTTTGATTTAGCACTAGTCAGAGAATGCAAACCAAAATCTATTTGTTGTTCTCCCAAACACAAATGTGAAACTACTGCCCTTATGCCATAAGGTGAAGCATCACAAGCAACCAGTAATGGTAGCTACAAATGAAAATGAACCAATACTTCAAACTTCTGCAAAGCATGTTTGACATTCTTGCTTGCACTCCCTCAGTCTGTTGACCAGTCCCATGACTGTTTCACACATAGTAAATTATGTAATGGCTTCCACAATGTCACTAGGTTAGGAAAAAAGTTGCCATAATAATTTACTAATCCTAAGGAAGACCTCAATTGTGTCACGTTTATCGGATGTGGTGCTTCTAAAGTAGATTCCATTTTGTTTGGTGTTTTATGTAGGCCTTTACTATGAATAATGGGACCCAAATACTAGACTGACATTGGGGAAAAAATATTACTTTTCTTTCTTGATATGCAGACCATG
The DNA here is from genome assembly GCF_965287045.1 of Carcharhinus amblyrhynchos. Classification (NCBI taxonomy): domain Eukaryota; kingdom Metazoa; phylum Chordata; class Chondrichthyes; order Carcharhiniformes; family Carcharhinidae; genus Carcharhinus; species Carcharhinus amblyrhynchos. The sequence goes on along the minus strand of NC_137335.1, from coordinate 22,958,779 downwards.
GGTGAATTCTCCCAAAATATCTCTAAGTGCCGAATTCGTGTAAGAACTGGAGTAAATCCTGCATTTTTTTGAGTGGAATTTTCAAGATGAATCTCCCACATACTGTGCACTAGGGAGCCTTAGTGTGAATCTCATCAAAAATGGGGGGTAGAGGGGTGGGGAGGTTATTTCTACTGGAGAGGTCGTAGCATAGCGCTGAGTGGGCCACTGCGTATGCAGTGAACTGTCATAGAGCAGATCTGTGCATGTGCAGTAGCCCCATACTGCCGGCCTCCAGATCACTGGCCAGCTCAATCGCTGACCAGCAGAGCAATCCAGAATGCTGCCCTTCTGACACCCCACCCCTCCGCCATGTCCTGATTGCTGGCCTCCCGATCATGTCCGGGTCCGTTCCTGTCCGCCCCCCACTCCCCCCCCCCCCCCCAGACCAGGGCCCGCTAATCAGTATCAATTAGAATTTAAACATTTTAATCAGCTCTACACCAATTTCTGGCACGGGATTGATGATGCTGGAAATCCAGCAGCCGGAGAAGCACAGAGGCCATGATTCCCAGTGGGAAGCCCGCAACACAGCTGTAGGCTGGGAGAATTGTGTCCGCTCCCCCCTCCCCCCTCCCCCCTCCCCCCTCCCCCCACCACCACCACCACCACCATGTGTTTGAAGACATTCTCGATACTTGAGTTAATTGTGGGTGTCAGTGGGCTTATTGTGATTACTCATTGATAATCTAAACCTAACCCCTGAAATTGAGATGAAGAAGTGCGATGTTTAACTATGTTAGGGATTGTGAGTTTTAACAAAAAGAAAAGAGAAAAGATGTGGTTTGCACATGTAGATTTATTCTTGCAATTCCTACAGTTTGTATGGTTGGGAGCAAGGGCTGCAGTGTGGATAGTAGGCTGACCATGGAAGCTTTTCAAGTGGGGGGGGGGGGGGAGTTAAAAGGAATATAGTGGTAGTAGGGGCCAATATATTCAAGGAGATAAGCATTATACTTTGCAATGAAGAGCAAATATCCAGAAGGATTCTGTTGTCTGCCTACTGCCAGGGGTTGGGATATTTGCTCAGGGTTGGAGGGGAATTTTTAGTGGTTGGGGGAGGATCCAGTTGTCACTGTCCACACAGGTAACAGCAACATAAGAACCACCAGGAAAGAGGCTCTACTAGAGTATTAGAAATTAGGCACTAAATCGAAAAGCAGAACCTCAAAAGCAGCAATCTCTGGATTATTACCTGAACCATGTGGAAATTGGCATAGAGTAAATAAAATGAGAGGGATGAATGTGCAGTTCAAATACTGATGTGGGAGAAGTGGTTTTCAGTTTGTTGACCACTGTTCAGAACACTGGCGAAAGTGGGGGCTGTACTGCTGGGACAGACCTCACTTGAACTGTGCTGGGCCTGGTGTTTTATCAAGACATATCACAGGGAAATAGAGAGGGCTTTAAACTAAAAGTGGGGAACGGATCATGTTAAGGTAGACTGAGTAAATGAAAGGGAATGACAAGGCAATAAATGAAGATATCACTAGAGGTAGTGATAATCAGAATATGACAGAAATGGACAATGATAGCAAACTTAGAAGTGTGCCTGTGGGTAGGGGCAGAATTTACAAAAACAGTAAAAAAAAACTGAATTAAGGGCTCTGTATCTAAATGCCCACAGCATTCTCAAAACAGGCGAATTGTCAGTTTCAACAGAAATTCATTTGTATGACCTAATGGCCATTACAGGCTAAAAGGAAACAAAAGCTGGGATTTGAATATCCAAGGGTATATGATATTCAGGAACATCAAGGAGCTAGGAGAAGGTGGTTAAGTAGCTGTGTTAATTAAAGAGGGTATTAATGCTATTGTGACCTTAGTTCTAAAGATCAAGACATGGGGGTGGTGGGCACAGGGGGCAATTTTCAGCTTTGGTTAGCCAGCTGTGAGAATGGCAATGCAAGTGCAAAATAAGGCGAGAACTGGAAATGTGATTCTCACCAGCAAGATTACATTTTTTGATTTTTCCTGACACTTTGCCATTGACATAATGAGAATCCTACCACAGAAGGTTGGGAATCTCATTTAAATATATCAGTATATCATTAATTAGTAAGTGTTCCCACTGGGTCTTTTACCCATTCCCACACCCCACCCTCCCATTCACTGAATATTCATTGGGTGCCAGCATGTGGGAGGATCACATCAGCACAATTTACAACAGCTGTATAAAGATGAAAACTTAATGACCTCACCTCCGAAGGGAACATTGAAGGTGACTGCTCAGATCACCATCATCCTCCAGACTTTTACAGTCCTCACATGCATTAGGTGTGCCTCCTGCCGGTTGCAGAGAGGGCATCAGAGAAGACGCAGGGGACCCAAATAAGTGCACTCAAACCGAGGAGGTGGGAGGCTCAGCATTTCAGAGTGGGGTCGCTCATAGTCCTTAATGGCCCTTCATGGTTGTGAGCCAAGACTGGTTTGCAGCCATCACTTCCCATATTCTCGTTGTTGGGTTTGTGGCAACATCATTGCTGAGGGATTGCCCTTCTAAAGTGGCAGATGAAAAGTAGATAAAAGAATGAATCCCCACACTCAGGCTGCACTTTGGAAGGTTAACACCACTGATTATGGAGGCCAGGCTGTCAGGGATTAGTATATGGGTGACTACTATTTAAGTTAAAAGGCTTGTTTAATCTGCAGCTCAGGAGAGCCCTCTAAGGATGAAGTTGAAGGCAAATTGCAGTCTTCACGTGCATTAGGTGTACCTTGCCTGCCACAAGGAAAATTTAGTTGCTTAATCAGTTCCCTGACCTTAATGAGTCAAACATGACAATTTAATCAGCATTACACTTCATGAATGTACCACTGACTGGCCCCCAATTATTAACATTTTGATTTTGGAAACTTAGTCCCTGGGCATCACAGGGACTCGGGTGCCTTATCGACCCCTTTAATCACATCTTAATTTGATGTCTTAAATTTATTTTGTGACTTGTTTTTGTTGAAGATATATCCCTTTAAGGGGATGCTCCTTCGACTTTGTCCCTCAGTTTGTTTAATTTAGTTTAATTGGTTTTTCAACAAAAGAGTTGGAAGCATAGCCCCCAAGGATTGAACCACAGGGTTAATGCTCACGTCTCCATGTCAGAGAGCTAACACAGATGTGGCCCCCAATGCACGGCGTTATGGTGAAGTTGTTCATTAGTCACCCTGTCCAGGAGATGACAGGTAGCAGCATTTTATTTCCCCATGAGGTTTGAACACACATCCCTATCTCCTCATCCTTAGGGGGCACTTGGATTGCTGAGGTTCTCAAGGGTCAAAGTGCTTCAGGTGGAGTTCAGAGAGACAATTGTAGGGAAGCAGTAATTGTATTAAGGGGTGCAACAGGAGATACGAGAAGGCAGACCTACCCTGGCTGCACGAAGGTCACATATCTTCCGGCATTGTAGCCCCATCCTGTTAAGAACAAGCTGCCACTATTGCAGCCACAGCCTCTCAGGCAGGGTTGGTGACTTTACTTGCTGGACCTCTGGCTGATTGTGGGTATACGATATCACACCTCAACACACCACTCGGAAGTTTGCTGAGGAACCTCTCTGTAAAACATGGTGCTGTCTTCCTGGCAGCAGTCTGCCTGAATGGATATGGAGCGAGTGCTTGGGAGGCTAAAAGAAGCACTCCACTGATTACAGAGATTAATTTTTCCCAGACTGCGTGAATCAGAGACAAGCTGCCACGAGTGTGGCATGAACCACATGAAAAAAATTATTAAAGAGGCCAAATATATCATGAATTTTCCATGCATTATGTCAGCAGGATTCTCCCCAGTTTTCTTGTCAGGACTGACACTTTGAAAAAAATACGGGAAAATTCGATGCAGAGAATCAGTTTGGGTAGAGTTAAGAAACAGGATGTTAAGAAAATATTGGTGGGAATTTTTACAGGCTACCAAATAGCAATGGTAATGTAAACCACAATATAAATCAGGAAATTGGAGGTGTGTGTAACAAGGGTAATACGGTAATCATGGGGGATTTTAATCTAGTAAGAAGTCTCTCAACACCAGGTTAAAGTCCAACAGGATTATTTGGTAGCAAAAGCTACTAGATTTTGATCTACACATAAACTGGGTAAACATAATTAGTACTAATGTTGTGGAGGGAAAATTCTTGGAATTAATATAAGATAGTTTTCTGGAGCAACATGTTAAGGAACCAACAAGAAAACAGGCTATTTTAGATTTAATATTGTTCAATGAGAAAAGGCTAATTAATAATCTTCTTGTAAAGGAACTTTTAGGAAAGATTGACCATAATATGAAAGAAATGACATTACATTTGAAAGATATAATTCAATCACAGATAAGGGTTTGGATCTAAACAAAATTACAAAGCTGTGAAGGGTAAATTGACTATGGTTGGGAAACTAAATTAAAAAAATGTGATGGTAGATAGACAATGATTAACATTTAAAGAACTGTGGAAGGATAAGAGGATATACTTGCAACATGGCACCAACATAAACCTGGCATTGTGGATTGACTGTCCATTTCAGAAACTAACTTTTTCATTCTATTTCTGTAATGGATTTACATTACCATTGCTGTTTGGTAGCCTGTAAAAAAAAAAAAAAAAATTTTTTTTAAATTCCCACCAATATTTTCTTAGTTTCCTGTTACTTAGCTTCTCCCAAACTTATTCTCTGGGTAGAATTTTCCTATACTTTATCAAAGTGCCAGTCCTGACAAGACAACCAGGGAGAATCCTGCTGACATGATGGAAGGAAAATTCAACGTATATTCGGCCTCTTTAATAATTTATTTTCATTTGATTCATGCCACGCTCGTGGTGGCTTGCCTCTGATTCAGCCACCCTGGGAAAAATTAATCTTTGTAATCAGTGGAGTGCTCCTTTTAGCCTCCCTAGCACTCACGCCAAGTCCATTCAGGAGGATAGCTGCCAGGAAGACGGTCAATCCACAGGACTGAAGTATATAAATAACCAGGGTGGGTCAAAATTTTCTGACCCTCCCCCTGTTCAAGGATATTATGCAGATAGGGAATGTATTTGATTTGCAAACCAGTATCCAAGCCACCAAATATTTAATAAATACTGTTTTAAAGTTGTGAAGAAGTTTGATGCAGTCTACGGACAGACACTTCTTCACAAAAAATTCACCAAAATATGCAACTATGAATGGCAGTACCAGTCTATGTAATTTACTTGATTTTGCTTCCAAGCTGTACACTTGAAATGTGCCTTTTCATAATTTGCATCTTTGAATGTTGAGGTTACCTTTATCCCTACTTAACGAATATTTTCCCAAGGGCAGGCAGTTTTAAGATCTATGCTGCATTCCAGAATATCCACACAATTTCCTCTTGTTTACCTTTGATAGATTGCATTTCAAATTTATCATTTAAAGTTATCTTAAGCATTCCCTGACTGCTGCCTCTATGGTTCAATGCTTGGTTTGCACTGTCACATTTTTTGGCTGCCCTACAAATTTGTACTATTGAATTGCATTTTAGTGAGCCTTTCAATCAGATGATTGATTATCTTATGTTTAAAAATGGTTCAGTGAATTCCCAAAATTCTTAGGGCTGAATTTTCATTGATCAGTTGGGTGGAAACTGAGGTGATGGGCTCACAATTTTTCACCACTGTCATGCTGACTTCCTGATGTGGTACTGATTTGCAGCAATTTTGATATCAATGACATGAAACGGGACCCAGCAACCTGCCCAAAAAAAAGGGGAACAAGTAACTGATAATGCAAATTAATTCATTAGCAGCTCAATGAGGGCCAGTTTGCTATTTAAGAAAGGAGGCACAGGAACAGCAAAGTTTCTTAACACATCCATCAGGAATAGACAGCAACACAACGGGACCCAGTAGTGCCTGTGGGAGATAATCACAACGCAGCGTGGAAGTGTGAAGCCTGAGTTCCATTGGCAAGCTGCTACTGTCACGTGAGTAGAGCTCTCTGCACATTTGGATGGCAAGCTCCGTGGCAATTAACAACTGGTATGGATCACAGGGACAAAAGAGGACAGCAGGGGAGGGGCCAATCTGCAAAGCCTTGACAGTTGAGCTAAGGTCAGACCTGACATTGGGAATAAGCTCCTCCAGTATAGGGATCGATAGCAAAGAGGAGCAGCATCTGCATAAGCTGTTGCTGACCCTTGGGTATGATAAATACAGAAGAAAGGAACAAGCAGAGAGGGAAGACAACAAAGTAACACAGTCATCAGAGGGCATACTGCAGAAGAATAAGCTATCTCATATGTCAAGGGCATTAGTGCCACTGAAAGCTTATCCATAACCTCTGACCCATATTCCCTAAAAGAGGATCACCTTTGGCATTGCAGGACCAGTGGCCATGCCTTATTATTAGTGGTTACAGTCCCAGTAGCTTCGAATATCTTTGCCTTTGGGTTGTTCCAAGGATTGACAGCAGACCTTGATTCTCAGGTGGTAGCACATAATTGATTAGGATGGGTCACAAGGACTGGGAGTTCCAGAGCAAATGGAACAATGCAGTTTCAGATGGATTTGCCATTATTGCTAGATTCCCTCAATTAAGTGTACCCATGTGGCCATCAAGGTGCTGTGAGGATCCAGGTGGATTCATCAGCAGGAGGGGATTCAGCTGGTTTGTGACTACAACAAGTGTTTTGTGCATATGTGTGCATGTTGATCTGGCAACTACCATGACATCTCTGATTGTTGGAGGATGAAGGCGTCATAGCTTTTCATGGCACCAGCAAGAATCCTTTGACGGCTGTTAGAGAATAAGGGATAGCCACCAAATAGGCTTTTGGCACCCTTGCAGAACCCTGCAACGGAGGCACAACAATTGATACTGTCTGTCACAAGGCCCACTATTGAGTAGGCTTTCGGGCTTTGGGATATGTAGTTCTGTTGCCTTGACCAATCAGGTGGACCCTTCCAGAACATCCCTCGAAGTTATTGTGTGTTATGGTGGTCTGCTGTGGTTTTCATGCTCCAGTACTGCAGAGACCTTGAAGAGGGCAAAACACTGGAACAGCACAGTTCTGCAAAGGAAGAAGAAGATATAATGCTAAGAAGTGCCATGATTTGCAGAGAAGTCATTGGAGCCACTTCAGGAGTCAAGTCATGCATCAGGATGACTTGGACACAAAGGCATTTTATCTAATACTTAAGGATAGTTGACTAAGTGAGGGAACACATCTATAATTCACACAACTCTCCTAGTCTTCAATAAATCTTTGTTTTACTTGTTTACAAGTAATGTGATAATGTAATTCTTACTGAAGCATTTAATGCAAGACTTGTTCCCTGGACAAAATCCCTTTGACGTACAATGGCATTATCATTGTTGATCCCCCACTATGAATATCCCAGAAACTGCACTGGATGAGCCATATAAATATCCTGGCTATAAGAGCTGTAAGAGGCTCGGAATCATAAAATCATAGAAACCCTACAGTGTAGAAAGAGGCCATTTGGCCCATTGAGTCTGCACCGACCACAATCCCACCCAGGATTGTGCCCTGATATCTCTACATATTTGTCCGCTAATGCCTCTGACCTAAGCATCTCAGAACCCTAAGGAGCAATTTTTAACATAGCCAATCAACCTAACCGACACACCTTTGGACATCACATCCTATGGTGAGTAATTCATCTCCTGACTCCCCAGAGCCTGTCCACCATCTACAAGGTACAAGTCAAGAGTGTAATAGAATACCCTCCATTTGCCTGGATGAATGCAGCTCCAACAACACTCAAGAAGCTTGACACCATTCAGGACAAAGCAGTACTTGCTTGGCACTGCATTCACAAACGTGAATGAATAAAAAAATACAATGCATTGTTTATACAATTTCCTGATACGTTATCAAAATAATTTGGCATTTATATGCATTTACCTATATACCGAAAAAGAGAAAATCAAAAATATATCTTGTTTATGGGGGAATTTTACAAGACACAGTCTATCGTTATATTTAGAAAAGTGGTGTGAAATTGATTTGATTCCAACTGAATTTTAAAAGTTCTGTGATAATTCCAGTAGTTTATTACATACTAGGTATGTGTGTATGCTGGCATTTTGAAAGAGTGGTCATTCCTGGTTTTTCAAATCTGTAACTCTAACTTTTTTCATCTCCAACACCCTGTCCACCTCACTTTCTAATTTATTTATGGCATCAGCTTCCACCGATTTACATGTGACATTGTTAGTTTAGTTTGATGTGTAACTTAATATTTTATTTTAAGTTATAATTATTTGCTGTAATATTTGGACTAACAGTAGTATCATACAGCTGTTCTACTATATTACATCTAATTCATCAAAAGCATGCTGTCTCACAGTACCAGTGACCCAGGTTCGATTCCTAGCTTGTGTCACCGTCTATGTGGAGCCTGCATGTTCTCCCTGTGTCTGCATAGATTTCCTCCAGGTCTTCAGTTTCCTCCCACAGTCCGAAAGATGTATTGGTGAGGTGCATCGACCATGCTACATTCTCCCTCAGTGTACCCCAACAGGTGTTGGAGTGTGGCGACTAGGGGATTTTCACAGTAACTTCATTGCAGTGTTAATGTATGTCTATTTATGACACTAATAAATAAACAAAATCAAGCAAAAGGATGTATATTTTTACTAACGCATGCTGGTTAACAATCATAACTTTGTAAGATTCAATTTTACTCCCTGACAATGTATGGCGAATTCACTGACCATAACGGTAATGACTAGTTTTAAAATTATTTATTTATGGAGTCAGTTTCTGCCACTTTTTCGGATAGAGCTTTCTGGATTTGAATAGCTTTTTGAATAAAGTGTTTCTCCTTAGCTCCTCTCCAGATTTTTTTGCCAGATCTAGATTAAATCTATGGCCACTGGTTACTGGCCCTTTTGCTGAAAGGATTAGTTTTTCTGTTTCTGCTCTATCAAAAACCTTCATCATCTTGAAAACCACGATCTTGTCATCTCTTAGTCTTCTTTGTTCTGAAAACAACAGTGAAGTTCTCCAAACTTTCGTTATAATTACAGTTCCTCATTCTTGACAGCATCCTGATAAGTCTTCTGTGTCTTTTCTAAGGCCTTTACAACTTTTCTGGAGGGTATAGTCCATTTACTCCTGCTGAGATTTAAGTAGTGATCTATATATAGGCCTAGATTTTCGTGACTCAGCCAGGTTGGAAAACCTTTAAAAAAGGCGGGTGAGATCCTTTTCCAGCAATTTCTGCAGCTGTGAAATAGGGTTCAAGTAACAAGCCCATTGTGGGAGCGGGTAATTTCAAACCTCCCTGCAATTTTCATGGAGTCAGTTTTGTTCTGTTTGGAGATATGGTACATTGCTTCTCAGGAATCATGGGCTTCCTAATTATAGAAACATTAGAAAATAGGTGCAAGGGCAGGCCATTCGGCCCTTTGAGCCTGCACTACCATTCAATATGATCATGGCTGATCATGCACTTTCAGTATCCCACTCCCATTTTCTCTCCATACCCTTTCACCCCCTCCCTTTGCTGAAGGCCAACATCCAGCCCCCTCTTGAACATACCTAATGAACTAGATCCAACAGCTTTCTGTAATAGAGAATTCCACAGCTTCAGAACTCTCTGAATGAAAAAGTTCTTCTTCATCTCAGTCCTGAATGTCTTACCCCTTATTCATAGACTGTGACCCCCTAGTTCTGGACTTCCCAAACATTGGGAACATTCTTCTGCATCTAGCCTGTCCAGTCCCATCAGGATTTTATATGGTTCTACAAGATCCGCTCTCATTTTTCTTAATTCCAGTGAGTACAAGCCCAGTCGATCCAGTCTTTCTTCATACAACAGTCCTGCCATTCCGGGAATCAGTCTGGTGAACCTTCGCTGGACTCATTGGCAAGAATGTCCTTCCTCAGACTAGGAGGCCACGACTGCACACAATATTCAAGGTGTGGCCTCACCAAGGCCTGTATAATTGCAGCAAGACATTTCTACTCTTGTGCTCAAATCCTCTTGCTATGAAGGCTAGCATGCTATTAGTATTCTTCACCATCTGCTGTACCTGCATGCCAGCCTTCAGCAATTGTTCCACAATGACATCCAGGTCACGTTGCACTTCCACTTTTCCTAAATTGCCCATTCAGATAATAATTTTCCTTCCTGTTTGTGCCACCAAATTGGATAACCTCATATTTGTCCACATTATATTACATTTGCCAAGTATTTGTCCTTCAGCCAGCCTGTCCAAGTCATCCTGCAGCCTCTTAGCATTCTCCTCACAGCACATACTGCCACCCAGCTTAGTGTCATCTGCAAGTTTGGAGATACTGCATTCAATTCCTTTGTCCAAATCATTAATGTATATAGTGAACAGCTGGGGTCTCAGCACTGAACCCTGTGGTACCCCACTAGTCACTGCCTGCCACTATGAAAAGGACCCATTTATTCCTACTCTTTGCTTCCTGTCTACCAACCAATTCTCTTTCCACGTCAATACATTACCCCCAGTACTATGAGCTTTACTTTTGCTCACCAATCTCTTGTATGGGACCTTGTCAAAAACCTTTTGGAAGTCCAGATACACAACATCCACCAGTTCACCCTTGTCCATCTACTGGTCACGTCCTCAAAAAATTCCAGAAGATTTGTCAAACATGATTTCCATTCAGTGAATCCATGTGGACTTGGACTGATCCTGTCACTGTTTTCTAAATGGTCAATTATTATGTCCTTAATAATTGGCTCCAGCATTTTCTCCACCACCGATGTCAGGCAAATTGGTACATAATTCCCTCCTTTTTTAAAAAAATGGTTACATAAGCTACTTTCCAATCCATTGGAACTCTTCCAGAGGCTATGGAATGCTGGAAAATGATCACCCACTCATGCTTCCCGTCTCCTTCATGGAAATCTGGCCCACAATATTCTATAGCCTTTTTATATTTTGTACTTTATTTATAAACCCAAGTAAGTCGTGTATTTTTTAAAATAACTTATAAACTTGTTGTGCCACCTTTAAGGGTTTGTGAATAGGGCCTCCAAAATCTCTCCACATCCAAACTTCTCTATCTCACACCATTTACAGTACACCATTTTTCAATATCAGTTATCCCAAATGGCATCACTTCATACACCATATTGAACTCCATTTGTCATGAATCTATCCATTTCATTATACTTTCTATGTCACCCTGAGTCTGGGAGCCTGATATCATTCCTGTGCAAATAGGTAGATTTTGGATCTCATCCTCAGTCGTTGGTAAAACTTACAAAGTATATTGGGCCAGCAACTGACTCTTGGGAATGCCACAGCAAACCACTTTGCAGCTTAAAAAACATCCACCTTCTACCTCCTGTCAATTAGTTAATTTTGCACCCATACCAGCCCTTTCGCCTTAGTTCCATGGGCTTCCATCTTCTGAGTAAGCCGACTGTGCAACATCATGATACCATCCAAAACCTTTTTACTTATGCCCTTATACCAGCGTCAGTTATTCTCCACATAATATACACAGAATAGTTTATTTGTAGCTTGTTGCTTTTTTGAAAGAAAACTCTTAATGCCTTCAGTTTCTTCATTATTCTTCCACCTGCATTATTCAATCACTGTTGTGAGATAACCAAAACAGTTACTGTAGAAGTAAAAAAAAGAGTGAATCACCATGACAATCTTATGACCCAAGGCTGTAATTCAACAGCAACAATTCATTGACATTAAAAAGTAAATTGAAGTATATTCCTGTAGTTTTAATATTGGTAGAAACATTTAAATGAATTGCTTGTTTCCGGTTGTGTACGTATATCCTTAGTATATCTTCAATCTGATGTATAGTCTAGATCAAATTTCCTTACAATTATTTAACAATTAAACCCTGCATCATATGACATCACAACTTCTTCATTATTCTTCAGCAACTATATAGGAATAGTTAATTGAATTTTGTTTTTGTAGTCTCTTCTGATTTCTCCTTTGTTGATCTCCTTGCTCAATGCAGCAACCCTAGTCAAGTGGCAGATGGATAAGCTGTTCCTTGTGTTTCTCCTATAACCATCTTTTAAGAGGTGTATTCATTGGCCTATGGTGACTCCTTTTTTGCTATCCAACAATGACCTGGCCTCTGCTCTTCAACTCCCTGCAATAGAACAAATCAAATTTAGAACAAATCAAATTTAGAACAAATCAAATTTAGAACTCATTGACTGGAATTTTCCACTCCCATATTTCTCTGGTGGGTTTGGTGACGGGAGTGGAAAATCAAATTCTCCATCGTTGCTGGCAGCAACAGTGGGGCATGAATGGCTGGAGAATTCCAGCCATCTGGTTCATTAATTCATATGTTTTAGAATATAACTTTTGTTTAAGAAATTAAAATTTTAATTGTCATAAGTAGGGTTATCTGGTTGAGAAACTGAAAAAAAAACCCTGAAGTAAATACAATTGAAACAAGCTTTGAGCTTATTACACTTAAACAGTCGGGGTCATATTGATTTAAGAGATTAACAGCCAGAAAAGTAAGATCATAAACAGCAGGTGGAGTTACTTTGCTAAAGGACTGGGGACATAAATGTTCGTAAATATTCTAATAAAAGAGAGAAATTATTCCAGTGATTTCCAGAATTAAGGAAAGCTTTGAAATTAAAAGGTAGTTAATTTGCATTTCTACCTGGGAATAGGTGTTGCATGGAGCTAAGTGAGATTCTGTGTTTTTGAATCTATCTCTGTGAAATCAGTTACGGCATAGCCAACAGGTAAGACTAGTTAATGTTTGGAAAAGCAGGTAAGCAACTGTGCCAGTTATGAGTCTTATGTAGCTTATAGCTCCTTGGAAGTCAAAAGGTAAAATACCTGGACCTGAATTTCATATTTATTGGATGTTCTTGATTTGTGGGCCCAGAAGCATCCTCAATTTCTGCTTCTGACCACAATCATACCTGAACACAATTTCACATTGGATGATCAATTAAGGGCTGGCCAACACAAAATGCACCCAGACACCGGCGATGTGTTGTTGGCAGGGGTAGGAGTACGGTGGTACTGGGTCCAATGTGAATTTGGTGGGGCATTTATAATAGGGTATAAAAAATGGAATGCCAAATTATTACCAAAATGGAAAGCAGATTCAAAATGTGTCTGAGTAGAGGGATCTGAGTGTTTATGTCCATGAATCGCAGATAAGTCGGTATGCAGGTGCAACATGTAATAAGAAAAAGCAAATGGGATGTTGGCATTTATTGCAAAAGGACTGGAGTATAAGAATAGAGAAGTGTTGTAGGATGTTGGTGAGACCACCGCCAGAATTCTACCATCCTGCCTGCCGTGGATTCGGAGCAGACGAGGGGTAGACAATGGTAATGTACGTCAACCATAGGTGGGAATTTCTGGTCTCGCACAAGCAAAACCATAAAATCTCACCCCACATCTGGAGTATTGTGTCCAGTTTTGGCCTCCTTATTTGAGGAAGGACCTGGTGGCATTGGAAGCAGTTCAGAGGATGTCCACCAGATTGATTCCAGGGATGAAGAGGTTGAGGTATGAGGAGAGATTAAACAGTTTGGGCTTGTATTCACTGGAGTTTAGAAGGATGAGAAGGGATCTGATCGAGGTACACACAATTTTAAGAGAGATTGATAAAGTAAATGTAGATTAAATGTTTCCTCTAATGGGACAATCTAGAACAACAGCTCGCAAGTATAGGTTGAGAGGTGATAGATTCATAACTGAAATGAGGTGGAACTACTACTCGCGGAGAGTGGTGAATTTGTGGAACTCACTGCCCCATAGCGTGGTGGAGTCTGAATCGTTGAATGGTTTCAAGAGGGAAATAGACATAGTTCTAACAAAAAAGGGAAAAAGGTATATGGGGAACAGGCGGGAAAGTGGATTTGAGACCAGAGAAATGTCAGCCATGATTTGATTGAATGGCAGAGCAGGCTCAAAGTGCTGAATTTGCCTACATCTGCTCCTAATTCCTATGTTCCTCAAAACAGCAGAGGCAGCTCCCTGAAGACTGCCAGGTTTTGAGGAGACTCTCGAAGCTGTCTTGGACAGACTTTTGAACTTGCAGTAGATAAGGCCCCAGCATGCTTTGGACAAATAAGTCAAGAGGGAAATGCCACTTGACATTCTGCTCACCGATCTTGGACTTGTGCCCACGTACTACAGTGGAGACAGTGAGTGCCAGACAAGACATTCTGAAGGCACAAGATGGTAAGAGGAGGCACCCCACCAGACAAAGAAGGCCTGGACAACAGGCCTGATGGAGTGCGTCACACCTGAATCTAGTGCCACAAACAGTTTAACGATGTTTAATGAGTACTAAGCTGGCATGAAAGATCAGTTGGAGATGTACGGAGATGTTGTGAAGGATGGCCGCCCTGCGTGGCACTCAAGGGTGTAAGAATCAGGGTGACAAAAGGCACATGTACTTGTGCCGGCCTAAGCTGGGAGATATGGCCGTTACCTTAGGGGCATAGAAGGGTGGGATGTACAAATTTGATGGGGTCCTCAACTTGGTCCTGCAGGTGGGGGCATGGAGGGTTGGCAGGGGAGGTGGGGAGCGGATGCAAGGCTGGTATGGTGTTGAGGGTAGAGGGTGGACTAATGAATGCACTTCATTCCAAACAGGAGAGAAGTCACAATGCTGTGCAGTATATGAGAACAGGTGGTGGGATGACCAATCTGCTCACACTATCTAAATTTAAGGTGGACATCCTTGAGGTGGGATGCCAACAAGGAGCAAGGTCTTCAGGTCATGGAAAACAGAGATGTCGGAGAAAGTCAAGACTCCAGTGGGGAGACAGGTGGAGAATGCAAACAATGTAGGGTCATCTCATCTCAAATGAAGATTTCTAAGCAAGAGTCCTCAGTGATCTAGCAATCACAATGTCAGCATGATGCAATTGTCTATAGTCCCATCCTCCCGCTGAGAATGCACATTGATTATGTGATGATTGATAGTATTGACATATTGGGCCCTATTTTACATTTTGATTCTAAGTGCTGGGTGGACTTGAGACTGGGAGTATTTCAGATCTGACTTTTAGACCCATTCTGAGATGCCCCCACTTTTGCACTCTGCCTGCAAAAATATCAGCGAGTCCAAATTGCGCTGCACAAGGCTGTGCGCAGGGCATAATGCGTCTGAAACCTTGTAGCTCTGAACGGTGTCTTCAACTGCGCGTACACAGAAAAAAAAAGATAGAATGCTTCTCCTCTGTCACATCCCTTCCGGGCCAGATAATGCCTTCCCCTGGTGTCCGCAGAAATTCCTCAAGCCCCACAGACATTTTCCCACCTCCACAACATTATTTACCTCTTTATCCCCCTAACCCCCGCCACCCAGACTGATCGAGTGTCCCTTTCCCCCTACCGATCTTAGGCAGAGTGGCAGCAGACCCCTCCCACCCTTTCCCTCCACTGATCTCAAGCAGGATGTGGAGATCTCCTTTGAACTGTGCTTAATGCTCTCTCCACTCACATTGTCTGTACCTCCTAAGGCTTGATTACTTGTAAAGACTCACATTCCAATCATTATTTTGTAAATTGGGTTTGTGTATTTATATGCCCTGTTTTTGAATAGAACTCCCACTCACCTGATGAAGGGGCAGTGCTCCGAACGCTAGTGGCTTTTGCTACCAAATAAACCTGTTGGACTTTAAGAACACAAGAACATAAGAAATAGGAGCAGGAGTAGGCCATCTAGCCCTTCGAGCCTGCCCCGCCATTCAATAAGATCATGGCTGATCTGTCGTGGCTCAGTTCCACTTTCCCGCCTTCTCCCCATAACCCTTAATCCCCTTGCCTATTAAAAACCTATCTACCCACGTCTTAAATATATTTAACAAGGCAGCCTCCACCACTTCAACGGGCAGAGAATTCCAGAGATTCACCACCCTTTGAGTGAAGAAGTTCCTCCTCAACTCCGTTCTAAACTGCCCCCCCCTTTATCTTGAGGCTGTGCCCTCTAGTCCTACTGTCCTTTCTGAGCGGGAAGAGCCTCTCCACCTCTATCCTATCCATCCCATTCATCATCTTATATGTCTCAATGAGATCTCCCCTCATTCTTCTAAACTCTGACGAGTACAAGCCCAGTTTATTCAGCCTCTCCTCATAGTTCAACCCCCTCAACTCCGGTATCAGCCTAGTAAACCTCCTCTGCACTCCCTCCAAGGCCAAAATATCCTTGCGTAAGTGCAGCGACCAAAACTGCACACAGTACTCCAGCTGCGGCCTCACCAGTGCCCTGTACAGTTGCAGCAAGACCTCCCTACTTTTATATTCAATCCCCCTCGCTATGAAGGCCAGCATCCCATTCGCCTTCCTGACCACCTGCTGCACCTGCAGGCTGGGTTTTTGCGACTCATGCACAAGGACCCCGAGGTCCCTCTGCACCATCGCCTGCTGCAGTTTTTCGCCACGTAAGCAATAGTCCTTCCTACCATTATTCCTACCAAAGTGGACAACTTCACACTTGCCAACATTAAATTCCATTTACCAGTTCCTGGCCCATTCGCCCACCCTATCTAGATCCCTCTGCAGACTTTCCACACCCTCTGCACAATTTGCCTGGTGTTGTGAGACTTCTTACTGTCCTCAAGCAGAATAGCAGTGGACCCCCCTTCCCCTCTATTGATCTCAGGCAGAGTGGTAGCACACCCCCGTTCACTTCCACTGATCTCAGGCACAGTGGCAACAAACCACCTCCCCCCACCCCTTCCCTTCCACTGATCTCATGCAGAGTGGCAGCAGACCCCCCTCTCCCTCCACTGATCTCATGCAGAGCGGCAGCGGACACCTTTCACTCCACTGATCTCAGGCAGAGTGGCAGTGGACCCCCCCCCACTTCCTCCCCACTGATCTTAAGCACAGTGGCAGCAGACTCTCTTTCACCCTCATTGATCTCAGGCAGCGTGGCAGCAGACCCTCTCCTTCCACTCCACTGATCTCAGGCAGAGTCGCAGCAGACCCCCCTTTCACCCCCACTGATCTCAGGCAGAGTGGCAACAGACCCCCTTTCACTTCCACTGACCTCAGGCAGAGTGCCAGTGGACCCTCCATTCCACTCCACTGATCTCAGACAATTTGGCAGCAGACCTCCCCTTCCCCTTCATTGATCTCAGGCAGAGTGGCAGTGGACCTCCCATACCCCATACCACCCCCACCCCCCTCCCCATGCTTGAATTGGACTTATATGGAGCATGGCTGTTTCACGCTGATTCTGGATGGGTGAACGTGGTGGTAAAGGGGGAAGTGCTAGTAAAATCACATTTAAATGGCTGTTGTGCTCGTTTCAGGTACAGTCCTGATCATGACCATTTTTGGGCCTTAGTAAAGGGGGAACCAGCACAGAGGCAGACGCAGATCATGCTACTCACCTCGCATCCAACTTTACCAAGTTTTCATGTCCGAAAAGAGGCACATCACGATGGTAAAATCAGGCCCGTTGTCTTCATCTCTCAGATCAGCCATCCTCCAGAGGATGCCAGAACCCAAGAGCCCTCTATTATGCCTGAGGAGGAACCGCAGACAGATACACATTCTCTCTCGGTACCAAGCATCAGTGAACATACAAACCCACCGGTGGGTATTAGTTCATCAGCTCAGTTGGCAGGATACAGTACACTTGCATGAGGTGCTGACAGAGACAGTGTGCCCAGGGCGCCACCTTTAAGTGGGACTGCTGGAAACCAGGGCAAACCTATCCAAGGCAGATGAGCCTCTGGAGTTGTCCCATCAGGCAACAGATGCTAGATGTCCAATGAGATGAGTGGGAAGATCGAGTAGAGATCCCTGAGGGTCTACGAGCCATGGTCTCTGTCATGAAGGAGACTGAGGAGCTTGATGACTGTTGACCCTCAGCATTGAGCACATATTCTCCTCCATAGGCTGAAACATTGTGCTGCAAATCTCTAACCCAATCTGAAAATTGCACCATCGGCTCAGATATTAGCACTGTGTGTACCTTAGAGGGTAGCATAGAATCAGGAACTGCATATGTGGAGTCACCAAGTACAAAGAAACTGCAACCACGGTGAGCCAAAACACAGTTTGTGTGCCAGCTTTCCAGAGGGTGAAGTCATAAGCAAGTTCTGCAGCAGAGAACTTGAATGAGTTAAATGGGATGGCGTACAGCAGAACATTAATGTGCAAATGCACCAAGCTGCTTGTTACATTGGCAGGCAGCCTGTTATTCCTGTTGAGAAGAGTGGAGGGGTCTAGTTCCAAAGTGACAGAGCTTGGTGTTCATCCTTTCCAGTGCCACTTCCCAGCCATGCACACCCAGTTGTGATGCAACATCTGGTGACAGAGGTTTCAGCTTTCATTGCAACACAGGCGGCAGCCACCAATATCCCAATACTGCAATGGAATCTCAGACAGTGTGATGGCGGGGACTCAGTTGGTAGCATTCTCATCTCTTGAGTTACAAGTTCCCAGGATTTGAGCACAATAATCAAGGCTAGCATTGCAGTGCAGGATTGAGGGAGTACAGCACAGTTGGAGTGCCGTCTTTCAGATGAGACATTAAACAGGCTCCATCTGCCTGCTCAGCTGGATGTGAATGATTCCATGGCACTTCTTCAAAGAAGAACCTTCAGAGAAAGTTAGAAGTATACCACCAGCCATGCTGCAGCCACTGAAGTAGGACTGTGTAGGAATAGAGCGCAGGCAAAAGCACCCGTACAAAGGAAATTTCTGTGGAATGCCCTTGAGAGCTGCCAGCCAATCTGATTGCTCAGCAGCTCCAACAGTCACAGCAGTGTCAGAGCTCAGTGCTGACCACTGTTTGAACTGCAAGTAGGCCCCAGGTTGAAAAGAACATGCATTCTGGAGTGAGGTCATTGAGACTATTGGATGGTGAGGGATCAGGGAGGGAGCTTAGGGCGGAAGGTGGTGAGAGAGGTTGGGGCATATGTTTTAGATACCAGGCAGGGTAGATAAAAAGGGATGAAGGGACAATTTTGGTGTGCTGGGGTAGAAGGATGTACTCACCTTCCTTTTGGGCTTTTGTGCAGTTTGCTTTGAAAAATGGCCTCCCTCGTCCAGCCATGTGCCGACATCAACCATTTTTTGGTATGGCTAGCTTAACATTAGATTAGTTAGCTTGGCAAGAGCTCGGTTGCCTATGAATTATTTATTTTAAAATGGTGTGCAGGCTACCAATTGTTGTACATAGCCACTGTACTCTGTGGACATGATTGGAGGTGTCTGGGAAGACAGTGGACAAGCCATTGGTCTTATTTTACTCACCCGACAGAGGGCCATAAAATCCAGCCTATAAGAGTCGTTCAATTCAGATAGCGGCTGATCCATCCATACTGTCCCTCCCTGGAGCAATCCAGTCAGTCCTACTCCACCCACACTGTAGCCATAGCCAATTACACACTTTTCACAAACTTTGCAAGACCAAAAGAAAGCATTGCAGCTCCAAGAAGGATAGCTGGTCCTTTAAATAATGCTCGTTGGGTGAGAAGATGGTGGGGTTGGGGAGGGATGTTGTGTCCCTTGTGCAGCTGAACACATGTTCAGTCATGAGTGAATAGGAGAAAGCGTTACTCGACATGTGCAGTCCAAGTTGGCTGAAAGTAGGTCAAATCAGTCAAAGAAGCTAACTCATGTCATGATCTGCCTATTCTGCATGTTTATGAAGTGTGTACAGCAGGCAGCATCAGAAGTTGCCAGAAACAATCTTATTATCATTATTTCTTTTCAAGGCTTCCATTACCCAGGCATCAGAGATGCTATGGAGCCCAATTTTGTGGCTGAAGTGCCTGCACTCAGGTAAGGGCATAATTACAGCCAATAGCCCACAAAATTATGGTAAGAGATTGGATGAAAAAAATTAGGTCCTATACTTTGATCTATGTGAGAGTAAAAGGTGATTATTGGAGCTGAGATAATACTAGAAATAGCTGCAGAACTGGCTACAAGATGATGGCATGTAAAATCACTGGCACCAGTGCAACCCTCTCCAATGAGCTCAATGCATTCTATGCCTGTTATGAGCAAGAGGTCAGCGAGAGCATGCCCTCCATTCCAGAAGTCTTGGATAAACATATATCCAAGGTCACCATCACAGACGGCAAAGCAGCCTTATTGAAAGTCAACCCACAGAAAGTGGCTGGCCTGGCTGGGGTACTCAGACAAGTACTCAGATCTTGCGCAGACCAGCTGCCGGGGATATTCACAGATATCTTTAACCTCTCTTTGCACTGATCTACTTCAAGAAAACGACCATCATCCCAGTACTAAAGAAAAGCCAGGCAGCATACCTCAATGACTATCATCCTATGGCTCATTATGAAGTGGTTCAAAAGGTTAGTCATGGCACAAATCGATTCCAGCCTTCAGGTGGCCTGGATCCACTACAGTTCACAGCAGGTGCAATCTCCCTGGCCCTATACTGAACTGTGGAACACTTAGATAACAAAGGCGCCAATGTCAGATTCCTATTTATTGATTACAGCTCAGCCTTCAACACCATTATTCCGACAAAACTCATCTCCAAATTCTGTGACCTGGGGCTTGGCCCGTCCCTCTGTGACTGGATCCTAGACTTCCTAATTTGCAGACCACAATCAGAAAGGATAGACAACCACACTCCCTCTACAATCATCCTCGACATTGGTGCCTCACAGGGCTGTGTCCTCAGCCCCCTACTATATTCCTTATGCACTTATGACTGTGTAGCCTAATTCCCTTCCAACTCAATTTTCAAGTTTGCTGATGACACCAACGTGGTGGGCTGGATCTCAAAAAATGATGATACAGAGTAGAGGAAAGAGAGAGAGGATCTGGTGAACTTGTGCAATGACGATCATCTGTCCTCCATGTCAACAAAATGAAGAAGATAGTCATCAATTTTAGGAAGCAAACTGGAGGACATGCCCCTGTCTACATCAGTGGAGACGAAGTGGAAATGGTTGAGAGTTTCATGTTTCTAGATGTCCAAATCACCAACAACCTGTTCTGGTCTCGCCATGCCAACATTATAGTTTAAAAAAAAAGCCCGCCAAGGAGGGCTTTCTCAGGAGGCTAAGGAAATTTGGCTTGTCCACTAAGACCCTCAACAAATTTTACAGATGCAGCATAGAAATCATTCTTTCTGGTTGTATCACAGCTTTATATTGGCTCCTGCTCTGTTCAAGACCGCAAAAATCTACAAAGGATCATGAGCGAAGCCCAGTCCATTGACTCTGTCTTCACTTCCCGCTGCCTTAAGAGCAGTCAGCAGAATTAAGGACCGCCCCCCCACGTTCCAGGCATACTCTTCCACCTTCTTCCATCAGAAAAAAGATACAATAGTCTGAGGACACGTACCAACTGACTCAAGAACAGCTTCTTCCCTGCTGCCATTTTTTTGAATAGACCTACCTCATATTAAGTTGATCTTTCTCTAAGCCCTAGCTATGACTGTAACACTACATTTTGCATTCTCTCCCTTCTTTCCCTATGTACAGTATGCTTTGTATAGCGTGCAAGTAACAATACTTTTCACTGTATACATGTGACAATAATAAAACAAATCAAAAGAATTAAGAACATAAGAAATAGGAGCAGGAGTAGGCCATCTAGCCCTTCGAGCCTGCCCCGTCATTCAATAAGATCATGGCTGATCTGTCGTGGCTCAGTTCCACATTCCCACCCTCTCCCCATAACCCTTAATCCCCTCGCTTATCAAAAACCCATCAACCCGCGTCTTAAAAATATTTAGCGAGGCAGCCTCCACCACTTCAACGGGCAGAGAATTCCAGAGATTTACCACCCTTTGAGTGAAGAAGTTCCTCCTCAACTCCGTTCTAAACCGCCCCCCCCCCCCCCCCCCTTTATCTTGAGGCTGTGCCCTCTAGCCCTACTGTCCTTTCTGAGCGGGAAGAGTCTCTCCACCTCTATCCTATCCATCCCATTCATCATCTTATACGTCTCAATGAGATCTCCCCTCATTCTTCTAAACTCTAACGAGTACAAACCTAGTTTATTCAGCCTCTCCTCATAGCTCAACCCCCTCAACTCCGGTATCAGCCTAGTAAACCTCATCTGCACTCTCTCCAAGGCCAAAATATCCTCGCGTAAGTGCGGCGCCCAAAACTGCACACAGTACTCCAGCTGCGGCCTCACCAATGCCCTATACAGCTGCAGCAAGACCTCTCTACTTTTATATTCAATCCCCCTCACTATGAAGGCCAGCATCCCATTAGCCTTCCTGACCACCTGCAGGCTGGGTTTTTGCGACTCATGCACAAGGACCCCGAGGTCCCTCTGCACCGTCGCCTGCTGCAGTTTTTCGCCACATAAGTAATAGTCCTTCCTACCATTATTCCTACCAAAGTGGCCAATTATAGGGTTGAATCTCTCAGCGCATCAGGGTGGTGAACAAGTCGGCCTAGATGGTGGCCACACAATCAGTGAGGTAGTCAGCAGCTTGGAAATGGTGGCTTAATGGTCAGCAGCTGCATGAGTAATCAGGGCAATGCTGTGAAAAGAGAATACGCTCAGAGCCAATACCTGGTGTACATAGAACATTACAGCGCAGTACAGGCCCTTCGGCCCTCGATGTTGCGCCGACCAGTGGAACAAATCTAATGACCCTCTAACCTGAACTATTCTAATGTTATCCATATGCCTATCCACTGACCATTTGAACGCCTTTAAAGTTGGTGTGGAGTTAATTCTTGGACACTCCTTGCTCTCAGTTCAGGTTTGGTATTTACTGCTGCTTGACAGTTCACGGTTTGTAGTTTTCAAAAAATATGAACAATTTGATCATCTTTCTACTGTTTCTAATTTGTGCTCATCAGATGATTTTAATAGTTTTTGATTTCATTTTAG
Source organism: Carcharhinus amblyrhynchos (assembly GCF_965287045.1). Classification (NCBI taxonomy): domain Eukaryota; kingdom Metazoa; phylum Chordata; class Chondrichthyes; order Carcharhiniformes; family Carcharhinidae; genus Carcharhinus; species Carcharhinus amblyrhynchos. The sequence goes on along the minus strand of NC_137335.1, from coordinate 22,935,970 downwards.
TCAATCAGGCATTTGATAATTTAGCAAATAAACCATCATTTAAACCAATAATTATTTTTTGCTTCATGACTGTTTGGCACTTTTGGGTGTAATACTTCTGAAAAGGCACCATTTAGTAGGATATGTGACTTTCATGAAATATAGTTAAGTACAAGTATGAATACTACATCAAAGAAAAGCTTATTTCAGCTGAAACATCATTGTTAGCCCAGTGGCAGCACTCTCACCTTGAAGTTTACAGATGATCAGTTCAGGTCCTAGACTTGAGCGCATTATTTTCACTTATTTTCACAGGAAATAACTTCATTGCAGTGTTAATGTCAGCTTTCTTGTGATACTAATAAATAAACATTATTTAGGCATACATTTAATGACATTGATACTGGATGTTATGCTGTCAGAAGCAAATGCTTCTGAATGAAACTTCACACCAACTTATGTGGATATATAAGATTCAATATTCAAAACGCAGTTGAGTTCTCACTGGCTTGATGAAAATGGCCCCTAATTATCCTCACCAGCAATTTATCTCATGACTGGTCGTGGGTCTTACTGTGCACAAATTGGGATGTAGTGGAAGATGCCCTATAAATGCAGGTTCTTTCTTTTCTTCCCATGTTTTGTTTTTCATCAGTGTCCATGTGTCCTGCATTTCAAAAGCAACTGCAAAAACTTTAAATTGTACTATTAAAATATTGTCATGAAAATAAGTATATTAATCATCAGAGAAGATAACTTTATTCAGCTTTTGTGAAGATGTGCCAGCAACATATAGGACGCTGGTGTGGCACTTATCTATTCGGTTCTCCAAGGAAAATAAATTTGAAGACCATTTTTGTACACTGTCAAGTCATATCTCCAGTCTGAATGCCTCTCATGACAGCATAGTAGCCAAGCCAACCCAGCCACCTAGGCTTTTTATTAGCAACACCAGAGACATCCTAAATAACATAGTTTGAATTTAAATCTTTGATACCTGTTCAGAGATCTTTGATCAATCCTGAAATGATTTTCTGAGTAAAAGTCTTACAGGAATGTTGATCTCTGGGGATTTAATCAACAGTAGAATTTCCGACTCTTAAAGTCTACAAATACCACGTGTTTCTCTTTTGAATTCTATTAATTTATAATATCAACTCTTCTACTGAATCCACCATATAATACCACAAATCAATCATTCAGGAAAGTAAAGATAATGCTGGAATCCTCCACAATTTCCTCCATAAATGTTCCTCCCCTACCCTCTTGCCTCACCTCACACACAAGTGCAATGAGCTTATGTTTTCTTTGTGTTGAAAATTGGAACTTTCAATGCAACAGCATCCATTATTTCCTCACCCTACTACAAATTTCATGTGCCCAATCTGATCATTCATCCTCATCTTTTGCAATTTTGCTCTTACCACCCCACAAACTCTTCTGATCCATATTCTCATAATTCTTAATAAAATAAAAGCAAATTACTATGGATGCTGGAATCAGAAAAAAACCAAAAAAGGGCTCTGAAGAAGGGTCATTCAGACTTCACGTTAGCTCTATTGTCTCTTAACAAATGCTGTCAGACCTGTTGTTCCCCCCTCAGTGAACATTCATGCCTCACCAATGTGGCGATGCGTCAGCGCAGTTACAGCATGTATTTAAAAATGGGAAGCAGTTGAGGGGAGCATACCAGGTAAGGTTGCTAGGGGGCAAAGGGATTTGCACTGCCCCCTGGCAACCTGACAGTGGCACTTTCAGGATGGCACTGCCAGGGAGCTTTGCTGGGTGGGCCCTCTGGGGAGCCCTGGGGAAAGGGCATTCACACAGTAAGAAGTCTCACAACACCAGGTTAAAGTACAACAGGTTTATTTGGTAGCAAAAGCCATGAGCTTTTGGAGCGCTGCCCCTTTGTCAGATAAGTGGGAGTTCTGTTTATAAACAGGGCATCTAAAGACACAAACTCAATTTACAAAATAATGGTTGGAATGCAAGTCTTTACAGGCAATCAAGTCTTAAAGGTACAGACAATGTGACTGGAGAGAGCATTAAGCACAGGTAAAGAAATGTGTATAATCTCCAGACAGGACTGTTAGTGAGGTTTGCAAGCCCAGGCAAGTCATGAGGGTTCTACATGTGTGCAGTTTTGCTCCATTGCTCCTGGGTGGAGTCCCGGATACTTGGTGGTGGTGAGGAAGTTGCCCCAATGCTTGTCCTGATATTTGTGAAGAGGAGGGAGGTGGGGGGGGTGTGGTTGCCCCCATGTTTGTTGGGGGATTTGCACCAATGCTTGTCAGGGTTCCCCTATGTATGTGGAGGAGTTTCTTTTTAGCACGGATCAGAGCACCCGTTAAAGATGGTGTCTGATCTCTGTGGAACTGGCTTGTTGCCCTTTCGGGCCCTGGCCCACCAGTATGATGGTGGAAACCACACCCAGTGTGCTAGAGAAAACCCAACTCTGCAGCTGGAGAGCTACACATCGATTTTTCTCACTGAAGCTAGCGCTGACAATTTATCAGAAGATTCTGCCCAACATTTCTACCTGTGTCATCCCTGAACCTTGACTACCAATTCCATTTAATGGCTGGAAGCTTCCGGCCTGGCATGACCCACCACCGTTGCTAGCAAGATTGAAAAATTTGGTGCTCACAGCAGAGGGAGTGGAGAACCCCAGCTGCAAGTACGTTTGTGAATTCTGGCCAATGATTGGGACTGTAACATTGATTAATCTCAATCAATGACCCTGGTCTGCTAGGCATGTTCCAGTGGGGGAAACACCCCACCAACTTCCCACCCAACCCAATAGCTCACCCTCATAACATGATATTTAATTTATTTTCATCAATAGTTTGCTCTATTTCAAGCTTTTTGTGCTTATGTCCAGTAATTTTATCTGTTTTCTAGGCATTTATGTTACCCTTATTCGTCACCTTGGTCTGACCTCTACTAAATAAGTAGGTGAATGAGGGATTGACCTGGTTACTTACTCTTCCTAGAATGCTTCAGATGTTTGAACTGCCCTGGAAGAGATGCATTGTAGGGGAGTGGGGGCAATAGCAGGGTGTGAAGTTACTTACAATATGGACTAGAGAAAGTGTTCAACATTACATGAATATGCTGCCGATGGGCAGAGGCCTTGGCGTACAATGTGCTGCAATGAAGTGAAAAATAATACCAGGCCAGGAGACATTGGTATACTTAAGCCAGAAGTGGCAAGAGGATCCAGAAGGAAGACTAAGGTTCTCATCATTATATTTCTTCTTTTAAACTCTGTTTTTGGATCTTTCAACAACCAGCAAAACAAATTTGCAATTGGATCTCTTAATTGCTTGCCTTTCAGATGTATTTGGTGTCTTACATCACCCTACTGCAGTTGACTGTCTTTCTGATGAGGTCATTGGAAAAGAAATTGACAATCCTAATAAGTGAATTTTATTGTTTATGTTTGTGAAATAGTTGATGTGATATGCTTTCTCTGAACATGGCAAATGAGAAAAAAAAAAGTCATCACAAAAGCTGACATGCCTGTATAAAAACTGACAACCCGAAGACAGCTTATAAATTAAAATCAGCCTTGAATATAGGTGTATGACCAAGGCACAATTTTAAGATGATTGAATTTCTTTTGTATTTTATGTTTGAAAACTAACACACACATGCTATCTATACAGCAGAAATAAGCTTTGTTTATGGCTGTTGCTTTAAATCCAGCACACGAGCTGTTTTATCATATACAGGCTGGAGAGAGGATTAATTCAAAATTGAACAGTAGTAAGTTATTGTTCAATTCATACCTCACCTGAGAGATACAGTTTTAAGTTTGTCTAGTTTGCTATTACATATCCAGGCAAATTGGTAATGCTTTCCTGGCCCTTAATCTTGGCAATCGCTGGGGAGAATCAATTTGAAAGGAACTCTGAGAAAGAGAAAGTTGTATTCAAATTCTATGAAACTGTTCTGATTAATTGGGCTTCTGCAAATCAATAGACACTTGAAAGATATCAAGAATTGAGACTGTAAGAAATGAGAGACAAAATGATCTAAAACTTAAACTTTAGAAAGGATTCTAAAACATCATAATCTTTAATCTGAAAAAATATTCTGCTTGACGTTAAGAATGTCGAGCAGAATATTAGCCTATTAGAAATTAAGCATTTTAAGCACTATTGTAAGAAAAGACAAAATAATACACCGAAAACTTCCAGAAATTTCTGAACGGCAAATCCAAGGCTCAGATGCAATACCCTCAAAATCTTAAAAGTCAAATTGTTTTGGTTCCACTTTCTGAGAATATCATTACACTACCTTTGAAAACCAAAATCGTGATGAGAGATTTCACGAACGACACAAGACAACAATCTCTGTAAAAAGGAACTCTTGTAATGTTTTAAGAAATAAATTGATTACCAAGGGTTACATCTTACAATGTGAAACAATTCAGCATTCATGAAAATGTTGGCCAGAAATTCCCCATCATGCTCACCGCAGAAATTTTAGCAGGCAGGCAGGCCCAAAATTCAGTGGATCATTATAAAGGTCCATTGACCTCGGGTAGGAATTTCCAGTCTTGGGCAAGTGCAGCTGGAAAATCCCACTCACTGAATTTTGATGGGTAACAATGGACAATTTTATCTTTTCTTCATTATAATTTTGAGAAAATTAGGCTCAGTGTACTTCCTCCCACAGATCTTGATGCTGAAGTATATATTCCAAATAAACTTGAGTGAGAAGTAGTGCAGGGAAAGGCTGCAATTGTCCAGAGATCTTACCTGCCATATGTAGAACAATGATTAGCACTGCTGCCTCACAGCACCAGGGACCCGGGATCAATTCTGACCTTGGGTGTTGGTGTGGAGTTTGCATGTTTTGTTCACACCTGCATGAGTTTCTTCTGGGTGCTCTGGTTTGTTTCCACAGTCCAAAGGTGTGCAGGTTATGTGAGTTGGCAATGCTATTTCCCCTTAGTGTCCAGAAATGTGTAGGTTAAGGGGTGTTAGCCAAGGTAAGTTATAGGGTGGGGTGGAGGCTGGATCTGGGTAAGATGTTCTTTCAGAGAGTCAGCGTAAACTCAATGGGCTAAATGGCCTCATTTTGCATTGTAGGGATATTGTGATTCTAGGTGAAATATGCTCCAAGAGGACCTGGTGCCACATGCGTTTGAAGGCTTCCCCCGCCATGCACCTAAAGGTGACAGCAGCACTCAATTTCTTTGCCTGTGGGACCTGAATCCCCAACTGGAGGTGGTGACATAGTGGTATTGTTACTCGACTAGTAATCCAAAGAACCAGAATAATGTGGAGGGACACACGTGCCTCTTCTCCCTCTGAGCACTAAAAAAGATGACTAGTGGAGATAGCACAATATTTCTGATATGATAAAAACAATAGCCAGCCTCAACATCAATGGCAGCAAGAGAGGCACAACGCAAGTTCCAGAATTTCTCAGGCCTCAGTGACGGGAAGTATGCAGTGTACTTCCCGCAGGAAAACCATACCGTTTGAGGAGTACATTGTGCTCAGGGCATTGGGGATTTCAACTGCGCCCTCGAGATCAGGGATTGTCTTTGTGCCCTGCACTATTCATTGCGGTTTAGAAGTTGAGGGGCCTGCTCTGGCCCTTCAATTTTGTGGACATCTGGCGGCATCTACATTCTGATTCCGGTATGTGCACCTTTGTGTTGCCTGAAGTCAGAGCATCCAGAATCGCCCACCTTTTATGTTTTGAAGATGTACAAATCCTGTGTTCCCTTGGCTTCTGTGCAACAGGCGCTGTGTTTCTGACCACTGTCTAGTGTGGGTGGAACTCATTCCATTCTGTGCTCAGACGGGGTCAGCATCATCTTCGGTTGTCCTTCGATATTGAAGAAGGCCATCTTCATTTCTCATCCAGGTGTTGGGCTGTGAAGTTATGGATGTGGTTAATGAGTCCTATCTAGGCATAAAAGTTCCAGCACAGGCCAACGGGTAGTTGGGGGCATTGTTCTCATGGTTTTTATATGCCTTGCGCTTGATTTAGGATTACGTTAACTATTGGCTTTGTATGCTGATGTGCCATTGACAATTGCACTCCTGTCACCCTGGGCAAGAGTCTCCCATGATGCAGTGTCAATTTTGAAGTCTTTGGGGGAGGCTTTCTGCATATTCTTGAACCATTTTTTCTGGCTGCCACAGGGACATTCTGCAGTTCACCATAGAAGATTCGCTTAGGGAGTTGGTTTCAGGCATTCTGGTGATCTGTCCAGCCCATCAGACCAGTTTTTGTTGTAACATTGTGAAGACACTGACTATGCTGGTTCTCCCTAGGACATCTGTGTCTGGGACTTGATGTTGAGGAGCTACCAGAAGCAGGAAAGGTAAAAACAATTGATTTTCTTTGTGTGTCGCTGGTAGATAGCCCAGGTCTCACTTGTGTACAGAAAGTGGAGAGGACACCTGCTTGGTAAACTTTGGGCTTGGTTTTTAGGCTCCCATACTGAATAGCAAAGTCTTCCAAAGGACACACTGGCCTTGGCAATTCTGGCATCAGTCTCATCATCAACATGAACACAGTGTGAGAGAGTGCTGCTTAGGTAGGTGAGCTTGTCCACAATGGTCACGTTCTGGTCATTTATTCTCACTGTCAGCTCTTGTTAGAGCTTTCCTGAAGCAAGTTTGAGATTATGGTGGTATCTAGGCAACATCTACAGACATTTCTCTGTCAGGACTATGTGAAGGGGTCGACAGAGAGGCAGAAATTCTGGGATCGAGGAGTTGGAGAAGAAGTTTATTGACCTGGAATCATGGATCGGTCAACCCAATTTGGACCCACCCCTGCAGTTGATATCCAAAAAGAAGAAGGGTGTGCTGCAGGACCTGCAACCCATCAGGTCCATCAGAACATACATGAGGATATGGATCTGGTGCAGCAAGGATCTGAACTGTGGCTTCTTCTTCTTCTATTCACTGGAATAATGGCACGTGGCCTGTCATCAGCTCTTTACATTGCTGGCCAATGAGAGATCCTTTGTCTCAGATCCAGAGAACATCAGGGCCCATACCCAAGCTTTCAATTCTTTCCTTTTCTCTCCAGATCTGTTCAGCAACGATGCACACAGGATAGTATGGGAGAACCTACCAGAAGTCTGACCAGTGGGCATCAGAAAACTCAATGCCCCTATAACCCTGGAGATGCTGACCGGCTCCCTCAACAGCCACTCCATGGGCAAGTCCCTGGGGCTGGACAGGTTGATTGTGGAGTTGTTAAAGGCATTCTGAGCCTCCCTGGTGAATGACTATGCAGAGGTTCTGGTGGAGGTCATTGCTGCTGGAGATATGCCCCCCTCATACAGGGTCATGTTGCCCTGCTGCCTAAAAGGGAGGATCTCAGCCTTCTTAAAAATTGGTGCCTGGTCTTCTTCCTGGCACATTTACAAGATCTTTGCCAAAATGATGTGTTCTCACTTTGGACCACATGATCCACCCTGGTCAATCCTAATGGTTTCCAGGCTGTACCATCTTCAACAATATCCACTCTGTCTGGGATCTGATCCACTTTTCCCAGAGTTCTGATCTGTCAAGTACCTTCCTATCCCTTGACCAGGAGAAGGCATTTCACAGTATGGATCACGAATATCTATTTGGGATTCTGTGGGCATTTGTGTTGAGGACACACTTTGTCATCCAGATTTGATTTCTATACGCCGGCACAAAGTGTCTCTGCAAAGGTGGTTGTCAGGATTGGCTCTGCATGGGCCAGGCACCAGGGTGCTCCTTTCAGCATTTGCCTATTACATGCCTCATATTCACGGACCATCCTGACCTGCGAAGGATGTGTGAGTGATAGGCTGTGTACTCTGTTCCATTCTCTGCCAGAATCAACTGGGCCAAGTGTTCTGGAATCTTTGCCAGCCCATGGCAGTTGAACCCCTCCCTGAGAAGCTCAAGCCTTTTACCTGGAGCAGAAACACAGTCTCCACTACTTAGGAGTACATCTTTGACCAAATGAGGAATCCTGTCCAGTAAATTGGCAAGAGCTGGACAACCAGGGTCATTATTCATCTGTGATACTAGACAGACTGCTCCGAGTGCTGTCTTACAGGGATCAAGTTATGGTAATAAATCAGCTGATTGCCAGTATGCTGTGGTACTGGCTAGCCACTTTGACCCTCCCCCTGAGTTTGTCACAAAAATCCAGAGAATGCTCATGAATGTCTGAGGGAGGGCGGTAAGGCACTGGTGTTTCTGTGCACCCAAGTGGTGAACTTCCACCTTCAGAACCTGCAGTGATATCTTAACGCTGAGCCCCCTCCAAGATGGTGTGCCCTGGTGACATACTTCTTGCGCCAGGTGCAAGGCCTCAATTATGACATGCAGCTCCTGTTTATGGACTTGGGGGGGGTCTTCATAACTTTTTACAGCCATTTCCCATTTTTTTTTACCAGGACTTGATCAAAGTCTGGAACATGGTTTCCTCATGTCACAACTCTCCTCTGTCAGGAGTAGCTTCTGTCAGGGAGCCACTGCTCAGGAATCCACACCTCCACCAATTCCATCTCGGGTGGCTGGTGGAGGAAGGAGCGACCAGGATCAGGAAGGGCTGGGTGCCAGAAGAGTGGGCTGCAAGACACCCCATGAATTGGCACATTGTGTGTGGGGGCATGTGCATCTAGAGCCCATGCCCTCTGCGACCTCAAGACAGTTGTGCTCAGACCCAATGGCACCAGAGGTCTCAAAGAGGCGCAGATGTTCAGAGAACTCATATATCTGAGTGCACTTCTGCTCGGATGGAATTTCAGATTGGCCCGAAGCTCTGATCTCTCCATTGGGAGCAGGAGCACCACAACCCAAGCTATCTCACGGAAATGCCTTCCGAAACCTTTTAGCACTGCATGGAGGGATTTCATTTAAGGGATGCTGCTGCATACTCTTCACTTCCTTGCCCTCGCCTGCTACCCAGACACAGCCTGGCATGCCTTGTTGCTGTCTAGTGGCAGAAGTCCCTGGTGTAGGTCTCTCCAGATGGGAATCCTCCTCTTTACCATTGGGGATCAGGAGTGGAGGGTGTTGCACATAGTCCCATACAACCATGGGATGCATCAGTTCATAGACTCCCCAGGTTCCTGTGGATTTTGAGTCCTTGAGGAGTCTGCAGACAATTTGTATATAAGTTGTAATGGACTGCACTCCTTTTTCCATTATTTGAAAACCCTTTTATTACAATTTTGTTTACACTTCAGTCCCACGTTCTTGATTTATGGGCAGCTGGTACAGAAAAGGATGGGGAAGAAGGAAGACCACCTTCTGAACCTGCTCCTGGACATGGCCAAATTTGCCACCAACAGGTCCAGGCAGCAGGGGACTAAGGTGATCTTCCAGCCTGGTAGTCTACCCCTCTAGTGTGGCTGTATTTGCGGCTGGGAGTGGCTCGAGAGGGAGCATGCAGTGTCTGCCAGCACCATCAAGACCTTGCTTGCCCATTGGGCACTGTGGGGACTGAGGTGTTTTATCAACCTTGTTAATCACATTTTTGTCTGATGTTTTAAATTTCCTTTGCAATTTGTTTTTTGTTTGATGCAGTGTCCCTTTAAAGGGCTGTTCTGTTGATTTGCCCTTTAGTTTACTTAATTTACTTTAATTTTTTCTATCAAAAATAGTGTTGTCAATTGTCATAAAAGCTCATCGGGTATACTAATGTCCCTTAAGGGAGAAAATTTGCCACCCTTACCTGGTCTGGCTTATATGTGACTCCAGACCCAGAGCAATGTGATTGACAGCTGCCTGAAATGGCATAACAAGCCACTCAGTTCAAGGGCAATTAGACATGTACAACAAATGCTGGCTTGGCCAGTGACAGCTGCAATCCATGATAGAATTTTTCAAAACCTATGTGGCATTTGTCAATCAACAACACATGCTGCATTCGTGAGGTGACCAAAGCCCTTTACAAGAAATTCTGTAAACTTTGTTCTGGACAAGGATGGTCAGGCTCATTCATGGGCTTTGCAGCAGTTGGTGTGTGACCATCAAAAGCAAATCCTGCATGTATGCACGGTTTCTTGGAAATTGCCAGGGCTCCTATATGGAGTGACAAGGTGGTGCAGTGGTTTGCACTGCTGCCTCACAACTCCAGCAACCTGGATTTGATTCCCAGCTTGGGTCACTGTCTGCGTGGAGCTTGCACATTCTCCCCGTGTCTGCATGAGCTTCCTCCGGGTGCTCTGGTTTCCCCCCACAGTCCAAAGATGTGTGGGTTAGGTTGATTTGGCCATGCTAAATTGCCCCTTAGTGTCCCAGGATGCATAGATTAGAGGGACTAGTGGGGTAAATATGTGGCATTACAGGGGTAGGGCCTGGGTGGGATTGTTGTCAGTGCAGACTTGATGGATCAATTGGCCTCCTTCTGCACGTAGGGTTTCTATGGTTTCTTTCTATGATCCTCATCATTCCAAGGTACCTGGAATCTTCAAGAAGCCAAAATGTCTGCAAGGATGGTTGTCGGGAGATAAGCGCTATGTTGTCTACATCCTGTTGGTGTCCACCAGAGTGCACGACTGAGTGCAAATCTAGCAGGATCTGCTGGCGCAAGATCTACATGGTGGTTGCCATCCTTTCCACGGTAGTCTTGAGATGCTCGCATGTCAGAGCCATGACATCAGACGGACGCAGACTGACTCCTTCATCGAGTGCTCTAGTCTGCTGAGTGACTATTGAATCTTTGCCTAATGTTACACTTTCTTCCTTTGCATCATCCCCTCCTCCACTTCCAAAGGCTCATCAGCTGACAGGGACTGAGCAGGTGGCTGGTCTCCAGCTGCCCTCTGACCACTAGAGACCCTGAGCTGTCCCTGCCTCTCACTGCTGTGAGGATGTGTCAGTGAGGTGTTCCTCAGAAAGTGACCCTGAATCTAACCTTGAATTACACCCTAACAATGCTGCTATCCAGCCCTTGGATTGGGCTCACTCTCAATTGTTGTTCACAAGTTGTTCACAAGACAAAAAAAAGCATGTGACAGAGAGGATGGAGCAGAGGTTGGGTGAAATTCATGTCCCTGTGTGTGATGCTCCCTATACAGAAGGGACAGAGAATGGAGTGTGAGCAACAAGATAAGTGGGATAGTGGTGTTGTGAAAGTACTTTTGAGAGTCTGCTGTGACTGAGAATATGAAATCCATGAAGAGAGTAATTGTTTGAGTACAGGATGCCATGCTGAGAGTTTGACATTGGAAGGAGCTGAGAAAGGACTTACCCTAGTGAAGACGATGTGATAATTCATCTGCTTCCTGCGCTGGATGGCGCAGGGTGGGTGGCAGCTACACTGATCTCCTAGGAATGGCATTCCAGGCCAGAGAGGTGAGATCTGAATTTGCATACTTCTTTCAGCTGTCCGCAGGTAGAGCCTATGTGGGCCCAGACTCCCTGAATAAGAGTCTTGAGGGTTTTGGTGGTGAAAGATGGTGCTGTGGTCTTTGAAGCTCAGTATGAAGTCTGACAACACCAGGTTTAAGTCCAACCGATTTATTTGATAGCAAACTCATAAGCTTTTGAGTTTACTATCAAATAAATCGATTGGACTTAAACCTGCTGTTGTCAGACTTCTTACTGTGTTTACCCCAGTCCAACGCCAGCATCTCCACATCATGACTTCTTTGAAGCTGCCAGCATTTTGTTTCTAGGTTGTTGACATACTGGATGGTTTGATGCAGACAGGTGGGCTGGAAAGAGTGATATGAGTGTTCTGGACTGGTATTTAAATATGGCATCAGGACCTTTGAACCCACCAGCTACCAGCCCATCAGGAGATTTGGAAGGGAACAGTGCATAATTAATAAGGTACCAAGTGCAAAACCTAATGCGACATCCTGCAATTCTGGCCAGTGCAAAAAGTGATGCCAGAGCCACCTGACACAGTTTTTGTCTCAAAAACTGAGAATTCCACCCATTGATCCTGTACGTTGGGCTTTGTAGATGAATGGGCATGGGGACTATGGAGGGGACATGAAGGCCGTGGATGAGGCAATAGGAGTGGGTGGGTGGAGAGGGGTGGTGAGAGTGTGGGACCATATTTCTTCTAACAAGGTGGATAGTTGGGAAATTTTTCAACTCAGCAGACCCACCTTGGTTTAAAATACCGTCTAAGTGCAATTTCCATTGCAGGGAAGCAGGGACAGGAGAGAGGTAAACTGGTCAACCTTGGAAGCAGATTATGTAGCCACAGGGGCAGGCAGACAGGGAGGTAGTCTGTGGGACATCATCCCAGTTGTATTAAAAGCAGACAGGAGGCTCTCACTGCTCTCTCACTTTCACCCCTCCCCACCCACACACCAGCTTGCTTGATTCCCTCTCATGGCCTCCATGTTCCTTCCATACCCATTCATCCATTAAACACTATGTAGAGAATCGATGGGTGATAATAACAGTAGTAAGCATTGAAATATTGAAGAAATACATCCATTTTGGAAAAAACTCTGCAGTTCCTTCAACCCTATAACAGTGTAAAGCAACCACAGCCATGATAAGATCAGTAATAGAAACTTTACTCATTTCACACCTCTTAATCTCGTCCAAATAACCATACAGCCATTGGCAAAAGAGATCACAGAAAGAATAACTTACTATAATCTCATAAAGAGCCAATCAAGCTGATTTAAAAATTCAACTTCAGTTCGTCCAAATAGACCCTTGCTGAGCTAATATAATCTGTGAGTCTTGGAACTCAGCCAAATTCATTGAGCCTAGATGGAGAATCAGATGCCTGGCTATCTGTTTCTGCAAATAAAGTTTCCTTACGGGTTTTCTCCATGAAAATTGCGGGGCAGGCTATGAGATATCTATCACTCCAATGGAGCCAGTCAGATTGGGGGTGCAGGATCCTAACATCTTGAAATTTGCCAGAACAGGGAATTGGTGTGGGACTCCCAGAATTGAATCCCACCCACCATTTTAAAAGGCTTCAGAGTCAGCCTGATTCCATGCAAATCTGGCCCTTTGTGCCCATGCACCACATCCATTCCCATTGCTGATAGCATTTGCAATGAGTTCTACGGCCTCATAAAAGATAATCTGGGGCCTTGTAGACTACAAGAATGTTTTATTTCTCTGAGCAGACAATAACTAAATGAGACACAAGGTATGGATACAACAGAGGGTGGATGATGCTATTGTGAGGGCTCGAAACCTGAAAGAATGGTTTTCCTGAATAATCTGAAGAATTTAACTGAAAAGTTGCTTGAATATTCTGAGGATGATTTTCTGCTACAACAAACCTGACTGGCAGGCTGACAGCCTTTTCAGCAGGAAGACTGCTTCATAGGGTAAAAACCTATGAGAGCATGTATATGTTTTGGGAATGAACAAGGTCATGGGAAAGGTCCAAATAGTAGGGTGGAAGATACAATAGTGATGCAATAATCCTAACTGCAAGGGACATGTCCATTGGCTGTCCAGGCAGAACAAAGATTCAGAATAGATCCCCCTAACACCTCAAAACTAGGCATCGTCAGCAGCAGCAGAATTGTAATCCATCCATCACAATCTATAACCTTGTGGCATGCGACATCTCTCACTCAGTTGTAATCATCAAGACAAGCACCAAACCGAGTTCAGTGATGGATTGAAGCACCAAACATGGTGGTAATAATAAGGTGCTGACCTGGCGAAGTTACAACACAGGATTTCATTATGGCTAGCCAATTGATGGACAATTAGTGAGCACCCTCAGAGGACAGCCATTGCAGAGCTTTCTCAGAAGGCTGTAAACCTGTAAAAATTAAATAGCAATGGAAAATTATGCAAAGAATGTCTAGGCGATGCATTCAAACATAAACCTCAGTCTCCAGGCACTTTTTAAATTTTATTACAGCCTGGTCACTTCATCCTGCCCTGGATTGAGGTTGAAACTAAGATGTGAAGGGCGTCTGGCCAATCATCCTATCGCCAACCATAAAGGTAGACAAGGCACATAAAACTACATTCAATTATTTCCTTAAGGAGCTAAATTGCATGCTTGATTATCGGTGGGTGTGTTTCCAACTCTCATGAGGTCTGGCAACAAACTACTATGCAAACACGTGATGGTGTTAGGATGGGAGCCCAACATCTTTTCATATGAGTTCACAAACTTCCAGGTCATGCATGTGCCTAGCCGAGCAATGTAAAATTTTGGCCCTTGAAAACTGATGGAAAATCAAAGAAGCATTCTGACCTGAAGAAAAGCACAAGAATGAAGGTGTGAAAGGAATTCATCAACGAAAAGCTCCAAAGAAAGGCTTATAAGCTGAAGGCACAAATTAAATTTCTCACTACAGCAAAAAACTCCACTGAATCCCATGTAAATCCAGCTTTAATACCCAGAGTATGCAAAAGCAGCAGGTAGAGCAGGAGTGAACTAAAAAATGTTAAATTTCAAGACAACAGAAGTGCTGAAAAAATGTTAAATACCGCAGTGTTCAGAAATTAACATTTAAATCACAGCCTGAGTCAACAGTTGAGCTCGCTTTGAACAAAGAGGAAAAAAAATCAAAAGTTAATTGCAACTGAGTAGGTAACTTTGAAGACTCAGCAAAAGCTAGGATTTGACACTTCCAAGACCCCAAGAACATTATGCTAAAATGGGGGAGACTCTAACCATTCAACCCAACTAATGTTGGAAAACTTTAAATGATGAGATTGCAAATGCCATTAAAATGGGAGCCGTCCAAAACTGACAAGCACAGGAAAACCCTTGGTGAAGAAGCTTATGGCTACACCATCTTGGATTTTTGGAAACCCCTTAACCTGAACCTCCAATTTAAACATTTTAATCATGAATTAGAAACCCACTCTTCCAGATCAATTTGGACTTATCCAAGGCCAGATCAATAACAAAATTGGAGATGCTGGAGAAAGAGATTGCTTAGATACATGATTGCTTCAGGTCTGGATAAAAAAGCAGAAACTGAACAAGCTAACATGCTGCTTTATCCAGTAGGCCAAATAGCCGATGAGATTATAGCTAGAAAAGGAATCAATAAGTCATCTGCAACCTTTGATGACGTCTTAAAATTTTTCAACACATTTTAACCTCAGAGATAACAAAATCCTTGAAAAGGTTAAATTTAATAAATGTGTCCAGCAACCAGAATAACCTGTTAACTCCTTCATTAATGAGTTGAGTAGAGAGCGCCTAATGGTTGTGATTACAGTGATCTGAAATCTGAGCCAATCAGGGATAAATGGTTATAGAAGTGGTGGACAATGCAGTCTCAGACATGCTTGAAATGAAAGAGATATGTAAAGCTGGCAGGGTGGAGAGCTGCTCTCTCCCTCTCAAGACTTGAAAGGTCACAGCTGTATCCTTTATTTTTCCCTCTTGCACTCTCTTTTATACCTCTGATGACCTATCAATTTTCCTACAATAGGATTGGTCTGCTGTTGTCAACAACATCGAATTCAAATCATACAGTTGCTTGGTAACTGACTGCCTGCTTTAAATTGATTGGGCAAAATTCAAACAAAAATAGGTTGCTTTGTCAAGGCTATTGCTTCACTTTTTGATAGAAATGTTTCAGCTTGGACTTTGGGTATACTTTGACACTCCTGGCCTAGAGAAGTAAAACTCTAAGTAGCCAGTAGAGTGACTATACCAGCACTGTGAAGCAAAGTGATCACCACAGGTGTGAAAATGTCCAGCAATTTCAGCACATTATTTTCACCAAAACTTTACCAAGTTTTTGCGCCCATTTTCTGACATGATGCAATGGTAAAATTGGGCCCTAAATCAGTTAGGATTATATTCTCCTTGAAATCAGACGACATTCTGTGGTAACAAATTCCACAGGCTTACCACTCTCTAGGTGAAGAAATTTTTCTGCATCTCTGTCCTAAAGGTTTATCCCGTATCCTTAGGCTATGATCCCTGGTTCTGGACATTCCAACCATCGGAAACATTTTTCCTGCATCTACCCTGACTATTCTGGTTAGAATTTTGTATGTTTCTATGAGATCCTCCCTCATTCTTCTGAATTCCTGCAAATATAATCCTAATAAACTCAATCTGTCCTCATACCTCAGTTCTGCCATCCCAGGAATCAGTCTGGCAAAACTTCTCTGCACTCCCTCTTTTTCTGTCTCCTTAGGTGCTGCCAGATCTGCTGAGTATTTCCCAGCATTTCCTGTGAAATAGATGCTTGGCTGTTTGCAAAACTGCTATATATTGAGAAGGAGGAATTGGCTTTTATATGCACCTGTCAAATAGGTAGACTATTATAATATTTTGGGCATTCCTGGCTGAAACACTGACTGCACTTGTTCTTTCTTCTCTTGGAATCACCTGTGGAGACACCGTGCTCTATGAGGTTGTGCAGTGCACAGCACACCATAAACATCCTGGAGACTATAGCTCATGCATACTGAAAAGCATTTATTGATCTATACAGGGCATGAAGCTCATCTACAACATGCTTGATGGCTTGTTCAATTGCATGTCTGGTTGTCATATACCTTTTACTGTATCACTCCTGAGCCTCATTACTCGGTTTCTTGTGAGTATCATCTGCCACATTTTAAATGGGTATCCCTTGTCTCTAAGCAACCAGCCATTAAATCTGCTTTAAGGTTCAGAGATCAGGGAGGGTCAACTGCCACGGAACAGAAGCATCATGGCAGCAGCTGGAAATCTTAAATATATCTACATGAACATCTTTTTGGAGTAACACACCAGCTGCATATTCAATCAGTAGAAACCCTTACAACTGATGCATACACCTGTGTGATATGGGGCTACCTTAATTGCCACAATATGGTCTTGCCCTGCTGCAGAAGTAGCTAGCTGTCAGGGACAAAGAGTGTGACTGCAGCTGAGGCAAGCAAAGGGACTCTGCAGGCAAGTGTGCAGGAGTGTCTACAATTGTCCAACATGTTTAAGGTTCTCTTAGCTTGTTTGAGAGTGGAGGCTGCAGGGTAGATGAGCTGACTCACCATGGCACCATGGATTGGGAAGACATTCAATTGAAGGGAGTGCTTAAGAATGCAGTGGTAGTAGGGGACAGTATAGTGAGGGGGTTGACATTGTTCTGTGCAGCAAAGAGTCATAATCCAAATGACTGTGTTGCTTGCCCAGTGCCGAGGATTGGAACATCTGCTCATTGCTGGAAACATACTTGAAGTAGAATGGGGAGGATCTTATTGTCATGGTCCATTTGGAACCAGTAACGTAATGGTAAGATCCTGGACCAGAATCCCAAATTACGTAAAAAGCCAGACTAGACTGCAACAGTTTTTCCATTTTGGTATAAATGTAAGGATAGCATATTTCGTTCCAGAAGTAATTCTGCTGACAAATTATGGATCTCTTATAGTAAAGATAAGCTTTATTTAATAACACAGTTTAAGTATAACTCTCACAAAATGAAGAAACTTTACTTTTAGCAGTTGAACAATAGTTAAAAAATGAAAGGAAGCAACTTAAATGCCTGACTTCCCATTGTTTCAGTTAAGAACGTAAGAAGTAGGAGCAGGAGTAGGCCATCTAGCCCTTTGAGCCTGCCCCGCCATTCAGTAAGATCATGGCTGATCTGAAGTGGATCAGTTCCACTTTCCCACTCTCTCCCCATAACCCTTAATTCCCTTGTCTATCAAAAACCTATCTACCCGTGACTTAAATATATTTAGCGAGGTAGCCTCCACCACTTCAATGGGCAGAGAATTCCAGAGATTCACCAGCCTTTGAGTGAAGAACTTCCTCCTCAACTCCGCTCTAAACTGCCCCTCCTTATCTTGAGGCTGTGCCCTCGAGTCCTGCTACCCTTTCTAAGCGGGAAGAATCTCTCTACTTCTACCCTATCCACCCCCTTCATTATCTTATACGTCTCTATAAGATCCCCCCCTCATCCTTCTAAACTCCAACAAGCACAGACTCAGTCTATTTAGTCTCTCTTCATAGTCCAACCCCCTCATCTCCGGTATCAGCCTAGTGAACCTCCTCTGCACTCCCTCCATGGCCAATATATCCTTGCGCAAGTGCGGCGACCAAAACTGCACACAGTACTCCAGCTGCGGCCTCACCACTGCCCTGTACAGTTGCAGCAAGACTTCCCTACTTTTATATTCTAACCCCCCTCGCTATAAAGGCCAACATTCCATTCTCCTTCTTGATCACCTGCTGCACCTGCAGACTGGGTTTTTGCGACTTGTGCACTAGGACCCCCAGGTCTCCCTGCACCATAGCATGCTGCAGCTTTTTGCTTTTTAAATAATAATCCCTCCTACTATTATTTCTGCCAAAGTGGATAACCTCACACTTACTAACATTATACTCCATCTGCCAGGTCCTCGCCCACTCGCTTAGCCTATCCCGATCCCTCTGCAATTTGCTTTTCCACTCATCTTTGTGTCATCAGCAAATTTCATCACCCTACACTCAGCCCCCTCCTCCAGATCATCTATATAAATGGTAAATAGCTGAGGCCCCAGCACCGATCCCTGTGGCACTACATTAGTCACCAACTGCCAATCAGAATAGCACCCATTGATACCAACTCTCTGCTTCCCATTAGACAGCCAGTCCTCTATCCACGCTAACACCTTACCCCCAACTCCGTGCACCCTAACCTTCTGTAGCAACCTTTTATGAAGCACATTATCAAACGCCTTTTGGAAATCTAAAAACACCACATCCATTGGTTCCCCTCTGTCTACCGCACTAGTCACATCCTCATAGAAATCCAATAAATTCGTCAAACACGACTTCCCCTTAACGAATCCATGCTGCGTCTGCTCTATCAAACCATTCTTTTCTAGGTGCCACACTATTTCTTCTTTGATGACGGATTCTAGCATTTTTCCAACTACAGACATTAAACTAACCAACCTATAATTCCCTGCCTTTTTGTCTGCTACATTTTTTAAACAGCGGCGTAACGTTAGCCATTTTCCAATCTTCCGCACTTCCCCGGAATCCAGCGAATTTTGGTAAATAATTACTAAGGCATCCACTATCACCTCTGCCATTTCTTTCAGAACCCTGGGATGCATTCCATCCGGTCCTGGGGACTTGTCCACCTTCAGTCCCATTAGTCTATCAAGCACTACCTCTCCAGTGACAGTAATCGCATTCAGGCCCTCAACTCCGACCATCCTTCTATCTTTAAGTTCAGTTCCAAATAAGCAACATTCTCTCACAGATTTAAAATTCCACCTTAAATACAGTTAACAACCATAAATATACTTGTTATAAGGGGGTATACTCAGTCTTGGAGCTTTCAGAGAGAGATTTTGAGTTTCAAAGCATTTTGCAGACCTCTATCTTTAAACAAATCCTGAAAGCTGTTTCTCTAAGCCACATTCATAGCTCCTCCCATTAACCACATTATCATATGACCACATCAATCAACCTAATCAAAACTCTCAGAGCAAATCTTCATTTACGCACAAAAATCCATGAGCTCTCTCCAAAGTAAACACTGCATAGCTAAAATAAGTAATTATCTTGTTCTCTCGGCATCTGAGCTGCCAGATATACCAACTAACTGTGGCATAGAGCAGAATTTTAAAGATTTTCCTAAAACAATTTCATGCATAGTTGGCATATCTGGCAGCTCAGATGCCGAGAGGGCCTGAATAGAGAGTTTGAGGTGCATGCCATTAAATTAAACAGAACTCCGAAGTTATAATCTCTGGATTATTACCTGAGCCATGTGCATATTGGCATGAGATTCATAAAACTAGAGAGATGAACATGTGGTTCACAGACTGGGGATGGAAGAAGTGGGTTTCAGTTTGTGGGACATTGACATCAGTGTTGGGGACCTGTACCACTGGGATCGCCAGCATCTGAATCATGCTGGGGTCAATGTTCCTGCAAAGCGAACACCTAGACAAGAAGAGGGCTTTAAACTAAGTAAGTGGTGGCGGGAGATATGTAGGCTTACAAAGCAAAATGATTTGGCAGCATTATGAGACAGCTATTTAGATAATGATAGCCAAAGTACGTTAGGAAGGGATGGAATATACAAACATTAAAAAAAATAGCAAATAGGGTCAAACGGGGACAAAATGGTAACAAGTCAAAACTACTAGTCCTTTACTTAAATTCCCGTAGTATTTTGCACAAAATAAATGACAATGTACTGGGGCATTGCTGGAGGTGAGTAGGCAAATGGTGTGAGGAGGTTTGCAGTGGGGCTATGCAGAGGGGTCATGCAGGCATGGATCACAACAGGGCCATGATGGGATGGGCATGTCAGGGGTTATAATGGGGTGGGGCATGTTGGGGTTAGCCAGAGGACCATCGGGAGGACCCTTTTGGCCCGAGTCAGAGTGGGGTAGAATATGCCACCAATGAAGGGGAAGAGGGGATCTGATGTCTGTGGGGGGGCAGGAGAGGATCTCCCAGTGCACCTTGCGATCAGGGCACTCCTAAGATGTGGCGGCTGAGTGCTCTGAAGCCAGTTTAACCAATGTGTTTAGGCTCCGTCAGCTCCAGCGCCAAACTCCCAACTCTCCAAAAAGTGACTGAATGGCAAAAGATTGTGATGCAGAGTGCGCCTGCGAGAGCAGTGCAGTTTACCTTATGTTTCTTGCTGTTGTGACACTTAGAAATGTTTTGGGAAAATCACTGCTTATGTGACTCACCCTCTATGGCTAAGATGTTCTTTTGGTGCTCTTTGTCATATTTCTGGACATTCATTTCCACACAGCCATAATTCTTCCACATAGTAAATTCTTTTTGTAGAATGCAGATTGTTCTCCTGAATATTCTTCTCTGGGAAGCTGGTCTAGCCCAACAAGCTTTTGCAATGTGAACCATTTTGCCACAATTCCTGCACTGATTACCCTTGCTCCAGCATTCCATCACTGAATGGCTTATTTTGGTACACCTATGAAACATTTGTTGTTTTCTGACTTCTTGTGGGCAGATCCCAACTTGTAGATCTTCATTCACACTTGTAGATCTGCACCAAATTGTGAAGATTCTTTAGCAGCCAGTTCCATCAACACTGCAATTTCCACTGCTGTCTTTAAAGTAAAAGCACATTCAGTGAGCAATCTTCTTTGGATAGCCTCATTTTGAAGACCTCAAACTACTTAATCTCAAAGAATATCTTCTAATAACTGACCAAACTCACAATGTTGTGCCAGCCTTTATAAGGTTGCCACAAATTAAGCAACACTTTCATCTTCCATTTGATTCCTTCAATTCAACTGTTCTGCGATGATCTATGATTTTGGAGAGTAATGCTCTTGAAGGATCTTTGTCAAGTCATCATAATCTTCAGTTCCTGACTTTGCTGGATGAACCAAGTTCTGGAGCAAATTAAAGATTTTACATCATATTGTACTGAGAAAAAGTGGTTATGAGCAACGTGTGCAATTTTATTTGCTTGCACAAAGCACTGAAACCGCTCTAAATAGGAAGTGTGTGATTCATTCTCTTCACTGAAAGGGCCCATGGATCCTAATTGACTCACCATTTCTCTTGCAGGTACTAGCAACATAAGAATTCTCAGGATATGTTTTACTGTCTTTCCAGTGCTCCCCCTTTTACCCTGGAGACCACTGACTTGAGGTATTTTTTGTTATTTCTAAATGGCCCCAGCTGTAAAGCAAAGCATCTGCTCGTTTCAAACATGTCAGATACTGCCTGAAATTTCACCCTTCTCTGACCGAAAAAAAATCTTTTAAAACTACAGAGAGAGTTTTTCTTGCTTGTCTACCTGGCATTGGCCTATCAGTCCTTAATCATGTCATTGCTTCTCCCCAGCCTTCTAAGATTTGATGTGTGAGGATCCAGAATGATTTTTTTTCTCCTACTTAAGATCTTTTCTCAAGGCAACAAAATCCTGGCTCATAGCAAATTTTCTTTCTGTAATGACTGAACTATGTTCCCCATGACATCCATGGAAAAATCACTTATTGATCTCCCTGTGGTGCTCATTGAGTATGAGTTCTCCCGATAACAGGCAATGCCCTGCCCAGCTGGAACTCATTGACTGAGCCTTTTATAAGGCAGACCCAGGATTGGACTTGCAGGACTGTAGTCCCAAATGGGGACTAGTGTGTGTTCATCACCAATGACTCAAGAAGCCTGACTGGAAAGCAAAATAGTTTATTACAGAATGCGAAGTAAAACCACAACTATGATGTATACATAGTAGTCCCCCTAAGACTACAGTTCATCAGATGTCATTATCTTTGGCAGGCCACCAGAAAGACCTCCTTATCAGCATTTTTATCTTAGAAATTCCTGGGTGGCCATTGTGCAATTCTTGAAGTATTGGTCACTGGCCTGGATGCGGGACAACCACCTCGGGCATCCCCCAAGATGATGCCACTTTCTGTACTCATCTCCTGATATTTAGAGAGATAAGGTTTCAAATCCTCCAGAGGATGCCCTTGAGGTCCACCATTTAGGATGACTTTGTGTAGTTTCACCAATGTGGGGTCCTTTTTGGCCCATGTCTGGATTTGCTTGATGGATATTGGCAGAGTATCCATCAAGTTCTGAGTCATGATGATTTCATCCATCTTTGGAGGAGAAGGCATGTTGATAAGTAGTGGCAGGCAGCTTAAGGCATGTGAATTGGCTATATGCCTCGCTGGTTGATTTTCTAAGGTATATTCATAGGCACAATTAGCATGCCCATCATTGGATCTGGGCTGATGGAAGGAATCACTTGTTTTTCCTGAAGAGGGCCCAGCAGATGTTTGTGGTCAGTTGCTATGGTGAAATGCCAACTGTAGATGTACTGGTGGAGCTTTTTCATTGCAAACACCATGGCTAAATCTTTTTGTCCCATCTGGGCATATTTCCTCTATATCTGCCAGAGTTTGTAATGCATACGTGATTGGATGTTATATCTTATTGTCTTAATGGTGCAATAATACCGCCCTTCTCGCATAGCATCACAGGTTGCAATGAGTGGTCTCAGGTGTCATAATGGGCTGGTGTATTTGTTGGCAGCAATTGTTGTTCAACATTTCCAAAGACTTTCTCTTGTGGCATTTGCCACTATTTTGCCACTAAGTAGGGATAATCCAGGAAATTATAGACCGGTGAGTCTCACATCAGTGGTTGGGAAGCTATGGAGAGGATTCTTAGGGATAGGATTTTCACGCATTTGGAAAAGCATGGCTCAGTTAGGGAAAGTCAGCATAGCTTTGTGTGAGACAGGTCATGTCTTACTAACTTGATCGATATTTTTTGAGAGATAATGAAGGTGATCAATAGGGTAAAGAGTGGATATTGTTTTCATGGATTTTAGTAAGGCTTTTGACAAGGTCCCTTATGGTAGGCTTATGATCCATGATGACTTGGCTGCTTGGATTCTGAACTAGCTTGCCAATAAATGTCAGTGAGTAGTAGTAGTGGAAGTAGTGTTTTTCTTGTTGGAGGTCCATGACTAATGGTGTTACACAAGAACCTGTATTTGGACCTCTGCTGTTTGTGATGACTTGGGTGAAAATATAGATGGGTGGGTTAGTAAGTTTGCAGACAACACAAAGATAGTTGGAGTTGTGGATAGTGTAGAAGTTGTCAAAAGATACAGTGGGATATAGATCAGTTATAGATATGAGCAGAGAAATGCTAGATGGAGTTTAATCCGGGCAAATGTGAGGTGCTGCACTTTGGGTGTTCAAATGTTAAGGGTAAGTTTGCAGTTAATGGCAGGACCTGAACAGCATTGATATACAGAGGGATCTAGCGGTTCAAGTCCGTAGCTCACTGCAAGTGGCCACACAAGTAAATAGGATGGTAAAGAAGGCTTATGGCATACTTGCCTTTATTGGTAAAGCCATTGAGTATAAGAGCCAGGATGTCATGTTGCAGCTTTATAAAACTTTAGTTAGGCTACATTTAAAGAGTATTGCATTCAATGCTATATTACAGGAAGGATGTGGAAGCTTTGGAAAGCAAGCAGAAGAGGTTTATCAGCATTCTACTTGGATTAGAAGATATGAGCTATAAGGAGTGGCTGGACAAACTAGGATTATTTTGGAGTGGCGGAAGCTAAAAGGAGAGCTGACAGAAGTCTAAAAATTATGAAAAGAATAGATAGGATTGAGAGTCAGAATCTTCTTCCCAGAGTTGAAATATCTAATACTAGGGAGTACTAGTTCAAAAAAGCTGCAAGGGGCAAAAATGCAGCTCTTCACGTACTCCACAGATATTAGCCCTTAAGATCTGAACCAACTGGTCCAGGCTATGGAGAACATGATGCACTGTGTGCAGGACATACTCCAGGTGCTGCCACCTGTGGCTCTCCTTGAAGTAAGCCATCCTCTCATGGTAGAACTCATGTACTGAAAAACCCAAGATATAGTCAAACTCATCTGTCCAGGGACTCCTCCATTCACAGTGCATGAAATTTCACAGCCTCAAGGAATTCAGAGAGATGGCTATACATTATCTGCTCCTGTTGCTTCAGCAATAGAACCACAAACTGTGACTTCTGAAGCCTTTCTGCCTGTCACCTGGAGCAACACTCTGATTATCCACCCTCCTCTCAAGCAGATTGTTCATAGATGCATTTGCATTAGATTTGTCCTCCTGCAGACTAGTGCTGTGCTGCTTATGGAGTGTCAATGACAAATGAATCAACCAAAGTGCACATTTTTGCATTGGTGCCTGGTGTACTAGTTTGATACTTAACGCTTGGACATCTCTTTCTCTTCCTGAAGCCCAAGGGATTCCTCAGATCATGGGATGGACATAAACTGCTTGGACTTGTGTGAAACCAAGCAGAAATCACGAATGGTAGGCAGAAGACCAGGTAAATTGTGCAGTGTTGGAGCTTTTCACATCACCTACTGCTTGTCACACTGTCAAACTAGATGTAGCACATAGCCAGTCCTACCCACCCAACTTTCCTTCTCCCTGTCCACTGCCGAAAAAAGTATTCCCCCAAACACCATCACCAGAACTCCCATCACCACACCATACTCCTTTTTCACTCAATGCATACATGGAACTTGCAATCACCAACACAATCTTGTGAGGGACTCTGCCAATGTGCATAGCTCTCCTTTCCACAGCCTGCACGGCCCTTAGCAGTAGCATCCTAGCCCCGTCCGCACCATCTTGCAGGCTTTATGCACCTGTTTCTCCAGTAAGGGCAAGATAGAAAGGGAAATAAGATTGTATCACGGAGTCACAGAATATCACAGTGCAGAAGAGACCCTTCGGTCTATCAAATCTGCATCGAACCATGAAAGACCCTGACCTGCCCACCTAATTCCACTTGCCAGCACTTGGCCCATAGCCTTGAATATTATGGCATGTCAAGTATTCCATCCAGGTACTTTTTAAAGGATGCGAGGCATCCCACCTCCACCATCATCCCAGGCAATACATTCCAGACCATCACCACCCTCTGGGTAAAAATGTTTGTCCTCAAATCCCACCTAAACCCCCCCCCACCCCTCACTTGTAACTTGTGGCCCCTCGTAACCGACCCTTCAACTAAGGGGAACAGCTGCTCCCTATCCACCCCGCATAATCTTGAACAGTTCAATCAGGCCCCCCTCAATCTTCTCTGCTCTAGAGAAAACAGTCCAAGTCTATCCAACCTCCCTTTACAACTTAAATGTTCCATCCCAGGAAACATTCTGGTGAATCTCATCTGCACCCCTTCCAGTGTGTCCATGTCCTTCCAATAACGTGGCAACCAGAACTGCACACAGTACTTCAGCTATAGCCTCACCGAAGTTCCATATAACTCCATCATGACGTCTCCGCTGTAGACTGCTGCATAGAGAAGGGCAACTCCTCCATGTAGTTTGTGATGTAATTTATTTATCAGCAGGTGAACCCATAATCACTGGGCACTGCATCAGTATCCAGGGTACACAATCCTGCAAAGTTGATGAGCAGCATGCGCCTTCTGTATCTCCACTGCTCGGCATGTTGCAGTTGCGAGCTAAGGGAAAGCACTGAGTAGCTGGAAGCCTCTCTCACCTTTCCAGAATACAGCCAGTCATGGAACTGAGGGCAGCGGTGCAGTGGCACAGTGGTTAGCACTTCAGGGACGCTGGTTCAATTCCAGCCCTAGGTGACTGTCTGCGTGGAGTTTGCACATTCTCCCTGTATCTGTGTGGGTTTCCTCCAGGTGCTCTGGTTTTCTCCCACAGTCCAAAGATGTGTGGGTTAGGTTCATTGGCCATGTTAAATTGCCTCTTAACACCAGGGGAATTGTAGGATAAATACATAAGGTTATGGGGATAGGGCCGTGGGTGGGATTGTTGTTGGTTCAGGCTTGATAGGCTGAATGGCCTCATTCTGCACTGTAGGGATTCTATGAAACATCCCCGGGCACAATAGCCATGTTTGATGGTGCTCTCCGAAGGCAAACATCATCTCTGTGACTTGCACCCATGCCCACTTGGTAAGGGTCAGGAATAACTTGCAGCATTGAGTGCAGGGTACACCTCCTGTTGCTGATCACCTGCATGAGCAGATCAGGTACTGGTTGCAGAATCTTGGTAGTGAAAGGCACAACTCTCCCGGGTTGCTGAATTACTGCAACATTCTGACATTCAAGTAGACTATGTACATAGGTTGGTATGTGTGCTTGCCTTTTATGGTGTGCATTAGTAATTAGACAAAAATACATGATGGTAGGGGACTGGTGAGTTGTGGATTAAATATATTGATGGATTTGTCATGTGTGGCCTGGTGTGTGAATACCAATGTGGTATGGGTTGTTACCGTGCGGCCAATTTCTAGGAGGCCAGAGCTGCTTGAGTGACACATTGTATTAGAAAGAGGAGAGGGTATGAGTTAGCCAAGGGGTTTGCTCATTGATACCCCTCTTCTGTTAAGGTAGCAGAAGAGGGAACTGTGAGGGGCAGTAGAGTTGATAAATGACTGTGGGAGGGCAACCTCTTGGCTGGGCTGCTGTGCTCAATTACACGACTGTGCTGGGACCTGCTCCAGTTGCACATGACAGATTACACCCACATGCAAGGGAGAGCAGAGTCAGGTTGGGCCAGCTGGCCTTCAGTCCTGAGTGTGGCTGAGGCAGCAGAGTGAGAACTCTGGAAACTTACATTGGGTTGGGTGTTAACTGTAACTTATTTTGTGCTGAACCAACTATAGCTAGGACATCAAGCTATTGGCCAGCAATGACAGCAGTAACAAAATAAATACTTACAGAAGGAAGTTCAGCCAGCACTTCCAAGGATACTTGTCGGTGTCACTACAAATCATGAACCATGCAGCGCAAAGACAGCAGTGAAAACCAGTCTCTTATCTGAGTGGTCCACTTCTGCCTCTGTGTTGGTATGGGAAACCATAGGCTTGCCTGTCTGCCCCCCACATGAAAATTCAATCGACTGTCTCCGCTGGAAATGGGATCACTATGTATTAAAAATTCTTCCACATCCATGATGAAAATCTAGTCCCTTCTCTTTTGTTTTAGTCATTTGTCATAGGGATCAAGTCAGATGAGACCAGTCCAAACCAGCCAGGGTTGAAACTTACATTTCAAATAAACAATTTTTTTTCAACCATACCCTGGTACTTAATTCCCTGGCAAAAGATGGCGGACAGGACAGTTTTGACTTTGGCAGCAGTGTAGAATCAGCCATCTGTCACAGATCTCACCTGGTTTGCAAATTGAGAAATGTTTAACAGGAAGTTGATCGAATATTGTTCATTTTGCACTATTGTCCAAAAAATAAAATTATCCCCACAATCTCTTAATTTTGAAACAACACCTTGGGAGCAGTTTTTTTTTTAAGGAAAGAGAGTGGTATTAGGAAGGACCAAGCAGAAAATTATCCCTTATTAAATAAAGAAGACAGATTTCATTTCACTTATTGGCAATCCTAGCCTGGATTTGCATCTCCAATATTTATATTAAGTTTATACAATTGTGGGATGACAATAATTCCAAAGATTCCAATAAATATCTTTATTGTTTTTTCAAGGTGGTTGGTCCTTCATCTGCAGGATCTTTTCGAGAGAGACCCAGTGGACCTACCGCTTTTCGCAAGTGCTATAAACGAGGCGACTTCCCTATTGCTCTGGAACATGGTTCACATGGAAATCGAATAGCTTGGAAGGTGAGTACAGTCATGACAAGCACTGCAACACAAAGTAATATTTTGTATTGCCAAATAAGATTAGTTTACAAATTAATCAGATGGATTCATTTCTCAGTTAAAAGGAGCAAGAAAAAAGACAGGTCCCCTGAGTCAGCTGCCCACCCTTGCTAACAATCAAATTATATCCAGCAAAACAGATGAAAGAATCAGCTTTCATTTGAGAGTATTCTCTCCTGGCCAATCCATCTCCATTTTTATGAGGACCTGGCAACCCAAGCTATTTAAAACAGTCTATCAAGTGATGGAACTAGCTAAATGCATCAAGCAAGCAGGCATTTATCTCCCGAGCTTCACCTCTTCTTGCAGGATATTTCCAAATGGAAGGTTTAATTACTTAAATGGCTAGGTCAAGATTGTATGCCCTTTGTGATGTGGAGCAGAATATAAATGAAGGTCAATCCTTATTCCATTACCTCTTTTAATAGCTGTAACACATGTTGTCTATGTGCTGATATGCAGCTTCAAATGGCCCTATCTTTCACATTTATCTGACAAAAGGTTAATTAGCTTCAAATCAAATGCATTATTTAATGAATGCACTCATACTAATATGCATTGCATAAAATAACAGGACGGTTCATGTGTGAAAATTGCAGGGCACTTAAAAGTATACTTTCCTGTGAATCAGCCAGGTTGAAACACACAAATTATTTACAAAATGGAATACGTTCATTTTTATTGCAACCTCTGTTACAACTGAATGTTAAGTTTATTTTGGCAGTATTTTCAATTACAGAGTATTCTTCAGTGTTTTTGGAAGTGTTATTTCACAAAGTAGTATTGTTTCATCTTCATTCCATACAGAATTCAATAGTGTTAACAAAATTGTTCGAATTGGAATGTAATATACACAAGCAACATTTGAAGTGACTTATTTTGATGATTTTGTTACTGGACAAATGGAGGTTAATAGAAAATGTTTGAAGTAGTTTGTAATGGTAATCAAGAAAATGTTTGGTATGTCAGTTAGTCATACTTCATGGAAACATTAACAAATAAAATTGGACACCAAGGCACATAAGGAGATATCAGGATAGGCGACCAAAAGGTTGGTCAAAGGTTGGCTTCAGGGAGAGACTTAAAGAAAGAGAGATGTAGCAGAGTGAGGTTGAAGAGGAATTTCCTGAGTTTAAGGTCTAGGCTGCTGAAGGCACAGCCATCAAATAGTGGAATAATGAAAACTGGATTTCTGTTTTTCAAGGACTATCATTATTTGCCTTCTCAAGTAAAACATTCAGATTGACACATATTAGAAAATGCAAAGTTAATGGTATGTGATTTTTCTGCTCATCCCCTGCCTCTTCTTCACTGCAGTTGTCCAAAAAAAAGCATTTAGATAGTAACATGGCTACGATGGGTATAGAGGGATATGCGCCAAATGCGGGCAATTGGGATTAGCTTAGGGGCTTAAAAAAAAGGGTGGTGTGGACAAGTTGGGTTCAAAGGACTGTTTCCATACTGTACATCTCTATGACTCTATGTAGAAGAACAATGTAACTTTCTAATTAAATTGCAGGACCGGAGTATTGGGGAATGGGGCAGTTGCTGAGTTATGGAAGGGATGCATATTTTTGGTGAAAGCTTTGGAAATAACATTTTATGAGATCTCCTTAAAGATTGATACCTGAAAAATTAATAAATAATAGTTTCTGTAAAAATTGCAGGGAAAAAATAGCATTTGTTGCCTTTGTATTAATATAAATAAATATATAGCAGTATTTGGAACAGAGCAGTATTAGACTCTTTACTCCCATTGTCCTTTGCGATAAAGTTCCGTAAAAATTAAAATTAAACTAATTTGTTTCCTTTTTGCACCCAAAACTTTGCAACATTTTTTTAGTGTCATCAGAAGATTGTGCTCAACGAGATATGCTTAAAAACTTCCAGGAACCAATTTTTCCCTGGTTATCTTGAAATTCTGAGATAAATAAGTATAAATTAAATTAATCATTGTAAAATGTGAAGATTTGCTCTGCATCATTCCCCTAAGCCTTTCTCCTGTTGTTGATTTTCTCCTCAATAATATCTGAGTTTGGTTGTCTTAGTTGTAGTAGACTGGATACTGTACAATATATATGGGGTTAAATAATCCTGTGATAGCCTCTGGGAGAAGATGGGAGCAAAGCACAACTTCCATCCAGCCTTGATTCAAATCCAGGAGTATTAGCATAATTTGGATGGGAGTTTGCGCCATTTCTTGTTCAATTATGGTGTCTGCTTGAGTTAATCAGAGGAATATAGATGTGGTAGAATATTGTCATGCAAGTCCACCAACTGTATTGGCTAAACAACTTTAAAAAATTGCCAAGACAAATTTCAAATGTGTCTCTTTCTCAGTGGCAATTGATCAATCTGTGATTGATTGCCCTAGGGAAACAAGCCTTTGAAATTATCACAGGGCCTAATTCAGGTCCAGACGTGCAATCCTCCTTCTTTATTCAGGCATACACAGCACTGTGAGGAAGGGAGGCAGCTTTGGCAAGAGCTCTGCAGGATAATATCATCCCACTCGTCCCATTTCTCTCTGAAGTGCATAATGAAAGTTGCAGTTGCAAGATGTATACACCCTTCCAAAAATGGGATGTCTCAATCATTAAAAAATCTTTTAGATGCAAATGCAACCTGGAAGCTTTGGACTGTTTTTTTTTTGAATCACTTCTGCTAACAGTGAAGGAATTAGGGAGTCCCATGAAATCAGCATTCTCAGAAAACGTTACTGTTGGTAATATCTTGAAGCATTTGGAACATCAAACCTTTTGATTAGGGATGTAGAACCAATTTTTACATATTAAATTGTACATAACAACCTGATTACCTGTAGTGGAGAAACAAAACTATTGGCTGAACAGAATTTAAAAAAAAAATGTTGAGAATGATTTATCAGATTTAAAGGTAACAGGGGTGATTCACTAACCTTGTCGTTCCCGGCATAGAGTGTGCTGATCCCGGAAAGTAATGTGCTGACCTAAAAATCGGTTTTGCAGTTGGCGCCAAACGGTTTGTGATCCTCCCTATCCCTTTCTAATGGTGCGAACCAGATTGCACCCAGAAAGGGCATGAGGCCATTAACATATTTAAGGTAGCATTTAAATATGCATAGCCCGTTTGACTCACAGCTAACAGGATTCTCCGGCCTTCGGGGAATGATGCGAGAATGGCAAGAATCGTTGCTGGTCTCCACCAGTGGAGGCCCGGTGTGATGGCCACTCTGGGGACTCAGAAGCTATCGAAGCCCCCTAGTGGTCAGGGGCATGGCCAGATGATGCCCACCTGGCAGTGGCCATCTGGTACTCTAGCAGTGTCAGCCAGGCACTTCAGCAATACTAGTTGAGCACTGGCAGTGTGCCAGAGGCAGTGCCAAGAGATGGGGCCTCTGTGAGCGATCTGATAGGGGCTATGCAGAGAGGGGTCATGCAGGGATGGATTATGTCAGGGGTCATGATGAGGAGGCATTTCAGACATCAGGCAGTGAGGGCATATCGGGTGGACCCCAGTGCCCCAATGTGAGTGACTGTTGTCAGGGAGGTGGTGGGGGAACATGATGCTGATGAGGGTGTGGCCCTGATGTCTGTGGGGAGAGAGAGGGGTGTCCCAGTGCACTGTGAGATTGGAAGCCCTTGTGAAACGGCACCTGAGCACTCTGATCCGGACTCACTGGTGTGTTTAGAACCCCAACCCTTCCCCCCCGTACCCACACAAAATTCCCAAGTGAGAAGGACCCCTGTCCGGCCAGAGGCCTCAAACCACACCTTGCACCCCATAAGAGAGACAATCTGACATTGGGGTCCCCCTCATAGCCACTGTCAGCCCATTATTATGCATGTTTGTCCCTTTTAAAAGAACAGGTCAACTAACCCAGAGCACAAGCTTGCTAGGGCATTATTGTCCTTACTGTGGTACTGGCATGATGTTGAATGAACCATTTCTGTTTGTTTTACACCTACTTAACAGGTAATTCCTTTATAATCCATAATTAGACTTAATAACTGGTGACAAGGCTGAGTCACAGTCCACAGGCTGTGCGTTACTGCCGGGTATTTGGAAGAAGGGAGTAAGATTAGACATCACCCAAACTGAAAACAGTGCAAACTGACAAGGTAGCAGGGTAGACTTGAAAGGAACACACCTAAGTTTCAAGGGAAGCAATTACCAGGGGACTTGGGCTGTATTCGACGTCTCAAAGAAAAGGTACTCGCTAGGTAGCAGGCGGTGATCACGAGGGGTCTTGTGTTACAGTCACTTGCCAGAATAGGAGAAGAAATTCTCAACTGAGAACAACGAGATCTTCGTGGAGAAGCAGTTGCGAGGGTACTTGGGCTACATTCGACAGGAAGAGTAGTGAAAGCACAGCTGGTGAAGAAGTGGCTGGCACGAAAATAGCAAAACTCGGGCTGCAAGCAGCTATTGAACACAAATGGTGGGAAAAGTTCTTGCTGACGGGAACAGAAAATGGTGGGCCAATTTGGAGCGATGGGACTGTCCAATGAAGAAATAGAGAGCTGGACATTACATATGAAGCATCGTCATTCATACTTAGACAATAAGGTGATAGAAATTTTTCTCAGCACCATAAGGAGTAAGATGTTCACCATTTTTAATTTTATAAAAGAGTACAGCCAGAAGGAGAACATAAGAACATGAGAACATAAGAAATAGGAGCAGGAGTAGGCCATCTAGCCCTTCGAGCCTGCCCCGCCATTCAATAAGATCATGGCTGATCTGAAGTAGATCAGTTCCACTTTCCCGCTTTCTCCCCATAACCCTTAATTCCCTTGTCTATCAAGAACCTATCTACCCGTGACATAAATATATTCAGCGAGGTAGCCTCTACCACTTCAATGGGTAATCCATCGCTCAATTTGTAGCTGGTAAAAAGACAGGCAGAGCACTGTGAAATTAATGGGTTTCTCCAAGATGCTTTCCCCAGGACCATTTAGTTTGTGTCCTCTGTATAAGCAATCCAATGAAAATGCTAACAAAAAAAGACTTAGGGGGCGAGCTTACCAAAAACTTCTAAGTGCCAAATGAGTGTGAAAACAGTAGAGAATTGCGCCCTTTTTTTTGGTGAGCTTCAGACACGATCTTAGGCCACTTAGTGTAAAAAGAGAGTTGAAGTGTGATTCATGCTAGTAAGGGGAGTGGACAGAGACTATTCTTGCTAGCTGCTTACAGTTAGAGAGCACCATTGCACATGCAGTGATCTCTATGTTCTGTATAAACTGTACATATAACACTTAAGATCTGTCAGTCCTCCCACCCCTCTGATATTCGTTCCCCATCCCTCCTAGATACCTTGCTCTGCAAGTAAAGTGCAAATTCTTTAGAGATTCAATCGAATACCTGGGCCACATCATTGATTTTATTTTATTTATTACTCCCAAGCAACATGATTTAATTTGATTTATTATTGTCCCATGTATTGGCATACTGTGAAAAGTATTGTTTCTTGCATGCTATACAGACAAAGCATACCGTTCATAGAGTACATAGGGGAGAAGGAAGGAAAGGGTGCAGAATATAATGTTACACTCATAGCTAGGGTATAGAGAAAGATCAACTTAATATAAGGTAGATCTATTCAAAAGTCTGATGACTGCATGGAAGAAACTGTTCTTGAGTCGGTTGTGGTGTGACCTTTTATCCGGTGGAAAAAGGTGGAAGAAAGTATGCCTGGGATGCGCATGGTCCTTAATTATGCTGGCTGCATTTTCAAGACAGTGGGAAGCGCAGACAGAGTCAATGGATGGGAGGCAAGTTTGTATGATGGACTGAGCTTTGTTCATGACTGTTTGTAGTTTCTGCCATCTTGGACAGTGGAGGAGGTTGTGATACAATCTCAAAGGATGCTTACTATGGTGCATCTGTAAAAGTTGGTGAGAGTCATGTCAGTCATGCCAAATTTCCTTAGCCTCTTGAGAAAGTAGAGGCATTGGTGAGCTTTCTTAACTCTAGTGTCAGCATGGAGGGACCAGGACAGTTTGTTGGTAATCTGGACACCTAGAAACCTGAAACTGTCAACTATTTCCACTTCACCTATGTTGATGTAGACGAGCATGACCTCCTCTACACTTCCTGAAGTTGGTGACTCTCTCCTTCATTTTACTGACATTGAAGGAGAGATTATTGTTGTCACAGTAGTTAATCCAGGTTCTCTATCTCTTTCCTGTATTCTGTCTCATCATTTTTTGAAATCCGACTCACTGCGGTAGCATCATCAGCAAACTTGAAATTTGAGATGGAGCGGATTTTGGCCACATAGTCGTAAATGTATAAAGAGTATAGAAAGGGGCTGACATAATGGATGACGTTATAAAGGCTCCTAAACTAGAGAACGTATTGGAATTGTGTTTGTTCTTGTGGTTGGTTAATTACTATGACACATTTGTGCCAGATCTGGCCACCATCTTAAAATCTTCACACCAAATGCTTGGTAAAGCCCAACCGTGGAGATGGACCCGGCATGTGAGGAAGTTTACCGGGAGGTAAAACAAACCTTAATATCAGAAGTGGTAACGCATTTTGCCCCAAAGTTGCCTCTGCAATTGGCCTGCAATGCCTTGCCTTATGGGATTGGCGCTGTATTGTTACATATATTGTCTAATGAAGAATATAAAGACCCATTGCTTTCACGTCAAAGCCTTTGATGGAAACAGAAGAAAACTTTGCCCAAGTCAAAAATAAAAGATTGAGTATTGCATTGTAACTGATCACAGGCTCCTCACCACAATTTTGAACCATACACTGGAATACCATCCATGGCACGTCTATAAAGGTGGACACTGCTTCTATAAGAGTACTCCTACGAAGTACAGTACAATATCGACAGTCAGAGAAGCATGGCAATGCAGATGCTCTTTCAAGACTGCCCCTCCCTGGAGGAACGGATGTTCCTGATTGGAATTTAAAATTCATGTATTTTTTATCAAGACGATAAAGCACCAGTGTCTACTGCCCAGATGTGAAATGCTAACTAAAATGACCCGGTCTTAAGTCATGCTATGGACTTAGTCTTACAAGGGAACACTATTCATAGAAACCAGCCTGATTTACATCCCTACCTGTCCAGGAAGTGGGAGTAGCACATATCAGATAGATGCCTATTATGGGGGATGAGTGTGGTCATTTCCCCCACATTAAGAGGGAAGGTGCTGGAACAAGGACACTCGAGTGTGTTGCGAATGAAGGAAATTGCCATATCTATTTTTGGTGGCCAAGTGTAAACTCCTAGATCGAGGAAAAGGCAGGTTCTTGTGAATGCTGCACTCTAGTACGGAATGCACCACCATTGTCACCCATTCACCATAGGAACAGCCTGAAGCTCATTGGCAAAGGATCCAAGTTGACTTCTCAGGTTCAGGGAAGGACAAATGCTATTGATGGTGGTCGATGCTCACTCAAAGTGGTCAGAAGTAGCAATTATGAAGCTGTTGTCTACAGAGGTGGTACAGATTGACTTGATGAATTTTTTACTAGATTTGGAAATCCTTAACAAGTGGTAGGCAACAATGGGACACAGTGGTGAAGCAACCACCAAGGAGTCCGATGGGTGGGGTTGGCTCTGTATCACCCTTCATTTCTAAGCATGTATCATGCGATGACCCAGTGTTTCCCAGTATCTTTTAATGCTTAGTCAGAAACTGAAGCTCTCATTTGACCAGCTGTGACCATCAGATGAGACAAGAGAAGTGGTGACAAAGAACCGGGAAGGTCAGATGGCCCAAAGGGAGGGGAATTCCAAGTTAAGGAATTTCCAGAAGGGAGAGACTGCGCTGGCTAGACATCAGATGAGAAATGGGTCCCAGCGATGGCCGTGTCCAGATGGGACCATTGTCATTTACAGAGCAAGGATGAGCTGGTCTGGAGGAGGCACATGGATAAGGTGGTTGCCACACTGCATCAAAGGAGGGAAGTTTGTTCAGATCCTGAAGTGTTGTAGATGAAGGCAGAGGGAACCGACTGAGTCTAATGTTTCTGAAGCAGTGGTAGTCTCCCCCTATCTCCTCCCAGAGAGGAGATATTGGCAGGGCCTATGAAAGACAGTAGTCAATCTCAAAAGGAAGCAATAGGTATGTGATGAGAACTTCCAGAAATTTAGGGATAGATGCCTGAGAAGGCTTCTGAGGCAGAGTCCTGAGGTCAACCCCTTCCTTCCCAGCACAAGTCCTCCCAAACCCCAGGGTCCCTTGTGGAACTCTCCCTCAACAGCCTGGCAGCAGCAGAGGGACTCATGGGCACAGCACTTACCTCCCTTCCCCCTCTCAGAGTTAAGTCACCAGCTCCACATTTGTCCGGATCTGCACCAAAGCCCTCCCAAAAGACTTCTTGCTGGAGTGGGGTGGGGTGAGGGGTGTTCCTGTCAGGGGCTAGTGCACTAGGTAAATCCTGGCCACCAGTGATCTTTGAGGCTCTTGCTGTGTTATTTTGTAGAACTCCCCAGAATGTTCCAGGCTTTGGAAAGGCAGCTTCAGCAGTCCTATTGTGTGATTGGTAGTGCTTTTGTGGAGCCGTGACTTGCATTTTACCATTCCTCTATCTCATTGTGAGAATTCCTGACTCATTATCAGTGAAGCCCAAAAGGGTAGCCCCTGTCACTGAGTATCCTTCCCTGCAGATGCGTTTGTGGATAGAACAAACGTGCGAGTTCTGAAGAACTTACATTGTGGCTGCAGCCTGGAAATGAGGCACTGACCTGTATAATTTTCTTCCTGTTGTCAAACAATTGTTGAACATTTATGGAATACATTTGCTTTCGGCTGATGACTAATGCACACTAGTCTGATCATTGCTGCATGTGTGCAGTCGATGACTCCTGCA
Organism: Carcharhinus amblyrhynchos; assembly: GCF_965287045.1. Taxonomy (NCBI): domain Eukaryota; kingdom Metazoa; phylum Chordata; class Chondrichthyes; order Carcharhiniformes; family Carcharhinidae; genus Carcharhinus; species Carcharhinus amblyrhynchos. The sequence continues at coordinate 22,899,122 of NC_137335.1, read as the reverse complement.
CACATGGAAAGCCAGGGATAGCCCCGAACCGCACTGGTCTTTCAGCCTTCTCTGGCACTTTCTAACAGAGATTTACAGGTAATTCATTTCTCATAATTCATAATTCAGATCAACTTTTCACCTGGAAGTTAGAGGTGGTGACTAAAAACCATCAGGGACATGATCCTGACAGCTTGGGATTCCATGCTCCTCCTGTTAAATTTGCAAGGCTGTAAAAATTTGATTCAGAAGTATGTAAATTTGAGTTATCAAGTTTGACAATGAGCTAACCACCTTCCCTTTGCTTCTGAGTGAAATTGCCACCTCACTTCATTCTTGATGCTCTTTTGTTTGCTTTCTGTTTTCCTGCTATCAGGATTCCAATCCAAGTCCTCCTGCATAATTATATATGCTCACCCACCATGTTTCCAGCTCTAGCGGGTTTAACTAAATTCCATCTATTAACTCTATACCTCTCTTCATAAATGCTGCCAAACCTGCTGAGTAGTTTTAGACATTTCTGTGTTTATTCTGAAGCAGTTATTTTCATGCATCCTTTGTGGCTCTTCAGCAGAACTCATATGTGTTGCTTGTGCGCAACTGGAATCTTTTTTAAATATGATTTGTCGCTCTTCAATGTTTTGATTTTATTCATTCATGGGAAGCAAAGATTGCTGGAAAAGTCAGTGGTGGTGAGCCACCTTCTTGAAGCTTTGCAGTCCACCTAAAATAGGATGCACAAATAGTATCATTCGATGGGAGTTTGAGGATTTTGAGGCAGTAATAATGAAGGAACAACATATATTTCCAATGGTGTGTGATTTGGAGGGGGACTTGCAGGCGCTGATGTACCTGCTATGCTTTGTCTTTCAGGCAGCAGAGATGATTGGTTTGGAAGGTACTGTTGAAGACACCTTGTCAAGTTGCTGCAATGTATCTTGTAGATGGGACAGACATCTGCCAAGTAGTAGAAGAAGTTAGTGTTTTTTTAGATTTATTTGTGTCGCAAGTAGGCTTACATTAACACTGCAATTAAGTTACTGTGAAAATCTCCTAATCACCACACTCCGTGTCTGTTTGGATACACTGAAGGAGAATTTAGCATGGCCAATGATCTAACCTCAAAAATCTTTTGAATTGTTGGAGGAAACCAGAGCACTTGGAGGAAACCCACACAAACACAGAGAGAACATGCAGCTTCCGCACAGACAATGACCTGAGCCAGGAATCGAAGCTGGGTTCCTGGTGCTGTGAAGCAACAGTACTAACTACTTTGCCACCATGCCGCCCATAAGTTTAAGGTGGTGCATGGGATGCCATTCAAGCCGGTTGCTCTGTCCTTGAGGTATTCAAGCTTTCTGAGTGTTGTTGGAACTGTACTCATCCAAGCAAGTGGAGAATATTCCATCACACTTCAGGAGGAGAGCTCCTTGCCAGAATATCCAGACTCTGATGTGCTCTTGTAGTCTTCTGGTTGGTCCAGTTAAGTTCTGGGCAATGGTGACCTCCAGGATGGAGGGGGACTTAGCAATAATAGCATTTTTGCAACTAAAGTGAGGTTTGATTAGATTCTTCCTTGTTGGAGATGGGCAGTACCTGGCATGAATAACACTTGCTGCCAAGCCAGACTGTTGTTCAGGTCTTGTTGCATGCAGGCATGAACTGTTACATTACCTGATGAATTGCAAATGGAACTGAACACATGCAAACAACAGTGGATGTCCCCACTTCTGATCTTATGATGGAGGAAAGGTAATTGGTAAAACAGCTAAAAGTGGTTGGCTGAAGGCACTGCTCTGAGGAGTTCATGCAGTGATGCCCTGAGGCTGAGATGATTGCCCTTCAGCAACACAACTATCTTCTCCTGTGCTAGGTACAGCTTCAGCCAGTGGAGAGCTTCCCCACATTTCCCATTGACTTCAATTTTAGCAGAAGCCTTAATGCCACACTTAGTTGAATGCATTCTTGATGTTAATGGCAGTTCCTTTTACCTCACCTTTGGATTCTGCTCTTTTGTCCATGTTTGGATCAAACCTGTAATGAGTTCTGGAACCAAGTGATCTTTGCAGAACCCAAACTGAGTACCAGTGAGCAGGTTATTGGTAAATGCCACTTAATGGCTTTATCACTTACATCTTGCATCACTGTGCTGATAATTGAGAGTAGGAAATGGTCAGATTGGTTTGGATTTGTTCTGCCTTTTATCAACATAACTAGACAATTTTCCACTTGGAGTAGATACCAGTGTTATAACTGAGCAGGAAAAGCTTGGCTAGGTGTATGGCTAGTTCCGGAGCACAAGTGTTCAGTATGACAGCTGAAATACTTTTAGGCCCTTAGCCTTTGCTGTATTCAGTTGGTTCAGCTGTTTCTTGATTTAATTTGAAGTGAATCAAATTAGCTGAAACGAACATTTGTGATGCTGGGACTTCAAAAAGAGGCTAAGATGATCATCTACTCAGCACTTCTAGCTCAATCACAAAGTGTGATGTAAAAATTTACATATTCAAAGAAATGACACCCCAAATGTGAGAAACGCAATGTATGCTGAAAGGAATCTCTTTAAAGTTAATGTGCTCCTCATTACATGATTCACAGGTGTTATCAGGTGTGCAACATCATTTTGTATAAAACTTCTGAATTTAAAGGCCCTCCAATGAAATCAATTAACATAGAGATGTTAATAGTTATGCAAAGTCTCTACATATGTTCCCTGTGGAGACAATCCATAATTTTGGATTCTGTGTTCATAATTACCAAATTGAACTATAATTGACTACTAAAGATTACAAAATAAACTATTTAAATAGAATATGAGTTGTTTTAAATGTGACAGACTTACCAGCGAAAATGTGTAAAGCAACTTTTTGGACTTAATGATTGTTTGTTTTGATTCTCTGTTCAATTGTGTGTGTGTGTGTGTGTGTGTGTGTGTGTGTGTGTGTGTGTGTGTGTGTGTGTGTGTGTGTGTGTGTGTGTGTGTGTGTACACATGGTAAATCAATTCAGATGACACCCAATCATGGATGAAGTATAATTTCTTTAGTTAAATACTGGGAAACCTGAAGTGATTACTTTCAACCTCCAGGACATATTCCGTACCGCTCACTAACTCATTCACCTCCCATGTCACTTTGTCAGATTGAAGTTACAATTTGCAACACTGGCAATTTATTCTCTCTGAAACTCATTGCGCATCTTTGTGTCACAAAGACTGTCAATTTCAACTTCATTACATGACCTGCTTCTGTCCCTGCCTCAGCCCTTTGAACTGAAGGAAGATTTATAGTGGGGTTCCCCAGAGGTCAGTGTTAGGACCCCTGGTTTTCTTGATACACATTAATGACCCAGACTTAGGTGTACAGGGCACAACATCAAAATTTGCAGATTACACTGTGAGGGGGATAATGTTACACTTCCAGAGGACATTGACAGGTAAGTGGATTGAGTGAACAAATGGGTGGAAAGTGCAGAGCAATGTGCAGTGATTCATTTAGATAGGAAGAATGAAGAGAGGCAACGTTAAATAAAAGGTACTATTCTCAGGGGATGCAGGAACAAAGGGACAAAGCTGGCTGACAGTGGCAGTTATCTATCAATCAGCTCAAAGTGATCACTTTGAACAGGTGTTAATTATTGTAGCAAGAAGCTGAGCTGGCATTGCATCCTGGGAGTGAGTCATCAGCACTCTGTAAAGTAGACAGGTTTGCAAACTGCACATAGAGATGATGTCTGAATGTGACATAGACTAAGTACAAAGTCAGGAATTTGATTTGAGTGGTATTTTGGTGCAGAGGGGAAAAGCAATGATCCTTTTCTTTTTCAGCTAATGGTAGTTGGTAAATTTTCTTCCTTTTTCTCCATGCTAGGATATTATGACTTCCCATCACTTTAGCTATGTAAGTTAATAACTAATTAACTATTAAATAAGATTAGACAGATGTGGTAGGGATGGTGGATTGATGTGATGGCAATGTTTGGGAATCTATGGAATGTATAGAGATCCTGGACAACCATTTTTGCCTATACTTTGTGCAACTTTGACCCAAAGTTGCTGAGCTAGCGTTTGAGCTACCAACATTGCAGAGCATAAAAGAGAGGGAGGATTACCTGGATGTTTTTTCCAAGAGGCAGTTACACCTCTTAGGTTAGGCAGAATTTAGAGTTGGTCATTGGTGAAGAACAGAATGCTGTGACAGTGATTCAGACAGGTATAGGGAACTGGCTCATAGTGATGGAGGAGCCTCAATCCCTGATTGAGGTACAAGGTACGACAGCTACAAGGTGCTAGCTGTGTCAATCAGGGCAAGAACTGAAGGATGGATGGGTGCATGATGCCATGTCATACAAGCCCACAGATCTTAAAAGTGGCAGCACAGGTGGAAAAAGTGATGAAGAAATCATATGGCATGCATGCCTTCATCAGCTGGGGCATCAAGTATAAAAGTTGGCTAATTATATTACAGTTGTATAAAACGTTGGTTAGGCCACATTTAGAATACTGTGTCCAATTCTGGTCACCACACTACCAGAAGGACATGGAGGCTTTGGAGGGAGTACAGAAAAGGTTTACCAGGATGTTGCATGCTATGGAGGGTATTAGCTATAAGAAGAGATTGAATAAACTGAGTTTGTTCTCTCTGGAAAGACGGAGGCTGAGGAATGACCTGATAGAAGTTAATATATTATGAGTGGCGTAGATAAGATGAACAGTTTTCCCCAAGGCAAAAATAATAATTACAAGGGGGCACAAGTTCAAGGTAAGAGGGGAAATGTTCGGTAGAGATGTGTGGAGGTGGTTTTTTACACAGAGGGTGGTGGAGGCTGGAATGCTCTGTCAAGTGAAGTGGTTGAAGCAGACACGTTAGTGACATTTAAGACTTATTTGGATAGACACATGAACAGGCACAGAATAGAGGGCTAAGGCAGTTAGTCTAGATAGGACAATGTGATTGGCGCAGGCTTGGTGGAACAAAGTGCCTGTTCCTGTACAGTACTGTTCTTTGTTTTTGCAGAGAGATGGGAGAAAGTTCAAGACAATGGAATAAGGTAGCAATGTGGGGCCGAGTTTAACATTAATTGTGCATCGGAGAATAAAGTAATAGCAAGAAATAGTAGCAATAAAATTAAATTAAAGTTTCTTTGTCTGAATGCATGAAGCATCTGTAATAGGATAGATGAACTAGTGGCACAAATATAAGTAAATTATTTCGATTTAATCACCTTTACAAGGACATGATTGTAGGTGATGCAGCTTGGGAAATAAATATTCCAGGGTGCACAATATTTTGGCAACACCAGGTTAATGTTCAACAGGTTTATTTGGTCACATGAACTTTCAGAGTGCTGCCCCTTCATCCACTCACCTGATGAAGGGGCTGTGCTCCGAAAGCTCGTGCTACCAAATAAACCTGTTGGACTTTAATTTGGTGTTGTGAGACTTCTTATTGTGCCTACCCCAGTCCAACACCAGCATCTCCACATCACAATATTTTGGAAAGACAGACAGAATGGCAAAGGAAGACAGTAGCCCTGATATTAAAGAATGACATAGGGACATAATGAGAATGGATCTCACCTCAGAAAATCATAAAGTAGAAGCAGTATGGACAAAAAGTAGGAATACCAAATATCAGAAAACACCGCTGGGAGTAATTTATAGGCCCCTGATCAGTAACTAGATCAATGGACAGAGCGCTAAATAATAAATTATTGGAGTTTGTAACAAAGACAATGTAATAATTGTGGGTGACTTTAATCTTCATGTGGAGTTGGGACAATCAAATTAGAGGTTGAGAGGATGAGTTTATAAAATGTTTTCATGGCAGTTTCCTGAAACAATAAAGTGTGGAACTGACTTAGGGTAAAGCTATTTTAGGTCAGGTATTGTATAATGAGGCAGTATCACTTAGTAATATCATAATAAAAGATCCACTGGGAAATTGTGATCATAATGCCATTAAATACCATTGAATTCCATGTAAGTTTGTAAGTAACATACTCCAATCACAATCAAGAATTTGAAACTTAAACAAACCCCCTTATATAGGCATTAGGAAAGAACTGGCTAAAGTTATTGAATAAATATTGCAAGTTTACATCTGCCAAGGAAACCAAAACAGCTGGTACTTACTACAACTATTGATTATAATTGTTGAGATATAATTCTGTGATTCATTGTTTGTCAGAAATCTATTCTGTAATAACAAAGAGCAGCAAAGAAGAGCTATTGTCGATATTATTTGACAGTGAAAGGATCAATTTAACTTAGAGGTAAGACATGGCAGATCTCCATGCTATGACCTGCTGTTCTTGCTTCATGTCAGAGACCAGGAATGTTTCCAGTTCCCAGGACCAGCATGTATGCAGGAGACTCCAGGTGCAGCTCCCAGAAGCCAAAGTTTCAGAGCTGGAGTGGCATCTGAGGACACTGTGGAGCATCTGTGAGGTGAAGATATTGTGGATAGAACATATAGAAATGTGGTCACACCGCAGGCTCAGTCTCCACAGGCAGGAAGGGAATGGATGACCATCAGGCAAGAGGACAGGCAGCGCAGCAATCTCTTGTAGCTATTCCCCTGCAAAAGAGATATACCGTTTTAGAAACTGTTGAAGGGAAAGGCCTCTCAGGGGATAACAGCAGCAGCCAAATGTGTAGCACCATAATTGATTCTGCTGTGGAAGGGAGGAGAAAAAGGAGCAGAAACGCAATAGCGATATAGGATTCAATTGTGAGGGGAATAGATGTATGTTTCTGTGGCCCCAAAAGAGATTCCACAATGGTGTGTTGCTTCTCTAGTGCTAGGGTCAAGGATGTCTCAGAGAGGTTGCAGGACATTCTGAAAGCGGAGGGTGAACAGTCAGTTGTCATGGTACACATTTGTACAAACGACAAGAGTAAAAAAAGGGATGAGGTTCTAAAAGCAAATTATAGGAAGCAAGTTGAAAAGTAGGATCTCAAAGGTAGTTACCTCAAGATTACTACCAGTGCCGCACTTAGTCGGAGTAGAAACAACAAGAAATTATGGGATGAATATGTGGCCGAAAAGCTGGTGTAAGGGCGAGGGTTTCAGATTACTGGGGCATTAGGACCAGTTCTGGGTGAGGTGGGACGTGTACAAACTGGAAGGTGAGTGAGTGAGTGGCAGGTTATTTCGGTAGTTACCCATGAGTTAAATCATATTTTAAATTGTTGAACATTTCTTGGATAAACACCCAGGTAAATACTGGGGAAATATCTGAAGTCCCTGCCTCTAGCTTGGAGACAAATTGATCTTTCAAAGTTCAAAATTACTCAGCAATTCCATAGAGGTCAGTGCACCAGAACGGGCAGGCTCCCCAGTTTGGGTTGTACAGTCTAATGATTGGAGACTGGAAGATCTGGATCATTTACTTTGGCCTTGAGAATAGGAAACCACAACATGTTTTTAAATAGTATAGAACTTGTAAGTAATTGTGTCAGAGAGACTGAAGTGTGCTTGCACAAGGAACTCAGAAAATTAGCATGTAGGTACAGCAGGCAATTAAGAAGCATGCTGGCCTTTATTGCAATGAGACTAGAGCACAGGAATGAAGAACTTTTGCTATTGTACAGGGTTATGTTGAGACCACATCTGGAATACTGTGTGCAGTTTTGATTTTCATATTTAAAAGATATATAGCATTGGAGGCTGTGCAGAAAAGTTTCACTAAATTGATCCCTGAGATGAGGCGCTGGTCATATGAGAAGAGGCTGAGTAAATTGGGCCTATATTCTCTGGTGCTCAGAAGAATGAAAGACTACCTCATTGAAACATAACAAGGGGTATGACGGAGTAGATGCTGGAAGATTGTTTTCCCTGGCTAGGGATCTAAACCATGGGGTACATTCTTAGAGTAGTAGTCAATCATTTAGTACTAAGATGAGGAGAAATTGCTTCTCCTAATGGATTATGAATCTTTGGTCTTCTGTACCCTAGAGGATTGTGGATGCTCCATCACTGAATACTTTCAATCACCTCACGTTTATCTAAATGTAACCCAGGACATTGTGGGAGACTAGGGACGAAATTGCAGATCTCCTGGCGGTACCTGAAGGTTGGAGGGTGGCACATGTAGGGGGCAATTCTCCTATCCCAATGTGTGTCATCTGGGAGAATTGCATGTGGGCTGATTCACGGGATTCGCACGTGCATTCCCGAGGCGTGTGCACCTTGGAGTATTGAATATCCGGCGCAGTTGAGACCATGCTGGAAACCAGCGGGATCAGCAGGTAAATCATCTTAGTTTTATTTTAATGTTATTTAAATGTCATTATCGGGCCCGGGACAGAAGCATTTCCCACCCTGTCAGTGCAATTTCACTCTGGCGGGGTTCAGACTAATTCCCCACATTTGGGGAACTAGCAGGAGACCTTGCTAAAGTGAAGGGGGGGGAGCAATCAGGGCCCCCAGGGGGTTGGGTGGTGTGGGTTGGTGCCCCTGGGCATGGGCACCCTGATAGTGCCAGCCTGTGCCTGCTGACACTGTCCAAGGGGCAAAATGCCCATGTCCAGGGAACACATTGGCACTGCCCACCAGGCATCGGGCAATGCCAAGGGGTTGGGCTTGGGGGCAGACCCTAAGGGAGGGAGGTTAGAGATGATCCAGCCTCTCCTTATAATTCAAATCATCAAATCCCGATAGCATCCTAGTAAATCTTTTCTGCACTCTTTCTGATTTAATAATATCCTTTCTATAATTGACCAAAACTGAACACAGTATTCCTGTGGCCGTACCAATGTCTTGTACAACTTCAACAAGACATCCCAACTCCTGTATTCGGTGTTCTGACCAATGAAACCAAGCATCCCGAATGCCTTCTTCACCACCCTGTCAATCTGTGACTCCACCTTCAAGGAGCTATGAACCTGTAACTCTCCCCAATGCCGTACCATTAACTGAGTAAGTCCTGCCCTGTCTTGGTCTACCAACATGCATCACCTTGCATTTATCTAAATTAAATTCCATTTGCTATTCAGCAGCCCACTGGCCTAATAGATCAAGATCCCGTTACAATCATACATAACTTTCTTCACTGTCCACTAGGGGTGAGGTTCCTACTGCCACTCTGGGACCATTCGGGTCTGGAGGGAGGCCAGCAATTGGGGCGGGCTGGGGGCGGGGGTGTTGTGCTGGGGGGTGGTCGGTCTCCTGTGGGGAGACCTGGTCTGCCAGGATGGGGGGTTGGGGGGGTTCATAACTGAGGGGTGGGGCTGGAGATTGGAGCGCTCCAGGACGGGGGGGGGGGGTTGGGGAACTGGGATGGGATTGGTGGGGGGGGGGGGAAACGGGGATGGGATGGGGGGGTTGGGCAGGGCTGGCCCGGGAATGCTCATGGGGCCACGATCAGGCCTTTGGTGGGGTGGGGGGGGGGGGGGGGGGGGGGCAGCACAGTGAGGGTTCCGGGCTGGCCAATGATTAAACTGGCCAGCAAACTGCAGGCTGACAGTTTGGGGCCACTGTGCATGCGCAGAGATCCAGAAGTCAGATTCTGACGTGAATAGAACCTAGTCCCTGAACTTGTAATGATATTCATGATTGAGACCTCTGCAGTGCAGAGTCTGGGAGATTCTTGGCTGAAGTCGCAGTGAAAAAAAATTATGATTTACATCAGTTTTTCTGTGAATTCAGCACTTAGAACTGTTTTGAGAGAATCGCCCCCATTATGTCTTTGTTTAAGAAGGGTTTCAAGGAAAAGCCAGGGAACTGCAGGCCAGTGAGCCAAATGTCTGTAATGGATAAGTTATTAGAAGGTATTCTGAGAGACAGGATCTACAGGTATTTAGAGAGGCAAGGACTGATTAGGGATGGTCAGCATGGCTTTGTGAGTGGAAAATCATGTCTCATGAATTTGATTGAATCTTTTGAAGGGGTAACGAAGAAGTAGATGAGGGCAGTGCGGTTGATGTTGTCTACATGGACTTTAGCAAGGCCTTTGACAGGGTAGTGCATGGTAGCTGATCGCATGAAGTTAAATCTCACGGGATCCAAGATGAGGTAGCCAATTGTATACGAAATTGGCTTGATGGTAGAAGCCAGAGGGTGGTTGTAGAGGATTGTTTTTCAAACTGGAGGATGTGACTAGCGGTGTGTCTTAAGAATCGGTGCTGGGTCCACTGTTATTTGTCATTTATATGAATGATTTGGTTGAGAATATAGGAGGTATGATTAGTAAGCTTGCAGATGACACCAAGATCGGTGGCATAGTGGACAGTGAAGAAGGTTGTCTAGGATGATAATGGGATCTTGATCAATTGGGCCAGTGGGGTGATGAATAGCAAATGGAATTTAATTTAGATAAATGCGAAGTGATGCATTTTGGTAGATCAAACCAGGGCAGGACTTACTCAGTTAATGGTACGGCATTGGGGAGAGTTACAGAACAAAGAATTCTGGGGTATAGGCTCATAGCTCCTCGAAAGTGGAGTTACAGATTGACAGGGTGGTGAAGAAGGCATTCGGTATGCTTGGTTTCATTGGTCAGAACATTGAATACAGGAGTTGGGATGTCTTGTTGAAGTTGTACAAGACATTGGTACAGCTACAGGAATACTGTGTTCAGTTCTGGTCACTCTATTATAAAAAAGATATTATTAAACCAGAAAAAGTGCAGAAAAGATTTACTCGGATGCTACCGGGATTTGATGGTTTGAATTTTAAGGAGAGGCTGGATAGACTGGAACTTTTTCCCCTGGAGCGTATGAGGTTTAAAGGTCTATAGTGGCCTATAAAATAATGAGGGCATAGATAAGGTAGTCAACATCTTTTCCCAAAGGTAGGGAAGCTTAAAATAAGAGGGCATAGTAATAAGGTGAGAGGGGAGAGGATACAAAAGGGTCCAGAAGGGCAATTTTTTCACGAACAGGCTGCTGGGTGTCAGGAATGAGTTGCCAGAGATAGTAGTTGAGGCGGGTACAATTTTATCTTTTAGAAGCATTTACATAGTTAAATGGGTAAGATTGGTATAGAGGGATATGCGCCAAACAAGGGCAGTTGGGAATAACTTTGTGGTTAAAAACTGGACAAGTTGGGCCAAAGTGTCTGTTTCCATGCTGAAAACTTCTATGACTCTATGACACCACAACCTTTAGGAAGGATGTGAAGGCGTTGGAGAGGGTGCCATAAAGATTCATGAGAATGATTTCTGAGATGAGAAACTTTAGTATTGTGCATAGATTGGAGAAGCTGGGACTAATCTCCTTGGAAGAAAATGATTAGAGATTTCATAGAGGTGTCCAAAACCATGAGGCATTTGGAAAGAGTCATTAGGGAGAAGCTGCTCACGTTTGGTGGGAGGATCAAGAACCAAAGGACGCTATGTTGATTGGCAAAAGAAGTATCGGTGACATGAAGAAAATGGTTTTCATGGCAAGTGGTGCACTGCCTGAGTGTAGTAGATTCAATCATGTATCATTATCTGAAGGGAAAAAAACATTGTAATGCTAGCAAAAAGGTAAGGGCATGGGAATAGTTAAGCTGTTGATGCATACAGCCAACGTAGACACAACAGGTAAGTTACCTCCTTCAGTGCTCTAACCATTCCATGATTTACCACTAAAACCCTTATTGATTTATTTATCCATTCCAGATCCAGTTAGTCAAATTCTTTATTGGTTGGCATTCCATGCATCGTCTCATCCTAAATCTTTCTGTCTGTATCCCATCCTGGAACTCCAGTTTACCCATCATCCTTGTCCTTGCTAACTCTACTACCCTAGTGCCACCTATTTAAAACATTCATCCTTGTGTTTAAACCCCTTTGTGGTTTTGTCCATACTTATCCCAAAACCACCTCCAATGCAATGAAAAATAATCTGAGGCCTGATGTGCATCCCTCCTTCATCAGTCATATTTACTAGGATCAGGATCAATCAGGTACAATCCAGCCCAATCCCTGATAAAAGACAAATTAGGTGGTTGACAATATTGAGCACTCGTTAATGGAGTTGTTGAGAATTTTCAAAAGGTTTCATAGACTGTACGTGCATTCCAGGGCAGACCAGTTGAAGGCTGGTGTGTAAACAATGCTCACTCAATAAGGAAGTTCACATTGCATGAAATCCACAGGGAGATCTAACAACAATCTCCCAAATTCTTCAGGGCCATCATAACAGTCTTAATGGAAGAAGGTGAGGCCGAAAGTTGCAGGGAGGATATTCCAGAGTTTGGAACCTAGACAACTGAAAGCATGGTCACCAGTGGTGAAGCAATTAAAACTTGGAGACATACAAGAAGCCAAATTTGGAGGAGCACAGATATCTCAGAGATTTGCGAAGCTGGAGGAAATTACAATGAGCGTGAGAATCAAGGCCATTGAGGGATTTGAAAATAAGAATGAGTATCTTAAGATCAAAAACGGAGAATAGGAGTAAGAAGGACATTCTGGATTGGCAGGGGACTGAGTATATTGTATCCAAGCTTTACTAATTTCTGTACTTGCTCATTAACTTTACAAGAATACTATCATACAAATCAGGAGCAAGAGTAGGCCATTCAGTCCTTTGAGCCTGCACCATTATTTGATAAATTCATAATTGATCTGACTGTGTTTTCTATTTTCCTCTCTAACCTCCTATAAGTTTGACTCGTATTGGTCAAGAATCTATCCAAATTAGCATTAAAAATATTCTATGACCAAACTTCGACACTCCCTGGGGAAGAGAATTCCACAGATTGAGAGAAAATAATTCTTCCCAGAAAAGAAGTCTCCTTTTCAGTGATTCCTGAAGAAGGACATCCAGGTCCCTCTTGGTGTCTCACCATGCAAAATATATATATTCTTAAATTTTTCCTACCAAATGGGTTAACTTTACACTATGCCACTTTGTATTCCATCACCCATGTTCTTGTCCATTTATCTGTCAATATCCCTTTATAGCTTCTTTGCATCCGCCTCACCTCCTACTTTCCCACTTAACTTTGTACCATCAGCAAATTTGAATACAATACACTCAGTCCCTTCATCAAAGTCATCAATATATATTGTAAATAGGTGAAGTCTAAGTACTGATCCATGTGACTCTCTGTTAGTTATAGCTTGGAAATCCAAAATATCATTTTTCTTTTCCATTGGAAATCCAAAATATCCTGTTTTTTTCCCTATTCTCTGTTTTCTGTTCATTCTCTGTTTTCTGTTCATTAACCAACCCATAATACATGGCTAACATATTATCTACATCCCATGAGTTTAATTTTGTGAACTTCATAGCGAGGGGGATTGAATATAAAAGTAGGGAGGTCTTGCTGCAGCTGTACAGGGCATTGGTGAGGCCGCAGCTGGAGTACTGTGTGCAGTTTTGGGCGCCGCACCTGCGCAAGGATATTTTGGCCTTGGAGGGAGTGCAGAGGAGGTTTACTAGGCTGATACCGGAGTTGAGGGGGTTGAGCTATGAGGAGAGGCTGAATAAACTGGGCTTGTACTCGTTAGAGTTTAGAAGAATGAGGGGAGATCTCATTGAGACATATAAGATGATGAATGGGATGGATAGGATAGAGGTGGAGAGACTCTTCCTGCTCAAAAAAGACAGTAGGACTAGGGGGCACAGCCTCAAGATAAAGGGGAGGTGGTTTAGAACGGAGTTGAGGAGGAACTTCTTCACTCAAAGGGTGGTGAATCTCTGGAATTCTCTGCCCGTTGAAGTGGTGGAGGCTGCCTCGCTAAATATTTTTAAGAAGCGGGTTGATGGGTTCTTGATAAGAGAGGGGATTAAGGGTTATGGGGAGAGGGCGGGAAAGTGGAACTGAGCCACGACAGATCAGCCATGATCTTATTGAATGGCGGGGCAGGCTCGAAGGGCTAGATGGCCTACTCCTGCTCCTATTTCTTATGTTCTTATGTTCTTATAAATAACTGCTTCTGTGGCACATCATTAAATGCCTTTTGAAAATCCAAATGCACTAGATCCACTTGTTCCCCCTTATCCAATATCCTCAAAACAATCTCTTAACAGATTTGTCAAACATAATTTCCCTTTAATAAATTGTTATTGACTTTGCTTAATCATATGACAATTTTCGATGTGTTCTGTTACCAAGCTCCTAACAATAGATTCTGACACTTTGCTGACTATTGATGTTAAGTTAACTGAACTATAGTTCCTTGTTTTCTCTTTCTACTTCCTTAAATAGTGGGGTCATGTTTGCTATCTTCCAATCCTTGGAAAGTATTCTAAAATTTTGGGAATTATGGAAGATTAAAACTAATTCCTTCGTTCTCTTTTCAGCAACCTCAATTAAAACCTTATAATGTATGTCATCATGTTCAATGGATTTGTCACCACTTGCTCCCATTAATTTTTCCAGGAATATTTCTTTACTTATATGTCCCTCATTCTCATTGGATTCCTGGTTTATCAATAGTTCCTAATTTTCTTGTGCTTTCCATCATGAAGACAGATTTAAAATGTATTTATTTTAATTTCCCATTATACATTCGAACTGTCTCATATGGGGCCCCATTTCCTTTCATTAATCTCTTACATACCTGTCGAAAAGTTTAGTCTGTTTTTATGTCTTTTACTAGTTCATTTTCATATTATCATCTCTCTTTAATTATTTAGTTTTTGTTCCTCCTTTGCAGAACTCCAAAATCCCTCCAATCGTCAGGCCTTAAATTTAAAGATAGTAGACAGTAGAATGTGGGAGACCTGATATGAGTGCATTGGAATAGTTGATTCTAAAGGTAACAAAGGGTATGAATGGGGCTTTCAACAGCAGCTGAGCTGAGACATGTGTGAAGTTGGGCAATATTACAGAGATGGAATCAGGCTGTGATGTGTGATAACACAAATATGAGGTTAGATGCTCGTCTTGGGGTTAAATTTGACACTAACATTGTGAAAAGACTGGCTTAATCTCAGATTGTTTCCAGAGGGAAGGATGGAGTCAGTAGCTGGTGAAAGGAGTTTGGAGCCAGGATCAATAACAGTGGCTTCAATCTTGCCAATATCAACTTGAAGGAAACCTTTATCATCCATTACTGGATGTCAGTTAAGCAGTCTGATAATTTAGCTATGGTTGTGGAATTGAGAGAATTGGTGGTGAAGTAGAACTGGGTGTCATCAGAATGTATGAAAGCCAAAGGGGTGAAAATCTACAGGGCAATGCTGAGCATGATGGGTCGGGAAGGTGTTTAAAGTCCAGATTTGACTGAGCTGGCACAGTGACAACTGCAACAAATCCTTTCAGCCATTTGCCCAATGCATCAGACTCAACCATCAATATAATCATGATCAGGAATCTAAAAGTTAAGCAAAATCAACTATTTGCAGTCAGTTTTGACTGAATAAAAGTGATTGGGGTGAGGTTCATAACATTCCATTGGTTCTACGACAGGATCTTTTTACAGACCCCAAATTGTACAGTAACACATTTATTTGTAAAAACAAATATAATTCTCCAATTTCTGTAACAGGGTAACAATGCAGAAGAAAATATCATTTATATGTAAATGTACAATCATTGCTAAGTCAGGTATGCATTATTTATATTCTAGAGTTGAATTTTGTTTCATAATAATTTTAAGTAGATTTATCCGCACAGATGAATCATTTATAAATTTTAATTGACAGAACTGTAAGATAGAGAATCCTGGCTGTTTAGCTGTTGCAAAAAAGATTAACTTCACAAGCAAATAGGCCTGAAAAATTCAGAATCACCAAAGGCATTCTGTTTTTATCAAGATCTTTAACATACTTGCAGATAAAGTCTATATCCCATTACTGAATAGAAAATTTACCATTTATACCACAAGGAAGAAAACTTTAGATTAAATATCATTTTTTAAATTTATTATTTACAACATAATTTTAAAGAAGTCTTCTTCAGTCCAAAACAAACTTTATCATTGTGATCTGAAGGTGTTGTTTGCCATCTTGAAATTTCAGCAAGTAGGATAGAGTTTTGAAATCAATGGTCAGGACAGAATATTTAAATTGTTCACAGCAGCATTTTAAATTTCTAGTGTTATGTGTCAGTGGGAATGAGCAATAAGCAATGTAAATAAATGCTACTGTCGGGATTTCTAGCAAGATGGAATGCATTAACAGCACAAATAGAAAAGAAGAGCATGATGTAATAACCATTACAGATATGCTGGATCCAGAACTCAGTAATGACCCAGCCAGGCACTGCGCCTCTGAACTGTTTCTCCTTCAGTTCCTAGAGATGCAAATGTTACCAGGAGCCATGATTACCAGGAGTGGTTGTCAGTAATGTTCTTGCAACGGCTAGGTGGAACAGAGGAGTTCCAAAGCCTTCAGTTGCAGGAGATGTTGCCAGTGTTGACATCCATCCCAACCCTGCAAGAGGGGGCAACTGCAGTGGAAAGGCTGGAGCAAGACATCAGAGTCATGTCTGACAAACTTCAAAGCATAGCTCAGTCTTTGACATCATAGTGCAGACAATGGTGGGCTTCCAGCATTGGCAATACCAGGTAACCTTCATGTAGACCTCACTCCAGCTGCTCCTCCCAAGCCATGGAGTATCCCAGGAACTTTCGAGCACCTCAGGGGAGAAGGAAGTGTGGGAGCCCATCCTGTGGCCTTCCATCAAGAAGATTCTAGCAGTGACCCTTCAGACTCGAGGGTCACCAGCGTATCTCAGGCAGCAGGCAGGACAGGGTGACAGAGCAACACCAATGCCACCTGAAAGTCGACCAGGTCCCTCCAAGTCCAGGCCCGCCCCTGTCAAGGGCATCTCAGGCCACAGGGTGTGGAAACCAGCTGGCCACTTTCACATCTGATGTGTCCTGGAAACATGCCTAGATGTAGTAGTAGGCCCCATAAGATGAAGAGGTTTTCGGGGCACAGATAAACTTGGGTAAAGTTAGGCACTGAAAGGTAGGGTTCAAAATCATTTATCACAATCACAAGTCACCTTTATATCTTAAGGTTGTGAATAAGCTATGCTTGTTCACAGCCTTAACACTTCACTATCTTTGGCCTTTCTCCCACTAAGATAGCTTCTCATCCCCATCTGGATGCTGCTTTTCCCATCGACCCTCAGTGCAAGATAAATGATAAGACCCATTCAAACTGATCGTAACAGACATCCTTGAAAACTTCTGCTGTTATTCAGTGAACCTTACATCTAACCGTTTTCTTGAATTACAGAATAAAAGGTTGTGGCCCTGCCCCCACCCCCACTCAAACAAGAGGACTAGCTAGGGTAAATTCATGGGGTTATGTAGATATGTAGATAGGGCCTGGGTGGGATTGTGGTCACTGCAGACTTGATGGGCCAAATGGTCTCCCTCTGCACTGTAGGATTCTATAGTTTTATCCTACTCCTGCTCCTCCATAGCCATCACTACAAGGTCACAGCTGGGCCTTCCGAGTTGCAGGAGTCAAACAAGGCCACTCTCACCAAGTAGGACAATAAAGAAGTGGCATTGGATGATGATGGTATAGTTGACTATATTTGTGACTTGGGCCAGTGCAAAGGCTGAAGAGGGGAAGAGAGAAGATATCTTGGAAAGAAACTTGGGGATATATCCAATGAAGATTTTAAAAGAGAGAGTGGAATAACGTGAGGTGGCTGAATGAGGAACCAGATGAAAAGCGGGGAGAGCAAAAAATAAAATTACTACTCTGAAAATTTGGACAGCATAGGTAGCAGAAGTATAACCATCCAGTAAGAGACTTCAGTGAGAGGTGGAGGAGCATTGCCATCTTTGAGACAATCTTCAGTAAATCCAGCAATCCAATCATCCATAATACAATAATCATCTTTTCTAATCACCTTCCTTATCAAGATATCAAAACATAATCAGCAGAAAAACTACCAAGAGCTTAAAAAGTGATGGAATGGGACAAATTGATGAGTTGAAGTCAAACAAAAAAATGTCTAACCATTCCTGTCATTTGAAGTAATTGACAAATCATTTAACATTGCTTCAAAGCATTATGATCAACTGTAGCAAATTCAATGTTGTGATCATTACAACAATGCACTTTGTGGAAGAAATCATGGACTGGTATAAGATACCAGAAAGCCTGTGGATTTGTCCAGAGATTTAAAAAATGGATTGTTGAAATGTCTTGGATTTATTAACCAGAAAAGCCAACTTAGAGTATGCTCCATTCCCAGTTTGACATTGCATTACCAGTTTAGATTGGAGAATTAGTTGTTTTGCATTGATTGAGAATTGTTGTGATTATCTGGGAGCTTCTATTGACATTACTTTTCTTTCACCAATTTTCTTCTTCCCAAAATCCTCAAAATGTTGATTCTTTGCTAGAGTAGAATTCCTCAAGCACCAAGCAACGCCATGTAGCTGGCTATTGTACTTGTGAACTTGACAGTCAATTCTGCCAGAATAATTGACCACAAGAAGGTAGATAATCCCTAGTTAAATCTTCATCCAAAGTCCATACAGAAATCAATATCACTACGGTTTTCTGCACATGGTCAGTAGAGAAACAATGGACAATTTCTCCCTTTCCCTCAAAACCAACTGAAGTAATTAGTAATAATGCAGTGCTGCCATGGATAGGAATTCTCAATGGTGTGCCAACAAAATTTATTTGTGTCAACAAATATGTCATCCCTCTATTCTGGCCTTTGGACCCTCCATGAACCAAAGAACACTGATGTACACCAGAGGAAAAAAAATCAACCCTCAGATTTTCTGAATTAATGATTTTCATTTTAACTCAAAATTAAAAATATATATGACCAAACCTACCTGAAACAACATTGTCAACAATCTCCTGAAATATGCAGTTTCTTAGTTTCCCTGTTGTTATTTTTTCCTCAAGTTCCACTTCTTGAGTACAAAATCTGGACTGACACTACAGTATAGTCCTGGCGGAATATAGCACAGTCACAGGTAATATGTTAAACTCATGCCATGGGTTTAGCATTGCAATTTCAGGAACTGGGAGTGGGGTTGACACCGTGTGCAGGGATATGCCTTGTTCTCTGATTATTATATGATGGCAGGCATGTAGCAGAAATATACAAATTAAAATGCAGATTGCTTCTAATCCCAATTTTATAAGAGAAAACAATGTTTCTAGTTGTGGGTCTATTGATCTTTAACACGTTTTGTTGAAATTTGTTTCTGTTCTGCAATTTTTACAGGGCTTATAAAGAGCAAGATAGCTGTCAGTGTTCGATATTCTTGTATTTAAGTAATAGAAAGATTTTTTTCACTGCTGGAGTCCTCAATCAAAGTTCATGACTGCATATAATTTAATTATTCTTTTCTGATGTAAATTTTGTAAGCATCCATACTTAAAACCCCCAGTCATTCATCAGAAATATCTTCCATTTAAACTTGCTAAATGACCTACCTCTAAAAGCTGCATGAAAGATTTTATGCTGAATAGACCAATAGTCTGTTGTCTGTATACAGTAATTTATGTGAGAAATCAGCTCAAGTGGCTTTACTTTTATGAAACTAGGCTGCTTGCAGCTCGGCCACAAACAATTTTCACCTTCCTTCCATCTGTTCTTGAATACAAGGCATACTCCCCATCAAGCCTCAAACTCTGTTGATTTATAACTGGAGAAACTACTTAGCTTGAAACTAAAACTGCTGCTGATATCTAACAATTATTTGTTAGGCATTTGAATAAAGACACATATGACAATGGGCTCACAAGAAGAAAGATGCAATTTTTTAAAGTTCACATTGAAACTCTGAAGGAAATAAAATGAGAATCAAACTCCTTCTTGAAATTAAGTGCTTCCCTCCAAAGAACAGAGAGAGCTAAACAAAATCTTATTATCGTTTCTGTGTCATTGGAAATACGCTACATAAAATATGCTACAAAAATGTACAGTCAAAAATGTCAAAGCTTGTTACAAAATCTTCAACTTAAAAGAGAAACATTGGTCTTGTCTGAACTTGCTGCTGGACTGTCAACGAGTTTCAAGTTGATGCCATAAAGTAGTCTTTGATAAATTTTACATGTCTAGTCCCAAGGTGAGGCAGCCATTACAGTCCCATTAGGAAATGGTGAACGCTTTTAAATGTTTCCTGATATTATTTGCCATTTTGAACGCATTGCAAAGGGTCCCACTTAAGGAAGAAAACATCATTATTGAGAACATGCCTGTATAAAATCAATATGTGTTTTGTTGCTTTCATTTATAGTGGAGGAATACAGTGTCTCCTCTGATTTGAGACATAGAGAGATAACGCTGTAAAAACCTGTAGCATCCTCAGGTTTTCTCATTACCAGCCTGCTCTTTCTTTGTGATGGGGAAACAAATTGGGGAAAGAGGAGATGTGTCACAGATGTGGAGTTGAGTGAGGTAAAATCGGACAGATGCCGTTGATATAGCTTTCTCCTTTCTGATTTGGTTAATCTCAAGCCAAATACGCTTGTGTTGTTGATGCCTTCTAGAGACGCATTTTAATCTTCTGCAGCTGCATAGCTGCTCTCCCAATCCTTTGTTATCCTATTTTCTGACAATGTGAATACTATGCTCAGTGTTATATTTTCTTTTGACATAAACACTTCAATTATGCTACATTTAGAATACCTATGCAGACAGAATTCAAGTTCAATTCAGAACCGTTTGAAGTAGAGTCATATTCAAATCAAAACACTTCTGTCTCCACAGATGCTGTCAGGTCTTTTGAGTATTTCGAGAATTTCTGTTTTTATTTCAAATAGGGACCAGGTTCTTTTATTTGTGCATGATTGAATTCATTGAGCTAAGAGTAGTTATAAAGTTTTGAGTAGCAGAAGCACAAAATGAGTGTTCAGGGGATGGCACTCAGTGGAAGTATCCCACACCCGATGCTCCCCCACCCTACGGTTGCTGGTTGCCAAATGGAACACTTCAGCAGTCATGAGTATTCGGCCTCTGATTCTCGGGTAAGCTTCTGCAAGGTGGCCTTCGTGACACACGACAACGCAGAGTTGCTGAACAGAGACTGATAGTCAAGCCCAAAGATGTGCAAGCTAGGTTGATTGGCTACACTAAAATTCCCTTAGTGTCCTGAGATGGGTAGATTAGAGGGATTAGGGGTAAATATATAGGGATATGGGTGTAGGGCCTGGGTGGGATAATGGTCAGTGCAGACTCGATGGGCTGAATGGCACCTTTCTGTGCTGTAGGGTTTCTGTGATTCAATGATTCTATGAAGTTCTGCACATATGAGGACAGCCTCAACCGGGATCTTGGGTTCATGTCACACTATCTGTAATCCCCATGACTTGCCTAGACTTGCAAAATCTCACTAGCTGTCCTGTTTGGAGACAAGACACATCTCTAACCTGTGCTTAACACTCTCTCCACTCTCACTGTCTGTACCTTTAAGACTTGATTACCTGTAAAGACTCACATTCCAACCATTATTTTGTAAATTGAGTTTGTCTTTATATGCCCTGTTTGTGAACAGAGCTCCCACTTACCTGACGAAGGACCAGTGCTCCAAAAGCTAGTGGCTTGTGCTACCAGATAAACCTGAGATTTCTTACTGTGCCAGATGGATGCCAGCTTTATAGCAATGTCCAGGATTCTCACCTGACTATGCTAATCAGGAATTAATAACTGCCAGTTAATATTCCTCTGTATAAGTGTTATGTAATGACTTCTTCAAACAAGAAAAGACCAAGCCAATTCCATTTGGTCTACAATTACTGCGCCACTTGACCAGAGGCTTAACTGAATGAGCCATTTCAACATAATAGCTACTAAAGCAAGACGAAGACAAGTTGTTCTGAGGCAACTGCCTTACCTCCCAATCCCTGAAACCCTCAACACATCTATCAAGGTTCAGTTCATGAGTGTAATGGAATATTCACCACTTACCTGGATTAATACAACTGGAACAACCCTCAAATGTTCAATATAATTTAACACAGAGCAATCTATTTGATTGACACTCTGTCACCAGACTCAATATTCACCATTCCATCATTGACGTACTTTGACTACGGGAAGCACAACAGCAACTCATTAAGGTTTTGACGGCACATCTCTCCCCTGCAACCTCAACCACAGAAAGGGCAAGTGCAATAATGTGAAAAAGCTATCACCAGCAAGATTATTTTCAAGTGATCCAATATCCCGATTTGGACATACATTGTAATTTCCTCATCGTTACTGAAGTCAATATTTTGGAATTGGCTACCAGACATTGTGGGAGCACTTTCACCATGTGTAATGGGGATTGAATATAAAAGTAGGGAGGTCTTGCTGCAACTGTACAGGGCACTGGTGAGGCCGCAGCTGGAGTACTGTGTGCAGTTTTGGTCGCTGCACTTACGCAAGGATATTTTGGCCTTGGAGGGAGTGCAGAGGAGGTTCACGAGGTTGATACCAGAGTTGAGGGGGTTGAGCTATGAGGAGAGGCTGAATAAACTAGGCTTGTACTCGTTAGAGTGTAGAAGAATGAGGGGAGATCTCATAGAGATGTATAAGATGATGAATGGGATGGATAGGATAGAGGTGGAGAGGCTCTTCCCACTCAGAAAGGACAGTAGGACTAGAGGGCACAGCCTCAAGATAAGGGGGGGGGGGCAGTTTAGAACGGAGTTGAGGAGGAACTTCTTCACTCAAAGGGTGGTGAATCTCTGGAATTCTCTGCCCGTTGAAGTGGTGGAGGCTGCCTCACTAAATATATTTAAGACGCGGGTAGATAGGTTTTTGATAGGCAAGGGGATTAAGGGTTATGGGGAGAAGGCGGGTAAGTGGAACTGAGCCACAACAGATCAGCCATGATCTTATTGAATGGCGGGGCAGGCTCGAAGGGCTAGATGGCCTACTCCTGCTCCTATTTCTTATGTTCTTATGTAATTTAGCGGTTCAAAGAGAAGGCTTACCACCAGCTTCTCAAGGAAACTGAGGAGATAAATGTAATCTTGCTAGCCGTGCTCACACCTGAGGACAAATATTTTAATAAACTAAAGATAAATATTCCATCAGTATAGCTGACTGAATAGTACTGATACATTTCAACAAATTGGGTAGCCAACACAAGTTCAGACTGTACAATCTAAATTCATTTCACAACACAGTTCTGGAAAAAAATCGTCACGCTCAAGTTCAAGTCCTTTTATGAAGAGGTTGAGGCCTTCAAGTAAAACTTTAATGAAGACATTAAAAGATAGCAGAGAAAATGGAAAGGATAAATATAATAATGCTGTTGTGAAATATGAAGCACTCTATTTTGTTATACTGCTTGAATCCTTATTTTACTCGTTAGAAGTTTCAGTTATTGAGGGAAAATTCCAATTAATATTTTCAGAAAGTATTTTGAAGGATTTGTGAGGAAAGGATCAGTATGAATACTGTATAGAACGCTTGGCAAAATTCTGGGTGTTAAGTGACAGGCCAGTGACAAGAAAGGTGCACCACTTCCAACACCAGGAATGGATGTTTTGCAGGAGCAAATGGATTTGGGAGAATGAAGGGGTTAAAAACATTGATATTGACAGCTCCAATTCACTGATTTTCACACTTGATTATAACACATTAGGTTGTATATCAGCAACCCCCTCAGGAGAGGCAAATTGTTAATTTCAAGATGTTGACCACTCATTAAAAATGATAGTAACATTGGTTTGGAATTTAACTGTAAGTGCATAGGATTGCTGGTTTTCCTGGAACTTGCTTGTGAAATTCAGGCAAATGCATATCAGCAATTGGGGTGTGTTGACAAGCAAACATTTCCATAAATGCTAAAATTTTACAATTGCTTTCTTGCATAATTGAGTGAAAGGATTTTCTCAATACCTATTCTAAGAGGTTGCTTTACTGGTTATTTTCACTGCTTTGGAGGTTACTTCCACAATTTTTAAGGTTATTGCATCTGATCTTCTGATTTCAGTGTGATCTTTTTGACCAGCACAGGTGCCACTTGTGCTATACTAACTTGGATATTTGATGTGGACCACACTGACTTCAGAACAGGACCATCAGGAAGAACGTCAACAGGACCACTAGCCCCACCAGACACAGCAGCAGCAACCTTCTCCTCAAAGTCTTACTGCTTCGCAGGAAAGGGGATAAGTTGCTGAGCTCTTTACAAAAGGCAATGCCCTTTGCACAGGCTATATAAACAGAAGATCAGCTTCCCGGACCTGTTAGAATACCAGTATTTCAGGAAACTCTATCATACCAGAGCGTGGCAGACATATGCAGCCTGCTAGAGGATCTGCTGCCAAGTGGACCTGGTGTCTGTGGTCAAGGACAGGAGGATTTGACTATAAGTGGGCAACAAAGAGGATCTAGAAGTTATCACTAGAGGAGCTTCAGCATTGCTATGTCCAACAGGTATGAAGTTCTTACAACCTATGTGGATGAGAACAGGGACTGCAGAGAAGATGAGCAACTGACCACAGTGCCAAGGTGCAGGGGAGCATTCAAGTTTGGGGAATAAAAATGAATGTAGTAGAAAACAGTATAACTTGATAAACTGATATTGTCCTCTACAGTTCAGAGCAGTCCTAAAAGGTGTGTTGCCTGCCTGGTGCTCGGGTTAAGGATATGTCCTCTGCACTGGAGAGGCACTTGAAGTGGGAGGGGGAGGATCCAGCTGCTATGGTCCACTTGGGTAACAATGAATAGGTGGGACTAAGAAAGAGGTTTCGTTTAAAGGAGTATGGGCAACCAGGGACTATCTTCCAAAGTAGAACCACAAAGGTCATAATCTTTGAATTACCATATCAGCCACAAGCAAATTTGGCATTGGGCAAATAAGATCAGAAAGTTGAATATTTGGCTAAAAATTGCTGTGAGAGAAAATGGGTTTCAATTAATGGGGCACTGGTACCAGCACTAGGGCAAGAAGCAGCTGTTCCTTTGGGACAGGCTTAACTTAAATCATGATGGGGCCAGTATCCTGGCAAATCATATAACTTGAACTGTAGAGAGGGCTTTAAACTAAATGTGTATGGGGGAGGTAGTGTTCAGGAGATGTTGCCAATGTGACTTGTCATACTTAGATAGTGTATGATAGTTTAAGTATATTTTAATTGATGTAAGGCTTTGTTCATAAAAGGTCAGCGGCTGTTAAATTGATCAGCATTGTGAAAACTTTCAGATCCATTTAAGTATTTTCTCCAGTAGAGAAAGTGGTCTTCCACATTCTACAGTATGGACAATCATACAATTGTGTGCAGGGGACCCTGTGGTTTGTGGGCTAATTTTCACATTGATTTAATGACATCTACTGAACCTTTGAAGTACTGTTCTAGTATCCACCAGATACAGAACCGTAATTACATTGGCAATCCTTTGAAATTTGGATACTTTTAGTAACTGTGTGATAGAGTTTATTTGTGGGGGGAATGAATTTTTGGGCTATCTTTACTTTGTGTAGTTTTGACTGACTTTGTTTTCAGGCCTTTACTTTGTGTAGTTTTGACTGACTTTGTTTTCAGTCCTGCGGAAAGAAATTAGTTTATTAAATTATGCAGTTGTCTCTTTGGAATTATTCACTATTTTGGCACTGGAAAAGGAGTAAAATAAAAAGTAAATCAACAGAATGATCCTGCACTTCTTGCTGATTACCAAAATTTAGTGAAATGCAATGAGAAGAGCCTTTACAGTTTTTTGACAAATGCCGTTTTTCAGTCAAAGGGTTAGGGACTGAAGAAAGGCCCTAAGCAATATGTAATATAAGCGAATAAAATAAAATGTTTTGTTCTTTGTCAAAATGGTGGCCCAGAAATGTTCTGCACATGTTTTGCTGATATAAAATGAGTGCCTATGAGTTGAATGTTGCAGGCACCATTTAGCACTAGAAGAGCCTGCCAGTAAAGGCTGCTTGGTAGGCATCCAAGACAGGCATCTGAAATTTGCATTAGGCTTGCCGCTTATGCAAATCAATGGCTCAATGCAGGCCCCAAGTCAAAACGGCTCTGTGAATGACAGTTTAGAGGGAGCTCAGCAGTTGTTTCAAGCATTTAAAACCTTAAAGAAAACCTGACCACTTTTTATTTAACTCCTGAATCCCAGCCCATCGAATCTGCACTGACTCTCCGAAAGAACATCTTATTGCAGCCCACTCCACCCTAACACAACACTGTATGTACCATGGCCAATCCACCTATCCTATCTTTGGACATGAAGGGCAATTTTAGCATAGCCAATCCACCTAAACTGGCATGTTAAAATCATAGGCTGCCACTCATACTTCTTTACCCCATCCCTAAATGCCTCTCCTTGACCAGTGCCTCACTAGTACCAATTCCAACTTGGTATCCACCTACCCATCACCCCCCAAAGTCCCCTGAGATAGCTCACTGGTACCATGTGATCAGAAGACTGATTTGCCATGGCCCTTCCCTCAATATCATTTGACATATACAGCCTACAATTTAGACTCAATCCAGTTCCTCAACCATTGCTACCTGCAAAGCTGGGGTGAAACACACATTTGGCATAAATCTCTGAGTGAGTCTCAGCAAAAAAGTTTGGGAATCTCTGCCCTAGCTATGCTGTTCTGATCTTAGCTCTTGAAATGAAATTTCTCAAGTTAATCTTATCTCCCCTTTATGATAGCACACTTTCATTCAAATACACTTCAGGTGAAGAGTGATTAAAAAGCTATCACCTTTCACAGTGAATATGTTGTTCAGCAATTAACTGGAGAACTGATGAAATCTTCACATCAATATTCTTAATTTCAGTCGGCCTATATCTTCCCTTGATATGTCCTGAACAATCACA
Organism: Carcharhinus amblyrhynchos; assembly: GCF_965287045.1. Lineage (NCBI taxonomy): Eukaryota > Metazoa > Chordata > Chondrichthyes > Carcharhiniformes > Carcharhinidae > Carcharhinus > Carcharhinus amblyrhynchos. The sequence goes on along the minus strand of NC_137335.1, from coordinate 22,872,487 downwards.
AATTTAACTATTTGTCCTTTGCTTACCCTTTCACAGATTATCTGAACTATTAGTTGAATTGATTGTGCTGAATTTGATTGTTGCACAAAAAATTCCCATTTATCATTTATAGTTCACCTTGAGATTTGTTCAGTTTCCATCATTAGAAAACTTGGAGGTGACAGGTAAATCTATGGCCCAGATTTTCACTCTCAAAGATGAGTGAATTCCTGGCTCCATGAACGTGATCTTTAAAACTGGCTGCCTGAATATCGGACTTTTGGTCTGTGGGAATCTGAAAAGAACAGCAGAGGATGTTGGCAGTAGAGGTGATCTGGCTGGAATATCTGCCTTAGGGTTCTGGCACTAAAATAAAGATTAAAATGTGAAAAATCCCTCCAGCCCTCACCACCCCACACGCTCCCTGTGCCTCATCCATGCCACCTCATGCCGCCACCCTCCCTGTAACTCCCTATACCCTCCATGCCAGCATATACACCTCTTCAACCATCCCTATTACTCTTTATAGCCTCTGTGTCAACCTATGTCCCTCCACCCACTCCTATAGTTCTTTATAGCTGATATGCTCATGTCAACCCATAGTTTCCTACCCACAACCTTTTCCCATACACCCACTGTGTCAACACATCTAGTATCTATCATGGACAGACCTCACAATCCATGCAGAGATGAGTTAAAATAAAATTCTATAAAAATAGAGTTCTAGGTATCATTTGCAGACTTCACTATTAAGGAAACACTTTCATTCATAAAAACCCATTTACTACATTTGAATTCCTTCAACTAAATAAAGCTTTATAACAAGCATTTAATGTAAGTACACAATCCCTTGTAAATAACAATACTGGAATTCATGGTCCCACATCAAAGAGTCGATAACCACTTGTAGCTGCCAATCAAACTGTGAAATGGCAGGCATCCTATGATGGATGGTTTTGAAATTAATCATAGAGTAATGGAGGCCCTTATGCTTATATTAACAGGGTTAAATAGCAAGAAATCATTTTTGAGTTTGCCAGTAATGAGTTTTTACTTTTACGCACATTTATGCCTACTTTTAACAATTCCAAAGAGCACCTGGTCTACCCAAAGTGACACTTGACCTACACCAAAGTACAGCTCACCTATCTGTCACCTCTCCAAAAAGGACTCTGGCTATCTAATCAAATCTGCAAAATTCAAATCTTCTCTTACCTGCTCTAATCTGCACAATGGGTTTTACACTCCCGCCTTACCAAAATCTCACTGCAGCGGAGACAGCTGATGATTTAAATATCTTCACAAACACTATACATGAAATATATGCAACACTCCCCATCCGAAGAAATTGGGAAGTGTTGTGTTCAGGGTCAGGATGTATTATTTTCGACTATCTCTGCCGTTTTCAGCATGATGGAAATCTGAGCCTATGTCTCCACCTTTTGTATAAAAAGATAACAAATGTTGGGCCCCTTTTTTTACAGCATCACAAATGTTAGGTCACCACTTGCAACAAAATTTCCACTCTTTTCATAAACTTTTGGGCTTAAAATAAGACACCACTGTTTGTAAGAATTTGTAAACCTCTCATATAATGAATCAAATATAAAGTTTCAAAACAATATTTTATACTCCTGCTTAGAGTCATTATGACGTTTTTTTTTACATAACTGACATTTAATCCACCTTGGAGACCTATTATTCTTAAATGAAAGACTGCAAATCATGTTTCATTGTTTCTAACTACCAATGTTTGAAACCTGTGTTTCACATTAATTTCTGTGTGTTATTTTTCTCTCACATTTGGGATTCATTTTGGATATATCTGAGTTGCATATCATAATTTCCGTTCAAGCGTTCTCAAAGAAATCTGATTGATCAGGGCTTGGGTGTTAAAGTGCTTCACCAATAGATGGCCCACTGTATATGTGCTGCAATCTGATTAAAGAATGCTCTTCAGAAACCCTTCCCCCTCTCCTCCAATGCTCCCCACCCCCTCACACACAGGCCCTCTGTCTCTGATTTAAACCCTTGCCAGTGTCTGTGACTGAATTATATTAAAAAAATCCCAGGCTGTGACTGGTAGGATGGCAGAGACCTAGGTCTATGCTACGAGAACAGTCTGAAGGTTTTTCTCTGAAGAGGGTTCTGTATGCAAGGCTGACTGCTTGGTCTTTGTTCAGTGTCCTTGGCAGAATCTGAAAGAACCAGGCCTGCAATGAACAGACCCAGAGTGTCACTCAGTGAAAATAATAAACCATTGTCTTCATTAAACAACCCTTGTTTTAGCAAATAGATGCCTGAAATTGAAAATGTGGTCAGAGGGGACGGAGTGGGGGGGCTTTAAAAAATTACGGAGAGAGGAGTCTTTGTTTCATTCTTTGGTTACTTACAGAGGAGATTCATATTCAAATAGACTGAGGTTGTGAATTGGTCGTTCACACATTCTCATGCACCCAGTAAGGCTATGATTATAGCTAATTACAATGACGAATTAAATTTTAACAGGAGTGTTCAATCACATTGTTGTTCATGCATGAAGCAAGTGGAGCTAACCAATGGAGGTGTGATTTCAACAATTACAAACAATGCAAGTGTTTGGGGAAAGCTGGGTGAATCTGAAAGGCAAAATAAGGTCTAATTTATCAGTGTATGTGAAATGCGTAAGCTTTGCTGTTTTACCCTGATTTTCATAAAGTGCTAGAATGTCAGACATGCATCACCTGTATCTCTCCATACATATCTTTTGGTTTGATTCAAGTGCTACTGTCCAAGTTGGTTGTTATCTCTTGTTAGCAGTGGTTCCATGGTAGTACTTGAATTTTTGAGGTGGCTCATCACCACATTCTCAAGGACAATTAGGCATGGGCAATAAATGTTCATACTCAAAAATAAATAAAAGGAATCAAAAGGTCTTTAGTCCTACTCCAGAGAATTGAGCATTAAATTTAGGCTGACACTATGATGTTGTACTATAGGAATTTGGCGCTGTTGGATGTTTTGTCTTTCAATTAGATATTCTGTCTTTCTGTTGAAGGTAAATCAAGACTTAGCCACCCTCTCAGCTGGATGTAAAAGAGTCCATGACACTATTTTGAGGAAAAGCAGATAGATTTCCCTGGTGCCCTTGACAATTTTTATCCCTTATCTAATATAATTAATGGAGATTATCTGATAATTATCTCATTATCTTCCCTGTATCACTCTCCACCCACATCCCCCTTCCCTGCTTTAATTTAAACTCCTTCTTCATTCATCCCTAGAAAAAGCCATCATCCAATTTATTTACAACTGCGCTTTCAAAATTCCAGCTATCTAGCATTTGTTTTTTTTTTAACCACAATGATTTTCTGTAGCTACTGATGTGGTCAATTGCATCCTCACCTTCTGTAGTCCCCAATAAAACCATTATGCTTTCTCACTCTGGTTATTCCCTTGGCACAGTGGCGGCATGGTAGCACACTGATTAGTACTGCTGCCTCACAGCGCCAGGGACCAGTGTTCAATTCCAGCCTCGGATAACTGTGTGGAGTTTGCACATTCTTACTGTGTCTGCGTGGGTTTCTTCCATGTGCGCCGTTTCCTCCCATAGTCCAAAGATGTGCAGATTGGGTAGATTGGCCATGCTTAATTGCCCTTTAGTGTCAGGTGGATTATCAGGGTTAATACCTGGATGATAGGGCCTGGGTGGAATTGTGTTGTCAGTGCAAGCTCAAAGGGTCGAATGCCCTCCTATACATTCGGGATGCTATGATTGTGATGACTTCAGCCAGGCTAATGAGGTTGGCTTGCTAGAATATGAACTGCTTGATGAGTCCTATGCAGAAAAGAACTACCTGATAAGTCTTAATTGATGGTTAAATCAGAGAGCTTCATGCTCCCTAGTTAAAGCAGGTGTGCCAGAGTCCCAGCCTGCATTCAGCAGGGAGCAACTGGAGAGCTGGCTATATAAAGATGTATGGTATAAATAAAGTAACTTGATGATGGGACTTCTGCCTTCGCAGAGTCATTACAGTGGCGACGAGGAAAAAGGAGTGACCTGAAGGAACTTGCTGAACCACTGCACATATTGAGGGTAAGCCATTGTTGAGGAAAACATGCCACTGTTTGGGAAATTGGACTCTTTTGACCCTGCAGTGGTGAACTGGGCCCAGTATGTGGAAAGGATGAAGTATTTCTTCAGGGCAAACAACATAACCTCAGATGAGAAGCAAAGGGTTATCTTGCTGACTGTGTGTGGACCAGCAGCTTTTGTGATTATGCAAAATTTAACTTACCCAGAGGCACCAGATACAAAGTCTTCCAAGAATTGTCAAATTTAGTTCAAGAATATTATGACCCTAAGCCATCCCTGATCGTGCGAATGTAACGTTTTTACTCCACATTTAGAGAAGTGAGGGAGTCATTCACCAGTTTCCTAACAAGGCTAAGAAGTCTGGGGCAGGCTTGCGAATTTGAGGGGACAGTAAGTGAGATGCTCCGAGACCGGTTGGTGTGCAGAATTAATGATATAACTATATATAAACACCTGTGAGAGGAGGCCCATTTGGAATGTAAACAGGCATTATGGCTGGCCTTGTCATTAGAAAAAGCAGCAAGCGGAACGCATGAGCTCCAAGGTAGCCCAATGGAGGTAGAGGCCAACACCAGGGAGACTGGGTTAGGGAATTACCACCACGGGGCAGGCCACTATATAGCGGCCCTCTGAAAGGATTCAGATACAAGGGAGCCCAAGTCCATCTATAGAACCGCACCTAGACAAAGTCGGGGTAAGCCCAGAATGACAGCAGTTCCTGTAGAGCCCCACCTGACATGACATTGCTATGGTTGCCAGTTCAGGATGCACAGAGGAAAAGCAAGTCTCCTAAACCAACATAGCCAAAAAGAACACCTAGGCCAAGGGACAAGAGAATGCACAACCTGGAAGCTCCCCCTACCTCTGACGAGGAACAGCTACTGTGCATAGTGATAAAATCAGAACCAATCAAACTGTCAGTGAGACTGAATGGGTGTCCAATTTTAAAGGAGGTTGACACAGGTGCAGCCGTATCAATCACAGGGGAGACAGTGCTTAACAAGATAAGCACTGGACTCCAACCTTTAGCCCTGACCAAAATTTCAGCAAGGTTGAGGACCTATATGGGGAACCACTGAAAGTGATAGGTATAACCCATGTGCCTGTTGCTTATGGGAAACAATTAGTTAGGTCCCCATTAATGGTAGTGGAATTATCTATTAGGGCAAAATTGGCTAAAAGAGATGTAGGTAGATTGGACAAATATCTTCCAGCTGGAAAATAGTCGTCTGAGTGAGGCCTGAGCAAATATCCGGAGGTTTTTTGGGAAAGCTTATGGACAATCAAAGGAGATGAGGCAAAATTGCACGACGACCCAGAGGCTGTCCCAAAGTTTTGCAAAGCCCAACCTGCGTTAAAGGAAAAGGTCGATGTGGAAATCAAAAGATTACAGCACAAAAGAATAATAAAACCGGTCCAGTTCACAGAATGGGCGGCATCTGTAGTTCCTATCTTAAAGCCGGATGGCTCGGTGCGCCTTTGCAGTGATTTCAAACTGACAATAAATCATTACTCTCAGCTAGACAAATACCCAATTCCCAGGATTGAGGGCGTGTATGCAAAGTTGGCAGGAGGACTCCCATTCACAAAACTAGACACGAGCCACGCATATGTGCAACTATGGCTGGATGAGAATTTGTAAAAATTTGCCACAATAAATACGTTGAAAGGCCTCTTCCAGTATAAAAGATTACCCTCCAGGATTTTGTCAGCTTGTGCCATATTCCAAAGGACCATGGGGAGCACCCTACAGGGATTACCATAGGTTGCCATTTACCTAGACGGTGTCCTCATTATGGGTAAAGCAAGGGCGGAACATCTGCAAAACCTGGAGTGAGTTCTCAGGAGATTTGCAGCAGCGGGAATGCATCTGAAAAGGGAGAAATGCATCTTTTTAGCACCACAAGTAACCTACCTCAGATACAACGTGGAGAAGTTGGGCCTACATCCTCTGGGGGATCGGATGCAAGAAATAAAAGATGTCCCGACTCCCACAACCATCCAGGAGCTGTGGTCGTTTTTAGGACTGGTGACATACTATGGGAAATTCATACAGAATAGGCTTCCATTCTGCTAAAAAAGGGACAAACTTGGGAATGGTCAGCCGACCAGGACAGGGCCTTCAAGAAAATTAAACAGCAACTGTCATCTGAAAATGTATTGGTATATTATGACCCCAAAAAGGAATTGATACTCACCTGTGACATGTCTCCATATGGAGTGGGCACAGTTTGACACACAGGTGGCAGAACGGACAAAATCAGCAAATAGCATATGTCTCCAGGACCCTGGCAATGGCAGAGCGAAGATATGCCCAGATTGAAAAGGATGCTCTGGCGGTAATCTTTGCAGTCAAAAAATTATGAGCAAAATTTACAATCATAACAGATCATAAACCCTTGCTGGGCCTACTGAAGGAAGACAAAGCAGTGCCACCGATAAGGTCAGCCCAGATCTAGCATTGGGCATTATTACTAGCAGCATATCAGTATCGATTAGAGCACTGACCAGGGACTAGAGTGGCAAATGCCAATGCCTTAAGTCAGCTACTGGGCACTCCACCATTAATACCCAGAATGGAGGAGACCGTGATGACTTTATGGATATCCTCCTGGCGGATGCACACAATATACACCAGTGGATGCAGAAAGACCCTGTATTACCGAAGGTAAAGCACCTGGTGCTAACATAAGAACATAAGAACATAAGAAATAGGAGCAGGAGTAGTAGAACAAGGCAGCTGGAAAGACTGTCCATTCACAGTTCCACCCATACTGGAGCAAGAGGGAGCAGATCATGGTGGAAAACAGGATACTGCTGTGGGGAGCACGGGTTGTTGTCCCAAGGCAAGGCCATCAGGACATACTGGCTGAACTACACCATGGGTACCAAAAATGAAGATGCTGGCCAGAACTATGTCTGGTGGCCAGGTCTGGACACAGACATAATGAAACTGGTGGGACAGTGTCAGAAGTGCCAACAGGGACAAAAGGTACCACTGGCAACCCTGCTGCACCCAATGGAATGGCCAGGCAGACCATGGTCATGACTCCATGTCGATTTTGCAGGCCCGTTTATGGGGTCCATGTTTTGGTGACAATAGATGCCCATAAACCAAACCCAGCAAACATGATGGCAACCGTTGAGAAACTGCGTACCTCGTTCGCAGCGCGTGGGATCTAGAGGTATTTGTTTCTGATAATGGTTCAGTGTTCACCAGCCTAGAGTTCACAAAATTTATGATATCAAATGGGAACCACCACATCAAGATGGCACCTTATCACCCAGCATCAAATGGGCTAGCAGAGAGAGCAGTCCAGATGTTAAAGGCTGGGTTGTAAAAAGAGCCAGTGACCTCATAGATGAAACTCTCTCAAGGTGGTTATGTGATTATAGGGTCACTCCACACGCCAGCACGGGAACTGCACCAGCAGAGTTACTCATGGACTGACGGACCTGCCCCAGACTGAGCCTGTTGTGGCTAAACCTAGGAGAGAAGGTGGAAAGACACTAGGAAGCCCAATGCAAGGGCCATAACAACACTTGCCAGGAGAGGCATGGGAGAGAGTTTGGGTCAGAAATAATGCAAATAGACCCACCTAGGTAACTGGAACAGTCGAGTCCAGGACCGGACCAGTGTCCTACCTAGTACGCATAGGCAAGGCAGTGGTAAGGAAACAGCTGGACCAGGTCTGGGCCTCAAGCTTTCCACCTGTTTCAGAGCCAGGTCTGTCCTGCAGCCCTAGGGATGAGCAGAGCCCCCTCAGCAAGCCAGTACCGCCTCCCCTGCACCATCGATGGGGACCTCACAGTCTGAAATGGACACAGGAGCCGAAGCTGCAGCAATTCACCCAAAGTGGACGAGGAACCAGACCTCCGGCGTTCATGGTGGAAGAGAAGGGTTCCCAACCATTTCACACTGCCTACCTCAGAGGCCGAGTTGGTGGACCCTGACCCGACGCTCAAACAGAGGAAAAGATCCTTGAGGGAAGCAAACCAAGGGGATTCCTCGGATTTTGCGGGGAGGAGTGTGATGACTTCAGCCAGGATAATGAGTTGGCTTGCTAGAGTATGAGCTACCTGATGAGTCTTAATTGATGGTTAAATTAGGGAGCCTTATGCTCCCTACTTAAAGCAAGTGCGTCAGATTCCCAGCCTGCATTCAGCAGGAAGTAGCTGGAGAGCGGGCTATGTACAGATGTATGATGTAAACAAAATAGTTTGGTGATGGGACCTTCGCCTCCGTGGAGCTATTACAATGATTACGGTCCTCAACTGTGCTCCCTTAAGTCTAAGGGATGCAGATTTGAAAAAGATATGGTGGACAATTAGTTTAACTATCCAATGTCAGATTTGGCTGGACGATATAAAACACAATTGACTCCTGCTCTCATCTACTAAAACTGTTCACTATTCCAGAATCATATCGTAAGCCATTTTCTTAAACTTCTGTCCCGTCCACCCTCACCTCCAAGAATAAGTGCAAGGAATGCATGGATCTCTTTGTCACAAATATCGAGACAATACTATCAGCTTTCTCTGCTGCATCTCTTCCACTCAACCAACTGGCCAAACTTCCTTTAATGTTCCCCTTGGCTCTAGTTCTGATCTTTCTCCAGTATCTTTCCTATCACCCCTCATGCCCTCTCTGAGTCATCTTGTCCACCCCTATTCCCTCGTTTCTACTCCCACCAAACTGCTGATCTCCCAACTTCCCTTCCTAACCCCCACATTAGCCAATATTGTGAATTGATCTCTTCCTTCAGGTATTGTCCCTCTCTTCTTTCAATCTCCTGCCATCATTCCTCTCCCCAAAAAACCCCAATTGTCCATACAAACTACCATCCCATTTCCAATCTTCCTTTTAACTTCAAAGTCCTTGGATTGTTATCTCACAAATCCATTCCCATCTTTCCTGTAACTCCATGTTTGCCCCAATTAAGTTTCTGTCCTGGCATGGCACTGAGAAGGTCATTATTAAAGACAAATTACATTTTGTGTGACTGTGACAAAGGTCAATTTTCCCTCTTTGTCTTTCTTCACTAGTCTGTACCTTTTTGACACAGTCGACCACACCATCCTTCTCCAAAGTCTCTTCACCATCATCCAGCTGGGTGAGATCAATTGAAATTGCTTCTCTTAGTGCTCCTGCGTAATAACCTGTTGTATGTCCAGGGGTCTATTGTTAACCCTCTCCTGTTTCTCACCTATGTGCTTCTGCATAATAAGCACCATCAAAAAACACAGGGTTTCTTTTCACATCAATGCTGGCGATACTGTTACAAATCCTGTTTGGGATTGTTCATGTTTAAAGAGGAAATTCAAAACCCAGCAATTAACCAACAGAGCTATGCCACAAGATTTCATGATTCTTTTTAACAAAAACAAACTTCACCTACATATAAAGAGAAATTAAGCAAAGCAAGCAACACCAACTTAACACAAAAATTTAAGGAATTATGTTATGAACTGAGTTCTGGGGTGGCATTTTCTGCTGCGCTCGCCCCAAAGGTGGAGAATCCTGCCTGAGGTCAATGGATCTTTGCGACGTCCGTCCCCCACCTGCTACGATTCCTGTGATAAGTGGCCTACTTTTTACCTCCCTTGAGAGTTGTTCCCTTGCCTTACAAAATCTTGAAGACTTGCTCACTTTTCCTGGTAGGAAACCAAAAGAAATGCCAAAAGAAATTATTTTGATTATCCCTAGTATTCCAGCTATTTCTCAAAATGCAAATTATATGGTAATCCTTCCATTAGCTTTTGACTAAGCGATCCTCAAATTTTCTTTAAAAATCTCATGGCTGCAGACTCTTTAGTTCCTTCTCCAAGCTTTGGATCTATATGGACTGTTTTTCCTACACTTGCTCCCACACTTTATTAGTGTCACAAGTAGGCTTACATTAACGCTGCAATGAAGTTATTGTGAAAATCCCCTCATCGCCACACTCCGATGTCTGTTCGGGGTACACTGAGGGAGAATTTAACATGGCCAATGCACCTAACAGCACATGTTTCAGATCGTGGAAGGAAATCGGAGCAGCCAGAGGAAACTCTCACAGACACGGGGAGAACATGCAGACTCTGCAAAGACAGTGACCCAAGCCAGGAATTGAATGACAGACACCTGGCTCTACCGAGAGATCCGGAAATGGGTCATCTACTGTTGTGTTTACACTTCTCAGTCTGACCTTTGAAGATAAACATGGCTTAGTTTTTATCTGTAATTAACTCCAAGCTTGTCTGAATTGCATTTACTTCATGATTGCTTATAAGTTTCTCAGTCAGATGTCCCATTTATGTTCAGTTAACACTTTAACTGGCAACCTAAACAATTACTGAAACTAAGTGTTCTATTTAAACATATGAATTATGAACCAGATTTTTGTAACAATACCCAGTTCTACCTTACTATCACCTCTCTTGACTGCTTCACTGTTGTTTGGGCTGGACTTTAAACTTTTTAGTGGGGTAAGGGAAGCGGAATAGGAAGTATGTAATCTGCACATTGAATCAAATATTGGCTGATCAATGTAAGTTAGCGGCACTGAGGAAGTGTCTTGCAATAAACTGCCTTGAACCTGAAAACCAGTCTGAATTGATACTTCCATTGCAGCCATGTGAGCAACAGTGGTAGTAGAGGATGAGCTTTAACCTTGCTGGTTGATTGCTATGAAGCCTTTTGTCGCAATCCTCTGAGGGAAAACAAGTGTACTGTTGCTGACAATTTAAGTTACAAATGGCAGAAGGACTGGGCAAAATTACAAGTTTTGACTATCCATTTCTTTCTGACTCTGAACCATATCAGTAGTGGAAAGCTAAAGTTGAAATGTGGACCCGGGTTACTTCCATACCCTACAAGAGGCAAGTATAGCATTATCGTTACCACTCAAAAGTAAGATAAGGAGTAAGGTATTTTCAGAGTGGAAAGTGGATGATCTGGATCAAGAAGAGGGATTGGACCTTCTGTCACAATTTTTGGATAAGTTTTATAAAAAGGATGAGTTATTAGAAACATATTAAGCCTGGGCAATCTTTGAAAGGTTTAGGAAATCAGAGGATCAGTCCATGGAAGAATATATCTTGGATTTTGATAAATGTTGTAAGAGACTACAGAGATTTTCACTTGAAATTCTGGAAGCCATATTTGCATTTAAATTACTGGACTGAGCCCCCATTTCCTATGTTGATAGTCTTTTAGTACTAACAAAAGTTCAATTCAGGGGAAAGAATCTCTCCTAAATCAAATGACTACAGCCCTAAAATAATTTCTGGGAAAACAATCATTCCCAGCCATTGTCACAACAAATGCAAACAAAAATGCCACAAAACAAAGGATAGAGGATTCAACGGTCACTCAATTTCAAGGTTGACTAAACCTCAGACGAAAATTCCAATTCAGAGATAGGATTGATGACGAGATCTGAAAATGGTCATTATCCTAGTCATTTTGAAATTTGGGACAAAAAGCAAGCCTGGACAGTGACCATTTTAAACCCCAAAACTGTAAGGAGCTTGGTTAACCGGTGTTCCCAGTGTGATTTCCAGTATCATTATATGATGAACTGACCACAACTAAGGAACCACGTTTTTGAAGTAACTCATGAGACTAATTTGAGACTGAAAAGGATGATGGTGATTGAATTATTTTGGTCACTGAGAGTTTGAATCCAGCAATGAGCGTATTGATGGTTAATCCCTTCAACTGTGCAATTTTGGACAGTGGATGCACTTTTACAGCACATGGCATGGATTGGATTAACTGCTATCTGGGGGTCTCTTAATGAGACAGACTGGCAGAAGGTCTGTTGCAGGTTCGGTGGTGACAATATTCGAACATCCCTTGCAAGATTGCAGGGTTTAATCTGTTTATCAGCCCTGGTGGGGTATCTAGTGAGACATCACTGTTGTTAAGTCAATCTGCAAAGAAGAAGACTCCAATGAAGCTAAATATGAAGACTGACTGAGCTATCATGTTTGGAAAATATAGATCTGCATTTTATTCAATCAGGCCATTACTGCTTAGATCAGGCCATTACTGCCTATTTGTGACACTAATAAAGCCAGAGATTCCTCATCAAAAAATTCATGGTTTTGTTAACCATTTGAGAATAAGAATTTGGTGGACAAAAATAATTTGGAAATTACGCACAGTTTGCACATCAAGCACCACAGAAACTGAAGACCCTACTTTAAGATGTGGGAGTGCTTAATAAAGAATATGATGACCTTATTGAACTAATCACTGCTCAATGCAAAATCTACATTAAATATCACAAAACACCACCGTTGTGAGCTTGTCACTAATCAGAGAGTTTAACAACACAGTAGACTTGAAAGTTTGTCAATGATAAGAACATTTATATATTATGCTTCATAGTTATGGCAACCAGATTTAGCTTATTTACTGTAACATGTAATAGAATAAAAAGATCATTGTTGAAACATCATGGAGAAATGGGTAGGAACAGGATTAGGAACACCAAAGAAGTTCCTGACAGATAATGGTGGGGAATTTGCCCTTGAGGAATTTCAAGAAATGTGTGAAAATCTGAACATTGCAGGTATGCACAGCCGAGCTGAGAACCTTTTTATTAATGGTCTTTGTGAAAGAAACAATGTGGTAATAAACATGTTAAAAAAGATATTGGCTGATCAACCCGAATGTAAATTGCAAACAGCACTGGCATTGGCGATGCATACAAAGGTGATGTAGTCCATAACAGTTGTGTATGGAAGAAATCCAAAGTTGCCTTCCATGCTATCAGATGCTCCCCCTTCTCTAGAAGGGATTGGCATTCGTCCTTTTTTGACTCATCTGAATGCCATGCATGCAGGCAAAAAAACTTTAATTAAAGGTGAGATTTCAGACAGAATCTAGTGAGCCCCACGCACCACACAATGTCCTCAGGGCTATAATTTCGGCAAGGAGATTATGGTATGTTATTGAAGAGAAGGCCAAAAGGAGTGGAAAGGACCTGGTAAGGTAATAGGGAGTGATAGGAAAGTTATAACAGTACAACACTGTAGTCAAATTGTTCAGATACATTCTTTGTGGTTGATTGGCTACACATTCACAGGTCCTGAATAGCACATGGAAAATGGGAAGGCACCATGCACTTCACATACATATGCACCAGGTAGTTATGAGGAGCAAATGACGGTAGACTCAAGGTTGATGGAATATGAACAAAGTAATACTAAGGCATTGGATAACAGGAGTTCCTGACAAATAACGGTGGGGAATTTGCCAATGAGGATTTTGAAGATATGTATGAAAATTTAAACATTGCAGTTGTGCACATTGCAGCTGAGAACACTCTTTGTTCAAAAGGACACCCACTTAAAGTGGGCACAAAGGTAACATACATGCCAGAAGGGACCAGTGTCTACAGGGATGCCACTATAATGGGGAGAGCAGGAAAAGCCTCTGATAAATACAAAAGATGGTTTACTATGCAGGATAAAGGACAAGAGATAAGAAGATCTATGGATTGGCAAAATGATGGTAAGATGGATGGATACCCAAAAAGCAAAACGGGTAATCTTACCAAAAACGTTCTAAGTGCCGAATGAACGTGATCATACAGTAGTAGTCCACAAAGGAACAGGAATGCAAGTAGAGGCCATAGCTTGATGAGAAGGAGGCCTAGAGAGCAAGCCAGCAATCTCAATAGAAGTAGAAGTCCTCATCACCAAGAGATTTTAGTAGCTGTTAAAAATCTGGAAAATAAGCTAATAAAGGAAGTCAAACAGAAAGAGTCATAAGTCGGAAAGAATTTGGAGTATATACTGAAGTACCTGACAAGGGATAGCCAGCTCAATCTCACCAGTGGATCTGTATGAAAAAGTACTCTCAGACGTCATTATATAAGGCCAAAATAAAATTAGTGGCCTGAGGCTTTGAAGAGAGATTTGGGGATCAGGATGTTAGAGCAGAGTTAGCTACTTCAGGGAAAGGAAGTTTGAAGAATCTTTTGGCAACTTTGGCATCATATTTCTGGGAATGCAAATCTATTGATTGATTAGTATAAAGTTTTTAACAAGGGGAGCAGGTTGAAACCATTAGTGATGTAGAAGGAAAGCTGAGGATGTTGAACTAGTGTGTTTGCAGATTGAATGATCCAACAAGATTATGGTATTTTTCCAGGAAGTCTATCCTGTTGAAAACAGGATGCATTCAGTTAAAGTGGATCCTGCAATGTTCTACTGGTACCATAAGGAGAAACTAGCTGGAATTTTCATCATGCATGTTGATAATTTCCTGTGGGGAGGCTGTATTGAATTTGAGCAAGGGCTAATCAAGAAGATAAAGAAGGAATTCAAGATAGGAAGACAGGCTTCAGGGGCTTTATATACACAGTTATAGACATTAAGCAAAACAAGTTAGGAGTCGCAACGATTCAACAGTCTTATGTAGAAAATGTTAATCCTATCCCTATAACTCGGGTTAGATCCTCACAAAAAGAGGATCCAGCTACTAAGGACAAAACAGAAGAGCTGAGAAGTTTCATTGGGCAGTTGAACTGATTGTGCACTCGGACCAGAACTTGATGTTAGCCAAGATATGTTAAAGCTAAGTACCATGATGAAATGTGCGTCAGTTGAAGAAATTCTGAGAGCAAATAAAACACAAAAAAGTTACATTCAGAAAGATGTGTGCTCAAGCTCCCAGCTTTGGGTGAGCAAGAAGATGTGAGGTTGCTCATTTTTAGTGATGCTTCATATGCCAATCTTCTAGATGGGTAGTCTAGCACACCAGGCTTTCTCATATTCTTGGTGGAAAAATGAAACTGTTGTCCATTTGCTTGGGAAGCTAAGAAAATAAAATGAGTCATAAAAAGCACATTAGCTGCTGAAGCATTGGTGTTGGTCGAAGCACTGGATGTGGGGGTTTACTTGTCCAATATATTGTCAGAAACGTTATATCAGGGGCCAAGTGGCAATGTTAAATTGACAGCCAGTCTCTTTGGGATAATGTTCATTTAACAAAGAATGTAACTTAAGAAAGGTTAATAGACCTAGCTGGCAAAACCAAAATATTAGAGAGAAGGAAAATCTCCAAAATACAGTAGATTGACACAAATCACAAGCTAAAAGATTGTTTTCCAAAAATCAGTGCCTGCTTTAAGAAATTAATAAATGTATTAGAAGAGGGATGTCTTATGTTATAATGATGAAATGAAAAACTAGCTTCTGTTTCATAATCATAAAATCCTTGCAGAGCAGAAAGAGACTATTCAGCCCACCGAGTCTGCACCAATCTTCCAAAAGAGCATTCCACCCAGGCTTTCTCCTCCTCCCTATCCCTGTAGCCCCATCCATTTGGACTGCATAATGGCTTATATATATCTGGTAAAGGAATTGTGGGATTCTTAGATGTAGAAATGTGAGATAATTTATCTCTGATTAGATTCAAAAGAATGTTTTTGAATTTAAAAGAGGGGAGTGTATGGCAATTATCTTGTTAAGGGAATTGCTAGTTGAACATGTGACATTGATTCTTCTATAAAAAGAGACAACTGGAATACTTTGGGGAAGAGCTTCTTGTAAGTTAGGAGTACTGAGAAAGTGTCTTACACTATACGAGCTTGAACCTAAAAGACCAGTCTGGACTGATACTTCCATCTCAGCCATTCGTTGTGAGTAACCACGTGACCTGTTACAAGTCCAACATCATTTTCTAAAGAATGTAGGTGGCTAGGTTAAAGGGGAAGAAAGGGGACAAAGGGGAAGAAATAAAGAGGAATGTAGTGGTAATTGGGGATAGTGTAGTTAGGGGTACAGACACTGTCCTTTGTCACATTGATAAAGAGTACAGAAGGGTGTGTTGTCTGCCTGGTGCTCGGGTCCAGGATGTCTCATCTGAGCTGCAGAGGAACCTGGAGTGGAAGGGTGAGAATCCGGTCGTTGTGGTACATGTGGGTGCCAATGACGTAGGTAAAATGGGAACTAAGGATCTGCAGAGGGAGTATACAAAGCTGGGAATCAAATTAAAAAGCAGAACCGACAAGGTGGTTATCTCTGGATTATTACCTGAACCGTGTGCAGATGGGCATAGGGTAAATAGAATTAAAGAGATGAATGGGTGGCTCAGGGATGGGTGTGGGAGGAATGGATTTGAATTTATGGGGCATTGGCACCAGTTTGGGGCAGATGGGATGGTCTTCGTCTGAACCGTGCTGGGACCAGAGTCCTGGCGAATCGTATAACTAGGACTGTAGATAGGGCTTTAAACTAATTAGGTGGGGGGGAAGGTGCAGGGGTGGGAGAAATTACAATATCTAAAGTAAAAGAGAGGGTACGGACACGGGAAAATGATGAGGATGTCCCAATAATAAAGGGAATAGGGGGCATGAGAAAGGTTGGTAGCGTTCCTCCAAATAGGGTACGGAAAAAGGCTGGGATAAAGACACTTTACCTGAATGCACATAGCATTCGGAACAAAGTGAATGAACTGGTGGTGCAGATCAGCACAAATGGATATGATCTGTTGACCATTACGGAAACGTGGATGCAGGGTGACAGGGACTGGGAACTGAATGTCCAGGGGTATCAAGTGTTTAGGAAAGATAGACGGGAGGAAAAAGGGGGTGGGGTAGCTCTGCTGATGAAGGATAATATCAGGGCGGTGGTAAGGGAAGATATAGGCTCCAAAGAGCAGAACGTGGAATCGTTGTGGGTGGAGATAAGGAACAGTTAGGGGAGGAAGTCGCTGGTGGGTGTGGTCTATAGGCCCCCAAATAATAACTTGGAGGTGGGGCGGGCTATACACAAGCAAATAAATGATGCGTGCAGAAAAGGAGCAGCAATAATTATGGGGGATTTCAATTTGCATATTGATTGGTTGACCCAAGTCGGACGTGGTGGGCTTGAGGAAGAGCTCTTGGAATGCTGTTGGGATAGTTTCCTTGAACAGTGTGTGACGGAACCAACGAGGGAGGGAGTGAGCTGTCTTAAATCTGGTGTTGTGAAACGAGACAGGAAGAATTAGGGATCTTGTTGTGAGGGATCCTCTTGGGACGAGCGATCATTGTATGGTTGAGTTTTTGATGCAGATGGAGGATGAGAAAGTAGGGTCCTGAACCTGTGTCCTCTGTTTGAACAGAGGGGAGTACGATAGGATGAGAGAGGAATTGGCAAATGTAGATTGGGGGCGCAGATTGGTTGGTAGGACTGCTGAGGAACAGTGGAGGATCTTTAAGGAGATCTTTTTCGGTGCTCAGAAGAAATATATTCCGATGGTAAAGAAGGAATGTCGGAGAAGGGATAACCAGCTGTGGTTATCGAAGAAAATAAAGGAGAGTATTAAATTAAAAGCTGATGCGTTTAGAGTGGCTAAAAGTAGTGGGTGAGTAGAAGATTGGGAGAGGTTTAAAAATCAACAAAGAATGACTAAGAAGTTGATAAAGGAAGGATAGACAATGAAGCACTAAATATAAAAAAAGACAGTAAGAGTTCTTACAAATATATAAAGAAGAAGAAGCTGGCTCGAGTGAATGTTGGACCCTTAGAGGATGAGAGGGGGGATTTAGTGGTGGGAGATGAGGAAATGGCTAAGGCCTTAACTAAGTTTTTTTGCCTCGGTCTTCACGGAGGAGGACACGAGTAGTTTGCTGGATATTAAAGATAGAAGGATGGTAGGAGCTGAGGGCCTGAATGCGATTACTGTCACTAGAGAGGTAGTGCTTGATAGACTAAAGGGACTGATGGTGGACAAGTCCCCAGGACCGGATGGAATGCATCCCAGGGTTCTGAAGGAAATGGCAGAGGTGATTATTTACCAAACTTCGCTGGATTCCGGGGAAGTGCCGGAAGATTGGAAAATGGCTAATGTTACGCCGCTGTTTAAAAAAGGTAGCAGGCAAAAGGCAGGGAATTATAGGCCGGTTAGTTTAACGTCTGTAGTTGGAAAAATGCTAGAATCCATCATCAAAGAAGAAATAGCAAGGCACCTAGAAAAGAATGGTTTGATAGAGCAGACGCAGCACGGATTTGTTAAGGGGAAGTTGTGTTTGACAAATTTGTTGGATTTCTATGAGGACATGATTAGTGTGGTGGACAGAGGGGAACCGGTGGATGTGGTGTTTCTCGATTTTTTTTTCAAAAGGCATTTGATAAGGTGCCACACAAAAGGTTGCTTCAGAAGGTTAGGAGGAATGGAGTTGGGGGTAAGGTGTTTGCGTGGATAGAGGATTGGCTGTCTAATAGGAGGCAGAGAGTTGGTATCAATGGGTGCTATTCAGATTGGCGGCTGGTGACTAGTGGAGTGCCGTAGGGATCGGTGCTGGGGCCTCAGCTGATCTGGAGGAGGGAGCTGAGTGTAGGGTGACGAAATTTGCTGATGACACAAAGATGAGTGGAAAAGCAAATTGCGTGGAGGGTGTGGAAAGTCTGCAAAGGGATCTGGATAGGCTGAGCGAGTGGGCGAGGACCTGGCAGATGGAGTATAATGTTAGCAAGTGTGAGGTTATTCACTTTGGCAGGAATAATAGTAGGAGGGATTACTAGTTAAAGGGCGAAAAGATGCAGCATGCTACGGTGCAGAGGGACCTGGGGGTCCTTGTGCATGAGTCGCAAAAACCCAGTCTGCAGGTGCAGCAGGTGATCAAGAAGGCAAATGGCATGCTGGCCTTTATAGCGAGGGGGATAGAATATAAAAGCAGGGAGGTCTTGCTGCAACTGTACAGGGTACTGGTGAGGCCACAGCTGGAGTACTGTGTGCAGTTTTGGTCACTGCACTGCGCAAGGATATTTTGGCCTTGGAGGGAGTGCAGAGGAGGTTCACAGGCTGATGCCGGAGATGAAGGGGTGGACTATGAAGAGAGACTAAATAGACTAGGTCTGTACTCGTTGGAGTTTAGAAGGATGAGGGGGGATCTTATAGAGACGTATAAGATAATGAAAGGGATGGATAGGGTAGAGGGAGAGAGATTGTTCCTGCTCAGAGAGGACAGCAGGACTAGAAGGCACAGCCTCAAGATAAGGGGGGTGCAGTTTAGAACGGAGTTGAGGAGGAACTTCTTCACTCAAAGGGTGGTGAATCTCTGGAATTCTCTGCCCGTTGAAGTGGTGGAGGCTACCTCGCTAAATATATTTGAGTCACGGGTAGATAGGTTTTTGACAGACAAGGGAATTAAGGATTATGGGGAGAAAGCGGGAAAGTGGAACTGATCCACTTCAGATCAGCCATGATCTTATTGAATGGCGGGGGCAGGCTCGAAGGGCTAGATGGCCTATTTCTTATGTTCTTATGTAGGTTGAACGTGTACCCTGTCTGATGACATTCACATCTTGAGCATTTGAGACACTTTGTGTCTTGTATCTGAATGGCCCATTTGATTTGAAATTACTCTTTTGAATTAGTTTCAGGATAAGGCATTGAGTCAACATCAGTCTGGAAAATACATCTTGTTCCATCTTGAGGCAGAGGAGTATTTAAATCCACAAGAAAAGTCGGAAGATCCTTGAGCTGCCATCTTTTTGTAGGCTTATATATTTTTAAAATATAAATTATTAACTGAAAGATCATGGAACATGACACTGCTGTGGAACATGCTAAGTGCAAATTGGCTGCTGTGTTTCCTGCATTATGTGGAGATGCTGGCGTTGGACTGGGATAAGCACAGTAAGAAATCTCACAATACCAGTTTAAAATCCAACAGGTTTATTTAGTAGCACAAACTTTTTGAAGTATCGCCCCTTCTTCAAGTGACTTCTTCACCTGAAGAAGGAGTGACATTCCAAAAGCTTGTAGTACCAAATAAACCTGTTAGAGTTTAACCTGGTGTTGTGAGACTTCTTGCTTTCCTTCATTGCAACAGTGACTGCACTCTAAGTACTTAATAGGCTATAGAATGCTTAGTGATGTCCTGAGGTAATGAAAGGTGCTCTATTTGTGCAAATATTTTTCCTATGACTATCAAAGATTACCTGTTTCCTTTGCTTACAGCACAATGTTTTGGAAGTGGAAACATTCAAATTTTTGTCCCCAGTACTGGACCAAGATTATTAATGAAACAACATGATGCCAACTGTTTCAGATATAGTATCATCTCAAGTTCAAAGATCACCATGCTATCTTTCTATTTTCTTCTTATTGATTCCTACAGAGTAGCATAACATGAAGAGCTACAGTGGATAACTTTTTATATTTTAGAAATCCTTTTTATATTAGAGAACGCCCTGTCTATAATCCTAGCCAAATCATGATTTTTTTTATTTAGTGTCTCAAGTTGGCTTACATTAACACTATAATGAGGTTACTGTGAAAATCCCCTAGTCACCATCCTCCGATGCCTGTTTGGATACACTGAGGGAGAACATAGCATGGCCAATGCACCTAATCAGCATGTCTTTCAGACTATGGGAGGGAAGCAGAGCACCCGGAGGAAATCTATACAGACATTGGGAGACTGAGCACAGATAGTGACCCAGGCTGGGAATCGAACCCAGGTCCCTGATGCTGTAAGGCTAATGTGCTTGCCACTGTGCCACTGTGTCATCCATTACTATGCATGTGCAATTTCACTAATTTTGAAATGTGTAGTGCAATATGAATGAAGCAGAGTCCAGAGGATGGGAACTCACACGACACACTGTGGAACTGTTAACATAAAAGTCTGAAAGTATAAGGGGAATGTAAGTTTTTCATTTATCTATTGCATTATGATTCATTACCCAAATGTGATGCTTATACTTGATGTGCAAGAATTTGGGCTGAAAATGAAAGGAAATTAAAACGTGCAGTTACTACAAAGAAATATCAGAAACACTGCAGAACACTCAACTCCAGTTGGATTATAGCTGATCTGTACAATTCCCATTCAACCAATTTTGCCCCATATTCCTTAAATTCTTACCCAACAAACATATATCACATCACATTTGTATTCTTGTTATATATTTTAAATTTTAATTCCTTTCATTGTTTCATTTGTCCACTTCTAACTCTCGCTTTCCATCTTGTTTCCGCTCCCCACACACCTCACTAGGGCAATCTCTCACACTCTGCCCCTTTGTTCTGCCATTTACACATTCTGATCTTGTAATAGACATCACTAGCACCGTTCTCAGCATTTATAACCACCTTTACATTCCCTTTGTCCTTTTGTCTATGAATTCTTGCTCAATTACTCAAACCCTCACTCTTCCAGTGTCAATCTTGTCCTATTTTCTTTGTCTTTAGCTCTAATGAAGGGTCATTAGACATGCAATGTTGCCCTGTTGGTGAACAGAACTCCCACTTACCAGATGAAGAAGCAGTGCTCCGAAAGCTAGTGGCTTTTGCTGCCAAATAAGCCTGTTGCACTTTAACTTGGTGTTGTGAGACTTCTTACTCTATTCACTCCCCAGAGATGCTATCAGACCTGCTGAGATTTTCCAGCACTTTCTGTTTTTGTTTCAGATTTCAGCATCTGCAGTATTTTGTTTTGATTAAAAATATATCAATCTCTCTCTCTGTCTTGAAGATTTCAATTGTCCCAGCAATCACAGCATTTCTTTGATTTGACTTCTTAATGTCGTATGTATTAGTGTATAGTGAAAAGTATTGTTTCTTGCGTGCTATACAGACAAAGCATATCATTCATAGTGTAGGAAGTAAGTGCAGAATATAGTGTTAGTTATAGCTAGGATGTAGAGAAAGATCAACTTAATGCAAAGGTAGGTCCATTCAAAAGTCTGATGGCAGCAAGGAAGACGCTGTTCTTTAATTGGTTGCTACATGATCTCAGACTTTTGTATCTTTTTTCCCAACGGTAGAAGGTAGAAGAGAGAATGTGTGGGGTCCCTAATTATGCTGGCTGCTTTGCCGGGGCTAACTTGTGTGATGGGTTGGGATACATGCACGACCTTTCATGGTTTCTTGCGGTGTTAGGCAAAGCAGAAACCATACCAAGTTGTGATACAATCAGAAAGAATGCTTTCCATGGTGCATCTGTAAAAGTTAGTGAGAATCGCAGCTGACATGCCAAATTTCCTTAGTCATCTGAGAAAGTAGAGGAAAGTGGGCTTTCTTGACTTGATTTATTATTGTCATGTGTATTAACATACAATGAAAAGTATTGTTTCTTGCGTGCTATACAGACATAAGAACATAAGAAATAGGAGCAGGAGTAGGCCATCTAGCCCTTCGAGCCTGCCCCGCCATTCAATAAGATCATGGCTGATCTGTCGCTGCTCAGTTCCACTTTCCCGCCCTCTCCCCATAACCCTTAATCCCCTCTCTTATCAAAAACCCATCAACCCGCGTCTTAAAAATATTTAGCGAGGCAGCCTCCACCACTTCAACGGGCAGAGAATTCCAGAGATTCACCACCCTTTGAGTGAAGAAGTTCCTCCTCAACTCCATTCTAAACCGCCCCCCTTTTATCTTGAGGCTGTGCCCCCTAGTCCTACTGTCTTTTTTGAGCGGGAAGAGTCTCTCCACCTCTATCCTATCCATCCCATTCATCATCTTATACGTCTCAATGAGATCTCCCCTCATTCTTCTAAACTCTAACGAGTACAAGCCCAGTTTATTCAGCCTCTCCTCATAGCTCAACCCCCTCAACTCCAGTATCAGCCTAGTAAACCTCCTCTGCACTCCCTCCAAGGCCAAAATATCTTTGCGCAGGTGCGGCGCCCAAAACTGCACACAGTACTCCAGCTGCGGCCTCACCAATGCCCTATACAGCTGCAGCAAGACCTCCCTACTTTTATATTCAATCCCCCTCGCTATGAAGGCCAGCATCCCATTCGCCTTCCGGACCACCTGCTGCACCTGCAAGCTGGGTTTTTGCGACTCATGCACAGGGACCCCGAGGTCCCTCTGCACCGTCGCCTGCTGCAGTTTTTCGCCCCATAAGTAATAGTCCTTCCTACCATTCTTCCTACCAAAGTGGACCACCTCACACTTGCCAACATTAAATTCCATTTGCCATTTCCTGGCCCATTCGCCCAGCCTATCTAGATCCTTCTGCAGATTCTCCACACCCTCCGCACAATTTGCCGTTCCCCCAATCTTGGTGTCATCAGCAAATTTCGACACCCTACACTCAGTTCCCTCCTCCAGATCATCTATATAAATGGTAAAAAGCTGAGGCCCCAGCATCGACCCCTGGGGCACTCCACTAGTCACCATACCATTCGTAGAGAAGGAAACGAAAGAGTGCAGAATGTAGTGTTACAGTCATAGCTAGTGTGTAGAGAATGATCAACTTAACTATAATGTCAACATGGGGGGACCAGGACAGGTTGTTGGTGATCTGGACACCTTAAAACTTGAAGCTCATGACCATTTCTATTTCCTCCCCTTTGATTTGGACAAAGGCATGTTCTCCTCTACGCTTCCTGAGTCGATGACAATCTCATTCATTTTGTCGACATTGAGGAAGAGATTATTGTTGCTGCGCCGGTTCACTAGATTCTCTATCTCATTCCTGTACTCTGTTTCGTCTGAGGTCCGACCCACTGAAGTTGTCAGCAAACTTGAAAATCGAATTAGAGGAGAAGTTGGCCACACAGTCATAGGTATATAAGGAGTACAGCAGGAGACTGAAGACACCGCCTTATGAGGCACTGGTGTTGAGGATGATTGCCTATCCTTACTGATTGTGGTCTGTGGTTAAGAAGTTCAGGATTCAGTCACAGAGGGAGGAGCCAATGCCCAGGTCACAGAGTGTGGAGATGAGTTTTGTGGGAACAATAATGTTGAAGGCTGAGCTATAGTCAATAAATAGGAGGCTGACATAGGCATCTTTGTTATCTAAGTGTTTCAGAGTTGAGTACAGGGTCAGGGAGATGGCATCTGCTGTGGACCTATTGTGGCAGTAGGCAAACTTTAGTGGATCCAGGCAGTCCGGGAGGCTGGAATTGATTTGTGCCATGATTAGCCTTTCGATGTGAGGGGCTTGGATTTCCACTATCCTTTATGTTAAATGTGCTTCTTGAATTCACTGCTAATTTTAAGATTATGCCCTTGGTTCTGAATTGTCTATCAAAGGAAAGAGTGTCATGATCCCTTTGAAGACCAACAAACCAAAAGAATCAAATTTACCACTAAGGGAAACCAATACTCATGGTTTCACTTCTTATAACTTGTTGGGGTATGCAAATCAGAAACCCCAATGTATATTATGAAGTCAGACTATATCCTGACAACATTCTATTTTGGCATTAATGTGAGGATAAAGTGTTTCACTTCAGGTACGATTCTACTGATAATCCAAAGAACCTTTAACAACACATTTTAACTATAACAAATGAGTTGGCTTAATCTTCTAACATTTGAACAACACTTAGAAATAAGACACAATTCTTAACTGTTAACTTATTCCTATGACTTCCACTCAAGCGATATAGACTTCAACCTCTCTTTATAATTAGTTAGCCAAAGACTGGTATACTTCCTTGGGACTTCGGCCTATATTCTCTGGAATTTTGAAGAATGAGGGGAGATCAAATTGAAGTATACAAGATGGATAAAGTAGATTTGGATCGCATGCTTCCTCTTGTGTAGCATTTTAGGATGAGAGGTCATAGTCTTAGGATAGGGGGTAGCAAATTTAAAACAGAGTTGAGGAGAAACCACTTCTCCCAAAGGGCTGTGAATCTGTGGAATTTGCTACCCCAAAGTTTGGTGAATGCTGGGACAGTGATTAAATTTAAGGAGGGTTTAGATAGATTTTTAATTGGTAATGGTGGGTTGAAGAGTTATGGGAAGAAGGCAGGAAAAAGGGGTTGAGGAACATTTCAGCCATGATTGAATGGTGGAGCAGACTTGATGGCTTAATTCTGCTCCCAAATCTTATGAATTTGAACAGTCCTGGGGCTTTCAGAACACCTTTGAAGAAAGAAACAGAGAGATACCGCTTTCTTCTTGCAACCCAGGCAACAAATGTCTATATTTTAAAATGAAACTGAAACTCTTTCTTTCCTTCAAGCTTAACTCATTCCATTGACCACATGACTCTATCTATGTCAATAAACTGAAGAAAAACTCTATTCTAAAACCCTAGGGGAACAGTAATAAACACAAATATATTACATCTGCTTAAACAAACACTCCATGTTTAAAATGAGTACATACCTTGTTCTCCCAGCTTTTAAATTTAAGATTTTCCTAGATGAGCCATGCAAAACAGATCTGAATTCTAAACATACCCTTTACAAGAAATGTAATTATAAATATGTTTCTTAAAGGCACAGTATCATCACAAAAACAAACCAAATTCAACATAAACTAAGCACAAAATCAACATTAACAGGCAATAAGTTATAAATTACACATTAAAAAGCAGAGACATCAAAGATCTGATGGATTATCTAAACAGCCAACAGTGTATATATCTATGGCACTAATTTCAGCCACAAAGTTCTAAATATTCTCCAGTAGAATTCCTGCTCCTTTTCTTTGAAGATTCAGCCTGATCCCCAGTCAACAACAGCCTCCAACCAAAAGAGGTTCCACAGGAACAGTCAATACTAAAATAGAACATGTCTAAAGAATCTCCATAACTCCAGATATAAGTCTTGATGATGTAAATCCACCAATGTTATTTTCAAGAAACTACTGCAGAATCTGTGCATTTGCCTATTCCAAGCTCCTGGATCCACCGTCCGTTTCTTCAGGCTGCTTGTAATGTACTGTTGGGATCCTCAGAAGTTCGAAATTCAAGTTCCTTTTCAGTTTTTATTTCCCATTTAGTTTACAGAAGTTTGCCTTTCAGTTTGGTTATGATCTGTCTCAAAAATTGCAAGCTTTGAAACCATGGATTCCATCAAAATAGTTTAATTTGTATCCTATTGAATCCCTTCATTATGCTAAACACATTGGGAATGATATTACCAAAAAAATTCTGATGAGCATGGGTGAGCTACCAGATGCTATCTTATGGCATTTGGGGGAAAAAAAGAAGCAAAATGTGATTCTAACTAGTAGGTGGAGTGAGTGAAGTATATTCATGTTGGAAAGCTGGCTGCTGACTGCTATGTGTGCTATTGCACAAACACCCTAATCTCCCGTTGCAGTGTATACAAATGTACACAATTCACTGGGAAATTTGTCACTTCCCCACTACTCCCGGACATTGCGCCCCCTTTACCCACTGATCACCCCAACATACGTGCACACCTCCTCACCCCCCACCCCTCCCCCAATCACTGCACGCCCTGACCCCTCACGCCGGCCAATTGCCATTGCAGAGGTCATCCCCGTACCTCTCCTTCATGGCCCTGCCCTTATAATGGCCCCACCCCTTCAGTACCTGCTCTCTTGGCACTGCCCAGTCGGCAGTGCTAAGGTACCAGGCTGGCACTGCCTAAGGTACACTGCTTGCCCTTGCACCTGATCACCCGGGGGCTTCAATGACCTCCAGACCCAATGGCGAGGTCATTAAGGCAATTGAGCCCCGATGATTGCATCCCAGACTAACTAATCATACTTAAATAAACTTGTAAATATTTAAATCATCCTCACAGCCTTGCCGAGTGTGACTGATTATGCCTGCAGATCAGCTCTGGTAAGATTGAGCTGTGAGAAACTGAGTGCGAAGTCAGTTTTTTACCTCTCAGCTGATCTTACTGACTTGCCACACCGATCAACTGGCATGACAAGCTAGTAAGATCATCATCCACCACCTCCCACCCCCCCCCCCCCCCAAAACCCCTTGATTAGATAACCACTCAAGCTTTTGAACTTAAAGCTTAAGCTTAAAGAAGTACAATCTTAATGTAACCTATCCTCATAAATTAACCCTTTAAGCTGTGGTATAATGCTGGTGAATCTACATGCTACCTCTTGCAAAGCTGATACTTCCTGAGGTGCAGTGCCAAGAACTGAATACAATTTTCCAGATAGGGTTTGATCAAGGCTCTGTATAGACTGACTGATGCATCACTTCCATGCTTCTGCGTTCTAATCACCTTGAGATAACAACATTCCATCTATCAATTGCTTCTGTACCATTGTATGAATTTTTGAGATTTGTATACCTAGACTCCCTTTGTTCCAATGCAGTTACTAAGCTCTCATTATTAAGAAACTTACCATTTATCTTTCTCAGATTCATATGATCTCACATTTCTGTACAATAGCCTCCATCTGCTACAGCTTTGCCCCCTCATGAGATTGTGTGTGTCTTTTTGTAAATTATTCTGACATTTAAACAATTGACTTTGTCTCCTAACTTGTGCAAAATACTAAAGTATTTATTCAGATGAAAAATATTATTTGGTTTGATTGTTCTACAGATAAGTATCTGGACATTATTGAAATCTTGCTTAATTAATAGCCAAAAATCTTACTGTAGGGTTATTTTACATAAGAGATTCAAAATCAGATAGACTGTGGTTGTAAATTGGTCATTCATATATTTTCTGCACCAGATAGCTATGATTACAGCTAATTAGAATGATGAATGAAATTTCAACAAAAGCAATCAATCACATTGTTGTTCATTGCAAAGCAAGTAGGCTAAGTAATGGAGGTGTGATTTCAGCAATTACAATTTGGAGAAAGCTGAGTAAATCTTGAAAAAAATCAATGAAATCACACATTGGCTTTGTTTTCTAATTTTAATTTTCACAAAATGCAGAATGTCAGGAATGTGTCTGTGGTGATTGTTCCTTTAAGGATCCCTCTGCAGAGTAAGGGTCATATGACCTAGAGAACCAATCAGGGAGCAGGATGGGTATCACATAAGAACATAAGGACATAAGAAATAGGAGCAGGAGTAGGCCATCTAGCCCTTCGAGCCTGCCCTGCCATTCAATAAGATCAATGGCTGATCTGTTGTGGCTCAGTTCCACTTTCCCGCCCTCTCCCCACAGCCCTTAATCCCCTTGCCTATCAAAAACCCATCAACCCGCGTCTTAAAAATATTTAGCGAGGCAGCCTCCACCACTTCAACGGGCAGAGAATTCCAGAGATTCACCACCCTTTGAGTGAAGAAGTTCCTCCTCAACTCCGTTCTAAACTGCCCCCCCTTTATCTTGAGGCTGTGCCCTCTAGTCCTACTGTCCTTTCTGAGTGGAAAGAGCCTCTCCACCTCCATCCTATCCATCCCATTCATCATCTTATATGTCTCAATGAGATCTCCCCTCATTCTTCTAAACTCTAACGAGTACAAGCCTAGTTTATTCAGCCTCTCGTCATAGTTCAACCCCCTCAACTCCGGAATCAGCCTAGTAAACCTCCTCTGCACTCCCTCCAAGGCCAAAATATCCTTGCGTAAATGCGGCGACCAAAACTGCACACAGCACTCCAGCTGCGGCCTCACCAATGCCCTATACAGCTGCAGCAAGACCTCCCTACTTTTATATTCAGTCCCCCTCGCTATAAAGGCCAGCAACCCATTTGCCTTCCTGACCACCTGCTGCACCTGCAGGCTGGGTTTTTGCGACTCATGCACAAGGACCCCGAGGTCCCTCTGCACCGTCGCATGCTGCAGTTTTTCGCCATGTAAGTAATAGTCCTTCCTACCATTATTCCTACCAAAGTGGACAACTTCACACTTGCTAACATTAAATTCCATTTGCCAGTTCCTGGCCCATTCGCCCAGCCTATCTAGATCCTTCTGTAGACTTTCCACACCCTCTGCACAATTTGCCGTTCCACCAATCTTGGTGTCGTCAGCAAATTTCGACACCATACACTCGGTTCCCTCCTCCAGATCATCTATATAAATGGTAAATAGCTGAGGCCCCAGCACCGATCCCTGGGGCACTCCACTAGTCACCAACTGCCAATCCGAATAGCACCCATTGACAACCACTCTCTGCCTCCTATTTGACAGCCAATCCCCTATCCACGCTAACGCCCTACCCCCAACTCCATACCCCCTAACCTTCTGTAATAACCTCTTGTGCGGCACCTTATCAAACGCCTTCTGAAAATCAAGAAACACCACATGTACCGGCTCTCCTCTATCCACCACCCTAGACACATCCTCATAGAACTCCAATAAATTCATCAGACACGACTTCCCCTTAACGAATCCGTGCTGCGTCTGCTCTATCAAACAATTCTCCTCAAGATGCCTCGCTATTTTCTCCTTGATCACGGATTCTAACATTTTACCTACAACAGACGTTAAACTAACCGGCCACATTGGTGAGTTCGGGTTTCTGTTCCAGAACCTTCTTGGAAGCTGACTGGAAACTATGGGGTTGCAAGACCTTTATTATAATTACATAGTTATTTGCCTAACTGGTAAACTGGAATTATTACACTGTCTCTCTGAGGTCATTTATTAATATTGTTATGCACATATATAAAATGTTAATTCCTATGTAAACAGTTGCCTACTGGCTCTGGCAAGGGATAACAATTTGTGAATTTTTAAATATGAACTAGATCTGTTCCTGACTTGGACAGGGATCAACTCTTATAAAAAACAGACAGTGCATCAAATTATGAGGATCAGAATGGTCTACTGAACTAGTTTCAATTGCCAAAACATTTCAGACAGGAATTTCCCAGCTTTCATTCTCCAAATCAGTCCAGCTCTTTATCTGCTTTTCCCAGGAGATCACATACTTTTCAGTGAGGTTGAGAGTGTATATGTGGTGACAAATATAACAGTTGTATGAGATAGGCTAAATGGATCTTTTCCAATTCGTGTTTGTGTACTGCAGTTGCAGATTCATCCCAAGTCCCTCGGTCTGCACGTTATTTTCTTTTTCATTCAATTTACCTTCTCTCAGCTATGTATTATCTTTTATTTCATCAGGCTTTTTGTACTTCCTACTTAAAGTAGACAAAGTTTAAAATTCACGACACTTGCTCAGTGAATAAAGCCACATGATTCCATGAGTATTGAACAAGCAAAAATAAATTTTACTATACAAAATCAGAAAGATAAAACAATTTATGATAGCTGTCTTGTAATCCAACATGCCCACTTATTATAAGGTACATACATGTAAATTACCAGGCAAACTGTGGTCAAACATACCGCTCTGCACATTAAATGCTAAATATGACCAAAAAAAGTCCACAGCTTTATCAACAACCTATCCAGATGTCAGTAGCACTGAATTAACAAACTTCCTGAAGCTTTGTTTCTCTCATGATGGATTCTAGTCTTCAACTTTGAAGTTCTAACCTTTGTATTTTCTACAAAAGTCACTCCAAGTCCGACGGCATCCAGAACAGCCCACCTTACAGTGTTTCGATCTCATCTCCCAAAATTTTATTCCATTGGATTCCTGAGTATATATTTCAGGCACCAACATACCAGTAGAACCTCACTTAAGTCTGGAATCTGTTTCTCTGTTCCTCTCCTTTTAACTGACCAGGGAAATTGCAAGTTTAGTCAAAAGGAAAAATTATGTATACATGAAGTCTAGGCAACTAAAACAGATGAAACACTTGAAGAATATAGGGAAAGTAGAAAACAGCTCAAACAGGGAGTTGGGAGGGCAAAAAGCAGTTATAAAATGTCCTCGACAGGCAGGATTAAGGAAAAGGCTAGCTTAATATAAAAAAGATAGCAAGAGTTTTTATAAATATATAAAAAGGAAGAGGCTGGCTAGGGTGAACGTTGGTCCTTTAGAGGATGAGAAAGGGGACCTAGTGGTAGGGGATGGGGATATGGCTAAGGTATTGAATAACTTTTTTGTTTCTGTCTTCACGGAGGAGGACGTGAATAATTTGCCGGGTGTTAGCGATGGAAAGGTGGTAGGACTGGAGGGTCTTAATGACATTACTGTTACTAGAGAGGCGGTGCTCGACAGACTGGAGGGGCTGATTTTGGACAAGTCCCCAGGACCGGATGGAATGCATCCGAGGGTTCTGAAAGAAATGGCGGAGGTTATAGTGGATGCATTGGTGGTTATTTTCCAGACGTCGCTGGATTCCGGGGAAGTGCCGGAAGATTGGAAAACGGCTAATGTTACGCCGTTGTTTAAGAAGGGTGCCAGGCAAAAGGCAGGGAATTATAGGCCAGTTAGTTTAACGTCTGTGGTAGGTAAAATGCTAGAATCCGTCATTAAGGAGGAAATTGTGAGGCATCTTGAAGGCAATTGCTTGATAGAGCAGACACAGCATGGTTTCATTAAAGGGAAGTCGTGTCTGACAAATTTACTGGAGTTCTATGAGGATGTGTCTAGGGCGGTTGATAGAGGAGAGCCGGTGGATGTGGTCTTTCTGGATTTTCAGAAGGCGTTTGACAAAGTACCTCATAAGAGGTTATTGCAGAAGGTCAGGGGACTTGGAGTTGGGGGTAGGGTGTTAGCGTGGATAGAGGATTGGTTGTCAAATAGGAGGCAGAGAGTGGGGGTCAACGGGTGCTATTCGGATTGGCGGATGGTGACTAGTGGAGTGCCCCAGGGGTCAGTGCTGGGGCCTCAGCTTTTTACCATTTATATAGATGATCTGGAGGAGGGAACCAAGTGTAGGGTGTCGAAATTTGCGGATGACACCAAGATTGGGGGAACGGCAAATTGTGCGGAGGGTGTGGAGAGTCTGCAGAAGGATCTAGATAGGCTGGGCGAATGGGCCAGGAAATGGCAAATGGAATTTAATGTTGGCAAGTGTGAGGTGGTCCACTTTGGTAGGAAGAATGATAGGAAGGACTATTACTTATGGGGCGAAAAACTGCAGCATGCGACGGTGCAGAGGGACCTCGGGGTGCTTGTGCATGAGTCGCAAAAACCCAGCTTGCAGGTGCAGCAGGTGGTCAGGAAGGCGAATGGGATGCTGGCCTTCATAGCGAGGGGGATTGAATATAAAAGTAGGGAGGTCTTGCTGCAGCTGTATAGGGCATTGGTGAGGCCGCAGCTGGAGTACTGTGTGCAGTTTTGGGCGCCGCACCTGCGCAAAGATATTTTGGCCTTGGAGGGAGTGCAGAGGAGGTTTACTAGGCTGATGCCGGAGTTGAGGGGGTTGAACTATGAGGAGAGGCTGAATAAACTAGGCTTGTACTCGTTGGAGTTTAGAAGAATGAGGGGAGATCTCATTGAGACGTATAAGATGATGAATGGGATGGATAGGATAGAGGTGGAGAGACTCTTCCCGCTCAAAAAAGACAGTAGGACTAGGGGGCACAGCCTCAAGATAAAGGGGGGGCGTTTTAGAATGGAGTTGAGGAGGAACTTCTTCACTCAAAGGGTGGTGAATCTCTGGAATTCTCTGCCCGTTGAAGTGGTGGAGGCTGCCTCGCTAAATATTTTCAAGAAGCGGGTTGATGGGTTTTTGATAAGAGAGGGGATTAAGGGTTATGGGGAGAGGGCCGGAAAGTGGAACTGAGCCACGACAGATCAGCCATGATCTTATTGAATGGCGGGGCAGGCTCGAAGGGCCAGATGGCCTACTCCTGCTCCTATTTCTTATGTTCTTAAAAGACTAGAATCCATCATGAGAGAAACAAAACTTCAGGAAGATTGGTTAATTCAGTGCTACTGACATCTGGATGTATTGTTGAGAAAGCTGTGGACTTTTTTTGGCCTTATTTGGCATTTAATGTGCAGAGCGGTGTGTCTGACCACAGTTTGCCTGGTAATTTACATGTACCTTATAATAAGAGTGCATGTTGGATTACAAGACAGCTATCATAAATTGTTTTATCTTTCTGATTTTGTATAGTAAAATTTATTTTTGCTTGTTCAAAACCCATGGAATCATGTGGCTTTATTCACTGAGCAAGTGTTGTGAATTATGAACAAGAGGGTAGCTAGAGAAAGAGTTCAAGGACAAAGGAGACAAATTATGCATAGAACCAAAGGAAGTGGTTGAGATCCTTAAGTATTTGCATAAGTAGTCACAAAGGAGAGGGACGCTTGGATTGGTGGTGTCTCAGAGGGAAATGTAAACCGTTTAGAACAAGTCATCATTACAAGGGAGGAAGTGTTAAGTGTATTAAAAATCATTAATGGCACTTGTTCCAGATTACTGAGGGAGACAAGAGATGAAATTGCTTGGCCTCTAATAGAAATTTTTGTTACCTCATTGACCACTGGTGAGGTCCCAGTGGATTGGAGGATAACCAATGCTGTCCCATTATTTAAGAAGGGTAGCAAGGATAACCTGGGTAATTATCGGCCCGTGAGCCTATAATTAGGATAGGATTCTTAGGATATATACACATTTGGAACTGAATGGTCTTATTAGCAACAGACAGCAAGGTTTTGTTCGAGGGAGGTTGTGACTCACTAATTTGAGTTTTTTTGAGGAGCTGACAAAAATGATTGACAAGGGAAAGGCTGTGGATGTTGTCTACGTGGAAATTAGTAAAGCATTTGACAAAGTCCCTCATGGCAGGCTGGTGCAAAAGATTAAATCCCGCAGGATCGGGGTGAACTAGCAAGATGGATTCAGAACCTGCTTGGCCATAGAAGACAGAGGGTAGCGTTGGAAGGATGTTTTTCTGAATGGAGGTCTGTAACTAGTGGTGTTCAGCAGGGGTCAGTGCTGGGACCTCTGCTGTTTGTAGTATATATAAATGACTTGGAAGAAAATATAGCTGGTCTGATTAGCAAGTCTGCAGATGATGCTAAGATTGGCGGAGTAGCGGTTAGTGATGAAGATTGTCAGAGAATTCAATAGGATATAGGCTGGAAAATTGGGCAGAGAAATAGCAGATGGAATTTAATCTGAACAAATGCAAGGTCGTGCATTTTGGTAGGTCCAACTCACGTGGGAGCTAGAAAATAAATGGCAGAACCATCAAAAGCATAGGCACACAGAGATTTGGGAGTACAGGTCCACAGATCCTTAAAAAGTGCAGCAAAGATGGAAAAGGTAATGAAGAAAGCATATGGCATGCTTGTGCTCATCAGATGGGGCATTGAAAATAAAAGTTGGCAAATTATGTTAAAGTTATATAAAATGTTGATTAGGCCACATTTGGAATAAAGTATCCAATTCTGGTCACCGCACTACCAGCAGGATGTAGAGGCTTTGGAGAGAGTACAGAAAAAGTTTACAGGATGTTGCTTGGGTATAAGGAGAGATTGAATAAACTGGGATTGTTCTCCCTGGAAAGATGGAGATTGAGGGGCAACCTGAAAGAAGTTTATAAAATTATGAGGGGTATAGATAAGGTTGGAAGCTTTTTCCCAGAGCAGAAATGACAATTACAAGGGGGCACAAGTTTAAAGTAAGGCAGTAAAGGTTCAGTGGAGATGTGCGAGGTAACTTTTTTACACAGAGGGTAGTGGGGGCCTGGAATGCACTGCCAAGTGAGGTGGTTGAGGCAGACACCTTAGCGACATTTAAGACTTACCTGGATAGACATATGAACAGGCAGTTGGTCTAGATAGGATAACGTGACTGGTGCAGGCTTGGAGGGCTGAAGGACCTATTATTCCTGTGCTGTACTGTTCGTTGAAGTGGACTTTCTTTGGTCCCTGGCCCCTGTCTGGAACTCAACTTTCGGAAACCCACCCTATCCCTTCTCTCTTTGGGACCCATCTCTTTCCCCTGCCTGGGACTTTTCTTTTCAATGGTACACTGCTCCCAGTCACCTGAACGAGTTTTAGCTCCCCTTTTCTTCTGGGCCCAATAAACAAAAAAAAGTACTTAGCTGCATACACCCAGCCTACTTCCAACCTGTATATGTTCAATAGCTCTGAAGTCCGTCAGGCGTTCAACTCCTGAGGTAGGTTTGATTTTCATAACCCTCTAAGATGTAGGCCATCGGGTCCTAGGAATTTGACAGCTTTTCATCCCTTAGATTTCTCCACTACTTTTCCTCTGCTCCTGTTAATTACTTTTAAGTTTCTTACTCTTTCCTCCATTGGTCTCTTTCTGGTAAATAACATGTATCTTTTACCAAGAAGAAAGAAACAAAGGGTACGATCTTATGGCCATTCACACCATGCTCCTGCTGCAGCAAAGTCAGAAAATTTGGCACCTGGTCAAATCTTTGTTCACTGCAGCAGGATGGGAAAATCCTGCCAGTGTGAATGGCATAACATTCCAGCCAAAATATTTGTTCACTATCTCTGCATTCCTTATTGATAATTTCTTCTGTCTCTGAAAGCCCAACATTTACTGTAGTTATTCTTCTTTTTTAAATACTTATGCAAGCTCTTACAATCTGCTTTTTTATTTCCAGCTTGTTTATACTCATTTACTCATTCCCTTTTTATCAATCTTTTTGTTTGCTCTTCTCTAAAGAAACTTCCAATCTTCAGGCTTACTATGGTTCTTTACAAGATTGTAAGCCTCTTCCTTTCATCTCATGCTAGATTTACCTTTACTAGTCAGCCTTGGATAGATTTTTTTTGCTTATTTCTTTGTTTTTCAATGAAATGTATTTTTGTTGAACATTTTGAATTGTTTATTTAAATTTTTCTCCTTCTTTTATTTACTGTCATTACCTTTTTAATCTATTTACCCAATTAACATTTGCCAGCTCTCACCTCATGCCTATATAATTTGCTTTAAATTTAAGTTTCTTATTTGAGACTGGAGTAAGTTGCCTTCAAAATTAGCATGGAATTTAATTGTATAATGATTTTTTTCCATTAATGAAATTATCTCATGACTTCCTTGTTCATTACAAGTTCCAAATGGAGAGAAAATTGTGAGTTGGGGGTCCAATTTTCAAGTATGAGTTCCTTGCATGAGGTTTAAATTTAGAAGTGGAAAATATGTACTATTAATGACTTTTCCAATTTAACAATCATTTGTATTAAAGATAGATTTGCATAAACAAATAAATACCCTACAAACGCTTTAATCTTTTATAGTTTCCAAGATATGGATAAAAAAAAACTGATGCTGGAACAGTGATTCAGAAGAAAAATTACTACTTAATTGAATTTTCTATTGAAATGAACAGATACGTGAACAAAATAGAACTCCATTCTCAATAAACAATCTTTTTATTAATATTTTTTGTTAACAGCAGGAATACAGGGTGTTGCTGATCACTTGCACATTCTAAAACTGAAATTCATTATTATTGTCACTTTTGCATGTATATATGAGACAGTAGAAACGTGAAAGGTTCATAAGGGCAAAACAGAACTAAGTGCTAGAGTTCATTTGTTCTTATTTTTTAGTAAAATGATGCACTTAAAACCAACATGGTTTACAAATCATTCAATTTCACCACTGCCATTGCTCTTTCCTGAATCTGTCCAGAAATCATGGGCAGCACAAGTCAGAAGGAAGCCATTTCCAATAATAATTGGATGTTTATGTTATTCCTTAAACCTTTCAAATTCAAAAAAATCTCTGACGAAACATTTAGTGAACTTTCCTAATGTCTCATTGTTTGGCTTCGATTTGTGTTTCTGTGAAGTATCTTGGGGTGTTTTCTAGGTTTGTTGGGTATTTAAATGCAGGGCCAATCGGCTTCTGACTTCATTACGGCCATAGCCCAAATTTGAACAAAAAAGCTGAATTCCAGAGATAAGATGAGAGTGACTGCCCTTGACATCAAGACAGTATTTGATCGAGTGTAGCATCAAGGAGCCCTAGCAAAACTGGAGTCAGTGGGAATCAGGGGAAAATTGTCCATTAGTTGGAGTCATACCTGGCAGAAAGGAAGATGGCTGTTTGACATTCAATCATTTAAATCCCAGGAAATCATTGCAAGATCGCCTCAGGTAGAATCTGAGGCCCAACCATCACCAGCTGCTTTTTCAATGATCTTGGATTAAAGCAAGTTCATGCTGGAACCTGAAACCAAAATCAGCTTTGACAAATGGTCATCTGAACTCGAAACGTCAGCTCTTTTCTCTCCTTACAGATGCTGCCAGATCTGCTGATATTTTCTAGCATTTTCTCTTTTGGTTATCCATTACTTTCCCTCCATCATAAGGTCAGAAGTGGGGATGTTCATTGATTTCACAATTTTCAGCACGTTTCATGAATCCTCAGATGCTAAAACAGTCCATCCCCCTATGCAGCAAGAGCTGGATAAATCTAGACTTGGGCTGACAGGTGGCAAGTAACATTTTCCACCATACAAATGCCAGAAAATGGCCTAACAAGAGAGAATCCAACAACCTATCCCCCCTTGACATTCAATTGCGCTATAATCGCTGAATGCCCCATTATCAACATCCTGAGGGTTAGTATTAATCAGAAACTGAAGTGAAGCAGACATATGAATACTCCGGCTACAAGATCAGGTCAGATACCAGGAATTCTCCCGACTCCCAAAAACCTGTCCACCATCTACAAAGCATTTTCTGCCCATTCTGCTGGCCTACCTGTGTTCTGTTGCTGTTGATTTGTATCATTCCAAGTTGTGTATCAACAGCACATTTAAATTTTTTATTCTCTATTCCAATATCTAAGTTGTTTATATAAATGGGAAAAGCAGTAGTCTTAGCATTGACAATGGGGGAACACCACTGTTGACCATCCTGCACCATGAAAAATAACCACTTTCCATAGCTTGCTGATTCCTGTCCTTAAGCCAATCTTTGATCCAAGCTGACACCTCCTATTCCATGAGCCACAATTTTATTAATCAACCTTTTATGTGGTACTTTGTCAAATGCTTTCTTAACATCCACCAAGACAACAGGGGCGATTTTGAGCACGGGATCAATGGCGTATGCGCAAAATTTGGAGATACTCAGAAAACGCAATTCCCGCCGGCGCGTTCTCGAGTTCCGATCTTCCAGGCTTCCCCTTCAGCAGGTGGCATGAAACACCCCACAGAATTCCAGGAACCTCATTTTAATACATTACTGTATCATTCGTGGGCAACTCTGTCCAGGATTTCCTCCCCACTCACTAGATATTCAGTGGGTGCTGGTGTGACATCACGCTGGTGCTATTTACAACAGGTCCACATAAGCCTGAATCTGGCAACCTCATCTCCGAAGGGAGTTTCGGAGGTGAGCACTCAGATAGCCATCACCCTCCAGAATGTTCACTGTTCAGGGGGCATCAGAGAGGATCTCCTCTGTGTACAGGGCTGGAGGTATGTTGCTCACAATGAGTTGGGTGTCAGATGGATTGGAGACACTTAGGGTCCCCTGGGGTGGAGGCCCTAGGCTATACTCCTGCTGATCCTTTTCCTTTCAGGTTCCTGAAAGCCCCTGTGCTCCTCCATGGAATGGAGGGGTGGCTGAATTGAGATTCAGAAGTTCTACAGTCTTCTGGCGCGAATGCTTGTGAATTCCCACAAGTGTCTGCACCAGGCAGTTGGAGCACTGTACCGTGGTTCTCTCACTGTTAGATATGGAAATCATGAGCTGAACCATGATGCTGACATCAGAGTTAGTATCCTGTGTCAGGTCTCCACTGCGAACGCCAGCCTCATAGTGTTAACCTCGTTGCACTGAAGTGACAGCACCATCTCCTCAAGTAGAAGGTGATGGGATTCCTCCAGTCAACTTTGCAGTCCGAGGAGGGATACTGCCAACCCTTCCTGATATTCAGACTCTACCTTTGTAGCTCCAACAGCTGTTGAATAACTGGACATGGAGGGATGCTGGAGCTAAACACTCTGAGCCCCAGGCCAGTGATGTGCCCTGTGTCCAGTCATTGGCCTGTGGCTCAGAGTGTTTAGCTCCAGCATCCCTCCAAGTGCTGGTTCCCTGAGACGTTTCTGCCTCCACCTGCTGTGGATCTTCAGCTATGAGGTGCTCACCTGTGAGTGATCCAGAAGCCTGCCTACTTGGTGAACCCACGTAGTTGTGAATATCTGTGGTGGTGCCTCTTCCACGGTGGGTTGAGGAAGTTTCCCTTGGAGCTGCTTATGTCCAATGGGTCCTGGGGGTGTGAGGATTCTCCAGCCTGCTCGACCTGCAAGAGAAGGGAGATGACATGAATGCATTACAGGGGATAACGGAGGGAATATTGATTACTCACAAGAGACTTGAGAAATGACAGTGTGTCTTGAGGATTCTCATGTTTGTCCACTGCCGCCACTTCAACAGCAGCACAGATACAGACTTTCTCCACCCAAACCAGCTCAAGTGCTTTATCCTCAAAACACATGAGAGATCTGAGCTCAAGGATGACTCCAGCTGGCTGTACCTGCTCACATTTGTTGTACTTGAGTTTGTCTTGCAATGACACATAGGGGAGTGTAGGTGGGAGTGGTGAGATTGAAAATGATGATGAGGTGTGGCAGTGGGAGCTGCAGTTTGAAGAGCATAGCAGCTACTAGGGGAACATGGTGATTGTGGGAGGGCCTCATTATTTGTGTTGGCAACCATCAAGGAAGCTGGATGAGGGATAGCATTGAAGTTGCAAGGGGATCAAAGAGAGACTGGAGGTGGTTCACTTACCCTTGCTGAGCAAAGATCCTTCATCTCCTATCAACACTACTGCCCTGTCCTCTTCTAGAGTGAGCTAGCACTCAAGGGCTGCCACTGCATCCCAGGCGGTAGTGGATCCCACCTCGTTACACTCCAGTCAGCATTCTGGTGAGGGTTCCCTCTGAAAAATGGGCTGTAGACTTCTTGGCTACCATCTTCTGGAACAAGTATTGGGGAAAACTGGAGAGCCGTTTATATGAAACTCAGTTGTGGTGGGGCACAGAGGGAATCAGAGGGAACATGCTGCCAGTGTGGTGTGATTCTCATGGGCGTTAAAATTTTCATTAACGAGCCATAAAATTTGGTCCAACATCACAATAGCACTGTCAACAGGAATCACTTCATTTTTTTGTACTGGAACCAATACTCTGTCATATTTTGGTAAGATTCCACCCAGGACCGTTGCATTCCCTCTATCAAACTTCTGTAACCTCATCAAAAATTTCAGTTTGATTGGTCAAGCACAATCTGCATTTAAAAATTTGTACTGCCTCTCCTTAATTAACTCAAACCTCTCCAGGTGCAAGGTGACTTTTTTTTGATTATTGTCTTTAAAAACTTATCCACCACTGGTGTTACACTAACCTTACCTCTCTTGAATGAGGGTATCACATTTGTCACCACAATTTGTCACCACAACCGAGTGTAGGGTGTCGAAATTTGCTGATGACACCAAAATTGGTGGAAAGGCAAATTATGCGGAGGGTGGGGAGAGTCTACAGAAGGATCTAGATAGGCTGGGCGAATGGGCCAGGAAATGGCAAATGGAATTTAATATTGGCAAGTGCGAGGTGGTCCACTTTGGTAGGAATAATGGTAGGAAGGATTATTACTTACGTGGAGAAAAACTGCAGCAGGCGACGGTGCAGAGGGACCTCGGGGTCCTTGTGCATGAGTCGCAAAAACCCAGCTTGCAGGTGCAGCAGGTGGTCAGGAAGGCGAATGGGATGCTGGCCTTCATCGTGAGGGGGATTGAATATAAAAGTAGGGAGGTCTTGCTGCGGCTGTATAGGGCATTGGTGAGGCCGCAGCTGGAGTACTGTGTGCAGTTTTGGGCGCCGTACTTACGCAAGGATATTTTGGCCTTGGAGGGAGTGCAGAGGAGGTTTACCAGGCTGATGCCGGAGTTGAGGGGGTTGAGCTATGAGGAGAGGCTGAATAAATTAGGCTTGTACTCGTTAGAGTTTAGAAGAATGAGGGGAGATCTCATTGAGACGTATAAGATGATGAATGGGATGGACAGGATAGAGGTGGAGAGACTCTTCCCGCTCAGAAAGGATAGTAGGACTAGGGGGCATAGCCTCAAGATAAAGGGGGGGCGGTTTAGAACGGAGTTGAGGAGGAACTTCTTCACTCAAAGGGTGGTGAATCTCTGGAATTCTCTGCCCGTTGAAGTGGTGGAGGCTACCTCGCTAAATATTTTTAAGACACGGGTTGAATGTGGAACTGAGCCAAGACAGATCAGCCATGATCTTATTGAATGGCGGGGCAGGCTCTAAGGGCTAGTTGGCCTACTCCTGCTCCTATTTCTTATGTTTATGTTTCTTATGTAATTCTCTGGTGCATCTGGAGAAGAGCAGATTATTAGGGAAAATCCTTCTGCTATCTCCATCCCCACTTTCTTTGGCAACATGGAATGTAAGCCATTTGGATCAAGCAATCTCTACACTAAGCGTAGGTAACCTTTCTAGTTCCTCTTGCCTTTCCATTTTCCCTTCATTGCCTCTACCATCTCTGCTTCTACTTACATTTTTGTCAATTCCCACTTCCTTCAAAGTATCAGTACAAAATACTCATGAACTATTCTCATCTTGTCCTGCACTTATAATCATGCATCGCCTTTTTCAGCCCTTGCAGGACCCTTTGTACATCTAAGTACCTACTTAACTATTTACATACTGGTCACAGATTTTTGGGTTCCTTTTTATGTTGGCTACCATTAAATTTTCAAATTTTTTGCAAGTTCTATTTTCATTTTTACTTCCCCTCTCAAATTGGATCTGAACTGGGTCTCACTTGAAAAATTCATTTGCCATGCATGATATTTTGTTTCATCATATTCTCCCTCCCTCTCGTCATGCAAAGTGTGATGGCTTTTGGCCCCCTATGTTTCACCCTTGTTAGAATATACATAGATTCTAACTGCAGCAACTCCTCTTTAACGATCATCCTTGTTTAGAATTTTTCCTGTCAGTCATTGGCTCCATTGTGTAATACTTTGTTTTAGCATTAAACTCATTGCCCATTTTTCTGCTTACCAATGAAATGAAGATTTGCATTAAAATAACACCTTTCATAACTAGGCAATATGAACAGAGCTTCATCAATGAAGTATTTTTGAAGTGTAGGAAATTCAACAGCCAATTTGTGAACAGCAAGCTCTCACAAACAACAATAAGGTAACAACAGTTAATCTGATTTTGTGATAGATACTGAAATGAAATCTACCAATTTATTTCAATGAAGAGTTGAATAAATTTTGGATATTCCAGCAATTAAAACTATCTTGCTAATGTAACTGTACTTTGAGTTTGAATCACAAAAAAAGTCAAAAACAGTCTATGGGTGCAGCTAGAACAATAGGTTAGATGAAAACTGTTTTCAGGCAATGAATTGTCAATGCCTTAAACTAGTTTTCACAAATATCAAATCCATAAGGAAAGCTGATTCAATTCTTCAATGCCTAGAGAAAGCTTTGTTTTGCTCACTAGTACTTTGTCAACTGCGGCTGTTGCAGAAAAAATGGTTAACTCTTCAAGGATAAGAGTTGTTTGGCTATCAACTTATCAGGATGCAGTAGGAGAGCTTCATTGTATCATCAACAACAGTTCACACCCACCCTAAAAGACAAAAAAAAGTTCACACCCATGTCATGTTAATAAAACAATAGGCATAAAAGCTGACAAATGTAGGATTTTGTTACACTTCAGTGTCTTCTTACAAAGCTGGGTGCATATTTAACTCAGATGTGTCTCTATTTTGTGTCTGACTTTTGTAACCTAACACAGGTTGCAAAGAGTAAAGAATCTGATTCGGCCCAGGTGTACACCCATCTCAATACTAGTTAATGTGTGGTGAATTGTAAATTCAAAATCACAGTTGGAGGCATTTCACCTTCAGAGCACAGACTTCCAACAGGACAAGTAGTTGATAGTGTGGCATTAAGCCAAGCAGCTTCATGAAGATTGAATCTCACTGTCAGTAGCAACAATTATTGCACTTTTACATAATGCTTGTAATATAATAAAACATCTTAGATACTTCACGAGAACTGTGATAACCCCCAAGGGTTATCCAAATTGCACGAGGAATCACTGATTGACCTCCCTGTAGGATTCGTAGAATATAAGCTCTCTGGCAATTAACTTACCAGGTAGAGCTTGTATATTGAGCCCTTTATAAAGCAAGCCCCTGAGTGAGTCCATTGTTGTGTTGCCCTGGTTTGTGTTCACCACAGGCTTGTGGTTTTGTTTTTCTCTATTTTGTGCAATAAAGCACTGTTCCTTTACAGCTGACTCCAGGAGTTATAATAAGAACAGATATGTTAATAAATGAACCGGTGAAAGATAGAGGGGGTTGAACTTTGAGGATTATATTTTATGTGGGGACAGATAGTTCACCATCTCTGGAAACAAAGTCAGATGGAAATTGACTCACTATGAAAACCCATCCTGTAACCATAATATGTTGCAAGTGGGCTAAATTGCTGGAGAGTGGGGCTTTTGCCCCTCAGTGGAGAGGAAGTCCCACTCTTAGGAACTGCTGTCTAATCGGTTTGGTCAGCAAATCTAGCAGCGCTAAGAGCTCATTAGTGAACGCTGCCAGAACTAACCACGAAGGAAGTCCAATGACACCCAGGATACTGGGTGCAGAGTTAGGCCAGCTCAGGAAGGGAGGTTGTGAGTTGATGGGTTTTGAGTGCAAGTGGGTAGTAAGAAAGGGAGGGTATTACTTAGGCTGTTGCTTCCTGATGCACAAAGCCAAATGTTTGAGGGTAGTACCCCTTTATTCCTGCCCTTTTTAAAAACCTCTTTATAAAGGCAGCCTACTCATAGAGTTTTAAGATTGATTTACAACTTCACAAGAATAATGTATTATTATAAGTCGTTCTCTGCACCAGTTTTCTTTTCTTTGGCTCCTGCTCCTAGTTTTTGTGTTCTATCCTGACACTCGTGCCCCCAACAATCTCTCCACTCCCATCTACAATTTCTGTCACCCATTGTCTTTCATCCCACCCCCAACATTTTCAGCTCTATCAGCACTAGATCTATCTGTCTTGCAGCTGCAACTTAGTGCCACAAGAGTTGCCATCTGATTGGCCACCAGTTTGCCAGTCTGGCTGGCTCCAAGGCAAGAAAAGGAAGCAACAAATTAAAACATGCTTTGGAATTAAAATGTGGCATCGTTCAACAAACCCAACCTTCAAAGTTTCCCTACTATAAATCCTCCTTGATAAATGTTAAATGTGCCAAGATTGAGAAACTTGAGTCTGTTTTAGCAGTTTGCAATATAATGTGACTGATAACAGTCCAGAAATTGACTCATCTCAGTTTAATATACATTTTCAATTCCTGTGAAATTTACTTTATTTTATACCACCCCTCTTAAACATGTGTATGATTCAGATTTATGTACAGAATTGCATTGAACCAACTGCTTAATATTCTGTTCTCTGGTCATAGGGGTTTATAACGTGGAAAGAGGTCCTTTGGCTCAACTTGTCCATGCTGCCCTTTTTTTTAAAACCCCTAAACTAATCCCAATTGCCTGCATTTGGCCCATATATCCCTCTATACCCATTGTACCCACATAACTATCTAAATGCTTTTTAAAAGACAAAATTGTACCTGCTTCTACTACCAACTCTGGCAGCTTGCTCCAGACACTTACCACCCTGTGTGTGAAAGAATTGCCCCTGTGGAAATTTTTGTATCTCTCCCCTCTCACCTTAAACGTATGCCCTCTAGTTTTAGACTCCCCTATCTTTGGGAAAAGATATTGATTATCTGGCTGATCTGTGCCCCTCATTGTTTTATAGACCTCTATAAAATCACCCCTCAGCCTCCTACGCTCCAGAGAAAAAAGTCCCAGTCTATCCAACCTCTCCTTATAACTCAACCTATCAAGTCCTGGTAGCATCCTAGCAAATCTTTTCTGCACTGTTTCTAGTTTAATAATATCTTTTCTATAATGGGGTGACCAGAATTGCACACAGTATTCCAAATGTGGCCTTACCAATGTCTTGTACAACCTCAACAAGACATTCCAACTCCTGTACTCAATGAAAACAAGCATGCCAAATGCTTTCTTCATAAGACCATAAGAAATAGGAGCAGGAGTAGGCCATCTAGCCCTTCGAGCCTGCCCTGCCATTCAATAAGATCATGGCTGATCTGAAGTGGATCAGTTCCACTTTCCTGCTTTCTCCCCATAACCCTTAATTCCCTTGTCTGTCAAAAACCTATCTACCCGTGACTTAAATATATTTAGCGAGGTAGCATCCACCACTTCAACGGGCAGAGAATTCCAGAGATTCACCACCCTTTGAGTGAAGAAGTTCTTCCTCAACTTCATTCTAAACTGCGCCCCCCCGCCCCCCCCCTTATCTTGAGGTTGTGCCCTCTAGTCCTGCTGTCCTTT
The DNA here is from genome assembly GCF_965287045.1 of Carcharhinus amblyrhynchos. Lineage (NCBI taxonomy): Eukaryota > Metazoa > Chordata > Chondrichthyes > Carcharhiniformes > Carcharhinidae > Carcharhinus > Carcharhinus amblyrhynchos. The sequence continues at coordinate 22,827,579 of NC_137335.1, read as the reverse complement.
CTGAGCGGGAAGAATCTCTCTACCTCTACCCTATCCATTCCTTTCATTATCTTATACATCTCTATAAGATCCCCCCTCATCCTTCTAAACTCCAACGAGTACAGACCCAGTCTATTTAGTCTCTCTTCATAGTCCAACCCCCTCATCTCTGGTATCAGCCTGGTGAACCTCCTCTGCACTCTCTCCAAGGCCAAAATATCCTTGCGCAAGTGTGGCGACCAAAACTGCACACAGTACTCCAGCTGCGGCCTCACCAGTGCCCTGTACAGTTGCAGCAAGACCTCCCTACTTTTATATTCTATCCCCCTCGCTATAAAGGCCAGCATTCCATTCATCTTCTTGATCACCTGCTGCACCTGCAGACTGGGTTTTTGCGACTCATGCACAAGGACCCCCAGGTACACCTGCTGCATGCTGCAGCTTTTCGCCCTTTAAATAGTAATCCCTCCTACTATTATTTCTGCCAAAGTAGATAACCTCACACTTGCTAACATTATACTCCATCTGCCAGGTCCTCGCCCACTCGCTCAGCCTATCCAGATCCCTCTGCAGACTTTCCACACCCTCCATGCAATTTGCTTTTCCACTCATCTTCGTGTCATCAGCAAATTTCGTCACCCTACACTCAGCCCCCTCCTCCAGATCATCTATATAAATGGTAAATAGCTGAGGCCCCAACACCGATCCCTGCGGCACTCCACTAGTCACCAACCGCCAATCAGAATAGCACCCATTGATACCAACTCTCTGCTTCCCATTAGACAACCAATCCTCTATCCATGCTAACACCTTACCCCCAACTCCGTGCACCCTAACCTTCTGTAGCAACCTTTTATGAGGCACCTTATCAAACGCATTTTGAAAATCTAAAAACACCACATCCACTGGTTCCCCTCTGTCTACCTCTTCTTCACTATTCTGTCCACCTTTGGCTCCACTTTCAAGGAGCTATGAACATGTATCCCTGGATCTCTTTGTTCTGTAACTCTCCCCAATGCCCTACCGTTAACTGAGTAAGTCCTGCCCTGGTTCAATCTACCAAAATGCATCGCCTCGCATTTGTCTAAATTAAACTCCATCCGCCATTCATCAGCCCACTGGCCCAATTGACCAAGAACCCGTTGCAATTGGAGATAACTTTCTTCACTGTCCACTATGTCACCAATCTTAGTGTCAACTGCAAACTTCCTAACAATGCCTCCTGTATTCTCATCCAAATCATTAATATAAATGACAAATAACAGTGGCCCCAACACTGATCCCTGAGGCACACTGCTGGTCACAGGCCTCCAGTTTGAAAAACAATTCTCTACAACCACCCTCTAACTTCCATCAAGAAGCCAATTTTGTATCCATTTAGATACCTTACCCTGGATCCCGTGAGATTTAACCTTATGCAACTGCCTACCAACCTTATCAAAGACCTTGCTAAAGTCCACGTAGACAACATCAACTGTACTGCCGTCATCTACCTTCTTGGTTACCCCGTCAAAAAACTTAGTCAAATTTGTGAGACGTGATTTTCCACTCACAAAGCCATGCTGACTGTCCCTGATCAGTCTTTGCGTCTCTAAATTTAGATCCTGTCTCTCAAAATACCTTCCAACAATCTACCCATCACAGATGTGAGGCTCACTGGCCTGTAGTTCCAGGCCTGCAGCCTTTTTTAAACAAAGACGCAACATTTGCCACTCTCCAATCTTCAGGCACCTCACCTGTGACTATCGATGATTCAAATATCTCTGCTAGGGGACTCACAATTTCCTCCCTAGCCTCCCACAATGTCTTAGGATACACTTCATCAGGTCCTGGGGATTTATCTACCTTGATGCATTTAAGGCTTCCAGCACCACCTCCTCTGTAATACGCACACTTCTCAAGACATCACTATTTATTTCCTCAAGTTCCCTAACATCCATACTTTTCTCAACAGTAAATACTGAGAAATATTCATTTAGGATCTCACCCATCTCTTATGGATCCGCACATAGATGACCTTGTTGATCCTTAAGAGGCCATACTCTCTTCTCTTTTGCCCTTTATGTATTTGTAGAAGCTCTTTGGATTCCCCTTTGCCTCATCTGCCAAAACAATCTTGTGTCCCCTTTTTGCCCTCCTGATTTCTCTCAACTCTACTCTTACACCCTCTATACTCTTCAAGGGATTCACTTGATCCCAGCTGCCTATGCACGTCAAGTGCCTCTTTCTTCTTCCTGACTAGGGCCTCAATATCCCAAGTCATCCAGGGTTCCCTACTTCTGCCAGCCTTGCCCTTCACTCTATGAGGAATGTGTTTACCCTGAACTCTGATTAACACACTTTTGAAAGTGTGCCACTTATTGGATGCCCCTTTGCCTTCTCACAGACTCCCCCCATTAACTTTTGAAAGTTCCTGCCCCAATTTAGAATTTTAACTTTTGGGCCAGATCTATCATTCTCTAGTGCTATCATAAAACCAATAGAATTATGGTCACTGGTCCCAGAGTGATCCTTCACTACATAAGAACATAAGAAATAGGAGCAGGAGTAGGCCAACTAGCCCTTCGAGCCTGCCCCGCCATTCAATAAGATCGTGGCTGATCTGTCGTGGCTCAGTTCCACATTCCCGCCCTCTCCCCATAACCCTTAATCCCCTCTCATCAAAAACCCATCAACCCGCGTCTTAAAAATGTTTAGCGAGGTAGCCTCCACCACTTCAACGGGCAGAGAATTCCAGAGATTCACCACCCTTTGAGTGAAGAAGTTCCCCCTCAACTCCGTTCTAAACCGCCCCCCCTTTATCTTGAGGCTGTGCCCCCTAGTCCTATCCTTTCTGAGCGGGAAGAGTCTCTCCACCTCTATCCTATCCATCCCATTCATCATCTTATACGTCTCAATGAGATCTCCCCTCATTCTTCTAAACTCTAACGAGTACAAGCCTAATTCATTCAGCCTCTCCTCATAGCTCAACCCCCTCAACTCCGGCATCAGCCTAGTAAACCTCCTCTGCACTCCCTCCAAGGCCAAAATATCCTTGCACTCCTGTCACCTGCCGTTCCTGATTTCCCAAGAGGAGGTCAAGTTTTGCCCCATCTCTAGTTGGGCTATGCACATACTGAGTGAGAAATTCCTCCTGAATACGCTCAACAAATTTCTCCCTGTCCCACCCTCTAATACTGTGGCTGTGCCAGTCAATGTTAGGAAAGTTAAAATCTCCAACTATTACCACCCTATTTTTCTTGGAGCTATGTGTAATCTCCTTACATATTTACTCCTCAATTTCCCGCCGATTATTTGGCAGCCTATAGTACAACCCTATTAAAGTGATTTGCCCCTTCTTATTTCTCAGTGCTACCCATATAGACTCAGTGGCCGAACCCTCAGCTATACCCCCTCTCAGTACGGTTGTGGTGCTTTCCCTCACCAAAAGTGCTACTCCCCCTCTTCTGTTATGTCCTGTTCAATCTTTCCTACAGCATCTATACCCTGGAACATTGAGCTGCCAGTCCTGTTCCTACTTTAGCCATGTTTCAGTAATTGCTATAATACCCCAGTCCCATGTAGCCATCCATGTCCTGTGTTCATCTGCCTTGCCCTGGTCTGGGATTTCTGATCCCAGTATTACATTGATGAGCACTGCACTGATCATAGAAACATAGGATTTAGGAACAGGAGCAGGCCATTTGGTCCTCAAAGTCTGTTCTGCCATTCAATAGGAACCTTTACTGATTTTATTTCACTTTCCTGTCGAACGCCTAAAACACTTGACTCCTTTTATCTACCAACAATCTGTCTAAATCTGACACAAATAAATTCAATACCACAGCCTCCACTGCTCTCTGTGGAAGTACATGTCCATTACTAATGACCCTCGAAGAAAAAAAACTCATCTCAGTCTTAAACTCTCACTCTTGAACTGTGTTCCTTAGATCTGATCTCCCAGACAAGTGAAAACATCCTCCTGGCATCTTCCTGATCAAATCCCCGAGGATCTTATGGACAGAATTTTACATGTACTAGACAGGCAAGCGACTGGCCTGGAAGCATGTGAAATAGCATTGGATGCACATCCTGACATCATCACGCACTCATAGAGGAGAGGTGTGGATCAGCATGTGCCCACCGACAATTATGCAGCCACTTGAAGGGATTTTCTCCCAATATTTTACTTTGCCTGGGCAATTTTTAGCTTGTTGCACAGACAACACATGTAGGCTGACCAACCCTCAGTGCATGGGTCAGCTCAATTTGCATACCTGCCATTGGGTATGGAATATTCAGTAAGAAGTCTCACAACACCAGGTTAAAGTCCAACCAATTTATTTGATCATAAACTCACAAGCTTTCAGAGTTTGCCCCTTTGTCAGGTGAATGGAGAGTTCTGGCCTCAGACAGCATATAACAGCACACACAGTTTTACAGATTAATGATTAGAATGCAAGTCTTTACAACTAACCTGCTATTCAAGTCTTAAAGATGCAGACAATGTAAGTGGAAAGACCATTAGGCATAGGTTAAAGAGATGTGTATTGTCTCCAGACAGTATGGTAAGTGAGGTTTTGCAAACCCAGGCAAGTCATGGGGGTTACAGATAGTGTGACATGAACCCAAGATCCTGGTTGAGGTCATCCTCATGTGTGTGGAACTTGGCTATCAGTTTCTGCTCAGCGATTCTGCGTTGTCGTGTTTAGTGAAGGCCGCCTTGGAGAATGCTACCCAAAGATCAGATGTTGAATGCCAGGGAACACTCCTGCCTGGTGATTGTGGGGCGATGTTCATTCGTTCGTTGTTGTAGCGTCTGCATGGTCTTCCCAATGTACCATGCCTCAAGACATCTTTTCCTGCAGAGTATCAGGTAGACAACATTGGCCGAATTACAACAGTTTGTACCTGGTGGATAGTGTTCTCAAGTGAGATGATGGCGTCCATGTCGATGACCTGGCATGTCTTGCAGAGGTTGCTGTGGCAGAGTTGTGTGATGTTGTGGTCACTGTTCTCCTGAAGGCTGGGTACTTTGCTGAGGACAATGGTCTGTTTGAAGTCGTGCGGTTGTTTGAAAGCAAGAAGTGGGGGTGTGGGGATGGCCTTGGCCAGATGTTCATCTTCATGGATGACATGTTGAAGGCTCCAGAGAAGATGTTGTAGCTACTCTGTTCCGGGGAAGTACTGGACGACGAAGAGTACTCAGTCTGTGTGTCCCGTGTTTGTCTTCTGAGGATGCCGGTGCAGTTTTTCGCTGTGGCACGTTGGAACTGTCGATCGATGAGTTGAACGCCATATCCTGTTCTTATGAGGGCATTTTTCAGTGTCTGGAGGTGTCTGTTGTGATCCTCCTCACCTGAGCAGATCCTGTGTATATGGAGCATTGTTCATAGGGAATGGCTTTTTAACATGTTTAGGGTGGAAGCTGAAGAAGGGAACATCGTGAAGTTATCCATGGGCTTGCAGTGAAGTGCTGAGGTGACTGTCCTTGATGGAGATGCGCGTGTCCAAGAATGCAGCCAATTCTGGAGAGTAGTCTGTGGTGAGTCTGATGGTGGCATTGAACTTGTTGATGTCGTCATATAGTTGTTTCAATGACTGTTGGCCACGAGTCCAAAAGGAAGAAAATGTCATTGACTTATCTAGTATATAGCATCAGTTGAAGGTTCCGTGTGGTGAAGAGGTCTTATTCGAACCTATGCAAGAAAATGTTGACATATTGAGGTGCGAATTTGGTCCCCATGGCTGTCTGTGTGTCGGGATGAAGAACTGGTTGTTGAAGGTGAAGACATTGTGGTCCAGGATGAAGCAGATAAGTTGTAGAATTGCATCTGGAGATTGGCATTTGTCGGCGTTGAGTACAGAGGCAGTTGCAGCAATGCTGTAGTCGTGGGGGATGCTGGTGTAGAGTGCCTAGATATCCATTATCACAAGAAGTGCTCCTGGTTCAACTCCTTGTGTGCTGAATTTCTGTAGGAAGTCCGTAGTGTCACGACAGAGGCTGGGGATTTTTTTTACAATGGGTTTCAGGATGCTCTTAACGTAGCTGGAGAGGTTCCCACACAGGCTTGACGCAGCACCACAGGAGCCAGCCCTGGAGCATCAGTGTGCTACCATAGAGGCTTAAGCGCCAGCCACCCATTAGACCCAGGGGGTATTAGAAAACCACGATACCATGGGTCATGTGTCTACAGGATGTGCTGGTCTTTTCACAAGCTGTCAGACAATGTCGACCACGCCTTCATAGGGACAGTGTGGCACCTGTACAAGGTACGCACACCTGGCATTGAGAGGAGGAGGCCACCGTCTCCCAGTGGCTGTAAAAGTCATTGTTGCTCTGAACATTTATATAACTGGATCTTTCCGGGGCTGGAGTGTGGACCTGTGCAGGATATCTCAAATTTCCATGCACAGGTGCATCCATGAGGTAATGGGTGCCCTGTATGCATTGTCATCAGACTGCATCACCTTAAACCTGGACCAGGCCCATCAGGATGCCCAGGTCTGAGGAATCAGTGCCATTGCCAGGATGTTCCAGGTCCAGGGGGTGATCGCTGGCACCCATGTCACCCTTAGAGCATCATATCGACAGGGAGTGCCCTTCATAAACAAGAAGGGGTTCCACTCCTTGTACATAAAATTGATATGTGACCACCAGCTCAACATCATACATATCTGTGCACGCTTTCCTGGGAGCATGCACAATGCCTTCATCCTGGCAAACTTGGAGGTACTAGCATCTTTGAGGGGAACCCTCGGCTGAGGGGCTGGTTAATGGGGGACAAGGGTTACCTGCTAAGGTCATGGCTAATGAAGCCTGTACAAAGACCTGATTTGGAGAATCACTACAATGAGGCCCACTCTGCCACTACCAGTAGCATCACTTGAGCGGTGCATCGGCCTTCCAAAGATGCAGTTCTGCTGTCTGGACTTTTCAGGCAGGACTCTGCAATACAGTCACTAAATGGTGCTACACAATTTTGTCCAGCAGCAGCGTGACATGCTGGATGAGGAAAAGATGGTGTCATCAAAGAAGGTGAACAAAAACGGTGTTAGGAGGAGCCCGATGAGGACCCACAGGATACTAGACAGGTGGAGGTCAGCCTGCTACAGCGCTGGAAGACTAGGGGAATGCCCTCATAGCCTCCAGATTTGCCATCTAAGAGGATAAATATCTGACAGCTCAATCCCCATCACTCAGGCCTTGGAAGTCGTCACACAAGGCTCAGATGTCTTGCCTCATGTTTTCCATTGCAAACACCACCCTTGTAGTGTTGGTCTGGGTACCAAGCGTTGGTGGCCCTCCAGATGGCCTTGCACTTTCCAGAATGTTGCTGACACCTCCTCCTCAAAGCCTGGCAATGCTTTTGCATCTGCACCAGTGCTGGGATAACCTTTCTCAGCGCCTTGATATCTGCTAAGAGGCAGTTGGTTCCTGGGAGCTAGCAGGCCTCTAACTGCCAGCTTGCTTGGAAGTTCCTGTCTCCACCAGATGTGCAACAGCAGCTATTTTGTGCCAATCAGAGAGTTCCCCAGAAGCCTAACATAAGAACATAAGAAATAGGAGCAGGAGTAGGCCATCTAGCCCCTCGAGCCTGTCCCGCCATTCAGTAAGATCATGGCTGATCTGTCGTGGCTCAGTTCCACATTCCCGCCCTCTCCCCATAACCCTTAATCCCCTTGCCTATCAAAAACCTATCAACCCGCGTCTTAAAAATATTTAGCGAGGCAGCCTCCACCACTTCAACGGGCAGAGAATTCCAGAGATTCACCACCCTTTGAGTGAAGAAGTTCCTCCTCAACTCCATTCTAAACCGCCCACCCTTTATCTTGAGGTTGTGCCGTCTACTCCTACTGTCCTTTCTGAGCGGGAAGAGCCTCTCCACCTCTATCCTATCCATCCCATTCATCATCTTATATGTCTCAATGAGATTTCCCCTCATTCTTCTAAACTCTAACGAGTACAAGCCTAGTTTATTCAGCCTCTCCTCATAGTTCAACCCCATCAACTCCGGAATCAGCCTAGTAAACCTCCTCTGCACTCCCTCCAAGGCCAAAATATCCTTGCGTAAGTGCGGCGACCAAAACTGCACACAGTACTCCAGCTGCGGCCTCACCAGTGCCCTATACAGCTGCATCAAGACCTCCCTACTTTTATATTCACTCCCCCTCACTATGAAGGCCAGCATCCCATTTGCCTTCCTGACCACCTGCTGCACCTGCAGGCTGGGTTTTTGCGACTCATGCACAAGGACCCCAAGGTCCCTCTGCACTGTCGCATGCTGCAGTTTTTCGCCACGTAAGTAATAGTCCTTCCTACCATTATTCCTACCAAAGTGGACAACCTCACATTTGCCAACATTAAATTCCATTTGCCAGTTCCTGGCCCATTCGCCCAGCCTATCTAGATCCTTCTGCAGACTCTCCACATCCTCTGCACAATTTGCCATTCCACCAATCTTGGTGTCATCAGCAAATTTCGACACCAAATACCTGAATACCTGAAATTTCGACTAACATGTCCTACCGAGGTGAGTCCCTGTACTGGTAGAAGGTGCTGGTAAAAGTTACGCCAAAAATTTGTTGTTATCCTTGGACTTGAGGTCTAGGTGCTCTGAGGGGACAGAGGGAGGGCTAAGCCTGGATAGTCCAGCCTCATCGGATCCTGGAAGAGAAATGCCATGGGGTCAGCTGTTGGGAATAACAAGGGTATGGGAAATGATAGACTTACTTGAGAGAGGTAATTTGGAGAAAGGTTCATTGGACTCTCACTTCCATGGGGCTTCCGACTTTGCAATTAGCCACTGCTTGCTCACAGGCATTCCCCATACTTACCAGGCCCTCTCCTCAAAGGGGTGAGGACATTAGCTCGGGCATGCTCCTGCCTGTATTTCCATGCTCCCTCTTGTCCTGTGGAGACACAACGATGACATTGAGATGGTGGCCTGCGGCGATGGGAGGGGCTTCACTGCAGGTGGCATGTATGAGCACTGCAACCAGCCTATGAGGAGTAGTGATGGGGATTGCTAGGGGAGTGTGGGAGGTGTTATAGGAGATACTGGTAGTTCAGGTATTTGAAGGTTGCAAAGGTTTAAAATGGGATGACAAAGGTTAGGAATGGGAGTGACAATGGGGCAGACACGTGGGTACTCAGAGTAGGTCATTCAGCTTCTTTTGGCACTGAAGTGTGGTCCTCCTTTGATGCTGTTGCAACTGATTGCCTCTGCCACTGCATCAGCCATTGGATTGGCAGGTTGTCTCCTCCCTTGGAAGAGCCTTGGAAACCAGGTGACCTCCCTCTCCTGAGCGGCACCCAGCATCTGGCAAAATCAGCATGGGCGTTGTTGGCTGGCCAATATTCATTGCCCAACCCTAGTTGCCCTTGAGAAGGTGGTGGTGAGCGCCTTCTTGAATCACTGCAGTCCATGTGCTGTGGGTTAACCCATAAGGCCATTAGGAAGGGAATTCCAGAATTTTGACCCAGCAACTGAGAAGGAATGGCGATATATTTCCAAGTCAAGACTATGAGTGAATTGGAGGGGAGTTGCAGGTGATGGTGTTCCCATGCTGCCTTGTCCTTCGAGATGGAAGTGGTTGTGGCTTTGAAAGATGCTGTCTAAGAATCTTTGGTAAATTGCTGCAGTACATCTTGTCGATAGTACACACTGTTGCTCCTGAGTGTCAGTGCTAGAGGGAGTGGTTGTATGTAGATATGATGCCGATCAAGCAGGCCGCTTTGTCCTGGATGTTGTCAAGCTTCTTGAGTGTTGTTGGAGCTGCACGCATCCAGCCAAGTGGGGAGTACTCCATCAAACTCCTGCCTTATAAATAGTGAAAAGGCTTTGGGGAGTGAAGAGGTGGATTACTTGTCGCAATATTCCTAGCCTCTGACCTGCTCTTGCAGCCACTGTGTTTATGTGGTGAGTTCAATTGCATTTTTGGTCAATAGTAACCCCAAGAATGTTGATGGTGGGGATTCAGTGACGGTAACACCATTGAATGTCAAAGGGCGTAGTTAAAGTGTCTCTTTTTGGTGATAGTGATTACCTGCCATTTGTGTGGTGCGAACGTTACTCGTCAGTGCAAGCCTGGAGTTTGTTCCAATCTTGTTACATTTGAATGTGGACTGCTTCAGTACCTGAGGAGTTGAAAATGGTGCTGAACATTGTGCAATCATCTGCGAACATCTCCACTTCCAACCTTATGGAGGTAAGGTCATTTATGAAGCAGCTGAAGATGTTGGGCCTCAGACACCAGCCTGAAGGACTTTTGCAACCAACCAACTTCCTATGTACCGGGTATGACTCAAGCTAGCAGAAGTTTGCCCCCAATACTCATTGATTTCAGTTTTGCTAGGGCTCCTTGGTGCCACACTCGGTCAAATGCGGCCTTGATGTCAAAGGCTATCACTCTCGCCTCACTTCTGCAATTTGGCTTATTCATCCATGTTTGAGCCAAAGCACACTCACCAGAGTGTGAATTCCTCTTCCTGTCGTCAAAGTATTAGGACGTGTCATTATTTTATGGAGAAAGTTTCAATATGTGAGAGGCTACCCACAAGAATGACTGTTTTATAATCTCTGCCACTCTGGTCAAATGGAAGTGGTGTTTCTAGTAATTGAGCAGACTGCTTTAATCCGGTCATTATGAAAACTTCGGGAGACAAACTGACAGAGACTTGCTCCTTCCTGAACAGTAATCCAGTGGTAATGAAATATTAGACTGCCTCCCAATTTCCATAGAGTATTTTTCTGAGGTTTCTGCCTTTTCTATTCTCTGTGAAATTTGTTGAGTCATTTTTTTTTCTGTTGTTTAAATCCATGTCCGTTGTGACTGATGTAACAATAAAGGGGGGGGGGAGGGTGTCAAATTATAATCAAGAAATTCTCACTTGCTGCTAATAAACACAAGTTTGAAAATGCACAGCAGGTCCATCTGAAGAGAGAAAACTCAGTTTAATATTTCAGGCTGAGAGAGACTTGGCCACTTTCTGAACTAACTGAAGCTGCTTGCTATGGGCTATCTATCCTCAAGATAGTATATAAAAAAAAGAAAAAAAGAGAGTAGCAAGAGTGTGGAATTGTGTACTGTACTGTGTGCAGTTTTGGTCGCCGCACTTGCGCAAGGATATTTTGGCCTTGGAGGGAGTGCAGAGGAGGTTCACTAGGCTCATACTGGAGATGAGGGAGTTGGACTATGAAAAGAGACTAAATAGACTGGGTCTGTACTTGCTGGAGTTTAGAAGGATGAGGGGGGATCTTATAGAGACGTATAAGATAATGAAAGGGATGGATAGGGTAGAGGTAGAGAGATTCTTCCCACTTAGGATAGCAGGACTAGAGGGCACAGCCTCAAGATAAGGGGGGGGGGGTGCAGTTTAGATCGGAGTTGAGGAGGAACTTCTTTACTCAAAGGATGGTGAATCTCTGGAATTCTCTGCCTGTTGAAGTGGTGGAGGCTACCTCGCTAAATATATTTAAGTCACGGGTAGATAGGTTTTTGACAGACAAGGGAATTAAGGGTTATGGGGAGAAAGCAGGAAAGTGGCCACTTCAGATCAGCCATGATCTTATTGAATGGCAGGGCAGGCTCGAAGGGCTAGATGGCCTACTCCTGCTCCTATTTCTTATGTTCTTATGTTATGGATGCCCTGCCTGCAACAGTAATGGATTCGCCAACATTAAGGACATTTAAATCGTCAGTGGATAAACACATGGATAATATTGGAATAGTGTAGGTTAGATGGGCTTTAGATTGGTTTCATAGGTCGGCGCAACATCGAGGCCCGAAGGGCCTGTACTGCGCTGTAATGTTCTATGCTCTACGTAATGAGGTCAGGAGCTGAGTGACCCTGGCAAAACCCACAGTGGGCATTGCTGAGCAAGTGCTTGCTTGATAGTACTGTTGATGACCCCTTCCATCACTTTACTGATGATTGAGAGTAGACTGGGCGGTAATTGGCTGGATTGGATTTGTCCTGCTTTTTGTGTATGGGACATATCTGGTCAATTTTCTACATTGTTGGGTAGATGCCAGTCTTGTAACTGTACTGAAAGAGCTTAGCTAGGGGAATGGCAGGTTCTGGAGCACAAGTCTTCAATACTATTGCGAGAATGTTATCAGAACCCATTGCCTTTATAGTATCCAGTGCCTCTAACCATTCCTTAATATTATGTGGAGTGAATCAAATTGGCTGGAGACTGGATCTGAGGTGCTGGCACCATTGGAGGACGCAGAGATGGATCATCCACTTGGCACATGTGGCTGAAAGTGCTGTGAATGCTTCAGCCTTATCTTTTGCACTGATGTGCTGAGCTCCTCCATCATTGAGGTTGGGGAATTTTTGGAGCCATCTCCTCAAATGAGTTGTTTAATTGTCGATTCATGACTGGATGTGGCAGGACTGCAGAGCTTTGATGTGATTTGTGTTTAATTTTGGTTATGGGATTGCTTATCTCTGTCTATCATTTTATTTATGCTGTTTGGCATGCAAGTAGTCCTGTTTGGTAGCTTCGCCACGTTGACACCTCATTTTTTAGGTATGTCTGGTGCTGCTCCTGGCATGCCCTCCTGCACTCTCCATTGAACCAGGGTTGGTCCCCTGGCTTGATGGTAATGGTTGAGTGGGAGATATGCCAGGCCATAGGTGCAGATTGTGCTAGAGTGTACATAAGAACATAAGAAATAGGAGCAGGAGTAGGCCATCTAGCCCTTCGAGCCTGCCCCGCCATTCAATAAGATCATGGCTGATCTGTCGTGGCTCAGTTCCACATTCCCGCCCTCTCCCCATAACCCTTAATCCCCTCTCTTATCAAAAACCCATCAACCCGCGCCTTAAAAATATTTAGCGAGGTAGCCTCCACCACTTCAACGGGCAGAGAATTCCATAGATACACCACCCTTTGAGTGAAGAAGTTCCTCCTCAACTCCGTTCTAAACCACCCACCCTTTATCTTGAGGCTGTGCCCCCTAGTCCTACTATCCTTTCTGAGCGGGAAGAGTCTCTCCACCTCTATCCTATCCATCCCATTCATCATCTTATATGTCTCAATGAGATCTCCCCTCATTCTTCTAAACTCTAACGAGTACAAGCCTAGTTTATTCAGCCTCTCCTCATAGTTCAACCCCCTCAACTCCGGCATCAGCCTAGTAAACCTCCTCTGCACTCCCTCCAAGGCCAAAATATCCTTGCGTAAGTACGGCGCCCAAAATTGCACACAGTACTCCAGCTGCGGCCTCACCAATGCCCTATACAGCCGCAGCAAGACCTCCCTACTTTTATATTCAATCCCCCTCGCTATGAAGGCCAGCATCCCATTTGCCTTCCTGACCACCTGCTGCACCTGCAGGCTGGGTTTTTGCGACTCATGCACAAGGACCCCAAGGCCCCTCTGCACCGTCGCATGCTGCAGTTTTTCGCCACATAAGTAATAATCCTTCCTACCATTATTCCTACCAAAGTGGACCACCTCACACTTGCCAACATTAAATTCCATTTGCCATTTTCTGGCCCATTCGCCCAGCCTATCTAAATCCTTCTGTAGACTCTCCACACCCTCCGCACAATTTGCCATTCCACCAATCTTGGTGTCATCAGCAAATTTCGACACCCTACACTCGGTTCCCTCCTCCAGATCATCTATATAAATGGTAAATAGCTGAGGCCCCAGCGCCGACCCCTGGGGCACTCCACTAGTCACCATCCGCCAATCCAAATAGCACCCATTGACCCCCACTCTCTGCCTCCTATTTGACAACCAATCCTCTATCCACGCTAACACCCTACCCCCAACTCCACGTCCCCTGACCTTCTGCAATAACCTCTTGTGAGGTACCTTGTCAAACGCCTTCTGAAAATCAAGAAAGACCACATCCACCGGCTCTCCTCTATCCACCGCCCTAGACACATCCTCATAGAACTCCAGTAAATTTGTCAGACACGACTTCCCTTTAACGAAACCGTGTTGCGTCTGCTCTATCAAGCAGTTCTCCTCAAGATGCCTCGCTATTTCCTCCTTGATGACGGATTCTAACATTTTACCTACAACAGACGTTAAACTAACCGGCCTATAATTCCTGCCTTTTGCCTGGCACCCTTCTTAAACAAAGGCGTAACATTAGCCATTTTCCAATCTTCCGGCACTTCCCGGAATCCAGCGACGTCTGGAAAATAACCACCAAGGCATCCACTATCACCTCCGCCATTTCTTTCAGAACCCTCGGATGCATTCCATCCGGTCCTGGGGACTTGTCCACAATCAGCCCCTCCAGTCTGCCGAGCACTGCCTCTCTAGTAACAGTAATGTCATTAAGACCCTCCAGTCCTACCACCTTTCCATCTCTAACACCCGGCAAATTATTCACGTCCTCCTCCGTGAAGACAGAAACAAAAAAGTTATTCAAGACCTTAGCTATATCCCCATCCCCTACCACTAAGTCCCCCTTCTCATCCTCTAAGGGACCAACGTTCACCCTAGCCAGCCTCTTCCTTTTTATATATTTATAAAAACTCTTGCTATCCTTTTTTATATTAAGCGCTAGCCCGGCTTCATAGTTTCTCCTACCCTTCTTTATCAACTTCTTTGTCAATCTTTGTTGACATTTAAACCTCTCCCAATCCTCTTCTCGCCCACTACTCTTAGCTACTCTAAACGCCTCCGCTTTTAATTTAACACTTTCCTTCACCTCCTTCGTTATCCACGGCTTATTACCTCTCCTCCTACTGTCCTTTTTGACCATCGGAATAAATTTCCGCTGAGCACCAAGAAAGATTTCCTTAAAGATCCTCCACTGCTCCTCAGCAGACCTACCTTCCAACGCGCTCCCCCAGTCCACATTTGCCAATTCTTCTCTCATCCTACCGTACTCCCCTCTGTTCAAACAAAGGACGCGCGTCTGGGAACCCACTTTCTCCTCCTCCATCTGCACCAGAAACTCCACCATACAATGATCACTCTCCCCAAGAGGATCCTTCACCGCAAGGTCCCTAATTCTACCCGCCTCATTACATAACACCAGATCCAAGATAGCTCGCTCCCTCGTCGGCTACAACACACACTGTTCCAGGAAACTATCCCGGCAGCATTCCAAGAACTCCTCCTCGAGCCCACCGCGTCCAACATGGGTCGACCAATCTACATGTAGATTGAAATCCCCCATAACTACGGCCGTTCCATTCCTGCACGCCGCACTTATTTGTGCGTTAACAGCCCGCCCCACCTCCAGATCATTATTCGGGGGCCTATAGACGACACCCACCAGCGTCTTCCTCCCTTTGCTGTTCCTAATCTCTACCCACAACGATTCCACGTTCTGCTCCTTGGCTCCAATATCATCCCTTGCTACCACCCTGATGCTATCGTTAATCAGCAGAGCTACGCCCCCCCCTTTTCCCTCCCACCTATCCTTCCTGAACACTTGATAGCCCTGGACATTCAGCTCCCAGTCCCTGTCACCTTGCAGCCACGTCTCTGTAATGGCCACCAGATCATATCCATTTGTGTCGATCTGCGCCACCAACTCATCCACTTTATTCCTAATGCTTCGCGCATTCAGATAAAGCGCCTTCATCCCAGCCTTCACCTGGACCCTATTTGCCGGAATGCCACCAACTATACTCACGCCCCTTACTCGCTCTATTATTGGGACATCCTCGGCCTCTTCCCTTACCTGTACCCTCTCCTTAACTTTAGACCCTGTAATGTCACCTACCCTCGCGCACCGCCCCCCCCCCCCACCCCCCCCCCCACCCCCCCCCCCACCCCCCACCCCCACCCCCACCCCCCCAGTTAGTTTAAAGCCCTGTCTACAGTCCTCTTTACTCTATTCTCCAGCACTCTGGTCCCAGCATGGTTCAGACCAACCCCATCCTGCCCAAACAGGTCCCACCTACCCCAATACTGGTGCCAATGCCCCATAAATTCAAACCCATTCCTCCCACACCAATCCCTGAGCCACCCATTCACTTCCTTAATCCTATCAACCCTACGCCCGTCTGCACTCGGTTCAGGCAGTAGCCCAGAGATAACCACCTTGTCGGTTCTACTTCTTAATTCCATTCCCAGCTTCTCATACTCCCTCCCCAGATCCTCAGTTCGCATTTTGCCTACGTCGTTGGCACCCACATGTACCACAACGACCGGATTCTCACCCTCCCACTCCAGGTTCCTCTGCAGCCCAGATGCGACATCCCGGACCCGAGCACCAGGCAGACAACACACCCTTCTGTGCACTTTGTCATTGTGACAAAGGACAGTGTCAATACCCTTCACCCCACTATCCCCAATCACTACTACGTTCCCTTTCACCTTCTCCTTGCCTACGTCCTGCTGCATCAGTGTACCGTGTGCAGTTTGCTCACCGACTCACCTCCCTCATCCTCATCCAGACTGGAAGCAAGCACCTCAAACCTGTTATGCAGATTGAGAGGCTAAGGCCTCCGCTCCCCACCCCCCTTCCTCCTCTCAGCAGCCCCCTCTTGTTCCTGACCCTTAGAGTTAGCCAGTCTAGGGGGGGTGGATGTCACTTGCACCCCATTGACAATGGCACCCTCTCTCCCCCTGATGAGCCTCAGCGTCTGTAGCTCAGAGGCCAGGTCATCTACCTTGAGCTGGAGCTGCTCCAGCAAACTGCACTTACTGCAGACATGGTCACTGGGAAGGACCCTGGGGTCCACCAGCTCCCACATCATACAGAAACAACTCATCACATGCCCCTCCATTATTCACTGTAGTAGTATTGAAAATTTCCACACGAATTCACCTGGCCCTTTTTCTCTCCAGCCCTTTTGATATTAAGCCCTAATAGCTCACTCTGCTTCCCCCTCACTCCGCTGCCCGCTCTAACGCTGCCCGCTGTCTATACCAGGCCTCCTTTTAAACCTGGCGCTGATTTAAAGCTTACTGGCCCACAACTCCCTTCTAACCACTCCCTCAGAATTCTTAAAGCGGTAAATACAAAAAGCCCGCAAAAATGCTTTTAAATGATTTAAACAGTTCTACAAGGAACAAAGTGCTTTAAACTTATTTAAACAGGTTTTTAACAGGTAAATTCTTATCTCTCTCTCTGCTCCTTCACTCGTCTGCTCCAGCAAACAATGGAAGGCTTCACCGTGTAGTTCCACTGCTGTTGATAACCTACAGCACTCATGAATGCCCAGTCCTGAGTTGCTAGATCTGTTCAAAGACTGTCCCATTTAGTACAGTAATAATGCCACACAACAAGATGGAGGTTACTCCCAATGTGAAGGCAGGACTGTGTACGGTGGTCACCCTCACTGGTACTGTCATGGACTGGTGCATCTGCAGCATGCAGATTGGTAAGGATGAGGTCAAGTCTGTTTTTCCCTTTTTGTTGATTCCTTCACCGCCTGCTGCAGATTCAATCTAACAGTTATATCCTTTAGGACCCAACCAGCTGAATCAGTAGTGCTGATGCCAAGCCACTCTTGGTGATGGACGTTGAAATCCCTGCCCAGAGTACAGTTTGCACCCTTGCTAGCTACCTTCAGTGCTTCTTCCAAGTGTTGTTCAACATGGAGTACTGACTCAGCAGCGGAAGGAGGATGGCACGTGGTAACCAGTAAGAAGTTTCCTTGGCCATATTTAACCTGAAGTGATGAGACTTCCTGAGGTCCAGAGTTGATAACTGGGAGGGGAGTTCCCAGGGCAACTCCCTCCTCACTGTATACCACTGTGTCGTCCCTGCTGCTGGGTCTGTCCTGCCAGTGGGACAGGATATATCCAGGGATGGTAATGGTGATGTCTGGGGCGTTATCTGTAAAGTATGATTCCATGAGAATGACTGTGTCAGGCTATTGCTTGACTTATCTGTGAGACAGCTCTGCCAGTTTTGGCACTAGCCCGCAGATGTTAGCAAGGAGGACTTTGCATGGTCGACAGGGCTGTTTGTTTTGCCGTTGTCTTTGCCAGTGCCTAGGTCGATGCCAGGTGGTCTCATTTCTTTATTGAGACTTGGTAGCAATTGATACAACTGAGTGGCTTGCTAGGCCATTTCAAAGATCAGTCGACAGTCAACCATCTTGCTGTGGTTCTGGAGTTGCATGTAGGCCAGACCAGATAACGACAGCAGATTTCCTTCCCTAAAGGTCATTAATGAATCAGATAAGACAATCGACAATGTTTCATGATCATTCGTAGATTCTTAATTCCAGATTTTTTTTATTGAATTCAAATTCCACCGTCTGCCATGACAGGATTCGAACCTGGATTATTAGCTGAGTTTCTGGATTAATGGCATAGCAATAATACCACTAGACCATCGCCTCCCCATAAAGGAGAGTAATGTAAAAAGGAAAAGATTTGTGAAGACAAATCCAAGTCCCTCACAGTCCGAACAGGATAATTTATAAGAGAACAAGGAAACTGTAGAGCAATTAAAAATTACTTTAGTTCTGGCTTCATGGAGGAAGACACAAATAACTTCCTAGAAATGTTTGGGAAGGAGAAATTTAAGGAAATAATGGTCGCAATTCTCCCAAAAGTGCTGAATTGGTGGGAAAACTGTTTTAAATCCTGACTCTTTTGTCAATTCAGCTTCTTACCTTAATCTCTGCACTCTGTGCACTACAGAGGTCCCAGTTGTGTATATCATTAAAAACCCAAGGGCAGGGTCTGTTGGGGCTGAAATGAAGTCTGACCGGAATCTGACAGTTCCGGCACTCTGTGCACGTACAGTGGCTCCGATCTGTCAGATTCCCCATTTGCTGGCCGTACATATGTACATACCCAAGCCAGCCCCCCAAGCAGTGGCGATTTCCCCCAGCCCATCCCAATCACTGCCTTCCCTCCAGTCCCAACCGATAACCGATCCTGTGTGCAAAGGACCCCCAGCTATCACCCCTAGGCCCTGTCCACAGTAGGCCTGCTCCCTTGGCATAGTCCAATGCTATGCCCGGTGGGCAGTGCCAATGTACCCCTTGGGCATGGATGCTTTGCCCCTTCTGAGCAGTGCCAAGGAGTAGAGGCTGGCACTGCCAGGGAGCACCACACCCCCCACTATCCAACCCCCCCCCCTCCCGGGGGGCCCCAATTGCCCCCCTTCATCCAGCTTTTTCCCTGAATATGGGGAGCTAGTGTAAACCCCGTCAGACTGATGTACTCCTAGCAAGCTGGAGGACTCCGAAGTGGCAATTTTTCCCACAACAATTGGCGCTGCGAGCAGGGTCCTATTTCTGGTGAGATCGATTGGACACGATCGGCACCGGGGTAGAGATCACTGAATCTGTGAGAGTAGGAGAGGGTCAAGAATACAGTTTGCAAAGGGGTAAACTAATATTTGTAGTAATAGGTACTAACTGCTTGCTGATGGTGATAAGTAACCGTGACTTGTGCTGATCAACAGGAGGACAAGGTGGTGTCTGTCTCTGAACCTCACCTTAGACTGGACGTTAAGAGGGGAAATCCCACACCCTAAGGTCAGGTATTGAAGTAGGAAAAGAGACACCAAGAGACACCAGTTAGGATTGTATTGTGAAGCACAAGTGGCAGAGGTCGGTTAACATCAAACTCTGTAGTGGCGAACAAATGCAGAGTTGCCATCTGATTGCATGAAAGTTTGTGAAGTTGGGAATTGTACTGTCAAGTTTGTGTTGTGAAAGCGGGGCGGAAAAGGAGCTTGATCAACTCTGACCTAAACTGGACTCCGGTGGAGAAGCACAGTGCCAAGGTGGTAACAGTGGACAGCGTGAGTATAAATTGAAACCCTGTAACGGCAGTGAAACACAGGTGCTAGAG
Organism: Carcharhinus amblyrhynchos; assembly: GCF_965287045.1. Lineage (NCBI taxonomy): Eukaryota > Metazoa > Chordata > Chondrichthyes > Carcharhiniformes > Carcharhinidae > Carcharhinus > Carcharhinus amblyrhynchos. The sequence goes on along the minus strand of NC_137335.1, from coordinate 22,807,864 downwards.
CAGTAATAGTGGCCGGGGTTGTGCCCTGTAACGGCAGTCAAACGCTTTACTGGGAGGTAATCACGGCCAGGGTAGTTGAAGTCTGCAAAATGGCAGAGAGTAGTGTTAAAAGGGAATCTGCAGGTTCTGTCATTGAAATTTACTTAACAGATAGGAAACAGTTAATTAAGGGAATGCAAAAAGATGGCTGGGACAGTTCACAGACCTTACAGCAGCAGAGAAAGTGGATTGATAAAGAAAAGAGAAATAAGGCAAAGAAGATAGGAGTAATGTTAGTACATCAGTTAGCTGGTCTAATTGAGGAAGTAGTCACCTCTACTAAGAAGTGGAGTGAAGATAAAACAAAGATTAAAGAATTAGAATCCCGAGTGAGGGAACTGGAGAAACAAAACCAGATGTTAGAAGAGAAGCAATGGCGAGGGGAAACTGTTCCTCTACCTCCTTAAGAGTTTACACAGCAGGGACCAACCACTCCTCCAGGAGTGGGAAGTGCTAGAGCGCAACTTAGCGCCAGTAGCCAGAGGGGGAACCAATGCACAGCCAAAGGCAAATTATAAACCCTTCACCTCAGGTGAGAGACAGCAGATAATGGCTTCCCTGGGTAAATTACAACCTAGAAGCACAAACACTAAATTCTGGGAAGAATTACTTACATGGAGAAAAACTGCAGCATGCGACGGTGCAGAGGGACCTCGGGGTCCTTGTGCATGAGTCGCAAAAACCCAGCCTGCAGGTGCAGCAGGTGGTCAGGAAGGCGAATGGGATGCTGGCCCTCATAGTGAGAGGGATTGAATATAAAAGTAGGGAGGTTTTGCTGCAACTGTACAGGGCACTGGTGAGGCCGCAGTTGGAGTACTGTGCACAGTTTTGGTCGCTGCACTTACGCAAGGATATTTTGGCCTTGGAGGGAGTGCAGAGGAGGTTTACTAGGCTGATTCCGGAGTTGATGGGGTTGAACTATGAGGAGAGGCTGAATAAACTAGGCTTGTACTCGTTAGAGTTTAGAAGAATGAGGGGAGATCTCATTGAGACATATAAGATGATGAATGGGATGGATAGGATAGAGGTGGAGAGACTCTTCCCGCTCAGAAAGGACAGTAGGAGTAGAGGGCACAGCCTCAAGATAAAGGGCGGGCGGTTTAGAACGGAGTTGAGAAGGAACTTCTTCACTCAAAGGGTGGTGAATCTCTGGAATTCTCTGCCCGTTGAAGTGGTGGAGGCTGCCTCGCTAAATATATTTAAGACGCGGGTTGATAGGTTTTTGATAGGCAAGGGGATTGAGGGTTATGGGGAGAGGGCGCGAATGTGGAACTGAGCCACGACAGATCAGCCATGATCTTATTGAATGGCGGGGCAGGCTCGAGGGGCTAGATGGCCTACTCCTGCTCCTATTTCTTATGTTATGAAGAATTAGACACAATCTAGGTCGGGCACCAATTACACCTGAGGGACATATACCAGCTGGTCAGGGCAGCATGTCCAGCAGATAAATGGAGGCAGGTAGCAGGTGGACCCGCCGCTCCTCCAGCACAGGAATATAGTGGGGGAAGGCGGACACATGTAGTCCCCCTCACATCGGAGATAGATGCCCAACAGGCGCCCTTCACCCAGTTTAAAACAGAGATTCAGAGAGTATTAGGAAATGTTCCCATTAACTGGAGCAGAACAACCACAACAAAACAGTTGAAAGGAGAAGGAGCTTCTGAAAATGGGGAATGATTGTTCCAAGTATATCGAGAATGCTCAGTGCAAGGAAACCCAGGTCATGGGGATCGAGCATTCATCCAGGCTTTTAAGGATGGGCTCTCCAGCGCTCACCAAGCCATCCTAAAAATGGGAGTGATTATGTCCCAAGATGAGTTGGTAGAGTGGGCTAGTGGTGTATGGGGAGAAGAGAGATCCCAGGCAAGAGCAAGGCAAGAAAGAGTAGCAGCTTATAATAATGGGAATGGAACAAAATCTAAACTGACTTGCCACAATTGTGGACGGTAAGGGTACTTTGCAAGGGATTACGGGGCCCCACGGAAAGGGAACAGATTTGGGAACAGTGGAAAACCTTGTAGCCACTGTAATAAATGTTGACACACAAAAGCAGTGTGTTAGGATAAGCGTGGGGAAACCCTGACCTGATACATGAACACAGCAGAACCGGAGGGACCACAGGACCCCCAGGATCAGCAAGACTGACGGTCTGCAGCCCCCATTCACAAGGGTACGAAGGAAGGAAGGATTTATGTGTCAGCACTAGTAGGGGGCAGGCAATGTGAAATGCTAGTGGACACGGGAGCATCTATATCTGTCACCGACCTACCCTTACCCACTACAAATAAAATGATTTACCTGACTGGGATAGGAGGGAACAAGACACCTACCTACCTGAGCGAGACCATGTTAGTAGAGATAAGTAATCTATATATACCAATGAGGTTTTATGTATGTAAAAATAACAAGGATACAATAATGGGAAATGATTTGATGAGAGAATATGAGATTTTGATAGACTGTGAAAAAGGAAAATTAATCTGGCCAAGACAGGACGGTCGGAAAACTAAAATAGGGAAACTCACAAGTCACCTCGAAACCAGTAAGGTGGCTACAGTCACCGCTAGAAATTGGGAGTTAGAAACAGGAGGGTTCAGAGCCATCTGTGCTTCCATCCCCGGGGTGTGGGCTGAAACCAAGTTAGATACCGGCTTGACTAAAGCGGACCTGATAAAGGTACCGGGACCAGAGCATAAGCCACACCGACAATACCCAATAAAACCAGAAGCAGAGAAAGCTGTAGTGGAGATAGTGAAAGGGTTAGTGGAAAGGGGGATTCTGAGAGAAACCATAAGCACCACTAATTCCCCAACATGGCCAGTGAGCAAGCCTGATGGAAGCTATAGGCTCACGATAGATTACACCACACTCAATGAAGTCACACCCAAGTTGCACCATATTGTAGCAAGCCCTTCGACAATCCTGAATGGGCTGTCACAGCAGCACAAAACATTCACAGTATTGGACATAGCCAACGGATTCTAGTCCTTACCATTAGACCCCAAATCCCAAGACAAATTTGCCTTCCAAGCAAGGATTCCACAGCAGCCCCGCTACCTTCCGCAGAGGAATGAGTGACATCCTGAACAGGGTAGAACTGCCAGAGGGTAGTACAATTCTACAATATGTAGACGACATCCTAATAGCTTCGGAGTCCAAGTCGGGACATCAAGAAGCCTTGTACTGTGTGCTGAGCAAATTAAAAACCACAGGGTTAAAGGTGAGCCCCCAAAAGGTACAGATTGGGGAAACACAGGTCCTGTACCTGGGACACCTTATATCCCAAGGACTTAAAGAAATGCCAACAGACCGAAAGAAGGCAATACAACAAATGCCGCGACCCATCACCATTAGAGGGGTCAGAAAGGTGCTAGGATTATTCAACTATAGCTGGACTTTCATCCCAGGGTTCGCAAAACTAGCAGAACCTACACAGAGATTAGTCAAAGGGGGAAAACCAGCTTTAGATCCCGTCAAATGAGAACCCGAGCAGCAAGAGGCTTACAGTAAACTAAAAACGGAATTAATATCAGCCCCTGGACTAGGATTACCCGGTTCTAATAAGGACTTCCATATCTATTGTAGCAATGAGGGAGGATTCTATTCCGCAGTGGTAACACAGGACCGTGGTGACAGAAAAAGATCCAAAGGGTATTATTCCACAGCAGAAGGGCCGGTAGTCACCGGATTGCCAAGGTGCACAGCCGCCTTGGACTGCACTGCCTGGGCTGTAAAAGTCAGCGAGCCAGTACTTATGACAGGGAATATAATCCTTCATACAAAACACACCCTGGTGGAAATGCTGAACACGGGAAAACTAAGGTCAGTCTCAAACATGAGAAGGGCTAAGTGGGAAGCTGTCCCCCTACCTCCAAGCAAGTCTGTAACAATAATAACGGATACAGGGGATAACCCAGCAGAAGGGATTTTAGATGTGGGAGAGCCTCACAATTGTGAGGATGTAGATATGGACAAAGGAGGGAGTAGGATAAAGGATACACCCTTACTAACAGCTGAGGAGGCCCTTTTTGTAGATGGATCATGCAAATATGTGGAAGGATCACCCCGAACAGGGTGGGCAGTAGTGAATGACAAATTAGAAACAGTAAGGTCGGGAAGAATTAACGGAAGTCTATCCGCACAAATAGCAGAACTAGTGGCAATCACACAGGCACTAGAGTTATCCGAAGGCAAAACAGTAAACAGCTATTCAGATAGTCGCTATGCATTCGGGGTCATACATGACTATATGACAGCTTGGGGAAGAACAGGGTTCATAACCACGGGAGGAACCCCTATTAAGCACCAGCAAAGGATTGAGGCATTAGTAAGAGCCAGCAAGAAGCCTAGAGAAGCCACAGCAATTAAAATTAAAGTACACCAGAAAGAGCCAGGAAGAGATAACCCGGACTGGTTAAATTTCAAAGGAAACCAAGCTGCAGATAGGGCGGCCCAGTTAGCCTTAGAACAGGAGACAATTGATGAACTGCCAATAGCAGCGATAGAACAGGCAAGGGACAAGATAAATATCCAAGACTTGCATGAGGATGCCTCGAAAGAGGAAAAGGAGGGACGGGGAGCACAGGGCGCAGTCAAAGGAACTGACAACATTTGGAGATGGGGAGATAAGGTAATGGCACCAGAGTGCATTAAAAAACACCCTATTAGAATTACATCACAGACTCTCACATGTGGTGGCGAGGCCATGATAACTAGTATAGGAAAGGAATGGTGGTGGAAAGGGATGGGGAGAGATATAGCCCGACATTGTCACCGATGCATGACGTGCGCGCAACACAATCCTGGTAGACCCATAAAAATTAAAATGGGGCACCAGCCAAGACCAAAGGGACCCTGGGAACATCTGCAAATGGATTTCACAGGGCCACTACCACAATCCCATGGCAAAACTTGTTGTCTGGTTATTATTGACCAGTTCACCAGGTGGGTAGAAGCGTTCCCTACTACAAATTGTACTGCTACCACAGTAGCTAGGATACTGGCAGAAGAGGTAATCTCTAGATGGGGAGTACCCCTCCAAATTGATTCGGATCAAGGGATACACTTCACTGGAAAGGTGGTAAAAGCAGTATGCCAATTAATGGGAATGAAACAAACATTTCACATCCCTTACCACCCACAGAGTTCTGGAATGGTAGAACGTATGAATAGAACACTCAAAAATGCACTAGCTAAAGCTATACAAACGTCGGGAAAAATGTGGATGGAGGTATTGCCCACTATACTAATGAGATTAAGAGCTACCACAAACCGAACAACCGGATTAACCCCTTATGAACTAATGACAGGACAGGCGATGCATTTACCAGAAAGCATCATAACAGGTGGGACCGATGTAGGCCTGCTAAAAGATAAAATCAGGAGATATGTTTCGGAACTAAGCACCCAACTCAAAGGGATGCGTAAATTGGTAAGAAGTAATCAGGAACAAAGAGATGCAGAGAGAGAGCTTGAAATGCTCCCTGACGTCCCAGCAGTGGGGAGTCGCATCCTAGTAAAAACATTACCTGACAAACTGGGGTTTGCACCAAAATGGAATGGGCCATATGAAGTTATAATTAGTGGAAGGTGTATGGAAACATTGGACACAGCTGAAATTACACAAAGGAATGAATGAATGAGTGAACTAACAGAACTGCTTTCCCCAACACAGGCAAAGACTGCAAGCAAGAACAACTGGCATATGCGGGTTAATAGATAGTAACTTTTGGACATTGTATAAATTATAGTGTTAGGTTTGAGATTTGATCGTTGCGAATATGTATGTAATCACGTGTGTTACTGTATTACTTTGCGTTGTCGCAACTGTAAATTCAACTGGATTGGAGGATAATCTATTTTATAAGACTCATGTACATTTACACGGGAACCGAACTGTATATTATCCATTAGCACAATCTGTAGAAGCCCTATTTGTCGCCACCCCTGGGTGGACGACTCATAACTTATATACTGTAGATACATCAGATGCACCCTGTAAGGGACGTATTGGCAAATATAAAAGAGGTATACAAGCGAGATGTGTGGGACTTGTAAACTCCACGGATCCTGTATATAGGGGGGTCCAACAAGTGGGAGGGAAAGCTTGTTCAGATACTGCAAGCTATCCGCTTTGTTTTATGGGGTAAGGATGGGGATGTGCCTATGCCTTGGTCCCTAAGAATGATTCCTGCGTGCAGACGCAGTGTGTCCGTCAACATTGTCGGGTTAATAAGGGACAGATTACTTGCACTTGTGAGGAACGGAAATGTCTGAATATAACCGTGGGAAGATGGCTCATTTGTGGACAGTGTAATGGAACTCATGTAAGCTCAGCCAAATGGACATGCCCATTTGATATTTACCAGGTGGTGGGATCAAATGGGGAGTCAAGTAAATTGAACAATTGGCAATATGAACAAATTCATAATCGAGACATTAAATGTTACCAGGCTAAGAAGGGATATGTGTTCCTCTTCAATGGCACTTACACGACAGAAACACCAAACCTCCCAAACCATTTTGCCGTAGAAACAATAGGACCACTGACTGTTCCATGTCCCCAGAAGGGGCGTGTACGGAGGAAAATAGTAACCTGGGCTATCAGCAAAGAATTCTGTGCCAACTGGGAAGCCCCAGCCACAATGGGGTCCTCACTGGGATATGGGTTCCTTGGAGCCTTGTCTCTGGGTTGGGGGGGGGGAGGGCGGGGACGGGGCAGCAGGAGCAATTAGTGCAAAGAATAGAAATCATATTGTTTGTGGACTAACAGTTCTGGGAAACAGCACTGGAGGCTGTTAATCAAGAAATGGCTGAATTGAGATTAAATGCACAACAAACACAATACACAGTAGACTACCCGTTAGCACAACATAAGAACATAAGAACATAAGAAATAGGAGCAGGAGTAGGCCATCTAGCCCTTCGAGCCTGCCCCGCCATTCAATAAGATCATGGCTGATCTGTTGTGGCTCAGTTCCACTTTCCCGCCCTCTCCCCATAACCCTTAATCCCCTCTCTTATCAAAAACCCATCAACCCGCTTCTTAAAAATATTTAGCGAGGCAGCCTCCACCACTTCAACGGGCAGAGAATTCCAGAGATTCACCACCCTTTGAGTGAAGAAGTTCCTCCTCAACTCTGTTCTAAACCGCCTCCCCTTTATCTTGAGGCTGTGCCCCCTAGTCCTACTGTCTTTTTTGAGCGGGAAGAGTCTCTCCACCTCTATCCTATCCATCCCATTCATCATCTTATACGTCTCAATGAGATCTCCCCTCATTCCCCTCAAGAGAGAGTGTGTACAATTATAGGCAGTAAATGCATAACCCATGTCACGGACGAATCTTACAACATTACACAAATCATCACTGCCTTCAGGAAACAACTTGATAGCTTCAGACAGGGACCCAAGGAAGGAGGTAACTGGCTAGAATGGCTGATAGGGGGGTCCTGGGAATCTTATTTATTACATGGATTGGTCATACTTATTTCAATTGTAATTGTCTGTTGTTTGACTGTTGGATGCCTAAAAGTCTGCTGCCAGGTTATGATAACCAGAATTGTGCCAGGAGCCCGTGTATCTATCAAAGAAGAAACCACGATGCAGGTCCCCGAAGACTTCTGAAGAACAGAAGGAAACCACCTATACATGTGAAAATGCAACTGTTGGTCTAAAGATTATTAAGAAACATAATAATTGACCAAAAGAGGGGATTGAAGGTGGGAAAAAAACCATAAAGGTGGGTACCTGGCATAAAAATAGCTGTCTGGCACATAAGGGGTTAAAAGGCATTAAACCTGCACTGACTTCCAGCATAGACACTGACTTTCAAACACAGACAATCACTTAAAGTTTAAACCAGGACAGACCGACAGTTAATTGAATTAAAACAGGGAACAAACGCTTCAGGAAGCCAGGCACCTTAGAAGAGGTAAAGATAGTCTTGGGATAATGGGGAGGAATGCATAAACACAAAAGAACCATGTACTACAAGAATAGAATAAATTAAGTCATTGATGAGAGGAAATGTACCCATTCATGGAAGAATGTGATATTGAAACGATAATGGCTGTATCTGTCCATAATAATGAGCTAAGAAATGTTGTACCCATTTGACTATAAAGATGTGATAATCGTGTCCAGTCCACCTATTGTGTAAAGGATATAAAGGTGGACTGTTTCTATTGTTTTATCGAGAGAAGGTAGCTGTCCAGTAGTGCAAGGTGTTGGTGCCTTTTCTCCACGAAGCTTCGTTAAATAAAACGGTATTGCTGCTCCTCTAGTCTGACTCTGAAGTGGTAATTCTTCCCACAACACTGCTATTTAAAAAATAGAGGGAGAAAACCAGGAATTACAGACTCATTAGCCTAACATCCAATGAAGGCAATCTATGACAAGGATGTGATTACAGGACACTTAGAAAATATCAATGACATTAGACAAAGTCAACATGAATTTATGAAAGGGAAATCACGTTTGACAAACTACTGTAGCTTTTTGAGAACATAACTAGCAGAATAGAGAGGGTGAACCAGTGGATGTGGTGTATTTGGATTTTCAGGAAGTTTTTGATAACATCCCACACAAGAGATTAATGTCCAAAATTTAAAGCACATGGGATTGGGGGTAATATATTGGTATAGACTGGGAACTGGTAAGTAGATAGGAAACAGAGTTACGCACCTACTTCCCATAACCTTTGACTACATGGTACATTAACTTTTGCTACAGTCTGGCTTTACTGTTAATTATTTTAAGAGTGATGAAGATCTCACTCTTTCCTGTGACTTTGTCAACACTGTCTCCAATACAATGGTGTTGGAGGCAGCGTAGCTTCACTGCTTTGGCTGAACTCAAATGCATTCACCTTACTGGCACTTGTACCCCTGGAGGATTGAGCCACTGCCATGTTGCTGGTGGCAGAGGAGGGCTGCTGTGGTTTGGATCTGCATCATTTCGTGAAGTGTTTACATGTCCTGCATTTGTTGCATCTTTTACCATATGCAAAAACAAGCTGTTCGATGGGGCTAGCCCCTGCTGTTGCTGGAGCAGGGCATCCCTTGTACTTACGAGTATCTTGCTTTCCTGCCTAAGATTTTTGCTTTGTTTCTCAGATTGTAAACTAAATCACTATATATATTCCACAAACTACTTGATCCCTGCTTAGGCCTTCAATAAGAGTTCCAAATGCACTGCTTTGCCAAAATTTTTCAAGTGGCCATGTCAGATTGTACTGATTCATCTGCTTTCTGGTTCATGGAATTGAATGCATGGATTAGATTTTTACTGGGAGGCAAATGTTCTCTAATTGTTTCAGGATTATCTCAAGGTCTTCTATTTTCTCCTCCGTATGGAAGTCAAATGACTTGAATTATTCAACAGACTTGGGGCCTGCAAGATTGAATAGGGTTAAGGCTTGTACCTTTATCACTTACCAAAGTGCAACACCACAGTAAATACACTGCTCCTTTGAGAACTTCTCAAAACTATCCATGTTTTCATTAAAGACGACTGGGTTAATGTGATGAAGACTGTGCCAAACTGGCAAATCCTGACACCATGTAGAACATTGTGGGTTCTCCAAACCACGGACATCAAGGACTTCCAACAAAGATAATTTATTTCTAAGCTCAACAGCTACATACAGTACATATACTGTGCCCAAGATCGCAAGAATAATGTACTCCTACTACATGACTTATTGTGTCATCATGTCCCGACATAACCATTCAGTCAATAGAAGTTGTTTGTGTGATGTTCCTAAATTCAGTGCTATTTTGCCTGCATGTCTATTACATTTTAGTCAGCTCCGTAAAAAAGCATACTTTGAACGCGGGATATAAATTTCCAGTGAGAATCCCTCTATTCCCTTCTTATTGAGAGGATGAAAAAATTGATGTTAAAATGGAAATTATTGAGCCATCACATACCTTTCAAACAAACATCACTCAAGGGTTTACAGAAAAAGGAAGATTTAGAATTTCTAAAGATCGGTGCTTTCCCTCAGAGGTTATTGGAGAAAGATGCCAACTACTGCCTGAAAATCTACAACACCTTTCCACCAGAGAATAAACCAAGTCTGTACCAATATGTTGAATTTTTTGCAACTGATTATTTTCAGGTAGCATCTGTTGATCATTACTACATAGTCAGGTAGCTGCTCATCACTGTAACAAGATCATAGATACTCTATTCCGGAAAGCTGTCCTATTTATATCCTTGACAGAATCAGAGAAACTGAGAATGCTGGGTGATTTAACAAACTGGCAGGATTCCACAGGTGCAAGCAATTAATGAAATACATGGGTCACAGAGTTCCCATGGCAATCCCTTGAGGTTAACAAACAGAAAATGCTTTTAATTGTGTTAATGTCCATTGCCAATTAACCTATCCTGTACATGAATATATGATATCCCGGAACTTGTGCGGATGCTTTCATCATTTGACAGTATACTATACCAGCTGTCTTGAGCCAGAGTCTTGTATCAAGATGATCGCTTAGTAATCAGTGTCTTCCTCGCTCTCATTCTCAGGCTTCATTTTGATTTGATTTATTATTGTCATATGTGTTAGTATACAGTGAAAAACATTGTTTTTTTATGTGCTATATAGACAAAGCATACCAATCATAGAGTACGTGGGGAGAAGGAAAGGAGAGTTGCAGGATATAGTGTTAGGGTCATAGCTAGGTTGTAAAGAAACATCAAAACGAGGTAGGTCCATTCAAAAGCCTGTTGGCAGCAGGGAAGAAGATGTTCTTGAGTTGGTTGATATGTGTAATAGTGCATTATTCGAGTTTAAAAGAGTTAGAGTAAAGTTTGGAAGCATAGAACACGACTAAAAGATTAGAATTCAAGGGCACAGCTTGCAAGAAGTCACCACACTCCGGCACCATCCTGAAAGGTGGTGGGCCGTTCATCTCCACTTGTTTCATATTTCATCCTTCTGACTCTCTAATACTCCCTCTCCCCAAAGTAGGTGTTCTGATCTGATTATGGAATAAAAGAGATGACATATCAGGGTTGGGGATGAAGTAGTATCAGTTGAGAATCTGAATATACAGAAGGTTCCACTCTGAAAGTGGTGGGGTGATTATTTGAGTGACCAGCCTTTACTTGCACAATGGCCCTTTGTATGATGCAGAAGAACTGTTTGAGCTTTCACCATTTTGCATTCCATCTTGAAGAAATAATGATTGATTGCTGGCATTTTAGATAACATTGCTATTACCTATGATGAATATTTCCAAGCCTTACCACCATTTTATTGTCACCTTGCCTCTAGCTTTGGTATTTTCCATCATCTCAAATCTGCCTGTATATGATTTACATGGCCCCAGCCCTTGTGAACATGGCTTTCAGTGATGGTGCTACTTTCCCTGTTGCATTTCCCTGATGCTGCTAATAAGCTGATTTTTTTTTCTCAAGTGAAAAGGTATAACTTTTGAAGCATGTGGGTAGAATGGACACATCATATTAGCAGATGAATTCCATTATTTTGAGAAAGATATTCCCTATAAATGAAATGTCCTTGAAGATGAGCAGAAACCATTATGCAAATTGTAAACAGTTGTTTCGCGTAAAGATGGTATAGCTGGAAATCGGGGAGTTAGCCCTTCTTCCTTCTGACTGCCCCCAATCGCAGGCTACTGAAGACGTCTGAGCTTCTCTACCGTTGAAAAATGAATGGCTGCCACTTGCCTTTTAAAAGCTGCTCCAGCAACTAATTCCCACCGCTGGCAACTTAATGAAGTGTTGTATTATTGCACCAAACAAACAGCAAATGAAGGTGCCGGGAAGCAAAGGTGAGCAATTTAGTGACAGATTGTTGTGCGCCGGTGTTCATCATATACTCTCCCTAATCTGCCAACAGAAGAAGAATCTGGCCCATGGTGATCAGTGTTTGAGTGATGAAGATATCTTAGAGAAATGAACTTTTTCAGGTTGGAAAAGAGAAATCTCTGAGGTAAACAAAATAATTAAGAGAATGGAAAACGTAAACTTGGTGCATTACTACAAGTGAAATAGAGCAGGATGAGAAAACATAGATTTGAACTCGTAAAGGAATGTCAGGAAATTCTTTACACACAATAATCAATGGACAAAATAGATTTCCAGACAGTGCAGGAGGAAAACTTGGAAATCTAATTATCTCTGAGGGATCATCGCCTTCTCTCGTATATCAAAAGATACAGCTGCAAAATTTCCACCAGTGTTCACCAGAAACACATTGCCATTATTTATTCTTTTCTTTATTTGTTAAACAAAATAGCTTGGTAGTTAAAAATCCAAATTCTTGTGTTGTGGTGTTCTACAATTTTTCAAAGAGATGAATCTGTTAGAATGTAATAAGTGATAACATTGGATCTGTTGTAGTGTGACCAATGATAACATGTTGTAAGGGTCAGCTAACCCAGCAAACTATGTAACCAATGACAAAATGATATGATAGTCAGCTGACCACACAGTATTAATAAGAAGCTGTTGGGGTTGTGGGAGTTCGGAATGGTCCAGGGTGAGGCTTCAAGTGTTGTAATGAAATTTCTTTATTAAACCTTTATCTTTGATTTATAAGTTGGAGTAAGTCTTTTATTTTATTACCTACAGTCAAGAGTTCCTTCTGGTGGATCAGCAAAATCCTCTGGTGCCTTGGCATATATGACTAAGCAAGTTTTTGTTTACATAAGAACATAAGAACATAAGAAATAGGAGCAGGAGTAGGCCATCTAGCCCTTCGAGCCTGCCCCACCATTCAATAAGATCATGGCTGATCTGTCGTGGCTCAGTTCCACTTTCCCGCCCTCTCCCCATAACCCTTAATCCCCTCTCTTATCAAAAACCCATCAACCCGCGTCTTAAAAATATTTAGCGAGGCAGCCTCCACCACTTCAACGGGCAGAGAATTCCAGAGATTCACCACCCTTTGAGTGAAGAAGTTCCTCCTCAACTCCGTTCTAAACCGCCCCCCCTTTATCTTGAGGCTGTGCTCCCTAGTCCTACTGTCTTTTTTGAGCAGGAAGAGTCTCTCCACCTCTTCATATGTTAGCTTTGAGAACATATAATGTATAACAATTACTTTGCTGAACAAAAAATTTAATGTGACAGAGTGTAAAAACTGCATTTTTGTAGAATGGATATTCATTGCATAGTTTGTGTCCTCCCTCCAATGCGCTCCCCCAGTCAACATTCACCAATTCTTCTCTCATCCTACCGTACTCCCCTTTATTCAAACAAAGTACGCGTGTCTGGGAACCCACTTTCTCCTCCTCCATCTGCACCAGAAACTCCACCATACAATGATCACTCTCCCCAAGAGGATCCTTCACCGCAAGGTCCCTAATTCTACCCGCCTCATTACATAGCACCAGATCCAAGATAGCTCTCTCCCTCATCGGCTCCAACACGCACTGTTCCAGGAAACTATCCCAGCAGCATTCCAAGAACTCCTCCTCGAGCCCACCGCGTCCAACATGGGTCGACCAATCAATATGCAGATTGAAATCCCCCATAACTACGGCCGTCCCATTCCTGCACGCCGCACTTATTTGCATGTTAACAGCCCGCCCCACTTCCAGATCATTATTCGGGGGCCTATAGACGACACCCACCAGCGTCTTCCTCCCTTTGCTGTTCCTAATCTCCACCCACAACGATTCCACGTTCTGCTCCTTGGCTCCAATATCATCCCTTGCTACCACCTTGATGCTATCCTTAATCAGCAGAGCTACGCCCCCCACTTTTCCCTCCTGCCTATCCTTCCTAAACACTTGATAGCCCTGTACATTCAGCTCCCAGTCCCTGTCACCTTGCAGCCACGTCTCTGTAATGGCCACCAGATCGTATCCATTTGTGTCGATCTGCGCCACCAGCTCATCCACTTTATTCCGAATGCTTCGTGCATTCAGATAAAGCGCTTTCATCCCAGCCTTCACCTGGACCCTATTTGCCGTAACGCCACCAACCATACTCACGCCCCCTACTCCCTCTATTATTGGGACATCCTCGGCCTCTTCCCTTACCTGTACCCTATCCTTAACTTTAGACCTCGTAACGTCACCTACCCTCGCACCCTCGCACCCCCAATTAGTTTAAAGCCCTGTCTACAGTCCTCTTTACTCGATTCGCCAGCACTCTGGTCCCAGCACGGTTCAGACCAACCCCATCCCGCCCGAACAGGTCCCACCTACCCCAATACTGGTGCCAATGCCCCATAAATTCAAACCTATTCCTCTCACACCAATCCCTGAGCCACCCATTCACTTCCTTAATCCTGTCAACCTTATGCCCGTCTGCACTCGGTTCAGGCAGTAGCCCAGAGATGACCACCTTGTCGGTTCTACTTTTTAATTCCATTCCCAGCTTTTCATACTCCCTCCCCAGATCCTCAGTTTGCATTTTGCTTACGTCGCCGGCACCCACATGTACCACAACGACTGGATTCTTACCCTCCCACTCCAGGTTCCTCTGCAGCCCAGATGTGACATCCCGGACCCGAGCACCAGGCAGACAACACACCCTTCTGTGCACTTTGTCATTGTGACAAAGGACAGTGTCAATACCCTTCACCCCACTATCCCCAATTACGACTACGTTCCTTTTCCCCTTCTCTTTGCCTATGTCCTGCTGCATCACTGTACCGTGTGCAGTTTGCTCACCAACCTCACCTGCCTTGTCCTCTTCCAGACTGGAAGCAAGAACCTCAAACCTTTCTGATCACACTACAGAATAGTATACCTATACATTAAATCATGTGAAGCCAGTGAGTTAGAAGTGATTTAAGATATTGGAGCTGAAAAATGCAGAGTAAGATTAGAAAATATTCATATGTTAGCTTTGAGAACATATAATGTATAACAATTACTTTGCTGAACAAAAAATTTAATGTGACAGAGTGTAAAAACTGCATTTTTGTAGAATGGATATTCATTGCATAGTTTGTGTTCTCTTCCCATAATAGAAAACATTTGATTATATCATTGTTTTTCTCAATATATCTAATGTGAACTTTTTCAAGTCAGGATATGAATGAGTTAGGTGTGGCATTTGCAAAACCCATTTGAGTTGGAGGAAGTAATTTGTAGCTTTTTTCTTTTATGTGAAAAAGCAGCTGTACTCTGATTCAAGTTTATATTGCAGAGGGCAGAAGTGAGTATCAATACACTTTACCTGTGATAAAGAAGTTTGGTCAAATTTTGCTCTCTCAGCTCATGTCTAAATTGAAGCAAACTAATCATTTGAGTTTGTTACTTGTTCAGATTCAGTGGATCATCAAAAAGAGATCAATTCAAATAAAGATTTATCAGAGAGCTTTCTAGGCTGCAAGGTAGAATCAAGTTTCACTCAAGTCAAAAAAGCAGCTTCCTATTCAAGTATTAAAGAAGCCTCAAGTGAGCTGTTTTGATTTAGACTTGTAAGCTGTAAAAATATACCCTACTTATAAACAGTTAGAACCAGTGGAATTCTAACATTCCAGAAAATCTTTAAACCCCGCCAAGTAGGAAGTTACCTGAGCTCAATAGATGTTGCAACTGGTCTTCTTCACGCCGGAAACAATATCAGAAAAATGCTCAAAATATCGTTTTTGACAAAAGCCTCAAATACGAAACATTGATCCATTCTCTCTATGGATATTAGCTGACTCACTGAGTATTTCCAACATTTTTGATTTGATTTTCAGCATCTAATTTTTAAAATTATCCTTCCTCCCTAATTTGGACAGCAGTATGTATTTGAATGCACCTCCAGTGCCCCAACAGTCTTTGATCATATGATATCTTGAACTGGGTTTTTCTTTCCTCAATCATGCGGCCATTTCAGATTTATTTAAAAAGATGAATGTAGAAACTTGTTTTTCCTTCAGGCATGATTTCTAGTTAATACTATAAGGAAACAGTAAAGAGTACATGATATTCACGAGCATGAGATTTATAAATAGATTCCTTTTTCTTATTTCAGTGACCTCCCGTTCAAACAAACACGCTGTATTATGTCACACTGGAGTATGATCTGTACTTTATTCTTTGACTAACCTCTGTGTACTTCATTCTTTATTCTTGACTAAGACATGTGTACATTGAACAAGATTTTATGCTTCCCGCAAGATGTGTCCTGAGGTGGTGGTGGTGGTGGGGGGTGGTGTACAATCAAATAGATGGGATTCTCACTATGAACCCCCCTGCCCCACCCAAATCCAGGTGCAATTTCAGGCTTGGATGGGCTTCACCTATTAAGGCTCTTAAAATCCTTTCTCCCGCCCAGCCTCAATTATTAGGCTGACAGAAGTGGGAGCAGGTATGGATAGAATGGGAAACAGACCTTTTCTCCATCTTAGAACATAAGAACATAAGAAATAGGAGCAGGAGTAGGCCAACTAGCCCTTCGAGCCTGCCCCGCCATTCAATAAGATCATGGCTGATCTGTCGTGGCTCAGTTCCACATTCCCACCCTCTCCCCATAACCCTCAATCCCCTCTCCTATCAAAAACCCATCAACCCGCGTCTTAAAAATATTTAGCGAGGTAGCCTCCACCACTTCAACGGGCAGAGAATTCCAGAGATTCACCACCCTTTGAGTGAAGAAGTTCCTCCTCAGCTCTGTTCTAAACCGCCCCCCCCTTTATCTTGAGGCTGTGCCCCCTAGCCCTGCTATCCTTTCTGAGCGGGAAGAGTCTCTCCACCTCTATCCTATCCATCCCATTCATCATCTTATACGTCTCAATGAGATCTCCCCTCATTCTTCTAAACTCTAACGAGTACAAGCCTAATTTATTGAGCCTCTCCTCATAGGTCAACCCCCTCAACTCCGGCATCAGCCTAGTAAACCACCTCTGCACTCCCTCCAAGGCCAAAATATCCTTGCATAAGTACGGCGCCCAAAACTGCCCACAGTACTCCAGCTGTGGCCTCACCAATGCCCTATACAGCTGCAGCAAGACCTCCCTACTTTTATATTCAATCCCCCTCACGATGAAGGCCAGCATCCCATTCGCCTTCCTGACCACCTGCTGCACCTGCAAGCTGGGTTTTTGCGACTCATGTGCAAGGACCCCGAGGTCCCTCTGCACCGTCGCATGCTGCAGTTTTTCTCCGCGTAAGTAATAATCCTTCCTACCATTATTCCTACCAAAGTGGACCACCTCACACTTGCCAACATTAAATTCCATTTGCCATTTCCTGGCCCATTTGCCCAGCCTATCTAGATCCTTCTGTAGACTCTCCCCACCCTCCGCACAATTTGCCTTTCCACCAATTTTGGTGTCATCAGCAAATTTCGACACCCTACACTCGGTTCCCTCCTCCAGATCATCTATATAAATGGTAAATAGCTGAGGCCCCAGCACCGACCCCTGGGACACTCCACTAGTCACCATCCGCCAATCCGAATAGCACCCGTTGACCCCCACTCTCTGCCTCCTATTTGACAACCAGTCCTCTATCCACGCTAACACCCTACCCCCAACTCCATGCCCCCTGACCTTCTGCAATAACCTCTTGTGAGGTACCTTGTCAAACACCTTCTGAAAATCAAGAAAGACCACATCCACCGGCTCTCCTCTATCCACCGCCCTAGACACATCCTCATAGAACTCCAGTAAATTTGTCAGACACGACTTCCCTTTAACGAAACCGTGCTGCGTCTGCTCTATCAAGCAGTTCCCCTCAAGATGCCTCGCTATTTCCTCCTTGATGACGGATTCTAACATTTTACCTACAACAAACGTTAAACTAACAGGCCTATAATTCCCCGCCTTTTGCCTGGCACCCTTCTTAAACAACGGCGTAACATTAGCCGTTTTCCAATCTTCCGGCACTTCCCCGGAATCCAGCGACGTCTGGAAAATAACCACCAAGGCATCCACTATCACCTCCGCCATTTCTTTCAGGACCCTCGGATGCATTCCATCCAGTCCTGGGGACTTGTCCACAATCAGCCCCTCCAGTCTGTCGAGCACCACCTCTCTAGTAACAGTAATGTCATCGAGACCCTCCAGTCCTACCACCTTTCCATCTCTAACATCCGGCAAATTATTCACGTCCTCCTCCGTGAAGACCGAAACAAAAAAGTTATTCAAGACCTCAGCCATTTCCCCATCCCCTACCACTAAGTCCCCCTTCTCATCCTCTAAGGGACCAACGTTCACCCTAGCCAGCCTCTTCCTTTTTATATACTTATAAAAACTCTTGCTATCCTTTTTTATATTAAGCGCTAGCCCAGCTTCATAGTTTCTCCTACCCTTCTTTATCAACTTCTTTGTCAATCTTTGTTGACATTTAAACCTCTCTCAATCCTCTTCTCGCCCACTACTCCTGGCTACTCTAAACGCCTCCGCTTTTAATTTAACACTTTCCTTCACTTCCTTCGTTATCCACGGCTTATTACCTCTCCTCCTACGGTTCTTTTTGACCATCGGAATAAATTTCCGCTGAGCACCAAGAAAGATCTCCTTAAAGATCCTCCACTGCTCCTCAGCAGACCTACCTTCCAACGCGCTCCCCCAGTCCACATTCGCCAATTCTTCTCTCATCCTACCGTACTCCCCTCTGTTCAAACAAAGGACGCGTGTCCGGGAACCCACTTTCTCCTCCTCCATCTGCACCAGAAACTCCACCATACAATGATCACTCTCCCCAAGAGGATCCTTCACCGCAAGTTCCCTAATTCTACCCGCCTCATTACATAGCACCAGATCCAAGATAGCTCGCTCCCTCGTCGGCTCCAACACACACTGTTCCAGGAAACTATCCCGGCAGCATTCCAAGAACTCCTCCTCGAGCCCACCGCGCCCAACATGGGTCGACCAATCAATATGCAGATTGAAATCCCCCATAACTACGGCTGTCCCATTCCTGCACGCCGCACTTATTTGCGCGTTAACAGCCCGCCCCACCTCCAGATCATTATTCGGGGGCCTATAGACGACACCCACCAGCGTCTTCCTCCCTTTGCTGTTCCTAATCTCTACCCACAACGATTCCACGTTCTGCTCCTTGGCTCCAATATCATCCCTTGCTACCACCCTGATGCTATCCTTAATCAGCAGAGCTACGCCCCCCCCTTTTCCCTCCCACCTATCCTTCCTGAACACTTGATAGCCCTGGACATTCAGCTCCCAGTCCCTGTCACCTTGCAGCCACGTCTCTGTAATGGCCACCAGATCATATCCATTTGTGTCGATCTGCGCCACCAACTCATCCACTTTATTCCTAATGCTTCGCGCATTCAGATAAAGTGCCTTCATCCCAGCCTTCACCTGGACCTTATTTGCTGGAACGCCACCAACCATACTCACGCCCCTTACTCGCTCTATTATTGGGACATCCTCGGCCTTTATCCTTACCTGTACCGTCTCCTTACCTTTAGACCCCGTAATGTCACCTACCCTCACACCCTCCCCCCCCCAATTAGTTTAAAGCCCTGTCTACAGTCCTCTTTACACGATTCGCCAGCACTCTGGTCCCAGCACGGTTCAGACCAACCCCATCCCGCCCGAACAGGTCCCACCTACCCCAATACTGGTGCCAATGCCCCATAAATTCAAACCCATTCCTCCCACACCAATCCCTGAGCCACCCATTCACTTCCTTAATCCTATCAACCCTACGCCCGTCTGCACTCGGTTCAGGCAGTAGCCCAGAGATAACCACCTTGTCGGTTCTACTTTTTAATTCCATTCCCAGCTTTTCATACTCCCTCCCCAGATCCTCAGTTTGCATTTTGCCTACGTCGTCGGCACCCACATGAACCACAACGACAGGATTCTCACCCTCCCACTCCAGGTTCCTCTGCAGCCCAGATGTGACATCCCGGACCCGAGCACCAGGCAGACAACACACCCTTCTGTGCACTTTGTCATTGTGACAAAGGACAGTGTCAATACCCTTCACCCCACTATCCCCAATTACAACTACGTTCCTTTTCCCCTTCTCTTTGCCTATGTCCTGCTGCATCACTGTACCGTGTGCAGTCTGCTCACCGACCTCACCTCCCTAGTCCTCGTCCAGACTGGAAGCAAGAACCTCAAACCTGTTATGCAGCTTGAGAGTCTGAGACCTCCTCTCCCCACCCTCCTTCCTCCTCTCAGCAGCCCCCTCTTGTTCCTGACCCTTAGAGTTAGCCAGTCTAGGGGGTCGGATGTCTCTTGCGCCCTTTCTCCCCCTGATGAGCCTCAGTGTCTGTAGCTCAGAGGCCAGCTCATCTACCTTGAGCAGGAGCTCCTCCAGCAACCTGCACTTAGACATGGTCACTGGGGAGGACCCTGGGGTCCACCAGTTCCCACATCATACAGAAACCACACATCACATGCCCCTCCATTATTCATTGTAGTAATGTTGAAAATTTCCACATGAACTCACCTGGCCCTTTTTCTCCCAAGCCCTTTTGTTATTAAGCCCTAATTGCTCACTCTACTTTCCTCTCACTCCACTGACCGCTCAGACGCTGCCCGCTGTCTACACCAGGCCTCCTTTTAAACCTGGTGCTGATTTAAAGCTGGTTGGCCCACAACTCCTCCTAACCACTCCCTCAGAATTCTTAAAGCAGTAAATACAATAAATGCTTTAAACAGTTCTACAAAGAACAAAGTGCTTTAAACTTATTTAAACAGGTTTTTAACAGGTAAAATCTTATCTCTCTCTCTGCTCCTTCACTCGTCTGCTCCAGCAAACAATCTTCAGTGGGAATGGTTAGGTGGAGCTCAATCTGAAGAGTTGGGACACCCTTCCTTCTGGGACCTTGGGGATGTAAGCTGTCTCCCTCTTCCCCTCCTCCCCCCTTCCAATGGCTATCTCTGCTCCCCCGCAACCAAGGCATCTCTTAACCCTCTTGCTCTGGGAACATCTCCAATGATCCTGGGGCTTACTCCCAGACAGACCGCTGAAGTATCACTTCTGGTCATTGCAGTACTGTGCCTGGCTGGGTTGGTGAGCTCTTGGCTGACCTGATTGACAGCTTTCTGGGGCAGGACCTCTTTGCAAGCATGGCTAGAAGTTCTGCCCACTATCAATCAATGCTCAAGTGAATTTTAAATAGCAATGGGCTTCTGCGCCGATCACTCGCCATCTGTATAATTCGACCCATGACATATATAAAAGGGAAATTTACTGAAAGCATTCCAAAAAAAGAAAAATTACCATAGAATGGTGAAATGTTTCATATATGAAAATGCATTTTCAGATTCCTGAAACATTTAAGTAGAGCAGCATGTGAATAGTATTTTCCTGCCAGAACCTGAGGTTAGGCTGTATAATGCAACATAAATAGACAACACTACAAAATATTTTGAACTAATTTAACATTGCTTTTGCTGCAGTGCTTCTTAAAATCTCTCAGCAAACTAGATAACAGTTACACTCTGACCTATGGGAGAAGAGAGTAATTCAACAGGTTGCCCATTAACTTCTGAGACCTATCTTTGAATGCAGCTCAGATTAATGGAATAAACATTTCCTCTATCTGCTGGATGTAAAACTCCTTCCTGACCCACAGTTATTAAGGTCAATTATAGTGCCCCATCACTGCCTAGCTAAGTCAGCACAGAAACAGGAATTGAATCTGGGATCTCCCTAATCAGCATAGATCAAGTACTCACCTTCCATGAGATTTTAATGTGAAGTACAAAATAAAATTTTGATCAGAAATTTGCTGTACAATATTACAAAATATGAAACTTGTGTTCTGAAAGATAAATCAAATAAAAAGGACCAAGATGGACCGTGATCTCATGTAATCTGATCTGTTTGGTGTCATATACATCTATACAGTGATATAATTGTTGAGGTTTCCAAAGATGAGAGGTTTCATTATCCATCACAGATTAAACTCAGAAGAACTTATTTGATTTAGTTTGATTTTGTGATTAGATTTTTGATATTTTCACAAAACCTGGCTCATGTCCATTTAGTTTGTCAATTTCTATAGTGATATTATTGACCAATAATTTTTGGTGAAGATCTATACAACTTGGTACACAGGGGTTTGTAGATGTGCTGCGTAGTGCACAAGATGTCAAAGTTGGCAAAGCAAATTCATTGGAAAAACCCAGCATTGGAAGGAGCAGACTATAGTGACATTCACTACTATCAATAATTTCAAGCACAAGTTGTTTTCAGTTTTTTTCCCTACTAAGTGCAGTTAAAGAACATCAAAATCAAAAATGTATTACACTGTTTCATAATAGAGGAAAGCTATTGGTTTTTGTGAGGTTACAGGCACGCAACCTTAATTTGTAGTTGGCTTTCTAGATCACTTAGAGTTTAGAAAACGAGGACTTAATACTTGGGGAATCTATGTATCCTTTTGATTTCAAAACTCTGACTATAAAACATCAAAATGAGACTGAACTGGGTCAAACGTTATTATTTCTCAATATTTTGTGGTTTAGTAAATCCATTCTATCAATCATCCCTTCAGTACTGATTATTGTATATTTGGGTAGATGTTGTGCTGCCCCTTTTAAGAGTCTAGTCACGTGTTTAGTTTGCGATATCATCGGCTGCTTTGTGAGCTTTTTAGTCAGTCTACTCCAAGCCTTCATACAGTGAACAAGTTCTCAACCCATGTGTTGCAACTCCACATTCTTTTATCCTTACAAGTGCAACATAGACTCTAAGTCTATCAGTATTGTATATGTTGTAAAGTCATAAATGGAAGGACCATCTCAAAGGCAGAATCCAGGGAATTGTAACTATAATTAAATAATACTAGCCTGACTGAGCTATTTTGGGGCGTGCAACAAATAGGAATTAACTATTCATTTAGAATTAATGATCTTATTGGTTGGCAATCTTAAAATATACATGTTTATTTGAGTTACTGTACATGATGTAGTTCAGAAAACCAGACAAACTTCAAGTACTGTCAATAGTCTTGTTTAGATTCAAAATAATCAGTACCCTTCACTGAGTTAGTAGGTTTTTCTGTATCTATTTAGCAGCACTTTCTGGATCAATTTGAGTTGGCAGTTTTGCTGGTATAGTTATCCAAAATATTTTATAGTTGAGTATTTAGTTAATGTAAACCATAATGTTAAAGTATTTTGGTCAAGTGCACTGCACAATTTGTACTATTTAGAGATTAAATTAGTTCCATTTACCGGCTGGCACAATATATGAAATCTCTCATGAAGCTCTGGGATGGTGATATTGAAAGCCTTCCTTACTGAAATCAGAGACATTGCGTAGAATTTTAACTGCCAGGGGTGGGGAGAGGGTGCAATTTCCAGAGAAGGCGAAAGTTAAATGTCCAAAAAATGATGGAGTCCTGTTCACTTCCAGTACTTACTAGAGCTCTATTTGAGGTAAATAGGTGACCCCCAAGGAGCTTTGAGTCAGTCACTTGAATATTTAAATAATTGTGCCCTCAACTCAGAATGTTGAGAGCATATTCACTGTCTTTTTTTAAAAGTTATTTTATTTAGAATCATAAAATCATACAGCACAGAAGAGGCCTTTCGGCCCATCAAGTCTGCACCAACACGCGAGAAACGCCTGAACTTCCAACTTATCCCTTTTGCCAACTCCCAGCCCATAGCCCTGAATGTTATGATGGGCTAAGTGCTCATCCAAGTACTTTTTTAAAGGATGTGAAGCAACCTGCCTCTACCACTCTCCCAGGCAGCGCATTCCAGACCGTCATCACCCTCTGGGTAAAAAATGTTTTTCCTCACATTCCCTCCCCCACCTCCCCAAACCTCCTGTCCCTCACCTTGAACCTACAGCCCCTCGTGACTGACCCTTTGACTAAAGGGAACAGCTGCTCCTTATCCACTCTAGCCATGTCCCTCATAATCTTGTACACCTTGATTAGGTCACCCCTCAGTCTTCTTTGCTCCAACAAAAACAACCCAAACCTACCCACCCTCTTTTCATAACTTAAATGTTCCAACCTAGGCAGCACCCTGGTGAATCTCCTCTGCACCCCCTGTAGTGCAATCACATCGTTCCTATAATGTGGCAACCAGAACTGCACACCGTACTCTAGCTGTGGCCTCACCAAAGTTCTATACAATTCCAACATGACTTCCCTGCTTTAATAATCTATGCCTTGATTGATAAAAGCAACTATCCCATATGCCGTTTTTATCACCCTACTAACATGCCTTTCCACCTTCAGAGATCTGAGGACAAACACATCATGGTCCCTCAGTTCCACAGAACTTCCAAGTGACTTCCCATTCATTGAGTACTTTCTTGTCAAATTGCTCCTTTCAAAGTGTATCAGGGTTAAATTCCATCTGCCCATTTGACCATTCTGTCTATATTTTCTTGTAGCCCAAAACAATTAACCACCCAGCCAATCTTTGTGTCATCCACAAACTTATTAATCCTACCCTCCACATTATCATCTATGCCATTTATATAAATGATGAATAATAGGGGGCCCAACATAGATCCCTGTGGTACATCACTGGACACTGACTTCTAGTCACTGAAACAGCCTTCTATCATCACCCTATAGCTTTGTCCACTTTAATCTACACTACCCTTATGTTAGCCATCATTGCAGCATGGGAGTAGCTTATGCAGCTAAAGCATGGATGTCTGATAAGGAGTAAGTATAGCAGCCACATCGACATTAACTGCACTAACACAGCAGGAGCAACAGTAACACCAATAGTAGCTGCCTTCTCCACAACCACATGCCTGCCCACAGAACAGAAGAAATGAACACAGATCTCCAACTTAAGGGAGGCAGTATGCCTAGCACAGGGCATACAGACAGAGGTTTCCTTGACATAGCAGGGCAGTAGGAGGTCTATTTTTCATGGGAGGTCCTTGTTGACATCCACAGTCTTCTGGAACAAGAACTCTTCCCAAGTGGGCCAGGGGTATGCATTGTCAGTGGTCAATGTCACCACAGCCCAGAATTTGTGTCTGGCTTCTTGCAGGGATTTGTTGTGAAATCATACAGATATCACCAATCAGCTATCTACAGACAATTTGTGGAGATGTCAGCTTTGGACTGGGGTAAGCACAGTAAGAAGTCTCACAACACCAGGATAAAGTCCAACAGGTTTATTTGGTAGCACAAGCCACAAGCTTTCAGAGCGCTGCTCCTTCATCAGGTGAATGGGAGTTCTGATCACAAACAGGGCATATAAAGAGACAAACTCAATTTACAACGTAATGGTTGGAATGCGAACGTTTACAGGTAATCAAGTCTTAAAGGTACAGACAATGTGAGTGACGAGAGTTAAGCACAGGTTAAAAGATGTGTATTTTCTCCAGCCAGAGATTCCTAACTATCCTGGCTGGAAACAATACACATCTCTTTATTGTGTGCTTAACCCTCTCTCCACTCACATTGTCTGTATCTCTAAGATTTGATTACCTGTAAAGACTCGCATTCCAATCATTATTTCGTAAATTGAGTTTGTGTCTTTATATGCCCTGTTCGTGAACACAGCTCCCACTCACCTGATGAAGTAGCAGCGTTCTGAAAGCTTGTGGCTTGTGCTATTAAATAAACCTGTTGGACTCTAACCTGGTGTTGTCAGACTTTTTACTGTACAGACAATTTCCTAGCTGATCACTTGCCAAGGCTGCCACTTCTAACCACTTTGATACTTGATGATGTCATTCATACAGAGCTCTCGCATTTGCTGAGTGGCTGGATTCCCCAGGTGCAGGGAGGAACTGGCTGCACAGAAGAGCAGTCAAGTTGCCTTCACATCACCCTTGAATTATCAGTCAGGAAAAAATACAACTAACATGTGATCAGGAAGGTTTTCATGCATGTTTCTGCATGACAACCTAGAAGCTACCATAATTCCTTTGCTCTAAAGTCAAATTGGGATGCACAAAAAGAGTGCAATTTTGGGCCTTGGATTTCACAATTGTAGATAGGAGCTGGCATGGATTTGTACACAGTAAAAAGTCTGACAACACCAGGTTTTAGTCCAACCGATTTAGTCCAACCAAGGTGACGAAGGGACTAACCCGAAAGCTTGTGCGTTTACTATCAAATAAATCGGTTGGACTAAAACCTGGTGTTGTCAGACTTTTTACTGTGTTTACCCCAGTCCAATGCCGGCACATCGACATCATGGATTTGTACTCCAGTGTACAGATAAGTAATTAGGTAAGATCAAATGGATCTGGAGAAGTAAAGGCTAGACCTCTGAATGAAACCAGCAGACTGTCCGGGGTTGGCTTGCAATCAGAGGTCTGTTGTAGGTCAACAAAGGACCTGGAAGGGGTCCGGGTCCTTAGGACTCTTAAATTGGCCTCGCAGGTGGAGGATGTGGTCAAGAAGACGTATGGTGTACTGGCCTTCATTAATCGAGGGATTGAGTTTAGGAATTGGGAGGTAATGCTGCAACTTTATAAGACCCTTGTCAGACCCCACTTGGAGTACTGTGCGCAGTTCTGGTTGCCTCACTACAGGAAGGATGTGGAAGCTATTGAGAGGATGCAGAGGAGATTTACAAGGATGTTGCCTGGATTGGGAGGCATGCCTTATGAAGATAGGTTGAGGGAGCTAGGTCTCCTCTCCCTGGAGAGATGAAGGTTGAGAGGCGATCTGATAGAGGTTTATAAAATGTTGAGAGGAATAGATAGGCTGGATTCTCGGAGGCTATTTCCCAGGGCTGAAATGGTCGCTACGAGAGGACACAGGTTTAAGGTGCTGGGGAGCAAGTACAGATGAGATGTTAAGGGTAAGTTTTTCACTCAGAGGGTGGTGAGTGAGTGGAATCGGCTGTTGTCGGTGGTGGTAGAGGTGTACTCACTGGGGTCTTTTAAAAGACTTCTGGATGAATACATAGGATTTAATGGGATTGGGAGTTACAGGTAGTTCTGTGGCCTGGTAGGTATGGATATGATCGGTGCAACTTGTGGGCCGAAGGGCCTGTTTGTGCTGTAGTGTTCTGTGTTCTGTATTATATTATGGAGATCTGCAATGGAGTCAGGACCAGAACATTATAAAGGGTCAATAGAGCTCCCCAATTTTTGTGCTCAAATTTTTAGGTTGGCAGGGGAACAGTCAGTGGGGAACACATCCCTATCTATTCCAACAGCCTCAACGCCATCTTACACTCTAATGAGCATTGATTGGCATTAGGTAGGATTTCTGCCTTTCCTCATGTCCCTTTGTGATTCCAGGCATCGAGCAGAAACCTCTGCAGCATCCTCCACTCCTCTGCACACAAGTGCATCAGTAAGGTGACAGATGCCCTGTGCACCTGGGCAGGCCACTACATCCACTTTAACCTGAGCCAGGCCCAACAGGATGCCCGGGCTGCAGGCTTTGCCATGATCATCAGGATGCCCCATGTGCAGGGGGCTATCGTCAGAATGCACCTTGCCCTGTGGGTCCTATGAGATCCCTTTATTAATCGGAAGGGGATCCACTCCCTTACCTTCCAGATTGTGTGTGATCACCTGCTGAACATCATGCAAATATGTGCACACAACCCAGGGAGCAAGCATGACAGCTACATCCTTGTGCATCCCCAGCGTCTTTGAGGACCATCCCAGACTGCAGGGAGGGCTCATGGACAAAGGCTGACGTCATTGGTTGATGATGCCAGTGTAGAGGCCCAAGAAGCCATGTGTTGCCATATGATGTGTCATCCATCAGTCCACCGGGCTCTTGAAGATGTGGTTCAGCTGCCTGGAGCGGTTTGGTGGTGCACTACTGTACAGCCCCCTGAGGGTCTCCAGCAAAGCATTGGTCTGTTATGTGCTCCACAACCCGGCGCAGCAGCGGGGAGACATCGTGGAAGAGGACAGTATAGATAGCCTGCGAAGGACAAGGCCGAGGAGGACCCAGAGGTTGGAGGACAGATGGCGAGGGAGGTTCTCATCATCACAAGGTTCTTCCACTAGGTGGTGTGGGTTCCAGCAGCTACAACCCTCTGTCAGTATCCCAGGGCTGGATTTGAACCCTGACACTGTAAGGCAGTAGTGTTAACACTGTGCCACCCAATCGTGGTTTCAGGCAGCCTGTAATAAACATCAGCATTCCTGCCTGTCAGCTGTGAAAATTTGGAAGTGGGCCTGGTCATTTTAACCTCCCATCTCTCTGGTCACATGACAGGCTTTTACAGTAATTGCAGGGATTGCAGTACTCAATTTTGCAGCAGAGATTTCACTCTTTCCCTTTCAGAAGCTACTAAAGAACAAAACAAAGTACAATACAGCACAGGAACAGGCCCTTTGGCCCTCCAAGTCTGCGCTGCTCATGCGCCCAACTAGATCATTCGTTTGTATCCCTCTATTCCCAGTCTGTTCATGTGGCTATCTAGATAAGTCTTAAACGATCCCAGCATGTCTGCCTCAACAGCCTTGCTTGGCAGTGCATTCCAGGCCCCCACCACCCTCTGTGTAAAATACATCCCCTTGACATCTGTGTTGAACCTTGCCCCCCTCACCTTGAACTTGTCACCCCTTGTGTTATTCACCTCCGACCTAGGAATAAGCATCCCACTGTTCACCCTATCTATGCCCTTCATAATTTTATACACCTCTATTAGGTCGCCTCTCATCCTGTCTTTCCAGGGAGAACAACCCAGTTTACCCAATCTCTCCTCATGGCTAAGACCCTCCATACCAGGCAACATCCTGGTAAACCTTTTCTGTATTCTCTCCAAAGCCTCCACATCCTTCTGGTAGTGTGGCGACCAGAACTGGACGCAGTATTCCAAATATGGCCTAACCAACGTTCGATACAGCTGCAACATCATATGCCAACTTTTATACTCTATGCCCTGTCCAATAAAGGCAAGCATGCCATATGCCTTCTTCACCACCCTCTCCACCTGTGCTGCCACCTTTAAGGATCTGTGGACTTGCACACCCAGGTCCCTCTGTGTGTTTATACTCCTGATGGTTCTGCCATTTATTGTATAGCTCCCCCCGAGTGTGAGTTTACTAGTGAGAGAAGACGCTGTTGATGTCCTCTGGTAGAGAGAAGATGTCAATTTCACTGGGTGGAGAGGGGTGGGGAGCAGCAGCAGCTCCAATCTGTACAACTGTACACTCAATGTATGCACACAGCTTTGATTTGATGTCTCTGAGGCTTCCTAGACAGTACGATTCTTTTGATATCGTCTCCATTCCAATTGAACCCTTTGAACTCCAAAAATTCAATGTGCAGTGTTTTGAGAAAGGTTCCACTGACAGCTCACTGGATTTCCATAATCTTCCAACCACCTGTGGCTATGTTCATGTGCTGTGCTTTAAGACTCTATTGACAGCTTGGATTTCTATCATCCTCCAGCCAGTTGTGTTTATGTTCATTTTATTTTACGCTTGAATGAATCTGAAGTGCCCCAGTGATCCTGACTGCAAAGTTAACAGAATCTAAGCCTGAATGACAACCTGTAGTTTCTTCAAAATGATTATAGAACATAGAAAAACTACAGCACGAACAGGCCCTTCAGCCCACAAGTTGCGCCAATGATATCCATACCTACTAGGCTTACCTATAACCCTCAATTTTATTAAGTTCCATGTACTCATCCAGAGTACAAATCCTATCGGATTTGCGTCCACCACCACCAACGGCAGCTGATTCCACTCACCCACCACTCCTTGAGTGAAAAACTTACGCCTGATATCTCCTTTGTACCTACTCCCCAGCACCTTAAACCTGTGTCCTCTCGTTGCAACCATTCCAGCCCTTGGAAAAAGCCTCTGAGAATCCACCTGATCTATACCTCTCAACATCTTATATGCTTCTATCAGGTCACCTCTCATCCTTTGTCTCTCTAAGGCAACATCCTTGTAAATCTCCTCTGCACCCTTTCAATAGCTTCCACATCCTTCCTGTAATGAGGCGACCAGAACTAAGCACAGTAATCCAAGAGAGGTCTGAGTAGGATCTTATAAAGCTGCAACATTATCTCCAACTCCTAAACTCAATCCCTCAATTGATGAAGGCCAGTACACCATATGCCTTCTTAACCACATCCTCTACCTGTGAGCCCAATTTAAGAATCCTATGGACCCGGACCCCAAGGTCCTTCTGTTCCTCTACACTGCTAAGAGTCTTATCCTTGATATTATACTCCTTCATCCCATTTGACCTGCCAAAATGGACCACTACACATTTACCCAGGTTGAGGTCCATCTGCCACTTCTCCGCCCAGCCTTGCATCCTATCTGTGTCATGCTGCAACCTCTGACATCCCTCCAAATTATCTACAACACCACCAACCTTCGTCTCGTCATCAAACTTATCAACGCACCCCTCCACTTCCTCATCCAGGTCATTTATAAAAATGAGAAACAGCAAGGGTCCCAGAACAGATCCCTGGGGCACTCCACTGGTGACCGACCTCCATGCAGAAAAAGACCCATCTACAACCACTCTCTGCCTTCTGCGGGCAAGCCAGTTCTGGATCCACAAGGCAATAGCCCCTTGGATCCCATGCTCTCTCACTTTCTCAAGAAGTCTTGCATGGAGGACCTTATCAAACGTCTTGCTGAAGTCCATATAAACCATATGTACCGCTCTTCCTTCATCAATGTATTTAGCCACATTTTCAAAGAACTCAACCAGGCTCGTAAAGCACGATCTGCCTTTGACAAAGCCATGCTGACTACTATTGAGCATACTAAACTTCTCTAAATGCTCATAAATCCTGTCCCTCAGAATCTTCTCCATCAACTTACCAACCACTGAGGTTAGACTCACCGGTCGGAAATTTCCTGGGCTGTCCCTATTCCCTTTCTTGAATATAGGAACCACATCTGCAATCCTCTGGAACTTCTCCCGTCTCCATCGAAGACGCAAAGATCATCGCCAGAGGTTCTGCAATCTGTTCCCTGGCCTCCCACAGTAACCTGGGGTGCATCCCAACTGGTCCTGGCGATTTACCTACCTTGATGCTATTCAAAACTTCCAACACATCCTCTTTCCTAATGTCCACATACTCAATCTTTTCAGTCTGCCACAAGCCTGCAGTACAATCACCCAGATCTTTTTCAACCATGAATACCAAGGTAAAGTATTCATTAAGCACCTCTGCTATTTCTACCGGTTTTTTACAAACTTTCCCACCTTCACATTTTATAGTTCCTATTCTTTCACATCTCATCCTTTTACTCTTCACATATTTGTAGAATCCCTTAGGGTTCTCCTTAATCTTACCTGCCAAGGCCTTCTCATGACCCCTTCTGGCTCTCCTAATTTCCTTCTTAAGTTCCTTCCTACAAGCTGCATACTCCTCTCAATCCCTAACATCTCCTAGCTCTCTGAACCTTTCGTACACTTTTCTTTTCGTTTTGACCAGGTTCATTACAAATTTCGTGCACCACGGTTCCCATAACCTACCAAAACATCCCTGTCTCATCAGAACATTGTTGTGCAGAACTCTAGACAAACATTCCTTGAAAATCTGCCACCTTACTTCAGTACCTTTTCCCGAGAACACTTCCTTCCAATTTACTCGTCTAATTTCCTTCCTGATGGCTTCATATTTCCCCTTACTCAGATAAACACGTTCCTAACTTGCCTGATCCTATCTCTTTCCAATGCTAGCGTGAAGGAGATAGAATTATGATCACTATCCCCAAGATGTTCTCCCACTGAGAGATCCGACACCTGTCCAGGTTCATTAGCCAGTACCAAATCGAGTACAGCTTCTCCTCTTGTTGGCTGATCCACATACTGTGTCAGGAAACCCTCCTGAACACACCTAACAAACTCCTCCCTATTCAAACCCCTTACCCTAGGGATATTCCAATCGATGTTTGGGAAATTAAAGTCTCCCATCACGACAACTCTGTTATTACTGCATCTCTCCAGGACCTGTTTCCCTATCTGCTCCTCAACATGCCTGTTATTATTGGGCAGCCTACAGAAAACACCCAGCAAAGTTATCAACCCTTTCCTGTTCCAAATTTCCACCCACAGAGAGTCCATAGACAATCCCTTCACGGCGTCCACCCTCTCTACTGCAGTGACACTATCCCTGATCAATAGTGCCACTCCCCTCCACCTTTTACCTCCCTCCCTGTCCTTTCTGAAACTTTCTGTCCTTTCTTTATGATTTGCCTAAGAGGAAATAATACCCCAAGCTATCAATCATGGGATAGGATGTGGGTGTCACTGGCAAGGCCAGCATTTGTTGCCCATCTCCAATTACCCTTGAACTGAATGGCTTACCATACCATTACAGAGGTCAATGTCCCCAGAGGATTAACCTGAGCCTCTGGATTACTGGTTCAATGATGTTACAACAATGCCATTGTCTCCCTTGTACAGCAGATTGAGCTGCAAACAAAGTAAACTGGGAATGGAGTTAATTCTTTTAAAACACAGATCAAATGTGGAAAGTTAAGGAAGTGTTAAGTAAATTAACTGAGGCTAGAAAGCTAGAAAGCTAAATGTTCAATTATTTATTCTTTAGGGGTTATTCAATTTAAAAATAGATACATTAATAAATAGCTTTCGGTATGTGATTAAAAGTGCGTACATTAAAAAGTAAATAAAATTTAGAAAGTAGGAAAATTAAACCGAATACCATAATATTTTCCAAAATCAATAAAATGTAAGTCATCTGATAATCACCATTTAGTATTAAAGATGAATCAATTATCTCTGGAACTAGAAGGATAATAACTCATGTATAATAAATATAAAAATAAAGAGTTCTATACATGAATGCACGTAGCAGAAGAAATAAAACAAACGTGTTAGAAGCACAAACTCAGCTTAAAGCGTAAGCTGTTCGCTGATGTAGCAGCATAGGGCAAGCATGAATGGGAGATAAATATTCCAGGCTATAGGATTGCAAGGAAGGACTGGGAAATTGCCTCTCTCCTTCCCCAATGTTGATTAAAGACATAACCATAACAGTGAAAAAAAAAGTACTCCAGTGAGTGTGAACATGAAGTGGAAATGGTATAGGTAGAATAAAGAAACAGCAAAAGGATACAAGACAATGATAGGAGTTCGCTACAGACCTCAGTTCCAATTTGGGTGAATTGTGCCTAAGTGCCCATGCCGCTGGAAAAACAAAAGTGTTTCCCACTGGTGCTGGCAGCGTCTGTCAAATGGGATTCACCCACCTGAAAGATGCAAATGAACTAATCTCGGGGAACCCGCCGGCCAACCGCTCTGTGGGCACCCCAATCAGCGCTTGGAGACAGACACCCTCCCTTAAAAATGGAAATGGCGTTCCCCTGCTGACCAGGGGAGCACCACCAACCCCTCACCAAAGAGAGGCATCCTTTCTCTCCCCCACCCATATATAACCAGTAACCACAACACTCAAGTACGAGAGTGACCCAACCAAATTATCTTATGCCCCTTTTCAACTCTCAGCAAAACCTTCATCCTGCTATGTGATGAGCTGCTACTGATGGCATGACCTCTTGCTTTCCATTCCTAGCATTGTTTCTTTTATGCCAGTCTTCTCCCTTTGAGTTCCTGCTTTCACATACCAATTGCAGCCTGTCCAGCCACATTAATTCCAGGAGGAAGAAAAAGAGCAATAACTCAGCACTAAAGAAAAGGCCCAATCACTTTATCTGACACTCTAAACCATCAATTCAGATACTAGAATCTATGGACCTTGGAGGCTAGTTTGAGTTGGGATCAGCATGTGATGAGGTATCTGGGCATGAGTAGCCTGCAGTCAGGCCAAGGGTAAAAGATAGTTCATGCTTCAGCTCACTGGAGGGCTACAAAGGACTCAGATGAGCCCTTTGGTGTTGCAGCATCGTGACAGCATTGATGAACGTAGACACAGATGTTAGGTGCATTGGCTGGTCTGATGGACCAGCCTCTTGTCAATGTCGAAGAGCATGTAAGAGTCTGGCCCCAACTTAGCAGAGGGCATGACACAGAAGTTGCCCTCTTCACAGCCTTTGCTCCACTTCCCTGTCATCTTGCAGACACAGATGCACTGTCACTACTTCTCCGACTTGTTGCAGTCTTTGTATGGACAGTTCATTGACTCTTCTGTCACCCAGTGAGGATGTTGCACTATTCACTGGAAAATTTAGAAACTCAGTACAAATCCTCCATTTTACGATGGAAAAAGTTCAAAATTATACATTTACATGCAATTATGGTGCTTGTTGGCTCTTTAAATAACACTTGTGAAATCCCATCATGCAGGTTCACATTTGCCTTGTTCTCCTGAGGAAACAACAAACCTATTTACTGTACATTCACTGTCCAAATTTGGAACCTTAATGTCATATCAGTTGGTTCAGCTATGTGATGTCAGGTTTGCACTGAATTAACATCATCTGATACATGTATGGGATGCATCTGCATGAATTTTTAATCTCAAAAGACAGCACATGGGTCACACAGAAAGATGCTGGCATTGTGGACCTCATTTGAAAAATGGTACAACTGTGCACATCAAATTTGCAGCCATAATGTCCTAGAACCAATTAGACAATTAGTGATGAGCAATGAACCAGAATTAATTATCTGACTGTAATTATAATAAGATTAAATTTGATAGCAGGTTTGAGTAGAAGAAACAGGAGTCACAAACCTGTGCTGAGGTTGGGTACAGAACCTCAGCAAAAATATATTAGCTTTGGAATGAGATTCATCAAAATTATACTATGGTTTAGAGGTTAAATTATGGGGACAGGATGCATAAACTTGATCTGTATCCTCTTTAGGATAGAAGATCGAAGGATGATCTAATTGAGGTGTTTAAGATTATTAAAGGATTCACCAGAGTAGGGAAATAAATTATTTTGGAACAAAGGAGTAAATCTTAGAATTAAGGCATTCAGGAATCAGGGAGCAATTTTTCACATGAAGAGCAGATACGGAAATTTTCGATACTGAGTGTGACAGATTATTTGGTAGTTTGTTGAGGGATATGGATCAAATGTGAGCAAATGGAGTTGAGATGTTGATGAACCATGATCTGACTGAATGGTAGAAGTTTGATGGGCTGAATAGCCTGCTCCTGTTCTAATGTTCCATTTCATAATTTTTTGTTCTTTAAATACTGGTCCAAAATATTCAGCATCAACACTTTGCTAATAGATTAGTCACCATGTGGCATCTTTTCAACATTAAATAGGTCCATTAAATAGCTTTGCTTGAGGTGAAAAGGCACGAACATCTATTGAAAGGGCATTACTATAACATCAGTCAGGATTTAATGTGGGCAATGAGTGTCTTGCCCACCAGTTAGAGAACAGGTGAAATCAGAGTGCAGGAGAGGCCATTCGACTCATGGAGTCTCAACCGACTCTCTGACAGAGTATCTTACCCAAACCCTCTCCCTGTAACCTCATACATTTACCATGGCTAATTCATCTTGGGATCCTAAGGGGCAATTTAGTATGGCCAATCCACATAACTTATGTATCTTTGGACTGTGGGAGGAAACTGGGGCACCTCAAAATTCTCTGGGAGCCCAAAACTATTCCATTTCAATGAGGCACTTACCTGAACAGCATTACGGCTCCCGTCCGATAAAGTCCACAGAAAGCTCCACTCCCAAGAGCTGCTCCCTAACCAGAAGCCAGCAGTTCTCAAAGACAAGAAGCATCACAGGGAGCAGTGACTACTGCCAATATTAAAATGGATCCCTGGAGAGAGATGAGTGTTGGCAGCTTGAGGGTTGAAGGGAGGGTAGGACAATGGTGAGGAGTGTGGTGGTGGCTGGAAGTAAAAGCAGGAGAATGGCCTGCAGATCCCTTTTCCTGATTCTAAAACTGTTGATTGGTCTTAGA
The DNA here is from genome assembly GCF_965287045.1 of Carcharhinus amblyrhynchos. NCBI lineage: Eukaryota > Metazoa > Chordata > Chondrichthyes > Carcharhiniformes > Carcharhinidae > Carcharhinus > Carcharhinus amblyrhynchos. The sequence goes on along the minus strand of NC_137335.1, from coordinate 22,772,159 downwards.
GTGGCCATGAATGAGAACCTGACAGTGTTTGCTAGACAACCTCTCCAGGTGATAAGCCCCCTTACTGCTAGTGGTTGAATACTTTTAGTGGTGGGATGAAGCCCTTAAATGGCCACTCAGTTGGTCTCCAGGCAGCATGCTTTACCACCTGGACTTGATTAGAGAGAGGCAGGAGGCAGTATAAGGATTGCAGGATCTCCATCATTTAACCTCTCACCTGATCACACCGCCCCCCCCCCCTCCTCCTGCCCCACACACACACACACACACACACACACACACACACACAAATTCATCTGGGGCGGGAGCATTACATTCCACTCACCATTTAATTTATTTTAAAAAACGTAAGAAAACAAGCATATAGGAAATATAATTCAAGAACAGATCCTATATTTGAGATTTTATTGGTCTTACTCATTGTTATGAGAAAACACAGCTTTAAGGGGTCATTGTTTTCTTGCAGGTGGAGATTGAGAAATTAGACTACCATCATTATCTGCCTCTATTCTTTGATGGTCTCTGTGATACTACGCACCCATATGACTTCTTTGCACGGCAGGGGATACATGACATGCTGGAACATGGTGGCATGAAGATTCTTCCCGTTATCCCTCAGCTAATCATCCCAATAAAAAGTAAGATTCTGAATGTTAGAATTTTACATTTCCCTCATGTTAAAGGCATAGTATTTTTCTATATGTACTCAGCAAAATTAGGAAAAAGCCTGCTTTGTGTGGCACTTGGGGGTCTGATCAATACAGTCAGACATGTCAGTACAAATGTTCTTCCAATAAACAAAACTTTTAATATAAGGATCCCTCAGATAAATTATATTGAATGGTCATTGGACACACAGCTTTAATAATTGCACTTAAAATATTGCTTCTGATGTTTTTGTTTTATTTTCTTCTGTTTATTCCCAATGACACCATTTCCAGACCGAAAAGGTGTGACCCCAGACACTTCCAATTCTCACATGTTAGTGTCCACTAGGTGGTATGCAAGAGCAGCCTGGTTAACTGGCACATTAATTGTGCCTTTGCATGTTGGGAAGAGTAAGACTTCCAATTGTCAATTTCCCTAAATTGTCCTGCCCAGATCAGTAGCTCCCAGCCTGTGAGTCACAAGCATAAGCCCTTGTAGTTTCACTCGAGAAAGGTTAAAATCTTGCATCATCTCTTGTAATATTGCCAGGCAGTGGGCAACCTAAATTATATTTGGAGCAGACTCTTGAGTTTTTGAAGCAAAATTACTTTATTTTCCTCTCTTTTGTGAGTATGTCCTCACACGTGTGCTCCATTTGTATGTCACATTCATGCCTGACCCCAAATAACTTATCACTATCGTTGTAGGGGCCTATGGATCTCTTTGTTCTCTCTCTACACATAGATCCATGTATATATTTCTGATTCGCTTCTCTAATCCTGTGCATTTTTTTCTATCTCATGTTTCTCTTGCTTGGTTCTTTGCTATTTCTGTGGTTCTGATTCTACTATTGTGGCTGAAGTTCCCATGTATGTGTCCCTCTTTGTTAGCTGCTTTTCTTGTGTGTCTGAGCCTTTCATTGATCTGTTGACAGTACCCACCATGGTCCCTCTGCTCAGTTAAAACTGCTCCAAAGGCTGAAAAGGCAACAGTAGGTAAGTGTTACCTTTTTCTTCATCTGATCAGAAGAAACAGGAGTGTTGCTCCAGGCTTCATAAGTAAAATCTTGATCTTTGCTGTTCCTGGTTCTTATCCCTTGAGACCATTCCAACACTTTCTCCTGCCATTGAGCTTGCTGCTAGACAGCTGCCTGCACTGGATTCAACTGATCTTTCACTGCTGATAGTCTCAGTTACCTCTTTTCTCTTTTTTCAGCTGAGATGTAAAACAAAGCCAAAGAGTTAAATTAGTCCAAATAAAGTTGACACTGACAATCCCTTTTCCATCCCGTGTCTCTTCTCATGTCTGAACATATCTATCTCTGTCAGTTAATAAGAAAGGTAACATAATGACACTATTTCCCCAGAACAGCAAAGGCTAAAAATGTTTTAAATTAAACATTTTAAAATTGTGTATGTTTGATAATGTGAATAAAGATGGAGCAAAAAAAATTGATTTGCCCTGTTTTTTTTGGCTGCGGGAGTTAGAATTTATAGCTTGCATGAAGATTTCTTGCTGTCACTTATCTGATTATATAATTGGGTTGGGCACCTCCCAAATTGGTGACTGCCTCTGTGTCATCAGGTAGCTGAGCAGCATTGTCTGACAACGTATGATGCAACCAGCATCTTCTGAAAGGAAGGCAGTACCAAATTAAAGGAGGCTGTTGAATACCATGGCTGCAGTTCTAAACAAGTATAATGGAACACCAGGGTAAAGAGAGAACTCCAGGATTATGCAAGGGAACTGGAGGCTTTAGTGGCGGAGTTGAACAGGTGGAGAGGTGCCACAGGTTCCACAAAGGACTAGGAGGCCATGAAGGACCATTCTCAAGAAAGGCATGAAAACTGCAGGCCCCCTTTTTGGAGCCTTTGTGTGGACGGGCTATCAATTCCTCTGGTCTCATGGCAAGGATACAACAACAATCTGCCAAATCGCAAAACACTCCACAGTACATCCATGCAGAAATCCCTCAAATTCACTTTACCTCCAAGTTAGATGTCTTTCCCTCTAAATAATGTAATTGATGGGCCCCTCTTGCAGCAGATCACGATCCTTTGTGAATATTATACAAATTCTTTGAATGGACATGTTTGATTCAAATTAGAACAGTGGATGTCGCACCAGCTGGTTGAGCTGTGTGACATCAGGGTAGCTTCAGTTCAACTACCTCAAGCACACGCAGGGGACGCCCCAAGTTTTTGCTCATTTCAAGAGCAGGTTGTGCTGGAAGGAATCATAGAATTATAATAGTGCAGGAGGTGGCCATTCAGCCCATTGTGTCTGCACTGGCTCTCTGAAGAAGTGACTCCCTTACAGCCATTATCAAGCCTTCTCCCCGTAATCATGCACATTCTTCCTTTTCAGCTAACAGTCTAATTTCCTTTTGAATGCTTCAATTGGATCTGCCTCCTCCAGGCAGTGCATTCCAGATCTTAATCATTCACATCACTTTTGCTTCTTTTGCCAGTGACTTAAATCTGTGCCCCCATTCTCGATTTTTTTCACAAGTTTCTTCCTATCTACTCTGTCCAGACGCCACATGATTTTGAATACCTCTATTAAATCTCCTCTCAGCCTTCATTTATCCAAGGAAAATGTCCCAACTTCTCAATCTATCTTATAACTGAAATTCTTCAACCCTGGAATCATTCTTATGAATCTTTTCTGCATCCTCTGCAATGCCTTAATAATCCATCCGAAAACATCGTGCACAGAACTGGATGCAATCATCCAACTGAGGCCGACAAGTTCAATAATCTCCTTGCTCTTGTATTCTCTGCCCCTATTAGAAAACCTAGGATACAGTGTGCTTTGTTTATTTGTCTCTTAACCTGTCCTGCCACCTTCAATAACTTATCTAGGTCCCTCTGCTTCTGCACGCTTCCTAACAAAATTAATCTCTCCATATTTCTCTGCATTGAAGTTTATCTGCCACCCTTCCACCCATTCTACCAACATGTCCATGTTCTTTTGAAATTCTAGTCTTATTCATAGTTACAGTGCTTACAAGTTTTGCATTATCTAAAAACTTTGAAATTGTGTCCTGTACGCCAAAGTCTAGGTGATAAATATATATCAGGAGAAGTAATATCCTAACACTAACCCTGAGAGTTCCACTACAAACCTTCCTCCGTCCCAAAAGACATCCATTAACCACTATTCTGTTTCCTGTCATTCAGTAAGTTTCATGTCTATGTTGTTGCAACACTTTTTATTCCTTGAGCTATAACTTTCTTTACAAATCTGGTGTGTGGCACTTTTGAAGTCCGTGTACACTAGATCAACAGCATTGCCCACATAGCCCTCTCTGTTAAAGCTTCAAAAAATTCCAGCAAGTTAGTGGCTAATGTTACACCGCTGTTTAAAAAGGGTAGCAGGCAAAAGGCAGGGAATTATAGAACGGTTAGTTTAACATCTGTTGTGGGAAAAATGCTTGAATCCGTCATCAAAGAAGAAATAGTGAGGCACCTTGAGAAAAATTGTTTGATAGAGCAGACGCAGCACGGATTCGTTAAAGGGAAGTCGTGTCTGACGAATTTATTTGAATTCTATGAGGATGTGACTAATGCGGTAGACGGAGAGGAACCGGTGGATGTGGTGTTTCTCGATTTTCAGAAGGCGTTTGATAAGGTGCCGCACAAAAGTTTGCTTCAGAAGGTTAGGGGGCATGGAGTTGGGGGTAAGGTGTTAGCATGGATAGAGGATTGGCTGTCTAATAGGAGGCAGAGAGTTGGTATCAATGGGTGCTATTCGGATTGGCGGTTGGTGACTAGTGGAGTGCCCCAGGGATCGGTGCTGGGGCCTCAGCTATTTACCATTTATATAGATGATCTGGAGGAGGGGGCTGAGTGTATGGTGTTGAAATTTGCTGATGACACAAAGATAAGTGGAAAAGCAAATTGTGCGGAGGGTGTGGAAAGTCTGCAGAGGGATCTGGATAGGCTGACCGAGTGGGCGAGGACCTGGCAGATGGAGTACACTGGTAGCAAGTGTGAGGTTATCCACTTTGGCATGAATAATAGTAGGAGGGACTACTATTTAAAGGGCAAAAAGCTGCAGCGTGCGACAGTGCAGAGGGACCTGGGGGTCCTTGTGCATGAGTCGCAAAAACCCAGCCTGCAGGTGCAGCAGGTGATCAGGAAGGCAAATGGGATGCTGGCCTTTATAGCAAGGGGGATAGAATATAAAAGCAGGGAAGTCTTGCTGCAACTGTACAGGGCACTGTTGAGGCCGCAGCTGGAGTACTGTGTGCAGTTTTGGTCGCCGCACTTGAGCAAGGATATTTTGGCCTTGGAGAGAGTGCAGAGGAGGTTCACTAGGCTGATACCGGAGATGAGGGGGTTGAACTATGAAGAGAGGCTGAATAGACTGGGTTTGTACTCGTTGGAATTTAGAAGGATGAGGGGGGGATCTTATTGAGACGTATAAGATAATGAAGGGGATGGATAGGGTAGAGGTAGAGAGATTCTTCCCGCTCAGAAAGGACAGCAGGACTAGAGGGCACAGCCTCAAGATAAGTGGGGGGCAGCTTAGAACGGAGTTGAGGAGGAACTTCTTCACTCAAAGGGTGATGAATCTCTGGAATTCTCTGCCCGTTGATGTGGTAGAGGCTACCTCACTAAATGTATTTAAGACACGAGTGGATAGGTTTTTGGTAGGCAAGTGAATTAAGGGTTATGGGGAGAAAGCGGGAAAGTGGAACTGAGCCACTTCAGATCAGCCATGATCTTATTGAATGGCGGGGCAGGCTCAAAGGGCTAGATGGCCTACTCCTGCTTATATTTCTTATGTTCTTATGTAAAACAAGATTTTCCCTTTAAAAAATTCATGCTGGTTTTCCTTAACTGACACTCATTTGTTCATGTGACTAGTAATTTTGTTCCAGATTGTTGTTTCTAGAGGTTTTCCCACCACCAAAGTTAAACTGACTGATCTGTAGTTGCTGGGCTTATCTTTACACCATTTTTTACAACTCACCAGTCCTCTGGCACTACTCCCCCACGTCTAGGTAAGACAGAAAAATGATGGCCAATGTCTGTGTGATTTCTATTCTCACTGCATCTCATCTCGTCCTGCTGTCTTATCAACTTTTAAGTACATACAGCTTAGCCAATACATCCTCTTGCACCAAAGACTAGGTAGCATCTTCTTCCTTAGTAAAGACGAATGCAAAGTACACATTTAATACTGCAGCCATGCCTTCTGCCTCCATACATAAATTCCCTTTTTAGTCCCTAGTCAGCTCTACAACTCCTTTTGCCACAATATTATTGGAAGATAGAGAATCAACGAATCATCTGCTAAATTTGAAAAACTGCTAATATCTTTCAACTTTTATTTTAATCTAAGAAGCAATGAAATTTTCAGAGCTAACTTTAACAAGCGTGTCCTACAGCCAGGAGAGTCTGCTGATTCATTCATCAGTGATCTGTACAGGTTGGCAGAAGGTTGTGAGTATGGAGACCTAAAATCTAAACTCATCAGAATAGTGGACAAAACACTCCTGATATCATGATAGTAAAAGAAGATCTAACCCTGAAAAAGGCAATCCAGATAGTTTGACAATCAGAACTCTGTGAGCAACACAGAGCCTTTAAGGGGAGGAAGTAAAGTGTGGAGCAGAGGCCAAATCACAGTTTATCTAGTTAAGCAACAAAGGCGTAGGGACATTCTAGGCCAGGGAGAGCAAAATTGGAACTTGCCAGCAAAGTGGCCATGCCAATGCTGTGGAGCAAAGCACTCCGATACACAAGATCATTGTCTTGCAATTTCAACCCAATATTTTCAGTGCAACAAGTTTGGAGTCTATGGCAAACTGTGCAAGATAAAAACTTTAAAACACAAAAAAGGCCCAAGATCATTCACAAAGTCAAGATTGCAAACTGTGAGATCAAAGATCTTGGTTTTTAATTTTGCAATGTGGACATTTCATTCTATGGCATTGAACAAATTTTAAATTAGATACAGGAGCCTGTGTAATAGTTATGTTTGACAAAAAGAAAAGGTGGCTGAAAGATGTCTGGCTTTGAACAACAGATACACCACTTTATGAGAATAGAGGAATCTGACTTCCAGTCATTGGCTTTTTAAAAAATTCATTCAGTGGATGCGGGCTTTGCTGACTAGCCATTGTTTATTGCCCATCCAACTTTGCACTTGAGAAGTGGTAGTGAGTTACCTTTTTGAATTGGTGCAGTCCTGTTTAGCTATACACACAATGCAGTTGAGGTGGGGAGTTTCAGATATTTGACCTCGTGACAGTGAAGAAACGGTGATATATTTCCAAGTCAGAAATAGGTAGCTTGAAGGGGAATTTCCATGTGGTGGTGTTCCCATGTAGTTGCTGCCCTTTTCCTTCTAGATGGTAGTGCTCATGAGTTTGGAAGGTGCTGTTGGAGTGCTTCATGGTTGCTGCAATACATCTTGTAAATGGTGCTCACTGCTGCCACTGTATGTTTGTGGATGGAGTGCTAATCAAGCAGGCTGCTTGTCCCAAATGGTGTCCAGCTTCTTCAGTATTGCTGGAGCTGCAATCAGCCAGGCAAGTGGAGAATATTCCATCACACTCCTTTGTGCCTTGTAAGTGATACAGACTTTGAGGGAGAGGCGATGGCCCAGTGGTATTATCACAAGACTATTAATCCAGAAACTCAGCTAACGTTCTGGGGACCTGGGTTTGAATTCCGCCACGGCCGATGGTGGAATTCAAATTCAATAAAAAGATCTAGAATTAAGAATCTACTGATGACAATTAAACCATCGTCAATCATTGGAAAAAAATCTGATTCACTAATGTCCTTCGGGAAATGAAATCTGTTGTCCTTACCTGGTCTGGTCTACTCCAGAACCACAGCAATTGGTTAACTCTCAACTGCTCTCAGGCAACTAGGGTTGGGCAATAAATGCTGGCCAGCCAGTGACACCCATGTCCCATGAATGAATAAAAGGTCAGGAGTTGAGTTACTCGCTGCAAGATTTCTAGCCTCTGATTTATTCTTGTAGCCATAGTATTTTTATCACTATTTTAGTTCAGTTTCTAGAGAATGGTAACTCCCAGGATGTGAACTGTGGGGAAATCAACAATGATAATGCCATTGAATGTCAAGGGATGATGGTTAGATTCGGTCTTGTTAGAGATGATAATTGCCTGACACTTGTGTGATGCAAATGTTACTTGCCACTTGTCAGCCCAAACATGGACATTGTCCAGATCTTACTGCGTTCGGGCAAGGACTGCTTCAATATCTCAGAAGTCATGAATCCCTACCTTAAGGCATGATTTAGGAACTAATATATTATGACAGCAAACAAATCTATGAATTGGTGCAAGTTATTCATAACTAACCTTTTTCTCTCTTGAGCAGGGATGCCTGTGTATCCTTGGACCATCAAATCAGTAGAAAATATCAAGACAGCCAATGTTGTTAATCATGTAGAAATGCAAGTTCTTGAGTATTCAAACGAAAAAAAATACCTTGACTGGGACTTCAGTTCTGAACTGTCTTCTCTCCTTGTAGAGCAGTTTGTCTATTCTTGCTATAGTTGCAAGAAACCTTTAATTTTCAGACCAGCCAACCACCCAGAAGTTAACAGATGCCTCCAGCAGAGGATGTAAAACAGAATGACCAGCAGTCTGATGAGCTTCAACGTTTGGCTCTGACTAGGATACAGCAGGTCAACTACAACCACCAAATACCAGCCAGCATGCTAAAACCTGTAGCAGTCATTCATTGTGGACAGTGAAACACAGTGGTGAGTGTACTACTAAACCTCATTCATCACAAGAATGATCATCTAATTCCACAACCCACATGAAAATGGAAAAAAATGAAAGAAGTGACAAACAGACGAAAATAATGTTTGTCCACCCCACGAATAAACGAGTTATGGTAGCAATGACTAGCCAGTGCAATAGCCAAAACATCAGAGTATGCGGCTCAACACAGAACAATGGAAGAAAAGGTTTAAAACATATCCAGGTGCCAGAACAACCTCCGCACCTATAGGAAGAACTAGCAGTGACAGAGCCTACCATCCTTCCAACAACAATACAAGAGAGGTATAGGAGGGTTATTAGGCCTCCAGACAGCTAAAATCTTTGAATTCAAGGAGTTGAAGTAGAGAAATAGGGCCGTGACGTTGTAGTAATAACAATGTAAATGTATGACAATAATAATGGAAAAACATACGGTAAACTACAATCACTGAAGATAAATTGGACAAAGGATTTGGAGGAGGTGTGATATAAAGATCTAGCATATGTGGGGTTAATGTGGAACTGAGTACACTACCACCTGCACAAATGATTTGAGAGGCATATGATCCATACCCAGGGTGAGTTGACTGTTGGAGAGATATGTGTTTCAACGAGGATGGAGACAGCACCTATCTTGTACCCTCTACTATATGTTATATTGTGAAGACCATGGGGGCAATTCTCCCAGCCTGCTGTACTGCTCTAGCAGTGCAATACGCCAGAAGACATTAGCAGAGGCTGTTTAGTGGGCTCCCCTCTAGGTGCCATGGCCTCCATGCATCTCCAGCTCCAAGATTTTTGGAGTAATCAGCTCTGCATCGATTTTCAGCTTGGAGCTGATTTAAATATGAATCGCAATGTCATTAGTGGGTCCGGGACTGAAGTCTCTGGGTCTGCTAGCCTCTCCCAGTGGAGTGGTTCCCTCCAGCAGGGTTTACAACAGCTCCCCACTAATGGGAAACAGGCAGCCAACCCCCCTGGAGAGAACAGAGGCCATGGAAGCCTCCCCCAGGAGGTCGGGGATAAGTATGATGTCAGCCTGGCCACCTGGCACTGCCAATGTCCTGGGGAAAACTGGCAATAACCAGGCACATTGGCACTGCCCAAGAGGCATTGGGCCCCAGGGACCTGCTGCCAGTCTGATTTGGGATCAGTGACTGAGGCAGGGAGGGAAGGAAGTGATCAGACTGGCCATCCAAATGGGGGGAACATTGAGGCTTGCCCGGAGAGGTCTGGTGTCAGAAGGGCAGAGATGCAGGGTCGTGAAGCTGGCCAGCGATCGGGAGGCCGGCAGCACAGGGCCACTCCAATCTCAGTGCTGACAGATCACAGCATGCCCAAGTGACCCGCTCAGTGCTATGCTGGCGGTATCTGTAGTGGGAATAGCTTCCCTGATTTTCAGTGAGTCATGCTAGGGCACTCTGCAGTGTTCAGAGTGTGGGAGATTCATTCTGAAAATCACGTTTAAACTCCAGTTTTCATGTGAATTTGGCAGTTAGGATTTTTTTGGGAGAATCCCGCCCCCCCCCTAATATCTGCACAAACTGGATTTTTCTTTTAATATTTGGAAGGGTGTTTTATTATTTGTACTGTTGCATTTTATTTACAAAACAGTCATAATTACACCTTTCGACTGGTGCAACAATGTATTTTCAAGTAACTCGCCTGACCAGAATTATGCATGAGGGGGATGAACTGTTTGCTTATTTTTAATTGCAATCACTTTAATTGTTGGGGAAAAAACTGGCAAAGGCTAGAGATGCACTGGAAATTGAGACAAGCTTAAGTTTTGGGCCTGTTGTTTTTGAAATCAGACTAAGCCAAGAAGGAAAGCTGGCCTAACTCACTCTTCTTGCCTTGCCTGAAGTTGTGTGTGTGATTATTAACTGGTACCCAGGGAATCCTTATCTGAGTGTAACTTGCCTGCATTTGGAACCTGAAAAATCATGAAAAGAAAAATTGATCCAGCTCTATTTACAGAGTAGACAAGTCTGGTCTACACTCTTTAAAAGACAAGGTGGAAGTGATCAAAGGCACACCAGCTCCCACATCCATCCAAGAGATGGTAGCCTATTACGGGAAAGTTATGTCCAAACTTGTCTCCATCCTGGCCCCATTATAAAGTTTAAAGTTTATTTATTAGTGTCACAAGTAGGTTTACATTAACACTGCAATGAAGTTACTATGAAAATCCCCTAGTTACTACACTCCGGGGCCTGTTCAGGTACAATGAGGGAGAATTTAGCACGGCCAATACACCTAACCAGCGTGTCTTTTGGACTGTGGGAGGAAACCAGAGCACTCAAAGGAAACCCAGGCAGATATGGGGAGAATATACGGACTCCACACAAACAGTGACCTGAGCCAGGAATTGAACCCAGATCCCTGACATCGTGAGCCAACAGTGCTAACCACTGTGCCACCATGCCACCCACCAACTACTAACATTACACTACAAAAACTACCAAAAAAAGATCAGCTTTTGAAGTGGGCTTCCAGTCCATCCTTGGCTTTCCATAAGGTAAAGCAAGTTGAATGTTCTTGCACATTACTATCCCAGAAAGAACTACTACTGACCTGCGATGAATGGCCTCATGGAATTGAGGTGGTATTGGCACATAGATAGTTAAACAGAGAAGAACGCTTAATTGCATTCGCTTCCAGGATCTTGGCTATTGGAAAATGCAAATACGCCCATATTGAAAAAGAAAGGTTGAGATTCGGGATTAAGGAATTCCACCAGTGTCTGTATGTGTGAAAATTCGTCATTATCACAAGCCACTAGCATGATTGCTAAGGGAGGACAAGGCAGTGCTGCCATATCATCGGCCCAAATCCAGCAATGGTCTTTATAACCATCTGCCTACAAATATCGATTGTAACACTGTCCAGGAGGCCAAGTAGCCAATGCAGATAGGAAGAGTTGGCTACCATTAACAGACACCCCATCGATGGTATCCCCACTGGAAAACATGGTGATGATAATGAACATTTTGGAAACTCTCCCGGTGACATCAAATATACTCAGCCGTGGATGCAAAAAGACTCAGTCCTCATGAAATTGAAACAGCTTGTAATGACGGGAGAAACTAGAAAGGCCACTCCAGCCCGCATTGCATGCATACTGGAGCCAGAAAGAGTAACAGACTGTGGAAGATGGCATTCTCATATGGGACTCCAGAGTTGTTATGCTACGTCAGGGCTGCTGTCCCATCCAGGCCAAACTTTACCATGTTCACCCAGGAGTGATGAAAATGCTCGCAAGGAGGTTTGTCTGGTGGGCAGGGTACAAAAATGGCTGTGCCCGTGGGTCTGTGTTGGCAATGCCAGCAAAGGCAGAAGCGGTCACCAGCACCTCCTCTATACCCTTGGGAATGGGTGGGAAGACTGTGGACTCAGCTTCACATTGAACCTATGAACAGACTAGCATAGTCAATGTCCCTTGTTATGGTAGATTCCCATTCAAAATGGATGGATGTGAATTCATCAACCACAAGAACGACAGTGGAGAAATTTCGCACCTCTTTTGCAACACATGGGTTCCTGGAGGTGCTTGTTTTCAACAATGTACCATTCTTTACCAGCCAGGAATTCACTGATTTTATGAAGTCTAATGAAATTCAACACATTGAGACGGCGCCATATCACCCACCGTCCAACAGCCTGGAGGAAAAAGCAGTCCAAACATTGAAAGCAGGTTTAAAGAAACAGCCTGCAGCCTCCTTGGTTACCAAATGTCCAGATTAATCTTCGATTACAGGTCGGCTTCCCATGCAACAACCAGAATAATCCCAGCTGAGTTGCTCATGGGCAGATGACTTCACACCAGGTTGAGCCTGATCTTCTCAAACCTGGGGGAGCATCGGTTTCCTACAAAATCCACATGGGAGATACAATCCTATGAAAATATTTAGACTATTTACAAGGTGTTAAACCCCATGCCATGCCAGAACAATTTATACCCAGCACATCAGGAGCCTTGGAAGAAATTCCAAGATCCACCGGCTCCCACTGTCTGTCTCTGGTCATTGGAACCTCGGAGTCTGAAATGGACATGGCAGACTCAGCCACCCCCTTGCCACTCAATGAAGACAGTGAACTTGTGCCTTGAGGCTTGAGATGAAAGAGACAGGCTCTGGTTTACTTTGGACACAGAGCTGCAGGAATTATACTTGGTGTTGAAATGACACAAGAGGCTCATAAGGCGAACAACCTGCCGAGGTTCCTCGGACCTAGAGGAGGAGGAATATGATGATTTTAACAAGATCCATAAGATGAACCAGTTAGAATATGAGCTCCCTGATTGAAGCAGTTAATGCTGTACAACTCGGGAGCCCTGCAGAGGTATGTATAATGGTGTGCCTGTGTTATCAGCACTCAGGATGTATACTATGTTCTGGGAAGTACTTATCTGAGTATTGTTAACTATTGTAAATAAAGCTGGATTTGGTGAAGGGACATCACCCTCATGGGAGTTATTTCAGCCACTTCAATGCATTGTCTGAGGGATTGTTGAATTGCTGGCTATTCTGTCTTTCTTTTGAGATGTTAAACTAAGGCAACTGCTATTTCTGTACATGCACAAACGATGTTGCCCTTTAACAGACTGCAATGTTTTAAATGCTACACCTGAACTGTATATTACCCTTTCTTCACGGCAAAGGTAAACTAATGAAGGACAACTTTCTATCCTCCAAACTACCTTGCATGTTTATAAGGATTGAAAGGAGAAATTGTGGTAGATTCACTATCATTTCTCATTGATGTATTATGAGGACAACGCATTTGCAATCCTGGTAATGAGAGTCCTGATCATGCAGTCAATGATGTGGATATGCCAGCGTTGGACTGGGATAAACACAGTAAAAAGTCTGACAACACCAGGTTTCAGTCCAACCGATTTATTTGATAGTAAATTCACTAGCTTTCGGGTTAGCCCCTTCGTCAGGTGAATGGAGAGTTCTGGCCTCAGACAGAGCATATAAAGCACAGACAATGGAACTCTGTGTGAGAACCTCTCCGGCTACACTGAGGGCATCCTGAAACCCATTGTACAAAGAACCCCCAGCTTTTGTCGCGACACTACGGACTTCCTACAGAAACTCAGCACACATGGAGCAGTTGAACCAGGGACACTCCTCATCACAATGGATGTCTCGGCCCTCTACACCAACATCCCCCACAACTATGGCATTGCTGCAACTGCCTCAGTACTCAATGCTAACAACTGCCAGTTTCCAGATGCAATTTTACAACTCATCCGCTTTATCCTGGACCACAATGTCTTCACCTTCAACAACCAGTTTTTCATCCAGATACACGGAACATGGGGACCAAATTTGCACCTCAATATGCCAACATCTTCATGCACAGGTTCGAACTGCACAGAATCTTCAACCGATGCTATACACTAGATACATCGATGACATTTTCTTCCTTTGGCCTCATGGTGAACAATCACTGAAACAACTATATGATGATATCAACAAATTCCACCCCACCATCAGACTCACCATGGACTATTCCCCAGAATCAGTTGCATTCTTGGACACACGCATCTCCATCAAGGACAGTCACCTCAGCACCTCACTGTACCGCAAGCCCACAGACAATCTCTCGATGCTCCACTTCTCCAGCTTCCACCCTAAACATGTTAAAGAAGCCATCCCCTATGGACAAGCCCTCCGTATACACAGGATTTGCTCAGATGAGAAGGATCGTGACAGACACCTCCAGACGCTGAAAGATGCCCTCATAAGAACAGGATATGGCGCTCGACTCATAGATCGACAGTTCCGATGCGCCACAGCCAAAAACCGCACCGATCTCCTCAGAAGACGAACACAGGACACAGTCGACAGAGTACCCTTCGTCGTCCAGTACTTCCCTGGAGCGGAGAAGCTACGACATCTTCTCTGGAGTCTTCAACATATCATTGATGAAGACGAACATCTCGCCAGGGCCATCCCCACACCCCCACTTCTTGCCTTCAGACAACCATGCAACCTCAAACAGACCATTGTTCGCAGCAAACTACCCAGCCTTCAGGAGAACAGTGACCACAATACCACACAACCCTGCCACAGCAACCTCTGCAAGACATGCCGGATCATCAACATGGATACCATCATCACACGTGAGAATACCATCCACCAGGTACATGGTAAATACTCTTGCAACTCGGCCAACATTGTGTACCTGATACGTTGCAGGAAAGGATGTCCCGAAGCATGGTACATTGGGGAGACCATGCAGACGCTACGACAACGGATGAATGAACATCGCTCGACAAATCACCAGGCAAGACTGTTCCCTTCCTGTTGGCGAACACTTCAGTGGTCATGGGCATTCAGCCTCTGACCTTTGGGTAAGCATTCTCCCGGGCAGCCTTCACGACACACGACAGCACAGAGTTGCTGAACAGAGACTGATATCCAAGTTCCGCACGCATGAGGACGGTCTCAACAGGGATCTTGAGTTCATGTCGCACTATCTGTAACCCCCGTGACTTTGCCTGGGTTTGCAAAACCTCACTCACTGTACTGTCTGGAGACAATACACATCTCTTTAACCTGTGATCAGTGCTCCTTCCACACACATTGTTAGCCACTTTAAGACTTGAACAGCAGGTTAGGTGTAAAGATTTGCATTCTGATCAGTAATCTGTAAACTGTCTGTGCTTTATATGCTCTGTCTGAGGCCAGAACTCTCCATTCACCTGACAAAGGGGCTAACCTGAAAGCTAGTGAATTTACTATCAAATAAATCAGTTGGACTGAAACCTGGTGTTGTCAGACTTTTTACATGCAGTCAATCACATGCAGCATTTGCAAAATTACTAGATACCTGTAATCTGAATTCTGATGTTGAATATGTTTATTCACATATCAAGCAAGTATTTTTTATTTTGTAGGGACTAGAGCTGGATTCAGAAAAAAAGGTAAATTTTGAGACTAGTGGAAGGAGTTCGGGGGAAGCTCAGCAAGTTACCCTACTTAGATCTTGGGTGGAAAGGGGGAAGGTTGCCCTCCTTCAAAGGCACCTTTCTAGACTGGGCATACCATGCTCCTACCCAACTCTTTCTTCTATGGGTGCTCCCTTCTCCTGACCTCTGTCAAAACTCTCATTCCTCCACCCTCTTCCTCTGCAGGGTTTCCCAACCTTCCTATCATGAGCCCCCTCCTCCACCCCTCCCCTCACTTTTCAGGCCTTGGACTGAGAAGCTTTGGATTGCTTGTGGTCCCAGTCCTGGCCGCGGATGCCACTGGGATTACAAATGAACTGGCAGTTCTCTGAGGTTGAACTTCCTCTCAGTTGGGGATAGAAGTACTTTCACCAGCCAATTCATGCTCCTCAGAGTGTCAAACAGCTGTGGCTCCTGTGATCTGCAGGGACTTGTTCCTCACTGATTCTCCAGATGGCAAGTAGGAAAGCCCACCATCCAAAACATTCTGAACTCTCTAAAAAAGTTGTAAATGGCATGTCAAATTTTCCAGACTGAAGTCACTTGATTTATGAAAACAAATAGAAAAAGGCAGGCAAATACAGTTGCTACATTAATGAACCCTGATCCAACTGAATGACAGAGCAGGTTCAAGGGACTGAATTACCTCCTTTTTTCCTACCTTCCTAAAAGACAGTGCTGAACATAAGAACATAAGAAATAGGAGCAGGAGTAGGCCATCCAGCCCTTCGAGCCTGCCCCGCCATTCAATAAGATCATGGCTGATCTGTCGTGGCTCAGTTCAACTTTCCCGCCCTCTCCCCATAACCCTTAATCCCCTCTCTTATCAAAAACCCATCAACCCGCGTCTTAAATATATTTAGCGAGGCAGCCTCCACCACTTCAACGGGCAGAGAATTCCAGAGATTCACCACCCTTTGAGTGAAGAAGTTCCTCCTCAACTCCGTTCTAAACCGCCCCCCCTTTATCTTGAGGCTGTGCCCCCTAGTCCTACTGTCTTTTTTGAGCGGGAAGAGTCTTTCCACCTCTATCCTATCCATCCCATTCATCATCTTATATGTCTCAATGAGATCTCCTCTCATTCTTCTAAACTCTAACGAGTACAAGCCCAGTTTATTCAGCCTCTCCTCATAGCTCAACCCCCTCAACTCCGGTATCAGCCTAGTAAACCTCCTCTGCACTCCCTCCAAGGCCAAAATATCTTTGCGTAGGTGCGGCGCCCAAAAATGCACACAGTACTCCAGTTGTGGCCTCACCAATGCCCTATACAGCTGCAGCAAGACCTCCCTACTTTTATATTCAATCCCCTTCGCTATGAAGGCCAGCATCCCATTCGCCTTCCTGACCACCTGTTGCACCTGCAAGCTGGGTTTTTGCGACTCATGCACAAGGACCCCGAGGTCCCTCTGCACTGTCGCCTGCTGCAGTTTTTCGCCACGTAAATAAATATATTTATTTATAAACAATATATTTATGTAGCTGCTAGCTTCTCTTTTCCATTAAGTTATTTGAAATCTTAACCTGAAATTCACACTGTAATTACTTCTTGTCACAAGTATTTACTTTGTGTTAATGCTATTTTTTCACATAACTAATTAAATCTTACATATACAATAATTGACTTTTACATTTTACTGCACAATTCAGACTTTAATCTAAAATTAAATATATTTGGAAAGTATTATGCTTAAAGTGACAAATATTTTGTCTGGACATTTGTTTAAACATTTTGGTCGATCAAAATATTATAAATAATATTTTAGATTCATGAAAGTATTTTTCTGCGTATGTTGAGGGATGATGGTGATGATATTGAATGCCATTGCGAGGGAATAGATCGTTTCTTTTTTTCATTTTTAGCAATAGTTTTGAATCAACGGTTCTCAGATCCTGTACATGAGCCAGATGCGAAGAAATGCACCCCCCCCCCCTTACTTTGCCACAATATTGTGCCTTGGTAATTTTCTCCGTTGCATTTTTAATAATGCAGTACAATTCCATGACTATCAATCCTCACTGTTCAGGTTGCAACATAAAGAATAAACAGTTTGGAGTTCTTGGCCCTGCAAAAGAAAATTTCACATATACTTTGGAGGGCCTCATGTGTGTGTGGATCCACTTCAGCCTGATTGGAAAACACACACTCAGGCCCCACTTACAATTGACACCATAAGACCCCAATTTGCATAAATTCATTAAGCTTCTGCCTATTTTGAGTGGGTGCCTTTTCTGCCTGCAGCACCCTGCAAGTGAAAATCTGCAACATTCAAAGAGCCAAACTACAAGCAGAAAAATGTGTTCGCTTTAAATTCTCCAATCGCTCAGTTTCGTTTGGGCAGAGAATGTTAAAATGAACGCTAGTTTTGCATCTTACATCCAAAATTTAACAAGGTTTTGTTAGCTATAATTTTTACTGTGAATAAAATTATTTTCATTTTTAATATAATGTTTGAGAGATTTTATAGACAGATTTTATGATTTTTGCAAACTAACGTAGGAGATCTTAAAGTTATAAATATTTCATCCTAACACTATCCAATACAGTTTGTTACAAATAAGTTACTGTTTTATTCATTGTTTCATCATTGAGATTATTGAAAAGGTCAGTAACCTATTGTACCAGCAATAATCAACGGAGTGTTTTCAAATGCATACAGAAATGCTGCAATTTGCAACAAAATCTATTGTTTCAAAATGTAATGTATCTTTGTAATACTGGTGTTTGTATGTTTTGACGTCTTAAATGACAGCATTGTTCAATGTATCAAGTATTTGTTCAAAGTTTAATCAGAATGTTTCTATGTAAGCTGTTCTCAAGCTAAGGAATTCAGTGGGAGGGCTGGATCGGAGGTGTTACTTGTAGAAAGACATTATACTTACCTTTCAACACAGCCAACTTGTTCCCAAAACAAAAGGTCATTTAGTCTATTATTCACAAAAGTGAGATTATTATCAAACAAAAGCAACAGAAGATGTTTCATAAAGGCCATCGGTACAAAAGGGAATAATCATGTGTTGCCACACAGATATCTTAGGAGGCGATACGAAAACTAGTTTGCATGTTAATGCTTTTGTTCGTCATTAATGGGGGCCTACAGAATTATTTGCAAACATTTGCCTCTTTGTCCAAAAAACTATGATTTCCAGAATTTATTCATTGAGCTGCCTTCAATGATTTCTTAGTAATAAGCTCAAAACATAGATGCCCAATTGTTTGATGAGAGAGTATCTGTTGTTGTGGAACACTGCGCATTAGCACAGTTCCATTGGCCCTATGGTACATGCTGTGTTTTGGATGAAGCAATGAGCAGTCTGCAAAATGAATAAATGAACTGTATTCTTGGGGGTTAGTGAGGAGTCAGCGCAAATTGTGGGAACAAATAACAGTCAGGACAAGGCAGTGTTTTATAACATCAGTGGTGCAATCCATCTTTGGAATTTTTCAAAGCTCTGCTAATAAAGGCCCACTTGCAATACCCAGCAGAGAATCATTTAATTAAATTTATCCATTAAAGTTTTCTTTTCACAGAGAGCCATCATTCTCCTCTGTCTCCCCTTCTGTCCCCGCAGATGCGCTCAACACTCGGAACAAGCAAATCATTTGCACCACGCTGAAAGTGCTCCAGCACCTGGTTGTGTCAGCTGACATGGTGGGTGAGGCCCTTGTGCCTTATTACCGTCAAATCCTCCCCGTCTTGAATATCTTCAAGAATGTGAATGGTAAGTTATTAGACAGATAGACACCTCATTCTCCTCTCTGCTTTTTGTTTTAGCCTGAAGGGAAAGTGTGTAGAAGCACTTTTACTATATAATTAAATCTATTATATTAACATATCTACAACCATTTGAAGCACTAACGGAAGCCGTTGACAAATCTACATATTGCAGTGAAATACAGTAGCCATGAATTGGATGGTCGTTTCATATACTTCCCCCATCCTGCCGCCAATCACTTTCATTATGCGAGTTAGATTCAGTGTGGGGGTGATGGGGCCTTAAAACGTCAGTGGCCAAAACTGTGCTTTCATGCGCCACACCAGAGCAAGGGGATGTAACAAATCTAAGTTGACAATTTTTCCCACTCTTAAAATTTTTCTAAGCTACCACTTTTTCATTCAATTACTCATTTTGTCTTTTTTTTAATTTTAGTTGTTTAATAAAAGGACAAGATACTTTTCCTGATGTGTAATCTGAGATTGTAACAAATTTAACCCAATGACTTCCGCCATACTATTAATTTTCTTAGCTATTTTATCATTTTTTTCCTTGCTTCTGAAGCATGTACATCTGTAAAGCCATGGCTTCATTAGGCATCAGGTAGTCTTCAACCAGAGATCTTTCTTCAGGTTGAAAGCTGTAGCATTTTGGTTAGAGAGAGATCCATAAAAACTTGGGACAGAATTCTGCCATGTTTCCCACTCTTTTACCACCCAACATCAGACATACATCATGCTGAAGCAATGCTAAAATTGGCTACAATTTTAGCTGCTTTATAACCATCACAAATTTATTGATATTAATTATGATGTTAATGTGCTCAATAAAATGATGGAAGTTTCCTATTGCAACATAACTATTTAAATGTACTTCTGCCAACTTCAGCCTATTTGTAAGGGTCCTGTGGGTTTTTTTCATTCATGGGATGTGGGCATCATTGCAAGGCCAGCATTTATTACCTACCCGCAATTGCTCTGGAGAAGGAATTGCTGAGTTACCTCTGCTGCAGTCCAATTGGTGTAGGTACATCCACAATGCTTATAAGGAGGAAATTCCAGGATTTTGATCCATGAACAGTGAAGAAATGGCGATATATTTCCAAGTCAGGATCAAGGGAAACTTCCAGATGGTGGTGTTCATACGCAGCTGCTGCCTTTGTCTTTCTAGGTGATAGTGGTTTGGAAGGTGTTGTTTGAGGAGCTTTGGTGATTGATGCAGTGCAACTTGTAGATGGTACCCACTGCTGCCACTTTGCGATGATGGAGGGACTGAGTGTTTGTGGTTGGGGTGCTAATCAAGGAAGCTGTTTGTCCAGGAATGTGTGTTGTTGGAGCGACACTCATCCAAATAAATGGAGGATATTCCATCACAGTCTCACTTGTGCCTTATAGACGGTGGACAGAATTTGAGGAGTCAGGAGACGAGTTACACACTACAAGATCCTAACGTCTGACTTGCTGTTGCAGATATAGTATTTATGTAGCTATTCCAGTTCAGTTTCTGGTCAATGGTAATTCCCAGGATGTTGATAATAGGGGATTCAGCAGTGGTAATGCCGTTGAATGTCATGGTACGATGGTTAAATTCTGTTTTGTTGAAAGGATCCCACACATCCTGGACATACTCTCTTTTGTCGAGAAAAAGGTACAAAGGTCTGAGATCACATACCAACTCAAGAACAGAATGTAGTGTGACAGTCATAGCTGGGATGTAGAGAAAGATCAGTTTAGTGTGTGACAGATCCATTCAGAAGTCTGATTGCTGCAGGGAAGAAGCTGTTCTTGTGTTGGTTGGTACGTGACCTCAGACGTTTGTATCTTTTCCCCGACAGAAGAAGATGGAAAAGAGAACATCTGGGATGTGTGGGGCCCCTAATTATGCTGGCTGCTTTGCTGAGGCAGTGGGAAGTGTAGACAGAGTCAATATATGGGGGGCTGGTTTGCTGTGGAACACCTGCAGTGATGCCTTGGATCAGAGATGATTGATTCTGCAGGTGTGTCGGTCCACCTTGTTGTCTAACAAGGGGCATGCACACGGTGGGTCGTGTGTGGGCTGCTCTTGGATGATACAAGAGTGGCCTAGTACTTTGCGTCGTTGTGTGTGCTTAAAACTGGACCAGCAGATGGGCACCACAACAGCTCAGTGACTATCACTGCTAGCTATGCAGATACAATGATTTGGGGCCAGTGTCTGTGGGAGTTTGCACATTCTCCCTGTGGTTGCGTGGGTTTCCTCCGGGTGCTCCGGTTTCCTCCCACGCCCCAAAGATGTGCTCTTAGGCTGATTGGTGTAACAAATTGTCCCTAAATTATTCTCCCCTGAATCTGGTTTCCAATGGGAGTACCATACGCATACACACGGGTCAAGGTAGGTGTAGGAAAATGCTTTGTTAAGATGACGGCGCGGGCTCGTTGGGCCGAAGGGCCTGTTTCCCGTGCTGTGTTGTTCTTTGTTCTTTGTTCTTTGACCTCCAACAACCACAACCATCTTCCTTTGTACCAGATATGACTCCAATCAGTGGACGGTTGTCCCCGGATTCCCATTGACTCTAATTTTGCAGGGGCTCTTTGAAGTTAAGGGCATTCACTCTCACTTCATCTTTGGAGTTCATCCCTTTTGTCCATGTTTAAACCAAGCTATAATGAGGTCAGGAGCTGAGTGATCCTGGCAAAACCCAAACTACTGCTAAGCAATTGCCACTTGATAACACTATCGATTACCCCACCATCATTTTACTTATTGAGAGTAGATTGATGGGGGATAATTGGCCAGACTTAGATTTGTCCTGCTTTTTGTGTACAGGGCAATTAACACACTTGGTAATTTTCCACATTACTGCGTAGATGTCAGTGTTGGAGCTCTGTATATTGATCAAAAATGAATGCTGAGCCAAAGAATGAGCTATTCTGAGACTTGGTTAAAGAGTTGGACTTTAAGGAACATCTTAATGGAGGAGAGGGAAGTGCCGAGATGGGAAATTTTTGAAATTTCAGAATATAGGGGCAAGGCATTTGAAAATATGGCCACTATGGGTTGGAGAAAAAATATAGGGGATACAGAACAGGCCAGGAATGGAGAAATATGAAACTCTAGGGTGTTGTAGTTTAATGGGTATTTATAGTTAGGAGCCGCAAGACTGCAGTGAAACTTAAATGCAAAGATGGCAATTTTAAAACTGGAGGGATTTGGAAACTGGAAACCATTATAGGTCATCAAGGACAGCATTGATGGATGAAGAAAACATTTTATGGGACAGATTAGAAGAAATAACATTTTGAGTGAACTGAAGTTTATCAAAGGTGGAGGATAGGAGAGAATTGAAACAGTCAAGGCTGGAAATGATAAATGTATAGATGAGGGTTTCAGCAACATGAGGCTGTGACAGGTGATGTTACTGAGGTGAAAGTGAGCACCTTTGGTGTTGGAGAGGATTTAGGATCAGAAGTTCAGCTTGGGTTAAATAGGGTGCCAAAGTTGTGAGGAGCTTGAGTCAACTTGAAACAATCAAGGTATAGGGACATGGAATCGAGGGGCAAGGCCATCAGGATGATTTTGGTCATTCCAATGTTTATGAAGGAAACTGTAGACCATCCAAAGCTGATGTTGGACAAGCAGTCTGGCAACATAGGTAATGGAGGTATAAAGAGAGATAATGAAGAGATGCAACTAGGTATTGTTATCATACGTATGGAAGTTGGCACCATTTTTTAAATTCTTTGTGGATGTAAGCATTGCCTGCAAGGCCGCATTTGTTGTCTATCACTAATTATTCACCTTCTCAAACCTCTGCAGTCCAGCTGGTACAGGTATACCCAGAGTGCTGCTGGAAAAGCAGTTTCAGGATTTTGATCCCACAGCAGTGAAGAACAGCAATGTAGTTCTTAGTCAAGAAGCTGCGTGGCTTGAACTTGGACATAGCTGTGTTCCCACACATATACTGCCCTTGTCCTCTTCATTGCTGTAGTGCATCTTGTAGATGGTACACACTGCTGGCATTTTGTAACAGTGGTGTAAGCAGTGAAAGTTGAAGGTGGTGGATGCGGTGCCAGTCAAACAGGTTTTGTCCTGGGTAGTACTGAGTTTCTTGAATATTGTTGGAACTATGTGACATGTTCAATCACGTACTGATTTATCCCTTGTAGATAGTGGACAGGCATTTGGAAGTCAAGAATTAGGTTATTTGCCTCAGAATTTCCAGCTTCTGACATGCTCACAGTAATTATATGGCTGGTCCAGTTAAGTGGGAGGCATTGCAAAGATACTGAATCTTATGCAATCAACAGTGATCATGACCACTTATGACCTCATAATGGAAGGAAGTCATTGATAAAGCTGGTGTGGATGGTTGGGCATAGGATACTACGTAAGCACTCTTTAGCAATGTCCTGGGACTGAGATGATTGGCATCCAACAAGCACAACCATCTCCCTTTTTGCTAAATAGAGAGTTTTTCCCCTGATTCCCTATGACTTCAATTTTGGCAGGACCTCCAGATGCCATGTTTAGTCAAATGATATATTGAAGTCAAGGACATTTACTCTACTCCCTCCTTGAATTCAGTCCTTTTGCCCACATTTGGACCAAAGCTGTAATGAGGTCAGGGAATGAGTGGCCCTGGTGGAACCCAAACTGAGCATTTGTGAACGGGTTATCATTTGAGTAATGTAGCTTGATAACACTGTCAGCAACACTTTCTATCATCTTTGCTGATAATTATTGGATTGGATTTGTTCCACTTCTTGTGGACATGACATACCTGGGTAATTTCCACATTTTCAGATAAAAGCCAGTGTTGTAACTATTGGAACAATTTGATTAAGGTGTGGTCAGTATTTTTGTAGGAATTCTGTCAAGGCATGTAACAATTACAATAATTAGCTTCTTCATCACATGGAGTGAATTGAATTGGTTGTAGATTGGCTTCTGAGTTGTTGGGGAGTTCAGGATGAAGCCAAGATGAATCATCTACTCAGTACTTTTGGCTGAAGGTGGTTGCCAGTGCTTCAGTCTTGTCTTTCCCACTAAAGTGCTGGGCTCCATTTTCATTGAGGCTGGGGATATTTGCAAAACCTCCACCTCCAGTTAGTTGTTTAATTGTCCACCACCTTCTGTGACTGGTAGGAGTGCAGAGCTGTGATCTGATCCATTGGTTGTGAATCCCTTAGCTCTGTCTATTACAGTGATGGATGGGCAACCTAGGCTAGTGAGTAGGCCACATGAGTGGTCTTCCTTCATCTCAATGGGCTGCAAGATTGAAATTAGGTTCGTTCACTAATCAATGCCCATAAATAGGATTAAATATACACCAAATATTTTTGCATGTTATCGAAAATGTTTAATCTATCATCAACTTCAAATGGTAAAAACAAAAGAAATATTTCCGCTTTGGATGCACAGGGAGCGCACGGGCTCTCACATTTAATGTTGTGTGCAATCCGCATGCACCTCATTTCACTTGCCCTGACTTTATATGCATATCACTTCAGTCATACCAGTAGAAAAAAAACTATGCGGCTGGAAATCAGCAGAATATGGCAACCCTACATGTGGGCAGTGGTCAACAAAAATGTCTCATGGGCTTTGTGGCCCCAGGCTGCAAGCAGTCCACCACTGGCCTATTGCATACTGCTTCCACTGTTTGGCATACAAGTAGTCCTGTGTTGTAGCTTCACTAGATTGACACCTTATTTTTAGCTATGCCTGATGCTGCTCCTGGCCATGATGTGGAGATGCCAACATTGGATTGGGGTAAGTGCAGTAAGACGTCTCACAACACCAGGTTGAAGTCCAACAGGTTTATTTGGCAGCACAAGCTTTTGGAGTCTAGCTCCTTCATCAGGTGACTGAGACATTGTGTTCACAATAGGGCATGTATAGACACAAACTCAATTTACAAAGATGATGGTTGGAATGCGAGTCTTTACAGATAAAGCACTCATGGGCATTCAGCCTCTGATCTTTGGGTAAGCTTTCTCCAAGGCGGCCGTCATGACACACAACAACACAGAATCGCTGAGCAGAAACTGATAGCCAAGT
The DNA here is from genome assembly GCF_965287045.1 of Carcharhinus amblyrhynchos. NCBI lineage: Eukaryota > Metazoa > Chordata > Chondrichthyes > Carcharhiniformes > Carcharhinidae > Carcharhinus > Carcharhinus amblyrhynchos. The sequence continues at coordinate 22,747,035 of NC_137335.1, read as the reverse complement.
TCTGCACACATGAGGATGGCCTCAACCGGGATCTTGAGTTCATGTCACACTATTTGTAACCCCCATGACTTGCCTGGACTTGCAAAATCTCACTAACTGTCGTGTCTGAAGCCAATACACATCTCTTTAACCTATGCTTAAAGCTATCTCCACTCACATTGTCTGTACCTTGAAGACTTGATTACCTGTGAAGACTCGCATTCCAACCATTATCTTGTAAATTGAGTTTGTGTCAGTACATGCCCTGTTTGTGAACACAACTCCTCACTCACCTGATGAAGGAGCAAGACTCCGAAAGCTTGTGCTGCCAAATAAATCTGTTGGACTTTAACCTGGTGCTGTGAGACTTCTTATGCTGCTCCTAGCATGCAGTCCTGCACTCACAATTGAACCAAGGTTGATCCCATGAATTGATATTAATGGTAGAGTAAAGGATTTGCTGAGCTGTGAGGTTACAGATTGTGGTTGTGTACAATTCTGCCTTATGGATGCCCAACTTTGAACTACTAGATCAGCAACGCACTGGAAGATGTGCTTTGACAGGATTTCCTGAGGTTCAGGGTCAATGTTGAGGTATCCCCAGTTAATTGTCTCCTAACTGTGCTGCCATTCCTGCTGAATCTGCCCTGCTGCTGAGACATGACAACCTAAGGATGGTGATGGTGGTATCAATGAAGCAACATGCAGGTTGAAAAGAAGACAGGATCAAGAGGAAAGCTTGGGAAACTCCAAAAATAACAGGATAGGGAAAAAAGCCATTGCTGGAGATGCTCTGGCTATGTTTAGAGAGGTAAGAGTGGTAAAAAAATGTGGGTAGTCCCAATTTTACACTGAGCTATATAAGCAGATATCTCTTACCAAAATTTTGGCCAAAGAGGTAGGCTTAAGGAGCGGCTTAATGGAGAAGAGATGAGAAGAGGTTTATAGAAGAAATTTTAAAGCTTAGCACCTAGGTTGTTTTAGGTCTAGCTGAAGCTACTAAAGCAATGAAAATCAGGAGGCCAGAATTGGAGGAACACAATGATCAAGGAGGTTATTGCCTGGGAGACGTTACAGAGATGGGGAGGGTAGAGGTCATAGGGGATTTGAAAACAAGGATAATCATTTTAAAATTGCAGTTTTGCAGACTGGGAGCAAATGTCAGTCAATGAGCACAGTGATGTTGGGAAAATGGGATTTGATACATAAGAACATAAGAAATAGGAGCAGGAGTAGGCCATCTAGCCCTTCGACCCTGCCCTGCCATTCAATAAGATCATGGCTGATCTGAAGTGGATCCGTTCCACTTTCCCGCTTTCTCCCCATAACCCTTAATTCCCTTGTCTGTCAAAAACCTATCTACCCGTGACTTAAATATATTTAGCGAGGTAGCCTCCACCACTTCAACGGGCAGAGAATTCCAGAGATTCACCACCCTTTGAGTGAAGAAGTTCCTCCTCAACTTCATTCTAAACTGCACCCCCCCCTTATCTTGAGGTTGTGCCCTCTAGTCCTGCTGTCCTTTCTGAGCGGGAAGAATCTCTCTACCTCTACCCTATCCATTCCTTTCATTATCTTATATGTCTCTATAAGATCCCCCCTCATCCTTCTAAACTCCAACGAGTACAGACCAGTCTATTTAGTCTCTCTAAATACAAGTTAAGGTATGGGCAGCAGAGGTTTGGATGACCTTAGGAACACAAGCACTTTGGAGTAGGAGTTGGCGATTTGGCCCTTCAAAACTGCTCCACCATTCAATAAGACATGACTGATCGGATTGTAGCCTCAGCTCCACTTTTCTATCTTGCCCCCCCAAAACCCTTGACTCCTTTGCCAAACAAAAATCTGTCTAATACTGCCTTAAATAAATTCAAAGACAATGCCTTTGTTCCTTTTTGAGGAAGAGATTTCAACTGATCAATGACCTTTTGGGTGAAAAAGTTTCTCCTCATCTCTATCTTAGGAGGAAACCTCTTATTGTTAAATATGAGCCATTGATTTAGCTTCCCCCACAAGAGAAATCATCCACTGGCCATGAGTTACCAACCTGAAAATGTTGACATTCATGCTTTCAAAAACTATCAGCAATCATTGGACATCAAATGTTCTAATTTGGAATAAGCACAGATTAGCAGCCTTTTACCATTTTTGACATCATGTGCCAAATGAGGCTCAAAGCTATCCAGTGCATTCAAATCTATCCAATATGCTTATCAACCTACAGTGAAAAATATAAGGAAATTATTTAATATTATCTGAATAAATGTTTTTTTTATTATGTGCATAAGAGCACCCACCAGATCCCTATCAGTTCTTAATTCATTTTAGTTTTAGAGCATATATTTGCTAGCCAACCATCCCCCCATCTCGGGCTAAATTCTGTACCCCCACCAGTTTTGAGAGTCTAAATTTTGGCGGGATCCCCCAGTCTCAGGGTCCAAACCCTCTTCCCCCTGCCCCCTCCTAATCACCACTCCAGCCAGAGGGTCTAAATCCTCTCCCACACTCCCTCGTGTCTCTAAATCCTTATTGTCTCCGGTTTCAAAACTCCTATCCCCATCTCCCTCCAAACTCTTAGCCTCATTCCTTCCAGTCTTTAGGCCCTGGGCCCTGCCATTGTTACTAAATGCCAAGCTCAGTGACCTGCTGAAATCCAGGCTTTGGTCCTGGAAAACTTCCTACCAGGCTATTCTCACTGAACTCAAGAGCAAGACCACCCTGACTCTCTTCACCTCACCCTCCAGCTGCCGAAGTGCTTATCCAATCGCTGCTCCCATGCCAGCTCAAAACTGTGTCAGGTCTATCCTTACCAAAACCCTTGGTTTCAATTGGGCCTGCAAATTGGGGAGGAGGTGAGAGCGTGGGAGGAGAGAAAAGGTAGGGAATTGATCAATGCTGGGAGGGAGAGAGAGGGGAAGAGAAATGCAATTTTGGGGGAGTTTGGGGTTTAGAGGCAGAAGAAAATTGCTTGAGGAGATGATGGGGAGAAATTTGATCACAAAGGATGCTGGAGGCAGAAGATTGATTGGGACGTAGATGGTGAGGGAAAGGATTGCTCTGTGGATACGGGTTGTTGGAGAAAACTGCAGCAATTTTTGGGGAGGATTGGGTAAGAGGCGTTGCTGAGAAGATTGTGCAGCACTATAAGTTATAAAGAAAAGCTTATTAAAACACAAGTTAAAACCAAGTCTGCTTTTTCTAAAGTTAGCTCTGAGGATGTTTGAAGCTTTCAGAAATTCAGAAATCTGGAAGATAAATTCTTTCTTTTATGTTCTTACACTGAAGTGATGTTGCAAATTGTAAATGTTTTGAGTGTTGAAATTAGGGCAAGTGATGACACTGATGTCAATTGCATTACTTTCAGTTTTAAGTGATAGCTATGTTATTGCTTTTGAGCACAATCAATATTAAATGAGTGCTGTTGGATGCAAATTATGTCAAAATCTGCAGGAGGAAATAGAGTCATAAGGCATGGATGAGCTGAGACAAGGTTGAAGACAGGCAATATTATAGAGGTGGAAGAACATGGTCTTGGTGATGGGTTGAATGTGGGGGTCGAATGGTCAGCCAATTAATTATTTCTGGAGTGTAGTCACTTGTGCAGGCAAACAGGACAGCCTGTGCATGGCAAAGTTCCAGAAGAAGCAATGGAATAATAACTAGTTCATCATTTTATTGTGGTGTTGTTGAGAGCTAAGTATTAACCAGGCTGCCAGGAGAACTCTTCTGCTGTTCTTCGGATAGGGATCTTTTAATATTACCTGGAAGGGCAGTCAAGACCTTGCTTTAACATCTTAACTGGAAAATAGGACCGCTGACAATCCAGCATGCCCTTACCATCGCACTAAGATGTCAGCCCAGATAATGTTCTCCATGGCTTGAACAAGGACCAGTTTGCTACAACTGATTAAAAGCTGATACATTCAACAAAGTCTAGAATTCTCTGCTTTGGTGCTCCTTTTGCATTTTGTAAGTGCTTATCAGGAAACTCCACTCCTGTCATTTTCCAATCACTGAAGCTAATTATTGCCTGGGTGGAGCAGATTTTTTTTAATATTCTGTTTTAGAAGTGTTCGAATGATGGGATGGAAGCTCATGAGGTGCCAGCTGTGAATTTTCATTTAAAGGTTTAAAAACAGAATTTAATCAGGCTGTGATTTAAATTTAAATTTTGACTTTGTATGAAAACAGAAAGGTAGTTGTTTTACTTCAGTATGACCAAAATAAATATGCTGTCACTAATTATATTTACACGGATTGTCCATAATTTTTAATTTCAATTAGGCACCTATAACTTGCAAGTTTACTGTGCTATTTAGCTAATTTTGTTTATACAATTTATGGAATGTCAAATTAGTTTGGACTTTACAAAAGGCCATGAATATGTAAGATGAAAGGTAACAAAATCGTAAAACATGTAATATTTAAATATCTCATACAAAATGTAAAAGTGAAATTGGTTTTGCCTTTAAAGTAGCAATATGAGAAGCAGAGAAAGATGTTTGGACAAACACGAAACAAATTGCAGCATGGATAGTGTACAGCAGTGGTTTCTAACCTTCTACCTCATGGCACACCTTTATACTGCAAAAAATTTGGGGTACATCTATATTTTCCAACTGAGCTGCCCTTGAGCAAAAGTCTGATTATCTCTGAAACCTTCAAAAAACAGGCACCATTTAAGACTTTTTTTAAGTTATATGAAAGCCTGATCATCATTTGCATGTCAAATGCAATATTTTTATTGAAAATGTACACAATTTACATGTTTCCCACTAAAGATTTCAATTGTTTTCAGTTTTTTAAAGCCTTAATGTCTCAATGTGAAAGTTCATAAATGAAGGAAATTCTGTGAGCAGCATCTTACCTCCAAGTTGATGTGACATTTGGGCCTGCCATCATGAGTAGAGTCTCTTGCTCCAGGGAGGAACTGATGACAGGGCAATTCACAGGACTTGCTCCACTGACAGGCTCCTTTTTTTTTAAACACAAGCTAGTGTTGAGAACACTTGCATTCGCAGGTGAACTGTGGGAAATGGTAAGAGGACTGCTGTAGCGCAATATGAAATAGATGGGTATTCCTGTCCTGCAAGCAACCAAATGTGTCCACAGGTATTTCTGTAAACTTCAGTTTCAGTTTATCCATTCTGTGCTCTGTGAAATCCTCATGTTCAAATTTCTTTAGTTCAAGAGAAAGTGACCTAAATTGATCACATACCCTGATAAAGTCTTCCATATACATGGAGGGGAAGTAGCATTTGTTTTTTCTCTTGTGTTTTAAGATGTGTGGAGAGGAGTTTGCCAGCAGCATTTGCTGGTGCCAGCTTGAACCTCTTAATCGGCTCACTTGTGTTTATTCCTGAAGGGTCCAGTTTTGATCTGAAGCCTTTAAGTTCTTCACTGGTAGTCAGAATGTTCTTATTTTCCCCCTGCATGTTAACATGCAAATGGCAGAATGTATCTGAAAGACATGCATATTTGGCACATGAAGAATCATCACATATTAAATCTTTGTGTGGAAATTCCTGCAAAGCTGAAAACTCGGTGCATTATGGAGCTCATAAACACAAAAGAGGAGCTTTCCATGAGATAGCTATCACACCTCTGTGTGCATGAGTGAACCCAGGTACTCCGTTCTTATTTCTTCACACAATAGTAAACAAGTGTGATTTCAAAGGATGCAACTTCACAGAATTTATGATTTTCACTGTTTGGTCTAACATTGCAGTTAACTCAGATGGCATTGTTTTGGCAACATGAGCTTCGTGGCTGATCTGGATGTAAGGATTCTATTCTTTCACCTTACTCACAAATTCTTTGACTTTGCTCATCATGGAAGCTGCTTCATCAGTGCAGATGTGGTTGCACTTGGTCTAATTAAGATTGTTTTTCTCCAGATAAATTGTTGCAACACAAGATATTCTCCCCGGTCGCATGATCAGGCAATCCTTTGCCAAAGAAGAAATTATCTTTGACAAAATCCCCATTGATGTACCTGACATTGACTAAGAACTGTCAGTGCTCGCTAATATCTGTAGAGTCGTCAATCTGCAGGGCACATTTTCCACTCATTTCTAATTCCTATTGAAGTGCCTGTTCAATATCAACTGACACTTTGTCAATGTGCCATTTGTTTGTACTATCAGCAAGAGGAACATTATCAATTTATTTGGCAGTATCTCTCACAATGCTGGCAGGATTATGGTTATAGCAATGGTGTGCAGAAATTTTGATTTCTGAGCTCAGCTACCATGTAACTCAGCTCCTGAGCATTATCTGAAACATGCACATGTGCCGTCATACACTGATTTTGCTTTAACCTTTGTTCTTTCAGGTGCCTGAAGTACTGTACATTCTTGTTGGAGAGTGAATGGTATTTTATATTGAAATGCTGCTTCAACTTACTTGGTGCCATTGCAGCATTTGAGAGCTTCTCCCTGCAAATTAGGCATTCTGGGACAGGGCAAGAGGCATCACCAGTCCACAAAAATCCCAAGGCTAAGTAGCTGTCACTCTAGTACTGTCTTTGTACAAACCTTACTTTTTTCTCCTGAGATTCTATTCTTTGAGCCACACCTGAATCAGAACAGGATTCTTCAAGAATCCAAGGCAAGCTGTGGTCAAACACATCATACTACAAGATAAATGCCCTTGAGCATCAACTTACAAGCATGATTACAACTCTTCAGCTATGGCAAACAAATAGCTACTCCTCCTAAGTTGAATCCTTGCCCCAATGCCACATAGCACAGAGTTACCAACCTTTAGTCGCCTTCTTACAACACCGAAAGAGGCCCTTCAGCTTACCATGACTGTGCTGGCCATCAGGCACAATCTATTCTAGTCCCATTTTCCAGCACTTGGCCCATTGCTTTGTATGCTAAGATGTTTCAGGTGCCCATCTAAATGCTTCTTAGTGTCATGAGGGGTTCTGCCTCTACCATCCTTTGAGGCAGAGAGTTACAGATTCCTACCACCCCCTTTCCTTCAAATCCCCTCTAGTTCACTTGTTCCTTACCTTAAATCTATACTCCCTGGTTATTGACCCCTATACTAAGGGGAAAAGTTTCTTTCTATCTAACCTATCTCTGTCCCTCATAATTTTGTACATATCAATCAGGTCACCCTTCAATTTTCTTTGCTCTTAAGGAAAACACCCCAACCTAACCAGTCTCTCTTTTTAACTGAAACAGTGCAACCTAGGAAATGTTCTGGTGAATTTTCTCTGCACTCTTTCTAATGCAATCTCTCCTATAGTGTATTAACCAGAACTGCACACAGTACTCTAGCTGTAGGCTAATGAACATTTTGTACAGCTCCATCATACCCACCCTGCTCTTTTATATTCTATGCCTCAGCTAATAAAGATGTGGAGATGCCAGCGTTGGACTGGGGTAAAACAAGCTGGTGTTGTGGGATTTCTTTCAGCTAGTAAAGGCATGTATCCCATATGCCTTCTTAACCACCTTATATACCTAGCCCACTGCCTCCAGGGATCTGTAGACATGCACCACAAGGTCCCTTTGGTCCTCTGTGCTTCCTAGCATCCTTATGTTCACTATATATTCTGTTGCCTTATTAGTACCCCCAAATGCATCACCTCACACTTTTCAGGGTTAAATTCTATCCGTCACTGTTCTGCCCATCTGACCAACCCATCTATATTATCGTAATCTAAGACTTTCCTCCTCCTCACTATTTATCACACCACCAATTTTTGTGTCATATGTGGACATACTGATCATACCTCCATGTCCATGTCAAGATCATTAATGCACACTACAAATGGCAAGGGATCTAGCACTAATCCCTCTGGTAAACCACTAGACACAGACTTCCTGTCACAAGAACAATCTTCGACTATCGCCTTCTGCCACTAAGCCAATTGATCCCATGGGGTTCTTACATTCTTGATCAGTCTGCCATGTGGGACCTTGTCAGAATCCTCAATGAAATCCATGTAGACTACTTCAACTGCATTGCACTCATCTACACACGTTGTCACCTCTTTGAAAGTACAGTCAAATTTGTTGGACATAATCTCTCCCTGACAAAGCCATGATGACTATCTTTGATTAATCCTTGCCTCTCGAAGTGGAGATTAATTCGGTCCCTCAGAATTGTTTCCATTAATTTCCCTATCATTGATGTTAGACTCATTGGCCTATAATTAGCTGGCTTTGCCCTACTTTTCTTCTTGAATAATGGTACCACATTGGCTGCCCTCTAACACCTTTCCTGTGGCCAGAGATGATTTGAAAATTAGCATCAGGGTCCCTGCAATCTCTTCCCCTGTATCATAGAGTAGCCTGGGCTACATCTTATCTGGGCCAGGGGATTTATCTACTTTTAAGCCCACTAAAACCTCCTCTCAATGCTAATCTGTTCAATTAAATCATAGTCACCCTGTTGACATTGTAGCACAGTGGTTAGCACTGCTGCCTCACAGTGCAGGGACCCGCGTTCAATTCCTGACTTGGGTCACTGCCTGTGTAGAGTTTGCATGTTCTCGCCATATCTGTGTGGGTTTCCTCTGGGTGCTCTGGTTTCCTCCCACAATCTAAAAGATGTGCTGATTAGGTGCATTGGCCATGTTAAATTTTCCCTCAATGTACCCGAACAGGCGCTGGAATGTGGCGATTAGGGGATTTTCACAGTAACTTCATTGCAGTGTTAATGTAAGCCTACTTGTGACACTGATAAATAAACTATAAACTATACCCACATTATCCTTCTCCATGGTGAACACAGATGTAGAGTACGCATTTAATACCTTACCTTTCACTGATTTGCTCCCTAATGAGCCCTACTTTTTCCCAAGTTACCCTCTCACTCTTAACATACTTACAAAACACTTCGGGACTTTTCATTTTACCTGCTAGTTTTTTTTCATGCTCAGTGTTTCTTTTCATGGTCTCTCTTTGCTCTCAATTTATTTTTTAAGTACTCCCTGCACTTTCTATACTTCTTTGGGGCATCCATTATTTTGAGCCCTCTGAATTTGCCATAAACCTCCCTATTTTTCTTTATACAATCCTGTATATCCTAGACTAAAGGACTGCTCCTTGTAGCTTGTTTCTCCTTTTTTTAGCTTTATTGGTTCCTGTTTCTTACTTGTGTCTTCTACCTTAATGGAAACTCTCTTTTTACTTTCCCGGTCTTATCTGCTGTTTCTTTTTCAACTTCTCCCTGTCTTCCTCACTTTTTCCAGGATTTTTGTGCCCTTTTCGTGTTTTCACTTTTTGCCCAAATATAAAATGATCTGGAGGAAAATGTAGATGGTTTGATTAGTAAAATGTGGATATGACACAAAAATTGGCGGAATTGCAGTCAGTGACGAGGATTATCAAAGAATACAGCAGGATCGATAGATAGATAGATTGCAGAATTGAGCAAAGAAGTGGCAGATGGAGTTAAATCCAGACAAGTGCGAGGCGATACATCTTGAAAGATCAAGTTCAGGTGCAAATTATACAATAAATGCCACAAACCTTGGTGCATTGACATAGAGAAGGATCTGGGCGTACAGCTCCATGGATACCTAAAAGTGGATCAGGTGGTCATGAAGGCAAACAGCATTGTTGCTTTCATCGGCTGGAGCATAGAGCATAAAAATTGGCAAGTTATGTTACAGCTGTATAAAACTTTAGTTAGACTGTATTTGGAATATTGCATGCAGTTCTGGTTAACACACTACCAGAAGGAAGTGGATGCTTTGGATAGGGCGCAAAGAAGGTTTACCAGGATGTTGCCTGGTCTGAAGAGTTTGGGGTATGAGAAGTTGGATAAACCCTGATTGTTTTCACTGGAAAAATGGAGGCTGAGGGGCAACCGGATAGAATTTATAAAATTATGAGAGGCAAAGATAGGGTGGAGAGTCGGAGGCTTTTTCTCAGGGTGGAAGGAACAACTACAAGACGACACAGGTTTAAGGTGAGAGGTGGTAAGTTTAGGGGGAAGATGCAGGGTGAGTTCTTCACACAGAGGGTGGTGGATGCCTGGAACGCACTGCCAATGAAAGTGGTGGAAGCAGGCACATTAGTAACATTCAGAGTGTATCTTGCTAGACACGTGAACGGGAGGCAAACAGAGGGATAAAAGCCACATATCGGTGCAGGCTTGGTGGGCCGAAAGGTCTGTTCCTGTGCTGTATTGTTCTTTGTACAGGGCCTTTGTCATCTACTCCATGGCCAGCATCTCCAAGTCCTGAAGAAACAGGGGTCTTGTCCCATGTGCCAACTGGGAACAGGCTGCACATGCAATATTTGGATTTTTTACATTGGTCAGGCACATGGTCTCTGAACAATATTAAAAAAAACGAGACATGCATGTATGGGCAGCATGCATTTCCCAGCGGCATGTGCATAGTTCAGATTACCAATAGAAAACAATTTGAACCACACATGCCCTTTCCTGGCCGGCACATGACATGGGAGACATGAGGTTTATCCGAACTTGGAGATGCCAAACATGGAGCTCAAACCGAAAGTTAAATGTAGGTTTTTAATCATTTTGAAACTTACTTAGGCTCACCAGTTGGGAACCTCTGTCATAGATGGTGTGTTTGAATTTATGTAACATCTTTAACATAATAAAACATTCCAAATTACTTCACAGTGGCATTATAATGTATGATGCGAAACCACAAAGGAGTAACTTAAGTATGAAAGTGAGGCAAAGAGGTGGAGAAATTTAGGGAACTAAATTACAGAACTGATGGCCAAGGCTGCTCAAGGCATGGCCACCAGTGGTGGAGTGATTAAAATTGGGGATGCTCAAGAGGCTGGAATTAGAGGAGTGAAGATATCTTGGAGGGTGATAGAGTTAGAGGAGATTACAGAAATAGGGAATGGCCAGGCCATGGAAGGATTGGAAAACAAGGATGAGCATTGAGCCATTGTTTAACCAAGAGCTTGTGTAGTTCACAGTAATGATGGGTGAACAGCATTTGATATGACAAAAACAGAAAATGCTGGAAAATTTCAGCAAGTCTGACTGCATCTGTGTAGAGAGAACAGAGTTAACCTTTCAAGTCTGGATAACCCTTCAGCACTTGAAATGCGTTAGGACAGCAGAGTTTTGGACTACCTCAAGCTTACAAAGGGTAGATTAGCAGGAATGTATTAGTACAGTTAAATCTGGTGGTAACAAAGACATGAGGAGGGTATTCACAGCTGAATAGCTGAGACAGAGATAGACACTTGCAACATTATGGAGGTGGATAATGATGGTAAAAATATGTGGTCGAAAGCAGTGGCCAAATATGACACTGAGAATGTGAACATTCTGATGTGACCTAATACAGTTGCCAGGGAGAAGGATGAAATTAGTAGCAAGAGAACAGAGTTTCTGGCAGGGATCAAAGAAAATTGCTTTGGTTTTTCCAATATTTAATTGGAGGAAATTTCTACTCATCTAGTGCTGGATGTCAATAAACAATCTTGTCAGTTTAGATAAAGTGGAGGGTTGGAGAGAAGAAGAGAGGTAGAACTTGGCAGTGTACAAGTGGAAACTGACATTTTGCTTTTAGATGCTGGTGCAGAGAGGCACAAATTTGAAAGGTGTCAACAAGTTTAATCAAGAATCGGATCATCAAATTTTCCTTTTTCTAACCCATAGTACTGAAGCCAATTGCAATACACTTACTGTTGCCCAATATGATATCAGCTAGCACTGAACAGATGTTTAAGGTCCATGTGTATTTTGTGAAAGGAAGGGTAGGATTCTGGACAATTAATTGATTTAACCACTGTAATATAAGACAATAATTTCACTGAGGGGCAAGCTTGAGACCTCCCTGGCTGCTACAGGTGGATGTTGACTGGTAGACTAATGCTAGGAAGCTGAATTTCAAATTTCATTGATTACCAATGATTAATTTCTAAGTAAAACATGTATATGGAATCAGACAATCCCTACAGGGCTGAAAGAGGCCATCTGGCTTTGAGCCTGCACCGACAATGATCCTACCCAGTCCCTATCCCCGTAACCCCACATATTTACCCTGCTAATCCTCCTGACACTAAGGGGTGATTGAGCATGGTCACCCAACCTAACCTGCACATCTTTGGAATGTGGGAGGAAACTGGAGCACTCAGAGGAAACCCACACAGACACAGACAGGCACCCAAGGTTGGAATTGAACCCAATTCCCTGGCGCTGTGAGGTAACAATGCTAATCATAGTATTGCCCATGGAACTCTCCAGTGGCAAGTTTGGTGGCAAGAGTTATTTAATCAGGCAGGAGGATGGTGGCTGGGGATGCTGCCTCCACCCTGATTATTTCCATGATGGGAAGCTCCGTGGATGGCCTTTCTGCCTTGCTGCCAATTGAGGCCCTTCAGTGGGCAATTAATGCCCACTTCAGGGAGTCATCCTACTACCTCCAGTGTGATCACAGCATCATGCAGGGGGCTCGCCATGTGGGGAACACAATAACAAACTCTGGTGTATTTATGTAACTTTCTATTCCTTTCTTGCTCATGTATTTACCATCACGCTCCCTCAAATGCATCTATGTTATTCATCTAAACCGTAGCAAGTTCCACATTATACCCATGTTTTGGATAAAGAAATTATACCTTCTTCTTACCTTCTCACATCTAAATTGTCAGTTGTGGCTCAGTCGGTAGTACATTTGCTTCTTCAGTGGTAATGTTATTGGTTAAGATTCCACTTCGACTTTGAGCATTAATTGAAAAAGAGCTGGGAAGTTCTCCCTGGTGCCCTGACTAACATTTACCTTTCAATCAGAATACTTGAAAACGTTATTTGTTTATCCTGGTTCTCTGGCTTAACAGGTCAGCTTGTGATATTTGAGCAATCTTTAACCCATTTGGAATCTGTGGAAACAGCCATATCTGTATTATAGATTGTTAGAATTATGAGATTTATAAAATTATGTCTTGAGACTGTACTTTTTGGTTTATAAGATTATTATGTTTAGAGCCATATGAAAGGGGTCATGTGACTTCTGCTGGATTCTGTTTGACAACGAATCTGGATGGTTCTGTTGTTGGAAATCAAAGGTACTCATTTATTGAGAGGAGGGTGCATGGCACTTGGAGGCAATGATCTCTAAGTATACCAGAATAAACCCTAAGGTTGGGATTTTCCAGCCGTGCATGCCCCAAAACCGGAAGATTCTGCCCAAGGTCAATGAACCTTTGCATGGTCCGCCCCCCACCTGCTACGATTCCTGTGGCAAGTGATACAGGAAAATTTCCCCCTAAATTGCCCGAAGTCCCCAAAAGGCGTTATAGTTATCAAGTTATAAACAATGATGCTGAAAACTATCTATTTAGTTCTAAGATGAAAGAGAGTTGGGATCAATGATAAATAATTAGCATTTCTACTCCAATACAAAGCTAATGAGTAAAATTTTATTAATGACCACTTAAGGGTTGTTTCCTGCTTAGCCTCAATTTCTAGGCTGGCAGGCGAATTGAAGTTGCTTGGGGGGAAAGAAGAAAGTTAGATTTCAGGTGAGTGGCACTTACATCAGAAGTCCTCTTCTGACTGGGAGTGCCCTCCCCTTAAGGTCCTGTGACCTCCAGACTTTGCTCCCCACCCAGTGTATCCTTTGAGATCCTAATAGTCCATTAGGAACCCCCTGGGCCTTCCCTATCCTCCTCTCTGGGACCCCTAACATTTACCTGTGTCTACAGTTCCCAGGACTTGGCATCAGCCAACTCTGCAGTAATTCTTCCAGCCACTGCAGCACTGTTGCTGCAAGGACAAAAGAGTTGCTACATGATCAGATTGGCTGGCATCTCTCCAAAGTGAGACTTCTCCTGAGTGAGAGGTGGAATTCCCTCCTACTGCCAATCAATACTCACTTGAGTATAATTTGGCTGCAAGACATCTTGATTCAGTGACTCTTTGAATGGCAGGAGCCCAATGTGTTTCCCATTGTCATGGGGAAGAGGATAGAGAAAGCTATTTTGAAATCAGGTTCCAGGCTTACTTATTCTCAGGAATATCTCAGACAGACAGCAGTTGCAGTTTTTTCTTGTTTGGTCAGCAAACACCTTGAGGTAGGGAACAAGAATTAGAATCTGCCACACCTGAATGTTATGCAGCCAAATGCTAACTTTGCCATGCAGAATGCGAGTGGCAACTTGTACTCAAGTTGAAGACTAATTTGTGATGAGTTAAAAAAGGCTGAAAGACTTGGCCAGCTTGGAATTAAAGGAAGAAGTCAACAATGTAATCCACGTCCAGTGGATGTGCCCCTTCAGAATAAGTACTCCTGTCAGAGTACTGCTGGGGGGGACAGCTCACCTGGGGGAACCTGCAGTGGCCATATCTCTGGAGCAGAATCCGGCCCTGTAACTCAGAGGGCTAAGGAAATGAGGAGGAAGGCAGTATTAATTGGGGATTCTACAGTGAGAGGATCGGACAGGCGATTTTGCGGAGGCAGACGGGAGTCTTGGATGGCGGTTTGCCTCCCTGGTGCCGGGATCCGGGATGTCTCTGGTCGCGTCCCAGAAATCCTGAGTTGGGAGGGAGAGGAGCCAGAGGTAGTGGTACATATTGGTACCGCTGACAGAGGTAAGAAGAGGGAAGGAGTCATGAAAAGAGAATATTGGGAGTCAGGTAGACAGTTGAGAAGGAGAAACACAAAGGTACTGATCTCGGGATTGCTGCCTGTGTCACGGGAAAGTGAAAGCAGGAATGAAATGAGGTGGAGGATGAATGTGTGGCTGAGGGACTGGAGCAGGGGGTGGGATTCAGGTTCTTGGATCATTGGGACCTCTTTTGGGGCAGGTGTGACCTCTACAAAAAAGGATGGGTGGCACTTGAATCCCAAGGGGACCAATACCCTGGTGGGAAGGTTAGCTAAGGCTACTGGGGAGACTTTAAACTGAAAAGGTTGGGGGGTGGGAATCGAGATGAGGTGACTGGGAGTGAGGAGGTTAGCTTGCAAATACAGAAGGATTGTAGACAGTGTAAGAGGGAGGATAGATGGGTGATGGAGAAGGGGAGCGCTCAGACCGAAGGTTTGAGATGTGTCTAATTTAACGCCAGGAGTGTGGTGAATAAAATAGATGAGCTTAGAGCATGGATCGCTGCTTGGAAATGTGATGTGGTGGCCATTCAGAGACTTGGATGTCTCAGGGACAGGACTGGATACTTCAGGTGCCAGGTTTCAGATGTTTCAGAAAGGACAGGGAGGGAGGTAAAAGTGTGGGGGTGGGGGGAGTGGCACTATTGGTCAGGGATAGTGCCACAGCTGTGGAGAAGGTGGAGGCCATGGAGGGATTGTCTATGGAGCCTGTGGGTGGAAGTTCGGAACAGGACAGGGTCAATAACTTTGCTGGGTGTTTTCATTAGGCCGCCCAATAGTAACAGGCATGTTGAGGAGCAGATAGGGAAACAGATCCTGGAGAGATGTAGTAATAACAGAGTTGACGTGATGGGAGACTTTAATTTCCCAAACATCGATTGGAATATCCCTAGGGTAAGGGGTTTGAATAGGGAGGAGTTTGTTGGGTGTGTTCAGGAGGGTTTCCTGACACAGCATGTGGATAAGCCTGCAAGAGGAGAAGCTGTACTCGACCTGGTACTGGCTAATGAACCTGGACAGGTGTCGGATCTCTCAGTGGGAGAACACCTTGGGGATAGTGATCATAACTCTACCTCCTTTACACTAGCATTGGAAAGAGATAGGATCAGGCAAGTCAGGAAACTGTTCATCTGAGTAAGGGGAAATATGAAGCCATCAGGAGGGAAATTAGATGAGTAAATTGGAAGAAGGTGTTCTTGGGAAAAAGTACCGAAGTAAAGTGGCAGTTTTTCAAGGAATGTTTGTCTAGAGTTCTGCACAACAATGTTCCAATGAGACAGGGATGTTTTGGTAGGTTATGAGAACCGTGGTGCATGAAAGTTTTAATGAACCTAGTCAAAAAGAAAAGCAAAGTGTACAAAAGGTTCAGAGAACTAGGAGATGTTAGGGATCTAGAGGACTATACGGCATGTAGGAAGGAACTTAAGAAGGAAATTAGGAGAGCCAGAAGGGGTCATGAGAAGGCCTTGGCAGGTAAGATTAAGGAGAACCCTAAGGCATTCTACAAATATGTGAAGAGTAAAAGGATGAGATGTGAAGGAATAGGAACTATAAAATGTGAAGGTGGGAAAGTTTGTACAAAACCTGTAGAAATAGCAGAGGTGCTTAATCAATTCTTTACCTCAGTATTCATGGTTGAAAAAGATCTGGGTGGTTGTACTGCAGGCTTGCGGCGGACTGAAAAGATTGAGTATGTGGACATAAAGAGGATGTGTTGGAAGTTTTGAATAGCATCAAGATAGATAAATCACCGGGACCGGATGAGATATACCCCAGGTTACTGGGGGAGGCCAGGGCAGAGATTGCAGAACCTCTGGCTATGATCTTTGCGTCGTCAATGGAGATGGGAGAGGTTCCAGAGGACTGGAGGATTGAGAATGTGGTTCTTATATTCAAGAAATGGAAGAGGGATAGCCCAGGAAATTTCTGACTGGTGAGTCTAACCTCAGTGGTTGGTAAGTTGATGGAGAAGATTCTGAGGGACAGGATTTATGAGCATTTAGAGAAGTTTAGTATGCCCAATAGTAGTCAGCATGGCTTTGTCAAAGGCAGATCGTGCCTTACGAGCCTGGTTAAGTTCTTTGAAAATGTGACTAAATACATTGATGAAGGAAGAGCGGTAGATGTGATTTATATAGACTTCAGCAAGGCGTTCGATGAGGTCCCCCATGCAAGACTTCTTGAGAAAGTGAGAGAGCATGGGATCCAAGGGGCTGTTGCCTTGTGGATCCAGAACTGGCTTGCTCGCAGAAGGCAGAGAGTGGTTGTAGATGGGTCTTTTTCTTCATGGAAATCAATCACCAGTGGAGTACCCCAGGGATCTATTCTGGGACCCTTGCTGTTTATAATTTTCATAAATGACCTGGATGAGGAAGTGGAGGGATGCGTTGATAAGTTTGCTGATGACACGAAGGTTGGTGGTGTTGTGGATAGTTTGGAGGGATGTCAGAAGTTGCAGCGTGACACAGGTAGGATGCAAGGCTGGGCGGAGATGGACTTCAACCCGGATAAATGTCTAGTGATCCATTTTGGAGGTCAAATGGGATGAAGGAGTATAATATTAAGGGTAAGACTCTTAGCAGTGTAGAGGAACAGAAGGACCTTGGGGCCCGGGTCCATAGGACTCTTAAGTCGGCCTTGCAAGTAGAGGATGTGGGTAAGAAGGCGTATGGTGTACTGGCCTTCATCAATCGAGGGATTGAGTTTAGGAGTCGGGAGATAATGTTGCAGCCTTATAAGACCCTAGTCAGACTTCGCTTGGAATACTGTGCTCAGTTCTGGTCGCCTCATTACAGGAGAGATGTGGAAGCTATTGAAAGGGTGCAGAGGGGATTTACAAGGATGTTGCCTGGATTGGGTGGCATGCCTTATGAGGATAGGTTGAGGGCACTCGGCCTTTTCTCCTTAGAGAGACAAAGGATGAGAGGTGACCTGATAGAAGCGTACAAGATGTTGAGAGGTATAGATCAGGTGAATTCTCTGAGGTTTTTTCCCAGGGCTGGAATGGCTGCTACAAGAGAACACAGATTTAAGGTGCTGGGGAGTAGGTACAGAGGAGATATCAGGGGTAAGTTTTTTACTCAGAGGGTAGTGGGTGAGTGGAATCGGCTGCCTTCGGTGGTGGTGGAGGAAAATTCAACAGGATTTTTTAAGAGACTTCTGGATGAGTGCATGGGACTTAATTGAATTGAGGATTATAGGTAAGCCTAGTCGGTAGAGATATGATCGGCGCAACTTGTGGGCCGAAGAGCCTGTTTGTGCTGTAGTTTTTCTATGTTCTACGTTCTAAAATGAGAGAGAGTTCTAGAGTTATCTGGTTGGGAAAGTAAAAAGGAAGCAACCCTCTGAAAGTTAGAAGCAACTGTAAACTATTAATGATAAGAAGTGTAATTGCATGGAGAGTATGATAAGTAAAGGAGAGCGGTTCATTTGTATAGTTTAAAGCGTAAGTTACTTCCAAAAGAATAATGTTTGGTCATTTAGTACAGTAACAGATTTAAAATGTGAAATCTTGATATGTCATTATCTCAGCTTTTAACCAGAAGTTTGGATTTCTCTTTAACCGAGATCGCAACAAACTAGTTGAAGTGGGAACAAAGTCTAGAAAAAGTACTTTGGTGTTTTCACTGTAAACTTCACTGTAACAGATAGATTGGATGGCAAGTTGCTGATGTTTCTCTCCAAACTTCCAATAGGTATCAGATAGGCACAGTGTAGTAGAAGAGAGCACAGCTGTCTTGCACTATGCTTTTAAGGCTTGAGAAGACAATAGCTTTGCTTCTGATCCTTGACAATTGGACTTCCTGCTGCTGATGTAAAACAGCAGCCAGAGGGCTCCAAGTCACAATGGTTATGTTAATTGATTGCCAAAAGTATACCTGATGCCCCCTTTGTTTCTTTGGGGCGCTTTTAATTCTTTGAGTGTGCTGATGTAAGTCCCAATATCATGTGCTTTGGAGCATCTGTCCCTCAGATAAGTCTTGAAAAAAAATAAGTTGGGAGGCTTGAAAGGTCCCTTCCTGCCTTTTGAAATCCTATTGGTGAACCTACGCCTGCAGTAAGTGCCGACCCAGCTACATCACTTTGGCACAGTCTCAGAAATTCCAGGGCAGATTTGTGTCACCAAAAACCCAATGAACATATTTGTTTCTCAAAGAATAGAATAGAATCCCTACAATGCAGAAGAGGCCATTCACCCTATCAGGTCTGCACTGACTCTCCAACAGAACATCTTACGCAGGCCTTCTCCTTTGTCCTGTCCCTGTAACCCTACACATTTCCCATGGCTAATCCATCTAATCTACAGATCTTGGGACACTATGGGGAAAGTTAGCATGGCCAATCCACCTAACCTATACATCTTTGGACTGTGGGAAGCACCCAATGGAAACTCATGCAGACACTGTGTGGAGTTTGCACAATCACCTGGGTCACTGGAGCTATGAGGCAGCAGTGCTAACCATTGTGCCACTGTGCTGCCCTCATTAACTCTTTGAAGCAAGAGAACATAAGGACATAAGAAATAGGAGCAGGAGTAGGCAATCTAGCCCTTCGAGCCTGCCCCGCCATTCAATAAGATCATGGCTGATCTGTCGTGGCTCAGTTCCACATTCCCGCCCTCTCCCCATAACCCTTAATCCCCTCTCTTATCAAAAACAAGTGAATAAGGCTTTTTAAAAAAATCTTTGGTTTTGTAAATGGAGTACAGAAGCAGGGAATATATAAATCTTCATAAACCATGGGTTAGGTCTCAGCTGGAGTATTGACTCAAAATTTGATGTCATGTTTTAAGAGTAATGTGCGGGCCTTGGAGATGGTACAAAGGAGTTTTAGAAGGATGATACCAGGGATGGAGGACTTCAGTTATGTGGAGCAACTCGGTAGGAACAAATTGTTTCAACTGATCGGAGATTTGATAACCAGGGACATTAGTTTAACATACTTCTCTAAAAATGTTTGCTGCATCCAATTGATTTTCCCTTGGATGCAAAGGTTTTAAAGCAGTTTGTTCACTGCCCATCAAACCTCACATTTTTGGAGGGGTTAAATTCCGTTGTATTTTAGTTCTAATATAAATGCAAGTGCTGATCTAAAATAAAGCAATTTTGATATTGGCATCCGTGGACATGAATACATTATTGTCCATGCTCTGAGCCTCGGTAATAATTTGGATTAATGTACAGATCCAACATTAATCTTTATTTGGCATATTGAATATCATGAATGAGATCTATAAATTTACTTGTGTTTGATGTCCAGTATGCATCCCGTTAATGAAGTCCTGTTAATAAAGGTGGTATTCAGGAGGTTAGGATTGAGAGAAATCTGAGAAGTTAAGAGCAAAGCAGAAGACACTGAAAGGAGAACTAAAATTTTCTGTCAGCAAGTCTTTGCTCAGCATTTGAAGGTACACCACTGTTCTGTGATGTGCATTCTGTCAGCAACTGAACTATCTCAATTTGAAAAGCAATCTGTAAGATGAAAAAGACTTGTGTTTATTTGACCAACATCTCAGTACTATTTACAGCAAATGAAACACTTTTAAAGTGTAATTACTGCTGCAGTGTAAGAAATGCAACAACCAATTTGTGCACAGCAAACTCCCACATTAACAATATGACACTGACCAGATAATCCATTCTTTTAGTGGAATGTTGATTGAGGAATAAATATTGGCCAGGACACCACTCTTGTTTACATCCTGCCAAGCAGACAGTTTAATATCTTAAATAAAAGACAGCACTTCCAACAGTGCACTCCTTCAGTTCTACATGATCTAGAGATAAGCCTTGATGTTTGCACTCAAGCCGGAGTACGACTTGAATCGAGAACCTTATGACTTAGAGGCAAGCATGCTAACCCATTCAGCCACATGAGGTTACGCCTCCTTTTATATATAGGGCTTGTCATGTTTTTCTGGATAACTTATCCTTCCTATTCAATAAAATGGCTATTTCTCAATTGTCATTGAATTATTTATTTTATAAAATTATGCAATTGAGACCTGAACTGGTGGTTAAGAAGCATGTTTGTAGCTTATGCGTATCACAATTGCCTGCTACTTTTGTTGCCATTAATAAAATTATATTCTCAGTAATCACATCTGAAAACATCATATTGTTTGTGGATTGTAAATTTTGATGATAAACAGATATTTCTTCCTAATTTTCAACAAATAACATAATCAAGCCCAAGGTCACTTCACATCAATTCTTTCCTACAATACATTAGTTCTCTGTGACCTTTCAGTTTGTCTCTGATTGAAGTTAAGAGTGACCATATTATTTATGAGAACATTTAGAAAAATGACGATTTAAAATTGTGCTCATATGCGGGATTGGGGGGAGATTTACAACTCCTCTTTATTATTAACATTAATCTATGATTTTAACAGACAAGAATTTTGTTCTGGTTAAAGAAAACTATAGAAAAATGGAGGTAGCAAGAGCTAAAATATGGATAAAGTCATTTGGAATTTCAGCTGAATCTAAATATATCAGATCCAAGGCCATGAGGCAAAGTTTTCAGAAGAGCCTTGTGGAAGGAGAGATCCTGCCCAGCAAAGCTGTTCATGAAAGGAAAGGCAGGATGAGAGGTGGCATCGCCTCAAACAAAAATGCTTGTTAGACCATATTCAAGCTGGCAACACTGGAAGGAGCAGGCCCGATATTAGGTTCCTTGTATAGATAAGGGGCCAAGAATGGAATCATCCCAAAATTTATCAGAGTGTCAGTTTCACACTGAAAATCAGTGAAAATCTCCAACTGCATGACTGTTTTCTCTTTCCAGATTCTCTGGCACTCTATGCACAAAGAATCTAGGGTTGTGGCTTGTGCCATCATTATGGCAGGGTGGGGCCTGATAGAGCCCTGGAGACCACCTCTGCAGAGAATGAGGTGTTCAAAGATCGCAAAAACATAGCACTCTGGACCACCATCCTGATAGGCATTGGTCCCTGCCCCATCTTTCACACATTAGGGTACCCTCCCCACCTCACAGGCATTGGGACACCCTGCCTCCCCACGCCCCCCGCCCCCCTTGCAGGCATCAGGGCACACCCCTCCCTAACAGACATCCACCAACACCCCCACTTCACGAACATCGCCCCCTACCGTACAGGCATCATGTCCCTCCCCACCCAAGGGCATCAGACCGTCCAGGACACAGTGCCAGGACAACTGCCTGGGCATGTCCCTGACCACCCGGGGGTGGGGGGTGAGGGGTAGGAGGGAGTGGGAGGCTATGCTTGCCTGTGTATTCTCCAACATTGTTATCACGACTGGTTTTCATTTTTTTGAATGTCAGTATTGATTTGCACCAGCATGACATCACACCAACTGGATGGGAAGATAAGGTTGAGGGTGGAAATAGCAGCATCAAATCTGCTAATTATATTATAATATATGCTAATTAGTCTCATGCACTTCCTGGATGTGAACCTGATTGCATCAGCAGAGGGGACAGGGAGATTCTGAACTAAAATCTTGCCAACGGAAACCCTGTTTTTTGGCCTCTTGTGAGATTTTGCAGCTGTCATTGGGTTTGCACTTGCAGTTAGCGCAGACATTAATTTGTAGCCCTAGTGCCTGATTAAAGCAGTTACCTGAAAAATGATCCAATCCAATAGTGGGTGACATCTTTTAGGTGATTCTTAAGCTGCAGGGCATTGTTGTCTGAAATTGGCCCTTATTGCTACTACACAAGTATAAGAACAATGAAGTTCAATTTCTACCCTGACTGTGAAAGTACTAATATTAACTTAACATTGTTCACTCCATTAAGAGTGTTGAAGAAACATTAACATCTAACTGATGTCACCTTTATCCCTGTGGGTTGGTTT
Source organism: Carcharhinus amblyrhynchos (assembly GCF_965287045.1). Lineage (NCBI taxonomy): Eukaryota > Metazoa > Chordata > Chondrichthyes > Carcharhiniformes > Carcharhinidae > Carcharhinus > Carcharhinus amblyrhynchos. The sequence continues at coordinate 22,724,647 of NC_137335.1, read as the reverse complement.
ATAAGGGGCCAGTGCTTGGAGTGGCAATTAGCATTGGATTGCAACACTGTGGCCAAATTCCCAATCTGAATTTCTTTCCCAACCTGAATTCTAACCCAACCTGTCTCACCAGACCTTTCAACTCAGACTGGGTAGACTCCAGGTAGAGCAATGTGTCCCTTGGACTAGTATTAGACTGCAACAGAGGCAAAGGGGAAAAGGCCACACACCCTTTCTATTGCACAAACTGTTATAGACGCCTCATAATCTGTTAAGTGTGTGGGAAGGTGTGAACTGTCCTTAGTAACCTTTAGTGGTTAACTAACAAAAATATCTGACACTTTAAAATGAACATTTAACAATTTATTTATTTAACTAATAGAGAACTTTAACCAAACAAGTAACATACCAAAGAAGATAAGATTCTACTGGAATGTTGTTCAAATAAATACAATACCCATTCATTAACCAAAAATATAATAATAGAATTCCATCACTCTCAAAAAATACACCCAGGTTTTATGGCTTTCAGAAACTTTAGAGTTCTTCTGTGGATTCCCTCCGTAAGTTCTTTTTGTTTTAGTACCTTATGGTGGTTAGATGGTACATTCTCAAGGGATATATGCAGCTGGCAGGGTGGATAGCTGCTCCCTCCCACGTAACTTAAACTCTCATTTTCCTCATGCACTCTCTTTTATACCTGTGATGACCTATCAATTTCCCTACAACAAGATTGGTCTGATTTTTTTCAACACCATCAAATTCAAATCTTAGAGGTTCTTGGTAGCTGAGTGATGCTTTAAATTGATTGGGCAAAATTCAGATGCCTGAAGCCTGTTACCGAGGCAACTCTGCTGCTTTGCTTTGGATACAAATGTTTCAGTCTGGGACTTTGGATGTGTTTTGCATTTTAAACCTCCAAGTACTGAAACAAACCGAGCCTTTAAGGGGACCATGCAATGTTTTCTCCTTCTAGCATTTTCTTTACATCTTTATAAACTCAACTTTACTTTTGAAAAATAGAGAAGCCCCAAAGAACCCCATCTAGATCCCTAACACATGACAAAACATGGTGGAGATGGACACCAAATAAAAGACCCAGAAAAAAATTCAAGAAACAAATCAAGAGATCCTTGAAAGTAGGATGCAAGGAAGATGTTCAAAACTCACTAAAAAGTCAAAACTTTCCAGGTGCAGCAGATAAGCTGATTCACAGACCCAGATTCTAAACATCACTGAGCATGGAACTGAAGAAACAAGCTGGAAGCAGAGAAACAGAAAGAGTTCCAAGGCTGAGTAAATCATTGAATCATAAAAGTTTAGAATCCACACTACCAGTCCCAGAACAATTTCAGAGTGCTAAAGGCTTACAACAGGCCCAGAACTGGGACAACTGAAGAGAAAGGTTCACAAGATATAGAACTGCTTCTGATTTCCTTTATGAAGATCAAAAGGATCAGGTCAGTATATTACTTTATATAGAACAAAGAACAACCCAGCACGGGAAACAGGCCCTTTGGCCCAACGAGCCCGCGCCGCCGCATCACCCTACACCTATTCTACCCTGCATATCTACGAATGGAACCCCTAACTTAGCCAGATTCAGGGGAGAATAGTGTCAATTTGGTAAAACCAATCAGCCTAAGAGCACATCTTTGGGGTGTGGGAGGAAACCGGAGCGCCCGGAGGAAACCCACGCAACCACAGGGAGAATGCGCAAACTCCCACAGACACAGGCCCAAATCCATGTATCTGCACAGCTAGCAGTGCTAGTCACCGAGCTGTTGCGGCGCCCGTCTACCGGTTCAGGATCAAGCACACACACCAACACGAAGTGCTAGGCCACTCCCGGAACTTCCAAGAGCAGCCCACGCACGACCCACCGTGTGCATGCCCCTTGATTGACACGAGGTGGACCTCCACCTGCGGAATAAAAAGACAAAAACGTTAATCTTACAAGCCTGCTTTTCCGGTGTCTCCCGAGGTTCTAACCTTATTTAATAGCCCCTACCATAACCCTCCATCCTCGTTTCACTCATGTGTCTATCTAACTGAACCTTAAACGAGTCCAACGTTCCTGCCTCCACCACCCCACTCGGTAGCGCATTCCATACCCCCACAACTCTCTGCGTAAAGAACCTTCCTCTCACTTCCAAATTATACCTCTCCCCCCTCACCCTTAAATCATGACCTCTCATGTTTGTACCCAGTCTAGGGAGCAGTCTCTCACTATTAACTCTATCTATTCCCTTCAGTATCTTATATACCTCTATCATGTCCCCCCTCAATCTCCGTCTTTCCAAGGAGAATAGTCCCAGTTTCTCCAACCTTTCCTCGTAACCCAGCCCCTCCATGCCAGGCAACATCCTGGTAAACCTCCTCTGCACCCTTTCCAGAGACTCCACGTCCTTCCGGTAGTAAGGTGACCAGAACTGGACGCAGTACTCCAAATGCGGTCTAACCAACGTTCTGTACAACTGAAGCATTAGACGGCAGCTTTTATACTCTATACCCCTTCCTATAAAGGCTAACATTCCATAAGCCTTCCTAACAACCTTCTCCACTTGTGACGCAACCTTCATGGATTTGTGAACCTGCACTCCCAGGTCCCTCTGTATGTCTATACTCCTAACCTGTCTACCTTTTATCACATAGCTCCTCTCTGCATTATTCCTTCCAAAATGCATCACCTCGCATTTGTCAGGATTAAATTCCATCTGCCACCTATCTGCCCAATGCGCCAACCTATCTATATCCTGTTGTATCACCTGACAATCCAGTTCAGTACCCGCCAACCCTGCCATCTTGGTGTCATCAGCAAACTTGCTGATCACACCACCTACGCTCTCTTCCAAGTCATTTATGTATACTACAAAGAGGAGAGGTCCCAGTACTGAGCCCTGCAGCACACCACTGGTCACTGGCCTCCAGCCCGACAAGGTCCCCTCCACAACTACACTCTGTCTCCTATTACCCAGCCAGTTCTCAATCCACCTAACTACCTGGCCTCGTATCCCATGCGCCTTAACCTTTTCTACCAGCCTACCATGAGGGACTTTGTCAAACGCCTTACTGAAATCCATATAGGTGACATCAACGGCTCTCCCATCGTCAACCGTTTTTGTCACCTCCTCAAAGAATTCCACCAGATTCATAAGGCAAGACCTCCCTCTAACAAAGCCATGTTGCATATCCCTAATCAGATCGCAACACTCCAAATGCTCATACATCCTACCCCTAAGTATTTTTTCCATTAATTTCCCTACCACCGATGTCAAACTCACCGGTCTATAATTTCCAGGGTTGTCCCTACTACCTTTTTTGAACAGCAGTACCACATTTGCTACCCTCCAGTCCTCTGGGACCTCACCTGTGGCCAAAGAAGAGACAAAGATTTGCGCCAGAGGCCCAGCAATTTCATCTTTCACCTCCCTAAGCAGCCTGGGATAAATACCATCAGGCCCCGGAGCTTTATCCGTCCTTACACTACCTAAAAGCCCTAGCACTTCCTCCCTCGTAATAGATATCTCCTGCAACTGATCCTCAGCTCCCTTCAAGAGACCGCACGATTCCGAACGCCTCTCCTTCGTGAATAGCGACGCAAGGTATTCATTCAGGAGCTCCCCCATTCCCTCCGACTCAATACATAACTCTCCACTCTTGTCCCTAAGAGGACCAATTTTCCCTCTAACTACTCTCTTGCCTCTAATATAGGAATAAAATGCCTTTGGATTTTCCTTAATCCTACCAGCCAAAGCCATTTCATGCCCTCTCTTTGCCCTTCTAATTCCCCATTTTAGCTCCCTCCTACTCTCTCTATATTCCTCCAGCGCACTCTCTGTACCCAGTCGTTTCGACCTAACATACGCCTCCCTCTTCTTCCTGACCAAGCCTTCAATACCCCCTGTAATCCACAGCTCTCTAATCCTACCTTTCCCATCCTTCCGCTTAACCGGAACATACCTCCCCTGCAACCATTTCATTTTGCCCTTAAAAGCCTCCCACTTGCCAACCGTGGACTTTCCAGCTAACAGTCCCTCCCAATCAGTGTCCTGCAGCTCCCTCCTAATCCTGCTATAGCTCGCCTTTCCCCAGTTCAGCACACTCCCGTTCGGCCGGCACTCGTCCCTTTCCATTTTTAACCTAAAGTAGACGGACTTGTGGTCACTGTTAGCCACATGTTTGCCTACCTCTACCTCACCCACCTGCCCCGGCTCATTACCCAACACTAAATCAAGTATAGCCCCTCCCCTAGTCGGGCTAGTTACATACTGCTCTAGCGACCCTTCCAAAACACATCTCACAAACTCCTCTCCCTCCGTACCCCCAGCTCTAGGCCCCCTCCAATTCACTCCTGGAAGATTAAAGTCACCCACTACAACCACTCTATTCTTCCTGCACCTGTCCAAAATGCCCCTGCAAATGCCTTCCTCCACCGACCTCGGGCTGTTGGGTGGCCTATAGTACACCCCTAGCAATGTAATCTCTCCCTTTTTATTCCTCAACTCCACCCACAGCGACTCAATCCCTGTCTCTTCCATATCGTCCTCCCTCTGCACTACTGTGATGTTTTCCTTTACTAACAGTGCCACCCCTCCACCTCTCTTCAACCCTCCTCTGTCACACCTAAAACACTTGTACCCAGGAACATTCAGCTGCCAGTCCTGCCCTTCCCGTAACCACGTCTCCGTTACAGCCACCACATCTAACTGCCTCACAAACATCAAGGCCCTACACTCATCCGTTTTCCCTGCCACACTCCTAGCATTGAAACAGACACAGTTCAACCCACGAGTGTCCCTTGGAACCTCCTTCTCCCTGATAATTTTCCTTTCACCTGACTCTCTCCCAGCCACCTCCCCACCCCCCCTCCCTATTAGTTTAAACCATTCCTGAACACCCCAGCTAACCTCCCCGCTAAGATACTAGTTCCCCTCCCATTCAAATTCTCCCCACCCCTCCTGTACAGTTGCCCTTCTCTCCTAAATACCTCCCAGTGATCCACAAAAGTAAAGCCCTCTACCCTACACCAATCCCTCAACCATGCATTCAACTGCATGATCTCATCATTCTTTGCCCTGCTAGTACTGGGCAGCAATCCAGAGAGTGCCACCCTGGAGGTCCTGCTCTTTAGTTTCGACCCCAACTCCCTAAATTGCCTACGGACCTCTGCCCTACTCCTCCTTCCTATGTCCCCCTCCCCTACGTGTACTATGACCTCTGCCTGGGTCCCCTCCCCTTTCAAAATTCCCTCTACCCTTTCCGTTACATCCTTTACCCCTGCTCCAGGGAGGCAGACCACCATCCTGGAGTCTCGCCTCTGTCCACAGAACCTCCTATCAATACCTCGGACCCTCCCATCCCCTACCACTATCACCTTGCCAGCCCCCTTCTGTCCCTCTAAGTCAGTCTCCCCTTCCTGCCTATCTTTCTGTGCCCCTGTCGACAAACCTTGGGGGGCCTCCGGGGAGGCTGGGGGACCCTGACTACTCTTCTTCTTCCTCTTTCTCCTCCTAACCATCGTCCACCCTTCCTGCTCTTCAGCCCTTGGGACCTCTTCCTGCTCGTGGTTCCTAGCCATCAACTCCTCGTTTTCCCTGACTAGAAACGCATCCTCCAAACGCCCTTCGAGTTGCCTGACCCAGGCACTCAAGCGCTGCAGTTCTAAACATTTACTGCAGATGTGGACCTTGGGGACACGTGACACCACCAAGAACTCCCACATGTGGCACCTGACACAACTTATATTCCTCCCTATATTCCCTGCCATGTCCCAACCTCCTGTATGCGGCGAAAGGTAGAAATCTGTCACTCACCTTCTCTAAGCCTACTCTCGCCTAAGCCCAGCGAGCCAAAGCCCTTCTCACTCAGTTCCCACTCACTCCGCTGCCCGCTCCCGACACTGCCCGCTCTATGCTGCTACCCTTTTTTTATACCCCCCACTCCCCCTTAACGACAATCCCCTCGCCTAACTTCCGGTACGGAAGTAAACTACACTCTAACAAGCCCCGAGAACCGGAAGTACAGGAAAAAAACGGTTTTCAATTCAAATCAGTCACTCACCACAGTCACAGCCACCAGGTTCAATGCTCCGGAGAACAATGAGCTGGATCTATTGCTGATGATAAGGCAGGGAGTTGATGAGATTTCAACCTTTGATAAAGAAGTCCTGCAAGAATTTAGTCATGTTTCAGTGTTAACATAAATTTAATAATAGAAAGGACAAACTTTCTCAAGAAAGACAGAACACCAAGGGAAAGCATAGAATTGCTTGTCAACGATCTATACAGGCTGGCAGAAAACTGTGATTATGGAATCTTGAACTGATCCATAAATAAATAATCACTGAGATCCGAGGCAAAGTATTAATGAATCTCTTACAGATAAGAGACAATTTATTAACAAAAAGCAAGGCAATCTGAGCTTAGGAACAAAATCAGATGTTTGTTCACAAAGAAAGTGAGGTGTCCTGTGGAGCATATTGACAGGAAAAATTATGTGACTGCGTGGGCTAACTTCACAGAGAGAAAGAAGCTCAGTTGCTGGTTGGGATCTTTAGAGAAGTAGCTCTGTGTCTTTCTTTTTTTCTTTGCATTTGTAAGCTGGGATCTATCAAAAAGTAAGTTTCTTTCTCTGAAATTCTGCTGACTATAGATAGATCTTGCTTTGGAGTCTGCTGTATGGGAGTCAGAAGACAGGTGCCTTTTTCTCTGTTCATGGGAATTAAAGGGTTGGACACTTCGCGTTCTCGCAAGTCTATATGTTTTTGGTGCTAACTAATTCTATAGTGGGATTTAGTCTATGAGGATCTTGCTCAAATTGGAACTGTAGAGATAGCTATCCATTAAGAATTATACTTTGTCACATTTCAATATTTCAATTAATAAGTTATGCTAATTCTTTTTGTAATATTTTAACTGTGTTGGTAAATAAAGCTTGTTTTAATAAAAGCCACCATGTGGGTTAACAGAATCATACCTGATCAAAACAATTTATGCTTGCACTAATGCCAAAATCAAAAAAAGGTTTGGGTCTAGGTTAACTTCATAATATACTTTGGAGTTCTAACAGGTGAGAGTAATGTTATCTGCTTGAGCCATTTTACTTTGATGAGACAAAAAACCCCTGCTCCTGTGTCTAATTTAAATTCTGTGCGGTATCCATCCACTTTGAGTTGAATATTTCAGTTTCATCTATCTCTCCAGTAAGGTTATTTCCTTTGCTTGTGATTCTTCTTCTTCTTGTATGTAAATCATATCAACTGCCACCTTAAAATGTTGATGTGCAGGAATAAGCTACATAAGAGAGAACAGTGTCACGCAGAAGGAGCAGAATACCACAACTGTGGGAAAATGGGCCACATCAAAACTGTCTGTCATCCAAAACTGCTGACAGTGTGGCGACTGGGGATTTTCACAGTAACTTCATTGCAGTGTTAATGTAAGCCTACTTGTGACTAATAAATAAAATTTTAATTTAATTATTTACATTTATAATGTCATTTGGTTGTTATTGTTTCAGTAGATTACCATTTAGAATTACTTCAGTTCCTGCAATTTTCTAGAGAACAGTCTTAAACCATTGAAGACATAGAAGAACCAATATGCCAGATGGATTATACAAGGCTAAAATGTCATTTGAAAGACATACTCTTGTCTTGTGGAGCAGTCTAAGAGTCATGCAGGTTGCAGGCCTAACATCAAATGAAAAATGTGAGTTCACCAAACCTATGGTCAAATTTCTAGGTCACAAAGTACAAGCCATTAGAATCACAGTTGATCCACAATAAAACAAAAATAATCAGAGTGTTCTCATTAACCAGAAACATTACTGAGCTTCGATGATCCCTTGGGATGGTTAACCAAGTGGGAAAATTCCTTCCAAATTTGATAGAGCCTTTGAAACAGCTGTTGAGCAAGAGTCAACAGTGGTATTGGAATGTGGACCAGCAAAATGTTGTTGAAAAGCTTGAACAATTTTTAAACTCTTCAGAAATTTTGGCATATTATGACCCAGAGTCAACAAACATGGAGGCAGCAAATGCATCATCAACAATTCTGAGGGCAGTACTATTTTAAGAACAGAGATACAGCATTGACCAATTTACAAGGTCATCAGAAACTGAACAAAGGTATGCCACAATTGAGAACCAAGTAATGGCAGCAACATGAATATGCAAAAAATTCTTCAGGTATGTGATATCTTTGCAGTTCAAAACTGAAATAGACCATAAGCCACTAGTCACTCTCCTGAACATGAAAGAAATTGTGAAGATGCCATCCATAATCCAGCAGTTCAGGTTGAGATTGTGATACGACTCCAAGACAGCATACATTCAAGGGAAGTATCAAACAGCTGCATACACACTGTCAAAGATACAATCAGAAGGAATCAAGCAAGAGGGTTTACACTTCATCAAAGAGATGGTAATATTTATATCCCTAATTGCTCAGCATTTACTAGCAACTGCAAAAAAGTTACAGAACATAAAACAAGCGCAGCAGCAAGGTGATGTCTGTCTCCAGATAAGAGAATATTTTCTGGAAGGAAGATTATTGATGGATGAATCTTTAAGGAGAGAACAGTTATAGCATGCACACTTCAGTTTGATATCTTTCAAAGACTTCACCAAAGTCACTAGGGTATAGCAAAATGTCGAGCAATCAGTCTGGTGGCAAGGCATTTCATGCTCTTTAATATAAATGATTTTTAATTGTCTTAAGTGTGCACTAAACAGTCAAGGGCGAAAAGAACTCTATTACCTTCTACATTTCCATCAAGACCATGGGAGTGCCTGGGAATTGACATGTTCGATTTTAAAGAAAGGCATAACTTATTCTGTACACCATTTTGGCTATCGGGCAATTTAAAGCAAAGTTAAATTCCAGACAAAGCATCAGTAATTACATTGTTTTTCCCCGCAAAGTGGACAATGATTAGGTGATAAAGTTGCAATAATTCACTCCATCTTATAGTCTAGCACTGCGGTTTTAAAGTTTTTCCAGATATTCAGTATACACCCCTGTATCCATGGTAGACATACACATCAAAATGTTTAACAGCTGATACTTTAGAATTTTTTTTGGTGTTGATTTAGCTTTTTGGAAAAATACAGCACTGGCCTTCCAATTTGTCTACTTGTAACACGACTGTCCCTGCTCCTATTCCCAGATGACTAGCATCAATTGCTACTTTGAAGAGATTAGTGAAATTTGGAGCAGCCAACGCTAGCTCACTGATCAAAATTGCTTTCAGCCTTTCAAACGATGCTTGGCATTCCTCAGACCACACTATCTTGGCTTTCTTTTGTAGCAAGTCCATCAGTGGTGAAACTATAGTGTTGATATTTGATTCAAATTTGTAGTAAAACCCACACGTCCCCAAAAACCTCATGTTCCCTTGATTAGTTTTAGGGTCAGGGAACTCCACCAGTGCCTACACTTTTGCTGCTGTTGGCAGCACTTGTCCTTCCCCTAGGATATGCCCTAGGTATGTTACCTGCACTTTCATAGACTCCCTTTTGGCCAGCTGACTATAGTTTTCTAGGCAGAGCTTCTGGCCATTTCAATTGGTCTTTCCAAGTGTCACTATATATATAATCACACAGTTAGGAATACTGGATATCATTTGGTCTCTTAGTTTATGAAGAATTGCTGGGGTGTTTTTTTTAATGAGACTGGCATCACTTGACATTGGAAAAGACAAAGACTAATTTTTTTTTTTAGCTTGGGGCATATTAAAGGAACCTGCCAATATAAGAACATAAGAACATAAGAAATAGGAGCAGGGGTAGGCCATCTAGCCCCTCGAGCCTGCCCCGCCATTCAATAAGATCATGGCTGATCTGTCGTGGCTCAGTTCCACATTCCCGCCCTCTCCCCATAACCCTTAATCCCCTTGCCTATCAAAAACCTAATAACCCGCGTCTTAAAAATATTGAGCGAGGCAGCCTCCACCACTTCAACGGGCAGAGAATTCCAGAGATTCACCACCCTTTGAGTGAAGAAGTTCCTCCTCGACTCCGTTCTAAACCACCCCCCCTTTATCCTGAGGCTGTGCCCTCCAGTCCTACTGTCCTTTCTGAGCGGGAAGAGCCTCTCCACCTCTATCCTATCCATCCCATTCATCGTCTTATACGTAACCTGTTGTCCCATTGGGAAGAGCAGCATGGGTTCATGAAGGCCAGGTCATGTTTGACTAAGCTGGTGCAATTCTTTGAGAACATTATGTGCACGGTGCACAATGGGGACCCTGTCGATGTGATGTATCTGGATTTCCAGAAGCAATTGACAAGGTACGGCATCAAAGGCTGCTGCATAAGATAAAGATGCACGGTGTTACAAGTAATGTATCATCATGGATGGAGGATTGGTTAACTAACAGAAGGCAAAGAGTGGGATGTAAATGGATGTTTTTCTGGTTGGTGATCAGTGACTAGTGGTGTGCCTCAGGGATCAGTGTTGGGACCACAGTTGTTTATGATTTCCATAGATGATTTGGAGTTGGGGACCCAGTGTAGTATAATCAAAATTTGTAGATGACACTAAGATGAGTGACAGAGCAAAGTTTGCAGAAGTCTCTGAAAGTCTGCAAAGAGATAAAGATAGTCTAAGTGCGTGGGCAAGGGTTTGGCAGATGGAATGCAATGTTGGTAAATGTGAGGTCATCCGTTTTGGTAGGAGTAATAGCAAAATAGTAAATGGTAAAAATCTGCAGCATGCTGCTATACAGAGGGACCTTGGTATCCTTGTGCATGAATCACAAAAAGTTGGTTTGCAGGTGCAACAGGTAATTAAGGCAAATCGAATTTTGTCCTTCATTACTAGAGGGATGGAGTTTAAAAATAGTGAGGTTATGTTGCAGTTGCATTAAGTGCTGGTGAGGCCACACCTGGAATACTATGCACAGTTTTTTTTCTCCTAACTTGAGAAAGGATGTACTGGCACTGGAAAGAATAAAGAGGAGATTCACCAGGTTGATTCCGGAGTTGAGAGGGTGGTTTATGAGGAGAGACTGAGTGGACTGGGGAAATGTTCATCGGAATTCAGAAGATTGAGGGGAGATCTTATAGATACATATAAGATTATGTAGGGAACAGATAAGATAGAAGCAGGAAAGTTGTTTCCACTTGCAGGTGAAACTAGAACTGTGGGGCATGGTTTCAAAATAACAGGGTCCAGATTTAGGACTGTGTTGAGGAGGAACTTCTTCATTCAAAGGGTTGTGAATCTGTGGAATTCCCTGCCCAGTGAAGCAATTGAGGATACCTCATTGAATGATTTTAAGGCAAGGATAGATAAATTTTTGAATAGTAAAGGAATTAAGGGTTATAGTGAGCGGGTGGGTAAGTGAAGCTGAGTCCATGAAAAGATGAACCATGATCTTATTGAATGGCAGAATAGGTTCGAGGGGCCCGATGGCCTACTCCTGCTCTTAAGTTCTTATGTTCTTCTCACTGCACTAACTTTGCTATGGACTGTGCAGAATCTGGCGAAACCATTTGGTTTAGGCACCAACTTGACTGGGGAACTTCAGCTCTTTGCTTGGGTTCAATTAGGTGATTTTCCAACACAATGGATCTCTGCTTTCACCTGAGCTTGTTTCCCTGGACCTCAGCAGTAAGGATGGTGTTTTACAGGAAAGGATTCTGCGGCATCTACATTTTGTACATGCTAAAATTGTACATCTTGACTTGTCACTACAGACTGCTTTAAATGCTTTGAGAAACCTTGTTAGGTCATCTCGTTTTCCTGCATCTAAATATGAAAGCATGGCATCTAACCTCCCTAATAGTTCAGCGTTAGCTAAGTGGATAGTTGGAGGTTCAGTTTACCAATGCCTTGGCCCCTGGCTGCCTAATTCTCACTAACTTTTTCATCCTCCACCATCTTTGCTACCTAACATACCTGTACTTGCTTATCCTTCTCCCGATAGTGGTATTGCTTCAACATATTGATGAACATTGCTAATTCTCCTTCCTGTAAAGGAATAGCAATCAAATAGTTAACTGTACCTATTCTTTCAACCACTTTATATGGGCTATTGAATCATACTTTCAATGGTTCACCCTGTAATGGCAGCAATACTAATACATGATCCCCTGGTTGAAAATTTTGGGTTTTGCCATGCTTGTCTGCCCATTTTGTGGCCTTTTAATGAAATGCTGATATGGTTCCTCAGGTGGAGAGGTCAAGGCCAACTCAAATATCTGCCTATTTGTGTTTCTTAGGCACGGTCTTGTTCCTTCATTGATCTATATGTCCCCCCACTCCCACCCTGCTCCAAAAGTGTACCTTATTAAATCTCCTTATCAGAGGCCTAGTTCTAGGCATGTGACCAGAGCATCTTTTTATCTTTTTCTATTGCCCTCACAATTAGATTCTGATGGCTAGGCCATTCTCAAACAATGGAGTTGAAGTATTGCCTGTTCACATACCAGAATGATAAAATGACATTTTTCCTTTGAATTGAGAATGGATTTTTCAAGCAGGGGGTGGTTGATAGATATATTGAAGAGAAGAGGGACAATTTCATTCATGAGGGGACTGTGAGCAGTGTCTGCTGCTGTGATGCCTGGTGGGGGTAGTTTAGTGAACTGATATGAAATAGGAACAAGATAAAATGAATGAAAGGTGAGTATCATGGAAGTAGGTTTGAAAAAGAACAGGGTTTCGATGTAGGGAAAATTACAGAGAAGACATTCAGGGCTAGAGTGATAATACCTCTATGAAGAGCTGAGTACTTTTTTCTATATGAAGGCACTACATTTGTACAAGTTGTTGTTTTGGGTGGGAGGCTGTATGAGATTGTAAGCATTAGAGAAAGGAAAAGAAGGACATGGTGCAGGCAGCTACATGGATGGTCCAAACCTTAGGCAAAGAAAGCCATGAACCTCTTCTGCTTGGAAATGAGGATGGATGGAGCAAAAGCAAGAAATGCGTTGAGGTGTTTGACCATGAAGAGTAAGAGTCAAGGTTGTCCATAACCTTAACATGATCTCAGACCACACAGTGGCCAGAATTTTATTGCCCTGCCCGCCATGAGAATCAGAGCGGGCAAGGGGTGGGCCATGGAAAGGTCCGTTGACCTCGGATGGAATTTAACAGTTTTGGAACGAGTGAGGCATAAAATCCCGCCCAGTGTTCACGGCACAGGCCATTTGGCTTAATGGGCCTGTGCTAGTGTTTTTACGTGCCTCCTCCCAATCTACTTCTTTGAATTTGTTTGGTGTATCCTAGTGTTCCTTTCTCCCTCATTCTAACTACTTTCTTGGTAAAGAATGTTCTTCCAAATTTCTTGTTGGATTTATAAGTGTCCATGTTATACTAAATTTGTTGGCTCTTAAGCTCGTAGATGTTTTTGGCTGAGAAAAGGGAAGCATCGTAGAGCTTGATATGGTTGAGTCAAGCCTGGCAATTAATAGCAATCCTGTTCTATACCAGCTATGCTTAAATAATTACAGGCATTAAAATGATACGGTTGTGGTATTAAGATTGATTTTCTGGAACATAAATGGAGTACAAATACTTAGTATACAAGTAGACTGTGGGATTAATATAAGCAATCTTGATACCTGTACTCAATACATTGGACTGGAGAGAAGACTACCACTGATTGATTGAAAATGCAACTTCCCAATCATAGAATCCCGACAGTGCAGAAGAGGCTGCTCAGACCATCGCGTCTGCATCGACTCTGACATGGCAAGTGGAATTTTACCAGCACGTCCACCCGGGTTTCGCATGATCCCGCCCGAGGCCAATGAAGAATGTGTTCTCAGAGCTTTGCCCGATCCCAGAATCGGGGTGGGCTTGCCGATAAAATTTCAGCCAGTATTTCACCCAGGCCCTCTCCCCTGTAATCCCACACATTTCACATGGCCAATCCACCTAACCTACACATCTGTGGACTGTGGAAGGAAACTGGAGCACCCAGAGGAAACCCATGCAGACACAGGGAGAATGTGTAAACTCCACATAGCTGATACCTTATTTCTAAATAAGTGCAATAAATATGTTGCCTTTTGGAAATGTAATACTTTATCCTGCTTGCTGTGTGCTGCAGAGTGCCTGATATAGCAGATATGCCTGAGTGATGTGGAAGGACTTGTAAGCATGGAAAATTGCCAGTACCAGAGTTTGTCACTAGGTCACTATGGAGCAGATGAGAAGCTGAGATGGCGAATTCAGACTTCCCCCTGATGTGTCCAAATAAATGAAGTGAACTCTGTCAACTCAGGCCTTAGAGTCGTGGCAGGTGGACACACAGTACTTCAAGTATCATTTCACCTACATTTGCTGGCTGCTCATGTGCTGTCCTCCAATGCACCTAGCAAGATCAGAACCTAGCAAAGAATTCCAATGCACAGCTTTCTACATGATGCTATTTAAAAGCACCACAACCTAAGAATATTGTCAAAATGCAAAAATATCCTACTTTCCGAGTGCAACGTATGGGGCAACATGAAGTAAAATTGTTCTGGAGACTGCTGTAAGAAAAATCAGAAGAGCGTTAACAAATTGTGCATTTCTTTTCACTCTCTCTGGATATCTTTCCCCATTAGTTTTAAAAAGTATAAGTGATGGGAGTTAAAAAAAAGTTGTTTGACTAAATGAGTTGAAACAATTGATTATATGATGAAAGCTCCAAATATGTTCAACCAGAGTTGCAATTCTATGCCTGCCTGAACAGGCTGGAGCACAGGATTCCCGATACGTTCCTTCAGAATTGATGAGCAAGATGTTACGTGTACTCAGGAATTACATTGAAAAGGATACATTGTAATAATTATTCAGTGTAAATGAACCCTCTGAATGCCAGCAGCACTTTAATTCTCCTGTTGGAAAGTCTGATGCACCATTAATTGGATATAAGCAGCTGGGGCACAATTCTGTGACACCATCCATTTTTGTGATATTCCACACTTGGGGTTTATATACAAATTATTTTTCATTGCATCTTTGTTACATGGTGGAATTTATAGCTGTCTCAGAGCAAGTGAAATTTTGCTTTTTTTAACAAATGCATGAATTTCTTTAGTTTTGGAAACTTAGGCACAAAATTCATTGATTTAATTCTGTCACCTTAGACAGCATACAGAAAAGAATTGCTAGAATGGTACCAGGATTAAAAGAATTAAGTTATGTATAGAAAATATAGGGGATCCTGCAATTGTTCTTCTTAGAAAAGAGGTGAAGGAGAGATTTATAGGGATCTGTAAAATTATGAAGGTTATTGATTAAGTAGATAGGGAGAAACTATTTTCATTGACTGATGAGTTGGCTACAGTAACATAGGCCTGAACAATATGGTCCCAGATTGGGAGTGCTCCCTGTGGTGACAAATGTAGTTTCGGACATGATGACGTCTGGTGGTGTTTCTGACTTCATGCTGGTTTGCAATAAAACTTTATGCAGACAGGGCTAAAAGTTGGAAACCTGTCTACGTTACTTAAATGTCAATTTAAAAAATAGTTAAGATCATTAAGGACCCAATTGGGAATCAATAGTGTGATCTGAAGGCAATAATACAGCTGTACATATAAATGTGCCCTTACCCAGACTGTGACTTACCCCTGTCTGAGATGTTGTACTCTGCAGAAATACTAGTAACTGTGTATCTGGGCGTTGAGAAAGAATGTGGTGCACCTGTGAGGGTTGTTCTTCCTCCTCAGAGGGAGGTGGCAGCATGGCTTCTCGCAGAAGTTCAGCAGAAAAGACTTTTCCTGTAACAGACATACATGAGTAAGGGGATTATTCATATCAAAGACCTCGTCACATCAGCCCTATCATATGATGCTCATCAACCATTTCACTGTCCAACACAAGTGAATAGACTCTGCAGGCACAATATACTCTTAAAAGACCATGTCAAGCTTCAGATAATGAAGTTTGTTTGGGTTCCAGTGTGTGAACTATATTCACATCCACATTGGAGAATGTCTGCTTCCACTAAACCTCTACTTATTCTCTCCTCTTTTCTATCAGTTTGAGCTTTTTGTAGGACATGGTGGCAAACAATAGAATGGAGTAGAACATAAATGGCAGTGGTCAGTATGCCTGCATCTTTTGAGCCCTTTGCATCATTGGTCTGACTGTGACAGAACATGTTGCTTCCTGAAAGTATTGAGGATGATGGTATGTAACTATTTCATGCTCCTTCTCAACTCTCATCTCAGCCACATGCTGCTATCTATCATACGTGTAAGCTGCAGATATTATGACCATGGACTGTTGCTTCCCACCCCACCACCTCTTCTGATATTCTGATTTTAAATACCCAACAACTGTTGTCTGCCCAACCACAACAATCCCAGGAGGAAGGAGAAAGAGAGACCAGATAAAGAAGCATTGTCACTTGATCTAACACTTGGAGCTACTAGCTCATACACTGGCACGGAACAAACTTGAAAGGCTAATATAAAATCAGGATCAGCATGTCATGAGTCAGCAGACATGAGAAGGTTGCAGCAAAACTAAGGGAAAGGATAGGTTGTGTGGCAGCTTACCCAAGAGTTTGTTTGCAGATACGTTCTCCTCCACGGGTCTCAGCTTTGGATTTTTATGGGAAGATTGTCATGCTCAGTACAGACATGTCATTTAATAAGCTTTCAGTCTTTAATTTTAAAAATTGGACACTAACTAGCTGCCAAGGTGGCTTTTGCAAATCATATGATTTTTGGCATTTAGACGATAAGTATTAATCCTCTGGCAAAAATCTAATTGAATATGGAAAGAGGTGAGGGGGTGTCGCAGCCATTTGTGGAATCCATACATCTCATATAAGAAAACACCTGAAGACTGTGGAGTTTCCAGATTGCCTGTCTTCATATTTCATACAAGATAAAAGGGAAGATCAATCTATAACATCCCATTCTATCATAATGGCCTCTTACACTCAAACTAGACTGGGTGTGCTTCAGAAGCGTCAACCCAAAGACGTATGATTGATTTCAGGGACAGTGGCCTTATTACCCCAGGGTTGTAGCAAATCTATCAGAACCACCAGTTGTAAGCCAGTCAGGCAAACAGACTCTGCAATGAGCTGCAAGTTATCAAGCAGCCAAAGTATTCAACCTGTTTCAGTTTCAAACTTCACCTGCGAACCACCCTTCTGGGCATGCGATTGCAAGAAACATCATAACCTTCTGTGAAGCCTTTACTTTACACGACCCTTATTTCAACTTCAAATCATCAAAACCATTCAAGGAACCATTAGCCTGCCATGTGAGAGACCAGAAATCAAAAACCAGAGATAGAATTAACTGTAAAAAGTGCACTATCTTTATCAATATACAATCCTTACGTGTGTGATATTGTGTTAATTCAGGGCAAGTGTGTAAGAATAAATGACCTTCTTCATTTTAAAACTCAAACTTGCTAGTGAGATCATATTGGTAGGGATATACCATATATCTGAGATGTGACCTGCACAGCCAGATCTTGAAAGGAATCTGCTTTCCAATATATGACTATTATGGTACAATAAAGGTAGTCAAATGGATAGACAAGGGAACAATCTTTACATAATAAAACAACAGTTTACAAATGGTAATAACTCAGCAAACACTAAGAACTATAAAAACATGAGCAACTAGTGCACAGGTCTTTCTTGTAGACCCTGAAACCTGTGCTGCTGAAGATGTCACGTGCGCATACGCAAACTCACTGAAAGACATTGGTATTATGTTTACATAGATAGATGCTGCTACAAGTATATTTAAAACTTGTCAGAGTGAAAGCTACAGCAAAAAGGCTAAGCTGGGCTAAACCTGTGGGATTGAGTTTAAAGTCATTATCATATTTCCCTACAATTTGATTTTCAAGTTTGTTGATGACACCACCATAGTGGGGCAGATCTCAAACAATGATGAGACAGAGTATAGGAATGAGATAGAGAATCTGGTGAACTGGTGCAGCAACAATAATCTCTCCCTCAATGTCAACAAAGTGAAGGACATTGTCATCAACTTCAGGAAGCATAAAGGAGAACATGCTCATGTCTACATCAACAGGGATGAAGTAGAACAGGTCGAGAGCTTCAAGTTTTTAGCTGTCCAGGTTACCAACAACCATCCTGGTTCCCACATGCCAATACTATTGTTAAGAAAGCCCACCAATGCCTACACTCTCTGAGGAGACTGAGGAAATTTGGCATGTCAGCTACAACTCTCTCCAACTTTTACAGATGCACCATACAAAGCAGTCTTTCTGGTTGTATCACAGCTTAGTGTGGCTCCAGCTCTGTCCAAGACCACAAGGAGCTATAAAAGGTCGTGAATGTAGCTCAATCCATCATGCAAACCAGCCTCCCATCCATTGGCTTTGATTACATTTCCCGCTGTCTCGGCAGAGCAGCCAGCATAATTTAAGGACCCCACACGCCCTGGACATTCTCTCTTCCATCTTCTTCCTTCAGGAAAAAGATACTAAAGTCTGAGGCCATGTACCAACCGACTCGAGAACAGCTGCCATCAGGCTTACCCTGCATTAAGTTGATCTTTCTTTACATGCTAACTATGACTGTAACGCTACTTTCTGCACTCTCTCATTTCCTTCTCAATGAATGGTATGTTTTGTCTGTATAGCACGCGAGAAACAATACTTTTCACTGTATGTTAATACATGTGACAATAACAAATCAAATCAAGTATTTGCTCAGTATACCTATTTAGTAGTTATTATTGTTTTTGTTTGTTCTGTTCAAGTTATATTGTAAAGATTTTTTGATGTTTCAATTTAATCTTGGAGTCCTGTTGCTTATTTCTTATCCCTGGTTCTTTCACCCATTATATTCTTAAACTAATTATGATCTATCAAGCCAGATCCTAACAAATACCCAGCTTGTCCAATATTCTCATAACTGGGATCGTGACAACATATTAATGCCATCATTGTTACTTTGACAATAGAGGCAACAAATATAATGTAAAATATTATTTACAATTCTCCTGTTCAGATATAATAGTGTAAAAAGTCTCACAACACCAGGTTAAAGTCGAACAGGTTTATTTGGTAACACAAGCCACAAGCTTTCAGAGCACTGCCCCTTCATCAGGTGAGTGGAAGCTCTGTTCACAAACAGGGCATATATAGACACAAACTCAATTTACAAGATAATGGTTGGAATGTGAGTCTTTACAGGTAATCAAGTCTTAAAGGTATTACATCAACAGGGATGAAGTAGAAAGAGTTGAGATCTTCAAGTTTTTAGGTGTCCAGATCACCAACAACCTGACCTGGTCCCCACATGCCAACACTATCCTGTCCTGGCTGGAGACAGTACACATCTCTTTAACCTGTGCTTAACCCTGTCTCCACTCATATTGTCTGTACCCTTAAGACTTGATTATCTGTGAAGTACGTAGAACATAGAACACAGAACAGTACAGCACCGAACAGGTCCTTCGGCTCTCGATGTTGTGCTGAGCTATGTCCAAACCCAAGAACAAGCTATCCCATTCCCTCTCATTCTGGTGTGCTCCATGTGCCTATCCAATAACTGCTTGAAAGTTCCTGAAGTGTCCGACTCCACTATCACAGCAGGCAGTGCGTTCCACCCCCCAGCCACTCTCTGGGTAAAGAACCTACCTTGGACAGCCCTCCTACATCTCCCACCATGAACCTTATAGTTATGCCCTCTAGTAACAGCTACATCCACCTGAGGAAATAGGCTCTGAACATCCGCTCTATCTATCCCTCTCATCATCTTATAAACTTCTATTAAGTCGCCTCTCATCTGCCTCCACTCTAAAGAAAAAAGCCCCACCTCCGTCACCCTCTCCTCATAAGACCTACCCTCCAAACCAGGCAGCATCCTGTGAAATCTCCTCTGCACTCTCCCCAATGCTTCCACATCCTTCTTATAGCGAGGTGACCAGAACTGCACACAATATTCCAAATGTGGTCTCACCAAGGTCCTGTACAGTTGCAGCATAACCCCACGGCTCTTAAACTCAAACTCCCTGTTAATAAACGCTAACGCACTATAAGTCTTTTTCACGGCTCTATCCACTTGAGTGGCAACCTTCAGTGATCTATGGGTATGAACCCCAAGATCTCTCTGTTCCTCCACATTCCTCAGAACCCTGCCGCTGACCCTGTAATCCACATTCACGTTTGTCCTACCAAAATGAATCACCTCCCACTTACCAGGGTTAAACTCCATCTGCCACTTTTCAGCCCAGCTCTGCATCCTATCAATGTCTCTTTGCAGCCTGCAAGAGCCCTCCACCTCATCCACTACTCCACCAATCTTGGTGTCATCAGCAAATTTACTAACCCACCCTTCAGACACTCTTCCAAGTCATTGATAAAAGTCACAAATAGCAGAGGACACAGCACTGATCCCTGTGGTACACCGCTGGTAACTGGCCTCCAGTCTGAAAATTTTCCCTCCACCACCACCCTCTGTCTTCTATGAGACAGCCAGTTACTTATTCAATCGGCCAAATTTCCTTCTTACTTTCTTCATGACCCTACTATGGGGAACCTTATCAAACACCTTACTAAAATCCATGTATACGACATCACCTGCTCCACCTTTATCTGCACACTTAGTTACCTCCTCAAAGAACTCAATCAAATTTGTGAGGCAAAACTTAGCCGTCACGAATCCGTGCTGACTATCCTGGATTAAGCTGCATCTTTTCAAATGGTCATAAATCCTATCCCTTAGGACCTTTTCCATTAACTTATCAATCACCAAAGTAAGACTAACTGACTATAATTACCAGCTTCATTCCTATTTCCTTTCTTGAAGAGGGGAACAACATTTGTCACTCTCCCGTACTCTGGCACGATCCCCCATGGACAGTGAGGACAGTAAAAACTTGCATTCAAACCATTATCTTGTAAATTGAGTTTGTATCTGTAAATGCCCTGTTTGTGAACAGCATTCCCACTCACCTGATGAAGGAGCAGCGCTCTGAAAGCTTGTGGCTTGTACTACCAAATAAACCTGTTGAACTTTAACCTGATGATATGAGACTTCTTACTGTGCTTACCCCAGTCCAAGGCTGGCATCTCCACATCACAGATATAATTGCCCTTGGTTCTTTATTTTTTTCAATATAACTAGATTGTGAAATTGGTGTAACTATATGTCATAATATGGTAAGAGGAAGATTTTTTTTCTTGCTTCCATGCACATATTGACTGTTTTTGATTTTTGCCTTGGGACAGTTTGAAAAATACTACACAGAAGAGTGAATTTATTTTGGACACATTTTCACATATCAATGACAACTCAGGATGTAAAACTCCATTCACGCCACTTGTATAAAAGCAGACAGTGAATTCTTACTCAAATACAGTAATTCCTCCTTGGAATAGATACCTCACTTCTCTCTTAGCTGTGATTCAATGTGTTCTAAATTCATAACCATTCCTGTTTGGAATACATTTACTCCACATCAATGCCTTCTGCCCATATTCAAATTGCTTCTAAAATCAATTGGTTTCCATTGTCCTACTATGCTCTCATGTTCTGAATCAAGTTTTCCTCAAGATGCTGGAAGCAATTTGCCCATCCTGTTGTGCTAATTTTCTAGTGCAGCAGGCTGGGAGATTCTCCTCTCAGCCAATGCACAGGGTTTGCACAAGCATTGCGTCTCCCAACTCAAGTCTTACTGGCGGTGATGGAACCCCGCCAAAAATCAGCTTAACCATCATTTGCACGCTCTTCCATACCTTAGCATCTGATTAGTATATCCAAGAAAACAATCTTCACCCTCCTTAGTATCTCCCTCCTCTCTGGTGTGATCTCACTGTCGCAGTTTACACTAGGTATATGAAAATTGGGAGTTGGCGTAGCAGCGTTGAACAGGAATAAGGAGGTACTTTTGGTGGAGCTGCCACCCTCTGGAGTGCTGGGGAGGTCGGAGGCAGGGCCTGGGATTTTGCTGCTGGCTGTGTGGAGTTCCTTGCAGATCTTCAGGTTCTGTGCCCTTGTCCTGTGGGCTGAGGTGGGGCCCTGAACGATGTGTTGGCCAGGCTGCTATCTGCATTTACTGTGCTGTTCCTCTGTGGGGGGGCCCTTAACGGTGTGCTGGCCAAGCTGCTGTCTGCAGCCACTGAGCTATTCCACTGTTCTGGCTGTTGGGTGTGGTGAGGGACTGGTCTGAGTGCTGAGGTTTTGGTAATGGGGGCTGGGGGGATGGGGAAAGCACCATGTGCTGCTTGAAGGCCAATCAGTTCATCCAGCTGGTTTTCCAAGCAGGTGTGCTCAGGCTAGACACTCAAACTGCTTGTACTCTGCAGCGAATGGAAACCCATCTTGTGATATCAGGAGTTGTTCCCTGTCCTGTGTCCCTGACCTGCTACACATGCCTGGAAGGGAATGCTGTAATTGTACTCATGGCAATGACTCAAGGGGCTCAATGGTCACACCCGCATACCAACCTGCATACTCTCCCTGCCTGTTCACGATGCCATTTGCAGGCAACCTAATCAGGTGACAAGTGGCACCACAGATTGTGTTACATTGCCAGCACCCACAAGAGGGTGTACTGGACCAAGTGAGGGATTGGGGTGAGGCGAGTGGTTGACACTGGGGTAGATACAAGCAATGACATGTATCTTATCAATTTTTCTCTCTCTAATCCCCACCGTGCAGAATGGATCGGGGACTGATTGATTTAGAACTGGCCATCATAGCGGCGGCTGAGGAGGAGGAGGAGGTGGCAGTGGATCAGGAGGTGGAGAGTGTTGGGAGGCCATCACAGGAGCTGTCAATGGCAGGCCTTCAGGGAGGAGGGGGAGGAGGCTGCCAGTAAGGCCAAGAGGTTGGAGAGCAGTCTCCTGAAAGGGTGGTCAGAAGGAGGAGTATGCAGCATACACTATCCAAGCGCATTATCCGGCACCTGTGTGAGGTGCTTGCACACCTGGCATCTGAGGGGAGGGGCGGCCAGCCGCTCCTAGTAGAAGTTAAGGTAACGACAGCCTTTAACTTCTATGCAATAGGGTCATTTCAGGCACCCAGTGGCAACCTCTGCGGAATATCCCACGCCTCTGTCCACAGATATGTTCACCAGGTCACAGCAATGCCTTTTACAACCAGGCAGGCTAATATGTCAATTCTGATGTTGGGCAGGCTCAGCAGGAAGCCTGTGCTGCAAGTTTCACGGCCATTGCAGGGATGCTGCATGCCACACATCACCCTGCGGCCCCTGCGAGGTTAATCAGCTGCAAGGGTTTCCACTCCCTGAATGCACAGATTGTATGTGACCATCGCATGAACATCATGCAGGTCTGTGCATGGGAGTTTCCAGATAACTTTGTACTGAGGCAGTTGGACATGACTCTATGATCGTATTATTCCGGGCTCTTTGAAGGCCAGCCCAGACTGTCGGTTTGGCTCGTGGGGAAAAGGCTTACCCGCTGAGGTAATGGCTGATGACGCCTGTGCGGAGGCCCAAGACTGAGGCTGAGACCCATTATAATGAAGCCCATGCTTCTGTAATAGAGTGGTACATAGGTCTGCTGAAAATGCAGTTTTGCTGCCTGGACCGCTCTGGTCAGTGGTATGACCAGGTGCGTGCTTCACACATCATTGCTTGCTGTGTCTACACAACATCGCGCAGCAGTGGGAACTCCAGCTGGTGGAGGAGGAGAAGGAGTGACGACAGGGCCAAGTGGACGTCCTGCCATATCAGGAGCTAGAGGATGGAGGATATGTGACGATGGTGGGTGCTTGGCAGGCTGAGGGACGCCTTGATAGCTTCTTCTGTGCAGCATGGGGGCTCATCCGAACAAACCCAGCACACCCCAGGAGCCACTGCTGCCCCCAGCCCCCCCAAAACCCCAAACTAACCCCTCAATCCACATATTTCCCTTCCCCACCCTCATTTATCCCATCCCACCTTACACTCTTCACCCAGCCTCTCTCATCCCACTACCCCATTCCCTGAGAAATATCACAACCGCTTAAAGGGCCTGGGCTAGCAGTGATACTGAGCTTTTGGTAAAGGCTAGAGGATGATGATGTTCACTGTAAGGCACAGTGGGATCCTGCCCTTGGTGCTGCAGAAGTTTGACTCCTATCTTTTCTTCAATTGCACAGTCCCACCTTGACCCATGTAGCAATAAAGGTTGGCAACACAAGAGTGGGGCAATGGGTTGGGAGGGCCATTGGGGGAAGGGGAGCGCAGAGAGGTGGCATAACAAAGGGTTCTGTTTGTCTAAGGGTCCGTTGGCTGGTGGGGAAAGTAAAGCAAGCAGTCTGTAACATTTGGCCAAGTTTCGTGTAGGACAACTGTCAGCAGCTCGATGCATGGGATTGGGAAACACTCAGCTCTGTGGGGGGAAAGTCAGAGACAGATTATTCACTGCTGTGAGGAGCAAAAAATATCAGTTTATTGTGCTTCTAACATTTAACAAAACTTAACCCTGATTACTGTTGACCTTCACCTGTGCCGTCTTAGTGAACCTACAACTTTCTAATCTTGTGTGGCCTATTGGTTCTTCTAGGTGCTCACCCAGGATGCATATCAAAGGTGGAGGTGTCCAGCTGTGACCCATGCCCCGTTGCCTGTGATAACCTTGGCGGCTCTCCCCTGGGTGGCCAAGACTTGGAGGGCCTTGGCTGACTTGCGGATGACAAGTTTCTGTGCCACTCTATTCATCTAGATGGCCCTGAGATGCCTTGATGTGAGGAAGGGGGGAAATGGGAAGGTCTCGGGATGTCCAGAGTCTCCAGGGTGGAAGGCCCTGGCATGGATCCTAGCCCTTCCTCATCCCTCAGGGTGCCCAGAGGCCCCAGGGACACTCCACAGATCACCAGGGTAGCTGGACTAAGCTCTAGAAGCTCCGGTAGCACATGACTCTGCCAGCCCTGGAGGCCCAGACGCATCTGGCTCATGGTCTGCGATCCCTCCAGTTCTGGAGCCCCTCTGCTACAGCATTCTGTGAGTGAACCAGACTCTGGAGCTCCTCAGCATTTGCCCTCTGAGATTGGGCTAAGTTATCAAGGCCCACAGCCACGGCCTGCTGTGCCTTCAAAATGCCAGCGAGAGTCCCAGCCATGGCCAACAGTATCTCTGACATGTCCCCAACACCTATGGCCACGGACCGATGTGCCTCCTAGATGTCGGTGACACCTTTGGTCGTGGCCCCTGTGTCTCTGCCGTGACCTGCTGTGTCTCCTGGACTCTATCACCCATGAGGCCTAATCCCCGACCCAAACTTTCCACTGCAGACGCCACCCTTGCAATGTTGGCCTGGCTCCACGTTGTGTCAGCACCACCACCTGCAACAGCACTCTGTTGGACTCCTCTAAAGAGCCTTGCAGTCACAGCATGGATGCTGACAGCCCATCCACAACTCCCCGGCTTTTCTGATGCATCTCCACTAGCTTCAGGACAAATGAATCCTGAGGCCCAGCTTCTGGCTTGGGATGAGCTTAATCCTTGCCTCCAGCAGACTTCTGTGTGCCTTAGCCCTCAGATGTGCCCAATTTCACCCAATGTGCATCATCAGCTGTGATGTACTCACCAGTAAGTGACCCAGAAAACTCAGCACTAAAATGCCCACTGTCATGGTAGTCTCTGTGTTGGTGGGTTGTGTGGTTGATAACTATGTCAAATCATTGGTGTTGTCCTTGGAGGAATCTTCAAAGCCTCCCTCGAGGTGTAGTCTAAGGTATCCTGGGGAGTTTCTTCATGAGCAGCAGGGGAACGCTGACACCCAAAGGGCCTGATGCATCAGGGCCCAGGACTGTAACAAAGAACACACACTAGGGAAAGGGAGGGAAAACAGCCCATGCAGCATTACTTAAAAGAAAACAGCTCCAGGGCACGCTGCTTGCAGACAATCAGGTACAGCAGCCACCAGCCTGTGCCCTCTGTCTCAGGTTGTGGGTGCTTTTCTCCTGTGGGGACTGAAAACATGGATATACTGAAATGAATGGGGTGCTGTGTGTGCCTGAGTTTTGGAGCTTGTGTTGGCCTTTTTGGGGAAAAGGGGTGCTGATTGACAGGCGGAGAGGGGTTGGGGGCAGTTCTTGGGGGTAGGGGACTAATTTTGGATGGCTTTTCGGTGTTTGAGCACGGTTTGACATGGTTAGTCCAGCACATGTGCAGGTTTCAGAATGAGTGAGGCGGGGGGGTGGGGTGCTAGTGATGTCCAGAAGACTGGGGAGGATGGGCTGCCAGAAATACCTGGGTCACTGGGGGGAATGGGTGCCAATGATGTTCATGGGGTGGGTGGAGGGGGGGGTGGGGGGAAGGGGAGTCCAGCAATGTCGTATCTCTCATCTCTCCCTCAATGTCAACAAAATAAAGGAGATTGTCATCGACTTCTGGAAGCATAGAACATAGAACATAGAACATTACAGCGCAGAACAGGCCCTTCGGCCCACGATGTTGCGCCGACCAGTTACAAAAACAATGACCCACTAGCCTATACCAATCCCTTTTCGTCCATAAACCTATCCAGAGATCTCTTAAACGCCCCCAAACTAGACGCATTTACAACTGCAGCAGGCAGGGCATTCCAATCCCTCACCACCCGCTGGGTAAAGAACCTACCCCTGACATCCGTCCTGTAGCTACCCCCCCTTAATTTAAAGCCATGCCCCCTCGTGCTAGCTTTCTCCATCCGAGGAAAAAGGCTATCACTATCCACCCTATCTAAACCTCTAATCATCTTATATGTTTCAATAAGATCCCCTCTTAGCCGCCTTCTTTCCAACGAAAACAACCCTAAATCCCTCAGTCTCTCCTCATAGGACCTCCCCACCATACCAGGCACCATCCTAGTAAACCTCCTCTGCACCCTCTCCAACGCCTCCACATCCTTCTTGTAATGCGGGGACCAGAACTGCACACAGTACTCCAAGTGCGGCCGCACTAGAGTAGTGTACAGTTGCAACATTACACTGCGACTCCTAAATTCAATCCCCCTACCAATAAACGCCAAGACACCGTACGCCTTCTTAACAACCTTATCTACTTGATTCACAACTTTCAGGGATCTATGTACACACACACCTAGATCCCTCTGTTCATCCACACTATTCAAAGTCCTCCCGTTAGCCCTATACTCGACACATCTGTTGCTCCTACCAAAGTGAATTACCTCACACTTCTCCGCATTAAATTCCATCCGCCACCTCTCGGCCCAGCTCTGCAACCTATCTAAGTCTCCCTGCAGACTATGACACCCTTCCTCACAATCTACCACACCTCCAATTTTGGTGTCATCAGCAAATTTACTAATCCACCCAACTATACCCTCATCCAGATCATTAATAAAAATTACAAACAACAGTGGCCCCAAAACAGATCCCTGAGGCACACCACTCGTAACTGTACTCCATGATGAATATTTACCATCCACCACCACCCTCTGTCTCCTATCTGATAGCCAATTCCTGATCCAACTTCCTAGATTACCCACAATCCCATACATCTGCATTTTCTGCAGAAGCCTACCATGGTGAACCTTATCGAACGCCTTACTAAAATAAAGGAGAACATGCCTCTGTCTACATAAAATAAAGGAGAACATGCCTCTGTCTACATCAATGAGGACTAAGTAGAAAGGGTCAACAGCTTCAAGTCTTTAGGTGTCCAGATCACCAACAGCCTGTCCAGGTTCCCCCCATTCCAACACTATAGTTAAGAAAGCCCACCAACGCCTCTACTTTCTCAGAAGACAAAGGCAATTTGACATGTCAGCTACAACTCTCACCAACTTTTACAGATGCACCATAGAAAGCATTTTTTCTGGTTGATCACAGCTTGGTATGGCTCCTGCTCTGCCCAAGATCGCAAGAAACTGCAAAAGGTCGTGAATGTAGCCCAATCCATCACACAAACTAACCTCCCATCCATTGACTCTATCTACACATCCCGATGTCTCGGCAAAGCAGCCAGCATAATTAAGGATCCCACATACCCTAGACATTCTCTCTTCCACCGTCTTCCTTCGGAAAAAAGATACAAAAGTCTGAGGTCACATACCAACCGACTCAAGAACAGCTTCTTCCCTGCTGCTGTCAGACTTTTGAATGGACTTGCATTAAGTTGATCTTTCTCTACACCCTGGTATGACTGTAACACCACATCCTGCACTCTCTCGTTTCCTTCTCTATGAACGGTATGTTTTGTCTGTATAGCGCGCAAGAAACAACACTTTTCACTGTATGTTCATACATGTGACAATACTAAATCAAATCAAATCAAAAAGAGTGGGATGCACACTTATTCAGGAGGTCAGTCAGTTTCTTCTGATACTGTTCCCTGGACCAAGATGTCAAGGTCCTGGCATTAATTGCAGCTGTCACCTGCCTCCACAATGCCTTTGCGGCGTGGCCCCTTGGGCGATGGCCCTGAGTGGAGAACAGCACCTGGTGCCCTCCTCCACTGCATCCAGCAGGCGGGCCTGGTCAGCCTCGGTGAATCTTGGGGCAGGTTTCTTTCCAGCAATCTCCCTGGCATAACTGGCTGTGTGTCCATTATTGCAACTTGTATTCAGCTCTGGCTTGTTAAGGGAGTGAAGGTGCAGTTAGTTAGGACCAGTCATGGGCCTGTTAGTAAAAAATCCTTGTGAGGATTAAACATCTACCAAGATACTGATTGGCTCTCATTCAACAAGGTACTGTGTCCAGGAGGTGTAATGCTCATGTCTGTGGAAGGAGTGGTGTGGGAAAGGGGTGCCAGCTATGTGCGGGGGGGGAAGGGGAGGCCAGCAATATCCATGGGGAGGGATGGGGGAGGGGTGCATGTGAGAGTCCCATGAGGAGGCCATGATGTGTCTGTGGGGGTTGAGGCCAGCAATCTCAATGCTGGGAGGTCTGTTTAGAGATCTCCCATAGATGTGCCGATTTCAGACTCTTCAGTGGGAATAGGCCCCCCTCCCTGGCTTTTAATGATAATCATGCTAGTGGCCTCTGCAGTGCAGAGTGTGGGAGATTCATTTCTGGAAACATGCTGGAAAAACCAGCGTGATTTACTCCAATTTTCACGCAAATTTGACACTTAGAATTGTTTTGGGAGAATACTGCCCAACACTTTTCTGCTGATATTTTCCTGTACTTTTTCCGTGCACACTTCCGATAGATCTACCAGTATTAAGGGAAAAGTTTTAGAAATAGATACAGCAATGTATTTTTCTTTATATTGCATTAGCCACATGGTACTCTTTAGGTACTGTTTAACTGAAACATGCACAATAACGGGCAAAGTTTTCCCACATTTTGGCTAAGTGTCACCTTTGACGCAAAAACCAGTGCGAGTCTTGCTGGCCCCAACAGCATAATCCGGACTGCAATTTTAAGGCACTTTAGAGAAAAAGAATTCCCTTAGTGAGAACTATCTGATGCACGTGCCCTGGTGGTCATCTGAGCACTTTAATCAAGGGGACGCTGCATTGCTGCATTTAAATGGCTCCACAGCACTTGCTTTCATTCATGGCAGTGAGGAAGCCTGCTCCACACTTTATGGAGGGGGCCCTAACAAGAATGTTGGATGCTGCGAAGGACTGAAGAGTGACAATCTACACTCAGGCTGGCAGAAAACTCTCCAGCAAGGTCACAAAGCCCACCTGGGAGATGGTAGCACACTGGTGATTGCCACTCGAAGTAGACCGGGGTCTTCTAGGTCTTGGCCCTCCAGAGAATGCTTGCCAAGGGCATCTTGAGCTACAGGTCATGGTAGACAGCAGGCTGCCTCCACCTCAGATGTGCGTTTCTCGACAAACTGAGAGGCTACAGAAGGCTAAGGA
Source organism: Carcharhinus amblyrhynchos (assembly GCF_965287045.1). Taxonomy (NCBI): domain Eukaryota; kingdom Metazoa; phylum Chordata; class Chondrichthyes; order Carcharhiniformes; family Carcharhinidae; genus Carcharhinus; species Carcharhinus amblyrhynchos. Next base: position 22,694,945 of record NC_137335.1, on the reverse strand, counting down.
ATTGTAAGGGCACAGCATGGTCATGGATGAAGTTAGGCACTAGTTGTTAAAGGACATTGTCACGTCAAATTTTGAGAAGTAATTGAATTAGATGTTATTGCTGCTCATCACTTTTCTCACAATCTTAAACTCTCAGGGGCATTGGCACTTCTCCCCGTTGGAACTCAGTTGTTCTCATTGGACCACGGTACCTGCCAGACGATTAGGCCCCTCAGTGTGAATGTTTCATTAATTGTGAAAGGATTCAGGCATGATTCAGTGAACCCTAGACCCTCACCCCTAATCCCCTCTGGAGCAAAAGGACAGAGAATGTAACACTGAACCTCATGCAGCTATGAGCTGGGGAGTCAGCGTGCTGGCATCAGACAGACAGGAGTCAAATATAAGCAACAGCTGAGGAGCATTGTTGACCATTCCCCACTGTGAGTCATCATCAACCTCCTGCATTGACTGGGCAGCAGGCAATAGGGACTCCTCAGCACCCTCATGAATGAGAGCTCAGCCACTTTCAATCCCTGGTTGCAGAAGAGTCACAATGTCCTGGGCCAGGAGGGGAGGGGAGTGGTCACCCTGTAGGCCAGTGAGCTGGTTTTCATCCATGAAGCGGGAGGCAATGATGATGTCTCTAGCCTTCCTATCCATGCATATCCTCACCCCCATCTGTCCTCCATCCTCAGCCTCCTCTGCAGGCTCTTCCTCAGGTCACCACCTCGAGGTCATTGTCAAGCAGTCCCTCGCCCCACTGCATAGATAAGTTGTGGACCACAATATGGGAGACCCTCAGGAAGATGTACTGAAGGGCCTCACCAGACTTGACAAGGCAGAAAAAAACGCATCCTTAACAGTCCAATGTTTCACTCCATAACTAATTGGGTCATGTTGTGTGCCTCATTGTATCCAGTCTCCAAGTGATTTGTGGCCTCTGCACTACTCTGTCATCAACTAAGATCTGAGGGGATCCTAAGAAGCTATCTCTGTAGCTTGGTGTGCCCCTCAAAGAGCCTTGGGATCTGGGCCTGGCTTAAGATGAAGCTGTCATGTATGCTCACTGGAAAATGGACATGCACACCAGCTGTTTTATCCATCAGGAAGAGGTGGTGCTAATAGGCACCCTGCTTAGTCCGGTTGGATAATTCAGAGAGCTCATTACTGTCATCCTTCTATCCATGAGCCTACTGGATAGCTAATCCTTAGATGATTTCCTCCCTCCCCATTTCCCCCCTTCTCCCCTCCCTTTCCCCCCCACCCCTTGTTGGGCACAGAGCTGCTTTCTGTCTCAGGGTCTCATCTACCCAGCCACTAGGCTCCATGGCTTTCATCACATCCCATCTCCAACCTCAGACTCCACTGCCACAGACTGCAGACTCAAGCAGCACCAAAAGCAGACTTATACAACACGGTCAGCAGACTCCAGACTACCAACACCAACTGTGACCACCTATTCCCTGCAAGTAAAGCATTCTGCCCCTGACAGCTGAGTCCTCTTTCTATCACCCCTTCCTCCAATTTGCCAACCCCCCTCCTGTCCCACCCCACTTCCTTTTTCCCTCTCAGAGGCCATGTCACCTGGTTCCCATTTTTTAAAAGCAGTAGTGATTCGCGCCAATGTGACCTCTTGGGTGGGAAGATTCGATGAGGAATTAAGATGCGGCATTAAGCCTGCTAAGTAGATGATAACAGAAAGAAATCCCACAACACCAGTTTAAAGTCCAAACAGGTTTATTTGTAGCAAAAGCCACAAGCTTTCAGGACAGCCTGTCCCTTCATCAGGTGGCTGGGCGTTCTGATTTTACGATCAGAACGATCAGAACGCCCAGCCACCTGATGAAGGGACAGGCTGTCCCGAAAACTTGCGGCTTTTGCTACAAATAAACCCATTTGGACTTTAAACTGGTGTTGTGGGATTTCTTTCTGTTTTACCCCAGTCCAACGCCAGCATCTCCACATCACAAAGTAGATGATAATGCATTCAAATTCATGCTAATCAGGTTTGCACCCTTCCTGAATGTGAACCTGATTGCGTCATTGGAGGGGGTCTGGAAAGATCGCAATAGGAAATCTTGCAAATCCAGTTTTTGACCTCTCAAGATTTAAAGGCCATTTGGGATTTGTGCTCATGGCTAATGGACCCATTAAATCACACCCTACGTTTTTAGCTCTTACTTAAAATTTTCAAAGCTTTGCTTCTCTTTCTTGCTATTATTATTCTATGTCTTTTCTGTTCTTTGTGGCGCTTTACTTTTACTGTTTCTGCCCATGTCTGTTTCTCTTTTGCTCAGTCTACCTGTTCTCTTTCCCTTCTGTCTTTCGCATCTGCCTTTTCATCTCCTGCTCAATCAGCCTGTTCTTCTCCTTCTCCTCTGTCTCTTTACCAGTTTCCCTTCTGCTCCTCTGCCTGTTCCGCTCCCATTCAGTATGTACGTTCTCCCCCTGTCCAATCTGCCTGTTTCTTTCCTGTTTCCTCCCTGCTTGTTCCTCTCTCATCTGGCCTACTTGCTTCTTCCTTTCTGCTTTGTTTGCCCGACTCTTTCTTTCCTACTTAGTCTGTTTACCTGTTCCTCTCCTGCACAGATGCCCTGATCCTCTTTTGCCTGCTCTGCCTTGCTTTGCTCATTTTGCCTGTCTATTCCTCTCCTGCTCTGTCTATATGTTATTTTCTTGCTCAGTCTGCCTAGCTGTTCCTTTGCTGCTCAATCTATTGGCCCTCTATTACTAATCCTGCCTGTTCACTTTGGCCTCTGCCCCAAAAAATATTCTTTCATCTTATATCTCCCACATAGGAGTTGCATCTTTAAATGCCTGATTTCAATGATGAATGACGAGTAGGACTATCTTTGTCAAGCCTTGGATCCTTGGAATGTGAAAATGCTCTCTTTCTGAAAATGAGAATGTATGGATTACATATTGAAAGTACATCAAGAAATTAAGCTTGCAAAAAGATTGTTCAGGAGAGCAACCTGTTTGGCAGTAGAAAATAATCATTTATTGGTAAAAGCTCTGGCCTTATCTGTTTGAAAACTCTCCTGGATTATTTTATTGGATGCTGGTTCTAAAGCACAATCAAAGACAAGTTGATTTTCATTACATGCTGTTGACTCATTATCCAGTGGCAAGAGCTCAGCATCATTTTCTATTGATTCATTGGAAAGGCTATTTGCAAATATGGTTGGCCCACAGTGGTTTGTTCAATTCTTTTAATTTGCCCTGGCAAGAAAATAAACACTTCTTCTCTGGTACAAGTCTAATAGAGGAATCTAAACTTTATAATTTTTCCCATAGAGTTATACAGCACAGAAGGAGGTCATTTGGGCAATTGAAACTCTGCCAGCTCTTTGAAAGAGCTGTCTAAATGGTTCCGTCACCTGCTGTTTTCCGGTAGCTCTGCACATTTTTCTTTTGCCCCATCCACTTTACAGTGATCCACAGTGTTTATTATGTTCCCCATGACTTGACGAATATCCTTGTTTCCACGTCCATTAAATCCTCCTAAATGTTTATGAAGTCATCTGATATAGGAGCGTAGAGAGCCCTGGGCTAGTAAAGGAGTAATCAATCTACCTATATCTCATTCCTGCTGTCCTGGTAGTTGTATCCAATAATGTGTTTCTGTTCAGCTACTTGTTCAAATTTGCCTTGAAGGTTTCAAACCTCCTTGTTTCTATAACCTCCCTTGTTAAATTGTTCCAATAATCAACTTGACTCACTGTAAGGTTATGTATCCTTGCATCTTGCCTGAATCTACCTTTTGTCTGTTAAACAAACACCAACCAGCTACTCCCCTAACCCCCCCTTTCTGCTGTCCTGCACCATTACAAAATGCTCTGACTAATCATCTGTATCTCTCCCATTCAAAGTTGAGTGTGTACAATCTATTATATACTGCAGCCCCGTCCCCTGAAGAGAACAAAAGAATGCCTATAGTACAGAAAGATCATCTACCATAGATTTCAGGGCATGAGCATACGAAAAAATTCTAAGTACTGTACGAGCAAGTAAACAGGAGAGAATTACGTTGGATTTTTTGGTGAGCTGTGAGTGGCAATCTTATGGCACTTACTGTAATAAATGTACCAGGATGTGATTCTCATTAGGGAAGGAAATCTGCTGGCCTTATCTGGTCTGGCCTACATGTGACTCCAGAGCCACAGCAATGTGGTTGACTCATAACTGCCCTCTGAAATGGCCAAGCAAGCCACTCAGTTCAAAGGCAACTAGAGGTGGGCAATAAATGGTGGCCAGCGACGAATGAATAAAAAAAAATTTAATTGGCTTTGCGCCCTTTCTGGACATGAAGCCGATTTTGCTGTCAAAACGGGGCCAGTAGGATTGAGGGAGGTCAGAAACTGGGTGCATTTCGTCTCTCAGCCTATCTTACCACCTTACCTTGCCAAACAACATGTGGGACCAGGTCATAAGATCGCATCCCCAGTGTATAAGTTGAAATTACATTTTTGGTGATGATGTAAACATTCTGACGATTTTCAAGGATCCAGTCTGATACATACTTCCCAAAATCAGGCCAATGGCTGGTCCTGGTTCTTATTGTGTAGTTAGATCTTGGGCATTTTTGCATCAGTTTTTGACTAACACCAAATTCCCTCGCTGCAGGCCAATTATTTGACGAGTTAACAAATGTTCTGATTCTTAGCTTGTAACCTGCTTTGTACTTCTGCTTATTGGTCACCAAACGTAGTCTATTGTGCTCTGTCTGGGCATACCTTAAATTCTCATGCATTCTCTTGACAATGTGGCCTGTACCACCTTCTTGATCCCATGTGCCAATTTATAAGGTGAGTATAACCCTAAACATGAAATTCTGAGATGGAAAATTGCAGGCAACTCCTTATGTATTTATTAGCTGATAAATGCAGGATTGACTGATATCCCAAGTATAGCCCTAAACATAGTTTTTGCCCCAAATAAACTGGAACCATCTTCGATGCCGAGTTGATATATACACTCTGATCTATGCTAAGTCTACTATTATAATCATCTACTTCCTTCTCTCTCATCTGCCTGTCTAGTTTCTCCTTAAATACATCTACTTTATTCACTTCAACTCCCTATGATGATAAGCTCCACATTCCCAATACTCTTGTTGTGCAGAAGATTATTCTAAATTCCCTATTGGATTGCTTAGTGACTGTCTTATATTGACGATCATCAGTTATGCCTTTCTGCACAAGAGGAAATATCCTCCCTGTATACTATCCTTTTGTACTGAGGTATCCAAAAACTGCACTGAATGTTCCAGGTGAGGCTTAATCATTTCTCAAGTGAGGTTTGTTGTTTTGATCCATTCTTTCTTCTTCTTTTATGGTAACCTGACATTGCAGTTACTTTTTTGGTGCCTGCCAGTTGTTTGCCTATTCTTTGCAAATAATGCTGAATCAAGGCTTCCTTTTACCAGAAGCACACATGGCTGGGATTTTCATAGAAGTTATATAATTATGCAATGCAGAAGGAGACCATTTGGGCCATTGAGACTACACTGACCGCAATTCCACCAAGGCCCTATTGCTATAACTCTATGCATTTACCCTAGCTACTCCCTCTGACACTAAGTGGCAATTTACAATGGTCAGTCTGCCTAACCCGCACATCTTTGGACTGTGGGAGGAAACTGAGCACCCGGAGGAAACCCACACAAACATGGAGAATGTGCAAACTCCACACAGACTGTGACCCAAGCTGGGAATTGAACCTGGGTCCCTGGCACTATGAGGCAGCAATGCTAACCACTGTGCAACATGCTGCCCCCATTTTTTTCTGCTCCCATTGCGGTGGGCATGTTTGGTGGTGCAACTGGAGAATATCATGGGAAGGCACTAGTGTGAATGCAGGATACGATACTCCACTCCCTTCTTCTCAGTTGTGGGCCACATTTCCCTTTGTCCATTGTTGGGGATGTCATTATAATAGATTTGCTTATCATCAATTCCTCCGAGTGCTAGCACCTTGAGATGTCCCCACTTTCACGCTGTGGATCAGAAAGTGCAATTGTGACCCCGAAGCTACTGTGCAAGTAGGTTCCATTGGGGAGATGAAGATGTGTGTGGGAGAGCTATGTCATTACTCCTCACCCAACCATATCTCCATGGCAAAACATTGCAGCATCCTTTTGGCCAAAATCCTGAAACAAAATTCACTTCAAAACCACCATTCCACACCAATTTTATCCAACAAAACTTCCAATACATAGAACACTATCACCCCTATGCTTTCCTTTAATGGCTGTCTTTCAGGTGTATTTGTCTAGTCTAGTACTCCTATTCATGTGACTGCATGGCTAGTGAAAATTTGTTCACTTTCAATGGAAGAGACTGAGATTACCCTGCAGAATGCCCCTGAGTAGCTTTGGCCTCAGATTTGACTGCACCAATTTAGCGTGCGTGGTATGGTGATTGGTTGACAGCGTGGTATCAGCAAAGAGACTGGAAAAGTGGGAGTCAATTGAGAAAGAATACTCAATTGACGCTCACTTCATGAATGTTAACCTGAGACTTAATGGCAGAGTTGTGCTCACCCTGAGCAGAGTCTCAGAACTTTTAGTAATCTGATGAAACACAATTTACTGGACTGCTGTAAGACCCTGAAAGTCTCTTTGAGCACTGGTATCTACAGCCATGATGGCAGCAGTCCAATCCTGTACGACAGCAAGCAGGAATCACAGCCTGGGCTTCCAAAGCAGCATAGGTTTCTTCCTGTGTTGTAATTGAAGCTGAGACATTGAACATCACACACGACATTTCAATTGACTTCAAAACTATTCTTGTGAAATTGTTCACCACTTCCTTACAAGAAGTAATAGGCTTCAAGCTCTGCGTAAAACCCTGGACCAAATTGCCAGTGGCAATAGGCTTTCTGGCAGACTTGCTAATGCACAAAGCATATTGGTGTGGATGACCATTAGCCTTTTCCTGCACACTAAACCATTGAAGTTCGTATCTGAATCCCCTGTGGCAGAATTTATCTGTGACCTTGTCCTCTGGGCAGCTGGCATACATGTTATTCTTTCCCCTGGGCTTGGCTGCAGATCACTTTTGCCTGAAAGCTCACCACTTATAGATCTTATCTCCATACTATCCTCAAAAGTACCCACAGTTGTCAGTATCTGAACAGGTGACTGGGAGTGTCAGATCAAATGATGCTTCTTCCTCAGAGATCTGCTCATCTTCTGGGACTTTATCCTCAGACACCACTGGCTGACCAGAAGCAACTCTTGGGTATCTGAAAAGATAAATGCACAAGAAAGTTTGGATGAGGGAAGTAAGAATGTATGGAAAGCAAGGGTTGCTTGGCTACACCACCTGCATCCTGTGCATCATGCCAAATTATGAGATGAGGATGAAATGGGATTTGAGGAGAGCATAAAGCAGGACACAAGATTATCTAAAATACTGAGGATTAGTGACCAAGACTCCATCCCCTGTCTCCCATTATGTGCCACCTTATCTTGGTCTTGTATGAGAGAGGGAGAAGAGTGTCGATGAGCATGTTACAAAGTGTTTGGGTGATGTCTCGATCACAGTTGAAAAGTTGGAAGTGTGTGAAGTTGCGAGATGCAGGCTTGCATTAGTGCTGAGTTTTTGAAGGTGAAGTGGAGCATGTAAATATTAGCCATAAGTCCTGATTTTTAGAGATTGTTGATGGACAGGTGATGGGAATCCAGTCAATTGATTAGGGTGAAAAGTGGTTAGCGCAATTAGTATGCGGGAGGTGCTTCATGGAGCTGAACATATGTTCAGTTGTGTGTGTTTAAGACAGGGCATTAACAGGACTGACACCATCCAAAGTGACAGGTTAGGTGCTAAATTAGCATTGTTAAGGTTCAAGAAGGAAAATTGCTCCCCAAACAGCCTGCGTGAAATGGCCTTTTGCTGAGAACCCTTCTTCCATTTCTTCTGCTCCTTCTTCCAGCAGCTTGTCTTGATCTGCATAGTCTGTTTTCATTCTCTATGTCATGCAAGGGCAATGCCTACTAGCATACTCATATTGAGGAGCAATTGATTTGTGCAGAGGTCTTAAAGTCAGTACAAAAGTCCTTTGGCGACTGATATTTGTAACTCTGCATGCCTGCAAACCTTTACAACTTGAAACAACTATAAAAGCAGCACTGTTGAAGCATAGCAATAGACGGAAGAAATCAACCAGTAACTAACTTGTAAGTAGCTCTTTAAATAGTACTGGTGGGGGTCCTTCCTGCTGTTGAACATGTGTTCAGCTGTGCTTGTTTAAGACATGCATTAGCTGGAGCATTAAGTTCCAAAATGGAACTGCTAACATCAAGTCAGCATTACATGTCATGAGCTACCTATTCCCCATACTTTTAGCAGATATTCATTACATGCAGTAATGCCCTCACTAATATGGTGTCTGGCATGTTTCATCCCACAACTATACATGTGCATAACAAATGCCATCTTGAAGCTCTCAGGGCATTCATTGTACCCAAAGAGCTCAGTTGTTCATCCTGCTCATCCAGTTGATTTTCACTTCACTTCACTGCCGCCAACAATACAAAATTTGTTTATTTTATGTACTGGATTTCTATGAATTACTCTATCAAATTTCACATTTACATTTTTTGTTCTTATCTGTAACTTTTGTAACTTTCTCAAAACATTCCATTTAGTTCCTTTGGAAAACTTCCCTTTTGTAAATCCTTGCTGCCCCTTTCTGCTAGTGTATATCTGTCTAAATGATCCATTATTTTGCCCTTGATACTTAATTTCAGAACTTTACAAAGTAGTTATATCAGTCAAACTGGATTTTCCTTTTTCCATAAGGGCACCACCCCATTTTCTATACTCAAGTTTATTCTTCTTTCAATTTAATTTACAGAATGTGGGCATTGCTGGCCAGGCTAGCATTCATTGCCCATCACTAATTGCCCTCCAGAAATTGTGGTGAGCTGCCTTCTTAAAGCCCTGTAGTCCCTGAGATGGAGGTACACCCCTGTGATGTTAGGGAGGGAATTCTTGGATTTGGATCTAGCAACAGTGAAGGTACAGCAATATATTTCCAAGTCAGGATAGTGAGTAACTTGGAGGGGAACTCCAGGTGATGTTCCCAGGTCTCTGCTGCTCTTGTTCTTATGGATGGTAGTGGTCATGGGTTTGGAAGGTGCTACCTAAGGAACCTGGGTGAGTTCTTGCACTGCATCTTGTAGATGCTGCCACTGTTTGTCTATAGCAATAAAGTGGGCTGTTTTGTCCTGGATGGTGTTGAGCTTCTTGAGCATTGTTAAAGCTGCACTCATATGAGCTGCACTTATCCAAGCAAGTGGAAAGTATTCCATTACATTCCTGATTTGTGCAATAAAGATGGTGGACAGACTTTGGGGAGTCCGGTGAGTTACTCACCATAGGATTCTAGCTATGTTTACTGATGATTTTATAAGTGCATCATAAGTTTTTTAAAAAACTATTGGGTTTATTCCATAAAGCGCAGGTGCTCTATTTCCCTGGGCTTTCTTCATGTATTCGGGACGTGATTTGTTAGTGCATTCTTTTGATTGCATGCTCTGTCCCTATCTGTCGCAAACTGGTTATCCTTGCCCAGACCATCTCCCTGCGTTGTGTTGATCACTTCCCTTCTCGTGCTTGTCACCTTTTTTACTCTGCCTGAGGTTAGATTCCTGCCACCTTCTATACTCTCTGTCCTATTACATGGTCTGGAAATGTTACTAACCTCTCCTGAGCCCTCGACTCCTTTAACCAGTTGAACGTTCTCATCATTAACCTGCACTCGTACCCTCTCCTTTACCTTTGATTTTGTAATTCCCCATACCATTGAATCCTCCCCCCCACTACTTAGTTTAAAGCCCTAGCTACAGCCCTAGTTATAAAATTCACCAGGACTCTGGTCCCAGCACAATTCAGACGAAGACCATCCCATCTGAACAGGTCCCATCTTCCCCAATATTGGTGCCAATGTCCCATAAATTCAATGTCCCATTCCTCCCATGCCAATCTTTGAGCCACGCATTTATCTCCTTAATCTTATTGACCATGTGCCAATTCGCTCGTGGCTCAGGTAGTAATCCAGAAATTACCACCTTGTTGGTTCTGCTTTTTAATTTAGCTCCTTTATATTGGCCTTTATTGCTAGGGGGATGGAGTATAAAAGCAGGGAAGTCTTGCTGCAATTGTACAAGGTGAGGCCGCAACTAGAGTACTGTGTGCAATTTTGGTCCCCTTATTTGCGAAAGGATATAATGGCCTTGGAGGGAGTACAGAGAAGGTTCACCAGGTTGATACCGGAGATGAGGGGGTTAACTTATGAGGAGTAGATTGGGCCTGTACTCGTTGGAGTTTAGAAGGCTGAGGGGAGATCTTATAGAGACATATAAGAACATAAGAAATAGGAGCAGGAGTAGGCCATCTAGCCCTTCGAGCCTGCCCTGCCATTCAATAAGATCATGGCTGATCTGAAGTGGCTCAGTTCCACTTTCCCGCTTTCTCCCCATAACCCTTAATCCCCTTGCCTATCAAAAACCTATCTACCCGCGTCTTAAATATATTTAGCGAGGTAGCCTCAACCACTTCAACGGGTAGAGAATTCCAGAGATTCACCACCCTTTGAGTGAAGAAGTTCCTCCTCAACTCTGTTCTAAACTGCCCCCCCTTATCTTGAGGCTGTGCCCTCTAGTCCTGCTGTCCTTTCTGAGCGGGAAGAACCTCTCCACCTCTACCCTATCCATCCCTTTCATCATCTTATACGTCTCAATAAGATCCCCCCTCATCCTTCTAAACTCTAACGAGTACAAGCCCAGTCTATTCAGCCTCTCCTCATAGCTCAACCCCCTCAACTCTGGTATCAGCCTAGTGAACCTCCTCTGCACTCCCTCCAAGGCCAAGATATCCTTGCGCAAGTGCGACGACCAAAACTGCACACAGTACTCCAGCTGCGGCCTTACCAGTGCCCTGTACAGTTGCAGCAAGACCTCCTTACTTTTATATTCAATCCCCCTCGCTAGGAAGGCCAGCATCCCATTTGCCTTCCTGACCACCTGCTGCACCTGTAGGCTGGGTTTTTGCGACTCATGCACAAGGACCCCCAGGTCCCTCTGCACCGTAGCATGCTGCAGCTTTTTGCCCTGTAAGTAGTAGTCCTTCCTACTATTATTCCTACCAAAATGGATAACCTCACACTTGCCAACATTGTATTCCATCTGCCAGGTCCTCGCCCACTTGCTCAGCCTATCTAGATCCCTCTGCAGACTTTCCACACCCTCCGCACAATTTGCTGTTCCACTTATCTTTGTGTCATCAGCAAATTTCAACACCTTACATAAGATAATGAAGGGGCTAGACAGGGTAGAGGCAGAGAGATTATCAAAATGTCCCATCAGCATAAGATTGTCAACATTGAATCAAGCATGACTTACTCTACTGTGCCAATTAAATTATACTGCATAAATTATACTGATGTTTCTGTTTATACATCTTTTTCTAAGACTATCGGTTTAGAGGCACCTCGGATACTGGTCATGAGAAGATCTTGTACATTGATCTGTTCTAGTACTGTGCCTTTATGTACAGTAGTTGCGAAATAAAGTGGAAAACCTAAAAAAAAGGTACCTTGAAAGGAAGAGAGATTATTTCTACTTAGAAAGGAAACAAGAATTAGAGGGCACAGCCTCAAAATAAGGGGAGTCAATTTAGAATAGAGTCGAGGAGGAACTTCTCTCAGAGGGTAGTGAATCTTTGTAATTCTCTGCCCATTGAAGCAGTGGAGACTACCTCATTAAATGTGTTTAAGGTAGATAGATTTCTGATCAATAAGGGAATTAAGGGTTATGGGGAGCAGGCAGGTAAGTGGAACTGAACCACTATCAGATCAGCCATGATCTTATTGAATGGCAGGGCAGCCTCGAGGGGCTAGGTGGCCTACTCCTGCTCCTATTTCTTATGTTCTTACCAGCTCAGTAGTAACGTTAGTTTCATTACACTGTTCTATTTGTCTCTTGTGTAAGAATAATTTTTGCTGCGTTAGTACTATTTCTTCACCTAACTTATGAACTGAACAACTTGTTTAACTTCTCCATTATGCATAGACATTCACTAAATGTGATTCCTGTTCATGTAATTTTGGGTTTAGTAATATTTATCTCCCATCTTACTCAATTTTTACTTTATCAATTTTAAGTTCAAATACTTTCTGTGCTCCTATAACCACTTTTTATACCCTATGATTTTCCTTACATTGATCCTTTCAACACTTTGTGTCAGACAATTTATTACTGAAATGCTTTTCCTTTATCTCTATTAGCTTTGATGCCTTTACTAATATTCAAACTGGCTTTCTTTATTAAACTGTTCCTCCTATAGCTTTCCAGTTGCAAATTCAGCCATGCTTCTGGATTAAGCTTTTCCTGTTTAGTTACCAATTCATTTGCTTTATTTCCAATGCATCTGCTTTATTTTAAATTTTGACCCCATTTCCTGTATGTGCATTGAAGAAGTTTTGCTATATAGAAGGGAGTAACTTCTGGAAACTGATCTGCCAAATGTCTATCTGATGGACTATACCTCACATTATTTCTTAATTGCTGTTGGTGTTGAGGATGGGGTTTTGAGATCCTTGTAGACATGAAAGCGAAGTGGCGGAAGAAGCAGATGCGCAGGCTGAAGCGTAAAAGGCAAAAGATGAGGCAGAGGTCCAGGTGAAAGACTGCTGAAGATGCTTTGTTAAATCTTACATGGCAAATGGACTCTGACGTTTCTGTTTATACATCTTTTTCTAAGACTATCGGTTTAGAGGCACCTCGGATACTGGTCATGAGAAGATCTTGTACATTGATCTGTTCTGGTACTGTGCCTTTATGTACAGTAGTTGCGAAATAAAATGGAAAACCTAAAAAAAAGTACCTTGAAAGGAAGAGAGAAAGCTGTCTTTCACACTCAGTGGATACAGTATTTTACAGCCAATTAAATGTTTTTGATGTGTAGCCACTGTTGTATTTCAAAAGAGATGTCACAATGCCACTTTTATACAAAGTTGCTTGCACTAGCAGGGTGTAAATGGATTCTAATTAGATTGACATAACAAGCTGATTCGAACCCATACTGTTTTCCTGTCAGATACATGCTACCTTGGTAGTTTTTTTTATATACGTTCCAGCTCAATGTGGAAGTAGTCTAGGTGGTATATAAAAATAATTTGATTAAAAATCACTGTAATTAAAATCATGTCTAGCATACAGTATAATTTAATTTGCGCAGTAGAGTAAGTCATGCTTGATTCAATGTTGACAATCTTATGCTGATGGGACATTTTGTAGCATAGTCACAATGGAATGTGTATTCTAGCAAATCTTCACAGATCATTTTGAAGCTGGCAGGGTGTCTCAATGTAATTGATTAAAAAAAATGTTTTGGTCCTGTGACTTCCCAGTACATTGAGTTCAAAATCACAGCCAGTGGGAGGCACTAAGCAGTTTTCCGGAGAGAAACTTAACTGGAGATACATCACGCTAGATTATTGTCATGCTTAATCCAGTTCATGAAAACACAATTGATTGAAATCCGGGAGCAAATCAGTTCTCTATCTTTTGAGCCAGTTAAGGTGACTATCATGGAAGATTGACTAAATCGTAGCAAAGAAGGAAAAGTATGCTTATTTATGTATCTTTGAAACTTAACAAAAATATATTTGGATCTTTTTTGTTGTTGCTTCCAATCAGAGGCAATGATAGAAAATATTAGAAAAGTGCAAAGAGACATGAAATGGACAATAGAAAGTGTTTTGTTTGTTTCAAGTTTACTGAAAACCAAACAGGAATGGGCAACAAAATAGTCTAGGTAACGATGCCCTCCACCTGTAAAAGAATAATTTTTTTAAATGGCTCATTCTGAGATGTTTTTGTTTGGTTCTGGAAAATATATGATAAACAAACACATGTTCTCTTCTATGGGTGTTACAGAAACATTTACATGCTAAATGTAAAAGTTTGCAATTAGAAACTCCTTTCACAGTGAATTATGCTGCAGCTTCAGTGTTAGTGTGAAGTGATTTTAGTTTGTGGGTGCCAAGGACTAAACGTATTCATAAGCAAGCCAGATTGAGGCCCCTTCTCCAAGATTCTTGCTCTTTTTCACTTCTGACTTAGATTTAGGCCTCACATGCATAACTGCATTGATGCAAAACAAACCTATTTTGCACTGAGGCTACAGTTATCATGTAAATGTACATGGGCTGCTCCCAAAGCTCAATGTCCACCTCTAAACAAATGGTTCAATAAGTCCAATGTTTACTCATTAGTACCTTTCAGGAAGGTCCAGGTTCAAGTTCAAGTCTGGTAGTCAGCTATAGCAGTGATAATATTTTCATGAATACCCCCTTCCTGAAAGCGGACATTAGTGAAGACAAGTGAGACTTACTGTGATGTGCTCTATGATTGAATAACTCGTGCAAGAATTCTACCGCCTCACCCACCATGGAATCAGAGCAGGCGAGGGATGGACAATGGAAATGTTGATTGACCTTGGATGGGAATTTCAAGCAAGACCGTAAAATCCTGCCCAAGGTTTCAACTTATCCACAATTTTGGTAAATTTGTGGCTACAGTTTCCTGTAAATGTGCTTATGATTTTGTTACACATAATGTGCAGGCTATTTCTCTCAGCTTGAGATTTTGCTGAGAATTGTCCAACCTCACCTGTAATTCACCTCTCCAGTCCAGCTGTAGTGAATGGAATTATGGCCGAGTGCCAAATTTTCCATTCTCAGTGACAATGGTGGCAGGATGTGTGACATTGGAGAATTCTGGCTTTTGGCAACATGTTGTCCTTGCACTGTGTGCTGTTCATTATTTTTCAGGTTAGCTCCAGTTAGCACATCTGCATAGATTTATCAGTTCTCCTTAATGAAAGAGAAAGCTATAATGGGAAAAATGTCATATAGTCTTTACAACCCTGACAACATTACAGCCATTCTTTGTTTACAAAAGCTATTAAGGGATAATTTAGGGAAATTTTATCCTTTTGTGGCTATTAGTTGGTTAGATAGTAAAAAGAGGTTATACAATTAGTATTGTGAGTGACATTGTCATTGGTTTAGGCCTTTAAGGTCCAAAAGATGTATCCCTTGTTTGGCGTACTTGTATCAAAGTCATGGCTATCACTCCCACTGGCACTGCTGGTATGCAAAGCTGTTGGTCTCTGAGAAGTGGTACTTTTTCCTAGAGCTTGATGGAATTCTTGCCTCATACTAAATAAAGGGCTGCCATCTGAAAAATTGTAGTGGGTGAGCCCACTGAGGAGAGGTTGGCTCAACCATGACATTTTCTCTTAAGTGTGGGGAGTCTGCTGTCAGTATATAATCCACCCAGAATGTTTTCTCAAGAAAACTAGAGAAATAACAATTTTATGATTAAATCATAATCTATATGTTCTGCACTTTTGACAGAGAGGTGGAAGTAGTTCAGTGATACGAGTTGGATGCTTTTGTTCTTTAGTCACATACAACAGAAAGCATCTATGTCGAGCTATGACAATAAACATTGTTATTTCCCATTTCCTTCACATCTGTCCATCAACTGCAAAGAGTTGCAATTCTATTTATTGCTCTGCTTCAGCTTCCTTTGATGTGACTTGGGGGGGAGGGAGGGTTGAAGGGTATGAGCTAGATTGTGCTTTTTTTCAAAGTAGCTATTGTACAAGAAGTGCAACTGTAAGATTCAACCTTTGATTTTCAGATTTATAGTGGAGTGTCTTCATTTGCTGGTTGGCATAAAATGATGAGTGGAAAGAAATTGATTTGGAAAAATGAAAAAAGAGTAACATACTAAGATGTTATGTTCTCATGAGGACTCAAGAGACAGACCTCTTCTCAAGCCACAAAATAATTCATTTTAATCATGCATAATAAAAAAAGAAAAAAAATTGTGTTTAATTGTGTCTTTTACCACCTCAGAAATTTCTAATATGCTTTCTAGATAATAATAATTTTCGAAGTTCAGACATTGGTGCAATGTAGGAAAATGTGGCAACTAATCTGCAAACAGCTAGCTCCTATAAAGCAATGATATAATGGGCTGAATTTTTTCAGCCCTTTCAGGATGAGCTGGGAGGCAGGATGGGCTGGAAAAATAGTGTAGTAGGACCACAGTAAGAAAGTGGTCGATGGCCTGCCTGCCCAGAGCCCAATTGCGTTACCTAAATGGCTAATTAAGGGCTTCTTCCTGCACCTACTGGCATTTTACCTGCTGCAAGGACTTGCCACCACATGCGGAGACCAGTAGGTAATTGTATTTAATGGGATTGAGAGTTACAGGTAGGCCTAGTAGGTAGGGATATGATCAGTGCAACTTGTGAGCCGAAGGGCCTGTTTGTGCTGTAGTGTTTCTATGTTTCTATGTTCTATGTTTCTATGTAAATCCTGACAGCCTTCTGAGAGCTTTTCATGCACACATGTCCCATGGATGGGCCCCCCGATGGTAATTGTGGTCTCATAGCAAAGATGCTGCCTTCCCTTAACCACCCCTGCTCCCCAGCCTCATAGACGTCTGCCTAACTTACCTGACTTTGAGGGTGCATGGTCATCAATGCACCCACATCCTCCAGATGCAGCCCCAGCAGTGATATCACCTGCTGACTGTGAAAGTGGGCCAGCTTTTGGTCCTGGCAGCGGAATCCCTTCGACATATAAAATTCAACCCAATGACTAGATCATCTGTTTTCCGTGATATTGGTTGAGAGGTAAATGTTGGCCATGGCAGTCAGAGGAATTCCCTTCCTGTTGCTTGCCATGGGATCTATTAGAACCATCAGAGGGCAGCTGGAAGCTCGGTTTAAAATCTAATTGAAAAGCCAGCACCTCCAAGAGTGCAATACTACTTTCATTATAGCTGATCGTCAACATGATGCACCTTATTTTTTGCTTTTAAATGCCCAAATATGGAGCATTGAAAATCATTTGAATTTTTTACTGTATTCTGCATTCATTCAACCTCCTATTGTGTTATTAAAGTTAACCTTTGGAGGGATATTGCAGCATAGTCCCAAAACTGACTGCAGCATGAAGAATAACAGAATTACTTAATGTCAGTGAAGATTAATTTGTCTTTTCTGAAGTTTCATCCAGGCTAAGATTAGGATTACTGAGGTCTCTGCAAGGAATAGCAGTAATGGGCCTTTGTCCAGCATTTGTGAATGCTTGGACAAATTCAATCTTTATTATTCATTAGTATTTCACTCCAATTCAGACTTCCGTCAGCAGTCTCCAATCAAAGTTTTTGACCACCTGTTGAATCCTATTATCATTCAATGCGGAAGAGGCCCATCGGCTCATCTAATCTACACATATGGGTACAATATGGGTTACATATAGGTATAATTCTATATGGATACAAATACCAGTGCATCTGTAGTGGTACAACATTTGTGTAAAATTTATTCAAGGAAACACAAATTGCTCAGAAAAGTTTAGGAGTCATTAACAGTTTAGTTTAAGATGTGAATGTTATTCAGAAGCGACTGTTGAAGTACAATATGTAGGGCTCGACTTTACCATCAAATTGCACCCATTTTCGGGTGCAAAAATTTGGTAAACTCAGGCGTGCGACAAGAAGCGTGATTCGTGCCCACCTCTGCGCAAGTTCTCCCTTTACCAAGGGCTGAAAAAGCGTTCAAATTGACTTAATGGGCTATATGCCCAAACTTACCAGCACTTCCCCTTTTACTACTGCGTTCGCCATCCATATTTGGCACAAAACAGACATAGCCTGCAAAGGTCCGATTCGAGTGTTCCAGCTTCTGAGGAGGCACTCTATGTTACATCGGTGGGGACAAGGGGGAGGTGAGTCACATGGCTCTACTCAGAGTGGTTGGGGGGGGGGAATTGGGTCAGATGGCTCCACTCAGATCGGTGGGGGGATGGCAGGGGGTGGGCAGTGGGGCAAGGGATGTGTGGGAGGTCAGAGGATGGGCAGGGGTTCCGCTGCCAATCTGCATGTGATCGGTGGGGGGGGTCCACTGCCCCTCTGCGTGTGATTGGTGGCTGGGAAGGGAGGTCCACTGCCACTCTGCATGTTGGGGATAGGGGGCTGCAATTGGTCTAGGTAGTGGGAGGGTGGGGGGATAAGGGGGTCAGTAATGTTGTGGGGGTGGGACAATGTCTGTGGAGGCCGGGGGGAGTCATTATCCAACCCAGGAATGATATGGCAGGGGAGCATTTTTCTATCTTTTTTACTGCGCATGCATGGTTGGAAGCACCGATCAAAGCTGCAGTGTTTGGGGTGCATTAAGCTCTGTCCACAGGCTTCTACAATGCGATTCAGAATTACTGCTATTTTTCAGCCACAGTGTGTATCGGAGTGCCTGAGAATGGATCTAAAAGTCGGATCTGAAACACTCCCAGTTTCAAGTCCGCCCAGCACTTAGAATGAAAATGGTAAAATAGGGCCCATAATCTGAACAGACATAGGAGATACATGACCTGTGACAGGTGAGAAGGTTTAAGGTTCTGGATTGGACAGACAGAGTGGTCTGATGCCTACTGGAAGGATCCCTTCCATACTTTTGAGCTTATCAGAGTTTTAAACTGAAGCAAGCAGAATCCATCTATCCTTTTCCCTTCATTCATGTTTTTTTCTTCCCCAGTGCCCAGTATTTAGGTCAGTTTTGAGGGCTGGTGAGTGTCTCATGCAAATCACTCAATTAATTACATCTTCTTGTTCAATTGTCCAATTACCAAGCCCTTCTGGCCTTGCTCTCAATCCCTGAGATAATCCGTGCTTTTCAATCGTAAGGACATCTTTTGAACTTTGTCTTAGACATTTTATCAAGCTGAGCAATGCCTACACAAAGGCCAGCTTCTTTGTTGTGTCCTTGGTTAGATCACAGGCTCCCTGATGAAAACATAAATTTATCTCAACTGTTCTGTGATTGTGTCAGCTCTGGCAGGCTGCTGAAGAATTGTTCTTAATTCGAGAGAGAGAACTATTTTAATACTGCTCAATTTGTAATTTGGTAGTTAGGCTCAATTTATAAAGCCATCATCTATTACAAATGTGAAACGGCCATATGGAACATATGAAGACATCTCAACCGGTTACCATTTTAAAACCTGCACCATTCTTGTACTAATTCAGTGGCTGGAAAATTACCAGCCCTTTTGTGACGAATTGGGAGGTAGAGAGGCTGGCAAAATGACTTGGGAAGGCAACAAGAGCATGCTAATATTTTTTCACAGCTATGCCACTTTTTCAGAGGCAGGAAATCTGACAGATCAACCACCCACTGGGAGACCAACTGAGCAACTTTTCCCCCTACTGAAGGCACTACTACCAAATGAGAGAACCTTCCATTAAAACCTGGTGGCCTTTGAGTGAGCTTGTGGGAGAGGCTTACTTTTTTGAGCACTCCATGGTCCATAGAGGAGTACTGCAGCAGCACTGGTGGCTCCAGCAACAATTTTTCAAGAAAACATTTTTCAAGGTCTGGTTCGTGGAACCCAGAATTCTCCTGCCCGTGCGCATACCACCTAGAAGCAGAAATCTGGGTCATTGCGTTCCACTTCCACAGGGAATGTAATAAGCTTGTGATAAAAGCAGAAAATGCTGGAAAAACTCAGCAGATCTGGCAGCATCCGTGGAGAGAGAAAAGAGAGTTAACTTTTTAAGTCCATATGACTTCCCCAGAGCCTTCATTGTTCAGTAATGAACTTGTGGCTTCTTTCAAATATCACTTCTGTCAGTTGCTTGATGTATCTGTAAATAATGCTGCCTGTGTCAGGTCCAGAAATATGGCTAAACTAATTTCTAATCCGGTATGTTTGAGGGTATGTTTCCTTGTAGAAGACAATAAGAAAGACCCAAGTTGCTAATTTTATAAATTATTAAAACACATTGATGCCTGGCCCCTACCATTAAAAATATTAATGTTCAGTGCTTAATCCTCTGAGTGGAGATCCATCATAATACCAAATTCTACCACCTGTGTTGCCAATAACCTAAATCCCCCACTTCACCAATTGCTGGGTCTGTCTGCCTGGCCTTAATGTCCCTAATTTGAAAGCTCCTGGCCTTTGAGGCCACTTCTCTTTGCAATTGCAGCCTCAGCATTGCGAGTGATGGTGCTGCTGGGTTACTGAATTGCTAACACCTTGATTGGGCTGTTAACTCTTGGAGGTGGACAACCTTAGTTGGGACAATGGCCATTGGCAGCAGCCACCTAATTGACACCACTCAGAATATACCTCCTTGAGTCCTGCTGTCAGCCAACTTCAGCCATCTGTACAAACATCAATTTCATTTTTCTAAAAAAAGTTATACTTGAAAAACATGGGAATATCCCATTGATACTCAAACAAACATCATATTGGCCTATAGTATGTTTCAGATTAAATATTGTACACAAAACTTTGCATTAATTAACTCCGTAAAGACCCAAAATGTATTGCTATTATTTGTCAAGAACCTTTCAATTTAGTTTCACATTTGACTCTCACCTGTAATTTTTTTTTATTGCATTCAATTTTTCTAGTTCTAGAAAAGAAACCCAAAAACTGCTGACAGTGTCTTTTGGAATTTACAGCTTCCCCCTTTTTTGGTTTCATTTTAATGGCTCTTGTCACACAATGCATTCCACAAGACTGACAAATAGGAAGGTGATGTAATCCACGGCACTTTGCCAGCACAAATATCTAAGCATCAACAGCAGGAGCCTGAGAATTGTGCTCAAATCAGAAACAAAGGAAGCTTGTCAATGAGTGCTACCATCTTCTGAAAAGGGGCCCAGTTTTCTGGAGTGCCCAAAAATTACACCCCTCACTGAGTCCAACTGGACAGGCCTGGTAGTCCATAATTTCAGAATTAGAGATAAGTTAATTACTAAATCATCTCAATCTGTAGAAAGTGTATTAAAAGCATGGCAGTTTTCTGGATTCAGGATTTTTAAGTCCAAGTTTCTGTAGTGAATTTATCTGGTATATTTCAATATTTAAATTGCTAGCTATCTGCAAATGATCAAACTGAATTCCTGTGTATTTTGTGCTGGAAAGACACCTGAGGATTATGAAAGATACATTCACCAATCTTGTAATTCCAGCAGGCATTTTAAAGGGAATGCAGGTTAGAAAATTGGTGTTAATAATGTTGCAACTGTACCTCCAACCCATTATTCCTGCTAGAATCACGGGCTTGGTGAGTTTATTTTTAAATCTTTCCTTATACTTCCCTAGTTTGCTCCCTCCATCTGCAGGCAGTGATTTATTTTGGGATATAGTTTAAAGAGGCACTGGCAGTGCTCCAGTGCCCTGCCGAAGTGTTTATTCATCATACATGATCCAACACAATAAGTGTCAGCAGGCTATTTAACTTCAAAGAGCCTTAAAGCCAGACCTAATCCTATTCACACACTTTTATGTTTCCAGAACTTCCAATTTGATAGAAGAGTTTTGTTTTCAATGGGAATTGGCTGTGGACAGCGACAAAATACATTAAAATGGTGTATTGTAACTTTGTTTCTCTGATGTTTTCTTGATAGCATCTTTCAGGATGTTCATTCTCCTAGAGAATGTAAATTTGGTATTGTGATGGATCTCCTCTCAGACGATAAAGCTTTGAATATGAATATTTTTAATGGTGGGGGAATGGGATCAATATGTTTTAATAATTTATAAAATTAGCAACTTGAGTCTTTTTTATTGACTTCTACAAGGAAACATACCCTCAAACATTACTGGGTTAGAAATTAGTTTCGCCATGTTTCTGGACCTGACACAGGCAGCATTACTTACAGATACATTAAGCAAGTGACAGAAGTGATATTTGAAAGAAGTCATGAGTTCATTACCGAACAATGAAGGCTCTGGAGAAGTCATATGAACTTAAAAAGTTAACTCTCTTTTCTCCCTCCACAGATGCTGCCAGTTTTTCTAGCATTTTCTGTTTTTATCACAAGCTTATTATATTCCCTATGGAAGTGGAACACAATGACCCAGATTTTTGCTCCTGGGTGGTGTACACACAGGCAGAAGAATTCTGGGTTCCATGAACCTGACTTGAAAAATGTTTGCCTGGACTTCCACTTTTTGATCCAGGATTTAGGCTGGAATAGCAACAGAGTAGGCTTACTTTTACCTGTGCCCACTAAGTGCTTAAGACTTCTTAATCTTCCTCATCCTCCATTACGTCTAGCTACTTCCCAAGCGTCCGCAGTTGAGGTTGAGGAGGCCTGCTGACTTCCATGCCTTGTTACCTGAAATGACCTTGGTGGGCATCTGCTGAGAGGCCTGGACCTTGAGGGCCCTGGCCTACTTTCGGACAGGAAGGGTATTGCAATGCTGTGCTCATCAATGTGTGGGGCTGGACATGTGTTGCTCACAGGAAGGGGGCACTCAGGTTGGTCACCAACAGGATCTCCTGGGCAGAAGGTCCTGGGCTGTGCACCAGATGATCCTCATTTCTTCGGATGCCCGATTGGCCTGCTGGCCCTTTGTGTGACAGAAGGGCAGCTGGAGTGAATCCAGAAGCCCCACCATCTTCTGGCACAGACTGTCTTGAAAAACCACCAGCACCTGAACCATGCAGTTGAAGTCCTGCATCATGGAGTTCATACCCTCAGACATGGAGGTCATGAGCTGAAGCATGGTGCAGACATCTCCCGCAGAGTGCATGTCCTACGCCAAGGTCTCCATTGCGAACGCCAACCTCATGGTATTGACCTCAGTGCGCTGAAGTAATGAAACCATCTCCTTGGACATAAGGCAATGGGACTCCTGCAGTTGGCCTTGAATCTGAGGAGGGATGCTGTCAAGGTTTCTCCTCCCAAGGTTTGCTATTCTGCCTTGTCAACTTCGTCAGCTCTGGGACAACCAGACCCAGGGGCACATCATCAGGCAGGGGCCCAGCAGAGTCCTGGACTCCGGCATCCCTGGGACATCCCTGCCTATGCCTGCTACAGATCTTTAGCTGTGAAGTGCCCAGCAGTGAATAACCCAGAAGCCTGTCTACTTAAGGATTCCACTGAGGTGTGGGTATCTATGTGTAGGTGACAGCTGTTGCTCCTCTTCAGTGGAGCCTGAGGCATTTCCCTTAGAACTGCTTGTGTCTAGTGGCACCAGGAAGTGTGAGGATGGTCCAGCCTGCTCAGTTACTTTGCCTGCAGAAGAGAGAAGGAATTAGTATATTCCAGGGAACATTGATTACTCACTTCAGATTTGAGGCATGACAGCACGTCTTGAGGATTATCACATACGTCTGTTGCCCCCATTTCACTATCAATGGATGCAATTTCTTCTTCTGCCCCTGCCAGCTTGAGGGCTCTCTCCTCAAATGATGTGAGGGTTCTGATCTCTGGCATTACTCCGGCAGGGCTCGCTTGCTCACACTTGTTGTGGTTGAATTTGTCTTGCAACAACACAGATAGGGAGAGTGTAGGCAGCAGTGTTGACATTTAAAATGGTGATGAGATGTGGCGGGTGTGGGTCTTGAATGGGGGCTGGAGTATGAGGAGTATGGCAGTGAGTAGGGGGGTCGTGGTAATTGGGAGGAGGACCTTCTTAGAGGTGTTGGCAAAGGCTGAAGTGACTGGATGAGAGGTGAATGTGGAAGTGGGAGGGGTGTGTGAGGGGGTTCAGAAAAAGACTACTTGAGGCTGACCTACCTTGTCTATGCAGAAAATTGTTCATCATCTTGTGGCACTGCTGCCCCGCCCTCTTCTGCAACAGGTGAGGGTGGTGACTATGATGGGAGGCTTATCCCTGGAGCAGGGGTAAAGTGAATCTCGCTTCTGCTCCATTCCATTGAGAGGTCCGGTCAGTGTTCCCTCTGAGAAAGGCAGTGTGGGCTTCCTGGCTGCCATCCCTGAAATCGCAGTGCAACAAGTACTGGGGAGCCATTTTTATGCAGCTCCCCAGTGATTGGTGAGATTAAGTGGAGCCATGGTAGGTGAATCAGAGGGAGGCCACCGCAGACGTGGCATTAATGGCCATAGAAGTTTTGTTAACGAGACTCAAGATCGAGTTGGAAATTATGCTGGAGCTATCGGCGCAATTCATTTTTCTTGTTGGAACTGACACTGTTAAATTCTAGCAAGATCACCCACAATAACCTTCAAAATTTGGTGGAAGAGGGGACCTGCAATCCCTGCTGTAATGCTCCTGCAGCAACCAAGAAGACCTGGGTTCAATTTGCAGTTATATTGAGCACAGCAAGATACCATCAGTGTTTCTGGATTTAGTGCAGAAAAAGGTTCAGCGATCTGGTGTATTCCAGCAAGTAGCCTGTCTCATTCATACAGAGCTCCAAGAGAAGGGTCATAACTGCATGATTCAGCTAAAGTGCAAGGTATGACACATACCTCTGCTTCAGCACTGAGGCTTGTATGTCTACTCACCTCATGTAGATGAATACAAGATACATGAATGAACACTGTGATACACAACGGCAGTGAAGAACGATTTCCTTCTATGCACTATATATCATGCTAACACAAATCTATGTTGTCATTACAGTTGAAAGGGTGAAGAATGACAGCCAGATGGCCCAGACTGAGGGTGAGTCAGCTTGACTGAGATGCATCAGTGCAGTGGAACAGATGACCATAGAGATTGCCAGGGTACCTGAACAACTGCTGTTGGTGATGGCAAATCACTGGTAGCAGATAATAAAGGTGATATTAAAATCACCTTGGCACATAGCGGAGGTCATGTTGTCACTTTGCTCAGCACAATGGGATGTTGGCATGAGGGGAGGTGTGAGTATTGGGTTGTGTCACAAGAGCAGCATGATTATGACTAAAGGCAGTTAGGTGTATCAGAGAATGCTTTCTCAATGAGAAGGGTTATACCCAAATAACTCCTTTTGTGTCTCACACAGATCCCAGATTTGCTCCCTCACCTCCAGTAGCACACTTCACATAAAAATATAGAAACTAGAAGCAGGAATATGCCAGTCAGCCCTTTGAGCCTGCTCTACCATTCATTTTGATCATGGCTGATCATCTAATTCAATATCCTGATCCCCCCGTTCCCCCCATATCCCTTGATCTCTTTAGCCCCAAGAGCCATATCTAATTCCTTCTTGAAATCAGACAATGTTTTGGCCTCAGCTACGTTCTGTAGTAGTGAAATCCATACATTCACCACCCTCTGGGTGAAGAAATTTCTCCTTGATCCTTATCCCCAAATTATGACCCCGAGTACTGGATTCCCCACCGTTGGGATCATTCTTTCTGAATCTAATCTGTTTAACTCTTTTAGAATCTTTTAAGTTTCTATGAGATTTCCTCTCACTCTTCTAAACTCCAGTCAATATAATCCAAACTGACTTAGTCTCTCCTCATATGACAGACCTGCCAAACCAAGAATCAGCTTGGTAAACCTTCGCTGTACTCCCTCTATAGCAAGAACATCCTTCCTCAGATAAGGGTTCAAAAATTGCACACAATACTCTTGGTGTTGCTTCATTAATGCTCTGTACAATCGCAGCAAAACATTCCTATGCCTATACTCAAATCCTTTAGCTATGACGGCCAACATACCATTTGCCTTCTTTACTGCCTGCTGTATTTGCATGCTTACTTTCAGCGATTGATGAACAAGGACTCCAAGGTCTCATTGAGTCTCCACCTCTCTCAATTTACACCCATTCAAGTACTAATGTTTTCCTATTATTGCTACCAAAGTGGATAACCTCACATTTATCCACATTATACTGCATCTGTTATGCACATGCCCACACATTCAGCCTGTCCAAATCACGCTGAAGCATCTTTGCATCCTCCTCTCAGCTCACCCTTCCACCTAACTTTATATCATCTGCAAATTTGGAGATAATACATTCAGTTCTCTGTTCCAAATCATCAATCCAAATCATACCTGGCCAGAATATGCTTTGGGCATCAAAAGGAGGAAGAAATGTTGGAGGAAGCATCGTCACATCTAACTAGTCCATATTCCACCAAATCTGATTCAAGCACTCTGAACGGATATAGACTGCATGTAGAGTCAGTGGCACAGGATGTAAATCATTGCAGCAGAGTAAAAGAGGAAGCGTCAAAGTCAGAGACACCTGTACACAGTTTCCTGAAGAGGAGGAAAAAGGTTACAATGATGCTCTGGTGGTAGGAACATGCAGCCTCAAAAGTGGCCTTTTGGGGCACAGTATTTAGATAATCAGCAGTGGAAATCTGCAAAGTTTCCTGAGGCAATGGGAACTCTTCGACTGCAAATGGAAGAATCCATTGCTGTCATGAGCTTCATATAGTTCTTGGAGATGAATAATCTTTGACCATAAGAGACTGGTGGATGAACTTCATGGAGTGACTCATCATCAAAACTTGGGAGTGGATTCAAGAGCAGCATCCTAGCCAGGAAAGGATGCAAACCTCTCTCACTAGCCTGGATCAGCTGCTCAGTGTATAAGTGCTGACATCCATAGAATACTTGAGGACTTGAATACCCTAAGCAGGGCAGTCACACCATTGGCAGAGTCCATGAACAGATGCTGGGCAGCAGGTGCACCTTAAGCTCTTCACTGTAGTAATCTTACACATTGGCCTAGGTGTAGACATCACAGCTTGAGAGCCATGTATTGTGCTGGTACTATTGGTTTGTCTGCTGTATGTGCTACTTTGGTTGTGGTTGCATTCCAGGATGTGCTTTGTATGATAAGCAGAGGTATACGGGAGCCATGAACATTGCATATGATGCCCACGTCAGAAACTGGACCATTGGTCAGAATGGATGGTGTGCATGTTCTTTAAAAATAGATGTCATTGCACACTTATGAGTTTCTTATGCATGAGATGTCTTATCTGCATGTATGCTACAACATATGATCCTATCAGTGTGTATAAGGGTTGAGGTTTGATGTGTCACTGTGAGCATTTGTGTGCATGGTTTGATCTGGACAATTTGGTTATATGGTTCCATCATTTTAAGATGTGGAGATGCCAGCGTTGGACTGGGGTAAACACAGTAAGAAGTCTCACAACACCAGGTTAAAGTCCAACAAGTTTATTTGATAGTAAATCCACAAGCTCCTGGGGTTTGCCCCTTCATCACGCGAGTGGTGAGTTCTGGGTTCAGACAGAGCATATAATTTGTAATCATATCTTACTGAATGTTCACTGGAAGAAAGTATCACTTTGAAATCCACGATTTTGAGAAATACAGAGAGGCCTTTAAGTAAAAATATTAGTGACTGTACACAGACGTAAAAGTAAATTTTGTAACTAATTTTAAATATGCTATTGCAAAATATTCATTTCCTATTTCTCCATTATGATGCAAAAAGATTTTAACATGAAAATTTTCACTTATGAATGTATGAAATGGAAGCTTAGCAAGGCTATTCGACCCCTCAATCCTGTTCTGCCATTCAATAAGATCGTTGCAAAGAAAAATGGTAACAGGTGACCAAAGAAGTTTTCACTCTCTCTGTGTGATTTGTTTGATTGAGATTAGACACCATGAATAAATAATAGTTTTCTATCATTATAATACTTCTTCACCAAAAGGGAGAATGCACATGTTGGATTAAAATAAAAGAAAACAGATGAAACTTCTGTTTTTATCAGCAATGAATAGAATTGCAAATGTACATTCTGGAATATTTTGAACATCAGTGTTCAATAACTATAACATCAATAACATCAATAACTCTATCTCCTCTACACTAGCATTGGAGAGGGATAGGATCAGGCAAGATAGGAAAGTGTTTATCTGGAGTAAGGGGAAATATGAAGCTATCAGACAGGAAATTAGAGACGTAAATTGGAAGAAGGTGTTCTCGGGGAAATGTACTGAAGTAAGGTGGCAGATTTTCAAGGAATGTTTGTCTGGAGCTCTGCATGACAACATTCTGATGAGACAGGGAGATTATGGTAGGTTACAGGAACCATGGTGCATGAAAGTTGTAATGAATCTAGTCAAAAAGAAAAGCATACAAAAGGTTTAGGGATCTAGAGGAGTATACGGCTTGTAGGAAGGAAATTAAAAAGGAAATTAGGAGAGCCAGAAGGGAATATGAGAAGGCCTTAGCAGGTAAATTAAGGAAAACCCTAAGGTGTTCCACAAATATGAAGAGTAAAAGGATGAGATGCGAAGGAATAGGATCTATAAAATGTGACAGTGGGAAAGTTTGTATAGAACAGGTAGAAGTAGCAGAGGTGCTCAATGAATACTTTACTTCGGTATTCATGGTGGAAAAAGATATTGGTGATTGTAGTGCAGGCTTGCTGTGGGCTGAAAAGCTTGAGTGTGTGGACATTAAGAAAGATGATGTGTTGGAGCTTTTGAATAGTATCAAGATATGTAAGTCACTGGGACCAGATGGGATGTACCCCAGGTTACTGTGGGAGGCAAGGGAAGAGATTACAGAGCCTCTGGTGATGATGATCTTTGCATCATCGATGGAGACAGGAGAGGTTCTGAAGGATTGGAGGATTGCGGATGTGGTTCCTATATTCAAGAAAGGGAATAGAGATAGCACAGGAAATTATCGACTGGTGAGTCTAACCTCAGTGGTTGGTAAGTTGATGGAAAAGATCCTGAGGGACAGGATTTATGAACATTTAAAGTATAGCATGATCAAAAGTCATCAGCATGGCTTTGTTAAAGGCAGATCATGTCTTACGAGCCTGGTTGAGTTTTTTGAAAATGTGACTAAACACATTGACGAAGGAAGAGTGGTAGATGTGGTTTATATGGACTTCAGCAAGGCGTTCGATAAGGTCCCCCATGCAAGGCTTATTGAGAAAGTGAGGGGCCATGGGATCCAAGGAGACATTGCTTTGTGGATCCAGAACTGGCTTGCCCGCAGAAGGCAGAGAGTGGTAGTAGATGGGTCTTTTTTTGCATGGAGGTCGGTCACCAGTGGAGTGCCCCAGGGATCTGTTCTGGGACCCTTGCTCTTTGTGAATTTTATAAATGACCTGGACGAGGAAGTGGAGGGATGAGTTGGTAAGTTTGCCGATGACACGAAGGTCGGAGGTGTTGTGGATAGTTTGGAGGGAAATCAGAAGTTGCAGCATGACATTGATAGGATGCAAGGCTGGGCAGAGAAGTGGCAGATGGACTTCAACCCAGATAAATGTGTAGTGGTCCATTTTGGCAGGTCAAATGGGATGAAGGAATATAATATTAAGGGTAAGACTCTTACCAGTGTGGAAGATCCGAAGGATCTTGGGGTCTGGGTTCATAGGACTCTCAAATCGGCTTCACAGGTAGAGGATGTGGTTAAGAAAGTGTATGGTGTACTGACCTTCATCAATCAAGGAACTGAGTTTAGGAGTCGGGAGATAATGCTGCAGCTGTATAAGACCCTGATCAGACCCCACTTGGAGTACTGTGCTCAGTTCTGGTTGCCTCATTACAGGAAGGATGTGGAAACCATTGAAAGGGTGCAGAGGAGATTTACAAGGATGTTACCTAGATTGGGTGGCATGCCTAATGAGGAGAGAGTTCAATCTTTTCTTCTTAGAGAGATGAAGGATGAGAGGGGACCTCATAGAGGTGTATAAGATGATGAGAGGTATTGATCAGGAGGACTCTCAGGGGCTTTTCCCCAGGGCTGAAATGGCTGCCTCAAGAGGACACAGGTTTAAGGTGCTGGGGAGTAGGTACAGAGGAGATGTCAGAGGTAAGTTTTTCACTCAGAGGGTGGTGGGTGAGTGGAATCGGCTGTCATCAGTGGTGGTAGAGGCAAATTCGTTAGGGTCTTTTAAGAGCCTTCTAGATGAGTACATGGGACTTAATAGGATTGAGGATACAGGTAAGCCTAGTAGGTAGTTTTTGATAAGCGAGGGGATTAAGGGTTATGGGGAGAGGGCGGGAATGTGGAACTGAGCCACGACAGATCAGCCATGATCTTATTGAATGGCGGGGCAGGCTCGAAGGGCTAGATGGCCTACTGCTGCTCTTATTTCTTATGTTCTTATGTTCTTAGAGATAAGATTGGCCCAACTTGTGGGCTGAAGGGCCTGTTTGTGCTGTAGTTTTTCTATGATTCTATGATTCTAATGTTGAAGGATAAGAGTGTTTTGGGGGAACCATACATAGGCCATTGAAAAATGTGCGTCTTTAGGGAAAGATGTCCAACAATGCTGCAGATGACATCTGTTTTCAAATTAAAGAATTGTAAGAGATATTTCTTCTTCTTTATAATTAATTACAGCATGCATCCTCCTTCCAAGAGGTCCTACAGGTGGACAATTTACTCCAAGGCCTCTGACTATATCACTGATGCTGGAGTAAGGTGTTATTATTTTTTTTTCTGGAGAAATGACTTGAATCCATCCTGAAAACATAGGCCAGATTTCCGTGGAGGAGGCTGATAGGTCAAGTTGGGAAACTACCTGACTCAGCAGATCTCAGCTTTTTAAAAGAGCCTTGCTTGCCATATTTTTGCTGCAGGAAGGCAGGGGAAGAATTCCTGGTTCTGAAATTAGACCTGAGAAATCAGCAGAGGCAGTCAAATTGCAAGGCTTAAAACCTGCCTCCATTTACTGTTCTAGTGATGACTACAAGAGGGCGGCACAATGGTTAGCATTATTCTCTCACAGTGCCAGGGACCCAGGCTCAATTCTGGCCTGGGGTGCCTGTATGGAGTTGCATGTTTTCCCTGTGTCTGCATGGGTTTTCTCCAGGTGCTCCAGTTTTCTCCCACACTTCAAAGATGTGCAGGTCAGGTTGATTGGCCACGCTAAATTGCCTCTTAATATAGGGGATTCACAGGGTAAAATGTTTGCAGTTATGGGAATAGGGCCTGGATGGGATTGTTGCCCGTGCAGGCTCAGTGGGCAACATAGTCGTCTTCTGCACTGTAGGGATTCTATAATTCTAAGAATGTCAGGGCCTCAACTCTCACCATTTATTTGCCCCCTCCATACCCCACATGCCCTCCATTCCCCTCATACGTCTCATGCCCCATGTGTTCCCTCCATGACCACTCATACCTCTTCTGTACCATCCTCCATAGTAATTTCACCAGTATCGACCATGGACACACCACTGGGCAAATTTTGATCCACCCATCACAGTAATCGTAGTGGGTGAGGGGCAGACCATGGAAAGGTCCATTGACCTCAGATGGGATTTTTCGGTTTCATAAGAACATAAGAAATAGGAGCAGGAGTAGGCCATCTAGCCCTTCGAGCCTGCCCCGCCATTCAATAAGATCATGGCTGATCTGTCGCTGCTCAGTTCCACTTTCCCGCCCTCTCCCCATAACCCTTAATCCCCTCTCTTATCAAAAACCCATCAACCCGCGTCTTAAAAATATTTAGCGAGGCAGCCTCCACCACTTCAACGGGCAGAGAATTCCAGAAATTCACCACCCTTTGAGTGAAGAAGTTCCTCCTCAACTCCGTTCTAAACCGCCCCCCTTTTATCTTGAGGCTGTGCCCCCTAGTCCTACTGTCTTTTTTGAGCAGGAAGAGTCTCTCCACCTCTATTCTATCCATCCCATTCATCATCTTATACGTCTCAATGAGATCTCCCCTCATTCTTCTAAACTCTAACGAGTACAAGCCCAGTTTATTCAGCCTCTTCTCATAGCTCAACCCCCTCAACTCCGGCATCAGCCTAGTAAACCTCCTCTGCACTCCCTCCAAGGCCAAAATATCTTTGCGCAGGTGCGGCGCCCAAAACTGCACACAGTACTCCAGCTGCGGCCTCACCAATGCCCTATACAGCTGCAGCAAGACCTCCCTACTTTTATATTCAATCCCCCTCACGATGAAGGCCAGCATCCCATTCGCCTTCCTGACCACCTGCTGCACCTGCAAGCTGGGTTTTTGCGACTCATGCACAAGGACCCCGAGGTCCCTCTGCACCGTCGCCTGCTGCAGTTTTTCGCCCCGTAAGTAATAGTCCTTCCTACCATTCTTCCTACCAAAGTGGACCACCTCACACTTGCCAACATTAAATTCCATTTGCCATTTCCTGGCCCATTCGCCCAGCCTATCTAGATCCTTCTGCAGACTCTCCACACCCTCCGCACAATTTGCCGTTCCCCCAATCTTGGTGTCATCAGCAAATTTCGACACCGTACACTCGGTTCCCTCCTCCAGATCATCTATATAAATGGTAAAAAGCTGAGGCCCCAGCACCGACCCCTGGGGCACTCCACTAGTCACCATCCGCCAATCCGAATAGCACCCGTTGACCCCCACTCTCTGCCTCCTATTTAACAACCATTCCTCTATCCACGCTAACACCCTACCCCCAACTCCATGTCCCTCGACCTTCTGCAATAACCTCTTGTGAGGTACTTTATCAAACGCCTTCTGAAAATCCAGAAAGACCACATCCACCGGCTCTCCTCTATCCACCGCCCTAGACACATCCTCATAGAACTCCAGTAAATTTGTCAGACATGACTTCCCTTTAATGAAACCGTGCTGCGTCTGCTCAATCAAGCAATTCCCTTCAAGATGCCTCGCAATTTCCTCCTTAATGACAGATTCTAACATTTTACCTACCACAGATGTTAAACTAACCGGCCTATAATTCCCCGCCTTTTGCCTGGCACCCTTCTTAAACAACGGCGTAACATTAGCCGTTTTCCAATCATCCGGCACTTCCCCAGAATCCAGCGATGTCTGGAAAATAACCACCAAGGCATCCACTATCACCTCCGCCATTTCTTTCAGAACCCTTGGATGCATTCCATCCGGTCCTGGGGACTTGTCCACAATCAGCCCCTCCAGTCTGTCGAGCACCGCCTCTCTAGTAACAGTAATGTCATTAAGACCCTCCAGTCCTACCACCTTTCCATCGCTAACACCCGGCAAATTATTCACGTCCTCCTCTGTGAAGACAGAAACAAAAAAGTTATTCAATACCTTAGCCATACCCCCATCCCCTACCACTAGGTCCCCTTTCTCATCCTCTAAAGGACCAACATTCACCCTAGCCAGCCTCTTCCTTTTTATATATTTATAAAAACTCTTGCTATCCTTTTTTATATTAAGCGCTAGCCCAGCTTCATAGTTTCTCCTACCCCTCTTTTTCAGGGCTGGAAAATCCTGCCCATATCTTTGAAGTGAGCATTAAAATAAAATTAAACTCATGACGTCTAAAACAGCTGTCATTCAAACAAACTTCATATGAGAAAACACCCATTCAAAATTAAATCCCCTCAGGTGATCAATCTACTATAAAAATAAACATCTATTCAGGATCCACATCAAAATAGATAATCCTTTCAGAACATCTTAAAACTGTCAATCAAACTATCTGAACAGCTCTCTGCTGAGATAGGTGATTCTGTAGCTTTTAAAACTCAATCAAGCATTCATAATGGACTTAATTGTCATAATAAACTATTACAACTCACAAACATAAAACTTATTGAAACTGCAAAAACAGATGACTATGGTTTATTTTGAGCTGTATCAGATGGGTTATCAGTCAATGCATTCTACAAGCAGTTATCTGTTTCTTTTCTCTGAGCAAAAGCTGCAGGGCAATTTTCTTTTCAATTTTAAAAGGTTGTGAGCATTTAAATCACGTCAGAACATGACACTTAGAATTCTCAAGCATTGTTTTATTAATTTTTGAATTACTAATAGCATTTTTCCCAATAGCTACTCTATACTTACACATTGCTGATCAATTTATCTTTACAATCAGAGCATTGGGTCCAGAGTTTCATAACTCTGTTGGTAGTGGAAGGGAGGCAAGCGAAAGGAAAAGAATGGCAGGCAGGACACAGATGCGAAATCCCAACTCCATTTTTCAATGGCATGGAAAAGGAAACAGGGCACATTTCACATACAAATTCAAAAAAACGTTGGAGGAACCATTGCTTATACTAGAAAAAATAATTCAGATCCATTTCCATCATTCATGACACTGCAATAAAGCATTTGGGTGTCACATCCTTCGTGTTGTGAACACTCTTGGACAGTCAAGAGTTGGTGGGGAAACTTCATGCAAAGTTATCCCAAACTGCTAATAAATAGTATGGTTAAGTCACCTGGACATCACTGTTGAAAGTGCTGACTTTACAGTCAAGGGAAGGAAAGGGGGAGTAGTACTGGATAACCTCAGGCACTGCAGCAATACCTGGCAACAAAATGGGCACCAGGCAATCCTGCCAGGCTGTCACAGAATTTTTTTTTCTCTGAAGGAGGAGACCATTTATAAAATGGTGCAGCTCCCTCATACACCTAGGCCACTGAGGCAGGAGGATAATGGCAGAAATATGATGGCAGAGCAAGGATCCCCAGGTAGCAGGAGGTAGAGGCTCGAAAGGCATAACCAAGATGGAGTGCTTAAGCATGGTGTGCATGGTGTTAGGTGCAGGTACCTGGATATGTTGAAGCACTACTGTTGAAGAAGACTGAGTATGTCCAGACATATGGAGCGTGATTTTCCAAGCCCGTTGCGCTGCTTGAGTAATGCAGCGAGCCAGGAAATGTCAGTGGAGGGGGACTGTAGCAGGATTCACGACTGGGGTCCAGCCAGTCGTGACTTTTCTCAGCCATTTTATATGACGTAATTAGCTTTGTGCAGGGAAGCTATGCAAGGCTGATTACCATATTGAAATTGACATTTCAATATCATTAGTGAATCCAGGATTGTTTCAGCCGGGTTTAGTAATGTTTCCAACCCCCCACCCCCGACCTGAGCAGCTGGTCCCCAACAACAGGGGCCAGGCGTGATGACCACATCGGTAGGGATCTGCATGGTCCATCGGGTGTTGCGGGCGGGGGGGGGAATGGGTGGGCACATTCCATCAGGCAGTGGGTAGAGGCCAGCAATCATGGGGGTGGGAGGGGGTTGGGGAGGCACCAGTGCGCATGCACCGATATCTCTACTGACAGATTGGTGCATGTGCAGTGGCCCGCTCAGCCCGCTGATGTCAGCCTCTCAGGCCAGATTAGCCCCCGACCCCGGCCACTTACCAGCATGAATGCCTCAGCAGACTGCGAAGCACAGAGTGCCAAAAATTCCACAGACTAAGTACACCCAAAAAATGGGCAGAAAAATCTCCTGTTTTTCTGCCTGTTGGGCACTTATTTTCTTTTTCAGAAAGGCATTCCCACGGTCACAGACATCTATGCCATCATGTAGGAAGAATTGGCACCTCACACAGCCAATAGGCCCTGCCAGTACCAATCATGGTTATAGTAGCCCCAATTCATTTTATGGCCTGTTTCTTCCCAGGCTCTGCTGCAGATATATACGTCATTGCACAATCACAGTTAAGGATGACCTGTTTGTATGGGAGGCAGACTTTGTAACCTTCATCACAGATGCAGACATCCTGATGCAGAGGGCAATGGGCTTCGCGACAGCAGACAATTTTCCTCAGGTGGAAGGAGTGATCATTTGTACAAATGAAGCCATCAGGGCCCACAGCAACAGAGCTGAGAGATTCATGAATCAGATGGTTTTCCATTCTTTTAATACATAGGTGGTGTGACACCACAGGCAGAGATTCCGATACGTATACGCTCATTTCACAGATGGGTGTCATGATGCCTTCATCCTGCGTGAGTCGTGCTTGACTCAATTATTCCACTCCATTCCCCAGGGGTGTGGCTGGCTACTTGATGCCAAGGCTAACCTTTAAGGAGGAGGTTCCTTCCTCCTCTGAGAATCCCACAGAATGAGGCATTACAATGTAAGCCATATTCAGACATGAACAATTATCAGACAAGCAGTTGAACTGTTGAATATGTACTTTTGATGCCTTGACCACTGTAGAGGAGATTTGCAACATTCATCTACCAGGGTCTCCAAGATTGTAGTTACAGAGAAAATGGTGCACCATGAGTGGACAGTTGCCAAAGAAGGGCCCATGTCATCAGAGGAGAAGGGGGAAGAGAGGTAGGGGATCTCGAGGGTGAGACATTGGAAGTGGAGTGTGATGAGGCAAGGTTTGGTGTACACTATGTTTTGTTGTCTTTGGTAGGTTCCATGCAAAATTGTTGCCAGAGACCTTCTAGTACAGTGGTGAATCACTGAGTGACCATGAGTTCACAGCACATGCTTGGCAAGGAATGAAGTTTAAACCTTCAAATGGAGGACATCTATGTCAACATCCTTCACACTCCTGAGATAGACTACAGTCTACAGTTTCAGTTGGACCAATAAGAACTTTATTTTGCCTTTGATGATGCTGGATCAACTTGCCTGCTAAATGTGAATGAACGTTGTGAACTGTTGGAACAAATGGTGCATGTTTTTACAGTGTGCATCAAAAATTATAATTGTGATGAATGAACAAAGAACAAAGAACAAAATCAGCCCGGGAAACAGGCCCTTCGACCCAACGAGCCTGCGCCGCCATTTCAACACCACCAGTCCACCTCTCTACCCACGACCCCTGTCTAATGTTTTATGGTCATCCAGATTGAGGGAAACTGATTTAGGGACAATTTATTCCTGCCAATCAGCCTAACAGCACATCTTTGGGGTGTGGGAGGAAACCGGAGCACCCAGAGAAAACCCACGCAAGCACGAGGAGAATGCGCAAACTCCCACAGACACCTGCCCAAATCCATGTGTCTGCACAGCAATCAGCGAGTCACTGAGCTGTCGTCTTGCCCAGTATCTTGTCCAGTTTAGGCACACACTAACGACATGAAGCACTAGGCCAATCTCGAACAACCAAGAGCAGCCCCAGTATGACCCATCGCGTGTATGCCCCTCGTTGGACACAAGGTGGACCGACTTAAAACCTGTGAATGAAAAGAGAAAAAACCTTATTATCATGCTATACCCATTTACATTACCAGGGATGCCCCAATGCTAATGACCCTTATTTAAAAGGATCTCCTATATCCACCCATCTCCAACTCAGTCATGTGCCTGTCTAAGTTACTCTTAAAGAACTCTAACGTGTTTGCCTCCACCACCTTACTTGGCAGAGCATTCCATACCCCCCACTACCCTCCCTCTAATATCTGTGTTGTACCTCTCCCCCCTCACCTTAAGTCCATGGCCCCTTGTCCTACGTGTCTCTATTATAGGAAATAGCTTACCTCTGTTTACTCTATCTATACCCTTCATAATCTTATATACCTCTATTAGATCCCCCCTCAGTCGGTGACTTTCAAGGGAAAAGAGCCCCAATTTCTTCAATCTTTCCTCATACCCCAGTCCTTCCATACCAGGCAACATCCTGGTAAAAATGGCGATCTCCATAGCAATCAATTCAGTGTTCATAGCAACTAAGACATCTTGTGAATGTGCACACCTTGTGAACGTGCACACAATGCTCCCTGTGTTGCCTTGGAGGAGGTAGACGCAGGCTACTCATCTCAATAGCTGTCTGACTTTGAGAAATATGGTGGTTGGCCTCATCATGCAAGACTCCTCCTGTGACTGCATTCCCTGTATCAGTGCCAAGGGAGTCATGGTCCCCACAGCAAAGATGCTGGCTCTGTCAAAGGGCCAGGGAAGTAGTGAATGATGAGGCTGCCAAATGCAGTTCAGAACTCTTGTTCTTCTCCTTGATCTTGTCAGTCCTGCATAGGCTTTCAGGAGGCTTTGACGGTTTCAGCTGCTGAGACACAGCTGCTATCCTCTCCAGCCACTGTTGGGTCACCAGCGCAAATGCCCTGTTTTGATTCCGCAGTTCCTTCCATAATCCAGGGAGACCGATGCTCATGTTACAGATGGACTGATCCTGGCACCGAGTGTATCTTGTACTCTCTGCAGAATGTCGTGTTGTTTATGCATGAACTTCTTGCTCCCATCGAAACTAGAAAGGTTACGGTGCAAAAAGAGGCTATTAAACTCATTGCATCTGCGTCAATCAAAAAAAGAGAAAAATGAAACTAGCTGCTCATTTTAATACATTTTCCTGCACTTGGTCTGTAGGCTTCAGCACTTCAGCTCAGATTCAGTAACTTTAAAATGATTTGAGTATTTTAGCCTCAACTACCAACTTAGGCAGTGAATTCCAGTTGCTTACCATCCTTTGGGTGAAAAATTGATCCTCATATCCTATCTGATCCTTCTATCAATCTCCTTTAATCTATGCTTCCTGATAATTGATCGCTCAGCTTGGAGAAAGAAGTCAACCTTGTCTAGGCCCCTTATAACTTTGTACACCTCAATTAGGTCACCCATTTGCCTCTGTTCTAATTGTTCATCATAGCTGCAATTTTCATGCCCTGGTAACAATGTAAATCTCCTTTGCATTTCATAGCAATGATGTCCTTCCTGGGATCTGGTGACCAGAACAGTATAAAAAATTCCAGCTATTGTATAACTAGCCTCTTATATTGTTCCATCCACCCTTGCTTTTATATTCAGTATCTTGCCCAGTGAAAGAAAGCATACCATATGCTTTCTTGACCATCTTGACAACCTGTCCT
Organism: Carcharhinus amblyrhynchos; assembly: GCF_965287045.1. Lineage (NCBI taxonomy): Eukaryota > Metazoa > Chordata > Chondrichthyes > Carcharhiniformes > Carcharhinidae > Carcharhinus > Carcharhinus amblyrhynchos. The sequence goes on along the minus strand of NC_137335.1, from coordinate 22,656,651 downwards.
GCCATCTTCAAGTACCTGTAGACATGCTCTCTTACTTCATCAACACCTCTCAATATCTTCCTGTTTACTGAGTATTCACATGTGGCTCTCCATGAGGTTTGCCATTTTTTCATGGGAAGAAGTTATGTGCTTAAACGCCAGAGATGTAAGTGAGCTCATCTGTGCCATGGATTCTTCTCACAGAGCATGATCTTGCATTAACTCAGGGACTTTGGCCAGGTGTCTGCACACCTGCTATTGTCGTTCTAAACAGTGAACCCCAACAGTGACTCCTAAGGCCCTTTCTCAGTGCATGCCAAAAGCCTCATTGTGATTGATCTGCCTTCCACTAATGCAGAAGGCCATGGAAAGGATTGATGCACTAAATTTCAGGTGCACCTTTGCTTAATTGAGGTGCTGACAATCATTGCAATCTCCAGCATGCTTGTTGTGTTATTGCTAGGGAGAGCTTCCTGCCCGTCAAAAACAGGATATCCCACTTGCAACTGATTGGCTGCACCAGGAGCTGCAAATCCTGGTCACTGAATCTTGAGGCATTTACTGTCTGCTCCCCATTGACGGTCTCCTCTGTGACATTCTAGGATGGCAACCAATTGAGTAGAAAATGGGTCATTATATCTGCTTGAAACATTGGAAAGTCATAATGTTATGAGTCTGGTTTGATAATGGGGCAACATAAGTGAGTATGGTGCTAACAACCGGTGCTGTGCTAGATGTGTACAGCTTGGGTGACTTGTCATTGCTGATTGCATGGCAGCATGGCAAAAATGGATATTGAGCGGCCATGTTCCAGTGGTCCATTGGACTCTGAGGTGCACAGGAGCATGACAACCTTATAAGATGCCAGATGGCTTGAGGTGCCAGGATTTGGCAGATTTGTTTTGCACCTCCAACGAACTACTAGGATTAAGGATCTTACAATTGAAGGCTGCATGCAAAGAGCATATCCTAAACTGCATTATTGATCACAATTGATGCAAAGTATAGACATTTGATAGGGGAGCAGGTACAGGTGCTAGCAATGGGTGCATGCTGTTTGCAGCAGTCTCATGAGAAATAAAAGCAGGTAGCAAGGGATTTGCAACTTTCATTGGGTAAGCTCATGCTGGTCTAACTTTTACCACAGTTAAAAATCTGTTGGTCATTATGTATCATGAGAGAAAAGTTCACTACTTGCATGACGAGAGTTAGTGATGACTTCACAGTACTGGAAAGGGAGAGCAAAATAAGAACGCAAAAGACAAAAATTGACTGTAAAAGCTTCTATAGGTATGTAAGAATGAAGCATTTGGTTAAGACAAATATGGCAGAATCAGAAGAATTCGGTATCGAGAACAGAGAAATGGCAGAGAAGCTAAATGTAACTGTTTTCATTAAGGAAGATATAGCAAATCTCCAAGATGTAGAAATCCAGGGACTAGAGAGAATGTGGAGTTGAAGAAATTAGTATAAGTAATAAGTTTGCATTGGAGAAATTAATGAGAGTGAAAGTTGATATGTTTCTGCGACCTGATGTTCAACATCCCACATTGTTAGAAGAGGTTGCTATTGAGAGACTGAATGCATTGGTAATTACCTTCCAAAATTCTATAGATTGGCAAGTAGAAAATGTCACCCCACTATTTAAAAAAGGAAGGAGAAAGAAAACAGTGAACTACAGACCTGTTACCCTTATATCAGTAGTAGGGAAAAACTAGAATCTATAAGGGATGTGATAATGGGACATTTGAACAATCATCATCTGATTGGTATAAAGGCAAAATATTGCAGATGCTGGAATCTGAAACAAAAACTGAAAATGCTGGGGAAACTCAGCAGCTCTGACAGCATCTGTGGAGAGAGAGAATAGAGCTAATGTTTTGAGTCTGGATGACCCTTTGTCAGAGCATGATCTAATTGGGCATAGTCAGCATGGATTTATGAATGGGAAATCATATTTGATGAATTTGCTGGAAGTATTTGAGGACATTACAATTAACAAAGGAGAGTCAACAGATTTGATGGCTGTGATTTTCTGGCCATTCACGCCCTGCTGCTGCCGTGCAAGTGAGGATGGAGAATTTGGCACTCAGCCAAATCTCTGTTCACTGCAGCAGGATCAGAAAACACTGCTGGCATGAACGACCAGAAAATTCCGCCCAGTATATTTGGGTTTTCAGAAGACTTTTGATAAAGTCCCTACAGGAGGTTGATTAAAATAAAAGCACAGGTATTAGGAAGCAATATGCTGGCGTGGATTCAGGATTGGCTAACAGGCAGAAAGCAGCTAGTAGGAATAAATGGATCATCCTCACTTTGGCAGGCTATGGCTGGTGGAGTATTGCAAGGCTCAATGCTTGGGCCCCGGCTGTTCACAATAGATATCAATGATTTAGATGCAGGAATCAAATCAAGTATTTCCAAGTTTGCGGAAGATACAAAACTAGATGGGAATGTTTATTGTGAGGAAGATGTAAAGTGGCTAAAAGAGAATTTGGACAGACTTTCCGAGTGGGCAAGATCATGGCAGATGGAATATAATGTGGAAAAATATGAGGTAATCCACTTTGGTCGAAAGAACAGATGTGCAGAGTATTAAATAATTGCAGAATAAATAGGAAGAAACAGAATGTGTAAAGGGACCTTGTCCTTATCCATAAGTCACTTAAGGCTAACATGCTGATGCAGCAAGCTATTAGGAAGGTCAATAGAATATTAGTCTTTATTGCAAGAGGATTTGAGTACAGGAGTGGTAAGGTCTTGCTTCAATTAAATAGGAGCTTGGTTATACTGCACCTGGAGTACTGTGTGCAGTTTTGATCCCCTTAATTCATAAAGGATATTATTGCCGTAGAGACTGCAACAAAGGTTCACCAGACTTGTTCTAGGGATGGTGGGACTGTCTTATGAAGAGAGATTGGGCCTAAAGTTTTGAAAAATGAGAGATGATCTCATCGAAACCTATAAAATACTTAAAGAAATAAACTAGGCAGATGCAGGTAAGATGTTTTCCTTGGTTGGGGAGTCTGGAACCAGGTGCACAATTTCAAAATAAGGGGGATGCCACTTAGGACCGAGATGTGGAAAAATTCTTTTACAAAGGGTTGTGAAAGCTCAGTCATTGAATATGTTTAAGGTAGAGATCAATGGATTTCTGATTAACAATAACATAAAAGGTTATGGGGATTGTATGTGTAAAAGACATTGAAATGGATGAATACTGAATGGTGGAGCAGGCTCAGTGGGCTGAATGGCCCATCCCTGTTCCTATCTTCCTACTTGTCTGATGCTGTCCCTGCATCAGTCTCACAATGGTACCAGAGATGGACCTCATCTTGGACTAGCAATATGATTTCTCCTCTTCTTTATCTGGCCCTGTTTACAGCTCTGGGGAGCCTTCAGAGTCAGCGGGCTTGTCACAAACCCACCTTCCCAACACAAAATAGAGTGATTGGGTGTGTCCATAGCGAGGTGGGATCGCACGGTGGGGCTAGTTCCCTAATCCCGTTACTGGTCTTGATGCTGCAAATTCAGTCCCTAGAATCAAGTCCAGTGCTAAAGACATATCTATGTACAATACACATCTAATTATTGAATCTGAAAAAACAAATTTTTTTTGTATTTCAAAACCTGTTAATCAAAGAATTCCAAACGTAGATGGCTTTTTTTTGATTTCGCATTTGGAACTGGGGATTGCCCATGGCTCATTATTCCTCTGAGTAACCTTGAACCATGTATTCTTAAAGAAGGGGCCCAACTCCAAAAATCAAAGGGGAGGTTGGACTGCAAACCCCTACGATGGAGCCAACAAGGATGGGAGTGCTGCATGCTGGCAGCTACCTGTACTCTTATTCAGCAGCTGTAAAAATTGCCAGAAACAGAAAAGCGGCAGGAACCAGTGAACTGGGTCTTATCAGCCTGACTTGGTGAAAATCTGGACCGTAGAATTATATAGAATTTACAGCATAGGTCATTCAGCTCAACCATCTACATTGTCTAGCTTTTTCACCATAATGATCCATTCTTTTCTCTCACATATACTTACCTAAATGTGTCAATGCTATATTCACCCCAATTACTCCATGTGATAGCAAGGTCCACATTCTCACCGTTCTTCTGTGTAAATAAATTTCTACTGTATTCCTTATTGGATATACTGGTGCTATTTTCCATTTATGACCCCTAATTTTGCACTTCCCCAGAAATATCTTATCTATGAATACCTTCATAATTTTAAATCAGTCCATTAAATCATCCCTCAGCTTTCAATTTTCTGGAGAAAAATAATCCCAGCTTGTTCAACCTTTTCTGTTGTTATATTGGGCAGATTTTTCTCTTTTTTTTCCAAAGTGTCAATTCAGGCAGGAAAAGCAGTGTGTAGCCTACTGACTATGCTGCCAGCTTCTCTCACTGAATTTTTGAACACTGAAAAAAAATCTAGGAGGTAGATCCAGGATGTCATGCTAGCAGGGTGGGCTTTGAATGGGGCCACCTCAACAGCAACTTAGGCTCCTGAGAGATCGGGACTACTTTTTTAAAGGGTACCCCAATACAAAAAAAGGAATCACCCCAGGTAATGCCCACCCCAAACCTCTTCAGTGAAGCCCACCTCCCAGCACTGCCCTGGCATTGCTTGGGCAATACTCCTAGCACTGCATGACAACTGCTTCAGCACTACATGGGTACTGCCCCTACCGATTCCCCATTTGGGTACAGATCAATCATGATCTAACTGAATGATAGTATGCCAGTGGGGAGGAATTTTCCTAAATTGGTGGATGTTACCGTGGGGAGGCCTGCTAATTGTACTTAAATGTATTCAAGTAGGGTTCCCATCATTGCATGGCAGGAGCCCCATTATGTCACTAGTAGGAGTGAGGACAATTGAACAGGAAAATCCCACCAGCGTAAAAGCCATTTTGCAACTCCTCCTTTATTCTCCGCACCATCCTCCATTCCTGCCTGCCAAAAATGATGCAGAAAATTCCACCCTCCCAATATATCAGTTCTGATATCATGGTTGTAACAAAATCATGCAAAAGCCATAGGAAAATCAGGCGTTCAGGAAACACAGTGGAAGGCCAATTCCTTTGATTCATTATGCATCATCAGAGTGAGCTGCACTTTATCATTTCAATTTGTTTTTCACTCAAATTATCCTTATTAATCCCCTCTTCCTTTTTCTCTCCTCTCCTCCTATCCTGTAGGTGTAAAATGAATCAAAAGACGCTCGATCATTCAATCTAACCCGACTTTGAGCTCTTGATCCATTGTCCTGTAGGTTAGAGAATGCAAGTGATTAAAAATCGATAAAAGACTTTTCGTCTCTATCCCTTTCTGAGCAGTAAGTTCCAGACCCCTAATCACTTCCTGGATGAAATAATCTTTTCATAATTCCCCTCTCATCCTTCTGAAATTACTTTAAATTCATGCCCCTAGTTATTGACCTCTCTGCTTAGGAAACCCTAAGATCCTTTATTTCCATTCTATCCAGAACCTTCATACTTTTATACATTATAATTAAATATCCCCACAGGAAGCCACTATTCATTTTTGAGTGTGTTTCTGTCACATCTGAGTATGATGCTGATTCTTTACTCAGTCTGATCTTGCCTATACTTAGGGCAGGATTTTCCGGTCTCTCCAAAGTCGATCCCTTGTGGTGGATTCCCCAAGGGCAGGATGCGTGAGCTACATAAAAGCCCATAGACTTCAGTGGTACCTGAAGATTTCGCTGGCGGCCAATAGGCAGGAAAACCTGGCTTTAATCTTCACAAATGCACAGTTCCAGATTGGATGATTTTCTCCTGATTAAGAAACTAACATTGAAACTGGATAGGTGGAGTTAAGGCACAGCTCAGTCATGATCTAACTGAATGATGGAATAAGTTCAAGGGGCTATTTCGTTGTTCCTTCCTACTTGAACCCATTGTATGTTGAGATGAGATAATTCAGAATGGATCGCAGGAAATGCAATCTGAAAAACGTTGACACGGAACATAGTGAATGAATTTTTACTTTTACACATGAATACTGAATTTATAGTGTACTCATAAAATGAATTTGCAGTGGAGTGGATCCAGAACCTAATTGAACAGACCATAATAATATACTAATAATTGAGTGTTTGCAAAAATTCCCAAAGCACTCTTTATGATTAAACATAGTTACAGTTAAAACCTTTGCTGCAATGTCATTTTCATGTTATCTGTTTACTTGAACAAAAGCCAATCATCTTTGTTCTACAGATTGCAACTCGTAATAATATAAAATATCAACCATTTTAAGTGCAGACAATAGCAACAATATTTTGACATAAAGAATATAAATTATAGGAAATGTGACATTGATTTTGCAAAATTGATGGGTTTCTAGAACTGTCTGTTTCATTAATTAATAGTTGACATTTCCACAGGCTACTGGAATAGCCGAATTAAGTGGTAGTGAATCAACATACATTTAAAAGAAGAAAGATAAAATGTTTTTAACTACTGAGTAAAAACTTTTGAATTTACTTATATATCCCCAAGATATTCTAAGATTCCCTTTGAAATAGGTTTAGTTAATGAGCTTGGCATGGGCCTTTCATCTTTGAGATGAAGGAAGTACAATTAAAATAGTCCAATCTAAATATTTCAATAAATCTTCATTTAACAGAATGTTCTACCTTAGTCAACAGCCAGAACCAATATACTGTGATATCATATTCTTTTGAAATTTATGGTTAAATAAAAAATCCCTTTTATTGTCAATTAGAGAATAAATTTAAATAATATCTCAATTAAAGATTTCCCCAGTGAATTTACGTAGTATTGACAGAAACATACAGATGAGGAAAATTGTTAGTTTCATTTCCTGCTTGAATTGTATGGGCAGGAGGGATGCTACAATTGCTCTCTGCTGTCCAGTCGAGCAAAGGGACCATCAGCCTGGGATTCATTTCCAATGATACATATTAGAACAGTGCATATGTAAATTTCAGAGCAGAACAGCATTTAGGGTTCAGCTGTGAAAGCTCCCATGATCAAGTGACCTGTACACAGTGTTTAGGTTCACTCAGGAACAACTGACATAAAACAGAAAGATTTCCAGTATCTGCAGTATTTTGGTATTGTTTAAGAACAAACGACACTTGGGCAAGGTATTGGATAAGAGAGGAGGATTCAGACATATTCAGAGGCAAGAATAAAGATAAATGGTTATATCAAATTTATCCAATTATCACTGTGTTGGCTTCATACAGACTTTTTAATATTAATTTTCTTCCCTCTTTTATGCCCTTTAAATGAAACATTTATCTCTGGCCATGAATGCTGAACTGTATATTGGGAAGAACTTGGTCATTAATGTACTGTACTGCACCAACACAATGCATTCTTTACAACTGGAGGGAAGCTCCCTGATAACTTGATACAGATAATCATAATGCCTAGTCAAAGTCATATAGTCTAGAAAGTTCCAAGTTTTTTCCTGATCTTGACTGAGTTAGGCATTCTCAGGACAGCAATTGACCTTCTGCTATTGGATTTGATACCACTGAAAAAAACAATTATGGTTCCTCTCATGATTATTATATTCTAGTTGGAAAATACACATTTGTGGACTTTAATGAGAATAGATTCTGGCCCAGTATCTATGATGCAAAGGCTCCTGGGGTGAGCTGGTGAGAGCCCCATATTGCCTCTTTTCAAGAAGGCCTGCCCAATTAAATGCCATAGGTTGGACTAAAACCTGGTGTTGTCAGACTTTTTACTGTGTTTACGCCAGTCCAACGCCGGCATACCCACATCACAATTAAATGCCAGTCAGGCACGTAAGTAGGCAGTGATGGGCCTTCTCTGGGATCAAAAACCTCAGAGACCTACTGAGAGTTGCTAGCCAAACTGAGACTGGTGGCTTTTTATTGCTCAGCAGCACCACTAGGAAGGTGGTGGCTGCTGCCAGTAATATACCCATCCTCAATCCAGGGTTGCTGATAGAGCCAGGCACAGGTGAGTGATGACAGGAGAGAGATGAGGTTCACAGGAAAGGGTCATAGGGGTAGGCTGCAAGAGCAGGGATGGGGCTCAGTGGGTCCCCATCTTTCCGATGTCAGGCTCTGTGTGCCTTTGAGTAAGTGACCCTTCCACCACCCAGAAAACTGGCAAGCAACTCTTTTTGAGGTCCGGCATGGTGAAAATCCTTCCCCACGCTGAATGATTTCTAACGGCCCAATCCTGCCATCACTCACTAGTGTCTTAGTCCATCTGAAATTCTGTGCATTAATTGCCTACTTAAGGGCTTATTCAATTGGCGACAGGGTAAGAAAGCCAGCAATGGGCCTTCTCATCCATGGGCCCTCCTATCACAAACTTAATCGATGCTTTAACACAGTGACAATGAAGGAGTGACGATATACTTCTATATTAGGATGTTGTGTAGCTTGCGGGGGAACTTGCAGGTGGTAGTGTTCCTATGTATCTGCTATCCTTGTTCTTCTATATGATAGAAAGCATGGGTTTGTAAGGGGCTGTGATTGGTTTTAAGGATTGTCTTAAAGAACAAAAGTCAAGTAGACAGGTAGCAAGGTTTAGGGAGGAAATTTCAAAGAAATCCTTGGAAAGTGAAGTCATGGTCATCAATTTTGGAACAATTAAATTATGAATGTGCAAGAGGCCAGTGTTTTGACCAAGGATTGCTGTTGGTAGATGGTTCCAGAATTTATATATGGTGCTGATTGAGGAACAGTGGTGTGTCAGAATTGCATGTGTGTCTTGGAGGGGGCTTACAGATGATGATCTGTCCATGTCTGTGTTGCCTTTGTCCTATCAACTAGTCAAGGTTGCAGGCTTGGGATCTGCTGTTGAAGAATCATTGTGAGTTTCTTCAGTGTACTTAGCAGATGGAATGCACAGCAGCCACAGTTCACCAGTGTTAGAGCAAGTGAATGTTCAAGGCGATAGGTAGGATGACAAGCAAGCACACTCCTTTGTCCTAAACATCAAGCTTCTTAAGAGTTGTTGGAGCTGTATTCATCCAGGTGATTGGGCAACAAGGTGGCAGATGGAAGTGTGAAGTTGTAAGAATTTAAGGCATTCGGAGCCTGACACTTTGGTTTTAAGAATTGAAAAGCAGAATATTTTTTCAAAGGCTTCAAATTTGTACATGTTACTGTTCACAAAGACCTAGGTGTATATATGCAAGAAGCACAAAAAAGTTAGCATACAATTATAGCAATAAATGAATAAAGCAAATGGAATGTTGACTTTTATTGCAAGGGGATTGGTGTACGATAATAAATAAGTCATTCTACAGTTTATTTCCTTCAGCAAAGGAAATCTGTCATTCTTGCCTGGTCTGGCCTACATGAGTCCAGATCTACATCAAAGTGATTGATTCTTAAATGTCCTCTGGAATGGCCTAGTAAGCCAGTCAGTTGTATCAAACCACTAGAAAGTCAATAAGGAATGGAACTGGGCAGACCATACAGCATCAACCTGGGCAACGGGCACAACTATAATAAACTCAGCCCTGTCAACGCTGCAAAGTTCTTTTTACTAAGATCTGGAGGCTTATACCAAAATTGGGAGAGCTGTCTCACAAGCTAGTCAAACAACAGCCTGATATAGTCATACTCATGGAATCAAACTTTACATATAACATTCCAGACACCACCACATCATTCCTAGGCAGGACAGATCCATCAGAGATAGCAGCATAGTGGTATGCAGTCGGGAGAGATTTGCACTTCAGAGTCCTCACCATTGACTTCAGACCCCATGAAATCACATGGTTCTGGTCAAACGTAGGCAAGGAAACTTCCTGCTGATTACTAGGTACCAACCACCCTTTGCCTCTAACCTCAACTGATGAATCAGTACTCCTCCATGTTGAATACCATTTGGAGGAAATACTGAGGATGGCAAGAGCGCAGAATGTACTCTGGAACTGCAATGTCCATCACAAACAGTGACTCAATAGCACTACTACAGACTTAGCCATAAGGGTATGGCTGCTCAATTGCATTTGTGGCAGGTGGTCAGGAAGCCAACAAGAGGGAATAATATACTTGACCTCATCTGCACCAACTTGCTTGCTGCACATGACAGTATCCATGACAGTATCGGGGGAGTGACCATCCCACAGTCTTTGTGGGATAAAGTCTCATCTTCATATTGGGAATCCCCTTCATCATATTGTGTAAATCTTTGGATCTCTTTTACCCAGAGGGTTGTGAATGTGCCATCATTGAATATACTTAAGGCTGAGAAAGCAGATTTTTAGTCTCTCAGGGAAGCAAAAATATGGGGGGCATATGGGAAATGGAAATTGAAACCCAAGGTCAACAGTGATAATTTTGAATGATGGAGGAGGTTCAATGGACCATATACAGTTCTTCTACTTTGATTTATTATGTTTGTATAGGCAACATGGTGGCACGGTGGTTAGCGTTTCACAGCGCCAGGGACCCGTGTTCAATTCTAGCCTCGCGTCACTGTATGTGTGGAGTTTGCACATTCTCTCTGTGTCTACATGGGTTTCCTCCAAAGATGTGTGGGTTAGGCTGATTGATTAAGGTAAATTGCCCATAATGTCAGGGGGCTAGCAGGGTAAATAAGTGAAGTTACGGGAATAGGGCCTGGGTGGGATTGTTGTCAGTGTAGACTCGATGGACCGAATGGCTTCCTTCTACATGTAGGGATTCTATGAGTCTTATCCAGGCAAGTACTAGGTGTTTCATCACATGCCTGATGTGCCTTGGAAAGGTTTGGAGAATCAGAAGTGAGTCACAGAATACTCATCACTAACAGCTGTTTTAATTACAACATAAATGTTTAGTTAAGTTTCTGGTTAATGGTAACTTCAGGATATTGATAGTGAGGGATTCAGTGATGGCAGTGCCATTGAATGTCAAGGGGAGGCAGTTAGAATCTCTCTTGTTGGAAAGGACATTACACTTGTACGATGCAAATATTACTTGCTACTTTTTGGCTGAAGCCTAAACTATGTCCAGGTCTAGCTGCATGTGGACATGACCGTTTCATTATTTGAGGAATTGCAAATGGAATTAAACACTGCAATCATCAGCAAACATCTCCACTGCTCACCTTTTGATAAAGGGATAACGGATGAGAAAGACTTAGTGCAAGTTCGGATATGGGCAACAGAGTGTTTGATGAGTGTAAGATTATGGAAAATGGATGATAGGAGACTCACCAGGCATGATCGTACATTTATATAACTTCCTAACAGTCATTGAATTTATTCTCATTCGAGCATATCCACACAACATAGGAATAGCTAAAAAAACTAATCATACTTCTACTCCTGACTTAATGAGATGGTAGCATACTCTGTTCCTGTCAGGATAGGAATTACCTTTTTTTAAACCTGAGGGAAAAAGTACAAATGTTAGAAAAAATAGCCTTAAAGGTCCAACATGGCCTAAGAGGGAAACAAAAGTCAAAATAAATATTGAAAATCACTTAACAATATCAACTATCCAATGCAGCTCTGTTGAGAAATTACAACAGAGGGCTGTACTTACACACTTCCTCAACTCATGGACCCCATTTTAATTGATCAAACCAGTTTGCTGCCCGAAGCTTGGAGATCTCCTGCAGTGGAAGAAAGTTTGCAGATGTTCCTGAAGCTGTCACTTTCTCGAGCATTTACAGTAATGATGCAAAACTCTCACAAATGTTAACACACAGCAGGACATTAGACTCCATTACTATTCTAACCATCTGCTGCACATCTTGGCAGAAATAGTGCAGGACCTCCATATGGATTTAATGTTCTGCTAGTGTTCTTCATTTCATGGCAGGACCCCTGAGATCATCATCTGCATGTTATGTAGAATCTACTCAGCTGTAACAGGCTCCACTTCCACACCTGCTTCTTCTGGCCTCCTTATGTCTGTGTCTCATCTGTTGTCAATTTCTCATTTTCATGTCTGCGAGTAACTATTTCTGGGCTGCTGAGTGAAAGGGAGAAGGTAAATGACGGATAGTGGGTGGTTGCCAGAGGTAAAGGGAAGGACAATTTCTTAGTCACCATCACCCATCTCTTCCGGCCCGATTTTACCATTTGAAGTCTAAGGGCTGGATCTGGGCATAATACAGATCCAAGCCCGGAATCCTCTTTGCAGCACGCCCATATGCTTTTTGCCGGATCCGGTCCGAATCACACTGTGGGCAGGGCTTAGTGCTGCCAGAAAGATTGGAGCTCTGAACTGCACATACACAGTTCGAAAAAAATTCGAAAATGCGCGCCTGGGTCAGGAAAGAAAAAGAAAGCAGAAAGCGGAGAGAACAGCTCTCTGATACAGATCATCCTCGGGGGGTTGGGGGGATGTGTCAGATCATCCTCTTGGGGGCGGGGGGGGGTCGGCGGAGGAGGCAGGGTCAGAGCATCGTCTGGGGGAGGAGGGGGAGGAGGCGAGTCAGAGCATCCTCTGGGAGGAAGGGGGGCAGGAGGATGAGGCGGGCCAGATGTATTTCTGGCGGGGGTGGGGGGAGGGCTGATCATTGTCTGGTGGTGGAGGGGGGAGCTGATTGTTGTCTGGTGGTTGGGGGGAAGGTTGATTGTTGCCTGATGGTGGGGGGGTGGGCTGATCGTTGTCTGGCGGTGGAGGTGAGGAAGAGGCGAGTCAGATACCCTTCTGGAAGGGAGGGGGAGTGAGGCCAGACCATTCTTTGTGTGTGTTGGGGGGGGGTGGGTGGGTGTGGAGTGAGGCACGTTCATTGTCGGGGGGGGTGGTGAGGCCAGATCATTATCTTGGGGGAGGGGAGGGAGGCAGGTCAGATGGATCTCCAGTGGGGGGGGTCAGATGGATCTCTGGTGAAGGGGGTAGGGGGCCCACTGCCATTCCAAGGGCGATCGGTGGAGGGAGGGGAAGAGGGGCAGGGGTGGCGATCGGTCTGGATAGTGGGGGTGGGTGGATAAGGAGGGCAGTGATGTGTGTGTGTGTCCCTTATCCACCCCCTCACTACCCAGACCAATCGGCACCCCTGCCCCCCTCCCTCCCCAGCAATCACCCACAGAGTGGCAGCAGACCCCCTGCCGTCCTCCCCACCAGAGATCCATCCCCCCCCACCCCCCAACCCCGATCAGTGAGCAATCGGGCCACCCCCTACCACCAGACAATGATCAGCCCTTTCACCCAACCCCCCCGCAAGATACATCTGACCCTCCTCCTCCCCCCCCACCATTCCCCTCCCAGGGGATGATCTGGGTCAGAGAGCCATTGCAGGCTCTGAAGCCGCTTCAGAGGTTCCCCTGCAAAATAAAAATCTCCTTCAGATTTTTATTTTGCAGGTCACTTACAGCGCGGATCCAGCACGGACCAGAAGAAGGTAAAATGGGATTTGGCAGGAGAGTTGGGCAGGCGGTTCATTAAATCAATTTAAAGGACCCGCGCCCAAATCGGGTGTCAGTAAAGTCACAATTTGCTCAGATTCGGGTGCAGATCATGTTAAAGACCCGACGCCCGAATTTATCACAATTTTGCGCTCGAAAATGGGTGCAAATTGTTGGTAAAATCAGGTCCTTTGATTTTCTGGTTTCCAGCCTTTAGAGGAAAGTACATTATTTTTATCCAGGTTTGCTAAATGTATCTATCATCTGGCTGGAAATGCTTATGAAATAGCTATTGGATTTCTTAGGAGGAAACTGATGAAATGTTGAAGGATATATGTAAACATATAGAATGATACAGCAAAGGACGAGAGCATTTAGCTCATGGTGCCTGTGTTGGCTTTTTGGAACAGCTACCCAATTAGCTCCAGGCCTCTGCTGTGTTTCCATTGCTCTAAAAGTGTTTCCTTGTCTAGCATATATCCAGTTCTCTTTTGAAAGTTACCATTGAATTGATTTCATTCACACCTTCAGACAGTGCTTCAAGCTTGGTGCATCAAAAGGTTCTCTTCACCTTCCCTTGGCATTTTAGACATTAACCAGAATTCTCCAATGTCATATGCTCCATCACCGCTGCCAGGAAGAATGGAGAATTTGGCACTCTCTATTCACATTTGGAGAATACCAGCCCCAGGTGAGATTGGACAATTCTGGCCAATAACTTAAGTCTGCTGATTACTGAACATTCTGCTAGTGGAAACAATTTTTCACTACCCATCAAAATACATCATGAAGAAAGATATATATTAAAATGGACATCTAACATTAAAGTAACTACCGTACCACCATTCCCAGTCTCTTGCTTAAACTTGGTTTGTATTCCCTTGAGTTTCAAATGCTAAAGCATGATTTTATCAAGATCTTTAAAATGATAAAGGGATTTGATGGGGTAGATATAGAGAAACAATTTCCCTGGTGAGGCAATGCGGGATAAGGAGCATAATCTAAAATTCAAGCTGGACTCGGAATATCAAGCGAAAGAGAGTAAATGGAATTGAGGTACAGAATCAGTCATGATCTAATTGAAAGTAAAAACATGCTTAAAGGGATGAATGGCCCACTCCTTTTCCTATGCACCCTTGCTGATATTGTGAAGTCATTAAACTTCTCCTAATATTGTAAAGGAATCCTTGGTTTTCAAGATGTGACTCCTTGACACAGTTCTGTCCATACTGCCTATGCTTTAGCATTTATTAGATTTATTGCAGCTATTCCCATCTCTCCTTTGTTTTATTTAAATAGCACAACTTTAACATCAGCATCAGGACAATTTGATGCTGGCTGTTTTCTACCTCATGCCTTTGAGCGACCTCTCTCTTTGCCTCTTTAAATGGAACCCATATAATGCACCTTGCTTTACCTCAGCTCTTGTTTCTGACCAGCATTAAGCACAGCATGTAACCCTAACAAGTTATCATGTTTGAGTATCAGTAGGCAGAAGCACTGCCTTGTTTCATTTCTGCCAGTGCATTGGAAATTAGTGAATTTCAGAGCCTGGGTTACCACTATCTCAGATTCTTGTCAGCTTCCTCACACCGGTAGGACCAATGATGATCCTGAGCTGGTTCCTATTCCTTTTTCAATAGCATAAGGATGTATTGAACTTTACAAATGGGATGATGTGGCAATGAGATTAGGCACTGATATTTGTTCTTTTCCCTGGAAGGATAGAGGTTTTAGTTAAGTTGGGGAGCATGGTTGGTGCAGGCTTGGAGGACTGAAGGGTCTGTTCCTGTGCTGTAATTTTCTTTTGTTCTTTTTTCTTTGTATTACTATTAACCCCCACTATATAACTCTTATTTAAATTGAATACAGGTTTACTGTTTAGCTTCCATCTTTTCTCATGCAGATCAAGTGCCATAAAAATAGTTAATTGAGTACTAATTGCAGTACCCCAAAACTTTGAAATTGATCCTAGGTTAGTTTTTGTTTATCTACCAAGAATTATGCAAAATTTATTAATATTAATAAGCATTCCTTAAGAGCTGAAGAATGGTTGAAGAACATAATTATTTAGCCAAAATTCCTCAAGGCAGCAAATATAAGATGTGAAACAACCAGAGAAAGCATTATCTCTTCCAGTGGTTGAGCTTCTCTAGGGACTTTTGTTGTGAGTTTGCTGAATAACAGCTTTGTTAAAAAGAATTGTGTTGGACTTTGCAGCAATATTGTTTTGGATTAAATCCAATTTATACAGTATTTATATGAGAAAACTGTCAGCCTAGTGCATTACTTTGTGTCTCTTGATGTCTAGCTTCCTTCAACATCTGATCGACATCCGAGTTTAACTCTTAGTTTTGACCTGGGAATCAAAATGTCACGTTCAGCACTGGCATAATTCCTATAACTGATGATGATAGATTTTTAAGGTACAATGGAAAATTCATTAAAAATACAGTTCATCTCCCATAGAGAAGGAAGGAAGGAAAAATGCATTTCCCTTCCTGTAACTGCTTTTCTACTTTTTCCAGTCGCGTTGTGTTCTGCTCAATTTCTTTCTACATTTAGCTGCTGCACATCATCTTTACTGACATGCTGGGCGGAACTTTGCACTCTGTATACAGACTGCTGCTGGGGTGAGAAAACTTGCATCTAACACTCTAGCTGAACAGCCAAGTTTTCTCAGATTTTCTGGCACTCTACGCACAGAAAATCTGGATACATGGTTTTCTCTATCATACTGATAGGACAGGGCTTCATGGAGCCATTTTGCAATAGCCATGGTGGCACTGCTAAGGGACAGTGCCAGGGGGCTGTGCCAGAGCACTACATAGATATGCCTCCCTTTCTCCAAGAGCAAGACTTACCTTTGCACCCCCCTGCAGGTTCCCCTCGACTGCCTCACATTTATAAATAGCTATTGTGAACTTCATTGATAGATTTATATAGGGTTCCTCCCCTTACTGGGCAGGAACCTCACTACATCATTAGCAAGGGGCAGGGAAATCAGAGAACAATATCTTGTCACCAAGGTTCTTGCTTAACCAGTTTCACAAAATCTTCCGCTGGCATTGCTATTTTTGCCTACAGGAAACACAAGCGGAAATCCCCCCCCCTCCTTTAATTCAAAATTAAAGTTCATTTATTAGTCACAAGTAGACTTACATTAACCCTGCAATGAAATTCCCCTAGGCGCCACATTCCAGCGCCTGTTCAGGTCAAAGCACCTAACCAGCACATTTTTCAGACTGTGGGAGGAAACCGGAACACCCGGAGGAAATCCACGTCAACACGACACAGACAATGACCCAAGCCGGGAATCGAACCCAGGTCCCTGCACTGTGAGGCAGCAGTGCTAATAACTGTGCCATCGTGCCGGCCATTTTCGGTTGTCCAAATTGCACTTCTCTTGTTGGGTAATGTTTAGTTTAGATACCCTGTAAAAAAATTGAAGCTCAGGGATGCAGCAGAAACAGGGTTGTTACCCCAAGGAGAGGATAGGTCTGTGTGGGACTAAGTTTCTGGAGTCATTAATTGAAATGGATAACAAGTTAGGAGGTTTCTCTTATAGGCTACATCTGGATGATAATGTGGTAAATTGGATCAGCAAATTTGCTGATGATACAAAGATTGGAGGTGTAGTGGACAGTGAGGAAGGTTTTCAAAGCTTACAGAGGGCTTTGGACCAGCTAGAAAAGTGGGCTGAAAAATGGCAGATGGAGTTTAATGCAGACAAGTGTGAGGTATTGCACTTTGGAAGGACAAACCAAGGTAGAACATACAAGGTAAATGGTAGGACACTGAAGAGTGCAGTAGAACAGAGGGATCTAGGAATACAGATACATAACCCCTAAAAGTGGTGTCACAGGTAGATAGGGTCGTAAAGAGTGCTTTTGGTACATTGGCCTTTGTAAATCGAAGTATTGAGTAGAAGAGTTGGAATGTTATAGTGAGGTTGTATAAGACATTGGTGAGGCCGAATTTAGGGTATTATGTGCAGTTTTGGTCACCTAATTACAGGAAGGATATTAATAAGATTGAAAGAGTACAGAGAAGGTTTACAAGGATGTTGCTGGAACTTGAAACACTGAGTTACAGAGAAGGGTTGAATAGGTTAGGATTTTATTCCCTGGAGCGTAGAAGAATGAGGGGAGATTTGATAGAGGTGTATAAAATTATGATGGGTATAGACAGAGTGAATGCAAGCAGGCTTTTTCCACTGAGGCTAGGGGAGAAAAAAACTAGAGGACATGGGTTAAGGTGAAGGGGGAAAAGTTAGAAATATAGAAACATAGAAAAACTACAGCACAAACAGGCCCTTTGGCCTACAAGTTGCGCCGAACATGTCCCCACCTACTAGGCTCACCTATAGCCCTCTAGCTTACTCAGTTCCACGTACTTATCCAAATGTCTCTTAAAAGTCCCTATCGAAACCGCCTTCACCACCACTGCCGGCAGCCAATTCCGCCCTCTGAGTGAAAAACTTACGCCTGACATCTCCTCTGTACCTAATCCCCAGCACCCTAAACTGTGTCCTCTTCCGGCAACCATTTCAGCCCTGGGAAAATGTCTCTAAGAATCCATTCAATCAATACCTCTCATCATCTTATACACCTCTATCAGGTCATCCCTCATCCTTCGTCTCTCCAAGGAGAAAAGACCGAGCTCTCTCAACTTATCCTCATAAGGCATGTCACCCAACCCAGCCAACATCCTTGTAAATCTCTGCACCCTCTCTATGACTTCCACATCCTTTCTGTAATGAGGTGACCAGAACTGAGCATATACTCCAAGTGGGGTCTGACCAGGGTCTTATACAGCTGCAGCATTATCTCCTGACTCCTAAGCTCAATTCCTCATTTGATGAATGCCAGTACACCGTATGCCTTCTTAACCACAGCCTCTACCTGCAAAGCTGCTTTGAACATCCTATGAACCTGGACCCCAAGATTCTTCTGATCTTTCACGCTGCCAAGAGTCTTACCTTTAACATCATATTCTGTCATCCTATTTGATCTGCCACAATGAATCACCGCACACTTATCTGGGTTGAAGTCCATCTGCCACTTCTCCATCCAGCCTTGCATCCTATCAATGTTGCGTTGCAACTTCTGACATCCCTCCACACTATCTACAACACCTCCAACCTTTGTGTCATCAGCAAACTTACCAACCCATCCCTCCACTTCCTCATCCAGGTCATTTATAAAAATCACGAAGAGCAAGGATCCCAGAACAGCTCCCTGGGACACTCCACTGGTGACCGACCTCCATGCAGAAAAAGACCCATCTACAACCACTCTTTGCCTTTTGTGGGCAAGCCAGTTCTGAATCCACAAAGCAATGTCCCCCTGGATCCCATGCCCCCTCACTTTCTCAATAAGCCTTGCATGGGGCACCTTATCAAACGCCTTGCTGAAGTCCATATAGACTACATCTACTGGTCTTCCTTCGTCAATGTGTTTAGACACATTCTCAAAAAATTCAATCAGCCTCGTAAGCATGATCTGCCTTTGACAAAGCTGTGCTGACTATCCTTGATCATACTATACCTCTCCAAATGTTCATAAATCCTGCCTCTCAGGATCTTCTCCATTAACTTACCAACCACTGAGGTTAGACTCACTGGTTTATAATTTCCTGGGCTATCTCTTCTCCCTTTCTTGAATATAGGAACCACATCCGCAATCCTCCAGAACCTCTCCCGTCTCCATTGATGACGCAAAGATCATCACCAGAGGCTCAGCAATCTCTTCCCATGCCTCCCACAGAAACCTGGGGTACATCCCATCCGGTCCCGGCGATTTATCTAACTTGATGCTTTTCAAAAGCTCCAACACATCCTCTTTCTTAATGTCTACATGCTCAAGCTTTTCAGTACGCTGCAAGTCTACACTACAACCACCAAGATCCTTTTCCACTGTGAATACTGAAGTAAGGTATCTCTGCTATTTCTACCGGTTCTGTACAAACTTTCCCACCATCACACTTGATAGGTCCTATTCCTTCACATCTTATCCTCTTGCTCTTCACATACTTATAGAATGCCTTGGGGTTTTCCTTAATCTTGCCTGCCAAGGCCTTCTTATGACCTCTTCTGGCTCTCCTAATTTCCTTTTTAAGTTCCCTCCTACTAGGCATATACTCTCCTAGATCTCTAACATTACCTAGCTCCCTGAACCTTTTGTAAGCTTTTCTTTTCTTCTTGACTAAATTCATTACAGCTTTCATGCACCACGGTTCCTGTAACCTAACATAACTTCCCTGTCTCTTCGGAACATTGCTGTGCAGAACTCCAGACAAATATTCCTTGCAAATTTGTCACATTTCTTCTGTAGATTTCCCTGAGAAAACTTCTTTCCAATTTATGCCTTTAATTTCCTGCCTGATAGCCACATAATTCCCCTTACTCCAATTAAACAGTTTCCTAGCTTGTCTGATCCTATCTCTCTCCAATGCTAATGTAAAGGAGATAAGAGTTGTGATCACTATTCCCAAAATGCTCTCCCACTGAGACACCTGTCCAGGTTCATTTCCCAATACCAAATCAAGTGCAGCCTCTCTTCTTGTAGGCTTATCCACATGCTTGGTCAGGAAACTCTCCTGAACACAAACTCCTCCCCAAGTTTAGAGGGAATATTAAAAGTTTAAATGGAATACTGGGGGGGGGGGGAGCTTCTTCACACAGAGTGGGGATGTGGAATGAGCTACCAGATGAAGTGGTGAAAGCAGCCTCACTTTTAAAATTTAAGAAAAACTTGGACAGATACATGGATGAGAGGGGTGTGGAGGGATATGGTCCAGCTGCAGGTCATTGGAATTGGCAGAAAAATGGTTCAGCACAGTCAAGAAGGGCCAAAAGGCCTATTTCTGTGCTGTAATATTCTATGGTTCTATGGCATGTGGTTCCTCCCATTGAAATGTTTTTTTGTTCATTGAACCCAGTTGATCCAATAAGCCAGCACAGGAACCAAACAATCTCTCCCTGGGTGCATTCACCCCACCCCCAACAACTACCGCTCCCCCCCCCCACCCCCACTCCACTAGGGACGTCTGTTACATGTTTCATGTTGTTCTTTGACACTCTGCTTACCTTTGTTCTGTCATTTACGCATTCTGATCTCTTAATGACTGCTATCAGCATCCTTCTTAGCCATGATCACCACCATTTGCACTCCCTTTGTCTTTTTGTCTATAACAGTAAATATCACAGTGTAAATATCATCTTATATTCATTACTTCATTTAAGTAATGAAAAAATACTTAAAAAGTAAAGAACGGAAATACCTAAAACAGTCAAAATACCATCGTTCAGCTAAAAATCTACAGATCTATATTCATTCATTTAATTTGATTTATTGTCACATGTATTAGTGTACAGTGAAAAGTATTATTCCTTGCATGCTATATAAACAAAGCGTACCGTTCACAGAGAAGGAAACGAGAGTGCAGAATGTATTGTTACAGTCATAGCTAGGGTGTAGAGAAAGGTCAACTTTGTGGAAGGTAAGTCCATTCAAAAGTCTGATGGAAGAAAGCTGTTGAGTTGATTAGTACGTGACCTCAGAATTTTGTACCTTTTCCCTGACGGAAGAAAGTGGAAAAGAGGATGTCCAGGGTGCGTGGGGTCTTTAATTATGCTGGCTGCTTTTCCGAGGCAGCAGCAAGTATAGACAGAGTCAATGGATGGGAGGCTGGTTTGCATGATGGACTGGGCTTCATTCACGACCCTTTGTTATTTCTTGCAATCTTGGGCAGAGCAGGAGCCATACCAAGCTGTGATACAACCAGAAAGAATGCTTTCTATGGTACATCTCTAAAAGTTGGTGACAGTTGTAGCTGACATGCCAAATTTCCTTAGTCTTCTGAGAATGTAGAGGCGTTGATGGACTTTCTTAACTAGAGTGCCGGTATGGGGGGACCAAGGCAGGTTGTTGGTGATCTGGACATCTAAAAATGTGAAGCTCTTGACCATTTCTACTTCGTCCCCATTAATGAAGACATGAGCACGTTCTCCACTACATTTCCTGAAGTCAATGACTATCTCTTTCATTTTGTTTAACATTGAGGGAGAGATAATTGCTGTTGAAGCAGTTCACCAGATTCTCTATCTCATTCCTGCATTCTGTCTCGTCATTGTTTGAGGTCTGACCCACTATGGTGGTGTCATCAGCAAACTTGAAAATCGAGTTATAGGGGAATTTGGCCACACAGTCATAGGTGTATAAGGAGCAAAGTAGGAGGCTGAGAACATGAGGGAAGTCGTGATAATTAGCTGTAATAGTGTTGAACATTGATTATGTAAAGTAATAGAAGCCTTTTTTCAAGTTTTATTTTGTTACGCCTCATTGGAACACAAAAATAGGAGTAGGTCAATTATCTGTTCAAATCTATTTTACTCTATACAATAAAAGCCGAGTTCATAAGAGATAAGAGTTCAGTTCATGAACTCTCTCCTTCACCTTTCCCTTATTTCCATTTATTTTATTTCATTTTATCTTATTTATTTAATTATTATTTTCATTTCTTTCGTCCTTTCATTTTTCCACCTTTTTTTAAAATCTCACTTTCCATCTGTCTCCGTTTCCGCCCGCCCGCCCCCCTCCCCCACTTCACTAGGGACGTCTGTTAAATGTTTCATGTTGTTCTTTGACACTCTGTTTACCTTTGTTCTGTCTTTAATGCATTCTGATTTCTTAATGGCTGCTATCAGCATCCTTCTTAGCCATTTACACTCCCTTTGTCTTTTTGTCTATAACAGTATAACAGTATAAATATCATCCTATATTCTATTGGCTTCAGCTCTAATGAAGGGGCATCTCAATTCAAATTGTTAGCTCTATTCTCTCTCCACAGATGCCGTCAGACATGCTGAGATTTTCCAGCATTTTCTGTTTTTATTACTCCATTGGATAGATCATGACTGACTTGTGGCCTAACTCCACATAACAGAACTTTTCCTCAAATCCCTTAATACTTTTGACTAACAAAAATCAATCAATCCCAAATTTAAAATTAGAATTGATTTTGCAATAGTTGCCAACTGCAGAAGAAAGTTCCAAACTTCTTCCACTCTCTGAGTGTACAAATATTTCCTATTTTCATTTCTGTAAGGTCTGGCTCCAACTATTACACTATGCCCCAGTCTGTACCTTAATTTTTAAGTTCTCATTCTTTTTTTTCAAATCTTTCCACAGCCACAGGAATCCCCATCTCTGTAACTTTCTCCAGCCCTGCAACCCTCAGATCTCTGAGTTACTCTAAATCTCACAACTGGCTTGTCCCTTATTGTCATCACTTTTGTCAGCAATGTCTTCAGCTGCTGAGGCCCCAAAATCTGGAATGTTCCCCTAAGTTTCTCCCCATTTATGGCTCTCATAAGAACATAAGAACATAAGAAATAGGAGCAGGAGTAGGCCATCTAGCCCTTCGAGCCTGCCCCGCCATTCAATAAGGTCATGGCTGATCTGTCGTGGCTCAGTTCCACATTCCCGCCCTCTCCCCATAACCCTTAATCCCCTCTCTTATCAAAACCCATCAACCCGCGTCTTAAAAATATTTAGCGAGGTAGCCTCCACCACTTCAACGGGCAGAGAATTCCAGAGATTCACCACCCTTTGAGTGAAGAAATTCTTCCTCAACTCTGTTCTAAACCACCCCCCCTTTATCTTGAGGCTGTGCCCTCTACTCCTACTGTCTTTTCTGAGTGGGAAGAGTCTCTTCACCTCTATCCTATCCATCCCATTCATCATCTTATACGTCTCAATGAGATCTTCCCTCATTGTTCTAAACTCTAACGAGTACAAGCCTAGTTTATTCAGCCTCTCCTCATAGCTCAACCCCCTCAACTCCGGCATCAGCCTAGTAAACGTCCTCTGCACTCCCTCCAAGGCCAAAATATCCTTGCGTAAGTACGGCACCCAAAACTGCACACAGTACTCCAGCTGCGGCCTCACCAATGCCCTATACAGCCGCAGCAAGACCTCCCTACTTTTATATTCAATCCCCCTCGCTATGAAGGCCAGCATCCCATTCGCCTTCCTGACCACCTGCTGCACCTGCAAGCTGGGTTTTTGCGACTCATGCACAAGGACCCCGAGGTCCCTCTGCACCCCTCTAAAATGCTAAAGAGGCATAAGGGATGACTGTTTTTTGTTAGATTTTTGTTAGGCAAAGTTATTAATTGTTAGAGACCCCAGGCACGTAGATAGATCTAAGATACAGATTAGCAATATTCCGTAGCATTGTGTATGTCAGGCAGATTTACAAGACATGCAGCATCAGGGAACATCTGCACAGTGAAATTACTGTTTCATATGTATATTGTGGATTAATGGGACAAATGTTTCAAATCTACATAGATGCAATTTGTGCTGTGGGAGTGTTTGTGAGGACAATTAAGATTTTTATGAACAGTTGATGATAATGTTAGCTGTGGCTCACTGATAATAATCTTGCCTCTAAGTCAGACCATTGTGTGTTCAACTCCCACTCCAGGGACCTGAGTAACTAATATAGACTGGTATTTCATGACAGAACTGAGGGAGTGGTGGACAATCAGAGGTGCTATTTTTTCAGAAGAGCTGATTAAACCAAGATCCTGTCTTCCCTCCCAGATGGATGTAATAGATTTCTTCTCACTATGTAAGAAAAGCAGCAGTATTCTTCCTGATATTCATTTCTCAGCCAACATCTCTATAAAAGATTATTTTGTCATAATTACATTGTTGTCAGTTGAATGTTTATGTACACAAATTTATGCTGCGATTCCTGCATACAGCAGACACTTCAAAGAAATAAGTGGCTGCAAGCACATTGGGATATCCCGTGATAAAAGCAAAAAATGCTGGAAATACTCAGCAAGTCGACTATGGAGATAAACAGCGTTAATGACATTTCATCAGACAGCTTGTGTTTGTGAATGGCACTATATCAATATAAGTTCTGTTTTAAGGTATAATTTTACATGACAAGGTTCTAAATATGGAGAGATCGAAATGCGTGTACCTTGGCATATGGGTGCAGGGTTGGTGATTTGTGATCAATTTGTGCCAGTTCAAAACAAGATAAGCAGCATTTAAAATTAATGTACCAGCTTCATCTCCATGACAGCTGTGTTCCCCAAAGTGGCTCCCATACTGAACTTCTGAGTGGAGCACTGCTAGCAGTCTCTATGCACCATAGTGAGCTGAATAGAATTCTGAAGAAACCATGGGGGGCATTCTCTGGCCTCCCCATAGCATGTCCCTCATGGCAGAAAGCGACATGCTGTTTGCCAGCAGCAGGATCCTCTGGTCTCATTGCTGTCAACAGGATTTTGCATTGACTGCACCCCATACCAGCAGCATGAGATGGAGTCAGTGGGAATTCCCACTGACAGTGGCAGGACCAGAAGATCCTGCTGCTGGCAAATGGCATGCCACCTCCTGCAACAAGAAACACACTGTGGGGAGGTCAGAGAATGCCCCCATTGCTGGAATTGTGTTCATGCTGGAACGATGTTCTGGTCCCACCAATGGCGCACCTCTGCCAAAGGTTTCCCAGCTAGATAAGTAAACCCAAGTGGCAAGTGGATCAGGAGGCAGTTGATTAAGCTATTTTTAAATTTTTGTTTTATCTTCTGATGGGCCTGAAGGAGCAGGTTCAGGCAGGAGGCTACCGTTGAAGATGAGATCCAAGAGTAAGAATTTCCTAAGACTCACAAGGCAGAAAGCTTCTCAGTTTTGTGCCTGCCTTGACCTTCCTGTCACATGTGCATGCAACCCCTGCTGGGAGTTAAAATCTGGGCACTTGTTGCTGCAGTGAGTGCTAATGGTAGTTGTCCACAAATATTTCCACAGCTTTGTGATTAATGAGGTCAAGATTGAGCCCTGTCGACAAAACACTGCAACAAAAGTCTTCCCCTTATGCAGTGCACTTTGTGCTTTCAAGTATGATGTAACCGCATTGTAAGAATTAGCCCTTGTCTTCAATACAGTCTTTCTCATACATGTGTGGGAATAGGGTCCAACTTTCTCTTTTCATGGATTTCATGGGAACAGATAACTTAAAGCACTGCGTGCTACAAAATGTGACTTGAACTGAAAGTGATTTACTCCAATATAATAAAATGTTCTTGTTAATTATTGTTTCTAAGTTTGTTGCAAACTGTATTACAAAGTAAAAAAATGATTTGAATACAAGCCTGCACTGAATATTCCAGATTCTATAAAACTAATAGCAAACATTTAATTTCTTGTAATTAAACCCAAATAAATGTTTAGTGCAAAACTATTTGAAGTACTTTTTAATCTATTAATATCTATCATATTGTTCTAAAACTACTACCTCTTGTTGTATGAAGCTTTGTACTCCACAGTATCAAACAGAAAATAGCCATCATTAAACCAGCATCAAAATAACCAAGTGGATATATATAAGATATATAAAAGATATATAAGATATATATGTATAGGATGTGGCAATTTTCTTTTATTCTAGTTATAGCTTCAGTACCCATGAGGGCTACGCCCTTGGTTTGTTCTGCCATCCCTGACGAGTTGCCTCTTTAGAATGGTTTCTTGAAAACATACCCACTTATGGTCAGCACTCCTCCTATCCACCTCACCCTCAGCAGCTGCAAAGAACAGATAGAACATCAACTTGCATGCACTCCTTACTACTTTATAATCAGCTAATAGAAAGATCAGTGCAATACTGCATACACATAGTGCTCAATCTCTAAACATGAACTTCACATGAAAGAATCAGGACTTATATGAGGTCATCACATAGGCTGAAATACTTTAAAATACATCCAAAACAATTTGCCTTTATCCCACAAATCCAGCTGTGGAATGCTCATAATGAAGAGGTAACTTTTTCACACTAATGCTCCATCATGAAAACAGTTAGCAAAGCAACCAGAACTAACAGTGTCTAATAGAACAACAGGTGTTTACACTACAGAAGAAGCATAAAGGAGGCCATTGGGTTCATTGTGTCTGGTTCTTTGTGAAAGCAATCCAGAACTAACTTTACTCCCCATAGCCCTGCATCTTCTTCTGCTTCAAATACTTTTCCAATTTTCCCTTAAAAGATGCAGTACTCTGCCTGAACTGTGCCCTGTAGTAAAACAATCCATGATCCAACATTGTCCTGAATAAAGAAATTTCTCCAATTCTCTCTGCTCTATTACTGACAATTTTAAATTGTTGAACCTTTGACACTGATCCATCAAGCAGAGGAAAATCCTGTTTAAAATCTTAATAATCTTTAAGCATTTCTATTAAATCTTTTAGAGCATTTCTTTGGCATCCTTCTCAGGAACCAGCACCCTATTCCAGAATTTGTGGCTCCTTTGGCATTCCTGAGGTACTTCCATAGCAATTAGGTGACTCTGCTTATTTAGGTATGGTCAGTGCCAGTCATGAGTAGATTCATCTGGCACTTACATTAGGATGTCATCCCGAGGATATTTTTGCTCCATATATATGAACGCAAACATCTTTCTTCATTAAATTCTTGCCAACTCATTATTCACTAACAAGCTGAAACTAGGTAAAACTTAAGAATTTTATTCACTGAATTTTTAATTGATGGAAGCTATGGAAAACTAGACTGTGCAGTGCTGAATTGGCAAAGAACAACTTGCAGTCAAGAATAGCAATGGGTTGATTAGCAGTTCAGAGTCAAAGAGAAGTGTCTAATAGCAGCAGCGTGCAAAACAGTAAAATGAGCAGCAGTGATATGGTGTGGGCTATGTTGGAATAACAGTCAAACACTGTGATGCAGTGAAAAAGCAACACAGTCATGATCTATTTGAGGATCTGAATTTGTTTTAAAACTAAAAGCTCATCATCCAGTGATTGTGTTTCTTTGGAATCACGGTGCCTCCAACACGAAGCATAGTAAATTGGTTAATTCATGTTACATCTTAACTCTGCTATAACCTGAATTAGGCATTCTTTTTGTGTCTTGTACAATAGTACAAATCCAGTATTGTGTGACTGACTAATAAAAATCTGCTGGTATTAAAATCTCAAAACATTTACAACATTAAGTTTACAAAGATTTTCTTATCTGTTATCAGAGTTTTTCAAAGACAAATATTGAAACTCTTTCTAATGTTACTGGATGCACTCAATAATATGTATCCTGTATTGACAGCATAGAATTAAAAATACTGCTTGTGGAAGTTGCCAAGGAAACAACTGAACAACCAGGAGTTTCCTGGTATTTCAATCCTAAACAGATCTTCATTGTTACTTACAGTTACAGGTGCAAGGGCAGCCAATATCACTCAGCTCTTTTTAACTGTTGGTCTTGTTTATAAATTAGTGAGACCATACAAAGATTGTCAGTCAGTTGAATATAAATTTATGAAACTTGCAAGTGATCCTTTTGAAAGAAAATGTTAACTACTTTGCATGCCAAGCTAGTATATCACCAGATTATAATGCTACTTCTTTTCCTTCATGTTTTTCTTTTAAATTCTAGTCAATACAGGAGATGGCATTGACTACAGCCAACAGAAAAGAGAAAACATTGGAGACCTGATTCAGGAGACTCTGGAAATCTTCGAGTTATATGGAGGAGAAGATGCCTTCATTAACATCAAGTACATGATCCCAACTTATGAGTCATGTATTTACAATTGAACCAAATAAACAGGTCTGAAGAAATATGTTGTATTAATTTATGTAAGTAGGAATTATGTAAGTCTAAATGCATCAATTACACCATCAAATGAACGACAGTTGTGTTCTTGTTTCCCTTATTGTTTCTCAACAATTGTTTCTCTATGAGTATGTGCATTTAAGCTGCTGTTGGACTCAAACCTCAGATGCTCTGAACAATAAAAACAATTTTCATGCATAACTAAATGGTTCATATTCTGTTCAGCCCACCCAGGAGTGATGTCATGATAATTTTGTAGGTGAATATAGCACTTCAGGTAAGCAACTATAACTGTTCCGAACAAAGGAGCAATGGTTTTGAATTACTGTAGATCCAGGCTATAAGCTGACCCCTGCATTTGGATGCCAAAATGCATGTTTAGGCATAGAGATGTAACCCCCCACTATTTCCCAACCAACATTTTTAAGCTAATAAATGCATGTTTCAGGCAATACTCACATTCGTAGTCAGCTTCAATTCCTCAGTGATACTTGTTTAGGATTATACTTTCAAGTCAGTGCAAAGGATCAAATAGACGATACAGGCAGTGTTGTCAAGTAGATGCACAGGAGTTTAAGACATGCCCACACAGAGGACAGCCCATAATGACTAAAGAACAGATTTTTTTGTTATCCAATATGGTGATCACCTAGCTAATACTATTGCTTTGCAATTTATACTCAGCGAAGGATTTTTCAAAGTTTCAGAGGTCAACTTAAGCATCGTGATCGCCAGTAATTTGAGAGGACATAAATAGGATTTAAAAGTTATTAAGAAATTCAAAATTCAGTGGAGATGATAAAGAAAAGGCAGTTATCTCCTTAAGGCTAAAATAATACTTCTATACTAATATTAACAACCAAATCAAAATTATGGAAAGCCCACAGAATTAATTGAGAAATTTGATGTGATTCTTTCAAACTCACAACTTTTTTTCTCCCTTCTTTTATTCCATGTGGCATACATCATTCCTGCATCCTGATCTCTAGCAATGACACCTTGAGATCATGCACTGGGAAAGTAAAGTAGAAAAAAATAGCACTGGCATACCATGAGGAATTCAGTCCTAGAAGTCTACATGGGCCTCACATTTGCCAAAGATAGGCCTGTTGTATCATTACGTCAGCTTCACACAGGCTTACATAACAATTGAAGTAAGGAGCTGGAATTGATGGGATTTCTAGCAGATGAATTCACACAACCAGTCCTACCATTTCTTACTATGTTCACACAGAAGGAGATAATGCAAAAAACACCTGGCCCATTTCTGGCAGAATTTTCAAAGGCCAGAAAAGGAACAGCAATCTAGTATAACCAGATCAGGCCCCAAACCATAACACTTTGGTTTTACTTTCCTTCTTATCAATGTAGCTGCATGCTGAGCTGTGTGTGAGATGATTATTATTTATAGTTTAATCAATGACTAGGATTTAGAAACTCAGAGTAAAGTGGTCAGATTTTTATTGAGGATACTAAACGAGGAAGAGCACTTGATTCTGAGGAAACAGCTCAAGAAATGCAAAATGTGTTGAATAAAATAAATAAAGTGGCATAACAATAGCAGTTAATATTAAATGTTAGCAAGTGTGAAGTACTGTACATAGGAAGGAAACATTGAACAACATATGTAATCCATAAATGATGTTGAAAAAGTGAATGAAGAATAGTTAATCAAGAAATAATTCAGCTAGAGGAGAAGTCTTTACATGGTGAAGCACTGATCATGAGTTAACATAGACTGTATGCCCTTAATCTGTCTGACTATTTACTTCTCTCTCTCTTTAAGAGATTCTTTAAAGCCTTTTGCGAAGCTTTTGCTCTAATAGCTCCTGGAGCAGTGCCAAATATTGTTCCTAATATTCCCATAAAGCACCTTGGAATGTTTTATTATGTTAAAAAGGCTATTTAAATACAACTTGTTTTTATAGATGAGAAAAAGTAGAGGACCCAGGATGGAGGCTTGAGGTTTTCTGAAATTGATAGAAAAATCATTATAAGAGATATGCCAGCTTCATTGGGATACAAATGAGTGGAATCAGGATAGAGAAGTGCCACGGAGATATTGGGTGGGAATCTCTAATCCCGTTCATGACCACCTCGCTGCATGAGAACAGAGAATTTGGCGTCCCAGCCAAAACTCCATTCACTTTCAGAGGCACTGCTGAATCCCAGCTGTGAATGAGGATGTAGATTTTCACTGATTGTCTCATGCAACCTTATGAATTAACTTAATTTTGAATGGGCATCTGGCTAAATGTCAGTTCCAAGGTGATGAGAAATAAAAATAAATTATCGTTGAAAAAAGAATGACACAAGATTGTTCACTATCACTATGTTTTTATCAACAATTTTGACTATCTTCAAAAAGGATAGATTGCGCAGTGTTAATTTTTGAAAATATTGTGACTTTTTTGTAGATGATATTGGCCTGCACTTTGCAGTAAAAATGACAAGGCCATCACAACATCTGCTTAGCTACAGTACTGATTAGGTGCCACTGTCTCTTATCATATTTCATCTTGTCCTGCAAGAGAGAGGGAAGGGTATCAGTGTATGTGGTACCTTTTTTTGGGTGATGTAGCTATCAAGTTTGAATAGCTGGTAGTATGTGAAAGCTGTGAGATGTGATATGTGCAGCAGTACTAACTGTAAAAGTGAAGTGATGCAATGTAAGAAGCCTGAGTTTTGATTGATAGAGATTGTTGTCAACTGAGTGATGGGAATGTGGTGCATTAAGCAGTGTACGAGGATAACGATGCAATTGGCGGGACATGGTATTTGAAGGTAACCATACCACTCACGTGAGTAATTTAACTTCACTGCGATCCAGGTATTTTGGGCAGAATTCCGTGCATTGATACCATGACTGTATGGTAGTACTACTTTTGCTGTTCGTCTGGAGAATCTTTGGTTTCTTGAGGATAGATGTCACCCCTCCTGTTTTGCCTATTGCTCCAAGTTTCTCAGTGTCAGAAAATCTTTTGTTGTGCTATTTTTGTTTCTTTCTATGGTCAAAATCACTTCCACAATGACTTCCATTACCTGCTCCAACCAAACTCATCTCTTTAAGAGATTCAGATTGATTTGAATAATACAGGATAGTTTGAATTTGTGCTAGTTTTGTTGCTCAGGTGTGGAGCCACTTAGCAACACACTTATTTGTAATCATTTAAATGTATAGACACAAAGTTTGGGTGCAGCCTATGTCAGGAGCAACAGCATGGGTAATCAGATATTGTGGTCACTGCGCTTGTCTTCATGAGTTGCCCAAAGTTGTAGCCAGAATGTTTAAAGGTTGAAAATTTTCTTATTCTCTTTTATCAGGCTCTTTCATCCACACAACTAATGTGAAATAGATTTTCTTTCACTTAGCTAGGATTAAAATAAGCAATGGTTACAAGCTCTGTGCACACTGATAACTTTAAAGAAGTTCAAAGTTGGAGTTATTAGTTGAAAAATGATGTGGCAAGATTATAGGTGTTAGAATTTTTACTGTAACAAATTAGAAAACAACTATTAACTAAGGACTAATTTTATTTTGGAACCATTTTATAATTCAATTACATAAATTTCTCTTGTGTGATTATCATTCATCACAATCTACAAGGTATCACAGTTCTTTTAGCAAGCAGTCTATAGTTGCTCCCAGTTTCCAATGGGTTCCCATACTCTTACTTCACTGAGTAGTAACTTTGCGTAACCATCTCCAGGTACTTTCCTCAGTTTTCAGAGAATTTCTTAAATCTCCCACAAGCAAGCCTGTTCTGATGATTATTCTTCCCCTTGGAAGGACTAAGAAGAATCTCTCAAAGTCTTTAGAAAGCCATAAGATTTATCTCCCTAATTAGAGACTATCTCTCTCCCATGTTCAGCTGTAATAACTTGCAAAGGCAGCAGCTTTTTCTCTCTGGTGACCACACAGATCCTCTGCAGTCTCTGACTGGTATTCATTGATTTGTAGGGAAGCCTGTAACCTGGTATCAAAAATGACTACTTCCACCCTCTTCTCCATGGCAATGTGAAACACATTTGCATTTCCACCTAGATAAAAATGTAAGTTATATATCCTCGCCCTTTCATTTTAGAAGTAAATGAATAATTTACAGCACAACTGTTTACAACCTGATACCTACCATATCTTTCTGGGACTTTGAGAGACTCAATATCAACTTATGATAAACTCAGAGACTGTTGCCATTGTCTTTGAGCCAAAATAAGCACTTGACATCTTCTGCTCAGTAAAAATGCCCCCCCCCCCCTTTGATGTCCAAATACCAAATACCATCAGGCATTCTGCAGAACAAATCACATGACCCTTTGCATTTACCATAAATTTAAAGTTACAATCCCAAAATAATCTTATAAACATGATAATAGTAACATAATCAATACATAAATTACATTCTTTAATCATGAAGTTTCAATTACCTCCCATAATTCATCATAGATTACAGTCACAAAGACTACTGTTACATAATATTTTTATTTTGTTACATAGTTAAAGAATATTTCAGACATGAACAGACTAACATTGGAATGCTATTTCTTCTTGAAATTGGAATACTTCTTGCAGATATTTTCTACTCTTCCCTTTTTTTGCCACACTGAAGGCAGAAAATATGTCATCCGTATATCAAGATAAATTCCCTATTCTCTACCATTAGTGTTACAGAGTCATTTATTTTTATGAACTGTGGGGATCAGTGAGCTCAATTCTCTGGATGATTGGTTTGTAATGTGGAGGAACATCAACTATGCAGGCTCAATCCCTATACCAGTTGAGGTTATTCTTGGAGACACTGCCTTCTCAACCTTGTCCCTTGCCTGACGTGTGGTGACCCTCAAGTTAAATCACCTCCAGTTCATTCTCTCTCGAAGGGGAGAGCAGCCCATAGTCGTCTAGGATAACGGTGGACCAAATGAATGAAGTGAATAAGAGTAACCCAGAACTCACACTTGCTTCAATTTTTCCAGTGTCCAGTTGCTGAGAATATAAAGGGAAATTTTTTTGCTATGCAGCAGCATCTGTGTTCAGCATAATGGGATTAAAAAATCTGGGCAAAGGTTGTTGCCCCAAAGTTAATTAAAATGTCTGTGAGGGGCATTTGGTGTTTATATCTGGTGCCTTGGGCCCCATAAAGGCTTTGAAGGTCATGCCAGAGAGCAGAGCATGTCTTCCCCTGCATTTCCCATGATTGCTCATGAAACAGGCTCATTTTTCAGGGATGCATTTGGTATTCCACTTCCTGGGGTTTCTCGTAAACATAGCATTGGGATTAAATATAAGGTATAATGTTGATTTGTTTTTTGGTTGTTTTTATTTCAGTTTGGTATTACCTTTTTCGCTATTTTGCAGTTACTTTGCAATTTTGAACTATTTTAATTTTTTTCCACCTACAATTAAAGAAAGCTCTACTCTCAACACCAACATCTTATTCAGATAGGATGGGCTTTTTCCTGCAAATTATTTTTGGCCTCAGATGGCTTAAATAGGAAGATAAGTTGCTGAGGAATGATTGAAGGATTTTCTGACTATTCTTGTTGGAAGGTATGGGTTCAAGTTCCATTCCAGAGACATGAGCATATAATCTTAAGCACTCTGTGCTTAGGGAGTGCTGCACTGTCAGGCATGCTGTCTTTCTGATAAGATTCCAAATCAAGGCCCTACTTACCCTATCATGCAGAGGCATGACATTTTTTGAATAACTGATATTGTCCTAGCCAACATTTCTCCCTTGACTAAAGCTTAAAACAGATGATCCAGCTATTTATTTCATTGTAATTTGTGAGAACTTGCTATGCACAATTTGTTTTTGCATTCTCTACATTACACCAGTGGTTACACTTCTAAAGTACTTCATTGTCTGGAAAGCACATTGGGACACTCTGAGGTCATAAAAAGCAGTATATAAATGCAGATTTTTTTTAATAACCAAAGTGGCTTCTGCAAGTTTTGATCAAGTTTCGATAAATAATTTTGTTACACAAGTGGAAATTTGACTTGAGATATTACAAATTTTGCATGTTATAACATGCAAAGTGAAAGACATGCACCCAGCCTGCAGCCAACCTGGGTGAAAATAATTACTATGAGTTAGTGACTGCCACTGTCAGATGAAGCATTGTTCTTTGAACCTTTCCTCCTCCTGTGGTTTCTGTGGCTGGGCAGTTGGCAACTCTTGAGTGTCTTAAGACCCAAGAGAAGGAGAAGATTCTGTGTGAGGGAAGTGGGGAGGTGAATTGGTTAGCAAGAAATCCATGGTCACTCCTGCATGTTGCACAACATGCTGCTTAGCAGAAATGACACAGTCTCTGCCGCTAATTGCCCCATGATGTTGAGAGTGATCTCAGGAAGGTTCAGGAAATGCAGGCATCCATGTCCCCTGTTGATTTGACTCTGCTCTTATCTATTACATGCCATTTTGTCCTGCAAGAGAGAGATAGAATGTCAATGATTTTGTGGAGTGTATTTGGATGATATTCCTTCCAAAGCTGAATAACCAGAGGCATGTGGATGCAGCAAGAGGTGGGTGTAAGGCTGACAGCATTGGAAGGGGAGTGACAGTGAGGCAGAGTGCTTGGATTTTAGGCAAGAGTCTAGAGGGCTAGCATGTGGTATTGGGTTAGTTAATGATTTGTAGTGCATGAGACGTTGCTGTGGGTGTATAAGATACATCATGTAAAAATGTATTCACTGACCTAAATGACTTTGATGAGGTCATGAGACTTCTTGTGAAACTGTGTCCAGGTTCCTTGGGTTTAGATGCCAGAAATTGACATCCCTTGTCACCTACTTCAATTCTTTTCTTTGGGTGATCCCTGAGGACCATTGTACATGTCTCTCCACCTGCCCAACTCCACCACTAATGCCTGCAATGCTGAATTTCTCACCTTGTAACCCTCCATCTGCCCTGTGATAAATTTTCCATCAGGGACAACCTGACTTTAAGAAGAGCAGGCTGACTATACTACATGGTAGCTGCACAATACTTGTTATACCCTTTTGAGCACAGGGCAGGCAGCAACATAAACAAGAAAGGATCAGCATACAGTTTGCTTGGTTGCACACTACAATTATGCAGGTGAGGTGGATGCACCAAATTTACATCTTGCTGACCTTGTTCAGAACTGGTGGAAGTTGTGAATCATGATCCCTATATCCAAGAACTAGGGTAAACATAAGAACATAAGAACTAAGAGCAGGAATAGACCATATAACCCATCATATTTGCTCCATCATTCATTATAATCATAGCTAACCTTTGGCTTCAACACCTCTTCCCCGCCTGCTCCCTACATACCTTCATTCCCTGAGAGATCAATAATCTGTCTATTTCAGCCTTAAGTACATTCCGTGATTGTGCATCCACAATCCTACGCGGTGGGGAATTCTAAAGATTCACAAACCTTTGAAGAAATTTCTCCTCTTCTCAGTCCCAAATGATTCATCCTTGTCCTTAGATAGTACCCCTGTGTACTTGACTCTTAGCCAGGGAAAGCAACCTCTCAGTGTCTATCCTCTCCTGCCTTTTCAAAATCTTGTATGTTTCAAGAGTTCACCTTTCATTCTTCTAAGCCCCAAAGGGTATAGACACAGTTTACGCAGTCTCTCATCATATGACAACCATCTAACCCCAATGACTAATTTGGTCAATGTCAGCCTCTAATGTCAGTATATCCTTTCTTAAATATGGCGACCAAAACTGCAAACAGTATTCCAGTTGTGGTCTCACCAAACCCCTGTACAAATGGAACAATACTTCCTGGTTCTCAAACTCCAATCCCCTTGCAATAAAGACCAATCTACCATTACCTTCCTAATTGTGTTCTGTTTTTGTGTGCCAACTTTTCATGTTCCTCATACGAGTAAACCCACGTCTCTCTGAACATCAACATTTACAGGTTTCATGCCTTTTAAGAAATATTCAGCTTTTCTTTTCTTGCAACCAAAGCAAATAACCTGAAACTTCCCCACATTATTCTCTATCTGTCACCTAGTTGTCCATTCACTTAACCTGTCTGTATATCTTTGAAGTCTTTTAGTGTCCTCCTCACAGCTTGCATTCCCATTCAACTGTGTATCATCAGCAAACTGAGATATATAGCTCTCTGTCTTTTCCTCTAAGACATTAAAATTATAAACACAATAGTTGAGGCTTCTGCACTGATCCTCCATTTTTCACAGCCTCCCAACTTAAAAATGTCCCATTTATCTCTAATCTCTTCTTCCTGTTTGTTACCCAATCTTCTGTCCATGCTAACATATCACCACCATGAGCCTTTATCTTTTCCTGTTGCACCTTATAAAATACCTTTTCGGATTCCAAATTTACTACACCTAATGGTTTCCCTTTATTTACTCGACAAATTACATCCTCAAAAAATGCTCATAAATTTGTTAAGCATGATTTCTCTTTCTTCAGACTATGTTGACATTGTCTGAGCATTCTATAATTTTCCAAGTGCTTTGTTAAATTTCCTAAATAATACAACACATTCCTAGCCATCAGTCAGCAAAATTCTAAAAACTAGAGATGGGGGTGGTGTTTGTTATGCACTGTCTGTGGGTAGAATTTGACTAGATGTCAAATGGGCAGAGTTGTTGCTTTTCAGGCTTCATTGGAAATGCCAGAAATATGCGAATGAAATTATAATAGGTTCATTTACATGTGGGTGGGCATTTTTAAAAATTCCTTCCCGGGCTTTCGGCATCGCTGACAAGAGCAGCATTTATTACTCATCCCTAATTGCTCGTGTAAAGGTGGTAATGTATGGCCCAGATTTGGATGCAATGGGGCATCTTGTGGTGTGTCTCATTACTCAGATGCTTTTTCCCTTGTCTTTCAGCTGGAACAATTATAGGCTGGTTAGCCAAAAATCTGTCATAGGGAAAATGATAGAAGCTATTCTTTACAATGTTATAGCAGGGCAAAGAGAATAAAATCAAAGAGGTCAGGCAGAATGAACATGGTTTAGTGAAAGGGAAATTACGTTTAACCAATTTATTGAAGGTCTTTGAAGGAGTCGCTGTGTAGGGATAAAGGGTGACCAGTGGATGTCTTGTACTTCGATTTTCAGAAGGCATTTGGTAAGGTGCCATATCAAAAGTTATTGTGAAAAATAAAAGATCATAATGTAGTGGGTAACATATTGTCATGGATTGAAGGTTGGCTCACAAACAGGAAACAGAGTTGGCATAAAGGGTTTTTTTTTCTGGTTGGCAGGATGTGGCAAGTGTTGTGCCACAGGAATCAATGCTGAGGCCTCAACATTGTAAAATTTATATAAATGACACGGATGAAGGGACTGAAGATATGCTTATTAAATTTGCTGATGACACAAAAATAGGTAGGAAAGTAAACTGTGAAGAGGACCAAAGGGGTTGCAAAGTCACATTTAAGTTTAAAGTTTATTTATTAGTGTTATAAGTAGACTTACGTTAACACTGCAATGAAGTTACTGTGAGAATCCCCTAGTCGCCACACTCTGGTGCCTGTTCGGATACACTAAGGGAGAATTTAGCATGCCCAATGCACCTAACCAGCACGTTTTTTGGACTATGGGAGGAAACCAGAGCACCTGGGGGAAACCCATACAGACACAGGCAGAGCATGCAGACTCCATCCAGATAGCGACCCAAAGCTAGGAATCAAACCTGGGTCTTTGGCATTGTGAGACAGCAGTGTTAACCACTGTGCCGTTGCGCCACCTGCCCTACATAGATAGATTAAGTGAATTGTCAAAGATCTAGCAAATGGAGTACAATGTGAGGAAGTGTGAAATTGTCCATTTTGATAAAAAGAATAAAAAAGTAACTTATTGTCTAAATTGTGAAAAATTGCAGCGATTCAAGGGGATTTGGGTGTCCCAGTGCATGAACACCAAAACACTAGAATACAGGTACAGCTAGTAATTAGGAAAACTAATAGCTTGCTTTTGTTTATTATAGGACAATTGATTACAAAAGTAGGGAGCTAATAGTTCGGTTGAACACATTTTGGTGGGACCACAATTGGAGCACTGTACAGAGTATTGGTCTTCCTCAAAACAGTTCAGAGAAGGTTAACTGGACTGTTAGCAAGAATGGGCGGGTTGTCTGGTCAGGGAAATTTTGACATGTTTGACTTGTATCCACTGGAATTTAGAATAATAAGAAACAACTTGATTGAAATTTCTAAGACCCTCAGAAGTTTTGACAGGGTGGATTTGGAGAAGGTGTTTCCCCTTTAAGGAGAATTTAGAACTAGTGATCACTGTTTAAAAATAGGCGGTCACTCATTAAATACAGAGATGAGGAGAAATGTTTTGTTTCAGAGAGCTGTGAGCCTTTGGAAGTCTCTTCCTCAAAAAAAGGCTATAGAAATTTTGAATATTTTTAAAGCGGAGCTAGCTAGATTCTATAATGTCCTAACTATGTTAGGGGTTAAAGGTTTTAAATAAAAAGATGTGGCTTGCACACTCAGATTCAAAATAACAATAACAGATTTGCTGTAGGAGCTCTGTACATGTACTCTGCATGTACAGAGTTGAAATTCGAACTAAAACAGGAGCCTGTGAAATACCCCAATGATATCATCATCAAATCATATGACCAACTTTTAAAACATTCATGCAACCACTTAAATAAATAACATCCCTCCTCCTTTACTTCTGTGGTCATGACTACAGTATTATGTACAGAATAAACAATACCCTAGACACAGTATTATGCATCATTAATCATCATACATAGTCAATAAGAAAGTTGATCTATTCCTCTTTGGTTCTGGAATATGCTGTTCTTGACCCTACAAGTATGATTTGGAACTTCATTAGACACTTTTTCTCTTGAAACTAATTCTGCAGCATTCTCATGTGGTATAGAAGTTGAAACATCTTCCTTTAAAACCAGCTGATGTGATTTTAAGAACATACATCGGAGAAATTGTGCCCTTATAAGGTTCCCTCACATTGAATTGAATGGACAAACAACAGAGTTGCCTCTCGATGTGGTGTGAGTTAATTTTCTAGCTCTATTTGGAAGATCATGCTGTCAACAGATTGGCCAATGTCAAAACAGACCTACAGCACCTTCTGCATAAATACAAGAGCATATTCACTTGGTTGAATGAAAGGAATCAAAATGAAACTCAAGATCAAGCCCAATAGTCAACCAAGTCTCAAAGCAAAAGCAGTGCTGTATGTAATTCATCCCAAGGTCAAAAAGAATTTGTACAACTTGGTAACACTTGTGTTACAATGAATGGCTGGAAAATAATGCTCTTCAAGAATCTTTATCAAGCCATCATAAGTTTTGGTCTCGGCATTGCTGGTGAACCTCTGCCTTTTCTGCCCCTTGGCATCAGGAGCCCGTAGATCAGGAGCATGGCACTGAAATACAAACAAAACATCAATAAGAATTTTTTCAAGTTACTGAAAAGGGAGTGCAGTCTATAACACAAAACATAGACATGGTCCATGAACTCTGTGAAATCATATAAAGGGCAAATTTCTGGGAAATTGAAACTAAAACAGGAGCCTATGATATACCCCAATGAAATCACCATCAAATTATGTTAATGGCACTTAAAAATCTTGCAACCACTTAAATAAAGAAGTTTCTTGATTAACAAAGGGGTGCAAGATTTCTGGGGGTAGACAGGAATATAGGATTAAGGTTATAATTGGATCAACCATGATCTAATTGAATGGCAGAGCAGACTGGAGAGGCCAAGCTGCCTACAAATTTGTATGTTTGTTTATAAAATCTTTGCCTTACTGGCTATTAATGGCGTGGCAGGAGCAAGGGGAACCTGGGACTTTGGTGAATGGTGGGACCAACAGTCCCTTAACTAATGAGATTAGGGGATTAAAAAAGTACAGGAGGAAAAAGAAATTGTGAAAATTAGAGTCAAATCAAGTTTAGAAAAATAAATAAATGAAAGGAAAGAATGACTACAGTAAGAAAGGATAAAGAGTTGAATAGTACTTTTTAATTTAAAGTCTGTATGTAATAAAGCTTTAACATCAATTTACAACTTGTTGGTATGAGATTGCACAATTCTCATTGTTCTTTAAAACAAAGTCAAAATATTGAGGTTGCTCAAACCTGAAATAAAAACAGAAAGTGCTGGAAGCATCTGTGGGGTGATAAACAGAGTTAACATTTTAATTTGTCTAGTTCTAACTGTCTTAATCAGTAGCAAGGTGAACCTAAATGGCTGTTCTGGCACAAGTGACACAGATCATCTTGAGGGCAGCAGATTGTGAAATCCTGTAGATATCACCACTAGTTTCTAGGAAGAAGCCGGAAGTAAGAAACCTAGGGCTGTGATGACCTTGACAACTATAGGTTAAGCATCCCCACCTTTCCCACTTGAAAGGAGTTCTCATTCCAGGAGGCAACAATTGTCAGTTCAGACTTCTAAACTTCTTGAGACATTGCTGCTTAGTCATGGCTAGAAAGTTGATCCTCTATCCATATGTGCTATGAGTATAAGATCCTTCAGGGTGTACCTCAATGTTATTTCCTTTGTCCTGTGGAGCAGCATGTGGCTGAGAGGACGTGCTGCTAGTGCAGTTGGTGTTTCTGAAGCTGCTTTTCTTGTTTTTTTTAAATCAGGGATCCAAGCAAAGCTGCATAAGCTGCTTCCATGCTGCAATAAAGGTAAGTATAGGTCAAGGTGATTAAAATATAAGATAGCAGAAATGACTTCCAAAATGATGGAAATTATCTGTAAAGCAGTAAAAGCACAATGTCAGAATAAATCTTGTGAGCAAAATCCTTTCATCTAGGTAGACACACAGGTGTACCATTTCTGTGCTTAAATGGTTTGCAGACTGTCAATTTCAAAGAGTCATGAATCCTCCACTGTGTTCTATCACTGTTGGCACTGGTAGGTATATCTTGGGAAACTTATCCACTGGCTATTAAAGCCAGAAAGTTGAATTAAAATTTTTATTAATTACCTCTTCTCAGAAGGGCCGCAGAACAAATTACCTTTGTATATTCCCTTTAGTGTCTCTCTCTTCTATGGGTTACTTGATTTGGCCACATGCTCATGTGAAATTTGACTCCAGTGGCTGAAGCATGACTGGTGGAAGGTTGCTGAATTTCACTGAGGGGAGACTGTAGTTGGCCTTACAGGATGACCTCCAGCAGCTGTGTTTCAAACTGCACCATATCAATACCTTTTGTTTTTTTAATAGAAAGCCATTTATTGTACACCCCTAATTGCCCTTGAGAAGGTAATGATGAGCTGCCTTTTTAAAGTGCTGCAGTCCATTTGGCATAGGTACATCTGCAGTGCTGTTGGAGTGGGGAATTCTAAGTTTTTAATCCAACAGCTATGAAGGAATGGTGATACAATTCCAGTTCCAAGTCAGGATGATGTATGTTCATGTTCCCATGCTTCTGCTGCCCCTGTCCTTCACGATTGTAGAGGACAAGGGTTTGGAAGATGCTTCTGAAGGAGGCTTAGTGAATTGCTGCAGTGCGTCTTGTATATGGTGCATATTGCTAATACTGTTCACTGGTGATGGAGGAAGTGAGTGTTAAAATATTGGATGGGATGCCAATCTAGAAGGCTGTTTTTTCATGGATGGTGTTAAACTTCCTAAATGTTGTTGGAGGTTCACTCATCAATGAGCAGGGAGGCAGTGACCTAGTGATATTGTCACTGGGCTAGCAATCCAGAGATCCGGAGTAATGCTCTGGGGACACAGGTTCAAATTCCACCATGATAGATGGTGAATCCAGTAAAAGCTGGAAATAAAAGTCTAATGATTAAACCTTTGCAGTAACGGAAAGGAAATCTGCAATCTTACTCTTAAATGCTCTCTGAGTTGTATAAAACCATTAAAAAGCCAATAAGGAATGAAAACAGACCACCCAGTACTGACCAAAGCACTAGAAATGGCAAGGGCAAAATTAGTCCTCCTTACTCAGACCTGGGGGCCGGTGGCTAAAACTGAAAGAGCTGTCTCACAGGCACGTTCAGCCTGATATAATCAAAATCATACCTTACAGATAATGTCACCATCCTTGGGTCTGGCTTGCTGGTTGGACAGTTGTTGGTGGCATGGTGGTACATAGGAGAGTACTGCCCTGGGAGTCCTCAACATCAACTCTGGACCCCATGACATTTCATGATATCAGGTGAAATATAGGCTAAGAAACTTCCTGTTGATTACCATGTACTGCCCCCATCAGCTAATGACCCAGTTCTCCTCCATGTGAAATACTAATTAGAGGAAGCACGGAGTGTAGTAAGGACACAGAACAAATGAATCAGAATTAGGAGTAGGCCATTCAGCCCCTTGAGACTGCTTAGCTATCAAAAAGACAATGGCTGATCTGACTGTAGCCTCAACCTAACATTCCTGCCTAACGATAATCTTTCACATCCTTGGTAATCAAAAAGCTATCTAATTCTGCTTTAAAATTGTTGAAAGATTCTGCTTCCACTGAGAAAAGAGTTTTCTCATGAGAGAAAAAAAACTTCATCTCTGAGCAATCCTTATTTTTAAACAGTGACCCTTAGTTCTAGATTTTCCTATTACAGGAAACATCTGCTCCACATCCACTCTGTCAATACAATACTTCTCAGGATCTTAAAGGTTTTGATAAAGTCATCTCTTACTCTTCTAAACTTTAGTGGATATAAACCTAAACTTTCCAGCCTTTCCTTAAAGGACAACCTGCTCATTCCTAGTAAACCTTCTCTAACACAATTAATCTTTCCTTAAATAAAAAGACCAATACTGTACACAATACTCACCAATGCCCTGTACAGCTGAAGCATTCGCTCCCTATTTCTGTAATCAATTCCTCTTGCAATAAACAATAACATTCTATTAGCTTTCCTAATTACTTGCTGTACCTCTATACTAGTGTTTTGTGATTCATTCACTAGGACACCCATACTCTCTGCACTTCAGAGCACTACAATCTCCCACCTTTCAAACATTAAGCTTCTTTATTCTTCCTGTCAAAATGAAGAAATGTACATTTGCCCACATTATTCTCCATGTGCCAGATTTTTGCCCATTTACTTCACCTCTGCCCCTTTGTAGCCTCTTCAAGCTCTCTTCACAAATGACTTTCTCACCTATTTTTGTGTTAGCAACCACACCTTCAGTCCCATCATCCAGGTCATTTATATAAATTGTAAAAAGTTGAGGCCCCAGTGCTGATCCCCCTTGGCACGCCTCTCATTACATCCTGTCATTCATAAAAAGATCCATTAATATGAATTCTCTGTTTCCTATTATTCAGCCAATCGTCAATCAATGCCACTATGTTACACGCTAAACCATGAGATTTTATTTTCTGCAAAAACTTTTGATGTGGCACCCAGCAATATGAAAAATATCCTGTACACAAAAAGCAGGACAAATCCAACCCAGCCAATTATTGCACCATCAATCTACTTGCCTTCAACAGTAAAGTGACGGAAGGGGTCATCAGCAGTGTTATCAAAATCACTTGCTTAGCAGAAACTTGCTATGATGCTCAGTTTGGATTTCAGAGGGTCACTCAGCTCGTGATCTCGTTGCAGCCTTGGTTCAAACATGGACAAAACAGCTGAACTCCAGAAGTGAGATGTGAATGACTTCATAGGCAGCATTTGACAGAGAATAGCATCAACATGACCCAGCAAAACTGGAGTCAATGAGAATCAGAGGAATAACTCGCCGCTTGTTGGAATCATACCTAGCACAAGTGAAAATGGTTGTGGTTGTTTGAGGTCAATCATCTCAGTCCCAGAACATCACTGCACCAGTTCCTCTGGGTAGTGTCCTGAACCCAACCATCTTCAGTTGCTTCAGCAATCACATCTTTCCATCATAAGGTCAAAAGTGGAGCTGTTTGCAAAAGATTGCACAATGTTCAACACAGAAGTTACTGAAGCAGTCCATGTGCAAATGAGTAACACATGGACAACAGGCTTGGGCTGACAAATAGCAAGTAACATTTGTGCCACTCAAGTGCCGGGCCACAATCATCTCCAACAAGAGAGAATTTAACAATTACCCCTTGACATTCAATGGCTCTCTTATTGTTGAATCGCCAACAATCAAAATCCTGATGATTGCCATTGACCAGAAACTGAACTGGACTAGCCATATACAATGGCCACAACAGCAGGTCAGAAGCTAAGAACACTTAGACAAGTTAGTGACCTCCTGACTCCCCAAAGCCTGTCCACCATCTACAAGACACAATCAGGACCACAACCCATAACTGCTTGGATGTGGAGGGATAAGTGCAGCAAACACATCGGGATACAACCCCCTGGTCCCCGC
This sequence comes from Carcharhinus amblyrhynchos, assembly GCF_965287045.1. Taxonomy (NCBI): domain Eukaryota; kingdom Metazoa; phylum Chordata; class Chondrichthyes; order Carcharhiniformes; family Carcharhinidae; genus Carcharhinus; species Carcharhinus amblyrhynchos. Next base: position 22,612,389 of record NC_137335.1, on the reverse strand, counting down.
CAAGCCACTCATGATATGATGCCATTCCTTCACTGTCACCAGGTCGAAATAATGGAACTCTATCCTGAACATCAGTGTGGGTACAGTTACACTATGGGTACTGCAGAGGTTCAAGACTCACTACTACCTTCATAAGGGTAATTAGGAATGGGCAATAAATGCTTGCCTAGCCTGTGACACCTATAAATTTAAAACAACCTAGTAATCTGTTGAAGCACAGGTTTCTGGAGGTTGAAGGGGCCTGTTGAGAACTGAGATTTTTACCCACAGTGGTAGCTCCCTGAACCCGAATGCTAGCAACATAGGTCACATGACCTCTGTCTAAGTTTCCTGATACAACAAGAAGCCTCTACTTGCGCTGTAGTGAAAGCAGAGAGTGGCCAGTAGATGGTCCATCATGGGTTAGTACGGTATACTACCAAATCCATAGTGGACAGGGTGGGCTCCAAGATCTGTGAGCTGGTGTGTATCCCTTCAAGCTCCTTGCTGGTGAGTGAGACCATTCAGCAGGTCTGCCAATACACCAAGCACTTCAGTGTACTTCATCATCAGTACCTTCACATATCTTCCCAAACAGGTTCTGATCTGCAAAAGAACTTGCTTGCCTCGAAGCAGCTTGCACATGAGGAGACCTACCCATTGTGTAATGGCAGCCCATTTATCACTGATCCCAATTCTGCACTATCCTTTGAACTTCGCACAGTAGTGATATCTGAGTTGGTGGCTGCATGTTTGAAGTCAAGTGCCTGTGTCTTCTCTTCAATGACGTGGGGGTTTTCTTCCTTGTTGCTCTTTTGAGGGTGAGCAGACATCAGTTCTTGACTATCTGACTGCACTAAGATTTGGGAGTCACATCTTTTTTCTTTGTGGGAAGTTTTTTTGTACTGAATCTTCTTTATCTCCACTTTGAATACCTCCCGCTGCTCTGACATTGATTTCACTTCAAGTAGTTTTTCCAGTCCACTTTTGCGAAATTGCATCTCGGCTTAGTAGACCTGGCTTTTCCCCAGTTTAAAACTTGTATTTGTGATCTGTCTTTATCCAGCTGTTTCTCCCCAGTGACTCAATCCCAATGCATTATGCTCAATAGCAGTATAAATGGTATTCCATTCTTGCTCCTTCCACTTGCCCGGATTCATTCCATAAAACTATGTCCAGAGCTGCACCTTCTCTTGTTTGGCTTGCTACGTAGTGATTAAAACTGATCTCCTGAATGAATTTTAAGAACTCAGTGTTCTCTGTACCTTTTGTGCCGAATCTATCCTGGGTAATTGAAATCCTCTATTAAAGTTGCCCTTTTGTTTCTGCATCTCAGCAATTTATCTACAATTTTTATCTTCTATCTCCTCTGACTGATTGTCGAAAGTAATTCTAAAAGTTTGATTGCTCTTTTCTCATTCTTCAGTTCAACCCACATAGCTCACTTCGATGCTCTTTTCAGCCCATCATCCCTTCTCACATCTGTGTTTGTTTCTTTAGTCAATATTGCAACCCACCTCCTTTTTATTACCTTCTCTATCCTGTCTGAAAACAAAATAACCATAGCTGTTGAGCTGACATTCCTGTCCTTCTTTAAGTCATGTTTGATAATAGCTATGAGATCATATTTTCAAGTGTCTATCTATACCCTCAGTCAATAAGCATTTTTCACGAGACTCTTTGCATTGATTTCTATACCACTAATCATTGAAACAAATCCTTTGTTGTCTATTTTCTAGCCTTCATTTCCTCGATCTTCCTTGCTCCTTTACTCTTCCATTTCCAGTTTTACTTCTCTACCTTCTGAATCTAAACTCAAGTTTCCCAATCCTGAACCACACTAGTTTAAATCCTCCCCAATGGCACTTGGCAATCTCCCAGTCAAAATATTGGTCCCCTATTGCAATGCAACCTATTCAGCTTGTATAAGTCTTAGTTCACCCAAAACCAATCCTAATGTTCCAGGAAACTAAAGACCTCCCTTTGGCACTATCTCTCCAACAGCACAGTCAGCTGCACTCTCTTCCTATTCCTGTAGTGCATGGTATTAGGAATAATCCAAAATATCTTCAATGTCCTATTTTTTAATTTGCTTTTCTAGCTCCATATAATGTGACTACAGGACCTCATCCCTCTTTCTACTTTCGTCATTGATGCACAGGGTTACTGGGATAGGGCGGAGGGAAGGGCCTGGGTGGGATATTCATTCAGAGAGTTGGTGCAGACTCAATGGGACATATGGCCTCTTTCTGCACTGTGGGATCCAAAGGTGCTATAGAACCATTGGCCTCACCTGTATTCAGAATCAAAGGTTGAGATGGGCTCAGGGGAAAATCTCCATTACTTGACCAGTTCCTTGCTGCCTGTATATCCTTAAGCACAGACATGAGCACCTCAATAGTATGATGGCCACTTAGCTTTCAGCCTCAAAGATGCACCATAGTGAAGCCAGCTGTTGCCCAAGCTCCAAGATCTAGGGCTAAGGTTCTTCCAGCCAATGATACTTACTCACATATAGTTGTGCAGAGCGTGAGAAATACGCTGGGCTTCCCACATGGCTTAGGATAGGCATTCCATGTGACTGAGGTGTCCTATGATGCCTCTATTTGACTAATTAAACTTAATCGAAATAAACTGAAGATTTATTAAAATTTCCCACCTCAGGCCTCTGCTCCTGCTTCTATTGTCACCATTGCTGCACTTTTCAGCCTTGGGTTGCTGCTGCTTCATGTCCTCGGTCTCACTGCTGCTGCTGCCACGGTGACCTCAGCTCAGGACTGGCATTCTTATCCCTGAGTCAGAAAGTAAGCCACTCGAGAGCCCTGAGTTTATAATCTAGGCTGACACTTAAACAGCAGTACAACTATACTACATTGTCAGTGGTGCTGTCAACCAGGTAAGACATTAAACTGCTTCTATCTGAACTCTTTGGTGAACATAAATGACCCCATACAGTGTTAAAAGAAGAACAACAGAGTTCTCCCTTGAGACTGGGTCAACATTTATCTCTCAACAAACATCATTAAGACAGATCACTGGGTTAATATTTTGTTGTTGTGTCTATGACCTTGCTGTTCACAAACTGGCTGTCATGTTTCTTGCATTACAAACAGTGGCTATATTCTAAAATATAATTGGCTGTAAAATGATTTGGGAGACCATGAAACATTTTATATTAACGCAAGGTGTCGCTTTTCTTTAACCCTTGACACAGCATTCCTGCTAAACACCCTTGCCAGCACTTTTGACATCACACGTCACACCACACTTCCCACCACATCTTCACCTTGCCATAATTCACACTTCACCACTCCCTTCACATTCACTGCCAACTTTACCCTTATTTACCTATGTTGTTCTGGAAGAAAGTGGCAAATGCTCTATGGGGTCAGGAGACAGGAGGGTGCATCCCAACACTCAGCACCACCATGAGGAAATGTATCACCATGGTATTCATAGTAACACATTCTGTTTAGTTGCACCACAGCCAGAGGTTGTCATCAATTTGCTCAGTTTTAATGTTCCTCTAACAGCTCTATGCACTCGCACAATGTTCCACTTTTTCACCCATTCTTAAAATCTGGTATCTTGAAAATCCACCTAAGCCACAAGAGCTGCAGGAGAAAGATAGGGAATTGGAACAGTGAGACCACTTTGGATTTGTTCTTTGGTTAGTAACACATTGAGGAGATGAAAATCCCTCTTCTTGTTTGTCTTTCAAGGCAAAGATGACCATGTTAATCACCTGGAGTATTTTGTAGGATTCTGGTGGGTGCGTAAGTGACTGTCAAGGCGGATCTGCACTCAGAAGGCCCTGCTGCAAACAGAATGGCAGATGATTTTGTTTTGAAGAATTGCTGGTTCAAGGTTTCCTCTGCCCACGTTTTCTCTCTGCCTTTGGCAAACGCTGGCTTTAGAAGGATGTTGCACCAATTTTTATTTGGTTGCACCAGATGCAAAAATCTTGGGTGAACTTCTCCAAGGACACAAAGTCAATATCAAAGCTCTGAAGTGCAGCCTTCAGAAGGGTATCCTTACAGATCTTCCTTTGACTTCTATTTCAGCCTACCCCAGATTTAAGCTTTCTTTAGAATATTCGTTTTGGTAAGTAAGTGTCAGGCATTCTGGCTACGTGACCAGCTCAACTTAGCCGTGACTGTCTCAATATAATGGGATACTTGATATGCCAACTTGTTTGATTTGATTTATTATTGTCACATTTATTAACATACAGTGAAAAGTATTGTTTCTTGCGCACTATACAAAGCATACCATTCATAGAGAAGAAAACGAGACAGTGCAGAATGTATTGTTGTAGTCATAGGGAAAGATCAACTTAATGTAAGGTAGGTCCATTCAAAAGTCTGACAGCAGCAGGGAAGAAGCTGTTCTTGAGTCGGTTGGTACATGACCTCAGACTTTTGTATCTTTTTCCCGAAGGAAGAGGGTGAGAACAAAGAATGTCCTGGTTGCTTGTGGTCCTTAATTATGCTCGCTGTTTTACTGAGACAAAGAGTAAGGGAAGAGTAAGCAGAGTCAATGGATGGGAGACTGGTTTGTGTGATGGATTAGGCTACATTCACGACCTTTTGCAGTTCCTTGCGGTCTTGGGCACAGCAGGAGCCATACCAAGCTGTGATACAACCAGAAAGAATGCTGTCTATGGTGCATCTCTAAAAGTTGGTCAGAGTTGTAACTGACATGCCAAACTGCCTTAGTCTTCTGAGAAAGTAGAGGCTTTGATGGGCTTTCTTAACTATAGTGTTGGCATGGGAGGACCAGGACAGGTTGTTGGTGATCTGGACACCTAAAAATTTGAAGCTCTTGACCCTTTCTACTTCATCCCCATTGATATAGACAGGGGCATGTTCTCCTTTACGCTTCCTGAAGTTGATGACAATCTGCCTCATTTTGTTGACATTGAGGGAGAGATTACTGTTGCCGCACCAGTTCACCAGATTCTCTATCTTATTCCTGTACTTTGTCTCATCATTGTTTGAGATCTGACCCACTACATGTCGCCAGTAAACATGAAAATTGAATTAGAGAGGAATTTGGCCACAGGGTCATAGGTATATAAGGAATATAGTAGGGACCTGAGACACAGCCTGTGGGGAACGAGGTTGAGGATGATCGTGGAGGAGATGTTGCTTTCTATCCTAACTGATTGTGGTCAATGAGTTAGGAAGTTCAGGATCCAGTCACAGAGGGAGATGCCGAGGCCTAGGCCACGGAGTTTGGAAATAAGTTTTGTGGGAATAACGGTGTTGAAGGCTTATTTTGTCCTCCGTTCTGATCTTCGGAAGTAACTCAAATGAGCTTCTTGGCATGAATGCTGGATGCTGGCACTTGATCCAAACCTCGCATGTGTAGCGCAAAGTGGGCAGAGCAGAAGTTCAGGATATGCCATTTAGCCCATCGAGCCTGCTTTGCCATTCAATTAGATCATGACTAATCATTTACCTCAACTCCAATTTCCTGCAATATCCCCATATCTACCAATTTCTGTCTTGAATATGCTCAACAATTGAGCTTCCACAGATCCCTGGAGTAGATTCACCATTCTCTAATGACATTTAAATAAGATTAAAAACAGATGTAAATCACTTACCTGTCTTCCTGCCGGTTTCCAGCACGGCCCCGACTGTGCCTGCTCACCGGCTGTGGAAGACAGGAACACATGTGTCAGGGACGCATGCGCGAATCCCGCAAAATGGCCGACATGTGTATCTCCCAACCTGACGCACCAAAAAATGTGTGCATTGGGCTGCTAATTGCCATGTTCTTGCCCAATCCCTTAACCTGCCTATGACCCCTGAAGCCTCCTTGCATCCTTCTCATAACTTACATTCCCACCAAATGTGTGTCATCAGCAAATTTGGAACTATAGTATTTGGTCCCCACATTCCAACTATTGAAATAGATTGTGAACAACTATGGCCCCAGCATTGACCGTCATTGTGAGAATGACCCATTTATTCCATTCGCTGGTTTTTATCCGTTAACTAATTCTCAATCTAATACATGTGGCAATATTGAATCAAATCAGATCAAATGTAATCCTATTATTAAAGGAGAGAGGGAATGTGGAGGGGAGGAAAAAAGTGCGGAGGGGAGAGAAAGAGTGTCAGAGGGAAGAGCAGGTGTGATGGGGAGGGGAAACAGGGTGGAGGGAGAGGTGAAGAGAGAGTGGGATGGAGAGTGATTCACATCAGTTCCTTGGCTGTGATGGTCTGAGACTGTGTGACATAATGGATTGTTTTCTCTGCTGGCAGCTTTACATGGAACTTACAGCACAGAAACAGGCCATTTGACCCACCCCACGTATGTTGATATTTATCTACCTCCTCGGACATATCTTTACTAGAAACATAGAACGGTTACAACACAGAAAGAGGCCATTCAGCATATTTTCTGGTCTTGCAGTGGCGAAAATCATCGTGGATGGGTTAGAGAGTTCAAAGGTCTGTGACCTCGGGCAGGAATTTTCAGTTGCAGGGTAGGTGCAACTGGAGAATCCTGCCCACTGTCTTTGTGTCTGTTCTCTGCAACAGCAACTCAGCTGGTCCCATTCCTTGACTATTTCCCTGTAGCCAAGTAAATTTTTTCTCTTTAAATAATTATCTAGTTCTCTTTTGAAAATAGCAATTGAATTTGCCTCCACCACATGCCAAGGCAGTACATTCCAACAACCACTTGTTGCAGAAAGTGATTTTTCTTTATGTCACTGCTGGTCCTTTTGTTAATCACCTTAGAGTTCCCAATCTTAGGGCGATGGGAACAGTTTCTCCCTATTTACTCTCTCCAGACCCTCTTGATTTTGAATATGTCTAACAAATCTCCCCTCAACTTCCTCTTCTCCAAGGAGAACAGCCACTGCACCCTTTCTAAAACCTTCACTTCTTCCTGTTGAGGCTGAAATAGTGTTTTATGAAGATTCCTAACTTACTCACCTGTGTACTTTGTGCCCTTATGCATAAATGCAGGATTTATTATAATTTATTAACTGCTTTGTTGATCTGTGTTGTTGCCTTCAGTAATTTATGCACATGTATACCCACTCTGCTCTTGCATACTCTTAGAAATGTCCCCTTTATTTTCAGAATCATATAATATTACAATGCATAAGTGGCCCTTTGGCCCATTGAGTCTGCAACGACACAGGAAAGGCCCTGACCTGCCCACCTAATCCCACTTGCCAGCATTTGGCCCCATGGCCTTGAATATTATGGTGTACCAAGTAATCTTTCAGGTAATTTTGAAAGGATGTGAGGCATCCCGTCTCCACCACCCTCCCAGGCAGCGCATTCCAGACCATTACCACCCTCTAGGTAAAAACATTTTTCCTCAAATGCTCCCTAACCCTCCCACTTCTCAGTTTTAATTTGTGTCCTCTTGCAACTGACCTCCCAACTAAGGGGAACAGCTGCTCCCTATCCACCCTGTCCAGGCCCCTCATAATCTTGAATACTTCATTCAGGTTGCCCCTCAGTTTTCTCTGCTCCAGAGAAAACAACCTAAGCCTATCCAAGCTCTATTTATAACCTAAATGTTCCATCCCAGGCAGCACCCTGGTGAATCTCCTCTTTACCCTCCTCACATCCTTCCTATAATGTAGTGACCAGAACCGCACACAATACTCCAGCTATGGCCTCACCAAAGTTCAATACTATTCCATCATGACCTCTCTGCTTTTGTAATATATAGTAAAAAGTCTGACAACACCAGGTTTTAGTCCAACCTATTTATTTGATAATATTCTCACTAGCTTTCGAGGGGACAGCCTCTTCGTCAGGTGAATGGAGAGTAATATATAACCTGATTGATAAAGATGAGGGTGCCAAATGCCTTTTTCACCACCCTATTAACCTGCCTTTCCGCCTTCACAGAAGGCTTTTATGTCACTCTTATGTCCTGTTCTACTAACTAAAATATATCACTTCAGATTTTTCTCCATCAAATTTCATCTGCCATGTGTCTTCCCATTCCACAGCCTGCCTCTATCCTCTTGAAGTCTATCACCAACCCCCTCACTTGCATCATCTTCAGATTTGGAAGTTGTGCCCTATGCACCCAGGTCCAGGTTATAAATAGAAATCAAGAGAAACAGCAATTCCTCTATGTACTATCCCCAGTTAGAAATAAGTAAAGTCTTCTGTAATTATTATTTTTCATAGAATTGAAATAAATGATTAAATTGTTGCATGATGAAATTCTAGCTATGCTAAAACCAATGTTTCAAAATAGCACATGATTCAAATTAAAATGCCCAAAGACACTAATATTTTTCATTTCAAAGGCACAGTTTCACTGACATTTTGGGGACTAAAATGATGCATACAGAGGAAAACAACATAATAGTAGATTTAGAACTGATACGGCTAACACATTTTCTCAGAGTTCCTACACCTCATCATTGCACCAATATCAAAAGCTGACTGGAAATGAAAATACACCACCTCCTCAAAATATTCCAACAAGTTTGTCAAACATGATTTCCTTTTCACAAATCCATGTTGACTCTGCCCAATCATAATATCCCTTTGTTCCTAGTATCTAATTATCACATCCTTTATAATAGATTATAACATTTCCCCTACTATTGATGGCAAACTACCAGGTCTATAGTTTTCTGTTTTATCTCTTCCTTCCTTCTTTAATAGTGGGGTTACATTTGATTTGACTTGATTTATTATTGTGACATGTATTAGTATACAGTGAAAAGTATTGTTTCTTGCATGCCATACAGACAAAGCATATCCTGCATAGGGAAGGAAATGAGAGAGTGCAGAATGAAGTATTACAGTCATAGCTAGGGTGTAGAGAAAGATCAACTTAATGCAAGCTAGTTCCATTCAAAAGACTGATGGCAGCAGGGAAGAAGTTGTTTCTGAATCGGTTGCTACGTGTCCTCAGACTTTTATATTTTTTTCCCGAAGGAAGAAGGTGGAAGAGAATAATCTGAGGTGCATGGGGTTCTTGATTACGTTGGTTGCTTTTCCAAGGCAGTGGATGTATAGACAATGTCAATGGATGGAAGGCTTTTATAGTGATGGACTGGGCTTCGTTTATGACCCTATGCAGCTTATTGCGGTCTTGGATAGAGCAGGAGACACATCAAGCTGTGATACAACTGGAAATAATGCTTTCCATAGTGCATCTGTAGAAGTTAGGGAGAGTTGTAGCAGACATGCCAAATTTGCTTAGTGTCCTGAGGAAGTAGAGTCGTTGGTGGGTTTTCTTAACTATAGCATCTGCATAGAGGGACCAGGACAGGTTGTTGGTGATCTGGACACCTAAAAACTTGAAGCTCTACTTTGTTCCCTTTGATGTAGAGAGGGGCATGTCCTCCACTCTGCTTCCTGAAGTTGATGACTATCTTCTTCATTTTGTTGACATTGGGGAAGAGAGTATTTGCTACTACTCAGACTCCAAGAACCTAAAAACGGAATGCAGATTTCTGTAATTTACAGAATTTTGAAATTATAACTACCAATGCGTGGTATAATTGAAATTATAACTACCAATATACCCTCTCCCAAGCAGTGACTATTGATACAGAAGTTAACTGCAGAATAGCAAAGGCAAGTTCTGCTTTCGGAAGACTGCGCTCCACTGTATGAGAACGTTGAGGAATCAGCCCAGCAACAAAACTGAAGGTCTACAGCACCATGGTACTCATTACCCTTCTGTATGCCTGTGAAACGTGGACTGTGTATCGAAGGCATGCAAGACAGCTCAATCATTTCCACATGACTTGTCTTCGCAGATGACAAGACAAAGTACCAGACATTGAAGTTCTCTCTAGAGCAAGTCTACTATCAGTCCACACACTGCTGATGAGAGTGCAAACCCATTGGGCATGTCATGTCATCCATGTGCCAGATGAGCGCATACCCAAGCAGCTCCTTTTTGGGGAACTCTGCTGGAAGACGCTCGCGTGGAGGGCAGAAGAAATGTTACAAAGACACACTCAAGGCCTCCCTGAAGTCACCTGACATTGACACGACCACCTGGGAAACGCTGGCACAAAACCGCCCTACCTGGCTGTCAAACTTAAGAAGCAAGATGCATTGCTGAAGTACAACTTAAGTGCAAGCTGCGCAAGTCCAAAGCCATGAGCACAACAACTATAGTGCTGACACAAGTCTGTCCAATATGTGCCTGGACATTCCATGCTTGAATTGGCCTGATCGGTCAGCTTTGGACACACCGCATCCAGCCTCAAAATGACTAATGGTGTGGACGTCCTCATCGATGATGATGGACGAATAACAACAACCACCTTCATCAACATTCTGGGATTTATCAACCTTCAATCCAATTAGGACTACATCTTTATTAATACAAATTTCCTTCAGCTTCTCGTTTTCACAAGCCTATTGGTTCCCTAGTATTTCTGGGAGATTTTCTGTACCTTCCTCTTTGAAGACAGACTCACAGATTTAAGACACTACTTTCTGAATGAATGATATCATTTTCAAACTTAATGTAAAATTCTGTTCTATTGTGATCACTATTTCCTAAAGACTCTTATACAGCAATCATTTCTAATTACATAATGTTAAGTAGCTTGATCTTCGATGCATTGCTCCAGAAGCCTATTTCATGCACACTCCAGGAATTCATCTTCCACAGCATTAATTAGATTCACCCATTATTACTCTATTATCCAGGATATATGCAGCTCTAATTTATTGATTCATACTGTGACCAACTTTACCACTTCAGTTTTGTGGCCCATCTTGTCCCACCTGATGCAGAACCTGTCTGAATGCCACAGAAATCTGATGCCCTCCTTCCTACACCAATTCTCCAGATATACATTCAATTGCTCAAGCTTCCAATTCTTATGCTCACTAACGTGTGGCATAGGGAGTAAGCCTGAGACTACTGCTTTTGATGCCCTGCTTTCTTATTTCTTTCCTAACTCTGTAAAATTTGCTTTCAGGCAGTACGGCGGCACAGTGATTAACACTGCTGCCTCATAGCGCCAGGGACCCAGGTTCAATTCCAGCCTTTGATGATTGTCTGTGTTGAGTTTGCACATTCTTCCTTGTCTTTGTGGGTTTTCTCTGGGTGCTCCAGTTTCTCCCACACTTCAAAGGTGTGCAGGCTAGGTTGATTGGCCTGCTAAATTGTCCCTTTGTGTCCCAAATGTGTTGGGATTAGTAGGGTAAATGCATGGGGTTATGGGAATAGGGCCTGGGTGGGATTCTCTGTTGGAGACTTGGTACAGACCCAATGAGCTGAATGGCCTCATTCTACACCTTAGGAATTCTGAGTTGGTACCAATATGCACCACAATCTCTGGCTGTTCATCCTCCCCCAGAAGAATCTTCTGCAGCCACTCCATGACATCCTTGATCCAGGCACCAGGGGGCAACTTATCATCCTGATGTCATGCCTAAGACTGCAGAAAAGTCTGTCTGTTTTACTCATAAACAAATCCTCTATCACCATTACTCTTACACTCCTCTTCCTCCCTTACTGTACAGCCGAGCCACTTGTGGTGCCACAGGCCTAGTTCTTGCTGCACTTTTCTAAGGAACCATCACCCTTGCCAGGATCCAAAATGAAAAACCGATTTGTGAGTGAGGTCGACTCAAGGGACTCTTGCACCATCTTCTTAGTTCCCTAAGATTGCCTGGCAGTTACCCATTCCCTCACTGCCTGCTCCTAATCTGCAGAGTGACCACCTCCATAAATGTGCTATCCACATAGTCCTCAGCCTCATAGATGTGCTTATTCCCCACATGCTGCAGGATGCACATTCCATGTGTCAAGCTGTCTTGCCATAGCTCAACTTCTCAAACTGTACACTATAAGCAGAATAACTTACCTGTTTCTCACCAATCAGCTATCTCCCCTGTACTGAAGCCAGAACCAAATATTGGAGATGGAAAAAGCAAAAAGCACACCTTCCCCTTCCCCTTCCCCTTCACTCACTCATTCACTCACTCATTCATTCAGTTCAAGCCATACTGATTACCCTGTATTTATAGCTGAGACTCAGATGAGTTAACTCTACCAAAACTACCAAATCCAGATTAAGCTAGTTACCAGATTAACTAAATAAACTGTTCTCTCGTGGAGAGCTTGTTTATCCTTGGTTAAGACTGGATTTAGAAACCTAGACTTAACTTAAACAGTCATTTTTAGTTAAATGCAAACAAAACTAGGGCTGGGATTCTCACGGTCCACTCCCCTGCTCGAGTACTGCAGCAAGTCCAGAGACATCAATGGCTGTTTTGTGGGATTCACGCTGGGTACCTGCGCTTCCATGTGTCTTTCAGGCTAAGTTTTTGGGTGTAATCAGCTTTAAGCCAATTTATCATATTGAAATGAGCAATCCAATAAGAGGGATACTTCTTGGGCAGTGTCAACATGGCACCCTGGCACTACCCAAGGGGCAAACTGGTACTGTCCACTAGGCAATTTGGCAGTGCTCACTGGCACTAGGCAGTGCCAAGGGAGTGAGGCTAGAGGGGTCAGGGCCGACAGGGTGAGGCCCATGGGTTGCGCGATCAATGGGGGGGACCTGCTGCCACTCTTGGCGGGGGAAAGGGGGAGTGAGGGCTATCAGGGCTGGCCATCGGGCTGGGAAGGGGTATCAGGGCTGCTGGACAGGGTGGGGTTGGATATCGGGCGGTGAGTCAACTGTCAGGAGTGTCAGGGTGGGTGGGCAGATTGGTGCTGGCTTGGAAGGGGGAATAGGGACATAGGGGCTGGCCTGGGGAGGTCTGGAAGTTCAGCAATTCTTGGGGGTTGTGAGGTTGGCCAGCGATCTGGAACACCAGCGATTGGGAGGCCGACAATGGTGGGGGGGGGGGGGAGGGCTACTGCCCATGCACCAAACTCTGCTCTGACAGATCAGAGCATGGTAAGAAGTCTCATAACACCAGGTTGAGGTCCAACAGGCAAGTCAACTTAATGACAAGATGGTTCCAACAAGAGTTCTGATGACAAACAGGAATTCAGAACTCCCCACTCACCTGATGAAGGAGCAGCGCTCTGAAAGTTAGTGGCGTTTGCTACCAAGTAAACCTGTTGGAATTTAACCTGGTGTTGTGAGATTTCTTACTGTGTTTACACCAGTCCAATGCCGGCGTCTTCACATCAGACCAGAGCGTGCACAGAGGCCCGCTCAGCACTATGCTGCCAGCTTCTCAGGTGGGAATGGGTCCTGCCCCCCTTCTTACCCGAGTGAATCCTGCTGAGACACTCTGCAATCAGAGATTTGTTCTGGTAATTACACTAAAAACACCAGTGGAAATAACTCCCGTTTCCCTGCACATTGGGTACAGATTTTTTTTGGGAGAATCCTGGCCTGGATTTTTAGAAAGAAATTGACTTTTACGATTCCTTCATTCAGCAAATTTCCAGCCGCCCACTCTGTTCAAGCCATACTCTAGTGCTCTATAGACATTCACCTTGGTGGGGAGACTTCTCTTCATTCAGAAACTCGTGTTCAAAGTCTGCCAAAGGCTACTTTTGTTTGGCTGTTCTTGCGTGTGCCCCAACGTAAATATAGACAGCTTCAGAGAGTGGGCTGCTGAGATACGTGAACCTATCCACTGCTGGCAGATTCTGGTCATGGACTAGAATATTGGGCTCGAAATAGAGCTTTCCTGGAACAGGCTGGTACATTACTTAAGGTTTTTGTTGTGCCGATCATGAGACTGACAATTGAGGCATTGTTGTAGTCTTGCAGGATGGTTCCTTGCTCTTGCATAGACTGAAAGAGGTCAGTGAGGTTTTGGATCTGGCATTGACTTCCAGCCTTGTAGTCCTCAGCTGGGATATATTGTCTCCTGGAGTGTTACAGTTAGACAGGGGATTGGTTGCATTCATCAACAAAGAGAGCAGTTGATGGCCACCCGTGACAAGCCATTGATTGCTTCTTAACTGATGAAGGAAGGCTGAGAGAGAAAACAGTTAAAGTGTCCTGCCCATTTTCTGAGAATTTGGGCTTTTTCTGTGAGTAGTGCTAACCCGTCAGTACAAAAGACTGGTGACGAATCAGTAGACTGGGGCCTGTAGATAGATTTCAGAGCATTGTATAATCTCTTTCAGTCTTTCTGGTTTGAAGTTAGTCTGTTTCCTGATTCAGCCAAGTGTCTTGCTTCCCTCTGAGTTTGCACTGAACAATGTTGATGTTTCAGCTCTGAGGGGCCCTTGCAATGCAGTGAATGTGTTCCCTACCTCTCAGCCAGTGGATCCAGGTTTAAGACTTGGTGCTTATAGAATGTGCATTCATACTGTGGCCAAAAAGATTGATTATGAACCTGCAAATACTCCACATATGCATAGAGTAGGAGAGTTTTCTGGTCAGCTAGAATTGTGTGCTAGCTGCAGCAGAACAGCCTCCCTACATCAAAGACTCCATGTGCTGGTTCTCGCCACAGTATATATTCAGTGGCAAGTGGCTGCTTGCTTTCAGGCATTTCCAGAGGAAGAGAGAATGTTTCAGTCAGCGGTGCACCTGGATAATGATGGTTTATCATTGAAGTAAAGCCCGTAGAGGTGCTGTTTATTCTCCAGTAGCTTCTGGAAAATCTCATTGTTCTCATCAAATCAGTTATGATGCTCAGAGGAGGAAGGGTCAAAGGCCATGAGAACACTGTATCCCTGAAGGTTGCCCTGTCATCCTCAATGTAATGAGCACCAATCTTTATTGTACATAAGAGACTCTTGAATTCTCTGTGAGAGATCCCTTTATGATCACTTGTTTGAGACACTGAAATGCTTCTGAACATTCATACCCTGGGTGCAGCTAGGACATAACATTTTAAAGCAAAATTCAAAATCTAAGATAGTGGTCAGTTCAGCAGAGGATAGCCTAGTGGTATTATTGCAAAACTATTAATCCAGAAACTCAGCTAATGTTCTGGGGACCCGGGTTCAAATCCCATCATGGCAGACGGTGGAACTTTTAAAAAATCTATAATTCAGAACCTTCTGATGGCTATGAAACCATTGTCGATTGTCAGAAAAACACATCTGGTTCACCAGACCCTTTAGGGAAGGAAGTCTGATGTCCTTCCTGGTCTGGCCTGCATGTGACTCCAGAACCACAGCAATGTGGTTGACTTTCAACTGCCCTGGGGCAACTACAGAAGCGCAATAAATGCTGGCCAGGCAGCGACACCCATGTCCCATGAGTGAATAAAAAAAGACAGCACTGCACCTGGCTTTCAAACATGTACAATATGCTTATCACTTTACTTGGTGATAAGTGATTAGATGCTAATGCAGAGAATGAGAGTGTGTCCGAGACATTTTGTGAATCATGAGGTCGAAAAGTCTTTTGGGGCTTGACAGCTCAATGCACATCTTCAGTAAGTTGAGACCATCCCAGTTAGAACTGCAAACTCCTGTTTTTCCCAATGATCCCTTCCCGTGCCTGCTGATCCGCACCAACTTTTGCATTGAAGTCATTAAGAATGATTTTTTGTCTGACTTTGGCACAGTAGCAATCAAAGGGTAGAGGGCATCAAAGAATTTACTTTTGATTCCATTAGGATTAGTCATGCTCGGAGAATATAACATTGACGAGAGTTGCTTGCCTGTTGCTGTGCAGGGGGTTTAAGCACCATCAGACATAAACACCCTTGGAAAGGCAAGTCAACTTAATGACAAGATGGCTCTTGGCAGCAAAGCCTACACCAGTTTTCCACCATTCATCTTTTCCACAGCCAGTCCAAAAGAATCTCCAACCTTTTCCAATTTCCTTCAGTTGACCCTAATCATGTAGATTTGTGTTGAAAGCAGCGATCTGGTAGTTGTAGCCAGCCAGCTCTCAATTGAAAAGAGCAGTTCTTCTTTCAGGTTTATCAGCTGTGGCATTGTCCATGAGGGAGCATACTTTCAGTGTGTCAATGGTGATCAGTGTCGTCTTTTACTTTACCTTTTGTAATTGACATGGGACCACATTGATGCGATCCCTACCAGGTGAAGCATGCCAAGGTGAAGCAGACAATGTTTATGGAACCTTTCTGAGCCCCTTTCTTATGTTAGGGAGGTGAGCAGCTTGATCCTGAAAAGACTGTTCAGTCACCCAGGGGTAGCCGAGTTCCACTTCTGCTTCCTTCCAGTGAAAAATATCTAATGGCCTGAGTCACTTGTGCTCAGGTTCGCTCCCAATGAACCCACACCTGTTGTTACACAGCTCACCCATCTCTACAGCACTTGTGACAGATACATGATGGATGACAGAGAATGGAAAGATAATGAATGTGACTTACACGTCATCCTGACCAAACTTGGTCCAGTGGCAAGACAAGTCTCAAAGATGGTCAAAGATGTTTTGTATGCTGGGGATGAACAGAATGTCTTTTGCATCCTGTCAAGTTCTATACATGGTGCTGACCTGCCTTCAATTCGTCCTTAGTTAAGTCTTATGGGACCAGTTGCTCAGAGACAGTCTTCATGTGCAAGAGTAGACAAATCCCTCAGTTTCCAAGCGTAAGAGAGCCGATGGCTACTCTTACCTGGTTTAGTTCACCTATCAAAGCAATTTACCAGGGTGTGGTTGCTGTATGGTGCAAACATTTTGAGCCATGGGTGAGAGCTGGGTGAAGATAAGAACCGCAAGAGGATGAACCACTCCTAAGAGTGTGGCAAGCCGCCTGTAAAAGATACTAACCCTTCCTCATATCCCGAACTGAAGCTATAGCAATGGGAAAAGCCAGAACATTCCACCTCATCCCCAGATAATCACCTGTATCACTGGTTCCCCCAATTCGTAAGCACCTGCTCAGGGTGAATTGCCACGCAATGAATCACTGAGCATGGGAAAAACTAGAGAAATTGGAAGTCAACAACTCTTATCTTCCTCATGGAGGTGGAGGAGAAGGCTGCCAGTAATTTTGCAGTTTGGACATCCAGAACATGGATACTCATCTCAAAAGAAAGATCTTAACAAAACATTACACCTACGTGGAGACTCTGAGGATAATCTCCCATGATGAGTAGCAGTTAGCTGTGGTGTCTGATCAGTCTACATCTCACCTCTGTGACATTTCAGAACATTCTTCTTCCATGCAGACAACAGGTTTCACATCTGATGACTGACATCTGCAGCAGATGAAAGGCCAGTGGAGACCTCCACTTTCATGGAAACACATGTCAACTCTGAATATGTTTGGGAACAGAGAGGACTGCAGAACTGAACATGTCTTTGAGGCAATAGCTATTGCTATGTCTTAAAGCAGGACAGATCTGGCAGGATCTTTAGGCTTACTATGCAACTGATGAGTGAGGATGCAGATCCAAGGCTCAGTGGAATGGCAATGGCTAGAATCCTAATGTCTGAAAGGACAGCAATATCAGATCAGAAACCCCGAAGTATGT
The DNA here is from genome assembly GCF_965287045.1 of Carcharhinus amblyrhynchos. Lineage (NCBI taxonomy): Eukaryota > Metazoa > Chordata > Chondrichthyes > Carcharhiniformes > Carcharhinidae > Carcharhinus > Carcharhinus amblyrhynchos. The sequence goes on along the minus strand of NC_137335.1, from coordinate 22,595,055 downwards.
TATGAAGCCCGACTAGACCCCAAAGTTTTTCTACTTCTATTTAACAACACACAGGTTTAGGTGTTTGTATTTGGGTTGCCAGTCCTCGAGCCTCCAAAGCTCTTCTGGAAAGAGAGACAGAGGCCCGATTTTACCATTTTCAATCTAAGTGCTGGGCAGACTTGAAATTGGGTATGTTTCAGATCTGACTTCTAGATCTGTTCTCAGGCACCCCCAAATACACTCTGACTGAGAAAATAGCAGCAATTCTGAATCACGCTGCAGAAGTCTGTGGGCAGGGCTGTTCGCGCCTGAAATGCTGCAGCTCTGATCAGCACCTCCAACTGCGCATGCGCAGGAAACAAAATAGAGAAACGCTCCCCTGCCACATCGCTCGTGGACCGGATAATGCCTCTCCCTGGCCTCCACAGACATTGTCCTACCTCAACAACATAGTTGACCCTCTTATCTCCCTTTCCTTTCCCCCCACTGATCACATGCAGAGCGGCAGTAGACCCTTCCCTCCTCACCAATCACTCACAGAGTGGCAGCAGACCCCCCCTCCCCCCCACCGATCATACGCAGAGCAGCAGTGGACCCTTCCCCTGGCAATCACACAGAGTGGCAGTGGACCCCCCTTCCCCCCCCACCGATCATACACAGGGTGACAGTGGACCTTACCCCCCACCAACCACACACAGATTGGAGGGGGACCCTCCTTCCCCCCACCGATCACACACAGAGTGGCAGCAGACTTCCCCCCAACTTTTCCCCCAACCGATCACATGCAGAATGGCAGCACACCCCCTCTTCCTCCTCACTGAGTAGACACAAAGTGGCAGCGAACCCCCCCCCCCCCGTCACTCCACTGATCACACACAGACTGACAGCAGACCCCCCGTCCCCCCGCCCCTGCCCACCATCCCCATCCTCCCCATCAGACAGCCATCTGACCTACCTCCCTCCCTGCATCAGAGAGCCATCTGACCAGACTCCCTCCCCCTCTCCACCACTGATCTGAGTCAGAGAGCCACCGGATGCTTGGAACTTACTTCCTCAGAAGCTGGAGCACCTGAATCGGACCTTTGCAGACCATGTCTGTTTTATGCCGAATCTGGATGGGCGAATGCTGTGGTAAAGGGGGACGTGCCGGTAAGTTTGAGTGTGCAACCCATTAAGTCAATTTAAATGCATGCAAATTTCAAAGTAGGTTTTGATGAGGTTGATTGACAGAGTCATGTGGTTAAGGGGAGGAGTTAAGCCTGTAGGGTAAAGCAGGCAGTTAATACGGGGTTCTGAAAGAAGCAAGAGGCCCCTCACTCTCTCTCTGTCTCTCCCTCACCCTCAGGAGTCTACTGTTTGGGACCTGGTATGGTCCTGGTTTGGGACCTGGTTTCAGGCATGGTCCCAATGGCGGCCATTTTCAGCCCTTGGTAAAGGGGGAATCGGCACAGAGGCGGCTGTGGATTGCACTACTCACCTCACGCCTGAATTTACCAAGTTTTAGGGCATGAAAACAGGCGCAACTTGATGGTAAAATTGGGCCCAGAGAGAGACACTCATTTCTCCTACCAGGTCCCAAACAGTAGACTCCTGAGGGTGAGGGAGAGACAGAGAGAGGGTGAGGGGCCTCTTGCTTCTTTCAGAACCCCGTATTAACTGCCTGCTTTACCCTGTAGGCTTAACTCCTCCCCTTAAGCACATGACTCTGTCAATCAACCTCATCAAAACCTACTTCGAAACTCCAGCTAAAAAAATAAACAAAAATGCATTAACTTAGATTAAAACAAACACATTCCTATCTAAAATCAATCAATAACCTACATTCTCAGCATTTGAGCTACCTGGTTTGCAGACAAATCAGCATCGCATAAAACAGAGCTGAATTTTAAACATACCCCTGACAAGAAACATGATATAAATATATTTCACAAGCAGCACATACCAGAACTCTAGTTGAATGAATACTATGACTGTGTCTGATGGTGGGTGAGACCTGGCAGCCCAGGAACAGATCCAGGGATGCAACCAGAGGTAGATCCATCTCAGATGTCATCTGCCTTGAGTTAAGCCTCTTGTCTCAAGTTTTTTTCTACAGCATAAGGAGCTAACCATCTCTTGCACTGTCAGTCTTAAAAGGACTTTTAGATGCAACAAAAAGAGGACCTAGGAAGGCATGGTTAATTATAAGAACCATTACGAAATTTTATAGTTTGGAAACAATATAATTTTCATTTAATGAATGTTTTGTTTGGAATACCCTGTGGAGTTACCTTGTGTTTTGCCAATCTTTCGCAGAAGAAGGCATTAATTTTGTGTGCACTTCCTGACTCAGGCAATACTTTATATCAAAGTTCTGTGGGCCGAAAAGATCTTCAGTGGTGTTATCTCATCGTGTGTGGGGAAGAAGATATGAGTACAAAGATGCCATTGCATTCGATTAGTCAATGACAATTTCCTACAGAATCTCCCCTCCTTGCAGTGACAAGTGATGGAATGGATTGGTTTGCACCACAAACAAATTGTTCATCTGGGAATGACTCTCCTTCTTATTCACGTAACTAAATGGTTGCATGCTTTGTGCCTTCATTGCCACATACATATCTTTGTGATACTCCTGGGGAAACTAATGGTTCTGTAGTTTTCCCTTGCTCTGTTCCTTTTCTGTCTGGGATGAATAGTCTGCTGTGGAGATGCTGTGCCTTTAAGAAAGGTATTTTGAGTATGTTTCTTTTAAGGGGTATGTTTAGCATTCAGCTCTGTTTACATAGTGCCAATTTGTCTGCACAGGGCAGTTTGTATGCTGATAATACAAGCTAATAATTGATATTAATTGTTTGTCTCATCTGAGTTAATGCATTTTTGTTTATCTCTGTTTTTTCCCCTGGGGGTTCAGAGGAAGATTTGATTAAATTGATTGACAATAGACAGAGTCATATGCTACTGGGAGGAGCTAGGCTCACAGGGAAAAGTAAGCAGTTTCTGCCTGGTCCTAAAAGAAGCAAGAGGTGTGTCATCCTTCCTCATTCTCTTGGTGTTCAAAAGGCTCCAGGCCATGCAAATAAAGCTGTGGGTTGCTAATTGATACTGAAGAGGAATTTAAGTCTACAAGAGGAATATTGCTAGAATTGGAATTAATAGAGATAGTTTAGCAGTTAAGAATTGTACCTTGTCATTTTTAAATATTTCAATTGGTAAAAGCTGATTAATTTGTTATAGTTAAAATGTATTGTTAAATAAAGTTTGCTTTGATAAAAGCTTCCTAGTGTGTCAATAGAATCACATCTGGAATGAAACACCTTATCCTCACACTAATACCAAAATAGAAAACTGTTGGAGTCTAGTCAGGCTTCATAACATACCTTAGGATTTCTGCTCTGGTGCCCTTCACACTGTTCTATAAAATAAGGCTGCTAATAATTGTTGGATACATGCTTTATTATGCTCAAATGGCATTTTGATAAGGAAGGAAAGCAGACGCAGAATGTGTTAGTTGTTACAACTCAGAGTGAAGAAACAAATCCAGATGATGCTGAATTTGAATTCCTCAAATTAGTTGAACAATGAGGAACTAATCAGATAATGGAATAAATTTATTGAGTTACTTTTTGAAGGAAGATCAAAATGGCCTGAAAAAGTTATTACAATCATATGAAGATATATGCGGGAATAAACTGGGAAGTACTAAACTAAATGTGCATGATGTAGAGGCAGAAAATGTGGTTCCAATTGAGCAATATCAGTACAGACTTAATTCACTCAAGTTGGCACAGGCTGAGAAGAAAGCATTGACATTTGCTCAGTGAGATGCAGCAGCCAAAATTATTAATCAAACACTATGAAGGGCTGGTGGATAGTTACAAATCTCAGACAATAAAGACACGAATTAAAGCAGAAAAGTCCACTACAAAACTGGTGAAGGCAGAGAAGGAGAACAAGTTGCTGGACAATGATGTGAATAAGGAAAGTGAGCCGATACAAGACAGTTGCAAGAAAGGTTGACTGATTTCACATGTTTTTGTGAGTTTCTGAAATTAACTGAACATAAACTGCAGAATTGTCAAAAACATCGTCATCTAGAAAAATATAGATCAATCAGCAGTTATATGTGATCTCAAGACGGAGATTGGAAAGCAGAAGTATTTTACTACCGCAGATAAAAGAAAATGACAACAATGTGAATTAAGACTGTTTGATGAAAGTGTACCGTCTTTCCAAATGGATTGATGGAATCTATACGGCTTGCATAGACATGAATACCTAAGGAAACAGTACTATTCATAGCTGATATTCAAGGAAATTATAATGGTTTTTGTAACAGCAAAAACGATAGCTGACAGCATAATTACAACAAATCCTGATGTCAAAGAAGCCAGTATGCCATTATTCTTTGCCAAAAATATGCAGAAATTGATGATGAATATCCAAAACAAACAAAAGGAATTGATAATCTTAGAACAGAAAGATATATAATTGAAGATTCTGGAAAGAATTTTGAGTGTACCATTTTGCAATAAAAAATGGAGTTGGACTACCTGACAGAGGAACTAGGGCTAGTTAACAAGAAAGAAGACAAAATAAAGTAACTTTTTTGGATGGCCATGTGACAGTTTCTCTTTGACAAAGTCTGTGCGCAGCTCAAACTTCTGGAAAAGATTACTTTGTTTTGACGTTTTGGGACTCTGAAAATCATGAGAACTGTTTGGACTCAGTGAAGGAAGTTAAAAAATAAATCCAAAATAGTTTGTGCCAGTTTGCATCCAATGTGAAGTTTTATCCTCCAAATCCTGCACAGCTCTGTGAGGACACCACTAGAATTAATTTACATTCATGGCAATGAAATTGAACTCAGACTTGTAATTAAAGCAGGATTGAAAACTGAAGGAGGTCTGTGAATAGAAAGAGGAAGCGGCTGAACAACAGCAGCATGTGAAGACAAAGAAAGGAACAGAGTATGTGATTGCAGATATTTTATCATGACTCTGATAAAAGAATTCGGAATTTTCAATGTGGTGTGTGAAAAATTGAATCGGACGATACTACTGTTATATTTGCATGCTTAGATTTAATAAAATGTATATATGTTATAGAGTGCTAATTAAGTGAAACTAGAGGATTTGAAAAATGAAGCCATATTTTCATATTGCTGATTTTTTTTTTAAATGGGAAGGTGTGACAATACTGTGCCTTTAAGAAATGAATTCTATCATGTTTCTTGTAAGGAGAATGTTTAAAATTCAGCCCTGTTTACATAATGCAAATTTGTCTGCATCAGGTAGCTCACATGTTGAGAAAGTAGGCTATTAACTCGTCTCATCTTAGAGTGTTTATTTCAATCTGAGTTAATGCATTTTTGTTCATTCTTAATTATTCACCTGGGGTTTCAGAGTAAGGTTTAATTAGATTGATTGACAACAGATAGAGTTGTGTGCTAATGGGAGGAGCTAAGCTTGCAGTCTGGTCCAAAATGAAGCAAGAGGTGTTTCTCTCTCTCTCTCTCTCTCTCAAGGCATTGAAAAGGCTCTATGACTGGCAGCCAACATACCAGCACATAAGCATGTATGTTGCTAACTGATTCTTAAGTCCATAAGAGGAACATTGCTTAAATTTGAACCAATAGAGATAGGTTAGCAGTTAACAATTATATCATGTAAATTGGTAAACATTAAGCTAATTAATTTGTTACAGTTAAACTGAATTGTTAAATAAAGTTTGTTTTGATAAAAGCTTCCTAGTGTGTCAACTGAACCATATTTGGAGTGAACCATCTTATCCTCATACTAATGCCAAAATAGAAAACTATTGGGATCTAATCAGCCTTCACAACATATTTGAGGTTTCTGCCCTGGTACCTGTTACACTGCTTGATAAAATAAGGTTACTGATAATTGTTGGATACAAGCCTTAACATCTGCCTGGCTAATATTGCATAGATGCACTGTGGCAGCTTGGAAGAGTGCAGAGACTGGAAGTTGAGGCTGTTGCTATGATAAAGGCCAAAGCAGAGCAGTTATAGCAGAGTCTGCAGGTATCCATGGTTAAGTTGGCAGAGATGCCCAATAATACTTTGGAGAACCACAAATGTCAGGTGCACTACTTATTATGGATGTCTTTAGTGGGCAGGTGTGGCCTGAACATAAGTTGTTGTGCGCTTCTGCTCTCTTCCATACCATCTCATTATCCAGATCTGGAATTGTTACTGCAACTCCTCCTGCATTATCATGACACTGAGTAATTTTTCCATGGGGAAAGCTGCCTTGCATGTGAGTGTGAATTTGGGAGCTTGGAAAATCAAGAAAATAAAGATGCCAACTTGTTGAAGGTACAACATAGGACAAAGCAGAAGCAGCTTGTTCTAGACAAAGCAAAGCTATCCTACAATGAACAAATTAGGTCAAAACTCTCTAGTCTGGCCACATCCAGCAGTGAATGGTGGTGGTCAATTAAAAAACTAACCAGGAGAAGCTCCAAAAACATTCCCATCTTCAGCCCAATACGTAAGTGCAAAAGACAAACCTGAAGCCACTTTTGGCCAGAAGTGCAGAGTGGATGATTAGTCTCAGCCTCATTCAGGGGTCTCCACTATCATAAGCACCAGTCTGAAGGCATTGGATACGGCAAAAGGCACAGGCTCAGAGATCAACCCAGCTGTAGCACTAAAAGCAGAACTATTCCCCAGAACTATTCTTGCCCCTAACCAGTTGTTCCAATACAACTATAACACAGAACATCTAACCCTACAATGTAGAAAATTGCCCAGGTATCTCTCCTGAACAGATCAAATTCATTCCAGCCAATGATAGCTCAACCAGTCTACTCTCAATCATCAGCAAATATTGGAAAATGTCATCGACAGTCTATCAAGTAGCACTTACTCAGTACCAATCTCCTCACCAATGCTGAATTTGAATTTGCCAGGGATACTCAGCTCCAGACCTCATTACAGCCGTGGTCCAAACATGAATAGAAAAGCTAAACTCCAAGTTGAGTTCAGAATGCCTTAACATCAAGGCAACATTTCACTAAGTATGGCATCAAGGAGCCTGAATAAAATTGAAACCATTCAAAATCAGGGGAAAGCTCTCAACTGGCTGGTCATACCTAGCACAAAGGAAGATTGTTGAGGTTGATGCAGGGGTCAATCATTTCAGCACCAAGGCATTGCTGCAGGAGTTCCTCAGGTTAGTATCCTATGCTTAGCCATCTTCAGCTGCTTCATCAATGATCTTCTCTCCATCCTAAGTTCAGAAGCTGAGATGTTTGCTGAGTGCAGAGTATTCAGTACCATTCACAACTCCTCAAAAGGTAAATCAGCCTATTCTTGCATGCAGCAAGAGCTAGTCCACATTCAAACTTTGGCTGATAAGTGGCGATTAACAATTGTGCTATTGTATCTTTAAGTAATGTATTTTAATCATGTTTCTCAGCAGTTTTTTTCAAACAGGTCCTGGTGTTATTGTTGTTGTGCTGTCTGTATTAGTATCTTTTATTGTTGTTGAAGCAGGATAATTGAAGAAATGTTTATTTTTAAGCTGGGCCAAATGCGGTGTTCTGGAGTTTTATGATCGCTGCCTGGGATTTGATTTACAAATGACAGGTCAGGTGGTACCTTATGACATTTCTTTTTCAGAGGGAAAATCCAAGGGTTGTAGTTTCACTTTGTCAGAAGTTGTTTACACTGCAGACTGAAAGCAGTGTCCTCTGACTCTTTCCAGAATGGACCTCCTGTCTGTGAACAGCTAGAAGCTAGAGGCAAGTAGTATCTCTGTGTGTCTCAAGGTGTGCTGGATGTTCCAGGATTGAAAAGGCCTCCAAAGTAATAATTTACAGCAGGTGTGGGAAAGCTGAAAAATCCAGCATTATGTGAGGATACTAGTTTTCTGTGCTAAGCCTAGAATGGGATGTAAGTTTGTGGGGTTATTTAGCTTGGAACAGTATGCTTAGCTGTTCGGTTTACATAACATTATAATTGTGTTTTTGTAATTGGTAGAAGTTATTGATTTTTCTTATTATAATTCAACTGTATTTTTAAATAAACTTTGTTTGATAAAAGCTTCTTAGAGGGTCTCTTGAATCATACCTGGAGTGGAACATCATATGCTCACCCATACCAAATTCAAAGTGCAAAACTTATGGTCTAGGTTGACTTCATAAAATGCCTTGGAGTTTCTAACCTGGATTATTCATCACACAAGTGATGAATCTCCAAGAGAGAATCCAACTGTCTTCCTTTGACATCATGGATGGGCAATAAATGCTGCCTCACCAGTGACACTCACATCTCATGAAATTTTTTTAAAAAATTGTATTACTATTACTGAAACCCAGACATCAACATCCTAGGATCTACCAAAGCAACTTAACTGGACAAACCACATAAATAGAGTGGCAATAGAAACAGGTCACAAGCTGGGATTTCTGTGCTAAGTAACTCACCTACTAACTCCGCATCATCTACAAGGCACAAGTTAGTGTGTGAGGGAATATTGCCCACTTGCCTAGCTGAGTGATGCTCCAACAATACTCAAGAAGCTCAATAACATCAAAGCTAATGCCATCCAACTTGATTTGCACACTATTCACCACTCCCTCAGCATCATTGCAGCAATGTGCACCATCTGCAAAATGCACTGCAACAACTCACCAAGGCTCCTTCGACAGTACCTTCTAAACCTGCCATCACTATTATCTGGTAAAGCAAGTGCAACAGATGCTGGGAACACCACAATCTGCAAGTTGCCCTCCAAGTCATTCAACATGCTGAACTGAAATTATTTCACTGCCTCTTCCCTGTCACTCAGTCAATATCTTGGAACTCCCATCCTAATAGTAATGTGGATACACTTATAGCAAATGAGCTGCAGCAGTTCAAAAAGCCAGCTCATCACCACATTGTTAAGGGCAATTAGGGATGGGCATTAAATATTGGCTTTGCCCATTACAATCACATCCCAAGAACAAAAATAAAATGCTGGGAAGGGTTGAAAGCATAACAGCAAAATGTGGTGGTTTGAAAAATATGAAGGATGAAATGGGTTAGAATTTTTTTTAATGGAATCATTTAATTAATACGTGAAGAGGGTTCCCTCTTTTGTGTTCTTTTTTGGGGGGGAATTGAGGCATATATAGATACACTGCCTTTAAGAGTGGCATGAGTTCAGAAGACGTTTGTGAAATTGAACAATGTAGCTAGCTAAATGAGCATAAAGAGGCTTTGGTGGGCATAAGATTTTCACCATTAAAAACATTGATAAAATTGCATTTAGTATAAATAATGCTGCAGAAGTGCTAAGACGCTAATTTCTCCAAACTTTTCAATGCAATAAACCTGTAGCAGTAATGGCATAAGTGCTTAAGGCAATAATGAAGTTTAGGGTCATCATGTCTTTTTTCACAAATCTGAATTCATTTTACAAGAAGGATTTGAATTTTGAAGCAAATATAAAACATTGATATAGGTTGTATTTGATGACAGCTAATATGAATATTCTTATTACTGATAGCTGTGACAAAGAAAACACTCATTGAGGCAGATAGTGACATTTCTCAAACTAAAACTGAATTTTTAACAAGAGAGTTGAATTTTGAAGCAGTAAAGTTTAGAAAGATGGACATTGAGAGGAAGAAGAAAACATATTAAATGTAAAGGCAGCTGGTCTCTCAGTAGTGAAGGGAGTATATTGAAGGCTAAGAGGAGAGTGATAGTGCTGAGGGGAAAGTGTGCAAACAGGTATTGAGTTGACAGTTCAAATGTAACAAGTTGGGTAGCTACGGCAGTAATTGGGATAGCAACTGAAACTAGAAGACTGAGGAAGGTAGATGGGGAAGCAAGAAGGGAGAATGAAAGTGGACCAAATGAGAGCAAGAAAGAAACACAATTAATAGGCAGGGAATGCTAAGGGAACGTGGTAGGAAACCATATCTCCAAGAACTATGGCCGGGAATTCTCCTGGTCTGCTGTGCTGCTCAAATAGTGCAGCGGGCCGGGAAATATCAGCAGAAGGCCTTTTGCAATTGACCTGCTCAGCACTATGCTGCCAGCCTCTCGGCTATGTACAGGCCTCACCCACCACTTTTCAGAGTGAGTCTCACTGTGGCACTCTGTATTGCTCAGAATGTTGGGAGATTCATTCAGGTAAGTATGCCCAAAAAATGGGTGGGAAATACTCCCATTTTTCCCGTCCATTGGGCACTTAGTTTAGCTTTGGGGGAATCCTGGCCTATATTTTTTTTAAATAGGACATTGAATTATTTGGACACTCCTGAGTTTTTTTTAGTTTATAAGTTCACTTTGTCTGTGAGCAAGCTACTTTTCCCAATAAATCAAATGACTTCAGTTAGATGACCAGCTGGTAAGATGAGTTATTCTGTTCACTTGAAATAATGTAAAGCAGTGTTGTTGCCAGTTGTGGGTTCCTGTTGATTGGCTGAAAACACCTGGCCAGGGAGAGGCGCTCTCTGAATATTTTTTATTTAGAACTCAGTATCTGCTTTGGCAGCAAACTCTGAAGGAAGATTGTTTCTCTCTCTCCTTTTCCCTGTATACCTTGCAATCTAGAGTGAGTTTTCACCATCAGCCAGAAAATTCTTATTTCAGTATAACTCATCTGTATTTGAAAGCTGGCGAAGCTATGACAAGCAAAAGCTAACAAAGTCAGTGTTTCACTGAAGGTCCAACTACAAGGACCTCCAGATACTGGCATGCTGTCAGATCAACAACATCAAGTCCTTTTTGAACATTATCATTTTTTTAGTGTTCCCTTATGTCAGCCTTTGCAAAAACATTATTTGTCTTGATTATTATTTTGTTTTGTGTGTGTGTTCAGATTTTAAAAGGGGTAAATTCTTACAATTCCAGAATACAAATTATGCTAACTAGTTTTTCAACTGGCACAAAAGCAAAATGGGTAGGAGGGCCAATCCATGGCTGACAAAGGAAATTCGAGATATTCAGTTTAATTTGGATAAATGTGAGGCTATTAACTTTAAAAGTAAAAACAAGAAGACAGATTACTACCCGAATGGCTGTAAATCGGGAGAGGGTAGTGTGCACTGGGACCTGGGTGTCCTTGTGCACCAGTTGCTGAAGGTAAGCATGCAGGTGCAGCAGACAGTGAAGGCAAATGGTATGTTGACCTTGATTGCGAGAGGTTTCAAGTACAGGAGTAGGGATATGTTGTCACAATTATACAGGGCCTTGGTGAGGCTACAACCTAGAATAGTGTGTACAAGTTTGGTCTCCTTTTCTGAGGAAGGATGTTCTTGCTCTCAAGGGAGTGCAACAAAGGTTTACTAGGCTGATTCCAGGGATGGCGGGACTGATGTATGAGGATAGATTGACTAGGTTAGGATTGCTTTTGCCAGAGTTCAGACGAATGAGGGGGGATTTCGTAAAGACTTATAAAATTCTAACAGTCTTGACTGGGTATAGGCAGGGAGGATGTTCCCGATGGAGGGTGAGTCCAGAACAAGGGGTCACAGTCTGAATATTCAGGGTTGACAATTTAGGATGGAGATGAGGAGACGTTTGTTCACCCAAAGAGTGGTGAGCCTGTGGAATTCATTACCACAGGAAGTAGTTGATGCTGAGGCAGAGAGTGGGGGTCAATGGGTGCTATTCGGATTGGCGGTTGGTGACTAGTGGGGTGCCCCAGGGGTCGGTGCTGGGGCCTCAGCTATTTACCATTTATATAGATGATCTGGAGGAGGGAACCGAGTGCAGGGTGTCGAAATTTGCTGATGACACCAAGATTGGGGGAAAGGCAAATTGTGCGGAGGGTGTGGAGAGTCTGCAGAAGGATCTAGATAGGCTGGGCGAATGGGCCAGGAAATGGCAAATGGAATTTAATGTTGGCAAGTGTGAGGTGGTCCACTTTGGTAGGAAGAATGGTAGGAAGGACTATTACTTACGTGGCGAAAAACTGCAGCAGGCGACGGTGCAGAGGGACCTCGGGGTCCTTGTGCATGAGTCGCAAAAACCCAGCTTGCGGGTGCAGCAGGTGGTCAGGAAGGCAAATGGGATGCTGGCCTTCATAGCGAGGGGGATTGAATATAAAAGTAGGGAGGTCTTGCTGCAGCTGTATAGGGCATTGGTGAGGCCGCAGCTGGAGTACTGTGTGCAGTTTTGGGCGCCGCACCTGCGCAAGGATATTTTGGCCCTGGAGGGAGTGCAGAGGAGGTTTACTAGGCTGATACCGGAGTTGAGGGGATTGAGCTATGAGGAGAGGCTGAATAAACTAGGCTTGTACTCATTAGAGTTTAGAAGAATGAGGGGAGATCTCATTGAGACGTATAAGATGATGAATGGGATGGATAGGATAGAGGTGGAGAGACTCTTCCCGCTCAAAAAAGACAGAAGGACTAGGGGGCACAGCCTCAAGATAAAGGGGAGGCGGTTTAGAACGGAGTTGAGGAGGAACTTCTTCACTCAAAGGGTGGTGAATCTCTGGAATTCTCTGCCCGTTGAAGTGGTGGAGGCTGCCTCGCTAAATATTTTTAAGAAGCGGGTTGATGGGTTCTTGATAAGAGAGGGGATTAAGGGTTATGGGGAGAGGGCGGGAAAGTGGAACTGAGCCACAACAGATCAGCCATGATCTTATTGAATGGCGGGGCAGGCTCGAAGGGCTAGATGGCCTACTCCTGCTCCTATTTCTTATGTTCTTATGAAACATTGAAGGTATTAAAAAGATGGCTGGATATAGCACCTGGGGCAAATGGGATCAAAGGTTATGGGTAGAAAGCAGGATTAGGTTACTGGAGAATTAGCCTTGATGGTGATGAATGGTGGAACAGGCAAGAAGGACCAAATAGTCTCCTCCTGTTCTTATCTTCTATGATTCTATGTTAACTTGTTTCAAAAAAAGTTTTATTTTATAATAAATCAACTATTCTGAGTTTATTGAAAGAAGCCTGGTTAAGATCTTTTTTATTTTGGGTTTAGCAGTAGCAAAGGTAACAATTGACCATATTGGGGAGTGAATTAAATATTTACATTTATGTTGTAACCTGTGTAGTGGGGCTAGAAAAAGAGCAGCAATCTCCTCCCATCCTGGTCATAACAAACTACTGAAAGCTGTGTGGCTCATTTCCCCTAAAACCTCCACTGGAAAATGCAGGCTGTAGCCCTTAGTTACTCGTGCCACATCACCTACCACCTATGAGAAAGGACAAGGAAGTTGTGAGGAGAAAACAAAAGGGAACTGGGTTGACAGAAACATGAATATGACACAGAAATATTAACAGAAACACAAGAGCCAGGTGATAGAGACTTTTAAAAAAAACTTATCATGTTATGCCATGAGTGGTTTGGTTTGTATTAATCAAAATACAGAATTGTGATTCTATTATATCAGCAGACTCCATGCAGAGGCATAGGTTCCCCTACAGTTAAACGCATCAATAACCTCAACAAATTGTACTAATGCCAGTAAGTCTGTCCACTAGTGCAGAGAGAGATACAGGAACTCACCCCCTATTTTACTGTAACTATTTAGATAATTTTTCCCTGTTGTCACACTACCAGCTGATCATATTTGATCATATTTTTGTGGTGAATTAAGTGCTTTAAATGTGTATTCAATAAAGGCATTTACACAATAAACACTATTTTAACTGAGTATCAACAAATCCAGCCAGCTTCCATGAAAAACAGATTTAAATTACTGATCAATGTGCACAAAACGTATTAAGTTTAGTGATCCTAATTTGTATAAATATGTGCATTTTTTTTTCTCTCCAAAGATACATTTTTTAGAATTACAAGTCGAGACCAGAACTTACTGATGGGTCATATTAACTGCTGTAGCCATCAGCAGGTACAATGTGATCTTTTTAACGCAAGTTTTGTACAATTTTTAACCAAAAAAAAACGCAGCATGCAACTATGTAGCATACATAGGTATTGTAAAAATTACAACTAGGAAGTGAAATGCTTCTACCAGCAAAATAAGGTTGTATTTACGATGCAGATTTAGCATTGATTAAGCTATTTCAGCTAAACTGGCAGTACATTTGGAATTAGGGGCCAACTCTGGTGGGACTCCTGGTAATAAATTCAATGCCGTGTCACATTTATTTAGCAAAGCGCTCAAAGAAATCACTGGACGTTCCCAATGCACTTTGCAAACCTGCCAAACCCGAAGTTAAATTTTGAAGATTGAGGAAGTGCTTTGCGCATCCCTGTATCCAGACAAGTAGACGTCTAGGCATAGCTGTTGAAATCCCAATTTGGTCATGTGGAAGTGTTTCTATTTGGATGCTTCGCCAAACAACAGTTCAAACCTGATGGTTGCCGTGTGCAACCTTATAGTCGCACCAGCCACATGACCTCAATATTCTCAAATGGAAATAATCAAGCGAGTCACTGAAATTAAGTATTTTATACAGTAATTCACACGATTGTCCTGTATTCCGGAGGTGACCTCATAAAATTAGAATTATTAATGTGGTAGCAAATGTGACTCGATTATATACTATTTAGTAAAATGCGGAAGGTTATTATTGAGATGAGGAGATGCGCTTGCTGGTGCATACGTTAATACATTATCACAGGGTTGGTGTCTGCAATGTTTAGTGTCACAATCCAATACTCTATATTTAAACTGTCTCTACTGACTTGTCGGATCGCTGGAGTTGTTTTCGTCAGACCCCTGCAGAAATTACACAAGTTTATATTTTTATTCAAATGTACACATTTCGGTATATAACTAGAATTCATGTTTTGTTAAATAGTGGGTCAAAGCGGTTAATTTAGCTTACCATCCGTAGAATAGGAATGTAATTGAGTTGTGTAATTATAATATTCATTTGCAGTGCACAATGCACGCGCTGTTTTCATTCTACTGTCCATTTAACCAAAACAGACGGAATTACTGGCAGAAAATTAAGGTTTTGTTTTAAATTAGTAAATAACAAACCACAAGAAAAAAAGAACAAACGGGTACAACAGTGTTAAATGCTGGATTGCTAATTAACATTATTATGTCTGTAGGAATATGTATGTTAAACAGTGTGAAATAATTGATTTAAAAAAATGTTGTCTAATAAACTTCCAAATTGCTATTTGTTGTTCATTTTACTGAGTGTTCGCTAACACACAGGTAATGCACAAAAAACTCTTACAATCTCTACAACAAAAATCAGTAATTAAAAAATTAAATTGTACACTTCCCAAATTTGTTATAGTCGGCCTCTGTGCGTGTCAACATTCTGAATAGTTGAAGCATGCAAGTGGAAAACGCCTCCACTGCAGTCCACAACCTTGCAGCCTCATACAGGGAAAATAAGATATTTCCCACCGATTTTCTTTACTCTTTTTAAGGTTTTCTGACAAACGAAGAAATAATTTTACTGCAATAATCCAAAATATGTTGAGAGATCTAAAAATTCCTCATTGTTTTTTAATCAGTGTCCCAAAAAAATCCAGAGGCGTTGTTTTGGGTTTCGAGGTGCGTTCCAAAGAATGTATTTTTGTTTAAGCTAGAAATCCAATACAATCCCACTGGTCGAAGCAAATAACTTACCACTCAAGGACACGATTCTTGCTGTTTTAGTTGCCTCGCTATCCGAATTTACCAACGCAAGTTCGCAATGTTTAGATTCGCCAGTTGAACCGTGCAATTATTTTAAAAGTTTGGACTTTTTTTAAAAACAAGATGATCAGACAAATGTTTAAGAACAAAGTAAAAGTGTTACCTCAGGATATACAGCAGGAAAGTAAGTTATGAATCGTGGTGTGGAGATTTAAGACACAGAATTGTGTACAATAACACGTTTATTTTTTAAGTCTGAAAAAGGATTTGCAATAGTATCACTGTTTCATCGGAATTTCATTCAGGACAGATAAACTTTGGCAAATACACTAATTTTGAAAATACACTAAAAACGTATTGTGTTACAAGTGCAAACATATCCCAATTAAAGCTAGCCTTATTGTCCATTTTAGGCAGTCAGAGAATTACGGAAGATAGGTCTCTTGGTTGATGTGGAATGTCAAAGAATAGATAGGAGAAAAATATGATTAAAAATTTGATCAGTCTGGTCAGTCCCCACCTAAATACTCGGGCGTGGTGCCTGTTTTTGTGGTAGTGCATAGGGTCGCTTAGGGAGAGAGAAAACACGACCTTTCCCTCAAGTGCTAAATGGATAACATTCCAACGTTCTGACGCCGAAGCAAACGTGCCCTCTTCTTTCCTCTCAGCACGATGTCAACTCACCAACCAAACTGCAACTTGGCACAAAGAACTTACAAACATCTGTGGCTATATCAATGTCACAACGCTGGAGATGGAACTGCGATGATACACGGTGTGGCGACGCGTCACTGACTTGTGTTAAATCAAAGGAAGAAAACAATTTGCTACAAATTTAAAATGCATAATTTTATTCAACCTATTCTCATACTCCTTTGCCTCTAGGCATATTTTGAACTTTGAAAGACATTGCTGTTAGCATGCACCAGGCTGTCAAAGCAGAATTGATTAAAAACACATTTACAAACTCTTCTATTATGAACGTTCTGTAGTTCAGTAATAAACCCCTCCCAGAATGATTTGGAATTGTCTAACTTTATACCACTGTCACACTACAATGTGGAAACTTGACTGGTCACTGCACAACATGTATATTTTACTTTGGTGCTCCACCACTTTATAAATTTTAAAATGACTATTTAAATAAAATATTTACCACCGGGAGAAAACAAGCCTGGCTGAGTTTCTTTCTGGGTGGAAAAGGTTTGGGAGATCATAGGTTGCATTTCTCACTGACGGTGTCTAGAATGAAATTTATCCCCTGGCAGTAGTTAAAAACACAATATTTTCCCGTGTTGCTTTCCATGGGAACAGTTTGTTGAATGTAGATTTTAAAGAAACAAAGCTTAAGAGTTCTTTCTTTACCGGTCTCTGTTTCCACGTGTGCAGGCATGCATTCATTAACGCAATTCCTCCACATTTCAACATCAATTCGGGAGGACAAACCCAGTGGCTGCATAAGGGAGGGGGGGAGAAAGAGGAAAAAAATCATGAATATTTAAGTTCCCTCGCTACCTTCCACCCAAAGGAATAGGTATTTAGCACCAGCACAGTCCAGCTTATATGCATATGAATAAGCTGATTGTGCAGGGCACAAAGGCGGAATAAAAAAGCAAGTCGAAAGTGGAATACAAACCCACATCTCTGGGGGGTGATTCATCTCGGGCTTGTCAAATATTTAAGCGATGCGGCGCTTTTGCTTTGCAAGCCCGTCTCGCGGCGGCTCATTGGCTCGGCGCGCACGCGCGAAATTCCGCCTGGGCTGGAGGCTCCTCTGCTCAGTGCGCATGCGCGAGATCCCCCTCCCGCCCACTGGCCCATCCATCCAATCGTGCCGCTCGCCCCGCAAGCACGTGACAACAATCTTCCTCTGTATTGGCTCGGAGCGCAACCCACACGGCGGCTGCGCGAAACCCCACCCTGTCCCCCCGCCCCTCCCCCAAGACCGAGCGGCGGCATTGCCCGAATGAGTGCCCTTGGGGAGGGGGAAGGGTGGGCGTGCGCGTCTCACCCCAATGGCCGTTGGTCTCGCTCGCTCGCGCGCGCACGCACGCGCAGGGAGGCGGCGGCGGCGGCGGGACGGTGGGCTCGCGCAAGCGCGGGTCACGTGAGGGTGAGTTTTTTTTCCCTCTGGAGGGTTGAGAGCTCGAGCACCAAGAGAGGGGAAAAAAAATCCACACCAGAGCCGTTAGTGTGAGAGCTGCTGTGTGTTAGTGTGGAGGCATCGCATCGCGCAGCACACACACCACTCAACACACACAGGAGTTTAAAAAAAAGAGAAAGAAACCCCCTGGGGGAAGCTTCTAGTAAAAGAACAAAAAAACAAAAAAAAGAGACAGCCCAACAAGAAAAGGACAAGCGCTGTGGGACCAAGAGAAGGACGAGAGAGAGAGGCTCTTCTACGCCAGAACTTTCTCAGCGTTTTTTTTGTGTGCTTTTGGGGAGGGGGGTAGTTTGTTGGAATATGGTTGGGGAAATGGAAAATAAGGAGCGACCAAAACCCACTCCAGACTATCTCATGCAACTGATGAACGACAAGAAGCTGATGAGTAGCCTGCCCAACTTCTGCGGCATTTTCAATCATTTGGAGAGGTTACTGGACGAAGGTATGTACGGTGGCAATGGGAGGCGCGGGGAGGGGAAGGGGGAGAAACATTCCTCCACGCAGATGTAAACACGGAAAAAGGGAAAGTGCAGATCCGAGTGGCACCTTCTGCCCATCATGCGCACACTTGAAGGATATATTCTATTAGGTTGCATTAGTTCGCAGGGAAGGGTGAGGAAGAGGATATGCAGACCCTCCTCCTCCCTTCCACTCCTGGGTAAACATTCCAGGCTAAAGTGGGGAAGCATATTTGTCAATTGCCTTTATTTTTCGCTTAGAGTTTAAGGGGACGATGTGGAACAGTTTGCAGACTCTTGACATTTCCAGATAGGGTATTTGAAAGGTGAAGTAGCTGAGCATACATTTGGTAACTTGTTTGTTTTTCGCTTTTGGTGAGGTGGGGAGAGAATGTCTAAAGGGATTATATAATAATGAACTCTGCAAAGCACCGAGGTAAATGCCTGGAGGTCTTGCAGCAGTGAAACCTTTGCAGCGGACATTGCACGCCTGTTCCTGATTCATTTATGTCGTGGTGAAAACGTAGTATAAATGTAGGTGTTGTGAGACTTCTTACGGTATCAAGCAAGCCAGGCTTTGCAATGCTAATTTAGGAGATTCTTGGTTCAGTAGCTGTACAAGCGATTTGTTTGTCTCCCCGCTCCCCCCATTTCCTGTTTGGAGCAATATGAATGGATTTTATTTTTCTTTTGATTTGATGGGTTTGCGAGCGGTGCTTTCCGTGATTTGAAATATAGCGAGGCGCAGTGATTTCAACAGTGTTGGCTTCCTTATAGCCCAGCCAGCGTTTTAAATCTACATCGGCGGAGGGAGGGGGACGGGGGGGGAACTAGAAAAACATATAGCTTGAGTTGAGTGAGGTACGAAACCGGGACAGAGATTAGAGAAAAATGGGGAGGTGATACCTGCCCGTGAAGGGGTCGAGAAAGGAGGACTTGCAGGCAAGGACGGTGGGGTGGGAGAGATACTCGACGAGACCAAGGCAAATAATTTGGGAATTTGAGAAGTGTGTGCGCCGATTAACGGGAAAAGAGCGGTTTTAAAAAAGTGAACGAAGGGAGTAAATAACAACATTTGATTGTCAGTTGTTTTGATCTTTACTTAGCGTGGAAAATTTGTTCGGTAATGATGTGCCAAGAAACTTCTAGCAGTTCTAACAGCTTCAGTAACTTGTGTAACTAACATCTTAAATTTTAGTCTCTTGTGGCGTGCATGAGTAAGTCAAAGTTTTTTTGCATCCGATGGAGGTATTGAGATAATATTTATTGGTCTCTGGTATTTTGAGATATTTGGGTCCATTTAGCTCAGGGTCTCTAATAATAGGCATTGCGCCAAATGTGTCAAATTGAGCTGAGTAGGGCATGTTAGTGATAACTTGAACAGGAAATCAAGCGATGGGTGGGTGGGGGACAAGATAGAGGCATAAAAGTGCTTAGGATGAAAACGAGATTGATTCCACTTTGGGTTCCTGGGTCGATCAAAGATTTATTCCGGGCGACGACACACAAGGTCTGAGTTTGAGATTGTTTCGTGTTTTCATTGATAAAGCTTCTGTGCATTTTAAAGAGGAAGCTGCAGCTGGAGGAATTAAACTTAATTTTGATTGGAGTTTCAGTGGAACAGTTTAGATTAATTCTTGCGAAAAGAGAAGCAGACAGAATTAGAATGGAGAAGGGAGAGCTTTAAAAAAGCGTAAACGAGATTTGGTCAGTCATTGACCGGTCAAGCTGTTGGTTCAGATTTCTAGACCAATTTTACTGCAATGTTATTACGAAACACGAGCAGACTTAACGCCAAAAGGGGCGGCAAGAGGAATTGATAGGAGGAGGAAGTGGTCCTGTCCATATTGATCCAGAATGCTGCGGTACTCCTTCCAACTAAAAAGCAACTACAAAAATTGTCTTTGGTGAACAACATCTCGAGTCGCACCACCAAATTACAAAAATAAGTTACTATGCGATTAGTAACGAAAACAATTGGGAATAATGGTAAGACTCATTCTTGTGCAGCCGGGTTTCAGAAGGAGTGGCGTGGATGAGCTTTCCAAATGCTTACAGTAACCTTTTAAACAAGTTAATTTTCTTGTTGTAACCCATTCATTTGGAATCTGGAGTTTTCTCGCGCCCTCTCTGTTCATGCTTCTAATTCAGCCAAGCAGATAAGTCAGTTTGGTAGCATTTCCTTTTTTCAGCAAGTCAAAGATATACTAAAGTGGAAAGGAAATGCCTATAGCATTAAATCGTTGCTTCTGCTTTAGCTTTCCACGGCTTGGAACAGGATCACGTTATTGACCAACGATGCTGTTGCATAAATCTGTCAAACTTTGTAAAAGTTCCACGTTTGAGCGCTAGGGTGTGCTAAATCTTTCCGTGAGGAATCAGAGGTTTTTCTTCTGTTACTTCGGAAACCTCAATTTTAATAAATGCGTTCTACATCAGAGGTGACTGACAACTTTCCATAGTATTCTGATCGGTGATAGGCAGCTTCGATTTCAACCATTACCGTTTGCTCCAAGTCATGGTTGCCATTTCTAGATTCGTACCCGCTGCTTCTGCAACTTCGTCTTTCATCCGCGAATCAAAATATTTTGACGTCTCTAAATAGTAAACGATGATTAATGATTTGTCTTAATTGGAAGGAAATATTTCCAGAAACTTCAATTTACCTTCTCGCTGGATGCTAAATATAAATTGAATGTTAAAATGAAAAATTGCTCGATCCACATCTTTGAAAAACGAGTCGAAATAACTAGGACGTTATCAATGAATAATAAAAAGACAACGTTTTCTTGCACGACAGTAAATCACAATTCGTATATATATTTGTAGGGGCAGTCGGAAACGTACAAATAAATAAATCAATGTTATAACAGTTGGTAAAACTAAATTCCAGTCTCCATAATTCAGAGAATTATACTTGAATTCGGCATGCATTCTGTTAATCAATAGCTATTTTGATCACATGTACATGAGGATAAGGAATTTTTTTGAGCTGTTCTTCCAGAAGTTACAATAGAGCATTGAACTCTCAAATAGTTTGGTGGTAAACTTTGCGGAGGAGCCATCGCGAGCTGACTGGTCAAAGGAGTTCCTTTCCACGATTTCAGAAAACTTCTTTTGGCGGATTGTTTGAAAACATAATTTTGTAATTGATACATATTTCTATGTTTTCAAAATGCATATCTTTGTCAGAAGAATTGGGGAAAGTGAATCTTTTCAGATACCTGTTGTAACTGTTAAATTGTTATTAAAATGGCATTCCGTGCACCCTTCTTTAGTAAACTAAGGTGATATCACAGGCTGATCTCTTGTATTGAGAGGCAGGGGCTTTCCGTATTGAGATTTTCCTGGAATTGTAAGATTCCATGTTGGATTTATCAACAATAATACTACATAAGATGGAAGGCTTGTGTTACTGTATTAGGCAACAACTTTGCGCCCATATCATTTCTTTGCTCTACTGAGGGGTTTATTTAACAAGCTTTAGTGACAGACTATCTTTCTATAAGTAGTAACCATGATTTGTTTTGGTAATGACAGTTTGAAAGCTTAGAACATAATTTGTTTGACTACGCCACTTGTAATGCTGTACAGGAAAATTAATTTCCAGTATAGATTTGAAATGATTATGCTCTGTTGAAGATGAGCTTAATTTGGATCTTTTATCCATCATCCATGTGCTGATCAATTTACATTGGAACCGGCTTCTGATTTTAAAATTCTCCTCCTTGTTTCCAAATCACTCCATAGTTTTTTTTCCTCATTTTCTTTGAACCTCCTCTGGCTCTACAACACTCTCTGCATTTGTCCAACTGTGCCTACTTATGCATTTCTGACTCTCCCTCCCCCAGCGCTATTAGTGGACATGCCGCCTTTGTCTAGGCCCTACATTCTGGAATTCTTTCCCTAACCCTTTTAGCCTGTCCGCATTTATTCAGCTTTAAGACACTTTTTAAACCTTACTGCTTTGGTCATGCTTTTAATCTGCCTTATTGTTTCCTCCCATTTAATTTTTTTTGTACTCTGTTGAAGACACTATCAGGCATAAATTGCATGTTGCTGCTGTTATCCATTTTTTGTTTTCTTCTTACCATAGTGGGATGTAAGGGAGGAGGATAATATGATTCACATGGCATAATAGTGTATTTATAGGTTAAGTAAAGTACCTATTCACAGCTGATAGTGTATTGTTTATATTCCCTTGCTGTGATTTGCTGTCAAAGCCAGCAAAGTTCTGTGTATGTGTACTTAAGGGGTGCATGGATTTTAAATATATTGCAAACATGAGAGAATATACACTTGATATATTTATGTAATCTTTGGGTATCTTTGTAACTTACCTAGGAATTATGGAGTGCTTAATTCAGTTTATGTTGCACAGTGTGGTGTCGAACCCGGCAGTGTAACAGGCTAGATGAACAAGTGAGGTTTTTTCCTGTCTGTTGTTTTTGTATGTCAGTATAAATAGGCTCTTTAGTATGATTCAGGGTCAGTTTACATTGCTTCTGGAGTAACAAGATAATCTGTATTTATGCTTCACATGCATTAAATTTTCAGGAAAAAAAACTTCAGTAATGTATCGATGACTGTAAATTGGTGTACTATTTCATTCCAGCACTAACTGTAAGATGTGTAGCTTAAAATCCTGATGCATTTGATTTGGTTTTATTTGCTTTGTATATAGGGACCATAGGTTAGGGCGAGATCTGGAGCAATATTATGATGCATTTACATGTTCTAGTTTATACTTTTTTAGGATGCAGAGTAAACCAGAAGGAAACAGTAGTAGTTGAATTAAAAAGGGTGAAAAAACTGCATTCCAACCTGGCTTTCATTATTTACAAGAAAATGTAATCTTGTTAATGTATACGGAATGCAGCAAGCCTAGCAGTCTGGCACAGATCCAAATTGACTGAAATGTTATGTAGTTTCCCCTTTATTTTGCAATTTATTTAATCAACTTTAAGAATTTGATGTATTTTGAAGAAACAATATGTTATTTAACTTAAGTTTTTGAGAATTTGCTGGCATCAAATGAGGTTGGTTTATTTAATTATCAGAATGTTTATGGTAGCTTTGAATGTATTCAGTATTCTGAGTAACTGAACTCCTGATATGATATCAAACTATTTTCCATTTGTAACCATTTCATAACTTCCCAAATAACTGTTGGAAAAATTAACCTTTTTCTCCATTTATGCAAGTATTAAATGATAATTTTGAATATCAAAATAGCAATAGCAGTTTAAGGGTTAATGCCTGATTTTGCAATGATTTTAGTTTTTGACTTTTAAATCTATTCTAAAATAATTATTTTGGAGGTCATTGTTGTAAACTGTCAGCTGTGCACAAGAGTCAGATGGACTCAACGTTAACTATCTGGCTGCACAAATGCTGTAAGAAGTCTCACAACACTAGGTTAAAGTCCAACAGGTTTATTTGGTGGCAAACGCCACTAGCTTTCGGGGCTCTGCCTCTTCGTCAGGTGAGTTGGGAGTTCTGATCACAAACATGGTATATAAAGGCACACACTGAGTTTACAGAATAGTAATTTAGAATGTGAGTCTTTACAGCTAATCAAGTCTTAAAGGTGCAGACAATGTGAGTGGCGATAGCATTAAGCAGATGTCTATTGTCTCCAAACAGGACAGTAAGTGAGATGTTGCAAGCCTAGGCAAGTCATGGAGATTACAGATAGCGTGACATGAACCCAAGATCCCGGTTGAGGTCGTCCTTGTGTGCGGAACTTGGCTATCAGTCTCTGCTAAGCGACTGTGTGTCGTGAAGGCTGCCTTGGAGAACGCTTACCCGAACTCAGAGGCCAAATGCCCGTGACCGCTGAAGTGTTCGCCAACAGGAAGAGAACATTTTTGCTTGGTGTTTGTCGATTGATGTTCATTCATCCGTTGTCGTAGCATTTGCATAGTCTCCCCAGCGTACCATGTCTCGGAACATTCTTACCTGCAGTGTATCAGGTAGACGTTGGCCAAGTTGCAAGAGCATGTACCATGTACCTGGTGTTCTCGAGTGAGATGATGGCACCCGCATCAATGATCCGGCATGTCTTAGAGGTTGCCATGGCAGGGTTGTGTGGTGTCATGCTCACTGTTCTCTTGAAGGCTGGGTAGTTTGCTGCAGACAATGATCTGTTTGAGGTTGTGCGGTTGTTTGAAGGCAAGAAGTGGGGGTGTGGGGATGGCCTTGGCGAGATGTTCATCTTCATCAATGACATGTTGAACAATCTGGAGAAGATGTCATAGCTTCTCCGCTCTGGGGAAGTACTGGATGACGAAGGTACTACGGACTTTGTACAGAAACTTAGCACGCAAGGGGCATTTGAACCAGGAGCACTTCTCGTCACAATGGATGTCTCGGCACTCTACACTGGCATCCCTCACGACGATAGCATTGCTGCAAGTGCCTCAGTATTCAACGCCGACAACTGCCAGTCTCCTGATGCAATTTTATAACTTATCTGCTTCATCCTGGACCACAATATCTTTACCTTCAACAACCAGTTCTTCATCCAGACACATGGAACAGCCATGGGGACCAAATTTGCACCTCACTATGAAAATATCTTCATGCACAGGCTCGAGCAAGACTTCTTCACTGCACAGGACCTTCAACCGATGCTATACACTAGATACATTGATGACGTTTTCTTCCTTTGGACTCATGATGAACAATCGCCTGAAACAATTATGACATCAATAAGTTCCATCCCACTATCAGACTCACCATGGGCTACTCTGGAATCGGTTGCAATCTTGGTCATGCATCTCCATTAAGGACGGTCACCTCAGTATCGCAAACCCACGGATAACGTCACGATGCTCCACTTCTCCAGCTTCCACCCTAAATACATTAAAGAAGCTATCCCTCACAGACAAGTCCTCCGTATAGACAGGGTATGCTCAGATGAAGAGGATACGCCCAGATGCTGAAAGTCACACTCATAAAAACGGGACACAGCACTCGACTCATCGATCAACAGTTCCAACGCACTACAGTGAAAAACCGCACCGACTACCTCAGAAGATAAACATGGGACGTAGTGGACAGAGTACTGTTCATCGTCCAATACTTCCCCAGAGCAGAGAAGCCATGACATCTTTTCTGCAGCCTTCAACATGTCATTGATGAAGATGAACAACTCGCCAAGGCCACCCCCACTTCTTGCCTTCAAACAATCACACAACCTCAAACAGACCATTGTCCACAGCAAACTATCCAGCCTTCAGGAGAACAGTGACCACGACATCTCACAACCCTGCCGCAGCAACCTCTGCAAGACATGCCAGGTCATCGATGCGGATGCCATCATCTCACGTTAGAACACCATCCACCAGATACATGGTACATACTCTTGCAACTCGGC
Source organism: Carcharhinus amblyrhynchos (assembly GCF_965287045.1). NCBI lineage: Eukaryota > Metazoa > Chordata > Chondrichthyes > Carcharhiniformes > Carcharhinidae > Carcharhinus > Carcharhinus amblyrhynchos. The sequence goes on along the minus strand of NC_137335.1, from coordinate 22,569,543 downwards.
CAACATTGTCTACCTGTTATACTGCAGGAAAAGATGTCCCAAGGCATGGTACATTGGGGACACCATGCAGATGCTATGACAACGGATGAATGAATATTGCTCGACAATCACCAAGCAAGACTGTTCTCTTCCTGTTGGCGAACACTTCAGCAGTCATGGGCATTTGGCCTCTGATCTTTGGATAAGCGTACTCCAAGGTGGCCTTCACGACAGCGCAGAGTTGCTGAGCAGAGGCCAAGTTCCGCACACATGAGGGTGGTCTGAACTAGGATCTTGGGTTTATGTCACACTATTTATAATTCCCATGACTTGCCTGGGCTTGCAACATCTCACTGTCCTGTCTGGAGACAACACCGCATCTCTTTAACCTAAGCTTAATGTTATCTTCACTCACATTGTCTGCACCATTAAGACTTGGTTAGCTGTTCTATCAGTATTTGTAAACTGACTGTGTGCCTTTTATATGCCCTGTTTGTGATCAGAGCTCCCCACTCTCCTGACGAAGGGTCAAAGCCCTGAAAGCTTGTGGTATTTGCTGCCAAATAAACCTATTGGACTTTAACCTGGTGTTGTGAGACTTCTTACGGTGTTTACCCCAGTCCAACACACGCATCTCCACATCATGCACATATGCTGCCAGGTCTGAATTTTTCCAGTGTTTCGTTTATATTTTCTATTACTTATCAATGTAATTACTGTCATAATTATTGCACATGAGTATATGACTGTTGTGATTTAGATTTAATGTGGGCTTCAAGAACTGTAAATATCTGCAGTAGTACAATGAAAACTTTATCAGCATGTGCTGTACACCTAATACTCATACATTTTGTTTGCTATCCTTTTCTCTTTTATAAGCGAAGTATTCAAAAGACTGCTTTTTGTTTGTGAAAGTGTGAGAAAATTGTTTCACGTAAAAACAAATCCCCAAAATCTTGAATTTTAAATTCTTGGGTATGGAAAATAAGTGTTACCTTGAGAACCAGTATTTGATTTGTCTCCCTGAGTGAACTAGCTGGACAATAAACTGCTACATACATAGTATTTCTAAAAGGTTGGGGCCTCATGACCAATTTTACAATATTATGATATTGCTTTTTCACAAGACCACATTTGCCCTTCACCAGCTGTCTGTTCTAATAGTAATTAACAGGTGAAATTGCATGAAAAATAAAACTATAAAATACAACTATTCACAAAATAATGGTTGTGCACAAAGTAAATCCCTTAAAGTGAGTCATGAAGTTCTTCAGAAATAACTTCCTGAAGTGTCCACACGTCAAGACGAGTCCCATTTCCAGAATTCTAGCCAAATCATTTCATACCCTTCTGTGATGCCCAAATGTTTACATAGTTAGATCTATTTAACTGCTGCCTCAGGTGTATTTATATAACAAATCAAGGGACGAAATGAACAAAAAAATTAAAATTGTCCTTCATTTGAAGAAAATCCCAGAAATGCCATATTTATTGGACTAATAAACCCCTTCATACAGAGCTGTTACTTAGCAACAATAATTTCACACAAAGTGAGATGAAGATCTTGTAGCGTAATCAAACTTAATGATGTCATATTGATACTAGTAGTTATACAATTTTATCCTCTTTGTAATGGTTTCCTATGTAATTGTACCTTCTCCTGTTGTGGCTGCTTCACAGCCACAACAAGCCTTGAAGATTTGTAATTCCATGGCAATGGTTTTACTTAAAACTTAAATGCACATGATGAGATGGCGAATGGGAGATGCTTACTCAGTAGTTTTGCTTTCAGCAAAACATTCAATTAACTAAAATCTATTCATTGTGGGAGGGAATTCTACCTGGTGGTCACTTGAGGCTTCAGTATTCAGTTTTCATCATGTTGGATAATTATTTTGATTTGACCTTTTTCTTTGTTAACCAAATGGCAAAATTGTCAGTGTAATTTTGATTTCACTCCTCCAGAGCATTGCTGGTTTCCCAAGCTTGCAAAACTAAAAAGCTGAGCTGAGACCTGATATCTCTACAGTTGAGTGGCCCCAAAACACTGGTAAAAGGAGGATGTGTGCATCAGAGAGTAATGCACCCTTGCAGAAAAATTGCTTCAATTTCCCTTTTCCAGTTGGCAAAAATGAGTGTAAAGAGTCTGTTCAATAGTAGTTCATCCGGTGTGGTATTTATACTTATTTACAGTACCAAAACGTCACTTTACTAATATGAAGTTAAACACACAATCATTTTGTTAAATATATTGCTGAAATCTGAAGAATTTATATCATACGTTGTGCTATTTTGGGACACCGGAAGTTCAGAAGTTTGCAGGATGTGCTAGATCATCTAGAGAAAACATAGCATTGGAGTGCCTATTTCCCAGTGGAATTAATTGTTTGCTTGCCAAAGAAATGTTGCGATCCCAGCTGCTACATTTTGGGGGAAATTGATAAGAAGACACCCAGGTTATCGTACATTTGTTGTGTGTGCTGCTGCTTTGTTTCATAATATACTGTGTGAATTGGATAGATATACATTAAAGGAAGTGTGGAGCTCAGTTTGACGATCAGCTGCAGGAACTGGAAATTTGCCATTTTATCACAGTCTCTCAATTATGAGACAAGCGTGTTAGTGTTGCTCGGCTGAGTTACATATATCTGGTCACCTGTAATCTGTCATGTATTTTCTCAGGGCAGTCGTGGTACTTTGGAGATGATGACGATCATCTCCAATCAGATCAGTCACTATATCTAAGCAAGCATGGTATGGAGGTGGTGCGATTCATTTGATCAAGAGGATTGAGGATACTTAGAAGTTAACATTTTAAGCAAAGGTCTGTAGGACTGTGTGTGTTTACTTACAAAAAGCCAATGCAATTACTTAAACACTATTCATAACACACAACGTTAATGATGGATTCTAACAGACTGGTGTATGCTATTGTATGGTGCCAATTCAGCTTGTTTCCCTTTTTTAAGATTAATGTTTCTCTGGTAGATTGGAATTGATCTTATGTGGGCTCTGAACATTGACTGAAACTCTTCTTTCCCCCCCTCTCATTTTCCTCTGTCCTGCCAATCAATTTCAGTTATTTTAGAAGATATTTACATGTAACCTACATCTGTAATGAGATCATAAATGATTAATTTGCATATCAACAAAAACAGAAGTAACATTTTACATCCAATATTTTAGTGTCGAAGTCTTTGTCTTAAGCAAAAAAAGCACAAATATTTAATTTGAGATCCTAAAGATAAGAGCAACAAACTGCATTTTAAATCTTATTTCAACAAAAGTTTTTACTTATATTGTGTCATTAATCTATTTACAAATCCCAGGGCACTTCACATGAGCATTATAAGACAAAATGTGACATAAGGGCAGTTGGACAAATGCTTGGTTGAAGAGGTAGGTTTTGAGGAAGGAGTGGTAGAGAAGCAGCATGATACAGGGAAGAAACTCCTGACCTGGGAGCCCAGGTAGCTGAAGGCACAACCACGAGTAGTGAAGCAATTTAATTCCAGATGCTGAAGAGATGTTATAGGAATGCTGATAACTTGGGGTTGGAGGAGATTAGTGTTAGTGAGGGGTGAGCGATGGAGAGATTTGGAAACAAGAAAGAGAATTTTAAAATCGAGGTGGCACTTTATTGACCAATTTAGGTCAGCAGTCACAGGAATAACAAGCGAATGAGACTCTGCCAGTAATGATAGAGGCTGCCGAGTTTTGGATAACACCCAAGTTTCCAGAGGGCTAAACGTAGGAAGCTATCTAGAGGATAGCAAAGGTATGGATAAGGGTTTCCGCAGCAGATGAGGCAGGGATGGAGTTGGACAGTTTTACAGAGACCTTAGCAATGCCTTCGATATATAGTCTAAAGTTCATTTCTGGGTCAAATGTAATATGAAGTTTGCAAATGGTCTGGCTCAACTTCGGACAATTGCTTGGGAGAGGGGTGAAATTGATGACTAGGGAATGAAGCTTGTAACATGGATGGAAGACCATGGTTTTTGTCTTCCCAGTATTTTGTATTGGTTATGATTGAACACTGGCATAGGAATTTGTTTAGGCAACAATCTTATAGGAATCAAGATTGGTTATATTCAAAAAAGTAATTAGGAAATAAGAAGCACCTATATGCATTACAAGTAAAGGCTGTTAGATGGAATTACTGCTGTGATCCAAATAGATTTTTATATTGCTCTTTTAAAATTCATAGATGTTCTGTAGATAATCAGACTTTTCAACAGGTATCTGTTCTATTAAAACCCTTAGTTATGATTGTTGTGATTGTGCAAAGATCTGCTCTTGATATCAGTAGGAAGCATTTTCTTATGACAGTTAAACTGGAATAAGTCTGATGTGCAAGCTTGGATAAATTTAAGTCACTACACAGTCCCTGAATAAATACACTATATAGTTTTTACATGCTTTTCAACAAATTTTTCCCCTCTTCAGTAACCTAGATTCCTTTAGTGCAATGCAACAAATTCTTTTAAAAATCGCATGTAACTGATCATTACTGAACAATTCACAATTTTTAAATTTTATGCAAGTCATGTATAAAAAAGATTCTGAGCACTTCCTGTAAAGTGGTCCACTTTTTAAGGAACTGAATGGAAGTAGCTCTCATAAGCATATGAAACATTTCTTGATTTTCTTTGTACTGTTATATAGTCAAATACGAGTTCAGGTACATAATATTGGAATAAAGTTAAGATGTTTCATCTTGCTTCTGACTTTATAAAACAACTTGGTGCAGAAGGAGCACATTTTGGTAAGGGAATCTAAACTGCTTTTTAAATGACAATTCATTATTATGTAAATAAAACTTTCAAAGTACACAAACTTTTTAATGCAAGATTTACATTGGAGTTGGTGCTCACTTCCCCACACAGTGAGGTCTTAGTTTTAGTCACGCTAATGGGTGTGGATGCATCATGTGGAAGCAGAGTGTTTCTCCACAGACTGGATTAGTTTCTGATTGCTATTTTTCACATTTCATGGGGCTGATTAAGTGCAGCATTTGCCTTGTCTCATGCAAGGTTCCCCTGCTTCCTTATTCATGATCATGCAATAGTGCAGGGTGTTGTGGCACTTGAGGAAAAATAATTTATTTTCCCTACAGTCATCATGACCTGTTTACTTATTTGCTAAGTACAAATTTCATTTTTCTTTTGCAACTGCTGAACTCAACTAACAATGACAACAGCACAGAAAGAAGCAATTTGGGCATTGGAGTTATTCAGTCAATCCCATTCCTCTGCTCTTTACACATAGTCCATTTTTCCTTCAAGTTTTTATCAAATTCTCTTGAAAGTTACTAATACATTTTAGCACCCTTTCAAGCAGTGCATTTCTCACATTAACTCTGGTATTTCTGCTGATCCGGTAAACCTTGTTATTGATCTTTTTGCCACTGGAAAAGGCATCTCTTTATTTACTCTATCAAAAGATTCACGATTTTGAACATCTCTATCAAATCTCCTCTGTATCTATTAAAAAGACTAACCCTAATTTCTGAACAGTGGCATCTGAAATCTTGTGCCCATGATACTTTTCTAGTAATCTCTTCCATGGTCCTTCCTAGGTACCCAGAATTAAACATGTCAGTACTCAAGCTGAGACAGCCTGTGTTTTATAAAGAGTTATCATATCTTCCTTGCTTTTTACTCCCTTTTATTAATAAAACCAAGGAATCTATATGCTTCTTTAACAACCATCTCAATTTGGCCTGCCACCTTCAAATTACTTGGTATACACTCTCCCTGGTGTGTTTATTTTTGCTAAAACGATCACTTCACACTTCTGTTAAATTTTACCAGACTATATCCTGATGAACCCTGTTACTATCCTCCTCATTTACTTACTACATTTCGATCTTTTGTGTGAACTGCAAACTTTGAAATTTTATGCTCTGTTATACTGGTTACGTAACCATCGCAGATAATGATGAGTCACTTTTGTTGCAGTTATTTCCTTTCACGTAGCATTTCCCTCAATCTGGATGGCCATAAAACATTAGATAGGGGTCATGGGTAGAGAGGTGGACTGGTGGTGTTGAGATGGCGGCGTGGGCTCGCTGGGCCGAAGGGCCTGTTTCCCGGGCTGATTTTGTTCTTTTGTTTTTGTTCTTTATTTATTTGGATTCTCGCTGAATTAAGGAATCACCCACATTTCGAGTTGTAACGGGCAGTAGCCCGTTTTTCATGCACTTCTGGATGTTGTCTGTTTGAGTAATCTATTGTCTCAAAACTACAACTCTGATGCACATGATTTTGCAAATGCATGTTCACCCTGAGTGACCAGATTTGACTGCAGCTCATTTAGGCTAATTTATAATTAATATTAATTAATATGCTCATTAATGTAGAGGAAATGGAACAGGTTTCAACTCTGGTGTTTGCATCAACAACTCCCAGGTATGGCGCAGCCTACAACAAGGTGCCTTAGCTATAGCTCATGGAAAGTACCCAAAATTTCCCATTGCAGAATGCGCGTGGAAGATTGGGAGTTTCTGCCAGTAATATTGTAACCTTGCATTCTAAAGAAACTGAATTGAGCTCTCCAAAGCTTATGCCAGATAGGACCTTTTTGAGCCACAATCGAGTGCAGGCCAGCATTTGCTCAGAATCAGACCTTGTAAAAGGGTACTGGAACACTAATTTTTAATGCTTATGTTCTATGCTTCCATTGTGTCACTCAATTTGTGGTTCACATTTGGCAGTGAAGAATGAGCAGAAAAACAATTCTTTGGCATCTTAATTTATAAGAACTGTGCAATTATGATTTTTTTTTGGAGTTAATTTACCCTTGTTTGCATTGATTCAAGACATTACATTATCCCAGATTAGTATCAGTTGTCATTTATTAAAGCATGAGATTTCTTGTAATTTTCTATATTTACCATTGCACTATTTTTCTTGACATGAACTGAACAACTTTAATTTTGCGGTCCGTATTGAGCGAATGGCACAAATGATTCACAACAGTTAGACTTGTTACAGACTTTATGTGCTTTTGCGCTGAAATTTAGGGTGATTAGAAATAAAAAAGTTTAGAACCCTGTACAGGGGATTTATGACCTATGAGAACAGGACAAACAATTGTGTAACTCATCAACCAGTTAAGAATCATTTGTGAGCCATGCAGGATCTGAAACAGGAAGTGTAGGTTAGAATAGTTAATTCAAGTGCACACAACAAAATAGATGGTGCTGGGAGGGGAAGATAGATGAGATTGAGTGAGAAAATAGACAGGAAAAAGATTTTAAAATTTACAGCAGTAACTAAAATCTATAAGAATAAGACTCCTCTGCATTTTCTGTGGCTGAAAAGTTGTTTGTCAATAATTCAGACTTGTAATGTTGTCAAAAATTAACTTAGATTTGATTGGACAAGCCCTAACATTTTCTGGCGTGTTTATGGGTATCATGTTGCGTAAATACCCCAACTTCACATGTTCATGTATTTGAGCGCATAGCCTCTTGACAAGATTCTGGTAGAGGAAGGTTCTGGAGGAACAGGATAACTTTGACAACAACTTCCTGATTTCTGCATTTAACTGCATGGCTTTTTAAAAGTTTATTAGTCACAAGTAGGCATACATTCACATTGCAATGAAATTACTGTGAAAATCCCCTAGTTGCCACAATCCGGTGCCTGGCCAATTCATCCAATCAGCATGTCTTTCGGACATGTAAAGACTCAATCTATCCAGTTTCTCCCTGCTATTGTATACTAAGCTACTGTTAGATTTGTATCATGTGATCAACTGAGTTTTTCCAGAGTACAGATTCTCTTTAAATGTAGACATGTTTGTGTTGCTGATTGTGCTTCAAATTATTTTTCGAAGTGAATCAAATTCAGCAATTTAGCTTGTGACCTTTTATTGCACTGAAAGCTTTAAACATCTATAGATGTGTATTGCGCTCCCAGCAGTTAATTAATTATTTGATAAAGATAATAGTTGGAGGAAAACTGCTAGAGAAGGTTTCCCAGACTCCAGAGTGCACCACTATTTTTATATTCTATGATATGATTGTAACCCTCCGGAAATATAGAAGTTCAACATAGGATCAGAATGTTCGGGAATTCCTGGTAAGAAGTAAGGGGTAGTTCTGCAATGTTCCAAGATTCAGAATCTATTTTTAGTCGGGCGCAAAAATGGGAAACTGAAATTCATTGCAACATGCCCCTTTTAGGTTGCAGAACTATTTTGTACTGCTGTATACTGGAGATCCTTTTCTAGTATCTTACCGTTTAATTTGTTGAGTAAATTTTGCTAAATAGCACAATGTGATTTAAAAAAAACTCAAAGGCTGTTTGTATTAGCTTATGTACAGTACAATTTGATCAACTAAGCCTTATTAATTAGACAAACATCTCAATGAGATGAAGCCCAACGGGGGGTCAGCTCTGTAGTTATCCAGGAAGTAGACTAGGATTTTTATGTGGGTAACTATTCAGGTAACCATCTGAAATCTGTGACTCCAGCTCAGAATTGGAGGCATTTGCGGATGGTCCCGGGAAAGTAATTTGCCTGCCAGAAATTCAACTTTACTACTAACATAAGGCTCACTGGTCTATAATTTCCTGGATTATCCCTGTTGCCCTCAAACAAAGGAATAACATTGCTCATTCTCCATTCATCTCGGACCTCTTCTGTGACTAAGGAGCTCCCAGCAACAACATCTCTCTCCTCCCTCAGTATTCTGGGATAGGTCCTGCGGGCCTGTCTACCTAATTGTTTTTTTTAAAACATCCAACGCCACCTTTTTTCACATCGACATGCCCTAGAATACTCATCTGCTCACCCACCATGTCCTCCTCATTTGTGAATGCTGATGCAAAGTATTCATTAAGAAGCTCATCCACTTCCTCCAGCTCCACACACACATTCCCTCCTTTGCCCTAGAGTGGACCTATCCTTTCCCTACTCACCCTCCTTATATACATATATAATACCTTAGCATGTGCCTTAATTTTGTTTGTCAAGGACAATTCATGCATCCTTTTAGCTCTCCTAACTTGTTAAGTTCTTTCCTGCATTCTCTGTGTTCTTTGAGGACTCTGTCTGCCTTCAGTTTCCTAAACCTTATTGTATGCCTCCTTTTTCTTTTTGACTAAGCTCACAATTTCTCTTGTCGTTCAAGGTTCTCACATCTTGCCATCCTTATCCTTTTTCACAGGAACACCCCAACATTGAACTCTAATCAATTGGGTTTTAAAAGATTCCCACGTGACAGATGTGGATTTCCCCCTCAAACAGCCATCCCCAATATAGTTCTTGCCTAATATTGTTGTACTTAGCCTTCCCCCAATTTAGTACATTCAGCCGTGGACTACTCTTATCCTTATCCGTAAGTAACTTGCGGAATAATGCTCACTGTTCCGGAAATGCTTCCCTACTCAAACTTTGATTACCTGGCTGGGCTCATTCTTCAATACCCAGTCGAATCTGGTCCCTTCCCAAGTTAGATTATTTACATATTACTTCAAGAAGTCCTCCTGGATGCACCTAACAAATTCTTGCCCATCCAAGCCCCTGGCACTAAGGGAGTCCCAGATAATATAGGAGAAGTTAATCACCCCCCACAACAACCCTGTTGTTTTTTACATTTTTCCGTAATCTGTCCACATACCTATCTTCCACTGACAGTTTGGGGTCTGTAATACAATTCTATCGAAGTGATTGCACCCTTCCTATTACTGAACTTAACCCCCACCCCTTCCAGATGTTCCTCCTCAGTACAGCAGTGATATTCTCCCTGATTAGTAATGCAACTCCCCCACCTCTTTTACATCCCTCTGTATCACGCCTGAACCATCTAAGTTCCAGAATGTTAAGTTGCCAGTCTTGTCCCCCTCTCAACCAAGTGTTTGTAATCCAACCTCTAAGTTCATCTGCCTTACTTTAGTAGATTGGCAATTAATGTTTAAAAATGATTGGAGTGAATTTTGAAATTTTATTTGCCACCCAGAATCTGTTCTCTAAAATTTGATACTGTAAATTAATTTCATGTGACATGTGTTTGTGCCTCTAGTTGCCTTCATGGGACATCTGCCAACTGAAAGTGACAACTGCCATTATATTCTTTCCTTTTCAAATTTCATATTTTTGAATAGTTGTTGTGACTATCTCCATTAACATGCTTTTTTGATAGTGAGACTTCTGTAGATGTTCTTTGCTTACTGTAAGGTTGAAAGTCACTAATGGGAAAATGTTTTTTTATGGACATATGATTAGCAACATTCTGTTCCTATTTAAAATCTGCATATCCTAGATTTTGCAGCAGCAATGACAGTGAAACTGTCAGCATTCAGTTTTATTATTGAGTTATTATTAAGTCACTTTGGAGTCTGCAGCTAAAGTTGAAGGTTGAAATCCACGTGCTGTTGTCAATGATTCTATATTTTCTGTTAGGATGCACTGTTGAAATCCCTGTAGACTGGAAAGAGTTGACAGGAATCTCCACTTTTACATTATTAACCTCACTGTAAAAAAAACTTTTTGAAAAAGTTGCATCCAATTGAATGAGGGGTAATTGGGTCTTTATCAGAGCCATCTTCATGTGTGTTCAGACCAAAGGCATGTTCTTGGGTCTTGTTTATTGTGATGTGGGCTTCACTGGCAAGGCCAGCACTTGTTACCCTTTTTGAACTGACTGGCATGTGAGTTAGTGCTTTTCACTGGGCAGTTAAGAGTCAACCATATTGCTATGGGTCTGGAGTTACATGTAGGCCAGATCAGGTAAGGATGGTAGATTTCCTTAATAAAGGGCACAAGTGACCAAGATTGACTTTTACAATGATCAGTGATGGCTGTCTTAGTCTCAATAATGGTGACTGTTTATATTCCTGATTTATTACTAATTGAATTTAGCTGCTATGGGATTTGAACCTGCATCCCCAAAGCTTGAGTCTCTGGATTGTTTGCCTAGTGACATAATTACTACATCGCTCTCTCCCTTGCTGAAGCTTCAACCCTGAGTTGGTAGTTTTTATTAGTGGTGGTTTGGCATTGTCTTCCACTCGCTGGTGCAGGACCATGAGGCAGGTCCTAAGTCAACCACAGCCAAAACGTGAATCAAACCCATGTTGTTGGTGTTAGTCTAAACCACATACTAGTCATCTAGCGAACTAACTGGTTTCCCTTTAACAGTGTAGCCAGTTATAATTGCTGGTGAACATCCGCTCTGGCACTGATAAACTAACTTTATAGTTATGGAATGTCAAATTGCTCCATTATAATAGTTCTTAAAATAAAGTTTGTATGAAATTTTAGCACCTAACTTCATCTCGTGTATTTCCCAAACTTAATTTTTCTTCCTTTAACATGTTATTAAGAAGTGAAGAATAATCACAGCTTTAAATTTCCTGCTTTGTTCTGAGAGAATTTTTTTTATTGGTTACTTACCCTGGTTGAAGACATTACTGGAGACCTACAGAATCCCTTGAATTGATGCTAGATTCAAGCTGATGTCAAGAAAAATAATATCCATGCTAGAGAGATTGATGGACGTACGTGGGCAACTTTCTTTCAGGTTAGCACTGATCATTGATTGCAAAATCAGGCTGTATCTCTGAAGTTCACTTTTTTTATGCTAGATTAATCTTGAGCTTTTTTTTTTTAATCGAATAATGAGTCTAAGAATAAATTAACTAGTACCTTGACAATATTGTTTTCAGCTAGTTTTCTACTGTGTGTGTGTCTATATATATATATATATATATATATAATATGTCTAATAGTAGTTTCATCAAAATAAGCTTTATTTTGAATGATATAGGCAAGCATTTGTCAAATTAAATGTAGCAAATTCTTCTGCAACTTTCTCATGAAGTGTACAATTCTTATCTTTAGTCTCCAGAAAATTATGTTCCTTCTCTGCTATGGTGCCAGCCTAAATTTGATTGAAATATTATTTGACTTGCACAAACAGACTAGTTACCTTCCTATTTCTACTCTCTCGAGGGGAGCTTCAGGCTCTTGGGGCATTGAGACCAGTTCTGGATAGAGGTCACACGTTCAAAAGGAACAGGTTGCACCTCAACGGGACTGAGACCAATCTCATGGGAAAAATCATTAATGTGGTTTGGGAGGGTTTAAACTAAATTTGAGGGATGATGAGCACCATCTTATAGAAGTAGAAAAGAGGAAATAGTAGGTAGTGCTGAAGAAGGGTAGAGTTCAATGTTAGGGAGGAGTGCATTAAAAACATTTATATGGGCTTAGAGTAAGGGAGAAAATGATAGTCTAAACTGGGGTTGCACTGCATGTATGTGAACATGGGGAGTATGGTATACAAGATTAGTGAGTTACAGTCATAGATCGTCGTGTGGAAATGTTATGTTGCAGCTAGAACAGAGACCAGGCTCAAAGAAGGACTGGCCAAGGTGTTAAATATTCCTGGATCAAAGGTGTTCATCAAAGGCGGAGGGATGACAGTATTGGTTAAGGAGGTCATTGAAGTGTTGGGGAGAGAGAGGATGCTCCAGAGGGATCAAGGACAGAATTTTTGACTGGAGCTAAGGAATGAAAAAGGTGCAAGTACATTACATAATGGCAGCGACAAGTGGGAAAGATGTTGATAGAGTGAATGCAAGCAGGCTTTTTCCACTGAGGCTAGGGGAGAAAAAAAAAACAAGAGGGCATGGGTTAAGGGTGAAAGGAGAACAGTTTAAAGGGAATATTAGTGGGGGGCTTCTTCATGCAGAGAGTGGTGGGAGTGTGGAATGAACTGCTGGATAAAGTGGTGAATGCAGGGTCACTTTTAACATTTTAAGAAAAACTTGGACGGGTTCATGGATGAGAAGGGTATGGAGGGATATGGTTCAAGTGCAAGTCAGTGGGACTAGGCAAAAAATGGTTTGGCCCAGACAAGGGCCAAAAGGCCTGTTTCTGAGCTGTAATTTTCTATGGTTCTATGAACAAACTTGTAAGGCAGCTACAGAGCTGTGTTTTTAAAAAAAAACCTGTTATGATGGGAGACCTTAATTATCTGAATATAGATAGGGACAATTGTGGTGGTGTAAAGGGCAGAGCAAGCATGAGTTTCTGGAATGTGTTCAGAAGAAAATTCTGTAGCAATATGTTTCTAATCCAATGAGAAAGGAGATACTGCTAAACTTGCTTCTTGGGAATGAGTTGGGCCAAGAGGATCAACTATTAGCAGAGGGACCTTGTTGGAAACAGTAATCATCGTAAGGTTTGGGTTGGTTTTATAAAAAGGACCAGGAACAATCCAGAGTACAAATGATTAACTAGGGGAAAGCAGACTTCAATGAGGTGAGTATAGAGCTGGCTTAGGTCATTGGTATCAATGATTGGAAGGCAATATGATTATCTGAGCTGCCTTTGGAGAATATGTTCGGGCGTAGACAATCTACATCCCCCTGAAGTGAGAAGGTAAGGAAAGTAAATCCAGTGCTTGTTGGATGAAAGAGAGATTAAGATGAAGACTTGTGTATGATGGATGTCAGATGGACAATACAGTGGAGAACCAGACTGAGTATAGAAGGCTCAAAGGGGAGAAAAGCAAAGAGAGAGTATGAAAAGAAACAGCAACTAATCAATAAAGGGAATCCAAAAGCCTTCTATAGACACCAATTGTATAATAGCAGGAGGAGGAGTTTAGGGGCCAAAAAGAAGATTTGGGCATGGAGGCAGGGGGCATGTCTGAAATATTAAATAAAGACCTTGTTCTTGTCTTTACCAAGGAACATAGTGCAAAAGCTAATTCAGTTACTTAAAAAGGATTAAAATTGATAGTGATGGTATTGGATAGGCTATCTGTACTTCACAGTTGGTTTGGTACCAGGTCCAGATGGAATGCTATTACAGATAGTGAGATAATGTTTCCCTTCCTTTATCACTTGGCTGACTGCAATAGATTATTTTAACCACTTCTTGATGCTGTGATATTAAATAATATATGCAAACAGGCTCTCTGGTAAGTTTAAAATCAAAAAAATGGATCAATGTTTATTGTCACAATGTGCAATATGTAAATGCAACACATTACTCCCCAAATATACTGACACACAAGAAAAAAATATTTCTGGTGATAACATGTATTTAGGTTGTTAACTGTCATTTATTTTTAATCAGTCTTTCAAAATGGAGATTGAAAAGCCTTGCATGCCAGAAGGTTCTCTTGGTTCTTTGAAGACAAATGGAGGTTGGAAATTAGTTGATTTTTCTGATGAAATAATGGTCTAGCTCCTTTATTGAAGTAATAATTTTACAGGTAAAATCCCATTTTTACTCCGAGTTAAGGCTTGTTTTAGTCATGGTTCTTTTCTTAGGGCCGGGTGTGATCCTCTGTGCTGCTGGTCCCAGATTGTCTTATGGGGTTCCCTTGTGAATGAATAACGTGTCAATCCCTTTTCCATGTGATGGCAATGTTGAGGTATCCTATTCTCCACATGATGGATTGGTGCTGAGGTGATTGGTACACAACATGGAGATAATATCCTGTCAACGTACGTATTAAGATTAGCTTACTGAAATACTTTATTTGCCATCTTCATGAGGCTAAAGGGATCTGATAACCATTGTCTTTTAACACTCATCCATTGAAATGATGAAGGACTGTCAATTTTCACCTGAAATATTTATTTGAATCTTTTAAGTAACTTTCTAGACATATTGTCTCCCAAAACCGCAAACAGAAGTAACCTAACTATATGAAATCCATTTTGAGAGAGTACAGTGATTATTAATCCAGGTTGTTTTATTTTTCAAAGTATAGTATTCACTGCCCACTTATCTTTTTGGGCATGATGTGACCATCACAATGTGTTCAAGGATATTTGGGAAGTGAAATTGTGGAGGCACTGGCCATAATTTTCATTAGACTCAGTTAGGACCAGAGGAGAATTTCAGTGTTCAGAAAATGTTGAAAGGTAAGCACAGCAACTACAGGCCAGTCAGTTTAACTTTAGTGGTAGTGGAACCGCTAGGAATTGTAATTTGGGACAAAATTAATAGTCGGTTGGACAACTTATGATGACTTATCAAAGTTTATTTATTAGTATCACAAGTAGGCTTACATTAACACTGCAATGAAGTTATTGTGGAAATCCCCTGGGTTGCCATACTTCAGCATCTGTTTGGGTACACTGAGGGAGAATTTAGCATGATCAGTGCACCTAACCAGCACTTATTTTGGACTGTGGGAGGAAATCAGAGCACTTGAAGGAAACCCACGCAGAAATAGGGAGAACATGCAAACTCTGCACAGTGACCCAAGCCATATATTGAACTTGGGTCCCTGACACTGGCAGCAGTGGCAATGGAATGGAAAGCCAGCATAGATTTGTTGAGGGCAAATTGTATTTAACTAGCTTATTGCAGTTTTCTTATGAACCAATCCTGCAGAGGAGTATATATCTGTGATGATGTTGCTTAAATTGGAACTAACAGAAATAGCTAGCAGTTAAGAATTATATCTTGTTATTTTTAAGTAGTTCAATTGGTAAAAGTTATGCAGATTCTTTTGTTATATTTTAATTGTTGTTCATAAAGTTTGTTTTAATAAAAGCTTCCTAGTGGGTCACTAGAATCGCACCTGGAGCAGAACACCGTACGCTCACACTAATGCCAAAGTCGAAAATAGTTGGGACCTAGGTTAACTTTACAGTATATCTTGGAGTTTCTGATCTGGTCTCTAACAGTAGATGTGCATAAATCATTGAGGGTTTAAAAAGCAGTTAATAAAACAGCAGCCTTAGTAACATAGATTGACATACATTGAATACTGATATTGTCTTACTGGAGTATTGTGTACAATTCTGGGTGCCAAACTTCAGGAAAGATGGGAAGGGTGTGTTGTGATGAGGATATTGTGATTCTCCAACGGTATATAGATAGGATGACTTGGCGAAAACCTGGCAAATGGAGTTTAAGGTGAAGTGTGAGGCCATGCACTTTGGTAGGAGGAATCAAAAGGCAAATTATTATCTGAATAGAGAGCGAGAGAGAGACAGCAGGAGGGATCTAGGTGGTGTTGTGCATGAATCTCAAAAAGCTAGTAGGCAGGTCCAGCAAGTAGTTACATAGGCAACAGCCTTTTGGCTTTTTACAAAGGATTGGAGTTTAAAAATGGGAGGTTTTGTTGCAGTTGTGCAGGGTATCAATGAGGCCTCATCTGGAGTACTGCATACGGTTTTGGTCCCCTTACCTAAAAAGGGGTATAGTAACATTGGAGGCAGTCCACTGAGATTAATTCCTGGGATGGGTGGGTTGTCTGATCAAGAGAGACTATCCAGTCTGGGTCTGTATTCCTTGTAGTTTAGAAGAGTGAGGGATGACTTTATTCAAATATATAAGATTCTGAAGGGGCTTGACAGGGTCAATGATGAGATGGTTTGACAAGTGGGATGCAGCAATAAGATAAAGGACCGGTCATTTAAAACTGATGTGTGTAGAAATCTCTTTGTAGAGGGTGGCGAATCTCTGGAATTCGCTGCCACAAAGGATGGTGGAGCCTGGATAATTAGAAGTAAGTGAAAGTGGATAAATATTTGATAGCCTTTGATTCCTTGATCTATGGGGAAATAGCACAGAAAAGGTGTTGAGGCTGGCATAAACCATAATTGTATTGAATGGTGGGGCAGGCTTAAAGGGCCTGGTGGCCTACGTCTCTTCTTTTTCTTGTGTTCTTGTGTCATTAGAGAGATTGCAGAGAGATTCATGAGAATGGCCTTGGGGATCAGAACTTCAGGCTCGTAGATTAATTTGAAACTGTTTTTTTCCTTAGAGAAGGTTGAGTGGAGATTTGACAGAGATACTGAAACTCGAGCAGCCTAGCTGAGAGAGTTGATAGCGGAAAAATGTTGCTTGAGGATAAAAGAGCACAGATGTAAGATAATTGGCAAAAGAAGAAATGGTGACAAATCCTTTTAATGCAACTAGTAGTTAGAATTTGGAATGCACTGACTAAGTATGGTGGAGGTGGATTCACATAAGACATTTAAGAGAAAATTGGATTTTTATCTGAAAAGGAAGAATGTACATTGCTAGAGGGAGAAGGCGGGGAAGTGGTACTTGGTAAATTGCTCCTATGGAGAACCAGCAGAGACATGATGGGTCAAATGGTGTCCTCCTGTGCTGTATTGGTTGTGATTCTGGGTAACCACTGCAGCACAGGGGATTTGTATAGTATAGACATGCACCATATAGAACAATACCGAGAGCATTTTGCATGTGATGACCAAATTCTTACCTGCCATGGAGATGGAGCATCGTTTCATCATGGCTATGTACTAGCTCCAATTTTTGACACATGTCCTGGACCTTTCAGTACATATTGTCAGCAGCTTTAAATAAGCTGACCTGATGTTGAAAGGACAAGAGGATCTGTTGACCCAGTTTCCAAATAACTTGGTCTTGCTCGTATTGCAATTTCTGTGACTCCTGAAGCCAATTTGAACTGGTTGTAGGTGCTCATCAGTGTGTGAAACAATGGCAGATTGGAGTAGAAGATACAGTAGTGACACTGTTCATGCACAGAGAGGTTTGACTTGAGTGCCTCTGCTGCCCAGAATTCTCCTTTCTCTTCTCTTATACTTGCAACTTTCCTGATGGACTCAGAAAATGCTTTGATATAGCACATGAACATGACAGGAGAGAGGACTAACTCCAGATTTCAAATAAAAACTTTGATTCCTACCCATTGACTGAAACTGCACTACTGATGTTTGTGTAAAGCAGTTGGATCAATTGTAGTTTCCCTTCCCAACCAACATTTTGGAGAGCACATGCATCATGTAGGTCCATGATATTCTACCAGAAGTGGTCTCTTGGTGAACACAATACCCATTCTGTGTATAGATGATGGTATCACTAAGTAGTGTGAGGTCATCATGGACCTTCCTGCTGGTGATTAGGGTAGTGCATCAATTCTAGAGCAAATTTAACCTGATTGGCAATGATTTTGGATGGAATTCTGTAGTCCATGGTAAGCTGTGAAATGGACTTCCAATTTCTGATATCCCCCTTCTGCCACTTGTAAGTGAGGGTGATGTTGCCTTTAGTCATGTAGTCTGGCATGCTGTGAGCTAAAAGGATGCTCCCATATAATCTTGGCTGATCTGGTCCCACAAAGTTAGATACAGCTTGACTGGTAAGTCATTATTTCTGGGAGTTTTATTCATCTCAAAGGACTCACTGGCCTTCTCAGCCTGAGCAAAATTAGTGGTTTGTCCAGACCTCTGATCGAGGATAGGAGGGATTGGGAGACTGAGACTGACAGTGGGCTTCACATCATTCAGTCTGTTATAAAAGAATTTACTGATCCTTAGCGTATCAAGCTGTGATGACATCAAGTCATCCTTTTTCTGCTGATCACAAAACTGTCTTTGAACCTTCTGGAAGAAAAAACACGAGCACGTCCCATCTTGCTCCACTGTTCCGTTCCCTTTCACCTTTTAACAGTGTTAACTCGCATTATGTTACATTTTCATGACTTTTGGTCACTGGCAAGTAACTTCTCCACATGGTTGTTACTCATAAGGGGTAGTGAGTTTTCAACTGCAGACTGAAACTTTGCTCCTCTACATTTATCTATGTCAGCACCACTGAAATTGATTGTACTTGGAACTGAGAGATGCAGCTTTTTGCTTGAAAAGCTCATGCTAAAACAGTTATAGTCAACAATTCTTAATTTCAAAAATGACTACATTGGACTGCATTAGTTTTTTTTGTAGCACTAAGAAGTTGAGCTCTTTCCACTTGTTTTGACTATTCAGAGTAATCAAGTTACTCTGTTTCACAAAAGAATTGTATGGATATTCAGTGGCAGATTTTAATTTGTACCAGTTTTGTAACAGCAATGTTAAACTGTTAGATCAGTGTTGTGTGTATGTTCTCAATGCTTTGCCATGGGAAAATACAGATTTGTAAAGTAAATATTTTCTTTATGGGAAAAGTTACATATGTGGTCATTATCAAGCTGCTCTGGGCACCTTCTGGTGGCTAATTCATAGCAATGATGGGACTATCAACAAAACTCTGTTTACATCACAGCACAAAGAAAAGCAACACATTCTTAGAATGAATGCTGTTTAGACACTTTTTTTGGCTCAATTTTGTATACTGGATGACTTTAACTGTTTGACATACAAACTGGAGAACTACATTTTTTTGAAAAAAAACATACTTTATTCATAATATCTAAAACATTTCAAATTGTCATAACAGGAAAGTGCAATGATATTTACATTGCCCTCAAGATGCCCTCAATAAAAAAATTACAAACATTTCAGAATGGTCATTGCAGAGTGCAATGATGTGCAAACAATCTTGATAGGTCATGTTTGCGCCTTGAGATGCTTCAACATTTAGTCAAGAACGTGCTTACAGTCTAGAGGTTCTACACAGGTTATTAGCCTCTTGGTATATTTTAGCTGAAAGGCCTTACACATTGGCCTTTCTCCAATACACCTTTTGCGATGGTTGACTCGAGCTTAGTGTGTCCCTCAGCATCTAGTCCTGGACATGGAAATATGCCAGTCTGCAACACACAGTCGTGGACAACTCTGCACTGGAATATCAGCAGGTTTCAGGCAGACCAAAGAGCATCTTTCACTGAGTTGATCCTGCAGCAGCAACTGATTATCTCGGTATGCATTATTGGAACAGACCATAGAGACAGAGGACTGTGCCACAGAACTACTTTGGATGAATAATGATAACATTAGGGACTGGATCAGAAACTCCAAGGTATGTTATGAAGTTAAACTAGACCCCAGCTATTTTTGATTTGGCATTTGCATGAGGATAAGGTATTTCACTCCAGATGTGATTCTGTTGACCCACTAGGAAGCTTTTGTTAAAACAAACTTTATTTAACAATGCAGTTTAACTATAACAAAAATAATTTGTGTAACTTTCACCAATGGAAATGTTTATTCATGACAAGAGATGATTCTTAATTGCTAGTATAGTTCTTAGTTTCAATTTAAGCAATACTCCTCATAGATGTGAACGCCTCTTCAGAATCAGTTAGCGAAATTACAGGCTTACATGGGTTGCCAGTCCTCAAGCCTTTTAACATCCCTAGAGTGAGATACCTATTTTTCTAGCAGATCCTAGACTTCAATCTCTAGAGAGAGAAGAGCTGCTGTTCCTTGCAAATCCAAATGGACAACTGCTTGCTTATCTGTCTAAGCCTAGCCACCATTAATACATGACATGCCTTTTCCAATCTACTTACTTAAACCCTACTCAAACCTCAGGGGACAATCCAAAATATAACAAAACTGTATTAATTCAGATTAAAACAAAAACTCCAAAAACTAGGAACAATTATTTTTCTGCATTCTCAGCAGGTGGGATGCCTGGAACAGACAAATTGGCACCATAAACAGAGTTGAAGTTTAAAACATTCTCTTCACAAGAAACATGACAGTTACATTTCCTAAAGGCACAGTATTGTCACAAATTACAACATCTCTTTTGAATTTTTTGACTTCTTTACAAAGATGCATTTGACTAGACTTTGCGAAGTACATTCTACGAGGAAACATATGCCTTTTCTTGCCACTAACCACACCCTCTCACCACCTCTGCACCACTCCTGCAGCCACGACTGGGATGACACAACGACTTTGGGCATGCATGAAAGTTCTGACTGGGCATTTCACCACCAACCAAGCCAGGTCTTGGTGCTTGTTTGTGTCTGTTTATGGAACCATCTGATAGGATTCACCGTCTTTTCCCTTGAGGCCTTGAGCATGTTATGGGGGTGAGGGGAAGCTTGAAGGAGTTTTTCTGCACAAATGTTTGAGCGACAATAGGATACAACACAATCCAGACCTATCCTTTGTAACACCGGGGGCAGGTAGAACTTCGGCATTTAGTGCCACTTGATGTTTGCATGCTGAGACTCTACAAACAGCTTGATGCAACCCACACTCAAAAGTGGCCATCAGGATGAGAGTGAGGTTTCTCCCCAGTGCTTTGTTCTTGGTGTCTCTGTGGACACGATCCATCTTTGATCTCCAGATGGAATAGAAGATGGCTCAGGTGACCACTGCAGAATAGGGACAGGGTATAGGCCACACCTGCACCATGTACAAAGAACAAAACAACACGGGAAACAGGCCCTTCGGCCCAATGAGCCCGCGCTGCCATTTTAACATTGAGTGCCCTCCTCTACCCATGACCTTTGTCTACACCTATTGGGGGAGATTGAGGGAAGACTAATTTAGGGACAATTTGTTACACCGATCAGCTTAAGAGCACGTTTTTGGGATGTGGGAGGAAACCAGAGTACCCGGAGAAAACCCACGCAATCATGGGGAGAAGGTGCAAACTCCCACAGACACCGGCCCAAATCCATGTATCTGCACAGCAAACAGTGATAGTCACTGAGTTGTCATGTTGTCTGTCAGATGGTCCAGTTTATGCGTACACTAACAACGTGAAGCACTAAGCGACCCTCAAAGCAACATCCAAGAGCAGCCCTCGCACGACCCACCTCGTGTATGCCCTTTGTTGGTCAACAGGGCGGACCGATTCACCTGTGAAGTAAAAGAAAAGACATCAACAAACGTGCAAAACTTAGACATTTACAGAATCCCCAGAAGCACTGCCATGAAATATGTTGGAAGGTCCATAAGAATCAGTTGATTCCCAGGGACATCCCAAAGCTCTTGATCTTCATTTAGAAAAGTCTCCTGTATCCCTCCATCTCTAGTCCGCTCATGTGCCTGTCTAAGTAAGCCTTAAACAACCCTAGCGTGCCTGCCTCCACCACCCTACTTGGCAGTGCATTCCAGGCCCCCACCACCCTCTGTGTGAAAAACCTCCCTCTAGCATCTGAGTTATACTTCGTGCCCCCCCCTCACCCTAAGCTTGTGGCCCCTTGTAATTATTGTATCCAACCCAGGAAAAAGCTTACCGCTGTTCACTTTATCTATACCCTTCATAATCTTATACACCTCTTAGATCTCCCCTCATTCTCCGCCTTTCTAAAGAGAACAGCCCCAAATTGCCCAATCTTTCCTCATAGCTCAGACCTTCCATACCAGGCAACATCCTGGTAAACCGCCTCTGCACACTCTCCAGGGTTTCCACGTCCTTCCGGTAGTAAGGCGACCAGAACTGGACGCAGTACTCCAAATGCGGGTGAACTAATGTTCTATACAACTGCAACATTATACGCCAGCTTTTATACTCTATACCCCTCCCTATAAAGGCAAGCATACCATAGGCCGCCTTCGTCACCTTCTTCACCTGTATTGCCACCTTCGAGCACTTGTGTACTTGCACCCCCAGGTCCCTCTACATTTCTATACTCATAATAGGCCTACCATTTATCGTGTAACTCCCCCTACATTCTTTCTTCCGAAATGCATCACCTCGCATTTATCTGGATTAAATTCCATCTGCCATTTCTCTGCCCAATATACCAGCCTATCTATATCCTGCTGTATTGCCTGACACTGCCCCTCACTATCAGCAAGTCCAGCCATCTTTGTATCATCTGCAAACTTGCTGATCACACCACTTACTCCCTCTTCCAAGTCATTTATGTATATTACAAATAGCAAAGGTCCCAGTACTGAGCCCTGCAGCACACCACTAGTAACAGACCTCCAGCTAGAAAAGGACCCTTCCACCACTACTGTCTCCTATTACCAAGCCAGTTCTTAATCCATCTAGACACCTGTCCTTGTATCCCATGAGCCTTAACCTTTTTCACCAACCTACTATGAGGGACTTTGTCAAACGCCTTACTGAAATCCATGTAGACGACATCCACGGCTCGTCCTTTGTCGACCGTTTTTGTCACCTCCTCAAAAAATTCTACCAGATTTGTAAGGCACGACCTCCCCTTTACAAATCCATGCTGCCTATCACTAATCAAATTGCCACACTCTAAATGCTTATACATCCTTTCCCTAAGAAATACATCCTATCCCCAAGAACACCTTTTGACTCAGTCTGAGATCAGGTGCAATGTCTTGTCAGCTTGGATCTTGTACCCCTGTCTTGTGGGGACCCTGAATTGGATTCAATTTTAATTTGAATTGGTTTTTGGAGCAAGCAATGAGATGGGTTAAGGGCTTACCCAGCCCACTCTGCATTGATTTTGCAAATAACTGAATTTTGATGTAACTGGATATGACTGTGGTATTAGTCCCACATCCACTTACTGTGGTTTCATAGATGTGTGACCAGAACTCCAGCTTTAATCAATAAACCATTCATTTAATTTGTAAGTTCACCACTCTTTTTGTATTGCTTAGTTTATGATTTGAATAGCACTTGAACTCCCCAGTGGTTAGGAATAACTATTTCAATTATTACTCTTATCCTGTAGAATGACACAGTGGCTAGCACTGCTGTCTGACAGCACCAAGGGCCCACGTTTGATCCTGGCCTTGCATGTTCTCCATATTTTGGGTTTCCTCCAACTGCTCCAGTTCCCCCCCTCAGTCCAAAAGATGTTCAGGTTATGTGGATTGGCCATGCTAAATTGGCCCTTAATGTCCAAAGATGTAAGTTAGGTGGATTAGTCATGGTAAATGCATGAGGTTATGAGGATAGGTGGAGAAAAGGGCATGGGTAAGATGGTCTGAGAGTTGGTGTGGACTTGATGGGTTGGGTGGCGCCTCTCTCCACAGTCGGGATCCCATTATTTAAATAACTGACATTCTTTTTCATGATTGGGCAAACAGTAATCATTCATTCAAGCTGTGTTAGGCCTCTTATTGCCAAGGTGAAGTAAAAAATCCCCATTCTAGGAAACTTCAGTGTTAACAAAATGTAGATGTCCATTGTTGCACCACATTGTACTGAATTTGAAGAACATGAATGTTTTAAAGAATGTGTTTTTTTTGTAAGAAGTTTCATGTATTGAAACATAATTCCCAGAACAGGAAAAAAAATAACTTACGTAAGGATATAGAAAGAAGGGATATGATAAAGTGAAGTTCCTTCTATCTTGTCGACAATCTCAAAAATGCTAGTCTTGAAAGTTCTGATTGTCCTCAACAGTCATTGTGCTGGTAATTCAGAAGAATTCGACAGCTGTATCTCTGCAGTTGGTCTGTGGCATGGGGAGGGGAAACTTTTCATTTCTTTGTTCAAAAACACAAACCTCTTAAGTAGAGTACTGTTTGGCTATCGTCCAGAACTGTGAAGCATGAGACTAGTGCCACTTAACCACAAGAGGATGTTGAAAGTGCTGTGATAATATTTAAATTACCTCTCCAATTTAATAAGTGTTCAGTGCAGTAACTTGCATGCTTAAGATAGTCATATGGAATTAACCATTCTTCAAAATAGGTTCAAGTTTAAGTTGTGGCAGTGATTTTCTCACTGGTGAAATCAGTTCAAATGAGGTATTGGTGTTGTAATTGATCAGGATTTTTATACCAATTTCCTTTTTTTAAACCAAGAGTTGTCACTTCCACTTGCACCATTGGATTAGTGTTATATGCAAACTGGTTTGGAGTGAAATGATTCTTTTGGAAAACAGTTGACTTACAGTAACTTTTTTTAACTTTCAAAGTGAAGTTAAACTGAACTTTCCAGTTCAACTCTAGCAAAGCTTGATTCAGAATAAACATCCTTCTACTCTGCCAGTTTGAATGTTTAACATCAACATTTGCAATATTGTTTTCCATGTTTTTTGTGTTTAATGGGATTCAAATGTTGATGGCAAGGTCAGCATTTATTGCTCATCTTTAATTGTTATGAGAAGGTGGGTGATGAGTGGCTGCCTTGTACTATTGCAACCCATCTGGCGTTGGGTACATGTGCAGTGCAGTTACAACAGAATTTCAGAAATATGACAGTGAAGGAACTGCAATAGCATACCAATTTAAGATGGCATATGACTTGCAGGGTAACTAGCAGCTGGTGGCGTTCCCCTCTATCTGTTGCTTTTGTAGCTCTGGTGGTAGAGAGTTTGGAAGGTGCTGTTGAAGGAACCTTGATGAACTATTATAGTGCAACTTCTATGTGATGCACAATGCTGCTACACTCTTGGTGGTGGAGAGGTAAATGTTTGGTGATGGGTAGGATGCTTAACGAACAGACTGCTCTGTCCTCGATTGTATCGAGCTTTTTGAGTGTTGCTGGAGCTGCATTCATCCAGGCAACTGGAGGGTGTTCTGTCACACCATGCCTTGTGCCTTGTTAAATGAGAGACAGACTTTGGGGAGTTAGTGAGTGACTGCAGAATTCTCAGCCTTTGGTCTACTCTTGCAGCCACAATATGCTTAAATGGCATCCCAGTTGTGTCTCTGGTTAATGCTAATCCCTGAGGATGTTGATGTCAGGGTAATTCAGCAATGATACAATGGAATGTCAAGAGGAGATGCTCTTGGTCAAGAACTTGTGTGGTGAGAAGTTTACTTTCCACTTATCAGCCCAAGCCTGAGTATTTCCAGGTATTGCTGCAGATGGGGACAGACTGCTTCAGTATCTGAGATGTGTACACTGCCCAAATGTCAGTAAATATACCCACTTCTGACATTGTAATGGAGGAAGGATCATTTATGAAGTGGCTGAAGATGATTGGACCAAGAACCCAACTCTGAGGAACTTCTGCAGTGATGTCCTGGGACTGAGATGATTGACCCCCAACAACCACAACCATCTTCGTTTGTGAATGTTATCAATCCAACCAGTGAAAATTGACTTCAATTCTGACTACTTGTTCAGCATTTTTGTCTGTGTTTGGACCAAGACTGCAGTAATGTTAGGAGCTGTGTAGCATTGCTGAAACCTAAACTAAGCCTTGCTGAGCATATTATGGCTGGGTAAGTGCCATTTAGCATGACTGTTAATGACACTTTGTCACACTAATGTTAGGGTGGTGTTGGCTGGATTGAATTGGTCCTGGGTTTTGTGGGCAGGACATGCCTGAGCAATTTTCCAAACTGTCCAGTAGATGCCAGTGTTGCAACTGTACTAGAAAGCTTGGTTATGGGTGTGGCTAGTTCTGCAGCACAAGTCTTCAGTACAATTGCTGAAATATTGTCAGAGCTCAGTGCCTTCAGCCATTTCTTGTTATCACATGGAGTGAATTGGATTGACTGAAGATTGGCATTTATGATGCTGGGATCAGAGGAGGAGGCTAAGATGGATCATCAACCTGACACTTCTGGCTGGAGATGGTAGCAAAATAAAAGGCATTTGTAACTATGTGCTGGGCTCGCCCTTCATAGAAGGTGGGGATATTTTGGCGCCTTCACGTCTGTTTATTTCTAATGTCCACCAGCATTATGACGGGATGTGGTAGGACTGCAGAGCTTATATTTGGCTCATTGGCTGGGGGATTGTCTATTACGTGCAGTTTAGCGTGGATGTTGTGGCTTCACCAGGTTGGTACCTCATTTTGAGATGTGCGTAGTTCTGCTCCTAGCATGCTATCCTGAACCAGGACTGAACCTCTAGATTGATGGCAATGGTAGTCTGGGGACAGGATACAGATTATGATCGAGTACAATTCTATTGCTGCTAATGGCTCGCAGTGTCTCGTGGATGCCCTGTTTTGGACTGCTGGATCCATTCTGAATCAATCCCATTTAGCACAGTGCTAGCTAAAAACACAATTGTCAAGATCTTCAATGTGAAGATGGAACGTCGTCTTCACGAGGACTGTGCAGTGAAGTTGGAGAATACAGGACATAGTGGTTAGCACTGCTGCCTCACCACACCAGGGACCTGGGTTCAATTCCCAGCTTGGGTCACTGACTGTGCAGAGTCTGCATATTCTCCCCATGTCTGCGTGGGTTTCCTCCAGGTCCTCTGGTTTCTTCCTAGAGTCTGAAAGACATGCTGGTCAAATAGGTGCCAGTGTGTGGTGACTTGGATTTTCAGAACTTCATTGCAACGTTAACGTAAGCCCACTTGTGCGACTAATAACTACATTTAAACATAAACAGTGGCTATTACTACCAATATTTGTCATGGACAGGAGCATCCCTGACAGGTAGATTGGCGAGAGCATGGTTTTCCCTCTCGTTGTTCCCTCACCACCTGCTGCAGAACCAATCCAGCTTGGTCAGAGTTGTTTAGGCACTCGTGGTGAAGGACATTGAAGTCCCCCAACCAGAGTACATTCTATGTCCATACCAATCTAGTTGTTTCTTCCAGTTGGTGTTCAACTTGGTGGAGTATTGATTGATCAGCTGAGTGCAGTAAGTGAAAATCAGCAAGCAGTTCCCTTGCCCATGTTTGACAGGATGCCACGTGACTTCATGGGGTCCTTCCACTCTAACACTGTGCTAAGTTATTCTTGCTGATGGGGCAGGCCATAACGAGCAATGGTGGTGAAAGTGTTTAGCACATTGACTATAAGGTATGATTCAATGAATATGAATATGTCAGGTTGTTGTTTGCTTAGTCTGTGAGGCAACTCTCCTAATTTTGGCACAAGCCCCCAGACGTTAGTAAGGAAGACTTTTCAAGATTGATTGGACTCAGTATACTATTGTTGTTCGTAGTGCCATGGTTGATGACATCTGTTTTTATTCATTTTTGACTTTCTTATTTTGGTTTGGTACAAATGAGTGGCTTGTTAGGCCATTTCGGAGGGCAGTTTAAAAAGTCAGTCATATTGAGGGCCTGGAGTCACATTTAGTTAGGCCAGATGAGATAAATATAGCAGCTTTCTTTTCCTGAAGAATGTTAGTGAATCAGATGGGTTTTGGTCACCATCACTGAGGCTAGTTTTTAATTCCAGATTTATTAATTATTTGACTTTAAATTCCACCAGCTAGTCAGATTTCAACCTGTGTTTTCAGAGTATTAACGTGGGCCTCTGGATTGCTTGTCCAATAATGTTATCCTTACACTTCCGATACTCTCTGTCCTTTTTTATCCATTTTTAAACAATTTTATATTTTTATCTACACTCCATACAGTTATTCAAGTTTGCCAATGACAGTGTGGCTGTCTCACCTGCCATCTAATTAGTTATAAAATACAGCAATAGTTGAAGCCTCAACACAGATCCTTGTAGGACCAGAACATCCAGGTACACAGATTACTTTTTCAGTTTTCTGCAGATTGATATTGGCCTGCCTGTGTCATCTACTTCAGGTCTTGTTGGTATTGTTGCCAGTACTGTTGGTTTGTATGTGGTTATATGATCTTTCTGGGGAGGAGCAGGATGTAGCAGCCTGTACATTTATAAGAATGTCAGTGGAAAATCCCAAAATTTCAGAGGTCTGTATTGAGCGAGACTTAATTTTTCCTGGAAATTATATATTTTGATAAATGCTCTAGAGTTGGCAAGTTTGAAGTCACTAGTGCCTTTCATGAGATTATTATTAAGTGCCGTATAACCTATAAGGTATCATAGGAAAAGTGTTCATCATAGGAATCTTGAAGAGAGCAGCTTTACCCTGGACATGAGCAGATCTGGTACCAGGACGGTGCTGATTCTGAACTCTTAACTCACGGCATCAACTCTGGCACATTCTGCAAAAGCTGGGAAAAGTTAAGAGCCCTTTCTGCACAGCCTGGGTCTTCACCACCACCACCCCCATACTTCCCCAACACTGCATCCACCCAAGTCACTAATGAGATCCCTACATTTGTGCCTTTCATTGTGTGTGTGTGTGTGTGTGTGTGTGTGTGTGTGTGTGTGTGTGTGTGTGTGTGTGTGTGTGTGTGTGTGTGTGTGTGTGTGTGTGTGTGTGTTAACATGTGTGAGTTAACTTTTGTTATATATTTTAAATCAGATAACAGTTTATCTTCTAAATTTCCATTTCTTACACCCTTCTCCTCTATTCCTCAGTTTTTCTGTCCTTGCTTTCCTCTTCTATCCCTTTTCAACATGCAAACTTTGTGCTTGCATCATAAAGGTCCTCGATGGGGTAAAATGATGGGGAGGACTAAAAGGACCTAGAAATGGTAAGCTATCATGACATCTAAAGAAGTATTCAAATTTTGTTTTAGGGATTTGACTTTTTAATCAATTTTTTTTTAACACCATGTAATTGTTTTTTTTAATGAGAATGAAATGGGAGCTAATTTGTCTTGTAGATACAACAAACATGTTTTGGTGCCTTCGAGATGTTGGACAATCACCGAGCATGCAACTATTTTATGGATTTGTTAAAAATATTTCTTTGATATATTCCTCATAATTCAACTATTGTTTCCTCTACACCCTGAAGCTGACAGTAGAAGTCTGCATCATTCTAACTACCTGACCAGGCTGACAGCTCATACTGATTGAAGTGCAGCAGGAGTCTGACACAAGAACCATGCAGTTTCACTGTTCTTGAACATAAAGGAAAATGTGCTTTGCTAAGGGGAGTGTGGAATAATGAAATGCCCTCGCTCAGTGACCTCTGTCTTTATTGAAATATAGTTTAGATTTTTATTCAGGACTGAAGAATTTTTTGCCATTCTTCCTCTAACATCATCCTCAATGATGTAGCAAAGTCAAACAGTTTGCCACTTCTGAATTCAGTTTTATTCCTAATTTTTTTTGTACTTCTGGGAGTGGCAAGGTAAATCAGCAGTAGAAATTTAGTCCTTTTTTCTTTGCTCCTAAATCAGTTTTAAATTTCATTTTTAGCATTGACAGGGCATTTAAAGGAGACACTGTTAATAGTCTTCATCAGAGACCAGCCGTTCCATGATTTGTACTTTCTCCATTGTGCACAACATCAGCTATTGCTTTATATTGGGATCTATAATCAGTCATCCTCTTGTATTATAGGGATTGGTGAGGGGCTGTGTTGAATGGCAAATATAGCAATTATTATGCAAAAGTAAATTAGGATATAGGTCACTTCCACCTCAAGTCATATTTGGAGGAAGGAAGAACTGGTTCGGTTTGCTTGAAGTATGCCATTTAAAGTACAGTTACTGCACAGGACTCATTCAACATATTACATTTATAAGATATTGTAGTGTTGGCTGGGTATTCACTCCATTCTTTTGGCTTTTATATAAAGAAAATCCTAAGATTTATAAAAAAAATTAGATTCCTATTTTTAAATAGTGAACATTGTGAATATTGCTTATTTAATGGAAATTTAAGTTTGAACTTTGCATTTGCTTCTTGTTATTGATATTAAATGAAGGAATGGATACTTTGATTTTACTTGAGTGGTAAAGTATCCGAATAAAAATTAAAAGTTTAGTTATTGCTTTGCCAACGATACTTTTTGTCATAGTTATTCGTGAATAAAAGTAGGTTTGTTGATTAGTTTAATGGTTACAATTGCTGCTGATTATTTTGAATTTTAGCATCACTGAGTGTTTAAATTTGAAACATAAAAATTAATCACTGGCAAATCCAACGACAATACCAGTGTCTCATTACAGAGGAGGGAAACAAGGAAATTTGAAAGCACGATTCATTGTTGACAGTGATTTTGCAAAGCTGAAGTATTGTACTGGCTTATGTTTGGGTGATTGCACGTAAATATGTTAACCCTTTTCTTGGGATGTGAGCAACATTGGAAAGGCTGGTATTTATTGCTCATCCTTGATTGGCCATGAGAAGGTGGTGATGAGCCACCTTGAACCACTGCAGTCCATGTGTAGGTATATCTACTGTGTTCGGAAGGGAGATTCAGGATGGTGAAAGAATGGAGATACAGTTCCAAGTCAGGATGGCATGTAATGTGGAGGGGAATGTGTACGTGTTGGCATGCCCATATTTTTAATGCTATTCGTCTTTCAAGTAGTAAATCTTGTGGGTTCGGAAGGTGTCTTGAAGGAACTTTGGCAGGTTGCTGTAGTGCATCTGTATTTGGTACACATAGTTGTCACTGTGCATTGGTGGTGGATGGGATATCAAGCAAATGAGTTGTTTTGGATGGTGTCAAGCATCTTGAGTATTAGAGTCGCACTGATCCCAGTAAGTGGAGACTATTACAGTCTGGAATATCTATTATAGATGGCAGCATGGTTTTGGAGAGTTGGATGGTGAGTTGCATGCAGGAGCCTCTAAATTGCTCTTGGAGCAACATTATTTATATGGCTAGTCCTGATATGTTTCTGGTCAATAGTAATCCCCAGGATGATGTTGGGGATTCACTGATGGCAATGAGAGGAGGAAATGGTTAGATTTTCTCTTGTTGGAGATAGCCTTTGCCTGGTACTTTTGTGGCAGAAATGTTACCTGCCACTTATTAGCCCAATGGAGCCTGAGTCCAAGAGCTTGAAGTGCAGATTGCTTCAGTGTCAGAGGAGTTGAGAATGCTGTATGTCATCAGTGAACATCCCCATTTCTGAACTTGTGTTGGAGGGAAGTTCATTAATTAAGCAGCTGAAATGGTTGGGCCTAGGGCATTACTCTATGAACTGCTGCAGTGATGTTTTAGGGCAGAAAATTGGCTTGCAAAAATCAGAACCATCTTCTTCATGCAAGGTACGATTCCAACAAATGCTGAATTTCCCTCATTTCCGTTGATTTCTATTTTGCTAAAGCTCCTTGATTACTTGGTCATTTGTGCCTTTGTCAAAGGCAGTCACTCTCCCCTCAAATCTTTTTTTGTCCATGTTTGGACCAAGGATGTACTGAAGCCTCAAGCTCAGTAGCAATGGTGTAACTGAGAGCATCAATAAGTTATTGCTGGGTAAGTTTTGCTTGCAGCATTGTCAGTGACACCTTCAATTACTTTGTTGATTTTAACCTGAGTAGTTTTCTGTGTGGTAGCACCCATGCCAGTGTATGATATCACTGCTTCAAAAGTTTATAGTAGTGCTGATTGTTTCTGAATATCGCCTCTGAATTACATATTCTAATATTTCTGTATGTTAAATATAATGCCTGATTTTTAAAAAAAAATTTGCATCTGTTTTATTGGGTCTTACAGACTGTGATCATAATCTATTTCAACAGTTATTGATTTTTCTCCCTCTCCTACTGCTTTCCATTTGGAAGTTCTTGGTGTATGTAAAAAGATCTTTCCCTGGAATGTAACCTCTGTCTAGCATTTTCTAAAAGTTGTAGGTGATATACTAACTTGAGCAGTGCATTACTTTTAAAGTAGTAGATTAAATGTTACACTGCTACTTTACTATCTCTTTCAAAATATCTTGTCTGATCCTTAAAATAGCCTTTTGAACCTTTTAATGAATAACATTCATGTTCATCTGTACTACACTAAATTTGTACACAAAATATTTGCACTTACTAGAACCTGCTTTCACTGCAGTCTGATTGCCCAAGAAGCATTGTGCTGAATGAAGAGGATGAGAAGAAAGAATAAATCAACTAGTTAAAATTTGGACCTATCCAAGCCCTAGAGGCATTCATAAGTTAACATACAAATCTAAATGTTGTCCACCATTTTCATTTTGTTTGGAACTAAACAAAATCATTGCCACAATGAGACAATTGATGTTTTTGGAATTCAATGTAGTTATACTACTTCAAATAGAATTAGAAATGTGGCATCTGTCAGCTTGAATTTAGGGGTCAAAAGTTTATATGGTTGCATTACATAATACATCAAATTAACTCATTCCCTCAGAGACCCTAGATTTTAATTTATTGGACTGGTTTAAATTTGATTTTATGCACAAGGTTTGCAATCAACTCTGGTCTAAATTAATTGTATTTTTTGCTTACTTTGTGTGTCAAATATTTTCCAGTCTGATCAGGTTAAATTACATTGTCATCATGGTTTCTTCAATATTACAAGACCCGAGGGTGTTGCTTGTGTAATTATCTCTGGGATCCAATAGGATACTAAATTTGGCTCAGATTTTTAGAGTTGCCTATAAATGTATAGGTGTTAGTCAATGGATATTAAATTAATCAGTCGTTAGAGTATGAACATAGAATCCTTACAGTGCAGAAGGAGGCCATTTGGCCCATTGAGTCTGCACCAACCACAATTGCACCCAGGCCTTATCCCTGCAATCCCACATATTTACCCTGCTAGTCCTCCTGACACTAAGGGGCCACCCATGGTCAATCAACCTAATCCTCGCACATCTTTCAACCGTGAGTACATGAGGAAACCCATGCAGACATAGGGAGAATGTCTGTGTGGATTTTGCACAATGAGCCGAGGCTGGATTCAAACCCAGGTCCCTGGCTCTGAAGCCACAGTGCTGACCACTGTGCCACCGGGCCTGTGCCATGTATCGAATTTTTTAAAAGAATTGATTGTAAAAAGAGGAAATTGAAAAAGGTAGAATTTTAGATCTGTGATCAAGACTAGATCAATATTCTGAATCAACACATCATAGCATGTTATCAGTTTACTCTGTGTATTAATTCAGTAATCTATTCTACGCATCCCCTGTGTCTTGTTCATTTTAAGCTATTGAATTTTGTTGTTGTCCAAGAGGTGTTTTGACAGCAGTATTTTTGTGCTCTGTCCTTGTGCTGTGCTGCTTTCACAAAACCAGCGTCCCTTTCTTCTTTGGAAACTAGTTTTCCTGTAGAAAGTTTCTGTCTGTTTCATAAAAACATGTATCTTAACTAAAGAACCCTTGCAAAACAACAAGTTTGCTAGATCATTTAGCAATGATATTATGAAAAATCTGAATTCAGACTGGATACAGTAACATTTGAACATTAACAACATCTCGTTTGACAGTTTTAGACTGGTTACTGATGTTAGCTTGGGTTCTGTCAGCAGTAACAATGTTGGAGAATGTTTATCCCTCCTAGGCTGGCTAATGCTGGCGCTATCTGTTAAAGGTAGCCATGCTAACAAGGATTGAGTGGATAACACTGACGCATTTTTAAAACAAAACTGAAACTTGAGCCATTATGTCAGTTTTGAGAATTCTTGTGTAAGAAACTCTATTGTATTGTAATGAGAATTTCTTAGCTACTTTAAGAAAATTGAATCATAGAATCCCTACAGTGCCACCGTAGGCCATTCACAAAGCAAGCCTGCACCAACAGCAATCCCAGCCAGGCGATATCCTCGTAACCCCACGTATTTTTGCTGCTAATCCTCCTGAATTAAGGGTCAATTTTACACGGCCAATCAACCTAACCTGCACATCTTTGGATGGTCATGAACTTGGGCCTGACCAACATAGAAAATCTAAACCATGCATGTGTGGTACTTCGCAGCTGGCACATGTACGTGAGACCCAAGATTCGTAGGTCTTGGAAATGCCAACTACAGAGCTGAAGATAGAGGTTAACTTTAGTTTAATTAGATTAATTTTGAGTCTTTTGTTCACAACACACTTGGGGGGTCTTCACAGCACACCAGTGTGCCATGGTGCACTGGTTGGACCCACAGCTCTTCATGTTTGTTATTAGGACCACCGCTCTGTTTTGTATATCTTAATAATGTGGACTTGTATACTGGATAGCATAATTTAGTTTTACAGATGCGAAACTCAGGAATTTGTAAATATTAAGGAGGATAATAGATAAGACTTAGAGTAAAAATGGATAATCTCAAGATGGAGGAAATTTAATGTAGAGAAGTATGATTTACTTTAGTTGGAAGAATGAGAAGGGGTAATGTGACTTAAATAGTCCATTAAAGAGATGCAGGATTAGGGGGACCAAGGATGTGTAAACATACATCTTTTAAAGAACCGGGCTACAAAAGGCTTTCCAGAAAAGCACATGGCATCCTTGGTTTTGTGAATAGAGGCATAGCATGCAAAAGCAATTTATTGGTATATGATCAACTTGACAGATGAAGGACTGCACCCAGGCTATATATCACTTTTGTATTGAATATATTCTGTTGTCATTGTAGAGGCTGATTTTTGAGTGGCAGTCTCTTCCAAAGCTGGCACAAATGCATTGCATTGGCCTGAGATTGACTGATTCTTCTCCTTCCGGCAGGCTCACACTCCCATTGAAAAAGAGCAGAGTGCAGTAAGTTCTGTTAAACTTTTTTATAAAAAAGAAACATTGGTCATTAGTCAAGTCTTAGCTGGATACTGTGTTCAATTCTGAGTACCATTCTTTAGGAAGAATGTCAAGGCCTTAATAAATGCAGAACTTGAATGGTCCCAGCAATCAGGAACTTAAGTTACCTAGAGAAACTAGAAAAATTGGGATTATTCTTGTTAAAGTCGGGTAGGCAGGTCAGAGGGGATGAAATAGAGGTATTCCTGAATGATTTTGATTAGTGTAAACAGGAGAAATAACTGTTACCAGTAGCAGCATTGTTAGTAATCAGAGGATTAAGATTTAAGATGAGAACCTGTGGCAGCAGGAAACTTTTATTTTTACACTGAATAATTGTGATCTGGAATGCAGTGTCTGACAGGGTGATGGAAGCAGATTTGTACTAATATTCAAAGAGAATTGGATAAGTACTCAAAGACAAAATAATTATTGGGTTATGGAGAAAGAGAAGGGGAGTAAGATTACTTGGATAGCTCTACCAAATAAGTATGATGACTAAGTTGCATTCTTTTGCACTGCATCATTTTACGGTGGTAACTGAGGTAATTTTGAAAGGATTAAGGGTAGTAAGAGACACTATCTTGGTATTGTGCTAATAAGAAATGCATGTTTGAAAGTCTGGTTCTGGTTGTAATTTTGGGGCCAACTGATGGTTACCATTGTTTAAATATGGCTGAAGATAGAATACTTGAAGGCACTTTTACCACTCAATTTCCGATTAGCGGTTTTTTTTTGTGGAGGGATATATATAGTTTTCGCACCCATTGCCATTATAGTTGTGGAGTGCGTTGGCTGACAGAATGTTGCAGGATGGCACGGAACAAGGAAAATCGCAATTGAATTCTCGAGCGTATCATTTTAGTTCCCAGCGGAGAAGGTTTCAAGGAGGGGTTTTGTGCAGCAGTTCAGCAAGAGCCATCTTGCCCTCCTATCCCTCATCCTCCTTCTCCAGGAAATGGTGCCAATCTGGCCATTCCTGCTTCAGACCTAGAGTAACCCCCAAACATCCCATGACCAGGCACTTTCTTTCTCTTGGTGACTTCTGTTTGGTACACTAAATACCATACATCACTCTTTTTAAATGAGGTAGTTAGACGATGAGAAAATGTTTGAGTTTTAGTGAAATCTTGAAGTATCAGGAAGTGTTCCGACGTACCTTGAATGTGCTTTTGAAACTCCATTGTTTATGTACAGTAGAAAGTGAATAGTGAAAGCTGAGCATGGATTTAAGAAGCAGTAGAAATTGTTACTTATTGTGGTGTCAGTCATGTAGGCTGTGTTTTTAAAGAAGGATTAGTGCTTCAAGGTGAATGACCTATACTTCTGTTTCAGTGAGTTGAATTGTACTCATAGCCAGGATTTGTGTTAAGAGTTGTATTTAATTTTCTTCTGCGTTCCTACAACAAATTTAATTAAAGTAAAAAGAACATTTATACTTAGAAAAAGTGATGAGTTATGTATTTACAGTACATTTAAATAATTAGTAAAATCTGTTGAAACCACTCCTGTAGAGACCTGTGGATAATAGAAATGCTTGATCCTAGCAGCTGCTGAAAGAAAGTTAATGGATTTACACCTTATTTCACTTTGGGTTCCCAAGTAGAGATTTTAGTGTCCTAAAACACTTAATAGGGGATCCATGGAAGGCAGATGAACAGAACACCTCACCAGATTTTTTCCAAGTGTCTTTGTTTTGGAGTCAGCTCATTTTATTTTGTGTGTCTGCACACTCGAAGGGGAAAGTTTGGTGGAACTCATTTATAATTGTCATTTGAAACCACTATATCTTTATTCTAAGAAAACATGTTTTTCAGGCTATAATGATTTTCAGTGTGATTCTTTGTGACTTTTGTCACAAAGCAAGCTGTTATGATGTGACAATGATAAAAAGGCTGACAATTCAAAACGTAAGACAAGTTGCTGTATCCTTTCATTATCTGCCTTTAAGAATCATTTTTTGTTTTGCTAAACTCAGCACTATTGTACCTAAGAGCAGGATAAAATATTGTGAACAGCTTGTGTTAGAGCGGGACACTGATCACTTGTGAAGTTTAAACTGGTATTTTCTATTTACATCTGTTATATACCAAAAAATGCAATTCATTTTGTCACACATGGTGAGACAAATAAAGCATTATTGCTGTCAAGGCAATCTTTGCTGCAGGGAAAGCAGCTCAGGCATATTTACACACTGATAGTTGGTTATTGAAAACCTCCCTGTTCAAAAAGAAATTCTCCCAAGGGTTCAAATCTGGCCAAATAAGAGTTTGGCCTAGATTCTAACTGTGGAGCAAGATAATGTACTGAAATGATTCTTTTTGAGACAATGAAAAATAAACATATTTTCTTCCTGGTGATTAATCTTTTACAATGTTTCTTTGTGAAAATATCGGAACAGAAGTGAGTAAAATAAATTTGTGGAATATCCTCAATCTCCTTTTGCAGTGAGTAGTGGATAGGAGAGAATAAACATTATGTGCATGTGTACTCTTCATTCTGCTACTTTGATGGACTAATGAAAAATTGTCTGTGGGAACTCTTAATAATTGAGTGAAGGGGGATAATCCTGTCAGCCTGCTGATGGTTAATTTTCTTTTTTATTAAATATGGCAAAGTGCCATGGTTCAATATTGCTGAAGCTGTGATGTTAGTCTTTAAAATTAATTTGTGGTAAATGTTGAAATACTTTTTTCTAAAAGTATTTAGTATTTTGTCTGAGGCAAATATCAAGTTTTTGCAGGAGTATGTCACCTTTTGAAAGATTTCTGAGCTGGGTGGGGAAAAACTACTGCCTGAATGGATGCAATTGATGGATCAGAACGATGCAGCTGTTAGATATGAAAAATATCTTCAAGCTGCTGTGTTCCAAGCTGTAGAATGCAGCACTTTTTTTTTACAATAAAGGTGATGAATTTAATGGAAAGTCGAGATAGACTGGAAATTGCAGACCTTGATACAAACAAGAACTGCCAACGAAGCAACTCGAGTGCTTGCTTGAAATTTACTTTCTGTTCCAATATCAAGGGAATAATAGAAATTGGTGGGCATTTTGAAGGATACGTTTGGTTCAGATAAATTGTATCTGGCAGTTTCTCGATATTCAAGGTCAAAGACGGTAGTTAGAGTTGATAACACTTAACTCTGTAACCTGGATTTTATAAAAAATGACTAAATGATTAACACCAGTAAAAGTAGATAATGGATTACATAAGCCCATACTTTCAAGTGCCAAATATGCTGCTGTTTATCGATGCCTTTTAAATGCTGGGACTTTGCAGCAGAGATTAGGATATTGGAACTGACTTTGCTTAAAACCCATAGTTATTCCAAATAATTTTCTCTTGGAATTAGAAACTAGAAATGGCTAAAGCTGGATTCATGTCTCAGTGCATGCAAAAAGTAAAATTATAGGATAACTGAAGTGCTACATCTCATCTTTTACCTGTCAACTGATAAATGTTATGCTTGTAGAGAGCCACACTATATGTTTAGATTGTGTTTTATCAGTTTATAATTAAAACCTGGACATATAGGTAGAGCATTGACATCCTCTAATTAGCTCTACTCAATGTAAACAAACAACAAAGCTTTATGATTTAAGAATATTGAAATATAACTTATTATAATAACTGAACTGAATGTCATTCTCTCAAAAATTTCCTCAGTGAATTGTTAAACCGCATCTGCTTATGTCATGTACCACTGAACAGAAATCAGGTGATGGATAAAGGAAGACTGTTGTTTCCAAAGGATCCACTTTGTAAAATCCAACACAATCATCTATTTAAATTGAGAGTGATATTGGTTTAATGTTGCCCCAATTGTCCTTGATAGTGTGATCCGATTATGTGATTTTGAAATGCAGCAAAGAAGTGCTTGTTCAAACTACTTGCATGATTTTATGCCTGTCTAAGTTTAATGGTTTGACTTGTGGTGATTTTGCTATAATAACACCTGGAAACCAATGCAGTTTGTTTATTAAATGCCTCTATTGTAATCATAATTAGAATAGCAATAATATTATTGCAGCATAGTTCACTAAATGTCACATAAATAGTGATGTTACAGACTTTCATAACTCTACCATTTTGTGTATGTACTCTTAATTTGATCATAGATATTTTCGAACTCGTGTTGCAACCCGCAACAATAACTTAGGTAAATACTATTACAGGGATATGGTTAGCTCAGTTGGCTATCTGCCTTGCATGTAGCTCAGGATAAATGCTAACAGTGTGGCTTCAAGTCCTGTTCCAGTTGAGGTCACCTTGGGTTGTAGCCATTTGCCAGTAATATGTAGAAAATCACTCAAAGTCAACAGACTTTTGGCTGCTGTCCAAATTTTCTGGTCCAGCCCGTGCCAATCCTCACTAGTGGTGGGACTGGAAATTCCTGCCCAATGTCACAGCACTTGGCTGTGAACATCAAATGTGTTAACAAAAGTGTAACACTTTTTTACATCCGTTGCACAACCGTGACCTAAAAGTGATTTAAATATTTCTCCACTTTTCTAACCTTAACACTACACCTAGGGGCAGCCCCAACATCTGCAGCAGAGATGGAGTCAGCCTGCTGACCACAATGGCCTGACACTGGATGTTCTCTGATGGTGTGATCCATATTTGAACGCTAAGACAGTCTGATCTCTCCTTCCCCACAAGCACGATCCCTGTACTCCCTAGTGATTGTGGTGGCATCCTCTTTGAATTCCATGAGGGGTGTGATGTTGGCTGTCTCGTCCGGTCTGGCCAAGTTGACCTTGAATGAAGACAAAAGAAAGGGATGGAACAGAGATTGGGAAAGAGACAGGTCTCTTGTATATGGTGAGCGCTCCCCAAAAGAGGCTGGTGGAGTGTGAGCTGCATGATAGATGAGATTATGGTGATGTGAAAGTTTGTGAGCAAGTCAGTGGTGAAGTGGCCCTCGCTAATGGTAGTGGGAGATCCCTGAAGAGAGTAGCCCTTTGAGTACATGATGCCATGATGAGAGCTTGAGATCGAAAAGGGTTTAAGGATGACTTACCCTGGTGGACCAGATGAGATCATTCATCTTCCTGGACTGTATGGCATTGCAGACATGAATGGCCAATTGTGCTGATGTCCTCCGTAATGGTCTCCCATGCTGGAGAGGTGAGGCTGGTATGCTTTCTAGAGTTGTCCCAAGGTGGACAAATCCATTCCCGACCCACCGCTGATTCAGGGAGCTACTGCTTTTTAGTTGTTGAGCATGCAGATTCCAAGATTGTACATAATTCATGAGTTTCCAAGTGCAATTTCTCGCCATTTCAAGTGGCGGGATCCATGCTGCTGAACCCACCTATCACTGCACTTCGTCTCAAACAAAAATTTCTTTCGTGATTACAGTACCTGTCCTAATTCTTTGGCCTGTGCTCCAGTAAAAACCAGGAACTGACAAAATAAATGGCTTTTGTAGTTCAATTTAATTGTCCACTTATTCATAAGTAACAAGTTTAAGCATCCAGGAACCAATTCTTATTTTCCTACCTTTTACAGGGATGTTTGTTATTGGGTAACTTCCAGTTACACATGCTGGGATAACCTGGGTCGCTAACTTGTTAGCTGCTTTCAGGCAGAGGTTGTACCAACTTTTTAATTTTGTATGAATTACTGATTAGTTACGACACAATTTGTTTATTTATTTTCCTCACTTGGGTGAGGTGTAATTGCTGTGACTTATTGAACCACTTGGCATGTATTTTTTTTTCCAAAATGTCACATATGGAGAACTTTCAGATTGCTAACGGCTCATGGCTGTAGTGGTTGGCCCCCAATCAGTGGCTTTGCGAGCATTGCTGGCTTTTCATTAATGCAGTTTTAAATTTAAAATCTGTTGTTTCATAGGATCAAAACAATTTATGTCCTTGTGACAATGCTTTTTTGGCTTTGATATTGCAGTCCTTTGGTATTGTGAAAAGTGCAGTTCTCCTATCTCAAAAATAATACAAACTAAAAGTAATGACTGGCAGTTACGTAGCTTACTTTTGAAATGTGTGCAATTTAAGCATTCTTAAGCATGTTTGCACTTGCAGTGACACAGCACAAGTGAAACAAATACTGTTCTGTAGCACAACGGAGCATATTTGATTAGAAAGAGACTGAGCACCACAAGAATTTATTTGGGGTGACAAAAATAATTATTTCTTCTTTTATGAAGATTGCACGTTTGACCCAATTTCTTCCTAGACTTGAGGTAACATTAGTAGAAATGCGTGTGCAATTTTCTCTCACACTTACACTTACAAAATAGAATTACTAAGATATTACTTATTATTTTGCTTCCTTTTGTTACATAACACTTCCATTATATTACAGCAATGTGTGTTTTGAGAGAAATGTGAAATACTTGAAGATAAATGTACACATTTGATGCTGATGTTTTTTCATCCACGCTACGCCGTGACAGATCACCAGTTAGTTCGACGGGCACAAAGTTGCTGCCTATTCATGCCATGCTCCTGCTGCAGTGAAGATGGAGAATTTGGCAACAAGCCAAATCTCCATTCACTGCATCAGGATGGGAAAATACCACTGGTGTGAATGGTTGGAAAATTCCAGCCAACCTGTCCTTCTGAGAATGACACTTATTTCCCAAACTACTGCTCTGATTCTTTTGTTTCACTACTTTCCTGTAGAAATTGGGAAATGATTTAAAAGACATTCAAAGTAGATTAAAATGATAATTTCGCTATGTAGTTTAACAAACTTTTTTAACAGGACTTGTCAACTTTTGTCGTCTTTATTTCCACCTGATGAAATACGTTATGTCATGATGGAATGTTTTAATGCTTTCAAGATTATCCTCGCTATCAGTTACCAGGGTACTTTAAATGAAGGCAGTGCAAATGTTAGAAGTGCTTGTGAAGGAAAACAAATGAAAGATTGAAACAGTTCTTAAAAAAGAACGTCTGGTGAAAATATTACTCACGTAAATCTGAAAGAAAATCAAATCTTTGCAAAACTTCAACATTTCTCAATGATCAAAAAATGGAAATTTTTCAGTGCCAATTTGTATTCTGTTTAATTTGTTTATTTTTTCACTTTTAAATTGTCATAAAACTAAATTTTAATACATGAGATTATGCTGACTGATTATGAGGACACCTTTTTCATAAATTATTCCAAGATTTAGGTTTCAGATTTATATAAGCTAGTTTTGGGTTCTAGCTCAATGTGCCCTCAGGCCTTAGTGTACATTTCGAGTCTTATGAAGTTGCAATATTCCCGTAGAAAGAAGCCCCTTGAAATCTGAATACTGTATAGAAGCTATAGAGATTCAGTGATTCAGCAGAAAAGAGCTTTTGAACTAATAAGTTTTAATCTAATGTTCTGCTACATCGAGAGGCTTATTATAGTCAAGTAATTTATTATTTCCTTTATTGTTATTGTTGAGAAGCAGCATCATAGTTACTTTATGCAGGGATGTTCAAAGCAGTGCTTGGCTCCCAGTATCTGAAATAATTTAATATTGCTCTGTAAAACTGTGGATGCAGGTTATTAAATTCAAGAGTTTTGGATCTTAAAACAGTTGCTCAGACATAGGACAATTAAAATAAGGCAGTTTCCAATATAAATCAAAGAACTATGCAGTGCAAAAGAGGTCTTTCGGCTGCACTGACACCTGAACTCCCACATAATCACATCTGCCATCACTTGGCCCACAGGACTGAATGTTATGATGAGCCAAGTGCTCATACTTTTTAAAGTATGTGAGGCGGCCTGCCTTAACCACCCTCAGGCAGCGCATTCCAGATCATCATCACCCTCTGGGTAAAAAGGTTGTTCCTCACGTTTCCTCCCCATCCCCTCCAACCTCCTGTCTCTCACCTTGAACCTGTGTCCCCTCATGACTGACCCTTTAATGTGAATAACTACTCCTTATCCACTCTGACAGTGTGTCTCACCTTGATCAGGTCGTCCCTCAGTCTTCTCTACTCCAGTGAAAACAACCCAAGCTTACGCAACCTCTCCTTATAACTTAAATTTTCCATCTCAGGCAGCATCCAGGTGAATCCCCTCTGCACCCCCTCCAGTGCAATCACATCCTTCCGATAATGTGGTGATCAGAACTGTGCACACTACTCCAGCTGTGACCTCACCAAAGTTCAATACAACCCAACTATAATTTCACTGCTTTTGTAATCTATGCCTCGATTGATAAAGGCAAGTGTTCCATATGTCTGTTTCACCGCCCTGCTACATGTCCTTCTGTATTCAGAGATCTGTGGACAAGACGCTGAAGTTCCTTTGTTGCACAGAACTTCCTAGTGTCCTACCAATCATTGAGTCAGTATATTGTTTTACTTTTTGAAGAACGTATTTATGTTCAGAGTAAACTTATGAAAATATTGTAATGTG
This sequence comes from Carcharhinus amblyrhynchos, assembly GCF_965287045.1. NCBI lineage: Eukaryota > Metazoa > Chordata > Chondrichthyes > Carcharhiniformes > Carcharhinidae > Carcharhinus > Carcharhinus amblyrhynchos. The sequence continues at coordinate 22,526,355 of NC_137335.1, read as the reverse complement.
AATTACCAGTAAATAAAATTTGCCCTCAAGTTATGTATCACTGAAATGCTTGCTAGTGTTACTTTAGTGTTACAGGTAATAAAGCCAGTGAAAAGATAAGATGTACTTTCGTGTTGATTTGCTACCAATCATTTATTTGCATCCTTTAATACACTCAGGTTACAAATTATTGTCATTGAAAGAGCTGCTATGTACTATCTCTGTATATAGAGTCATAGAACATAAGAAATAGGAGCAGGAGTAGGCCAACTAGCCCTTCGAGCCTGCCCCGCCATTCAATAAGATCATGGCTAATCTGTCGTGGCTCAGTTCCACATTCCTGCCCTCTCCCCATAACCCTTAATCCCCTCTCTCATCAAAAACCCATCAACCCGCGTCTTAAAAATATTTAGCGAGGCAGCCTCCACCACTTCAGCAGGCAGAGAATTCCAGAGATTCACCACCCTTTGAGTGAAGAAGTTCCTCCTCAACTCTGTTCTAAACTGCCCCCCCTTTATCTTGAGGCTATGCCCCCTAGTCCTACTATCCTTTCTGAGCGGGAAGAGTCTCTCCACCTCTATCCTATCCATCCCATTCATCATCTTATACGTCTCAATGAGATCTCCCCTCATTCTTCTAAACTCTAACGAGTACAAGCCTAATCTATTCAGCCTCTCCTCATAGCTCAACCCCCTCAACTCCGGCATCAGCCTAGTAAACCTCCTCTGCACTCCCTCCAAGGCCAAAATATCTTTGCGCAGGTGCGGCGCCCAAAACTGCACACAGTACTCCAGCTGCGGCCTCACCAATGCCCTATACAGCTGCAGCAAGACCTCCCTACTTCTATATTCAATCCCCCTCGCGATGAAGGCCAGCATCCCATTTGCCTTCCTGAGCACCTGCTGCACCTGCAAGCTGGGTTTTTGCGACTCATGCACAAGGACCCTGAGGTCCCTCTGCACCGTCGCCTGCTGCAGTTTTTCTCCACGTAAGTAATAATCCTTCCTACCATTATTCCTACCAAAGTGGACCACCTCGCACTTACCAACATTAAATTCCATTTGCCATTTCCTGGCCCATTCGCCCAGCCTATCTAGGTCCTTCTGTAGACTCTCCCCACCCTCCGCACAATTTGCCTTTCCACCAATTTTGGTGTCATCAGCAAATTTCGACACCCTACACTCGGTTCCCTCCTCCAGATCATCTATATAAATGGTAAATAGCTGAGGCCCCAGCACCGACCCCTGGGGCACTCCACTAGTCACCATCCGCCAATCCGAATAGCACCCATTGACCCCCACTCTCTGCCTCCTATTTGACAACCAGTCCTCTATCCACGCTAACACCCTACCCCCAACTCCATGCCCCCTGACCTTCTGCAATAACCTCTTGTGAGGTACCTTGTCAAACGCCTTCTGAAAATTCAGAAAGACCACATCCACCGGCTCTCCTCTATCCACTGCCCTAGACACATCCTCATAGAACTCCAGTAAATTTGTCAGACACGACTTCCCTTTAAGAAAACCGTGCTGCGTCTGCTCTATCAAGCAGTTCCCCTCAAGATGCCTCGCTATTTCCTCCTTGATGACGGATTCTAACATTTTACCTACAACAGACGTTAAACTAACAGGCCTATAATTCCCCGCCTTTTGCCTGGCACCCTTCTTAGACAACGGCGTAACATTAGCCGTTTTCCAATCTTCCGGCACTTCCCCGGAATCCAGCGACGTTTGGAAAATAACCACCAAGGCATCCACTATCACCTCCGCCATTTCTTTCAGGACCCTCGGATGCATTCCATCCGGTCCTGGGGACTTGTCCACAATCAGCCCCTCCAGTCTGTCGAGCACCACCTCTCTAGTAACAGTAATGTCATCGAGACCCTCCAGTCCTACCACCTTTCCATCTCTAACATCCGGCAAATTATTCACGTCCTCCTCCGTGAAGACCGAAACAAAAAAGTTATTCAAGACCTCAGCCATTTCCCCATCCCCTACCACTAAGTCCCCCTTTTCATCCTCTAAGGGACCAACGTTCACCCTAGCCAGCCTCTTCCTTTTTATATATTTATAAAAACTTTTGCTATCCTTTTTTATATTAAGCGCTAGCCCAGCTTCATAGTTTCTCCTACCCTTCTTTATCAAATTCTTTGTCAATCTTTGTTGACATTTAAACCTCTCCTAATCCTCTTCTCGCCCACTACTCTTAGCTACTCTAAACGCCTCCGCTTTTAATTTAACACTTTCCTTCACCTCCTTCGTTATCCACGGCTTATTACCTCTCCTCCTACGGTCCTTTTTGACCATCGGAATAAATTTCTGCTGAGCCCCAGAAAAGATCTCCTTAAAGATCCTCCACTGCTCCTCAGCAGACCTACCTTCTAACGCGCTCCCCCAGTCCACATTCGCCAATTCTTCTCTCATCCTTCCGTACTCCCCTCTGTCCAAACAAAGGACGCGTGTCCGGGAACCCACTTTCTCCTCCTCCATCTGCACCAGAAACTCCACCATACAATGATCACTCTCCCCAAGAGGATCCTTCACCGCAAGGTCCCTAATTCTACCCACCTCATTACATAGCACCAGATCCAAGATAGCTCGCTCCCTCGTCGGCTCCAACACACACTGTTCAAGGAAACTATCCCGGCAGCATTCCAAGAACTCCTTCTCGAGCCCACCGCGTCCAACATGGGTCGACCAATCAATATGCAGATTGAAATCCCCCATAATTATGGCCGTTCCATTCCTGCACGCTACACTTATTTGTGCGTTAACAGCCCGCCCCACCTCCAGATCATTATTCGGGGGCCTATAGACGACACCCACCAGCGTCTTCCTCCCTTTGCTGTTCCTAATCTCCACCCACAACGATTCCACGTTCTGCTCTTTGGCTCCAATATCATCCCTTGCTACCACCCTGATGCTATCCTTAATCAGCAGAGCTATGCCCCCCCTTTTTCCTCCCGCCTATCCTTCCTAAACACTTGATACCCCTGGACATTCAGCTCCCAGTCCCTGTCACCTTGCAGCCACGTCTCTGTAATGGCCACCAGATCATATCCATTTGTGCTGATCTGCGGCACCAGTTCATCCACTTTATTCCGAATGCTTCGTGCATTCAGATAAAGTGCCTTCATCCCAGCCTTCACCTGGACCCTATTTGCCGGAATGCCACCAACCATACTCACGCCCCCCTACTCCCTTTATTATTGGGACATCCTTGGCCTCTTCCCTTACCTGTACCATCTCCTTAACTTTAGGCCTCGTAATGTCACCTACCCTCGCACCCTCCCCCTCCAATTAGTTTAAAGCCCTGTCTACAGTCTTCTTTACACGATTCGCCAGGACTCTGGTCCCAGCACGGTTCAGATCAACCCATCCTGCCCGAACAGGTCCCACCTACCCCAATACTGATGCCAATGCCCCATAAATTCAAACCCATTCCTCCCACACCAATCCCTGAGCCACCCATTCACTTCCTTAATCCTATCAACCCTACGCCCATCTGCACTCGGTTCAGGCAGTAGCCCAGAGATAACCACCTTGTCGGTTCTACTTTTTAATTCCATTCCCAGCTTTTCATACTCCCTCCCCAGATCCTCAGTTTGCATTTTGCCTACGTCGTTGGCACCCACATGTACCACAACGACCGGATTCTCACCCTCCCACTCCAGCTTCCTCTGCAGCCCAGATGCGACATCCCGGACCCGAGCACCAGGCAGACAACACACCCTAGCCAGCCTCTTTTTATATATTTATAAAAACTCTTGCTATCCTTTTTTATATTAAGCGCTAGCCCCGCTTCATAGTTTCTCCTACCCTCCTTTATCAACTTCTTTGTCAATCTTTGTTGACATTTAAACCTCTCCCAATCCTCTTCTCGCCCACTACTCTTAGCTACTCTAAACGCCTCCGCTTTTAATTTAACACTTTCCTTCACCTCCTTCGTTATCCACGGCTTATTACCTCTCCTCCTACGGTCCTTTTTGACCATCGGAATAAATTTCCGCTGAGCACCAAGAAAGATCTCCTTAAAGATCCTCCACTGCTCCTCAGCAGACCTACCTTCCAATGCGCTCCCCCAGTCCACATTCGCCAATTCTTCTCTCATCCTACCGTACTCCCCTCTGTTCAATCAAAGGACGCGTGTCCGGGAACCCACTTTCTCCTCCTCCATCTGCACCAGAAACTCCACCATACAATGATCACTCTCCCCAAGAGGATCCTTCACCGCAAGTTCCCTAATTCTACCCGCCTCATTACATAAAATAATACCCTGAACCAAAGTCCTCCAGTTTGGAGGGGGTAAGGAACAAAGTAGGCATGACTACAAATCACTTACTTTTGCATGACTGTCGTCAATGATGGCTGTGCAGTTCTCTTTCTGATAGCACTCAGAAATATAAAAAGTGAACTATGGTGTCCCATTACATCACAGATTCTGATTTTCTTGTTTTGCAATGTCTTTGCATTGAAATGTTTCACCGCTTGCTCAGGATCAGTTAAGAGAAGTGAACCTGGACTTTATTGGTTCAGTATATGTATCAGCCACCCACTGTTATACCAAGCATAGCCAACAGGAGAGCTTTAACCTGAAGATCTTAAATTTAAAAAGTACCATGGGGGCAGCGTGGTAGCACAGTGGTTAGCACTGCTGCCTCATAGTGCCAGGAACCTGGGTTCAAATCCCAGCTTGGGTCACCGTCTGTGTGGAGTCTGCATGTTCTCCCATGTCTGCATGGGTTTCCTCTGGGTGCTCCAGTTCCTTTCCACAATCCAAAAGATGTGCTGATATTGGCCATGCTAAATTCTCCTTCAGTACCCGAACAGGCACCAGAGTGTGGCAACCAGGGGATTTTGACACTAACTTCATTGCAGTAAGCTTGTGACTAATAAATAAACTTTAACTTTGTGTAATATTTGAGAATTCTTTGGTTTTTAAGTGTACATTGAGCTAGGGATTTGTTAGACTAGGGGGTTTATTTAATGCTAATTTTGAACTAAGGAGCTTCAGCCATAAATAAATTTTCAGAAGTAACTGTAATCCCTCACAACATTTGGTCTTCGTACTGCACATTCTGCTGTTGCAGACTTTGTGTTTTGTGACCATTTGTTGCTTATAACTCCATTTATTTGTGGCAAGGACAGCACAATGGCACAGTGGTTAGCGCTGCTGCTTCCCAGCGCCAGGGACCCAAGTTCAATTCCAGCTTCAGGTCTGTGTGTGGAGTTTGTACACTCTCCCCATGTCTACGTTGGTTTTGCCTGGGTGCTTTGATTTCCTCCCACAGTCTGAAGATGTGTGGGTAAGGTTGATTGGTCATGCTAAATTGTCCCTTAGTGTCAAGGGGACTAGCAGGGTAAGTAGGTGGGGTTACAGCAATAAGGTGGGATTGTCGCTGGTGCAGGCTCAATGGGCTGAATGGCCTCCTTCTGCACTGTAGGGATTTTATGATACGCATGTAATTGAGTGTTTACATGACAAATCAAATGTCTTTTTTGTTTGTTTTAAAGGCAGCGGTTGCATGCTGTTTTCTTTTGGGGCATGAAAGAAGAAATAGCGAGGCACCTAGAAAAGAATGGTTTGATTGAGCAGACAAGGTTCATTAAGGAGAAGTTGTGTTTGACGAATTTATTGGATTTCTATGACGATGTGACTAGTGCAGTAGACAGGGGAACCAGTGGATGTGGTGTTTTTAGATTTCCAAAAGGCGTTTGATAAGGTGCCTCAAAAGATTGCTATAGAAGGTTAGGGTGCACGGAGTTTGGGGTAAGGTGTTAGCGTGGATAGAGGATTGGCTGCCTAATAGGAAGCAGAGAGTTGGAATCAATGGGTGCTATTCTGGTTGGCGGTTGGTGACTAGTGGAGTGCCACAGGGATTGGTGCTGGGGCCTCAGCTATTTACCATTTATATAGATGATCTGGAGGAGGGTGCTGAGTGTAGGGTGACGAAATTTGCTGATGACGCAAAGGTGGGTGGAAAAGCAAATTGCGTGGAGGGTGTGGAAAGTCTGCAGAGATCTGGATCGGCTGAGTGAGTGGGCGAGGACCTGGCAAATGGAGTATAATGTTAGCCACTGTGAGGTTATCCACTTTGGCCCAAATAATAGTAGGAGGGATTATTATTTAAAAGGCGAAAAGCTGCAGCATGCTACGGTGCAGAGGGACCTGGGGGTCCTTATGCACGAATCGCAAAAACCCAGTCTGCAGGTGCAGCAGGTGATCAAGAAGGCGAATGGAATGTTGGCCTTTGTAGCGAGGGGGAGGGAGGTCTTGCTGCAACCGTACAGGGTTCTGGTGAGGCCGCAGCTGGAGTACTGTGTGCAGTTTTGGTCGCCGCACTTGTGCAAGGATATATTGGCCTTGGAGGGAGTGCAGAGGAGGTTCACTAGGCTGATACAGGAGATGAGGGGGGTTGGCCTATGAAGAGAGGCTAAATAGACTAGGTCTGTACTCGTTGGAGTTGAGAAGATGAGGGGGGATCTTATAGAGACATATAAGATGAAGGGTATGGATAGGGTAGAGGTAGAGAGATTCTTCCCGCTTAGAAAGGATAGCAGGACTAGGGGACACAGCCTCAAGATAAGAGGGGGGAGGGTGCAGTTTAGATCGGAGTTGAGGAGGAACTTTTTCACTCAAAGGGTGGTGAATCTCTGGAATTCTCTGCCCGTTGAAGTGATGGAGGCTACCTCGCTGAATATATTTAAGTCATGGGTAGATTTCTGATAGACAAGGGAATTAAGGGTTATGGGGAGAAAGCGGGAAAGTGGAACTGATCCACTTCAGATCAGCCATGATCTTCTTGAATGGCGGGGCAGGCTCGAAGGGCTGGATGGCCTGCTCCTATTTCTTATGTTCTTATGAGGGGAAGGATTGCTAGTCCAAGCATTTTTCAATCTGCAAACTTTCCTCAGCAGATTCTAATGAACTTCAGGCTGTTTATAACAGTTAGACTTTGTCATCTTTCAAGAAAAGGGCGTGCTAAACAGCAGCATAGGAGTAGGGTAATACATTATGCACATGGCAAAATACTTCCTGGTATAAAACAATTGCAATTATGATAAATCATACAATAGGAATATTAGCTTATATGTTGCACTTAGTATTAGAAAAGCTAAGTCTGAAGGAGTGAGAGAGATTAGTTACAAGCTCGTGAGTCAGCTCAACAGTTCATGAAGATTAGGAAAGATCAACATTGAAAAATCAACTGAAATTAAAAATATTTACCCGACTCCTGATGAGACAACTTTATTATCTCTTAAGGAGTATGTAGAATCAGGTGGTCAATCAATTCCAATAGGATTGAGAAATACTATAACAGCACCCATGTAGCTGTAGCAAACAAACTGTGTCTTCAATGCACATGATACGCTATGAAATCTACAAATTTAAAACAATCCTGCATCTCTGGAGTGCAACTATATTTACCTATTCAGGTATTTATTTACTTTGTTTTCTGTAGTGATTTTGATCACTTAAAGCAATCAAAGAAGACTTTGCCAGATTTTCCAAATTGGCCTATTTTGTTTTGTCTCAGCCAAGAGTTTACTTGGTCGGTAGGGAGTCTCTATCATGTATAAGACATCACAACTACATCAAATAGGCTGAATGGACCAGTTGGTATCTTCCTACAATTCTTGTATGCTGAAATCTCCCTATAACTAAGAAAACTGTGAATTACTGCTGTGCATTAACCAAGAACATTGTGAATTTCTGTGCATTTTTAAATGATTAGAATGAGCCTGTTATGAAACGTATGATTCTGGGTAACAGTCCCAACATCAGAACAACCTCTGAAATGTAGGCAAAATTTGGCCATTAAGATAAATTTTTTGCAAATGTTGAGAATATATCGTCTGCTAAATGAGCAAAATAATTATATAGAACCTTGTCTGAAATGATAGAAATTAATTTTCTTGTTAAAGCTGTGAATTATACTTGAGTGCTGCAAGAGGCTGAAATTCAGAATTCTTGTTATGGAAGTAAATCAGAATAATTGCTAGTGAGTTTAGATGTGTAGATTTAACCTTGTAGCTAAGGCATTCATTGCAGTCGATGAATTAAGTATTGTCTCAACTCCCATTACTCTTCCAAAAATAAGTTAAACCTTTTTCTTCCTGAATGTTCACTCAAATTCTCAGTGTTTAATTTGAGGATTTCCTGCGGTTATAACAATCAGCTTATGGTTGTATAGCACTCTTACAATAGTGTCTTTGAGATCAAGAAGTGCTGATAAGATGGCTCGGGCAAGTATAAGGATGCTCCAAGAGGGACAGGCCAAAAAAGCATGACATAGGACTGTAGTGACTGAACTGGGAAGATGGGGCTTGCCTGGGGAGGTACAAATCACAGCACAAGACAGGGCTTGATGGAGGAACAGTATTATGACGTTATGTCCCACCCAGGACTAGGTGGCTAACTTCACTTTTATGTAATGAAACATCCCAAGGGGCTTCACGGGACCATTATAAAATGTATGACACAGCTATACAGAGATATTAGGCCAGATGACCAAAAGCTTGATCAAAGATGTAGCCTTTAAGAAATCTCTCAAAGGAGGGAAGTGAAGTAGAGAAGAAAAGAAGTGTAGAGATTGAATTCCAGATATTGAGGCCTAGACAACTGAAGATATGCCACCAATGGTGGAACAATTATGATTCGAGGTGTGCGAGAGGCTGGAGTTAGAGGGATACAGCTATATCAGAGGAATGTAAACTTGCAGATAGATGATTGCAGAGATAGGGAAGGACAACGCCATGGAAGAATATGAAACGAGGATAATTATAAAATAGAGGCTTAGTAGAAATCAATGTAGTTTGGTGAGCACAGATGCAAGTGACAACCTTAACAGAGGCCAGACAGGTGTGTGTTGGAATGGTTGAGTCCAGAAATCATGAAGGCGTGGATGAGGTTTCAGTAGTGAAAAAGCTGAAACGGGTGGAGCTCTGCATTGTTACCCAGATGGGAGTAGGAGTCTTAGAATATGTGAATTCAGAAGCTCATTTAGCATTAAATGGGACACCAGGTATAACAACAAATGCATTTTAAGTTTATCAGCAAAGTAATACTTCATGACCATGTTTCATGAGGCAACATGAGCATTCTCATCCTCAAAGATGTGAAGCCCAACTGATGGACACAAACGACAAAGGCTGAAGCATTCACAACCATCTTTCACCAGAAACACTGATTTATATTTGCCTCCTCAGATCCCCATCATCACAGATACCAGTCTTTAACCAATTTGATTCACTACTATCTATCACACCACATACTATCAAGAAATGGCTATGCACTAGATACCACAAAGGCTGTAGCCCTGACCATGTTATGGTTGTAGTACTGAAGACACATGCTCCAGAACTATATTTGCTCCCATCCAAACTGTTGCAGCATGGCTAATGCATTGGCGCATACCTGACTAAGTTTAAAATTTCCTAGCCATACTGAACCTGCAAAAGCAAGACAGATACAACCCAACCAATTACCATCCCCTCAGTCAGCTCTCATGCCAGTAAAGTGATGGGAGGTGTTGTTGACGTTATCAGGCAGACCTTGCTCATTAATAACTTGCTCACCACTGCTTAATTTTAATTCTGCCAGCACCACTCGGTTTCAGAGCTCATTCCAACCTTGGTCAAAATGCGGATGAGGGATCCGAATTCCAGAGATGAGCTGAATTCTTGATGTTGCCAATATTTGACAGATGGTGATGAACTGAGTTCTAATAAAAAGCGATGTTAATGGGAGTTGCTACAGATGTTAGTAGGAAGCGGAGCTCCTCTGATTGGAGCCATACCTAATACAAAGGCAGGTGGCTGTCATTGGAGTAGAAGTTTCTCAGGACATTGTCCAAAAACCAGCCATCTTCAGCTGCTTCAACAATGACCACCTGTTGAATATAAGGTCAGAAGTGTAATGTTTGCAGTGTTTAGTTCAATTTGCAATTCCTCTGTTAATTAAGTTGTTCATACTGCATATAGTGAAGTTTGGACCGCTAAGGCAAGTAACATTCCTGCCATATAAATGGCAGGCAATGACCATCTCCAACAAGGGACATTCAAATCATATCCCCTTGACATTCAATGACATTGACATTACCATAATTGAGTTCCCCATCAACATGCTGCAGGTTTTCATTGACCAGAAACTTAACTGGATCAGCAGCACAAAAAGACCAAACACTCTAAGAGCAAAGATCCACAATCTAAGAGCAAATAAAAGTAGGTATTTTGTAGCAAATAACTTCCTGTTGGAATATTCTCCATTCACCTCTAAGTGTGCTTCAAGGCACAAAAGAATTTCAATAAAGCAGCCCTTTTCATAGAAATTCAATGCTAAAGATTCACTTTCTTCACCATCAGCACACCATGGCGGTCTTGAGTACAGAGGACAAGATGATCTGCACAGTTCTCAAGATCCTTTGACACAACTGCCACTTCAGTCACTAAAAACAGGTACAGCAGGGTGCATTGGAAAACCACCACCATCTGCAAGTTCCCTTCAAGTCGTACATTAGCTTGACTTGGAACGATATTGCCATTCCTTCACACTGGCTGAATCAAAAGCCTGAAAATTCCTCCTGTAGAGCACTGCACATGCACCTATGCAACATGGACTGTCCACTGTTTCCTACATCGCATGAACGAAAGCACAAGATCTGGGTGGGGGCTGTTAATGTTGCATTTGTGTTCCAGTGAAATGCATGCTTTAAGTTGTTCCCAATAGGGGAAGGATTAGGAAATCATTATAAATGTGTCTGGGAAAAACCAGGAAGAGTCTGTGACTTTGTTATATTGTCTTGAATATAAACTGTTTTTAAGGTACAGGCTAACTTCAGAATGCTTTTTTCTGAACATACAATTATTGGAATGAACAGGGCAGGGCTATTTGGAACTTAAATTCTCAAAGAAGTTTGAGAGAATCAGTTTTTAGTTTGAGCATTGTAGAACCTCAAGAGCTGGTTCTGAATAGACCCTTCTTACCTGTGATAAGCTAGGAAAAACATATCTATACCTATATAACCATTGTTCTGGTAGATTTGCAGTCTCTGCCTGTAAAGTAGTTTTATAGAAGTGCAAACGGTGAGCTATTTCATTTTGGGAGTAATGTTTGACATCAGCAGGTGTGATATTCCCTATGACATTTGCCTTGGCAGGTCCTAATTGAAATCTACATCAGAAACTTGTAGAAACTGACCACCTTGTAATACCTGATGGGTCAAGTGATCTGTGGCACCCTTAAGTCAGTGTCTTTGCTCACTTTAAAAAGTCCTTTCAAAAATTAATGTATATTCAGAGTTGAGGAGGAACTGCTTCACTCAGAGGGTGGTGAATCTCTGGAATTCTCTGCCCGTTGAAGTGGTGGAGGCTACCTCGCGAAATATATGTAAGTCACGGGTAGATAGGTTTCTGATAGACAAGGGAATTAAGGGTTATGGGGAGAAAGCGGGAAAGTGGAACTGATCCACTTCAGATCAGCCATTATCTTATTGAATGGTGGAGCAGGCTCGAAGGGCTAGATGGCCTACTCTTGCTCCTATTTCTTATGTTCTCATGACCAGTTGATGAAATTGAAGATTCCACATGCACATATTACATTGTCATGACAGGATCATATAGATATAATGTTACCAGGCAAAGTTACTTGGTCTTTGATTATTTAGAAGGCACCTTCCCAGATTAATACATTTCACATATTTGAGAACACAGACCTTTGTAAATCAATATCCAGTATGATAAACAGCTTTCAAATCTCTTGACATGAAATTAAGTTGAATTTAAAATCTTCATCCCTGTTTTACTGGTGAAAATGTTGTTTGCTTCAGTAAATGTGATATTAATATTCTGTCAGACTATAGAATCATATAGCGCAGAAGAGATCCTTCGGCCTGTCGAGTCCACACTGACACATTAGAAACACCTGAACTCCCACCGAATCCCACCTGCCAGCACTTGGCCCATAGCGCTGAATATTATGATGCCCAAGTGCTTGTCCAGATAGTTTTTGAAGAATGTGAGGCAATGCACCTCTACCACCCTCCCAGGCAGCACATTCCAAACCATCACCACGCTTTAGGTAAAAATGGTTTTCCTCACATCGCCCCCCCCCCCCCCCCCAAAAAACCTCTTGTCCTTCACCTTGAACCTATGTACCCTCGTGACTAACCTTTCAACGAAGGGGAACAGCTGCTTTATTGAGGATTTAATCCGAATATTGCACGGAGAGTACTCAGAACTTTTAACTTTTTTAATTACCTGCTAGCAAGAACAGACATAGTGATCAGTGAATTTCACTATAGGGTTCTGTTTCATACAGATACATAATTGCAGCAAATGAAAAACGAGCAACTTTCTAATCCTTCATTGGTGTACATAGTCCACGAATCAGGATAGTACTTTGCCCTTATCCAATAGAAAACCACCTCCTTCATAAGATATATTGACATCTCAAGCTAATTATTCAATATTTGTCATGGTAACTTGTCTTTGTTTTAATCCTGTGTCCTAGCCTGGAATGCAGTGTTTATGAAGCTGATGCAAGGTTAGATTAGTCTTTTATCCTGAGTACATAAGCGCTGGCCTCACTGAAGGCCTTGTTTGCTAATAAGCATTTTCCATTACTCAGAATCATAGAATCCTTCAGTGTAGAAGTTCATTCGGCCCATCTATTCTGTACTGATGACAATCCCACAGAGGCCCTATCCCCATAACCTCATGGATTTACCCTGGCTAGTCCCCCTGACCCTAAGGGGCAATATAGCATGGCCAATCCACCTAACCCATGCACCATTTGGTCTGTGGGAGGAAACCCGCCAGACACGGGGAGAATGTGCAAACTCCACACAGTGATCCAAGCCAGGAATTGAACCTGGGTCCCTGGCACCATAAGGCAGCAGTGCTAACCACTGTGCCACCTGACAGAATAACTTTAATTTCCACAATTTCTGTAACTTAATCTTTCCCTACCAGCATCTGCAGTTTTTAACTGCTTTTAACTATAGTTTCAGAAGTTCCAGCAATTCCATGGTATTGTATTTGAAGTCAGCGTTGTTAATCTTGCAGAGGAAAGTGAATTAAATATTTGGCCATAGCTGGAATTATGACTCAATTTCCACAGCTTCTTATCCACTCTGTCCATATCCCTCATCATCTTGTACACCTTGATTAGGTAGTCCCTCAGTCTTCTCTGCTCTATCAAAAACAACCCAAACCTACCCAACCTCTTCATAACTTAAATGTTCCCATTCCAGACAGCATCCTGGTGAACCTCCTCTGCACCTCCTTCAATGCAATCACATCCTTCCTAAAATGTGGTGAGCAGAACTGCACACAGTATCCTACCTGTGGCCTCACCAAAATTCTACACAACTGCAACATGACTTCCCTGCTTTTGTAACCTGTGCCTGGATTGATAAAGGCAAATGTCCCATGTGCCTTTTTGACAACTCTATTAACATACCCTTCCATCTTCAGAGATTTGTGGAAAAACTTGAAGTTGCACTCCAAATTCAGAATAGCTGGTCATAATTAGTATCTACTCATTTCATGAACTTTGAGACTCTGAGATATAAAATTTTTTTGTTAATCTCCTAAAACATATGAAAATTTGATCAATGTACTTGTTAACTAACCCATGTCTTTTGCTTTCTCTCATGTAGCTGTGATCTTGTTAAAAATTACAATTTAAAATTACTTTTGACTTCCTCCAGGATGACTTGCTTATTCTAAAATTACCATGACTTATTATTCTAATGTTAATTTCAGAAGAATTATAAATTTGGCCAATTAGTCCATTAAAAAGGCATGTTTGAATTGGACTAGAGCATTATTTGCTGGAGGAAAAAGTTGATTCTGCTTCTATAAGCTTATGCTGCTATTATGTTATGGGTCACTTCAATAAAGGAAATTAATTATTAGCATTTTTAAATGTTCAGCGACATCGTACATGCATCATAACCTTATGTCACAGTAATTAGTGTAAGGTAAGGGATGATTTATAAAACAAGTGAAAATGCTGCGCAAGACAAATGTAATACAGTAAAAAGTCTGACAACACCAGGTTTTAGTCCAACCTATTTATTTGATAATATACTCACTAGCTTTCGGGGTTACCCCCTTCGTCAGGTGAATGGAGAGTTCTGGCCTCAGACAGGACGAAGGGGGTAACCCCGAAAGCTAGTGAGTATATTATCAAATAAATAGGTTGGACTAAAACCTGGTGTTGTCAGACTTTTTACTGTGTTTACGCCAGTCCAACGCCGGCATACCCACATCAAGACAAATGTGACATTCCACGTTGGTGTCAGTGTAAGTTTGGTATAAAGTTCATAGTATAACATAATCAAACCAAGTTGTAGCATGCTTGACTTCAACCATGACACTCGCCATATTTCTGATGATGTGTAGCACTTGTTACAAGGCTATAGCTCTTTTTTTGAAAAATATGACTTTTCAACTTTCAACTGACTGGAACTGTTGTTATTAGGTCTGAGACACAGCAAACTACTTAAAAATGTCCAGTCACGTTCCAAAGTAAAGGTGAGAAACCAATACATGTCCTTTGGGGAATGTGAAGAGAGAGACGCTTTCTATAATCTAAACACCTATCAAAAGTCAGAACTGTCTAAGGAAGAGCCAATTAAAAATTCAAAGAGTGGACAATGTAGCCAAACAGGCCATCTAAAATGGCATTTTGTAAAGCACTCTGGGACAACTGGGCAAGAAACTAAACTGACAGGCTGCAGTTTAAAGACAGACAAACAGGCTGCAACCCTGATGAGTGAATACACAGGATATGGGCCATCTCCAGGATGAAAGAGACTTTCTGGTCACACTGGGTTGTGTGTCAGACATAGGGGCACCGTGAATCCTTATTTAGGAGGGAGGTATGTGACCTATGTGCCTACAACACCTACAGGCATGGCTGCTGGGGACACACCCAGAGATCGGCGTGGTAGCACCTGATTGGACTTTTTATCGATCAGGGTGATCAAGTCCTGATCGATTGATTGGCAATGGCCAAAAAAGGGGCGTGAAACC
Organism: Carcharhinus amblyrhynchos; assembly: GCF_965287045.1. Lineage (NCBI taxonomy): Eukaryota > Metazoa > Chordata > Chondrichthyes > Carcharhiniformes > Carcharhinidae > Carcharhinus > Carcharhinus amblyrhynchos. The sequence continues at coordinate 22,511,335 of NC_137335.1, read as the reverse complement.
AAACGGGGTATAAAGGATGCTGCACAACCAGGAATCTCTCTCTGATCCCATGAACAAGCTACAACGACGGAGAGCCGCCACACCTGAGAAGGAAGGAAAGAAAGAAGATCGGAGCCAGAGTGCCACACCAGACCAAAGGACCAGACTACCCAGACAACTACCAAGACCAGTGCAGAGATAAAGGCCAATATCTGTTTGGGTACTTGTCAGTCACGCAAAGTTAAGTCAAGGTCTTGTATTGTACTTGAATTCTAGTATTTTCTGTAAGTTATCTTATTGTTGGTCGGGTGGGTGATTATTGATTGTGTGGGTTTAAATAAATATTGTTTGTACTAGTAAGACGTCTACTCAAAGTTATTTGTCCACCGTATAAGGGTTAAAACAGGCTGATTTTACAACATTGAACCAATGGTTTGCATAGACAGACACACCCAAAACAACTTGAGAATGCGCAATGGGTGAAATATTTCATGGCAAAACTACCTAGCCACTAGAGAGAGATTTTCAAGTGACTCAGGAGGTGTCAAGAAAGTCTTCAGCAGAGAAAATAGGTTGAAGGCCCCTCTCTCTCTCTCTCTCTCTCTCTCTCTGGATGGATGTTGTCTGGTTCAAGAAGATTCTACCAGAAACCTACTTATTGCTTACATCTTAAATAGTTAAGTAATTTGGAAAAGGCATGTAGAAGATGCATAAACATTTTGTTATGACCAACTAAGAAGATTGATTAGAGGAAACCTTCTCACCTAGTCGCAATACGTTATATAAAATAACACAAGACACCAACATTATGCCCAAAAATTAATATCAAATCTACTGAACTTAACTATAAACAAAAGTAGGCAATTCAGCCCCTCAAGCCTGCTTCATTCAACACGATCGTGGCTGATCTTGCCTCGGCCTAAATTTCATTTTCTTGCCCATTCTCTTTAACCCTTCACTTTATTACTAATTAAAAAATCTGTCTTTCTCATCCTTAAATTTACTCAATGCCCTGGCATCCATCACACTCTGGCATAGTGAATTCCACAGATTCATGACTCTGTGAGAAGTAGTTTCTTCTCTTTTCAATTTGCCAACCTTTATCATAAAACTGTGCCTCTCATTCTAGATTGCCCCACAGGAGGAAACACCTTCTCTGCGTTTACTGTGTCAATCCCCTTTAGCATCTTGTATATCTCAATTAGATCTCCTCATTCTTTTAAACTCTAGACTATAGACCTAAATTACTCAATTTCTCTTGAGACAAACTGCTCATCTCTGGAATCAATCTAGTGAACCGCCTCTGAACTAAAATTTAAAGTTTTTAAGTTTAAAGTTTTTATTTATTAGTCACAAGTAAGACTTGTGTTAACGCTGCAATGAAGTTACTGTGAAATTCCCCATGTCTGCCTCCAATTCAACATCCCTCAAGTAAGGGGATCAAAACTGCATACTACTCCATGTGCAGTCTCACTAATGCCTTCTATTGTTGCAGCAACACTTCCTTATTTTTGCACTCAATTCCTTCAATAAATACCAACATTCCACTTGCCTTGCTTTTTACCTGCTGTGCCTGCAATATAGTTTTCTGCACTCGTGCACAAGGACACCCAGATCCATCTGCACTGAAGCACTCAAGTTTCTCTGAATTTAGATAAGTTGTCTATACATTTTTCCAACCAAGATAATCTCGCACTAAACACCATCCACCAAATTTTGGCCCAGTCACCTAAAGTGTCCATATCCATTTGTAAATTGCTCATCTCTTTATCACAACCTACTATCGCATCTATTTTAGTGTCATCATCAAATTTGGCTATAGTACCTTTTATCCCTGCACCCAAGTCATAATATAGATTGTAAATAGTTGGGGCCGAAGACTGAACCCTGTGGTACCTGACTAGTTACATTTTGCCAACCAGAATTTGTTTAATTCTTGTCCTCTATATCTCGGTTTACAATAGCAAAATGCCATTGACCTCATGATTTTATCTATCTGCTGCTTCCTGAAATATACAGTATAGATTCACCAAGAAGATTTTAAAAAATAGGATGCTTTTGTTTTAGAAAAGCCTTGGGATGGAACTACTTTTGCTGGAGCAGGGAGAAGATTTATTGGAGATTTTTGCAGGGTGGTGTGATCAGTTTTGGATTGATCAAAGAAAAAGCCGACTGACATAAACTATATGGCATCCTATGAACTGTACATAAAGGTTCCCTTTCTGTTCACCATCTCTCAAACCTAAGTGTATGGAATTTGAATTTTATGTAGTATGTAAAATCTGTAATATGCACAAAGTAACTGATGCGATGTGGCACTATTTGCAGAATTAAATGTGAATTTCTTTGCTTTTATAAGTACACTGCATGTAGACTCAAATCAAGCTGGAAATCTTGGGCAGGGGGATCTTCTGATGAGCAAATTTGAGACTTTTGAATAGTACTGGTGTTTGCAGCTGTAACAAATATCCCGCCCAACAGAGTGCAGATTGGGGATTAGACAGAAGTACTTCTTGAACCTGAATGACTTGGCTATTATTGACTTAGAATTTGAAGTGTAGAAATTTTATAATTTTCCAAAATGATTCAGCCAGGGCTGATGTAATTTGGCTAGATAATGTGCAGTGTTTACTTTGTTTTTTTGCACACGGGAATGGGCACTTTCTTATTGGTGGTCTTAAACATTGGTTCGATGGCAGAGGGTTCTGTCGTCGTGCGGGATCAATCTCTGTTCTGCCGTATTGCAATTACACACAAGAACAAAAGAAATACAAGTAAGAGTAGGTCACCAGGCTCTTCAAGCCTACCCCACTATTCAATATGATCATAGCTGATCTGTGTCAACCTCAACTCCTACTTTTCTGTGGCATTTTTCCATAGCCCTCTTTTCCTTGAATTTTCAAGTATTTATCTACCTCCACTTTAAATACTTGCATTGATCCAGCCTTCCACCCTGCGGGCAGAGAATTCCAGAGATTCGCTACTCCCTAAGAAGAAATTTCTACACATTTCAATTTTAAATAACCAGCCCTTTATCATGTAGCTATGTCCCCTTAATCGAGATTCTTCTGTATTTGCAATGTAAAACATTCATTTGAGCTCAGACCATTGAATTGTAGCATATATTTATGCTCAGTTTGTTACCAATGAGGAATGAAGGACAGATGTGTGATGTACTTGAATATTGGCAAAATGGTTCATAATGAAGTTTAGATACAATATAAATGACAAAAATAAGGCTGCACCCTTCAGTTTGACTAGATATCCAAATATTTGCTTGATTCCGATTTCTGCATTAAATCTATTTCCTCTGACCATTAGTGCATTTCCATCTCTTAGAATTTTTTTCACTACCTACAATTCGGAATTGACTTTTGTGCAGTTTGACTCTTTGGTCTCTTTCTTCCCATGGCCAAGCAGATAAGTATTCAGTCTTAGACCCAGGCTTTGCTATGTAAGGTTTCCGGTTACTGTTGCTGATCCTGTTAAGACTAGATGATTTTCTTGGCTTTAAATTTAAGAATGTGTGGTTCGCTGCGGTAAACAGTACCACTGGAGCACAAAATGAACTTGTGTTTCCACTCATACAATAATTGTTGTTGGAAAGTTGATGTGTGCATGGGCATTGGTCAAAGACAGGATTGGAATTGTTCATATTGCCCAATACAGTCAAATAATTTGTTAACACTTGCTTTCTGGACTCTCTCGAAGAACATGATCCTTGGTTGAGGCAGAACAGTAGTCAGCAAACACTGAAGGAGAAAAAAATGCAAGGAAAACTAGTTCTACCACCACGAATGCCAAATCAAATTCCAAATTGAATTTCCTGAGGTAACATCAATTTGACATGGATTACAATGGTGAATTTCAGTACTAATTGAGGCATGGGATGCTATGATAAACTGAAAAAAAATTTGAGTGAAGAGGTAAAATTGGTACTATATTAACTGGCTAGATATACACAATTTTTGCTAACGATATGTACTGGTGTATACACCAGTCTCTTCTGAATTGGTCCATCATGTTTCTTCCAACTTCCCCTGTCAACTTGAATGCCCAAGCTTCTCTGCCCTTGCACTCAGGAACTTTTGTCATCAATCTTCTTTACCACCACTTTCCCCCCACTTTCAAACACCCTCTTTAAACTACTTACAATTATATCTTGGGATACTTCTCCCACTTCAAGTTCCAATCTCCTGTAAACTAGGACATTTATTAATCAAAACGAATGATACAACTGGAAACTCTTAACGGTTATGTGTGCAACAAGGAGCTTGGTGTGAGTAGGACACTTTTTTTCTCTGCCTTGGACATGGACATGTTATAATATCTTAAAATCAAGACCAAAGTAATGTATTCTGAAAATTATCACTATTGGGTATGATGTCAATTTTAAATGAGGATAGAATTTAGAAATAGAATTTAAGTGGAATTAAAGTTTTTTCCCTTAGTTGACTGTCAATATAGGCATTCATCACAGCGTTAAAATAGGCTGCCTTCAAGGCTTTGTCTGCTTTGAACAAATATTCATAAACTGTCTAATTGTACATTAATCTCTCAATGGTATTTTAAAGAAATCTGGCCTTCATGCAAGTAGTATTTAGCAATCCATATTTCTTCTGCCAAACACTGCAATGCTATGATGCAGATTCTGTCTAAATGCATCAGTGAATCATTAGCTTTATTGAGGTATAAGTAACACAAAACTCTTTCACTACTATTCTTTCCTGGCACCAATATACATTTATTAGGGTTTATCTAGGGGGAACTTTGCTTTGTCAAATTGCATTATTTGGATAATCACTGAAGTACAGGAATATTGGTTTGCACACTAGAAGTTTCTATGAATAAATCAAACTGATGTGTCAGCTCCTTGAATGATTTTGTGGGTGGTTGCACTATGTGGTCCCAAATTTGATCCCTGGTATCTGTTATTATAGCTGGTTTCAGACCGGTGGCAGTGAAGGAGAGGACACTTCAGCATTTCTGGTCTTTGAGTAAAACCTTAGACTCTGCGTTCGTATGGACATGAAATGAAGATGGAATTGAGCTTGGGTGTTGTCTCATGTTATGTCATGGCACACTCTGGCATTATAAAGAGATTTTGGACTTTGTTAGGAACAAAAGGTATTCCCTGAGAGAAATTAGGTGTAGGAATGGAGCTCTAGACTCGCTTGGAGTTGTGCTCCAATCTTATTAACTACATGGGCTGCTAGATGATTCTGCCCGAGAGCAGACTCCATCCTCTGGAGTGGTCACTCTCCCTCAGTTCCCATTGGTCCTTCAAGTCAGGTGATCCACTTCCGTATTATCTTAAAGAGACAGGCACCATATCCTTGCTTGCTGCTTTCTCAGTTCGGTCCTAGACCGTGCGTTGACCAAGCATGATGTACTTTATTCTGCAGGTGGTACAAATCTCCAATTCTCCATTGATCGTTTTCTCTGTCAAATACCTTGCTCTCCAATGCATGCAAATACCATCATCACAGATCAACACAGTCTTAGGTCTTGAAAGTTCATTCACAATCCCGGCCTGTAACTTGTGAAGGAAATAGTCGTGATACTCTGTTTCTGGTGCGTAGATCGTGTGCTAAAGTTTCTTCTCTTTCCAGTTTTTCTATTTGGCATCTTTATCAATGACCATTTTATGATTGGTTCTTGTGCTTTCTATTAGTGTGAACAATCTTATTCTGGCACGTAATCTCAGTACCTTCTTTGCCTTGAATTACTGCTTTGTTTAATTCTGTAAGAAGTCTCACAACACCAGGTGAAAGACAATAGGGTTATTTGGTAGCAAAAGCCACTAGCTTTCAGAGCGCTCACTGCTCCTTCATCAGGTGAGTGGGATTTCAGTTCACAAACAACGAGCACTGCGAAAGCTAATGGCTTTTGCTACCAAGCAAACCTATTGGACTTTAACCTGGTGTTGTGAGACTTCTTTCTATGTTTGCCCCAGTCCAATGCTGGCGTCTCCACATCTTGTCTAATTCTCTAACATAATTTCAACGGCTGAGTGACTTCATTTTCCAATCATTTCATTCCCTCTTCTGCTTCAACCAATCCTGTGCTTAGACATGAGTCATTCTTTATTCTATGCATCCGCTTTTGCAATGTGTTTATCCATTTCTGAGTTTCTTCCAAGGTGGATACCCTTCTGATAACATTTGATGATTTTTTTCCTTTGTGTGTTTTGCATGTTTTCAGAGAACTGATAGTCATTATGTTGTAACAAACTCTCTTTCTAAGTTGAACATTCCTTCCTCCTCATTATATTTGTTAGACAATTCTTCTCGATTGCTAATTTGTTCCAACTGTTATGTCCTCTCTTTGGGTTTTGTCCATTGCTAAGTCCTCTTCAGCACCCTCAAACACAAGGTTTCTGCCTCTCTGTAGAATGCCAATTTCTTGAGCTTATTTGTGTTTACCACTCAACTGGTAGTTCAATGATTCAATTAGATTTCGAAAGAATTCCCAGTAATAGCTCTGGTCTAATTTCTACTTCAAGAGTATAGTGAGTTGCGCAGTGGATGATACAAGATGTTCTATGTGAGTGCCATGGATTGTTATTCTTGAGGCGCTTCACTCAGAACAGCAGTTTTGTTACTGATCACAAAACTGATGGCATCCATTATATGGAATTTCCTTGGCTGTTCTTGAGTTCCATGTCATGATCCCTGCTGAGTTCTGCTTGATTTTTCTGTCACTTTGGGGCCCTCTGTCTGGCTTGTCTCCTTTCCAGGGTTTCTTATTACCTCCTCTGAGATCCAGCATTATCTTTTTCTTGAGGTCTTGGCATTGCTTACAGACCCCCTTTATGGACTTGCCCTCTATTCTTAGCTTTGCCCTCCATCTGTGATCGTCTCTGATTTTTCTGTCCCTTGTTCTTTGTTCCTCCTGGTGGTTTCATAAAATGCTGTACAACTTTAAATGCATTACCACTTTCACACCGTCAACCTTTTTTTAAACTGCCACAGCTGCTGTTTCACACTGTCTGTGCTTCTGGAGTTTTGATGTGGAGATGCTGGCGTTGGACTGGGGTAAACACAGTAAAAAGTCAAAACTTGATGTCTGTGTCGATGTGCATGATCATCTTGGAGATCCTCTGCACTTGGAGCTGGCAGTTTGCAGCGGCAAGTGAAGTCTGCTTACTGTGTTTTAACCCAGGCCAACGCTGACATCTCCACATCAAGACTACTATCGACAGCAAACTGCCAGTTCCAAATGGAGAGGATCTCCAAGAAGATCGTGCCTTTCGACACAGACATCAAGTTTTGACTTCTTACTGTGTTTGCCCCAGTCCAACGCCGGCATCTCCACATCAAAACTCCAGAAGCACAGGCAGTGTGAAACAGCAGCTGTGGCAGTTTGAAAAAAGGTTGACAGTGTGAAAGTTGTCTTACTGTGTTTACCCCAGTCCAACGCTGGTATCTCCACATTGTGACAACTATTGACACTGCAAACTGCTGGCTCCGAGTAGAGAGGGTCTCCAAGAAGATCGTGCATATTGACACAGGCATCAAGTTTTTGACTTCCTCCTTATGGAGTTTTGGCAGGAACCTGCAGCTCCTCCTCCTTGATCCTTGCAAACTATGCAAAATCTCTTGCGTTGGTGGAAGATTTCTGCAGCTTTTTTATGTTTATGTTGCCTGAATAGTCTTTTTTTTAATGTAGTGTTTTGTTAATTTTGCTTGCAGTCTATGCTGTCCATTTCAGAACCATCTTCTTTCAACTTAACTTTTTTTTAGCAGGTAGAGGACTACTCTTGTTTTAAAAACTGTCAACCCTCACTGCCCCTTGTCCCTTAGTGTAGGGATGGTTCCTGGCAGACTTTCTTCACATTGGAAGATCTGCAATTTGTTTTTCACACTTGTTCTTGAGACTTTTTCTTTTTTATTCCTGAACTTGTTTAACTGCAGCCAATATCTGCCGCCTTTCCAGATTTCTCCTTTTTAAGTGTGAAGCACAGGTTTCTTCCAGCTGGGTGTATTTTCCTTTTATTTCAAAAACTCCTGTACTTTTATTCAAGTTTCACTTATCAATTTCAATTTGTGCTATCAGTTCATCTGTTGTGTTTCAAATGTTACACACATTTAGATACAGAATCTTTAGTTTTTTCCTTTCATTATTTTTATAGCATCAAGCTTTACCTGATTTTTACTTTTGTGGTTAGTGCATCCAGATCTTAAAACGAGGAAATAATTAAAATAACGTGGGCAGTTTATATTGTTGTAAAATTCTGGGAGCCAAGACTACTAAAATTCTGGATGTTTTCAATTCTAGCTACAATGCACAGAATAATGAGGTATCAACATAATTATTCTGACAAATTTAATCTGAAATATGCTTGTACATTTGATTTCTATATCGTGTGTAATTACTGTTCTTACAGATTGAATGAGGATGTTTTGGCCATATTTGGATCCCTTATACACGTGTGGGTATGTACTCGAGATAAATCTATATCGTGCCCAACTCTCATGAACTGTTAGAAGGCAGAAATCAGTAGATGTAATATATTTGGATTTCCAAAAAGCATTTGATAAGGTACTGCATAAAAGGCTAGAGTAATGGATAGAGGATTGGCTAACTAATAAAATAGCCAGCATCCCCACATCAAAACTAATAAAAAAAAACATGAGTTGGGATAAGGGGCATTTTCAGGATGACAATCTGTAATTATTGGAGTGTCACAGAGATCAGTACAGTATTAATGATTTGGATGAAGGCTGTGAATGTACTACTGACACGTTTGCAAATGACACAAATCTAGATGGGAAGGCAAGGAGTGAGCATGACACACAATCTACAGAGTGATATGAACAGGTTAAGTGAGTGAGCAAAAACTTAGAATATGCTGTAGGAAAATGTGAAAGTATGAACTTCGTAGGAAAAATAAAAAAGCTGAATATTCTTTTGATGGAGACCTTAGAAAGCTGCAAGAGGGGGATTTGGAGGCCCACTTGCATAAATCACAAAAAGCTAGCGTGCAAATTCATCAGGTCATAGGGAAGACAAAGGGAATGTTGACAGATGGAGAGGAATTTCTTCTGAGGGAAATGGATCTGTGAAATCATGGAGAGCAGTAGAGGCTGGGTTGTTTAGCATGTTCAAGGCTGAGATGGACAGATTTCTAGTCAGTAAGGGCATCATGGAATATAGGGATAAAACAGTAAAGTGAAGTTGGTGATTATCAGATAAATCATGATCTCTTTGAATGGCAGAACAGACTCGATGGGCCGAATCGGCTACTTCTGCTCCAATGTCTTGTAGTTTAGAAGAAGTTTGATGATGACTTTATGTCCTCCGGTTGAACTGGTGCTCAAACTCTAGCTCTGATCGGATAGGGGTTAGGCTGGAGAGGTGAAGAAAAAACTGGTAAATCCACTTGTTAATTTTGAAAAATTCTAACAGCTAGCAGATACTTCAAATCAGAATTGCAGGGTAGTGTTAAATAAAGTGTGAGCTGTAACTGTTGGGAGGAAAATGGCACAAAATAACCCAATTATTGTTTTTGAATGAGCCCTTTGTGAGCAGTGGGTTAGTATTGCAGTAATAAATTACATGTCACCATTTCAACTTTCTAAAATAGTTACCAATTAAATTTCATCAGGTGAGTGGTAATGATATTGTCAGAATCAGGTACGGTACTATAATTGAGATTAATAGTTCTTATTCTGTTTATAAACTGGATTCCCAGCCAAGGTGATCAAATTTCTGATGTGTTGACATAATAGCATGTTATTTCTTGTGCTGTCTGCTAGAATGTTTTCTGTGATGACAACACTTATATTTTCCTATACATAGCTGATGATGCCCTTCAGACATTATGATATAGTTTTTTGGGGCATGCCAATTGTTTGCAGAATATCCCTCTAAAAATAAATGTTTGAAAACCAAACTTCAAAGGAAAAGATAATTGAAAATGCTGAAAAACTAAAAAGAACAGGAAATATTGGACATGTGTGTCAATTACTGTCTGTGAAGAGAAAGTGCAGGTATGTCATCTTTTGGATGTGTGATTTTTCATAAGTACCTATCTGAAACAATAGATTACTTATTTACAAACCTATTAATGTTAGAGGAATACTACCAGTTGGCATGTGTGAAGATTTTAAGAAGTGAGAATGGCACAGATCTACCAGAGGAATTTAAGGAGGAAATTTCTGAAACTGTTGGCTGCATTGGCTTGGCTGAAAGCCAAGTGCTGGAATGTTATGGCCGTTCACACCCGTGGGATTTTCCTATCCCACTGCAGTGAATGGAGATTTGCTAGATGCCAAATTTTCTGATTTTGCTGCAGTGGGAGTATGGCTTGAACAGCTGGCAAGATCACACCCAAAGTGTCATCAGGCACGTGTAGTTTATTTGTTATATAGTGAACTTATGCACTGCGCATGTGCAGCAACTGCAGTAACCTATTGGCTGACATCTCATGGGTCAATGGGGAATCTCACCTAATGGTCGGAGAACCCATTGGGAACTTCCACAGTTTTGTGCGGGAAACCCAAAGGAATCAAGTGCCGTTCAGGGACTCAAGTGGCCACCATCCTGCCTGCCCCATGAATGAGGTCCCTGGCAGCAAATGTCCTTCTCATTGAGTGTTATCGCCAGTCCTCATGCTGTCAGTATCAGAGGGAGTAGTGGCAATGCACCTACTAGATATCAAGGATCAGTGTGGGATTTCAAACTGAATGTGAGCGAAGGCAAAAAAGGAGTGGAGGTCATGAGAGATGGCCATTATGGTGTGTAATGGTCAGGACTTATGGTGTTTGAGATGGAGACCTCCAGTGACCCTGACCGCGAACACCACAGAAGTGGGTGGGGGAGCATCTATCAAGTGGACCTTCCAGCTTCAGTTTCCTCAAGGAAGTTCATCTTCCAGCCTCGGAGTTCCTGGAGATCCATCTTCTTTCTTTAACTGAGGGTCAGTGATGTTGGCCACCTTTTATATAATTTGATTTATTCTTGTCACGTGTTAACATACAGTGAAAAGTATTGTTTCTTGCGTGCTACACAGACAAAACATAGAGAAGGAAAGGGGAGAGTGCAGAATGTGGTGTTACAGTCGTAGCTCGGGTAGAGAGAAAGATCAACTGAATGCAAGATAAGTCCAGTCAAAAGTCTGACAGCATCAGGGAAGAAGCTGTTCTTGAGTCGTTTGGTATGTGACCTCAGACTTTGATATCTTTTTCCTATAGGAAGAAGGTGGAACAGAGAATGGCCAGTGTGGGTGGAGTCATTAATTATGCTAGGTGCTTTGCTGAGGCAGCAGGAAGTGTAGACAGTCAATGGATGGAGGCTAATTTGCATGATGGATTGGACTACATTCACGACCTTTTGTGGCCTTGGGCAGAGCACGAGCCATATCAAGCTGTGATAAACCAGAAAGAATGCTTTCTATGGTGCATCTGTAAAAGTTCGAGTTGTAGCTGACATGCCAAATTTCCTTAGTCTTCTGAGAAAGTAGAAGCATTGGTGAGCTTTCTTAACTACAGTGTCAGCACGGGGGGATAGATTGTTGGTGACCTGGACACGTAAAAACTTGAAGCTCTTGACCCTTTCTATTTTGTCCGCCTTGATATATGACACACTGATATGATGGTGAGATTGGCACCATTAAGCCTGCCCTGCCTCGGAAGATGATGTAAAACCTAAGATACAAAATTAATTATGCTGGGGAAGGAAGGTATGGCATGATTTCTCCTCGGGCTCCATAGCAGGAAACAGACCCCATCCCTGCCTCCACCATGGGGCTGAATTCCATCCAGAATGCCTGATTTTAAGGCACCTCCAGGAGGCTGCTGACAAACCCAATAGGTTTTGCTAGAAGGTCTTTGAGAGGTATAGGATAGCTGTTCAATCTGAGTCACCATTATCCCTGAGACCCCAGCAATTTAATGAGAGTCACTTGGCTCATTAATGAGCCTAAGTAACATCCTGGTTGGCTGGGAATCTCACCTCAGTCTTTCTGCTCTCAGACATAATAAAAGAAGGCTTTGTCGCAGCAGAGACACTGACATGGGGACCCTCATGATTAGGTGGGCCTGGCTGCCATGTTTCCCGTTTTAACAGACTGCATCAAATTCAGCCAATTGAATTTTGTTATGTACAGACCAGGCAGACTTTTAGCCCTCGCATTACTGTTGTAGGGTGAGCAATAACAAAACAAGGTTCAGATGCGAAGTTAAATCCTCCTTTCGTCTGAATGTAGTGGATACTAGGATGCTATTTTGTTTAATGGGAGGGAGTTTTCTCTGGTGTTCTGGCCAATGTTACTCTTTCAACTAACTTCTCTGCAACATTATCTGGTCATAATAACATGTTCCTGTTTGTAGGATCTTGCTGTGTTCAAACTGACTGCCATGTTTGATACATTACAACAATGCTTTCAAAACATATTCCGGTGGGTGCAAAAATACTTGGTTTCAAAAGCTTGCCTCCGGTTTCTTTTTAGAGACAAATTTGTAAAATCAAGAATCAATCTATTGTATGCATGGAGAAGATCAGGATTTACAATTTCTTCTGAGGTGAATAGATGCAAAAGACAAGCAAATGTGTTCTTTTTTGAATGTACTTTTCAAATTAATTTTAATTGGATTTCCAAACCCTGGGTGTCATACAGAAGTCTGTTTGTATTTCTACATGCTTGTGGCATGACATGACTTTGTGTGGTGTGTTTTATAGTGGACCAAAGATTATTGAACTGGTCTTTGTTTTCATTGATTACGGTTTGGTAACACCAGCAATTTGTCCTCAGATTTGGTGGTTGGGGTGTGGCAGCTATGGACAGAAGAGTCCTTTGGTTTGACCTCTGGGCAGGTACTTGTGATTGGCAGAATTGGGAGTGTCTTTCTCTCATTGCTTGCTTTCCCCTTCATATGCACATTTCTACTAATGTTCATGCTCGCTTTAAAATGACGCACTCAATATAAATTGCACTCAATAAAACTTAGGAAATTTAAATGCTATTTTTTCTACAATTCATTTTGAAAGGAAACCATCCCAAAATTGCTGTACGCTAAGCTAAATGGTGTTGGTAGAAGTGCCTAGAATATACTGCAGAGAAATAAACCATTTGACCCAACTTGTCAGTGCTGGTGTTTGTACTTCTCATGAGTGTCCCCCCACCCCCCACTCAGCCCAAGGTTTCGGTCCATGCTGAGAACTGGTCAGCAGTGGGTGGGCTCACTTATTTTGACAGCACATTCTCTCGAGCTGTCTATATTGATGCTGAGACTCAGGCAAGAATTGTCGAAGCAATAGTCTTTGGCAGACTTTGAACATCTGTCTGGAAATGAAAAGGAATAGACCTATCACCCAATATGAAAGCCTACAGGGCAATAATCCTGCTCAGTCTGCTGTATGGACGTGAGACGTCGACTGTGTACCAGGATAATGCCACAAAGTTCAACCACCTTCATTTGAGCTGTCTCTGGAAACTCCTGAAAATCAGGTGGTAGGACAAAATACAACACACTGAAGTGCTCACCCAAACTGGCATGCCAACCATCCCCACAATATTGAGACCCTCGCAGCTGAGTTAAGCTAGTCATGTAGCCAGAATGCCTGATGATCGTTCACCAAAGTGAGTCGTCTTTGGTGAGCTCAGGTTTGGGGTGTGTTCTCATGGCTGTCAAAGGAAGTACCACAGGGGCCCCCTCAATGCTTCACTTAAGAGTTTGATATCGATTTTGAGTCATACGTTTAGGGGTGACATGATGGCACAGTGGTTAGCACTGCTGCCTTACAGTGCCAGGAGACCAAGATTCGATTCCCAGCTTGGGTTACTATCTGTGCGGAGTTTGCACGTTCTCCTTGTTTCCTCCAGGTGCTCCGGTTTCCAACCACAGTCCAAAGTTGTGTGGGCTAGTTGGATTGTCCGTGCTAAATTGACCTTCAGTGTCAAGGGGACGAGCTAGGATAAATGCAGTTATGGGGTTATGGGGATAAGCCTAGCTGGGATTGTGGTCAGTGCAGACGCATTGAGCTGAATGGCCTCCTTCTGCACTGTATGATTCTATGATAGGTTTGCCCGGTTGCTCGTGATGAATCCAAGTAAAAAATGGTGCAGTCCCCTTTGAAAGCAAACGTGCCAGAGGAAATCCTGAACCAATAACTTGTCCAAAGCTTAAGTCATCTGCTGTATCATTTCCTTTTTACAGCAGAGGCTTCCTGGCGCACATCAGTTTTAGCAGCCATCTATCTCCCACTGGTACCCTACCAACAACCCACACAAATGATGAACATGGTCATCTTTGCCTCAAAGGATGAAAGTGTCTAGTGAAACCAGAATTATGAACATTAGAATCCTTAGTCGGAAGGAGGCCACTTAGCCCATCAAATTTACACCAACATATCCCCAGGCTTACCCCATAACCTCACATATTTATACCACTAATAACCCTAAATTCTACATCTTGGGACACTAAGGGACCATGGGAGGAAACTGGCGTACCCAGAGAAAACCCACATAGATATGGGGAGAGCATGCAAACTCCAGTCAGCCATCCACGACCTGAATTGAACCCAGGTCCCTGGCGCTGTGAGGCAGCAATGTTAACCACTCTGCCACCCACGAGAAGGAGGCCATTTGGCCAATCGAGTCTGCACCCACACTCCGAAAGAGCATCTTACCCATTTCCACCCCCACCCTATTTCTACAACCCTGAGCATTACCATAGCTATTGAAAGTATGATCTAATCATAATTCTATATGAATCCGTGCTTATGTATTCATGTCCTTTCAAAATCAATCCTGTTATGGTGTTATGAACTTGCTTTGCTACTTTTACAACATGATATATCCTCCCTGCCAGATTACCAATTTTCTCTACCCCATTTAGTTTCTAACTTTCAAACAATAAATAGCTTTCTTATTCCTTTCATAGTGGAAGGTTGTGCACATTGCAAATGCTGAGACAACTTCTGCCAGATGTTATGACTGTTAACTGCTGTTATCAAGTGCAACCTTCGGCTTTGAGGGGTAATGTGCTCGTGAAAACTGTAAAGGAGATAAAAGATTCAATAAATAAATTGAATCTTACGTGATGCTCAATATTCTGAATTATTATTGTGTTCAATATCTTACTTTGGGAGTAGAAATTCCACTGACGGAGAAGAAGAATATGCAAAATGTTTGGAAAAATGATCTTAGTTCACCAATAAAGTGTGATAGCTAAATATTTACTTAGATTACATAAAGGGAAAATTTATAGATCCCTATTGTAAATGTTTATGTGGGGGGGTCATATGATGTGAGCATGGGAACGGCTGCATTTTCGTGAGCTCAGGACTTATTCATCTTTAACCCTTATGCATGATCTGTAGTTGCATAATCTGTACAACATTTTTGAAAGATCGTGGTTAACTCTTGACTGTGGAGAGCTGCATTAAATTGAAGACGTTCCTTGTTTGCAAGATGGGGTTGGAACTGACTTGGGTGGAGCCTGGTTCACAGTGGCAATGTCACTGATAACACCAGGTTTAAGTCCAACCGATTTGATGGTAAACTCGCAAGCTTTCGGGGTTTGCCCCTTTGTCAGGCGAATGGAGAGTTCTGGCCTCAGACAGAGCATGTAACAGCACAGACAGTTTACAGATTACTGATTTAGAATGTGAATCTTTACACCTAACCTGCTATTCAAGTCTTAAAGTGGCTAACAATGTGAGTGGAAGGAGCATTAAGCCCAGGTTAAAGAGATGTGTATTGTCTCCAGACAGTACGGTAAGTGAGGTTTAGCAAACCCAGGCAAGTCATGGGGGTTACAGATAGTACAACATGAACCCAAGATCCCTGTTGAGACCGTCCTTGTGTGCGGAACTTGGCTATCAGTCTCTGCTCAGCAACTCTGCGCTGTTGTGAAGGCCGCCTTGGAGAATGCTTACCCGAAGGTCAGAGGCCGAATGCCTATGACCACTGGAGTGTTCACCAACAGGAAGGGAACAGTCTTGCCTGGTGATTGTCGAGCGATGTTCATTCATCCGTTGTCGTAGCGTCTGCATGGTGTCCCCAATGTACCGTGCTTCGGGACATCCTTTCCTGCAGCGTATTAGGTAGACAACGTTGGCCGAGTTGCAAGAGTATGTGCTGTGTACCTGGTGGATGGTATTCTCACGTGCAATGATGTCATCCATGTTGATGATCCAGCATGTCTTGGAGAGGTTGCTGTGGCAGGGTTGTGTGGTGTTGTGGTCACTGTTCTCCTGTAGTCTGGGTAGTTTGCAAACAGTGGTCTGTTTTGAGGTTGTGCAGTTGTCTGAAGGCAAGAAGTGGGGGTGTGGGGATGGCCATGGCGAGATGCTCGTCTTCATCAGTGATATGTTGAAGACTCCAGAGAAGATATTGTAGCTTCTCTGCTCCGGGGAAGTACTGGACGATGAAGGGTACTCTGTCCACCGTGTCCCGTGTTTGTCTTCTGAGGAGGTCGGTGCGGTTTTTCGCTGTGGCGCATCAGAACTGTCGATCAATGAGTTGAGCGCCATATCCTGCTCTTATGAGGGCATCTTCCAGTGACTGGAAGTTCTGTCACGATCCTTCTCATCTGAGCAGATCCTGTGTATACGGAGGGCTTGTCCATAGGAGATGGCTTCTTCAACGTGTTTTGGGTGAAAGCTGGAGAAGTGGAGCATTGTGAGGTGGTCAGTGGGCTTGCGGTACAGTGAGGTGCTGAGGTGACCGTCAGTGATTGTTCTCTGAAACAAGTATATATCAACAAGTTCCACCCCACCATCAGACTCACCATGGACTATTCTCCAGAATCGGTTGCATTCTTGGACACATGCATCTCCATCAAGGACTGTCACCTTCCTTGTACAAGCCCTCCGTATATACAGGATCTGCTCAGATGAGGAGGATTGTGACAGACACCTCCGGATGCTGAAAGATGCCCTCATAAGAACAGGATATGGCGCTCGACTGATCAATCGACAGTTCCGATGCACCACAGCGAAAAACCGCACCGACCTCAGAAGACAAACACAGGACACAGTGGACAGAGCACCCTTCGTCCAGTAATTCCTCGGAGCGGAGAAGCTACGACATCTTCTCGAGTCTTCAACATATCATTGAAGACGAACATCTCGCCAGGGCCATCCCCACGCCCCCACTTCTTGCCATCAGACAACCGCACAACCTCAACCAGACCATTGTTCGCAGCAAACTACCCAGCCTTCAGGAGAACAGTGACCACAACACCACATAACCCTGCCACGGCAACCTCCTGCAAGACCTGCTGGATCATCAACATGGATGACATCATCTCACGTGAGAATACCATCCACCAGGTACACGGTACATACTCTTGCAACTTGGCCAACGTTGTCTACCTAAAACGCTGCAGGAAAGGATGTCCCGAAGCACGGTACATTGGGGAGACCATGCAGATGCTACGACAATGGATGAATGAACGTCGCTCGACAATCACTAGGCAAGACTGTTCCCTTCCTGTTGGTGAACACTTCAGTGGTTACGGGCATTCGGCCTCTGACCTACAAGTAAGCGTTCTCCAAGGCGGCCTTCACAACACATGACAGCGTAGAGACTGATAGCCAAGTTCCGCACACATGAGGACAGTCTCAACAGGGATCTTGGGTTCGTGTTGCACTATTTGTAACCCCCATGACTTGCCTGGGTTTGCTAAATCTCACTTACTGTACTGTCTGGAGACAATACACATCTCTTTAACCTGAGCTTAATGCTCTTTTTGGCCACTTAAGACTTGAATAGCAGGTTAGGTGTCAAGATTCACATTCTAATCAGTAATCTGTGAACTGTCTGTGCTGTTCTATGCTCTGTCTGAGGCCAGAACTCTCCATTTGCCTGATGAAGGGGCAAACCCTGAAAGCTTGCAAGTTTACCTTCAAATAAATCAGTTGGACTTAAACCTGGTGTTGTCAGACTTCTTACTGTTTACCCCAGTCCAACACTGGCATCTCCACACAATGTCACTGATAAGCAGACCCATGCAGAGGTGGTGCTATTGATGCCAAGATGAAGACCGCATTGAGACGCAAAAATGTGGAAGATGTATTCTGCACCCTAGGACAGATTTTCAAGACCTGGGTTGGCTGAAGACCCCACCATATCTTGCAATATCTTGACCTTCATGCTCGCCAAGAGGAGTTGGAGGTGGCTAGGCATGGTGGGCTCCCATCCACTGGGGCATAGACTTATGCTCATCTGGCCTGTGGGATTGTGGCATGATGGAAGTGTGGCGACTTAAATGAAGTTCTGCATGTTCCTTGACAATCTGGTCATGTTTTTGGCCTTTTCTAACTCCATGGATGGCTTGTAACGTTGAGTTCATTGTTAATTCTGAACTTTGTTCCCTTGTGATTTTGCTCCTAATTATGTGATTTTTTTTATCCTGATAAGGGCATTTGTTGAGCACAGAGACTTGGGAATTTTGTTTTGTTTTTCCTTGCCTGTTATCCTGTAAATTCAGAATCACTATTTTATGTACATTCTGATGGCTATTCCAACAGTGTGCTTCGGGGGGTTGGGGGTTCAGGATGTGATCTTTGGCTCTCTGGCCAGGAGCTCTTTTTTTTCTTGTTGAGCAGTGCTCCAAATGTGTTGTATGTCTGAAAGGTCGTGCGATGTGTCTTTAATTGGTCTTCTGTGCTGTAATAAGAACATAATAACATAAGAAATAGGAGCAGGAGTAGGCCATCTAGCCCTTCGAGCCTGCCCTGCCATTCAGTAAGATCATGGCTGATCTGTCGTGGCTCAGTTCCACATTCCTGCCCTCTCCCCATAACCCTTAATCCCCTCACTTATCAAAAACCCATCAACCCGCGTCTTAAAAATATTTAGCGAGGTAGCCTCCACCACTTCAACGGGCAGAGAATTCCAGAGATTCACCACCCTTTGAGTGAAGAAGTTCTTCCTCAACTCCATTCTAAACCACCCCCCCTTTATCTTGAGGCTGTGCCCCCTAGTCCTACTGTCCTTTCTGAGCGGGAAGAGTCTCTCCACCTCTATCCTATCCATCCCATTCATCATCTTATACGTCTCAATGAGATCTCCCCTCATTCTTCTAAACTCTAACGAGTACAAGCCTAGTTTATCTTATTGAATGGCGGGGCGGGCTCGAAGGGCTAGATGGCCTACTCCTGCTCCTATTTCTTATGTTTCTTATGTTCTTATTCAGCCTCTCCTCATAGCTCAACCCCCTCAACTCTGGCATCAGCCTAGTAAACCTCCTCTGCACTCCCTCCAAGACCAAAATATCCTTGCGTAAGTACGGCGCCCAAAACTGCACACAGTACTCCAGCTGCAGCCTTACCAATGCCCTATACAGGCTTGCTATACAGCAAGACCTCCCTACTTTTATATTCAATCCCCCTCGCTATGAAGGCCAGCATCCCATTCACCTTCCTGACCACCTGCTGCACCTGCAAGCTGGGTTTTTGCGACTCATGCACAAGGACCCCGAGGTCCCTCTGCACTGTCGCCTGCTGCAGTTTTTCGCCACGTAAATAATAATCCTTCCTACCATTATTCCTACCAAAGTGGACCACCTCACGCTTGCCAACATTAAATTCCATTTGCCTGTTCCTGGCCCATTCGCCCAGCCTATCTAGATCCTTCTGTAGACTCTCCACACCCTCCGCGCAATTTGCCGTTCCACCAATCTTGGTGTCATCAGTAAATTTCGACACCATACACTCGGTTCCCTCCTCCAGATCATCTGTGTAAATGGTAAATAGCTGAGGCCCCAGCACCAACCCCTGGGGCACTCCACTAGTCACCAACTGCCAATCCGAATAGCACCCATTGACCCCCACTCTCTGCCTCCTATTTGACAACCAATCCTCTATCCACGCTAACACCCTACCCCCAACTCCATGTCCCCTGACCTTCTGCAATAACCTCTTGTGAGGTACCTTGTCAAACGCCTTCTGAAAATCAAGAAAGACCACATCCACCGGCTCTCCTCCATCCACTGCCCTAGACACATCCTCATAGAACTCCAGTAAATTTATCAGACACGACTTCCCCTTAACGAAACCATGCTGCGTCTGCTCTATCAAGCAATTCCCCTCAAGATGCCTCGCTATTTCCTCCTTGGACGGATTCTAACATTTTACCTACAACAGACGTTAAACTAACCGGCCTATAATTCCCCGCCTTTTGCCTGGCACCCTTCTTAAACAACGGCGTAACATTAGCCGTTTTCCAATCTTCCGGCACTTCCCCGGAATCCAGCGATGTTTGGAAAATAACCAAGGCATCCACTATCACCTCTGCCATTTCTTTCAGAACTCTCGGATGCATTCCATCTGGTCCTGGGGACTTGTCCACAATCAGTCCCTCCAGTCTGTCGAGCACCGCCTCTCTAGTAACAATAATGTCATTGAGACATTCCAGTCCTACCACCTTTCCATCTCTAACACACGGCAAATTATTCACGTCCTCCTCCGTGAAGACCGAAACAAAAAAGTTATTCAAGACCTCAGCCATATCCCCATCCCCTACCACTAAGTCCCCCTTCTCATCCTCTAAGGGACCAACGTTCACCCTAGCCAGCCTCTTCCTTTTTATATATTTATAAAAACTTTTGCTATCCTTTTTTATATTAAGCGCTAGCCCAGCTTCATAGTTTCTCCTACCCTTCTTTATCAAATTCTTTGTCAATCTTTGTTGACATTTAAACCTCTCCTAATCCTCTTCTCGCCCACTACTTTTAGCTACTCTAAACGCCTCCGCTTTTAATTTAACACTTTCCTTCACCTCCTTCGTTATCCACGGCTTATTACCTCTCCTCCTACGGTCCTTTTTGACCATCGGAATAAATTTCTGCTGAGCCCCAGAAAAGATCTCCTTAAAGATCCTCCACTGCTCCTCAGCAGACCTACCTTCTAACGCGCTCCCCCAGTCCACATTCGCCAATTCTTCTCTCATCCTTCCGTACTCCCCTCTGTCCAAACAAAGGACGCGTGTCCGGGAACCCACTTTCTCCTCCTCCATCTGCACCAGAAACTCCACCATACAATGATCACTCTCCCCAAGAGGATCCTTCACCGCAAGGTCCCTAATTCTACCCACCTCATTACATAGCACCAGATCCAAGATAGCTCGCTCCCTCGTCGGCTCCAACACACACTGTTCAAGGAAACTATCCCGGCAGCATTCCAAGAACTCCTTCTCGAGCCCACCGCGTCCAACATGGGTCGACCAATCAATATGCAGATTGAAATCCCCCATAATTATGGCCGTTCCATTCCTGCACGCCGCACTTATTTGTGCGTTAACAGCCCGCCCCACCTCCAGATCATTATTCGGGGGCCTATAGACGACACCCACCAGCGTCTTCCTCCCTTTGCTGTTCCTAATCTCCACCCACAACGATTCCACGTTCTGCTCTTTGGCTCCAATATCATCCCTTGCTACCACCCTGATGCTATCCTTAATCAGCAGAGCTATGCCCCCCCTTTTTCCTCCCGCCTATCCTTCCTAAACACTTGATACCCCTGGACATTCAGCTCCCAGTCCCTGTCACCTTGCAGCCACGTCTCTGTAATGGCCACCAGATCATATCCATTTGTGCTGATCTGCGGCACCAGTTCATCCACTTTATTCCGAATGCTTCGTGCATTCAGATAAAGTGCCTTCATCCCAGCCTTCACCTGGACCCTATTTGCCGGAATGCCACCAACCATACTCACGCCCCCCTACTCCCTTTATTATTGGGACATCCTTGGCCTCTTCCCTTACCTGTACCATCTCCTTAACTTTAGGCCTCGTAATGTCACCTACCCTCGCACCCTCCCCCTCCAATTAGTTTAAAGCCCTGTCTACAGTCTTCTTTACACGATTCGCCAGGACTCTGGTCCCAGCACGGTTCAGATCAACCCATCCTGCCCGAACAGGTCCCACCTACCCCAATACTGATGCCAATGCCCCATAAATTCAAACCCATTCCTCCCACACCAATCCCTGAGCCACCCATTCACTTCCTTAATCCTATCAATCCTACGCCCATCTGCACTCGGTTCAGGCAGTAGCCCAGAGATAACCACCTTGTCGGTTCTACTTTTTAATTCCATTCCCAGCTTTTCATACTCCCTCCCCAGATCCTCAGTTTGCATTTTGCCTACGTCGTTGGCACCCACATGTACCACAACGACCGGATTCTCACCCTCCCACTCCAGCTTCCTCTGCAGCCCAGATGCGACATCCCGGACCCGAGCACCAGGCAGACAACACACCCTTCTGTGCACTTTGTCATTGTGACAAAGGACAGTGTCAATACCCTTCACCCCACTATCCCCAATTATGACTACGTTCCTTTTCCCCTTCTCTTTGCCTATGTCCTGCTGCATCACTGTACCGTGTGCAGTTTGCTCACTGACCTCACCTCCCTCGTCCTCGTCCAGACTGGAAGCAAGAACCTCAAACCTGTTATGCAGATTGAGAGGCAAAGAGCACATTCTTTTGTGGTGCCCTTTGCTTTAGTTATAGAAAAATCGAGTTGTGCCACAGCAGGGTGGTAGCTGGTTGGATAGATGTGGAAGTGGTTAATGTGGCCTTAAGTCCTCATTTTAGTTAGTTATTCTGGGTCTGAGAATTCCTGTGCTTATCCTATAGCAGTGCAGGCAGACTAAATATCCTGAAGAGGACAGTACTTGAAGTTGGCACTTTTGGTTGCTGGGAATGTGGGGGAGTGTGGGGTGGTTCATGCCCGAGCATGGTTGCTAGGTTATTGAGTTTCAAATATCTTTACACAGGTTTCTTGATGTTACTTGACTGGGCAGGTAGAGTTGTGGTTGCTTGTTTGGGAGGGGTGTCTTCTTTGTGTAGAAGGAGAGCAGCATTTAGGGGTGACCCTTGTCTCGATTGTGCCTTCCAGTGTGTCCGATCCTGAGAGACTTTCTTTGTATTTCATTGCTCTATGGAAGGGTGCACAACATGGTGCGGTGCCCTGTTTTCTTAGCCTTATTCTGTTGTCCTGATTCCCCACACACACTTTCTGTTATGCTTTTGATATCTGCACAAAAGAAGGTGCTGAGACTGCAACAGCAGGAATTACTTCTGATTCTTTGAATTATTTCTATTGATCTTTGCTGGTCTTCTCCACGTATCAGTAGCAGTGGGAGGGTGCGTTTCTGAATGTAGGGCTGTGACAAGCAGTGTTCCTCAGGGATCAGTGCTGGGGCCTTTGCTGTTTGTAATATATATAAATGATTTGGAGGAAAATGTAACTGGATTGATTAGTAAGTTTGCGGACGACACAAAGGTTGGTGGATTTGCGGATAGCAATGAGGACCGTCGGAGGATCCAGCACGACATAGATCAGTTGGAGACTTGGTGGAGAGATGACAGATGGAGTTTAATCTGGACAAATGTGAGGTAATGCATTTTGGAAGGTCTAATACAGATAGGAAATATACAGTAAATGGCAGAACACTTAAGAGTATTCTTAGGCAAAGGGTTCTGGATGTACAGGTACACAGGTCACTGAAAGTGACAATGCAGATAGAGAAGGTAGCCAAAAAAGCATATGGCATGCTTGCCTTCATCAGTCAGGGTATTGAGTTTAAAAATTGACAAATCATGTTGCAGCTTTATAGAACCTTAAGTTAGGCCACACTTGGAATATTGTGTTCAATTCTGGTCACCACACTACCAGAAGGGTGTGGAGGGGGATACAGAAAAGATATACCAGGATGTTGCTTGGTGTGGAGGGCATTAACTATGAGGAAAGGTTGGAGAAACTTGGTTTGTTCTCATTGGAGCGACAGAGGTTGAGGGGAGCCCTGATAGAAGTCTACAAGATTATGAGAGGCATGGACAAAGTGGATAGTCAGAAGCTTTTTCCCAGGGTGGAAGAGTCAGTTACTAGGGGGCATAGATTTAAGGTGTGAGGGACAAGGTTTAAAGGAGATGTATGAGGCAGAGTTTTTACAGAGAGTAGTGGGTACCTGGAACTTGTTGCTGAGGAAGGTAGTGGAAGCAGATACGGTAGTGACTTTTTAAGGGGTGTCTTGACAAGTACATGAATAGGATGGGAATAGAGGGATATGGTCTCTGGAAGGGTAGGGGGTTTTAGTTCAGTTGGGCAACATGGTCGGTGCAGGCTTGGAGGGCCGAAGGGCTGTCATTTTCTTTGCGTAATGATCATTTCACATAACAATGTGCTGAATCATGGGAATTTGAGTAACATACAATATATAAAGTTCAAAATTCTCAATAAAAACATTATTTAAAAGAATTATGTAGACAGCTTCCAGTGCAAGTATTGACATGAAAAAAGGTTGCAGAAAATAAAATTTCAGGCTAGTGTGCTCAAATTTTGAACTAGCATGCATCAAGGTTCTGATACTCCTTGGTGATGGTTGCTGAATGTCTGTGTTGCACTGTGGTTAGAAAAATGTTGAAATATAATGTTTCCTAGTGCTGCTAAGAGCTAAGTCTGTACTGGTTGAGTTACTTGGTCTCTGCTGAATATAGAACTCAGTTCCTGGTAGGAAGATAATATAAATATGACGTGTAACATTAAGGGGGCAACTTTCAGCCTGCGATCTCCGTCAGAGAGTAGTGACGTGTTCTGAAAATCCGAAGAGAATCAAGAAACACGATTTTCCCACTCCCCGCTGATGACGTAGCGAAGTTCACACCCAGAAAAGGTGAGAACCTCATTTAAATGTGCTTTAACATATTTAATATCTTTTAACCCCCTCCACAATCTACTCCACCCAGCATAATTTTGTTTACAGCAGGTTCACTCAGATGTGAATCTCTGGTGGGGATTCCCCCTGTGGCAATAAAGGTGAGTATAGCTACTGGAGGAGAGGAACATGCCCAGACACTGCCCCTAGCACTGTTCCGTGGTACAGTTTGGCACTGTGCCAACCTGTACCACGGCAGATGGTAATGGCAGTCGTGTGTGATGGGGAGGAGAGGGGGAGATGCTAGCCATGAGGATTGGGGGTTAGGAGATGTCAGCATTGTGGTTGGGGTGGGGGGGGGAGGTGGTGGTGGTGGTGGTGGTTGCTGAAACCTGATCAACAGATCTTTGGTAACTGGGGTAAGATGTTCCATGAGGTAGTGGGACTCAGTGTGCAGGATTTGCTTTTTTTCTTTCTCCTCAGTTCACAGGAAAATGTACATCTCATTTTTGACAATACTCAGGAAAATGTTTAAAGTTACACATTAGTATTTTAGTTTTTAATTTTGATGTTCTGATGAATAGCTCTATAAAGGGATGCACGAAGACTCTCTTTTTGAAGTAGTAAATGTATAGAAACTGGAAGCAGGAATAGACTTTCAGCCCTTCAAGCCTGCTCCACCATTAGAACATAGAACATTACAGCGCAGAACAGGCCCTTCGGCCCACGATGTTGCACCGACCAGTTAAAAAACAATGACCCACTAACCTAAACCAATCCCTTTTCGTCCACAAACCTATCCACGGATCTCTTAAAAGCCCCCAAACTAGCGCATTTACAACCGCAGCAGGCAGGGCATTCCAATCCCTCACCACCCTCTGGGTAAAGAACCTACCCCTGACATCCGTCCTTTAACTACCCCCCCTTAATTTAAAGCCATGCCCCCTCGTGCTAGCTTTCTCCATCTGAGGAAAAAGGCTATCACTGTCCACCCTATCTAAACCTCTAATCATCTTATATGTTTCAATAAGATCCTCTCTTAGCCGCCTTCTTTCCAGCGAAAACAACCCCAAATCCCTCAGTCTCTCCTCATAGGACCTCCCCTCCATACCAGGCAACATCCTGGTAAACCTCCACATCCTTCCTGTAATGTGGGGACCAGAACTGCACACAGTATTCCAAGTGCGGCCGCACCAGAGTTGTGTACAGTTGCAACATGACGCTGCGACTCCTAAATTCAATCCCCCTACCAATAAATGCCAAGACACCGTTTGCCTTCTTAACAACCCTATCTACTTGATTCCCAACTTTCAGGGATCTATGTACACATACACCTAGATCCCCCTGTTCATCCACACTATTCAAAGTCCTCCCGTTAGCCCTATACTCAACACATCTGTTATTCCTACCAAAGTGAATTACCTCACACTCCTCCGCATTAAACTCCATCCGTCACCTCTCGGCCCAGCTCTGCAACCTGTCCAAGTCGTCCTGCAAACTATGACACCCTTCATCACTATCTACCACACCTCCGACTTTGGTGTCATCAGCAAATTTACTAATCCACCCAACTATACCCTCATCCAGATCATTAATAAAAATTACAAACAGCAGTGGCCCCAAAACAGATCCCTGAGGCACACCACTCGTAACCGAACTCCATGACGAATATTTACCATCAACCACCACCCTTTGTCTCCTATCTGCTAGCCAATTCCTGATCCAATTTCCTAGATTACCCTCAATCCCATACATCTGCATTTTCTGCAGAAGCCTACCATGGTGAACCTTATCAAACGCCTTACTAAAATCCATATATACCACATTCATTTTGATCATGGCTGATCATTAAATTCAATTCCGCTTCTCCCCCCCCCCCTCCCCCCCGCCTCCCTCCCATATCCCTTGATCCCTCTAGCCCCAAGAACTATGTCTAATTTCTTCTTGAAATTGTGCAACGTTTTGGCCTTAACTACATTCTGTGGTAATGAATTCCACAGATTCACCACACTCTGGTGAGGAAATTTCTCCTTACCCAAAAGGTTTACCCCTTATCCTCAAACTATGACCCTTCGTTCTGGACTTCCCATCATCCTTCCCCACATTCATTCTGAATCTACCCGGCCTAACCCTGTTAGAATTTTATAAGTTTCTATGAGATCCACTCTCACTCTTCTAAACTTCAAATGAATATGATCCTAACCGACGTAGTCTGTCCTCATGACAGACCTGCTATCCCAGGGATCAGCCTGGTAAACCTTTGTGGCACTCCCTCTATAGCAAGGACATCCTTCCTCATAATGATACCAAAAATGCACACAATATTCCAGGTGTGGCCTCACCAATGCCTTGTACATCCCTATTTCTATCTCATATCCTCTAGCTATAAAGACATTTGCTTTCTTGACTACCTCTATACCTACGCGCTTACTTTTAGTGACTGCACAAGGACAAAAGTTCTCATTGAGTATCTATCTCTGTTTATACCCATTCAGATAATCTGCCTCCCTATTATTGCTACAAAAGTGGATAACCTCACAGTTATCCACATTATACTGCATCTGTAATGCATATGACCACTCACTCAGCTTGTCGAAATCACACTGAAACATCTCTGCATCCTCCACACAACTCGCTCTCCCACCCAACTTTATCATCTGCAGATTTGGAGAAAATACATTTAGTTTTCTCTTCCAAATCTTCAATATATCGTGTGAACAATTGGGATCTGAGCTTGCAGTATCCCACGAGTCACTGCCTGTCAATTGGAAAAAGACTCAAATGTGCTAACTCTTTGCTTCCTGTCTGCTAATCAGCTTTTTATCTTTCTCGTGACACTACCCACAATCCCATGTATTTTGACTTTACATGGTTGTCTGAAAGCCTCCTGAAAATCTAAAATAGACCACTCCCACCAGTTCTCCTTGGTCAACTCTACTATTTGTATCCTTAACCAATCTAACACTTGCGTTCATTACGATGCTTAATATTGCCTATCCAGCATTACAGATATTGCAATAATTTGGAAATTGCATTTTCTCCTATTCCTAGAATATATTCCATGTCTCCCGAAGGTGCTGACTTGTTCTGAGAAACTGTTCAGTGTGCACAGGGTGCTTCCGATATTTCACTCAAGTGACCAGAGACTGATGGCAACAAATCAATTGACTTGGCTGACACAGCTGAACCCATTCAGTGTTGTTCTCACATCCACAGCATCCAGTAGAAGATCGCGGTTCCATTGAACGATTTCCAGCTGTTAATGTGGAATTTGATCTTTTTGTTTTTAACTTTTTCACTGAGAACACAGTTAAACTTGAAATATTTGTTGTGAATGGAATCCCCTTAAGTGATTTGAAATTATGATAATTAATGAAAAATAGTATACTTGAACTGTTTAAAATGTCACGGGTATTTCCTTTTGCATCTTCTCAGTTGCATTCTGTATTTTTTAGGTATGGAAGTTGTCTGGTTTGCAACACTCTTTAGTTTTTAATCACTTAAATTTTGGGCCTGCAGC
The DNA here is from genome assembly GCF_965287045.1 of Carcharhinus amblyrhynchos. Taxonomy (NCBI): domain Eukaryota; kingdom Metazoa; phylum Chordata; class Chondrichthyes; order Carcharhiniformes; family Carcharhinidae; genus Carcharhinus; species Carcharhinus amblyrhynchos. The sequence goes on along the minus strand of NC_137335.1, from coordinate 22,483,224 downwards.
ACAAATCCAGTACGGTCTTAACTCTTTGCTTGGCCTGCAGAAAAATAAATGGAGGTCTTTTCATGCTTATAAAATAACGTTCAGAATATTGCCATGTAATCCCTAATTCCTGGTAACCTGAAGATGAACTGGGTCTAGAAAACAATAATTTATTTTTATCAATATGTACACTGCCAAATTATCAGAATTTCCTTTTAAGACATGCCTGGTGAACTAACCACTGTAAACATGCCTGCTCCTGTGCTGTTTCTTTTATGTGAACTGCCACTGAATTTGCAAAGTAGCTTGTTTCACAAAAGTGGGTTTGATGTTAATGTACCATGTTGTCAGATTAAAAGATATCAAAGTGAGGAAAAGCTACAGCAATTGGACTTCCAACAGGTTGAATCAGACAGAGTTTATGCAACAAATTGAATGAATAATATACATAATCCTTCATTAGTGAGTCACAGTTTTTCCTGTGGATCATTGTGGTTTAGTGTATAGCTATAATTTTCCAAATAATTGTTTAGGGTGTTGGGTGGGGTTGGAATTGGTGGTGCCATGGCGTTGCTGACAGGAGGGAATGACACCCATTGGTATATTTTTCCTGTTTTTTCCTTAAGTCAGTTCTGCCAGATTTATTCACTTCAAATAAATTCAGCAAAATTAAGATTTCGTACAATTGTAATATTATGCAAAAGGTAATGTAAACAGGTCATAGTGTTGCAGAACAAAAATTAAAAATGAAAGTTTAAAAAGTTCCATTGTGTTGTAGTAAAAGTACTCTGATGTCAAAGTGCTGGATCAGTGTTTTGCTACTAATGCCAAACTAAAATCTAAGCTTCATTTAACTTAATTTATAAATATGTCATGCGTGGAGCTCTGAGCTAATCAGTATAAGTATTTGATCTCAGTTAACACCTGTTATGGTTTATAGACCATTTTGTAAGCCCTTAATATTGATTAGATTTGGAGTTGTTTGAATGCTAGTTTGAGTTTTCAATGTCTCTATATAATTTAGAATATTTTGAAAGTTTGCAAATAAATGTTTTTGTTTTTTTTTCAATTATTAACTTTTTTATAAAACCTTCATGTTTGAAGAAACCGTCAAAATAAAGCAATGAACTGGCGACATCTGTGTTGCTTTTTAAATTGCTGTAGTCTGTAAAAGGGTTTTCTATTATTTCTTCATTCTTGCAAATGGTGGAAAATTGACATTTTGAAACATCGCACCAAATCTAGAACCCTTACCATTTCCTAAAATAAACATACTTGGCACGTCATGGAATCAGAGTCATTGAATACAGGGTACTGTTTTACTAGGGTACAGTATGAACATTTAAATATTTATTGTAGTCTGAGGCCACATTTGCTAGGACTGCAAGTTATTTTATGTTGCTTTTTGCGATGTAGATTTTTTATCTTCCCTTAAGATGGCAAACTGTAAATGATTAGGGAAAAGAACTTAATATATATCCTATTATGTAGTGAATTATACTTCTGATCTTTGTTGGCAGAATCTTTCAGACTTAAGTGTACTTGGGAGATGTCTATGCCGGCAAGGGAGATGCATTTCCTCAATAGTGACCAGACTAAATTTGTCATAAAAGATATATCTGTCAAAATCTTGACTCTTACTTTGAAAGTGAGACACATGAAAACATTTTTTAATTGAATGACTACAGGCACTGGATAATGTCCAGAATAACTGGAGCAACAGGAAATGTTTCTGAGATGTGTTTCACAGGTTAATTTGGCTCTCGTACCATTCTAGAATGGCTAGAATGAAGCCTACAATTTCATGAGCAGTAAACCAATTTGCTGTCCAGCATGAATGAGCTAAAACTTGACCTGATGGCTGTAAAAGCTAGCAATCTGCATCTTTGTTAATGACATTTGTATTGTTAACAGAGACATTGCAAGGGCCTGGAGGAAAGGACATTTTAATAGCTTTTAATGACAGTTTGAAGCAAGGAGGATGATGCCGTGAGTGGTATTGAATATTCTATCAAAACACTAGTAATTAGGTGCTAGTTATGCATCTTAAGGAAAGAAACAAAATATTCTCAATTAAGAGGTGAAAATGTGTAAAAGTTCATTGTTTCAAGTTCAAAAGAGCCATACACGTCTGATGGAATGATTACATACAAATCATGTAAACATATATTAAAAGAAATAGTTATTTGGTAGTACAGAACTTGAGTATCATTGAAAAAAGGGACATGCTGTTGAAGCTTTTCGCTATGCATCCATCAGGATAGTTGACAAGAATACCAATAGTAAAAGGAACAACAGTCTCTTCTGCATGAGAAGAGAGTGCTGATTGGTTGGCAAGTGGACCTTGGTAGAGGCATTACCATGGAGAATGCACTAGGAACAATTTAATGTTTGTTTAAATTCAAAGCAGGCAGATCAAAGGGATGTACTGTTGAATGTGATCTGCCAGTCAGTAGGATGTACAACCTGCATACCTACCATCACACCCATTTGAGTTTGTACAATATTCAGCAAGCAATTCTCTGATCAGAGTAGCTTTTATTCTGCAGGGGATGTCTTTTATGGTCTCTACTTCAGTCTTGTATAAAGGTTTATATATTGATAGCAATCCTGTTTGTCCGTGTGATTGTTCAACATTGCAAGTCTTTTAACCACTATCTCTCAAGGAAGCCAAAGATACTTACATTGCATCGTTGTTATAGTTATCTGATGCATCACCATTGTCTGAATCTATTCATTGAACTTAAAAATTCAGCGACTCCTGCAGTTGCTTCTGTAGTTGCGTTTTCACCACAACATCTATGCCCAAATAGATGGTGTTGCCATGGGATTCCTGTGGGCCCAATCTATATTAATAAAGTTGGACGAAGATACCAACTGTACCGGATACAAGTTTGTTGTTGAAACAAAGTTGCTTGAGAATGTAAGCTGAAGAGTGCATAAAAGGCTATGAAGAGATATGGACAGGTTAAGCAAATGGTCAGGAAGATGGCAGTTGCAGTATAATCTGGGGAAGTATTATTCACTTTGGTCATAATTTTAAAAAAAGTAGAATATATTTTAAAAGCACAAAACTTTGAAATGTTGCTCAGGGAGACTTGGATGTACTTGAACAAGAAATACAAAGTTAGTAACTGGATACATTAAGCAATTTGGAAGGCAAAGTGCTGTTATTATCCTTTATTATTCATGGACTCCAAACCCCATGCAATAAAAAGTTTTGCTACAGTCGTTATAAGACCTTGAGAGCCACCAGAATACTGTACAGCAGGTGTCCCTGCAATGAGGTTCCAGCCCAGTGAAGTTACAGTGGAGCCCTATGTATATGCTGAATCATGGAATCTTGCAATTCAGCAGGAGGCTGTTTGGCCCATCACACCCATGCCATCTCTTAGGGTTTTTCAATGCAGTTTCACGTCCCAACCTTTTCGTGATAGCCCTGCAAATTAGTCCTTTTAAAATCTATGACCATCACACACACAAGCACCCACTGGTTTGTTAACAGCACTTCCTTACTAATTGCCTGATATATTAGCCTCCCTACACTTGGAGACCATTGAGCAGTATCATGCCTTGTTTCCCATTTTCAATTTTAAGAAATGTTTTTTCCTTTAAAGTTGTAGCTTTGACTTTGTCCCATGTCTTAACTTGCAACATATGTTTACCTATCATATGTTGTTTACCTATCACATTGTGTTTGCTGACCTGCATTGGCTCCTGGTCAAGTATGTTTGCATTTTAAGGCCACAATTTTCCAGCTGTCAATCCGGGAGGCCCACGAGCTATTGAAAGTTCTGTTCAAACCAGCAGGAACCAAAGATCCCACTGCCGTGAAGGACTGGAAAATTCTGGCTTTAATCTCTCATCATTGTTCTCAAAATCCTTAATGACCTCTCCCTTCCCTATCTCTGTAATGTCCTCCAACCTCAAGCTTCTGAGATAGCGGCACTTCTCCAAACCTGGCCTGTTGAGCGTCCCTGATTTGAATGACAGCACTGCTGATGGGCATACCCTCAGTTGCCTTGCCCTTGCTTGGGAATATCCTCCCCACACCATTCTACCTTACATTCCTCCTTCATGCCACACCTTGAAATCCTCTCTAACAAGGTTTTGGTCATCTGACTTAATATTTCCTTAATGTATTTCATATTTTGTTCTATAATGTTCCTGTGAAGCAGCATGGGACATTTTATTGCAGTAAATACAACTTGTTGGCCCCTTTCATTCTGGATTAAAGAATTTTTGTTAATTCCAGAAGAAGGATAAAACTAAAATTTCAAATAAGTAATTAGCCCACTAATTAGAGTGTTAAAGTCTTTCCTTTCATCAGCCAAGATAATTATAATTACAAATGCATGACACCAGATAACACACAATCTTCACAAAATTAGTTATAGCTCCGCTTTGTGCATTTTGTCAAATCGCTGTTTCATCATTCCCACTTGTTTTCCACCACCTTCAGTCATGCTGTTCAACCATAGAAGCTTTAAGTTTGCTTTCCTGTTGGACAATGACAATAAAGATCATGAGTCTCTTCACAGTGGGCCTCCAATGGTCAGAAATATAGTCCAACCCAACAATATGTTGTAAATAAATGCAGCCAATTTCTGAAAGACACTAACTAGACAGAGCAGGAAAATTTTCTGGCTAATTGATATTGAGATGCATGTTTAACATGACCCCAAAAACACAATTACAGATACATCTAGCTTTGGGGGATGCAGTAGTGGGAGGAGGCTGACGGGTAGTATTGCGGTGGGAGGTCTGGGCTTTGTAGTTTCAAATTTGAGCTTTCTGGACCTCAAACACACAAGGTTGCTAAAACCCACCTTTCCTCAAAGCCACTTTTCCCTCGTAGCCATTCTTAAAGCTGTACTCCCTGTCAGCCCTGTCTTGGCATTCTTAAACCTAATTCAAGTGAGCCTTAAGATCTCTTTTCCAATTTTTTCCTGCCCCTCTCCCCACAGTCTCAGGACTATCTTTCAGTGGGTGTACTCTTCTAGCCCAATGCTTTTAGAAGCCAGGACCACAAACAATGATTCCATATTAGGGATTTTCTTTTCCATTGCTCCTCATCCTAAGACATCTCTCATATGTTACTGTCACTATGTTACAAGAACCACTGTGCTGGTTCCTTGAAAATGCTATTTGACATAATCTCTTGTTATTTATAAAATCGCTAACACAACTGCGTCCAGGAAAATGAAAGGTTTGCAAGCACCACAGCCAGTGGATTACGTCTTAGCTCATGGTGGTGGACAATTAAACAACTAGCTGGAGTAGGAGGCTCCACAAACAACCTCATCCTCAATGATGGGAAAACTCAGCAAATCAGTACGAAACATTTGCACTCATCTTCAGCCAGAAGTGCTGAGTAGATATTCCATCTTGGTCTCCCCCTGAGGTCCCACACATGACAGATGCAAGACTTAAGCCAGCTTGATTCAAGGAACAGTTGAAGGTACTGGGTACTGCAAAGGCCATGGGCCCTGACAATATTCTGAAGTAGTGCTGAAGACCTGTGCTCCAGATCTTGCTGTACCCCTAGCCAAGCTGTTCCAGTGCAGCATTGGCATTTATCCGGCAATGCCCTGGATGGTGCTGAGCTTCTTGACTATTGTTGGAGTTGCACTAATCCAGGCAAGAGAAGAGTATTCCATTACAGCTTGACTTGTGCCTTGGTGGACAGAATTTGGGGCAGGTAGTGAACTCAGGAAGTGAGTTCACTTGCTTCAGGATTCCTGGCCTTTGACCGCAGTAATTATATGGCTAGTCCAATTCAGTTCTGTCAATGGTAACCTCCCAGGATGTTGATCATGGGGTCTCAGTGATGGTAATGCCATTGAATGTTAAGGGTGATGGTTCAATCCTCACTTGCTGGATATGGTCACTGCCTGGCACTTGCCTGGTGTCAATGTTACTTGCCACTTTTCAGTCCAAGCCTGTATACTGTCCAGGTGTTGCTGCATTTGGGCATGGACTGCTTTGGTATTTGAGTTGTCATGAATGGTGCTGAACATTGTGCAGTCACCTACAAACATCCTCACTTCTGACTTTATGATGGAAGGGACATTATTGATGAAGCAACTAAAGATAATTGGGCCTAGGATACTACCCTGAGGAACTCCTGCAGTGATATCCTGAAGCTGAGACAATTGACCTCCAACCATCACAACCAAGTTTCTTTGAGCCAGATATGACTCCAAACAGCAGAGAGTTTTCCCCCGATTCCCATTTACTCCAGTTTTGCTACAGCTCCGTGATGTTACTCAGTCAAATGCTGTAATGTGGAAAATTGTCCAGGTACGTTCTGTACGCAAGAAATAGGACAAATCCAACCTAGCCAATTACCGGCCCATCTGTCTGCTCTTGATTATTGCACTTACTCAGCAATAACCTGCTCATGGATATTCAGTTTGACACTCAGCACCTGACCTCATTACAGCCTTGATTCAAATACGGACAAAAAGGCTGAAAGGCAGAAGTGAGGTGAGAAAAACAGCCCTTGATATCAAGGCAGTTTCCTTGATAACAAGGAAAAGCTGTACAAAGGCTGGCAGCTCCCATCTGCCCCAGTCCCTACATGTTTTCTACATGCTTTCTAGATGTCTTCTGCCCAAGATAGGACACGACTCCCTGAGATAATTACCCATTCAGTCCCAAAGTGACTCTCTTCTGCTATGTTGCCCTTAAAGGGACAGTCATCACCGGTTTGCTGGCCTTTATTGCAAGAGGATTAGAGTACAAGAATGTGGAAGTCTTGCTACAATTGTATGAGGCTTTGGTGAGACCACAACTTGAAGACTGAGCAATTTAGATCTATATTTTTAAAAAAAGGATACACTTGCATTGAAGGCTGTGCAGTGAAGGTTCATTAGATTGGTCCCTGGGAGGAGAGAATTGGCCTATGATGAGAAATTTCTTCACTCAAAGGATTGGCAATCTTTGGAATGTTCCAGCTCAGAAGGTTGTAAATGCAGCACCATTGAATACATTAAGGCTGAAGTAGAAAGATTTTTGGTCTCTCAAGGAATCAAGGAGATATGGAAGGCAAACAGGAAAGTGGAGTTAAAACTTAAGATCAGCCATGATCGTGATGAATGGCAGAGCTGGTCCACAGGCCTCAAAGTCTTCTTTGCCTCCTATTTCTCATGCTTAATATTCTCCACTCCAAGATATGATGGGTCATTGTACAGAAGCAAACTACAGACCAATATCCTAAAGCACGTTCTCAGATTACATATTAGGTTATAGTAATATGATTAGAAATTGCTCATAAGTCAGCCATCCTTAGAAGGCTGGAATTATAAGTTAACATTTAATTAAACTTGGAATATTTTTGTACTTATATTGGGTAAATGTTCTGAATGGGTAATTATCTCAGGCAGTTGTGTCCTATCTTGGGCAGAAGACATCTAGAAAGCATGTAGAAAACATGTAGGGACTGGGGCAGCTGGAAGCTGCCATCCTTTGTACAGTTTTTCCTTGTTAATATATTTTATGTTCCTGACGAAGTGTATGAGCGTACATCATTACAATGTCATTTGTTTTCCATTTTTAGACAAGTCTTAGTAATGCATTTAGAAAATCATTGTTTGATTAGAACAAATCAACAGGGTTTTTCATTAGGGAAATCGTTAAAAATGGATTCCAGCAAATTTCTAATGATCAGTGTCTGCCTAACTGACTAGTAGTTTCCTATTTTCTCTCTTCCTCCTTTCTTGAATGTGGTGTTTCATTTGCCAACTTTGATTTTGATTGGACGATTCCAGGTAATTCTGGAAAATGAAAGCCAGCACTTCCGTTTATCTGCAGCTATTGCTTTGAGCATCTTAGAATATAGATCACAAAGTCCTGGGGATGTGTTGGATTTAGATCCCTTAGTTTCTCAAGAACTTCTCTCTACCCATGTTAATTACCTTAATGTTTTAACTCTTATTAGCCCTCAGGCTACCTTCTGTTTTTGGCATGTAACTTGTCTTTACAGTAGAAGAGACACAAAATATTTGCTCAATGTTCCTGCATTTCCTTATTTCCCATGATAAATTCCGCTGTTCCTGTCAATAAGGGAAAATATTTATTTTAAACTAATTGCCTCGGCTTTATATACTTGCAAAAGCTTTTTCTATCTGTCTTCGTATTCCTGGCCAGTTTATTGTCATTTTTCTCAATTTCTTGATAGGTGGTCCTATCCTGCTTTCTAAGACATTCCCAATCCTCTATTTTCTAAAATTACTTTGAAAAGTTACAGATGTCTTTTTAATTTGATACTATCCTTAACCATGGATGAATCATTCTGGCTAAGATTTATTTTTCATTGGAATGTATTTTAGTTGAACGCTTTGAATTGTTTCTTTAACTATTTTACAGTGTTTATCACTGTACCTTTTTAGTCTAATTGTAATTGACTTTGACTTAACTTAAGATTCTTGTTTGTGATTGGATAATGTTTTCAAAATTAATGTGTGTTATGATTACTATGCTTTCCTGTGATTTTACTAATTAACCTTGTCTCATTGCACAGTACTAGATCTAAATAGCTTTATTCCTAGGTGAAGTACACATTGCTTCAGGAAACTGCCCAAATCAAATCAAAAAGATTTTACAAACTCATCTTCCAGATCACCTTTGCTAATTTGATTGGTGCACTCCATGTTGAGATTTTAATTTCCCCACAACTTTTTCAGTGCCTTTATTACAAGCGCCAATTTTCTTTGGTTTAATGCATTGTCCAATGGCACAGTTACTGTTAGAAGGCTAGAAACTGCTCCCATCAGCATTTTCTTAGCATTGCTATTTCTAATCTTCATCCATACCGATTCTGCTTCTGTATTTTCTAAGCCAAGATCCTTTCTTACTGTTATCCTTCTATTCTCCTTTAATATCAGTGCTGCACCTCCTCCTTTTCCATTCTGCCTGTATTTTTTGAAGTGTTGTCTATCCTGGAATATTTAATTCTTAACCTTTGTCACCTTGTAACCAATTCTCTGTGTTTGCATACTGATATCAACCATTTATCTCTAAATATGCCTGTAGTTCCTTTATCATACAGCGGATACTCCACACATTCAGATAAACATATCTTCAGTTTTGTTTTTGCTACTATTCCAGACATGGACCTGACACTCTGTCACAATATTTCCCATTGATGTCCCACTCAGCTTCTCATTACCTAAGTCAATATATCTTTCATACTGCCTCAACTATTATTAGATTTCCAAATTGCCCTTCACCCAAATCCTCTGTTAGATTAAATCTTGTTTTCCCTATTCTGACAATATTTTTGTTACCCACTGTGTCCTTTTTCTTGCACTTTCCAAATCTTCCATCACCAGAATCCTCCCCCTACATTTTTAAATTTAAGCTCTCAGCAGCTCTCACCAGAATACTGGTGCCAGTGGTTCAAGTGAGGATGGTCATGGTAGTCGAATTGTCTCTTTCCTAATACTGGTGCCAATGCCTCATGAATCAAAACCTCCTTCTCCCGACCAATCTTTGAGTCATACACTCTCTGATATTGGTGCTGTACCAATTTTCTCATGCCTCAGGTAGTAATTCAGAGATAATTGTTGTGCTTTCAGTTTCACCCCTGCAGCTTGTTCTCTCTCAGCAGAACCTCTTAGCCCTGACTGTTTTGCTGGTACCTACATGCATCGCGACAACTGGATCCTTCCCCTCTGACTCCCAATTTTCTCTCCAGCCCTGAGGAACTGTCCTTTTCCCTGGCTCCAGACAGACTTGGCGATTCATGCTCTTGCCTGCAAAGAACAGAATTTATTTTCCTAACTGTTACAAATATGAGATTCGTAAAATCGTCTGGGACTGTCTTTAATCTGGAGTATAATGAAGGAAGTCATATAACCTTTTGTTTTGAACTCTGCTTAACAACAGGCCTGAGTAATGTGGCTATTAATGATTAAAGGGAGGCCTTTTTTGCTGGAAAGAAGATGTAGCAACACTTAGACACAATAGAACTAGCACCTGTGTTTAAGATGACTAGATTTTAGTCTCCAAAATTTCAGGAAGGTGTTGAGAATGTTGGATTGTAAACAGTTAAAAGTTTTAACTGTCCATTTATTTCCAAGATTAGAGAGAGTTGGGAACTGATTGATAGCTAATTAGTATTTCTACCCAGATTCAAGGTCCATGTGATTAAAGTTGCCACTGTGATGGGGTTTCAAAGGAGACTGGTTTCTTAGTTTCCCCTGAAAACTCATTGGCACAGTTAGGCTGACAGGATCTGGGAGAGGAAGAGCAGTCAGAGGCTGAAAGCCTGTGGATTACTGCACAGGAATGTGGGTGAGAGCTCATGCTCAAATCAAAAAGATCGAAGTTGGGAAGATTTGAAACTAAACTGGAAGATTCACCTGGCTTGTGTTTAAGGAATATTCCTTGTATTTCACGTTCTTAGGAGAGTATAATATCTTCTCATATCAAATTAATTCAAGCATGTAGTCTATAGAAAGCACTGTATTGTGTAGCAAGCACTGCTAACAAAGAGTTAATTTTTATCCTGTTCATTTGCTGGAGAATAAGTTGTCATGATTCCTTTCAGTTCATTTCCTGTGTGTCACAAACTGTGTTGGGAGGTGTGCTTATCAATCTTTCAGTACAGATAAGGATCCTGTCACTTATGGAAATGTTTTATTCTGTTCTTGTTTAGGAGGAGCACTCTTTTTTTGGAGGGGGGGGGTGGTTGGGGGTGGTAATTTGTCAAATTCCCAGAAGGCTACTTTGTTTAAAAATAATAATTAAAGCCTAAGGAGTACAAACAATACCACATCATTTTGTTTTCTGCTCTGTGTCCATGGCAGCCAGTATTCATTAGTCAGGAATTGGATTTGCTGTATTTTCTCCACAGTCCATTTGGGCCTATATATTCATGCTGTTACAAACCAAATATCTTTTCTCTCTATTTATCATCAAATATTTTTGTTGCTTTCTCCTGAATGTTGAAAAGTAAGATGGAAATGAGATGCTGGAAGTAACCTATCAGTGTTATTATGAAGTGGTTTGGAGATCTGAAAGGAACTAGCAGATCTTGTTCAAACAGATCAGCAACTGGTTGAAATGATGAGAGCTGTCAGCTCAGCCTCGCCAATGCAATCATACTCTCATGTATAGAAGCAGCATGCGTTTTTTCTATAAATATTGGATTGGTCTATTATCCCAGTGTTCCAGCTGATTAAATTAATTGAAGATGTGCACAATATAAAATTGAATCGGTAGCTCTCTATGTTCATGATTGGTGAACAGTGACACTGTAGCAATATCTTTTGTGATCAGCACTCAGTGTTGCTATAATGGCGTTAATTATTTTTGGTGACTGGTTTTGGCTGTGGGTATAGATGAGTAGTGATGCACAAAGAGAAAACAGATGGGATACTGAAATTTTGCTTAGTACATTTAGATTGTGCAGCAGAGCCATTTGAGAGAGCATAATGATGCTATTAGATTTTTTTACAGTACAGTAGCTATGAGTATCAGGTCGGATGAATTAAACACCACATAGGAATTAGAACATCCTTTTTTCTAGCATGTAAATTTTTATGGCAAAATAAGCTGATACTGCAACACATGTAACCTTTAAACTTTTATTTACACCAAGTCCTTTACCTACTTTGACACTTTTAATTGTGTCCTGTCAAGAGAATTATTTCTCAAATTTTTAAGTGAAATTTATTTTAAAGGAAGTAAATTGTCTATAAAAATGTACTTAGTTTCAAAATTTAAAGGTTGCAATTTATACCATTTGATTTTAACTTTTTAGTTCAGTGATGCCTTACGTTAGAGGGTTCAGGATATGGGCAATTTGAGTTCTTATGGATATGTAGGAGTTGCAGTGTTCATTTGTGAATCATCAATTGTTATGCCTGTTGAAGACATCTGGCAATTTGGATAACAGCTGTGGTTAGCAATGACATTGTGCCGTCCACACGCGATGGCATGTTGCTATGTCTGCAATGACAATTGGTGATGTTATGCAATTTAATAAGCTTAACTGCTTCCACCCAGCTATACCTCCTGGGTTCAATCAACCCGAGTCTTATGAAACCTGCAGTATTCTAGCTGGGTAGGATAGCAGTCAAAATCTTATTGTTGCCAAGAATTCCAGTCAAGGCCTGTATATGAACTAAGGGTAGAATGTTGGTTAGCCTGATAGCAACAATTAAAATATTTGTTTAGTTTTCTACTTATATTTTTCATGTGACGGTCATTACAAGGATTGTCTTAGTCCAATTTAAAAGTACTCAAAAGATTATTTTATACAGGTCAAGCTAGATTGCGCCACGGGTGAAAAGTGAGTTCTTTGAACTTTCTATCTTGTGCTACGTTTTTCTTCTGCTTTTACTCTAAAATAGGCAATGATACATGAGTATGAATTACATAATTCATCAGTCACTGGATACATACAGTTCCTATTCAGGATTTACATTATCACGTTTTCCAAATAGAACGAGCAGTCATGAGTAATCTGTTCTTGCCAATGTTCATCAGCACCTATGTTCTTCCAGATGAATACTGATCAATGTTATGATCCCTATAGAGACTGATAACTTATTAAAAGTATTGAATCCCCGCAATGCCAATGGAAAGAAACTAATGAACAAGATTTTACTTTTGAAACTTTAACAATCAAAGCAAAATAAACATAATTCAAACATTAAATAACAGGTGAATGACTGTTCAAAAAAAGATAAATTTCACCCTAAATGGTTGATGCAACAAAAGTACGTGATACAAACTAAGTACCCCCCAGCTTTTATGGCATTATACTCCCACAGGCCTTTTATTTTCCAGATGAAGATTCAGCTCCTTTACTCATGCAAAAGGTAGACCTAAAGTCTCTTTGGACTTACCGGTCTGACCATGCCCAATTTCCACAGGCCCCTAAAATGCTCAGCTTTCGGATTCTGTCTTTTTGGCCTCGTATACCATCTGCCACAACTCATCACCCAGCTGCTTTGCACCCCTAGTTTAATGGTCCTTGTCCTATTCTGAGAGACTTCTCCCTGCTTTTTTATTAGGATCTATATTTGTGTCTTTTATTTGCAACTAAATCTGCTGCAGCAGAGCAGGCTGGAATCTAACACCACTCCAATTTGCGTTTACCCTTTTTACGCTTTTTATAGCTCTGATCTCTGTAACCTCAGCCAGAGATTAACTTCTCTGAAATAATGTCATGCCCAAGAAGTTCAATTAATCCCTTTCCAGAATTCTCTTTTTATTTTGTGTTTAAAGAGACCTTCACAGAAGAAAATATAGGCTTTTACAAGTCCCTAACAGAGTGCCTCTATCCTAACAGGAGCACAACCATATTGCTCATGTGGCAGCAGTCCTCTTATCACATCATGGGATGCTGTCAAAATCAGCTTGGATAATTCCATTCTGAAAGTATAATTTTGCAGCCCAGAAGCACCTCCAATGCATTGGGCTTCTAATATATTTAAGCTAACAAAGGTTGAATCTGAGGTTGACTGGGTATGTTTCAGGGCCAAAAGTACCAACCTTAAGTCCGTTCATGAGTTTTCATGATATACAGCATGAAATGATCAGGGTAGCCGTTATCTCCATTAAAAAGTTGAATCTTCGTTTCCAAAACTTTGGAAACTTGAATGAGATTGCAGAAAATCTGGCTGCACCAAAACAAAATGGTGGAGCTTTTAACTCAGTGATCAAACCAGCTTCAGTGTTGGTACTGGCATGTTTAGCCCAAGATAATGACTTAAAACTAATGTCGTTTATAAACCAAAAGCCTGTCATGTGAAAAATTGCCATCACCAGTGTTGCGTACAATGTGAAATGCTGGATTAAAGATGCTGTGATGTTGAACTGCATTTAGAATGTTGTGGACCAAAAACACAATTAATTCTAGAGCTCTTTTAACATCTAAGCTGTCACATGCTGGACAGTTTAATGCATGATATAATGAGCAAATATGATGTCAGCTATGAGGCCAGGACTTCTCATCAAACTGTGTCAGTGACTGGATGCAGAATTTTACTAGGTTACTAAAAGTTGCATTCAGAAAGCTGGGGGAAATTGCAGTGCTGAAGCTTGGAGACTTAATGACCATGGATGTAAGAATAGGAAGGCCATTGTAAATCCAGTACGTCAGTGTGTGTAAGCACACATGAATTTGCTGTGAATGGATTCAGAAATGTTGGAATTATGGAGCAATCACCAGCTGAACTGATTCATGAATTCTTGCAAAGTTTTGTTGAGGTTTTAATTGAAATTGGACAAAATCCTGATATTTCACTGATCATCATTTAGTTGTTGATTATTTTTAAAATATTTAATATTGGTATTTTTTGGTGGATGTTTTCCCTGGAGCACATCTCCAATTTGGGCCCAAAGTGTTGGCCCTGATCAAGGTCAGTAATGGCATGGCTAGACAATAAAAGGACGTCTAATGCAAGAGACTTATTTAATTTCAATATTTAGCCCTTCAAATTTTTTTCCACCAATCCATTTAAGCAAAATCATATTTTTGGGGTGGTTTTCTTGTTGTGCTGCTTATTTTAATTCCACTGAAGATTCTTAATGCCAGTAGAGAATGGAAGAGGGAGGAAAGCTTTTGCCCTGTTTTGATTGTAAGCCAAATTCTATTGGTGAAAGGATAGTTATAATCTATGGCACCACCTATTGGTAGTGAGGTTAAAGTAGCAAGTTGTACCAGTAAGCATGAGAGTTAATTTTGAAAGGAAAACATTAGCAAAATGTATATTTGTCTTTAAAATGTTGTGTTTTGTGTTCTGACAAGTGCAAGTTGTATCTCTTTAAGGAGTGTTAAAGAGTGTGTTGGTGGATAGGAGAATAAATGGTAAGAGTGCCAAAATCATTTCAACTTATTGTCATGTTTTGTATTGGGAACATTTTTGTGGAGGATTTCTTGCTTCTCATTATTTCAGCTCACAAAGTACTATTTGGTTGCCTTCCCAATTGCAGGATCGTGCATGTACTCTACCCCTGTAATTTCGAAGTCCAGAATTTCTGAAGACCATCAGTGTTGCTTTTGAATTTATTGCTTTGTGTCAGATTTACTGGTTTACTCACTTTCACCCTTCAAGCCAGATCTTGCTGTTCGTTAATAACTTTATAATACATTCCGTTGACTGGTCCTGTGCACTTGTGCTGTAAATAGAGAATTTTGTCGAAGCTCTAATGTGATTGCGTTTAAACAAATGGACCTGGCTCTGTAGAAAAAAAGCAAAAACCCAGCCATCTTTTTGACCTTCAGTCATAATATCCTCAGCATTAACTGGACAAGCATTAATGTTAGCTTAAAGAGCAGGACAAAGGTATGATACTGTTATTAAATGCTCATCTTCAGATCTTTGCCCCTCCACGATCTATAGGGCTCAAGTTCAGGAATGTGATGAGTTCAAGAGAATGGTGAAGGTAGTCTTAATTTAGTTGTCATTGAGTTTTCAAATGGTTTAGATGAGAAAAAAGAAATAGGAGCAGGAGTTGGCCATTCTGCCCCTCAAACCTGCTACAACTTTCAATAAGTTTGTGGCTGATTTGAATGTGGCGTCAATTTGAATGTTACCCCATAGCCCTTGACTCCTTGGTTGATTAAAAATCTATCTAAATCTATCTAAAACTGTATTGTGGCTCAGCCACAATACAGTTGAATCTATATAAATTGATAATGCAACTGAATTTTATAATACAATGAAAGTGACGTACTCCAATCAGAAACAAGAATCTTAAACTTTAAACAAAGCTATATATGTAAGGAGAGATCTGGCTGAGGTTGATTGGGTAAATAGATGAAAAGGTAGTGGTGATAAGTCAACAGTGGAAAACTTTTAAAGAAACAATTCAATATATTCAAAAATACATTCAATTGAAAATCAAAAATTCACCGAGAAGGATCGAGCAGTGGTTTTCTAAGGGGATTAAGGATAATACTGTATTAAAAGAGCCAGACTGTACTCTCCAAACAACACCTATGGCCCCTTATTCCCCCATGCCAGGATATGGCCCTCCAACATCCCCCAAGGCCTCTTATGCCAAGCTGTCATTTTCATGCCCATTGAGCCATTCTACGCTGTATTGATCCAATGAATCCTAGAGTGATAATAAGATGTGTAAACAAAAAAAAGCTTCAGAAAGAAGTCATTCATTCATAACTTTTCATTATATTATTAAAAATGCTTTTACTCTAGAGCAATAAAGTGTCAATCATCTAAACCCTTGATTGACAGTACTGACTCTCTGATCTCTGCTGTCAATTTCACTGTTTATTTACATATGGAAAAGAGATTTCAGTGGGTTTCAAGTGCTTGCTTTACCTGCAAATGAAACTCCAAAAGGCCTGGATAATTGACATTATTATTGCTTATTCACAATGGCTCAGTTGGCATATAAGTGCCGCAGCTTGGCATAGAAGGCATTGAGGTGGGTGTGGAGCACTGCTCACATTGGGGTCATGAGGAGCTATAGGTGAAGTGGATGGAGGGGCATAACTTGGCATAGGGGCATGAAGGGGCATGAAAATGAGGAAATGGTAGAGACATTTAACAAATATTTTGAGTCTGTCTTCAGAGTAAAAAACGTAAGTTAATTGGCAGAAATAGAGGGTAACCTAGGTAGGATCTGATAATTTCTTCACTCTTAAGTAATTAATATCAGTGGAGAAAAAAAATGGAGAAGCTAAAAGAGCTAAAATCTTAAATCCCCAGGATGCCTGGGATTCTAAAAGAAATAGCTGCAGGTACAATTTCTCAGAAGTTCTTAGACTCTAGAGTTGTGCAAACAGTTGAAAGTTAGCAAATGTAACGCCACTATTCAAGGAAGAAGGGAGAAAACTACCAGCTAATGACTTTATTCATTAACAGGAATTAGATATTGCTGGCTAGGCCAGCACTTATTGCCCATCCCTAGTTGCCCTTGAGAAGGTGGTGGTGAGCTGCCTTCTTGAACCTCTAGTCCCTGAAGTGCATATAGGTACACCGACAGTGTACCATACATAGAGGGTGTTCTAGAATTTTGACCCAGCAACAATGAAGGAATGGCAAAAGACGTCCAATTCGAGATGGTGAACCTCCAGTTGGTGGTGCTCCTAGGTATCTGCTGCTCTTGTCGTTCTCCTGAAATCATTCTTCAAGGAAGTGCTGTCCTGTTAAGGAATTCTTTAATACATTTCAAAAATCATTGTATGATTAGGGAAAGTCAACACGGTTTTATGAAGGATAAATTCTGTTTGACAAAATTGTTGGCGTTGTTTGAGAATATAACCAGTAGAGTAGATAAAGGGGATGCAAAATATGATATATTTGAATTTCCAAAAGGTATTTGATGAGGTGTAATACCAAATGTTAATATGTAAGGGCTTATGAAATTGGGATAAACTATTAGCTAGTAAAGAGGATTGCTTAATGGACAATAAGCAAACAGTAGAGATAAATGAGCCTTTTTCAAATTGGCAAGCTGTAACTCATAGTGCTGCAAGGTTCAGTGTTCGGGTTTCAGCCTTTTACAGTCTATTTAATAGTAACCTCCTGGCTCCCCAGCATCGGATTTGGGGGTGCCCAAAGATATGCTGGGGAATCATTCTAAGAAATTTCCAAGTAAGGGTTTACCTGGCAATTGACCAGAAGTGTCAACTTTGGACAATTGTGCTGCACTGGGAACCAACTGCAAAGCGATTGAAATCAATAACTTCGGGTGGCCCTGTTACTAACTGTTAGAAAGTTGGAATACTGTGGCTAGAAATTCACCTCCTGATTTCCCAAAGCCCATCCGCTATCTACAAGGCAGGAGTGTAATGAAATGCTCCCTATTTGCTTGCATGGATGCAGCGCCAACAAAACTCAAGAAGCTTGACACCATGCAGGATAAAGCATTCCACATCTACAAACATCACTGTCTCTCCACCATTGAAGCTCAGCCCACACTGCTGCTACTATCTACAAGATGCACTACAGCAGTTCACCAAAGATTCTAAGACAGTACCTTCCAAATAAGTCTAGAAGGACCAGGGCAGCAGATATATGGGAACACCACTGCCTGCAAGTTCCCTCGAAGCTGCTCACCATCCTGACTTGGAAATATATCATCTCTCTTTCGCAGTTGCTGCATCAAACTTCTGGAATTCTGCCCCCACTGACGTTGTGGGTCAACCTGCAGCATGCGGGCTGTGGCATTTCAAAATGGCAGTTCACCACATCTTCTCAAGGGCAACTAGGAATGGGCAATAGATGCTGGCCAGCCAGTGACACTCATATCCCTTAAATGAATAAAAAAACAAATTCGTTACTCTGAAAGAGAAGTAATGAAGGCATAACTTCAGTAAGCTGCAGACCAGTCCCCACAAGACAACCTCCGTAACCCTTATCACCCCTGCCATGGGACTCTCCCACATTTGCCCCTGATATGACCCCATCTCCTGTTTGACTTAACATAACCCACAACCACCCCCAACCTGATCTGAACTGGCAAACCCCACATCTGACTTACTACAGAGAGCTTGAAGGTGCCTTAGCTTTGCATAGGGAGGATGAGGGGCAATAGGACATGGGTAGGAGCATGGTGAGTGTTTGAAGAGTAACGACTGGACGGCCTGTGCTTTTTTAAAACGGGGACAAATACCCTCTGTATCCAGGCATGCTTCTTAAACAGCTATCCCTGCACTTAGCAGCAGCTCCTAGGGTCAGCTGGCCCAACTCCAGCCTGCAGTCACCTTGGTAATGAAGATTCTGCTTTTACAGAATCTTTCTCCTGAGATGGGGGTTCCAAGCCTGAACTTTCCCAATTCCCACTATCTGCTTATAGAATAAAGATCCAGACCACTGTGCCTTCCCCACAGCTTGCTTTCCCAACTAATTTTGTATTGCCAGCAAATTTGTCTACAATACTACCAATCCCTTCATCAAAATCATTAATATAGATTGTGTGACTCAAAATAATGATGGCACAGAAGGAGGCCATTTGGCTCAGCCATGTCTGCACTAGCTTTCCAGACAAGTATTATGATTCCACGTCGTTCCCCTGCATATTGTTTCCCCTCAAGTGATCATCTAATGATGACCTGAATGCCTTTGTTGAACCTGCTCCACCATATTTCCAGGCAGTGCACTCCAGAACCAAACCACTAGCTGTGTGGGGGAAAAAAATTCTCACATTATACTTCCTTCTTTTGCAAAATTACCTTAAAGCTGTGTCCTCTTATTCTTGATCCTTTTCCGAGGGGGAGCAATTTCTCCCTATGTGCTCTGTCCAGAGCCATCATGATGAGCATTTGTACCAAATCCCAAATCTCTTCGAGGCTGCCTTCTCTCCAAAGGGAACTGTCCCAACCTCTCAAATCTATCCTCATAATTCAAGTTTCTCATCCCCAGAACCATTCTTGTAAACTTATTTTGCAATCTCCCTAATGCGTTCAAATCCTTTTTATGGTATGGTGCCCAGAACTTTACACATTATTCCAGCTGAAGCCTAACTAGTGTCTTGTATAAGTTCAGCATAACTCCCTTGCTGTTGTACTTTATGCCGCTATTAATAAACCTCAGAATTCTATATTCTTGTCTGTCCTTTTGAACTTCTACACTGTTTTATTAACAGTTTATAATGATTCCAAGTTTTGTATCATCTGCAAATGTTGAAATTGACCTCTCAGACCAAGATCTAGATGATTATATATCAGGAAGGATAAGGGCCCCAATACCAACCCTCGAGCCACTACAAATCCTCCTCTAGCCTAAAATATAGCCAATGACCATTACTCTCTCCTTCCTATTATTCAGCCAATTTTGTATCCACATTGCCACTGACCCTTTTATTCTATGAGCTAAAACTTTTCTCAAGAGTGTTGTATGGCACTGTATCGAATGCCTCCTGAAAGTCCAAGTACACCGTATCAACAGCAATACTGTTATCGACCCTTTCTGTTACCTCCTCAAAGAATTCCAACAAGTTAGTTAAACATGATTTCTTTGTTAGAAATCCATGTTGGCTCTTGCTAATCAACTCTTGTGTTTCCATGCAGCTACTAATTCTATTCTGAATAATTGTTGCTAGAAGCATGCCCACTAATGATGATGAACTGACTGGCCTGTAATTGCAGGGGCTATCCTTATAACCTGTTTTGAATGATGGTGTAACATCTGCAATTCTTCAGTCCTCTGACACCTCCCCTGAGTCTAGAGAGGACTGGAAAATTATGGGCATCACCCCTACAATTTTTGTTCTCACTTCCTTCAAATATCCTTAGATGCATCTCATCTAGTCCTGGTGCCTTGTCAACTTTAAATATTGACAATCTATTCACTACTTCCTCCTGATCAATCTTTAACCTTCCTAGGGACAGAATTTCATAGAACCTCTACAGTGCAGAAGGAGGCCATTTAACCCATCAAGTCTGCACCAATGGCAATCCCACTCAAGCCTTATCCCCTTAATCCCATGTACTTACCCTGCTAGTTCCTCTGACACTAAGGGGCAAATTAGCATGGCGAGTCAACTCAACCCACACATCTTTGGAGTGTGGGAGGAAACTGGAGCACCCAGAGGAAACCCACACAAACATGAGGAAAACGTGCAAACTCCACACAGTGACCAGAGGCTGGAATTGAACGCAGGTCCCTGGTGCTGTGAGGCAGTAGTGCTGATCACTGTGCCACTGTGCTATCACCATATTCTGATAAAGACAGCTGTAAAGTATTCATTCAGTACATTAACCATATCCTCTGCCTGCATGTATAAATCCCGTTTTAGGTTCCTAATCAGCTCTATTCCTTTTACTATTTATATGTCTAAGGAAGACTTAGTGATTCCCTTTTACATTGGTGACCAATTCTTTCTCATAATCCTTCTTTGCTTCTCGAAAGTACTTTTTGACCTCCCCTCAGAATCTTCTATATTCCTCTTCGTTCTCAACTGTATTTTCTACCTGACACCTGTTTTAAGCAAACTTTTTCTTCCTTGTCTTAATTTCTAATTCCCTTTTCATCCTTAGTGCTCTGGATTTGTTTGCACTACTTACTCTTTTTATCAGGATATGTTTTGACTATTTCTGTTTTGAAGGTAGCCCATTGTTCAGCTACAAATTTTCCTGTACAATCTTTCGTCCCAGTCTAACTGACTCAGCTTTGTTCGCATTCCATTGAAGTTGACTCACCTCCAGTTAACTATTTTTACTCTGGATTCCTATTTTTCTTTCTGCCATCTGAAACCTCCTCATTGATGCTTGATCTACTTGGTCCACTTCATTTCCAGGAACCATGTCCAGCAGTGCATCCTTCTTGTGGAGTGGCCATCACCCCATCATTCTGCTGTAGAAATTTTTCATGGTGCAATGTAGGAATGTTTTTTCTTCTCAGCTGTTGACACTACCACTGTCCCAGTCTACGTTTGGGGATTAAATATAACTGCTCTGTAATGTTTGCTTCTTTTTGTAATTTCCCTGCAAATTTGTTCTTCTACATCTTTATCACTAGTTGGCGGTCTATAGAATAGACCAACAAATTTAATTGCACACTTTTTCTTCCGCTTTAGTCAAATTAATTCTATCCCTGAAACCTCTGGGACATCATCTTTCTCCAGAACTGCTATGCTTTCCATAACCAACACTGCCACTCCTACCTCTTTCCTTCCTTTCCTGTCTTTTCTGAACACCTTGTACCCAGGACTATTTACCTAAAATATTCTAAGTGCTGAACAAGTGTGAAAAAGGGAGACAATTGTGCCCACTTTTTGGGTGAGCTTTCAGATGCTGTCTTTTGCCACTTAGGGAAACAAATGAGGCCAAATGTGATTCTTGCCAGAAGGGGGAGTGGACTGAGTCATGCCAGGAAGCTATCTGTGAGAGGGCACCATTGCACATGCACGTGATCTCCCAGTGCACTAGGAATCTGACACTCTGCACCCCCTCCTCAGTTGATCGCTGCCCCAGTTTATTTTCTCTCCTCCCCCACTGTCCAGTTGATAAGCACCCTGGCGATCCTCGATTTTAGACTGCACAGCCCCCCATGCATAGCCTCCCCTTCTAAATGTCCCGCTGATACTTCTTAATAATGGATTCCAGCATTTAGGCAAACTGACCTTTTGTTACTTGCTTTCTGTCTCCCTCATTTCTTGAAGTTAAGCATTACATTTGTGGTCTTCCAATCTGTGGCATTTTTCCAGAGCCTGGAGAAGTTTTCAAGTTAAAGCCAATGCATCCACTATCTCTATGGACATCTCCTTTAAGGCCCTCAAATGCAGACCAGCAACTGCAGGTGACTTATCAGCCTTTCATAGAACCATAAAAAGTTACGGCACAGAAGCCTGAGGACATCCAGGCATCCTTTCTAATCCCGTGTTCCTGCACTCAGCCTATGGCCCTGTGGCTTATGATATAGATCCAGGTACTTTTAAGAGTTTTGGGTTTTTACCTCCACCACCAACTCAGACAGTTAATTCCAGACACCCACTACCTTTTGAGTAAAGTAAGTTTTTCCTCGTCCCCTCCACCTCTCCTGCCACTTGACTTGGATCTATATCCCCTGGTTCTTGAATTCTCTTCCAATGGAAAAAACTTTATCCTGTCTACTCTATCTCTTTCCCTCATAATTTTGTACACCTCTATCAAGTCACCCGCAGCTTTCTTTGCTGCAGTGTAAACAATCTCAACCTATCCAATCTTCTCTCATAGCTACATTTGTCCTAAAAGTCCCATTACTTTTCCTAGTAGATTTTCTCTAGTGATCGTTTTAAGTTCTTCTCTTTTGTACCTTGATTTTCTACTGTTCTTGCAGTTTCTTCTGACGTGGAGACAGACACAAGATAATTGTCCGAAGTCTCTGCCATTTCTTTGTTTCTCATTATTAATTCCCCAGCCTCATCCTCTAAGGGGATCATTATTTAAGAACATAAGAAATAGGAGCAGGAGTAGGCTGTCTAGCCCTTCGAGCCTGCCCCGCCATTCAATAAGATCATGGCTGATCTGAAGTGGTGCAGTTCCACTTTCCTGCTTTCTCCCCATAACCCTTAATTCCCTTGCCTACCAAAAACCTATCTACCCGTGTCTTAAATATATTTAGCGAGGTAGCCTCCACCACTTCAATGGGCAGAGAATTCCACAGATTCACCACCCTTTCAGTGAAGAAGTTCCTCCTCAACTCCGTTCTAAACTGCCCCCCCCCCCCTTATCTTGAGGCTGTGCCCTCTTACTTTGGCTATGTTTGAAGGAACTGTCCTGAATGTGCTTCGCGAACTTATCTTCAAAACTACTTTTGCCAATTTGATTTGTCCAATCTATATGAAGATTGAAGTCACCCACGTTATTTCTTGATTTATTATTTGCCTTGATTTATTATTTGCCCAAGTGTTAGGAACACCTGTAAACTCCTCCCAACAGTCATTTATTTTCCTTTACATATTTGACTTTTCAGTTATGTGATTCCATGCCACCCACCGGCACTACCATCACTCCCCCTCTTTCAATGAGAACAATAGTGGCAGTGTTGTTATTTCAGTTAGCTGTGGAAAAAAGGCACCATACTGATGCCATATCCAAAATGGGGTTCTGCTCTGACCTTTGAGCTTTAATCTGTTTCATATCTTCATTCCAACATAATAGCATAATGAGCATTTTTGATAATGGATGGATTAAAGGCTGGTGAGGTTTGTTTTGAATATTTTGTGCTATCTCCAGAACCATTGTACTCTGTCTTGTAAATTCAACAAATGGTATACTGAATGTGATGTGATGAATATTTAGCCTGCAGCAGTTTAGTGCAGTGAATTTTGAAATGTTGACTTTGCAATGAATTTATACCTACCTTCTCAATCTCAGTTTCATTGTTTAAATGATTAGTTTTGGTGTGAAGCTTGATCTCATTCTTTGAGGTTTAAAAACTATTGATTTTTGTTTCCTTAATGTGTTTGAAACTGTTGTCTTATCTGGAAAAAATGATGGCATCAACAATTTTAATTAGGAATTCAGAGAAAGTTGAATACTTCAGTTTTTCTATCTTGGAAATTCCAATTCCAGTCAGCTTCAGACATGTTATTTCTTGGGCTCTTCAAGGCAGTGTATGCAGCAGATGGGTACAGTAGATGCATTATCTATACTTCATGGAGGTAGGTTTTCACTGAGCAAGCTTCGAACAGAATTGCTTTCAACCTATTATCTTTTATTTCCTGTATAAATCAACTGTCAGTGGAGATGTATTTTTTAAACCATAAATAATACTTTATTTTCACTTAGTTAATGTTTTCTGACTTGAAGTCCTGTTTCAAAGGGTGTGTTCTGACATGATATATAGAGTAAATTAAAGTGACACTTGAAACCTGAATGAAGGCTTGCAATATGGTACATGTGATATTTGTCATAACTTGTGTATTATTTCTGTTTACTTACAGTTGATGTGGAGATCTACAAAAAAAATTTGTATGAAGTATGGTAATAGTATTTACTTCTGGGTATAAAATTATTGGAGGAAAATTCTTGTGCGTGTCTTTGCATGCAAATCCTTAGTTAAAGAGCACCTAAATATTGTTTGTATTTGTAGTTTGCGAGCCATACCATGGTGTGCAAAGAGCATTTTGTTACCAGTTCTCTGTTGTACCTAAATAAATAGGAGTCATATCCTTAACAAAGTTAATGATGATTTATAGTGGTTAAACCTTTTTATTTTCTATTAAGTGATCTAATCATAATTTCTCAAAGTAAGCAGGAAAAGAATGTCCTAGTTATTATCATGAGTAAAGTGATTTTACGTATCTGGTTGTAAATAGGGTATCACCAATAATGGCCTCTCCAGCTCCCGTACTGTTATTTCTGGAATTCCCAAGAAACCTTTGCTTCCTGATATTTCTCATCTACATGCTGCTGTTTTATGGCTGCGGCCACAGACGTGGGATCAGCTTCTACATGCACACAGAAGGCATCCAGCTCTACATCAATTCTTGACCTATGGTGTTGGTTTGCATGTCTCATATCCAGTTCTGAATGAATGATAACTTTCTCCTGTTAAAAGATGGGAGGATTACCTTAAATCTGTGTTCCCTAGCTGCTGATTCTCTTGCCAGCAGAAATAATGCTCTTTATTTAGTGAATCAAGATCTCTCAATTTTTGAAAATCTCTATTAAATCTCCTCTCGTAAGTGATGTCCCTTATTTCCCCATTAAAAGTTTTGGTTTGTTTCTGTAAAGGGAAAGACTTTATTGATACAGAAGGGATGAAAAGAAATTGGCACACTTAAGGCCTCTGAATTTGCTCTTCTCCACTTTTATCCTTTCTATTAATCCTTGACACTGCATTCGAGTAAATAGAATGGGATGTTAGCATTTCATTTAAAGTAAATAAATAATTTGCTGAAGAATGTACAGATGCCCCCCGCCCGCCCGAGATGTGTGGAAAAAGATAAATATATTTGGTATGTGGGCATCTGCACTCCTGCTGCATTTCCCATTCTCTTGGCTGCAAGTAAATGAAAAGTTGTATCACTTTCACTTTATGTTAGTTGGAGCAGTATGATGATTCTATTAAAATTATCTCCCATTTCCCCAACTTCAGAGCTGAGCTTTATTTATAATCCTGTTTTCCCCAAAATTTTCCAACTTTAAAAGGTAACTTCAAGTAAAGTTTTTGGTTTTATTTTTATTTTTGACTTTATTTCCTTCCAAATTTTTCATTTTAAATTAACTAGGAAGCAGTTGTTTGAGCAGAGCATGTGCTGAAACTGTTCTAGGTTTACCATCGTGCTGCAGTGTTTGTTACACTTAACTGAACAATAGCTATGGAAGCATGTTTACTGTTATAATTTAACATTGAGGAACCTGTTTTGTAGAACCAATTTATGAAGTTACCTTTTCTCATCTTCCTTGCTTCCCTCTCTACCGCCTTCCTGCACTATCATCATCACGCTATCTACTGATGTCACCCTTACTATTTACATTTCCCTCATCTGTGCTGATCGTAGACTTATCCCACATTTCCCCCTTTACAACTCACCTTTCTTATTACTCTTTTTATATTTGACACTCTTTTTCTAATTGCTCATAGCTTGTATGATGATGTCTCCTTTCCTCATCCCTGAAGGCTTATCCTAAACTTTCTCAAAGGGATAATGGAAGATACCTCCATTTCTGCCTGGCAATCTTTGGGCCTCCTTTCCTTGCGGTTGTAATTTATTTTTTGTGCTTCATTTTACCAGTTGTGCAAAACCAGCATTTTAGTTTACAAACAGCTAATTGATCTAATGCAGTCTGTGGGCTGCAACTGAAGCCCTTCTGTGGGAGTCAGAGTATGATGGAAGAGAGGATGGAACACAAAGGCCACAATTTCAGTGATGACAAGCACTGTTAACATAACAAAGTTTGCTTTATAAATGTATGTATGTGATTTCCATTGGTCTGAAAATTGTTACAATTATGAGCTTTGTAAGATTAATATGTTTTGGGACTGTAGCTTTAAATTTAGGGTAGATGAAAGGGGTTATGAAATCTTTTCTGCCTTTTCCCAGCTTTTCTGCCTCTCCTGAAATCTAGCCGATGGTAAGCCTGGGTGGTTTGATTGTCAGAGGTCAAAGTAAGGCTTGGATTGTTCTGCAGAGAAGATGACGTATGATACAATTGGAGCCAATGGCAACAATGAGTTCACCAAGAGTAGATGATGGATCTCCCAAAGTCCCAGAAAAGTGTTGTAGACATTGGGTACTAATGAATTGGGCTGTAAATTATCCATTTATTTCTAAGCTAAAGGGAGTTGACTCAAAGATAGCTACTTTGTGATTCTATTTGGATACAAGGTTCAACATTTGTGATATAGAATCTTCAGGCAAGACAGGGGAAAGGGTAAAAGAAGAGGTGGCATTGCATTTTTGGTTAAGGATTCAATTACTGAAATAATGAGAGATGAAGGGGAGATTCTCCCTGCCTGTTGCGCTGGGAGACTCGAGTGGGCTGGGTGCCATGGCCTCCATGAGTTGCATCTGCCAGATTTCTGGCACTGTCAGCTCTACACCAGAAATTGGCACTGAGCTGAATAAATTATTTAAATGAAGATTTACATCTTATTAGTGGCCCCGAGACTGAAGTTTCCAGGTCTGTTAGTCTCTCTCCCTTGCCCCCCCAGCCCACCCTATCTCCAAGACGCAAAACATTGGCTCTATTCTCTCCCCACAAATGCTGTCAGCCCTGCTGAGATTTTCCAGCATTTTCTGTTTTTGTTTCAGATTCCAGCATCTGCAGCATTTTGCTCTTTGAAAAAAAGAATTGTCCTTGGAGATGGGAAATGTTGAGAGAGGGGGAGGGGTTAGGGAAGATACGAGTTGGTAGAGGGTGAAGGGGATGGGGAGGGGGAAGAGGGAGGGACGATGTGAGTTGGTAGGAGAGAAAGGGAAGAGGGGTTAAGGACATGAAGAGGAGGAGAAAGAAAGTTGGAGAGAGGGGATAAGGAGGATTAGCGGCAGAGGGAGGATGTGGGGGAAGGGGTGGGGAAGGGTTGGGTTTATGATGTGCAAATTATGGGTTATGAAGAAAAACAAAATTAGCTTAGCAAAACATGTTTTATAAAGTTAGCTCAGCTTTAGGATGTTTAAAGCTCTAAATTCAGAAATATGGAACATAAAATCTGTGAATGTTTTTGGTGTCTGAATGCTTAAGTGATAATCACTTGAATGCTGTAGTTTGGGCCAACTGATGACATTGATGTCAATTACATTACTTGCAATGTTGAACAATAGTTAAATGGTTGCTTTTTAGCAACTTAGGAGCATTATTCAATGTCAAATAATGCTTAATTGATTGCTTTTGAGCGCATTTGATGGGGAGGTGATGGCCTCAGTAATATTATTGCTGTTAATCCAGAAACTCAACTAATGTTCTAGCGACCCAGGTTTGAACCCACCACAGTAGATGGTGGAATTTGAGTTGAATAAAAAATATCTGGAATTAAGAATCTGCTGATGACCGTAAACCCATTGTCGATTGTCAGAAAAACCAATCTGATTCACTAATGTCTTTTAGGGAAGGAAATCTGCTGTCCTTACCTGGTCTGGTCTATGTGTGACTCCAGAGCACAGCAATGCAGTTGACTCTCGACTACTCTCAGGCAACTAGGGATGGGCAATAAATGCTGGCCGGCCAGTAATACCAATATCCCATGAATGAATAAAAAAAAGTTAAATAATTGGTTTGAGTGCAATTTCTGTCAAAACAGGGCAAATGAGCAATGTTGAATGCAAATGATATTCATGTGAGGAATGAAATGGCTTAATATGTTGATAGAAATGAGCTATTTCCTCTACAGTGGGTAATGGAGAACAAGGAGGTTAATTTAGATTTAGAACATTTAATGGTGAAATCAGGAACCACTTTTTCACATAAAGGGTACAAAAAACTGTAATTCTTCCACAGTCCTGGGCTCTGACAAAGGGTCATCCAGACTCAAAATGTTAGCTCTATTCTATAGATGTTCAGATTTTCCAGCATTTTCTGTTATGGTATCAGTATCAAGACTGCCTAAAAAGTACATTTGTACAATTGGTTTTTAGGGTGCAGTGAAATACAATTTTTATTTTTACGTGTTATATGTACTCATAGTACAACTTCTTATTTCTTTTCACATAGGATTATATGTACTCATAGTGCAACTTCTCATTTCTTTTTTCATGTTTCCTAACATAGCCATTATTCAGTTCATATGTGCACTTCCTTAAAAAATACGAATCTCAGGGCCATTTTGCAAAGTAAAATTAAATGGGTTAGTTATAACAAAAAATGGACTCATGGGCTTTGCCAGCTTTAATTTTTTTTCATTGTATATCTTTTAAAGAGAATGAAGTACAGCAAGAGATAAATGTTTTCGCAGAAGATATGAGGACGTATTAACACTCTTATTAAGTGCTATATAACTGCAAATATTTTATTACAATTGTCTTGGATATAGCACACCGACAGTGTTCCAGTCAGTATTCTCCCTTTTCAAATTTGAAGTTAATGTGTCCTTTTAGATTTTGGTGCATTAAAATGTTATTCTTACAAAGTCTGGAACTTAGTATGAAGGAATGAGTTATTACATGCTGTCAATAATATTAAGTGCACTTAAAAATGTCAATTGAATGTTCTTATGATAGAAAAGCCTGTAGGCGTTTCTGTTCAGAATTGGGGGTTGATAAAGCAGACCTCACACTGCATGCTGGTATGAATTTTAGTAGGCCTGTGGCCATGATCAGAGCAGGAATGATTGAATTCTGAGACCCTGCGAGCTGACAAATCAGTAAAACGACTATTCATTAATCACCTGCCTGACAGTTTAATCATAAATACTGTTCCTAAATTGGGTTGATAGGCAAAGTATGAATACAAAAAAAAATTCCGCAAAATAAATGTTTGACCAAGATCAAGATAATCATGAGCACCTGTGAAGTAGAGAACGCTTGCATTAAGTTATGAACATGCTGCCAAAAGATTTTTTAGCTCATACAAGTTCTAGCACGATCGATTATAACAATAATTACCATATGGAAATGCAAAATAAAAAAAAGTGTGCACGTTTTTGTAATTTGTTTCACAATATTGCCACCTTGTCAATCTTAATTCTTTACAAGTGTGACAGACTTCTACCTATTTTCTAAGTTATCTTCCTTCTGTTGAATCTACTTTGAACATCTGTTCCATGGTCTCCAGCCGGAGATTAATGGCATACAGAAAAATCTATTAAGTACTTCTCTTCCTCTTATTTCTCAACATTTCAAGCAGTAGTTATAGTGGAACTTAAAGGCCAGAATTTTCCAATTTGCCTGCAGCTGGGATTCTCCAGACCACCTGCTGTGAACTGGGAGTTGGCTGAGTGCCAAATTCACCATTCTCACTGGCAGTGGTAGAGGAACATGCAAGGCTGGAGAATTCTGGCCAGGATGTTCATTTTCCCACTCCTTATACCTTTTGATTCTGTTCCTATGACATTTTTGAAAAAAAAATTCTTTATCAGGATATGAGTGTCACAGGCAAACCCAGCATTTCTAACCTTGAGCAGATGGTTGGCTGCCTCCATGAACCACACTAGGTCCTCATGATAGTAAATAAGATTGGGGAGTTACAGGCACAGATTGCATTGTGGAAATATAATGTTGTGGCAATAACAGAGACAAAAAAAAGGGCAAGATTGGGTATTAAATATTCCTGGGTGCAAGGTTTTTAGAAAAGATAGGAAAGGGTGGAGAGAGGGAAGGATGGCAGTATTGATTAGGGAGAGCTTTGGAGTGCTGAAGAAAGAGGAAGAGGATTCAAATGGCTAGGCCTAAAAAAAGGGGGCAGTTATATTACTCGGTGCAGTCGACAGACTGCCAACTAGTGAGAAGAATGTAGAAGAACAAATCTGCAGGGAAATTAGAGATATGCAAACAGTGTAGAGTATTCTAACTGAGAATTTAATTACCCAAATGTAGACTGGGGCAGTGGTAGTATAAAGGGTGGAGTGGGGCAAAAGTTTGTAGGTTGTGTCTAGAAAAATTTTCTGCAGCAGTATGTGTCCATTCCAACAAGAAAGGATGCACTGTTGGACATGGTTCTTGGAAATGAAGTGGGCCAAGTAGATAAAATGTCAGTGGGGAACACTTAAGAGACAGTGACCATTGCATTGTAAGATTTAGAATGATAGGAAAGGGCAATAGGCAATCCAAGTAAAAATAATTAACTGGGACAGAGCTGACTTCAATAGGGCAAGAATTAAACTAGAATGAAAGATTGGTGGGAAATCTATAGCTGAACAATGGCCTACCTTCAAAATAGAAATAGTCCAGACACAGTCAAAGTTTATTCTGTTAGGAGGGAAAGGTAGGACAAACAAATCTAAAGCACCCTAGATGAAAAGGGAGACAGAAAATATAGGAAGGAAAAAAAAATCCTAATGACTGCTATCAGGTAGAAGATAGAGCTGAAAATCAAGAGGAATGCAGAAGGTTCCGAGGGGAAGTGAAAAAGTGCTTTAGAGAAGCTAAGAAGGATTATGATAAAAGATTGGCAGTCAACATAAAGGGGGATCCCAAAGTCTTCTATCTCCATATAAATAGTAAAAGGGTGATAAGAGGAGTAGAGCTGATTAGGAACCTAAGATTTATACATGCAGGGGGGATAGTTAAGGTATTAAATAAATGCTTTGCATTCATCTTTACCATAGAGATTGATGAACACGGTGACAGTTGTGGAACTTCTGTCCCTAGAAGGGTTAAAAATTGATGAGAAGCAAATGTTGAATAGACTCTCGGCCTTGAAAGTTGACAAGGCACAGGGACCGGATGAGATGCATCTAAGGATATTTGAAGGAAGTGAGAACAGAAATTGTAGGGCCACAACCTTCCAGTCTTTTCTAGACTTGGGAGGTGCCAGAGGACTGGGAAATTGCAAATGTTACTTGTTCAAAACGCTTGTAAGGATAGCAACAACAAATACAGGCCAGTCAGTTTAACATCAGTAGTGGACAAGCTTCTGGAAACAATTATTTCGGAAAGAACTTGTAGTCAGATGGAAAAATGTGGGTTGATTAAGAAGAGCCAGCATGAATTTCTAAAGGAGGAATCATGTTTAACTAACTTGCTGGAGTTTTTTGAGAAGGTAACAAAAGGTCGAAGTGGGCAATGCTGTGATTGTGGCATACTTGGACTAAGGTGCTGATGCAGTGCCATTAAACAAATGTGAGAAAAGCTATACCTCTCAGACTAAAAGTGACAGTAGCAATATGGATACAAAATTGGCTAAATAGGAGGCACAGTAAGAAGTCTCACAGCAGCAGGTTAAAGTCCAACAGGTTTATTTGGCACTAGCTTTTTGCTTAACCTGGACTTTAACCTGGTGTTGTGAGACTTCTTACTGTGCTTGCCCCTGTCCAACACCAGCATATCCACGTTATGAATAATAGGGAGCAGAGAGTAATAGGCATTGGATATTTTTTGGGCTGGAAGAAAGTTTGTAGTGCTATTTCCCAGTGGTATTGGGACCGTTGCTTTTCCTGATAACTATTATGATCTAAATATTGGTGAACAGGAGACAGTTTTAAAGTTTATGAATGATACACAATCTGGAAGTATTGTAAACTGTGAAGGGATCAGTGTAGAACTTCGTAAGGACATTGGCAGATTGAAGTGGGCAGATAGGTGGCAGATGAAGTTCAGTGCGGAAAAGTGTGAAGTGATGCACTTGGTAGGAAGAACAGAGAGACCTACAAAATAAGGGGTAAAATTTTAGGAGGAGCAGAAGGACTTGGATGTATATGTGCATAGACCATTTAAGTGGTAGGACAGGTGAAAAGAGCATATAAAGCATATACTCTTCTGGGCTTTGTTAAGAGGGGATAGAGCACAAGAGCAAGGAGATTATGCTGAATACATGAAAGATACAAGTTAGACCTCAGCAGGAATACTATGTACAGGTCTAGGCATTGCACAATAGGAAGGATGTAAATGCATTGGTAGAGTGCAGAAGTGATTTACAAGAATGGTTCTAGAGATGAGAAACTTCAGTTACTAGGATAGATTGCAGAGGTTGGGACTGTTGCCCATGGAGAAAATAAGGAGATTTGATAGAACTGCTCAAAATCATGAGGGTGTTGGACAGAATAGATGGGGAGAAACTGTCCCGTTCGTAAAAGGATCAAGAATAAGATCCAAAGATGCGCAGGTTATGTTGATTAGCCATGATAAATTTCCCCTTAGTGTCAGAGGGATTAGCGGGGTAAATACATGGGGTTACAGGATAGTGGCTGGGTGGGATTATTGTTGATGCAGCCTCGATGGGCTGAATGGCTTCCTGCTACACTGTTGGGATTCTATGATTCTAAGAACGAGAGAGCACAAATTTGCTGGTTTGCAAAGGAAGAAAAAGTGTTGAGGGAGGCTTTTTTGCACAAGTAGTTCAGATATGGAATGTTCTGCCTGGAAGTGTGGTGGAGGCAGGTTCAATTGATACACTCAAGAGGACATTAGATAATTATTTGAATATAAACAATATACAGGGAAAAGGCAGGGGAATAGCACTAAACCATAATGCTGGTTTGGAGAGCCAGTGTAGATATAGTTGGCCAAATGGCTGCCTCCAGCACTGTTAGAATTCTGTGATTCTGTGGTGTGATGCAAGTTGAAATAACTCCTCAGAGGACAGTGTCCCTTCACCAATGCACCAAATAAATTTATTTACATTGTCAGCAACACTCACAGTATTTCCTCATACAGAGTATGAACCTGTAACCCTGACACACCTCATTGTATATACGAGAAGGGCTCTCTGGTCACCCCATTACTGTCTTAATCAGGGAGCTCATTTTCTCAGAGGTCTACATTGTGAGCCTAGTTAAAGTCATTACAAAAGTGTTCACACACAGTAGAGTGTTCTAGGATTTTGACTCTGTGGTGAAAGACCAGCATATGTCCAAGTTGTGATTGTGTCCGAATAGAAGGGTAACTTGGTGATGATATTATCTTGTATCTGACCTCCAAGATGGTGGTTGGGAGTACAGCCAACTACCTCAATTTTACCTTTTAGAATAATTGATTTTATTGTTATAGACTGATGATTAAATTATTTTAAAAGTATTTGACCATAACCATATAAAGGTCAATACCAAAATCTTTGCTTCATGTGATCCTAAATGCGAGAATGTAAAAATGTTTTTAAAAATATTGATTGGTCCTTTGATGTGTTACTGTCATTCAGTGCATCCTATAATTATGGTGTTATAAACAAGACATTTTTTAAAATTCATGCATTGCTGGATTAACACAAGTTCAGTTGTATTCTTGTAAAGTAAATTTATCATGCAGGTAATGTTTTCATTAAAAGCAGCAGAGCAACCTGGAAAACCAGAAAGGAGTTCAATGAAAAATCATTGCAGTCAATCCCTAAACCCATTGTTGCAAACTTTCAGTAGTATTCTGTGCAAAGAATATTAATATACAAAACACTGGAGTAAAGCCTGAATTCTGAAAATGATTATGGGCACAAAATCTCCATGCTCCTCAGTTTTATAAATTTGCAGCTGAATGCTATCACTGCAGCATGTTACACTGAACTTTTTATAAACTTGAATTGATAATTTTTTACTGTTGGCTATTTGTAGTAAATAAGCAAAAAGGTTAATATATTAGAAATAAATTTACAAGTAAAATGAAACAATTAGTTATTTTTGTAGTTTTCTCATTTAGGGCTACCTATCAAATTCTCAGTCTTTATGCAACCACCTTTGGGGTCCCCTCCAGAATTGACTGGTGGGACAACTTCAAAAAAATCGTGAGCATTCAGGCTTAGGTCGTGCGTTTCTCAGGAGACCCAAAATACATGAGGGAGGGCTGAATATTTGGACTTAGAGTTTTCAGTAGTAATAGCAACTGAACTGTCAGCAGTAATTATTACTCAGTGGAAACTGATGACAACTTCTGGAGGTTGACATGCACAGTTAATTATGGAAATCCAGAAGCTGCTGTTAGTCACTCTGCACTTCTCATAGAATGCGCTCTTAAAGTCCCTGCAGATTGCAGTCAGTTAGAAATCATCGAACTGATGAGAGCTTCCACTTTTACATCAAGTATATTGCTATCAAAACACTCAAAAAAGTTGCACCTTGTTGAATGAAGTGGAACACAGCGTTTTTAACAGCACCCTAAGCTGAAGGGGTGGCACAATGGTTAGCACTGCTGTCTCACAAAACCAGAGACCTGGGTTCGATTCCTGGCTTGGATCACTGCCTGCATGGTGTTTTCACATTTTCCCCACGTCTGCATGGGTTTCCTCTGGATGCCCTGGTTTCCTCCCACAGTCCAAAGATGTGTGGATTAGGTGGATTGGCCCTTAGTGTCAGGGGAACTAGCTAGGATAAATGCACGGGGTTAGGAGTATAGGGATTATGGTTGGTGCAGACTCAATGGGCCATCAATAGGCCTCCTCCTGCACTGTAAAATTCTATGATTAACTACTGCTGATCAACTCTCTGGCTTTGGAAAACTAATATTTTATTTGTTGAGTATCAGATTTCTTTATGATGATATTTTATTGAAAAAAAAATCCAGGTTTAATTTTTTTGTTTGAGATTTCAGCTTGTCTATGTCCCAATCATCCTCCATAAAATGATATTAAAGAAAGAGAGGATTTTACTTGATTTTCTGTATGTGAAAATTCTTTAATGTGATTAGCTGTGTTCCTTGTTTGATGATGTTACCATTACTGGAGATTTTCTTGATTTAGCGCCAAATTTGAAATAGCATTAGGGAAGGTGAAGTCAATGTCACAGATCACTAGTTAAGTATTAATTGTTTTGTCACAAATCTGGGCCTTAGTGTGTCCAATTCCTCAAGAATTCAGAATCCCTGTCATCCATGTTGAAGGAGTAGCTCACCTCCATCAGGTTCAGATCAAGAAACTTGTCAATGAGCTGAATTGTAGGGATTCGATAACTTCTTTCACGCACGGAGGCTATCCTAAAGAAAGCTTATTCATAAATGCTCAGCTGCATTTTAAGTTGCATTCATATTTGTAATATACAAAGTTAAAATGTTGTCACCTCATTAAAAATCAGGACTGTATGAATGATTCAGATGGAAAAACTGATTCAAATTAGATTAGTCAAAATAATTGCGTAATTTTGTTTTGAGTTGATGAGATTGAAACCAGTATTAACTAACAGTATATTGTTGAACATTGCCAGCGTGGAACATTATCTTTTAGCATATAGTTTGCAGGGAACAGTTTCAATCAATACACTTGATTGCAAAAATAATACTGCATGGAATTGAATGGATTATGCATGGAGGATAAAAATACAAAGGTCTTTTGTCCTGGAGGGTCTCGTTATTAGGACTACTCTTATTTACAGTATGAACATAAACATTTTGGATTTGGAAATTGAGGGAACAATATCAAAATTTGTTGCTTCTACCAAACTGTAGCTGTGCTAAATTTGTTGAAGATGTTTAAAAACCTGAAGGCTATTCTATGTAAGTTGTAGGTTGGGTAGAGAGTGTTGTGCAGAAAGAGTGGTGTAGGTGGGCAGATACAGTTCAATTTTTAAAATGTAAAGGAATTAATTTTGAATACACAAGTAGTGAAACGAGATACACCCTAAATGATAAGAATTTAGTTGGAATAAAGAACACATGGATCATTAAACAATTTTCAGAATACCTTCATTGCAGTGTTAATGCAAGCTTACTTGTGACTAATAAATAAAATCTTCAAGGTGACATTATAAGTAAATAGTGCTAAAAAATAGAACCATTGCTTTTTTTGGAAAATATTTTGCTAGAATGAGGCACATCTCAGTATGCTGCCTAAAAATTGTGCCTTTTTAGAT
This sequence comes from Carcharhinus amblyrhynchos, assembly GCF_965287045.1. Classification (NCBI taxonomy): domain Eukaryota; kingdom Metazoa; phylum Chordata; class Chondrichthyes; order Carcharhiniformes; family Carcharhinidae; genus Carcharhinus; species Carcharhinus amblyrhynchos. Next base: position 22,446,967 of record NC_137335.1, on the reverse strand, counting down.
TCAAAACTCCTTCTCCCAAAATGCAGATTGATTAAGGTGCAGTGAAGGCAGCAGGGCATTGGATACCTTGACAAACAAGTACAGACTGCATCTCCTTAACCAATGAAATTTAACATGGGAAAGCATAGAAGAAGCCCGAGGGCAGAATGGTTAATTGGAGAAGATTAATTCAATGGCCAGGTGACGTTACAGTGGGATCTTCTGATGGGGATTGGAAATTCCACGAAGACAAAGTGAAAGCAATTTGCATTCTACGAAGCCTATATATTGACACCAATCGGCAGCAGTACATATCACGTGATGAAAGTGAATATGTTTGCACAATAATCAGTGACAAAATTATATTCAGCCATGCAACCACTTGTGATCAAAATTTATTGATTTTTTTTTTGTGGCCAATAATTTTGTGTGCTGTCCTGATATCCGCAACAGGGGCAGGGAAAGATTGTGGCATTGTTAGCTCTGTTGTCTTTGATAACTTCAGCAGGGATCTCTGAAGAGTGAGGCCTGCAGGGCCCTGACTTCCTTTGGTTCTCCTCTGTGGGCCATGTGCTCCCTCTGTGGTAACAAGAGGATAAGATTGTAGGGGTCATAGGCAAAGAGGCTCTGGAGGGAGCAGACACCATCTGAGATTCCTGAGTGAATGAACTATGGATGACCAACTTCTGACCCCCCTCTCTTTTGGTGCCCGAGGGCTCTGAATTTCTTGAGGGAAGCTAAGGTGCTTTGCCCCTCTGTGTTACTACTGTAAGAATTCTCCCATGGCTACCAAGATGGAGTGCAGGTCTGTGTACATTTCCAGTAGAAACTAGGTGTTCTACTGTAACAGGGAACAGGGCCCCTATGATATCTGCCATCATCCCCATGGAGACCTCCATGCGTGCACAGGTGGACGCCACTTCATCAGAGAGCAGGTGAACAGACTGCTCCGACACACGTGCCACTCTGTTGTGGGCTTCCATCAGCGCTGCCCGATGTTCCCTAGCCTCTTGCTGACTCTCCAACATGGGTTGGTGGGCTGATTCACGGATGCCTCTGCCCATTTCGCTGACAAAACAGCCAGTAAGATCAGGGGAGGTGAGAAACTGGGCGTGAACCCAATTTTTCACCTCCCCCCATCTTACCATCTCGCCTCGCTGAAAAATGGGAGGAATAAGGTTGTCAGATTGTGCCCACAGTTTTTCTCTGTCCACATTTACGTCCGATCCCCTGCAGAGAAGAATGCACTGACATGGGTTTTTAATCACAAAGTTCCAGTGTAAAAACCCACAGTCTATGTGCAAGTGTACTGAATGGAGGTGATTACAAAATCCAGGTCATTTTCAAATAGGGGTCAGTAAAGTAAGAAAGGAAAAGTAAGAATAAGATAAAATCTAAAATTTGACAATCTTAGTATCCCTTAAAACCAATCACAATCTGAAGAAGTGATTTTCCACACATTATTTACCTTTTGAGAAAGAGAAAGTTGGTGGTCATTAAAAATGAGTTTGCTAAAATATAAAAATTGCTAGATTTAACTTGCTATGGTGTGTTTAATGGATAGTGAGTGTGGAAAGGCACATGGAGGAGAAGGGCAAGATGTTTTTTCTGCAAAGCTATCGCAGAGAGAGATAGATTGGCCAGCAATGTGGCAATTTGAAATTCATGGAATATCTATTCCTTGTTATGTTGTTACCTGATTTGAGGTTTAATATTGCTATAAGCCTTTCAAATACCATTATTTATTCAGCAAAACCTTTTCCTCCCTCTCTATAGAATATAAAAAGCAAGGTGGTATTTTTAAACCACAGTTGCAGCTGGAAGAATTGTGTACAGTTTTAGGTACCCCATTCTAGAAAATAAGTATAAACAATGAAAACTATGTAAATATGCATTAGAACATAGAACAGTATAGCATGGAACAGACCTTTCGGCCTATGATGTTGTGCCAAACATGACACAAATTAAACTAACCCCTTCTGCCTGCCCTTTGTCTATATCCTTCTATTCTTCGCATATTCACTTATCTAAAAACCCCTTAGCACTCCTATTATATCGACCTGCACCACCATCCCTGGCAGCATGTTCCAGACAGATGAGAGGGGCAAGTTTTATTGTATCAATAAAACTTGCCCCTCTCATCTCCTTTTGAAATTCCCCCTCTTGCCTTAAGTCATGGCCCCTAGTATTAGACATGTCAACTCTGAGAAAAAGATTCTGACTGTCAACCCTATCTGTGCCCCTCAGAATTTTATAGACTTCTATCAGGTCTTCCCTCAGCCTCCACCGCTCCAGAGAAAACAACTTCAGTTTGTACAGCCTTTCCTTATAGCTCATGCCCTCTAATCCAGGCAGCATCCTGGTATCCTCTTCTGCATCCTGTCCAAAGCCTCCACACCCTTCCCGTAATGTTACGATCAGAATTAAGTGTAACCTAACCAAACTTTTATAAAACTGCCCCATGACATCCTGATTCTTGTACTCGACGCCCTGACCAATAAAGGCAAGCAGGCCATATGTCGCCTTTGTTTTCAAATTAGTGAAGACTGGAATTTGCTTTTCCAATTTTAAGCTAAGAAAGTTGAGGTCATCAATATAATGAAAAGTCATAATGGGGAAAATAGTGATAGATTGTTATTGTGTTTCTGGCAAAGGAAATAATGTGCCCAAATTTGAATTAGCCATAGAATTCAAGAAACAATTAGAAAAATTGCCTTCACATGGAATTGGTTAGAATATGAAATTACTTGCTACAAACCATTGTTCAGCCAGACTCCATGGAATCATTTATCAGTCAGATCGCTGCTTGAACACAAGATAACCTAAGAACTAGAGCAGAAGTAGGCTACCTGGACCCTTGGGCCTGCTCCGCCATTCAATAAGATCACGGCTGATCTTTTTCTGGATTCAGTTCCACTTACTCCCCCGTTCACCATAACCCTTAATTCCTTTACTGTTCAAAAATGTATCTATCCTTGACTTTAAAACATGCAATGAGGTAGCCTCAACTGCTTCATTGGACAGGGAACTCCACAGGTTCACCTGATTGAGTTTCTCCTCAACTCAACCTTAAATCTATTCCTCCTTATTTTGAGGCCATGTCCCCTACTTCCAGTTTCACCTGCCAGTGGGAACAACCTCCCTGCTTCCATCTTATCTATTCCCTTCATAATCTTATATGTTTCTATAAGATCTCCCCTCATTCTTCTGAACTCCAATGAATATAGTCCCAGTCACCTCAGTCTGTCCTCATAAGCCAACCTGCTCAACTCTGGAATCAACCTAGTGAATCTCCTCTGCACTTCTACAGTGCCAGTATATCCTTTCTCAAGTAAGGAGAACAAAACTGTACACAGTATTTGAGATATGGTCTCACCAGCACCTTAAACAGCTGCAACATAACGCCCCTGTTTTTAGAATCCATTTCTCTAGCAATGAATAACAAAATTTCATTTGTCTTAATCATCTACTACACTTGCAAACCAACTTTTTGTGATTCATGCGCAAGAACACCCAGGTCCCTCTGCACAGCAGCATGCTGCAATTTTTAAACTTTTAAATAATAGTCCATTTTGGTGTTATTCCTGCCAAAATGGATGACCTCACATTTACCAACACTGTACTCCATCTGCCGGACCCTCGCCCACTCAATTAAACAATCTGTATCCCTTTGCAGACTTTCAGTGTCCTCTGCACACTTTGCACTGCCACTCATCTTAGTGTCATCTGAGAATTTTGACACACTACACCTGGCCCCCAACTCCAAATCATCTATGCAAATTTGTAAACAAAGATGTCGTCAGCTATCCCTCAATTCAAGAATAAGGTCTGCTCAGGGCTGAGAGTTTCTGCAGTCGATCCTCATGACCAAATATGCCGATTCTCAACCCACAAATCTGAGAAAGTGGGACGGGAGTTCCGCAAGATCATGAGAGCCAAAGTGCATGAAAACTTTACTTTTCTGCTCTGCTGTTGCATTACCCCATTGTTAAGATTTGTTTCTCAAAGCATGATGCAGCTTGATAGACAAGTTGTCACCGTCTTGAATGATTGGTTACAAGCTCTTTCAGTTATTCATGTCGATGTTATATACTTCAAGAAAAATGTCAGTGTCTTTGAAGTGCTTTCTTTATCCTTTGTGGAACTCTGTCCATTTGAGTGTTTGATAGTCAGGATTATTTTAGAGAAATATTGACGAGTGCGAAGAATGGGATTAGATTAATTAGTTTAGGGGGAAAAGTATCTGTAGAGTTGATTTTGTTTATTTCATTCTGATGCTGTGTAGTGTTGCTTGTCTTTGCAAATTAATTATAACAGATACTTAATTTGATATAATTTGTGAGGCCCGTAAGAACAGGTATTTCTGGGTCTTCTGGTCTAAGTGTTCAGTGATACGTTTAAGCAGAGCATAAGGCATCTATATAGTGCAACCAGTTCAGGAACAAGACTTGGAAATGGAACATGCAAAGTCGGGGAAGGGGCATGTTTCAAAGAACCTCATGATTTAAAGGCTAGAATATACAAAGAACAACACAGCACGGGAAACAGGCCCTTCGGCCCAACGAGCCTGCGTCGCCATCTTAACAATGTGTTTTTCCTCCTCCACCCATATATATATGCAAAGTACTGTTTTGATCCACCAGTTATTGGCTTAAGGCAGTGCTTTCCCCTTTGATGCTGATGGACATGCCCAACCTATCTGAGATTTAGAGTTTGATGTATGGAAAGTCTCTGTGGGGAAGAAGAGAAATAGAACACAACCACTAGTGGGAGCAATTTTGAGCCCACGTTTGCCATCCGTGCAAATGCCAGCAGGGACTCAGGACCCAGAAGTCGTCTCACTAGTGTGAATGTGATTTCGGATCTTTCCCACCTCCTTGCCAGTGACATCATCAGGTTCATGCCCACAACCTACTTTACATGAATTTGAAAAGATTTTACTATAATTAACCCTTCCCCTCATGCACACACATTCCGCACACCCCCCCCCCCCAAACACACACACACACACACACACACACACACACACACACACACACACAGTATATTGACACCATGTTGGTGCAGTTTACAACAGGTTCACCTAGACGTGAACCTGTTCTGAGGGGTCTCCCCGGGGCGTAAAGATAAGTATAGCCCCAGGGTAGAGGGAGGAACATGGCCAGACAATGCCTTGACGGTGGCTCCTGACATTGCCCCTTGGCACAGGTTAGCACATGGTGCCTAGGTGGCACCATGTCCATGTCACCCTGGCACTGCCAACCTGTGCCAAGAGAGTGGACCCCAGTGAGAACTTCATGGGGATTCATTTAGATTGGTGGCGGCGGGGAGCAGGCAGAGGAGCTGTGGATGCTAGTGCTGGTTGTTGTTAAAGTCAAAATACTGTGAATGCTGGAATCTGAAACATAAACAGAAAATGCTGGGAAAACTCAACAGATCTGACAGCATCTGTGAAGAGACAATAGAGCCAATGTTTTGAGTCTAGAAGCATCATCCAGGTTCAAAACATTGGCTCTGTTTCCTTTCCACAGATGGTGTCAGACCTGCTGAGTTTCCCCAGCATTTTCTCATTGTTGGTGATGAGAACTCTGTGCAGCCGGGTTTGCTGGCACGTTGAGGCCCTGCCCCCCTGACGTGATGGTGTGAAATATGTTCCCTTGATTTTTTTTTTAGGAGAGAAAGCCAGTATAGACACTGGTTTTCTCGCCGGAAATAACACTCTGCCATTTTCTGGTAAGATTGCCCCCAATTAGAAATCTGCTAAACTAGAGTTGTTGATCTTCCATTGCTGCTAATGTGAATTGTCAACCCATTAAGAGAATGTTGAAGACAGGCTGTCACCAACCATCTCCTTGAGGTTGTTTGAAGAATCATAGTTGATTGTTGTAGGGCAGATGTGGGGAATTAGCAAGATAGTTTTCTTGGAGGGCATTAGGAGTTATGAGAATAGATCAGTGAGGTGAGGTGGCAGGTGTCTTCTGTAAAGAACATTACAAACAGGCTTTTATAACAAACTGCCAGCTTTTGGGGTCATTTTACCAGATACATAGAATAAGGTTAGGTGCATTGGCCATGCTAAATTCTCCCTTGGTGTACCTGAACAGGCGTGTGAGTGTGGCGACTAGGGGATTTTCACAGTAACTTCATTGCAGTGTGAATGTAATCCTGCTTGTGATAAATAACTAAATAAAATAATCAAGTTACTATGGTAGAATTTGAATTCATGATCTCAGGGTTTTTAGTCCAGTGCCATAACTGCTAGACTAACACTCTTTATATTAAATTATCCACCAACCTTCTTGACTACAAGGGGTGGTAGATGCAGAGACAAAAGAGCAAATGTTGAAAAGTAAATGGGCATGTTAATGCAAATGGTGTTTATTCTTTTTGCCTGTTCATGATGTGGTTGGAATTCATTTTCAATTGCACTTTTTAGTACATCTTGATTTCAAAACATAGTTGAATTATTTCCCAAGAGCTAGTGAGTACATAACCAACCATGGCACTATTTTTATTGCTGACGACCAGCTTTCATTCAGTTTTCAAAAAAATTTGTAAGTAAACAGCAATATAGTCAAGGTTACATTTCTACTCATCTTGACCAATGTGCTGTGTGGCAGTACAAGTCTCTTGAAAAAATTGAAATTTACAAATATCGTATCTTAATTGATATATTTCTGATTGTTTGCCCACTCGGCATTGTGAAGACCTCTAAGGCTGTTGTTGATTTTTCTTGAATTAGGTCCAAGGTGTAAACTGATGAATCATGTTTCAGTAATGGTGAATGTAATGGACTATCTGTTGAAACATCATTAAACTTCTATTACCGAAATAGTTGAACTCTGTAACTGGGGTTTGTAATTTTGTTTTCTTCCTTTTTGTTTATGGCAATGGACTGCTGGTTGTGTTCACTTATTTCAGTTAATTCTGGCTCCATTTCTCTAGGGCTTCGATAACGTTGAGGTGGGGCCTGAGAAAGGTGGAGCTGTGACGGGGGAGGCAGTGGGGGAATCTCTGCAGAGAAGGGAATTGATCGGAGGGTGGTGATTGAGGGGGAGCTTTGCAGGGCTGGTGACCAGAGATGGTGAGTTTTTGGGGGAACTCTGCAGCGTTGACAATTGAGGGGGTGGGAGGAACTCTGCATGAGTGGCAAGCAGTGGGTTGGGGGAAGGCACAGGGAGAGATTGGCAACAGGTCCTGATGTCACCATTTGGGGCTAGGGGGAGGGAAACAGGAGATCCCAGTATGCTGGGAGATTGGGGTGCCTGTGCATTGGTGCCCTAAAACATCAGCTGTGGTCTTAACATAAGAAATAGGAGCAGGAGTAGGCCATCTAGCCCCTCGAGCCTGCCCCGCCATTCAGTAAGATCATGGCTGATCTGAAGTGGCTCAGTTCTACTTTCCCGCCTTCTCCCCATAACCCTTAATCCCCTTGCCTATCAAAAACCTATCTAACCGCGTCTTAAATATATTTAGCGAGGCAGCCTCCACCACTTCAACGGGCAGAGAATTCCAGAGATTCACCACCCTTTGAGTGAAGAAGTTCCTCCTCAACTCCATTCTAAACTGCCCCCCCCTTATCTTGAGGCTGTGCCCTCTAGTCCTACTGTCCTTTCTGAGCGGGAAGAGCCTCTCCACCTCTATCCTATCCATCCCATTCATCATCTTGTACGCCTCAATGAGATCTCCCCTCATCCTTCTAAACTCTAATGAGTACAAGCCTAGTTTATTCAGCCTCTCCTCATAGCTCAACCCCCTCAACTCTGGTATCAGCCTAGTGAACCTCCTCTGCACTCCCTCCAAGGCCAAAATATCCTTGCGTAAGTGCGGCAACCAAAACTGCACACAGTACTCCAGCTGCGGCCTCACCAGTGCCTTGTACAGTTGCAACAAGACCTCCCTACTTTTATATTCAATCCCCCTCGCTATGAAGGCCAGCATCCCATTCACCTTCCTGATCACCTGCTGCACCTGCAGGCTGGGTTTTTGCGACTCATGCACAAGGACCCTGAGGTCCCTCTGCACCGTAGCATGCTGCAGCTTTTCGCCATGTAAGTAATAGTCCTTCCTACCATTATTCCTACCAAAGTGGACAACCTCACACTTGCCAACATTAAATTCCATTTGCCAGTTCCTCGCCCATTCGTCCAGCCTATCTAGATCCTTCTGCAGACTTTCCACACCCTCCACACAATTTGCCGTCTTAATCTGCGAGATTAGGCTTCTCTCTCCCCCTACTTGCGAGAATCATATCCTGGCTCTTTATCTTTAACTAAGTGTCGTATGATTGCAACTGGGAACTCACCCAGAAAATCAGTGTTCATACATTTGGACAACTTTTACGCTTTCACTTTGAATATTTTTCATAAAATTCCATGCTATGTTTTGAGTTTTGCAGACAAGGGCTGGCTGGGTACAGTCAGTACTTTACCTGTGGCGAACAAATGAAGGGTCATGCTGTTTGATACAATCCACCTGTCTTTGGAACGTATGGCCTACATATCTAGTATCACACTGACAGAATTTCATACATCACATTATTCAGTTGTGTGATAAGCAGAATGTCTTTTTAGCTAGATGGCAGCATGCTGTTAGTAGCGAATACGCACTCATGTTGCTGTTGCATAGTAGTAGTGTGAAATAGCCAGCTTTACCTGTGGCTCAAATTTTTGAGACATCTTACTCTTCCAGGATGATCTTAGGTAGACTAGTGCACGTTATAGGACTGAAAGTGGCAGCCTGGGGCCCATTCAAGAGTTTTATTTACAGTGAGCAATGATTTCATATGGGCAGTCATCCCACAGGTTGCTTTGATGCTATTTCAGCTTCAAGCTTGCACAATGGCTTGGACCCTTTTTACAAGGTGCCGATAAGGCCAATCCTTTAGAGCATGGGATTGTAGGAATCCCAATACCAGTGAAGTTAGCCTTACAGTAGATGGTGGTTGAGAACCCACTGGCAGATTTGTCAACTAGTGCCTCAAGGAAAGGGAGGTCATTTGACTGCTCTGTTTTAAAAGTGAATTTGACATGGGGTGGAGCCAATTAAGATGTGCAAGAAATTCTTCCGTACATCTGCGGACTCAAATGTAAAAAATGTATCATCTACATATCGGAAGTATGTAAGGGATAGGAGGTTTAGTGTCATTCCATCGAAATAACGTTTCTTGCGGAAGCCAACAAAGATTATTTCAAGAGGTTGGCCTGGAGGGAATCCCATGGCAACACTTTTTGGGCATTTGTGGCATCTTTAAAACTGAACTCAATCGTGTGAGTTGCTGAGTTCAGTTTCAAAGAATATTGAATCAGACAATGGCAGAGGGCCCTGATGATAGAATGTCGTGCAAATATCTATGGCTTCCTTTAATGGTACATCGGTGAATAGGCCAGCAGTGTCAACTGAACACATGGACACAGCATTGCCATTGTTATGAAAGTCCTGTATGATCTTCATAAATGTGAAAAAATCCTTCACTGGATATAGAAAACTTGCTCAAAACTGGTTATAGCAACTCACCCAATTATTTGGCCAATTCACGTTATACAGAACCTGTTATTGATAAGATAAGGTATAAAAGGACATCAAGTTTGTGCACCTTAGGCAGCCCATAAACACATAAGAAATAGGAGCAGGAACAGACCATCTAGCCCCTCGAGCCTGCCCCGCCATTCAATAAGAACATGGTTGATCTGATAGTGGTTCAGTTCCATTTACCCGCCTGCTCCCCATAACCCTTAATTCCCTTATTGATCAGAAATCTATCTATCTGTGACTTAAAACATGGATGTAGTGAACCACAAGGCTGAATCCTATCATATACATCATCAATTAGCTTGTTGCTCTTGCACCAGTCCAAGAAGTTTATTGGGTAGATATTCTATAGCGTTTCAAAGAATGAGAAGCTGATCTCATTGAAACTTAAAAAGTTCTTACAGGATGCAAAAAGGTAGATGCAGATAGGTAGTTTCTCCTGAGTGGTGAGTCTGGAATCAGAGGACACAGTCTCAAAATAAGGGACAGTCCATTTAGGACACAGATGAAGAGAAATTTCTTCACTCAAGAGGGTAGAGAATCTTTGGAATTCTGGACGCCAGAGGTCTGTGGAAGTTCAATCATTGTTTGACAAAAATTGACTGATTTCAAGGGTATCAAACAAGGCTGTCCAATCATGCTAAGCAGTATGTCCAATGATTATAAACTTGAACCCCTCATTAAGAATGAAATGCATTTTATTAATATAAGTCACACTTGTTAAGAATGACTATTTCAGTCCTTTGCCCGGTTTACAGATATGGCTGGGTTGGTCTTGAGGTCTCGCAGAGCAGCGAAGGTTGACTTAATTGGTCCCTGAAATGAAGGAGTGCTCCTGTGAGGTATGACTGAGTAAATTGGGGCTATGTTCTCTTGAGTTTAGAAGAATTAGAGGCCATCTTATTTAAAACACAAGATTCTGAATGGGCTTGATAGGGTAGACACTGAAAGGCTGTTTCTGCAGCTAGGGGACTATAAAACAGAAGGGCACTGTTTCAGGATAAGGGACTGATCATTAAGGACAAAGATGAAGAGAAACCTCTTCACTCAGAGGGTTGTGAATCTTTGAAATTCTCTATCCCAGAGGGATGTGAATGCTCCATCATTTAATACATTTAAGGCTGGGATAGTCAGTTTTCAGTTCTCAGGGAATTAAGGGCTAGAAGGGAATTGTTGAAAAAGTTGTGTTGAAGCCCAAGATCAGCCAGGAATATATTGAATGGTGGAAAAGGCTCCATAGGCTATTTGGTCTATTATTCATCCTTTTTCTTGCGTTGTGAGCTTCTTTGTCTTTGTTTCAATGCTATAAATCTCCCACATTTGGGTGCCTTACAGTGATCCTACCCACGTCCACTGGTTAGTGGAAAGGAGGAGGAGGATGGCTTTTCAGTACAGCAGTCCATTGCAAATTTTGTAACCTATTCTATTTTTTTTGGATTTGTGAAGTCAAATATCTGTATTGGTTCAGTTTTGACATATATTTAGGGTTGCGCAGCCCTGTAAATTTAGGACTGTACACTAGGAGAACTTTCAAGATGGCAGATAGAAGCACTTGGAGAGTCTTGGAATGTTCTTGCATGCTAATGACAGTTCCCATTCCAGAGAAAAATTGACTTGCCTTTTAATCATTGCCCTATAAGCTATACAAATTACATGCATGGTGCAGACTGGGGGAATATTTAATTTTCTACTATAATAAGAATGGTGCAATAGCCAGGGTCACTAGACAAGAAGAATTGTGATTTATTGCAGCTTTTGAAAAAGTGATAGGTTGCTTCTGAAATCAACATTTCACCAACTCACTTGCTCACACTCCTTTTGACATGCTTTTCTTCCTGCTTGACCCTTACCATGACGCTTCAAAGATATTAAAGCCTTGCATTTATATAGCACCTTTTACAATGCCAGTATGGCTTAAATTACTTTTTGAAGCTTTTTGAAGCCAATAACGTTCAAAGTAGTCACTTTTGGAATGAAGAGAATGCTGCAACTAATTTATGCAAATTAGGTTGCACACACAGCTCAGTGATCATAGGCAGATAATCCATTTTGGTAATATTTGAGGGAAAAATATTACCCAGGATACTGGAGAGAACTCAACTGTTCTTCAAAACAGTGCAGTGGGATCTTGATTTAATGTCCAATCAAAAAAATGTCCCTTTTATCAGTTCAGTTTAAGTACTGTAGTGGGGGCATTGATCTATAGTTTGTGCTTCCACCTCTTGAGTGAAACTTGAACCCATAATCCTCTGCGTCAAGCTGAATGTGTCATCACTGTGCCATAGCTGACAGCTGATGATGCTACAGCTCTGTGAATCAAACTCAGTGGGCTGCAAAATGCAAGAATTTTGAGAGATCAAGAGCAGCAGTGGGGCATAATTTGGGGAATGGAACGATTTCTGCAGGATCAAAGGTGATTTTATTGATCAACATTTTCATGTTGAGGGATGAATTGGTCAATACTGGCTGACTGAACTGGGAAAGGAGATGGAGGGGAAAAGCAAGAAAGGGCATGGAGTACCCATTCAGAACTTTGGCAAGGATATGATGGATATTTTAAAAAAAAAACAGGGTAACATTCAAATTTATTTCACAAGACAGTATTATTTATTCACAGTAGCTTATCAATTTAGATATGAGGGGAATTTGCAAAGCTGCAATCTTTACCATAATCTTCAGAATTTTTCAGTGGCCTCGTGGAATAATATCTAAAATAAAGTGATGTTAGTTGTATACTATGAAGTTTCATAAAGGAATATAGCATAGTTGATTGGTTGTAAGTGACACTTCTCTAAGCTTTACATCTCGAAGCTTTACATCTGCTTATTGCTTTTTAAAATTCTTGTATGGGATGTGGGTATTGCAGCATTAGTTGCCTATCCACAATTCCACTTAATTTAAGTAGGCCATTTTGGAGGGCAGTTAAGGGTCAACCATTTTACTGTGGATTTAGAATAGCATGCAGGCAAGGATGCCAGACTTTCTTTAAAGAACACAAGTGAATCAAATGGATTTTACAACAATCGATGATAGTTTCATGGTTACCTTTCCTGAGACTAGCTTTCAATTTTATGTTTTATTAATTGTTTTGAAATTCCACCAAGTGCCATGTTGGGATTAGAGCCAGTATTAGCTCGGCCTCTGGATTACTAGTCCAGTGCCACTACGCTACTGTCTCCTCCTCCTAATATTGTTGTCCAAAATGAAGTAATTTGCTGTGAAATGCAAACATTTAAAAAATTATTTTGCAGTATGGTGAGGAGTTTTGGTGAGGAGTTTTGAGAAGGCGGTTATGAATTGCCTACTTCAAGTGCTGCAGTGCATGTGGTCTAGGTATACCCATAGTGCTGTTAGGGAGGGAGTTTCAGGATCTTGACCCAGTGACAGTGAAGAAATGATGATATTTCAAGTCAGGATGCTGTGTGACTTGGAGGGAAGATTTCAAGTGATGGTATTCCCATGTATCTGGTGCCCTTATCCTTCTATGTGTTAGAAGTCTCAAGTTTGAAAGGTGTTGTCAAGAGTTTTTTGGTGGATCACTCAGTACATCTTGTAGATGGTACACATTATTGCCACTGTGCGCAAGTTGTAAAGGAAGTGAATGTTTATGGTAGTGCATGGGGTGCCAATCAAGCAAGCTCTTTGACCTGGATGGTGTTGATCTTCCTTTTATTCATTCTTACAGTGTGGTTGTGACAGCTAGTTTGTTGATTAATATTGATGGAGTGGTAATTGACTCAGTTGGATTTGTCTGCTTTTTTGGGTAGAATACGTAAGGGCAATTTCCCATTTGTTAGGTAGATGTTAGTGTGTAGCTGTACTTGAACAGCTTGGCTAGGGGTGCAGCATGTTTTGCAGCACAGTCTTCAGTACGCTTCCAGAATGCTGTCAGCAGCCTTTGCAGCTTCCAGTCCCTTCTGCTATTTCATTCCATGTGATATCAAGAATTGGCTGAAGACTGACATCTGGGACCTCAGGAACATAGAACATTACAGTGCAGTATAGGCCCTTCGGCCCTCGATGTTGCGCTGACCAGTGGAACGAATCTAATGACCCTCTAACCTAAACTAATCCAATGTTATCCGTATATCTATCCACTGATCATTTGAACACCCTTAAAGTTGGCGAGTCCACAACTGCTGCCGGCAGGGCATTCCACGCCCTTACTCCACTCTGAGTAAAGAAACTATCTCTGACATCCGTCCTATAATTACTACCCCTCAATTGAAAGCTATGTCCCCTCATGTTAGCCATCACCATCCAAGGAAAAAGGCTCTGACTGTCTACCCTATTCAACCCTCTGATCATCTTGTATCCCTCAGGGTCAATCACCTCTTAACCTTCTTCTCCCTAACGAAAATAACCTCAAGTCCCTCAGCCTTTCCTCATAAGACCTTCCCACCATACCAGGCAACATCCTGGTAAACCTCCTCTGCACCCTTTCCAATGCTTCCATATCTTTCGTATAATGCGGCGACCAGAACTGAACACAATACTCCAAGTGCGGCCGCACCAGAGTTTTGTACAGTTGCAACATGATCTCATGTCTCCAAAATTCAACACCGTACACCTTCTTAACAACCTTATCAACCTGGGTGCCAACTTTCAGGGATCTATGCACATGCACACCAAGATCTCTCTGCTCGTTGACACTACCAAGAGTCCTTCCATTAGCCCTATATTCTGTACTCCTGTTACTCTTACCAAAATGTCACACTTTTCTGCATTAAACTCCATTTGCCACCTCTCAGCCCAGCTCTGCAGCTTATCTATGTCCCTCTGCAAACTGTAACATCCATCCTCATTGTCTACAACTCCTCCGACTTTGGTGTTGTCAGCAAATTTACTAACCCATCCTTCTACACCCTCATCTAGGTCATTTATAAAAATGACAAACAGCAGTGTGCCCCTGAGGCACACCACTTGTAACTGAACTCCAGGTTGAATATTTCCCATCAACCACCACCCTGTCTTCTATCAGCTAGCCAATTCTTGATCCAAACTGCTAAATCACCCTCAATCCCATGCATCTGCATTTTCTGCAGTAGCTTACCATGGGGAACCTTATCAAATGCTTTGCTAAAATCCATATACACCACGTCAACTGCCTTACCCATATCCACCTCTTTGTTCACCTTTTCAAAGAATTCGATAAGGTTTGTGAGGCACGACTTAGAGGACACCAAGTTGGATCATTCACTAGGCACCTCTGGCTGAAGATGATTTCAAATGCTTAAACTTTGTCTCTTGCAATAATGTGCTGGGCTCTCCCTGCCATTGAGGATGGAGATATTAGTGGGACCTGTTCCACCGCTGACTTTAATTGCCCACTACCATTCATGGCTGGATTTGGCAGGACTGCAGAACTTGTATCTGATCCATTGATAATGAGGTAGCTTAGCTCTGTCTGCCGCATGTTATTTCTGCTGTTTGGCATGCAATTAGTTCTGTGTTACAGCTTCTCTGGGTTGTCACCTGATTTTTAGGTATGTCTAGTGCTGTTCTTGGCATGACCTCCTACAGTTGTCATTGTACCACGGCTGACCCTTTGGCTTGATGCTACAGTGTGGGAAATGTCAGGCCATGAGGTTACAGATTGTGGTTGAATACACTGCTGCAAACTATGGCCCACAGCACATTGTGAATGCCCAATTTAAAGATGCTAGATCTGTTTGAAACCTTTCTTAGTCAGCATGGTGGTAGTGTACAACGATGGAGCGTATCGTCAATGTGAAGTCAGGACTTTGTCTTCACCAGGACTGTTTGAAGTTCGCTCCTGTCATAAGAACATAAGAAATAGGAGCAGGAGTAGGCCATCTAGCCCCTCGAGCCTGCCCCGCCATTCAATAAGATCATGGCTGATCTGTCGTGGCTCAGTTCCACATTCCCGCCCTCTCCCCATAACCCTTAATCCCCTTGCCTATCAAAAACCTATCAATGCGCGTCTTAAAAATATTGAGCGAGGCAGCCTCCACCACTTCAACGGGCAGAGAATTCCAGAGATTCACCACCCTTTGAGTGAAGAAGTTCCTCCTCAACTCCGTTCTAAACCGCCCCCCCTTTATCCTGGGACTGTGCCCTCTAGTCCTACTGTCCTTTCTGAGCGGGAAGAGCCTCTCCACCTCTATCCTATCCATCCCATTCAACATCTTATACGTCTCAATGAGATCTCCCCTCATTCCTCTAAACTCTAACAAGTACAAGCCTAGTTTGTTCAGCCTCTCCTCATAGATCAACCCCCTCAACTCCGGTATCAGCCTAGTAAACCTCCTCTGCACTCCCTCCAAGGCCAAAATATCCTTGCGTAAGTGCGGCGACCAAAACTGCACACAGTACTCCAGCTGTGGCCTCGCCAGTGCCCTATACAGCTGCAGCAAGACCTCCCTACTTTTATATTCAATCCCCCTTGCTATGAAGGCCAGCATCCCATTCACCTTCCTGACCACCTGCTGCACCTGCAGGCTGGGTTTTTGCTACTAATGCACAAGGACCCCGAGGTCCGTCTACACCGTCGCATGCTGCAGTTTTTCGCCACGTAAGTAATAGTCCTTCCTACCATTATTCCTACCAAAGTGGACCACCTCACACTTGCCAACATTAAATTCCATTTGCCTGTTCCTGGCCCATTCGCCCAGCCTATCTAGATCCTTCTGCAGACTCTCCACATCCTCTGCACAATTTGCCGTTCCACCAATCTTGGTGTCATCAGCAAATTTCGACACCATACACTCGGTTCCCTCCTCCAGATCATCTGTGTAAATGGTAAATAGCTGAGGCCCCAGCACCGACCCCTGGGGCACTCCACTAGTCACCAACCGCCAATCCGAATAGCACCCATTGACCCCCACTCTCTGCCTCCTATTTGACAGCCAATCCTCTATCCACGCTAACACCCTACCCCCAACTCCATGCCCCCTTACCTTCTGCAATAACCTCTTGTGAGGCACCTTGTCAAACGCCTTCTGAAAATCAAGAAAGACCACATCCACCGGCTCTCCTCTATCCACCGCCCTAGACACATCCTCATAGAACTCCAATAAATTCGTCAGACACGACTTCCCCTTAACGAAACCGTGCTACGTCTGCTCTACCAAACAATTCTCCTCAAGATGCCTCGCTATTTTCTCCTTGATCATGGATTCTAACATTTTTCCTACAACAGACGTTAAACTAACCGGCCTATAATTCCCCACCTTTTGCTTGCCACCCTTCTTAAACAACGGTGTAACATTAGCCGTTTTCCAATCTTCTGGCACTTCCCCGGAATCCAGCGACGTTTGGAAAATAATCAATACTGTCATGAACAGATGTATCTGTGACAGGTAAATTAGTGAGGATGAAGTCAAATAACTTTTCCCCCTCTTGTTTCTCTCTTCACCTGTTGTAGACATAGTCCAGCAGTTATGTTCTTCAGGGCTCGATTAGCTCAGCCAATAGTGGTGCTATTGAGCCATTTTTGGTGATGGACGTTGAAGGCTTCCACTTAGATTACCTTCTATGCCCTAGCCATCCTTGGTGCATAGAGGAATAGGGGATTGGGGTGTAGATGATAATTAGCAGGAAGTTTCCTTGTCCATGTTTGTCATGTTTCCTTGCCTGCATTTGTCATGTTCCCTTGCCCATGTTTGATGCCATGGGATTTCATGAAGTCCAGAGTCAATATTGAGCATTCTCAGAGCAATCCCCTCCTGGCTCTATAACACTCTTGTGGGCCTGTCCTTCTAGTGAAGGGGCACCCATCCAGTAATGGTGGAGTCTGGGACACATTCTGCCAGGTATAATTTGGTGAGTTGCTTGACAAGCCTGTAGGAAAGCTCTCCAATTTTGGTACAAGGTCTCCAATATTAGAAAGGACGACTTTGCAGCATCAGAAGTGCTGGGTTTGCCATTCTCTTTTCTGGTACCTGGTTCGATGCTTGGTAATCCAAGCTTCGTAATCCACTGTCATGAAGTGGATATCTCCCTCTAAGAACTAACATCTAACCACCCAGAGGAGTACCTCGTCTCATAACCTGTAAAAGTGAGTGTGAAGTACTATGTTCTGCACTTCAGCAAGTTTTAGTGGTTAAATCAAAATAACTACCTGACGCACAGTCTAAAATCAACAAGTAACAATTTATTTATCTAACAGTGACAAGTTATCTAAACTATTAATAAACAGAATAGTGGAATGCTGTTTAGATAAATACAATTCCCATTAATTAACAAAAAAATGGAATTTTCATCATTCTCTAAATTACATCTAGGTTTGGCATTTTCCGGAATATTCTGGGCATTCTCTGTTGATTCTTCTGTCTGGAATTTCTGTCGTCTTTGGTACCTTCGCTATCGAGATGAGGCTTTGTCTTGAGATATTGATGCGTCTGACACTCTGGCAAATGGCAGTTGGTTTCTCTACTTATTGTCCCATTCCCTCCTCTTATACTTGTGATGACATATCAAGATCTCCCATGATATGATTGGTCTCAGCTTGCCAAAACCATCACATTTAAATCTAATAGGTTGCTTCCATGTGCCTGATTTTAAACTGTCTCAATTCAAAAGCCTGTTTGTTGTCTTGGCAATGGCTGCCTGGCCTCTGATACAAATGTTTTATGTTGGGCATTCCCTACTTGCATGTTTTTTAACTTTCTTAACAACACCTTTATAAAGGGACCATGTAATATTTTCACCTCTTAGCATTTTTACAATTTTCTTTCATAATTTTACAAACATCAAATTCTAACATTTTGCCCAACTGCACAATAACAATGTCATCCTTTTTGACTTTGTAGCAGTTTAATACAACTTTGCTTGGGCATTTCAGAGCCAATGCATCTCTGGATTTAGATGCAGGCCAGACCAAGTAAACATGATTTCATTACCCAAAGGACATTAATGAATCAAGTTGCTTTTTATGACAATTGAAGATGGTCGAGCTTTTAATTCCAGATTTTTAAAAAAACAATTTAAATCCCACTAGTTGTCATTGGTGGGATCTGAGCATCAGCCTGATTACCAGTGCTGTAAAATGTATAAATATGCAAAGTTAATGTCAATTGAAAAAATTCCATTACATTTTGAAGTCTCAAATGTGATATTTGATTCTATACATATGAATGGTAAACTATTAGGAGCTAGCCATGTTGATTTGTCTTTAAATTTTTTTATCAAATGGACATGTTGTGCTGCTGCTATATTACTGAAGCTAATGGAAAAATACTTGAGCAGGTCAGCATCAGATGTCACTTCCATGAACATAAACTTTAAACTCTGGTCTTCCTGACTGAAATACCTACTTTGCAAGTGTAGTGGATCTTAGTGCATTGCTTTGGTTAATACACATCCTGATGGTTCAGAGACTAATATCTGTATCTCTGTGAATCAGTGGTCAGAATTTTCCGGCCATCTCCTACGCTGTGGGTTTTCCCCACAGTGGAGGTAGCAAGTCATTGGCTGCTTGATGGGTTCTTCTGGTCCTGCCGAAGTCAGTGGCCATTTCCACGGTTCCTCCATCCCGCCTACTGGGGAACCTGTGATGATGGTCAACTTCAGAAAGACTGGAAGACTGCATTGGTGGGAAGTACCAAAAAGTACTACCCCTCCCTTTTTTTGTGGGCAAGGTGAATAATAACAAGCGTCATCTAATGTAAATTGATAATATTGTGATTGTCTCTTCATGTCAAATGATGTAATTACAGGAAAAAAAAACTTGAAGGTCATTGCAACAGCTACAGCTTTAAAATCAAAGGTTTTATTACTTCAACAAAGCTCTGAAAATGTAAATAAAAGCTTATTGTAAATTGTTGTGGAATATGGTGAAGGCTGTAACACTCTCTGAGACATCAATCTTCTTTTTATTATTGTCACATGTATTAACATAGTGAAAAGTATAGTTTCTTGCGCAGTATACTGACAAAGCATACTGTTCATAGAGAAGGAAATGAAAGTGCAGAATGTAGTGTTACAGTCATAGGGTGTAGAGAAAGATCAACTTAATGCAAGGTAAGTCCAGTCAAAACAGCAGCAGGGAAGAAGCTGTTTCTTGAGTCGGTTGGTATGGGCCTCAGACTTTTGTATCTTTTTCCCAAAGGAAGAAAGTGGAAGAGACAATGTCCGGGGTACGTGGGGTCCTTAATTATGCTGGCTGCTTAGTCAAGGCAGCGGGAAGTGTAGACAGTCAATGGATGGGAGGTTGGTTTGCGTGATGGATGGGGCTACGTTCACAATCTTCTGGAGTTCCTTGTGGTCTTGGACAGAGCAGGAGCCATAAGAAGAAGGAATGCTTTCTATGGTGCATCTGTAAAGCTGGGTGAGAGTTGTTGTTGACATGCCAAATTTCCTTAGCCTTTGAGAAATTAGAGGCATGAGGGGACCAGGACAGATTGTTGGTGATCTAGACACCTAAAAACTTGAAGCTTTCGACCCTTTCTACTTTGCCCCGTTGATGTAGATAGGGGTATGTTCTCCTTTACACTTCCTGAAGTCAATGACAGTCTCTTTTGTTTTGTTAACATTGAGGGAGAGATTATTGTTGCCGCATGAGTTCACCAGATTCTCATCTCATTCCTGTACTCTGTCTTGTCATTGTTTGAGATCCGATCCACTACGGTGGTGTCATCAGCAAACTTGAAAATCGAATTGGAGGGGAATTTAGCCACACAATCATAAGTGTATAAGGAGTATAGTACAGGGCTGAGAACACAGCCTTGTGGGGCACCGGCGTTGAGGATGATCATGGAAGAGGTGGTGTTGCCTATCCTTACTGATTGTGCTCTGTGAGTTAGGAAGTTCAGGATCCAGTTGCAGAGTGAGATGCCGAGGCCCAGGCCACAGAGTTTGGAGATGAATTTGTGGGAATGATAGTGTTGAAGGCTGAGCTGCAGCCAATAAATAGAAATCTGACAAAGATGTCCTTGTTATCTAGGTGGTCCAGGGTTGAGTACAGGGCCAGGGAAATGGCGTCTGCTTTGGACCTGTTGCGGCGGTAGGCAAAACTATAGTAGATCCAGGTATTCCAGGAGGCTGGATTTGATTCATGCCATGACGAACCTTTCGAAGCACTTCATAATGATGGATGACAGAGCCACCGGCTGATAGTCATTAAGGCACGCTCCTTGGTTTTTCTTAGGTACCGGGATGATGATTATCTTCTTGAAGCAGATAGGGACCTTAGGTCTGTGAATACCTCCGCCAGCTGATCTGCGCAGGATCTGAGTAACCCATCTAGGCCATTTGCTTTTTGTGGGTTGACCTTCAAGAAAACTGCTCTGACATCTGCAATGGTGACCTCAGACACAGGTTCATCCAGGGCTTCCAGGGTGGAGGGCATGCTGTCATTGACCTCCTGTTGCTCAAAACGGATGTAGAACTCATTGAGCTCATCAGGGAGAGGTGCGTTGGAGTCAGCAATTTTATATGCCTTCGTCTTGTAGCCTGTTACCTCTTGCTGACCTTGCCATAGTTGGCAGGGTTCGGTGTGGCTAGCCTGGGACTCTAGCTTGGTCCAGTATTGTCTTTTGGCATCTTTGATGGATCTCCTTAGATCATTTCTGGCTTTCTTGTATAGGTCAGTGTTGCCTGACTTGAACACCTCAGACTTGGACTTCAGCAAGCAGTGGATATCCCTGTTCATCCATGGTTTTGGTTGGAGAACACACAGATTTGCTTCTTTGACACACAGTCTTCTACAGGCTTACTAATGAAGTCAGTTACTGCAGTGGCGTACTCGTTCAGGCTGGTCGCAGAGTTTTTAAATACTGACTAATCCACTGACTCCAAGCAGCCTTGTAGGAGATCGTCCAGTTCCTGAGACCAACATTGCACGAATCTTTGATGGATTCTCCTGCTTCAGTTTTTGCTTGTAAGCTGGGAGCAGGAGCACAGCCTTGTGGACAGATTTGCCAATGTGGGCGGGCAATAGAGCAGTAGGCATGATTGATATTTATGTAGCAGTGGTCTAGGATGTTTGGACCTCTTATTGGGCAGGAGATGTGTTGATGGTGACTTGGTAATACGCTCCTAAGCTTGGTCTGATTGAAGTTCCGGCCACAATGATTAAGGCCTCGGGTTGTTTCATCTTAAGACTATTTGTTGTGGTGTATATTTCGTCCAGCATGATCTTCATGTCCACATGGGGTGGGATGTAAACTACCATCAGGATAACAGAGGTGAACTCCCGCAGAAGGTAGTAGGGGTGACATTTTAGCGTTAGGTATTCTTAGTTGGGGAGCAGAAAGTTGTCAGTGTTGCTATGTCTACGCACCACGAGGTGTTGATTAGGAAGCAGACCCCAACTCCCCTAGCCTTGCCTGAGGCTGCTGTATGGTGCATTCAATGGACTGAGAAGCCCTGTAGCTGTGGGGCACTGTCTGGTGAAGCAGGAGTGAGCCATGCTCCGTGAAACAGAGTACACGGCAGTCCCTCAGTTCTCTTTGGAAAGTGAGTCTGGCTCTTAACTTCATCTAGCTTGTTTTCCAAAGACTGAACATGCAAGCAATAAGCTGGGGAAGGAGGTCTTGGGACCGCATTGTTTCACTCTCACCTGTAGGCCTGCATGTTTACCACGCTTCCCGGAGTGTCTGCTTCTTTTCAAGCCTGGGAGACAGTGAGAGTGGTTTGCGGTGTTAAGGGTATGGTTGTGTCCAATGAAATTTACCTGTATGAAATCGAAGTTTATTTTGCCCAGTCTATGACAGTAAATGTGGACAGGACTCAGTCATTCTGTTGATTTACTGCAGGGAAGTGTTGAACCTGCTGCCACCAAAGAAGGGCATAATCACTGTTCACGTGACTGTTAAGTAGAAAAATAATTCCTCTAGGTGTGTAAATCAACATATATGTGCCTACATGGTACTTTTATACTTAATTTGTAAAATAATATTTTTTCAAGGCGTTTGTTGGCAACTGAATTCTGGTATGTTCTTGTTGAAAATGTTTTGAATTGTTGATATGGAAAGTCTCTTGCAAAACATGAATATTCTGTTCTCTGGTCTCTATCATTATGCACTATGGATTAAAACTAGTCACTAATGCACAAAACTACTTTTTGTATCTAAGTTTTCTTTTAATTAGCCTAGATTTATTGAACTGTTGTATCTTTTTTTTACTTATTAGCTTGTCAGAACATCATGACAATTAAAAGAGTAAAATTGTTTAATGCTGGCTGTAACTCTGCTAAATTGGATCCATTGATTGATGTGTTACATTAGTATTGACAATTGGTGATATAATTTTATGTTGCAATAAAGTATAATCTGTTAAATACCGGTTTTTTTCCTTGTATGGCAGGTTGGAAAATGGACATTAACTATGGTTGCAACATTTTATTAAGCTAATGAAATATTTTACATTTTTCACTCTGATTTAAGAGTGACAAAGTTGAATTATTTTGAGAAAAACTTCAAAAATTGATGGATGACTGTTGGTTTTATGAAGAATATTGTATTGCCAGATTCAGTACATGGGTCAAATGGGAATTGGTCTGCTATGTTATCAGGTTGATCTAATTTTTCTCCACATCCTGTGGAAAGAGTTACTCTACTTTGATTTTCTTTCCATGCACATTTCATTCTATCATGATTGAAATTACAAATAAAGTTGATAAATTACATAAGACAAAATAAATTAAAAGAGCTATTTGTAGGGGGATCAGAGTAGAAAAAAGAAATGACAAGTAAATAGAAGAATACTTAGAAAATATTTCAAATTGTGATCAGAATCCAGCAGCAATATATTCCATTAAAAAACAAGAACAAGCTAATCAATACTGAAACACCATGGATGAAAAAGAAATAAGGGCAAAATTGGGAATTGAGAAGAAGGTATAGACCAAGTACATAGAGAACAAAGGAGAGGAAGACAAAATGGGGAAAAAGATTAACAAAAAAAGACAAAAGTTTTGAAGGCAAAGACAACTCATAAAACTAAATTAACAAAAATTTTAGAACAAATCCCTGGCCCAGATGGATTGCATCCACGTATATTAAAAGAAGTTAGGAAAGTGATAACAGAGATACTAAGAGGAACTATAAACAGCAAGACTCCACAACTGGCCCCTGTCCATCATAATTTCCTTCACTGCAGCCCAGATGGTGTCCCACTCTTTAAGGTTCTCCATAAATGTACTTCGCCAGATCTTCTTTAGTTGGCCCTGTTTTCAATGTTCTTTTGATCTGTCTTGCTCTTCACCAGCTTTCTTTCATCAGTCAATTTTCACATTGGGTCAGTGATTCATTGTTATTTGTTGGTTCCAGTCCTCTGCCTGATGGTAATGGCTACACTCTCTTTAATCTTTCTTTTGAAAATTTCTCACTGTTGCTCACTGTTGCTGAATTAACTAGTGTTTTGAATTTGTTGGAGGTGTCCAGCAGAAAATTCTCCATTGTAAATGGCTTCTGCTGAAGTCAGTCCCAAGCCTGGTTGGAAAATGATAAAGGTTGGGTGTGGGCTGGCATCCTCACTGTTAAAAACCCATCACTGCCACAGAAACAGTGAGATAATTGTTACACATATATTAAAAAAAAACAGAAAAGTGAAACTGCCAGAAGACTGGTGGAGAGTCAATGTAATTTTTATATATAAAAAAAGAGAGACAAACCAAATTCAAGGAAAAAAAACTACCAATTAGCATAACATTTGTAGCAGGAAGTATAAATTGCATCCTTATTCAAAAATCTAATAAAATCTAGAAACAGAAAATATAGAGTAACAGCTGCAGATTTCAGAAGGGAAGGTCATGCTTGACTGACCTCACTGAATTTTTTGAAGTAGTAACAAACTGTAGATGAAGGTAATTTTGTAGATATCATATATTTAGATTCCTAAAAGGCCTTTGGTAAGATAGGGCATATTAGAGTCATAACTAAGGTCAGATCAGGTGAAGTCAGAAGGTAAGATAGAGAATTAATAGCAAACTGACCACAACAGAAAAGACAGTAAAGTATGGTGCTTAGATTGACAAAAAGTGGGAATTAGTGATCTTATAATGATTGGTGCTGGAACCACTGTTCTTAACCATTTGAAGAAATGGTTTGGGCTCTGGAATGGGAAATGTAATTTCAAAATTTGCGGATGGCATCAAATTGGGAGTGATAGTCCGTGATTCTTCAGCTCATACCCTGAGCCGTGTGAGAACGGGGAATTGCAGGGGAGGGACCATTGTACGTTTAGTGCTGAGGTGAACCCCTTTTGGAACTCTCCCAGCCTCTGCACCCTGATGAGAAATGGTTCACATCTAATGAGGGCATGAACCTAGATTAGTATATTTAAATAATCATTTCTAAAGGAAACTTAATTAACCAGAGAGTTACTGGACTGTGAAATCTAATACCACAGAGAGCACATGAGGTGAACAGCATAAATGCAATTAAGGGGAAGCTAAATAAATACAAGGGGGTAAGGAATAGAAGAATATGAAGAAGATTGGGAGGAAGCTTGTGTGGAACCTAAACATTGGCATGAGTCTGTGTTGAGCCAAGTGATCTGTTTCTCTGCTCCGAATGCTTTGTCGTGCAATGTACCACTTATGTTAATATACAATCTGCAATATGAATAACTACTAAACTTGTGCAACTTGAGTACAGGCTGCATGGATTGAGATGATTCAAGATTGCATTGTTAAGGTAAACCAGATTTGCAATTGATACATGAATGATATTTCATTATAATGCTTTTAGTGTTGATTTCACGGCATTTGGCTGATTGTCAATCTACTGTTTTGATTGGCTGACAGATAATTAATAGGGGAAGGAGATTGCAGTAGCCACTATCCCTGAACCCATTGTAAAGTCAACTGTATTTATTTTTTGAAAGTGGTATTTTGATGTCCATTATCTCAGTCCAGTCCTTCCAGTAAAGAGAAGGTATTAGAGGCTTTAAGAATCAAAATGAATACCCATGATGTTTTGAAGTCCACATTACTACTGATTCGATCATTATCACTAAAGAAATAGTATTGGGCAAGCTAATTGGGGGGTTAAAGGTAGACAAGTCTCCTGGCCCTACTGGAATGTATCCTTGGGTATTAAAAGAGATGGCGAGGGAAATAGCAAATGCACTCATGGTAATTTATCGAAATTTGCTGGACTCTGGGATGGTACCGGCAGGTTGGAAGAGATAAAACATTACATGATGAACAATGGGGAATCTATGGTTGTGATGTATTTGGATTTCCAGAAGGTATTCGTAAGGTACCGCACCAAAGGCTGCTGCATAAGATAAAGGTGCATGGTATTATGGGTAACGTATTAGCATGGCTAGAGGATCCCTCAGGAATTAGTGTTGGGACCGCAATTTGCACAGATGATTTGGAGTTGGGAACCAAGTGTAGTGTGACAAAGTTTGCAGATGACACTAAGATGAGTGGTAGAGCAAAATGTGCAGAAGACATTGAAAGTCTGCAAAAGGATACAGTCTAAGTGAGTGGGCAAGGGTCTGGCAGATGGAGTACAACATTGGTAAATGTGAGGTCATCCATTTTGATAGGAATTACAGCAAAATGGACTATTGTTACTTAAATGGTAAAAAAATTGCAACACGTTGCTGTGCAGAGAGACCTGTGTCCTTGTGCATGAATCAGGAAAGGTTGATTTGCAGGTGCAGCAGGTAATTAAAGCAGCAAACGGATTTTTGTCCTTTATTGCTAGAGGAATGGATTTTAAAAACAAGCAGGTTATGTTGCAGCTGTACAAGATGCTGGTGACGCCACGCCTGGAGCAGTGTACAGTTTTTGTCTTGAGAAAACATGCACTGGCACTGGAGGGTGTACCGAGGAGATTCACAAGGTTGATTCCAGAGTTGAAAGTGTTGGCTTATGAGGAGACACTGAGTAGACTGGGACTGTACTCATTAAAATTTAGATGAATAAGGGGAGATCTTATAGAAACATAGAAGATTATGAAGGGAATAGATAAGATAGAAGCAGGGAAGTTGTTTGCACTGGCAGGTAAAACTAGAACTAGGGAGCATAGCCACAAAATAAGGGGGAAACACATTTAGGAATTGAGGAAGAACTTCTTCACACAGAGTTATGAATCTGTGGAATGCCCTGCCCACTGCAACAGTTGAGGCTACTTCGTTGGATGTTTATAAGGCAAAGTTAGATTTTTGAACAGTAAAGGAACTAAAGGTTATGATGAGTGGGCAGATAAGTGGAACTGGGTCCACGAAAAGATCAGCCATGATTTTATTGAATGGTCTAGCAGGCTCGAGGGGCCAAATGGCCTACTCCTGCTCCTTGTTCTTGTATCCTTAGTTTCTTAAGGAAAAAATGGCAATGTTCTCTGTTCTGTGGTACATTCAAGAGGTGGTAGTTTACTGGGTCATTTTGCAGTTGGAAGTTTAGACTTTTTCAAATCATTTTCTCCCTTTGTTTCTCCCCCTGCCCTTTTCTAACGAAGATTGCTGAGGCCAGTTGTTGCATGTCCATTGCTGTGCTGGTTGAACTTCTATAACACAGACTGAAAATCGAACTTGGAGCTTTCCTACCATTACAGCTCACTGATTTAATTGAATCATTTAAGCTTGTGTTTTGCTAATTACATTCTTGGTTTTTGGTCTGAGTTTCTGCCTTTAAGTCTTTGATTGCTTTCCTAAACCATATTGTTACAGGGGTCTTTTTGGTACTTCAGTATATTGATTAAAGTTGCAAAAAACAGAACTATAAAATACCCTTGTGATGTGTTTTTCCAAAAGAAGAAATGGGTAGAATATGCAAATATTTGCCAGTTGAGGTCAAGATTGGTTTAAAACTACTGCCAAGTGACAAACTAATGGAGAGGTAGAAGAATATTGAGAATGACCATTTGAAGATATAGCCATAGGAATGTATAGTATAAGTAAGAACTTGGGTGCGTTTTATGTATGTCTTTTGTAGAAAGGGTACGGGAGGCTGATCTCATGCAAAGATTTTGTTTTGCATAGGTGAAACTAAGGGTTTCAGTTAGGGCTGAGCTCTGCTGAAAATGTTTGCATATGTACATGTAGCTAATAACATACTTTTACTGATGAAACTGTGTTCTAAGTATGCATAACTAGTGGGGGAAAAGTACAATTTGGATATGAGAGGAAGGCTCTTCACGCAGAGGGTCGTGGGAGTATGGAACGCGCTACCGAGTAGGGTGGTGGAGGCAGGCACGTTGGACTTGTTTAAGGTTTACT
Source organism: Carcharhinus amblyrhynchos (assembly GCF_965287045.1). Lineage (NCBI taxonomy): Eukaryota > Metazoa > Chordata > Chondrichthyes > Carcharhiniformes > Carcharhinidae > Carcharhinus > Carcharhinus amblyrhynchos. Next base: position 22,419,319 of record NC_137335.1, on the reverse strand, counting down.
TAGACACGTGAGCGAAACAAGGATGGAGGGTTATAGTAGAGGGTATTAAATAGGGTCAGAGCCTCGGGACGACACTGGAAATGTAGAATTACATGTTAACGTTTTTGTCTTTTATTCCGCAGGTGTCGGTCCACCTTGTTGTCAAACGAGGGGCATGCACACGGTGGGTCGTGCGTGGGCTGCTCTTGGAGGTTCCGGGAGTGGCCTAGTACTTCGTGTCGGTGTGTGTGCTTAATCCTGGACCAGTAGACGGGCGCCGCAACAGCTCAGTGACTAGCACTGCTAGCTGTGCAGATGCATGGATTTGGGCCTGTGTCTGTGGGAGTTTGTGCATTCTCCCTGTGGTTGCGTGGGTTTCCTCTGGGTGCTCTGGTTTCCTCCCACACCCCAAAGATGTGCTCTTAGGCTGATTGGTATACCAAATTGACACTATTCTCCCCTGAATCTAGCTAAGTTAGGGGTTCCACTCACATACACACAGGGCAGGGTAGGTGTAGGAGGATGCAGCGGTGTGGGCTCGTTGGGCCGAAGGGCCTGTTTCCTGTGCTGGGTTGTTCTTTGTTCTTTTGTTCTTTATATAAGTAAACATCTGGTAAATATCTGCAACAGCAGCAATATTTTATGTTGCCCCCAAAACAAGTCAAGATTAGGATTATTTTTGGATGGCCCTCTGTTTATATGCTTTAAAGTGTTTAGAAAAATGGGGGGTTCTCAGCTGAAAACTTTATCAAAAAGGCCAGTACTGTTTTGTACCTAAACAGGCTCCAAGAATGTAGTACTGAGGGAAAGCTTCATGTCATTGGGAAGCACATGTAAGGGACTCATATAGAACATAGAACATTACAGCGCAGTACTGGCCCTTTGGCCTTCGATGTTGTGCTAACCTGTGAAATCAATTTAAAGCCCATCTAACCTACACTATTCCAATATCATCCATATGTTTATCCAATGACCATTTAAATGCCCTTAAAGTTGGCAAATCCACTACTGTTGCAGGCAGGGCATTCCACACCTTTACTACTCTCTGAATAAAGAACCTACCTCTGACATCTGTCCTGTATCTATCACCCCTCAATTTAAAGCTATGTCCTCTCGTGCTAGCCATCTCCATCAGAGGAAAAAGGTTCACACTGTCCACCCTTTCTAATCCTCTGATCATCTTATATGCCTCTATTAAGTCACCTCATAACCTTCTTTTCTCTTAACGAAAACAGCCTCAAGCCCCTCGTAAGACCTTCCCACCGTACCAGGCAACATCCTGGTAAATCTCCTCTGTACCCTTTCCAGTGCTTCCCCATCCTTCCTATAATGCGGCAACCAGAACTGTATGCAATACTCCAAGTGCGGCTGCACCAGAGTTTTGTACAGTTGCAACATGGCTCCAAAACTCAATCCCTCTACCAATAAAAGCTAACACTCCATACGCCTTCTTAACAACCCTACATGGTTACCTTTGATCTATGCAAAGCCAAATTAGAATTTCAATGTTGCACCAAATAGTGGATGAACTATAATGAGGTAGAAAGGCATCAGAAATGCTTAACCTCTGGGAGTTTGCATCAGAATGATAATTTTGTTGACGACAATCTCATCTTCATTGAACAATGTCATGAATACAATCATTGTTTTTGAAGGCTTACAGAACATGAAGGTACTGATGTGTGCTGGCATACCTTGTCCAATGGCTATGAATGTGTAAACCTTGATGAGTTTTGACAGGTTACTCAGTTATGGGAAGTATCACAGCTGACCACAGTCCTTATTCTCATCTGGTGTCATCTCACTTTGCAACATGAGTCATTGGTGAGCAATTGGAAGAAAGACCCTGATTAATTTTGGCCCTAAACCTAGATGTTGAAACATTCATTTTGAATAACTAATTCTCTACAAATATGATATTGTGCATATGCCAATTAATCCGCCAGAAGAGTCAGGAATATGTATTTGGTACTAACTGATTTCTGGAAGTCCTTTACATAACAAATGCTATAAGAATTACAAATTATTGTTTTTATAGATTTCTCTACTGATTTAACATTCAAAAGTTTCTACCAAATATCTGATTTGTAATTTAATTCTTTGTTTTTGCTTGTTCTTTTTGTCATTATGACTATCCCATGGGATGTTTTCCAATGCTCTTTGATGGTTGAAGTAGTGCTATATGACATGGCACCAGAAGATTTATTACATCCGCAGTGTTGCTCATTTATTGCTACAGCACATGAAAATAAACTTCTATTGCTATATGATACAGTAGCATGATCTAGAATTTTTTTTGGTGTTCTGCTGTGACAACGTTCCCTGGTTATGATGCAGGTTTCTCTCTTTTTAATATTTTCCATGCTAATTGCTTAGGAAGATTTTGGCTAATGTCTTCGGACTTGCGTTTTAAAATTATATATGCATTTTTTAAATGAAATATTAACTAAAGTGATTTTAATTACTGCCCCTACTGAATTAAAATGGCCTTTGTTGCCCTTGAGACAAGATTGATATTGGTTTCAGAAGTAAAAGATTTAGTGAATCTGAACAAAATTGAAATTCTTTGTGCATGTTTCATTTTTTGATTTTCTTTTGTTAATTCCCTGCTCTTGGTCTGAAATGTGAAATGTTCTGTGTTGAGCCCTGAATAGAGTAGTCGTAAAAGGTTCATAATAATTGTGCTGGAGGCTAGCAAGATTAGCACAGGGCTTTGTGTTGTAAGCAAGTTTTGGTTGAGTGACTGCATTAAATTAAAAACGGCATTGCCCATGAATGCACTATTTGTCCCACAGGCCATGGACAAAAGAGTGGCAGAATAAGCATCATGACAAATTTTTGGTGAGCCAAGCATTTTACCGCCTGATATAAAAAGTTGATTTGTGTACAATTTGTGTGACCTTCGTTATCGTGCTGCTTAGCCTGTTTGTTTGCTGAAGTAGTATTTTTATGAGCAGATGTCTCCCTTGGCTTTATGGAAAATAAATTCCAAAATGTATTTAGTATTACAAATTATTAACAATTTAAAAAAATCTTTATAGGTGGTTAGCAAACAGAATACCATCCAAGACATGAAAACACTGACTGTACTAGTATTATACCCATCTACATGGATTGCCATATTTTAAAGGAAAAGCACATCATAGAACATAGAACATTACAGCGCAGAACAGGCCCTTCGGCCCACGATGTTGCACCGACCAGTTAAAAAACAATGACCCTCTAACCTAAACCAAACCCTTACCATCCATAAACCTATCCACGGATCTCTTAAACGCCCCTAAACGAGGCGCATTTACAACTGCAGCAGGCAGGGCATTCCAATCCCTCACCACCCTCTGGGTAAAGAACCTACCCCTGACATCCATCCTATAACTACCACCCCTTAATTTAAAGCTATGCCCCCTCGTGCTAGCTTTCTCCATCCGAGGAAAAAGGCTATCACTGTCCACCCTATCTAAACCTCTAATCATCTTATATGTTTCAATAAGGTCCCCTCGTAGCCGCCTTCTTTCTAACGAAAACAACCTCAAATCCCTCAGTCTCTCCTCATAGGACCTCCCCTCCATACCAGGCAACATCCTGGTAAACCTCCTCTGCACCCTCTCCAAAGCCTCCACATCCTTCCTATAATGTGGGGACCAGAACTTCGCACAATACTCCAAGTGCGGCCGCACCAGAGTTTTGTACAGTTGCAACATGACGCTGCGACTCCTAAATTCAGTCCCCCTACCAATAAACGCCAAGACACCGTATGCCTTCCTAACACCCCTATCTACTTGATTCCCAACTTTCAGGGATCTATGTACACATACACCTAGATCCCTCTGTTCATCCACACTATTCAGAGTCCTACCGTTAGCCCTATACTCTACACATCCGTTATTCCTGCCAAAGTGAATTACCTCACACTTTTCCGCATTAAACTCCATCCTCCACCTCTCGGCCCAGCTCTGCAACTTGTCCAAGTCTCCCTGTAGACTAAGACACCCTTCCTCACTATCTACCACACCTCCGACTTTGGTGTCATCAGCAAATTTACTAATCCACCCAACTATACCCTCATCCAGATCATTTATAAAAATTACAAACAGCAGTGGCCCCAAAACAGATCCCTGAGGCACACCACTCGTAACTGAACTCCACGTCGAATACTTACCATCAACCACCACCCTCTGTCTCCTATCCGCCAGCCAATTCCTACTCCAATTTCCTAGATCACCCTCAATCCCATACATCTGCAATTTCTGCAGAAGCCTTCCATGGTGAACCTTATCAAACGCCTTACTAAAGTTCATATATACCACGTCAACTGCCTTACCCCCATCCACCTCTTTGGTCACTTTCTCAAAAAACTCAATAAGGTTAGTAAGGCACGATCTACCCTCCACAAAACCATGCTGACTATCTCTAATCAATTCATTACTCTCCAAATAACTATAAATCCTATCCCTAATAATTTTTTCTAAAACCTTGCCCACAACAGAAGTAAAACTCACCAGTCTATAATTCCCGGGGAAGTCTCTGTTCCCCTTCTTAAACAATGGGACAACATTCGCTAACCTCCAATCTTCTGGCACTATACCGGTGACCAATGACGACCTGAAGATCAGAGCCAGAGGCTCTGCAATCGCCTCCCTTGCCTCCCAGAGAATCCTAGGATAAATCCCGTCCGGCCCAGGGGACTTATCTATTTTCAAACCCTCAAGAATATCTAGCACATCCTCCCTATCAACTGCAATACTGTCTAGTTTATAACCCTGTAACCCAGTGTTCTCCTCAGCTACATTTATGTCCCCCTGCGTGAACACTGAAGAGAAATATTGGTTCAGTGCCTCTCCAATCTCTTCTGGTTCCACACATAAATTCCCACTGTTATCTCTAACTGGCCCTAATCTTGCCCTAACCAACCTTTTGTTCTTAACGTATCTATAGAACGCCTTAGGATTCTCCTTAATCCTATCAGCCAAACTCTTCTCATGTCCTCTTTTAGCCCTTCTTAACTCTCTCTTTAACTCCCTCCTAGCCAATCTAAAGCTTTCTAGTGCACTACCTGAGCCCTCAAGTCTCATCCGGACATAAGCCTCCTTTTTCTTTTTAACCAGCGAATCAACTTTCCTAGTGCACCACGGTTCCCTAGCTCGACCAATTCCTCCTTGCCTGACAGGGACATACTTATCAAGGACTCGCAGTAGCTGCTCCTTGAAAAAACTCCACATTTCGGATGTTCCGAGACCCTGTAGTCTCCTAGTCCAACCTATGCTTCCTAATTCTCTCCTAATAGCCTCATAATTACCCTTCCCCCAGCTAAAACTACTGACCTGAGGTTCATGCCTATCCCTTTCCATCACTAAGGTGAACGTAACCGAATTGTGGTCACTATCACCAAAATGCACCCCAACCTCCAAGTCTAGCACCTGGTCTGGCTCATTTCCCAGCACCAAATCCAATATAGCCTCACCTCTAGTTGGCCTATCAACATACTGAGTCAAGAAACCTTCCTGCACGCTTTGTACAAAAACTGACCCGTCTAATGAGCTAGAGCTATAGCTATTCCAATCAATATTAGTAAAATTAAAGTCCCCCATAACAATTACCCTATTACTTTCACTCCTATCCCGGATCGTCTCTGCAATCCTTTCCTCAACCTCCCTAGAACTTTTAGGAGGTCTATAAAAGACTCCCAACAGGGTGACCTCCTCTCCTATTTCTAACCTCAGCCCATACTACCTCAACAGACAAGTCCTCATCAAACTTCCTCTCTGACACCGTGATACAATCCTTGACTAATAATGCTACCCCTCCCCCCTTCTACCTCCTTCTCTACTCCGACTGAAGCATTTGATCCCCGGAACCTGCAACAACCATTCCTGACCCTGCTCTATTCATGTCTCTGAAATGGCCACAACATCAAAGTCCCAGGTACTGATCCACACTTCAAGTTCATCCACTTTATTGCGAATACTCCTCGCATTAAAGTATACACATTTCAAACCCTGCTCCGCTTCACCCCCACGATGCCGTGCATTGCAGTCCCCATCTATGCCCCCCTCACTTTCACCCCCGCTACTCAGGATCCCACCCCCCCCTCTGAATCAGTTTAAACCCCCCTGCATAGCCTTAGCAAATTTTCCCCCCAAGATATTGGTTCCCCTCTGATTCAGGTGTAGACCATGTTGATATGAAAAAGGGATACCGCAAAATATTAGAATTGATGGAGCTTAAAACTCCTCTGCATTATTAACTTTCAAAATGAATGCTGGAGTACTCACAGTATCATGCAACGTGTATTGTGTCTCTCTCAAATTATGCTTGGATGAAATAAAGTGGACTGATTTAAACACTTGACAGGTTATGTCGCACTTAAAGATAGAGATATTTGTCAAATTATTTGTGACAGTTTTTGTCTGTACGTGCAATGACATAAAGCACTTATCTAGTTAATTTATATTATGAAACCAACTAGTTTTAAATGCTGTTTCTGTAAAACCAGAAAACACCACCAGCCATCCATTTACTTTTGCTTGGTTACTGTTTAGCAAATAAAAATGGAACCGAACTCCTTTTGCTGCATTTGAATTGAACAAGTGCATCAAAATTAATTAAAGGGAGATAAAAAGAGAAAAGGCTAAGGTGTGTGGTAAAGGGCTGAAGATCATAATTATCATTTGGCTTGCTTTTTAGTCATACATGTGGTCTCTATAAGATCTTTATCCTGACACTGAAGTTCTAAGCATTTTAAAACTGCTAATGTCACCAGAGATTTTACAGTCAGTGAATACATTCAGTAGAGTACGCACATAAGGAAACCTTGAAACTGCAAACTTCATACTGCATGTCTTCACATTAATATGCTTTATCAGATCTGTGTACTGTATCAAAGATTCCCTATCAAAGCTTTCAATTCCTTGAAACTGAATTTTTATTGACCTTTTGAGCACCAAAATATCCTCTGCCTGGAAAATGCACTGCAGTTCGTTTTGTTGAAAGAAATTTAAATCTGCTAATTTCTCAGGATGTGTTTAATCAAATTTAGTAATCTTTGTTTAATTTAGAATTTTGAGAATAAGTACAACAAAACATTTACAATTCAATGTTGCAATTATCATTACTCCAGCATTCCCTCCACTAATGGCTAATAATTCTTTAAAGTAAATCCAACTCTGAGAATTCTAAGACTGGTTTGTAAAATTGACCTTAAGTAGTGTACACTGTCTCAAGTTTGTAAATGAAGTTCACTTCTGTTATTGAAGTATGCATTAATTAGGCAAGTTCCTCAATGAAACCAATTATAGAAATTAATGGATGGGTGGGAATAATTGGAAAATACTTGACTACAGAGTTCAACTGATCTGAAAAATCAGGTAAGTATGTATGTATGTTACAGACCACACAGGGAAGTATGGGTTGCTGTGACAATGCCTGGAACTATGGATAGTAATGGTAGAGGCACCAATTTTCACTCTATAACATGGATGACCAGGAGTGTCTTCCACTTTTAGCATCTGCCATTGCCATGTATTGGAAGGAATTATGGGTTGATAATTAGCTGGTTGGCCACGTTAGGAACATGCCTTCCTTGGCCAAAAAGTTCTGGGCTGGGAATTGAACCAGAACTTTTGAATCAGAAACAGGGAATCTACCCACTGTGCAACAAGAATTCCTCAGGTAGAAAATTAGAATATCCTAAAGTTACCTCAAGGCTGGAGTTACACTGCAGTCCTTGTACATTCAGTCTGGTGTGCAACAGTTTCCAGTGGGAGTCTGGCACCTCAACATTCAGGTGCAAAGTAGATTTTTAAAAATGTCACCACTTTCTCATTGCTGCACACCCCGAATCATTTTGCAATGATGACGAAACAGCAGTACAACTTTGCTTAAGATTAGCTATTCTTTCAAACTTCTCTCGCACTATATATTGGGGCATACTTTCCAGGCTGTAAGGGTCTGGGAGGGTTAACAAGAATATGATCACCCCCCCGCACACACACACACACACACACACACACACACACACACACACACACACACACACAGAACGTTCTGAGGTAAGGATTGCGTGGCAAGTGGCCGGCAAATTCAAACTTAGGGTGGGCAACTGGCCTACATTGAGAAGCATCTGAAAATGCAATTTGGATGGTTCTCACTGTGTTACAGCAATAGTTACCTGGAAAGAAATTAGCATTAAAAACATACCTGGCTTCTGTTAACTATTGTATTGACCCACACCAGCCCTCCCACAGAACTCTCCCCATTCCCTGATGCCTGACACCTCCCTCCAAAGTAATTTTGAACAGTGTGGCAATCCACCTTAGTTGCCACTCCATTGGAAGTTAGGGCCAATCGTTTGATAAGCACAGAACAATTCAGTACTTTGTTTCGATGACTTTTCAAAGCACCCCTTGCTCCCTTGAGACACAAAGGCCTTGTCTAGCTCCCTCTTGAACATATCTAACGAACTGACCTCAACAGCTTTCTGTGGTGGAGAATTGCACAGGTTCACAACTCAGAATGAAGTTCTTCCTCATCTCAGTCCTGAATGGCTTCATTCACAGACTGTGACCCCGAGTTCACAGTTCTCCAACATCGGGAACATTCTTCCCGATCCGGCCAATCCAGTCCGGTCAGGATTTTATATGTTTCTATGATGACTCCACTCATTCTTCTAAATTCCAGTGAGTACAAGTCGATCTAGTCTCACTTCATATGTCGTTCCTGTCATTCCAGGAATCAGTCTGCTGAACCTTTGCTGGGCAACCTCGTTACCCAGAATGTCCTCCCTTCCCCGGGGGACGGGGTGCTCCCTGCCCTCCCCCCTCCCGGGGGCCGGGGTGCCCCCCGCCTCCCCCCCTCCCAGGGGCTGGGGTGCCCCCGCACTCCCCCCTCCCGGGGGCCGGGGTGCCCCTGCCCTCCCCCTCCCTCCTCTTCCCTCCCCTATCCCTCCACCAGCCCTCCCTCCCTCCTCTTCCCTCACCCTCCCTCTCCCTTCCCCTCACCCTCCCCTCTCCTGCTCCCTCCTCCCCTCGCCCCCACCCGCCGCCTCCCCCTCACCCCCCGCCCGCCCCCTCGCCCCCTCCTGCCCGCCCCCTCCTGCCCCCCCTCCCCCCCTTGTAGCATTGTTACAACACAGAAGGAGGTCATTCAACCCTTTGGTTGGAATCCTGTGCACTCATAATTACATTGTATACTTACAGTAGCATAAACTGATACCTTTGCATATGTCCAATGTGAAAGGTGGAAGTCAAATGACTAAATTTGACTTCAGTCCCTATTGTCCTAAAGGCACCTGGAAGTTAAAAGACAATTAAAACATAATTCACATTTTTAATTGGATTTTGTATTATGATGTGTCAGGATGTAGGCGCATATAGCGGTGACTACCTACTCTGCAGAAGCTAGGTGCTTCCACATGGGAGAAACTGAATTCACTGGGGGGCAGCTTAAACAGTTCCAAACTATTAACTTCAGAGCAATAGCAGTCATACAGCTTAGTAATGCGCATAAGAAAAAGGGGAATAAATAAAGTAACAGTTGAAGGAAAGCATCTCAAATATTTTCATAATATACACAGAATTTATTCCACCTGCAGGGCATACTTTTGTAATTTGCTCTTCTTGCTCCAATATAAATATCTTTGTCCTAAACTGAACACCAACTATTAACACACAGTGCTTGGCATTGAATTTCATGCAATGTACTTGATGGCCAACTTACAGAACATAAAAGTCCTAGCCTTGACAACACTTTTTCATGAAAAATATATCCAGCAGAGTATAATTTGACAAAGAATCTGAAGGAATTCCAGGTCTCAGTACTAGGTGGTTGGCAGTCAAATCAATATAGCAATTGCATTGTCACAATGTGCAACATTAAGTTATTGATTCAGAAATTTAAAAAAAACTTTCCCCAAGCCTACTGTAGAGTTACAGGTGTATATATTCAATTTGCCCTTCCCAAAATCAGCCTGACCCAGTTTCCAAGCAGAGTTACTCAGCTCTTATGAAATAAGCCACAGGTAGTCGTGTGAGCGGATGTCTATTATGCAACTGTTTTCTGACAGATTGATTTCACATGAGGGAAATATCGCTTTACACTGTGAAAGGTTTGGATCCCAAATGTACTGTCTCAGACTACAGGGGACATAGATTCAATCATGGCTTTCAGAAGGAAATTGTATGATTACCTGAAGACAAATGATTTGCAGAGCCATGGGTAAAAGGTTGGGGAAAGAGATGAGTTGCACTTACAGGGAGTTAGCACAAATATCCTGGGCAGAATGTTGTTGTTGGGGGGTCTCTCCTGCCTGATGGAGGGCCAGTGAGAGACCCACACTGCCTCTTTTCAGGAAGCCTCACTGAAAGACACACTGATCAGGCAGTGGTGAGATCACTGGCAGGCCTTATCCTGGAATAAAGTTCACGGAGACAGAAGGCCCCCTTACTGAGCCATAGGTCACCTTGCAGAGCAGCATCACTGAGGAGGCTGTGCTTGCTGCCGGAAGGACAATTCCTGGAGTCCTAGGCTCATGCAGGCCTGAAGCTACATGTGAGAAATATGGGAAGTTTTTATGGGGTGGCAGAGGAGTGGGTGGTGGGGGGGGGGGGGGAGATGGCACAGTGGGGAGGATACTGTGTCTGAAGCAAGAGCAGGAAAAGTCATTGCCATCTATCTCCACCTCCCATTGTGCTGTTTCTCAATCAGGCACTGATTTCCTTGATCGAGGGACCTCACCACCCCCTCGAGGTAACAAGTTGCCTGCACAGATTCACCTGTGTGCACGCTGCATGGAAAACAGGCCTGCTTACAGCTATGTTAATTCCAGCAGTGGTGGGATGAGGCTATGAAATAGTCATTAATTGGTCACTGAAGAGCCTCTAATGTCAATGGGATGGGAATATGGATCATGTGCTTTTCCACCCAGCACTTAATTTTGGTAAGAATGTGGTGGGATTCAGGTTTGCCATCACTCCACCTAAATTAATGCCCTTCCCGCCCCCAAGATTGCCACTGGTCTCCCCATTGATCTTGCAGGTCAGTGTTTTCAGTATGTCTAAACGTCAGCCTCTGAAAACCATTTTTAAAACGAGCAATGTCCTCATTTCCGAGATGGTAGATAGAAACCAGATGAAAGAATGGAAAAGAAAGTAAAACATTTTAGGAAGATGAGAGAAAAAGGTAAAGTTTGAAAAAAAGGGTGAGAAAGAATAGAATAGTATTGGAAAAACAGGACTAGAGCTGTCAGAGTTGTTTGCTCATTTGTTTCCATTTGTAAGCTGATGATATCCGGTTCTACCCCACCTCTACCTCTTTTGATCCATCCATTGATCCTTACACTGTCTGGCATCCCAGAACTGAATGAACTGAAATGTGCTTCATTGAAATATTGGAAAAGCAGAAGCCATTGTCTTTGTTTCCTATCACAAATTTAATTCTTTTGTCAGTGATTCCAACTAAGGCTGAAGCAAATTATTTGCAACCTTGCTGTTATGATTGACTCCAAGATTAGTTTCCTATCACATCATCCTGCTGCACCATCACTAAGATCACTATTTCTGATTTAGCATTGCCTGACTCTACCATTGCTGATGCTGGAATCTGAAACAAAAACAGAAAATGCTGGAAAATCTCAGCAGGTCTGAAAGCATCTGTGGGGAGAGAATAGCGCCAACGTTTCGAGTCTAGATGACCCTTCATCAGAGCTGACTACCATTATTGCTGTCTACCTGCAACTGTGAAATGCTTATCCATACATTGCGTTACTTCTATGCTTGAATATCCTGATGCAGTCCTGGCTGACTTCCTTAGTTCCATCCTCCATAAATTTGTGACCATTGAAAACTTTGCTACTTGTGTCCTAACTTTGCACCAAGTCCCACTGACCCATCTCCCCTATAGTGGCTGATTTATGTTGGCTCCCAGTTAAGCAATGGCATGATTTTGAAATTCTAATTGTTTTCAAATCTCTGTATAGTCTTGCTCCTGTTTCCTCTGTGATCATTGATCTTCAACTTTACATGCAGGCAATTACACTTCCCGAGTTGTGGCCTCTTGAGCATTCCCAATTTTAATTGCCCCACTACTAAGACCATAAACTCTGGAATTTTCTCCCCCAGATCTCTCCACCCCTCTTTTCAGCTCTATAATACTGCTTTGATGAACCTTTTGGTCATTTGGCCTATTGTCTCTGTCATCCTTTGTTGAGTAACAAGTGCAGTGCCTTGGGATGCTACATTAGATTAAATGTGCTGTGTAAATGCAAGTTGTTTATTTTTAGCTAAAATTGGGTTTGCATTGTTTCATTTAACACTACAGACCAAAATTCTACTGACATTCTAAATAACTTTATGTATTGCTTTTTTCAGCCTCCAAATGTGAGCTGATTGATGCAGTGTGACTGCACCTGTGTGTAGTCTAAGTATGTTGTCTAAGCATTGTCCCCCATGCTGGATTGCTGGGTGGCATTTAATGCTCAGGGCAGTAGGTCTGTCAAGCTGCTGGAAAGGTGATAGCAACCCCACCTTGGTAATTCCACTCCCCTCCGTCCCCTATTTCCTCCTTCCACTTCCCCATTTTGGCACGTACATGGAGTCAGAGTGCTGATCATCTTCAGGGGGCATTTGCTGCCTGTCAGAGCAACCAGCCCAACGGAAGTCAGTAGCTGCTCAATATTGGCTGAACCAGTGAGAGCACTGGCAGTTGATGGCACTGCAGGAGGCATAAGCTGCTGATTGTTATTGAAGCCTAAAGTGAAGGTAGGCAAGGCAGGTTCGCTGATGCCAGTTAGGAGGCACCGGGGGTCAGCATTTAGAAAAGACTGGAGTCTTCACCTGTGGGCAGCCAGTGCCTCTGAGGGGTCTCACGGTGGCAGCACTGCTACATCACAGCATTAGGGACCAAGGTTCAATTGCCAGCTTGGGTCATTGTCTGTGTGGAGCTTGCACATTCTTGCTGTATGCGTGTGTTTCCTCTGGGTGCTCCTGTTTCCTCCCACACTCCAAATGTGTGTGGGTTCGGTTGATTGGCCATACTAAATTGGCCCTTAATGTCATGGGAATTAGTTGGATAAATGTGTGCGGTTATGGGGGTAGAGTGGGATTGTTGTCGGTGTAGGCTCAATGGGCCAAATGGCCTCCTTCTACAGGGATTCTGTGATTCTCTCCATTGAACATGGGCTGCCCGAGTCGAATGAACATAAGAACGTAAGAAATAGGAGCAGGAGTAGGCCACCTAGCCCGTCGAGCCTGCCCCGCCATTCAGTAAGATCATGGCTGATCTGTCGTGGCTCAGTTCCACATTCCCGCCCTCTCCCCATAACTCTTAATCCCCTCGCTTATCAAAAACATATCAACCCGCGTCTTAAAAACATTTAGCGAGGCAGCCTCCACCACTTCAACGGGCAGAGAATTAAGAGATTCACCACCCTTTGAGTGAAGAAGTTCCTCCTCAACTCCGTTCTAAACCGCCCGCCCCCCCCCCTTTATCTTGAGGCTGTGACCCCTGGCCCTACTGTCCTTTCTGAGCGGGAAGAGTCTCTCCACCTCTATCCTATCCATCCCATTCATCATCTTATACGTCTCAATGAGATCTCCCCTCATCCTTTTAAACTCTAACGAGTACAAGCCTAGTTTATTCAGCCTCTCCTCATAGCTCAACCCCCTCAACTCCGGTATCAGCCTAGTAAACCTCCTCTGCACTCCCCCCAAGGCCAAAATATCCTTGCGTAAGTGCGGCGACCAAAACTGCACACAGTACTCCAGCTGCGGCCTCACCAATGCCCCATACAGCTGCAGCAAGACCTCCCTACTTTTATATTCAATCCCCCTCGCTATGAAGGCCAGCATCCCATTCGCCTTCCTGACCACCTGCTGCACCTGCAGGCTGGGTTTTTGCGACTCATGCACAAGGACCCCGAGGTCCCCGAGGTCCCCCTGCACCGTCGCCTGTTGCAGTTTTTCGCCACGTAAGCAATAGTCCTTCCTACCATTATTCCTACCAAAGTGGACCACCTCGCACTTGCCAACATTAAATTCCATTTGCCAGTTCCTGGCCCATTCACCCAGCCTATCTAGATCCTTCTGCTGACCTTCCACACCCTCCGTGCAATTTGCCGTTCCACCAATCTTGGTGTCATCAGCAAATTTCGACACCATACACTCGGTTCCCTCCTCCAGATCATCTGTATAAATGGTAAATAGCTGAGGCCCCAGCACCGACCCCTGGGGCACTCCACTAGTCACCAACCACCAATCCGAATAGCACCCATTGACCCCCACTCTCTGCCTCCTATTTGACAACCAATCCTCTATCCACGCTAACACCCTACCCCCAACTCCATGCCCCCTTACCTTCTGCAATAACCTCTTGTGAGGTACCTCGTCAAATGCCTTCTGAAAATCAAGAAAGACCACATCCACCGGCTCTCCTCTATCCACCGCCCTAGACACATCCTCATAGAACTCCAATAAATTTGTCAGACACGACTTCCCCTTAACGAAACCGTGCTGCGTCTGCTCGATCAAGCAATTCCCCTCAAGATGCCTCGCTATTTCCTCCTTGATGACGGATTCTAACATTTTACCTACAACAGACCTTAAACTAACCGGCCTATAATTCCCTGCCTTTTGCCTGCCACCCTTCTTAAACAATGGCGTAACATTAGCCGTTTTCCAATCTTCCGGCACTTCCCCGGAATCCAGCGACGTTTGGGAAATAACCACCAAGGCATCCACTATCACCTCTGCCATTTCTTTCAGAACCCTTGGATGCATTCCATCCGGTCCTGGGGACTTGTCCACAATCAGTCCCTCCAGTCTGTCGAGCACCGCCTCTCTAGTAACAATAATGTCATTGAGACCCTCCAGTCCTACCACCTTCCCATCTCTAACACCCGGCAAATTATTCACGTCCTCCTCCGTGAAGACCGAAACAAAAAAGTTATTCAAGACCTCAGCCATATCCCCAGCCCCTACCACTAAGTCCCCCCTCTCATCCTCTAAGGGTCCAACGTTCACCCTAGCCAGCCTCTTCCTTTTTATATATTTATAAAAACTCTTGCTATCCTTTTTTATATTAAGCGCTAGCCCAGCTTCATAGTTTCTCCTACCCTTCTTTATCAACTTCTCTGTCAATCTTTGTTGACATTTAAACCTCTCCCAATCCTCTTCTGGCCCACTACTCTTAGCTACTCTAAACGCCTCCGCTTTTAATTTAACACTTTCCTTCACCTCCTTCGTCATCCACGGCTTATTACCTCTCCTCCTACGGTCCTTTTTAACCATCGGAATAAATTTCCGCTGAGCACCAAGAAAGATCTCCTTAAAGATCCTCCACTGCTCCTCAGCAGACCTACCTTCCAACGCGCTCCCCCAGTCCACATTCGCCAATTCTTCTCTCATCCTACCGTACTCCTCTCTGTTCAAACAAAGGACGCGTGTCCGGGAACCCACTTTCTCCACCTCCATCTGCACCAGAAACTCCACCATACAATGATCACTCTCCCCAAGAGGATCCTTCACCACAAGGTCCCTAATTCTACCCGCCTCATTACATAGCACCAGATCCAAGATAGCTCGCTCCCTCGTCGGCTCCAACACACACTGTTCAAGGAAACTATCCCGGCAGCATTCCAAGAACAACTCCTCGAGCCCACCGCGTCCAGCATGGGTCGACCAATCAATATGTAGATGGAAATCCCCCATAATTATCGCTGTTCCATTCCTGCACGCCGCACTTTTTTGCGCGTTAACAGCCCACCCCACCTCCAGATCATTATTTGGGGGCCTATAGATGACACCCACCAGCGTGTTCCTCCCTTTGCTGTTCCTAATCTCCACCCACAACGATTCCATGTTCTGCTCTTTGGTTCCTATATCATGCCTTGGTACCACCCTGATGCTATCCTTAATCAGCAGAGCTACGCCTCCCCCTTTTTCCTCCTGCCTATCCTTCCTAAACACTTGATACCCCTGTACATTCAGCCCCCAGTCCCTGTCACCTTGCAGCCATGCCTCTGTAATGGCCACCAGATCATATCCATTTGTGCTGATCTGCGCCACCAGCTCATCCACTTTATTCCGAATGCTTCGTGCAGTCAGATAAAGTGCCTTCATCCCAGCCTTCACCTGTACCCTATTTGCCAGAACGCCACCAACCATACTCACGCCCCCTATTCCCTTTATTATTGGGACATCCTCGGCCTCTTCCCTTACCTGTACCCTCTCCTTAACTTTAGACCCCGTAATGTCACCTACCCTCGCACACCGCCCCCCCCACCCCCCAATTAGTTTAAAGCCCTGTCTACAGTCCTATTTACACGATTCGCCAGGACTCTGGTCCCAGCACGGTTCAGATCAACCCCATCCCACCTGAACAGGTCCCACCTACCCCAATACTGATGCCAATGCCCCATAAATTCAAACCCGTTCCTCCCACACCAATCCCTGAGCCACCCATTCACTTCCTTAATCTTATCAACCTTACGCCCGTCTGCACTCGGTTCAGGCAGTAGCCCAGAGATAACCACCTTGTCGGTTCTACTTTTTAATTCCATTCCCAGCTTTTCATATTCCCTCCCCAGATCCTCAGTTCGCATTTTGCCTTCGTCGGTGGCACCCACATGTACCACAATGACTGGATTCTCACCCTCCCACTCCAGGTTCCTCTGCAGCCCGGATGCGACATCCCGGACCCGAGCACCAGGCAGACAACACACCTTTCTATGCACTTTGTCATTGTGACAAAGGACAGTGTCAATACCCTTAACCCCACTATCCCCAATTACTACTACGTTCCTTTTCACTTTCTCTTTGCCTATGTCCTGCTGCATCATTGTACTGTGTGCAGTTTGCTCACCAACCTCACCTCCCTCGTCCTCGTCCAGACTGGAAGCAAGAACCTCAAACCTGTTACGCAGATTGAGAGGCTGAGGCATCCGCTCCCCACCCTCCTTCCTCCGCTCCCCACCCTCCTTCCTCCGCTCCCCACCCTCCTTCCTCCGCTCCCCACCCTCCTTCCTCCGCTCCCCACCCTCCTTCCTCCGCTCCCCACCCTCCTTCCTCCGCTCCCCACCCTCCTTCCTCCGCTCCCCACCCTCCTTCCTCCGCTCCCCACCCTCCTTCCTCCGCTCCCCACCCTCCTTCCTCCGCTCCCCACCCTCCTTCCTCCGCTCCCCACCCTCCTTCCTCCGCTCCCCACCCTCCTTCCTCCGCTCCCCACCCTCCTTCCTCCGCTCCCCACCCTCCTTCCTCCGCTCCCCACCCCCCTTCCTCCGCTCCCCACCCCCCTTCCTCCGCTCCCCACCCCCCTTCCTCCGCTCCCCACCCCCCTTCCTCCGCTCCCCACCCCCCTTCCTCCGCTCCCCACCCCCCTTCCTCCGCTCCCCACCCCCCTTCCTCCGCTCCCCACCCCCCTTCCTCCGCTCCCCACCCCCCTTCCTCCGCTCCCCACCCCCCTTCCTCCGCTCCCCACCCCCCTTCCTCCGCTCCCCACCCCCCTTCCTCCGCTCCCCACCCCCCTTCCTCCGCTCCCCACCCCCCTTCCTCCGCTCCCCACCCCCCTTCCTCCGCTCCCCACCCCCCTTCCTCCGCTCCCCACCCCCCTTCCTCCGCTCCCCACCCCCCTTCCTCCGCTCCCCACCCCCCTTCCTCCGCTCCCCACCCCCCTTCCTCCGCTCCCCACCCCCCTTCCTCCGCTCCCCACCCCCCTTCCTCCGCTCAGCAGCCCCCTCTTGTTCCTGACCCTTAGAGTTAGCCAGTCTAGGGGGGGTGGATGTCACTTGTTCCCCATTGACAAGGGCACCCTCTCTCCCCCTGATGAGCCTCAGTGTCTGAAGCTCAGAGGCCAGCTCATCTACCTTGAGCTGGAGCTCCTCCAGCAACCTGCACTTACTGCAGACATGGTCACTGGGAAGGATCCTGGGGTCCACCAGCTCCCACATCATACAGAAACAGCACATCACATGCCCCTCCATTATTCACTGTAGTAATATTGAAAATTTCAACAGAAACTTACCTGGCTCTTTTTCTCCCCAGCCCTTTTGCTCCTAAGCCCTAGTAGCTCACTCTGCTTCCCTCTCACTCCGCTGCCTGCTCCGACGCTGCCCGCTGTCTACACCAGGCCTCCTTTTAAACCTGGCGCTGTTTTAAAGCCTGCTCACCCACAAATCCCTGCAATCCACTCCTAGAATTCTTAAAGTGGTAGATACAAAAAGCCCGCAAAAATGCTTTTAAATGATTTAAACAGTTCTACAAGGTAAGTTCTTACTACGAAAGTGCTTTAAACTTATTTAAACAGGTTTTGAACAGGTAATTTCTTATCTGTCTCTCTGCTCCTTCACTCGTCTGCTCCGGCAAACGGACACCCCTACCAGGCCATAAACACAATTGTCAAAGTTTACTTGGTGTATTCCTGAATTGATCTAGCCTCCCCACTCACCAGGATGTGATGAGGCCCTTAAGCTGAGTTTGCATTGTTTAATTTAGCTTAGAATTAACATTAATTAATTTAGCTTAGAGTTAATTTCCCTTTAAAAGAGGGTAGACCAAATAAATGGTGAAAAAGGCTCAATGGGCTGAATGACCTACTTCTTAGTTCCTTATTACCCTTAAGCTCCTGTTCCTTAGTTCTGATGATCTCCAGTCTTAAAAGCTTCGAGTTGCCAGGAGAGCCTGTTCCCTTCACATGCTTGTCTTCTGTTCAAGGAGCTGACTCATTTAACTGTACCTTGATCATCTTTGATGCCCAACCTCTGTACCAACCAAACCATAATGCACACTGCTGAAGAGTGTTGGCATAACTCGTGCAGTCTCATATTCTATTCTGCAGACTTTCTCTGGAAAATGTTGAAGTGTTCAGGATTTTCTCTCTGGGTTGGCCATTCACAAAAACCTTAATTTTGCTTTCCCACCTTTTAGCTGTTTTGCTGTTTATACAGAAGTGCTGGTTTAGCTTGAATTCTGAGGATGGGCATCTGTGAGGGCACTCCTCGCGTTTAAAATGACCCTGATTCCCTTATTTCAGTTTGACTAGCAAATTAGTAAATTCAAGACAAAAACAGACATGCTAGAAGAAACGCAGCAGGTCAGACAGTATCTGTGAATATAATAATAGTAAATGTTAAAAGCCTTTCACCTGTAAATCACAGATCTAGGTTTAGGATTCTGTTTTCTGATAAGTTCATGGTTACTGATCTCATGCTCCATGGTGGTTGACAGAGTTATGTTGGTGTAGGTTAGAATGCAGTGACCAGCAGGGAGGGCAAATGGTCTGGAGTCTGCAGTTTGGTTCCTGCTTGACAGAGGAGGAACCCCTTGATTGTTGGACAATGAGTTTCATTACCATGGATTTGATTTTCAAACAGCAGTCTGTGGTTCCAATCTCTGTCACTGTTGGGGCAGAATAATGGCAGGTGACATTATGTCGTTCCCTTCCATCCTTTCTCTAGATTAGTGATGGTCAAGGGGCCACATGCAGCCCATCTCGGTTCTGAGTGCAACCCACAGGACATTTTGTCAACTGTTGCCCATGCCCACGGTTGCCATCTGCTGGTTTCCATCTGTGTAGCTTCTTTTTTAAACGGCTATAACTAAAGTAATACAATTGTAAAAGCAAGAGCAAGTGAAGCGCGGAGCATGTTAATCACACAAAACGTTGAGAGCCATGAGCTCCCTATATATCTCTCTTGGTTTTACTGATTGAAATTGACGATAGTTCTATTAATATATGAAAGATTAAGCATTTTTTTATAACTCATTCAGTGTGTTATCTACTCTTATTTATGGATTCAAGGTTAGTGAACACACCCAATTTCAATCTTGTGGTGGCCCACTGAAATGAAGGAGGGCCACTCATGTGGCCAGTCACTAACCTAGGTTGTCCATCACTGCTCCAGATGTTTGGAATGATCAATCCTGTTAGAATTAGTGTAACTTGGAGAAATGAGCCTTGCAGTGTAGATGCAAGAGGGATTTAAAAGTCAGGAAGATTATCCAGTGTTGCTGACACTTTTACCAAATAGTCAGGATAAATCCCACCTCACTTAATTAGCCGGCATGTGTTAAAAGTTTGAAACATAAAGTATGCTGATGTTGTCCGAATGTTAAGGATGTGATGCTCAGCAGAGGAGTCCCAATTTGACCCCTTTGCATTATAGAGTTATACATATGGAATTATAATAAAATTTGCTTATACTGATCCTGGAAATTATCACAGTAAGCAGCATGTTCAGGGAAAAGCTGCTATTCTCAGTTGTCTGGTCTCTAAGTTGTTTGTTTATTCACAGCTTGATAATTCATAAGATTTGTTTAAAATACCAAAAGTTAAGTTTAAAAATGTTTACAAACTCATCATTTTTTTCAGTATGTGATTCACTTAGTGTGGTGAGTTACAAAGTAGAGTAAGTGATTTGTACATGCTTCAACATAGAGCTCTTTGTTAATCTACTTTGAAACAGAAAGCAATGTTTCTTGACAGGGCTAGCAGATAATCATGAATAGCACGATACTAAAGCTTGGGACAAAATTTATCAGTGCAATTGATTTGTAGTAGTAGTGCAAATAATATGTAATATAACTTGCTTTCCAAAAACAACTTGTACTTCATAATTTGACTGCTTAATCTTTCATATATTAATAGTCCACTCACCTGATGAAGGAGCAGTGCCCTGAAAGCTCGTGATTCCAAATAAACCTGTATAACTTCTACCTGCTGTTGTGAGACCTCTTACAATGTATTTATATAAAATAGGGGAAACTGTGTTACTGAGAATTGAGCACAAAATTTATGCATTTTGGCTTTATCTCAGATAATGTGCTGAACATTGATCAGCTATTGCTGTTAAATCTGAAGACAAGCACAGGATGTTTATTTATTAGTCACAAGTAGGCTTACATTAAGACTGCAATGAAGTTACTGTGAAAATCCCCTAGTCACCACACTCCAGCACCTGTTTGGCTATACTGAGGGAGAATTTTAGCATAGCCAATACACTTAACCAGCACATCTTTCAGACAGTGGAGGAAACAGGAGCACCCAGAGAAAATCCACACAGACATGGGGAAACATGCAGACTCCGCACAGACAGTGACTCAAGCTGGGAATCGAGCCCAGGTCCCTGGTCTCACATCACCGAGGACCCAGGTTCGATTCCCAGCTTGGATCCCTGTCTGTATGGAGTCTGCATGTTCTCCCTATATCTGAGTGGGTTTTCTCTGGGTGCTCCTGTTTCCTCCACAGTGTGAAAGACGTGCTGGTACTTAATCTTCGAAATGATTACTGCCTTCAAGTACTCACAAGAGAAGACCAGAACAGTGTGCTGTCCCCAAAGCTAACCAAAATAAAATTAATGACTTTGATTAGAACAAAATAAATAAATCACCAGGGATAGCTGGTATTTCTCTGAATGCAGAAAAAGACTGAGGAGGAGATTTGTGAGGTACTGAGAGAGTTGCTGGAAACTGGGGAGATGCTCATACTATAAAATATACACAGATAACTACAAGCTCATTAATCTGCCTTGCATTATATGTGAAACTACTAGCTATATATTTCAAAATTGTCTGTGTAATAATAACAGTAAAAAATTCCAAATATTGATTCAGAAAGGGACCATTGTCTTTGACTTCTTTAAGGTAGGGGCATCCAAAATGGATAATGGAAAGCCCTTTACTATGATGCAATCAAACTTCCAAAATACACTTTACAAAGTTTTATATGAAAGGCCATTAAATTCAAAGCCATGGGGATTCTGAGTAAATTGTGGTAAATGGTTAAGAAACTGGCTTTCGGGAGCAAAAATGAATACACATTGAATTTATGTTGAAGTGGGAGTACTTACTGAATGGGGTACTTCAGTGTCTGATGCTTCAAAGTAAGTGAAGTGCTTTGAGATGTTCACGAGAGTTGAAGTTATATAACTGCCAGATTTCTAAAGTTGGAAAAATGAAAGCTTTATTTACATCAGATAAGGTTATTTGGACATTTTACTTGACACATTCTCTTGAGTTTTTTTGATAAGATGGTAATTCAGATGGTAACTTGCTGAAGTTCGGTAGGAATGATGATATTCTGTTATAAACCACAATTCGCAGCACCACACATTGGTCCATTAGCAGCAGGAAAGCTGGGAGCTTGTTTTCATGGCCAAGTTTCAGAAACAGAGTTGAAGAACTATTCTCGCATGTGCAATATTTCTTCAACAATTTTAATTGATTTCAATTGAGTTTATTTTTTAACTCATCACAATTCATCATATGTCAGGAAATAGGCCACTGTGGAAACTTTTCTTAAAATATACATGTATGTTTTGAAGTTCCTTTTTTTTCAACTTGAGAAGTTATAGGCGGAAGATTTTGATTTCTTTTCGAAGTGTCAGCTCTTGTGGGAAGAGCAGAGTGTGGCCTGCTTGTTGCGATGCCAAGTTTTCTTGCCATATTTTTTGACACTTTGGGGCGGGGGCGAGGCCGGGCTGGGGTGGTGGGGGGGGTGCATGTTGGTGGTGACAGGGAGAGAGAAAGTGAAGGGGCAGGCCTCTTCATGCTGGTGGGACAGGCTCTGAATGAACTCCATTTGCCAGCAATTTAGGCTTTTAAAAGACCAGGACACCAGTTTTTAAAGGGTGTCCCAATTTATAAGAATAATAAAGGAACACTTCAGCACCCCCAATATGCAATCCCACGGCAGTGCCAAGGCATGACCCTCTCCTCTTTCGGGCTGTACTCAGATTTGCACCTTTGGGGGATTCTGTTTGACAGGTGTACCCATGGCAATCCTATTGTGATTCACCTTAGTGTGCCCTTATGCCAAGGTGAATAGACAATCTAATGTGGGGGGTCTGATATGCATATTTTAAGTAAATAAAAATGGGGATCCCAATTTATCATTGTGGGGTGGGGGGGGGGGGCGTGGAGCGGAACAATAGAGTAGGGAAATCCTGCTAGTGTAGAAGCCATTTTGGGTCTCTTGCTCGATTATCTGTCCCTCTGCTGTTCCCACCCCTCCTTAAACGGAGGCAGAAAATCCCCACTCCCTCAAGTTTTTTCTGTTAAGTTTTGTACGTTTTTGAAACATAGAAATGGGAAGCAGGAATGGGCCAGTCAGCCCTTTGAGTTTGCTCCGCCATTCATTTTGATCATGGCTGATCATTGAATTCAATATCTTGATCCCCTCTTTCTCCCATATCCCTTGATCCCTTTAGCCCAAAGAGCTATATCTAACTTCTTCTTGAAATCAGACAGCTTTTGGTCTCCACTGCATTCTGTGTTAATGAATTCCACACGTTTACCACCCTCTGGGTGAAGAAATGTGTCCTCATCTCAGTTCTAAAAGGTTTACCTCATCGTCAAACTATGACCCCTGGTTCTGGATTCCTCTACCACTGGGAGCATTCTTTCGCAATCAACCCTGTCTAACCCTGTTAGAATTTTCTAAGTTTCTATGAGATTCCCTCTCACTCTTCTCAACTCCAATGAATATGATCCTAACCAACTAAGCCTCTCCTCATATGACAGACTTGCTATTGCAGGAGTCAGCCTGGTAAACCTTCACTGTATCCCTTTATAGCAAGGACATCCTTCCTCAGATAAGGACACCAAAACTGCACACAATACTCCAGATGTGGCCTCACCAATGCCCTGTACAATTGCAGCAAACCATCCTTATCCCTATACTCAAATCCTTTCATTATGAAGGCCAAAATACCATTTGCCGCAATTAATAAGAACATAAGAACATAAGAAATAGGAGCAGGAGTAGGCTATTTAGCCCTTTGAGCCCGCCCCACCATTCAATAAGATCATGGCTGATCTGTCGTGCCTCAGTTCCACATTCCCGCCCTCTTCCCATAACCCTTAATCCTCTTGCCTATCAAAAACCTATCAACCCACGTTTTAAGTATATTTAGCGATGCAGTCTCCACTACTTCAACGCGCAGAGAATTCCAGAGATTCACCACCCTTTGAGTGAAGAAGTTCCTCCTTAACTCCGTTTTAAACCGCCCCCCCTTTATCTTGAGGCTGTGCCCTCTAGGCCTACTGTCCTTTCTGAGCAGGAAGAGCCTCTCCACCTCTATCGTATCCATCCCATTCATCATCTTATATGTCCCAATGAGATCTCCCCTCATTCTTCTAAACTCTAACGAGTACAAGCCTAGTTTATTCAGCCTCTCCTCATAGTTCAACCCCCTCAACTCCGGTATCAGCCTAGTAAACCTCCTCTTCACAAGGCCAAAATATGCTTGCGTAAGTGCGGCGACCAAAACTGCACACAGTACTCCAGCTGCGGCCTCACCAGTGCCCTGTACAGTTGCGGCAAGACCTCCCTACTTTTATATTCAATCCCCCTCGCTATGAAGGCCAGCATCCCATTCGCCTTCCTGACCACCTGCTGCACCTGCAGGCTGGGTTTTTGCGACTCATGCACAAGGACCCCGAGGTCCCTCTGCACTGTCGCCTGTTGCAGTTTTTCGCCATGTAAGTAATAGTCCTTCCTACCATTATTCCTACCAAAGTGGACAACTTCACACTTGCCAACATTAAATTCCATTTGCCAGTTCCTGGCCCATTCGCCCAGCCTATCTAGATCCTTCTGCAGACTTTCCACACCCTCCGCACAATTTGCCGTTCCACCAACCTTGGTGTCATCAGCAAATTTCGACACCATACACTCAGTTCCCTCCTCCAGATCATCTATATAAATGGTAAATAGCTGAGGCCCCAGCACCGACCCCTGGGGCACTCCGCTAGTCACCAACCGCCAATCCGAATAGCACCCATTGACCCCCACTCTCTGCCTCGTATTTGACAACCAATCCCCTATCACGCTAACACCCTACCCCCAACTCCATGCCCCCTGACCTTCTGTAATAACCTCTTGTGCGGCACCTTATCAAACGCCTTCTGAAAATCAAGAAACACCACATCCGGCTCTCCGCTATCCACCGCCCTAGACACATCCTCATAGAACTCCAATAAATTTGTCAGACACGACTTCCCCTTAACAAAACCGTGCTGCGTCTGCTCTATCAAACAATTCTCCTCAAGATGCCTCGCTATTTTCTCCTTGATCACGGATTCTAACATTTTTCCTACAACAGACGTTAAACTAACCGGCCTATAATTCCCTGCCTTTTGCCTGCCACCCTTCTTAAACAACGGTGTAACATTAGCCATTTTTCAATCTTCCGGCACTTCCCCGGAATCCAGCGACGTCTGGAAAATAATCACCAAGGCATCCACTATCACCTCAGCCATTTCTTTCAGAACCCTTGGATGCATTCCATCTGGTCCTGGGGACTTGTCCACAATCAGTCCCTCCAGTCTTTCGAGCACTGCCTCTTTAGTAACAATAATGTCATTCAGGCCCTCCACTCCTACCATCTTTCCATCGCTAACACCCAGCAAATTATTCATGTCCTCCTCCGTGAAGACCGAAACAAAAAAGTTATTCAAGGCCTCAGCCATAGGACATAGGCTAAGAGAAGGTGAAAAGGAATGTAGTAGTAATTGGGGATAGTGTGGTTAAGGGTATTGACACAGTCCTTTGTCACAATGACAAAGTGCACAGAAGGGTGTGTTGTCTGCCTGGTGCTCGGGTCCAGGATGTCACATCTGGGCTTCAGAGGAACCTGGAGTAGGAGGGTGAGAATCCAGTCGTTGTAGTACATGTGGGTGCCAACGACGTAGGCAAAATGCAAACTGAGGATCTGGGGAGGGAGTATGAAAAGCTGGGAATGGAATTAAAAAGTAGAACTGACAAGGTGGTTATCTCCGGACTACTGCCTGAACCGTGTGCAGACGGGCGTAGGGTTGATAAGATTAAGGAAGTAAATGGGTGGCTCAGGGATTGGTGTGGGAGGAATGGGTTTGAATTTATGGGGCATTGGCACCAGTATTGGGGTAGGTGGGACCTGTTCAGGTGGGATGGGGTTGGTCTGAACCGTGCTGGGACCAGAGTCCTGGTGAATCGTGTAGATAGGGCTTTAAACTAATTGGGGGGGGTGCGAGGGTGGGTGAAATTACGGGGCCTAAAGTAAAAGAGAGGGTACAGGTAAGGGAAGAGGCCAAGGATGTCCCAATAATAAAGGGAGTAGGGGGTGTGAGTATGGTTGGTGGCGTTCCAGCAAATAGGGTACAGGTGAAGGCTGGGATGAAGGCACTTTATCTGAATGCACGAAGCATTCGGAATAAAGTGAATGAGCTGGTGGCGCAGATCAGCACAAATGGATATGATCTGGTGGCCATTACAGAGACGTGGCTGCAAGGTGACAGGGACTGGGAGCTGAATGTACAGGGGTATCAAGTGTTTAGGAAGGATAGGCGGGAGGAAAAAAGGGGGGGCGTAGCTCTGCTGATTAAGGATAGCATCAGGGTGGTAGTAAGGGATGATATCGGAGCCAAAGAGCAGAAAGTGGAATCGTTGTGAGTGGAGATTAGGAACAGCAAAGGGAGGAAGACGCTGGTGGGTGTCATCTATAGGCCCCCAAATAATGATCTGGAGGTGGGGCGGGCTGTTAATGCGCAAATAAATGAGGCGTGCAGGAACGGAACGGTGATAATTATGGGGGATTTCAATCTACATATTGATTGGTCGACCCATGTTGGACGAGGTGGGCTTGAGGAAGAGTTCTTGGAATGCTGCCGGGATAGTTTCCTTGAACAGTGTGTGTTGGAGCCGACGAGGGAGCGAGCTATCTTGGATCTGGTGTTATGTAATGAGGCAGGTAGAATTAGGGACCTTGTGGTGAAGGATCCTCTTGGGGAGAGTGATCATTGTATGGTGGAGTTTCTGGTGCAGATGGAGGAGGAGAAAGTGGGTTCCCGGACCCATGTCCTTTGTTTGAACAGAGGGGAGTACGATAGGATGAGAGACGAATTGGCAAATGTTGATTGGGGGAGCGCATTGGAAGGTAGGTCTGCTGAGGAACAGTGGAGGATCTTTAATGAGATCTTTCTTGGTGCTCAGCAGAAATTTATTCCGATGGTTAAAAAGGATCATAGGAGGAGAGATAATCAGTCGTGGATAACGAAGGAGGTAAAGGAAAGTGTTAAATTAAAAGCGGAGGCGTTTAGAGTAGCTAAGAGTAGTGGGCCAGAAGAGGATTGGGAGAGGTTTAAATATCAACAAAGAATGACAAAGAAGTTGATAAAGAAGGGTAGGATAAACTATGAAGCTGGCCTAGCACTTAATATAAAAAAGGATAGTAAGAGTTCTTATAAATATATAAAAAGGAAGAGGCTGACTGGGGTGAACGTTACTGTCTGCTGTACCTGTGTACATACTTTCAGCAACTAATGCATGAAGACGCCAAGGTCTCATTGAGTATCCACCTCTCAGTTTATATCTTTGCCTTCTCCTTTGTTCTGCAGAGATCAGCAGAGTGCGGAAAGATATGTACAACGACACATTAAATGGCAGTACAGAGAAGAAAAGTGCAGAGTTACCAGATGGTGTGGGGCCTATTGTACAGTTACAAGAGAAGCTTTATGTACCTGTTAAAGAATATCCTGATGTAAGTATATGGTTTAGCTAAAAATGTTTTGTCATTCATATTAAGAAATCATCTTTGAAACCAATTATGTTGGTCTGGAAGACCTTTGGTTGTAATGTGTTTGTGATGATCAACAAAACTTCCATATTTCTTAGAATTCTACCAAAAATATAAGCTAACTGACGATCTGTAGGCAATAATAATACAATTCGACTCATTACTGAAAAATGATTTCTAATAAAAATTGGAGATCATAAATTTTATTTGGTTCCAATTCTTCTGTGAGAAAAGGCAAAGGTTCACCAGCAGCATGTTTTAGGAATCTGCACAAAGACTATTGCTGATCTCAGTATACCAAGATTTGCAACAGAGACTGAAACAAAGTTATCTAATTTCCATAACATAGATGGGCATTTGAAATGCCATAGCACGCAAGACTAAGGCCCATTGCTGGAAAATGGAATTAGAATAGATAGATTACTTGATGGTTTGACGCACACCCAATGGGCCATTTGGGCCTGTTTCTGTGCAGAAAAACTCTAACTCTATAAACCTCATAGTGTCATGGGGAGTCAAATAATGAAGCGGTCATATATGTGCAAAGGCATTTGAATAGAATGAGGAGATGGGGTTATGACTAACAAATAGCACTTACTATGGGCACATGTAGAGTGTTGCAGACAGGACGGGGATTCATTTGAACAGCCATGATTTCTGCTCCTCTGCCCATCTGTAAACAGAGAAAGGTGTTTTTGATTTCTGATTTGCCTCCTTTATTAGTGATGGTATATTTTCCTCAACCCTTCTTTGAATTTCATGGACTCCCTACAGTGCAGAAGGAGGCTATTCAGCCCACTGAGCCTGCACCAATCATGATCTCAGCAAAGCACTATTCCTGCAATCCCATGTATTTACCCTTCTAATTCCCCTGACACTAAGGGGCAATTTGGCATGGCCAGTCAACCTAACCACACATCTTTTGGACTGTGGGAGGAAATTGGACTACCTGGAGGAAACCCACGCAGACATGGGCAATATGTACAAACTTCACATCATCACCCAAGGCTAGAATTGAACCCAGGTCCCCGGTGCTAGTCACCATGCCTTTAATTTGGAGTGTTCCAAATCATTCCCACAGCAAACTCAAGATAAGATGAATTATGAAGATTTGTTCCATCTTGCATGCACACAAAATGTATGAAATGTCTGCCCCTTTTGCATTCAAACAATAAAAGACGGATAAGGAGAAAGAAGGGATTCAGGGCAAGACCATGATAAAAATAAGGGTTACAGTTTTATATGAGTCCAGAATCCATAATCAATAGCCCAATAACGTTTCCTTCGTGGGGAAGCAGGCTGTCTCTGGCAAGGTGATCAGAAACAAGGACTTTCACAATGCGCGAAGACTTGTAGAGTTGAATTAGTCTTGAAGCCACAAATACAGGAGTTCCAATGTTCCAGTGGTTTACAGTGTAGATGGGGCCAGGCAATTTACCTGGACTGAGCTCTTTCTCCAGCTAACTGTTCAGTGGTAAAATGATTTACTGCTTGGGCTCAATTCCACCTGGCAATATTACAGATTCTCTCAGTTTGAGGGAGGTCACATGGTATGACTGTGGTTTCTCCCCAACTTTGACAAAGGGTCATCTGGACTCAACGTCAGCTCTTTTCTCTGCTTACAAATGCTGCCAAACATGCTTAGATTTTCCTGCATTTTCTCTTCTGATTTCAGATTCCAGCATCCGCAGTAATTTGCTTTTATTTTGTTTCTTCTCTGGGTTTTGGACTAAGAATATATTTGCCTATATTTACCTCAAGGCCTGGAGTCTTGAGGTGTTTAATAGAGGAATCCTGGCAGACATACCATCTCTGGTCAGAGCTCTGCCTTTGAGATGGAAATGTTAGTGTATTTCTCTGGAATTTGATTGTCAGCAGTCACAAGGGCATTAGCACTTCTTTAAAGATAATGAAGTTCCTGCTGGTTTTCTGAAGGTTAGACATTTCTCTGGTATGAGTATGATTGTAAGAAGTCTCACATCACCAGATTAAACCTGGTGTTGTGAGACTTCTTACTGTGTTTACCCCAGTCCAACGCTGCCGTCTCCACGTCATGAATATGATTGGTCATGGTAAAACTTTGTTCATTTTAAAGATCCAAGATAATTTTACATAGTAGCCAGGCTTGTATTCATACATATACATGTATTCCTTCATGTCCTCTGACAGGGATAATGGTTATGGGACCAGGAAAGAAAAATAAAAAATGAGAATTGCAGTTTAGATGTCTAGAGGCTTCAGGACACAATGCAGAATAGGAATCTTGGACATTATTGACCAACTCAGTGAAATCCTATTATATGATTCGTAGTCAGATGGATTATATACAAACCTTGGAAATAGTAGTGTGTACCAGGCTATATAACCACATCGGAAATGCTGTGTATGAGACAAAAAAGCTCACAAGCGATGATCAAAGAATTGAATAATCTTAAGTTAATAGATAAATTGTACATGTTGAAGCTAGTCAGAAACACAGACTGAAATTTGGAAGAAAAAGCCACTGACAGTTTAGATTTAATTACCTCATAAGTTCACCATGTTCTGTGTACAGCAAACTGTCTGCAAAGGCAGGTAGCATAGAAACATTTCAGGAAATGACACAACATTTAATGTTGTGGGTTACTGAGGTGCATGAGCTTTTGGGAGCAGCAGATGATCTGCAGAGCCTTGTGCTTTCCTGTATTGTCCATTTTCAGCTCTGATCTGGGATTATTTTTATAATGTGGATATGCCGGCGTTGGACTGGGGTAAACACAGTAAAAAGTCTGACAACACCAGGTTTTAGTCCAACTGATTTATTTAATAGTAAACTCACTAGCTTTCGAGGGGATTCCCTCTTCTTCAGGTGAATGGAGAGTTCTGGCCTCAGACAGAACATATAAAGCACAGACAGTTTAGAGATTACTGATTAGATTGCGAATCTTTCCACCTAACCTTTTGAACAGCAGGTTAGGTGTAAAGATTCGCATTCTAATCAGTAATCTGTAAACTGTCTGTGCTTTATATGCTCTGTCTGAGACCAGAACTCTCCATTCACCTGAAGAAGAGGGAATCCCCTCGAAAGCTAGTGAGTTTACTATCAAATAAATCGGTTGGACTAAAGCCTGGTGTTGTCAGACTTTTTACATTATTTTTATACATACAGAAACATACAAAATAGGACTAGAAGTGAGCCTGCTCCTCCATTCAATAAGATCATGGTTGATCTGTTTATGTTTCAGATTCCGCATTCACTTCTACTGTGATAACCTTTGATTCCCTTGCCAAACAAGAATCTATGCCTTATTTTATTTTATATTACTTTCATTCTATTTACTTATTTTATGCCCCATCTCTTATTTACTCTTTTTTTACATTACCTGCTTCACAAGCCTGTTCCTTTTTTGTATTAAAAAAATTACATGCATGCATATACAAAGAAGAAATATTTTCTAATGCCTAATGATTTGTCTGAAGATATTGTATGCATGTTCCCTAATCCTGCCATTTTAAATAACATACCCAATGGGACAAAATCTAATCACTTTGTTTTGAAAAGCTCAATGATTTCTCCTCTAATCCTGCATTTTTCTGAACAAAATTAGCCCCACATCCTTGCATATCGATAATTATTTGGTCAATTTGGTTGTAATTTTGTCAGCCTTCAGACTTTCATTTCTCTCACCAAAACTGTAGGCATCAAAACTGTATTCAAAGTTTGAACTGATTTCCACAGCTGGGATTCACTGGGCTTGCTAGCTTCTGGTGGGAACCCTGACAGCCCATTGAATTGTGCATCAGGCCTAAGACTGTCAGGCGCAATGCTCCCGACCCGCCCCGCCAATCCCTATCAGGTTCCTGCTCAGAGCAGGCGGAAACTCAATGAATGTTCAAAACTGCTAATAAACACTTCATTATTGGGCTAGATACTGACTCAACGTCCTCCCGTGTAGGGGTGGGGGGAGAGGGGGTGCTGTGTGAGTAAGTGCAATTTTTGATAATTTCTGATTTTCCAGAGAAATTCTTGAACAACTGTGTTTGAGATTAAAACTATTCCTTCAGTGCTGAGAGCAAATTCAGACAGTGCATTCCAGATCATCTTAATTTACTGCAGAGAATAGTTTTTTCCTAATGTACCTTCTGATTACCAATTAGAGCATAATTTTATGCTCCCTGCAAGATAAATCCTGAGGTGGGGGTGGGGACCATTAAATTGAATGTATGGGATTCTCCCCAGAAACCCCCCGGTCCAATCCCAGAAGCAATTTCATGCATGGGTGGACAGGGCCTGAGGTGGGAAACCCATCCATTTACCATTAAATGGCACTTAATTTTTAGGCTGGTGGAATCGGGTGTGAGGAGAGTGGGAAACTGATATTTCCACCTTTTCCCCATCTTGGGCGGGAAGTAAAGGATGGGTGCCTCACTTTAAAGCCCACCCCCTCCACCAGCATCCCCCAGCCAGTCACCCCCGACAACTCTCAAGAGCGGACAGAAGTTCTGTACACCATCAATCAATGTTCAATTGTGTGTGAAATGGCAGTCAGAGTGTGAGAGTTGGCAGCTGCATGTTGGGCACTGATTGCTCATCATTCTTAAAAATTCTATCCTAATCTGAATGTTCTGGTTCCCAACTCTGTGCCACTGGGAATGGTTTTTCCTTATTCACTCCATTAAAAGCTTTCTAGATGTTGAACATCGCTATCAAATCATTTCATTTCTCTGATTTAAGGAGAACAAACCCAGGGCAGAATTCTTCCAAAAAACGACTAAACGTCATAATGGTGAGAAAGCAAGAATGATCCGTGCTGGTTTCTCGGTGGGCTCCGAGCTGCAATCCTCCCACACTCATTTGCTTTTTTTGGAGAATGTTGAGTTACATGCTGGTACTGGGGGGGTGGTGGGAGTAAACATGCCAGTGAGCCTGGCTTTAGAGCATCAGCCGTCTTTTTGCACCCCCTGCCCCAACTGTGGATATTGGGGCACCTCCCTATAGGTGGCATATTCACTCACCCCATCCCTACAGGAGTTGCCAGCATTGGGGCCTCCTTGATTGGTCCCCCATCATGACTCCTGACATGACCCTCCCCAAATGGCCCCTCCATTCATAGGCCCCACCCTTTGGCACTGCTCTTGGCACACAGCTGGGGCCCCCAACTGCTCTGCCGTGCTGCCTGGTGACAGCAGCCGGGATGCTTATTCGCCACTGCTGGAGTGCCAGGTGGGCACGGCCCAATGGGAACTACCTTGCTATGCTCTCGGCCATCCAGGGACTTCCATGGTCTCTGAGTCCCCTGGTATGGCCAATATACCAGGTCGCTCAGCCAGTGGAAACCAGTAGTGATCTGCACTGGCATGACCTCCCAATTGAGAGGTGGGAGCATTCCAGGAGGGGCAAAGATTCCATATTGATTTTGCTAATACGATAGAGATCCGTTAATTTCATGCCAATCAGCCTCGCATTGAGATCCAGTTTGTGCCATTAGAAAGGGCTGGGACAATCGCAAATCGTTTGGCACCGGGTGCAAAACCGATTTTTAGGCCTGCATGTTCTTCTCCAGGATTGGCATGATCTGTACCAGGCATGGTGAGGTTGAAGAATCGCCCTCCCCAGTCTCCCTAATTTCCCCACATAAATTTTACACGCCTGTGTGTTCTACTAAATTTCCTCTGCACCCGTTCAAAAGCATTGAAGCTGCAAAATTGACCGCAATCCATTTGGGTCCTGGCCAATATTATTTTAAAAATTTGCATAACTTATTTTTCTATTCAATGGCCTTATGACTAAAGTAAGAAGTCTCACAACACCAGGTTAAATTCCAACAGGTTTATTTGGAATCATGAACTTTTGGAGCGCTGCTCCTTCATCAAGTGAATCACTCCGAAAGCTTGTGATTCCAGATAAACCTTTGGACTTTAACTTGATGTTATGAGACCTCTTACTGTGCCCACCCCAATCCAATGCCGGCATCTCCTTATTACTTAAAGCCAGAATTGCCGTATGAATTAACAACTTGTCCTGCCACCTTCAAAAATATTTGGCTGAAATCACCTGGTCCTGTTCCATGTTCAAAATTATTTTATGTTTGCTTCTCCTCATTCTTCCTATCAAAATGAATTACTTCATATTGCTATGCTTAAATTCCATTGTCATAGACCCATTTCATCCAGCCTGTGTCATTTTGAAATCTGTTATGGGGGAGACAAATCCGGGGCAGTGATTGTGGGGTGGGGGTGCGATGCCTGGTTAGTGATCAGTGATTTGGGGGTGGGGGGGTATTGGTGGGGTGGGAAAGGGGGGTTATTGATGGGGTGGGGGCAATATCTGGAATGGTGATTGGTGGGTGGGGTAGGGAGAGGTGGCAATGGGCAACCTGGCATAGAGAGTGATTGGCAGCAGGTCCAATGTCTGAGGGGGGGAGGGGGGGCAGCATGAGATCTCTCATTAAGTTGGAAGATCAGAGTGCCTATGCAGTGGCACCCCTAGAGCTCAGCAGCTAGTCCCTCCAGCAAGATTAGGACCCACTCCTCCCTCATTTGGCGAGTATTGCATCCTGGCACATTTTTTTGACAGTGCCATAAGGTTGCTTTTTTAACTCACCCAAAAAACAAGCTTGAAACATTCCCATTTTCCCACCTGTTCAGCACTTTTTCATAAAATTCCACCTTTTGAAATTATGCTACGTGTAACCGAATCCAGATCATTACTGTGTGTCAAAAAGCACACTGCTTCTAAAACTGTGGGTACTATACTTTGCAGCCGTGCAGTTTTTAGTCACAGTTTTGCTAGCAAGTTTATTATGTGGTACTTTATCAAATCTATATGCACAATATCAACTGCATAACTCTTAATAACCCTGAGTTATTTGAGGAAGTAATGAAATCAAGTTAGTCAATTACCATTTGCCTTTATCTGTGCTTGTTTTTATAAAATCATTGACTAGTACAGCACAGAAGGAAGTCTTTCAGGCCATCAAACATTGGCTCCTTTGACGAGCAATCTAGTCCCATTCCCTTGCTATTTTCTCATGGTCCTGAGACCTAATTTCCTCATTATTTACCCAGCTCCCTTTTGGGGCACCAATGAATTTGTATCCAGCATCCTGTCAGTTAGTATATCCAAAATCCTAACCACTTGCTGCATAAAATGAATTGCCTCATGTTATCACTAGTTCTTTTGTCAATCACCTTAAATTTGGACTCTGGTTATCAATCCTTCAGCCAGTGGAAACATTTTCTCTTTGTTACTTTATCAAAACCTTTTGCAATTTGTAAGCACCTGTATCAAATCTCTAGAGCCTTTTCTGCTGTAAGGAGAAAAACCCCAGCCTCTCCATATAACTTTAATCTGTTGCCCCTGCAACCATCCTAGGAAATGTCTTCTGTACCCTCTCCAAAACTTTCACATTCTTCCTAAAGTGAGGTGTCCAGAATTGGACACAATACTCAGTGGAACTAGTGCTTTATATATGTTTTGCTATGTGTTTTGTATTCTAAACCTATATTTATAAAGCCCAGATTCTCATAAACCTTATGAACAGCTTTGCTAAGCTTACCTTTCACCTTCAAAGACTTGTGCACAAGCAAAACCAGGTCTCTCTCTCTTTGCATTTCCTTTAAAATTGTACTATTTAGCATGTATTGTCTCTCCCCATACTTCCGACTAAACCTATTATTTTTACCTAAACCTTGTTCTTTTGTGATGAATTTTATGTGGCATGTGACCACCCATTTCACAAACCTGTCTATGTTCTTGTCTTCTTGAAATCTGTTGCTATTTTCCTCACTGTTTACTACACTTTCAGATTTGGTCATCTGCAAATTTCAATATTATGCCCTATACTGTCCAAATCTTAATGTATTTCAAAAACAGTAAAAGTCTCACAACAGAAGATTAAACAGCAGCTCCAAAAGCTCATGATTCCAAACAAATCTGTTGGACTTTAACCTGGTGTTATGAGACTTCTCATTCTGCCCACCCCAGTTCAATGCCAGCATCTCCACATCATATTTCAAAAACAGCAGTGGTCCTGGTAATTAATTTTAGGGACTTTCCCACTCCATCCCCACTATTGTAAGACTCTTTTTTAAATAGGTATGAGTAACATTTACTAAAAGAGTCCCCAGGCAGGAAGGGTATGGGTGACCACCAGGCAGAGCAAAAGGGGGAGGCAAGCAGTGCAGGAATCCCCTGTGGCCATGTCCGTCAAAAACATACCACTTTGGATACTGTTGAAGGGAATGATCTCTCAGGGAAATCCACCACAGCCAAATTTGTTGCACCACAGTTGGTTCTGCTGCAGAGGAGAGGAGTGTGAGAATGCAATAGTTATCAGGGATTCAATTGTAAGGGGGAATAGGTGTTTCTGTGGCAGCAATACTCCATTCTGTTGAAGATGCTATGGACCCAAATAATACCCAATTGACCATTTTTGCCTATATTAGATATGTATTAGCAGCTGCTTGCTTTTCTGCAATGCAAGCCCTGATATTAGCTTGTGCTCTTGCACCGGATGTGTATTGTAGCTTTTGCCTCATGTCCCAAAATTCCCATGCAATAGAGGTCGAGCTTCATTTAGAATTCATTGAAGAACCTTTGCAGGGCATTTTCTGACAAGTCATCATTTTGATATTCTGGATGTTTTTTAAAAAATGCTTTTCCATCCAAAAAAGCCAAATTCAAATTGAATCCAATTCATGGTCCCCACCTAAGGGATAAAAAAGATCCAAATTGACAAAGTGAGGCATTGCACCCCATCCTAGGCTTGATCTGATGCTTCATCTTAGCCAAAAAGTCGAAATGGCTTTGAAAATTGGTGTCAGAGTAAAGCTTTGGTTTAACTCTATTGGCTACCCTGATCATTGATTCAACCCTAGCCTGGGCAAGCCACCGTTGCTAGCCTCATCACCTGCTTGATTATGATCTCACCCATGTCAGGTGCTGCAGAGTAGACTTAATGGTCATCAGCTGCCAAATTCAGGTCCTAGTTTTGAATACCTACCTAGAGGCTGATTCCCTTCAATCATAGAACATAGAACACTACAGCACAAACAGGCCCTTCGGCCCACAAGTTGCACCGATCACACCAACACCTACCAATCTATAGACCTATCTATAACCCCCAATCCCATTAAATTCCATATACTCATCCAGAAGTCTTTTAAAAGACCCCAGCGAGTTCGCCTCCACTACCACTGACGGCAGCCGATTCCATTCACTCACCAGCCTCTGAGTGAAAAACTTACCCCTAACATCACTTCTGTACTTGCCTCCCCACACCTTCAATCTGTGTCCTCTCGTAGCGACCGTTCCAACCCGGGGAAATAGCCTCTGAGAATCCACACTATCTATTCCACTCAACATTTTATAAACTTCTATCAGGTCGCCTCTCAACCTTCGTCTCTCCAGGGAAAAGAGTCCCAGCTCCCTCAACCTAACTTCATAAGGCATGCCTCTCAGTCTAGGCAACATCCTTGTAAATCTCCTCTGTACCCTTTCAATAGCTTCTACATCCTTCCTATAGTGAGGCGACCAGAACTGCGCCCAGTACTCCAAGTGAGGCCTGACAAGGGTCTTATAAAGTTGCAGCATTACCTCCCGATTCCTAAACTCAATCCCTCGATTAATGAAGGCCAGTACACCATACGCCTTCTTGACCACATCCTCCACCTGCGAGGCCAATTTAAGAGTCCTGTGGACCCGGACCCCAAGATCCTTCTGCTCTTCAACACTACTAAGACTCCTGCCCTTGGTAGTGTACTCGTTCATCCCATTGGTTCTGCCAAAATGGACGACTACACATTTATCTGTGTTGAAGTCCATCTGCCACTTCTCCGCCCAGTCCTGCATCCTATTTATGTCCTGCTGCAACTTTTGACATCCTTCCAGACCATCCACAACACCACCGACCTTCGTGTCATCAGTGAACTTACTTACCCATCCCTCCACTTCCTCATCTAGGTCATTTATGAAAATGACAAACAGCAAGGGTCCTAGAACAAATCCCTGGGGCACTCCACTGGTGACTGACCTCCATGCCAAAAAAGACCCATCCACAACCACTCTCTGCCTTCTGCAGGCAAGCCAGTTCTGGATCCACAAGGCCAAAGGCCCTTGGATCCCATGCCCTCTCACCTTCGCAAGAAGCCTTGCATGGGGGACCTTATTAAACGCCTTGCTGAAGTCCATGTACACCACGTCCACGGCACTTCCTTCGTCAATGTGTTCAGTCACATTTTCGAAGAACTCAACCAGGCTCGTAAGGCACGACCTGCCCTTGACAAAACCATGCTGACTATTTCTGATCATGTCAAACCTCTCCAAATGCTCGTAAATCTTGTCCCTCAGAAGCCTCTGAGGTCAGACTCACCGGTCGGTAATTTCCCGGGCTATCTCTGTTCCCTTTCTTGAAAATAGGAACTACATCCGCAATCCTCCAATCTTCCGGAACCCCTCCCGTCTCCATTGACGACGCAAAGATCATCGCCAGGGGCTCTGCAATCACTTCCCTCGCCTCCCACAGTATCCTGGGGTACATCCCATCTGGTCCCGGTGACTTATCTATCTTGATAGAATTCAAAAGGCCTAACACATCCTCCTCCTTAATATCCACATACTCAATCTTTTCCATCTGCTGCAAAACCGTAGCAAAATCTCCCAGATCAGTTTCCACTGTGAATACTGAGGCAAAGTACTCATTAAGCACCTCTCCCATTTCCTCTGGTTCCACACAGACCTTTCCCCCTTCCCCTTTTATAGGTCCTATC
Organism: Carcharhinus amblyrhynchos; assembly: GCF_965287045.1. Classification (NCBI taxonomy): domain Eukaryota; kingdom Metazoa; phylum Chordata; class Chondrichthyes; order Carcharhiniformes; family Carcharhinidae; genus Carcharhinus; species Carcharhinus amblyrhynchos. The sequence goes on along the minus strand of NC_137335.1, from coordinate 22,381,053 downwards.
CCTTCTCTTCTTATCCTTTTACTTTTCACATATTTATAGAAGGCCTTGGGATTCTGCTTAATCTTACCCGCCAAGGCCTTCTCATGACCCCTTCTGGCTCTCCTAATTTCCCTTTTAAGCTCCCTTCTACAATTCTTATACTCCTCAAGGTCCTTAACATCTCCTAGTTCCCTGAATCTTTTGTACACCTTTCTTTTCCTCCTTACTAGGTTCACCACAGCTTTTGTGCACCACGGTTCCCGTGACCTACCAAAACCCCCTTGTCTCATCGGAACGTTGTCATGCAGAGCTCCAGACAAACATTCCTTGAACATCTGCCACCTTCCTTCGGTACTTTTCCCTAAGGACGCCTCCTTCCAGTTTATTTGTCCAAGTAACTTCCTGACTTCTTCATATTTCCCCCTACTCCAGACAAACACCTTCCTAGCCTGCCTGATTCTATCTCGTTCCAGTGCAATTGTGAAGGAGATAGAACTATGATCACCATTCCCAAGATGCTCTCCTACCGAGAGATCCATCACCTGTCCTGGTTCATTCGCCAGTACCAGGTCAAGTACAGCCTCTCCCCTCGTAGGCTTATCCACGAACTGTGTCAGGAAACCTTCCTGAACACACCTAACAAACTCCTCCCCATCCAAACCCCTTACCCTAGGGATATTCCAGTCGATGTTTGGGAAATTGAAGTCTCCCATCACGACAACTCTATAATGTTCAATGATGGGTTGATATAGGTCAAACCATATCTTTATTGTAACCCTATTCTCTTTTTGGCATCAGTTTATCTCTTAATATGATCTTGGATTGTGCATATTTAACCAATCATCCTTATCTTAAAGAATGAGGAAGATATTATCTGTCATCGATAAACTACCATTCTATTATGGACTGTTTCTTCATTATGTATTTTTTGAAAACCTTATTTATAGATTTGCAATTACACACATTAGAATAGAAGGTTTAGAAGTGTCCGTTTATGAGCATTTTGTACATTAGATTATGTATTGATTCAAAGATTCAAATTAGTCTTTTAATTTCAATTCACTTAAGAGTTTAGCAAGACAATGTTGGTCTTGGTCTGAACCATGCTGGGACCAGAGTCCTGGTGAATCGTATAACTAGGACTGTAGATAGGGCTTTAAACTAATTAGGGGGGGGAGGCTGCAAGGGTAGGAGAAATTACAATGTCTAAAGTAAAAGAGAGGGTACAGGTATGGGAAAAGGACAAGGATGTCCCAATAATAAAGGGAGTAGGGGGCATAAGAAAGGTTAGTAGCGTTAATAAATGATGCGTGCAGAAATGGAACGGCGATAATTATGGGGGATTTCAATCTACATATTGATTGGTTGACCCATGTCGGTCACGGTGGGCTTGAGGAAGAGTTCTTGGAATGCTGCCGGGATAGTTTCCTTGAACACTGTGTGACGGAACCGACGAGGGAGCGAGCTATCTTAGATCTGGTGTTATGTAACGAGGCAGGTAGGATTAGGGACCTTGTTGTGAGGCATCCTCTTGGGACGAGAGATCATTGTATGGTTGAGTTTTTGATGCAGATGGAGGATGAGAAAGTAGGGTCCCGGACCTGTGTCCTCTGAACAGAGGGGAGTACAGTAGGATGAGAGAGGAATTGGCAAATGTAGATTGGGGGCGCAGATTGGTCGGTAGGACTGCTGAGGAACAGTGGAGGATCTTTAAGGAGATCTTTTTCGGTGCCCAGCAGAATTTATTCCAATGGTAAAGAAGGATTGTAGAAGGGATAATCAGCCGTGGTTATCGAAGGAAATAAAGGAAAGTATTAAATTAAAAGTAGTGGGCGAGTAGAAGATTGGGAGAGGTTTAAAAATCAACAAAGATTGACGAAGATGATGATAAAGAAAGGAAGAATAGACTATGAAGCTAAACTAACACTAAATATAAAAAAGGACAGTAAGAGTTTTTATAAATATATAAAGAGGAGGAGGCTGGCTAGTGTGAATGTTGGACCCTTAGAGGATGAGAGGGGGGATTTAGTGGTGGGGGATGAGGAAATGGCTGAGGCCTTAAATAAGTTTTTTGCCTCGGTCTTCACGGAGGAGGACGCGAATAGTTTGCCGGGTATTAAAGATGGAAGGATGGTAGGAGTTGAGGGCCTGGATGTGATTACTGTCACTAGAGAGGTAGTGCTTGATTGACTAGCAGGACTGATGGTGGACAAGTCCCCAGGACCGGATGGAATGCATTCCAGGGTTCTGAAGGAAATGGCAGAGGTAATAATAGATGCCTTAGTGATTATTTTCCAAACCTCGTTGGATTCCAGGGAAGTGCCAGAAGATTGGAAAACGGCTAATGTTACGCCGCTGTTTAAAAAGGGTAGCAGGCAAAAGGCAGGTAATTATAGGCCGGTTAGTTTAACGTCTGATGTGGGAAAAATGCTTGAATCTGTCATCAAAGAAGAAATAGCGAGGCACCTTGAGAAGAATTGTTTGATAGAGCAGATGCAGCACGGATTCGTTAAGGGGAAGTCATGTCTGACGAATTTATTGGAATTCTAAGAGGATGTGACTAGTGCGGTAGACAGAGGGGAACCGGTGGATGTGGTGTTTCTCGATTTTCAGAAGGCATTTGATAAGGTGCCGCACAAAAGGTCGCTTCAGAAGGTTAGGGGGCATGGAGTCGGGGGTAAGGTGTTAGTGTGGATAGAGGATTGGTTGTGTAATAGGAGGCAGAGAGTTGGTATCAATGGTTGTATTCGGATTGGCGGTTGGTGACTAGTGGAGTGCCGCAGGGATCGGTGCTGGGGCCTCAACTATTTACCATTTATATAGATGATCTGGAGGAGGGGGCTGAGTGTAGGGTGTCGAAATTTGCTGATGACACAAAGATAAGTGGAAAAGCAAATTGTGCGGAGGGTGCAGAAAGTCTCCAGGGGGATCTAGATAGGCTAAGCGAGTGGGCGAGGACCTGGCAGATGGAGTACAATGTTAGCAAGTGTGAGGTTATCCACTTTGGCTGGAATAATAGTAGGAGGGATTACTATTTAAAGGGCGAAAAGCTGCAGCATGCTACAGTGCAAAGGGACCTGGGGGTCCTTGTGCATGAGTCGCTAAAACCTAGTCTGCAGGTGCAGCAGGTGATCAGGAAGGCATATGGGATGCTGGCCTTAATAGCGAGGGGGGTAGAATATAAAAGCAGGGAGGTCTTGCTGCAACTGTACAGGGCACTGGTGAGGCCGCAGCTGGAGTACTGTGTGTAGTTTTGGTCGCCGCACTTGCACAAGGATATTTTGGCCTTGGGAGGAGTGCAGAGGAGGTTCACTAGGCTGATACTGGAGATGAGGGGGTTGGACTATAAAGAGAGGCTGAATAGACTGGGTTTGTACTCGTTGGAGTTTAGAAGGATGAGGGGGGATCTTATAATGACGTGTAAGATAATGAAGGCGATGGATAGGGTAGAGGTAGAGAGATTCTTCCCGCTCAGAAAGGACAGCAGGACTAGAGGGCACAGCCTCAAGATGCTGCAGCTGTATAGGGCATTGGTGAGGCCGCAGCTGGAGTACTGTGTGCAGTTTTGGGCACCGCACCTGCGCAAAGATATTTTGGCCTTGGAGGGAGTGCAGAGGAGGTTTACTAGGCTGATACCAGAGTTGAGGGGGTTGATCTATGAGGAGAGGCTGAATAAACTAGGCTTGTACTTGTTAGAGTTTAGAAGAACGAGGGGAGATCTCATTGAGACGTATAAGATGATGAATGGGATGGATAGGATCGAGGTGGAGAGACTCTTCCCGCTCAAAAAAGACAGTAGGACTAGGGGGCACAGCCTCAAGATAAAGGGGGGGCGGTTTAGAACGGAGTTGAGGAGGAACTTCTTCATTCAAAGGGTGGTGAATCTCTGGAATTCTCTGCCCGTTGAAGTGGTGGAGGCTGCCTCGCTAAATATTTTTAAGACGCGGGTTGATGGGTTTTTGATAAGAGAGGGGATTAAGGGTTATGGGGAGAGGGTGGGAAAGTGGAACTGAGCCACGACAGATCAGCCATGATCTTATTGAATGGCGGGGCAGGCTCGAAGGGCTAGATGGCCTACTCCTGCTCCTATTTCTTATGTTCTTATAAGGGGGGAGCAGTTTAGAACAGAGTTGAGGAGGAACTTCTTCACTCAAAGGGTGGTGAATCTCTGGAATTCTCTGCCCGTTGAAGTGGTGGAGGCTACCTCGCTAAATATATTTAAGACACGGGTAGATAGGTTTTTGGTAGGCAAGTGAATTAAGGGTTATGGGGAGAAAGCGGGAAAGTGGAACTGAGCCACTTCAGATCAGCCATGATCTTACTGAATGGCGGGGCAGGCTCAAAGGGCTAGATGGCCTACTCCTGTTCCTATTTCTTATGTTCTTATGTTTTTAAATAGTAAGTACTATAGGCTAGTTTATTTTGCATCTTATTTCCTTTATATCTACGTTTATGGGCCCCATACACAGAAACAAGACAGGCCATCTATCCAGGTTTCTGCAATGTAATTGAGCTATATGTGAGTGATAGGGGTAATTCTTCTAACATTTTTAAGGTAAAATTAGATTTTCTATCTTAAAATACCTGTGCTCTTGGCTCCGTAATGTCATGGATAAGGTGAAGTGTACTTTGATTTTCACCTTATGCGTGGTGAAAGTGTCTACAATGTTTGAGGCATGAAAGCACAAAACACTTAATTTGAATAGCCTTGCATAATTGATGAATCACAAGTGTTTAAAGCCTGCTCTATGTTTATATAGTGGCAATTTTAGCATATAGAAATCAGAATTTGAAATTCATTGGCAGGGTTGGGATGATCAGACACCTGTTAAAAGTTTTGAACGTTAAACGTATAAATCAATCTTTCAACATAAAGAAGAATATTTTATTTTTTATTGTTGTGATTGGAATTGATTATTTTCCACTCTCCTTTACTCCCCATTTATGAGGAATCGTTTAATCTATATTGAGTGGAACCAGAATTAATTGTTTTTCATGAGTTTATGTGACAGGCAATAAGGCTATTAAAACCAACATCACAGAAATCTCTTAAGTCAGGCACGAAGCAGTGTAGAAATGAAAATGTATCTCATTGGATTGCCTGTTACTTAGACAAATATAATTAATATGCTGAAGGATATATATTTCGAAAATAGTTTTTGGCAAAGGCCTCTGTAGCTCATTTCTCATTTCAGACAAATGTATAATTCTTCATTGTTACATTCACAGGCAAAATGGCTTAATTTCAGCTTAGAAATCCTAACAACCAAATCGTTCCTTCAGTTTCAATGCTTTAATAAAATTGGTGACTTAATAATGTAGTCTCAGTCGAACAGTTGAATTTGATTCCTGGGTGCTATCATATGCAAAGATAATGTCACATATCAACTGCCACATATGGCCAACCATTGGAGTCAGTAGCATAGTGCCAGTAAGTGAACTTAATATATATGCGGAAAATTTTGGTGTACCTCTGCACATACTAGTCACCAGGGTTTCCTTCAAAACTTGATCTACTGTGTTAATTTGGTCAAAATACTGCTGGAGTCTGCAGACAGAGTATTGAAGGAAATAGATGTTGTCCAGCATAAATTAGAGTGGTGGGAGAGGTGTCGTGGGCGTGGTTAATGCTTTTCCCTCACCTTAGAATTTAGCAATGACTGGAAATAAATATTCCACTGCGAGCAGTGGGCGAGAAGAGGATTGGGAAATGTTTAAATGTCAACAAAGATTGACAAAGAAGTTGATAAAGGAGGGTAGGAGAAGCTATGAGGCTGGGCTAGCACTTAATATAAAAAAGGATAGCAAGAGTTTTTATAAATATATAAAAAGGAAGAGGCTGGCTAGGGTGAACGTTGGTCCTTTAGAGGATGAGAAAGGGGAGCTAGTGGTAGGGGATGGGGATATGGCTAAGGTCTTGAATAACTTTTTTGTTTCTGTCTTCACGGAGGAGGACGTGAATAATTTGCCGGGTGTTAGCGATGGAAAGGTGGTAGGAATGGAGGGTCTTAATGACATTACTGTTACTAGAGAGGTGGTGCTCGACAGACTGGAGGGGCTGATTGTGGACAAGTCCCCAGGACCGGATGGAATGCATCCGAGGGTTCTGAAAGAAATGGCGGAGGTTATAGTGGATGCCTTGGTGGTTATTTTCCAGACGTCGCTGGATTCCGGGGAAGTGCCGGAAGATTGGAAAACGGCTAATGTTACGCCGTTGTTTAAGAAGGGTGCCAGGCAAAAGGCGGGGAATTATAGGCCGGTTAGTTTAACGTCTGTGGTAGGTAAAATGTTAGAATCCGTCATTAAGGAGGAAATTGCGAGGCATCTTGAAGGGAATTGCTTGATAGGGCGGACGCAGCACGGTTTCATTAAAGGGAAGTCGTGTCTGACAAATTTACTGGAGTTCTATGAGGATGTGTCTAGGGCAGTGGATAGAGGAGAGCCGGTGGATGTGGTCTTTCTGGATTTTCAGAAGGTGTTTGACAAGGTATCTCACAAGAGGGTATTGCAGAAGGTCAGGGGACATGGAGTTGGGGGTAGGGTGTTAGCGTGGATAGAGGATTGGTTGTCAAATAGGAGGCAGAGAGTGGGGGTCAATGGGTGCTATTCGGATTGGCGGTTGGTGACTAGTGGAGTGCCCCAGGGGCCGGTGCTGGGGCCTCAGCTATTTACCATTTATATAGATGATCTGGAGGAGGGAACCGAGTGCAGGGTGTCGAAATTTGCTGATGACACCAAGATTGGTGGAAAGGCAAATTGTGCGGAGGGTGTGGAGAGTCTGCAGAAGGATCTAGATAGGCTGGGCGAATGGGCCAGGAAATGGCAAATGGAATTTAATGTTGGCAAGTGTGAGGTGGTCCACTTTGGTAGGAAGAATGGTAGGAAGGACTATTACTTACGTGGCGAAAAACTGCAGCAGGCGACGGTGCAGAGGGACCTCGGGGTCCTTGTGCATGAGTCGCAAAAACCCAGCTTGCAGGTGCAGCAGGTGGTCAGGAAGGCGAATGGGATGCTGGCCTTCATAGCGAGGGGGATTGAATATAAAAGTAGGGAGGTCTTGCTGCAGCTGTATAGGGCATTGGTGAGGCCGCAGCTGGAGTACTGTGTGCAGTTTTGGGCGCCGCACCTGCGCAAGGATATTTTGGCCCTGGAGGGAGTGCAGAGGAGGTTTACTAGGCTGATACCGGAGTTGAGGGGATTGAGCTATGAGGAGAGGCTGAATAAACTAGGCTTGTACTCGTTAGAGTTTAGAAGAATGAGGGAAGATCTCATTGAGACGTATAAGATGATGAATGGGATGGATAGGATAGAGGTGGAGAGACTCTTCCCGCTCAAAAAAGACAGTAGGACTAGGGGGCACAGTCTCAAGATAAAGGGGAGGCGGTTTAGAACGGAGTTGAGGAGGAACTTCTTCACTCAAAGGGTGGTGAATCTCTGGAATTCTCTGCCCGTTGAAGTGGTGGAGGCTGTCTCGCTAAATATTTTTAAGAAGCGGGTTGATGGGTTCTTGATAAGAGAGGGGATTAAGGGTTATGGGGAGAGGGTGGGAAAGTGGAACTGAGCCACAACAGATCAGCCATGATCTTACTGAATGGCGGGGCAGGCTCGAAGGGCTAGATGGCCTACTCCTGCTCCTATTTCTTATGTTCTTATGAGTTCTTGGTCAGATCCGTACTGCCATGAGGTCGAGAACAGGAAATTGCTGAGAGAGAGGTATTAATCAATTACAACAAAACCTTGGATTTGCATAAAATCTTGAAGGCAGGTGTTAGCGCGAGTGGGCGAAACTATGGATTCAGGGTGAAGTTCAATAACGGCACAGCTTTATTTTCTTTTACATCGACGGAGAAGCTTAATCAGGACACACTATCGGACTGTCCCTAAAGTGCTCTGCCCGTCCCTCGCAGCAGGCTATAGTTATACCTGAACTTCGGTGCAGTATGCGATTCAAATGCTAATACCTTATTAACAGTATTCAACCTTAGCCATCCTGTCTCGGTGTTTCCAAGTGTTGAGGAAATTGTTTTCGGTGTGTGTTAATTGTTTTGTCTGATTGGTTATTTAATAGTCTAGAATCTCCGGGGTTTGAACTATAGGCGTGTCATTGATCTCAAAAGAGGTTTTGAGGGGCCAGGAATGTTTCCTTAACTATGCTAATTTTAGGTGTCTCCATGGGTTGTTTGACTGTTTTAAAGGTGCTGATTTTGATGGGGTGGAGATTTAGTTCCTGTAGGTGCCATCCTGTCCAGCTTCCCTTATGTGCTAGCCCTCATTTGCATTCTAAAAGCATGCTCTTGCCTACTGATCGGTGTCTGTTACTTTGTGATTCTTAGTGGAGGGGCTCTGAGGGTAGCTTTAGTTTGCTTCCATTTTGTGTGCCCAATTTCATAAAATTTGTTGTCCGATAACACAGGAAAGTATCACAAGCTGTTTCACAAGGAATAAAAAATGGACAAAAGATGAATTATTATATTTGAACACCTTAGAACATCCAGTTGGTTTAGAATTCCTATAGTGCAGAAGGAAGCCATTTGGCTCATTGAGTCTGCACCAACTCTCCAACAGAGCATCATACCCAGGCCCCTTTCCTGTAACCCCATGCATTTCCCCCACTAATCCCCTGAACCTACATTTCTTGGGATCTTGGATTGTGGGAGGAACTACGAACTAGGAGCAGAAGTAGGCCATCAGGCCCTTTGAGCCTGCTCCACCATTCAGTAATATCATGCTGATCTGTTCGTGGACTCAGCTCCACTTGCCCGCCCGCTCTCCTTAATTCCTTTACTGTTCAAAAATGCATTGAACCTTGCCTTAAAAGCATTCAACGAGGTAACCTCAACTGCTTCACTGGTCAGGGAATTCCACAGATTCACAACCCTTTGTGTGAAGAAGTTCCTCTTCAACTCAGTCCTAAATTTGCTCTGCATTAATTTTTGGCCATGCCCCCTAGTTCTAGTTTCACCTGCCAGTGGAAATAACTTCCCTGCTTCTATTTTATCTATTCCCTTCATAATATATGTTTCTCTAAGATCTCCCCTCATTCTTCTGAATTCCAATGAGTATAGTCCCAGCCTCTTCACCCTCTCCTTATAAGCCTTCAACTCCGGAATCAACCTAGTGAATCTCCTCTGCATCCTCTCCAGTGCCAGTCTCTCCTTTCTCAGGTAAGGAGGCCAAAATTGTACACAGTACTCCAGATGTGGCCTCACCAGCACCTTGTACAATTGCAACATAACCTCCCTATTTTTAAACTCCGTCCCTCTAGCAATGAAGGACAAAATTCCATTTGCTGCCTTAATTACCTGCTGCACCCTCAAGCCAACTTTTTGTGATTTATGCACAAGGACACCCAGGTCCCTCTGCACAGCAGCATGCTGCAATTTTTTACCATTTAAATAATAGTCCATTTTGCTGTTATTCCTACCAAGATGATCTTTGCGTCGTCTGGCGATGACCTTTGCGTTGTCGATGAGACGGAAGAGGTTCCGGAGGAATGAAGGATTGCGGATGTGGTTCCTATATTCAAGAAAGGGAATAGGGATAGCCCAGGAAATTACTGACCAGTGAGTCTAACCTCAGTGGTTGTTAAGTTGATGGAGAATATTCTGAGGGACAGGATTTATGAACATTTAGAGAAGCTTAGTACACTCAAAAGTAGTCAGAATGGCTTTGTCAAAGGCAGATTGTGCCTTACAAGCCTGGTTGAGTTCTTTGAAAATGTGACTAAACACATTGACGAAGGAAGAGCAGTAGATGTGGTTTATATGGACTTCAACAAGGCGTTCGATAAGGTCCCCCATGCGAGACTTCTTGAGAAAGTGAGAGGACATGGGATCCAAGGGGCTGTTGCCTTGTGGATCCAGAACTGGCTTGCCCGCAGAAGGCAGAGAGTGGTTGTAGATCCTTTTCTGCATGGAGGTTGGTCATCAGTGGAGTGCCCCAGGGATCTGTTCTGGGACCCTTGCTGTTTGTAATTTTCATAAATGACCTGGATGAGGAAGTGGAGGGAAGGGTTGGTAAGTTTGCTGACAACACAAAGGTTGGTGGTGTTGTGGATAGTTTGGAGGGATGTCAGAAGTTGCAGCGTGACATAGATAGTGTGCAAGGCTGGGCGGAGAAGTGGTAGATGGACTTCAACCCGGATAAATGTGTAGTGGTCCATTTTGGCAGGCCAAATGGGATGAAGAAGTATAATATCAAGGGTAAGACTCTTAGCAGTGTAGAGGATCAGAAGGACCCTGGGGTCCGGGTCCACAGGACTCTGAAATCGACTTCACAGGTAGAGGATGTCATTAAGAAGGTGTATAGTGTACTGGCCTTCATCAATCGAGGGATTGAGTTTAGGAGTCGGGAGATAATGCTGCAGCTTTATAAGATCCTAGTCAGACCCCTCTTGGAGTACTGTGCTCAGTTCCAGCTGTCTCATTACAGGAGAGATGTGGAAGCTATTGAAAGGGTGCAGAGGTGATTTACAAAGATGTTGCCTGGATTGGGAGGCATGAGGATAGGTTGAGGGAGCTCGGACTTTTCTCCTTGGAGACACGAAGGATGAGAGGTGACCTGATAGAAGTGTATAAGATGTTGAGAGGTATAGATCGGGTAGATTGTCAGAGGCTTTTTCCCAGGGCTGAAATGGTTGCTACGAAAGGACACAGGTTTAAGGTACTGGGGAGTAGGTACAGAGGAGATGTCAGGGGTAAGTTTTTCACTCAGAGGGTGATGGGTGAGTGAAATTGGCTGCCATCAGTGGTGGTGGAGGGAAATTCGATAGGGTCTTTTAAAAGACTTCTGGATGAGTACATGGGACTTAATAGGATTGAGGGTTATTGGTAAGCCGAGTAGGTAGGGATATGATCGGTGCAACTTGTGGGCTGAAGGGCCTGTTTGTGCTGTAGTTTTTCTATGTTCTTCTAAGATGGATGACCTCACATTTACCAACATTATGCCCGATCTGCCAGACTCTTGCCCACTCACTTAGACTATCTGTATCCCTTTGCAGACTTTCGGCATCCTCTATACACTTTGCTCTGGCACTCATCTTAGTGTCATCTGCAAATTTTGACACACTACACTTGGTTCCCAACAATTGCAGTTCCAACACTAATCTCTTAGGCACACCACTGGTCATTGATCACCAACCAGAAAAACATCTATTTAACCTCACTCTTTCCTTTCTGTTAGTTAACCAATCCTCTATCCATGATAATACCTTACCTGTAACACCGTATGCCTTTATCTTGTGCAACAGTCTTTGGTGCGGCACCTTGTCAAATGCCTTCTAGAAATCCAGGTACACCACATCCATAGCTTCCCCATTATCCACCACGCATGTAATGTTTTCAAAGAATTCCACCAAATTAGTCAAACATGACCTGTGCTTCATGAACCGATTCTACGCTTTCCAAAGGACAATTTATCTTGCAATTTCTTCCTTGACGATAGATTCAAGCATTTTCACTACTACAGAAGTTGAGCTAACCAGCCTGTGGTTAGCTGCCTTTTGTCTACCTCCTTTTTTAAACAGTGGTGTCACATTTGCTGTTTCCAATCTGTGGGTATCATCCCAGAGTCCAGTGAATTTTGGTAAATTATCACTAGTGCATTTGCTATTTCCCTCACCATCTCTTTTAGAATGCTGGGGTGCATTCCATCAGGACCAGGAGACTTGCCTACCTTTAGCCTATTAGCTTGTCCAATGGTACCTCTTTAGTGATAATAGTTTCTCAGTCCTCACCTGCCATAGCCTTCTTGTCATCAATTTTTGGCATATTATTTGTGTCTTCCATTGTGAAGAACAACACAAAATACCTGTTTAATGCCTTGGCCATTTTCTTATTTCCAGTTATTACATCCTCCTTCTCATCTTCAAATGGATCAAAGTTTACTTTAGCCACTCTTTTTCGTTTTATATATTTGTAGAAAGTTTTGCTATCTGTTTTTATATTCTGAGGTAGTTTACTCTCATAATTCCATAGAGCCTTTTTCATGGCTTTGTGTTGACCTTTTAAAGATTTCCCAATCCTCTAGTTTCCCACTAATTTTTGTCACTTTGTATGCATTTTCTTTCAATTTGATACCCTCCTTTATTTCCTTTGATATCCATGGCTAATTATCTCTCTTTCTACAGTTCTTCCTTATCACTGGTGTATATTTTTGCTGAGCACTGTGAAAAATCATTTTGAAAGTCCTCCACTGTTTTTCAATTGTCCCACTATTAAGTTTTTGCTCCCAGTCTACCTTAGTCAACTCCTCCCTCATCCTATTGTAGTCTCTCTTTGCTTAAGCACTGGTATTGGATTTTACCTTCCCACACTCCATCTGTGTTTTAAATTCAATCATACTGTGATCATTTCTTCCAAGAGGATTCCTAACTGTAAGATCGTTAATTATTCCTGCCTCATTACACAGGACCAGACCTAAGATAGCTTGCTACCTCGTAGGTTTCATTCCATACTATTCAAGGAAACTACCATGGATACCTTCTATGAACTCCTCCTCAAGGCTGCTTTGACCATCTACATGTCGATTTAAATCCCCCATGATAATTGCTGTACCATTTTTACATACATCAGTTAATTATTCGTTTATTTCTTGTCCTACTGTGATATTATTTGGCAGCCTATCAGTGATTTTTTTCTTCTAATTCTAATTTCCATCCAAATGGATTCAATCTTTGTTTTATAGAACCTATGTCATCTCACACTACCACCCTGATGTCACCCTTAAATATCGGTGCTACACCTCTCCCTTACCTTCCTCTGTCCACCTGAACAGTCCTGATACTTTTGGATATTTAACTCCCAGTCGTGACCATCCTGCAACATGTCTCTGTAATAGCCACCAAATCATACTCATTTGCGATGATTTGTGTCATCAACTCATTTACCTTGTTTCAAATCATAGAATGCTACGAGCATTCAGGTAAAGTGCCCTTATGCTAGTTTTTGTACCTTTTTGAATACTAATGTCTCCTAAGTTCTCTTTCCGTTTAACTTTTGTCCTGATTTTTGATGTAGTTGAAACTTTCTCCCCACATGCTAATCTGCTGCTTTGCTTTCCATTTACCGTTACATTTCCTATAGTTTTACTCTCTCCTCCCTCCCCCCCAACTTGCTAGTTTAAAGTCCTTATGGCCACCCTATTTATCCTTTTCGCTAGAACACTGATGCCAGATCAGTTCAGGTGAAGACTGTCCCAGTGGTACAGATCCCTCCTGTTCCAATATTGATGCCAATGCCCCATGAAATGGAATCCCTCTTTCCCACACCATTCCTTTAGTCAGGTGTCGATAAGGGAGTTAAGGGTTTTGGGGAGCAGGCGGGTAAGTGGAACTGATCCGCTTCAGATCAGCCATGATCTTATTGAATGGCGGGGCAGGCTCGAAGGACTAGATGGCCTACGCCTGCTTCTATTTCTTATGTTCTTCTGTGTTATCTTCCCTAATTTTCTCAACGGTATGCCAATTTGCACATGGCCCAGGTCGTAACCCAGAGATTATAACCCTTGAGTTCCTGTTCTTTAATTTAGTTCCTAGTGCTTGATAGTCCCTCAGACAGGTTCCCTTTCCTAGTCTTGCCTATGTTGTTTGTCCTAACGTGGACTACAACAACTAAATCCTCCCCTTCCCACTCTAATATCCTTTCAAGCCAGTCAGAAATATCCCTCACCCTGGCACCAGGCAGGCAACATAACAGGTGGGACTCACGATCTGGCTTACAACCGGTGCACCCAGAGGAAATACGTGCAGATGCGGGGAGAACATGCAAACACCATACAGTCACCCAAGCCTGGAATCAAACTTGGTTCCTGGCGCTGAGAGGCAGTAGTGCTAACCACATTGTGTCACACAGCAGCACTGCATCGCATTTAAACATAGCAGCAGTTGCAGTAACTTAGTAGTTTTCCTTTTCAACCAGACAATAATTCCACGCAGAGAACCATGTAAGATGTATTTTAAATTGTGTTGATATTATTGTAGGGACAGACAGAAATGCATTGGACTGGCATATTTTCTTAAGTTGTGGGCCCTAAGTTAAAATTCAACAAAGGTTGATGTTTGGGTGATAGTCTTAATTGAATTAATTGCTTGTGACCATGGTTTCACAGCACAAAACTGCTCAGTTTCCCTTGGATGACAGCCATGTCAGTAATGATAGTTAGTCGAGGTAATGGAAACATCATCTGTAATATAATAAGCATTGCCCATCTGAGGGTGGAATTGAGGGACTTGTTTGAGAAAACAGAGATTTTCTATTCTGCATCTTGCTCTCTTAAATAAGTCTTGAAAGTGGTTAATGCTGATATTGAATGCCTAATTTGCCGTGGGTTCATAATGTGTGTATGTAGAAAGTAGTGGTTTTAATCATCACTCAAGAATTTGAGCAAGCAATCTTGGATGACATTCAAGTAGACTACTGAAGATTGTTGCAATGTCAAACATGACATCTTTGGATGTGGCATTAAAAAGAAGCCCCTTTTGCTCATTCAGGCAAGTGACACTGTTTAAAGAAGAGCACGAGGTTCTCCTGATAATCTGAGCCAATGATCCTTCCTTAACCAGCACTAGCAAAGGAAAAAATGGGCTACTCGTCTAATTTGCTGTTTGTGGGATCTGGCTATATGTAGACTCAGATTTGCTTACATAATAGTGATTTCATTCAAAAGTGATTCTTCAGTGCCTGGGGCCACATTATAAGACTAAAGATGATGGGTGGAATTTACCCAAAAAAATTACTAACTGTCATAAGGGGGAGAAAATTGGAGTGATCCACACCGGTCTGTGATGTGGACTGGAGTGCAATCATCCTACATTTAAGACATTTTTTTTTGGCAGGGCAGCCTTTTCTGTGCTGATTCTGGGAGGGGTGAGGCTTAAACATGCCAGTGAGCCCAGCTGCAAAGCAATCTTGTGCCATTTTGAAAGGCCCCCCTCCTTCCTCCAGGGACTTCAGAATACCACCATCGTGCCCCCCCCCCCCATTTGAGGCACTTTCCCCACCTGTCCCCAACACAGATATCACTGGCATTGAGGCGTTGGAGCCCTCCCAATGGGTCCCCCAACGTGCCCCGCCCCCAGCGCGCCCCATCCAGGGACATCAATGATCCCTGAGCCCCCTAGCATGGCCATTATGCCTGGTTTCCGCTAGTAGAGATTCTCGCCGGGCTTGAGCCACATCCAAGGGTCAAAAGATCCCAGGAGCTGGGAGAATCTGGCGCCAGACGAGCTAAGCATATTAAAATGCTACTTTAAATATGTTATCAGCCTTGTGCCCTTTCTGGGTGAGATGCAGTTTGTGCCAGTAACAAGGGACTATGTTGATTGCAAACCATTAGGTGCCAAGTACAAAACCCATTTTTAGGCCCACGTGCAATTTTCTCAGATTGACGTGGAAAGCAGACAAATGGCAACCAATAAGTGCAGACTCAGTTAGAATTTTATGTAATGAATGTTTAATAGAAATGGAAAGACTATTTATATTACATTGGTAGTAATGACTAAATCAGTCACTATTGGCTGAGTCATAAATAATGTCACAGTAAAGCAAAACATAAATATTGGTCAGAGTGATGAGAAATGTAGGGCTATATTTATGTTTTGCTTTACTGTGGCATTATTTATGACTCAGCCAATAGTGACTGAGACTTTGGTCAGAGTGATGAGAAATGTAGGGCTAAGTCTGATGCCTGTTATGACTGTTTCATGTGTGGAAGCTTTACATTGCATGGGCTCATTTTTATGATAAACTTATAGAAGAGTTGGCTGGAAGAGAGAGAAGGATAGTATTTCTGTCTTGATCAGCTTGAGTGTAAAAAGTTTATTTATACAGAGAGAACGGATTTTTGTATTGAGGGAAATTGGTGTGAAATGTATGTAAATTATGTTTACATAATTCCTTTCACAACCTTAAGACATCCAAAGTGCCTTGCAGGCAACACAAATTGACTAATTTCTGTGAAGATCAATAATCAAAATTGAATTTTATTTCCATGAATCAGTTTGTCTCTTTTCAACTGCATCATGTACCTGATATGAAATGTCGTAACTTGTATCACCAATGAACCAAACAATCTTTGTCAAAGGTAATGGTAAAATATTGCAATATTATTTGTTGTTCTTGACTAATAGTAAATGTTCCAGCCTGTATTATGGCGAATAATGGACCACAAACAGATTATAGCATTTGAAATCACCTTGCACTTGAATCACTGTTCCTCCTCCCTTTCCAGCTTGTATTGATACCAGAGAATCCGTATAGTATAAGAGGGGGCCATTTGTCCCATCAAGTCTGCACTGACATCTTAATCTGACCCACCCCATTCTCTATCCCCATGACCACATGTGTTTTATCCCCTAATCCCCTAATCGACACAATAAGGGGTAATTTAGGATGGCCAATTCATCTAAACTGCACATTTTTGGACTGTGGGAGAAAAGCAGAGCATCTGGAGGAAACCCACGTAGACACGGGAAGAACGTGCAAAACTCCACACAGTTACCTGAGGCCAGAATTGAATCCGGATACCTGGAGTTACAAGGCAGCAGTGCTAACCACTGTGCCACCATGCCGCTCTAATATCATGATAAAGATGAATCCATGCAGCACCAAGTATATACACATGAAGGAGTCACAACTAGTGTCAGGCTTTATTCAGTCTGAGTGATGGAAACTGTAAAATTGAGTTTATGTTTTGCTTTAGTGATGACATTACTGATGACTCTGGCAGCAGTGACTGCGGTAATCATTACTGCTAGTGTTAACATAAATGATGATATTCGTCCCTATTAAATATCCATTGCTCAAATTTCTGATTGTTTTTATATTTCCAAATGTCATTATGGCTAATATGTTGAGTAAGCAGCTGGTAATTGTTTGTCCACTTACTGGCATTTTCCTTTCAGGCAATACAATTACACTCTTGTAGTTGGAATCTAACGGTGGCCTTTAAATATATTAGTTTTCAACTAGTTTATCTAAATCAGTATTAAACTTTGGTCCTTGGTAGCTTCAAGAGCCTGTTTTGTTCAAGTCTCTAAGATTTACTTTTGTAAGTGGCTGTCAATAATTATTTTCTTCCCTAAAAATTATATATAAAGCAAACCATGTGCTGTTATAATAGGTCATGGAAGGCACAGACACAATGACCACGATTCTCCAGAATGAAAACTAAGTGCTGCTGCCAACAAGAAAACCGGACCGTTTACCTCTGGTGCTGGTAGCGTTGCCGTGTGGGATTCAGCCAACCTCTTATGCGAAACAAATCGCCAACAGGGGACACTCTGGCCAGCCTGGTTTCAGAGACCCTTTTTTAAAGGGCGTCCAAATCTCAGAATGCAGTGACAGGTCCCCCTCCTCCCACAGACATGACCACCTGCCACAGACCAAGGGAGGATCTCTAAACCCTCACCATGGAGGGACATATTCTCCTTTCCACCGCCAAATGAATGTATCGCATCCATCTTCCCACCACCATGCAGACATGAGGATGGTCTGACCACCCATCCACCCCCTCCCCTTCCCCCAAATAAGCAAGACTCTGATATGGGGTCACAACAATGAAGTGTCAGTTTCAAGATGGCAGAAGGCATTGCAAAGGTGACAGGGAGAGTTTTACCTGTCTCTTCATTGGCTGAAAGTTACAGATATGCTGTTGTAATGTGAGAGGTTGATGTAGATCAACAATGGGGGAAAAGAATCAGCCAAGGCCTTCAGAACAAAGAACAAGCCTGTTTAAAAAAAAATGCAATTGGAAAAGAGGGAGCGTTTCAGATTTAATCAACCATGAATGTAAATAAAAACAAACAAAGCTACAGCTTGCTGTGAAATAGCCTGGATCTGTCAATCAGGAGGCTAGTTCAAGGTGAAATTGAATATAAGCAAAGCAGTTTGAAGCATTTAGGCTTCAGCATAGCCAGAGAATTGAAAGGAAAACTGCAGTATCAAAAAAAAGTGGCCAGACTGAACAGATCAAAGAGGAAGTACTTCAGGTTAATGAGGCGTGAAACGATTTGTGTCAACAGTGCATGCTTTGATTGCCCATGGAGCTGTCAGTCAAAAGTGTTTATCTGTTCCTTATGTAACCAATCCCAGCTGATCCCCTCCTTGATGTGGTTTGAATTATGATGTGGAGATGCTGGGGTAAACACTGTAAACGACTTGCCTGAGCTTGCAAAATCTCACTAACTGTGCTGGCTGGAGAGAATACACATCTCTAACCTGTGCTTTATCCTGTCTCTGCTCACACTGTCTGTACATTTAAGACTTGATTACCTGCAAAGACTCGCATTCCAACCATTATTTTGAAAATTGAGTTTGTGTCTTTATATGCCCTGTTTGTGACTAGGACTTCCAATCACCTGATGATGGGGCAGCGCTCTGAAAGCTAGTGTTACCAAATAAACCTGGTGTTGTGAGACTTCTTACAGTCATTTGAGTTGTTAGTCAAACAACCTCATAAAACTCAGTGGAGCAGAAGACGAGTATATCAACAAATCCTAATGGAGCAAGTGAAACTGACAGCCTCCTGTCAATCAGAGCAGTTGAAAGTGATTTCAGTGCAGGTGGAGCTTAAGAGAGAAACATGGGAATTCTCCCAAAACTAAGGCTAAAATTCTCTGGTTGTTCAATCTCTGCCGCCTCTGTCCTCAGGAACAGAGTATTTGGTGCCGACTTCTTACTGTGTTTACCGCAGTCCAACATCAGTACCTCCACGTCATGACTGCAGCAGGACCGGAGAATCCCAGCTGTGGGAAAGGCCATAAAACCCAGCCAACATTTCCTGTCAATCTGAGTACTTCAGAGGTGTCTGGTCACTTTTGCGGCTTCTGACATCAACCAAGGACAATCACTTCTGTGGAATGGAGTGATTTTGAAGGCTTCTAGGTGTTCGAGGGGCATCAATATCAATGTGACCATGCAGCTTCAAAGGTTTTACAGAACACAGACAATAATAAAGAATTTTGGAGAATGCTGCCTGAAGTCATCATGCTGAGAATGATCTTCACGTTCCCCAGGGCAAGAAGGGGAAGCTCAGCCACAAGACATCCATCCCAGGGGGAGAGTCCAGAGGTTAACCCCTTTTCCCCAACTCCCAGCCCAAGCTTACTCAGTCCGCAGGTCCCTTGTGGGATTCTCCCTCTGCAGTCTGGCAGCAGCAGAGGGGTACATGGGCACCACCTCCTTACCCTCCCCATCCACAAACTCTTGGAGTCCAAGGTGCCACATCTGTGCTTTGTATGGAACTGTACTGCTGGGCACTCTCAGGACTTCCAACAGGAGAGGGTTGAATCAGGTTTTCAGCCCACAAACAAATTAATGGTAAACAGCTGACATCAAGTTCTCACCCACCATGGCCAGTAACCTGATTTTTGTGGTCACAGCAGACTGGGAGACCGGAAATAGGATCGATACTCAGTGGGAATCTGGATTTGGCTCTCTTGCCCAATTCAGCAGGCCATCAGGATTCCTGCCTGGAGCTAGCAGCTACGGAGAATCATCCCCACTAGCTTCTTAACAGTCTCGGTCTTGCTATCCAATGAGGCACGAGGTAGCCCTGAACAATAAGTTTTGGAAGACGCTCTCATGAAAAAGCCCCTAGATAATGGCAATATTCTACAACAGGCAGAACAAATTAATTAGTCTTCAGGGTCAGTGATTCTTCACCATTTAATTTGCTAAGCATTCATTGCATATAATTTAGAACTCAGCAGGAATCTCTTTCTTCCAAAATTCTTTGCGTTAACTTCTTGGCCTTTTGGTTGGAATCAAGTGTCAGATTAGATCTAGGATCAAATGGCAGATCATCTTGTCAACTTGGGTCTTGTTTGTCTCTCTTGTGGGGACCATGAATTGGTTCAGTTGGAATTTGAATTTGCTTTTTGGACAAGCAAGAAATGGATATGGGTCTGCCCGAAAAAAAAAACTTGGGTATTGTTAACCCTGCAAGTTTCTGGTGCTCCCCTCACATTTGCAAATCTCTAGCTGAAGCCCCAAAGCCAGCAAAGTTCTTTGAAAACCAACATGAGAGAAACATTGGGATTTTAGGGAATTTGTTATCAGCACATGCACTAAAAATCAACAGATTCTGATGTTTTGATTTCCAGCGAAACATTACTCAGCGACATCAGTGAATCTGTGCCCTACCCAGACCATGCTTAATCGGCTTTATATGCAAGCTGTGATTCTAACCTTAAAGCATATCAGAATCAGTGTTGAGATCCTGGGGCCAACAAATTTTTACCAGGACTGACGTACTAAAACATAGAGGTCATCAAAGAAGCCTAAAAAAAAACTTGAGTTTGTAAAAAAGTGTTTCTTGCACTAGAATTTTTTTAAACTATCAGCAGCACTTCTTTGTGAGATTGACATTTGGGAAACCTTCACTTCTCCATTTGTCAAACTACTAGCGGCCAGCTGCTGTGGGGGTCTGGCACTCCTGCCTAATCTACAGCAGAAAAAATCCAGGTACTGAGCTAAATATGAATAACTAGTCCCAGGGTCAAAGCTCATGATATGATAGGCCCAAGGAAAGTTAGGACTGCTCTTCCCAAAGAGTAGTGCTGTTGACAG
Organism: Carcharhinus amblyrhynchos; assembly: GCF_965287045.1. Lineage (NCBI taxonomy): Eukaryota > Metazoa > Chordata > Chondrichthyes > Carcharhiniformes > Carcharhinidae > Carcharhinus > Carcharhinus amblyrhynchos. Next base: position 22,360,507 of record NC_137335.1, on the reverse strand, counting down.
TAAAATACATAATTTATATTTCCTGTCTTTCAGTTCTAAATTGCAGACTGGTGCAAGTTGAGTGAGGTCCAGCAGGCCTTATTTGTGAGAAGTCTGGCTCTACCTGATGCGAAGGGGGAGTTTATAGTCCCTTTGCTCCTGGACTTCTGGTAATCTGGATTCTCTTTTGAGCTATGCTACTACATTTGAATTTAGTCAAACAGACTGCTCTATTTTAGAATGATTTATTTTGTAAGATTGCTGTTGTATCCAGTTACTGTAGATTTTGATATATTACCTGAGCTTTGAAACCTTGAATAATCCATCCAAAAAACATGGAGTTGATTCATTTGCCAAGTATAAAATGGTGAACTGGCATGGTGTGAGTGGTCACCATTTTGAAAAATGAAGAGAAGTACCAGTAATTAAAATTAAATCATTTTATTGTCTGAATTAATCCTACAAGGATACCTTCAACCACCAGCAAAATATTTTGAAAAACCATCAAGTTCATTGTGCATGATCTTACAAAATAAATTCTAAGTGCTGAATGAACGAAACAACTGGCAAGTTTCAGATCTGTTTTTTAAGTGAATTTGAATATGCAAATTTATGATACTTCCACTTTTTTGGACTGAATTGTGATTCTTATCACAATTGGGGGGTGGAACCTAAGCTCGCTGGTGAAGTCGGCTGCAGACTGTGCTGGCGCCTCGATCTCCCCATGAACTGGGAGATCTCCTGCCACCCCTCTCCGCACTCCCTCCATGGAGAACACCAGTTCCCCCCCTCCATCACTGGCAGCAATGTAAACCTCCCTGTAGCAACACAGATTGCTGACATCAAGACCCTCTCGATGAGTCTCCCATCACAACCTTCTCTGCGGCCCACCCTGCATTTTCTCTTCCTGTGCCAGTCTCCCCCACCTCCACTTCCCCAACAATCACCCCTTGCATACACCCCTGCCATAAGAACAGAGGAATTAGGAGCTGAAGTAGACAAACTCTGTCCTTGAATCAGATCATGGCTGATCTCTCCCTGGTCTCAAATCCACTTTCCTACCTGTTCTCCATATGCTTTTAACATGTTTTTTTAAAATCAGAAATATGTACACCTCCCGCCCTTGCATACCTCCTGCTGATCACCCGGCCTGCAGAGCCTCTGTTGCCTTCCCACCCTCACCAAGTAGAGCTACTTCCCTCTTTCTCTCCCCCTTCACCCCGCCATGCACAGCTCACTCCCCACCCCACTGCAAAGCTCACTACCGTCATAGCCACCCACCCCCACTTAAGCTTCACCCTCTTGGCATTGCTCCAGTGCATTTATGGTGTCTGGTGGGCAATGCCAGGATGCCCAGTAGGCAGTGCCATGCTGACCACTCCCCCCAAAGGCACTGTCCGACTATGCCCCAGATCATCTGGCGGCTTCAGTGGCCTTCTAATTTCCCCCAGTGAGGCCAGCATGGCTGGTCTCCGCTATTGGAGACCAGCTGTGATTCTCATCAGTGTGGATTGATTAACGAGGAGGTAAGTGCAAGTGAGACCAGGCAATGCCATGTCGACTGCATTAATAACGTGCAGCGAGCTGGTAAGATCGCGGCCATTGTCTTTGAACTCTCAAGAGTTTATTGAATTCATTTAGCCACTTTGGCTATGGCATCTGGATGACACTCTGGAATAGATTTCATGGAGGTCTTTTGGCAGTTTCTGAGTGATCTCGTTCTTGTGCTGCATCAGTAGACATCCTTGCTCCATAAGGAGAAACCAAGTAGCACCAACTTGCTGTTGCTCTGAATTTTTTGCTGGACTCAGGGTTTGATTTGGCTCACTTAAATGCATATGCACGTTGCATTTCTGGTGGAAATGTAACAATTCTGATGATTTTTTCAAGGATACATGTTAGTCATTATCCTACTCTTCGGACGAATTTGATCTTGGGCACCTTCAAAGCAGATTCTTGCGCCTGTTTTACACTAACCCTGAATTCCCTTGCTGCAGCAGAGTTATTTAATGAGTCAGCAAATGTTAGAAATTTTAGCTTAAAATCAATTTTGCACTTCATTTTTTTTTCTGGGAATACCCATTTCAGCTTGTAGTTCACTGTACGCAGCCTCCAAACTCCAACATGGAGCAACATGGCCTATACCATTTGCTTCATCTCGTGCACCAATTTATAAAGTGAATAAAACATGCATTTCTGAAATGAAAATTTAAGGTCAGCTCTTGATGTGAGTGTAGCATTTCTTTGCAGAAAAATGAGGTCAATTTAAAATGCCAGGTGTATGCCTGGACGTGACTTGTGGCATCAAAAATGGGGTTACCTTATGGATTAGCTCAACTTATTTGCAGTGAGCTATGATACTTCAGTCATGTCCTTGGTAGACATCATCTAAAAATGCATATGTCCATACAGTTTGGTTATGGAGCCTCTTTGGAAGGATGCCCAGTTGATCCGTTGTTTATGGACATCGAGTATTTCGCTGTGTTAGTTTGTGTGCCTTGGGGTGTTTCATCACTTTAAAAGTGCTAAAGTTGTTGTTCTGTCACGTCCAGTTACATTAATGCTCTCTAAAGCATCACCACTTCAGTGGAGTACAGAATAATTAAATCATAGAAGAAAAATATGACCCTGTTATTTGTAAATAAACACATTAGTTTAGTTACTTTTAGTGCATAAAGTTGCATTTTGAGGGAAGGCAACACTGGGAAGGCATCCAGATCATTGACTTACGTTTGAAGTGTGAGTTCTGTCTGCAAGCTTTAATTTGTGACTTGGCAGTAACTAATCCTGCTCTAGAGATACAAGTGACATTCAGAGAGCCTCTGCAGCCCACAGATAATGCAGTCATTTAAAAGAAAAATCTGATGGAACCCAGCAGAGATGTGCTCACTATTGAATTTTCCAAGCATGAAATAAGTTTCTTTTTATATGCTTTTACCGGACAGAAATATAGCACTGTTACTCATGGTCAGATTTTCATGAAAACAACATGGACTATGCAAAAATGTAAGACTGACTTTGTCTAGTTCAGACATTTGCAAGATCAAAATTTGTGCACTTTTTGTGCCATTTATATAGGATCACAGATTTGTTACACGACAGAAGGATGCCATTTAGCGCCCCCCCCCCCCCCCCCCCCCCCCAATTTCTATGCTCACTTTCTGTACGAATAATTCACCTAGTGCCATTGCCCCACTTTCTCCTCATAATTGTTCCGTTGCAGATAACAACCTAATTTCCTCTGGAATGCCTCAATTGCATCTGCTTCACCACATTGTCAAGCAGCACATTGCAGATTTTAACTACTTGTGTGAAAAGGTTTCCACTCAAGTCCCCAAAATTTCCTTTGCCAATTACCTTAAATCTGTCCTATGGTTCCTGATTCTTCCACCAATGGAAGTAGTCTTTTTCAATCTACTCTGTCCAGACCCCTCATGATTTTCAATTCCTATATCAAATCTCATCAGAGCCTTCTCTTTTCCAATGAAAAATAGTCCCAACTTCTTCAATCTATCTACTTAACAAAAATTCCTCATCCTCAGAATAATTTTTGTGCATCTTTTCTGCATTCTTTCAAATATCTTCACTTTTTTCCTAAAGGTATGATGTCCACAACTAGACACAATGCTCCAGTTGGGGCCAAACTAGCGTTTTATACAGGTTTGATGTAATTACCTTGTTCTTGTATTCTATATCCCTGTTTATAAAGCTTAAGATACTGGATGCTCTATTAACTGCACTCTCAAGCTGTCCTGTCATCTTCAATGAGTAGGACATATACACCCAGCTCTCTGCCCCTGCGCTTTATAAATCACCCCCCAACCCCACTTAATCGGACCAACTGCCATATTCATCAGGCAGTCCTTTACCAAGCTGTGCCTTTGTTTTGCCGTTAACGCATCCTGATCACTTAATGGACACATTCAACATCATCTCAGTCTTCTGCATGCTCAGTTACACTCCCTTTGTCCAATTCCACCACCCCTCCCTACCCTCATAGTTTAAATAACTGCCGACTCTCTTTCCCCTCAGCTCTAACAAAAAGTCATCTCGATTAGAAACGTTGGCTCTACTCTGTCTTCATTGTTGCTGTCAGACCTGATGAGATTTTCTAGCATTTTTCCGTTTTGGTCCTACCTTATCAAAACTTATCATAATCTTGGGTACTTGTATCAAATCTCACCTCGATCTCCTTTGCTCCAACAAGAAATGCCCAGCTTATCCAACTCAGTGTTCCAGCTAAAATCCTCCATCCTCAGAACCATTCACCCCTGCACCTTCTCAGGAACCACGAACCTTCCGGAAGTGTAGTGATCAGAACTGAAAGAATGCTCTAGTGGAAACCTAACCAGAATTTTTTTAAAGGTTCTGCATAAATTCCTTGTTTTGTTGCTAAATGCCTTTAATTACACAGTATCCACCATGGGTTTACCTCAGAATCTATTAGATTAGCTAAAATGATCCAACCGTCTATTGCAAACTTTACGTTTTAAACCAGAGCAATCTTATTCATAAAATCCCATTTACTCCATTTCTATTCATTCAACTATTATTCCTTGTAACTAACATTTTGTTCATTCCCATAATCCCATATAAAACAAGCATTGGAATTCATAGTCTCATTTCAAAGAGTCCAGAACCACTTGGAGCTGTCAATCAAACTGTGAAATGACAGTCACCCTACTGTGATAATGGGCATTGTGAAATCAGTCATGCAGTACTGCTCCAGTATTGACAGCTCTTTTTGACAGTTCCAATGAGCTTTGGAGTTCTAATGCGTTTATGCACTTTTTATGCGCATTCATATCTTTTTTCATTTATATATTTGTGTCAGAAGTTGGACTACGTTAATATTGCATTGACGGTAACAATGCAGTGAAGTTACTGTGAAAATCCCCTAGTGATATTTCAGCGCCTGTTTGGGAGGGGGAATTTAGCAAAGCCAATGCACGTAACCAGCATGTCTTTTGAACTGTGAGAGGAAACCCACACAGACATGTGGAGAATGTGCAGACTCTGCACAGGCATTAACCCAAGCCGTCCATTGAACCAGGGTCCCTGGCTCTGTAAGGCAGCAGCACTAATCGCTGTGTTGCCCATCATTTATAATTTGGGATTTATAAATCCAAAGGAACCCAAACATTCCCCAAAGGGTCCTTGACTTCACCAAAGATGTCCTGGAACCATATACAAAGGGGTATCTTACCTCTTCAACAAACCCACAAACTTCTGACCTATTCCTACCAGCTTTAATCTGTGCATGACAAGTTTCAGGCGCCCCACACTGAAATCCCACATGAATAGAGGCAGCTTCTGATTTTTGTGGATAGCTGCCATTGAGAAGCTTGCATTTGCAAATCCCATTCCTGACCTTCAGAAATAGTACGTGCTATGTTCATTATCTGAGCCAGAGAAAATATTCTTAATCCTAGTCATTGGTTTCTTGCTTATTCCCTCTTCTGGTTCTAGGATGGCTGCTGGGAAGAGTTTAAACGGTGGTAAATACATTTAATTGTACCACACAAGGATCAAAAATGCTAAGAACTGTTTTTTGACGTAAAACAATTCTGCCTTCAGTGTTCTGGAGAATTTTTGGAACATGGAAGAATTCAGCAAACTTGGTATGGAAGTTGTTGTAAACTGGTCTAGTCCAAATGAGAAGGAAGCTTTTTGAAACCTTTCAACATTTGGTTTCCCATTAAAGTTAACATGTAATTTTCACCAACTATTGTTAATCAAAAGATGGGTAGTTGGAAATGTTGTATAAATTGTAGATTTTTGTTTAAATTTTCTTGTTTGGCAACTATAAAATTGCGTTTGGGGCTTTTTTGTGCTTCCATTACGATAATTACATTTTTCTTCCAATGTAGTAAAAGATATTTTTTCATCTTTAAATTCCATCTGTCCAAGTAACTTTCAGTTGGTTCAACATTTTTTTAAATGGCAAAAATTAGTTTTTAATTTCACTTTCTTACACATACAATTTTTAAAAAATTAGGAATAAATAGGTGAAGGTGCTTCTTTGAACCTGATTAATATTCCTCTTCAGTTTTTCTTAATTTATTTCAGTGGATTCCCTTCTCTCTTTCTCCAATTTCTTGCCGAAGAATCTGAAAAGTCAGCTTCCTCCACATTGATGCCATTTCTGCCCAGATGGTCTGTAGGGGTTGCTTTGCATGACTTGTCTTTCCAGAAATATCGAGATGAGCACTTCTATTATTCAATTATTTGCTGGAATTATTTTGCACTGATTTCAAAGCTTAAACAAATTCTGTAACAATTGTAAAAGTTGTGCTTTGAAGGCTTCGTTTGTTGCTACTAAAAAATGAAATTATTTTTAATATACAAACTCTGTTGTGTGTTTATGAATGGCCAACTTACAAATAAACTGCCACTCTTGTTGTGAATTGGACTTTGTGCTGAATGATGGGCTATGTTGTCTTGTGATACAAAAAAGTCTTGAGCTGTCATCTGAATGTCTAACTTCCCATTTAGGCACCAATAGATAATAGCATACCATCAACTGCTGTGTGATTCTATTTAAGTGACAAATCTGTGCAGTACCACTAGGGTTAACTAATGTTTTTTTTCACTTTCTCTGTGGTCCTTTATAGGTGCACTTAACACAAGCAGTTTGAAATGATTTTCTGCAGTGTTGTGACATTGTTTTAATTGATTGAAGTTCCAGCACACTCACAATAAATCAACAGAGAATGAATTTATAATGAAATGCAAACTATATTAACTGATAAATTGGCTGCAGTAGAAAAAGCAGCTGTTGAGATTCATTTTTTTCCCAGTTTCCATACTTTTGCAGAGGAGAGAGCAGTGATCTTGGTTGCTCCAACGAGCAAATAGCGAAATGTCTCTGGGGTTTCGAATGGGGGAACTCATGTATAGCTTTTTGGCACAAAAGGCCCCACTTTCACAGTGGTATATTCTGATATTTGAACGTGATATAATTATGTTGGCAAACCTAAATAAGAGGCTTGATGTAGAAGTAAAATCACTAAAACCAGTTAATGTATGATTCATAAACTTATTTAGTGAGAATAGTTTTAGTGGTTGTTAAAATGGTAGCTGTAGGAGTACGATTTTTGGGATTTTTTTGTAACAAGCTTTGGTCAACTTTATTTTTGTTTGTTTGATATGTAATAGCAATTTTGAATGGGGATTCCTTGTGGAAATGCTGAAGCTCACGAAAGTAAACAGCCGCAAATTAATCTATTGCATGCTGAGCACTTAATGCATTAGCTAATTATAGTAAAAAGTCTGACAACACCAGGTTTTAGTCCAACCTATTTATTTGATAATAGACTCACAAGCTTTCGGGGTTAGCCCCTTCGTCAGGTGAATGGAGAATTCTGGCCTCAGACAGAGCATATAAAGCACAGACAGTTTAGAGATTACTGATTAGAATGCGAATCCTTACACCTAACCTGCTGTTCAAGACCTGAAGTGGCTGACAATGTGAGTGGAAGGAGCACTGATCACAGTTTAAAGAGATGTGTATTGTCTCCAGACAGTACAGTAAGTGAGGTTTTGCAAACCCAGGCAAGTCACGGGGGTTACAGATAGTGCGACATGAACCCAAGATCCCTGTTGAGACCGTCCTCATGTGTGCGGAAGTTGGCTATCAGTCTCTGTTCAGCGACTCTGCGCTGTCGTGTGTCGTGAAGGCCGCCTTGGAGAATGCTTACCCGAAGGTCAGAGGCCGAATGCCCGTGACCACTGAAGTGTTCGCCAACAGGAAGGGAACAGTCTTGCCTGGTGACTGTCGAGTGATGTTCATTCATCTGTCGTCGTAGCGTCTGCATGGTCTCCCCAATGTACCATGCTTCAGGACATCCTTTCTTGCAACGTATCAGGTAGACAATGTTGGCCGAGTTGCAAGAGTATTTACCATGTACCTGGTGGATGGTATTCTCACATGTGATGATGGTATCCATATCGATGATCTGGCATGTCTTGCAGAGGTTGCTGTGGCAGGGTTGTGTGGTATTGTGGTCACTGTTCTCCTGAAGGCTGGGTAGTTTGCTGCGAACAATGGTCTGTTTGAGATTGTGTGGTTGCCTGAAAGCAAGAAGTGGGGGTGTGGGGATAGCCCTGGTGAGATGTTCGTCTTCATCAATGATATGTTGAAGACTCCGGAGAAGATGTCGTAGCTTCTCCGCTCCGGGGAAGTACTGGACGACGAAGGGTACTCTGTCCACTGTGTCCCGTGTTTGCCTTCTGAGGAGATCGGTGCGGTTTTTCGCTGTGGCGCATCAGAACTGTCGATCTATGAGTCGAGCACCATATCCTGTTCTTATGAGGATCTTTCAGCGTCTGGAGGTGTCTGTCATGATCCTCCTCATCTGAGCAAATCCTGTGTATACGGAGGGCTTGTCCATAGGGAATGGCTTCTTTAACATGTTTAGGGTGGAAACTGGAGAAGTGGAGCATTGTGAGATTGTCTGTGGGCTTGCGGTACAGTGAGGTGCTGAGGTGACCGTCCTTAATGGAGATGCGTGTGTCCAAGAATGCAACTGATTCTGGGGAATAGTCCATGGTGAGTCTGATGGTGGGGTGGAATTTGTTGATATCATCATATAGTTGTTTCAGTGATTGTTCACCATGAGGCCAAAGGAAGAAAATGTCATCGATGTATCTAGTGTACAGCATCGGTTGAAGATTCTGTGCAGTGAAGAAGTCTTGTTCGAACCTGTGCATGAAGATGTTGGCATATTGAGGTGCAAATTTGGTCCCCATGGCTGTTCCATGTGTCTGGATGAAAAACTGGTTGTTGAAGGTGAAGACATTGTGGTCCAGGATAAAGCGGATGAGTTGTAAAATTGCATCTGGAAACTGGCAGTTGTCAGCATTGAGTACTGAGGCAGTCGCAGCAATGCCATCGTTGTGGGGGATGTTGGTGTAGAGCGCTGAGACATCCATTGTGACGAGGAGTGTCCCTGGTTCAACTGCTCCGTGTGTGCTGAGTTTCAGTAGGAAGTCCGTAGTGTCGCGACAAAAGCTGGGGGTTCTTTGTACAGTGGGTTTCAGGATGCCCTCGACGTAGCTGGAGAGGTTCTCACACAGAGTTCCATTGCCCGATACGATGGGACGGCCCGGTGTGTTTGCCTTGTGTATCTTTGAGAGGCATGGTAAATACTCTTGCAACTCGGCCAACATTGTCTACCTGATACGTTGCAAGAAAGGATGTCCCGAAGCATGGTACATTGGGGAGACCATGCAGACGCTACGACAACGGATGAATGAACATCGCTCGACAGTCACCAGGCAAGACTGTTCCCTTCCTGTTGGCGAACACTTCAGTGGTCACGGGCATTCGGCCTCTGACCTTCGGGTAAGCATTCTCCAAGGCGGCCTTCACGACACACGACAGCGCAGAGTCGCTGAACAGAGACTGATAGCCAACTTCCGCACACATGAGGACGGTCTCAACAGGGATCTTGGGTTCATGTCGCACTATCTGTAACCCCCGTGACTTGCCTGGGTTTGCAAAACCTCACTTACTGTACTGTCTGGAGACAATACACATCTCTTTAAACTGTGATCAGTGCTCCTTCCACTCACATTGTCAGCCACTTCAGGTCTTGAACAGCAGGTTAAGTGTAAGGATTCGCATTCTAATCAGTAATCTCTAAACTGTCTGTGCTTTATATGCTCTGTCTGAGGCCAGAACTCTCCATTCACCTGACGAAGGGGCTAACCCCGAAAGCTTGTGAGTCTATTATCAAATAAATAGGTTGGACTAAAACCTGGTGTTGTCAGACTTTTTACTGTGTTTACGCCAGTCCAACGCCGGCATACCCACATCTTAGCTAATTATGTCATTGGTCGATGCTTTGTAAAAGTTACCACAAGTAAACAAACTTTAAAATTATTACTGTTCTCCCCTGTGCCATCCAGAGTATGAAAGTAACAATAGCTAGGCATAACTTTTTTTGAATGATAAGAGTCCACTCATTAATGATGTGTGTGTTTTCACATTGATGGAAAAGGAAATTAATCATTTTTGCTAAACATGAACAGCAGTTTTTTTTTCTTTTACTTCTTGGAATAAGAGCAAATTTTAATGAAACTAGGATGGAATAAAATTAAACCTGGTCTGATGTACTGTTGTTAAAATAAGATACGACTATTTTCATTTATTTAAGTTTCATGTTTCTAGTAATTCAAGTTGTGGTGAGATTTGTTGTCCTTACTTGTTTATTGTCCCATTTTATTCTCTATTGAAATAATTCAATAAACTAACAGTTAAATGAGGCAGCTTTAGACCCAGCTGTTCTAAGGTATTGGTATACTTCATGAACTTTAAGAACAATACTTGCCTGCTCTTCACGTGCCATTATTCTAGTGTAATGCTGTTAACTATATTTCATTTTTTAAATTGTTTTAACCGTAGCTGGTTGATTAAGGAATTTACTTTTCTGCTGTTTTTCTGCTGTGGCACTCCTTTAATGGCTTTAACTTTATCCTCCAAAGGATGCAAACCTTTAGCGTCTACTCTGAAACCCAAATATATAATTCACTATTTCTGAAAAGTGCATTTCTCTTATTTCAAATGGATACCTGCTTCTTTAAATCGTCTCAAAACTCCCTCTAAGTTTGATCTCTGTTCCTTGGGTGAGGCTACTGGAATTAAAGCATCATCTAGATAAACCGCTTTGTTAAGGGATACCTTATAATAAACTTGCCATTGTAGGCTGGGAAAAAGCACAGGCCGATGAGACTCCAAAAGATAAATGTGTACACTGATGTAACCCCTTGTGGGTGTTGATGGTAAGTGACCTCTGGCAATCCTCATCCAACACCAGCTGCTGGTAGATGTGACTGAAGTCTAACCCAGTGTACTTTAGGCCCCTGGCTAGCTTGGCATAGAGGTCCCCAATTCTAGGAAGGGGGTATATTTCTATCCGAGTTCCTCAATTGACTGTTAGTTTATAATCTCCACAAATTCTTACAGTATGATCTGACTTGAGGATAGCGACTATGGGTGCAGCTCAGCCAAAGAATTGTACAGGCTTTATAATACCTAAATTTTCCAATCTCCCAAACTCAACTTCAATCTTACTATGAAGTGCGAAGGATACTGTGTGGGCCTGAAAAAATCGAGGCATTGCATCAGGTTTTGGATAAATTTTGGCTTTAGTCACCCTGATTTGTCTTAGCTCTTTTTGGAAAACCTTGCTTGTCAATGACCCTTCCTATTACATCTGCATTGGCAAGTTTCTTGCATCGAGAACAAGCTTTCACTCTCATTGCTGTACTTCCCTTCTCAGGCTTTGCTGCACCAGCACTCTGGCTCTTTTTCACAACAGTTGTTTCCCACCACAAACAATTTATCTCATTGGGCACTCCTTGTAGCTCGCTTATGTCCTGCCCAGTGCATTCTGTCACCTGGCCAACTCCACAGCTTTTTCCAAAGAGATTTTGGTCTTGGCCAGTAACCACTTCTTTATGATACGGCTATTTATACCACAGATTAAACAGTTTCTTAGCATTTCTCTTAAAGCTGGGCCGAATTCACAGTGCTCAGCTAACCCCCTCAATGGCTGCAAAATCTGAGCCTGGCTCCTGGACTGCTGAATGAAATTTATATCTCAACATAATGATTAAGGGTAGGGTTAAAATTATTTTGGACCAATTCAACTTTCTGGTCAAAAGACTTTGGAATGTCAAGTGATGTTAGACTCCTCACTAAACTGTAAATTTGTGAGCCACAGACTGAGCAGCATAACCTTCCGCTTTTCTTCTGCTCCAATTTCACTAACTAAAAATTATAACGCAGCCTTTCAATTTACTGAGCCCAGTTTTCCACTTCTGGACAAACAGTTTAATCTTTCTAATTAAACACATTTTTATGTGCACACATACGTTGTTTCTTCGTAGTTTTGAATTCAACTCTCCTCCCTCTGTAGCTGCACATTGTGATCTCTGGTGATTAACAAAAGTTTTCCTTGTCATCACTGTAGTAACTTCAAAGGTGGCGCGTTATGACTTAAAGCTATAAAGGGTGCATTGCCAACGATAAATAGATATACTTAAACAAAGGTCTGACAGAACTGAAAACGTAACCACTCTCCACTCTTCCCTGGTTCCAACTAAGGATCCTCTCCAGCGCAGGATGTGTGTCCTTGCACCCAATTGGCTTAGTTTCCCCTGCTGCCACTCCAAAGGATCTGTGTGATCACATGACCCTAAAGGATTGCCCCCTTAAGAAGCCACACTACCACAATACTTAAGTGTGGTTAAAATGCAGATTATGAAAGTACAATTGCACAATACTCTTTATGGGAATGCCATGAGCTAAGTAGAGTTGGAAGCTCCCAAATTTGATTCCTACTAGTTGGTGTTGACTTTGTTGATCTGAGGCAGTGTTTTATAGAGGAACTACACTTAACTATGGTGCAGAAATTGATGTGGAAATGAGTGCTCTTTTCTATTTTGGGTTGATGTTCTCCAGGATTAAGTAGCAATCTGACAGCATTCACTGTTTAGGCGTAGAATAGCCATTTGGATAAGCTGCCAAGGAAGAGCTGTTTTACATGCTGAGTCAGCATCAATCAAGAAGAATTACTACCATTGCGAAAACCTTTCTTTCAATTGCATGCTAACTTTATGGCAGTTCAACAAAGAACAAAATGTTGCTAACATAATCAGGGAGATTCTCTGACCTCACTGACCGTTATTAAATGGCACCCATCCTGGAGAATAGCATGTGAGCCTAAAAACTTGGCACAGTTGGCAATCCAGCAGCCCCTTTTTAATGACTTGAACCGTTTTGATCTCATTTCCCCCCAGACAGGGCGTTAGCATGAGTTTGACTGTATTTCAATATCATTAGTGAAATTGGCATGCAACCCAACCCCCTTCTGGAATGCAGCTACCTCCCTGGTGTGGCGGCACACTGGCGCAAATCACCATTGCTCTGAAAAAGTGTGATTCTGATGCAGCGAGGGGGAGCAAGTGGTACAGCTGTATGCCAACCTCCAGGGTGCAGGGGGTAGTTCATCTGCTGCAATGATGTGGGATTGGGCAGGAGGCCCCCATCTATTCAGGGGCTTTTGAGGGGCTTGGGTTAGGCCAGCAGTCCTCAGGTTGGAGGGCACCACTGGGTTGGGGTCATGAGGTGAGCATTCTCTCTACCTGCTGAAAGGCTCCTGAGAGGTTCCAGAGATTGGGATCAAATCCTATTAATATTGCACCCTCCACCCTGCCCACCTCTCAGGTGGGAAGGTCTGTGGTTTAATGCGGACATCACATCCCATGTCCCACTAACAGTCACAAGCACCTGACAGCTGTCACATCAATAAAGGGAGCTTAGCAAGCATTTGCACAGCTTTGTAAACTGCATGAACTCTACTGTGCTGCCTACGATGGCCGTCTGTCGTATGGGAGTTAGGAGGGTGCCTCCCTATCAGCTGTCTGACCTGGACACCATGTTTAGAAGCCACTTTGCACCACATGTCCATGTGAGTACATGCAGGTCTCTCAGCCTTTCAAGTGGCTGCCGTGTGAGCTTCATCGCTTGCTCCTCAAAGGGGATCAGGAGACACAACTCCAAGCTTCCGCATCCAGTCTCCTCCTCCGCTGTGCAGTTATGTGCCTCTTCTCCTGTGGAAACAAAAGGAAATGATTGTGTGCTTGATGGCTGGCGAGCAGGTGTTGTGCCTGGGAGTACCAAGGGAGTTGAGAAGTGTGCTGGGCGGCCGTGGCTTGTCCGGGTGAGATCAAGGTGGACATTCCAGATGTGATGGACAAGACTGCTGCCAGGCCGAGATGACTAGGTATTCACCCTTGCAGCCCAAATGAGTGTTCATTTTCTTCCTGCATTGCATGCTGTTTCCTCTGTGTCAGGCTGTGGGCACTGACTGCTATGGTGACCATATCCCAAGTTTCATTCGTGCTGTCTTCCCTCCCAGGGGTACAGGGTAGCCTGCCATCTCCTCCACAGCGTTCAACAGCTGCCCCAGCTCTCCCTCCATGAACCATGGGGCTGGTCTGTGTGATGCCATCTTCCTGACCTGACTGGCTGAGAGTACACTGGAAACGTTTAGAAGAGGCTACCCCTTTTTAATGACGCACAGCGGTGGCCACCTCGGGTGAGTCACGCGCCTGGAAACTCCATAGTGGTGTTCCTCATGTGCTTCTTCAGAGCACTAAGTGTTGGTGAATTGCCGTGAGGATTGCACTGATAAGATTGGCACAGATCATTCATTGTTCTCACCGTTATGACACTTAGAAATGGTTTGGGAAAATTCTGCCCAATACTTTTGAATTTCAGAAGTCCTTTCTGGAGTGGAGAAGGAAGGTAGATGCTATGAAATGCTTGCTCACGATTATGCCATGGTGTCTGGAGATTCATAGCAATCTTAAGTGTTGCCAGAGGGCAGTAATGTTTTGGAATTTAAGATAAAATGAGTAGTGACACTAGCATTTAAATTGAATTATTTGACGGTTTGCTGAGTAATTAAGTAACAAATTAGATGAAAAACATTAGTGTTAACATTGTTCTAAAATAATTGGTCAGTTGTGGTTGATTGTGCATATAGAAAATAACATTTCAAATATCCTTAAAATGAGTAGTTTGTGGAACCAACAGTTGGGATTTTGTCCATGCCCTTCAGCATTATTGCCACTGGAGTTTGCAGGGTCAATGGTGAGCGCTTAAATTGCCAGCTGGAACCCATATCATTGCCATTTATGCTATAGACTGTACTGCATTTAAGAAGGTTTTTCTCCCCCTCCTCCCTCAGGTCTCCAAAATGGCCCCTTCAATGCGCTGTGCATAGAAACCAATAATTTTTTTAAAGCTCACACTTTCTTTGAGGTTCCAGGCCCATTCCTTCACCTCGACTCCTACTCTTCTCCAGTTGGGCTGATTTGTGCTCACCTGGAAGATAGTATCATAGAATGAATACAGCACAGTGAGGTGCAGGAGAATGTTATTAAACATGTTGTGTCCATGCTAGCTGACTTCAAGAGTACATACTATTTCCTTGCCTTTTCCCTGTAGCCCTGCAAATTCTGTTTGGATAATATCTTTTGAAAGCCAAAATTGAATCTGCCTTCTCCACTCTCAGGAAGTATTCTTAACTGTGAAGAGAATAATGTTTAACTTCAAAAGGACATAATAAGTTGGTTGCACATGAAACTTAATGCAGAGAAGTGTGAAATTATTTATTTGATAGGAGTAGTGACGAGAGGCAATATAAAGGGTACAAGTCTAAAGAGGGTGCAGAAACGAGTGATCTGAGGGACATGCATACAAATCGTTGAAGATAGCAGGGCAGATTGTGGGTGCAGTTAAAAAAAGATACAGAATCCTGAGCTTTTTAACTAGGGGAATAGAGTACACAGGCAAAGAAGTTATATTAAACTTGTATAACACATTGGAATATTATGTCCAGTTATGAGCACTTCAAGAAGAATGCAAAAGCATTATAGAGAGTACAGTAAAGTTTCACAAGAATCATGATGAGGAACAAGAATGGATGAGGAACTTCAGTTACCTATATTGGAAAAGCTGGGACTGTTCTCCTCAATGAAGAAAAAAATCAAGAACAAATTTGATGCAGGGAATCAAAATCATGACAGGTCTGGACAGAGTAGATGGGGAGAAATTGGCAGAAGGATTGAGAACCAGAGGAGACTGATTTAAGGTAATTGGCAAAAGAAGCAAGGGCAAAATTAGGAAAAACTTTTACACAGTGAGTAGTTAGGATCTGGAATGCACTATTTAAGAGTGTGGTGGAGGCAGATTCAATTGTTTCATTCAAAAGAGTTCTAGATCATTATCTAAATCATTTGCAGGGTCTCAGGAAAAGTTGGGGAATGGCACGAGGTGTTCTTGAGCAGAGCCTGCACAGGCATGATGGGCCAAATGACCTCCTCCTACAATATAACCATTCTGTGATTTCAGATCCTAATCACTTTTGCTGCATATAACATTTTTTTCAAATGTCACCTTTGATTCTCTGTGATTCACCTTAAATCTGTTTCCTCTGACTTTTGGCCATTCTGCTAATGGGAACAGATTCTCCCTTTCTATCCTGGCAGCCCTCACATGATCAATTTGATTTTTATCAAATCTTCTCTCAATCTTCCCAAAGGAAAACAGAGCCAGGTTCCCCAAATTATCCTTGTAATTGCAGTTTCTGGGGTCAGACTAAAAGCGAATTCAATAAGGTTTAAATTTTAATGTATGTAAACAAATGGAACGTGGTAAATAAGATTGGTGAGCTTTGGGCGCCGATATCCAAGTGGGAATATGATGTAGTGGTGATATTGGAAAATTACTCCAAAAAATGGCAGGATAGGGTACTAAATAATCCTGGATACAAGGGACTGGATTTTCAAAGTCGGGGAGTCTGTGGACATTTAAAAATGGTGCTTTGGACCAGTATGCAAAGGCCCCACCTTTATTTTCGACAGATACAATGTTTTCCTGCACAGGCCAAATGGCTCAATTCACATAGACAAGAAACCTGAACTCAGCAAGGTTTTTTGAACTTAATGCTGAGTTCAGATAGCTGCAAAAGCCTTAACCTGCATGGTAGTATGGGAAATTCTTCAGCCTTTCTTATTCCATGAACAAAAGTAGGGGAGAGGATCTAAAAATAAATTTATTGAGATTAATTTTTGAGTTGTAATTGCCAAAATATTCCAGCAGAATGATTCAACACCCAACAAAGGAGCATTTTCTCAACTCTAGCAATAGAAAAAGGTGTTGGTGCACAATCACTGGCTGAATATAATCCTTGCTAATACTACTTGATCTTTGTGAAAAACACAGCTTTTAGCCTGGTTCTCATGTTGTATAACCTGACCGTACTGTTTCATCTCAACAATTTCTGTTATCTTGGGCAGCTTAAGTAAATCAAATGCTGTGCATAATCGACTTCTTATCAAGAGCAATGTCAGAGAACTTTAGGTTGTCGAAGGTGTTGTGTTTCTGTATGTCTCCAAGTTCCCATCACTGTTAGAATGTAGTTGGGGTAGATGGGGGTCAGAGAGAAGTCTGGAGATCAGAGAGGAGTCTGGAGGTCAAGAGGGAGTCGGAGGGATCAGTGTGAATGATTTAGGGGGTTTGATTCAGTAGTTATCCATGTGTTGGATTAGATTTTAATCTAACATTTCCTGGGTGACTACTGTTGCAAAATTGGGTAGACTAATTGTAGATTGATTGTAGTATTGTAAAATGCTAGGGAGAAAGCTTTGCATGGCCCCTTTAAAAGGCGGTGATTTTTCTGAGCTGAGAAGAAGAAGTGAGAGTACATAGCCTCAAACTGAAACATTTGTATTGAAAGGCCAATCAACAATGTTACCAAGGCAAATGTGATGGTCTTGGCAACCTAGGACCAATCCTATTGTGGGAAATATTGATATGTCATCACAGGTATAAAAGAAGGGTGGCTGTAGGACAAAAGGAGAGAGCACCTGCCACAGCTCTCAGCTCAAAGCTCCATCTGGATAGCAAAGGTACCAAAGAAGAAAGGAGAATCAACAGAGAAGGTCCAGAATATTCCGGACATACAACCTGGCTGCGATTTAGAGAGTAACTAGATTTTTTTTTGTTAATGGGAATTGTACATATTTGGACCAACACACCATTATAATCTTGTTTTATTCAGTTTGGTAATGGTTTAGTAAAGTTATTATGTGTTGATGAGTGTGTCAGAGATTTATTTTGTATTTAATCTCTAGGAGTTGCTGAAGAGCAGGTCACACCACTTCACAAACATTTTACAGATTATGAGGCGAGGTACTCCTCTTTTGGGGGTTTTGGTGTTAGTTTCTCGGAAGGGGGCAATCAACCTCCGCTTTGTAACACTACCCAAGTAAGTACGTTAGAACAGTCTGAATTGTCCTACTTGAACTCCGAGTTCGGGACTTCTTAAGAGTATCTTTGGAGTAAGAGTATTGTCCATAAGAAGTTTAAACTTGCCAGGCAATTCCCATGGAGTCATTGCGTTGGGATGTCTGAGGAGTCCATAGCATATTTTAGACACTAGATCTGTCTCTGACTATTCAGAGACAAGGAGATCTGGGCCATTTTGTTCAACCTGTGGCTTAATTAGAGCACCTTCAGTTCAGCACAATAACCTAATTCTTAAATTCTAGTTTATCATCTCCATTACAATATTGATCCATGTATTCACTGGCGAAGGCAAGTGTTGAATTTGCTATTTTCCCATTATTTGATACATGAGTTACCATAATGCCATTCATTGAATATGCCATTCATTCTTTCTGAACAATGTCAATCTTTGCCAATGTTTTTAAATTTAATCTACCATGTTACAATCCACTTAAAGAATTCTGTCTGGATCTTTGTTGTTGTTTGGCTGTCTCATGGAATTCAACTGCTCTTTTTTATAATATTGTCTGCATTTAATGAAATGTTTGTATGCTGGTTACTGAAGTGTGTAAGATTGGTAAGAAGATTTTGATTACCAAGTAAAGCATTATTCCAATCTGTGGAAGTACATTCTAACATCTAGTAGAGTCTAGAAAATAAAAGATGGCCAAAACTATGACCCTATAAGATATTGCCGATGATAAGGAACATCATGTCAGATGTTTGGATTAAACTATTTCAGTGCTTGCATCAAAATTATGCAAAACAATTTCCTTCTGTTAAGGGGGCTTATGGAGTAAAAAGGAGAAACTTGCCAGTGGCAGAAGTTTTGGTAACCAAAATTTGTTTTAAAGTTCACTTATTATTTTCACAAGTATGCTTACATTAACACTGCAGTGAAATTACTGTGAAACTCCCAAGTTGCCACACTCTGGTACCTGTTTGGGTACACTGAGGGAGAATTTAGCATGGCCAATAATGTTTTATTAGTGTTGCAAGTAGGCTTACATTAAAACTGCAATGAAGTTACTGAAAAGGTGTGATGATATTGTGCCTTTAAGAAATGATTTTGTATTATGTTTCTTCTGAAGGCACTGGCATAAACCTCAGCTCTGATTATGATCATTTTTTTTCTGCTCCAGGCAGCCCACCTGCTGAGAACTGGCACTGCTAGGATGTCTGGTGGGCCCTGCTGAGGTGCTAGCTGGGCATTGCCCACAGGCCAGCTGGGCACTACATGATGGGCTTTGTCTGGCCACGCCCCCTACCACCCAGAGGTTTCAATAACCTCCGAGCTCCCTGGCTTGGCCATTGTACCTGGGAGACCAGTAGTGATTGTCATCATTCTCGCACCATGCCGGAAGGTTAGAAGATCTCGGGAGCTGGAAGAATCTGGTATTGAACAGGCTATGCATATTTCAATATGCTAATTGGTTTTATGCTGTTTTGGGTGAAATCTGGTTCACACCATTAGAAAGGGACCAAGACAATCGCAAGCTGTTTGGCACCAGGCGTGAAAATGATTTTTTAGGCCCACAGCCTAAACTTTACTCGAGGTCGATGTGATCTGTGCCAGGTGTGGCGAGGTCAGAAAAGCATCCCCTTGGTGTTTCACCAAACACTGAAAACCAATTATTGTTCCTGTTGTGATAATTAAATTTATTTTATAATACATTTCGTGTGGTCCTTGGAGATTTTGATTTTGAGGGGTGAATGCATTGATTGATTCTCTTGTACCTTTTGTGTACAAAAGGTAAATTTGCTTTGTAAACTTATTGTAGCCTCATTCATAATTCAGAACCATAATTCTGATCTCTTGCTTTTCAATTTTGTGCTAAGAATCTAAATTAATCACACATATGCTTGATGAATAGAGTATTGATCCTTATCACTGGTACATTATAGTGTTTGCATATCTAAATATTTCCACGTATGCAGTAGCTCATCTGTGGTCAGCCATAGTGTCACACATCAGCTAGCTTGCTTAGTTACAAATATAGGTGCAGTCACGTTGCTTTCCACCCTCACGTATGGCTGATCAGTATAGAAGCAAAAACTGGCTAGACTTGAGAATAAAAGTCTCTTGCAGTTTCGTGTTCTGCAAGTAATAATCTCACTGCATTTTGATCTATACCGTAAGTATTTCTGTTCAGTTTTAGTGCCTTTTCTTCATGATGAACTCAGATTGATGGAGATAATGGGTCAGAAATGAATTGTCTACAGTTTTCTCTGAAACCCCAACTTTTCATTCTTTATTGAGTTTCAGAAACTAGTAATTCAAAAATATTATTGCCAATGGTATGAGGCAGAAATGCTTTAGTTTTAAACTTTTCCAGTTTATTTGTGTTTTCTCTGTTAAGAAATGTGTTGTAGCAGTTGACAAGGGTTTTGTGTAATCACGGTCCTCTATCTTATTGTAGAAGGCAGTATTGAATGTGAATTCCTTATGCTTTAGAAAATATTTCCCTCAATTTTGCTACAACTCCCATCATCTGAAGATAAAGTTTCAAGCCATGTTAACAATAGAAGGCCTAAGCTATCTTTGATATTTCATCCCAATGGTGATTCTTCATGTGTGAACCTAGCCAGTAAATTCTGGCAGCCTTTTAAACCAAGAAACAAGGAAGCAGGCAACCCCTATCATGTCTGTAATTGACATCCATATTAGTTATCAACATTTTTCATCCCCTAGATTAGAGGTGATGTGGTCAATTCATGTGTTGATGTTGCTATGATGTAGAGATGCCAGCGTTGGACTGGGGTAAACACAGTAAGAAGTCTCACAACACCAGGTTAAAGTCCACCAGGTTTATTTGATAGCACAGGCCATTAGCTTTCGGAGCGCTGCTCCTTCTTCAGCTGAGTGGGAGTTCTATTCAAAAACAGTGCATATAAAGACACAAACTCAATTTACAAAATAATGCAAGTCTTTCCAGGTAATCAGGCCTTAAAGGTACAGACAATGTGAGTGGAGTGAGGGCCAAGCACAGATTAAAGAGATGTGTGTTGTCTCCAGCCAGGACAGTGAGTGAGATTTTGCAAGCCCAGGCAAGTCGTGGAGGTTACAGATAGTGTGACATGAACCCAAAATCCCTGTTGAGGCTGCCTTCATGTGCAGAATTTGGCTGTCAGTCTCTGCTCAGCAACTCTGCGTTGTCGTATGTCGTGAAGGCTGACTTGGAGAATGCTTACCCGAAGATCAGAGGCCAAACAACCATGACCACTGAAGTGTTCCCCAACAGGAACAGAACATTCTTGCCTGGTGATTATCAAGCGGTGTTCATTCATCCGTTGTTGTCGCATCTGCACAATCTCCCCAATGTACCATGCCTCAGGACATCCTATCCTGCAGCGTATCAGGTAGACAATGTTGACCGAGTTGCAAGTGTTTGTTTGAAGGCAAGACGTAGAGATGTGTGGACAATGACCCCCACTTCTTGCCTTCAAACAACTGCATAACCTCAAGCAAACTACCCAGCCTTCAGGAGAACAGTGACCACAACACCACTCAACTCTGCCACAGCAACCTCTGCAAGACATGCTGGATCATTGACAAGGATGCCATCATCTCACATGAGAACACCATCCATCAGGTACATGGTACATACACTTGCAACTCGGCCAACATTGTCTACCTGATACGTTGCAGGAAAGGATGTCCTGAGGCATGGTACTTTGGGGAGATCATGCAGATGCTACGACAATGGATGAATGAACACCGCTTGATAATCACCAGGCAAGAGTGTTCTCTTCCTGTTGGGGAACATGTCAGTGGTCACGGGCATTCGGCCTCTGATCTTCAGGTAGCGTTCTCCAAGGCAGCCTTCACAATACACAACAACGCAGGGTCACTGAGCAGAGAGTGATAACCAAGTTCTGCTCATGTGAGGACAGGATCTTGGGTCACACTATCTGTAACCCCCACGACTTGCCTGGGCTTGCAAAATCTCATTAACTGTCCTGGCTGGAGACAATACACATCTCTTTAACGTGTGCTTAACCCTCTCTTTACTCACATTGTCTGTACCTTCAAGACTTGATTACTTGTAAAGAATCGCATTACAACCATTATTTTGTAAATTGTGTTTATGTCTTTATGTGCTCTGTTTGTGAATAGAACTCCCACTCACCTGATAAAGGGGCAGCACTCTGAAAGCTAGTGGCTTGTGCTACCAGATAAACTTGTTGGACTTTAACTTGGTGTTGTGAGACTTCTCACAATGTTGCTATGCCAGTTAAGATCAGCTGACTCCGCACAGATCTGGCATCAAAACTAAAGATTTCCTGGTTTATCGTGCTTAGTTCCAATCTTGCTGATACACATACGTTTCATTGAGACAGTCTTACCCCTATCACTTCCAGACAACTTATTTGCCATCTCTGCTCAAGATTCCATCTGTGGATTAGAGGGAGGAACATAGAAACAGGAAGAGGCTATTTATCCCTCAAACGATTCTGCCATTTAATAAGATAATGGCGAATCAATATTTCAATTTTTTTTAATTCATTCACTGCTTAGGCCAATATTTATTGCCCATTCTTAGTTGCCTTGAGAAGGTGGTTGTGCACTGCCATCTTGAACCCCGCAGTCCCTCAAGTGTAGGTATCCCAAAATGCTGTTTGGGAGAGAATTTGACACAGCAACAGCGAAGGAATGGCAATATATTTAATGGTGAATTACTTGGAGGGGGACATCTAGGTGGTGGTTTTCTCAGGTACCTGCTGTCCTTGTCCTTCCAAGTGGTGGTGATTGTAGGTTTGGAAGGTGCTGCCAAAGGAATCTTGGTAAGTTTCTGCCTTTGACCCATATCCATTGATACCCTTGCATAATCAAAATTTTTTGATTCAGATCTTGAAAATTTAAATTTGTGCAGCATCCACAGCCACAGCGAGAATTTCACATTTCCACTCTTTACAGTGAAAGAGCATTTCCACTGTTCTTACGATAAAAAGTACTTCCTAAATTTACTATTAAATTGTCTAGCTTTACAAAAACACATGAAATAGGAGCACGAGAAGACCATATGGTCCTTCAACCTACCCAGGCGTTCAGTACAATCATGCTTATCTTGGGCTTCAACCCTACTTCTCTGCCCTTTCGGCATTGCCCTTAATTCCCTGAGAGACCCAAAATCCAATCTTTCTTTGAAATCTGTCATTATAATTTAATCCTGATATGATTTTGGTAAATATTCACTGCAACCTGTCTTAAGACTTCCCTCCTAAGGAATAGCACTCAGAACTGAATACTCCAGCTGGGGTTTCAATAAGAATTGGGACAACTGATGAATAACTTCCTTAACCTCTAACTAAAGGTCACCATCCAATTAGTACTTCTAACTCCTTTTGTGCATCAGTTTTTAATAATTTGTGTACCTGGACACCCTTTGCTTCTCTACTATTCAGTCTTTCACTTCTACTGGTTGTGTTTACAAGTTATCCAGGCTAGTGATTTTCCTTCCTTGTCCACTAATGCAACTAGACCAAAAAACATTGGTGATGAGACAGGCCAGAGTATGTGAAGCTGGGCATCATACTGCCTAAAATATTTCTGCTAACCTAAAGACTGGTTACATCTTATATTTAATCAAAAATGTGTTCATATTGGTTTAACATTCTGATTTTGCCACTGATTATTCTGGAAAAATCCCTCTGAATTGAATTGATGGTTAGAGAAGTTTTGATGCTGTAGTAATCCAATTCGGTTGGGATAATTGAAGATAGCTATGTGCTAATAGGATGGAAAAGCAATGCACTGGTGAATGGGTGTACAAATAATGTCATTTTGATTTTCTTATCAGCTCCAGGCTTAGAGACTGCAACATGGGTTATCAGTCATCTGGGGCTTCAATCTGCCAGGCAAGGTTATTTTCTGTAGGGCAGACAGCACACAGTTGAGACCATAGAGACCGTAAAGAAAAGAGAGATAATGACATTTGATTGATTGTGAGTGCAAGAATTCAATTAGTCTTCATTACGAACAAAATAGATGGAATTGAAAAGTTCAATTTTATGTGGCTCAGTTCAGAACTGTGCCCTATTTACTTTTGTTTTATGTAATTTTTCAAACCTGCTGATCTGCATTTGAAGATCTCATCTTCTCTGGAAGGTTTGTTTGAGAATTGCAGCACAGTACATTCTTAGTTAGAAGGCAGAAGCCCTTGTGCATCTCGTCAAAAGGGGATAGTATACTTAGCTGATAGAACCTCCTCTGAAGAGGAAAAAAGGGGAGGAGAGAGAGGAGGCCAAGTAAGCACAGACAGCATCCCAGGAAGCGACATTTGGGAGGAGAGGCATAGATTCAGTTGGTGCAGGGCCAGCAGGGAATTCAAGGTGGTGGAGTCTGAATTACCCAGTGACTAAAGTTTATAGGTAGTGCTGCAACTACGTCCACGTGTCCAAGTTCCAGTGCTAAAGAAAACTCCAGTTCTCGAGGGACACAGGGACAGTAACATGCCAGATGATGGGGCTGGAAAGTTCCTCCAACTGCACAGGCAGTTAGCTCATCCCACTGGCTTTAAAGGTCACAGTGGTGCTCAACTTTGGCTCTTTCCAGTGGTCATTGGGAAATCTGTGTAGTGTGCCCCAATCAGCTGCACACAGTTATGTCAAGTTCATCACTGATGTTATCTTCAGACATTTCCACACATTTATCCATTAAGGCAAACAGACAAGGCTAGCCAGGCGGAGAGAACTAGGAGCGTGGCTGCAATTACTGGATTTCCCCCGCATCAATGTGCAATAGGTTGCATTCATGTGGCCATCAAGGCATCAGCAAAGGAGCTAGGAGCCCTTGTGAACTGAAAGGGCTTCCACTCAATGAATGTACAGTCACCTGTGATCACAGGACACTGATTCTCCAAGTCTCTGCTCATTACCCTGGCCATTCATGTGATGCATACATCTTGAGGCACTTGGGTTCCCAAGTTGTTCATGGCTCTGTATGATTGGATGGATAGCTCCTGGGTAACATGGCTACTCTTTGAAAGGATGACGCCACTCCGGCACCTAAGAACAGAGGCACCGGAGAGACTCATGCAAGAGCAGCAGTGGAGAGAACCATTGGACTGTTCAAAATGTGCTTCAGGTACCTGGACTGATCAGGGGCGGTGTTGTAGTGTCCTCCAGAGTGTGTCTCCCTTATAATTGTAACATGCTGCACAATCTGATGTGACAAGGGGACCCAGTGGAGGCTGAGGAAAGCAAGGCCAAGGGGAAAGGCTCCAGTGATGGGTTTTTTAAGAGCTCGTGGAGGCAGACAAGTGGAATTTATAGGCAGGTAGGGATACCATTGATCTTGCAAACCTTCAACTAGGCAGGCTCAGGATCAGCGCAATGCTCGTGCTCTGCATGGACTTCTCTATGACGGAGACCATGGATATAAACCTTCTTGGATCTCCGCCAGATCTCCCTGCATATCCCACTGGAATCCAGCATCTGTCACCTAATGGATGACTCCAGAAGCTCAGCATCTGCCTTGGACTCAGCCTGGCTCTGATTTCCAACAGTACTTACACTGCCAACACCCTGGGACCTTCCTGCCTTTGCCAGCTCCTCTTGCAAGTATGATGTGCCTTTACCAATCTACAATACCCATAGGGTTGATGTCCTAATACCCACTACTGTGTTGTGGCTGGCACCAAGAAAAGGTGTGACACTGGTACAGTTGTAAATGTGTCTTGCTCTGTGTTGAAAGGGGAGTCTTCAAAATCACTGGTGGCTTTTGTGAATGGCACATCAGCTGGGGGAAGATAACACATCAGTACATTCAACAATTACACATCACTGTGCATGCTAGGTGGGCTGATGAGACAATGGAGACCTGTGGCATCAGCATTAATACTTTCAATGGGGACTCTTGCTGTGACATTTCTGTTTCAGATGAGAAGACCCCATAATGTTTGCACTCCCCACAACACAAGCTTTGTGCTGTGCACTCTTACCTTCATCCAAGACCCATTCCTCATCACACTGATGGGACATGCTGGAAAGTGGCACTCCAGTTCCAGTGCGTTACACTCACATGGTCTAATGACGTATGGATTGGTCATTCCACTGCCTATTATTCAGTACTCCACCACATTATGGCTTCTCTTCTGAAAGGGAAAAAAAATGTTTGCATACCCCTCATATTCATATATAGATCATTTAATTCTGTCTTTTACCACTCTTGCAATCTCTAGTCTTTCTTGCTTGTGCAGTTTTGCCTTTGTAAGTTCTATTCCTTTCTGCCACAGTCTGGTTATCGGTATCCAATTTGCTATCCTGCTTTATTACTTTGACATTTGCCTTTAATTTACCACATTTTTCCTCACATAATCGTTTCCTCTACTATTTAGTTAAAAGTCCCCTCTACCGTCCTAGTTATATAACTTGCCAGAACATTGGTCCCAGCAGGACCAATGGTATAGCTCTCACTTAAGTTTCCAACCTTCTTAAAAAATTATTGTGCATTGCTTGTCATTTTTTTAAAAAGATGATTCTTTTATTTTTCCTCCCTCCATTTAGGAACAGGCCCAATTATAGCAAGTGATCTATTTGAGTATTTTACTTATCTTGGCATGCTTGCAAAATGGAGGATGCCATTTCATATATTCATGACCTATCATATTTGGCCAATTACAGAGTAAATCTCCACAACCGACAAAACCACCATTTGGAAGTTGGCAGGTTTAAACCCCAATGCAGGACATATAACAGTACTGATGGAATTTTGCATTGCTGGAAGGCCAGCTTTTGGATGAGATTTTAAATGAAGGTTTCATATGCCTGTTCCTGAAAGAAGCCATGCAGATATTAAAAGAAAATTAATGACCAGACCGATGTTTATCCCTCAACCACTAACATTAAAACCAATGAACTGGCCATTAATCTCATTACTGTTGATACGTCTATGCTGTGCAGATTTGGCTCTTTCACTTGCTCCTTAATTGATTACACTTGAGAACGTAATTTTTTATCAGTTAAGTGTTTTTGATGTCTTGAAAATGTGAAAACAATTACATAAGTGTCAATTTTTAATTCTAACTCTGCAGCCAAGGTATGATTTGTTTGAAAATTTGTGATAACATTTTTCTTGATTCACTCCTCATGAGTTCATACTCAGCTGCGAGATGTGTTAACTTGGTAACTTAAGTATTTGCCTACAAACATTTTGATCTAACTCATTATCCGGTGTTGGTGTTTTTAAGATACAAAACTGGTTGCACATTTTCATGCTAAAAGGATCAAAATGTTGCACAAGGCACACAGCTGGAAGCAGCAGAAGCGAACTAGAAGATGACAAAACACATTTGCATGTCTTTGCCCCATAGTTATGTGAATACTTGCCATCATTGTGGCAACCATTGCTGAGACCATAGCCAGCAGCAGGCTGAAAACATTCAAGATGATGGTGCCCTCATACCTAATCCGCATTCTCTTATCCCACATTGCCCTAAACCTTTTCTTGTGGCTTTTTCCTTTTAAGTACCCAAGAACTTTAAACAGCAGGTTTGGAAGAGTAACAAGATGCTGCTGCTGCTGATGGCGTACCATAATTTATCACTCTCATCTACTAGCTCAAGTATTGGCATTGCATTGCACATAATTTACAGGGTAGTGTAGAGATGTGATGAGACAGTGCTTGTAGCCAGGGTAAAGGACAAGGGTTTTTCATACACCAGCTATCCAGAAGAGGTGGCTGTATTAAGTTTCTGCTGTAGAGGACTTTGATGGGGCGTTAGACAGAAAAAGGCTAATGGTTTTGCACAGTGAAATGCCTGGGGCATAGGCCGACCTGCCAAAAGGTCAGTGTGCAACATTTAAGAGCATGCATGAGTCAGCACTAATTTGGCATAAAGCTTTATACAGAGCTTGGAGCCCACTGTTTCCAGTGTGTAAATGATGGCTAACTACTTGAGTGCATGTCTAGACTCAAAACTGATGTCTTAGCTTCCATTGCCACTCTAGAAGCAGCTGTCCAATGTCTGAGTCCTATAATGGAAGCTCAGATCCTCTTGTACAAGCTTAGCTGACTGCTGTACAAAGTTATACTCTTGCTTTCATGGCTGTAGATATCATTTTTCAAAGCTTGCTGGCTTTCATAATGATTCAGCAATCTGTCCTTCACTGGAATACCAAAGACAGTTTTAGTCCTCCCATCACTGTCCTCCTACCAATGCCTTTACTGGTGTCTGTCAACCAGGCAGTCCAGACAACTTCTCCCATGCTACGATGATGCCTTTTAGAGCTGGGCCATCTTGAACTGCAATTGCTTGAGGTCGTTCTCCAAGACCATCAGCAGTCTTCTCTGCTGAAAGCCAACAGCCTTCCACCAGCCATGCTGCAATTAGTGGGATAGCATTGCATAAGAGTGCTAGGATAGACAAAGGCACATGGAGGCAAGCACTATGGGAACGCACAAGGTGGAGAGTGTGCAATGTGAAAATCCTCAGTTGAGGTCAAAGATTGATGCACCTCACATCTAGAAAGGATGCTTTCTGCCAGAATCAGAGATTGGTATGGCTCCTGCTCTGACCAAGACCACACAAAACTACAAAGGGTTGTGAAGGTGCATCGGCTGACTATATCATGTGGAAAGGCCTCAGACAGAGGAGATCCACAAGGATTCAGAAACAGCCTGAAAGATTTAATTTGTAATCAACTAAATTGATATTCTAAATGCTTAATTATCTGGGACTGTATAAATTGAATGACATTTGTATAAAATAATTCAGGGAGGAAGGAAGTGGTGATTGTCCCTTTAAGGACCACATGACCTGGCAAAACAACTAGGGAGCATCACCATAGTAATGTGGACTTCTGTATTCAGAGTTTTCTCGGGAACTGATTACAACTACAAGGCTGCCAGTCTTTGGATAGTTGTAACCTGTAAATAAACATGTTTTTTTCTGGTGGATAAGAATTATTACAAGTTTCAAGTCAGGATACTGGATGATTTGGAGGGGAACTTTCTGGTGGTGGTGTCCCCTTGTACATCTAGGTGGTAGTGGTCATGGATTTGGAAGTGTTATCTAAGGAGTCTTGATGAGTCCCTGTTATGCATCCAGTAGATGGTACACATTGCTGCTACTGTGCCTCGGTGATGGAGGGATTGAATGTTTGTGAGTTAATTAATTGTTAATAAATTAATGCCACAGTGTTACCAAAATAAATTAATTAGATAATGAACTAAGGCTTTTAGGGTTTGAAAGTTTATCCTGCAGCAGAGGAACTTGAAATTGCATCCGTTTTGAATCAAAATTACATTGAGACTCAACACTCTGGCTGAACAAGTTGAAGATTATAGTCACAGCTGCGAAAAATGGATGTGTTGAAGAGTAGTACAGCATTATAGAGCTAATGGTTCTGAAGACCCAAAAGCTGACTGTAGCCTTGGAACTAGGAATCTGCCATGAATAACTAGTCTGATCTGATATATCAAGCTTCCTCTTTATGGAGTAACGTTTGGTTAATTTGTCCCCCATCAGAGTAAGGGTCATCAATACCGGAGAAACAAAATTCTTTGGGAACACATTATCGGCATCAAAAGCCCAGGAGCTGCAAAGTAGAGCTCCTGCTCTGCCCCAAGATCTCAAATACATTTTTTATTACACCAGTGTAACATTTTCATTCCACAGCCCAATTGCTGTTATAGTCATCCTGAGGGAAAGTGCTGATTTAAGTCCAATTTTTGGACAGTTTGATGTCAATCTGGAACTGGATTTAGTCCCAGTCAATATTATTTTGGAAAAATTTGGAGAGGGGAAATTTTTATCTTTTCAGTCAGATTTTGAATCAAACCCAGATCACAGAGATGAAAAGACCATTGTGCAACTGTCCTGCCTTTAAAGAGCTTTGGTAGGCAAAACTTCACACCATTCTCTTTTTCTTCCACTCATAATCTGAATAAACCTACCTAATTCTCCAGTAAAATGTTTCAACTGAAACGTGCACCAACACTTCATCCATTCCCTGCTACTTAATGCAAGAATAAATTCCCTTTTAGTGTCTAACTAACTTTGCGATTACAATTTAATAGTCTTTGTAAATGATTAAAACAGTTTCCTCTTGACATTATTCAAGTGAACACTGTACCAGTTCCTCTGAATAAAACCTTCATCATCTTGGACAGTGAATTGTTTTAGATCAGTGATGGTTGTCTTTAAATTAATGTGAACTGTAGTTGTAAGGTCAAGATTTAAAACGAGTATAATTATACAGAGGGTAATGGATACTTGGGGAGATTCTAAGACGATAACATTTTTAGATGATGCAAAGAATCAAGAATGAAACTTCAGACAGTTATATGGTTTGGAACCCAAGGTGATTGGGCCCTTTAGAACAATTTTGCTTTTTTGTAACTTGAGCAATTTTTATTGGATTGGAAAGAAAAATCTGAAGGACAAAGAAAAAAATCAATTTGCTTGATGTGCATTCCATGTAGTTAATGCAGTGAAGTAATAACAGTCAAGACCTACTCCATGCAAGGTTATTCAGGGATGGTCAACAACCGATTGCATAATGTGACAATCATTATATATTAATTGTCATTGTCAGCGGGTTTGTTCTTTTTCTTGAATTTTGTGAGGATACAAGATCTGCCCCTGTCCAGTTTCTTTCAATTTACAAGCTAGTATTGCACTAAGCTGGTCACTTGTCGACACAAAGGCAGGCCAGATCAATTTTTTCGCTTCTTCCTCTTTCTGGCACCTCTCAACAGCACAGTGATTGAGATGTAGTACTCAGTGGAATACAGAATTGAAAATGCATTTGTTGTCCAACATTTGACATCAGGCAGTGATCACTTGATTTATTTTGTGGTTTGCTTCAAATACCAACGTTTAGCATCAATTTCAAATACACACTGAACTGTGTAGCCTGTTATGGAACGTAGTTACTTGTAGCAGCATGTCCTTAGTCAGATGTAGGTGAAATGATTATAAACTGCACCACTTAACACTTCTTAACCAGAAAGCTAACATCAGTTAACAGTAAAAGAGAAACTATGGTCAGAGTTCAGTTTAAATAGAGGATTCTTGGCTTTATTAATAGAGAGTTTGAATGCTAGAGTAAGGTAGTTATGATTGTTTAGGCTTCAATTCATATATTGTGTCCAATTCTGACACCGCACTTTAGGAATGTGGTCAGAACTTTGAAGCAGGTGCAGAGGAGATTTTCCACTATGACCTGGGATCTTAGCTATTAGGAAGTCCGAAGAAGCTGGAATTGTTCTCCTTTGAGCAGACCAAGTTAAAGTAAGATTTAATAGAAGTGTTCAAAATTTTATGGGCTTTGAAAGGGTAAATAGGGAGAAACTGTTTCCATTTGGAGGTGGGTCAGTCTCTTGACATAGATTTAAGGTAAATGGGAAAAGAACCAGGTGAAACTTTTCATTCAATGAGTTATGATGATCTGGGATGCACCACCTGAAAGGGTGGTGGAAGAAGATTTAATTACAAACTTTCAAGAGTCAAAATGGGATGAACATCTGAAAAACATAAGAAAATAGTGCTAATAGGAAAGAGTAGGGGAATGGAACTAATTGGATATTTCTATCAAAGGGCCTACACAGACATGATGGGTTGAATGGCCATCTCCTATGTTGTATGATTCTAAACAACTAACACTAATTAATCTGGAGGAAGAACAAGCAAGGTGAAGGCCAGGGAACATGTGGCTTGGTGAGACGAGAATGAGGAAGAGAAAAGAACCAAAAAAGACATGGCATTAAAAAAGAAATTTTGTTCAGTCAACACAATTTGTGCTAAACATTTGTCTTGTAATGCTCATATTCTTCATGACTGCATTCAAAAACATTTCTTAACTTGTGATTTTTGGTAAGACTTAAAAGTTTGCATGCCACGCAATGTGACATGTTATGCATTCGTAGCATGTACTGTATTATCAATTGAAAGCTGGAGCTGTATAACGTAACAGTGGTTTTATCCAGTGCATTTTATTTCCGGTGATACACAGTAGCATTTTTCATAAAACATGATTGATTCATACTTGTTCATAGTGATGCGAAAGATTTTGCTGGTAGATCACTGGACCCATAAGTTACTGTTTAAACTCAACATCTGTTGCATGCAAGATTTCTGAACCATCTATAAATTGGGAGGACAGTTAACTTGGGACCAGAGCTTCATTTTATACAGTATTTAAATGCAAAGCTAGAGAGAGATTTTAATATTGTTAATTTATGACCTAGAAGGAAGCCATTGGCCCATCTTGCCCTTGCTGGCCATTAGAGAGCCACCTAGTTTAAATGCACCTTTCAGTTCCTGAACAGTATTCCTGTAGGTTATGGCACTGCCATATCCAAATATTTTTAAAAATTGTAATCAGGCGTTTCTGTCTCTACACCAGATCCCCACCATCCTATAAGTGTAAACACTATTTAGATGCTATCTAATCCTTTCACCAATGCCTTCAAAATCTAAACACCCTGCTTATTGATTCTTCTGCTAACAGAAGTAGGTTCTTCCTATCCACTCAATCCAAGCTTTCTTATAGTTTTTACATCTCAATTAAATCTCTCCTTAGCTTCATTGCTTCCAAAGAAAGCATCCCCAGACTATTTAATCTTTTCTCATAGCTAAAATTTTCCATTACTGACAAAATCCTCGTAAATCCCTTTTGTACTCTTTCGTGTGATCACACCTTGCGGTAATGTGATAAATGTTTAAAGGAGAGGTGATGGCTTATTAGTATTATTGGTAAACTATTAATCCAGAAACTCAGCTAATGTTCTGGGGTCCTGGATTCGAATCCTGCCATGGCAGGTGGTGGAATTTGAATTCAATAAAAAATATCTGGAATTAAGAATCTACTGATGACCATGAAACCATTGTCGATTGTCAGGAAAAGCCATCTGGTTCACTAATGTCCTAATGCGAAGGAAACCTGCCATCTTTACCTAGTCTGGCCCACATGTGACTCCAGAGCACAGCATCGTGGTTGACTTGCAACTTCACTCCAAAGGCATCAAGGGATAAATGGCAATAAATACACGCGAGCCAGCGACACCCATGTCCTATGAATGAATAAAAAAAACTGAATGCAATACACTGGCCTCAGTGTAACTCGTGGTTTATACAGCTCTGCTGTAGCCTCCCTGCTCGTATTCTAGGTATCAGTCAATAGAAGAAAATGACCTATATGCCTCCTTCATCATCTTATCTATTTGCCTTGTTACGTTCAGGGTTCTGTGGACATGTACACCAACGTCACTCTATTTCTCTACACTTTACAGAAACTTATTATTTCTTGTATACCTCCTACTCTTGTTTGTCCTCCCCAAATGTATGGCTTTACACTTCTCTGGGTTGAATTCCATTTGATGCTTCCCACTCATTGATATCTTACTGCAGCATAAAGCTTCCTTATTCCCAATTAATTACACAGCCATTTTTGGTATTATCTGCAAAATTTGTCAACGTTTCCCTAATATTTAAATATAAATCATTGACTTCACGATGAACAGCGAGGAACTCAACATGGAGCTCTGTGGAACTTCTCTGAAAACAGCCATTCATTCATAAAAACACCTGTCAACCATAATCCTTTGCTTCCTACTTTGGATCCACATTCCTCATTTCCCTTAGATTCCATGAGCTTTTAATTTGCTGACCAATCTGCTACGTAATATCTTGTCAAAAGCCTTTTTAAAATATGTCAAATTGCTATCAAGTTGTCTATCCTCATGAACACTCCCTGTTACTTCCTCAAAAAGATTCAATCAGGTTAGTCAGACATGATCTTCCTTTGAGTAGCATCTATGGTGCATTGACTGACCTTCTATCCCTCCACCTCTCCTTTTTAAATAAATTGTACTTTTGCAGTCCTCTTCTGGACATTTCTACCTAGAGAAGTTTGGAAAATGAGGGTCAGAGCTTCTGCTATTTCTTCCCATAGCAGACTAAGATACATTTCATCCAAGCCTGCCTATTTATTCTCTTTCAAGGGTGCTAAATGCCCTAATTTTTTCTCCCTATGTACATCTCATCTGATATTTTACATTCCTCATTCTTAAACACAGTGAAGGTGATCTTACTGTTGTGTTCTGCCAGCTGATGGGCGGGGAGGGCCGGTAAGATCACAAGAGAGCTGAAAAATCAGGTTGGTTCCTGATTTCTTGCCTCTTGCAATCTTACCAGCACTGAATTCCAGGGGCAAGATGGATGTCCCTTGGCCAGTGCCAGCCTGGCACTGCCAGCCCCTACCCTCATAATGTCCATTGGGTTTAGGCCATGGAAACCTTATACCAGCGGAGACAGTGACAGGATTCTGCTGCTTTCAGAAAACAGAAACCTGCATGTGTGCAATGGCGCTTTCTTCTGCAGTCAGCTAGCTTTTGGGGATTTAGGCCCTGTCCACTCCCCCTACTGGTGAATTTCAAGTTTATTAAGTTTTTTTGCCAGAGTATGGTAAGATTAGACTTCTAAGTCACCCAAAAAAGGTGCAAATTTCTCCCGTTTTCATGCTCGTTTGGCACTGAGAATTTTTTTGATAAGATCATCCCTGCCATGTGTCCTTTGACCTCCTCTTTTGTGAAAACAGTTAGAAAATATTCTTGAAGAACCATGTCTTGTGCCTTTTTGGTCTCTAATTAGCCGTACACTTTCCTTTGCTATCCACTTGCAGTTTGTGTTTATAAAACATCTTTTGGTTTTCTTCAATTTTATTTGCCAATTTTTTTCATGTTCTCTGTTTGCTTTTTTTTATAATTTCACCATTGCACACTCAGCTTCTATGTCTGCAATAGTGAGTTCTTTGCATCTGATACAGTTCTCTTTTTGCCTTATTGTACACTGATGGCTCTTTGCCATCCACTAGATATGTCACTCTCACCCATTTGTGGGAACATATTTCCTCCTTAAATGCTTTCCACTGCTCAAATGATTTACCTTTGAGTGACTGTTTCCAGTCTACTTTTGCCAAATCACATCTCAGTTCAGTAAAATTGGCCTTTCCTCAATTTAAAACTTTCATCATTCTTTGTCTATAACTGCCCTAAATCTAATTGAATTATGATCACAACCACTGAAATGCACCTCCACTGATAGCCTTTCCACCTTGATTGATTGTCCAGATTGATTCCCTTAAATTCAGCTGCCCCTTCCTTTTCAAGCTCACTGCAGCTAAAAATGTTCTGGATAAATATTACAAATTCTGTATGCCTTATACCTTCTACACTGCAATTATCCTACTATCCCAGTTTATATTAGGGCAGTTGAAAACTCTATTAATACTTCCCTTTTGTTTCTGCAATTTTCAGCAATTTATGTACATATTTGCTCTTTTATCTATCTCTAACTGGGGGTGGGGACAGTAGGATATCTGTAATATACTCCCAGCTTGTCCCTTTTTGTTTCTTATTCAACCCCTATGGCTGATTCTGTTTCTAAAATATCCTTACTCTTCAAAGCTGTTTCTTTCACCAATATTGCAGTATCACTCTCCCATTTCATTTCTTCTCTATCCCTTCTGAAAACCCTGTCCTAGGAATGTTGCAATCCCTGCATTTTTTTAATCACATTTCAGTAATAATGAAGATATTCCACTTTCAAGTGTTTATCTCTTCCTTCAATTTATCTGCCTTATTTCTTTATTTGCATTTAATTATATACCACTAATCACTGGACAACTCCTTTGTTGTATATTTTTTAGCTATTGTTTTCTGAACCTTTAATACACTCTTAAAAATGCTCTGCCTTCTATTTCCGATTTTGCTTTTCTTGCTTCAGAATCTATGCTCAGATTCCCAATCCCCTCAAGCTGGTTTAAACCCTCTCCATTAATAAACCTTCAGGTCAATATGTTGATCCCAGCGCCATTGAGATACAGCCCACTTGGCTCTGATTTCAGGGTTCCAGGAATTTAAAGCCCTCTTTCCTGCACCACCTCTTGAGCCGCATATTCAGCTGCATTATGCTGTCACTTTTGTGCTCGACAGATTGTGCATTGGGAGCCATCTGGAAATTAGTACTTTTGTAGTACTATTATTTTTTTCCCAAGCCCCCTGCAATCTGCCTGCAAGATCTCATCCCTCTTCCTACCTATGTCATTTATGCCAATATGAATCATGACCTTGAGCTGTTCATCCTCTATCTCCTTGACCCCGCAACTAGGCAGGCAACATAATCCTGAAGTCACATCTGTGCCTGTCTGTTCTCTTAACTATTGAGTCCCCTATCACTGTTGCTTTCTTGACCTTCCTTCTTTCTCCCTCTTGCACAGTACCGCAGACTTGACTCTGGCTGTATTTCCAAGAGGAAGCATTGCCCTCACTTGTATCCCAAACTGAAAAGCAGTTGGAGAGTGAGTTGTACTCAGCCAATCCTTGTGTTACCTGTCTGGTTACTTTTGACAGGACACCCCAGTCCCTCTTTGCTTGCACACTTCAAACTTGCACTTCACATAGTTCTCAGCCTTGTGAAAACCCTGCAGTACTGCCAGCTGAGGCCCATGTTATGACAGATGAAGATTGAGGTAATAATTATGAAACTGTTTCGTGTTTTATGATGTTGTGTGAACCTCTGAATCAGATTTCTGTCTTCCGTCAGCATCTAAGTATATGTTCTCTATTAAATTCAGACATTTCTTTTTCTATTTAAAATAAAACGAGCATCTAAAGATTTCTATGCTTGTCAGATTTCATGATTGTTGAAATTGCAATTTTAAAACAGTATTGCTCTGCATTTACTGTATTAAAATGAAATTTACAGCAAACTTGTTTTAAACTAAATTAGCAGCAGCAAGTTTTAAAACGAAGCACAATTATTCTTGCATGTTTCTGACAATACTGATAAATATTGATGTAATATGTAGTTATACTTTTGATAACTCCTACAAAATCCCTCTAATTCTTGTTGCAAAGTGGGGAACAGGGAGAGCATATATTTTAAAGAGGTAATGCTGATATGCAAGGAGAAACCTGGTTTACTTTGAGGTTCAGTTATTCATTGAGGTGGCCAAACCTTTACCTTTGCCTATTAGGTTTGCATGCTTCATTTGGAACTGAATGTCTTTCGACTCATAAACATTTTTGTGGTCAGTAATTTAAGGAATATTGACAGACTGAAGCCAACAGGACACAATGTATAGATACTGAGGGAAAAGAAGCAAAAGTAAAATTAAATGTATATTCAGATTTTAATTTTCTGACAGCAAGTCTGTTCCATGCTATTTGGGTAGAAGAACCTTAAATAGGAAAATAATGTGCTGTCCTCCTAGTGAACAGCTGATGAGCTTATCTTGGTCTTATGACAGCAACATCAAGCACTTCTGGAAGAACAACTGGCGCCCAGAACAATACTATTTTAACCACTTTTGTCAACCCAGATGGCAATCGTGATGGGCAGCAGCTACTTGTGATGTAAGAGGTTCAGTAATTCAAACACGGCTTACCCTCAAGTTCGGCATTTAATTGAGTCAACATGTAACCTAATCCTTTAAATAGACCATTCTAAAATTTATGGTTTCATCTATGCAGAGAAGTTATAGGTCATACGAGCATTTCCTTTGCAGCTAAGCTCCAGTAGTGTTTTTAGAGAGAGTTTAGTTTTAGTCATGCCTAGAAATTTTATAAACTTCCCTTAATTTCTTGACATCTTTGACTTTCCCAATATAATGATTTTCAAAGTGTTATCTTAGAACTGATTTTCTGCATTCCATGGCCAATTGTTACACCAA
This sequence comes from Carcharhinus amblyrhynchos, assembly GCF_965287045.1. Classification (NCBI taxonomy): domain Eukaryota; kingdom Metazoa; phylum Chordata; class Chondrichthyes; order Carcharhiniformes; family Carcharhinidae; genus Carcharhinus; species Carcharhinus amblyrhynchos. The sequence goes on along the minus strand of NC_137335.1, from coordinate 22,322,982 downwards.
TTTTGAAAACTGTAAACTGAGTCTTAAATAGCTTTATAGTAAGTTTATAAACTTGACGTTCAATTTCCTTCCATGCTCAGACTTGGTATTTAGTGATATGATGACTCTGCCAATTGTATGAATCTTTGAAGGTTTCTTGCTGATTTTACACTTTTGTGTGAATTGGTACTTTTCATGATGGAAGGTATCTAGGAATAGAGCAAAATTTGGAGAAGTATCTATCCTTGTCACACAATCTTTCAAAGTCCTGAGACTATTAGATATCAGGATATGAGCCCTTGATACTTTCACAAAACTCATGATATTTTTTGTTGCACCTCTAATTTAAATTCTCCATGTGTGCTTTTGCTGTGAGATTCATCAGAAACATGATTTCCAGATGTTCTAACAAACATGGGTGGTGCTTCACTTTATTTCCCTTGCCTTTTGTCAAGGGCACTCTTGACAGTCTTCCATGATCAATTGACCAGTGTCGAGTATGCTCTTATTTTCTCTTCGACTGGGAAAGCACATTTCAGTAACTTGGAGGATGAATGGCTAAGCAAACCTCCATGGGATTCAAACTAGTATTTAAATTGTGAACTGAACAGGTTGACAAGTGAGTTATCGCAGCCTTCTGTACTTGTTCAGTTTTCTACTAAATCATATCTGACATTTAATGACTCATTCTTTTTCATAATTTGTTGATACTTGTTGCCTAAGATTGACATACATTGTGTAACATCTATGTTGGTAACGGAACAGTTATATAAAATTAACATATTTTAAATGGACCAATTTGTAACACTTTCCCCCAGTCGATCTTCTCCTTGAACTACGGCACATGTGGGGAAAAACTGGATTTCAAATCATGGAGCGTTAGCACCAGCATTGGGGAAAGGAGCTGTGTTGTTGGGAGAGTCTTAACTTGAAGTGAGCTGGACCCAGTGTCCTGGCATGTCATATGACTGTACCTTTGGGACGATGTAAACTAACTAATACCTGAGGAGAGATTTGGAAAGTTAAAGAAAAAGGACAAGACAATAGTGCAGGGTAGGAATACAGGTAATGGTAGCCAGAGTGTGTCAGGAAAGGACAGGACGTACAAACGTACAAGTGGACTGGAAAATATGGTTAAAATAAAGGAAAAATGGCTTTAAAACAACAAAGAGGGAGGATGGATCAGATAAAGGGAGATTTAGAAACCCAAAGGTAAAAGTTGAGGCGATCAAAAAGTATATTAATGTTGGTAGAGACAAGTTGTGTGAGGCAAGAAGGGGCGGAGCATTTAATGGTAATAATACATCAAAGTGTAAGGTCCATGAGGGAATAGTAGTTTTTTAAAAATTGCATTAACTTTATCTGAATGTATGAAGCATCTGCAATTAGATAGGTGAAATTGTGGCACAAATGGAGATAGGTAGTTTGGATCTAATCACCAATGGTTACAAGATGGAAATAAATATTTAAGGGTATATAACACTTTGAGAGAACAAACAGAATGCAAAAGGAGAGAGAGCCCTAATAATCAAAGGTGACATAAGAATGTTAATGAGAAAGGATCTCGGCTCACAAAATAAGAAAGTAGAATCTGTATGGGTGGAGATTATGAACGAGTATCTCCTAACAGTTGGTATACCATCTGACAAAGCTTTAAGAATAAATTATTGCAGCTTGTTACAAAAGTTGTGTACAAATTGTGTGGGGCTTTAGTATGCTTATAGAGTGGACCAATCAAATTGGTGCATTGCTCATTGAGACAGATTAATTAGAAACATCACAGTCAAAGATCCACAAGCAAAAAGAGTTCAAAATACAATGGACTTCCACATCAAGTTTGAAAATGATATACAAACAAGAATCTTTAACTTAAACAAAACCACTTACATCGGGCAGAGTTGCTTAAGGTTGATTGGGTGAATAAGTATGGTGGTAAATAAACAGTGGGAAACTTTCGATTAACAATTTGAAATGTTCATCAAAAACAGTTTTATTGAAAAACAAAAACTCAGCAAGAGGCTTAGCTTACTGAGGAAGTTAAGGATAATGTTAGATGAAAATAAGCGGTATATAATGTTGTAAATAATAAGTCTGATGAGTGAGGGTGCTTTAGAAACCAGCAAGGGGCCACCAAAATTGATCGCAGAAAACAATTGTAAACTAACCGAAACAAAATTGTCAGAACTTTTCAAACTATATAATGAGGAAGAGAGTAACTGAAGTAAACATTGGTCCCTTAGAAGCAGAGGAAATTATCATGGCGAATGAGGAAATGGCAAGGAAATTCATCAAATATTTTGTGTCTGTCTTCGCAGTAAAAGACACAAACTATATACCAAAACTAAAGAGTAACCTAGGGGTTGAGTGAAGAAATTAAGGTAATTCATGTCAGCAGCGAAAAGGGACTGGGTAAATCTAAGGGTTTAAAATCTAACAGTGTCTAGAATCTGATAGCTATATCCTGGACTTTTAAAAGTGATAGCTACGGCGATATGTGGATATGTTAGATATGATTTTCTAAAATCTTATAAAATCAGGAATGTTTACTGCAGATTGAAAGTTTGCAATTTCTTTTCATGAAAGGAAGTAGAGAAAATAGGGAATGACAGTTCGACTAGTCTGACATCAATTGTTGGGATAAATGCTGGACTCCTTTATTAAGGAAGTCTTAACAATGCGCTTAAAATAGTTTGATGTGGTTTTATGAAAGGGAAATCCTATTTGACAGTTTATCCATTTTTTTTAAAGGACGTACCTTAGAACCATAGGATCCTTATAGTGCAAAGAAAGACTATTTGGCCCATTGAGTCTGCACCGACTAAACCCCCCCCCCCCCCCCCCACACACCCCCGGACGATTGATAAGGTGCACCAGAAAAGGTTAATAAACAGTGTTGCATGCATCTGGTTCATAATTCATGTGTTATAACATATAACTTGTATCCCAGATTTTCAGCATGGTGGAACGACTTTCTGTTGTGGTAAAAATCTCAGAAATGGCCGAGGTTTCTAAGATCTGGGCCCGAAGCCAGCACTTCTATCTTTGTGGATGGGACTGGAGTTGGATTGAGGCCTGCATGACTCATGAAGTCAGCCAGCCATTCAAATGATCAACTGCCCACTGAAGTGCGATTTTGGAAATTCAGGAGTGTGAAACCTGGAGTATGCAGATTAAAACAGATACAAGTAGTTTGAACTGGGTGGATTTATTTGGATAGCCAGGGTATGTCTTTGGAGAGAGTTCGAAGAAGTAAGGCATCCTTTGGGATTGTAACGCAAAAATGCATTGGCATTGTCAAGCTGCCAAGAAACTGTCCAGCTGTCAAGGAATTGTTAAAAGGCTCTTCAGCTGTCAAATCACAAGTGTCAAAGCTATGTTACAATGCTGTGCCGCTTTATTTTTGAAAACATGATTTTTCAACATTTAATTGACTGGGAATTTTGCAATTTGAACTGAAACAGAACAAACTGTTTAAAAATGCAAGTCACATTCCAAGGTGAAAGAGAAACAAACAAATCACCCTCAGGAGTGTGAAGAGAGACATTTGCTATAATCCAGACACCTGCTGAAATTACTAAATGTCTAAGGAAGAGTAATCAAAAATGTAAAGTACTGGGTATCGAAACAATGGTTGCCACAGACAGATACATCTAAAACCTCTTGGAAATGTCACTGGGTGAAGTATTTCATGGCAAGGCTGCCCAGTGACTAGAGAGAGATTGCAAGTGACACAGATGGTGTCAAGAAAGTTTTCAGTAGAGGAAACAGGATCTCTCTTCCTCTCTTTTGGAATGAGTGCCATCTGGTTCAAGGCACCAACTGTAGCTTAAAACTAACAGTGAACCAAAATCTCAGAATAATTGGAATGTCTTCTGCATCCGATCGCATCCAAGAAACTAACTAACCCTATTCAGCTGCAGAATAGCCTAGAAAACCTAGAAAAGAGCACTTGACTGTATACTTTTATAAACTTTTTTTATTGGACTTTAACTCACCTTATCTCTGATACATGTGAGCACATGCATGCATGATCAAGTGACAGCGTGAGAGTCGACTGCATCACATCAAATTTATATTTCTCACAGTTAATTAATACATGCGGTCTTTTTTTGACTCAAGTAAACCTTATTTGATTAGTTCCTTATTGATCACAGTTTAAATAGTTAAATACAATTTGATTTGGAAAAGACATTTCTTTGTGAAAAAGAGACTTAAATGTTTGTTGTGACTGACCAAAGATGTTGAATAGAGGAGAGACGGTTAACCTGTCTCAACTGATCACAACAGCTGTCAAACCTGTCCAGGAAACGTCAAAACCGGTTCAGGAGTGTCAAAGCTATCAAAGAACTTCCCAAGGAACTAGGTGAGTTGGCATGGAGGAGGCAAGGGCAAATGGTGGTGATTGGAGGGCAAGGGTTAGTATGAATCAGTCCCAAGTTGATGTGGGGCTATGGGGAAAATGGGAGCAGTGGTAGCGGGCACAAAGTTGGAATGGGGCTTTGGAAGCAATGAGTGTGTGTGGTGAGGGTTTGCGTTGGCATTGTGGGAGTGAAGGGGGTGTGTGATAGGGAGTGTGGTTTGGTATAGGAGTATGGAAGCACTGGGAGTGTTTGGGGACGTAATTGGCATGAGGGGCCATGGCGGGTGGATGGGAGGCAGGGGCCAGCATAGGATGGCATGAGTGGGCAGAGGGAGCGCGTGGGTGTGAGGGCTGGAAGAATGCATTGTTCAGTTGGAGTGGCAGTTGGATGCACTGTGGAGCATACAGGAGGCAGAGAGTGTGATAGACCCAACAGGGAGGTTGTCACGCCACAGGTTCAGACAAGTAGATGGGTGACTGCCAGGAGAGGCAGGTAGATAGTGCAGGAGTCTCCCGTATCTATTCCCCTTTCAAACAGATGTACCATTTTGGATGCTGTTGAGGGGGATAGCCTGTCAGGGGGAAATACCAGCAGTAGCTGGTTCTGCTGTGGGACAGGATTGGGCAAAGAGCAAGCGAGCAGTAGTAATAGGGGATACACTAGTTAGAGGCACAGATAGGCGTTTCTGTGGCTGCAACTGAGACTCCAGGATGGTGTGTCCCCTCCCTGATGCCAGGGTCAAGAACTTCTCTGAGCGATTGCAGGGCATTCTTAAGGGGGGAGGATAAGCAGCCAGAGGTGGTTGTACATAATGATACCAATGACATGGGTAGGAAAAGGGATGAAGTCCTGAAATATGAATATAGAGAGTTAGGCAGAAGGCTAACGTGCAGGACCTCAAAGGTAGTAATTTCAGGACTACTACCAGTGCCATGTGCGAGTGAGAGTAGTAATAGGAGGATTAGGCAGATGAATGCCTTGAGCTGGTGCAGGGGGCAGGGATTTAGATTTTTGGATCATTGGGATCCTTTCTGGGGAAGGGCTGATCTGTTCAAGAGGAATGGGTTACATTTGAACTGGACGTGGACTAACATCCTAGTGGGGAGATTTACTAGAGTCACTTGGGAGGGTTTAAACTAGTTTAGCAGAGTGGTGGGATTCAAAGCAGTAGGGAGACAGAAGAGAAGTTTGAGGACTGCACGTAAGTTAAAGAGAGCACATTAATTAATAAAGGCAGTGTCAATAATCTTAGTACCAGACAGATCACACAGAAGCGAGAGAGAGAGAGAGCAAGGGAAGTCCAGATTAAACTGCATTTATTATATTCAGTGATATTATAGCAATCACTGAAACATGGCTAAGGGAGGGACAGGACTAGCAGCTTAATGTTCCAGGGTACAGATGCTATAGGAAAGATAGAACAGGAGGTAAGAGAGGAGGGGGAGTTGCACTTTTGATCAGGGAGATCATCTTGGCCTTACTGAGAGGGGATATATTTGACAGTTCAGCCACTGAGTCTATATGGGTAGAACTGAGAAATAAGAAGGGGAAAATCACTTTGATACGGTTGTACAATAGGCCCCCAAATAGTGAGAAATTGAGGAGCAAATATGTAAGGAGATTACAGATAGCTCCAAGAAAAATAGGGTGGCAATAGTCAGAGATTTTAATTTTCCCAACATTGACTGGGACAGCCATAGTATTAGAGAATTGGATGGAGAGAAATTTGTTGAGTGTTTTCAGGAGGAATTTCTCATTCAGTATGTGGATGGCCCGACTAGAGAAGGGGCAAAACTTGAACTCCTCTTGGGAAATAAGGAAGGGCAGGTGACAGAAGTGTTAGTGAGGGATCATTTTGGGACCAGTGACCATAATTCTATTAGTTTTAAGATAGTTACGAAGAATGATAGATCTGTCCCAAAAGTTAAAATTCTAAATTGGGGCAAGGCCAATTTTGATGGTATCAGGCAGGAACTTTCAAAAGTTAATTGCGGGAGTCTGTGGGAAGGCAAAGGGACGTTTGGTAAGTGGCATGTTTTCAAAAGTGTGTTAACCAGTGTCCAGGGTAAACACATTCCTGTTAGAGTGAAGGGCAAGGCTGGCAGAAGTCTGGATGACTCGGGATATTGAGGCTCTGGTCAAGAAGAAGAAAGAGGCACATGACATGCATAGGCAGCTGGGATCAAGTGAATCTCTTGAAGAGTATATTCCTCACCAGCAAGACCTTTCCCTTCTGTGGCAGGGAAAGGGCAGGCAGAGTACCCTTCGTCATTCAGTACTTCCCTGGAGTGGAGAAGCTATGACATCTTCTCCGGGGCCTTCAACATATCATCGATGAAGATGAAAATCTTTCTTAGGCCATCCCCACACCCCTACTTCTCGCCTTCAAACAACCGTACAACTTCAAACAGATCATTGTCCACAGCAAACTACCCAGCCTTCAGGAGAACAGTGACCACGACACCACATGACCTTGCCACAGCAACCTCTGCAAGACGTGCTGGATCATCGACACGGATGCCATCATCTCACATGAGAACACCATTCACCAGGTACACAGCACATACGTTTGTAACTTAGCCAATGTTGCCTACCTGATATGCTTCAGGAAAGGATGTCCCAAGGCATGGTACATTGGGGAGACCATGCAGATGCTACGGCAATGGATAAATGAACACCACTCGACAATCACCAGGCAGGAGTGTTCTCTTCCTGTTGGGGAACACTTAAGCGATCATGGGCATTCAGCCTCTGGTCTTCGGGTAAGCATTCTCCAAGGCGGCCTTCATGACACACAACAATGCAGAATTGCTGAGCAGAAACTGATAGCTAAGTGCCGCACACATGAGGGCGGCCTCAACCGGGATCTTGGGTTCATGTCACACTACCTGTAACCACGACTTGCCTGGGCTTGGAAAATCTCACTAACTGTTCTGGCTGGTGAAAATACATATTTCTTTAACCTGTGTTTAACCCTCTCTCCACTCGCATTGTCTGGACCTTTAAGACTTGATTACCTGTAAAGACGTGCATTCCAACCGTTATTTTGTAAATTGAGTTTGTGTCTTTATGTGCCCTGTTTGTGAACAGAACTGCCACTCACCTGACGAAGGAACAGTGCTCTGAAAGCTTGCGCTACCAAGTAAACCTTTTGGACTTTAACCTGGTGTTGTGAGACTTCTTACTGTGTTTACCCCAGTCCAACGCCGGCATCTCCACATCATGCCTTGATCACTGCAGCGGCTTTGAGCACCAGCCACTGTCTGGTATATTTCTCAATTAATGATTTTTCATGTGATTGAGGACTCATTGACAGTAGACTATTTTAGTAAAGGTGGCATATGGCATCTCAAGATGGGCCAGAGAACTCCAATATACATTCAAAATGCATATATTCCTGCACCCAGTGAAAAGTGGGAAAACTGGTCTGAAGTTGTAACTTTGTTTGTTTACTTTCCACTTCCCAGTGATACCAGCTGTTTCAAGGTAGACCAAGTATTGAACATAACACTTTTCTAAAATAGGTTTGGAAGCCTTTTAATCGAGTATACTTCAGTGCAGCACGGAAGGAAATCTGCAATTTCAGAAATGGTGCTATTTTTCAAATGCGATGTTGAGTTGAGGCTTTCTTTGGCTGCTCCCTTGGAATGTAACCCTTAACTAACCCCATTGAAACAAATTCTCTGATAATTTATCTGATTGCTGTTTCTGGCACCTTGGTGTGTGCAAATGATTTTGCTGGCAATGTGAGCAGGAGGTCACAGTAGCTAAATAATACATCTGGTAAGATGGAGAGTTTGAAAGCCAGGAGAACTATCTTGTGGACTTCACTGAGAAATACTCCATTAATTGGCATCACATTGAGACATTAGTGTTTGGAAGCCACATAAATGTCTGAATGTACACAATTTCTTTTCTCATACCTTTTGAACCATCTTACAGCAATCTTATAATGTTGAAGGTACTATATATTGTACATACAACTTTCTTGCTGTACATTAATTTATCCTGTTACTTAGATTTATACAGTAACTAATTGAAAACTTAAATAAATTTGGAAATGCCCATTAAATTATTTAAATCCATCAGAATTTGCAGCAAAACAGTCAAAATGCTGAATGTTGTAATTTTCATAGTTAAGCAAAAACACTTTCAAATGAAGATTTTGGATCAAGTCTCAAAGGGAGCTAAACTCCTAACCTGTACTTTTGAAGCAGTTCTATATTAGAGAAGGATGTGGATTCTGCAAATGGTTGTGGTGTCTGAGAATTGCAACATTAATGTTATTGGCATGATGTTTTCAGTTGCAAATAAAAAAAACGAAGATTTTACTCTTGTTAGCTGATCAATGTGTTCTCCAACTCCTTGATAAAAACCTATTATCTCAACTACTTTCCTGGCAGTTCCAATGAAGCACACAGGCAGAAAACAAACCTTTTCATTCAACTTCTGTTTTATGGGATCAGCTCTGATTTGAGGGCTGACTTTTATTGCGTGCTGGGTGGTTCCATCTGAGTGCCTGGAAATTGAATGGTACATTTGTACTTCCCTCAGCCACATTGATTTGAATCTTTGCCAATTTATATATTTCACTGCTCCTTCGTCAGGCAATTCTTTTTGAAATCAGATTTTCATATTCTAATATTTCACTGGCTATTTCATTGCGGTTTGGTTGTCAAATAGGAGGCAGAGAGTGGGGGTCAATGGGTGCTATTCGGATTGGTGGATGGTGACTAGTGGAGTGCCCCAGGGGTCAGTGCTGGGGCCTCAGCTTTTTACCATTTATATAGATGATCTGGAGGAGGGAACCGAGTGTAGGGTGTCGAAATTTGCTGATGACACCAAGATTGGGGGAACGGCAAATTGTGCGGAGGGTGTGGAGAGTCTACAGAAGGATCTAGATAGGCTGGGCGAATGGGCCAGGAAATGGCAAATGGAATTTAATGTTGGCAAGTGTGAGGTGGTCCACATTGGTAGGAAGAATGGTAGGAAGGACTATTACTTACGTGGAGAAAAACTGCAGCAGGCGACGGTGCAGAGGGACCTCGGGGTCCTTGTGCATGAGTCGCAAAAACCCAGCTTGCAGGTGCAGCAGGTGGTCAGGAAGGCGAATGGGATGCTGGCCTTCTTAGCGAGGGGGATTGAATATAAAAGTAGGGAGGTCTTGCTGCAGCTGTATAGGGCATTGGTGAGGCTGCAGCTGGAGTACTGTGTGCAGTTTTGGGCGCCGCACCTGCGCAAAGATATTTTGGCCTTGGAGGGAGTGCAGAGGAGGTTTACTAGGCTGATGCCGGAGTTGAGGGGGTTGAGCTATGAGGAGAGGCTGAATAAACTGGGCTTGTACTCGTTAGAGTTTAGAAGAATGAGGGGAGATCTCATTGAGACGTATAAGATGATGAATGGGATGGATAGGATAGAGGTGGAAAGACTCTTCCCGCTCAAAAAAGACAGTAGGACTAGGGGGCACAGCCTCAAGATAAAAGGGGGGCGGTTTAGAACGGAGTTGAGGAGGAACTTCTTCACTCAAAGGGTGGTGAATCTCTGGAATTCTCTGCCCGTTGAAGTGGTGGAGGCTGCCTCGCTAAATATTTTTAAGACGCGGGTTGATGGGTTTTTGATAGGAGAGGGGATTAAGGGTTATAGGGAGAGGGCGGGAAAGTGGAACTGAGCAGCGACAGATCAGCCATGATCTTATTGAATGGCGGGGCAGGCTCGAGGGGCTAGATGGCCTACTCCTGCTCCTATTTCTTATGTTCTTATTTCTTATGTTTGCATTCTTTTTTATTCATACAATATTGATAATGGTTAAACAAACTAATATTCCATGAAAAAATTACCTTTTTAACATTGTTAAGCATCATGCTGGGTATATATAAGGTCATCTTTAAACAGGAAATGAAATATTCTATTTCACAGTTGATAAGTTCCAGAACTTCTGTTCCCCGAGGTGGGGGGTTGTACTCTGGAAGTTGCACTCAAGGACTCCACGGAAGACCCCTCGCAGTGATTGCATGGGAAATGCCCGGGAAGTTTAAGTTTCCAGTGGGTAATTACCCTGCACTGTGAACCATCCAAAGCTCTGATTTAAATGAGACTGCAGAAGGTTTTGACTTGCTTAGCGGAATAGTTAAGCAGAAAAGGTTAGAAGGGTTAAAACCACTTTGAACTCCTGGGTAACTATAGGACTGATACCCATCACCCCCTTGACTACCCTTCCAATCCCCGACTACCCTCTCCATCATCCCAACTATTCTCACAATCCCTAATTATCCTGCATCCCCGGCCTACAACAGCTTAGCACCATAAAAAAGGGCCTTGTATTGGAAGGATTTTTGGGCTAATGCACTGTGCATTTCTCACCAGGCCCAGAATAGAAGTCTGAGTTAGAAATGTGCCAATGGTAGTCATAATGTGGAGATGTTGACATTGGACTGGGGTAAGCACAATAAGAAGTCTCACAACACTAGGTTAAAGTCCAACAGGTTTATTTGGTAGCAAACACTACTAGCTTTCAGGGCTCTGCCCCTTCGTAAGGTGAGTGGGGGGTTCTGATCACAAACAGGGCATATAAAGACACACAGTTTACAGAATACTGATTAGAATGCGAGTCTTTGCAGCTAACCAAGATCCCAGTTGAGGCCGTCCTCCTGTGTGCAGACTTCCGCACACATGAGGACGGTCTCAACTGGGATCTAGGGTTCATGTCATACTATTTGTAACCCCCATGAGTAGCCTGGGCTTACAAAATTTCACTCACTGTCCAGTCTGGAGACAAAACACATCTCTTTGACCTATGCTTAATAATGCTAATATACACATCTCTTTAACCTATGCTTAATGCTATCTTCACTCACATTGCCTGCACCTTTAAGACTTGATTAGCTATAAAGACACACGTTCTAATCAGTATTCTGTAAACTGTGTGTCTTTCTCTGCCCTGTTTGTGATCAGAACTCCCCACTCACCTGATGAAGGAGCAGAGCCCCGAAAGCTTGTGGCATTTACTACCAAATAAACCTGTTGGACTTTAACCTGGTGTTGTGGTACTTCTTTCTTAGTTTAATTGGATGCTGCACATTTCTAAGTAAAAAGGAATAGCAGTCTGATAATGATTGCCATTCCACAGAAGTTCTGGCTTTAATTGTCTTGTAATCACAGTATGTGGTATTTTTGCTTTTATAGTAAGCAAATACTTAAATGTTAAAGGTTAAGCTGGGGCTTGTAAAGATAACAGGACACTTCGGTTTGAAAAGCTTGTTTAACAACTGGCCAGAACTTCCACAGTGGCAATCATAGTCGAATTAGCACTCTGCTCCTTTTTAACTCATCTTAGTCGGGAGTTACATATTTCTCACTTGATTTTCGATTGGGCCTGCTAAGAAATGTGCAGCATACCAGCTCCTGGAACTTTTCTGTGCAGGGTGGCAGAGGAAGTGATGCTATGCCCCCTATTTATGTCACTAGCTGCCACAAGGCAGGTAAGTTTAAAGATCCCAGCCACCTTGAGAAACAAAGGTGAAGGTAAATGAGTAGGACGGATAGGGTAAATGGGGTAGTGATGCAGGATGGATGAGGGGCTAGAATTGGTTTTGAGGGGTAGGATGGGTGGGTGTGTGTTAATGGTCAATCAGGGGTATAGGGATGTAGTTAGTGTTTTGGGGGGGGCGGGGAGTGATTTAATGGTATTGGGGGTGGGGTGGGTGGAAGGGTAATCAGAGGGTAGTAAGAAGCTAATCAGGAGAGTGGGGAGGATAGTTGTGGCTTGAGAGGAGTCAGTGTGCGGGAAGTCGTCGGAGAGGGATTGGGAGTATACTCAGATCAGGAGGGGTTACTTGAGGGATAGTGGGGTTTGGTGGGTCGGGGAGGGTAGTTAGGGGTGGGGGAAGATCAGGGGAGGTGACTTGGGTGACTCTGTGTACAGGAAAATTGCCCATTGGACAAGTCATACAATCCCTACAGTGCAGAAGAAGGCCATTTGGCTCATCGAGCTTGCACTGGCAACAATCCCACCCAGGGTCTCTTCTCATATTTACCTTGCTAATACCCCTGACACTAAAGGACAATTTAACGTGGTCAATTAACCCGCACATCTTTGGAGTGAGAGGGGAATCCAGTGCACCTGGAGGAAACCCACCCACACACAGGGACAATATGCAAACTCGACACAGTCACTTGAGATTGGAATTGAACTGGGGTTTCTGGTGCTGAGAGGCAGCAGTGCTGATCACTGGGCCGCCCTTGAAATTTCCCTGGCAATTCTCTTGTGGAGTGGACTCGGGTGGGGGGATCCCTTATCACAACTTCTGGAGGCCTGCCAGGTACAATTACAATCCCATTCTTCCCCGGAAATGGAAGTTCCAGGCTATTATCAACAAACAATTGGGTCATGTGCTCATGCTAAGAAAGCATTCAAGATTCTGCTTTGGCATTACTAATCACGACATAATGCTGATGCTGATAGTTTGACATAAATCTGAAGTAAAACCTGCCTGGAGTGAGGTACCACAAGAATCCCTGGGATAGTAACACCAATCTGAAATTCAACCTTCAGCTGCTTAGGCCCTAAGTTCTGGAATTCCTTCCCTAAACCTCTCTGCCTCGCCTTTCTCCTTTAAGATACTCCTTAAAACCTTACTTTTCGACGAGATATTTAAAGTTTTGTTCTAACATTTCCATATGTAGCTCAGTATAAAATTTTGCTAAGCACCTTTGTTATTTTATCATATTAAAGGCGTTAGATAAACACTTGTTGAACCAAGCTACAAAATGGCCAGGGATTCCCTTGAACAGTCTGCAGGTATTTTTTTTAAAACCTACTTTACATAAATATTTTAAAGTTTTTGTGTTCTTGCAGGTTTGGACTCTTGCGTGTATTTTAATGTCAGGAGAGAAGCTCTGTGTGTGTCAGTGCATATATGCAGGCCCCCTTTCTCACTGTGAGAATTGATCTGAAAGCAGTAGCTGCAGTGTGAATGGAGAGTAAAACATTTAAGCATTGAGATTCTATTTTTGGAATTGTTCTGTATTTATAATGACCCAGGAAATAAATAATCAAAATATAATGTTGAATTTTTGAGTAGCCCATGTGAGTTTAAATCATAGGGTATAGTTAGGTAGAGTGAGCCCTCAAATCAATCTCGCTTGTATGACATCAGGACTACAGCTATAAACCTTTGAGAAACCACATGAAAAATACAAAATGAAAAGTGAAAGGCTGCTGTTTTCCAGGAGACATTTACTCCTTACTGAAATTTGGAGATACTGTCATGTTAGTGGATGTGTTATGGACCACTTTTAGATCAAGATGTTTACAATTAGCATGGACCTGGATTAACATGCAAAATTCTTAAGGGCAACTGAATACAATATAGCTAAGATTGTGCATTTGAGAACAAACTGGGGAAGTATATGTTTTCTGGTAGTTGACCAGGTGAACAGATTTCTGAATTGAAAGTAGAATTTTTAATTGTGCTTGGGTGGTTTAATTTGTTTGGTAATCTAGATTTCTGCATGTGATTACAAGCATTTATAAAACAGCCATTCAATAATAATTTAATTTATTGTTTCATTTTGTCAGTCCTTTTCCCTCACTCTAGGTTTATTTCTTTTTCCCTAAGCCTTACTCCTGTCCCTGGGTTCTTAGTGAATTGATTTCTTCTCTGATTTTTATTTTGCTTTCTCACATTAGTAAATCTGCTAAGCTTGAGAAAATGTCAACTGGGAAATCTAAGTTTAGCCAAAACTATTTTTAATCTTCATTTTACCATAGCATGGTGCAACATGTTGAAACAAAATAGATTAGGCTGCTATTTCTCACCTAAAGCATTTATCTATAAAGGACAAAGCTTAACAGTGCCAGTTTAATAGCCAGTGGGTAAATTATGCATCTAAATTACCTTAAAATGATGGGTGTTTAATAAGAGTTAATGGCTTAGTGAAAATTATGAATCAGTTTTGGAATTTATGCAGACTAGCAATTTCCAGTGATTTCATGAATTATGTTAACATGAAATTAGGGAGATTGTGAATTGTGTTGTGACTTGGATTATTTATGTGCCATCTGTTACAATGAATTGTAAATGGTTTAAATCATTAGGGTTTCGTACTTCTGTCTGTATGTGCCAATTGTCCTCATTTGGAAGGATTATATCCAGTGACATTATTTCCCTGAGTGATGCTAATGACTAGAATTGTTTTGAGCAAGCCAAATTCTTTGATTCACCTATCTTTTTCCCTTTTCTTCCTTTCTCCTTCACTCTCTCTCCTTTCTTACTCTCTCTGCTCCCTCCACTCCGATCTTGCCCTTCATTCTCCCAGCTGCCACCACTCCTAACTTTTTGAAGACTCAGAGAATCAAGGAATATGGGGAGCAGGCAGGAAAGTGGAGCTGAAGCCAAAGATCAGTTGTGACTTTATTTGAGTGGCAGAGCCAATGTACGGAATTATATGGTCTAATCCTGCTCCTATGTCCTGTTAATAGATATGTTCTCAACTAAATTGGCTGTCTTGTAATTAAGTTTTTTTTCTAAGGGTTGCTCTTCATTTTTTTCTGTAGTTCATCAAATGTTATGATATTTTGATCATTGTTCCCTAAATGTTACCCTGCTGAGTCTTGATCCACTTGACTGACCTTATTGACCAGAAAAAAATCCAACAATGCATTATTTTTATTTGGCTAGAAACGCATTGAAGAAGAAAATTCTCCTGAACACACCTCAAAGATTCTTTCTCCCCCTCTATCCTTTGCAGTATTACTAACCCTGTTTATATCAGGACAATTCATGTTGTCCATTGTCACTGCTGTATAGTTTTTACATTTCTACGTAATTTCCCTGAAAATTTCATCTGTGTATTTTCCCATTAAGATTTAAAGTTGATTTATTGTTGTCACAAGTAGGTTTACATTAACACTGCAATAATAACACTGCAATGAAGTTACTGTGAAAGTCAATAGCCTATACCCATTTGTGTAATGATACCACTGTTGTTTCTGAACTCTGATCAAATAGATTGTATCCCTAACTCCTCTCGGGATTCTTGAGTATTTTGCATTTACTAGATGCATGTTATCTTATTTTTTGTTCCGGCTGTCTCCTCTTCCAACCATCCAGATAATGGCAGTTCTCGCATCTCCCTCTTCAAAAACATGCCAATCTTTGACTCACAAAGATAACCAAGAAATCTTCAAATAAAATGCGATCCAACCACTTTTTTGACATAGTGAATTCAGGTCAAGTAACCTCTCTTAATCTGAAAAACCAGCAAAAACTGAATCCACCATATGTGCACTCACACCTTAACACCACATTCTTCAAGGCCAATTGGATGAGTATTAACACTCATCTAAATTTATTGTATCTGGTGGACTATCTGTAGATAGCCTCACACTGCTGTAACAGCTTTGAAATTTATAGGGTAAATTTCAGCTACCAATTAGTTAATATGGTGTTCAATCTTTTTATTTATCTGGTGATTTCAGCCCATTCAATAAATTATGATTTTTCAATGTAAAACATGGGTTTTGTAACAAGGTTACTATTAACAACTTTGCCAACTTTTTTCAGTTTTGTGAGGCATGCATGAACACAACAAGTGCTTGACAGCTAAAAGAAGGTAAAAGCTTAGCACAAGATCAGTCTTGGCTGCAGTTGGCAATCTATACAAGAGATTGTGTGGCTTGGTAAGGAGGGTGACACCCTCCTCCAGTGGTAGCGGCTGTAATGATCTGGAGACGAGCCAAACCTGGCCGGCATAATGGAAGCATTCTGATCGAATACTTTCTCTGACTTGACACTTCTGTGTATAGAGTAAGTGGGAGATGGAGGGATGCTGAGAACTAGGTGAAGCAATTTTATGGTCCTCAATCACTCAGGCATTGAAATGTCCAATGAGGATGCGCATCAGAGAAGGAGATAACTGTAGTCTGCAGCACCTAGGGGGGCAGTAAGATCATGAGGCTGCAAAGAGTCACTGATGAGGAGTGCACAGAACATGTTTCTTGTATGCAGCGGATGCTACCCACCAGAGCTGGTCCACTGTTAAAGGCTCTGCTTTCGACAAGTGTCAGAGCAGCGGTATTATTCAACAATATGCCTCATCACGGAGATGGCCACTGAGTTGTTGCAATGATTGAGGAGGTTCTGAGCCCCTCAGCCCAGTGGGAAGAGTTGGGAACCCATTGCCTGTGGCATTGAAGGTTAAAGTGGCACTGAATTTCCAGAGCATAGGATACTTCCCGGGACCTTTTGAGATATAGTTGCGATCACCCCAGTCTGTGGCTCAGTGCTGAAAAAAGATGGAAACTAATGCCGTGCTAAAGGTGGCCAGCCAATACATGCAGTTTCAAACTGGTACAGGTGGCAAATAGGATTTGCCTAAATAAGTAAATAATATTTTTTATGGTCCAGAATACAGAATTTATTAGTGACATCTCGTTACATTACATACCCTGTGAAATCTGATCATAGCTGGGTGAACTTTGTCATATGTTTGCACATGCTCCTACATAGTGCTATGTGGTGCAGTCAGAAAAGTGGAATTAAGGCCACATGATTTTATTGAATGACAGAGCAGGTTCAAGATGCCAGAAGGCTTACTCCTACTCAGATTTCTTGTGTTATTAATACAGTCTTCACCTCCTGCTTGTCTTCAGAAGTCTTCCCTTCAGGCTGTGCAGTTCTTATCCATGACCTGCAAAGAGAGAATTGAGATGAGAAAGCAACGCACCTTTCAACGTGCCCTTCTGACTACTATTCACATGGAATTCTATGTGACCAATGCTGTACGTATCAGCAATATGTTTTGCGCTTCTTAGAGGATCCATTGCATTCGTCCATTAAGACAGACTCTCTCTCAGAACTTGACATCATTTTTACCATCAGCGATTGCCTTTCCTGACTCCATGCTTCCCAATTCCAATGCTTTTTCCTCCATTGATGTAACAATCATAATATGTGTCATGTCAGTTCCAATTTTTCCTCTTCATTGAGTTTCATGAGCTCTCTTCTCTTGCATGTACATTTCCATTGTTGTTAACCTGTCAACAACACATACCTTACCAATATAGGTAGCAGCTTAATAGCCCATCATGGTGCCACATGTGACCATAAATACTAACAGTACCGAAGCCAACTCTGCCTGACTAATGTCCTCCACAGAGAAGCTAACATGCATCTGACAACTAATGCTGCTACCTTGGCACTGCCTCTGACTTGGTGGGCACACCCTTCTCCAAATTCAATTCATCTTTATTTTTTAAGCTGTAAACTTATGCATCACATTCACCTTGCCAGAATGTATCATATTAACACAGAAGGAGATCACTTAGCCATCAAATCCATACCGACTCACTATAGAGCATCCAGTCAGTCCCATTACACCAATCCTGTTATCCTTATGGACCTGCAAGTTTATTTCCCTCAAATGGCCTCTTTCTGCACTGTAGGGTTTCTATGATTCTAAAATACCCCCTCATTCTTTTCAATTTCAGTGAGTATAGTCCCAGTCTACTCAGTCCCTCCTCATAAGCCAACCCTCTCGACTCTGGAATCAACCCAGCGAATTTCCTCTGCATCCCCTCCAGTGCCAGTACATCCCTTCTCAAATAAGGAGACCAAAAGTGGACAGAGTACTCCAGGTACGATCTCATCAGCACTTTATACAGCTGCATCATAACCTCCCTGTTTTAAAACTCCACCCCTCTAGCAATGAAGGACAAAACTCCATTTGGGGGCTTTTTTAATTACCTTCTGCACCTGCAAACCAACTTTCGGTGATTCATGCACAAGGACACTCAGGTCCCTCTGCACAGTAACATGCTGCAATTTTTTACCATTTAAATAATAGTCCATTTGGCTGTTATTCCTGCCAAAATGGACGACCTCACATTTACCAACATTGTACTCCATCTGCCTGACCCTTGCCCACTTATTTAAACTATGTATATCACTGCAGATTTTCAGTGTCCTCTACATACTTTGTTCTACCATCCATCTTCATATCATATGCAAACTTTGATATGCTACACTTGGTCCCCAAGTCCACATCATCAATGCAAATTGTAAATGATTGTGGTCCCAACACTGATCCCTGAGACACACCACTTGTCACTGATCGCCAACCAGAAAAACACCCGCTTGTTGCTTTCTGTTAGCTAACCAATCCTCTATCCATGTTAATAAGTTCTCCGTAATGCAGTGCACCTTTATCTTATGCAGTGGCCTTTTGTGCTGCACCTTGTTAAGTGCCTTCTAAAAATCCAGATACACGACACCCACCGGTTCCCTGTTGTCCACCGCACTTGTAATGTCCTCAATTCCAGTTATCTCACTGCTCTGTCAAATCATCTCTCAATTTCCTTTGTTCCAAACAGAATAATCCCAGATTCTTCAACCCAACCTTCTTGCTAAGGTGCCTCATCCCTTGGATAATTCTGGTAAATTTCCTCTGCACCCTGTCAAGGATCCAAGCATCCTCCTTAAAGTGTGGTGAGCAGATCTGGATGCAATGTTCTAGCTGTGCCCTAACCTAAGCATTGCAAATGTTTAATATAACTTCCCTGTTTTTGTACTCACTGCCTCTATTTAAGAAGCCTAGGATTCCATATGTCTTGCTTACTACATTCTCAAAATGCCCTGTCACCTTCAAAGATCCATGCAGTGAACAATAGGCCCCTCTGTTCTTGCACAAGCTTTAAAACTACACCATTAAATCTATATTTTCTGTCCCTACTCCTTCTGCTGGAATGTATCATACTTATTTATATTAAATTTCATCTGTCATTTGTTTGTCCATTTTGTTAATCAATCTGTGTCCTGTCATAGGTAGTTAGCACTGCTGCCTCACAGCGCCAGAGACCCAGGTTCAATTCCAGCCTTGGGTGACTGTCTGTATGGAGTTTGCACATTCTCCCCGTGTCTGCGTGGGTTTCCACTGGGTGCTCCGGTTTCCTCGCACAGTCCAAAGCTGTGCGGGTGAAGTTGATTTGCCATGTAAATTGCCCCTTTAGGTGTAGGTTAGGGGGATTAGCATGGGAAATATATGGGGTTACGGGGATTGGGTCTGGGTGGTGGGTGGGTTGTTGTCGTTGCAGGCTTGATGGGCCAAATGGCCTCCTTCTGTACTGGAGGAATTCTATGATTGGGGGCGTGGTGTGTAACATCACAAAAAGGGATGCCAGGGCAGTGCTGGATGTACTGGAAAGGCTGGCTATGAATCAAGTTGTTAAGTCACCTGGTCCGGATGTTTTGCACTCAAAGTTGCTAAAGGAGATCAGAGAAAGACTTTCCATAATATTCCAATCTTTCCTAAATACAGGAGAGGTGGCAGAGGATTGATGAGTGGTAAATGTGACACCCTTTTTCAAGAAAGGTACAATGACGTTCCTAATAATTACAGGCTGGGCAGTTTAATATCAGTCCTGATTAAGGTTTAGAATCAACAATCAAGGGCAAAATAATATTCATCAGGATTTTGACTTAATTAAAGAGAGACAGCAAGATTTTTGAAAGCAGATCACATTAAACTAATCCTATTACATTTTCTATTGAAGTAGGTTAATGAAAGGAATACAATGAATGTTATCATTAAAGATTTTAAGGTAATATTTGACCTAATGCCACAAAAAAGGCCAGTTAACAAAATTGAGGCTTATGAAATAGGACGGTCAATAGAGAGTTGGACAAAAAATTGGCTTAAACTGAAAACAGCGCTGTGACAATGGAGTTTTTTTTTCAGACAATGATGTTCCCCAAGGGTCATTTCAGAATTTAACAATGATACCAAACCTGGAGATGTGGCAAACAGTGCAGATCATAGAATCCTACAATGGAGCAGGAGGCCATTTAGCCCATCAAGTCTGCACTGACCACAATCCCACCCAGGCCCAACCCCCATAATTCCAAGCATTTACCCTAGCTAATCCCCCTGACACTTAAGGGCAATTTTAGCATGGCCAATCCACCTGACCCACACATTTGGACTGTGGGAAGAAACCAGAGCACCCAGAGGAAACCCACGCAGACACGAGGAGAATGTGCAAACTCACATAGATAGTAACCCAAACGCCTCTAGTCAGCTCCTGGAAGCTACTCTGTACAGCCCCTCCCAGTCCCCTAACAATTTCTACCCCAGCAGTAATATTAGATGATTAGTCTGCAAAAACAGCTTCTATCTTAATGCTGCTTTCCCTTATTTCAGTTGTATATTATTGCAAATAGACAGTAAATTTATAGTGCTCCACTGAATAAATGGGTGCTGTGCAGTTCACTTTCCATAAATGGTAGGTATTCAAATGAAAGCTATTTTAATTTGATGAAAGCAAATTTTCTTCCTGTTCACTGGATTGGAAAATAAAGTTAGTTATATGAACTGAGAACACAATGGCACATATGCTGTATTAGAGAGATTAGTTAACTTAAGGAACAAGAAAAAACTGTGAATGCTTTGCAACCGATTAATTGTCATGTCTGCCTTTCATAGTGTAAACATAATCTTCAATATGAAAAGTTTATCAAAGGCAGTTTGCTACGTGTAGAAATGTGTCATATAAGACCATATTTTGTATTAAATAGCCTTGAAAGCAGAGAGAAATAGAAATATTAAGCTTGAAAGTCAATTGCAGTGCTACAAAAGGCCAGCCTGTTATTTGCCACGTATATGGCACTGCTGTTTGCTGCCTGTGCTGGAGTAGCTTAGACAAATGTGTCACCCGCAAGTCCCCTCCCTGCACTCAGATGCAAAACATGCATGAATGAGCATGACATTACTGTCCTGACAGAGGTGAACTCAATGAATGTGCAGGAAACTTCTTTATTCACTCCTGAAAGGAGAAGCATTATAAAGCAAAACTGTATTCTGGACCTATTTAAAAGGTGACTCAACGAGTTGCAATTGAGGTACTTTTGATTGATTTATTGGTCAGGCAAAGTTTGTGGAAGCATTGATGATTTGCTGGAGGAATGTGTAAGCTTTTAGGTTTTTATTGATCACAAAGAAAGAAAATTTAAAGTGCCTTGCATCGGCATGAAGGCAGTAGTTGCAATGTCACTTGCTCTGTAACATAAGCAGAACAAGCAGAGGAGGAGGCAGAGAGGGCACCTCCATGACGAAGGAGATGTGAGGATTTAATTTGATTTATTATTGTCACATGTATTAGTATACAGTGAAAAGTATTGTTTCTTGTGCGCTATACAGACAAAGCATACCGTTCATAGAGAAGGAAACAGGAGAATGCAGAATACAGTGTTACAGCCATAGCTAGGGTGTTGAGAAAGATCAATGTAGTGTGAGGTAGGTCCATTCAAAGGTCTAATGGCAGCCAGGAAGAAGCATACTTGAGTCAGTTGGTATGTGAGCTCAGATTTTTGTATCTTTTTCCTGACGGAGAAAGGTGAAAGAGAGAATGTCTGGGGTGTGTGAAGTCCTTAATTATGCTGAATGCTTTGCGGAGGCAGTAGGAAATGTAGACAGAGTCAATCGATGGGAGGCTGGTTTGCGTGATGGATTGGGCTAGATTCATGACCATTTGTAGTTTCTTGCGGTCTTGGGCAGAGCAGGAGCCATATCAGGCTGTGATACAACTAGAAAGAATGCTTTCTGTGGTGCATCTGTAAACATTGGTGAGGGTCATAGCTGACATGCCAAATTTCCTTAGTCTTCTGAGAAAGTAGAGGCATTGGTGTGTTTTCTTAATTATAGTGTTGATATGGGGGGGACCAGGATAGGTTGTTGGTGATCTGGACACCTAAAATCTTGAAGTTCTTGACCCCCATTGATGTAGACAGGGACATGTTCTCCACCACACTTCCTAAAGTTGATGACATTGTTTGTAGACATTGATGGGAGAGATTATTGTCGCCGCACCAGTTCACCAGATTCTCTATCTCATTCCTGTAATCTGTCTCA
Organism: Carcharhinus amblyrhynchos; assembly: GCF_965287045.1. Classification (NCBI taxonomy): domain Eukaryota; kingdom Metazoa; phylum Chordata; class Chondrichthyes; order Carcharhiniformes; family Carcharhinidae; genus Carcharhinus; species Carcharhinus amblyrhynchos. Next base: position 22,300,738 of record NC_137335.1, on the reverse strand, counting down.
AAATGGTTTGAGATCTGACCTACTACAGTGGTGTTGTCAGCCAACTTGAAAATCGATTTGGAGGGGGGGGGAATTTGGCCACACAATCATAAGTGTAGTAGGGGACTGAGAACACACCCTTGTGGGACACTGATATTGAGGATGATCATGGAGGAGGTGTCATTGCCTATCCTTGCTGATTGTGGTCTATGGATTAAGAAGTCCAGGATCCAGTCACAGAGGGAGGAGATGAGGCTCAGGCAACAGAGTTTGGACATGAGTTTAGTAGGAATAATGGTGTTGGAGCCTGAGCTATTGTCAATAAATAGGAGTCTGACATAGGTGTCTTTGTTATCTAGATGTTCCAGGATTGAGTGCAGGGCTAGGGAGACGGCGCTTGCTGTGAATCTGTTGTGGCAGAAGGCAAACTGTAGTAGATCCAGGCACTCCAGAAGGCTGAAATTGATTCAAGCCATGGCTAACCTTTTGAAGCACTTCGTAATGATGGATGTCAGAGTCACTGGCCGATAGTCATTAAAGCACACTGCTTGGCTTTTCTTTGGTACTGGGATATTGGTCATCGTCTTGAAGCAGATAGGGACCTCAGATTGTTGTACAGAGAGGTTGAAGATGTCTGCAAATACCCCACAGTTGCTTTTGTGGGTTGACCTTCAAGAAAGCTGCTCTGACATCTGTAATACTGACCTTAGATGCAGGCTTATCCTGTGTCTAAGATCATCAGGAAGGGGGTGCATTGGAACTGGTGATTTTACATGCCTTCATCTTGTAGCATGTTATGTCTTGCAGACCTTGCCATTGTTGGCGGAGATCCGTGTGGCTAGCCTAGGACTCTAGCTTGGTCCGTTATTGTCTTTTGATATCTTTGATGGATCTTCTTAGATCATATCTGGCTTCCTTGTATAGGTCAGGGTCGCCTGACCTGAATGCCTCAGACCTTCAGCAGGCAGTGGATATCCCTGTTCCATGGTTTCTGGTTGGGAAACATGCAGATTTGCTTCTTTGGCACTATGCTTTGGCACTAGGAGGCATAAAGCCCTACCCTCCCAGAGAACCACTCCCACGTTGTAATGACCTAAGAGCAGTGCCTTAGGAGGTTGCAGTCCAGAAGTAGTCAATGATAGAGTTGTAGCATCTGGCTTCATGACCCTCAAACTAGCAACAGGACAATCTTCCCAATTGTGAAGGCCACCATCACTTTTCTTTCTGTACAACAGGATCTTTTCAGGTAGAGGTGAGTGACACTTAAATCCAAATCAATTGTATATATTCAGAAAAGCAGTAGTCCAAGCATTGATCCCTGGGGATCCCAACTGTATACGTTCCTCCAGTCCATAAAACAACCGCTGGCCGTCATGCTCTGTTTCCCATCACTCAGCCAACTCTGTATCCATGGTGCCACTGTCCCTTTTATTCCATTCACTTTTACTTAGCTGACTGGCCTATTATTTGGCACTCTGTCAAACACCTTTTGGAAGTCCGTATAGTTGTATCAACCCTCTCTCTTGCCTCATCAAATAACTAATTAGTTACACAGAATTTACCTTCAAAAATTCCATATTGGCTTTTCTTAGGTGATCCACTCTTGGCATCTCTAAAAGCTTTCCCAGAACAGAGATTATACTGACTGGCCTGTAGTTGTTAAGATTATTCTTGCATCCTTTTTTAAACAAAAATGTAATATTTGCAATTTTCTGATATTCTGGCACATTACTGTAGCTAAAGGAAGATTGGAAGATTATGGCCAGTATCTTTGTAATTTGTATCCTTCCTTCAGCATCCTGGATGTGTTCTTATAATTCCTATTGTTGGCTTCCAGAACAAAGGACAAATCCTGTAGTCATATGACCTAAAGCAGCTATGCTTTTTGGTTCAGCAGAAAGTCCATTTTAAAAATAGCAAAATACAGAAAAATTCTGAAACGTGCAGTTTTGGATTCCTTTTCACGCCTATTCACATAACGGAGGGAAAAGAATCAGGAGAAGAAGTAGGATAGGGAATCTGTAACCTTTAATGTGGTGAACACAACCAAGGATGCCAAATTGCTTTAGAAGACCGAGTTCCGTTGCAGTGGAGAGAGATGTCAAGAGATTGGCACTACCATGGCATGGTGCAATGGGAGAGATATAAATGTGTGTTTTTTGTGTGGTTTACATAAAAGTTAGATGAATTTTACTTTGCTGCAGTGGCAAGTTCCATCAAATCATCAACCAGAGAATGTTTAATGGCAGTAATCATCCTTTGCTAATGGCACTGCCATGTTCTGTTTGGTTGCCAATGTAGTAGTACACATAGAGACAGGGTTAGCCGATTCAGCCTTTCCCACCTGTGCCACCATTGTGTCATGACTGATCCCTCCTTCAACTTAATTTACGCTCCTTTGTTCTTGATCTGGTCAAAATCTATCTTGGAAAATTTCAACTGTTCTAGTATCCACACTGTTTTGGGGAAAGATTCCAGATTTCCATTGCCTTTGCATGGGTGATAAGTGCTTCCCGATTTCACAATTAAATGGCCCAGCTCTAATTTTAGAATTACATTATTTTGTTCTTGATTCCACCACCAAAAAAATAGTTTTTCTGTGTTGACTGATGGAATCCATGCATCAATTGATTCATTGATTGGATCATCCCTCAAATTTTTGTACTGAATGGAATGCAAGCTGAGTTCATGCAACGCAGCTTCAAATTAAGCTCTGGTGTCATTTGAGTGAATCTGTGCTGCACCCCTCCTCAGACGATCTTAAATTGGTGAAGTTTGGTGCCAAAAGATTGAACACTGATCAAGCCTTTCTGTAACTGAAGAGCTATTCCCATTTCCAGTTATCTTTAGATAATGGTTGGCTGAATGTTGAATTTTTTGAATGCTTTTTCTACCTGTTCATTAAATTTTATTGATAGCTGCATCCAGACTTTTAAAAACCTCCCGCTTCCTAACTGCTCTTGGAAAATATTTTGAAAATATTCGAGTTTTGTCTTGCTCAAATCCAAACTTATGAACTCCATCTGTTATAATTTTGGCCATTCACTTAATCTATGTCCTTTTATGACTTCCTACTCCCACCTACAGATCTACTTGTGGCTCTTAACTTTGTAACTCTCACCAAGTGGACATTCTGTCCACTCACATTGGATCCTGGACCATTAATGGCCCAATTTCAAGGTTTCCATCTTTATTAGCCAATCCTTCTGTGGCCATGTCCCTTCTGACCTGTATAACATTCATCCAGTCTTAGTTGGTCGCTGTGCTCCTCCTTGCTTTATAATTGATGGTTCAACCTTCAGTTATTTAGGCCCTCAACTCTGGTATTCCTTCCCTATGAACCTGTCCACCTCTTTGCTTCCCTCTCCTTAAAGATGCCCCCTGTCACCTGCTTCTTTGACCAAGTTTTTGGTCACATATCCTAATAAATCCTTATATAGCTTAATGTCAGATATTGTGAAGTACCTCAAGATATTTTGCAATATTAACGGTGTTATGCAAATACAAGTTACTGCATCTGAGTCATCAGCATATATAGGGTAAAGCTGAGGATCCAAACACATTCTTGGAGAGCATTACTTGTCAAATCTAACCAATTAGAGAGTCTTCCCTTTGCCCCAACTCTGTCTCCTACCTCACAACAGATTACAAACTTGAGTCACAAGGTTACTTCCAATATCATTATCAAATCTATAATCCTTATTATCTATTATTCGGTTTACATTCCTCTTTGTTGATCAATTTTTCAATATGTTCATGAAAGCCTTTATTAGTTTTTTAAATCATATTCCCTTTTTGCAATTGTTATTACGTTCTTTCACCATTTTGTTGTTTATTAGACCTGCACATCTGTTGGATTTTTATATATATGTACTGGCTTTTGGAAATCAATTTTGCTATGCCATTATCTTTTTTTAATCACTTTGCTGAGAATGGAACCTCCACTGTGTGCAAACTGGCTGATGTATTTCTTGCCATACAACCAGATTACATTCAAAAGAACTACATAATTGTGTGCAAATCCTTCTATAGCCCCTCCTTTCCTTATTTCTGTATCTTCTTTAGTCCTACAGTCCTCTGATATCTCTGCACTCCTTCAATTCTGGCCTCGTGCACTTCCTGTCCCATTTATATAGATGATCTGGAGGAGGGAACCGAGTGTAGAGTGTCGAAATTTGCTGATGACACCAAAATTGGTGGAAAGGCAAATTGTGCGGAGGGTGGGGAGAGTCTACAGAAGGATCTAGATAGGCTGGGCGAATGGGCCAGGAAATGGCAAATGGAATTTAATGTTGGCAAGTGCAAGGTGGTCCACTTTGGTAGGAATAATGGTAGGAAGGATTATTACTTACGTGGAGAAAAACTGCAGCAGGCGACGGTGCAGAGGGACCTCGGGGTCCTTGTGCACGAGTTGCAAAAACCCAGCTTGCAGGGGCAGCAGGTGGTCAGGAAGGCGAATGGGATGCTGGCCTTCATCGCGAGGGGGATTGAATATAAAAGTAGGGAGGTCTTGCTGTATAGCAAGCCTGTATAGGGCATTGGTGAGGCTGCAGCTGGAGTACTGTGTGCAGTTTTGGGCACCGTACTTACGCAAGAATATTTTGGCCTTGGAGGGAGTGCAGAGGAGGTTTACTAGGCTGATGCCGGAGTTGAAGGGGTTGAGCTATGAGGAGAGGCTGAATAAATTAGGCTTGTACTCGTTAGACTTTAGAAGAATGAGGGGAGATCTCATTGAGACGTATAAGATGATGAATGGGATGGATAGGATAGAGGTGGAGAGACTTCCCGCTCAGAAAGGATAGCAGGACTAGGGGGCACAGCCTCAAGATAAAGGGGGGTGCGGTTTAGAGCAGAGTTGAGGAGGAACTTCTTCACTCAAAGGGTGGTGAATCTCTGGAATTCTCTGCCCGTTGAAGTGGTGGAGGCTACCTCGCTAAATATTTTTAAGACGCGGGTTGATGGGTTTTTGATAAGAGAGGGGATTAAGGGTTATGGGGAGAGGGCGGGAATGTGGAACTGAGCCACGACAGATCAGCCATGATCTTATTAAATGGCGGGGCAGGCTCGCAGGGCTAGTTGGCCTACTCCTGCTCCTATTTCTTATGTTCTTATTGGTGGCTCTCTGTCTAGGCATTAAGTTCTGGAATTCCCTTCCTAAATATCTCTGCCTTTCTCTGCTCCTTAAAGTCGCTACTTTAAATTTACGTCTTTGACAAAGCTTTGACCAGGCACCTGTTTGAATAACTCTGTGACTGACACGGCTTCTGTGCAATGTCTTGGAATGTTTTACCATGTTTAAGCCACTTGTTATTGTTCAGAAGCAATTTGGGATGTCCTGAGGTTGTGCTAAGTAAATTATTTTCTTTCTCACATTTGTCACAACATCAGCAATGGATGCATTTGTGATTGCGATTGTAGGTAAAATATGGCCCTCGCTGTTCCATTTCCCTTTTCCTAAAATCTCTCGAGTATCTCATTATGTTCCATACTCCTTTATCTTCTCACTATCCAATCCTCTTTCTCCCACCTATCACAGTTGCACTCCTCTCAACGTCCGTATCATTCCCTCCTTGCACCTAACCTTCCAGCTATTCTTTTCATCACTCTTTGACTCCCATTCAATTTTAGCTTTTGAAGGGAAAAATTAGCAGATGAAAATTATGTTCGGAAAGCATTTTGAATGGTGAGTAATGTGACCATCAGCTTCTCATAAAGTCAGATTGACCAGTTTAGATAAGGAAATCATCTGATTGAGAAAATGTTGACACAAAATGTGTGACACGAACATGATTGCTGAAAGTTGTTATGCAAAAAGAAAATATGTGGCGGTGTAAGATTTTTAATACATCAGAAATTGTTCTTTTAAAAAGCTAGCTCAAAACCAAGTTGAATCAAATCATGTACTTCTCTTCAAATTAGGCTTGCAAAGCTAAGTCGACACATTTTATTTCATCCTCGTTATGTGATGTCCTCCATAATAATTCCACATAATTCACTCCGTATATCAAACCTATTATACAGCTGAAGATCTGAATTATTTCAAAGTGTCTCTATTTCCAGAATCCAGTGCCCAAGGTGTAACATTTATAGTATTTTTTTTAGGTGGAAGGGCATGTTAATAGGGTGGTGAAAAAGGCACATGGGAGAGATGCCTTTATCAATTGAGGCATAAGTTACAAAAGCAAGAAGTCATGTTGGAGCTGCATAGAACTTTGGTGAGGCCACAGCTAGAGTGCTACATTATAGAAAAGATGTGACTGCACTGGAGGGGGTGCAGATATGGGCTGGAACATTTAAGTTATGAACAGAGATTGGATAGGCTTTTTTTGTTTTCTTTGAAGTAGAGAAAACTGAGGGGCGACCTGATCGAGATGTACAAGATTATGAGGGGCATGGACAGAGTGGATAAAGAGCAGCTTCTTCTTCTTATTCAGTCACGAGGGGACACAATTCAATGCGAGGAGCAAGAGGTTTGGGGGGGGAGGGTGTGAAGAAAACCAGAGGGTGGTGACGGTCTGGAGTATGCTGTCTGGGAGGGTGATAGAGGTGAATTGCCTCATATCCTTTAAAAAAAAAATCTGGATGAGCTCTTGGCACATCATCACATTCAAGGCTATGGACCAAGTGCTGGTAAATGGAACTAGTGGGAGGTCAGGTGTTTCTTGCAAGTCAGTGTGGACTTGATGGGCTAAAGGGCCTCTTCTGTGCTGTATGATTCTATGATTTGTTATTATCAGTGAAGCACTTTCACTGATGTCAACATCTCATTTAAAGGACTTTAATGATCATTTCTTTTTCTCCTCTAACTAGTTCAACTTTGTTGGAAGAATTCTTGGACCCAGGGGGCTAACAGCAAAACAACTGGAAGCAGAGACAGGATGCAAGATTATGGTGCGAGGAAAGGGCTCAATGAGGGACAAGAAGAAGGTGGGTCTGATGTAACTGGATGGCTTTGAAAAAGCATTTTCTTCAGTACAAAGGTACACACAATTCTAGTGCAGCATTCCCTAATCTCAAAACAATAAATATTTATTTGGTTCAGGATAGATCCTTGTACTTAGCTCAAAATGGAATATTTCTTAAAGTGGAACGAACAACTTTTTTTTAGTTTTAAACATGTTGTGTTCAACACTGCCTTGCAGATTAAGGCTATGTACAGATCAGGCTATCACATCAATGTGCTTATTGCAGTTGGGATGTTCAGCCATTATTCAACTAATTTGATCTTGGAAAAGAGACAAGCAGCACAGTTCATCTGGCCCACTGAATACTTGCCTATCCTGCCACCTGATCAGATGGGCAGGTGTGATGTTACAGGAGTATTTAGTATTCATTTTTAAATCTAAGGTTACTGTAATCAATTTGTTTGCTTTAGATAGAAAGTGGGAACAAGCTATGTCATCCTCTGTTAAATCACAATATCACTTAAATAGTTCATGCAGTTGGATGAAATGTGTCAGAGGGGATTAGAAGTATAGGGTAAGTTTGAAGATATGATTGAACTGAAAATATCCATGGTGTATGATTCATTAAGATCAAATAATAAGTTGCTATCCTTTATTGCTGATGCTGTGGTTATGCAGAATGGATAAATTGGTAGAGTCAGTGACGCTAGATAATGTGCATGGTGCATAATGAATTGGTTTGATGAGCCACATGGCCACGATTTTAGGAATCAAAAAAAACTTGCCCTGTATTATTTATAAACATGATATGTACCATGGTGGGGCCAATGCTGATTTGCATTTGGATTGCCTCTTGATGTGTTTGAGCCATAATTTTGTTTTGTGTGACTACTTGAATTGTATAAAGGCTTTATTACAATGTTTATGTAAATCAGATGATTTTATTAATGTTAGGTTTATAAGCAGATCATTTAAATTTAACTGCCAGCAGGACATCTTCTTTGCAAAATCATTTGTTCCAATTTATAATTATATACTATATATAAATAAAAATAAAATACATACTATTCTCATAGTTTGAAATGCAACAGTAACAGACCATGAAGAGAAAGCGGTGAATTTTTGTTAGTATTGATTGGGATATAATTAAGAACAATATAATTAAATAAGTTGAGCTCTTTATAGCGCATTTTCATTGTAAAATAAAATGGTTTAAGACAATGCTTTAGGAAAGTTACTTGATTAAATTAGTTTTTGTTTTTTTTTAAACTGGAAGAAGATATAGGGTAGCATTACCCTCGATTTTGTAATAGGACCACTGCTATCTATAGTAATGACCTAGGCTTGGTGTGTAGTGCATGATTTCAAAATTTGGGTATGAAGCAAAACTTGGAAATATAGTGAACTGTGAAGAGGATAGTGATAAACTTCATGAGGGTGTAAAGACTGGTGGAATGAGCAGACACATGGCAGATGAAATTTAATGCAGAGAAGTGTGAAGTGGCACATTTTCATAGAGGAGCATTGAGAAACAACGTAAAATGAAGGATGCAATTTTAAAAAGGGAGCAGGATCGAGGGGCATATGCAAAAATCATTGAAGGTGGCAAGATGGGTTCAGAAAGTAGTAAGTAAGGAATACAGGATCCTGGGCTTCATAACAGAGACATAGAGTACACAAACAACTCCAATAACCTTAACAGATCTTAACGAAACATGAGTTTGGCCTCACATTAAGTATTGTGTCCAATTCTGGGCAACACACTTAAGGAAGGATACGAAGACATGAGAAAAGGTATAGAAAAAAAATTATGAGAATGGTTCAAGGGGGAGGTCTTGCTGCAGCTGTGTAGGGCATTGGTGAGGCCGCAGCTGGAGTACTGAGTGCAGTTTTGGTCGCCGTACTTACGCAAGGATATTTTGGCCTTGGAGGGAGTGCAGAGGAGGTTTACTAGGCTGATACCGGAGTTGAGGGGGTTGAGCTATGAGGAGAGGCTGAATAAATTAGGCTTGTACTCGTTAGAGTTTAGAAGAATGAGGGGAGATCTCATTGAGACATATAAGATGATGAATGGGATGGATAGGATAGAGGTGGAGAGACTCTTCCCGCTCAGAAAGGACAGTAGGACTAGGGGGCACAGCCTCAAGATAAAGGGGGGGTGGTTTAGAATGGAGTTGAGGAGGAACTTCTTCACTCAAAGGGTGGTGAATCTCTGGAATTCTCTGCCTGTTGAGGTGGTGAAGGCTGCCTCACTAAATATTTTTAAGACACGGGTTGATGGGTTTTTGATAAGCGAGGGGATTAAGGGTTATGGGGAGAGGGCGGGAATGTGGAACTGAGCCACGACAGATCAGCCATGATCTTATTGAATGGCGGGGCAGGCTCGAAGGGCTAGATGGCCTACTCCTGCTTCTATTTCTTATGTTCTCAAGTTGTGTGGATATATTAGAGAAGCGGGGCTTGTCCTCCTTGAAGAGGAGAAGGTATGAGGGAGATTTGACCGAGGTGTTCAAAATCATGAAGGAATAGATCAGAAGAAACTGACATCATTGGTGAAAATGTGAGAAGCAGATGTAATTGATTTTAAAGTGAATAACAAGAACGAAAAGTGATAAGGGAACGCTTTATTTTTTACACAATTTGATCTGAATGTACTGCCAGAATATATGGTGGAGGTAGATTCAATCACGAATTTCAAAGTAAATCGAATAATTATCCCAAGAAAAAAATTGCAAGCCTTTGGGAAAGGATTGGGGTACAGGGCTACCTAGGTGTGCTTGGAGAGGGCTGGCATGGACATGAAGGGCCAATTGGCTATCTTCTGTGCTGAAACCATTCCATTTTAGTGTAATTACTTATTTAATTATTGATCAGCATACTTATTTTGCATCAGGAACAGAGAGCATTTTGTTTCTTATTAACATCAGTACTATCTGTCTAGTGAACATTTGCTGGATAATTTGGTTATACTCTTGAGCGTTGGCAGTTATTATGAAGACAGAACTTTTAGCTGCCAGTACTCATGATGCTGAGTTAGAAGACTGTAGGTTCAAATCTCACTGCAAGATGTGAGCACAATAATCAAGGCTGACACTCCAAGATAGTGCTGAGGGAGTACTGCACTGTCAAAAATGCTATCTTTCAAGTGAGATATTCAACTGAGATCCCATCAGCCCTCTCAGGTGAATGTAAAAGATACCATGGCATTATTTTAATAGGGAGTAGGGAAGTTATTACAGGTACTCTGGCCAAAATTCATCTTTCAGTTAGCATTGCAAAAAGACTATCTGGTCATTATTACATGCTATTTGTGGGAACCTGCTGTGTGCAAATTGTACCACATTTCCTGCATTACAACAGTGCATAGAATCCCAAGAGTACTTCATTGGCTGTGATATGGTCATGAAAGGTGCTGTACAAATCCAAGACTTACTTTCTTTATCTCATAATGAAAAGTCTACAAAAGGCTGATACTAAGATTAAAACAGTTTCGAAGTATGTCACAAATTTTTATGGTTTTCATCTGCTTGTATGTGGCCCAATAACAGGTATAATTGAAGCTATTGAATTCAATAATCAGCCATGATCAAAATGAATGGCAGAGCAGGCTGAATGAGAAGCCTACTCCTGCTTCTGGTTTCTATGTTTCAATGTACTTGATACTCGTTGTTTGAGTAACTCAGTTATAAGTGAATTGTATTGGTTGTGTTATCACCAAGATGGGAGGATTACACAGTTGATCCAGTCCGACTCCATAGGTCACACCAGTTGTTTAAACCACTCATCGAAATGGCCAATTATTTACCTTCGCTGCTGACAGGCCCAGAATAAGAGACTTTGACCATGTTTCTTTCAATAAGCTCAATGATTTATTATGAAATGAAACTTTTAAAACCCAGTTGCAAGAATTGGTACACGTACGATTGTATTCTGGAAGTATTGCCATCTCTCCGTTTTTAAAGATATCCCAATAAATGCATGGCACATGCATGCACAAACACACACATGCAAAGGACAAACGGGTAATCTCTCTGCAGAGATGGGCTTTGGAGGATAGACTTTAAAAGGTAAAAGTTAAAGTTTCCATGCCGTTGATCTGAAGCTTCCTTGTGTGAAGATGCGCTGCTGATCTCAGCTTTTTTGGTTTCAAAATGCAGACACATTATATTCAGATGAGGATTCTCTGGCGGTAGGTTAACAATCATACAGAGAGTTCCTGGAAAGAAAGGACGAGTGAGAGTTCGGGCAGCTTTCCTTCTTATTTATTCCCCAAAAATCTCAGGTGCAAAACTTATCTCAGTCATATGATTTCCAGTAAGTCACAAGCCTTCATCAGTTTTTGCCCCATCAATTAAAGTGATTGCAGTTCAAAACAAACAAACAGCTCATTCCCCCTCAAGTACCTTGCTGATTTCTTGGAAAAGGACGGGCTTATTTCCAGTCCTAAGAGCAGCATGTTCCCTCTCCCCAACATGGATTGCCAGCATTGGGCCTTTTGATGGGTGCCATATTATGATCCTCGACATGCCCCCCAATCATGACCCCTGAAATACATCCCCTTCGTGACCTTTGACATGCCCCACTCCTTTGGCACTGCCCCGACATACTGGCAGTGCCTAACTGGCACAGCTGTGGTGTCCAGTGGCCATTGCCAGTGCGCCCGGGAGGCACTGGGTGATCGGAACTGCCCAGCCATGCCCCTGACCACTCGGGTTTCAATGGCCTCGGAGCCCTACTAATATGGCCATCATGCCAGGTTTCTACTCGTGGAAGTGATGATTCTTGCCAGCGCGATGTCCTGCCAGAGAGGTGGGAGGATTCTGGGAGGGAGGGCGCTCGTGTGCCATATTCGCTGATGAGATTGAAATCCAGTCAATCGTATGCTAATCTGCCTTGCTGGCAATAGAAAGGGGCTGGGAAGATCATTAACTTTTTGGCACATGGTGCAGAACTGATTTTTAGGCTCACACACTATTCTCCGAGATCCATGCGATCTGTGCCAGGCACATGAGATCAGAGAATCATCCCCATAGTTTTCAGGTGAGGTAGAATTGCAGTATAACATGATTGAAACCGAAGTTAAAACATTATTCAGACATTACTTTGAAGTTACACATTCAGTCCTGATTTTTAAATTATATTTCTTTTATATGATTTATTGTTAATTAGTAAAATTCACAACCTTTTCGTAAGTGAAGGATTGATTGGAGCACAAGCAAAGAAGTTGGGAGATGAAAAACTGAGACTCTATTGACCATTGACAAATCATGCTTCAATTATATGAAACCTTGGTTAGACTGCACCTGGAGTATTGTGTACAGTTTTGGCTCTTTATCTTAGGAAGCATATTATTGCCGTAGAGGAAGGGCAAAAAAGGCTTACTAGACTTGTTCCTGAAATGGCGGGACTGTCTTAAGAAGAGAGCTTGTGAAAACTGGGCCTATATTCTTCAGAATTTTGAAGAATAAGGGGTGACTTAATTTAAACCATCAAAATACTTAAAGGAATAGGGTGGATGCAGATAAGATGTTTCCCCTAGTTGGAGAGCCCAGAACTGAGTATATGATTTCAAACTGAAGGGGAAGTCACTTAAGACCATGATGAGGAGAACCTTTTTTACCCAGAGGGCTGCAGATCTTTGGAATTCTCTACCCTGGAGGGCTGTGGAAGCTCAGTCATTGAATATGTTTAAAGCAGAGATTGACAGATTTCTAAATCCACTGACATAAAGGAATATGGGGATATTGTGAGCAAAATACACTGAAATGGATGATCAGTCATGATCGCGTTGAATGGCGGAGCAGCCTCAATGGGCTGAATGGCTTACTCCTGTTCCTATGTTCTTAAGTGTGACCAGTTTATAGAAGTACTATCCATTGTAAACATGAAATTTATAATGGAAAAAGATTAGTGCAAGATGCATGTGTTTTAATTCAACAACATCAACTGGGGCAAATCATGTCATTGATATAATATTGATTGTTGTAGGGACAATCTAAATACAACCATTTCACAAATAGAAATTATTAACCTTTCAACAATTTTGTAACTTAACACGCTTTCAAATTAAAACTTCTGTTTTCAGTAAAAACTGTGAATACAATTTGAACTTTGCATGATGGTGTATTTTCTGTTCTGAACACTTTGTATATCATGATTTTAAATAGTGATAATTTGTCATTTTTAGTTTAATTAGCAGTGCATGACATAAATTTGAAGAGATTGCCAGCACCAAATGAAATGTTTGAAGTAATGTGAAGTTATGATTGTGGTTTGCAAAGAGAAACCAGCTGATCATAAGCTGCTGTTCTCCAGAGGAAGCATTTTTTTCTACTTAAGATTAGCTAAATTAATGGAACTCCTCTTTCTCTCATTTATTTTTACACCCATCTGAGTGGGTGAATCTCCAGTGTTACAGCACTCTGTTCAGCACTAAAGTGTTAGGTTAGATTATTTGTTCAAGTTTCCGCAATGGGACATGAACGAACAACCTCCCGACTTCAAGACAAGAATGATACTCGCTGAAGTTGACACTACATTTGTTACCCTTGTACCCTTGGTAGTTTAGATTGGATATAAATAAGCAATTGCATTTGCTGTTGTGGGAGACAGAAAGAACAAACAGGGGAGATATTATCAGTTTGTATCTAATAAATAAGTAATAAAAACTACGTTGCTTGCGAAGTAAGAAGTGTTAGTAATTTAGTTCTAAGGGCAAAATCCAGTGTTTAACATGCAATTCAAGAAAAGACCAGTAGAGTGATCAATCCTGCCCCATCAAATCAATGAGGCTACCTCACATAAAATTCATCCATTCTTTAAAAAGCTACCTCATGAGACAGGCAAAAACCTTGTGATAAACTGAAGTAAAATTTTGGAAAATTCCCTCCATTCTGTCAATCAAACAAGCCGTCACAGGCCACATTTGCCGAGTTAGAATTAACAACGTAGCCCTATAACTGGAAACAGTCCCTTCTGTCAGAAACTTGTCAAATTTCCTTTTCAATGATTGTTACAAGTTCAGTAGTCACTGTTCTTCCTGCATTTTGTCCGAGGATAAAAAAAATGCATACTGGCGTCTAATGTGACTTTTCTTGCCTAAGGATTTTATGAGTGTGATCTCTAGTGCTACTATCTAAAACCTGTATCTAAATAGATTCAAACCAAATGCCATAGTTTTGAAAGCATCAATCAAAACGTCGCTAACCCTGCATTCTCCAAGTAAAGACTAACTTTAGAATGTAAAATTTCAGAATTACCTTAGTAACCCTCCTCTGCAAATTCTCCAGAATCCCAATATCCTTCACCATAACAAGACACACACCTTCCAAGTACAGTTGCCCCAGAGACCTATTACTCTCCATTTATGTATTTCATGGCCCTGATAATACCATTTCTTTTGCCACCTCATTTTTTATGCACCTCATTTAGCAATCAGTTGCTATGCACTGGCCTCTTTCTTTAACCATTTTGTTTACTGGTGCTCATGAATTATGTAAACATGCCTTACAATTTCCTATGTCTGCTGATAGCTCTCTACCCAATACATAAATGAGCTATCAATCATTGGTTTTTGTTCTGAAGTATTAACTGATAATTTTTTGAATGCTTCTCTTTAAGGTAGAAAATTGAGTTCTCCTTTCAAATATACTATTACATAACAGAATATTCATGTTACCTGCTATGGTAATGGTATTTTTCAACTAAATGTGTATTATTTATTTCTTTATTTTATTTATATCTTATCCAAGCCTCAGATGTCGACGTTTATTGAAAATACTGTCCAGAAGTTGCTTATTTTAGTGTATATGAGGAAAAGTGACATTGGCCAACTAAAATGTTCTCTTGCTGCCTACTACAATAGTGGCACAGTCAATAGCCTCACAGCACCAGGGACCTGGGTTCAATTCTGGCCTTGGGTCACTGTCTGTGCAGAGCTTGCACGTTCTCCCTGTGTCTGTGTGCATTTCCTCTGGGTGCTCTGGTTTCCTCCCACACTACAAAGTATGCAAGTTAGATGATCGGCCATGGTAAATTGTCCCTTAGTGTCAGAGAATTTGCAGGGTAATTACGTGGGGTTATGAGAAAGAATCTGGGTGGGATTGTGATCAGTGCAGACTCAATGGGTCAAATGGCCTCCTGCACTGTAGAATTCTACGATTACAATCTGCAATTGTGGTTAACTTCAGCTAAACATAAATATAAGGTTCTGGCAGATCAGCTCACTTCCTGTTCACCTCCATTGTGTAGAATTCTCAGTCCCAAAAGCATAATAGGCAAGTATTTCTGATCTGAGTGCATTTCACTCTGCAGTTTCCTTTATTCTTCAATTCTAAAGCCCATTGTGTGGACTGTCCATTACCAGATTTTGCCTGTAACTTGCAGATCACTTTTGTGCAAAGTGTTTTTTTAAGTCTTTTAGTTTTGATTTGACTCGATTATTGCATGAATAATGGATCATGGTTTAGGGCTTTGCAGATAGTCTATTTTTATTTAAAGTGCAGAGAATTCCTAATCCAACTGTATTTTTTTGACAAACCTGTTACCTGTTTTTATTATGGTTTAATTGTATTCTGTATTGATCTCTCTGCATTTGATCTCATTAGTATAACTGTTGTCATGTTACTTGTGAATCTGCATTTCCTTGAAGTGTGCTTGTACAACAGAAACAGACCATATAAAGACTTTAGGGTTACTCTTGTGCTGGGCGATGTCATCAGGCATGATCTTCATCATCATACAAGAGAAGTGTGAGGAACATCAGTAACCCTTGCATATGGACTTCTTTTGACCTCACAATGACCTTTGACATGGTCAACAGCAAGGGATTATTAAGTGTCCTCCACCATTTGGCCTGCTCCTAAAAGTTTGTCACTATCTTTCACTTGCTCCACCATGACATGCCAACTGTGATCCTATCCAATGGATCCACCACAGACCCAATTTGCATTTGGATGGGATCAAACAAAGCAGTGTCATCACACTGACACTATTCTCAATCTTGCTTCTTCCACTGCTGCATCTTATCCTCAGCTCGAATGGTGATAAACTACAAAACGGAATGTTCCCAACCTTTGCCACCTGCAGGCCAGAACCAAGATCATCCCATCCTCTGTCACTGAACTGCCGTATGCAGACAATGCTTGTGTCTGCGCACACAAGGCTGAGCTCTAAGTCATGGTCAACACCTCCACTGAGATGTACAAGAGCATGAGCATTACTCCAAACATTCATAAGATAAGAGTCATCTATCAACCTGCCCCCATCGCACAGCACTGTCCCAGTTACAAAATCTATTGCAAGGCCTTGGACAACGTGGACCACCTTTTATACTTTGGGAGCTGACTGTCAACACCGGGTAGACATCAACAGTGAGGTTCAACATTACATCAGTGTGCCAACGCAGCCTTTAGTCGCCAGAGAATGAGTGTATTTGAAGATCAGGACCTCCAGACCCGGTGCCGAGATCATGGTTTATAGAATAATAGTGATACCTTCCCTCATATATGGTTCAGAGAATTGCCCAAGTACAGTGTGTACCTCAAAATCCTGGAGAAGTATTGCCAGCAGTGCCTTCACAAGATCCTACAAATCTTTTGGTTAGATACGCACACAAACGTCACTGTTCTTACTCAAGCCAAGAGGCTGTGGGAAATTCTTTTAGGTGGCCCGATTAATTTCAAGACTAAATCCTTTCATTAAACATTTCATTTCACAGTGGCAAAAAAAAAGTTTATTCAGTTCAATGAAATTAAACCATTGACATGTTAGAATCAAAAACATTACAAGTTAACAACATTCAGATAGACATACAATTAAGACAAGACAAATCTCATTTTGGCCAAAATTGGAGATCATTGGATTCATCTACACAGCTAACGAGCTAGCAGGCTTTCACAAAAGATCTTAGATTTCATGCCAAAAAGCAGGATTGGTTATAGTTTTTGCTATCAGATTAATCAGCCCAGCATTTAATTAACAGCAATTTCATTCATTCACTGTTCTGTCAATCTAACAATGGTATATCCTTCAATTAATCATATTTTGACACCTTCAAATATTGATGTCATTTGTCTATCTGTTTTATGGAAGGTCTCTCCCAAAAATGGCTTCTTATGATTCAGCATTTCTCTAACCAGTTTAAACCAGCTCTAAAACCAAAATTCACCTTTATCTTTTGGTATTATCACCAGGCCTGGGTAATTTACTTTGTTGCATAATTTGTGCCTAACTTGTGTTGATATCTTTTATGACTACAACTTTCATTTTACTGGCATGTTACAAATTCATTTCTGAGAGATATTATTAAGATGTTACTTAAATATTTTGTATTATTCTCAAACCTCATATTAAAACATTAGTTGCTAATTATCTTCATGTGGGGTGTTTAGAATTAATCAGAATCCTCAACTACACTCCAGAAATTGAAGCTATGACTAGGTTTCATCAGCTTCATAGAGAGGGCCACATTGTCTGTATGTCTGACACAAAAGTCCAGAAACAAGTGCTGTACTTGGAGCTTCGACACAGCAAGTGAGCCCCAGGAGAACTGAGGGCTTCAAGGATATCCTCAAAGCCATCTTGGGAAATGTACAACATTTTCACTGCCCAAGACTGCCCAAAGTGGAGGAGAAGCATCTGGAAAGGTGCAGAACACCTCGTGTTTCATGATTGAGACAAGCTGAAGCCAAGCATTGGTAGTGAAAGGAGCTTGTGGTGACCTGGCACCCCACTTGCTTCTCCAACCACTGTCTACCCCACTTGTGACAGAGACTGTAGGCCACACACTGGACAACTCAGTCATCTGAGAATTCACTTTTAGTGTGGAAACAAATAATCCTTTATTCCAAGGGACTGCCAAAGAAGAACAAAGTCCTCAGAATACCATTTAAATTGCAGATTGGAATTTCAACAACTTCCATTAGTTGTATTGCTTTCATGTAGGATTACCATGACAACCATTTGTTCACAAATATACACTAGGCATGTGCTGACTAAAAGTTTCTGGTATGTGTGTTGCATTCTTTTTAGTATCATATGTTGGTATCAGCATACAATGGTCAAGTTACCATTACACAAATACATGCTGTTATGTAACATTGACATGCCAGACACGTATATTTGAAGTGACTGCTTTTGCAGCAGGCCTGTGTAAACTAGCCCTTTTAGGCTGCTATGTGATTAGTGTACTGCTTGAGAACTGAAAGTTTGAAAGAGCTAAATCTGAAGCTTGAAAACAATCATTTAATTTATCAAGTTATTTAGAAACATGGTCATACTGGAAAATAATGAAATAATACATTTGTAACTTAATGTTATTCGGTTAGATCAATTCCGCAATTCCATTTTCCCTGTTTTAGCTCAATTTCCCTTGATATGTTTACCCAATAAAAATCTATTCACGTTTTAAGATTGCGTATGTATACATTTTCTGGCTCAAGAAATTGCAAATTTTCAGTTAAAACAGCTAGTTGGAGGCTATCAGGTTTTCCATCATAAAGAGCTGGGATATTACAGCCTGCACAGGTAATCCTGATCCACTGCTACAATTAAGAGTCTTCACAAATGGCAGTGTATCCCAAGTTGTAATCGCTTGCTGCATTTAAAAAAAATCCTGTTGCATTTGGTAGTTTTGCAATATAATTTAAATTGCTGCACTCTGGGTCTTGAGTGTTCTCCCAAGAGAAGTTTCCATCCATTGATTCTGTCTCGAACACCTCGTTGATTCATTGGTATAACTGAAGTCCATCATCCCTGCAGCAATGCTCATAAATAATTTCTGCACCACCCACTGTGCCCCTGCCCCCATGCCTTCACTTTCTTTCTAAAAGTGTGGTGTCCAGAATTGGACACAGCACTCCAGTTATGGCTGAACCAGTGTTTTATAAAGGATCATGGAGGTTTATTAAATTCTGTTTTTAGAGAAAAGAAGCCTAGCTTGTTCAGTATTTTGTGGTAGTTGTAATTTCAGTTTGGTGAATCTGCTCTAGCAATTATCCTGTAGCATGGGCAACCTGGGCATGGGCAACCTGGGCATGCCTCCTTTCTGTCTTACAAACAGGCATTGGAGAGGCTAGCAAAACTCTACACACATGCTACTATTCTGAAAGACAGTGCAGTCACCTCAGTGCATGCCTGCCAGTTTGCTGCCTGGATTACACATCGGCTCAGCATGAACAGAGCTCTGTGAAAGTGGCCCTAATTGTACCAATGTGATCAACAGTACCTTGCCTCAGGTTGTCTGTAACCATTTGTCATACCTGTAAAGTCTGGAAGAGGCAGCTTATTCCAAACTGCCTATGCAGGCCTCAATGATAGCAGTAGGACATGAGAAAAAATGTTACCTTCAGATGCTCACTGACTGATGAGTGGCAATGAAATATGGCCTCTTGTAGTTTATTCTTACCAGAATATTTGCTCTGCAATAGGAGCAAGCTAATTAAATATAAACAAGTTTTTCTGTACATTTCACTAACAGATTAAATTAATTGATTGATTAAATACCTCAAGTAATATCTTATCAAATTAATTGGTTAAATCCTGACAATATTATACATTATTTTCTGAAATAAACTGCATGGAGGGGAACATCAAAATGAGGAAAACTTGAGATTAAGTTTAAATATTTATTTTTTTAAATAAAATCTTTGATTTTTTTCTCTTGATAATGAAACAAAACCTAGTCTAGGTCAGAGGGCTCCATTCAGGTTAGCCTGCAACAGCTTATTGCTTTTTGTAACTCCAATTTGCAGCCTTCATTCAATGTCATGGGTTAGGTTTCAGAAAATGTTGGCCTTCTTGTTATGAGGGGCAGTAAATTGCATTTTGAATCTATGTGGAGCTACTTTACTTGGTTGTTTTAATTAATTGCATGCACATGATGTCTTTCAATAAAAAAAAGTATGCGGGCTCACAGCCAAGTTGCTTCAAGTATAGTCACGCCAGGATGGCTGATGAGGAATCCTCTTTACTGTGGCATGTTGATACTGTATGTGATGTTCTCTAATTCAGTTAGGCATTGTAATGCATGAAGTCAGTCTTGTAATTCCATTGGGTACTTCAATACATGGCCAGAATCCAATTGTGCCAACTATTGTAAAAGATGAGCAGTTGCCATTTTGTTGTGCAGATAGATGTCTCTGTTCATTCTGTTGAACATAGTGAATAAACTAGAATGCTTACCTTTGGGTACTGAATTGCCTCAGTGATTCCAGGAATAAATCTATACTGCTTCATTATATTGTGGTATGTAATTTGTAGCTCAGACTTTAAACATGTAGAAATAATTGTACAGATGGACAATTTGAACTTGCCTCATGACTTCCAAAAGCTTACATTTTTTTTAAAAAATCAATGTGTTTTGAAATTCTAGTCAAGTTTGAACTCTTTCAGACAGATTTGTCTGTGGTAACTTTTCTTTTGAATTAAACATAAGAAAGAAAATTTCTGTAATGTGACATTGAGGCACCAGAGAAAAGGTTACAGCACAGAAGGAGCCCATTGTGTTTGAGAAATTCACCTAGTGCCCTTGAAGAGGAAATTCACCTAGTGCCACTCCCTTGTATTTTTCCCTGCAAATCTTTGCTTCTCAGATAATGATCCAATTTCCTTAAAATCTCAATTGACCCACTCTCCACCTCATAATCAGATGGTCCATTCGAGATCCTAACCACTCATCAAGTGAAAGTATTTTCTCATGTTGCCATTGTTACTTTTGTCCATTAAATATGTGCCCTTTGATTCTGAATCCTTCCGTCAAAGGGAATACATTTTCCCTATCTACTTCAGACCCCTCATGATTTTCAGTGTCTTTATTAAACTTTTCTCCTTTCCAAGGGGAATTGTCCGAAGTTCTACTACTTTTCCATGTGACTGAAGTTCCTGATCCCTGGAATCTACCCTGTCTTTTCTGCACTCTGCCTTTACATCCTTCCTAAAATGTGGTGCCCTGAACTTGCAGTGCTCCAGTTGAGGTCAAACGAGTGTTTTTTACCAATTTAACATAACTTCCTTGTTTTGTATTCTTATGTCCCGCTTTTGAATGCCCAGGATGCCATATACTTTATGGGCAGCACGGTGACACAGTGGTTAGCACTGCTGCCTCGCAGTGTTAGGGATCCAGGTTCAATTCCCAACTTGCGTCACTGTCTGTGTGGAGTTTGCACATTCTCCCCATGTCTGCATAGGTTTCCTCTGGGTGCTCCAATTTCCTCTCAAAGCCCAAAGATATGTGGGTTAGGTGGATTGATCATGCTAAATTGGCCCTTGGTGTCAGGGAGAATAGCAGGGCAAATATGTGGAGTTACGAGAATAGAGTAAGGGTGGGATGGTTGTCGGTGCAGATTCGATGGGCCGAATAGCCTCCTTCTGCATTGTAGGATTCTATAATTAATTGAACTCCGAACCTGTCTTTCTACTGTCAATGATTTATACACCTACACACTCAGGTCCCATTTATTCCTCTACCCACTTTAGAATTGTACTCTTTAAATGGTATTACTGCTACCAAAATTAATGTAGAAGCCTCACAACACTAGGTTAAAGTCCAACAGGTTTATTTGGTAGCACAAGCCACAAGCTTTTAGAATGCTGCTCCTTCACCAGGTGAGTGGGAGTTGTGTTCACAAACAGGGCATATAAAGACACAAACTCAATTTACAAGATAATGTTTGGAATGCGAGTCTTTACAGATAATGGCGGAGGTGATAGTGGATGCCTTGGTGGTTATTTTCCAGACGTCGCTGGATTCCGGGGAAGTGCCGGAGGATTGGAAAACGGCTAATGTTACGCCGTTGTTTAAGAAGGGTGCCAGGCAAAAGGCGGGGAATTACAGGCCGGTTAGTTTAACGTCTGTGGTAGGTAAAATGTTAGAATCCGTCATTAAGGAGGAAATTGCGAGGCATCTTGAAGGGAATTGCTTGATAGGGCAGACGCAACACGGTTTCATTAAAGGGAAGTCGTGTCTGACAAATTTACTGGAGTTCTATGAGGATGTGTCTAGGGCGGTGGATAGAGGAGAGCCGGTGGATGTGGTCTTTCTGGATTTTCAGAAGGCGTTTGATAAGGTACCTCACAAGAGGTTACTGCAGAAGGTCAGAGGACATGGAGTTGGGGGTAGGGTGTTAGCGTGGATAGAGGATTGGTTGTCAAATAGGAGGCAGAGAGTGGGGGTCAATGGGTGCTATTCGGATTGGCGGTTGGTGACTAGTGGGGTGCCCCAGGGGTCGGTGCTGGGGCCTCAGCTTTTTACCATTTATATAGATGATCTGGAGGAGGGAACCGAGTGTAGGGTGTCGAAATTTGCTGATGACACCAAGATTGGGGGAAAGGCAAATTGTGCGGAGGGTGTGGAGAGTCTGCAGAAGGATCTAGATAGGCTGGGCGAATGGGCCAGGAAATGGCAAATGGAATTTAATGTTGGCAAGTGTGAGGTGGTCCACTTTGGTAGGAAGAATGGTAGGAAGGACTATTACTTACGTGGCGAAAAACTGCAGCAGGCGACGGTGCAGAGGGACCTCGGGGTCCTTGTGCATGAGTCGCAAAAACCCAGCTTGCAGGTGCAGCAGGTGGTCAGGAAGGCGAATGGGATGCTGGCCTTCATAGCGAGGGGGATTGAATATAAAAGTAGGGAGGTCTTGCTGCAGCTGTATAGGGCATTGGTGAGGCCGCAGCTGGAGTACTGTGTGCAGTTTTGGGCGCCGCACCTGCGCAAGGATATTTTGGCCCTGGAGGGAGTGCAGAGGAGATTTACTAGGCTGATACCGGAGTTGAGGGGGTTGAGCTATGAGGAGAGGCTGAATAAACTAGGCTTGTACTCGTTAGAGTTTAGAAGAATGAGGGGAGATCTCATTGAGACGTATAAGATGATGAATGGGATGGATAGGATAGAGGTGGAAAGACTCTTCCCGCTCAAAAAAGACAGTAGGACTAGGGGGCACAGCCTCAAGATAAAGGGGGGGCGGTTCAGAACGGAGTTGAGGAGGAACTTCTTCACTCAAAGGGTGGTGAATCTCTGGAATTCTCTGCCCGTTGAAGTGGTGGAGGCTGCCTCGCTAAATATTTTTAAGAAGCGGGTTGATGGGTTTTTGATAAGAGAGGGGATTAAGGGTTATGGGGAGAGGGCGGGAAAGTGGAACTGAGCCACGACAGATCAGCCATGATCTTATTGAATGGCGGGGCAGGCTCGAAGGGCCAGATGGCCTACTCCTGCTCCTATTTCTTATGTTCTTATGTTCTTATAATCAAGTCTTAAAGGTACAGACAATGTGAGTGGAGAGAGGGTAAAACGCAGGTTAGAGATGTGTATTGTCTCCAGCCAGGACAGTTAGTGAGATTTTGCAAGTCCAGGCAACTTGTGGAGGTTACAGATAGTGTGACATGAACCCAAGATCCCGGTTGACGTTGTCCTCATGTGTGCAGAACTTGCCCATCAATTTCTGCCCAGCAATTCTGCGTTGTCATGTGTCGTGAAGCCTGCCTTGGAGAATGCTTACCTGAAGATTACCCAATGTTATACACTAGATACATCAATGACGTTTTCTTTCTTTGGATTCATGGCGAACAATCACTGAAACAACTATATGATGAAATCAACAAGTTCCATCTCACCATCAGACTCACCGTGGACCACTCTGTGGAATCGGTTGCATTCTTGGACACACACATCTCCATCATGGATGGTGACCTCAGCATTTCACCGTACCATAAGCCCACGGATAACCTCACAATGCTCCACTTCTCCAGTTTCTACCCTAAACACGTTAAAGAAGCCATCCCTTACGGACGAGCCCTCCGTATACACAGGATCTGCTCAGATGAGGAGGATTGCAACAGACACCTCCAGATGCTGAAAGATGCCTGCATAAGAACAGGATATGGCGCATGACTCACAGATCAACAGTTCTGATGCGCCACAGTGAAAAAGGACACCAACCTCCTCAAGACAAACATGGGTCACAGCAGACAGAGTATCCTTCGTCATCCAGTACTTCCCTGGAGCGAGAGGAGTATCCACCGCTTACACAGTATTTACTCTTGCAACTCGGCCAACGTTGACTACCTGATACACTACAGGAAAGGATGTCCCAAGGCATTATATGTTGGAGAGACCATGCAGACGCTACAACAACGGATGCATGAACACCGCTCGATAATCACCAGGCAGAAATGTTCTCTTATTGTTGGGAACACTTTAGCAGTCACGGGCATTCAGCCCTTCATCTTTGGGTAAGCATTCTCCAAAACGGCTTTCACGACAACACAGAATCAGTGAGCAGAAACTGATAGCCAAGTTCTGCACACATGAGGATGACCTCAACCAGAATCTTGCATTCATGTCACACTATTTGTAACCCCATGACTTGCCTGGGCTTGTAACATCTCACTTACTGTCCTGTCTGGAGACAATACACATCTCTTTAACCTGTGCTTAACCCTCTCTCCACTCACGTTGTCTGCAACTTTAAGACTTGATTACCTGTAAAGACTCGCATTCCAACCATTACTTTGTAAATTGAGTTTGTCTTTATATGCCCTGTTTGTGAACACAGCTCCCACTCACCTGATGAAGAGGCAGTGCTCCAAAAGCTTGTGGCTTTTGCTACCAAATAAACCTGTTGGACTTTAATCTGGTGTTGTGAGACTTCTTACTGTGCTTACCCCAGTCCAACGCCGGCATCTCCACATCATGACCAAAATTAATCACATCACGCTCTCTCGCATTAAATTGTTGTGAAGTTGCTATTTGTGAAATTGACTGTTAAAAAATGGTGTTTTTTTTCTGTGCTTAGATAGAAAGTTTAAAAAAAATGCAGGTGTATATTGAGCCCCAGAATGAAACATTTGTCTCGAAAGGCCAGGCAGTCGTGTCACCAAGACAACAAACAGACTTTTAAATTTTTTTGAATTCAGCCAATCAGTTTAAATCAGACTCTTGGATACCAGCAACCTATTAGATTTAAATTTGATGGTTTTGGCATTTGGGACCACTCATATTGTGGGGATATTGATATGTCATCACAGGTATAAAGAAAGGGGCAGAGAGTAAGCAGCTGCCAAAGTCGCAGCCTCATCCATGCTTTAAGACAAAGCCTCATCTTGATAGTGAAGATACCAAAGAAGACAGAAGTTCCAGACAGAAGAATCAACAGGGAAAGCCCAGAATATTCCGGAAGATGCAAAACCTATTTGTAATTGAGAGTGACTAAAATTCTATTTTTTTGTTAATAAGTGGAAATTGTATTTATCTAAACAGTTTTCCATTAGAATTGTGGTTTATTCAGTTTGTTAATAGTTTAGATAACTTGTCACTGTCAGTTAGATAAATAAAATGTTACTTGTTGACTTTAGAGAGCATGTCAAGGAGTTATTTTGATTTAACGACTAAAAGTTGCTGAAGCACGGATTGTACCACTTCATACTCACTTTTATAGACTGAGGTGAGGTATTCCTCTGAGTGGTTAAGCGTTAGTTCTCAGAGGGAGGATCCACCTACGCTTCATAACACAATTGTATTTGGCACTTACAGCCCATTCCATTAATCTGTTTATTTCCTTTTAAAATTCTACACTATCCTCTTCACAGTTCACAATACTTACAAGTCTTGTACTGTCGCAAATTTTGAAATTATTATGGGTTAATTTCAGCAGGGACACAATCTTGGAATGTATTTTGCTTACTGGTTGCACTGCAAAGAATGTAAGGGTGAGGGTGTAGAATTGGGAAGATTCAGGGAACTTTGTACTTTTATCCTTGCATGAACTAATATTGAAATGATGGGACTGGTTAAGTAGAGTTCACGCAGAAAGCCTTGGTTCAATCCCTGGTTTGTGCTTTATTAACTGTGTGCCAAGATGGTCGTCAGGTTTCTAAAGTAGGTCTTTGTTTCTTTGATTTGGGAAGGAATATAGATCATGGTTGTTGCTGATTGATTTTCAGTGGATTCTGCAGGTGGATATACAGACTTTGAGTACAGGATCTTCAGTCAAATAGCCTGCTAATAGGAGCTGTTAAAGCTCAAACATTAAAAATGACTTGTTAAATTATATCCCATAAAGAAATGATATCATGGAAAGAAGAGGTGAAATAATAAATCAAAGAAAAGTAGAGTAAGAATCCCCTTCTTTATCTAATTTCCAGTTGTAATCAGGAAACATACCAGTTGTGACTGAGGATGCAGATGTTCATTTTATGTCCAGGTCTTTGTCACTGACACCCTGTACTTGATCCAGATGATGTGCGAGAGACTTGGTGATGACTTATCTAATTTCACCCTGCATGTATACGTGCTCTTGGTGTTTGCAGTCAATTACGTGAAGATTGTGATCATGGTGCTGTGTGATTCCGTAAGCACTTAAAGGCACAAACTGTTGTTTATTCCAGGTTGCCTGTTCAACTTTTTTCTTTAAAATTATGATTTGAAAAGATATACCTGTGTGAGGAAATACTTTGAAAATAAATGCTTCCGTTTGTGTGGAAACTCATTGATATTTTCTTGTGCTTTTATTGCTAATGGCCTGGTCTCCAGTCAGATGTACAAACAAAACTTGAGTAAATATAATTGTATATAGGAATGAAGCTGATTTAAATTAGAGCTGATTGCAGATATGCATTATCATGACAGCAAATCATAACCCTGAATTACTTACAGACATATTGAATCCCTACAATGCAGAAGTAGGCCATTCAGCTCATTGAGTGTGAACTGACTTTCCGAAAGAACATCTTGCCCACGCCCATCACCTCCGCTATACCCATAGCCCTGTGTATTTACCATGGGTAATCCACCTAATGTTACATATCTTTGGACTGTAGGAAGGAACTGACACAACCAAAGGAAACCCACATAGACATGGGGGAGCACAATCAACTGCACGTAGACAGTCATCCAAGGCCAGAATCAAACCTGAGTCCCTGGTGCTGTGAAGCAGCAGTGTCACTGTGAACTTTTAAATATGATGTGCGTTTTTCTTAAAAAAAATACATACAAGCAAACATTGGCTGAGATTGTAAAATATAACCACTTACTCGAATTGCTATGTGGATTACACTTGATCAACTAATCCAGAGACGGAAATGTTGCACCTTTTTTAGACAGACGATTAAAAGGAGAAGGTACAATGCAAAAACTGAACTGTTATCTCTTGTAACGATAACCATACCTGCAGAAATCATCTCCTGAGAGTTATATCCCAGTATGTGGACATGACGTGAGTTGAAAGAAAGCAGTTCCAGGTGAAAGACAGGTTTGTATTTTTCCCCTTCCAGGAATGTACAAGAAAAGGGGGTTAAAATCAACTGCAAGTCTGGTCTGTGTGTGGTCGTCTGGTTTTTCTAGTTCTACTGTGCTAGTGTATTTTATGAATGTCACAGCTGAAGAACATCCACTAGACATCCATGCATTTGTAGATTTAAAAAAAAAGTCCCCGCCGCCCCCCGCCCCACCGCCCCCCGCTCTCTCTCTCATTGCTGAAAGCGAGTCGCAAGTCAGCAAAGCTACAGGCAAAAAGGAAACAGGGCAGTTCCTTTCAGCTAGCCTACAGAACCAGGAATCTCTAAACCAACTGCTGAACTATCAACGTTAGCTATCGGAATCACCCAAATTAAGGGCCACAACACTTTGCCATCTACTTCTCACTGATATGCCAAAAACTGATTTTTTTTTAAACTTTTAGTTTTGGACTCGCTTCTCATTTTTAATCTGTGTGTATGTATTGTGCATTTTAGTTTTCTCTCCCATGAATTAGTAATGAATAAACTCACTTTTTAACTCAAGAAAGCCTGACTAACTTGGCTCTTTTTAAAACATAAACACATTTGGGCTGGGAAAAAAACAACCTTGAGGGAAGAAATCATTTTTAAATTAACCTTGTTGCAACCAACCAAGGGGGTTGAATAAAGCAGGGACCCTCCTCAACTGGGAGCATTGCAATTTGGGGTATGTCATCCAGAATCATAAGAAATTAGGGGACCTTGCTTATAGACCAGTCATATCAGCATACAAAGTTCAAAGTGAATATGTAACATTTTCATTACAGAAAAGTAATGGGAATATATCAGATCAGTCGACTCTTGCTGATTAATGTTGAAGGCAGGCAGCAAAATATTTTTTAAATTTATGCCAACCTTTCAAAAAAGTTTTCCGAGGGCATAATTCTCATGATCCATTTGTTGCATTCGTTATTTGCAAACTTATGATAATGCGAAGAATTAGCATCCTTGAAATTGACATAAAAGTCTGAGTTTTTGAAACAAGATAAGACTTGTCTACCGGATTTTCACAAAGTTGGTGTCCTTTAGGTGCATAATGAAAATGCATAATATTTGAGCAAGCTTTCACAGTATGTGTCTTAATACATTTTTCCCTGTTGAACATGGCAAAAGATAGAGTTAGATGCTGCGTTTCAGAACTGTGAAGTAGTTTTGATGCAGAATAATGGATTGGATCGTCCGCTTAACTCTGCACTGCAGATTGGTTTCATTATCTTTGCTGGGCCTTTCAATAATGTGGTCTGAAAGTCGATTAATGCAGGATATGAAATAGGCCAAGGATGAAAGCTGCTGTCTTGGTTACGGTACACAGCACAGAGCTTTTCTGGGTGAGTTGAGATGAAATGTTGCTGACTCGCAGACTGATTTGAAACTGATTAATGGGGAAAGAAAGATGCAGTCCTGACATTTACGTGTAGTTGATGCATGAGCCAGAAGCAACAAGAGTCATGCAGGGAAGAGTGTGGAACTTTTAAAATAAACTTTTATTGTAGTTCTGTCAAGTTGATTCCTGTATTTCTTCAATTAAACCTGAAAACTTACTCATGCTGAAAATTTGACCGTCTGATAGGTTTGCTTTATTCTTTTGAATTGTACCAGTTGAACTGAGAGGAAGGAGACTTGAAATATTCAACTGATAAGGCAGTCCTGAATTCAATATATACCATAATTAAAGCTCATTGTTTGGAAGGTGAAATAGTACCCATACTTTGAAATGATTTCTTAAATATTGCATGTGGGCCCTATATGCATTGAGATCAGCACGGAATTCATTGGCTTTTGATAAATGTTCCACTTTTCCATAGCAAAAGGACAACAGTGATGTTCAGTTCTCAGTTTGCCTACCCCATTGTGAGCATTGTACCTATTGTGCTTGGTAACTGGTTAATGCAGTGTATAGTATTATCCTAACTTGCCCTTAGAGATCTATTTACAGAGAGAACAAAAACTATTTGAGTTAAAAAAAAAATGAATGCATGGGAAGAGTATTTTATGTTAGTTGATAGTTGCCTAAAAGTGTTGTTTCAGCGAATTTTGCAAATGCTTTTATTATTTGTGATTTTTGGGTAGAATGTGTGGATTATGATATATTTGATGCTTGCTGAAGTTGTCTTCTTGCATTGTTATTCATGATACTTTGTAGGTCTACATAAAGATACAAAAATTTATAAATAAATGTTAATGATCAGTGTACTTTTTGCACGTCATGCTACGGTGCCATTTTTCAATATGTTAGAAGAACTTGGCGATGGGTAATGGTACATTTGCCAATAATGGCAGCCAGCATAGAACCAAGTATGTCCAAGTTATAAATGGCATCAATGAAGTACACACTTATTTAGCTGCGTTTCATCCTTATGTTTTGAAGGTTAACCAGTATAAATTTTCTTATTTTCCATGCTTCCATCTTTTGAGACATAATTGAGTGAAACTGGTATTTGATGTATGCTTTTGTGCTTTGAAGACATATCACTTGCTTCAAACTTCTTACACTTGTAGCTTTCCTAGTTCTGTGGAAAAATAATTGGCCTGGAATGTTAATTCTGTTTCACGTGCTGAGTATTTCCAGCATTTTCTGTTTATATTTCAGATTTCCAGCATGTGCAGTGTTATGCTTTTGTAATAATATTTGATTCACTTCCATTTCTCTTGAACTTCAGTTTAATGAGATTCCCATTTGTCATCTTTTTCTTGTTCACCCTCATGACTTGCTATTTCCCTTGCATTTGATCAGGCATCTCCCAAAACTTAGTCACATTGCCTTCCTTAGCAATTGTTTCCAACTCCAACTCATTCCATGTGGATTCTAACAGAAATTCCACCCTTCATATATTGGATCCATCTATGATTGTAGATATATGCTAAACATTAGGATTTATTGAACCTTTTGTTCTTGCCATGTTCTGTGGGATGTTTATTGTTTTAGTCTGACTCAGAGCTCCCTCATCTTTTTTTCCGATAAATTGATGACTGCATCAATGTCTTTTTTTTTGCTCTTGCCCTTATCTGGAAAATTAATTGATTTTGCTTCTATCCGACACTTGTCTTCTCATGGTCCATCCCTGACTCTTTCCTTCCCTGCCTTGACTTTATTGTCTGAATTTCTGGGAATAGGCTATTAACAAATATTCATTTTAAACGAACAACTACCCTGACAATACTTCTTTACACCCTGCCTCCTGTAAGGATTCCATTCTCCCAGTTTCTCTGGCTCTGTCACATCTGTGCACACATAGAAAATAGGTGCACGAGTAGGCCATTCTGCCCTTTGAGCCTGCACCACCATTCAATATGACCATGTTTGATCAGTATCCTGCTCCTGTTCACTCTCCATACCCCTTCATCCCTTTAGCCATAAGGGCCACATCCAGCTCCCTCTTGAACATATTAACAAACTGGCACCAACAACTTTCTGTGGTAGAGAATTCCATAGGTTCACAAGTCTGAAGAAGTACTTACTCATCTCAGTACTGAATGGCTTATCCCTTATTCTTAAACTGTGACCCCTTGTTCTGGACTTGCCCAACATCAGGAACATTCTTCCTGCATCTAACCTGTCCAGTCCCTTTATATGTTTCTATTGATCCAGTCGATCCAGTCTCTTTCCATACGTCAGTCCTGCCATTCCAGGAATCAATCTGGTGAACTTTCACTTGACTCCCTCAATAGCAAGAATGTCCTTCCTCAGATAAGAGATCAAAACTGTACACAATACTCAAGGTGTGGCCTCACCATGGCTCTGTATAAATGCAGCAAGACATCCTGACTGCTATACTCAAATCCTCTTGCTATTAAGACCAACATGCGATTAGTTTTCCTCACCTTCTGCTATACTTGCATGCCAACTTTCAGCGACTGTTCTACCATGACACCCAGGTCACATTGCACTTCCTTTTTTCCTAAACTGCCACCATTCAGATAATTTTCCTTCCTGTTTTTGTCACCAAAGTGGATAACCTCCCATTTATCCACATTATATTGTATTTGCCCACTTAGCCAGCCTATCCAAGCCACCCTGCAGCTTCTTAGCATCCTCCTCACAGCCGACACTGCCACCCAGCTTATAGTGTCATCTGCAAATTTGTGAGATATTTCATTCAATTTCTTTGTCCAAATCATTAATGTGGATTGTGAATAGCTGGTAACCCAGCACTGAACCCTGCGATATCCTGCTAGTCACTGCCTGCCACTCTGGAAAGGACCCATTTATTTCGGTCTTCCATACGAGCATGTCTGACAAGTCTTTGTCCTCAACTGAGGATTTCCACATTGCCCCCACCCCTCTTGACCATGTCCCTTTTATTTTATGCACTTCTGCTCTGATCATCTCTCTCCCTCTTAGATTTCTCATGTCTTCATCTTCCATCCTGGCAGATGGAGTATAATGTTAGCAAGTGTGAGGTTATCCACTTTGGCAGAAATAATAGTAAGAGGGATTACTATTTAAAGGGCAAAAAGCTGCAGCATGCTATGGTGCAGAGGGACCTGGGGGTCCTTGTGCATGAGTCGCAGAAACCCAGTCTGCAGGTGATCAAGGTGAATGGGATACTGGCCTTTATAGCGAGGGGGATAGAATATAAAAGCAGGGAGGTCTTGCTGCAACTGTACAGGGTACTGGTGAGACCGCAGCTGGAGTATTGTGTGCACTTTTGGTTGCCGCACTTGCGCAAGGATATTTTGGCCTTGGAGGGAGTGCAGAGGAGATCCACTAGGCTGATACAGGAGATGAGGGGGTTGGACTATGAAGAGAGACTAAATAGACTGGGTCTGTACTCGTTGGAGTTTAGAAGGATGAGGGGGGATCTTATAGAGACGTATAAGATAATGAAAGGGATGGATAGGATAGTGTGGAGAGATTTTTCCCGCTTAGAAAGGATAGCAGGACTAGAGGACACAGCCTCAAGATAAGGAGGGGGCAGTTTAGATTGGAGTTGAGGAGGAACGTCTTCACTTAAAGGGTGGCGAATCACTGGAATTCTCTGCCTGTTGAAGTGGTGGAGGCTACCTCGCTAAATATATTTAAGTTACGGGTAGATAGGTTTTTGACAGACAAGGGAATTAAGGGTTATGGGGAGAAAGCGGGAAAGTGGAACTGATCCACTTCAGATCAGCCATGATCTTATTGAATGGCGGAGCAGGCTCAAAGTGCTAGATGGCCTACTCCTGCTCCTATTCCTTATGTTCTTATCCTACAAGCCTCCATAATCAACTCATCATCCACTATACTTTCTTCCACCTTTAGTGTGATGGCACCACCAAATACATCTCTCCCCTCCACCCCCTTCTCAGCACTCTCAAAAGATTATGTCCTTTTCGGTACCCTGGTTCACTGCTTGTCATCCCAAAAGCCCTTCCCTTTCTTCCGACAGCTTACTATACAAATGCAACACCTGCCCTTTTACTTCCTTCCTTCTCACCACTTCAAAGACTTCTTCCAGATGAAAAAACTATCACCTGAAATTTTAACTTTCCATCTTGCTCCCATTCTGACCTTTCTGTCCTTGGCTTGCTGCAGTGCTTCAATGAATTTCAGTGCATCTCGAGGGACAGCATCTCTTCATTTAACTGGATATTTTGTTTTCAACATCGAGTTCAACAATTTGAAATCATAACCTTTGCTCCCAATTTTTATTGATTTATTTGTTTTTTTCCTCTTTCGCTCATTTCCTTTGAGTTTGGATGACAGCTTTACAGGTCCAGCCATTTTTGGTGAAGTCTTTTGTATTTTTACTTGCCCGATTACCAACCCCTTTGGCACAGCACTACCAACTGTCTTGTAATTTAGGGCCCGATTTTGTGACCTCTTTAGATGGGCATCGACCAAAAATTGGGATTCCCGACAGGTATGAGGGCTCTCACAATTCACCCGACCCATTGGCCTGAATTGGGTTCTTGCCTAGAGCAGGTGACAATGTAACAAAAGTTTGACAGCCAATTTACCAGCCTCCCCCAACCCCTCAGGAAAAAAAGGGGCACCCCTCCAACCCCTCAATCGCAGCTCACCAACACACACACACACACACACACACACACACCCCCTTCCATGGTCCCTTTGCTCAGAATTCGCCACCCTCCACCTCAGCCCCCCCCAGTTGACTTCCGTTCAGGCAACTTGTCTTGGCAGTGCTTGTGGTGCACTGTCCCTTGGCATCCTGGCCTGGTGCTTTGGGCTCCAACAGGGGTCAAGGAACCCAAAGTAGTAATCCAGTGCCCCTTTGCTGCTGACAGCCTATAGAGGAAGGAGTTCTTGGGGTTGGATAGGCTCAAGCTGAGTGCAAGGGATTCACCAAACCACTGTCCCCCAGAATCAGAGTGTCTTGGCTGGATTGACCTTCTAGCCTTGGCAGACCTGAAAATCTCCCCTGGTATGGTGAAACTGATAACCAAGTTCCGCATACATGAGGATGGCCTCAACCAGGATCTTGGGTTCATGTCACACTATCTGTAACCCACACGACTTGCCTAGGCTTACAGAATCTCAGTAACTGTCCTGGCTGGAGGCAGTACACATCTCTTTAACCTGTGCTTAACCCTTTCTCCACTCACATTGTCTGTAACTTTAAGAGTTGATTACCTGTAAAGACTCGCATTCCAACCATTATCTTGTAAATTGAGTTCGTATCTTTATATGCTCTGTTTGTGAACACAACTCCCACTCACCTGACGAAGGGGCAGTGCTCCGAAAACTTGTGGCTTGCGCTATCAAATAAACCTGTTGGACTTTAACTTGGTGTTGTGAGACTTCTTATGGTGATTTTAGGCAGCCTTGTGATCAACATCTGCAGTTCTGCCTGTCAGCTGTGTAAATTCTGAAGTGGCCAGGTCACTTTAATCTCCATGCCTCTCTCCACCCCTCCGCAATCCCCAGCACTTGACAGGCTTTTAAATCATTGAAACCTGCATTCTGCAGCAGAAATTTCCCTCTCTCCCTTTCAGAAGCTGCAGGTGTGCAGTATTAGCATCTTTTAGGTGGGTAAATCCTACCTGAAAGATGCTACCAGCACCAACAGGAAACATTCTCATTTTGCCTCTGGCTTGGGCACTTAGCTTCAACACAGGAGAATTGGGCCTTTAATCTCTTCTGCCCTCCACCTTAACACAGCCCTTCTTTCTTTTGTTGTTCTTCCCATCCTTGCTGCCTATCTCACTTGCTGAAAAGCTCTTTCATCAAAACTGGGAACAATCAAAAATGTAAGGACACAGATCTGAAGAATTACCTCAGATGGCTCTCTCCTCAGCTGCTAGACCCGCTGAGTATTTCCAGTCTTTGCAGTTTCAATTTCACGTTTCCAACAACTGCAGTATTTTTGTTTTTGTATCTTGAATGTGTCTGGGAATTACATTTATTCCAGCCAAACTAGCTTTATAATTGACTCCTGCAGCTTTTGGATGGATGGAAACCTTCTTAGTTCACGCTATAAACTTAAAGTATGGACTCAGAAATGAAAAAGACAATAAAGTAAAGAATAAATCATCTTTCAAGATCTGTTTGTGTAGTAAAGTAGCCGTTCACTTGGCTCCTCCCTCTGTGATTGGATCCTAGACTTCCTAACCCACAGATCTCAATCAATTAAGATAGGCAATGACACCTCCTCCACAATTATCCTCAACACCTGTGCCCCACAGGGCTGTGTCCTCAACCCCTTATACAACCTTATACACTTACGCCTGTGTAGCCAAATTTCACTCCAACTCCATTTTTATGTTTGTTGACGACACCACTGTAGTGGGTCAGATCTCAAACAATGATGAGACAGAGTACAGGAAAGAAAAATAATTTAGTGAAATGGTGTGGTGAGAATAATCTCTCTCAAAGACAGTAAAACCAAGGAGGTAGTAATCGACTTCAGGAAGCATAGTGGAGGACATGCCCCTGTCTACATCAATGGGGATGAAGTGGAAATGGTCGAGAACTTCAAGTTTCCAGGTGTCCAGATCACCAACAGCCTGTCCTGGTCCCTCCCCACTGACACTTCAGTTAAGGAAACCCACTACTTTTTCAGGAGGCTAAGGAAGTTCAGCATGTCCGTTACAACTCTCACCAATTTTTGCACACGCACCAAAGAAAGCATCCTTTCTGGATATATCACAGTTTGGTATGGCTCCTGTTCTTACCAAGACCATAAGAAACTACAAAGGATTGTGAACATAGCTCAGTCCATCGTGTAAACCAGCCTCCCATCCATTGGCTCTGTCTACACATCCCACTGCCTTGGAAAAGCAGCCAGCATAATCACGGACCCCATGCACCCTGGACATACTCTCTTCCACCTTTTTCTGTCGGGAAAAAGATACAAACGTCTGAGATCACGTATCAATCAACACAAGAACAGCTTCTCCTCTGTGCCATCAGGCATTTGAATGGATCTTCCTTATATTAAGTTGATCTTTCTCCTACCCTAGCTATGACTGTAACACTACATTCTACACCATTTCCTTCTTGTATACGCATTCTATGAGTGGTATGCTTTGTCTGTATAGCACGCAAGAAACAATACTTTTCACTGTCTAACAATACATACAACAAATCAAATCAAAGCAATGCAATACAATGAAGATTACGTACGAGGTCAGAAATCAGGTTTGTGCATGGTTTGGTGCCGCGTTCATTGTTCCCAGTCTTGTTCTGCTGATGGTATCGACTACACACCCAGAAATGTCACGATTAGCATGACAATGTGTCCCGCATCGCAACTTCTGGCCTCACGGACCCTTACCACCTCCCCAGTATGGCCTCACTACCAAAGACCAGAGGTGATGGACACACCAGGTAATTGGAATTTAAAGCTCCTGGGTGGCTGGGACATGGCCATGAGTGCCCATTGGGCAGTGCTACCCTGCACTACCCACTGGGAACTATAACTGTGATGTGGAGATGCTGACGTTGGACTCGGGTAAACACAGTAAGAAGTCCCACAACACCAGATTGAAGTTCAACAGGTTTATTTGGTAACAAATGCGACTAGCCTTCAGAGCACTGCTCCTTCATCAGGTGAGTGGGGAATTCTGACCACAAACAGTGCATATAAAGGCACACACTCAGTTTGCCAGGGATAGTCCCAAGGCAGTGGCACCCGAATGAGATTGGAGCCTGGGTTGGCGTGAGGCTATGACAAGTGGGGAGGCAAATAGGAGAGTTCTGCGGGGGAAAGGCAAGTGCGAAGGTTCGTGGAATAATTGGCAGACTGGGGAGGGAAGAGTCTAGCACAGGGGTTGTTTTGCAGCGTGGAGGGGGGTGCTGGGGGAACAGACCAGTACAAGGAGTGATCGGCATGCAGGAGGGTGGTGGGGACATTTCTATCCAAAAGGGTGACAGTGTCATAAGATTGCATTTTCAAATTTGTCCGAAACACTTTTCTCGCTCATTAGAATTTTTTGATCTTCTAACCAAGATAGAGCTGTGTGTAGCCTGTTGGACCTCCAGTCCAATAGAATTTGCCTGTGGGCTATCAATGGAGCCAATGTGGTGACACCCACCTTGACCTGTCAAGGGTGACATGGTGGCACAGTGGTGAGCACTACTGCCTCACAGTGCTTGGGGCCCAGATTTAATTCCTGGCTAGGGTCATTGTCTGTGTGGAGTTTGCATGTTCTCCCAGTGTCCGCGTGGGTTTCTTCTGGCTGCTCTGGTTTCCTCCCGCAGTCCAAAAATGTGCAGGTTAGGTTGATAGGCCATGCTAAATTGCCTCTTAGTGTCAGGGAGACTAGCTAATGTCGATACATGGGATTATGGGGATGGGGCCTCGGTGGGATTGTGATCGGTGTAGACTCGATGAGCCGAATGGCCACGTTCTGCACTGTATGGTTCTATGATCTTAATGAAACTAACCACTTCAGATGGGACCCTGAATATACCTATCAAAATTCAAGTTTGCAAGTCAATGTTTAGAGCTTCAGAGGGCGTATCAAAGAAGGATGACCAAAAACCAGCCAGGCTTGGGCATGACAAGATCATGTGGGTATGGTCTACAGGAGAAAGTGAATACCTATTGCATTTGTTGCTTGTATTGGAAATAAAACTTATTAATTCTAGCCTTGGTGAAGTGAATCCTATGCAAAACTTTAAACTGAATTAAGCTTAACTGAACGCAGGAGGATGTGAAATTGACCCTAAGAAGGGCTTCCTCCCACCAGTCGTTTGCGAAGTAAAGCCCAAGCTGCTTCCCAATTGTTTCTTATCTGTGGAGAGGAGAGGGGTCAGAGGACAGCATTGGATTGCATAATTTCAAAATAGAACCTCTGCGAGTTTGAAATGATGGTAAAAACCCTTCCAATAATGTGTTTGGAAGTAGTTGAGGAAAGAACAAACAGTGAAAACAGACAAAACTACAGACCTGAAAATAGCAGTAAAGACTAAATTGGACCAAATTTAATTTGGCAGCAAGCTCTTTAAAACTGGCAAAAATCCCATCTACAAACCGATCCATAAAGCTGTCCCCTTTCCCTCCAGATGGCAAACCCCGATTCAAACTTGGAAGGCAAAATTAAGTGGTTATTGCAAATAGGGCCCAACAGCGAAATAATGGAAAGCTTAAAATGTTGTTGAAATTTTTTCCATATTTTTAGAATAGAAAGCACAATGGGGCTTGACATGTATTTTGAGTGCTCTTGGATCTGTGCCAAGCCTGACATCGTGGGAACTGTCTACTGCACACTTACGCCAACCTGTGCCAGACCTTTTTCTCTGCCGCATATTAAAGATAAGAACCTTAGGCTTTATTTTTGTGCCTGTTCTAGTATCTGATGCAGAACCGCTCTGAAGTTCAGGGTACTGTCAGTACCAAGGATACCATTTTATGGAGCCATTTGTAGACCAAAGTAATAAATTCATAACTTTCGAATCAATAAAATTAATGTGTTTTAAAAGTATATGGCCTTTGTTTTTAGATGCAGGTGAAGGAAAAATTGCATTTGTTACAATACATGGAAACTTTTAGCAATTATTTTCTAACAACAATTATCAAGTAGATGTTGGCCATTCAAATCTTTGTTTTCCATTTAATTTAACTGTTGGAAACTATTCCCAGCAGCTCAGATATGTTGATGTCTGTGGGCCAGTTTCTCTCCATGCCCAACCAACATGTTAAATGTTAAGATCAAAGCCTTGGACCTGGGTGTGTTTGTTATCAGTGCTCTGTACTAATTATCTTATAAAGAGACATTATGTCAAAATTCATGATTGTGGCTTCAGACACTCAGATTTTTGGAAGATAGCTGAAGCTGTATCCAGCTCATGCTGAGTAGAGTTGAAAGGGTTAAAATGGTTTGCCTGTTTGAGCAGTGAATAACTGACTGGATTCCATTTCTAAGTATGAGGAATAGGAGTTGTAACACCTAAGCTGCAGGTGTTCCATGTACGTGGATATTGAGTTAAGCTGCTTACTTTGTGAGACTGGTTTCTAAAAATATAATAGCAATCTCCATTGCCTTACTGAACTGATCCCTGCACTCTTGAGGCTCTGGAATGGAGAGTGTCACAGTTCTATCAAAAAGCTTTCCACTTTTTTCATGAACTCCCAGGCAGCCTGTAATTTCTGCATACTGAATGAGGTGGATTTTTAAATTCTTGTTAATTTTGAGAAGTTACAGTCCCTCTTCTGCAATTGCTTTTAAGCCTCAAGATTTGCGCTGCTGTTGTTTGGCCACCTGTTGTGTAGGGATGTGGTCAAGGTGACTGCCCACATTCAACGTAAATGTTGCCCATGAGAATGACCTCTGGCTGCCTGCCTGTTCTGCAGTCTTATCCTTGTTTCTGAGTTGACCTGGAGAAAGATTGCATGGTATTTGCTGGCATATTTGAGGCCTTGCTAGACCAGTGGGCATTCAGATGGAGTTTAGCTATAGAAGTTTGTTTTATGGTTTAGTTATTCTAAAATGGGGGCACTTTTGTTCGGATTTGTTACGAGGAAACCTAATATCTCCTCATTGGTTTAATTAAAAAAAACAGAATTGATTATACCAAAACCCCTTAAGAGGTGCTGTGACATATATGAAACTCTGTTACATATACATCTTTGAACTGTTTTGGGCATTCTAGACCCAAAAATAACTCATTTTATTCCTTAGGAGTCTTCTGATTTTGAACTACAACTATTGTGTGATGGACCTCTCTGCAGTTTTACAATTTCAGAAACACTATATGCAGGACTTGTGACGCAATAAAATTGCAGATTAAGGCACATGTGCTATGCTTTTTGTCTATGCTGGCTATATCTAGGCTGTATCTATAAGAGTCACAAGTGCGAGTGGAACTGTCTGAGCACTAAGAAGTGTATATAAAGTCATAGAATCCCTACAATACAGAGAGAGGCCGTTTGGCCCTTTGAGTCTGCACTGATCACAATCCCACCCAGGAACTATCCCCATACCTCTACATATTTACCCACTAATCCCTCTAACCTACACATCTTAGGACACTAAGGGCAATTTTAGCATGGCCAGTCAACCTAACCTGCACATCTTTGGACTGGTGGGAGGAAACCGGAGCACCTGGAGGAAACCAACGCAGACACGAGGAGAATATGCAGACTCCAATATAACCAGTAGTGAATTTGTGGGAATGACCTAATAAATTTGTCTCTTGTGTAACCAGTGCAGGTGACTTGGGTTGTTGTATGTTGTGTTTTAATTTTATTTACTTTTCACACATGAATAATTCCTTTCACTTCCTGTAATACAAAATGAAAATTTCTATAAATTGAAACCCAAATATGTAGGTATTCAAAAGATATTCTAATTTAACTCTCACAATCATTCCATGTACAACAATGAAATTTACATGAAGAAGTAGTGCCCTTTAGTCAAGGAAGGCCTCAAATATGCCAGCAAATACCATGCACTCTTTCTTCAGTGAAAATGCTAAGTGTATTTTAATAGTTAACTCGAGTTTCATTTCCATGCCTTGCAAGACATTTTGTAACTGCAATACATGCAATAGCCATTGTGCATGCATGCAGTTAGGTCCAAAGTTATAACACAAACTTGAGGTTTGGACTGTATCCAGTTAGTTTAAGTAAAATTAAGTGATTTCCATGAATTACTCTGACTTGAAGGTCTCAATGCAGCAGTTACATCCCTGACATTTCCCAATTAGCAGGCATTACAGACTATTGCAACAGACGAGTTCAAGAACTGAGTTTTTTGGCAAACTACCTGATCTGCTACTGTTCCATTTAAATTGTATTTTAAGTCCTCCCACAAATTTTAAAATGTAGATTTGGACTTCTATCGTCTTGTAACATAATGGTAGAATTTCACTAGCCAGGTCTAATAATATTTATGATAGAGCTGGAACATGTTTACAGTGGGACATTCTGAACTATGTAACCCCTTGTAAGATGTGAAGTTGGTGTGCGATAAACGAATGGCTGGGTCGCAAAGCTTTGCAATTCCCAAACTGATAACTTCCATAGAACCAAATGTTGCTGTGCTCATATTACTGACTAATGCATAGCTCTGCAAGCGAATCTATCGTAATCTTGTTCTGACCTGCGTCACATTGTCGTCATGTTGTCTGGCAGGCCCAAAAGCCTGCAGTATTCAAATATATTTATCAGATTAATGTGTTCTTATTCAGTTACACTGTTCTGATATGAGGTAATTTAGCTTCATATTGATGACTACCTTCAGAGCAAGTATCCTTGTTGTAGAAGCAGCGATGTTGCTGCGTGGTTTATTTTGGTCTGAAAAACAAAGCTATGCTTCATTGTAAATTCTTAAGTAGTTCAGACATTTTGGAGAGGAATGTTTCCTACAGATCTATTTTAAAATGTAACTATCTTGTATTGAAGGAACTTGGTTTGGAACTTTAAAAAATTGGATTTTTTGAAGTGACAATTTGAGATTTGATTCCTGGATGATGCTGAGACACAGATTTGTAGTGATATCTTTTTGAAAAGCGGTTATAAAATTGAATGGCTAAGATCCACCTAACACAAGTCTTAAGATTGTGAACCAGAGTGTGACTAAGTGCAATCTCTGACCTCTTTGGATGGTTGCCAGCTGAAAGAATGTTAATGCAGTTGTTGCACTGGACCAGTACATACAATTTTATATGGTGTAGACTGACACATTGCAGAACTTTCCCTTTGACTCCCTAGGACAGGCAGCATTCTACATCAAGTAAAATGGCAGATGCTTTTATGTATTTCCTTCCAGAAAATTAATTTTCTATTGCTGTTTACCTTTGATCACAATTGTGGGACATTGGTCATCGTTCATTGCCCTTAGAGGCATGATTGGAAGGGTGGTTGAAGCTTTGCATAGCTTTCTATCTAGTGGACTGTGGACTGAAATGTTCTACCAGCTGAGGGAAGTAGATTCCGTTGAGGCAATTGAAATATATAGCTCAATTTTTGGAATTTGGTACATACAGTAATCATCTAATACATGCTTGAGGCACCACAAGAATACAATTTACATGTTTATTTCGGGAATAATATTTTGTTCTTTACAAGTTCTGTAATGCTACGCTAGAAC
This sequence comes from Carcharhinus amblyrhynchos, assembly GCF_965287045.1. Taxonomy (NCBI): domain Eukaryota; kingdom Metazoa; phylum Chordata; class Chondrichthyes; order Carcharhiniformes; family Carcharhinidae; genus Carcharhinus; species Carcharhinus amblyrhynchos. The sequence continues at coordinate 22,259,108 of NC_137335.1, read as the reverse complement.
CTCTGTTGCATTGAAAAATTTTGTACCCTAAAGGTGCGTAATAAATAATGTATTTGGGTTTTCCAAGGAGTCTTGTCAATACCATGCATAAAATGTAGCACAAATGTGACTAGTTAATGTTAAGAACACTCGTGTATACATATACAGTTGTGTATGACAGTGAGAACCTTTATTTAATAAATTGCAATTTCAGCAAGCTCTGCTGAAGAAAATAAATGTAATTATTTTTAAACTTAATGTACCATTTCCCTTATGTGGTTTATCGTAGCCAGCTATTCAAATCAAAATGGCAGGGCCTGATCTTTGTGGAAACGTTTCAAATCTCCTCTGAGGAATTGGAAAATTTCCATTTTAATTTTCTGAATTAGTAAGATTAGAAGCCAGAAAATTTGATCAATAGTGATTTTGAAAGTAACATGAATGGCCTGTAATGCAAAAATACTGTGGAATTAAGGACAGAAAGCTCCAGCACCCCTTTGTGGTATTTACTGGCGACAATAATGGTTTCAGTTATTGGTTGGAGAGCTGGTGAGATCCCTGATTATGCACCACCACCACCACCCACCCCCCCCCCCCCCCCCCCCCCCCACTTTACTCCCATATCCCTTGATCCCTTTAGCCCGTAGAGCTATATCTAATTTCTCCTTGAAATCAGACAATATTTTGGCCTCAACTACATTCTGTGGTAGTGAATTCCACACATTCAACAACCTCTGGGTGAAAAAATTTCTCCTCAACTCATTTCTGAAAGGTTTACCCCTTATCTTCAAATTATGACCTCTAATTCTGGACTCCCCCACCACTGGTAACATTCTTTCTGAACCTACCCTGTCTAGCCCTGTTAGCATTCCCCACCATTGGTAACATTCTTTTTGAATCGACCCTGTCTAACCCTGTTAGCATTTTGTAAGTTTTTATGAGACCCCCTCTCACTCTTCTGAACTCCAGTGAGTATAATCCTAACTGACTTAGTTTCTCCTCATATGACAGACCTGCCATCCTAGGAATCAGCTTGGTAAACTTTAATTGTACTCCCTCTATAGCAAGAACATCCTTCCTTAGATAAAGGCGGCACCGTAGCACAGTGGTTAGCACTGCTACTTCACAGCTCCAGGGACCTGGGTTCGAATCCCGGCTTGGGTCACTGCGGAGTTTGCACATTCTCCCTATGTCTGCGTGGTGGTGCTCCGGTTTACTCCTACAGTCCAAAGATGTGTGGGCTAGGTTGATTGGCCATTCTAAATTGCCCCTTAGCATCCGGGGATACATAGGTTAGAGGGATTAGTGGGTAAATATATGGAGATAGGGCCTGGGTGGGATTGTGGTTGGTGCAGACTCGATGAGCTGAATGGCCTCTTTCTGCACTGTAGAATTCTATGAATTTATAAGGACACCAAAACGGCAAACAGTATTCCATATGTGGCCTCACCGATGCCTTATACAATTGCATCAAAACATCCATTTCCCTAAACTCAAATCCTCTTCCTACGAAAGCCAACAGCATTCGGCCTCTGATCTTTGGGTAAGCATTCTCCAAGGTGGCCTTCACAACACACGACAACCCAGAGTCACTGAGCAGAGATGAGGATGGCTTCAACCAGGTTCACATCACACCATCTGTAACCCCCATGACTTACTTGGGCTTGTAAAATCTCACTAACTGTCCTGGCTGGAGACAATACATGTCTCTTTAACCTGTGCTTAACTCTCTGTCCACTCACGTTGTCTATAACTTTAAGGCTTGATTACCTGTAAAGACTTGCATTGAAACCATCGTTTTGTAAATTAAGTTTATGTCTTTATATGCCCTGTTTGCGAACAGAATTCTAATTTACCTGGCGAAGGAGCAGCGCTCCGAAAGCTAGTGGCTTGTGCTACCAAATAAACCTGTTGGACTTTAACCTGATGTTGTGAGACTTCTTACTGTATCCTATCTGCTATGATGTGGAGATGCCGGCATTGGACTGGGATAAACACAACTAGAAGTCTCACAACACCCCGTTAAAGTCCAACCAATTTATTTGATAGTAAACTCACAAGCTTTCGGGGTTTGCCTCACCTGACGAAGGGGCAAACCACTAAAGCTTGTGAACTTACTGTCAAATAAATTGGTTGGATTTTAACCTGGTGTTGTGAGACTCCTTACTATCCTATCTGCTAACCAGCTCTCTATTCATCTTAAGACATTACCTGCAATCCCATGTGCTTTAACTTTACATTTAAAGCTAATCGTGTTTCACTTGCGGATGCAAGTTTCAGTTCAATGCTGAAGGAATGTGAACTCAAGTTCACCATAATGAGAAAGTATTCTATTTATTAATGTTTTGATGGTAATAGGCAGTATTTGCTTAATCTCTTTGGTTACGGCAATGCGCCTGCATTCTGTTTCTCCTTATTACTTAGAGAATGCAAAAATGGAAATAACCCTTTTATTGCACTTAGTATGTGCTGAAATATATGTTTGCTATATGTCTGAAAACAGGCCTTTGACATTTTCTTCCTTAATTCAGGTGTTGCAGCAGTGATTACAAATGGATAATCAGATCGAAATGTTCATTGGCAGAATCTGTGTTCATACATCTAGCTGTTTGCTTTGACTGCAGGACATAGCTACTCCCACAGTTTCAGTAGTGTTCTCCACAGTAGAGTGAATATATGTGGCATTTTTAGCAAATAGGATAAACAGCTGTAATTTTTAAGAGGGACAATGAAGTAGATTTGGGCACTATAATCTTGCTGTTGAAATTATTGATTGCTTCATGCCAATTAAAGTAAAGTTTACTTATATGTCACAACTAGTCTTACGTCAACACTGCAATAAAGTTACTGTGAAAATCCCCTCATCACCACACTTTGGCGCTTGTTCGGTTACAATGAGGGAGAATTTAGCTCGGCCAGTTCACCTAACCTGTACATCATGGACTCTGGGAGGAAACTTACACAGACACAGAGAGAATGTGCACACTCTACACAGACAGTGATCCAAGCTGGGAATCGAACCCGGGTTCCTGGCGCTGTGAGGCAGCAATGCTAACCACTGTGCCATTGTGCTGCCCTAAGTTTGGGTGATTTGTGTAAAGGAGCAATGATTTGGGATTTTGTTCATTTTACCATGACAAATGTGCTGCTTCTTTAAAGCTATTTATTTTTGGACAGTCCATTTTAAGTGAATAATAATGATTTGAATACGTATATCAAAATATAGAAAGAAATTCCAATTGTTTGTGCTTTAACTTACTCTTTTGAGAAGTGGCCTTTAGTCCACTTTGAAGAAATTATTTGTAATTTCCTAATCATGATTGACAGAAATTGCTGCTATTTTGTATGTGTGGTGTTTTGTAACAGTGTTGTCAATTGATTCAGCAAATCCCTGCATAAGAGCTTTGATCTGGATTTTTTTTTCCCAACTGTGGAGTGATGGTATTGCAGGCATTAAGCTCATCTCAGTGAAAAGATTTTCAACGAATGTTGCAACCCTACGTTCCTCCACTTGACTTTGACTTTGTTGTTCCACGTTTTTCTGCTTTTTAAAAGTTTGCTAAAGTTGAGGGAAAACTTCAAACATGACTGTCCCTTAATATGTTTACATGATGACCTGACAACAGCAACAACTTACATTTATGCAGCTATTTTAATTTATAGTAAAATGCCCAGGTATACAATATTAGCAAAAATTGATACCCAGCCAGAGATTGTGATATTGGAACACGTGACCAAAGACTTGGTTGCAAGTAGTTTTTGTGGAGCATTGTGATGGAGGGGACAGGTGGACAGGCAGAAAAATTTAAGTAGGGAACCTCAGAGCATAGGGCTGAGATAGCTAAAGACATAGCCAACAATGTTGGAGTCAAGGAACTCTAGATGTACAAGCAACATGAATGGGAGGAATGTGAAGATCTCCAAGATCTGCTGGGCTGAAGGAATTTAAGGAGAAGGGCTGGGGTGATTTGAAAACAATGATGAGAATTTTAAATTCTCATTAGACATGTACCTCATGTTACCACAGGACATGTTACCACAGGAGTGATGGATGATTGAGACTTGGTAAGAGTTATGATATGCGCAGCAGCATTTTGGATGAAATCTAAAAAAGTTGTTCGAGGAGAAGCTGGCCAGGAGAACAATGGAACAATTGAGACTGGAGGTAACAAAACTTTAGATGAGATGTTCATCAGATAAGTTGAGACACAGATGGAATTAGATGATACAGCGGTGGAACTAGGTGGTCTTCATGATGGAGAGGATATGAGGTCAGAAGCTTGGATATTTTATTAACTTATGTAGACAGCTATGGAATCTGTCTTGTGGGCCAGTTGTTTCATTGCATGAAAACATGCTAGTTTATAATTGAAGGATTTAAATATAAATGTTTTCGTGTTTTTTTTAACATATCTGTCACCAGTGGAATTTGCATTTCATTATTATGTTTGGAATACATGGTAAAACCATACCTAAATGTAGAATGTGTTGTGCCACAGGAAAAGAAAGTAAGCCAGTGACTCACATGGGCAGTGTATAATCTTTGTCATTGTCGGAAAAGTCAAGAGCACTCAGGGTGTATGTTGAAAACAGGAGAAATTATAGAATTAATTATCTACAGGCACACCTTTGTGTGTTCCCTAACCAATGGGCAAAATGCAGCATTGGTTGATCCCTAGAAGAGCAGGAATAGGCCATTCAGCCTCTCGAGCCTGCTCCACCATTCATTAAGATCTGATTCTGGTGTTACTCCACTTTCCTGCCTACCCCCTCTGAGTCTTGATTCCTTTGATCAATAATCTATTGAACACAGCTTTGAATATATTTAATAATCCAGTTTCCACTGCTCTTTCAAATTCATTATGCGTGCTTGATCGAGAGCCCAGACTTTCATAAAACTTTCTTTGTTGATACAACTGGGGTGAAGGGAAAACTGCCTGATTTAGAGCTTTATTATAGTAAGTCATTTTCCTTTTTCCAGTGGCTCAATGTTTATTTGCACAAGATAGAAATGCTAAGTATTTGCCATTTCTGTTATTACTACTTCAAATCAATTTGATTAACATTTTTATAGGGTTGTAGGAGATTTTGCAATAATTATGAATGGGTGTTGTTTTTAAGAAGCTCCACATATGATATTGTTACAATTGAGTTCATTGATTCTGTACAGAATGTGCACTGGATGAATGGGCATGTAAGTGACATGAGTTGGCATGAAGGAGGTGAAGGACCATTGAAGTGGGTGGATATGATTTGGCATGGAGGGATAGATAAGGAGTGATGAGTATGAGGGGGCCATGGGAGGCAATGGTGCAAGAGTTGGCATGGAGAGTATGAGGGGCCTTGGAGATGGTTGGGGGGGGGGGGGTGTGGCATGCATAAGGCCTTTTGACCTTCTCTTTCAAAAGGTTCCCAAATCCAGACAAGGGCTTCTGAAGGGCTGTGAATCTAGAATCATGGAGAAGCTGGCGTAACTCCAAGAAAATTGCAGAGGGCTAGGAGATGTCTAATTCTACAGTAGAGCTGGCCAGGTCGATAGTGCAGGGTGCAGCTCGCCACCCATAACCTTATTCTGTGCCACCGAAAATTGAGGGCTCTGGGACTGGAATGGAAATTTTGGATTCTGTCTTGGTGCCATTTTGAAAACCCTGCCTCTATTTCAACACAGATAGAAATTTAAAAATTAGGGTCCCTATGTCCTCTTTACAACTTGCCTGAACACAAGTCAGCTTCTTGTTGTTTAACCATAAGAACAATGTATGGTAACATAAGGTGGGATGTGAAAAATAAATTGCACACCACAAATTGGTTTTTAACTTGACCATTCTGGATTATCATTGCGCAGTGAGGGGATAATTCGTGAAACTTAACAAAACTTACAGGATATTGCAAGGCCTGAGTAGAGTGAACATGGAGAGGATGTTTCTGTTAGCAGGAAAAACTAGAACCAGAGGGCACAGCCTCAGGTTAAAGGGATGATCCTTTACAACAGAGATGAGGAGGAATTTCTTCAGCCAGAGAGTAATGAATCAGTGGAACTCTTTGCTGCAGAAAGCTGTGGAGGCCGGGTCATTGTGCGTCTTTAATTCAGAGATAGGTAGGTTTTTGATTAATAAGGGGATCAGAGGTTATGGGGAAAAGGCAGGAGAATAGGGATGAAAAAAAATATCAGCCATGATTGAATGGCGGAGCAGACTCGATGGCCGGGTAGCCGAATTCTGCTCCTATGTCTTATGGACCCATGTGGCAGCTGGCTTTGATTCTGTGAATCTATAAGTACTAACTTTGCTGATTGCTTGACTGAGAAGCATCAAGAAGCATCTAGAGTAGTAAAAACATATATATTTAACTAACTTATTCAATTGAAGATGAAATACTGAGCAAAAGCTGAGATTCCAGCTTACCTATGGGCTTTTTGATGCATTTTTACTTCTTATATGCCATGGTTATGGCTGAGTTAAATTATTGTCTCGTGAAAAGCAATTTGGACGACCAAGTAAAATGATGTAGATAATTATATATCTGCATAATGGTGCAAATAAAATAAAATGTTAGAAGCAGTTATTAGTTTACAGCAAACTTTGTGTCCCAGAGATGAGCAACAGTTCAGCTGTGTGACAACTATGTGGAAGTGAGAAACATTTGAATACTTTTTTAAAGCACCAGTTAGAAAATAATTTTACTAACATGCAGAAATAGTCCATTGATTAATACCAAAAGCATTAGTGCTGCAATGAAACAAAAACAAGACGATTTTTCAAAATCGTTTCATATTAAAAGTAATGAAAATGTTAGTGTTATTTTAAAGATGAGATTAGCATGTAGGCATAACCTGCCCTCAATAAAAATGAAATGCAGTGTTCTCATTTTTCAGAGATATATATTCTTATGAAGTCTATATAGTACTTTAAGGATTTACAAATTTGATGCAAAAATTGTCTTTTTGTTCTGCTAATTGCTGCTATAGTTTGAGAAGTTTTTTTTAAAACTTGGGAGGATCACTTGCTTCCCCACACAGGTGTCTTCAAGTGAGCGTAGCAATCATGACAGTTGACTTCAACCCACACAATGATTTTGCATTATAATATCCAGACTGAAAATGGCAAAGCAAAGTGTTCTCATCTATGACCCCCAAACTGAGATTAAGGGGGTCATAGATGAGGACTGTAAAGCACAGCATCGTGGGGGTGGAGTAGAGCATGGTTTGAAATGCGTATACTTTAATGCGACGAGTATTCGCAGTAAGGTGGATGAACTTGCAGCGTGGATCAGTACCTGGAACTTTGATGTTGTGACCATTTCAGAGACATGGATAGAGCAGGGACAGGAATGGTTGTTGCAGGTTCCGGGGTTCAAATGCTTCAGTCGGAGTAGAGAAGGAGGTAGAAGGGGGGGAGGAGTGGCATTATTAGTCAAAGACTGTATCACAGTGACAGAAAAGAAGTTTGATGAGAACTTGTCTGTTGAGGTAGTATGGGCTGAGATTAGAAATAGGAGAGGAGAGGTCACCCTGTTGGGAGTCTTTTATAGACCTCCTAAAAGTTCTAGAGAGGTAGAGGAAAGGATTGCAGAGACGATCCTGGACAGGAGTGAAAGTAATAGGGTAATTGTTATGGGAGACTTTAACTTTACTAATATTGATTGGAATAGCTATAGCTCTAGCTCGTTAGAGGGGTCAGTTTTTACACAAAGCGTGCAGGAAGGTTTTTTGACTCTATGTAGATAGGCCAACTAGAGGTGAGGCTATATTGGATTTAGTGCTGGGAAATGAGCCAGACCGGGTGTTAGACTTGGAAGTTGGTGAGCATTTTGGTGATAGTGACCACAATTCGGTTACGTTCACCTTAGTGATGGAAAGGGATAGGCATGAATCTAGGGGCAGTAGTTATAGCTGGGGGAAGGGTGATTATGAGGCTATTAGGAGAGAATTAGGGAGCATAGGTTGGACTAGGAAACTACAGGGGCTGGGAACATCCAAAATGTGGAGTTTATTCAAGGAACAGCTACTGCGAGTCCTTGATAAGTATGTCCCTGTCAGGCAAGGAGGAAATGGTCGAGTAAGGGAACCGTGGTGTACTAAAAAAGTTGATTCGCTGGTTAAAAGGAAAAAGGAGGCTTATGTCAGGATGAGGCTTGAAGGCTCAGGTAGTGCACTGGAAAGCTATAGATTAGCCAGGAGGGAGCTAAAGAGTGAGTTAAGAAGAGCTAAAAGAGGACACGAGAAGACTTTGGCTGATAGGATTAAGAAGAATCCTAAAGCTTTCTTTAGATATGTTAAGAATAGAAGATTGGTTAGGGCAGGATTAGGCCCAGTCAGAGACAGCAGTGGGAAGTTATGTGTGGAGCCGGAAGAGATTGGAAAGGCACTGAGGAAATATTTCTCTTCGGTATTCACGCAGGGAGACGTAAATGTAGTTGTGGAGAACACTGGGTTACAGGGTTGTAAACTGGATAGTATTGAAGTAGATAAGGAGGATGTGCTAGATATTCTTGAGGGTTTGAAAATAGATAAGTCCCCTGGGCCGGACGGGATTTACCCTAGGATTCTCTGGGAGGCAAGAGAGGCGATTGCAGAGCCTCTGGCTCTGATCTTCAGGTCGTCATTGGTCACAGGTATAATGCCAGAAGACTGGAGGATAGCGAATGTTGTCCCATTGTTTAAGAAGGGGAATAGAGACTTTCCCGGGAATTATAGACTGGTGAGTCTTACTTCTGTTGTGGGCAAAGCATTAGAAAAAATTATTAGGGTTAGGATTTATAGTTATTTGGAGAGTAATGAATTGATTGGAGATAGCATGGTTTTGTGAAGGGTAGGTCGTGCCTTACTAACTTTATTGAGTTTTTTGAAAAAGTGACCAAAGAGGTGGATGGGGGTAAGGCAGTTGACGTGGTATATATGGACTTTAGTAAGGCGTTTGATAAGGTTCCCCATGGAAGGCTTCTGCAGAAAATGCAGATATATGGGGTTGAGAGTGATTTAGTTAATTGGATCAGGAATTGGCTAGCTGATAGAAGACAGAGGGTGGTGGTTGATAGAAAGTATTCATCATGGAGTTCGGTTACAAGTGGTGTGCCTCAGGGATCTGTTTTGGGCCCACTGCTGTTTGTAATTTTTATAAATGATCTGGATGAGGGTATAGAAGGATGGATTAGTAAATTTGCTGATGACACCAGAGTCGGAGGAGTGGTAGATAGTGAAGAGGGGTGTCATAGTTTACAGAGAGACTTGGACAAGTTGCAGGGCTGGGCCGAGAGGTGGCGGATGGAGTTTAATGTGGAAAAGTGTGAGGTAATTCACTTTGGCAGGAATAACAAATGTGTAGAGTATAGGGCTAACGGTAGGACTCTGAATAGTATTGACGAACAGAGGGATCTAGGTGTATATGTGCATAGATCCCTGAAAGTTGGAAATCAAGTCGATAAGGTTGTTAGGAAGGCATACGGTGTCTTGGCGTTTATTGGTAGGGGGACTGAATTTTGGAGCCGCAACGTTATGTTGCAACTGTACAAAACTCTGGTGCGGCCGCACTTGGAGTATTGTGTACAGTTCTGGTCCCCACATTATAAGAAAGCTGTGGAGGCATTGGAGAGGGTGCAGAGAAGGTTTACCAGGATGTTGCCTGGTATGGAGGGAAGGTTCTATGGGGAGAGGCTGAGGGATTTGAGGTGGTTTTCGTTAGAAAGAAGGCGGCTAAGAGGAGACCTTATTGAAACATATAAGATGATTAGAGGTTTAGATAGGGTGGACAGTGATAGCCTTTTTCCTCGGATGGAGAAAGCTAGCACGAGGGGGCATGGCTTTAAATTAAGGGGTGGTAGTTATAGGACGGATGTCAGAGGTAGGTTCTTTACCCAGAGGGTGGTAAGGGTATGGAATGCCCTGCCTGCTGCAGTTGTAGATGCGCCAAGTTTGGGGGCGTTTAAGAGGTCCGTGGATAGGTTTATGGATGGAAAGGGAATGGTTTAGGTTAGAGGGTCATTGCTTTTTTCTTAATTGGTCGGCGCAACATCGAGGGCCGAAGGGCCTGTTCTGCGCTGTAACGTTCTATGTTCCTTGAGCTCTCCAAATCTGCATTTTTCAGTACAACAGGAGCAGTTTTCCAGTAGTGCACATTTAATTGATCTTACAGCTCTAATGGAGAGATTAAGGCCCAAATTCTTGCCCCAGTGGAGAGGCTGAGGCTCACCATTGTGGTGAAAATGGCTGAAAATCGTAACTCCCACCTCCAAACATTGTGTTTCCTATTTTTGCTGGGAGTGGGGTGGGGGGGGTGGGTTGGTGGGGAGAAAAGGGAAAAGGGTAGTGGATGGAGGGAATGGCTTGGTACAAGTTGGTACTCAACATAGGGACATGTGAAGGATCTTGTGGGTGTGGCATGGCATGGTAGTATGGGGGGGCCATGGCATTGGATAGAGTGGCATCTGTTGGCATAGGCCATGCGTTCGGTGGGGAGATGGGTTGGTGTAGTCTGGCATGCCGAGGACATGGACTGTTTGATGTGAGGGCTGGAGAACTGATTTTCTTTTCAATCAGATTTTAAAACTAAATTCAACAAAGTGCCAGCATACAGAAGCAAGCCTTCAGCCCAGCCTGCCTCTGCACCCAACAGCAGCAGCAGTCGTTCCACGCATGGCAGGCCCAACTTCTCACCCAGTCCACCTCCTAATCACGAAAATTGGAATGGTGGGCTGCCATTTTTTACAGTTGTTTGCAAAGTCAGGAATTCTCCTACTTCTGCACCCCCAACTTGGGAGTGAAAATCTGGACCTGTGTGTGTTGTCTCCAGGAAATCTGGACACAACATGGGTTCTGGTTTGGCCAGCTGACTTGCTTGCCAGCAGAACAACTGGATTTGGAGAAATTCTGGTGGTTTTTATGAGCTTTGTTTTTCCCTCTCAAAGCCACCGGCTTGCAGACAGTGAAGTTGGAACAGTAGAGGCTGACTTAAAGGAAGAAAACTATAATTACCAACTGAGGAAGGAAGTATATTTGTGTTTCTTTTTCACCCAGCTGAAATCACTTGAAAATTGTGATGCAATTGTAGAACCGAAAGTGCTGAGCCTAGGACACATCTTTGAATAATTCAGTTAATTTGAGTCGTTTCTGTTCTGGAGCTCCTTGCTGATATGTAAGTGAGCAAAGCTTAAGCATTTCAACAACTCTACTGTCACCACTTTACAAAGATACTTACTCATTTAGCACCAAACTTTAAAATGAAATGAAATTGTTTTTTCATTTCCTTGCCAACAATTTTAGATTTGATTTTGTTAGCATGATTTTTATTACAATGACAAGTTATCTTTGTTGCACTGACTTACAAGAATTAGCCTCTATGATAAGCATTCAGTTAACTCTCATAGTATTGTAAAATGGCTATGCACAGGAGGTCATTTAACCCATTGTCTCCATGCCGGCTCTATATGAGGGCAAGTGGGCGAGTCCCACTTTCCTATCCCTTCTCTGTAGTTCTGAAAATCACTTCTGTTCAGTTGGTCATCCAATTTCTATTTGAAAGCCACAGTTGTATCTGCCTTCACAATCCTTTCAGGCAGTGCATTTTAAGTGCTAACCATCCACTTGGGGTGATTTTGAGCCCGTGCTCTCCATCTACGAGAATGGAGGTGCGTGCTCAAAATCCAGAGAGTGTGATTCGTGCTGTTGAGTTTCCATTTGCAAACTTCTAGGCCCCTAACCAGTGGAGAGGCATGAAACACTGCGCAGGACCACAGAAAGCTCATTTTAATACATTAGCATGTCATTAATGAGCACTCTCTCTGGGACCCCCCATCCCTCTATTTTTCAAGTGCCAGTGTGATGTCATGCCGGTATCATTTACAACAGGTCTACACAAGCTTGAATCTTGTGCCTTCACTTCTGAGAGGGATTCTGGAGGGATGAGCACTCAGGCAGCTAGCACCCTCCATGATGTGCACTGCTCAGAGGGCACCAGAGAGGACTCGAGACAACATATTGGTGAGGGTCCAGAATCGCCATGTTTGGCAGAATGGCCAGGAGGGGTCACTTGCAGGCCTTATCTTCCCTTCGTGTCAAGGTGCCCATTGCTTTAAAGTGGTTGTGAAGGCTTGTATGCTAGTAGCACTTCCTGTGTCTTTTGTCCTGGGATTCCTGTCCATATCGCAGCTGAGTGAGTACTCTTATTTAATAGGAGGGCTTGAAAATAAGAGGCCCAGCACAGAGGGCGACTATGAGGTACCCAGGTGGGGTCCCATGAGAGCCTGAGCTGTAAGGGCAAAGTAAGTGTTTCAGGAATGGGCTGCGTCTCCTCTCGTATGGCCTTAAAGGCCTTGCATTCAGGGGAGGATGACGACAGTGTGATTGGAACCCACATTCAGGCAGTGGTGTGGGGAGAAAGGAGAGCTGCCCGGGAGTCCAAAACTAATTGTTAGAGGTGTTTGTATGCAATGGTAGATCTCAATGGATCATGCAACTCTGCACCTCTTGTGACCTGGGAGAAACAGGGTGCCTTCTAGGAATGCACTGGACATGCTAATTGCTGGCCTCATGGTTCAGCTGTACTTTGTCTGCCACAAGAGGCAGACACTTGGCTGAACAGCCATCCTGGCTTCACGAGTGATTATGCCAATAAATGGTGTGCAGCCAAACAGCATAGTCACTTAGTGGAAGCCACTTTTTAACACATATATATATATCCCAAGTAGTGGGCTGACATTTCCAGATAGGCTGCAACATCATACATTGATGTGCCCCTCTATGCAGGGTGTTATGTGATGTCAATCAACACACATCCCATTTGAGGTAATGACAGGGTGCATTGGCGCCCCCCCCCCCCCCCCCCCCCATCAAGTTGTAAACACTGGTCACATGCAGCCACTCAACTGCCTTATAACATCAGGTTTCTTTGGGAGGGCTTGGGAGCGAGGCGAATGTGGGTGTTTGATGCCACTGAGACCCTGGTGGCTCCACATGCTGCATCCAGTCGGATATGTCAGGGACCAATGTAGCTAAAGTGTCCAAGTGGAATATGTAAGGGATGGCACCAATGCTCCTACTGAGTGTGTTGCCATTGAGTGCTAGTCCCAGATAAATTGAGGGTGGAGGATCAGGACACTCTCACAAACCATTATAGCTCACTGTGGTTTTCTCTTTTTTACTGTGCATGTCCAGAGGATGATGGAGTCTGTTGAGTTGGCTATCCTACTTGTTGCAATAGATCAGTGACAGAGACACTGATGTGCTATGGCGGCTCGCCAGGACCAGTGCCCTACGGAGGAGGAAGAGACTGGACCTGTCACTGTACTGGGAACAGCACCGCAGATGTGTAGATATTGGCTGAGAGTTTTCCTATGTCAGTCATTGTACTTGCAGATATCAGAGGTGCAGTGCAGTAGAAGGCTGCATCTGTCCCCAGGTAGTCATGATGTGGAGATGCTGAACTCTCCACTCACCTGAAGAGGGAGCAAACCCTGAAAGCTTATGGGTTTACTTCCAAATAAACTGGTTGGACTTTAATCTGGTGTTGTGAGACTTCTTACTGTGTCTGTCCCCAGGGACAGTGGACCACCTCTGTCAGACTCTGCAAGAGCTGGCACCACATGAAATGGAAGGTCACCCACTGCCTGTGGCCTTTAAACTCAAAGCAGCTCTGAATTTCTATGCGCGTCTCATTCCACAGCAGCATGGGTGGCTTGTGTGGCATTTTCAGTCGGCCACACACAAATGCATCTGGGACTTGCAAACCTTTTATGCGAGAGCTCACATATATGTCAATTTGGACTGGAACCAGGTGAGCCAAGACCATGAACTTCATCAGCTTAGCAGGCTTGCTGCAGGTGCAGCAGTTGATTGAGTGCATCCACATGGTCCTGCATGCTCCAGGGCCATTCATGAACCACAAGGGATTCAACTCCCTCAATGTCCAGCTTGTCTGCGACCACACAATGTGCTTCATGCAGCTGTGTCCCATTTTCTGGGGAGCAACCATGACAGCTACATCTTAGGGCGCTGTCAGACCCAAACCGTCTGTGAGGAAGAGCAGCAGCTAGAGAGATGGCTCCTTGGGTTCAAGGAGTATCCACTCAGGATGTGGCTGATGACGCCAGTGCAGAGAGCACAAACACTAGCGGAGACTTGTTATAATGAGGCTTGTGCCACAACGTGTGTGCTGGTTGAGCAGGCGATTAGTCTGCTGAAGATGTGGTTCTGGTGCCTGGACCGGTGAGGGAATACCCTACCGTGTAGCCCCTACAGTGTTTCCCGCATCACTGTAGTCTGCGGTGCTCTCCACACCATGGCACTGCAAAGGGGAGACTATATGGCCCTGGGAGAAATGGAGGAGCTCCACATTTCCTTGCATGAACAGGATGTTAAGGAGGTCAGAGGGCGTGACCATGCAGAGGAGAAGATGGAAGAAGGTTGGGAGGTGGCCATAGTGGACTGGGCTGATGCACTAGGAATGGCCTCATGGCATCTCACTTTGGGGACAAGCAGGACTAGGATCAACTCGCTCTCCCACCATGGGGACTAACATCTAACCAGTTATGTGGTGCTAGCAGTATGTTCCCATGCTATTGCCAGACATCATGGGCTTAGCTATTGCGTGGAGATGCCAGTGTTGGACTGGGGTAAAACAGAAAGAAATCCCACAACACCAGCTTAAACTGCAAACAGGTTTATTTGTAGCAAAAGCTGCAAGCTTTCAGGACAGGCTGTCCCTTCATCAGGTGGCTGGGAGTTCTTGACGCTGTTCAGATGGTCAGTGGATAGGCATATGGATAACATTGGAATAGTTTAGGTTAGAGGCTCCACAACTGCTGCAGGCAGGGCATTCCATGCCCTTACTACCTTGTGAGTAAAGAACCTACCTCTGACATCTGTCCTATAATTATCACCCCTCAATTTAAAGCTATGTCCCCTCGTGTTAGCCATCACCATCCGAGGAAAAAGGCTCTCACTGTCCACCCTATCTAACCCTCTGATCATCTTCTATGCTTCAACTAGGTCACCTCTTAACCAACTTCTCTCTAACGAAAACAACCTCAAGTCCCTCAGCCTTTCCTCATATGACCTTCCCACCATACCAGGCAACATCCTGGCAAACCTCCTCTGCACCCTTTCCAGTGCTTCCACATCTTTCTTATAATGCGGCGACCAGAACTATACGCAGTACTCCAAGTGCGGCCACACCAGAGTATTGTACAGTTGCAACATGATCTCATGGCCCCGAAATTCAATCCCTCTACCAATAAAAGCTAACACACCGTACGCCTTCTTAACAACCTTATCAATCTGGGCGCCAGTTTTTAGGGATCTATGCACATGTACACCGAGCTCTCTCTGCTTGTCGACAATACCAAGAGTCCTTCCAATAGCCCGATATTCTGTACTCCTGTTACTCTTTCCAAAGTGAATCACCTCACATTTTTCCGCATTAAACTCCATTTGCCACCTCTCAATCCAGCTCTGCAGCTTATTTATGTCCCTCTGCAAACTGTAACATCCATCCTCGCTGTCTACAACTTCTCCGACTTTAGTGTCGTCAGCAATTTTACTAACCCATCCTTCTACACCCTCATCTAAATCATTTATAAAAATGACAAACAGCAGTGGCCCCAAAACAGAACCCTGCAGTGTACCACTAGTGACTGAACTCCAGGTTGAATATTTCCCCATCAACCACCACCCTCTGTCTTCTATCAGCTAGCCAATTCCTGATCCAAACTGCTAAATCACCCTCAATCCTATGCATCTGTATTTTCTGCAGTAGCCTACCATGGGGAACCTTATCAAACGCTTTGCTAAAATCCATATACACCACATCAACTGTTTTACCCTTATCCACCTCTTTGGTCACCTTCTCAAAGAACTCAATAAGGTTTTTGAGGCATGACCTACCCTTCACAAAACCATGTTGACTATCCCTAATCAATTTATTTCTCTCTAGATGATTATAAGTCCTATCTCTTATAATTCTTTCCAAAACTTTGCCCACAACAGTAAGGCTCACCGGTCTATAATTCCCAGGATGATCTCTAGAACATAAGAACATAAGAAATAGGACCAGGAGTAGGCCATCTAGCCCCTCGAGCCTGCCCCGCCATTCAATAAGATCATGGCTGATCTGAAGTGGCTCGGTTCCACTTTCCCGCTTTCTCCCCATAACCCTTAATCCCCTTGCCTACCAAAAACCTATCTACCTGCATCTTAAATATATTTAGCAAGGTAGCCTCCACCACTCTAACAGGCAGAGAATTCCAGAGATTCACCACCCTTTGAGTGAACAAGTTCCTCCTCAACTCCGTTCTAAACTGCCCCTTATCTTGAGGCTGTGCCCTCTAGTCCTGCTGTCCTTTCTGAGCGGGAAGAACCTCTCCACCTCTACCCTATCCATCCCCTTCATCATCATATATGTCTCAATAAGATCCCTCCTCATCCTTCTAAACTCCAACGAGTACAAGCCCAGTCTATTCAGCCTCTCTTCATAATTCAACCCCCTCAACTCCGGCATCAGCCTAGGGAACCTCCTCTGCACTCCTTCCAAGGCCAAAATATCCTTGTGCAAGTGCGGCGACCAAAACTGCACACACTACTCCAGCTGCAGCCTCACCAGTGCCCTGTACATTTGCAGCAAGACCTCCCTACTTTTATATTCAATCCCCCTCGCTATGAAGGCCAGCATCCCATTTGCCTTCCTGATCACCTGCTGCACCTGTAGGCTGGGTTTTTGCAACTCATGCACAAGGACCCCCAGGTCCCTCTGCACCGTCCCTACTCCCCTTCTTGAACAAGGGGACAACGTTTGCTATTCTCCAGTCTTCTGGCACTATACCTGTAGCCAATGACGACATGAAGATCAAAGCCAAAGGCTCTGCAATCTCCTCCCTAGCCTCCCATAGAATCCTAAGATAAATCTCATCTGGTCCAGAAGACTTATCTATTTTCATACTCTCAAGAATTGCTAACACCTCCTCATGTACCTCAATCCCATCTAGTCTAAAAGACTGTATCTCAGTATTCTCCTCGACTACATTGACTTTTTCCTGCGTGAATACTGACGAAAAATATTCATTTAGTGCCTGTCCTATCTATTCAGGCTTCACGCACAACTTCCCACTACTGTGTCTGACTGGCCCTAATCTTGCCCGAACCAATCTTTTATTCTTGACATACCTATAGAAAGCTTTAGGGTTCTTCTTGATCCTACCTGCCAAAGTCTTCTCATGTCCGTTTCTAGCTCTTCTTAACTCTCTTTTTAGCTCCTTCCTGGCTAATTTGTAATTCATGATGTGGAGATGCCGGTGTTGGACTGGGGTAAACACAGTAAGAAGTCTGACAACACCAGGTTTAAGTCCAACCAATTTATTTGATAGTAAACTCACAAGCTTTCGAGGTTAACCTCTTCGTCAGGTGAATGGGGAGTTCTGGCCTCAGAGCATATAAAGCACAGACAGTTTACAGATTACTGATTAGAATGCGAATCTTTACACCTAACCTGCTATTCAAGTCTTAAAGTGGCCAATGTGATCAGTGCTCCTTCCACTTGCATTGTCGGCCACTTTAAGACTTAAATAGCAGGTTAGGTGTAAAGATTTGCATTCTAATCAGTAATCTGTAAACTGTCTGTGCTTTATATGCTCTGTCTGAGGTCAGAACTCTCCATTCACCTGACGAAGAGGTTAACCTCGAAAGCTTGTGAGTTTACTATCAAATAAATTGGTTGGACTTAAACCTGGTGTTGTCAGACTTCTTACTGTAATTTGTAAGTCTCCAGTGCCCTAACTGAGCCTTCATGTCTCATCTTTACATAAGCCTCCTTCTTCCTCTTCACCAAAGATTCAACTTCTTTAGTACACCACAGATCCCTCACTTGACCGCTTCCTCCCTGCCTGACAGGTACATATTTATCAAGGACTCGCAGTAGCTGCTCCTTGAACAAGCTTCACATTTCAGTTGTTCCCAGCCCCTGCAGTTTCCTACTCCAACCTATGTATCCTAAATCTCGCCTAATTGCCTCATAATTACCTTTCCCCCAGCTATAACTTCTGCCCTTCGGTATATACCTATCCCTTTCCATCACTAAGGTAAATGTAACCGAATTGTGGTCACCAAAGTGCTCACCTACTTCCAAGTCTAACACCTGGTCGGGTTCATTATCGAGTACCAAATCCAATGTGGCCTCACCTCTTGTTGGCCTATCTACATACTGTGTCAGGAAACCTTCCTGCACACTTTGGACAAAATCTGATCTCTCTAATGTACTTGAACTATAGTTTTTCCCATAGATAGTTGTAAAGTTAAAGACCCCATAACAACTACCCTGTTACTTTCGCTCCTATCCAGGATCATCCTTGCAATCCTTTCCTTTACATCTCTGGAACTTTTTGGAGGCCTATAAAAAAACTCACAGCAGGGTGACCTCTCCTTTCCTGTTTCTAATCTCAGCCCATACTACCTCAATAGACGAGTCCTCATCAAACGTCCTTTCTGCCACTGCAATGCTGACGTTGACTAACAATGCCACGTCTCCCCCTCTTCTACCACCTTCTCTGCTCTGACGAAACACCTGAACCCCGGAACCTGCAACAACCATTCCTGTCCCTGCTCTATCCATGTCTCTGAAATGGCCACAACATCAAAGTCCCAGGTACCAATCCAGGCTGCAAATTCATCCACCTTATTGCGTATGCTCCTAGCATTAAAGGATACACACTTCAAACCACTCTCCCACCTGCCAATACACTGCTGCAACCTGGAAACCTTATCCATGACCTCACTATTCTCAACCTCCTGTACATTGGAGCTACAATTCAGGTTCCCATCCCCCTTCTGAATCAGTTTAAACCCCCCTGAATAGCATTGGCAAATTTTCCCCTCAAGATATTGGTACCCCTCTGGTTCAGGTGCAGACCATCCCTTTTGTAGAGGTCCCACCTACCTCAGAATGAGCCCCATCTAGGCCTGTTTTTGGGCAGCATGGATGTTGGACTGCTTCTCTCCTTGGCGTCAGGGTCTGGAGGTGTGTCGCTCACAGGGAAGGGCTGTCTTCAGGGCTAGAGAAGCTCAGGGTCCCCTGGCTGGAGGGTCCTAGGGGCCCTTGACCACCCCCATAGGATGGAGGGGCAACTGGAATGAGACCCAGAAGCACCACGCCCCCCCATGACTGCACCATGAAGACAAAGCTCTGCAACATAGATTGTGGTGTGGACATCTCCTGTCATGGAGTGCATGTCCTGCACCACGATTTCCACTGCGGACACCGCCCTCGCAGTTTTGGCCATGGTCTGCTGCAGTGACGACACCATCTCCTTGGATAGAAGGCAATGGGACTCCTGCAATTGGCCTTACATTCCGAGGAGGGCTGCTGTCATCCTTTCCTCGTACTCCTGACTCTGACTTGCAGCTCCAGTACCTCTAGAACAGCAGGGCCCAGGGGCACATTATCAGCAAGGAGCTCAGCAGAGGCCTGGGCTCCAGCATTCCTCTGAGTGCTGGTTCCCTGGGACATCCCTGTCTCCATCTGCTGTGGATCTTCAGCTGTGAGGTGCTTACCAGTGAGTGACCCAGAAGCCTGTCTACTTAGTGAATCCCTGAGGTGTGAGCACCTGTGCTGGTGTTGGGTGCATGTGACAGCTGTGACATTTCTTTAATGGTGGGGTTGGAGAAGATCCCTCTGAATTACTGGGGTCCAGTGGGTCTAAGGGGCGCGAGGATGGTCTCGCCTGTTCCAGTGATCAATGCAAGAGAAAGGGCATGACATCAGGGCTTTGCAGAGGAAACAAAGGGAATATTGATTACTAACTTGAGGAAAGACAGCATATCTGTTAAAGATTCTTGTGTTTTTCTGCTGCCCCAATTTCATCAATAGCATGTTCTTCCCTCTCCCCAGCCAGGTTGAGCGTTTGCTCCTCAAAACATTCTCAACTTGGGTGTGACTCCAGTTGCCCACTCACACCTGTTGTAGTTGAGTTTGTCTTGCAATGATAGAGAGGAAGGGTGTAGCTGGGAGTGATGTGGCATGGCAGGCCTGGGGCTTGGCTGGGAACTGGAGTGTTAGGACCATTGCAGCTGCTGGGGGAATATGGTGATTTTTGGGAGGGAGGGGGAAATCTAGTACAAAAACAGAAAATGCTGGAAAATCTCAGCAGGTCTGACAGCATCTGTGGAAAGAGAATCGAGCCAATGTTTCAAGTCTAAATGATCCTTCATCGGAACTAAGAGCAAAGAGAATCAGCAGAGATTTCTACAATGAGGGGTGGGGAGGGGGGCTCGAATGGGACAAGGGGAATGTAAATGAGGATACAGAAGGTTGAGAAAGTGTCTATTAAGTGATCAGAATATGTGAATGGCACAGTTCACGCTTTGAAATTGTTGAACTCCATGTTCAGTCCAGAAGTTTACAAGATGTCTAATCAGAAGATGAGGTGCTGAGGGGGAATCTTGTGCCTGGTGTTGGCTGAGTGAGTGAAAGGATTGGGCATGGGAAGGGTATGTGAGGAGGTCCAGGGGAGGCTAGGGGTGGTTCACGTAGCCTGGCTGAGCAAAGAAGATCATTCATCATCTTCTGACAGTACTGCCCCATCCCCTCCTGCAGTGTGTTTGCACTGACCAGGGCTACCACTGCATCCTACATAAGGGTGGTGATCCTGCTGCAAGACCATCACCCCCTGGAGCGAGGGTAGAGTATGTCCTGCCTCTGCTTCATTCCATCTAACATATCGGTGATGGCACCCTTCAAAAAAAACGCAGTGCTGCCTGCCATCTCCTGCAATTGTTGTGGAACAAGTGCTGGAGAGTTATTTATATGGAGCTCCCTAATGCTTGTATCAGTTAAGTCATTATGCATCAGGTGAATCAAAGGGAACAATAAATTTTTTTACTAATGAGGCATAAGATTTGGCCCATCAACACACCAGTACCAATTGCAAGAATCACTGTTTTTTACGCTGGAACTAACACTCTGCTATTTAAGATTTCGCCCACTGTGACAACTGTGGTGGCTGTTGGTTCATTTACCAATCACTTTAAGTTTGTGTCCTTTGCTTCTCAATCCTTCCACCAATAGAAATAGTTTCTTCCTATCTGTTTTGTCCAGACGGCTCACGATTTTCAGTACTCTGGCAAATCTCCTCAATCTTTTCTTCTCCAAGAAAAACAATCCCAACATCTCCACTCTTTCCACATTTCTGAAGTTCCTCATCCCTGAAACTATTCTTGTGAATCTTTTCTGCACCTTCTCTAATGTCATCACATCCTCCCTGAAAGGGGCAGCACGGTAGCACAGTGGTTAGCACTGCTGCTTCACAGCTCCAGGGACCTGGGTTTGATTCCCGGTTTGAGTCACTGTCTGTGTGGAGTTTGCACATTCTCTTCATGTCTGCGTGGATTTCCTCCAGATGCTCTGGTCTCCTCCCACAGTCCAAAGATGTGCGAGTTAGGTTGATTGGCCATGCTAAAATTGCCCCTTAGTGTCCTGAGATCATTTGTTAGAGGGATTAGCAGGTAAATATGTAGGGATATGGGGGTAGGACCTGGGTGGGATTGTGGTCGGTGCAGACTCGATGGGCTAGTTGCCCTCTTTCTGCACTGTGTAGAGTTTTTATAAAATTGTGGTGTGAACTGGATGCAGTACTCCACTTGAGGTTAAACCAATGTTCTATGCAGATTTAACGTAACTTCCTTGCTTTTGTACTCACTGTCACTGTTGACAAAGCCTGACATTCCATATGCTTTATTAATTGAGCCTTCAACGTGTCCTGTCATCTTCAATATTTTATATACACCCAAGTCCCTCTGTTCCGATACCCCTTTCAGAATCATATCATTTCAAAAGTGCAGTGCTTGGAATAGGATGCAGTATTCCAGTTAAGGCCAAATTTGTTAATAGATCTTATTCATAACTTCCTTACTTTTGTATTCCATGCCTCTATTTATAAAATCCGGGATCCCATTTCACTTTTTAAACATTTTCTCAGCCTGCCCTGTCAATGATTTGTGTGTTGGTACCAGTATGGACCACCACTGAGTCCCTCAGTGGGATCCTTGGCTCTGGCCCAGGGAGGTAACATACCATCCCAGAAATACGTTTGTACCTTAGAAACATCTCTTTGTTATTCTATATTTAGAATCAACTGTCATTATTGATTCCTACCCCATTTCCCACACTACCCCATTTGCTGTATACATCCTAGCCATCTTTGAGGCTATGAACTTGACTTTTGGCTGCACTGTCTAGAGGAGTCTCACACAAAGTATGTATCTAACCTCAGCCCTTATTTCACTGTTTTTTGGCTGTCAATCTACCATTGTCATTTGGTTTGGCTATGGCAAACCCTGTGTCCATTGGTGTCACTACTTGTGAGAGGTGAATAGGAATCTGAGTTGAGCCCCAGTATTCTTGGGCCTGTGATTATTTTTTAGAGGGCTGATACTGGGGAGCTCACATACGCCATTTAATCCCATGGAATCTCTTGACCTTGGCTTCACCTGCTCGCTACCAAGAATCAATTGCAGTCCTGTCATTTGATAATATCCAGACACAAAGAAATGTGTAAGTATCATTAATGTATTTGTGAGTAACATATAATCTAATGTATCTCATTCTGTGTTGAGGTATGCTGTGAGAAAGTGCAGTGTCATTTTGTAAATATGTTAGCAGAATGACGATGATGTTGAATGTGCTAACAAGAACCTGTCCCTTTCACTGGTCATATTTGTTTTTTTTCCCTCATTTAATCTAAAATATTCGAAGCAGGATGTGATCCCCTGATGGTCAAGATAGGAAATTCTAATACAAGTATCTTCTGCAAGATGATCTGATTTGATTTTATTATTGTCACATGTATTAACATACAGTGAAAAATATTGTTTTTTGCACAGTATACAGACAAAATATACCATTCATAGAGAAGGAAATGAGAGAGTGCAGAATGTGGTGTTACAATCATAGCTAGGGTGTAGAGAAAGATCAACTTAATGCAAGATACATCCATTCAAAAGTCTGACTGCAGCAGGGATGAAACTGTTCTTGCGTCGGATGGTATGTAATCTCAGACTTTTGCATCTTTTTCCCGAAGGAAAAAGGTGGAAGAGAGAATGTCCAGGGTGCATGGGGTCCTTAATTATGCTGGCTGCTTTGCCGAGGCAGCGGGAAGTGTAGGCAGAGTCAGTGGATGGGAGGCTGATTTGCATAATGAATTGGCCTACATTCACGACGTTTTATAGCTGCGTGCGGTCTTGGGCAGAGCAGGAGCCATATCAATGTGATACAACCAGAAAGAATGCTGTCTATGGTGCATCTGTAAAAGTTGGTGAGAATTGTAACTAACATGCCAAGTTTGACAAAGTACTCACAAGAGGTTATTGCAGAAGGTCAAGGGACATGGAGTTGGGGGTAGGGTGTTAGCGTGGATAGGGGATTGGTTGTCAAATAGGAGGCAGAGAGTGGGGGTCAACGGGTGCTATTCGGATTGGCGGATGGTGACTAGTGGAGTGCCCCAGGGGTCGGTGCTGGGGCCGCAGCTTTTTACCATTTATATAGATGATCTGGAGGAGGGAACCGAGTGTAGGGTGTCGAAATTTGCTGATGACACCAAGATTGGGGGAACAGCAAATTGTGCGGAGGGTGTGGAGAGTCTGCAGAAGGATCTAGATAGGCTGGGCGAATGGGCCAGGAAATGGCAAGTGGAATTTAATGTTGGCAAGTGTGAGGTGGTCCACTTTGGTAGGAAGAATGGTAGGAAGGACTATTCCTTACGGGGCGAAAAACTGCAGCAGGCGACGGTGCAGAGGGACCTCGGGGTCCTTGTGCATGAGTCGCAAAAACCCAGCTTGCAGGTGCAGCAGGTGGTCAGGAAGGCGAATGGGATGCTGGCCTTCATAGCGAGGGGGATTGAATATAAAAGTAGGGAGGTCTTGCTGCAGCTGTATAGGGCATTGGTGAGGCCGCAGCTGGAGTACTGTGTGCAGTTTTGGGCGCCGCACCTGCGCAAAGATATTTTGGCCTTGGAGGGAGTGCAGAGGAGGTTTACTAGGCTGATACCGGAGTTGAGGGGGTTGAGCTATGAGGAGAGGCTGAATAAACTGGGCTTGTACTCGTTAGAGTTTAGAAGAATGAGGGGAGATCTCATTGAGACACATAAGATGATGAATGGGATGGATAGGATAGAGGTGGAGAGACTCTTCCCGCTCAAAAAAGACAGTAGGACTAGGGGGCACAGCCTCAAGATAAAAGGGGTGCGGTTTAGAACGGAGTTGAGGAGGAACTTCTTCACTCAAAGGGTGGTGAATCTCTGGAATTCTCTGCCCGTTGAAGTGGTGGAGGCTGCCTCGCTAAATATTTTTAAGACGCGGGTTGATGGGTTTTTGATGAGAGAGGGGATTAAGGGTTATGGGGAGAGGGCGGGAAAGTGGAACTGAGCAGCGACAGATCAGCCATGATCTTATTGAATGGCGGGGCAGGCTCGAAGGACTAGATGGCCTACTCCTGCTCCTATTTCTTATGTTCTTATGTTCTTATTTCTTCATCTTCTGAGAAAGTAGAGGTGTTGGTGGGCTTTCTTAACTATAGTGTTGGCATTGGGGGACCAGGACAGATTGTTGGTGATCTCGACACCTAAAAACCTGAAGCTCTTGACTCTTTCTACTTCATCCTGTTGATGTAGACAGGAGCATATTCTCCTTTACGCTTCCTGAAGTCAATGACAACCTCCTTTGTTTTGTTGACATTGAGGGAGAGATTATTGTTGCCGCACCAGTTTACCAGATTCTCTATCCCACTCCTGTACTCTGTCTTGTCATTGTTTGGGATCTGACCCACTATGGTGGTATCATCGGCAAACTTAAAAATCGAATTGGAGGGGAATTTGGCCACACAGTCATAGGCATATAAGGAGTCTGGTAGGGGGCTGAGAACACAGCCTTGTGGGGCACCGGTGTTGAGGATGATCATGGAGGAGGTGTTGTTGCCTATTCTTACTGATTGTGCTCTGTGAGTTAGGAAGTTCAGGATCCAGTCGCAGAGGAAGGTGCCAAGGCCCAGGTCACAAGGGTTTGGAGATGAGTTTTGTGGGAACAGTAGTGTTGAAGGCTGAGCTGTAGTCAATAAATAGGAGTCTGACATAGGTATTTTTGTTACCTAGGTGTTCCAGTGTTGAGTGCAGGGCCAGGGAAATGGCGTCTGCTGTGGACTTGTTGCAGTAGTAGGCAAACTGTAGTGGATCCAGGTAGTTCAAGAGGCTGGAATTAACTTGTGCCATGACTAACCTTTCGAAACACTTCATAATGATGGATATCAGAGCCACTGGCTGATAATCATGAAGGCATGCTGTTTGGTTTTTCTTAAGTACCGCGATGATGACTGAAAGGTTGCCAATTTAACATCTGTTTAAAGAGGGGGAAAGGATGCACTGAGGAATCAGTTTCTTAACATGTTAGCTCTACAAAGTGGATCATTGTCGTTTAGCTGAAGTTATTTTGCATTAAATTTATTTGGTGTTTGACTGTTTTATTATTTGTTAAAGCAATAAACAGCATGTTAAATATCAATGGTAGTTTAAAAGTATAACAAGTTACAATAAATATTGAAGTACTAGATTGATTAATATTACCTGAGGAAGGTTTGTTCAAGAACGTAAGTCTATGTTCATAATGGCAAGACAAGTAATCAAAAGACTGATTCCACGTTGCACGTACTCAGTTTCACCTAGTTGCTGTCGCTGTTGACCCCTAGTGATAAAGGGCTAACTCTAGTAAATGCTGTTTGTCAGAAGATTGCCAATCACTGACTTGTGAGGAGGAAAATGCTAGAACTTATTCATCATAGACATGCTTCAGTTAATGGGAAAAAACACCTTGGGTTTGTACAGTTTGTGCAGAATTAAATGTACAATTCTGTCTAATGTGTACTCATGATGAGCATTAGTGGTGCTTGTTGTAGTGAATTCCAGTCTACAAATGAATGTGGCTATACTTGTCTAACTTTCCAGAGCTGCTTAGCGCTCACATAGTTGTGGGTTAAAAGATGTATATTTCTGGCTGTTGCAGTGGAGAGGGGTTACCTATTGACTCTCTTTGGTGCAAACCTTTTGACAGGCAAAAATGTCAGGGTTTCTTTCCACACATCATCTAATCTGTTTTTCTCCTATTTGTCTCCCTGGGCTAGTATTTCCATTATCTTTCTTTCCATCTATACCTAGCTTTATTTTGGTTGCTCTCAGAGGAATAACCATTTGGGTTTAATATACACAGAGTACAGAAATGCTGCATCAAACAGTAAATTTGCATAATGAGAGAAGTAAACATGTAAGTCGCCAGCGCCACTATTGTCACTTGATTCATTTAAGGTATGGACTATGGTAATGGTGACATCGTGGCACAGCTACAGTGAAATTTCAATGAGATGGAACGTCTTTGCGGAATGTACAAATGGATTTTCAATTATGCCTCTGTCAAAAGCATCTTCCACTTAGGTAGCAGCAGAAACACTGAAAATGTCCAAATCACTATGCAGAGGATAGAGAGAAATATATATAAATAAACATGCTGAAGAAATGGGGAAAAGGGTTCGGGTCAGTGAAAATTTTTCCATAATTGTGGGTTTAACAGGACTTCTGAACGTGTAGAGCAAAAATAAGACAATAGCAGCTCAAGGCTCTGCTGATAATGCACGGGTGGAGAGAAGGCAGAGAGCTAAAGGACCTAAGGGTGCAATAATGATGCAAGGCTGGAGGAGAGTGCAGAGATGTCATGTCACCATGTCACTGAAGGAATTGAATACAAGGATGTAAATTTTAATCATAGAATCCCTACAGTGCAGAAGGCCCATCAAGTCTGCACTGACTAAGTATCTTACCCAGGCCCTCTTCACCACCCTATTTCTGTAACCCCACACATTTTACCATAGTTAATCTATTTAATCAACACATTTTGGGACAACAAGGGATGACAGTTTTAGCATAGTAAGAAGCCTGACAACACCAGGTTTAAGTCCAACCGATTTATTTGATAGTAAACTCGCAAGCTTTCAAGGTTAACCTTTGTCAGGTGAATGGAGAGTTCTGGCCTCAGTTTTAGCATGGCCAGTGCACCTAACTTGCATATCTTTGGACTGTGGGAGGAAACCAGAGCACCGGGTGGAAACCCCTGCAGATGGGGAGAATGTGTAATCTTCCCACAGACAGCCACTCAACGCCGGAATTAAACCTGGGTCCTTGGAGCTGTGAGACAGCAGTGCTAACCACTGATGTTAATGTTCGCTAGTTGAGGAACAGGAACTCAGGATAGCAAGAATTGTGTGATAGTTGAATAGGTCTTTATGCAGAATAAACAAAAGATAGCTTTCAATAGATTGCGGTTTCTGGGGAGAGGGGAGAAGGGTGGGGGGAGAAGAGACAAGCAAAGTTGAAGAAGAAGCTGGAAGTGAACAGGTTTGATGGCTACGATTTATAGCTTGAACCCCAACTCTCTAGATTGGACAGGAAAGCAATATTTTAACTTATCAGGAGTGAAGAACTGCAAATGTTCATTACAGTGTGAGCTTCTACATAAAGTTCATTTTACATATACCACAGGAATGCAGTGAAGTGCTGTTGGTCATATATTCTGATGAAGTTTGCTGTGTCCCAGGTGGACAGACTTTAACTATCATCTGTTTGAAGTGCTTAGTTTGAAAATCAAAAAGATTAGGGACGTACCTGAATTCCTCATTGCAGCTAGAACCATTTCGAACAACTTGAGTATATTTAATTTTGATATCCTGCTTGGCAGTTATTTCAGTGACAATAACTTGTACATATGTAGCACCGAAGTCCCAAAGCATGTGTCACAGCAGGATTATAAAGTTTCACAGTAACTTTATCACAGTGTTAATGTAAGCCTACTTGTGACACTAATAAATAAACTGAAACTAAATAAAACTAAATATAACATGACACACAGAGCAACAATAGGACAAAAACTTGGTGAAAGAGGTAGATCTGAGGAGAGTCACATCGGGGAAAGTGGCACAGTGGTTAACACTGCTGCTTCACTGCGCAAAGGGTCAGAGTTCAATTCCTGCCTTGGGTGATTGTGTGGAGTTTGCAGATTCTCACTGTGTCTGTATGGGATTCCTCCGGGTGCTCTGGTTTCCTCCCACGGCCCAGTGGGTTAGGTTGATGGGCCATGCCAAATTGCCCCTTCGTGTCAGGCAGTTCAGCAGTGTAAGTACATGGGGTTACAGGGATAGGACTTGGGGTGGGATTGTTATCAGTGCAGTATCAAAGGACCAAATGGCCTCCTTCTGTACTGCTATAATTCTAAATCGTGCAATGGAGATATTCAAGGAGGGAATTCCAGAACTTTAGGTTTTGGCAGCTGAAAGCACAACCATAAATTAAACCAATTAAAAATAGTTATGTTCAGAGGCCAGAATAAGATGAGTACAAATATCTTGGAGGGTTGTTAGAGTGGAGGAAATGGTATAGATAGGAATGGACCATGGAGAAATTTGCAAACAAGGATGAGAATATTAAAACTGACACATTGTTTGACTGGGAATCATTGTCAGTCAGCAAGCACAGGAGTAATGCGTGATTGGAGTTTTATGTAAGAAAGGACATAGGTTGCAGAGTTTTGGTTGACCTCAATTTTACAGAAAGTGGAAGGCCGGCCAAGAGTGCTTAATGGTCAAATCTAAAGATAATAAAGACATGGATGAGAATTTCAGCAGTAAATGCAGAAGTGGAGGGAGTCAGGCAATGTTTATAGAATGGTGACTGCATGTTGCGGAGATTGAATTTGGCAGTCTTAGTGATGGCACACACAAATGGCTGGAAACTCATCTTGGGGTCAAATATGACGCTGTTGTAAACAACCTTGAAATGTCTCTCAACATTTGTCACCTTTTCAATGAAGAAGCTGTTCCTGTAATTTATTTTTGAAATACAGTTAATTCAATTCTATTTTCCTTTGTTCCTCTTAGGAAATAGACCATTTGGCTCCTCAAACCAGTTCTGTCATTGAATGAGACTATAGCTTATCTGCAGCCATAATAAATGCCTTTGCCTCAATAATACCTAATACCTTTTGGTTAGCATAAATCTATCAATCTCAGTTTAAGTTGATCTAACATCAGTTTCTATTTGCAGAAGAGAGTCTCAAATTTCTACTTGCAAGAAGAATTATTTCCTAAATTCACTCCTGATGGACCTTGTCACAATATTTGGAGTATGCACTCTCATCTGATGTGAGGGCAATAGGTGGTACATTGCTTAGCACTACTGCCTAACAGCGCCACGGACCTGGGTTCAAATCCCGGCTTGGGTCACTGTCTGTATGGAGTCTGCACATTCTCCCCGTGTTTGCGTGGGTTTTCTCCCAAAGTCCAAACGACATGCTGGTTAGGTGCATTGGCCACAATAAATTCTCCCTCAGTGTACCCAAACAGGTGCCAGCGTGTGGTGACTCGGGGATTTCACAGTAACTTCATTGCAGTGTTACCTACTTGTGACACTAATAAATAAGCTTAAACTTAATTATTGAATCCCCCACAAATCACAGTAGGCTTTCCCTCCTCCTGCTCTTTCTCCTCCACCATTTGGACAGCCTCCATCTCCAAGATGCCATGGTCCACATTCTGGCTGCCCTTTGGATAATCTTTATATTTAGCTTCTCAAGTACATTGTACTTGTGAATAGGATCAGTTTTTGTGGTTTCTCAATCTTTCTCACCTTGTTCCCTTTACGCTGCATGCTACCTGCCACATCAATCCTGTTTTGAATGTGGACCTCTCTGTGAAGTGTGGGTGAAATCTGAGGTAAACTGCCCCCGCCATCCCCCCCAGCTCATTCCACGTATCAATCTAGTGAACCACCTACAACGTATTTACATCCTTCCTTAAATAAGGTGTTCAAAACAGCACACTGTATTTGAGGTGTGGAGGGGATTCTCTGGCCTCCCTGCAGTGTGTTTCCCATGGCAGGACGCAGCATGCTGTTTGCTGGCAGTGGGATTTTCTGGTCCCACAGCAGTCAATGGGATTTCCCATTTACTGCACCCCATGCCACTAGGAAACCCAAGGTGGAGTTGCGTCATCGGCAGGACCCAAAGATTTAACTGGCATGAGCAGTCGGCAAGTTCTGGCTGTAGTCTCACCAATGCTTGTACAACTGAAGCATCTTACCTTTATGTTCAATTTCTCTCTGACTAAAGGACAGCATTGCATCAGTTTCCTCAATTACTTGCAGTACCTACATATTAACTTGCTGGCAACAAGCTCCCCTATGCTGCGGTCCAGGTTCTCTGCCACATCGTATTCTAGATTGTTTGCACAAATTCTATATGGTTTTTAGTTTGCTGGAAGTTTTTGATCCACACTAACTTTCGTGAAGCAATTGATTTACCACCTCAAGATTTCATAAGCTACCACAAGTATTGAAGAACTTGTGTTTTTTGTATTTTGAAATTATAACTTTGCTCTTTGCTTTTTTGCCTCCAGCTAACAGGCACAGTGGGTAGCACTGCTGCCTCTCAACGCCAGAGATTGGAGTTCAATTCCGGCTTAGGTGACTGTGCGGAATCTGCATGTGTTCTCCCCATGTTTGTGTGGGCTTCCTCTGGGTGCTCCGGTTTCTTCCCGCAGTCCAAAGATATGCAGATCAGGTTGATTAGCCATGCTGAATTGTCCCTTAGTGTCATAGGGATTAGCAGCCTAAATACATGGGATTATAAGGATGATGCCAGTGAGATTGTTGTCAGTGCAGACTTGATGGGCTGAATGGCCTGTTTCTGCACTGAAGGGAATCTATGATAATCCTATGAATCTATGCATTTTCATCAGATTCCCCTATTTAGCTGCCTCCTTTCTAGGCAAAGATTAAGCTTCACTGTTTTTTTTTATATGTATTCCCTTTATATTTGGGAAAACCTAGATTTCTCTTTCTAGTGAATTTTGTTACAACTTTATGTGGCATGGTGTAGAATGCTGATTGGCAAAATATTTTATAAATCATCTGTTCACTAGTTAAGTCAGTCTTGCATGAGATTGTGTCTTTTGCCAAAGTGGATTTTTTTTTTATTTTTTGACTGGCAACAGAATTGGCTTTAGGAAGTTATTTTCTTTTATAATATTTTCTATTTTATATTAACAAATGCAATAGCCCAGACATTTGTCATTTAACTTGATGCATGGTTGACAGCTTAGATTATACTGTGCATCATGATTCACTTTTATTACTTTATGAGGTGAACATCATTGAGAGAGCTCTGCTACAAGCCAATGTACTTGCGTTGCTGCAGTGAAACTTATATTGTCATTGGAACTATTCAGGAATTTCATTGAGCAAACTTTGAGTGGAACACAAGAGGTGTGCTAGGACATGGCATATTTCGTTGCTTGAAACTTTTCTTATTTCACCAGATCTTTATGGGAAACATAGGAGTGTAATGTCCCACTTAGCATCTCACCTGGTCCCAATGACTTACCAACTTTTAAGTACAACGAGCCTTTCTAATAGCTCTTTGGGTGGAATTTTTCCAAAAAATAGCAAAAGTCCTGATGTGTTCCTCCCAAGAGAAACAGGTAGGTTTTCTCCCCAGAATTTCTGACACTGTCAAAATAAGATAGGGTATATGATTTGCACCATCATTCCTGAGGGGTGGAGTTAGCTCAGCTTCACAAAGATCAGGGTACCATTTTTAAAGGCTTCCTGATCTCAAATTGAAGTTAAATTTGACCCTCCTAATTCGAGGCAGTAATTGGAGCCCCCAATACCAGCATCCCCGCTTGCCTCCCACCACTGTCACTCTCCCCCCGCCACATATTAGAAAGCTCCCAATGCAATTCCCAATCGGCCCTGCCCCTCCAGGGCACTGCCCAGCCATTTCCCTTGCCACCCAGAGGCTATACTCACCTCTGAGCCCCTGACTTAGTTTCCATTTTTGGAAACTAGAAGTGATTCTCACCGATGTGACATCATGCCGGTGGGGGGAATATATGGCAAACTGGGAAGGTAAGGTGTTATGCGGTGTAAGCCTATTTAAATCTGTTTGACTCCATGGTAATCAGGTTCACACCCTCACTGGGCATGAACCTGACAGCGCTGCTGGTGAGGGGGGAGATCTCATTCATTCTGAGATCTCTCTGGCGCACATCCCATCGTGGCCCTCTCACAAGAGCTTCTGGCTATAATGAAAATTTATGTCTGCAGCGGATGGGGCCAGAAAATCACTCCCTTTATCAATTTTATCCCATTCGGTATCTCAATTAGTTCCTCTTTCACTATTTTCTATGGAGCAAGCTGGCTGCCATGAAAACATACCACTGTTTTCTGTAGCCCATAGACTCACAGAATTCCAAAGCTGATTCCCTGAAGGAGAAATACACCTTGTGCTGTTCCCTTGTCTCCTTGTCACAGTCATGAACACTCTTCCTTTTCAGATAATCAGATTCCCTCTTGAATGTCTGCCTCCACCACACTCAGTTCAGGTAGTCACAGATTATGGCATTGTTGCATTGAAACATTGTCATTTGTCTGTACCTGACAGTTACAGCACTGAGGAATTAAAACACTTCTCAAAAAAATCTCAGTCAATTGAGAGGTGAAATCAAAGGGATCTCTCCTGCTTGTACCAGTGATCAAAATCCTGTACTGCACACCATGGATATTCTTGACAAATGGGATAAATAAAGAGATTTAGAATTTTAAGTAGGACCTGCTGTTAAAATGAAAGCATTTACTTTTGAATTATTTAGGTAACAATGATATGTAAGTTTTACATTTTTAATAGCACTTTATACATTTCCATTGAAATTGTTTTGTATAAATAAAAGCCGTGCTGATGTTGTGACAATCATGTTCAGAGGAGTCCTTCAGCCTGATTATAAAAGAAATGTGAATTAAATACCAAAACTGAAGTGCCGATTACTGAAGCACCTAAGTTTAATAACTGTACTCACTTCTATTAATTTGATGCCTTCTTTCATATCAGCAGGTTTAGAAAATCAACCTAAGTGCACAAAAGAAGAATGTTGAAACATTGATCAGAATTCTTGATGACCAGTTTATTTAAAAAAAGCACTGATTACACTCGTTCAAAACTTACATTTGGTACTTAACAAAATCCTCAGGGAACTATGCTTAGCCAATAGAAAACAGATATTTATTCAACTGAAAATAGAAACTCATTTAAAGATAGCTATGATCAAGTGGTAATAATGATCTCAAAAGTGGGTTTGCACTTTAGCAGGACTTCTGGTGCACCAGAATATTACTTAATCTTAGCATACTTAATCCTTTAAACAGTGAGTGCACATTTAAAATTATGTGAAAGAGGAAGATAAACATGTATTTCAAAAAGTGTTGCAGGTTCTGATAAATAGAAGCACTAAACTTAGTGTTATTCAACAATCCTCTAACCGGAATTCTGGAGGAACCCAAATTTCTGATAGCATGATTTTTTTCTAAAGCCGATCACTTTGTGATTCAGAAAATGCACTCTCTTTTTAAAAAAAAGACTAATAATCATAAATAGTAAATCTGCAGAAATTATTCTTAAGCTTTACATTGAAATGATTAAATTACTGAACTAGTTTTGTTTATTGTGCCTCCACAAAGATTTACCTTGTCCTGTGTCTTTTGATTAACCGGCACCACCCATTCCCCAAGCATGACAGATAACAAAGATTTTACTGTGCAGCTATTAAGCTTGGTTCATTATTTCCATCGATTTCCACCAGTATAAAATCTTCCACTCCACCCCTGCATTAGCTCTTCTGCTGCTGAAGCCCTCATTCATGTCTTTGTTATCTTCAGGTTTGATTGTTCTAACACTGCTGGCTAGCCTTCCACTTTCCACCTTCTGTCAGCTTGAGGTCCTCAATAACATCCTGTTGGGCACTGAATGCCATTTACCCATCACACCTATGCTTGCTGATCTACACTGGCTCCATTACACAGCACCTTAAGTAAAGTCCTCATCCTTGTTTTCAAATCCTTCCATGGCCTAGTCATTCCCCATCTTCGTAATCTTCCAAGCCCTATAATCCTTTGAAACTTCTGCATTTGCTAATTCTGGCCACATTCCACAATTGGTGGTTGGTTCTAGAACTCTCTTCCCAAGTCTTTCGACCTTTGACTTGATTTTTTCTTTTTAAGGCTTAAAACTATATCTGTGATCCAGCTTTTGATTTTCTGTTCTATTATTTCCTTATATGTCTTTTTGTTTTGTAATGCCTGTGAAGCACCTTGGGATGTTTTATTATGTTAACAATGCTAAGTAAATACATGCTTTTAATATGAATATGAAGTTAATATTGAAGCGGTACAGTTCTGAATCAGTTTATGCATGCATGTGCTACGCACACAATATTCACTTCCAAGTCACTTAAAATTCTGTACATGTTGATTTCAGAAACCCACGCAGTATTTGATGAGAAATAATGTATGATGTCAATTAGTGTTTTTGGAGTGTTGTAGATGGGTAAGTCAGTATTTCTTGAAGCCTATATGTGAAACTTGCATGTGTGTTTGCAAAAGGAATCTAGTTTGTTTAAAATGTTAATGAACTATCTTGGTGACAGATGGATGTTTACACATACACAGATCTCAACATTGTCATTTTTACATCTATGATCACAAGAAATCAGTTGAATGAGTTTTATATCATTTGAAATGTGGAGAGTCTGCAGAAGGATCTAGATAGGCTGGGCGAATGGGCCAGGAAATGGCAAATGGAATTTAATGTTGGCAAGTGTGAGGTGGTCCACTTTGGTAGGAATAATGGTAGGAAGGACTGTTACTTACGTGGCGAAAAACTGCAGCAGGCGACGGTGCAGAGGGACCTCGGGGTCCTTGTGCATGAGTCGCAAAAACCCAGCTTGCAGGTGCAGCAGGTGCTCAGGAAGGCGAATGGGATGCTGGCCTTCATAGCGAGGGGGATTGAATATAAAAGTAGGGAGGTCTTGCTACAGCTGTATAGGGCATTGGTGAGGCCGCAGCTGGAGTACTGTGTGCAGTTTTGGGCGCCGCACCTGCGCAAAGATATTTTGGCCTTGGAGGGAGTGCAGAGGAGGTTTACTAGGCTGATACCAGAGTTGAGGGGGTTGAGCTATGAGGAGAGGCTGAATAAACTAGGCTTGTACTCGTTAGAGTTTAGAAGAATGAGGGGAGATCTCATTGAGACGTATAAGATGATGAATGGGATGGATAGGATCGAGGTGGAGAGACTCTTCCTGCTCAAAAAAGACAGTAGGACTAGGGGGCACAGCCTCAAGATAAAAGGGGTGCGGTTTAGAACGGAGTTGAGGAGGAACTTCTTCACTCAAAGGGTGGTGAATCTCTGGAATTCTCTGCCCGTTGAAGTGGTGGAGGCTGCCTCGCTAAATATTTTTAAGACGCGGGTTGATGGGTTTTTGATAAGAGAGGGGATTAAGGGTTATGGGGAGAGGGTGGGAATGTGGAACTGAGCCACGACAGATCAGCCATGATCTTATTGAATGGCAGGGCAGGCTCGAAGGGCTAGATGGCCTACTCCTGCTCCTATTTCTTATGTTCTTATGAAATATCAATCTTACATTTGCAACCCCTTTTGGTGCCATTCATCACTGGGTGCAAGAGGAATCAATTGCAGATGAAGTTGAGCATCTTTACTCATTACACAAAATAACTTGCACCATAATATTCCAGAGATTTTTTTTTTCAAGGCTCTTCTTGAGATTGTCTGTAGTATAAGGATCCCTAGTATAAGGGCTAATGTGGGACTAACTACAGTATTGCTCAAACAGCGACGTAAGAAAGCACATGGTCTGCACCCAGGGTCAGTTGAATATTGTAGAGCTGTGCACCAGTAAATATGGAGACAGCTCCTAGCTTGTACCCTTTACTGTATATTTGTAAGCAATCCTAAAAGTCAATAAAGACTTACAGTTTTCCTATCCATGACTATGCAGACTTTTTCAGGCTTACTGAACTATAACCAATACCCCACAATCTATCCCATTTGGCACAGTGGTACTGCCACACAACACAATGAGAGATATCCTCCATGTGAAGATAGTACTTGTAGAAAAGAAATCCTATGTGGTGGTCAGTCATACCAGTGCGGTCATAAATGCATTGCAAAATGTAAATTTGTCACAATGAGGTCAAGTATGCTTTACAATTTTGTTGGTTCATTCATCATTTGCTGAAGATCCAGTCTAACAGCTAATATCCTATAGGACTCGACCAACTCAGTCAGTAGTGTTGTGATTGGTGCTGGACATTAGAATCCCCCACCAGAGTACATTCTGTGTCATTTTCACTCTCAGCAGTTCCTCCAAATGGTTTTCAACTTGAAGGAGTACTAATTCATCAGCTGAGGGGTAACCTTCAGGAGGTTTGCTTACCCATGCTTGACCTGATGCCAGAAAACACAACTTTTACTGCAAGATTGGGTCAAAGTTGATGTTGAGGACTCCCAGGCTGTCTCCCTCCCAACTGCACCACCACCTCTGGTGGGTCTTTCCTGTTAGTGGGGCAGGTCTTACCCAAAGATGGTGATAGTGGCACCTGAGACATTCTCCTTAAGGTGTGATTTCCTGAGTAAGTGTATGTCAGGCTGTTGCTTGACTAGTCTGTGAGACAGCTTTCCCAATTTTGGCACAAGCCCCCCGATGTTAGTAAGAAAGATTTTGCAGGTTCAACAGAACTGGGTTTGCTGTTGTCATTTTCGGTGCCTTGGTCGATGCCAGATCACTCCAGTTTCATTCCTTTCAGACTTTGAGCAGTTTGATATAACTGTGTGGTTTGCTAAACCATTTCAGAGAGTATTTAAGAATCAAGCACATTGTTGTGGGTCTGCAGTCGCCTGTCGACCAGACCAAGTAATGATGGCAGATTTTCTTCCCTAAAGGAATTATGTGAACCAGATAGGTTTTTATGACAATTAAAAATGGTTTCATAGTAACCATAAAACTGGTTTTTAATTCTAGATTTATTAATTGAGTTTAAATTCTACCAGTTGTGCATTAGCCTGGACCTCTAGATTACTTGTCCAATGACATTACCAGTATGCCACTCCCTCCCGTAATTACTACTCATGTTTCAATGCACTGTTAGTGGCTTTACTTTTGATGCTGATGTGGTACTTCACTATCCTGCCGTTTTTGTGCTGCAGTAGGAGCTGATGTACACTGATTGGCAGGACAAAGCAGGTAAACAGCACTGGCACTTCTCTGGTCACTGGGCTCACGTTTAAGTTTATTTATTAGTGTAACAAGTAGGCTTACATTAACACTACAATGAAGTTATTGTGAAAATCCCTAGTCACCACACTCCAGTACCTGCTCAGATACACTGAGGGAACGTTTAGCGTGGCCAATGCATCTAACTAGCATGTCTTTTGGGAGGAATCCTGAGTACCCAGAGGAAACCCATGCAGATAAGGGGAGAATGTGCAGACTCTGCACAGACAGTGACCCAAATCAGGGATCAAATCCAGGTCTCTGGTGCTGAGAGGCAGCAATGCTAACCACAGTGCCACCCTGCTGCCCATGTGCCACCACTCGCTTTCCCAGTGTTCTTCAAAAAAAGAAGTTGTTGCTCTCCAATGTTTGGTACTAATAGGAATTGAGCTTACCAGATGCAAGAGAGAAATATTCTGTGGTTGAAGGAGCAGCTTCTCATAGATTCCACATATGAAGGTGGCTTTTCTCTAATTTTTCACTCCAGAGATTGAATTTTCCTGGGCCTTTGGTAGCTTTGTGAGGGAAAATTCCCTTTAATGTTCCATTCCTTCCCAAAAAAGTTAGCTCACCTCAGTTCATCAACTTATGTAATGTTGGCTTTTTTATTTCAGTGGGGCTGCAATTTAAAACTAAGAAAATCATGTTTTAGTTCTGTGGAGCTTTGCCAGACCCCATCTGGAGTATTGTGTTCACCAGAGTGATACCAAGCTTCAAGAGCTAAATTATGAGGATAGATTACACAAATTTGAATTGTATTCTCTTGAGTTTAGAATGAGAAGTGATCTAAAATGACTAAAGGATCCAACAGAGAAACTATTGCTTCTGTTTGGGAACCCTGACTCAAAGGGCATAACTTTAAAAATGTAGTTGAGCCATATGGGACTGAAATCAGGAATCACATCTTCATACAAAGGAGAGTGGAAATTTTGAACTTGCCCCTGAAAAAGGCTGTGAACGCTGCATCAGTTTCAGGATTGAGATCAATAGATTTTTGTCTGGTAATATATACGGCTGTATATGTGAATAACCTACAATAAAAAGATGTTGAGGAGAAGAGCTTTCTGTGCTACCCTCATCGTTGATTGGTCGATGCAGATATGCCAAGAGATTCAAATTGCTGCAGGTTCTTTACCACATCTGAGCTCACAGTCTCAGCTATTATTTTACCAGTTACGTGGCTGTTTAATCACTCGAATCTTATGGAACAGTTTGTAGCATTCTCCGTTCTGAGTCTGAAGGTTGTGGGTTTTTAGTCCCACTCCAGAACTTGAGCAAAAAAGTCTGATAGTCTTGTAATGAGGGAATGCTACACTGTTAGACGTGCCAACTTTGGATGAAACATTAAACGAAAACTTGCCCATTCTCTCAGGTGGGTGAAAAAGAAGTCATGAGACAAGAACGTTATACCAGGCATCCTGATCAATATTTGTTCTCCAATCATCATAACAAAAATAGAGTATCTGTTCATTTTAACAGTGCTGTTTGTATGATATGCTGTATGCAAACAAAATTGGCTGTTTTTATTATAGTGCAACAGTGACTACACTTAAAAATGCCTAAGAACATAAGAAATAGGAGCAGGAGTAGGCCACCTAGCCCTTTGAGCTTGCCCCACCATTCAATAAGATCATGGCTGATCTGAAGTGGATCAGTTCCATTTTCCCACTTTCTCCCCATAACCCTTAATCCCCTTATCTGTCAGAAATCTATCTACCCGTGACTTAAACATGTTCAACGAGGTGGCCTCCACCACTTCAATGGGCAGAGAATTCCAGAGATTCCTCAACTCTGTTCTAAACTGCCACCCCCCCCCCCCCGCCTTATTTTGAGGTTATGCCCTCTACTTCTGGTTTCCTTTCTAAGCGGAAAGAATCTCTCTACCTCTACCCTGTCTAGCCCCTTCATTATCTTATATGTCTCTATAAGATCCTTCCTCAGCCTTCTAAACTCCAACAAGTACAGGCCCAGTCTATTTAAGCTAACCCCCTCATCTCCGATATCAGCCTGGTGAACCTTCTCTGTACTCCCTCCAAGGCCAATATATCGTTTCACAAATAAGGGGACCAAAACTGCACACAGTACTCCAGTTGCAGCCTCACCAGTGCCTTGTACAGTTGCAGCAAGATCTCCCTGCTTTTATGTCCTATCCCCCTCGCTATAAAGGCCAACATTCCATTCGCCTTCTTGATCACCTGCTGCACCTGTAGACTGGGTTTTTGTGATTCGTGTCCCTCTGCACAGTAGCATGTTGCAACTTTTCACCACTTAAATAATATTCCATCCTACTATTATTTCTTCCAAAGTGGATAACCTCTCATTTGCTAACGTTATACTCCATCTGCCAGGCCCTCACCCGCTCACTCAGCCTATCCAGATCTCTCTGCAGACTTTCTGCGTCCTCCATGCAATTCGCTTTTCCACTCATCTTCGTGTCATCAGCAAATTTTGTTACCCGACACTCAGCCCCCTCCTCCAGATCGTCTACGTATAGTGTAAACAGTTGACGCCTCAGCACCGATCCCTGTGGCACACCACTAGTCACCAACTGCCAACCAGAAAAGTACCCATTGACTCAACTGTCTGCTTCCTGTTAGATAGCCAATCCTCAATCCACGAAAGCCAATCTTCAATCCTAATTGGCTGTAAAATTTATTTGAATGTCTAATCATGAAAGATGCTATATAAATGGAAAATGTTTCTCTTCTTAAAAGTGCACATTACTGGAGTATGCCCTTTTTGGCCAGGTTATGGTGCTGAATGCAACAGAATGTCTGAAGGAAGATTCCCAGCAGGTGATGGATGCCTGAAATATTTGAAGCCATGGCCATTAAAATTAACAACGAAAGGTTAATACTTCCAAAAGTGGAACACATGCTTTTTGTTTGGAAATTATTTGAATAGATGGGCTTTGAAGTTACAAATATATAAATGCTGAAGTCAACATGCCTTATTGGCATGGATTTTCCAGTAAGTGACAAAGGATGTTCACATCATGCATAGTTGCCCATAAGCCTTTTGCAGGCATATTAGTGGTAATTACAAGTCATCTGGCGCCTGATTCAATGCAACACCCTTGCTAAAGAATCTGGGATGTCT
Source organism: Carcharhinus amblyrhynchos (assembly GCF_965287045.1). Classification (NCBI taxonomy): domain Eukaryota; kingdom Metazoa; phylum Chordata; class Chondrichthyes; order Carcharhiniformes; family Carcharhinidae; genus Carcharhinus; species Carcharhinus amblyrhynchos. The sequence continues at coordinate 22,218,852 of NC_137335.1, read as the reverse complement.
AAGCTGGTTGAGTAATTGTACGATCAATCAACCACTCAGCTTGAATAATCTGCACAGAGCCACACAGTCTAAACCAGGAAGTATAAATTACATTGTAATCGTGTATAGGAAGCATAATAAAGATTGGAAATAGAGTTAGGATTAGGGGGGGAGAAAGTTAAGAGGTGGAGATAAAATATTACATTATTTTTTCTCAATCTAACAAAAGTAATTTTCTTCCTAAGGGAATGAGACTCAACACTTTTAAAATTAATTTTTAAGGGCCAGTTATTTATTCAACCATTTAAAAAAAATAATTTTTGAATAGAGCAGCCTGAAAATTTCTTGCCAGTATTAAGATGGAATTAATGGGTAACTACCCCAAATTCATACATGATTGCATTGTTGATGAGGGCTATTACGGGCACATTCTATGGAGGAGCAGGCTGTGGTTGACAGAAACTTCTGAAATTCTGCTTTTACACAAGTGGAGCCAGACTTTGCTCCCATATTTACCCTGTAATGCTAATAAACCTCGTGGTTCATATTATAACAAAAATCTGGACCACTGTTCATGAATTTCCTCAGTATAACAAGATCAATTTGATGTCTTGTACAGAACATTTAATTTTTTGTCCTGCTAAATTAAGTTTGAGGGTAGAATGAAATGCTGACTGTTTTAAGCCAATGAGGTAAACTTAAATCTCACATTGTTCACATGGATTCAGCTCTGTGCACTTTAAAAAATTATAACGTTATTTGTGTAATTTAATAGTTAACCTGAAACAGTGTTTAGTATTTATAAATTATGCAGATTTGCAACTCCTATTAAATAATCGAAAAAAATTGAATGACAATTTCAAGCATTAGTAATGGAAAAGAAATATTTGCTACTGGGTATAGTACTAGTATAGTAAGGTCAGGCTGAAAACATCTGAATTGCCGAAATGAACTCCAAACAGGAATAATAATGCAAGTTAAAGCTACAGGACTGAACAAATGCAATGAATCATTTTTAAGCAGTTAATCTGTAAAGGCTACAAGTTTCTATTAGCGATTAAATACCTTGATTCTAGCTCGCTGCTAGTTAGCCCCATACATGAGAATTTCTTATGTTCAGGGCAGACACAGTGAGCCATAATATTAAATGATATTTCTAAAACAAAATTTATTTGTGATTTTGGTTTTATTTTAATGAATATTCCAGAAATTATGATCTATGGGCCCTCCAAATGTAACTTTTTATTTACTGTGCTTGCACTTATTCATAGAGGCCGACTTATGTTTAACACGGGATCAGAAATGAGATGCAAGTATGAACTGACCTGGCCATTTTATGTGAAAGCTGCCATTTTGAATTTATCAGTCATAATTCAGAATTGCTCATGATCTGTGCAGCTTTACTTTACCAATATTTGATGATTTTTCCAGAGTTCATTCCTCTTTTGCAAATGCCTATTCTCTATCCCAAATTTAAGTTGCCAACTCTGGTTTTCTGTATTCCGAGGGATACCATCAGATGATTTGTTTCCAGCTGCCCTGCCTCCACATTCCTGCCATTAGTGACGCTACATATCTGTCCTTGTGTTGCATCCGTTTCTGACACGAATCAAATACCAATAGAATCTTCAAGGCTAAATTGGATGATGTGTCAATTAGCCTTATCTTATAACAAATATTTTTGTAACAAATATAAGAACATAAGACGAAGACCATTTGGCCTGTTAAGCCTATCCCACCATTCATGACTGATTTTGGGCTGTATCTCCACTTTCCCACCCACTTCCCATATCCCTTGATTCCTTGAAAGATGAAAAATCAGTTTATCTCCGTCTTAAATATGTTCTCAACCCTCTAGTGTTGAGAATTCCAAATATTCACAAATATCTTTGAGTGATAAAAATTCTCATCTCAGTTCTAAACGATCGGCTCCTGAAACTAAGTTCTCTTGTTCTAGATCCTTCAGCCAGGGGAAACAATGTCTTATGATCTACACTGTCAAGCCCCTTCATAAACTTAAATGTTCAATGATGACCTCAAATTCTTCCAAACTCTGGAGATTATCGACCCAGTTTACTCTTCCTGTCATTATAGGACAATTTTCTTTTCCCAGGGCCATCTAGTGAACCTTCATGCACTGCCTCCAATGCAAGTGTATCCTTGTTTTAAATATGGAGACTAAAGTTGCACATAGAATTCCAGGCGTTGTCTCACCAAAGCCCAGTACAATTGTAGCAAAACTTCTTTATTCTTGTACCCCAATATCCATGCAATAAAGACCAAAATGCAATTTGCTTTCTTAATTGCATACTGTTCCTGCATGCTAAGTTTGTGTTCCTTGTAAAATACGCCTAAGTCTTTCTGAACATCAACTCTTAGTTTTATATCTTTAAAAATATCCTTTTCCTATCACTAAAGTGAGTAATTTCATGCTTTCTCACATTATACTCCATCTTCCATATTGTCCTGTCATGTAACCTGTCTATTTCTCTTTGTAGCCTTTTGTATCCTTCTCAGCTTGCATTCCTACCTAGCTTTGCATCATTAGCAAATTTAGGCATACTACTTTCTGTCTTTTCCTCTAAGTCGTTGATAGATAATGTAAATAGATGAGTCCTCAGCATTTGATCCTTGTGGCATGACATGAGTCACAGCCTGTCAACTTGAAAATGCTTCATTTATCCCTTATCTCTGCTTCCTGTCTATTAACAAATCTCCTATTAATGATAGTATATCATCCCTTATATTCTGTAATTACCATTGTGTTGTACCTTATCTCATGCCATTTGGAAATTTGGTTTCCTCTATTTTTGCTCTCTAATTTGTGTCTGGTACTATGAATGTTTCTGCCAATCCCTCGTTCTTTGTGAAAATTTCTTTGCTTCTAAGGGATCATTTATTATTCTCTCCCTTTTCATTTAATTACAAAAGCTCTTACAATATATTTTTATATTCCTGGCTAGTTTACTGTCCTCTCTGTTTTTCCTTTTTTCTCAACCTTTTTTGTCACCCTTTGCTGGTTTCTAACACACCCCCAATACTCAGGCTTGCTACTATTTTTTGCAAAATTATAACTTTTCATTGAATACTATCCTTAACTTCCTTAGTAAGCCACGGATGAATCTTTTTTGCTTAGTGTTTTTAACGAAAAGTATTTTTTTGAATACTTTCTTTAAATGTCTCCCACCGTTTGACTTGTGTACCATAGAATCCCTACAGCATAGGAGGAGGCCATTTGGCCCATTGAATCTGTACCAACTCTCTTAAAGACCACTTTACTCAGGCCCAATCGCCGCCCGATCCCCATAACCCCACACATTTACCATGGCCAATCCCCTAACCAACACATCTTTGGACTGTGAGAGGAAACTGGAACACCAGGAAGAGACCCATGCAGACACAGGGAGAACATGCAAACTCCACACAGACCCTAGTGCTACATTGATGGTCATTGATGAAACAGTTTAGACGATTTACCCAGTCAACCTTAGCTAGCCCTCCCCTCCTATCTGTGTAACTGTCTTTGTTTAAGATTTTTCTTTGTGACTGGAGTATGTCATTTTCAAACTAAACATAAAATTCAATTATACTATGATCACTATTTGTCAGTTGATATTTTGCTTCATAACTAATTAATCCTGCTTCATTATACAATACTAGATCTAAATAGCTTTATCCCTTGTTGGTCCCATAACTTAATTATCCAGGAAACAGTCATAAAAACATTCTGCAACCTCATCTTCCAAACCACTGTTGCCATTTTTATTGGTCCTGTTATTTAAAGACTAAATCCCCACAACTATTACATTGCCTTTATTACATTTATTGCTCTATCCAACAGTATAATTATTGTTAGGACACCTATAAACCATTGTTTCCTGACCTCTGCTATTCCTAACTTCCACCCATACTGATTCTACTTTCTGATTCTCCAACCCAAGTTTCTTTCTCACTAATATTGTTATATCATCTTTTAGTAACAGGGTTCTTTTCCTCCTTTCACATTCTGCCTGTCTTTTTGAAATGTTGTATACCCTGGTATATTTATTTCTAAATCTTGGTCACCTTTTAATCGTGTCTCTGTAATAGTGATTACATTAAAATAACATTTTTCAAACAATTTTCCAGTGATCCACTTTTACCAAATGGCTATCCCTCGTAACCCACACCACATTCACTTCTTACTTATAACACGTATAATAGACATGGGTTTTACATCCAGATTTACGTTGGTACAATTGACAAAACCATTACCTCAAAAAATCTTTATACTGCTCTGTTCCTGATTTTAGTTTTGACTTTGCAGGCTATTCACTGGAAGCCCTGGTGCTTTGTTCATAGCTAAAAATAGTGCTGCTCTGTCCTGTCATGGACTTGGTGAAACAGCTAGCACTCTCTCCTGCAGATTCAGATGTGAGATCCTGGCTGGTTGATTTATTGGCTATTGGTGTCTCTGGCCCTCTCTTTTGCATAACAAAATGATCCACATCTACTTGAAAGGGAAAGAAAATTGGTGCCAAATGCACGTACAGGGCATGTTGACCTGTTTATTCTGGTTTCATGTGGTCATACAAAGTACTGCAGTAAGAATTTTCCTGGAGAGAAAACGGAAATAAAGATCAAGCAATCTTTAGAAACCAAAATCATTTATTACCATTTGTGGCATAAGTTCACCTATCTTATCATGGATACTCCATTTGTTCATATACAGTGACTTCAATTTGATTGTTTTCCCGTTACTATTCCTTGCTGTCTGATATACTATTACCTTTAAACTCTCTGTCCCTTCCTGCCCCACTCAGTTGTCTTCAGCACATCAATATACTTTTTTTTCAATATTTAACTTGGAATTTTGTAATTTTCCTTCCCCGAGTCCTCTTACCCTCTTGTTAGTTTAAAAGCACTTCCCTACTCTAATCATATTTGCTAATGCATGCTTATGTTTGTTTGCTGTATCCATTCATGTCACACAGATTACCATTGCCCATATTACTTCACTGCCCTGTTGTCTTGTGCCTTCTTTTTAACTTTCCAAATCTCCACATACTTGAACCCTTGCCCCATTTTGTTTTCTTTCTTTGGATGTGGGTTTTGCTGGATAAGCCAGATTTTGTTGCCCATTCCGAATTGCCCTTGAGAAGGTGGTGGTGAGCCACCACTTGAACTGCTACAGTGGGTCTACTTGCATCAGATTCACAGTGCTGCTGGAAAAGGATTTCTAAGATCTTGATCCTTGACAGTGAAGGAACAGCAATCCTGATCTGGATGCTGTGTGGCTTAGAAAGGAACTTACAGATTGTGGTGTTCCCTTCCATCTGTAGCCTTTGCCCTTCTGGTTTGAAAGGTGTTGTTGAAGAGTGAGTGACAATGAGTTGCTCTGCTGCATCTTGTGTAAAGTATAAGCTGTGGTCATTGTTGGTGTTGTAGAGAGTGAACGTTTGGGTTAGTGAATGAGGTGCCAATAAAGCCAATTGCTTTGTCCTGGATGATATTGAGATTGTTGGAGCTGCATACATCCAAGTAACTGAAGAGTATTCTCTCTCACTCCCATTTCCATGTTGCTGGGTAAATGCGAGCTGCACTGAAACAGCTTGGCTGGAGACACAACTAGTGGATCACAAACTTTCAGTGCTATTGCCAAACGTTGTCAGAGCCCATAGCCTTTGCCATATCCATTGTCTTCCATCATTTTTTGATAATGTTATTCTGAACTCCTAATCTTTTGTGAGATCCAAGAAATTGTGAGGTAGTTTGTGATTAAAATCTATAGTTGGACAGCTACCAGATAATTTTGAGTAATAAGCATACACTTGCCTCTCATCATCTGACCGGTTGGACCCCTTGGACAACAGAATTATGTCTCCCCTTGTAATGATCTCGAGGTGCAACCTGTGAATGATGCCATCGTAGCTAGTTTAGTAACAAACCCAGAGACAGCCAAATGTCTGATCAGCAGTATATCCTTGATGAGGAGACAGAGAGAGTCTTGCCAGCAAACTATGGCCTGCTGCAGTGCACACGCTCAAACCTCAACTAATAATCCACAAGATATCATGCATTTTTCTTTCCTTGCCCCAAGATAAGTAATATCGAGAAAAGGCTGAAACACCATGACCTCAGAGTACCAATGCATCGGAAAGCAAGTCAGCATGTAGGTACAATGATTTCCCCCTAAGCCATATCCCACCTGAAAACGGTCAGACTTTGAAGTACCTTCTCTGCTTCTCAATGCGAGATCTCAGAGATCCAAGATAGTAAAGCAGGAAAGATCTGCTTCCTTTTATGGAAAAATCACACTTGCCATAGCAACATGACTTACTTTAACTCAGCCTTCTTTGGAATTGAGTTAGCACCCCATGTTTTTGAGATGCATTACACTGCATGTTGGTTTTCCCATTATACGGTACTGCCATTACCAGTCTTCCACATGCCTCTTAGAGTAAAATTGCTGCAGCTTTGTACTGTCATTCTGTGGTGCTCAAGGTCAGATTTAAAATTACTCAGATTTATTACATTTATCAGACTGTAGTGATTTTCATTCCTTAAGTTTCTGCTCCAAAAATATGAAAGAGCGAAGTTTGCTCATTGTGCTCCCCAAGTGTATGGCCTTAAAAAGAGTAAATTGTTTTACCTATGAATGCATATTACCATTTTGCGGGGGATGGGGGCATGGAGTTTGTATATTCTGTTCCCACTGAAAAGCTTGCACTTTGTTACAAAGAACAACACAGCACGGGAAACAGGCCCTTCGGCCCAACGAGCCCGCGCCGCCATCTTAACAATGTGTTTTTCCTCCTCCACCCTTGACCCATGTCTATGCTTATGGTACCCCCATTGGAAACCAGATTAAGGGGAGAATAATTTAGGGACAATTTGTTACACCAATCAGCCTAAGAGCACATCTTTGGGGTGTGGGAGGAAACCGGAGCACCCGGAGGAAACCCACACAACCATAGGGAGAATGCGCAAACTCCCACAGACACTGGCCCAAATCCATATATCTGCACAGCAAACAGTGGTAGTCACTGAGCTGTCGTGGTGCCCATCTGCTGGTCCAGTTTTAAACATACACAAACGACGCGAAGTACTAGGCTACTCTCAAAACACCCAAGAGCAGTCCATGCACGACCCACTGTATGTATGCCCCTTGTTAATGGTTCCAGATCATATGAAATGCTAAATATTAGACTAGGGGGATGATCTTATCGTTGTGCCTGCCAGCTAATAGGTGGGGCAAGCCAGTAAGATTGTGAGAGAGCCAAGAAACTGGCATCGGATATTCGACAAGGTCAGCCTCATGCCCATTTCTGGCATAAGGCTGAATAATTTATTTAAATTAAACTTAAATATGTTTAGTGTTGATTTAATGACTCTGGTACTTTATCATCTGAGCTCACTTGTCTCTGTGATCTTGCTGGGAGAGATTCTCTCCTGCAAGACTCAAAGCTGATCTCTGTTGTGATGACCTTGCTGGTGGAACTGGAGACCTGGAGGTGAAGGGGCGGGGCTAGATGGGGGGCAGCTTGTCGGTGGTGTTGGGGGGAGAATCTGCATTAGGAATCAGTGGGGTGGGGGAGGAGGCACACTGCCACTCTGCATTAGCGATCTGAGGTGGGGGAGGTGGTGTGATTGTGGTGGAAAATCAGTCCGGGCAGGTGGTGGGGGACCACAATAGGTCGCAGGCCCCTGTTATATCTGGAATAGTGTGTGTGGCGGGGCGGGGGGAGGGGGGCGGTGGTTTGCTGCGTTGAGACCATGGAGGCTAGCCGAGAGCAGGCCTCTGCTGCTAGAGACCTGCATGTGCGCAATGGCATTCTCTGCTGCTCTCAGCCGGTGTTTGGGTAATTTAAATGCTGCCCCCGGCTCCCCCCATACAGGCAAGAAACCGTTTATTTTGTCTAAGTGAATAAGATCGCAGATTTGAAGTCGCATAAAAAACTGATCAGAAACTCTCCCATTTTCATGCTTGTCCTGGACTTAGAATTTTTTTTGTAAGATCGCTCCCCAGGTGTTAAATAGCAGAAGTTGGATTAAAATGTAGAAGTATAATACTCCTATAGATATTGGTTACTGATACTCCTTCATGTGATAATCGTTGAAATTTTTGAAATAATTATCAAAACCAGTCATTTTATATTGTTTACTTTCTGCCCTGGAAATTTATCAACAATTACTAGTCAGCAAGTTTTCCTCTCCAAATAAATTAATAGTGGTATTGAGATTTAAACTTTTTGGCTTTAAGACAGATCAGTTTAAATCAGCTACAGCTTAACAGCAGAATAATACATTACAGTATCATAAGAACATAAGAACATAAGAAATAGGAGCAGGAGTAGGCCATCCAGCCCTTCGAGCCTGCCCCGCCATTCAATAAGATCATGGCTGATCTGTCGCTGCTCAGTTCCACTTTCCCGCCCTCTCCCTATAACCCTTAATCCCCTCTCTTATCAAAAACCCATCAACCCGCGTCTTAAAAATATTTAGCAAGGCAGCCTCCACCACTTCAACGGGCAGAGAATTCCAGAGATTCACCACCCTTTGAGTGAAGAAGTTCCTCCTCAACTCCGTTCTAAACCGCCCCCCTTTTATCTTGAGGCTGTGCCCCCTAGTCCTACTGTCTTTTTTGAGCGGGAAGAGTCTTTCCACCTCTATCCTATCCATCCCATTCATCATCTTATACGTCTCAATGAGATCTCCCCTCATTCTTCTAAACTCTAACGAGTACAAGCCCAGTTTATTCAGCCTCTCCTCATAGCTCAACCCCCTCAACTCCGGTATCAGCCTAGTAAACCTCCTCTGCACTCCCTCCAAGGCCAAAATATCTTTGCGCAGGTGCGGCGCCCAAAACTGCACACAGTACTCCAGCTGCGGCCTCACCAATGCCCTATACAGCTGCAGCAAGACCTCCCTACTTTTATATTCAATCCCCCTCGCTATGAAGGCCAGCATCCCATTCGCCTTCCTGACCACCTGCTGCACCTGCAAGCTGGGTTTTTGCGACTCATGCACAAGGACCCCGAGGTCCCTCTGCACCGTCGCCTGCTGCAGTTTTTCGCCCCGTAAGTAATAGTCCTTCCTACCATTCTTCCTACCAAAGTGGACCACCTCACACTTGCCAACATTAAATTCCATTTGCCATTTCCTGGCCCATTCGCCCAGCCTATCTAGATCCTTCTGTAGACTCTCCACACCCTCCGCACAATTTGCCGTTCCCCCAATCTTGGTGTCATCAGCAAATTTCGACACCCTACACTCGGTTCCCTCCTCCAGATCATCTATATAAATGGTAAAAAGCTGAGGCCCCAGCACCGACCCCTGGGGCACCCCACTAGTCACCATCCGCCAATCCGAATAGCACCCGTTGACCCCCACTCTCTGCCTCCTATTTGACAACCAGTCCTCTATCCACGCTAACACCCTACCCCCAACTCCATGTCCCTCGACCTTCTGTAATAACCTCTTGTGAGTACTTTGTCGAACGCCTTCTGAAAATCTAGAAAGACCACATCCACCGGCTCTCCTCTATCCACCGCCCTAGACACATCCTCATAGAACTCCAGTAAATTTGTCAGACACGACTTCCCTTTAATGAAACCGTGCTGCGTCTGCTCTATCAAGCAATTCCCTTCAAGATGCCTCGCAATTTCCTCCTTAATGACAGATTCTAACATTTTACCTACCACAGACGTTAAACTAACCGGCCTATAATTCCCCGCCTTTTGCCTGGCACCCTTCTTAAACAACGGCGTAACATTAGCCGTTTTCCAATCATCCAGCACTTCCCCGGAATCCAGCGACATCTGGAAAATAACCACCAAGGCATCCACTATCACCTCCGCCATTTCTTTCAGAACCCTCGGATGCATTCCATCCGGTCCTGGGGACTTGTCCACAATCAGCCCCTCCAGTCTGTCGAGCACCGCCTCTCTAGTAACAGTAATGTCATTAAGACCCTCCAGTCCTACCACCTTTCCATCGCTAACACCCGGCAAATTATTCACGTCCTCCTCCGTGAAGACAGAAACAAAAAAGTTATTCAATACCTTAGCCATATCCCCATCCCCTACCACTAGGTCCCCTTTCTCATCCTCTAAAGGACCAACATTCACCCTAGCCAGCCTCTTCCTTTTTATATATTTATAAAAACTCTTGCTATCCTTTTTTATATTAAGCGCTAGCCCAGCTTCATAGTTTCTCCTACCCTTCTTTATCAACTTCTTTGTCAATCTTTGTTGACATTTAAACCTCTCCCAATCCTCTTCTCGCCCACTACTCTTAGCTACTCTAAATTCCTCCGCGTTTAGTTTAACACTTTCCTTCACCTCCTTCATTATCCACGGCTTATTACCTCTCCTCCTACTATCCTTTTTGACCATCGGAATAAATTTCCGCTGAGCACCAAGAAAGGTCTCCTTAAAGATCCTCCACTGCTCCTCAACAGACCCTCCCTCCAACGCGCTCCCCCAGTCCACATTCGCCAATTCTTCTCTCATCCTACCGTACTCCCCTCTATTCAAACAAAGGACGCATGTCCGGGAACCCACTTTCTCCTCCTCCATCTGCACCAGAAACTCCACCATACAATGATCACTCTCCCCAAGCAGTGCCATGGATAATCCATTGATTTGGGAGAATTTTCTGCTCAGGTGTAGAGGCATGATAAGTATGAAGTACTCTTGTTTGTACCACTAAAGGAATTTCCTTCTCAATGATCAATTTATGCAGAGCAACCTTTTACTGCATTGTTGTGTTTTTCTCTGCACCATGAGTCCTGATTTGTGTTTCTGACTGAGGTTTTTCATTTAGATAATTAATATTGAAACCCATTGGTTACATTCTATTTCTAGTATGTAATTTGTGTTTACTGCTGTGAAGATACAAACAAAATACTTGTTCAATATCTCTGCCATTTCCTCATTCCCCATGATGATTTCTCCTGTCTCTGAAGGAACCAGTGTTTACTTTTGGTACTCTCCATTGTGTAAATTCTTAAAAGCTCTTAAAATCTGCTTTTATATTTCTGGCTGTGTTATAATTCAGGTTATTTGCTGGTTTCAGCAGAATACCAGACTTTCTTTGCAACAGTATAAGCCCCTTTTATTCTAATTCTTAATTTCCCTAGTAAACCTCACATGGATCTTTCTTGCTGAACTTTGTTTTTAAATGGAATGTATTTTTATTAAACATTTTGAATCATTTCTTTAATAATTTCCCACTATCTTTTATCTATTTACCCAATTAACCTTTGTCAACTTTGCCTCATAATTACATGATTGGCTTTGTTTAAGTTGACTTGCTAAATTAATTTGTCTAGTCTGACTTTAGTTATTTTTTTAGAGAACTGATAGCCTGTCCAAATCGGTTAAGGGCTGTTGAGAATGGGTTCTAGCGTGGAGTAAGTCACTGTCATCACTTCGACTACTTTACTTGGGTTATGATATCCTGCCACCCAAGTATGAGTGCTGAAATTTTCTATTATGACTGTGGCATTCCATCTCTGGACTGATTTGGGGATTTTGTAGAACACTGATGCTGGTTTCAATTTACTTTGTCGTATCTATTTTAAATGGATGTGCTGGGGCCTATTAGTTCATACATCATGAAATGCAAATGTGTTACTATTGTTTGAGTTAATGAGCTTGAAATAGATGGCATTAAATCATGAACCATCTGGTAACATTTGGACTGAATTGTGCGGCTTGAAGCTCTGATTTGAAGTATGTGTGACTTTTAATTTATGGTTGCCAATTTCAGTGCAGTTTCAGAGAGTCAGAAGGAATTGAAAAAAGTTTCTTGGCTTGGAGAAAGAGAAAAGCTATACTTTCAATGCTCATATTCCCCTCTGCAACCCCTCCCTCGCCCCAAGAAAATTGCCCAAGGATTGAGTCAATCCAGTAGTGCATCTTACCTGTCATTATGTGCCATTACTGGTTCCCTAATCTTCATCTTGGCCTCTAAAACTAACTGTAATAATCATAGAATCTCTACAATGCAGAGGGAGGCGCTGACACTATGGGGCAATTTAACACAACCAATCAAACTAGCCTGCACATCTTTAGAGTGTGGGAGGAAACCAGACTACCAGAGGAAATCCACACAGACATGGGCAGAATGTGCAAACCCCACGCAGACAGTCACCCAAGGCCTAATCAATAACTTGTATAACTTTATAAAAATAGTTCCAGATATGACTATCCCTTAATCACAATTAATACTGTCCAGTTTAAAAAGCCTTTAACTGAGGTTTGAGGTCACTTACTCAAGAACAGCTTCTTCCCTGCTGCCGTCAGACTTTTGAATGGACCTATCTTGCCTTAAGTTGCTCTTTCTCTACACTCCAGCCATGACTGTAACACTATATTCTGCACTCTTTTCCTTCTCTGTGAACGGTATGCTTTATCTGTACAGCATGCAAGAAACAATATTTTTTCACTGTATACTAATACAGGTGACAAATCAATTCAAATCAACTGCATATAATTATTCTAACTAACCACTGGTATCAAGTTCAACCAGCTAGTCATCCTTTATTGATCTTGGCTATTTTGGAATCTGTTCCAAGCACCAGTGAGAAAATGAATTGTTCCAGAAGATTGTCTGCAAAATATGATGGAAATTTATTGTATGTTATTCACAGAAATGAAAGTGTTCTTGTGACTTTATTAAAATTTGACAGTGACAGTAAAGTGGGGAATTTGAAATAACATGAAATACATGACATTTTCTTTGCACCATAGCAACATTTTTAATATATTCATTGCAGAATCAGAAGAATGGATATGGAAATGGCCAACAAAGATCATTTTAGATTATTGTGCATGAATAGAAAGGAACAAATGGATACAGACAAATCCAAGAGATTTGCAATAGGAAATAATGGATGACTTTTTTGGGAAATCTAATAGAAATGGTAGAGGGTATGGTTCTAATTGAAGGAAGGCACAAACTAAACCCTAAGCTGCACTTCTACCACTTCCACATTAATGCCAATGGGTTTGGATGGACAAATACCAGAATAATGCAGGGGCCACTAAGACCCCTGAGACCTTACCCATGAACAGAAATTGTTTGACTGCAGTATAAAGCCAGAGTTAGAGTAAACTTAATACCTGATGCTAGGTTGAAATGTTCACAATTTGATCAATTTCTGAAACAGAAAGAAACAAAGAGATGTGGAACTTCGGGAAAAAGATGAAAACTTTTTCAGATCAGGTCATGCACCTGAACTAAATAGCCGTTTCTCAATCTTATATTCCTGCTTCAGATTTAGACTGAACAAAGTCTTTTATATCTTCCCTCCTTTCCCCAGTATCTTGTGGGCCCAGCAAAAGGTTTCTCTTCTATGCTAGACTGAGATCATTTCAAAATTGGGGATTGTGACTCAGATGATGGATCATTGGATAAATTTTAACAACAGGGCAATGTCCCATTGTCAGGGCAGTCTTTCCAGATCTTGCTTGTGCATTACACGTCAACGATGTGTTTTTAAGTTTCTGCTGCCTATATCCTAATTCATATGAGACTTATTTACACATCACACCTATCTTTGTGAACAGCATTGGCTCCCAGTCCAGCAATACGTGGAATTTAAAAATCTCCATCATTGTTTCAAAGCTCAATATGACTTGTGAGCCTCCCTATTTTTGTAACCTCCTCCAGCTCTACAATCCTCCAAGACCATGTTAATGAATTTTACCTCTTCTACAACTCCAGTTTACTTTGCTGTTCCATTCATTGGCAGCCATGGCTTCAGCTCTGGGCTTGTATTTACTCCTTAAATCTCTCTGCTTCTACAGCTCTCATCCTGAAGCTATTTCTTTAAAATTGACCTTTCTGCCAAGGTTTTGGCCACTTGTCCTATTATTTGTGTATGTTGTTTAGTTAGTATCAAATTTTGTTTGTTAACATCCTGTGGAGCACTTTGAGATGTATTTCTCCATTAGAGGTACAATCTCAGTGTAAGTTGCTGGTACGTGACCAACATTTGGTATTTTCTGTTGAAGCATCTCAGCAATGACCCTGAATCTTAAGTTCAGCCATAGCCTGTAGCACAAATGCGCAGTGAGACCTGAACAACATTTAGTCTTGAGTTGATAAGTGGCTAGTAACATTCACACCAAACAAATGCCAGGCAAAGACCATCTTTGACATAGAAATGGCTAATTGTCTCCTCCACTCGTTATTCAGTGACATTACTATCACCAAACATTAACATCCAGGAAATCACCATTGACCAGAGACCTGAATGATCATCCACATAAATATTGTGCCTATAAGAACCGGTCAGAGGCTTAATATTCTGAGGAGTAACTCATTCCCTGACTCCCCAAAGCCTTCTTACCATCTACAATGCCAGGAGTATGTTGGAATGTTACCCACTTGCCCAATGAACACAGTTCTGAAAAAAATTCAACACCAATCAGGACAAAGCTGCCCATTTGATTGGAACCTTATCCGCGACCTCAACATTCACTCACTTCACCACTTGCACACTGTGGCTGTTCTGTTTAACATCTATAAGATGCAGTACGTATCAACAAGGCTTCTTGGACAACACCATCCAAACCTGTGACCTCTGTCACGTTTATATAGTGCCTTTCATGCAACAAGATATTCCAAGACAAAGGAACATTATGAAGCAAATTGTGAAGCTGAGCCACATAAGTGATATAGAGGCAATGGCCAAAATAAATCAGTTGTCAAATAAATCAGTTTTAAAGAGGATTTTAAAGGAAGAAAGGTGGAAATGGGGAAAGAATTCCAGAGCTTCAGATTTAGACAGCTAAAGCATGGCTATGAATGGTGGAGCAATTAAAATCAGGAATGCACAGAGGCCTGAATTGAAGGAGCACAGATATCTCAAGAGGGTTGCAGAAATAGGAAGCAGCAAGACCATGGAGAGATTTGAAAATGGGGATGAGAGTTTCAGAATTGAGACATTGCCAATGTAGGTCACTGAACATATGGTTGATGGGTGACCAAGATTGGGTGTGAGTTAGAACACAGTGACAAAGATAAACTGTTGTTTCTGTAAAGTCCATTTCTTTGTCAAAGCTTGATTGCACATAACAATAACAGATATGTTGCATAGAAGTCTCTCAGCGACTGTTCAGCATTATACACTGTGCTGTTTACCTTTCAATCAGAGTAACTTGTTTTGATCTGTCCCAAGGTTTAAAAATAAATGTGTTCATGCATGAGCAGGGATGGAACTTATGCCCTCCTCTGTTTCATACATGTTCAAGTATAAAGCTGTGTGATTCAGGTGCACAGTCTTTCAAAATCCTTCTGCTAGGTGTTCATTTTTCAGAATTGCCGAGTAGCCACTCCTAAAACTTGATGATCTATCTTAAAATTGAACTGCTGTTCAGTCAACTCTGTTTCCTTTCCCAACACATGCAACTAAATAGCAGGTCCATTTATACAGAATTTGAGAAATTCAAACTCTTGCAAAACTTGTCCCGGTGGTTTTTATTTTCCTCCTGATTTCATAGTTCTATCATGAAAGATGTGATGTTGGTTAGGGTGAAGTGATCAACCGGAGGAGATTAATTAAGCTACATTAGTATTCCTTGTATATTATCAATTGCATATCAATTACACAAAATGGGCACATGTGACACAGAATGAGGGGCAGGGGGGTGGTGAGGTGCGGAAATCAATTTTGCATTCAGCTTCTTGTTGTATTCAAAATGGCAGCTGAGTATAGGTGAGCTTTAATAATGTATTTGCCTGGAGTCATAGCATCATAGAAACTCAAATACAGAAAAAGATCATTTATTCTGTAACTGTGCCAACTGTTTGAAAAATCAGTCATGCTTAATCGCAAATCCCTGCTTTTTGTTCGTAATCTGTAGATTCCTCAAATACCTGTCAGACTCTCTTTTAAAATTATTTGTAGAATTGCCTTCCACCATTTTTTCAGAGACCAAAAGCAAGATGCTATGGATCCTGGAGCTCTGAAATAAAAAAGTACTGGAAAAACTTAACAGGTCTAGCAACATTTGTGAGAGTGAAACAGAGTTAATGTTTTGAGTCCAATTTGTGTCTTCTTCGGAACTATGCATTTCTGATTGAGTGCTGTAGACTTTGATAACTCTGAGTGAAGAAAAGTCTCCTTATCTCCCTTCTACATCTTTTGCCAATGATGGTAATTCTGTGGTCTCTAGTTATTAACCCTTTGCTTGAGATAACAACCTTATTTTATAAATAAAACCTTGCAACACACGAAAATCTGTATTAGGTCACCTCTTAGCCTTTTATGTTCCAAAGAAAACAATCCTAACTTTCTAATTTCATGTAACTGAAGGCCCTCATCCCTGGCAAAATCCTGGTAAACTTTTCACTGTCCTTTCTAAGACCTGTGTACTTACCTAAATTAGGTGGTGCTCAGGGTTTTCCACAGTACACTTGCCGAGGACTAACAAATGATAACATTTTAACTTTTTTTTGCTTTTGTATTCTGTGCCTTTATAAATCCAAGTAACTCATTTTAACCATGTTATCAACGTGCTGTGCTACCTTTAAGAATTTGTGGACACCAAAGTCTCACTACTCATCTACACATTTCAACATTATGCCACTTAGTATACTGTCTTTCTGTATCAGTTCTCAGAAAGTGCGTCACTTTATATTTCCGTGCATTGAACTCCATCTGCCATAACTCTATCCATTTCACCAACCTGTCTGCCATCATGAAGTCTCTAAGCATCTTCATCACTATCTACAATGCAACCAACTTTCATATGATCTGCAAACTTTATAATACAACTCCATAAATCCTAGTCCAAGTTATTTATTAAATTTTACGAGCGTAATGATCCAAAACCTACCCTTGGGGAATACCACTGAAAATACCTCCCAAGTCTGGTGATCTTCCATTACAACTCTCCTGAACAACTTCTGTATCCATATTGCCACTTTGCCTTTAATTCTATAAGCTTCCAAGGAGTCTTGCTTTTAAAACAAAATTATTTATTAGGGAGTATCTTGTGGATATGCTAAACAAGACAGCTTTGCTGATAATAGTGGTGAAATAAGCAGGGTTGTTAGGTAGATCTAAAGAAGTACAAGCAGTTGAAAGCAGAACTAGCTGTTGTGACATTTCAACTGTAAACCACAGTATGGATATGTGTATGCCGACAAGCAGTTCAACATTAGAATACACTAGTGGGTAGGTCATCAAAAGGCCTACAAGATTCATGTAAGAAATTTATAACTTGTCCTTGCATCCTATTTGGTCGCTTGATAAAACTGAGCACAGACTGAAAAAAGTGGCCTGCAAATGATTGTTTAAAATTAAACAATTTTAATAAATTGTTTTCTTGGCCTTCAAGTGAATTGTAGGCCACTTAACCCTCATCACATTGTGAAATACTTGGACAGATCCTTCCCATACCCAATTTCCCTTTTAACTTTGTTCAGGCTGTAGTTGTTTCCTTTTGGTGCCTGTTTTCTCTACAGATTGCGTCATTGCCCCTGAGTCAGCTTCCTCGCTTGCTGGTAGCGTTCTTTCCGCTTTCCATCAATGTTTCCTGCTATTTCATTCTGTTGTAGTCAGAATGGATTTGCCTGATAAAATGGAGGAAATCATTAAGTAAACAAATTAATGGAATTTTTCTGAAAGGATAGAGAAAACAAATGTTAAATCTAAGAATTTAACCAATGAGAAGTAAAACCATATAAACTGGGATGGACCATGGCATAATTGATTCTGAGGAGACAACTCGAGGTACAAAATGAGTTCAGCAAACGGCTGAAATGTTCAGAGCGATAATAGCTGAAATTTAAGGAGGACAAGTGTAAAATGCTGCACGTAAATAGAAGTTGGCAGCATATGTCTTTGATGAATGGCGTTGAAGTATCTGAGCATGAATTTGAGAAAAAAATTTCAGTCTAAGTAACCTCAATTTCCAACTGACAAGCCAGGATTACAAGTAGAAAGCTGAAGGAATGATTGCTGTGAGAAAGAGGAGCTCCATTTTTAAAAATTACTACTTGAGATGTGAGCTTCACTGGCAAGGCCAGCATTTATTGCTCAGTCCTAATTGCCCTTGAGAAGGTGGCATTGAGCTGCCACCTTGAACCACAGAGTCTTTGTGGTATAAGTACATGCACTGTGCTGTTAGGAAGGAAATTCAGGATTTTGTGGATTTTAGGATCCAGCAACAGTGAAGGAACGATGATATATTTCCAAGTCAGGATGCTGGGTGGCTTGGAAGGGAACTTCCAAGTGGTGATGTTCCCATGTGTCTGCTGCCCTTATCGTTCTAGATAGTACTAGTCATGGATTTGGAAGGTGCTGCCTAAGGAAGCTTGGTGAGTTTCTGCAATGCATCTTGTAGATGGTACACACTGTTGCCTCTGTGTCGATGGTGGAGGAAGTGAATGTTTGTAGGTGAGGTGCCAACAAAGCGGACTGCTTTGTCCAGAAGGGTATCAAGTTTCCTGAGTGTTGTTTGAGCTGTACTCATCCAGGCAAGTGGAGGGCATTCCATCACACTCTTGACTTGTGCCTTGCAGATGGTGGACAGGCTTTGGGGAATCAGGAGCCACAGGACTCCTCGCTTCTGATCTGTTTTTGTAGCCACCAGTCCCGTTCAGTTTCAGACCTTGGTCCATTGACATGACTTGGAAGGGAACTTGCAGGTTATGGTATTCCTTACATCTGTTGCCTTTGCCCTCCTACATGATAGAGGTCACAGATTTGGAAGGTGGTATTGGAGGAGGCTTAATGAGTTGCTCCAGTGCATGTTGTATATGGTACACTATGTTGACACCTTGCACCATTGGAGGGAAGTAATGTTTCAGGTAGTGGATAGGGTGCCAATCAAATAGGCTGCTTTGTCTTGGACAGTGTTAAGCTTCTTGAGTTAGAGTTGCACTCATCCAGGCAAGCAGAGAGAATTCTGTCAGAGTCCTTACTTGTGCCTTGTAGATGAGCAAGCTTTGGGGAATCAGGAGGTGGGTTGCTTGCTGCAGAATTTCTGACGATTTGTAGCCACAATATTTATATGGCTGGTCCAGTTGAGTTTTTGGTCAGTGGTAAACCTCCAGGATGCAAATTGTTGGGGATTCAGTATTGGTAATGGGACTGAATATTGAGGGTCATTGCCTGGCATGATTGGGACTTGCCCTTTATCAGCCCAAGCCTGATTGTTGTCTAGATCTTGTTGTACACTGATATGGATTGCTTCAGTATCTAAGGAGCTGCCAATGGTACTGAACACTGCAATCATCAATGAACATCCCATTTTTGACCTTATGATGGAAGAAAGGTCATTAATGAAGCAACTGAAGATGAGCTTAGGGTACAATCATGAGGAATTCCTGCAATAATATTCTGGAGTTGAGATGATTGGCTTCCAAAAACCACAACCATGTTCTTTGGAGTCATACCGAACCCGGATCAGTGGAGAGTTTTAACTTTGACTTCAATTTTCCTACAGTTGCTTAACACTATTTTCTGTCAAATGCTGCCTTAATGTCATGGGCAGTTACTCTCACCTGACCTCTTGAATTCAGCTTATTTGTCCATGTTTGTATAATAGCTGCAATGAAGTCAAGAGCTGAATGACTCTAGTGGAATCCAAATGAGCTTCAGTGAACAGGTTATTGCTGTGTATTGCTTAGTCTATGATACATTTCATCACTTTGTTGATGGTGTTAATTGACAAGATTGGATTTGTCTTTTTACAGGCAGTGTATACAAGGGCAATTTTCCACATTGTGGGTAGATGCCAGCATTTTTGCATCTTGACTAGGTACGTGGCTATATTGGAGCACAGGTCTTCAGCACTACTGCCAGAATGCTGTCAGGCTGCATTATTTTGCAACAGCGGTTGGTGACTAGTGGAGTGCCCCAATGGGTCGGTGCTGGGGCCTCAGCTATTTACCATTTATATAGATGATCTGGAGGAGGGAACCGAGTGTATGGTGTCGAAATTTGCTGATAACACCAAGATTGGTGGAACGGCAAATTGCGCGGAGGGTGTGGAGAGTCTGCAGAAGGATCTAGATAGGCTGGGCGAATGGGCCAGGAACTGGCAAATGGAATTTAATGTTGGCAAGTACGAGGTGGTCCACTTTGGTAGGAATAATGGTAGGAAGGACTATTACTTACGTGGCGAAAAACTGCAGCAGGCGACGGTGCAGAGGGACCTCGGGGTCCTTGTGCATGAGTTGCAAAAACCCAGCCTGCAGGTGGTCAGGAAGGCGAATGGGATGCTGGCCTTCATAGCGAGGGGGATTGAATGTAGAAGTAGGGAGGTCTTGCTGCGGCTGTATAGGGCATTGGTGAGGCCGCAGCTGGAGTACTGTGTGCAGTTTTGGTCGCCGTACTTACGCAAGGATATTTTGGCCTTGGAGGGAGTGCAGAGGAAGTTTACTAGGCTGATACCGGAGTTGAGGGGGTTGAGCTATGAGGAGAGGCTGAATAAACTGGGCTTGTACTCGTTAGAGTTTAGAAGAATGAGGGGAGATCTCATTGAGATGTATAAGATGTTGAATGGGATGGATAGGATAGAGGTGGAGAGACTCTTCCCGCTCAGAAAGGACAGTAGGACTAGGGGGCACAGCCTCAAGATAAAGGGGGGGCGGTTTAGAACGGAGTTGAGGAGGAACTTCTTCACTCAAAGGGTGGTGAATCTCTGGAATTCTCTGCCCATTGAGGTGGTGGAGGCTGCCTCGCTAAATATTTTTAAGGTGCAGGTTGATGGGTTTTTGATAAGCGAGGGGATTAAGGATTATGGGGAGAGGGAGGGAATGTGGAACTGAGCCACGACAGATCAGCCATGATCTTATTGAACGGTGGGGCAGGCTCGAAGGGCTAGATGGCCTACTCCTGCTCCTATTTCTTATGTTCTTATGTTCTTATCTCGTGCCTTCAGCTGTTTTTTAATGTCACACCAAGTGACTCGAATTGGCTGAAGACTGTGATGCTGGAGGAGGCTGAAATGGAGCATCCTCTTTCATTGAATGTGGTTGCAAACCACACTGCTCACCCCTCATTGAGGATGGGTTGTTATGGAGCGTTCTCCTCCTATCCATTTTTTGACTTTCCACCACAATTCAAGACCAGATGTGGCAGGTTTGCAAAGTTCTGACCTGATCCATTGCTTGTGGGATCACTTAGCACTTAATCTGCACCTTCTGTTTAGCAGGCACGCAGTTTGCGCTTGAATACAATTCTACTGCAGCTGATGGCCCACAGCACCTCATAGATGTCTAGGTTTGGGCTGCTAGATCTGTTCTGAGTCTGTTCTATTCAGCATGGTAGTAACGTCATGCAACATGATGGACAGTATCCTCAGAGTGAAGATGGAATGTTGCCTGCAAAAGGAAATTGCAGTGGTCACTCCTACTAAAACTTTCCTGGATGGATGCAGCTACAACAGGTAGATTGGTGAAGGTGAGATCAAATAAGCTTTTCCTATTATTGGTTCCTGCCCACCTGCTGTAGCTCAGTCTGGCAGCTATGTCCTTCAGTTCAGTAATGGTGCTACTGAACCACTCTTGGTGATGGGCATTGAAGTCCCCCACCCAGAGTTCATTTTGTGCTCGTCCTCCTCTCAGTGCTTCTTCCAATGTTGTTCAGGCTGGAGGAGTACTGAATCAGCTGAGGGAGGACAGTAGGTAATGCAGGATGTTTTCCTGCCTATGTTTGACCTGGTGTCATGAGACTTCATGAAGTTTGAGGACTTGGAGAGCAACTTACTCCTGACTGCATGACACTCATCTCTGGTGAGGCAGGATATACCCAGAAATAGAGATGAAGGAGTCTGCAACATTGGCTGTGAGCTTTTATTTGGTAAATATGACTCCCAGATATTAGTGAGGAGAAATTTGCAGGATTGATGAGCTGGGGTTAGTTAGTGCTACTCGTCTTGATGTGCGTTGATATCCCCCATTCTATGTGCTTGCCATCCTCAGTGTTTTTTTCCAAATGGTCATGTTGTTTCAGGTGCCTTGGTCCATTCCATATGGACCATAAAGTTTTGTGCTCTTTTGACTTCTTAACTGACTGGAGACAGTGGTGTAATAGTAATTCAGTTGCTGAGATGAATACTCTGAGGACAGGGTTCAAATCCTACCACTGCAGTTGGTGGAAACTAAATTAAATTAATTATTAAACCTGGAATTAAAAGCTAGTCTCAATAATGATAATCACAAAACCATTTGATCATTGTAAAAAGATCACTTAGTTCACTAATGACCTTTAGGGGATGAAATCAGCTGTCTGGATCTACATGTGAATCCAAACTCTCAGCAACATTGTGCTTCTGCAAAGACCTAACAAGCCACCCAGCTAAGAATAGTGACTGCAAAAACCACACAAGCTTCTTAAGAACCAGATGAGAGCTGCATTGGGATGGCACTGGAGGATGGTTTCGATAGCTGAGTTCATATGGGCCAATTGCTTTCATCATGACGTGCGATCTTTGTGAATTAGAATTAGCGGACTTTCGCTCTAACAATGGCAAAACAGTTGACCTCAGCGCCCTGAAGTTAGATGGGGTATAATTGGCCTGATTTCTCCTGCAGAAGCCTATTGTGCACGATGAGCTAAATGGCCCCCTCCTCTGTAAACGCAGAATTCGGTTTAATGAATAGGAAAGTGAGATGGGAAGAACAGGGAGAAAATAAATAGCAAAATAAGTGAGGGAAATAGATTTTTAAAAAGTGAAATAGCTCAGAAATTAATTAATTAAATGAACAGAGGAGAATAATCTCCTGCAGCCATGAAGCCTTAGGCTCCTCTCCATTTACAATGAGGAACTCATTAAAGAAAAAAAAATGAAAAAGAAGTGAAAAGCAAGTTTGATATAGGATTGAGTATATAAGAGACTAAAATACAGAGAAATTGAGGTAAATTTGTAAAGATGGAAATAAATTGGAGATTTACAATTTTTCACCTCTGGAATATTAATTTAAATCCAATCCAGACTCATGGAATGAAAACCCTGGGTCTTGCCCAGTATGAGATTTAATTAGAATAAATTTGGGTGCTCTCCAAGAATCCAAGTACATGATTTTACTCTGTCTCACCTAATGTCAATTCACAAAGGTGATCATTGCAGGAAATAGCGCCTGATTGTTTCTCTTGAAATCAGATTAAAAGATACTGGGGTTTATTTTGGCTCATGAAAATAGGTGCTATATAACCACTGTGCTAATAAGTCAAGCCTGTTTGAAAGCGTGGATTTAGCACACCATTTTGGTCATAATTGCTGATTACTATAATTTGATGTCCAAAGATGTGCAGGTTAGTTGGATTGGCCATACTAACTTGCCCCTTAATGTCCCAAGATGTGTAGGTTAGATGGATTAGCCTTGGGAAAAATGTGGGATCACAAGGATAGTGCAGGGGAGAGGGCCTGGGTAAGATACTCTGTCAGAGAGTCGGTGCAGACTCAATAGGCCGAATGGCCTCTTCAGCTCTGTAGGGATTCTATAACTGTATGATCGTGTCTGAAGAAACCTGTAAGCTTAGCACTGAGGTGTTAGTGCCATATCAATAGAGCAGTAAATGTGGACTTCTCACTCACTTCTACTCAAAGTGTGGAGTGCACAGGTTGACAGATGGCAGCATGAATGCAGGAAGTCAGAGGGGGCGTAGGGTGAGAACATACAGATTCTCAGATGCAGCACTGGAGACCATGATGAAGGCACGCCAGAGATGGCAGAACTTTACTAGCAGAGGGGAAAGTTACCACCTCACCCCTCCTGTACCTTTCCCCCCACAATAGCTGGTATTACTTTGCCTATCCGGTTCCAATTCCTTGCCCGGACCAAGAGGCACCAATAGCAAGATACCCGTGACCATAACAAGACCTCCTTGGAGGGATTGACCGAGCTCAACATTATGTTATTAGATTGGATTGATGCTGGAGAATAATGTTAGCACCTAAAAATCCATTTGCAATTCTCCCAGCCCGCTTTTAATAGCGTGAACCATTTCACACCCATCCTAGCCCAGAACGGGCACGAGGGTGATTAGCATGAGATTGTCTGTATTTTGATATCATTGAAATCAGCACATGACCCCTCCCCACTTCCCGGAATCACCCATCTCTCCAGTGTGAAGTCACATCGATGCAAGTCACTACGGCTTCTATAAAGTGGAGCAGTTGCAAGGGAGAGTGAGGAGGTGAGTATCATTGTGTACAAACTTCTGGTGCCAGAGGATGGTCCCTCCACTGCATTGATGGGGCAGGGGATCCCCATGGGCACAGGAGCTTGTGGGGTCCTGGGTTGGGCTGGGCTGGGCTTGGCTGAGCGTCCTCAGGTCAGGATTTACCGCTGGGTTCAGGTTATGTGGCAAGCATTCTCCCTGCGTGTTGAAAGAGACCCCACGGGGTTTCAGAAGTCGAGGTCAAATCCCACTAATGTTGCCCCCACAACCCTGCCACCTGTCAGCTGGAAAGGCTCTGTAGTTTAGTGTGGACATCCCAACCCAGGCCCAACTAACAGTCACAAGTACCTGGCAGCTGTCGCATCAATCAAAGGAAGACAAGACCCTGGCTGTAAAAGATACGACACCTGTGCCATGTGGAGCATGCAAGGGACTGCCAACTCTACAGGGCCTGGCCTCATCCAATGTTGCTCCTGCAAGAAACATAGAAACTAAAGGAGTAGGCCATTCGGCCCTTTGAGCCTGCTCTGCCATTCCTTTTGATCATGGCTGATCACCAAATTACTCCCTGACACCTCCCCCCCCCCCCAACCAATTCCCTTTAATCCCAGAAGCTATATCTAATTTCTTCTTGAAATCAGACAACATTTTGGCCTCAACTACATTCCGTGGTAGTGAACTCCACACATTCACTACCCTCTGGGTGAAGAAATTTCTCCTCACCTCATTTCGAAAAAGTTTACCCCTTATCTTCAAACTATGATCCCTAGTTCTGGACTTCCCCCACCATTGAGAACATTCTTTCTGAATTTACCCTGTCTAACCCTGTTAGAATTTTATAAGTTTCTATGCAATACCCTCTCACTCATTTAAACTCAAATGAATATAATCGTAACTGACTTAATCTGTCCTCATATGACAGACCTGGCATCCCAGAATCAGCCTGGTAAACCTTCGCTGTATTCTCTCTATAGCAAGGACATCCTTCCTCAAATAAGGACACCAAAACTGCACACAATACTTCACATGTGGCCTCATCAATGCCCTATGCAATTGCAGCAAAACATCCCTATCCCTATATTCAAATCCTCTTGCTATGAAGCCAACATACCATTTGCCGCTTTTACTGCCTGCCTTACCTGTACACTTACTTTCAGCGGCTGATGCACAAGGACTCCAAGGTCTCGTTGAGTATCCACCTCTCTCAATTTACACCCATTTGAGTAATAATCTGTCTTCCTATTATTGCTACCAAAGTGGATAACCTCATATTTATCCACATTATACTGCATCTGCCATGCAGATGCCCTCACACTCCGTCTGTCCAAATCACGCTGAAGCATCTCTGCATCCTCCTCACAGCGCTTCCACCCAATTTTGTATTATCTTCAAATTTGGAGGTAATATATTCAGTTCCTCCTTCCAAATCATTAATATATAATGTGAACAGTTTGGGTCCTAGCACAGATCCCTGCAGAACCCAATTAATCAGAAAAAGACCCATTTAGGTCAACTCTTGGCTTCTGATCTGCTAACCAGCATTCTATCCATCTCATCACATTACTTGCAATCCCACGTGCTTTAACTTAATATAGTAGTTTGTTATGAGGCCTTGTCAAAACCCTTCTGAAAGTCTAAATAAACCACATCCACAACTACGAGGTGTCAGGGAGTGGGTCAAGATGGACATTCCAGGTGTGAAGGACAAGACTGCTGCCAAGACGAAATGGATGGAAACTTATCCAAGCAGCCCAAACTGGCTGAGTACAGTAGAAATGTTTATAAGTAGCTTGTTAATGATGCACAACTGCAGCCACTTCAGGCAAGCCATGTGCCTGGAGACTCCATAACTGCATTATGCACTTGAAGGCTTCATTCAGTGCATTAAGTGTGGGTGCATTGAAGTGCAGATTATACCGATAACACCAGTGCAGGTTTCATTATTCCCACCATTATGGCATGGTAGCACAGTAGTTAGTACTGCTGCCTCTCAGCACCAGGGACTCAGCTTCGATTGCTGGTTTGGGTCACTGTCTGTGCGGAGTCTGCACGTTCTCCCCGTGTCTGTGTGGATTTCCTCCGAATGCTCCAGTTTTCTCCCACAGTCCGAATGATATGCTGATTAGGTGCATTGGCTATGCTAAATTCACACTCAGTATACCCAAACAGGCACTGGAATGTGTCAACTAGGGGATTTTTACAGTAACTTCATTGCAATGTTAATGTAAGTCTATTTATGATACTAATAAATAAATTTAAAACTTGGAATTTTGGGGGGATTTTGCACAGGCCTTTCTTTTATTTTAGAAGTCCTTGGAGAATTTGCAGAATGAATGTAACTTGACCATTGAAGTCTTGACGACATCAGAGATTCTTTTCACAGTTTTAGTAGCAAGCATACGTGAAATGGTAAATATCCCTTTAAGTAACACTTGAAATCAAAATCAATGCCATAGTTGCCCCTAAACAACTATTTGCTGTTAAGAGTAAGCATTAAGCTAAGCATTAGCCTGAAAAATATCTTGAAGTTTATTTAATGACCAGTGCAAGCACTTTAAATGGCGATCAGCTCCTTAACATACTATGGCGATGTCTTGGCTTTTACATAGACTAATTCAATGTTTTAGCTTAAGGTTTCACCTTGACCATGGAGAATCATTGCTGTCAGAATATGCTGCCAAAAATTGCCCATTGGATCTGAGAAATAGGAAATGTATCGTGGAATCTGGCTGTGATATGCCTAACTGGAGATTACTTGATGTGAACACGATGGGTAGGAAGGTGATGACATTGTGTTTTCAGATATTAATTCAAAAGTAAATTTGCCTTAAATGAAGAGTATTGGAATGTCAAGAGAAAGCACCAACCGACAATTCACCAAGTTACTGCTCCAGAGCATTCCTAACCTTCTCTGAGGGCAATCCATAAATGCTGGCAGAAAGAGATGAAAAAGTTAGTTTAACTGGTTAGAGTTTGAACACTGAAACATTCTGCAGTACACATTTAACATCAGAAATGAGTATTTTAATCTGGTGAGACCTTCAAAGACTTAAGAGTGGAAAGTGATGCAGTACTATGAGTTATAATGCAGTGAATAAAGAAAAAGTGGCTCATATTATAGGCATGACTTTTACATACCAGAACAAATGGTGTGGGGGAACACAATCTGCTACCTACCTATGGTGGTGAAGCAGCTAGCAAGGATATCCATGTTCATCAGGGAGGCTGTTATTGAGGTAGCCATATCTGGAGACCTGATGGGGCAATAATAAATGATTTGCAATATGCTATCAATGGCAGCAAAAGTTACCAATGCCCTTGATCCTCGTGCAATTGGAACATTCTAGGTATGTACAGGGACACCTGAAGAATCAGCAATTTGCATCATTCCAATAGAGTTACAAGGTCTTCTAAAAACACTTCAGCAAGAACCAGCAGGGAGTCACTGTAGAAACTTATGTATAGGATGACTGCTTAAGCATAAGCAAGGGACAGGACACAGACTATGCCCCCCCCCACCAACTCTCCCAGCTCACCAGCTCCTACACATATATACACACACACAAATGGATGGAAGATAAAGCCTAGCTGGCCTGCCAAGTATGGTTAATTAAAACAAACATGGAGCTGTGCTGTTGATATTGCATTAATCATTTTATTATCTTTAGGTAATAATTACCAATAATAACTGAAATAACTAATATGTTTAGTATATACTGCAGGGATCTATGCTGAGCCCCCTATTCATAATTGTATAAATGACATAGGTGACTGTGTGGGGGTAGGATTAGTAAGTTTGTGGGTGACAATTATTGGCCGGGTGGTTAACAGAAGTTGAGAATCTTGGGCGATAAAAAGATATGTATGGGATGATCAAATAGGCTGAAAAGTGACAGATAGAATTTAATCCTGAAAGATGTGAGATGATGCACTTTGGAAGGAGTAATTTGACAAGAAGTATGCAATCAATGACATGACACTAGGTATTCTGTGGAACAAAAGGATCTTGGCCTGTTTGTCCATAGATCTCTGAAGGTGGAAATGCATATTAATGGAGTGGTGAATAAGACATATGGAACACTTGCCTTTATCAATTGAGGCATGGATTACAAAAGCAGGGAAGTCATGTTGGAGTTGTATAGAACTTTAATGAGGTCACAGCTAGCATACTGCGTGCAGTTCTGGTTGCCACATTATTGGAAAGATGTGTTTGCACTGGAAGGGGTGCAGGGGAGATTCATTAAGATGCTGCCTAGGATGAAACGTTTAAGAGAGTTGAATAGGCCTGGATTGTTTCTTTTGGTAAGAAGTCTCACAACACCAGGTTAAAGTCAAACTTCGTACTACGTTTACCCCAGTCCAATGCCATTGGAGCAGCAAAGTGTGAGGGGTAACTTGATTGATGCGTACAAGATTATGAGGGACACGAACAGGATGGATAGGGAGTAGCTGTTCCCCTTGAAGGATCAGTCACGAGGGGACATAGGTTCAAGGTGAAGGGCAGGGGATTTAGGGGGAATGTGAGGAAAACGGTTTTTACTGCTGCCAAGGAGAATGGTAGAGGTGGGATGCCTCACAACCTCTGGATGAGCTTTTGGTGCCTCATAACATTCAAGGCAATGGGCCAAGTACTGGCAGATCGGATTAGGTGGGAGGTCAGGTGTTTCTCATATGTCTGTGCAGACTCGATGGGCTGAAGGACATCTTTTGCACAGTATGATTTTACGAGTATAATAACAAAGAACGAACAACGAACAGAACAGTACAGCACAGGACAGGCCCTTCGGCCCTCCAAGCCTGTGCCGCTCATTGGTCCAACTAGACCATTTGTTTATATCCCTCCATTCCCAGTCTCCTCATGTGACTATCCAGGTAAGTCTTAAACGATGCCAGCGTGTCTGCCTCCACCACTCTACTTGGCAGTGCATTCCAGGCCCCCACCACTCTCTGCGTAAAAAATGTCCCTCTGATATCTGAGTTAAACCTCGCCCCTCTCACCTTGAGCCCGTGCCCCCTCGTGATCGTCACCTCCGACTGGGAAAAAGCTTCCCACTATTCACCCTATCTATACCCTTCATAATTTTGTACACCTCTATTAGGTCTCCCCTCATTCTCCGTCTTTCCAGGGAGAACAATCCCAGTCTACCCAATCTCTCCTCATAGCTAAGACCCTCCATACCAGGCAACACCTCTGCACTCTCTCTAAAGCCTCCACATCCATCTGGTAGTACGGTGACTAGAACTGGACATAGTACTCCAAATGTGGCCTAAACAGCGTTCTATACAGCTGCAACTCGTTGGAGTTTAGAAGGATGAGGGGGGGTCTTACAGAGACGTATAAGATAATGAAAGGGATGGATAGGGTAGAGGTAGAGAGATTCTTCCCACTTAGAAAGGATAGCAGGACTGGAGGACACAGCCTCAAGATAAGGGGGGGAGTTTAGATCGGAGTTGAGGAGGAACTTCTTCACTCAAAGGGTGGTGAATCTCTGGAATTCTCTGCCCGTTGAAGTGGTGGAAGCTACCTCGCGAAATATATTTAAGTCACGGGTAGATAGGTTTTTGATAGACAAGGGAATTAAGGGCTATGGGGAGAAAGCGGGAAAGTGGAACTGATCCACTTCAGATCAGCCATGATCTTATTGAATGGCGGGGCAGGCTCGAAGGGCTTGATGGCCTACTCCTGCTCCTATTTCTTATGTTCTTATCATCAGACTCCAGCTTTTATACTCTATACCCCATCCTATAAAGGCAAGCATACCAAATGCCGCCTTCACCACCTTCTCCACCTGCGCTGCCACCTTCAAGGATTTGTGGACTTACACACCTAGTTCCCTCTGTGTTTCTATACCCTTGATGGCCCTGCCATTTATTGTATAACTCCCCCCTACATTAGTTCTTCCAAAATGCATCACCTCGCATTTATCTGGATTAAATTCCATCTGCCATTTCTCTGCCCAATTTTCCAGTCTATCTATGTCCTGCTGTATTGTCCAACAATGTTCATAGCCATCCACAAGTCCAGCCATCTTCGTGTCATCCGCAAACTTGCTCATAACACCAGTTACACCTTCTTCCAGATCATTTATGTATATCACAAATAGCAGAGGTTCCAGTACAGAGCCCTGTGGAACACCACTGGCCACAGATCTCCATCTGGAAAAAGACCCTTCGACTGCTACCCTCTGTCTCCTGTGGCCAAGCCACTTCTCTACCCATCTAGCCACCTCTCCTTGTATCCCATGAGCCTTAACCTTCTTAACTAACCTGCCATGAGGGACATTGTCAAATGCCTTACTGAAATCCACGTAGACAACATCCACGGCCCTTCCTTTGTCGACCGTTTTTGTCACCTCCTCAAAAAACACCACCAAATTTGTAAGGCACAACCTCCCTCTTACAAAACCATGCTGTCAGTCACTAATGAGATTGTTCCGTTCTAAATGCGCATACATCCTATCTCTAAGAATCCTCTCCAACAACTTCCCTACCACAGACCTCACCAGCCTATAATTAAGGGTAGCAGGATTATCCCTCCTACCCTTCTTAAATAATGGTACCACATTCGCTATCCTCCAATCCTCAGGGACCTCACCTGTGTCCAGTGAAGAGACAAAGATTTCTGTCAGAGGCCCAGCAATTTCATCTCTTCTCTCCCTGAGCAGTCTAGGATAGATGCCATCAGGCCCTGGGGATTTGTCAGTTTTAACGTTCCCTAAAAAACGTAACACTTCCTCTCTTGTAATGGAGATTCTCTCTAACAGGTCAACACCTCCCTCTGAGACACTCCCTGTCAACATGTCCCTCTCCTTTGTGAATACTGATGCAAAGTGTTCATTTAGGATCTCCACTATTCCCTTGGGTTCTAAGCATAATTCCCCTCCTTTGTCCCTGAGAGGTCTGATTTTTTTCCCCCCCTGACAACTCTTTTGCTCCTAACATATGAATAAAATGCCTTAGGATTCTCCTTAATCCTGTCTGCCAAGAACATTTCGTGACCTCTTTTTGCCCTTCTAACTCCCCGTTTGAATTCTTTCCTACTCTCTCTGTATCCCTCCAGAGCGCCATCTGTTTTCAGCTGTCTGGATCTAATGTACGCCTCTCCTTTCTTTTTGATCAGATCCTCAATTTCCCTGGTTATCCATGGCTGTCGAATCCTACCTTTCCTATCCTTTTTACAGGCACATGCCTGTCCTGCAGCCTTATCAACTGTTCCTTAAAAGATTCCCACATGCCAGACATGGACTTACCCTCGAACAGCCTCTCCCAATCAACGGTCATCAACTCCTGCCTAACCTGGCTATAGTTAGCCTTCCCCCCAGTTTAGCACCCTACCCGTAGGACAACACTTATCCTTGTCCATTACTATCCTAATGTTAACAGAATTGTGGTCACTATTTGCCACGTGTTTCCCTACTGAAACTTTGACGACCTGACCGTGTTCATTTCCCAGAACTAGGTCCAGTATAGCCCCCTCTGTAGTTGGGCTATCTACATACTGTTCCAAAGAACCTTCCAGTATGCATTTTACAAATTCCTCCCCGTCCAGACCCCCAGCCCTAAGCACTTTCCAGTCTATACCAGGGAAATTAAAGTCTCCCACTACAACAACCCTATTTTTTCTGCACCTATCCAGAATCTCCTTACATATCCGTTCCTCCACTTCCCATGGGCTGTTGGGTGGCCTGTAGTATACCCCCAGCATAGGGATTGCACCCTTCCTGTTTCTGAGCACCACCCACAGCGACTCATTACATGACCCCTCCAAATTATCCACCCTCTGCACCACTGTAATATGCTCCCTAATTAATATCGCTACTCCCCCACCTCTTTTAGCCCCTCCTCTGTCTCGCCTAAAACAGTTATACCCCAGAATATTCAGCTACCAGTCCTGTCCTCCTTTTAACCAAGCTTCCATCACCGCAACCACATCCAAATTCCGCATAAGCATTAAGGCCCCAAGTTTGTCTGTCTTACCTGTTGTGCTCCTCGCATTGAAGCAGATGCACTTGAGACCTCCAGGCCCACTTAGGTTATCCTCCTCCAGAATGCTCTTCTTCTTAGCTAGCCTTGCCTTGGTGCCCAGCTCGACCCTAGCCTCAGTGCTTACTGACCTACTGTTTTGGTCCTCACCCCCACCATAATTATTAATTAATTAATAATTAGTTATTAATAACTAATATACAGTATAATGTATAATAATTATATCACCAATTAGAGCTATGGAAACAACTAGTTTATACTTTTGTCCACTCGTGACCGAACTCAGCAGGTTTTTTGTTCCCCTTGAACTCACATATATAATTGCATTCTTCCAGCTTCCTATTTTTGTCACTGTTCAGCTCGTTCACTGAGAGGACACTGAATGCCATGGCCTCTAAAACTTCAAAGCAGCCTGTGAGTAGTTTCAGAGCATTGCTGAAAAAGAGAAAGTAGCTCAACCACTTCACTGGCAATCTACTCATCCCTGAAGCATCTCCGAAAATAGTCCGTCACAAGTTGCAGCATTTTAGTAATCTTGTCAATAGCGGCCATAGAAAAAACTACCTGATCACAATGTTCCTCAATAGAGAGCACTGCTCCATTTCAACAAAGTTACTGAACTCCTTTGGTTGCTGTTTTCTGCTTGCAGAAATGCTGATGTGAGAATATATCTTGAGAATGATGTTTACTGCATCAGCATCAAGGACTGCATAACTTGTTGCTTTGTGCAAACTAGAAGCCTAATAGTTGGCTAAAACAATGTTCTTTTGAGCACTCTTCAGTTTTTGGTGAACACTTTTGTTACTTGTCATTAATATTTGTTTTGTCAGCTGAATATTTGGAAAGCCAGGATTGAGGGCACTGAGTTTGGTTAATAATTCTGATGTGATTGCTTCTGAGGTTTCCTGGCTATTGCTCTAGAAATCCAACAGTAAATGCTGAACCCCCATCTCAAAATGAAGGAAAAATATATAATTTTACCGATGTTTGAGTTATCAATCGCCAAAGGAAACAAGTCATTTGGTTTAATTAAGTCATATTCTTTATGTATAGAACATGACGCTAGGTGGGTCATTTTAGATTTATCAACTTTTATCCTGCGGTCAAAACCTCATAGGGCCTGAACTTGCTCAGTGTGGCAATCAGCTTTGGGTAGCCACATTATACCTCATTACATATGTCAATTTCTTTAATGCTATTTTGACCAATGTTCCAACTCAGGCCAGGCAAAATCCTGGGCCCTGTCCCTGGGGGTCTGGTTTGAAGTGCAGGAGAGTCAAAGGTTCAGCCCGCCCACCCCCACTCATTTTTTTAACAGCACTAGCTGTCTAAATCAGTTTAAGGTCCAGTGATATTTAGAAGTCATTGGCAGGCTAGGGAGAAGGTAAATGGATAGGATTTGGTGGATAGGGGATTGGAGGATGGGGAAGGGGGCTTGGAAGTTGGGGATAATCAGAGGACAGTCCTTTGTGATAAGAGGGTGGGGTTGCACCTGGGGGTTTGGCCTCTTGGGAGGGGAATGCTCAGTTGGATCCCTGGTTCAGTTAGGTTGGGTTGCAGGGGAGGTGAGGGGAGATCCCTGGAGGATTGGGGGTATGAGGGAGTCCTGTGGGTGGGGTAATCTGGATATGCAGGGCAGGAGGGAGATCTGTTGGAGGGCAGGGAGAGTTCCCTGGGTCTGGGCATTAGTTACCCATAAGTTAAGTTTTTGTTAATTCTTCTAACCTTTTCTTGACTAACTATTGGTGTAATCCAGTTGGAACCATCCAATGTTTGTGATATAAATTGCATTTTTGGGTGATTCCCAGTGCAGGGCAATTTCCTGGGGGAGTTTGCACTTCCATACACGTTTTACCTAACAAATTCTCGGTGGGGTTCCACAGCCTATCTTCAGGATAACGCCCTCCATCCCAATCTGACGCTTGGAGAGCTTGCAAGTTATGGCTCCTGGTGCTTCATGTCGTGGCAGACTACTTTATTTAGCAGCATTCTAGCATACTGAGGCAATGCAGTCAATTTAAAAAGGAGCCTCATGATGATGCAACTGTAATAAGTGTTAAATTTCTGCTTTTCTGACAAAATGCACTGATTTCCAGCTGTTTCCTTTGTGACTGACAACAATATCACATTGGCACCAAGTGCACAATGCATAAAACTTTCCCTTTCTGCTTTTCACTATGAAATCACATCTTTTTGACCATTCCAGACTGAACAAAGACTTCCTGTCTGGGAATTTTGAATAGTGAATGGTAGTTGATGTCAAGATATGGGTATGGTGAGGACAACACTAGGATTTTTTTTTGCGGATAGTCAGACACCTGGAAATGATTTTGAATAACTGACATTTTGTATTTGCCATGAGGCTAGTAGGACAACTTTGCTTTGAGAGTGGCATCATTAGGGTACATGACAGGTCCATTGGGACCTTTTTTCAGGGGCATATTTGCCAATCAGGAAATGAAGATGATCAACATTTAACCAAAGAGGCAGGTAGTGTGATCTTTTGGAACTGCCCAGCCTTTAATTGATTGATTTGTTTGTGAATTGTCACCATATTGGTTGGCGAGTGCTTGTGAATTGAACAGACCTTTCTTCAGCCTGGGCTGCAACATTGCAAACTTCAAACTACCAGACCTAAGGGCCAAAATGGGGGCCAATCTGCTGAAATATGGACTGTCTGCTATAAAAAGCTCACAGATGTCCAAACAAGGGCCTCTGGTCTTGCAATGAAGTCAATAAGTACTATTGTTTTCTAAAAGTGAAAGCAAAATATTGTGGGTGTTGGAAATCTGAAATAAAAACAGAAAATGCTTCGCAAATCGGGAACATATGTACTAAGAGAAACAATTAATATTTTATGTATTTGTACAGTAACATAGTGGATATGTTATTGGACTGGTAATCCAGAGGCCTGGGCTAATGATCCAGAAGACATGAGTTTTAATCTTACCATGCAGCTGGGGAAGTTAAATTCGATTAATTAAATAAAATTTGAAATAAAAAACTGGACTCAAAATTGGTGTCTTTGAAACTACTGGATTGACATAAAAACCTGTGTGTGTCACTAATATTTTTTAGGAAAATAAATTTCCTGCCATTACCTGGTCTGGTGTCAATGTGACTCCTGACCCATAGTGAAGTCGTTGACTCTGAACTGCTTCCTGAAAAAGCCTAGCAAGTCACTCTGTTTTATCAAACTGCCATGAAAACGTTTA
This sequence comes from Carcharhinus amblyrhynchos, assembly GCF_965287045.1. Classification (NCBI taxonomy): domain Eukaryota; kingdom Metazoa; phylum Chordata; class Chondrichthyes; order Carcharhiniformes; family Carcharhinidae; genus Carcharhinus; species Carcharhinus amblyrhynchos. The sequence continues at coordinate 22,183,542 of NC_137335.1, read as the reverse complement.
TTAAAATAAAACTAAATGAACCATCTGGACACAACAAAGCTATACCCAGTCCAGTCAACCTGGCAAAGTCCTCCTCACAAACATCTGATAACTTGACAAAATTGGGAGAACTGCTCCACAGAGTAACAAAGAAAACCATCTGGACAGTCACACGTGCAGAATCATAGCTTTCAAACAAGTTTCCAGACTCGATCACCATTTCTGTGTACGTTCTGTTGCACTGAGAGGACAGATCCACCATGGGTGGTAGCATGGTGGAATACAGTATAAATAGAACTAAGTGACTCCACATCTATCATCAGATGAAAGCTCTAAATTCCTGTTACAATCAGTTATAAACTGTGGAAAACAGTAAACAGCTAATGAGAAGAGGAAGTTCCATGATAATCCTTAATGGTGAAGTCCAGACGTACACATACAAGACCAGGCTAAAGCACTCTCACCAATCTTCAGTCTGAAGTGCCAAGTGGTTGAATAGTCTGCTCATTGCTGTCGGGTTTTGCCAGGACCACCCTCCGCCAGACCTCATTATAGCCTTGTTTGAACAGGGCCAGATGAGTTGGATTTCAGAATGTAGTTACTGCCCTTAACATCAAGGCTGCATTTAACCGAGCACGGTATTAAATCAGTGGGAATCAATACTATAAGAGGGCAAAGCAGCCTACTTGGCATTCTATCCATGACATCATGGTAAATATCCAGACCCTGCATCAAAGGGTCACTATGAAACATTTGTACCATTTACAAGATGCACTGCAGCAACTCAGCAAGGCTTCTTCATCAGCACCTTCTAAACATGGATACTTTTCCCCTTGACTTCAAATTTGCCAGGGTTCCTTGATGCCACACTTGATCAAATCCTGTCTTGATTTCAGCGGCAGTCACCCCACCTTCTTGAGCTTAGCTCTTTCGTCCAAGTTTGGACCAAGGATGTAATGAGGTAAGGAACTGAGTGGCCCTGGTGAAACCCTAACTGACCATCCACGAGCAAATTATTTCTGTCTAAACGCTGCTTGATAGCACTGTCAACAACACCTTCCATCAATTTGCTGGTGAGCAAGAGGAGGCTGATGGGATGATAATTGGCTGGATTGGATTTGTCATGGTTTTTGTGGATAGGACAAATCTGGGGAATTTTCCATACTGTCTGGTAGATGCCAGCATTGTAGTTGTACAGGAAGAGCTTGGCTAAGAGCATAGTTAGTTTTGAAGGACAAGTCTTCAGTGTTTTTGCTGGGATATTATCAGGGCCTATAGTCCTTGTGGTATTCAGTGCCTTTTGTCGTTTCTTAATATCACAAGGGGTGAATCAAATTACCTAAAAATTGGCATTTGTGATGCCGATGGACTGAGGAGGAGGTCAAGATAAATCATTCAGTTGGTACTTCTGGCTAAAGATGATTGCAGATGCTTCAGCCTTGTCTTTTGTACCGATGGTGATTGACTCCCCCTCATTGAGGATGGGGGTATTTTGTGGAGCCCCCTCCTCCAACAATTAGTTGTTTAATTGTCCATCAGCATTCACAGCTGGGCATGGCAGGACTGCAGAACTTTGACCTGTTGGTTGTGGGATTGTTTAGCTCAGCCTATTGCATGTTGCTTCCATAATTTGGCATGCAAGTAGTCCCGGTAAATGTAAAACTTTAATGCATCCTCTGACTTGCTGTTGAACAGGAAATTTGCCAGTAATTTTGCTTTGGATGACTTGATGAGAAAATAGAGCATCACTTGTCCGGAGAGAAAAACACGCAGGATAAATTTAATTAATTTGGAAACCGCTAGAATGTTTAAAAATTGATTTATTTTCCTCTTGATATGATTTGCAAATAGAATGTTATTCATGTATGGTGTTATGCTGGGAGTCCCAGTTCTTAAGCCAAAATACTTGAAGTGAAGATATATAGCAATAATGTTTCAATTCAACGTGCCACAAAGATATACATAAAGTTTTTATTAATTGCCAGTAAATTGGACCTTCACAATTACAAAACCTAATGTGGGCTAATTCAGGCAGCATTTTCCGAATATGCTCCGGTTAATTGGATTAATGTTTAAGTTGAAGACACTTAAGAGTCTTTCATAATAAAAGCTGCAGAACAAATTGCAGAATGATATCTTTAAAGCATGTTTTAAATCATGGGGAATATATATTACACAGGATTACGTATTTGTATTCAGTGTTGCTGAACAGCTACCTGAAACAGGAAAGTTTTATCTGATTTTTGCATTTTGTTGTTTTAAAGTCAAAATGCCCCAGGATGTCACAGAATGGAAGATGGTAGTTCTGGGATATGCAATGCTTACTGCTTTTTATAAACTCATCAAACATTATCAAGCCAGGTACAGTACAGGTTGAAAAGAGATCAACTTTTTTCCCCAAAATTCTGCTTCAACCGAACCTCTAAGAAAATCTCTGCAGTACCTAAGAAATATTTTGTTTGCCTGCATATCCCACTGCTGCAATTTTGCTTGATGATGCCCTTTTAACTTAGTGCTGTGTAATGCTCAAGTAACACAAAAGCAAAATACTCAGTGCTGGAAGTCTGAAGTAAAAGCAAAACATAGAAGAAACAGCAACTTTGGCATCATCTGTGGAGAGAAACAATTAGGCCTGAATATTCACTCCCAATCAGGAGTGTAGAATCCCAATTTAGGAGTGTTCCAATGGTCAAATGTTTGTTCTTGTGAGGGGTGGGGGCAGGAAGGTGTTAACTGAATGGAGTAAGGCCTGCTGCCCCCAAAAGCAATGTGAAGGCAGCCACAAGGACTGCTGGGAAGCAGGCTGTTTGAAAGGCCAGTCTCAGTGCTGTAGCATTTTATCCCATCAGTAAAAATAAACAAGAAACAAAACTGGTGTTCTCGTCCTCACTCCCACACATACTGCATGTCCCATCCATGCCAGCCTGTGCCATCTACATGCACCATGTCAACCCTTGCCCCTCAACCCACTCCATGACCCCTCATAGTTTCCATTCCAACCTGTGCTCCTTCAACCACTCCCATGGCTTCTCATACCCCTATGCCAACATATGTTTCTCTACTCCCTTTATAGCCCTTCTGCCAACTTAGTGTCAATTCATGCCCCCATCCATCACTATTTACCCGTATAACTTCTATTCCAGCTCACCCGGTATCCACCATGGGCAGACCTCATGACCCATGCTTGTGTTAAATAAAGTTCTAAATGTCTTTTCGTGTTTCACTGTTTTAAAAAAACTCAGTGATAAAATATCACTGACTATATTTAAATTCATTCAACCATAAAAAGCAAGCACCAATATTCATAGTCCCACATCAAAAACTTTATAACCACTTGGAGTTGTCAATCAAACTGAGAGTTGACAGACACCCCACTATGATAATGATAAGTGTGGAATTAATCATCCAGTCTAATCCTTTAGTTATAGCCCATCACTTGCGTAAAAAGACAGAGTGAAATTGTAAGCACCAATTTGTCTTAAAGGACAGACTACTTTTAATTTAAAGACCAGGAGATTTAAATGTCTTGACAGCTTGACCAATCAATCTATTTCATTTTTTATGTCCCTCTTCAACAACCCCAAAGGGCATGTGACCTCTGTCCATGGACCCATCCCGCAAAAGGGTACCTTATCTCTCCAATGAACTCTGGTAAGATTTGACCTTCTGTCAAAGTGTGAAGTCCACAAATCATGTTTTGGATATGCCAAGAATGAAAATGGAATTTGTTGAAAGGCAGCTGTTCTTTTACATGTGTCATCCTGAAAAATTGGAGGTGTAAACTGCAACCTGCCACTGCCCAACCTGCCTTGCCTCCATGCCTGCAAATATCTAAGCCTAAATGATTCTGTATCAGAACGGGGGCATATTAATGCTCAATTAATGTCAGTCCGTTTTGTTGCCATGTAATGAGAGCTGAGTTGAGATCTCCCAATTTGTTTTGCTTCAGATTCCTACAGCAAATTCAAATTGCAAAGCTTCATTCTATGCGATGGATAGGTCCTCAAACATTATTATGGAGAATGAAAAAATATTTTGTGGGAATGTTTTCTCCACACATTGCTGCCCACCCCCTCCAAAAAAAAGACTAGTCTGATTAGTGTTAATATTGGAAGAGGTTTGAAAGCTATGTAAATGCTTGTCTTTTTGACTTCAATTACACAAAGGCCTTTGCCCAGTGCTGGCAAAGAAAAAATGGGATTCTATTCACATTCTCTCTGGTGCAAAGTAAGAATCTGTTTCTAATAATGAAGGGGTATCTTTACTCTTTCCAAAGGTATGGCAAAGGAATTATTGGGCATGTAGTGAGAGGTCACATACAGAGAATGAATGGAGCTGATTACATGCATTCTGACACTGTGAAAAAGCTTTTCTTTTCTAGGGTTCCTTGTATTTGCATATCTAATTGTAACAGGAACCAAGCAATTCAGGGCTGTTTTAAACTTTGCAATGGAAAGTAATCATCTTAAAGAAAAGGAAAGGATGGTGCTGAATGTTAAGATTATATTCTATTTAATTATAGGCATCTGAGTGAACAGTAAATTTGGGGCTGTATAGTAAAGGAATGAATGTGACCCTGAAATGTCAGTTCTACTTTGCTGTAGCACAGTGTTGGCACTGAGAGAATTTAGCAGTGCTGTGTATTGCACTGATAAGGGAGAGAGCCAGAATAGCTGTTAATTACCTGCTTTGTTTGATGTGGAAACTAGCAGTTCCGCACTTTCTTCCCATCAGTGACAGTCCTCAATTAAAACTTATATTAACAGTGATAATGCCCTCGTTTATCTAGTGCAGGAGACGTGAGGTGAAGAAAATGAGCAGGATATTGTCAGCTGCTGCCAGATGCTGAAAACTTGCCTCATAATCCAGAGGGATTGAAAAGCTGTTACGAGAAAGTGTTGTTTTGTATGTTCCTATATCTTTAAACAAACTGATTTATTTTTATCACAGTGGCTTTCTTAGAAGAATTACCGCTATCTTTGAGCCTGCTGAGGGTATTAATGTTTAAATGTCATTCTTCAGAAGACTCATTACTGTTCTTCTAAGTTATTCGGTGTCATGCAACTGAACCAATAGAGGAAAGAGGAAAAAATGACACTGAAAGGTCCACTTATTTTGTATAATGTAACTCGCCTCTGATATTTCTGGGGTGATTGTAGGGGGAGCAGTAATAAAACTACAAGCAAGCTGAAATAGTCAAAAGGAATTCCAGGTGTACAGAACAGATGGAATCTTACAAAGCCAAAGTACGAAAGGAAACCAGTTTCTGCTTATGAGGGAAGATTTGTGTTTAAGACTTGGCTTTAAAGAGAGCTTTACTGAAATCTATGTCCATACTTTATGATCTATTCTCTCTTTTTCATTCACATCCCACAGAACTGGACAGCAACTTCAAGAATGTCCCACTTTTGACTTTGTAAGGGACAAACGTTACTGAATATTAGCTTTATTCAACATCAATGTATAGATTTCCTTCTTTTAGTTGCAGGTGTACAACTAATAACTTGAATCCGTTGTCAATTTTCACAGATCGTTTAAAATCGATGTTATGCTGCTGAATGCATCTGTCATGATGTATTTTTAAATTCAGAGTCTGTGCAAGAAAATTAATTCAAAAAAGCTTTGCACTGAAGGAACAATAGCAACCAGCATCACTAACATTGAAGTGCCTATTAAAATAGAATACTGGAGAGCAGATTTTTTTCCCCAAAAATATACTTTATTCTTAAAAATCTCAAATAAACCATTGCAAATCTACATGTCTTTGAATTGCAAACAGTGCAGAATTAAAACTTTTTGCAGTTCTATACAAATTACAGTCATAACATTTCAAAACTTAAAACTATATACATGCCTCAAAAATTACTGTGTGCTGTTACTTCTCAGATTGGCACACAGTTACGCAGGTCGAGGGTATTCTGCAGTTCCCGGGCCCTCGGTCTGCCTCCGTTAAAAGGCCTTATAGTGTGGCCTTTCCCCGTTGTGCCTTTGCGGCGGCTGCCCCAAGCTTCAGTGCATCCCTCAGCACGTAGTCCTGGACCTTGGAATGTGCCAGTCTACAGCACTCAGTCGAGGACAGTTCTTTCAACTGGAAGATCAGCAAGTTTTGGGCGGACCACAGTGCGTCCTTCACCAAGTTGATGACCTTCCAGCAGCAGTTGATATTTGTCTCTGTGTGCGTCCCCGGAAACAGCCCGTAGAGCACAGGGTACTGCGTCACCGAGCTGCTCAGGATGAACCTCGACAAATACCACTGCATCTCACTCCAGACCTTCTTTGCAAAGGCGCATTCCACAAGGAGGGCAGATGTGTCATTCTCCCAATTTCTTCCCGTATTGTCCCCACCCCCCCACCTCCACCAAAGTATGTCATTATGTCTTTTGGTGTTTCACATCTAACAAAATATACTTTTTTCTGAAAATTCTTAAGTTCTTAATTGGGAGCATATTTCAAGTACAATAAATATTTGAATCCACTAATTAAACAGGCCACCTTTAGCCACTCCTTTTGAATTTTTTCTCCACTTAGAAAATCAACTTTATTTAAATTCAAAGCCATAAGGCTTACAGATAAGTTGACTTACTGGGAAAAAGGAAGTTCCAGTGACAGCAGACATTTGTTTCTAGAAAACACCTGTGCAGACAGAAAATAGTTTCTCAGAGTCAAATTGATGTGATCTGATGTGTTTATAGCTAACTAACTGGCCACCCAAATTCCTGAAAAAAATTTGTTGGTAATGTGTAACACTAGTGGACAAAGGAATCTTCGTAGAGATTGGAAAAAGTCAACGGGGTTAAAATTTCATTTGGAAATGGTGGCCAGGTCCTAAGGCAGCTGCAAATTCCAGTACTACTATGTTGGCTGTTATGCATGATAATTTCATATAGAATTGTGATACTAACCTAAATAATGAAGTATAAAAATATTTTCAAAATTATAAGTGGCTTTGATGAAGTTTGAATCTCAGCAAAACGCACAGTAGAGAAATGGTTAGCTCTGCTATCTCACAGCGCAATGGACATAGGTTCAATTCCAGTCTTGGATCAATGTTTGTGTGAAGTTTGCAGGTTCCCCCCGTGTCTGCATGGGTTTCCTGCGGGTGCTCCTGCTTTCTCTCACACTAAAGATGTGCCGGTTAGGTTGACTGGCCATGGTAAACTGCTCCTTAGTGTCAGGGAATTAGGGTAAATATGTGAGGGTTACAGGGATAGGGCTGGGTAGGATTGTTGTTGGTGCAAGCTCAATGGGCCAAATTGCTGCCTCCTGCATTTAGATTCTATTTTCGCTGTTTCATCAATGACCTACCCTCCACCATAAAGTCAGAAATGGGAATTTTCAATGATGGTTGCAAGTGTTCAGTACCATTTGCAACTCCTCAGAAAATAGTTCATGCCCATTTGTAGCAACATTTGGGTAATGTTCCAACTTCAGCTGATAAGTGGAAAGTAACATTCACACCATACAAATGCCAGGCAATGTTCATCACCGAAAAGAGTAAAGTTTAATGTAAGCCTTACCTGTGATTAATAAATAAATAAACAGCTATGAAGTTACTGTGAAATGCCCCTAGTTGCCTCATTGCAGTGCCTGTTTGGGTCAATGTACCTAACCAGCATATCTTTCAGACTGTGGGAGGAAACCACTTGCAGATATGGGGAGCATCCAGAGGAAACACACGGCAGATAAGAACATAAGAAATAGGAGCAGGAGTAGGCCATCTAGCCCCTCGAGCCTGCCCCGCCATTCAGTAAGATCATGGCTGATCTGTCGTGGCTCAGTTCCACATTCCCGCCCTCTCCCCATAACCCTTAATCCCCTTGCCTATCAAAAACCTATCAACCCGCTTCTTAAAAATATTGAGCGAGGCAGCCTCCACCACTTCAACAGGCAGAGAATTCCAGAGATTCACCACCCTTTGAGTGAAGAAGTTCCTCCTCAACTCTGTTCTAAACTGCCCCCCCTTTATCTTGAGGCTGTGCCCTCTAGTCCTACTGTCCTTTCTGAGCGGGAAGAGCCTCTCCACCTCTATCCTATCCATCCCATTCAACATCTTATACGTCTCAATGAGATCTTCCCTCATTCTTCTAAACTCTAACGAGTACAAGCCTAGTTTATTCAGCCTCTCCTCATAGTTCAACCCCCTCAACTCCAGAATCAGCCTAGTAAACCTCCTCTGCACTCCCTCCAAGGCCAAAATATCCTTGCGTAAGTGCTGCGACCAAAAGTGCACACAGTACTCCAGCTGCGGCCTTACCAGTGCCCTATACAGCTGCAGCAAGACCTCCCTACTTTTATATTCAATCCCCCTCGCTATGAAGGCCAGCATCCCATTAGCCTTCCTGACCACCTGCTGCACCTGCAGGCTGGGTTTTTGCAACTCATGCACAAGGACCCCGAGGTTCCTCTGCACCATCGCATGCTGCAGTTTTTCGCCACATAAGTAATAGTCCTTCCTACCATTATTCCTACCAAAGTGGACAAGCTCACATTTGCCAACATTAAATTCCATTTGCCAGTTCCTGGCCCATTCGCCCAGCCTATCTAGATCCTTCTGCAGACTCTCCACACCCTCCGCACAATTTGCCGTTCCACCAATCTTGGTGTCATCAGCAAATTTCAACACCATACACTAGGTTCCCTCCTCCAGATCATCTATATAAATGGTAAATAGCTGAGGCCCCAGCACCGACCCCTGGGGCACTCCACTAGTCACCAACCGCCAATCCGAATAGCACCCATTGACCCCCACTCTCTGCCTCCTATTTGACAGCCAATCCTCTATCCACGCTAACACCCTACCCCCAACTCCATGCCCCCTGACCTTCTGCAATAACCTCTTGTGAGGCACCTTGTCAAACGCCTTCTGAAAGTCAAGAAAGACCACATCCACCGGCTCTCCTCTATCCACCGCCCTAGACACATCCTCATAGAACTCCAATAAATTTGTCAGACACGACTTCCCCTTAACGAAACCGTGCTGCGTCTGCTCTACCAAACAATTCTCCTCAAGATGCCTCGCTATTTTCTCCTTGATCACAGACTCTAACATTTTTCCTACAACAGACGTTAAACTAACCGGCCTATAATTCCCCGCCTTTTGCTTGCCACCCTTCTTAAACAACGGCGTAACATTAGCCGTTTTCCAATCTTCCGGAACTTCCCCGGAATCCAGCGATGTTTGGAAAATAATCACCAAGGGATAAGGGGAGAATGTGCAAACTCCACCCAGACAGTGACCCAAGCCAGGAATCAAACCTGGATCCCAGAGTGATTCTACAAGGCACAAGTGATAGAATACCCTCCATTTGCCTGGATGAATGTGATTACAATGACATTCAAGAAGCTCAGCATTATCAAGGACAAAGCAGTTGACTGATTGGCATTCCATCCATCAGTTTAGCCATTCACTCCTCTGTCACTGACATGCAGTATAAATCATATGCAAAATGCACTGTAGCAACTCTCCAAGCTTCCTTCGGCAGTACCTTCCAAACCTGTGAAATCTACCACCTGGAAAGATAAAGGCAACAGATTCATGGGAGCACCACCTCTAATTTCCCCTCCAAGTCACACACCATCCTCATTTGGAACTATATCACCATTCTTTCACCATTGCTGATTCAAAATCCTGGAACTCCCTCTCCAAAAATACTGTGGGTGTATCTACATCCGATGGACTGCAGGGGTTCAAAAAGGTGGCGCACCACCATGTTTTCAGGGGCAACTTTGGGATGGGCAAGGAGTGCTGGCCCTATCAGTGGCACTTACAACCCAAGAATGAAGTGCTCAAAAATGAGGAAGTTCCCAAACTAATTACATAAACTAGGCATCTCTTGTGACATTTCTGGCATGTTGTAGGGAAATATATGTCTGCACAATGGCCTGGCCTGTTTTAAAATCGCGACATACCTGAGATATTGGACTGTGGAGTGAGTGCACTATAAAGCTGGGTTTGAGGCTGGAGCAGGGAAATGGTGAAATCTAGACTAAGTACTTGGAGCAAATCCACCAGGTTGTAAGAAGTAGAAGCTGAAGGAAGAGAGGTGAACACAGGATTGGAGTAAATGGACAAACCAGCAGACCACCATGCAGGTTACCCAAACTGAGTTAAACATTTCTGCATGCTTGAATAATGTTTTAGATGTTTCTTGGATATTTTGGATGTTCTTTGTTCTTAATACACATGGCATGTAGCAAGTTTGAAAGGAAGAGGTGACTTTGGATCTATTGTTCCCAGGCTTTCTGTCACTGGTATTTTCTCACCTTACATTTGGATTTGTTGTGGAAATATTGATTGAGAGTGATTGCCATAATCAGTTCGCAGCTCTGTCATCAGAGCAGAATGGTAGAGGGCACTAGATAGCCTTTGGGCTTTAATCATTCAGAAATTTCATGTGCAAAGTAGGGTTGCACAGTAGAGTGCAAAATGCAAGACCATTTTCTGAAAGGATGTACTTAACATTTACTTTGTGTATCAACAATTACAAATAGTTTCTGTTTGCTAATGTTTTCCAATACTGTGCCCACAAACATGTTCCTGTTAATGTTCACAGCAAGACTCAGTTGGCTTCAACTTTGTTGCTCCGCTTCGCACAACCAAATTGGACTGTAGAATGTAAAAGCATCTCTTGACAGATGTAACACGTCTCCATGGCATTTGAACTCCGGGGACTGTAGCATTTAATATATTGCAGTACTCGAGATGTTCAGATAACTGTGCTTGAAGTTATTCATATGGATATGTCAAGAAAAATAATTATACTTGATATTAAAAGAACTGTTGCTTGTCAACTGTTGTTGTCAATGTGGCTTAAATAAACTAAAGGTTATAAAGTGCAGAGTGATTCTGACTGTTAATATTCATAGTTTTCCCTAGCATCGAATAGAGTGTGAATCCAACTCAATTCAGAGTACAGTTGCTTAGAAATATCGAGTTGGATTTGCTTTTTAAATTCTATTTACCCTGCGTTTTGCACATGTCAACAATGTATCCCACATGAAGCATAAGCTCCAACTAGCAGTAAGGAAACAAGTGATTTTGCCAGTACTTGTCTAAATTGCTTTCTGTGAACGTACAGCTTGGTTTTCTTTGGTGATACATTTGGAGGTGGTAGTGCATGTGGGAAAAAACATCTTGACAGTTTAGCAATTTAATCATCATGTGCCATCCCACTGTAATTCAAAGATTAGCAGGTATACAAGACTACAGAGATTTTAAAAAAAGAAATGGTGGCATTCCTAGCTCTTCTACCTTCCTTTTTTCTGCAATCTTCAAACTTTTAAATCCCAAGATTGGCAGCATTTAATCAGTTCTTTTTATCTATACTTTAGATAATATAACTCAGTTTAAAGTAAGAAATCTAGTCCTTTCATCTTGGTTTCTGCATATGAAATAGAAAAACACATTGAGCTGAATTTCAATAGCTTTTAGCAACAAATGTCCCTTCTTCCAGTTCTGGTGCACAAAGTTATAATTCTACTCCCCAATTTTGCCAAATATACTGTAGTTTACTAACACTAAGTTATTTGAAGAACATACACACACCTGTGTGCTTCCTCTGATGCAGTAATGGAAAATGTGTAATTTAGAATATGCTGAGAATACTGTTTGACGGCATCTCTGGAGTGAAAAGAGTTAATGTTTCAGGTTGATGACGTTTCATCAGAATCGTTGAAACTGATCACTTGTGATGAAAGAACACCAAACTAAAACATTCCACAGCTGCTACTAGACCTACTGAGTATTTCCAAAATTTACTGTTTTACTTCAGATTTTCAGCAGCCATAGCATGGGGTCAGATAGCCATTTCCAGTCTGAGAACATACAATTTGTGTTATTATCTACATAGACCACAAATGTAAATACATAGTTGTAGACATTTTGCAAATTTAATGAAGGGAAATCTTAGCCTCCAAGCCCAAAAGCAGAATATCTACCCCATAGCGTTCAATTTTCTCCTTGCACTGAGGCAGATGACAAAAGCCATTGCACACATAAAATGGGTTATTAACCTACTGGAAGGGTTTCATTATCTGATCAAATTTTTGACGACAATATAGTATTTTAGATTCTTGCAGCATTGTCAGTCAGAACATGAATTAAATAAACAATTGGATTATTTCATGAGGGCAATCCATTGCATCAACCTTTCACCTACAACTATTTCAGATTAATAGTTGTGCACTTTAAACAGTACTATAAAGGCTAAAGAGCAGATTTGATATTTGGACCAGCTCAGTTCAGATTGATGCATTAGGATTACGAAGATATATTAGGAACATGGGAAACAAAAAGGCCATTCAGCCCATCAAACTTGCTGTGCCATTCAATACAATCATGCTGATCAAGACACTTCAATGCCTCTTATATCCATTATCCCCATAACCCTTTACATTATTGTTAATCAGAAATCTGTCAATCTCTGCTTTAAGCATACACAATGACTGAGCTTCCATATCCCCCTAAGGCACAGATTTCCAAAGATTCACAACCATCTGTGTAAAGAAATTTCTCCTTATTTCTGTTCTAAATGACTCCCCCCTTATTTTAAAATTGTGACGCTGGTTCTAGCCTCCCCGACTAAGGGAAACCTTCTATTCTTGATCCAAAGGAAGCAAAGCTTGTCAGAGAAGTTTTAAGGCTTTTTCTAGCACACTGAATGAATGCTGTTGAACTTATATATAAATGTAGACAGTATTCATTCTGACTAGAATGTTGAACCTGAATTCAGAGCAAATTCAAGTGTTGGAACCTATTAAGTCGATGAATTCAAATTTAGAGGGTAATATCATTGAAAGCAATAGAAACAGCAAGATATAATTCTGTACCATATACACATCTACATTGTGTACGTATTCTTATTGTTGCTCGTCGCTGCATCATTGATGATGTGATTTACTTTCTAAGGTAGTATTCAGCTCTGAAAGGCAATACATTTAACGTGTTCTCTTTTACTGCCTGCAAGAACAGCAGCTATTCGAGAGGCGTAAATGAGTCTTTCTTAAGTACCTGAGATGTCGACAGATTTTCTATTACGTAGCTTGCACAGGAGTTGCTGGTGTACCAATTATTAACCAGTTATTGTGAAGGACTGAAAGTCATAACATTGAAACACTTGAGTTCAGTGATTTGAATCATCATGGTCAGTTGAGTTTGAATAAAGGTTACCAAATCGAGTTCACAGAAGTTACTTCAGCAGCTATTAACAGAAATCCTGTGAACTATTCAGAAACAAAGAGGAAAAATAAACATAGAATTGCAAAGTTTGTATTGCAGAACAATTGGATGAAGAAAACTACCAACATTCTAATCATCTTAAGTCGCTGATGGAATTATTTTTAAACTTTTACATTTCACTGTATGATTCTGTAGTTAATAGTTTAAAAAAATTTCAGATCATGATTATAATAATCCTAAGAATTATAATCATGAAGATTCAGGCTGTTTTAGGGTGACTAAATATGTTGACCTATTTTCTGTGTACTAGAAAGTGAATTGAATATCGTCACCAAGTATGAAAGCATTCTAATGATTAAAATAGTAGAGAACAGTCTCAATGAGCTTTTCGTTTGGTCTTTGTTGTTGACAATTGTATTTTCCACTATTATTTTAGTTACTATATGAAATGATAATTAGCCTGTTAGAAATGAGTTACAGAATATTTTACTAAAGTTTTTAAAATTTTGCTTGATTTTTTAATATCTAAATATCTTTTTGTTACAAGAAGCGATGGGTAGATTCAATGGGAAATCCCATTAATAGCTACAGGACCAAGGATCTCGCTGCCAGCCAACACTGGCCGCCTCCTGCCACCAATAAGCAGAAATTCTGCCCATGGTTTCTTCTCATCAGATTTTGTAAGCATTCAAAATTGATACTAATTCAAACTAATAGTTTAATATTCTCTTAAATTAACTGAACCCATTGTGATTTGAACTGCAATTCGGACTTAAAAGCAAATCATACTTTAAGGTTGATGTTCTAAATTACTATTGCAATTGGCTTGGTTCTGTTCCCTGAATCTTATACATCCCAAGTTCTTATAATTAGGTACATTGGGACCATAAACAAACAGTGAACTTCAAAACAATCAGAGTAGTAGAAGATAAACTAACAATCTGGAGGGATTGTGACTATTATGCAATTGAATTTTAATTATGTAGAGTTATTGGAATGAGTAAAAGCTGCAGGTTCAGGCACTATTCAGAATTGCAAGATAGTATTGTTTATGTGCACAAAGATTGTGGTAGAATATCTGGGTTTTTACAGAAACTTATATGAGAGGAAATATGTAGCTCAGGAAGATTATTTTGCTTTAGAAAATTACTTTGGGTCGAGCTTTTTTTGATGTGGCAGGAATGTACAAATTGCACTTTCACTGCTGTAGAGTGTTGCATAATAGAATTTCAAATGGTACCTTTGAATTAAGCAGTTAAACCAGTTCACAGTAAGAATGAGCGTAGACATTCAAGTAACTTTAGTGCTGAACAAAATAGGAGGTGGCACAATCCAAAATAACAATCTTACAAAGTGACATTTAGTGTGAAGTAAAGTACTCTGAAAGAATTTTGCATATTGATAGAGGAGATTTTTTTTTGTTCTTGTTATTTAAAATAATTGACTAAGATGTGTATCACAGATATTTCAAATTTGTTTATATTTGTACAATACCTACAATATTTTGCATATTGATGTAAATCTATCCTAAAATACAAATTTGCCTCCAAATTATCTGAAAATAATGGGCCCCATTGATGTCAGCTACTTGTTTATTAAATGTTTGCGTTTTTAAAAATCAATTACAATGTTCCTGCTGCACCTCATCCCCCTCCCCCACCCCTAACACTACCCAATCCCCCATGATAAAAAACAGTTGAACTTACCCACAGAGGAAGTTTGAATTCAGATGTTATCAAAAAGAACCCTATCTAAATGCTGTCAGTTCTGACAGAACTGACTACTTGAGTTTGAATATTGTTTGAGTCCTTAAAATGGGAAACCAATATGCAACTAAACTAAGATAAAAGCAAATTATTGTAGATACTGGAATCTGAAACAAAATAGAAATTGCTGGGAAATCTCAGCCAGAATTACCTTTTTTTTGTTTGATACATTTGAACTAAAGTAGAGATTATTTATAAGTCATAAGTAGGCTTACATTAACATTGCAATTAAGTTACTATGAAAATCCCCTAGTCACCACACTCTAGCGCCTGTCTGGATACACTGAGGCGGAATTTAGCATTGCCAATGCACCTAACCAGCACATCTTTTGGACTGTGCGAGGAAACCGGAGCACCCAGAAGAAACCCACACCGACACAGGGCAAACATGCAAACTTCGCACACTGATCAAACCTGGGAATTAAACCCAGGTCCCTAGCACTGTGAAGCAGTAGTGCTAACCACCATGCCACCGTCCCACCTCTAATCTGTTGTAATGGATTAAAATTCAAACTAAATTAAATTAAAATTCTAATGTTAAATCCCCTCATCGATATTTTAATGAATCGTTTCCAGGTAGTCTTTACGTGGCTTATAAATTGCTAAAACTTGTACCATGCCTCTGCTGTAGTTTAATCTAAAATGTACATTGTTGATCTTGGTAGAATAATTGGAGGAGGATTTTAATGAAAATTACAAAATAAATGAAGCACACGTATTGCAATGAGCTTCCTCTGCCATTTCAGAGCAGATAATCTCTTTCAGTCTGTAACATCTAGGTGTGAGAAATGAAATATGTGACTTGAGAAGTTCCCCAACTGTTAGGGGAACAGCTTCCTGTTGTGCTTGTATACCTTAAAAGAAGCAAACATCTGGCTGTATGGTGGCCTGCAGGGATAAATGTTAGCCTTGGTTAAGTTCCCATGATGGCAACAAGCAACTGAAGCACCTATTCTAAAAACAGAACAGCTTTGTCTGACCTTGGCTACAACATACTTTGGAGGAACATGGAAGGAAGAAATGGAGGGGGTTGAGGGTGTTGGCGAAATAGATCCAAAACATTGATGTGCATTTGCGTTTTTAAAAAAAATTACTCTCCCCAAACAAATAGTGATGTTTTAGATTGATCAGGTAAGCGTTGTTTATTGCAAAAACTGTTTTTTAAACTTTTTAGCAGTTAACTTTAAAATAAACTGCACACTATGTTCCTATAATGCATATTATGCATGTCCTATAATATTTCAATATTATTTTTGATCCATTTACGCCAATGTAGACTATTCTGATAAGTTACTATGATCTGTTGATTCACAGTAGGTTGGTGTTTATATTCAGTAGTATTTAAGATATGTCAAGTACAAATACAAGATCTCAGTTTCCTGACAGGAAAACTAAATGTTTTGTCACCCAAGTGCAAATACCTTTTTCTAGGTTCACCTTAAGAGAAGGAGAGAGGCTGGTTGTTTTCAGTGAATTAACACTGCGTGCTAAAGTTCAGGAGAGGCTCATGCAACTGTACCTTGCAACAGCTTAACCTGCCACACACACAATCCTGACAGACATTTTATTCAGTCAAATTGATTTTGATTTTTTTTTGGATTTTATATTTAATTCAATAACTCAACTGCTGGTGCATGCAATTCCAGAATCTGAACTCTTTGTTCATTATCCTTACCAGGTTTAGCATTATTCTGAGTTTACGATTCCCACAAACATTGCCTCACCCAAACTCCTCCAAAGTGATCCATCTGATGTTGAGTTTTGCATAATTTTGAGTACAAGTAAAATTTTAAGCGCATCTTTTTTTAAAATTCATTTCCAGTAATAGTTTCAAACTAATTTCTCCAATTTATTCCAATTTCCAGGAATGCAGTTAACAGCTCAATGGAAAATGGTTTTTCTTTGTAAATTTATTTTAAAGTGGCCACATAATTTTGAGGTTATTTTCTGATTTGACCCTGGAATACACTAAAATAAAACCTTCTCCCAGTTGCAATTAGATAATGACTGTTTCGTATGATGTGGAATATGACTCGGTAGTGTAGATTTGGATTTCAGAAAGGTCTCAATACTTCCTAGTTTACTGCAGGGCTTCTCAGTGTTCAGAGAAAATGGATTCATGCAACGTCATGATGTTAGATAGAAAGCTGTCTCAAGAGTGCAGCTTTTCCCTCATAACATAGTACAATTCTCCATCAGCGCAACTCATGATATAAGCATGATGTTGCAGGTTGCACTTCACACTCTACAACTGTTAATCTTGATAGTTAGTATGGTATAATAAAGCCTACCGTAACATTTTGGCTTTCCAGGGTGAAAGAAATCCTGGAAATGGCCAAAGATTCTAAGTCTTGTCCCAACCCAGCATTTCCAGTCTTTGAGGACAAGATGGGAGTTGGCCTGGGGTTCGCATATCTGCAATTTGCAGAAGCTACTTAAATCGCTAACTACTTCCATTGAATTGGAATTTTGGAGAACCATGAGTGTGGAACCTGGAGTGTGCAAATTGGAACAGCTAAGAAGAGATCTGAACTTCGTGGATTCTTATGGATGGCAAGGGTACACCTTTGGAGAGATATGGTACCCTTTTCGATATTGTTCTGGGACACCTTTGGGAGAGGTAAGATATCCAAGCAACTGTCAAGGAACTGTAAAATTGCTGTCCAGTTGTCAAGGAATTGTAAATGAATTAATCTAGCTGTCAAAGAACTGTTAAGAACTGTCCACCTATCAAGGAAATGTTAAGGAGCTGTCCAATTGTCAAGGTTATCCAGGAAGTGCCAAGATAGGAAATGAGAAACTGGTTGAGAAAAGCTAATCTGAAGTAAATACAATTAAAATAACCTTGGAGTTTATTGCACTTAAAAGGTTGAGCCATGTTGACTTAAAATGTCAGCTAGAAAAACAAGATCATAAAATAACAGGTGGAGAGACTTAAACAATGCATGGTCTATTTATGGGCCTTTTGGTAGAGACATGCCATCCATAAACATTTCAGGAAAGATTGATATTTTAAGTTTACTTGTTAGGACCACACAAAATATGCTACAGTTTCGGGAAACTACTTCAATTCTCCTCATTTCCACTATTCTAGAAGGTAAGACTTCCATTTACCAATTCTTGACTGTGGATGTCTCAGTCCCTTATTTGGTTGCCTTCTTGATATTTCACAGCTAATTCTCCTAATTGCCGCCTTTTGCCACAAGTTACTATGAGGACCACAGTAAATTGTTTCACTAGCTTAAAACTGGGCAATATTCCACCACCTGCTTCTTCACAAAATTAAAACTAAGAGTAAGTCCCACCCACAATTTCATTGGTGAATAATGAATTAAGCTTTTCTCAGTTTACAGTGCAGCCTGGCTAACTTCTTTCATGGAGATGCTAGCTCCACACATGGAGTTTGAACTGCAAATAACTCTCTCAGCAAACAATCAGATAAATTGAAACCAGAGAACCTCCCTAAGGCTCCACCCAAATGTATAGTGACATAGCATTGCTCTAGGATGTCCTTGAATAGACCTTTAAATTAAATATCCCTCATTTAAAATTCCTTCTATGAAAGAAATAGACTTTCCAACCTTTTGGAGCGTATTGAATACTTTTAAACTAGGTAGATTCTAATTCCCAAAAACAAAAACATCTCTTTGGACTGCTTTTACTGAAATGTTTGTAGATGTCATGTCTCCACCAAAAGGCCCACAGATAGGTAGGTCATGCATTGCTTAAGTTTCTCCACTTGTTACGTTATGATCTTTCTAACTGATGTTCTAGATCAACGTGGCCCAGTCTTTTAAGTATAATGAACTCCAAGCTTATTTTAATTGCATTTACTTCAGGACTGCTTTTCTCAATTAGGCTCCCATTTTCTACTGTTAAAACTTTAATTCCTGAAACTAAAAGTTTTATTCTCAAATATGTGAACTGTGAATTAGGTATTTGCAAAAATGCGTGGATACACTGTGAATATGAGTACTGTTATCTAATTCCCACGAATACTATTGCTCATTTTAAATTTATTAAAAGGATGTAAATAGCAATGTTTAGATTCTCAATTAACCATGTGTGGCTTGGGGCACATGTATTGGACAACAATACATGGTTGGTTGGTTGTCTATCGTCATCAATGAGGACCTCAACACCATTAGTCATTTTGAGGCTGGTTGCAGTGTGTCTGAAGATGACTGATCAGGCCAATTCGGGCACGGAATGTCCTGGCACATATTGGACAGACTTCTGTAGACACTGTAGTTGTTGTGCAGGTGGCTCTGGACTTGCACGGCTCACGCTTAAGTTGTGCCTCAGCAATACACCTTGTTTTGTGAGTTTGACAGCCTTTGTGGATGAGGCAGCACCAGGTAGGGCAGTTTGGTGTTTGCGTTTCCCAGGTGGTTGTGTCAATATCAACAATGTCAAGCGACTTCAGGGAGGCTTTGAGTGTGTTTTTGAAACATTTCTTCTGCCCTCCATGCGAGCGTTTTCCAACAGAGAGTTCCCCAAAAAGGAGCTGCTTGAGTATGCGCTCGTCTGACACGGATGACATGACCTGCCCACTGGGTCTGCGCTCTCATCAGCAGTGTGTGGACTGATGGTAGACTTGCTCTAGAGAGAACTTCAGGGTCTGGTACTTTGTCTCGCCATCGGATGCGTAATGTTCTGCGTAGACAAGTCATGTGGAAATGATTGAGCTGTCTTGCATGCCTTCGATACACAGCCCACATTTCACAGGCATACAGGAGGGTAGTGAGTAACACGGCGCTGTAGACCTTCAGTTTTGTTGCTGGGCCAATTCCTCGATGTTCCATTGCAGTGGAGCGTAGTCTACCGAAAGCAGAACTTGCCTTTGCTATTCTGCAGTTAACTTCTGCATCAATAGTCACTGCTTGGGAGAGGGTGCTGCCAAGATAAGTGAACTGGTCCACTGCCTGAAGTTTCTGCCCTTTGATTGTGATTATGGGTTCTGTGTACCGTGCATGAGGAGAATCCAACTCCAGTATCACCACGCTCATTACTGCCGCAACCGCTCCAGAGAAAAGTGTATCCATCTCCAGTTTCAGTCAACTGACCTACGTTGGCAAGACGAGTTTCGCTCAGGGCTGCAATGTCAATGTTGTATCTTGCAAGCTCTCTGGCAACTAAGGCTGTTCTTCTCTCTGGTCTGTCTGCTGTAGGGTTGTCCAAAAGCGTGCGCACGTTCCAAGTGCCAATGGTGAGCAAGATGCCGCGGTAAACTGGCCAGGGTGTAGTGAAGCAGGCAATGTTTAGGGCACCTTTTCCAGCCCCTTCCTCGTTCTACAGAGGTGAGCAGTGCATTCCTAAAGAGGACTGCTCAGCCGCCCAGGTAGACGCCGAGTTCCACTACTGCTTCGGTCAGCGGAAAACAACCATTAGACCTGAGCTGCCTGTGTGCAGGTCCGTGACTACAGCTCCCAGTGCGTCCACACCTGCTGCTTCGTCGCTCGCCCATCACCACAGGACTTCAAGGGTTAAACAGGACATTGATGATGATGATGATGATGGTGTCGAAACTAGCGCTTGATTTGGATTAAAGTGAGGGAGAGTTGCGCAGCGTCAGCCTCACTCTCCCTTCCCAATTCCCATCTAGATCCAGTGGTAAGACAAGAGTCAAGATGGCTGGAAGAGGGACTAGGCGCAGTGGATGACCCAGAACGTCTTCTGTGTCTTTTCCTGCTCTTTGTGTTCCACGACGCTTGCAGAGACCGCCTTCTTGACCATTGGACCTTCCATTGGTCTCTTCCGCTCAATCCGCTGGAATCTGTTTTCACATCCTGGGAAAGACATCTCCCTATCTCACTGAGGGTTGAGACCCGTCAGCTACCCTCACCTGGTTTAGCCAGCTTGTCGAGGCCATTGCCTGGGGTGTGGCCGCTTTTGCATGCAAACAGCTACGGGGAATCACAGGTAAGAATTGAGTGCCAGGTGGGGACAAAGAATGGATAAACCGCCCTGAAAGGACGCGACATGTTCCCCCACCAAAGGTATTAACCCTCCCTGACACCCCATACATGCCCACAACAATACATGATGGCAGGTCAATAAGGAGACCCTGAATTGACCATCATTTGTAGTTAAAAGTTGATTGAATTTGTAATTCACAATGCATTGAAGACATTTTTCAGGCCTTGGTGGAATTAGTTTGAAGAGAGCTAATCATCTGTACTCTGAATTTCGGAGTTATTGCTTAGTATTGTTAGTAATTAGCCTTTCCATTCCCATTAGAAAGAATTTTCTGGCCTCCCTGCTGTATGTTTCTTGCAGTAGGAGGTGGCACAGGTTGCTGTCAATGGGATTTCCTGTTAATTACACTCCATGCCACTGGGAAACCTGCAATGGGAGGGTGGTGATTTGTATTATTGCTGGACAAAAGATCCTGTCAGTGTCAACAGCCAGAAATTTCCAGCCTTTGGTGTTCTTGACTAATATTGCAAGATTTTTGACTTGTTGTACTGTTTGGAAGCTAGAGTTTAGTTATGTTTATTTCATGTCTATCTAGCAGTTATTAATTTGGAAGCACTTCAACAATGGTTCAGGGTTTGCTTTGTCCCCAGTTGCAGTTGGGCTTTGCACCTTTCTTTTAGAAAGGATTTTTACATGTTGCAAGATGTCAAGTTCAGTCAGTATCATGTTTCATCAGAGAAGATATTAAATAAGAACATGACTTCCTTCTGTTGGTATTGATTGTGAGAATAAGGATCTCACTTTCCCTTGAGCTTTTTTGTTTACATACACGTTTTCTTTGATTTTTCTCATTCATCCTTCCCCTCAACTAGAGACATGGTGCTGCCATTTTAAACCTATTTTGTTAGTCTTTTCTCTTACCTTTGAGTCAGTCCATTGCTGGAACTGCTTATTAGTTATGTTTTATTATTACCAGCTTGTCTATCAAGAGTTGGTCATGTTTAGATCTTCAATCATTTCAATTTTTTAATCTGGTACTCTTTGTTTTCAAGATCAATGCTTCTAAAGGTTCTTTTATCTTAACTTGTGTGCTGATGTATGAGTTTTGCACACTTGATGCAGAACAACCAAATCTCTACACAGTCTACACAGCAGGAAGTGACTTTACAGTGTGTTTCTTGATGTGTGATTGGAATAGTCAGCTCCCCTGTTGATCTGTTCCATGTGCTGAATCAATTCAGTGCATCAACATCCTATTCACTTGCATTTAGCTTTTGATAAGTTTTGTGTGTACAATTCATCCAAAATAATTAATGCAGATATTGTGTATAGTTGTTACCTTTTTAAATCTATAAAATTTGTCTGTCAGGTTTGACTGAATGGTAAAACCCTTTTCTACATTGCACATAAGATTTGATTTTTTTCATGTCCATTTTGCCAGTCCTTATCTTCCTCAAACATTAAGCTATTCTGAACTCAGCTGGCATTATATTGTCATGGCCATTCATCACTGATGTCTTCGCTGATTTGCATTGGGTCCCCCATTACATTAAACTTACAATCCTGATTTTCAGGTACTCATGTTGCATCATCCAACCCTATCACTGCAGATGCCCCAGCCTTGCATCCTAATCCTCCATCATCATTCCTAACTATGCACCATGGCTTCTTGATCTACTTATCTAATTAATTCTCTTCCCTTTTACTTTCCCTGCACTTTCCTTTACACCTCTTGCAAAAAAAAAGGTCATTGGAATGCTTGGCACTTAAAAGTTACGTAAATACATTTACTTTCTGTATTGTAATGTGCTCTAGATACAGACTATTATTGGTTAAAATATTAAATTTAACACAAAATGTCCCAATGTTGTTAAAATTACTTAATTTAAAAGTCGGATTTTAGTTGGATCCAAAATTACTTAGAGCAAACAACACCTCAATATCTAACGCAAATGCAAAAACAGAATGTTGTGGATATTGGAAGTCTGAAATCAAATAGAAAATGCTGGAAATGCAGAGCAAGTCAACGAGCATCTCTGGAGAGTAAAACCAAGTTCACATTTCAGATCAATGACCAGGCATCAGAACTGGGAAAAATTAATGCAATGGGTTTTAAGCAAGTAAAAGGAGGTAGGGTGGATAACGAACAAAAGAGGTCTGGGATAGGGCGGAATGAGAGAAATTAAATGACAGAAGGTGTGGGAATGAGACATATAAAGGAACAGAAGATATGTCTAGGGGAGGTGTGAATGGCAGAAGATGCTACCATTTTGTTTCCTTTTTTTGTTTCTATCTAACTCATATCCTCTGCTTTTTACTTTTGATTGACAGTTGTTCATCATTCTGCTACTCACACCTCTTCTCCATATATCTCTGTTTCTTTACTTCTCTTAATACCATGTCATTGACCCTGCATTATCAGCTCTCCTGCCAGGTGCTGGCATGAGGTACAAAAAGCCATCTGACAGCTAAAGAACAACAATGCCTTAAATGCAGGTGGAATCTCCACAGTTGAAAAATAAGGAGATGGCAGGTGAATTCAATCAGTATTTTGCATCAGTGTTCACTCTAGAGGACATTCCTGAAATAGTTGGAAGTCACAAACTGGAAAGGAGGGAGAAACTTAGAAAAATCAAATCACCAAGGAAGTGGTACTTAGCAAACTATTAGAGCTGCGAGCTGACAATTCCCCTGGTTCTGATGGACGTCATCCTAAGGTCTTGAAAGAAGAAGCTAGTGAGATAGTTTTCATTTTCAAAAATTCCCTAGATTCGGGGGATGTACTATTAGATTGAAACATAGAAAATGTAACTCCTTTATTCAAAAAGAGAGGGAGACTTGATAGAGATAGTCAAGATCCTGAGGGGTATAGACAGGGTAAATAGTGAGAAACGGTTCCATCTCAAGAGTACATTAAGAGCTAGAAGGCACAGATTCAAAATAATGGGCAAAGGGGTTAGAAGTGACATGAAGGAAGATTTATTCGCCCCAAAAGTGGTTGGAGTCTAAGACAAACTACCCGAGAAGGTGATGGAAGCAGCTTTGATCATTGTATTCAAAAGGATTAGATCTGCTGTCTCAGCGGCAGGGACCTGGGTTCGATTCCAATCATGAGTGACTGTGCGGAGTTTGCATATTCTCCTCATGTCTGTATGGGTTTTTTCTGGGTGCCCCAGTTTCCTCCCACAATCCAATGATGTGCAGCTGAGGTGAATTGCCCATACTAAATTGCCCCTTAGTGTCCAAAGGTGTGTGGGTTTGACGAATGTGTCATGGTAAACGCTCGGGGATAGGGCAGGACAGTGGGCCTGAGTAAGATGCTCTTTCGGAGAGTTGATGCACTCTATGGCCTCCTCCTGTATTGTCAGGATTCAATGGATTCTATGGGACTTGGATTGCTACCTGAAAAAGAATCTGCAACATTATGGGGGTAAGGCGGAGGACTGGGACTAGGTAAAATGTTCTTTCAGCGAATCAGTGCAGATTGACCGAATAGCCAATTCCTACACTATAAAGATTCTGTGAAAAGTTATCATGAGTAGCTGAGAAATAGCAGTCAGATCAGCCGTGATATTAAATGGCAGAACAGGCTCAAAGGATGACTCCTGCTCCTAGTCCTTATGCTAAACTGTCTCATCATTGAGGGTATGGTTGTTTTTGGAGCCTCCACCTCCATTTGATTGTTTATTTGCTCCCCACCGTTCACAACTGGATTGATAGGATTGTAGAGCTTTGATTTTATTTGTTGGCTGTGTGATTACTTAGCACTATTTATAGCATGCTGCTTCAGCTGTTTAACATGTATGTAGTCCATGTTGTAGCTTCAGCAGACTGACACCTCATTTTAATATAGGTTTGATGCTGCCCTAGCCTCATTGGTTTCCAGAATCACTGTAATGATAGAGTGAGGGGTATGTCAGGCCATAAGATTACAGAATGAGGTTAAATACAGTTCTGTTGCAATTGTTGGCCCACCACTTGACACCAGTTTTTGAGGTGATATATCTGCTCTGAGCTTATCTCATTTAGCATTGTGGTAGTGCCACACAACAGTAAGTTAACTTGTGCTTCTATTTCTTTGATCTTATTTCTCAATGCAAGCTGAGATTGAAGTTATTAATCTCGGTAAACTCTATTTATCATTATTATTTGTCATCTTTTATTTCTTGCAAAATTGTTTGATGAATGAAACCAGGTGGTCTTTATTTTCAAGCATTCTCTGTGGGATTTTTAGGATCCAACAAAGCATACGTTTTCCTGCTGTGGATGTCACATTTTTAAAATATGAATTCAACAAAAAGAAATACCCTGAAATCTAAAGCCCTACTGACTACTTGTTTGCACTGGTGTTCTTGCCTGATTTTAATAATCTGTTTTGTTTGCTTAATGAAGTAATTTTGTAGGGACTGTGATAGTTAGTCGATTACTTCTAAATCTCCAACAGATCCCTTTAGCTCAGAGATTGAA
Source organism: Carcharhinus amblyrhynchos (assembly GCF_965287045.1). Classification (NCBI taxonomy): domain Eukaryota; kingdom Metazoa; phylum Chordata; class Chondrichthyes; order Carcharhiniformes; family Carcharhinidae; genus Carcharhinus; species Carcharhinus amblyrhynchos. The sequence continues at coordinate 22,158,234 of NC_137335.1, read as the reverse complement.
CTAATCGCTTCTCAGCCTTTTGGCTAATATTGATTGTCAGATCAAGCGCAAGAACAGGTGCAATGCCTTTTACTGTCAGCTTGGATCGTGTTTGTCTTTCTAGTAGGGACCACAAATTGGATTCAACTTCAGTTTGGTTTTTGGAACAGGAAGGAATGGATTTGGATCTGCCTGGTCCACTGTGAATATTGGCTTTGTACCTTTTAGGAGTGAAGTAAAAATTTTTTAAAAATCACCAACAGCAACTTCAATGCCCCTAAATTGAGATTAGGAAGAAAGGAGTCATAATACTAGGAGTAATCCTGTTCTCCTGGCTAGCCTTTCAACTTGTTCTCTGTAAAACTGAACTCAACTCCTGGCCGTGACATAAATTGTCTAGAGCCTAATCACACAGCATCCTGCTGACCTAACCTGCTTACCTGAACTGAGGTTTCCCTCCCACTGTAGTTAACCAGGTTTGACCCACCTCCCGCATGGCTCTCTTCACTCCTTCCGCTTCCTCTCGGAACCATAATACAGACCCCTTTATCCTCACTCGCTCCACGTTCAAAGGATTAACCTCGACTATTTCCAACAGTTCCAGCATAATGCTACCATGAAATTCATCTTCCCCTTAACCCCTGTCAGCACTTTACAGGGATCCCTCACTCTGTGAGATCGTATGCATATGTGTGTGTGTACACTTCACTAAGTCTTCTGTCATAAGGGAATATGGAAAGCTTAGCTGAAATTCTCACTCCTCCATCATGCCCAACACACACCCCCTTTCCAAGGCACCTTCCCTAGCAATTGCAGAAAGTGTAACATCTGTCCCTTTACCTCCTCCCTCCTTACTATCAAGGCGACAAATACGACTTTCAGGTTAAGCAGCGTTTAATTGTGTTTGCTTCAATTTGGTAAATTGTACTCAATGCTCACAATGTGGTGTCCTCTACATAAGGAAGGCTAAATGTAGACTCGGTGTCTGCATTGCGGAACACCTTTCCTCAGTCCATAAGCACGATCCTAACCTTCCTGTTGGCTGCCATTTTAACTCAACACCTTGCTCTCTCACCCACATACCCATCCTTGGCCTGCTGCAATGCTCCAGTGAAGCCCAACAAAGCTGGAGGAGCAACATCTCATCTTCCGATTGGGTATCTTACAGTCCTTGAGATTCAACGTTGAGTTTGGCTGTTTTAGATTTTGACTTTCCCTCTCAATCTTAACCCCCCCACGCCTTTTTAAATAGTCCATACATATATTGCCTCAATAAAAAACACCCCCTGTGTCTTTCACAACAGGCCGTCTGATATTTTTGCCTAAAGTTGCTACTTTCTGTTGCAGTTTCTTTTGCTCTAACATTCTCCGTCTTTCCAGTACCGATAAAGGGCTATGACTTGAAAGTTAACTGTTTATCTCTAGATAGATGCTGGTAGACCTGCTGAGTTTTTCCAGTGTCCCCTTTTCTTGACCCTGCTGATCTACTTTGTTCTCAATCTGACAGCACCTTGACTTTGAAATTCTCATCATTGTTTTCAAATCACTCCACGCGTCATGACCCCGCTTTGTAGCTTTCTCCACTCCTCCAAACCTCTGCAATCTTAGCAATTCTAGTTTCTTGCTGAGCTCCATTTTATTCCACCACTATTGGCAGCTATGCCTTGAGCTGCTTGGACCCTAAGTTTTGAAATAACTTTCTTAAACATTCTTGCTGTTCTATTTCCTTTGAGATTTCCCTTAAAACTTAGCTCTTTGACAAACTTTTAGTCACTTAAAATAATCTCCTTTTGTGACTATGATAATACTCCCATGAAACATGTTGGGATGTCCAACTATATCAACAGTGCTATTTAAATGCTAATTATTATTAGTTTAGTCCACAATGATAGACCTTCAAGTGACCTGAACACTGAAACCCAGACCTACTCAAAATTATTGGGAGAAGGTCGTCTGCAGACAAAGCACTTGCAATGACACATCATCAGTGTCTTCCCTGAGCGCTGGGAATAAAACCCAAAGTAGTGCTGTATGAGTGCAAAAGGAGAGAGGATGCCCAAAAGAACCCAGCCATAATTGGGCTTTTTTTCTCAATTCTGTTCCCATTAGAGCCTTTTTGTAAGATAGTTAACCCACTCTTCGGCAGGAATTCTCAGAATTGGCGTGGACAAAGGTCTGACAAGGGAAATCTCCATTGACCTCAGGTGGAATTTCTCGTCTTGCCCCAGCGGAACCGTAAGGGATAACACACGTTCTTGCCATCTGCTTGAAGTAAGTCTGGCAAGTCTTCCTCTGTTCTATTTGGCTGTATAAATCAAAAGACAAAGCAGCATAAGTGGTTACTTCAGGTTGTCAGTATATTTTTGGCATGATTTAGAACAGTGTTTCCCAAACCAGTTTCCAATGTGACCCCATTTTAACACTTGAAAATTAATGTGATCCCAGACACAAGCAAAACCAAAACAGCAATAAAGCAGCTTAATTACAGGTAAATATTTAATAAGTTTGTATATTATAGATCAACATTTATAATTTCAGTATGAAAACCTCTTTTTAAGTACTTTGTAAAAAATTTATTATTTTATGAAAGTTTCAGCCAAGCTCTCCATATTCCCTTGTGACAAAAGTCTCAGTGAAGTACCTTCCCCTTTCTCTCTCTCTCTCACACACACACAGGCCAACATGCACACCAACACACACACACATGCACGCACGCACCCACCACACCGACACACACACAGACACCCACACATACACCCAACACACACACACACATACTAACACACACACACACCAACATGTGCAAACACACACACATACACACCAACACATGCGCACACGCACCTACACGCGCACGCCCCCTAGCCTAGCGTGTGCGCGCCACCCCCCTGCGAGCGCACACCTACACTCACACACATATATACATAGAGCACTCCACCCTTTCCTGCTTTTGGTCTCCTTACCCAGCAGTCCGGTGCAGGGATTGGGGTGTTATTTTTAAAGGGTCACAGCAATAAGAGCCCTTTCTCAACCCCACCCCAATGGACTTTGCAACAGGGAGTGCACTCCTAACTCCTCAGCATGAAGGGGCATCCTCTGCCCACCCCCCCCACCACTGAATAAATAGACCACCACAGCACGCAGCATGAGGGTGATCCAGTCTACCCCACTCATCCTTCCTCAGCCAGACTTCTCACCCCATCCTTCCACAGGATTGACACTCCGAGATGTGGTGCCCTCAGGTTCCCTTCAGACCCTGTCGTTTTCAGTGCTAATCTTGTACTGCCCAGCATCATGGCACTAACACTCTGGCTGTGACACCTGACCTTCGACTTCAAGGAGGGCAAGGAAGTAAGTGTTGTACCCATATGCCCTCTGATGCTGCAGATGAAGGGTCCCATAAAGGACCTGGGGTTAGGTGGACACAGGGGGGTGAGGGATTGATCTCAGGACTCTTCCCTGGGATGGGGGGTCTCATCGTTGGGCTGCCCCTTCTAACTCTGGAAGAGTTGGAGATCACTCTTAGCGTGATGATCGCAAGCAGATTTCAGTTCAAAATTTTCATTCCTGTCTGTATACTGTGAAACCATTGAAATGCCCTAGTCACCCATGGACACCGAAAGCCTTCAAAATTACAGCAGCACTCCATTTGGCTCTCTGTCAGAAACCTGAGGTATGAGAGAATCCCTTTAAAGTTCTCAGACTGACAGGCAATGTTGATTTTTGGAAAGGGATTCCCTTATGTATTCTGAATGAATGGCAGGTGCAGCATGGCCACTTTGACCTGCTCTGATTGGCAATTGCAAGCAGAACAGACAGTTCATTGTCAACACAACCCAGTAAGTCTCATTGACATCCTCATTCCACCAGACCTGCTCACTAAGCCCTATTCTTTTAATACTGCATTTGGTCAGGTCTCTGAGCCTTCCTGGAAAGCTCAACAGCCTCAAAAAGCTTTGTGTTCATTCAATATCATGCTCCATTATCTTCAACTAGACTTTGATTGACAAGTTGGATGAATTACCCACTAGCCAGGAGTTTTGTTTGCTTCTCTTTCCCTTCATGGTTAAATGCATCTCAAATATCTGCTTTTGTTTCTAACCACAATGTTTATAAACATTCTTCCTTCAACTGACAAGTTGGATCAATTACCCATGAGGTTTAAGCTCCTCTTCTTTAACCATTATGTTTAAAAACCACTTGAGATTCATTCAACCATGAAAGAAAAGAAAATCGAACAAAGCTTCTGGATAGTGGGTAATTTATTCAACCCGTCAATCACTGCACTTCCAAGAGACTAGGCATAGGATGCTACTCCAATCCTGCCATTGTTTGTCAAGTGTTTTGCTACAGAAGTTTTGATAATGGACTCCAGAATTTTCCCCACTACTGATGCCAACCTTACTGATAAATAATTCCCTGTTTTCTCTTCACCTCCCTTTTTAGGTAATGGGGTTACATTTGCTGTAGGAACTGTTCCAGAGTCTATAGAATCTTGGAAGATGACAGCAATGCATCCACTATTTCTCAGGCCACTCCCTCAAGTATTCTGGGATGTAGATTACCAGATCCTGGGGATTTATCGGCCTTCAATCCCATCAGTTTGCCCAAATGATCTGGATAGGCTGAGTGAGTGGGCGAGGACTTGGCAGATGTTAGCAAATGTGAGGTTATCCACTTTGGTAGAAATAATAGTAGGAAGGAATATTATTCAAAGGGTGAAAAGCTGCAGCATGCTACTGTGCAGAGAGACCTGGGGGTCCTTGTGCACGAATCGCAAAAACTCAGTCTGCAGGTACAGCAGGTGATCAAGAAGACGAATGGAATGTTGGCCTTTAGTGCGAGGGGGAGAGAATATAAAAGTAGGGAGGTCTTGCTGCAACTGTACAAGGCACTGGTGAGGCGACAACTGGAGTACTGTGTGCAGTTTTGGTCCCCTTATTTGCGTAAGGATATATTGGCCATGGAGGGAGTACAGAGAAGGTTCACCTGGCTGATACTGGAGATGAGAGGGTTAGCTTATGGGGAGAGATTAAATAGACTGGGTCTGTACTCGTTGGAGTTTAGAAGGCTGAGGGGGGATCTAAGAACATAAGAACATAAGAAATAGGAGCAGGAGTAGGCCATCTAGCCCTTAGAGCCTGCCCCGCCATTCAATAAGATCATGGCTGATCTGTCGTGGCTCAGTTCCACTTTCCCGCCCTCTCCCCATAACCCTTAATCCCCTTGCTTATCAAAAACCCATCAACCCGCGTCTTAAAAATATTTAGCAAGGCAGCCTCCACCACTTCAACGGGCAGAGAATTCCAGAGATTCACCACCCTTTGAGTGAAGAAGTTCCTCCTCAACTCCGTTCTAAACCACCCCCGCTTTATCTTGAGGCTGTGCCCCCTAGTCCTACTGTCCTTTCTGAGCGGAAAAGTCTCTCCACCTCTATCCTATCCATCCCATTCATCATCTTATATGTCTCAATGAGATCTCTCCTCATTCTTCTAAACTCTAACGAGTACAAGCCTAGTTTATTCAGCCTCTCCTCATAGCTCAACCCCCTCAACTCCGGCATCAGCCTTGTAAACCTCCTCTGCACTCCCTCCCAGGCCAAAATATCCTTGCGTAAGTGTGGCGACCAAAACTGCACACAGTACTCCAGCTGCGGCCTCACCAGTGCCCTATACAGCTGCAGCAAGACTTCCCTACTTTTATATTCAATCCCCCTCGCTATGAAGGCCAGCATCCCATTCGCCTTCCTGACCAGCTGCTGCACCTGCAGGCTGGGTTTTTGCGACTCATGCACAAGGACGAGGAGGTCCCTCTGCACCGTCGCCTGCTGCAGTTTTTCGCGACGTAAGTAATAGTCCTTCCTACCATTATTCCTACCAAAGTGGACCACCTCGCACTTGCCAACATTAAATTCCATTTGCCAGTTCCTGGCCCATTCGCCCAGCCTATCTAGATCCTTCTGCAGACTCTCCACACCCTCCGCGCAATTTGCCATTCCACCAATCTTGGTGTCATCAGCAAATTTCGACACCATACACTTGGTTCCCTCCTCCAGATCATCTATAAAAATGGTAAATAGCTGAGGCCCCAGCACCAACCCCTGGGGCACTCCACTAGTCACCAACCGCCAATCCGAATAGCACCCATTGACCCCCACTCTCTGCCTCCTATTTGACAACCAATCCTCTATCCACGCTAACACCCTATCCCCAACTCCATGCCCCCTTACCTTCTGCAATAACCTCTTGTGAGGTACCTTGTCAAACGCCTTCTGAAAGTCAAGAAAGACCACATCCACCGGCTCTCCTCTATCCTCCGCCCTAGACACATCCTCATAGAACTCCAATAAATTTGTCAGACACGACTTCACCTTAACGAAACTGTGCTGCGTCTGCTCTATCAAGCAATTCCCCTCAAGATAACTCGCTATTTCCTCCTTGATGACGGATTCTAACATTTTACCTACAACAGACCTTAAACTAACTGGCCTATAATTCCCTGCCTTTTGCCTGCCACCCTTCTTAAACAACGGCGTAACATTAGCCGTTTTCCAATCTTCCGGCACTTCCCCGGAATCCAGCGACGTTTGGAAAATAATCACCAAGGCATCCACTATCACCTCCGCCATTTCTTTCAGAACCCTTGGATGCATTCCATCCGGTCCTGGGGACTTGTCCATAATCAGCCCCTCCAGTCTGTCGAGCACCGCCTCTCTAGTAACAGTAATGTCATTGAGACCGTCCTGTCCTACCACCTTTCCATCTCTAACACCCGGCAAATTATTCACGTCCTCCTCCGTGAAGACCGAAACAAAAAAGTTATTCAAGACCTCAGCCATTTCCCCATCCCCTACCACTAAGTCCCCCTTCTCATCCTGTAAGGGTCCAACGTTCACCCTAGCCAGCCTCTTCCTTTTTATATATTTATAAGAACTCTTGCTATCCTTTTTTATATTAAGCGCTAGCCCAGCTTCATAGTTTATCCTACCCTTCTTTATCAACTTCTTTGTCAATCTTTGTTGACATTTAAACCTTTCCCAATCCTCTTCTCGCCCACTACTCTTAGCTACTCTAAACGCCTCCGCTTTTAATTTAACACTTTCCTTCACCTCCTTCGTTATCCACGGCTTATTACCTCTCCTCCTACGGTCCTTTTTAACCATCGGAATAAATTTCTGCTGAGCACCAAGAAAGATCCCCTTAAAGATCCTCCACTGCTCCTCAGCAGACCTACCTTCCAACGTGCTCCCCCAATCAACATTCGCCAATTCTCTCATCCTTCCGTACTCCCCTCTGTTCAAACAAAGGACGCGTGTCTGGGAACCCACTTTCTCCTCCTCCATCTGCACCAGAAACTCCACCATACAATGATCACTCTCCCCAAGAGGATCCTTCACCACAAGGTCCCTAATTCTACCTGCCTCGTTACATAACACCAGATCCAAGATAGCTTGCTCCCTCGTCGGCTCCAACACACACTGTTCAAGGAAACTATCCCGGCAGCATTCCAAGAACTCCTCCTCGAGCCCACCGCGTCCAACATGGGTCGACCAATCAATATGTAGATTGAAATCCCCCATAACTACGGCCGTTCCATTCCTGCACGCCGCACTTATTTGCGCGTTAACAGCCCGCCCCACCTCCAGATCATTATTTGGGGGCCTATAGACGACACCCACCAGCGTCTTCCTCCCTTTGCTGTTCCTAATCTCCACCCACAACGATTCCACGTTCTGCTCTTTGGTTCCTATATCATCCCTTGCTTACCACCCTGATGCTATCCTTAATCAGCAGAGCTATGCTCCCCCTTTTCCCTCCCGCCTATTCTTCCTAAACACTTGATACCCATGGACATTCAGCTCCAAGTCCCTGTCACCTTGCAGCCAAGTCTCTGTAATGGCCACCAGATCATATCCATTTGTGCTGATCTGCGCCACCAGCTCATCCACTTTATTCTGAATGCTTCGTGCATTTAGATAAAGTGCCTTCATCCCAGCCTTCACCTGTACCCTATTTGCCAGAACGCCACCAACCATACTCACGCCCCCTACTCCCTTTATTATTGGGACATCCTTGGCCTCTTCCCTTACCTGTACCCTCTCTTTAACTTTAGACCCTGTAATGTCACCTACCCTCGCACCCTCCCCCCCCCAATTAGTTTAAAGCCCTACCTACAGTCCTATTACACGATTCGCCAGGACTCTGGTCCCAGCACGGTTCAGACCAACTCCATCCCACCCGAACAGGTCCCACCTACCCCAATACTGATGCCAGTGCCCCATAAATTTAAACCCATTCCTCCCACACCAATCCCTGAGCCACCCATTCACTTCCTTAATCTTATCAACCTTACGCCCGTCTGCACTCGGTTCAGGCAGTAGTCCAGAGATAACCACCTTGTCGGTTCTACTTTTTAATTCCATTCCCAGCTTTTCATACTCCCTCCCCAGATCCTCAGTTTGCATTTTGCCTACGTCGTTGGCACCCACATGTACTACAACGACTGGATTCTCACCCTCCCACTCCAGGTTCCTCTGCAGTCCAGATGTGACATCCTGGACCTGAGCACCAGGCAGACAACACACCCTTCTGTGCACTTTGTCATTGTGACAAAGGACAGTGTCAATACCCTTAACCCCACTGTCCCCAATTACGACTACGTTCCTTATCACCTTCTCTTTGCCTGTATCCTGCGTCTGCATCACTGTACTGTGTGCAGTTTGCTCACCAACCTCACCTCCCTCGTTCTCGTCCAGACTGGAAGCAAGAACCTCAAACCTGTTATGCAGATTGAGAGGCTGAGGCATCCGGCCCCCACCCTCCTTCCTCCGGTCCCCACCCTCCTTCCTCCTCTCAGCAACCCCCTCTTGTTCCTGACCCTTAGAGTTAGCCAGTCTGGGGGGGGGGTGGGGGGGGGGGGGGGGGGGCGGTGCGGGTGGATGTCTCTTGCACCCCATTGACAATGGCACCCTCTCTCCCCCTGATGAGCCTCAGTGTCTGAAGCTCAGAGGCCAGCTCATCTATCTTGAGCTGGAGCTCCTCCAGCAACCTGCACTTACTGCAGACATGGTCACTGGGAAGGACCCTGGGGTCCACCAGCTCCCACATCATACAGAAACAGCATATCACATGCCCCTCCATTATTCACTGTAGTAGTATCGAAAATTTCCACACGAACTTACCTGGCCCTTTTTCTCCCAAGCCCTTTGATCCTAAGCCCTAATAGTTCACTCTGCTTCCCTCTCACTCCGCTGCCTGCTCCGACGCTGCCCGTTGTCTACACCAGGCCTCCTTTTAAACCTGGCGCTGTTTTAAAGCCTGCTCACCCACAAATCCCTGCTATCCACTCCCTTAGATTTCTTAAAGCGGTAAATACAAAAAGCCCGCAAAAATGCTTTTAAATGATTTAAACAGTTCTACAAGGTAAGTGCTTACTACGAAAGTGCTTTAAACTTTTTTAAACAGGTTTTTCTTATAGAGACTTGCAAGATAATGAAGGGGCTAGATAGGGTAGAGATAGAGAGATTATTTCTGCTTAGAAAGGAAAACAGAACTAGAGGGCACAGCCTCAAAATAAGGGGGGGGTAGTTTGGAATGGACTTGAGGAGAAACTTCTTCACTCAAAGGGTGGTGAATCTCTGGAATTCTCTGCCCATTGAAGTGGTGGAGGCTACCTCATTGAATATATTTAAGTCACGGGTAGATAGATTTCTGATAGACAAGGGAATTAAGGGTTATGGGGAGAAAGCGGGAAAGTGGAACTGATCCACTTCAGATCAGCCATGATGTTACTGAATGGCGGGGCAGGCTTGAAGGGCTAGATGGCCTACTCCTCCTATTTCTTACGTTCTTATGCCAATTCTCTACTAAAACTGATCTCCTTCAGTTCCTACCTCTCACTAAACCCTGTCTTCCCCAACATTTCTGATGTCTTATTTGTGTACTCATTTGTGAAGACAGAACCAACGTATGTGTTCAGTTCATCAGCCAATTCTTTGTTTCCCATTATAAAGATCCATGTTTCTGACTATAAGGCACCTACGTTTGCCTTTACCAATCTTTTTCTCCTGACATGCTTGTAGAAACTTTCACAGTCAGTTTTTATGTTCCCCACAAGCTTACTCTCGTTCTTTATTTTCCCCTTCTTAATCAGTCACATGGTCTTTTTTTGCTGAATTTTAAACTGCTCCCAATCCTAAGATCTGTTGTTTTTTCTTGGCCAATTTGTATCCCACACTCTTGGATCTAATACTATCTCTAATTTCCTTTGTAAGCCATTGTTTGGCCACCTTTCCAGTTTTACTTCAGCGCCAAACAGGAATAAATAATTGTTGCAGTTCACCCAAGCATTCTTTGAATGTTTGCCATTGCCTATCCACCATCAGCCCTTTAAGCAATGTTTCCCAATCTGTCATTTTTATAGACTTCCAGGTGTTCAGGGAGGATAATTTTTAATGTGACCAGCCACTTCATAGGTTTTAAAGGACACTACTTTTTCCAGGACAGCAAGGACAAGTGCAGTCACTAGATTACCATCCTAGTGGAAAACCCCGAGGTCAAGCCCTTCCCCCAGCCTGAGACCCAACTTCCTGTCCATTCACGGACCCTTCTCCTCCCTCTGCAAGCTGGCAGCAGCAGAGGGACATGGGCAAAGTTGAAGGCAGGAGTCCCCTCCTTGCCCCTTGGAGTCTGTGGTGCCAGATCTATACTTCTGTGGGCCAGGGTTAATTGGCACCAATGGGGCTTGCGGGTGGGAGAATGCAGGAGCCCATTGAATTGGACTTTAAGCCCGTAATGATGTTAAGAATAATTTAAATGCCCTGTGATCAGGTTCTTGCCCTCAATGATTTCCATGGCAGTGGCAGGGAGAAGGGAGAGAATTGGGACCAGTTGGGCACTCACAGGGAAACCCAATTTGGCCCTCTTGCCCAATTCAGCAGGCCACCAAGATTTCCAGCCGGGATGAAAGGACCGGAGAATCCCAGCCGATGCTTACGTTAAATGTCTATGATTTATGTAAATAACCTATAATGCAGTATTTTGTTGAGAAAAACTCAGAACTATAGTAACAGCAGATAATAATTTGAGTAACTCATGCATTTATTTTATTTTTCATCCATAAAAGCAACTTGAAGCTGCAATTGTTCCGTAATTAAATAATCATGAAAAGTTAGGAATAAAGGGCCTTGCTTCTGATGAGAGAAAAATTGTTTAATCACTTTTAATGAAAGTAATAAATAGTTTGTTTAAAATGGTTTGTTGATTTTTTTATATCTTGGTTATTGCATATACTTAGTTAATGTTTTCCTGCTCCTAATCGGCAAGATGTTTGCTTCCAGATACTTTTGATAGTATTTGGGTAACGTGCTGTTCCATGTACAGTTTGGCTTCGGTATTTCGAATCACTGGGGAGAGTTTGGGAAAGCATGGTACATGGAAAAGACATGGCAAAGCTGGATATGTGGAGGCACTGTCAAATTTAACACGAGACCCTCTGCGTAATTTGTTCTTGGGTTACCCAGCCAACAGTTAGCAGAGGGGAAAACCAGCAGCGAGAGGCTCCAGCAGGTGACCCTTAAATGGCCCTCAGCAATTGGGAAGAGAGAGGAAGTAAACAATCATAGAATAGAATGGTTACAGCACAGAAGGATGCCATTCAGTCCACTTTGTCTCTGCAAGTCCAACTCAGCTAGTCCCGTACCCCAGCTTTTTTTCCATAGTCGTGGAATTTCTTTTAAGTTTAAATTTATTTATTATTGTCACAAGTAGGCTTACATTAACACTGCAATGAAGTTGATGTGAAAATCCCCAAGTCGTCACAATCCAGCGCCTGTTCAGCTACACTGAGGGAGAATTTAGTATTGACAATTTTGCCTATGAAGTGGAGATGTTGGCGTTGGACTGGGGTAAACACAGTAAGAAGTCTCACAATACCAGGTTAAAGTCCAACAGGTTTATTTGGTAGCAAAAGCCTCTAGCTTTTGGAGCGCTGCTCCTTCATCAGTTCTGCTGTCTTCACAAACAGGGTATATAAAGATACAAACTCAATTTACAAAATAATGGTTGGAATACGAGTCTTTACAGGTAATCAAGTCTTAAAGATACAGACAGTGTAAGTGGAGAGAGGGTTAAGCACAGGTTAAAGAGATGTATATTGTCTCCAGACGAGAGAGTTAGTGAGATTTTGCAAGCCCAGGCAAATCATCGGGGTTACAGATAGTGTGACATGAGCCCAAGATCCCAGTTGAGGCCATCCTCTTGTGCGGAACTTGGCTATCAATCTCTGCTCAGCGACTTTGCGTTGTCGTGTGTCATGAAGGCCGCCTTGGAGAATGCTTACCCGAAGATCAGAGGCCAAATGCCCGTGACTGCTGAAATGTTCCCCAACAGGAAGAGAACACTCTTGCCTGGTGATTGTTGAGCAGTTCATCTTTGTTGTGGCGGCTGCTTGGTCTCCCCAATGTACCATGCCTCGGGACATCCTTTCCTGCAGCGTATCAGGTCGACAATGTTGGCCGAGTTGCAAGAGTATGTACCGTGTACCTGGTGGATGGTGTTCTCACGTGACATAATAGCATCCATGTCAATGATCCAGCACGACTTGCAGAGACTGCTGTGGCAGGGTTGCGTGGTGTCATGGTCACTGTTCTCCTGAAGGCTGGATAGTTTACTGCACACAATGGTCTGTTTGAAGTTGTGCAGTTGTTTGAAGGCAAGAAGTGGGGATGGCCTTGGTGAGATGTTCGTCTTCATCAATGGCATGTTGATGAATGATGAATTGATGAATGACACCATCACCAGGTACACAGTACATACTCTTGCAACTCGTTCAACATTGCCTACCTGATACACTGCAGGAAAGGATGTCCAGAGGCATGGTACATTGGGGAGACCATATAGACACAATGATAACGGATGAATGAACACCGCTCAATAATCGCCAGGCAAGACTGTTCTCTTCCTGATGGGGAACACTTCAGCAGTCATGGGCATTTGACCTCTGGTCCTCGGGTAAGCGTTCTCCAAGGCGGCCTTCACGACACACAATGCAGAGTCGCTGAGCAGAGACTGATAGCCAAGTTCCGCACATGTGAGGACGGCCTCAACTGGGATCTTGTGTGCATGTCACACTATCTGTAACCTCCGTGACTTGCCTGGGCTTGCAAAATCTCACTAACTGCCCTGGCTGGAGACAATACACATCTCTTTAACCTGTGCTTATCGCTCTCTCCACTCACATTGTCTGTACCATTAAGACTTGATTACCTGTAAAGACTTGCATTCCACACATTATTTTGTAAACTGAGTTTGTGTCTTTATATGCCCTGTTTGTGAACAGAACTTCCATTTATCTGACAAAGGAGCAGCACTCCAAAAGCTAGAGGCTTTTGCTACCAAATAACCCTGTTGGACTTTAACTTGGTGTTGTGAAACTTCTTTCAATTTTGCCTAGCCAGCACATCTTTCGGACTAAGAGGGGAAACTGGAGCACTGGAGGATACCCATGTTGGTGTGGGGAGAATATGCAGATTCCACACAAGCAGTGACCCAAGCCGGGAATCGAACCCAGGTCCCTGGCTCTGTGAGACAGCAGCAATAACCACCGTGCCACCATGCCACTCCCTCAAGTGCTTATCCAATTCCTTTTGAAAACAATGATTAAATTTGCCTTTGCCGCACACTCAGATATTGTATGTCAAATTCTGTGCGAAAAGATTTTTGTTTTCTTTTTTCAGTGCTGCATGCAGGCAGTAGAGGAAGTTAGTGAAGCTATTCTGGAGGGAGGGAGTGAGAGATTGGCAGTGTATATGTCCCTGCAGTCACAGGAGATGGTGGAGAGGGGCCATGATAGGCAGAGGGGAGAAGAAGGGCTTGGGGGAAGCACAGCTGGTCCTCTTTGCCCACAAAGAGTACTGTTATTGGCATGTACTTCATTGAGCCAACAGCTTCCACCTTCCTTTTTGGCTGTTAAAGTGGAATCTTTGGGATGAAACTTTAAACCTCTCACAAGTCTTTGATTCAACAAGTGACTGGAGATTGAGATCATAATGTTGTGTATCTTTTTCCTAACTATCGACAAAAATTAAGAACAGTCAAACCTGGCTGGAATGTGGTTAGAAAAGCCTGGGATAAGGCAGCCATCCACAATCTGAAAAAATTGCTTCGAAATTGGGATATTTTTATTAAGGAAGAAGACATAAAAAAGAATACAGCACAAATGATTATATTATCTTCTCTGAACAGTTTCATGTCCAGACTAAAATGGTTAAGATCTATCCAACTAAGAAATCCTGGATAACAAAGGATTTAAGAGCAATAACGAAGGGAAAACAACTTACATTTAGTGTAGGCCAAAGATAAATTTAATTAACTAAAAGAAGGTGAGGAACAAAATTCAGAAAGCAATAGATGCTTACGGTGAATCATAGAATCATAGAACCCTACAGTGCAGAAAGAGGCCCTTCGGCCCATCGAGTCTGCACTGAACACAATCCCACCCAGGCCCTACCCCCATATCCCTACATATTGTACCCACTAATTCCTCTAACCTCCGCTACCCTGGACACTAAGGGGCAATTTCTTAGCATGGCCAATCAACCTAACACACACGTCTTTGAACTGTGGGAGGAAACCGGAGTACCTGAAGGAAACCCACACAGACACGAGGAGAATGTGCATACTCCTCACAGACAGTGACCTGAGCCGAGAACCAAACACAGGACCCTGGAGCTGTGAAGCAGCAGTGCTAACCACTGTGCTACAGTGGTTAGCGGGCTGCATAATTGTTTTCAAATGAATAACCCCAGAGATGCATGGATGCATATGCATAAAATGTCAGGCTTTAGATAGAAAAAAGAGAAATAAACTCTTTTTGTCCACAGACCATCCTCATGATGTTTCAAATGAATTGAACAGATTTTTTTTATCCAGTTCGAAATGAAGAATTTGATGAACATGTGATGTTGTAGAAGACATCACTTTGTGAATTAGCAGTATTTTGTGTTACTATCAATAAATGAGAGGTAGAGAAGCAATTGAACTGAGTGAATTCATGAAAAGCATGTGGTCCAGATCAGCTCACTCAGAAAAAATCTTAAGGAATGTGCTCATCAGTTAAATGTTCCTTCCTCTCTGATCTTTCAGAAATCATTTGATGTGCATGTTGTTTCCTACTGCTGGAAACCACCCATCATCATTCTGGATGCAAAAAAGTCTTGCCTACTGTGCTAAATGATTACTGACCAGTTAGTCATGCTTCAACAGTCATGAAGTGTTTTGAATGCATTATGTCCAAAATGTCTTTTAGATTCTCGTGTCCCACATATTGATCAGTTACAGTTTGCTTATTCACTACAAAACTCAGTGGACAGTGCTATTCTGATCTTGGTCCATTTGACCCAAGCACACAGATAGATTAGACAGCTTGTATTACCTTTGTTGATTTCTTCTCAACTTTTAATATTATGCAACCATTCGAGTTTATGGCCCATAACTTCATGGTTCCGCAGCGTTGGAATTAAAGGATACTGCTGTGATGTGCTGCAGAATCCACACAAGGGTTTATCCTGCAATTGCCCAGAATTACTAAATTGCTCTGGACAATTGTGCTGGGATGGTAACATCTGACGGAAGCAGTTTAAATCACTATCTTCAGATGATTCTGCCAGTTTTATCCTGATAGTTACTCTGAAAGAGTTAGAAGGAAAAAAACACTTCTAACTCCAGAGTAACTATTTGAACACACAAACCCAGCCTCGCGTGGGACACCTTGCTCTCACATGACTCCAACTGCCCTGACCTGACTCCTGACCCCTTCCGATCCAACTCCCAGTCTTTGTCTGATTGGCAAGATGTGACAGTGGAGTCTCACGGGTCTGTGCTGGGGCCTCAAGCTTTTACAATTTACATCAGTGACATGGAAGAGGGGAGTGACAGCATTGTAACTAAATTTGCAGATGAGAAGACATAAAGATAGGTAGGAAAGTATGTTGTGAAGAAGACAAAAGGAGTTTCCATACAGTTGAACATGGACAGATAGAGTGACGGGGGGGAATCTGACTGATGGAATATAATGTGGCAAAATGTGAAGTTGTTCACTTTGGCAGGAAGAATAAAAAAGTAGAGTGTTACTTAAATGGAGAATGATTGTAGGATCCCAAGGTGCCAAGGGTTCTAGCCATTCTAGTGCATGAGTCACAAAGTTAGTATACAGATGCAGCATGTGATCAAGAAGGCTAATAGAATGCTATCTTTTATTTTGAAATGAATTAAACATAAAAGTAAGACTGTTATGCTTCTGTTATATAGGGCATTGATGAGACCACATTTTAAATACTGTGTGAAGTTTTGGTTTCCTTATTTAAGAAAAGATGTAATTTGTATTGGAGGCAATTCGGATGAGGTTTTATTAGATTGATACCTGGAATGAGTAGATTGTTGTATGAGGACAGATTGGACAGGCTGGGCTTGTTTCCATTGAAGTGTAGGAGAGTGAGGAGTGACTTGAGAAGAGTATATAAGATCTTGAATGGTCTAAGCAAGGTGGATGTGGAAATAATATTTCCTCTTGGGGATGAGTTCAGATCTAGGGAGCATTGTTTTAATATCAGGATTGCCCTTTTAGAAAAGAGATGAGGATTTTTTTCTGACAGTTGCATGACTTTGGAACTCTCTGGCTCAGAAGGTGATGGAGGCGGAGTCATTAAATATATTTAAGGCAGAGATAGATAAATTCCTGTTAAGCAAAGGAATCAAAGGTTATCGAGTAAGGAGGGGGGTAGTAGATGGGAATGTGGATTTCAAAACACAAACAGATCAGCCATGACCTCCTTGCATGCTCCTCCTATTTCCTATATTCATATGTGGTGGCCAGGTGAATCCCACCATGAGTGTATATCCTCATCCATATGTCACTCTCCTGTTAAAATTCCTTACAGAAAAGAGCACGAAGGATTTCAGAAACCAATCTGGCATTTGAGGGATTGTAGTCCAATGCTCTGAAAGCTTGTGCTACCAAATAAACCTATTGAACTGTAACTTGGTGTTGTGAGACTTCTTGTGGTGAGAGCACAAGACTAGCAATCCAAAGGCCAAAGCCAATGTTCCAGGGACATGGGTTCACATTCTATCAGAGCAGCTGGTGGAATTTGAATTCAGTTGATCTGGAATATGAAGCTGGCCATCAGTGATAGTAACCATGAAACTCCCATCAATTGTTGTTTACTGGCTTACAAATGTCCTTCAGAGAAGGAAATCTGCCAGCCTTACCTGGTCTAGCCTACATGTGACTCTCAACTTCCCTAAGATACTCAATTTAAGGGTAATTTGGGATGGGCAACAAATGCTGGTCTTACCAGCAATACCCACATGCCATGAAAAAATATTTCAAAAATCCTTTTCCTGAACATATGCAACAGCAATACTGAGGTAAGGGGTGATTCTCATCATCCATGATGCTCTGCTTTGGTCAAAATGTTTCAAAAACAAATACTGGCAAGAAACATTTGCTCATCAAATATCCTTCCTGCTTGGTTCAGTACCCTTGTACCCTTTGTGCCCTGTATTACTCTGCAAATATTATATGGACACACAAAAACCACACATGGACCATGTGCATACATAAAAAAAATCAGAAGTATTAAGGGAAAAGGCAAACACCATGAAACTAACTCCACAATGGGTGAGAAAGTCATTTGTGGAGATGGAATGGGGTTAAAAAAAATTGTAAGTGGGGCAAGTCTACCAACTAATATGCCTATGGTAGTAGTTTTTGTGTTATGCGAGTGCCACACCAAGAGGATAGATATTTCAATACATTTATATTGGGCCCCCCTTGTGCATTTGGAAACCTGATTGAAATTTTATAGTTGCCATAAACATATTCAGGCACTGCAATAAAGAAAGGAAGGCATCTCTTGTACCTAATTTTAGGATACAAAGTTTATTGAACTGGGCAGGAAGGCTATTTGATTAGCAGATCTTTCTTGCTGAAATCTGCTTTTGAAGAATTTTGACAAACGCAGTGTCATGATCGATGAAGAACACCCTTGTCTCAGTATTATATAGATGTTACTGCAGTCTGTCCTTTTGATGGTGCAGCACTTGTGTGTCACAGAAACCACCTCTGTGAAAATGGCAGTGGGCACTTTGGTAGAGAGGTAGAGACTTCTTTGTTTTAAAAGAAAGTTTTAAATCCCCTGTGACTCTGTCATGCCCGTGATGATATGGCTAAAATCAAGGCCTTTGTCTTCTCCCCTTAATATTAACTTTTTATGTAGTGTGTATGTCGAGATATATGTTTGTTTGCACATTTCTGTGCATCTTGGTCCACGTGTGTGATTTTTGTGTCTATATAATGTTTAGAGTCTCTGTTAAGCAACGTTACTCTCTAAAGTAGTGTAGCTGTTTACAATCGTCTTGCAATTGCACTTCCAATTACAACCATTTTGATCAATTATACCACTTTTATTCCATAGTTTCTGTGTATGAATTTGTGCCATCAGGTGCACAGTAGGAGAAAATCCTGTCGTTAATTTGCCTGACTGGAAATGTACAATTAAAAGCATTTACTGGTGGGAGGTTGAGATAATCAATGTGTCTTGCTGCTTCATGTTACAAAATTCCTGTTGTTCAAACAGATACATAATCATCATTTTGAACCTGTTTCATTCATGAGGTGCAGTATGACTCATGAGAGATCAGCCGCAAGTCCTAAAGTTGAGAAAAATGGATATTTCAGCTCTAAAAATGATTGTTATCGAATGTGTTGTACAATGGGAGTTCTTTGCATTTATTGGCATTGCAGATGACAATATATATGACAGTTGGAACAACTCATAGTATATACTCATATATATAAAAAGTATATTTATGTCTCATATATACTTATGTCTTGCTGTTGTCTCTTGTACATAGCTATGCAGTCCAATAGAATTGCAGTTGTTAACATTTTTAATTTTATAGAGGGGGTACTGAAAAGCAATGCAGCAGCTTTTATGTATTTAGACAGATAAGTATCACCATGTTCAGCACAGTTTTTACAATAAGTTGCATTATTGTGTTAATTGTTTTCTTAATGAACACACAAGCATATAATAGCCTGAAAAGGACACTGGACCAACTGAAGCATCAGCTGTGGCTTGTGTGCAAGTGCACTGGGGTGATGCCATTTTCTGAAAAGCTGTATTTTGCAAAATTTGTCACAAATGCTTGAAATAACATATAAATGTAATGAATAAACAAAGTAAATGTACCTAATTTAACCATAGTACAACTGTAAAAGCTGTTAGTATTAAAATAAATGCAGAACTATAAAAACGGTTTTTGGCCATTGTTCATTTTTGGTAAACGATCTTAAATAGTTTTTATTTTTGCTGTTGGCCTTTTGTACTAACTATTTTGCCAGTGTTGTACTGGGTTAGTTAGCATATTGATGCATCTACAAAACATGAAAAAATAGACCAATAGCTACACCATAATCACCACTAGTGACAAACCTATAATCAATAGTTTTTCACTTTGGTTCTGTATACTTCAACATGGTCTCTCATGACACTGGTCAAGAACAACTCAAGTCAATATTTCACATCCCCATCATTAATTTCACAAAACTGCCAATACTGCTTTGTGATTTTCTTTATATGCGTTACTTGTGCATTATTAAGATTTCTTTATTAATAACTTTAGATTTATTTCATGCTATCTAATTTTGAAAGGACATTTCAGTTTTGAGTTATGCTAGCTACAGTAAAATTCAACATCAAAGCAAATTTGTTGTGTGCCATGTGACAAATGTTGAGTCTGCATTGGTGATTTCTTTGTAATGGTAAACATTGTCATTTGGTATTACAGAACTTGAATATTGCTGAAAAAAGAGATATGTTGAAGATTTTCAACTTGCATCCATTATAACTAATTTACAAGAATACCGAGATAAGGGGAAAACAGCAATTTATACTTTGAGCCAAAAGCGCTGGTTGGTTGCAGATAGGGTCTGGCAGAACTATTGTCATGGAAAATGCACCAGGTTACTGACAGCTAACTACCAAGCATTGTTTGAAATTTAATCTAGGCAATTTGACTGATGAAGGTATTGCCCTGAAGGACGAGTCAGCGAATGGCTGTCATTTACTTTGTTCAGCTGAAATAGCTGCAATTATGTATATGTCCTTCCTACCTGCAAAGAACAGGGCTCTTGTGTAGTAATGTATGTGACTTTAGTACATGCAAATGCACCGCAGTATGAACCTCTCTGATGATCTTAAGTTGGTCGTCAGTGTAATACTAAGGACTTTTGAGCAAACGTTGTTCAACCGCAGAATCACTTCTAATGTTGAACACCATGTTTTGTGTTTTCCATGCAGGGAAGGTTGAGTACAGTCTGTACTTGCCTGTTGCAGACAGCGAGCGGATGGAGCTTGTTGTTTGATACAATCCGCCAACCTTTGTGATGAATGGTCTACATACATAGCGTTGCCATATTGTCACTGAAATTCATATAACACATTACTCATTGTATGATAGGCAGAACATCTTTTTGACTTGGAAGAAGTTTCCTGTTAGTGGTGAATTCCATTCATGTTGCCACTGCATGTAGCAGTATGAAATAGCTACCTTCATCTGTTGCTCATATTTGTGATACCTTACCTTTTCAAGGTAGTCTGAGGTAGACTGGCCTCTTTTCAGAGCCAAAATGATGGCGTTCAGTCCAACCTTGGGTTAATATTATATACAGCGCAAAATGATCTGATTGGGGTAGTCATTATCACGCAGGCTGTCTTACTTCAGCATCAAGATTGCATGCTGAAAAAATGCCTCAGGCCGTACTAAAAAGGTTACTGATGAGATCAATCTCATATGTGGAACTGTGAGAAAAACCAATGACTTTTTTTGACTCGTGAAGACAGGCTTGTGGTAGACCCTGGTATTGAACCCCATGGCAGATTTATCTAAACTTAGCAGTTAACCTGTCAATCACCTGACCATTTTTCATTGCAATGCCTCTACCAATCAGAGTCTACTTGCCAACCAATCAGCACTTGCTTCTCATAAAGTATAAAC
Source organism: Carcharhinus amblyrhynchos (assembly GCF_965287045.1). Taxonomy (NCBI): domain Eukaryota; kingdom Metazoa; phylum Chordata; class Chondrichthyes; order Carcharhiniformes; family Carcharhinidae; genus Carcharhinus; species Carcharhinus amblyrhynchos. Next base: position 22,137,196 of record NC_137335.1, on the reverse strand, counting down.
TGTAGTTTTATATCCATGAAATGTCTTGATGAGTACAAGATAAAAAGCTTTGATATGTCTCTTTTCTCAACAATACTTAAATGGTGAATGTATTGGATTATTACTGATTCCTGCATCTGGCTAATTCATAGTATCTTCAGTATGTAAAAGCTTTTTAATACAATAAAATCCTATGTTATAAATATATATTGTTCATTCCTCAGGGACATGTTCTGGAGGGGAGTAATATATCAATAAGTTCATGAAGATAAGTATAGATGAAGTGAAGTGGAATTGATCCTCCTTGCTCATTCCATAGAAATCTGCACTATCTAAATTTACAATTGCCTGTTTCTTTACTGTACAATTCATTCAGCTCAAATGGCCTAAGGGAATGTTCGTGTGCCACACAAACCTCCTCCTGATCTGTTTATTTTATCTTGACTAACTTCTTCAACGCCCCCAATCCTAATTGTTCTACCATTGCTAGTTGTGCTTCAGCTGCCTTAAGCTCTGGAATTACCTCCCTGAATATCTCTGCCTATCTGACTCTCTTCCCTCCTTTAGGATGCTTCTTGAAGCCTAACTCTGACTAAGCTTTTTATCTTTACAGTAGTGTCTACATTTCAAAATTGCTTCATTGGCTGTCAAAAAAAAGCTAGATAAATGCAAGTATTTCAAATCTTTTTTTTAATCTTAATATTGCCTTACATAGCTAGATGTCCAATTTTATTTCATAACAACCCTGTGAAGTGCCTTGGGCACTTATTACATTAAAGGTGCAAACAAGTTCTTATTTCATCTCATCCTATCAATTATATCCATAATTTTTTTATCTCCCTGACTATTTATCTATCTTTTGTTTAAATGCGTCGATGCTGTTCATCTCAGTCACTCCATATGGCAGTCAGTTCGAAATTCTCGCTACTTATAAGAAAAGAAGCCAGAGTTTTTATCTTCATTTCCCTTTGTGAAAACCATTCCAAGTATTTAATATGTAAAAGATTGGACGCAACTTGATTTGGCTCCAACAATGAAAAAGGTTTAAGTTAAATTAAAGAAATTTAATTTCATTAATTCTTTAATGAAATTAAAGAAATTTTGTTAATTTCTTCATGAAAAAATTAAGAGATTCTTTCATCCCTTAATTGGGATGAAACAGCTCTTTCATCACAATTAAAGGCATCAGTACCTTTCTGTTCTTGCCTTCAGTTACCACTTTCCTCCCCCTTAACTGCACAGTACAATGTCCCGACGACTGACGTTTTTTTCCTTGTCGCCAGTGTAAAAGATTGGAGGCAACTTGATATGGCTCCAACAATGAGAAAGGTTTATTAAACTATAGTAGCTATTCACAAACTCAGGATCTGACAGAACATGTGCACAGGTCTACTCTCTTTGTTCCTCGACTCCAAGGTCCACCTAGTCCCATAATTCACATCCTCACTCCCGATTGGCCCAGCTTCTGGTGCCTAATCTCCATGTGGCACACCTGATCACATGGTCTGCATAGGATTATCCCTTAAGGGGGCCACATAACCACAGATAATTCATGCATTACTATTTTACACCGATATCAGCCTTTAATTTTCTGTTTTCTAGCTTGTGAATATGATCTGGTTTTTGATAAGAGAGGGGATTAAGGGTTATGGGGAGAGGGCGGGAATGTGGAACTGAGCCACGACAGATCAGCCATGATCTTATTGAATGGCGGGGCAGGCTCGAAGGGCTAGATGGCCTACTCCTGCTCCTATTTCTTATGTTCTTATGATCTCTTTTCCTGCAGCCAGAATAATGCTTTTGGATTAACCTGAATTTACATCTTGTATGCTTGTTAAAGATCTCCTTTCATTCACCACATTTCAAGGCTAAAACCTAGCTTTGACAGGACTCCTCACTGTTCCATGGACTTGGAATACTTTCCTCGTATCATGATGAACAGAAAGAAGACCGTATTCAAGCTGTTGCCTGGCTAGAACTTTGCCAACTTCAACATGATGGCTTCAAACTTATGCTGTCCTAATTTGGCAATACATGTCAGCATTCTCTTTAGTTTGACTGTTTCTCAGCAAAATTGGATTTTCAATTTTTTTCACTCTCTTAGCACCACTATTCAACAAATGTAGTCTTTATTTTTCTTTCAGATGTTGGGTTACGTAAGATATGAAAAGTAACCTAAAACGTTATTCTTTGTCATTTTAAAAGAAGAGCTTCTGCTGAATCTAAAAAAAGGATGCTGCAACTCACATGATACAGGATTGGCCTTTTGCTCTGAAAGATACCACCAGGCGTTACAAGAACAAAATAATTTGTCACTCAGCCTGTGAAATCTCATTTCTCATAGTACAGATACCTTGTAATCAATGAATGCAGAAGAAGTGTAGACAAACTGGCTCCCCAGCCAAAAATATCACAAAAGGGGGATATTGAACCTTATTTTACTGGAAGAGCTGCTCATAATTACCCCCATGGAGAAGCTAAGACATTGCATTTTGGATAGTTTTACCATTAATCCTTGGCCTCACAACCAGTCTATTGTTTAACATCCAACTGATGAACCACCAAGGAACAGATCTCCAAGCAAAGCAATAGTGTGCCCCTTTAGCCTACCTCTGCTGCAAGATTTCCTAATATTGTCGACAGGACTGACCCAGTCTCTGCATACCTATCTCCCCTTGCAGTATCAGCACCAACTGTTTTGTGAACTCTTCAGTTCCAGTCTACAGCCAGCTGAGCTCGAACTCTTAAATGTAAGAATTCGTCATTAAACTCTGATTCTGGAAATCACATCAACTAACATTTTTTTTCCTGAATTGTTGTTATCCATAGTTGTAAAACTCTTTTTCTAACCTGTTTCCCTTCTTACTATGTATATGTGTGTAATAGAGTGGAAAATTATGAGCAATTCTCCCTTGGGTTTTGAATTTGAAACAAACTAACCTCCTGAGTTAATCATAATGTGGGTTATTAGTAAATTGGATCAGACAAACTGAGAGTTTTGGAAAACATGCCAATGCATACTTTAAGAATAATTCAAAACACCTTCTCCTTATGGACAGATACTGAGAGGAAATCAGTACAGTTTTCCTGTCTCTTCTATCTATAACACAGTGCACATGAACTGTCATATGCAATAGTTCTGTCCATGATCAAATTTTATGTTTATCCTTGTATGCTCCCATGTCTGTTTTACTTCCCCACCTCCAATCTGCCTCTCAAGCACATGAATATATTTTCTCCCAACTCTATACCTATTTTACATGAGACAAGCTTTAGACCCCATATCTTCCATCAAAAACTCCTCCATAAGATTGTTTAGTTCTGCTCCTGTCTCCGCTCATTCACCACAGAAACTCTGATTCATGCCTTTTGCCGCATTCAAATTCATCTTTTCCAGAGCACTCCTGGATGTCCAATTATCTTTTATCTCCTGTAAACCTCACCTTATCGAAAACTCTGTGCATCATATCCTGTCCTGCACTGCTCAATTTGGCCTCTTGACCTATATTGGTTCCCAGTTCTAAAATTTAAAATTCTCATCATGTTTTAATCCCTTCCCAGTATCTCCCCTTACCCTATAACCCTAAAACACCCTGTTCCTCTGAATCTCCACTGTTGTGCATCTCCTTCCCTTTGCTCTGCCATGCTGGTCTATCTTCAACCACCCAAGTTTCATGTTCTGAAATTCACTCCTTGAATATCTTCATCTTCCTTGAGATCCACCTTAAAACTCAGTTCTTTGACTGAGTCTTCTGTTATCTCTCCAAATATCTCCTCCTTGTCTTGACATCTACTTTAGACATTTTTTCTTTTGGTACACTTCTATGAAGCATACCAAAATTGTAATATAAATGCAGGTTGTTTATGTTGGATTGCCCTCCTAGTCATGCACCCCCTGGAATGGTCTACTTGTATGAACTACTGCACCACAAACATTGTTGCCCACTCTTGTTAAACTATTTCTTTATATGTTTCAAGTTATTAGCCAAGATGTGTACTGCTTTAAACTTAAGCATCAAATTTACATGATTTGTAGACATCCAGGTATACTACAACATGAGGCTTTCCAACATCCCCTTGAGGTATCACTTCCTGATGTTGCAATGGATGGGATTCTCCATCCGTTCATGCCAATAGGATTCTCCTGTCCTGCTGCAGTGAACAGAGATTTGGCTGAGCGCCAAATTCTCCATCCTCCCTGGCAGCTGCAGTGACTCGTCAATGCCTGGGGAATTCCGGCCCTTGCTTTCAATGCAGCAAAACCTCCTCTGTGTTTGCCAATTCCCTGTATTGAGCAGACTGTATGTGTTTTATTTTCTCATTTTTAAACAGCACTGTAATCAATACAGCAGTAATACTTCCATACTTAATGATGAGAATGAGTATAAGTGAAAAGGTTAGATGATGATTAACAGTATGCTCTTTATGCCAAAGGCAAAACAAGACTTGGGCTCATTGATGCTTATTCTTCTAGTACTTAGCTACTATTATAGTATTCAGCTTCGTTTTGGAATTCCTCATCGTTTCTCCTTGTGAAAAACTTGTATCATTTAACTGCATACACAAATGATAGTACAGTGGTTCCCAAATGTTGCTGGGTGTGCACTCCTGGATTACCAATCTTTTGTGTGCCCAACAGGCATTTCCTATTTGCAGTCATGTTGTATGATCATTGGATAGAAACAGTGTACATTTTTTTTCTGCATTTATTTTACTCTCATTAGTGCATTTGAAAATAATTTTAAAACTCTAAGTACATTTTAAACAATATAAATAGAAAGCTAATTACAATATTTTTGTCAGCATGTTGTGAAAACATTTGTTATCTATTAGATAAATCAATTAATCACTCTCCCCCACAGAATCAATCCTCAGCCCCTCTTCCCAATCTCCTCTCCCATTCACTCAGCAGACCTTCTTCTCAAACCCCTTCTTCCACTCATTCACTCAGCAGCCCCTCTTCCCAGACCTAAGGTTTGGGTAATGTGGTTGTAGAAATTTTGTTGAGTTGCTGTATTACAACTTGTAAGTTGGTGCATATTGCAACCACAGTGGTGCAGTGAGTGGATGTTTTGAGTGTTGGATGTGGTGCTGGTTAAGTAGGCTGTTTTGCCAAGTTTCTTGAATAGTGTTGGAACTGCACTCATCCAGGTAAGTACAGAGTTTTCCATCATATTCCTGATTGATTAGGAAATACTTCAGGCAAACAAAATTAGATCTCTCAGCCTGCTTATGTAGCCACAGTATTTATGTCCTTGTCCGGTTAAGTTTCTTATCAATTGTAACGCACATGATGTTGGATGTAGCTGGATAATAACGGGGCAGAAAAGACTGGTCAAAATAGTTTACAGACTTGGTTTTGGTATCCATGTTATTGGGTAGATTATATAACAGAAAATTAGCTGGTGCTAATCAAGCAAGAAGACTTTGTTGGCTTGGGAGATGGTCGCATTCCCAAGTTATGCTCTGCAAGAATGTGACTCATGCCAAGAGACCAGCAAAGCACCCAAAACTCAGATTCAAGGATGCTGGAAAGAGACATCAAAGCCCCTCAACAATAGTCTCAAAAGTGGAAAACTTCAGTAGCTGATTGATGCAAACAATATCACGGAATTCACCACCATGACAACATATGCTTTCAGAAGCTCCAAAGCAATGCCAGTCCTGTAAACAAAGCATGAGCAGAGATCACTGGAGCAACAGCAAAGGATACTTTAAAGATGACACCTGAGGCAGACATTGCCTTTTCAGAATTGACTTCTTCGAACTTCAAAAGAGGTGCAGCAGATGATCTCATCGAAGTCTGAAGCTGCATTTCCACCATCTCCCATAGATGGAAGGATATCAATCTCCAAAATCAAGACAGAACATTAGAAGTCTATGTAACAAGGGTGATGCAATAATCACTAGGGGCTTTAATTTTCACATAGAACAAACCAAACTTATGATAGTGGTGTGAAAGAGAAGTTCACAAAATGTATATGATAGGTTATTATATCAGTGTGTCAAGGAGCCAACGAGGAACAGGCTACTTTAGATGTAATATTGTGTAATGAGAAATTAATAACTCTTATTGTAAAAAATGACTCCAGGGAAGAATGAACACAATACAGTATCATAAATCTTATTTTGCATTTGGTATGGGGCAAGTTGGGTAAGTTAGATTGGGAAATTAGATTCAGTAAATAACCAATGGCAAAGTTTTAAGGAATTAATTCTTAATTTGTAACAAATGTACATTCCCTTAAATAATGGGGAAAGCAGTAGAGCTGTGACTAATAACTATTTTGAAGATAGTAAAGTGGTTTAATCTGAAACTGCCCGTCTTTTTAAATGCTCAAATAGCCAAATTGCCTCCAAGGAGCAGCTGGTTACATAAGAACTAGGAGCAGGTGTAGGCCATCTGACCCCTCGAGCTTGCTCCATCATTTAATAATATCACGGCTGATTTTTTTATGGACTCTTATCACTTCTAGCTTATCTTACCCACCCCTATGTTCCACTTTTTGCTAAACCCAGTAGTGGCGAGTTCGACATTTTCAAGCTTGACTTCTCACAGAACCCACCTGTGTTTTCAGTGTAAAATTCACTGTAGAGACTTCAGCACGGAAGACCATGTTTCTCCTACATAACTGCATGAGCAAGTAACAAAACAACCAAATTCAACTGCCAATGTATTATGTTTTCAGAGATATTAGTTTGTAATCTATCCAGTAGTTCCGTGGTTGAGTAATGCTGTCAGTATTGCTATGAGCATGTTTCACATCTTCAGATAATTGTCTGTATAACTGCTGAGCTTACAGCTGTATAAAGGTTAATGTTACAGCTGCAGGCAAAAAATACATTGTCATGATACAGATTGTGAAATTAGTGTTGCAAAGTTGGTTGAACCTTTATAAAATAATTGCCTGTATTAGTTTACACAGATTTACTTTAAGCCATTCTTTCACTACTAGTAACTTATTAGAATTGAAAAGACTCACTCCCTCCCACTTCTAGCAGCAGCACGCCACAAAATGCTATGCATTTGAAAACTAAGTTTATTTCGGGGTGCGGGAGCAAAGTGTTTGTGCATATAAAAGTCAGAGTGTTACTCCTTTCTCAAGCCAGGTGGTGCAGTGTGAAACTAGATGCTAATGTTTTTATTGATATATTTATTTACAAAATGCAGCATTACATATATCTGCTTCTTACCTGCCAACCCAGCAGTCTCTCTTTGTAAGTGCTTAAAGTACTTAATTAAACAATGCCCTTCACCTCTGTAGCTAACTACATAACTAACATACCATTAACAGAAGATAACAAATAAAATTAATTCTTATGTCAGGATCAATTTCTCTCAATTCAATCATGGGAAATGTTGCCCCAAAAATATGCTGTCATCCTAAACTGAGAAGACCACACACACTATGCATATTAATGTGATGTTTCTTGTTTCCATACATATAATTTGCATAGCCCCTAAAATCAACAATTTACATTAAATTATGAACTGTTCTGTTTTTTGGACTGATACTCAATTGAAATTATACTGAATAAAGGCAAAATAATGCAGATGCAATCTGAAACAAAAGCAGAAAATACTGGAAAATCTCAGCGGGCCTGACAGCATCTGTGGAGAGAGAACAGACCCAACGTTTCAAATCTAGATGACCTGAAGGGTCATCCAGATTCTATGTGGCTCTATTCTCTCTCCACAGATGCTGTCAGACTTACTGATATTTTCTAATACGTTCGGTTTTTGTTTGAAACTATACTGGAATGGACAGAAGTAGTTTTTGGCATTAAGCAGTAGTATAAAATGTATGATAGTGAATTGGCAGTTTAATTGCATTGATCTGATTCTTAAAATTTTCATTAAAGTCAACAGAAGTAAAAATAAGGAAAGCTGTAAAACAGACTGCTGATTCATTATCAACCATTTACAGTATTCAACATCAATATCTACCTCTTTGTATCTAGTCAAAAAACTTGCCTTTTTTTGTTTTTATTCCAATTCAATCAAATCAAATCCAATTCAGAGTCTCAACAAGTTGAGACATTCCTGGTCCAAGCTGACAAGACAGGGTTCTCACCTCCTGCCTTGGGCTTGATCTACATGATCCAAGCTGATTGGAGTAGCGTAGCTCTTCCTCCAACACATGATCTCATTTGCATCTTAGCCAAAAGGCCAAGATGCTGCTTTTAAAAATTGCTTCAAATGAAGCTAAAATGTAACCTAATGACTTCAACCAAGTATAGCATGTCAATACTACACCTGATCTTGCCATTAGTAGGGCTGAATTCATACTTGTTCATGAGAAAACAGTGTTTTGTTTCATTGTAACACCCAGTGCATTGTGAATTTATTAGCAGGAATGGAAATCTCAACAGAACCACAATTTTATTATGCAAAATGCATTCCGCCTGTCAAGTAAAGGGGATAACTTTCGAGACAGAAGTTGGGCAACTATATTAGACCTAAAAAAGACTCATAATTAACTAAACATAGTTAGTTAAATGTATTCCATATAGAGTTTGTGAATGTGAATTTCCAGGTTCTGTCAGCTGACCAAAGTGATTCTGTTAAGGTTTCGAAACATCGCAGTAGTGTAAGTTAGTAAAAGAAAATTGTGGGGAAAAAGTTTTACATTACATTGCATGTAGAGATGTAATTTAGATCATAATTCACAGGTTAACATTGTGGTGTGTATATAAAAAGAGTTGTGCACTTCTTTGTAATCTTTCATTATAAAAATTGGACAATTGTTATACAAAATTCCACATGCATTTCCTAAATTAGATGTGAAATCTTTGAGAAAGTTTGAAGCGATTTCTTTTGAGTCACTATCAAATAATTCTAGTCTTTTGCACGAACAATCCTGTAAGTCTCGTGCAACTTCAATCACTGTTAAAAGACCAGGATTCATAACCCACAAATATCAGGCTGGACATCATGTAGAACAGTATTCTGTAAGATCACTGTTTGCCAATAACATTGTGTTGTGTTTTATCTTGGTGTTAGAAAAACCCATCTATGCTGGGTAGTACATTTACTGCAGTATCTTACACAATGGCCCAGGTGGAAAAATTCTATTAAGAGCTCTTCAAAACTGTTGTCAAGATTATCACAAATTTCGGACCACCAGTATCACCTTCAATAAAACACCATTCTATTAAGAGTGCAGTCATTTTAACATATGATATTCATAATGCAATATATTGAGCAAAATGGATGTTTGTCACTGTATTAGCATCATAACTTAAGAGAGCAGGCTTTTTTTTTGAATGAACTCCTTACTGCATAAACAGTTCTTAATGGTGTTCATACTCAATGAATGGAAATGTCGTTTGGGCATGGTATTTTACTGCTTCAGAGATTATCAAGCACAAAAGTTTATTTCCCATGCTTGCACTTGGAGGGAAATATTCAAAATAATAAAATTCTGAACCTTCTTTGGTTTCAAGTCACACTCTGCTAATGTCTGACAATTAACCAAATAATTAAGAGGAAAGGATTATAGCCATTATTGCTTTTATTCAGTATTTTCCTTTCTTAAGCAAAAGATGGGTGGGTACAAACTTTCATTGTAGAAAGCCACACTGCAGTTAAGGATGATTTCTCATAATTGTATTTATTTCCATAAATTATCACAATAATTTGATAAAGTCCTAATTAATATATAATTCACAGTTTCAGCAGTTGAAGCATAACTAAGAAATCAATATTTTAGACAAATCAAAAAATTGTGGTAGTAATTTTAAGATTCATTAAATACATGCGAATGGAAGATACTCATCTTCCTTGACTGTCAACTTTATTAATAAGCCCAAGTAGCTTAACTGGATTTGGCACGAGAGAATGTCCCCAGTCATATTGCAGTCCAGTGTAATAATTTCTATCATTTTTCACCCACATCTTGTAGAGCCAGCAGAGACACAGTATCCCTTGAGGTTGCACAACGGAATTTTGTTCAGAAGTTTGCCTAGTCTGTATAAGGAACTTTCATAAGGACTCAGCATGACCATTTTGGACAGGGCTTTCCAATTACAGACTCTCTACTGCAATGAGGATGGGAGGGCAAGAGAAAATCCAATCCCACAACAAACAAGAGTATCCCTGCTTCATGCAGTAGGTTCTGGTCTTGCTAATGTAGTGATCCTCCAACTGGGAAAGAAGATTGTCATTTCAGCTATGATGCGGGATATAATCAAAGTGTTGGTTGATAAAATTGAAACCTAAGTTAGAGCCTAAATTACAGTTAAAAGCTGAAGAACTAAGTTATAATAATATTCATTTCAACACTTTTAATAATTGAATAATTGAATTCTTAGATGGACAGCTGGGCATAATTGGCAGTACCCTTATTAAGGTGTTGGATTGTATTTTGTAACAAATTAACTGAGGGGAAAAAGTTCTGGATCATTATTTGACATTCTTGCACAATAGGTCCAGCTAAAGTAAAATCTGATTATTTTAATGACTCGCTTAATATGCACCTACAGTGATGGCGTAGTGGTAATATCACTAGACTAATATTCCAGGCTAATACTCTGGGGACATGGATTCGAATCCCACCATGGCAGCCGATGGAATATAAGTTCACTTAATAAATCTGGAATTAAAAAGCTGGTAATGGTAACCATGCAACCATTGTCGTAAAATCCCATCTGATTCGCGAATGCACTTTAGGGAAGACAAGCCTATTCTTTGGGAATTCAATCCTCATTTGTCAATGAATTTGACTCACTCTATGTAATATCAAGAAAGGGTTGAAGATGCTGGACACTGAAAGGCATGGGTGTGGAAAATATTTCCACAAAATTCCTGAAGACTTGTGCTCCAGAACTGGCTGTGCCCTTAGTCAAGCTGTCTCAATACAACTACAACACTGGCATCTGCCCAGTATGTCCTGCCCGCAAAAAGCGGGACAAATCCAACTTAGCCAATGACCACCCCACCAGTAAACTTTTGATCATCAGCATAGCGATAGAACATATTATCAACATGGTTCCAAGCAGTACTTATCCGAAACAAACTGCTTACTGACGCTCAGTTTGGGTCACCATTCAGTGCCTGACCTCATTACATTATATAATGTGTAATGTCCAAATATAAGCTGAACTCGAGGTGAGGTGAGAGCGACTGTCTTTGACATCGAGGTCACATTTGACCAAATGTGGCTTCAAGGAGCCTTCACAAGTTAATGGTAGTTGGGAGGGAAACTCTCCGCTACTGAATCACACCTAGTGCAAAGGAAGATGGTTGTGGTTGTTGGAAGTCAGGATCTCAGTCTCAAAATATTACAGTCGGAGCTCCTCAAGGCAGTGCTCTAGGCCTAAACATTTTCAGCTGCTTAATAGCCAATGAAAGATTTTTTTGAAAAACAGCATTGATATCATAGTCCTTATGAAATCTGAATGTGAGTTTATGGAAGCATATTTTTACAGGAAATGTTACATCATGAATTGTTTAAAATGATAAGTAGTGTGGAGGCGACAAAAGCAGTGAGAAGGCTTGGACTTGAGAATATATACAAATCATCTTAAACTTGATGTGGCACTTTAATACTCCAATTTTTTGTGACTTTAATGTGCTGGCCCATCTTTTCCTCACGTATGACTTTGTGGGAGTTGGACATATGGTGCTAATTAGGAGATGTGTTATCTTAGACTATCCCTGCATGCTCCTTTGTAGGTGATCAGTTACAGAATACCACAAATAGAGTCATAAAAGAAGTTTCTTTTGCAGTTGGTCTTCTCAGTTGAATTATAATCAATTGAGCACAAAATTTCACAAACAAAGATAGCTGACTTTTGTTTTGTTTGTTTTTAAACAATCTATTTTTGCCTGATTGATGTTACAGGAGGAACAAAACAGAGGGAAACCCAACTGGGAACACCTGAATGAAGATTTGCACGTATTAATCACTGTGGAAGATGCACAGAACAGAGCGGAAATCAAGCTAAAAAGGGCAGTGGAGGAAGTTAAAAAATTGCTTGTACCAGCGGTAAGTACCTTCAACAATAGATTCTAGTTTCTCTCGTGTTACTTAATTGAAAGTTCTGTGCACAGAATCAGAAGCAATTGACTAAAATACACAAAGAAAAAGTCCATAAAAGGTAAACAATTCATTTTCTCCTCATGTCAGTTTTTTTCACTCATTTTGGGAAGATATTCTCTGCTAGCAAAGTTATGGTTCCATGCAGCCCTGCTAAAACTTGGCTGGAATAACCATTTTTCTTGTGCGAGTCTCAACATTTGAATGCCGGCATAGGTCATACAGGTGAAGGTGTCCTCCCCCTGATATCCATACATCCAGACTGGATTGCTGGGTTGTGCAAAAAAAGTTGTTGTTTGCTGATGTAAGATGTGACATAACATAGAGATCAACATAGAAAATATTACCAACATGCGGCACCGTTTTTGATGGTTTGTAAGTTTGTGTATACAATCCACAAAACCACTCATTCCCTGCTATTAGTTGCACTGATACGCAGGTGAGATCCTCAGAAGAAGGGGAAAAACAATGGCCGAAAACATTGATGTCACCGCAGACACTTTATATACATAAAATGGATGGCTAAAAGTGTTTTAATTTAGGAGGCATGTGGTGCTTATTGTACATCCAAAGTGCACCGCCTGTCATATTACACGGTACTGCTCGTTAGGCATCTGAGAACATGAATGAAACTAGTTTGATCCATTGCACAGGCAAATCAAGAGTCTAATGTCTGAATGGCTGCTGAAATCTGTTACTTCAGATGCCCAAAAGCCAAGCTTTAGTTTTATGAGGGACTGCTGGAGGCTGCTGACTGAAAGGTAAATCAAAAATGTTCAGACTTATTGTGGAGGTGCAAAATGTACTTCCTGGCTCCATGTTAAAACCGTTGGCTGCTGACAACCACCACTCCTGATTGTTCAAAGATTTGAGTTGGCAAACTAGGCAAACACCACCCATGACCAATAAACAGCCATGACTGACACCGCAACTCACTGGCCCTTTCTCAATGTTGCGACAGATTAATTTTCCCTGGTCTCGCAGCCAGCCTTATCAGGCAGTGCACCGGGACAATGTCTTAATTTGGGTTCAATTCAGTTCCTAGGCGAGTGAGTTGGATAATCAGTCCTCCCGGAGGCTATTTCTCAATGGGTTAGATTGAGGTTTTGGAACTGTCATTTTATTAACTGCTTAAGAACAATTGGGGGTGGGCAATAAATACAGGCCTAGCCAGTGATGCCCACATTCCATGAATTAATTTTTAAAAAATCGGCACGTGCGTATCATGGAAAGGAACTAAAAGTAAATTTAGAAGGGAAAAACACAATGCGGGCAATTACCAGCTCGTCCTGCCAGTCGAAAGGCGAGATGCAAAAAATTGGATGCAGGCCTGGTTTCTCGCCTCTCGTGATCTTACTGGACCCGAATTTCTGGCCTGATCAGCTTCACACCCAGGAAGGGAGTGAGATTGATTATAATATTTATTATATATATTATAATATTTATTACAATATTTATTACAATATTTAAATCAATTTGAATGTTAATTTAAATAATATTAGTCCGGGAAATTGTCAGGGCACACTTGCTTTAGTAGCCTCGCTGCTGCAGGTCCACACCAGCAAGGATCAAGTATTATTCCCATCAACTCACAACTTTAAGGGTCAAATTTGCATCGCAAATATTTGCAGTGTATTGAAGCTTTGGAAGTCATGTAACTTATTTACGGATGTATGGCTCCAAATTCTCTTCACACTCTGTATTTTGAATGTATCAGAGCAAATTACTGTCGATATTATATTGTTCGAGAAGAACGAATTCATTGTTTAATGAACTTCTTGGCAGGGCTCTATATTTATGCTCCCAGTTTGGAGATTGGAGTGCAGTACTACTTTTCATATAAACATCTAATAAAAAGCCCGGTTCTATATGGAATGAACTGCTGCTCTTTTACAATATTGTATTTCTTTCTCAATAATGTAGCAGGAATGCATATAAGATGATTAGTGGATTGTATGACAATTAGTTCTTGGCCCATTTGCATCATTTAGAGTGGAGTCTCTTTGCTTGTGGCCGTCTGCAGTGAGAAAGCTTTGAGGAATAAGGAATTTGGAGAACCATAGATTTCTGGACAAATAAAAGAGCATGAGTTCAAATTGCAATTTGGAAATTTGCTGAAAACAAAATGTGGATTAAAAAATTGTATCACTAAGAGTGATCACTAACTTAAATCTAGAATTTTGGATGGTTCTGACCTTTCCAGACTTAACCCCCACTGCTCTTCCTGGACTCCCCCAAACCCTATGGACCCAGTCTAACTCAACTGCAATCCACCTGGTGTACAACATCCTGCCTTGTGTCCAACTCTCTGCCTTTTCTGAGCCCCTCACATCCCATTCACTCACTTAGGCACTTACGTTCTATCTGGCATTTATTTTCAATTGGACATTTAAACTCAGCTGTTTTGTGACAGCTAATTCTGTAAAAAAGGACCATGTCCTTCTCTCCGCAACTTCTTTTACACTTCGACACTGGAGCCAGCAACCTACTGCACTGCTTACAGTGATGTTGCCTGTTACTGTGCCTGGTGTGGATTGTGTCAACCCAGAAAAATAGCGTGCGGGCCTAAAAATTGGTTTTGTGCCTGGCACCAGTTTGTGATCCTCCTTTGTAATAGTGCAAATAGGATTGTGCCCAAAAATGTGTGCAAGGTTGGTCCAACAGGTAAAATAGTGCTGGTTGTGTGGTGCAAACATTGGCACAAACCTGATTTTTCGCTCCATTCGCAATCTTACCATGGCGAGCTAGTAAGATCGATCCATCCATCCCTTAGTTTTGTTTTGGGAAAATTGCACCAATCTCACCCAGTGTGAGTTGGCAAGGTTAGGTGAGACAGGTAATTTAAGAATTTTAGTGCAGGTAAGTCAGTATGGAATGACAATTTGCTGCTGTTCGCACTCTCAAGTTATGACCCATCATGTTCTTTACTGCCTTATCATTGTGCCCTGCCATCATCAAAGACTTGTGCATATGCACCTTCAAATTCAAATTTTAGATTATATTATTTTAGATTATTTATGTTGTTCCCAAAGTACGCTATTTCACATTTATTTGTATTAAATTGTTTCTGCCATATGTCTGCCCATTTCACCAACCTGTCTCCATCCTTTTGAAGTCTGAAAATGTTACACTCAGCATTTCTATATTTTGCAAACTTTGAAATTGTACTTGCTATGTATTTATATACAGGTCAGCTATATATGCATATAAAAGATTTTTGGGCTCCCTTTTATGTTACATGCTAATGCTTTCTCTTATGCTCTCTCTCTTGCATCTCTTTGAATTTCCCCTTGCACCCCTCTATTCTGCCTGATTTTTCATTGTATTCTAATCCTGACATTTATCTAAAATCTCTTTTTCTGTTTTATTTTAATCTATTTGTTTGACATCCAGGGAGCTCTATTCAAACAATTGGTCTGTTTCCAAACTATTTCTGCGTTGCAGGCACAAATTAATCTTTTCAAACATGAGATTTCACTTATAAAAAATTACTCTCTCTTCATGTTTTCTTTGTCTTTAGATTTAGTAAGCTTCAAGCATTTATTTAAGTGTGTTTGATTTGGCATTTTGACAGGATAGTTCTTTGGATTCAACTGCAGTTTTTGTCCAAGGTTACTTCACATTTCCACTTGAGTTAAGAAATTGTTCTGTTAGCTTATCTGTTACCACTCGTTATAAGTGAAATGTCATTCTGCCATGTAGATTTTAGCACAGCCCTAATATTATGCTTACCGCACAAGAGGCAAACCTGTGATCACTAATTGGATGGTTGAATGCATCTTATTTTGCTAGCATGTTATGTAAGGAAGCCCAGGGGCAGATTAAGGATCATTTCAATGCTTCAGCATTGCACAATAATGTTCCAATTGATAACATATGTAATGTTGCCACATGGAGCAATCTCGCATATTACTGAACATTACTGTCAAATGTGCCACATGGAAAAGTCTTTCGCAAATTGGTCCTCATGGAGTTTTGGATCCTGTACCAGGCCGACACACTCATACATCTGTATGACTTTTATATTCCCCTACAACAAGCAGGGGTCCGAAATGAAAAAGAAAGATGTATTGCTTACTACCCCAAATCAGTCGCACTCTGGCATCTTCCATCCCCCAATCTCCTTTATTCTCTTCAACCTCTGCCTTCACTCAATTTCTCATTAATTTTCAATTTAACTTGTCTCCTGCACTCATTAACTTCATTGCTCTGCTCACCTCTCTATACCTTACCCTTCATGTTAACTCCCTCATCCGATAGAATGGTTGTTCCTGATCTTATTATCTCACGATCTCAAAGTCCTGATGGTTTCTGTTTCTTACCTTGGATCACTTAATTATCTTAATTCACTTCCATGCACCTGTCGACACAAATCCCTCTACTGTTATTTTCTTCTTTCTGCGGTCCCTTGTGATCAAAGATGACTTTCTTCCAGCCCTTGAAAGCTAACCATTTTGAATGTGACCTCTTGGTCAAATCTGCCATGACTTGACCTATGACTTAGAATGAAATTCTTCCTGAAATAGAGTGATAAGGGCTCAAAACATTAACTCTATTTCTGTCGCCATGGATGCTGCCAGCCTGTTGAGTTTTTCCAACAGTTATTCTAAAACACCTGTTTCCTTTGTGCCTTAGGTAATATTGAGATACCTATTTCTTTGTGATTCTCAAACTCTACGAGCCACTCTCGATAGCCTCTTCTGTGCGTTGATGGAGGCAGTTTGTGGATGTAGCATTAACTATTTAAAGCAACTCTCCTGCGTTTCTCCAATCTTTCCTCCTTTAAAACCTTCATTGAATCCCTGGGATTAAGCTTTTGATCTCCCCTCCATTGACTTGGTACCTTTGTAAAGCACCTTGGAACATTATAGGTGCTATGTTAATGCAAACATTGATCATTTCTTTATCTCCAGGATTGGTTTACTAATGTGTGATTTTTAACATTTCTCTATTTTCATATCAAATCTCCTGCATCTATATTTTTATCTTCAATTTATTGTGGTTTATGTTGGCCTTTCTCCTGTCTTTTATCAGCCTATTTGTTGACATTTTTCCACTGTCTGTCTGTTAGAAGGTTAGATAACCTTTCTTATCATCTAACCATTTTCTGATTGGTAGATTGCAGATAATTCATTAGCTTCTCCAATCTTTGATTGGTGCACAGATGAGTTCTCCCTCAACCCTGCTAAAATTTTGCTTGTCTTTCTGACTTAGCTCTGATGCAAGTATGTATCCAAACGGCTAGCCTGTCTTTTTATTATGGAAGCTGACTGATCAACTTTGTATATCTGTAATTTTTTGTTTTTCCAGTAATTTTTAAAAATTGTATCTGCATGAAGTAGAAGAACCAAATGTTGGATTTTGTGCAAGGAATCAATTTGAGCAGATGTTCAACTTCATTCAAGCTTTGCATAATAACTCTTCAGACCTTGGGAAATTGTTAATTCTTTCATCTACTGTAATCTGATTAACACACTCAGAAATAGCTCCTGTGTCTTCACTAATTAACAGATCAAATACCTGACCTTGGCTCTCCACCAATTTATTTCTGGTTCTCTATTTTGAAGTTACAGTGAGTTGTGAACTTCCAAACTGGTTGGAGTTACTTCAACATTTACTCCATTTAAAGTTTCTTGATAGAAGACAAAAACTGTTTATAACCCCAGAAAATGTTTAGACTTGATTTACAAAGAATGTTCTAATTGTTTAGCTGAGGGGGAGCAATCATTTTGCAAATCATATCCAATGTGAATTAGGTCATCCCATGTTTTTCTGTGTGTGTTCCTTTCAGCCTAATGATAATCACATTTTTCTGTGAAACCATGGACAATCCAGGTACTTTTAACTTCCATCATTTGCCATGAAAACAATTAATGCATTTTGTTTTCTGTCACTGCCTAATTTTCTATTTCAATAAAGTTTCTGGATCAATAGAAGTACGATGTAAAGATGCCGGCGTTGGACTAGGGTAAACACAGTAAGAAGTCTAACAACACCAGGTTAAAGTCCAACCAGTTTATTTGATAGTAATCCCACAAGCTTTTGGAAACGGTGTTCCTTTGTCAGGTGTGTGGAACGTTCTGATCAGAGAAGGGCATATAAAGTCACACGGTTTACAGAATACTGATTAGAATGCAAGTCTTGACAGCTAACCTGTTATTCGAGTCTTAAAGATGCAGACAATGTGGGTGGAGGTAGTATTAGCATAGGTTAAAGAGATGTGTGTTGTCTCCACACAGGACAGTAAGTGAGATTTTACAAGCCCAGGCAAGTCATGGGGGCTATAGATAGTGCGACATGAACCCAAGATCCCGGTTGAGACTGTCCTCGTGTGTGGAACTTGGCTATCAGTCTCTGCTCAGCGACTCTGCGCTGTCGTGTGTCATAAAGGCCGCCTTGGAGAACGCTTACCCGAAGATCAGAGACAAAATGCACGGGACCGCTGGAGTGTTTGCTAACAGGAAGGGAACAGTCTTGCCTGGTGATTGTCGAGCGATGTTCATTCATCCATTGTCGTAGCATCTGCATGGTCTCCCCAGTGTACCGTGCTTCAGGACATCCTTTCCTGCAACGTATTAGGTAGACAACGTTGGCCGAGTTGCAAGAGTATGTGCCATGTACCTGGTGAATGGAGATGATGTCATTCATGTCGATGATCCAGCATGTCTTGCAGAGGTTGCTGTGGCAGGGTTGTGTGGTGTTGTGGTCACTGTTCTCCTGAAGGCTGGGTAGTTTGTTGCGAACAACGATCTGTTTGAAGTTGCGCGGTTGTTTGAAGGCAAGAAGTGGGGCTGTGGGGACGGCCCTGGCGAGATATTTGTCTTCATCAATGATATGTTGAAGACTCCGGAAAAGATGTTGTAGCTTCTCCTCTCTGGGGAAGTACTGGACGACAAAGGGTACTCTGTCCACTGTGTCCCACATATGTCTTCTGAGGAGTGCAGTTTTTTGCTGTTGGCACATTGGAACTGTCAATCAATGAGTTGAGCGCCATATCCTGCTCTTATGAGGGCATCTTTCAGCATCTGGAGGTGTCTGTCGTGATTCACCTCATCTGAGCAGATCCTGAGTATACAGGGGGCTTGTCCGCAGGGGATGGCTTCTTTAATGTGTTTAAGGCAGAAGCTGGAGAAGTGGAGCATCATGAGGTTATCTGTGGGCTTGCGGCACAGTGAGGTGCTGAGGTGACCATCCTTGATGGAAATGTGTGTGTCCAAGAATGCCACTGATTCCGGAGAATAGTCCGTGGTGAGTCTGATGGAACTTGTTGATGTCATCACATAGTTGTTTCAGTGATTGTTCCCCATGAGTCCAAAGGAAGAAAATGTCATCAATGTATCTAAGTGTATAACATCGGTTGAAGATCCTGTGCGGTGAAGAAGTCTCGTTCGAGCCTGTGCATGAAGATGTTGGCATATTGAGGTGCGAATTTGATCCCCATGGCTGTTCCGTGTGCCTGGATGAAAAACTTCTTGAAGGCGAAGACATTGTGGTCCAGGATGAAGTGGATGAGTTGTAAAATTGCATCTGGAAACTGGCAGTTGTTGGCATTGAGTACTGAGGGAGTTGCAGCAATGCCATCATTGTGAGGGATGTTGGTGTAGAGCGCCAAGACAACCATTGTGACAAGGAGTGTCCATGGTTCAACTGCTCCATGTGTGCTGAGTTTCTGTAGGAAATCCTCAGTGTCGTGACAAAAGCTGGGGGTTCTTTGTACAATGGGTTTCAGGATGCCCTCGATGTAGCCAGAGAGGATCTCTCACAAGGTCCCATTGTCTGATACAATGGGATGGCCGGGTGTGTTTGCCTTGTGTATCTTTCGGAGGCAATAGAGATCTCCAACGCGGGGAGTACGTGGGATGAGAGCACGGAGGATGCTCTGAAGGTCCAGACCAAAGATCTTGGCCAGAGAGTTGAGTTGACGGGTGTGTTCTTTGATTGGATCTGTGGGTAACTGTCTGTAGTGACAGAACACCCAGAGGAAACCCACGCAGGCGTGGGGAGAGCGATTAGCAGGATAAGTACGTGCGTTGTGGAGATAGGGCCTGGGTGGGTTTGTTGTCAGTGGAGGCACGATGGGTCGATTGGCCTGTTTATGCACGGTAGGGATTCTATGATGCCCACTTTGGTAGGAAAAACAGAAAGCAGAATACTTCTTAAATGGGGAAAGATTGGGAAGTGTTCATGTCCAAAGGGACCTGGGTGTTCTTGTTCGTAAGTCATTGAAAGCTAACATGCAGGTGAAGCAAGCAATTAAGAAGGCAAATTCTATGTTGGCCTTTATTTGCAAGAGGATTTGAGTACAAGGGCAAAGAAGGCTTGCTGCAATTGTATAAAGCCTTGGTGAGACAGCACCTGGAGTATTATGAACAGTTTGATCTCCTTACATAAGGAAAGATATATTTATGGAGGGAGTGCAGAAAGGTTCACCAGACTGAATCCAGGGATAGCAGGACTATCCTGTGAGGATAGATCGAGGAGATAGGTATGTATTTTCTAGAGTTTAGAAGAATGAGAAGTGACCTCATTGAAGCATACAAAGTTCTTCCAGGGTTTGACTAGACAGATGTAGGAATTATGTTTTCCCTGGCTCAAGGTGCCTAGGTGACACCAAACCTACGGTGTTGCCAGACTTCTTACTGTGTTTACCCCAGTCCAATGCCAGCATCTCCACATCAGGGTGCCTAGAACCAGGAAGTACAGTCTTAGGATAAGAGGTAGGCATTTTGGACTGAGATGAGGAGGAATTTCTTCATTCAGACTCCGACTGCAAGGCCAGCTGACTGATAACACTAGATATGATTCTGTGGTTGGACAACATTTGCTAAATAATCCCCAGACTGCTAAAATATCAAGATTTAAGATTGTTTGTCAGGATTGCATTTGTATCTACTGGAAGTTACATATATTAATATACAGGATCCTGTTCTTTGCAGATGGAGAAAGATGTACACCCATTGCCTCTGTTTAGCTAAACAACTTAAGTGATAGCCATTTGCTGGTTCATTCCTTGGGGCAGTACCTTTCGAACAATGCTCAGCAGTTAACTGTCTGTCACCATTAACTGTTGCATTCTCAATGACAATGCCTTTACCAATCCAAGTCCACTTCCCAACCAATCAGCATTGTCTTCTCATACAGTATGAAGTTGTTGTTTCATCTCACTTCGCTATTTTTGTAATTGTCCTGATGTATTTTTCAGCAACACTACCATCATGCCATCCACACTCAATTCAAGCCAATTAGTAATTCCAACCTTGCACTGCTGTTGATTCTCAATGTCATCAAATGTGGCTGAGCAAGCCTACAAAGTTCGACAATAATAAGAAAATTGGCTGGACCTAAAAGTTAGCTGCAATCCAGGCACCATATCAGGATAAAACTCAGTTAATCTCAGAATACCTTAAATATTGCTGCAACTTAAAAAAATCATGATTTTTTCCATCTTTATTCCTAAAATATGAGCATATGTAATACAAATATCACTTCATTTCTACTGCAGTTGCATGGTTTGTAAATTGTTTAAATGTTAGTACAAAACAGTAGAGTTTAAGCATAGATAAGAAATATGCAAAGAATTGGTAGTCACAGGATTTAGCAAATTATGCAGACTTTGGCTGAAGTGCCTTTGTTTGTGGCCAGGTTTTTCCAGTGCCACTGGAAGTAAATGTGAGTTTTGGCTGGAAAGCCAAATTCTCCATTCTCACCTGCATCAGGTCCTGCCACAGATGAGACTGGAGAATCCTGCCCTTTAATGTTATACACTTCAACAGTCTGGTGAAGTTTTGTGTCACATGATATTGTTGCATTTAATTGACTGGTATTTAATGAAATCACATTAAAACTCCTTAGACATGGTAACCAATTTCTCTTGAAATCTGTCTTTCATTCAGATATAGCGACATGCAATGACAGGCACTGACTGTGGCAAATATTCTCCTTAAAAAGTCATCCTGAACACCAGCTTGCTTTATGTCCTAGCAGTGCAAGTTCATTATGTCCCATTGAATACGCAAGGCTTTTGGAATAGTTTACTTTAAAAGTGTGTGTGCATCTTTTGAGAATCGACTCGCATTTATGTTCTCCTTCCATTCACATGCAACTTATGTTTTCATAGTAGCAATTATTCCCCCTCCAATTCTTGACAAAATTCTCCAAATGTTTTTGGGAATTATCTGTGCTGAAAATCTATCTATTTTAGCAAATGTTGTATAAAGATAGAAGCAAATGTCCAGCAGAATGTTCAGTCTATTAAGTTATTTTACAATTTTCATAATGGTAAAAATTCTTAGCAATTGTCAT
This sequence comes from Carcharhinus amblyrhynchos, assembly GCF_965287045.1. Lineage (NCBI taxonomy): Eukaryota > Metazoa > Chordata > Chondrichthyes > Carcharhiniformes > Carcharhinidae > Carcharhinus > Carcharhinus amblyrhynchos. Next base: position 22,114,874 of record NC_137335.1, on the reverse strand, counting down.
ATCTGCCTCCAAGGCCAATAACCAAATGAGAAATGAAGGAATTTCTCCTAAAATAATCCCACGTTGTACTATAACTTGTTTTCATTTTAATGTTCGTTTGAAATTTAATTACAGAAAGAGGGAATGTTGAATCATTTAAATTCTTTGGATATATAGTCAGTTAAATAAGTCTATTTACAAAAAATCTTTTAAAGGAAGTGTCAATGTTACGTTTATGCGCATTCATCAATTTTTTAAAAATTAATATCAATTATGAGACACCATTTGCAACTTGCATATAAAATAACCCCCAGACTGAACCTCTCACTTTTGGACATTATTGCTACAGGGTATTTTTCCAGTATCTATACATTTCATTGCAGCTGTTTTTAACTATCAGTTGAAATCTAGTTGAAATTCATCAATGACTAGTGAACATTTGCGCGACACACATTTTGTTGCTTTTTATAGTGCTCTTTGAAAAGGTGTGACGAAGAAAAGAAAAATTGAGACTTAAAGAGGAGAAAAATTGTACAGATGATAGAATATATTTAAATGTAGGCAGATTCAACATACTGCTACTTCAACTTTTACCTGATAATTTCTGATCCCCAGACAGAACAGACTATAATTTAGATCTTGCAGCTATGCAATACCATTATGTTTCAATTTTAATTATCAGTATTGAGTCAAATAAACTGAGATACAGCTTTAGGCATCCTTTTGGAGCATAATGCAAGCTGTTAGTTGCAATAAAAAATAAATGAAGTTCAGTTTGGAATCCTGTCATGGAGTATATCATTCCATAAAATTGCTGATGGCAGTTGATCCTGTCCAGTCATGGCCACTTTGGTAAGAGCCTTGGAGCAGCTTGATTGTGGAAATTGATTTACGCTGCTGTATTTTACATGCAATCTCTATCATTTATGAGTCAATTTAATTAAATGTTGGCTAATTCCACAAGCCCTGCAGCTTCTGCTGGAATAGTGGGACTATTCACTTCTATTGCAGCTATTTCGATCTGTAAAAACCTTAACAAATAGTGCCTAGAGCAAGCATGTTTTTAAAAGTTAATTAGTTACGCATATAGATTAGATGTCTCAAAAGAAATAATAAGTATGTAATGCTTGAATATTTACCATTTTGCGTGCACACAGACGATGCATGGTCTTACCCTTAGCATCTTTTCTATTTGGTTAGCTATATTGGTTCACTGCTAAACTTGACAAACTGAGAACAGTGGCGTTTTGGAAAATTAGCTCTAGTAGCAAGATTTTTTTGTAGTGCATTGCCTGAAAAAAAAGCAATCGTTCAATGTTAGGGGCTTAGTTGGTTTGAGTAAATTATTTAGACTTCATTTTTGGCATTTTGTTATTGTCTGGATCTTTTGTTTTGTGGCTTGACCCCTTCAAAAATTGCATTTTTGTTCAAAATTCAGATGCAGGCTAATTTATTTTTATTATAATCTTATTCCATTTGAGTTTTTAATTGCTGCAATGTAGCTACATCCTGTTTTGTAAACAGTCTCCCTGTTTAGTTTATGCTTTAAATTAAATTTATTTTATTACTTTCCTCAAATTGGCTGACCTTCTATGTGCGTTCAAAGAAATTACTGGGCAATCCCAAGAAAAATTAGCATATATTGCTTCTGACCACTCGGTTTCTCAATTTGAAGTTAGTTAATGTTGTTCATTATTCTCTTTCTTCAAGTGCTGCCACCAATCCCCTGCCTCTTTCGAATGGCTCTCATAAAATCACAAATGAGATTCTATGTGACTTTAAGAAACTAGCCTTCCACAATGTTCTTGATTTGCCTGCAGCCTTTGACACAGTTGACCACACCATCTGCCTCCAGTACCTTTCCACCATCATCCACTTGGGTAGAACTATCCTTGCTTGGTCTGTTCCTATCTATTTTATCATAGTCCATGGAATTTGCAATGGCTTCTTCTCCCATGCCAACTTCCAAAATGTTACCTCTGGTATTCCCCAAGGATTGATTTCTCATCCACATTTCATGCCGGAAGGTTGCCTTACTGGTGTCAGGGTAAAGAATGTCAGAGAGAGGATGCAGAATATTATGCAATGAGATGGGAGTGAGCCAAAAGTGCTAAGATACCAACAACATAGAGAGGGCAAAGAATATAATTTTCTTGAATTAAGAAGGAAATGAGAAAGTAGGACCTCAAAGTTAATAATTCTTGGATTAACCTCAGTACCCCATATTAATGAGAATAGAAATAGGAAGGTGGAGTGGATCAATGCATGGATCGAGGCATGGTGCCTCATGGTGAGAGGCTTTAGATTCTTGAGATATTGGGACTAGTTCCGGCACAGCAGGCATCTCAACAGGAATGGGACCAATGTCCTCATTTGGAGGCTCATCAGTGTGGTTGAGTATTTAAACTGAGTTGGCAGGGGAATGGGCACCAGCACATAGAAGTCGATTCAGAGGGTCAGTGCCTGCTTGGATAAGTGACTTAAGGACAGAAAACAGTGAATTATGGTAAATGGTTGTTTTTCCATCTGGAGAATGGTAGACAAAGGTGTTTTCCAAGGTTCAGTGCTAGTACTGTTGCTTTTGTGATACATATAAATATCTTGGATACTGAAATGCAGATGAAATTTCAAAATTTGCCATTGATACGAAGTGTGCAAGTGTGACAAACAGTGAAGGTGTTACTAATCAACTGCAACAGATCACATGTAGACTAACAGTATGGGTAGATAAGTGGCAGATGGAATTTAATGCAGGAAAATGTAAGGTGATATATTTTGACGGGATTCAAACAGGCAATATAGAGTTAACAGCACAGTTCAATATAGTGCAGGATAGAGGGACCTTAGTGTTCATGGGCATAGATTTTTGAAGGTGGCATTGAGACAGTAGTTAGCATAGGATTGGGATCTTAGGCTTCATAAGTAGAGGCATCGTGTATAAAAGCAGGAAATTATGCTGAACTTCTATAAAACTCTGGTTAGGCCACACTGAAAGCACTGCATCAGGTTTTGGTCACCACACACTTTAGGAATGATGCAAAGGTCCTTGCGAGGGTGCAGAGAGATTTACCAAAATAGTTCCAGGGATGGGGTATTTTAGCAACACGATTAGATTGTTTTCCTTGGAGCAAAGGAGATTGAGGGGAAATTTGATAGAAGCATGCATGATTATGACAGTTTTAGATAAGGTGGACAAAGAAAAGTTGTTCCATTAGCTGATTGTACAAGGATCAGGGGACACAAATTTAACATTTTGGGCAAGAAATGCAAGCAAAATGTGTGGAAGAACTTTTTCCACAGCAAGTGGTAATGATCTGAAACTTGTTTCCTACAAATGTTGGAGAAGTGGAGATAGTGATTCAAAACTAAGCTAAATGGATACCTTAAATGTGCAGGGAAATGGGACTGATTGGATTGCTCTTTAGAGAACCAGCCTAGATTCACTGGGGCTAACTGGCCTCCTTCTGTGCAATAATATCACCATAGTCTGAATCTTACTGTTTCCCCATCCCCTCAACTGGCTGGTTTTTAGGTGGGAGGAGTGTGGAATTGTATTGATGGGATTCCCTCCAGGATCCTGTCCGCTCTGACCTAGAAGCAATTTTACAGTGAGGTGGGCAGAACCTTGGATGGAAGGCCCATCTTGCCCTGAGGTACCCTTATTGGCCTTTCCCCACCCACGTTCTGACATTTAGTTCCAGGAACATTGCTGAAGTACCTCATCTGGCCATTGTAGCGCTGTGCTTATTACATAGGTAAGATGGGTATAGTGGGATATTTGCCAAATGTGTGCAATTGGGACTAGCTTAGGGGTTTAATAAAAAAAGCTGACATGGACAAGTTGGGCTGAAGGGCCTGTTTCCATGCTGTAAACGTCTATGACTCTATGTGCTTGGAGGCGCTGGAGAGCTTTACAAGGCAAGATTTCCATCCAAGTGAAGATGGAAATCATGCCTGCTGCCAATCAATGTTCATTAAAGCATAAAATGACAGACGGTCTGGACTCTGGATAATGGTGATCAAGCCCCTGCCAACCTAAAAATTAAATCCTATGAGTGGCAGTATATTATTGAATCAATGATGTCATCTGAAAAATGCATTAGAGTCCATGGGTCTACCAATGACACTCGGCTGCATCTCACCTTCCATACACCTCTATCTGAGCCTACAGCCCATGGGGTTGAGTGATATCTGATTGCATAGAATCAGATTTACATCCCTTCACTGCCTCTGATTTGTTAAATTGTTTGTCCAATGTTGGACGAGGAGAAATTCCCTCCAAATAAATAGTGGGAATGTAGGAACCATTGTTTTTGGTCCCTGGCACATGCTCCATTCCCTAACTATTGTTCCTATCCTTGGCAACTGTCTTGAACTGAGTAAGACCACTTGCCATTCTGCTGCTGTGTTTGACCAATGATAAATTTCTGACCATGCATCTACATCCATTACCAAGACTGATAGTCCCATGTATGTAACATCACTTGACTCCAATCTTGCCTTAGCTGATATACTGAAACATCATCTTTGCCTTAGTTATCTCTAGACAACTGTTACAAAATACTCTTCTGGCCAGTTTCCCATCTTCCACTCCAGTTTACACTCATTCAAAACTCTGCTGCCTCTGTCAGAATTGCTCAAAGCCCCTTTAACCCATCACCCCTGTGCTAGCTGAGCTTTGCTGACTAACTTCCAGTCTAAACAGTGTGTGACTCGGAGGGGAACTACAAGATGGTGGTAATCCAAAAAGCATTTGTCTTTCTGCATGCTCCAGAAAAGAGAAAAGGCTTGTTGATTTATTGCATTTCATCCATTAGAGGGTAAACATTGCTGCCAGGGGTGCACTGGTGATGAAAGGAGTGGTGGATCTAATCCCAGAAGGAGAAAGCAAGGAGATTCATTCTCCATTTTCTAAGTGGGATCAGATTGGGTAGCCACAGACTGATGCGGAAAGGGCCATCATTTAACGCCTTTTCTGTGCTTGCTAGTTATGCTGTCATTTTTTGCCTTGATGAGCCAAAATGCTCTCAAATCAATTGAGAAGATACTGCTATAACTCCACCTTCAGAGAAACAACAAGACATGACAGCATCTCTTATTTATTTATGAGTTGTAGACATCACTGGCTTGGCCAGCATTTATTTCCCATCCTTAATTGCCCTTGAGAAGGTGATGATATGCTGCCTATAGAACCACTGCAGTCCCTGTGGCATAGATACATTACAGTGCTGCTAAGGAGGGAGTTCCAAGATTTTGACCCAGTGACCGATGAAGGAACGCTGATATATTTCCAAGTCAGGATGCTGAGTGACTTGGAGGGGAACTTTCAGGTGATGGTGTTCCCATATGTCAGTTACCTTCATCCTTCTAGATGGTAGCAGTTGTGGGTTTGGAAGGTGCTGCCTCAGGAGTCCTGGTGAATTCCTGCAGTGAATTTTGTATTTAGTACACACTGCTGCCACAGTTTGTCAGTGGTGACAGGAGTGAATGTTTATGGAAGGGCTGCCAATCAAACAGTATGTTTTATCCTGGATGGTGTCAAGCTTCTTGAATGTTTTTGGAATGGCATTCATCTTGCAAGAGGAGAGCATTCCATCATAGTCCTGACTTGTGCCTTGTAGATGATGGAATTCAAGCCTTTGATTTGCTCTTGGAGCCACCACATTTATGTAGCTAATCCAGTTTAGATTTCAATTGATTTGCTAAACATTTTGCGTATAAAAATGCTAGAACTAAAATGTGACCAACTTTTAATAACATGCATAGTGTAAACTCATTCTTTCCCTGCAACCTTCATAGTTCTTTTTGTGTTCTTTTGATCCATTGAGTCCAATCAAAGATGCTTTTTGAATTTTTATTTGACACCATGTTTGAAAAATCACAAGGAGCTGGTAGAAATCAAAAATCACGCAATGTTAACATTAATTGCAATAGTAATGCTAGATGGACAGAGAATTGTGTGCAGTGGTATATAAGAGTGAGACAAAAGATGGTTGCTCCTGCAGAGGAGGTTTATTTTACCTTTTATTTAAAGGGCAATGCAATGAATTTTTGAGCGGCATTTATGGAAAACTACAATAGCATTCACTCCAAACAGGTCACAGGGCATTTATTTATTCCAGTAAAACTTATTTGCATAATCCATTAAGTATTGTTTATTATTCTTGACTACTGTCACTTGCCAATGTGTGAAGTATATTGCAAAATATTACAGCTCTTAATCCATTGAGCCTTTCAGTTGCTGATTAAAGATATAGTTGCAATTGCCCAAGAACATTCCAGTTCTAATGCAGTATTTTCCAAAGACTAAATGTGCTATTTTAAAGATTGGCAAGTGAAACAAAGTAAATGATAATCTTTGTGCCTTGTCTTGAATGTTTGAAGGTCTTAATTTCTCTGCAAAAGAATTCAAGTATTTATGAACTTTAACTAGCTCATATTTGGCAATTCATCTGTATTTTGCACAACATTGAAGACAATTTATGTAATGTATTATTACAATAAATTTGAATTATATGTATACAAATGAATTCTATGCACTATAAAATTATAGGTCATAGCAATGCATTTAAGTTATTACTTTCAAAAACTTTCCAATTATGAAAAGGACTTGTAGATCCTGCATATGGAAATGTAATTGCATGTTGGGTAACAAGGCGAGCATTAGTCAATCTGTGATATCTTGATATAATTTAAATTGAGGGCTGGGCGAACAGTTTTAAGAATGGAGAAGTGAAAACAGCAGCATATGGAGATTTAAACTCCAGTTTGAGTATAAGTGACAGATTAAGATTAATCAAGCAAAGAGAATCCTTTAGATTCTATTGTGCAAGGCTTGCACTATCCTAATCATCTGTCACCTGATAGCTGTTCTGACTTTTCCATCTCTATCAGCCAACATTGTAATTGTTACCAATATCAGCATTGACTTAGGGAAACTAAAATAAATTGTCTAATATCCAGTGGGAAAAAAAATCAGTTTTCACCTTAACAGCAATGGACCAACATTGGACAGATCCCCAGGAGAATTTGTTTATAGCCTTAATTAATCCTAATCGTCACTTCAAAGGCAGACAATTAAATCAATTCTGATAAACTACAGTGGCCCTTTTGTTTAAATTACATCAGGCTGGCATTGAATCCATGCATGTTGAGATGTATTAGCAGGATTATAAACAGTGCCTGCCATTATTGCCTTTCCTCTGAGGGTGCAGTATTGTTTCAATTTAGCACAAATTGATGTAAAAGTAATACATTCTGGCAAAAAAAACTATTGGGGAATCTAGGAGAAATATGCCAGAGTAGATCATGCTAAACTGCTTTGTGAAAAGCTGTTCAGTGAAACCTTGCAGAAGGCATATCCTTGATTTATTTTAATGATTGGCATTTAGAAAGAAGTGTTTGACAATAAATGTCATACTTTATCCAAAACAAATAGCATATTTCAACGAAGAAAGTGAACTGCTCCATTTCTTTCTAAATGGGTTAATAACTGTTGGCACTGATTGTCAGTAGCACTCTCTCTCTTGACCTTCCCATCATCTGAGCATCACCTAATACAGCACTGAAAGCTGTGGGTCCAATGTGGCCAATAGAATTCTCAGGCTGTTGCAGAACGATCGTATCTGAGGCAGATTTGTAATGAACTGTCGACTGAAGTTACTTTTCCCCTCTCCAATTTCCAGATATTAAATTATGTGACAGCAACAAATAGTCCCTTCAAAAACTGTTATATTTCTGCCTAGTAATTCTTGTTAGGCAGCCAAAATGTGATTTTTGGAGTCCTTGTAACTTCAACAAATATTTAGTTTTGCTTTTAGAGGCAGGAAACCATAAAAGTTTTTGACTTGTAATAAAGCTTAAAAGTGCACTCTTTCTATTAAGCAGCCCTAACTCTGATAATGGTCTGAACTAATCTTTCACTACAAACTTATACCCACAATTTGTACCCACAATTGCTGACACAGTGATTTGGAAATATCTGGGATTTTCCAATGCTTCCCTGGCAGTAGGCCACACATTTGGCCAAGCTAAAAAAATCAGCGCAGTGGGATGGGAGAATTAAGGTCCAGATTATGTAATTCCTGTCATGAGGAGTTCATTCAGGTCTCTGAAGAGGTGCTATAAAGCAGGTTGCTGACATTGCTGTTTTCCCCTTCTGGTTGTGTGGTGATTTGAGGAACTTGGAACCTAAGGTTGCAAAAGTGCTTCATGAAGTAGAAAATATGATGTGTCAGTTGAAAATTCTGTCTTGTGTCATCACTAAGCCTCCACAGACTTTGTTTCTTGTCATTGATAGTGATAGACTTTTACTATTTCTTTAACTTGACTTCCAGCTGGAAGCAGTGGAATGATAACTTGTGAGTAAACTTCTGTCTTATTGGTCTGCTGGGTGTGGCATAGAGACTCCAGGACTGTAAATTGGAAACAAGATCATCAATCCACAGGAGCCTTCCCTTCCCATTCCACTCTTTTTCATTCCTTCAAGCCCCCTGCCTCCCACTTACTCGCCTTTGCATCCCCGCTTGCCTTCATGCCCTTGCCTCTTCCAGCGTTAAGCTCTGAAAAACAAACACAAACCCTTTGTCATGTGAGTAAGCATTGATATCCCGTTCTAATCCTGATCCCTTTGACTTCAGCTTTTACCTCCCCTGCCGGCCCCGCCCCGATTCCCTGCCTCCCCCACCACCCAACCCCCTTCTTTACTTTCCATCTCATTTTTAAAAGAGAGTTTAAATTACTTTTCCAATAGCAAACTCTGCAAAGCTACACCAAAGCCATTTGTCATGTGATTGCTTTGCTATCAGCTTCTGAACCGGATCCCAGTGTGCAAAAGAAGCACATTGTCCAGAATGCTTCAGTAGATTTTTTCGTTTTGTCTGTGTATCCTCCTGAAGGCTGAGAAGCTGTGTTTGTCTAAAGCTTTATCATAATACCCAGAGCCGGCATATGTGAGCACATTTACATTATAATTAGTAGGCATGTGAATTCATGATTTCTAAATGTGTTGCCAATATTTTGAAGAAATTAACTGCTCGCACTGTGCAATGGACAACAGTCAATGTTGTGGAGAGTCACAAAGTCATTTTGGCTTGTGCAGGAATAATTGCTGTAGAACTCATGCCTCATCACGAGTGACTTATATGGAGCCTAGTCCCCATAGAATTATCCAGTTGGTCAGCAATATGCATTGTCTGAAGCCAAGCTGGAAGGACCTTTGTTATAACCACTGCTTTTATTGAACTGTATGATATTTTGAATAAGAAGTATCAATGGACGGAAGTTATACAGTTTGTATGCAAGTGCTTGATATTTCATTCAAGGTGAGTACAAAGAGTCAGGAAATTGTTCAGTCAGGGTATGCATTTCATTCCAAAGTTGAAAAGTTATCTGCTTTAAGCTTGGCGATTGCTGCTCGTAAAAGCCATTAGCTTTGATTTATGCAAAAGGTTCTCATCATTATGTGGATTAATAATGCTGCAACCTTGCAGATTCATCTGCCCTGTATTTCTGCTTGTATGTTATGACTGTGTTACTTGGTAGTATGAGAACTGAAATGTGTCAAATAATGCTTAATTATAACTGATAAATTTTCTTTTAGCAACATGTATCTTGGATCTTAGAGTGGGATATACAATTTCATGTAGGCATTTACTTTTATGGATCTTCAATTAGACAGTTTTTGTACTAATGCTGCAAGGTAGCAATCATTTTAACTTGCATAAAACAGTGCCACATAAATGTTGGATATGGATCATAATGGTAAGAAGCTCCATGGTAAAGGAATGCATCAAAGATTGGCCACAATCTAGTGTTTCTTTAATTGTAGCCCCCAAATTACAGGACAATTTGCTAAATGAGTGCTTAACTGACCAGCCTTTTTGCATCCAGTTTTCAGGATAGCTGGGCATTTATATTTAGCAATGGCAAAATGATTTCTATTTCCATCCATACATTTGAAATGAAGTCCAACCCAAAGTGTGCAACAGGCATCCCCTCTCCTGGAACTTTTGATCACTGAAATACCTTAGAACATTCTTCTCAGCAAGTTTTCCCACTTCGAATCCCACCACAGCAGATGGTGGAATTTGAATTCAATAAAAATATCTGGAATTAAGAATCCACTGATGACCATAAAACCATTGCTGTTGTCAGAAAAACCCATCTGGTTCACTGATGTCCTATAGGAAAAGAAATCTGCCATCCTTACCTAGCCTGGCCTACATCTGACTCCAGAGCTACAGCAATGTGATTGACTCTTAAATACCTTCTAAAATGGTCTAGTAAGCCACTCAGTTCAAGAGCAGTTAGGGATGGGCAACAAATGCTGGCCAGCCAGTGATGCCCACATCCTATGAAAGAATAAAAGAACATTAATGACACTACATAAGTGCATGTTATTGCTGTTAATGGGGCATTAGGCACTTTGTGAAATGTCCACGCAATATCTTTGGCAGAAATGTTGAGTTTCCTCCAAACAACTGCCCATCCTACTTTGAAACAGTCTACTTGAGAATGTGAACTGTGGTGACTCCCTCTGGTCATCCACCCTACTTGTGAGGAAATGTATAGATGCCAGAACCTCCTGACACAGCCACAGTTGAGGTTAGGAAATCAGAAACACATGGTTGGTGACCGGATTTACAACATTTAGTTCTAATTGCTTTTAATTTTGTTGGTGTCTAATATGCATAAGATATCCTGTCTTGTGTATCTAAAGATTAATAAGGTAGTAATGTCTAAAGTATTTGATATTTATACAATGATGAATTATTACTTTGTTGCTGGTTTATGATCATATTAACACTAATTCAGTGATCAGCATTAAATTGGGATAAGCAACATGATAATCTCATAAACTTAAATCCAACAAAATAAATTGCTGAGAAATACCCTACTGTCCGAAGCATTTGCAGTGCCCGAATGAATTTAATGAATAGAAGGTTATAGCCACCTCCAGAAAGAGGCTTTGTTCAAAATTGTTTGAGCATTCTGTGTACTTGAGTGCTATTTCATTCCAACAAACTGTAGTTGTTCCTTTTGATTGCAATTTACTTCCTTTCACGTGCTGAAGAATTAACATGAGATGAAAGTTTTGCTGTTACAGCAGGTTAGAGACAAAGTCTGAGGCAGAGCAGATGTGTGACTGGAACAGCATTTAAAATGATGGCAAGTGAACATTCTTGTGTTGTTTGCTGTCAGGTAAATTATTGGGTCCATTTGAATTTCTCCAAAGCGTCAGCTTCAAACTTAAGTATGATCTGAGCTGAACATGTGGCAACTGCTGACCTCTGCAAAGCTCTAAAGTCAGAACATATTGAAGTCTTTGTACATATGATCCAATAAGCTCCACTAATCGTTATTTGTAAAGTTTGGTGTGTCAGATATTTAGATTTGACAGTTTATTGATATGTTTAAGTACTGTGCTTGCATGTTGTGTAAAATCTTATCAGCATGTTATGTAGATTTATATGTTGCTTGATTTTGACAAAGAAGCTGTTTTTAAAATAAAGGATTGTTTAAGATTGCAAGAGTATTTTTTTAACTGTTTACTTATTCATTTTTTTATTTCTCAGACACTGCAGTCCTATTACTAGAGTACTTATGTCTTGTGCTTGATACAATCTTTAATTGATCACGGTCTGACAGAAAAAAGAGGCAGTGTGGATATCATCATGACATTTATAATTGATAAATACGGCTTACTGTACACAGTGAAAGAACATACTATTTCTCTGAGAGATAACTAATGTAGGCATGATCTGTTACAGGATGGTTTCAGAAATGGGATTTTTAAAATTGAATTAAGGGCAACGTGACTTTATTTTTTAGGAAGTAGCTAGGATAATTTACAAATGCATTTTTTTTTATTTCTTTCTTCAAGCAGCTTCTTTTGCCTGACTTTATACAATCGGTCACCTGTTCAAATTACATAGCTTTGATTATCCAGTAATTTTTAGATCTTAGCAATCCTTTCATGTATCCTGCCTCAGACTAACCAGTAATGAAGAAGAGGTGCATTCTCATCTGAAAAGGGCAGGAGGTTTATGGGGGATGTGAGGAAAAACTTTTCATACCCAGCTGGTGGTGACAGTCTGAAATGCACTGCTTGGGAGGGTGGTGGAGGCGGGTAGCTTCACATCCTTTAACAAATATCTGGTTGATCACTTGGCACTTCATAACATTCAGGGCTATGGGCCAAGTGCTGGCAAATGGGAGTTCAGGTGTTTCTAATGTGTCGGCGCAGACTTGATAGGCTGAAGGGCCTCTTCTGTGCTGTATGATTCCATGAATGACTTCTTCATGTTAGCACTTTTATAAGCTGGGAGAGTGCAATCATCTTGACAATGAAGAGGGGCATTTTCTAAATTGTGTATTATCTTATTCCTGTGAGTAAACACCAAGCATCCACCTCCCTCCTCAGTTTCCCTACCACCACCTTCAGAGCAAGAATTAGCATTCCAGCCAAGAAGAGGGAGAAGGAAGGGATCCAACTGTGCATTAGGAAAGCTAGGGTTCACATTAGGGCATCCACAAAAAAGATAAAAAATCCTTAACACCAAAATAAAGTAATTTGAATGAAACGCCACGTTTTAATCCAGCTCCATATATAAAATGGCTTTGCAGGCTACTCAATGAATACTTTGAGGGCTAGGAGTAACGAGGTTTGCATGTAATGTTTCAAATTTTATGTTTTATTATACAATAATCAAATGCTTCCAGTCAGATTCTGGATTTGAGATATTTTCCAAAAATCAATTCTGCTACAATCTGGAGGCTTATATCATATTTCTAAATCCATTATGTTGCAAATGCAATACATAGACTGTTCGGCTGCGGGGAGGGGGGTGATTTCACGCAAGTGCTCTCTGGAATAATGGTTCATGTTCAAATTCCAGAGAGACTCAGAAAACATGATTTGTGTTGACGAGTTTCGGAGTCCCCCCTGAATATTCAGTGGGTGCAAGCATAACGCCACATCGGTGCCATTTACAACAGGTTCACCTAGCTGTGAACTTGTCATGGCGGTCTTCCTGGCGGCGTAAAGTTAAGTATAGCCCCAGGAGAGAGGGACATGGCCAGACAGTGGCATGGCAATGCCTCCTGGCATTCCCCTTGGCACTAGTAGGCACTGCCAGGTTGGCATCGTGCCCATGGAATCCATAATGAAACTTTGTTGTTCCGGAGGGAGATGTAGAAATGCATGATATAGATCTGTTGATAAGAAACTTACTTAAAGAATTTAATTTTCTTTTTTATTTTCAAAGAAAGGCTGGATTGCAGGTCACCTGTGTGGTTTATGTATATCATTTCTCATATTTTTACTCTTCCATTGAGCAAGTTTGCAATCAGCAAATAGTAGCTGGGAAGGGAACTGTTTTCACAACTGATCCTGTACTTTGATGTAAGTGCATTCAAATTCCTATAAGTAATTATTTTTGTCATGGAAAAGAACTGAACTTGCCCTTCACTGTTTGACTTTAATTTCTTCTTACTTTTCCCTCTAACATTCTTGGGACATACTTCTTTTAAAGGTAGCTGGTAGTTGCTATTTCTGGATTTCTCTTCTATCCAGTGCTGTGATTGTCCCAAAGGAAAAGCATTGGGTTTGATACCCTGTTGCATCAAGCTTATGACTTTTCTGCACTAATGTCTGGTAAATGGTCAGCATCTCATCATCCTCCCATCCTTTTTTAAAAGCTGCCGGTCACCTATGCTAATACTTATTTGACATCACTAATTTTAACTTTTCATTCTAAATCACCTCGTGATGTACTTTCCATGTTAAAGCTTCCATATAAGTAAGAATTGGTGCTGTTGTAAATTGTGTTTGAACTGCTTTGGCTTTTGAAGTATGTGTACTGAATACGGATGTGGGAAAGTGGGAAAGAGCAAAAGGGCAAGTAGTTCAGTTCTCAGCAGAAAAGCATCCTTTGTCAACAGCATTTGGATGCTGATAGAATGTAATCAGGTTAAACAGGCATACTGTTGAATACTTTGATTATTGGTACAAATTAAGATAAGTTTAATTAGGAAGAACATAGATCTACATCACTTTAAAAATTCTAAACAAGGTTTTAAATGTTTTATAGAAGGAACCAAAAAGTTCCTCTTCTTGAGTAAATCGTATCATGTTGACAATACCCATTTCCCGCTTTGTGGTGGTGTTCTCTTTCATGGCGAAGTGAGTGTGCGAGAATGGTTCCTCTTGGGCCAAGACTCCAAGCGTAGTTAACAGCCCCCTAGCAACTGTCACTGATGATGAGAGGCTGACCATTTAACCAGACATTAGTGCAGAAAAGTCATAAACTTGATGCAACAGGGATAGGAGAGCACAGATGGAGGTTCATGTAACTACAAGAATCATTTAGAATCTCCTGTATACTCTTAGCATATATTCCTGTGAACTGTAATTTGAAGCAGTAATTTGAGATCCTTTGATAAATTGAGACCCCTTGTGGTGGTGCTGTGCTACATTTTCCAAGATAATCAATCATTCATTGCTCTATTCTATAGAACGGTGCAATGCTAGGAGGTTTAACTATGTAGGAGGAGGCAACAATCACCTGGCATCCAAGCAGTAGCAGGACACGGACAATGAGAAGAGGGTGGTATTAGCCCTTTGTGAGACAGAGCTTCAGCTAATTGCCCCCACTCCTGCCATGTTTATGACCATTGAGATAGCATCTACCTTAGTCATCTTCGAAAACCACTGATGATCAAAACCTTAGTCCTATCTGAATTTTCTTATGTCTTTTATCAGCCAAGTTTCAGGACAGCAAATGTCTATTCTGCACATCAACCTGTGTGAGCAAATGAAAATGCTGCTAGTTGCACTAGAAGGACTACTTCTTGTGAAGCCCTATTGAGATGGAGGTGTGACAAAGGTTTCAATGATGAGTTGTGATTTGAATATGTAATGTGATAAGTGGTGATTTAAATGTGCTTTGTATAACATGGACATGAGCAATGGAAGAGCTGTTTGAAGAATAGGGATAACGAGCGCATTTTCAAGATGGCAGGCTAAGGATGTAAGGATTAGTGCAAGTCCTGAACTATTTACAATCTGTATTAATGAATTGGTCACTGAGACCAAGACGAACATATCTATATTTGCTGACAATACAAAGCTAGGTGGGGATGCAAGCTGTGAGGATGCACCAAGAGGCTGCAAAGAGACATAGACAAGTCCAACAAGCAGGCAACAAGGTGGCAGATGCAGTAAATTGTGGGGCAGTCTGGGGTTATTTAATAGAAAAGCAAAATATTATAGTAAAAGTCTTGATTTTTAGCAGGACTTGGATATACTTATATAAGGAATAGTGACATTTAACATCCAAATACGAAAAGCAATTAAGAAAACAAATACCCCTTATTACAAGGGAATTGAATTCAAGAATAAGGAAGTTTTTGCTACAATTGTATAGGGCTTTAATGAGACCATACCTGGAGTACTATGCACTGTTTTGATCTCCGTATTTGAGGAAGGATATGTTTACATTGGAGGCAGAAGTAAAGTCAGTGGGAATCAGAGGAACTCCACTGGCCATGCCTAGCACAAAGGAGATAGTTTTTGTTCCGGAAGGCCAGCCCTAGGAATTTGCTGCAGGAATTCCTCAGCGCAGTGATCTAGGCCCCAAATATTTTCAGCAGCTTCATCAGTAACAGTCCCTCCATCGCAAGGTCAGAAGTGGGCATGTCCACTGATGGTTGCACAGCATTCAGTACCATTTGTGACACCTACTGCTAAAATGGTCCCTGCTCACATGCAACATGACCTGGCCATCAGGATTAAGCTGATAAGTTACATTTAACATAAGAACATAAGAAATAGGAGCAGGAGTAGGCCATCTAGCCCTTCGAGCCTGCCCCGCCATTCAATAAGATCATGGCTGATCTCTTGTGGCTCAGTTCCACTTTCCCGCCCTCTCCCCATAACCCTTAATCCCCTCTCTTATCAAGAACCCATCAACCCGCTTCTTAAAAATATTTAGCGAGGCAGCCTCCACCACTTCAACGGGCAGAGAATTCCAGAGAGTCACCACCCTTTGAGTGAAGAAGTTCCTCCTCAACTCCATTCTAAACCGCCTCCCCTTTATCTTGAGGCTGTGCCCCCTAGTCCTACTGTCTTTTTTGAGCGGGAAGAGTCTCTCCACCTCTATCCTATCCATCCCATTCATCATCTTATACGTCTCAATGAGATCTCCCCTCATTCTTCTGAACTCTAACGAGTACAAGCCTAGTTTATTCAGCCTCTCCTCATAGCTCAATCCCCTCAACTCCGGTATCAGCCTAGTAAACCTCCTCTGCACTCCCTCCAGGGCCAAAATATCCTTGCGCAGGTGCGGCGCCCAAAACTGCACACAGTACTCCAGCTGCGGCCTCACCAATGCCCTATACAGCTGCAGCAAGACCTCCCTACTTTTATATTCAATCCCCCTCGCTATGAAGGCCAGCATCCCATTCGCCTTCCTGACCACCTGCTGCACCTGCAAGCTGGGTTTTTGCGACTCATGCACAAGGACCCCGAGGTCCCTCTGCACCGTCGCCTGCTGCAGTTTTTCGCCACGTAAGTAATAGTCCTTCCTACCATTCTTCCTACTAATGTGGACCACCTCACACTTGCCAACATTAAATTCCATTTGCCATTTCCTGGCCCATTCGCCCAGCCTATCTAGATCCTTCTGCAGACTCTCCACACCCTCCGCACAATTTGCCTTTCCCCCAATCTTGGTGTCATCAGCAAATTTCGACACCCTACACTCGGTTCCCTCCTCCAGATCATCTATATAAATGGTAAATAGCTGAGGCCCCAGCACCGACCCCTGGGGCACCCCACTAGTCACCAACCGCCAATCCGAATAGCACCCATTGACCCCCACTCTCTGCCTCCTATTTGACAACCAATCCTCTATCCACGCTAACACCCTACCGCCAACTCCATGTCCCCTGACCTTCTGCAATAACCTCTTGTGAGGTACCTTGTCAAACGCCTTCTGAAAATCCAGAAAGACCACATCCACCGGCTCTCCTCTATCCACTGCCCTAGACACATCCTCATAGAACTCCAGTAAATTTGTCAGACACGACTTCCCTTTAATGAAACCGTGTTGCGTCCGCCCTATCAAGCAATTCCCTTCAAGATGCCTCGCAATTTCCTCCTTAATGACGGATTCTAACATTTTACCTACCACAGACGTTAAACTAACCAGCCTATAATTCCCCGCCTTTTGCCTGGCACCCTTCTTAAACAACGGCGTAACATTAGCCGTTTTCCAATCTTCCGGCACTTCCCCGGAATCCAGCGACGTCTGGAAAATAACCACCAAGGCATCCACTATAACCTCCGCCATTTCTTTCAGAACCCTCGGATGCATTCCATCCGGTCCTGGGGACTTGTCCACAATCAGCCCCTCCAGTCTGTCGAGCACCACCTCTCTAGTAACAGTAATGTCATTAAGACCCTCCATTCCTACCACCTTTCCATCTCTAACACCCGGCAAATTATTCACGTCCTCCTCCGTGAAGACAGAAACAAAAAAGTTATTCAAGACCTTAGCCATATCCCCATCCCCTACCACTAGCTCCCCTTTCTCATCCTCTAAAGGACCAACGTTCACCCTAGCCAGCCTCTTCCTTTTTATATATTTATAAAAACTCTTGCTATCCTTTTTTATATTAAGTGCTAGCCCAGCCTCATAGCTTCTCCTACCCTCCTTTATCAACTTCTTTGTCAATCTTTGTTGACACTTAAACCTTTCCCAATCCTCTTCTCGCCCACTGCTCTTAGCTACTCTAAATTCCTCCGCTTTTAATTTAACACTTTCCTTCACCTCCTTCGTTATCCACGGCTTATTACCTCTCTTCCTACTGTCCTTTTTAACCATCGGAATAAATTTCTGCTGATATACAAGTGCCAGGCAATGACCATCTTCAACAGGAGAATGTAACCACCTATCCTGGATGTTACATTTTAGCCTGCTAATTTTTGATTTTAAATTTACCTGAGAACAATCATTTTTTATTAATTGATGGAATGTGATATTCTCAGAAAAGGCCAGTATTTGTAACCATCATTGTTTGCCTTGAGAATATGATGGTGAGATGCCTTATTAAACCTTTTCGATTATTTTTTCCCATATCTTCATACACACGTTTTTCCTTTGTGGGATAGTGGGTAAGTGGTAAAAGAATTCCCAAGTTGATTATCAGCCCATTGAATGGTATTATGGCATTCCTTCCATTACCATCCATCAATATTCTGAGGATACCATTGATGAGAAATTTCACTGGACAACAATATAAATACTGTGTCTACATGACCAGGTCAAAGGCCTTGGCATTCTGTGGTGAGTAACTCACCTCTTGGCTCCTCAAGGACTCTCCACCATCTACAGGTTGCAAATCAGAAATGTAATGAATGCTCGCCACCTGCTTGGATGAGTACAGCTCCAACAAAACCATCCAGGACAAAGTTGCTGGCTTGTTTCACCATCTACCACTTTCTTTCACCACTAGCACAGAAAGTAGTCTCACAACACCAGATTAAAGTCCAACAGGTTTATTTGGTAGCACGAGCTTTCAGAGCGCTGCTCCTTCATTAGGTGAGTCAGGACTCACTTGATGAAGGAACAGTGCTCCAAAAGTTTGTGCTGCCAATAAACCTGTTGGACTTTAACTTGGTGTTGTGAGACTAATTACTGTGCCTACCCCAGTCCAAAGCTAGCAACTCCACATTATCACTAGCACAGATACAGCAGTGTACCATTTACAAGATGCAAAGCAGCTACTCGCTAAACATCCTTCAGTAGCAACTTCCAAATCTTTGACCTCTGCCAAAAAATAGGCCGAACGCAGCAGATGCTTAGGAACACTACCACCTCCATATTTTCCCTTTAAGCCATACACCATTCTCATTTGGAATAATGTTACTGTTTCTTACAATCCCTGGGGAAAAATCACTGAATACATATCACCAGGTGGTCATATTTACACCACATGGATGGCAAAGGCAGGAAGTCTTGTGGGACAGTGGTAGCATCCTTATCTCTCAGCCAGAAGCTCCAGGTTCAAGTCTGACATCGGGAGTTGGTGGCCATGGAAGGAACTTACATAACACAATTCAATGGGTTGATTCAGTTCAGGAATCCTCTTACCACTTTCCCCTATTCTCCAAAGGAAAAAAAATGTACATGTGAAGATGTGCTAAAAATACAGCAAATGCTTAAGAAGGCAGCTCACCATCATCTTCTCAAGGAAAATGAGGATGGTTAACAAATGCTGGCCTTGCCTATTACGATCACATCTCATCAATTAATAAAAAATGATTGGTCCCAGGTAAATTTAAACCAAAGATTGACAGGCTAAACTGTGACAATGGCTGAACAATAAATATGAAGTAGTTTGGGTGCAATTGAAGTATATTCCCATGAGGGAGAAACGTAGGACATCACAGTCAGAGCTTCCTTCCTGGATGATGAAAGAGATAGAGAGGAAGATGAAACAGAAATGGAGTGCATATGACAAATGTCAAGCTGAAGTGGGAGAAAGGCTGAATAAAGAAAGCTCAGAGGGGAAGTAAAAAGAGAAATGAAAGAGAAAGTGGGAATCTGAGAAGTGAATAGCAACTAATGAAGATTCAGAAGTCCTTGATAAAATATTCAGTTTGTCTGATTCTTCGTACGAAAGTAGATAATCTCACATTGTCGCACAGTATCCTGATCTGCCAACTTGCATACCCATCTATTAGGCTTGATTTTGAAAGTCCCCTGGAGGTGGAAAATGGGAATGTGCGGGACTGGAATCTCAGCATGCTGGTAGCTGGCATATTCCACCTCCAGGCCATTAGTAAGGAGATAGATAAGACAGGGTGGCACCTACCTGAATGCTAGTGGCAGGTAAGTCGTTAAAATAAAGGTCCATTAAGGGTGATGTTCAGAGGCTGATATGTTGGCCTCCTCCTCTTTCCCCCCACCCCAGCTTTTATAACTGTGGCTGCAGGTTGCCTTGTAGAGGGGCTCCCCCTCTATCAAAGTAATCTTGCAGCTACAGCTATTTCTTTTCAAGTTCAAAAGTACTGAAAGGGCATCTCCACCATTAATCATACTTTTTCTCTCTCTCCCTTACCTGAGTCACCAGATTGCAATTACTTCATTGCTGCGAGGCCTCCTATTGACTCTTCAGCTTCCAGAGTACTCCTGCTAGTGAACACATCTCCTGGATACCAGTTGGTCGTTGCTTTGCGATTCATGTTAGGTGACTGTTTCCAACATGCTGTAGGGTCAGGATCACAAAGTAGAAATCCAGCCCACCTTTGTGTCTATGTTCTTTTGCAGACACTTGGTGTTCTGCTCACAGCTTTTCCATGTAGCTTTGTATCATCATCAAAATTGAATGGATTACAGTCAGTCCTTTCATCTAATTAATTTATATAGATTTCAGGAAGTTATTGATAAAGATTGTAAATAGCTGTGACCGCAGCATTAGTCTCTGCAGCACCCCACTGGTACCCTTGCCAACCTGAAATTGGCCAATTTATTCCTACTTTCAATTTTCTTTGTTAGTAGAATTAAATAGTCACTTTCAAAAGGAAATTGAATACGTATTTGAAAATAAAGCACTGATAAGGTTTTGATAAGAAAGCAGGAAAATGGGACTAATTGTTCGCTCTTTCAAAGAGCCAGCACACTACAGCATGATGGGCTGAATGCACTTCATTCGTGCTGTGAGATTCTCGGAACATAATCACTCTGTTGCTTTTTGGGCATTTTACCTGCTGCCTGTGGTAGTCCTCCAGTGAGAGTTTTGCTAGTGAGATTAGGTTCGTTATATTTGATATGTAGCTTTCTTGAAATGATCCAGCAGCTTTACCATCATTTCCACAACTGTCTTTGTTCCCAGTGGTGCCATAGCATATTGTATATCATGTTCATATTTTATAAGACATTTCATTCAGAGTGACATTCCATGTCATTTAAACATCTTGTCCAGGAGACCTTGGAAATTAACTGACTGCCTAGGTTTACTTTAAAACTTATGTTTAAAAAATACTTCCCACAATTTATTTTTTATATATATGTATATAAAGCAACCAGTGCAAAGCCCAAATAACATGAAAGTATCACCTCAAGAAATGTGTGAAATTGCTTCGCAGAATTATTGATCTGTAATTGTTAACTTGCAGCTGTGGTTATTCTGTACTGAAAGTCATGCTGCAGCAATGCTTGTATTTAAATAGTCATGATGTGGATATGCTGGCGTTGGACTGGGGAACATTCTAATCAGTAATCTCTAAACTGCCTGTGCTTTATATGCTCTGGCTGAGGCCAGAGCTCTCCATTCACCTGACGAAGGGACTAACCTGAAAGCTTGTGAGTTTACTATCAAATAAATCGGTTGGACTAAAACCTGGTGTTGTCAGACTTTTTACTGTGCATTTAAATAGAGCAGAGGTGGTCTTATAAGAGATGCTTTTTTGAAGATGGTGCAAAGACAGCCATTGAAATTGACACTGGGGGTAAATTTGAGAAACAGGTTAAGCTCAGGGACAGATGGGTGGGGCCAAAACTTTGTGCTTGTGAGCTGTCATGCTAATTCAGCACCACAATCCTGACTGAGGACCACTTGCAGAGAGGCTTTTTCAAAGCCACTTTCATTTGCCAACTATGATTTCCAGATCAGCATTGCAGGCAAAAGACCACTCAGGTAACCATGGCAGGTTCACATTGGAGATGGGCAAGGACCGCGCTTCACTCACTGGAGGAACTCCCACTGCCCAATCTGCACCTGTCATGGCCACCAGAATGCAACTGTTGGCATCCTTTATTGGGCTTGCTCCTTCATGATCATGGCCAGACAGCTGTGGCATTCCTAAATCAGAAAAACCTTTGCTTCCCATAGCATCCCATTGGCCCTTAAGACTTGGGATCCACCAAATGATAGTGAGCCCTTCCCCGCCATTAATTGGCCTAACCCGTTAAAAAGTTCAGGTGGATATGACTGAAAAACACCATGTGGGATTGGGACTTTGAGTATGGTCCAGCTTTGAGTTCCCAATCCCGAACTGTAATTACAGTTCTAGATGAGTGAAATGGGATTATGTTATGTTTCCTAGTTGTAAGCACTTGGTAAGCACAGAAATTCATGGAAGAATAATTACTACTTGAAGTGGTAAGATTAATTTTTATTTATTTCTATGTTGTCTGTTATTTCCCAATTTAAATAGCTTTCTTAAGCCATTGCCAATTCCATTTTTGAGCAGTTAGACCAAGGTTAACTGGCAAATGTTGTGAAAGCATGTCAAAGCAGGCTGGTTATCTATTTACCTTATCAACATTCTTCTTAACAGTTTGGCTTGGACTGGAAATTGATACATCTAGTCACTGAAGAACAGTTTGTTGGAGAGCCAACATTTCTATTCATTTTTTAAAAATGGAACAATGCCCATTTAATTCTGTGCAGCTGATTACCATATTTGTTTATCCTTGAACTCTTCAGTTTCCTAATTATGCTTTATAATTGGGATCTCCTGATGCCTGGCCATGATGGAATCTGGGTATGTTGGCATGGAGGGTGTAACAGGAAAGGAAGATAGATGGGAGATAGGTAGCAGGTTGGCATGGGGCCATAAGGACCATTGGAATGGTGAGGTCATGAGTTGGCACTGAGTTGGCACAGGGGTTATCAAGGCATCCTGGGTAATGGTGGGGTACAGGGCTTGACATAAATTGGCATGTATGGGCACTGGAACTGGGTTAGAAATGAGGGGGTGTGGCAGGTGCAGCTCGAGGGCCTAATGTTTAAGAAAATAACTAGGGCAATGTCACAGGGAACCAAAGTGTCCAGAAGTCTCTGTGGCTATCTCTGATCTGTGTCCAGAGGCACTGGGCCATACTAATGCTCCTACAGCAAATATCCCACCATTTGGGCATTTATTTGTGATGAAAGTGCAATGAATGGGGAAATATCGCAAATTCCATGATCAGATGGGAGCAAAATCTAGGCATGTCAGCAATTTCAGTACACAACTATTTAATAACCTGGAATTTGCTGGCACACAGATGCTTATGTGGCATCTTTCCTTGGCCTGTGCTGAGGAGCTCTTAATCATTTCACAGTCTGTGGCTATCTGCTCAATCTTCTACTTAGTGTTGCCTGTTGCAACCAGTGTTGTGTTTGTATTGGCATGCTTTTTTTGTATTCATTTGTGGGACATGGGTGTTGCTGGCCAGCATTTATTGCCCATTCCTAGTTGCCCTTGAGAAGGTGGTAGCGAACTGTCTTCTTGAATTGCTGCAATCCATGTTCTGTGGGTTGACCGACAATGCCTTTAGGGAGGGAATTCCAGGATGTTGACCCAGTGACTTTGAAGGAACGGCGATATATTTCTAAGACAGGATGGTGAGTGGCTTGGAGGGAAACTTGCAGATAGCGGTGTTCCCGTTTGTTTGCGATCCTTATCCTTCTGGATGGTCATGGCTTTGGAAGGTGCTGTCTAAGGATCTTTGATGAATTGCTGCAGTGCATCTTGTAGATAGTACACAGTGACACTACTGAGCGTGGTGGTGGAGGGATTGAATGTTTGTAGATGTGGTGCTAATCAAGCTTTGTCCTGTGCTGTTGGAGCTGCACTTATCCAGGCAAGTGGGGGCTATACCATCACACTCCTGACTTGTGCCTCGTAGATGGTGGATAGGCTCTGGGGAGCCAGGAGGTGAGTCACTCGTCGCAGTATTCCTAGCCTCTGACTTGCTCTTGTAGCCGCTGTGTTTACGTGATGAGTCCAATTGAGTTTCTGGTCAATGGTAACCCCAAAAATGTTGACAGTGGGGGATTCAGCAATGGTTATACCATTGAATGATGTGGATGTGCCAGCGTTGGACTGGGGTAAACACAGTAAAAATTCTGACAACACCAGGTTTTAGTCCAACCGATTTATTTGATAGTAAACTCACAAGCTTTCGAGGGGACTCCCTCTTCTCAGGTGAATGGAGAGTTCTGGCCTCAGACAGAGCATATAAAGCACAGACAGTTTAGAGATTACTGATTAGAATGCGAATCTTTACACCTAACCTACTGTTCAAGTCCTAAAGTGGCCGATAATGTGTGTGGAAGGAGCACTGATCACAGGTTAAAGAGATGTGTATTGTCTCCAGACAGCACAGTGAGTGAGGTTTTGCAAACCCAGGCAAGTCACGGGGGTTACAGATAGTGCGACATGAACCCAAGATCCCTGTTGAGACCGTCCTCATGTGTGTGGAACTTGGCTATCATTCTCTGCTCAGCGACTCATAGATCGACAGTTCCGATGCACCACAGTGAAAAACCGCACCAATCTCCTCAGAAGACAAACACAGGACACGGTTGTCAGAGTACCCTTCGTCGTCCAGTACTTCCCCGGAGCGGAGAAGCTACAACATCTTCTCCGGAGTCTTCAACATATCATTGATGAAGACGAACATCTCGCCAGGGCCATCCCCACACCCCCACTTCTTGCCTTCAGACAACCACACAACCTCAAACAGACCATTGTTCGCAGCAAACTACCCAGTCTTCAGGAGAACATGGACCACAACACCACACAACCTTGCCACAGCAACCTCTGCAAGACATGCCGGATCATCGACACGGATACCATCATCACACGTGAGAATACCATCCACCAGGTACACGGTAAATACTTTTGCAACTCGGCCAACATTGTCTACCTGATACGTTGCAAGAAAGGATGTCCCGAAGCATGGTACGTTGGGGAGACCATGCAGACGCTACAATGGATGAATGAACATCGCTCGACAATCACCAGGCAAGACTGTTCCCTTCCTGTTGGTGAACACTTCAGTGGTCACGGGCATTCAGCCTCTGACCTTCAGGTAAGCGTTCTCCAAGGCGGCCTTCACAATACACGACAGCGCAGAGTCGCTGAGCAGAGACTGATAGCCAAGTTCCACACACATGAGGATGGTCTCAACAGGGATCTTGGGTTCATGTCACACTATCTGTAACCCCCGTGACTTGCCTGGGTTTGCAAAACCTCACTCACTGTGCTGTCTGGAGACAATACACATCTCTTTAACCTGTGATCAGTGCTCCTTCCACACACATTGTCGGCCACTTTAGGACTTGAACAGCAGGTTAGGTGTAAAGATTTGCATTCTAATCAGTAATCTCTAAACTGTCTGTGCTTTATATGCTCTGTCTGAGGCCAGAACTCTCCATTCACCTGACGAAGAGGGAGTCCCCTCAAAAGCTTGTGAGTTTACTATCAAATAAATCGGTTGGACTAAAACCTGGTGTTGTCAGACTTTTTACTGTGTATACCATTGAATGTCAAGGATTGGTGGTCTGAGTGTCTTTTATTGATTGGTGATGGTCATTGCCCGCCATTTATGTGGCGCAAATGTTATTTGCCACTTGTCAGCCCAAGCCTGGATATTGTCCAGATCTTATTACATTGGAACATAGACTGCTTCAGTACCTGAGGAGTCATAAATGGTGCTGAACATTGTGCAATCATCGACGAACATCCCCACTTCTGACCTTTTGACAGAGGGAAGGTCATTGATGAAGCAGCTGAAGATTTTTGGGCCTAGGACACTCCCCTGAAGGTCTCCTGCAAAGATGTCCTGGAGCTGAGATGACTGACCCTCCATTATCACAACCATCTTACTGTGTACCAGGTATGACTCCAACCAGCAGAGGGTTTGCTCCCAATACCCATTGATTCCAGTTTCGCTAGGGCTCCTTGATGCCCCACTCGGTTGAATATGGCCTTGATGTCAAGGGCTGTCACTCTCACCTCACATCTAGAATTCAGCTCTTTTCTCCATATTTGAACCAAGGCTGTAATAAGGTCAGGTGCTGAATGACCCTGGCAAAACCCAAACTGGGCATTGCTGGGGAGCTGCTGCTTGAAAGAACTGTTGTTATGACACAAATGTATATTATGCTGCTTTTATAGATTTGGTGTTCCAGAATTGTACATTCACTGTTAAAAATTTCTACAACATGCAACTTCTTGCATTGTTTACTCTGTTAGTTCTCCTTGGATGTTTTCACTTTGTGGTAGTTTCAGCTGTGGATGTTCTATTATACTGAAGATCAACACTAAACATGTAGGAGTGAAAATTTTAGAAAATCTCAGGTAGTTTTCTCCTTATTGTGCTGAAGCCTGCACTCCAAAGGCAAAATCTTGCTTGCATGAATCCTGTCTGAGAGACCTTTAAAGCCTCATAGCTATTTATCCATTTGTATTTGTGTTTCAACATTCAAACTACCAGGCCTTCAAAGATCAATAAAGAAAAACTCATATTCCACATTAACTATAATCAATGACTATAACTATAATTTTACAGTAGAGAAAGGAGGATGGTTTGGGGATGGGGCAGGGATGGTTGTTCAGTGGGGGGTGGTGATTGAAGCAGCAGAGCCTACTATGGCATAATTTGGAAGTCTAGACAGCAAGGACTAAACAGTGCAAGTAGCACAGTATGGAGAGCCAGAGAATGAGGCAGCACGATATGAATACTAAACAGTGGGGCAGCATAGTAGAAGGCTAAATAGTTAGGGTAGTGCAACATAGAGAGCTAGAGAGCAAAATAGTACCACATAGAAGACTAATTATTAAGGCAGAGCTTTGCAGAAGGGATGAAGATTGGACTAAGAAAAACAACATCTTGCATTTAAAATGTTCCTTTAATGGAGCAAAATGCTTCAAGGCCTTTTACAATAGTATTATTCTTAACTCAGAAGGTATCAGGACAGAGAAGAGTTGGATTTAAGGCACATCTTAAAAGAGGAAAGAAACATAGAGAGAGAAAGAGATTTAGGAATTGATTTAGGAATCTTGGCCAAGGCAGCTAAAAGCACAGCTACTATTAATTGAGCAACAGAGGATGTGCAAGAGGCTAGAATTGGAAGAATGCATGAGGGTTCTCAGATGGAAGATTTTATAGATATAAAAAGGAGCATAGCAATGGGAGGATTTTAAAATTGGGGTATTGTCAAATACTCCAATTTTTATTGTCAAATACTCCTCCTCTAACCAAAAATAGGCCACTGAGAAGGTAAAAATGAAGGTAAGAGTTTCATAAATTTTTTCAAATGATTTAATTGGTGCTCGAAATGTCAGTCAGTGGGGTTAAGTGTTGCACTTGTGAGATGTGGGAGATCCGTGTCGCTTCCAGGTCTCGAATGACTATGTCTGCAGGAAGTGCACCCAATTGCAGCTCCTTACAGAAGACATGGACAGGTTAGAGCAGTAGTTGGATGCATGTTAGGTGCATGAAGAAACGGAAAGTGTCATAGATAGGAGCCTTAGAGACGTGGTCATACCGAAGATGCAGGCAGATAGATGGGTGACTGCCAGAAGGGGCAGGCAGTCAATGTAGGAATTCCCTGTGGTCATCCCCCCCTCTAACAAGTATTTTGGATGCTGTTGGGGAGATGGGCTATTGGGATATCAGCAGCAACAGCCAAAGCAGTGGTACCACGGCTGGCTCTATTGTTAAGCAGGGAGGGGCAAAGGGAACTAGAGCAATAGTTATAGGTGTCTCTACAGTTAGGGGTGCAGATAGGCATTTCTATGGATGTGAAAGAGACTCCAGGATGGTATGTTGCCTGTCTGGTGCCAGGGTCCAGGATGTCTCTATCTGGACAGGAAGCATTCTGAAGGGAGAGGGTGAACAGCCAGAGGTTGTGGTACACATTGGTACTAATGACATAAGCAGGAAGGGTGATGAAGTCCTGCAGCAGTAGTTTAGGGAGTTAGGTAGAAAGTTAAGAAACAGGACTTTTAAGGTTGCAATCTCAGGATTACTCCCTGTACCGTGTGCTAGTGAGGCTAGGAATAGAAAGATAGGGCAGCTCAACACGTGGCTAAACAGCTGGTGTAGGAGGGAGGGTTTCAGATATCTGGGCCATTGGGGTCTCTTCTGGGGCAGATTGGACCTGTACAAGAAGGACAAGTTGCATCTAAACTGGAAGGACATAAATATTCTGGCCAGGAGGTTTGCTCGTGTCACACAGGAGGATTTAAACTAGTTTGGCAGGGGAGTGGGAACCAAAGCAAATGTGAATTAGAACATAAGAACATAAGAAATAGGAGCAGGAGTAGGCCATCTGGCCCTTCGAGCCTGCCCCGCCATTCAATAAGATCATGGCTGATCTGTCGTGGCTCAGTTCCACTTTCCGGCCCTCTCCCCATAACCCTTAATCCCCTCTCTTATCAAAAACCCATCAACCCGCTTCTTGAAAATATTTAGCGAGGCAGCCTCCACCACTTCAATGGGTAGAGAATTCCAGAGATTCACCACCCTTTGAGTGAAGAAGTTCCTCCTCAACTCCGTTCTAAAACACCCCCCGTTTATCTTGAGGCTGTGCCCCCTAGTCCTAGTGTCTTTTTTGAGCGGGAAGAGTCTCTCCACCTCTATCCTATCCATCCCATTCATCATCTTATACGTCTCAATGAGATCTCCCCTCATTCTTCTAAACTCTAACGAGTACAAGCCTAGTTTATTCAGCCTCTCCTCATAGCTCAACCCCCTCAACTCCGGTATCAGCCTAGTAAACCTCCTCTGCACTCCCTCCAAGGCCAAAATATCTTTGCGCAGGTGCAGCGCCCAAAACTGCACACAGTACTCCAGCTGCGGCCTCACCAATGCCCTATACAGCTGCAGCAAGACCTCCCTACTTTTATATTCAATCCCCTTCACTATGAAGGCCAGCATCCCATTCGCCTTCCTGACCACCTGCTGCACCTGCAAGCTGGGTTTTTGCGACTCATGCACAAGGACCCCGAGGTCCCTCTGCACCGTCGCCTGCTGCAGTTTTTCGCCACATAAGTAATAGTCCTTCCTACCATTCTTCCTACCAAAGTGGACCACCTCACACTTGCCAACATTAAATTCCATTTGCCATTTCCTGGCCCATTCGCCCAGCCTATCTAGATCCTTCTGCAGACTCTCCACACCCTCCGCACAATTTGCCGTTCCCCCAGTCTTGGTGTCATCCGCAAATTTCGACACCCTACACTCGGTTCCCTCCTCCAGATCATCTATATAAATGGTAAAAAGCTGAGGCCCCAGCACCGACCCCTGGGGCACTCCACTAGTCACCATCCGCCAATCCGAATAGCACCCGTTGACCCCCACTCTCTGCCTCCTATTTGACAACCAATCCTCTATCCACGCTAACACCCTACCCCCAACTCCAAGTCCCCTGACCTTCTGCAATAACCTCTTGTGAGGTACTTTGTCAAACGCCTTCTGAAAATCCAGAAAGACCACATCCACCGGCTGTCCTCTATCGACCGCCCTAGACACATCCTCATAGAACTCCAGTAAATTTGTCAGACACGACTTCCCTTTAATGAAACCGTGCTGCGTCTGCTCTATCAAGCAATTCCCTCCAAGATGCCTCGCAATTTCCTCCTTAATGACGGATTCTAACATTTAATTAGCTGAATTAGCTGAAGGGGAACCAGAAAGTAGGGCCAGTAAGACTCAGAAACAGCAAGCAGGATGGGTTTGCTAATCAGAGAGGGTCAGATGGACTGAAGTGCGTTTGCTTCAGTGTGAGAAGTGTAACAGGTAAGGCAGATGAACTTAGAGCTTGGATTAGAACTAGGAACATTCTCCAAGGCGGTCTTCACGACACACAACAGCGCAGAGTCACTGAGCAGAGACAGATAGCCAAGTTCCACACAGGAGGACAGCCTCAACTGCGATCTTGGATTCATGTCACACAATCTGTAATCCCCATGACTTGCTTGGGCTTGCAAAATCTCACTAACTGTCCTGGCTGGAGACAATACACTTGTCTTTAACCTGTGCTTAACTCTCCCTCCACTCACATTGTCTGTACCTTTTAAGACTTGATTACCTGTAAAGACTCGCATTCCAACCGTTATTTTGTAAATTGAGTTTGTGTCTTTATATGCCCTGTTTGTGAACTGAAATCCCACTCACCTGACAAAGGAACAGCGAGCGCTCCAAAAGCTAGTGGCTTTTGCTACCAAATAAACCTGTTGGACTTTAACTTGGTGTTATGAGACTTCTTACAGGGGAGGTCCCAGAGAATTGAAGAATAGCCAATGTTGTTCCTTTGTTTAAGAATGGTAGCAAGGATAACCCAGGTGATTACAGGCTGGTGAGCCTTACATCAGTGGTAGGAAATTATTGGAGAGGATTCTTCGAGACAGGATTTATTCCCACTTGGAAATAAGTGGATGTATTAGTGAGAGGCAATGTGATTTTGTGAAGGGAAGGTTGTGTCTCGAACTTGATTGAGTTTTTCGAGGAAGTGATGACGATGATTGATGAGGGTAGGGCCATGGATGTTGTCTACATGGACTTCAGTAAGGTCTTTGACAAGATCCCTCATGGCAGACTGGCACAGAAGATGAAGTTGCATAGGATCAGAGGTGAGCTGGCAAGATGGATACAAAACTGGCTCGGTCAAAGAAGACAGAGGGTAGCAGTGGAAGGATGCATTTCTAAATGGAGGGCTGTGATAAGTGGTGTTCCTCAGGGATCAGTATTGGGACCTTTGCTGTTTGCGATATATATATATATATAAAATGATTTGGAGGAAAATGTAACTGGATTGATTAGTAAGTTTGTGGATGACACAAAGGTTAGTGGATTTGCGAATAGCGATGAGGACCATCAGAGGATACAGCAAGATGTAAATCAGTTGGAGACTTGAATGGAGAGATGGTAGATGGAGTTTGATCCTGACAACTGTGAGGTAATGCATTTTGGAAGGTCTAATACAAATAGGAAATACACAGTAAATGGCAGAACCCTTAAGAGTATCGATAGGCAAAGGCTATGGATGTACAAGTACACAGGTCACTGAAAGTGGCAACACAGGTGGAAAAGGTATTTAAGAAGGCATACGGCATGCTTGCCTTCATTGGCTGGGATATTGAGTTTAAAAATTGACAAGTCATGTTGCAGCTTTATAGAACTTTAGTTCGGCCGCACTTGGAATATAGTGTTCAATTTTGGTCGCCACACTACCAGAAGGATGTGGAGGCTTTAGAGAAGGTACAGAAAAGATTTACCAGGATGTTGCCTGGTATGGAGGGCAATAGCTGTGAGGAGGGGTTGGAGAAAATTGGTTTGTTCTCACTGAAGCGACAGAGGCTGAGGGGAGACCTGATAGAAGTCTACAAGATTATGAGAGGCACAGACAGTATGGAAAGAAGCTTTTTCCCAGAGCGGAAAAGTCAATTACTAAATGGTATAGGTTTAAGGTGCGAGGGACGAACTTTAAAAGAGATGCAGGAGACAGATTTTTTTAATGCTGAGAGTGGTGGGTCCCTGGAACTCATTGCTAGGGGAGATAATGGAAACGGATATGGTAGTGACTTTTAAGGGGTGTCTTGACAAGTACATGAATGAGATGGAAATAGGGGAATGTGGTCCCTGGAAGGGCAGGGGGTTTTAGTTAAGTCGGGCAGCATGGTTGGTGCAGGCCTGAAGGGCTTATGGGCCTGTTCCTGTGCATAATTTTCTTTGATCTTTGTTCTTTGAAATGGGCAGCAGTGTTTTGGATGACCACAAGCTTATGTTAGGTAGGGGAGCTCGGGAATATTGGAATCATCAACTCTTGCAGTAATAAATGCGTGGGTTAGGTTTTCAGCAGCAGACTGAGCCAAGATCAGAGACAAGCGATGAAGTGGATATAGGTAGTCTTGGTGATGGAGTGGATATGTGGTCAGAAGCAGTTTGAAGTTTGCAAATGGTCTGGCTCAGTTTCAGTTACTAGAGGAAATGAGCAGGGAATGGAGCTTATGGTCTTAATGATTAATTGGAAGTGGTTTCTTGTCATCCAGTACTATTGGTTAAACAGGCAGTGTGACAAATCAGAAATAGTGGAGGTAGCAAAATATGTGGTGGTGAGGTAGAGCTGAGTGTACATGAGGAACTTGCTGTTGTTTTCAGATGCTGTCACCGAGGGGTGGAATGTAGATGAGAAATGGAAGGGACCATGGGTAGATTTTTGGGGGGCTTCTGGAGGGATGGTAGGGAAGTGGGAAGAGAAAGCAATGCTATAACTGAATAGATAAGAATAGAACTGGACAGATCAGCAAAGAGGACTGTGTGGTGAGACAATGCAGCAATGAGAGGAGATGAAAATATTGAAACTGGTCTTGAAAAGATTGGTAGGTGGTAATATGAATATTTAAATCTAAATATTAGGATGCAAACTTTGAATGAAATGTGTACGTTGCAAATATCAGCTAAGGATGTAATTGGCAAGTAGTACTTTTAATTACAGTAGATTATGACAGACTCTTTTCAAAGATATGTTAGATTTACATTCTTGTTAATTGTTAGAGAATTCAGAATAGTTTTTATTTTTGAATACTTTTTAAAGATGATAAAAAAGCTTTTTGAATATTTTAATTTAAATTTGTTGGTTATAGCCGATGGTTTTGATAACGTTGGATGCAGCAGAAGCCTGAAGATTTGCTATATGTTATTTGAATTTTTTTACATTAATTACTTCAATTTAATCCAACATAAGCACATTATGCTGACCACTATTATGCACTTCTGTGCAAATTAACACAAAAATCTGAATTTAATGGAAGTTGGAAAAGAGTTTAGAAAGGATTAATCTATTTCTAATATTCATATTTTACAATAATGGAAAATCAACTTAAATCTGTAAATTGTCGTAATGGCGAGAATAATGGAGTTTCGGATGCGTTTTGCGTCACTATCCTCCCACACTCAGTCACTTATTTGGAAAGCTGGGAGTTTTGCACCAGCACTGTTGGGGGGGGGTGGGGGGCCTAAACACACCAATGAACCTGGTTTCTGAACACTTAGGCACCATTTCACAAGGGTGCCCTGATCTCTCAGTGCACTGGGAAACCTCTTCCCTCACTCCACAGACATTGGGATAAAACACCCCTCCCCCTATTGCAACATGTTGCCCCACACTCTCCTTTGTCAGCATCAGGGACCACACAACATGTCCCCCCACCAATCAGGATCCCTGACATGCCTCCCATCAAAATTGCCCCCACAATTCATCCACCTCCTCAGCACTTCCCCAGCACACTGACAGTTCCCAAGTGACACTGCTGGGCTTTCTGACCGCTGCCAGGCTGTCCCATATGCCAGTTGGGCATTGCTAGTATGCCAGTGAGGAACTGCCAGTGTATCAGGTGGGCACTGTCGATGGGCATTGCCCTACCATGCCCCAGACCACCAGGGGCTTCAGTGGCTTCCCAAGCCCCCTGGCGTGATCATCACGCCACGTCTCGGTGAATTCTGTGCGCTGGGATTTGAACAGACTATACATATTTAAATACTACTTTAAATATGTTAATTGGACTCGCACCCTTTCTAGGTGCAACCCGGTTCACAAACTATTTGGCACTAGGTGTGAAACGGATTTTTAAGCCTGCACGCTATTCTCCAGGAATGGCAGAATCTACTAACGGTGCAGCGAGATCAAAGAATCACCCCCATAATGTGTGAAATAACAAAATGCCTAAGTTGGATTTCTTAAATTAGTTTTTTAGTAGTTGAAATAGTTTGTGTCTTCAAATATTCTTTGAATTTGGGATATTGTTTTATGTTTATATGTAGCTTGTGGGGGTACATGAAAAAAGCTCACATCTATGAATTTCTTCAACAACACTTGGAAACATTTCAAAGTGCTTCTCACACAATGGATTATAGTGCTTGTTAAGTGAACAAACGCCACGGACAAGTTGTGCACAATGAGACAAATGATGAGTAATTTTCTTTTGTTGGTGTTAAGTAATATGGGAACTTTAATACGATAATGTACACCTATTTATATCACATCCAATAATGACTCACAGCCTTTTCCAGATAATGCGTCAAATAATAAAAGGCAGATTTTTTTGAGTCGCCCCTGTTTATGATCGGTGCTATTCAGACATGTGCTTTCTGTAATTCCCAAAGCTCTAAAGACAACAAAGTAAAAAGTAATCATTGGGCTATCTTATATATTGGCCTAAAATATCCACTTTTATATTTGTATATAAAGAGTGGGAACAGAACATATTGTGCATATTATCAACAGTATTGAGCAATACAATCTTCAGGTGTAGATATAGAATTAGCTATTCATCGAAACTAGAACTGAAGTAACAGATCATTAACTTGCATTTATATATCACTTTTAACATAGTGTAATATTTTTAGATGCTTCACGAGTCATAGGGATATATAGTATGGAAACAGGCCCTTCGGCCCAACTCGTCCATGCCGGCCAGATCCCCTAAAGTCAACTAGTCCCATTTGGCTGCGTTTGGCCCTCGAAATGTTTTCCAAGCAGTTACCTGTCGAGATGTATTTTATATGTTGTAATTGTACCTGCTGCTAGCACTCCCCTGGCAGCTCATTCCATATATGCATCACCTCTGAGAAAAAACAACAGTATTATCAAATATAATTTAAAACAGACAGAAAAAACTTGCATTTACATCGGATAGCCAAATTGCTTTAAAGCCAATAAAGTGCTTTTGATGTGTGGTCAATATAGGAAATGCGGCAGCTGATTTGCATACACCAAGTTCCCACAAAGAACAATAATCATCTGTTTCTGTGATGTTAATTGAAGGATAATTATTGACCAGGACACAAGGGATAAATCCCCAGCAAGTCAAAGTTCTGTTGTGTGATTGTTTATGTTCACTTGAGAGGGCAGATGGGGCCACAATTTGACATCTCATCCGAAAGATGGCACTTCCAGCAATGCAGTATTTCCTCAGTACTTTGTTGGCTTGTCGGCCAAGTTTTCGTTCTCAAAACCTAGAGTAGACCCTGAAAATAGGAAATATGGCCATGTTCAAAAGCTTGTTCAAAGGTAGGTTTTTCAGGAGCATTTATAGAAGGCGAGAAAGGCTCAGAGGTTTAGCAAAGGAATTCCTGAGCTTCAGAAGTTAGGACGCTGAAGCACACTGTCACGGTAGAGCACTAAAGGTTGTGGATTGCAAGATGCCAGAACCAGAGCAAAAGGATTCTTCCTCTTCACTGCTCAACATCTAGGAATTAAGGTAAGTAAATAAAATAATTCAAATACTCCCAGGTAAAATAACAGTATGAAATGAGGGGGATAATTAAAATTTAGGCGCCAGTTGGTAATCAATTCTGTTGTGTAGATTATATTTATGGTCAACTGTTGACTGTGGAATAAACTTGATTAATTGTTTAAAAATTCAATTGACTTTCCTGCATTATAAGCTTGAAATGGTTTGTATGATTTTCCTGTAATTTCTGAGGTCATGTGGTGAATCACTACACTTCATTTACATTGCTGTTCCACCTTCCTAGCTCAATTTGTGTCCGATCTTGGAAAATTCTCGCCAAGTCATTTACTGTTGCATTTTCAAACTTCAAACTCCTTAACCTTTGTTGTTTAATCCATCATGACATCTCAATAGCTGTTGATATGCTAGATCACCCCCTGTCCATTGCCCTTAATGTCCTTATCTATGTGAAAATTATTATTCTTTCCCAGCTTTATTATTCCCCCTGTTTAGCCCTCATTTACGCTCCAGTAAGTCTAAGGGACACGGACTTGAATGTTTTTGGTGAAAATCTACTTTAATCATTCATTCAGTTAGACCATTCAAAGCATATTCAGACGATGCTTTTCACTCCAAAGGGCCACCATTCGAAGATCACCCAGAAAGATAAATCATGGCTCCTCATCTCCACCATTAATTCTCTTATTAAACTAACCTCACCTGCCTTCTCAATCCTATTTCCACCTAAGTACATTGCCCAACTTTTGTCCCTCTTCAGCTTATCTGCAGCTGAAACTCTCATTCGTGCTTTTGTTGCTCTTGACTTTATTATTCCAACACACTCTGGCCACTCTCATGTTCTAGCTTATGAAAACCTGAGGTTGTTTAAAGCTTCAGTATTGCAAAAAAAAACATTTTTTATCAAAGCTATTTGTCTTGCACTCATTAGGACTTTTGCAGCCTTTTACTGTTTCATTTCTCAGGGTAATGTCTTGACCAATTGGAGTCAAACTGCCTGGTTTAAATTTCAAACAATGCTTGGCAGTTAATTGTCATTCACCAACAACTGGCGCATTCTCCATGGCAACACCTCTATCAATCGGCGTCAACTTGCTAATCAATCAACACTCTCTCTTACAATATAAGTATGTTGTCTTTCCTGACGTTAGTATCCTTGTGAACAGTACTGATGAGTGCAAGATGAGAAGCTTTGACCAAAGAAGTCTCTCTTTTCAGCAATGTTCACTTTCTGTACTACCACATGACTATCTATTCTTCCTGTGTCCTAACAAACATTGTTCACCCATCTTCCCTCTGCTTGCTGACCTACATTGGCACAAGCAATTTTAAAAGCATTTTCATCCTTGTTTCTAACTCACTTCATGACCTTGTTATGTGCTATGTCTGTATTCTCCTTGAGCTGTATAGCTGCACTAGATATCTGTGCTTTACAAATTCTGGCTGATTGAACATCCCCGAATTTAATCACTTTACCATTGGTTGCCATTTCTTCAGTGCCCCATTCTGAATTCCCTCCCTTTATCACTTTGTCACTCTTCCATCTTTTCTGTCACTTTTTAAAACCTACTTTTGGTCATTTATTCATGTCTTATTACGTGAATCACATAATGTTTGTTTCATGGCCTTTGAGATGATTTATTATATTGAGTGCTATAAAATTGTAAATTGTCATTGAAAGTGTATGGCATTGATACATTGATCTGAAAGTTCCTAGTCAACATTAATCCTTCAACTACTGGTCAGCATGGTGGCACAGTAGTTAGCACTGCTGCCTTACAGTGCCAGTTACCCAGGATTGATTCTGGCCTTGGGCGGCTGTCTGTGTGGAGTTTGCACATTCTTTCCATGTCTGTGTGGGTTTCCTCTAGGTATTCCAGTTTCCTCCCACACTCCAAAGATATGCAGGTTAGGTAGATTGGCCATACTAAGTCGCTCCTTAGTGTTCAGAGATGTGGGGGGGCTGCATAAGGTACTCTTTCGGAGTCAGTGCAGACTTGATGGGCCGAATGGCTTCTTTCTGCACTGTAGGGATTCTGTGGTTCTATGTCTGAAGGACGCAAGAAATCAGTTGACATATTTCTCTTCCATTTTAAACATCTTTGTATGAGTCCTGAGCTCCCAGCAGTCTCACACACCATTAACTATCCACAATATTATCCAACACTATTGCAGTTTATCCCTTGTATGTTTTCCTTGCTGCTACTTGTCAATCTTGCCTGTTTGTAAATTAGAATCTGAAAATTCAACCCTTTTAAGTCTCTATCACGTCGTGTGAATGTCTAATGCATAAATCTCAAAGAGAATTAGTTTATAGCCCTTGACACCTGGAAGTCATTTTGTGATGATTGGGGAAAGAGATATAACGGCTGTACAAAAGTAACTCAGAAACTGTGCAAGGTAAACATCCATAAGAGTAACAACTTGCTCAGGATAAGAGAG
The DNA here is from genome assembly GCF_965287045.1 of Carcharhinus amblyrhynchos. Taxonomy (NCBI): domain Eukaryota; kingdom Metazoa; phylum Chordata; class Chondrichthyes; order Carcharhiniformes; family Carcharhinidae; genus Carcharhinus; species Carcharhinus amblyrhynchos. The sequence goes on along the minus strand of NC_137335.1, from coordinate 22,077,412 downwards.
CATGATGAGTAAGCCATCCATCCTTGTGTACTATGTGGCAGGGCACCTTGTTTGTTGCTAAATGTAAACTCCAGTTGTGGAAGTATCACTGAAAAAAATCAGCATCCGTTACTTTAGGCTAGACTTCAAAGTAGGCGCCCTAACCCAGAAAAATGAAGTTTCATCAGTCCTTTTTGAAGTCACTGTAAAAATGAGGTGACACTCTGATTGCTGTCTGGTGTATCAGTGGAAGAATGACCAATTATAAATATGTCTAAACTATTGATGTAAAAATTGTAATGGTTAATGAACAGGAAAAGCATTCCAAATTTTCAGTTCAAAAAAGAATTTTGAAATGTTTTCATTGTAGAAAATTATTTCAATAATCCAGTCAATGCATTACTTTATTGTGATATATTTGTTTTCAGGTGGGTGGATGAAATAATATTGTTTAGTTTTAAGAGGAAATAAGCTATTTGCTGCCATTTTTCTAAATGGGATGAAAATGGCTTTAGCCTACTTTTTACAATTTTTCAAGCCGCTTGTGTTAACAATGTTGTAACGAGGTTTGAGAATGTGTGGAATTGCTGCAGCAGCAATTCCAACCCAAAAAAAATTATAAACCAATTTGCTAATCTATTTTATCTGTCTAAATGTGCATTACCTAATCTGATCCTTCATTATTTATAATTGTAATCTGTTAAATAATCATGGAATCTCATCACATTCCCAGGCAGCATAATATATAGAGGTAGAAAAATCTAAACAGATGATTCAGCCCCAGATCTTTACACAGCTATAAATCAATTGAAGGTTATATTTACTAGACTCCTTAAATATATATCTATCTGGCACAGACATTTTTTAAAATAGAGTTTTGAATTATCCAAAAGCCGCCAATATTGCCTGCATTGTTCTTCATGCATGTTAAGAGTGTCAAAGCCTATGATTTGCAATGATTTCATTGTTTCATGTCAGATAATTGGCTACCAACTGCAGTATTTGAGGTGAATGTGGCCCATTATTCAGATAACTCTGTGAACACTGGAGCATCCATTTTGTGATAAATTCCATTTTACTGCCCATCTTTTTTTCCAAACGTGTAAAATTTCCTAACTTACAGACAGCTGGTTACATGATAATTTTGCATTAGAATGTACGACGATTTTATTGCAATCCAAAAAAAGTAGTGAAAGTGGTCCATCTCTGGTTCATACATATGGGTAATCTTTTTAATTTGTGAACAATCAGTAATAATCTGAGGATTGGATATTTTATTTTGTCACTGTGCATATAATATGACTTATCCAAACATTTCCAGTATTCTCTTCAAATGGCTCTGAATTTGTGGTGTTCCTTATGTAACTTACAAATGCTTTCAGTCTATTTATGTTTGTTGAATATTTATCAGTTTGAAATGAAACTCTGATTTTTTTATATATATTTAGAAATAGATGTGTTACCCACATATAAGATGCGCCTGTAACTTCCAGTGGAGTGGCAATTGAATCGGATTGCAGTGTCGCTCATAGTTATCTACCTTGAAGTCCAACCAAGCTAAACCTTGCCCATCCTTCCAACTCAGTCTCTGTTGCAGAAGAAAGACTATTAGCAGCAAGGGATTTTTCGGCAATCGTGGTCTCTGTGGATTGACCCGAAGTTATAGTATCTGGTGGTTCACCCAGGAGTAGTTCTGGTACATTGATGCTCGCAGCTATCTTACATGTCGTCTCCACATTAGCTCATCTCCAGTTTGTACTGTGTAGAAGATAAGGTCAGTTTGAGCCAACATAGTTTCAGGAACCCACTTCTCGCTGGTGGTATGGCTGCGCACCAAAACTTGCTCTCCTTGTCAAAATGAGCATCTTTTGGAATTACCTTCTCTTCTTAAGGTTTGCAGCTGCTGATTGTGTTCCACTATCTTGAACATCTCATATGGTAAAAGTAGATCAAACGTAGTTTTCTGTTTCCTCTTCAGTTGTAGTAAAGCTCGGGAACTCTGAGTAGCCACGTGTGGTGTTGCGATATGTCAAAAAACTGTTTAGATGGTGATTTAATGATCCTTGGTCCTGGGGGGGCTTTCAATGTAGGCTTCATGACTAGGTGGACCTTTCGTCAAAGGGTGGTACAGAGCAACCGAAGCACCCAGACAAGGCAAGTTCCAATCTCAGTCCCCAGTTTATGTTTTTTTGCGAATCTTAATTGCCTAAGAGTTGGCAGCACCATAATTGATCCCTGGGTTATGGAAGAAAAATCTGATTACTTAACTGTTCCTATTTGCTGGCCAGCAACACTTACTGAAAATATATCTGTGTGGACAAAACCGGGTTTGTGAAACTTGCTGTGACAATGGTATTCATCATCAAGACTCACCTCACTCATTTGCTTCAGTGCATTAGGACTGCCCAGGACCATAACCAAACAAAGACTCAATGTATGTGAAAGGAAGTAAAGAAAATTCGTACAAAGGAAAGCTTCCAAGGCAAAAGAATTATGAAAATGCATTTCTCCACTTAGCAACATTATTCTCATGATTCTGTCAATCATTAATTTATTTTTTCATCACATATGAACTATCAGATCAACCCATAAAAGGGGCACAGTAAAAGCCTTTGTATCCTCTCTACCTTGACCACTGAAGATACAAATGTGTGTTTGGACACTTGGGTTTTAATTTCTATCGATTCTCATTTGCCTCCTTTCCACAACATTCCATTTTATAAAATAAAGTAAACTTTTAGAATAGTTCAAAATGCTATCCAGTGGTTCTATCAGTATGGCAAGTGCTTTTGGCTGTTTTAAGCAGCTGTGCCCACGAATGACCATTGATGAAACTTGTGGGAAAGTGTAATAGTGGTATCCACTTATCCTGTGCCAAGGGCCTGTACAAAAGAAAGTAAGTTCTGGTTCTTTCACCCATTGCATATTGTTAGAATCTTTACTTGATATTTTATGTATAATCAAGTGAAAAATGGATCAAAGTGTGGTGTTCAATCTGTGAAAACTGGAATGAAATAGGTAAAGCTTTCTTAAACATAAGAACATAAGAAATAGGAGCAGGAGTAGGCCATCTAGCCCTTCGAGCCTGCCCCGCCATTCAATAAAATCATGGCTGATCTGAAGTGGATCAGTTCCACTTTCCCACTTTCTCCCCATAACCCTTGATTCCCTTGTCTGTCAAAAACCTATCTACCCGTGACTTAAATATATTCAGCGAGGTAGCCTCCACCACTTCAACGAGCAGAGAATTCCAGAGATTCACCACCCTTTGAGTGAAGAAGTTCCTCCTCAACTCCGTTCTAAACTGCCCCCCCCCCCCCCCTTATCTTGAGGCTGTGCCCTCTAGTCCTGCTATCCTTTCTTATATCAAAAGAAAAGAAATTCTGCTCAGTAAGGGCTCGTAAGCATGGCATTTTTGGAAATGTACTTTTGCAGTCATTAACTGCAAAAGTTGATGCAGTTTCAGCACCTCTTTGTGCACACAAGTTTCAAATCAAGCCATGAGAGAAGTGGATGTACTGAAATACATTTTTCATAGAAGGTCATTTTTGCACGGCTTTATTCCCAACAGAAAGGTGAACAGGATGCTTCTGTTGTAAGTAGAAGTATCTGAGAATTTCACTCCCTTTTTTTGCAGACAACACTGTTTAAATCTGAATCTGTCCAGGGATCTGAAGCACAGTAATTAGCAGCCTCTTCTGAATGTCGGAGCAGAATTATGATTGTAATGGTTTAGCTGTAGGATAAAGGGATTGAATTGGATTGTGCCTGCCAAACTAAATGAGTTTCCATGGGAATTTCTAACTCGTAATAAGCATTTACTTAAGGCAGTGGGATTGTACAAACTAATAAATTATGGGTTTAGAGAAGAGATGCCTGGTTTCTCCAATGAAACCTAACAGCAAGCAAAACTGTTAGAAAGAGGCTTAGGTTCTTAATGAGAATGAGCTGATCTGTGCTCTTGTGCTGATGTTCAGCTTATTAAGGCTAAACGGTTTCTGCTAAATACAGTGCAGTAAGCACATTTCAAGAGACAGTTTGCAGCACATCCCTAGAGCGAAACATTGAATCTGATTGATCGAACAAAATTGAATTTCCTCTGCTAGTTTGGATGCATTTCTTAGTAATGCTATTAAAAATAGTTTTTTGTGATGTTTCAATAAACATTAACTAGTTATTGATTTTTAACTTTTCTCTAGTTTGTGTAATATTTATTGAAACACTCGTCAAACGAGCATCTGTGGTGTAGGGAAGGTTGGTAGGGAACGGTATTATAATGGTATAGGGCCTTTGAACTTTTTCTGTTACCCCTGAAAATAAATGTATATGATGATCAAGACTTTTACTCTGGAACGATGAAACTTTGACCTCAGATTTATTCTGCATCATTGTTCAAATGCAAGTAAATAGACCCATTTGTGTCCAGATCACCAACAACCGACTTCAGGAAGCGTAAAGGAGAACGTGTCCCTGTCTACGTTTATGGGGCAAAAGTAGAAAGGGTCAAGAGCTTCAAGTTCTTAGGTGTCCAGATCGCCAACAACCTGTCCTAGTCCCCCAATGCAGACACTATAGTTAAAAAAGCCCACCAATGCTTCTCCTTTCTCAGACGACTAAGGAAATTTGGCATGTCAGCTACGACTTTCACCAACTTTTATAAATACATCATAGCATTCTTTCTGGTTGTGTCAAAGCTTAGTATGGCTCCTGCTCTATTCAAGACTGCAAAAAACTACAAAGAGTTATGAAGGAAGCCCAGTCCATTACTCAAACCAGCCTCCTACCTATTGACCAGTCTACACTTCCTGCTTCCTCAGAAATGCAGCCAGCATAATTAAGGCCCACACGCACCCCGGACATACTGGGGCAATTCTCTCACCCTGCCGAACTAGTTTTCTAGCGCAACTGGGTGGGAGAACCTCGCATCCAGGCATGTACAGGATCTGTGCATGTGTTCCTGCTGCAAACTCATCTCCCAGCCCTGGATTTCTGGTGCCATCAGATCTGTGCTGGAAACCTGGAAGACCAGATAAGTAATCTAATTTTAATATTATTTATTTGGGATTAGAGAGCCCAGACTGAATTCTCCAGGCCCGCTAGCTTCTCCCACCACAGTGTTTCACTCCAGCGGGCTTTACAGTATCTCCCCATTTTCAGGGAATTAGTGGCCTGACCCCACTGCAGTGAAGGGGGGGCAGTCAGGGTCCCCAGGAGGTCGGGTGGCTGAAGGAGTGATAGGTGGGGATGGAGGGGTCCCGCTATCACTCTGCGTGGGGGCTAGTCATCAGGGTAGTCAACTGTGGACAGCGGATGGGCGGATCGTCACTGTTGGTGGGAGTTGCTAGAGATCGGGGTGGAGGGGTTGAAGCTGGCCTGGAAATGATTGGGGGGCCCGCGATTGGGCTATGGGCGGGATTAGACGGGCAGCATTGTGGGGGTTGCGGAGCTGGCCAGCAATTGAGCTGGCCAGCAAACTACAGGCTGACAGTGAGGGTTTTAGACACTTGGTGGGAATAGGCCCCATCCCCTGAAATCTAATGATATTCATGCTGGTAACTTCTGCATTGCACAGAGTGTGGGAGATTTGAATGTGAATTCTCACTGAAAAGAACAGCATGGATTACTCCAGTTTTCCCACGAATTCAACACGTAGAATTTTTTTGGGAGAATTACACCCACTCTCCACCTTTTTCTGTCAGGGACACATATCAACCAACTCGAGCGGTTTCTTTTCTGCTGCCATGTGACTTTTGAATGTACCTACCTCACACTTGAAGTTGATCTTTCTTTACACCCTAGCTATGATTGTAACACTATATTCTGCACTCTCTCCTTTCCTTCTCAATGAACAGTATGCTTTATCTGTATAGTGCACAAGAAGCAATACTTTTCATTGTATACAAATACATGACAATAATAAATCTAATCAAACCATTTTATTTTGCTAAAAGGGCTAGAAATTGCTTTATCACTGGTTGTCTCCGACAGTTTAATTAAGAGACTTCAGAATTAAAACATAGTGTAAATTATTCTACATCTAATTATTTAATGGTGATTAATCCTTAATAAGACAAGACTAATTTACATGGGATATAAATGTAATGTGCCAAATGTTCCAGTCTCCGAATCACTGGAGACTTGACGCATGTTGGAACCCTGTAGAAATCTTGACCCACAGGCTTACCTGGGAATTCCCCATGATATTGAAACTTCTGATGGGCAATTCTCCCACCCCTGGGGTGAGGTATGGCAAATGGCCTAATCCTCCTATTTCCGATGGTCCTCCACAAATTTGGACAATTCCACAGTACTTGCTGCCCAAGAAGTGTCAGATAGAATAACATCTTCTCTAACACCTGAGTAACTCCACAACTGAATTCTCTATAGCCCCCACAAACGCCACCCCCAACCTCGCCATAACCTTCCCACCCCCGGCTCCCTCCAACTTGCCCCTTGCTGGCTCCCTCCATCTTGCCTCCCCCGGTTCCCTCCGATTTGCCTCTTCTCAGCCCCCCCCAACCTTCTCCCCAAGACCCCCCGACTCTCCCAAACTCTGTCCGAAAAGTCTCCAAGCTCCCTCCAACCTCCCTCCCCAAGCTCCCTCAAACCTCCCTTCCCAAGCTCCCTCCAACCTCCCTCCCCAAGCTCCCTCCAACTTCCCTCCCCCAAGCTCACTCCAATCTCCCTCCCCAAGCTCCCTCCAACTTCCCTCCCCCAAGCTCACTCCAATCTCCCTCCCCAAGCTCCCTCCAACCTCCCTCCCCAAGCTCCCTCCAACATCCCTCCCCAAGCTCCCTCCAACCTCCCTCCCTAAGCTCTCTCCAACCTCCCTCCCTAAGCTCGCTCCAACCTCCCTCCCTAAGCTCGCTCCAACCTCCCTCCCTAAGCTCGCTCCAACCTCCCTCCCTAAGCTCGCTCCAACCTCCCTCCCTAAGCTCGCTCCAACCTCCCTCCCTAAGCTCGCTCCAACCTCCCTCCCTAAGCTCCCTCCAACCTCCCTCCCCAAGCTCCCTCCAACTTCCCTCCCCCAAGCTCACTCCAATCTCCCTCCCCAAGCTCCCTCCAACTTCCCTCCCCCAAGCTCACTCCAATCTCCCTCCCCAAGCTCCCTCCAACCTCCCTCCCCAAGCTCCCTCCAACCTCCCTCCCCAAGCTCCCTCCAACATCCCTCCCCAAGCTCCCTCCAACCTCCCTCCCTAAGCTCTCTCCAACCTCCCTCCCTAAGCTCGCTCCAACCTCCCTCCCTAAGCTCGCTCCAACCTCCCTCCCTAAGCTCGCTCCAACCTCCCTCCCTAAGCTCGCTCCAACCTCCCTCCCTAAGCTCGCTCCAACCTCCCTCCCTAAGCTCGCTCCAACCTCCCTCTCTAAGCTCGCTCCAACCTCCCTCCCTAAGCTCGCTCCAACCTCCCTCCCTAAGCTCGCTCCAACCTCCCTCCCCAAGCTCCCTCCAACCTCCCTCCCCAAGTTCCCTCCAACCTCCCTCCAACCTCTCCCCCCAGCTCCTTTCAACGTGCCCCCCCAGCTCCTTTCAACGTGCCCCCCCAGCTCCTTTCAACGTGCCCCCCCAGCTCCTTTCAACGTGCCCCCCCAGCTCCTTTCAACGTGCCCCCCCCAGCTCCTTTCAACGTGCCCCCCCAGCTCCTTTCAACGTGCCCCCCCAGCTCCTTTCAACGTGCCCCCCCAGCTCCTTTCAACGTGCCCCCCCAGCTCCTTTCAACGTGCCCCCCCAGCTCCTTTCAACGTGCCCCCCCAGCTCCTTTCAACGTGCCCCCCCAGCTCCTTTCAACGTGCCCCCCCAGCTCCTTTCAACGTGCCCCCCCAGCTCCTTTCAACGTGCCCCCCCAGCTCCTTTCAACGTGCCCCCCCAGCTCCTTTCAACGTGCCCCCCCAGCTCCTTTCAACGTGCCCCCCCAGCTCCTTTCAACGTGCCCCCCCAGCTCCTTTCAACGTGCCCCCCCAGCTCCTTTCAACGTGCCCCCCCAGCTCCTTTCAACGTGCCCCCCCAGCTCCTTTCAACGTGCCCCCCCAGCTCCTTTCAACGTGCCCCCCCAGCTCCTTTCAACGTGCCCCCCCAGCTCCCTCCAACCTCCTCTCCAAGCCCCCTCCCCAAGCCCCCTCCAGCTCCCTCCAACCTCCTCCCCAAGCCCCCTCTAACCTCCTCCCCAGCTCCCTCCAGCCTCCTCCCCAAGCCCCCTCCTAACCTCCTCCCCAAGCCCCACCTAACCTCCCTCCCCAAGCCCCCTCCTAACCTCCCTCCCCAAGCCCCCCTCCTAACCCCCTCCCCAAGCCCCCCTCCTAACCTCCTCCCCAAGCCCCCTCCTAACCTACCCCCCAAGCTTCCCCCAACCTTCCCCTCCAAACTCCCCCCCCAACCCACCCACCCTCCTCTCCACCCCACCCACCCTCCTCTCCACACAGCATGCAAGTGCTTCTAGATTTATAGGGCTTTGATGCAATTTTTCACACTGGAACACTCAGTTCCTGTTGCTGCTTCTCACCTTTGGACAAGTTTGTGGTTTCCTGGTGAGCTTTTCAAAATTAAAGTGGAATTGTGAACCTACTGAAGGTCGGAAGTAGCAGCAGCAACTAGTGAAACTGACCTGACACTGACAGACTGACTTACAAATATTGGAACACTCAGTCTGACTGGATTGATTTTTTAAGCTGGTCTTTCAGGTCTGCATCTGTGGCTGCTCAGCATGGAAGGCGAGAAGAGTTTACAAAACCAAGCCTGAGCTGTTCTCTCCTGGTGCAGTGGTTCCCGGCATGGATCAGTAGAAAATTTGACACGCCACAAGTGTCGGGAGAACAAAATTCCAAATTAATTTTCCACCTGATTTTTGACATCACTCCAAATTTTGTACCCAGGTCCAGCACAAGTCCTATGCTGGCAGGAGGGAAAATTTCAAAAGATACGTTGATATATATACTACTTTGTCCTTTCAATAAATAGTATAATCAGAACATGTACATTGAACTCATTTCTTCAGATGCATTAATCCCATTCAGCTTTGTTAACGGAATATCGTTCTTTAGCTTCTTGCAGTTTATGCTCAGTATTTTTTAATGTAAATTGAAAAAAGCCTGAAAAGAACATGCAAAAGCTTCATTTATGTAAATTTTATAAATGTATCTTTGTAAAAAAAAAATGACAAGAGAGAGATGACAGGGACCTGTTCAATGTTTTATAAACATTAGAAAGCATATTAAATTGAAACAGAGAAAATGAGATCTGAAAAATTGAACTTTGTAAGCAAACAATGTTTCTGCAGGAAAGTGATACAGAGGGAGAGTAAGGAAGCACACTCAGGATGAAACCGTCTCTGGATTATATTGAGAGTCCGGAAGATTATTGATAGAAGTGAGGGAGTGTTAGAAAGAAGAGGAGGCATTAGGAACTCAAAGAAGAGGGAATGAGTAGAGCAACATGATTGATGGAGAAGGGAATAAGAGCAGATTATTTGAAGACTGCATTTTTTCCACTCCGTGACCTTCCCATAATGCAGCCTGTAGTGGCAGCTGGTCCTTTCTCCACCATGCTGCTCTAATGGAAAGAAAAGAGGAAGATGACAGGGAGGAACACAAAGAGTTTAGGAGATAGAAGCAGAAAAAGTCAGTCATCATGACAAAACAATGACAGTTAAGAAAGATACCATATTCTCCAGATTGTGCTCCACCATGAAAGGTTCACTTGTATCTCAATAGTTTTCTTACATTTACCTTTGTGTTGCATTAACATAACAAATGTTTATGAAATGCCTGTTTTCAGTTTCATTGTGCATCTTCTGTAACCACATTCCATGGAAAGATTTTATTTTTAATGCTAAGGGAAGGTTCCAAGACTATTATTTCCAGTTCCTCATGTAATTGCAATTGGAAAAATTGATTGACAGCTCACTGAATTTGCAGTTTGTAGATGCGTAAAATAATTTGTTAGAAGGAAAGTTCCGAGAAAAACCAGTGTAGCAAGGAAACAGATGTTTGTTGCGAGTGTTGATATTTTAATAAAGGATGATCTGCCTGTGCTCCTAAATTGAGAGATGGGAAGGGCTGTCTGCAAAATGAGATTACTGATCTGGTCTCTCTATACTCTGTTCTTTGAATGCTGCAGTCAGAATGCATTAGCACTGTTCAGTTGCCGTTTCTTTGAGTTTTAAAATGCTCATTTGTTTTCCAGTTCTTCTCTAGTTTCAAAAATTATTCTTTATCCAGACTTAGATGGTAGAAAGGAACACAACTGGTGCTGGCCTGTTTAAATGCTTCTCATCAGAATTTACTTCACCGCATTTCACTTTTTTTCAATAATAATCATACATTCATAGGCTGTACACATTGCTGTCAAAGCCAACGTTTTTTCCCATATCTAAATATTCTTGAGAAAGAGGTGGTGAGCACCTTTCTTGAATTGCTATAGTCCATGTGATAAAGCTACTGCCACAATGCTGTCAGATAAAGTGTTCCAAGAATTTGACTCACCAATCATGAGAGAACAGCAATACTTTTCTCAGTCAGGATGGTGTGTGATTTAGAGGAGTTTTGGAGTTTGTGGTGTTCTCATACGCTTGCTGCCCTTGTCCTTCTGGAATATAATGTTGGTTTAGGAGGTGCTGCAACAGAAACCTTGACGAGTTGCTGCAGTGCATCTTGTAGATCTCACATAGCAACCATTTGCACTGGTGGTGGAGAGAATGAGTGCTTGAAAGGTGAATGGAGTGTCAATTTAAATGAGCTGCTTTGTCTTTGATGGTGTTGAGCTCCTTTTTGTCCTGTTGAAGCTGTACTCATTCAGAAAAGTGGAAAGTATTCCATTACATTTATGCCTATAAGTGGTTGAAAGACTTTGAAAATTCATGAAGTGAGTTACTAGTCACAGAATTCACTATCATGGAAAGCAATTGAAAGCAAAACATTATATGTTTTCAAGAGGAGTTAAATCTATTTCCTGGGCCTAAAGGAATCAAAGGATATGATGGAAAAGTGTGAACAGGTCACTGAGTTGGATGATCAACCATGATCATGATGAATTACAGAGCTGTCTCGAAGGGCCAAATAGCCTACTCCTGCTCCTGTTTTCTATGTTTCTAATACTCTGTCCAAGACCAGCTATTGTAGCTTTTTATTAATGAGCCTGGACCGGTTAGGTTTCCGGTCACTGATAGCCCCCTTCCTCTCCAAGATGACGTTGATGGAGAATCTGACAGTGTTAATATCATTGAACATAGCACATCAGATGTAGGAGCAGGACTGGACTATGTGGCCCATCAAGCCTGTTCAGCATTCAAGAAGATCATGGACGGAATTCTCCAGCCCCAACCTGTAACAGATTTTCCTCCAGTGGAGATGGCTGTGTCTGCTGCAGTGGGATCTTTCCAGTCTTACTGAAGTCGATGGTGATTTACATTCATCGCTTATGTTGCCTTCTGGGAACTGGCGGTGGAGGTTGGCTTTGGCAATACTAGAGGTTCCAGCCCGTGGTTGATCTAGTTGTGGTCTCAGCTGCACTTCGTTATCTGCATTCCATAACCCCTAATTTTCTTGTCTATCAATAATCAACCTAATCCAACCTTGAATAAATTCAATTTCCCAACCTCCATTGCTTCCTGGGAAAAGAATTCTACATACTAATGAGCCTCTGAGAAAAAAGATCTCTTCATCCCTGCTTTACAATGGGAACTCCTTATTCTGAAACTGTTTCATAGTTCTCATCATCCCCCACAAGATCTGTTTCCTCTGCAAGAAGAAATGTCCTTTCAGTATTCATCCTATTAAGTCCTCTCAGGATCTTGTGTGTTTCAGTAAGATCACCTCTCATTTTTCTAAACTCCAATGGTTTAACTTGTTCAAACTTTCTCATCCCAGGAATGAGTCAAGTGAACTGTCTCTGAATTGCTTCTAACACAATTTTATCTTATTTTCAAAGGAAACCAAAATTATACACAGCACTGCAGGTGTGGTCTCACTAAGGTCCTGTACAGCTGCAGAAAAACATTCCTACTTTTATATTCCATTCCCCTTGCAATAAACACCAACATTCCATTTACCTTCCTAATTGTTTACTGTACCGTTTTGTGATTGGTGCATCAGGATGTTCTTGGAATGCTGCCGGGATAGTTTCCTCGAACAGTGTGTGTTGGAGCCGACGAGGGAGCGAGCTATCTTGGATCTGGTGTTATGTAATGAGGCGGGTAGAATTAGGGACCTTGTGGTGAAGGATCCTCTTGGGAAGAGTGATCATTGTATGGTGGAGTTTCTGGTGCAGATGGAGGAGGAGAAAGTGGGTTACCGGACATGTGTCCTTTGTTTGAACAGAGGGGAGTATGGTAGGATGAGAGAGGAATTGGCGAATGTTGATTGGGAGAGTGTGTTGGAAGGTAGGTCTGCTGAGGAACAGTGGAGGATCTTTAAGGAGATCTTTCTTGGTGCTCAGCAGAAATTTATTCCGATGGTTAAAAAGGATCGTAGGAAGAGAGGTAATCAGCCATGGATAACGAAGGAGGTGAAGGAAAGTATTAAATTAAAAGCGGATGTGTTTAGAGTAGCTAAGATTAGTGGGCGAGAAGAGGATTGGGAGAGGTTTAAATGTCAACAAAGAATGACAAACAAGTTGATAAAGAAGGGTAGGATAAACTATGAAGCTGGGCTAGCGCTTAATATAAAAAAGGATAGCAAGAGTTTTTATAAATACATAAAAAGAGGCTGGCTAGGGTGAACGTTGGACCCTTAGAGGATGAGAGGGGGGACTTAGTGGTAGGGGATGGGGAAATGGCTGAGGCCCTGAATAACTTTTTTGTTTCGGTCTTCACGGAGGAGGACGTGAATAATTTGCCGGGTGTCAGCGATGGAAAGATGGTAGGAGTGGAGGGCCTGAATGACATTATTGTTACTAGAGAGGCGGTGCTCGACAGACTGGAGGGACTGATTGTGGACAAGTCCCCAGGACCGGATGGAATGCGTCCAAGGGTTCTGAAAGAAATGGCGGAGGTGATAGTGGATGCCTTGGTGATTATTTTCCAAACGTCGCTGGATTCCAGGGAAGTGCCGGAAGATTAGAAAACGGCTAATGTTACGCCATTGTTTAAGAAGGGTGGCAGGCAAAAGGCGGGGAATTATAGGCCAGTTAGTTTAACGCCTGTTGTAGGTAAAATGTTAGAATCCGTGATCAAGGAGAAAATAGCAAGGCATCTTGAGGAGAATTGTTTGGTAGAGCAGACGCAGCACAGTTTCGTTAAGGGGAAGTCGTGTCTGACGAATTTATTGGAGTTCTATGAGGATGTGTCTAAGGCGGTGGATAGAGGAGAGCCGGTGGATGTGGTCTTTCTTAATTTTCAGAAGGCGTTTGACAAGGTGCCTCACAAGAGGTTATTGCAGAAGGTCAGGGGGCATGGAGTTGGGGGTAGGGTGTTAGTGTGGATAGAGGATTGGCTGTCAAATAGGAGGCAGAGAGTGGGGGTCAATGGGTGCTACTCGGATTGGCGGTTGGTGACTAGCGGAGTGCCCCAGGGGTCGGTGCTGGAGCCTCAGCTATTCACCATTTATATAGATGATCTGGAGGAGGGAACCTAGTGTATGGTGTCGAAATTTGCTGATGACACCAAGATTGGTGGAACGGCAAACTGTGCGGAGGGTGTGGAGAGTCTGCAGAAGGATCGAGATAGGCTGGGCGAATGGGCCAGGAACTGGCAAATGGAATTTAATGTTGGCAAATGAGAGGTTGTCCACTTTGGTAGGAATAATGGTAGGAAGGACTATTACTTACGTGGCAAAAAACTGCAGCATGCGACGGTGTAGAGGGACCTCGGGGTCCTTGTGCATGAGTCGCAAAAACCCAGCCTGCAGGTGCAGCAGGTGGTCAGGAAGGCGAATGGGAATCTTCTGGCACTTCCCCGGAATCCAGCGACGTTTGGAAAATAGCGAGGGGGATTGAATATAAAAGTAGGGAGGTCTTGCTGCAGCTGTATAGGGCACTGGTGAGGCCGCAGCTGGAGTACTGTGTGCAGTTTTGGTCGCCGCACTTACGCAAGGATATTTTGGCCTTGGAGGGAGTGCAGAGGAGGTTTACTAGGCTGATACCGGAGTTGAGGGGGTTGAACTATGAGGAGAGGCTGAATAAACTAGGCTTGTACTTGTTAGGGTTTAGAAGAATGAGGGGAGATCTCATTGAGACATATAAGATGATGAATGGGATGGATAGGATAGAGGTGGAGAGGCTCTTCCCGCTCAGAAAGGACAGTAGGACTAGAGGGCACAGCCTCAAGATAAAGGGGGGGGGGGGGCGGTTTAGAACAGAGTTGAGGAAGAACTTCTTCACTCGAAGGGTGGTGAATCTCTGGAATTCTCTGCCTGTTGAAGTGGTGGAGGCTGCCTTGCTAAATATATTTAAGACGCGGGTTGATAGGTTTTTGATAGGCAAGGGGATTAAGGGTTATGGGGAGAGGGCGGGAATGTGGAACTGAGCCACGACAGATCAGCCATGATCTTATTGAATGGCGGGGCAGGCTCGAGGGGCTAGATGGCCTACTCCTGCTCCTATTTCTTATGTTCTTATGTACCATCATGTTTTGTATGCAGCTTTTCTATTCTTCCTGCCAAAGCGGATTAGTTCACATTTTCTTATATTATCCTCCATTTGCCAGTTTTGTTCCCACTCATTTAATCTATTCATATCCTTTGCAGGCTCATGACAACTTACTTCTCTATCTATCCTGGCTTGCGAATTTAACAACCATACATTTGGTCCCTTATTCCAATTCATTGACACAAGTTGCAAATAGTTGAGGCCAAAGCACTCCACAAGGTACAGCTTGCCAACCTGAAAAAAAATCCATATATCCCTACTGTCTGCTTCCTATAAGCTGACAAATCCTCTATCTATACTAATATGTTATCCCCTAAACCTAGCTTTTACCTTGTACGGGAACCTTTAATGTGACACCTTATCAAATGTATTTTGGAATTCAAAGTACACTACATCCACAGGATCCTCTCCGTCCACCTTTCTTGTTACTTTTTCAAAAAACGCGAATAAATTAATTGAACAGGGTTTCCCTTTCACAAAGCCATGTTGACTCTGCTTGATCACATTATGATTTACTAAAAAGCCTGTTATAGCTTCCTTCAGAATGGATTCTAGCAATTTCCTTGTGACAGATGGTAGGCTAGCTGGCCTGTTGCTTCCTGCTTTCTATCTCCCTTCCTCTGTTCTTTTGGAGAGCAACTAATGTGACACTCTGCTGGGATACTTCCAGAATTCAATGAATTTTGGAAGGAGTAACCAATGCTTCTGCAACTTCTGCAGCCATTTTCTTTAAACCTGAGGACGCAGGCCATCTGGCGCTGAGGACTTGTCAGCCTTTAGGCCTAATAGTTTTCTCAACACTTTTTTCCCTGGTAATGGTGATTATTTTAAGCTCCTCCCTCCCTTTAACCTCTTGATTTTCAAATATTTTTGGGAAGTTTTCTAAGTCTTCCATGATGAAGGCCGATATTTCCTTTAAATGCATCTGCTAATTGTCTTCCATTATCAATTCCCAACTCTCACTCTAGAGTATCAACACTAGCTTTACTTATTCTGTTCCTATTTAACTACTTGTAGAAGCTTTTTGTTTTTATATTACTAGCTAGCTGTCAGTCATTCTCTACTTTCTCCCTCTGGATTATTTTTTCAGTCATTCTTTGCTGTTCCTTAAAACCTGACCAATCGTCTGAACAACTATTAATCTTTGGAGATTTGTACAGTGTTTCCTTCAGTTTGATACAATCCTTAACTTCTTCAGTTGGCCAAGGATGATGTATCTTTCTGAAAGAGCCTTTTTTTCTCACTGGGATAAATCTTTATTAAATATCTCCTTAAAAATCTGCCACTCCATCTCTACTATCCTATCTTATAACCTTCTGTTTCCCATTGGCTTCATACCCTTCATTCAGGTTTAAAACTCCAGTTGTAGGCTAAACCCTCTCCCCTTCTAACTGAATAGGAAATTATGTCACATTATGATTGCTGTCATTTAGAGGCACTTGTAGTGCAAGGTTATTGATTAATCCTGTCCATTGCTCATTGCCAGGTGTAGAAAGCCTGCTCTGTGGTTGCCTCTAGATTGTACTGTTCTAAGAAATTTTTCCCAATGCATTGTTTGAAGTCATTTTCCAGGCTATCTTTGCCAATCTGATTCACTCAATCTACATGTAAATTAAAGTCATCCAAGATTATTCTGGTACCTTTCTTCTATGGCCCATTTAGTTCTTCCAGTAACTCTCTGTCCTGCAGTGCAACTTATGGTAGGGATTTTATCATTTATTTAACTGCCTTTAGCAATTTAAAGAACACACTAGACTCCAATTTCATAATTCTGGAAAGTGAAATTAAGCAAGTCCTTTAACTGAGTTAAACTATTTGCTCTTCACAACCACTGACAGATCTACTGTGAATTCTTAGCACTTCCTGTTAACATTTCAGAACTGCAGCATTTGAAGTGTTGTGTTTTGTTTATCCAACATGGTAATTTGCTTTCTACTGCAATGCACTTGATATACCATCTATCTATGCAGAGGATGTTGAAGGTAAATTCAATGATCCCATATTCCCCATAGAAGCTGAACTCTAAAAGTGAGTGCAAGTCTGAAAATTGACTGTACAGAAACTCTCAACCCACGCTTGCTGCAACTACAGCTGCCCACTGGGGACATGGAACTGGTGAATTGTGTCTCCAGCCTCAGCTTTTTGTTACTAGCAGACTTGAACTGCCTTTTCCTATTGGTATTGAAGTTTTCTGCAAGTTTTTTATTATCCTGTAGTTTTGTAGTTTAGTGCTGGTTTCCTAGATTTTAAATTGTTGCTATTGCTGATTCCACGGTTCATTTCCCAGCATCTCATTATTTAAGTCTAATATTTAAACCATAAAGCAAACCCATCTGCTGTTACTGAGCATCTCTGCTGAGTTTGTCCCTAAACCTAAGAATACCATAAGCTCCTCTTAAATCACGTGGCATCTATTTTAGTAATGGCAGAAATATTTATATTACTTGAAGTACCAGCTCCATATAACTTATACCTACTGTGAACAGCACCTGGAACACCCTATGGTATTCCACTACTTACTGTCTTCCAGTTGGAACATTTATTTTGCTGTTCTGCTTTCCACTTCAAGATTGGGAAATTCATTGCATTTTATTATACCATCATGTTTGTGGTTTTAAAAGTCCACACTTCTGAATTATGCCACTTTTTATGCAGCAGTAAATATGGGTGTATATGCACACGCATACTCTTGAGAGTTGCTTGTCTAACTCCTATGAAACTATTTTAAGGCAACTATCTCCATTTATTGTTTGCCTTTGTGTGATTGTAAAGCTCACAATTCAGCACAAAGTTTCTCTTCCACCTATACCATAGTTGGATGGGTAATATACTCAGATTTTCACCTTTGCTGTTTTGATGTAAGTATGAAGCTTTCTCTTCAAATTTCACTTTTATCTTTGTTGTGAGGAATAATTGATCTCTGGAACAAAAGAGAATGTGAATTGCAGTGGTAATCATACATTCTGCTACAATTCTATTAGTTTCCTCTCTTTACATCAAGGTGCACACAATTAATGAAATAAAACCTCTCATGGAGCTGACGTGCGAGGTGGTGATAGCTTTAAAATTTGTTAACTCTTTCAACCATTTGTTAATCCAGCTCCACATTGCTCGACTCAGCAGCTTCACAGAGAAATTTTGTGACTGCCGTCAGCATGTAAGATTTAAACAAAAAATATTCCTTGACCAAAGGTATTGAAATTAATAATTTGTTACAAGAAGGCAATTGATTTGCTCATCTGTGGTTGTATCCCATGCTGAATTAGTAAAAGGTGTGGTTGCACTGCCTCGTGACTTGAGTTTTCTTTAATATTTTGGTTGCTATTGCTCTGTAACAGCATTTCTTTTCGAATGTGAGGTTTTCAATTCATGTATTGTTTTGTTGAGCTGTTCATTTCATTAAGGAGACTGATTATTACCTGTATCCTGTTACTATATTGATACCTTTTCTATGGTCAGGAAATAAAATTCACTGGAATTATATATGTGGGAAATCAACTGCTCGGGTTAACTGATGATTGAGAATGATAATTGATCAACCAGCACTCTTTTTTCGGTTGTAGGCTGAGCAAGAGGAAAGAAAGGAAAGAGTTATGTTGTGGCAAAAATCTTGAGGAATCTTGTAAAATTTCCATATGATTTCTAAAATGATTCCCTAATTGTATTCTTATCAGCATGCTTTTCTCCTCCAAAGTAGGTTTCCAAATATTGTATTTTCTGATAAGTAGTGTAGGCTTTAAACAAAGAGGAACAATCAGGAAGAAATGTCCCTCAATAAAAATTGCTCAGTTCTTTATTTGAAACAGTAGAGTAAAAACAGTAGAGAAAAATATTGAGTATTTCTGCTTCATTGTATCAGATGATATGAGATGAGTGACATTCTTAACTGTGCAGCTGTCATATAGCTTTCTGAAAATATTGTGCATGTATGGTGGTTAAATTTAGCTGCAGCACATTATTGAATCAGAGGCTTCAGATCTATTTGAAGTTCTTGTTCCTGTTTTCCATTTTTTGATGCACAACATAAGACGTATTTTTAAAATGCTAGTATTGAATGTCAGTAAAGTCAATGGATCTGTGCTTATTTTTATTTATCTATTTCAAAATTAAAGAAACAGAAAGAAAACATTGATAATCTAAAAAAGGTTTTGAAATAAAAGTGTGTTTGTTAGCCCATTCACGGCTATAGTCCAAACGCAAGTGGTCCCACAGGCCATTCAGCTGTGCAGTGTTTTCTCTTTATCCATGCTGGAAAGCTACAGCTTACATTAAAATATATATGTCCTGAAAGTTTAAAAAGAACTTGCATTACATTGCGCTGATTGAGTATTGCGCTCCATTATTTGTCAAAGTAGTAGTGGAACCAAGAGGATTTTCTGAATAAATAACCAAACTTCTAAAAGTTTGGTCAACAAGTTCATTCCTATGAGGGTGAAATGCCAATTTCTGTAGAAAAGGAAAATAGCTTGTAATTGTTCCATCTACATAAATGTTCCATAAATGTTTATTCTTTTTAATAATAATGAGAATTTATGAGGGCTAAGCAGCTCCAGAAACAGCATTCAAATCCCGCTGTTGCTGACAATTTCAACTCGGGCAATTTTGCCAGTTTGGAGCCAAATCGGTGAATAAATGTTAATGTTACACTGTACCATCAGCAACAGGAAGTTTGGGAAAACCAAGTCCAGAGTAGATCTTTGAAGTTTATCTTTTTAAAAAGCATATCTTAAAGCAGCAGTGCACAATAGCCATGAAGAACATAAGAACATAAGAAATAGGAGCAGGAGTAGGCCATCTAGCCCCTCGAGCCTGCCCCGCCATTCAATAAGATCATGGCTGATCTGTCGTGTCTCAGTTCCACACTCCCGCCCTCTCCCCATAACCCTTAATCCCCTTGCCTATCAAAAACCTATCAACCCGCGTCTTAAATATATTTAGCGAGGCAGCCTCCACCACTTCAACAGGCAGAGAATTCCAGAGATTCACCACCCTTCGAGCGAAGAAGTTCTTCCTCAACTCTGTTCTAAACCGCCCCCCCTTTATCTTGAGGCTGTGCCCTCTAGTCCTACTGTCCTTTCTGAGCGGGAAGAGCCTCTCCACCTCTATCTTATCCATCCCATTCATCATCTTAATTCTTGGGATGGGAGGGTTGTTTTTCGAGAGAGACCAAATAGTCTGGGTGTGGATTACTTGAAGTTTAGAAGAGCGAGGGGGTTTAACTGGGTAGATGGTGAGATACTTTTAGTAGTGGGAGAGTCTCAACAATGTCTCAATGAGATCTCCCCTCATTCTTCTAAACTCTAACGAGTACAAGCCTAGTTTATTCAGCCTCATAGTTCAACCCCCTCAACTCCGGTATCAGCCTAGTAAACCTCCTCTTCACAAGGCCAAAATATCCTTGCGTAAGTGCAGCGACCAAAACTGCACACAGTACTCCAGCTGCGGCCTCACCAGTGCCCTGTACAGTTGCAGCAAGACCTCCTTACTTCTATATTCAATCCCCCTCGCTATGAAGGCCAGCATCCCATTCGCCTTCCTGACCACCTGCTGCACCTGCAAGCTGGGTTTTTGCAACTCATGCACAAGGAACCCGAGGTCCCTCTGCACCGTCGCATGCTGCAGTTTTTCGCCATGTAAGTAATAGTCCTTCCTACCATTATTCCTACCAAAGTGGACAACCTCACATTAAATTCCATTTGCCAGTTCCTGGCCCATTCGCCCAGCCTATCTAGATCCTTCTGCAGACTTTCCACACCCTCCGCACAATTTGCCGTTCCACCAATCTTGGTGTCATCAGCAAATTTCGACACCATACACTCGGTTCCCTCCTCCAGATCATCTATATAAATGGTAAATAGCTGAGGCCCCAGCACCGACCCCTGGGGCACTCCACTAGTCACCAACTGCCAATCCGAATAGCACCCATTAACCCCCACTCTCTGCCTGCTATTTGACAGCCAATTCCCTATCCACGCTAACACCCTACCCCCAACTCCATGCCCCCTGACCTTCTGTAATAACCTCTTGTGCGAATTTCTGTTACTATCACCTATCCTGAATGCAAGAATGGATCTTGTATTAAAATTCAAATATGTGAAGAGATTAATGCAGTGTTCACTATCATAACAAAATCATAACTTCATATTAAATACACAGGGTAGATACTTCCATGACTGTACGTCACGAACAAGGGGATCAGTAGAACATTGTGGAAGCATTTCCCCCATTTTTCTGCCAAGTAATAACTATGAATGGATTATCTTGGGCAAAACACATTGGATTATCTGATAAATTGAGGACTCGGTGGGAGGTGGAGCCTCAACATTCTTTCTGGGTTGTTCTAATTGAGAAGCCGCAATCCCATGTTAGTATGCTATCAAAACAACTCCAACTTAGTGTTACTTAGACAGGCACATGAGTGGGTTGGAGATGGAGGGATATAGGAGATTGTTTTAAGTAAGGTTCAGTAGCCTTGGGATGTCCCTGGTAATGTATAAGGGTGTGGAATGATACTAGTGTTTTTCTCTTTTAATTCACAGGTTTTAGGTCGGTCCGTCTTGTTGTCCAACGAGGGGCATACACGCGATGGGTCGTACAAGGGCTGCTCTTGGATGTTCCAGAATAGCCTAGTACTTCATGTCGTTAGCGTACGCTTAAACTGGACCAGATGCTGGGCAACACGACAGCTCAGTGACTGTCACTGTTTGCTGTGCAGACACATGGATTTGGGCCAGTGTCTGTGGTAGTTTGCGCATTCTCCCTGTGCTAGAGTGGGTTTTCTCCAGGTGCTGCAGTTTCCTTATCTGGTGCTTACATTTTGTTTAGTTTGCTTTAATAGCTGCACCCTCTATTATTTTCATGCCTGAGAAATTTGACAGTACATTGTCTAGTATTCTAGTTCAACCATGGAAACTCTTCCTGACTATGTTTAACATGGTTTTCCTGCATTTGCTGGAAGCGTTTTCCCCTTCACAAAAGCACTTGCACTATGTCCTACCAAACATGCAATATTTTGATCATTAACAAATAAGTTACTCAAGCATAGATGTTCTATGTAATTTAATGTGAATTTCACTGATAGTTTTATTTTATCATTCCATCTTTTAAAACTTAGATGATATAATAACTCAAAAGGAATTCTTGATTTGAAGTAACAAAAAATGTTTAATGCCAAACTATTGCATTAATTTTATGGGTGCACTCTGTAACAAAAGGTTATTTACATAGTCATGTAATTAAAATCCATTTACAATACATCACGCAAACCAGCCTCACATCCATTGACTCAATCTGTACTTCCCACTGCCTCGGCAAAGCAGCCAGCATAATTAAGGACCCCATGCACCCCAGACATTCTCACCTCCACCAGCTTCTGTTGGGAAAAAGATACAAAAGTTTGGGGTGACGTACAAACCGACTCAAGAACAGCTTCTTCCCTGCTGCTGTCAGACTTTTGAATGGACCTGCCTTGCATTAAGCTGATCTTTCTCTACACCCTAACTAAAACTGTAATGCTGCATTCTGCAATCTCTCATTTCCTTCTTTATGAATGGTATGCTCTGTCAGTATAGCGCACAAGAAACAATACTTTTTTCACTGTATGTTAATACATTTGACAATAACAAATCAAATCAAAATTGATTGCTGTGTTCTGACACTACTAGTGCTTTTCCAAAATGTTTTGTGGGCATTTGTGGAAAGACCTTTGAGGTGAGTGGTTTTTTTGTTATGTACCGTCTGAAGTTTACTTTGTAAAGCACATTAGAAAATAAGTTTTTTTTCATATCTTACTTTCTTGAAGTTCCTTTGGCAAATTTTCTTTAAACTTTTTTTATGGTATGAACAGTTTATTTAATTTGTCCACTATTTGGAATCTGGTTTACTTGGCCTCACTGAGGTTTTAAAGTACTTCAAATTACAAACAGTAACATATGCAGTTTAACAATCTTTGACATAACATTCACTATCCAGACTGAAATATTAATGTATTTATTATATGGCAATAGCACTTTCTAGGCAATTATGTTTTATTTGGGACTTTGAGCGTAGCTAAATTAATTTGATTTAATGGTGGATTCTATGGCAAACACTGGAGAACTTTATTACTTCATGCTTTTCACCTTGATCAGTATAAAATGACTAACTTCTCAAAATTTCAATGAAGTATGGAACTTGCAAATTTATGGTGATCAGAGAGCTGAGTTATAAGAATTCACACTGCTGAGTGCTCAGTAGGTTTTGTGACCTTGAATTCATTCATTTAAATTGTATGGTAGAGTTTTCTTTAGTGTAAAAAGAAGCTCAGACTGTCGCTTGTGGCAAGATGCTTATTTATTGATAACTGCACAGCAACCCAGAGTTGTGTTTAGCAATAACATAATACTGTTAGGCTGGTCACATGAGGAAAGAATGTAGTCATCAGACTGTTTCTAGCTGAGTTCCCATCAAAGAGTCTTTGTTTTCAGTCTCTGGCAATTCTAAGCTTGTATTTATCCCAGACTTCAAAAAATAATAGGTCAATGGTGGCACTGAAAAGAAGAGGGAAAAAACCTTGTTTCTTGGCACTTGATGCCCTCAGCTACTGCAGCAGTTAAAATCAAGTGTCACTTAACAAGTATATTGGTCCAGGATAAAACTGCTAATCCTTATTCATGTTCTCTTTAAATTGATTGACTCATCATCTTACCTCATGTATCACGCCCTAAGAGGGCATTGGTGACTGTGGACTTCCATGGGATTGGTTCACAATTACACTTGACAAAGTACTGCAGTGGTTTGCTGATGCCTTCTGCAGTATGGCTGACCAGGAAACCTTCCTGTTCTTAATGGCTGTCATCAGACATATTGGAAAGAGTTAAATGCTGATAATCAACTTGTTTGATCACCCTCAAGCCCTGAAATAGGACTCAAACCAAGAGCTTCTGGCCCAGAGATAGGGATGCTATTGCTGTGCCGCAAGACACCGTGTGCTCAGGTTTATTCATCAATAAACCTGGGCACACAACAGCCAACATCCGAAAATATGGGAGCCATCTTTAATTGTGAATTGTTGAATCTCTTAATACTGGTTCTGTAAACATTACTGTATGCTTAAAAGAAAATTCAGCACTCTCTTTCCAATTGGACTGGTCATAAAGTTCAAACTGCTTTAATGCTACGATGTAACCTTAATTAGTATGTTAATTTTGAATAATTTTTGACTTAAGCTGAGGTTGTCATTACTATAGATTGGAACATTTCTCCCAGGGTCTGCATAGCATAGTTAGATCTTTAGCAAAACTCCAACCACTGCAAAGTGCTTGAACCTTAATTTGAAACAAACAACTCCAAGTGTACTAATGTAATATTTTTGTTTACAATATCTATCATTGACAAACCTTTCTGAATGGGGTTAGAAAACATTTTACAGGAAGTATTAAATTGACGTGTTCAGTGCCTTTATAGTCATAAAATGAAATTGTTCAGTTTGCATCAGTTTTTCAAAACATTATATCACTATGTTGTAAAGTATTACAAATCAGGGCAATTTCTCAATCTTCTGTTCGTTTGTACATCAACTTTTTAATTTGCTGTAATGTGAGATATTTTTATGAATTGGTCATCTGTTCTATTTCCAATCACATGAGGCACAATCTGTTCTATTGTGGGAATTCATAACTGGGCAACTTAATGGCAAGTTTCAAATAACATCCTCCTGAAAGGACTAGGTGTCTCTGTATTGAAGGAGTGCACATCCTACTGTGTTATTCATTTCAAAGAAATTTGTTTGATACCTAGTTAACCAATTTACCTCATCATGACCACAGAACAAACACCACTATTGATGTTGATCATCGAACAGGCAGAAGGCCTCCTTATCAGAGTTCTGTTGAGTAAACCTTATAGCTGGGATTTTCTGGACGACCCCCCCACCCGAGGCATGTTTTCCAGAGGCAGAGGTGGCTTGCTGTTGGCTGACGGCAGGGTTTTCTGGTCCTGTTGAAGTCTGTGGTGTTTTGCATGACTGGCCACCCCACTGCAGGCTACCTGTCTCTTGATAAGACCAGACAATCCCCCTGGCATGAAGGACCGAATAGTCTCACCCTACATTAGGAAAATCAGTTGGCAATTTCTCTTCCTTTTGAACACCATTTTAGTTGGTGATATTTGGGGCATGAGGAAAACATTGCTGTTTTGTTTTGCCTGGGTATTAGCTTGCTCATGATAGTAAATAATAAGTTTGCAACCAGAAATCATTTCAATGCTTAGCTTAGTGCATAAGCTGGGACAACTATTTGGTTATTTCAGGAGTTGCCCATCTGCACAATTCAAATGCATACATGATAAATGTCTGAGTAATAATCTTTCTGAAATTGGCCAACAGTCATTTGTAACACAAGGGTCTACCAGATATAGGGTTAAAATGGAACTGAGTATGGTACCCCAAACACATTTTAGAAACACATGACTCACACGTAGGCATCATTCTGGCATTGGACACAGCCATGTGCATAAGCAGGCATGGAGATAGCTACTAGCTTGAACCGTTTATTGTACACTTGTACATTGTTCTCATAATTAGTAAACACATACAGTTAATCTACATAAGACTATGAAAACTTCATTAAGTCCTACTGAACAGTATCCAATACCCTTCAGCATTGTGGCAATGAATGGACGAATCCAAACCTTCACAACAAAAGCAGAGAAAAGCCAAAATCCTGCAAGACTGAAGAAGATTATAACTCCAGAAACAATTGCACGAAAATCGTCAGAAAAACTTCCAGAGAAAGAATTGGAAGTTGAAGGCAGAAATTTAAAATCCCTTACTGCAGCAGAAGATTTCATGAGATCTCTTGGAAGTCCAGCTTCAATTCCCAGAGTGCAAAGTCAGCCGACATAGCAAGGGTGAGCTAAAGTTTTTAAATTGCATGATACAGCAACTCCTGAGAAACTTTTAAATATTTAAGTGGTCAGAAATTGCCATTTTCGTTAGAAAAAGCAGATTCCCAAATGGTACCTGAACACATCTGGTCTGTTCCGAGGAGAAAAATGAATTAAATAATAAAGAAGAATCATGACTAATTAAAGACCAGCAAAGACCAGGAATTGATGCTTTAGTGAGCTTGAAACATAGTGCTGAAATGGAGAAGTCTACCTCGTCAAGGCAAGCAGCTGTTTTTAAAAGGTTTTCAAAGCTGAGCACTTTTTAAGGTTGTTAATGTCTCATGGAGATGTCTGGACACTTATATGGTTAAACATGAACCATTTATTGCTGACCCATAACCATGTATACATCCAAGATACTGCCATACATGGAAACTGTCTCCTTCCAGACTCTATTAAACACACAAATTCTCCATCCTCACTTGCAATGGCGGCGGGGCGAGAATGACCAGAAAATTCCAGCCTAAGATTTCTTGGACGCATGATCCCTTCACGTTTGAATAAAAAACAGAAGCTCAATAGGTTAACACACTGCTTTACTGAGAAGGCCCAGCAGCGGACATTATTGGCAGTCAAGCAATCAATGAATCATCTGCTAAATTTGAAGAATTACTAAAATGTTTTTTTTAACCTATAAAGCAGCAAAATCCTTGAAAGGGCTAAGTTGTCCTGCAGCCAGGAAAGCCTGTCAACCCATTCTTTCATGACCTGGGCAGGGTGGCTGAAGGCTGCAAACATGGAGACCTAAACTCTGAATTTATCAGGAATAGAATAATTGTATAAGTAGTAGACAATGCACACTCAGGCATACTGAAAGTGAAGGAAGAGCCAATCCTTGAGGAAGCTATCCAGAATATTAGGCAATTTGAAATCTATGTGTAGCACAACTACATTTCAAGAGGACAAAGTAAAACATGGGACAAAGAAAACCCCACAGTCCAGTTTCTTAAACAGCACAGAAACTGGAACATTTAAGGCCAAGGGAAGCAATACCTGAACTGACCAGTAGAGTGACCACTTCAGTATTATGGAGTAAAGCACCCCACAGGCAAGATCATTGACCAGCAATTTCAGAGTCAACTTGCCTGATTTAAATTTAATCAAAAGCTTAGCAGTTAACTGTTCCCAGGTGTATTCTCCATGGCAATGCCTCTACCAATCAGACTCCATTTGCCAACTAATCAACACGCTTTCCATGCAGCATAATGTATTGTTCCCCTTACAATTGGTATTCTTGCAAATTCTGTCTTGATGAAGACAAAAAGCTTCGACAGAATGGTTCTTTTCTTTATTTCCCTTCGCACTGTGCTGTGCAGTCGAGTCCTGATCTGCACTAACATGGAAACTCCCAAGGCATGCTGGGAGTAATAGTTCCCAACTGCCCAATAGCAAGGTAAGTCTGGATCACATAACACCTTTGCCCTTGGGAGAAAGAAAGCTTCACCACAGCGAAGGTTTCTTTACAATGGCTTTCCAGTTTCTTTACAAGAAGTATTTAACATGCACTTCTAACAAACACCATATCACATACTATACAAGTAAACTCTTCATTTTGTTCCATAATTACCCATATTGGGCTTTCAGCCTTTCTGGTTTAATTGCACACCAATATCTGGTTGTCTCCTCTGTTCACAAACGGATGCATATTAGTCACACTATGATACAAATGACTTTTGCATAGGTTTTTCAACTTTAACGTGGAAGAACATGAGGTTTTCTTTATTCTTCACCTCTATTAATGGAAACATTCCTTCAGTGGATCCTTAAAGTTTCCTGTGGAAACTGTTTATGTCTGATCGACAGGAATCTTCTAAATAATCTTCACTCATCTCTTCCAGAACTAACTTTGTCATTTCATGGCTTTAATCAATGCCAGCAGGATAAATGCTGAGAAAGTTTTCCTCTTTACTCAAGTCTAATTTATCAGAGAAATGAGCTGCAACCTTCACTGGATGTTCCTATTCTTCTCAATGACATTTCAAAATGGAACCTTCACCTCCATTTCTTTCACAGTTTCATCCAAGTATTTGTTTACTTTCTTATTTTCCAATTATTTTCAAAGCTTATTAAGCTTTTTGTTCAGTTGAGCTACTGCTCTGGTGAATGCAGAATTCAAACAAGTTTAATAACTTCACATGGACATTCCGGTCAGTTCAAAATCTTTCCTCCATGGTTACTAACTGCTGCTTAGACGATTTCAATTCACTTGTTAGACCCCAATCTGTTTCTCAAATTTTCCTTATCTGCTTTTGAAGTGTGGAGCTGCTGTCCCATTCCACAAATCTCATTCTTTTTGTTCTCAGAATTTCACTGCTCTTTTCATGACAACGTTCCAACAGTTCATCAGTCTTGAATTTTAATTCTTTCTTCAACCAACCATTCTGATTCATCAGCAATTCCTTTGCTGTTCAAGGTATTTTTCATTGTACTTAATAGAAACGATTGATATTTGAAGTTCATTAAGTTTTTATTGAAGATCTATCTTTGTTGAATTTATACTGTATTTATTATTTTGACATTTCAAGTCCTCATTCAGATGTTCTGTTTGCCGTACCAGTGTTCTCACTAGTTCTATTTTTCCAGCAAACTCCATGTTTGTGCATGAAAGTTCGTTCTCTATACTGCTTTGATCAGTAATTGTTATTAGTATTCAGTTTCTTGTGTTTGGCCACAGTAATTTTGGGGAGTTTGGCAAGATCAGCCTGATCAAGCAACTGCAGCATAGATGGTAACATGTTGCCACTTTCCCACCTATGCTGATCAAATCATTACCCAATATAAATTCTACCCCTTCTATAGATACCCTCGGAACAATTGCTATCGTAAAAATTCTGTTTACTAAGTCACTTTGTGAGTTTACATTATTACCACTAGGGAACTGATTCATAAATTCCTGCGATTAATACCTTTTCCTTCATCAAAGCATCTGGAACACAAATTGTATCATTAGCCACTATTAATGATTGAATCACTTCACTGACTCTGAAAATGTTAATTTGTTTGTTTGTTTTGTCACAGGAGTAAGGGAATATTTATCCATCAGGACAAAGCCTCTCTAACTTCCAGGCACCTGACTCACTTTTTGGCAGTATTAAAGGAAGAATTCCCTTTATTATCCTGAGCTATATCCCTCTTTCTAATAATTCTGTACCATTGCCACTGTTTTAACATCCATTTCTTTTACTCGTTCAGCCTTTCCCAAAGACTCTTTAAGCGCCTCTGTGAGTGCCACCCATTTATTTTTCAGCTTCCAACTTTTGATTTTGATGCCCTGTCTTATCGCATTAAAAGCATAATGGTTTCTTTATGTCACTTTTACCCTCTATACTATGCATCTTTGCCTTCTTCCAAAAGTTAGACTATTTTGAATTCCTCCAGCTTCTCTCTGGGTTTACAAATCAAGATCTACTGCCCCTAGCTGGGTACGTGATGTATCATACCAGTCTGCCAGAGCCACTGTTACCCATACCTTAGAAACCATATAGTCTACCTAGTCTGAGCTATTGGAATGCTATTTTGAATATCTTCCAATACAGTTAGCTCCCTAATCTTTTGAATAGCTCATTCTAACTTCGGGGATTGAAACCACCTATGAATCAAAATTTCTTTCTTCCTCTCAAATTCTACAAGTGTTTCATTATTTCTTTAAAGTCCAAAAACTAATATGCTTCAGGAACTAGCTCATACGCAGTATCGCAGTCTTACCTACCTCACAATCCGAAGATTCACATTGCATACATACTGCAAAATGGGAGCCTGTATGTCCTTTGCCCACTTGAAGTTTATAGCCTCCTTTTCAAATGAGGTATCATATCCCTCAACTCCATCTTCAGTGAATTTAGGTACAGTGCAAAGACTCTTGTTATACCAAGGCACTGGGACTGTATCAAAGGAATGGGACTTCATTCTTCATCCAAACGAGTAGATTCACTTTCACCCTGTGAACTAAACTTTTCTCTAGTCAGTTCATGCTGTCTGATTTTCTTTTTGTCTTTGAAGATATTTATCTCTTTTCTCCCTTGATAACTTCTCTCTCTGTGAATTCAATTTCAAGCTATCACATTTCCATTAAATTTGCTCTCTTTCTCATTTTATTTCTTTTTCCAGTTTGAGTTTTTAATTTTCCTTTTCAAGCTCAAATCTTTGCTCTTTTCCAACTCTTTATATTTCAAGCTGCTTCATTTATTTTTCTGCATCAAGAAAATGTTTTGCTTCATCTTCTACTGTATTCTAACCAACCCAACTGAATTGCTATCTGGTCTATCTTTTGCTTCTTCTAATCCCAGATGTTGTGCTATTACCTCAATTATGTTTGCTTTTTTGGCCCATGCTTTTAACTTTAACTTCAAATTTTCTTCTACTGTAATTAACCTAGCTGTACGCAATTATTACAAATCACTCGGAGATAATCTTCCCTCTCCAGACAAGTCAAAGCCATTCTACTTTTCAATCAGTAAAGTAAAATTCAGCATGGAACTCTTATCATCCTTAACCTTAGCACTTGGTTGTCTGTGGATTTGAAATCCTAGAAACCCCCAATTAATGTTATGCCCCTGGACAAAATCCCCCAGTTTTTGATATGATCTGGTTATTTTTTATTTGTAATTTTTTGATTGAAGTAAACAAAGTTTGAGTTTCAAGATGCTTGCTAAGACAATAACGAAGCAAGATTTCCCAGTTTTTCAACAAACAAAAATAAACTTTATTATATAAAGTCAGAAGGATAAAACAATTTGGAATATCTATCTTATTCTCCAACATTCAGTGTTAATATGAGGTATATGTGCATTAGCAGGCAAACTGTGACTGAACGTACCACAATTCATAATAAATGGCAGATGTGACAAAGACATATTTCACTGATTTAACAACCCACCTCGACTCACCTATTTCATTGAAATGCTGGTTCATTAAGGAGACATTCTAGTCTTCACCTTTGAAGACCTTGCTTTGGGATTTTTTCCAAATGTTGCTTTAACTTGGACTGCCATAATGACAACCCACTCACAGAGTTTCAATCATGTCCCCTAAAACTCAGTTTCCCTGGATTCCCAAGTTTGCACTCCAGCACTATCTCAGCTCTTCAGCTGCACCAAGCAGAATAGTGCCAAAGGATTACCTTTGCCCCAACAGCCCACAGCACAGAGTTAACAATGTCCTACTGCCTCCTTCAATCACTAATGCTTTTCATGAGCCCTCTTCAATTGTCAGGGCTTCTCCTGGGCCCTCACCACTTAGTTTGCCACCCACAGCTCCCTTTCTGCTTGGAGCCTCTTTCTCTGCTTCTCTTAACCAAGAGCTCTTCTCACCACTTTCATTGTCCCCTATGTGGGAATTCCTTTGGGATCTCTCCCAGTCTCCTCTCTGGAACTTTTCCCAATTATGGTGCTCTACTCTTCGATCACATGACTGGTGTTTTTTGCACTTTTTTCTCTTTGTGCAGACATTCTGAGAGTTCCAAACCACTGCACATGCACTGCCTGCTCTCAGTTCATGCATGTACAGAAACACCTGGGACAAGCTGACTCCCAGCCTCCTAATAATGAGGTAAGCCTGGGTCTCATAACAGCAGATGCAAATCTGCAAGAAAGATGCTTTATTGGAAGTTAAGAAACATTTCAAGATGGCTATAATATTTTCATTATGAGGTTATTAAAGGAATAAAAGATACAAAATTTAAAAGAAGCTGTGGCTCAATTTTAGAGCATCAAGATGTTGGGTGAAATTCTCCAACCTCCCAAACACATGTTTCCCGCTAGCAGGAGGTGGCGAATTGTTTGCTAGCAGCAGGATTCTCTGGTCCTGACACTGTCAGTGGGAATTCCCATTGACATCATCATGCACTGGCAGGAAACCCAGGCACAGGTACGCTGCCGGACAGACCGGAGAATCCTGCCAGCGTGAATGCTGGAGAATTCTGGCCATTGTCTTTTTCAGTTAAGTACTTTCTAGAATGAAGCTGTAATCAAGCAAAAAAATTGTTCCATTCTGCCCTTCCTAATCACAAAAGTATAGATTTATGACCTCGTTTCACATTACATTTTCTTTTCCATTTTTGAGCAATGTTAAGTATTTAAAATGCTGTAAGATATTTTTATACATCCACATTGCGAATGAAATAGCATAGGCTCTTTGCACAAATTTGTTTTTTAATGTTAATTTTATTTCCAGCGGGTGAGAAACATGTTCACTTATGGCACCCAGTGCCAACACTAAGTATATCCAATTCACCTAGAGGCCACAAATAAATCAGAAACTCTCCACTCACTGTATTAGTATGCTTTTAACTTTAGAATTATTTGTCAGTGATTTGTTTTGTCCGTGAACAACAACATATGCAAGCTGTCACATTCGTAGCAATGTACGTAGAAAATAGAAGCAGGATTCACCCATTCTGTCTTTCAAGCTTGCTCTGCCATTCATTGTGATCTTTTGTGGCACTTGCAATGAACTCTTTTCCTCTAAACTCATATGAATCATATGGCTACGTGGCACAGAAGCAGGCCATTTGGCCCAGCCAGTCCACCCTGGTGCTTAGGCTTCACTGGAGTCTCATCCTATCTCTTTTCCTCTAAATTTTCCATCAAAACATATTTCCCTCTCCCTTATCCAGCTTCTTTAAATACATCAGCACCATTCACTTCAGTGGCTCCCAAATGATAGCAAGTTCCACATTTGCCCTTCTCCTTGGGTAGAGGAGTGTCTTCTGAATTCTCCATTGGATTTTTTGGTGATTATATATAGTATTGAAGGCCAGAGGAGAGACTGACCTTAATTTTTGCACAGACAATGAGACTTCCTTTCCTTGTAAAAATGGCATTGAAGGCCAGAATCCACCGCTGCCTCTTTTACATGATTGGCGGAGACAAACAGTGGTGGGCAGATTTACAGAGGCAGCTGTCTATGTTAAAATGCAGCGACCTTCAGTCTGATCTGATTTCTGCAAAGAGGGAGTTTGAAATATGATGTACATATTAGATCGGGTAAGAGCGAGGTACTTTTTTGGATATGGTCCTGGTACAACTTTGGAAGACAATGGCTCAGAAACTATCACCAACTTCCCTGGGTATGTCCTGTCCCACCAGCAGGACAAACCCCCAAAGGTGGCAACACGGTGCTTTACAGTTTGGGGGGAGTTTCTTGGAGTCATCAACATTGACTATGGACCTCTAGATGTCCAATGGTATCAGGTTATGCATGGATAAGGGAACCTCCTGCTGATTACCATCTATCTCAGCTGATGAATCAGTGCTTCTCCAAGCTGGAACACCGATTGGTTGCACTACTACTGACTGAATTGGCCAAATTCTAAATGACGTAGCTGCTAGACTGGGTCCTTGGAAAATGGTGACTGTTATACATTTCAGTGGTTGCTTGATTGCTTTAAGAGCTAGTCACATGATTTAACGGTGATGTCTTTGAGGTGTTTCACTAGCACCTGCTAAAGTTTCATTTATTGAACCAAGATTCTTTCTGCCTTCTCAGGTGAAGATAAAAGATCCCATGGCACTATTTCAAATACCAGGGGAATACTTAAGTGTTTTGGGCCAATTTTCTTTAATGATCCCTCACTAACAAATATGATTGTCCACCTAAGAGATTCCATGTTACAGGTTCTGTGGTCCTTGTGTGGCTGATGAGCCTGATCTTAGAGCCACATCTCTTGGCAGGTGTTTCCGGGAGGTGGGTTCAGTCCTTGGACTTGAGATCACTGGTATTTCTTTATCAGGGTCCTATTCTGAGCCTCTTCTTGCCATCCAGTGTCCTCAAAGAATTGTCTCCCTTCCATCAGGAGGGTCTCCCAGACGTTGAAATCTATGTTGAATTTCTTGAGGTAATCCTTCAGCGTGTCTTTGAAGCGATTCCTTTATCCTCAGATGTCTTCCTTGAGCTGGGCAAAGAAGATTTGCTTTGGCAGTCAAGACTCGGACATGGCTGGCCCAATATTTACCCCTTGGCCAACATCAATAAAAACAGAACATTCCATCACAATCATCTTACTTGAGGGACCTTGCTATCGGCAAGTTGTCATGTTTGCTACATTATAACAGTAACTGCACTCCAAAATTATAATATTTCGTTAGCTAGAATGTCTTTCTGAATGTTTAGTGCTTATGAAAGGTGATGTAAAAATATAAATTCTTTTTCTCTGTTAAAACTGGCTTTAAATAATTCATCAGTTTTTTTTCCCCTTTTGTGTTTAATTGGTTTGCTGTAAAAACATTCATTAAAGGTTTCATGTTGTACGATTCAGGGATGTATTGTATTGGAACTTGAAAAAAACTGCTAAAGAGGTCAAAGCAGTGTTAAAATACAATTCATTCTTAAACTGACAGCTGGTGAGAATTATCAGAGAAGCTTTTGCTTTTGTAAATCTTTTATGTCTGTAGCAGATGCTGAATTTTTCCACCAAACATTGTTAAAAGGAGAAAGTGTATTGGCTGTTCATTTGCAGTCAAATTTAAAGTCTCTCTTTTATACACTGAGAGATTATCTGCAGGCAGTACAAAAAAGCTTGGAATATTGATTAAGAAGGTGAACGTCAGATAGAGAAATCAGGATTGTAAAGAGCTCTGTTGAAGATCCCTTTCCCCTGGTGCCTGTTTAACATTGTGACCCATGAATTTGTCAAGTGAGGCAGTGAAGTCATCTTTGCATATCGTTTGAACTGAGGGCTTGCTTTGAAGAAGATAAGCAAACCTTGGTGCCCAGAAGAAATAATGATGCTAATTTATCTCTGCCTGCCAAGGGATGTAGCTACTGAGCATGTGTGCTAGATTGTCTTGAAGGAAAGGGGAGATGACTGGCTAAACTCAATTCACAGAAGCAAGTACAATGTATTACAAGCCATGCAGTGCTTCTTTTGGAAATGTGCGTGCAATGTTTCATATTTGATGTCATATAAGCCATTTTGCTGCCCTATCTTTGCTTTTTAACGCATTTAAAATTTTGTTTACTTCACCGGCTACACGTGACCTGTTATTTCAATTAAATTGAATCATTAAAATCAAATTGAATAGAATATTGTATTAGTTTGCTCATAGAAGGTTTACAGGAAACTTTCTTTTAATTATGTGATTTTGTATTTTGAACATAGTAGATTATAAATATGTATGAGCCATGTTTTGAGGTAAGAAAGAAGGTGAAACTCCCAGCATTTACCATCATTTCAGTGGCACAGTGGTTAGCACTGCTGCCTCACAGCACCAGGGAGCCAGGTTCAATTCCCCACTTGGGTCACTGTCTGCGTGGAGTTTGCACATTCTCGCCATGTCTGCGTGGGTTTCCTTCTACAATCTGAAAGACATGCTGGTTAGGTGCATTGACCCAAACAGGCATTGGAATGTGGCGACTAGGGGAATTTCACAGTAACTTCCTTGCAGTGATAATATAACTCTTACTTGTGACTAATAGATAAACTTAACTCTTCTGAAAATACATACGAACAGATAAAATGCAAATGCTGACAGACAAAATAATTTTTCTTCCATTTAAGGTGTTACTAGGGTAAAAAATGCAGAACTCTAGAAGCAGTAACAAGCTTTCCCTTCCGTCATTTAAAGAGGTTAAAAAGTCAGATTTTTAGATTATTTACCACTTCCAAAATGAGGGTCACTTGATTCTTCATGACAAAAGTTGCACCTTGCTGGTGTAGCTGGCTTTTTAATGGTGTACTAAATTCATAATCATGGTTCAACCACCTTTCTAGTCCTGAAAGTAAGTAACTTCCATCACAATGAATAACCGTCCGGTTCCAGGTACAGCAGCTTTGAGTGCTTTATGTGTAGCATAAAGCAACATTTTCATAAGGTTTTAAACCATAGCTTTGTGAATTGCAGAGATGACAACAAAGGCAAGACATAACCTATACTCCCTGTTGGCTGCTTACTCAGGCGTTGGGTGTAATTTTCCCAAAAAAATTACCAAGTGTCATTTCAGGTGTGAAAACCAATGGCATTCCCACTGGCTTGGATATCGTAATCTCGATTGCAATCTTCCCACACTTGCAATAATGTGCTGAGCCAGATTTCCCAGACATCTGATTCCCGGACATGGGATTTAGCTGAGTTTTGCAATCGGGGAAGCTGCATTTATATTACTCCTTGGCACTTACTCCCAATCAAGTCAGGAGGATGACTGCGAGGAGACCTGCTCCACATTTTGTGGTAAAAAGTCTGACAACACCAGGTTTTAGTCCAACCGATTTATTTGATAGTAAACTCACTAGCTTTCGAGGGGATTCCCTCTTCTTCAGGTGAAGAAATGTCACATTTCGTGGACAGGGACATAATCAGGTTTTTGGTTTAGGAAGAGAGATGGGCCATTATTCACCCCTGTGCTGGAAGAAGACTCCAAAGTAACATAACTAATCATGCCTGGGAGACAGTGGGACTGCAGTCAGTGCCAACATGACCAAGAAGACCACTGTCCAATGAATGACCACCTATGAACTGCAAAGGTGAGTTCCCACCTGTCCCCAGCTCTCACCAGTACTGTGTGTCACTCCCAGAATGTCACCCTTAATCCATTCACTGCCTCCTCTCAGCCTTCCAACACCTGACTTCCCAGAGCTCCCCATCACAGCCCTTTTCTGCCTAGGCACAATGCTCACTTATGGCACTGGCTGTAAACCCCCAGGCATCCGGCTCACAATATCCGCTCTGTGTTCCCACAGAAGAAAATAGCCTATAAAAAAGAGAGAAGACTTGGAGGATGTCCAAGTTAAAACTTCTCACCCTATGTAATGAAAGGGCAGTGGAGATCATGGGGAGGGCTAGGATTCTGCATTTCCCTATGCTGATGATAGCTGTTGTCTAGCAGTTCAATCATCCAACCTACTGATCTTTCTGTATTTTGTCCACCTTGTGTCTTTACCCTTTCTCTACCCTATTAAGTCAGAAAAATTATTTCTGTCTGACTTCTAAATCATTTATATCGAATATGAAACAATTACAGTTTTTGTCCTGAATTCTGCAGCTAACAATTTTCTTCATCTGAAAAAGATGTTGTTACAATTCTATGTACAACTGCTTTACTGCTTCTGAGTTAATTTCTGGTGCAATTAATATTCCCCTTTGATAACCATCTTGCCACCACTTGTTCATTTCAGATTGTGTAAACCAATTACCCTTACCCCCCTCCTTACCAATTATTGCTAATCTTGTATTCTCATTACTCTCCCATCCTTTATCTCTTCAAACAGCTCCTAAAACTGAGATTCATTTTTATTAATCCCAAGTTCTTCAGTTGTTTCATTATTTTTTTTTTGCTCACCAGCAATATTGAGCCAACCTCCCTGTACAGCCCAGAACTATTTTTATTCTTCTTTCTATACATAGGCCTAATGTCTCTCTCCTTGGCTGTAACTAGTGTATCCATACAATAAAAAATGCATAGTAGGATGTAAACAATTGCACTCTCTTTGAGTTTGGTTTTGGTCTTTTCTACCTATTATCTCCCTATTAGTAATCTTTAACATAACAAATATTACATTCTATCCACTGAGCTCAGTGGTAGCGCTTTGTGCTAATGAGCCTGAGGTTGTGTCTTCACCCACTCCATGACATGAGCACAAATCCAGGCTATATTTCAATGCAGTACAGAGTACCATGTTGGTCTTCCAATGAGACATCAAGCTGAAGTTTTGCTGTTTGATGGATGTTAAACATCTCATCGGATAGTTTAAAGAGTAGCAAATTCTTGGTCAGTATTCTTCCCTCAGTCAACATCAAATAAGATTAATTAGTTCTTATGCTTGTAGGATCTTGTGCTCATATTTGCTAACCAAATAACAACAGTGATCAGTAATTAAACTTTAAAATATAATATTTTCCTATGTGAAATAGTCAGTTAGGCCTCTGAAAGAAGGTACGTAGTTCTATATAAATGCAAAACCCTCCTGCCTACCTCCCTTTCTCTCTACCTCTCCACACACAATTCCACCTTCATTTCAGGATGGTGGCCTCTAGTTTAAAACCCTGATGACATTAGGGATCCAAATTCTTTGTGAGACCTACAAAATAGTATCATACTTTACTTTTTTTATTGGTAAGCCTTTTAAACACTAATAACAGCCCAAAACTTATTGGAAGAAGGAACCCACAGCTTAAGGTTTTGGTCTGAAAGTTGATCTCCTGGGGCTATAGATATGATCTGTCAAACAGTGATGAAATGCACAGCTTTTACCTGATAGCGATTGTTTAGGTCATGCAATGACAAATTACTCTGTACACAGAAAATGAACAGATATTAACATGGGAAATATCCAACCCATGTGTGCAATGCATATCTTCTGGGGCTTTCTTATCCCCAGTTGCGGTTTCTGCTGGGGCTAGATCTTACAAACATGCTGTTATGCTGAAATATCTGATTAATAGCTGTTATTTTCAAACCCGTATGTACTGCATATATAGAGGAAAAAGGAGCAAATTGTCTGCAGTGTCATGGGGATTAGTAAAATTTAAAGGAACACGGGGGAATATAATAATGTATACTTCATGGTAATCTACAAATTGCAGATTCCTCTTTCTTTCAGTTTCCACAATTAAATAATAGGATGCTATCCAAATGAGAGAAAACTTACTAGGACACTGTCCCACTAACAGTTTTGTTACTAACAGTTTTGTGACAGCTTTGTGGGCTTATAGTCTCCTTTCACTCTCATCCATGCTGCATTTAAGCTATCGGTTTCATGTCACACCTCATTTTTATCTACCCGAAAGAATACATGAGACATGCTGAGATTCACCTTCAGACTTGACTATTCCAACACACTGCTGGCCAACCTCCTATATTCAGTCCCTTATAAACTTCCAAACTCTACTGCTTGTGTCCTCATTCACACCAAGTTCAACTTGCCCATCAGCCCTGTGCTTGCTAATCTACATTAGCTCCCAGGTTAGGCAAAGGCAACACCTCAAGTCTAAAATTCTCTGCCACCTTTCCATTTCCTCCTCTAAAATGTTACTTAAAATCTACCTCCTTGACCAACTTCTTGCCATCTAACTAACTTTTCCTCAGTTTGCTCAGGGTCAGATTTTCTTTGATGCTCTTGTGAAGTGCCTCAATATGCTTTATTACTTAAAGGCACTATTGAAATACATGTTGTCTTAATCCCTTTTATTTAAGTTTTAAGTTTTTCTGAAGATTTTATTGTGTCCTAACATAATCACTAAATTCCAATTTCAGCTTGCACTTTGTTATTGATTACAAAATGAATAGGTATAGAATTTTGTAAAAGGCATGCCAGGATTTTTTTATACTTCAGATGTGGTGATGGTTCCACAGGAAATTTTTTGTCGTTTTAAATGTTGAGAATATTTTTTTAAATAAGCTATAAACAGTATTTCTAAAGAAATCCTATGAATAATGTTAACACTATAACTTTATTACTTAGTAAGTTCTTGAATTTACAGGCAGAATTTTATTCTCTCCCCCATAATCTGGTTTGGGATTCATTTAGTCAGACAGGAAGATGCAAGGCCCTGATTAGGTATGAGGCAGGAAGGGTTGAGAACAGTCTTCCCACCCGGACGCCAACGTAAGAGCCTCATTCTCTGGCTGCTGGTATTCAGACAGTGGAAAGTGAGCCAAGCCATGTAGGTAAGCACCAGGCAAACCCTGGCATTTATGCCTTCAGGCAGTGGGATGATCCCTTCTACTTGCGCAGCCCTAGGCTTACAGAAATATCCACCAGAGAAATGGGCCACCCACAGCCGAAGACTCCTGCCTACCACAAATACCAATCCCCTCTTCCCCCTTATCATGCCCTGATAAGCCTGCTTCACTTACTCTCACCCCAGGCTCTAAGATGACCAACAACTTGAACTTACTGCAATATTATCAGCTGTGGCTGCTGATCTGCATGATGCTGCCAGTACTGGGGAAGTGCTGGCCTCTGGCTGACAGCTCTCTGATATGTAATATTGCCCTGAGAATGCAGAACACTCTGACCAGCTAAGTCCCTGAGTGGCACTAAATTGTGTTGGGGTGTGTGGAATGGTGTGGTTCATCCACTATAATTTTACCTTCCAGTCTCAGACCTTAATGCTTAGACCAGTGGCAGCACAAAGCCAATACCTATTGGGGCTAAAGGCATTGATGATGTCACCGCCATCCAAGGTGTACAGATGTTTGCCTTCATTGAGATCCCACAACATGTCACCTGTTCTCTAACTGATGTACAGGCCCAGTGCTGCAAGCATTAAAATCTGGCCCACTTTTCAGATTGCATTTGTTTCCTTTGTTCCTTTTAACTACAAAATCAGGGTAACAATTGTTTAGAAAGTGAAGGCATCATTATCAGCTCTTTTACAACAGTACTTAAAGGCATAAACCTTACAAAATTGAATCACTTTGTGGTACATTACTGACCATCAAAGTTTTTAACAAGTACTGAAATAATACAATCTGTAGTGAGTTTCAGTATCTGGATTTCATGGTGGGAAACGGCGGGATCTGGTATCTGGTGAAACCCTGAGCATACAGGAAAATCCATATTGCTAGCCATTCTCCAAGTTGCTGTTATGTATCTCTGACGCAAAGCCTGAAAGTTTGGAAATAGAATTGCACAAGCAGGGAACCTAAGAACAGAAAGAAATTAAACATTTGACAGAAACAAAATGCACGTTGTTCTGATGCCCTCAACTGTTACTTCAGCTTTTATTAACCACATATACAATAAGCAGAAGCTTGAGGACTCTTAACAACATTGGAAAGTCAAGATGACTTTCTATGCTGCATACTGATCAATGAGAGGCTGGTTAGACCAATTGGTTAGAGAATGGTGCTTGATAACGCGGATGACACTGGTTGAATTCCTATGCCAGTTGAGTTCGACCTTGGGGCGTGCCTCTTCTGCTTGCCCCGTTGTGTTTACAGGGAGTAATTGAGCGACCCTCAGATAACCAGGATGCTGTATGAAGCAAGAGAGAATAATCAATAAGTTGAACACAGTTGTGGGGGGGACAGAATGACACACACACATTCACATTCAGGTAGCCTTATTGATGTAGACTTAAAGACATTCCTAAAATACAAATAGCTGAGCTTTGTTTCACATAGTGTGAAGGTGATACACCCTCTCTAAGGGCCAGGCCTTGTGGAACACCTCACACAACCTTCCTTTGTTATAACAGGGTGCCTGCAGGATTGCCTGGAGGGAAGATAGATTGCTTCAGCTTGCTTGGTTTGATCAGCTGTCAGCTGCAGTGTAGGAGAGAAGAACTCATAAAAATGAAAATACAGTGGCTTCCTTAATGGCTTTGGTTTCTCTAGCTGCAAGTTGATAGAGAATGAGAAATTGGGACCTGTGACATCAGTGAATGTACAAGTCGATAGAACAGCCTGTGTGGGTACGCAGAGAATCCTCGATCTACCTTTGAAACTGACAGCTGAAAGAAAGAGTCAGGCATTTTTGACTAGATATTCAATACACCATCAGAT
Organism: Carcharhinus amblyrhynchos; assembly: GCF_965287045.1. Classification (NCBI taxonomy): domain Eukaryota; kingdom Metazoa; phylum Chordata; class Chondrichthyes; order Carcharhiniformes; family Carcharhinidae; genus Carcharhinus; species Carcharhinus amblyrhynchos. Next base: position 22,036,488 of record NC_137335.1, on the reverse strand, counting down.
TTAAGCTGACGAGTGATATAATACAGCGATACTGGTGGAGATGAGATAACCTCCTGTCATGAGGATGGTTTGTACTTTATACAATAAATAGTGCCATCTCCTGGGCCAGGTAGTGAATTTCTAACCTTTTGTTGTGTAATCACTACTACTCAATAAAGTTATTCAGCTAATTGAGATTGAAAAGCTGAAATGATCAGGACTTCATCACGCACAGCTTAAATTTTAACATGCGCCGTAAATAGTTAGTGATTGACACTTGATCTATGGTTAGTGCCAGCTTTGTAGTGGTAGTTAGCCATGAACTGTGAATGAATCATTAGCTGAAACACAATTTAGTTTTGGAAGTTATATTTCACTTTTTAGAGGACCAAAATAGAATATAAAGTTTGTCACCTTAAACGTTAAATTGATGGATGGTGTATAGTTTTAGGAACTTCTGGCCAAGACAGAGTTGGGAGAAGTGTTTACAATACAGTATTGTGTTATGAAACATAGCTCCTGCTAGCAGGAGGAATTATGGCAGATGGGGCACTTAATTTGGTAGGAGGCAAAAAATCTGTTTCCCAAAAGTGGGATAAACTGTTGAAATTTAGATCTCTCAACTTTCAAGGCTGGTTAAGGGAGGGGGTTGAGCTTCCCGATGAACAACGTGGGAACCCAATTTCCATGTACTAGCATCTCATGCTTGTTCATTAAAAAGCCACGTTGTCAGAAATAAGCTCCCGCTCTAAACTAAGTTCCCCACCAGTGAGAATTGAGAACATTCGGTTTTAGAACTGTATGAAAATGGTGTGCACCTGGCTAGCTTCAGCTCAAACATGACTTGGGGATCCATAGATTTTGCTTTCTTTTTGGGGACCTCGCATAACTTCACTCGTATTGAGTGCATTTAGCAAACATTGAACCAAGGATGGACATGGTAGGCAGATCAAGGCTGGTGTTGGGAGGCAAGGTGGGAGGGTGGAGCAAAGTCTGTATGGGACAGACTGAGGAAAGGAGGGGAGAGTGCGTGGGGAAAGGGGCAATATCCGGGAAAGGGTGCAGGGGAGGGCTGCATTGCTGGGGACAGAATTCACGGGGTTGCTGTTGGAGAGAACAGCTAAAGAGGGAGTGGAATGTAGTAGTGAGGCAGATTTAGAGTGAGAGTCTGTTGAAGGTCCCATTGGGTGGGTCATGGAAGGGGTAAGGCAGGCAGTCTGCATAATGGGAGGGTACAAGTTCAGGCATGGGGATAGTCAGGGGTGTTGGCTCTGGGGGGGAGGAAAGACACATTAAGTTGGATCATGATAGGGTCCAGGGTAACAGGGTGAGATTCAAGGATGGCTGAGGGGAGAGGAATTGTAATATTGGCTGGGTCTGTGGTGATGTGGAGAAGTTGGTGGGTGACAGGGGGAGATAATAGTTGGCCGAATCTGGAGAGTGACATGCAACATTTTTTAAATCTGACTTTGACAATGGAGTCAGTCAGTGAGATCCCTCAATGTAGGAGGAGGTCTTGGGTTCATGAAGGGCAGGTCATGTTTGATTAATTTGGTGGAATTATTTGAGAACATTAATGGACAATGGGGAACCTATGGATGTGGTGTATCTGGATTTCCAGGAGGCATTTGACTAGGTGCCACACCAAAGACTTCTACGCAAAATAAAGATGCACTGCGTTACAGGTAATGTATTAGCATAGATAAAGGATTGGTTAACTAACAGAAAGCAAAGAGTGGGGATAAATGGGTGTTTTTCTGGTTGGGGATCAGTGACTAGTGGTGTGCCTCAGGGATCAGTGTTGGGACCGCACTTGTTTAAGATTTACATAGATGATGTGGAGTTGGGGATCAAGTGTAGTGTGTCAAAATTTGCATATGACTCTAAGATGGGTGGTAGAGCAAAGTGTGCCAAGGATGCTGAAAGTCTGCAAAGGGATTTAGATAGTTTGAGTGAGTGGGCAAGGGTCTGGCAGATGGAGTACAATGTTGGTAAATGTGAGGTCATCCATTCTGGTAGGAGTAACAGCAAAATTGACAATTGTTTAAATTATTGTTGAATGGCAGAGCAGGCTCGAGGGGCCAAATGGCCTACTCCTAGTTCTTATGTTCTTTTAGGCGGATGACGTTCAATATCAGCACATGTGCCTGACTAAAGGGTCACCCCAATAATTGTGAGGTAACTAGGTGTCAAAGGTGCTTATGTGTGTTCTCTTCTCTGTGGTGAGGCCCCACATTGCAGCAAATCCCGACTCTTGGTCTTATAACATTGCAATCCCAGTAAGATGTGAAGCTGCTGTTTACTCTGTATGAATTGCTATCAGCTGCAGTCAAAAGGAGAGAGATAGATACCTCCAAGGGGCACAGCTAGTGGAGGACAATGAACTGATGACTACAAACCTCCATCTTCCTAGCTGAATGAGTGGCCATGGCTGACAATGGATCATGCGGTTAGTCTTCCTATGCTATAGAGTTTTGTGGCAGTGGAGATAGCCAGAGAACTGTCAGTGTGAAACTTCTTGTACATGGCTCTAATCACGCTGGTCAAGGAGCAATGTTTCCATACACTTTCATATATGAACATGAGAAACAACCATCTCTGGTCTTCCAGGATGTCCTTTACCTGGAAGGGATGGGCTGGGGTTGCATTGTTTAAATGGAAGCCAGGTGAAGGGCTTGGCAAATGCCTGCTGGCTTTGAGGTGGAAAGAAACATGTCAAGGGCGTATTAACTAAATGTATCGCTTCAATTTGTTTACACATTCACTGAGACATGGATAATGCAGGCTGCGGCAACCCCATCTTGATAATGGCTCTTACCCAGATGAGGAGAAGGAGAGCATGTTGGAACGGGGTCAGAGGAAAAGGGCCTGAGCAGTGAGGGACAGTGGGTCCTCAAGAAGACGAAGAGGCTGGAGAACATGGAACATTGCAATGGAAGCATTGGCCCAGTCATAGGTACATTGCAATGGTGCTCTTATCTAGAAATGAATGAAAAGCAATTCTGGAGGTGGCCTCACACGCCCTGGGATGTGGTTGGTCACTTTTGCAAGCTCCTTTGATATATGTGGGCTCTGTAGAAGTAGTCCAGAAATTCTGCCAGCAATGATTGAATGCGTGTCTGGGTGCCCTTTAGATATGGCACCAGAACTTTGCTCCCACAAGGTGACTTCCTGCTCACCTGACATTTGCTGCACTCCTTGCGGATTAATGCATAATTAATGTGCCAAAAAGCAGAAGATGGGTGTGTGTTCACCCATCCTGCCGTCCAACAGGAATCACGTTGGACCTAGTCTCAAGATTGAAAGCTTTTTCCCGTAGCGCAGATTTAAAAAAACGATCCAAGACAATTGACACTTTTAAGAATGATGTCCAACAACACTGACAAAACTTGACACCATCCAGGACAAAGCTTGATTGACACCCCATGCATCACTTTAAATATTCACTCCCTCCACCACCACACAGAAACAGCAGTGTGGTCCATCTCCAGATGCACTGCAGCAACTCACCAAAGCTCCTTAGACAGTACCTTCCAACTGCACAATCTCTACTACAGATAAGAGCAAAGGTAGCAGACACATAAGAACACCGCCACCTGCAAGTTACCCTCCAAGTACCTCGGTACCTGACTTGGAATTATATTGCTCTTTCTTCAGTATAACTGGGTCAAGGTCCTGGAACCCCTTAACAGCACTGTTGATGTACCTTTACCACATGGATAGCAGTGTTCAAGATGGTGGCTCATACCCGCCTTCTTGAGGACAATTAGAAATGGCAAAAACAGCTGGCTTAGTCACCGAAACTCCCTTTTATGAAAGAATAGAAAAAAAAGTGCCAATTTGCTAATATTGCCATTTTCGTTGGCTGTAAATAATAAGCTATTTAATATCCTGTTTGAAACAACACCCACTTATTGTGTTGAATAGTCTCTTTCTGGCTATGAACTTAAAATAGATCACAGAGATTAAAACAGAGAAAGTCGGTCAAGTTTTTGAAGTGGAAAGATGCAAGATAGTTTTGCCCAGAAAAGGTGATAAAAAGGTTAAATGTGAGAGAAGGTGACACAGTGAGAAGGAAAAGTGTGTTCTGTTTATTGTGTTATTAAGCAACGACTGCGATCAATTGCATCTGTTTCAGTCTGTACAATTTATACATTTGTTTGCTGTGAAATAGTTTAACAATTTGCACGTGGCCAAGGATTGCCCAGTGGTTGTCTTCGTATGCTAAAATGATGAATTTCCCCCACTAAGGATCATAAAGGGGCCCATTCTACTATCACATCTGTTGATTACATAATTTTATAGTTAGATATTGAACAGAGTCAGTGTTTTGTACTCAACACTGTTTGTAATGTATTTTATATATCTGATTTATCTCAGAGCACTGTAGAGATAACACTAGTTCTAAGTCTGCAACAGGTTTATTTACACAGGCTTAAAATATCTCTTCAATTACAAAATCCACATAGGTTTACAATGCAGGTTACTCATCTTTTCCGAAAGCTTATGTTTACTTTAGGTCTCTCAGGCTTCACCCAGGCGTAAGCAATAAGCAAGTGTACACAAATCAATTACCAGACTAGCATAATCAAACACAGGTCAATGAAACCATTGAACACCATAGTAGGTTCACCCCAAAACATAAGAAATTTGTACAGCTTTCTGAAGTGACTAGTACTGCTGTACCCAAGAGACTACTTATAGAAAAACCCTAAAGTTTTCTATAACCTTGTGTTCACGAAGAAACAGAGACTGGATTCAGTGTATCTTGCAATCTGTAATGGGTAAGCACAGGCCCAGGAAGTTTGTTGCATTGCCTGTGGGATTCAGGGAGAAATTCCTCCAATGTTCTTACTGAAATTGAAAGTGCTTTTTTTGTATTTTTTTTTGTTTCAAACATTTATATTGGTAGCAACTGGAAAGGAAAATGATTGTAATTGCATTGTCTAATATGGTGACCATTGAAGAGCCCTGGTTCGTATATTCTGTCTATCTTTTCATATTTCTGCATAAAAAAACTAATGCAACATGATATTTGATTCCAATACATTGCTGATTCACAGGAAAATCTGTGGCATCCCTGAAATGCATATTGTTACATGGCTGTGGCGGTGTAGTGGACTAATAATCCACTCTAACAGACTATCTACATATATTTTATGTATATTTGCTCCTATTTATTAATTTTTTGTGTATACAAAATGTTAATCCCTTTATTGTTGGTATCATCAAAATTTTTATTCCCTTATATCAAAATAATGCCTGTTTATATATTTCCGGTTGTCTCTTGGTTTAAAGTACTTACGACCTTCTACTGCTCCAAATTCCCACACTCATCAAAATTTGCATTGTCAACTCTGTTTAGCAGTACAGTCATTTTAGCAGATTCTCCTAAATGTGCAGCCACTCTTCTAGAGTTTGATTTGAATGTGATGTTAACATTGAGGAAAACATTGCACTTAGAAGTTGTTTGAAGTTTTTCATGATGATAGCAGAAACGTTGATCAGGACATTTTTATATGTTACACCATGGAAAACCTTGCTCTTAAATGAGCTCCTTGGAAAAACTGAAAAGCTTTAATATTTCAGGAAGCATTTTTTGACTATCACGTCGAGGAATGACTGGAACAAGATAGAGAGAGAATTATATACAGTGGAGAATGGGAATCTAGGTAGGATCTTACTGTTGATTGGTCAGGCCACTGTAATTATATTAGGTCATTATGTTAACATCCTTGCTACTGATTGGTTAACTGTGTAAGAATGGACAGGCTTGAGTAAGTGTAGTTTAAGGGTTTGGCACACATAGGGGCAATTCTTCCAGCCCCCTGTGCTGCTGGAGTAGCTCAGTGGACCAGGACTCATCAGCGAGGACCATCTCACAAGCTCCCTGTTGGGCGTCATGGCCTCCGTGAGTCTCTGGGACCAAGTTTTACAGCGTCATCATCTTTCCAGTGCGAAGCTGATTGCAATATGGAAAGAATGATTTCCATCTGATTAGTGGGCTTGGGACTGAATTCTCTGGGCCCACAAGTATCTTTCCGTCTCCCGCCTCTCCGCTGTTGAGAGTGGTTCAGGAGGTCAGCAATGGGGGTTGTAGGGATGTCCAGCAACCTGGCTGACCGGCAACGGGAGGTGGGGATGGGGGGTGAACTACTGTGCATGCACTGAGCTCCATGCTGACAGATTGGTGCATGCGCAGTGACTAGCTCAGCAATGTGCTGCCAGCCTCTCTGGCAGGAATAGGCTCTGTCCACAGATTTCCAAAGTGAATCTTGCAAGGGCACTCTGATGCTCAGTGTGTCGGAGGTTCGTTCTGGAAATCACGCTAAAAAAAACCAGCGGGATTTACTCCCATTTTCCTGCACATTGGGAACTTAGAATTTTTTAGGAGAATCCTGGCCATAGATTATGGGACTGAGTATAGTACCGGCCCCCCATACAGTGATGTAAGAGAGTACATGACCCGCATCCAGAGTCAGCCTGCTGTTGAACAGGATCATATGTACTACAAGCATGAAGACAGCTCCTCTTTGGTACCCTTTATTATATTTTTATAATTAGTTCTGAGGCTCAGTAAAGACTTGCAGTAAAGCTATGTATGATTATGAAGGCTTCTTCAGACTTACCAAACTATAATCAACACTCTACAATCCAGATGTCACTGATGACAAGACTGCTTGGGAGACAGTGTGGTGGTGTTAAACTCCCTAAGCCTCCCTGACCGTCAATAAAATCCTGCCAATGTTCCCACCCTGTGCTTTATATGACTGCCTCTCACCTGTACCGGTCCTTCCTCCAGTTGATGAGACGCAATATGCTTCCCAAAACACTGAGACCCATCAGTTCTTCCAAGAAACCCTTTTAAGGTAACAATTGCTGTTTTCAGAACAAACTTTTACATGGTGTTATTGTAAATTTGTCTTCTTCAATAATGCTGCTCTCACCATGAAAACTTTCAAACAATTTATAAAGGGAAAGTTATTTCTTTCTTCCCTAAGATTTTGTAAATAAAGTGGCCCTTAAAAACTTTTAAGCTTAGAATTGCAAATTAAGGGCCAGCCATCTGCAATGAAAGTGAAACGAGAGTTACATAAGTAATATGAGAATCACACAGATATCAGTAATTGTCAGAAATTGTGTTCTTGAATAATATTTTACAGGAAGTACCATGTAATCTATAAATGCTAGTTTGAAAACTTCATGTCTGACTAGTTGGAAAAAGTTCCATCACAAAATCATTTTATTTGATTTTTGTTCAAAGTTCTAACTCTGAACAATAATTGGATTCTTGGTTACCAGATGGCTTGAATGTATGACTTCAAAGATAAAATGAAACACAACCCGCTTTTATCCTCACTCAAGTGATCGGCTGGTTTTCAGAAAATGATTGTTAGTTCTAATTTTTACAAACCAAAATGATACTTGGTATGAGGAAGTTCAATTTATGTAGAGGGCCAGAGAAGCAGAGACTCTTCATCTTCAAGCAGAGAAGCTTAAGTTGTGACCTAACAGAGGTGTACAAAATTATGAGGGAGAAAATATTTCCTTTGACTAGTGGGTCAGTAACTAAAGGTCATTAATTTAAAATAATTGGCAGAAGAGCAAAATGGGAACTGCAGAGGAATTATTTCTCACAGAGAGCTGTTATGCTGTGCAATGCGCTATCTGAAAAAGTGGTGGAAACCGGATTCCATAGAAACTTTCAAAAAGCAATTGGACATGTATTTGAAGAGAACTAATTGCTGGGTCATGGGATAAAACCTGGCCTGTGGGACTTAATTGGGAAGAACTTTCAGAGAGCCAGCACTGACATGCTAGGGCAAATGACCTTCTGTGCTCTCGGTATCTGTTAATACCTCTGACTGCAGGGGCCACAAGAATGCATCTTGGTCAGTGCGAGATCTGACTCTGAAATAAAATGCATTTGTCTAACTAAAACTTTTAAGCTGCATAGAAAAACCTTATTGACCAAATTGTACTTTTTAATTCGGCTTGGAATAGAACCTATCACACTCAAATCTTACATTCCTGATTAGAGTTCCAAGATTACACTGACCAAATCATGATGCATTTTTATTCTGCAATTCTGGGATTTAATTCATGTTTTGGGGATAAAATTCCATTGTTCCTTTCGATTCTCTGTGTTCCAGTCAATCTATTGATGTGACAAGATTTTATTGCAATAAAATATTTGTTTGAAATAATGCTGGAATCATTTCACTTGAATCACTAAAGTAGTGTTATGTGTGCAATCATAAATTTTGTCATTTTAAAATTTTAAACTTCCTAGGCCAGGATGTTTCCAAATTAATTCTAAATGCTGAATTTGCATAAAAATGGGAGTAACTCCTGCTTTTTTTTTAAAGTAGGATTTTCAAAATGCATTTCCCACATTCTGTGCACTAGAGTGCCTCAGGAAGATTCACACTGAAAATCAGGGAGTGGGGCCAGTTCCCGCTGGAGAGGCTGGCAGCATGTGCCCATCTGTCAGAGCGAAGTTTGGCGTATGCGCAGTGGCCCTGCACTGCCAACTTCCGGGTCTCTGGCCAGCTCCGTGACCCTGCAGTGCTGCCCCTGATTTCCCCCCGCCCCAGATCACTGGCCTTCTGGATGTCATCCAAAGTCCCCCTGACTCCCACCCCAATTAACCCCTTCCCTCCCTCTGCCAAAGATCCCGACTGCTGAGTGGCAACGGGACCCCCCAACCCCAATAGGCCCTGCTCCCTTGATGTTGTCTGATGCCCGGTGGGCAGTGCCACTTTTCCTCTTGGATAATGCCAAGGGGCAGGCTAACAATGCCGAGGGAGGCCCTCCTTCCTTATCCCTACCTCCTGGGGGGCCTCCATGACCTCCTTTCACTCAAGTGGAGTAGGGCCGCTAGCTCCCTATTCGTGGGGAGCTGTTGGAAACCCCACTGGAGTGAACCACTCCTGGGTGGGGGAGGAGAGGCTGACAAGCCCAGAAACTTCAATCCCGGGCCCGCTACTGACATTAAAATGAGTATTTAAATATTTAAATGAGCTCCACGCTGATTTCCGGCACTGATGGCTCCGAAAATCTGGGCCACAGAGACAAGCAGAGGCAGCAGCACTTGGCAGGGAGCAAGCTAAGTGGCCTTTGCAGATGTCTTATGGCCTGCTGATCTGGGAGAATCGCCCCCCTGAAGTTTCCTTTGGGCGTTCAGCTTGGTTATTTAAAAACTTCGCATGAAATTATTGTTTTAATGTTGATTCTATCAATTGCTTTGAACCCTTCCAACAGTTCTTTTATGGTGCTCTACTGTATCCAGACACAGATTTACATGGAATGTATAGCACACAGAAACATACCATTTGGCCTAGCTGACCCATACCAGTGTTAAAGCTCCAGATGAATCTTCTCCCGCCCCTCTTCATCTAACTCTATCAGTATAACTTTTTATTCCTTTCTCTCGAATGTATTTATCTGTTCCCACTTACATGCACCTGTGCTATTCACCTTAGCTACTCCTCATTCCACATCTCACCACTCTCTGGGTAATCTTAAAGACCGCGATCAGGTTGCTTATCAATCTTCTCTTTTCCTGAGGAAAGAACTCACACCTTTGTGCAATTTTCAGATGTGAAAGCTTTTCTTACAAGAATCTTTCCTTCTACTCAAGAGTGGCATGGAATTTTTTGGAGTCTCTGATAGCCAATGCGTGTGGAGTCTGACAAGCTCCACTTTCCTAAATAAAAATTAGAAGGCATCTATTTGTGTGGAAAAACCAAAGCTCTGCAGAAGCCATAAAACCCCAAAACATAATTCAAAAGCCACCTAACGTAAACAAACATTTTGAGAAAAGTTGAGCACAGTAAGCTTGATGTGGAACAGCATCTTAATATAATGTTCTATTCCTTCCTGTTGCTTGTATTCTACATATTTCACAAGCATATATAGAACTGAGATTTAACACTTTGACCAACCTTTCCTGATGAATTCCTACTTTTCCTCAAATTAATAGACCTTAGTGATCCGGAAAATGCTCATTCTTTTGGAATTTTCTTCCACCTTACCTGGGGGGGAAATGAGTTTAAGACACAAAGTACATAGTAAAAATTAAATGAAACACTTCGCTTAAAAAATATATAGATTGGCGGCAATGTTCCGCATGCCAGTGAGAACAAAGCCACTGTCCTACAGTCTGGGAAGCCCTATCTAAAATTGTTTCAGGTATAGTTGCAAGCTCAGTAATATATCAAGCTACGAGAAGCCTGACTATTTGGAATGCTAGGTCACAGTTTGATGAAGTGACCAAGTATTCTGTTTATTTTTGAGTTACAGCTGTTTTCTAGGTTGTTTTACCTTTTATTCAGTTAAGGTGATTTGAAAAGAAGGTTGTGCCATTGTTGGTTTTTAGCAACCCTGCTGTATAAATGGAAGATCCAAGTTTTAAGTGGAAAAGGCTTTCAAGCTGCACAGGACGGGGGAATTAAGTGTTCTACTGTTGTCAAATTTAACATTTTAAGTTGTAATTAATAATAAAATATACTTGGTACTTTGATTACAATTTTCCACGAAAGTGGTTTCATACTTCCCCTATAGTATCTCGTGAGCAGCACTTAATCAATCTTGTTTTTTCCCTCTCTTTCTCAATGGGTGAGCATTTCAATTATTTAAATAATCTCTCATGAGACCATTTACTACATTTTTATTCAATGAAGACAAATTACATAATCAGCGACACAATGAAGCCATTGCTTTAGCAGTTGAACTAGCACTATCATTTTTAGCATTATTTACATTAAAAAATTAATTTCACAAGCATAGGAGTGCTGTTGTTGCAATGCAACCTCACTTTACTGTCCGATGTGATATGACCATCAAGTATCATAACATGCTAACCCTAAGCCTCTGTAATGTAATGAAAAGTTTATTTATGTTGCAGAACATTATACAAAAGCCTGAATATGTAACTAAATCTGGGCAGTGATGACTATTCTTGCACGCGTGCATCAGAACTTCCAGAATTTTATTGTAAAACAAGCTGCTTGTACCTACACAGCTGTCCTTCCTCTTCCCTTTCCACCCATCAGCACAAATAAATGTTTACTTTCTAAACTTGTTGGTGCATCTTCCAGTACTGCAGGTACAGCAATAATACAGTATAGTCAACTTTTATGATTGAGAGAAACGACTTTGGTTTTTAAATATTGAATTTATTGAAAATAAAAACTACCTCAAGCTATTTTAGTTTGATTTTCAATAAGCATCAAAACAATAGACATCTACATCTTAATAGAGTGTGTGTATATTTGACAATAAACCTATCTCAGCTTAGACTGGCCTTGTATGTGCTCACAGTTCCTTTCGCCGAGCATGGTGCCAGTACCAATGATTGCCAATAATGATGTAGCAGATCTCAGCAAACTTAAAAACCAAAAAACACCAGGATTTAATTGGATACTTGGCCCATATGACTCATTTGTCACATCAAGAGATGTTTTTACTGATTGCATGAGGGGAGCTGTTATCAGCATTGGCTGCAAATGGGTGAGTAACAATAGGATAAATTCTGAACTTTGCTCTCAGATGTTTACAGTGCCTATGAGAGAAGGGCGGTCAGGATACTAATCACTGGGGCCTGTGTCCATGTTCAGGCACCACTGTGCCCTCTCTCTCAAGTGGCCACCTCGTGCCTTTTGTGGTGTTCACAAGCAAGCATGCAGTGAGTGCTCTGCTCTGGGACAAAGTTCTAGCACTTGGCACCTGAATGTTTTGGAGTGAGAGCTTGTGTCCATGTGTCCAAATGTTTTGGCAGTCAGGGTGTATTCTGGGTGGTATAGTCCCATGCAAGTACCGAGCCACAGGTGTCTTGATTGGTGGGCCAGGGGAGCGGAAACTGCAGCAACAGTGAGGTCCGGGACAGCTGGAGTGTTGGACAGGGCCGAGAGGAAGCACATCTGGCCATTCTAGCCTTTCGAAACTCCTTCTCAGCAACGTTAATCACTAAACCTCCCGGGCCCAGGGATGAGTGAGTGCTGAGTGTGGAAAAACTGGCAACTGGCAAGACATGGACTAGTAGGATATAGAAAGGGTCAAAGATTGAGCAATCACAATTCATGAACATGAAACATGAAGTGATAAAGTTTGGAATTAATCTACCTGCCTCAGCTGCACCTATTTAAGGTGGTATTAGTAAGAATGCCCATCACACAGTCCTAGTGGAGACCACCTCCCACCATTGAGGATATGTTCTTATGTTCTTAAACCCCCATTGTGTTGTTACCACTATGCTAAATGGGGTAGATTTCGAACAGATTTAGCAACTCAGAATTGAGCATCCATGTAGTACTTTGGGCCATACCAACAGAAGGAATTATAATCAGCTGCGGCCTGTAACCTCGTGGCCAACGTATCCCCCACTCCACATTATCATCAAACCAGTGCTCAATGTTTATTCAATAACATGTGCAGGAGAACATGCCAGGCACATAACATTTTACGCAAGGATATTTTGGCCTTGGAGGGAGTGCAGAGGAGGTTTACTAGGCTGATACCGGAGTTGAGGGGGTTGAGCTATGACGAGAGGCTGAATAAACTAGGCTTGTACTCGTTAGAGTTTAGAAGAATGAGGGGAGATCTCATTGAGACACATAAGATGATGAATGGGATGGATAGGATAGAGGTGGAGAGACTCTTCCCGCTCAGAAAGGACAGTAGGACTAGGGGGCACAGCCTCAAGATAAAGGGGGTGCGGTTTAGAGCAGAGTTGAGGAGGAACTTCTTCACTCAAAGGGTGGTGAATTTCTGGAATTCTCTGCCCGTTGAAGTGGTGGAGGCTGCCTCGCTAAGTATTTTTAAGACGCGGGTTGATGGGTTTTTGACAAGCGAGGGGATTAAGAGTTATGGGGAGAGGGCGGGAATGTGGAACTGAGCCACAACAGATCAGCCATGATCTTATTGAATGGCGGGGCAGGCTCGAGGGGCTAGATGGCGTACTCCTGCTCCTATTTTTTATGTTCTTATACCTGAAAATGAACTACAACACAGGGCTACTGGCATGTCAGACATTGGAAGTAATATGAAATAGGGTGATTTCACAACCAACGGATCATATCTAAGCTCGTCAGTCCTGCTACATTCAGTTGTCAATGGTAGTGGGCAATTAAACAACTAAACAGGAGACAGAGGCTCCTCAAATATCCCCGTTTGCAATAACGGAGGACCCCAGCATATCAGTATAGTTAAGGCTGAAACGTTTGAAGCACCTAGAGCCACAGTGCCAGGTGGATGATTCATCTTGAGGTCCCCAGCATTATAGATGTCAGTCTGCAGCCAATTGGATTTGCTTCATTTAATATCAAGAAATGGCTGAGGGTATTGGCACTGCAATGGCTATGGGCCTTGACAACATTCCAGTCATAGTAATGAAGACCTGTGCTCTAGAGCAAGTCATGGCCCTAGCTAAGTTGTTTCAGTACAGATACAATCCTGGAATCTGCCTGGTAACATGAAAAATTGCCCTGGTATGTGGTGTTCACAAAAAGCAGGGCAAATTCAGTCCATGCAATTACCACCCGAAATATCTACTCTCCATCAACAAAGTGATGGATGGTGTGCTGAACAGTGTTACCAAGCGGCATTTATTCGACAATAACCTGCTCGCAGGTGAACACTTTGGATTCCACCAGGGCAACTCAGCTTCTGACCTTATTACAGCCTTGATCTAAATATTGGCAAAAGACTGAACTCAAGGCAAGGTGAGAGTGACTGCCCTGACATCAAGACAACATTTTACCAAATGTGGCATTGCAGAGCACTGGCAAAAAAGTTCATGAAAACAGGCGAAAAGTCTCCATTGGTTAGGTGTCACACTTAGCGCCAAGGATGATGGTTGCAGTTGTTGGAGCTTGCTCATTTCAGTACCTGGACATCATTGCAGGAGTTCCTCAGGGTAGTGTGCTAGCCCCAGTCATCTTCAACTGCTTCATCAATGACGTTCCATCCATCATAATGTCAGAAGCAGGGATGTTCACTGATGATTGCACAGTGCTCAGTGCCAATTACGACTCTTCAGATACTGACATAATCCATCTCCATATGTAGCAGACCTAGACAATATTCAGGTTTGGGCTGGGAAGTGACAAGTAACATTCATGTCACACAAGTGGCAGGCAATGATTATCTTCAACAAGATAAAATCTAAACATTTCTGCAGATATTACCATCGCTAAATTGCCCACACCCCTTGGACTGCAGTAGTTTCTTGTAATTCAAGCCAGAAACGCCAAAGTGTTTTATGAAGCTCACCCGAATCACAAGTTGTGCATTTTGAATTTGGCTAGGATAAGTATGATATGTTTCACTTTAGGTATGATTCAAAGGGAGCCAGCCAAAACCAAAAACCTCCACTAGGGAGCTTTTAGCAAACAAAACTTATTTAAGAACATAGTTAACATGTATGGAAAGAAAATTAGCAATAACCTTTATCAATTACAAATAAAACAGCCACAATAATGTGTAACCCTTAACAAATATATCTAAACTGTTCCAATCGAACAAAACTTCCCATAGACAAAAAAACCCTTTCCATATGTTTAACACAGCAAAGACTAATGCTCATGTGATACTGGGATGGAGTCCTTTAGATGAATGCTGCAGTTCTCTTGAAGCACACACAGACAAGCTTGGAGTCGGATCAGCTTCCCAGACCAGAGAGAGACTCTAGTCAAACCACCAACAGCAGATTCTCTATTTATAGCAGCACAGTGGTTAGCACTGCTGCCTCACAGGGCCAGGGACCCGGCCTCTGGTCAGTGTCAGTGTGGAGTTTGCACATTCTGCCTATATCTGCTTGGGTTTCCTCTGGTTTCCTCCTGCAGTCCAAAGATGTGCGGGTTAGGTTGATTGACCATGCTAAATTGACCTTAGTGTCAGGGGATTAGCAGGGTAAATATTCAGGGTTACAGGAATAGGGCCTGTGTGAGATTGCAGTCGGTGCAGACTTGATGGGCTGGATGACCTCCTTCTGCGCTGTAGGGATTCTTTGATGTTACTCCAGGAAGGCAAGAAGCCTTGCTTTTGTCTAACCAGCAGAATTTCCAAAACCAGGGTGAGAGAGAGAAATACTTCTTTTCAGCTTGATGTCCCTTTGAAACTAGAAACTGCAGCCAGCCAACCAAAAATGAAACCTTAAATTCACTGGGAAGGAAAAAAACTGTCCAGAACCCATGACCTGCCATCAGCCCTACTCCTAACAATGCAGGGTCATAAAAGACTCCAAAGTAAAAATAAACAGACCTCATTTAAGCCACTTAAGGAGCAATGAAAGGACATGTCCAGCAACCTCGGCAATAATGACATAAGCTGATGCTCTGAGAGCTACGGAGAACATGATTTTTTAAAAAATCTCTTAAAGATAGACTAGCATCACAGGTTCAAAATGGCAGATGCCCCTCAAGATGCCCCCTTAGAGATGGGTAATAAATGTTGGCCTCATCAGGGATGCCTATACTCTGTGAATGACCTTTTAAAAAACCCACACAGAGACAGAGCCTGCTTGGCCTGGGGACAAATGTACATCCTGGCAGTTACATTCATTAGAAACTAAACTAGACCAGCCATTATAAATACCGTGCCTACAAAAGCATGTTAGAGATTATGCTTTCTGCAGTGTGTATCTCATCTCCTAATTCCCCCAAGCCTGTCCACCATCTGAAAGGCACAAGTCAGGAGTGTGGTAGAATTCTGTCCACTTACCTGGATGAGTAAAGCTCCAACACCACTCAAGAAACTTGACACCATCCAGGATGAAGCAGCCCCATTGGCATACCATCCACCACTAAAATATTCACTTGCTTCACCAATGATGCACGGTTGTGTTAGTGTGTATCATCTACAAGGTGCACTGCAGGAACTCACCAAGGCTCTTTTGACAGCACATTCCAAACCTATGACCATTACCATCTTGAAGGGCAAGGGCAGCACCACCAGCAACTTCCCTTCCAAGCCACTTACCATCCTGACTTGGAACTACATCACCATTCCTTCACTGTGGCTGGATAAAAATCCCTATCAGCACTGCAGTGGACTACCACCTTTTCAAGGCAATTAGGAATGGATAATAAATGCTGGCCTAGCCAGCAATGCCAACATTTGTGAACAAATAAATATAACCCTCACCACACAGGCTGCTCAGTGTGGGATGCACGAACACATGTCCTCCCCCTCCTCCCTCCCCAAAATACTATGCACACACTGAACCCAGAGGAGGATGCATAGTTGGTGTTTGTTAAATCCAATTCCTTAGCTTAGCCCTGGTCCCCTCCCCTTCCGTGGTGCAGAGGACTTGGGGCCTTGTCAGGCTCTGTTTTTCAAGCGAATAAACAAAAAATGTTGCTCAGTTGCTTGGCACTTTTTAATGGTCATTTTTATTGATTATTCATTTTTTAAATGATTCATTTATTGCTTTGACACTGATTTCTTTTTTGTTTGTCACACATTTTCTTTATAATTGAGTAGTTGTCTTTGAGGTTGATGTTGAATGGTGTGCTGTATCAGATCTCAGACAGTAGCTGTTGACTTTCTTGCTGGAGGAGAATGAAATGCTCACAATAAAGCTGATTGTGGGAAGTGTTGAAATACTTGGCATGTCTGGCAGCATCTGTGTAGAGAGAAAGAGGTCAGCAACCTGTCATCAGATTTAGTGCAGTTCGTGGAGCTGAAGTCATGACTCTGTTTCTCTGTCCACAGCTACTGCCAAACCTGCTGAGTATTTCCAGTATTGTCTCTCTATATTTCAGATTTCTAGCATCTGCAGTAGTTTGCTGTCCTCATACATGCTCCATGCTGGGCATTTCATTTTAAAACAATATAGTTATTGATCAATGCAATGTGCAATTTTCCTGTTAACAAAAGCCACTTGTATGGATAGAAATATTGCAGGTGATTTGGATGGTGCTACTTTACTGGAATTTAAACTTGTAAGTGAAACCAGGAGTCATGCATCAACCAAATATATTGCTGTTAGTTCAATTCATCCTCATCGTACATTGGATTGTTGTTTGTGGTGCTTGTAAGAGGTTCAAGTCTTTTGGATGTTGTCCAGACACTGCATAGGGCCAAGTCCAGAAGAGTGGATTGACTGCATAATACGACTGACCAAGTTGTGTGTAATTGTCTGACAAAGCCATGGTTGTAAAGTGTAATATATTAAAATCTGATCTTTTGATATTCTTTATAAATCGAGACATGGGGCGGAATTTTCTGATTATTTTGTCAAAATGGTATCTTGGGCAAAGAAAACAGAGGGCAGCTCACTTACAGCCTTATTGACTTTTCTCACCAAATGTTTAAACTGTCTGAAAAAGAAAGAAGAGGCGGATCCCATGATTTCGGGCCCGATTTTACCATTGCGAACAGGCACGAAAATGTGGTAAAGTTGGGCATGAGATCATTAACGAGATCCGCGCCCACATCTGCGCAGATGCCCACTTCATCAAAATGGCCACGATCCGATTTGCATGCAATTAAATTGAATTAATGGGCTGCCCACCCAATTTTGCCAGCACTTCCCCCTTTACCATTGCATTCACACATCCAGATTTGTCACGAAACAGATGTGCTGGGCAAAGGTCTGTTTCGGGTGCTCCAGCTTCTGAAGAGATAAGTTCAGAGCTTCGAACGGCTCTCTGAGTCAGATTGGGGGTGGGGGAGGTGGGTGGAGGGAGGCCAGATCATTATCTGATGGGGGGAGGGAGGCCCAATTAGTTCTGTGGTGGGAGGGTGTGATGCAGAGGGAGGCCAGGGGTAGAGGAAGACCAGATCATTGTCTGGTTGGTAAGCGGGGAGAGGGAATCATTCTCTGGGAAGAGGGGGGGCCCGATCATTCTCTGGCAGGGGGAGGCTAGATTATTCTCTCGGAAGGGGGGAGCCAGATTATTCTCTGGGAGGAGGGGAGGCCCGATCATTCTCTGGGGTGGGGGGGAAGCTAGATTATTTTCTCGGAAGGGAAGGGGCTAGATTATTCTCTGGTGGGGTGGTTCGATCTTTCTCTAGGAGGGGGAGGGAGTGGAGGCCCGATCATGCACGGGGGAGAGTGAGTTTGGGGGGGAGTGGGGGGGTAGGGTGGATTATTCCTGGGGGGGATGGAGGGCAGAGGCCAGATGGATTTCTGATGGAGGGAGCAGGGGGGACCGCTGCCACTCTGAGGGCGATCGGTGGGGGGAAAGTGGGCAGGGGGTCGCGATTGGTCTGGGTAGCGGAGGGGTGGGTGGATAAGGGGGACAGTTATATTGTGGGAGTGGGGTAATGTCTGGGGGGACCATCACGCCTGCTTTTCACTCCCGGGCCACTTTATCCACTTTTTGCGGCCTGGGAGTGATGTGACAGGGGAACGTTTTTCAATTTTTTTTTCTCACTGCGCATGCACAGTTGAAGGCTCTGCTCAGAGCAGCAGTGTTTCAGAAACAACAAGCAATTCAGACTAGGCGTATGGGAGCGCCTGAGGACGGGTTTCCAAGTCGGATCTGAATAGCGCCCAGATTCAGCTCTTAGAATGAAAATTGTAAAATCGGGCCCATCATGTTGCCAGCAGCCTAGATTTTTAAAAGATAAGTTTTAGAGGGATGTGGCACAGTGCCAGAGTATATTCAGGCATGACCCTCTCCTCCCTGGTGATTGTACTTATCTGTACCCAGCGGGTTCTGAGCCAGTTCCCTGTTTGTCAAAACCTATTGTAAATCCCGCCAAGGAGGGAATTTCCTATTTAGCAAATGATACAGCAGAATGGCATGCTATGTATATGGTAATGCATTATAATTTGGTTCTCATCACTGCATAGCAGGAACCCATTATGTCACTGGCTGGGGGTGGGGACATTCTGCAGTGTGAAAGCCATTTTGGGACATCCCTTCGATTCTCCACTCCCGTCGATATTCCCACTTACCAAAATCAGGGGTGGGAATTCCCCCTCAGAAAGTACAAAGGCCAAGTAGTAACAGCTCCAAAACAAAAAAAGCATCAGGGCCCATGATTTCTCTCCCTCACCTTGGATCTCTGTACTAATTCAGGGAAAGACATCACATTGTTTTAAGTGGAAGAATAGCGTCTAATTCCGTAAGTTTAGGGAGTTCTGAACCTCAGCTCTGAAAAGGAAGTTGTATCTTGCATAGTCTTGGATTGTGCTAAAGCATATTACAGCCAGTGAATTACTTTGAAAGTGCCGTGACTGTTATAATGTAGGCAGTGCAGCATCAAATTTACACAAGAAAAACCAAAGAATTTTTGTCACTAGAATCCTCTTGTGCATCTGTTGCAGTCAACTGAAACATTAAGTCAGTACCCTGGGTGATGACCATGTCAATCATCCTCCCAGCAACAGATGAGAGGAGAGCAAGGCATCTCAAAACCCAGTAGCCAACGACAGTTGCAATTGTTTTAAGTTAATTGATTTACCTTCAGTATGAATATTATCGTGGCTAATAATGGACCTGTGGCCCATTCCATTGCCAGACTTTCCTCACTCTTGATCAATTTTTAATCATTGCTCATCATTAATGTCAGATTTTGCTCTGTTAAAATTGCTTTTACTGGAAAGTTGGATTATCATTTTTCATTGCTACTGGCCTAAATTTTCCCCATTGGCTAAACATTTGAGAAGTTGGAACACTTAGCCTTTATACATAATAGCGTTTGAATAAAGGATGCTATTTATTATCCTGCCAGACTAATGTTTCTTGTAGCTAGTATGGGTCATCTGTTCTTTAGATATAACGCACTTTCCCATCGGGGAACTTCTTGCTTCAGTAACACTGAAACATTAAGTCAATACCCAGGGGGATGGCTATGTCAATCATCGTCCCAACAACAGATAACAAGACACCTCAAAATCCAGTAGCCAACAACTGGATTTTGTTTTGAGCTGTAATTGTTTTGAGTTAGTTTATATACCTTCAATATGCATATTATCGCAGGTAATAATAGATCCTTGCTTCAGTTCAACTAACTGTTTTTCATTAAATTGAATGTAAAAGAAAGAAGACGGAAAACTTAATGTTCTATAATGCCTTTCATGACCTGACTTCAGATTTCGCAAAGCGTTCACAGCCAATGATACAGAATCATGGAATCTCTACAATGCGGAAGGAGGCCATTTGGCCCATCAAATCTGCATCTCCTATCCAACAGGGTATATTACTTAGGGCTTATGCCCATAACCCCATGTATTTACCCACTAATCTGATACACTTTTGGACACTAAAGGCAGTTTAGCTTGGCCAGTCCGCCTAACCTGCACATTTTTGGACTGAACACTCATTGTTCTAATGTAGAGAAACCAATTCCAACAAGTCCATGCACAGCATTGTTTTTATTGATGGGTAAAGAATAAATATCAGCTAGATTACTCAGGAATATTCTTCTACAAAGTAATGCCATGGTGCAAAATGTTGTAAGCTTCCACATGGAGAGTTTGGCATGATTTAATGGAGATCCCACTGCCTTCGCGCCTTTGCATCTCCATCCCAATTCTGTGGCAGGAAACTTGTGGATATCCAATTGAAGCCCTTAAATTGGAAATCAGTGCCCACTTAAGGGCCTTATCCTGCTACTGTTACTATTAACTCAGCGGCAGGTGAGGGACTCATCATGTGTGGAGCATAACAATAAACCTTAGTGCTTTTGCTTCTGGGTTCCTGGGGCATGGGTGGGAGGGTCTTTCATTCAAAGACACTCAAAGGTCTGATCAAGGGACCCTGCGTTGGGAAGAGGAGGGCAGCTGAAAGCCACCCCCTGCTGCCCTTGTTAATGCAGTAAAAAGTCTGACAACACCAGGTTTTAGTCCAACCGATTTATTTGATAATAGACTCACAAGCTTTCGAGGTTTCCCTCTTCGTCAGGTGAATGGAGACAGTTACCCACAGATTCGACCAAAGAACACACTCGTCAACTCAACAATCTGATCAAGACCTTTGATCCGGATCTTCAGAGCACCCTCCGTGCTCTCATTCCACGTACTCCCCGCATTGGAGATCTCTACTGCCTCCCAAAGATACACAAGGCGAACACACCTGGCCGTCCCATCGTATCGGGCAATGGGACTCTGTGTGAGAACCTCTCCGGCTACGTCGAGGGCATCCTGAAACCCATTGTACAAAGAACCCCCAGCTTTTGTCGCGACACTACGGACTTCCTACTGAAACTCAGCACACATGGAGCAGTTGAACCAGGGACACTCCTCGTCACAATGGATGTCTCGGCACTCTACACCAACATCCCCCACAACGATGGCATTGCTGCGACTGCCTCAGCACTCAATGCTGACAACTGCCAGTTTCCAGATGCAATTTTACAACTCATCCGCTTTATCCTGGACCACAATGTCTTCACCTTCAACAACCAGTTTTTCATCCAGACACATGGAACAGCCATGGGGACCAAATTTGCACCTCAATATGCCAACATCTTCATGCACAGGTTCGAACAAGACTTCTTCACTGCACAGAATCTTCAACCAATGCTATACACTAGATACATCGATGACATTTTCTTCCTTTGGCCTCATGGTGAACAATCACTGAAACAACTATATGATGATATCAACAAATTCCACCCACTCTCCATTCACCTGACGAAGAGGGAAACCTCGAAAGCTTGCGAGTCTATTATCAAATAAATCGGTTGGACTAAAACCTGGTGTTGTCAGACTTTTTACTGTGTTTATGCCAGTCCAACGCCGGCATACCCACATCATGCCCTTGTTATTGACATGTCTCTCTCCCCTGCAGTTTCCCTTTCCCTGCAATCCCTCACTATGTATGTGTGGCAACAGCTACTGCCTCTCTCATGTTACTGTTGAGTACAGAAGAGCTGCTTGCCAATGTCCTCAGGTCCATGATCCCAAGGGAAAGCTTGCCACTGGCTTGTCAAGTTCCGGGGTAATGCAAGATATGGCGGACCTTTTCGAAAAGAGATTGTGCAGGAGTTTTGCCAGCTCTCAGCTGGCAGCTGAATCCCATTGCGTCCACAAGTTTCTGTCCATGGCATCTATAATACCACCTGAAAAGTAAGATGGATCCTCATCCAGAAGCAGGAATTTGAATGACAGTTACAGCTCCTTAATTTTACTGAAGAAAACAATAAAATACAGTGATAGTTAGGAGTTTCTTCCCTTGTGAACTTGCAAATAATTAACACATCTGGATTTTGTTGATCTGTAAGCTTTCAATATAGGTTGTCATGGATAAAAATGAAGATTTTTTAAATTGTGTTTTTTCAGGCAGAGGGAGAAGATAACCTAAAGAAGATGCAGCTGATGGAATTAGCGATACTGAATGGCACATATAGAGATGCCAACATCAAATCACGTAAGGATACAAAAGGCCTTATATGAGAACAGTGTAATATGTGCAATGTTCAGCTTTCAGAAGGCCCCAGCAAACTGGTGCTTTTTATATTGAGTACCTCCCGCAAGTTAAATAAAGTGCAGCAGCTTACACTTCCAGAAGCTAAAACTCAGCAGAGTAAGCCAAGTCTGGCTTGAAATAAATTTCTGGGTTTGAAAGTAAAATGTCCAGCCCCCGCCCTTGCTAGGAATGCTCAGAAAAGTACTGAAATCTTACTGCAAGATGAAGTTGCAATCGACTAGCCTACAAAATATAATTGCTCCTTGAAATAAGTAACTAATTGACATATTGAATTGTAAGGAATTAATGACTGCAGGATTATTGCACTTATCCTATGGACAGCATGAAGTAGTACAGAACACCTTCTGGTATTGTACCTGGACGGATTTCATCTTCCTGTCAGAAAAAGAAATCTCTCATTTTCAGTAAAATGTTGTATAACTAGGAAGGGTTAGTTAGTTTAGGTGGCTAGCATGTGGTTTAGAATATTGCCAGCAGCATGGGTTTGAGTCCCGTTCCAGCTAACGTTCTCGCCCTGTTCCTGAGAGTGGAAGGCAAACCACCAATAATAAAAGCTGCCAAGAAAAGGGCTCAGGATGAAGCAACAGCAGACGATGAGCCAAGGACCTGCCTCAGGCAGTGGACACATAACGTGATATAATTCTCCTACTAATTAATTTTTTTTGTTATTTTCTGCAGGAATTCACTTCTTGGTTTTTGGTTTGTTTGTTGGAGAAAAGGCCCTCACTGTTGAATAGATGTTTAATGGGCACAGAATTCTTTGTTTAGCAATGGGTTATCATGTCTGCTAATCCAGGGTCACTAATTCCCTTGGGAATGCCATTAAACATCAAAGATAAGGGTGCACTGGTGTCATCCATTTCAAGATTGTCACAACTTCAGACAGAAAAAACAAGATATCTCCACAGAGAATTGAAATACATTATAAACAATTTCAGGCACAGTCAAGGACGTTTAACTTTAGGGATTCAAATTGTATTTTAAATTTTTTTTGTCAAATTTTAATTTTATTTAAACTCTTTAATAAGGTCAGATATTCAGTATTAAAAAGGATAAATTTGTAAGGGCCCACTCCAGAAAGGTGATTTTCTAGACTGGATGCAAGTGCTCGATTCAGTCCTTTATAGGAAAGCTCGGCTTCAGGAGATATATGAACATACAAAGTAGGAGCAAATATACACCATTCAGCCCCTCATGCCCGATCTGCCATTCAATAAGATCATGGCTGATCTGTTTGTGTTTCAAATTCCACTTTCCCATCTACTCCGATAACCTTTGATTCCCTTGCCTAACACAAATCTATCTGCTTCCTCCTTAAAAATACTCAATGACCGCACTTCTACCGCCTTCTGAGGCAGAGTTCCAAAGTCGCACAACCCTCAGAAAAAAAATTCCCCATCTCTGCCCTATGAGATTCCTAATTTTAAAACAGTGCTTCCTATTTTTGGACTCACCCACAAAAGGAAATGCCCCTTCCATGTTAACTGTGTCAAGACCATTCCAGAACTTGTACACTTCACCAAGTCACCCTTCACTCTACCAAACTCCAGTAGAAACAAACCCAACTTGTCCAACTTCTTCTCATTGGATAACCTGCTCATACCAGATATGATCCAGCTAAATTTCCTCTGACCAACCTCCAAACAATTTACTTCCTTCCTTAAATAAGCAGACCAAAACTACACACACAATTCAAAATATGGGGCCCAATTCTTCAACCTCCTCAGACAGCTGACAGGAATTCCAATGCCCTGGTGAATGGGACATCGGCTGAAAATTGGGATTCCCAATGGGTGGGATTCATCACCACCTGACTCCCCAGTGGCCCTGAACAAGTTCCCGCTGAGACTGGGTGGCAACCTGACAATTATGCAAACTGGCTAATTTGTATGTCATTAGGGGTTTTGACAGCTATTCACCAGCCTCCCCCATTCACTCAGCCCACCAGTGGGAATGACACCAGGTGGGCTTTACAGTTACTACCCACAAGTGGGGACATGGCATGCTAAACTTCAAGGATCCAGGGGAGTACCACCAGCCTCTCAGAAGAGAGGGCATCCTCCCCTTGCCTCCAACACTCAAATTATGGGTC
Source organism: Carcharhinus amblyrhynchos (assembly GCF_965287045.1). Classification (NCBI taxonomy): domain Eukaryota; kingdom Metazoa; phylum Chordata; class Chondrichthyes; order Carcharhiniformes; family Carcharhinidae; genus Carcharhinus; species Carcharhinus amblyrhynchos. The sequence goes on along the minus strand of NC_137335.1, from coordinate 22,012,029 downwards.
ATACAGCAAACAACTATGCAGGCATGAGGGTGACCCAACCACCACCACCACCCCCCTGGCACCCTTCCCATCATAGATCATCCACTCAGCCTCCCCTTAGGCCACATGCCTTGGCAGTGCAAATAGTGCAATGTCCCCTGGCACTGATACTCTGGGGTGGGGGGGGTGGCGGTGACGGTGGAGAAGGTAGGTCTAGTCACCATTTGCTCCTCTGCTGCTGCCAGACTGCAGAGGAAGGGTCCTGAGGGTTGAGTGGGCTCAGGTGGGAGCATGGATTTGACCTTGCCACTCTCCGGTGGGATGGACTGTTGTGGCTGGACTGCCTTTTCTAGCCCTGGCAGGCCTGAAGATCATTCCTGACATGGTGATTTCAGGAAGCCCTGTGATCAACATCTGCATTCTTGAAGTGGCCAGATCACTTTCATCTCCATGCCCCCTGGTCATCTGTCAGGCATTTAAATAATTGCAGCACTCCATTCTGCAGCAGAGATTTTCCTTTCTCCCTGTCAGAAGCTGCAGGTGTGAGTAAATCCTTTTGAAGTTCTCTGACAGAGAGGAGATGTTAGTTTCAATTGGGGAAAGGGGAGGGTTCCATTCTGCCTAGCTGTGCACACAGCTTTGATTCAAAGTCTTCAGGCTTTCTAGCAAGTTGAATTCTCTGAAACCCTCCCCATTCCATTGTACCCTTTGATTTCTAACAAATAAATACAGGTGGCTGGAGCAGATGTCAATCAAGCTGTCAGTGGAATATTTTTCAAGGCATCATGCACTGAATTTGTTGCAGCCTGACAACAGCAGAGGGGAACATGATCATTGGATTTACCTCCTTGAGCCTCCTCGGAGTTCAAGGCACCAGGCTAGGGTGTCAATGCCAGGGGACAGTGCACTATTGGCTCTGCCGACACACATGGCCTGAAGGATGGCTGAGTAGGAAGTCTGAGGAGAGTGGAGGTCTGAGGTGGAAGGGGGACTGAGGAGGAACAGAGCCTGTGTGGGGTTCTGAGGGGAAGGGGACCAAAGTAGGGGTGTTTGAGGAAAAAGGAAGCTGTATGGGCAGTCTGAGTGGGGAAGAGAGTAATGAGGGGGACGGGAGGGTCTGATGGGGAAGGGGACTTGAATGAGGGATCTGAAGGGGAAGGGGGCCTGAGTGGAGGTCTGAGAAAGAAGGGAGCTTACATGAATGGTCTGAGGGGGAAGGGGGTCTGCATGAGAGGTTTGAAGGGGAAGGGGGCCTGAATGGGGGAATGGGGCCTGAGTGGGTTGATGGGGAGTTTGATGGGGAGGGGGTCCTGAGTGCACAGCCTGAGTGCGGGTTGGGGTTTGGGTCAGGTCATCCTCATGCCTGCGTGGTGTGGGTGGAGGGTTATCTGTTATTTGTCAGGGTCAGTGAGGGAGATGCCTCTCTTTCGTGAATGGTGCTCCCTTGGTCAGTGGGGAGGGTGCACGATTTCATTTTTTTTGTAGGAGGGGGTGCTTGTTCTCTGAACAGTGGGGCAGACCGTTGAGTTGATCAAAATGAGCTTATTAGCATCTTTTAAGTTGATGAATCCCAACTGAAAGTCGCTGCCAACGCCAAAGGGGAACACTATTGTTTTGCCACCAATGTCGGCACTTTTCCACAAGATGGGAGAATCAGGCCCCTGGTCTTACCAGTGCTCTGTATAACAGAAACATAATATCCTTACTTTTATATTCAATTCTGCTCATATTAGAGAGCATTCCTTTGTGTGTACGTGCCAGTTCTCTGTTGGATGGAATCTAATATAACACTGTCAGATTTATCCAGCAATAACTCCAGTAGTTTTTGAACTGCTACAAAGCAGAATGTGGGGATATTGATGGAGGTTGTATTGGGCAATGACATCCATGGCTGTACATAGTGAATTTTAGAAAGCAGACTCTCCAGTACATATTGCCGAATGAAAGAAAGACGCATTTGTTTAGGGTCTATCATGATGTCAGGACTTGCCAAATTATCTTAAAACCAATCCGGTACTTTTAAAGAGTCATCACTGTTGTAATGTAGGAAAGCTGGCAGCCATTATGCCTTTTAGATATGGTTGAGGGGTAAATATTGACCTGAGACAATATTTGACTAGAGCACTGGGGAGAGTTCAGCTGGTATTCTATGGGAGTTGGGGGTGGTGCATAACAATGAAATATTGGATTTTGATTTCTGAATAATGAAAGCCCTTGGTAGTTTTCCAGGATAAAATGTGAATTGCTGCCTAAGCAAAATTTCATTATACATTACGTGATGTGACTCTGATGTGTTAGTCCACTGCTTACTTTTATTTACAACTGAATTTTGAGTTTTTCAGTTTATGTTTTTAGTTGATGTGATTGAATTTGATTGGAAGTTGATTTGGTTTTTAGTTAAAGATGTGCTTCAATACTGCAAAGTATCACTGCTTGTACTAATGACTTCTTCTTCATTTTTCTTTCATTCCACCTGCTTTTTTGGCTTTTCTCCATTTCCCACTTTTCCTGACACACACTGTTCTGTCCGCACCTTCACTATGAATTTCTTTCGCTTACTGTAGCTGCCCTTGCCTTTTCTCTTGCAGCGACAGCCCAAGCTCCACGGATCATTACTGGGCCCACATCGGTTCTGCCACCAGCTGCCTTGCGAGCCCCCACACCAGCTGGTCCAACTATCATGCCTCTAATTAGGCAAATACAAACAGCAACGGTCATGCCTAATGGATCGCCTCATCCGACTACAATAGTGCCTCCTGCACCTGAAGCCGGTCTAATCTATGCTCCCTATGACTACCCTTACACACTGGCACCAGCTACTTCCATCCTGGAGTATCCCATTGAGCCAAGCGGAGTTTTAGGTAAGGAACTTTATCAAGCATGACTGTTCCACTTCATGTTTAACATCCTGTTCACTATTAGAGTCAGTTAAGCCTCATTTAATTTTACTGAAGCTTGACTTTTAATTCATTGAATTTTAATTAATCATTTGAAATGACAGTCTAGCCTCTGATGAGAATCGTGTGTACTTTACAGCACCATTTGCAATTTTGTAATGCATTTAAGCTTCCGTTTAAAGTAAAACCGATCAGTTGTAAACTGTGCGCGCAATTATCTGTGCATAAAGCTATCTGAGACCTAAGCGCACACTCGTAATTATAACAAAAAGTATTACGGCAGAGACACCTTCTCTCTACAGCTGATTTATTCCAACAGGCCTTCATGCCATTAGTTGCCAATACTGAATAAGGTATAAAAAAGTTACATTGGACATTGCCTTTCGAAAACACTGGTAAGCTGCCTGTTTCCTGCTTTTTCGCTTGGTTTTGTATAGCTAACACATCACGAGATAGTTCTGTAAATTTGATTTTTTTTACTGGCCCAGTCTTTTAATTGGAACAAGTGGCAAATATGATGAAACATGCAAAAAATAAAAAGTCATCAGGTTTTCAAGGAGGAGCAAAGTTACTATCTTGGATTTTTTTTTCAAACCCCTTTCTCTTAGCTGATAAGATATACTGTGTGTGTGTATGGATATAATTATTTCAATCATTCCTACCATAATCCCCTCCCTCCCACCTCATATCATGCACCAACCCCATATTTTACCATAGAATATGACATTTTAATGTATTTGAGAATAAAAATAGTTTCACAGTTCTTCATGTTTTAGGAAGAAGATTGATAGAGTAGAGATAAATTAATTCCTGTGTTGAAGAACTGCAAAACAAATTAATATAATTTAAAAATTGGAGCTGTTTGTTCATATATGAAGTTAAGAATAATTTCTTCACACAAAGGGTAGGGAAAGTCTGAAACTCTGTCTCCCAAAATGCTGCTGAGATTAAGCCAATTGAAAATCTTAAACTGAGTAATAGATTTTAATGATGGCTGTTAGGAAAACTATTAAAGGTAGGCAGATGGAGTTGAATGTAGATCCACTACAGTGTGATTGAATGGCAGAGCAAATTCGAGGGGTTGAATGGCCTCCTCCTGTTCCGAAGACCTGACTCCACTGTAATTAAATTTGAGAGGGTATTAAGTTGCAGTTCCTGCGGTGATGCTTCAAATATTTCTCTGGTAATGACTAACCAGAAGTTATGAATGGTGCTGTTTAAATTTTGGATGCAATTTCTTTCTCACTTTTAAAATAGCACATCTTTTGATGTTAGTTCAGAGGGAGAATTTTCTGTTTATCATGTGGTAGAATTGTCATGTCTTTTCCAAAGGCATCCATTAGCTGCATATCCACTCATTTCTGCTATAGGAAAAAGCCAAAGGCTACTGTACTAACAAGAAAATTGCAAAAAAGGTGGACCTTCTGTCGAGAAGTGAACTGGTTATCATCATTCACTTCAGTGGTCATAAAAACTGAAACGTTATGCCAGCATTTCACAGGCATTCTCTGTGTGTACTGTGGGCCTTTAAGAGGATAAAAAATAATGACGGAATCACCATTGATTTTTAGGAGCACCCGGAATGCTCAGAGCGACATTTAGGCTGTGAATCTCCTAAATTGGAACTAAGTGCCCACGGCAGTGGGAAACTTGCGGGGTTTCCCCTGGTGTTAGCATTGTCCATGAAGTGGGATTCTCCTGCCTGACAGATACTAATTTATTCATATTGGGAAACCCGTGGCTAACCTCATTGTTCTGAGACTTGGCCGCCATTTTTAAATGACGACTCAATCTCCTTGCTCAGGATAATGGTTAAGACCCCCCCACCACAGGCATGAGAGTGATCCTTCCAATGAATGAATCTCCCACACTCTGTGCATCACAGAGAGCGCAAACGAGCTTCTTGATGCAAAGCTAGGGGTGGGGCCTATTCCGGCTGAAGAGGCTGGCAGCATAATGCGGAGCAGGTCACTGCACATGTGCCAATCTGTCAGTGCTGAGATCAGCACATGTGCACTGGCCCTGCACTGTCGACCTCCCTACTGATGGCCAGTACAGTGACCCCTCACGCTGGCCAGCCCCAGCACCCACCCCCCCCCCCCCCCCCCACCCCGATGGTCAGCCCTGACCAATCTCAAGTGGAGAATTGCAGCGGGACTGCCCTCCCCCCACCGACCCTGCCCTTATCAGGCCCTGCCTCCTCTGACCCACCTCCTTGACAATGGCTGATGCTCAGTGGGCAGTGCCCTAGGCATTGTCACTTTACCCCTTTGGCAATGCCCAGGGGGCACCCCCCTTCCACCTGACTTTGGGAGCTTCCATGACCCCTCCCTTCACTCCAGCGGGGTCAGGCTGCCAACTCCCCATTAAATGTGGGGAGCTGCTATAAACTCCGCTGGAGTGAAAGACTCCTGACTAGGGTGGTGGGGGGGTTGGTGGCTAGAGGGCCCAGGCTTGCGAATGAAATGCAAATTGTGGTTTAATTATTTTATCGGACATCGGAAAAACTGCAACCAACCCCTCCACCATTTGAAATCTTTGATCTGTAACAAGTTCAACTGCAGTGTCTTGTAAAGAATTCAGCTGTCCGATCAAGGGATTCCTATCATCCTCCAGCCACCTGTGTTTATTTTGATTTCCCTTCACTATTGACTGCACCTCAAGTATCACATTGTTCCAGGCTGCAATGTAGAACGAGTCTAATCCTGATTGACAGTTCGTGGTGTCACTCCTACTTTGAAGTGGTTTTGCCTGACACAAAACATATTTTCTTGCCAACTCCCAATTCCCCAGGCGATCATGATTTGAGATTGGGACTACCGGGGAATGCTGCCCTCAGTTGTGAAGCTTATTTTCATCTGAAACCTGCCTATTTTGACCTTTGCTTATACTAAGGATGGTTAACACAGCAGGTGGAAAAATATAGTTCATATTGTTTGTTCTGTATGTAGTCTTTAAATCTGTTATCGGAAACAAAGACTTTTTTTCAATTTGTTAACCAAATTTTTGACTTGTGTTGTGGGTGTGCTATATCGAAAACACCAATGATGCTTAGCGTTGGACTTGTGTTTCTGGTGTGTTCTAGAATATAGCACATATCCAGATGTTTTCTGCATTCTGCGATGCTCCCTGCACAGGTATCACATATTTATTGACCACTGAGGATATTTATTAACGATGAATCTCATGTTGCCTGATTTCATTTTTTACCTGCTGAGCTCTCCAAGATTATCTGTGTTAACATATTGTTCCTGTAATGCAATTGAACATAGCTCAATAATACCCATTTTAAAATCAAAGAGTAAGATGTCTTCTGTCCCTTGAAAAAAATCAATTCCACTAAATCCCACATTACTAGCCCTTTCACATAAAATGCTAGGAATGTACAATTTTAAAATGTTAGCTTTTTATTTGTAGTAAAATTATGATTGTCTTTGAATTCTGCAATATGGAGTAAAACACCTGTAAAACTCCTGTTCAGAAGATTTATCAATGAATTGGGTTCTTTGTGCCCTCAGTAGACCCTCTTTGGGAGTAATAAATACCATGCTGTGGAGAAAGAAATCTAATGTGTTGTGTGGTACAGAAGATCCATAAATATGTTATTTCAAAATTTTAATTAATTGAAGAAAAATCCAATATGGTTCAACTAGTTTTTGCTATATTTGACACCAGTGCACTGAAACCATTTTTCTGGACATTTCCTAACAAGCTAAAATGCCTGTCCTCACCTGATTAAGAGAATTAATGTGAAATATTAAATATGTAATTTAACATCTGAAAACAGTGATTGCAGTAAAGAGCACAGTGAATTCTTTATCCGAAAATGTTGCATTTTAGAACATACCCAATATGTTAGTATTTTCTAAAACTCAGTAATTTGCTAAAAATTTGAATTGCTGATTTATCTAAATGTCTGTCTTGTATCATTATGCAGCAGTTTGTTAAACCACTGTGTAAAACATTTGACTCTGTTTTCTAATATCTTTAGTTTTTCATTTTCTATGTGATAAGGAACCAAAAAAGAAAGTGATTAAACATGTAATAATTTGGGGAAAATAGTTTAATTTGAGTATAAATGTTATGTGGTGGAGATACAGATCCTTTATTTGAAAACAGATCTCTAAAAGCTGCAAGATAGTTGAGTCTTAATTTTGAAATTCTAATCCTTGTCCTCAAAAGCCTCCATGATTTCACCCCTTTAACCCCATTTCTATAACCTCCTCCAGCTGCACTACCGTCATCTATCTACTCTTCTGATCTTTTGAGCATCCCTAATTTTAATCACTCCACCTTTGGTGCCATGCCTTCACATTTGCCTAGGCCCTAAATTCTGGAATATTCTCTCTACACCTTTCCGCCTCTCTATATCACTTCCCTCCCTTAAGATACGTCATAAAATGCTGTCTTTGACCAAATATTTGGTCATCTGGCATATCTTTTTTCTTGGCTTCGTGTCATTATTTTGTTTTATGGTGATCCTGAGAAGTGCCTTGGGATGGTTTATTACATTAAAGGCCACATATAAATATTTGTTGTCTGCAATTTGTTGTTCAGAATGGGTGTATGATTTAAATATGTGGTTTATGCAAAAATGGGCTCCAAACTGGTCAAGAAATATGGTCTAAACAGAAGTAAAGCACTGTACAAACTTCTTATTGGTTATAATTGAATTCCTTTTAGAGAAACCAATCCAAGATACAGCATATAATTAGCTAAGCAGTTCAGAATATTGTATCATTGCCTCCACTATAATCAACACAGATTTGCTAATGTCTTTGTAGAATGTAATCTAAAACTATTTTGCTTATCACTCAAGGTGTCCTTCATATAGTTTCATGGAAAATTATTTTCAGGCTTATGATCTGAATGGAATTGCTAGTGGTGGGGGCATTAAGAAAAAATGAAGGAGCAAAGTAGAATGGAGAAATATCAACCTTTTGTTTTAATTATTTACATTTTCTTCCCCCCTCCACTTTCTTCCTCAATGAAGGCATTCATTTCTGTTGCTATATCCCACCACAGTTTCTGAACATGACAATCCTCCATCTATGAATCAGGATAGTAAATGATGTTTGACTAAGGAGAAAGGGGTACAGCAATGCTAATCCTAATTTTCTTGGACTAGAAACTTTGAAGCCAACTGTAGGATTCATGTTCCTTTCTCATCTTGATTAATTTATCACAGATTGGGACTCAAACTTAGGATTTTCTACTCTGTGTGACTCAGTTATTTGAAAAAGATTTTGAGGTGAGCCATCAGGAGAGTTACATTTGATGGTGTTTAATATTAAAGATGAAATGTTAAATTTTAAAAGATATATGATTAAGAGCTTCTTATGGACTGGGTGAATTTTGAGGGGTTTTAACGATTCCCCTAAAATTAAGTTCTTTGGATTTCTGTTTTAATTTTCACTCTCAGGATACTGACATGGTCGCAAGACCAGCATTTATTGTCTATCCCTAGTTGCCCTGAGAACGCGTTAGTGGTTACCAACTTTGTAGCAACACTACTAGCCAAGCCCCTTCGAATGGCAATCACCCACCTTGGTTTGGAACTGAAGTCTCACTGATGCCAGACTAGGAAGAGCGGCAGATTTGTTTCCCGAAAGGACAGTAGTAGACCAATTTTCTTCTAAGACAATCTGAAAGCTGCTTTCAAGAAGGAATTAGGCATGGTTCTTGGGGCTAAAGGATCAAGGGATATTGGGGGGAAGGGGGGATCAGGATATCGAAATTGATGATCTGCCATGATCAAAACAAATGGCAGAGCATGCATGAAGGGCAGAATGGCCTACTCCAGCTTCTAGTTTCTATGTTTCTATGCTTTATAACTTTTATATTTTGCTGACGCAAGTCTTTGATTTCCAGATTTTTAAAAAATGAATTCAATTTTCCAAACTGTCATGGTAGGATTTGAACTCTTGTTCCCTGTATCATTAGTCCAGGTTTCTTGAAATTTGTTCATTATGTTGCAATTTTATAACATACTCTCAGAGTTAGTCTTTACATATTTTGAGCTTGATGTAGTCAAGCTAGCAGTCTAAATAAAATATGAAAAGTTAAATCTACTTGGTGTGTTTGAAATCTTTGAAGCCATTTGACCTTTATAGCATTGCTGCTGCATGAAGCACAAATAGAAAAAAACAAGCACACATGAACGTATAGGTGACTTTGGGCCCAGGAGTTTATTTTTGAATGGTGCAAGACAGCTTATTGATTTAGGCAAATGCTTTAATTCTGTCTGAAGAGACCAGGGACACCAACATCCTTCTTTATCAGTATCTGTTCACCAAGATGCACAACAACAAAAAAAAATCCATTGTCTATATCAAAGGACGAGACACTTTGGTATGCTTCATTACTTAAGTGTTTTTCTTTGAGAATTATTTGAGATTCACCAGCAACTGAGCTAATATTCTGCCCACATTAAAGTTATGGTTGCATTCACTCTCAACCAGCTGATCCAGATAATTTTGAACCAAGTATTTCCTTTTTCTTCTCAAATTCCTTCTACGTAGACAAAAATACTCAATTATGTATCGAGAGTAACTGCCTGAAAATTTCAGAATAACACCCTGGCAGCTAATATCATGATAAACAGAACTCATCTTCTGCTTCTTTGATGCGCACTGATATATTGAAAACTGGCAGTTAAGTTTAGACAAAATAGGACCCCATTTATAACAATGTTCTAAAGTGAATAATCGATAGAGCTCTTCAGGAATACAAAGATAACAAGAAAGAGCTTAAATAGGGACTTGGGAGGGCAAAAAGGGGCCATGAAGTGTCCTTGGCAGGCAGGATTAAGGAAAATTTCAAGGTTTTTTATGAGTATAAGGAGAAAGAGGGTCCACTCAAAGACATTGGAGGGAATTTGTGTGTGGAGCCAGATGAGATGGGTGAGGTCCTTAACAAATTCTTTGCATCAGTATTCACAAAGGAGAAGGATGATGAGTGTAGCAAGGAGGATGTTGACATTCTAGGACATGTTGAGATAAAAAGGGAAGAGGTATTAGAAGTTTTGAAAAAACATTAAGGTGGACAAGTCCCCAGAGCCAGATAGGGTCCATCCCAGAATACTGAGAGAGGTGAGGAAAGATATTGCTAAGGCCTTGGCCAAAAGCTTTTTATCCTCTTTAGCCACAGGTGAGGTACCAGAGGATTGACGAGTAGCTAACATTGTTCCACTGTTTAAGCGCAGAAGAGACAGTCTGGGAAATTACATGTTTATAAGCCTTATATCAATAGTGAGGTAATTATTGGAGAAGACTCTTAGGGACAAGATGCACTCGCATCTGGAAGAGAATTGGCTTATTAGTGATAGGCAGCACGGTTATGTGAAGGGGAGATTGTATTGCACAAACTTGATTGAGTTCTTTGAGGAAATGACAAGAAAAATGGGCAGGGCAGTGGATATTGTGTATATGGACTTTAGTAACGCCTTCAGTAAGGTTCCTCACAGCAGGCTGATATAGAAGGTGAAGTCATATGGGATCTGAGGTGAGCTGGTAAAATGGATAGAAAATTGGCTTGGACATAGAAAGCAGAGAGTAGCTGAAGGGTACTTTTCTAACTGGAGCTCTGTGACAAGTGGTGTTCTACAATGATCAGTGCTGGGGCCTGTGTTGTTTGTAACATATATGAATGATTTGGAAGAAAATGTAGGTGGTCTGATTAGTAAATTTGCAGATGATACAACAATTAGGGAAGTAGTGGATAATGAGGAGGCCTATCCGAGGATATAGCAAGATATAAATTGGCTAGAGATCTGGGCCAAAAGGTGGCAGATGGAATTTAACCTGGACAAATGTGAGGTGATGCAATTTGGAAGATCTACTGCAAAAGGAAAGTATACAGTAAATGGTAGAACCCTTAGAAATATTAGCACACTGAGAGACCTACGTGTGCAGATCCACAGTTCTCTGAAGGTGGCAACTCAGGTGGACAAGGTGGTCAAGAAGGCATGTGGCATGTTGGGCTTCATTGGTTGGAGCGTTGAGTATAGGAATTGGAAAAACATGTTGCAGCTGTATAAGACTTTGGTTAGGCTGCATTTGGAGTATTGTGTACAATTCTGGTTGCCACACTATAGGAAGGATGTTGATGCATTGGAAAGGGTGCAGAAGAGAATTACCAGGATGTCACCTGGTTTGGAGGATATGGACTGTAAATTTGAATTGCTTTCATTGGAGCGTCAGAGGATGTGGGGGTACCTGATAGAAGTTTACAAGATTATGACAAACTTGGATTGAGTGAATAGGCAGAGTCTCTTTCTTAGGGTCAAAGAGTCAAATACTCAAGGCATAGGTTGAACGTGAGAGGGGGAAAGTTTAAAAGAGATGTAAGGGGCAAGTTTTTCACACACATGGTGGTGAATGCCTGGAACGCGCTGCCGAAGGAGGTGGTGGAAGCAGATTCTGTAACAACGTTCAAGTAGCATCTAGATAGATGCATGAATAGCAGGGAATAGAGGAATATGGACCACATGGAGGCAAGAAAATATTAGATAAAGGAGTCATCTGTGTCAGTGAAGTCTTGGTGGACCGAAGGGTCTGTTTCTGTGCTTACTGTTCCTTGTTCTTTGTGAAGTGCCGTAAACTATAAAAGGGAATTTGTTGTTTTAATAATGTGTTTTCTGCTGGCAAGAGAGCCATTAAAGTACACCTTGCATCAAAAAACTGCTTCACTTTGGAGCATTGTATATAGGGAACCTGGGAAGCATCTTTAAAATTTCTTGTGCCTGCCATGTACATCAAGTGTTGTGATCATTGAGTTGTTGGTAAATTTTCTTCCTTGTTAAGGAAGAAATATTAAGGCAAATGACCAAAAGATTAGCCAGGTAGGAAGATTTTAAAAGGTGTCTTAAAGGAGTAAAGATGGAGAGGTTTCAAGAAGAAATTCCTGAACTTCAGACCTTAGCATCTGAAGGCATGGCCATCAACAGTGGAGGGTTTATAATTGGGGATGTGTAAGAGATCAGAATTGGAGGAATGCAGATATCTTGGAGATTAGACTTGGGGAAGAACAAGACGTTGGGCAATTGAAAATGAGGGTGAGAATTTTAAAATCGATACGTTGCTTAACTGGGAGCCAATGTCAATCAGTAAGCACAGGTTTGATGGATGAACAGGACTTGGTGTGAGTAAGGACATAGGTGGCAGAATTTTGGATGACTTTGAGCTTACAGAAGGTAGACTTGGGAAACGAGAAAATAATACATTTGCTGAGTAAAGCCTAGAGGTTACAAAGGCATGAATGGGGATTTCAGCAGGCGACAAGCTGAGGCAGCAGCAGAATTGAGTGATATTATGAGGATATTATACGGTTATAGTGATGGCAAGGATATGTGGTCAGAAGTTCAACTCAGGATTGAATGTGATATCAAGGTTGAGAATGGTCAGTTCTGAAGAAGGGTTATCCAGACTCGAAACGTTGGCTCTACTCTCTCCCCACAGATGCTGTCAGACCTGCTGAGATTTTCTAACGTTTTCTGTTTTTGTTGTTGAGAATGTTCGGGTTCAACCTCATTCAGTCACCAGGGAGGGGGTTGGAGTCAATGGTTAGAGAATATGGCCTTCTTATTCTTAGTATTTAATTGGATAAATTTCTGCTAATCCAGAACCTGATATCAGCTGAACAGCCTGGCAGTTCAGAGACAATGGAGTGATGAATAATGGTGAGGTTGGGGATAAATTTCAAAAAGGTAAGCGCAGGTACTTATTTTTGGTTATCTTAAGTGGAAGAGGCAGGAAAGCAGGACAATCGCATGCTCTTTTCAGAATTCAGTGTGCTGTGGGGCATCTGAAAAGAAGGTCTATTTCTGAGGAGTGGAAAAGGGTGCTCTTAAATTTGTTTGGCTGCATCAGCCAAGCTGAACCTCAGACAGAACTTAGTGCTTGCTGGGGTGCATTTGAAGAGTTGCAAGTTGTTGGTTAGGGTTGATAGTAAAATAAACTATGATGCCTTTTGGGGAATTTCTTTCTCCATAGATTTCACCGTTAAGTCATGTCTGATCACTAACATGTTCACAATACACATTGTGTGTGATGAGCTGTGATTAAACTTCCAGATAAATACAATTTCCATTGTTGCAGCTTTCTTTTAGGAGATGAGGGATAAAATAATACTTGTAAATACCATAATTATGGATAGCTCCTTAGTAACCAGGATAGAAGAACAAGAGGCAGTAGAACATGTCAGAAAAAAGCCTGTATTGAAATAGTGTTTTTACTCCTATGTAATTAGACTTGACACTTGTAATAAGGTGAATAATTTTGCAGTACATACACTAAGAAGAGCCTGTCATGGAAAATGCAAAGACTTCAAATTTTGCTCTATTAGCTATTCTTTGAGTAAAAAAACAAACCACATTTCTTTTTCAACTTTCCAAGCACAGAAACATGACATTTTTAAAATAAGCTTTGCAGCAATGCAGTTTGACCTTTACAGATAGATGTTCTAATTCTAATGTAAGATATATCAAAAGAGAATTTTGCTAGGAAAAGGGAAATACTGTGGTAGGTGACTTGGTATCTCTGCAACTACTGATATGGCTATCTGGGCTGCTGTGAGAAGAATGCTAAATCTTAATGGTTGGAAGGGGGCACTGCACTGGAGTGATCATCCATGTTGTCATCGTCTTGAATTCTCTGCCCAAAGGCAGGCTGGACCCACAGCATCATAACCTTCAGCATGGGTAGGTCAGGAATACAGGTCTGAAGTCTACCCCAGTTGGAATAGGAATTGACCCCTGTGCTCTTGGTGCCAACCTGATCCACACTGTCCATCCAGCCAACCCTCCCCCACTCCCCGTACCCCTCCATGCCCCCAAAGAGTGCAAGTTGCTATGGTAACGTATATCATGAATGTGTAACCTGAAGCTATGGATAGTGATGGTTTAGACTGCAATCTCTTTCCATCACATTACAGACCAAGAATTCCCCCCTCAGCATATGTTAGAAGGATTTGCAGCTGCTGGATCAGAGGCAGGCATGCTACCCACTGCATCACAAGACCACCTCCATGCCACATAAAAGTAAAAATAAAATCTGTACTATTTTAAATAATCTTTTTGTTCTTTTCTAATTTACTATTTGTAAATTTTTTTGTGTTATATATACTTTCTTGAAAATGAACAACAGACTAAATTCTCAGGCTGCAATCATAAGAATGTAAAAACATAAGAAATAGGAGCAGGAGTAGACCATCTAGCCCTTTGAGCCTGTCCGGCCATTCAATAAGATCATGGCTGATCTGAAGTGGATCAGTTCCACTTTCCCGCCTGCTCCCCGTAACCCTTAATTCCCTTGTTTATCAGAAATCTATCCACCTGTGACTTAAATATATTTAACGCTTAGCCTCCATCACTTCAATGGGCAGAGAATTCCAGAGATTCCACCACCCTTTGAGTGAAGAAGTTCCTCCTCAACTCTGTTCTAAACTGCCGCCCCCCCCTCCCCGCTGCTTATTTTGAGGCTGTGCCCTCTAGTTATGGTTTCCTTATTAAGCAGAAAGAATCTCTCTACCCTATATAGCCCCTTCATTACCTTGTAAGTATCTATAAGATCCCCCCCTCAGCCTTCTAAATTCCAATGAGTATAGGCCCAGTCTATTTAATCTCTCCTCATAAGCTAACCCCCTCATCTCCTGTATCAGCCTGGTGAACCTTCTCTGTACTCCCTCCAAGGCCAATATATCCTTTCGCAAATAAGGGGACCAAAATTGCACACAGTACTCCAGTTGCAGCCTCACCAGTGCCTTGTACTGCAGCAAGATCTCCCTGCTTTTATATTCTATCCCCTCGCGATAAAGGCCAACATTCCATTCGCCTTTTTGATCACCTGCTGCACCTGTAGACTGGGTTTTTGCGATTTGTGCACAAGGACGCCCAGGTCCCTCTGCGCAGTAGCATGCTGCAGCTTTTCACCATTTAAATAATATTCCATCCTACTATTATTTCTTCCAAAGTGGATAATCTCACATTTGCTAACATTATACATTTGCTAACATTATACTCCATCTGCCAGGTCCTCGCCCACTCACTCAGCCTATCCAGATCTCTCTGCAGACTTTCCGCACCCTCCACACAATTCACTTTTCCACTCATCTTCGTGTCATCAGCAAATTTTGTTACCCTACACTCAGCCCCCTCCTCCAGATCATTTATGTATTTGTCCATACTATGTATATAATCCGTAGTACCATAGGGAAGGAAACCATTCAGTTCCTTACAGCTGCACCAGATCTCTCTCAATCCAAAACTAATCTCATAAGCCTGATCTTTCTTGATAGCTGTGGTTCTTCCCCATTTTCAAATATTTATTCACTCCCCTCCCTCCTCCACCACCACACCCCACATCCCCTCCCTCCCCCCCCTCCCCCTTCTGTCTCAGCCAATCAGTGACAAATGTACAATGCTGTGACAACTCCGTTCGGAAACAATGTTCTCTTAACTCCTTCCCTCTCATAGTAACAATTTTAAATTGATGACCTACTTTCTTCCAAGCAGTATTTCCTAATTCACACGGTCAAACTTCTTCATGACTTCAAAAAAGTTAAATTCACTGTCTTCCTCCCCTATTCTGATGGAATTATGTTGAAACCTGTAGATTGCAGGCACCAGGAGTTTGACATCAACGATCTTTTTTTGTAGTTGTCCTTATGTTCAAAATGGTTATTGTATGTATAGCGCTCTTTCTATTACTTTTAAAAGTCTAAAAATCTAGAAGAACTAACTGAGATTATTGACAACACCTAATCAGCTCCAAAAATGCTAATAACTGAAGATTGGAAAGAGATATAACGCCAAAGGCGATGTGTCAAGTATAATGCATGCACAGTGGAATCTATGCCTAATGATACTCTCAGACAATGGACAACCGTATGGGTCTGCTAGGATTGTCAATTTATTGACTGTATTCCTCAAGGTTTGATACATGAGCCCTGACCATTTGGTGTCTGATCACTCCCCAAAGCCAAAGCTGCCCAAAGACATATGTCCAATGTCAGAAGCAGAGAAGGTAGATGATGACAGGGTCAGAAGGAGAACAGTTGCCAGCAGCTGCTGACAAAGTGCTTGGATGTGGTGCTGGGGAAGAAAGGATGGCAGCTCTTGCTATTTTGCACACACTCCTGAATTGAGGAAACTGGTGAGGCCAGCGCATATTGGTGTGTGCGAGGCAGCAAGGCTTTTATGAAAATGGGGAGTTCCCCATGCCACAAATACTGTGTCTTTCACCAAATACACTGCTGCTTTGCAATGATCTGCATAAGCTGACCTCAGAAAAGTGATAGATTCAGGAGCATTCAGGGCAAAAAGGAAGCAAGCTACAAAGGGGAACCATCAGGGGCCCCACTCAAAGTTGAAAAGATTGTATTAATGGAACCATTCAGTTCAAGTCACAATATGCCATTTTGACACTAAACAAGCTTGGTCAGACCACATATAGAATACTGATGCCTCATGGTGAGTGATGCAGGCCAGGATTTTCAATGCCTGTTGTGGTGAGACCCGCCATGGGAGCTTTGGTAACTCAGCTAGAAGCCAATTGACTTTGTGGGACTGGGCGATTTCAGTGGGTGTGGGGCCAGAAAATCCTTCCTATAACGGCCTTTAAAAACATCCAGAGGAGAAGTACGAGAGTGATTCCCTGTTCAAAGAACTTCAGCTTCAGCTTGGTCTATTTACTTCCAAGTAACATAGACTTGAAGAGTGGTGATGGAGGTCTGTGAAGTAGTTAAGAAGCTGGATAGCATCTTTAATTGATGGATTAGTCCAGTTTAAGAGATTGGGTAAGAATAAACTAGGATATTAGAAAGTTCTTCTTCTTTTCCTAGAGAATTATGGGTTTCTGGAATTCATTGCCATCTGGTGTGATGTGTGCTAACTCTCCATGTCTTCAAGAAGGAACTTGACTGGTTCCTGAATGGGGTAAAGATTGCATCATCTACAAGGTAAGTATCTTTTTGGGTAACACTTGGTCCATGTGATCTCCTCAACTGGTGTTAATGGCCTGAGGGAGTCAGAAAGAAATATTTTGAGCTTTTTTTCAATGTTATTAGCTTTTTTCGTTCTTCTGCCTCTACAAGAAGATTGCATGGCTATGATGGCTGAGGCAGGGGCTGCAGGAAAGAATTGTTTAGTTGCATTGAGCCAACGATTGGTTTGGGACACAGTACTTCCTGTTGTTTCCAAGTTTCAGATGCAGCAGCTTTGCAACTGTTTTTATTTATTCATTCGTTCATCCATGGGGTGTGCGTGTTGCTAAAAAAAAGTATTTATTTTGGGATCAAATTGTACAAGTTGCAACAGGGCTTGGTGCATTAACGGCTGTATGTAATTCGTGATTTGCACGTTGTTCATTTTCTGGGAGTGTCCATTTATGCAGATTTCACTGTAATCTCAGTATTTCAAGTATTTCAAGTCTGTCTGTCTTATGTTTTTCATCCTTCTAATTGATACCTGCCATAAGCTTATTTCTAGTATTGGCCGCAGTCCTGCATCTACTGACCAATAATGGACACACTCATGTTACACTTGCACCTGCTATTGTGTAAAAATGCAGGATGGATTAGAATAACTCCAATCTCAACCCAAGGCTGTCTTCATGTAATCTTGATATTGGTGCTGTGCTTATGCAGAGGCCTGAGATGTGAATTTCTCTACATTTGTATGAGGGAAATCTACGTATTGACTTTTTCCATTTGCACAATAGAGAGCAACACTGTGATGACACCATCACTATTATGGTTAAGTTCTTTCCAGCACTTTTTTTTATCCTGTAATTGGTATCACAACAGCTTCAGTACATCAATTGTCTTCTATGAACTGACTTTTATAACTTATTCTCTACCCACTGCATTGAATTAACAAAAGCCTAAATTTCAGCAGCATGTGAGCTGAGATGGGGCAAAGTCATGCAATGTTACAGAAGTAGAGGTAAGCGGTCTTAGTGATGTGCAACTATGCGGTGAGAAGCTCATCTTGGAGTCAAATATGAACCAGTGTTAGAAACAACTTGGTTTAGTCTCAAACTGTTAACGTGGAGAGACATGGGATCAGGAGCTAGAGAAGGAAATTTGGAGCAGGGACCAAAAATAGTGGGTGGGATTTTCTGGCTTCCCACCCCTGCAGCATGTTTTCTGCTGGTGGAGGCGGACAACCATTGGCCATTGGCAGAATCTTTTGGTCCCACCGACGCCGCCAGCATTTTGCATATCTCATCCATATTGCTGCTGAGGAACCCGGCACTGAGGAGGCACCTTCAGCAGAACTGGCTGGAAAATCGCACCAAATTAATTCAGTCTTCCAGATATTAAATTGGAGGAAATTTCTGCTCATCTGTTACTAGACAGTACTGGATATCAGATGTGTAATCTGATAATTTAGCAACAGATGTGCTGATAAGGCAGTGCTGGGTGTCATTACCATATGTGTGAAAACTAATGCTGTGCTTTTGGATGATGTCGCCATGGGGTAGCAAGTAGTTGTTAAATATGAGGGAACCAAAGATGGGCCCTTGGGGGTAACAAAAGTAACAGTACAAAAGCCAAAGCCAGAACATTCCACGGTTTAAAACAGAAGCTTTTTTTTCACTTTAAAAGTGAACCACTAAATGCTATCTTGGGTAACAACCTGTACCTTAAAGCACAGAATCAACATAAGTTAAATATGAATTAACAGGCAAATAGCTGTTGAGTATAAACTATAAATTACACATTAAATAGCAGATACAACCAAGACAGATTTTAGGAGTTGGCACTGCAGGAGCTAGCATCCTTAGAAAGATGTTCAGCTCTTCTCCTTCCAGGAGCTGATCTGATCCTCAGCCAACAGCAGCGCGTAACCAAGCCAAATTCCACATGCTCGGAGGAGTCTTTACCAAAACTGGCACGTGTCTGCAGAACCTCCTCAATTCGGTATGGATGGTGCACATCCACCAAAATTATCTTCAAATAACAAAAACAGCTGCAGCAACTCCAGCATTGCTTATTCTCTGGATCTAGCCAGTCTTCTTCAGCCTGCCTGTACTGCACCACTAGAATCATCATCAACTACTGAGCTCTCATGGCTCTTGTGTGCTTTTATATGGTTTCAACAGTGAGTTTCAGTTTTGCATCTCAGTGTCAGTTTTAGTTTTGAAACTGGGAGAATCGCATTCTCTTTCATTGTTTCCCATTTTACTTGGGGTCTGCCTCAAAAAATATACAAACTTTAAAATATCACAGTTGTAAGTGGGCTCATGGATCTCTATTCATCAGTGTCCATAATTGGTGTAATGTACAGAAACTGAAGGCCTAAAGATGATGTGTATGCCAAAACCATAGTTTTTGTTTTGATTAAGCTCTTTACAGATGCAATCTGCTATCAAATTTGATTATGCTGACCTTCAAACTTTGTTGTATGATAATACTCCAAAATCTGTGGTCAACAATTAGTCAAATAAAGGCCATCTTTGAATGACTTTCGAAAGAGTGTTATATTCATGAACTTTGTTAAAACACTGGTTACTGATCACCAAATTAACATTTTATCCTTTCCCTTCAAAGATGACCTTTAATTTGACCATTATTGCTTGATCTTTGATTCAAAGGCTTTCACGTGCAACATACTGGTGAAACCATGTCCAAATGCTATTTCTGCTTTTAATTCAATGTTTTGAAGCTATTTTAAAACTGAATTATCACTATACGTGTATTTGTTATGTACGTGTCTGTGTATACAGCTTCTATCTATATAGGTTTAAAAAGACAAAATAGTTTATTGTCACCGCTGTGACATGTCCATTCTTGCTCCACACCACACCATTGAGTTACAACATATTCAAATACAATGGCCGAGATTCTTACAAATCAAGACTAAGTGTCCAGCAGGCGGGAAAATGGGAAAAATTCCCACCCTGTTTTCTGAGCATACTTACCAGATGAATCTCCGACACTTTGTGCAATGCCGAGTGCCTCAATGTGATTCCCCTGGAAAACTGGGCAGGACCTATTCCCGCCTGAGCGGCTAGCCTGAGAGACTAGCTCCCATTACCGGCTTCCAGATCGCTGGCCAGCCCAGCAACTCCCTGATCGCTGGCCTACTGGACCTCCCCAGGCGAGCCCAATGTCCCCTCCTGGCCAGCACCGACCTCTCTCCCAACCCCCCTACTCCCACCCCAGCACCAGCCAGCCCCGATTGTCTCTCCCCTCCCTTTCCCACTGATCCCACTTGCAAAGTGGCAGTGGACCCTTTGCCTCCTTGGCACTGCCAAGTGCTCAATGGGCGGTACCAGTTTGCCCCTTGGGATACCCAAGGGGCACCTCCGCCTCTTTGCCCGGGAACTCCCAGGGGGCCTCAATGGCCTCTGTCCCCACCAGTGAGGTCAGGATACCTGTTCCCCGTTAGTGGGTGTAATCGTAAACCCCGCTGGAGGGAACCACTCTCAGACGGGATGGGGAAGAGATGCTAGTGGGCACTTGGGAGAATTGCGATTGGCTGAAAGCCTGTCGTGAACTCAACTAAAGGTGAGGTGTCTCCTGGCCAATATCTTCTGTCCACTTTAAATATAGTGTCTTTGGAAAAAGCAAGTTCAGTCAAATAATTGCAGAAATGGAGAATGCAAAGCACTTCTATATCACCACGATTAACTCTGAGGTTATAGAATCATAGAATCGAATCATAGAATCTCTACAGTGCAGGAGAGGCTATTTGGTCCATCAAGTCTACACCAGTCTGACAGAGTATCTTACCTAGGTCCTTGCCCCCACTCTATCCCGTAACCCCACACATTTCCCATGGCTAATCCATCAAACCTACACATACTAGAACACTAAAGGGCAATTTAGCATGGCCAATCCATCTAACCTGCACAGCTTTGGACTGTGGGAGGAAACCAGAACACCCAGAGGAAACCCATGCAGACATGGGGAGAACGGGCAAACCCCTGGGCAAAGGTCTGGGCATTTCTGCAGAAGAAAAGAAACTCTAACCTTACAAATGGTGAATATGGCTGTTTTTCATCACACCTATTCCAGAGGTGTTCCCTTTAAACTTCTTGTTCTGCTATTAATAACGTGTGTGTGATTTCCAAAATAAGTTTCTCTGCTGATGAAGGAAAATCCATTGCATAATGCTTTAAAAACTGCAAAGAATGTCTGGTACTCAAAGATGTAAGATAACAATTGCCCAACATTTTTCTTCATAAAGTATAAGAATGGACTAATTCTAATTCCCTTCTTTATCTTTAGGTATGGCTTTCCCAACGAAAGGCTAAGAATTCAAGAACCATGTTACTGAACCCTCATCAGATCTGAACTTTAACAAATGCTTAGTTTCACAGCAGTCATGGACAAAATGAGCCCAGCTGGACTGTCAGTGAAATACTAGCGTTGTGTATGTGTGTGCATATTTGGAAACCAACTGGGTCAATTTATTCCAATTCTGACCCTCTGTTCTTCCTATTATTTCGTTCCAACTGTCCCAGAGGAATCACATGTAAAGTATTTCATTGCCTGTTTGGTGTAGGGTTCATCCAAAACTGTGTTTGCTTTACAAATCACCTAATTCTTTGCAAATTGTAGCTCGCAGCTTCTGAGCTAAGTGTGCATTTTGTAGGTCAATTGCTAAAGAACTTTTTAAAATCTGTAGAGGTTTTATTTTTTAAAAAATTGATCTCAATTTTGATTCAGTGTTATGATGACTTAAAACTTGTTTGTTTGCAAGAAGCACTCCACTGATTATGTGACTAGTAAAACTTAATTGCGCTTGGATCTAATTGAATTATCTCATACAGTGGGATTTTTAACAAATGGATAATAATGGTTCAAGACTATGTCTTTTGAAACGGAATGCAATATTAACATGCACAGTTGTACTCTATTTAGTAATTTCCGCGTAAAATGTTCAAATTATAAAGGTGCTGTGCCTTAACTGTTTTTTTAACTGATATCTTGTAGTAATTTCTAATGTAAACCCATCTTCAGTCTGCTGTTGAAATGCTATTGATAAGTTAACCAATAACTTCCTAAGAAATTCCTCTAATCATGTGTTGGAAATGTTGCAATTTAACTAGGTGCAGTGGCTACTAAAGTTCGAAGGCACGATATGCGGGTCCATCCTTACCAAAGGATTGTGACCGCAGACCGAGGTTAGTTTAGTTCTGGAGTTCTTGTTTTTTGTCGAACATGTTGAATGAAAGGGTGCTGCTTTGCAACATCATATCAGGTGGAGTTGACCAATGGTCTAATTTCTAAAGACCACTCATATCCATTTTATTCTGCCAAATATGACTGTGCCGAACAACTCTTAAGATTTTTGTTGCAAAGCTTTTTGAGAACTTTTGAGTGGAAGTTCTCCACAAAAGATGAGGGAGATGGAAAGATAAATTAGGCTGGAGAAAGAGAATATTGGTGTTCCTGTTCCCTGCCTGGTATAATTGTTGAACATTGGAGTGCATATTCTAACTGTCAACCTGTGTTTAATATTATAGGAGGGAAGGGAAATGCATTCATTTATGTTAAAAAGTTATTCAGAAATCCAAAAAGGCTTTATAAAACTAGACTTCAGAAAGGACTGAATCCTTTTCCATGAAGAAAGGAAGTCCTGATTGTGCCTTTATAATGTTCAGTGAAATGTTACACATGAAAGTGAATTTTATATATGTACCTGATTTTTATTGATGCTTGTTGAGGGCTCCATGAACTTCTTAAATCTGCATTAGATGTATTATGCTTAAGATAGAGTTAGCAATGTCTCTGAGTACTATTCATTTTTTTTCCAAGTACTTTACACGACAGGTCTTAACAGGAAACCGAATGTTCATTTTCCCAGCCTAACTGTTGCTGTAGTTATATGCCCTTAGATCAACAAGTGGAAAAGCATAGTATGAAATTGTTAATGCATTTTAGGCTCACTAATATACCATGAATTTTGACAGTTAAGATTCTTCTTATCTAATTAAATCTTTAAAGTGTTTATTGCATTCAACCTACGGCCATATAAATCTCCTTTTTTTCCCCCCCTACTTTTTGATAACATCAACTGGAACTGCACCCCTAACCTGGTTTCCAATAGATACTCTGTTGCCCATGTCCATTTTGTCACATATCCAAATTGTTTTCATTATCAGGTGAACCAATTTTATGTAAAGAAATATACTATATTTTAAGCGCACTTTACGTTTTACATGAAATTACGTCTAATGGGGAGAAGAAAACAAACACTGTTGTTGAAGAATCTGGTACAATACGAAATTAGGATATGCCACAAACAAAATAAAAGCCAGCTTTCCCATGCATGCTTTGTTCCAATGCTTTGATGCCCCACTATCATCCCTAACACTAAATATTCACATTCAGATGATGATAATCTGATATCTACGTGCTGTGTTGGAAGCTTAAATTATGACTTGGTATTCCAGCATTATTTTTGGACTTTAATTTATTCAAGAGCAGATGCTGTGTAAAGCCAGTGTCTACCAACTGGGTCTGAGGGACTTCAATATTCAATATAATAGTTTCTACAGACTATATTCATTTCTGTTGTCGATGGATTGTTTAAATAGATGGTTCTCTTTCTTTGCATAGGATTGCGTTTCTCAAGCATGCATTTTGCAACAGTAAAAAGATTTTTCCAGTTAACTTAGTTGTATTACTTTTAACTAAGCATTTAGGATTGGTGATGGGTTAATGAGTGCATAGTTCCTTACTGCTAAGAAAATGACCCTGCAGTGTAACTTTTACAGAATTATGTTTGGTACAGATAAAAAGATAGACAGACTGACTGAAGTAATTGGAATAAACTCCACATTGTGTTGCACGGTTACTGACCCTGTGTGTACTGTTGAAAGCCTTGGACTGAGCAGAGGATATGTAGCAGGTGTATTGGTTGATTGAAAAGATTATAGCCATTTTGTTGGCCCTTATAGGCTGTATAATTTTTTTTAAAGTGTTTAATTTTCTGTGAGCATATTGTGGCCTTTAAAAACCTCACAAATTTTTAGCAGGGTAAAATATAATGAATGCAAAGTATTTTTTTCTTGATTGTTTTAAAAAGTACTAGCATTAGTTGAGTTCTGGAATGTAAAATGATTACCTGGACATCAGCCTTTTCTTGGCTGAAGTTTTCCAGCCCTTCCCATCAGCACAATCTCCAATCCTGCAAAACTCGATGGACGTTTGAATGCCTTGGCAGGGCCGAAAATCCTGGCCCGCATTTTTAACAGGTACTTGAACAAATTGTCATCATATTATTAGATATTCCACCACCATGATCTTGGATGCTAAAAAACTTGGATATTGTTGAATCAGTGCCTGATTCCATGCAGTACAAATTCATGGCCTTGCATTGGCTGTCAGTGGGTAATGCACTCTTATTTTAACCCACTAACATAACATAAGAAAATGTACTGTACTTCTATGTAGTGTTTTATTTCCTATAAATCTATAAATGAGAGGCCATGTACGTAACATGGCAAATAAATACAGCCTGACGTATAGGCCACCAAAAGGGATGCTATTATTAAGCATTACACCAACCTTACCTTGCTGAAATGGCACAAATTTGACTTTGCACTGAATAATTTATTTCATTTCCTCTGTTTTAGTCTTGTGGCCAACAGTACAATATTTTGGAACCTCAGAATTTTGATACATGTTAAGCTGTTGAACAAAAGTCTTATTTTACATTTAAGTGGACCAAGTTGTGTGGAGGGAAATGGGACAACGAAAGAGAGTGAAACAGAGAGAGAGAGAAATAGAGCGTTTCCAGAACGCTGTGACTTATCATTTTCCACTTGAGAACTTTTGTTTTACTGTAATCATCTCCATTTTTAATTTTTTTGCAAAGAAAATAGTATTACAGGTGGCTTCTTTTAAAAAAATATAAAAATATAAAGCAGGAATGTATATGAAAATGTCAGATTTTATTGTATTTGCAGAGTATTAGCATTGAAATTCAAAAAGAGGGCTGTTTGTAGTTTAAAATGTGCATTATAGTGTCAAGTAGAAATTCATCTATTTTTGGATATATTTTAGGGCTTTATAAATGTAGACTTTTAAACGGCAGGACTTCTATTGTGTTTACATGCAATTGCATTTTATACAAGACTGTCCTATAAGTGTACAATAGTACTCTCAACTGGAATATGTTGGATAAAGTAAAATACTTGGCCTCTTCCAAGTTCCCATGATGTAGCCTACACTGCTAGTCATATAATTTAGGATTGCTTGTATTTTGAGGCCAAGAATTTCATATTGTTGTAAATAGAAGAATTGAAAGGCAATAAAATTTTATTGAACAACTTTGTTTTGCCCTATAGTTTGTTAAGTTTGTCCTGTGAACTCTTTAAATCATTTCTACTTTATTTGTAACAGTTAACCACATCCATTATTAATAGCTGCTTTTTTGTGCTTGCACTTGGGAGGTCACTAATGCTTAATAGCAGTCAGGTACTGTCAACTGTGCACTGACTGAGGAATGCCAAACGTTGCAGTGCAGATCCAAGCACTTTTTCTTGACTCCCTTGTATGATTACTGTTTCTCAAGCTCTTTCATTGACTGCTACTAACCATTAGTCATTATTAGTTTTTTTTTCCTGTTAACAAATTGTGGGAAGGGGACTTCTCTTCATGCTTTGAATCATGATCCAGTGCTGTCATGATTGAATGCATTCTATAGACAGTGTCGAGCAGTGCGTCAGAATTACAGTGCTTGTTTTAATAGTTGTGATTAGTTTTTCATGTTGTCATCCAGTTGTCACCAGCTGGCAATAATCTCTTCTCTATCTTTCTTTTTTCCTTTTTTGTTTCTAACCACCCAGCCGCCACCGGCAACTAACCTATGACCTTCTGACCTCTGAACTCTTCACCCAATGATGACCTGACCATGCCTGCCTGCTGATCAGTTAACTGGTGATCGCCTTTGCTTGCCTGTCTTCAGTGCAGCGAGCTGAGGCACTCTGTTCGTCTTACTGCCTAACAATGACAACAAACAAAAAAACAAAACACACAAAACAAACAAAATTCTCCAGCCTCCCAGTTTTTCTGGTTGGGTGAATCGTGAGGTCCTTAAACCTGCACTGAATAGTACTAAAGCAATAAAGTTCAATTCATCCCTCAGCACTGTTCATCAGTGATCATCATTTAGTGACCCTCCCTAATGAACAGTAAGAAGGCTTCACCTAGGAAACAAGAGATGGATGTATATGAATAGCTATTAACAAAGGCAGTAACTGTGGGAGTTTGAAGAACTTTTTTTTCTCATGGTGAAGTCACAGGTTCCCTGAATGTACTTTGTTGTGATGATGCATCATGCATGAACCTTTGGTCAGTGATGTCATTGGTGAAGGGTTTTTGAATGAAGTTCAATGTTCAAAATATGGCCAATTTTTTTTGTTTCCTAAATCCATTTGTGCTCGTCAAGGGCATAGATGCCAACTCAAAGCCTTTCATGACCTCTATCTGCCAGTTCAGCATTTTCTTTAATGAATGCGTGTGCCACTAAGAAGAGCATTGAAACAGAAGCAAAGAATGAAGACGACTGAATTAGTAGTAACGTGAATTAAGAATGAGTATCCATCAAATGCAAAGATTTTTTTGACAACAAGGTCCATGCATTATGTGTCATGATACTGGGCGAATTGTTGAATCCTATTTTTCTTCCTTGTATAGAATTGTTTTCTCAAGGATGTAAAGCCATGCTTGCCTATTTACTATACACATGTAATTAAATTGTAGATAAGCATAATGCATTGAACAGACCACAAAAAGAACAAAAAAGTAGATACTTTTAATATACAAGGGTGCTGGTAAGAAGAAATATATTTTTGACAGTGCAGTCTTTTATACTTTCAGTATTAAACACAACCTGAACAAAGAAACCTTTAATTTCATTAAATGATTTCCTGGTAGCTGTGAACAAAGCAAAGCAGGAGACCAAAACAGCCTTTTTTTCCTTTTTTCCCTTTTTTGTCAAATTGTAAAGATTGGAAAATGTCTAAAGAGAGAAGTGCCTTATTTTATTCATGGTCATTTTGTCTAGCATCTCACAAATCAATCATCTTACTGAGTGCAAGGACTCGAATGCATGCAAACCTAGCTGCCCCATACGTACATGAAAGGATCCACAAGTGAATAAAAATGAGCTGGCAGTTGTTGCCTGATTAGTGCCACTGAGCCATGGCTTTCTCTAGCTGTGACTGTGACATCGATTTGTACCCTCCTCTGGTTTTCCAGCCAATTGTTCAGTCACCATTCCCTGTGGACATTCACATCTTAAAGAGCCAGTTTGCCTTTTGTTGCCATCGGTAGGGTGACTTGAGAATAAAAGATGAACAGTACAACCTATTTGGAGCATTCACTTGCACCTCAATCTGACTGCAAAATGTGATGTTCATGAATATTTTGCAAACTTTCTTGTCTTCAGCACGCTACAATTAAGTGCCCTTGAATGAGACCGAGCCTGTTGCGTAGTATGAAAGATAGCTCAGGTAGATCAAAGAGGGAGGCAGCTTTCCTATTGGTTTATACTACCAATGGTAATCTAATTTTCTACCTGGCAGCAGCTCACTTTGATTACTACTGGCTGCTAAAGCTCATCAACCATTTCCTTACCTTGAGCTTGCAGCAAGGGAACTGAGAGCAAGGCTGTCAGAAATGAGTGCAGACTAATGACATTCTTGATTTGTAGTTCAGTGGAACAAAATTTCAGTTCTAGAAGTTTTGAGGTTAGCCCCAGGTGTGTTGGTGGTAGGGACAGAAATTAAGACTGGTCCCTTCAACTGTGTTCTCCCTGAGGTATCAGCTTTAAAAATAAATTGCTGCTGTCATGTGGATTGCCTGCTCAGTGGAGATTTGTAAGATTATGTTGGTGAAGGTAGTCTTTCCACTGGCAAAGATTCTCATTAACTTCACTGCTTCCTTCTTACTGATTGATCTCGAAAGAGATAAAGAGAGGGAGATTGCAGGGAACTTGTTGAACAGATTCACAGTTATAGCCAAAGTTTATGTTCCATTATTTCCAAATGGCTTTCTCCCTGTAATTTTAGTCAGACTGATTCTCTATATTTCCAAATTGTCATGCATTAGCCATCTTCTTCCAGCGGCTTTGACTATTACAGTAATCATTTAAAATGATTTCTAAAGTTTTTAAAAAATATTTTAAGTACTCCATCATTGAGCCAGCAATATTGATGACTGTTACAATTTAGTTGACAAATATTGTACGTGTTACAAGTTGATCAGGACCAATTTGGCTAAAGCATGTAGTGTTAAATGAAAAAGTTCTAATGTGGTTCTCAATTAGTTTAGGTGTACACTATAGCATTCAGATAACTCTTCTGGACCCATGAAAGATACATGTGGAATCACAATTCTTTCTTACCTACATACTCAAAGCTGCTCAGCCTCCAGTAGGTCCTGAATAGGAGTGTGCATTTTTTGGCAGGACTTCTTACAGATTTTCCACTAACACTTTGACCTGCAGACTGTGGCTCAACAGGCACTCCACTGCATGTACAAGCAGTGGAGTTCTATGCCACACTATATATCGGGTGATTGAACTGATGGCTCATTTATATCTATTGAGGGATCCTTTTTGACAAGAAATGTACATCCTTCAAAGCTTCCAAGGGGAAAATCTTGCCTGTTTTGGCAGGAGAAAGACTTGTCTAAGAAGGGTTGCTTTAAAACACTTGCATGGTAAAATCGCTCAAAATCTGGTCATTTTGTGGGGGAGAAAATGATTTACTATGCAACAAGTGTGAAACTACTAACACCTGTCCAGCAAGCTTTAAATGTGCCACCACCTTTGTCTTCCTGACTGATGATCCTCAATTGATGGTTCCTTGATTCTTTGTCTGCACACATTTTTCATGAAGTGCCATTTTCACATTTCTGTTTGAACAAAAGCTTGCGACACTCAAGTGACGATAGTGACTGCAGAACGTGGAGTAATTCAAAATTAAAACTATTTTATTTTCTGTTTGCCACTTTTGGACTTTGAGAGGGAAAAGTTAGATCTAAAAACAATTCTGTGACACATATCTGAAAATTGTCAGTAGCTGACATAGTTCCTGAATAAGTATGACAACTTCAAAAATGTTTGTATGCCCTTAATTGCAAGATTACTATTGTTTGAGGGGCTTAGATATTCAAAGGTAGTTTGAAAAAGAGAATCTTGTACTGTATCTTTTCCTGGCAGTATTATGTATTTCTACAGAGTGATTAGATGGGGAGTGTCGCTAGTAGTCATATAGTTGACATGTGTGAGTCAACTATTTTGCAGAGCAAGATGTAGATCCATGTTGTGTCTGTACCATAACCAACTTATTGCCTAAAGACATGTAAGATAATGTATTTACAGCCATTGTTACAAGTTTATAATGTATTTTTCTATAATCTTGTTTTTTGTATGTTATATATAACATTCAAGAAATTTTCCTGATAAACTGAAAAAAATATAGAAAACTCAACATTTTGATAACCAATCAATACCAACCATTTTTGCAGTATGTTATTGAAAGTGTTCTTTCTTTGGCTTTATGTTAGCAACTTGATGACTTCAATAGACAAGTTGGTTTTCTGCTTTTTTTAACATGCTTGCCTTTAATTTCATTGATTCTTTGTTGTTTCTATTAACCCTTGCATTATTTTAATAAATGTTATAATATCAAGCTACTAACTCTGGACTAAGTCTGTTTTAACCACCTTCGCCTCATTTATTTAAAAATGAGCACAAAGATTAAACTGCATTGCACAGTTTGTCAGACTAACCCTGAAATGAGTGACCACACTAATGTAACATATTTAGTCCATGTCCTGTTGGTTGACAGTTTATGTGTTCTAGTAATAAAGTTGCTGAATTTTGGTCAGTTGATCTTTTTTATCTTTTAAGGAGGCTGCTGTTAAAAGGGGAACAAAAATTTAGCACTTCTTCTCACATTGTTAGAGCTGTTGACACTTCTAGACACACATCTGAGGGCTAATTTTGAACTGTGTTTTACAAAATGTGAAGAAAAAAAAGATACAGGTTATAATTTGTCTATAGTATTAGCTGTATGCTCTCACCTAAAACTAGTTTCAATCAGAACAATTTCAATATGTTCATTTGTGGAGTTGACTCTACAGGGCATATTCTGAATATCATTTTAGTTGCAACATGTTCCTTTCCTTCACTGAAAACCTTTCTTTATTAGTGGTGCAATAGAATGTGGAGGTAGAATGGTCTGGTCAATTTGAATTAAGAGTTTCAATGCGATGTTAATAACTTACAAAGTCTAAGGTATTCTAGAGTACAGAAACTTCTGCACAACTTTAAGCAATAACCTACCATTCAAAATATTGATAATTATCAGGAGTTAATTTGTTTTCATTTTGTGCCATTATAAATCTGTCTTTTTGAAACAGGAATAAACACTATTAACTGGATCCGAGTAAATTGTACTTTGCACAACCCAGTAAGATCGATTTACAATAATTTTTTCAACATTATTTTTACATATAACTTTCATGGCAAATTGTCCCCATTTCTTTCAGATTTGTGTCAAGCTCTTGAATGCTTGGTAATATATTTAACCAAATGCTAGACATTAATTGCAGTAAGTCCTCATTTAAAGTTGTGATTGAGTGAAATAACTTGAAGTGAATTTATAGGTTTCCATTGGAATCAATATTAAAGCTAGTGTTGAGTTCCTTTGAACATTTCTCACCTAGGAAAAAACAAGGTCAAATACTATATTGTACAGGCGCAGCACTTGCAAATTCCTAGCTGAAATAATTTGCAAAATAAACTACATCACTGAATATAAAAGAAATACAATACAGTATACAATTTAAAAGAGTACACTCACCACACTTGTAGATTGACTGGGCTCTATTTCGTGGCCGAAGTCA
This sequence comes from Carcharhinus amblyrhynchos, assembly GCF_965287045.1. Taxonomy (NCBI): domain Eukaryota; kingdom Metazoa; phylum Chordata; class Chondrichthyes; order Carcharhiniformes; family Carcharhinidae; genus Carcharhinus; species Carcharhinus amblyrhynchos. The sequence continues at coordinate 21,981,277 of NC_137335.1, read as the reverse complement.
GTTGGTGCAGTTGTCAGCTGATGTCCCCGAACTACCTGCACTGACCATCACGTGCCATTAGTTTGAGTCCAGGTGTTCAGCATAGGAAAAGCAGCAAGACAGGAGTGGAATCAGCAGCAAGGAGAAGATGATCCCAGAGCCAAAGGTAAGAACAGAGATGAGGCTGGGAAGCAAAGCTTGGAAGGGGAGGCCCTGGAGGGGAGACCTGGGAATGAGGGTGGAAAGCAAGGACCAGAAGCCAAGGGCAGCAGCTGGTGTAGAGGTACTAAATGGAAGTGCTGGGGAAAGATTTTGTCAGCAGGCAGGTCACAGAAAAGGAAGTCTGTGACAAATGATGTTAAAGTGAAACTGACAGCTTAAATGGATATACTGATGCTACTTTATTAATGATGTTAAAGTGAAACAACATTAAGTGAAGCAACATGAAAATGGATGACCTTTCATCTGAACTGTACAAAGTTAGATATAAGGTAGGTGTTGAGCAGGGGCGGATGGGACTGGAGAAAGGAATATCTGTGATAGGGTGGAGAACAGGAGAGATTGAAATAATTGGGTTAGTTTGATGGGCTAAGCAAAGAACAAAAGATATGCCTCGAGCCATTGTGCTGCTGTCTGAAAACAAATGGGGAATAAACTGAAGTGTGTAAAGAAAAAGAAATAAAAGTGGGTGTTGGGGGGGATGGCTGGGGGGACAGAATTTACGGTCTGGAATTGTTGAGTCCAGAAAACTGTAAGGTGCCGAAACAAAAGATGAGATGCTGTTCTGCAAACTTACGTTGAGTCTCACTGGAACAGAAGGGCAGGCCAAGGACATACGTCAGCATGAGAGCAAGGTAGAGAATTAAAATGATATCCACCAGAAGCTCAGGGTCATGCTTGTGTTCTGCAAAGTCATCACCCAATTTGCATGCAGTCTTCTCTGACATAGAGGAGACTGCATTGTGAACAGTAAGCTAAATTGAAGGAAGTGCATATGAGGGTAAAAAGGGCAGCTGTTAGATCTCAAAATTAGCATAGAGAAGTGCTGTGAGAAGGGAATGGAGTATTAGGGGCAACTGAGGATTGGACAGGGTATCTCGGATGGAATGGTCCCTTTGGAATGCTGACTTGGGAAAAGGGGAAGATGTGTTTGGTGGTTGTGTTATGCTGGATGTGTCAGAAGTGGTGAAAAATGAACTGCTGAATACTGATTCAGTTCAAACTGATTTTAAAACCTAAGCAAAAATGTAAACTATGTTGAGCTGCACTAATGCCATTCTGCATGCTACAGAGAAATTATAGGTACCACTTTCTAGTTGATGTTAACTTGCCTTCTTGCTAAGGTTGTTAATTCTAGTTGGACGTTCTCCTGGAGGTTTCTTCGGAGGTTTCATCACATCCGACAACCTCACCCTATCAAATTGCCTTTTTTTCCATATTGCCATTACTTTATGAGTAATAAATGGAAGTATTCAAAGACAACTGAACAAATCATTTTATTTATTGTTTAGCTTAACTTGTTGTGACTTTTACTCTGGACAATTCACAGGAGTATCCAGGAGATTAATGCTAATTCTCATTCCCGGAGGGTTATCAGTCCGACTTATCATAGAATGATATGGGGTTGGATTGACCCATTGGCCCAATGTTTCTCATTGTCATAAAGTATGGCATGTAAGTATTCTGTTGATATAAATTTTTTTTAATGGAAAAATATTTCATTGGCAAAAGTTTGCACTTGAAGAAGATTGAAATGATGTGTAATAATCTAATTTGTAAAGAAAATATTGTGTTGCTAGGTCATCAATTTCTTGCTTTGATCTCCACCCTGTACTTCCAAGAAAATTTTGTTAAATTTCTGAAAGTAAGATGGCAGCAGTGATTTGATGAAAGGTCTTTCTAATGAGATGAGTTGAACTGTAAAGTATATTCTGAAATAATCCCTGAGGCCACTAGATGAATTTGCAATTCGCACAGTTTAAAATAGATGATCAAGTTTGGAAATAATCTTCCAGATATGTTGTTGGGCTGCACCCACATAAAATCAAGGGAACATATTAATTGCAAATCTAGAACAACCCAAAAGGAAGTTGAAACTTGTGCAGTTTGGTTATTTTCATGTATAATAAAATAATTCTTGACATCCCAACAGCGCTGTTTGTTCAGTTCAGGCCTAACCCAGCTTACATCCATGAGTAAAAGTACACACTCTGCCATCAATTAGATTTGCAATTTTGATCTTGTTCCTGGTGGGATCCAAGAGCCTGACAACACACTAGTTCAACAATTGATTCAAATTAACTGACAGTGAGCAGTCAGTTGTCTGGAACAATGCAAGAAGTTTCATTTTACATCCAGCAATGTAGTTACTACCCAAGCAGTATTGTAATGACCCTGGAACCAAAACAGGAAAAAATACGCAAGCTAATTTCCCTATTCCATATTTTACAATTTTTGTGTGGGTAACAATTTCTTCTCTCCCCTATTGTTTTCACTCCTGAAAGTTTCTGGTATATATGTTTTGTGTGTATTTGCAACCCTGCATTTATTTTAATGTTGTCATTGGATGTCCGCACAATATTGAATAATGGAATCACCATACCCAAGCCAAACCCTGTGCAGATATCTGAAACATGGATCAAGCTCAGTATTCTGACTCAATTTCCCTGTTTTCTGCACTTCTCTACACCCCAGACAACAATAACCAAGGCTATGGCCAAGACCAGGTCATTTTTTGTGCCCCCGATTGGCTTATTAGCACAAACAGATTGCGTATGAGCCAAGGATGTGACTGGGCTTTACTCTGTACAGCACTGAAACAATCACAGCTGGGATTCTCTCAAAACAAACTAAGTGCCCAACAGACAGGAAAACGGGAGAATTTCCCACCCATCTTTTGGCCATACTTAGTGGAATGAATCCCCAGCACTCTTTGTTCCAGAGTACCTTAGGGAGATTCATGCTAGAAAGTGGGGGCAGGGCCTCATTCCGCTGGAGAGGCTGGCAGCATCATGCTGAGTGAGCCACTGCGCATGCACCAAACTGTCAGCACAGAGATCGGCAAATGCGCACTGGCACCCCACCATCGCTGGCCTCCTCCCAATTGCTGGCTTCCCAAACCTGCCCCCATATGCAGCTCCAATCTCCTGCCCCCCGTCATGCCCAGCTCCAACTGCCAGCTCTCTCCCCAACCCCAGCAGTCCCATTGCAGTATACACAGCGGGTTCTCCAATCACCATCGATCAGCCTCCCAGTAGGATCCATGCTCTCTGCCTCCCGTTGGCACTGCCAGGGTGTAGGCTGGCACTGCCCAAGAAGCACCCTTCTGCCCCCAAGCTTCAGGTGGGGAAGGGGGTGGGGATCTTATTGGCCTTTGTCCCCACCACTGGGGTGAGGATGCTTGGTCCCTGTTGGTGGAAGCCTCTCCTGGTGGTTGGTGGGGGAGGTGGGGGAGTAAATGTGGAGAGATGACACTAGCAGGCCCAGAATCTACTGGGCTCATTAAACATATGGAAATGATGATTTGCATGTGGTAATCAGCCTTGTGCCGATTATGTGGAAAACACAGGCTGGGAGACTCGCAATCAGCTGGACACCAGTCACAAGTCCTACAATACAGCCACATTTTTTTTATAACTAACTTTATCCTCCGGCTGCGTGCATGTGTCCCAAGGCCAAAAGCCACGTGTCTAGCTCCCACATGCTCTAACAATGGCCCTCTTTTACTAAGCCTTTTATTATAGTGCAACTATTTTTATAAAATGCTAATTAAATTATATTTTTAAACTGTGTCATTGGTATGTCATCTCATTCAAATTTCTGGCTGTTCATTTCCTAGTATTCGGGGTTAGAATTTTGCTGTCAAATTATGCAGCAAATGCATGCTTCCCATGCCTCTTAATTACCCCTGTGCTACCTCGATAGCCACTTAAACAGTATCCACCATGATCAGACCTCAGGACTCATGTAAAAGTGAAAAAAGCTTTAATAATATAATACAGCTCTCACTCCTACACATTTAATAGGAAAAAAAATTCAAAAATCTAATTCTAAGCTTTTAAATCTCCTCATGTGATTAATCTCTTATAAAAACACTCAGACCACACATCAAAAACATCTCTTAATGGTCTCTTTCAATTGTCATGAAATTTTGAACTGGAACCTCCTGTAAAATTATCTTTTGAAACTGAGCCGCACATTCATAATTATGTAATTCAAGTTCTTGGGGAAATTTTCAACCTTTGTAACTTCACAGCCACATGGTAATATTTTTCTAACCAGATGGCCTATCAAAGCAGTCTAGCAGAGGCGTTTTTTTTTTAACTGTTATGGATCGCAATCCATTTTCTCTGTGTAGTGAGCAGGGAATTTTTAAAAGTTCGGATCATGTAACTTAAACAGAACTTATCCACCCTTCAAGAGTCTTTATGCTTATTCTATCAATCAGTGATTCCTACACTGTGGATTGAGGCCCTTACAACAGCTAAAATGGGATCTGTTTGAACTCAGGTAACTTACTAACAGTTAAAAACTTGGAGGGATTAGTTATCATTTCCAAATAAATTTTTTGCTATTGAATTCCAGTGCTCTCTATTGCTTAATTTAAAATTTCTATTAAGTTTTAAAAATTACCTGTTAAAAGACAAATGTTTAAATAGGTCGGTTATAGATTAGTAAACTATTTTGTTGAGCTTTATGCAGAGACCTTAATCCTATCAGCATTTGTCACTGTATTTTATACAGTGGATGACTGTTCTAGAGCAGACAGTTGCACAGGTCCCTGTGATTCAGAGACAGCTTCCCAGACCACGAAACTTGAAACTTTTATCCCATTTTCCATTTTGGGTCATGACCTTCAACTAACTTCAGAAGTCAACATTAAATCCTAGGAGCAGCTATTTCCTGAGTCAGAACTGGAATTCATCTTTTACAACATTGGAGCAGTCAATCTGTGCCTGGAGAAATGTGGATTATTGTGTGCCAGCTTCTACCTGATACACAGTCTCATGTTGAAGAATAAACATTGTTTTTCAGTAATTGGATGCCATGTGGTAATTTTTGTAGTAACTAGTATGAATGCATTTGATTATCGATGTGAAGTAAAATATTTTGATTGTTTATCTTAACATGCTGGGCTGGATTTTATTCTTCAAAGGTGGTGGGTTTCCAGGTGGGAATGCCAGTCAGCTGGCATGTTACTGATGCTGGTCTGTTTCCATTGAGGCTGCTTCTGGGTGGAGCTATCTAATGGCAGTAGCAGATAGGTGTTAAGGCCAATTAAAGTACCCATTGAAGGCACTCGTCACAAGCCTTATGGAATTTTCCATATGGCACATGGGCTCCCTGCTGCAACAGAAACCCAGCAGATGGATGGAGATGGCCTCCTGGTGTCAGTCTGGGGGCTAGCATTGCCTCCTTAATTCTCTCCGCCTCTCCCTTCCCCACTACCTCATCCCCAAGTGCCACGAGTGTCAGAATACTATAGCTGGAGCCAGACACCATCTTGCTTCCACAATGGCAGCTGCATTACACTTTATTTTGAAGTATTCAGAGGGTGCCTCTATCTTGAGGCACTCTGTCACACCTATGTTAGCAGTGCCCACCTCTCCTGGTAGAGGTGTTAGGTGCTCCCATTGACTGTCCTGATGACAGAGCCCACCCACCATTCTTAACTGCATGGTATTGCTGGAGCAACCTTTTAATCAGCCACCTCTTCGAAAACCTTCTCCAGAGTCCTGTCATGGCCACTTCTGGGTTCCACAATCCAAAATCAGCCCAGCATTGAGATCATGAACCTGGAACTGAAATCCAGTCCACTGAGAGGTTTATTAAAAGGAAACATTGATCGGATTCCACAGTCAGCCTGCTATGTTCCTGACATGTTATGTGCAACATGTTAATCTATTCTTTCATATGATGCAAGTTATGGACACCCCCCTAAAAGTATATATTAAAATCAATGGAATGGAAAGTGATATGCAAAAGGTACGTTATCGGTCTTTGCAATTATTGACCTACATTCATGTAATAGTGGATATATCTTTCAAAACTGTTCAAAATATCAATTGTCATGCGACAATGGGATTTGTTCTCCTGAGAACCAGATAAGTGATTTTATTTACTTTTGGAGGCTTCAGTTGATGGGTTGATGCACCTAATATAGATAATGGATCTCAATACCAACTTAATGCCGAAGCTGTGATTTATATTGTGACACTGATCTGACTTCCACATGATCTGTTTGTGCTGCTTAATATTATCAATAGCATTTCTGCACAAGCTCCATAACAATACATCCCATTGAATGGAAGAGCCAAAGGACATGACACTTGCATGTCCTACCTGGGCTTCAGTTGCTGTCACAAGAAAAATAAACCCCAACAGCTTACACATCTCTGACAGAGGAGTCACCAGATGAAATGGACATCAAGCCTTGGAAGATGTTAGACAGGGGATTAAAAACCTGGTCAAAGAGCTGGACCTAAAGGAATCTCTGAAGATATTTAGGAAGATAATTCCAGAGTGTGGGGCCTAGACACTTGAGAAGCTGGCCACTTACAGTAGAATGAACAGAATGGAGAACAACTCAGAGCTGGGAGAAAAGCAAATTTTTCTGAGGTTTTGTAGCTGAAGACGGTTAAAGAGATAATTAAAGGTCAGCTCATGAATGGAACTCAAAGTGTGTTTTGGATACAGGCAGCTAAGGTTTGGATGAGCTGAAATTTCTGGACAGTAGAAGATGGAAAGCCAGGCAGAAGAGCATTGGAATAGCAAGACTGGAAGTGACAAAACATTGCTGAAGGTTTCTACTGCAAATGAAGTGAAGCAGACATAAAGGCAGACAGTATTATTAAGGCAAAAACAGGAGATCTTTGCAGTGGAAATACTATTGGGTGGAAGCTGAGCTCAGAACCAAATAGGACATAGAAGTTGTGAGATCTCTTTCAGCCTGAGATTGTGGCCAGGGAAGAGAATGAACTTCTGGGTTCTGAGTGTTCTCTATATTTGCTGGTGCCTTCCTGGTTCTTGGTACGTTTCACACAACAGCCATGAGCAGAAATACTCAACCACAGAGATTCCAACCTTTATGTAGTTGCATCTGGTGTCATGTGATCAGGTCACATGATCAAAACATCCTGTGGTCAAACTTCCAAGAATGCTTCCAAACAGAGTTAATGATCATGGGGCGAGGTCAATTGAAAATTTCAGAGCTAAGATTGATACCTTTTTGTTAAGAGTATTAAGGGTTAGGAAAACGGGGCTGGAAGGCAGAGTTACGATCCAGCTCAATCATGATCCAATTGAATAGCTGACCTAGCTCAAGGATCTAATCCTGATTCAATGTTCTTTGCAAAATCCTTAAGTGTTTTTGCCTCCAAATTCATGCCCATTTTTCTCATAGCTTCAAGCTTGAACCTTTCAAATTAGATTTCTGTTCCTGCTCTTCAACAGCATTGAAACAGCTCTAATTTAAATAACAAATTATGTGACAATGACTATGCCACCTGATCATTCCTTGTTCTTTCAATCTTTGTAGTTTTTGACACATGAATCACACCATAAATCCAGTTGCCCATTGGCGAACTCAATGGAATGTTCCTCACTTTGTTTCCACATCAATCCAAGTAATTATCCAGTTCTGGCTGAACAGAAACGTCCTTGAATTATACACTGGAAAGACAGAAACCATCACTTTTGGCCCCCATCATAAACTCTGTATCCGAGCCAACAATTATTTCCTATGACAACAAAAAAAGAAAATGCTGGAAATAGTCAGGCAGGTCTGGAAATCAAGGGCTGAGAAGAAGAAAATAGGAAATCAGGGAAGGGAGAAACTGAGGACAGGGAAGGAATGAAGGAAGGAAAGCAAGGATGGATGAGGGGATACTGATGATCAGTTGTGATTCACAGCTGAAAATCAGATTGCACTAGCAGCCAATGATAACTCACTGAAATTGCACCAATAACTGTATATTGCTAAGATTTAGATTTTCCTCAGCTCCAGATTCATTTGTATTCCTTTTTAAAACATCTCATTCCATTTGAAAGAATAATCAAATTTGCTCGAGTAATCAAAGGTGGATTATTCCACTTTAATGTTAACGTTATGTTCCCTTGCTCTGATTTCCTGCACCAAGGCAACCTTTCCCCTCTATCAGCTCCTTTAATTGTCTTAACCATCACATTTAGATTACACTTTATTGTTCCAAACTCGACGGTTACAGGCCTTGGGGGTGATTCTCCCATCTTTCTGCATTAATAAATTAGCAAGATTTCAGCAGGGCTGGATTAGGGCAATCCACATTGGATGTCCAGCCCTGAGCACCTCTTCCAGCACCAGATTTCTGGTGGCATCTGCTCCATGGCAATAATAGGCATGGAGCAGAATTAAGTATGCAGGGGGAGATTTCAATGTGATTTCCATGTGATTAGTGGGCCTGGAACTGAAGTCTCTGGGCCCACAAGCATCTCACCCCACACCCTGCCAGAGTGTTTCACATCAGCAGGGATTACAGTATCTCTCCACTTCTGGGGCCTGACCCAGCTGGAGTGAAAGGGAACAATCAGGGTCCCCCAGAGGGATGGGCATGGAAGGGTTGCACCCTGGGCATTGGTACCCTGGTAGTGCCAATGCACATTACCTGACTCTGCCCAAGGGGCAAGTTGCCAATGCCCAGGGGCATAGGGCAGTGCCAAGGGAATGGGGCCAAAGGAGGTGGGGCCTGATGGGGCAGGGCTGAGGAGCAATCGGTGGGGGTGGGGCTTCCGCTGCCATTCTGCACAGGAGCCAGTGGGGGAAGGAGGGAGGCCAGTGATCAGATGGACTGAGGGGTATAGGGTCAACCTGTTGGGAGAGATTGTCAGGAGGGAATTGGGGGGGCTGGAAAATGGGGTGGCCTGGAAATGGTCAGGGGGCCAGCGATCGGGCCATGGGGGGTGGGGATTGTGAGGGGGGGATTGGAGGTTTGGAAATTGAGGTGGGCCGGTAATGATCAGGGGGCCAGCGATTGGGATAGGGGTAGGGATTGCGAGGGGAAGTTGGGGGGGGGGGGTTCGGGAATGGTCAGGGGGCCAGCAATCGGGCCATGGGGGGATTGGGGCAGAGGGCTGGCATTGTGGGGATCTTGGGGCTGACCAGCAATCGGGAGGCCATCAATGCAGGGCCACTGTGCATGCACCTAACTCACTGCTGACAGATCAGCGCATGCCATTGGCCCACTCAATGCGCTGATTTCAGCTTCTCCAGCAGGGATAGGCCCTGCCCCCTGAAATTTATTGATACACATGCTAGTGGCCTCTGCAGTGCGCAGTGAGTGGGAGATTCTTCTCGGAACTTGCATTGAATAAACCAGCGTGAATTATGCCCATTCTGATGCAAATTCGACACAGAATATTTTTGGGAGAATTCGGTCCTTATCTATGCAATCTGTTCTCATCACTTAATCCTTTAAATTAAGAGATTGGAAAACTAATTGCAGAGGGGTAAAGGGTGGGCTTTTGAGAAAGCATTTATTGAAAGGGGTTTTAAAAGAAACAAGAACAAGGATGAAACATTGACCAGTTGGAGCTTGGTGAGAATAGGGTCAAGTGAACAGGAGATGGGCCTTACGGACAAGATTAGCTCAGAGAGGGTTTGAAGGGTGACAGTGAAACTGGAGAAGGATATATATTTCAGACTGGGAAGAGGCAAATGTCAGTAAGGTTTGATGGGAAAGGATACAGGGGAAGGAGTAGCTACTGGCCTTAACAGTAGTGACATAGAGGTTCATTAGCACCTCACAGTTGTTGAAGGATAGGAAATAGTTATCAGCGAAGAAACAGAGGCTGCGATTCTCCCAAAAGATTGATGGGAAAACTGTTCTAGATCTGAACTGTTTTCTCAGTTCAACTTCTCACCCGGATCTCTGCACTCTGTGTGTTGCCGCGGTCCCAGTTGTGAATATTATTAAAAACCCAGGGGTGGGGCCTATTCACTCCAGAGTCTGACAGTTTTGGAACTTTGCGCATGTGCAGTGGCCCCAATCTGTCAGGTTTCCCCATGTGCTGGGCAGCTCGATACTGGCCAGCCCGGCATCCCTGCGGTGCTGCCCCTCCAGTTTCCCTCCCACGGCCCAGTCGCAGCCCCCACAACAATTCCCAGCCCAGCCCTGAACCCGTCTCCCCCCCGGAGCGCCCCAATGTACAGCCTCCCCACCACCCCTCACCCTCCTCCCCCCAGCAATGACAACCACCTCACCCCGGCAGACCCCAACCCTCCCACTGATCACCCTGGGGTCAGACCCCTCCCCTGGGAGGCAAGCCCCCAGGCAGACCATACCCCCCGCCCAGAAGACCCTCCCTCCACCAAGCCAACCTTATTGCTGCCCTCCCTCCAGCCAGACCGATCCCTATACAGAGTGGCAGTGGGGTGCCTCACCCCTACTGATTGCCCCTAGGCCCTGCCCACAATAGACCCCACCCCCTTGGCACTGCACATTGCCCAATGGCCAATGCCAAGAATGCCCCTGGGCATGGGCAGTTTGCCCCTTCGGCAATGCCAAGGGCACAGACTGCCACTGCTAGGGTGCCCATGCTCCGACATTCAGAGGGGCCCAATTTCGCCCCCCCCCCCCCCGCTTCATTCCAGCAGGGTCTCCTTCCCCAAATGTGGGAAGCTACTCTAAACTCTGCCAGAATGAAGTACTCCTGGTGGGGCGGGAAACTCAATCGGGACCAGTGAGTTCCTGATAATTACAGTCAAAATACATTTAAAACACATTAAAAACAGATTCAAATTACTTACCTGCCTTCCAGCGTGGTCTGGACTCTGACTGTTAATCGGCTCTGTGAGATGTGCACGTGCAAATCCCGAAACAAGGCTGGTGATGCACATCTCCCACCTCGACTCTCAAAAAGTTGCAGGTCGCAATTCGAGAATCATGACCCGAGTGTTATCTTTACATTCCTGGTGTTGCTGGAATATTGAGCAGTTTTGGCAAAGGACAGGAAGATCTGATTGTACTTTATTGATCTGTACGGATCAATGGCTAACTCGATTAAATACCAAAAACACTTAGCTATACTTCCATCGGATTTGAGGGAATGATAATAGAGGAGCTACCAGGGTGAGAGACTAGGATAGGAGGATAAGGGAAAGACGAGGTGTGAGACCGACAGAATAGACCAGCAGTAGCAAAGATATGGTGAATAGAGAGCCATCTTCATCATTCATTTTATAAAATAATAAACATCGCTTTTATCAATGCTTACTGTACCTTAAACCCTCATTGATTTCACTTTAACCTCTCCGTTTACCTGAAAACAATTGAGTTAGGCAATTCTCTGCACACAAGCCTATAATCTGTTCATACCATAGTAGTGTATCAAGTTAATTGGCAGAGTTCAGAATGATATTCAGTTGAACCAGGATCTACCAAATATAATTTTATCCTGACATGTTTGAATTTACAGAATGGGATTAAAATAGATTGAGGACTTCATAATGATGTTGAAGACTTTTGCCTATTCGTTTTCTATAACTCTACATCTGAACGTGCACTTTCTTCTCTCTGACTCTAGTCTAAGGATGGAAATTTCCCGTCCTGCCCTTCACCGGAATCATAGTGGCCGGGACATGGACAATGCAAAGGTCCATTGTCCTTGGGTGGGATTTTCTGACAGGGGCGAACGAGGCCGGAAAATCCTTGTGTAGTCATCATCATCCTCCATTCCACTGTCATGATGTCATATCTGACTCTGGAAACTGTGTTTTAAGCTGCATTCTAGAAATTTGAGCACATAGTCTCAGCTAATAATACGGTGCAGTGTGCAGGGAATGCCACACTTTCAGAGGTGCTCCCATTCAGACAAAATGTTAAGTCAAGACCCCACCTGTCCACTCTGGTAGATTTGAACAAAAGGAGAGAATTATTCCTTGTTGCCCTGGCCAAAACTTGTGTCTCAAACATTGCTAAAACCAGCACTCCTAGTCATTACTGAATTACTGTCTGTAGAACCAGGCTGTGTAGAAATTAGCTTTGACTGCAATTATTGACAGTGAAGTATTCTGATATTGTGAAGGGCATACTACAAGGTCCCACAAGCAGAAGTGTGTTAGTGATGTTTATGGTGTATGGGGCACAAATTCAAAATTTGCAGATGGCACAGAAGTGGTGTGAACTCAGGACAATGCTAGGTGTCAGGAAAACACTGACAGGCTGGTAGAATGCATGGGAACTTGGCAAATGAAATTTAATGCAATAAAGTGTGAAATGAAGTGGGAAGAACGAGGAGAGAGAATTAAAAATAAAGAATCCAATTCCAAAGAAGGTGAACAGCTTCGGATACATTAGCATGTTGAAGGTGGCAGGCAATTTGAGAAGGTGGACAAAAAGGATTGAGGGCTTTATTTAAATAGAAGCATACAGCCAGGTTATTTCTACCAAAGCTGATAGCTCAAGTTAGGAAATTCCCTGACACAGCGGATCCACCTCAGTATAAAAGGGCCCCATTAGATATACTCTGAGGTGGGGGGGACTGGAATCAAGTCAGACCATCAACCCCAGGTGATCTTGGGGGCGGACGGGTGCCAAAGATGGCTGGTTGTAACATCCACTTCAATTCTCTAGGACGTTGTCCCAATTTTCTTTGAAGCTTCCATCCACCTCCATGTCAACTCATACTCCCACACATCCTTTGATCGTTCAATACCCCATGCCACCTCCATGCTAGTGCCTGCCTCCTCATACTCCTGTGTCACCTTCGTAGTCACTCACCCAGTATCTGCTATCTGAAGCAATGTGGAGATTTTTAAAAAATAAACTTTTAACAATCTAATATAGCTCTCACTTCTACACACCTGCGAGTGGAAAAAACTCCCATTCTAGAAACGTGTACAGTACTTTCAAATCTTCTCAATTAGATAATATCGTATGAAAACAAGCATCCTTTGGATCTCATATCAAAATATGCTAATCCTTTAATAACCTCTTTAAACTGTGAACTTAGAACTTCTTGCTGAGGTAACAGTAGGCAATGAAACATTCCAGTGTTTATAATTATATAATAATAGCCCTTGTGGAAATGTCAACAAAGAACTCTACTGAAACTATCCAACCAGATGGTATATTTTATAACATACAGCAAATGGCTTGTTAAAACAGTTAACAGTTAAAACAAAGGGGTTGTTTTTTAATGTTTAAAGAGCTTAAGGTCATGACTCTTAGACCTTATCTTCTCTCAAGAGCAATTATGCCTACTTCATCAATGACTCACAGAGGAGTCAGGTTACAGCCTCTGCAACAGCCAAAATAGGATCTGTTTGAGGTCAGCACTAAGTTCAAATGGCCCTGCCTGCTGAGATTGGATTTCTCTCCCGCAGGAATCACCACTTCCCTCTGCCAGGAAAATTTGGATTTGTCACAAATGTAGCTGCATCTGTATCCTGCCCATCATTTTTACAGGTCAGTCTTCCTTACTCCATAAAAATCCACCCTCAATGGTACAAAGCAAGGGTGTGATGTTGAATCTTTATAAACCACTAGTTTAGTCAACTGGACTATTGTGTCCAATTCTGAGCACCATCCTTTAGGAAGGATGTGGGGCTGTTGGAGAGATAAGAGAATAAGATTTGCAAGAATGGTTACAAGGATGAGGGATAGATTGGAGAAGCTGGGTTGTTCTCCTTGGAGAAAAGGTTAAAAATAAATTTGGTAGATGTGTTTAAAATCACGAGGGTGTAGACAGATTAGGAAGAAGGAAACTGCTCCCATTGGCAGAAGGGCCGAGAACCAGAAAACACAGCTTTATGATGATTGGCAACAGAACCAAAGGCACCAGGAAAAAAAAATGCTTTTGATGTTGAAACTCCACAATGATGTGAGCATAGATATGATCAAGACTTTAGAAAGGGAATTGGATTAGCACTTAAAAAGGAAAAAACATTCCAGGGAAGGGTTTGCGGGGTGGGGAGGTGAGGAGTGCCCATGTAGGGAGTTAGCACAGACTCTGGGCCAAATGGCCTCTGTTGCTGTAACTATTCTAAGAATCTTTGATCAGATAATCTGTCCTGGAGAACTTTGTTGAAGGTTAAATTTTGGCCAAGACACAGGAGAGAAATGATATGAACTGACTAGACTTGTACAGTCTAACAAGCTCAATTTATTTAGGTAAAGAAATTAAATATGCAAAATATTAATTTAAGGTACAACTGAGCAGTAATGAAAGTGCTATAGAGTATTTCATCAAACTAAGGATTGGTGGAGTTGACCTTTTTAAATTTTCATGAGACTCCGCTTTATTCATAAGGCCCCAGGATTGCATTGACATGAATAGTTTCGCTCAATCAGGTCAATACAAAGTATATTGAACTCTTGAGATTTAATGACTGAAATTTGAAAAGATTCGTTGAAGGAAAGTCTTAAACCAAACAGACAGAAATACCATACCCTCGACACATCATTCAATCCATAAAAATGTTTGTTTAATTTTCCCAGCTTCCTTTCAACATCACTCCTTCCTTTAGGTGGTTTCAAAAACAGTTCAATTTGAAAATGATGGCTTTTATAACACTTGACTGACATTCCCATAAATATGTGACTAAGAAAGCTACAAAAATCTTCAAAATCACTTTTCCTGCCCTTAGGAAGTCCACTCTAACATTTGATCACCAAAGTCTCTTTGAAATGTCAAGCTATTAGTTTCACTTTAGCCTTGTATGTCCTATAAGGAAGTACTTTTTCTGTACATAGCCACCTATATGATAAGTCTGGTTGTCTTCCGTCTGGCGCATCAGAGTAAACACTAAATCCTAGATTGTTCTATAATTTTTGCATCAGTCAAACTATAGCCTTTACCTGCCCTTTCATCTCTTTCTGGACCACTGCTACATGATCTCAACCTCCCACGCTCAGAAGTTCTGCTTGTTGCCAGTATGTGATCGTTTCCGAGGGCCAGAGCCACTTCCAGATGTGAAATGGGATCTCATTCTGCACTTTCTAGCTTTCCATAGTTTCATCTTATTTTGCTAGCCCCGTAGATCTGACTCCTTGTCCATCATCTTGAACGTTTATCTAATGTGTGAATTTGCCATTGGCTTTCACGGCTCCCCCTACAATGGCCGCATACCTTCACTCAATGGAAACTTCTGATATGTATGTTGCCCTAGTACAATATTAGGCAGTTGTCCTTTCAGTAAATTAGCACTGTCCTATGTTTTGGTATTACTTTGTTTATCGTCATCCAGCCTCATATCCAGCATATTCTGCTCTGTGTCACTGTCAAACACGTGAGTATGTGAAGAACAGGATGCCTCATCCACCCCCCACTAATTGCTCAGATTCTGCAAGTTTATAGTCAATGCCGATGGGCCTAGATAAGTGGACCCTACAGCCTGACCATCCTGTTTTGCTGTAATATCCTGTCACTTTACCCAGACCTTTCCACTCTTTCTGACCCTCTCTTTAATAGTATAACAAAACCCCAGGAATAAAGTTTATCTCTGATGTCTTATGCATTGATGTAATGGGGTGGTACAGTGGTTAGCACTGCTACCTCACAGCGCTAGGGACCCAGATTCGATTGCTGGCTTAGGTCACTGTCTGTGTGGAATTTGCACATTCTCCCCATGTCTGCATGGGTTTCCTCCAGATGCTCCAGTTGCCTCTCTCAGTTGAAAAGATATGCTGGTTAGGTGCATTGGACATGCTAAATTCTCCCTCAGTGTACCCGAACAGGTGCTGGAGTATGACGACTAGGGGATTTTCACAGTAACTTCATTGCAGTGTTAATGTAAGCCTAATAAACACTAATAAATAATATTAACACTAATTAACAATAATGGACACTAATAAAGTTGTTCCTACTTCATCAAAAGTCTCATGCTAATGGGAGACTTACAATAAGCCCTGATGGTTTCCTCCAGTACTTTTTGCATACATCACATTTGTCACTAATCTCTTCAGTATGTGTTGTGTACTCATCATCAACTACCCCTGCAACTTTTAGTAGGATTTTAAAATCTGTGACAATTGTTGTAATTTTAAGACAATTTGCACACAAACCTCTGCAAATCTCTGGAATTCTCTGCCCGTTGAAGTGGTGGAGGCTGCCTCACTCAATATTTTTAAGACGCGGGTTGATAGGTTTTTGATAGGCAAGGGGATTAAGGGTTATGGGGAGAGGGCGGGAATGTGGAACTGAGACACGTCAGATCAGCCATGATCTAATTGAATGGCGGGGCAGGCTCGAAGGGCTAGATGGCCTACTCCTGCTCCTATTTCTTATGTTCTTATGTTCTCCAAACGGTGCACTGACCCACACTGTCAGACACCACCTGCTCTACATGTGGCAAGTGCGCAGATCACTCATTCATTAAACAACCATTTCAGAACCCATTGAGTTGAGGTGGATGCAGATCACCCCTGGTACTGAGGGAATGCCTCAGAAGGTGTCAAGTGAAGGTCAGATGAATAAGATTTCTGTTAGCAGCTTCTTGTGGCCAGAGAGATTTTCACTTAATTTTTAAAATGTTTTGGCCTATTTCATTACGGCTCAGAGACTGTGAAAGGATGCTCAAGTTTTGGACACAACACTGGAGGTCCTGGTGGAGGAGATCCAGAGGAAGAAGGAGTTTTGTACTCACAGTGGGGAAGGACTCCACCTCCCCCCTACTCTACAAGGCTTCAAGTTTTCCCCCACCTCCAAATACTCTGTTCCTCCTGGTGATTATTACAAGGTGAACAATAACTTCGAGGTGCACAGCACTTACTTTTTAGGTGAAGTCCACAGAGAATTTCTGGAAGAAATGTTGATGATGTTTGTAAAATCTTGACAAGGTGTTCCAGAGAGTCTCACACTATGATTCGAAGCTCTTCTTCAAACCTCCAGCAGCAAGTTGGTTTACCTTTAAGTAGCACTCAGTCCTCTGCAATGTCTTTGTCATTCCTATTTAACTGGCTGTGAGGAGAGGGGTTTCAGTAGACCACCAGCCACCAAAATGCTGCGCAGCCCCATTTAATGAGTGCCAGTAGACAGTTCATAGAACCATAGAAAATATAACACAAAGAGGCCATTCAGCCTTTCAAGCCTGCTCCACCATTCATTATGATCATTGCTAATCATTCAACTCAATAGCCTGATTCTGCCTTCCTCCCATATCCTTTGATTCCCTTAACTTCCAGTGCTGTATCTAACTGCTTCTTGAAAACATACAATATTTTGGCCTCAAATACTTTCTGTGGTAGCAAATTCCATAGGCTTACCACCTCCTGGGTGAAGAAGTTTCTCCTCATCTCTGTCCTGAACACTCTATCCTGTATCCTCAGATTGTGACCCCTGATTCTGGACACCCCCACCATCGGGAACATCCTTCTTGCGTCTACCCTGTCTAGTCAGATTAGAATGTTATAGGATTCTGTAATATTCCCCCCTCATTCTTCTTAACTCCATCGAATATAACCCTAACCAATTCAATCTCAGTCCTGCATCCCAGGAATCAACTCTGTAAATTTTCTTTGCACTCCCTCGAGAGCAAGAACATCCTTCCTCAGATAAGGAGACCAAACCTGCACACAATATTTCCAGTTGTGGCCTTACCAAGGTCCTGTATGATTGCAGCAAGACATCCCTGATCCTGTACTCGAATCCACTTGCTATGATGGCCAGTGTACCATTTGACTGCTTTACTCCTTGCTGCACCTGCATGTTTACTGGTGTAGAGGACACTCAGGTCTCGTTGCACATTCCCCCTCCTAATTTATGGCCATTCAGACAATAATCTGCCTGCTTTTGCTACCAAAGTGGACAACCTCCTATTTATCCAAATTGCACTACATCTGCCAATCATTTGCCCACCCACTCAACTTGTCCAACACACTGAAGGATTTCTGCATCTTCCTCACAACTCATCCTCCCACCCAGCTTTGTTGGCAGTCAGCTTGCAGAAGGAACAAAACAGTTGAGACCAGTATTCTTATGTCCCTGTTTAACTGTTTTGTCCTTCTGGACTGCTTATTCTCTGAGTGGCCATTCCTAGTGCAAGATCCAGTTCCTTCAGCAAGATCAACGTCATGCACTGAACACAGGTTGAACCAATACTTCAGCTTAACATCCCACCTTGGCCATAAAACTTCATGGGAAACTTCCTGCATTGTTAAGGTGGGATGAGGTGTCAATTTGAGATTCATTCTTTTGGTTCCATTGGCTCAAATGAATATTTATGGCTTCAAAGCATGAGGTGAAGATTGCAAGAAGTTCTCTAAGAATTATAACAAATGTCAAAATGACCAAATACATCACATTACAAAGCGTTCATCTCATTGGTTTTGTAGAATGCAAGTCCACCTTCTTTCTGATGGTGTGGTATTCCTTTGACTGGACATCTAATTTATACCAACAAGCATCTTCCTTAAAAAAAAAGGTCATTCATCTCACTGGCAATTTTAAGGCCTTGTCTGAAACTTTGTTGTAGAGGTGGGTGTGGAGAAATTATTTTACTTGTTGGTGAGTCCATAATGCGGTTATTAATAGCCACCATTGCATCAAATAAAGAATTCGGGAGGAACTTTTTGATACGGAACAAGCTCAGATTGTGGAACTCTCAGCCCCATTGAGTGGCTGAAGCAGATAACAGCCGCAGTTAACAGGAGACTTGATGCATACAAAGAAATGTGGGATATGGAGGCAAGGTAGGAAAATGTAGAATGGAAACAGCATTAACTTGAGCAGATTCTAGAAATGGTCACAGTGGTTCTCTACAAAGTCAACTATATTTGCACTTCAAAATAATTCATGCAGGGATTTGGAATATTTCTGTCAGATGGGGTAAAGTGTTTTTAAGCACAAGAGGTCCATTTTTAATATGCACCAAAAAGAAATAACTCCTTTTCATGTCCTTTTCATTTTCATGCATGTCCTTTTCATTTTGATTTCTGTTGTTTGATATTTTGTTTTTTGACAGTGACCTTTGGTTCAGTGTGTTTTTTTTTACTTCTGCTCACTCATTTGAGTTGGCTGCATTGCTGGCTTTCTCTGTGAAACACCAAGAACTGTCCAACTTTGTATTCTTCCAGCTCTGGCCTGGTGCTTGCCTGAATTCCTTTGTTCTACCATTGGTGATTTTGCCTTTAACTGTCAAGGCCCAAACTTCTGCAAGTCCCTTCCTAAGCATCTCCATCTCCCTATAACCCTCTCTCTGCTGCTTTATGATACACATTGAAACTTACCCCTTTGGACAGGTTTTTGGTCACCTGTGCCTTTAAGGGATAACAGCATGATATCACAAGAAAGGAAATCTGGCATGTGACCTAGTCTTGGTTTCACTTCAGCTTTGAGCAGAACACACACACACAGCTCTGATGTTTTCATGCATGTCTGAACCAGACAAGCAGGACATTAAAATTCACCTGGCAATTGTTCACATGTACCAGGTCTTAATAAATAAACTCACAATGTATTTACCCAATACCTTATAAGTGATTATTATCATTATATCAACACAATATGATGATCAGTGATAGCAAGACAGATGACAGCACAATTAAGTATAGTTATGACATGGTGAACAAGCTTAGATTGTGATACATGGCATGAGATGACTTTGGCATTTGGGTCAGCAATAGGGTTGCATCATTGGAGAGTTTTGAAGATACAGCACCAAGCTAGGACACAAGTAAAGAACTAGTGAGAAAACAGATCATTATGGTGTGATTGTACCACTAAGGCAGTTAGTTCTGTGAGTGGGACAGTGCATCGAGAGGATCAGCACTGGGTTAGTTCAGTCAGGATAGGCGAGTGGCCAGTGTCTGGGTCAGATCAATAGTAAGCAAGGGAGAGTCTAACAAAAAAAAATTTCTGAAAATCGGGCCGGAGAAGGTTGTGATTATAATGGGTGTCTTCAAAAGTTGCTGAGCAATGAATTGACTAAAAAGCAAAGACGTCATTACTCTGTTGTGCACTCCACAACTCATCTTCGTGGCTGGCTCACTGGTGGTTAGCACTGGTGCCTCACAGCGCCAGGGACCAGGGTTTGATTCCCGGCTGTGCAGAGTCTGCACATTCTCCCCATGTCTGCATGGGTTTCCCCCACGTGCTCCGGTTTCTTCCCACAGTCTGAAAGATGTGTTGGTTAGGTGCATTGGCCATGCTAAATTCTCCCTTAGTGTACTGGAATAGGTGGTGGAGTGTGGTGACTAGGGGATTTTCACAGTAACTTCATGGCGGTGTTAATATAAGCCTACTTGTGATGAATAAATAAACTTAAAATTTCATGAGTGGAGCTTCAGAAAAGTGTGCTCCAGCAACACATTGCAGGTACGACAGAAGATGGAAAGTCAAAAGGGCTAATGTTGGAATGTCCACAAAATTCTTCAGGCTGAATTGCAATGCAGCTGGCCTGAACCAATTCAAACAGCAGACAGGGCTCTGGCTTCTTGATTCAGGTGTGTCTGAACCAGACAAGCAGGATATTAAAATTCACCTGGCAATTGGGAATCAAGGCCTACAGAGTCTGGACTTTCCATAATTACCAGCACAAGAGCTAAAGGAACCCCAGAAGATATGGACCACATTTGAAAGACCAGTACAGGATCAGGGTAAACTTCTATATTCATTGACTTGGGTTCATGTCATTTTAACCTTAGGTGACAAAACCCACAGGCCACTTTGTCAGGAGATGTTAAGAAAAGGGTACATATTATGATTTTTCAAATGCAGAGTTACCAAGCAGAATTGTTGAGTTGGTGATCGCATGAATTCCTAGCGAAGCGTTCTGCAAAGATTTATTAGACAAGTCCAGGAACAGTAGCATCAAAGGGCAACTCAACAATAGACGCAAGTCTAAAGTGATCCTTGCAGGTTGGTGGAGCTTGCAGAGGCTGAGTTTAACCCCGATTGTTGATGGATTCACAAGAAAACCCAAACTTAGCAAAACATGGGACAGGTGTGGTTTTCTGCACGGATCAAGAAAATGCCCAGCTCTTCTTCAAGTCTGCAATGTGGCAGAAAGCACACTAGAACAAAGGCTGATGCAGCCACAAAGAGTGGTGCACTGAGCCAAACATACTATACACAACGGGTATCTTAAACCAATAAGAATGACCATCCAGTATCCCTCTAGAACATGTACATAAGGCAATTGACAAACCAGAAAGTTACAACAATAGATGCCACGCGATGAAGATTGAACACATCTCTCATACTGTTAATCTTGTGGAAAACATAAAGGTCATCACACTATTCAAAGTATTCAAATTATTTGTCCTAAGGAAGTTGGTAACTATGCATTATCGGCCAAGATTGACACGGGACAAGGGCCAACATAGCAAGTACCTCTGCAGATTTTCAAGGGCATGTATCCACAGATGTGGATGGGCATCTCAAAGCCTACTAATGTGAAATGTTTGATGTAGAATTATTCACTAATCCAGTGTGCAAGATCCATAGTCCTGGATTGCAAGTACAATCGATAATCCTTGGTGTCACAGATGTTCTACGTTATGGAAACTAAAAGCCCAATGATTGCAGGTCTGCCAGCATGCAGTGACTTTATGCTAATAACAATCCATGGAATCAGTCAGACATCATGTGGATCAACCTCAGAAACTACTCCAAAGCCCTCAGTTCATGACCTAATATTGAAATATCCAGAATGTTTCAACGAAATTGACAATTTTAAGGGAGCTACAACATTGCACTTGCAGGGCAATGCAGGTCCATCCAATGATCCACAACAAGAAATATTGAAGCAAAAACAGAAAATGCTGGAAAATCTCAGCATCTGTGGGGAGAGAAGAGAGCCAATATTTCGAGTCTGGACCCTTCATCAGAGCTCTGATGAATACAACATCTGCAGTATTTTGCTTTTATATTTAAGAAATATTGAGATCCTAACTAGAAGAAATGGAGAAAGATAATCATTGGAAGAGTCCAAGGGCATATAAATTGATGCAGCTCAATCACATGGTCATATAGAAGAATGGAGCATTGAGGATATGCCTTTAAACGCAGCTTTGAAATGTTATCCTTGCAAAATACCAACATAAGAAGAGTTATATCTGAGATTTGCAGGTGCAAAATTCGTCTCACAACTTGATGCCAACCATGATTATTTGCCAGTACATCTTACAGAGAAATCCCAAGAGCTTACTACATTTTACAGCCCAGTCAGATGGTACTATTTTCAATTACTTCCTTTTGGGTTGCCTGTTAGCCAGAATCTTTTTCAAGCTCACATGGGCCACATTATTTCCTCCTTAAATTATGTATTTAAAAAGGATTCAGAACAAATACCTTCCCACAAAGGAAGGGGTGAAACGTCCAAAGCTAGACCTGCCTTGATGTCAGAGTTTACAGAGAACATAGAACATAACAGCGCTGTACAGGCTCTTCAGCCCTCAATGTTGCACCAACCTGTGAAACCAATCCAAAGCCCATCTAACCTACACTGTTCCAATATCATCCATATGTTTATCCAATGACCATTTAAATTCCCTAATGTTGGTTAGTCCACTACTGTTGCAGGCAGGGCATTCCATGCTCTCATTACTCTCTGAGTAAAGAACCTACCTCTGACATCTGTCTTATATCTATCACCCCTCAATTTAAAGCTATGTCCCCTCATGCTAGCCATCACCATCTGAGGAAAAAGGCTCTTACTGTCCACCTTATCTAATCCTCTGATCATCTTGTATGCCTCTATTAAGTCACCTCTTAACCACCTTCTGTCTAACAAAAATGGCCTCAAGTCCCTCAGCCTTTTCTCATAAGACCTTTCCACCACACCAGGCAACCTCCTGGTAAATCTCTGCACCCTTTCCAATGCTTTTACATCCTTCCTATAATATGGCAACCAGAACTGTATTCAATACTCCAAGTGTGGCCGCACCAGAGCTTTGTACAGTTGCAACATGACCTCATGGCTCCGAAACTCAATCCCTCTACCAATAAAAGCTAACTCACCGTACGCCTTCTTAACAACCCTATCAACATGGGTGCCAACTTTCAGGGATCAATGCACATGGACACCGAGATCTCTCTGCTCAACCACACTACCAAGTATCTTACCATTAGCCCAGTACTCTTTATTCCTGTTACTCCTTCCAAAGTGAATCATCTCTCACTTTTCCGCATTAAACTCCATTTGCCACCTCTCAGCCCAGCTCTGCAGCTTACCTACATCCCTCTGTAACCTGCAACATCCTTCCGCACTGTCCACAACTCCACCGACTTCAGAGTCATCCGCAAATTTACTAACCCATCCTTCTACACCCTCTTCCAAGTCATTTATGAAAATGACAAACAGCAGTGGCCCCAAAACAGACTCTTGTGGTACACCACTAGTAACTGAACTCCAGGATAACCATTTCCCATCAACCACCACCCTCGGTTTTCTTACAGCGAGCTAACTTCTGATCCAAACCGCCAAAGCACCCTCAATCCCATGCCTCCATATTTTCTGCAATAGCCTACCATGGGGAACCTTATCTTTACTGAAATCCATATACACTACATCAACTGCTTTACCCTCATCCACTTCTTTGGTCACTTTCTCAAAGAACTCAATAAGGTTTGTGAGGCACGACCTACCCTTCACAAAACCGTGCTAACTATCCCTAATCAAATGATTTCTTTCTAGATGATTATACATCCTATCTCTTATAATCCTTTCCAAAACTTTGCCCACAACAGAAGTAAGGCTCACTAGTCTATAATTACCAGGGTTGTCTCTATTCCCCTTCTTGAACAAGGGGACAACATTTGCTATCCTCCAGTCTTCTGGCACTATTCCTGTAGACAGTGATGACATGAAGATCAAAGCCAAAGGCTCTGCAATCTCCTCCCTAGCTTCCCAGAGAATCCTAGGATAAATCCCATCCGGCCCAGAGGACTTATCTACTTTCACACTTTCCAGAATTGCTAACACCTCCTCCTGATGAACCTCAACCCCGTCTAGTCTAATAGCCTGTATCTCAGTATTCTCCTCGACAACATTGTCTTTTTCCTGTGTGAATACTGACAAAAAATATTCATTTAGCGTCTCTCCTATCTCTTCGGACTCTGCGCACAACTTCCCACTGCTGTTCTTGATTGGTCTTAATCTTACCCGAGTCATTCTTTTATTCCTGACATACCTATAGAAAGCTTTAGGGTTTCCCTTGATCCCACCTGCCAAAGACTTCTCATGTTCCCTCCTGGCTCTTCTTAGCGCTCTCTTTAGGTCCTTCCCGGCTAACTTGTAACTCTCAAGCACCCTAATTGAGCCTTCACGTCTCATCTTTACATAAGTCTCCTCCTCCTTCTTCACAAGAGATTCAATTTCTTTAGTACACCACGGTTCCCTCACTCGACGACTTCCTCCCTGCCTGACAGGTACATACTTATCAAGGACACGCAGTAGCTGTTCATTGAACAAGCTCCACATTTCAATTGTGCCCATCCCTTGCAGTTTCCTTCCACATCCTATGCATCCTAAATCTTGCCTAATCACATCATAATTTCCTTTTCCCCAGCTATAACTCTTGCCCTGTGGTATATACCTGTCCCTTCTCACCACTAAAGTAAACATAACTGAATTGTGGTCACTATCACCAAAGTGCTCACCTACCTCCAAATCTAACACCTGGTCAGGTTCATTACCCAGTACCAAATCCAATGTGGCCTCGCCTCTTGTTGGCCTATCTACATACTGCGTCAGGGAACCGTCCTGCACACAGGTAAAAAAGGGAAGCTTACATCAGATACCAAAACTGTAGACGGCTGAAGGAGAGTAGAAAGTGCATGGCGAAATTGAAAATAAATTAGGAGGGCAAAGAGAGGGCATGAAATAATGTTGGAAGATAAAATCAAGACAAACCAAAGATATTTTGTAAACCCAGAGAGAATGAAGAGTAGAGGCCAAAAGGCTAACGTGATAGGAGGCACAAGACATGGGCAGAATTCTAAATGAATATTTTGTTTCTGTCCTTGTAAGAGGGTGAATGGAGCAGACATTGTAGTGAAGGGGAAAGGGCATGAAATATTGGATGGGATTAACATAGTGAGGGAGGAAATATTAAGGTGTATAAGGTGTATTCTTGAAATAGCCAGTTCTGGATGTGATGTAAACCAAGTTTCTAAGGGAATAAACATGTCCCATCCAGAAGACAGGGAGGAACATTTGTCTGCTCTATAAAATTATTATTTTTTAAAATTAACAAATGCTTTCCCCTGACATACCTGATTCGCTATGGTTCATACGAGAGGAATTTCTAACCTTTAGACACCAGCAAGGAGCTTGTTATCTTTAAAGAGGTAGTAATGACCCCTGTGATTGCCGACAATCAAGTGCCAAAGAAATACACCAACACACATATCTCAAAGGCATAGTCCAAGGCAACAGAGATGGTATGTCTGCAAGGGATAAAAGAGCCCCTGACTCATCTATGCAACATCTCAAGCCTCCAGCCCTAGGCAAATATATCCTTTGTCCAACACGCAGGAGAAGAAATAAAGAAGTATGTCACATGATCCCCATCAAGCTGCGAGAATCTGTAATATTGCCAGGTGGAATTGAACCAGGCAGTCTATCATTTTACCATTGAACAGGTAGCTGCAGAAAGAGCTCAGTCCAGGTAAATTGCCTGGCCCTCATCTACACTGTGAACCACTGGAACATTGGAACTCATGTATTGCTGTCTCTAATTTAACTCTACTTGCCATCTTCTTTTGTGAAAGTCCTCACTCCTGGAAAGGTAGGTCACCTCTCAACAGTTTAGCCTGCTAGCCTCTGAACAAATACATCACTAGATTCTGGATTCATGTGAAGCCGTAACTCTTATTTTTATTGTGGTCTTGCCCTGTGCCCCTTCCTTTCCCTTATCCCTCTTTTATTGTGTGAGTATTAAAAGGGGCAGACATTGTGAAATCTCTTCCCGCATTTTGTGTGTATAAAATAAACCAATTCTTTCATCTGACTTTACCTGGAGTTCACTGTGAAGTTATTAATGGAAGATCAGACCACTCCAAACTGAGAGGTTGGGGAAAATATGTCACCACTTAGAAAGAAGAAATCAAAAACACCTTGCTGCTTACAGGTGGATAGTAAGAGGAGAAATCAGCAGAAATTAATCCTCCTCCTTTCTATAACAAAGGGAATTAAAAACAGAAACTCCAACCTTAATTCTCTGATCCTTTTTGGCTACAGGTGAACAAAGAACAATACAGCACAGGAACAGGCCCTTTGACCCTCCAAGCCTGCACAACTCATACACCCAACTAGATCATTCGTTTGTATCCCTCTATTCCCAGTCCGTTCATGTGGCTATCTAGATAAGTCTTAAACGATCCCTGCATGTCCGCCTCAACCACCTTGCTTGGCAGCGCATTCCAGGCCCCCACCACCCTGTGTGTAAAATACGTCCTCCTGACATCTGTGTTGAACCTTGCCCCCTTAACCTTGAATTTGTGGCCCCTTGTATTCGTCACCTCTGACCTGGGAAAAAGCTTCCTACTGTTCACCCTATCTACGCCCTTCACAATTTTATACACCTCTATTAGGTCACCCCTCATCCTTCATCTTTCCTGGGAGAACAACCCCAGTTTGCCCAATCTTTCCTCATAGCTAAGACCCTGCATAGCAGGCAACGTCCTGGTCAACCTTTTCTGTACTCTCTCCACAGCCTCCATGTCCTTCTGGTAGTGTGGTGACCAGAACTGGACGCAGTATTCTAAATGTGGCCTAACCAATGTTCTATATAGCTGCAACATCATATGCCAACTTTTATACTCTATGCCCCGTCCAATAAAGGCAAGCATGCCATATGCCTTCTTCACCACCCTCTCCACCTGCGCTGCCACCTTTAGGGATCTGTGGACTTGCACACCCAGGTCCCTCTGTGTGTCTATACTCCTGATGGTTCTGCTATTTATTGTATAGCTCCTCCCTACATTAGAGGTGGCCAGAAGACAGGACACAGGAGTGAAGGAGAGATCTCACTGTTCATTGCTCTAACTAAACATGGACAGGGCACCATTGCCTTCAGGTCACTGCCTTTAATTCTCAGTACATATCTTCCTCAGAGTCAGAAATTTACCAAATGAACAAAGGCATTTCCACCTCTCCCACTGGATGAATATGATAACCTGAAACACTGTGGTAAGAACTAATGGGCTAAAGTATTTGGTAAAGAATGGACATCATGATTGTGATTAACCTGCACCCATTGAAATATTCCACACAAACTCTGTGCTGCCTCCTCATTCCTGGGATAATGATGTGAAGCCCAACACTAAATGTGCTGCTGAGTTGCTGCTTGTTCAGCAGGGGGCCCAGGTTTGTGCAAGGTAGTTCATTCATGTTCGGGAAGCATGTCTGGAGGAGGAGGAAACCTGAGTAAGGCCAGAGAGAGAGAAAGTTCTGAGGTTCTTCAATGTGCTGCAGACCATAGTGTGGGAGGCTGAATAGCACAGATCTATTCACAGGGGACTGGGAGCCCCTCCAGATGGATACTGCAAAGGCAGTGGGAGCACTTGGCAGCAGTTCACTGCTAGAAATCTGGTACTGAGGTTCTGGATATAATCCCAGAAGAAGTTCAATGACCTCACATGAGCGGTCAAGGTTAGTGAATGTGTTTTCAAATCTATCGTATCAGCAATTTCAAGCAATCAGGACTCATGTCTAACATTCATGTACTCTGCGCCTCCCTCTAACACTTCTCACTGTGTGCAAGCCTCACAGGCACATCTCTAAACTTCTGCACGTTGCCGACCATTCAGGCACATTAGCCAAACACGTTGCAGATGTGTCTGATACTGATGATGTTTGATGCTCCTCCCTTTTGGAGGAAAAGGCGCTAGACAACAAGAGCAGCAAGGGTAAAGCATTGGGGCAGACACAGCTACATGTACTGACCCCCATGGAGGAGACGGTGCTGGGGATAATGAAGTGCATACCAATGAGGCCATGGCAAGTGGATGCAATAGGGGAATTTTACCAAAAAATGGCAGCGTTCTGTTTCTGGCAAGAAAATTGGCATGTTTCTCTCTGATGAAACTGATTAGTTTTCTTTCCAGATTTGACGAGACTCTGCCACAAAAATAACAAGAGAATGTATTTCATGTCGTCACGAGGGGGGCAACTAAACACACCGGCAAAACCCAGCTGCTCAGAGGTCGTGGTGCTATCTTTAAAGGGCACCCCAATCTGAACTGCAATAACCCTCCCCCCAACCCCACTGTCATGAGGCTCCCACTGGAACCCACCCCTTAGCACAGGTTGGCATAGGCATGATGTCGAACTGGCTGTGCCAACGTGTGCTAAGGGGCAATGCCAGAGGGCATTGCCAATGTACTGCCTGGCCAGGTCCCCCTCTCCCTCTGCAGATTTCTTGCCAGAAACAACACTCTAGACGTGAGGAGACCTCATGGCAGGTTCACATTTGAACCTGTTGCAAACTTGGTGCAGTTTAAAGATATTTGGGGAATCAAGATACAGTGAGGGGGCAGGTTAATCATATCTGTCAACCTGATAAAGTCGCTTGCATTCTTGCCAGTGAGAACTGTGAATTCCGGATCTTGAGCTCCCACCAGCAACCTTGCAGATGGCAAGCGTGGGCTCAAGATTTCACCCAAAGTTCTTGCCTTTTGCACCTTTACCCTTATTCCGTAATCTTGTTTAATGCAAAGCTGCAAATGGTGTAACCATGTATCTCTTGCATTGCCCCCCACTCTGTTTCCCTCATCCATGCACATGACGATGGCCTCAACCAGGATCTTGGGTTCATGTTGCACTATCTATAACCCCCAAAACTTACCTGGGCTTGTAAAATCTCACTAACTGTCCCAGCAGGAGACAATGCACATCTCTTTAACCTGTGCTTAACCCTCTATCCACTCACATTGTCTATGCCTTTAACTTGATTACCTGTAAAGACTCACATTCCAACCATTTTGTAAATTGAGTTTGTGTCTGTATATTCCCTGTTTGTGAATACAACTCCCACTTACCTGATGAAGGAGCAGCCTCCTGAAAGCTAGTGGCTTTTGCTATCAAATAAACCTGTTGGACTTTAACCTGGTGTTATGAGACTTCTTACTGAGCCTACCCTAGTCCAATGCCGGCATCTCCACATTAAGAAAAAAATGACAGGCGTGCACAGTGAAATGTTTCCTCAATCGGCAGAGCAGCTGGACAGCCTGTTGTTGCTGCAAAGGAGCATGGAGAAGTCCTGCTCCAACTTGACACAGAGTTTGGAGTCTGGGAAAGATGGACAACTACAAAGATGTGCGGGTTAGGTGGGCTGGTCATGGTAAATTATCCCTTACTGTCAGGAGATTAGCAGGGTAAATCCGTGAGGTTACAGGGATAGGACCTAGGTGGGACTGTTGTCAGTGCAGGCTCAATGGGCCGAATGGCCTCTTTCTGGACTGTAGGGATTCTATGATTCTAATTCTTGTAGACCAAACCGTAATGCAGTGATTGATGTCTCAGTTTCAGCAAAAACTAAACAAATGTAATGGGCAGGATTTTCTGGCCATACTCGCCCCTAGGGTGGAACAATTCCTGTGATGGTCGGAACAGGAAAAGTTGACCCAATGTCTCAATGCGGCAGTGAAGGCTCACACTGAGATGGTATCTGAGCCTGTTAACCCACAAGCCCAGACTGGCACCCTCTGGATCTGCCACATCAGCTCAGACTGGCACCATGTGGGTCTCAATGCTGAAAGGAATTTTCAGGCTTTCCCCCCTCCAACAGATGGTCAGGATTACTGACCCAAGGAGTGCACTGACCTGCTGTACTGTCTCCAACACTGATCACTCCACCAGAGTTCCTGCTGCTGCCTCTCCGCCAGCCATTCCCAGACTGCTGCTGTCCATGTGCCGGGGTGGTGAAGTCTGAAGCTGGTGAGTCAGGACCCAGATCTGCTGGAGTCTACCCTGCAGGGTGTAAATTAACAGTCTTTCATACAGCGGCAGAGATTGCACTGCGTGGAAGACAGCCACTAAAGGATTACACATCAGAAGAGAAAATACAGGAAAATCTCAGCAGACCTGGGACCATCTGTAAGGAGAGAAAAGAGCTGACATTTCAGGTCCAAGTGACCCTTTGTCATCTGGATTCGAAACATCTCACTTTGACAAGATTCAAAATGTCAGCTCTTTTCTCTCCTTACAGATGCTGCCAGACCTGCTGAGATTTTCCAGCATTTTCTCTCTTGGTTTCAGATTCCAGCATCTGCAGTAATTTGCTTTTATAAAGGATTACCCAAATGTGCTCAGTTGAGATTTGGATTGGAATGTTGGGGTGCTGTTGGGTAAAGTCGATATGGAATGGTTGTTTTGTGACATCTTTTAATTATCAGAATTGTGCCCCAAGAAGCATCATGCTGTTCAGTAACAGAGGGATAGCACAGTGAAGAAGGGTTCAGCACGAGGAATCTGAGAATTTACTTCAGAAAACATGAATCTCACTGGCATCCAGGGTGTTCCACAGCTTCATCCCCCCTTTGGCAGTTAAACAACAGCAAAATCTCAGCCTCAAGTGAATTCCCAATTAAATACAGACATTCGCAGCCATCTGGGGGTTCAGGCATCTCTTTGTTTACGGGTGGACCATCATAAAAAGACCAACCTATCAATCCCCAATTTTAAAAGGAAAGAACATGGAAGACACACCAGCTCGGACATGCCCTGTTTCCGATGGCCACGTCAAAGAAACATGCAGCCAGAACACATTTATTTAAAATAGGATACTCACAGATGTCAGGCCACAGGCAGTATTAGGAAAATTTATCCTCGTCACCAGGGGTAAAGATGCACTTTCATAGACCTCATGAGTGAACATAAAAGGTATTTATTATAAGAATTGTACAGCAGCATGGCTGTAGCTAGCTCCCAATATGTCTCTGCCTTTCTCACCATGGGGTGATTCCACATTCTGCATCTTGATTGGTCACCCAGTCATGTGACCCTTACTCTGCTGTGTTACCCTCAAAGGAACAATCACCGCGGATGGTTTGATCCATCCAAACTAGACTGGGTGAATCTCAAAAGTTTGGACTCACGACATACATTGTGGAATCAACATGAACACTGCTCCCTTATTTGGAAAAGACTTTAAAGGTGAAAGGGCACATGGTGAGAGAGCCACGTTTTCTTGGTCTGCTTAAAAAACAGTGAGAAGCTGCTTGTAGTTTGAATCATCAAAGCCATAGATACGAGAGGCTCAACTAATCTGTGAATCAGACTTGAAACAAGCTGAAGTCGTTCGGTGGCCTAAGCATATAATCTATTCTAATTGGAAGGTTACCAGAGAACCAATCTCCTCTACATTCAACTACAAGAAACCTCACAGCCTGCTAAAAATTCTTCCATTTATTGTGTCCTAAAACTATTCAAAAACAATGATCGGCCTATCACATGGGAGACCGGAGACTGTAAAGCAGAGAGTGTGATAACTATAACCTGAAAGAGTGCATTCCTTTATCTTTTTGAGTCTATGAGTTTATGTGTGGAGAATGAATGTAGGAGATATCTACTTGGAAGTTTTCCCAGTGCCGGTTTTAAATGTTAAACCAAAGACGCATTGAGGAATCTCTCTCAGATATTCCCAAGTAAAGGTTTACACATAAATAAACTAGAAAAAGGCACGTCATCCCTAAGTTTAGTTATTTACTAGTGTCACAAGTAGGCTTACATAAACACTGCAATGCAGCTACTGTAGAAATCCCCTAGTCGCCACACTCTGGCGCCTGTCTAGGTACACTGAGGGGGAATTTAGCATGGCCAATGCACCAAATCAGTACGTCTTTCGGACTGTGGGAGGAAACTGGAGCACTCAGAGGAAGCCCACACAGACACGGGGAGAGTTTGCATAGACAGTGACCCAAGCCAAGAATTGAACCCGGGTCTTTGGCACTGTGAGGCAGCAATGCTAATTACTGTGTCATCTTGCCCTCTCCAATGCTGTGGTATCTTTAATAGTTATTGGTTTGACATCTCCTATAGGAGTGATGGCACTGCTGACAATGCAGTATTCCTTCAGCGCTGCAGTAATGCACCAGCCCAGGTTCAAGCCACTGGGGTTGGGTTTGATCCACAGATGAGTGTTACCAATGAAACCTCAGCTGACAAAACAGCTTGGGGTGATGGCCGTACAGCAGGACCAGGCCCTACAGTGAGAGCATTAAGAGCTTTCCACTGTAAAAATGATTTGTAATGCTTTATCCTGGTAAAGGAAATTAAAATCATGCAAGCATTATCTGTGAGCTATCTCTGTTCTGCTTGTGACTTTACAAGGCCACAAAGGATGAATTGTACTTTCTCATTTTTTAAACTACTTTTTGGAACAAAATGAAGCAATTTATAATGGTTCCAAATAATTTAAAAATAGGAAATCTAGCCAGATCTCACAGTTACTGGATCACAGCCTAGAAATTCTCATGTGTCATATGAGCATAATTTGTGTGAAGAGATGCATTTTGGGAAGGACAATGAGAATGAAAGGTTGAAGGTTACAAGCTCCAGGGGGAAAAAGTCCCAGTCTATCCAACCTCTTCTTAGAACTCAACCCATCAAGTCCCAGTAGCATTTGAATAATATCCTTTATATAATAGGATGACTGTAACTGTACATGGTATACCAAGTGTGGCCGTACCAATGTCTTGCACAACTTCAACAAGACGTCCCAATGTTCAATGTTCTGACCAATGGAACCAAGCATGCCAAATGCTACTTTCACCACTCTGTCCACCTGTGACTCCACTTTTAAGGAGTTATGAACCTGTACACCTAGATCTCTTTGTCCTATAACTCTCCCCAACACCCTGCCATTAAGTGAGTAGGTCCTGGCCTGGTTCGATCTACCAAAATGCATAACCTCACATTTATCTAAATTAAACTCCATCTGCCATTTGTCAGCCACTGGCCCAATTGATCAAGATTCCATTATAATTCTAGATAACCTTCTTCACTGTCCACCATGCCACCAATCTTTGTGTCATCTGCAAACTTACTAACTATGCTTCCTAAATTCTCATCCAAATCATTAATATAAATGATAAATAACACTGGGCCCAGCACTGATCCCTGAGGCACACCCCACTGGTCACAGTTCTCCACTTTGAAAAACAATCCTCTACACCCACTCTCTGTCTTCTTCATCAAACCAACTTTGTAACCAATTGGTTACCTCACTCTGGATGCTGTGAGATTTAACCTTATGCAACAACCTATCATGCGGTAATTTGTCAAAGGCTTTGCTAAAGTCCATGTAGACAACATAATAAGAATATAAGAAATAGGAGCAGGAGTCGGCCATCTAGCCCTTCGAGCCTGCCCCGCCATTCAATAAGATCATGGCTGATCTGAAAGTGGTTCAGTTCCACTTACCCGCCTGCTCCCCATAACCTTTAATTCCATTATTGATCAGAAATCTATCTACCTGTGACTTAAACATATTCAACAAGGTAGCTTCCACTGCTTCAATGGGCAGAGAATTCCAGAGATTCACTACTGCCTGAGAGAAGAAGTTCCTCCTCAACTCTGTTCTAAACTGACTCCCCCTTATCTTGAGGCTGTGTCCTCTAGTTCTTGTTTCCTTTCTAAGTGGAAAGAATCTCTCTGCCTCTACCCTATCTAGCCCCTGCATTATCTTATATGTCTCTATAAGATCACCCTTCAGCCCTTTAAACTCCAATGAGTACAGACCCAATCTACTCAATCCCTCCTCATAATCTAACCCCCTCATCTCCGGTATCAACCTGGTGAACCTTCTATACTCCCTCCAAGGCCAATATATCCTTTCACAAATAAAGGGACCAAACTTGCACACAGTACTCTAGTTGCAGCCTCACCAGTGCCCTGTACAGTTGCAGCAAGACCTCCCTACTTTTATATTCTATCCCCCTCGCTATAAAGGCCAACATTCCATTCGCCTTCTTGATCACCTGCTGCACCTGCAGACTGGGTTTTTGCGATTCGTGCACAAGGATCCCCAGGTCCCTCTGCACCGTAGCATATTGTAATTTTTCACTGTTTAAATAATAGTCCATTTTATTATTATTCCTTCCAAAGTGGATAACCTCTCACTTACCAACATTATACTCTATCTGCCAGATCCTCGCCCACTCACTCAGCCTATCCAAATGTCTGTGCAGATTTTCCGCGACCTCCACGCAATTCGCTTATCAACAGCACTGCCCTCATCTACCTTCTTGGTTACCCCTTCAGAAAACTCAATCAGATTCTTGAGACATGATTTTCCACTCACAAAACTATGCTGACTGCTCCTAATCAGCCCATGCATCTCTAAATGCTGTAGATCCTGTCTCTCAGAATACCTTCTAACAACTTCCCACTCCAGACGTTGGGCTCACCGGTCTGTAGTTCCCAGGCTTTTCCCTGCAGCCCTTCTTAAACAACAGCACAACATTTGCCACCATCCAATCTTCAGGCACTTCACTGTATCAGAATCAGAATATCATGATATCAGAATCATGTTGCCAATGACATGTGAGATGAGGATGTGGAATCTTGTCCATTCGAATATTAAGTCATTGGGTTTAATTGGCTTGTGGACGTTAAAGAAGTCTGGCTATTGTGGTTACCTTGGATCTGAAATTGACCTGAGGGTAATGACAATATCACGCTCAACAAGCATGCCAGGTCCTTCATGAAAGAACTGTGAATTAAAGCACCAGACTCTTTCTGAAGAATTTTGCTTTCTCCTGATCAATGTTTGCCGCTTTAGGTCCTGTTAATACTATGTCAATGTCATTCACTGGTACTCTGGGACTCCATCAGGGCATGGTATGGTGCTGCACCCGAATGCATGTCTGCTTATCATAGAATCCCTACAGTGCAAAAGGAGGCCATTCAGCCCATCGAGTCTGCACTGACCACCCAGGCCCTATCACCATAACCTCATGCATTTACCCTAGCTAATCCCCCTGACACAAGGGACAATTTAGTATTGTCAATCAACCTAACCGGCACATCTTTGGACTATGAGAGGAAACCAGAGCACCCAAAGGAAACCCACGCAGATACAGGGAGAATGTGCAAACTCTACACAGACAGTGACCCGAAGCCGGAATTGAACCCAGGTTCCTGGCACTGTAAGGTAGAAGTGCTAACCACTGTGCCACTGCGCTGCCCCTCTCATGGTACTCGCATTGCGCTGTCATCATTTTCAGTATCTGCGGTTGAGATGGTGGGCAGCTGTTCACTAGGGGGTATGCATAGGCTGGTATTGGGGTAACTCTCCCTCATTGTGTGGGTGGATTTTGTCTTCCAATGTTTAGATGGATTTGGAGATCCATGTGGCATTATAAATGCTAATCTATATCTCTCTAATTTATTGTCTGCAAGCTGAAATTCTGACTGTCACGTGCCACCCTGATATTCCTACACCAGCTCCAGTTTCAGAACTACACCTCATTCTATTATCATGGATTTATGTAAAGGATGGAACGATTAAGAAACAGTTGTCATTGGGAAAACTATAGGTTTACTTCAGTTAGATCACAATTTGTCCACAGATTTTTTGTTTTAAATCTATTCAATCTTATAATAAACTACATTTTTGGAGAACAATTCAGTTACAGGATGGGGTTTATTTTTGGGGTTCTTGCAGACTTTCAGAGGTTAATCCATCATTCCAAATCAAAAACGTTGATCTGATGAAAGATGTAATGTGAAATGCTTCTGAGATAATGTGATAATGGGTTCTTGTTCCTTCAGTTGCTGTGTTAGAAGGAAAAGCAGAGAGTGGTCTTGACTGTATGGTTGCTGATTCCAGTGGGGCACACGGTTGTTAGTTCAGCACTGTGTGATTCCTGTGGGGAGTGAGGAAGGGGGAATAGCTCATTGCAATGAACTGAGTAGGATCTGGTAAGCACTGTCAGCGCCAGCAGAAATCCCTCTGACATTCCCACTAGTGGCAGCACTTAGTGTGTGATTGGGGGAATTGCAACCTGAAAGGGCGATCCTACCAAAAACATTCTAAATCCAGAATGAGCACCAAAGTGGAAAAGTTTCAGATGAGTTTTCTCAGTAAGGCCACCAGTTAAATCTTATGACCCTCTGTGAAATAAAAAACCTTGATCCATTTGTTGCCAGCAGTGGGAATGGGAGGGGCCTAAATCATTCAAAAGCTGGCTGATAGCAGCAGAGAGTGCCATTGCACATATGCAAGTTTCTATTCTCTGAGAGGGCAGAGACTCATCACTGCCTCTGCTGCTATCAACTGGTCTACATGGCCCAGCACTAGCCCCACAATCCCCCCACTGCCCAGAATGATTGTGATCCCACCCATCACCTGGAACATCGCGACCCTCCCCGCAACCCCCTCTGAACGCTATGCAGAACGGTAGCGGTCCCTCCCTCTCTCCCCCCACTGATTGCTACAGCAGAGTGCACAGTGGTTTCTCCCCTTCCCTTTGCCCCCAGCCTCCCAGAGGGGCTTTATTGGCCTCCAGTTTGACTGGCGAAGCTATCACTTCTGGTCTCCATTGATGGGGGAACCATTCATGATCCTCTCTGGAGTGAACCTTCCCCGATGAGACTGCACAGGCAAGTGAGCTTAGATGATAGCATCCTGGGCTTGCTAATTTTGTTTAAATCACCATTTAAGTATACTTAAATAATACATTCAGTCTCCCACCCTTTTTGAGCATGAGGCTGATCGCGCCTGATATCCAATGCCAGTACGAGAGGCAAGAAATTGGGCATAAACCAGATTTCCCAGCTCTCTCTCAGCCGTACCAGTGGAGCAGAAAGGTAAGATCGCCCACTGTAGACTGCAAGAGCAAGGAGATGATGCTGAAGCTTTGTGAATCGCTGCCTTCCCTCAGCTGAGGTATTGTACCTGGTTCTGGCCACCAGCCTCTAAGAAGGATATTAAGACTGTAGAGAGGGTGCAGAGGACAAGGGAATAATTAAGTGGAAAAACAAGAGAAGCTGGGATTGTTCTTATGAGAGCAGAAAGATTAAAGAAAATGTTAATCAATGTGTTCTAAACAAGGAGGGCTTTTGACAGAGTAAATAGGGCGATACTATTTCTATTTGTAGAAGAGTCATGAAGAAGAGAACAGGCAAAAGAATCAAAGGGGAGATGAGGAGCATGTTTTGAATGCAGAATGTTATTCAGACTGAAGGATGGTAGACAGTGGAGTCCTCAAAGGTCAGAGCTAGAAGCATTCTTCTATTGATCGATATATAAAAGACTTGGATCTTGGGGTAAAGAGCAACGTTTCAAATTTTTCTGATACCAATTTCAAAGGTGTGGGGTAATAACAATCAACTCCAATAAGACATAGGTATGCTGGCAGAATGGGCAGATCAAATTTATTACAAAGCAGTGAGAGTTGAAGCATGTCAGCAGGAGGGCCAAGATTGGTTCTAATGGCACAGTGTGAAGAGAATTCAGGAACTGAGGCACTTGGGGGCTTGATAGAACCTTTACAGTGCAGAAAGAGGCCTTTCAGCCCACTGATTCTGCACCAACAACATTCCCGCCCAGGCCCTACCCCCTTAACCTCACATATTTACCCTGCTAATCCCTTGACACTAAGGGGCAATTTAGCATGGCCAATCCACCTAATCCGTACATCTTTGGACTGGTGGAGGAAACTGGAGCACCCAGAGGAAACCCATGCAGACATGGGGAGAATGTGCAAACTCCACACTGACAGTCACCTAAGGCTGGAAATGAACCCGGATCCCTGGCTTTTGTGAAACAGCAGTGCTAACTGCTGTGCTAACCCATAGATCTTTCACAGAGTAGTCAGCATGAGATCGTGGGCTTCATAAATAGATGTACTAAACACAAAATTAGAATTCCTTGTTAGGACACAAGTAGGTAATTATCTTCAGTCCTGGTCACCATATTTATAAAGGATCTCAAGTTCCTGGAGAGGCAGCAGGGGAGATTTACTGGAATTCTTTGGAAAGATTTAGCTACCACGTTGGGTTCGAGAAGTTGGGCCTATCTCTCTCAGAGCAAAGGCAGCTGATAAGAAGCACTGGAGGCTCAAAAAAAAGTTTACATGCAGTAAACAAAGAGAAGCTGTTCATATTAGCTGATGGTGCAAGATCTATTTGTCAAAGATTTCCAGTTTTGGGTCAGGGATATGGAGGTTTCACAGTGAGTTGATAGCTCACTGCCTCTGAGGGTGGTGGAAGCAGAGATGTTTGTGTCACAAGGGAGTCATGCTAATCGCTGGCTCTCGGCTTTAGTAGCACAGGCCACAAGCTTTTGGAACACTGCCCCTTCGTCAGGTGAATGGAAGTTGTGTTCACAAACCGGGCATATAACGACACAAACTCAATTTACAAGACAATGGTTGGAATGCGAGTCTTTACAGATAATCAAGTCTTAAAGGTACAGACAATGTGAGTGGAGAGAGGGTTAACAGAGATAGTCTGAGGAGCATGGAATTCCTTGAGCCTGAGACGCTCGAGAAACTGAAGAGACCGTTGGTGCTTTGGACAGCAAGGTACTCTGGCTCGTGTGTCCTGGGGAACTGCAAACGTGTCTACTCTCAACGTTATTGCAGTTTTAAGCCCAAGCCCAGGTTGGGGATGGAGGGTTAATGGTCAGGATCACAGCCTGGTACTCCTGTGGAACCCATGATGCACTGACCCCCATTGTTTAATAAATAAGCCTGCAATACTGTTGTTTTGAGACAGGGAGTTATGCTTTCATGGTTTCACTGTGTCTTGTCATGCCAAGTAATGGTCATCCACTCTTTGTTTCTTTCAGATGAGCTATGTAGTTGGTGCCAGCTAGGGGAGTTAAGGATTGCTGAGCTGGATCATTCCAGCTTTCTGTCTGCCTGGTCCTATATTACGTTTGGAGTTTGGAAGAAATTGGATAGACACTTGAGGGAATAAGCTATCCAGGCTACGGGAATGCTGCAGGGGATTGAGACTGACTGGATTGAGAACCCATATGGAAAAGTTGTGGCTGAATGCCCCTCTTCCTGCCTTCTCGTCTTCTTCATTTTGTGTCGCTAAGTTATGATGATCTACAATTCATTTCCCCACAGGATGCTGATAGCAGATCCAGTAGGAGTTTTCAAAAAGGAATTAGGTGTACGGTGAACACCACACTACCAGAAGGATGTGGAGGCTTTGGAGAGGCTGTAGAAAAGGTTTACCAGGATGTTGCTTGGTGTGGAGGATATTAGCTATGAGGAGCCATTAAATAAACTTGGTTTGTTTTCAGCTGAACTTCGGAGGCTGAGGGAAGTTTACAAAATTATAAGAGGCATGGATAGTTAGAGTCTTTTTCCCAAGGTAGAAATGTCAATTACTAGGGGACATAGGTTTAAGGTAAAAGGTGGAAAGTTTAAAGGAGATGTGAGAGGCAAGTCTTTTACACAGAGGGTGGTAAGTGCCTGGAATTCGCTGGCAGAGGAGGTGGTAGAAGCAGATACAAGAGCAACATTTAGGAAGCATCTTGATAGATACATGGACAGACAGGGAGTTTAGGGATATGGATCACGTAGAGGCAGAAACCCTCCAGTTCAGAAAGACATCATGTGTTAGCACAAACTTGGTGGGCCAAAGGGCCTGTTCCTGTGTTACACTGTTCTTTGTTTGCATATTTGAAGGAAAACATTTACAGGGTTATATGGGGAGAGAATGACTGGTGGAGGTGAATTGGATAGTTCTTTCAAAAAGCCAGTATTGACATGATGGGCCAAAGAGCCTCCTTTTGCGCTATGAGATTCTACCTGATTTGTGGGAACAATGAAAAGGTTCACATGTTTATGAACTTGTCCATTTCCTTTGCAGGGGTTTTCTTTGTTTACAAACGTAGGTTTGTTCTATCACGGGCCTGATACACTTCACACGGAGGCCCCTCAGTGACTCCCAAAATCTCATAGCTTTTCCAATAGGTTATCTTTAACTCAGGATATTCATACTGTGAGGTTAAAAATTACACTGCCAAAGGATTCTCCTCTACAGCACAGCACAGAATGATAGGATAATACTTTAGCTGAACAACTGTATTGGTCTGACAGTATAGATGAAGATATGCTTCTCAGTGAGAGATCTCATTTACCTCTTCCCTCTCCAAGATGTTTACCTTTGCTATTGAATTTCTCATTTCAACACTGCGCTGTGTCAGGTGCAGGGGATATCAAAATCAGATGTTCTTTCAATACTATTAAAGTGCCTCATATTTCCAAATGTTCATGCATTACTTTCACATCTCCCTGCGAGGAAATATAAATTTTATTCCAGCAAGGTGAGATGAAAAATCATTGCTGATTCATTCAGTATTTAGTTGGAGATGGGAAGGCTCTATATTTTCTACTGCCCATATCCAGAGAGTTGAACGTAAAGCTCTGGACTAACACTCCAGAAAAGTACTGAGGAAAGTGTTTGTTTTATTAGTGTCACAAGTAGGCTTACATTAACACTACAATGAAGTTACTGTGAAAATCCCCTAGTCGCTACACTCTGATACCTGTTCGGGTACACCGAGGGAGAATTTAGCATGGCCAATCCACCTAACCAGCACATCTTTTGGACTGTGGGAGGAAACTGGAGCACGCGGAGGAAACCCCCGCAGACAGGGGGAGAATGTGCAAACTCCACACAGACAGTGACCCAAGCCAGGAATTGAACCCAGGTCCCTGGCACTGT
Organism: Carcharhinus amblyrhynchos; assembly: GCF_965287045.1. Classification (NCBI taxonomy): domain Eukaryota; kingdom Metazoa; phylum Chordata; class Chondrichthyes; order Carcharhiniformes; family Carcharhinidae; genus Carcharhinus; species Carcharhinus amblyrhynchos. The sequence continues at coordinate 21,940,686 of NC_137335.1, read as the reverse complement.
GGGACAACAGTGCTAACCACTGCACTACCATGTGTGTGCAGCATCGTCAGAGGTGCTGCCTTCCAGATATCCTGTATGTCTTCTCAGACAAGGTAAAAGACTCTGTGACACGAGGAAAAGACCAGAGGAGTTCTCCTCAGTGTTCTGTCTGTTATACATGTGGGGCGTAGTTTCTTTACAAGGATGGGTCAGGTGACCTGGAGGGTGAAGTGACTGCCCCGACAGTCACTCGAGGGCTGCGAGGAGTACCGTTCTTCAATAAACCTGATTGTTCCTGTGGCTTGCCTTTGGTGTGGCTTCTTTAGACCTACCTTCCAGGTAATCTGAGATGTAACGCTGGCGACGAGATTCGGTGCCTTGGTTCCACAACAGTGAGGGAGGATCAAGGATTTTCGTTTTTCTCCACACTGGACCAGTGAAGGACCTATGGCAAGAACGCTGCTTCGGGGGGACGTTCAGGACAGCGTGGCGGCCATAGTAAGTGTCGGACAGACAATAGGGGAAGGAAACTGGTACTCAGCTCAGGTGCAGTGACAGAACTACTCACTGCAGAGCTACTGATTGTGGGGAATGATGGGCAAGTGAGGAGTCAAGCGGTTTTTGGTGAACTGCAATGGGCAGCCAGAAGTCAGCGCAAAGAAACAAGCTTGGGGCCTATCCGCGGGAAACCAGCCAAGCGTCAGCTCAGGAAGAACAAGCTTCAGGCCTGGTTGCGCTGAGGCGGGAAACATTGCTACTGCCAGGGCGCAATGACTGGAAAGTTCAGGATCTTCGGAGAGTTCCATGAGGAGACTGAGGCACGGTCGGCTTACATCGAGAGATTTGGCATTTTTATTTACAGCAAACAAGATTGAAGATGACCTCGTTGTTCCAGTATTTTTGACTACACTGGGCACTAAACATTCAGAATCCAAAGGAACATACTCCAGCTAGATAAAGCAGCGGATAAGCCATTCACGGAGTTGTCCAAGGGACACTTTGCACCACAACAATTGCAATTTGCCAAACGGTACAGGTTTTACAACCGGGACCAACTGGAAAGCGAAAATGTTATTAAATTAGTCATGGCGCTGAAAGGTGTGGCAGAATGTTGTAATTTTGGTATTTTCCCTCAGGAAGCACTGTGGGACTGTTTTGCACATGGGTTATTGCAGGAAGAAATTAGGTGACGGTTGTGAGCAGGAGAGAATTTAGATTTCAAAAAGGCTTTTCAAAAAGTATCCATGGAATGGGTTGCCTCGGAAGCCTCGCACTTGGGCACGAGAGCAACAGCGTACAAGATGGTGGACACCCCAGGAAATCAATCAAAGGCCGAGGAGGGTTGTCAATGTGGTAAAAAGAACCACATGGAGACCGGTGGCTGGATGAGAGCAGCTCAGTGTTGGAACTGTGAAAGAATGGGTCACTTTGCCCGTAAATATAGAGCATCAGAGTCCCAGGAAGGGACAAAACAGGAATGACCAGGCCCCACAACCAGGAGAAAAGGGCAAGTGGCCACTGTTGAAGGAGACAAAGAATCGGCAGAATCCATGGACAAAAAGGAGATGGAGAGATTGCAAGTTAAACTGAATGTGCTGTCAGTCCAAGGTAATGATAAGTGGTTTGAGCAATGCCCAGACTAGAAGAGACGATGGAGGAGATGGAGGTGGACACTGGGCAGCGGTGTTGTTGATTCTGGAACACACATATAAAAAGAATCACCTTCCCTTGAAGCCTGCAAATATTGCTCCAAGAACATATATGGACTCTTCATAACTTTGAAGAGTTATGTCTCCAGCATGGTACAGCTGAGGGATCAGTGTGCATATCTACCCTTGTACATTGTAACGAGGAATTACCCTGTGTTGTTTGGAAGGGCTTGGATGAAGAAACTGGGACTAAATTGGGAAGTGGTAAACAGACACATGGCCTGGAAGAGATAATGGACAGATACCGGGAGGTGTTTAATGGAACCTTGTATATGGTTGAAACTGTGAGCTTGCCCCAGGAGCATGAAAGGCCAGCCAGTGCCATATACAAATAGACCCAAAGTGGAGGATTTGTAAAGTTGGGGGTTTTGGAACCAGTGGCCACAGGTGATTGGGCTACTTCCATGGTCCCGATGGATCGGTGAGACTACGTGGGGAGTTTAAGGTCATGCTGAACCCAGATTTATGTGTGGAACAGTATCCGTCACTCCTCTTTGAGGATCTGTTTAGCGGCCTGGCTAGGGAAAGCAAATTCACACAGATGGACCTTTCCCAAACTTTTCGCAAGTGAGGCTGGCTGAGCATTCACAACCGTTGTTCATGATTGTCACACAAAGAGGACTGTTTCACTACAAGTGACTATCTTTTGGAATTATGTTGACTTTGGATATGCTCCAGACGGCAATGGACCAAATTCTGAGTGGCCTTCCGGGAGTGCAGTGCTACTTGGATGATATAATAACCATGGACGTGAAACATTTACGTAATCTGGAAGAGACACTGAAGAGGCTGCAAGGAGACGCTCTGCAAATTCGGAGAGACAAATGGGAATTTTTCAAAGACTCAGTGGAGTACCTGGGTCACATCGTTGAAGCATAAGACTCCGAAGAAACTGGGAGCAATCATGATGTTGCCCAGACTGGGGAATCTGTCACACTTGAGGTTCTTTCTGGGACTGATCAATTATTCTGGTAAATTTCTGCTGAATCTAGTGATGGCAGTGTAACCTCTGCATCAACTACTGATGAAAGGTCTGACATGGCAGTGGATGCTGGAATGTGGGAAGGACTACCAAATGGCAAAGGACACTTGGAAGAAGCCTGGGGTGTTGATACACTTCAACCTAAAGTTATCTCTTCAGCTGGTGTGTGAGACATCGCTCTCGGGGGTGGGGGCAGTTCTCTCCCACATGATGGACAATGGGAAAGATCGACCTAATCATGTCACAATCACTCTCTAAGGCAGAAGGAAATAATAGCCAAATTGAGAAGAAGGCACTGATATCATTTTTGGACAGGCAAAATTCCACAAATTCCTCCGTGGCCAAAAATTTGTCCTACTAACAGACCCAGACCACTCGCAAGTATTTTGGATCACTATTTGGGTATTCCATTCATGGCAGCCATGACATTGTAAAGGTGGACATTGATCAGCACATTCTTATGAGATTTGTTATCACCGGTCAGAACAATGCACCAATGCCGATGTGTTATCGAGACTGCCTTTACCAGGGAAGAGAGACAGAATTCCGAGGAGACGGTGAACAAAGAACAAAAACAGCCCGGGAAACAGGCCCTTCGGCCCAACGAGCCCACGCCACCATTTTAACATTACCACTCCCCCCCTCCACCCATGACCCTTATCTATTGTTTATGGCATTCCACATTGAGGGAAACTAATTTAGGGACAATTTATTACCTCCAATCAGCCTAACAGCACATCTTTGGGGTGTGGGAGGAAACCGGAGCACCCGGAGAAAACCCACGCAAGCACGGGGAGAATGCGCAAACTCCCACAGACACCGGCCCAAATCCATGTGTCTGCACAGCAAACAGTGATAGTCACTGAGCTGTCGTGTTGCCCAGCATCTGGTCCAGTTTAAGCACACACTAATGACACGAAGCACTAGACTACTCTCGAACATTCAAGAGCAGCCCAAGTACGACCCATCGCGTGTATGCCCCTCGTCGGACAACAAGGCGGACCGACTTAAAACCTGTGAATTAAAAGAGAAAAACATTAGTATCATACCACATCCTTTTACATTACCAGGGACGTCCCAATGCTAATGAACCTTATTTAAAACAATCTCCTATATCCTCCCATTTCCAACCCACTCATGTGCCTGTCTAAGTAACTCTTAAAACAACTCCAACGTGCCTGCCGCTACCACCTTACTTGGCAGAGCATTCCATACCCCCACTACCCTCTGTGTGAAAAACCTCCCTCTAATATCCGTGTTATACTTCTCCCCCCTCACCCTAAGCCTGTGGCCCCTCGTATTGTGCGTTTCTAACACAGGAAATAGCTTACCTCTGTTTACTCTATCTATACCCTTCATAATCTTATATACCTCTATTAGGTCTCCCCTCAGTCGCTGTCTTTCAAGGGAAAACAGCCCCATTTATTCAATCTTTCCTCATACCCCAGTCCTTCCATACCAGGCAACATCCTGGTAAACCTCCTCTGCACTCTCTCCAGAGTCTCCACATCCTTCCGGTAGTAAGGTGACCAGAACTGGACGCAGTACTCTAAATGTGGCCTAACCAGCGTTCTGTACAACTGCAACATTAGACTCCAGCTCTTATATTCTGTACCCCTTCCTATAAAGGCTATAAATAAAGATCACGTATTTTTCACAAGAGAGTAAAGTTTTGATTACAGCTGTGAATGTTAAGCAAGTCCCAAGAAAAGAGCCCATACGGAGTCGAGTGATAAACCCTGTCCAGAGGGGAGTGATTCATCATGGGAAGGAGCCAGACTTGAAGGCCTATTTGAACCGACAGTGCAAAGTGTGGATACAGGACGCTGCTTGTTGTGGGTCGTTAACCCGCCCATGTTGAGGAGGAAGGTGTTGGAGCAGCTGCACCAAGGGCACCCAGGGGTGGTACGGATGTAGGAGGTGGCCAGGAGTCATGCCTGGTGACCAAACATTGATGCTAACATTGAAGAGAAAGCAGGAGCGTGTTTTGGGTGCTCCTAAATTCAGAGAGCACCACCAGTATCACCATTACATCCTCGGAAATGGTCAAAAGGAACACGTCCATATTGATTTCACTGGACCAGTGGAAAATGACATGTTACTCTAGTGGCCATGGACATTTACACCAGCGGCTGGAGGAGATACGCATGAGAACAATGACCACGGATGTGACCCTGGACAGACAGGACAACATGTTTGCCAATTTTGGGTATCAGGAGGAAGCAGTGAGTGACGCCGGGCCGCGATTGGTGCCATGGGCATTAGAAGAGTACATGGAACTGCATGGCATTCAGCATGTAAAGGTTGCACCATATCATCCGGCAATGAATGGTCAGCAGAGCGGTTTGTGCAGTTGGTAAAACACTTCAAAAGGGGAAAGGATCGTTGAGGTGAAGCATGAACCAGTTTCTCTAAATATGTATCGAAACACGCCGCATGCAACAACGAAATGCCCCCAGAGACGTTGATTCTGGTGAGACAGTTATGGACAATCCCTGATTTACTGAGGCTGGAAGAGACCTGGCGAGTGATAGAGGGAGTCAAGAGAGGCAGATGGACCAGCCAGCGAACATACAAAACTGAGAACCTCTCAGAAGAGTGAGGTAGTTCTCGCGTGGAACTGTACACTGGGGAAGAAGTGGGTTCCTGCAGTAATACTGGCACTGGAGGAGGTGCAGAAGAGATTCACTGGGCTGATTCCTGAGTTGAGAGGATTGGCTTATGAGGAGAGATTGAGTACACTAGGATTATACTCATTGGAATTCAGAAGAATGAGGGGAGATCTTATAGAAACACATAACATTATGAAGGGAATAGATAAGATAGAAGCAGGGAAGTTGTTTCCACTGGCAGGTGAAACTAGAATTAGGGGGCATAGCCTGAAAATAAGGGGGAGCAGATTTAGGACTGAGTTGAAGAGGAACTTCTTTACACAAAGGGTTATGAATCTGTGGAATTCCCTGCCCAGTGAAGCAGTTGAGGCAAGGTTTTTAAGGCAAGAATAGATAAATTTTTGAACAGTAAAGGAATTAAGGATTATAATGAGCTGGTGGGTAAGTGGAGCTGAGTCCACAAAAAAGATCAGCCATGATCTTATTGAATGGTGGAGCAGGCTCAAGGGGCCACATGGCTACTCCTGTTCCTAGTTCTTATGGAGCCAAGCTGTCCTACACTGTAGAGACACAAGATGAGCTGCAATGGCGTAAGATGCACAGAACAATTACTGGCGGCACCATATCAAGGAGTGGAAACACAACTGGGGAGATGGAGACAGTTCAGCCGGAACTGGCGGAGGTTCCAGTGGAAGGCAGCAGGGGACACATGGCTACACCTTTAGCTGAGGAGCCAGGAGCATCAGTAGTGAATGATGATGTGTGTATGAAAAAATCACAATTGCGAGAGAGGGACCAAAGCTCCCAAGAAACAACCTCCATGGAACCATTGGCATCTGGACTGGTTGGCCATGTCTTTTAACATCAATTGAATGTTATTACTGTCTGTAGTGTGTAAATAGTTAATTGTTACTGGAATCCCTATGGCGCAGAAGGAGTCATTCGGCCCATCGGGTCTGCACCGACCACAATCCCACCCTGGCCCTACCTCCATATCCCTACATATTTACTCACTAATCCCTCTAACCTACACATCTCACAACTCTAAGGGGCAATTTTTTTTTAGCATGGCCTATCAACCTTACCTGCACAGCTTTGGACTGTGGGAGGAAACCGGAGCACCCGGAGGAAACCTACGCAGACACAAGGAGAATGTGCAAATTCCACACAGTGACCCAAGCCAGGAATCGAACCCAGGTCCCTGGAGCTGTGAAGCAGCAGTGCTAACCACTGTGCTACCGTACCGCCCACCACTGTGCTACCGTGCCACCGAAACACACAGGATGTTTCTGGATGGGGATTGCTATTTTGACCATGTATGTAAGAAGTTTATTGTTATGGGGATTGTTATTTAGAAGGTATGAATGTTATGTATGTGGGGTGTAGCCCCTTTAAGAGGATGGGTCAGGTGACCTGGGGCTTGGGGTGATTTGCCTGGGAAACTGCCCATACATCCACTGAAGGGCTGGAGTAGGAGGAGTACAGTTCTTCAATATTATTCCTGTGGTTTGCCTTTGGTGTGAGTTGTTTGGAGCTACCTCCCCGCTAATCTCAGATTTAACACTGTCCAATAGTATTCCTTAACTAACAATGCTAAAACAGCTGATTGTTTGTGGGAGCTTGCTGTGCACTAATTGGCTGCCGTGTTTCTTGCATTGTAATTACGCTTCGGAAATACTTAAGCTGTTAAGTACTTTGGTGTGTCCTGAGGTTGTCAATGGTGCTATATAAATGCAAATTTTCTTGATACTTTATGAAAAATGATGAAGTTAACAACTCTGGCCTCATGAGCTTCTTCCATTTTAATTGCTCCACTCGTGCTGGCTGTACCTTCGGATGCCAGGTCCCAGGCTCTGGAATGCCCTTGCCCTACAACTCTCTGTCCCGCGTCCTCAATTCCTTCCTTTGAGACACTCCTTTTTACCTACCTCTTTGACCCGAGCTCTCGGTCATCTGACCTTCGAATGTGTCAATGCTGTGATATCACTGTAAAATGTTGTTTAGTGGGGGGACGTGATTCTCCTTGCCTGCTACGTTGCTTTTGTAGTGCAGCGGGTTGGGAGACTCGAGTGGAGACTATTTCACAGACTCCCCACCGGGCGCCATAGCCTCTGCGCATTGCTGGCAGCCAGATTTCTGCCACTATCAGCTCCACACCAGAAATCGGCACGGAGCTGAATAATTCATGTAAATTCTCATTTAAATGCTATTTAAATAGCATTACTGGGCCCAGGACAGAAATCTCCAGGCCCACTAGCCCCTCCCTCCCTGCCAGGACTCCAGTGGGGTTTACTATAGCTCCCCCACTTGCAGGAAGCTGGCAGAGTGAAAGGGGGGGGGCAATCAAAGCCCCCCCCACGGGGTTGGGAACTGCGGCATTGCCACATTGGCAGTGCCAGCCTGGGACTGCCCAAGGGCCAAAATACCAATGCCCAGGGGGCACATTGCAATGCCCACTGGGCACAGCACAATGCCAAGGGGGTGGGGGAATGATAGGGTGGGGCATGATGGGGTGGAGCCTCTGGGTGTGTGATCATTGGGGGTGGGGGGGTTCCATTGTCACTCTGCATTTGGGTTGAGTGACAGAAGGGGAGATGTAGTAAGCCTGCTGGGGAGAGAGTGGTGTTGGGACTGCCAAGGGGGGAAGAGTCGGGACTGCCAGGGAGGAAAAGGGGGAATCGGGGGGTGGAATCGGGAGATCGGGGCTACCGGGAGGACAACATCAAGGCCAGCTGGGGAGGGGGGTTTGAGGTGGGGGTGTGATGGATGGGGCAGTCAAGGCTGGCCTGGGCGATCGGGGCATGGGGGGTGGGAGGGCCAGCGCTGTGGGGATCACAAGGCTGGCCAGCGTTTGGGAAGCTGGCAGTGCAGGGCCACTGCACGTGCACCAATCTCAGTACTGACAGATTGGTGTGTGTGCAGTGGCCCACTCAGTGCTATGCTGGCGGCCTCTCCAGCGGGAATAGGCCTCACCCATAGATTTTCAGCCTGTTTCATGCTGAGGCACTCTGCAGTGCACGGAGTGTACGAGATTCATTTTGAAAATCCCACTAAAAAAACTCAACAGGAATTACACGAGGTTTTATGTGAATGTGCCACGTGGAATTTTTGGGGGGAATCACCCCCCAAGGAGAATGGGAAAACAATACAACTATTGACTCAAGCTCTCTTAAACAAACTTTATTTAACATTTTAGGTACCAAACTCAAACTTACAACAGTTGCAACACTTTAACTCTCACACTTCAACATTAACTCTTTAACAGAAATGAATGCTACCCGTTTCAGAACAAGGTGGCCACGTCTGTTCCTGATGTAGATTTTCCACATGGTGCTTTGTTTTTTCTGAAGATGTTCTTTCAGGGCACACTTGCTATGACTATTCGCTGATTTCTTACTGAAGACAAGGGAATGTCTTTACCCTCACACTGTCCCAATCTTTCAGAGAGTTCCCTGGCAATCAGCCAGTGGTGTGACTAGAAACCAATCACATTGTTGGATCAGGCCAGTGGAATTACTCACAAACAACCCCATAATGCTTAGATCAAATGGTACGTAGGTCACACAGACTTTACCCATATATGGTAACAATGGCTCCAACATGTCTACTGTGGTCCAAACAATTATCCTTATTTGGTCAACACAAGAGGTGTCAGGGCACAGTCCATGGGCCAGGTCACAACTTCACCAACTTTGCAGCCTGCATCTGTTTTTGATTATAACTTGACCAAAAATCCCAGCATGCTTTAACACTCATTGATACAATTGCTCTTACAGCTAATATTGTCATTACTGTTGCTGAAATCATTGTTGCAGTTGACTGTCCAATCACAACCTCTAATACTCTTGTACAATTGACTTAGAATAGTTGGTGCAGTGTTGACTGACTTCTCTCGACTACTTCTCCATTTTATTTTCATCCTGTGTGTTCTACAATCTATTCTGATCGGAGAGAATTTGTTTGTGGATTTTTGCCACAGCAGTCATAGTTTAATGTGGAAGTTAGTCAGCGTCAACTTCCTCCGCTATGATGAGGTATTCATTTCCACAATTATATTCCAGCATCAAACAGCAGCAGAACAAACAGCAGACCAAAGACACATCCTCCCAGTTGGAAACTGTTTGGTCGAAGGAATAAATATGCTGAGCTATAACCATTGCTGAAATTCAACAATAATCCTAGCCGAGGATTGGCTATGAAGTGATGGGGGTGGTTCACACTCGCAACCATTTGCAAACGGTATTTGCTATTAGCCTCCAGTTAAGGCATAGACATAGAGGTGGCACAGTGGTTAGCACTGCTGCCTGATAGCGCCAGGCACCCAGGTTCAATTCCAACCTCAGGTCACTGCCGGTGTGGAGTTTGCATATTCTTCAGTATCAGCATGGGTTTCCTCCAGGTGCTCTGGTTTCCTCCCACTCTTCAAAGATGTGCAGGTTAAGTGGATTGACTATGTTAAATTGGCCCATAGTTTCAGGGAGACTAGCGGGGTAAATACATTACAGAGAAAGGACCTGGGTGGGATCGTTGTCGGTGCAGGCTCGATGGGCCAAATGGCCTTCTTTTGCACTGTAGGGATTATATGATTCTAGGATATATTACAGAAGTGAAACGCAGGAGTAATGGCACCTGTCCACCTCAATCATGCTTTGAACTTCCAGTCAAGGTAATATCTATCCCCAGATATTAAAAGACAAATAACCTGACATACAAAATCATGTGGACTGAAGGTTGTGAGGCAAAGCATTTACTGGAGTGCAGATAAACACAAAGCTGGGCATGTTTGTAAGTCGATAATTTTTGGGAAATATGTCAATCTGTGGCAATGTGCTGAGCACCAGAATGATGAATTCCAATTAGTTCCGAGTGATCTTCCATGACCTTTCCATAAGAAACAAACATTCAAAAAGAATTCAAATGTAAAGAGATTAAATGTCAATCGCTGGCTTCCTATTAATTTGGGAATTTTTTCCAAGCTGATTGAGAAAACAGAACAGGGAATTGTGATATAATAAGTTCGAATTCAAGTTTGTTTCTATTTGTTCATACGGCATGGTGACACAGTGGTTAGCACTGCTGCCTCACGGCGCCAGGGACCCAGGTTCAATTCTCAGTTTGGGTCACTGTATGTGTACAGTCTGCACATTCTCTCTGTGTCTGCGTGGGATTCCTCCGGGTGCTCCGGTTTCCTCTCACAGTCTGAAAGACTAGTTAAGTGGATTGGTGCTAAATTCTCTCTCGGTGTATCCAAACAGGCACCAGAGCGTGGTGATTAGGGGATTTTCACTGTAACTTCATTGCAGTGTTAATGTCAACCTACTTGTGACACTAATAAATAAACAACAAAGAGAGTTATTGGGAAAGCCAGCATTTATTGCCCATTTCTAATTACCCTTGAGAAACTGATAATCAGCCACCATCCCTATGGGGTAGGTACACCCACAGCGCTGTGAGAGAGGGAGTTCCAGGATTCTAACTCAGTGACAGTGAAGGAACAGCAAATATTTCCAATTCAGGATGGCGAGCAACTTGGAGGGCAACTTATAGACAGTAGTGTTACTATGCAACCTTGTTCTTCCAGGTGGCAGAGGTTATTGTTGGAAGATGCTGTGGAAGGAGGCTAAATGAGTTCCTGCAGTGCAGCTTGTAAATGGTAAGCACTACTGCCACTGTGCATCAGTGGTGGGGGGGGATTGCCTCAGTTGCTGAATGGGGTGCCAATCGGGGGTTGCTTTGTCCTGGAGTGTGTTGAGCTTCTTGAGTTTTGTTGGAGGTGCACTCATTCATGCAAATGGGAAGTATCCCATCACACTTCTGACTTGTGCCTTGCAGGGCATTGGGTTATAAAGCAAAGAGATCTAGGGGTACAGGTTCATAGCTCCTTGAAAGTGGAGTGATGGTGGTGAAGAAGGTATTTGGCATGGTTTCATTTGTCAAACATTGAATACAGGAGTTGTACAGGACATTGGTAAGATCACCTTGGAATACTGTGTATAGTTTTCTTTATTCATTCATTGGACACAGGATGTCATGGCTGGCCAGCATTTATTGCCCATCCCTAGTTGCTCGAGGGCAGCTGAGAGTCACGTGTAGGCCAGACCAAGTAAGGGTGACAGATTTCCTTCCCTAAAGGACATTAGTGAACCAGATGGGTTTTTCCAACAATCGCAAATCATTTCATTGTCATCAGTGGATTCTTAATTCTCGATATTTTTTATTCAATTCAAATTCTATCATCTGCTGTGGTGGGATTCGAACCCGGGTCCCCAGAACATTAGCTGAGCTTCTGGATTAATAGTGATAATACCATTAGGCCATCGGCTCCCCTTCTGTTCTGGTCACTCTATTATAGAAAGGACATTATTAAACTAGAAAGAGTGCAGAAAAGATTTACTGAGATGTTACCGGGACTTGATGGAATGAGTTATAAGGAGAGGCTGGATAGACTGGGACTTTATCCCTGAAGCGGAGGAGGCTGAGGAGTGATCATAGAGAGGTCTATAAAATAATGAGGGGCATAGATAAGGTAGATAGTCAGCATGTTTTCCCAAATGTAAGGCAGTCTAAAACTAGAGGGCATAGGTTTAAGGTGAGGAGGGAGAGATAGAGAGGGGCAATTTTTTCATACAGAGGGTGGTAAGTGTCTGGAACAAGCTGCCAGAGGTAGTGGTAGGGGTGGGTACAATTTTGTCTTTCAAAAAGTGTTTAGACAGTTACATGGGTAAGAATGGTATAGAGGGATATGGGCCAAATGTGGGAAATTGGGACTAGCTTAGGGGTCAAAACTGAGCGGCATGGACAAGTTGGGCTGAAGGGCCTGTTTCCATGCTGTAAACCTCTATGATTCTATGAGTCAGGAGGTAAGTTGATCTCTAGAATTCCCAACTTCTGACCTGCTATTGTAGCTACAGTATTTCTGTGGCTATTCCGGTTCAGTTTCTGGTCAATGCTAACTCCCAGGATGTTGATAGTGGGGGATTCAACTATGGTAATGCCATTGAATGTCAAAAGGCCATGGTTAGATTCACTCTTATTGGAGATGGTCATTGCTTGGCACTGTGTAACATGACTGTTACTTGCCACTTGTCAGCCCAAGCCTGAATATTGTCGAGGTCTTGCTGCATTTGAATATGGACTGCTTCAGTATCTGAGGAGTAGCGAATGGTGCTGAATGTTGTGCGATCGTCAACGAACATCCCCACTTCTGGCCTTATGACGGAGGGAAGGTCATTGATGAAGCAGCTGAAGATGGTTAGGCCTAGGAAATACCATGAGGGACTCCTGCAGTGATGTCTTGGAGCTGAGATGACTGACCCCTTCACAATCACAACTATCTTCCTTTGTGCCAGTTATGACTCCAACCAGCGGACAGTTTCCCCCCAGTTCCCGTTGACTCCAGTTTTGCTAGGGCTCTTTGTTGCCACACTTGGTCAAATGCTACCTTGATGTCAAGGACAGTCACTCTCACCTAACTCTGGAGACCAGTCTTTTTGTTCATGTTTGAAACAAGACTGTAATGAGGTCAGGAGCTGGCTGGCCCTGGCAGAACCCAAATATGGCCAGTTATTGCTCAGCAAATGCCACTTGATAGAGTTGTTGATGACCCCTTCCATCTCTAGTGTTGAGCTTCTTGAGTGTTGTTGAAGCTGCACACACCCAGGCAGGTAGAGACTATTCCATCACACTCCTGACCTTATGCACAGTGAACAGGCTTTTGGGGGGGTGTGGGAGCACGTGGTTGGGGGGGGGGGGGGGTTTGCTGTCAGGAGGTCAGCTACTTGCCACAGAATATCTACGCTGTGAGCTGCTCCTTTGGCCAGATTTATGTATAAAAAAGCAACTATTCAACAGGTCTGGGAGAACTGCGGAGAGAGAAACAGAATTAAATTCTCAGATCTGTGAGCCTACATCAGAAAGGTAACTCTGGTTCTCTCATCATGAATGCTGCTTGATGTTGAGTGATTTCAGCGTTTTCTGGTTTTATCCCTTCACTGGCAGCATTTTCCTTTTTGTACGGTATTTAAACGGTTTCTTCAGTTCAGTTTCTGGTCAGTGGTAATCCCAGAAAGCTGCTGCTGGGGGATTCAGTGGTGTCAATGCTGTTGAATATCACAGGGAGATGGTTTTGATATTTTGGGAATACTGAGTGAGTCTGGCAGCGTCAGTGCAGAGAAAAACAGAGTTTACCGGGGCGATTGTCCCTTCGCCACCCACAACCGTTCTGGTGGGTCTGGCTGGGAGATGCGCGTGTTGGCCATTTTGTGGGTTCTCCGCCAGCTTTTATGACCTGCGCGCATCTCCCAGCTGGAGAAAAACGGCGCTACTGGGAACTTGCTAAAAACTGGTGGGCCACTGATTAGCATGAATTTACATACCTTTACCTACCATTATCTGAATCCACACAGCAATCTCCCCCCATGACTGCGTCTCCCACCTCTTTAATGTGATGTCACTTTGGCATGAATCAGAGTAGGTATTTAAAAGTCTCAACCTAGCTTTGAACTGGTGTGAGGGGGTTAGTGCTGCTAGCAGAGCGCAGGGGATATTGCAGGCAGGCCCTGGAGATGCCTGGTGGCCTTCCTTCTGCTGCCTTCAGGTTTTGGCCCATGGACCAGCTTATATACAGCCCTGGCTTATTAGGGGAGGCATGATGTGGAGATAGATGCCAGCGTTGGACTGAGGTAAGCACAGTAAGAAGCCTCACAACACCAGGTTAAAGTCCAACAGGTTTATTTGGTAGCACAAACCACAAACATTTGGAGCACTGCTCCTTCATCAGGTGAGTGGGAGTTCTGATCACAAACCAGTTTGATGGGCTGACTGATGACCTTCTGCACGATAGGATTCTATAATGCTACAATATAACATTTGTTAAATGTTACCATTGGCATTGATGAAGAAAAATGCCTCCCCCAACCACCGATACAGTAACGTACTAGTTCACAAATTACCAGAATTACTGAATTCAATTAGAGCATGATGGCATAACTCATGACCTCTAGGCTTTAAATTCAGTTCCACAATTACTACACTCACAGACATGAGAGGAGCATTTATTTTTATATTGTAGCTTGTATTTGAGTCATTTGCCAGGGAAGAGTGGATTTTATAGCATCGGCTCAAGATAAAATTCAATTGTTTCAATTTGACAAACTCAAAATAGAAAGAGCTAAATGTGGAAAAGCTAGCTTTAATGTTTCCATCTGATTGGCTGTTAGTTGCTATGAATAGTGAGGAAAATAGCTCAGTGATTTCTTCACATCGACAAACGTAATCAGGCAGAATGTTTGTGAATTCAGAGAGAGGCTTTTAAAAATCCATTCATGGGATGTGCCTTTCACCGGCTAGACCAGCATTTATTACCCATCCTTAATTGAGAATGTAGTGGTGAGCCATCTTCTTGAACCATTGCAGCTGTTAGGGAGGGAATTCCAGGATTCTGATCCAGTGACTGCGAAGGAATGGCCATATATTTCTAAGTCAGGAAGGCGAGTGGCTTGGAGTGGAACCTGCAGGTGGTGGTGTTCCCAGATATCTGCTGCCCTTGTCCTTCTAGTTAGTCACAGTTGTGGGTTTAGGAGATGCGGCCTAATGAACCTTGATGAGTTCCTGCAGTGCGTCTTATAGATGGTACACCGGCTGTCTGTCAGTGGTGGAAGATTTGAATGTTTGTGGAAGGGGTAGCAATTGTCCCAGATGGTGCCAAGCTTCTTGAGTGTTTTTGGAGCTGCACTTATTCAGGCAAGTGGGGAGTATTCCACCACACTCCTGACTTATGCCTTGTAAATGGTGGATGGGCTTTGGGCAATAAGGAGGTGAGTTACTCGCCATAGGCTTCCTAGTCTCTGACCTGCTGTTGTAGCCACTGTGTTTCTATACCTAGTGGAGTTCAGTTTCTGGTCAATGATCACCCCTAAGATGTTGATAGTGGGGAATTAAGCAATGGTAATGCTATTGAATGTCATGGGGTGATGGTTAGATCCTCACTAGGAACTGAGTGGCCTACTCTTGTTCCTTATTTGTATGTTTGTATAGGTGATAAAGGAAAAACTTATTTGACCTAATCTTTGCCAAAGAATCTATCCGTGACAATATTGATAAAACAGAGCACTGCACAGGTGCTGTGGAGACAAAATCCCATCTTCACCCAGAAGACATCCTCCATCAAGAAACGTGGGACTCCATTGGATAGATTCAGAACAGGTCTCACACTCACAACGAGGTAAGAACGAGGCATTGTGGGCCATCAGTGACAGTAAAATTGTAATCAACCATAATCTGTAATCTCCATGGCTGAACGTACTGGATACTGTAAAGGCCAAGGGCCTCCACCATTACCATCCAGCCTGTTTCAATGAGGAATATACAGGAACATACCAGGAGCAGCAAACCTGCTGAGGCCATTGTGTAAGGTTACACACACATTCAACAGTGAAACGACATGTTATAGGTAGAACTAATATCCTGCGAACAATGGATCAGACAAAAGCTCTGTAATACCACATCCAGTCAGAAAAGGTGGCTGACAATTAAGCAAGTAACTGGGGAAGGCTCCAGAAACATCTCCATCCTGAATGATAGGAGCTCCCAGCACAACACGACAAAAGACAGAGCCATAGCATACATGTTGCAAAAGAGAGTCACAGCACACAACACTGCAATAGATAGGGCCACAACACACAACAGTGTAAAAGAGAGAGCCATAGCTTTTGCAACAATCTCCAGCCCGCAATGCTGAATGGACGATGAACCTTGGCTTGTGAGCAATATCATACATGCAACTCTTTAGCCAGTCTGGCCAGAATTTTCTCACCGTCCGTGCCGGCAGGATTCTCTTGTCCCACTGGCTGTATACCCACTGCTGGGGTTTCCTGATGGCGTGGTGTGGCTTCAGTGGGAATTCCCATTGCCAGCAGCTGGACCAGAGAATTCCGCTGCCAGTGAATGGCACATTGCCTCCTGCTGCCAAGAAACTCACTGAGGGGAGGTGAGAGAATCTCACACATTGATTCACTTCACACAATATCACAGACTTGATAGTGTGAGTAATAAGCAGAGGCTGGACAGACTGGGACTTTTTTCCCTGGAGCGTGGAAAGCTTGGGGTGATCTTATACAGGGGTCTATAAAATAATGAGAATAATGAGCGGCACAGATCAGCTAGATAGTCAATATCTTTTCCCAAAGGTAGGGGAGTGTAGAACTAGAGGGCTTAGGTTTAAGGTGAGAGGGGAGAGATATGAAAGTGTTATGAGGGGCAATTTTTTCACACAGAAGGTGGTGAGTGTCTGGAATAAGCTGCCAGAGGTAGAGGCGGGTACAATTTTGTTTTTTAAAAAGCAGTTAGACAATCACATGGGTAAGATGGGTATAAAGGAACATGAGCCAAACACGGGCAGTTGGGATTAGCTTGGGGATTTTTATAACAAAGGGGCAGCATGGGCAAGTTGAGCTGTTCCCCTGCTGTAAACCTCTATGACTCTAAATGGTTGAATGGACTGGATACTGCAAAGGCCACGGGCAATGTGCAGTGTGCCCTCTGAGCTGAAGGCCCGTACAGCCACACGGTAGTCCATCGGTGCAGGCTTGGAGGGCTGAAGGGCCTGTTCCTGTGCTGTAATTTTGTTCAAATACCATGTACAGAATTATCATGGCTGCACGTGCTGATGAAGTGAAGTTTATTGACACTCCAGCCCAGGAACAAAGAGCTTGAAGATTCCCTGACAACAGTTACTGGAACAGAGCCAATTCTGATGTGATTTATCAAGTGGAGTTAACAGCCAGAATTCACAGCTATCAGTTTTGGAGTCTAAAGCTTTGTGAG
This sequence comes from Carcharhinus amblyrhynchos, assembly GCF_965287045.1. Taxonomy (NCBI): domain Eukaryota; kingdom Metazoa; phylum Chordata; class Chondrichthyes; order Carcharhiniformes; family Carcharhinidae; genus Carcharhinus; species Carcharhinus amblyrhynchos. The sequence continues at coordinate 21,923,581 of NC_137335.1, read as the reverse complement.
CATTTGTCTTTGCTACAGCCTGCTCAGTAACCCTCCCCACTCCCTCCTCGCCTCCCTACTCCCTCCTCCTCTCCCCACTCCCCCTCACCCCCTCCCCCTCACCCCCTCCTTCTCTACCCCCTTCCCCTCTACCCCCTCCCCATTCCCCCTCCCCTTCCCCAGTCCCCCTCACCCCCTCCCCCTCACCCCCTCCTTCTCTACCCCCTTCCCCTCTACCCATTCCCCCCTCCCCACTCCCCCTCCCCCTTCTCTGTTCCCTATCCCCGCTCCCCGTCTCCGCTCCCCTCTGCACTCCCCCTCCCGACCCTCCACTTCCCCCTCCCCACTTCCATCTCCCCACCCCCACCTCCTCACTCCCACCTCCCCACTCCCCCCTCCCCACTCCCCCCTCCCAACTCCCCCCTCCCCACTCTCCCCTCCCCACTCTCCCCTCCCCACTCCCCCCTCCCCACTCCCCCCTCCCCACTCCCCCCTCCCCACTCCCCCCTCCCCACTCTCCCCTCCCCACTCTCCCCTCCCCACTCTCCCCTCCCCACTCTCCCCTCCCCACTCTCCCCTCCCCACTCTCCCCTCCCCACTCCTTCCAGTTTTGGCTACTATCGATAAGGGTGTTAAGGGATCAGTCTTGGTGATGGATATTGAAGTCCCCAACACAGAATACACTCGCTGCTCTTGCCCTCCATGTTTCTTCCGTGTAGCGTTCGATTTGGAGGAACTTCATCAGCCGAGGGAGGGCGCGAGCCGCTGATCGGCAGTTTCCCGAGCCCCTGTTTAACCAGACGCCATGAAACTTCACAGTACCTCTGCTCAGTGTGGAAGTCTCCCGTTCCCCCCGTGTGCCACAGTGTTGTCGCCAACTACAGTGGGTCTGTCTTGCCCGTGGGACAGGGCATTCCGAAAGTTGGTGAAGGAGGACATTAATTGCAAGGCAGTGGTGCAGAAGGTGAAGTCTGATAGGATCAGAGGTGAGCTGGTAAGGTGAGTACAGAACTGGCTCGGTCATAGAAGATAGTGGGTAGCAGTGGAAAGGTGCAATTCCGAATGGAGGGCGATGACAAGTGGTGTTCCTTGGGGGTCAGTGCTGGGACCTTTGCTGTAACTGGTTTGAGTAGTAAGTTTGCAGACGACACAAAGGTTGATGGATTTGTGGAAAGCAATGAGGACTGTCAGAGGATACAGCAGGAAATAGATCAGTTAGAGACTTGGGCGGAGAGATGGCAGATGGAGTTTAATCCGGACAAATGTGAGGTAATGCATTTTGGAAGGTCTAATACAGATAGGAAATATACATTAAATGGCAGAACCCTTTTATTGGTAGGCAGAGGGATCTGGGTGTACAGGTACACAGGTCATTGAAAGTGACAATGCAGGTAGAGAAGGTAGTCAAGAAGGCATATGGCATGCCTGCCTTAATCAGCTGGGGTATTGAGTTCAAAAATTGGCAACTCATGTTGCAGCTTTATAGAACCTTAATTGGGCTGCACTTGGAATATAGTGTTCAATTCTGGTCACCACACTACCAGAAAGATGTGGAGGCTTTGGAGCAGGTACAGAAAAGATTTACCAGGATGTTGCCTGGTATGGAGGGCATTAGCTATGAGGAGAGGTTGGAAAAACTTGATTTGTTCTCACTGGAATGACGGAGATTGAGGGGCAATCTGATAGAAGTCTGCAAAATTATGTCGGGCATGGACAGAGTGGATAGTTAGAAGCTTTTCCCAAGGTGAAAGAATCAATTAATGGGGGGCCATAGGTTTAAGATGCGAGGGGCAAGGTTTAAAGGAGATGTACAAGGCAAGTCTTTACACACAGGGCACTGGGTGCCTGGAACTCGCTGCCAGGAAGGTAGTGGAAGCAGATACGCTAGTGAGTTTTAAGGGGCATCTGGATAAATACATGAATAGGATGGGAATAGAGGGATATGGTCCCTGGGAGAGTGGGGGGTTTTTAGTTCAGTCGGGCAGCATAGTTGGTGAAGGTGTGGAAGCCAAAGGGCCTGTTCCTGTGCTGTGATTTTCTTTGTTCTTTGCTCTGATCAGTGAGTGTCAGCCTGTGTCTAGAAGTGTCTGTTGTGCTGCCGTCCCAATGTTGGAGCAAGTCACCATGTGTTAGTGGCTTAGGGACTTTGCAGGTTCAACTGAGCCTTCATGGTTTCAGGTGCCTGGGTTGGTGCTGGGTGCACTGCCTGGATTTACTCAAGTTTTCTGTTACAGTTTGACACGATTGAATGGCTTGTTATTGCCAGAGGGTGGGTAAGAGTCAAGCACAGGCAGATGGAGAGAGAACAGCAGATTTCCTCTCCTGCCGGTCATTAGCGAACCAGATGGGTTTAGTGACAATCCAGCACTTTCCTGATAATCATTAATGTGGCTGGCATTTTATTCCTGATTTTATTAATGAATTGAATTTAAATTTCCCCAGCTGTGTCGGTGTGATATGAACTCCTGACTCCTGAACATTAGCCTAGGCCTCTGGTTTATTTAGACCAGTAACGTTACCACCAAGCTATCATCCCCATGTTCAGCTGGGCCCTAGTCCTACCTCCCCATGTTTACCGGCACTTTGCTACCTCACAGGATGACATTTGTGTATTTCAATCTTGCAGGAAAGGAAATGAAACAACAAATACCTGGATGTGATTTGATTTGATTTATTATTGTCACACGTGTTAGTATACAGTTTCTTGCGTGCTATACAGATAAAGCATACCGTTCATAGAGAAGGAAAGGAGAGAGTGCAGAATCTAGTGTTACAGTCATAGCTAGGTGTAGAGAAAATTAATTAAAGCATTTTGGGCAAAGCTCGCAAGAAGTCGTCTCACTCCGGCGCCATCTTGATATGTGTTCCGGCTGTTCACATCGGTGAGTATTTCCCATCCTGCTACACTGAGTGGAGATTTCTGGATGCCAAACTCTCTGACTTCCCTGCAGCAGAAGTGGGGCATGAACAATTGGTAAGATTGTGTCCTTTGGAGGTATACATTTCTCCAGATTTGTATTCCTCTCATTGTCAATGAAAATGGGGAGAGATTTATGATGGTGGTTGAGTTAATAATACCCATTTTATGCTCGTTTTCCAAAATCACGCCAGCTTCTTTAATATGCAGCCTCACAAAGAGAGTTTGTAATGTGTAACTGCAGAAAGTAAACTTGAGCACAACAAAAGCCTGAAATGCTCACACGGATGTTCGGACATTGTGCTTGGCCACAAGGACAAAATCAAAAACCCGACATCAGGCAGAATTGATGTTCCGACTACCCACAGTGAGCACATTTATCATGTTGGTTCTATATGTGTTGGGCTGTTCTGGGCAATAATGGAGACTGGTTTCCAATGGGATCTACCTTCGTGCTGTCACCGTACAATGATTAAGATGTACGAGGATTCTTCACTCACACTCCCAAACTGAAAAGTTCATGGTTCAGATGATCAAACAGCCTTTGAAATCAATGCAAATCGCTCACAAAATATACTTCTCTTCTGCAGAAAAGCTGTCCCAAAGACTAGTCGAGCAACTTGCTGACATTCACTGAATTCCAGCAATGACTAAACTTCAAAAGCACTCCATCAGCTGTGAAGCATGTTGGGATACCCTGGCCTTGTGAAAGGTGCTATCCAAATGCACAATAGTTTACTTTCCAACTGTTGTCAAGTTGTTGGTGCGTGACTGTTGCCTGCTCCTTGGTCCCAGTGAATTTACTTCCATGTTTAAAAGTAGAGAGAGGAATTGTCCTGGGCACATTTACAATATCACCAAGCAGAAGCAGACTTCCCGCTGATTAAGATGGACAATTCAGTTTGTGGAACTGTCTGGCACAGTGGAATAACTCCATATTCAGCTTTGCTTTTGCAATTAGACCGTCTGCTCATTCACTACATTTCAGAAAATGACACCAAACCTGGAATGATGGTGAAGAGTGAGGAGAATGGTAATCGGCTTCAGGAGGACAGGGGGGTGGCTGGTGAACTGGGCAGAGACATGGCAGATGAAACCTCATGCAGGGCAGTGCAAAATGATACATTCTGGTAGGAGCAGTGAGAGGCAGTATAGACTAACGAGGATAATTCTAAAGTAAGTTCAGGGACAGAAAAATCTAGGGCTATATCATTGAAGATGGCAGGGAGGGTTGAGAGAACAGTTAAAATACATTGACAACTGGAGGCATCGGTATAAAAGCAGGCAAGTTTTTTTTATTTATTCATGGGACATGGGCATTGCTGGCTAGCCAGTATTTATTGCCTATTGCTAGTTGCCCGAGAGCAGTTGAGAATCAATCACACTGCTGCGACTCTGAAGTCATGTAGGCCAGACCATATAGGGATGGCAGATTTCCTTCCCTAAAGGACTTTAGTGAACCAGACAATTGGTAATGGTTTCATGGTCATCAGTAGATTCTTAATTCCAGATATTTTTTATTGAATTCAAATTCCATCATCTGCCGTGGTGGGATTCAAACCCAGGTCCCAGTGCTGAGTTTCTTGATTAATAATCTAGCAATAATAAAGTATATTTATTAGCCAAAGTAGGTTTACATTGACACTGCAATGAAGTTACTGTGAAGATCCCCCAGCCGTTACACTCCGACACCTGTTTGGGTACACTGAGGGAGAATTTGGCATAGCCAATGCACCTAACCAGCCTGTCTTTCGGACTGTGGGAGGAAACTGGAGCACCCAGAGAAAAGCCGTGCAGACACGGGGAGAACGTGCAAACTCCCCAGGAATCAAACCCGGGTCCCTGGCGATGTGGGGCATCTGTGCTAACCACCATGTCACCCCACTAATACCACTAGACCATCATCTCTCCTTCTGAATCCTTATAAAACAGTGATATGTCATCACCTGAAGTAATTTGTCCAATTCTGCCTATTGTGTTTTGGAAGAATTTGAAGACTTTAATGAAAATGTAGAAGTTAAAGATGAGGGAGCTTGGCTATGTGGTTATGTTAGAGAGGCTGGATCGCTTTCCTCAAAGCAGAGAAGGTTGAGAGAAGTTTCCACAGTGACCCGGCTTAGGTCACTGTGCACATTCTCCCCGTGTCTGCTTGGATATCCTCCAGATGCTCCAATTTCCTCCCACAGTCTGAAAGACGTGCTGGTTAGGTGGATTGGCCGTGCTAAACTCTCCATCAATGTACCTGAAAAGGCACCAGTGCGTGGTGACTAAAAAACTTAATTGCAGTGTTAATGTCGGCCTACTTGTGACACTAATAAATAAACTTTTAAAAAACTGAAAGCAAGATCTGTATATTCTCCTTTGAGTTTAGATAGTTGAAGGGCCATCTAAGTGAGGTGTTTGAAATGTTTAAAGATTCAATACTTCAGAGAAACTGTGTTAAAAACAGTTAGGAACTGTATTATTGGTGTCTGTGTATACATATATTTCCAGAATGCTGCAGTACTCCTGACTTCAGTAATCTGTATATCAAACAGGAGTGTATCACAAGACATAACAAACTATTTCCTCTGATGGGTCAATGATGAACGAGGGACTATAATCTTAAACCGATTGCCGGGTTCTTGGTTGTGAACTTTAGCGAGCATTTCTTTTCACACCAAGACTGAGGATGCTGGGACCATTGCTAATTTCTACACCGAGAATTGAAGAATCCAGCTTCTGACACCGTGCGTGGGAGTTACCCAGCAACCCCCCCCCTCCCCCATGTCTCCTGGCAGCGAGAGGTGGCCTGCCATTGGCTGGCAGTGGGGTCTTCTGGTCCCACCGTTGTCATGGGATTTCTCACTGAACGTGCTTCTCGCTGCCGGGAAACCTGTGGTGGAGGTGTGCTTGGCGGGGCCTGAAGATACCACTGGCATGAATGGCTGGAAAGTTCCAGCCCATAAAGTAGGCTTCGTAATCTCGAGTATGTGAACAGAAAGTCTTTATTAACAACTCATAACCACATAGATATATACAGTGATAGATACAGCTATGGAGTAAGCTGGATCCTGGGGTGGGGGGGAATCCTTCCTGTCCCCCTCATCATGAACGTTGGCCAGCGTTGCTGGAAAATCCTGCCCTGGTCTTTGCACATCTGTGGCCATCTCCAGGCTGACTCTGGCTCTGGGTCATGTGCCTTCCCACATCACCATGTGGGCGGTACCATACTCAGTTCCTCATTAACCCTGTACATACCAGATCCGACAACTAAAAGGATGATAGAATGTTATTCAGTTTATATGTTGATGGATATAGGAAGAAGGCAGGGAAATGGAGTTAGAGTATTAGTCGGCCATTATCTAATTGAGGCACACAACAATCTTCAGGGCTGAATGGCCTGTTTTGTTCCCTCTGTCCAATTTTCTTAAAACACTTCCATGGCCATGTAACCCACAAACAATGAGTTTATCAATCAGTGTAAATGCAAGTATTGTTCTATCTCTACATGCAATGTTCTGTTTATATTATGTATCAAGACCAGACTTCAACAATCAGCAATAGTATCCTGTAGGACTGTAATTGTGGAGCAGTATCCTAATCCCTGACCTCTCTGTAGCCTTTGATGCAATTCCTCAATCTCTTAGCCCTGGTTTCATTGCTTTCTTTCTTAAAATGGCCAGCCCCTCATGAAAAAATTTCTCTTTCCAAGGCCAGGCCCATCAGTGATCCTCCATGTTCCGTTGTTACTCCAGTTCCTTATAATTGTGTTACCTCTCTTGTTGTCTTTCTTGTAAGCATGGAGTTACTGTTATGTATGTGGCTAACTTTTATTTGTTGTGAATGAAGCCCAGTCCATCACGCAAACCAGCTTCCCATCCATTGACTCCATCTACACTTCCCGCTGCCTAGGAAAAGCAGCCAGCATAATCAAGGACCCCACACATCCCGGACTTTCTCTCTTCCAGCTTTTTCCTTCGGGAAAAAGATACAAAAGTCGGAGGACATGTACCAACCGACTCAAGAACAGCTTCTTCCCTGCTGCCACCAGTCTTTTGAATGGACCTACCTCACATCATGATGATCTTTCTCTACACCCTAGCTATGACTATATCACTATATTCTGCATCCTCTCCTTTTGTTCTCCCCCATGTATGCTATGAATGGTATGCTTTGTTAGCATGGTGCACAAGAAACAATATTTTTCATTGTATCCCAATACATGCGGCAATAATAAATCAAATCAAATTTCTCCGCTATTTCCCAATGCCAAGACGAAAACAATTCAAGGGATTTGGTTCCTATCAGAAACTTTGCGCACCCTCATTAACCCTTAGCTAACATGCCCTACCCAGCCTGCTGTTCACTCCAGCTGAACTCAGTGGTTCACAAGCTTTTATATTATGTTTGGCCCAGTGTTTCACATCCATCTATCTATCACCAAGAATGTCTTTTTCCATCTCCGATGTATCGCACACTCTCAATGCCACTGAAATCCTTGTTAGACCAGAGGTTAATTTGACTTATTTACTCTGAAATCAATATTAAACATTGACCATTTATAAGTTATGCAGTACATTAAAATACACTTAAAAATCACATGACTGGGCTTAACAATGGTTAGTCAAGGATTCAACTGTGTTATAGTTCTAAGCGCCGTATCTTACAAATCCAAATACTCATAAAAACTGCTAGTTTTAACATATTTCTCTTACTTGGACCATGTGAAAATACACTCAGTTCTGTGTTAAACAACTATTGAAATGCACATCCATATAGGGAGAATTTAATTGACATCTCTTATCAAAGGCTGGAGTTTTTCTTATTAATGTTTTTCATAGGTTTCTTTACTTTGCGAGCCCTCCCACTGACAATCAATCAGGCAATATAACCCATTAAGCAGCCAATTCAAAGCAATTTTACATGGGCCCGCCATAATTGGCGGGTGGCCAGATGGCCTCTATGTTTTAGCCGTGCTCTCGATCCAGGGTGGGCTCTAATGTCAGGGCTGAAATAAAAGTGAAAGAAAGAAAGTGTCTGATGCTGATGTTTGTGTTTGAATGTGCTGCCTACACAATATTCACTGTTTTTTATTGCCTGAGATCCCTGAGACAGTTCCACAGTGGTTTTCCCCCTGAGAGAACCAGCCTGCACCCTCCCTTTCCTGAGTACCTATCCCTCTTTTTGACCTCTTCCTGATCTTTTCCCACTCTCTTCCTGCCTCCTTCAAGATCTCTTTCTGACCTCTTCCCTTCCTCTTCCTGTCCTCTGCATTGCCCTCTTGCCACCTTTCTCATGCTGTCTTCCTGACCTCTTCCCAACCTATTCTGCCCTCTTCCCACGCTCTTCCCTCCCTCTTCCTACCCTCCCTAGGAGCGTTGAGCCTTTCTGAGCTCTCACAGATACATAAAAGCAGAGTAGGCCATTCAGCCCTTTGAACCTGCTCCACCGTTTATTTCGATCATGGCTGATCATTGAATTCAATATCCTGATCCTCTCCCTTCCCCCATATCCCTTGACCCCTTTAGCTCTTGGTTCGCTTTGGCTGCCCGTTCACTGGCCAGCCAGTGTGAAGTCTCATACCTGAGTGGATGGCAGTTGGAAGGATGTTGCACACCCACTTCTGGTCGAGCCGGAAGCAGCCGCTCAAAAAAACCCAGGCCTTTAGTTTTATATGATTCAGTCCCACCCTGCACCAGTCCGTGCCTCGCTTCTACAGAGTTTCCCAATTTAAGATGTATTCCAAGATGACCTTTGTGGGTACTATTATGGTCTTGTTATCAACTGTTTAAAATGATTCGGAAATGAATGAATCAGTATGCACTGGGGTGTCTTTTAATTAGCTTTACTGAAGTGACTAAAGTAACCATTGCTTGAAGGTCAGCCCTGGGTCTATAGTCCATTACTGCGTCAAATTGACTTCAGCTTTCTTGCTTAACAAGCGAAGGCTAAAGGTTATTATTACTACACTATCGTGTGAAATCAATAGCAGTATAATAGTAACTGACCTCAGCTACTTTTATTGATGTACTGATCCATGTTCAACTTCATGAAAACGCACCTTTCCCCTACTCCAGACTAAACATTCAGTTGGTGGTCGGGTTCCACTTGTCAGCATTCTCCCCTATCACCCTTTACGTCTCTCTCATCCCGATCAGGCTGGTCATCATTTACAAGCCTCTTCTTGGCCTCGCTCCATCTTCCAATCTCTCTTCATTTCATGACCCAACCAGGATTCTGCTCTGCCTTCAGTCTGGAGAGCAAACCTCCCCCCCACCATCCATTTGATCACAGGACCTTTAGCCACTTTTGGCCCATATCCTCTTCCTAAACCTTTCACTCAGATATTTCTCTCCCCCTTTTAAAAGCTTCCTCAAAGCCTCTTTCAATCATTTCTTCAGTCGCAGTCCCAATCCCTGTTCCATGTCCAATTCCCCTTCTCTGTGAAGGGCTTTGGGATTTTTTTGCCCCCATATTGAAGGTATGTGTTGCAGTTTGGTAAGTGGAATTTGACCTTTGAATTTGTGTGTTGTCAAATGTAAAGACAGTTTGTGATGTTGGAGATGGGTGAGGAGGTGATGATGGTCCCTCCGTGCTGACACTATAGTTAGGAAAGCACCAATGCTTCTACTTTCTCAGGAGGCTAAGGGAATTCGGCATTTCCAATACAACTCTCACCAACTTTTACAGATGCACCACGGAAAGCATTCTTTCTGAACAAAAAACAAAGGAAATTACAGTGCAGGAATAGCCCTTTGGCCCTCCAAGCCTGCACCGACCATGCTGTCTGATTTAACTAAAACCCCCTACCCTTCCAAGGACCACATCCCTCTATCCCCATCCTATTCATGTACTTGTCAAGACGCCCTTAAAAGTCACTATCCGCTTCCTCTACCTTCCTTGGCAACAAGTTCCAGGTACCCACTACTCTCTGTGTAAAAACTCTGCCTCGTACATCTCCTTTAAACCTTGCCCCTCACACTTAAACCCATGGCCCCTAGTAATTGACTCTTCCACCCTGGGAAAAAGCTTCTGACTATCCACTCTGTCCATGCCTCTCATAATCTTGTAGACTTCTTTTAGATCTCTCCTCAACCTCCATCGTTCCAGTGAGAACAAACCAAGTTTCTCCAACCTCTCCTTATAGCTAATGCCCTCCGTACCAGGCAACATCCTGGTAAATTTTTTCTGTACCCCCTCCAAAGTCTCCACATCCTTCTGGTAGTGTGGCGACCAGAATTGAACACTATATTCCAAGTGTGGACTAAGGTTCTATAAAGCTGCAACATGACTTGCCAATTTTTAAACTCAATACCACGACTGATGAAGGCAAGCATAGCGTATGCCTTCTTGACTATCTTCTTCACCTGCATTGCCACTTTCAATCTTGTGTACCTGTACACTCAGATCCCTCTGCCTATCAATACTCTTAAGGGTTCTGCCATTTACTGTATATTTCCTATTTGCATTAGACCTTCCAAAATGCATTACCTCACATTTGTCCAGATTAAACTCCATCTGCTATCTCTCCGCCCAAGTCTCCTACTGATCTATATCCTGCTGTATCCTCTGATGGTCCTCATTGCTATCCGCAAATCTACCAACCTTTGTGTCGTCTGCAAACTTATTAATCAATCCAGTTACATTTTCCTCCAAATCATTTGTATATATTATAAACAGCAAAGGCCCCAGGTCCTTGAGGAGCACCATTTATCACAGCCCTCCATTCAGAAACATACCTTCCACTGCTACTTTCTGTCTTCTTTGACTGAGCCAGTTTTGTATCCATCTTGCCAGCTTACCTCTGATCCCATGCAGCTTCACCTTCTGTACCAGTTTACCATGAGGGACCTTATTAAAGGCCTTACTGAAGTCCATTAGACAACATCCACCGCCCTAGCCTCATCATTTACCTTCATCACGTCCTTGAAAAATTCGTGAGACACTGACCTCTTCTTCACCAAACCATGTTGCCTCTCACTAATATGTCCATTTATTTCCAAGTGGGAATAAATCCTGTCTTGAAGAATCCTCTCCAATAATTTCCCTACCACCGATGTAAGGCTCACCAGCCGGTAATTACCTGGATTATTCTTGCTACCCTTCTTAGACAAAGAAACGACATTGGCTATTCTCCAATCCTCTGGGTCCTCCCCTGTAGCCAGTGAGGATATAAAAAATTCTCTCAAGGCCCCAGCAATTTCCTCACTTGCCCCTCTCTGTATTCTGGGGTATATCCCATCAGGCCCTGGGGACATGTCTACCTTAATGTTTCTCAAGAACCCCAATACCACCGCCTTCTGGATGTATCAGAGCTTGTATGGCCCCTGCTCTGCCCAAAACCGCAAGAAATTACAAAGGCTTGTGAACATAGCCCAGTCCATCATGCAAACCAGCCTCCCATCTATTGACTCTGTCTACACTTGCAACATAATCAAGGATTTTAGGCACTTCTTCTGGGAAAAAGCTGCAAAAGTCTGAGGTCACATACCAACCGACATAAGAACAGCTTCTTTCCTGCTGCCATCAGATTTTTGAATGGACCCACTTCATATTAAGTTGATCTTTCTCTACACCCTAGCTATGACTGAAACACTACATTCTGCACTCTTTCGCTTTCTTCCCTGTGAATGGCATGCTTTGTCTGTATAGTGCTCAAGAAGCAATACTTTTCACTGTATACTAATACATGTGACAATAATAAATCAAATCAAACCAAATGTCAGGTGGTGTAAGAAAGATCTTGGATTGGTGGTCCGTAGATCTCTTAAGATTCAGCGGTGTTATGAAGTGATAGCTGCAGGAAATAAGATGTTGGAGTGGGGCTTTAGGACAATTACCTATAAGACATGACAGACTATTTTATCCTTGTACAAGTTTTTGGTTAGGCCTCTGTTGGAATACTGTGTCCAATTTGGGTCTCCTCACAGTGTGGGTGATAGTGACACTTTGACCACTAGATTAACTTACACTTTGATGCACCTTAGCCACTCATAGGCTAAAATAGCTGGGGCTCAGAAAGGCAACAGGAATGTTTTCAATCCAGATTTATGGGATGACGATGGAGCAACATGGTGATACAGTGGTTAGCACTGCTGCCTCACAGCGCCAGAGACCCAGGTTTAGTTCTCGGCTTGGGTCACTGCCTGTGTGGAGTTTGCACATTCTCCCGGTGTCTGTGGGTTTCCCCTGATTGCTCTTGTTTCCTCCCACTGTCAGAAAGACGTGCTGGTTAGCTGCATTGGCTGTGCTAAATTCCCCTCAATGGGGAAACAGGCTCCAGAGTGTGGCCACTAGGGGATTTTCATAGTAACTTCATTGCAGTGTTAATGTAAGCTTTATTTGTGATACTAATAAATAAAATAATAAGAGCAATAGATTGTGTTTGAGTAGATAATGGGCAGGATTCTCTGGCCATTCACATCAGCAGTGTTCACTGGTTCTGCTGCAGTGAATGGAGGTTTGGCGGAGTGCCAAATTCTCCATCCTCATTGGCAGGGGTGTGACAGGCTGGAGAATTGCAGCCAATGTGTTTTAATTGAATAGTTTTGGGAGTCACAACTTTAAATTACACAAGGACAGATGAAGTGGGTGAATGAGGAATTTCCCAGATTCTGTTTGCCTCAATTTGTTTTAATTCAGTTTTTCACCTCAGGTATCAGATGGCTTTCGGAGGGGGTAGGGAGCATAGTTGTAAAATGTACAAAAATGTCGCAGTTGTATGGGGACAATTGGGTGCAGTGGAGGATCATTATTCTTTATGTGTCACCACTAGATGGTTACTGTCAGTTCTCAATCCTGTTGAATAGGATAATGGATAACACACCACCAACAATAGGGAAGATCAGAAATGGGCAGAGGTGCAGTTCCAGCTAGTGGCCAGGTGAGAACTGGATGATAAGGGGCTTAAAGTAAGCCATTAATAGACTCGATGTAGAGATGAGGGGATAAAGCAGAAAACATCAATCATCGGATGACAAAATTCTTTGGGAAAATATGTTTGGGGTGTAAGGGAGGCATGGCCAACGTATGAGGAGGGAACACAATTATTTATAACAAAGTATAACTGATAGCAATGTGTTTCCATAGGAACAGAATCCTGCATGCAATTAGTTAGCGGCGATATGTAAATTACTTTGGGGCTCAAATGAGTGTAATCCTGGAAGACTGACAGTATCAAGTTGGTGAATATATAAAAGGTATTTTCTTTATCAATACAAGAGAATTATAATTAATTCCCTAACATCTGCACAAACAATGCACACACTGAAGATTGGAGAGATGTCCTGATGGGACGGGTTCAGTCCTCTCACCGAGAATCTACCCTCACAAAAGTAGAAAACTAAAACCCTGATCACTGTGGGATTACAGACTGGATTTACCGCACTCACTATCAGACTGAGGATATGATTGAAGTATTTTACTGAGGCAACGACTTCTTGCTGTTAGTTAGTGCTTTTAATGTAGAAAAATGTCCCAAAGTGCTTTGCAGGAGCTTCACCAAACAAAATTTAATACAAACTGGGAGATATCACAACATGTGACCAAAGTTTGTCACGGTAGGTTTTAAGAAGCATTTTGAGGGAGGAGGGAGAGAGATGGAGAGGTGGAGGGATAGAGTCATAGAGGTTTTCAGCCCAACTTGTCCATAGAATAACACTTGATGGAGGCAGATTTCTGGGATGGCAGGTGTGTTATTTGAGGAGAGTCTAAATCGGTTAGGATTATACTCACTGGACTTTAGAAGAGTGAGGGGGATCTCATAGAAACTTGTAAAATTCTAACAGGGCTAAGCAGGATAGATTCAGAAAAAATATTCCCAGTGGTGGGGGGATCCAGAACTAGGGGTCATAGTTTGAGGATAAGGGCTAAACCTTTTAGAACTGAGGTGGGGTGAAATGTCTACATCGAGAGGGGAGTGAATGTATGGAATTCGCTACCATGGAATGTAGCTGAGGCCAAAATGTTATGTGATTTCAAGAAGAAATTAGATATAGCTCTTGGGGCGAAAGTGATCACAGGAATGGGAGATCAGGATATTTAATTTGATGATTAGTCATGATCATAATGAATGGTGGAGCAGGCTTGAAGGGCTGAATGGCCTACTCCTGCTTCTTGTTTCTATGTCTGTGTGAAGCCAAGGCCATTGGTTGGGGATTAAACTGTCCGGAATGGATCACAGTACACGGTAGACGAGATTTGACATGGGTGTGATGTTATAGAATCATAAAGGTTTACAGCATGGAAACAGGCCCTTCGGCCCACCAACCTACACCGTCCACTTTTTACTACTAAACTATTCCGAATTTCCCACATTTGGCCCATATCCCTCTATATCCATCTTACCTATGTAACTGTCTAAATGTTATTTAAAAGACAAAGTTGTACCCACCTCTACTACTGCCTCCGGCAGCTCATTCCAATACACTACTCTCTGTATGAAAAAATTGCCCTTTTGGACCCTTTTGTACCCTCTCCCCTCTCACCTTAAGCCTGAGCCTTCTGGGTTTAAACCCCCCTACCTTTGGGATGTTGAATGAATGTTTTCACACGGCCATCAGTTATACATCCACTTGATATTCTGCTCCTTTGAAGTGTCCCCGGACTATGGGATGTTCCTAACATTTTTTGACTAGCTTTGATACCCTCTGCACTGGACGTGCCATTTTTTTTTATTGCAAATCCACCCAAGAACGGAGTTATCAAGTCTGATTGAAAATACTTCTAAGGGTCATATCACATGACCTGTAACTGACCCCACCCAGTAAAACAGCCCTTTCCCCCCCCATCTCCAATACTTTAGGGCGGCACGGTAGCACAGTGGTGGGCAGCTTGGTAGCACAGTGGTTAGCACTGCTGCTTCACAGCTCCTGGGTTCAATTCCCGGCTTGGGTCACTGTCTGTGTGGAGTTTGCACATTCTCCTCGTGTCTGCGTGGGTTTCCTCCAGGTACTCCGGTTTCCTCCCACAGTCCAAAGATGTGTGGGTTAGGTTGATTGGCCATGCTAAAAAATTGCCCCTTAGTGCCAAGGGATGCCTAGATTAGCGGGATTAGTGGGTATAATAGGTAAGGATATGGGGGTAGGGCCTGGGTGGGAAGCGTTCAGTGCAGACTTGATGGCCCGAATGGCCTCGTTCTATGATACTTTATAACAAGTAGTTTTATTGGAAAATAGGAACGTAGGACTTAAGTATCAGGGTAGGCCATTCAGCCATTTGTGTCTGCTCTCCCATCTGATAAGAATGATCTCATTGTGGTCGCAACTCCACTTTCTTGACTGCTGCTTATAACTCTTGACTTCCTGACCTATCAAAAACTTATGTAACTCAGCCTTTAATAAATCAATAATTTAGCTACCACTGCTCTCTGAGGGAGAGAATTCCATATGACCCTCTGAAAGAAACATATCTCCTCATCTCCATCCTAAGAGGGTGTGGGAGAGGAGAACTGAGCTCAGCAGGGTGTCAGGAAAATTAGCAGCGCCCTCACTGTAGACTGGCTATCTCTGCATATATATGAAATACAGTAAGAAGTCTCACAACACCAGGTTAAAGTTCAACAGGTTTATTTGGTAGTAAAAGCCACAAGCTTTTGGAGCGCTGCTCCTTCATTAGATGAGTGAGATTTCAGTTCGGCAACTCCACATCATGGATACATGAAATAGTCAGCACAGACAAAGGGGATGTTTCACTATATCAACAGGACACATCTAAATGTCCTTGTTAACTGCACCAAAACTGTAATAAAAGACATGGTTAAGTGACCATTGTCTGAATGGACATTCCATCCATCTACCAGTAAAGATTATGACATTACTGATGGGACGCCATTAAACAGCTATTGCCTCAGGCCTACCTCTTTGTATCGTATGTAAATAATTTATTGGTGTGTGTAACTAGAAACAATTATTTTTACTGGAAGTTGTGCCCTATAAAGAAAGCTGACTGTACACAGTTGAGCAGGGCAGACTGAAGAAGCCTTAGGGATTCTTCACTTCTCTCCTTATCGATAAGAAGGTAATAAAGAATCCATCACTCATGAATGCTGTGTCCAAATATCTTCTTAGCTTCGACAAGGGCAATCTCTTAATTTTTGACCGGTTTCTCCTGGTTCTTTCCCACAAAAGGAAGCATCCTCCTGGTCTCCACCCTATCAAGTCCTGTCAGGATCCGATATGTTTCGGTAAGATCACCTCTCATTCTTCAAAACTCCAGTGGGTGTAGGCCTAATCTGTTCAACATTTCTTCATAAGATAAATAAGCTCTCATCCCAGGAATGAGTTGAATGAACATTTGGTGACCTGCTTCCGATGCAATTTTATCCTTTTTCAAATAAGGAAGTCAAAATTCTACATGGTGCTCCCGAGGAGGCCCTGTAGAGCACTATTTTATTCATTCACAGGATGTAGGTATTACTGGCAAGGCTGGCATTCCCCAAGTGCCCATGAGAAGCCAGCTTCTTGAATGTAATGAAATGCTCTATGATAAGTTATATATGTTTTTAATATAGTGATTGGTGATGGGGCTTTGTTTTGCAAAGGACAAAGTGTTCTTTTGTATTGCATAATATTAGAATTTGGAAATGACTGTGCCAATTGTCTCCTTTGCTTTAATGTTTTCATTCAAGTTCAGATCACACTAATGTTTGGTCTGATGTTTCAAAGCTTGGACAGATGACTGAACTCTTTGAATGACTTCAAAGGCCTTAATGTATTCAGCACTGGAGGTTTTGTTGACACAGTTGGCTGAGCTCCAAATCCACTAATGGATTCAGCACATCAGGAGTTATTTACATAGCAGTCAAAGGAACCATGAATTTGGCTATTTTGACAGTTTTATGAGCTCTTAATAAAATTCTGTTTTGAGTGGATTTTGAATTACTGTTTATTTTGACAGTTTTATGAACATTGCAATTACTTCCCAACATTATTATGGAGGCTGTGAATTTTGTACATAGTGGATAATGGTGGGTAGGCATGGAGGTTGAGGGAGGTATAGGGGTATAGAGAGGTGGACATATGGAATGTAATGGGAGTGAGGGAGAAGTATGGAAGGGGTGAGAGATTATAAAGGAAAGGAAGTATGGGGAAGGGGATATGAGAGTGAGAGAAATAAGAATGGAGAATGAAGGTGGGGCTGAGGGGTTCTAGAGGGGTATGGAGGGTGATGGAGGTGAGGCACTTGCAAATTGAAGTCTGGAGGCTATCACACATCTCCAGAACTAGGTCAATGTCTCAGCGAATGGTGGTGGGACTTATAACCTGCCTGCCTCAGCAGCTATCAGCATCCTTCTCCTCCTTGAACCTGCTTCCAGAGGTGGCTTCAGTTTGACCTCCTACCCCACCAGAAAGGTAATTCCAGCAAATAGTGCCAGCAGGAGTAGCATAATCACTGTGTTAGTGCACTCCAAACTGATAAATGGAAGTATTTAAAGAAAGCTTAAAAAAAACTTCCAATCAGGGTATGATTTCTTAGCCAGATTATTCATAAGAACATAAGAACATAAGAAATAGGAGCAGGAGTAGGCCATCTAGCCCTTCAAGCCTGCCCCGCCATTCAATAAGATCATGGCTGATTTGAAGTGGATCAGTTCCACTTTCCCGCTTTCTCCCCATAACCCTTAATTCCCTTGTCTGTCAGAAGCCTAGTCCAGGTTCATAGAATCATAGAATAATGCAATACAGAAGAGGCCATTTGGCCCCTCATGTGTACACCATCTCTTTGCAAGAGCTATCCAATTAATCTCACTCCTCCATTCTTTCCACGTAACTTCTACCAATAATTGTCCTTCAAAGGACCCAGGTTCAATTCCAGCTTGGGTCATTGTCTGTATAGACTCTGCACATTCTCTTCATATCCATGTGGGTTTCCTCTGGGTGCTCCAGTTTTCTCCCACAGTTCGAAAGACATGCTGGTTAGGAGCATTGGCCATGCTAAATTCCCCGCAGTGTACCCGAACAGGCACTGGAGTCTGGCAACTAGGGGATTTTCATATTGATATCATTGCAGTGTTAATGTAAGCCTACTTGTGACACTAATAAATAAACTTTAAAAACTTTTAAATATCTATCCAGTTCCCTTTTGAAAATTATTATTGAAATTTCTTCCTTTCAGGTGGTGCATTGCAAACTATTGCCAACCACCACGTCAAAATAATTCTCATTTTAGACTTGTGTGGTTTGGTTAACAACCTTCTTCCACTGGAAACATTTTCTCCTTATTTACTCTATCAAAACTATTCTTGATTTTGAACATCTCTAACAAATTTCCCATTTAACTATTCCTGCTGTAAGGAGAACAACTGCCATCTCAGCTTACCATATAACTGAAGCCTTTCATCCCTGATCACATTGTAGTGAATCTCCTCTGCACCTTCTCAAAGGTTTTGATATTCTTCCTGAAGCCTGGTGCTCTAAGTTAGCCACTGTCCTCCAGCTTGAACCAATCTTTTACACAGCATTAGTTAAACCTCCTTGCTGTTTGAACTCCATGCCTCCATTTAGAAATATGCCCTTTGATCAGCTTTTTAACTTGGCTATTTTGACAGTTTTATGACCTCTTCATAGAATTCTGTTGTTTAAGCAGCTTTTAAATTACTGTTTATTTTGACAGTTTTATGAACATCGTAATTACTTCCCAATGTTATTTATGGAGCTTGTGAATTTTGTACATAGTGGATAATGTTTAGAGGGCGTGGGGGATATGGAGGGTATAGAGAGGTGGGAGTATGAATCGTAATGGTTTTGAGAGGGATATTGAGGTGCAAAGAGGGTGAGGGATTTTGGGGAGAAAAGTGTCCTGCCATCCTGAAACAATTGTGTATATACACCTCTGGGCTCTTTGCCCTCCATTCCTTTCAATCTGTACCATTTAGTTTATATTGCTTTTCCTTATTCAACCAATTGAAGTGAACTATTTCACACTTTTCTCCAATAAACCTCACCAGCAATAAGTCTGCCCACTTCACCAGTCTGTCTAAATCCTCCTGAAGTCTGTTACCAGCTTTCTCTCTGCTTGCTACAATTCCTAAAGATTCATCTTTCATCCCTGGAGACTTCCTGGGCCAAGTCTGCAGGGGTTGGCAACCCTGACTGACAATACTTTCTAATCATCATCTGGGGGAATGTGAGGTGGTTCCATGTGTGATCTGAAGAAACAACTGCCTCTCCAATTCCACAGACTAATCCCTTTCCCGGTTGTGAGGCCTATTTAGGCTTCTGTCCACTCTGCTCTGAGAGTAACCTGAAGGAGTGGAGCAAAGCAACCTGGTCAAGCTGTCTTTGAATTCTTTGTCTTTCCATGTGGAGGAATTGTGAAATTATTTGCACAATAAAAGGGGATGGCCTCTTGGGATTATCACTGGACTATTAATCCAGGAACTCAGTTAATGTTCTGGGTTAGAATCCCACCACAGCAGATGGAGGAATCTGACGTCAACAAAAAAATCTGGAATTAGGAATCTACTGATGACCATGAAACAGTTGCTGATTGTTGGAAAAAAAACATCTGGTTCACGAATGCCTTTTAGGGAAGGAAATCTGCCGTCCTTACCTGGTCTGGCCTACATGTGATTCCAGAGCCACAGCATTGTGGTTGACTCTCAACTGCCTTTGGGCAACTACGGATGGGCAATAAACGCTGGCCAGCCAGTGATGCCCATGTCCCACGAATGACTTTTTAAAAAGGTGTCAATAATATTAACAAGAAAACTTATCATTTTATGTTTCAATATCCACAAAGCTGGCAAAGCCAACAGTTTCAAAATAAAACAAGGAAACTTAATTCTCAAATGATTTCCTCAAACAGCCTCTGCAGAATGCAAAATTTGTTTGATGAGAAACCATCTTATTGACATTCTTTTGAGAATGGAATCATTCCTGCCTGTTAGTTGGCTGACAGCTTGCGATTATCGAGTGAAGCATCAGTCTGTACAATTAAAGCACAATGCAGACAATATAACATGGTGTTGGATGCAGATTGCACTAGCCCAGGCATCAGTATGTGGAGAAAATAGACAAGGAAGCCCAGGGAGGGGGAGTAGGATGGGAATCAATGCTGCCCTTTGTGCTATCTGACATTTGAAGGCATGGTGATCAGTGATTGTCAGATCGCTATCTCATGTTATCTCGGCTACTGGTGGTGCCAGACCTGATGTAGATAAAGGAGAATGAGCATGCTGATAGTGTGCACAATAAAGGCCATTCTTATATAATTGGCGGCTGCTGCCTTTGTCCGGGGCCTTGATGCTTGCGGTCAATATGATGCTGACATTCAGTAACTGTGAGGGCTTCCCTGACAGTATATTCACACAAGGAATCTTTGCCAACTTTAACATGACTTCTTTGTTTTTGAAGTTCTTTACTCCAATGCTCATTACTTTAATCTCTTCATTTTCTCTTTCTCCTCTTTATTTCTAACACTACTGTCTCACAGCGCCAGGGACCCAGGTTCAATTCCAGCCACAGTGAATGTGTGGAGTTTGGGCATCCTCCCTGTGTTTGCGTGGGTTTCCGCCGGGTACTCCGGATTCCTCCCACAGTCCAAAGATATGCAGCTAAGACCAAAAGATATAGGAGCAGAATTAGGCCATTTAGCTCATTGAGTCTGTTCCGCCATTCAATCATAGCTGATATGATTCTCGTCTCCATTCTCCTGTCTTCTCCTGATAACCCCTGACCTCTTTATTGATCAAGAACCTATCTATCTCTGTCTTAAAGACACTCAATGACCTGGCCTCCACAGCCCTCTGTGGCACTGAGTTCCACAGATTCACCACCCCCACAGAAGAAATTCTTCCTCATCTCAGATTTAAAGGAGGGTCCCTTCACTTTAGGTGGATTGGCCATGCTGAGTTGCCCCTTAGTGTCTCAAGATGTGTAAGCCTGGTTGGTTAGCCATGGTAAATGCAGGGGGTTACAGAGGTAAGGCAGAGGGGAGGCGTCTGAGTGAGATACAGACTCAATGGGCCGAGTGGCCTCTTCCTGCACTGGAGGGATTCTATGATTCTATTCTACATCTCTTTGAGACTAACATGACTCTGGTGCCTAGATTATGGTTTGGTAGATTTGTTTAGTTTTATGCAGCAACTTATACTGCAGGTTTCCTGATCCTGAAAGTGGGTTCATTTGTAACACACTCGGGTGATGTAGCAAAAGGAAACTAAGAAGGGCAGTATGTTACGTTGAATCACAGAGAAAGGACTAAGGCTGGATTTTAGTCATGGAGGTTGGAAGCTCCATCTTAGCAGAGCCGTCTCCATGGAAGCAGCCACTGCATGCACTGGTTTCACTTGGTGGTGGGTGGGTGTTGGCCAGAGAAGCTCCAGTTTGGCCTGCCACTTTGGAACATAATATCATCTTGATAACAAAATTCTATCATGTTATGGTCACTCATCCTCAAGGAGTCTCATACAGCTAGATTGGCAATGGTTCCCTTCTCATTACATAGTACCCAGTCTAACATGGCCTGCTTTCTGTTTTGTTCCTCCACATATTGGTCATCCCGTATACACTCCAGGAATTCCTCCTCCACCGCATTGTAGCTAATTTGATTTGCCCAATCTATGTGCAGATTAAGATCACCCACGATCACCGTTATCCCTTATCATACACATATCTAATTTCATGTTTAATGCCATTCCCAATATCACCACTGCAGTTTGGAGCTCTATTTATGACCTCCACTAATGTTTTTTGCTCTTTGGTATTTCAAAACTCTATCCATACAGGCTCCACGTTGTCAGAAATAATATCCTTTCTCACTATTGTGTTTATTTCCTCTTTAACCAACAGTGCCCCTCCACTGCCTATTCCTTTATCCCTGTCCTTCCTAAATATTGAATACCCTGGAACATGCAATTCCCATCCTGGTCACCCTGCAGCCACATCTCCATAATCCCAATTATATTGTTTACATTGATCCGTGTGATTAGTTCATCCAATTTATTGAAATGCTCTGCACATTAAGGCACAGTGCCTTTAACTTATCTTTTTCACACTGTTTGGCTTCCAATATTTTTCTCTATAGCCCTGTTTAAACTTTGTCCATGATTTCTCTGCCTATCACTTTTCTTATTCCCTTTCCTACCTTTTGTTTTTGTCCTTTCTCCCTCTTTCTTGGACTCCTTACATAGGTTCCTAACCCCCTGGGATATTAGTTTAAACCCTCCCCAACTGCTCTAGCAAACACTCCCCCCTAGGACATCAGTTCCAGTCTGCCCAGATGTAACCTGTCCAATTTGTGTGGAGTTTCATAATCCCATGGCATCTCCATGCCCCCCTCATAATCCCCATACAACCTCCATAGCCCCCCTCATAATGCCCATACAACCTCCATAGCCCCCCTCATAATCCCCATACCACCTCCATAGCCCCCCCTCATAATGCCCATACCACCTCCATAGCCCCCCTCATAACGCCCATACCACCTCCATAGCCCCCCTCATAATGCCCATACCACCTCCATAGCCCCCCTCATAATCCCCATACCACCTCCATAGCCCCCCTCATAACGCCCATACCACCTCCATAGCCCCCCCTCATAATGCCCATACCACCTCCATAGCCCCCCTCATAATCCCCATACCACCTCCATAGCCCCCCTCATAATGCCCATACCACCTCCATAGCCCCCCTCATAATCCCCATAACACCTCCATAGCCCCCCTCATAACGCCCATACCACCTCCATAGCCCCCCTCATAATCCCCATACCACCTCCATAGCCCCCCTCATAATCCCCATACCACCTCCATAGCCCCCCTCATAATCCCCATACCACCTCCATAGCCCCCCTCATAATGCCCATACCACCTCCATAGCCCCCCCTCATAATCCCCATACCACCTCCATAGCCCCCCTCATAACGCCCATACCACCTCCATAGCCCCCCTCATAATCCCCATACCACCTCCATAGCCCCCCTCATAATGCCCATACCACCTCCATAGCCCCCCCTCATAATCCCCATACCACCTCCATAGCCCCCCTCATAACGCCCATACCACCTCCATAGCCCCCCTCATAATGCCCATACCACCTCCATAGCCACCCACCCAGTATCTACCAAGAGCAGATCTCAGGGCTTGTGTGGAGATGAAAGAAAATTAAATTTTGAGCAATCTACTAGAACTCTCACTCATACATATTTAATACTGAAATATGCTTGCATTCATGAAACCCATTTTATGATTTTAAATGCCCGTCAAGAGGTCAATCTAATAGAAAAACAAATTCCTTTGACTAACTACATCAAAGACAGATAAACCTTTAATAGCCTTTTAAAAAAACAATCAAAATGTGAACTCAGTCCATCCTACTGAGGTAAGTGGTTTTGGATCATTTGAAATTCAGACAAGCATTCATAATGGACCCATCTATAATAACAACATTGGGAAAATGGTAACAATAAACTCCACTGAAACTGCGGGAACAACTAATAGTGGTTTTTTTCTAAGCTTCACCAGATGGCCTGTCAATCAATGCACTCCAGTAGTTGGGTGTTTGTTTTTTGATAGCTGTAGTCTTTTATCGTGTTTAAAAGGCTGAGGATTTAAAACACTTCAGATTATGATACTTAAACAGAAGTTAGTCATCCTTCAGGAACCTCCATAAAACTGTGACTCCTACACCATGGATTAAGGCCCTTGAAGCAGTGAAAATGGGGTCCGTTTAAAGTCAGTACTAAGTTCAAATGGCCCTGCTGAATTTCAGTTCCCTGCCTGTGTGACTCATGCTCATCCCTTTGCTGAACAAGAATCTGCCGCAAATGAGGGTGGGATTCATGCATTTTGGTCTTTCCACCACACCTAGAGGCCTCCGGAGTCAATGTGACTCAGCGAAAATCTGGCCTATAGAATTTACAACTCACAAATGGCCGTGAGCCTCCCCAGCGACTCTTCATTTCACCCTAAGACCAAGACTTTCTATTACTTTCTCCCTTGTGCAGTTTGTAGAATCATAGAATCCCTACAGTGCACGAGGAGGCTATTTGGCCCACTGAGTCTGCACTGACAACAATCCCACCCAGGTCCTATCCCCATAACCCTGCAAATCCTCCCGACACTAAGGGACAATTTAGTGTGGCCAATCCACCTAGCCTGCACATCTTTGGAGTGTAGGAGGAAAACAGACACCCAGAGGAAACCCAGGCAAACATGGGGAGAATGTGCAAACTGCACACAGACAGTGACCTGAGGAATTGAACCTGGATCCCTGACATTGTGAAACAGCAGTGCTAACCACTGTGCCACCGTGCTGCCCCTTAAAACCTCGGTGCTATTAGAACTGCATTATAACCAACTGAGCTAACTGGCCAACACTTCCAGTTACCTCACCTTAAACACACGGATGCTATTTACTTCATTGGGAGTGACATCTACATTCTAGTCAGTCTCTGGGTAAAGAGGTTTCTCCTGAATTCCCCATTGGGTTTATTAGTGACTAATTCATACCTAGCTCCCTCTAAAGTTGGATCTTCCCCCTTATGACTGAACCTCTTTATAATCTTAAAGGCTAGTAGGACTAGGGGGCACAGCCTCAAGATAAGGGGGGGGGGGGGTTTAGAACAGAGTTGAGGAGGAACTTCTTCACTCAAAGGGTGGTGAATCTCTGGAATTCTCTGCCCGTTGAAGTGGTGGAGGCTGCCTCGCTAAATATTTTTAAGACGCGGGTTGATGGCTTTTTGATAAGAGAGGGGATTAAGGGTTATGGGGAGAGGGCGGGAATGTGGAACTGAGCCACGACAGATCAGCCATGATCTTATTGAATGGCGGGGCAGGCTCGAAGGGCTAGTTGGCCTACTCCTGCTCCTATTTCTTATGTTCTTATGGTCACCATTCAGCGACTGTTCCCTTTCCAAGAGAGGTTATCAGGAACACAGCGGAGCCTAAACACGTTTCTCTCCAAATTAAGGACTCCTGATCAGGGAATGAAGGATGAACAAGTTGCCCTATCAGGCGGTGTGTATGGTATACATTATAACTGATCAGTAAATTGTTTCTGTCTTGTCCTTCTGACAGCCTCTGTTGTAGCCAGACTCTCTGATCGCTGGCAGCCCTGTAACTTACTGCTGATTTCTGGAGCCAGGACACATTAAGGAAGCTGATTCCTCCCAAGAGCAAGTTTATGTCAATCGAAAATTCATTTGGGATGAAATATTTATGATTTCTTTTTTGCATTTGAGCAGGGTTTGGTCATATCAGATTATTGCTGGCTGCCAACAATGACAACAGTCGTAACCTTTTTTTTGCCCCCGCACTTTAATGAGTATTTATCCTGAATGCTGTACCATAATTCATTAGATTGGGCTTGAAAAGATGCTGTTTGTCAGCTGAGGGGAGGGGGAGTTAATAGTGGGAACAAAAGCTGTGAAAACAGGAAGGAAAGTCTCGAGCATGTCAGTGGGCCCAGAGAGGGTCATTTCCTTCTGACAGATTGAATTGACTGCCTACTGAATCTTCTTGAGAGATCTGGATGACCTTCACGACACAGTATTTGTGTCTTCTTTGCAGTTTGTGTTATCTACATGGCTTGATGGTATCTCTCTCTCTCTCTCTGTGGCCTCGTTTAGTACAGAAACAAACAGGTTGATTGGGAGCAAGGCCGTTTCACTAATCGGGCATCGCGTTAACCGACTGATGACTGCCCTAGTATTTAGTGGGGAGGGAGCGAGGACGAGTGAAAGCAGCTGGGAAACTGCGAATGGTGGAGCTTGTACTAAATTTAACAGCTGGAATTCTTTAACCCTTTGTTATTCAGTTTTGAACACAGCATCCAGTTAGGGTGAGTGAGGCTGTGTGGTTGCTGAGAGAGGGAGAAAGCTTTCTGTTCAGGGTCTTCTGATCAGAAGACTTGATTTGATTTGTTCTTGCCACATGTATTAGTGAAAAGTATTGTTTATACACACTGTACAGGCAAAGCATACCGGAGGAAAGACAGAGTGCAGAATGTAATGTTAAAGCCATAACTAGGGTGTAGAGAAAGATCAACTAATGCAAGCTAAGTCCATTCAAAAGTCTGATAGCAGCAGGGAAGAAGCTGTTCTTGAGTTGGTTGGTATGTGTTCTCTGACTTTTGTATCTTCTTCCTGACAGAAGAAGGTGGAAGAGAGAATGTCCGGGGTACATGGGTCCTTAATTATGCTGGCTGCTTTGCTGAGGCAAGGGAAAGTGTAGACAGAGTCAGCGGGTGGGAGGCTGGTTTGCGTAATGGATTGGGCTACATTCACAACCTTTTGTAGTTCCTCGCGATCTTGGGCAGAGCAGGAGCGATACTAAGCTGTGATACAACCAGAAAGAATGCTTTCTATTGTGCATCTGTAAAAGCTGGTGAGAGTCGTAGCTGACATGCCAAATTTCCTTAGCCTTCTGAGAAAGTAGAGGCGTTAGTGGGCTGGGGAGAGCTGGCAGTATCAGAGAGGAGGAGGTGAGATCAGTGAGTTTGGAGAGACATCAGATCACTGGAAGAGATTGAGAAGAGAGAGGTCACGTGGCAGGCAGGTCACAGGTGGAGGAAGTGAATGTGGAGATCACTGAGAGCAATCAGGGGAAAGTGATCACATGGCAGAGGTTAGATTTTGGGGTGAGATTGCAGGAAGATATCTGGGAGAGATTCAATCATTGGGAATCAATGGGGAGAGACCCGGGGGGATGGTATTGCATTGCCATCAGTAGTCAATCGCTGCTCTGGTTTCAGCCCACAGTGCAAAGATGTGCGGGTTACGGTGGATTGGCCATGCTAAATTGCCCAATGGTGTCCTAAGATGTCTAGGTTAGGGGGATTAACCTGGTGAATGCGTGGGATTACAGGGATAAAGTGGGGGGATAGGGACTGGGTAAGATACTCTGCAGAGAGTCAGTGCAGACTTGATGGGCCAAATGGCCTCTTTCTGCACTGTAGGGATCCCATAATTCTACTATTCCCCATGGTTGGCACCAGTGTGCTTCCTGATACCCCATGCTGGGCACAGGTGGAAGATCCCATAGGAAATTCATGGTGGTGTGAAACTGATTTTGGGGCTCCTACCAATGTCTCTGATTTCTCCCTTCCCCCATCATTGAACCTGTCAGTGACAGCATTGGAGAATTCCAGCTGGGAGTGGGGGTGTGGGGGCCAAAGCTCCTTGCGGTGCTCTGTGGGGGTGGGGCAGACGATTTCAGCTTTCCTGTCTCACCACTTGCTGGGAGTGCATCGCTACCAATCACAGCAGCCCCGCAGTCACTGAGAAACTTTGATTGGCTGGAGGAGGGGAAGCTGTCCTGCCTCAGAGATCTGCCAGACATTCTGATAGGCCGGCAGCTCAGCAGCGCCAGTGGCAGCAGTGGTCAGGATTGGAACTACAAGCTGTCCCCAGATTCCAATCCCAAAGCCCAGGATCGGGGAAGTGAGGGAGAGGCTCACAGCAAAATAGAGGGATGAGAACCCTGAGAGGTGGGTGGGGACCTTGATGGAAAGGGTGAGGGAGCACCAGCTGGGGCATTCGATGTGGAAAGGCGTTTCTTGAGGAGGTGCCCATTGCCCAGTCCCACCCAAGTCTGAGGGTGAACATCTGACTTCCCCTCAGTCCCGAACCCCTCTTGCCAGCCTCAAAACTGATGCATGGTGTCGGATGGGTGGCTGAGCATTTGACCTGAGCTGGACTATAACAAAGAATGTTCCACATATAGAAATATAGAAAATAGATGCAGGAGTAGGCCATTCGGCCCTTCGAGCCTGTACCACCATTCAATATGATCATGGCTGATCATGCACTTTCTGTATCCTACTTTTTCTCCATATCTTATACACAGGAATAACTAAGATCTGTGCCGGAGCCCTTAGCTACATATTTATTTGGAGGTGGTGATGGAGTTGAAGTAGTAAAATTCAATGTGAGAAGGAGTTCAGTCAGGCAGAGGCGAATGTTGGTGGATGGGACTGAGTGGGCGTCCAGCCTCAGAAGAAGAACAAAGAACAACCCAGCACGGGAAACAGGCCCTTCGGCCCAACGAGCCCGCGCCGCCGCATCACCCTACACCTATTCTACCCTGCGTGTCTACAAATAGAACCCCTAACTTAGCCAGATTCAGGGGAGAATAGTGTCAATTTGGTAAAACCAATCAGCCTAAGAGCACATCTTTGGGGTGTGGGAGGAAACCGGAACGCCCGGAGGAAACCCACGCAACCACAGGGAGAATGCGCAAACTCCCACAGACACAGGCCCAAATCCATGTATCTGCACAGCTAGCAGTGCTAGTCACTGAGCTGTTGCGGCGCCCGTCTACCGGTTCAGGATCAAGCACACACACCGACACGAAGTACTAGGCCACTCCTGGAACCTCCAAGAGCAGCCCACGCACGACCCACCGTGTGCATGCCCCTCGTTTGACACGAGGTAGACCTCCACCTGCGGAATAAAAGACAAAAACGTTAATCTTACAAGCCTGCTTTTCCGGTGTCTCCCGAGGTTCTAACCCTTATTTAATAGCCCCTACCATAACCCTCCATCCTCGTTTCACTCATGTGTCTATCTAACTGAACCTTAAACGAGTCCAACGTTCCTGCCTCCACCACCCTACTCGGTAGCGCGTTCCATACCCCCACAACTCTCTGCGTAAAGAACCTTCCTCTCACTTCCAAATTATACCTCTCCCCCCTCACCCTTAAATCATGTCCTCTTGTATTTGTAACCAATCTAGGGAGCAGTCTCTCACTATTGACCCTGTCTATTCCCTTCAGTATCTTATATACCTCTATCATGTCCCCCCTCAATCTCCGTCTTTCCAAGGGGAACAGTCCCAGTTTCTCCAACCTTTCCTCATAACCCAGCCCCTCCATGCCAGGCAACATCCTGGTAAACCTCCTCTGCACCCTTTCCAGAGCCTCCACGTCCTTCCGGTAGTAAGGTGACCAGAACTGGACGCAGTACTCCAAATGCGGTCTAACCAACGTTCTATACAACTGAAGCATTAGACGGCAGCTTTTAAACTCTATACCCCTTCCTATAAAGGCTAACATCCCATAAGCCTTCCTAACAACATTCTCCACTTGTGTCGCAACCTTCATGGATTTGTGAACCTGCACTCCCAGGTCCCTCTGTGTTTCTATACTCCTAATTTGTCTACCTTTAATCTCATAGCTCCTCTCTACATTATTCCTTCCAAAATGCATCACCTCGCATTTGTCAGGATTAAATTCCATCTGCCACCTATCTGCCCAATGCACCAACCTATCTATATCCTGTTGTATCACCTCACAATCCACTTCGGTACCCGCCAACCCGCCAAGAAGTGTAAAGTTCACGGGCTATCCTGATGGAGAATGGAGGTATGAGAGTGATAGGATGCCCATTGTGAGAGAGAGAGAGAGAGAGAGACAGGGAGGGCCAAGAAAATGGAAGCTATAAAAATGGGAAGGCAGGAAGGCCAAGGGGAGAAGAAAATGGAGTCAAGATAGGAAAGAAATCAGTTGAGTGGGGCAGGAACAGGTTGAAACAATAGGCCTATCAAGGTAGGCCTGTTTATGAATTTTGGGATGGTTTTCAGGCTTGGGGGACTATAAGGTTGGAGGGAACAGCTCCAGAGCATATGAAGTCATTGACAGTCCTCGATTCAATGGCCTGATATTCCTTGGTGGGGTTATGGTTCACAGGTGCTAGGAGTAAGTGTCAGAGAGTTGGTGTTCAGCCTGTGCTAGGGGCGAGGTGGAGGGGGTGTAGGAGGTGTCAGAACATCAGTCAAAAGCAGGTTTGACAACAATGTTAGGATTCGACTTGAACAGAGTGCTGCCAGCTCACTGGGAGAAGGTTAGTGTCAGTGAGGGAACAGAGAAACCGAGGTGGCTTTTGTTATGCCGATTGACCTCAATGAAAATATCGAGATGAAAGAAGTCAGAGGGATGGATCGAGGTGGAAGGACAATATTGGAATGAGTAAAAGTGTCAGCTAAATGGGGAAAATCTTTGACCACAGGTCCATCAGGTAGTGGTCTGTATATAATATCCTTGAGGCCTAAGAATAGGACTGTTGGGTTGTTCCTTGAGAAGACTATGAAAACCATTTGGCAGAATACATCATTACTAGGCAATGGCCTAGTGGTATTATTGCTAGATATTAATCCAGAAACTCAGCTAATATTTTGGGGACCCAGGTTCGAATCCCGCCATGGAATACGGTGGAATGTGAATTTAGTAAAAAATATCCAGAATTAAGAATCTTCTTTACTCAGAGGGTAGTAAGGGCGTGGAATGGCCTGCCTGCAGCAGTTGTGGACTCGCCAACTTTAAGGGCATTCAAATGGTCAGTGGATAGGCATTTGGATAACATTGGAATAGTTTAGGTTAGAGGGTCATTAGATTGGATCCACTGGTTGTCGCAACATCGAGGGCCGAAGGGCCTGTACTATGCTGTAATGTTCTATGTTCTATGTACTGATGACCATGAAACCATTGTGGATTGTTAGAAAACCCATCTGGTCCACTAATGTCCTTTAGGGAAGAAAATCTGCTGTCATTACTTGGTCTGGCCTACAAGTGACTCCAGGAGCACAGCAATATGGTTGACTCTTAACTGCCCTCTGAAATGGACAATAAACGTTGGCCAGCCAGTAACGCCCATGTCCCACAAATTAATTTTAAAAAACAAGAACTTTCAAACAAACACCAAAGCACATCTTAACTGATTGTGAGAAGTGCCCTCTCTTCCTCAGATACTTGCTGCATGCTCAGAGTCTCACTATCTCCACTTGCTGAATTTGAGGTGACTGCGGTGGGGGAAGGGACTGTCATCCACCTCCCTCTGGAATGTGCCTTTACAACTCAGGTCTGGAGAGAGATACAGAGATTGTTATTGAAGTTCACCCTGATCCACTCCATTACACAGCACTCTGTCCCCAGGTATGTACAGCCAGATAAACGTCAACTGCCACTGGAGAATGCCATCTTGCTGAAAGTATGGACATTATAAAATGGTTAGATTTCAGACTACCTCCTCTAATTGAAGTAGAATGGGATAGTATGGAGTGTGGTTGTGACCACATGCTAAATCTGCCTGGAGACAAACCCTTTGGACCTGGTTGCCATGGGGACTGGGGCCCAGGTTAAAACTACTGAAAGTAAGGTACAAATTTTCACACTGGGCATAAAATCCCTAGGGACAAATATTCTTGTTGTGAACAGATTCAGAGTCTCGGGGGTAAACATCCAGGGAGATTTTGGGAACAGGTGACGCTATGCTAAGTGGATAAAATAACTGCTTTTGGGTTAACCACTCAACGGAGAGGGATCCTCTGCTGGAAGAAACCAAGCTTATGGAGAAATAAGTTTAAAGTTTATTGATTAGTCACAAGTAGGCTTACATTAATACTGCAATGAAGTTCTGTACAAATCCCCTAGTTGCCACACTCCGGCGCCTGTTCAGGTACAGTTCACTGTGTAAGAAAGTATCATGGCTAATTCACCTAACCCACACATTTTTGGACTGTAGGAGGAAACCGGAGCACCCGGAGGAAACCCACGCAGACACGGGGAGAACGTACAGACTCCATACAGACAGTCACCCAAGGCTGAAATTGAACACAGGTCCTTGGCACTGTGAGGCAGCAGCACTAACCACTGTGCCACCATACCGCCCCAATTAAGAACCAAAGAGTCATCAATGGGGTGTAGGTAATGGAAATCCATTGGAGTATGCTCAGATTTGTTTAGAAGAACATGAAAGACTCAGTCTGCTGAGGCAGGAGGAGGAGATTGTGTAAAAGTTGGTAAGAGCTTGGGGACTTTAAACACAAGACTACATTTCTTTGGAAAGTGTAGGATAATGTATATATGTAGTGGGGTTTCTCAGTTGTATTAAATAGTTAATATGAAATAGCTTTTCTATAGTTTAATGCATTATTTGCCTACAATGCAATGTTTAGTCCATGTTGAATTTAGTTTGTTTGTTACAGTAAAAGTCTTAAAATGTGATATATTTTTGTGTAATCCTTTGCATTGGTCATGAAAATTCCATATCTATTTTTATCAATCTCTACAGGGATTGTATCACTGTAGAGATTGATACAAGACACTTTCACCTGCCTGAAACGTATTGGTCTTTCAGTGCAAAGAGGTGTCAATGGCCGAGGGTTGCAGGCTGGCGCAGTCAAAGACCCAGGGTGATGTGCTGAGAGACTGACTAAAATTTGGGGCATAAAGGCTCAATGAGGAAGGGCCCATGGCCTGGAAACTCTATAAATCTTCTTTAGCATGAAACTTACATGTATGTTATAACCTATAATTTTAGTAAGACAACGTATGCACTGTATTGAAAGAAATTGAACTTTATGTACTGTTTGAATTATTTGGTAAAATAGTCCTACAAATGTTATAAAGTATTTTTTGAAAAAAGATGGATTCCATGCTTAAAATTGCCTTATTAAGGGTGACATGGTGATACAGTGCTTAGCACTGCTGCCTCACGGTGCCAGGAACCCCAGTTCAATTCTTGGCTTGGGTGACTATCTGTATGGAGTTTGTACATTCTCCCTGTGTCTGCATGTGTTTCCTCCGGGTGCTCCGGTTTCCTCCCACACTCTAAAAATGTGTTGTTTACGTGGAGTAGCCATGAAAACTGCCCCTTAGTGTTAGGTGGATTAGCAGGGTAAAGACGTGGGGTTACAGGGATGGGGCCTGGGTGGGATTGCTGTCAGTGCAGGCGCAATGCACTGAATGGCATCCTTCTGTACGATAGGGATTCTACGATTCTTATTAACTGCCTCAGGGATTAATCCCCATGGAGGTTTCCTAAGCTGCCTCAGGGAAATCCAGAAGAGGATGGCATTATGTTGATACCCCAAACCCGATGTCATTTTCCTTCCTGCCTCAGAACCTGACTCCCCACAACTGGGAAAACTGACCCATTGCACCACGGGGAAGATACTGGGAGAGACTGTGGGGGAGATACCACAGGAGTAGAAACTCCAGGAATAGATCTTTGTAAAAGATCGCAGGAAAGAGATGGCAAGGAGAGATTCAGGGAGAGGGGGAGCAGGGAAAGATTGTACGGGTGGGATTGAGGGCAGAGGGAATTCGTGGAGAGAGGCATCATGTGGGTAAGGACAGAAAGATATTGCCAAGGAAGGAACTGCTAGTGAGATTATGGTGTGAAACTACCTTGGCATGGGATGATGCAAAAACAGACTTATGGCATGTGATCATTAGGAGAGAGGTCATGGCATTGTGTGTGCATTTTTATACTACACCTTTCAAGTGACCTGTATGAAATTGATGCACAATGAACAGAACACATTCTGGGCCTGTGGGCTCACAACACAAGTATGGCTTTATTTTTATAAAATAGGATCAGTGCAGGACCACTGGCTACAATTGGTCTACTCTGCTCCTCCCATTGACCTTTTCACGCCCCGCAAAATGTATCTCAGCATCTCTATGGGTGACCACACTGGAGGTGCAACGGGCTATTACTGAAATGAGAGCTGGGGCCAAGTGATAAGTAGGCCTCAGGCCTCCTGGTTGAGGTGGGTGTTCCATTCAAAAATGGAGTGCAACCAAATTGCACTTCATCATCCCAGTCAGAACTATCATGGTCATTAAGAGGAAGAAAGTCTGCCACAACTGTACCAGTCATTGGTGAGACTGCAGCTGGAAAATTGTCTACAGTTCTGGTCTCCTTATCTAAGGAGGGGCATAACAAGCAGTTCAGAATATGTTCACCAAGCTGACTCCTGGAATTAAGGAATTGGCCTTATCTGGAAAGCATGAAGGATGTACTGGCCTTGGAGAGAGTTTACAGAAGGTTCATGAGAATGATTCCAGGATGAAATGCTTGATGTATCAGGAGTGTTGAGGACTTTGGTTCAGTATTCGAAAGAGTTTAGAAGGATCTCATTGGAATTTACAGAATATTCAAAGGTCTGGATAGAGCGGACTTGGGAAAGATGTTTCCCTCAGTAGGGGAGCCAGGATCTGAGGGCACAGCCTCAGAGTAAAGGGTTGATCCTTTAGAACCAAGATATGGAGGAATTTCTTCAGCCAGAGGGTGATTAATCATTGTCACAGAGGACTGTAGAGGCCGGGTTATTGACTGTATTTATAACAGAGATTGGAAGGTTCTTAATTGGCAAAGGGATTAAGGGTTACGGGGAAAAGGCAAGAGAATAGGGTTGAGAAACGTATCAGCCATGATCGAATGGTGAAGCAGACTCAATGGGCCAATGTGTTTCTATATCTAATGGTCTTATGTACAAAGAACAACGAACAAAGAACAACCCAGCACGGGAAACAGGCCCTTCGGCCCAACAAGCCCGCGCCGCCGCATCACCCTACACCTATTCTACCCTGCGTATCTACAAATAGAACCCCTAACTTAGCCAGATTCAGGGGAGAATAGTGTCAATTTGGTAAAACCAATCAGCCTAAGAGCACATCTTTGGGGTGTGGGAGGAAACCAGAGCACCCAGAGGAAACCCACGCAACCACAGGGAGAATGCACAAACTCCCACAGACACAGGCCCAAATCCATGTATCTGCACAGCTAGCAGTGCTAGTCACTGAGCTGTTGCGGCGCCCGTCTACCGGTCCAGGATCAAGCACACACACTGACATGAAGTACTAGGCCACTCCCGGAACCTCCAGGAGCAGCCCACGCACGACCCACCGTGTGCATGCCCCTCGTTTGACAACGAGGTGGACCTCCACCTATGTTGGGCTGACTCTCATTAGGGGAACAGGAGGTGATCTTATACAAACATACAATAACTTGGTGGGGCCTGTCATGGTGCCACCTAGAAATAGGACCTAGAGTTTTTAAATAAAAGTTCTCCCAATGAAGCTGGCGATGAAGAACAATTTCCCCTTTTGGGGTGGTGTTTGGAATTCTCTTCTGCAGACAGCACTGGAGGGTGGGTGATTGGATATGTTCAAGGCTGATATATGTTTGGTGGACAATTGAGTCAGGAGTTGTGGGGGATGGGCAGGAAAGTGGAATCAACCAGGATAACTATGATTTGTTTGAATGGTGGAGCAGGGCTCCATGAGTGGAATGGTCTATTCCTGCTCCTAAATGAAAATTGGTACTCCGAAAGTTTATTTATTGGTGTCACAAGTAGGCTTACATTAATACTATAATGAAGTGTACTTGGGTACACCGAGGGAGAATTTAGCATGGCCAATGCAGTTAACCAGCACGTGGGAGGAAACAGAGCAGCTGGAGAAAACCCACATAGACACGGGGAGAATGTGCAGATTCCCCACAGATAGTGATCCAAGCTGGGGATTGAACCCAGGTCCCCAGTACTGTGAGGCAGCAGTGCTAACCACTGTGCCACCAAGCTGCCCACACGTAAGAAAGTCTAGCCTCCCACTTGTAAGAAACAATCCAGGCTGTGAAATTATTAATCATCCAGCATCTCATTCATTGAACATGAATGCTAGACTTGTCAATCAGACAGCTTTCCAAATGTACGAAATGGAATGTTTTATTTAATTCCTCTCCTAGCTCAATATTCTTTCAATTTTGTTCACTCCTATAGGCAGCACCTAAGCTCTCAAATCTAAAAGCTAATATCCAAGGCTATTATAAAATGACAACAGCTTTGAAGTAAGCAATGAAAGACGCAAAGAAGTGCGCCCTATTAATTTGTCTTCTATCTGCCTTGCCTCCTTCAATATGTCTTTCTGCTGTCAGTTCCCAGGAAGCAATCCATTCTAAACAACCTTTCAAGTTTAGCTGTATGAATATCTTTAACAAACAAACTATTAGTGGTCAACAAAGAGACCCTTGCTTTTTAAAATGTGGCTCCATTTGATCCAGTTTGAACTGTGATTAAGTGCACAAAATGTCAACCTGCTCTGAGCTAAAGTTCAAGGCTGGAAGGTTCCCTTATTTCTGAGTTCCCACTGTGGCAATTAAGAGGAAAAAACAGTCTCACAGAGCTAGGTTTTTACGCAGAAGAAGAGACTCTCTGTCTTAGCAAAAATGACTGTGGTGAGATAGGCTGTAAATTGCACATCTGTGAGTCACGGAAGCAATTGCACACATTAAAGTCTCGGTCAGATTTGATTTTCACTAGATGGATGCCTAAAACACATGTTATACACCTTGGACCTGGTAGGAAAAGAGCTAAACTTACGAGGGTTCTTTGGAGAAGTCAGGTATCTTCTGGAGATGTAAGCTACCCATTTGGAAGTGGCCCCAGGACACTTTTGGGAGAAATCAAGTGCTCTTTGTGATTGTTAAAATTTGACTGGAATATGCATTAAAGTGCATTAAATCATTGGAACTGTAATTCTCATTGGAACTGTCAAGGGAATTTTGAAGACAGGAGTCAAGAGATCTTTAAGAGAACAGGCAAAGTTAGCTATCAAAGTGAGTTGTAAAACTATTAAGAGATTTAAATTACCCAGTATTTAAATATTTTAAGAAAAATCATCGCCAGTATTAAAAAAAAATCTGTTCTTGCTATTTCACTCCGTCTGCTGGCATAAGCCTTGAATGTTGCCATGTTATGCAGCATAATTGATTTCACAATCTATCTCTATCACAGTAGGGTGCATGTAGGTTCACGGTTTGATTGAAAACTCCAAATACTTATTTATATACATTCTCACGTCAAGAATTTATAAGTATTTTTATGAGGAGTTAAAGAAAGTTCAATGTAGTGAGCGGGTTATTATCAAGGGGAGTGTTATGTTTTGAAATAATCAATTTATCAACAGACACCTAAGAATTTTATTTTACCTGAGCTCTAAAACCATGAATCTCAGCATGGTGCTAAGGCTGAGTTTAGTTTACAATTTGATGATTTTAGCAGGCCGTTAAAGGATTAACCGCTTTTGATATTATAAATGGATCAGTGTTTATTTTTAATAACGGATGGACGACTTGAGAGCAATTTAGTTTTTTTGAATGGGCTTCTGGAATGCAAGATTTTTTTCAGCAATAAGTGAAAGCTCTCTCAGGTTGTAAGAAATTTATTTGTTTCATATTCACATTGGCTACAATGTTAGGACCCTGCAGCAATGTGTCATCCCTGCCCCCTCCCTCCACCCCCAGAGGATGTGGTATGCCATTTAAATGTCCATTCAGTTTGGCAAGAACATTAAATCCACCTGGGCAGTGGGGCTGTAAACTCCTGGCCATTGTTCCTGAGGCTAGCCCAATGTGGGTCAGTGGTATGGAGGAGGTGGGGAGGGGGTATATGTGTGTATGGGGATAGCGTGGGGCTTTGGGGGTGCATGGAAGTGCTATAGAGATTTGGTGGGCACCTGGGGAGGGGTGAGTGGGGATTGAGGGATTTGCTGTCGAACAGTCTTTTATGCAGTTAGGCCGAAGTTTCAGGAAACCAAGGCAGGCCTTGTTACCAAGAGGCCTCCGTACTCAGCCGCCTCTCCATGGCTGCCTTGGAGCTGCATCCAGAGGTAACAGTCCCAAACCCATCAGCCTGCCCTGGCCTCCCCAGAATGGGAATATATAGACTGAAGATGGATCTGCTAGCTCAGGAAGTTTCCCAACTTGAACATCTGATCCTAAATTTCCAAGGACATTGCGTTCCTCAGATTTTGGCGTCTTGTGCATCCTAACTCCTTTCTGCTGGCTCCTGCAGCCACGGGTTCCACCAGCTAGGCCCAAATTTCCCTCCTTCAATCAATCCTTCAACCCTGTAATCTTGGACGCGATTCTCCCAAAAGTGCTGAATTGGCAGGAAAACTGATCTCGATCCCGACTGTTTTCTCAGTTCAGCTTCTCACCTGAGTGTCTGCACTCTGTGTACTGCAGAGTCCCAATCGTGAATATCATTAAAAACCCAGGTGGGGGGGAGGGTGGGGCCTATTCACACCGGAGTTGAACAGTTCTGGGACTCTGCGCATGTACAGTGGTCCCGATCTGTCAGTCTCCCCGTCTGCTGGCCAGCCCGGGACCCCCACAGTGCTGACCCTCCAGCACCCCCCCCCCCCCCGCCCTCCCCACGGCCCGAATGCAGCCCCACAACAATTCCCAGGCCAGCCCTGACTCCCCTCACCCTGGAGTGCTCCCATATCCAGCCCACTCCCCCCCTCCCCCCCCACCCACAGTGGCAATTCCCCCCACCACCCTCACTCTGGCTGATCCCCCCCCCACCAGACCACCCTCCCTACGGTCAGTATCCCCCCCCTCCCCCACCCCGGGAGGCAGGCCTCCTGTGGCAGACCAGCCCCACCCACCCAGTGGTAATCGCTGTCCTCCCTCCAGCCCAGACCGATTCCAATGCAGTGGGACCTTCCACCCCCACCAGTTGCCCGAGGCCCCATCCACAATAGGCCCTTCCCCCTTGGCACTGTCTGATGGACATGGCCACTTTGCTCCTTGGGCAATGCCAGGGGGCATGCATTGGCACTGCCAGGGCGCCCATGCCCAATAAGCACTCTGCCCCCACCGCCCGACCCTCTGGGGGGCCCCCGATTGCACCCCCCCCTTCACTCCGGTGGTGTCTCCCACTGGTTCCCCGAACATGGGGAACTCCTCTAAAGCCCACCGGAATGGAGTACTGCTGGTGGGGTGGGAGACTCAATCGGGACCTTTGAAAACAGATTTAAAATGCATTTAATAAAGATTTAAATGACTTGCCTGTCTTCCTGCCAGTTTCCAGCGTGGTCTGACTGGTGACTGTTCACCGGCTCTGGGAGATGTGCGTGCATTCCCGGCGCATGTGCAGATCCCAGTACAAAGCCGGCGACGCGTATCTCCCACCACGACCTGCCAGAAAAGTTGTGGGTTGTGAAGGGAGAATCACGGCCCATATCCCGAAGTAGAAGCTGGGATTTCCTGGCCCTGCTGATAGTGACCCCTGCTGTGGGTTTCCAGTAGTGCAGGGTGTGAACAAGGGGAAATCCCATTGACAGCTGGGGGACTGGGAGATTCTGTCAATGGCCAATGGTGGGAGTCCTCTGCTACTGCAAAACACGTGGTGTGGGGGTGTGTGTGTGTGTGTGTGTGTGTGTGTGTTGGGGTGGGGGGGGGGGGTCAGTCGCGGTGGCGAGGGTTTGGAAAATCCCACTCTGCATTTATATTGTACAGTTGATGAATTCAGGATATTCCAAAGGTCTTCACAAGTCTTCGCTGCATTATGATTTTTAAATTGTCGGAAGATGTGTGTTCTGGGCAGGGGTAGGGTGAAAGAGTCATGTCATTCGCAAAAATACAATCAAAAGCAGAAGTGACTGATTGGATTAGAATCACAGAATCCCTACAGTACAGAAGGAGGCTATTCAGCCCATCAAAGCTGCACCAACAGCAATCCCACCCAGGCCCTATCCCCATAAACCCACATATTTAACATGACACTAAGGGGCAATTTAGCATGGCCAGTCCACCTAACCTGCACATCTTTGGAGTGCACCCGAAGGAAACCCACGCAGACACGGGAAGAACGTGCAAACTCCGCACAGACAGTGACCCCAGGCTAGAATTGAACCCGGGTCCCTGGCGCTGTGAGACAGCAGTGCTAACCCCTGTGCCACCCTGGAAAATCCTCACCGCACCGCCACCGTGTTCAAGAGAAATTAACTGTGTGCTGAGGTTGCAGCTCTCTCCGAGTTCCGGGTTACCTATCATGAATCCATATGGTGAAAGGTGTGGGATCGGTAATGACTTCCCTAAGGGCTGGCTGGCTACTGTGCTCCGTTACAACATGGGCCCTCGGGATTAATGGCTGCAAGCTGCCCACTGAAAGGTTACTGATATCGAGCAGCAGGACTGGGTTTTTGCTGCAAAGTCTCAGGATCAGGACGAGTAATAAAACATTTGCGTGCCTTAACACAGTCTGTCAACAGCTAGGCAACAGGAGCTTGGGGTTAATTTGTCCAGGCACCGTCAGATTTTATTGGGAGTCATGTGCAAATGAAATGAGTGGACCATACAGTGAAGCCCCTTTTCACTCCTGCAGAAAGATAAAGCCACTGGGGAGAACTCTCTCACGCCTGCAGTCCAGATTGAGTAATGGTTTATTCAAACTCGTGACAAGACACCCATAACTCACTGTCACCAGATTAATTGTCTGAAGCCAGGAGGTGGTGGAGAGAGAGAGAGAACATTGTGACCAGACTCCCTCTGACGCCGGCAGCGCTGAGGGCACAAGTGTTGTTTCTTTCTTATCCCCCTTTGTGCTTTGCTATCCTTGGAAACACAAAAGCGATTAAATGCGAATTTTGTTTAAAGTGGAAATTAATTCCAATGAAATGGCGAGGCGGAAGAAATTGGAATTAAATTAGAATGAGGAACGCGTTCTTGCCAAAAATATATCCCACTCTGGGCAATCTGGGGTGCAAACAATTAACTCCGCTCCGCAGTAGATGGTGCATGGTGTTTTAATCCTTCCAACACATTTGTCTCTCTTGCTGCAGGAATAATGGTGTTTTTTGTTGCATAACATCTGCAAGAAGAACATTATCCGAGTGTTTCTGCTGCTCGGAGGTTATGAGGTAGAACTGGAGAGATGCATGTGTCTGCAAAGCAGCTTGTCAATGATTCTTTAACCCCTTCCTCACTAACTGCCCAGTCACAATCGGGAATCACTGTTCACATCAAGTGGGTGATTTCAGACTGCAATACTTCAAGGTTTCGTCAATGGGATGGTCAGTTTTGGTTTTGCCTGTTGCAGTACTAAACTTGTTTTTTTATTATTTATTAGTGTCACAAGCAGGCTTACATTAACACAGCAGTGAACACTGAAAATCCCCTAGTCACCACACTCTGGTGCCTGTTCGGGTATACTGAGAGAGAATTTAGCACAGCCAATGCACCCAACCGGTACATCTTTCAGTCTGTGGGAGGAAACCGGAGAAAACCCACACAGACACGGGGAGAACATGCAAACTCCACACAGACAGTGACCCAAGCTGGGAATTGAACCCAGATCCCTGGTCCTGTGAGGCAGCAGTGCTAACCACTGTGCCACCATGCCACCCTCGCTTGTGGTTCGGTGGTTGATTTTTAAACGGATCCCTCAGTCCAAAGATTATGGATTCAAATCTCACTTCAGAGTCTGAGAGCAGAATTGAGGCTGGCATCCCAGGTGAGAACAAAGGGTATGTTGCAATATCAGAGGTGCCATTTTCAGATGAGACACAAGAAAAAAAAAAGAGCAGGAGTAGGCCATCTAGCCCTTCGAGCCTGCCCCGCCATTCAATAAGATCATGGCTGATCTGTCGTGGCTCAGTTCCACATTCCCGCCCTCTCCCCATAACCCTTAATCTCCTCTCTTATCAAAAACCCATCAACCCGCGTCTTAAAAATATTTAGCAAGGTAGCCTCCACCACTTCAACGGGCAGAGAATTCCAGAGATTCACCACCCTTTGAGTGAAGAAGTTCCTCCTCAACTCTGTTCTAAACCGCACCCCCTTTATCTTGAGGCTGTGCCCCCTAGTCCTACTGTCCTTTCTGAGCGGGAAGAGTCTCTCCACCTCTATCCTATCCATCCCATTCATCATCTTATACGTCTCAATGAGATCTCCCCTCATTCTTCTAAACTCTAACGAGTACAAGCCTAATTTATTCAGCCTCTCCTCATAGCTCAACCCCCTCAACTCCAGTATCAGCCTAGTAAACCTCCTCTGCACTCCCTCCAAGGCCAAAATATCCTTGCGTAAGTACGGCGCCCAAAACTGCCCACAGTACTCCAGCTGCGGCCTCACCAATGCCCTATACAGCCGCAGCAAGACCTCCCTACTTTTATATTCAATCCCCCTCGCTATGAAGGCCAGCATCCCATTTGCCTTCCTGACCACCTGCTGCACCTGCAAGCTGGGTTTTTGCGACTCATGCACAAGGACCCCAAGGTCCCTCTGCACCGTCGCCTGCTGCAGTTTTTCGCCACATAAGTAATAGTCCTTCCTACCATTATTCCTACCAAAGTGGATCACCTCGCACTTGCCAACATTAAATTCCATTTGCCATTTCCTGGCCCATTCGCCCAGCCTATCTAGATCCTTCTGTAGACTCTCCACACCCTCCGCACAATTTGCCGTTCCACCAATCTTGGTGTCATCAGCAAATTTCGACACCATACACTCGGTTCCCTCCTCCAGATCATCTATATAAATGGTAAATAGCTGAGGCCCCAGCACCGACCCCTGGGGCACTCCACTAGTCACCATCCGCCAATCCGAATAGCACCCATTGACCCCCACTCTCTGCCTCCTATTTGACAACCAGTCCTCTATCCACTCTAACACCCTACCCCCAACTCCATGCCCCCTTACCTTCTGCAATAACCTCTTGTGAGGCACCTTGTCAAACGCCTTCTGAAAATCAAGAAAGACCACATCCACCGGCTCTCCTCTATCCACCGCCCTAGACACATCCTCATAGAACTCCAATAAATTTGTCAGACACGACTTCCCTTTAACGAAACCGTGCTGCGTCTGCTCAATCAAGCAATTCCTCTCAAGAGACATGAAACTGCTCTCTCGGATGGACAGAAAAGATCCCGTGGCATTATTTCAGTTTCTCCCCAACACACTGGCCAAAATTTATCCTTCAACTCACATCATAGTAACAGCTTGTTTGTTCATTATCGTGTCACTGTGGGACTTTGTGCTTTGAAAATTAGCTGCTGCATTTGCTACTACACAGCCATAGCTGTGGGCACACTTTAATGCTCGCGATGGGGGGGACTTCTCCATTGGTTGGTGAGCCGATGGGAACCCCATGTCACTGTCACGGAAAAGGCCCAATGGAATGAAGGGGCTGTCAGGATTTCCACTGGTCAGTGGTGGGCCTTCCCTGGGATTTTGGATCCATGGAGTTGGTCTAGGGGTTTGGAGGCGTGGTGGGGGGGGGGTCGGTTTTCATGAGATCCCCCTCATGATGCTGGGTCCCTTGATTGAGCATTCAATGCCGGGAGGCACAGGAGAGCTATAAGACCCCCATTTAATTCCTAAGCTAACACCAAGTGCCAATCGGCTGAGCTGAATTGACATCCTGATGCAGGGAGGTGGGGTTCCACATTGAGCCCTTCCTCCCTACAATCTAACTGGGAACAGTTTTCCCAGTGCTGGGAATTTGATGTGGCTGCACTTGTCTGATTCTCCCATTGTGACAGACGGGATAAAATTCTCCCCTCTTTCAGAACTGCTTTGTTTGCACACATTTCAGGTTCTCCTGAGGTTGTGAAAGTTATTATAGAAATGCAAATTGTTTCTTTAGACCAAAACAAATGCAGAAACAAAGAAAAATACTGGGAACCTGAAGATAAAACAGGGAAAGTATTCAACTGCAGCTTGAAAGTTTGGAATAAAGAGTCTGCCTGTAACATTAACTGGTCCGACCATCACACATGCCTGACCTACTAAATGTTTCTAGCATGTTCTGTTCTTTGTCTCCAGAAGACCCTGAGATACAGGAGCAGAATTGGGCTATTCGGCCCATCGAGCCTGCTCCGCCATTCATGGCTGAGAAGTTTCTCAACCTCATCTCTCACCTTTCCCTGTAACCTTTGATCCCCTGACCAATTAAGAGCCTATTTAACTCTGTCTTAAATACACTGAATGACCTGGCCTCCACGGCCTTCTGTGGCAATATCTTCCACAGATTCACCCCGTCTCTGGCTGGAGAAATTCCCCCTCATCTGGATTTTAAAGGGTTGTCCCTTTATTCTGAGGCTGTGCCCTTGGACTCTGGTCTCGCCTCCTAATGGCAACATCTTCCCGATGTCCGTCTATCCAAACCTCTCAGTATTCTGTAAGTCTCAATGAGATTCCCCCCTCATCCTTCTAAACTCTCGCTTGTATACCTGGAAATATCTAGGCAGTGTATAAAAGGTAGCTGATAGCTTGTATGATATTGAGTTGCAGTAGTAGATTACTGCAACATGGTAGGTCATGCATCATCACATCGTCAGCAGCTCTAGCAGCATCTATAGAGTGAAATCAAGTGTTTCTTTACTCACAGGTCAGCAGTATTCATTGGGAGGAGTTAGAAATGAAGTTGAAATTGATGCCATCAATATTGAACTCTGTGCTGTGAGTGAGGTTACTGAGGGGCAAGAGAGATGTGTAATTTATACAGCAGCTCTGTCTCACACACATTACCTCAACAGCAGTATTCTTTGTTACGTAGACCACATTACTTCAATGTACAGACTCTTGTCCTTTAACTCAAAAGGATGTGAATGCAGAGGACTGGGACTTATGTTACTGTTGTGCAAAGATCCGGTCAGGCTTAACCTGGAACAAGCATAGAAACATAGAAGGTAGGAGCAGGAGGAGGCCATTTGGCCCTTCAAACCTGCTCCACCATTCGTCACGATCATGGCTGATTGTCCAACTCAATAGCCTAATCCTGCTTTCTCCCCAGAACCTTTGATGCCATTCGCCCCAAATGCTATATCCAGCTGCCTCTTGAATACTTTCAATGTTTCAGCATCAACTACTTCCTGTGGTAATGAATTCCACAGGCTCACCATTCTTTGAGTGAAGAAATGTCTCCTCATCTCCATCCTAAGTGATCTACCTCAAACCCTCTCCTGGTTCTGGACTCCCCCATCAATGGGAACATCGTCCCTGCATCTTTCCTGACTAGTCCTGTTAGAATTTTATAAGTCTCTATGAAATCCCCCCTCATTTATCTGAACTCCAGCGAAAACAATCCTTTTGTTTGGGGCACCGCAGCTCAGGAACAAG
This sequence comes from Carcharhinus amblyrhynchos, assembly GCF_965287045.1. Classification (NCBI taxonomy): domain Eukaryota; kingdom Metazoa; phylum Chordata; class Chondrichthyes; order Carcharhiniformes; family Carcharhinidae; genus Carcharhinus; species Carcharhinus amblyrhynchos. Next base: position 21,879,072 of record NC_137335.1, on the reverse strand, counting down.
CCTCGGTGATGGTGTCAAACCAATTCACCCAGGACAATACCAGCCAGGGCTTAAAGGGTTACAAATTCTGAGGATGTGTGGCATAAAGTGTAACACTGAGTATTGAAGGTCCTTATATTCATAGAACCCCCTACAGTGCAGAGTCTATTCAGTCCATCAAGTTTGCACTGACTCTCCAACAGAGCATCTTACCCAGGCCCAACCCTTCACCCTTTCCCTGCTACCCCATGTATTTGCCCCACTAATCCCCCTAACCTACACATGTTGGGATGCCGGGGGCAATTTAGCCTGGCCAATCCTTCTAACCTGCTCATTAGGTGAGAAGGGCACCCAAGGGCACAGCCTCAGAATAAAGGGACAACCCTTTAAAATCGAGACAAGGAGGAATTTCTCCAGCCAGAGATGGGGTGAATCTGTGGAAGACATTGCCACAGTAGGCCAAGGAGCAAACCGATGCATGTGGAGGAAACCCACGCAGGCACGGGAAGAACATGCCAATTCCATGCTGACAGTGACCCAAGGCGGGAATTGAACCCGTGTCCCTGGGTGTTGTGAGGCAGCAGTGCTAACCACGGTGCTGCTGTACTAACAAAGGGATGAAAGGTTATCGGGGGCAGGCAGGAATGTGGGGTTGAGGTTATAATCAAATCAACCACAGCCTGATTCAATGACAGAGCAGGCTCCAGGCCTCCAAGGCTTGTTCCTGAGCTGCAGTGCCCCAAAACAAAAGGGTTGTTTTTGCTGGAATTCAGATGAATGAGGGGAGATTTCATGGAGACTTCCTGCTCCTAATTTGTATCTTCATACGATTGGGTGAAGGTGTTGTTTGTAACCTTAAGAGCATTGATTGGGATTGATGAAGGGAACCTACTTGCTCTGGCGTGAGAGGATACAATCCTGTACTTAGGGCTGGACCATTGAAGGGTGAAACTCTCAGAGGTGTGCTTTCCCTCCGGGTGTTCCAGTTTCCTCCCACAGTCCAAAGATGTGTGGGTTAGGTGGATTGCCCAAGGTAAGTTTCCCCTTGGTGTTAAGGGATTAGGAGAGTAAATATGTGGGGTTATGGAGATAGGACCTGGGTGGGATTGTTGTGAGTGCAGACTTGATGGGCCGAATCTGCACTGTAGATTTTAGGACATTTTCACACATAGAGGTTATGGAAGTTTGAACTCTCCAACACAAAATCTTGTGACATTCGGGTTCAGTTTGGAGTTTTCAGGCTGGAGATCAAGAGAGTTTTGCGAGGTGAATGTATCAAGATATTATACGGAGCAAAGGTGATAAAGAGAACTGAAGTACAGATCAGCTATGATTGAATTGAATAGAATCATACAAACCCTACAGTGCAGAAGGAGGCCATTCGGCCCATCAAGTCTGCACTGACCACAATCCCACCCAGGCCCTATCCCCATAACCCCATGTATTTACCCTAGCTCATCCCCCTGACACTATGGGGCAATTCAGCATGGCCAATCCACATCTTTGGACTGTGGGAGGAAAGCGGAGCACCCGGAGGAAACCCCGGCAGACACGGGGAGAATGTGCAGACTCCACACAGTGAATAGGTACGTCCTCTTACTTGTTGTATGTATTCCGTCCTTATGGTGGCACATGAAACACAATTTCATTTGAATCTCCACCAATTAGCTTCACTCCTGATGCTTAAGGTTCGACAGCTTTCTTCTTTAGCAGAGGAAGAGATAGAAATTTGTGCCAAGATCCAGGTGAGGATCTGGAACACAGAGCACAGTTTAAATTTACCTCATAAAGGGAGGTGAATAAAAGAATTTAAAGCAAAGCGTGTAGACAGGTGACTGATCTTCCTTATCCAAATGTTTCCAATTTAAACCCTCAGCAAAACGTTCTTTTTTTCAACAACTTATCTTCCTGTGTCCATCTTAAGACAGAAGATGGATGCTTCACTCTTAACTCATCATCTCTAGCTTTCCCTCTTCTCCAACCAAATTCAACATAAACCTCAAGAACAATCACTTTAGAACAAGACTAAGACATGTGTTATGAGAACCCTTAATATGATTATTATCCGTTTATAGTTCTCTTCCTCCACTCTCTGATCTGAACATTGCTGTCAGTGACTGCAGACCTGGTTACTTTTCCTGCTGCATTGTCCAAATGTCATTGACGTTCTGCTGCTTTCCCTCCTAACCTGGACTCACCTCTTACTCACCCCTTTCTTTCCAATGGGGTTGACGTTCAAATACCAGAAGCAGCCGGATCGATCATCACTCTTCCCACCTGCCAACAGGCCCACAAAGCCGAGTCAAATGGATTCCATTCTGTGAAAGAGTAGTTTTAACTCTTGACTTTTAGCCATTGCTCTTTCCTCATTGTATTTGCTGCCTTGGGCTTGACTAGTCCTCGGAGAGCGGTAATGGAATTCTTAACATTGTTCCAACTGTGAGGAGGGGTTCCACTATAAGTGCCAGTCCCGGATTTGTGTGCTTATTGTGTTGTGTGATACACAGCTTGACTTATTGTGCTGGTTGTATTGGTGTGTGCGATACCGTTTCACTAATGTAACATGTGTTGTACAGTCTGAGTTGCAATGTAGTCTGTATTGGTGTGTGAGGTGTTATGGTATGGATGATATGTAATGTATAATGTTGCCGCTGTTATTAGTAAGTATGATGTCTGGTATGCTGTCTGAGTTATGGTGCTGCCTGCATTGGCATGTGTCATGGCCAGTCTGAATTGTAATGCTTCCCGAATTGGTACATTCAGAGTTTTGAGTGGACCTACCATATATTAAGCTGACCTTTCTCTTCACTCTAGTTATGACTGTCGCACTACATTCTGCACCCTCCCCTTTTCTTCTCCCCTATGTATTCTATGAATCGTATTTTTTGTCTGTCTAGCGCACAAGAAACAATACTTTTCACTGTATCCCAATACTCGAGACAATAATAAATCACATCAGGTGAGGTGTGGTGTACAGTCCAAATTATGATACTACCAGTATTGGCAAGAGCCACGTACATCTGAGTTGTGGTACTGCCCGTATTGATATATGTGGGCTGTGATATGGTTGGGATTGTTGCTTCCCCTATAGTGTTCAAACAAGTCCTTATTAGGTGGCACTTTTCAATTTGTCTTTGTACCAGATTGGATTTATACTAATCCCAGTGCAAAATATCCCAGGTGAGATGATGTAGTTGGCTGATGTCACACATCCTGCTTTCGAACTATCTCATTTGACAGATACTCTCCCTGGCTCCTGAGCTATACTCCAGTTCTTGCCTTGACAGAGCGAGCAGCCATTTTCATGGCAAAATCTCTCGTGAAAAGCCACGAAAAACCAACAATTTTATGGGAGCACTTGGATGAGTATTTGGGTGAGTATTTGGATGAGTACTTGGATGAGTATTTGGATGAATATTGTGGTGAGTAGATGGGTGAATATTTGGGAAAGTACTTGGGTGAGTATTTGGGTGAGTACTTGAATGAGTATTTGGATGAGTACTTGGATGAGTATTTGGATTAGTGCTGTGGTGAGTATATGGGTGAATATTTGGGTAAGTACTTGGGTGAGTATGTGGGTGAGTACTTGGTGAGTATTTGGATGATTATTTGGGTGGGAATTTGTGAGTACAAAGAACAAAGAACAAAGAACAACACAGCACGGGAAACAGGCCCTTCGGCCCAACGAGCCCGCGCCGCCGTCCCACTGTCTCAGTGACCTATTCATGATTTTAGTCTACGCCTAATGTGCGAGGATCAGGGAGGTCCAATTTAGGGACAATTTAGTACCCAATCAATCAGCCTAAAAGCACATCTTTGGGGATGTGGGAGGAAACCGGAGCACCCGGAGGAAACCCACGCAACCACGGGGAGAACGTGCAAACTCCCACAGACACAGGCCCAAATCCATGTGTCCGCACAGTAACAGAGATAGTCTCTGAGCTGTCATGTTGCCCTCGAGATGGTCCAGTTTAAGCACACTAACGACATGAAGCAATAGGCAACTCCCGAAGCAACGTCCAAGAGCAGCCCACTACAACCTGCCGCATGCATGCCCCTTGCTGGACTTAAATGCCTGTGGAGACAAAAAAATTCATTATTAAACAGGCAAAGACTAACATCCCTGAGGCAAAACGTATTCCCGAGCCTACAATGTTTAGTAAGGCCTACTATATCCCCCTATATGTAGCCCGCTCATGTGGCTGTCTAAGTGACTCTTAAACAACCCTAGCGTACCTGCTTCCACCACCTTACTCGGCAGTGCATTCCACACCCCCACTACCCTTTGCGTAAAAAACTGCCCTCTAATATTTGTCTTATACCTAGCCCCCTCACCCTAAGCCCGTGACCCCTCGTTCTATCCATTTCTAATAGCGGAAAAAGCTTACCACCATTTACTCTATCTATCCCCTTCATAACCTTATAAACCTCTATTAGATCCCCCCTCAGCCGACGTCTCTCAAGGGAAAACAGCCCAAGTTCATTCAATCTTTCCTCGTAAGACAGCCCTTCCATACCAGGCAACATCCTGGTAAATCTCCTCTGCACTCTCTCCAGGATCTCTACATCCTTCCGGTAGTACGGCGACCAGAACTGGACGCAGTACTCCAAGTGAGGCCTAACCAACGTTCTATACAACTGCAACATCAGACTCCTACTCTTATATTCTATACCTCTTCCTATGAAGGCTAACATACCATACGCTTTCCTCATCACATTCTGCACCTGCACCGACACCTTCAGGGACTTGTGCACTTGCACCCCCAGGTCTCTCTGCGTATCTATACTCCGGATAGTTCTACCTTTTATCGTATAACTCCCCTCCACATTATTCCGGCCAAAGTGCATCACCTCGCATTTCTCCGGATTAAATTCCATTTGCCATCTATCTGCCCAATCTACCAGCCTGTCTATGTCCTGTTGCATTGCCAGGCACTGCTCCTCAGTACCCGCCAATCCAACCATCTTAGTGTCATCAGCAAATTTGCTGATCACACCACCTACCTCCTCTTCCAAGTCATTTTGGGTGAGTATTTGGATGAGTACTTGGTTGAGTACTTGGTTGAGTTTTTGGGTGAGTATTTGGACGAGTATTTGAACGAGTATTTGGACGAGTATTTGGGTGGGAATTTATGAGTACTTGGGTGAGTACTTGGTTGAGTATTTGGCTGAGTACTTGTGTGAGTACTTGGGTGAGTACTTGGGTGAGTACTTGGAGAGTTTTTGGGTAAGCATTTTGATGAGTACTTGGATGAGTACTGGATGAGTATTTGGGTGAGTACTTGGATGAGCATTTGGATGAGCATCTGAACTATCGTAATATGCGATGATATGTGACAAGTGCAGGAAAATGCCTTTAGCAGTAGACATTGTCGGCACAGATTAGCTGGGCTGAAAGGACTTTTCTGTTCTATATGACTCTATGACTCTATGACTCCATCGCCTGAATTCTACTGTTTCACCCAGCCCAGAATCAGAGAGAATGATGGAAATGGCCATTGACCTCGGGCAGGAATTTCCAATCTTGTTCGAGTGAGGCCATAAAACCCCATCAATGGCTCTATGCTGTGCTTTCCTACAGTATAAAACAGTGATGACCTGCCAAACAGTATTTCAATGTTGGTCAGGCACTCTGGGATGTCCTCAGGTCATGGAACACACTATCTCAATGACATTGTAGTGGTGGTATCAGACTCCTTCCTGCTTTTAGCTGCATAGCTTTGACCAGCACTTAGCAATTTTACCTACTTTTATTTTCTATTTCCGACAGATGTGATTTTCTCTTCTTCCTCATGCTTCCTCGCCCCCCCCCCCCACCGCCCCCACCCCACCAGCTGCCCATACAGTTGTTATATTTGATTGTTTTTTGCTTGTTTTTGATCGAGAGTGGGATCCAGTTGTTCTATTGCCTTTTTGTTTTCTGTGACAAGAAAGTTGCTTTTGCCAACTTCTTTTGACGATATGCATCAAGGAGGTCATCACTGGATGGATGTGAGGTTCCTCCCCACAACAAGGACCGTTTTTTTGGTCAGGTCTGTCTCGGTATGAGGTCAGCTTCTGGCAGCCAATATTCGTCATGACCAGTCATATCTGGGAAGGAAGGAGAAATAATGAACAAGGGACAATTAATTGGAATAAAGTAAGGATTCATATAGAGAGTGAAACATTAGAGAACAGGTCTACCACAGTGAGTGATGATGTAAGATAAAGGAGAAAGCGTCAGTGATGTGACATCGAAGCAAGTCAGTTGTGTATAAAATGGAGAGAATAATATTTGTGTCAGGGAGAATGTGTAGCCCCAGGCTACAGTCAGTCACTGATGTTGTTTTGATCGAGCTGTGAGCGTCGAATGTCCTTTCCTCTATAGAGACAAAATAGAGAAGCTGTCAGCAGAAATAAACATCAGCTGACTGGAAGAGATATCACTGTCCGTGTGTTTCAGGGAGGGGAACGGATATCGCTGTCCGTGTGTTTCAGGGAAGGGAATGGATATCACTGTCCGTGTGTTTCAGGGAGGGGAACGGATATCGCTGTCCGTGTGTTTCAGGGAGGGGAACGGATATCGCTGTCCGTGTGTTTCAGGGAGGGGAACGGATATCGCTGTCCGTGTGTTTCAGGGAGGGGAACGGATATCGCTGTCCGTGTGTTTCAGGGAGGGGAACGGATATCGCTGTCCGTGTGTTTCAGGGAGGGGAACGGATATCGCTGTCCGTGTGTTTCAGGGAGGGGAATGGATATCGCTGTCCGTGTGTTTCAGGGAGGGGAACGGATATCACTGTCCGTGTGTTTCAGGGAGGGGAACGGATATCGCTGTCCGTGTGTTTCAGGGAGGGGAACGGATATCACTGTCCGTGTGTTTCAGGGAGGGGAACGGATATCGCTGTCCGTGTGTTTCAGGGAGGGGAACGGATATCGCTGTCCGTGTGTTTCAGGGAGGGGAACGGATATCGCTGTCCGTGTGTTTCAGGGAGGGGAACGGATATCGCTGTCCGTGTGTTTCAGGGAGGGGAACGGATATCGCTGTCCGTGTGTTTCAGGGAGGGGAACGGATATCGCTGTCCGTGTGTTTCAGGGAGGGGAACGGATATCGCTGTCCGTGTGTTTCAGGGAGGGGAACGGATATCGCTGTCCGTGTGTTTCAGGGAGGGGAACGGATATCACTGTCCGTGTGTTTCAGGGAAGGGAACGGATATCGCTGTCCGTGTGTTTCAGGGAGGGGAACGGATATCACTGTCCGTGTGTTTCAGGGAAGGGAACGGATATCGCTGTCCGTGTGTTTCAGGGAGGGGAACGGATATCGCTGTCCGTGTGTTTCAGGGAGGGGAACGGATATCGCTGTCCATGTGTTTCAGGGAGGGGAACGGATATCGCTGTCCATGTGTTTCAGGGAGGGGAACGGATATCGCTGTCCATGTGTTTCAGGGAGGGGAACGGATATCGCTGTCCGTGTGTTTCAGGGAGGGGAACGGATATCGCTGTCCGTGTGTTTCAGGGAGGGGAACGGATATCGCTGTCCGTGTGTTTCAGGGAGGGGAACGGATATCGCTGTCCGTGTGTTTCAGGGAGGGGAACGGATATCGCTGTCCGTGTGTTTCAGGGAGGGGAACGGATATCGCTGTCCGTGTGTTTCAGGGAGGGGAACGGATATCACTGTCCGTGTGTTTCAGGGAGGGGAACGGATATCGCTGTCCGTGTGTTTCAGGGAGGGGAACGGATATCGCTGTCCGTGTGTTTCAGGGAGGGGAACGGATATCGCTGTCCGTGTGTTTCAGGGAGGGGAACGGATATCGCTGTCCGTGTGTTTCAGGGAAGGGAACGGATATCGCTGTCCGTGTGTTTCAGGGAGGGGAACGGATATCGCTGTCCGTGTGTTTCAGGGAGGGGAACGGATATCACTGTCCGTGTGTTTCAGGGAGGGGAACGGATATCGCTGTCCGTGTGTTTCAGGGAGGGGAACGGATATCGCTGTCCGTGTGTTTCAGGGAGGGGAACGGATATCGCTGTCCGTGTGTTTCAGGGAGGGGAACGGATATCGCTGTCCGTGTGTTTCAGGGAGGGGAACGGATATCGCTGTCCGTGTGTTTCAGGGAGGGGAACGGATATCGCTGTCCGTGTGTTTCAGGGAGGGGAACGGATATCGCTGTCCGTGTGTTTCAGGGAGGGGAACGGATATCACTGTCCGTGTGTTTCAGGGAGGGGAACGGATATCACTGTCCGTGTGTTTCAGGGAGGGGAACGGATATCGCTGTCCGTGTGTTTCAGGGAGGGGAACGGATATCGCTGTCCGTGTGTTTCAGGGAGGGGAACGGATATCACTGTCCGTGTGTTTCAGGGAGGGGAACGGATATCACTGTCCGTGTGTTTCAGGGAGGGGAACGGATATCACTGTCCGTGTGTTTCAGGGAGGGGAACGGATATCACTGTCCGTGTGTTTCAGGGAGGGGAACGGATATCACTGTCCGTGTGTTTCAGGGAGGGGAATGGGGAGCCTGTGTCCTTTAGGGTAGCATCCCAATAATAGCAAGTCCCAAGCCTGGGAGACCGATCGCTATAGGGCATTACTCCGAGAAAACCGTGTGGGAAAATATCAAGAGCAAAATCAATAATTGTGTCTTTTTCTGAATTCTTTGTATATGTGTTATTAAAAACTAATGAACTTGGGGAAAAGACTGACCCAGTTGGACAATGAATTGTCTATCACTGTCCAAAGACAATGCATTATAGGGATGGACACATCAGTAAACCAATGATAGGAATGTTGCCGGGGGGGGGTGGGGAGGAGTGATGTGAGGCGGGGGGGTGGAGTGATGTGAGGCGGGGGGTGGGGAGGAGTGATGTGAGGTGGGGGGGGTGGAGTGATGTGAGGTGGGGGGGTGGGGAGGAGTGATGTGAGGTGGGGGGGTGGGGAGGAGTGATGTGAGGTGGGGGGGTGGGGAGGAGTGATGTGAGGCGGGGGGGTGGAGTGATGTGAGGCGGGGGGTGGGGAGGAGTGATGTGAGGCGGGGGTGGGGAGGAGTGATGTGAGGCGGGGGTGGGGAGGAGTGATGTGAGGCGGGGGGGTGGGGAGGAGTGATGTGAGGCGGGGGGGTGGAGTGATGTGAGGTGGGGGGGTGGGGAGGAGTGATGTGAGGCGGGGAGGAGTGATGTGAGGCGGGGGGAGTGATGTGAGGCGGGGGGGGAGTGATGTGAGGTGGGGGGGTGGGGAGGAGTGATGTGAGGCGGGGGGAGGAGTGATGTGAGGCGGGGGGGGAGTGATGTGAGGCGGGGGGAGTGATGTGAGGCGGGGGGGGAGTGATGTGAGGCGGGGGGAGGAGTGATGTGAGGCGGGGGAGGAGTGATGTGAGGCGGGGGGGGGAGTGATGTGAGGCGGGGGAGGAGTGATGTGAGGCGGGGGGGAGTGATGTGAGGCGGGGGAGGAGTGATGTGAGGCGGGGGGGGAGTGATGTGAGGCGGGGGGGAGTGATGTGAGGCGGGGGGGGGAGTGATGTGAGGCGGGGGGGGAGTGATGTGAGGCGGGGGGGAGTGATGTGAGGCGGGGGGGAGTGATGTGAGGCGGGGGGGAGTGAAGTGAGGCGGGGGGGAGTGATGTGAGGCGGGGGGGAGTGATGTGAGGCGGGGGGGAGTGAAGTGAGGCGGGGGGGAGTGATGTGAGGCGGGGGGGAGTGATGTGAGGCGGGGGGGAGGAGTGATGTGAGGCGGGGGGGTGGAGTGATGTGAGGCGGGGGGGAGTGATGTGAGGCGGGGGGGAGGAGTGATGTGAGGCGGGGGGGTGGAGTGATGTGAGGCGGGGGGGGAGTGATGTGAGGCGGGGTGGGGAGTGATGTGAGGTGGGGGGGTGGGGGGGGAGTGATGTGAGGCGGGGGGGTGGAGTGATGTGAGGCGGGGGGGGAGTGATGTGAGGTGTGGGGGTGGGGGGGGAGTGATGTGAGGTGGGGGGGGTGGGGAGGAGTGATGTGAGGCGGGGGGGGAGTGATGTGAGGCGGGGGGGAGGAGTGATGTGAGGCGGGGGGGGAGTGATGTGAGGCGGGGGGGGAGTGATGTGAGGCGGGGGGGAGTGATGTGAGGCGGGGGGGGAGTGATGTGAGGTGGGGGGGGGAGTGATGTGAGGTGGGGGGGTGGGGGGGAGTGATGTGAGGTGCGGGGAGTGATGTGAGGCGGGGGGAGGAGTGATGTGAGGCGGGGGGGAGTGATGTGAGGTGGGGGGGGAGTGATGTGAGGTGGGGGGGGGGAGTGATGTGAGGTGGGGGGGTGGGGGGGAGTGATGTGAGGTGCGGGGAGTGATGTGAGGCGGGGGTGAGTGATGTGAGGCGGGGGGGAGTGATGTGAGGTGGGGGTGAGTGATGTGAGGCGGGGGGGGAGTGATGTGAGGTGGGGAGGAGTGATGTGAGGCGGGGGGTGAGTGATGTGAGGCGGGGGGTGAGTGATGTGAGGCGGGGGAGGAGTGATGTGAGGCGGGGGGGAGTGATGTGAGGCGGGGGGTGAGTGATGTGAGGCGGGGGGTGAGTGATGTGAGGCGGGGGGTGAGTGATGTGAGGCGGGGGGGAGGAGTGATGTGAGGCGGGGGGTGAGTGATGTGAGGCGGGGGGTGAGTGATGTGAGGCGGGGGGGGAGTGATGTGAGGCGGGGGGTGAGTGATGTGAGGCGGGGGAGGAGTGATGTGAGGCGGGGGGTGAGTGATGTGAGGCGGGGGGGGAGTGATGTGAGGCGGGGGGTGAGTGATGTGAGGCGGGGGGTGAGTGATGTGAGGCGGAGGGGAGTGATGTGAGGCGGGGGGGGAGTGATGTGAGGCGGGGGGGGAGTGATGTGAGGCGGGGGAGGAGTGATGTGAGGTGGGGGGGGAGTGACGTGAGGTGGGGGGGGAGTATTTGTTGGCAGGAGATTATGTGATAACACCTCCCAGAATACGGCCAGTTATACAAAAGCAGAAAATGCTGGAAAACCTCAGGATTTGTGACCTGTGGAGAGAGAATAGAGCCAATGTTTCGAGTCTGGATGACCCTGAACCAGAGTCAAAACTTTGTTTCTATCCCCTCTCCACAGGTGCTGTCAGAGCTGCTGAGATTTTCCACATTTTCTGTTTTTGTTTCCGATTCCTGGTAGAGAAAATATTGATGTTTGAGAATGAAGCTGAGGAGCCTGTTCGCGATCTAGGTTGGCCCAATTCAAATTGTTTGTTAAATTGAATGGAAACTGCGTGAATTAAGTCTCCTGTTGTGTTTTATTAAAATTGCTTAATTACACCACTGGATAATTCAAATCCTCATTTCTGGAGCAACATTGGTCTTAAATGAAGAGGAGGAGACTTTTTTCAGTTTGTTTCAGTGCGACAATACTCAGTTTACAGAATTTAAATCACATTGGTTTCAAATGGAAGTAATTTGGTCAGGATTGAATGTGAAAGACTGAGTAATAAAGTTTATTTATTATTGTCACAAGTAGGCTCACATTAACACTGCAATAAAGTTACTGTAAAAATCCCCTAGTCTCCATACTCCGGCACCTGTTTGGGTACATTGAGGGGGAATTTAACATGGCCAATATACCTAACCAGCACATCCTTCAGATAGTGGGAGGAAACCTGAGCACCTGGAGGAAACCCATGTAGACATAGGGAGAATGTGCAGATTGCGCACAGACAGTGACCCAAGCCAGGAATTGAACCCAGGTCGCTGGAGCTGTGAGACAGGAATGCTAACCACTGTGCCACCGTGCCGCCCCATTCTCTGTACCCTCTCAAAACAGCATTGGTGAATACTTTCAAACAGGAAATAGATAATAGCTTTAAAAATGGAATATTGAAAAGAGTATTTGGGAAAGGCAGAAATTGGAATGTGAGCTTCTGTTTAGAAAACATCAGGGGCAGTGACTTGGCCTGAATGACCTATGGTATACTGTAACATTCAGTGGCATCATGTGCGTATGTGTGGGAGTGACAGAGTGTGTGTGTGGGAGTGACAGAGTGAGTGAGTGTGTGGGAGTGACAGAGTGAGTGTGTGGGAGTGACACAGTGAGTGAATGTATGGGAGTGACAGAGTGAGTGCATGTGTGTGGGAGTGACAGAGTGAGTGTGTGGGAGTGACAGAGTGAGTGTGTGTGTGGGAGTGACAGAGTGAGTGTGTGGGAGTGACAGTGTGAGTGTGTGGGAGTGACAGAGTGAGTGTGTGTGTGGGAGTGACAGAGTGAGTGTGTGTGTGGGAGTGACAGAGTGAGTGTGTGTGTGGGGGTGACAGAGTGAGTGTGTGTGTGGGAGTGACAGAGTGAATGTGTGGGAGTGACAGAGTGAGTGTGTGGGAGTGCCAGAGTGAGTGTGTGGGAGTGACAGAGCGTGTGTGTGGGAGTGACAGAGTGAGTGTGTGGGAGTGACAGAGTGAGTGTGTGGGAGTGACAGAGTGAGTGTGTGGGAGTGACAGAGTGAGCGTGTGTGTGGGAGTGACAGAGTGAGTGTGTGTGTGGGAGTGACAGAGTGAGTGTGTGAGAGTGACAGAGTGAGTGTGTGGGAGTGACAGTGAGTGTGTGGGAGTGACAGTGAGTGTGTGGGAGTGACAGTGAGTGTGTGGGAGTGACAGAGTGAGCGTGTGTGTGGGAGTGACAGAGTGAGTGTGTGAGAGTGACAGAGTGAGTGTGTGGGAGTGACAGTGAGTGTGTGGGAGTGACAGAGTGAGTGTGTGGGAGTGACAGTGAGTGTGTGGGAGTGACAGTGAGTGTGTGGGAATGACAGAGTGAGTGTGTGGGAGTGACAGAGTGAGTGTGTGGGAGTGACAGAGTGAGTGTGTGGGAGTGACAGAGTGAGTGTGTGGGAGTGACAGAGTGAGTGTGTGGGAGTGACAGTGAGTGTGTGGGAGTGACAGAGTGAGTGTGTGGGAGTGACAGTGAGTGTGTGGGAGTGACAGTGAGTGTGTGGGAGTGACAGAGTGAGTGTGTGGGAGTGACAGAGTGAGTGTGTGGGAGTGACAGTGAGTGTGTGGGAGTGACAGTGAGTGTGTGGGAGTGACAGTGAGTGTGTGGGAGTGACAGAGTGAGTGTGTGGGAGTGACAGTGAGTGTGTGGGAGTGACAGTGAGTGTGTGGGAGTGACAGAGTGAGTGTGTGGGAGTGACAGAGTGAGTGTGTGGGAGTGACAGAGTGAGTGTGTGGGAGTGACAGTGAGTGTGTGGGAGTGACAGTGAGTGTGTGAGAGTGACAGAGTGCGTGTGCATTTGCTTTACTCTCAGTCTTATGTTTCTTAGTGAATGACACCAGCACAGACCGACCTGTGCTCCAGGGCACTCACACAGTGGGTGATGGTGAGTCTGGGGGTAAGTCTGCCACACACAATCTGACCTTCTCACTCTCTGAACAATATATTCCTCTGACATTGTTTCATTTTTGTTGAGGGTGTTGAGTGAGAAAGAATTGGTAATGTGCCTGGTGGGGTGAAAAGTCTGGGCAAGCTGAGTGTAAACGATCAGGGCACAAAGCGGAGGAGCTAGACCTGGTATCCTGGGAACATCCAACCTCACCATCATCAATAAAACACTGGAGCTGACCATTTAGTTCATTGCTGTCTGTGGGATCTTGCTGTGTGCATGTTGTTTCCTATGGCATGTAAAGGTAGCAGTGGTGAAATCCTGGGAAATGTGGACCATTTTCCATATCTTGGGAGCCTCCTCTTAGTTCATTAGTTTCACAGTAGGCTTACAATGAAGTTACTGTAAAAATCCCCTAGCTGCCACACTCCGGAGCCTGTTGGGGTATACTGAGGGGGAATTCAGCATGACCAATGTCCCTTACCAGCACGTCTTTCAGACTGTTGGAGGAAACTGGAGCATCCAGAGGAAATCCACACAGACACGTGGAGAATGTGCAGACTCTGCACTCACCTGGGAATCGAACCTGGGTTCCTGATGCTGTGAGGGAACAATGCTAACCATTGGGCCACTGTGCCAGCTCTCAATGAAGGCAGGCATAGACGATGAAATCCATCATTACCTCCAAAGTGCCAACTCAACCGATGGCCACCTGAGGAAAGGAGCTCAATCTCATACCTTAAACTGAAATCATAGTAACTGAACACCAATCATCCCTAACCTGTGATATGTCTCAGAGCTCCACTGGGAGGGAGCTATCATTGGTAAACCTAACACCCGACCCCTCCAGAAACTTGCAAAATACTCTCAGGAAAGAGATTCACGGGAGGAGATTCCCAGAAGGAGGTTCCTGAGAGGAAATTCCCAGGCAAAGAATCTCAGGAGGAGATTCCTGGGAGGAGATTCCCGGGAGGATAGTCCTGGGAGGCGATTCCTGGGAGGAGATTCCAGGAGGAGAATCCCAGGAGGAGATTCCCAGCTGGAGATTCCCAGGAGAAGACTGTCAAGGTGGAGATTCCCAGGAGGAGATTCCCAGGCGGAGATTCCCAGCTGGAGATTCCCGGGAGGAGACTCTCAGGGTGGAGATTCCCAGGAGGAGATTCCCAGCTGGAGATTCCCAGGAGAAGACTGTCAGGGTAGAGATTCCCAGCTGGAGATTCCCAGGAGAATACTCTCAGGGTGGAGATTCCCAGGAGGAGATTCCCGGGAGGAGATTCCTGGGAGGAGATTCCAGAAGGAGAATCCCAGGAGGAGATTCCCAGCTGGGGATTCCCGGGAGAAGACCCTCAGGGTGGAGATTCCCAGGAGGAGATTCCCGGGAGGAGATTCCTGGGAGGAGATTCCAGAAGGAGAATCCCAGGAGGAGATTCCCAGCTGGAGATTCCCAGGGGAAGACTCTCAGGATGGAGATTCCCAGGAGGAGATTCCCAGCTGGAGATTCCCAGGGGAAGACTCTCAGGATGGAGATTCCCAGGAGGAGATTCCCAGCTGGAGATTCCCAGGGGAAGACTCTCAGGATGGAGATTCCCAGGAGGAGATTCCCAGCTGGAAATTCCCGGGAGAAGACTCTCAGGGTGGAGATTCCCAGGAGGAGATTCCCGGGAGGAGATTCCTGGGAGGAGATTCCAGAAGGAGAATCCCAGCTGGAGATGCCCAGGGGAAGACTCTCAGGGTGGAGATTCCCAGGAGGAGATTCCCAGCTGGAGATTCCCGGGAGAAGACTCTCAGGGTGGAGATTCCCGGGAGGATATTCCTGGGAGGAGATCCCAGGGAGGAGACTCCCGGTTGGACAGGGGAAGTGGGTCAGGGTTATCCTTGAAGCATCCCTGAGGAGGTCAGACATTTTTCCTGACTCTTGGGAAGCCTGGCTTGTGATCGACTGGAATGGATTGGGCTCTTGAGGGAATGCATTGAACACGTTGAAGCTTTTACCGGGAAGCAGCTTTGGGGCTTTGAAGAGGGCTCAGAAACAACACTTCGAGTTAACCCTTCCAGCAGCAGCTGCCCACCGCGTGGCAGAGTCTGCCTATTTATTAATGTCACACTTAGTGCCTAGGATTCAGCATCTCAGAGCCCATTAAACCACAGTCATCCTTTACCCTCAGGGCCTGCCCCAAAAGAAGCATGTTGTGGAATATTTCCTACATTGCGACAGTGATGACACTTCACAGGAGCTTCACTGACAGTCTGGCTTTGAAAGGTACAGTATTGATGTGAGCCCTTTCCCTGTCGGCCTCTCTGCTCCTTCAGCCTGTTCTACCATTCGGTTAGATCACTATTTGATCTGGAACTTTCTCAGTACAGATCTGAACTCGGTCTACACTTCCCGGGGGCTTTTCCTTTCCCTCTCACATCCATGTTTTGTTTCTCAAAATTAGCAAATTCAGGGGATTTTTAGTGCCTGGTGAGTTTGGCAGGCTGAGGCCTGCTTTGATAGAAAGTACTTTGGGGAAGTCATTATTCTTTGTTCAAAAGAAGATAAAAAGAAATGTGTTTTTGCTGAGATCTATTGAAGCTGAACCAATGACACATACACTTTGCGATTCAATTGAGTGACAGTGTTGGATGGAGACTTTTCCCCTGCCATGGTAACCACCTTGTTGCAGGCAGTAACCTTGACCACACAAGCACAAAGCTTCCAGCAGCACTTTCCGATGCACTGGGAAACTCACTGCCCAAACCCACAAAAGGCTGCTTGTTTCAGCAGAAATGAATGCTGCTGGCGTGAATGTGTCCATCGCCCGTGGCTTCCCTTCGTGCACAGTCTTGCTCCTCAGGAAGCAGTTCCGCGGACGACTAAACTCGAGAATAGAACAGATTGCCTATTCTCCTATTCAGAGGATTATGATTACATATCTCTGACAGAACCACACATCTCACAACAACAACTTACATCTATGTAGCAACTTCAACATAATTTTGAACACACCCTAGGCACTTCACCAGGATGGACTCGAAAAACAATTTGACACTAAGCAGAGAGTAAGACAGGTGAACTGAATCTTTAATCTTATTTATTAGTGTCGCAAGTAGGCTTACTTTAACACTGCAATGATGTTACTCTGAAAATCCCCTAGTCACTACACTCTGGTGCCTGTACTGAAGGAGAATTTGGCATGGCATTTAACCAGTACATCTTACGGACTGTGGGAGGAAACCGGAGCACCCGGAGGAAACCCACGCAGACATGGGGAGAACATGCAGACTCTGCACAAGTATGGACTCAATCCGGGAATCGAACCTGGGTCCCTGGTGTGGTGAGGGAGCAGTGCTAATCACTCTGCCACCTTGCCACCCTTGGTATCTTGCTTACGGAGGTAGACTTTAAGGAACATCTTAAAGTAATAGAGGAAGAATGATTTAAAGAATAATTTCCAACGCTTGCAAGGGACTTTAGAAAAATCAGCATGTAACTTTCCCACTTTGATAAATGGTCAAAGTTCACTACTGCCAGGTATGACTAAAAGGAAGGAGTGCATTTATACAGCATCTTCCTCAACTTCAGTGTATCTGTTCACAGTTAACAATGTATTTTTGAGAATATATACCTCAATAACATGGAAATCCAGTCAGCCAATTAACACACAGCAAGCTCCCACAAACACCAATGAGACAAATGCCCAGATAACCTGTTTCAGTTTTTCTTTGGCAGAATGTAATTCCTCTACTCTATTCTTCAGTTCACCTTCTGTAATTAATTGTCCTTCTGCTACTTGTTTTTGTGAGAACTTCTACTTCCTTTTCCCATTCAAGATCCTTCATTTTCATTTTCTCAGATACCTCCTTGGATGTCTAACGTTTTTCCAAGTTTTCAAATGTCTAACCATTTTCTTCAGTTCTGTTGTCTCTTCCTTCATACCTCCATGACACCTCAAAATGTTGTTTGTTTAAAACTTGTTCAGTGATGACTTTAGCGCCTCATGCATTTCTGAGACTATATACTCAGCTTAAATCTTGAGTTTTGAATCTTCCAATTCTGTTCTGACACAAACATTTTTCAACTTTATCTTAATGCCCTATTTGCAGGGGTTGTTTATTTGGATTTCATCAGATAGTTTTTCTTTATTCACAGGCAGTTGTTTGTTCTGCACTGTAACCTGCTGTTGTAGTTCAAGGTTTCCAAAAAGATACATTTTTGAGGATTCCAGAAAGTTCCCTGCCTCTCTGGCACCATAGTGTGGCTTAATTGAGTATTGTCTTACACCCTTTTGTACTTCACTGGGAGTTCTCTGCATCTCGTTAGAATCATTGAATCTCCACAGTGCAGGAGGAGGCCTCCTGACCCATTGAGTCTGCACCGATAACAAACCCACCTAGGTTCTATGCTCGTAAGCCCACGTTTTTGCCTCACTAATCCCTGTGATACTAAGACGAAATTTAGCATGGTCAATCCACCTAAACCACACACCTTTGGACAGTGAGAGGAAACTGGAGAACCTGGGAGAAACCCATACAGACACGGGGAGAACGTGCAAACTCCACACAGTCACCCAAGGCCGGAATTGAACCCAAGTCCAGGGTGCTGTACCAACCATTGTGCCACAATGCTACCCACAGTGTAAGATCATGCACTCCACAACTTGAAAATTAAAATATTTGTCAAAGGCTCTTAATATTTCATCGAAGCTGGTTCAGGATCCATCAATGCAATACATTACGATTAGTTCATCAGCAAGTTCACCAAACCAATATAACAAGGTATTAAAATGGACTTTTTCTGATTCCCTATTCAGATCTGATGTACATCTGTGGTTTTAAAATTCTCTTCTCCAGGATGCCAAATTTTCCATTGTGTTTGGCCCTTGGATGAGTCCGAACTGTTCTGGTAAGTTTCATTTTTGATCCATGGTTAACTTTGATCTAAACAGGGGCACTACGCTTCTGAAGTCGATGACTATTTTGTTGACATTGAGGGAGAGATTACTGTTCTCGCAACAGTTCACTACATTCTCTATCTCATCCCGATACTCTGTCTCTTCATTGTTTGAGATCTGACTGACGAAGGTGGTTGCTTGGAACGATTAGTTGTTGTCTTTTCCATTTCAACACCTTACTTGAGGGTCATGAAAGCATTAAATCCTGGCCTTTGATGGTCTTTATAGTTGATTTTTTAATCATGATTTTTCAGAACTAATTAATTTCTTTTCTTCTCAGAGCCACATATCCAGGCATTGACTTGGGAATTTAATTTTACTGATAGAGTTTCTGAATGAAATTTCTGACTGCTATTTAAATTTCTCAGGGCTTTCTGCCTCTTGCAACTTAAATGTTTTAGCTGACCCTGTTATGTCTGATGACTCTGCATTCTGAGAATTTAAGTTGGACTTCAAGAGATCCTATGGAGTCTTCTGCTGCAGTGAGGAATTTTACATTTTTGCCTTCAGCTTCCAAGCCTTTCTTTGGATCTTCTCCCTGGCAAGTTTCCCCTGCATGTTTGCTTCTCTTGCTTTTCTTCAGGTCAGAATGCATCTTTGAATAATAACAGTCTGTCTTAACCCTTTTGTGATGGACAAAGAAATGCAAGTAGACTTTTTGTGAGTACAACAAATGTTTATTTAAAACAGACAATCAATAATCACCCACCCAGCCAACAATAAGTTATCTTACAGAAAATAATTAAATTCAAGTCCAATACTAGACCTTGACTTAACTTTGCATGACTGGCAAGTACCCAAGCAGATATTTGCCTTTATCTGTGTGCTAGTCTGTGTAGTCCTCTGTATAGTCTGGTTTTATAGTCTGGTCTGGCACTCTGGCTCTGGTCTTCCTTCCTTCTTGGGTGTGGTGCTCTCCTTGTGCTGGTCGTTGCTGGCAATGGTCACTGTTGTTGCAGTTTGTTCGTGGGGTCAGAGGGAGAGAGTGAGCTTCTGTTGTACAGAAGATTTTATCCCTCCCTGGTTTCATGTCCTTTTAGGGCGGTCTCCTGATTCTTGTCAATCAATCGATCAGGGCTTGATCACCCTGATCAATAAGACTCTAATCAGGTACTCTCACACAATCTCTGGGTGTGAATCCGACGATGTGGAGATGCCAGCGTTAGACTGGGGTAAATACAGTAAGAAGTCTCACAACACCAGGTTAAAGTCCTGTGTACCCAATGGCCATGCCTGTAAGTGCTAGAGGCACATGGGTCACATATCTCCCTCCCAAATAAGGGGTTAAGGTAAACAAGTCTGTTTGACCAGGAAGTGTTCATTGACTTTGGGATGGCCTACTTCCTGCGTATTCAGTTGTCTGAGCTCAGCCTGTTTATCTCTGTCTTTTAGGCTCCAGCTTGTCGTTTTAGTTTTTGCCCAATTGCCCCAGAGAGCTTTACAAATCGCCATTTAAGGTGGCCTGTTTGGCCACAGAATTTTCCATTAGTCTTGCAGGATTTTGGATTTTCTGCATTTTTTGTGAGGGTTTACATTTCTCCATTCACTCACACCATGTTGTTGACCGTTGGATACCATTCAGTAGGTTTTACTGAAGACTTTGCAGTTTTAAGAGGTGAACTGTATACATTTATGATGGAGGATGAAAGAAACATGAGGCCAGAGTAGGGACCATGGCGGAGTGTGGAGAAGCACACCTGCTTCTCAAGGGTCCACACTCAAGGGGCTAAATATTGGCAGCACAGTGGCTAACACTGCCGCCTCACGGCACCAGGGACACAGGTTTGATTCCCAACTTGGGCCACTGTCTGTGTGAAGTTTGTACATTCTCACCGTGCCTGCATGGGTTTCCGCCAGGTGCTCTGGTTTCTTCCCACAGTCCGAAAGACATGTTGGTTAGGGTGATTGGTGCTACTCCTGGCATGCAACCCTTTATTGAACCAGGGTTTGCTTAATGGTAATGGTGGGGTGGGGGGATGTGCCAGGTCATGAGGTTACAGGCTGTGGTTGAATACAGTTTCTGCTGCTGATGATGGTCTCCAGCATCTCATGGTGGTTTAGCTTTGAGTTGTTAGATTTGTTTAGAATCTAGCCCATTTAGCACACTGATAGTGACATGGACAACACAATGGTGGATGTCCTCAATGTGTAAGTGGGACATTACGTCCACAAGGACATTCCTACCAGCACAATCGGATATTTACATCTGTGATAGATTAGTGAGGACAAGGTTGAATAGATTGACCCCCTTGGTCGGTTGGTTCTCTTGCCAGCCGTTTCATGCCCACTCTGGCAGATATGTCCTTCAGGGTGAGACCAGCTCGGTCAGTAGTGTTGCTACCGAACCGTTCTTGGTGACTGATGTTGAAGTTTCCCACCCAGAGTACATTCTGTGCCCTTATCACCCTCAGTACTTCTTCCGCATGGGGCTTAACATGAAGGGGTTTTCAAAATGGTAAAGAGCAGGATGTTTCCTGGCCCAGGTTGGATTTGATTCCTTCGGATTCCAGACTCAATGTGATCTGGAGTCAATGTTGAGGGCTCCCAGAACCATTCCTGTGCTGCCACCTCTGGTGGGTCCATCCTGTCAGTGGCCTGGGACATACTGAGGGGTAATGATGGCTGTAAGATAGGATTGGATAATGTCAGGCTGTTGCTTGACCAGACTGTGAGACAGTTCACTCAGTCGTGACACAAGTTCTCAGCTGTTAGTGAGGACAACTTGGCGGGATCGACCAGGGAGGGTGCAAACCTTTACTGTTTCCAGTGACAAGTTGATGCAGTTTGTTTTATCTGGTTTTACTCTTATTCAGCATTTCCGTAGCGGTTAATCAGATGAAGTGACTTGTTAGGCCATTTCAGAGGGAATTAAGAATCAACTACACGCCTGTGCGTACTGACCGGAGGCAACTTGATGTGTCTCCAACAACAAAGGGTTTATTAAACTAATATAAACATATACAAGATCAGGGTTTGACAGAACATACGCACATGTCCATTCTCCTCTCCTCGCCGGTTCCTGCTGAGGGCCCTCCACATCCCAGGATATATACCCTCTCTCCCGATTGGCCCAGCTTCTCCCACAGCCGCTCCAAGGATTTGGCCCAATCACATGGTCCGCAAAGGATCTCTCCTTAAAAGGGCCACGTCACCACAGTGTGGGTCTGGAGTCACAAGGACGCCAGGCTGGGTGAGGGCAGCAGATGCCCCTCTTAACTAGTTCATTCCAAAGTAAAATGGCTGAGTGTCCATACTGGTATCGTCGTGTGTGACAAGCACAAACAGGATTAATGTCACCTTATAAACAATTGCTCATTTATTTTACTACCAAATCTAATTTCAATGCCCTCTATCCCCCTTCCCCATACCCCACAAACCCCCAACAGCGTCAAATTACATTTTGAATGGGATGTCATTGATGTCTCTGCAATGTCGGTGAAGTGAGGGATGTGTGTGTCTGACTGCTGACTTGTTGGAAAACTCACGCAGTGCTTTCCAGCTCCGTACCCAGTGCTTTCCAGCTCCGCACCCAGTGCTTTCCAGCTCCGCACCCAGTGCTTTCCAGCTCCGCACCCAGTGCTTTCCAGCTCTGTACCCAGTGCTTTCCAGCTCCGCACCCAGTGCTTTCCAGCTCCGCACCCAGTGCTTTCCAGCTCCACACCCAGTGCTTTCCAGCTCCACACCCAGTGCTTTCCAGCTCCGTACCTAGTGCTTTCCAGCTCCGTACCCAGCGCTTTCTAGCTCTGCACCCAGTGCTTTCCAGCTCCGTACCCAGTGCTTTCCAGCTCCGTACCCAGTGCTTTCCAGCTCCGTACCCAGCGCTTTCTAGCTCTGCACCCAGTGCTTTCCAGCTCCGTACCCAGTGCTTTCCAGCTCCGCACCCAGTGCTTTCCAGCTCTGTACCCAGTGCTTTCCAGCTCCGCACCCAGTGCTTTCCAGCTCCGCACCCAGTGCTTTCCAGCTCTGTACCCAGTGCTTTCCAGCTCCGCACCCAGTGCTTTCCAGCTCCGTACCCAGTGCTTTCCAGCTCCGCACCCAGTGCTTTCCAGCTCCACACCCAGTGCTATCCAGCTCCGTACCCAGTAATTTGCAGCTCTGTATCCAGTGTTTTCCAGCTCCTCTCCCAATTTACAGCCATTCAAGTAGTAATCTGCCTTCTTATTTTCACTTCCAAAGTGAATAACCTCACCTTTATCCAAATTAAACTGCATCTGCCATTGATTAGCCCACTCACCCAACTGTCTAGATCATTCTGATAGATCTCTGCATCCTCGTCACAGCTCACCCTCCCACCAGAAATAAAATGTAAATCCACAGTTCACATTCACTTTGTTGAAATGTCAGCCTGAAGTACATGAACTCAGCTACAAACATGACGTGATCAGGATATTTCATGGATTTCAGTGACTTTCGCAATAAGAATCGCTTTCAATAAAAAGTACTTGTGTGGTGATTGGGTGAATCATAGAAGTGCAGAAAGAGGCCATTCAGCCCATGGAGCTTACATCGACAACAGTCCCACCCAGGCCCTTTCCCCATAATTCCTCATGTATTTACCTCACTAATCCCCCTGACACTATGGGGCAATTTAGCATGGCCAATCCACCTAGCCCACACACCCTAGGACTGAGACCTCGATGGCACAGTGATTAGCATTGCTGCCTCACAGGGCCACTTACCAGAGTTTGATTCCCAGCTTGGGTCACTGTCTGAGTGGAGTTTGTATGTTCGCCCCATGTCTGCATGGGTTTTCTCTGGTTTCCTCTCTCAGTCTGAAAGACGTGCTGGTTAGGTGCATTGGCCAAGCTAAATTCTCCCTCAGTGTACCTGAACAGGCACCGGAGTGTGGCAACTAGGGGATTTTCACAGTAACTTCATTGCAGTGTTAATGTAAGCCTACTTGTGATACTACTAAATAATGTGCCCCTTTAAGGGGCGAGCTCTCTGAGGGTCATGTGACCCATTTGGCCAATCAGGCTGGAGCTTGCAGTTCCAGGGACAGGGTGCAAGGTTTCCCTGACGATTCGGACTATCATGGAGAATGGTTATCTTTTCATCACTCCCTGTAAATATTTATTCGTTCAATAAACCATTTCATAGAATCCTTACATTGCAGAGAGAGGCCATTCCACCCACTGAGCCTGCCCCAATAACTAGCTCTGTAACGCTATGCATTTACTCTGCCAAACCCCCCTCTCACTGAGGGAAAATTTAGCACGGCCAATCCACTAACCAGCACATCTTTGGAGGGTGGAAGGAAATTTGTTAATCGACCTGGTGGTCTTAAGTCAAACTTTTCATCTCTTGCGCCTGGATTTGAATCAAAGCCCTGCAGACGGGACATGGTGAAAAGATGAAATGTTCCTCCCTCCTTAGGTTCTTCAATGGCCTTCATGCATTTAAACATGGACGAGTATTTCTTGACCCTTTTCCCAGTGGGTGCAGGACTGAAGCTAATGATGCAATCTGACTCAGGAAGGTTGTATGGATCCCTGATACAGCGCCGTGCAGCCAAGGCCGTTTGCTCAGACTGAGGTTTATGGCTTGTTGCCGGGTTAGTGCAAAGGCAGCTCTGTTTTGTATCGACCGTGCACAGTACGCGATAGGAGAAAGCTCGATACTGTTACACGGGACAAAGAAGGAAAGCATTTCATTTCCTGCCGCTATTATTTATGACAGCGCTGAGCACAAAGGCGTCTACAGTAAATCAATGGTTTTAAACCGAGTCGAACCTAACTCTTTTCACATGAGGTGTGATTCAGCCTTTAAGCTTCCAGGAAAGTATTAGAATGATGCTGAATCCAAACTGTTGCCGAGGGAACGGCGATTTTGCCACCGTGACAGAAAACTCAAGATATTCTAATCCAGGACAGCAGCTGTGCTTGGATTCAGATCTCGGAGTTTGGTTCTGACACACATCAAGAGGAAGAAATGTTTAAAAATATCTCATTTCCTGAGAAAACAAGCAGAGCTGAACTGATACCCGGATAATGCAGGCAGAACACTACAGTCAGCGTTTTCTTTGTGCTTAGCTACTTAATCACCGACAACCTTCCTGTTTATTTACCACATGCCTTAATAATCCTGGGACAGGAATTCCCACCTCTGGATAGTCATTGCCAGGGGGTACCCTTCCCCCACCCCCCTCCAGATGTTCTGGGGCACCCAGAAATCTCCCCTCGTACTGAGCTGTCTGGGAAGTTTAGACTTCCTCTGTCTCTGGGACCCTCCGGAAATCTGAGCTGAGACTTTGGATGGTTCCAGCTCACTGAGCAGAACTGTTAACCAGGAAACATGAGAAGGATTACACCCATTTCTAAATACTCGCATCCAACTCCCAACTGGGCCGCCCCCCCCCCCCTCTACTCCCCAACATGATCAGACCCTCACTCCGACTATCCCTGACCCCATTTATTCCCGATTGCCCAATTAAACCCACCCCAACACCACAACTACCCTGACCCTGCCTGCAACTCACACTACCCCTCACCCACCCACCTGCTACACTATCCCCACACCCAGCTGCCACCCTACCCCCCACCCACCTGCCACCCTACCCCCACCCACCTGCCACCCTACCCCCCACCCACCTGCCACCCTACCCCCTCACCCACCTGCCACCCTGCCCCCTCACCCACCTGCCACCCTACCCCCTCACCCACCTGCCACCCTGCCCCCTCACCCACCTGCCACCCTACTCCCTCACCCACCTGCCACCCTACTCCCTCACCCACCTGCCACCCTACCCCCTCTCCCACCTGCCACCCTACCCCCTCACCCACCTGCCACCCTACTCCCTCACCCACCTGCCACCCTACTCCCTCACCCACCTGCCACCCTACCCCCTCTCCCACCTGCCACCCTACCCCCCTCACCCACCTGCTACCCTATCCCCACCCACCTGCCACCCTACCCCCACACCCACCTGCCACCCTACCCCCTCACCCACCTGCCACCCTACCCCCACCCACCTGCCACCCTACCCCCTCACCCACCTGCCACCCTACTCCCTCACCCACCTGCCACCCTACTCCCTCACCCACCTGCCACCCTACCCCCTCACCCACCTGCCACCCTCCCCCCTCACCCACCTGCCACCCTACCCCCTCACCCACCTGCCACCCTACCCCCCCACCCACCTGCCACCCTACCCCCTCACCCACCTGCCACCCTACCCCCTCACCCACCTGCCACCCTACCCCCTCACCCACCTGCCACCCTACCCCCTCTCCCACCTGCTACCCTATCCCCACACCCACCTGCCATCCTACCCCCACCTAAGTGCCACCCCCACTACCCACCTGCCACCCTACCCCCACACCCAGCTGCCACCCTACCCCCACCCACCTGCCACCCTACCCCCACCCACCTGCCACCCTACCCCCTCACCCACCTGCCACCCTACCCCCTCACCCACCTGCCACCCTACCCCCACTCACCTGCCACCCTACCCCCACCCACCTGCCACCCTACCCTCACCCACCTGCCACCCTACCCTCACCCACCTGCCACCCTACCCCCACCCACCTGCCACCCTACCCCCTCACCCACCTGCCACCCTACCCCCTCACCCACCTGCCACCCTACCCCCTCTCCCACCTGCCACCCTACCCCCACCCGCCTGCCACCCTACCCCCTCACCCACCTGCCACCCTACCCCCTCTCCCACCTGCCACCCTACCCCCACCCACCTGCCACCCTACCCCCACCCACCTGCCACCCTACCCCCTCACCCACCTGCCACCCTACCCCCACTCACCTGCCACCCTACCCCCACCCACCTGCCACCCTACCCTCACCCACCTGCCACCCTACCCCCACCCACCTGCCACCCTACCCCCTCACCCACCTGCCACCCTACCCCCTCACCCACCTGCCACCCTACCCCCTCTCCCACCTGCCACCCTACCCCCACCCACCTGCCACCCTACCCCCACCCGCCTGCCACCCTACCCCCTCACCCACCTGCCACCCTACCCCCTCTCCCACCTGCCACCCTACCCCCACCCACCTGCCACCCTACCCCCACCCACCTGCCACCCTACCCCCTCACCCACCTGCTACCCTATCCCCACCCACCTGCTACCCTATCCCCACACCCACCTGCCATCCTACCCCCACCTAAGTGCCACCCCCATTACCCACCTGCCACACTATCCCCACACCCACTTGCCACCCTACTCCCCCCACCCAGCTGCCACCCTACCATTACCCAGCTTCCACTCTACTCTTCATCCACCTGCCATCCTACCACCCCCACCCCCCCCACCACCCCACGCACACACACACACACACACACACACCCTGTGGCTTGTCCAGGTGGTGTTGAAACATTTAAACTTACTAGAATATGGCAACTAGTGCTGTAAAAAAGGAGGTGTGGTTTGGCTTCTGCCAACAATCCTACCCCATGGAGGAAAGACTTGGAGGACATTTCCCAGGAGGCCCAGGCTCTGCAGTGAACTCAGTAAATAGGGGCAGAGTGACAATCCGATGGGGATTACCTTCCTCTGAAGATTCAGCCCACTGAGTTGTGCTTAAACATACCTACTGCTGCTGGAATCTGGCACAGCAGGTACTTGGGTGCCGGAGAGGAGTTAGGCTGGAGTAAGGAAACATTTGGTAAACTTTGGGTGTAAGAACCCGGGAACATGGACAACTCTTCCTGAGAGCTAGAATGGGTGTGCTGGGCCAAATAGCCTTTCTCCCTGCTGTAACGTTCTCTGATTTTATGACTAGCATGAATTAGACCCAATTATTACCTAAGTGCAGGAGCGGCTGTGACAGACAGCGCGAGCAGGGGGACAGGGGCGCGGATAGGATCAAGGAGAACCCTAAAGCTTTCTATAGGTATGTCAAGAATAAAAGGCTGGTTAGGGCAAGATTAGGGCCAGTCAGGGAAGTTGTGGGAAGTTGTGCGTGAAGCCTGAAGAGATAGGAGAGGCACTGAATGAATATTTTTCGTCAATATTCACGCAGGAAAATGCCAGTGTAGTCGAGGAGAATACTGATATACAGGCTTTTAGACTAGATGGGATTGAGGTACATGAGGAGGCGTTAGCAATTCTTCAGAGTATGAAAATAGATAAGTCCCCCGGGCCGGATGGGATTTATCCTAGGATTCTCTGGGAGGCTAGGGAGGAGATTGCAGAGCCTTTGGCTTTGATCTTCATGTCGTCATTGGCTACAGGTAGAGTGCCGGAAGACTAGAGGATAGCAAATGTTGTCCCCTTGTTCAAGAAGGGGAGTAGAGATCATCCTGGGAATTAAAGACTGGTAAGCCTTACTTCTGTTGTGGGCAAAGTTTTGGAAAGAATTATAAGGGTTAGGATTTATAATCATCTAGAGAGAAATAAATTGATTAGGGATAGTCAACACGGTTTTGTGAAGGGTAGGGCGTGCCTCAAAAACCTTATCGAGTTTTTTGAAAAGGTGAACAAAGAGGCGGATAAGGGTAAGGCAGTTGACGTGGTGTATATGGATTTTAGCAAAGCGTTTGATAAGGTTCCCCATGGTAGGCTACTGCAGAAAATGCAGATGCATGGGATTGAGGGTGATTTGGCAGTTTGGATCAGGAATTGGCTAGCTGATAGAAGACAGAGGGTGGTAGTTGACAGGAAATATTCAACCTGGAGTTCAGTTACAAGTGGTGTACCTCAAGGATCTGTTTTGGGGCCACTGCTGTTTGTCATTTTTATAAATGACCTAGATGAGGGTGTAGAAGGATGGATTAGTAAATTTGCCGACGACACCAAAGTCGGAGGAGTTGTAGACAGTGAGGATGGATGTTACAGTTTGCAGAGGGACATAGATAAGCTGCAGAGCTGGGCTGAAGGTGGCAGATGGAGTTTAATATGGAAAAGTGTGAGGTGATTCACTTTGGTAAGAGTAACAGGAGTACAGAATATAGGGTTTATGGAAGGACTCTTAGTATTGTCGACGAGCAGAGAGATCTTGGTGTACACGTGCAGAGATCCCTGAAAGTTGGTACCCAGACTGATAAGAACGCGTACGGTGTGTTAGTTTTTATTGGTAGAGGGATTGAATTTCGGAGCCGTGAGGTCATGTTACAACTGTACAAAACACTGGTGCGGCTGCACTTGGAGTATTGTGTACAGTTCTGGTCGCCGCATTATAATAAAGATGTGGAGGCATTGGAAAGGGTGCAGAGGAGGTTTACCAGGATGTTGCCTGGTCTGGTGGGAAGGTCTTATGAGGAAAGGCTGAGGGACTTGAGGTTATTTTTGTTAGAGAGAAGAAGGTTAAGAAGTGACCTAATTGAGGCATACAAGATGATCAGAAGGTTAGATAGGGTGGACAGTGAGAGCCTTTTACCTCGGATGGTGATGGCTAACATGAGGGGACATAGCTTTAAATTAAGGGGTGGTAATTATAGGACGGATGTCAGAGGTAGGTTCTTTACTCAGAGGGTAGTAAGGGTGTGGAATGCCCTGCCTGCAGCAGTTGTGGACTCGCCAACTTTAAGGGCGTTCAAATGGTCAGTGGATAGACACATGGATAATATTGGAATAGTTTAGGTTAGAGGGTCATTAGATTGGTTCCACTGGTCGGCGCAACATCGAGGGCCGAAGGGCCTGTACTGCGCTGTAATGTTCTATGTTCTGTGTTCTAAAACATTCTGAAGGCCTGAATTTGGACTCAAGACCACTGCCTATCCACCTAGACCTGTAAAGGTCAACACTAAAACCAACGTAATAAAGAATGCCAAAAGGACATTGCAACTAAAGCCAGAATATCTGGAAGGGACTGATTTAAAGAGCAAATGTAGTGTAGTAGATAATGCTACAATATTACAGTGTGGATATGGAGCAGAATACAGCAATGTTGCAATTTCATAGCCTGACTGCTGATGTGAGAGCTTTATTCCAATTCATCATCTCATGAATTGTGGCCCTCATTGTCAAGGCCAGCAGTTATTCCCATTCTTATATACCCTGAGAGGTTGGTGATGGGTCTTGACTTTCCAGAAGGATTGAAATAATAATGTAGAAGTTCATACATCAGGAGTAGCATCAATGCAGCACTTTTATCCATTGTGATTTTTGCTGCGCTTTAAAAATATATATATTCGTTCACAGGCCAACATTGCCCATCCCTAATTGTCATAGAATCCCTACAATGCAGAGGGAGGCCATTCAGCCCATCAAGCCTGCAATGACACTCTGAAAGAGCAGCTTATTTGGGCTGTCTCCCCTACCCTATCCCTCTAACCCCACACATTCACCATGGCTAACTCACATAATGTACACATTTTTAAAAACTAAGGGACAGTTTACCATGCCCAATCAACCTAACCTGCACATCTTTGGACTGTTGGAGGAAACCCACGCAGACACGGGGGACAACATGCAGACCCCACACAGGCCATCACCCGAGGCTGGAGTTGAACCAATAGGTCTTTGACGCTGTGAGGCAGCAATGCTAACTACTGTGCCATCGTGCCTTGAGAAGCAGATGGTGAAGCACCTTCTTGAATCCACAATGCTGTTCGGGAAGGAGTTCCAGGATTTTAACCTAGTGAGGGAGCTGGGATCATTGCAGGAAGTGCACACACTCCTTTAACACAGTTGAAGATATATTAGGCTTATATCTCATTATCAATAACCAATAATGACACATTTAGCAAACAGTGGTCTTGTTCCTGTACCAACTTGTATTCCATTTTCAAACAATAGGGTAGCTTTGTGATTTTTGATTTTCAAATCAAAATCCTGCTTCCATGAGGATTTCAGCTACCAACTGGATTAGAAATTGAAGAACCTGGGCGAGACTTTACGGTCTCACTCGAGTGAGACTGGAAAATCCTTCCCGAGGCCAATGAACATTTCCATTGTCCGCCCCTCGCCCGCTCCGATTCCGTGGTGGGCGAGCGGATAGAATGTCGGTGTCTGCACTATTAGTCTAATGACGTAACCACTGCACTGCTGTACCCCATCAGTGGAGGAAGTGGTGCAGTGGTAGTGTTGCTGGATTAGTGATCCAGTAGATTCAAGGTGATGCACTGGGGACCTGGGTTCAAATCCCACCATGATAGTGAAATTTGAATGCAATGAAAACCTGCAGTTAAAAAAAGTCTACCAATGACCATGAAACCACCATCAATTGTCGGCAAAACCCATCTGGTTCAGTCATGTCCTTGAGGGAAGGGAATCTGCCATCCTAACCTGGTCTGGCCTACAGGTGACTCCAGAGCAATGTGGTTGACTGTCAAATGCCCTCAGTGATGGACAATAAATGCTGGCCCAGCCAGCAATGCCCACATTCCACACACAAAACAAAAAAAGAATGAAATGAGGCGATGAGTTTATTATGCGTTTGGAGTGTCCTGTGAAAAGGTTCTCATCTACATTTGCAGCTAAAATGTTTTTTGGATCCATCTTCCATCAGAGAAACGTTGAATGAAAGAAATGCTGTCAAGCTATTGACAGATAGGTTTGTTCAGGCAGCGGGAAATCTCACTAAGAGTAGGTTTTGAAGGCTGAATGTATGTCCAAATATAGGAATTATACTGTTTGGAAGAAAAATAATTGAATTTCCTGCAGCAACTCACATTGAAATAGTGCCTTTAACTTAGTAAAACATCACACTTCACAGCAACATCATCAAACAGAATTTGACACCGAGGTTGGATAGGTGGCCTTCAGCCTGGTCAAAGGGATAGGAGCATCTCAGCTTTAAGGTGGCATGTTGGCACAATGGTTAGCACTGCTGCCCCATAGCACCAGGGTCCTGGGTTCTATTCCTGCCTTGGGTCACTGTCTGTGTGGAGTTTGCATGTTCTTCCCATGCCTGCATGGGTTTCTTCCCACAGTCCCACAGGTCAGGTGGATTGGCCATGCTAAATTGTCCCTTAGTGTCAGGGGTATGGCAGGGTAAATGCATGGGGCTCTGGGTTAGGGGCTGGGTGGGATTGTGGTCGGTCCAGATTCGATGATTCTTCTTACACAAAGACAGGAAGTCAGAATGTTGAAATAAGCTTGCTGAAGGAGCACCCCATCTTCCCATTCGGCATGTTAGACTCAGAGCTCAACATTGGACAGGATTTTCGGGCCGTGCTCACCCCAAAGCTGGAAAATTCCATCCGAGGTCAACAGAACTTTGCATCATCCAGTCCCGCCTGCTACAAATCCTGTGATGGGCAGGATAAGAAAATTCTGCTATTGGGTTTGACAACTTCAGAC
The DNA here is from genome assembly GCF_965287045.1 of Carcharhinus amblyrhynchos. Classification (NCBI taxonomy): domain Eukaryota; kingdom Metazoa; phylum Chordata; class Chondrichthyes; order Carcharhiniformes; family Carcharhinidae; genus Carcharhinus; species Carcharhinus amblyrhynchos. The sequence continues at coordinate 21,847,672 of NC_137335.1, read as the reverse complement.
TGTGACCGTTCTCTCCCATCATAACCCCTTTTTTATATATCCTATGCATTGTTATATCAGTGCAACAACACTCTTTCCCCCTCCCACACACCCAGCCATCCATCTCTTTGCTACACTTCTGTTGCAATCTCTTCCAGTTTAGCTACTGCCTAGTATCTGACAGATTTTCCCTTCTCTCAGTTCCGATGGAGAACCAAACAGAGTCAAAATGTTAGGGGTGGCACGCTAGCACAGTTGTCAGCATTGCTGCTTCACAGCTCCAGGGACCTGCGTTCAAATCCCGGCTCGGGTCACTGTCTGTGTGGAGTTTGCACATTCTCCTCGTGTCTACGTGGGTTTCCTCTGGGTGCTCCAGTTCCCTCCCACAGTCCAAAGATGTGTGGGTTAGGTTGATTAGCCATTTTAAATTGCCCCTAAGTGTACTGGGATGCATAGGTTAGAGGGATTAGTGGGTGGGATATAGGGATAGGGCCTGGGTGGGATTGTGGTTGGTGCAGACTCAATGGGCCAAATGGCTTCTTTCTGCACTGTAGGACTCTATGATTCTATTCTCTCTACCTACAGATGCTGCAAGGCAGGTGGGCAGGTTTAGGAAGGGAATCCCAGAACCCGGGTTCAGGCAGCTAAAGGGCTAAAGATTCAGACATGCAGTGTTGGGGGTCCGCTTAGCACAGTACATAACCCCTGTCCCCGAATATTAACAGCTGATTCACCCCAGATATTGCACCTTGTACTGGCCTCAATGAAGCCCAGGAGGTGTCCTTCGTGGAATATGAACTCCCCGATTGAAATATTAATTGTCTGCCCAATCAGGGAGCTTCACTTGTGTATGTGATGAGGGCTACTGACATGCTGGATTCTGACTGTGTACCTCTTGGAGTGGAATCGAGTTTGTAAATAAAGGGAATCTAGTGATGGGACACCGGCCTCTGATGAGTTATTTCACACCTCATTCCTGTTGGCACGTTGTACAGTTCGGTTAGCCAATGAACATGGAGAACCAGCCCACAGTGGCTCTCAGGGTAAGGGAGGGTCTGACTAACAGGCCAGGAGGTCGGGTGGAGATATGTGGGGGAGCTGGAGGCAGGGTGTGGAAAGCATTCCTGATTCTGCTAGGTTTACATTCGGCTAAGTACAGGGATTCTCTGCTGGTCAGCACCACATTGCATTGCAGCGATTCACTCCTTTGATACCAAGACAGAACCAAGATGATCCAAATAATTTACCAGTGCACCGTCAACTTGCACATAGTTCTAGAGAATGTCAGGGTAAATGCGGAAAATGTCACTTCTGCATTTGATGATTCATTCTGATGAGTTTGCAATCTGTCTCAACAAAATGTCTCCGGATTTCTATTAATACAAATGTTATTTAGCGGGAGAAAGTTGTGTTAAAATTATATCCATTAAAAGCTCCTAGTCCATGTTCATGAAGATTCTGTGGCAGGCTGCTGGCACCCCTATCTCTGAGCAAGATGCTCTGCTTTCAAGAAAGCCCAGCAATGCCTCTATTTCCTCAGAAGGTTAAGGAAATTTGGCATGTCTGCTATGTCTCCCACCAACTTTAAAAGATGCACCATAGAAAGCATTCTTTCTGGTTGTATCACAGCTTGGTATGGTTCCTGCTCTGCCCAAGAGCACAAGGAACTACAAAAGGTTGTGAATGTAGCCCAATCCATCACACAAACCAGCTTCCCATTCATTGACTCTGTTTACACTTCCCACTGCTTTGGAAAAGCAGCCAGCATAAAGGACTGCACGCACCCTGGATGTTCTCTCTTCCACCTTCTTCTGTTGGGAGAAGAAAGTCTGAGGACATGTACCAATTGATTCAAGAACAGCTTCTTTCCTGCTGCCATCAGACTTTCGAATATACCTACTTCGCATCAAATAAGTATTGTTATTTGTGTGTTTAATAAACAACGCATACTGTTCATAGAGAAGGAAAGGAAAGAATGCAGAATGTAGTGTTACTTCATATCAAGGATGTAGAGAAAATCAACTTATCACTGTATGTTAATATATGTTACAATAATAAATCTAATCTAATCACTGACAGAGGGTGAAGTTTAATTGGCTCAGAGTGGGATAGATGGTGGGTAAGGGGGAGTTAATTTAGTAGGAATAGAAATTCCCAATGGAAGGCTGAGATGTGGAAATGTCAGAATGTTGGAACAGTGGGTCAGACCCCATGCAGTCTAGTACCGTCTTCCTAATTTCGATATATTTGCATCCCCATGAATACAAATTATGGCATTGGAAATGTTTTTCAAATGAAGTCCTTCAGGATTAAGTCAGTGTCATACAGGAAGCCTATGCCACCAGTTTAAACACGGCACTGGTTTACACATGGCACCTGTTTAAACACGGCACTGGTTTACACATGGCACCTGTTTAAATGTAGCACCTGTTTAAACGTGGCACTGGTTAAACGTGGCACTGGTAAAATGTGGCACTGGTTAAATGTGGCACTGGTTAAATGTGGCATCAGTTTAGACAGCGGAGACGCTCGCAGGCCTGTAGACTTCAGTCCCGGCCCACTAATGACATTGAAATAAGGCACGGAGCTGATTGCTCCAAAAAGTGCTGCCGCAGAGACACAGAGGCGTAGAGGCCTTGGTGCCCAGCAGGACACCTGCAAAACAGCCTCCACTGATGTCTCCTGGCTGTTGCACTGCCAGAGCAGCGTAGCAGCCTGGGAGAATCACCTCCCCGGTCTATCACAGGGAAAGTCCAAGGTTATCAGGGTAGGTCCAGTCTATATGACCATGTTCCAATTGCTGGAACTTCATTGCCTGCCCAGCATGGTTTCCCAGTCCTGCCAGCCTCCCGTGCCTCTGAAACCAGCCTCCTCTGTCACCCACACTCACTGGAAAATATTGATCCTGAGGACTGCTTCATATTTGCACGTTCATCTATCAACCTGTCATGACTGAGAATTCAGAGCCTAGACCAATCATTGTGGAGATTTGAATATACAACAGTTTAATTACCCCTTGGGGAACAACCTCAGACAATCTCTTTTACTAAGCTGAGCCTGCATCTTCAGTTATGTCCTGACTGGTAAGTATAAAACTAGACATTAATATGAACATTAGACAAAGACTGAACTCAAACACTCCAGATTCTTTCCTCTACAAGAGAGGAAATGGCCCTAACTCTCTTTTCACCAACCACGAGCCATGCCAGTACGTTTAGCTCACCCCCTAAGCCAGTAGTGATAAATCATGAGGCACAAATAGTTAAACTAAGAATAATTTACAACACTTATGCCAACTTTGCAATCTCATAAAAGTGTTTTCGTTCATAATCACAATGTACCAAGATCTGCCCTTCTATGTATGGTTAGCTGACAGCTATTATAATATGGGAACATTGTTCGATTGGCAGCTCAGGCTCCCTGATCTCTGCAGCCAATTTCACTGTGTTTGTTTATACGAGTTAAGTAGTTTCAAGGGTTTGTGCATTTTGGTTTTTCAGCTTTCAAGGAGCTGATGATTGACACTGCTATTAGCTTCTAGTCCAGACATTTTTCAACAGGGGAAAGTTACAATGGATAACTTTTTTTATAAAGCTCTTTTGTTACATATCCACTGTGAGCTTCATTGATCCAAGAAAGTGTGCAATGAGTCAATGGGCATAGAAGTGCCCTACATTGGCATAGGGAGTACAAGGGGCATAGGGTTGGGTAGATGGACTTAGTGGGCATGAGGGGCAATAAGAGTGGATAGAGTGGCAGAGCTTGTCATGGGGACATGAGAGGCCTGAGGGATGGATGAAAGGAACAGAGCTTGGCATAGGAAGTATGAGAGGATCTGGGGGTATAAATGGAGGGAGCTTATCTTGACATTTAAGGCATGAAGAGAACCTTTCTGAATCTTTTAAAAAGTCCCCTGATGCACACAGGTTTCACTACTCCTCATAGGAACCATGAACCATGATTCTTTAAAAACTAGGCCCGACTCCATGAAAACTGCAGAGTTGTAGAAAATGCCGACCTCCCAATTTATTTACTTATTAGTGTCACAGGTAGGCTTACATTAACATTGCAATGCAGTTACTGTGAAAATCCTCTAGTCACCACTATATATTGAGGGAGAATTTAGCATGGCCCATGCACCTAACCAGCACATCTTTTGGAGTGGGAGGAAAATGGGGCACACGGAGGAAACCCACGCAGACATGGGGAGAATATGCAGACAGTGCCAAGCCAGGGATTGAACCCTGGTGCTGTGAGGCAGCAGTACTAATCACTGTGTCACCATGCTGCACGGTAATACAAAGGAGACGGTCAGGTTGGGAGTGTTAGATGTGACCTATTGAAAGGAAGCAGTCCCCAGCCTTGGAAGGCACTCCGGAAAATTACATAGCCTGGAAATATGGTCAGGAATCCTGGATCCGGCCTCCATTTGTAAAGGGATCCGGAGTCATCCCGGTGAAATTCCAGGTCAGTGTCTTAGTGTAATCCTGATTTTATGTAGAGGCAGTCTGCCTGGTGAGCTGCCCCACTTTCTGTGGTGACCGTGGCAGGATTCAAAGTCCTGAGAGCTCCAATCTTCCGGGGAATCACAGTATGAAATGTTAACCCAGCTCCCTTTACCACAGATGCTGCCTGAGCTGCTGAGTATTTCCAGCATTTTCCATATTTTAATTCTGGATGAAAGTTGAGAAAATTAATGTAAATCCTCCAGAAAGCCCACCAGGGTCACTGACAAGTTTAGGAACTCAATTCTGACTGCAGACTTTAAAACACATTTATTCAGGTCTCCCAACAAAATCCATCAAGACCACTTGAAATGTTTCTGCACAGGATGCAGACAAAAGTCTTTACTTGTAACATTTTATCCTGCACTGTTTAGTATTTTTTAATAGCTTCGCTGAATGTCCCTCAAGGGCTTGCGAAACAGTCAGTCTCTCTCCCTTTCACAATCCCTCGCCATTGAGAAGCTTTTCAAAGCATTCCGAGTGTGAAGGGATTACAAATTTTTGTTTACCGCAGTGTCCAAGATCCCACTGCTTTCTCAGCAGCCCTCCCCCCACCCCCCCCCCCCTCCTCTCCCGACCTCGCCAAACCCCAGCCAGTCCAAACTGGCTCATTCAAGAGAAGAAGCACAGAGGAGTCATCCCTCGTTACCATGACAATGCTGTCGCAGTGCATTCTTTGGTTATGTGCTAAGTTCCAAGCTTTTCGAAACAGGAAGGGCCTGAGTGAAGAGGTGGGGGTGGGGGTGGGGGTGGGGGGGGGGGGGAGGCAGAGAAAGAACGAGGCAGGAGGGAAGAGAAAAAGTGGGGTGACCTCATTGCCCGTCCCCCCCCGTGGTCATTAACTCAGGAAGGACCAGTGCCCAGCTTTGAGGAACGCAGGGTGGTCGCCTCCTTGCCTGAATTCACTGTTGTATGAGAGCAGCGGGCAACCTCAGCCTGCACAAAGGGCCAGAGGATTCCGCACTGTTGTCAGGAGGCTGACAGACCTCCCACACAAACAAGGACTAACTTTTTATCACCTGCATTCAGGCTCGACCCAGCTACAGCTCTCGAATCCTAATGAAGGCCCTGACTGCTCTCGCACCAGGCTCCTGATTTGCTCCAAGGAATTCCAAGCTCTGTTTGCCCATCATGTTTTACAACAAGAGCGTTCATTAGCTGCAGCCATTCTCCCAGTCGGATACACACACACAAAAGTGAGAAAATAAAATGGCTATGTACTTAGCCGCTCACAGAATTCTGGGAAGTTCCTGCTGAAGGGAACATATCGATTTTTGACGCGAGCTCTTTCCCTTCTTGTGCAATGCTTTTTCTTTAATAAATAATGTTTTTAACACTTTGTAACTTTTGAAGCACCCGTCATATTTTGTTAAACTCAAGGGTTGGGAGCTTGTTAAAATTTGCTTTACTCCAAGATGCCTGCCACAGTCTTGCAAGAGCACTGAGATAGAAAATGTGATGCAGCCCTCAAATTATGGATTGTGCCTTCACAAGGAGCACAGAGCAAAGCCTTTAAAGATTGAATTCTATTAGCCACAGAAATAATACCCACAGGAAAATCAGCACTCTTTTTTTCACTGAGCACAAGGTTGCAAATAGCGTCTGTGGTTCAGCAGTCTCTCTGTTCTGAGACAGGAGGTTCAAGTTCCACCCTTGGAGAATTAAGCTCAAAACCTAGGCTGACTCTTCATTGCAGCACCTATGGAGTGCTGCACAGCCAAAGATGCCAATGAAGCATTGCACAGATGCATGTTGTCAGCCCTGGGTAATGGTAAAAATGGCACTATTGATTTGATTTGATTTATTATTGTCACATGTATTAACATACAGTGAAAAGTATTGTTTCTTGCACGCTATTCAGACAGAGCATACCAATCATAGAGAAGGAAATGAGAGAGTGCAGAATGTAGTGTTACAGTCATAGCTAGGGTGTAGAGAAAGATCAACTTAATGCACGGTAAGTCCATTCAAAAGTCTGACAGCAGCAGGGAAGAAGCTGTTCTTGAGTTGGTTGGTACGTGACCTCAGACTTTTATATCTTTTTCCCGATGGGAGAAGGTAGAAGAGGCAATGTCTGGGATGCGTGGGGTCCTTAATTACGCTGGCTGCTTTGCCAAGGCAGTGGGAATGTAGACTGACTCAATAGATGGGAGGCTGGTTTGTGTGATGGACTGGGCTACATTCACAACCTTTTGTAGTTTCTTGAGATGAGTAGGGGAACTTTCCCTGATATCCTGGCCAACGTCACCAGAGTTGATTATCTCGTCATTGTGGAAGGTGGTAATGTACAAGTTAGCCATTACATTCTTTATGGCACAAGTGACTCCTACACTTCAGGGTTGGTTGTGAGATATAGGCATGTCCTGAAAGGTGCCTTTCAGTCCCCACTTCCAAATCAATGCCCCAAATCTTCAAATTGTAGAATGTTAGGATGGCACAGTGGCACAGGAATTGTCACTGCTGTCTCACAGTGCCAGGGACCCGGGTTCAATTCTGGCCTTGGGTGACTGTCTGTGTGGGGTTTGCATTCTCCCCGTGTCTGCATGGATTTCTTCCAGGTGCTCTGGATTCTTCCCACAGTCCAAAGATATGCAGGTTAGATGGATTGGCCATGGTAAATTGCCCCTTAGTGTCCAAAGATGTGTAGGTTAGGGTAATTAACGGGGTAAATATGTGGGGTTGCAGGGGTGGGCCTGTGTAAGGTGTTCTATTGGAAAGTCAGTGAAGATTTGATAGGCTAAGCAGCATCCTTCTGCACTTGAAAAGATTCTTTTCTATGATTCTATACTTGCAGAGGCCATTCAGCCAGCCCTGTTCATGCTGACTCTCTACAAATCCTTCAATTCCTCCTCACCCTGCAAATATTTTTTGTCAAATAATGGTCCAATTCTCTTTCGAAAGTCATGATTGAAGTTGCCTCCACCACACTCTCAGGCAGTCCATTCTGAATTCTAACTACTCCCTCCACAAATAAATGTTTCCTCATGCTGCCTCGGATTCTTTTGGCAATAGCGTCACAGGCTTCAATATCCAATCCAGGTTTTTATTTCCAGCATTTGTAGCAATGGTGCCACTGCTTGTTTCCTTGACACCTTTGATTCCAAACGCTCTGAAAGCCTTCCTGGCCTTGGTGACCACTTCTAATGCATAAACCTAGATCGTCAGTGCTCATCGATACTTTGATGGCTGCATCTCTCACATCCCCAATGCCACTTCCCAACTCCCTATGGATCTATCCTTGGCTTTTTCTTCTCCGTATCCTCCTGGGGAACACCAGCAGCACTCCCTCTTTACCTCTTTACACCTGACAGCTACCCCTGTGATGTAATGCCGCTCACCTGACACCAAGGTGCAACTTTCTTCAGCTTACGTTTGGGAAGGTTGCTTCCGAGTTGCCCCTTCTGACTCCTCTTCAGCCCCACTACTTACCCCACACCCTTCTCACCTGCAGACTCAATTCTTTTCTGTTGTTGTGATCTTATTCTCCAGAAATACCAATGTGTCCAAAGGTCACACAGAGCACCAAGTGCCACTTTCCCCCCTTCACCTCTCAAACTCCAACTCATTAGATTGAAACATTGTGACTTTCATTGTCTTCAACTCACTCCGTCACCACACCCTTCATCTGTAAACTCCTCCAGCCTAGCACCCCCCTCCCCTCCGTCTCTGTCCCCCGAACCTGGTCCTTTTTGTAGTCTGCCCTCCCTTTGCCCCATCCACCACTGGTGATAAAGCCTTTATACCCTCCTGTCTGACACACAATACCTCAATGGCCTTGGCTTCCATTATCTCTCAAAGTGTCAGCTTAAGACCACAAGGAGCGGAATTAGGCCATTCAGCCCATCAAATCTGCTCTGCCTTTCATGGTTGATAAGTTTCCCAACCCCACTCTCCCACCTTTTCCCCATAACCTTTGATCCTCTCACCAATCAAAAGCCTATCTATCTCTGCTTTTAGTACACTCAACGAGCTGTCCTCCATAACCTTCTGTGGCAATGTATTCCACACATCTGTCTTCCTCTGGCTGAAGAGCTTCCTCCTCAGTTTGGTTTTAAAGGGTCTTCCCTTTATTCAGAGGCTATGCCCTCAGATCCTTGCCTACTAATGGCAACATCTTCCCCATGTCCACTCTATCCAAACCTTTCAGTATTCTGTAAGTTTCAATGAGATCCCCTCCCCATCCTCCTAAGCTCCATCAAGTACAGACCCAGAGTCCTCAAACTCTCCTCATACGTTAGGCTTTTCATTGCTAGGATAATTCTTGTGAACCTCCTCTGCACCCTCAACCTTCCTTAGAAACAGGGCCCAAAATTACTCACAATACACCAAATGTGGACTGACCTGAGTTTTATAAAGTCTCAGTATTGCATCCTTGTATTTGTAATAGCTTTGGCTAAATTCTGCTACCCATACAAATCTCTTCCTGAATGGACGAGGATTTCCTTATATATTTTAATGCCTTGGGATTTTTTAAAAAATATATAATCGTGACAGATCTCTGATCTGACCCACATTCTAGTGATAACACTAGTTGACTTTGTCAAATGTGCCCCACCACCACTGAACACCCCCAATACCCCTTCCCTCCTACCTGGTTAGCCTTGGCTGAGCTGGTAACTCTCTTGTCTGCTTGTCAGAAGGTTATGGGTTCAAGTCCCAGTTCAGGATTGAGCGTAAAGTTCAAGGCTGACATTCCTGTGCACGACTGAGGGGAATGCTGTACTGTTGTAGGTGCAGTTTTTCAGATCGAATATCAAAGGCCCTGTTTGTCCTCCCAAGTGAATGGAAAAGTTCCCATGGAGCTGTAAGTTCTCCCTGGTGTGCCGATCAATATTTATCCCTCAGCCACCACACAATCAGGTTAATGGGTTATGATCACATTGCTGTTTGTGGGATCTTGCTGTGGACAATAGCTTGCTGTGATTCCGACATTATGGCAGTAGCAGTCTGGGATGCCCGTTGGTTGTGAAAGATGCTATCTAAATCCATGTCTTTCTTTTAAAAAGAAAAAGCAGAGACTCAGAGGGCATCAGTGTTTGTCAGCCGAACCCTGACTCCTGGCTTAGGTCACTGTCTGTGCGGAGTCTGCATGTTCTCCCCGTGTCTGCATGGGTTTCCTCCGGATGCTCCGGTTTCCTCCCACAGTCTGAAAGACACGGTGGTTAGGGTGCATTGGCTAAAATCTCCCTCAGTGCACCCGAACAGGAGTGGGAGTGTGGTGACTAGAGAATTTTCACAGTAACTACTTTAGTGTTAATGTATGCTACTTGTGGCACTAATAATAAATAAATAATAGAACAAGAATTGAAGGCTATTCACTACGGTGAACCGAGTATATTCATCTTCTGATTCTCCAACTGGTACCGAGATCTTAGCAGTTCTGTGTTTCTGAGCCCTGTTTACCACAGACTCTCTAAGGCTGATTTAACTTCAGTTTCAGGCTATCAGCCTGGACCGCACTCAAATGTGGATTCCAGAAAAAAAAAGTGTTTTAATCTGTGATTCCACCCATTCCCTCTAGCTTTGCCTGCCCCCTATTATTGACCTCTAAAACTGCAAGAAATAACTCCCAAACAGCATTTCCTTCTAAAGGAATAAATCTAATGCAATATGAGGAGCAGAGTTGCCTGCTATTTATCCCCTAGTGTTCGTCCCGTTTACTAAGGCAGGAGTTAGCCACATTCATCCCAAGTCGAGCTTTAAATCTGCATGCTGCCCAAAAGGTCACGAGTTTAAGCCTAACAAAAGTGAGGTGACCACGCCAATGAAGAACAGAAGCAGTGCTGCACTGTCAGAGGCGCTATCTTTCGAATGATATATTAAACTGAGTACCCTGGGGCCCCTCAGATGGATATAAAGATTCCATGGAATGTAGGAATTTCTGGATACCAAAGTCCATTTAGTTTACCTTCTAACATCCTATTCTTGACATTATAAAATTATAATAGATTTGTTATCTAATCACAGTGACCAATCTCTATCAATTTGCCTTCCACAGACACAGACTTGAGGTTTGGAAAACCCCAGTTATGGAGAACTTTGGAAAATTCAGCTGTATATCTCAAGCATTGTACCACATGTTGGCCAGGATTTTCCAGGCATCACGCTGCCAGCAAGGATAGAGAATTTGGCCTCAGACAAATCTCCGTTCACTGCAGCAGGATCAGGAAATCACGCCGGCGTGAAAATTCTGCCCATCATGTTTGAAATTACTCTGACACTGTACTTCAAGACATTGCCTGATTTTTTTGGTTTGGAGGGGTTCGCCTCCCACCGCGAGGCGGGGAACACATCCCCACCAACTCTGACTGCCCCACAGTCAGTTTACACTCCAGTCAGGGTTGATTAGCTGCAGGCAAGACTTTCACCGCTCACTCGGGAAGGAGTCCTGCCCGAGAGAGTTGCCAGCCAAAACACATGATGTGGAGATGCCGGCGTTGGACTGGGGTAAACACAGAAAGAAGCCTCACAACGCCAGGTTAAAGTCCAACAGGTTTATTTGGTAGCACAAACCACTAGCTTTTGGAGCACTGCCCCTTTGTCAGGTGAGTGGGAGTTGTGTTCAAACAGGGCATATAAAGACACAAACTCAATTTACAAGATAATGATTGGAATGCGAGTCTTTACAGGTAATCAAGTCTTAAAGGTACAGACAATGTGAGTGGAGAGAGGGTTAAGCACAGGTTAAAGAGATGTGTATTGTCTCCAGACAGGACAGTTAGTGAGATTTTGCAAGCCCAGGCAAGTCGCAGGGGTTACAGATAGTGTGACATGAACACAAGATCCTGGTTGAAGCTGTCCTCGTGTGTGGAACTTGGCAATCAGTCTCTGCTCAGTGACTCTGTGCTGAGCGGCCATTAACTGACCACTTGAGGGCCCCACTTGGGCCACCTGAGGCCTTGTCCGCGCCAGTATAAAATTCATATGCAGTCAGTACAGGCAGGAACTCAGAGAGACAATTATCACATTTCACCTTCTACCCCACCCAGGCTAAAAACCCGTTGGTGGGGGGAGTGTAAAGTTCAGGCCATTATTTTGTGAAATAAACCTATCAATTGCACTATTAGGAGAAGAGTAGGGAAATTGGCCAATATTCACCCTGTCACTAACACAGTCAGTTGTTTCATTACAGTTTGTGGGATCTCTCTGTGCACAAATTAGCAGCCATGTTTCTCTTCATCCCAACAGTGACGACATCAGAAACACTTTGTACTGACCTCAACGAGGCCCGTGAGGTCGGCCTCTTGGAGTATGAGCTCCCTGATTGCCTCCCCAATCAGGAAGCTTCACCCGCGTGAGGAATGTCAGGGCTACTGACACTCCGGATTTGGACTTCATACCGGAAGCTCTGACAGGAGTGGAAATAGATCTGTAAATAAAGGGAATCTGATGAAGGGACACCAGCCTCTGAGGAGTTATTTCTCACCTCATTGTCTGTAACGGGCCTTGGAAGCAACCTGAAGTTGTGAAAGGTGTTTTATAAATATAAATTCCTTCTGTCTGCAGCAAAGGACTTTAATCATTAATGAGTGTGTCCAGAAGGAAAAAGAGTGGGGAAGGAAGAATATTGGTCCAAATTGATCTTGCAAACCTTGAAATGGGAAATGTGGGAAATAAGAATACTGGTCCCTCTGGGGAAGGCTGGAGTTAGATATTTGACTGCTGGGCAATGCTGGTCAGGCTACACTCCCGTCTGAAGCTGGATGTGAAAAGCTCCACGCTGTAGGTTCGAACAGTGTGTTGTTATACACATTGCACAATGGAGCCCAATTTCTGCAACATTTCATTGGTGAATTGCCAATGTTTGTGTGTTGTGTGTGTTTACCACATTCTGCAACGCTTGTCTGCTCTCCTTCCATTTCAGTACCCTCTGTGAGAGGTCGGAAAATCTGATTTATGGGAACAGTTTGCCACTGGCACAACCAAGCACAGAATGTATCATCGTGGGTGTAAAATCTGATGAAACATTGTAAAACAGAATGGAAAGTAATTAGCTGGAAATAACCTCATTGCTTCCATCCAGCACTCCCGGTTCTGCATTATTCCTGATTGTTTCTCCTTGCTGTTTATCTCCTTTTCCCAGGCCACCCGTGAGCACACACAGTACTGCAGCTGAGAGTGAGGGTCAGTCGGGTTGAGTAATAGGTGATTAACACTGAAACACTGCGCTAGCTTCATGCTGCTTTCCGATTCTCCAGCATTTTCACACACTAGCAGTGTTCAGGTTGCTGAGGATGCAGAGTAACGACCACAGTTACATTGTGAGCTGGATCACTGTAAGGCCATACACCGAGCTCTGAGTCCTTCTCCAGCCTGACAGCAAATCCCAACTCCTCTCATCCAACGCTGTTGCTCTGATGTTACCCTCCTTGCGAAACCCCCTTTCCATTCTCTCAATATTTGTAGCCACTTCAACTGCCTGCTCTAGCATTCCCCCACACTGCCCTCCCTCCCCCCAGTTCCTTCCAGATCCTCATTGAACTCACCTCTTAGTCAAGTTATTGGGCAATCTTCATAATATTCCCTTCTGTGCCATCCTCAAATGCTAAAACTGGCAATGAAGTAAATAGTGGAATCCTTCTCCATGCCCAAATCAGGGTGGCACACTGGTTAGTACTGCTGCCTCTTGGGACTCAGGTTCAATTCCAGCCTTGAGTCACTGTCTGTGTGAAGTTTGCACATTCTCCCCGTGTCTGCGTGGGTTTCCTCCGGGTGCTCCAATTTCCTCCCACAGTCCAAAGATGTGCAGATTAGAATGATTGGCCATGCTAAGTTGTGTCACTATTCATCCAGAAACCCAACTAATGTTCTGGGGACCCAGGTTCAAATTCTGCCATGGCAGATGGTGGAATTTAAATTCAATTAAAAAATCTGGAATTAAGAATCTACTGCTGACTATGAAACCCTTGTCAATTGTTGGAAAAACCCATCTGGTTCACTAATGTCCTTGAGGGAAGGAAATCTGCTGTCCTTTCCTGGTCTGACCCACATGTGACTCCAAACTCTCAGCAATGTGGTTGACTCTCAACTGACCTCCAAGGGGCAACTAGGGATGGGTAATAAATGTTGGCCCAGCTAGTGGTGCCCATGTCCCATGAGTAAATCAAAAAAAAATGAGCAAAAAGATAATCTATTCTAGTGAAATTGGTTGAAGGATAAATATTGGCCAGGATACAAATGAGAACTGTCCCCCCGCCCCCCAACCCACCAAGTCTCATCAGGTAGTTCCATGGGATCTTTTACATCCATCGAATTCAGTTTAAATATCTCAAATGAAAGACAACACCTCCAACAATGCAAGGCTCCCTCCATGTCATCCTGCATGTTGTCCCTTGGCAGGACTTGAACTGTTATTTAGAGCAACAGTTGGGCCTAGCTGGCAGTGGTTTTGATGGACTGGATAAAACAAGCCCATGGCCTTAACACCCCGACCCAGCAGTGAACATGAGGTGACCCTTTCATAGCCAACTGTTTGAGCTACCAGACTGCAGACAGGAACACAGGAACATCGGAATTCGAAGCAGAAATAGGCACTTCAACCCTTTGAGCCTGCTCTGCCATTCCTGGCTGATCTCTTCCTGGTCTCAAATCCATCTCCCTAGCTGTTCCCCATATCCCTTTAAGCCATTTTTTAAAATCAGAAATAGATCTATCTTCTTCATGATCATTCTTAATGATTTAGGCAAAGTTCAGTTTATTCACACGCTGCCAGTGGTACCTCACCAAATGTGCCAATTTTCTTGTTGTCACCAGGGACCCATACTGGGTGGGCTGCCCAGGTGAAAGCCCAGCAAAAGTGATGGCAGTCATTCTGAGACTGAGAACACGCTGGTAAGTTATTCACTGCCAAACCCCATGGCCCATTGTTCTATCATCCCCATCATCTACTCCAGCCCCATGGCACCTCCCGGTGCAAGTACAGGAGATGTAACATCTGTCCTTTCAATTCCTCCTGCCCCATGTCTGGAGGGTAAAGCCTCCAGGTCTCCAAACATTCTTTCTGAATGAGGCAGAAATTTACAGTGTTAGTTTTTCTCCTGATTTACCGTGCGGTATTCACTGCTTGTTGGGCCTTGCCACTGGAAAGATTAAGCACAGATTGGGCAATCACTGGGCATCATCACTCAGTCCATGAGTATAACTCCAAATGTCTGGTCGCCATCCATTTCAATCCTCCAACAGACTCAGACCCTGACCTCCCTGCCCTTGGCCTCCTGCACTATTCCAAAGAAATTCTACACAAACGTGAAGAATCAAGGAGACATAAGAACATAAGAAATAGGAGCAGGAGTAGGTCATCTAGCCCTTCGATTCTCCCAGCTTGCTGTGCTGCACTATAAGCGCAGCAGGTCAGGAGACATCATTTTGTGGGCTTTACGATGGGCGCCCGAGCCCCTGCATGTCTCCCAATCGACAATTTCCAAAGCCATCAGCTCCGCACTGCAAATAGGTGTGGAACTGAATATAATATAGAGATCTTCATTCCCATGTCATTACTGGGCCCGAGACAGTGTCCGGGCCCACTAGCCTCTCCCCTCTACCAGGAGTGGTTCATTCCAGCAGGATTGACAATTGCTCCTCACGAATGGGGAGCGGGTATGCCCACCCTGCTGGAGGGAGCAGAGGCCATGGTTGGGGATAAGGGAGGGGCATGCCCCGTGGGCAGAGCCAGCTTGGTAGCACCAGTCTGGCACCCTGGCACTGCCCAAGGGGCAAACTGGCAATGCCTGTGGCGCACCTTGGCACTATCCATCGTGTATTGGGCAGTGGAAGGGGGCAGGGCCAGAGGGAGGCATGGCTTATTGGGGGGAGGTGATCGGTGAGGGTTGGGGGTGGGGGGGGTTGTGCTGTATTTGGAATTGCTGGTAGAGGGAGGGAGGATGGTGATTGAGGCTGCTATCCGGGTGGGGGCAAAGAGATATTGGGGCTGGTGGGAGGTCGGGGATGTCAGCTGTTGAATTGGGGAGTTCAGGGCTGCTGGGTGGGGGTGTCAGGGAGATCGGGATAGGGGGGAACATAGGGGCTGGCCCAGAGAGGTCCAGGAGGCCAGTGATTGGAGGGTCAGCAAGGTCAATGACGGGCGTGGGGGGCGGTTGTGGGGCGGGCCAGCGACTGGGAGGCTGGTAATGGGTGGGGGGAGAGGGGGACCTCTGTACGTGTGCTGATCCTGGCACTGACAGATTGGCACAGGTGCAGTAGCCCACTCAGCACTATGCTGCCAGCCTCTCCAGCGGGAATAAGCTCTGAGCCAGGTTTTCAGAGTGAATCTCGCGAGGGCACTCCGGAGTACACATAGTGTCAGAGATTCATTGTGAAAAATCACACAATAAAGATCAGTGGGATTTTCACATCAAACTGGGGTTTAAGGAATTTTTTGGGAGAATCCCAGCCCACATCTCTCTGTGGGGCATTTTAAACCTTCCAGTCTATATCGGGGAGGCAATAGCTCTGTAGTATCGTCACTATCACCACCACTCACAGCCTGTGGTGATCTGGGACCATGGTGATGTTATCTTTACTCCAGTAATCTCGAGAGCCTGGCTAACTCTCTGAGGAGCTGGCAGATGGTCCAATTTGAATTCAATAAAAACATCTGGAATTAAAGGACCATGAAACCATTGAGAATTGTTGGAAACACTCGCCTGGTTCATGAATGCCCTTTAGGGAAGGAAACCTGTGTTCCTGAGCTGCTCTGGCCTCCATGTGACTGCAAACCCACAGTGATGTGGTTGAATGTTAAATACCCTCTGAAAAGCCATTCAGCAAGTCATCCAGCTCAAAGGCAGCTAGGAATGAGGAATGAATGCTGGGATGCCCACATCCCATAATTGAAATAGAAAAATAATAATTCTGATAGCGGGCTGAAGAGGTTTTTCATGGCCTGATCCAGTCAGCACTATGTGCCCATTTCCCACCTGCAGTCAGTCAGACTGAGAAGCAGGCGGACTGTGGGTGGGGAGGCCTTCAGTCCCAAGCTGCAAGTGGGAGCAGAAAGGCCAGCGGGAAGAGCTGAGGCCTCAGAGGGCAGGGCATGGGGGGCTGTCAGAGTGGGAGCAAAGCTGGAGTGAGGGAGATGGGGTTAGGGTAGGGCTGTCAGAGTGGAATTGGAAGCTGGAGTGGGGGTGATGGGGTTAGGGGAGGGCTGTCAGAGTGGGATTGGAAGCTGGAGTGAGGGAGATGGGGTTAGGGGAGGGCTGTCAGAGTGGGATTGGAAGCTGGAGTGGGGGACATGGGGTTAGGGGAGGGCTGTCAGAGTGGGATTGGAAGCTGGAGTGGGGGAGATGGGGTTAGGGGAGGGCTGTCAGAGTGGGATCGGAAGCTGGAGTGGGGGAGATGGGGTTAGGGGAGGGCTGTCAGAGTGGGATTGGAAGCTGGAGTGGGGGTGATGGGGTTAGGGGAGGGTGAGAGATATTAAGGGAGATCAGGAAGATCGGTGAGGGAAGGCCAGAATGATGGGGCAGAGATTGGAAAGGATGGGAGATCAGAATGGTCAGAGGTCGGGAGATCAGGAATGTTGAGGAGGAGAGATGAAGCCATGGAATCAGAAGGTTTGGGGAGGGAGATCAGGCGGGTCGGGAGAAGGAAGTTCAGAAGAGCATTGGGGAGATCGGAAGGGTCAGGGGGAGATCGGAAGGGTCATGGGGAGATCGGAAGGGTCGGGGGAGATCGGAAGGGTCAGGAGGAGATCGGAAGGGTCAGGGGGAGATCGGAAGGGTCATGGGGAGATCGGAAGGGTCATGGGGAGATCGGAAGGGTCAGGGGGAGATCGGAAGGGTCAGGGGGAGATCGGAAGGGTCATGGGGAGATCAGAAGGGTCAGGGGGAGATCGGAAGGGTCAGGAGGAGATCGGAAGGGTCAGGGGGAGATCGGAAGGGTCATGGGGAGATCGGAAGGGTCAGGGGGAGATCGGAAGGGTCATGGGGAGATCGGAAGGGTCGGGGGGAGATCGGAAGGGTCAGGGGGAGATCGGAAGGGTCATGGGGAGATCGGAAGGGTCAGGGGGAGATCGGAAGGGTCATGGGGAGATCGGAAGGGTCAGGGGGAGATCGGAAGGGTCATGGGGAGATCGGAAGGGTCATGGGGAGATCGGAAGGGTCGGGGGGAGATCGGAAGGGTCAGGGGGAGATCGGAAGGGTCATGCGGAGATCGGAAGGGTCATGGGGAGATCGGAAGGGTCAGGGGGAGATCGGAAGGGTCAGGGGGAGATCGGAAGGGTCATGCGGAGATCGGAAGGGTCAGGGGGAGATCGGAAGGGTCATGCGGAGATCGGAAGGGTCAGGGGGAGATCGGAAGGGTCATGCGGAGATCGGAAGGGTCAGGGGGAGATCGGAAGGGTCATGCGGAGATCGGAAGGGTCGGGGGGAGATCGGAAGGGTCATGGGGAGATCGGAAGGGTCAGGGGGAGATCGGAAGGGTCAGGAGAAGATCAGAAGGGTCGGGGGAGATCGGAAGGGTCAGGGGGAGATCGGAAGGGTCAGGGGGAGATCGGAAGGGTCATGGGGAGATCGGAAGGGTCGGGGGGAGATCGGAAGGGTCATGGGGAGATCGGAAGGGTCAGGGGGAGATCGGAAGGGTCAGGAGAAGATCGGAAGGGTCGGGGGAGATCGGAAGGGTCATGGGGAGATCGGAAGGGTCATGGGGAGATCGGAAGGGTCAGGAGGAGATCGGAAGGGTCAGGGGGAGATCGGAAGGGTCAGGGGGAGATCGGAAGGATCATGCGGAGATCGGAAGGGTCAGGGGGAGATCGGAAGGGTCAGGAGGAGATCGGAAGGGTCGGGGGGAGATCGGAAGGGTCTGGGGGAGATCGGAAGGATCATGCGGAGATCGGAAGGGTCAGGGGGAGATCGGAAGGGTCAGGAGGAGATCGGAAGGGTCAGGAGAAGATCGGAAGAGTCAGGAGAAGATCAGAAGGGTCAGGAGAAGATCAGAAGAGTCAGGAGAAGATCAGAAGGGTCAGGAGAAGATCAGAAGGGTCAGGAGAAGATCGGAAGGGTCAGGAGAAGATCGGAAGAGTCAGGAGAAGATCAGAAGGGTCAGGAGAAGATCAGAAGAGTCAGGAGAAGATCGGAAGAGTCAGGAGAAGATTGGAAGGGTCAGCTGAAGTTTGGAAAGGTTGAAGAAAGGAGGATCGGACAGCTCAATGGGTGGGAGTTCAGACGGATTCTGGGGAGATCAGAAGGACCAGGGTAGATCTCAGTTTCTCCTGGATATCAGCCACTAAGGATGAGTGAGTCACTGGGAGCTGTTGTTTGGGGAGGAAATCTTCTGTCAGAATACAGTTAGTAATGTGATCAGCAACCACTTCATCCCAAGCTGCAGCAATCCTCCCTCCACTTCACCAGATTTTCCACGTTTCTCATTCCCTCGGCTGATCTGCTGTAATCATTGTTCCTCTCCTATTTTCACACACTTTTGTCTTGCACCATCATCTCTTTTGTCATGTAGTCTCTCTGGGCCTTCCATCTCCACTTTGTCTCTGGACTTGTTTAAAAATCGTTCATTTCGAAAGTGTTCCAGTTCAGATCCGATCTCTGACCAGAAACATTATCACTGCTTCATTGTCTCTTCGCAGATGCTTCCTGACCAGCTGAGTGTTTCCAGCACTTTTCATTCTAGCACATATATAAATAACCTTATAAATAACAGATAATTATTAAAATGTGAAATAGAGGGTGTTTTATCATAACTATCCGCAATGGCCCGATTATTGATGGATTTGCATTGTTCCTGTACACTGGACCATATATCCTGTCTTCCTAGAATGTTATGTCAGGGACAGTACAGCTGATTCCTGTGTGTATACACACTGCCTGAGCACTCACTCATGCCATTCCCACCATCTGCAGCCTTTCGAAAACTACTGACTGTTCAGTAAGTTTGTCGACCTGGGAACTAATTGCTTCTCATTTGACCCTTTACCCTTGTAGCTGGATTTGATAATGTCTCGGGTGGGCAGGTGAACAGAAATGCAGCTTTCTATCACATCCACTTCCGCACAGTAAGCTTCAGCACTGCCAGAGACGAGGTAATGCACAGAGCTTCCTTCTGGCTCATTCCATCAGGGCAACACAAACCAGTGCACGTTTCCCAAAGAACTCCCCATTCAAGCGCATGAAAGTTTTTGACAAAGGCTTTATCATTCGTTTAGAAATCCGATAACATCAGCGAGACACAATCTTTGCAAGTAAAAGGAGAAACAAGCTGACAAAATACAATTTGATGGTATCAGTGCCTTTTTTTAATTGCCTGTAAAAGCAACTTGCCTTTAAACAATGCATTTAACATAGCAACGCATCCCAAAGTGCTCCTGGAGAGCATTATCGCTCAAAGTCTGACACTGAGTCACAGTGGACAATATCAGGGGTTGATCGTAAAATCCCTACAGTGCAGAAGGAGGCCATTCAGCCCATTGTGCCTGCACTGACTCTCTCTGAAAGAGCATCTTAGCCAGGCCATCCCCTCCAGACTGTCCCCGTAACCCCATGCATTTACCATGGCCAGTCCACCAGCCTGCACATCTTTGGACATGAAGGTTGCTTTTTAAGGAGCTTTTAAAGATAAGGCCTGTCTGGGTGACAAAGCATGGTTTCAGTCACAGAGGTGGGGGCTGCAACACAACAGAGGCACCGAGCACAGGCTGCAGAGAGGGCAAACTCTGCGCAGGAAGAGGAGAAGGAGGGCCCTCAAGAAGAAGGCTGTCCCAACATAGGATCTGCAGGGAACATTTCACCGAGAGCAATATCAAAGACTGCAATCTTTTACCAAGGAAGTTATTGGAGAACTGTGATACTACCTAAAAGCAGACACACAGCAAGGTGAGGGTGATGTTGACAGTGGCCCCCAGTCTCTACACCAGTGATCCTTCCAAATGGGAAATGGCAATATCGCCAACATCTCATAATTCATTGCGTATCACTGTGTCACTGAGGCAACACAAAAGGACACTTCATGTATTCATTTTTACTTCAGAGAAGCAGGAGGAACAGGCACATAGTGTTTGAAGCTAGTGGAATCTCCAGTGGTGGTCGTGGCTCTTTGGGCCCCAGTTATTAACAGGAAGATGTACCACAAATGTGAGAGCTATAATTCACTGAACAAGCAGTTCATTAGCCATTGTACACAGAGCATAATTTCCATGAAGGCCCACTCCCATGCAGGCAGCCATGAGACAGTCACCTTGCGCCAGTCAGCCATTCCCACCATATTTGTAACTACAATAAACCAGAGGCTAGATGATTGGTACAAGGACTACGCAATCCACATCTCAATCATTCCTCCCTTCCTCCATCAAGTGCGGTTCAGAGGGGCTCGAGTGTATCTGTGGAAGGAACAGAGGAAGTTAGCACGATAAAATAAAGTTAAACACACACGCAAGCCTTGTCTACTCGACTACTGAGGTAGTATGGGCTGAGGTTAGAAACAGAAAAGGAGAGGTCGCCCTCTGGTTGATTAGATAGTGTGGACTCGGATAGTGATGGCTAGCACAGGGGACATAGCTTTAAACTGAGGGGTGATAAATATAGAACATTTGTCAGAGGTAGGTTCTTTACTCAGAGAGTAGTAAAGGCGTGGAATGCCCTGCCTGCAACTGTAGTGGATTCACCAACATTAAGGGCATTTAAATGGTCATTGGATAAACATATGGGTGATATTGGAATAGTGTAGGTTAGATGGGCTTTAGATTGGTTTTCACAGGTTGGCGTAACATTGAGGGTCGAAGGGCCTGTGTGCTGAAATGTTCTGTGTTCTGTATTCTATGTCCCATTTTCTATGATGCAGCAAGCAATTAGGAAGGAATATTGGCCTTTATTGTAAGGCTACTGGAGTACAAGATTAAAGAATTTTTGCTACAATTAAACAGAGTTTTGCTGAGACCACAGCTGGAATACTCTGCATAGTTTTGGTGTTCATATTAATAAAGAATGCATTGAATGCCGTACAGGTTCACTCGATTGGATTCTGGAATGTTCTTTGGTGAGAAGCTGAATAAACTGGATCTTTACTCACAGGATTTTAGAAGAATCCTCATTTAGAAGTGATCTCATTCAGATACACAATGTACTAGACATGGTAGATTTGCCTGCTGATGGGGGAATGTGGAACATTGGGTTACAGGCTCAGGATAAGGGGCTGATCATTTAGGACTGAGATGAGGAGAAATAAAGTTTATTTATTAGTGTCACAATGGCTTACATCAACAATTCTATGAAATTACTGTGAAAATCCCCTAATCACCACACTCCGGTGCCTGTTCAGGTACACTGAGGGAGAATTTAACATGACCAGTGCATCTAATCAGCACATCTTTCAGACTGTGGGGGGAAATCAGAGCACCCAGAGGAAACCCACACAGACACGGGGAGAACATGCAAACTCCACACAGATAGTGACCTGAACCTGGTGCTGTGAGGCAGCATGCTAACCACTGTGCTACCGTGAAGAAATGTCTTCACTTTCAGGGTTGTGAGTGTTAATAATTCTCTACTCAGAGAGTTGTAGATGTTTACTCACTAATATATTTAAGGGTGAAATAGAGAGACTTCTGGTCCCTCAGAGAACCAAGGGAGCACCCAGGAAAGTGGAGTTGATGATCTGCCATGATTATATTGAATGCTGAAATAGGTTTAAGGGGCCGAATGGTCAACTCCTGCTCCTATTTCTTATGTTCTTAGAGTGGCTGGCTGAAATGCTCAGGGCTCGGATTCTGTCAGCCTGAGCAAGGACAGTAGGTTCATGCACCATGGAGCCAATGCCAGTCCTCACAGCAGCACCTCCCTGATTCTAAGGGATGGGCTGGAACAGATTGCCTGGAACTCGCTGACATCCTAAACGCTCCTTTGAGCTCTGGTATCCACAGCCACGATGACAGTGGCCTGAACCTGCATGGCAACAAGCATGGATCTCAGTCTGAGCTTCCAGTGCAGTGCGGAGACATTGAGTGGCACTGTGTGCACTGGACTCGGAGCTGGGACAACTGCAATCACACCCTGGGTCATACTTGGGTCTGCAAGTGTTCTCATGGAGTTGGTCACCACTTCCTGACTGGAATGATGGGCTCCAAGCTCTGTGTGATGCACTGGACCGTGTTGGAATTAGATCCAGTACTCTCATTGACAACAGCTAAAGGCCTGTCAACCCACCAAATACCTGTGTGTGTACGTCCATCATGACTCTCCCCAATACCACCTCACTGAGTTCCTCATCTGGGTCCTCAGAGGTAAGTCACTGTCACTCTCTGGTGAGCTGGCACATGTTTCTCTTGCCCCCCTCCCCTCCTCTCCCCCACCCTGATTGAAGCCCACCTTTTGCCCTTTGACTCACTAGGTGCTGATCCCACCTCTTTAACATCCACTAAAGTCAGTGTCTCTGCTGATGGCTGGTTTTGTCAGGTCAAATGAGGCGATCTTCATCAGATGCTTGCTCTTGATTGCTCCTCATGATTTTTTTATTCATTCATGGGAAATGGGTGTTGCTGAAAGTCAACCACAGTGTGTGTGGCTCTGGAGTCACATGTAGGCCAGACCAGGTAAGGATGGCAGATTTCCTTGGTGATATTGGTAAACCAGATGGGTTTTTCTGACAATTGACAATGGTTTCATAATCATCAGTAGATTCTTAATTCCAAATTCTTTCACTGAATTCAAATTCCACCATCTGCCGTGGCAGGATTCGAATCCAGGCCTCCAAAACATTTGCCAAGTTTCTGGATTACCATCAGGCCATCACCTCCCATAAGATGCAGCCTCAGTGGCTGGCCAAGCTGCAAGTTTTGAATATCTGAAAGCAGAAATGGAGAAGGGGAGGCTTGGACTGAGGGAAGGGGGAGCAAAGGAAAGTAAGGAGTCCGTGGTCACATCATCTGCACTACAAGGAACAGAATGGGGATGGTGAAAGTTGAAAAGGTGCCTATTACAGGAAGATAGGGGTAGCACAGTGCCACAGTGGTTAGCACGGCTGCCTCACAGTGCCAGGGACCCGGGTCTGATTCCTGGCACACTGTGTGTGTGGAGTTTGCACATTATCCCCTTGTCTGTGTGGGTTTCCTCCGTGTGCTCCGGTTTCCTCCCACACTGCAAAGGTGTGCAGATTAGGTTGATTGGCCCTCAGTGTCAGGGGGACTGGCAGGGTATATACTTGGGGCTACAGGGATAGGGGCTGCATGGGATCGTGGTCAGTGCAGACTCAATGGGCTGAATGGCCTCGTCCTGCACTGTAGGGATTCTATGATTCTATGATACCATCATCCTGAATGCCCTTTGTAGTTTTGGATTGCCTCAGTGACTCCAGCCCTATAGTGCAGAACTCTCCAAAGGAGGAAGCAGGATGTCTGATCCTTACCAGTACTCTGCTTCTCCCCGTGCCCATGTGCATTTCTGAACTGCAAGAGGAAAGTATATCAGTGAGTGTGTAACAACATGTTTTGGTGACATGCCTGCCAGAGCTGAATAGCTGGAGCTATGTGGGAGCAGCGAGAGGTGAGTGTGAGGCTGGCAGCATTGCTCAATGGCAAAGGGTGAAGTATCTGAATTGTTACAGATGGGCAGAGGTGGTGGGATACCTTTCCCCCTTTTTACACTCCTATTGGTTGACCTCAAGAATATGTATGTTTGAGGTGTATTTTGAGTGTTGTAACGTTAAAGGATAGATGTCAACATGCTTTCTGGTAAGTTCAAATCAAAAGGAGGGATAAAAGTTTATTTATAAAAAACCCAAAAAGTAAATGCAATCGAACATCCGTTCCCTCAAACACATAGACACACATACACACAAAAATAGATGAGTTCTGGAGGTGAGACATGTACTTAAATTAATAACAGAATAACTATAACATGTCACATGGTTCTAATCAATTCCTTTAAGATAAAAAAAGGTTGCAGGCTCATGGATTCTCTCTTTTGGTATTTTAAAGACACTGGAGAGGTTGGAAGGTCCTTAGTTTTTCATACAAAGTTGTGGCTGAGTTTCTGTAGAGAAGGAATATAATGTGGCAGCTGAAAACAAATAGCCCCTTTCATTGCCTGAGATGACTGGCTGTTCGAGGCAGGATATCGTTCTTCTTGCTTGATGATCTTTGTGTGCTGCGGGTCCAGGTTCTCCTGTGGAGGTGTTAATCCCCTCTCCTGTTAGTTTTGGCCATGTGATGGCAGTTTTGATGTGCCTCATTGTCCCTGTAGTAGGTTGGAACCGAAGTGATTGGTACCCAACAGGGCGAACGACTGATATCTCACCAACATATCATTTATGGTTAATCATAGAATCCCTGCAATTCAGAAGAGGCCACTCAGCCCATCAAGTCTGTGTTGTCTCTGTCAGAGTATCTAACCTAGGTCCTTTCCCCTGCCCTAGTCCTGTAACCCCACACATTTCCCATGGCTAATCCATCTAACCTACACATCCTGGGACACCAAGGGGCAATTTAGCATGGCCAATCCATCTAACCTGCATACCTTTGGTACGTGGGAGGAAACTGGAGCATCCGGAGGAAACACACGTAGACACAGGGAGAACGTGCAAACTCCACACTGACAGCGATCCAAGCCAGGAATCAAACCCAGGTCCCTGGAGCTGTGAGGCAGCAGTACCTACCACTTAAGTAAAGTTAAGCTACCACTTAGCTGTCTTTATGGTGGCCATTGTCTTTAGCATCCCTTCCAGTGAAATGGCGAGGGACATTCAATTTGCATCATTTTTAAATAACCTACCAGACATTTTGTTTCTAGATGTTTAGGAACCACAACCACAAGCCTGACTTTCTGGAAACCATTTTGTAAGAGTACAGTGTCCATTTTCCTATGTTGCAACCCATTTTAAATAAATACAGAGTCTGCAGCTGTGAACATGTACTGGAGGCTCCTTAAGCTGAACAAACAAACCGTACTGAAAGATTGCTTCATGACCAGCATGCTTGGAGCTAGTCCTTGGCACACTCTGTCTAACTGAGAAAACTCCCCCTCTTCGAGACATTCTCTGCACCATGGTTGCTCAGACCACATGACCCTTACTCAGTAAGGGTGATCTTAAAGTGGCAATCACCACAACTGCCCAACTTTAGGAGCATGATGGGGCCATCTCAGAGTGTTAGGAATGAGTTCTGATTACTGGTGGGTGAGTGATGGGGTGTTGGTGCATTGAGAGCTGTCTGAAGCTGGCAGTGTTATGAGTAAGAGCTGGCATTTAAAAATGCATTCACTTGATCAGCCATGTGATTAGTGAATTTCTTCTGACACTGTAGCCAAGAGCTGGGGTCCAGGAATTGACCTCCCTCACCACCTGTTGCCATTGCTTTGACCTCTCTGGCCTCCTGTTTCATTGCCTTGAGCTCCATGGTCACCTGTTGGCATTGCCTTGAGCTCCATGGCCACCTGTTGGCATTGCCTTGAGCTCCATGGTCACCTAATAGCATTGCCTTGAGCTCCATGGTCACCTATTGGCATTGCCTTGACCTCCATCGTCACCTATTGGCATTGCCTTGAGCTCCATGGTCACCTATTGGCATTGCCTTGACCTCCATGGTCACCTATTGGCATTGCCTTGAGCTCCATGGTCACCAATTGGCATTGCCTTGAGCTCCATGGTCACCAATTGGCATTGCCTTGAGCTCCATGGTCACCTATTGGCATTGCCTTGACCTCCATGGTCACGTATTGGCATTGCCTTGAGCTCCATGGTCACCAATTGGCATTGCCTTGAGCTCCATGGCTACCTGTTGGCATTGCCTTGAGCTCCATGGTCACATATTGGCATTGCCTTGAGCTCCATGGTCACCTATCGGCATTGCCTTGAGCTCCATGGCTACCTGTTGGCATTGCCTTGAGCTCCATGGTCACATATTGGCATTGCCTTGAGCTCCATGGCTACCTGTTGGCATTGCCTTGAGCTCCATGGTCACATATTGGCATTGCCTTGAGCTCCATGGTCACCTATTGGCATTGCCTTGAGCTCCATGGTCACCTATTGGCATTGCCTTGAGCTCCATGGTCACCTATTGGCATTGCCTTGAGCTCTATGGTCACCTACTGACATTGCCTTGAGCTCCATGGTCACATATTGTCATTGCCTTGAGCTCCATGGTCACATATTGGCATTGCCTTGAGCTCCATGGTCACCTATTGGCATTGCCTTGAGCTCCATGGTCACCTACTGACATTGCCTTGAGCTCCATGGTCACCTATTGACATTGCCTTGAGCTCCATGGTCACCTATTGTCATTGCCTTGAGCTCCATGGTCACGTATTGGCATTGCCTTGAGCTCCATGGTCACCAATTGGCATTGCCTTGAGCTCCATGGCTACCTGTTGGCATTGCCTTGAGCTCCATGGTCACATATTGGCATTGCCTTGAGCTCCATGGTCACCTATCGGCATTGCCTTGAGCTCCATGGCTACCTGTTGGCATTGCCTTGAGCTCCATGGTCACATATTGGCATTGCCTTGAGCTCCATGGCTACCTGTTGGCATTGCCTTGAGCTCCATGGTCACATATTGGCATTGCCTTGAGCTCCATGGTCACCTATTGGCATTGCCTTGAGCTCCATGGTCACCTATTGGCATTGCCTTGAGCTCCATGGTCACCTATTGGCATTGCCTTGAGCTCTATGGTCACCTACTGACATTGCCTTGAGCTCCATGGTCACATATTGTCATTGCCTTGAGCTCCATGGTCACATATTGGCATTGCCTTGAGCTCCATGGTCACCTATTGGCATTGCCTTGAGCTCCATGGTCACCTACTGACATTGCCTTGAGCTCCATGGTCACCTATTGACATTGCCTTGAGCTCCATGGTCACCTGCTCTCATGCCTTTGACCTCCTTGGCCAACTTGCTGTCATTGTCTTTAGAGGCTGTGCCCTTAGGATCTGCCCTCCCTCTGTAGAGACCTCTGTCCTCCCCTGGATTTCTTGCACTAAGACCTCTCACTCCATATCAGAGAACCTGGCGAAGCACTCTCTGGCATGTTGATCCATTTGCAGTCTCCTTCGTTCCATCAACTATATTCTGGCATAGTTCAGCAACTGCTATAGCATAAGTACATCATTCCTTCTTGAGTTCAGAGTTCAGATGAGGTTTCTTTAGGGTTCCCCTTTTACTAAGAATGCTACCATTCATAAAAACCAGTCTTGTTTATTGTCAGATCGATGGACATCTCAGTTCTTACCACACGTGTTGCTGAGCCTCCTACTCTTGATGCTGTCAGACAGCAAGCTGCCTCACACTGGGCTGCAAGCCACACTGACTGAAGAGAGGCAAACAAGGTGAAGGTTGTGTGCTGCCCACCTCAACCTCACTGAGGGCATAGTGACCGTGATCGCAATCTTCACATTCGCTAAGCAGCCTAATCAAACTCTAATCCCTGGCTTTCAATATAAGAGAGGTGAGGAGTTTTTTTTATACAGTGATGCACTGGCTGTAAAAGTGGTGGGAATAGATTCAATCAGAAAGGGAATTGGATATTCATGGTACTTAAAAAAGAGAAAAATCAGGGCTATGAAGATAGCACCGAATAGGAAAAGAGTCAGAAGAGGTACTATATAGCTTCCTGTGCGATACAATTCTATGAATTCTATTTATTAGATAATATTCTATTTATTATCCAGCCAACTGCATGAAGCATAACGTCTATGTACCTCTTTTTGTGGTCTGGTATTTGACTGTGGAATTGATCTTTGCGGTGGAACGGTTCGGGTGTTGAGTGATGAGTGATACATGAACTGACTGAATATACTACTCAGAGATCAGATGGATTTCCAAATTGGTCCACATCAAACCATTCAAGATGTGGGCACTTCATCAAGATAAACAGGTACACCACCTTAGGAGCTTCATTCAGCCTGCAGTGGGATGCACCCCATACATGAATTGTTTGAAAGGGCTGTGCTTTCAGGGGTGAAAGCCTGGATCTGACCATTCTCCCTATTGTCACAGCATCATAGAAAAACCTGAGAGAGTTATCTTTTCAACTCAAATGCCCCTGTCTATATCAATGGTGATCAAGAGGAATTGGTCGAGAGCTTCAAGTTTTCAGGTATCCAATAACCTGTCCTGGTCCCTCCACACTGATGTTATCATTAAGAAAGCCTCTACTTTCTCAGGAGGCTAAGGAAATTCATCAAGTCAGCTACGACTCTCACCAACTTTCAACGATGCAACCTGGAAAGCATTCTTTCTGGCTGTATCACAGTTTGGTGTGGCTCCTGCTCTGCCCAAGACCACAAGGAACTACAAAGGGTTGTGACCGAAGCCCAGTCCATCACTCAAACCAGCCTCCCATCTATTGACTCTGTCTACACTTCCCGCTGCCTCAGCAAAGCAGCCAGCATAATTAAGGACCCCATGCACCCTGGCACGTACTCTATTCCACCTTCTCCTGTTGGGAAAAAGACACAAAATCACATACCAACTGAATGAAGAACAGCTTTTTCCCTGCTGCTGTCAGACTTTTGAATGGACCTACCTTGCATTAAGCTGATCTTTCTCTACACCCTCGCCACAACTGTAACATTCTGCACCCACTCGTCTCCTTCTCCCCTATGTACTCTATGAACAGTATGCTTTGTCTATATTACATGCCAGAAACAATACTTTCCACTGAATACTAATACATGTAACAATAATAAATCAAATCAAGAAAGTCATCACGTTAAGTCTTTGGGGAAGAAAGAATTGAAACACTTTCCATCCACTGTTCCTGTGCTGATATATTTCATCAAAAGTAAAGGTAAATAATTGTTTTCACTGCGGTAAGTCCCAGACAGATGGGGCACAACCACATAAATGAGGAATTTAGGAGGTATTTCTTTGCACCCAGTGGGGGCGATTCTCCCAAAAGTGCTGAATTGGTGAGAAAACTGTTCTAGATCCCAACTATTTTCTCAGTTCAACCTCTCACTCGAACCACTGCACCCTGTGAGCTGCAGAGTCCCATTTGTAAATCTCATTAAAAACCCAGAGGAGGTGGAATCTACTTGCGCTGGAGTCTGACAGTTCTGGAACTCTGCGTATGTGTAATGGCCCTGATCTGTCAGTCTCCCCGTTTGCTGGCCAAGTCGAGCACTGGCCAGCCTGAGATCCCTGCAGTGCTGTCCCTCCACCTCCGCACCCCCCATCACCATATGGCCCCATCGCGGCCCCCACATTAATTCCTGGGCCATGGACACATTGCCCCTTGGGCAGTACTAGGGGCACAGGCTGCGCATGACCAGCGGTACCAACCGCCCTGCCCCGACTCCCCTGGAGGGCCCCATTTACCCTCCTTTCATTCCGGTGGGGTCTCCCACTAGTTCCCTGAATGTGGGAAGCTATTCTAAATCCCGCCGGAATGAAGTACTCCTGGCGGGGTGGGAGAATCAACCAGGACTGGCAAGTTCCCGGTAATTACATTGAAAACATTTTTAAAATACATTAAAAAATGATTCGAGTGACTTACTTGTCTTCCTGCCGGTTTCCAGTGTGGTCTGGTCTCGGATTGTTCTCTGGCTCTGGGAGATGTGCAGGCATTCCTGGCACATACACAAATCCCAGAACAAGGCCAGCGATACGCATCTCCCACCACAACCTGCCAGAAAAGTTATGGGGTCGGGGTGGGAGAGTTACCCCCAGTATTTGCGGATAGTAGTTAAGAGGATAGGCTTGTGGCAGAGAGGATAATAGTGGGATATGGAGCAAGATGGAACGAGGGAGGAGGCTTGTGAGGGGAATAGGCCAGCTGGAGTCAATACCTGCTTCAATCTGAGCTCTGGGAATGACAGCAATGGGAAGTGCCCAGTAATCAATGGGTTAAATGATATTGAAGCAACAGCCTGCAGCTTCCCCTTTTAAGGGGAAGGTAAGAAGTCTCACAACACCAGGTTAAAGTCCAACAGGTTCATTTGGAATCACGAGCTTTCGGAGCGCCGCTCCTTCCAGAGGTGAGTGGAGTCCATTCACCTGAGCTCCAAAAGCTCGTGATTCCAAATAAACCTGTTGGACTTTAACCTGATATTGTGAGAAGTGCCCGCTCCAGTCCAATGCTGGCAACTCCACTTTAAGGAGAGGGTGGGACGGATTTAATTATTCAGTAATCTTCCTTTGTAATAATGATTGTGTGTCTGAGTGAGGGGGGAATGTATCAGCAGGAGCAGTGGGAATGGAGCTTGTTCTTTCAGAGCTTGGTCAGTGCCCCCACCCGTGCGAGCAGAATTAAAAAGCTGCTGACAATCAGCAGTCGATTAGCAATTCCAGCAAACCTGGGGCTGTTCAGGAGCAGAGTAACTGTGCTTACCGCTGCCCCCCCCGCCTCACTGAAACCTTGTAAAGGATCGGCCAGGCCTAATTGTACTGTCACTTTTCAGCAGCACACAAACCACAGGTCAGCAGGATTTACAATTCAAACCAGCCCGTAATGTGATTGTATCCAGTGCTTCACCACAATGATTAATAACACTGAACCAGGCAGTCTTCCCCTGACTAATGGCTTGTCCGCTGAGCTGGCTCTCCCCTCACCTACATGCCCCTAACCAATGGTCAAATGTTTCCCATTTTAATAAACAGCAGTTACCTGCTGTTCCCCTGTCATGTTTTGGCTGTCGGAGGCAGCGAGCTGTCTCTCAAGTCCCAGTGCCTGACAATTAGGAAGATGGCAGCTGCAGTCTCTGGGCTTTTATATTTAACTCTTGTTTCCTGCAGAAATAATTCAGCAGCCTGCCTCTTACCAGCTCAGGTCAGCGGATCTTTGTATGGGTCCCACGGATTTTCACGTGGCAGGATGGACAGGAAGTTCCACTCATAGAATCATACGATGCAGAAAAGGCCCTTCGGCCCATCAACTCACAATATCTACCACTAAAGGCACGCTAATCATATTTACCTACACTGATTCCATTTGGGCGGCATGGTAGCACAGTTGGTTAGCACTGCTGTCTCACAGAGCCAGCGGCCTGGGTTCGATTCCAGCTTGGGTCATTGTCTGTGTGGAGTTTGCACAATCTCCCCATTTCTGCATGGGTTTCCTCTGGGTGTTCCAATTTCCTCCTACACGCCAAAGATGTGCAGGTTAGATGGATTGGCCATGCTATATTGCCACTTAGTGTCAGGGGGACTAGCTAGGGTAAATATGTGGGCTACGGGATGGGATTGTGGTCAGTGCAGACTTGATGGGCCAAATGGCCTCCTTCTGCACTGTAAGGATTCTATGATCCTTAAATACTATCATATTTCAAGTGCTCATCCAAATATTTTTTAAACGTTGTAAGGTTTCCGACCTCAACTACCTTCCCAGGCAGTGCATTCCAGATTTCTTTGATTTGATTTATTATTGTCACATATATTAACGTACAGTGAGAAGTATTCCTTTTTGTGCGCTATACAGACAAAGCATACTGTTCATAGAGAAGGAAACAAGAGTGTGCAGAATGTAGTGTTACAGTCATAGCTGGTGGAGAGAAAGAACAACTTAATGAAAGGTAAGTTCATTCAAAAGTCTAATGGCAGCAGGGAAGAAACTGTTCTTGAGTCGGTTGGTACATGACCTCAGACTTTTGTATCATTTTCC
Source organism: Carcharhinus amblyrhynchos (assembly GCF_965287045.1). Taxonomy (NCBI): domain Eukaryota; kingdom Metazoa; phylum Chordata; class Chondrichthyes; order Carcharhiniformes; family Carcharhinidae; genus Carcharhinus; species Carcharhinus amblyrhynchos. The sequence goes on along the minus strand of NC_137335.1, from coordinate 21,815,661 downwards.
CGATGGAAGAAGGTAGAAGAAAGAATGTCCGAGGTGCATGGGGTCCTTAATTATTTTGGCTGCTTTGCCGGGACAGCAGGAAGTGTAGACAGAATCAACGGATGGGAGGCTGGTTTGCGTAATGGATTGGGCTACATTCACAGCCCTTTGTAGTTTCTTGCAGTCTTGAGCAGAGCAGAGCCATGCCAAGCTACGATACAGCCAGAAAGAATATTTTCCGTGGTGCATCGATAAAAGTTGGTGAGAGCAATAGCTTACATATCAAATTTCCCGAGTCTTCTGAGAAAGTAGAGGCGTTGGTGGGCTTTCTTAACTATTGAGTCAGAATAGGGGGACCAGGACAGGTTGTTGGTGATCTGGACGCCTAAAAATTTGAAGCTCTTGACCCTTTCTACGTCTTCCCAGTTGATGTAGACAGAGGCATGTCCTCCTCTACGCTTCCTGAAATCGATGACAATCTCCTTCATTTTGTTGGCATTGAGGGAGAGATTATTGTTGCCATACCAGTTCACCAGATTCTCTATCTCCTTCCTGTGTTCTGTCTTGTCATTGTTTGAGATCCAACCCACTACGGTGCTGTCGTCAGCAAACTTGAAAATCGAGTTGGAGAGGAATTTGGCTACACAGTCATAAGTGTATAAGGAGTATAGTAGAGGGCTGAGAACACAGCCTTGTGGGGCACCGGCGTTGAGGATGATCGTGGAGGAGGTGGTGTTGCCTATCCTTACTGATTGTGCTCTGTGAGTTAGGAAGTTCAGGATCCAGTCGCAGAGGAAGATGTCGAGGCTCAGGCCACAGAGTTTGGAGATGAGTTTCGTAGGACTAATGGTGTTGAAGGCTGAGCTACAGTTAATAAATAGGAATCTGACATAGGCATCCTTGTTATCTAGGTGGTCCAGAGTTGAGTGCAGGGCCTGAGAGATGGCGTCTGTTGTGGACCTGATGTGGCGATAGGCAAACTGTAGTGGATCCAGGCAGTCCGGGAGGCTGGAATTGATTCATGCCATGACTAACCTTTCGAAGCACTTTATAATGATGGATATCAGAGCCACAGGCTCATTAAGGTATGCTATCTGGCTTTTCCTAGGTACCAGAATGACGGTCGACTTCTTGAAGCAGATAGGGACCTCAGATTGTCATAAAGAGAGGGTGAAGACGTCTGCGAATACTCCCGTCAGCTGATCCATACAGGATCTGAGTGCTTGCCCGGGTACCCCATCCAGGCCAGTCGCTTTCTGTGGGTTGACCTTCAAGAAAGCTGCTCTGACATCTGCAATGGTGACCCCAGATACAGGTTCATCCAGGGCTTCCAGGGTAGAGGGCATGGTATTGCTGACCTCTTGCTCAGAAAGGGCGCAGAATGCATTGAGCTCATCAGGGAGGGGTGTGTTGGTGCCGGCGATTTTACATGCCGTCATCATACAGCCTGTTACCTCTTGCTGACCTTGGCATAGACGGCGGGGTTCGGTGTGGCGAGCCTGGGACTCTAGCTTGGTCCAGTATTGTCTTTTGGCATCTTTGATGGATCTCCTTAGATCATGTCTGGCTTTCTTGTATAGGTCAGTGTTGCCTGACTTGAATATCTCAAACCTAGACCTTCAGCAAGCAGTGGACATCCCTGTTCATCCACGGTTTCCGGTTGAGAAACACACTGCCAATATCTCAGTAAAAAAGCTTTTTCCCAAATCCCTTCCGAGTCGCCTGCCCCATCCTAAAACCTCGCCTCATGATTGGATCCTTAACCAAGGAAAACAGCTGTTGCCTGCTCACCCTGTCCACACCCCTTTTTACACTCAGTAACCTCCAAAACTACACACACATCTACCCACCAGTGGCGAGATTGTGGTTACTGGGGTTACAGGGAAAGGGATGAGTGAAGGCGGGCGCACCAGGGTGGGTGCAGCAACGGGGCTGAGCAGAAACAGGGCTGCGGGAGTTTGGGGGAGTGGGGATGAGTATAGCTGTGGGTGGGGATGAGCAGAGCCAGGGGTCTGGGGGTGTGTGGGGGAACTGGCGGAGGGGGGGTGGGTGGTAAGAACCGGTGATATGGTGGGGGGGGAATGGGCTGAGGTACAATGGGAGAGTTGGAGGTGAGCACAGGGATGTGGGGAATGAAGGGAGCAGGGGAAGAGGAGAGGTGGGGGTGTGGGGAAATGCAGTGAGGAGAATGGGAGTGTAGAGGAATGGGGGTGTGGAGATGGGGGTGTGGGGGAATGGGGGTGTGGAGATGGGGGTGTGGAGATGGGGGTGTGGGGGAATGGGGGTGTGGGGGAATGGGGGTGTGGAGATGGGGGTGTGGAGATGGGGGTGTGGAGATGGGGGTGTGGAGATGGGGGTGTGGAGATGGGGGTGTGGGGGAATGGGGGTGTGGGGGAATGGGGGTGTGGAGATGGGGGTGTGGAGATGGGGGTGTGGGGGAATGGGGGTGTGGGGGAATGGGGGTGTGGGGGAATGGGGGTGTGGAGATGGGGGTGTGGGGGAATGGGGGTGTGGGGGAATGGGGGTGTGGGGGAATGGGGGTGTGGAGATGGGGGTGTGGGGGAATGGGAGTGTGGGGGAATGGGGGTGTGGGGAATGGGGGTGTGGAGATGGGGGTGTGGGGGAATGGGGGTGTGGGGGAATGGGGGTGTGGGGGAATGGGGTGTGGGAGATGGGGGTGTGGGGGAATGGGGGTGTGGGGGAATGGGGGTGTGGGGGAATGGGGGTGTGGAGATGGGGGTGTGGGGGAATGGGAGTGTGGGGGAATGGGGGTGTGGGGGAATGGGGGTGTGGAGATGGGGGTGTGGAGATGGGGGTGTGGGGGAATGGGGGTGTGGAGATGGGGGTGTGGGGGAATGGGGGTGTGGGGGAATGGGGGTGTGGGGGAATGGGGGTGTGGGGGAATGGGGGTGTGGGGGAATGGGGGTGTGGTGATCGGGGTGTGGGGGAATGGGGGTGTGGGGGAATGGGGGTGTGGGGGAATGGGGGTGTGGAGATGGGGGTGTGGGGGAATGGGGGTGTGGGGGATGGGGGTGTGGAGATGGGGGTGTGGGGAATGGGGGTGTGGAGATGGGGGTGTGGAGATGGGGGTGTGGAGATGGGGGTGTGGGGGAATGGGGGTGTGGAGATGGGGGTGTGGGGGAATGGGAGTGTGGAGATGGGGGTGTGGAGATGGGGGTGTGGAGATGGGGGTGTGGGGGAATGGGGGTGTGGAGATGGGGGTGTGGAGATGGGGGTGTGGGGGGACTGGGGGTGTGGAGATGGGGGTGTGGAGATGGGGGTGTGGGGGAATGGGGGTGTGGAGATGGGGGTGTGGAGATGGGGGTGTGGAGATGGGGGTGTGGGGGAATGGGGGTGTGGAGATGGGGGTGTGGAGATGGGGGTGTGGGGGAATGGGGGTGTGGGGATGGGGGTGTGGAGATGGGGGTGTGGAGATGGGGGTGTGGGGGAATGGGGGTGTGGAGATGGGGGTGTGGAGATGGGGGTGTGGGGGAATGGGGGGTGAGATGGGGTGTGGAGATGGGGGTGTGGGAATGGGGGTGTGGAGATGGGGGTGTGGAGATGGGGGTGTGGAGATGGGGGTGTGGAGATGGGGGTGTGGGGGGAATGGGGGTGTGGGGGAATGGGGGTGTGGAGATGGGGTGTGGGGGAATGGGGGTGTGGGGAATGGGGGTGTGGAGATGGGGGTGTGGGGAATGGGGGTGTGGAGATGGGGGTGTGGAGAGGGGGGTGTGGGGGAATGGGGGTGTGGAGATGGGGGTGTGGGGGAATGGGGGTGTGGAGATGGGGGTGTGGGGGAAGGGGGTGTGGAGATGGGGGTGTGGGGGATGGGGGTGTGGAGATGGGGGTGTGGAGGATGGGGTGTAGGGGGATGGGGGTGTGGAGATGGGGGTGTGGGGGAATGGGGGTGTGGAGAATGGGGGTGGGGGAATGGGGGTGTGGAGAATGGGGGTGTGGGGGAATGGGGGTGTGGGGGAATGGGGGTGTGGAGATGGGGGTGTGGAGATGGGGGTGTGGGGGAATGGGGGTGTGGGGGAATGAGGGTGTGGGGGAATGGGGGTGTGGAGATGGGGGTGTGGAGATGGGGGTGGGGGAATGGGGGTGTGGAGAATGGGGGTGTGGGGGAATGGGGGTGTGGAGAATGGGGGTGTGGAGGATGGGGGTGTGGGGGAATGGGGGTGTGGAGATGGGGGTGTGGGGGATTGGGGGTGTGGGGAATGGGGGTGTGGAGATGGGGGTGTGGGGGAATGGGGGTGTGGAGATGGGGGTGTGGAGATGGGGGTGTGGAGATGGGGGTGTGGGGGAATGGGGGTGTGGGGGATGGGGTGTGGAGATGGGGGTGTGGGGGAATGGGGGTGTGGGGGAATGGGGGTGGGGGATGGGGGTGTGGAGATGGGGGTGTGGGGGAATGGGGATGTGGAGATGGGGGTGTGGGAGATGGGGGTGTGGAGATGGGGGTGTGAGGGAATGGGGGTGTGGGGGAATGGGGGTGTGGAGATGGGGGTGTGGGGGAATGGGGATGTGGGGGATGGGGGTGTGGAGATGGGGGTGTGGGGGAATGGGGGTGTGGGGGAATGGGGGTGTGGAGATGGGGGTGTGGGGGAATGGGGATGTGGGGAATGGGGGTGTGGAGCTGGGGGTGTGGGGGAATGGGGGTGTGGGGGAATGGGGGTGTGGAGATGGGGGTGGGATGGGGGTGTGGGGGAATGGGGGTGTGGAGATGGGGGTGTGGGGGAATGGGGGTGAGGAGATGGGGGTGTGGAGGCTGGGGGTTGGGGAATGGGGGTGTGGGGGAATGGGGTGTGGAGATGGGGGTGTGGGGGAATGTGGGGGATGGGGGTGTGGGGGAATGGGGGTGTGGGGGAATGGGGGTATGGAGATGGGGGTGTGGAGATGGGGGTGTGGAGATGGGGGTGTGGGAGATGGGGGCTGTGGGGGAATGGGGGTGTGGGGGAATGGGGGTGTGGGGGAATGGGGTGTGGAGATGGGGGAGTGGGGGAATGGGGGTGTGGGGGAATGGGGGTGGGGATGGGGGTGTGGGGGAATGGGGGTGTGGAGATGGGGGTGTGGGGGACTGGGGGTGTGGGGGAATGGGGTGTGGAGATGGGGGTGTGGGGGAATGGGGGTGTGGAGATGGGGGGTGTGGAGATGGGGGTGTGGAGATGGGGGTGTGGGGGTGGGGGTGGGGATGGGGGTGGGGGGTGGGAGATGGGGGTGTGGGGGAATGGGGTGTGGGGGAAGGTGTGGAGATGGGGGTGTGGGGAATGGGGGGTGTGGAGTGGGGGTGTGGAGATGGGGGTGTGGGGTGGGGGTGTGGGGGAAGGGGATGTGGGGAATGGGGGTGGGGATGGGGGTGTGGGGGAATGGGGGTGTGGGGGAGGGGGGGTGTGGGGGAATGGGGGTGTGGGGGAATGGGGGTGTGGAGATGGGGGTGTGGGGGAATGGGGGTGTGGGGGAATGGGGGTGTGGAGATGGGGGTGTGGAGATGGGGGTGTGGAGATGGGGGTGTGGGGGAATGGGGTGTGGAGATGGGGTGTGGAGATGGGGGTGTGGGGGAATGGGTGTGTGGGGGAATGGGGGTGTGGAGATGGGGTGTGGGGGATGGGGGTGTGGGGGAATGGGGGTGTGGGGGGATGGGTGTGTGGGGGATGGGGTGTGGAGATGGGGGTGTGGGGGAATGGGGGTGTGGAGATGGGGGTGTGGGGGAATGGGGGTGTGGAGATGGGGGTGTGTGGGGGGATGGGGGTGTGGGGGAATGGGGGTGTGGGGGGATGGGTGTGTGGGGGAATGGGGTGTGGAGATGGGGGTGTGGGGGAATGGGGGTGTGGAGATGGGGGTGTGGAGATGGGGGTGTGGGGGAATGGGGGTGTGGAGATGGGGGTGTGGGGGAATGGGGGTGTGGGGGAATGGGGGTGTGGAGATGGGGGTGTGGGGGAATGGGGGTGTGGGGAATGGGGGTGTGGAGATGGGGGTGTGGGGGAATGGGGTGTGGGGGAATGGGGGTGTGGGGGAATGGGGGTGTGGAGATGGGGGTGTGGAGATGGGGGTGTGGAGATGGGGGTGTGGGGGAATGGGGGTGTGGGGGGAATGGGGGTGTGGAGATGGGGGTGTGGGGGAATGGGGGTGTGGGGGATGGGGGTGTGGAGATGGGGGTGTGGGGGACTGGGGGTGTGGAGATGGGGGTGTGGAGATGGGGGTGTGGGGGAATGGGGGTGTGGGGGAATGGGGGTGTGGGGGAATGGGGGTGTGGGGGAATGGGGTGTGGAGATGGGGGTGTGGAGATGGGGGTGTGGGGGAATGGGGGTGTGGGGGAATGGGGGTGTGGGGAATGGGGGTGTGGAGTTGGGGGTGTGTGGGGGAATGGGGGTGTGGGGGAATGGGGGGGTGGGGGAATGGGGGTGTGGGGGAATGGGGGTGTGGAGATGGGGGTGTGGAGATGGGGGTGTGGAGATGGGGGTGTGGGGAATGGGGGTGTGGGGGAATGGGGGTGTGGAGAAGGGGGTGTGGGGGAATGGGGGTGTGGGGGAATGGGGGTGTGGAGATGGGGGTGTGGGGGAATGGGGGTGTGGAGATGGGGGTGTGGGGGAATGGGGGTGTGGAGATGGGGGTGTGGGGGATGGGGGTGTGGAGATGGGGGTGTGGGGGAATGGGGGGCGTGGAGATGGGGGTGTGGAGATGGGGGTGTGGGGGAATGGGGGTGTGGGGGAATGGGGGTGTGGGGGAATGGGGGTGTGGAGATGGGGGTGTGGAGATGGGGGTGTGGAGATGGGGGTGTGGGGGAATGGGGGTGTGGAGATGGGGGTGTGGGGGAATGGGGGTGTGGGGGAATGGGGGTGTGGGGGAATGGGGGTGTGGGGGAATGGGGGTGTGGGGGAATGGGGGTGTGGAGATGGGGGTGTGGAGATGGGGGTGTGGAGATGGGGGTGTGGGGGAATGGGGGTGTGGGGGAATGGGGGTGTGGGGGAATGGGGTGTGGAGATGGGGGTGTCGGGGAATGGGGGTGTGGAGATGGGGGTGTGGGGGACTGGGGGTGTGGGGGAATGGGGTGTCGGGGAATGGGGGTGTCGGGGAATGGGAGTGTGGAGATGGGGGTGTGGGGGAATGGGGGTGTGGAGATGGGGGTGTGGGGGAATGGGGGTGTGGGGGAATGGGGGTGTGGGGGAATGGGGTGTGGAGATGGGGGTGTGGGGGAATGGGGGTGTGGAGATGGGGGTGTGGGGGAATGGGGGTGTGGGGGAATGGGGGTGTGGGGGAATGGGGTGTGGAGATGGGGGTGTGGGGGAATGGGGGTGTGGAGATGGGGGTGTGGAGATGGGGGTGTGGGGGAATGGGGGTGTGGGGGACATGGGGGTGTGGGGGAATGGGGGTATGGAGATGGGGGTGTGGGGGAATGGGGGTGTGGGGATGGGGGTGTGGAGATGGGGGTGTGGAGATGGGGGTGTGGGGGAATGGGGTGTGGAGATGGGGGTGTCGGGGAATGGGGGTGTGGAGATGGGGGTGTGGGGATGGGGGTGTGGGGGAATGGGGGTGTGGAGATGGGGGTGTGGAGATGGGGGTGTGGGGGAATGGGGGTGTGGAGATGGGGGTGTGGAGATGGGGGTGTGGAGATGGGGGTGTGGAGATGGGGGTGTGGAGATGGGGGTGTGGGGGAATGGGGGTGTGGGGGAATGGGGGTGTGGGGGAATGGGGGGTGTGGAGATGGGGGTGTGGGGGAATGGGGGTGTGGGGGAATGGGGTGTGGAGATGGGGGTGTGGGGGAATGGGGGTGTGGGGGAATGGGGGTGTGGAGATGGGGGTGTGGGGGAATGGGGTGTGGGGGAATGGGGGTGTGGGGGAATGGGGGGGTGCGGGAATGGGGGTGTGGGGGAATGGGGGTGTGGGGGAATGGGGGTGTGGGGGAATGGGGGTGTGGGAGATGGGGGTGTGGGGGAATGGGGGTGTGGGGGAATGGGGGTGTGGAGATGGGGGTGTGGGGGAATGGGGGTGTGGAGATGGGGGTGTGGGGGAATGGGGGTGTGGGGGAATGGGGGTGTGGGGGAATGGGGGTGTGGGGATGGGGGTGTGGGGGAATGGGGGTGTGGGGGAATGGGGGTGTGGAGATGGGGGTGTGGAGATGGGGGTGTGGGGGAATGGGGGTATGGGGGAATGGGGGTGTGGAGATGGGGGTGTGGGGAATGGGGGTGTGGAGATGGGGGTGTGGGGGAATGGGGGCGTGGAGATGGGGGTGTGGAGATGGGGGTGTGGGGGCATGGGGGTGTGGGGGAATGGGGGTGTGGGGATGGGGTGTGGGGGAATGGGGGCGTGGAGATGGGGGTGTGGAGATGGGGGTGTGGGGGAATGGGGGTGTGGGGGAATGGGGGTGTGGGGGAATGGGGTGTGGAGATGGGGGTGTGGGGGAATGGGGGTGTGGGGGAATGGGGGTGTGGGGATGGGGGTTTGGGGGAATGGGGGTGTGGAGATGGGGGTGTGGAGATGGGGGTGTGGAGATGGGGGTGTGGAGATGGGGGTGTGGGGGAATGGGGGGGGTGGAGATGGGGGTGTGGAGGATTGGGGCGAGTGGAAATGGGGGAAGGGGGGTGGGGGGAACAGGGTGTGGGGGAATGGAGGCAATGCCAAGGGGGCAGGGCTGAGTGGGCAGGGCTTAGGGGGCGATCAGTGGGGATGGAGGTCCCACTGCCTCTCTGCATTGGGATCGTTCGGGGCTGGAGAGAGGCCAGTGATCGAGGTGGGCTGGGGGAGGTTGTCTGCGGGGGGGGGTGGTCTGCCCCCTGTGGGGGGGTCTACTGGGGTGGGGATGGGTCTGCTTCCCAGAGGGCTTGCCTCCCACGGGGGAGGGGGGTCTGCTGGGGAGATGGGGGGATTGTCACTGCTGGGGGAGAGCGGGGGCTGGAGATCGGGGTCGTCCCGGACAGGAAAGTCAAAGCTGGCCTGGGAATGCTCCTGGGGCCATGATCCAGCTGTGACCAGGCCCTGCGGGGGACTGGGGGGCAGCACTGCCAGGGCTCTGGGCTGACCAGCCATCGAGCTGGCCAGCAAAGTGCAGGCTGATGGTTTGGGGCCACTGCATATGGACAGAGTCTGGAAGTGTCAGCCTCTGGCCTGAATAGACCCTGCCCCCCTGAACCTTTAATGATATTTATGATAGTGACCTCTGCAGTGCACAGAGTGTGGAAGATTCAGGTCCAAACTCCCACTGAAAAATCAATCGTGATTTACACCAGTTTTCCCATGAATCTAACACTTAGAACTTCTTTGGAAGCATCACCTCCACAATATTTTAGCTTCTAGTACTTTCTGTGATAGTGAATTCCACAGTCTTACCACTCTCTGGATGAAGAAAGTTCTCCTCATCTCAGTCCTACATGGTCATAGTCTTGAGACTATGAT